>NC_135543.1:26428439-31428439 GCF_045843805.1 Urocitellus parryii
CAAAAAAAAAAAAAAAAAAAACCTGCTAATATAATATGCCTCAGGGGTTGAAAGCCCCCGCCCCCCTCAGTACAATGTCCGGTTATCTAATCCAGAAACAAAGAAAACCACACCCACCAACCCAACTCCCTCAAGAATAACCGCTGGCATTGGCATCAGAAACAGAGAAACAGACCAAGAGAACAGATCTGACAACCCAGAAACACTCCCCCAAGCCCATGGAAAAACGGCGGGAACACGGATCCAATAAGGGTCCTGGGATAAACCACAGGACCCTGACAAATAAGAATGCATGCTTTCCTTGTGTGTGTGTGTGTGTGTGTGTGTGTGCCCGCACGCGTGCAGGAGCCCCCCCCACACACACACACACAGGGCCACACACACAAACACACTCCCCCCGACCAGTCTCAAATGGATGGCAAAACATAAGGCAATCAAGAAAGAAGATGTTTCGGAGAGATATCTCTGTGTCTGGAAAGGAGAAGGATGGAGGCTGTGCAAAGTACTGAGTTGTCAAGGGAAAGATCCAGCGGCTCCCGCCTATAATCCCAACAGCTCGGGAGGCTGAAGCAGGAGCAGGGCGAGATCCAGGCCAGCCTCTGGCAAAGCCAGGCTCTCATCCGCTCACCGAGACCCTGCCTCTCAATAGAAGCCAAAAGGGGCCTTCAGGTGGGGGGCGGGAGTGGGCGGGGGTCGCTCACCGGTCCAGTACCCCTTCGTTGGATCCCCCCAAAGGAACCAACCAAACCACCAGAAGCGCTGAATACCGTTCAGAAATGGGTTTTTGTATCCCACGGGCCGCCTGGTGCCTTGGGGCTCTTCAAACTCGCCCCCTCGGGCTGATAGTCAGGCCTTTGGAGCCAATGGCCACAAGTTCATTCCACAGAACCCCCGCCAGACTTCCTTTGGAGGTTCCTGCCAAGGAATCACCCTCGCCCTGTGGAGCTAAGCTTCCCCAATCCTCTTGGCTCTCCGGGCCTCCATTCCTGGGCTCCCAACAGGACCTAGACTCCTCAGAGTCAGTTCCGGTTTCCCTGGCAAATCGCTGTCCTGGGACCCAGGGCCACAGAAGGGCGTGTCCCTGAAATTCAGTCTCCCCGTGCGCCCAAGAGGGAGAAGACTAGTCCGCGAGTCGGGTGGTACCGAGACCCAGGCTCTAGCCGGGGTGGCCGCTCCTGATTGGACCCAGGTTCTGCCCACCCAATCCAGTGCATGGGTGGCGGGCGCAGAAGTGGATGGGAGCTGAGCTAGCGGGTGCTCCTGGAAAGAGACAGGTGGGCGGGGTCCTTGAGGGCGGGGCGTGGCGCACACTCGGGCAGGGGGGCGGAGCCAGGGGCTCTATAAAGCCCAGGTCGGCCTGCCTCTGCAGCCTCATTCCTTCTGGGACAGCGCCAGGCACAGGTGCTTCCAGCTGAGGCCCGGCGCCCTGAGGACCAGAAGCACACCCGCCCAGCGGCGCTCGGGGCAGCACCAGCGCGCCCGGAACAAGCGGCCAGCCGTTGCCAGGGCCCCGATACCCCGGCAGAGCGACAGCGGACCGAGTCCAGGGCCGAGGCCGAGCCGGCCACCCGAGATGGCGTCCGAGGAGGTGCTGCTGCGAGCCGTTCGCAAGCTGCAGGGGCGCCTGGCCACCAGGACCCGCCCTGACAAGCTCCAGAAATACTTGCAGCAGCTCTCCGCCTTGCCCCTCACCGCACACATCCTGCAGGAGACAGGTGTCAGAAAGATGGTCAAGAGCTTGCGCCACCACGAGCTCCTTGGCGGCCCGGCCAGGGACTTGGCGGCCCGGTGGAAGAAGCTGGCTCTTCTGGAGGCCGACCCCGGGCGTGGTCCGCACGACTCCCAACTGGCAAAGGAAATCACGGACACGGGCTCCCGAGAAAACTCGAGAAAACTCGGCAGTCCATCCCGCCGGACCGGGCACGGACCCAAAAAGCACAGAGACCTGGAGAGGTCTCCCAGGCGTGAGAGGAGAGAAGACGGGAGCAAGAAGCGCCCCCGGCTGGCAGCGTTGCCTGCACCCTGGCGCTCTTGGGATGGCTGCCCTGCTCGGGCCTCCGGGGGGCCTACCGGTCCTCATCCGATGTGCGGGGACCACTCCGCTTCCCCGGAGGACACGGAGCCCTCCGCTCGTGGCCGCGTGCCTGTCGAAGGCCGGGATGGTCCTTTTCAGGCCACCACGGGACTCCCGCGAGCAAGTGCCCTGCATGGGCCCCGGGGGAAACACGACCTGCTGCCCAGAGCAAGAGAGACCGATGACCAACTCGAGGATCCCAACGGTAAGATGGAATCCATCTTCTCATTTGGACAGGAAAGGAGAAGGAGCTCATGGAGCCCCCAGACAGCGTGGGACCTGGCAGGAGGGACGGAGGGAGGGAGGTCGAGAGGAGCTAAAATGTGGATCCTTGCAGTCAATTCTTCTCTCCCAGTGACAGAAGGAGCCCTAGAAGGGAGAGAACCATCCATCCAAGACAGCAGTCCGGGTGGTTGGGTGGTTGGGTGGTTGGGTGCGGGGAGGGGAGGGGCAGGGGAGGCATCCCTTCCCCGGTGAATCCAGTACCATCCATCCTCTACCCAGAAAGTGAGCCCCCCAAGCCCGGCTCGGCTGCTGAAGAACAGGCAGAGCGCCTGCGGGCTGCGGGCTGCGGGCTGCGGGCTGCTGATTCTTGCTTTCACTGTGGTTGGTGCTGATACCCTTTCCGTTTTCGGTTTGTTTGTTTTTTAATTTTTGTTTCCGTTTTGTTTCCTCACCCCCCACCCCCCACAGACGGACAGCCAGAGGAGGAGTTCTCGGAGGCGCCCACCATGTCTTTCGAGGCGTACCTCACGTATGATGAGCGGCCTGGGAAGAAGAAGAAAAAGGCGAAGACTTCGGCCAAGGCACGGAAAGCAGAAGCTTCCAAGAGGTCGAGCCAACACCTGGACTCGGCGGAGAACTTTCCTCCTCTGGTGACTGCAAAGCAGTCGGCGGGGCCGCAGCCTGCCCAAGGCCAAGGCGGTGGGGCCAGGATGGAAGGGGTCTCCCGAGAAGCCGCTGCGGTGCTGCCTGGCACGCCGTCCCCCAGCCTGTGGGACCCACCCAGTCCCCCTCCTGATGAGGATGATGATGCGCCGATGAGCTTCTTTGCACCCCATGCAACAGCGCTCTCTTCACCTCAGAAAGAGGAAGAAGCTGGCTTCGCTGGAATGCGAACTAATTCCAGGACACCCGTGTTCTCTGGTGGCAAACGTGACCATCTCGCCCACACGACCTGGCTCCCACGGGGCAGCCAGGGAGTTGCAGACCAGGATTCCCTGTGGGAAGAGAGGGCGCTCCCGCATTCTCCTTTCGGGTCTGCTCTGGACAATTGCACACCCGAGCAGCTGTACCACGCGGAGAGATGCCACCAAGGGACCGCGGAAGAGTCAGATGGGCTCTGGAGACTGCACTGTGGCCAAGAATTTAAGGGAGAAACGCCTAAGGAGAACGAGTCCTGGAGGGAGATGTACCTGCGGCTTCAGGACGCCCGAGAGCAGCGACTGCGAGCACTCACCTCCCAAATACGATCCAGACATCCTCAAGAGCCCCGAGGCCGACAAACCAAGATGGTCTATTTCAAGTCACCCGGTGAGGTTCCAAGGAGGCACGGCCAGTTTGGGACACTAGCAGCGGCCGCCTCAGGAAGACCCAACTTCCAACCAGCCCAGGACCCCAGGGGAGGCAGAGACACGCCCTCCAGCACCAGCAGCAGCAGCAGCAGCAGCAGCAGCAGCAGCAGCAGCAGCTGCAGAGGCATCAGAGGCAGCAGCTTGGATGCTACAAGTGAGACCGCAGCAGAGGCCTCTTGGAACCCTGTCAGAGCTCACCGCGGGGCACCAGTGGCCAACACCAGAAAAGCCAAGGCTAAGGACATCCCCCCACTCTTGGCCAAGACCCTTAAGGACTACAGGAGAGTCATCTCCCGAAGATGAACTCAGCCCTTGCCTTGGACATTTGCGATTTCCAAAGGAGGCTTCGATCTCTGCCAAACGTGGACTCTCTGCCCTGTGCTTTGCGCGTGTCCCTCGCGGGAGAGCTCGATGCCAGTTCACTGCCTTTGTTTCCTTTCTTGTCACCTGAGCCCCTCCTAAGCCCTGATGTTGTTTTCATGTAGAAATCCCCCTGATTGAATTTTAGACTAATAAAGGCCCGTCAAAGCTCTCAGTTGTCTATTTGGGAAGGACAGCGGGCTTTCTTACACATGGCCCCAGGAGCCACTAGTTCAAGGACTGGTGAATCTGACTAACTGTGAAAACAAACAAACAAACAAACAAACAAACAAACAACAACAACAATACCAAAATAAATAAATAAAGAGCAAGTTTTGGGGAGGGGAGGGTGGTAAAGCACCCTTCTGTTCAACACCCAGTACAAGGGGAAACAGCAGCAACAACCAAAGGCAAACGAGAGACCGAAATGAAAAGTACAACAAGAAGAAGAAGAAGAAATGAGGACGAGCCAATGGCGGTGATGCGCGCCAGTGACGCCAACGGTTCAGGAGGCTCACAAAGGCGCGCAGAGAGTTCAGAGCCAGCCTCAGCCACTTAGCGAGGACAGAGCAACTCGGTGAGACCCTGTCTCAAAGTAAAGTACAAAAAAAAAAAAAAAAAAAAAAAACCTGCTAATATAATATGCCTCAGGGGTTGAAAGCCCCCGCCCCCCTCAGTACAATGTCCGGTTATCTAATCCAGAAACAAAGAAAACCACACCCACCAACCCAACTCCCTCAAGAATAACCGCTGGCATTGGCATCAGAAACAGAGAAACAGACCAAGAGAACAGATCTGACAACCCAGAAACACTCCCCCAAGCCCATGGAAAAACGGCGGGAACACGGATCCAATAAGGGTCCTGGGATAAACCACAGGACCCTGACAAATAAGAATGCATGCTTTCCTTGTGTGTGTGTGTGTGTGTGTGTGTGTGCCCGCACGCGTGCAGGAGCCCCCCACACACACACACACACAGGGCCACACACACAAACACACTCCCCCCGACCAGTCTCAAATGGATGGCAAAACATAAGGCAATCAAGAAAGAAGATGTTTCGGAGAGATATCTCTGTGTCTGGAAAGGAGAAGGATGGAGGCTGTGCAAAGTACTGAGTTGTCAAGGGAAAGATCCAGCGGCTCCCGCCTATAATCCCAACAGCTCGGGAGGCTGAAGCAGGAGCAGGGCGAGATCCAGGCCAGCCTCTGGCAAAGCCAGGCTCTCATCCGCTCACCGAGACCCTGCCTCTCAATAGAAGCCAAAAGGGGCCTTCAGGTGGGGGGCGGGAGTGGGCGGGGGTCGCTCACCGGTCCAGTACCCCTTCGTTGGATCCCCCCAAAGGAACCAACCAAACCACCAGAAGCGCTGAATACCGTTCAGAAATGGGTTTTTGTATCCCACGGGCCGCCTGGTGCCTTGGGGCTCTTCAAACTCGCCCCCTCGGGCTGATAGTCAGGCCTTTGGAGCCAATGGCCACAAGTTCATTCCACAGAACCCCCGCCAGACTTCCTTTGGAGGTTCCTGCCAAGGAATCACCCTCGCCCTGTGGAGCTAAGCTTCCCCAATCCTCTTGGCTCTCCGGGCCTCCATTCCTGGGCTCCCAACAGGACCTAGACTCCTCAGAGTCAGTTCCGGTTTCCCTGGCAAATCGCTGTCCTGGGACCCAGGGCCACAGAAGGGCGTGTCCCTGAAATTCAGTCTCCCCGTGCGCCCAAGAGGGAGAAGACTAGTCCGCGAGTCGGGTGGTACCGAGACCCAGGCTCTAGCCGGGGTGGCCGCTCCTGATTGGACCCAGGTTCTGCCCACCCAATCCAGTGCATGGGTGGCGGGCGCAGAAGTGGATGGGAGCTGAGCTAGCGGGTGCTCCTGGAAAGAGACAGGTGGGCGGGGTCCTTGAGGGCGGGGCGTGGCGCACACTCGGGCAGGGGGGCGGAGCCAGGGGCTCTATAAAGCCCAGGTCGGCCTGCCTCTGCAGCCTCATTCCTTCTGGGACAGCGCCAGGCACAGGTGCTTCCAGCTGAGGCCCGGCGCCCTGAGGACCAGAAGCACACCCGCCCAGCGGCGCTCGGGGCAGCACCAGCGCGCCCGGAACAAGCGGCCAGCCGTTGCCAGGGCCCCGATACCCCGGCAGAGCGACAGCGGACCGAGTCCAGGGCCGAGGCCGAGCCGGCCACCCGAGATGGCGTCCGAGGAGGTGCTGCTGCGAGCCGTTCGCAAGCTGCAGGGGCGCCTGGCCACCAGGACCCGCCCTGACAAGCTCCAGAAATACTTGCAGCAGCTCTCCGCCTTGCCCCTCACCGCACACATCCTGCAGGAGACAGGTGTCAGAAAGATGGTCAAGAGCTTGCGCCACCACGAGCTCCTTGGCGGCCCGGCCAGGGACTTGGCGGCCCGGTGGAAGAAGCTGGCTCTTCTGGAGGCCGACCCCGGGCGTGGTCCGCACGACTCCCAACTGGCAAAGGAAATCACGGACACGGGCTCCCGAGAAAACTCGAGAAAACTCGGCAGTCCATCCCGCCGGACCGGGCACGGACCCAAAAAGCACAGAGACCTGGAGAGGTCTCCCAGGCGTGAGAGGAGAGAAGACGGGAGCAAGAAGCGCCCCCGGCTGGCAGCGTTGCCTGCACCCTGGCGCTCTTGGGATGGCTGCCCTGCTCGGGCCTCCGGGGGGCCTACCGGTCCTCATCCGATGTGCGGGGACCACTCCGCTTCCCCGGAGGACACGGAGCCCTCCGCTCGTGGCCGCGTGCCTGTCGAAGGCCGGGATGGTCCTTTTCAGGCCACCACGGGACTCCCGCGAGCAAGTGCCCTGCATGGGCCCCGGGGGAAACACGACCTGCTGCCCAGAGCAAGAGAGACCGATGACCAACTCGAGGATCCCAACGGTAAGATGGAATCCATCTTCTCATTTGGACAGGAAAGGAGAAGGAGCTCATGGAGCCCCCAGACAGCGTGGGACCTGGCAGGAGGGACGGAGGGAGGGAGGTCGAGAGGAGCTAAAATGTGGATCCTTGCAGTCAATTCTTCTCTCCCAGTGACAGAAGGAGCCCTAGAAGGGAGAGAACCATCCATCCAAGACAGCAGTCCGGGTGGTTGGGTGGTTGGGTGGTTGGGTGCGGGGAGGGGAGGGGCAGGGGAGGCATCCCTTCCCCGGTGAATCCAGTACCATCCATCCTCTACCCAGAAAGTGAGCCCCCCAAGCCCGGCTCGGCTGCTGAAGAACAGGCAGAGCGCCTGCGGGCTGCGGGCTGCGGGCTGCGGGCTGCTGATTCTTGCTTTCACTGTGGTTGGTGCTGATACCCTTTCCGTTTTCGGTTTGTTTGTTTTTTAATTTTTGTTTCCGTTTTGTTTCCTCACCCCCCACCCCCCACAGACGGACAGCCAGAGGAGGAGTTCTCGGAGGCGCCCACCATGTCTTTCGAGGCGTACCTCACGTATGATGAGCGGCCTGGGAAGAAGAAGAAAAAGGCGAAGACTTCGGCCAAGGCACGGAAAGCAGAAGCTTCCAAGAGGTCGAGCCAACACCTGGACTCGGCGGAGAACTTTCCTCCTCTGGTGACTGCAAAGCAGTCGGCGGGGCCGCAGCCTGCCCAAGGCCAAGGCGGTGGGGCCAGGATGGAAGGGGTCTCCCGAGAAGCCGCTGCGGTGCTGCCTGGCACGCCGTCCCCCAGCCTGTGGGACCCACCCAGTCCCCCTCCTGATGAGGATGATGATGCGCCGATGAGCTTCTTTGCACCCCATGCAACAGCGCTCTCTTCACCTCAGAAAGAGGAAGAAGCTGGCTTCGCTGGAATGCGAACTAATTCCAGGACACCCGTGTTCTCTGGTGGCAAACGTGACCATCTCGCCCACACGACCTGGCTCCCACGGGGCAGCCAGGGAGTTGCAGACCAGGATTCCCTGTGGGAAGAGAGGGCGCTCCCGCATTCTCCTTTCGGGTCTGCTCTGGACAATTGCACACCCGAGCAGCTGTACCACGCGGAGAGATGCCACCAAGGGACCGCGGAAGAGTCAGATGGGCTCTGGAGACTGCACTGTGGCCAAGAATTTAAGGGAGAAACGCCTAAGGAGAACGAGTCCTGGAGGGAGATGTACCTGCGGCTTCAGGACGCCCGAGAGCAGCGACTGCGAGCACTCACCTCCCAAATACGATCCAGACATCCTCAAGAGCCCCGAGGCCGACAAACCAAGATGGTCTATTTCAAGTCACCCGGTGAGGTTCCAAGGAGGCACGGCCAGTTTGGGACACTAGCAGCGGCCGCCTCAGGAAGACCCAACTTCCAACCAGCCCAGGACCCCAGGGGAGGCAGAGACACGCCCTCCAGCACCAGCAGCAGCAGCAGCAGCAGCAGCAGCAGCAGCAGCAGCAGCAGCTGCAGAGGCATCAGAGGCAGCAGCTTGGATGCTACAAGTGAGACCGCAGCAGAGGCCTCTTGGAACCCTGTCAGAGCTCACCGCGGGGCACCAGTGGCCAACACCAGAAAAGCCAAGGCTAAGGACATCCCCCCACTCTTGGCCAAGACCCTTAAGGACTACAGGAGAGTCATCTCCCGAAGATGAACTCAGCCCTTGCCTTGGACATTTGCGATTTCCAAAGGAGGCTTCGATCTCTGCCAAACGTGGACTCTCTGCCCTGTGCTTTGCGCGTGTCCCTCGCGGGAGAGCTCGATGCCAGTTCACTGCCTTTGTTTCCTTTCTTGTCACCTGAGCCCCTCCTAAGCCCTGATGTTGTTTTCATGTAGAAATCCCCCTGATTGAATTTTAGACTAATAAAGGCCCGTCAAAGCTCTCAGTTGTCTATTTGGGAAGGACAGCGGGCTTTCTTACACATGGCCCCAGGAGCCACTAGTTCAAGGACTGGTGAATCTGACTAACTGTGAAAACAAACAAACAAACAAACAAACAAACAAACAACAACAACAATACCAAAATAAATAAATAAAGAGCAAGTTTTGGGGAGGGGAGGGTGGTAAAGCACCCTTCTGTTCAACACCCAGTACAAGGGGAAACAGCAGCAACAACCAAAGGCAAACGAGAGACCGAAATGAAAAGTACAACAAGAAGAAGAAGAAGAAATGAGGACGAGCCAATGGCGGTGATGCGCGCCAGTGACGCCAACGGTTCAGGAGGCTCACAAAGGCGCGCAGAGAGTTCAGAGCCAGCCTCAGCCACTTAGCGAGGACAGAGCAACTCGGTGAGACCCTGTCTCAAAGTAAAGTACAAAAAAAAAAAAAAAAAAAAAAACCTGCTAATATAATATGCCTCAGGGGTTGAAAGCCCCCGCCCCCCTCAGTACAATGTCCGGTTATCTAATCCAGAAACAAAGAAAACCACACCCACCAACCCAACTCCCTCAAGAATAACCGCTGGCATTGGCATCAGAAACAGAGAAACAGACCAAGAGAACAGATCTGACAACCCAGAAACACTCCCCCAAGCCCATGGAAAAACGGCGGGAACACGGATCCAATAAGGGTCCTGGGATAAACCACAGGACCCTGACAAATAAGAATGCATGCTTTCCTTGTGTGTGTGTGTGTGTGTGTGTGTGTGCCCGCACGCGTGCAGGAGCCCCCCACACACACACACACACAGGGCCACACACACAAACACACTCCCCCCGACCAGTCTCAAATGGATGGCAAAACATAAGGCAATCAAGAAAGAAGATGTTTCGGAGAGATATCTCTGTGTCTGGAAAGGAGAAGGATGGAGGCTGTGCAAAGTACTGAGTTGTCAAGGGAAAGATCCAGCGGCTCCCGCCTATAATCCCAACAGCTCGGGAGGCTGAAGCAGGAGCAGGGCGAGATCCAGGCCAGCCTCTGGCAAAGCCAGGCTCTCATCCGCTCACCGAGACCCTGCCTCTCAATAGAAGCCAAAAGGGGCCTTCAGGTGGGGGGCGGGAGTGGGCGGGGGTCGCTCACCGGTCCAGTACCCCTTCGTTGGATCCCCCCAAAGGAACCAACCAAACCACCAGAAGCGCTGAATACCGTTCAGAAATGGGTTTTTGTATCCCACGGGCCGCCTGGTGCCTTGGGGCTCTTCAAACTCGCCCCCTCGGGCTGATAGTCAGGCCTTTGGAGCCAATGGCCACAAGTTCATTCCACAGAACCCCCGCCAGACTTCCTTTGGAGGTTCCTGCCAAGGAATCACCCTCGCCCTGTGGAGCTAAGCTTCCCCAATCCTCTTGGCTCTCCGGGCCTCCATTCCTGGGCTCCCAACAGGACCTAGACTCCTCAGAGTCAGTTCCGGTTTCCCTGGCAAATCGCTGTCCTGGGACCCAGGGCCACAGAAGGGCGTGTCCCTGAAATTCAGTCTCCCCGTGCGCCCAAGAGGGAGAAGACTAGTCCGCGAGTCGGGTGGTACCGAGACCCAGGCTCTAGCCGGGGTGGCCGCTCCTGATTGGACCCAGGTTCTGCCCACCCAATCCAGTGCATGGGTGGCGGGCGCAGAAGTGGATGGGAGCTGAGCTAGCGGGTGCTCCTGGAAAGAGACAGGTGGGCGGGGTCCTTGAGGGCGGGGCGTGGCGCACACTCGGGCAGGGGGGCGGAGCCAGGGGCTCTATAAAGCCCAGGTCGGCCTGCCTCTGCAGCCTCATTCCTTCTGGGACAGCGCCAGGCACAGGTGCTTCCAGCTGAGGCCCGGCGCCCTGAGGACCAGAAGCACACCCGCCCAGCGGCGCTCGGGGCAGCACCAGCGCGCCCGGAACAAGCGGCCAGCCGTTGCCAGGGCCCCGATACCCCGGCAGAGCGACAGCGGACCGAGTCCAGGGCCGAGGCCGAGCCGGCCACCCGAGATGGCGTCCGAGGAGGTGCTGCTGCGAGCCGTTCGCAAGCTGCAGGGGCGCCTGGCCACCAGGACCCGCCCTGACAAGCTCCAGAAATACTTGCAGCAGCTCTCCGCCTTGCCCCTCACCGCACACATCCTGCAGGAGACAGGTGTCAGAAAGATGGTCAAGAGCTTGCGCCACCACGAGCTCCTTGGCGGCCCGGCCAGGGACTTGGCGGCCCGGTGGAAGAAGCTGGCTCTTCTGGAGGCCGACCCCGGGCGTGGTCCGCACGACTCCCAACTGGCAAAGGAAATCACGGACACGGGCTCCCGAGAAAACTCGAGAAAACTCGGCAGTCCATCCCGCCGGACCGGGCACGGACCCAAAAAGCACAGAGACCTGGAGAGGTCTCCCAGGCGTGAGAGGAGAGAAGACGGGAGCAAGAAGCGCCCCCGGCTGGCAGCGTTGCCTGCACCCTGGCGCTCTTGGGATGGCTGCCCTGCTCGGGCCTCCGGGGGGCCTACCGGTCCTCATCCGATGTGCGGGGACCACTCCGCTTCCCCGGAGGACACGGAGCCCTCCGCTCGTGGCCGCGTGCCTGTCGAAGGCCGGGATGGTCCTTTTCAGGCCACCACGGGACTCCCGCGAGCAAGTGCCCTGCATGGGCCCCGGGGGAAACACGACCTGCTGCCCAGAGCAAGAGAGACCGATGACCAACTCGAGGATCCCAACGGTAAGATGGAATCCATCTTCTCATTTGGACAGGAAAGGAGAAGGAGCTCATGGAGCCCCCAGACAGCGTGGGACCTGGCAGGAGGGACGGAGGGAGGGAGGTCGAGAGGAGCTAAAATGTGGATCCTTGCAGTCAATTCTTCTCTCCCAGTGACAGAAGGAGCCCTAGAAGGGAGAGAACCATCCATCCAAGACAGCAGTCCGGGTGGTTGGGTGGTTGGGTGGTTGGGTGCGGGGAGGGGAGGGGCAGGGGAGGCATCCCTTCCCCGGTGAATCCAGTACCATCCATCCTCTACCCAGAAAGTGAGCCCCCCAAGCCCGGCTCGGCTGCTGAAGAACAGGCAGAGCGCCTGCGGGCTGCGGGCTGCGGGCTGCGGGCTGCTGATTCTTGCTTTCACTGTGGTTGGTGCTGATACCCTTTCCGTTTTCGGTTTGTTTGTTTTTTAATTTTTGTTTCCGTTTTGTTTCCTCACCCCCCACCCCCCACAGACGGACAGCCAGAGGAGGAGTTCTCGGAGGCGCCCACCATGTCTTTCGAGGCGTACCTCACGTATGATGAGCGGCCTGGGAAGAAGAAGAAAAAGGCGAAGACTTCGGCCAAGGCACGGAAAGCAGAAGCTTCCAAGAGGTCGAGCCAACACCTGGACTCGGCGGAGAACTTTCCTCCTCTGGTGACTGCAAAGCAGTCGGCGGGGCCGCAGCCTGCCCAAGGCCAAGGCGGTGGGGCCAGGATGGAAGGGGTCTCCCGAGAAGCCGCTGCGGTGCTGCCTGGCACGCCGTCCCCCAGCCTGTGGGACCCACCCAGTCCCCCTCCTGATGAGGATGATGATGCGCCGATGAGCTTCTTTGCACCCCATGCAACAGCGCTCTCTTCACCTCAGAAAGAGGAAGAAGCTGGCTTCGCTGGAATGCGAACTAATTCCAGGACACCCGTGTTCTCTGGTGGCAAACGTGACCATCTCGCCCACACGACCTGGCTCCCACGGGGCAGCCAGGGAGTTGCAGACCAGGATTCCCTGTGGGAAGAGAGGGCGCTCCCGCATTCTCCTTTCGGGTCTGCTCTGGACAATTGCACACCCGAGCAGCTGTACCACGCGGAGAGATGCCACCAAGGGACCGCGGAAGAGTCAGATGGGCTCTGGAGACTGCACTGTGGCCAAGAATTTAAGGGAGAAACGCCTAAGGAGAACGAGTCCTGGAGGGAGATGTACCTGCGGCTTCAGGACGCCCGAGAGCAGCGACTGCGAGCACTCACCTCCCAAATACGATCCAGACATCCTCAAGAGCCCCGAGGCCGACAAACCAAGATGGTCTATTTCAAGTCACCCGGTGAGGTTCCAAGGAGGCACGGCCAGTTTGGGACACTAGCAGCGGCCGCCTCAGGAAGACCCAACTTCCAACCAGCCCAGGACCCCAGGGGAGGCAGAGACACGCCCTCCAGCACCAGCAGCAGCAGCAGCAGCAGCAGCAGCAGCAGCAGCAGCTGCAGAGGCATCAGAGGCAGCAGCTTGGATGCTACAAGTGAGACCGCAGCAGAGGCCTCTTGGAACCCTGTCAGAGCTCACCGCGGGGCACCAGTGGCCAACACCAGAAAAGCCAAGGCTAAGGACATCCCCCCACTCTTGGCCAAGACCCTTAAGGACTACAGGAGAGTCATCTCCCGAAGATGAACTCAGCCCTTGCCTTGGACATTTGCGATTTCCAAAGGAGGCTTCGATCTCTGCCAAACGTGGACTCTCTGCCCTGTGCTTTGCGCGTGTCCCTCGCGGGAGAGCTCGATGCCAGTTCACTGCCTTTGTTTCCTTTCTTGTCACCTGAGCCCCTCCTAAGCCCTGATGTTGTTTTCATGTAGAAATCCCCCTGATTGAATTTTAGACTAATAAAGGCCCGTCAAAGCTCTCAGTTGTCTATTTGGGAAGGACAGCGGGCTTTCTTACACATGGCCCCAGGAGCCACTAGTTCAAGGACTGGTGAATCTGACTAACTGTGAAAACAAACAAACAAACAAACAAACAAACAAACAACAACAACAATACCAAAATAAATAAATAAAGAGCAAGTTTTGGGGAGGGGGGGGTGGTAAAGCACCCTTCTGTTCAACACCCAGTACAAGGGGAAACAGCAGCAACAACCAAAGGCAAACGAGAGACCGAAATGAAAAGTACAACAAGAAGAAGAAGAAGAAATGAGGACGAGCCAATGGCGGTGATGCGCGCCAGTGACGCCAACGGTTCAGGAGGCTCACAAAGGCGCGCAGAGAGTTCAGAGCCAGCCTCAGCCACTTAGCGAGGACAGAGCAACTCGGTGAGACCCTGTCTCAAAGTAAAGTACAAAAAAAAAAAAAAAAAAAAAAAACCTGCTAATATAATATGCCTCAGGGGTTGAAAGCCCCCGCCCCCCTCAGTACAATGTCCGGTTATCTAATCCAGAAACAAAGAAAACCACACCCACCAACCCAACTCCCTCAAGAATAACCGCTGGCATTGGCATCAGAAACAGAGAAACAGACCAAGAGAACAGATCTGACAACCCAGAAACACTCCCCCAAGCCCATGGAAAAACGGCGGGAACACGGATCCAATAAGGGTCCTGGGATAAACCACAGGACCCTGACAAATAAGAATGCATGCTTTCCTTGTGTGTGTGTGTGTGTGTGTGTGTGCCCGCACGCGTGCAGGAGCCCCCCCCACACACACACACACAGGGCCACACACACAAACACACTCCCCCCGACCAGTCTCAAATGGATGGCAAAACATAAGGCAATCAAGAAAGAAGATGTTTCGGAGAGATATCTCTGTGTCTGGAAAGGAGAAGGATGGAGGCTGTGCAAAGTACTGAGTTGTCAAGGGAAAGATCCAGCGGCTCCCGCCTATAATCCCAACAGCTCGGGAGGCTGAAGCAGGAGCAGGGCGAGATCCAGGCCAGCCTCTGGCAAAGCCAGGCTCTCATCCGCTCACCGAGACCCTGCCTCTCAATAGAAGCCAAAAGGGGCCTTCAGGTGGGGGGCGGGAGTGGGCGGGGGTCGCTCACCGGTCCAGTACCCCTTCGTTGGATCCCCCCAAAGGAACCAACCAAACCACCAGAAGCGCTGAATACCGTTCAGAAATGGGTTTTTGTATCCCACGGGCCGCCTGGTGCCTTGGGGCTCTTCAAACTCGCCCCCTCGGGCTGATAGTCAGGCCTTTGGAGCCAATGGCCACAAGTTCATTCCACGGAACCCCCGCCAGACTTCCTTTGGAGGTTCCTGCCAAGGAATCACCCTCGCCCTGTGGAGCTAAGCTTCCCCAATCCTCTTGGCTCTCCGGGCCTCCATTCCTGGGCTCCCAACAGGACCTAGACTCCTCAGAGTCAGTTCCGGTTTCCCTGGCAAATCGCTGTCCTGGGACCCAGGGCCACAGAAGGGCGTGTCCCTGAAATTCAGTCTCCCCGTGCGCCCAAGAGGGAGAAGACTAGTCCGCGAGTCGGGTGGTACCGAGACCCAGGCTCTAGCCGGGGTGGCCGCTCCTGATTGGACCCAGGTTCTGCCCACCCAATCCAGTGCATGGGTGGCGGGCGCAGAAGTGGATGGGAGCTGAGCTAGCGGGTGCTCCTGGAAAGAGACAGGTGGGCGGGGTCCTTGAGGGCGGGGCGTGGCGCACACTCGGGCAGGGGGGCGGAGCCAGGGGCTCTATAAAGCCCAGGTCGGCCTGCCTCTGCAGCCTCATTCCTTCTGGGACAGCGCCAGGCACAGGTGCTTCCAGCTGAGGCCCGGCGCCCTGAGGACCAGAAGCACACCCGCCCAGCGGCGCTCGGGGCAGCACCAGCGCGCCCGGAACAAGCGGCCAGCCGTTGCCAGGGCCCCGATACCCCGGCAGAGCGACAGCGGACCGAGTCCAGGGCCGAGGCCGAGCCGGCCACCCGAGATGGCGTCCGAGGAGGTGCTGCTGCGAGCCGTTCGCAAGCTGCAGGGGCGCCTGGCCACCAGGACCCGCCCTGACAAGCTCCAGAAATACTTGCAGCAGCTCTCCGCCTTGCCCCTCACCGCACACATCCTGCAGGAGACAGGTGTCAGAAAGATGGTCAAGAGCTTGCGCCACCACGAGCTCCTTGGCGGCCCGGCCAGGGACTTGGCGGCCCGGTGGAAGAAGCTGGCTCTTCTGGAGGCCGACCCCGGGCGTGGTCCGCACGACTCCCAACTGGCAAAGGAAATCACGGACACGGGCTCCCGAGAAAACTCGAGAAAACTCGGCAGTCCATCCCGCCGGACCGGGCACGGACCCAAAAAGCACAGAGACCTGGAGAGGTCTCCCAGGCGTGAGAGGAGAGAAGACGGGAGCAAGAAGCGCCCCCGGCTGGCAGCGTTGCCTGCACCCTGGCGCTCTTGGGATGGCTGCCCTGCTCGGGCCTCCGGGGGGCCTACCGGTCCTCATCCGATGTGCGGGGACCACTCCGCTTCCCCGGAGGACACGGAGCCCTCCGCTCGTGGCCGCGTGCCTGTCGAAGGCCGGGATGGTCCTTTTCAGGCCACCACGGGACTCCCGCGAGCAAGTGCCCTGCATGGGCCCCGGGGGAAACACGACCTGCTGCCCAGAGCAAGAGAGACCGATGACCAACTCGAGGATCCCAACGGTAAGATGGAATCCATCTTCTCATTTGGACAGGAAAGGAGAAGGAGCTCATGGAGCCCCCAGACAGCGTGGGACCTGGCAGGAGGGACGGAGGGAGGGAGGTCGAGAGGAGCTAAAATGTGGATCCTTGCAGTCAATTCTTCTCTCCCAGTGACAGAAGGAGCCCTAGAAGGGAGAGAACCATCCATCCAAGACAGCAGTCCGGGTGGTTGGGTGGTTGGGTGGTTGGGTGCGGGGAGGGGAGGGGCAGGGGAGGCATCCCTTCCCCGGTGAATCCAGTACCATCCATCCTCTACCCAGAAAGTGAGCCCCCCAAGCCCGGCTCGGCTGCTGAAGAACAGGCAGAGCGCCTGCGGGCTGCGGGCTGCGGGCTGCGGGCTGCTGATTCTTGCTTTCACTGTGGTTGGTGCTGATACCCTTTCCGTTTTCGGTTTGTTTGTTTTTTAATTTTTGTTTCCGTTTTGTTTCCTCACCCCCCACCCCCCACAGACGGACAGCCA
The DNA here is from genome assembly GCF_045843805.1 of Urocitellus parryii. Lineage (NCBI taxonomy): Eukaryota > Metazoa > Chordata > Mammalia > Rodentia > Sciuridae > Urocitellus > Urocitellus parryii. The sequence goes on from NC_135543.1 coordinate 26,445,060, forward strand.
GAGGAGGAGTTCTCGGAGGCGCCCACCATGTCTTTCGAGGCGTACCTCACGTATGATGAGCGGCCTGGGAAGAAGAAGAAAAAGGCGAAGACTTCGGCCAAGGCACGGAAAGCAGAAGCTTCCAAGAGGTCGAGCCAACACCTGGACTCGGCGGAGAACTTTCCTCCTCTGGTGACTGCAAAGCAGTCGGCGGGGCCGCAGCCTGCCCAAGGCCAAGGCGGTGGGGCCAGGATGGAAGGGGTCTCCCGAGAAGCCGCTGCGGTGCTGCCTGGCACGCCGTCCCCCAGCCTGTGGGACCCACCCAGTCCCCCTCCTGATGAGGATGATGATGCGCCGATGAGCTTCTTTGCACCCCATGCAACAGCGCTCTCTTCACCTCAGAAAGAGGAAGAAGCTGGCTTCGCTGGAATGCGAACTAATTCCAGGACACCCGTGTTCTCTGGTGGCAAACGTGACCATCTCGCCCACACGACCTGGCTCCCACGGGGCAGCCAGGGAGTTGCAGACCAGGATTCCCTGTGGGAAGAGAGGGCGCTCCCGCATTCTCCTTTCGGGTCTGCTCTGGACAATTGCACACCCGAGCAGCTGTACCACGCGGAGAGATGCCACCAAGGGACCGCGGAAGAGTCAGATGGGCTCTGGAGACTGCACTGTGGCCAAGAATTTAAGGGAGAAACGCCTAAGGAGAACGAGTCCTGGAGGGAGATGTACCTGCGGCTTCAGGACGCCCGAGAGCAGCGACTGCGAGCACTCACCTCCCAAATACGATCCAGACATCCTCAAGAGCCCCGAGGCCGACAAACCAAGATGGTCTATTTCAAGTCACCCGGTGAGGTTCCAAGGAGGCACGGCCAGTTTGGGACACTAGCAGCGGCCGCCTCAGGAAGACCCAACTTCCAACCAGCCCAGGACCCCAGGGGAGGCAGAGACACGCCCTCCAGCACCAGCAGCAGCAGCAGCAGCAGCAGCAGCAGCTGCAGAGGCATCAGAGGCAGCAGCTTGGATGCTACAAGTGAGACCGCAGCAGAGGCCTCTTGGAACCCTGTCAGAGCTCACCGCGGGGCACCAGTGGCCAACACCAGAAAAGCCAAGGCTAAGGACATCCCCCCACTCTTGGCCAAGACCCTTAAGGACTACAGGAGAGTCATCTCCCGAAGATGAACTCAGCCCTTGCCTTGGACATTTGCGATTTCCAAAGGAGGCTTCGATCTCTGCCAAACGTGGACTCTCTGCCCTGTGCTTTGCGCGTGTCCCTCGCGGGAGAGCTCGATGCCAGTTCACTGCCTTTGTTTCCTTTCTTGTCACCTGAGCCCCTCCTAAGCCCTGATGTTGTTTTCATGTAGAAATCCCCCTGATTGAATTTTAGACTAATAAAGGCCCGTCAAAGCTCTCAGTTGTCTATTTGGGAAGGACAGCGGGCTTTCTTACACATGGCCCCAGGAGCCACTAGTTCAAGGACTGGTGAATCTGACTAACTGTGAAAACAAACAAACAAACAAACAAACAAACAAACAACAACAACAATACCAAAATAAATAAATAAAGAGCAAGTTTTGGGGAGGGGAGGGTGGTAAAGCACCCTTCTGTTCAACACCCAGTACAAGGGGAAACAGCAGCAACAACCAAAGGCAAACGAGAGACCGAAATGAAAAGTACAACAAGAAGAAGAAGAAGAAATGAGGACGAGCCAATGGCGGTGATGCGCGCCAGTGACGCCAACGGTTCAGGAGGCTCACAAAGGCGCGCAGAGAGTTCAGAGCCAGCCTCAGCCACTTAGCGAGGACAGAGCAACTCGGTGAGACCCTGTCTCAAAGTAAAGTACAAAAAAAAAAAAAAAAAAAAAAAAAACCTGCTAATATAATATGCCTCAGGGGTTGAAAGCCCCCGCCCCCCTCAGTACAATGTCCGGTTATCTAATCCAGAAACAAAGAAAACCACACCCACCAACCCAACTCCCTCAAGAATAACCGCTGGCATTGGCATCAGAAACAGAGAAACAGACCAAGAGAACAGATCTGACAACCCAGAAACACTCCCCCAAGCCCATGGAAAAACGGCGGGAACACGGATCCAATAAGGGTCCTGGGATAAACCACAGGACCCTGACAAATAAGAATGCATGCTTTCCTTGTGTGTGTGTGTGTGTGTGTGTGTGCCCGCACGCGTGCAGGAGCCCCCCCCACACACACACACACAGGGCCACACACACAAACACACTCCCCCCGACCAGTCTCAAATGGATGGCAAAACATAAGGCAATCAAGAAAGAAGATGTTTCGGAGAGATATCTCTGTGTCTGGAAAGGAGAAGGATGGAGGCTGTGCAAAGTACTGAGTTGTCAAGGGAAAGATCCAGCGGCTCCCGCCTATAATCCCAACAGCTCGGGAGGCTGAAGCAGGAGCAGGGCGAGATCCAGGCCAGCCTCTGGCAAAGCCAGGCTCTCATCCGCTCACCGAGACCCTGCCTCTCAATAGAAGCCAAAAGGGGCCTTCAGGTGGGGGGCGGGAGTGGGCGGGGGTCGCTCACCGGTCCAGTACCCCTTCGTTGGATCCCCCCAAAGGAACCAACCAAACCACCAGAAGCGCTGAATACCGTTCAGAAATGGGTTTTTGTATCCCACGGGCCGCCTGGTGCCTTGGGGCTCTTCAAACTCGCCCCCTCGGGCTGATAGTCAGGCCTTTGGAGCCAATGGCCACAAGTTCATTCCACGGAACCCCCGCCAGACTTCCTTTGGAGGTTCCTGCCAAGGAATCACCCTCGCCCTGTGGAGCTAAGCTTCCCCAATCCTCTTGGCTCTCCGGGCCTCCATTCCTGGGCTCCCAACAGGACCTAGACTCCTCAGAGTCAGTTCCGGTTTCCCTGGCAAATCGCTGTCCTGGGACCCAGGGCCACAGAAGGGCGTGTCCCTGAAATTCAGTCTCCCCGTGCGCCCAAGAGGGAGAAGACTAGTCCGCGAGTCGGGTGGTACCGAGACCCAGGCTCTAGCCGGGGTGGCCGCTCCTGATTGGACCCAGGTTCTGCCCACCCAATCCAGTGCATGGGTGGCGGGCGCAGAAGTGGATGGGAGCTGAGCTAGCGGGTGCTCCTGGAAAGAGACAGGTGGGCGGGGTCCTTGAGGGCGGGGCGTGGCGCACACTCGGGCAGGGGGGCGGAGCCAGGGGCTCTATAAAGCCCAGGTCGGCCTGCCTCTGCAGCCTCATTCCTTCTGGGACAGCGCCAGGCACAGGTGCTTCCAGCTGAGGCCCGGCGCCCTGAGGACCAGAAGCACACCCGCCCAGCGGCGCTCGGGGCAGCACCAGCGCGCCCGGAACAAGCGGCCAGCCGTTGCCAGGGCCCCGATACCCCGGCAGAGCGACAGCGGACCGAGTCCAGGGCCGAGGCCGAGCCGGCCACCCGAGATGGCGTCCGAGGAGGTGCTGCTGCGAGCCGTTCGCAAGCTGCAGGGGCGCCTGGCCACCAGGACCCGCCCTGACAAGCTCCAGAAATACTTGCAGCAGCTCTCCGCCTTGCCCCTCACCGCACACATCCTGCAGGAGACAGGTGTCAGAAAGATGGTCAAGAGCTTGCGCCACCACGAGCTCCTTGGCGGCCCGGCCAGGGACTTGGCGGCCCGGTGGAAGAAGCTGGCTCTTCTGGAGGCCGACCCCGGGCGTGGTCCGCACGACTCCCAACTGGCAAAGGAAATCACGGACACGGGCTCCCGAGAAAACTCGAGAAAACTCGGCAGTCCATCCCGCCGGACCGGGCACGGACCCAAAAAGCACAGAGACCTGGAGAGGTCTCCCAGGCGTGAGAGGAGAGAAGACGGGAGCAAGAAGCGCCCCCGGCTGGCAGCGTTGCCTGCACCCTGGCGCTCTTGGGATGGCTGCCCTGCTCGGGCCTCCGGGGGGCCTACCGGTCCTCATCCGATGTGCGGGGACCACTCCGCTTCCCCGGAGGACACGGAGCCCTCCGCTCGTGGCCGCGTGCCTGTCGAAGGCCGGGATGGTCCTTTTCAGGCCACCACGGGACTCCCGCGAGCAAGTGCCCTGCATGGGCCCCGGGGGAAACACGACCTGCTGCCCAGAGCAAGAGAGACCGATGACCAACTCGAGGATCCCAACGGTAAGATGGAATCCATCTTCTCATTTGGACAGGAAAGGAGAAGGAGCTCATGGAGCCCCCAGACAGCGTGGGACCTGGCAGGAGGGACGGAGGGAGGGAGGTCGAGAGGAGCTAAAATGTGGATCCTTGCAGTCAATTCTTCTCTCCCAGTGACAGAAGGAGCCCTAGAAGGGAGAGAACCATCCATCCAAGACAGCAGTCCGGGTGGTTGGGTGGTTGGGTGGTTGGGTGCGGGGAGGGGAGGGGCAGGGGAGGCATCCCTTCCCCGGTGAATCCAGTACCATCCATCCTCTACCCAGAAAGTGAGCCCCCCAAGCCCGGCTCGGCTGCTGAAGAACAGGCAGAGCGCCTGCGGGCTGCGGGCTGCGGGCTGCGGGCTGCTGATTCTTGCTTTCACTGTGGTTGGTGCTGATACCCTTTCCGTTTTCGGTTTGTTTGTTTTTTAATTTTTGTTTCCGTTTTGTTTCCTCACCCCCCACCCCCCACAGACGGACAGCCAGAGGAGGAGTTCTCGGAGGCGCCCACCATGTCTTTCGAGGCGTACCTCACGTATGATGAGCGGCCTGGGAAGAAGAAGAAAAAGGCGAAGACTTCGGCCAAGGCACGGAAAGCAGAAGCTTCCAAGAGGTCGAGCCAACACCTGGACTCGGCGGAGAACTTTCCTCCTCTGGTGACTGCAAAGCAGTCGGCGGGGCCGCAGCCTGCCCAAGGCCAAGGCGGTGGGGCCAGGATGGAAGGGGTCTCCCGAGAAGCCGCTGCGGTGCTGCCTGGCACGCCGTCCCCCAGCCTGTGGGACCCACCCAGTCCCCCTCCTGATGAGGATGATGATGCGCCGATGAGCTTCTTTGCACCCCATGCAACAGCGCTCTCTTCACCTCAGAAAGAGGAAGAAGCTGGCTTCGCTGGAATGCGAACTAATTCCAGGACACCCGTGTTCTCTGGTGGCAAACGTGACCATCTCGCCCACACGACCTGGCTCCCACGGGGCAGCCAGGGAGTTGCAGACCAGGATTCCCTGTGGGAAGAGAGGGCGCTCCCGCATTCTCCTTTCGGGTCTGCTCTGGACAATTGCACACCCGAGCAGCTGTACCACGCGGAGAGATGCCACCAAGGGACCGCGGAAGAGTCAGATGGGCTCTGGAGACTGCACTGTGGCCAAGAATTTAAGGGAGAAACGCCTAAGGAGAACGAGTCCTGGAGGGAGATGTACCTGCGGCTTCAGGACGCCCGAGAGCAGCGACTGCGAGCACTCACCTCCCAAATACGATCCAGACATCCTCAAGAGCCCCGAGGCCGACAAACCAAGATGGTCTATTTCAAGTCACCCGGTGAGGTTCCAAGGAGGCACGGCCAGTTTGGGACACTAGCAGCGGCCGCCTCAGGAAGACCCAACTTCCAACCAGCCCAGGACCCCAGGGGAGGCAGAGACACGCCCTCCAGCACCAGCAGCAGCAGCAGCAGCAGCAGCAGCAGCAGCAGCAGCAGCTGCAGAGGCATCAGAGGCAGCAGCTTGGATGCTACAAGTGAGACCGCAGCAGAGGCCTCTTGGAACCCTGTCAGAGCTCACCGCGGGGCACCAGTGGCCAACACCAGAAAAGCCAAGGCTAAGGACATCCCCCCACTCTTGGCCAAGACCCTTAAGGACTACAGGAGAGTCATCTCCCGAAGATGAACTCAGCCCTTGCCTTGGACATTTGCGATTTCCAAAGGAGGCTTCGATCTCTGCCAAACGTGGACTCTCTGCCCTGTGCTTTGCGCGTGTCCCTCGCGGGAGAGCTCGATGCCAGTTCACTGCCTTTGTTTCCTTTCTTGTCACCTGAGCCCCTCCTAAGCCCTGATGTTGTTTTCATGTAGAAATCCCCCTGATTGAATTTTAGACTAATAAAGGCCCGTCAAAGCTCTCAGTTGTCTATTTGGGAAGGACAGCGGGCTTTCTTACACATGGCCCCAGGAGCCACTAGTTCAAGGACTGGTGAATCTGACTAACTGTGAAAACAAACAAACAAACAAACAAACAAACAAACAACAACAACAATACCAAAATAAATAAATAAAGAGCAAGTTTTGGGGAGGGGAGGGTGGTAAAGCACCCTTCTGTTCAACACCCAGTACAAGGGGAAACAGCAGCAACAACCAAAGGCAAACGAGAGACCGAAATGAAAAGTACAACAAGAAGAAGAAGAAGAAATGAGGACGAGCCAATGGCGGTGATGCGCGCCAGTGACGCCAACGGTTCAGGAGGCTCACAAAGGCGCGCAGAGAGTTCAGAGCCAGCCTCAGCCACTTAGCGAGGACAGAGCAACTCGGTGAGACCCTGTCTCAAAGTAAAGTACAAAAAAAAAAAAAAAAAAAAAAAAACCTGCTAATATAATATGCCTCAGGGGTTGAAAGCCCCCGCCCCCCTCAGTACAATGTCCGGTTATCTAATCCAGAAACAAAGAAAACCACACCCACCAACCCAACTCCCTCAAGAATAACCGCTGGCATTGGCATCAGAAACAGAGAAACAGACCAAGAGAACAGATCTGACAACCCAGAAACACTCCCCCAAGCCCATGGAAAAACGGCGGGAACACGGATCCAATAAGGGTCCTGGGATAAACCACAGGACCCTGACAAATAAGAATGCATGCTTTCCTTGTGTGTGTGTGTGTGTGTGTGTGTGTGCCCGCACGCGTGCAGGAGCCCCCCACACACACACACACACAGGGCCACACACACAAACACACTCCCCCCGACCAGTCTCAAATGGATGGCAAAACATAAGGCAATCAAGAAAGAAGATGTTTCGGAGAGATATCTCTGTGTCTGGAAAGGAGAAGGATGGAGGCTGTGCAAAGTACTGAGTTGTCAAGGGAAAGATCCAGCGGCTCCCGCCTATAATCCCAACAGCTCGGGAGGCTGAAGCAGGAGCAGGGCGAGATCCAGGCCAGCCTCTGGCAAAGCCAGGCTCTCATCCGCTCACCGAGACCCTGCCTCTCAATAGAAGCCCAAAGGGGCCTTCAGGTGGGGGGCGGGAGTGGGCGGGGGTCGCTCACCGGTCCAGTACCCCTTCGTTGGATCCCCCCAAAGGAACCAACCAAACCACCAGAAGCGCTGAATACCGTTCAGAAATGGGTTTTTGTATCCCACGGGCCGCCTGGTGCCTTGGGGCTCTTCAAACTCGCCCCCTCGGGCTGATAGTCAGGCCTTTGGAGCCAATGGCCACAAGTTCATTCCACGGAACCCCCGCCAGACTTCCTTTGGAGGTTCCTGCCAAGGAATCACCCTCGCCCTGTGGAGCTAAGCTTCCCCAATCCTCTTGGCTCTCCGGGCCTCCATTCCTGGGCTCCCAACAGGACCTAGACTCCTCAGAGTCAGTTCCGGTTTCCCTGGCAAATCGCTGTCCTGGGACCCAGGGCCACAGAAGGGCGTGTCCCTGAAATTCAGTCTCCCCGTGCGCCCAAGAGGGAGAAGACTAGTCCGCGAGTCGGGTGGTACCGAGACCCAGGCTCTAGCCGGGGTGGCCGCTCCTGATTGGACCCAGGTTCTGCCCACCCAATCCAGTGCATGGGTGGCGGGCGCAGAAGTGGATGGGAGCTGAGCTAGCGGGTGCTCCTGGAAAGAGACAGGTGGGCGGGGTCCTTGAGGGCGGGGCGTGGCGCACACTCGGGCAGGGGGGCGGAGCCAGGGGCTCTATAAAGCCCAGGTCGGCCTGCCTCTGCAGCCTCATTCCTTCTGGGACAGCGCCAGGCACAGGTGCTTCCAGCTGAGGCCCGGCGCCCTGAGGACCAGAAGCACACCCGCCCAGCGGCGCTCGGGGCAGCACCAGCGCGCCCGGAACAAGCGGCCAGCCGTTGCCAGGGCCCCGATACCCCGGCAGAGCGACAGCGGACCGAGTCCAGGGCCGAGGCCGAGCCGGCCACCCGAGATGGCGTCCGAGGAGGTGCTGCTGCGAGCCGTTCGCAAGCTGCAGGGGCGCCTGGCCACCAGGACCCGCCCTGACAAGCTCCAGAAATACTTGCAGCAGCTCTCCGCCTTGCCCCTCACCGCACACATCCTGCAGGAGACAGGTGTCAGAAAGATGGTCAAGAGCTTGCGCCACCACGAGCTCCTTGGCGGCCCGGCCAGGGACTTGGCGGCCCGGTGGAAGAAGCTGGCTCTTCTGGAGGCCGACCCCGGGCGTGGTCCGCACGACTCCCAACTGGCAAAGGAAATCACGGACACGGGCTCCCGAGAAAACTCGAGAAAACTCGGCAGTCCATCCCGCCGGACCGGGCACGGACCCAAAAAGCACAGAGACCTGGAGAGGTCTCCCAGGCGTGAGAGGAGAGAAGACGGGAGCAAGAAGCGCCCCCGGCTGGCAGCGTTGCCTGCACCCTGGCGCTCTTGGGATGGCTGCCCTGCTCGGGCCTCCGGGGGGCCTACCGGTCCTCATCCGATGTGCGGGGACCACTCCGCTTCCCCGGAGGACACGGAGCCCTCCGCTCGTGGCCGCGTGCCTGTCGAAGGCCGGGATGGTCCTTTTCAGGCCACCACGGGACTCCCGCGAGCAAGTGCCCTGCATGGGCCCCGGGGGAAACACGACCTGCTGCCCAGAGCAAGAGAGACCGATGACCAACTCGAGGATCCCAACGGTAAGATGGAATCCATCTTCTCATTTGGACAGGAAAGGAGAAGGAGCTCATGGAGCCCCCAGACAGCGTGGGACCTGGCAGGAGGGACGGAGGGAGGGAGGTCGAGAGGAGCTAAAATGTGGATCCTTGCAGTCAATTCTTCTCTCCCAGTGACAGAAGGAGCCCTAGAAGGGAGAGAACCATCCATCCAAGACAGCAGTCCGGGTGGTTGGGTGGTTGGGTGGTTGGGTGCGGGGAGGGGAGGGGCAGGGGAGGCATCCCTTCCCCGGTGAATCCAGTACCATCCATCCTCTACCCAGAAAGTGAGCCCCCCAAGCCCGGCTCGGCTGCTGAAGAACAGGCAGAGCGCCTGCGGGCTGCGGGCTGCGGGCTGCGGGCTGCTGATTCTTGCTTTCACTGTGGTTGGTGCTGATACCCTTTCCGTTTTCGGTTTGTTTGTTTTTTAATTTTTGTTTCCGTTTTGTTTCCTCACCCCCCACCCCCCACAGACGGACAGCCAGAGGAGGAGTTCTCGGAGGCGCCCACCATGTCTTTCGAGGCGTACCTCACGTATGATGAGCGGCCTGGGAAGAAGAAGAAAAAGGCGAAGACTTCGGCCAAGGCACGGAAAGCAGAAGCTTCCAAGAGGTCGAGCCAACACCTGGACTCGGCGGAGAACTTTCCTCCTCTGGTGACTGCAAAGCAGTCGGCGGGGCCGCAGCCTGCCCAAGGCCAAGGCGGTGGGGCCAGGATGGAAGGGGTCTCCCGAGAAGCCGCTGCGGTGCTGCCTGGCACGCCGTCCCCCAGCCTGTGGGACCCACCCAGTCCCCCTCCTGATGAGGATGATGATGCGCCGATGAGCTTCTTTGCACCCCATGCAACAGCGCTCTCTTCACCTCAGAAAGAGGAAGAAGCTGGCTTCGCTGGAATGCGAACTAATTCCAGGACACCCGTGTTCTCTGGTGGCAAACGTGACCATCTCGCCCACACGACCTGGCTCCCACGGGGCAGCCAGGGAGTTGCAGACCAGGATTCCCTGTGGGAAGAGAGGGCGCTCCCGCATTCTCCTTTCGGGTCTGCTCTGGACAATTGCACACCCGAGCAGCTGTACCACGCGGAGAGATGCCACCAAGGGACCGCGGAAGAGTCAGATGGGCTCTGGAGACTGCACTGTGGCCAAGAATTTAAGGGAGAAACGCCTAAGGAGAACGAGTCCTGGAGGGAGATGTACCTGCGGCTTCAGGACGCCCGAGAGCAGCGACTGCGAGCACTCACCTCCCAAATACGATCCAGACATCCTCAAGAGCCCCGAGGCCGACAAACCAAGATGGTCTATTTCAAGTCACCCGGTGAGGTTCCAAGGAGGCACGGCCAGTTTGGGACACTAGCAGCGGCCGCCTCAGGAAGACCCAACTTCCAACCAGCCCAGGACCCCAGGGGAGGCAGAGACACGCCCTCCAGCACCAGCAGCAGCAGCAGCAGCAGCAGCAGCAGCAGCAGCAGCAGCTGCAGAGGCATCAGAGGCAGCAGCTTGGATGCTACAAGTGAGACCGCAGCAGAGGCCTCTTGGAACCCTGTCAGAGCTCACCGCGGGGCACCAGTGGCCAACACCAGAAAAGCCAAGGCTAAGGACATCCCCCCACTCTTGGCCAAGACCCTTAAGGACTACAGGAGAGTCATCTCCCGAAGATGAACTCAGCCCTTGCCTTGGACATTTGCGATTTCCAAAGGAGGCTTCGATCTCTGCCAAACGTGGACTCTCTGCCCTGTGCTTTGCGCGTGTCCCTCGCGGGAGAGCTCGATGCCAGTTCACTGCCTTTGTTTCCTTTCTTGTCACCTGAGCCCCTCCTAAGCCCTGATGTTGTTTTCATGTAGAAATCCCCCTGATTGAATTTTAGACTAATAAAGGCCCGTCAAAGCTCTCAGTTGTCTATTTGGGAAGGACAGCGGGCTTTCTTACACATGGCCCCAGGAGCCACTAGTTCAAGGACTGGTGAATCTGACTAACTGTGAAAACAAACAAACAAACAAACAAACAAACAAACAACAACAACAATACCAAAATAAATAAATAAAGAGCAAGTTTTGGGGAGGGGAGGGTGGTAAAGCACCCTTCTGTTCAACACCCAGTACAAGGGGAAACAGCAGCAACAACCAAAGGCAAACGAGAGACCGAAATGAAAAGTACAACAAGAAGAAGAAGAAGAAATGAGGACGAGCCAATGGCGGTGATGCGCGCCAGTGACGCCAACGGTTCAGGAGGCTCACAAAGGCGCGCAGAGAGTTCAGAGCCAGCCTCAGCCACTTAGCGAGGACAGAGCAACTCGGTGAGACCCTGTCTCAAAGTAAAGTACAAAAAAAAAAAAAAAAAAAAAAAAAACCTGCTAATATAATATGCCTCAGGGGTTGAAAGCCCCCGCCCCCCTCAGTACAATGTCCGGTTATCTAATCCAGAAACAAAGAAAACCACACCCACCAACCCAACTCCCTCAAGAATAACCGCTGGCATTGGCATCAGAAACAGAGAAACAGACCAAGAGAACAGATCTGACAACCCAGAAACACTCCCCCAAGCCCATGGAAAAACGGCGGGAACACGGATCCAATAAGGGTCCTGGGATAAACCACAGGACCCTGACAAATAAGAATGCATGCTTTCCTTGTGTGTGTGTGTGTGTGTGTGTGTGTGCCCGCACGCGTGCAGGAGCCCCCCCCACACACACACACACAGGGCCACACACACAAACACACTCCCCCCGACCAGTCTCAAATGGATGGCAAAACATAAGGCAATCAAGAAAGAAGATGTTTCGGAGAGATATCTCTGTGTCTGGAAAGGAGAAGGATGGAGGCTGTGCAAAGTACTGAGTTGTCAAGGGAAAGATCCAGCGGCTCCCGCCTATAATCCCAACAGCTCGGGAGGCTGAAGCAGGAGCAGGGCGAGATCCAGGCCAGCCTCTGGCAAAGCCAGGCTCTCATCCGCTCACCGAGACCCTGCCTCTCAATAGAAGCCAAAAGGGGCCTTCAGGTGGGGGGCGGGAGTGGGCGGGGGTCGCTCACCGGTCCAGTACCCCTTCGTTGGATCCCCCCAAAGGAACCAACCAAACCACCAGAAGCGCTGAATACCGTTCAGAAATGGGTTTTTGTATCCCACGGGCCGCCTGGTGCCTTGGGGCTCTTCAAACTCGCCCCCTCGGGCTGATAGTCAGGCCTTTGGAGCCAATGGCCACAAGTTCATTCCACGGAACCCCCGCCAGACTTCCTTTGGAGGTTCCTGCCAAGGAATCACCCTCGCCCTGTGGAGCTAAGCTTCCCCAATCCTCTTGGCTCTCCGGGCCTCCATTCCTGGGCTCCCAACAGGACCTAGACTCCTCAGAGTCAGTTCCGGTTTCCCTGGCAAATCGCTGTCCTGGGACCCAGGGCCACAGAAGGGCGTGTCCCTGAAATTCAGTCTCCCCGTGCGCCCAAGAGGGAGAAGACTAGTCCGCGAGTCGGGTGGTACCGAGACCCAGGCTCTAGCCGGGGTGGCCGCTCCTGATTGGACCCAGGTTCTGCCCACCCAATCCAGTGCATGGGTGGCGGGCGCAGAAGTGGATGGGAGCTGAGCTAGCGGGTGCTCCTGGAAAGAGACAGGTGGGCGGGGTCCTTGAGGGCGGGGCGTGGCGCACACTCGGGCAGGGGGGCGGAGCCAGGGGCTCTATAAAGCCCAGGTCGGCCTGCCTCTGCAGCCTCATTCCTTCTGGGACAGCGCCAGGCACAGGTGCTTCCAGCTGAGGCCCGGCGCCCTGAGGACCAGAAGCACACCCGCCCAGCGGCGCTCGGGGCAGCACCAGCGCGCCCGGAACAAGCGGCCAGCCGTTGCCAGGGCCCCGATACCCCGGCAGAGCGACAGCGGACCGAGTCCAGGGCCGAGGCCGAGCCGGCCACCCGAGATGGCGTCCGAGGAGGTGCTGCTGCGAGCCGTTCGCAAGCTGCAGGGGCGCCTGGCCACCAGGACCCGCCCTGACAAGCTCCAGAAATACTTGCAGCAGCTCTCCGCCTTGCCCCTCACCGCACACATCCTGCAGGAGACAGGTGTCAGAAAGATGGTCAAGAGCTTGCGCCACCACGAGCTCCTTGGCGGCCCGGCCAGGGACTTGGCGGCCCGGTGGAAGAAGCTGGCTCTTCTGGAGGCCGACCCCGGGCGTGGTCCGCACGACTCCCAACTGGCAAAGGAAATCACGGACACGGGCTCCCGAGAAAACTCGAGAAAACTCGGCAGTCCATCCCGCCGGACCGGGCACGGACCCAAAAAGCACAGAGACCTGGAGAGGTCTCCCAGGCGTGAGAGGAGAGAAGACGGGAGCAAGAAGCGCCCCCGGCTGGCAGCGTTGCCTGCACCCTGGCGCTCTTGGGATGGCTGCCCTGCTCGGGCCTCCGGGGGGCCTACCGGTCCTCATCCGATGTGCGGGGACCACTCCGCTTCCCCGGAGGACACGGAGCCCTCCGCTCGTGGCCGCGTGCCTGTCGAAGGCCGGGATGGTCCTTTTCAGGCCACCACGGGACTCCCGCGAGCAAGTGCCCTGCATGGGCCCCGGGGGAAACACGACCTGCTGCCCAGAGCAAGAGAGACCGATGACCAACTCGAGGATCCCAACGGTAAGATGGAATCCATCTTCTCATTTGGACAGGAAAGGAGAAGGAGCTCATGGAGCCCCCAGACAGCGTGGGACCTGGCAGGAGGGACGGAGGGAGGGAGGTCGAGAGGAGCTAAAATGTGGATCCTTGCAGTCAATTCTTCTCTCCCAGTGACAGAAGGAGCCCTAGAAGGGAGAGAACCATCCATCCAAGACAGCAGTCCGGGTGGTTGGGTGGTTGGGTGGTTGGGTGCGGGGAGGGGAGGGGCAGGGGAGGCATCCCTTCCCCGGTGAATCCAGTACCATCCATCCTCTACCCAGAAAGTGAGCCCCCCAAGCCCGGCTCGGCTGCTGAAGAACAGGCAGAGCGCCTGCGGGCTGCGGGCTGCGGGCTGCGGGCTGCTGATTCTTGCTTTCACTGTGGTTGGTGCTGATACCCTTTCCGTTTTCGGTTTGTTTGTTTTTTAATTTTTGTTTCCGTTTTGTTTCCTCACCCCCCACCCCCCACAGACGGACAGCCAGAGGAGGAGTTCTCGGAGGCGCCCACCATGTCTTTCGAGGCGTACCTCACGTATGATGAGCGGCCTGGGAAGAAGAAGAAAAAGGCGAAGACTTCGGCCAAGGCACGGAAAGCAGAAGCTTCCAAGAGGTCGAGCCAACACCTGGACTCGGCGGAGAACTTTCCTCCTCTGGTGACTGCAAAGCAGTCGGCGGGGCCGCAGCCTGCCCAAGGCCAAGGCGGTGGGGCCAGGATGGAAGGGGTCTCCCGAGAAGCCGCTGCGGTGCTGCCTGGCACGCCGTCCCCCAGCCTGTGGGACCCACCCAGTCCCCCTCCTGATGAGGATGATGATGCGCCGATGAGCTTCTTTGCACCCCATGCAACAGCGCTCTCTTCACCTCAGAAAGAGGAAGAAGCTGGCTTCGCTGGAATGCGAACTAATTCCAGGACACCCGTGTTCTCTGGTGGCAAACGTGACCATCTCGCCCACACGACCTGGCTCCCACGGGGCAGCCAGGGAGTTGCAGACCAGGATTCCCTGTGGGAAGAGAGGGCGCTCCCGCATTCTCCTTTCGGGTCTGCTCTGGACAATTGCACACCCGAGCAGCTGTACCACGCGGAGAGATGCCACCAAGGGACCGCGGAAGAGTCAGATGGGCTCTGGAGACTGCACTGTGGCCAAGAATTTAAGGGAGAAACGCCTAAGGAGAACGAGTCCTGGAGGGAGATGTACCTGCGGCTTCAGGACGCCCGAGAGCAGCGACTGCGAGCACTCACCTCCCAAATACGATCCAGACATCCTCAAGAGCCCCGAGGCCGACAAACCAAGATGGTCTATTTCAAGTCACCCGGTGAGGTTCCAAGGAGGCACGGCCAGTTTGGGACACTAGCAGCGGCCGCCTCAGGAAGACCCAACTTCCAACCAGCCCAGGACCCCAGGGGAGGCAGAGACACGCCCTCCAGCACCAGCAGCAGCAGCAGCAGCAGCAGCAGCAGCAGCAGCAGCAGCTGCAGAGGCATCAGAGGCAGCAGCTTGGATGCTACAAGTGAGACCGCAGCAGAGGCCTCTTGGAACCCTGTCAGAGCTCACCGCGGGGCACCAGTGGCCAACACCAGAAAAGCCAAGGCTAAGGACATCCCCCCACTCTTGGCCAAGACCCTTAAGGACTACAGGAGAGTCATCTCCCGAAGATGAACTCAGCCCTTGCCTTGGACATTTGCGATTTCCAAAGGAGGCTTCGATCTCTGCCAAACGTGGACTCTCTGCCCTGTGCTTTGCGCGTGTCCCTCGCGGGAGAGCTCGATGCCAGTTCACTGCCTTTGTTTCCTTTCTTGTCACCTGAGCCCCTCCTAAGCCCTGATGTTGTTTTCATGTAGAAATCCCCCTGATTGAATTTTAGACTAATAAAGGCCCGTCAAAGCTCTCAGTTGTCTATTTGGGAAGGACAGCGGGCTTTCTTACACATGGCCCCAGGAGCCACTAGTTCAAGGACTGGTGAATCTGACTAACTGTGAAAACAAACAAACAAACAAACAAACAAACAAACAACAACAACAATACCAAAATAAATAAATAAAGAGCAAGTTTTGGGGAGGGGAGGGTGGTAAAGCACCCTTCTGTTCAACACCCAGTACAAGGGGAAACAGCAGCAACAACCAAAGGCAAACGAGAGACCGAAATGAAAAGTACAACAAGAAGAAGAAGAAGAAATGAGGACGAGCCAATGGCGGTGATGCGCGCCAGTGACGCCAACGGTTCAGGAGGCTCACAAAGGCGCGCAGAGAGTTCAGAGCCAGCCTCAGCCACTTAGCGAGGACAGAGCAACTCGGTGAGACCCTGTCTCAAAGTAAAGTACAAAAAAAAAAAAAAAAAAAAAAAAAACCTGCTAATATAATATGCCTCAGGGGTTGAAAGCCCCCGCCCCCCTCAGTACAATGTCCGGTTATCTAATCCAGAAACAAAGAAAACCACACCCACCAACCCAACTCCCTCAAGAATAACCGCTGGCATTGGCATCAGAAACAGAGAAACAGACCAAGAGAACAGATCTGACAACCCAGAAACACTCCCCCAAGCCCATGGAAAAACGGCGGGAACACGGATCCAATAAGGGTCCTGGGATAAACCACAGGACCCTGACAAATAAGAATGCATGCTTTCCTTGTGTGTGTGTGTGTGTGTGTGTGTGTGCCCGCACGCGTGCAGGAGCCCCCCCCCCACACACACACACAGGGCCACACACACAAACACACTCCCCCCGACCAGTCTCAAATGGATGGCAAAACATAAGGCAATCAAGAAAGAAGATGTTTCGGAGAGATATCTCTGTGTCTGGAAAGGAGAAGGATGGAGGCTGTGCAAAGTACTGAGTTGTCAAGGGAAAGATCCAGCGGCTCCCGCCTATAATCCCAACAGCTCGGGAGGCTGAAGCAGGAGCAGGGCGAGATCCAGGCCAGCCTCTGGCAAAGCCAGGCTCTCATCCGCTCACCGAGACCCTGCCTCTCAATAGAAGCCAAAAGGGGCCTTCAGGTGGGGGGCGGGAGTGGGCGGGGGTCGCTCACCGGTCCAGTACCCCTTCGTTGGATCCCCCCAAAGGAACCAACCAAACCACCAGAAGCGCTGAATACCGTTCAGAAATGGGTTTTTGTATCCCACGGGCCGCCTGGTGCCTTGGGGCTCTTCAAACTCGCCCCCTCGGGCTGATAGTCAGGCCTTTGGAGCCAATGGCCACAAGTTCATTCCACGGAACCCCCGCCAGACTTCCTTTGGAGGTTCCTGCCAAGGAATCACCCTCGCCCTGTGGAGCTAAGCTTCCCCAATCCTCTTGGCTCTCCGGGCCTCCATTCCTGGGCTCCCAACAGGACCTAGACTCCTCAGAGTCAGTTCCGGTTTCCCTGGCAAATCGCTGTCCTGGGACCCAGGGCCACAGAAGGGCGTGTCCCTGAAATTCAGTCTCCCCGTGCGCCCAAGAGGGAGAAGACTAGTCCGCGAGTCGGGTGGTACCGAGACCCAGGCTCTAGCCGGGGTGGCCGCTCCTGATTGGACCCAGGTTCTGCCCACCCAATCCAGTGCATGGGTGGCGGGCGCAGAAGTGGATGGGAGCTGAGCTAGCGGGTGCTCCTGGAAAGAGACAGGTGGGCGGGGTCCTTGAGGGCGGGGCGTGGCGCACACTCGGGCAGGGGGGCGGAGCCAGGGGCTCTATAAAGCCCAGGTCGGCCTGCCTCTGCAGCCTCATTCCTTCTGGGACAGCGCCAGGCACAGGTGCTTCCAGCTGAGGCCCGGCGCCCTGAGGACCAGAAGCACACCCGCCCAGCGGCGCTCGGGGCAGCACCAGCGCGCCCGGAACAAGCGGCCAGCCGTTGCCAGGGCCCCGATACCCCGGCAGAGCGACAGCGGACCGAGTCCAGGGCCGAGGCCGAGCCGGCCACCCGAGATGGCGTCCGAGGAGGTGCTGCTGCGAGCCGTTCGCAAGCTGCAGGGGCGCCTGGCCACCAGGACCCGCCCTGACAAGCTCCAGAAATACTTGCAGCAGCTCTCCGCCTTGCCCCTCACCGCACACATCCTGCAGGAGACAGGTGTCAGAAAGATGGTCAAGAGCTTGCGCCACCACGAGCTCCTTGGCGGCCCGGCCAGGGACTTGGCGGCCCGGTGGAAGAAGCTGGCTCTTCTGGAGGCCGACCCCGGGCGTGGTCCGCACGACTCCCAACTGGCAAAGGAAATCACGGACACGGGCTCCCGAGAAAACTCGAGAAAACTCGGCAGTCCATCCCGCCGGACCGGGCACGGACCCAAAAAGCACAGAGACCTGGAGAGGTCTCCCAGGCGTGAGAGGAGAGAAGACGGGAGCAAGAAGCGCCCCCGGCTGGCAGCGTTGCCTGCACCCTGGCGCTCTTGGGATGGCTGCCCTGCTCGGGCCTCCGGGGGGCCTACCGGTCCTCATCCGATGTGCGGGGACCACTCCGCTTCCCCGGAGGACACGGAGCCCTCCGCTCGTGGCCGCGTGCCTGTCGAAGGCCGGGATGGTCCTTTTCAGGCCACCACGGGACTCCCGCGAGCAAGTGCCCTGCATGGGCCCCGGGGGAAACACGACCTGCTGCCCAGAGCAAGAGAGACCGATGACCAACTCGAGGATCCCAACGGTAAGATGGAATCCATCTTCTCATTTGGACAGGAAAGGAGAAGGAGCTCATGGAGCCCCCAGACAGCGTGGGACCTGGCAGGAGGGACGGAGGGAGGGAGGTCGAGAGGAGCTAAAATGTGGATCCTTGCAGTCAATTCTTCTCTCCCAGTGACAGAAGGAGCCCTAGAAGGGAGAGAACCATCCATCCAAGACAGCAGTCCGGGTGGTTGGGTGGTTGGGTGGTTGGGTGCGGGGAGGGGAGGGGCAGGGGAGGCATCCCTTCCCCGGTGAATCCAGTACCATCCATCCTCTACCCAGAAAGTGAGCCCCCCAAGCCCGGCTCGGCTGCTGAAGAACAGGCAGAGCGCCTGCGGGCTGCGGGCTGCGGGCTGCGGGCTGCTGATTCTTGCTTTCACTGTGGTTGGTGCTGATACCCTTTCCGTTTTCGGTTTGTTTGTTTTTTAATTTTTGTTTCCGTTTTGTTTCCTCACCCCCCACCCCCCACAGACGGACAGCCAGAGGAGGAGTTCTCGGAGGCGCCCACCATGTCTTTCGAGGCGTACCTCACGTATGATGAGCGGCCTGGGAAGAAGAAGAAAAAGGCGAAGACTTCGGCCAAGGCACGGAAAGCAGAAGCTTCCAAGAGGTCGAGCCAACACCTGGACTCGGCGGAGAACTTTCCTCCTCTGGTGACTGCAAAGCAGTCGGCGGGGCCGCAGCCTGCCCAAGGCCAAGGCGGTGGGGCCAGGATGGAAGGGGTCTCCCGAGAAGCCGCTGCGGTGCTGCCTGGCACGCCGTCCCCCAGCCTGTGGGACCCACCCAGTCCCCCTCCTGATGAGGATGATGATGCGCCGATGAGCTTCTTTGCACCCCATGCAACAGCGCTCTCTTCACCTCAGAAAGAGGAAGAAGCTGGCTTCGCTGGAATGCGAACTAATTCCAGGACACCCGTGTTCTCTGGTGGCAAACGTGACCATCTCGCCCACACGACCTGGCTCCCACGGGGCAGCCAGGGAGTTGCAGACCAGGATTCCCTGTGGGAAGAGAGGGCGCTCCCGCATTCTCCTTTCGGGTCTGCTCTGGACAATTGCACACCCGAGCAGCTGTACCACGCGGAGAGATGCCACCAAGGGACCGCGGAAGAGTCAGATGGGCTCTGGAGACTGCACTGTGGCCAAGAATTTAAGGGAGAAACGCCTAAGGAGAACGAGTCCTGGAGGGAGATGTACCTGCGGCTTCAGGACGCCCGAGAGCAGCGACTGCGAGCACTCACCTCCCAAATACGATCCAGACATCCTCAAGAGCCCCGAGGCCGACAAACCAAGATGGTCTATTTCAAGTCACCCGGTGAGGTTCCAAGGAGGCACGGCCAGTTTGGGACACTAGCAGCGGCCGCCTCAGGAAGACCCAACTTCCAACCAGCCCAGGACCCCAGGGGAGGCAGAGACACGCCCTCCAGCACCAGCAGCAGCAGCAGCAGCAGCAGCAGCAGCAGCAGCAGCAGCAGCTGCAGAGGCATCAGAGGCAGCAGCTTGGATGCTACAAGTGAGACCGCAGCAGAGGCCTCTTGGAACCCTGTCAGAGCTCACCGCGGGGCACCAGTGGCCAACACCAGAAAAGCCAAGGCTAAGGACATCCCCCCACTCTTGGCCAAGACCCTTAAGGACTACAGGAGAGTCATCTCCCGAAGATGAACTCAGCCCTTGCCTTGGACATTTGCGATTTCCAAAGGAGGCTTCGATCTCTGCCAAACGTGGACTCTCTGCCCTGTGCTTTGCGCGTGTCCCTCGCGGGAGAGCTCGATGCCAGTTCACTGCCTTTGTTTCCTTTCTTGTCACCTGAGCCCCTCCTAAGCCCTGATGTTGTTTTCATGTAGAAATCCCCCTGATTGAATTTTAGACTAATAAAGGCCCGTCAAAGCTCTCAGTTGTCTATTTGGGAAGGACAGCGGGCTTTCTTACACATGGCCCCAGGAGCCACTAGTTCAAGGACTGGTGAATCTGACTAACTGTGAAAACAAACAAACAAACAAACAAACAAACAAACAACAACAACAATACCAAAATAAATAAATAAAGAGCAAGTTTTGGGGAGGGGAGGGTGGTAAAGCACCCTTCTGTTCAACACCCAGTACAAGGGGAAACAGCAGCAACAACCAAAGGCAAACGAGAGACCGAAATGAAAAGTACAACAAGAAGAAGAAGAAGAAATGAGGACGAGCCAATGGCGGTGATGCGCGCCAGTGACGCCAACGGTTCAGGAGGCTCACAAAGGCGCGCAGAGAGTTCAGAGCCAGCCTCAGCCACTTAGCGAGGACAGAGCAACTCGGTGAGACCCTGTCTCAAAGTAAAGTACAAAAAAAAAAAAAAAAAAAAAAAAACCTGCTAATATAATATGCCTCAGGGGTTGAAAGCCCCCGCCCCCCTCAGTACAATGTCCGGTTATCTAATCCAGAAACAAAGAAAACCACACCCACCAACCCAACTCCCTCAAGAATAACCGCTGGCATTGGCATCAGAAACAGAGAAACAGACCAAGAGAACAGATCTGACAACCCAGAAACACTCCCCCAAGCCCATGGAAAAACGGCGGGAACACGGATCCAATAAGGGTCCTGGGATAAACCACAGGACCCTGACAAATAAGAATGCATGCTTTCCTTGTGTGTGTGTGTGTGTGTGTGTGTGTGCCCGCACGCGTGCAGGAGCCCCCCCCACACACACACACACAGGGCCACACACACAAACACACTCCCCCCGACCAGTCTCAAATGGATGGCAAAACATAAGGCAATCAAGAAAGAAGATGTTTCGGAGAGATATCTCTGTGTCTGGAAAGGAGAAGGATGGAGGCTGTGCAAAGTACTGAGTTGTCAAGGGAAAGATCCAGCGGCTCCCGCCTATAATCCCAACAGCTCGGGAGGCTGAAGCAGGAGCAGGGCGAGATCCAGGCCAGCCTCTGGCAAAGCCAGGCTCTCATCCGCTCACCGAGACCCTGCCTCTCAATAGAAGCCAAAAGGGGCCTTCAGGTGGGGGGCGGGAGTGGGCGGGGGTCGCTCACCGGTCCAGTACCCCTTCGTTGGATCCCCCCAAAGGAACCAACCAAACCACCAGAAGCGCTGAATACCGTTCAGAAATGGGTTTTTGTATCCCACGGGCCGCCTGGTGCCTTGGGGCTCTTCAAACTCGCCCCCTCGGGCTGATAGTCAGGCCTTTGGAGCCAATGGCCACAAGTTCATTCCACGGAACCCCCGCCAGACTTCCTTTGGAGGTTCCTGCCAAGGAATCACCCTCGCCCTGTGGAGCTAAGCTTCCCCAATCCTCTTGGCTCTCCGGGCCTCCATTCCTGGGCTCCCAACAGGACCTAGACTCCTCAGAGTCAGTTCCGGTTTCCCTGGCAAATCGCTGTCCTGGGACCCAGGGCCACAGAAGGGCGTGTCCCTGAAATTCAGTCTCCCCGTGCGCCCAAGAGGGAGAAGACTAGTCCGCGAGTCGGGTGGTACCGAGACCCAGGCTCTAGCCGGGGTGGCCGCTCCTGATTGGACCCAGGTTCTGCCCACCCAATCCAGTGCATGGGTGGCGGGCGCAGAAGTGGATGGGAGCTGAGCTAGCGGGTGCTCCTGGAAAGAGACAGGTGGGCGGGGTCCTTGAGGGCGGGGCGTGGCGCACACTCGGGCAGGGGGGCGGAGCCAGGGGCTCTATAAAGCCCAGGTCGGCCTGCCTCTGCAGCCTCATTCCTTCTGGGACAGCGCCAGGCACAGGTGCTTCCAGCTGAGGCCCGGCGCCCTGAGGACCAGAAGCACACCCGCCCAGCGGCGCTCGGGGCAGCACCAGCGCGCCCGGAACAAGCGGCCAGCCGTTGCCAGGGCCCCGATACCCCGGCAGAGCGACAGCGGACCGAGTCCAGGGCCGAGGCCGAGCCGGCCACCCGAGATGGCGTCCGAGGAGGTGCTGCTGCGAGCCGTTCGCAAGCTGCAGGGGCGCCTGGCCACCAGGACCCGCCCTGACAAGCTCCAGAAATACTTGCAGCAGCTCTCCGCCTTGCCCCTCACCGCACACATCCTGCAGGAGACAGGTGTCAGAAAGATGGTCAAGAGCTTGCGCCACCACGAGCTCCTTGGCGGCCCGGCCAGGGACTTGGCGGCCCGGTGGAAGAAGCTGGCTCTTCTGGAGGCCGACCCCGGGCGTGGTCCGCACGACTCCCAACTGGCAAAGGAAATCACGGACACGGGCTCCCGAGAAAACTCGAGAAAACTCGGCAGTCCATCCCGCCGGACCGGGCACGGACCCAAAAAGCACAGAGACCTGGAGAGGTCTCCCAGGCGTGAGAGGAGAGAAGACGGGAGCAAGAAGCGCCCCCGGCTGGCAGCGTTGCCTGCACCCTGGCGCTCTTGGGATGGCTGCCCTGCTCGGGCCTCCGGGGGGCCTACCGGTCCTCATCCGATGTGCGGGGACCACTCCGCTTCCCCGGAGGACACGGAGCCCTCCGCTCGTGGCCGCGTGCCTGTCGAAGGCCGGGATGGTCCTTTTCAGGCCACCACGGGACTCCCGCGAGCAAGTGCCCTGCATGGGCCCCGGGGGAAACACGACCTGCTGCCCAGAGCAAGAGAGACCGATGACCAACTCGAGGATCCCAACGGTAAGATGGAATCCATCTTCTCATTTGGACAGGAAAGGAGAAGGAGCTCATGGAGCCCCCAGACAGCGTGGGACCTGGCAGGAGGGACGGAGGGAGGGAGGTCGAGAGGAGCTAAAATGTGGATCCTTGCAGTCAATTCTTCTCTCCCAGTGACAGAAGGAGCCCTAGAAGGGAGAGAACCATCCATCCAAGACAGCAGTCCGGGTGGTTGGGTGGTTGGGTGGTTGGGTGCGGGGAGGGGAGGGGCAGGGGAGGCATCCCTTCCCCGGTGAATCCAGTACCATCCATCCTCTACCCAGAAAGTGAGCCCCCCAAGCCCGGCTCGGCTGCTGAAGAACAGGCAGAGCGCCTGCGGGCTGCGGGCTGCGGGCTGCGGGCTGCTGATTCTTGCTTTCACTGTGGTTGGTGCTGATACCCTTTCCGTTTTCGGTTTGTTTGTTTTTTAATTTTTGTTTCCGTTTTGTTTCCTCACCCCCCACCCCCCACAGACGGACAGCCAGAGGAGGAGTTCTCGGAGGCGCCCACCATGTCTTTCGAGGCGTACCTCACGTATGATGAGCGGCCTGGGAAGAAGAAGAAAAAGGCGAAGACTTCGGCCAAGGCACGGAAAGCAGAAGCTTCCAAGAGGTCGAGCCAACACCTGGACTCGGCGGAGAACTTTCCTCCTCTGGTGACTGCAAAGCAGTCGGCGGGGCCGCAGCCTGCCCAAGGCCAAGGCGGTGGGGCCAGGATGGAAGGGGTCTCCCGAGAAGCCGCTGCGGTGCTGCCTGGCACGCCGTCCCCCAGCCTGTGGGACCCACCCAGTCCCCCTCCTGATGAGGATGATGATGCGCCGATGAGCTTCTTTGCACCCCATGCAACAGCGCTCTCTTCACCTCAGAAAGAGGAAGAAGCTGGCTTCGCTGGAATGCGAACTAATTCCAGGACACCCGTGTTCTCTGGTGGCAAACGTGACCATCTCGCCCACACGACCTGGCTCCCACGGGGCAGCCAGGGAGTTGCAGACCAGGATTCCCTGTGGGAAGAGAGGGCGCTCCCGCATTCTCCTTTCGGGTCTGCTCTGGACAATTGCACACCCGAGCAGCTGTACCACGCGGAGAGATGCCACCAAGGGACCGCGGAAGAGTCAGATGGGCTCTGGAGACTGCACTGTGGCCAAGAATTTAAGGGAGAAACGCCTAAGGAGAACGAGTCCTGGAGGGAGATGTACCTGCGGCTTCAGGACGCCCGAGAGCAGCGACTGCGAGCACTCACCTCCCAAATACGATCCAGACATCCTCAAGAGCCCCGAGGCCGACAAACCAAGATGGTCTATTTCAAGTCACCCGGTGAGGTTCCAAGGAGGCACGGCCAGTTTGGGACACTAGCAGCGGCCGCCTCAGGAAGACCCAACTTCCAACCAGCCCAGGACCCCAGGGGAGGCAGAGACACGCCCTCCAGCACCAGCAGCAGCAGCAGCAGCAGCAGCAGCAGCAGCAGCAGCAGCTGCAGAGGCATCAGAGGCAGCAGCTTGGATGCTACAAGTGAGACCGCAGCAGAGGCCTCTTGGAACCCTGTCAGAGCTCACCGCGGGGCACCAGTGGCCAACACCAGAAAAGCCAAGGCTAAGGACATCCCCCCACTCTTGGCCAAGACCCTTAAGGACTACAGGAGAGTCATCTCCCGAAGATGAACTCAGCCCTTGCCTTGGACATTTGCGATTTCCAAAGGAGGCTTCGATCTCTGCCAAACGTGGACTCTCTGCCCTGTGCTTTGCGCGTGTCCCTCGCGGGAGAGCTCGATGCCAGTTCACTGCCTTTGTTTCCTTTCTTGTCACCTGAGCCCCTCCTAAGCCCTGATGTTGTTTTCATGTAGAAATCCCCCTGATTGAATTTTAGACTAATAAAGGCCCGTCAAAGCTCTCAGTTGTCTATTTGGGAAGGACAGCGGGCTTTCTTACACATGGCCCCAGGAGCCACTAGTTCAAGGACTGGTGAATCTGACTAACTGTGAAAACAAACAAACAAACAAACAAACAAACAAACAACAACAACAATACCAAAATAAATAAATAAAGAGCAAGTTTTGGGGAGGGGAGGGTGGTAAAGCACCCTTCTGTTCAACACCCAGTACAAGGGGAAACAGCAGCAACAACCAAAGGCAAACGAGAGACCGAAATGAAAAGTACAACAAGAAGAAGAAGAAGAAATGAGGACGAGCCAATGGCGGTGATGCGCGCCAGTGACGCCAACGGTTCAGGAGGCTCACAAAGGCGCGCAGAGAGTTCAGAGCCAGCCTCAGCCACTTAGCGAGGACAGAGCAACTCGGTGAGACCCTGTCTCAAAGTAAAGTACAAAAAAAAAAAAAAAAAAAAAAAACCTGCTAATATAATATGCCTCAGGGGTTGAAAGCCCCCGCCCCCCTCAGTACAATGTCCGGTTATCTAATCCAGAAACAAAGAAAACCACACCCACCAACCCAACTCCCTCAAGAATAACCGCTGGCATTGGCATCAGAAACAGAGAAACAGACCAAGAGAACAGATCTGACAACCCAGAAACACTCCCCCAAGCCCATGGAAAAACGGCGGGAACACGGATCCAATAAGGGTCCTGGGATAAACCACAGGACCCTGACAAATAAGAATGCATGCTTTCCTTGTGTGTGTGTGTGTGTGTGTGTGTGTGTGCCCGCACGCGTGCAGGAGCCCCCCCACACACACACACACAGGGCCACACACACAAACACACTCCCCCCGACCAGTCTCAAATGGATGGCAAAACATAAGGCAATCAAGAAAGAAGATGTTTCGGAGAGATATCTCTGTGTCTGGAAAGGAGAAGGATGGAGGCTGTGCAAAGTACTGAGTTGTCAAGGGAAAGATCCAGCGGCTCCCGCCTATAATCCCAACAGCTCGGGAGGCTGAAGCAGGAGCAGGGCGAGATCCAGGCCAGCCTCTGGCAAAGCCAGGCTCTCATCCGCTCACCGAGACCCTGCCTCTCAATAGAAGCCAAAAGGGGCCTTCAGGTGGGGGGCGGGAGTGGGCGGGGGTCGCTCACCGGTCCAGTACCCCTTCGTTGGATCCCCCCAAAGGAACCAACCAAACCACCAGAAGCGCTGAATACCGTTCAGAAATGGGTTTTTGTATCCCACGGGCCGCCTGGTGCCTTGGGGCTCTTCAAACTCGCCCCCTCGGGCTGATAGTCAGGCCTTTGGAGCCAATGGCCACAAGTTCATTCCACAGAACCCCCGCCAGACTTCCTTTGGAGGTTCCTGCCAAGGAATCACCCTCGCCCTGTGGAGCTAAGCTTCCCCAATCCTCTTGGCTCTCCGGGCCTCCATTCCTGGGCTCCCAACAGGACCTAGACTCCTCAGAGTCAGTTCCGGTTTCCCTGGCAAATCGCTGTCCTGGGACCCAGGGCCACAGAAGGGCGTGTCCCTGAAATTCAGTCTCCCCGTGCGCCCAAGAGGGAGAAGACTAGTCCGCGAGTCGGGTGGTACCGAGACCCAGGCTCTAGCCGGGGTGGCCGCTCCTGATTGGACCCAGGTTCTGCCCACCCAATCCAGTGCATGGGTGGCGGGCGCAGAAGTGGATGGGAGCTGAGCTAGCGGGTGCTCCTGGAAAGAGACAGGTGGGCGGGGTCCTTGAGGGCGGGGCGTGGCGCACACTCGGGCAGGGGGGCGGAGCCAGGGGCTCTATAAAGCCCAGGTCGGCCTGCCTCTGCAGCCTCATTCCTTCTGGGACAGCGCCAGGCACAGGTGCTTCCAGCTGAGGCCCGGCGCCCTGAGGACCAGAAGCACACCCGCCCAGCGGCGCTCGGGGCAGCACCAGCGCGCCCGGAACAAGCGGCCAGCCGTTGCCAGGGCCCCGATACCCCGGCAGAGCGACAGCGGACCGAGTCCAGGGCCGAGGCCGAGCCGGCCACCCGAGATGGCGTCCGAGGAGGTGCTGCTGCGAGCCGTTCGCAAGCTGCAGGGGCGCCTGGCCACCAGGACCCGCCCTGACAAGCTCCAGAAATACTTGCAGCAGCTCTCCGCCTTGCCCCTCACCGCACACATCCTGCAGGAGACAGGTGTCAGAAAGATGGTCAAGAGCTTGCGCCACCACGAGCTCCTTGGCGGCCCGGCCAGGGACTTGGCGGCCCGGTGGAAGAAGCTGGCTCTTCTGGAGGCCGACCCCGGGCGTGGTCCGCACGACTCCCAACTGGCAAAGGAAATCACGGACACGGGCTCCCGAGAAAACTCGAGAAAACTCGGCAGTCCATCCCGCCGGACCGGGCACGGACCCAAAAAGCACAGAGACCTGGAGAGGTCTCCCAGGCGTGAGAGGAGAGAAGACGGGAGCAAGAAGCGCCCCCGGCTGGCAGCGTTGCCTGCACCCTGGCGCTCTTGGGATGGCTGCCCTGCTCGGGCCTCCGGGGGGCCTACCGGTCCTCATCCGATGTGCGGGGACCACTCCGCTTCCCCGGAGGACACGGAGCCCTCCGCTCGTGGCCGCGTGCCTGTCGAAGGCCGGGATGGTCCTTTTCAGGCCACCACGGGACTCCCGCGAGCAAGTGCCCTGCATGGGCCCCGGGGGAAACACGACCTGCTGCCCAGAGCAAGAGAGACCGATGACCAACTCGAGGATCCCAACGGTAAGATGGAATCCATCTTCTCATTTGGACAGGAAAGGAGAAGGAGCTCATGGAGCCCCCAGACAGCGTGGGACCTGGCAGGAGGGACGGAGGGAGGGAGGTCGAGAGGAGCTAAAATGTGGATCCTTGCAGTCAATTCTTCTCTCCCAGTGACAGAAGGAGCCCTAGAAGGGAGAGAACCATCCATCCAAGACAGCAGTCCGGGTGGTTGGGTGGTTGGGTGGTTGGGTGCGGGGAGGGGAGGGGCAGGGGAGGCATCCCTTCCCCGGTGAATCCAGTACCATCCATCCTCTACCCAGAAAGTGAGCCCCCCAAGCCCGGCTCGGCTGCTGAAGAACAGGCAGAGCGCCTGCGGGCTGCGGGCTGCGGGCTGCGGGCTGCTGATTCTTGCTTTCACTGTGGTTGGTGCTGATACCCTTTCCGTTTTCGGTTTGTTTGTTTTTTAATTTTTGTTTCCGTTTTGTTTCCTCACCCCCCACCCCCCACAGACGGACAGCCAGAGGAGGAGTTCTCGGAGGCGCCCACCATGTCTTTCGAGGCGTACCTCACGTATGATGAGCGGCCTGGGAAGAAGAAGAAAAAGGCGAAGACTTCGGCCAAGGCACGGAAAGCAGAAGCTTCCAAGAGGTCGAGCCAACACCTGGACTCGGCGGAGAACTTTCCTCCTCTGGTGACTGCAAAGCAGTCGGCGGGGCCGCAGCCTGCCCAAGGCCAAGGCGGTGGGGCCAGGATGGAAGGGGTCTCCCGAGAAGCCGCTGCGGTGCTGCCTGGCACGCCGTCCCCCAGCCTGTGGGACCCACCCAGTCCCCCTCCTGATGAGGATGATGATGCGCCGATGAGCTTCTTTGCACCCCATGCAACAGCGCTCTCTTCACCTCAGAAAGAGGAAGAAGCTGGCTTCGCTGGAATGCGAACTAATTCCAGGACACCCGTGTTCTCTGGTGGCAAACGTGACCATCTCGCCCACACGACCTGGCTCCCACGGGGCAGCCAGGGAGTTGCAGACCAGGATTCCCTGTGGGAAGAGAGGGCGCTCCCGCATTCTCCTTTCGGGTCTGCTCTGGACAATTGCACACCCGAGCAGCTGTACCACGCGGAGAGATGCCACCAAGGGACCGCGGAAGAGTCAGATGGGCTCTGGAGACTGCACTGTGGCCAAGAATTTAAGGGAGAAACGCCTAAGGAGAACGAGTCCTGGAGGGAGATGTACCTGCGGCTTCAGGACGCCCGAGAGCAGCGACTGCGAGCACTCACCTCCCAAATACGATCCAGACATCCTCAAGAGCCCCGAGGCCGACAAACCAAGATGGTCTATTTCAAGTCACCCGGTGAGGTTCCAAGGAGGCACGGCCAGTTTGGGACACTAGCAGCGGCCGCCTCAGGAAGACCCAACTTCCAACCAGCCCAGGACCCCAGGGGAGGCAGAGACACGCCCTCCAGCACCAGCAGCAGCAGCAGCAGCAGCAGCAGCAGCAGCAGCAGCAGCAGCTGCAGAGGCATCAGAGGCAGCAGCTTGGATGCTACAAGTGAGACCGCAGCAGAGGCCTCTTGGAACCCTGTCAGAGCTCACCGCGGGGCACCAGTGGCCAACACCAGAAAAGCCAAGGCTAAGGACATCCCCCACTCTTGGCCAAGACCCTTAAGGACTACAGGAGAGTCATCTCCCGAAGATGAACTCAGCCCTTGCCTTGGACATTTGCGATTTCCAAAGGAGGCTTCGATCTCTGCCAAACGTGGACTCTCTGCCCTGTGCTTTGCGCGTGTCCCTCGCGGGAGAGCTCGATGCCAGTTCACTGCCTTTGTTTCCTTTCTTGTCACCTGAGCCCCTCCTAAGCCCTGATGTTGTTTTCATGTAGAAATCCCCCTGATTGAATTTTAGACTAATAAAGGCCCGTCAAAGCTCTCAGTTGTCTATTTGGGAAGGACAGCGGGCTTTCTTACACATGGCCCCAGGAGCCACTAGTTCAAGGACTGGTGAATCTGACTAACTGTGAAAACAAACAAACAAACAAACAAACAAACAACAACAACAACAATACCAAAATAAATAAATAAAGAGCAAGTTTTGGGGAGGGGAGGGTGGTAAAGCACCCTTCTGTTCAACACCCAGTACAAGGGGAAACAGCAGCAACAACCAAAGGCAAACGAGAGACCGAAATGAAAAGTACAACAAGAAGAAGAAGAAGAAATGAGGACGAGCCAATGGCGGTGATGCGCGCCAGTGACGCCAACGGTTCAGGAGGCTCACAAAGGCGCGCAGAGAGTTCAGAGCCAGCCTCAGCCACTTAGCGAGGACAGAGCAACTCGGTGAGACCCTGTCTCAAAGTAAAGTACAAAAAAAAAAAAAAAAAAAAAAAAAACCTGCTAATATAATATGCCTCAGGGGTTGAAAGCCCCCGCCCCCCTCAGTACAATGTCCGGTTATCTAATCCAGAAACAAAGAAAACCACACCCACCAACCCAACTCCCTCAAGAATAACCGCTGGCATTGGCATCAGAAACAGAGAAACAGACCAAGAGAACAGATCTGACAACCCAGAAACACTCCCCCAAGCCCATGGAAAAACGGCGGGAACACGGATCCAATAAGGGTCCTGGGATAAACCACAGGACCCTGACAAATAAGAATGCATGCTTTCCTTGTGTGTGTGTGTGTGTGTGTGTGTGTGTGCCCGCACGCGTGCAGGAGCCCCCCACACACACACACACACAGGGCCACACACACAAACACACTCCCCCCGACCAGTCTCAAATGGATGGCAAAACATAAGGCAATCAAGAAAGAAGATGTTTCGGAGAGATATCTCTGTGTCTGGAAAGGAGAAGGATGGAGGCTGTGCAAAGTACTGAGTTGTCAAGGGAAAGATCCAGCGGCTCCCGCCTATAATCCCAACAGCTCGGGAGGCTGAAGCAGGAGCAGGGCGAGATCCAGGCCAGCCTCTGGCAAAGCCAGGCTCTCATCCGCTCACCGAGACCCTGCCTCTCAATAGAAGCCAAAAGGGGCCTTCAGGTGGGGGGCGGGAGTGGGCGGGGGTCGCTCACCGGTCCAGTACCCCTTCGTTGGATCCCCCCAAAGGAACCAACCAAACCACCAGAAGCGCTGAATACCGTTCAGAAATGGGTTTTTGTATCCCACGGGCCGCCTGGTGCCTTGGGGCTCTTCAAACTCGCCCCCTCGGGCTGATAGTCAGGCCTTTGGAGCCAATGGCCACAAGTTCATTCCACGGAACCCCCGCCAGACTTCCTTTGGAGGTTCCTGCCAAGGAATCACCCTCGCCCTGTGGAGCTAAGCTTCCCCAATCCTCTTGGCTCTCCGGGCCTCCATTCCTGGGCTCCCAACAGGACCTAGACTCCTCAGAGTCAGTTCCGGTTTCCCTGGCAAATCGCTGTCCTGGGACCCAGGGCCACAGAAGGGCGTGTCCCTGAAATTCAGTCTCCCCGTGCGCCCAAGAGGGAGAAGACTAGTCCGCGAGTCGGGTGGTACCGAGACCCAGGCTCTAGCCGGGGTGGCCGCTCCTGATTGGACCCAGGTTCTGCCCACCCAATCCAGTGCATGGGTGGCGGGCGCAGAAGTGGATGGGAGCTGAGCTAGCGGGTGCTCCTGGAAAGAGACAGGTGGGCGGGGTCCTTGAGGGCGGGGCGTGGCGCACACTCGGGCAGGGGGGCGGAGCCAGGGGCTCTATAAAGCCCAGGTCGGCCTGCCTCTGCAGCCTCATTCCTTCTGGGACAGCGCCAGGCACAGGTGCTTCCAGCTGAGGCCCGGCGCCCTGAGGACCAGAAGCACACCCGCCCAGCGGCGCTCGGGGCAGCACCAGCGCGCCCGGAACAAGCGGCCAGCCGTTGCCAGGGCCCCGATACCCCGGCAGAGCGACAGCGGACCGAGTCCAGGGCCGAGGCCGAGCCGGCCACCCGAGATGGCGTCCGAGGAGGTGCTGCTGCGAGCCGTTCGCAAGCTGCAGGGGCGCCTGGCCACCAGGACCCGCCCTGACAAGCTCCAGAAATACTTGCAGCAGCTCTCCGCCTTGCCCCTCACCGCACACATCCTGCAGGAGACAGGTGTCAGAAAGATGGTCAAGAGCTTGCGCCACCACGAGCTCCTTGGCGGCCCGGCCAGGGACTTGGCGGCCCGGTGGAAGAAGCTGGCTCTTCTGGAGGCCGACCCCGGGCGTGGTCCGCACGACTCCCAACTGGCAAAGGAAATCACGGACACGGGCTCCCGAGAAAACTCGAGAAAACTCGGCAGTCCATCCCGCCGGACCGGGCACGGACCCAAAAAGCACAGAGACCTGGAGAGGTCTCCCAGGCGTGAGAGGAGAGAAGACGGGAGCAAGAAGCGCCCCCGGCTGGCAGCGTTGCCTGCACCCTGGCGCTCTTGGGATGGCTGCCCTGCTCGGGCCTCCGGGGGGCCTACCGGTCCTCATCCGATGTGCGGGGACCACTCCGCTTCCCCGGAGGACACGGAGCCCTCCGCTCGTGGCCGCGTGCCTGTCGAAGGCCGGGATGGTCCTTTTCAGGCCACCACGGGACTCCCGCGAGCAAGTGCCCTGCATGGGCCCCGGGGGAAACACGACCTGCTGCCCAGAGCAAGAGAGACCGATGACCAACTCGAGGATCCCAACGGTAAGATGGAATCCATCTTCTCATTTGGACAGGAAAGGAGAAGGAGCTCATGGAGCCCCCAGACAGCGTGGGACCTGGCAGGAGGGACGGAGGGAGGGAGGTCGAGAGGAGCTAAAATGTGGATCCTTGCAGTCAATTCTTCTCTCCCAGTGACAGAAGGAGCCCTAGAAGGGAGAGAACCATCCATCCAAGACAGCAGTCCGGGTGGTTGGGTGGTTGGGTGGTTGGGTGCGGGGAGGGGAGGGGCAGGGGAGGCATCCCTTCCCCGGTGAATCCAGTACCATCCATCCTCTACCCAGAAAGTGAGCCCCCCAAGCCCGGCTCGGCTGCTGAAGAACAGGCAGAGCGCCTGCGGGCTGCGGGCTGCGGGCTGCGGGCTGCTGATTCTTGCTTTCACTGTGGTTGGTGCTGATACCCTTTCCGTTTTCGGTTTGTTTGTTTTTTAATTTTTGTTTCCGTTTTGTTTCCTCACCCCCCACCCCCCACAGACGGACAGCCAGAGGAGGAGTTCTCGGAGGCGCCCACCATGTCTTTCGAGGCGTACCTCACGTATGATGAGCGGCCTGGGAAGAAGAAGAAAAAGGCGAAGACTTCGGCCAAGGCACGGAAAGCAGAAGCTTCCAAGAGGTCGAGCCAACACCTGGACTCGGCGGAGAACTTTCCTCCTCTGGTGACTGCAAAGCAGTCGGCGGGGCCGCAGCCTGCCCAAGGCCAAGGCGGTGGGGCCAGGATGGAAGGGGTCTCCCGAGAAGCCGCTGCGGTGCTGCCTGGCACGCCGTCCCCCAGCCTGTGGGACCCACCCAGTCCCCCTCCTGATGAGGATGATGATGCGCCGATGAGCTTCTTTGCACCCCATGCAACAGCGCTCTCTTCACCTCAGAAAGAGGAAGAAGCTGGCTTCGCTGGAATGCGAACTAATTCCAGGACACCCGTGTTCTCTGGTGGCAAACGTGACCATCTCGCCCACACGACCTGGCTCCCACGGGGCAGCCAGGGAGTTGCAGACCAGGATTCCCTGTGGGAAGAGAGGGCGCTCCCGCATTCTCCTTTCGGGTCTGCTCTGGACAATTGCACACCCGAGCAGCTGTACCACGCGGAGAGATGCCACCAAGGGACCGCGGAAGAGTCAGATGGGCTCTGGAGACTGCACTGTGGCCAAGAATTTAAGGGAGAAACGCCTAAGGAGAACGAGTCCTGGAGGGAGATGTACCTGCGGCTTCAGGACGCCCGAGAGCAGCGACTGCGAGCACTCACCTCCCAAATACGATCCAGACATCCTCAAGAGCCCCGAGGCCGACAAACCAAGATGGTCTATTTCAAGTCACCCGGTGAGGTTCCAAGGAGGCACGGCCAGTTTGGGACACTAGCAGCGGCCGCCTCAGGAAGACCCAACTTCCAACCAGCCCAGGACCCCAGGGGAGGCAGAGACACGCCCTCCAGCACCAGCAGCAGCAGCAGCAGCAGCAGCAGCAGCAGCAGCAGCAGCTGCAGAGGCATCAGAGGCAGCAGCTTGGATGCTACAAGTGAGACCGCAGCAGAGGCCTCTTGGAACCCTGTCAGAGCTCACCGCGGGGCACCAGTGGCCAACACCAGAAAAGCCAAGGCTAAGGACATCCCCCCACTCTTGGCCAAGACCCTTAAGGACTACAGGAGAGTCATCTCCCGAAGATGAACTCAGCCCTTGCCTTGGACATTTGCGATTTCCAAAGGAGGCTTCGATCTCTGCCAAACGTGGACTCTCTGCCCTGTGCTTTGCGCGTGTCCCTCGCGGGAGAGCTCGATGCCAGTTCACTGCCTTTGTTTCCTTTCTTGTCACCTGAGCCCCTCCTAAGCCCTGATGTTGTTTTCATGTAGAAATCCCCCTGATTGAATTTTAGACTAATAAAGGCCCGTCAAAGCTCTCAGTTGTCTATTTGGGAAGGACAGCGGGCTTTCTTACACATGGCCCCAGGAGCCACTAGTTCAAGGACTGGTGAATCTGACTAACTGTGAAAACAAACAAACAAACAAACAACAACAACAACAATACCAAAATAAATAAATAAAGAGCAAGTTTTGGGGAGGGGAGGGTGGTAAAGCACCCTTCTGTTCAACACCCAGTACAAGGGGAAACAGCAGCAACAACCAAAGGCAAACGAGAGACCGAAATGAAAAGTACAACAAGAAGAAGAAGAAGAAATGAGGACGAGCCAATGGCGGTGATGCACGCCAGTGACGCCAACGGTTCAGGAGGCTCACAAAGGCGCGCAGAGAGTTCAGAGCCAGCCTCAGCCACTTAGCGAGGACAGAGCAACTCGGTGAGACCCTGTCTCAAAGTAAAGTACAAAAAAAAAAAAAAAAAAAACCTGCTAATATAATATGCCTCAGGGGTTGAAAGCCCCCGCCCCCCTCAGTACAATGTCCGGTTATCTAATCCAGAAACAAAGAAAACCACACCCACCAACCCAACTCCCTCAAGAATAACCGCTGGCATTGGCATCAGAAACAGAGAAACAGACCAAGAGAACAGATCTGACAACCCAGAAACACTCCCCCAAGCCCATGGAAAAACGGCGGGAACACGGATCCAATAAGGGTCCTGGGATAAACCACAGGACCCTGACAAATAAGAATGCATGCTTTCCTTGTGTGTGTGTGTGTGTGTGTGTGTGTGTGTGCCCGCACGCGTGCAGGAGCCCCCCCACACACACACACACACAGGGCCACACACACAAACACACTCTCCCCGACCAGTCTCAAATGGATGGCAAAACATAAGGCAATCAAGAAAGAAGATGTTTCGGAGAGATATCTCTGTGTCTGGAAAGGAGAAGGATGGAGGCTGTGAAAACCACTGTGTTGTCAAGTGTAGGATCCATATAATGATCCCCACCTGTACATTGGCACAGATCCAGATTTCCAACTCCTGGGGAGGCTGAGGAAAGAGGACCGAAACTCCAGAGAAGTTTTGAACCAAACTCCAGAGTTTTGAACCCCGAAACTCCAGAGAACCCTGGTTTGTAGAAGGAGGCCCTATTTTTCAAGCCACAACAACCAGGCCAGGAGGCTCACAGCCCTTCTCCCAGGAGCTCACGCCTATAATCCCTTTAGCTCAGGAGGCTGAGGCAGGGGCATCAGGAGGTCAAACTAGCCTGATCAAATGCAATACCTTTAGGAACTCACTGACAACCTCTCTCAACAGAATGCACAATAGGGTTTAGGATTGGGCTTACTGCAGGAACGCCCCTGTATTTGATATTTGGTACCCTCACCTAATATATATGAACTTAATTAAATAAAACAGATGTACAGAATAAAATTAAGAAATTTGTGGGCTGGGGATGTGGCTCAAGCGGTAGCGTGCTCCCCTGGCATGCATGCGGCCCGGGTTCGATCCTCAGCACCACATACAAACAACGATGTTGTGTCCGCCAAAAAATGAAAAATAAATATTAAAAATTCTCTCTCTCTCTCTCTCTCTCTCTCTCTCTCTCTCTCCCTCTCTCTCTCTCTCTCTCTCTCTCTCTCTCTCTCTCTCTCAAAAAATGTGTTTCTTCCTTTCTCTCTTCTCTACATTAAATAAAAAAAAGAAAGAAATTTGTGTTGATAAATGATTCCATATCTGGGCACCGTGGCATATTCATTTAACCCTGTGGCTCAGGAGTTTCAGAGTATAGGATCAAGAGTTGGAATCCAGCTTCAGGAATTTCTCAAGGCCTTTAAGCCACTTACTGACATCCTGTCTTTACATAAAATATTTAAAGGACTGGGGTTTAACTCAGTGGATTAGCACCCCTGGGTGGTATAGAAAAGAACCACAAGTTTTCTGCCATCCTTCAGGAATTAAGAAGACCCTGTTTTAATAAAGGGGGTTTTGGGGGTCTGGTGATGTATCTCAGTGTTATAGTCCTTGCCTGACTTGTGTGACACCCTGGATTTGACCTCCAATACAAAAAAAAAAAAAAGGCTAGAAAAATGCAAAAATACATAAGTGTTGGGCAAGGTGATTAAATAACTATAATTCATGTAACTCTGGAAGCTTCTCCAGCCACTAGGATTACAGGGATGCACCCCCCCCCAGCATCCTAAAGCATTCCTTCTGCCTGACTGGTTGTTACCTGACTGAGTATTTTAGGGGTTTCAGAACTGGGGCTAAGTGCTGGGAGGTGTTCAGCTTATGTTTCCCTGGTAATTGGTCTTCCCTAACTTCATGCCTATCTAGCCTATTTACATGCCACAAATTAGCATTAGGAAAAAGTTCAGAATTATGGAACTCTTTCTTTGCATATTTCTCTCCTCTCTGTGACTCTTTCTTCTCAATTCTAGCCAACCCAGTCTTGCCAAACCTCAATCTGTCTCAGCAAACTCCTGTGCTCTTCTTAGGCTTTCTTTCCTGTGCCAGGGTCCAGTGACAGCTTCCAAGACCTTCTCTTGTGGCCACATTGTCATCAAAATCTATAGTCCCATTTTCTAGTTTTTTTTTTTTATAATACAGCAAGATAGCTAGTTTGATACTAGCAATTGCAGCTGAGAGCAAAAGAATATATCAATTTTAAAAAATGTTTACAAGATTTTTCTGGATTATGAGATTTATATTTTTAGTGTTTAAAAGTAAAATCCAATTAATATTATTTTTATAAAATAAAGCTATTAAGGGTTATTTTGACATCAAACATGAACATATAAATTCACATGTGTTTATTCTCAGTAGTAAAGAAAGAGGGGAAGGATAGAAGGAAAAAAAGAAGGAAGGGAGGGAGGGAGTAAGGAAGGAGTTTCATTAGGAAAGTGTTCCTGGTTGTCTGATCAGTTTCCCTTTCTTGGTCCAAGTACAGGACAAATGTGGCTCAACAGCAATCACAGCATTTTAAAAGAAGCCTGCAAGCCAGTTGTGGTGACATGCCACAGTCCGGTTGCAGCAAAATAACCGGGGAGTGACGAACAACTTGTGTAGATTGATACAGCAGGAATGGGAGCCGTTTATTGTAGGACAGGAGTGGTATATATACATTCCACACAGCTTATCTAATTAAAATAAACTAGATACATCAGTCAACCAATAAGGAATCTCCACACTTAATGGCTCACTGGCGTTACTTCACAAACCACTCCCTCTGGCAAAATGCCAGGCGCCATCCAGACTTGTTTACAGACTCTAACAGTGACACACATCAGAGGCAGGATGATGGCCAAGTTCAAAGCCAGTCTCAGCAAATTAGCAAGACCCTAAGGAACTCAGTGAGATCCTGTCTCTAAATAAAATATAAAAAAGGGCTGGGGGAAGCTATCCCACTCCTCAGTTTATACCCAAAGCTCTTAAAATCAGCTTCCTACACTGATGCAGTCACATCAATGTTTATAGCAGCTCAGTTCACAATAGCTAAACTAGGGAACCACTATATATATATCCTTCAACACATGAGTGGATAAAGAAAAACTGATACATATACACAATAGAATATCACTCAGCCTTAAGAAAAATGAGATTATGGCATTTGCAGGTAAATGGACCAAATTAGGGGATATTATGCTAAGTGAAATAAGCCAATTCCCTAGAAACAAAAGCGGAATGTTTTCTCTGATAAGTGGATGCTGATCTATAGGGGGGGTGGGTAGGGAAGAATAAATCAATTTTGGATTGTGCAGAGGGGATTAAGGGGAGAGGTAGGACATTGGGATGGGAAGGACAGTAGAATAAGACATTATTATCCTGTATGCATGTATGATTACACAACTGGTGTGATTTAGCATCATGTACACCTAGAGGAATGAGAAAATATGCTCCATTGTGTACAATGTGTCAAAATGCATTCAACTGTCATGTATAACTAAATAGAAAAAAAAATTTAATGGAAAAAAAAATGGCTGGTAATGTTGCTTATGGTAAGTGCCCCTAGGTTCAATCCTTCCTTGATACCAAAGTAAAAAACCCACAGGGCTGCAGCAATGCTCAGTAGAGAAGTGGTTAATCTTCCTGTGAAAGAGCAGAGTGAGCACTTAAAACATGAGTTACTTAAAATTCAGCTTAGCTTTATGGTGATTTAGAGTTTGTTTAATTAGTATTTAGAACTCCACATTGTTTATAGCTATTGGTATTTCAATAGATGCTTAAATGTTTGAACATTTAAAGTTTAATAAGCCAGAGTTCTTTGAAGAAAATCACTGACATAATGACATTCTCAATTATTCTGTTATTTTTTTGGGGGGGGGCTAACAATTAATAAAATCTCAGGCATTTAACAACACTCATTTCAAAACATTGGGCCACTTCATTAATTAGCAAATAATTATAGTAAATTTTAATTTATATAAAAGGCTCAACCTGGGCCAAGTTGCAACTTTTGAAGAGTATACAAAATGACAGATGAGAATAAAAGTGATTTTGTTTCATGACTACTTTGTGTGCACACGTGAGTGTATAAATGAATTACAGCTTTCCAAATCCACTCCTTGTGTTGATGCCAATTATTGTTTGTTTGTCTTTAATCGTGTGGTCAAATTAAAAATACTGTGAAGCAATGCTCCTCACAGGTTGTTTGGGCTTAGAGCCTTTGAGAGGATTCTTGCTTTCAGGCTGAAAAAAACAAAGTGGCAGATATATGCAGATCCTATATAGTCTTATCTTAATTAAACACTAAATTTTAAATACAGGAAGAGAAAACCCTTTGTTCCAAATCTTTGCTACCCAAGATAACAACAGTTTCCCAGGACTTTGTAATACAAACCTGCATTAGTAAGAGTTCTGAGAGAGAAAGGAACCAGTAAGATACATTTCTTTGTATATAAACACAGGCATCCCTTGATATTTAGGGGTTGGGCCCAGAGTCCCCCACAAATATGAAAATCTGTGGATTTCAGGGCTAGGGTTGTGGCTCAGTGGTAGAGCGCATGCCTAGCACATGTGAGGCATTAAGTTTGATTCTCAGCACCATATGTAAATAATAAATAAATTAAATAAAATTACCGTGTCCATCTACAACTAAAAAATAATAATCTGTGGATTTCAAATCATAAAATGGCATAGTATTTGCACATGACTTCTATTCATACTCAAGTATTCTTAAAATCATCTCAAGGTTACATATACCTAACATAACATGCATGTTATGTATACTGTTGATATTGTATTGTTTGAGAAATAAAGGGAGAAAAGTCTGCACATGTTCAATTTCTTTTTTCAAATATTTTTAACCCATAGTTAAATATGGATGAATCCATGGATGTGGATCCTACAGATCCAGGGTCAAGTTGACACCCAAAATTAATGATCACAGCCTCCACCTGGAAACTATTAGATCAGAATCTTCATTTTTAAAACATCGCATGTCTTTAATGCCCATTAAAAACTGAGAATCCCTGCAAAAGCAAGATCTTTCTTTTCTTTTAGAAAAGACACTTGCCAGGATCCTTGCCCTAAGGAATATACATAGTTCACTGTGGAAAGAACCTATAGGTAAATATTCAATGGTGGTTTCCTAGGATAGGATAATATCTCCTAGGACAGGATGATGGGGTGATATCTCCTTGCTACATCAAGGAGGGGCACTTCATCAAACTAGTGAGGGGGCTGGCCAAGAAAAACAAACTCAGAGCCTAAAGAATGAGAACTTAAGAGAAAGAGAGAAGATCATCAAGGGGCCCAGGAAGAAAACAAGAAATCTAGAAAACTAATGTACCATGAATATCAAGAAAAGAGAGACTTCCTAACAACAATTATAGTGTCTGTTTCCATGCATGGGTTGCTCCAAACACCAGCACTGTGTTTTAAAGAAAGGGCATAAATAGTGGCGATCATATGAAGTAATGAATAAATGTATATCAAGCTAGTGTTAATCAAGTGAAAACTAGGATGTGAATTCAAAAGCATCTAACTGGGTCTGGGGATATAGCTCAGTTGGTAGAGTGCTTGCCTCACATGCACCATGCCTCTGGTCCAATTCCCAGCACCACCAAAAAAAAAAAAAAGCACCATTCATTCTCAGGCTCAACTGTCCACCCCTTCCCAAATTCAAACAGGCTCAACTGTCCACCCCTTCCCAAATTCAAACAAATAACCATATTTAAAATGAAATCTAAATATGTAAACACACAAATGACAAATGCGTAACTTGAAACAAACCAAAACAATAATAAAATCATCTTTTAGATATGAACTGTACATTAGTCA
Organism: Urocitellus parryii; assembly: GCF_045843805.1. Lineage (NCBI taxonomy): Eukaryota > Metazoa > Chordata > Mammalia > Rodentia > Sciuridae > Urocitellus > Urocitellus parryii. The sequence continues at coordinate 26,485,015 of NC_135543.1, forward strand.
TTTTTTAAATATTCACTTTTCTGGAACCATGCCATAAAAGACCAATTAGTATGATTCTTTGTACTTAGTAGGCAATAAACATCTAAATACAACATTTCTACAGATCATTTGTCTCGGGCTGGGGCTGTTTAGTTCAATGGCAGAGTGCTTGCCTAGCATGTGTGAAGCACTGGGTTAGATCCTTAGCACCACATAAAGATAAACATATAAAATAAAGGCATTCTGCCCATCTACAACTACAAAAAAAAAAATCTGGACTAGGGTTGTGGCTCAGTGGTAGAATGCTCACCTAGCATGCATGAGGCACTGGTTTTGATCCTCAGCACCACATAAAAATAAATAAAGATATTGTGTCCACCTAAAACTTAAAAAAAAATTAAAAGATCATTTGTCTCTGCTCCCTCACAAAACCACATTAAAATTGTGGTAAAAGAATAAAAATCTATACCAGGAATGGTGGTGCACACATGCAATCCCAAAAATTCAGGAAGCTGAGACAGAAGGATGGCAAGTTTGAAGCCAACCTGGACAACTTAGTGAAACCTGTCTCAAAATAAAAGATAAAAAGAGTTCCATAGTTCAGTGATAGAGTGCCCTTGGATTCAATCTGCAATACTTGGGGGGGGGAGGATTAAATAAAAATAAAAATTGCATGGTGTGGTGCTATACTCCTGTAATCCCAGTGAGACCAAGGAAGGAGGATGGCAAATTCAAATTCAGTCCTAGCAATTTAGAGAGACCCTGTCTCAAAATTTAAATATATATATTGGTCAAATTATATTGTTATACTGTGTGCATGTATGAATATGTGACAGTAAATCCCATCCGTATGTACAACTATAATACATTAATAAAAATGTGAGAATAAATAAATAAGAACTGGGATTGTAGCTCAGTGGTAAAGTACCCCTGAGCTCAATCCCAGTACAAAACAAACAAAATCTATAATACATCAAAGACAAAGAATCCAAAAGAGAAAGAGGAAACAGACACATATGTCAATAAAATTGAAGAACATGGACAAGTGCCAACTGACTTAGGAAAGCAAAGAAAGTTGAAAGCAAAGAAAAACAAATTAAACACCAACATCTACAAAGGAAGAAACCAACAAGAAGCAAATAGATCTATGCAGGACCCTAGGAAGTAACAGGAACCAGGAGGACCATGTAGCTGTGGAGTTACCAGCCACTGGTAAGGGCAGAAGTAAGGACTTAAGGAGCAGGCAGACCACACTGTAACAGCTTCCCTCCCCACCTCAATCAGACGGCAATCCCTGCCCTACTCTGGCATAAGATTGGAAGTTTATTCTTGGAAAAACTGAAGGAGACCTACCAATACTGGCATTTGGGAATCCTCCAGTGACAAGGTCCATGACGACCTGAGCATCCTGTAGAGAAATCCACCTTTACCAGACAAGCTCCTAAAACACACAGATTCTACTTAGCTTTGAGTTGTCTCATTCTTTTTTAATAGTTTTTTAAAATATTTATTTCTTAGTTTTCGGCGGACACAACATCTTTATTTGTGCGTGGATCGAAATCAGGGCCACGCGCATGCCAGGTGAGCTCCCTACCGCTTGAGCCACCTCCCAGCCCAAGGTGTCTCATTCTTAAAAATAAATGGGTAGCCAAGGATCACAAACTTTTAAGGAAAGCCTTCTACATGAAAGACAGACCACAGTGGGGAATGCAGAAAGGAGATTGAATGGAAACACAAAATATGAGGAGCCAAAGGCGACCAAGAAAAGAAAAACAGAAGCCAGGCACTGTGGTGCATGCCCGTAATTTCAACAGCTGAGACAGGAGGATGACAAGTTCAAAGCCAGCCTCAGCAAAATTGAGTCCTAAGCAACTCAGTGAGACTTGGTCTCTAAAAAACAGTTCTGGGGATGTGGTTCTGGAACACTCAGTGGTTGAGTGTTCCTGAGTTCAATCCTCCTCGGTGTCGTAAATAAATAAATATATAAATAATTGAAGCCCGATTTTAAAGTTGGACATTCAATGAATAGGAATTCCAGAAAGAAAAAAAAACAAGAACACTGGTTTGGGAAAAAAAAAAGGGATAAAATTATCTAAGGAATTAATACAATTAATTTTTTTCCATAACTAAGAGCATGAATCTCCTTGATTTTTTTTAATTTTTAATGTTGGTTACACTTCCATTGATTTACATATTGCCATACTAGTGTCTGTTGTATTCTGCTGCCTTTCCTATCCTCTACTATCCTCCCTCCCCTCCCCTCCCCTCTTCTCTCTCTACCCCCTCTACTGTAATTCATTTCTCCCCCTTGTTTTTTTTCCCTTTCCCCTCACTTCCTCTTGTATGTAATTTTGTATAACAATGAGAGTCTCCTTCCATTTCCATACAATTACCCTTCTCTCTCCCTTTCCCTCCCACCTCTCGTCCCTGTTTAATGGTAATCTTCTTCTCATGCTCTTTCTCCCTACTCTGTTCTAGGTTGCTCTCCTTATATCAAAGAAGACATTTGGCATTTGTTTTTTTAGGGATTGGCTAGCTTCACTTAGCATAATCTGCTCTAATGCCATCCATTTCCCTGCAAATTCCATGATTTTGTCATTTTTTAATGCAGGGTAATACTCCATTGTGTATAAATGCCACATTTTTTTATCCATTCATCTATTGAAGGGCATCTAGGTTGGTTCCACAGTCTAGCTATTGTGAATTGTGCTGCTATGAACATCAATGTAGCAGTGTCCCTGTAGTATGCTCTTTTTAGGTCTTTAGGGAATAGACCAAGAAGGGCAATAGCTGGGTCAAATGGTGGTTCCATTCCCAGCTTTCCAAGAAATCTCTATACTGCTTTCCAAATTGGCTGCACCAATTTGCAGTCCCACCAGCAATGTACAAGTGTACCCTTTTCCCCACATCCTCTCCAGCACTTGTTGTTGTTGGACTTCCTAAGGGCTGCCAATCTTACTGGAGTGAGATGGTATCTTAGGGTGGTTTTGATTTGCATTTCTGACTGCTAGAGATGGTGACCATTTTTTCATGTACTTGTTGATTGATTGTATGTCCTCCTCTGAGAAGTGTCTGTTCAGGTCCTTGGCCCATTTGTTGATTGGGTTATTTGTTTTCTTATTGTTTATTTTTTTGAGTTCTTTGTATACTCTGGATATTAGGGCTCTATCTGAAGTGTGAGAAGTAAAACTTTGTTCCCAGGATGTAGGCTCCCTATTTACCGCTCTTATTGTTTCTCTTGCTGATAAAAAACTTTTTAGTTTGAGTAAGTCCCATTTGTTGATTCTAGTTATTAACTCTTGTGCTATGGGTGTCCTATTGAGGAATTTGGAGCCCGATCCCACAATATGTAGATCAGAGCCAACTTTTTATTCTATCAGATGAAGTGTCTCCGATTTGATATCAAGCTCCTTGATCCATTTTGAGCTAACTTTTGTGCATGGAGAGAGAAAGGGACTCAGTTTCATTTTGTTGCATATGGATTTCCAGTTTTCGCAGCACCATTTGTTGAAGATGCTATCCTTCCTCCATTGCATGCTTTTAGCCCCCGTTGTAATTTTGTGGATTGGTATCTGTGTTCTCTATTCTGTACCATTGGTCCACCCTCCTGTTTTGGTACCAGTTCCGTGCTGTTTTTGTTACTATTGCTCTGTAGTATAGTTTGAAGTCTGGTATCGCTATACCGCCTGATTCACACTTCCTGCTTAGAATTGTTTTTGCTACTCTGGGTCTTTTATTTTTCCATATGAATTTCATGATTGCTTTAGCTAATTCTACAAGAAATGCCGTTGGGATTTTGATTGGCATTGCATTAAACCTACAGAGAACTTTTGGTAATATCGCCATTTTGATGATGTTAGTTCTGCCTATCCATGAACAGGGTATATTTTTCCATCTTCTAAGATCTTCTTCTATTTCTCTCTTTAGGGTTCTGTAGTTTTCATTGTATAAGTCTTTCACCTCTTTCGTTAGGTTGATTCCCAAGTATTTTCTTTTTTTTGAGGATATTGTGAATGGAGTGGTTGTCCTCATTTCCATTTCAGAAGATTTGTTGCTGATGTACAGAAATGCCTTTGATTTATGCGTGTTGATTTTATATCCTGCCACTTTGCTGAATTCATTTACTAGCTCGAGTAGTTTCTTTGTAGACCCTTTTGGGTCTGCTAGGTATAGTGGTCATCCGCAAATAGTTATAATTTAAGTTCTTCTTTCCCTATTTTTATGCATTTAATTTATTTCATCTGTCTAATTGCTCTGGCCAGTGTTTCGAGAACTATGTTGAACAGAAGTGGTGAGAGAGGGCAACCCTGTCTTGTTCCAGATTTTAGAGGGAATGCCTTCAAATTTTCTCCATTCACAATGATACTAGCCTGAGGCTTAGCATAGATAGCTTTAACAATATTGAGGTATGTTCCTGTTATCCCTAGTTTTTCTAGAGTTTTGAACATAAAGATATGCTGTACTTTTTCGAATGCTTTTTCTGCATCTATCGAGATGATCATACGGTTCTTATCATTAAGTCTATTGATGTGGTGAATAACATTTATTGATTTCCGTATATTGAACCAGCCTTGCATCCCAGGGGTGAATCCTACTTGATCATGATGCACAATCTTTTTGATATGTTTCTGTATCCGATTTGCCAGAATTTTATTGAGGATTTTTGCATCTATATTCATTAGAGATATTGGTCTGTAGTTTTCTTTCTTTGAAGAGTCTTTGTCTGGTTTAGGAATCAGGGTGATGTTGTCCTCATAGAATAAATTTGGAAGTTCTCCCTCTTTTTCTGTTTCCTGAAATAGCTTGAAAAGTATTGGTATTAGTTCTTCTTTAAAGGTTTTGTGAAACTCTGCTGTATACCCATCCTGGGCTTTTCTTCGTTGGTAGTCTTTTTTTTTTTTTTTTTTTAGAGAGAGAGAATTTTAATATTTACTTTTTTGTTATCGGCGGACACAACATCTTTGTTTTGTATGTGGTGCTGGGGATCGAACCCGGGCCGCACGCATGCCAGGCGAGCACGCTACCGCATGAGCAACATCCCCAGCCCTCGTTGGTAGTCTTTTGATGGCTTCTTGTATTTCCTCAATTGATATTGGTCTGTTTAGGTTGTGTATATTCTCCTGACTCAATCTGGGCAGATCATATGACTTAAGAAATTTATCGATGCCTTCACTATCTTCTATTTTATTGGAGTATATGGATTCAAATTTCTAATTATCTTCTGTATTTCTGAAGTGTCTGTTATGATATTGCCTTTTTCATCCCGTATGCCAGTAATTTGAGTTCCCTCACTTCTTCTCTTTGTTAGCATGGCTAAGGGTCTGTCAATCTTATTTATTTTTTCAAAGAACCAACTTTTAGTAATGTCAATTTTTTCAATTGTTTCTTTTGTTTCGATGTCATTGATTTCAGCTCTGATTTAATTATTTCTTGCCTTCTACTTCTTTTGCTGTTGTTTTGCTCTTCTTTTTCTAGGATTTTGAGATGAAGTGTGAGGTCATTTATTTGTTGGTTTTTTCTTTTTTTAAGGAATGAACTCCAAGCAATGAATTTTCCTCTTGGAACTGCTTTCATTGTGTCCCATAGATTCGGATATGTTGTGTCTGTGTTTTCATTTATCTCTAAGAATTTTTTAATTCCCTCCTTGATGTCTTGTATAACCAATTGATCATTCAGTAACCTATTGTTCATTCTCCAAGTGATGCATGATTTTTCCTTCCTTCTTTTATCGTTGATTTCCAGTTTCATTCCATTATGATCAGATAGGATGCATGGTATTATCTCTACTCCTTTATAATTTCTAAGATTTGCCCTGTGACATAATATATGATCTATTTTTGAGAAGGGTCCATGTGCTGCTGAGAAAAAAGTGTAACTGCTTGATGTTCTGTGATATATTCTATATATATGTCAATTAAGTCTAGGTTATTAATTGCATTATTGAGTTTTATAGTTTCTTTATTCAACTTTTGTTTGGAAGATCGTCCAGTGGGGAGAGACGTGTGTTGAAGTCTCCGATAATTATTGTATGGTGGTCTATTAGACTCTTGAACTTGAGAAGAGTTTGTTTGATGAACATAGCTGCACCATTGTTTTGGGCATATATATTTATGATTGTTATGTCTTGTTGGTGTATGGTTCCCTTGAGCAGTATGTAGTGTCCCTCTTTATCCCTTTTGATTAACTTTGGCTTGAAATCTCTTTTATTTGATCTGAGTATGGACACTCCTACTTGTTTCCAAAGTCCATATGAGTGATATGATTTTTCCCAACCTTTCACCTTCAGTCTATGTATGTCTTTTCCTATCAAATGCGTCTCCTGTAGGCAGCATATTGTTGGATCTTTTTTTTTTTTTTGATCCATTCTACTAGCCTGTGTCTCTTAATTGGTGAGTTTAAGCCATTAACATTTAGGGTTATTATTGAGATATGGATTGTTCTTCCAGCCATATTTGTTTATTTATGTTACTTAACATGGTTCGTTTTCCCTCTTTTTTTAATTTTAATATATATATTTTTTTTTAGTTTTTCGGTGGAAACAACATCTTTGGTTTTATGTGGTGCTGAGGATCAAACCCAGGCCGTGAGCGCGCTACCGCTTGAGCCACATCCCCAGCCCCTGTTTTTCCTCTTTGATTATTTTTTCCCTTTACATTACTACCTCCCACTGTTGGTTTTCATTGTTATTTTCCATTTCCTCTTCCTGTAATGTTTTGCCGAGGATGTTTTGAAGAGATGGTTTTCTAGCTGCAAATTCTTTTAACTTTTGTTTATTGTGGAAAGTTTTAATTTCATCTTCCATCCTGAAGCTTAATTTCGCTAGATACACAATTCTTGGTTGGAACCCATTTTCTTTCAGCATTTGAAATATGTTGTTCCAGGATCTTCTAGCTTTCAGAGTCTGTGTTGAAAGATCAGCTGTTATCCTGATTGGTTTACCCCTAAATGTAATCTGCTTACTTTCTCTTGTAGCTTTAAAAATTCTCTCCTTATTCTGTATGTTGGGCATCTTCATTATAATGTGTCTAGGTGTGGATCTCTTATTATTTTGCACATTCGGCATCCTGTAGGCTTCTAGGATTTGGGATTCTGTCTCATTCTTCAAGTCTGGGAAGTTTTCTCATATTATTTCGTTGAACAGTTGCTCATTCCTTTGGTTTGGACCTCTATACCTTCCTGTATCCCAATAACTCTTAAGTTTGGTCTCTTTATGTTATCCATATTTCTTGGATATTCTGCTCATGGTTTCTTAACAGTCTCGCTGAGCTGTCTATGTTCTTTTCAAGTTGAAATACTTTGTCTTCATTGTCTGATGTTCTATCTTCTAAGTGTTCTACTCTGCTGGTAGTACTCTCATTTGAGTTTTTAATTTGGTTTATTGCTTCCGGCATTTCTAGGATTTCTGTTTGTTTGTTTGTTTTCTATAACCTCTATCTCCCTGTATAGTTGATCTTTTGCTTCTTGGATTTGTTTATGTAATTCATTGTCAAAATGATCTTTCATTGTCTGATTTTGCTGTCTAATGTCTTCCTTGAGACTCCAGATCATCTGAAGCATGTATATCCTGAATTCTTTATCTGACATTCAATCTGCTGCAGATATTACCTCTTCTAATGTTTAGTTGACCTGCATAGCTTGTGGTCCTTTCTTTCCTTGTCTTTTCATACTGCTCGCGTTTATTTCTGCTTGGTGAAACAGTTGTGTTACTGAATTTTCCCCCTATATATTTAAATTGCTCTTGTATAGTTGCAAAGTCTCCCTTTTGTGGAGAAAGACAATGTTAACAGTTGTCAATATCAATAGTACATCATCTAAGCACACGTTTTCCTTATTACTACATTTATAGCTAGACTCTATGTCTACAAATGTTGGTTTCGATTATCTTTACAAATATAGTCATTAGTTTCATGAAAGGCATAATGTTTCTGGTAGCTTGAAGAAAACTGAATTTCAGGTGTAGGATGTTATGTTTATGGGGAAAGGAGTGAGGGTATGGGGTTAATCTAACTTAGTAACTTTGGAGAGCTCTAACCAATAGATGGGTAATTTATGAAAGAATGTATAGATTCAAATTCCTATCTGTATTTATAAGATTACCCTACTTATGAATAGTAAAATTTAGGCGGTTGCAAGTGGGATAGAGGGAGTAAGAGGGAGGAAAACAAATAACAAGGAAAGGAAGAGAAAAAAGAGAGCGGGAAAAAGAAAATACGAGAAAAAAGAAAAGAAATAAAAAGGGGGAAGGGTGGTGGGGCATATGCAATTCCTCTATAGTATATTATTCTGGTGATTCAGTTGTTAAAGACCTTTTTTGTGCACAATTTTTGGTTTCACATATGTTGAGGTTGCAAAGACCCGAGGGGAAAGAGTAGAGGAGACTGGGTGAATGGCTGAAAAGAGAGAGAGAAGAGAGAAAAAGAAAGAAAAAAAGATGTCTCTCAGAACTCTGTTTTCATTTCTTCCAGTTGGTGGCATTGTCTATTCCTAGCTTGAGTCTCTGGGTTCAGGATGGTTGTGGTAGTCAGTGTGAGGGGACTTGAGCTTCCACCTGTGGCCTCTCTGCTCTTATTCTCTGAGATGTAAACCAGGTGCCTGATCCACTGCAGAACCTCACTGGTAGCCACGCCAGCCAACCCTGTTGGTGGGTTTTAAGGGTTGGTGGGATTTTCCAAGATGAATTCCATCAGTTTTTCTCATAAGGAGTTTGATGAGGTGGGGGTGTTGGGGAAACCTTATGTTTGTCAAGAGCTCGGTCAGGTGACCGCACAGGCGGGCGGCAGGGCCCCTCCTCCAGTTGGAGTGATCTGTCTACCGAACCAGCGGGAGTCTGGTTTCCTCCACCTGGGGAGGTCTGTCTACCACGAAGGTGAGCCGCTGGGCCTGTTTTCCAGGTCTCAGGTCTGCCTACCGTGCAGGCGCGGGCAGTGGCTGGGCTCTTCCTCCAATTGGGGTGATCTGTCTACCACGAAGGCGGGCCACTGGGCCCCTTCTCCGGGACGTGCGGTCTGCCTACCTTGCAGGCAGCAGCTGGGAATCTCCTTGATTTAAATGACCTTTAACTTCATACCAATACTGAGAATGAAAAAAGAATCCTCAATAGCTTTAGAAAAATTCCTAACTCAGGGATGTAAAAGAGAAGATTCTAAAACCTTTTACTGAAAAAAAAAAAAGAAAAGAAAGAATAACATCAGACTTCTCACAATCACTACAAAATAAAGACAATGCATCAAGTTCTTCCCAACTGAGATGAAATTAATTCCACAGTGGCACACATCTATAATTCCAGCAATTTGGAAGGCTAAGACAGGAGGATCCCAAGTTGAAAGCCACCCTCAGCAATTTAGCCAGGCTCTAAGCAACTTAGCAAGGCCCTGTCTCAAACACACACACACACACACACACACACACACACACACACACACACACACATAAAAAGGACTGGGGATGTGGCTCAGTAGTCAAAACCTCTGAATTTATTCCCTAGTACAAAAATTTTGAAAATAAATAAATAAATGAGAGAAGACTATCATACAGTTTTGTACATACACTTTACTTCCCAGGTATCTTTTCTCAGACAGTTACCAATTGATCACTAAAAGAGGGATATAAGAGCCAGACATGGTGGTGCACCCCTGTAATCCCAACAGCTTGGGAGGCTGAAGCAGGAGGGTCCGGAGTTCAAAGCCAGCCTCAGCAACTTGGCAAGGCCCTAAGCAATTCCACAAAACCCTGTCTTTAAATAAAATATTTAAAAAGAGCTGGGGATGTTGGTCAGTGGTTAAGCACCCCTGGGTTGAATCCCTGGTACCTAAATAAATAAATAAAATAAAAGAAGGATATAAGGAAAGACGGAGGGAGATGGGAACTGAGGAAATGGAAGGCAGAGACCACAGGAAAGAATGAAAGGAATTTTCCAGGGAGAAAATTGTAGAGCAAGTCCATGGAACAACCACTTCATGCAGCAGAAGATGTGGGAGATCCAGAACGTCTGTTATAAGGCGGGGAGGGGGGAAATGAAACTTGAAAATCATCTGATGAGCTTTACCATCTTGAAGGAAATTTTATAGTTCTGATAGAAAGTTTGGGAAGGAAGTGGTATCAAATATATGGACAACTAAGCTAAAATATAAGGCCTTTGCTAAGGTATGATTGAGTCCTGTCCTGAGTTCAATAAAAAATAAACCATAGTACCTATATAGCTCAGCTGTAAATTATATTCACATAGTCAGATTAATGAAAGTACTGAAAATTGACTTAACAAAAATTGTGATAGAATTTCTGTCTTGGGAGAATGGAGGGAAGAGAATATATTCATGGTGGGAGGAGGAGTATGGGGATGATCAAAGAGACCTAAGTGTTCTTCCTTCATATAAGTGAGCAGACTGAGAATGAGAAAGCAAGTTTCAGAAATATAAGCATGTTTTATTTTATTTTATTTATTTATTATAAGCATTTTTTAAAAAGAACTGCTGAAAGAGGCCAAGTGGTTGCGTCCGGGGAATGGTAATTGGGGGGCAGGATGAGGGAAGCAGGGGAGTCATTTCTTAAAACAGTTTTGACAAACTATTAAAATGTTATACTATACGCTGACATTAGTTAAAAATAAAACTAAATTTGAAAAATAAATGCATAACTCAACCATTTGAGACAATAAAAATCAATCAAACCAAAATGAAATAGTCCAGAAATCCTACCATAAGAGCTGATGTAGGTGATCAAAATTCCCTGTAGACGGTTCTCTTTCTATCCAATTCACAGGCTCACCTTCTCCACCTCCCTCTTCTTCCCCTCTCCAGTTCCTTGCACTTGACCCCAAGAGATCCCATCAACAAAAGCATACCTAAATACTGCTCTCAGCACCTCTAGGGACTACAACAAAAAACCAGGCTTGGGTCTCTGCCTTCCAGTTATAGGAAATCTGTTTGAGAGTCTTACATATAAGCAACACAGAATAATGTAAGTTAATCACGACTAAATACTCAATTATGTGGTATAGACTATATGGAGTTCAGAGACATGCCATCTCAGAGACAATGTGACTACAGCTGTCAGAGACAAAGTAGAAAGTGGTGAGGGAGAGCCTAGAGACACACGATGGGATGTCATTGCAGAGCTTTGTAGGTCCTGTTAGGGTTTGCAGTTTTAGAAGATCCTATCTAGTCAGGCGCCTTGGTGCACATCTGTAACCCCAGCGGCTTTGCAGGCTGAGGAAGGAAAATGGGGAGTTCAAAGCCAGCCTCAGCAACAGCAAGGCACTAAGCAATTCAGTGAGACCCTGTCTCTAAATAAAACCCAAAATAGGGCTGGGGATGTGGTTCAGTGGTCGAGTGCCCCTGGGTTCAATCCCCATACAAAAAAAAATCCTATCTCTCCAGGCATAGTGGCCTACTCCTGTAATCCCAGGAATTTAGAAATCTGAGGAAGAAGTATTGCAGCTAGTTTGAGGCCAGCCTCAGCAACTTAGCGAGGCCCTAAATGACTGTTTGACCCTATCTCAAAACAAAATATATAAAGGGCTGGGGATGTGACTCAGTGGTTAAGCACCCCTAGGTTCAACCCCTAGTATCCTCCCCCCCAAAAAAAGTCCTATCTAGAGAGTAACATAATTTTAAGAAGATTACTTTGATCATTGGCTGAATAATAAACGGGAGAGAGGCAAAACCCAATAGAGATTAGCTAAGAAGTTATGAAGTGGTTCCGATGAGAGATTATGGTGGCTCAGATCAGGATGGCAGCTATGAAACATGGATTATTAAAGACACATTATAGGAGTCGAATCAATTAGGTTTGTTGATGTCTTCCTTATGTAAAGGATGGTGGGGAAGGACTAGGAGGAAAGAGCTTCAAATGACTCAGAATTCTGATTTGAGCAATTTGATGCATCGTGGACTCCCATTCCCAGGAGGGGAAGTCTGGAACAAGTATAGGTTTTAGAGAAGAAGATTAAAAAATAAGTATTGAACAAGTGAAGGTGCAGATACTTGACCTATTCACAGATATATGACATCTATGTCAAATACCAGGTGATTCATTGTCTTCCCCATCTTCCATCTTCAGGACATGCTCCTGGGACCCATCAAAGAAATCCAGTCTAGAGTTAGTTTGGAGGAGTTTTTGACATATGAAAAGTACTGAAGTCAAGAAAAATATGAGACCATTTGGAGCTATGGTTTTCAAACTCGGAGTGCATGTTTACAATGCAAATGTCAAGACCCCATCCCAGAGTTTCTGATTAAATATTGGTGAGGCCCAGAAATCGGCTTTCTTAAAAGGCAACCCAAAAGATTCTGATGCAGGTAATTTAGGCTCAGATTCAAAGGGGCTTTAAGTACAATTCATAGGTGAGAAAGTAGAAACAGCAAGTGTGGCCAACTCTTTCGAGAACTTGAAGAAAACTAGAGAAAGGTTGGTAGGTAGTACGGGATGCCAAAAGAGGATTTTGGGGTTTTTAATGTTTTTTTTTTTTTAATTAATATTAGTTTTGTAAAAGATAGAAGATTCTAGAGTTCATAACCTTGCCTACATATTATAATCAACTATTGAGTTTTTGAAAATATGAATGCACAGAGCCCATCCCAAACTAACAAATCTGAATTTCCAGGAGTGGATCCCAGATATCAGTATTTTAACTTTCAATTGTTTAATTGTATTCATTGCCTTCCCCACCCCCGCCCCAAAAGCATTGATTTTTTTTCTCCCCAGTGTGGATATATATAGCATGTTCTCAATTTATGTTCTTTGTTGGAAAGGTTGCTGGGTAATAGCAGAGGATACAGACCACAGGAAGCCAGGGAAGATATTGTAAAGTTCATGTCATGGGCTAGGGTTGTGGCTCAGTGATAGAGAGCTTACCTAGCAGGTATGAAGTGCTGGGTTTGATCTCCAGCATCACATAAAAAAAAAAAAAAACAAAATAAACCAAATAAAGTTCATGTCATCTTCATAGGAAAGGATTATAGTCTAGTTTCCTTGCTTTCAAATGGAGAAACTGAAGCCCCAGAGGGGAATTGAATGCCGAAGGTCCCTAGCTGACAGTGGCGAGTTATGACCAGGATTTTAATTCTAATTCCAGGTCAGCCTTTCCCCGCCTTTCAACAATCTCATTTGAACATTCCCCAAACCCACATCAACATCCAGCCTGAGAATACCTCCCCTTCAGAACTCCCTTTAAAGTCACAGGCGGACCCTGCTGTCCCTGTCATCACACCGGCCACCTCCCCTAAGCCCAGATGCACAGAGCCCATTTAAGTGCAATTCAAAGGTGAGAAAGTAGAAACAGCCAAGGGTGACCAACTCTTTTGAGAACTTGGAGAAAACTATACATATATCCCAAACTAACTCCAGACTGGATTTCTTTGATGGGTCCCAGGAGCATGTCCTCGCCCCACCCTCCTCGCCCCAGATCATCTCCTCAAGCCCAGCCCTGGACTTCCACCTTGGGGCCTGGGGCCTCTCCCTGTGCTGGCGCTTAGTGGACTTTGTCGCCATAGCAACCGGAGACACGCCAACCGGCCTGTGGCGACTAGGGCTGAAAATTTCCCGGTACACTTTTGTTTTGTTTTGTTTTGTTCCCCACATATGCTTTTCTTACCGCTTCCCGCGCCTGATGCGTGAGTTTCAGAGTCTGGTAAGAAAGCTCCATCAGACATGCGTTAAGTCCGAGAGAAGGGAGAGAAGGAGCCAGCTACTAGACTGACCAGTAGAGCTCAAAAATGCTGCCTCGGGAAACCTGACGCTTAGAACTAGCCCGCCCCTTTCGGATTGGGTAGGGCCTAGACAGCTCAGCCTATCACTGGCCACAGAAGGATTCTGCAGCTCAGCAGTCAATGTTAAACCAAGTTTTTTCCTAAAGCTTTTGCTACTCCAGCAAGCCCATAGAGAAAGTAAAAGAGCCTTATGGCTGATACCGAGAACATTTTAGTGATCTGATTAGAAGATCAAAGGAACCACAACAAAATATAAACATGAATGAGTATATGGAAAAAGTTGATTTCAACCTTCATGGATGACTTTAAAGAGTTTGGGGCTTCACTGCACAAAGAAATTACAGATTTGATGTAAATAGTGAGAAGTTGTGAGTGAATTGCCGCAATCTCATGATAAAAAATTAATAGATGAAGAGTTGCTTCTTATGAGTAAGGAAAGTGGTAAAGTGGTTTGTTTTGCTTTTGCTTTTTTTTTTTGTTGTTTGTTTGTTTGTTTGGTATTCCAGGTGCTTAACCACTGAGCTACATACCCAACCCTTTTTTATATTTTTATTTTGAAACCTTACCAAGTTGCTGAGGTTGGCCTTGAACTTGTGATCCTCCTGTCCCTGCTTCCTGGGTCACAGGGATGACAGGGATGTGCCATCACACATGGCAGAAAGTGGTTTCTTGAAATGGAATCCAGTGGAGATGCTGTAAAGGTTGTTGAAATGACAGCAAAGAACTTGGAGTATTACATAAACTCAGTTGATAAGCACCAACGGTTTGAAAGGACTGACTCCAATTTTTCAGCAGTTGTACTGTGGGGAAAATGCTATCAAATAGCATCATGTGCTACAGAGAAATCTTTCATGAAAGGAAAAGTCAACCAATGAGGTCAACTTCAATGTTGTCTTATTTTAAGAAATTGCCACAGCCACCCCAGCCTTCAGCAACCACCACCTGATCATGAGCAGCTTACAACATTGAGGCAAGACTACCACCAACAAAAAAGATTACAGCTTGCTGAAAACTCAGATCATCAGCATTTTATAGCAATAAAGTATTTCTAACTAAGGCATGTACCTATTTTAGACATAATGCTAGTTCGCACTTAACAGACTACAGTCTAAACATAAGTTTTACATGGTTTAGTTGTGATGTCCCCCAGAAGCTCACATATGAGACAATGCAAGAAGGTTTGCAGGAGAAAAGATTGGGTGATAGCCTTAACCTAATTAATGAATTCATACCCTGACAGGGATTAACTGAGTGGTAATAGAAGTGGTAGGGTGTGGCTGGAGGAGGTGGAAGTTGGGCTGTGGCTTTGGGGTATGTATTTGTATCTGGCCAGTGAAGATCTCTCTCTCTCTCCTTCTGGCTCATAACAAGAGCCAGTTCCCTCTGCCAAACTCTTCCTCCATGAAGTCCTGCCTCACCTTGAGCCTTGAGGAATGGAATCTGCTGTCCATGGATTAAGACCTCTGAAACTGTGAGCACTCAAATAAACTTTTCCTCCACTAAAATTGTTCTAATTAGATCCTTTAGTCGCTGACTAAAACTTTGGGAAAACCCAAAAACTGTGTGTGACTCACTCTATTGCAGTATTCACTTTGTTGTAGTGGTCTAAAACCAAACCTGCAAAATTACTGAGGTATGCTTATACATCTAGAAAGAGCTGAAAACTATCTCAATTTAGAATTCCGTATCCAATGAAAATATTCTTCAAAGATTAGGAGATTAGGAGGATAAAGTGTGGTGGTGAACACCCATAATTCCCTCTCCCCAGGAGGTTAAAGCAGGAGGATCCTAGTTCAAGGCTCCATTGAGTAATTTAGCAAGATCCTGTCTCAAAATAAAAAACAAGGCCAGGCATGGTGGTGCATGATTGTAACCCCAGCCCCTCTGGAGGCTGAGGCAGGAGGCTGGAGAGTTAAAAGCCAGTCTCAGTAACTTAGTGAGGTCCTAAGCAACTCAGTGAGACCCTGACTCTAAAAACAATATATAAAAGGGCTGGGGATGTGGCTCAGCAGTAAAGCATCCCTGGGTTCAATACCAGATACCAAAATAAATTAATTAATTAAATAAAAAGGACTGGGTATATAGCTCAGAGAGAGCATCCCTGGGTTCAATCACGAGTACTAAATAAATACATAGGATTTTCCAAGAGCAAATGCCAGACACTGGGAAATGAGGAAATCAGAGCACATCCTGATAACAGATAAGGGGGCAGAGATGGTGTGTGGGAGGAGGTGCTGTCCTGACCCCCAAGTTTCTTTCAGAGTTAGTTTTCTAGGGTTGAGATCTTGCCTCAGTTCTTTTTGCCACATCTTCCTGGAGTGTCCCATAGCATTCCCCACCCCTCATCTGAATACATAAGTGCCTTAGCAGTCTCATCTCAATCTGTTAAAATTCATTTAAAACAGAGCCACTCCTTTAGAAAGAATCAGCAGAGGTAGAAGCATGAGTTGTTTCCATTAGGCTTCTCAATTTTCCCCCGTGTGCTGGATTTACTAGGCTAACACAGGCTTTCTTGGCTGTGGGGCGAAATTGCGACTTATGCAGTCGAGGGGACAAATAAAGAATGTCCAAGTTCTTCGGCCACTTTCAATGCTTTTTTCACTCAAATTACTCAATACAAATTTACTCTATAGGTTCTTAATCAAGAAAATGACAATCCTTAATGCTAGGCATTGCAATAGACATAATCAATTCACAGCAAACAATTCTAGATTAATTCTAAGCACTGCAAAACACACTTAATCATGGCTAATGCCAGACATTTCCTCTGCATGTTAAGTTCAAAAGTCTTAAGTCTTAGGCTTTAAGTCCAGCAGATACACACTCACTCAGACCACAGTGACCAGGTCCGGAACCAAGGCAGGCTTTTCCTGGCGTGGAGTGGATGCCTGGTTGAGGAGAGGGTTGTAGGCAGAAGTTGCAGCTCTCACCAAAGTCCAGACAAGGCGGTAGAGTTTGAGAGCTGTGAGGATCACGCAGAGGCTCAGGAAATTATCACAAGTTCTGGGATGTCAGGTCCTCATCAGGCTCTCCATCTCGAGTGCATCCTCGTTTCAGCTGGCTGAATCCTGCTCATTAGCTCTATTATTTATACTAAATTTTGGTGCTTTTGACCCCCCCCCCTTTCAATCCTTACCACCTATCACCGGATTTCTCAGTGACATCATTTACCCTGAGGTCAGAAACATCTGGTCTGGTGGTCTCCACCCTGATCTTCTTGCCTTTCCCTCTCATCAGCCAAAGACAGCCTGCCAGGGGCTTTACTCTGTTTATCAAGGTGAGGGGAAATAACTTGTTTGAGGTCATACTGGAGGGCGTGCCTGGTGAGACTGCAGGTTTCAAACTAGAGTTTTTAAAATGCAGTGGTTTTGGCTCAGGGCTAAGGCCATCCTAACATTGGCCTTGTCACCACTGGCATTTGGGGCAAGATAATTCTTCATTTTAGGAGCTGTCCCATGCATTGGAAGAAGTTTCCCTTGCCTGTGTCCACTAGATGTCAGTAGCACCTCCCTAGATGTGCAAAATTGCCCCTAGATTAAAACCACAGGTAGGAAGAAAATGATACAAGTCTTATGCCTAGATAATTAATTTCAAAATATAAATTTATTACTTCCTAAACTAATAATACCCTCAAGGAAATAAAAACTCTGTGCTTTTTACAAAAGTTGTTTCTCTCCTTTTATAAAGCACTCGATTTTTAATTTTTTTTTTATGGTTGCTCAAAACATTACAATGCTCTTGACATATTTTTAAAAATTTTTTTAAACTGAGAATTGAATCCATGGATGCTTTACCACTGAGCCATATCCCAGCCCTTTTATTTTTTATTTTGAGACAGGGTCTCAACTAAGTTGCTTAGAGATCTGCTTAGTTGCTAAGGCTAGTCTCAAAAATGTGGTCCTCCTGCCTCAGCCTCCTGAGTCCCTGGGATTACACTCAGCCTGTGTTCAACCATCAGTACCACAAAAATTAAGTTTATTAAACTTATTGCTTAAATATTTGTTTAATTATTACCAAAGTAACAAAGCTGGGAATGTGTGGTACACCTGTAGTTCCAGCTAGTTCCAGGAAGGTCACAGTAACCCAGGAGTTCAAGGCCAATCTGGGCAATAAAGTAAGACTGTTCTCTTTTCAAAAAGTCAATATTTGGGGTTGGGGCTGTAGCCTAGTGGCAGAGTGCTTGCCTGGCACGTATAAGGCACTGGGTTCAATCCTTAGCACCACATAAAAATAAACAAATAAAATAAAGACGAGCTGTCCATCTACAACTAAAAAAAAAAAAAAAAAAAAAGTTAACATTTGTAATTATTTGTGCCAGCACATGGGGCATATGTCTGTAATCCCAATGGCTCAGGAGGCTGAGTCAGGGGGATCCCAAGTTCAAAGCCAGTCTTGGCACCTAGGGAGGTCCT
Source organism: Urocitellus parryii (assembly GCF_045843805.1). Lineage (NCBI taxonomy): Eukaryota > Metazoa > Chordata > Mammalia > Rodentia > Sciuridae > Urocitellus > Urocitellus parryii. Next base: position 26,503,112 of record NC_135543.1, read on the forward strand.
AAGTGAAGGGAAAGCAAGGAATAAGAGTTGAGTAAGGGAGAAATGACACAGACCAGGCAGAGATACACATGAGTTTATTTATCAGAGCTGACAAACAATGGCCATCTCTCTATAGGAGACAGGCAAAACAGGCTTGGGGTTCTGTTGAAGGCATTCCACCTCCTACTGTCTTGACAAGGTCATAGTGAGGAGGGCAAGTGTTTGGCAAGGCTGCACTTGTGGGAAACCAAAACCATGAGACTCTTTTTTATGTAATTGGGACTTTTTATTTTATACTCAGCCTAACAGAAGGCATGAGTATACTTTAAATTCTAGATGGCCAAGAATATAACAGGTGGTTCATGACTTAAAGGCTGTTTTATTATTTCTCAGGATATTGAGAACAAAACAGAAAAATATCAACAATCATTCTGGGAAATGTTACAAGAACTCTAGGCACCACAATTGATTATATCAACTAAGAATCCAAGTTCATGTCTTCAGTCTTTCAAGCCTAAGCAGATAGTTATCATGCCTATCGCACGAAGCCCACCATATGTAGCCTATTTAATTAAGGATAGGTTATGGTATTTATCCAGGGGAGAAAAGGTTATTAAAAATATATTTTCCTTCTAATAGACCCTCCTTTACTTTACACAGGGATTTATGATAAGCATAGTTAATGTTAGCGGCAGGGGGATTGACGTGCAGAGCCTGCCCTTTAGTTAAAGATTAGTAAGGCATTGGTGTACTTTGACGAAGGAAAAAGGAAACTCTCTGAGAAAGCAGCTCAACCAGTTTTATGAGAATAAATGTTGGCATTTTTTAGATGCTTTTAGAATATATTGTAAGATTGTTATAGGGGACTTTTAGATGGGATCTTAAGTACAGGTGTGTTTTAAACTTTAAAGGTTAATGACAGGTTAGGAGACAGAGTCTGGATATGTAGTTTGGCATCTGTTAAATAAGGAAATGTCAAATCCTGGGAAAATCTGGAAATTGTAAATTGGTGACACATTTTATTAATGATTCTGTACCCATAATGATGAGGAAAAAAAAGAATAAAAGGAGACAGAGAGAAAGCAGCTGACAGTTCTCTCTCTGGAGATTGCTCCAATGGAAGGACTTCTCTTCTCATCCCTTGCATCAACAACACTCATCCTTCAGGACCCCTGGACCCCGCTGGGGCAGGACCCTGGCTGGGTTTTGGACTTTTATGGGGCAGGCTCAGGGATTAGAGTCCAGCAGGTCGGGGTGGATAAGAGGAGTGGTGAATCTTTCTCAGAAAGGCCCTTGGAGCGGAAAGTGTAATTTTTCTTAAAATGGCAGCTGTCACTTAAGATGGCCATCCAGATGCTAAGCAAGGACTTTAAATTTCCCCCTTTTTTGTTATGGGGCCCCTTAAGGGACAGGGGTATAGATCAATCTTTTGTAGCTTCTTCCTCCTGGGAAGGGGTGGTGTCTGGACCCTTGTTAGGAGGGCAGGATATCATGGAGGCAATGGTGATGGTCAGGAGGTCCCGGGCGATGCTGACTCTGGACAGCCCAATTTTGGTGAGGGGTTGTGAAACGTGAGTGACCCACCCAAGACAGAAATTCAACCAAGAGGGGGACTGCCCGAAGGGGAAGAAAGGAGAGAAAGAGAGCAGCAGCCTGAGTCTGCAAGCTTCAGCGTCCTGTAACAAAAACTGGTTCATAGTTTGGTTAGAGATCCTTTGAATCTTGTCTTGAAAAATATCTAATGACGCAGGGGGCAAGCTTTAGCAAAAGGCCTATGGCAAGGAGAGAGGTCAGGAAAGGAAGTGGAGAAGGGGGTTACTTGGCTGCCATCCTCCCACAGAGGAGAGCAGTTGTTTCCAATGAGGGAGTGGCGAACAAAACATTAACAGGCAACATTCAGACAGTTTATAAGGCAAATACAAAATAAAAGTAACAAGAGCAAAAACGTAGTTAGTTTGCATAAGGTCCTGTTGGAGTTGTTTTATCTTGTCTTTGACTATATCAGATTGATTGACATAAAAACAGCATTTCTCCTGTAGGTATAGGCAAAGTTGTTAGGTTGGTGGCAGTGACCTAGAACAAAGCAGCCCTTGAAAAAGAAACATCGATCAGGCACCCAATTAGACACCGACAGAAATGCCTGTCAATCAGAGGGATCTGCTGACTAACACCTGTCAATCAACAGGACCCCTGGCCAATCCTGGCATTCAGCCAACTCCTCTGACCAACTCCAAAGGGACAAAGGACTCTAAAAACACTTTTCCTGTCCCAAGCCCTTCCCTTCCAGCTGCAAGCCCCATAAAAGTCCAGTCTGATCAAGCTTCCACTGGTTTCTTCTCAGACCCTTCTCCGGCGTACTCTGTTGGTCTGATCCAGTTCTGTCCAGGAGTGATAACTCAAATAAAGCCTCCTTAGGTGGCCTTTTTAAATCTGCTTCCTTTGGTCCCTGCCCGCCTCATCTGATCTTACAAAAGTCCGCCTTTCTCTGCTCTTAATAGGTCCAGTCCATGGCGGTTTTGTAGGACCACAGAGGTAAGGAGTCCAGTTGATTCTGGAGGGTTAGTATAGACTCAGCTACGTGTTGGATAGCCCCTATCAACTGATTGGAGAGTTGATGAAAATAGGTAATAAATGCGGTTACTCCTGCTATTTCTATGGCTAGGCCTGCTATAACCCCAGGCTAGTAGGGAAACAAATGGAATAGCCCACTTGTGTTGAGGGCTCATAGGAGTAGGGGCTTACCAATGGGCTATTTAGGCCTAGAAGACCTACTATTAAATGAGAGAAGCCAAAAATCTCTTGCCAGGAGGTGTGAGGGCTGAGAAGTCGTCCTAGTAAAAAGGTTGAAGAGGACAAGGCCTTTACTTGAGAAAACAGATCTTTAACATAGCCAGAGTTATCAGGGGTATCAATACAATATTTAAATTTAAATGTCTGTAGGCTTTAAACTAACTAAAAACTTCTGGCTTTGACCCTTATATATTATTTCCCTGTTTGAGATTCTTGATCCTTATGAGGCATTCTTGTCTAAGAATTTCTCTTTTGTAGCCTCCAGTCTTACAAAATCTAGGGGGCTAACACAAGTGTATATTTTAAGTTATATTATTTCTCTCTCTCTCTCTCTCTCTCTCTCTCTCTATCTATCTATCTATCTTTCAAGCCCAGGAATGGCTGTGTTTTGGTTTAACTGCTTTTGCTAGGTGTTTAAGATCAAGCTGGTCAAAACTGACTTTGTTTCTATCTATTGTTAAGAGTCAGCTGAGTTCCCAGGGGAGTCACTCCTGGGAAACTTGAGAGTAGCTTCTTAGTTCTGCTAGTGCCATTTGTGCTAGGAAGAGTCCGGGTCTTGCTGACCATGTGGCTTCCCTTGGAAGCATCGGGGATGTCTCCCTTCTCCAATGACTCTCCTCTTCGTAGCAAGTGCACTGATTGGCTTTCTGTTTCTCCAGGGGCCTCATTAATCGCCCTGATCGGGCGGTTATGTGGCCCAGAGTTCCAAAACTCTTTAGAGAAGTTCCCTGGATTCAGACTGACTCGAGGGCAAGAGCCAAATATTTGTTTTCTTGGCTCTTTTAATTTAACTTTAATTTTTAAGTCTTGATCTTAAACATCTCTCAAATCAGTCTCACTAATCTTAAATTAGGAATATTAGGCTTTAACTTTAGTCTATAACCTTACAAGTCATTTACCCCTTTTATTAATTGAGGTCTGTATTATCCTATCTGTCCTGTAGGTGAGGTCTTTTTATCTTAAATTAACCCAAGTTGTTTCTTCTTCTTCTTCTTCTTCTTCTTCTTCTTCTTCTTCTTCTTCTTCTTCTTCTTCTTCTTCTTCTTCTTCGTTGTAGTTGTACACAATAACTTTATTTTATTTAAATGTGGTGCTGAACCCAGGGCCTTGCACATGCCAGGTGTTAGACCAGGATGCAAGAAAAGACCACTAACTCCAATTAAAATCAAATAAAAGCAAGCTTATTATTTCGACCGGCCAGGCTGCCTCTCCCACCAAAAACCACGGGAATAAGACAGCCCTGCAACTTTCTTGCAGCCTAGCTTTATAGCCCAGAAAGTTACACAAAGAGGGGGGTTACAGATAACAAAACTCTGAGGAGCATAACACAAAGGCTAGCTTACATTTTTGCTGGCCCCACATCAGAATTTATGAAGGTCATTAGAGCCTCAGAGAGGGTCATTATCTGGCCAGGGAAGGCCAAGATTTATGAGGCATCACTAAAGTTTCAGAGAGGGCTGCTGTCTGGTCAGAGAGCCAGGCATGGGTGAGTTCAAGGCACGGGCAGGCATTCCAAGCAAGTTCAGAATTCGCAGTAATTTATAGTAAAGCTGAAATTATCTTTTCATGGCTTTGTGGCGAGATGGCTCCCAATTTTAAGACAAAATCAGGCTGGGTCTATCATCAGGTAAGAGCTCTACCACTGAACCACAACCCCAGCCCCAGGTTGTGTGTTCTTAAAGCAATACCTCTGCAAAACATTAACAGGCAACATTTAGATAGTTTATAAGGAAAATACAATATAAAATTAACAAGAGTAAAAACGTATTTAGTTTGTGTAATAACTATCTTGAATTTTGGCTGAGTTATATATTATATCCGCTGTTTGAGATTCTAGTAATCTTTATCCGCTGTTTGAGATTCTAGTAATTTTAACAACAAAAATCAATTTTTTAAACATAATGTTAAGTGAACTGAAGTCTGGCCTACTTTGGAGTCATTCTGACATGTAGTTTAAGGTGGGAGACAGAGCTTTACCTCAGGTAAGGCAGAGCTCTTTATAAATCTTAGGTAAAGTGTTCAAGTTCTGAAGCTAATCTTTGCTTCTTAAATATCATTTTACAAAGTTTACATATACTGCTGTTTGAGTTCACATGAATATTAGCTAATACAATATGATATTATATTTAAAACATGAGTTTAAAAAAGGCTGAGAACTTTTAATCTTTTTGTGGAAAAATAGCAAAATATTTTTGTATTTTATAATATTTTTTAAAAATTTTTTTAAAGAGAGAGAATTTTTATTATTATTTATTTTTTGGTTTTCAGCAGACACAACATCTTTGTTTGTATGTGGTGCTGAGGATCGAACCTGGGCCACATGCATGCCAGGCGAGCACGCTACCACTTGAGCCACATCCTCAGCCCTATATTTTATAATATTAACCTTTACATAGATTAGGCTTTCATTAACTTAAATTGTACCCCCATGTAAAAAGTAACATAAAACTTTATATATGTTATTGATGACACAATTATAGAACATTAAATGATATAAATAAATGTCCAATAAAATTTATCTTTATAAGCGTAAAATTACCATACAGCTGTAGTTTGGAGTTATGGGTACATTAATGTTTTAATAACTCCTTGTCCTTTTAACACATAGATTAAGCTTTGGTTTATATCAGTACATTAACACTTGACCTTAGATAAAAAACTTAAATAGCTTTGACTGATTGTTTCATATATATGTATAACAACTTACATAGACCTCTTTATCACTTACTTAAACCCTCTTATTTACTTCATCACATAAAGACTTTCTTATCTAGAAACACTTTCTTTTTCTTCTATTTAATATGGTTTTCATACCTAGAACCTTCTAATTTCTCTTTCCCATCTGTTAACCCTCTTTTTTGTTCACATTCTGAAACAATCCTTGAAAATTATAAATTAAGATAAATTATTTTATTTTAATAAAAAGAAATACTTTATGATAATTACAGTACTCTTAATTGGAACAGTTCAAACTTTTGGGCCTTTGTATATAGAAATCTTCTATAAACCTTTGTATATAGAATTATATAGAATTGTACCTATTGAGAGTTTAAATTTTTAGTAACCTTTTTCCAGTGATGACAAAGCAACTTTACCCCCCACTTTTTTAAAATTTACCAATCTATGAAAACATCAATAATGTTACCCAATGGAATTTAAGGAGTTAAGAGTACTTGATGGTATATTTAACAGTTGGCCTTTTAATCTTATGAGTTAATCAGATGTCTAACAAACACATTTATGAGTAATCCCATGTGAAATCGATTTTACTCATTTTTATCAAGATATCAGACAAGTGTATTGAACAGTATTAGCCATTTCTTCCATGTTGAAGAAAAGTCCTAGATACAATGGATATTAGACATTTTATAGATATCAACATTTTATTAGTTCTTTGACCACCTAGAGAGACTTGTGAGTTAAGTTTAAAGATATCTTTATTTTCATCTGTTTACCCAATTTAAATTGAACCCTTTTAATTCATATGAATTAAAGGTATTTGGATCCATTTTTTAAATTTATGAGTGCTCATTTTCAATCTGCCAATTTTGATATCATGTACGTGACATATGGACACACACACATATGAACAGACAACACAATGCACAGTGTGCACACATACAAAAGTAAAGGCCTTGTACATTTCGCATGTAGAATCTCCATTGCAATGTTATAGAAGTTTAAAAACTCCATAGTTGGAAAAAAATAGGACTGATCAGAAAAACATTAACCTGGGTTTGTAGGAACCAAATTTATGAGCTCAAAAAATATGGAATTTAAGAAAAAAAAAGAGGAGCTGGGGCTGTGGCTCAGTAGTAGAGCGCTCGCCTAGCACATTCGAGGTCCTGGGTTCAATCCTCAGCACCACATAAAAATAAGTAAATAAAATAAAGGCATGTGTCCAACTACACCTAAAAAACAAATATTAAAAAAAGAAGAAAATGTCCTAGAAAAAATGACTTGATGGTAATTAGTAAAGGACCATACAATTTACTTCTTGGATTGGTATAGTATGAGGCTTCTTCCACTTACATTTCAATGTCAGCCCTGACATAGGTCTGGAAGGAGCTGAAGAAAATTGCTGTTCCCTAATCCTGTGCCACAGTCTGACTGGGCACAAATAACCGAGCCGACATGAGGCACTTGTAGGTTCAAACAGGAACTACTTTATTGCCTGAACTCTCACCAGCACTCCACGCACTCTCCCCTGGGAACTCTCTGCCCTCCACCAGGCTCCACAAGAACTCAACTGGAACTCAGGGAGAACTCAAAAGTAGTGGGTGCTGGAGGCAGTGGTGCTGCCCTATTGCAGGACAGCAGAGGTACATATACAACTGAATACAGAGCCTGCCCCAATCCAGCATCATCCAGTCACAGCAATTATACACAGCTTAATTTAATTATCTTCATCCCAATGGCTCCCTGGTGTCACCTCTCAACCACTCCCTCCGGCAAAATGCCAGGCGCCACCCAACTCTGCCTCAGTGTTTTTTTTTCAAAACCCAGAACCCAAATAAAAGACCACCTATAGAGTTAGCCAACAATAGGGATCAGCCATAGCTGTGAAAGCTCTGGCTGGGCCACCACATGGTAACCCTGGGAATGTCAGATGATCAACAGTCACTTCCCAGGACCCTTAGGTTGTTTAGGTCAACGGGACTCAGGGGTCTTATCTGAAATGTCCCATGGTAGGTGCAGAGAAGGCGTTGGGCACAATGGAGGGCCTGGTCCTACTATGAAATCTGGATCAGGGCCCTGGGATGCTCAGTGATCCTCGAAGAGGGGAGGGGGCACACCAGGGAACCCAATCCTGGGTTTTGGCAACAAAATGAAGGAAAAACAAGGAACAAGAGTCGGGTAAGCGAGAAATGAAAGATAGAGACCAGGCTGAAATACACATGAGAGTTTATTTGTCAGAGCTGACAAATAAAGGCCATCTCTATGGGACAGAGGTAAAACAGGCTTGGGGTTGTGACTGTTATGGGGCAGGCTTAGGGATTAGAGCTGGGTGGGTCCTAATGCTGGCGGTTAAGGTGGGATTGGTATGAGGGAGTGGTGAGCCTTTCTTAGAAAGGCTCTTGGGCAGTAAAGCAAAATTTTTCTTAAAGTGGCACTGTCACTTAAACATGGTCATCCAGATGCTAAGCAAGGACCTTACACTAAATAACTTAGGGAGATCCTGTCTCAAAATAAAAAAATAAGAAAACAGGCTGGGGATCTGGCTCAGAGGTTAGGTGCCCCTGGGTTCAATCCCTGTTTAAGAAAATATTATTGTGACTCGGGTGTAACTCAGTGGTCAAGAGCATGAGTTTGACAGACCTGGGGCCAATCCTCAGGTGAACCTTGATGACATTTCAAAATTGTGGCATTTAATGTATGTGAAACAGAGCTCAAACTTCTTTGTTTTTCAAGACACATTATTTTATAAAGTTTTGAAAAACACAGTTCAACTTCCATTGGAAAAAAATAAGCTATTCCACATTTTCTTTCAGCTATAGCAATGATATTTTATAAGGTAATTTCTGACTTTTTCCTTATTTTTTTCAGAAAACAAATTTTTTATTTGTTCTTTTGAGTTATACATGACAGTAGACTTTTTTACACATATTATGCATACATGGAGTACAACCTCCAGTCTTCTGGTGTGGAATTACATTGGTGCCGAAAGCCAAGTGCCAATGTCTCCGCTTGGCACAGAATCACGAGCCACCACACAGCTTTGTAGGTTCAAACAGCAATTCTTTATTCCCGATCTCACACCAGCCTCCACACAAGTTCAGGGGCAATTCCAATATGTCCGATCCCAAATCCTACTCCACGAGGCTTTTTTCAAATCCCATTTGAATCTCACGAGAACTCAACGGGAACAAGCAGCAGGAACACCCTAATCCCAGCAGCAATAATCTTCAACCTCAACTTCCCTAAAACTCCTATTGTCACGCCCTAAACCCAAGGACGGAGATACTTCTTGCAGGAATACACCCTAATCCTGGATCCACCCTGGTGATTGAGCAGGGTCACTTTTCTCAAACACACAAGCAAGGTCGCAGCAAATTTCCAAGGCAAGTCCATTTAACATGGGATACACTGGCAAGGATTACGATGCGTCATACCTACTTGGTAATGGCCCTCAGCACATTGGTGGAGATTTTCCTTTTTAATTACAAGCTTTTCCTTTCATTGGTCACACTCTTAAAATCAATTATTCACTCATCAACACCCATCTCCTATTCCCTCTCCAGGTAACCACCTTGGAAACATGTGTTCACAACCTCATTTATGTCAAACCATGCAAGAGCAAGAAGAAATTTTTAAGAATGACAAGAAATATACCTTCCTAACTGCAAACCTTGTGACAGCCACTATATGCATCTCTGAATATTTATTTTTAAAAAGTTGATCTTTTTATGTTGCTAAAAATATGTATCCCCATCTTTCTTTTAAAACTGCCCCTTGTTAATGGGAAAAAAGAACATTTTAATCATACAGACATTCTATGTTGCTACATATCTGTCTCTGCCAACAATCTTTGATAAGGGAGAATAAAGAGCTTTTACTGGATCTTATCCACACAGTGAAATCCATTCCCTTGCCATTACTGTGTCATCTTCCTTCTCTTTTTTTCCCCCCAGTGTGTCATTTGCTAATTTAAACCACAGAACCAGTGCTGTCCTTCCAGCAGTCACAGGTGGCAGTTCAGGTTTCTCTCTGGAGTGACGGAGGCCAGGGTTGGAATCCTGTACCAACAGTCACCACTCCGTGACTCTAGCAAAGATGTTGGACCTGATCAACCCTTTTCTCTTCTTGTGTAAAATGGGAGCAGTAACACCCCCACTTGGTGTCACAAGGATAAATGCCTGGGAAGGACGCCCTTTGTCAAGTTTCCTTGATTGAGAGATTGTTTACTCTTTTGAGGAGAATGAATCATCAACAAAACAAAAGAAACCTAACTGATTAGCTTTTTCAATGGAGGGAGTATATTTTACTATAAGGACAGTGGAATAACTTATGTCATCATGTCAGGTAAATATTGAACAACAAATCAAAAAGGGCAGGCATTGGAGCAGCTTCAGGGACCTCAGCAGCTGTTCCCTTAACTTCAAAATGTCCTGCCATTTGCATGACTCATCTTCAAACTTCTCTGGCCTCTGTGTCACTCAGCTCAAACTTGCAAGAAAAAGAATGTTTCCCATGACTAACAGATGGGCTTTTCTCAGTTATTTTCAAATCAGATCAGTTGTGACTAGGGTATAGGATCTCATGATACAAATAGATCTGCAAGGGTTTATGGAGTAAGAGTGGAAGGCCGGTGTGTAACCCCCCTCCCCCACAAAGTATGTGGTTCCATTGCTTGGAGACGCCTGGCCACTGAGAGTGTTTAGTGGGTCTTAGTTATTGTATTATTATTGATAGAGTTCTCTGTAATTTTCAGCTTCCGTATTTGATTATACCATATTTACAACATTTTCCCCCTTTTAAATAAAAATAAAAGCACTCATTTACTTAGAAAATATTTATTTCATATCTGATAATGACCCAAACAATGTTCTTGGCAACAAACTCCCTGCCTTTATTGACTTTATATCCCTTTCCTTACCTTCTTTCCTTGTTCTCACCCCTCCCTTCTTCTCTCCTCCCCTTTCCTTCCTGATATGGTCTTACTGTTTCCCAGGTTGGGCTCCAGGTATCAAACTACCTAGTGATCCTGCTACCTCCGTCTCCCAAGTAGTGTAAGAGGGGTCAGGCGGAGCGTCGGAGGGAGAGACCACACAAGAGACTGACTCCATGCAATTGGCAAAAGGGGATTTATTAGGGATCCATTCCAGTGCGATGGGACTCTGTGCTCACTCAAGAAGGGAGAGCAGCCCAGAGCCCAGAGCAAAGGTCAAGCAGAGCTTAAGAACACTTTTTGGAGAGGGTGGTGGGCTTTGCATACATCAGAACAAATCATCATGAGGCGTGGGGAAATTGAACAACAACTCTGAGATGTGATTGGCACAATCATTGGCAGGAACCGGCCGGGCGGGGGTGATTGGTCATTCGTAAGCGGGTTACACATTCAAACTGATTGGTTGGGGCCCTGTGAGGAACTGCACAGGGCCCTAAGCTAAAGGGCCAGTAGGGCATTGTTTTAACTATCTCAGGAACCTGGGTGTAACAGAGGAACTTAATAATACCTAATCTTTTACATTCAAGCTTTCCAGCTTAGAAACTTTACCCTTTCAGTAGTTGGGGCTTCAGGCATGTGCCACCATTCACTGTTTTTTTAGATTTTTTTAGATTTTTTTTAATGAGATACAACTTTAAAAATTTATTAGAAGCCCCCAAATAGCCCTTGCAGATCTTATACACTTCCTCTCAGAAGTATCCACTGTCCTGATTTTGATATAGATCATTCATACTTATGTTTTTAAATTCCGATCACAAATGTACATATCCATAAATATACAATGTTTACAATTTTGAAAAGTTCATAAAGGGTCAATAACTTTTTCCAAATTGATTTTTTTTTCTATTTTCTTTTCTCCCCTTTCTTCCCACCCCCCACCCCCACAGTATTGGGATTGAACCCAGAGGCTCTCTACACCGAGCTATGAGCTACGTCCCCAGTTCTTTTTAAATTTGATTTGGAGGCAAGGTCTTTCTAAATTGCCGGGCTGGACTTCAACTTGTGATCCTCCTGTCTCAGCCTTGAGAGTGTTGGGATTCTGTGTGTATACCACTGTATTTGGTCCAACTTGATTTTTTCACTTAACATTGTTTTTGAGACTTGTCTATGTTTTTTATATGTAGATATATTTTCTTCATTTTTTCTTTATACATAGCCATCCTTTTGCAGGAGTATATAATCATGTGTAATATATAATCACTCTCTTATTATAGATGAGTTCCATTATTTTATAGTTTTTCATTATTACAAACAGTAATGCAATAAAAATTTTTGTATTTGTCTCCTTTTGTACATACATACCCATGAATTTCTCTCACTTAGTACTTCCTTTTTAAGGTCATAGCACTGATAGCAAATATCAAATTTGTGTGCCATGTGGTAAACTTGAGGCAATTTAGGAACATCTATCCGGGGTTTGGTGAAAAAGATAGTTATTTTTTTCCTTATAATTGTAAAAAGAAAAAAAAACTAAAGTATTACGGAAATATAAAATTTTAAAAAATTGTTTTGTATTTTGCATACTGGGAATTGAATCCAGGAATGCTTAACAACAAAACTGCATACCCAGACCTTTTTATTTATTTATTTTGAGACAGAGTCTTGCTGAGGCTGGCCTTGAACTTGAGATCCTCCTGTCTTGGCCTTCTGAGTTACTGGGAGTACAGACATATGCCACTGTAGCTGGCTAAAAGTTGAAATTTGAATAAAACTTTCAAATGAAAATCTTAAGTGCATTTCTGAAAAAAAAATTAATAAGTTAATGCTTCCTGTCTATACTTCCTGGTCAACTCCTTTAATGGCAATGTCTTTAAAACTTTATTTATTTATTTTTTTTTTTGCTACTGGGAAATGATCCCAGGGATACTTTATCACTGAGCTACATCCCCAGTTCTTTTTTTTTTTTTTTTATTTTGAGACAGTCTCCTGCTAAGTTACAGAGGGTCTCAGTATTTGCTGGGGCTGGCCTTTCAAATTGTGATCCTCCTGTCTCTACCTCTTGAATTGATGGAATTATAGATGTGCACCATGCACATGGCCCAAATTCTATTATTTTAAATTTTTTGTTTTAGTTATTATTACTCTGTGTATATACGTGACTGCATGACTAATGTGATTCTGCAACCAAATTCTTTTTTTAAAAAAAACTTTGTTTATTAGTTAATTTATTAATTATTATTTTTTTTTTTAGAGAGAGAGAGAGAGAGAGAATTTTTAACATTTATTTTTTTTTAGTTTTCGGCAGACACAACATCTTTGTATGTGGTGCTGAGGATCGAACCCGGGCCGCACACATGCCAGTGTACTACCGCTTGAGCCACATCCCCAGCCCCTAATTTATTTTTTATGTGGAACTGAGGATTGAACCAGTGTCTCACACATGCTAGGCAAGCGATCTGCCATTGAGTTACAGCCCCAGCCCCTGGCCCAAATTCTTGGTAGAAACAATTGACAAAAGAAATTTTATTTAAATTAAAATTTATTGAAGTATTGAAAATGCATAAAACCATTTTAATTCAAGAGTTGGAATTATATTTTAAAAATTGAACACATTTTCATTTCTATCATTGACAAATACAGGTTTGAAATTTCTTTTAATAAATGAGACAGGTTCTTATTTTTCATTTTGGTGCTAGGGATCAAACCCAGGTTCTCATGCATAGTAAGCACAATATTTACTACAGGCATACACTCCCAGTCCTAACTATTGCAATTAGTTCAGTAGTCCCATAGGCCCCTACCCAGTTCCCCTTTTTAATGCCTTATATTAATATGGCATGTTTGTCACAACTAATGAACAACTCCTAGGATATTATTATTATTTAATATAGTCCATGCTTTTTTTCAGATTTCCTTAGTTTGCATCTAAATTCACTTCCTGATAAATCACCTGATAAAGAGGTGAATGACGGGGCTGGGGATGTGGCTCAAGTGGTCGCGTGCTTGCCTGGTATGCATGCCCGGTTGGATCCTCAGCACCACGTACTGAAAAACCAGCCTCTACCTCAGAGCAAAGCCTGTCCAAGGAAGGGACATCACCTTTGTCCTTGGAAAGACCCACAGCGCACTCCTAGGCACATTCCCACCCTGCTAAGTTGTTTATCTACAAATAACAGGAGAGATCTGCTGCGCCAGGTGTCCCTGACTCAGTCAGGCTAGGTGGGGATCCATAGCAGCCCCCTAGCAGCCACCCATTAGCATGAGACAGGGAAATACCTGGGATGCCAGATGACCCTCCCAGTAGTTTATGGTGATTGATAATGTGTTGGGAAACCTTGTAGTTCACGTACACCCCTTTTGGCTTAAACCCATCAGTTCAAACAAATCTCCCTCTTATAGTAACCAATCACCCCTACCCAACTTGTTCCCGCCAGTGAATGTGCTAATCATGTTTTAGAGTTGTTTTATGATTTTCCCGTGGTGTGTGATGATTTGCTAAGAGATGCTATGATGTATGTGGGGGCCCCTGCCTTCTCCAAAGAATGTATAAAACTGCTGCAAACCCTGGGCTGGGGCCTCTCAGCATCACCAGTTGCTGTGTGTCCCTGTGGAGGACCGAGCTAGCTCGCAATAAACACCTCTTTGCTGTTTACATCGATCTTGGTCTCTGGTGGTCTTTTGGGGGTCCCTAATTGGAGCATAACAATACAAACAAAGATGTTGTGTCCGCCGTTAACTTAAAAAAATAAAATATTAAAATTCTTTCTTTTTTTAAATAATATCCTGCCTTTTTTTTTTTTAAAGAGAGAGTGAGAGAATTTTAATATTTATTTTTTAGTTCTCGGCGGACACAACACCTTTGTTGGTATGTGGTGCTGAGGATCGAACCTGGGCTGCACTCAAGCCAGGCGAGCGCGCTACCGCTTGAGCCACATCCCCAGCCCAACCTGCCTTTGTTTTTGTTTTTTGAATTTTAATATTTATTTTTTAGTTTTCGGCGGACACAGCATCATTGTTTGTGTGTGGTGCTGAGGATTGAACCCGGGCCACACGAATGCCAGGCGAGCGAGCTACCGCTTGAGCCACATCCCCAGCCCTCTCTCTCTCTCTAAAAAAAAAAATATATATATATATAAAAATAAAAATAAAATAACATTAAAAAAAAAGAGGTGAATGAACTTGAAGAAGCTCCTCACAACCCTCCTGGGTTGGGTTTTCATCATTTAATCTTGTTTTCTGGTAACTTTTAAGTGAATACCATGCATTGTGTATGAATTATGTTAGCTTTCCCTTTCATTATTTTTTCTCTTATGTTTATTATTTTCTTAATTTCCTTCAGTTTATTTTTCTATTCCATTTCTAGAAGTTGTCTGGGTCAACTGATTGTCAGTGTTATGGTTTAGATATAAAGTGTACCCCAAAAGCTAAGGCATGAGATAATGCAAGAAGTTTCAGAGGAGAAATGATTGGATTGTGAGAGTCTGAACCCAACCAGTGAATGCCAATCCCTGATAGCATTAACTGAATGGTAACTAGAGGCAGGTGAGGTGTTTATCACCAGCTGGTCAGATTGGCTGTATCAATAACTAAGAAAACAGCTAAGAAATCTTCCAGTACATGAACGTAAGTTTCTAAGATCAAGGGCAGGACGGTTTGGTGACCCAAAGTGTCAGCTCCAGTGCTGGATGAAGCAAGAGAGAGCACACACTGGAAACTCTCTTAGTTATTAGGAAAAAAAGACATTTGATAGAATATTCCATCCAATAAAGCAAGGGGTAGGGTTTTGAAGGTGGAGTCTTGCTTTGTGATGTCTTGTGGTCAGCAGATAAATTGACATCTTTGCAAGTCACACCCATCGCCCTGTGTGATCATTGGCAAAGAAGAGAAAAGGCACACTTGTGCTGCACAGCCCCCCAAAAGTGTAAGGCCAGACCAGTCCCCTTATGTCGATCAAATGAGCATAGCTTACACACACAGCCCATGAATGGCTCCCGATAGGCATGCCAGAGGAAGTGGTTACTGGGGGGAACTGGAGTCTCTCTTTGTGCTTCTTGATCGCCATGATATGAGCTGCTTCCCTCTGCCACACACTCCGCCATGATGTTCAGTCTCACTTGGATCCCTGAGGAATGGAGTTGGCTTTCTATGGACTGAGACCACTGAAACCATAAGTCTTCAAATAAACTTTTCCTCCCCTACAATTGTTTTGGTCCCATCCTTTAGTCACAGCAGCAAAAAAGCTGACTAATGTCAGGTCAGGCTGTGCCACCGACCTAACAACTAAAACAGCTAGTAATTAAATTTTGTTGTGGTTTCTTTTTTGACCTCTAAGTTATTTAGAAGAGTACTTAATTCCAGATAATATATGGTGTTTGTTTTTTGGTAGCAGGGATTGAACCAGGGATGCTTAGCCATATCTCCAGCTCTTTTTATTTTTTGTTTTAAGATAGGTTTTTATTAAATTGCTGAGTCTGGCTTTGAACTTGTGATCCTCCTGCTGTAGCCTCCAGAGCCACTGGGATTACAGGAATGCACCCCATCATTTCCTGATGTAAATGGTGATTATTCTCCCCACTTTTCTTCTTTTCCTGGTGGTGCTGGAGATTAAACCCATGGCCTCATACATGCTAGGCAAGCACTCAACCATTGAGCCACATCTCCAGCCTGATTTTCTTGTTATCTATTTATTACTGATTTCTAGCTTAATTTTGCATGGACAATACATGTGTAGGATTTCAATTATTTAAAGTTTATGAAGTCTTGCTGTTTGGTTAGTATATGTCTGATTTATGTAAATGGCCTATATGTGCTAGAAATAATAAAGTTGTGCACATTATTTTTATACATTGGGTCAAATTTCTTAATTATGTTATTCAAAAAATCTGTATCTTTAATGATTTTTTCTTTTGGATCAGTTATGGAGATTTTTTTCAATTATGAAGATTGATGTGACAAAATATTCTATATTTCTTGATTTGTCTGTTTCTAATTGTAGTTCTATATTACACATTGAGCTCATGTTACTACATGCATATACATTTAAAATTATTATATTATTCAGGTGAATTTGAAATTATTCAAAGAAGCCCCAACTATAGCATCTCCATCAGATAATTATAGGACATATATAGTTTCTCCCACACCAATGGAAATCTTCTGTTAGGTTCCTAAGTAAACATCTAGAAAGCTGACTGAAGGCCAAATTTTCATGCAGAATGATGAAGAATTTTGTTAACCCTTTACCTAGTGTTTTTTATCAGTGTGAAGAAAACTCAAGCCAGGCACAATGATGCACGTCTGTAATTCCAGTGACTTGGGAAGCTAAGGCAGGAGGATTGCAAGTTCAAAGCCAGTGTCAGCAATTTTGTGCGGCCCTAAGCAATTTAGTGAGACCCTGTCTCAAAATAAAAAATAAAAGGGCTGGGGATGTGGCTCAATGGTTAAATGCCCCTGGGTTCAATTCTTAGTACTAAAATAAACAAGTACAACAGAAAAACCAACTGTTATAAATATCATCACATTACTTCTGCCTCACTTTCTTTTTCCATTAAAGATTCTGATTATTGTTAGACCTTTTTAATGGTATCTTCTATGTCTCCATTTTTTTTCTCATGCAGTTTCCAATTCTCTAAATAGTCAATTCTAAATAGTTTTATAATATATGTTCTGGTTATTCTTTCAGAAGTCATGTATAATATTAGCATTATTACACTTACATTGAGTTCTTTCTTAAACTATTCTAGAGTTTCTATTAGGTTATTTTTATTCAAGATGTGTAAAATTTGTTACTATATATGGTCTGGGTTGTTTATTTATTTACAGTGCTGAATATCAAACCAGGTTGTCATGCACACTAGGTAAATGCTCCACCACAGAGCCAGACTCCCAGCTGATCTGGTCATTTTTGACTGAATATGGGTAATTTATTTGAAGATTATTTGTAGGATATTTCTGATGTCTAAGCTATCTGGAGAAGATTTTTGTTTGCTCTGCCTGGTGCTTGTAGAATACCACTATAGAAACAGTTTACTCAGCATTCAAAGTTTGAGATTTTTCTGAATTCTGTAAAACTAGATTGCATTTTGTGGAAGTGCTGATTTACTTCTGGTTCATCTCTACACTATGGGATTTCATATTAAATATAAGGGCTATTTATTAGGCTTGCCAACTTCTAGGGTCACTGGCTTTAGATTCTTTTTCTCTTGCTCTGCAATACTGTAAAAAATCACAGCTCTGTTTATGAATCTATTGTATTTTCACAATAGTATATTCCTTCAGGAAAAATGCTTGACTAAACTCCCTGGAATCTTGTCACCTTTAGTTTTGGCTGAATAATTCTTATATTGTGTTATGGTTGGATATGTGGTGTCCCTTAAAAGCTCATGTGTTAGACAATGTAAGAAGGTTCAGAGGTAAAATGAATATAGAGTTATAACCTAATCAATGGTTTAATCCATTGACATGAATTAACTGGGTGGTAACTGTAGGCAAGTAGGGTATGACTATAGGAGATTGGTCCCTGGGGGCGTGCCTTTAGGGTTTATATTTTGTCCCTAGTAGGCAGAACACTCCCTATTCTGCTTCTTAGTACTATGTCCTTCCAACATGATGTGTTCTGCCTCATCTTGAGACTAGAGCTATGGAGTTGGCCACCTATGGACTGAGACCCTGAAATGGTGAGCTCCAAATAAACTTTCCCTCTTCTATGTTGTTCTTGTTAGGTCTTCTGGTTACAGCAACAAAAAAGCTGACTAAAACAGTGGGTATTGCTTCTGCTTTTTAAAATCTAGGTTTTTATTTTTAGTCTTCAGCTGTGGACTTGAATAAAGTTAAAAAATTTATAAAATATATGCTAATATGAAATTATTCTTGCTTCTTTGGGGTAAAATTTACAGTTTATAAGTGATATTTTAAAACCCCTAATCTTTGTCTGGTTTTGTCATCCAGCTTATAATAATAACATGGTGAAAGAAGTAGAGAATGCTTCTTCCTTTCTTAATTCTCTTGAGCAGTTTGTATACATTTCTTTTATGTTCTCATACTTACTCATATGAAAAGTAGTGTATTTGTTTACTGTAAAATCCCTGCAAGATCTATAATTGTGTCTATTTTCTAAATGTTAATGTTTATCTCCTTTATTTTCTTCAAAATTTGTTAGAGATTTATTTATAATATTTTCTAAGAGCAATGCTTTAACTTTGCCTTCCCTATTGTATTGATTTTACATTTCATTATTTTCTACCATTGTTAGGTAGAAAATAGATGTTTCCCAAAAACTTATGTGGGAGACCACATAAGAAAGCTTAAAGGTGAAATGATTGGGTTATATGAGCCTTAACCTAAACAGTGCGTTAATCCCCTGATATGGATTAATTGATTGTTAACCACAGGCAAGTAGGGTGTGGCTAGAGGTCATGCCTTTGGGGTATAAATTTAGAGCCTGCATGGGGGAGTTGTCTCCCTTTGCTTCATGGTGTGAGCTGCTTTCCTCTGCCACACCCTTTCCACCATGATGCTTTGCCTCACTTGGAGACCCAAGGAATGGAGCTGTCTGTGGACTGAGATCACTGAAACCATGAGTGCCAAACAAACTTTCCTCCTTAAAATTGTTCTAGTCAGGTCTTTTCTTCACAGTGACAAAAAGCTGACTACAACAACTGTTGTCTTTCATTCTAACTTCAAATTTGTGTTACCTTAATTTTTTGTAACTTTATTCACTGGCTATAAATTTCCCTAAAGCAGTACTGTATAAATGTCACACATCTGTTTTGAAGGAGGTTCTAGAATCTAGGTTATTAAACTCATAGTAAAAATCTGTACACTTTAGTAGCAGTGATAGATTAAAGTATAGGAAGAGACTTTGCAAATAAATGCATCAGAGATATGTAAAAAGAGGCATATAAGGAAGATAACAAAATAGAAAAGAACTAAAGAGCAATCAAACATTTCAAAGAAGGACTGACATTCAAAATTATCAAATAATTTTGAAGTTAAATAAAACAGTAAAAATGACACTTAAAAAGTTATTAACTAGCCAGGTACAGTGGTGGAAACCTGTAATCCCAATGACTTGGGAGGCTGATGTAGGAGGATCACAAGTTCAAAGTCAGCCTCAGCAAATTAGGCATTGAGCACCTTAGTGAGATGCTGTTTCAAAATAAAAAAATAAAAGGGCTGGGGATGTGGCTCAATAGTTGAAAGTCCCAGGATTCAATCACTGGTACCCAAAGGAAAAAAACAAACAAACAAAAAAACTACTAACTACATTCATTGCAGGTGAATCTGAAAAGTTGAATAACTGGCATTTTTGTTAAAAGTCTAACTTTTGTTAAAAGTTAATATTTATTTATTTATTTTTTAGAGAGAGAGAGAGAGAGAGAGAGAGAGAGAGAGAGAGAGAGAGAGAGAATTTTATTTTTAATATTTATTTTTTAGTTCTCGGCGGACACAACATCTTTGTTGGTATGTGGTGCTGAGGATCGAACCCGGGCCGCACGCACTCCAGGCCAGCGCGCTACCAGTTGAGCCACATCCCCAGCCCTAATATTTATTTTTTAGTTTTTGGTGGACACAACATCTTTATTTTATTTTTATGTGGTGCTGAGGATGGAATCCAGCACCCCGTGCATGCCAGGTGAGGGTGCTACCGCTTGAGCCACATCCCCAGCACCTAAAAATGGTTTCTTTATGTCCCATAAACTCTTAAATATTTGAAAGAAATCAAGTCATAGGCCAATAAAATGTCTTGTACAAGAATGGTTACAGTAATTTTATTTATAACAGTGAAAACATGGAAACAAGATGTCCATTAACAGAAGAACAAATAAAGAGATTTATTTATTTATTACATCATACAATGTAATACTAGTCATCATTAAAAAGAAATATGTTACACATATCAGTTTGATTTCTTTCAAATATTTAAGAAAAGAGTTGACGGGGCATAAAGAAATCATATGTTTAACTTTTTACAAAACTGCAGGTTATCCAACTTTTCAGACTCACCTGCAATGAATGTAGTTAGTAAATTTTTTTCTTTTGGTACCAGTGATTGAATCCAGGGGCTTTTAACTATTAAACCACATCCCCATCCCTTTTTTAAATTTTAATATGTGTAACATATCAATTTCAAATATACTATGCTGAATGAAAAAAAGGAAGAGTACACACTGTATGATTTCACTTATTTGAGATGTTAAAATATGAAAAACTAGACTATAGTATTAGAAATCATATCAAAGTTTGTTTCTGGTGGGAGGTTTGACTGGGAACAGGCAGCAGGGATCTTTCTAGGGGTGACAGAAATGTTCTGTATCTTGACAAAAATTATTCTAAACAGATTAAAGAGTTTACATAAGGCCCGAGCATTTCACTATATGTAAAGTATAAAAAAATTAGTGGCAAAGATCTGATTGAATCTTGTTTGATGGTAACATGTCCAACATAGTATGCTTTCAAATCTTATGTTTAGACTCTTCAGAGTAAAATGCTGGGGAATATAACTTAATAGATTTATTGTTTAATTTCCTCAGTAATTAGTTTTAGTAGTAGTTAAGACCACACACTATCTACAAAGTACAAAGAATGAGGAGATGTGATTAGAAATAGATGTGTGCTTGGTAGAAGAAGAAAGGTGGAGGGAAAACCATATGGGAGACTTGAGTTTGGTTATAAGGGGAGAGGAAGTAAACAGTATATATATTTTTTTTTTTTTTTTTTTTTTTGTGTGTGTGTGTGTGTGTGTGGTACCGGAGGATTAACCTAGGCCTCAGGCATGCTAGGCCAGAGCTCTACCACTGAGCTACACACCCAGCCCCATATATATATATAATTTGAAGTAGGGTCTCACTAAGTTGCTGAGACTGGCTTTCAACTTGCAATCCAGATTGTGATGACTGATAAATGTCTAAGGAATAATAGTTAAGAAACAAAGGAATAAATGAATAATGTCTAGGTTCTAATACTGACTCTTCACCATTAACTTTGTGATCTCAGTTTGGCTTATTCTTGTTTATTTTCTTTAGGCCTTAATTTATACTTCAGTAGAGTTAAACATGTTTAACAGACTTTGAAAGTTTCTGGAGGCAGTGGCTCAGGCCTGTAAATCTGACCTGTAATGCCTCAGGAGGCTCCTGAGTCATCACAATCTAGTGGGTTTAACTTTTTTTTTTTTTTTTGAACCAGGGATTGAACTCAGGGGCACTCGACCCGAGTTTCTTAGTGTCTCAGCATTGCTGAGGCTGACTTTGAATTTGAGATCCTCCTGTCTCAGCCTCCCGAGCCACTGGGATTACAGGTGTGTGCCACAATGCATGGCTGGGTCTAACTTTTGATAAGCATTTTAAGTGGTTTTATTATGTGTAATAAACAATTACACAAATACCTACATAGTTAATATGGAAACATAAAAAGTTCTTTATGGAAGGTCATAATGATGCTGGATACTAGGAAATTTGACTTGGTAACAACAGAAATGAAGTCAAGTCATAGGAGTACAAATATATAGACAAAACCTGTATTGGAACCTTGACTTGGGTAGGGAGACAGCTTCCACAAGAAAGTGTCAGGGTAGCTTCATGGAATAAGAGAGTTAATTTATTGGTGGCTTGCAGAGGTGGGGTTTATATATGTTGATTGGCCTTAAGATGCCCTTTCAACTTATTTTAATAAATTAACTTTTGCCCTATAAGAATAAATTAACTTGGGGAGGCACTAAGCAACTCAGCAAGACCCTGTCTCTACAACAGGGCTAGGGATGACTCAGTGGTTGAGCATCCCTGGGTTCAGTTCTCAGTATCAAAAAAAAAAAAAAAAAAAAACGAATTAAGTGAAAGCAACCTGGCTTTAACGATGTACCTGGTACTGTTTGAGGATGGATAAATGGATAACATTTGGTTATGTGACAAATTGTGAATTAAGTGAGACATTTTAATTACTGTTATGCTATAAGCCAAGGCTCAGGAGTGTATTTGCTCTTTGTCCCTATGGTGGTCTCTGATGATATAGGATAGTCTATGAAAAGTTAAAATTACAAAAAATTTAGTTTGAAGATCTTAATTAGCTTTTCTCCATGATTCTCTAGGGCTGCAGTGCAATCAGACATTCAAGTGTAGAAAACAAAAGTGAACTGCTGGCATCTTATTTGGTTATAGCATTTTTTTTTTTTCTCTTACTGGAGTCAGCAGGCCCTTGGAGGGACTGAAGCTCAAAACTCAGCTATTTATTGCAAATGTAGGCTCAGGTCAGGGTTTATGGTTAGCTTATGTATTGGTAGTTTAGTGGTAAAGACTCAAGTAAGGAGGCACTCTAGGGCCTACGCTTACTATAACAAGGGGGATTTTAATTAGAATCAGTAATGTGAGTGAGGAAGGCAGTAGGTAGAAGCCAGATTAAACAGGGCCTTCTAAATCATAGTTATGCAGTTCTTCTGCATCTTCTCTCATCCTTTCTGAAGAAGTTACACTTAAAAGTTTTTAAAGATGAACAGGATCCAGAGAGCCAAAGGAGAACGGGAATTCCTGTCCCAAGGACCAACACTTCGAGGTCTTCAAACCTGCAGAGGTGGACTGCTGAAGAAACTGGAAATTGTGCTAAGTTGCTGGAATGAGTGGAGTGGGAAGAGGCTGTAGGTAGGAGCCAGATTAAACAGGGCCTTCTAAACCATATTGTTATGTAGTCCTTCGGTGGTGGTGGATGTTTCCCATTCCCACCCACCTCATCCAGGAAATTTGAACTTGACTGTCCAGTTTGACTCAGCATCTTCTCTCATCCTTCATTAGCAGTTGGGGGCGGGGGGCGGCCCCGTATCAAGCTTCCTTCCACCCACTGGTCAATTCCTTCTTTCCTGGCTCTCAGATTTCCCTGATTCCTTGACTTTTTATCAGAGCCCTTCTGGGTGCTCTTATTTCACTTCGCCCAGTCCCACCCCTCGACTCTCAACTTTGCAGTCCCTGACATTCAGGCGCCCTTCAAGGCCAGGAAAAACCAGCCAAGTGAATACTTGAAGGACATTAGCAATTTAAAGAGGTCTCACCCATCCTGCACCTTTAGTCGGAACAGTGGCTTTCCCAACACCCCACTTCAACTGTTCCGCCCCGACTACTCTGTGGATGGTTTTATTTGCAACTGTCTCCTCAGCGCACAGCCACCGAGGGAAGGGGACCGTTACAATCTTCCCGAATGTTATTATCACACGTCCGGGCCACGTCTCCAAACCAGGCCCTCCTCTGGGCCCGCAGGTAACACCGCAGACGCGACAGAGCCTTGAGAGCACACTGAGGTCTCCACGGTAGTCCGGCGACGCGCGGCCGAGCGGGACCAGGCCGCAGCCCCGACGCCGGAAGCTTACGGGGCGCGAGCGGGAGGGCGCAGCCGGCGCACAGGGGGCGGGGCTCCCGCGCCGGTCACGTGACGGCCCGGCGGCGGCAGCGGCGGCGGCGGCGGCGGCCGCGGCGTCTTCAGTGGCGCCCAGTGCAGGATGGTGCTGGAGGCGGCGGCGGCCGTGGTGGCGGCGGCGGCGTTGTTGGCGGCAGCGGGAGGGGGAGCGGTGGCGGCAGCGGCGCCCACGGGTGGTATAAAATGGCGGATTTCGAAGAGTTGAGGGTGAGCGGGGGCGCGGGAGCGGGGACCGGAGGCCGCGGCAGAGGGTGGGGAGGGAAGCGGGGAAGCCGCAGCGTCGACGGCCGCCGCCTACTTGTTTCGCTGGGGGGCCGGTTGGCGAAGCCCTGCGACCGGCCACCGAACGGGCCCGAGCGCGCGGGGGAGGGGAGCGAGCGGGCTGAGGACGCGGGAGGCTGGCCTGGGCCGAGGGCTGAGGACCGCACACCTGGCGCGGGGGCCGGGTACCCTCGGGAGGCACGTGGACTGACCCCTGAGCCTGTAGGGCCGCAGCTTTTGGTCACCGCCTTGGCAAGAGCTGAAGGTGTCCGTGGCGATTCAGAAGCCCTCATACTTGATACTCAGTTGTTGGAGGACCGTTTTCTGCGACGTGAAGTTGGCGTTTAGGAATTTTTCTCTCCTGCTTTTATGATTGAAACTACCGATTAGTCAGATCTGTCACGAGAAAAGGCCTCTTCCTCCCACCCGTGCTTCCCATGTATTGGAGAGAAGCGTGGTCTTTTGGGAACACTGCATTCGTGATCGACCTTAAACCTTGATATGAGTGCGGTGGTTAAGAAATCTGCAAAGTCCATTTGTTTGGTCTATGCACTCCTTCTGCTCTTGAAAAGAAATAATTTTTCTTAGCCCTAGACTAAAGTCATAAGTTTATTGTTGATACCTCTGTGTAGTAAGGGTTTGAAATGGAGTTGTTTGAGGTTAAATGGAAAAAGTTGATTTTTTTTCCCCACCAGATTGATAACCTTTAGAGAATCTGTAACTGAAACAAAACTGAATGGATCCCTGAATTATTGGCAATATATGGGATGTTTGCAGATTGAACTACATTTATTAAAATCAAGATTTCTAAGTAAAGATGAGTGTGAACTAAGATGAACTGCGACCTAGTTTGCATGAAACATACGTGTGATATCAGAGTTACTTTATCGAATTCGGCAAGTTTCACTTGTATGTTTATTATTGTTTGGGGGATGGCGTGGGGAAAAGATGTAGTCTGGTTAGGAATCCGGACAAGATTCACTTTTGTATGTTTATTATTTTGGGGATGGAGTCAGGGAAAGATGTGGTCTGGTTACCTGGTAGTTTAGTGGAACGTCAGCAAAGTACAATATCATTTTCCCTCCTGTTTCAGAAAGAATTGTTTTCCATTGAAGAGAAAAGTATGTTAGTGTATGTTATGACCCATATAATTTCAACATGATAAAGGATGTTCCTAGTTCATAAGTCTAAGGGTTTTAGTTGCTCAGTGCTTCAGCTGTGGCACTTTAAACACCTGTGGCAGGCGTCACCTCACTTCTGTAAACATGCTAGGCTTTGGATGGGTTGAGAAGACTGAATTTTGAAGTTAAATTTATTTTTGTCTGCATTGTTGTCTTAACTTTTGTGTAGTAATAGTAACAGATGGATGTAACTTTTCCTCCAACTTTTTTTTTTTAAGTGGGGGGCAGGAGGGATGGTGAACACTTTTCAGGATTTGTATTTAATTTTTTTTTTGTCCCCGGAATTGAATCCAGGGGTGCTTAACCACTGAGCCATGTCCCCACCCCTTTTTACTTTAAGACAGGGTCTCACTGAGTTGCTGAACTTGTGATCTTCCTGCCTCAGTCTCTGAAGCCACTGGGATTACAGGTGTTTGCCACCAGGCCTAGCTTGTATTTGACTTTTATAGATGTTTTTGGTCAAAACCTAATATGAAGCAGAGAATCAACTTAATCTGTTTATGGCAGAAAGGGCAGTCAGTGCTTAGATCATAGTAAATCCAGGAACTATCAAGTGGCGGAAACCAAAGACAATTTTTTTTTTCTCTTTGTGCCTCCCTTACTGTCTTTTTCTCATTTGCTCTGTGGATTAACTTCAGATTCTTTTCCTGTACATCAGCTGTATTTGATCCAAGATGGTCCCTTTTTCAGTTCACATCAGGGTGAGCTAGTTAGGGACAAAGGGCAAATGCACTCCTGGGCCATGGTTCACAGCCTGACAGCCCTCTAACCTGAAGTCCCTCTAACTGCCTATACCAAATGTGCTTCATTTATCAATCCTGAAACGGTGCCAGGCATATCAATAATCAGGTCCTGACTTAACTCATAGGTTTCTCGCACACGTCGAAGCACACCTAAAGCCCATGAACATATCTAAACTCCACCATTGCAAGCAGGCTATAAAGCTGGCTCCTTTCTCTTGTTTCAGGGAGCCAATCTGTCACTTTCTCTTGTGAGCTATCACTTCTTTTCAAAGTGGTGGCCCCAGTGAGGGCTGTGCTTATATATTTAAACTTCTGTGACTGAATTTTGTTTCTGTTATGAGTCAGAGTTCCCCAAGTTCAGCATCAAGGCAAACAACAGATTTGGGAGAGTTTTCAGAGAGAGGGGAGGGTACTGGCTGAGAAGAGGCAGAAAGTATTATCTACTCCTCTTTGTGATAGCTTCTCAGGCTAGACTGATGTAACTGTACTTAAAGATTAACTGTATCATGGGGCTGGGGATGTGGCTCAAGCGGTAGCGCACTCATCTGGCATGCGTGCGGCTCAGGTTCGATCTTCAGCACCACATACAAACAAAGATATTAAAGTTCTCTCTCTCTCTCTAAAAAAAAAGGGAAAAACTCATTGAGTTTATTAAAAAAAAAGATTAACTGTATCCCATCTTTTCCCCCTGTAAACAGTGATGATGATGGCTTATATCCATTATGATATAATGCTTGGCTTTGGTTTAGGTACTTCATGTGTACATTCTATTTTCAGAATTCTATAAAGAAATTAGGCACAGAGAGAGTAAATAATCTTAGAAGCTCACAGATTGGCCTGGAAATACTGGGATTTTTAACCTCATTCATTTAGCTTTAGTGTCCTTTGCTCTTTAAAGCCCCTGCTATATTGTTTGTTTAGGTTCCTTTAGGTCTAGCTAGAAATCCTAGCCATCTTCTTGAAATTTATGGATTAAATTAAATGATAATCACACACTTCTTATAGGACAGAAGGAAAGCTGACTAAAATACTTAGGAAGAGAAGGGGAAGAAGTATCTAGGACTCTCAAAATGATGGTCTCAGGTTCAGAATATAGTCTGATGGTCAGAGTGTAGACAAGTAATTTATAGAACCCGAAGAATTATGAGCAATAATTGTTTATCTATTTTGTTGGCAGGAAATGGTCAGCTGATCTGGATGCCACATATCTGGATGCTGCTGATATTGCTGCTGGGAGTATTTTTGTTACCCTTCAGGGTCACTCCCTACAAATCAGTAAAGGACTGGAATAATTGGAACTAGTGCTGAATCTGTAGTGGAGGTTGGGAATTTGGGGAAAGTTTATTCAGTGTGTTTTAGTAGCTTTACTTTTTAGGCTTGGGAGGTTTATTTGATGAGACATTCCCTGTTTTTGAGATTCCTGTGTGAGCCAGTATTAGAGATATTGTCTGGTAACAGTAGAATATGGCAACCCTACACTGCCATTAAGGCTCAGTGTTCAGTAGAGTACCAGTCCACCTCTCTTCCTATTCTGGGAGAGAGAATCTGAACTGCAGAATTTGGATGACGATCCACTTCTGTTCTAATCTATAGCTAGGGGGTTAATAGTCATAGCATACAAACCTGACTTAGGAAATGATCCTGATGGGTTAAGGGAAAGAAGGAGGCAGTTCTCTGAGAAAAAAGTTCTGGCATGTGAAATCAAAGATGATTATAATACTGTGTCATGTGTTAGAGATTTTCAAGGTGCCAGAGGAGCTGGATTGCAGTGGGATACTCTTGCTATGCAGGAGACTGAGGCGGGAAGATTTCAGTTGGAGGCTAACTTGGGCAATTTAGTGAGACCCTGTCTAAAAATTTTAAAAAGGGCTGTGAGTGTAACTCAGTGGTAGAACACATTCCAGCAAGTGTAAAGCACTGGATCCAATCCCCAGTACTGGAAAAAAAAAAAAAAAAAAGAAAAAAGTGCCAGAGAAAAAAATTCTTCAGTTTGCCAGCTACTTGTTTATAGCTCTTATGTTGTTAGGTCTTGAAGTGAAGGTTAGCTAGTTTGTGAATTGATAAGTTTGTGAATTATCTAGTTCTGCATTAATGTGGCACAAGATTTAATAATCTGCATTTCTGTCATTGCTGCCTTGCTTCCTCCCCTCAAAATAGTATAGAGGAGCCAAGCCCTGAAGTGGTGAAGAGGCAGAACAGTTGGGTTTTTGGAACCATATACCTCTTCAGCCAGAGCAACTTTTTTCTTTCTTTCTTTCTTTTTTTTTTTTTTTAGTTGTAGTTGGACACAAATCTTTATTTGTTTGTTTTTATGTGGTGCTGAGGATGGAACCAGGGCCTCACATGTGCTAGGCGAGTGCTCTACTGCTGAGCCATAACCCCAACCCCCAGAAAGAGCAACTTTTTTCTTTTTTAAGAGAGAGAGGAGAGAGAGAGAGAGAAAGAGAATTTTTTTTAATGTTTTTTAGTTTTTGGCGGACACAACATCTTTGTTTGTATGTGGTGCTGAGGATCAAACCCGGGCCGCACGCATGCCAGGCGATCGCGCTACCGCTTGAGCCACATCCCCAGCCCGAGCAACTTTTTTTTATACTTGTTTTTCTCCTCCTGTTGGCATAATTTCAATACTGTGGGTTACTGGTAGCAGTCATTCTTACAAAGGTCCTTGTATTTAACCTGGTCAGTTCACTCTCCCTGCCTCTTTCTACTCAACATTGGGGAGGGGGATCTATTAGTGACTTTTTTTTTTTTTCCCTGAAAGGATCTCCTTATTATTTATCTTGTTCCTTTCACAGATTGAGAGCTTATTCTGTATGTGTGCTTTGGAAAATGAGTATAAAGATACGTGCCAGAGTCTGAGTGTGTATTTGGGTTGATGAAAGAGCAAATGATTATGACTTTCTTCATAGCTGTGGGCAAACCAGTTTACCAAAGTAGGTAAGTTTGCTGTTGTGCCATAATTTCAATATCAGAGTTGGGTCTTTTTGGTATTGGGGATTGAACCCAGGAGCAACTTTTATCACTGAGCAACATCCCCAGTTTTTATTTTTTATTTTGAGACAGGGTCTCTGGTATTATATGTGTACCATGCCTAGCTTGGTACTGTATTTTATAAAATCGAACAATTGAGTAAAAATAATGAGTGAAATCAATTTGTATCATAATCCAAACTCTTCTGTATTAATGTTCATTTTGAATCCACTAGTAACATAGCTTTTTCCTAGACTTTCTGAAAAAATGTTTAAATACATAGTTTTATAAATAAGATCTTTATGACTTTGCAGAAAGTAATATAAACCTACCATAAACATTCAGAGCACTCCATTTGGCTTTATATAGATCAGATTACTGATCTTGATTACATCAGATACCTTTTTTGTTATCAGCATCAAGAATTGATGATTATGAGAGCTGGCAATATAGATCAGTTGATAGAGTGCTTGCCTCACATGCACAAGGCCCTGAGTTCAATCCCTAGTACCACCACCAAAAAAAAAAAAAAAAAAAAAAAATTGATGATTATCAGTTGTGTGAACATGGACAAATCAGTTGACTCTAATCTGGAAAAAAGATTTTATTTTTAATTCTTTTCCTCATCTGTGTATCTGTGTCTGTGCAGATAGTATGGAAAGAAATTCCTTTCCCATTAACTGTACTTCCTCTGTAACTGCTTTTAATTTTTTTTCCCTGATAAATTTCAAGTTAAAAAAAATAGTATCTTTTCATATTCTGATTTTTAAAAAAAATTCTAAGCACTTTTGAATAAGAAATGTAGGTCATTTTCCACCTGTCCTACCTCTTTGATTTTTATTAGTTATATTTTTGTTTTTAATCTTTTTACTAGTTATTTCTAACTTTTTATAATAGTTTAATTATCTGTTTTTTAACCTATGAATTTGATAGCTCTTCAGTTTTCAGTCTTTCTGGGAAAGATATAACACCCATCCATTTCCTATCATTTCTTCTCCCTGTATGCATCTTCCCACATCTTTCTTGTGTCTACAGGAAGATTCTAGAACTTGGGTACTAATAATTGTCTTTTAAGTATGTATGTTGACATAAGTATTAGTCCCTATAGAACCAGGTACTGTGGATTCATAAAGGAACTTTACATCTATGCTATAAAGCTTGTGGTCTCAACAAGCTTGAGTGAGAGAGCTCACTGAAATTATGTTTAAATTTTAAAAATTATTATTATAATGTGATATCATCTTGCAATCACTCCACCTTTCTTTGTAGACTTTCTGGCCTTTATTTTTTAATTGGGAAGCTTGCTTTCCAAACCTCTTTTGAGCTGTCATCCTGGGATTACTTTATATTGTACTTCTGGATAAAGAGTGTTCTCTTTTGGATCTTGTGTCTTTTTATTACACATCTTCTTTATTTTACCAAAATGTAGTCTTGAGTAGTCGTTTCAGGAAGATAGGCTAAGTGATAAATTTCCTGAGTTCTTGAATGTTTGAAAATGGCTTGCCTTGGTTCCTCATTTAAGTCTTAGATACAGGATTAGTCTTTGGGATACATTCTGAGAAACGCATCCATAGGTAGTTCATCTTTGTGTAAACATTGTAGAATGTGCTTTAACAGTTTACTATATATCTAGGCTATATTGTGTTTATACATACATATGGAATACCTGGTTACTTTTAGGTCCACGATGAACAGAACATGTGGTTAAATCAAGCACAGTAGAAAGTGCAGTCAAGAGAGGGAGAAGCAAGAGATGTGTATGGAGAGCTGCTGCTGGCATAATACAGTATATTGTTTGTGGTACTTTTTTTTGTTTTTAATAAGTAGAAGTATATCTAAAGTAGTGATTAAGAAGTATTTGTATAAAAGATGATGAGTTTATTATTTTTGACAAAAACACGCATTTGGATCCTTACACTGTACAAAATCGGTTCTAGGTGGATTAGAACATCAGATGAAAAAGGTAAAAAAGACCCGGCGACTTTTATAAAATAATGGAAATATCTTCAGGTATTCTGAAAAATTTCAAGATTCAGAAGCACTTTAAAGACTGATAAACTCAACTACAGTAAGATTAAGAACTTCTCATCATGATGAATAGTTAAGTACATAAACAGTAGTATGTAGTGCATACAGTTGTATGTGCTATATACTTTTATACAGCTGATGGCCTGGTAGTGCAGTAGGTTTGTTTATACCAGCATCAACGCAAACATAATAATACATTGTGCTGATTTGTTATGATGTTTTGAAGTCACCAGACAATGGGGATTTTTCATCCCCTTTGTAATCTTATGGGACCATTGTTGTATATTCAGTTCATTGTTGATTGTAGTGTTCTTATGTGGAGCATGTCTGTATAATTGTATAATAACAGTTTCTCTCTCTTCAGACATTGAAAAACTTTGCTTCAGGAATTTAAAACACTCAGTGTTGTTAATGAGAGATCTTTTGCAGATCTGATGGTTATTCCTCTGTGGTGACCTCATTTACAATCTTTATGATGACTTCCTTTTTTTGGTGTTAACACAGTGTCTAGTGGTGGGCCTGTTTTCACTCCTCCAGGAATGTTTTTCAGTTCTAAGAATCTTCAGTACTAGAGAATTACCGTATAATTTGATAATATTTCCCCTCTTTTTTTGTGTTTTTGGGAGATGTGTGCATGTGAGTGTGTTCTGGGGATTGAACCCAGGGCTGTGACATGCTAAACTGGCACTCTACCACTGAGCTACACTCTCAGTCCTTCTGTGAGACTCCTGATAGGTGAATATTGGATAACTCAATATTGGAATGTTGACATTTTGTTTATATCCTGGGAGATTTCCTTGACTTTGAAGTTTTCTATGGAATTTATTTCGATAATTATATTTTTTCTTTATAAGAGCTCTACCTTTTTTTTTTTTTTTGCGTGTGTGTGTGTGTGTGTGTGTGTGTGTGTGTGTTTTGTTTTAAGAAATGGCAACTCGTTTTGGATTTATGGGGAAAATACTTTGAATTTGTCTGAGGATGCTAATTTCTTCAAAGTTCTTAATTTTAATTGTAATAGTGGTTTATTTATTTAAGTATGACACTGTAATAATCAAATAGTTGGTAGGTGCCAAAGATTATAACAAGTAAGATGTAAGTAAAATTACATATGTGTATTCATCACCCCTTAACAGTTATTACAGAAGTTATAGTAGGGTGCCCTTCTCTGATCACATCCACCATAACCATGCCTGCCTTCACTAATTTGAGGGTAGCCACTATGCTGAATTTCAGATTCATCATTCTTGTCTGGCTTTATGTTTTTTTCATACCAGGGATTCAACACAAAGGTGCTTAACCACTGAGCCACATCACCAGCCCTATTGCTGGACAGCAGGGGTCTAATATACAACTGAATACACAGCCTATTTCAATCTAGCATCATCCAGTCACAGCAATTATACACAGCTTAACTTAATTATCATCATCTTTTTTTTTTTTTTAAAGAAAGAGTGAGAGAGAGGGAGAATTTTAATATTTATTTTTTAGTATTTGGCGGACACAACATCTTTGCCTGTATGTGGTGCTGAGGATCGAACCCGGGCCGCACGCATGCCAGGCGAGTGCGCTACCGCTTGAGCCACATCCCCAGCCCCAATTATCATCATCTTAATGGCTCGCTGGCATCACCTCTTTACCACTCCTTATGGCAAAAATGCCAGGCATCATCCAGACTGTGGCTCTCCCCCCTTCTGTTTAATTAAATAACAAGCATGTGGCTTAGGAACCCTGCCTGTCTTAGGTTGTCCAATACTACATATGGACCTTACCCATCATCAAATGAGCTGACCTCAAGGCATCAGCCTCCTGTCTTAGGTTGGTACCATTGCAATTGGATCTTACCCGTCATTGACTACTGGCCCAGCATACAGCCATACTTGTGGATAGGCCTATCCATCAGGGCCTATCCCTTTGCATCAGTGGGGGGGGGGGTGAGGTTCTTTGCCTCACCTCTGTTGGCCCCCAAATT
Source organism: Urocitellus parryii (assembly GCF_045843805.1). Lineage (NCBI taxonomy): Eukaryota > Metazoa > Chordata > Mammalia > Rodentia > Sciuridae > Urocitellus > Urocitellus parryii. The sequence continues at coordinate 26,536,037 of NC_135543.1, forward strand.
TTAGCTGAATGCCATCACAAGCAGAAGGGAGGAGGATACCACCGATGACACCATCAGCAAAAATACCCCGGCACTACCACAACTTGCTGCACCAACAGATAGTTCACAATCATACAAGTGATACATAGTCCAGGCAAGTTCTGCAAGCAGTTCAAAGCAGAGGAATCTATCAATATGTCCATTTCCTCCCAAAGCAAATCGACTTCTTGATTGAGCATCACTTGTTGAGTTACATTATTCATTGATGCATCAGTTTATACAGTTTGTGGTGATAGCTATCGAAGAAGCTGTAGTTTGGTTTTATCTTTGTCTTCACCGGCACTGGGATGAAGATAGGAATTCTGGCTATGATGGCCAAAAAAAAAGAAAAATTATGTAGCATACCAGCAGGCACTAAGAAAACAATTTTCTGAACAATTTACATTATCCTGAACAGAATTATTAAATATAATGAAAAGGAAAGGTGAAAGTAAACAAACAGATCTGTTAACCTCCTTTTTTGTTAACATTTTAAAACAATCCTCAACAGTTGTTTACCCAATTTAAATTAGATCATTTAAGTCACGTGAATAATAAAAAAAATTTGAATCCATTTTTTCATGACCACTCCTCATATATGATATATGGACATACGCACATACAGATATACAACACAAAACACAAGTGTGCACACATAATGCAATACATACAACACATAACATAATAGTAAAGGCCTTGTAGCGTTTCACAGGTTGAAATCTCCATTGCAATGTTTAAAAACTCCACAGTCAAAAAATAGAACTGATGGGGCTGGGAATGTGGCTCAAGCGGTAGCGCGCTCGCCTGGCATGCGTGCGGCCCGGGTTCGATCCTCTGCACCACATACCAACAAAGATGTTGTGTCCGCCAATAACTAAAAAAAAAAAAAAAATAAATATTTAAAAAAAAAATAGAACTGATCAGAAAAACATTAACCTAGGTCTGTATGAGCTCAAAAAATAAAATAGAACTTCATGATGTGGGAAAGGGCAATAATAAAATAGATATTGAAAAAAGCATCCTGGTTTCATTAGCCTCCAGGTGTGGGAGAACCACTGTCCCAGATGTAAGGATAGCCAAACTGGAGTTCTGGATATCAGCTGTTATGGATTTGAGCCAAATCATCTTCTTTTTGGTCTGTAGAAATCGCTTTAGTTAGTCTCTCTGGAGACTGTTGTTCTCCCTGTGGAAACACACAAACAGACTCCCGTCTCCAGACAATCACTGGGTCAGGACCTTTCCATTGTCCAGTTAGAATATCCTTCCAAAGTACCTTGGGCTTATGTACATTTTTTGGACACATGTGCCTTTACGCAGCACTAAGCCCTGATGAATCCAAATTTAAAAAGTTTAGAGTAAAAAGGGTATATTTTAAGTTTGTCTTTGGGGGATATATACCCCTTCCCAATTCCCTCTTTTTGCTTTAATAAGTACATTTTAATAGTTTGATGAGCTCTTTCAACTATGCCTTGTCCCTGTGGATTGCATGGGATTCCTGTTATATGAGTAATGCCAAATGATGAACAAAATTGCTTAAAAGAGGTAGAAGTATAGCCAGGGCCATTATCTGTTTTTAACTGTTTTGGAACACCCACAGTGGCAAAATTTTGTAAGCAATGAGCTATAACATCTTTAGTTTTTTCTCCGGCATGAAGAGAGCCCATCAAAAATCCAGAAGTATCATCAACTGTAATATGCAAATATTTTAATTTTCCAAATTCTGGCAAGTGTGTGACGTCCATCTGCCAAATATGGTTAGGTATCAGTCCTCTAGGATTGACTCCAAGACTAACTTGTGGTAAAAAGGTCACACAATTTTGACATTGTTTTATTATTTGTCTAGCTTGTTCCTTAGTTATTTTAAAACGCTTTTTTAGAGTATTTGCATTGACATGGAAGGATTTATGAAAACTTGTAGCTTCTTCTGGCGTAGAAAAAATATGTATGTCGTGTGTAGTTTTATCTGCTAAGTCGTTGCCCAAACTAAGGGCTCCAGGCAATCCAGTATGTGCCCTGATATGTCCTATAAAGAATGGATCTTTTCTGTCCCAGATTAGACTGACTTCAAACTTCTCTCTTCTACCTTTTTCTATTTTTTTTTAAGAGAGAGAGAGAGAGAATTTTTTTTTAAGAGAGAGTGAGAGAGGAGAGAGAGAGAGAAAGAATTTTAAATATTTATTTATTTTTTTTAGTTCTCGGCGGACACAACATCTTTGTTGGTATGTGGTGCTGAGGATGGAACCCGGGCCGCACGCATGCCAGGCGAGCGCGCTACCGCTTGAGCCACATCCCCAGCCCCCCTTTTTCTATTTTGAATGTCTATATCCAATAGTTGTGTTAGCTTCTTGCATTTTCTATCTGAAATACCTTTACTTGACATTTTCAACCATTTTCTATCTTGTTTCTATCTTCTCGTTTTCTTCTAAGGTTTGCACATTCACCCTTAGTTGCTTTTTTTCCTCCTAGTTTTCTTTTGCTTCCTGTTTTGTGGGTTTAAAATTCTTGTCTTTCTACATCTTCTCTATCTTTTCTTCACCTTCCTGTACTTCTGTCTTCAAAGTTTCCCACTTCAAATTTCTAATCTTCTTTCTCCAAATTGCTTTTATCCTGTTATCTTCCCATTTTCATGGTTTTTTTTGTTTGTTTGTTTTGTTTTTAAGTAATGCTTTTAAGATTAACTAGGCTTTGTTTACACCCCTTATATCAAAGGAGTCATTTGGTATTTGTTTTTTAAAGATTGACTAGCTTCACTTAGCATAATCTGCTCTAATGCCATCCATTTCCCTCCAAATTCTATGATTTTGTCATTTTTTAATGCAGAGTAATACTCCATAGTGTATAAATGCCACATTTTTTTTATCCATTCATCTATTGAAGGGCATCTAGGCTGGTTCCACAGTCTTGCTATCGTGAATTGAGCTGCTATGAACATCGATGTAGCAGTGTCCCTGTAGCATGCTCTTGTTAGGGCTTTAGGGAATAGACCGAGAAGGGGAATAGCTGGGTCAAATGGTGGTTCCATTCCCAGCTTTCCGAGAAATCTCCATACTGCTTTCCAAATTGGCTGCACCAATTTGCAGTCCCACCAGCAATGAACAAGAGTGCCCTTTTCCCCGCATCCTCTCCAGCACTTATTGTTGTTTGACTTCCTAATGGCTGCCAGTCTTACTGGAGTGAGATGGTATCTTAGGGTAGTTTTGATTTGCATTTCTCTGACTGCTAGCGATGGTGAGCATTTTTTCATGTACTTGTTGATTGATTGTATGTCCTCCTCTGAGAAGTGTCTGTTCAGGTCCTTGGCCCATTTATTGATTGGCTTGAGAAGAATATTTACAGTAAACAGGGATGAGAGGTGGGAGGGAAAGGGAGTGAGAAGGGAAATTGCATGGAAATGGAAGGCGATCCTCAGGGTTATACAAAATGTCATATAAGAGGAAAGGAGGGGTAAGTCAAGAGAATACAAATGGAAGAAATGATTTACAGTAGAAGGGGTAGAGAGAGAAAAGGGGAGGGGAGGGGAGGGGAGGGGAGGGGGGATAGTAGACAATAGGACAGACAGCAGAATACATCAGACACTAGAAAGGCAATATGTCAATCAATGGAAGGGAAACTGATGTGATACAGCAATTTGTATACGGGGTAAAAGTGGGAGTTCATAATCCACTTGATTCAAACCGTGTAATATGATGTATTAAGAACTATGTAATGTTATGAACGACCAATAAAAAAAAAAAAAAAAGCATTGTATTACAGGTCACCTCATTAATATGTACAACGTTTAAGTTTTTATGTACCAGTTACATTTAATAGAAAAATTTGTGCAGGAGTTATGAGATAATTACTACTTATGTACTATTGGCATTGCTTACTGTATGTAATAATGTACATCTTCAGAATAAATTCATTATAGGAACTTTAAAAAAAAAGAAAAAAAAGATTAACTAGGCTTTGGATGACGCACCTCCGCAGTGAATGCATCTTAACCACCTTCAATTTAACCCATTGAGTTCTCGGAGAGTTCCAGGGGGGCCCGGTGGAGGGTGAGTCCTTGACTCCCTTGTAACACTTTATGCCTTCAAACAAATGCTTTTTTTTAATATTATGCTCTGCTAAATTCTCACAGGGACAGTTGTTCTGAAATAGTCTAGTGAGTCACTGAGAAGAGACAGAAGCAGTGGGTCTTATAGTTGTTCTTTAAGGAACTTTTTGGCTTATTGGTCCGTTCTACAATTTGAGAATCATATTTTCGAGTTTCTTTATCTGTCTCTGTATCTGTTTATCTGTCTGTTCCCCCCACCCCATCTCATTTGGGTTTTCGTGTTTGAGAAATGCATTGAATCTGTAAATTAGTTATTTTTAAACCATGAATATTATACTCTCCATTTATTTACATCTATTATAGCTTTTTGTAAAGTTCTATAATTTTCAATTAAGCTGTTGCAAATATTTTTTTAGATTTTATTTCTAGATACTTTAGAGTAAATCATAAATATTGTCTTTTTATAATTATATTTTCTACACTACTGGTGTTTAGAAGTACAACTGGACTTTGTATAACAACCTTGCTGCATTTCTAGTTGTGGTAAATTATCTATAGATTTTCTTTGGATTTTTCTATAGAGATAGTCCTATTTGTCAATAGTGACATCTTTGTTTTTTCTGATTCTTGTGCTTTTTTTTTTTTTTTTTGTAAATTCTTTTTCTTCTTGTCTTAATGTGCTGGCTAGGATCTTCAGTACAGTGTTGAATAGAAGCTGTGATGCGGGCATCCTGATCTTGATCTTGATTTTAAAGGGAATACTTTAAAAGTTTCACAGTTAAGTATGATGCTTACTATAGGTATATTGTAGAGAATCTTTGTAGGCTGAAGATTTTGCTCCCTTGGTTTGCTAACTTTTTTTTCAATCCCAAAAGCTTTTTCTTCATCTTTTGAGACTATTTTTTCTATAATCTCTTAATAGAGTGAAGTACATTCGTTATTTATTTATTTTTTTGTGGTCATAGGGATTGAACCTAGGGCCTTGTGAGTGCAAGGCAAGCACTCTACCAACTGAGCTATATCCCCAGCCCAACATTGGTTAATTTTTTAACTTACTTAAACAAACCTTCTGTTTCAAATATAAATTAAATGCTGATCTGTTTCTTTTTTCATTATTGAATTAAATTTGAAGATGCTTAATTTAGGATTAGGATTTTTTTTTTAAGAGTTTTTTTTTTTTTTTTAAAGAGAGAGTGAGAGGAGAGAGAGAGAGAGAGAGAGAGAGAGAATTTTTAATATTTATTTTTTAGTTCTCGGCGGACACAACATCTTTGTTGGTATGTGGTGCTGAGGATCGAACCCGGGCCGCACGCATGCCAGGCGAGCGCGCTACCGCTTGAGCCACATCCCCAGCCCGGATTAGGATTTTTATTTCAAATAATAAGTAACACTTGCCTATAATTTTTAAAACATATCTTTTTTCTTCTGGAAATGTTTATATGACATTAGAATGATGTATTTCTGAAATGTCTGATAGAACTTTCTTATAAAATTGTTAGTAATGCTGGGCTTTGTGGTGCACGTACCTGTAATCCATGACTTGGGAGGCTAAGGCAGGAGGATTGCAAGTTCAAGGCCCGTCTCAGCAATTTAATGAGGCCTTAAGCAATTTAGTAAGACCCTGTCTCAAAATGGGTTGGGATTAGCTCAGTGATAAAGCAACCCTGGGCCCCAGTACCATGCCCCCTCCACCCCCCAATTGTTACTAGGTCTCCTGTGTGCCATGTAAGCACTCTACCACTGAGCTATGTTCCTAACCTCTAGTGGTTTCTTTGAGAGATGCTTCTTAACTACTGATATAGTCATTTTGATTATATTGTTTATATTTTCAATTTTTAAACCTGTTTTGGTAGGTTATAAGAATTTGTTCATTTCATACACATTCTTTTTTTTAATGTTTATTTATTTATTTCTATGTGGTGCTGAGGGTCGAACACAGTGCCTCACACATGGTAGGCAAGCACTCTGTTACTGAGCCACAACCCTAGCCCCTTCATATACATTCTTGAATTTATGGTATTAAGTTGTTAATCTCTAATTTTGTAGTACTGTGTAAGTAATATCCTCTTTATCTTTTTTTTAATGCCTTCTTATTTTAAGCTAAAACTTTGTAAATTTTGAAGACTTTGAAGAATAATTTGCTTTGATTATACTCTTTAGTGTATCCTTTTCCCATTTCATTGGTTTCTCTTTATTTTTTTATGATTCTTATTTTCTAATAAGTTGAATGCCTTTTATTAGCTTCAACATTTTAGTATAGACTGACTTTTTTTTTTTTTTTTTTTAAATGGTGCTGAGGATTGAACCCATGGCCTTGTGTGTGGGAGTGAAGCACTCTACCAACTGAGCTATATCCCCTTGGTATAGACTTTTAAGACCAAAGATGTTTTAATATTGCTTTCTATGCATCACCCAAGTTTTGATGTGTAGTACTTTCCCTTGCACTTTTCTATTTTTTCCCTATGAATTCTGTTTTAAAAATTTAATTTCCAAGCATAGGGAGTTCTTCTAGTGAATTGTTATTGATTTATGCACACAGCATTGTGGCCAGGCAGCATGGTCTATATGATACCATTTCTTTGAAATCTGTTGAGACGATGTGGTTAATTTTTACAATTTTTTTTGTTTGTTTTTTTAATACCTGGATTGAACTCAGACACTCAACCACTGAGTTACATCCCCAGCCCATTTTTGTATTTTATTTAAAGACAGGGTCTCCCTGAGTTGCTTTTAGTGCCTTGCTAAGTTGCTGAGTCTGGCTTTGAACCTCAAGCATGATCTTCCTGCCTCAGCCTCCTTAGTTGCTGGGATTATAGGCATGCTCCTCTGCACCTGGCTAATTTATATAATTTTTGTTAGTATTTTAATTATGTCGCTAAAACCTTATGTCATTGTTTTTTAGAGTTATGTTCATTTTCTATTAATTGTTTTACTCAGTTTTGTCTTACAGTTCTAGCAACAGATAAAAATGTTTTGTTATTAGAACATGAAAGTTTAAATCTATTCTATTTTCCTGCTGAATTGAAACATTTTTGTTGTTGTTGTTACTTGAGATTGAACCCAGGGTGCTTAACTGCTGAGCCACATCCCCAGCTCTTTTTAGTATTTTATTTAGAGACAGGGTCTGAGTTTCTTAGGGCCTTACTGAGTTGATGAGGCTGGCTTTGAATTCAGGATCCTACTGCCTCAGCCTCCCAAGCTGCTGGAATTATGAGTGTATGTGTCCCTATGCCCAGCCTGAAACTTTTACTCTATATTCTAAATATGTACCTAGGAATGGTTTTGATTTAAATACTGGTGTTATTAATTAATATATCTAATTTTTTTAAAAAAGAGAGGAGAGAGATTTTTTAATATTTATTTTTTAGTTATTGGTGGACACAACATCTTTGTTTGTATGTGGTGTTGAGGATCGAACCCGGGCCGCATGCATGCCAGGTGAGCGCGCTACCGCTTGAGCCACATCCCCAGCCCAATTAATATATCTAGATTATATGTCTTTTGGGCAGTTAATTTTGTCTGATTTTGAAAATTCTCTCTCTGTACATTTGTGTTCTTTTATTTTGATCATATGTCTTGGGAATATCATGCTATTGAATTAAAAAAATTTACTGTCCAGATACTCTTGGTCTTTGTAATTTTAAATTATTTTATGAAGATAACTGTCAGTTCACTTACAGTTTCAAGAAATAGTAGAGGCATCCCATGTACTCTTTATCCAGTGTCCCTGGTTGGTGACATCTTGCAAAACTGCAGTTCAGTGTTAAAATCAGGATATTGGCACTGACAGGATGAAGATACTATTTTTTATCTGCTTAAGAATCCCTCATAGTATATTGTAGCCACATGTGTTTGCCTTCAACACACTACCCCTCAACCCCTACTTTCTGGGAAACATGAATCAATCTGTTCACTTCGGTGATTTTTGTCTTTTCAAGAATGTTACATAGGTTGGGTATGGTGGCCCATGCCTGTGACCTCAGTGACTTGAGAGGCTGAGGCAGGAGGATCACGAGTTCAAAGCCAGCCTCAGCAAAAGCTGAGGTGTTAAGCAACTCTGTGAGATCCTGTCTCTAAATAAAAATCCAAAAAAAGAGCTAGGGATGTGGCTTACTGGTTACGCGCCCTTGAGATCAATACCTGGACCAAAACAAACAAAAAGAATGTTTCATAAATTGAATCATATAGTATGTAGCCTTTTTGATTTCACTCTTTTCATTCAGCAGAATTCTCTGGAAATTCTTCTGGGCTGTTAGGTGTAAAAGGTTGTCCCTTTTTATTGCTGAGTTGTATTCAGTGGTATGAATTTGCTACTATCCATCTGTTGTTGAAAGACATCTGAATTTATAGTTTTTTGCTTAGTTATCAATAAAAGTTTTGTTCATAGGGTTTTCTAATTTTTTTTTAAACTTTAATTTCTCTGGGATAAATGCCTACGAGTGCAATTACTGCATCTTCTGATTGTTTTATGTGTAGATTTTAAAGAACTTGCTAAATGTTTTCCAGAGTTGCTGTACCATTTTCATCCCTACCAGCAATATATGGAGTGATCCAGTTTCTCTACATCCTTGCCAGCATTTGGTGTTATCACTGTTTTTCATTTTAGCCATTCTGGTAGGTATCTAAGTGATAACTTAGTGAGGTTTTAATTTGCATTTCCCTAAAGGCTAATGATGTTAAACATTTTTTATTGTGCATATTTGCCATCTCTATATCCCCATTGATGAAATGTCTCTGCATGTCTTTTGTCCTTTTAAAATACTTTTAAATTTTTTTTCTGTTGTATTTTGAGAATATCAATATATTGTAGATACTAGTCTTTGTCAAGTATGTAGCTTGCAAATGTCTTCTGAGCCTCTTGACTGCCTTTTCATTCTTTTAAAGGGGTCTTTTGCAGAGTGCAAGTTTTAATTTTGATACAGCCCAATATATCTTTTTTCCCTGTTATTAATCATAGTGTTAAGTCGAAGAACTCTTTGCATAGACCTACATCTTGAAGATTTCCCATTAAAATTTTTTTTGTAGTTTTATTTTTACTTTTGTCTGCAATCCACTTAGAGTTAATTTTTGTAGAAGTTAGGAGACTTAGATGGTAGTTTGTTTTAAGTCTATAGATGTTGTTTTTAGTATCATTTGTTGAAAGCCATCTTTATACATTTGATACCTTTGTCAAAATTATTTAGGCATATCTGAGTAGTTCTATTTCTGGACTTTCTATTTTGTTCCACTGAGCTATGTATCTGTCTTTTCCTTAATATTACACAGCCTGATTACTGTAGTTGTTACAAAATAATACATGGACTGGTCTCCCCACTGGGTCTTGGGGTTTAAGCCCAGCGCCTTGTGCCCCCTACCACTGAGCCAATCACTAGCACTTTTTTTTTTTTTTAATATTAGTTGTTGATGGTCTTTTATTTGTATGTGGTGCTGAGAATTGAACCTAGTGCCTCACACATGCTAAGCAAGTGCTCTACCACCGAACCATAACCCTAGCCCCTCACCAGTACTTTTTAAAATTTTGAGACAGGGTCTTGTCAAGTCTTTGGGGGCCTCGCTAAGTTGCTGAGGTTGGTCTCAAACTTGTGGTCCTTCTGCCTCAGTCTCCTAAGTCACTGGGATTGCCAGTGTTCACCACCATACCCAATTCTTACTGGGGTTTGGATAGGTACTATGTTAAACCTGTGTATCAATTTGGGGAGGACTGATATCTTAACTGTGTTAACTAATCATGAAATTATGTTTTTGCTTTCCCACAGCCTCTTGATATTGTCTTAAAATTTTTCTTAAATAAATTTTTTGGGGGGTTTAGGGGGAGGTACTGGGAAATGAACTGAGGGCCACTTAACCAGTCCAAGATGAAGAATCCATGTTTTTGGTTCTTAGATTTCTTTCACCAGTGTTTTGTAGTTTTTAGCATACAAGTTCGATACATATTTGTTAGATTTTTACATTATGTATTTTATTTTCTTTGGAGTGAGTGTAAATGGGGTTATGTTTTTAACTTGTTTTTTTTACTCATGTTCACTGTTTGTTTATAAAGATGTAATGATGTGGTTGGTGTTTGTTTTGTGTTCTGTCACCTTGCTGAACTCACTTATTAGTTCTAGGAGTCATTTTGTAGATTTGATGGGATTTTCTACATAGGCAGTCATGCCATCTGTAAATACTTTTACTTTTTTCCTTTCCAACTTGTTGGACCTTTTATTTCCTTTTCTTATTTTACTAGAACTTTTAGCACTATATTGAATAAGTGCCTCATTCCCAACATTAATTATGGGGGGAAAGCAGTTATTTTCACCATTAACTGGTAGGAGAGCTAGGTTTGGGGTTTTTTGTATTGTTTTGTTTTGGGGTTAATAGTGTTGATGAAGTTGAGGAAGTTCCCTTCCACTTCTATTTTTCTGAGAGTTTTTGATAATGAGTAGTTGCTGAATTTGTCAACTGCTTTTTTTGCATTGATTGATTTGATCATAGAACTTCTCTTTTTTAGCTGTTAATATCATGTACTTTGTTGATTTCAAACAGTGAGCAAGCCTTTTCATCCCTGGCATAAACCCTTCTAGGTCACATGAATAATTCTTTTTAAACATTGCTGAATCTTATTTACTAATATTTTGTTAAGGGTTTAAGCATCTGTATTTATGAGGGATATTGATGTATAGTTTTATTTTTTTGTACTGTTTTCTTGCTTTGGTCTTAGGGTAATACTAGATCCACAAAATGAATTTGGAAGTGTTCTTCAGCTCTTTTTTTGTATTATTTATAGATATTATGTAGAACTAGGGTTCATTCTTTCTTTGATAGAATTCATACAATCACTTGGGGGTGGGAATTTCTCATAGGGGTTTTAAAATTGTGAATTAAATTTCCTTAATTACAAGTTAGAAGTGTATTTAAAAGATCTGTTTTAAAAACTGAGTGTTTTGGTAGTTTTTTTTTTTGGTAGTTTTTTTTTTTTTGGTAGTTTTTTTTTTTGGTAGTGTTTTTCAGGGAATTGGTTCATTTTATCTGTATTGTCCATTTAAATGGGTATAAAGTTGTTCTTCATATTCCTGTATTATCTTTTTATTTATTTATTTATTTTTAGTTATAGTTGGACACAATACCTTTATTTTACTTATTTATTTTTATGTGGTGCTGAGGATTGAACCCAGCACCTCACATGTGCTAGGTGAGCGCTCTACCACTAAGCCATGACCCCAGCCCCCTGTATTATCTTTTTGATGTTTGCTTTTCTGTAGATATTCCTAATCTTGTTCTTTTATTAGACAGTCTATTTCTTTTGATTTGTTGGGGTTATTAACTTATATGCATTTACTTTTACTCATTCATTTTATTTTGTGCTATCTTACTTTGTGTTTTGTCTTTGTTTTCACATGTATTGTTGTTTTTCTTTTCTTTCCTCATTGCCTTGCTTTTCCTGCTTTACTAGTGGTGAAATTATGTTTTTGCTTTCCCACAGCTTCTTGATGTTGTCTTGAAATTTCTCTTAATTTTTTTTTTTTTTCTTTTTGTAGGGGGAGATACCGGGAAATGAACTCAGGGGGCACTTAGCCACATTCCCAGCCCTTTTTATATTTTATTTAGAATGTGGGTCTTGCTAAGTGCTTAGGGCTCTTAAGTTGCTGAGGCTGGCTCTGAACTTGTGATCCTCCTGCCCCAGCATCCCCAGCCTCTGAGATTACAGGCATGTACCACCACACCTCACTTCTCTTAAAATTTTGATGTATGTCGGTCTAAAATTTTCTTTTCTCACCTATAGAAACTGTTTACCACCCTACCAGTTTACATTGTTTCCCAGAATTTTCGTTCTTTCTGCAACCTTATTGTATTCTATTTTATACAATACTTGTTTAGTCTAAACGCTCTCCCAGGTTGTCATTTTCTTTGCTCTTCATGGACCCTTCTGTACCTGCCCTAATCTTCACTTCCCAGAGCCTTAGACATGCTTGGTAGATGCTTTCCTGCTGAGCTATATTTGCTTCCCCATCATTCTGTTATTTTATTTTATTTTTTTTTAAAGTTTTTTTTTTTTTTTTTAAAGAGAGAGTGAGAGAGGGGGGAGAGAGAGAGAGAGAGAGAATTTTTAATATTTATTTTTTAGTTCTCGGCGGACACAACATCTTTGTTGGTATGTGGTGCTGAGGGTCGAACCCGGGCCGCACGCATGCCAGGCGATCGCACTACCGCTTGAGCCACATCCCCAGCCCCCATTCTGTTATTTTAGTATGCATTTTTCTTGCTTATTCTGGTTCAGCAATGGTGGGCTTTTTGTTTTACCTGCTGTGTGTTAGGTGTGCTTTTCTCCTGGGAACTTTTGCATCAGCTCTGTCCTGTGCTTTGGAATGTTTTCCCTCAGGTATTCCATGGGCATTTTGTTAACTCTCTATTTACTCAATTACCTTTTCACTGTTATCTTTTTCCTGTTAAATTGCAAATTCTTTCTCTTTTGCTTCCCCTGCTTTATTCACTCATCACCACTTGCTCTATTTTATAAATATGTATATATAAATAATTTTATATATATGTATATAAGACCAAACTTAGAATAATTATATACATAATTATATATATGTATATAATTATTCTAAGTTTGGTCTGTTATGCCCTCCAACTACTAAGTCATTCATTGAAATTTTACTGATTTTTGTTTTTGTACTGGGAATGAACCCAGAGGTGTTTTGTCATTGAGCTACATCTGCAGTCCATTTTATATTCTATTTTGAGATAGGGTGTTGATAAATTGTTTAGGGCCTGCTAAATTGCTGAGACTGGACTCAAATTTGCAATCCTCCTGCCTTAGCCTCCCAAGTCTCTGGGATTATAGGCATACACCACCATGCCTGGCAATAAAATTGATTTTAAAATAATATGAGGGCTGGGGATGTGGCTCAAGTGGTAGCGTGCTTGCCTGGCGTGCGTGCGGCCCGGGTTCGATCCTCAGCACCACATACAAACAAATTGTTGTGTCCGCTGAAAACTAAAAAATAAATATTAAAAAAATAAAATAAAATAATATGAAACCTCAGACAGTATTTAACAGAAGAATTTTGTTGGTTTAATGCTAATGATTCTTGGGGCTGGGGATGTGGCTCAAGCGGTAGCGTGCTCGCCTGGCATGTGTGCGACCCGGGTTCGATCCTCAGCACCACATACCAACAAAGATGTTGTGTCCGCCGAGAACTAAAAAATAAATATTAAAAATTCTCTCTCTCTCTCTCCTCTCTCACTCTCTCTTTAAAAAAAAATGCTAATGATTCTAATTTTCAGTGAATTCTTTGTATTTCCAATGTAAAGAGTCCTATTGTTTGTAAATGTGATTTTATAAACTTTTTATTGATTTGTTGTATTAGGATTTTTGGAATAATGTTGAGTGACAAAACAATGTACATTTTAAAGGCCTTGACTTTATGACAGTGTTTCTTTGGCAGGGAGGGATTGAACCAGGGGCACTTAACCACCGAGCCACATCCCCCCAGCCCTTTTTAATTTTTTATTTTGAGACAAGACCTTGCTAAATTGCTGAGACTGGCCTTGAACTCATAATCCTCCTGCCTGAGCCTAGAGTCTCTGGGATTATAGGCATTTGCCACCATGTCCAGCTAAATGTATCTTTTTTTTTTTTTTTTTCCTTTTTTGTACCTGGGATTGAACCCTGGGAGGCTTAACCACTGAGCCACTTCCCCAGTCCTTTTTGTATTTTATTTAGAGACAGGGTCTCACCAAGTTTCTTGGAGCCTTGCCAAATTGCTGAGGTTGGCTTTGAATTCGTGATCCTCCTGCCTTAGCCTCCCAAGCTGCAGGGATTACAGGCATGTGCCATCATACCCATCTTTTTTTTTTTTTTTTTTTTTAATTTATTTATTGTTTTTTAGTTCTCGGCGGACACAACATCTTTGTTGGTATGTGGTGCTGAGGATCGAACCCGGGTCGCACGTATGCCAGGCGAGCGCGCTACCGCTTGAGCCACATCCCCAGCCCCATCATACCCATCTTAACGTTTCATTTTTAATTGGATATTTGCTATTGATTGATACCATTTATCATGTTAAGTTTCCTACTATAGCTGTTTGAGAGGTTTATTAGGAATGAATAAAATTTTATAAAATAACCCTTCTAACATTTATCTAAATAATTCTGACTCTTTCTTGAATCAATGCATCTTTTTGTTTCCCTAACATTGTCTAAGGATGATCAGTGAGCTTTTAAACGTACTGTTATGAGCAAAGTTTATTATATATTTAATGTTTGAATCCAATGTAGTTATTGTTTTTTGTTATACTTGTTTGTTTTTGATGCTTTTTTCAAATCTTGGGCTAGTGGGATCTCATTCTAGATGTTTTCTTTGTTATTCTGATGAGATCCCGGTAGTCTTGGATAAATTTCTTTTTTTCTGGTGTGATAAAATGGTTTAGGTTGATCTTGTATGCATTTCCTACCCCACATCTCTAATCCAGCATTTCCCCTAAGGAGCCTGGGTTCCTTTAATGGGAAATGCTACTTAAACCACAATCTTCCTACACCACTCACCACCTTTAAACAAACTGTCATTTTTTAAATTTAAGTCTAGACTACTTTGAGATTTATAGAAAAGCCTGGAATGTAGTACAGAGAGAGTCACTATATGACAGGTACCTAGTTTCCTCTGTTTAAGCAAACTTTTAATTATGGTTACATTCTTACATTTCCAGAGAGAATTCCTCATGTACTCAACACTGAACTTCAATCGTGATCAATTCCTCTTTTTTTCATGTAGGTGTTTACCTACTTACTTTCTACAAATTAGTCAAAAGAAAACCTGATATTTTGTACTACTTGACTTTAAGGATAGGAATTTTACCCTGTCCAGCTTGCTCTTGCAAGGCAAGTTCTCTGCCACTGACCTAAACCCGCTGCTCTGGGTAGAGATCATCTAAACCAAGTACTTTACTCAATTTATGTTAAATTGTTCATATATTTTTCAGATATACTGAATTGGTATACTTCAGAAAACATTGTTGATGTGTTAATATTGGTTTATAAATTATACCGTATTCATAAATGAAGGTGTTTATTGTTTTACTATTGTAATCGAATAAGCAGTAGTTGTATGATTTATCACCTTTCCTCAATAGTTCCCCCTCCCCCCATATTATAGCAGTGTGTTAGTTAACTTTCCCTTGC
Organism: Urocitellus parryii; assembly: GCF_045843805.1. Classification (NCBI taxonomy): domain Eukaryota; kingdom Metazoa; phylum Chordata; class Mammalia; order Rodentia; family Sciuridae; genus Urocitellus; species Urocitellus parryii. The sequence goes on from NC_135543.1 coordinate 26,551,257, forward strand.
TGTGATAAAATACGTGGGATAATCAGTTTATAAGGAGAAAATATTTATTTTGGTTCTCAGTTTCTGAGGTTTCAGTCCATATTCACTTGGCCCTATTAGTTTGGGCCCTTGGTTAGGCGGAACATTGTAGGGGGAGGGCACATTGTGGAACAGAGTTGTTTTATATATGGCAGACTGGGAGCTAAGAGAGGAAGGGGCCAGGGTTCCTTTATCCCCTTTGGGGGCCTGCTCCCAGTGACTTAATTTCTTTCTACTAAGTACCACCTCTTAAAGGTTTCATCACCTCTCACATGCTAGTGACCAGCCTCAATACATGGCCTGTGGGCGACATTAAAATCCAAACCCGGGCTGGGGATGTGGCTCAAGCGGTAGCGCGCTCTCCTGGCATGCGTGCGGCCCGGTTTCGATCCTCAGCACCACATACCAACAAAGATGTTGTATCCACCTAAAACTAAATATATATATATATAAAAGGTTCTCTCTCCAAAAAAAAAAAAAAAAAATCCAAACCTAATAAGTGGACATTTTATGGTCTATTTTGGGAAATGAGAAAGAATAGTGCATTAGGTCCATTGTTTCATCAGGCTTTGCCTGAAATTTTGGTTGGATGAGGTAAACACCACTGCTGAAATTTTAATATCATCAGTTTGCATGTTTTTAAAATTTGGTGTTCAATGTTTTTCGCTTTGTCTTCTAACAAGTATTTTGTATTTTGACTCTTAGACTTGAATACTGTTAGGCAGTTTAGGAAACAATTTCATAATTTTCTTGGGAACTGATAGAATTCTTTCACTAAACTGCCTTGTTTGGTAGATGTGTTTGAATGTGTGTGGGGGGGTGCGGGGGGGGCAGATACTACTACATCTTTTTGATTTGGATGGAGTAATTTATAGTTTTTATAGTTCTCTAGGAAATTGCTTTTGGCTATGACTTTAAGTTGTTAGGACATAGTTGCATAAAGTTCTCTTAAAGAAATTTTCATAGTATTTGTGATCTTTATGAGCCTTTTCTTATTTTGAAGTCTGCATTTGTTAGCTTTCCCTTTTGGGGGCCTGATTTTTTTTTTTTTTATAGACTGCATTTTGTTTTCTCATTCATATTTTTTGCTTTATTTAATTCTTTACTTTTGTGGTTTGTTTTCTTGTTGGTTATTTGTTTTCTTGACTGTTATTTTTTTGTCTTTTTGGTACCTGGGATTGAACCTGGGGCGCTTAACTAACACTGAGCCACATCCCCAGCCCTTTTAAAATATGTTATTTAGAGAAAGGGTCTCATTGAGTTGCTTAGGGCCTTGCTAAGTTGCTGAGACTGGCTTTGAACTTGTAATCCTCCTGCCTCCACCTCCAGAGCCGCCAGGAGTACACGTGTTAAATCTTTATTGTATAGTAAAAGAAGCATTTAGGAGATGTTCTCTAAGGTTTATAGATTTTTGAAAAGTAGTATGTTCTTTATTGTTTCTTTTAATAGCTGAATTTGGTTTTGATTTTGTTACACTGGAAGCTACTGTAATCATTGTAATGTAGAGACTGATTTAAGGACCCTCAAGTAAAAGGGAACTTGATTATACGGAAAATATGATTTTACCAGTAATAAAAACCAAGAATTGGACCTCCCGCATTCTCTGAAATGGCTAGTGATTGAAAATTGCCATATCATTTGATGACTTTTGCGTGGTCACCCATTTGACATGTTGACTATGTTAGTCTTGTCTTTATTTTTTCTTATATATAAAAATGTACTATTTTAACATAGCTAAAATATGTAATAATAGTATGATTTTTTTCAGTTTCCCTTGGTACCCTCTCTGGCGCCCATATTATACATCACTGCAGATGGGATATTTGCAAAATAGTTGTATTGATTTTACTACTGTTTCTAACTTATTTCAGACTGTTTTTTTGTTTTTTCTATCTCATGTTTAAAGTTGAAGAGTAGTGTCAGGGAAATATTTTTATTCATTGATGACATGTAATTATTTTCCTGCTTAATGTGGGTTATTTTGTATGTGAATATGCCTTCATGAATGTAATATTTAAATTACATAATGTTCCAGTTTTAACATTTTTATAATTTTGTGTTTATAAAATATGGTAAAGAAACAGGGTCGATTATTATAAGTTTTAGTCTTAATTTACATTAGTTTTTTATTTAGAATTCAGATAATGTATCATGTGTGTGTACACACATTCTGGTGATTGAACACTGAGCTTCTTGCGTGCTACGCAGGCACAATGCCATTTTAAAAAAAATTTTTTAAATATTTTTTAGTTTTTCAGCGGACACAACATCTTTGTTTGTATGTGGTGTTGAAGATTGAACCCGGGCCGCACGCAAACCAGGCGAGCGCGCTACCGCTTGAGCCACATCCCCAGCCCCAAGCACAATGCCATTGAACTACACCCCAGCCCTGTGTCTCATGCCATATTCCTCTGTAGAGTACATAGAAGTTGTTACTGAAGTATTGGAAATCATACTTTGAGAACATTTTAGAGATGGCAGAGTGGAGTAGAAAAAATTCACTTAAAAAAATAGATTAAAGTTAATAGACATCAGAGATTAGTAGAGAATAGTAGCTGAAATCAGTTCTTGGTAGTATTCATAGCAGGTTAATTTCGCCCCTCTATGGTTTTTAATGATCCTTCCTACTAAGCATACCCATTCACTGGAGGAAGAATTTGAAGCTTGGTTCAAAGATTATGTAAGTGCTAAATAAAGAAGAGGAGGTTTTTATTGTTGCTTTAGTTAATTTGGTTGCAATAGGGATTGAACCCAAGATCTTGCATGACAGGCAAGTATTCTACCACTCAGCTACATCCCCAGACCTTTTTATTTTTGAGACATGGTCTTGTTAAATAGCTAAATGGCCTTGACAAACTTGAGTTCCTTCTGCTTTAGCCTCCTAAGTAGTGAGGATTACAGGTATTTGCTGTTGTAATTAAATGGAAATTGAAGACCAGAGAAATGAAATGTCTTTCCCGAGGTCCTAAGTCTTGGTGCCAGGGTTTGACCTACAGCTACTGACTTGCTGGACTGAAGTTTTCTATAGCGGTTCATTGACTCTCAAAACCATTATCTTTGATTGTGTTTTTGGCATTACTTTATTTTTGCAGCATTTTGTAAATGCAGAGACTTTTCTTCTGCTGTTCAGAATCATGTGACATTATAAATCTTTTCCTTTGTGTACGTAATCTCCAATTATTTGAGGGGATAAGACCCCAAGTTGTCCAGAAAACGAATACCTGGCTGCTTAGGTTTGAGCCTCACTGATTAGGATGCGTGGAGAAACCTCAAGTCACAGTAAGAAAAGGGTCTTCTGTGAGTAGGTTTCTGAAAGGATTTTGGTCAGCTCCAGGTCTTCCTCTCTCTCGTTAGATGGTGGATGTGTGATTTTGGTAAATCTGACCCATGTGGTTTACCTTTAAATTCAGAATCAACTCAAAAATCACAATAGCAGAATTCATGAGGCAGCAGGTGGTTAAAAGTATTCATTAGATTTTGTTGAATAAATAGAAGGTGAGATGTAAAACAGGAACTGCCTTTATTTTATACCCAAAAATAAGTCAGTAGAGTGAGGTGGAGGGTAATCTTGTCCTTTAGTTGACTCTCCATTTTCAAAAGTATTTTTCTCATTTCAATATCTAGCTAGGATTTTTAATAATTTTGAAAGTTTGATTGCTAAATAAAATGGAAATGATTTTTAGCTTTAATATTTTAAAATATCAGTTTCATATTATATTGTCTGTTCCCTAATATTTGAGTTGGGGTAAAATAAAAATTCATTGGGTTTTGGATCACAATTATATGACTTGATTTTATAAATTTACTAAGTAACCACATCTAATTTTTTGCTAGGTTAATTAGTGATAACTTTGTAACAACACAAATACTAGGCTTACTTTTGTAAAAGAACATTTCCATTGGTTATAGAATTCATAATAAAGCAAATGTGGATTTAATTAGTGCATAATCAAATAACGAAGAGGTTAATAGACACTAGTAGATTAGATTACCAGAATTAAGAGTTTAATGAGGTATAATTTAATGATGTAATTTGAATCATTTTTATGGGAGATGGTTTTATGAATATTAGTGATTCTAAGTTGGTATGTGAAAAATGCTGATTACTAGCATGTGTCAATTGATAGAGGAAAAAATCAGATTTTATAGTATATTTTAGGTGGGATTTTTATGTTTGGAGATGACTATTGGCTTATCTTTTTTCTCTTTCTTTTTAGAATATGGTTTCTAGTTTTAGGGTTTCTGAACTACAAGTGTTACTAGGCTTTGCTGGACGGAATAAAAGTGGACGCAAACATGACCTCCTAATGAGGGCGCTGCATTTATTGAAGAGTGGCTGCAGCCCTGCGGTTCAGATTAAAATCCGAGAATTGTATAGACGTCGATATCCTCGGACTCTTGAAGGACTTTCGGATTTATCCACAATCAAATCATCCGTTTTTAATTTGGATGGTAGCTCATCACCTGTAGAACCTGACTTGGCTGTGGCTGGAATCCACTCATTGCCTTCCACTTCAGTTACACCTCACTCACCGTCCTCTCCTGTTGGTTCTGTGCTGCTTCAAGATACTAAGCCCACATTTGAGATGCAGCAACCATCTCCTCCGATTCCTCCTGTCCATCCTGATGTGCAGTTAAAAAACCTGCCCTTTTATGATGTCCTTGATGTTCTCATCAAGCCCACAAGTTTAGGTAAGTGTCTTTCTGGACAAGAAAGTAAACAAAACAAGAGGCCTTCAACTATTAATTAGTGATTTGTTAATGTTACAAAATTGAGACATTAATGTCAAACGTTTAAATATATGGGTAAAAAAAATATGGTAACATCGTATGATTAAAAAAAATATGGTAACTATATCTGAAATCTGACATAACTATTATGTTTAGTGTTCTTGTTTCCCAATTTTTTTTATTGTGATAAACTACATATAAAATCTACAGTCTTGACCATTTGTAAATGTACAGTTTAGTTGTATTAAGTACAATAGTAATCTTGTGCAGCTATCACCAGCAACCATATTCAGTACACTTCAGTTTGTAAAACATAAAACTGTACTCATTAAATAATAACTCACCATTCCTCTTTTCCCCAGCTCTTGGCAGCCACCATTCTGCTTTTTTCTGGTTTTTTTTGGTGGTGGGGGGGAGGATTGAACCAGAGCCTTATGCTGGCTAAGTACATGCTTTACCAATAAGCTATACCCTGAACCCCAGCCCATTATCTCTGATTTTGACTAGTCACTTTATATAAATGGATCCTGCAATATTTGTCTTCCTATAACTAACTTATTTCATTTAATGTGTCCTCTGGGTTCTTCCATGTTGTAGTGTATGTCAGAATTTTCTTCCTTTTTAAGGCTAATACTATAACTTTTATTTTGTATTTTTTTGATACAGAGAATTGAACCCAGGGGCACTTAACCACTGAGCCACATTCCTAGTCCACATTTTTTGGCAGGTGGTGGGTACCAGGGATTGAACACGGGGGCACTCAACCACCGAGCCAAATCCCCAGCCCTGTTTTGTATTTTATTTAGAGATGGCATCTCACTGAGTTGCGTCACTTTTGCCATTGCTGAGGCTGGCTTTGAACTCGAGATCCTCCTGTCTCAGTTTCCCAAGCCACTGGAAACTACGGTGCCTGGCTCCTATTTATTTTTTATTTTGAGACAGGTCTAAGTGGCCTAGGACTTCACTAAATTGCTGAGAGGTTGATCTCAAACTTGGTATCCTACTGCTTCAGCCTCTAGATTATAGGGATTATAGGTGTACACTACCACACCTGGCTATAGTACTATAACTTTTTAAATGCCCCACTTCATTACCTGCCACTCAGTCTTACTGCTTTGAGACGACTACTTTAGTTGATGTTGTAGTGTTCACTTCCATTACCACATTTTGCTTATCCACCAATGGATACTTCAGTTGCTTGTAATTTTGAACTATTGTGAATAATGCTTCTATGAATGTGAATTTACAAAAATAAAAATCTCTTTGAGACATTCCTTTGAATTGTCTGGTTATATACGCAAAAATAGAATTGCTATATCACATGATAATTCTTTAATTTTTTGAGGAAATTGCCATGCTATTTTCCACAGCAGCTGCACCATTTTATATTTCTACCACCAATGCACAGGGGTTTAGTCTACATCCTTGTTAACATTTCTTTTTCTTTCTTTTTTTTTTTAATAGTTGCCATCCTAAGCTGGCATCTTACATTTATTTGCATTTTTGTAATGATTATGATGTCAAGCTTCTTCATATGCTTATCTACCATTTGTAGTTTTTTGGAGAAATATCTTTTCAGGTCCTTTGCTCATTTTGAACTAGGTTGTTGTTTGTTTTTGAGTTTTAGGAGTTCTGTTTGTATTCTGGATATATACAGATATCAGATAAATGATTTGCAAATATTTTATCACATTCTGTGGATTACTGTTTTTTGTCTTTTTTTTTTTTTTAAATATTTATTTATTTATTTAGTTCTCGGCGGACACAACATCTTTGTTGGTATGTGGTGCTGAGGATCGAACCCGGGCCGCACGCATGCCAGGCGAGCGCGCTACCGCTTGAGCCACATCCCCAGCCCCTGTTTTTTGTCTTTGATGCAAAATTTAAAACATTTTCATAATGTTCAATTCATCTGCTTTTTATTTTGTTGCCTATGCCTTTGATGTCAGATTTAAGAAATCATTGCCAAATCTCATGTCTTGAAGATTTTGCCTTATGTTTTTCTCTGAAGTTTTATACCTTTAGGTTTTACTGGGCTGATTCAGTTTGAGTTAATTTTTATATGTAATATTAGGTAAAGTCCACTTTCTTCTGTGTGTGTATATTCAGTTTTCCCAAAATAATTTGTTTAAGAGACTACCTTCTTCCCTCTCAATGAACTTGACAGACTTGTCAAAATTTTTGACATAATGCAAAAAAGCTTTATTTTTATTTATTTATATTTTAGTTGTACCAGGTGTTAAACCCAGAGAGGCTTCATCACTGAGCTACATCCCCAACCCTTTTTATGTTTTGTTTTTTTTTTTTTTTTTTTAAATGGGCTCTCACTAAATTGCTCAGTCTGGCTTTGAACTTGTAATCTTTCTCACTCAGCCTCCCAAGTTGCTGGGATTACAGGCGTGTGCCATCAGGCTTGGCATCAGATGTTTTATTTCTGGGTTTTGTATTCCGTTGTTCCAAGTGTCTGTCTTCATGTCAATACTAAATTGTTTGTATTACTATAGCTTTACAGTAAGTTTTGAAATCATGAAGTGTGAGTTCTCTAACTTTGTGCTCTTTCAAGATTGCTTTGAGTATTCAGGGTTCCTTGATATGCTGAAAGCATTTTAGAACAGGTTTTTCTTTTTATGGAAAAATCTCACTGGGATTTTGAGATAGATTGCATTTGAATTGTGTTGGGTGGTATTGGAATCTTTATGATATTGTGTTCCAGTCCATGAATGTGGAGTGTGTTTTCATTTGTGTATATTACCTTTAGTTTCAGCATGGTTTGTGCTTTTTGTCATGTAAGTCTTTCACCTCTGTAGTATTATGAAGTATTTTTTCTAATGCAAATATAAATGGATTTTTTTCATAACTTTCCTTTCATATTGCTCATTGTTAGAATATAGCAATGTAACTGATTTGTGTGTGGACTTTGTATATTGCTACTTTTCTGTATTTATTTATTCTTGTAGCTTTTTAAAAATGTGTGTGGGTTTACTAAATAAAAGATAATATCAGTGAACAGAGATCATTTTGCTTCTTTCCAAATTTTCATTTCTTTTTCTTGCCTAATTTCTCTGGCTAGAATTTCCTCATATATTCTTCTTATAGCTTAGGAGTCATTGTTCTGTGTAAATGAGAACAGATGTAGATCTCATGTCTGTGATTTTATGTTTTGATATGTTTTCAAAAAACCAAGTTTGTTTAGTTTTAAGCTGCTTTCCTAAAATACCTTTTTCATAATTAATTTTTTTCCCAAAGTAACACACGGAGTTTGACACAAGTCTAATGTCAATAACTGCTCAGAAAATTTGAGGAATTTTATCATAGTTCTGAAAGTTGCTACACATGACTAACAATTTTTCCAGCTTATTGACTTCTATGTTTCCAGAGCATAATTTTAGTGCATAATGAAATTATTTATGTAGTCATTGGACTTATTGATGACATTAACTGGGAAAAAGCATTTTATGATTAATTTGGAAGATTGTTTTCTATCCTGGGATAACTTTTTAGTTTTAAATCATTTGAAAACTTAAAACTGCCAATGTGCTTTTTCCCCTTTTAGTAGTAGTATGCAGGGTTTCTTGGTAGTGGTTACAATAGAAGGTATTTTAGAAACATATATGATTGTCTGGAAAGAAGACTGGGGGATAAAAGAAGATGCAGCAGTGTCTTTTCTCTAATAGCAGTAATGGTGTTCTAAGAGGTGAACTCTGGAAAGACCTCATGCATTTCTTTATTTTTTGGCATTGTTCAGAAATAGAAATAGGAATTTAAAATAACTTCTTATATTATAGAATTTCTCTTTAGTTAACCTCAGTAAGGTTAAAGGAAAGTAGTAGACTGTATAAATTTAATAAAACATGCATTTGGGGCATATAGATAACTTTTTTGTTTGGCTTATGTAAAACAATGGCTGGGATATTTTGTGTTGAAGAGTGGCTAAGAATACTCTACATTTTGCTTATAGTTAAACTAAGGATGCAAGAAATGCACACACACAACCTCCTGCCCCCCCAAAACCAAAACCTGTATGTTTTTTTATAATTCCTACCCAGCATTATTTTCTTACCTTATCTTCCCTAAAGAGACATTGAAGGGATTCTCTTAATTATAATATCTATGTCAGATTGATAAAAAAATGAGCAATTTTCTCTTAAGTTGGGTTTGGTGGTGCACACCTATGAGCCCAGGTACGTGGGAGGATCACCTGAACATGAGTTCCAGACCAACCTGGGCAATATGGTGAGACCCTGTCTCAAGGGTTTAAAAAAATTATTATTTAGACTTTGAGGTAGACAGTTAAAATGTCAGTAAAATACCATGTGGTTTGTGTCATGGTTTGAATATGGGCAGCAAACACCACCCCCACCCCCACCCCCCACCCCCACCCCCTCATCCTTGGTAGTGTTCATGTGCTGAAGGATTGTTCCTCAAGATGGTATTATGGACCTTTGGGAGCTGGGTCCTTAGGTCATAGTGGGTCATGCCCCAGAAGGGGATTCCAAGACTCTTGCCATCCTCTTCCTGTTTTCTTTTCTGGCCATGAGGTGAGTACTTTTACTCTCACTTCCAGTCTCCCCCCAACCCCCAGACCCAAAACAATGGGGCCTATGATTTGTGGACTAGAGCCTTCAAAACTGAGCCAGGATAAATCTTTTTTCTTTGTAAGTTAATTTCAGGTATTTCATTATAATAACATGAAATGGGTTCATAATTTGCCAAAGAAAAATTGAAAAATTTTCTAATGTTTCTAATAACATTTAATTGAATATTTTTAGTGGTGTTATAATTTCTGCAGCAGTTAACGTAAATTCAGAAGTTTCCTTAATTTTTAATAGTTTGGTTTTGTAGTTTTGAAAATACTTATGAAAATATTTAAACATTGGTATGAAATGACTTGTTGACATTTGGGAATGAGAATCAAGTCAAGAAAGATTCTCAGGTGCACGTTTCAAATCACATACTCCTTCTTTTGCAGTGCTGGTTGTTGATCCCAGGGCCTCCTGCAGAAAACTTGTATTCTTGACATTCTCAGGCCAGGCTGTACAGACTTGATTTATACACAGAGAATTAGTTCCTTACTAGGATTTTGTTGTTTTGTGGTACCAGGAGTTGAGCGCAGGGCTCATGCATGCTACACAGGTGCTCTACATTGAGCCATATCTCCGACCCTTTTTATTTTTTATTTTTTTTGAGATGGGGTAAGCTAAGCTTCCCAGACTGGCCTCAAACTTACAATCCTCCTGCTTTAGGCTCTCAAGTTGCTGGAATTACAGACGTGCACTACTGTGCCATCTTTGTTTTTGTTATTTTGGTATATCAATTAAGGTGCTGTGCTTATCAGTGGCCAACTTAGCAAAACCCTGTCTTAAAAAAATAAAACGGCAACAACAACAAAATACAAGTATATTCTCTTTAAGAATATACATTATTATATAGTTTTGCAGTTTGGAGTGATATATGTTCAAAATAGTAAAATTAAATAACCTGGCATTTAAAATGATGAATTGTGGTATCTAGAAAACATGGGTGTCTAGTATATTAAAGTTTTTTGTAGCCAGTTTTGCTATTAAGAAATGTTTAAGGGGCTGGGGTTGTGGCTCATTGGCAGAGCACTCGCTTAGCACATGCAAGGCGCTGGGTTTGATCCTCAGCACTACATAAAAATAAATAAATAAAATGAAGGTATTGTGTCCAACTACAACTAAAAAATGTACTTAAAAAAAGAGAAATGTTTAATTTTCTAATCAAAAAGCAAACTAACAAAAATCTTTTCTCTGTTTTTCTCCCTTAAGTAGCTATTTCTCATTTACTCTCAGAGGCAGTCTTTTTCTCTTCAATTTTAATTTTTAAAGATAATTTAATATGAATCCTTTTTAAGTTTAGGTATATATTATCTAGACAAAAGAACAGATTTAAAACCTGTTAAATTGGAAGAAAAGGTTTAAGGGCTGCGTGACGGGAAATATTGTTGTGGCTATATTAGGAAAATAAAATCTACATTATGACAGGTTATTGAAAAAGGAAAGGATTTGAACAAGCTATATTTAATTCGAATCCTTGAGTTATGATGGTTTTTCCCTCTGTGGGTTTTTTTGTTTTGTTTTGGTTTTGGTACTGGGGATTGAACCCAGTGGTGCTTAACCACTGAGCTTCATCTCCAGCCCTTTTTTGTATTTTATTTATAAACAGGTCTCTCTGGGTTGCTAAGGGCCTCTGTAAATTGCTGAGGCTGGCTTTGAACTTGCAATCCTCCTGAGCCTCAGCCTCAGAAGCTGCTGGGATCCCCCTGTTTTTAATTAAAAGCATTCAAGAAGTTCATTGGATTAAACAAAGAGGAATGAAGGGAAGGGATGGGGAATGAGAATAGGAAAGACAGTAGAATGAATTGGACATAATTTTCCTATGTTCGTTTATAAATATACAATCAGTATAACACACCACATCACGTACAACCACAAGAATGGGAAGTTATACTCCATGTATGTACAATATGTCAAAATAACTGTACTGTTATAACTGTACTGTCATGTATATCTAAAAAGAACAAATTAAAAATGTGAGAAAAAAAATAAAACCATTCATGGGATCTTACAGAATTGATTTTCCTGATCTCAAAGTTTAGAAAATAGAAAATAAATAGAATTGTATATCATGCATGCTCTACTTTATATTCTGCTTTTCTTTCTCATGATCTGTATTACAATTGCAATTCAGTTCATAGATTTACCTTATGGTAAGTTTAGCATGCTTTTGGCTGCTATTTTGTCATGAAATCTAAAAATTGTCAGCATCAATACAAATCAGATTTTATTCACATGCACTATTTTTTGTTGTTGTAAATTCCTGGAGTCCAGTTATGATAGATGTATAGTGAAGAAATAGATCCATTTTTTTCATAGACCATGAGGTAATAATCTGGATTGAAAATTTGGTAGCAAAGAAATGATAGATAAAAAATAAGATAAAAATGATAGATAAAATGCATATTTTATTGAAAGGCACAATAAAGATAATGTCTGTTCTGATATAAACTATTCACATTAAGTTGAAGGTTAACAAGTTGTATGTGTATGTGTCATATGCTGACTGAAAACATTATGATTTCAAATGTTAAGTTTCTTGATTTGTGGGAATTTTTTTGGGTAGGTTAACTGTAGTTATCCAGATGGGGCCTCAACTACCAGCATATATCATGGGGAATTCACTGAGGATGTTGCAGGTGTAGATATGTACTTATTATTATTTTTTTGCTATTGTTATATTTTTATGTCTATAATGCCATTACTTTTGCTTTAAATAGTTACAATATCTTTTTTAATTTTTAGAGGGTTTGTACCAGGAATTGAACTCCAGAGCACTCAACTGCTGAGCCACATCCCCAGCCCTATTTTGTGTTTTATTTAGAGACAGGGTCTCACTGAGTTGCCTAGTGCCTCCTTATTCTCCTTTCTCAGTCTACCAAGCCGTTGGGATTACAGGGGTGCGCCAACGCGCCCAGCTAACAACAAATTCTTATAGCTTTTGTTTACCTTACAAGTTATTTCACTCTGTTTTGGAAAGATACTGAATTTTTGTTGTTTCCTTTTACCACTTTGTTTTAGTTTTTTGGGGAACTGGGGATTAAACCCAGAGGGATCATCTAGCTACATTCCCAGCTCTTTTTATTTTTACTTTAAGATAAAGGTCTTGCTAAATTATTTAGGGCCTCGCTCAGTTGCTCAGACTGGCCTTGAACTTGCGGATCCTCCTGCCTCAGCCTCCTGAGCTGTTGGGATTACAGACATGTGCCACCACGCCAGGCTCTTTTCACCACTTTAGAGATGTCTTGTGTCTTGCATTCCTTCTGATGAGAAATAGCTGTTATTTATGGAATGTTCTTGTTCTTTGCCTGTTTTTAAGATTTTATGGTCATTGATTTTTAGTAGTTTGATTTTTGTGATGTGACTAGGTAGTTTTGTTTTTATTATTTTGCTTGGGGTTTGATTTGAAATCAAGTCATTTTCCTCCTTCAAAATTATGAATTATTCTTTAATTCTCCAAGTGTTTTGTTTGTTTGTTGTTCAGTCTTCCATTTTTGCTTTCTAAATGTTTCATTTGTGTGTAGATCTTTTGAGGTTTCTGGCTGGAGAGACTGGGTGCTCAGGCCATGAACTAAGATAGGAAATGCAGTGTATGCTCACTTGTAATCTCAAAATAAGTTATTGAATTTTACAACTAAAAGAGGTCATTGGTCATCTTAGCCAAGAGTAAGAGTGAAAAGTTGGGATTCATACAAGAAAGAAAGGATGAAGTAAGAATTTAAGAAATGAAGAGACTTAAAAGATTGTGCTTGTGTCTTTGTGTTTTATGCCCCATAATTGTGAGATAGCCTAAAATTTTTTCATTTTTAGGCCTTCAACATAAATAGCATCCGTTTTTCCCCACTTTTTAAAAGAGTAATCTGAGAAAATACCAATCACTTTATGATGATATCTAGGGAGCTTAATTGCTATAGCATATTGCTTATGCTTTGTCTCAGTTTATATTTTTCTTAGGTTAATATGACTTATAGTTAAGCCCTCTGACGTTGAATATTCAATTGGCATCTTATTTATTCTCATCTTCTAGGAAAATTTTGGTCAGATATACACAAGGGGCTGTTTGCCCATTTTTAGGTTGTACTGTAATCAATACTTGTTGGGAAGCAGAAGACTTAAAATTTCTGTAATAGCTTTTTAAATTTGTTTTGTTTTAATAGGTACTAGAATATCAATGGATAATTCATCACTATTAATCTGTTACACAAATATGTCATAAATCCAACTAGTATGTATAATTATAATGTACCAGTAAAACATTTAAAAAACCTGTTGCAGAACTTTGTGAAGTCATAAATACACTTCAGCTTTTTATATGAGAATTAAGAAGAATGAATTCAGTAGATAAATTGTAAGCAAATAATTAATACATAATTATTACATAACTATGAAGTTGTGAGATTTAAATTTTTCAGAGATACTAAATATAAAGCACTGAATACAAAGCACAACAAAGAAATACAAAATACACTTAGATAGAGTTCCCCCAGGGGACAGTTTACTTCCTGAGACTTTTATTAGATGGTACTATTGGAAGGATGAAATGTAATCTTAAAGGATTTTGTTATTTTTAATAGTATATTACAATTTGTGTTTTAGAATAAAGATTAAGTGCTTAAAATAATTAAAACCAAGTTGAAGTGACTTCACTCAAAATTCTAAGATCAGTACAGTTTAGTAATTTCTTGGTCACTAAATTCTTGATTACTTATAATTTTCATTTCAAAATTTCAGAAGTTTGCAGGTTATTACAGGTGCTGACATCCTTTGATTTGTTATTGAAATATTCTTTCTTTTTCCCCAGTTCAAAGCAGTATTCAGCGATTTCAAGAGAAGTTTTTTATTTTTGCTTTGACACCTCAACAAGTTAGAGAGATATGCATATCAAGGTAAGAGGAATGCATGGAGTATGTTTCTCCTTGAATGTTGTATATTGGTCTTTTAGGGCTGCCATAACAAAGGGCTGCACAGAGAGGTTGGCTTAAATAGCAGAAATTTGTTTCTCAGAATTCTGGAGGCTTCTGCTCAAGAGCAAGGTGTTGACAGGTTTGGTTTCTTCTAAGGCCTTTCATTTTAGCTTACCCATTTTGCTGTATCTCCTTACATGACCTTTTCTTTGTACCAGGAATATGCCTGGAGTCTTTTCCTTTTAATACCAGCCCTGTTTAGGGACCCACCCTTAAGACTTCATTTAACCTTAATTGCCTCTTTTGAAAAATCTTGTCTTCAAATGCTCACATTGGTAGGGCTTCAGCATGACAATTTTGTGGGTATACTGTCCAGTTCATAATTGTTGGACTATTTCTCTTTTAAGCAAGGGGAGTATACTTTGAAAATTAGTCAAATATTTAATAAATACTCTATATTAGAAACAATTTTAACTTTTGAATTGAAACCTCACTATCTTTTAAATTGTTTAAGTCACATTTGGCAACACATGTTTTTCCTGTTTTTTTCAGTGCTGGGAATCAGACACAGTGCCTTTTACATATAGGCAAGCATCTCACCACTGAACTACACCCCTAATCACACAGCAATTTTTTAAATGAAAAATATTTTCCAAATATTAAACATAAAAATTTGTGATAAAAGCCCAAAGGTAGGATGACCATCAACTTTATAATATCAAACTGAAGCATTTTTTAAAGTAAAGTGAGCATAATTAATATTTATTTTTCAATAAAAACAAAAACCTTAAAGTTTAGAGCAAAGTAAGCTAAAAAAAATACTGACCAAAAAATTACTTGAAATCTAAAAGCAATTAGAAAAGTACTGATACCCTTGCCTATTTTGGAAAATAGAATCTTAAAAGTACACATTTGTAAAGAGTAAATGAACTAAGAGATATAAAAGGAAAGAGAAGGTAATTTGTAGAGTAAACTTTTCAAATTAAACATATTCATCTTGAAAACTGGAAGCCATGTGTAGCCATTCTTATTTGTAGCCATTGCTGAAGCAGAAGCGGCCAAAATGAAGTTCAACCCTTTGTTCAAGGTGTCTTAATGCCTCTTCCCATGTTCATCGGATGATTATGTTCTTCCCTCCTTCCTGAGAGCAGAGGCAGAAGCACAAGCACAACTTTTGATCTATGTGCAATCAAAGGGATAATGAAGTTCAGGTTGTGTGAGGACACTGTAAAGGCTAGCAGATTGGCAAAGTAGTTTGGATTCATAGGAACAAACTTGTCATGTGCATTGAATGTGGCGATGGGAAAAGTCTAATGGCACAAGAGCTGTCCATGTGGGCATTCACCCCAGCATGGTCATTATCACCAGACTAAAACTGGACAAAGACCGCAAAAAGATCCTGAAATGGAAGGTCAAATCTTGCTAAATAGGAAAGGAAAAGGGCAAATATAAGGAAAAAACAGTTGAGAAGATACAGGAGAGAAGTCTAAAGTTATCTTTTACAATTTTCAAGCTGTTAAAATGGAAAAATATATATATATATATAATTTTTTGGTGTTAATAATAACTTCTTGATATAAGGTGCTATAGTTTACTAACTTTGGGGGGAAAGTCTATATTTAACATAATTTTATAAGTTTTTTATAGCCGAATGTTGCCATCTTTAATCTGTAAGCTGCATATTAAGTCTCCCTAGGTGGTGGATTCAGATTTATGGATGTTAAACTCTTAAATACGAAGTATCTTGAAAATGGACTGTTGTTACGTAGAAGACTCTGGGACACAACTTTAGATTCTTTAACTAATTATATCATTTTTATTAAAATTATGTGTCTCAACAAAATTCTCAATGATTTTATAATCTGTTCCTGGAAAGTTTGAGGTCCCAAAGAGTAGTGCACACATAGAAAGGGTAACTTGTAGGGATCTTAGGGGACATTTAATAAATCAACTAACAAAATAGACCAAAATCATATTTTATATCATTAGTTCTTAATTTTGTTTTCTTTTGATAAGCTCTTACTTAGGAGCAGTGTTTGTTAAGTGTTCATTAGATATAAGATGTTTTATATGACATGATCCTTTTCTACCAAGTTTAGTGCAAATCAGCTCATTTTCATAAAGTGTTTGATGCAAGGTGTCATGAAAAGAACCTGTTTAGTAATGACATATGAGCTGATTTATAGGAGGGAGAAGATAACTGTTACCTGTGGTAACAGTCTGGGAAAACTTGACTAAGATGTTGGTTGGCTTTGAATAAAGGAGATTAGAGTAAGGGATTTAGAGGTTCATACTTCAAGGAAATTTTTTAAGCAAATGAAGTGAGGAATACTTGCAAACTGTGCTATTCTAAATGTGTGGGAGAATTTGCTTTAAGTACATAAATATGTAAGTAAACATATCACTTAAAACTCTAGCTGCTTCTGGAGAAGGGAACTAGATAGCTGGGAGCAGAATTATGGGGACTCTTTATATCTTTCTTGTATACATTTGGTGTTTGGATTATGTGAATATGTTAACTAATAAGAAATGGATGACCAATTTTGTTTTTTTTTTTAATACTTATTTTTTAGTTGTAGTTGGACACAATACCTTTATTTTATTTATTTATTCTTATGTGGTGGCTGAGGATCGAACCCAGGGCCTTGCACATGCTAGGTGAGCGCCCTACCACCGAGCCACAACATCAACCCATGAATGACTAATTTTAAACTGAAAGTATTAATCATGTTCTGTAGATAGATGGTGGTGATAGTTGCCCAATATGAATGTACTTACTGCCACAGACCTGCACTTTTTTTTTTAAAATTTTTTAGTTGTAGTTGGACACAACACCTTTTATTTATTTATTTATATGTGATGCTGAGGTTTGAACCCAGGGCCTTGCATGTGCTAGGCGAACACTCTGTGGCTGAGCCACAACCCCAGCCCACCAGACCTGCACTCTTAAGAATGATTATAATCGAAAAATTATTTTTTTATTGTATATTTAACCCTAATATAAAAATTTTTTAAAAAGTAGTGGCTGTTTACAATCCCCCCTCAAAAGATAAAGACCACATGCATCACATGTAAATTACAAAGCCTAACCTTTTCAGAGCTACATAGTAAATTGGTAAAAATCCCCTTAGTGCTGCCTATAATTTCAGGATTCTGAAGACTGAGGCAGGAGGATTGCAAGTTCAAGGCCAGCCTCGGTAACTTAGTGAAACTGTCTCAAAATAGAAAAAATAAAGGCTTTGGGATGTAGCTCAGTGTTAAATTGCCCCCTGGGATAAATCTCCAGTTTCCAACCCCCACTGCAAAAAAAAAAAAAAAAAAAAATTCCGTATAATAAATGGAAGTGAAGTTTGCTGCCTATTACCAAGCTTTAATAATTATCAATGTTTTGGCTGTCTATATCTGACTCTCTCCTTCCTTTATTTCCTGAAGCATTTAAAGCAGATCACAGGCATTATATAATTTAATCCAAAAATATTTCAAGATTCAGCTCTAATTTTGAACATAATCACTGAAATTAATAATTCCTTAATACAGATAATACCCAGTCCATATTCATATTTGCTCAATTGTTTTAGTTTTCAAACAAGGTGCATATATTACTTTTGACTTTAATGTTGATACAATAATATTAACTAAACTGTAGACTTCAGATTTTGCTTATTTTTCAACTAATGAACTCTGTTTCTAGATCTCATTTTAAATTACATTTAATTGTGATATCATCTTAATTTCTTTCTTTTTTTTTTTAGAGAGAGAGAATTTTTTTTAATGTTTATTTTTTTTTAGTTTTCAGCGGACACAACATCTTTGTTTGTATGTGGTGCTGAGGATTGAACCCGGGCCGCGCGCATGCCAGGCAAGCGTGCTACCGCTTTAGCCACATCCCCAGCCCTTAATTTCTTTTTTTACTTAGTAAGTTTCTTAGTTTTTCCTTGTCTTTTTGACTTCTGATACTTTTGAAGAGTACTGGTCAGGCAATTTTGTTGACTGCCCTCAGTTTCGGTATGTCTTTTATTTTGTTACTGCTGAAATTTTTGCATTTTTGATAATATCTCAAGTTATATTCCCTTCTTGGTGTTTCATTCCAGGGACTACATAATATTGATCTGTTTTATTTTTGGTGATACTAACTTTGGTTGTTTGGTTAAGGTACTGTGTACCAGATTTTTGCACTGTAGTTATTGAGTTTCTTATTAATAACTACCTTGGAGATACTTTGAGAGTAGGCATATACTGTTGCTCCTCAGACTTTTGCTCTAGTTCATTATTCATTTGTGAATCTTGTCTTCAGCAAAATAGTCATGTGTTTCAGTGATGATTTTCTATTATCCTTATTCTTTTCTACATTGGAGCTTTTCTTTTGTAGGAAAGAACTGTCCCTTCTCCCTTATTTATGTATGTAGGAATTCATATCAGTGTGGTTTCATAGTGTTCCATGGATTTAACTCAGTGCCATAGGGATTTATATTGTGGTTCAATTGTTCTACCTTTGGCTGTTGGTAGTTCTTTCAAATTGGCTTTAATGCCCTTTTAATGTTTCTCTCCCTCCCAGATCCACTTTTAAGCACCTTTATGCTTTCTGACATCCAAGATACTCCAGGCTTATCTTCTGGTTTTGTGTTCCCCCTGGAATTGGGAATTGATCACTTCTCCACAGCCATGGTTCCCCTCATAATTATAATTATCACAGTTTCTGCTTTTCAAACAACAACAACAAAAAAGTTTCATTTGCATGCTTGCTTCTTGTGGTAACATTTAACCATGCCTATCCCTATGGTTCTCAAACTTGCTGCATATTAGAGTCAACTGGGGAGCTTTAAGAAAATCCAATCCATGCCAGATACCCAGGATTCATCCCATATCAGTTAAATTAGAATCTCCTAGGATAGACAGTGGTTTTTGTGGTGCTGGAGATCAAACCCATACACATGCATACTGTATATGTGCTTTATTATTGAATTATACCTATATCCCAAAAACAGGGATCGTTAAAGCTCTCTGGGCGTTTCCTGTGAGCAAATTTGAAAACCACTGCTGTGTGTCTGACTCTTCTCGTTTGCCTGTAGAGATAATAAGGTCTAGTATAAAGATGTGAATATATTCAGGTTCAGCTAGCTTCCTTCCTTCCTTCCTTCCTTCCTTCCTTCCTTCCTTCCTTCCTTCCTTCCTTCCTTGCCTCCCTCCCCTCCCTCCCTCCCTCCCTCCCTCCTTGCCTGCCTCCTTCCTTGTCTCCCTCCCTTCTTGCCTCCCTCCCTTTTTTCCCTCTTCCCCTCCTCCCTTTGTATTATATCATGTAAAGATCCATCAGTGAGTGGCCTCAGCTCTCTTCTTGACTTCAGGACTTCCATTTGGTACTACCACATTTCTAATCATTCTTCCCTAGGTCTTCCCATTGACTTTTCCTGCTCATTCTCAGAAATCAATTTGTGATTCTCTTCTTGATACTCTGTCAGTTTCTTTGTATGTGCTTTTGTTATTTTTATATTGGAAGTTGAAAATCACCGCTATCTCTCTCCAGTGTCCTTTCTCATTGAGCCTACTTTAATGACCCACAAGCACATCAAACACAGCACATCTAAAATTAAACTTGCCTACTTTTCAGACTTGCTTGTCTTTTGTTCCTTTAATGCAGCACATATTTATTGACTTTCTGCTGTAGTCCAGATTGTACTCCATATATCAGTGACACAAACTTGAAAAATAAATTGGCTTCAAGGACATTTTTGTTTGATGTATTTCCTGCTGTAGTCCCCATTCATTGATAGCATTGGGATCTGTCAGGACACAAGGCCTCTTGGTATTATCCCACTGTTCATAGACCATCTCCCATTACTTTGATAACACTGTATTGATTCTTCTCCATCACTTTCCAGAGTTATAACTTAACCATGGAACTTTACTTTAGAAGAAGCTAGTAGAATTTTTAGAGTAATACCAACTAGAAAGTGAATCTTGGCCCAATGCACTGGTGCATGCCTGTAATCCCTGATTTGGGAGCCTGAGTCAGGAGGATCACAAGTTCAAAGCCAGCCTCAGCAATTTAGCACAGCCCTGGGCAACTTAATGAGAGTCAGTCTCTCTCTCTCTCTCTCTCACACACACACACACACACACACACACACACCCGTCTGGGGGTAAAGCTCGGTGGTAAAGTATCATTGGGTTCAGTCTCCAGTAACAAAAAAAAAAAAGTGAATTTTGGCTTAACCACCTAGATCTATATGCTGCTGGACTAGTGACTAAACCTCATTCATTCTTATCTATCCAATATGTAAAACTGGAGTAACCTCACCACCTCAATGGGTCTTTTGAAGAGGGGTGCTATAACTTGCTCTACTTCTCCTTATCCCAATGAGTAGCATCAACAACTATCCCGTTGCACTATTCCAAAACCTGAGCACCCACCCCAAAATGCCTCTTCTCTCATTTACTTCCTGTGTTTAGTCAGGCTTTGAGGTCTACTGAATACTTTGTGCTGAAGTATCTCAGCAGTATTTGTGTTTAAATAGCTTTCAAGTTCTCTTCTTTTGCCTATACAATTGAAATGGTCTCCTAACTTTGGTTCCTAGCGGATCATGTGATCTTTCTAAAGCCTGTTCTGTTTTTTTCTCTTTGGTACTCAAAAACCTGGTAGTGCTGCTTCATCAAGTCCACACACTTCATTGCCTGGCAGCTCTTTACATTTTGCTCTGCCCAACTTTTTTTTTTTTTTTTTTTAATCATTTTATCTCCCATTAGTTTTCTCTAGCAACTTATATTCTGAATAGGCTTTCTACTTTTCTTGGCTCATCTCCTGTCATTTCTCTTGTTTTCAGATTATGTTCCCCAACCTAACAAGATATTTAAGGCATTTCTAATTGATCCTCACTTTTCTATTGAGAATCACAACACAAGTGGGGTCACTAAATAGAAATAGGCAGAACCACTGTTGTACAAACCCTGTTTGATTGGTCTTCTGATAACTGCCTTGAACTTTCAAGACAAAAATTAAGTTTCCACATTGCTATAGCAATTATCACACTTTTGTTTTGTTATATTACCTACTGTCATGAGTCCTTTGAAGCAAATACTGTGTTTTATTTATCTCTGACGCCCCCAGTGCCCAGACTGAAATGTTTCTTGATTTGAATGAGTGGAATAATATGAGTTGCTCAGAAGAGGTCAGTATTGTCTAGGATATGGGAATGTTTTGAAGAGACACTTGAGAACAGTGGAGCCTTTTAGTGGCAAGGAAGACAGTGGGAGGAGAGGAAACACTGGTACCCAGCTGCTCACACTTATTGAGCACAGCTCTTGTGTTAACATGTTTAATCATCACAACAACTTAATGTGGTAGAAGCAGTAGTTTTCTGTCTTTAACAAATACAGAAACCAAAACTCAGAAAGGTTAAGTAATTGCCCAAGGTCCTTTAGCTCAGGACCATAAAGCTCATGCTGTGCTTTACTGCCTTCCATCAAGGTAGAGAGTTGGAAACAATGAACAGACTATCTCAGTTAGAATAAAGTGAGGGTAAAATGTACTACTTTAGGTACTACTGTTAATGATCTTTTCTCTGACAGAGTGCAAGATTTAGGATAATGGCTAAGGATACCTTGTTAACTACAAGGTGTATCCCCAGGTGATCTTGTTAAAATGCAGATTCAAATTCCATACATCTGGGATGGGGACAGAGAGTCTGCATTTCTAACAAGCTCCTAAAGATACTAGTGCTACTTTGCTGTGGACTCCATTTTGAATGGCAAGGGTTTAGAGGGTTCCGTGCCAGAGGTGTTTTATATAGAACTCTGTTTCTCATCTAGAAAGTGCAAGAGGTTATGTGTATTAATTTGAATACTAATTATGAAGTTGCTATTGTATAGAGAAGTTGATACTGCAAGCATTAGTTCTATATTAGAATAACTTGGGTAGCTGTAAAATGTAATGAGAGACTATACTCAAATCGTAAGAATATCTAGTGAATGGACTTTTATGTTAAACAAGCAAGATCTTCACATGATTAGAGTCTTAGAGTGGAGAACTGCTAAGTACAGATTAATTTGTTAATTTTTTTTCAGAACCTAGCATATTTCTTTTCATGTTAACAAATTTGTTGTCTCTTGAAGTAAGTACTGTATTGTCAGAGTTCCTATGAATTGAAAATACCTTAAAATTGCTGAAAAGACATGACTAAAAGTCAATGAGCGTTATCATCAGAGTGTTTTAATTAAGGTTTATACGGTTGGCAGGCTAGATTTCATGTTTTAACAAGTAAGAATAAAAATGAATAATACTTTTTTCCCCCCGGTGATAGTGTTCCTGTGGAATCTTATTCTATATTCTTAACCTATTCTATTTCTCTTTCCAACAGGGATTTTTTGCCAGGTGGTAGGAGAGATTATACAGTCCAAGTTCAGCTGAGGTGAGTTTGAAATTTTCTAACTATAAGTTTACACTTGTTACCTTTGTGTATGTGACCCTAAATTTTAAAACATATAAACATGTTTGGATTCATTATTTATGAGAGGTTTCTTCTTCTTCTTTTTTTTTAAATGCAGACTTTGCCTGGCAGAGACAAGTTGTCCTCAAGAAGACAACTATCCCAATAGTCTATGTATAAAAGTAAATGGGAAGCTGTTTCCTTTGCCTGTAAGTTGCTTTTTATTCATAAGATTTTCATGTAAATTTAATGTAAACACTGAGAAGGTCTAGAAACAGTGATAGCTATGTACCAATTAATAGTTAGTTCTAGCATCTAGATTAAATATTGTTTTGTCTTTGAGTGATCCATAGCTCCTTAGAGAAGTAAATGACTCTTGGAGAGATGGAAAAAAAAATGAGCCTGGAACTTGTTATTTTAGAATTTTAGGAAGCTCTGAAAGACTCTTGGGATCATATTAAACAACAGGACTTGGGCACTTAAATATATAGGACATCGTGTTATGGTGGCTATATGGATTAGCTGAGACTAGCCAGTGGACATGTGGTGGGATGCAGGGTCTTTTTGAGAGCAGCTAGCCCAAGAGGTATAGAGTTCCAAGCCTGGAACTTGATGTACACACCAGAGGGTTAGGGGAATGCAATGATATTTGACAACCTGTTGTTTAACAGGGAAGCAGCATATGGACTTAGCTGGAATATATACATTGTAAAATGTATGCATCCTGTTCCTGACCTAATAGATAGTTTTGGAATCTTCAAATCCTTAATCAAGTCTTAAAAATAATATTTAAATTGGTGAACTGTTTTGTATTTTGCACTGAGGCCTGAAGTATATTATTAAATTTGTCAGTTGTACAGAAGGCCAACAAAAGCATTAAAAAAAAAAAAAAAAAGGTATGATCTCTTTGTTAAGCCCTACAAAGTGTTTGCTCTAACTGAAGTATTCTGAGAACAGACCCCCTCCCCCCGCCCCATTTTGCTGAGGTGCCATTTCAACAGATCAGACACCATTGCAGCTCTTGAGGAATGAATGGGAAGCTGTTTAGCATTCCTGCTGAGCATGAGACTTGGCTCTAGAGTAAGTATATGAATAATACCTATGAGCAGCTAAGCCCTTAAAATTGAGCTCCCAACTTAAGATAGTCCATGGCTCAGGTTGACCCCAGTAGCTAAAGGAATCTGACTTTTCTTGTTAGGAATGTGTCTCATTCATAGACAGTGGATTTAGAAAACTTGAGAAATACTTGTTCCAGGAGTTTTACAGAGCTTGAAGACCACTGCATCACAAACTCTTTGTGAAGATGCCTATAAGACTGAAATCAGTTGGGATGGTCCTATGGGGGTAAAAAGGGGGGAAAGAGGATGAGTAGATATGCTCAGGAACAATTGCTTACATGGTCCCATATATATTCAAAGCCAGGTTGGACGTGCCAGTGATGCTGTGTCTGAAATATGTGATGTTTTGTTTAAACTCTTTGGCATTGCTTTAGAAAATATGGAGGCTGCATATGTGTATACACACAAGCCCATAAAATTTCCAGATAGACTAGTCAGTAACATATATGAGGATGATAATCCTCATGGCTGAGATCCTCACCACTGTAGCTCTGAATTTGTCACTCTTACAGTCCTTTTGAGAGAGAGAATATTAGGCAGCTGATTATTTCCTCTTTACATTGTTAGTTATTGCTGACTTCTGTCCCAAAGCACCAATTAACCCTGAGTGCTTATCCTAGGCTATTTGTGAATACATTGACTACTATTTAAAGCATCCTTTGTCTGATGAATTTGGTACTTATCCTAGGAGTTAGGGGTACTTGTGAAGAAGAAGAAATTGAGCGATGGGAGAACGGCAGAGACATTTTTAAAATTTAAAGGGAGTGAGGAAGCCCTGCTTGACCCAGCTAGGGCCATGCCAAAGAAAATCCTATTCCAGCCTTTCCCTGAAAAGGCTTTTTGGCACAGACCCATGAACTCCCATGGAACAACTGACATAAATTCACATGCAATTGATGGAAAACGTCTTAAAATTACTTCTTAATCCACACATCCTATTCATTAAGGTAATGAAATTCATTAAGAACACAAAACAAGATTGTGAGGTTTATGAGAATTATGTGAATATGCTGCAGCCTCAAAAGAAGAAAGCTACAGGGAATGTATAGGAGTGACATTGAACTTTTGAGTCTCAGGGACCTTGTTCCAATTGTAAGAACCATGAGCAAGCCACAAAGAAGCTTAACATGTATGTAGTCCTTGCCCCTGACCCTGGTTTGTTTAATAACAGATCCCAGAGGGATAAGGTTGACATGGTCATGGAATTTCCCACAAGAGCGCCAAACATGTTTGTCGTATGCTGAATCACCTTATTATAATGTCTGGTTATTATAAACCCATGGCATTTGGCCACTATATTGCATATGCACAGTAAATGGAATGGGAAATATAATTTGGATAATCCGAAGGAGAAGATTCTCTTGATGCAGGGAAGAAGTATGCAGCTCATAGTGGGGTTTGCACGGTGATGGCCTGCAGCTTGCAAAGATAAATAGTTGCCTTAGACACTGCCCTCATCTTTGACTCGAAGGACTGCCGGTGTGCAGACTGAGAGCTAGATCAAAAGTCTATTTTTTTGTTTTGTTTTGTTTTTTTGCAGGGTAGGGGCGGGCAGAAAAAGGCTTAGGGAGTTATTTTGAGTAGTTGACTTATTATTAGTTTTAAAGAAATTATAAGAAATTTCTATGAAACCTGTGGAACTGGAAGGTTGAATGGGGAAAGACTGACAGGGAGGAGTATTTCTTAGAGAGATTCCAAAGAATGGAGAAGATACGTGCTTTAACTCAGTTGGCAAAAATCTCCAGTTCCTCTTAGTGCAGTAGTGACCTCCTTTTCCTAATAAATTCTGAGTTTATGGATTTCCCTCTTTCTGTTTTTTTTTTTTTTTTTTTTTTTGTTGTTTTGTATCTGGGATTGAACCCAGGAACACTTAACTACTGAGTGACATCCCCAGCCCATTTTTATATTTTATTTAGAGACAGGGTCTCACTGAATTGCTTAGTGCCTTGCTAAGTTGCTGAGGCTGGCTTTGAATTCCCAATCCTCCTGCCTCAGTCTCCTGAGCTAGTGGGATTACAGGTGTGCACCACCATGCCCCGTTCTTTTCTTTGTTTTTGTGTGTCTTTGAGGCAGCTGGGAAATTGGAATAGAAACAAGATATTAGATGATTTTTTTGAAACTTGTGAATTTTTTAAGTTTGCAATACTGTGTTTTTTAAAGGTCTTCTTAGACACACTGATTAATAATATGAAAATTAACTGGTATGTCTAGAATTTGTGTTTACTCAAGGACAAAAATTATTGTGCATGTATATGGTGGGTGTGTTTTGGGGCAAGCTGGAATGAGGCTGGAGACAAAAGTAACAAGATTGAAAAATGTTAGTAATTATTGGAGCTGGTTAGTGGGTACTTATTGTTCTCTCTGCTTTTGTGTATGTTTGAAAATTTCCAAAATATAAACTAAATAAGCAAATAGATGTTGATAGTATTAAAATAATAGTGGTGATTAGAATTTAGGAGGTGATGATAAAGGAACAGGATTGTGGAGTTTGTCACAATTGTTGTTGTCGCAGCATGTAACATGAAAAGTTCTTTTGAGTTTCTTTTCCTAAAAGTGTGAGGCTGAGATCCACATAGTCTTCTACCAATGTTCTCTAACAGCCTTTATTGAGAAAACTTGTGGATTTGCTCTTCAGATCACCTGTGAAATGAACTTGATTTTATTTTTGCTTTAAACATGGAAAGTTGTTAAAAATTTGAGAAGGCTGAACATTAATATTTTACAAAGTTTCAACTATAATGGGGTCTTGGATGCTTGGATAGGTAGGAGGTTGCTATGGGCTAGAAGGAGAATACAGATTGATGACCCATAATTACTATTGAAATCAAACTTCTCAAATAGGTAGAGAATAGACTGAATATACCTTCGGCAATTAAGACTAGTTCCATACATAATTTTGAATTTGCTTAGCACTCATTCTTAAATTCACTGTTGTTTGACCCACTGTTACTGTTCCATTCTGTGCTGTCAAGATATGACTCAAAATTCCATTTTACAGTCTTCACATAGCTAGGTCATGAGTTATTCTTATCATTTTGGCAGACCCTATGCCATTGTTTTTATTTGGCTGAAATACCAGTAGACAGAATTATCTTCTAGGCCCAAAATAGGCAAGACAAAAGTTTGCATTTATAATTGCCTAAATACTGATATTGATATTCCTTGTGTTTGTCTATTCTTAGAATTTTTACAAGAGGACTTTTTGAAATTTATTTTTAAAAATTCTGATTATTAGTTACACTTGACAGTAGATGTATTTTGACATATTGTAAGAGGACTTTTTTTTTTTTTTTTTTGTTCTGGGGATTGAACTTAGGGGCATTCAACCACTGAGCCACATTCCCAGCCCTATTTTGTATTATTTAGAGACAGGGTCTCACTGAGTTGCTTAGCGCCTCCCTGATGCTAAGACAGGCTTTAAACTCTCCATCCTCCAGTCTCAGTCTCCTGAGCCTCTGGGATTACAGGCATGCACCACTGTGCCTGGCTTGTAAGAGGACTTTTTAATAAGCTTTTTTTCTGTTGTATTTCACATGAGCAAATTTAGATGTGTGCACCCCTCCTATACACGCACACTCACACTTAAGTTTTTTTCTTTGCCTTTTTACTCTGTTCCTCAGTTTTTGTTTTTGTTTAAGTACTGGGGATTGAACTTTGGGGCTCTTACCCACAGAGCCACATCTCTAGCCCTTTTCATTTTTTAATTTTGAGGTAGGACTTTGGAAAGTTGCTGAATCTGGCCTTGAACTTATAATCCTCCTACCTTAGCCTCTTGAGTCACTGTGATCACAGTTGTGAGCCAACTGTGCCCAACTACTCAATCAGTTTTAATGATTTTCAGAATTTGATTGCAAGTTGAAGAGTAAGACTTAGCATGTAGATTCCTTCCCACTTAATAATTACTATTCTTCCTCTTATGAGACAATGAGGAAGGATGTTCCTAAGTTGTAGTAGACAACTTGGATGTGTTCCTTAGTTCTGCTCTATAATACCACCAGTATAGAATTCCTTGTAAGGTATATAATTCAATGTTGCTGAAATAATAAATGTTTTGTGGCTGCTGATGTGGCAGCTGTGACGTTTTTGTCGCTGCCTTTACTTTTACAACTTTGATAGTATTTCTCTAGTATGATTGATTAGCTGCATGCCCTTAGCTTTTCAATCAACAGGTACTTTAAGGACATTTTATGAAGGAGAATGAATTCTGGCTGTTGTCTGAAAACCTTTCATCACCATTCTCATAAGATCCATATTGCATTAGTATTGACTCATGTAGTTAATGATATGATTGACTTGCAAGGAAATCTGAGGTGTTAGCAACATGAAAAACAGTAGTAAGAGATTGCTTTATCTCTACAGCTCTTGTTCACATATAAGAATATCATTTGGAAAAACATGCATTGATGACTTTGAAAATTGAGCAGGGGGGCTGGGCTTGTGGCTAAGTGATAGAGCACTTGCGTAACATGGATGAGGCACTGGGTTCAATCCTCAGCATCACATACAAAATAAATAGCCGGATGTAGTGGCGTATGCCTATTATCCCAGAGGCTCAAGAGGCTGAGGCAGGAGGCTCGAGAGTTCAAAGCCAGCCTCAGCAACAGAGAGGTGCTAAGCAACTCAGTGAGACCCTGTCTCTAAACAAATACAAATTAAAATCCTTGGGGATGTGGCTCAGTGGTTGAGTACCCCTGAGTTCAATCCCCAGTACCAAAAAGAAAGGTATTGTGTCCATCTGCAACTAAAAAATATTAAAAAAAATATGAATCAGAAGATTCACCTGTATCCTAAAATAATATTAGTCAATTAATTTTGCTTATATTTTCTTCTATGTGTACAAAAATAAGTGATACACTAACTTAGTGTTTTTTCCTTCTCAATAGTAGATAATTAAATTACATGAAAGATATCAGACCATTAGTGAAATATAATGCCTACTTTTCAATAAACAGATGTTACTGAAGCTGAGAAATTTTGATTTTCTTTAATATGTATTTGAAAGTATATAACCTGAAAATCATAACCTTTGAATTCTTTTGGTAATTAAAAATTGAGTATACTGTTAATCAAAAGTGATTATGTGGGGCTAGGGTTATGGATCAGTGGTAGAGCACTTGCCTAGCAAATGTGAGGCAGTGAGTTCAATCCTCAGCACCACATAGAAATAAATAAATAAACAAATAAAGGTTAAAAAAGGTGATTATGTTACCAGACATGGTGGTGTATGCCTCTATATCTAGCTACTCAGGAGGCTGAGGCAGGAGGATCACAAGTTTGAGGCCAGCCTCCGAAACTTAGACCCTATTCCAAAATTAAAAGTTTTTCCAAATGATATTCTTATATGTGAACAAGAGCTAAAGAGATAAAGCAGTCTCTTAATACTGTTTTTCATGTTGCTTACACCTCAGGGGATATAACTTAGTGATAGAGCACCCCTAGGTTCAGCTTCTATTGCCATTAAAACACAAGAAAAATGAGTATATTTACTATTTAAAAGAAAATCTAATGCCAACTGAAATAGTGATGAATTTTTTTCATTGGCTTGATGTTTTGTTTTTTTTTCTTCTTCCTTTTTTCCTCTGTTTTTGATTTTGTGGTGCTGGGGATTCAACCCAGGGCCTTATGTTTGCCATACTACTGATTTACATGTCCAGCCCTTTTTATTTTTGAGATGGGTTAAAGTCGCTTGCACAGGGCGACAACTTGATGATCTTCTTGCCTCAGCCTCTCAAGTAGCTGGGATCACAGGTGTGCACTTGACCTGATTTAAGTTTCCAAAGTTTGTTCTCCCTGTTTTCCACCCCAGTGTGTTAAAATATTTTGAATGGGGTCTCCTAAGTGACTCATTTTGAAGAGATGGGATTTCATCCGTGAAATTTGGTTTCTTGTAAAGGGGAAGAAGATTCATAGCCAAAATGGCAAGATGTTAGCCTCTTTAATGTTAATGAGGAAACATTGATTTTTATTATTTCTTGTATTTTTCTGGATCATGTGATTATAACTGAAATTAGACAGTATCCTGCATCTATTTTGGGTAAAATGTTTAATGTCTTAATTTCTTATGGTTACAGGGGTACGCACCACCACCGAAAAATGGGATTGAGCAGAAGCGCCCTGGACGCCCCTTGAATATTACATCTTTAGTTAGGTTGTCTTCAGCTGTGCCAAACCAGATTTCTATTTCTTGGGCATCTGAAATTGGAAAGGTAAATATTCTCTTGTCCACTGAAGTTGGTGTTTTTTGTTTTTTCTTAGGCTAAACTGGCTCCACCCCTTTTCAATTCAAGGGTTGTAAGTATAGATATTTTGAAGGTTAATACCTTTAACTCTGAGGTTTCTTAAGTATCATGTCTGTTTTCTGGGTAAGAAATGTCTATGTTTATATTCCTTAAGGTAATGATTTAAACACTGTGTGAGTGTGAGTGTGTGTGTGTGTGCTTGTAGTGTATTTTAAAAACCTGGAAGTTTTGGATGATTAGTATCTATGAAGAGGAGCAAAGGACAGAATGTTATCAGTCTTTGGAGGAAACAGTTGAATTGTACTCATGTGATCAGAAATAATCTGTTCCTGCCTTTACATAAACAGCTAATTGTTCAGATAACACAACCATAAAATTATTTTCTCTACACCTTCAGGTGGATGAACCTGGCTTTCTGCTGATTTTGTCTCAAAATGAATTATATCAATAAGATACTGACTAATACAACAGGGAATATACATTTTAGAAGCACTTGTTAACAAATAATGGAAAAAGATTTAATATCTGAGTATCAACTTTAGTTCCTGTTTCATGGAAATACAGTGTAATATTTTGTTGTGGATGAAAAAGTTGAGGCATATGTTTATAGCAGGAATTTTATTTCACCACTAGAGTAGTTGCAGAACTGGAAATAACTTTAGGATTTTGAATAAATTATTATTGACATTGAAGACTATAGATTTGCCATATAATGGGATTGATATTCATTCTTTGTAGTTAAAATGATACAAGGACCTAAAATTTGCATAGTATTAGATATTTAAAAGAACACTAAATGTATTTAAAATATTTGGTTTGGCAACTATCAAAAGTATTTTGTTTATTGTGGAATGAATGAACATGTGTGTATGTGTTAAAATATTAAAGTAGAATTTTTGAACATTTGGTAAAATTATATGTCATCTTTCAAAGCTGTATAGATAATTGAGAAAGTTGCTTTGTGACAGATTTATACTATTATTTTCTGGCCTCACCTTTTGAATTTCATTATTTTTTCATGTGTCTTTTGTAAATGACTGCTTTTCTCAGAAGAAAGCCAATACTAACTTTATCTGAGGGCTGTGCTCAAGGCCATTTGACCAGTGGTTTCTCTTGTTAGAAATAAAACTTTGGAACTCTGGGTGTGAAGTGTTAATTCATACCTCTTTGCTTCTGCATTTTTAAATGAAAATATGAGAGCCTCATTATATAAGTAGAAGAAAACAAAAGGATTCTAATTGTAAGTAATTATGGGAAGGTACATTTGCATAGTGATCTCTGTAAACAGTTTGTAACCACTAAATTGAAGCTATTTACCATACCATACCAACCCATGGATATTATAAAGTGATAAGAGAAATATATTTAGAATGAGTGAGCCATTATTTTCCCTCAAGTAGCCTTGTTGATTTTGCCCTCTTCCCAGTAACTGACTTTTTTTTAGAAGTTATTTTGAATGTTATTTTTAGAAACCAGAGTTTCTTAGATAAGCATTTTATGTAAATAAAGAGAATATCATCTCTAGTCCATAATACAGATTATCTTTCTTTGTAGAATTACTCCATGTCTGTGTATCTTGTACGACAGCTTACATCAGCCATGTTACTACAGAGATTAAAAATGAAAGGTATTAGAAACCCTGATCATTCCAGAGCACTAAGTAAGTAATGCTTGTGAAAGACCAAGCATATGAGATACTGTAATGTGATTAAAAACAATAAACTCACATATGCATCTATATTTATAATATTTGTGTTTTTATTAGCTTATATATGGTAAATTGTATATATTACCTCATGGAAGAAATCAAACATGTTACCTCAGATAATAATTTTCGGTTGTCAGATGAGATAGTTTTTTCCATATTTATTATTGGAACATAATAGTTGTACATAATAATGGGATTTGTTGTTACATATTCATACATGCACACAACATAACAATTTGGCCAGTATCACTCCCTAGCACTTCCCTCTTCCCGCCCATTCTCCCACACTCTAGTCCTTTTCCTCTACTCATCTCCCTAGGATTTTTTGAGAATCCCTGCCACCTTTTCCTTTTTTCTCTAGCTTCCACATAGGAGAAAACATAATGACCCTTGACCTTCTGATTTTGACTTGTTTTGCATAGTACAATGGTCTCAAGTTCTATCCTTTTTCCTGTAAATGACATATTTCATTTTTCTTTATGGCTGAATAAAACTTTGTTATGTGTATATACCACATTTTCTTTATGTGTCCATTCATTGATGGCCACCTAGGCTGGTTCCATAGTTTGACTGTTGTGACTTGTGCAGCTATAAACATGGGTAATCATGTATCACTATAGTGTGATGACTTTAATTCTTCAGGATAAACGCTGAGAAATGGTATAGCTGGGTCCTATGGTGGGTCCATTCTTAGCCTTTTGAGGAACGGGTGCTTTATAGTGGTTGTACCAATTTACAGTCCCACCAACAGTGTAAAGTCTTTTTCTCCACATCTTCTCCAGCATTTATTATTATTTGTATTCTTGATGACTGCCATTCTGACTTGTGTGAGATTGAACCTCTGTAGTTTTTATTTGCATTTCCCTAATTACTAATGATGTTGAACATTTCATACATTTGTTGGCCATTTGTATTTCTTTTGAGAAGTGTCTACTCATTAGCCCATTAATTAATTGGGTTATTTGATTTTGAGGTTATTCTTTATATTTTTTAGCTGTTAATGCTCTCTCAGAAGAGTGGCAAGATTTTCTCTCATTCTGTAGGTTCTCTCTTCCTAATTGTTTCCTTTGCTATGCAGAAGCTTTTTCATTGGGGTGTTTATGTGCTAGGGGTTGTTGAACTCGGGGGGCACTCAACCACTGAACCACATCCCCAGACCTACTTTGTATTTTATTTAGAGACAGGGTCTCTCTGAGTTGCTTAGCACCTCAGCTTTTGCTGAGGCTGGCTTTGAACTTGAAATCTTCCTCCCTCAGCCTTCTAAACTGCAGGGATTATAGGCGTGTACCCCCGTGTGTGGCTGTGCAGAAGCTTTTTAATTTGATGCCATCCCATTTGTTAACTCTTAGCATTATTTCCTGAGCTTTACAGATCCTATTGAGAAAGTCATTGCTTATGCCTAAAAGCTGGCATGTTGACCCTACATTTTCTTCTAGAAGCTGCATAATTTCTGGTTTCTTAGGTCTTTGTTTCCTTTTGAGTTGACTTTTGTGTAGGGTGAGAGATAAGGGTCTATCTTTATTCTTCTGCATATGGATAGAACTAGTTTTCTGAGCATCATTTGTTTCTCCCAACCCCACTGTATATTTTTGGCACTTTTGTCAAAGATCAGTTGACTGTAAATGGGTGTGTTTGTCTCTGTCTTTTATTCTGTACAATTGGGAGTCTGTGTCTGTTTTTATGCTAGTCCCATGCAGTTTTTGTTATTATAGCTCTGTAGAATAATTTGAAATAGGTATTGGGATGATTCCAGCATTGCTTTTTTGGCTTAGAGTTGCTTTGTTATTCTGGGTTTTATTCCAAATTTTAGAACTGTTTTTTCTAGTACAGTGAAGCATTTTATTGGTAGTTTGGTGGGGATTGCATTGAATTTCTACACTGCTTTTGGTAGTAGGGCCAACTATTAACTCTGCCTATCAATGAACATGGGAGGTCTTTTCATCTTCTGAGGTCTGTTTCAGTTTCTTTATTCAGTGTTCTTTAATTTTCATTGTAGAGGTTTTTCAACAAGAAGATATAAGACTGTTTATGTCTTTACAAATTTAGTAATTGTTAGAAATAATCAGTGTAGCTTAATACAAATTTGTTAGAAAGAAATAAAAAAAAATTGTTAGAAAAGCATTGACGCTCAGGGTACTGCTACATTTGAGGTTCCTCTGCTAGTAGTTGTTTTGTTCTTAAGTCTTAAAAAACAACTTTCTATTTTGTAACTCTTCTTTACCATCAGTCTTAGTTTAAAAAGAAATCTTAAAACCTCACTTAAACATTTGATTTAAAGTTTGCATGTTTGTAATTCTTTAACTTAATACCAGAAGTCTGGCTATATATTTAATACATTAATATTTAACATTTTGTGTTTCTTGACCTATTTGAAGTGTTTGGGAAATTATTAAAGTAAAATATTTTTATATTTCAGCTCATTTTCACTATTATTTAGAAACTTTTCATTGTATTTCACTCTTCTTTTTCTTTTTCTTTTTTTTTTAGTTAAAGAAAAACTTACTGCAGATCCAGATAGTGAAATTGCTACAACTAGTCTTCGGGTATCCTTAATGTGCCCTGTAAGTAAACTGGCAAAACATTCTATGTAATTTTACTTTGTAGAAATGATTAATTTTCTTGTAAAATAATTGTGGGTATGAATGATGTAATTTGATAGAAGTCTGAACTTCCATTTTTTACCATTTGGAAATCTAATTATAATTCTTTGTAAGTCTTCAGGTAGTGATAGAGGAGAAATTTAAAGGCCATTATATCAAAGAAGAAAGATAACATTAGACTCAGAATAATCTGTCATGGTTAATACTATAGACAATCCATAGCTGCTAAAAAACTTATAGTAGGGGTGGGACTCAGTGGCAGAGCATTTACATGTGAGGTACTATGCTTGATCCTTAGCACCACCTAACAAAATAAGCAAAATAAAATAAAGGGATGGTATCTATCTAAAACTACAACAAACAACAAAAAAAAATGTCGTAAAAGGTGGCTGCTTTTGTGAGAATACACGTGGTATTAAAAAAATACTAATAAAATAACAAGGGCCTAATAAATGCTAATTGATGATCTTGGATTATTAAGTTAGATATCTTTGTAAGGTACTTTGAATTACATAATTTTGTGTATCCTCATGTAGAAATTTAGGTGAGAAATCACTCAACGATCCCAAGATCCTCCCATGAGTTTCCAACTGAACTAATTCAGCATGAAAGTGCTGAGGACTTGCCATGAGTTGTTGGAAAGTTAATACTAGTTTGAGAGATAAAACCAACTCCAGTGATAAAACATCAGATTGTATTTATCAGATATGAGGAGATGGGAAAGGACAGGGATGGTGGATGAAGGTTTCTCTATAAAGTTAGTGGAAGAAAATCCTTTCAATAAGATTTTAGGATAAAATTTATAGAATAAGGAATCTATAATGTAGTTTTGGGGACATTTGATGACTCCCCACCATTGTGAGAAAAGTATGTGTTTTTTTTTTTTTTTTTTTTTTTAATGGACATTAAGTTATGTCAAAAGTGAGATCCTACTTGGTGCTTCTTATTTAACTGTTTTAGCAAGCCTATATTGAATAGTTGTCCTGACTGTGTGTGTGTGTGTGTGTGTGTGTATGTGGTGGTGGGGAAATTGAACCCAAGGCCTCACACATGTTAAGCAAGCACTCTGCCACTGAGCTACATCCCCAACTCAGTTTCAGTGATTTTGTAGATGAGAAAACCAAGACAGATACAGGCTGGTCAACCCAAATCACATATTTAGTAGTAGAACAAAAATAAAAATTTTGAATGTTATTCTAGTTTTATTTCCAATAACTGCTGCCAAATTGGGCTAAAATATACATGTCCTAATTATAAATGTACCTTCTGTTAACCTGGAAAATGATATTTGCAGTTGTCTTCTTTCCTGAAATTTTATTATCATCATTAATTTAAAATAATTTCCTTTTATTGAAAAAATGTAGAATTTAGTGAAATGGGGATTGATGAGAAATTGGTACCCTCTGTGGCTATCAAACTCAGAAGTTGTGCACTCCCAGCAAAGGAGGATGATACCTGAGGTAGTGGCAGAGGTTCTAGTGGACAGTGGCTTGGACCCTAGCTTCCTCTTTTTATAAGCTTGACACAAGCTTCTGACATGGGTTTAAGAATTTCCACATTACCTTTTTGTTCCTTCTAATATTAAAATTGATACCAGATTAAAACAAATGAAATTACTGTTTTTTGGTTAAAAATAGTTGCATTTTGACAGTTTTTTAAATGGTTTTTAATGACCCCACTATATTTAGCAGGCATTAATTGCAGACTCTCTAGGAGTTCAGTCATGGTATGGAGAGGGAACTCATATATAACCTATATGTTTTAGTGTATCAAGCTATTTTACCAGAAAGTAAGTACTGCTATACAGTTTCCCTAAGGAGTTCTACAGTGTTACAATGCTATTTTCTCTAATAAGTCTTATTTTCTTAGAACCTTAACCCTCCTATAAACAGACTGCCCATTCTACATAAGAACAACCAAAACACAATGGCAAACATACTGAAGGATTCTCAGACTTTTAATAATAGCAGAAGTAGTATATAAGAGTTGTTAGTATTCTTTTTATATAAAAATAGGGAGCAGTTCATTTTAAATAAAGTTGACAATTTTAAGAAAATTTTCAATTATTTGAAGAAGTCAAATCATATAGCATTTTATTTATTTTTGTGGTGCTGGAGATTGAACACAAGCCTTCACTCATGGTAAGCATGTACTCTGACCTACACCCATGGCCCCATCCTGTATTCATTAAATGTTTCCTTTTGGGCTGGGGATGTGGCTCAAGTGGTAGCGCGCTTGCCTGGCATGCGTATGGCCCGGGTTCGATCCTCAGCACCACATACAAACAAAGATGTTGTGCCCGCTGAAAACTAAAAAATAAATATTAAAATTTCTTTCTCTCTCTTAAAAAAAATAAAAAATAAAAATAAAATGTTTCCTTTTCTCTGTTTATAAGTGACAACAGGTCTATTTCTGAGCTACATTTCCTCAGAATTTATCTTTCTTGATGTTCTCAAGAGCTTTATAAGAGTAGATAGTACTCTTTAGACCATAGTGATATTAAAATAGATTGGGTAGTTAAACTGTAATATATGGTATAAATCAAAATCTAATGCAGATGTCTTGGTAAGATTTAATGGGTAGTTAACTGACAGATGTTAGCAGATTAAAGTAGTTTTTGAAGAAGAAGCAGTTCTAGCATCAGTTAGAGAAAGCAGAATGGAGTCCCAGCCAGCAAACTATGGAAATAACATGGGATTTGGTACAGTAATGGGAAATAAAGAAGGAAAAAAAAGGTCTTAGTTACTCAGAAGGATAAAGAGTGAACCCTGGGTTTATTTGGGAAAACAAGAGAAAATGATAGCTCAGAGTGATGGAAGAAATGTTTGTTTCATTTCATAAGAAGCTTGTGAAATTATTTAGAGTAGATGTGAGTCTGGGAAATGGGAACAAGTCTCAAGACCTCTGTCCTAGGGACCTGCAGGAGGTAGTTTCACAGTATTATTGAAGAGGGATCTGATTGAGCATGTATAATTTTATTTGTGGAAATAATATGTGACTTTTATATGGGAGTTTTACCTTGTGATATCAGCTAGTGATTTTCAGTGTATCCTGCAGAGTAGGTGTGCTGGGTCGCTGGGGGATAAGAAAGATGGATTTGATTTTTTACCTCTTGAGATTCTTAAATTATAGAATTATTTAATTGGGACAGGAAGAGTAAAGAAATGAAAAATTTAAATGGTCAAGGTCTACTATTTGAAGTAATATTACTGATGGAATGTGATTTTTTTTCTAGATTTAGCTCCTGTGTTCATAATCATATGCATGTTAGAAAAAAAATGTTTTATATATACTGTGCGGCTTGTCTTTTTTTTTTTTTTTTTTTTTTTTGGTGGTGGTGTTGCTGGGGATTGAACCCAGGGTCTTGTGCATGGAAGATAAGTACTCTACCAATTGAGCTATTTTAAAATTAATAGTATATCCTAAATACGTTAGTATGTATAGATCATTATAGGCATTTTGTTGAATGGGGTAGTGTAACTTATTCAACCTGTTCTGGTGACTATTTGCTTATATTGATTCCTAAATATTTTATTTAAGAATTGATTGAAAATTCCTAAATAAAATATTTATGCTAATACTATTTAAATAATAAGTGATAACAAAAGATGTCTACTAGGAATGCAGAGATAGTTTGGGTTTAGAAAAAATCTGTTAAAACTATTCATCTTATAATTGAAAGGAATTTTTTTTAAAAGCCCATGATCATCTCATAGAATGTCAGATAGTTAGCATCTATTTCTAATACATCAAAAGCTTAGCAAAATAGGAAAAATTGATGGTTAAACCCCCAAACATGTGTAATGTTATAAAGCTAGGGACATTTCAAGACAGTGAGGAGCATTAGGATTTGTGTTGTAATATCAGCTGTGTCTCAGCAGGTAAGTTATTTTAGCTTCTTGAGCATCTGCATCTTCGACACAAATTAAAAATATAGATGCCAACTTCTCTGGGTCATAGGATTATGAGTATTATAGGAGGTTTCTATAAAAACTCTTAGCATATTGTAAGATTCTAGGTAACTTAAGGAATGATCTGTTTTAAAAGAAGAAAAAATATGGAAGTATGTAGAGTAAGAGGAGAAGTTTCCTCAGGTTTTATTCTGTTTTCTTTTCTCAATGATGAGTTATAGTGTACTGCATGCTTGCTTAAACATTTAACTTCTAAGATTCCTTTTAGAATTCTAGTTAGATGAATAGCTAGAGGCAGTATAGCACGGTTAACAAGGATGTCTTGTAACAAGCCCAGATCTTAGCTCTGCCTTATTTCTAACTTCATGTAATATTAAATTGATTCCTTGTGCCTTTGTTTTTTCTCATTAATAAAATGGGGAATGTTTTATATTTAAAGATGTAAAAGGTATGATTGTTTAAATGTAAAAGTGTGGCTGGCGCACACTTGTAAACAACTACACAGAAGCAGGGTGATTGTACATTCAAGGCCAACCTAAGCAACTTAGATCCTGTCTCAAAATAAAACTGAAGGGAAGAAAGAAGCATTGGGGATGTAGCTCATTGGGGATGTGGTAGAGTTCCCTAGCATGTGTGAAGCCCTGGATTCAATCCCCAGTACATAAATAAATGATAGTAAGTAAAAGTGTTATTGGAGTTAGTGAAAAGTAACTTGCACATAGGCAAGTTTTGTAAGCATTAGTTATTGCCATGTTGATTTAGCTAATTGTTTCATTTTTAAATTACAAAATTTATGAACACTTAGATAATTATAGATGAAGTAGAAAGGTGGGAATATTCTAAAAATTCTACCACCCAAGCAATATTAAGAATGTTCTGATTTTGTTTCTGAATTTTTTCAAACTTTGTAGTGCGTATAAAGAAGTTTTTTTTTTTTAATATCTCTTTGCCACTTTCCAATTATTCATTCTACTGCCTGATAAGCAAATACTGAGCACTTACTATGAGGTAGTATTGTGCTTGGACAGTGAAATTACAGTGGACAACAGATGTAGGCCTTGGCCTTGTAGGAGCTCTATAGTGGGAGAAACACTTTGAATCAAATTACCAGAGCTGACTAAAAATGGAGATACTTTTGGTAAAGAAAATATATGGGGAGATTAAGAGTTACATAGAAAAATATAATCTGATCTCATCTGAGTATTATATATATGTTGGTGCAGTAGAGCTAAACCAATTGCAATAGCAGTTGAACCAAATGTAATTATAGAAAAGTACATTGAAAATTGACATGATTATATAATAGTTAAACTTTCATAAAAAGTATGCTTAGCTTATATCAAACATACAAGGCTGATCTGTCTCATGTAAATAAATCCTACAAATATATGATCAATATTAATGACCAAATGAAAAATGAGGAAAGGTTTTATACGAATAAATGGTTATTAGAAACACAGGTGACTCTTAGAAATAGAATAGGAGGCTCTACAACGTCTTATAATTAACAGAAATGCAGTTCACACTCTTGGAATATTTCTTAATTCATAAAAATCAAAGAATTACAAAACACTGTATTGGCAAGGTTACGTGAACATTTAATGTGTGCATAAGTGAGTAGGTATCTCTGTGGAAGGTGGTTTGTCATTGGGACTGAGATCATACATTCATACATGTTCTCCCCCCCCCCCTTTTTTGGTTGTGCAGAGGATTGAACCCAGGGCCTTTGTGCATGTGAGGCAAGCACTCTATCAACTGAGCTGTATCCCCAGTCCTTTCCTTTCCCTTTGACCTCAAAATTTAATTCCTAAGTACTTAGCTTTTCTCACTACAAAGATTGGAAACAATTTAAATGTCCATCACTAGTGTACTTATTAAATAAATTATGCCTTTGTGTAATGGTAGTTTTATATATACTGACTTGTGTATAATAGTCACTAAATTATGTGAACAGGGTAAGTTGCAGAAGTGGGTGTAAAATATGGCACCATTTGTGGAAAAATACTTTCCTTAAATATCCACTTATTTTATGCATAGGACATCTATGAAAAAACATGTAAGAAATGGATACAGTGGTTTCCTTAAATAGGAAAACTGAGGACCAGTTGAGAAGTATTGTTTTCATTGTATCTTTTTCTACCGGTGCATTTATACATTGCTTATTTTGAAAAAGTGAAATGGTTTTTCAAAAACCACAAAGCAGTTTGTGAATAAAAAAAATAGTAATTTAATATTAATAAATTTAGGTTTGTATTTCATTTTGATGCTTCTTGAGACTTTTTTCTCTGTTCCCTTTGAGGTTTTGTCCTCTTTTTTGAACTACTTTCCATGTTGTATCCCCTGTCCTATAGTTAGGAAAAATGAGGCTGACAATCCCATGCCGTGCAGTGACTTGTACACATCTACAGTGCTTTGATGCTGCCCTTTATCTACAAATGAATGAGAAGAAGCCCACCTGGATTTGTCCTGTGTGTGACAAAAAAGCTGCCTATGAAAGTCTAATACTAGATGGGTAAGTATATGCCCTCCCATTTTAGAGGGTACTGGCGATTGAATTCAGGGGCACTCAGCCACTGAGCCATATCTCCAGCCCTATTTTGTATTTTTATTTAGAGTCAGAGTCTCACCAAGTTGCTTAGGACCTCACAATCCTGCTTCAGCCTCCCAAGCTGCTGGGATTATAGGTGTAAGCCATTGTGGCCTGGCTGGTACTCCCTTTTTTGGTGCTTAGGGATCCAACCTATGGCCTCTTGAATGCTATGCTCTACCACTGATCTATATCCCAGCTCACTCTATCTCTTTTAATAGCTATTGGCTGTGGCTTCCTTTAGTATGGCCTTATAAATTCTATTCTAGCATAAAATTCAGATGTTTGTGCATTTTCTATTTTACATTTAAGTACACATAGCTTCTTTTTAAGCAGGTTATTGGTGCTTTATGTTTTTTTTAATTAATTTATTTGTTCTAGTTTGTTATATATGACAGCAAAATGCATTTCAATTCATAGTACATATATACAGCACAATTTTTCATGTCTCTGGTTGTACACAAAGTAGACTTACACCATTTGTGTCTTCATACATGTTCTTAGGGTAATGATGTCCCTCTCATTCCACCATCTTTCCTACCCCTAAGCCCCCTCTCTTTATGTTTTCCTTTTACAGGTTGAGTATCCACTAACTGAAATGCGTTTTACAGTTTAGAGTATTTCAGACTTTGAAATACTTGGATAGATTTTTCCAGTTGAGCACTCCTAATCTAAATATCCCAAATCGAAAATGCTCCAAAAACTGAAAGTTTTTGATTGTCCTTTTAGTCCTCAGAATAGTTTCAGAGTTTTGATCAGGGATGCCAAACCTGTAATATAATTTGTATTGGGGAAAGTAGGTATACAGTTTCCTTTTGTCTTTGCCTCCCAAGATCTTTTTATAAAAGCCTGTAGGTAAGAGGGAAATCTGCTTAGTGAAATCATTTTGTTTACCTAAAATCTCTTATAATAGCAATTAGGGTCTTTGAAATAAACCATAGAGTGGCAGGATAGATAGTCACAGAGGTGGTAGATTCATACTGAAAGTCACACTCAGATTATTCTGATTCTGGAGCCCAAATTCTAAACATTATTTCTTATATTGCATGTCAGAATATGGAAAATTATAGGAAATAATTTGAATAAGTGAAGTATTCTTTTTTTTTGAATGACCTTTTAAAAAAAATAATACATCATCTTTGTACCACTGTAAGATTTAGAAAATACAGTTCATGAAGTTATTAAAATAACCAGTAATCTCATCCTGTGGTGTTGACTTTGTAATTTATATTGAAATAGTTAAATCCTACTTTACTTACATAATTTTCACTCAGTATATAGTGAAAACTTTTCAGAATGTTTTACTTTCGAGAATAATGGGGCACTTGTGAGAGAAAATGATTTTCACCCTTCCCTCTAAACTTCCTTTTTGCTGGATATTTTTGTGATAATTTCAGCTTATTTTGAAAGAATTTAAGATAATAGTAAAGAAGTGGAAACAGTAGTGCAACCTCCAGTATCAGATTTGACCCAGATGCATCAGTTGTTAACCTTCTGCTACAATTGTTTCTTCACGTTCCGTTCATATATATGTATATATATACATTTTTGGTGTGTTGCATGAATGGGTACACACAGAAAGAATTATTACTATTTATAGATTTGTTTTGAACCATCTGAGAGTTTCATGTTCCTGTCTTTTTGCACTTTAATATTTTAGGATATTATTTGTTTCTACTTTTCTGTTTTAAATTGCCCTTTTTTTTTTTTTTGAGAATTTTTTAATATTTATTTTTTAGTTTTCGGCGGGCACAACATCTTTGTTTGTATGTGGTGCTGAGGATCAAACCCGGGCCGCACACATGCCAGGCGAGCGCGCTACCACTTGAGCCACATCCCCAGCCCTTAAATTGCCTTTTGATATAATCATTTTGGAAGGTGACATTTTGTGTATGTTTATGGAGTTCTTAAGATTTCTAAAACAGAAATCTTGATTCAAAAAATGAATGGCTTTAAGACAGCATTATTATGATGCCTCTCATAGTAAGCTGTTTACACTAGTAGTAAAATCATTTTAGTCTCTTGCCAGCAGGTATATCGCCTACTTCTTAGTCCCTCTTATCAGTCTTACATATTAAATCTTATTTTTAAAATGCCTACCAATTTCCTGATTGAAAATCATGTCTCATTGTTTTGATTTCTACATCTTATATTATTAGAATTATTAGATACCTATTTTTATTCCATATGTTGATCATTATAATATCTTTTGTGAATAACCTGCTAGGGTTTCCTTTCTTTTCTAGGACTGTTCATCTTTTTTCTTACTGATTTTTAAGTGGTCATTATATAGTAAGAGTATTTCATTGTTTATATGTGCCAAATGTGTTTTCCTAGTCTGTTTACCTTTTAATTGTACTTATTATAATTATTTTTCATTTAGAAGTTTCACATTTTTGTTTCATCAAGGATGTTCCTTTTGAATTTCTGTCCTTCATGCATTTAAGAAGTCCTAGAGATTTTAAATAATCATTCACTTGTTTTTCATCAGATACATTTATGATTGTTTTTCAGTCATGCAGTTCTTCATTTTGTTGTGTATTCCTTCAAGAATTTATTAAGCATATTTACCAAATACCTATTATCTGTAGATGTTGCATATTAAATGCTATGGAGACAAAGAACTGTACTGCGTCAGGAATATTGGAATGGGGAAGATGATTTTTTTTTTTTTTTAAAGAGAGAGTGAGAGAGGAGAGAGAGAGAATTTTTTTTAATATTTATTTCTTAGTTCTCAGCGGACACAACATCTTTGTTGGTATGTGGTGCTGAGGATCGAACCCGGGCCGCACGCATGCCAGGCAAGGCGCGCTACCGCCTGAGCCACATTCCCAGCCCCGATTTTTTTTTTTTTTCTTTTTTTGGGTACTAGGGATTGAACTCAGGGACACTCAACTAGTGAGTCACATCCCCGGTCCTATTATTGTATTTTTATTTAAAAACAGGGTCTCACTGAATTGCTTAGTGCCTTGCCATTGCTGAGGCTGGCTTTGAGCTTGCAATACTCTTGCCTCCTGAGCCATTAGGATTACAGGCTTGTGCCACCGTGCCCAGCCAGGAAGAAACTTTTATGGTAGAGTGCAGTTTATGGTAGAGAGTAGGTGATGCTATTAGGGTTAAGTATCCTACCATCCTGCCACTCATTGTTAATAGTTTCTCGACATTTATTGAACAGCAGTTAGCTCTTCCTTGTACTTTTGTGGTAGTTACTATCAGCATCATCACTCCATTCTTATAGTTCAGTATGATTAAGGCAAATAAATGGCTCATGAAGGAGGCATTCTTTTCTCCCCCATTTATATCAGCTGTATTGAGGTATAAGAACTACATATATATAATATATACAGTTTGCTAAATTTTGACCTATATTTATGTAAACTCTTCACTCCAATTAAGATAATGAATATATCCATCACACTATATATCTTTGTGATCTTTCCCTTTTATTCAGTCCTCAGGCAGACATGATATGCTTTCTGTTTCTGTACAGTAGTTTCCTTTGTTCAGCTTCTTTTACTCAGCATACTTATTTGAAATTCATCCACTTTTCTGTGCATACCAACAGTTGATATTTGGGGAGGGTGGGTACCAGGAATTGAACCCAGAGACACTTAACCACTGATCCACATCCCCAGTCCCTTTTTATATCTTAT
The DNA here is from genome assembly GCF_045843805.1 of Urocitellus parryii. Taxonomy (NCBI): domain Eukaryota; kingdom Metazoa; phylum Chordata; class Mammalia; order Rodentia; family Sciuridae; genus Urocitellus; species Urocitellus parryii. The sequence continues at coordinate 26,595,720 of NC_135543.1, forward strand.
TTACAGGGAAGGTTTTGCTCTTTTGCTTAGGGCCTCACCAAGTTGCTAAGACTGGCCTTGAACTCAATCCTCTTACCTCAGCCTCCCAGCCTTTGGGATCACAAGCATGCACTACCACGCCTGACAACAGTTCACCTTTAGTACATAGTTCATTGAATTGCATTTCATTTGTAGTATAGGGATATCATAGTTTAACTTTTCACATGTTTTGGAGTTGTTTCTGGTTTTGAGTTATGGCAAATACAGCATCTGTGAATATTCATTCCCAAGTCTTTGTGTAGATGAATATTTTCATTTATCTTGGATAAATGCTTAGGAATGAAATACCTGGTTGCATTCTAGGCATATGTCTAAGAAATTGCTGAACTGTTTTCTAAAATGGTTGTCATATTTTATATTCTGATTAGCACTATGTGAGAATTGTAGTTGATTCACATTCTCACCAACATTAGTATGACTAATCTTTGATTTTTGCTGTAGCCTGTAGCCATATATAGTGGTATCCCATTGTGAATTTAATTTGCATTTTCTATTGCTAGTTGTGTTGAGATCTATTTGTGTATTAATTCTCCATCTGACACTTTCCTTGAAGTGACTGTTTTAATTTTGCCTATTTTTTTGAATTGTTTTCATATTACTATATTTTGATGATTCTTTATAAATTCTGGATGCAAATCTGTTCGCAACTATTTTCTACCATTTTTTCATCTTTTTAACCTATTTTTTCAGTATCTATCAAATAGCAGAAGTTCTTAACTTCTAGGAAGGCCAATTTAACAAGTTTTTCTTTTATGGATTATACTTTTGATATCACATTTCCCTCTAACTGAAGGCCACAAAAATTTTGTCTAATGCTTTCTCAAGAATTTTTAAACTTACTTTTATATTTAGATCTATCTACATGAATTTAAGAAAAAGATCGAGGTTTATTATTACTACTTTTTGGCATATAGCCATATGATTGTTCTCCCGTCATAGGTTTTTTTTTTTTTTATTGATTGATTGTTCAAAACATTACAGAGCTCATGATATATCATCTTTCATACATTTGACTCAATTGGGTTTTGAACTCCCATTTTTACCCCAAATACAGATTGCAGAATCACATCTGTTACATACTCACATTTTTACATAATGGCATATTAGTGACTGTTGTATTCTGCTACCTTTCCTCTCCCCTACTATCCCCCCTCCCCTCCCCTCCCATCTTCCCTCTCTATCTCCTCTGCTGTTGTTCAATTCTCTCCCCCTTTTTTCCCCTCCCCCTTGCCCCTCATAACCTCTTATAAGGTTTTTTTTTTTTAATTTAATTGTCTTCCCCAAAAATCAGTTGATCATATGTGTGTGAATCTATCTTGGACTCTGTTCTGTTGATTTATTTTTCTATATTTGTATTAGTACTATACTCTCTGGAAATTAGGTAGTATGAATTTTCCAACTTTTTTTTTTTTTTTTTTAAAGAGAGAGTGAGAGAGGAGAGAAAGAGAGAGAGAGAGAGAATTTTTAATATTTTATTTTTTAGTTCTCGGCAGACACAACATCTTTGTTGGTATGTGGTGCTGAGGATCGAACCCGGGCCGCACGAACGCCAGGCGAGCGCGCTACCGCTTGAGCCACATCCCCAGCCCCAACTTTTTTTTTTTTTCTTGGAAAACTGGGATTTTGATTTGTATTGTCCTGATCAACAATATTGAGGCTTCTGATACATGAACGTGATAGATCTATTTTTTCAGTAATGTAGTTTTCAGTCTATCTTCTACATCTTTTATCAAATTTATCCCTATATATTTTATATTGTTGACACAGGCTTCTGTTTTTTTTAATTCTATTTATTCCTAATATTAGAAACATAATTGATTTCTTTATATTGCTTTCTTTTTTTTCTTTCTTTTTTTTTTAGTGAGAGAGGAGAGAGAGAGAATTTTTAATATTTTTATTTTTTAGTTCTTGGCAGACACAACATCTTTGTTGGTATGTGGTGCTGAGGATCGAACCCGGGCCGCACACATGCCAGACGAGCTCGCTACCGCCTGAGCCACATTCCTAGCCCTCTTTATATTGCTTTCATATCTTGAACTCAATAGTTCCAAGAACTTTATTGAAGTTTACATTGGATTTTCTTTCTTTCTTTTATATTTATTCTTAAGTTTTAGGTGGTTATACAATATCTTTATTTTGCATTTATGTGGTGCTGAGGATGGAACCCTGTGCCTCGTGCATGCTAGACAAACACTCTACCACTGAGCCACAAGCCCAGCCCCTACATTGGATTTTCTACAAGACAGTTGTGCTTCTTACTTTTGTGTCTAGAATCTTCTTTGTGATAAGATTTTTAACTACAAATCTAAAATCTTTAATAGGCAGAGCTTCTGAGGTTACTATTTCTTGTTGAGTGAATTTAAATAAATCTGATAGAAGTTTGTGAGTTTTACTGATCTGTTCAGAAAATCAGCCTTTGGTTTCATTGTTTTTTCTATTTTATTTATTTCATCTCTGTTTTTTATTTCCCTTTTGGAATATTTATTTTTGCTTAACTATAATTTTCTGTTTATCAAATAAAGTTTTTGGACTGAAACCATTTCTAAAAAGGGGGGTATAAGTGCTATTTTCTGTTTATTACTGCTGTAGCTATAATTCACAAATTTTATTGTATTTTCATTCTGTTCATAATACTTTACAATTTTTATTTTTATTTTTCATATCTTACAGAGCATTTAGTTTATAAATATTGAGAATTTTCCAGATATTTTTCTAATTCTGACTTCAATTTTATTTCCATTTTAGTTATAGAAAATAATGTATGCTTTGAATTATTTGAAATTTATTAAGACTTTATTGCCCTTCTTCCTCTTCTCACCTGTTTCCTTTTTTCTTGATATTAAAGCTTATAAATTATTTTATTGTATAATAGCCTTTGTCTACTCATGTTTGTTTTATAAGCTATATTTGAGGTTGTTCTTTAAGGCCACTTATAGCTAGGAGACTCTAGATGTCTATTTCTGTTTTAGTCACTGATATTTTAGATCATTGATATTTTAGATCATTAGGCAATACTCATTGCCTATTACATACCTAAAACTTGGCTCATGATTAGCTCAGTGGTAGAACACTTGCCTAGCAAGGATGAGGTTCTAGGTTGAATCCCCAGTAACCTAAAAATAAATGAATTAATAAACAAATACTTAAAAAATAAGTAAATAATCAGTCCTTGGAGGAAGAGGGCATATAGTTGCTATGAAGTGTTAAGTATTGAAATATTTTTTAAAAACAGTCAGAAAACATTACTTTTTCTTGTTGAGTGAATTTAAATAAATCTGATAGAAGTTTGTGAGTTTTACTGATAAGATTTTTAACTATAAATCCAAAATCTTTAATAGGCAGAGCTTCTTTTGTATACTATTTACTTAATATTTGAACAGAGCCATTGACATGTATGTACTTCTTAATTGATTTTCAGGCTTTTTATGGAAATTCTCAATGACTGTTCTGATGTGGATGAAATAAAATTCCAAGAAGATGGTTCTTGGTGTCCAATGAGACCGAAGAAAGAAGCTATGAAAGTTTCCAGCCAGCCATGTACAAAAATAGAAAGTATGTGCACAATGCCATCAGAGAGCAAAGCCAGGAGATTTGTACAACATTATCTTTTTAATGAACCTTGACTGCTAGACCTATTTTTGGATTTCAGTTCACTAAGTTTTATCTTTTATTATTTATTTATTTTAGTTGTAGATGGACGCAATACCTTTATTTTGTTAATTTATTTATATGCAGTCCTGAGAATTGAACCCAGTGCCTCATACATACCAGGCAAGCGTTCTACTACTGAGCTACAACCTAGCCCTAAGTTTGATCTTTTGATCATCTATCACATGTAATTTCTTATGAAATATGCAGAAGGTTTAATACCATCTTTTCATTGTGTGTAGTTTTCATATGCAAAATAAATAAGTCACTAATAATTTTAATAATTATAAAATGTTAGCTATAGAATGAAAAGTTAGAAAATGACATACAGTTTTTTAGAATTCGTTTGAGAGTTTCTGTAGGTAAAACCTCAGGTGGAATTCAGGGATTGCATCAGAGTAAAAAGAGAAGAAAAACTAAAGGAGTTTTACTAATATTAGTTATTTCCCTGCAGTTGGAAGAGTGCAATGGCCAAGGTTTCCCTTATCTTTGAGAAGAATGGGAGTGATTTAATTGATAGTTACTGCTGCTTTTTCCTTTATAAACTAACATTCATTTTTTACTAAACAGAGTTTAAGAATAATACTTTTATATTAAAATGAGTTGATATATAATGTATTAGACTATCCTAATGGGCCAAAAGAACCTTGATGATTAATAGAGGATTCATAAGAAAATTTTAAATGTCTAAATCACTCGGACAAGTTTGGGATTTTTTTCTGCTTATCAAGTTGACAATTTTTATCAAGTTTTTGGCTCATGATGAGTCTATAAATTGTTTAGTATGAACGTGATTGCTTGAATGGAAATATCCGATTCTGACTTAACTGGGCCACGAATCTGTGAATATGCAACTGGTGAAACATATACTCTTATCCTTTGTACAGTTTCCTAACCTCTGAGTCTCTCTGTACTATGACTGCTTACCTGGGAATACCACATGAGCAGTAGCAGGAGTCCAGTTACCTCTTTGACCTCTGTCAAAGAGTAATGCTCATGTTGCCTCTCCAGGTTAGCAGTTATTTCACAGATATCTGGAGTTAGGGAACTGAACTCCTTCAGTTGGATAGAGTATGTAGCTTCCCTGGCTGTGTGTTATCATCCTTTACCATATAGTTAAGACTGTCACGGATAGAGTTTGTGTTATACCATTGATGTTTTTATTTTCCTTCTCTTTTTCTGCATCCAGCTTCAAGTGTACTCAGTAAGCCTTGTTCAGTGACTGTAGCCAGTGAGGCAAGCAAGAAGAAAGTGGATGTTATTGACCTAACAATAGAAAGCTCTTCTGATGAAGATGAAGAACCTCCTGCCAAAAGGAAATGCATCTTTATGTCAGAAACACAAAGCAGCCCAACCAAAGGGTTTGTTAATTTATAGTTCACTATTGTTCATTACCCTTGCCACTAATTGTTCTTAGGATAGATTTGTAAATATCTCTTTGGGAAGTTGCATAACCATAGAAGGCAATTTTAATTTGCTTTTGTTTGGTTGAATTATTTTCAAGAAAACATATTGTTTATAGGAAAGCAAATTTTGTTGAAGAAAATATTCACATATCTGAGAAGTGAGACTGAGGTATTTATTTCATATATTTGTTATTTTATTGAATTTTTTTACTATAAATTTTTTTCTCTCATTTTTTTTAAATTGGTGCATTATAGTTTTATGTAATGGTGGCTTTTATTGTTACATATTCGTACATGCACACTTGGTATAACAATATAATTTATACAGTATCACTCCCCAGCACTTCCTCCTCCTTTCTCTCCCTCCTACCCAGTGGTCCCTTTTTTCCCCTTTCTTCTACTCCTCTCTCTTTGATTTTCATAAGTTCACTGCCCCCCACCCCATGCTCATCTTTTTCTTTTTCCTCTTGACCTTCCACATATGATAAAACGTACAACCCATGACCTTCCCACTTTGGCTTTTTTCACTTAACATAATGGTTGTGAGTTCCATCCATTTTTCTACAAAAACTTATTTCGTTTTTCTTTATGAAATAAGAAATAAAACTCCATTATGTGTATATACCACATTTTTTTTTTTTTTTTTTTTTTAAATCTGGCCATTCGTTGATGGGCACCTAGACTGATACCATAGTTTGGCTGTTGTGACTTGTGCAGCTATAAACATGGGTAAGCATGTATTACCATAGTATGATGACCTTAATTCTCTAGGATAAGGGCTGAGGAGTGGTGTAGCTGGGTCCTGTGATGGTTCCATTTTTTGCCTTTTGAGGAACCTCCATATTGGTACTCCATAGCTATTGTACCAATATACAGCCCCAGCAACAGTTTAAAAGTGTTCCCTTTTGTCCACATCCTCTCCGGTATTCATTATTGATTATTCATTTGTATTCTTGATGACCTGTCATTCTGACTGGTGTGAAATGAAATCTCTACTGTAGTTTTGATTTGCATTTTCCCAATTGCTAATGATGTTGATCATTTCCTCCTATGTTTGTTGGCCATTTGTGTTTCTTTTTTTTTTTTTTTGAGAAGTGTCTGTTTAGTTCATTTGCCTATTTATTAATTGGGTTATTTGATTTTTTTGTGTGTATAAATTTTTTTGAGTTTTTTTATATATTCTAGATAATAATGCTCTGTCAGAAGAATAGCAAGTTTGTCTGCCTTTCTGTTGGTTGTCTTCACATTCCTAATTATTTCTTTAACTGTGCATAAGTTTTTTTTTTTTTTTTTTTTTAAAGAGAGAGAGGGAGAGAGAGAGAGAGAGAGAGAGAGAGAGAGAGAGAGAGAGAGAGAATATTTCTTTAATATTTATTTTTTAGTTCTCGGCGGACACAACATCTTTGTTGGTATGTGGTGCTGAGGATCGAACCCGGGCCGCACGCATGCCAGGCGAGCGCGCTACCACTTGAGCCACATCCCCAGCCCTGTGCATAAGTTTTTTAACTTGATGCCATTCCACTTGTTAACTCATGATATTACTTCCTGAACTTTAGGGGTTCTATTGAGAAAGTCATTTCTTAAATCTTTTTTGTGAGGAACCGTTTTTTCATGTCTCAGGCCATTGTGAGGACGCCTGGTGTAATAGAGTGTGGAACTGGAAATCTTCCAAAAACAAATATCAATTCTGGCACTTGCTTCTTTGCTCTGTGGTTTTGGTTGAAATCCTTAAGTTGAGCCACCTTTTTCTGTTCTGTAAAATGGGATGAAATAATGCCTACTTTATGGGATTGATATCAGGTTACAATGAGATAATGAAAGAACTTAGCTTTTGTTGTCAGGCACATAATAGTTACTCAATGAGAATTGATTCCCTTACCTTTTCTCCCACTCCAGGGTAAAATGAGGGCAAATAGTGCATTTTTCGTGTACTTTCTGTGACTCATCTGGCAGAAACCATTCCAATTTGAAGGAAAAATGGGTCTAAGTGTTTAATGATAGATGCTTCTCAGAGATTTTGGAAGGTGTAATGGATTCTCTTCACCATTCCATCACACATTTTTTTCAAACTTGGAAGTGCTAGTCTCATCATTGCTGGCTTCTCAGTCTGTTTATTTTTTTCTGGTATTTTTTTTACATGCCATAAAGTCCACTCATCCTAAGTATAGAATAGCAAAATTCATTCCTTTTTATTAAATTCATACAGTTCTATAACCATCATCACAAGTCAGTTGCAGAATATTTCCAACACCCAAAAAACATCATATTCCTTTGGAGGTTATTCCTATACACACTCCAGAATTAGGTAACCATTTTTATCTCCTAATTTACCTGTTTTAGACATATTTTTTTATAAATGGAATTACACTCAGTACACTTTAACAGCATTCTTTTTTGTAACTTTTTAAAAACGTACATTCTGACTACTTTTTAAAGTTGCTTTTAAGAACTAAACTTTTGTTCTTCCTTGTAAAATACTTAAATTTTCAGATATGATTTATATATCTAAGGGCTTGTATTTTTAGAATTCTTGTTTTTAATGGAATAGAAAAAGATGAAAGTAATTGATCTGGATTTCTTCTGCCATGCTAATCACTTATTGCTCCCTTGAGGGATTTTGTTTGGCATTTCTATAATTTGAATGACAAAAAGTGAAAATATAATTTTGAAGTGTTTACTGAGGTGTAGAATCAGAAAAAAATGAATGCTTAGATTTGGTATTTCTACATATTACTTTGTCATGATATCATTTAGAATATGCTGGAAAGATGAGTTGCAAATGCTGTTTAAGTTGGATTTATTCCTTGAATGAATGCATAAATGCATATTTTAAAAGATATGCATTGATGCTGGCTCATGAGTTAATGTGATTGTAGAGAGTTGCTAGTGGCATGCCACAAGGGTCTAATCCTTTGAGTATTCTGTACCACATTTTATCAGTACTTGATAGGGACATGACACTGGAGGAATGACATATACATTGGGTAGCAAAATCTGAAGTGACCACAAAGCAAAGGAATAAAGGTAGTTTATACCGTGGTCAGCTACTATAGAGATAAATATTAAGACCCCTCATCTAAGTTGAAAAGAAGGTCATAACTAACTCTGGTTAGTGTAAGGTGAAAGTATATGATTAAATCAACATATGGCAGTTTAGTTTTAAGAATTTTGTGTGAATTTCAGCTACCCAGCTCCTTCCATGAAATCAGCATAACCCTCAATACCCAAATTAGGTTATCACCATATAGAAGAATAGGTTCACATGGAAAGATAATTATGTATTAAAATGATATCCATTATGACCAAGTAGAGCTTATTCTGGGAGTGCTTTAATATTAGGAAATAATAAAGTGAATTTTGTCATTAGGACAGCTATATAGTCTTAAAATGTCTGAAAGGCATTCAGTAAATGCTATTTTTTTTTAATGTCAGAATTCACTTAATGGTTTAAAGAACTTACTGCTTAAGCTGATTTGTTCTTTGTTCTTAGATGGCACTAATAAAAATAGTGTCCAGAATATGTACTATAGCAGTTTTGTTCCATTTTAGGTTATGCAGCTCTATTTAAGACAATTTTAGAGATGATCATCAAGAAGTGTATTAAGAAATTAAGGCAGCCAGGCAGGATGAATAGGAAGGTGTGGGTGATGGAACCTGGAACACAGTAGATGAAGGTATTAAGCCAGGAGAAGAGTCTATGTTACAGCCACCTCCTAGTTCTTAAAAGGGAACTATTCACTAACTTAATTTTTACTCTTTGTTATAACATTCAGTGGATTTAGGTCAAATGAGAGATGTATGGAAAAACTTTGTATTGGAACTTTCTGAACACAAATAGTTGATGTTTTGTGCTATCACATTTTTCTGTGTTAAGACAGAGTGCACACCATCTATCAAAATATCAGAGTGTGGGCTGGGGTTGTGGCTCAGTGGTACAGTACTTGCCTAGCATGCATGAGGTACTGAGTTCGATTCTCAGCACCACATAAAAAATTAAAAAAAAATATCAGAGTGTAGGCTTAATACTAAGGTTATATCCTCTCTGTAATCCTTTCCTACTCTTGGGCTTTGGGGGTTTTGTTTCTCATCATTCTTTTCATATCTTTCCTTATGTCTCCATTGAGAATTTCGGTGGTTTTCCTCAGTTGTGAAAGTTTTTCTTTGAATGAATGAACCTCATAACCAATGACAGTAAGCAAATGAAAGAGTAGGTGAGAGATGCAGAAAACTTAATTTTGACTTATAGTCCAGAAATTATATAAACTGTTTTTTAAAAAGCATATTGTTTTAGTAGAATTAATTCTTATAAACAATTTTATAGAGCACTGAGAAGAAAGTCTGTCATGTAGAAAGAACCTCTGTTATCATTTTGTTGACATCCTAGCCCTTTTCTTTGCTTACCTAATGGAGATTGATTGATTGATTGATTTTTATCAGGGATTGAACCCAGGGACATTTAATCACCAAGTTCATCCACAGGCTGTTTTGTTTTGTTTTTGAAACAGGACCTTATTGCTTAGGGCCTTGCTAAGTTGCTGAGGCTGGCTTTGAACTTGCAATCCTCCTGCTTCAGCCTCCCGAGCTGCTGGGATTACAGGCATACCCCACCACAGAGTTTTAAATGTAGTTTTATAATTCTTGTTGGAAGAAACTGGTACCATATAAAACATTTAGAAAACTTAAGTTCTTCTATATTGAGATATTTTGCATTTGATGCTCCTGTCCCTCCAAAATTGAATAGTTGGCTTGGTTTTAATAAGGAGACAGGAAATAATAGGAATCAAATGTGTATGTAATAATAGGAATAAAATGTGTATTAAGAAATATTAAGAATTGGTAGCAAATTTAAATCTTTATTCCTTTATGATCATAAAGTGGGAGTGCATGGTGAGCTTCAGGTATATGAATAAAAATCAACTCAGCCAGGCATGGTGGTGCATGCCTGTAATTCCAGCCCTTGGAAGGATAGGCAGGAGTATCCCAAGTTTGATGCCAAGCTTTGCAACCTAGCGAGACCCTGTCTGAAAATAAGTAAAAAGGATGTTGCTCAGAGGTAAGCACCCCTGGGTTCAACCCTGTACCACCACCACCACCCCACACACAAAAAAAAGGAAAAAAAAAAACAAACCAGAAAACTCATTTTCAGATATCTGTGTCTGAGACAGGTATGAATTCCATGTATGTAATACATGATCCAGAATGCTAGGATTTACTATCTAACAGCAGCCTAGCAGTTTACTTTTGTGTTGTGGTATTGTGGATAAAGTTTAAAAAATTTTAAATGAATATGTACACTTGCATAATACATACTGTGTGTAATGTATCATTGCCTACCCAAGAAGTGTCTATAGCAAATTTTTTAAAACTTATTTATTCTAATTTATTACACACAATGGCAGAATGCAATTTATTTCATTTTACACGTATAGAGCACAATTTCTCAAGTCACTGATTGTACACAAATAACTACATTACATGTACTTAGAGTAATGATGTGTAACTCAAAATTCACCATCATTCCAACCCCCTTGTTCCCTCCCTTCCCCTCCCTACCCTTTGCCCTATTCTGAGTTCCTCCATTCTTCCCATGCTTCCCCCCCCCCATTGCCATTATGAGTCAGCGTCTTCATATCAAAGAAATCATTCTGCCTTTGGTTTTGGGGTATTGGCTTACTTCACTTGGCATTATATTCTCCAGTTCCATCCATTTGCCTGCAAATGCCATGTTTTATTCTCTCTTAATGCTGAGTAATGTTCCATAGTTTCCCTCTTCATTCATCTACTAAAGGGCATCTGGGTTGGTTCCACAATTTAGCTATTATGAATTGTGCTGCTTTATAAACATTGATATGGCTGTGTCCCTGTAGTATGCTATTTTAAGTCCTTTGGGTATAAACTGAGGAGTGGGATAGCTGGGTCAATTGGTGATTCCATTCCAAGTTTTCCAAAGAATCCCCATACTGGACCATAGCAAATTTTAAAGACTGTTTAAAAATCTGTTACTTCATGGTGTCACATTTGTATACCCATAATTTCATAAAAACAGCCATTTACATATCTCTATGGAACCTGTTATTTATATCTATAAATACATGTATTTTTCACATAGGTTTTAGAATCATTTTATGTTTCTGATTATAGTCATGGTGAAGATTTGATGAAAGCAAGATGTACTACCAGTCTCTAATTTGATACCCTAATGTCTATTTACACCCATTTTATATAAAGTTGAATTTGTGTTAATGCTTACAAAGTTCCGGTAATAGGAATTAGTCAACACTAAAATGTTTTAACTTTTCATATGGTTTTAGAAGTTGATTTAATAGTTTTTACTTCCATTAGATTTTGCATTTTTATGTTTGACAGTCAATATTTTGTTATGGCAGAAGCATGAGTAGTTATTTAATTATTTAAGGTTTCTTGTTTTGTAAACGGGATATGTGCAATAATTAGTGTTCCTGTGATGATAGAGCACAGGGATGCTTACTTGTCTGCTCTTTAGATATAAAATCAGTGGTTGGGGAAGGAAAGAGTTGGGTTGCTGATTTCTGTAATATAGGGTCAAGACGAAAGAAAATCTCCAGTGACATCTCAAAGGAAGAAAAGGGTAAGTGGTAGGAAGAAAGGCATTATCTTTTTCTTATCGACCTAAAATTCTTTTTTTTTTTTTTTTTTTTTTTGTGCTACTGGGATTTAACCCAGAACCTTGCATATTCTAAGCTGGAGCTTTACCATAGAACTGTAGTAGCCCTTGAAATTCTCCTTTTAGTTTCCTTCAGGGGCAGAGAAAAGATAATAGGTTCAATGTTCCTTTAGTAGGAATTTTTAAACTAAATGAAACGTTTTTATATATGTGGGAAGTTTTTTGGGTTTTTTTTTTTGTCATTGAAAGTTTTCTCTCTTATATTTTGAGAAAAAGTAGGATCGAGATATTAATACTGAGAGGCAACCATAATAATCAGAACCTTTTTTTTTTTTTTTTTTAAGATTCCTCCCCAGCACTAAGGCATATCTATCTGGTCTCTTCCTCTTTCTTAACCTTCTCTGTTCTTCCTTCTGATTTGCACTCCTGGTGGTGGAGTGGGTAGGCTCGTGTATGAAAACACTTTTGGTTGTTTTCTCTTCTCTTATTTATTACCAAGTTTTTCATTTATTCCTCTAGATTCTTTTATAATATCATTCATATCCTGTTTGTGGCTCTAGATCTTCAGGTTCTGTTGGAGACTAAGGAACTTCTTGATTCTTTCCTAAGGCAGATTATCTTTGGAATGACTTCCCTCTAACTCTGGAAAATGTGTTTTGAAGTACCAGGCTTATGTTTTCATGTCAAGCATATTATATTCCATATGCCCCTTGAATCGATCAATTTATAATCTAAAGTTTCTGAACTACGACTTTTGTTTGTTGATTTTTCTGAGAATAATGTAGTTGCCAACACAACTATATATATGTACTCTCAAAATGACTTTGTTTTCCACATTTTCGGTTTGTGTTTTCAACGAGTAATATGGAATAACAGCTAGACAAGGTCCTTATGGTATAAACAAACCAGTCTTAGAAGGACTCTAAGTAGATTCTGATTATTTAAGTGGTTAAACTATTTCCTAACATGATTTATTTACCAGAGTATGAAGAATATCATGCAAATAGGTAGTTCTCATTACCAGCACTTAATAATCTGAATGATAACAGAAAATATTTTAATCTAGAGAATGGACATCTAGAGGTCCCAAGTTTTCATCCCTGCCAGCCTTGTCACCATGGTCCTACTTTTAGTTTCTAAGAAGATTGCGCTTTATTCATCTTTATAATGGTTTCTTTCAGCCTCACTCATGAAGTTAACCAGCAGTGCTTTGGGATGCTCACCTTAAATGTTTTGCACCGTTCTTGTATCTCATTTTTTGTTGGCGAGATGGCCAACAGGGTCAGTAATGCTGCTTAGCTTCTCATAAACATTCAAAATGTTTTTCTTAGGCAGTTCTAGTTGTTTACCCTGGGTTAAGACAAAGAGAAAATGCAGGTTAAATAGAAAAGTACAGTCATCTTTCTTCAAGTCTGAACTTTTTCAAAAATATGTTTAATTTTTAATTATATTGTTTCTTGAAATTACAAAGCTTTAATTATATAGTGTATATTTGTAATACTAAGTTATAAAATATTTTTATGTGTTTTAGTTGTATTTTTAGTAGCATGAACAGCTACTTTAAAAGTCAAAAATTCTTATAGAAAAATAGGTAACATCATGATAGTCGGCTTTTTTATTTCTGAATATCGTATCCTAAATCCTGAATACTGCTCCTCTTATCCTGATATTGGATTTTGCCCTACTGCTATCTGGTTGATCAGCTTTGCTTGGAGTATTCCCAGATAATATTTGAATAAATTAATACAGGTTAGAATTGAAGAAATTCTGGTTGAGCTACTGTGAGTTGCTTTGCTCATAAAAGTGTCCTGATTAAAGTCAAATCTTATGAGTTCTCTGTTTTATTTTTAAATTTTTTAGAGATAAATTACTAATAGCCACATGCATGTTACATTTACATTAATAAAAGCATATGTCAAACACATTTCTTTTTGTGGAATGAAAGTGTTATATATCTTACCCCAGCAGTGTATCATGTTTTTAATGCCAGCTTGCTCTTACATCATAGCTGCTGTTAAGAGCCAGGATACATTCATGCTAAAATGAAGACTGTTATGAAAGAGGAGAGTAAGAGTGTGGAGTACTGTGTAGTGAGTAGTTGCCATATAATTGTGCTAAGACTTAGTGAACTTACATCTGAGAATGCCCAGTGGTTCAGCTCTTCTCTCCTGTGAACTAACAGCCAGATTGTTTGTAATTTCCCATGCTATTTAAAACAGGGTTCTCATGTATCAGCCATCTTCTGTAAGGGTGCCCAGTGTGACTTCGGTTGATCCTGCTGCTATTCCGCCTTCATTAACAGACTACTCAGTACCATTCCACCACACGCCAATATCAAGCATGTCATCAGACTTGCCAGGTATGTGGAGAGTTTTTGTTGTTTTTCTTTTATTTTTTTTTAATCAAATTTTATCATTTTTTAAAAATCTTAATCAGTGGAGCAAATAAATTTCAAAATTTTAAATAAAAGTGGTAAAGAAATTTGAAGTCCTCATGTAAAAGTAATATCTATTTTGCATCATATTCAGTTGTTGTCATTGTAACTACTAAGAAATCTATAGATTTCTGATGGTAGGGAATATAGGATAATAGAAGGAAAATTTTATAGACTATTCTCCCTTATAGAGAATTTGTGCTTAGACTTCTTGGTTTATTTATCATAGAAGCCTCACAGTTTAGGGAGAGTATTTTCTCATACTCTTCTTGGTAGTCTGTTCTTTCTCAGTAGCCTATCAGAACTCCCCAATATACTGATGTTTTGGGGGGCCAGTTTTGCCTGCTAGCTGTACCCGGTGGATTTCCTCCCAAAAGGATAGGATCTATCATGTGTTTCTCTAGATCTTAATATTTGGAGATTACCATAGTATTAGAATATGCAATCAAGGGCATATTATAAAATTTAAAGGCTTCTCCCTTTACTCTTCTTCCTTCTCTCCATAGCCATTGTTTTTGCTTAAATTTTTGTCAGTTAAAAGCAAGATAGAAACAGTGCCTCTTCTATTCATGGCTTCACTTTTCTCTGAAGGCCCTATATACTTCCTTCTTCTGTTATCAATTTTCTTTTATGGAATTGTAAAATTGATTTTGATGTGGTTTATTTTTCTTTTTGCCCTTTGTTTTAGGCACAATGCTTATTTTGTTGGTCAAAATTTGTGCTATTGAAACAGTTGATAGCTGTGTTATCTAGCCCAATATAATTTTGCCACTTGAAATTAGATTATTTGAATAAAATTTAGTGGTAAAGAATAAATTAAAATAGTACCCATCAAAAGGAGCTTTAAAGAAAAAAACTACTTTTTGCTTCTAAAATATGTTTACCAGATATTTTATTTGTACCAGGTGTATATTTGTACCAGTTAAAAAGTATTTGTTGTATATAAAGGCTGATGCTGAGATATGGTGAGGGTTTATGGACCATGAGAAAGATAGAAACTCAAATATTTCTAATTCCTAATGGTCTATGTTGCTTTACCTTGGCTGTGTTGAAGAGTCTTCCATGTATTGTCTTAGTATATGTTATAAATAAGCATCCCTGAAGAATTTGTTTCCTTAAGATCTTGAATTAAAAACTAATTCTGAAAAGATAGTGAACTTTTCAGTTTATTGAAGTGGCTCAGGTTATTTAGCAATAGCATAGACACAATTTACAAATAAATCACTTGCCCTGGCAAGTTTTCAAATGATGTGGGTCTGGATGAATTTTTTTAAGTTGGGAGAATTTACATTATTTCAGAATGTGATCTTATAAAGTGATATTTTACATCTTTAAAAAAATGTGTGGTTTTGAGAAAAATGTAGTGTAAAATTAGTCTAATCTGTGTATTTGGGAAAATGCATTCAAAGCTGGTATTGAGGATACAACACTAATATATGGGACTGATGTTTAACCAATAAAAACCAGTATCTGGTTGCTAAAAGGTTGAGAAACTTTCTTAACAGTTGATAAACTAAATAGAATAGTTTCAATTATCCTTTAGAAGAATGACTAGTTTATTGTCGAATGTGAGTTATGAAGCAGTTATTACATCCAAATAGTTTAAATTTTGTTTTTATGTTAACTTGCTCTTTATAACTAATAGTCACTTTTGTTTTATTCTTATGTATGATTTTTATGTCATTAGTCATAATGTAGAATTTGGGTATTGATAAATTTAATAATTTTATAATAAAATATTAAATAGAACACCAAGAATGAAAGGATAAGAAAGTTTTAATACATTTCTTAACATTCTTTTTAAACATCATAAATATGAATCTTCTGAATCTGCAGGAATACAAAGAAGAAATGATATTAATAATGAACTGCAGCTTGGAACATCTTCTGATACTGTGCAACAGTGAATACAAAATTAAACATAATTTGTATTTATGGAATGGAAAACAGCTTGATTATTACAAGAAAAAAATAATGACTGCCTTATTATTGCTAGTGCCATATTGTCAGGTGCGAATGGTGCTCAACAGTTGTATCATTAAAATTTGAAAGTGCTAAACCTTTACATTTTTAATCTTGTAGCAATCATGTTTTGTGAAAGTTTATGGCGCAAGTTAAGGAAAAGTGTGTTGTCATCAATGAGGGAAAAAAACTAATGAGTCAGTTTCACTTAGTGAAGCATTTAAAGTTCAAAAATGAGAATTTTATCAGTGTTAATAAAGCAGAAACATTTAGAATGTATCATCAGAATTTTTCATAATACTTTTTAGTTAAAATAATAGATCATTTTCAACCATGAAATACTTAGAAGGGCAAAAAATATATCAGTATTATATGTTACAATTGACATGATGAAATAAGGAATAACATTTTGCTAAATTTATAGAACAAGGTAGTAAAGTTTTCATCACTATTGATAAAACTATTAGTTCATGAGTTTTAATCTACTTAAAATGTAAAAATTCAAGACTCTTGGTATGTGGTGGATTGAACCCAGGGCCTTGTGCATGCTAGGCGTGTGCTAAGTGCTCTACCTCAGACCTACATTCCCCAGTCTTCTTTCTTTTTGGAGATTATGTCATTGTGTTGCCCAAGCTGCCCTCGAACTTGGGAGCTTTCTGCCTCAACCTCCTAAGTTTCTGGGTTTACAGGTGTGTGCAGCTATACCTGGAAAAAATGCAAGATTTTGATGGATGTTTAGCTTCTTCTTAGAAGGAGTAACATAAAACATCACATTTTATCCATTTTACTGTTAAGTGCTTAAGACAGAGTTTCATTAAGAAATATTTACTTTAAAACCCTATTGGATTTTGTATTAACAGCACCTATATAATGCTTAGAAGACAATCTAGGGTTTCACCCTAATTTAAAAAAAAAAAAGTCTAAATATTTTAATATGGCATTGTATAAGTCACCATATTTCAGTTATGTTTGGATGGAGTATCAAAAGATACAGATCAAGTAAATCTTTTTAACTATTTTCTAATTGACTTGATATTTATTGGCGCACAAAAAATCCCCGAAGAGATAAGCTGGATATTGAAATAATGAAAACGGGTAGAATCTTTGGATCTCTGCATCTTTTAGTGGCAATAGAGCTGCAGAAGCGGAATATTATATCAAGACTGTGAATTTATGTAAGTTGAAATTATGAAATGGAAGAAGTTGAACATTTAGAAAATGAACATTTCTGAGTGATTTGGTTTCAGTACACAGTATTCCATCAGAGATGTCAATACTTTCTTTAGCTTTATTTTTAAAAAAGTTAAAATGGATTGAGTAATAAACATTAAGTGATAGAACATGTAAACTAAAAAACTATTAAAACGTAGAAACTTTTAAGAAATTTGGAAAATGTTATACCATTTGAAGCAAAACAAAAATTTAATAAAATGAGGCCAATTATATTCCAATAAACTTTTTGTGACAGCAATAGAAATTTTATTATATAAAACTCTGAGAAGGTATGTAACTTTAGGCTAAATTTGAATTACTGTACAGAAGCAGGATTTACTGAACAATATCATTAATGTGAAAAGAAACTCTGTTTAGAAATATGATTTCAGTTTAATGGAGGAAGTCATTGGAAAGATTCATTGTAATTTCCTTTGTCCATCATAGTCTCAAACTGCTGTATTACATAGCTGGTAACCAGTGTATGAAATGAAAAACTATAGCAACATTTTAAAAATGCTTTAGGAATTGTTTCATTTTAGATAACTGGTGCTATAGTTTATATCACTTGATATGCTTACAACAGATTTTGAGATTATAAGGGAGTAAATACACTTTAAAATTTCTGAGTCAAAATTATTCATAGGGGATATTAAATATTTTAAAAACAATCCTCACTGATAGTCTCGAGTAATAGTGTATATAACATCATACTTTGACTCTGTAGTTGCATTTGGGGTGACATTGAATGCCTGCATATAAAAAGCCATGTTATTGATAGACTCTGACCTGTCTTAATGGCTAGGCCTACTATGATTCCTTTTTTATTTTGAGATAATTGAAAAGAATTCAGTTACCCAAGGAGGTCTAGGGGAACTGACTTCGAAGTTCATTGCTTGGTTTTTCAGATCTGAAGTTTTATTATTCTGTTACTTTAACCCTCTTAAATGATATTCCTGGGCAACCTTTTCTACATTCCTATTTCTAAAACATAAGTGGAGTAAACTTGTATTAACTTTTGCTTGTTAGTGAGCAACAGTTACCAACTGCTTGCTTTGTGCGGAGTGTGGGACTGTGTACTACTCTTCATTGGCAGCAAGGGTCAGAGAGGTATCAATGAAAGAGACATCTGTTTAAGAAGTAATATTTTAGATGAACCTCAATGTGTATTTCTGAAAAATAAATGTGAATTATCTTTAAGAACCTAAGTATGTTTTTCTTTTTAATCTGAAGATCATTATCTCATCGTTTTGATTGCCTCTCATTCTGTTAAATGACAAAGGAAAAATGTATGATTAGTCCTACTTCTCTGAAAATTTTTGGACTGCTTCCTTTGAGATGCTGGGAGGTGGTTTTTCCAGTTACTTTGTCAGGTTTTTATATGCATCAAATATCACTGATGTGTCACTGATAAGTGATATGGTACAGAACTTCCTATGGCAAAGTGGTAAGCATTTAACCCAGTAGTTTTGTGATTTATGATAAATACAAAATCATTTTGGAAAATAATTCTAGTCTCCAAAATATGAGTCAACTATTAACAAAGCATTTTTGTTTTAGGTTTGGATTTTCTTTCCCTTATTCCAGTTGATCCCCAGGTATGTATCCTGAATTTAAGCAACTAATTTGTATTTGATTGTTATGCCATACTAACTAAAAATGACCAGTTGCATAAAATCAGGACAGTCAACTATCAGTTATTTACATTGAAGGGAAGAAAGTACTGTATAAATATTTCACAGTTTTATTTGGAGAAATAAAGTTACTATTTTTCAATTTATAATTTTTTGTCTTTAATACCTAAGCTTTTAATCATACTTTATTGAGATTAATCAGTATTTGATTAGATTGAGTGGAAGCAGTGCCAGGTGGCTGGGGATTAAGGTTTTAAAGGTAAAATTTTATCAATAAAAACTTAATCTTGCTTGGTGCGGTGGCACACACCTGTAATCCCAACGGCTTGGGAGGCTGAGGCAGGAGGATCACAAGTTCAAAGTCAGCCTCAGCAACTTAGACCCTGTCCTTAAATAAGAAAACAGGCTAGGATGTGGCTAAATGGTAAAAGTGCCCCAGGGTTCAGTCTCCAGTTCCCCAAAACAGAAACTTACTATATACATAAATAACAGCTAAAGCTTGTTAAATAGACTTGACTTGCCAACTTAATTCTCCATTGTTTGAAGGAAAACCATCAGACATTAGGAATACCTCAGTGAAAAGGTGTGATGTGCCTATTTTCTCTTAAAGATAAGCATTTCTGTTAGCTCCGAGTTCCAGCCCTTCAGACTGTGCAGTGAGCATGGATTCCATTCACATGGTTAGAGCTCTAGCAGAGGAAAAATAGGGAAAGAAAACAGCCAGAAAGAGACTTTGAGAGCAGGTATAATGAGTAGTGGGGCAGAGGATGAACCATAGACCCCTACTTCATGGGTTGCTCAGCATCAACTAACTGCAGGTCTGTTATGAGCCTCCTGTCATTTATTAATCTGAACACAAACAGCACTGGGAACTTGGACCCCAAATAATGAACAGACTGAGGAATTTCTTGTCATCTTTAGTTGATTTAGTAGATTCTATAGCAAGGATATCTATTTTTCTAGGATATGGATTTTTCAGACTTAAAGGTTACCAATTTTTATGAAGTCCTTTAGAAAAAATTATATTATAGCCTGAGATTATTATTTCATAGTTCTGTTTGCCTCGGTGAGTGTCAGGCTGATTACATAAGTTGGTAGATGAATGAGATTGTGTCTTCCATTTATTATAGAATCCTTAGGTTTTCCTGCTTTAGTTCCATATTGCCCCTTAATATCTATTGTCTTTATGTAGATATATAGATAAGGGTTAGAAGTAAAATGGTTACAACTGGAGTATAACAATTCAAGGCGAGGGAGTACATGGAGGATGGGACTATAGCATCCACTCATTGTATAAATGAAGAGGGGTGTATTTTTACTGTCAGGTAGTAAAAACCAACCTGAAAAGTAGTAAGAATAAAATCATAAGTTTCTGGAATTTTCCCCCCAGATTTTTCCCTGACTTTTTAGTAACAACTTTTTAGAGAAGTTAGAATTGATTTGATTTTAGAGAAGAATTTGTAGTATTCAATGATTCAACTATCTTCAGAGCTACTTAGAAGCTTTTTAAAATTACTTTCTCCCCCTTATAACGTCCCTTGAATCTCTTTGTGTGTGGCATTCACTTTATTAATATATCAAGAATTTTCCATCCAAAACATTAAATAACTTTCTCTGTTGAAAGACAGCCTAAACTTGGTGCTATTATTCTCATTTTATTTATGGGCTTTGAAGATCATGGAGTCTAAACAATTTCAGTTTTAAATGACCATTTCATAAGTTAGTGGTTCTAAGAATGAATTGAATGATATATAGAATATATAATACCAATCAGATATCCTTACTAACTTTTCAGTCTGTATCCAGACCCACTTAGGACAGTGAGTTGCTAATTATTTTGTTAAAGTCAGTATGGTTGTTTCTCTTATAACATATTCTACTATGATCATTTAAATGTTTATCCCTTGTTTCTCTCCATTCCTCTTGGTCAGTATTATAAACTTTCACACTTAAGATTTGTCTTTGGGGGTAATTAGCAGCCTGTATGGTAAGGTGACTTGAAATATGAACACTGGTGAGGAATGTCAAGCAAGCATTTTAAGATTAGATTAGATCTTCATTAAGATGCATTCCAAAGTTTTGTGATAATATGATTTCCTGCCTGAGCATTCCTTGAAGTCTCCATTTTAGAATGAATGTTGGCATTTTTATTACATAAGTAGTGTTCTATGTGTAGGTACAGAGGAGTCCAGCCCCATCATTCTGCTGCTCGCTCTTAATATTCACTCTTACTCATAAAGGGTCTGTTTGATACTGAATTTTGGAAAATGGTTGAGCTTTTCATAAGCACTTATTTTTCAAGCAAAAATGCTATTCAGCCTTTTATATTGTGGTTTAAACCTTGTCTAAATATACTTAGTGACCAATTAAGAATGAATCATAATTTTGGGGCCAATATTTAATACTAAGTGATTTCAGTTATTGTTGACATTACTTGTTCTTTTACCTCTGTATTCGGTCAACAAACAAGTTTCACATGTTCTTGATTTGAGAGAATCAAGAATATGATGCATTCATTGAAGAATGTAAACTAGCTAAATTCAGGCCATCTTCCACCCAAAGATGTGAAGTTTAAAGGTATCTTTAAATTCAAGGGCAATTTAAATATGTGACTATCACTTGTGCATATCTAACAGTTTCTAGTCTCTTTATTTAAAACCAATGTAGCCTCTTCCTCATCGGCATCATTGTTTGTTTCAAGCAGTACTGTCCTCCTATGTTTTTGGATAGTCTCACCTCACCCTTAACAGCAAGCAGTACGTCCGTCACCACCACCAGCCCCCATGAAAGCAGTACTCATGTTAGTTCATCCAGCAGCAGAAGTGAGACAGGGGTCATAACCAGCAGTGGAAGTAACATTCCTGACATCATCTCATTGGACTAAAGGCGGACTCATTTGATTCTGGGAATCATTCATCAAAACTGCTCTTTCTTGGATCTCTGGTCCATGGATGCTATTTTTTTGGCAATTTGATATTTATTGAAACGTCAAATGGATTCTTTTGCTTTCTGAGAGATGAACCCAGATGACTGAAGCAAGAACCAAATGACACACAAGGACTTTTCGTATTCATGTTGAGCATCAGATACATTTCAGCCATAACAGTGTCTTCTTGAGCAGTGGATTTCAATTTCATACATTACTGGATGGATTCTACAAGGCAGTTTAAAGGTGTTTTTTTTTGGGGGGGGGGTTATAATAAACAGCAATAAAAATTATGTAAATATTTAAACCTTTCTAATTAAAAAAGATGTAATCACTGATTCTAAAATGACAGCAACTTCTGTTTAATCCAATGTCAAAGAAAAAATATATGGAAAGAAGTCATGTTTGCTAAATGAGTCTTTTCCATGGAGATTTATTTTTTTGTTGCAGTAATGAAATTTTGATAAGTGGCCAAAGTTTGAGTTTCACTATTCTTTCACTCTTCATGATTCCATCAAAGAAAAATGGCCTTTGTGGTGTTCTTTTTTCCCTGGTTGTCATTTACATTTTGATACTGTTTGCTCATGAATGCAGAGGAAGTTCTAGGATTTGGCTGCTCTTTATTAGTGATTATGTCTAAGAACACTATGCAGATTCTGCCCTGACATGATGTGTTATTTTTGGTAACTGTACATTCTCATTCTAGAGTTTTCTATAAATTTAAGGCTTGCCTTCTTAAAAAATTCTATGCAGCCTTTGAATGAAATATTTTTGAGGTAAGGTGTGGCTAGAAAGTTTGTTCGAATTTTCTTTCCAATGTCTAGAAATGTTGATAGGAGTGGAAGGACAGATTTAGGGAAGGTGGAACGAACAAAATTTAGTCTCTCCCTAAGAATTTAATTTGCTCATTGATTTTATAGGAAAATATACAAATCACTGTTGAAGCTGTTCACATTTTAGGGGCAGTGACATAGAAGTTGTTTTAGGTCTTCAGTCATATTTTTTGCCAGTGTAATTTCTGTCTCATGGAATGATTTTCAAAAGGAAAAGACAGTAGCAAGGAAAGGGGACATTATTAATTTCTTTTTCCTTTTTTTCAGTCTTTCTTTAAACCACAAAAGATGAAACAAAATGAGAAATGTTTAAACTGAACAGTGAGGAAGGGTTTGGGAGAGGGACATGAAGCCCACTTCATGTCTCACTCCATGGTACCCAGAAACACTCCACCCCTCTAGCTTTACTGGGTCCACTTTGCAAACCACTCCCCTATCATTTGTTTGATTTTAAACCACTCATAAACTGGGTTTTCCTTGTAGAGAAACATTTTTATCCAAGTTTTATACTTTATTTCATTTGGCTTCTTAAATTATCTAGAAGCTAGCATTTTCTTACGTTGAGCTTTCTCTCCTAGGCTGTGTTCACTTTTCATAGCTAGTCTGACGAGTCTCCTTCTCAAGCAGAGGTGCCCAGAGGAGGGCTGTCCACTTGCAGTTTAACGAGGACACCTGGCTTCAGAATTGGTGCAACTCCAGGGAGCTCCCTGCTTGGGTTTTGATGCTCTCTCAAGTTTTCATGGCATTTGTTGCTGTAATGTGTGATTTTCCACATTATACCTTCTTTGGCTGTGTCATCCACTTATTTAATGTAGTATCCCTTTGTGTGGGCTGCATGTTAAAGACATGGAAAAGCAAAGTCAGCCCTGACTCTTGGAGCACTAGTTGCACCGTAGTTGCCAGTTTCATCTTTTAACTGTTAGATTTCAGTCCAGACTACAGTCTTATTTTTGGTCCAGATACAGAGAACTACTTCTTGGTAGGATTTCGTGTTGCTGCTGTAAGTACAGATGCAATTTCTGTTAACTTTGTAATCAGAAAAAGTAACTTGATTTGTGTGGTATAATTTGTTAACAAAGAAATAATGTATATTTGTTATCATTTTGTGACCCTTTAGATTCTCGGAGACTCCTTTTCTCCCAGTTGAATCAGCAAAATTTTATAAAGTAATGAAAATATTAATAGAAATTAGTTACTTTACTTGGTTCTTGTAACTGATAACCTCTCCTTTTGTAGTTGTGATGTTTCCTTGTTACTGTTTTATGTGAACAGTTTTAGTGTTCATTTTTGGTGCTTTACACTGAACTTATGTATAAATTTTTATTTTACCTCAGGCAACTAACACTTTTAAAAATATACTTTTTAAGTTTTTAATGTTGGGCTTACCTTTTGTAGATGTCTTTGAAGATACTTTTCGGTGTGCTTTTGGCACTATGACAATAACATGGTTTCTAAGCTATTACCCTTGATTTAATATGGTCACTTTAATTATTTTTACAAAGATCCTGATAGCAATGTATTTTGCTAACCCAGATTCTGCTTAACAAAGTATAATGGAATGAAAAGCTGTTACTTAGAAGTCAGCCAGTCAGTCATTATTTGGAGTATCTTGTTTAAGGAAAGGAGCTGTAATTACTACTTTTATAGTCTTTTAACCAACTTGTATTTTTACCTTTCTTCACTTAGAAATAGGAAAGGCTTCTCTTGCTTTGGTACGTCCTGCAGAATATCTGGTGCTGACTGTAGCTGCTCTCCTAGAGCCACTTACACTCACCCACTTTCTCACCCCTAGGGGATCCATTGTAGGATCTTATTCCATTTCTGCCCTGAAGTTATAAATACTTGGTATCTGTTCTACAATAAATGTAAAGGCCAAATGAAACAGTTGTGATGAATTCAGGTTATGTGGCATCTATCTGATAACATGTTCCAGGATAAAAATACAATATGTAGGTAAGAGATAGCAGATAGCAAGTGTAATTCAGTTGATCCATAACTCCTGGTTTAAAACAAGGTTCTTTAGGATAGTATTAAGAAATAGGAAAGGTAAGATTTTGAATTTTAAATAAAGTTGAACAGAAACTATTTGGCTTTGATATACCTTCAAACCAATCCTAGACACTCACCATCTAATAACCTCCTTTCTTCTTTTGCCAGAAAAGTTACATTTGTGCTTTTAACTATTAAGGTTTTTACAGAGCATTGGTTTAGTTGTCAGGTATTCTTTTCTCCCCAGCCTTCATTGGGTAAAAAGTAATTGTTTCCAATTATTTCTAGTTCTTTGGAATATAATAATGAATTTTTTTCCTAGTTGTTTTCACCTTAGAAAATGTAAAGTAGTACCCCATTATAACTTAAGGGTGACATTGGACTTAGTGGCACTGGGTTCATGTGATGTGAGAGCTTGGTAGTGTCATTTTGATGGGTGATTGATGGTTCCATCTAATTCCATCTGTTCTGCTACAGTTCTACATGGGTACAATGAAACTTATAGAAAAGAATTTAAGAATTCTGCTTTTTAAGAGTCTCATGCCTCCCATCAAATAAATGACTGGTTTGTATGACTCCCACTCCCCCCCCCCTTTTTTTTGTTAGGAACCACACTGCAATTTCTAGAAAAAACAAATAAAGTTTTATTAAAATATTTGCCCATTCTTCTTTAATGATTGTCTGGTTCACTGATTTTTTATTCTTGTTTATGTCAGTGGTATATGCTCATTGTAGAAATGTAGACAGTACAGAAAAGAACAACAAAAATTGCTCCTAAGTCCATCACCAGAGAGAAGAGATTCACATTAAATATTTTTGCATATTTCTTGCCAGACTCTTTGCTGCTTCTGCATTTTTATATATAATTTGTACCGTGTTTTTTCCCTCAATCTATAGGCATTCTTCCTTGTCATTAAAAACTCTGTCAACCATTGTTAAGTCCATGATATTCCATTGTGTGGCTCTATCACAATTCATATAATCTTTCCCCATGGGACATTTTAGATTTGTGCATAAATTATTTCTTAGGATAAATTCCTAGAGGTGTGATTTCTGGGTCAAGGATATGAACATTTTTGTGGTTCTTGATTCATGCCACCTTTCCAGACAGTTGTTGTCATTTATACTCCACCAGGAGATGTGAGAAGGGCTGTATAGTGTATTTTCCAAGAACACATTTATCTTTATGCAGCCATCTGCACTCAGATCCTCAGCTCTTCTGAGCCTGGTGAACTGAGCTAAGGATAATTGGAAGATACTTTCCCAGGATTTCTCAGTTTTAAATATACAGTTGTCCCAATTATCTGGGAAGACTGCTTCCAGAGCTGCCCCACCCAGTACTAACAAGCACAGATGTTACCTCTTATATAAGAGGACATTGTACTAATATAATCTGTGTACATCCACCCATACACTTTAAATCATCTCTAGATTATTTATAATACCTAATGTAACATAAAAGCTGTATAAATAGCTATGCTTTCTTTTTAAATAATAAGAAAAAGCCTGTATGTGCTCAGTACAGATGCAGTCCTGCTTCCCCCAAATGTGTAGTTGAATCCACTGATGCAGGTCCTGTGGGTATGGAAGGTTAACTGAATTTATCTGACAAGTTCTAGAAACATCTCCATATGTATATCCAACTGATTTTTCACATAGTTTTACTTGCACTGTCCAGTAGCAAAAATATTGGTCAGACTACACTTTGTTTTTTGTTTTGTTTTGTTTTTTTAAACAATTTGTGCCTAGGGCCAGCCCTTAGTAGCAGCTTTCTTTTTCCTCTTGTAGGCTCCATTGTGGCCTTTCTGATCTCCCTAAAGCCAGTAGGATCTGCTGAGACAAAGGCAGTCCAACCCAAACTGGAAAAGTGGTAAGGCTAAAACTAAACAGGGCCAAGCTCTGCCCGTTTCACTTTGCATTCTTTTATGTTGCCAATCAGATCTTATTCTTGGTGTTCAAGGGTGGCTATGGAGAAAGAAAATAGATTGCTATGTTCATGTTAGAGGTGTAAGTAGCATTTTCTCAACTGGCGTAGTACGTTCATTATTTCCCAAACTGCTTTTCATTTCTGAATGGTTTATAAAGCTTCCTTTATTCTGTGTTCTAGAAGCTTGACTATCCTAAATTAAGGAGCATGTTGTTTCAAAATGGAATGTTTCTTATTTTGGCCTTCATCAAACTATTCAACAGATGTTTAATGTTTTTCTTATGTCTGGGATAAAGTAATTACAAAAAATCTAATTGAAGCCTTCAAAGGCCTTATCTAGTTTTTAAAAAACAAGAATTCTTACCTAGTATTAGATTTTGTGTGCTAACTTTACTACAGGGTGTCTCATTCCTTATAATAGCTTTTCACTTTACAAATGGACAAACAGATTTAGTAAGTTCACCACCATCATAGTGAGTAGTGGGCTTGGGATTCTGGCCCAAACCTACCTCAGAAGCCCTTTGACTAAGCTGAAGTGACATTAATTAGCTATGGTTTTTAGGAAACTCATGGAAATCTAGACAAAACTGGTTTTCAGATCCTGGCCAAAGTAGTTAGGAACAAGTGGACTCAAGTTCCAGAATTCACTGAATATCTGCAGGAATAAGTGCTGAGTCCCCTGGAGATAACGGGGCTGTTATGCTTTTACCCTGTTACAGGTTGAAGGATAATAGTGCTGTTTACCAGCTGGGAGGCAGTTGTGGTTAGTCCTTTAGAGGAGACAGTGATGAGTTTCTTAGATCACCTGTGGAGCTCATCCCTGGGTTTTGTACAGACTTTCCAGAAGTTCAGCCCTTCCTTGTCCTCCATCTCACCTTCGCTCTCCTCTGGGCTGTGCATGCTCTTGTGCCTTTCTGTTGCCTGTTGGCTCCTTCCTCCCTGCTTAGCTCTGTCTCAGCCTTTTCTTTTGTTCTCTTCACTGCCTTGCCATGACAGATTTGCTCTCATTTCCCTGTGGCTCTCACAGTGTGGGCTACATCTGCATTTAGTGTTTGCTGCCCTTTGTCCTTGTGGAAATGCCTTTGTCAGTAGTCTCTGCCTGTGAAGAATCTTGTGCAACAGAAGGCATTGGAATTTGCCTGATAGCTAACAGTAATGAGAATTTGTTGGAATTATTTCCAGTTTACAAATGTGGAAACAGATTCTAAGAGGGTAAAGGATTTGTCTAAGGCCAACTGCTAAGTGGGGAGTCAGGTTTCAGACCCAGTTTTAACCACCTTCCCAGGCCCTTCCTAATGATTTTATTTTTATTTTATTGTTGGTTGTTTTAGTGATGGGGATTGAACCTGGTGCATTGCACATGCTAAGCATGTAATCTACCACTGGGCCATACCCCCAGCTTTTAATTATTTTATTTTAAAAGTAGGTGTTTCTTAGATATTTTCTATCATATCACCCTGTTTATATACTGTATGGGATTTATCACACCTGCGATTTTATGTATTGGTTCACCATGTATTGTCTCTATTAGATTGTAAGCTCCATGAGGGCAGAGGTGATATTTCATTGCACCCCAGATTCTAATGTGGTAAATAGTGCGTAGTAGATGCTCAATAAATATTTGTGAATGAAGAAATGATGGATACCCATTTGCATTTGACTTATGCTCCCTGTGGAAATGTGGTATCTGTTGAAAACAGAATACCCAAGCAGCAGATATTCACCAAGACAGGAAAACTTGAGAGAAGGTGCATATTTGGGGTAGGTAGTAGAGGTGCTGAAGAGTCAAAGGAAGCAGCACCTTCACTTTCTAGGCTGTTGCAGCTTACAGGGGCAAAGAGCAGTTAGTAAGTGCAGGGTACACAGTGCAGATCATGTACAAGTAGATGTTTTAGTAAACCTCTTGTGGACCCAACCTACTATGTATATAAGGCTGGAGAAATTCTGCATGTAGTCTAGATTATGTATTGAGAACCACCTCATCTGCATCAGGTACACCATGCTCAGTTACAGGGTATAATTGTTGAAGCCAGAAGCAAAATATGGTGGCATATACTTATAATCCTAGTGACTCCAAAGGCTGAGGCAGGAGGATTACAAATTGAAGACTTGCCTCAGCATCTTAGGAAGACCCTATCTTGAGTAAAAAAAAGGAGTAGGATTGTCATTCAGTGGTCAAGCACCTCTGTTTAATCCCCAGTGCCTGCCCCCCCACCCGCCAAAAAAAATTGTATTTATCTCAATCTCTTGATGCTAGTAACCTGACCCAAATATTGGATTTGATGCATTGTAACTGAAACAAGAATTGGTTAGCCTGATGTCACTGGAATCCATTCCCACATGCTATATTAGCAATCACTTCCCATTCCCCCATCTGCACCTCCCAGCTCTAGGTAACCATGATATACTTTACACTTGTGCCTTTCTGAGCATTTCATTACATTGAATCATGTCCTATATGGTTTTTGTCACCATTTACTTTCATTTGACCTGGGGCTTCAAAGTTCATCCATGCTGAGCCTCCTTTATTCCTTTTTATGGCCAAATAATGATATGGTATGGATATGTCATTCTTTGTTCATCCATTCACAGTGCACAAATATTTGGGTGGTTCCCGTCTTTTGGCTGTTTTGAATGACGCTGCTGTGGTCATTCATGTGCGTGTGTTTGTGTGGACATGATTTTTTGGTTTCTTTTAGGTATATACCTAGGATGGGAACTGCTGGGTCATATGCTAACTCCATATTTAACATTTTGAGGAACTTCCAGACTTTTCCAAGGTTGCTGTGCCATCAATGTGTCAGGGTTCCAATTTCTTCAAATCCTCATCAATATTTGTTACTGTTATTTACTATAACCATTTTAATAGGTTGGAAATGTGAACTGATAAAGGTTTTGATTTGCATATCTGATGATTAATAGATCCTAACCATCTTTTTTATGTGCTTATTGGTCACTTGCATATTTTCTTTGAAGAAATAACTGTTATTTATATTCTTTCCTTATGTTTTAATTGAGGTTATTTGTCTTTTTATTATTGAGTTGTAAATATTTTTATATTTGAAGATACAAGTCCTTTTGAAGATATATGATTGGCAAATATTTTCTCTGGATTATCTTTTCACTTTCTTGATATGTCCCTTAAAGCACAAACATTTTAAATTTTGATGCAGCCTCATTTCTTTCCTGTGTTGCTTATGATTTTGTTTTTACCTAAGAATCCATTGTCAAGTCTAAGATCATGAAGATTTACCCATATTTCTTCTTCCAAGAATATTAATAGTTTTAATTCACATTTAGGAGTTGGATCCAAATTCTTTAAATGGCATAATGATTCATTTTCAATCTTTTCTATGTGGCTATCCAGTTGTCTCAGTATTAATTGTTGAAAAGTCTGTTCTTTCCCTATCAAATGGCCTTGGCTGTACCCCAGTTAAAAATCAGTTGTCTGTAAACACATAACTTTCCATTCTGTTCTATTGATTTGTGCATTTATCCTATGCCACCACCACACTGCCTTGATTACCATTGCTTTGTAATATGTTTTGAAATTGGAAGGTGTAAATCAAGTTTATTCCTTTTCAAGGTTGTTTTGGCTATTCAGAGATCCTGATAATTTCACATGAGTTTTAGAATCATAAATGTCTAGGAGGAAGCTGGTAGGTATTCTGATGAAGATTGCTTTGCATGTGTAGATCAGTTTGGGAACTACTTTCGCTTTGGCAATATTGTTCTTATGAACATAGGATGTTTTCCCAGTTATTTACATCTTTAATTTCTTTTAATGACATTTTGTAGTTTTTACCGTGTAAGTTTATGCTTCTTTTGTTGAAATATATTTATACATATTTTTTTATTTTTGATGCTGTTGTAAATGGAATTGTATCTTTCATTTTGGATTTGTAAAAATACAATTGATTTTTTTAAAAAAAGAGTAGCAGACTTTATTTTTTTAGAGTACTTTTAAGTTCATGGCAACATTAACCAGAACACAGAGAGTTTTCACATGTTCCCATTTAACCCTGCCATCCTCTCCCACCGACAGTATACTGTATCAATATAGCATATTTGTTATAATTGATGAGTCAACATTGACACATTTTCTACTAAAGTCTGTAGTTTAACATTGGGGTTCACTCTTGTGGTGTACATTCTGTGGATTTCACAGACTTATATACCCATTACCGTATTACAACAAAGATGAGTCACTGCCCTAAGACTCCTGTGTTCTACTTTTTCATCCTTCCCCTTCCTGAACCCCTGAAAACCTCTGTTCTTTTGGTTATCTTCATAGTTCTGCCTTTTCCAGAATGTCAGGGTATTGATTCATACAGTATGTAGCATTTTCAGATTGGCTTCTTCCAATTAGTAGTATGCATTTAAGTTTCCTCTATCATATGGTAATAGTGCTAAACCATCTTCCAAAGTGGATATATCATTTTGCATTTCTACCACTGGTAAAGAGAGCTCTCTCTATTCTACATCCTCTCCACTATTTTATGGTGTTCATGTTTTGGGTTTTGGCTGTCCTGAATCATGTGGTATTATTGTTGTTTTGATTCACAATTCTGTGATGACATGATGTTGAACATCTGTTCATATGCTTATTTTCCAATTGTGTATCTTCTCTGTGGTGTCTATTCATATCTTTTTGCTGTTTTCAGTTTGTTTTCTTACTGAGTTTCGGTAGTTCTTTGTAATGTTTGTTCATAGTCCTTTATCAGGTATGTGTTTAGCAAATACTTTTTTCCCAGTCTGTGGCTCATCTTATACTCATGATGGTCTCCTTTGCAGAGCAGAAGTTTTTAATTTTTTTAATTATTATTATTTTTATCAGAAGTTTTTAATTTTAATGATGTCCAATTCATCAGTTATTTCTTTCATGGGTTGTATCCTCAGTGGCCTAAACATTCATTGCTATACTGAAAGTCCTTTGAATTTTCACCTGTCTTCTAGGAGTTTTATAGCATTTTACATTTTGATATATAATCCACTTCTAGTTAACTTTTATGAAAGTTGTAAGATCTATACCTAGATTCTTTTTTCTTTCTTTTGGCATGTGCCTGTCCACTTGTAACAGTACTATTTGTTGAAAGGTCTATTTTCTGCTATATTGCATTTGTTCCATAGTCAAAGATCAGTTGATTGCGTTTATATTGGTCTATTTCTGGACCCACTATTCTATTTGATTGACCTCTTGGTCTGTTATTTTACCAATACCATACTCTTTTGATTACTGTCATTTTATAGTAAATGTTGAATTTAGACTTTTTTTCTTCATTTTTGTATTGACTATTCTGAGTCTCTCTCTGCCTTTACACAAAGTTAGTTTGTTGATAGCCACAAAATAACTTCCTGAATTTTG
Organism: Urocitellus parryii; assembly: GCF_045843805.1. Classification (NCBI taxonomy): domain Eukaryota; kingdom Metazoa; phylum Chordata; class Mammalia; order Rodentia; family Sciuridae; genus Urocitellus; species Urocitellus parryii. The sequence goes on from NC_135543.1 coordinate 26,627,738, forward strand.
GTTAGAGTTGTGTTGATTTTACAGATCAAGTTGGCAAAAATGGACTTTTGCAGTCCATGAACATGGAGTATCTCTTCGTTCATGTTCTTCTCCTTTGATTGTTTTCTTTTTTTAAGACAAAGAGAGAATTTTAATATTTTTTAGTTTTCGGCGGACGCAACATCTTTGTATGTGGTGCTGAGGATCGAACCTAGGCCGCACCCATGCCAGGCGAGCATGCTACCGCTTGAGCCACTTCCCCAGCCCTCTTTGATTGTTTTCATTGGAGTCTTGTGATTTTTCTTATATAGGTCTTGTCGCACACTTTGTTATACTTATGCCTAAGTATTATTTTTTTTACCTGTTTATTTCAGATCCCAGTTGTTCATGCTGATAAATAAAACCCATTATTTTCTTATCAACCATATCCTGCAGACTTGCTATAATCACTTATTAGTTCCAGGAGGTTTTTGTCCAATCTTTGAGATTTTCTACATTATCATATCATTTGCAAGCAAAGACAGTTGTTTTTTTTTTTTTTCTCTTTCCAATATATATACTTTTTCTTAACTGCATTAGCTAGGGCTTCCAGTACAATGTTTAAATGTTTCATTCCTCTCGCTCATTGCTTGCATGGTTTCTGAAGAGAAGTACAATATTATTCTTATATTTACTGCTCTGTAGGTATTTTGTTCCTCTAAATTCTCTTCTGCCTTGGACTTTCTGTAGTTTGAATGTGCTATGCCTAATGAAGTTTTGTTGTTAGTGGCATTAATTGCATTCTTAGAGCTTCTTGAATCTGTTGGTGTCTGTCATTAATTTTGAGTGATTGTCATTATTTAAAATATTTTTCTGCCTTCTCCCTGTTTTTCCATTATTTGTATGTTAACCTTTTATAACTGTTCTCAGATGATATCCTGGCTTTTTCCTTTTTGCATTTAAGTTTTGATAGTTTTTACTATTTATATTCAAACCCATGGTTCTTGCCTCAGCTGTGACCACTCCACAGATGAACCTATCCATCTTCATTTCTGTTATTCTTTCTTAGGGTTTCTTTCTCTACCTTCATTACCCATGTATTGTTCATGTTGTTCACTTTTACACCAAGTGAAAATGGACTAAATGCTCCAGTCATACGACAGAGATTATCAGATATCAAAGAACATGCTGTGTACAAAAGACATCTAAAACAAGAAAGTGCAGAAACGTTGAAATTAAAAACATAGCAAAAGGCACAGGGAAGCAGTTAAGGTATTGGAAGTTTATAACCTCAGTGGTGTTAGAAAACTAGGCATAAAATAAAAGACAAACATCCATATTAAGTTATAAGAGTATCAGTTGGGCTCAGTGACACATGCCTGCAACTTGGAGGATCGCAGGTTCAAAGCCAACCTCAGCAACTAAGGCCCTAAGCAACTTAGACTCCATCTCAAAAGAAAAAAATTATATATACACGCACACACACATATATAAGATTATAAAAAGGACTGGAGATATAGCTTGGTGGTAAAGCAACCCAAAATTTGTTTTTTAAAGGAAAAAATAAGGAAAGAAATTAAGAAAAAATAATAATAAAGAAGTCAATGTTTGAAAATGGCTCTGAAAAGACTAGTACAGTTGAACTGATTAAAAAGGAACAAATATTAAAATCAGTATGAGATAGACATCTACCAAAGATATGTGTAGTTTTATCCTAATAAACTTGAAATTGTAGTTGCAGTGAAAATAGGTATAAATAGCCCTAAATTTACTCAAGAAGGGATTGAAAACCTAAATTTAAATAGTCAAATTGAGTAGCTATTTCTTCCTACAAGAAACCTCCAGGCTCAGTTGAATTTAGTGAGCTTTTACTAAACATTCAAAAAAAAAAAAAAAAAACCCTCAATTTTACATACACCATTCCTGTATACAGGGAGAAGAAAACACCCCCCCCCCAGCTCATTTTAAGATGCTCTTGTGATCTTCATGCCAAACTCAACAAGGATAGCATGCAGTCACAGAAGTAAGAATTTTAAATGAAAAGTTGGTAAATTGGAATGTTTAAAAAGGAAAAAATCATGAGTTAGTTGGATTTATCCCTGGAATTCAGTGAAAGTTTTAATAGTAGAAAAAGAGTGAATTCACATTCCATTGTCAGGGCAAAGGAGGGTAACACTACCATTATCTCAATAGATGATAAAATTTAAAACTCACCATCTGTTTAACTAGAAATGGACTTTATTGGGTCTCTGGCCCAATAAAGATATAAATTGTCTACATTGAAGTTAAAAGTGTCCATCCACAGATGATCCCAGAGAGTGAAAAGACACCGAGGAGATACTTCATGCAACTCAAAGGACTACATAAGAAAATATAAATCTTTCCTGTAAGTTAAGAAACGGACCATCCAGGTGTGGTGACACATGTCTGTAATACCAGTTACTGGGGCGACTAAGGCAAGAAGATCGCAAGTTCAAGGCCAACCTTGTCTACTTAATAAGACAATCTCAAAAAGGACTGGGAATGTAACTCTGTGTGGCATAGTACCCCTGGGTTCAATCCCCAGAACAACAACAACAAAAGAACCAAAATATTAAATGGGTGAAAGACTGAATGGTAACTCACAAAAGAGGTATCTAAAAGTCCCATAAAGGAAAGGTATTTATTCTCGGTGTTCAGGGCAATACAGAATAAAGGAATAATTGGATGCCATTACTTGCCTTTTTGTATAGATTATAAAATACACAGAATTTACCACCTTAACCATTTTGAAGGACACAGTCCATTCAAAGTGCTGAGAATGTGGAGCAAAGGGAACTTTGACTATAGGAGAATTAATTAGCAGCCAGTCTTACTCAGGGAAGCATATGTACATGACACATCCCTAAAACAACACTAGGGAGAGGTTATCAAAAAATCAACAGTAGCTGTGGGGCGGGAAAGGATGCCCACAGGCCCAGGGAGCTTGTAAAATGGGAAGAAGGGATACTGCGGGTACACAGATGTTTGCCTTATTCTTTAAAATGGATGTGTTTATACACATTTCTGTACATACAAATTTTTTTTACCACAAGTAAATTTCAAACGAAAACTTTTATGTTCTGAATACGCCCCCTCCCCAACTGTACGACCCTTTTCTTCAAATTCTCCTCCCACTCCAGTCACCCCAGCTTCCTTGCCGTTCCTCGGATGCTCTGAGCATGACCCCACTTCTGGGGCATTCACCGTTGCTATTTTTTCCTGTTGGGGTGCTTTTGCCTCCAGATTCCTACGTGATTTGCTTCCTCCTTTTAAAGCTTTAATTAAAAGTCACTGAATTAGTTAAGCATGGTGGCCCATACCTGTAATCCTAGCAATTCTGGAGGCTGATACAGGAGGTTTGCAAGTTCAAGGTCAGCCTCAGCAGCAACTTAGACCCTGTCTCAAAAAGGGCTGGGGATGTAGCTCAGTGGTAAAACACCCAGTATTCAATCCTCAGTACCAAACAATGCCCCCTCCCTCCCCTCCAAAAAAAGCCTCATTGAATTAGTATTAGATTCAGCTACAAATATCAAGATTTTCCAAGATACCAGTGACTTAAATAACACAGACATGTATTTCCAGACCTTTGCTACCCAGGACTGGTATACGATCTCTGCACCATGGTTTCATGGGACCCAAGTTCCTTTTGGCTGTAGCTCTGCCTTTCCCAGGGCATGTCCCTTTGTCCTGGTGGTGTTCTGAATGACTTCAATAGCTGCAAGTGAGGCTGGGGAATGTAGTCTTTATTCTGAATTGTGTATACCCTGCTAACATTCTGCTTGTAAGATGGGAAGAAGGGATACTGTGGGACAAGCATCCATCTTGCCCATGGCTGTCTTCTCAGAGAGCCCTTCCCTGGCTAGGACCCTGTCTGAAAGGGCCTCCTCCACACACCCCTCTCCATCTCACATAGCTTCATTTTTCTTCATTGTCTATGTCACTCTCAGTGCCTGCTTGTTTACTGTCTTGAGGTGCCGTCCTGCCTCACACAGAAGGCCAGCCCCCACAAGAGGGACTTCACTGTGCTTCCTCCCGAACCCCTAGTACTTGAAATGGCACCTGACACATAGCTGGCACTCAAGTGTCATCTATGTGTAAGGACTTGTACCCATTTCTCACACCCTTCTGCTTGCTAACTCCTGCCGTTCAGATTCCAGTCTGGCTGTATTTTCTGCAGCCCTCAGAGTATTCTAATGCCTATTTGAGAGTCATTGTGCAAACTTGAGTTTGATCAGAATCTCTTAGGTGGCTGACTTAGTATACCTGGGAGGGCCTTCTCACAAGTTTCTCAGGGCCCACTGCTCTAGTAGTGACCACTGCTGTAGGGGCTTGAAGGAAATGTCCAAGAGATTCTAATTTAATTAGTCTGATGTGTGGCCTGGGCTTGGTGTTCTTTTAAAATCTCTCCAAGTTGCCAGATGTGATGGCGCATGCCTGTAATCCCAGCAGCTCAGGGAGCTGAGGCAGGAGGATCGCAAGTTCAAAGCCAGCGTCAGCCAAAAGCAGGCATTAAGCAACTCAGTGAGGCCCTGTCTCTAAATAAAATACAAAATAGGGCTGGGAATGTGGCTCAGTGGTCAAGTCCCCTTGAGTTCAATCCCAGGTACCCCCCCCCCAAAAAAAAAATCTCTCCAAGTGTTTCTAATATGTAGTCAGGGGTAAGAGCACCTACCAGGAACACTGTCTCATCTATCCGTCGCCGTCCCCCAGGGTCTCTCCTAACACCCTGTGCTTCTCTCCTCTGTAGCAAATATCCTGCTGCCCAGAACAGACAGCTGTCTACACACCTAGTCGGAACCTCTCATAAGCACCTCGCTGCCTCCACTCACATGTCAATCTATTTGTTGAATGATTTATATGTGAGGTGCTTCCAGTTATTGCAGCAGGGTTAAACAGGATCAGTTAACGTTGTTACCAGCTAGAGACAGGTATTCTCCTATGCCGCTGACAGTGGTGCTCTGCGGGGAGGGACAAGGTTTCTGAAAGAAGAATCAGAATAGAAGCTGAATCAGATGTTCCCTTCACTTGGATTGAGATTAAGTTGCCCTGAGCAAGAGAGTGGCAGGAGAGAATGGCCATGGTCAAGGTGTGGATTTGGTGGCCACACTGTCTGGATTAAAATTCTGCCTCCTCCGCCACCTGTGATCTTGGCAAAGTTACTTAATTATGCCATGATCCAGTTTCTTCTTGTGTAAAATGAGGTTAATAAGATTACTTTCCTTTGAGGTTTTTCTTTTTTTTTTTTGGATTAAAATACATGTAAAGCTATCAGAACAGTAACCAGCATTTATTAAGTGCTATTATTCCCCTCCCTTTCAATTTATGGAAATGGTCAGAAGTTAACTGATGGTTAAGTCTCATGGCTCACATTTGCTAAGCCACCAATTAAACCCAAATATGATTTTCCCCCTTACACAAGGACTGTGAATGCCACAGACCCAAAAAATTAAGTAGCGAAACATCGCAAGATGATATTAAGATAATTCGACCGAGGGCGTCAAGGTGTTTACTGGTATGAGTTCACAGATTTCGCTCAGTTCAGTTTGACTCAAATCAATCTGATTTTAAACTGCTCATTAGTATACGTTCTAATTGGATATATTTTGCATTTAATAAGCTTATTATATTTTACTAATTTTGTAACTAGTACCAGGTCACATTTTAATTGATCTTAAGAATTTGACAATACCCCCACCTGTTTCTTTTTCTTGAATATCTACCCTTCAGACCTTAGAGGGAAAGTGCTATAAGCTCTGAAAGAGTTAAAGATGTTAGAGCACGTTGCTGCCAGGGACATGGCTCAGTGGTAGAGAGCTCACCTAACACACGAGGCCCTGGGTTCGATCCCAGTACCACACACACACACACACAAAAAAAAAAAAAAAAAAAAAAAATTGCTTGTAATAGGGTGCTGAATACTAGAGATATTAAGAAAAAAACTTTGCCTCTGAGTTCAATCCTTCATATCCCCCTCCAAAAAAAGAAAGGAAGAAATCTTTTAGCTAACTTTTTCCTTCCCCCTTCTAAAGAGAAAACAAGTCACATACTGTTCACAAGTCAGACAATTGCCAACTAACTTCCCATCCAAGATGTCCCTCATCAGGCCTTGTCATGTCCAGGAGGAGCAGTAACCAAACCATGTAAGGCTTGGGAGGTGGCCTTGCTGTATTGCTGAGGCTGGCTTTGACTTTATGATCCTCCTGCCTCAGCCTCCTGAGCTGCTGGGATTAGAGGCACACACCACCACACTTAGCATCTTTCTCATATTTAATACACATTTACTTTCATACCTAATCCTGTATTCTTGATATTGGATTTCTTAAAGAGAGACCCCCAAATTACATAATTTCCAAGTTCCACCCTATCTTGCACATGTTCTCACGTCTTGAGCCTTCACACATGGTAACACACTTCCACCTGGAATGAGTCTGCAGAGCTGACCCCACAGGCAGTTGGTGGGCTCCCAGGACAGTGGGAGATCCCTCTATCATTCACCCATGTCATCCATACCCATTTAAGTAACCTGTGGTTTCCATCGCAGACTGCATACCAGTCATTCAAGGAGCTTTTGAAATTAATATGTGGCTGGGCCACACTTCAGGCTAATGAATCTACTTCTGCAGGAGGAGGTCGCAGGCCTGGGCACTTTTAAAAAGCTCCTCTAGGGGTTCCAAGGGCCAGTCAGGGCTAAGAACCATATGCTTGCTTTTGATAAATAATCTGGAATGAACAGGTAGAGGAATGAATCTGTAGGACAGGAGGAAGTCTCAGCTTGGTTACTGCTGCCCCCAAAGGGTCGCTGATTCCAGAGGCTCCCTTCTATGGGAGAGAATCCCAGCCACAGTGGAAAGCCTTTGAGTTAACAATAGGGGTAGCAGGAGAAATATACGTTAACGCTCCCTTCCCTTTTCCTATCCTCCCCACCCCTCTATCATCCTCTCCCACCCCGGTCTGGCTCCATGCATGAAGTGGGTGCCAGGCCCAGGAATTCTTACTGTTAGAAGGGTCCCTGGCACTCCCAGTTGCCCCAGGCCTACCTTTGTTCCCTTTGAGGGACTATTGCTGGAGCTCCTGTACAGTCTGAGAGAGAGGCATGGTTATCCCCACCCAGACCAAGACAGTCTTCCAAGCCTAGGAGGGCAGTAGATTTTAAACAGCCACCCAGAACCCCACTTCCACCCCGAGTGACCACTGAAGCTGTTGACCCATACCTGGGACCTGCCCCAGTTCCTCCTCGGTGCGGTGGTTGGGGAAGGATACTCTCCCCATGCCAGACTGAATATTCTGCTTGCTTTGGCTTTGGGTCTAGGGTAAAGGTACAGGCAGGAAGATATTTATTTAAAGATATTTACCAGGAAATAAACACAGAAGGCTGAGTCTATGAACAGATTCTTGCTGGCTACATGTGCCGCAAAGCAATTAACCTCCACTGAATGTCTAATGCCAGCTAGTATTTATTGACTGCGGGCCAAGCACTGGTTGGTTCATTTAATCCTGACAATGGCCCTGTGAAGTAGGTGCTGTCATCTCCATTACACAGTAGAGAAATTAAAGAAGATAGCTGAAATAACTTTCCCATGGTCACATAGGAGCAGCCGAGGAAAACGAGATTCAAATTCAGGGTGCCTCTCAGCTTCTGCCCAAACTGGTGACTAGATCTTTCCACTGACATTTTCTCATCCTGTAAGGCAAGCGGTTAGCCACTTTGCAACAAAAAAACTGAACACCCTTGTCCCAACATCTCAGCTAGTGAATGGTGGACTCATCAGTTCTGTCTTCTGATAAGCAAATTCTTCCTTTTGTGTGTGCCAGGGATTAAACCCAATGGGTGCTTAAACACCGAGCCACATCCCCAGCCCTTTTTTGTATTGTATTGGGAGACAGAGTGTCATTGAATTGCTTGGGGTCTCACTAAGTTGCTGAGGCTGGCTTTGAACTCTTGATCCTCCTACCTCAGCCTCCCAAGCTGCTGGGATTATGGGCATGTGCCACTGCACCCAGCTAAGCAAATTCTTCCTAATCTTCCATGTTGCCTTCATCTACCTCCCTCCCTTCCTGAGGGAATCCGGATGACAGAGCCATGCATTTGTAGTGTAAGATAATTGCATTATACTGAGATAATTGCCAAAACGGTTCTGTGTCAAGTGTTATGGGCAGCGGGGAACACAGAGCTGCTCTGCCTTGGAGGAGAGAGGGCAGAGTCCTGGCAGAGAATCAAGGGAAGAAAAGAACTGCCTGTGGGGTCAACTCTGCAGACTCATTCCAGGTGGAGGTGTGTAACCATGTGTGAAGGCTCAAGACATGAGAACATGTGCAAGACAGGGAGGAACTTGGAAATTGTGTAATTTTGGGGCCTCTTTTTAAGAAATCCAATATCAAGAATACAAGATTAGGTATGAAAGTAAATGTGTATTAAATATGAGAAAGATGCTAGGTGTGGTGGTGTGTGCCTGTAATCCCAGCAGCTCAGGAGGCTGAGGCGGGAGGATCATAAGGTCAAAACTGGGAGGAGGGGGGGAGGCTGAGGAGGAGGAGGAGGAGGAGGGGGGGGGAGGAGGGGGAGGAGGAGGAGGAGAGCAAATAAAGGGCTGGGGATGTGGCACCCCTAAGAAAAGAGAGAAAGAAGAAAGGAAGGAAGGAAGGGAGGGAGGGAGGGAAAAGAAAAGAAAGAAGGATAGATCATGGCAATTCACAAACTTTAAAGCTATTTCAGGGGTCTCCAAGACCACCCTCAGGCTCAGAAATGCTGTTATGCTTGTGATTATGTTTGAGTGCAACAAAAGCAAAGATCATCGAGGGGGAAGGGTGAGTGTGGCTCCCGGGCTCCCAGCAGATTGCGTGGACAACACTGAATTCTCTCAGCTCTGATGTGTGGCAACACGTGGAGTGTGGCCCATCTGGGAAGCTCACCTGAGCCTTGGTGTCCAGGATTTCACACGGTTGAGGACCAGTTATCAAGGTAAGTGGCATCTCAGTGACTGACCTTGGCCACCAGTTTCAGTCCTGCCAGGGATCAAACTGATACAGGCCTGCAAAAACATGCTAGGATTCTAAGGCTCAGAAGCCGTCTCCCAGGAGTTGACAAGGGCCACTTCTCCCTTTGAAATGTGCTGGGCTTGAACAGCCTGAGCCTGTTCAGTTAACCCTTCAAAGCACCCCAACAAATACTCCACAAGGCCCAGAGAAAAATTTGTCAATGGACTGCTTGGCAAACCTCTATTAAACATTTCCCTACGTAACTGCTTATGACCTGATTGCTTTTTTATTGTTGATTGTGTTTTCTACAGAAAGAACAGAAAGATAAGTCAGTGTTCTAGAAAAGTGAATGGATTTGTTTATTGCTAGTAGTAGAGATGCAAAAATTATGCAACTTCATTAACATGTAATTTGTAGTATTGCTAAGATTTGTCGCTAAAAATAGGAATTCTGATAAATTCTGTTTTTTCACAATTCCCATTCTTTTTTTTTAAAAAAGATACTGGTGCATTTAAAATTGAATATACTTCATTGTCCACAAATGTCTGGGTTTGTATACATATGCCCATGAGAACACATTCCTGGAGTCCTCCTAGGACTTCTGCAGAGGCCCAGGAACTTAAATATATTCAACTTCTGGTAATGGCTCCTGAGTCAAGACTTACTGGCTTAATCTTTTGTACCATTACTGGTCTGAGTTTTTGTGGGAGCCCCTAAGCATACATTATCCCATCAGAGAGAAAGAAAACTTAAAGCTACACAAATTTGGCACTTATGCACAATCTTAAAATGGACTTCCAGGCTCTGGGAGAATTTAGAAGGTCTATAAGCCTTTCCCATTAACCCGAGACTAACTCTTCAGATTTAGCTATTACCCTTTAAGGGTCACTTAGAATCAGAGGGTGTTCTGGTTTAGAAATGAGGAATCTCCCCAAAGCTGAGATAATGCAAGATTATTCAGGAGTGAAGCGATTAGATTATAAAATTTGTGACCTGATCAATGGATTAGTCCACAAATATGGATTAACTGGGTGGTAATTGTGGGCAGGTAAGGCATGACTGGAGGAGGTGGGTCACTGGAGTGGGATTTGGGGGGGTTATATTTTGTCCCTGGTGAGCGGAGCCTCTCTCTCTCCCTCTGCTTCCTGGTTGCCATGTTCTGAACAGCTTTCTTACTACACCCGTCTGCCATGATGTTCTGTCTCACTTTGGGCCCAGAGATACGGAGTTGGCCGATGTGGACTGAGCCTCTGAAACCGTGAGCCAAGATAAACTTTTCCTCCTCTACGTTGTTCTTTTGGTCACAACAACGAAAAAGCCAACTAAAACAGAGGGTACATTGGCAGATAACTGAAGAAAGAACAAATCAGGAACCTTACTATTAGTAGACTGAATTTTGTGAAATTCAAATATAAATTCCTACTTCTCCACATGTGATACTTTTTAACAGAAATTATTTACTAAGCAAGATTGAGATTTATAAAGTATGTAATTGAACAGTGGAGGTCTATTCTATTTTTATAGTGGGTAGTGAAACAAAGCATGGGTACTTAAGACAACTATTATGTTAAGGCTAACTAAAAAAAAGTGACCTTATGAAGAAAAATAAGTGTAAAGTTCTTATAATTTTAAATAAATCATGTTTAGTATTTAAAAAGCTATATACAATGTGTAGAAAAATATGATATGTCACAAAGTTGGCTACAAAAAATAATTATAACAGATGATTTACAAGGCAATGTGAACAGCTAAATGGCATTTTTAACATAAAGAGACAGGAATGAAGTGGATGGCTGTTCAAAAACAGCACTTCCCTGACTTTGCTGGGGGGAGGAGGAGACTGTGGAGGAACCCTCAGGCTCAGGCTGCGCTGCAGGGGTACTTCCTGCCATTGCTTCTGCTTTAATATGCAGCTGAGTCTTGACTGGGGGAAGGTGGAAAGGGCCTTTGGCCTCTGGAGAGCATCTGCCTTTCTGCCCAGGAACAGCTGGCCACAGGGAAAGGGATGCAGAGCCTGAGGCCTGAGAACCAGGCTAGGGGCCTGTCCTGGAGCTTTGTGGGGAACAGAGGCCAAAAGAAGCAGGAACTCTGACTGCTCTCCAGCCGCCCCAAATTACCTGAATACAAGTACGTCTTATTCCATCTCAGGGAAAACCAAAACCATAGGTAGAAGGAGAGAAAGTAAAGACCCCATTCAGATCCTCCGTCTTCCAAGATTTTGGGAGATTTCTCATTTGTCTCCCTGTAAACAATCATTTCATAATTTAGAACAACAGTTTGTCTTCTTTCTTTTTCTTTAAATTTTTTTTTTTTAAGTGAACCTTTGACTGGAAGTTATGCCCAGAGACAAGAGTTTACATTTTCAGATTCTTTCACAATTTTTGTCGATTTAGACTTATTATATTCCCCCCCCCGAATAAAATTTGATAATTTGTATTTTCCAGAAAAGCCATTTATTTTGTCAAAAAAAAAAAAAGATTAGAACTGTTCAAAGAAAAACTTCAAATTAAATTTAAGAGTGAGCACAAAACAATTCTTCAGCTGGGAGGCCTCAGTGGTGGGTTTGGAGAGCGTGGGTGTTCATCAGTCTCTGTTTATTTAACTCAAGTTCCTGTGTGTATTTGGATCTGTTTGCATGATTCTTCTTTTCTATTCCATTAGTAGCCTACCCACTTAAGTATCAGTACCATGCTAGTTATTTTGGATTTATGTGTTTTAATATTTGGTCCAGCTATTTCCCTCTAACTGCAATCCCTTTTCAGAGTTGGAAACAAAGGTTTAATCAAATAAAATCACAGCAAATTTACTCTGATTTAGATTTAGTCATTCATGTCAGTGGCCTGTCAATTCTTTCCCTCCTTGTCCCCATTCCCTGTTCTCGTTTCTTCAACTCTGATGATGCTTTTTCTTTCAAACAAAATCATTTAATAGAAACAAATAGGAGGAGTGGCTTAGGAGAAAAGGTCCTAGAGCCTGTCTCTCAAAGCGTTGCCATAGAGACCTGCAATTTGAAAGAAAGGTCTGAAAATTACTGACTTGGGTACTTACTATTTTGCTGCACGATAATTTTCTAGAAATGTCAAGCAGTTCTTCATAACTGCAATTAATACTATTTTCATACTGACTACTCATTACATATCTTTCTTCTTACTGTGTAAAGACTCCAGTCTATTGACTTTTAGTAGTATTCTCTTACCTGATGTCTTCTGTTTCTTTCTCTTTCTCTCTCTCTCTCTCTCTCTCTCTCTCTCTCTCTCTCTCTCTCTCTCTCTCACACACACACACACACACACACACACACACACACACTAGAATGGCCCAAATCCAGAACTTGGATGCTGGAGTGGATGTGGAGAAGATGCTGGAGAGGATGGGGAGCAATGGGAACTCTCATTCGCTGCTGGTGGAAATGCAAAATGGCACCTCCACTCCGGAAGACAGTTGGGCAATTTCTTTCAAAACTGAACATACTCTTACCATATGATCCAACAATCATGCTCCTTGCTGTTTATCTGCTCATGAACTGAAAATTATCCCATTAAAACCTGTGCATGGATATTCTTAATAGCTTTTTTCATGTCCAAACTTGAAAGCCACTAAGATGCTCTTCAGTAGATGAGAGAATAAATAGTGGTACATCTGGACAATGGAATATTATTCAACATTAAAAAGAAATGAGGGGCTGGGGTTGTGGCTCAGTGGTAAGCGCTTGCCTGGCATATGTGAGGCCCTGGGTTTGATCCTCAGCACCACATATAAATAAATAGAAGATCTGTTGACAATAAAAAAAAAAAAAGAAATGATCCATCAAGCCATGGAAAGACATAGAGAAAGCTAAAGTGCATATTACTAAGTGAAAGAAGCCACTCTGAAGAGGCTGTATATTATGTGATTCCAACTGTATGACATTTTGGAAAAGCCAAAACTATGGAGACAGTAAAAAGGTCAGTGATGGCCAGGGGGTAGTGGGGAGGAAGGAATGAATAGACAATGCACAGGATTTTTAGGAAAATGAAGCTATTCTGTTCAATACTATAATGGTGGACACAGTCCATTACAGTTGTCCGAGCCCCTACAATGTATAATATGAAGAGGACCCTAATGTAAACTCCATACCTTGGGTGATATGATATGTCAAAGTAAATGTAACCTATGTACCACTCTGGAGCAGGGCAATGACAGGAATGGAATTTGCCTGTGTTGGGCTCAGAAGGTATATGGGAACTCTGTACTTTTTCCTCAATTTTACTGTGAACCTAAAACTACTCTAAACAAAGAAAGGTGGGGCATGGGGGCAGGAAAGATGGTGGAGTGAGGTGGACACCATTACACTAGGTACATGTATGACTGCACATGTGGTACAATGCTACATCACGTACAACCAGAGAAATGAAAAATTGTGCTGCATTTTGATTCATTGTACACAAATGCATCAAAATGCATTCTGATGTTTTATATACCTAATTAGAATAAATAAATTAATTAACTAAAAAAAAAAAAAACAAAGAAAAGGCAGAGTATCCAAGCAAACAATTTAAACTTATCACCTTGAAAACTGCACTAAAATGTCAGCTCTCGATAGTCATGTGAGTCTAAGGAAATATTGGTTAAGCAAAATGGATTTTAAACTAAATGTTACCTAAAACTGGGAAACTTGTAGAAGAAAACAGATGAGAACATCTTTAGACTCTTTTATCCTGCATAGATTTCTTAGATCAGCACTATAAGCATCCATTTTAAAAAAGACACATTGGTCAGGCGCTGTGGCGCACCTGTAATCTCAGTGGCTCTAGAGGCTGAGGCAGGAGGATTGAAAGTTCAAAACCAGCCTCAGCAACTTAGCAAGGTGCTAAGCAACTCAATGAGACCACAGAGCCACACCTAGCCCCTGTCTCTAAATACAATATTAAAAAAGGCTGGGAATATGGCTCAGTGATTAAATGCCTCTAGGTTTAGTACCTGGTGCCAAAAAAAAAAAAAGACAGATTAAGTTATTTTTTTATTTGTTCTAATCAGTTATACATGACAGCAGAATGCTCTTCGATTTATTGTACACAAATGGAACACAATTTTTCACTTCTCTGTGAAAAAAAAAGTAGGGTTACACCATCGCACACTTATACATGTACCTAGGATAATGATGTCTGTCACATTCCACTATTTTTCCAACCCCCATATCCCCTCCCCTCTCTTCCCTCCCCTTTGTCCAATTCAAAGTTCCTCCACTCATCCCATGGCCCCCCCATTATGAATTAACATCCTTTTATCAGGGAAAACATTCAGCCTTTGGTTTTTTGGGATTGGCTTACTTTGCTTAGCAAACACATTAAATTTTGAAACAAAGTTCTTTTTAAAATAAACTTGTTGAAAAAATGAAAAGATGAGTTATAGATTGGAAGAAATTATTTGCAAAATATACATCTGTATTCAAGAAAATATATACTCTACAATGTATATGTGCACATGAACTATATATATATGTGTGTGTATATATATATATATATATATATGTATTTATATACATAAAAGGATGGATTTTGTGGTATGTTAATTACATACCAATAAGCCTGACCCTCTTAAATGAAAAGTTCATATTAACAGAATAAAGGACAAAAATCATGTAATCATTTAAATAGAATCAGAAAATGCATTTGAAAAACTCATTTGAAAACCATATCATTACCCATTTCTGATACTCTCAGCAAACTAGAACTAGATGGGAATTTCCTCAACTTGATAAAGCATACCTGCAAAAAGCCTACAGATAATATAATCAATGGCAAGATAGTGAACATTTTCCTCTAAAATGTTAATAACAAGGCACTAATAGCCACTATTTTTGAATAATCTCATTTCCATTCACTGTTCTGCAAGTCCACAAGTATAAGAAAAAGAAATAAGTTTGTAGAGTTACAAAGGAGAAACTGCCTTTATATTATAGATAATGGATCATTTATGTAGAACACCTAGAGAATTCTATAAAGAAACTATTAGAACTAATAAGTGAATCTCACCATAGAATTCAAGGTAAATGGTAAAAAACTATTTCTATATGCTAGTGACAATTGAAAAAATGAAGTTTAAAAGTTGCCATTTTAGGGGCTGGGGATGTGGCTCAAGCGGTAGCGCACTCGCCTGCCATGCATGCGGCCCGGGTTCGATCCTCAGCACCACATACCAACAAAGATGTTGTGTCCACCGAGAACTAAAAAATAAATATTAAAAATTCTCTCTCTCTCTGTCTCTCTCTCTCTCCTCTCTTACTCTCTCTTTAAAAAAAATTAAAAAAAATAAAAAAAAATAAAAGTTGCCATTTTAGACAGCAACTTCTCAATACCAGCATCATACCTTAATGGCTGGATTTTTGTTTCTAAAATCATTCTCCAGTAAAACCAGGGTTCCACTGGTACACATCTGTAATCCTAGTGGCTCAGGAGGCTGTGTCAGGAGGATAGCAAGTTCAAAGCCAGCAAGAAGTGAGGCGCCAAGCAACTCAGTGAGACCTTGTCTCTAAATAAAATAGAAAATAAGGCTGGGGATTTGACTCAGTGGTTGAATGCCCTGAGTTCAATCCCCGGAACCAACAAAACAAAACAAAAAAAACAGGGTTCCTTGGAAATATGGGAGAGTCTAGGACTTGGTGGGATGGGTGGCAGGAAATACAGGAGCCTGGAACGTCTTTTAGAGTTAGACAATGAGTGCTAAAATCAGAGAACAAGTAGATTGGATATGTCAAAGGGACACAGGAGTCAGGTGTGATGGCACATGCCTGAAATCCCAGTGATTTGGGAGGCTAAGGCAGGATTGCAAGTTCAAGGCCAACCTCAACAATTTAGTGAGACACTATCTCAAAATAAAAAATAATAAGAGCTGGTAAAGGACATGGATCTAGAACCAATCCGTCTATCTGTCAGTCTGTCTATCTATCTATCTATCTATCATCTATCCACCTACACACACAACTCAAATCAACAATAAAAGACAATGTTATCACGAAAGGGACAAAAGGACTTCGCAAAAGAAGATATAAAATAACTGATAAGCATATTCCAAATACATCCATTTCTTTTCTTCTTTCTCTTACACCTTGTTTAGCCAAATCAGAAAAGTGAAGAAAGCTGATTGAATCATGCAGTGTATCAAGGCTCTCCTGAGAAACGGAACCAATAGGTTGTAAGAGTGTATGCTCCTGCTTGTGTGTGTGGATACCAAAAATCTGCAGGGTAGGTGTCTGAAGACAGTCTGGAGACAGGGTTTTCTCTTCCTTGGGGGATGTCAATCTTTTTTCTCTGCAGGCCTTCAACTGATTAGATGATGTCCGCCCACATTAGGAAAGGTAATCTGCTTTATTCAACGTCTACTGATGCAAATAGTCATCTCATCTAAATCAGTACCTTTACTGAAAGATCTAGAAAAGCGTTTGGCCACACATGGAAGTGCCCTGGCCCAGCCAAGTTGACACATAAAATTAACAATTGCACTCAGCAGGCACGAACAGATCCTGACTTCTCTGGTGTGTCAGATGGTGGTAGGGCAGCGAAGCAGGGGAGGGTCCTGTCGCAGGTCCCCCACAGTCAGGCAGCTATGGCAGCTCGTGTGCAAGGAAGAGGCAATGAGCTTGCCCTGCAGCTGGCAATGAGGGAGGGCAATGAGGGGAAGTTTTTAGGGGAGGGGACAATAGAACAGCCCTCAAAGTTCACTGCCATGTCCAGAGCTCCTAGAATAGTGCTTGGCACAAAGAAGGGGCTTAGTAAATAACCTTGAATGAAGTCAGAAACTATAGAAAGGGAGGTAGAGCAAGATGGTGATAATTCTTTCATGCCTGCTAAGAAGGGGGATGCAGTGGAAAGAGACCCAGGGATTTCAACAGTTCAGGAGATGAGCATTGAGGAGCGGTCTGGGGACAGAGGGGAGAACAGACTTCAGGGATGACCCCCGAGGCTGGAGGATCAGACCAGAGATTCCTGGATGAGGCATTACATAAGTATTGCCACGCCTAAGTGCTGAGGAGTGGAGAGGACAGAGATTTAAGAGGCAGCAATGAATGTGGGAGAGGCTTAGGCATGGATGTAGCTCTGGAAGGGCCCTGGCACACCTTAATTTTATAGATGAGGATTCTGAGGCCCAGAGAGGGAAAGCAACTTGCCCATGGTCACATAGCCCATTAATAGCATATACTGAACAATATCCAGGTCCTTTCTCCATGCCAGATGGCCCGAGTTCTTCTCTTTCGCTCTCCTAGCCAAGCTTGTCCTCAGGAGTGTCCAGTGTCATCCAAGCAGAGTCCCCGGGCCTCCTCAATCAGCAGCACCTCAGGCTGCTGGTGGCAGGTTTGAGAGTTGAGGGAGGCCTCCTTTGGGCTCAGTCCTGTTCCTGGGGCAGCTGCCTGTACCCATGGCTGTGAGGCTGACCGAGAGGTGTTGTTATTTTAAGTAATTCACATTGGAGGGAGGAAGTGACTGAAGAAAATGTGAAAATAAGTAGCTCTTGCAAGACGTGTGTGTGTGTGTGTGTGTGTGTGTGTGTGTGTGTATGTGTGTGTGTGTGTGTGTGTGTGTGTGTGAGAGAGAGAGAGAGAGAGAGAGAGAGAGAGAGAGAGAGAGAGAGAGAGAGAGAGAAGTGAAACAGGGAGCACAAAGACAGACAAAAAGACCCATCTGTTACTTTCACGCCTTTCTGTAGCACCCTCCAGGCCTGACTTTTCACACTAGGCAGGAACCCCTTAGCCCCTCTGCCCGTTCCCGACCCAAGCCCTCCTTAGCACAGGTGGGAGTGGAGGAGGCTGGGGTGCCAGGCCCTGAGAACCCTGTGGGCTGGAAGGGCAGTCCCCAGCCTCCCTCCCAGAGGCCTCCAGGCACAGTAGGAAGCAGAGGCTGTGTGTGGGAGGGCCAGGAGGGCTTGGAAGCCCTCCATTTATTGAAGAATGGGGTGGCCTGCTTCAATTGGTCCCCAAACCCAGGGGCCTCTGCCCCAGGCACCGCACAGCAGTCAGGAATGCAAAGGGGAGGCTCCCTGGGAACATGGAGCTTTCCTCTTCACTCAGGAAGTACCCACATTCTCATCTCACAAAGCCATTTCCCCCTTGGTGAGATGGACAGTGCACCTGCCCGGTTGCCCTGTGCCTGTGTGCCTGCAGGGACTGGAGCTGACAGGGGAGGGGGGAGGGGCGGCCTAATGGAGCCACCTGGCACTGAGCTTCCTCCAGGGGGTACCATTGTCTGTCCCGGGGCCCATTTGCTGCTGGGGAGAGGATTAGAAGGCTGCACAAGTGGGGGGCACTGTCCCTGAAGTAACCCAAGGCAACCTGCTGGGGGCCTCTGGTTTCCCTCCAGGTGCCTTCCTGGGGGTGAAGTACTGAAGGCTGTGGTTTTAGAATGGCTCGCCAGGGGAGAGTGTGCAGATTAAGCTCTTAGTTATGCGCCTCTTGGCTCCCGCTGGTGTATTCCTATGATCAACTCTGGGCTAAGGATCCTCCAGGGAAAAGGGAGACCTGCTCTCCCAGGGAGGCTCGACCGAGGGAGGGCGGAACAGGAGCTGCAGAGAAATGAAAGGGAAGTGTAAAGGCCCGAGAGAGGACAGGGGCAGGATGTCTGTCACGATCAAGGAGTGAGAAGTGAGGGGACACATGGAATAGTTGCCAAGGGGAACGTGGGGGCTCTGTTGAGCTTGAAGCCCGAAGTCTGCAGAGCTGCCTGTCAATGTGATTATGTGATTTTCTCCAGCAGTGGGGACCACCTGGAAGCAGAAGTGGATGGCAAAGTCATCACTGCCTCCACAGGCCAGGCAGGGACAGAAGTAGGCCCAACCTTTGTTTCCCCCCCAACTTTTATTTGGATCAGTAAACAAGCAGGGGCTAGGTGTGGCTCTGTGGTTAAGTTCTGGCTGGTGAGATATATAAGGGAGTCAGGCATTGAGTGGGAAGACTCCATGAGGCTCTCCATTTGTTCTTTTCTCCTCTTCCTGTCTCTGTTGTGCTGTCTAGAATGTAGACCTCATGGCTGGAACCCAAGAAGCCATTTTGTACTACAAGACAGTGTGCTAAGTTAAAGGGATGAACAGCAAGGGAGGAGAAGCATGGATTGCTGATTGCATGTGTGGCCACCACCTTGTCCCTGAGCTATTTCTGCATTTCTTTTATTTGAGAGGGAGATAAATTCTCATGATTTTAAGAATTGTTATTTGGGGTTTTCTGTTACATGTGCTGAGCGTAATTCCAACAGGATCAGACCAAGCATGAAGGAACTGTGAATAATTATGAGGATGTCACTAAAGACTGCCAGGAGATCTTCACAAAGGAGGGAAGGATGAGAAGCCTGGAGGGCAGAATGGACTTTAGCCCTGGAGGTGAGGGGGAGGGGACCAATACAGCAGAGCAGGCCAGAGAGAGTAGAAGGTCTTTAAAAGCAGAAAACTGGAAGTTGTCATTAGAGAGTGGGATTCCTGAGTTAAAGATTCCAGATTGGCTGGAAGAGATGAGGTCATGGTAAGCACTATCCCTCCCTAACACCTCCACCACCTGGCTCCCTTTGAGGTAACTGACATGCCTAATCTCACCCCTAGCCCAACTCTTTCATTGTTCTCATTCCCAAATAAAGGATCTGAGGTTCAAGCCAAGAAGCCTACCTGAGGGGCAAAACTGGTAACCCGCCAGGTTGGCATTAGAAACCCTCCCTCGGGACTGGGGATGTGGCTCAAGTGGTAGCGCGCTCGCCTGGCATGCCTGCAGCCCGGGTCGTTCGATCCTCAGCACCACATACCAACAAAGATGTTGTCCACCAAAAACTAAATATATATATATATATATATATATATATATATATATATATATATATAAATACTTTTTCTCTCTCTCTCTCATCTCTCTCTCTCTCTCTCTCTCTCTCTTTAACAAAAATAAATAATAATCCTACCTCACCTGATCATGAAGACTAAATGGAGGGAAGTGCCTGGAACAGTCCTCACGTGCCGACAGCCCTCAGCAGGGTCTTCACGGAGAAGACAGGGAGCTGTGACAGGGGGGACCCCAGGACTGCGGGGTCAGAGGGTCAGAGCCCCTCAGGAGGTGCTGACCCCCCCCCCCATTCTCTATACTGGCTCTGGACACAGCCCTAGGCTTGCTCTCCTAGGGTTATTTGATGGTCCATCTGTTCCTCCTAGCAGGAAAGACCCCATATGCATGAATACCAGCTATTCTAAGTCAGTGCCTGGACATCTTGGGAAGAGGCTGGGAGTTTTCCTCTGAACCCCAAACTACACATGCCCCTATGTCACCCGGGGCCTAAATTGTCCAGTAATATTGTTAGATGACAGCATAGACTGTTCAGGCTTGTGAACGTGGCAGGAATGGGGCCTGGCTTTGGTTTAGTGCCCTCCCACTTCTGCCAGGGGCCCTGTTAGCCAGCCCCAAGCCCTGCTGCCTTCCCTGGCTGCTCCATATTCCCCACGGTCAGGTCAGCTATTTATTCATTGGTGCCTGTGGCTATTATTAGGCACCAGTAGAATCCAATCCTTGTTTTTATTAGCAAGTGTCATAAGATTGACATTTGTGTGTCTGTTTAGGAAACATCCTGGGGAGCCTGAGAGAAGTATTCCTGAGGACAGGGAACCTATTAAAGAGCCAGGCACCCTGGCCCAAACCAGCCTCTAGATGATCACAGATTGTGGGCAAATCTGAATTCCCTTTCAGGTCTCCGCCCATGTGGGCTTAGAGGGCTACAACTCCAGGTCACACACTGGCCAATCTCAGAGCCCCAGGACAGCATTTGCTCTGATGTGACCCATTGTGTGACACTGGGCAAGTCATTTCATCCCCGTGGGCATCACAGTGGCAATCCATAAATGCAAATAGCAGGTGCTTCCTTGAAGGGCTTGAAAAAGGAAGCCCACTGGGAGGCGCATATGTGAAGCTGCAGTGGCAGCCCATGAGTCACAGGTGTGGAACACCTATCATGCCCCAGGTCCCATGGGAAGCACACAATATGTGGCCCTCAGACACTGCTCCGGGCAGGTGGAGCAGGTTGATGTCCTGCCTGGATTCACAAAGCTAGTGAGCAACCAATCTAAGAGCTTGATCGTGGAGACTCTGGCTCCAAGGTGCATCCTCTTTCCACTGTACCAGTCACTGTGGCCTCAGAAAGGCACGCCCTATCTTGGGACCAGGGCGGGGACGGCGGTGGGTGGGGATGGTGTGCTACAGAGAAGGCCTTGCTAAGACAGGGCTGGGAAGAAAAGTAGAGGAGAGGAAGGGATTCAAGATTGGCACCCGAGATGGGCAAGACAGTGGATTCTGGAGTCTGGCTGTTGGCTGTTTCTTTCCCTTTGTGATGATTCATGAAGAGCTAGCTGTTCACTGTGATTTATGCACATTTCTGAACATATGTTATACTTTTTAAAAAGGTTAAAAGAAAGAGGAACTTTGTAGCATATAGTTATTATGTCCTATGTATTTTTTTTAAAGTTCATATTCACGTAGCTCTTAATTGCTTTTTTCAAAGAGCATTAAAAGTTATGTTTAAAAATCTGAAGATATCCAGCTGGAATTCCCAAGAGTCTGGGTCAGTATACAGATTTCAGAACTAAAATTCTTCAAATTGCTGATCCTTCCTCATGGCTGCCCAGTTTCTAATGTGGAGCCCACCACTGATCATAGGTCCTCATTCCACTTACCTGACAATTAGGGCACTTTTAGCACAACAGGAACTCGGGACCATTGGGCCAAGTGGTTTCAAGTTCTGCTCCAGCAAAGCATTGCAGTTGTGATGGCACCTAGGGGCTGCCAGTTTGGCTAAAGGGTGAGGGGAGGAGAGAGGACACAGGGGACCCTTTTGCTTTGGAGCCAGGATTTTGCCATTGGAGAAATTTCTGAAAACTATTGCTCTCTTATGTTATAGGCTAGATAGGTTGGTCAAACTTTGTTTCAGACAGTGGCAGAGCCAGACTTCAAGTTCAGGTTTCTGACTCTGGATCCTGTGCCCTCTCCACTGTGTCATACTTTTTTGGGTTTGTTTCTGTTTGGTTTGGATCTGGAATATTCTCCAAAAAACTCATTGTTAGGTAGGTGCACGCATGTTCAGAAGTGAAAAAAATTAAATTATGAGCTGTAACCTCCTTGAGGGATTAATCCATTTGATGGAGTGATAATTTGAATGGACTACTGGTAAGTGGGGCATGGCTAGAGGAGATGAGTCCCTGGGCCTGTGCCTTCGGGGACTATATTTCATTCCTGGCTTCTCTCCCTCCATCTCCTTCCCTCCCCCACCACTTTCTCTCCCTCTGCCTCCTTCTTGGTTGCCATGAGCTGAGCAGCTCTCCTCCAACACATCCGTCTGCCATGATGTTCTGCCTCAACTTTAAGTTGCCCAGAGCAATGGAGTCGGCTGACCAGGAGCCCCAAATAAACTTCTCCTCCTCTAAGTTGTTCTTGTCAATTTGGTCACAGAGACAAAACACTAAAACAGCTTCAGACCTGAATCAGGAAATGAGACAGTGAGACTCAAGGCAGGAAAGTTTGGTGGGCAGAGAGGCACCTTGGTCTGGGGACACTGGAGGGTCAGGCCAGCTCAGTCTTGGCAATGGGAGTGGTCAAGTGTTGGTGGGAGAAGAAAGACCACTGAGGACACCTGACCAACTTGACACATTTGTGGAGTTTCAACATTTGTGAAATTTCTTCCCCTAAGGCCATAGGAAAGATTGTGGTTTGTCTTGGGACTGGTTTCCCGGCTAAAAGGTGCTGATACATTCACATTTGATCCTCTCAAACTCCCACTTTGAGGTAGAAATATTTCCAGTTTACATGTGAGAAAGCTAGAGGTTAAGAGGGCAGGTGTCTTCTCTCACAAAGCTGTGACAGGGACATTGTCTTCTCCTGACTCCCCCTCTGAGCTAATCCCCCCCCCCCTCCCAAGCTGTGGGATACTGCCAGAGACTTCTTTCAGCCTTTGCAGACAAACATCAAGGTATTCATACAACAAATAGAATTAGTTTTCACTCTTGTAAGCTGGTTGACCAGTTGTCTGGCTTCTTAATTTTACAATAAGCATGGTGGTTAAAGACACAGGTTCCAGCACACCTGTGTGTGTGTGTGTGTGTGTGTGTGTGTGTGTGTGTGTGGCGGGGGGGGGAGTTGGGGATAGGCAGGAGAAAGGCCACAGGTGGGGTGAAACCATGTACACTGGGCTCAGCATGTCACATGGTGTAGACCAGGAATCAGCAACATGGCCTGTGGCCAACTCTGGCCATGCCCACTCATTTCTGCCTTACTTTGCTTCCACATTACCACAGCAGGGTGGGGTAGTTGCAGCTCAAACCGTAAGGCCCACAAAGCCTAGGACATTTACCATCCAGCCTTTTCAAGAAGTTTGCTGACTTTAGTGTTCTCTGAATCCTACTTGGCCTACAAGTAATGATGGTCTGAGCATACCCACAACATTGCAAGGCTAGGCTGTCATACCAGTGACTAAATTTGTGGAGAGTGATTTCGTTTCAGGATTCTTAGGCAGAATACACCAATCTTGTCATTGTTCATATACAAGTATTGACATAATTGGATGGCAAGAAATTGTCTAAATGATGAATCTTATTTCTACCATTTCTATTATAAAATCAGAACTATATTCCAGGGGGAATGATTATCCAGGAGGCTGCACTGGAAATGTGTGAGGATGTGGTCAGAGGAAGGGCTGCTGTGTGTTTCTGAGCTCTGAGGGCAGTGCTCATGGGAGTCTCCTTGATTACATTTACAGATGATACTTGAGGTTAAATTTCTCTCCACCAAGAATGTTAGGGCTTAAATGAAAGCTAGCAAAACCTTTCCCATGAGCAGAGATTATCAAAGGGAGGGGGAAGAGCATGGTATGGAACCAGGAGCTTGTGGGGGACAGGGGCCCAATAAGTGGCAACAATGGTGTACCAAAGGCCAACTCTGCCAACTGCACAATTTTCCAGTGGCCCAGCCCCAGCTGCTATTAATCTCCTTCCATGAACCTCAAAGTGAATGATGAGGCACTTAATAGGGTGACAGCTTTATAAAGCAGTGATCATATTTCTCTACCCGAGTCCTGCTTCCCTGGAAGGAGGCAGAAAATTAATTTT
This sequence comes from Urocitellus parryii, assembly GCF_045843805.1. Taxonomy (NCBI): domain Eukaryota; kingdom Metazoa; phylum Chordata; class Mammalia; order Rodentia; family Sciuridae; genus Urocitellus; species Urocitellus parryii. Next base: position 26,651,783 of record NC_135543.1, read on the forward strand.
TAAATTGATACAATAATGAGAGCTCCATAGTGGGGCTGTCTGCCAGTGGGGTGTGAATGGGAGGGTGAGTGATGGGGAGAGATCTGAGGCCTTCAGGGGACAGAAAGAGAAGTCGGGCCACCCATGCCTCTACAACATTGCCCCCTCAGACACTGCTCTACTAGTCTACAAACTGATGAGCTAAAATGCAAAGCTCATCGTATCATCCCTCTACTTGCAGTGGTTCCATGCTTAAAATCCAGCTCCCTAGGCTCTGCCTCCTGTGAGCCTAGGTGTTGAGAGCCACAGCCGAAGGGGCCCCAGCAAAACTTCCAGCTGCCAGCAAACTTCCAGCTGCCAGCTGATGATTGGCTCACAGCGGCCCCAGCAACTTCTAGCTGCCAACTGATTGGCTCCTCTGCGGTGATGCTCTTTGGGCTGTTTCCCCGCCCTTTCAGACCATGGAGCTGCTCATTGGGGGATTTTTTTTGGCTCCCCATTTCCTTAGCATGTCACACAATGGTTAGCACATGATGGTCATTCCAGTCGTGACTACTGAATGCATGGAGCTTTTAGAATTTAGGACGGTCATTAAATGACACATCCTCTGTGGTGGCCACAGTGATAGAATTGGGACCATCCCAGGGTGCTTTAGAAGCTATGATCACTGTGGAACACCCAGCCCATTTTTCTCCTTAGCTCTGAAGAAACATGAAACATTTTAAGCAGCGATCTTTATTTATTTTTTAAATATATTTTTTATTTGCCCTAATTAGTTATACATGACAGTAGAGTGCATTTTGATACATCATACATAAATGAAATATAACTTTAAGCAGCAATATTTATTAGGGTGTTTTTTTGAAAGCCTCAGAATTATATAGACCACCAACAAAACATGTGGAGGGGGCCTGCATTGTCTTAAAGATGAAAAACATCCTCTCAGTTGAGTTCTTCAGAACCTGGTCCCTGGGTCCCTGTTTTCTCCTCCAGGGCCCGTTGTTGGTTTTTTTTTTTTTAAATATTTTTAAAAGTTTGTTATATATGACAGCAGAATGCATTACAATTTATGTTACACATATAGAGCACAATTTTTCATAACTCTGGTTGTACACAAAGTAGAGTCACATCATTTGTGTCTTCATACATGTACTTAGGGTAATGATGTCCATCTCATTCCACCATCTTTCCTACCCCCATGGCCCCTCCCTCCCCCCTCCTCCTTTGCCCTTTCTAGAGTTCATCTAATCCTCCATATCCCCACCCCCAACCACATCATGAATCAGCATCCTTAAATCAGAGAAAACATTTGGCGTTTGTTTTTTGGGGATTGGCTAACTTCACTTAGCATTATATTCTCTAGCTCCATCCATTTACCTGAAAATGCCATGATTTTATTCTCTTTTATTGCTGAGTAATATTTCATTGTGTATATATACCACATTTTCTTATTCATTCATCTACTGAAGGGCATCTAGGTTGGTTACACAGTTTAGCTATTGTGAATTGTGCTGCTATAAACATTGATGGGCCATGTCCCTGCAGTATGCTATTTTTAAGTCCTTTGTGTAGAGACCGAAGAGTGGGATAGCTGGGTCAAATGGTGGTTCCATTCCCAAATTTCCAAGGATCTCCATACTGCTTTTCATATCGGCTGCACCAATTTGCAGTCCCACTAGCAATGTATGAGTGTGCCTTTTTCCCCACATCCTCACAGGACCCAATCTTTAAGGTTAGCAAGGGACAGTCAGGGTCTATTTTGGCTACTATGTCTTCTATATGTGGTCTGAATGATTGTGTTACAAACACTGATGCCATGCCCGGCTGTGGGAGTATGACATACTGGACAGAATCTTTTTACACTCTGATGCGTTGATTGACTTATGGATTAATGACAACAGTATTTCTACCCTTTGGAACCAACTGGATCAACTGGAACGAACACAGAAGAGGAATCACTGGAGGTGGTGCTAGGACTTCTCAGGTTTGGAATGTGAGGACCAAAAAGTTCAGGATTATAAATGAATTATTATAAGATATGTAGAACACAACTTGCACTGAACAAGGGATTTAAATTATCGTTCTATTATATAATAATTTATTAAAAACAAGATTGATGCAGTAAAGTCTAGCATTAACCATTCAATGGCAGAGCCTGGCTTTCTGGATAAGAGATTATTACCAGAGCATCTCTGCTTACCAGGCAGCAAGATATTCTCACCACCAACCAAGTGACCCAGAGCCAGGAGCCAGCCTCCTGAAGGCTCGACTTCTGAACATAAATGTAAAGAGTCACAAGAAGAGGGTGTACTTAGCACAAACTCCTTGAACACATGCCTGGAATGTCACTTACATAATCTGGCAGTTGAGCAGTACAAAATAAAAATCGGCTTTCTTAAACCCGAAGAGACCTCTAAGTTCTTATTTTTTTAAAAGTCTATTTTATATTGGAGACAATGCTTACCAAGTTATCAGCAATTTAGCAGATTGTGCCAGTGTTGACATTTGTTCTTGGCTTAATTGCGCGTGAGTGTGTGATTTCAACAATGAGGCTGCTGTCCCTGTTCTGGGCAATTACAATATAAAACTGGTGATCACTGAATCTGGAATAACCATCAGTTATCCATGCATTTACTCTTTTGTTTGCAGGCCTTCTGAGTTTTTGCTGTGATTCTCCACTCAGATATAAATTTGGCTTAAAGTGGAACCTGCTCCAGATTGATAGCAAAAGTGGAAACTTCAGACTTCCATGTTGCAAGACCGTAGTCCACTAAAGATCCCTGCAATTTTGTGCAGGTGTTAAAGATACCTCTTTACCTTGATATGAAGAAGTCAGGCTTAAAACACCATTAAGATAGAAAAACGGCATCAGCAAAGACACACTGGACCATTGCTGATCATTTCCAGAGTATCCAGTGATTGAAACACATCTTCTCTGGAATATTGTTGCAAAGTTCCAAATGTGCTGAAGGGGACAGCATTGGTGGTATAGTGTTGGGCATGGCTGCTTTCCAAATGGGCCTAATGCCAACTTGTCTTATTCCCTGCTAATTTGTTCAGGTGACCTAGCAAATGAGGAGAGTAGGACCTTTGGAGCTGTTAACTGTCCCTGAACTATTTTGGCTTATGGTGCAGTGGGCTCTTTGTTATTAAGTTAGCTAGTTAATGTTGACATCACCCAGAATGGAGACCAATTTCTTATTAGGCCATGGCAAATCTGAATAGAATATATATTAAAAAATAATTTCTTGCCAGGTGCAGTGGTGCATGCTCATAATCCCAGTGGCTGGGGAGGCTGAGGCAGGAGGATTGCAAGTTCAAAGCCAGCTTCAGCAACAACAAGGCGCTAAGAAACCCTGTCTCTAAATAAAATACAAAATAGGGCTGGGTATGTGGCTCAGTGGCTGAGTGGCCCTGAGCTCAGTCCCCAGCACCAAATATAAATAAATAAATAAATAAATAAATAAATAAAATTATCCTTTGGAAAACCATTAGGCAGTAGTCAGTAAAGCTTAAAGTAAGTATGCTCTCTGACCCATCAATTTCACTTCCTGATACAGATGCCCAGCAGATAGACATGCACTGGAAGGTTCCTGGTGGCAGCTATCCAGGTATCCATCATCAGTAGAAGGATAAGTAGTCTGTGCTACAGGGCATGTTATACAGCAATACAATCAAGCAAATTCTCACTTCATACAAGGTATTAGTTGTCTATTTATTTATTTATTTATTTATTTTGGTATTGGGGATTGAACCCAGGGACACTTAACCACTGAGTCACATCCCCAGTACTTTTAAAAAAAATTTTGAGACAGGGTCTCTCTAAGTTGCTTTAGGGCCTCTCTTAGTGGCGAGGCTGGCTTGGAACTCATGATGCTCCTGCCTCTGCCTCCCAAGCTGTTGGGATTACAGGTGTGCTCCACCGTGCCTGGCTAAGATACTGGTTTTCTATTGCTGTGAAACAATGATCATGAATTTAGAGTCCTGAATAGCACATGTTTCTGAGGTCCCAGGTGTGGGGTTCTCCAATCTGGGTGCAGTGCAGCTAAGGTCTATGCTGAGGAGTCTCAAAGCCTCGAATCAAGTAATGGGAGGCTGGAGCTCAGGAGGAATGAGCTCAGAGCTCATTCAGGTTGTTGGTAGAACCGCTGGTAGAATTCAGGTTGTTGGTAGGACTGGGATTTGCCGCAGTCTGGCTGGGTACAATTCAGGAGCCACTTGTCAAAAGAAACTAACTTTATTTTTAGAACTACAAACACCAAGCAAAACAGCTCCTCAGGAAAAAAAAACCCTCAGAGCCCAACTGCCACCACCGGCTTCCACAAGCCTCTCACCCACACAAAACTCACCACCTCCCACAATCCTCCTGCTCTTGAGGCCGATTGGCTGGGTCGTGTGGGCGGAGCCAAAGAAGTCCCCCAATGAACAGCTCTGTGGTCTGAAAGGGCAGGGAAACAGCCCAATGAGCAGCTCCGTGGAGGAGCCAATCAGCTAGATGTTGCTGGGGCCGCTGTGAGCCAATCATCAGCTGGCAGCTGGAAGTTTGCTGGCAGCTGGAAGTTTTGCTGAGGCCCCTTTGGCTGTGGCTCTCAACAGGGATCCTCCATTTCCTTGCTGGCTGTCAATCAGGAGCCAATCAAAGCTCCACAAGGCCATCTGTATCCTTTGCCAAGCAATCTCCTCCATCTTCAAAATCAAGACTGGTGGACTCCCTACTCCCTCTGTCAATCCCTCTCATGCTTCACTTCTCTTCCACCCGTAGGAGCCTAGTTCCTATCAAGGGTTCATGTGATCCAGTTCTTGAGGACTATCTCCTGATCTGAATGCCAACAGATTTAGGCCAAATTACATCTGCAAACTCCCTGCACAGCAGGACCTAGATTGGCATTCAATTGAATGACTGGGTGAAGATGTATATATAAGAGGGAGTGAGAAGATGGGGGTCATCTTAGAAGTTTTCCAACCACACATAATGAACAATGAGCCAAAGAAGTCATACACAAAAGAATAAGTAATATGACCTTGCACCTTGGTCCATGCCTGCAATCCTAGGGACTCTGGAAGCTGAGGCAGGAGAATTGAAAGTAGCCAATGAGGTTACTTATCATTTCTTGGTCACCAAAGTTTAATGTGAATATGCCCTAAGGGAGTGATTCCTCTAGGAGCCTTGTGATCATCTGCAGTTTTGTTGCTTTTTCATCAGCCAATTGGCAAGCTGCAGGCAATGACAGGGGTGGGGACATTGCTCATGAGTTGTTTGTTCTTCATTCCAAGATATGATGAGCATTTCTCTTTTGAGACCTAGTGTTTTCTCTGTATTCTTAAACCTCTTCCCCACTCCCAGAGACTTAGATCCTTGTTCTTAAGGGGTTCCAGAAGGGGAATGACCCATCTTCCATAGGGGATTCAAGCTAGAATGGGGCATTGTCCCTAGCTATTCTGGGATCTAAAGTCTCTGCCTGCCTGATCTAATGGGGACACAAAGAGACCAGTCTCCATTGTTAGGATGGATTGGAATTCTTTAACATTGCCATCATTTTAACATGGAATTGTTGCAATCTGGAAGATGTAAATTTTACCAGGAGATTAAGAAGGCAAGGATCAAGCAATAGGAGTTATAGCAACCAAAGATCCGAACAGTGGTAACAGACAAGTGAGGTTAGGCAGGTAAGCTTAAAGTTTCCCATACATCCCTAGTGTTATCTGGGTGAACAGCTTTAAAGCCAATAGCTTTTTGCAAAACTTGATCAGCACTAGTATTTATTTTTCCAGACACAGTGACATAAAATCAGCAGTAAGTGTTTGCCAGAGTACAAACTCCACCTTCCCAAGGCAACAAATCACCTAGAACCAGCCTATTTTCAATCACCAATTGGGCTAGTAAGTCTAAAGGTTTTACTATAGTCATTTAAACTCTTGTCAAGTTTCTATAGCAATGTCCCCTGTGGTTGTGGAAATGTTTTGAATGGTCACTGCATTGCAAATTATTCCTTCTACCCATCCAATAAGTTATCCAATTAAGGTTATTACCCTAGCTATAATTAGACCTTGAACTAACTCTCTTTCTCCTGACCTGTGTAATGTAGATGAGTTGGTGCCTCAGGGGTCACTAGTGAAAATTTGCATCTTATCTGCTGGAGTGACAATTTATCTCATGTCCCGGTGTTCTGGTCATCTCTTGGAATCTGTGCAGTGCAAAATTCATGTGACCCTAGATAGCTCTGTATTTGTGTTACGAAGAACATGCTGCTAGGTAAGCACAGATGTCTGTGTTCAAGATTAGCGTCTCATCTTCAGGAGACAGTGAAGGGTTCCTAGTCCCTTTGCTTAACAGAGATAGGATGATATTTTCAGGAAGGCAATTTAGGCCTTTAATGATCATTGGTTGATTCAGACTGTTAGAGATGGGGGTTTAAAGCCCTTGGGGGTCTGCAGGATTGATAGGATACTATCATTTGGTGGGGAGAATATTTTGGGTTTTTTGTTTGTTTTTTATCTCAAATAGATTCTTAGAGAATCTATTTGAGATAAAACATCCTCAAGCATCCTCTGAGCCTCTCACTTGATGGTCCTGTTGTCAATGGTTCCAGGAAGATGGGTGAATGTCCTGTTGTTAAATGAAGAGTTGCATCCAGAGAGGCATTCTGGAAGGAACAAGAAGGTTTGAGTGATAATTAGTTCTCCAAATCTGCAAGTCAAAGGTCCTATAAACCTTTTGACTTTAGGGGTGCCATCAACACCATTTACAACACAGGTTTGATAAGAAAGGGGTTTGGAAGGCTTGAGGAAGGCAGAAAATGAAACTGTATCCAATCAGAAATTGATATTTTTATCTGCCATATCAAGAGTCACCTGAGCCAGGTGCGGGGTGTCCCAGTGGCTCTGGAGGTGGAAGCAGGAGGATCTTGAGTTCAAAGTCAGCCTCAGCAAAAGCTAGGTGCTAAAGCAACTCAGTGAAACCTGGTCTCTAAATAAAAAATACAAAATAGAGCTGGGGATGTGGCTCAGTGGTCAAGTGCCACTGAGTTGAATTCCTGGTACACCTCCCCAACAAAAAGTCACCTTAGGATCTTCACAAGGGATCTCCAATTTGTTAATGGGGGCTATGTGAGACCTCAGGCACATCCCATCCTTGAAAGCAGTCATTATGGGAACCAGATGTCCCAGCCTCCCTTTGGAGATAGGGCCATTCTCTCCTGCAGTGGTTTCTCCCTTTGCATAGGGAACAAAGCTCAGGAAAAGTGGCCTCTGCTTGGGCAGTCCTTTCTCCATTCCCCGTATTCTCTGCAACTGAGACAGTTTTCCCCTTTTGGATTATATCTGCCCCTCTGGTGATCCTGAGGTACCAGGGTATTACCTGTAGCAACAACAATTAATTAAACTTGTTCTCTACCCTGTTGCCTTTCCCTCTGGATCTTCATAGTCTCTTCTATGAAGATCAAGATGATTAGAGAACATTCGAGGACCCATTTGATTTTGGAGCTTTCTGCAAATATCTGAGGCTGAATGGCTAATAAAATAAGACTCCAGCAAAATTTGACCTTCCACAGAGCTAGATCAAAATTAGTAAACTTTCTGAGGAACTCAAAAAGCCATCCAAAGAACACAGCAGGGCTCTCATCTCTCTCTTATTATTTCTTTGACTTTTTCATAATTCGCTGGTCTACTGAGGGCTGACAATGTTTTTGTTTTTTGATCTGTGTGCTGGTCACCTAGGTTTACATGTATTTTTTTTTTTTTTTGTAAATGTATTATACTGCAACTTAAACATTCTGAGGATAATTTGCATTTATTATTTTAAAACAGATTTGTTTTTCTAAAGAAGCATGCATCCAAAGACAAGTCTCAGAATGGGTACCTGATGGCAGTGGAGGTGATACGCAGGACCAGAAAAGAAATGAGGTTTCAAAAATTGTCCTGAATAAGTAAGACAGAACTTTACTAACTCTACACCTGAGCACCAACCAGGTGAAAATTAGTACTCTGCCAACTTGGACTCTGTGTGCAGGTGACATGTGTGTGGTCCAGTATAGTGACAGGGTTCAAAAAATTGAAGAAAACAAGAATGGACAATTAAGGTTGTGTTGGGATCAGGGACAACTGAACAGATACTCCCATAAGTAAGTATGTCCTCGCCTGCGTGTGTGGGAGAAAAGGTGCCATCTGAGAGCCCAGGGACTTCTCCCAAGGTAAGTTGCTTTGGTCAGCTAGTGCTTTGGTCCATTCAGCTGTAAAATGGGTTAGCCAGAGGCTGGGAGATGAAAATTCATTAATATATGTGAGAAGATGCAGGAATTACTCTAATGATGGGCCCTCCACATGTCTGGGTTGTTCCTTTAATTGACTAAAAAGCCTACCTGTGACCTCCTGGATAAATACCTGAACTCTTCCTAGATAGCACAGGGTCCACTTCCACCTTGTAAATTTACACAAATTCCAAATTACTGGTGGAACCCTATAAGAGTTCATGAGGATTTACCGTGCATTCCTGGGTCTTTCCAGCTCAAAAAGAAAACTACTAAATGTCACGACCAGGGATGTGGGAGTCTGAGTACTTTCCACCAAAGTTCTTTTTCTCTCTGAGATTTGAGTTTTATTCAAGTTCCAAGTAGAATTCCCGGCCTGATTCCAGAATCTCTCGGTGTCTGTGGGTCCACCAAAGGGGCTCCCTAGAATCATCCTGACTGGGACTGGTGGTGAACGCGGCCGGCACGTGACCAGGGACTGCAGTGTCCAGATAGCAGCGCGGTCGCCTGGCGTGCTGGGTCAGGAGCATGGCTGGGGGTACACTTTTCGAGGTAAGGATTTCTGCAGAGGTAGGAAGTTCACATTTTATTTCTGTGATTATTCCCCCCCGCCCCTGCTTATACTTTGAAGCATTCCGTGCTTCCGGACATAGTGGCTTACAAAGCTTTTGGGGACCGTGGCTCCCCGAAGGCGGCCGGTTGCCTGACCTTAGGTTTACCCGTGGTTAAGGAGAAGACAAGGTTTCAGTGTCTTGGTGACAACAGAGTCTTTGACGAACCCCAGGAACTGAAGTTGGGGAGGAGAAAGAGGCCTGCACCAGAAGCGGGCTGCCCCTGAATTTCTGCCCTGTCGGACGCCGGGGGCGCGGGCAGGCAGCCCCACAGGCCATTAGCATGCAGGAGCAGCGCGCGCCGTCCTTGAAGGGCTGCCCGGCTGACCTTGCTCCGCTTTCTCCCGAGCAGTCTCCAGGAGCGTGCGAGGACGCGTTCACGGCGGTGACTCAGTACCCTGCGCGCCGCATGCAAATGATCCTCTCCAGCAAGCCCAGCTCCGCAGCCTCGGCTTCCCCATTCTGCCCTCTTTTCAATTCTACGATTCCAACTCGGCGTTTTCCGCTCCATCCCCTCCCCCTCTTCACGGCCCGCCTGTCATTAGTCTGACTCCAGGAGTGTTTTGGTTCCCATTCCCATCCCCAGAACTGAAGGCCAACCTTTGCGCTTCCTCGCTTAGGGCCGAGGGATCAGACGTGGCCATCCTAGGTGAGCCCCAAGCTCTGGGCGACCGCGATCTGAGCCCAGCCGGAGGGGGCGGTAAACCGCGCGTTGGAGCGCACGGGCGGACTGTGCCCAGCCCGATCCCCATTGGCCATCACCTCAGCGGGAGGGGCCGCCCCCGGCTCTGGGCACCTGCCGTCGCCCCTCCGTGGGGAAATCAGCAGCTGCCGGGCACCCGCTCCCGGAGGTAAAAGACAGCGGAGGGAAGGCCTGGGGCTGCGGCCGAGCTTCTCGCGGGCGGCCCTGTCCTGTTGCCGCTGCGGCGCCGGAGACATTCAGATGCCCCCTGCTCGGGCTGCTCCAGCCGGAAACTTTGCCCTGCGAAGTCCTCCGCCCGCCGGACCACGCTGTGAGACGCCGGTTCGGCCGCGCGCCGCCGGGGTCTCAGAACCCAGAGCGTGATTGCCGGGCCTCCCCGCACCCCGCGCCCGCGGCGCCCCGCGACCAGGATGCGCTACGCAGACCCCTCAGCCAACCGGGATTTGTTGGGGAACCGAACTTTGCTCTTCATCTTCATCTGCGCCTTCGCCTTGGTGACCTTGCTGCAGCAGATCCTGTATGGCAGGAACTACATCAAGAGGTAAGAAAGTCCGGGACACGGGGTGGGATGCACGAGGCTCACGGGCGAGCCCCTAGGTGGCTGATGCTGTGGTCTCAGCATCCCCGGGGCGAGTGACCCTGGGATCTGCACCTAGTCCCAGGTGCCGTTGATTTAGGCTTGGGTCATGGCGCTGCGAAGCGCATCTCAGCGGCCAGAAGAGCGCCTGCTCAGCGCTGGTTGTGTGTGTGTGTGTGTGTGTGTGTGTGTGTGTGTGTGTTTAGGGGGAGCCGGGGAGGGCTACAACTTTATTCCGCTGTTAAAAAATGGGGTGCAGTTTGGAATTCCAAGCAGCTAAACTGGCAATAAATCCTTTAGAATGCCCGAAACGGCGACGGGGATCAGATCCGGGCGTTCCCCAAACCTACAGTTCCATGGCCATTTGATTGGAGCCCGAAGGGAAAGGACTTAAAGTCAGGTAGAATTTTTTTTTTTTTTCAACCTGGTGAGTTCTGAATTTTTTGTACGGGCCCCTGAGGCATAAAAAGCATATTTTCTCCCCCAGGAGCATCGAACTAGGTAGCGGTGTTAGTGGACTGTGGCAATGCACAGGGGTAGTGAATTCTTACAATTCCATAGCCACTGGTTCTGTGAAACTCCCAGCCTGATCCCTTCTGAAGGAGAGAATTCTCTCCCATCCTTAGGGCCAAAGGTCGGAAAAGATGGACTTTCCCCATCCTACCCCCATCCTTGGGTTTAACTCCACAAAGAGAAAGGGCAGTAGGAGGTGTTGCTCAGAAACACCCCATTCTGTGTGGGGACAGCCCCATTCCTTGTGGGAAAGATAACACCAAAATGCCAGCTCCCTCCCTCTGTGGCTCCATTGACTTAGAGGAAAGGCTGCTGCAGTTCTCTGCCTGGCTGGGGGCTGGGGGAGGTTGGGGGGAGGGTTGTCCTAGAATGCTCCTATACCAGAGCCTTTGGTGGTGGGAAGCCCCTTCCCCTTTCATCCTCCTCTGTCTCCTGTGTCTCTCTGCTCTCACCACTCTACCCCCAAACAGATAGGAAACAAAATGTCTCTCTGGCTTATAAGCATCCCATCTTCTTGAAACTTCCAAATAATGGAATGGTTTAGTTTTTTCTTTCCACCACTTTGGGGCCTACATCAGTCATTTGTGCTCCCAATTGTGGCTGTGCATGAGGATGGGAGGGCTAAGGTTGCTGCTGGTGGTCTCACTCCCAGTGGGAAAACTAGGCAGTCAGGCTGTTTCCCCTCTTTGTAACCACTCCTAGAACTGAGGAGCCTGTGGTGACTTCTCCCAAACCTTTGGTTCCAGCTAGTCACTGCTACCATCCCAGAGAGGCTTCTTCCCTGGGGGACAGCAGCTCATGTGCTCTTCTCTGTGGCCCCCATGGCTTTAAAGAACATTTTCAGAGTTTCCTGGCTTGTTGGATCTGACAGGGCCTGCCTCCTATTTTGGTTCCTGTTATTCCCTGAGATGACACCATGCACCAACAGCTGGGTCCCTGAATCAGCTGCCTGGGACCCTGCAGGCCCTTTGCCTGCTGCTCTCTTGGTACTTTCTCTTCAGTAGGGCAGCTCTGGGTTCCTGCCCCCTACTGGTACCTCAGTGGAATTGCTGGGGCTGCTGTGATTCCTTCTGCCTGGTCAATAGGGCCAAGTATCAGTGCCAGGGCAAATGCCAACTGAATTACCTGCTTGCTATGGCAGGCCCTGCCTGATCTTAGGTGGATGGGCCGGCTGCCCAGAGCCCAGAAGATACTCCAGTTGCTTCCCATCCGCTCTCCCTCAGAGACCCTGACCCCCTACATTGCATAATGCCACCTTGCAGGCCTCACTCCTGACACTCAGTTTAATCCGGCCAAGCAAGCACAATGTCTATGTGCCCTGATCCTTGGAAGGGAGTCCTGGGGACAGTAGAGAAGGAGATAGATGATGCTGTGCTGGTGCTCACGGGCTTTGAAGTCTATTTGGGGAAACATAGTAGCACAAATGAGATAGGAAGTAAATGAGAAGAGAGAGCCTAGTGGACTGGAATACTTGAAAGACTGCCTGGAGGAGGCGCAACATGAGTGGGTCTTGAAGGAAGGGTTAGATAAGGGGAGGCGGGGGGGGGGCAAGCATATCTAGAACTAAAGAGAGCAGGAGTAGAGGTGTAGAGATGCAGGTGTGGTGTATCCCCTCATCTCTCCCACACCTGACCCGACCTGCACCCCTCTACTGGCTCTATCCCTGGTTAGTCTGTCAGTGAGCTGCCAGGACCACTAGTTAGACTGTGGCTGCCACATGAGTTGCATCCATAGCACTTGCTTACCTATCTAGTTTTCTGTATGCACCATCATTGTAATGAGCTGGCTTATGTGAACATGAGTGTGTCTCCTGTTGGAAACATCCCATCAGTGTTCCCCAAACAGAGGCCAGCACTGAGACCACCTGGAGGCCATTGAGATGCAAATTCCTGGGTTTCTGGAGCAGATAACCTGGGGTATGATGTTGTGAATGCCTCTTTAGCAGGTTCCCAGAGAGACCTGTAGCAAGCTTCTCCTGCTCCATACCAGGGATTCTAGATTGTGGGCAATTCTTAATGGGCAGAGGCATTTTTTTTAGATTGTCACATGTGAGAGAGGAGAGTGCCATTGGCATCCTGTGGGAAGAAGCCAGAGGCACTACAAACATCCTCCAATGCATGGTCTGCCCCCCAAACAAAGAATTATCCAGATTCAAATGTGAGTAGTGCTGAGGTTGAGAAACCCTGCTTTCCACCAGAAGCTCCATAAAGTAGGGATTCAGTGTCTTCTTCCCAGCTTTGAGCTCCACACGTGTGTGTAGCAAGTAAGCCCTCAATAAATATGGATGATGGATAAATGATTGAGATGGGCGAGGAGTGTGTGTGTGCACGTGTGGACAGAAGAGACATATTGAAGAGATGGATCCAGTGGTGTACGGGGGAATGTAGGGAAGAAGCAAGCAGCTCGTACCAGTGGTCAGTGGCTTTAGTGAAGTGCTTTGAAGACCAAGAAGGAGAGCTTGACTTGGTTCATTAGGCCATAGGGAGCCATGTATGGTCCTTGAACAAGGTGGTGTCATAATAAAAGCCACAAAGATGGAAGCTTATCTGGGCTTTTTACAGGAAGGGGTAGAGAGGGAAGGAGGCTGGAAAGTATTATTAAAACACCATGTCAAGAAAGAAGTCAATTCGATACAAGGATTGAGTCCACGTTAGCATATGGGGTTTCCTGAAGGCTGCCATTCTTCACTTCTCCACTGAACTGGTGTCATACCACCTCACAAAGACCTCAGGGGCACAGAGATGGCAGGGTTGGTGCCAGACAGATTGCTACAGAAGGAAGTGGGGGGATGTAAGTCAATGTGCATTTATTTCCTTGGACCTTTGGCCTCTCCTGGGCTTCAGAGAGACTCACTGTGAGCAGTTGTGACCTGGGGGATCCATCTTGGTCTGAAAGTGAGAAAGAAGGGGGTTGTGGTTGGTATCTTGGAGGAAAAGGCATGGAACAAAGACGTGAATGCTCTTGATGCTCTTGGCTTCCTTGTCCTTGCTTGATTGAAGAAATACTTAATGAGGACTTACTTATACTGAGCACCAGCCCAGGTGCTTAGGATACAGTGGACACTGAGACAGACAGGGTCCTTGGTCCCTGGTTTGGGAGGTGGGGTTTGGTAAGCTATTGAGAAGACAGAAAGGTTTGAAAGTGGAATGTGAAGCAACCTGGAGGAGTGAACCAGAGGAAGAGGAGGGAGCCGAAGTGAATCAGTGTGCTTCATGGTTCACAGAAGCCTTTGAAGGAGGTCTTGAAGAGAAATGGTCCACAGGCTTAGGTGGAGATGGGAGGAAGTGGACGAACCCAGTTTAAGCAGGAATTGAAGAGAACTAGGAAAACCTGAGTGTTCTGCATAACAAAGTTAGGACTGTGTTGGTGGGGCAGGTAAAGCAGGCAGGGCCAGGTTACGAAGGACCAGTAGGACTGTGGGAAAAGAGGCACATCTGGAGGAAAGAGAATTGCAAGTCTGGGTCTGAATCTGCTCAAACACCAGAAGCCTGGCCACGTGGAGCTCTTTAGAAATGAGCTCAGAGCTGCAGGTAGGAAAGACCCAGCTAGCAATGTAAACTGTGGAGTTGCCAACCATCAAAATCAATGTTTTCTGAACTTTCATGATTGTGATGCACAGTAGTAGGAAATACTTGGCCTTATTTACAAGAAGTGTGCTCTATTATTTTTTATTCTACTTCATTAAAAAACTTCTACTTTATTTAAAGAGTGCAATGGAATATTATTCAGTCTTTAAAAAAAAAGGAAATTTGGACACAGGTTTCAAGATGGATGAACCTCGAGGAATTGTGCTTAGTGAAATAAATCAGGATAAACATGGTGCCATTTCACTTATGGGAAGTAGCTAGAATTGTCAGATTCATGGAGATGGAAAGCAGAAGGGTGGTATCTCCGTACCACCCTTGGTGGTTGCACCAATTTTCAGTCCCACCAGCAATGTATGAGTGTGCTTTCCCCCCCATATTCTCAACAACGTTTATTGTTACTTGTAATTCACTGAATTTCTTTAACAACATGGAATAGATTCTAGTACCATGCTCATTTTGTAGATGGGAAAACTAAGGCACAGGAAGGTTAAGTAATTTGTTTAAGGTTACATAGTTATGACCAGAGGTATTTTCATTATCTTTAATTCCAAGTATTTTTCAATTTGTGTCTTGATTTATTTTTTTAACCTATAAATTTAGAAATATTTATAGGTCAAAAATTTCCAGGTACTTTGTGTTTTTTATTTCTTTTGTGATTTTATTAACTCAAAGCTATTACAATAAGATAATGATGCTGATTTGCCGTTTTCAACATTTGTGTCTTTTATTTTGTCTCTTGCTACCAATACATAGTTACATTGTTTTTCTTTTTTTGGTACTAGGGATTGAACTCAGGGGCATTCAACCACTGAGCCTCATCCCCAGCCCTATTTTGTTTTGAGTTGCTGAGTTGCTTAGAGCCTCACTTTTGCTGAGGATGGCTTTGAACTTTCCATCCTCCTGTCTTACCCTCCTGAGCCACTAGGATTTCAGGCATGCATCACCGTGCCCAGCCATAGTTACAATTTTTTTTTTTTTTTTTTTAAAGAGAGAGTGAGAGAGGAGAGAGAGAAAGAGAGTGAGAGAGAGAGAATTTTTAATATTTGTTTTTTTAGTTCTCGGTGGACACAACATCTTTGTTGGTATGTGGTGCTGAGGATCGAACCCGGGCCGCACGCATGCCAGGCGAGCACGCTACCGCTTGAGCCACATCCCCAGCCCCATAGTTACAATTTTTATATTGAGTGTGACAATCTTTGTGTTTTTTTTTTAACCTCAAAATTTATATATTTAGTTTTTTTTAATGATTATTGTTGACTAAGGATTTATTTCTCATATTTTTATGTTTTGTTTTGTTTTTATATATCTTGCTTTTTCTCTCTTTTTGCCTTTGGATTGCTTGCATTTTCCTGACTTTAGGAGGAGGTTTTTATTGCAGTCCTCCACGTTGGGTAGGCCCTGTGGCCCTTGCAGTGGAAGCACAAATCTCTAGCAATGGCTGATGTCACTAGGGCAGCGTCTGACTTTAACACTCTACTACTTCTTTCCTTGCCAGATTATCCATCCATTTAAGAAGACATTTTAAAGATGTTTTTAATTGTTGTTTTAGTGTTTTGTAGTGGGAGGATGTCGCACATTTAGTTCCCTAGAAAGTAGATTCTGAGCCAGAGTTTAGAATGCAAAATGCTTATTAAAAGAAGTGCTCTTGAGATCAATACCTGAGAAAGGGGTAGGAAAGACTGCAATTGGGAGAGCTTGAATGGTAATATAGTTCCAGAGAAATCCTCAGCCAGCCCCAGAGGCAGCCCTGGAGAAGGGTTGGTCCTTCAGTCATGCCCGGAGTTGGGGCGATCAGTCACTGGGTAAGGGGCAAGGGGGTTCTTCTCTTCTGAGGCAGCTCCAAGAGGGGGCTCAGCTCATGGCATCCCTGGCAGGCAAGGAAGAAGTCCTTCACCCCATGCAGTGGGTGTGGGGCACATCACAGCACCTGCTACAGAGGGCTCTTTATTCTGCCATTTTGTCTGAAATGGAAACCCTTGAATATCTGTGTTCCCCACCCCACCCCAAATAAAAATCTCACCCCCTTGGTCGGCCTGGGTCTGAAGCCCACCCTGAAGTGGAGCATTTCCTCACACAAGGGTCTTTTCCACCCACGACGTCTGTCCTTACTCTGTGCTCTTACCCATGCCGTGTCTGTCCCTGCTGTTCCTTCCTGGCTGCCTTTCAGTCCAGATCCTTCCCCTTTCCGTTCCCAGCCCACAGTGTTCTTGCCCTCCTCTGAATTCCTAGCACCCGTACTGGCTGCACTTGGCACGCCCTGCTTAGTACTGTCCTTTTGCTATGTGATGGCTCAGGGGACAGCAGATGGGCTGGGCCTGTTTTCTCCTACTCCAAGGACAGAGGACAATCCTATGCTCTGTCTGCCCCGCCAGCCCTCCTCCTCCTGCACCCTGAGGGTGCAGACCTGGCCTGTCTGCATGTGGCTGGTGCAGACCTGAGACTTGAGGGTTTGAAACTGGGTCAAGAGAAAGGACAGCCTGACTTTGGGCCACCTTCATGTGTATATTCGAAGGCTCTCATCTCAGAGCCAGCTCTCCCCACACCCAGGGGACAAAGCCTGCTTTTCTGCTGTCCTGAGAAATAGGCAGAACCCCCAGAGATTGGGACCATGGGAAAGAGGGGTTAGGGGCTCTATCATCCAGAGTGTGGCTCTAATGGGGAGGGCGCCCTAGGAAGGAGAAGGGAGCGGACGACAGCCTGGGCTGTGAGCTGTGCTGCCAGCAGAACTTCATAGTCTTGCTGCACAGGGCAGGTTGCTGGGGAGCACTGCTGCAGGGCTGGAAAGAGAGTGACCTTCCTAAGGGACCCAGGAGCAAACCTTAGGGAAGCCCTGTTCGCAGTTGTCAACCCACTTGATGAGCCTGAGACTTGAAGGCCTCCGTGAATGTCACATCCTTGCCCTTGCTGGACACCCTCTAGGCCTACCCTGACCTACTCTGCCCCACCCTGCACTAGAGGAGGGGTGATAGTTTCCTGTCCTGTTCCCAGTGCCCCTCAGGTACACAGTGATCCCCTATCACTTCTGGATTTTTTTTTCTTTAGTACCAGGGAGTGAACTCAGGGGCACTTGACCACTGGGTCACATCCCCAGCCCTATTTTGTATTTTATTTAGAGATGGGGTCTCACTGAGTTGCTTAGTGCCTTGCTGTTGCTGAGGCTGGCTTTGAACTCCAGATCGTCCTGCCTCAGCCTCCAGAGCTGCTGGGATTGCAGGTATGTGCCACTGAGCCTGGCTAGTTATGTATTTTATTTTAATTTAAAAAAATATTTTTTAGTTGTCAATGGACATTTATTTTAGTTATTTATGTGCAGTGCTGGGAATCGAACGCAGTACCTCATGCATGCTAGGCAAGCGCTTTACCATTGGGCTACAACCCCAGCCCTAGTTCTTTATTTTTTGACACTTGTTCTTTTCAGGAAAATTTTACCCCTTTAGAGGATTTAGTTTCTCTTTGACTTACCTAAGTCCATTTGCTTCTCATCTAATACTTTCCCAATTTAGCTCTTAGCCCTACCCATGATTCTAGGGGCTATCTTACAGGTGGAGAATTCATCACGTAATAATATTAGGGTTCAGGGGTCAGGCTCTAACCTAAGCAGATAATTCTAAGTGAGGATTATTTCATTATTTTATTTATATATGACAGTGGAATGCATTGCAATTCTTATTACACATATAGAGCACAATTTTTCATATCTCTGGTTGTACACAAAATATATTCACACCAATTCCTGTCTTCATACATGTACTTTGGATAATAATGATCACCATGTTCCACAATCATTTCTAACCCCATGCCCCCTCCCTTCCCCTCCAACCCCTCTGCCCTATCTAGAGTTCCTCTATTCCTCCCATGCGCCCTCTCCCTATCCCACTATGACTCAGCCTCCTTATATCAGAGAAAACATTATGGATTTGGTTTTTTGGGATTGGCTAACTTCACTTAGCATTATCTTCTCTAACTCCATCCATTTACCTGCAAATATTCTCTTTTATTGCTAAGTAATATTCCATTCTGTATATATGCCACATATTTTCTTTATGCATTCATCTAGGTTGGCTCCACAGTTTAGCTATTGTGAATTGTGCTGCTATAAACATTGATGTGGCTGTGTCCCTGTAGTATGCTATTTTTAAGTCCTTTGGATATAGACCAAGGAGAGAGAAGGATTATTTCATTTAATCCTCACCATAGACCTGTTAAATAGATTCATTTAATTCCTCATTTAATATTCAAGGGGAGAGGACAAATAACTCATAAGGGCCATATAGTTTGGAAGACTCTTATAAGACATAAAAGATGTCTTATTCATCCTTGAGTTCTCAGGACTTAGCACAGTACCAGAAATTCACTGTTGAGTGAATGGATATAAACAAAGCTTTTCCCCAACAACTGACAGACACTCATCAGACACCTGCTCAGCTTCGTGGCAGGAGGGGGAGGGTGCTGCTGAAGAACTGTTAGGAGAGGTGCCTGCCTTGAGGCACTTACAGAGCACCTAGAGGGACAAACGGAAAAATCAGGTCAGATGACATGAACAAGCTCACTGTGATGTGGAGTAGACTATACGGCATGCAGTTTTCAGAGGAGACAGCGACCAGGGTGTTGACAGTAGCCAGGTGGAACCTGATGGAGGCTTTGGAGAACTGGTGGGTTTCAGGGACTGGATTTGGGGAGAATCTGGAGGACAGATGGAGGTGTTGAGGCTGGAGGAGCAGGTGAAGGAAGGTATAGAAGGTTTTAAATTCTCTTTTTATACCCCAGTGTTTGGTGTGGCCAACAGATGGCCTTTCTGGTCTCGGTTTTGTCCTATGCAGTTTGAGTGGGTAGGCAAGATGGCTGCTCTCTCCTCTAGGTATGGTGATGGGTCACAGGGGCTGTTCCTTCAGGAGAATGGCTTGGGTTGGGCTTTGCCAGCTCCCTCAGGGAGGAACCCAGAGCCTCTAGACTGGGGGCGTGGGTGGAAATAAGGCAGGTAAGCCAGGAGATGAGTGTGGAATTCCATGCATGGGAAGTGCTGGGGGTTATTGGGAGAATCACATGCACTTGTGTTCACTGCAGCCTGGGATCACACGTCCTCTGTAGTGCTCGTGCCTTCTCTGGGCAAAGGAAAGCCAAGCATCGTTTCCCTCACTCCTCCAGCAGGCCAGCTGCCATTCTTCCCCGCAGCTCAAAGCAGCAATGCTTCTCATTGTTGTTATTTCCTACAAGTAACCCCCTTGCCACTCCCAAGAAGGTTTAAAGGGACCAAGAATCTCTGCCCTCCGCCATCATCTTCTCTTTCTACATGTCGGGCTGAGTTGCTGTCCTTCTTCCTGTCCTTCCTGCCGGCAGTGCCTGCAGAGTCAACATTTCTGTACCTCTGACCTCTCCCTGGAGTCCTTCAGCTGGTGGGGCACTGTGCTGTAAGCCACCGTCAACCCCTCTTGCTTCAGGTTGATGAGCTGGACCATTCATTCAGTTCCGCAGCAAGCCCAAACTGAGCCCTCATTATGCACCAGCCTTGTCCTGTCCAGTACCAGAGCCACTTGCCTCATGTGACCACTTGCCTCATGTGGCTGCTGAGTTCTGGAAACGTGGCAAGTCTGAATTGGGATGTGCTGGCTGTAAGTATAAAATACGCACTGGATTTCAAAGATGGAACACACACATTAAAAGATGTAATAGATCTCATTTTAAAATTATTTAAGGTGGAAATGATAAAAATTTGGATATATTAAATAAAATAAAATGTATTATTAAAACTAATTTTACTTTTTTTTTGGTGCTAGGGGTTAAACTCAGGGGTGCTTAACCACCGAGCCCCATCCCCAGCCCTTTTTACTTTTTATTGTGTGAGAGAGTCTCACTAAGTTGCTTAGGGCCTCACTAAGCTGATGTGGCTGACTTTGAACTCAGATCCTCCCGCCTTAGCCTCCTGAGTCGCTGGGATTATACCACCATGCGCCACCATGCTTGGCTCTTTTTACTTTTTAAAATCCTTTGGGGAATTGTAGTTTCACATACAGCACTCAGAAATAACAGAGAGAACCTGAATACCCTAATTTCCCTCAAAGGTACAACATCACAACCAGGAAATTAGCTTTGCCACAATTCATCAACCTTCTTTGGACTTTGCTGGGTTTACGTGCACTTATTTGTATATTGTATGTATTCCTTCTATAAAATTTTATTACATATGTTTTAACTTTTTATGGGGAGGCTACCAGACAGTTTTAAATTACATATGTGGATCCTGATATAAAATTTCAATTGGATGGTGCTGTCTAGACCCTGGCTTCCAAAATGGACCAAACAGGCTGCTCTTAAGGAGCTCCTAGGGGGCAGGCGTCCAATACCCATGGAAAGTTGACAGACTGCCTCATGAATAAGTTATAAGCCATGTATGTACAATGTATCAAAATATACAGTCATGTGTATCTAAAAAGAACAAATAAAAAATGAAAATTAGTTGACAGACTTTTCTTGGGTTCTAGGTGTAAAGCGGGTGACACAGTCTCTTGTTCAGTGCTGCTGGTGTTGGGGGACTTAGAGGCTCCTCTGACCTGACCTAGGGCCACAGAGGAGCCTGCTAATTCACCTGCTTTGCTAGAAATAGTGTGGGGGCTCTAGTCCTGCCCACTCAGCTCCCTCCTCCTTGATCCCATCCTCCACCCCTGCCCTCTCCTCCTCTGCAGAGACCTGAAGGGTGCATGGGTCTTCCACCCAGCCAAGTTGGGAACCACTGAATAAGGCTGAGGATTTTAGGGGAGTCTGGGGAAAGAAGAGTAAGATTTTGGCATGGAGGATTGGAGGAACTACTTTAGGTGTATTAGTTTGCAAGGACTGCTGTAACGAGCACCACAGATTAGAAGGTTTACACAACAGGAAGTCACTAATAGTTCTGGAGGCTGGATGTCCGAGATCATGTCACCCACAGGGTTGGTTCTGTCTGAGGCTCTGATAGGGAATTAGTTCAGTGTCTCTTCCCTCCTTTTGATGGTTTGCTGGTAACCCTTTTGCTCTTTGCCTGGTAAATCTCTGCCTTCAGCCTTACATGCCCTTCTCCCTTTGCATGTGTCTGTGTCCAAATTTTCCCATTTATGAGAACCCCAGACATATTGGCTTATAGGTCCTACCTATAACCTCATCCTACTTAACTGAGCAAACCTGCAAGGACTTTATTTCCAAATAAGGTCAAATTCACAGGTACTTGGGGAGGGACTTCAACTTATCAGTTCTGGGGGAGGGGAGGGGGGACACAATTCAACCCAGCAGAGGAACTAGCTGGAAAGGCCAGCATGAGGAATGAAAAGGTTGAAGTTCAGTTGGACTGGGTTCCACAGGCTTGGAGAGAATGTGGGCACTGATCTCACACACTTATCTATGCGCCGTGTGTGCATACACACAAACACACACACACACACACACACACACCCCAGGGCATGTAACAAGAGCTTGTGGAAGCTCCGACAAAGATAGCAGTTAGAATGATGTGGGCCCTCCCCTTTGTCCACATCACTCTGCAGCCTCAGGGAGGGAGGGATCTGTACTCTGCTTGCTGTTTGGTGCCTGAATCTAAAGGAGAGTTGGGAGGCTGGTGGGGGCATCCCCTGTCCCCACTCCTCAACCTGTTGCCTCCTGTGGGCAGCCCCTCCTTGAAATAAAAGTTGAGTATATATTTAACAAAGAGTAGCTGGAAGGGTTGTGACATCATGGATTTTCCAGATGCCCACGTGCATGGGTCTGACTGGGAGGTGAGCTTGGGAGATGAGCATCGAGGGGAGTGGGCAGGAAGTGAAGGTCCAGAAGGCTGTGTCAGGGGTAGGAGCATCTTGAGGTTGGCCCAGGTTTAGCCCATCACAGTTCTGAGGCTGGATGTGGCACCTAGTCCCAGAGCTTGCCTGCAGCTTGTTCTGTTTCTCTCTGGACCTTTTCTTGGCAGAGTGGCCCCCATGTGCACCCTTTTCCCCACCATGCTTTGGCACTGTGAGTATTTACATCACCCCAGAGGGCCCTGCAGAACCACAGGGTTTTAGAATCCAGGATGCCCACCTGCTCATTAGAATCTGGGGCCCAGGGCTGGGAGCTGGGGTCTCAGGGAGGCCACCCCCTGCAGTCCACAGAGCCCTTGTCTGCTCTGGTGCCTGCTGCTCACCCTGCCAGTCTTCTCCTTCCCCTCTGATGGTGGACAGCATGGGGGACCAGCCTGGGGACACCGACCCTGAAACATCTTTCCTTTTACCCCAGATGAAATGTCTCCAGGAAAACCTGGGGAGTAAAATCACTTCCTTTCCCCTGATGTTCTTTTAGGGAGGCATTACTGTCTGGAGCTTCACAGGGAAGTCATGAGCCCATAGTCAGTGAGGAGCAGGACAGCGAGGAAGGGGAATCTGGTAGCCACACCACTAATCCCCCTGGAGAGGTGTGCAGCTGCCGGCTGGCAGCACTTCCACCTTGATCTGGGTGGAGAGGCCCTTGGACTCCTCTTCAGGACCTGGGGGAACATGGACAACAAAAGGAGGGAGACCTGACCCTCACAGACTCCAGGTAGCTGTGCTGAGTTCCCTACTTCCCAGAAGATGAAACTGGCCCACCTCTATCTGCAGCAGCAAATGAATTATGGGTCTTGAACTGCCCAGAGACAGAGGGAATACCTCTCTTGGGAATTTCTCAGTGAGAAGGTGCTGATCAGAGATTGCCCAGTTGCTATGGTGATGCCCTGTTTAATGGGGTATTCTGTGCCAGCCACAGAATTTATCAGTTCATGACCTAAGATCAAAATGCCCACCGCCTCTGGGGGACCAGTAGAGAATTATGGGTGCAAACTGATAACTATAATTGGGCTGTTCATACCTTTGACCTTGGTTCTGTTTGTTTTAGGGTAACTTTCTCACAAAAAATCCCTTTGATGTTCAAGCTGATTTAATAAATGTGCTGAGCTTGCTCGTGGACAGTCTTCCTCCACTGGAGGTTGGCGGAAGCACCAGGCCCTGTCTTTTTCTCTACTTTTGTGTCTGTTTGTCTTTTCTCAATCCCCTCACTGCCCAGTTTGGGAACCTGGAACCTGAATAAATGGCTGTGCCGGACATGGCACACCACCTCAGAGAAGGCTTTGAGGGAGCACAGACAGGTGGCATTGCTTCCATGAAGTGTCCCCTTGTCCACTGTCACCTGCCTCTGACTCCTCAACCCAGAAGCCTCTGGCCCTGAGCTTCAGACCTTTGCAGATGCTAGTCCTCCTGGCATTCTGCCCCTGAGGTCACCTCACCACCTTCTGGTCCCTTTCAAGTGGCCCCTTTGGGGAGAGGCCTCCCTCACACCCTGTGTGGAAGGGCATCTCACTTACCCCAAGCTCCTCATCCTCTTTTCTCCCTGTATTTTTCCCCACAGCACATTTCCCCCTCAGGCACAGTACACATTTTGTCACCTGCTAGTTTATTGTCACTCTATCTTTCTCCCTGTCGTAGAAGGGAAGCTCCATTGGGTCTGGGCCTCTGTTGGTTTGTGCACTGTTGAGCCTTGGCATCCAGCCTGGTGAGGTTGTTCGATAATTATGGAATCATATACAAAAATAAATATATGTAATAAACAAAAAATAGAGTGGATGGGGAAAGGAAAGGTGCCTTCCACCAGCTGTGAGGTTCAGGGCCAGTGATGATGAATAATAGAAGAGTGCCTGTCCATTTTATTTCACGAGCCTGGTGTGGTGTGTGAGAAGTGGCTCCTTTAAAGATTTTTATTTAATTAAAAAGCAATGCCAGGTCTTCTCCACCAGTTGGTAGGAAGTTGTAATGGCTGAGGCGCCTTCCCTCCACCCTAGGGTCCGGTGGAGACCTGGGAGGTCTTCTGTGGAATGGGACATTTGAGTGACCCCCTGGGCCATGCTGGTCTCAGCTGATCTGCCTCCTACTTTTCTGGAGGCTTCTGGAGCCCTGGCCCAGCCTCTGGAGGTGCCCCTAGCAGCAGTGATTCTGAGGCCTGCTGTCCCTTCTGAAGGGTATGGAGAAAGGACCCCAAACACTATTGTGGGCCTCTCTGTCTCAAGGTATCTCCCCTGGGCGTGGTCCCACCACTTCCTCTCTACCCCTCTCCAGACCCAAAATTACCCGCCTTCTGCTTCCCTCCAGAACAGTCTAGCACAATTTCTTCAGTGAGCGTTGAAGCCTTTCAGCCCCCACAACCCAGATGGCCCTAAAGTGAGAAGATAAAAAAGGCAAGCTATCTTCCTGGTGTGGGGGAGGGAAGATACCAATGAATAATTTAATAGATTATCCTCCCACGAAAGTTAAGTGAAAGTTAAGTACTGGTGTTTGTGAATGATTTTCCTCTTATTATTATTATTTTTTTTTTCAAACAGAGCCTACTCAAGGTTATCCTTGTACTAATAGTGAGTTCAGCATTTGCATTCTTATTATATGCTGTCAAATGGGAGGGAAAGAGGTGGTTTCAGGCAGGGCTCCAGAATGACATTTACCTGGGCTTCCAGAGTGGGCAGCTGTCGCAATGGTGAGCAAGACTGTCATGCATGAGGTCAAAAGGCAGAGGGTTGCCGACCCTGCACCCCAACAGGGGAAGACCCCAAGGTGTGGTGTGCAGCTGATTCCTGGGACAGAGTCTAGAACTTTGGTGATTGGAGAACTGAACTGGGAGGACTCCTGAGTTCCTGGCCTCCCTTGGCCACTAGCTGTCTGGGCACTAACTTTCTACTCTGTGTCCCTGTTTCCTCAGCTGTGGGGGTGATGCACACTCTGTCTTCCTCATAGAATAGGGCAAGATGATGTCAGTTAGGAGCTGCCAGTGGGAGGTCCCCAGCCTCCAGCACCGCATACTTGGTCTGCAGAGTGTTTCAAGTTTGAATTAATTGACAGCTTTTAACAATTGGAAAATTAAAAATAAAAGTCTGGCTTCCGGGCATCCCTTGGAAAACGGAAGGAACTGGTGCCGTGAGGCCTGTCTTCCCATGTATTGGGCAGGGCGTGGGTTCTCTAGTTCTGGATGCCTTTGTTTCATTTGTTCTCTGTCTGCCCCCATTTCCCCCTCTTGATTGGCTCCCTGGTGAACGTGAAGCACTGTGGGAACATAAGGTATCAATGTCTAGATATGATCTTGTTGGATATTTTAGCTGGGGTGGGCTAGGCTCTAAAAGGCCCAAGGAGGGCATGAAGATGGGAAAGTCAGGGTATCATGGGACCATCCCTACCTTTAGGGATTACTGTCATAGAATAAGAGTGTCCCTCTTAAGGCTAGGATGACAGTAATGGCACCTGTTTCTTGAGTGACCCACTGGCTTGAGACCAAGTTGACTCCAGGAGAAGAAGTGGGTTTGGCTTTGTTCTTGGTCGAGACTTGGATTGGGAAAGCCTTTCAGATCAGCTGCTCCAATCACTTTTGGCTGATGGTCCTTGGGGTCCCTGCCCTCCACCTGGTCCAGGACTCTCCTGATGGCACGAAGGGGAAAGCAGGGACATGGGCTGGGTGATTCTCCCAGTGGGTCACTGGCTCCCTAGGGGCTTGAGTGACAGTTGTTAGGAGAAAGGCATGAAATCTCTGGAAAAGCTTCACCTGTAAAGTTTTTTCCTGGGGTGGGGGAAACCCTGCCCCTACTTTATTATTATCTAATTTTTTTTTTTTTGGTGGGTGTTAATATCAGCTATCTATCATCATTGCCATCTATCTGTTTGGGCAGCACCAAAAGGATTACAAAGGACTTTTTTGGTAGGGAAAGAAAATATTTTTATAATTGAAGAAGCATCAAATCAGAAGGTGGTTCTCACAGGCAACCTGCTAAGAGATAATAGAGAAAGAAATCCCATCCTTTTTTACAGCCACCCAGATACAACCTATTTTCTACATCTTCTCAAGATAAACAGCTAGTTCTCACGCAGTTGACAGCACCATTTGTCACACATTTTCAACCTCACTTTACCTGGTGCTGTAGTTTGAATGTTGAATATTCCACAGAGTCATGTGTTGACAGCTTGATCCCAGCCTGTAGCACTGTTGGGAGATGGTGGAACCTTTAAGGGGGTGGGGCCTAGTGGAAGGAAGTTAGATCATTGGGGGTGTGCCTTTAAAGGGAGATTGGAACTCCAGCCCTTCCTAGCTCACTCTTTATTTCCTGACTACCATGAGGTGAACAGTCCCCTTCCTCCTGACACTCCTGCCATCACAGACCCAAAGCAACAGGACCAAGTCACTGTGGACTGGACCCTCCGAAACCATGAACCAAAATAAACTTTTTCCCTTACTAGGTTGAGAGTCTCAGGTATTTTTGTCACAGTGATGGAAAACTGACTTACCAGGATAGTAATGGCACCTGTTTCTAAATACCTAAGGCTGGTAGTTTCGGGGGTGGGGGAGTGGGGGTGGGTTCTGATCATTGTGTTGGCTCATTGGCTTTGTCTAGAGGAGAGCAAACTTCTCAAATCTTTCTGACAGGAGGTAGCTTTGCAACTTGGAGCAAGGTACACGTTAAAGTTAGGATCCTTCCCTACCCCTGAGACTGGGAGATGGGGGTGCATGCTTCCTTGATTTTTACATTTCAAGGAGATGGCTTCCAGGTCTTCAAGAAAGAAGTCCCTGGGTCACAAAGCTGACAAAAGGCCTATCATGTTTTGAAAGTGATTTATATCCATTTCAAAGAGAAGAGAAAGGTGGTGCAAGTTTTCTAAAGTAATACAGTAAGAAAAAGGATGCAAGTAGACTTTTATACCTTTTGTCTTTTTTTGAGAAAGTGAAGGATACTTTGTGGAAGATTTGCTTTGTGCAGCTTGTGCAGTTTTCTAGGATTCTGATTTTGGTTTTTGCCTTCCTTTTTTTAAGGATTATTATTTTATTATAATTACTTATTGTATTATTTTAAGTTTATTATGTTGTTATAACTTTTTAATGTTATTACAGAACACATGTTCAGTGTTAGGACAGAAAAGCATCAAGAAGCAGAAAAAAAAAAGTCTCAAAAATCCCACTACTCAGAGACATATTAACTTTTTGGTATATTTTCTTTCAGACTTTTCTTGAAGCCTTTTTAAACAGAAATAAGACAATAGTGAACTTCTACATATATTCTCCTCCTCCTTCTCCTTTTTCTTCTTTGCTTAAAATTACCAATTTCCCCATGTCATTTAAAACTTCTGCACACTATGATGTGGTAGCTATAGGGCCATCCATTGCATTGGTGGGTTGCATTTTTAAGCCTTGTTAAACCTTTTGATACATATTTCCAAATTCTCTTCCAGACAAGTGATTTCCAATGACCAACCCCCATGTTAACATTACATATATTTTGTCATTTTGATAGGATAAAAAAAACTATTAAGACTATTATTTTCATTTGCATGCCTCCAGTTACTAGAAGATTAAATCCACACCAAAATGCATTGGTGTTTATTTTTGGAAAAAGTGATAAATGCATTAGATTCAAAAACTACAAAAGAGTATGTGAATGGAAAGTAACACTCCTGGGGCTGGGATTGTGGCTCAGTGGTGGAGCGCTCGTCTCGCATGTGTGAGACCCTGGGTTTGATCCTCAACACCATATACAAAAATAAACAAGTGAAATAAAGGTGTTTTGTCAAACTACAACTAAAAAATATTTAAAAAAGAAAGTAACACTCCTTATCTTGTTATCAATCATCCCATTCTCTTTTCTTGAAGCAAACATTATGTTAAATGTATCTAAATGGTATATTATTAGATAGGAGCTTTCTTATACTTATCATTTGTTTGTCTGCTTTTATGGGCTGTTTCTATCCTTAGATTGAGGGTTATATTTGTCCATTTGTGTTATTGTAATGAAATACCTAAGGCTGATAACTTTATTTTTTTTAAAAAAGGTGTATTTAGCTCACAATTCTGGAGGTTCAAGGACCCACCTCTGATGATGACTTTTGTTCAGCAGAGTGCTGAGGCAGCCCAGGAGTCACATTGTGAGTGACCAGGAGCACACATGTGTCTTCTCTGGGCTCTCTCTCTCTCTCTCTCTCTCTCTCTCTCTTATAGAACCACCAGGATTTAATCATGCGGGTTCCAGCCTGATGACCTTATCCAATTCTAATCACCTCCTGAAGGCCCCACCTCTGAACACCAAAGTTGTCTCAAGTTTCCATCCTCTTAACCATTAAGTCCCATGTTTATGATTCTGAGAATAAATGAAATGGAAACAGGTGCACTAAAACAGGAAAAACTGGAAATCATAATCTAGAGATTATGCATATTAGTTAATATTGATATACTCATACCACAATTATATTATGTGATTATCTTAATATATTAAATATTAATATATGGTATAATTCTATATTACATATAATATTTAAGGTTTTTTGGGGTGGGGTACCAGGGATTGAACTCAGGGGCACTAGACCATTGAGCCACATCCCCAGCCCTATTTTGTATTTTATTTAGAGACAGGGTCTCACTGAGTGCTTAGGGCCTTGCCATTGCTGAGGCTGGCTTTGAACTCACGATTCAGCCTTCTGAGCTGCTGGGGTTACAGGCACACGCCACTGTGCCCGGCAATATTTAAGTTTTTATATGTGTTCCACATCTGGGATGATGGGGCAAAATGGGCTAATGCCTCATGGTGGTAATTAAATAACACACAGCCTGTGGAGGCCACCCAACCATATCCAACCATAGCAAAGGTCATTCCTCTCCTTCTACAGGCGAGGAAACCCAGGCTCTAAGAGGTTAGCTGCCAGGAGTCCTGCTGCTAGTTGGTGGTGGGTGTGGCTCTTGGGCTTCCCAATCGGGAATCTCAGGAGGCAGCTGCAGATGGGTGTGTGACTGAGTGGCTCTGGAATGGCTTCCTGTCCAGAAACCTCTCCCTTGTCAAGCTGGTGCTGCTGCCTGAGATCCCACCAGAGGCTGTTCATCCACCAAGATCCGTTGACTCCCCAATACCCTGAGGACTGGGGTAATCTCCACTCTGGTTCTTTTCTTGTCCACTCACACCCACCCCTGGGTCTCCCAAGACACCCACTGTGCACAGGTGGTCATTGTCAATCAACAGTACAAACAGGCTGTCAGTTATTAAGCACAATAGTGGTGTCTAATAGCATTGAAGAAGGCCATGTAGCATTGTGGGGGGAAGGTCCCCATTCTTCTGAAAGTATAAGTGACAAGTAAAAGTGTCAGATATTCTAAGGCTAGAGATGGCCCCTGTGGCCCTTCAAGTCAGGCCCATTCCTGCCTGGTGGCTCTTGCTAGCATTGCTGGGATTATCCAATAAGCGCCTGGGCTTCTGGGGTGGGAGAGTGCCTGGGAATACCTCCGCGCAGCCCTTCCCCCACCTGGGATGGTTGGACTCAGAAGCAGTCTGGTGCTTGTCCCAGCTGGGCCTCCTCCTCCCCCAGTTCCTTCCCTTGCCTGGGACTGATGGCAGTGTCTGGGCCAAATGGCAGGGAAGACATGAAGACCAGAGGCCAGCTGGGAGGCAACTGACCTGAAGGAAGTGACCGTGGCTTCAGTCTGACCTCCAGAGCCTGCAGGAGCCCTTGGAAGAGTCTCCTGAGGAAGGGATTCAGTTTTCATTTTGTCCTGAGGCACCTGGCCAGCCTTTTGGTGACCTGGGCTGCATGCTGTGCCCTGCGGGGTGGAGCATTCTGCATGGGGGTCCTGGGCTCCATTGTCAGGGGTATGCTTTGCTCATGGAGCTCAGGTACCTGCAGTGCCCAGTGGCTCGAGCCCCACAGATCCTGCCTATCTTGACTCAGCATCCCTGGTGATTCCAGCACTTGAGTGGACCAGCCGACGCTTGGCCGGGCCCACCGTGTGCAAGGCTGGTGCTCACCACTGAGCCACACTTCCAGCCTGCCACCACATGTGAAGGCAGACTGTGTCTGTGCCCCTGCGCTGGGAGCAGAGAGCTATGGATATGCTACTCCCCTTACTGTCCCCTATAAAATTGCTCCTCTGGCCTCCTCCAGGGTCACAAGTTCATATTTAAAATCCATGACTTTGGGTCTTCAGTGAGATGGAGAGGCTCTCAGAGATAACTTGGTGCAGCCTCTTCAATTTACAGTATTTACAGTACTCTCCACAGCGACAGTAGAAGCTCTGATGATATTAAAAACACTGAATCATGCAGAAGTCCTTCAGCTTTTTGTTTGGGTTGGTAGCAGTGTTGGGAGGGGACCCAGGGCCTCACACATGCTAGGCAAGTGTTCATCCACTAAACTACATCCCCAGCTGTTTTTTAAAATTTTCTTTTGAGATAGGGTCTCACTAAGTTGCTGAGGCTGGCCTTGAACTTGAGATCCTCCTGCCTCAGCTTCTCAGTCATTGGGATCACAGGCATGTGTCAGGAAAGTATTCTTTTGTTGTTGCTTTGAAAGAGAATAGGGAACCTGGCATAGTGGCCCACACCTGTAAGTTGCTAGCCTCAGCAACTTAGCAAGATCCTGTTTCAAAATAAAGAGGGTTGGGGATGTAGCTCAGTGATCAAGCACCTCTGGTTCAATCCCTAATACCAAAAAAAAAAAAAAAAAAAAGAAAAAGAAAAGCAAAGAAAGATAGACCATGGGAACATGGATGAGGCTAAAGAAGAGGAAGAAGCACAGGCCCTGGAGTTGGACTCCAGCTTGAATACTTTTTTAGTTCCCTATAATATAGCTGGGCAGGTTATGAATCTAATCTCCCTGAGCCTCAGTTTCCTAATCTGTGAATGGGGATAATAATATTTACCTCAAAGCTTTTGGGAGGATTGAAAATGACATATAAACCTGTCCCTGTACTAAAGCATATGTTTTCTTAGCCACATATTTTCTCAATCCACTGGCATAAATTTTAATAAGTTAATGATTACAATTTTGGAGGACATTGTTAATGGAAGTAATTCCATCTAATGGGCAATTCCTCTTGTTTTTAAATAGCATCTCTAAAATGTGATCTTGCTTTTTGCCCTGAAATTCCCTGTAGTTGACTTTGGGAAGGGTCAGATGGTGGGAGGATTCGTTGCTTTGAGATCAGGGGGTTATGTTCCATGTCTGAGGGTTATGCAACAGGGGATGTGGATGACCTCGGTTGTCACCAACAACCACCACAACAGGGGAGAGCTGAGCCCCAGTGAACCTATCCCAGATTTCATCATCAGGAAATCTAGACCGCAGCTATTTTAATTCTAACAGGCGTGTAACTTTAGGTGGCACTAGAAACTTTTCAGTGCCTGAGGCCTCGATATATCTAAATCCAGTCGTGAATAACTCAGTTTATGAAATTCTGTACGTGCTGTGTTTGTAGGTTTCAGTGTTCAGTGTTGGCTAAACCTGTGAGGCGCAAAGACACTACAAGTCTGTCCAAGACCAAAAAGTTGCCTGTGGCCACTCTGCAGCTTGTTAGTGAACACGAGTTTAGAGAAAACACTTCATTTGCAAAAATTCTTCTTGGGTGTGGATGTAACTCAGTGGCAGAGTGTGCTGAGCATGCGTGAAACCCCCGGTCAATCCCCAGCATTGCAAAAAGCAGACAACAAAAATTATTTTAACACATTTTTAGAATGAAAAAAAGTGGAATTCTAAAGAATATGGAGAACAATATAATAAACATTCATGTCATGATGTTGATAAGGTTCACATTCTGCCATGTTGATTTCAAATCTTTTTCCTTCTTGTAAAATAAACAAAACAAAAACAATCCAAGACAGAACATCAATTGCACCCCTTTTAGCACTTAATTTTGTCCCATGTTGTTTGCTAACGTTTTCACATGCATTTAGTTGTTTGCTCATATTTCGTGTGTGTTGTTTTGCTCATATTTCGTGTGTGTGTTAATATTTGTGTGTGTTTTAGTTTACTCATCTCTATTTTAAATCAAACATTTTGAAAATAAGAGTTTGCTATCCTTTATTATTTGTCCAAGTGTCTAGGACAGTTTTTGGTGCATAGTAGATGCTCAATAACAGTTGTTGAGTAAACAAATAAGTGAATAAAACTTTTCTTTGTTAGCTGGATGTGGGAGCACATACCTATAATCTCAGCTAGTTGGTTAAATTCAAGGCCAGTCTGGGCAACTTAGCAAGATGCAGTTTCTTTTTTTTTTTTTTTTTTTTTTAATATTTATTTTTTAGTTCTCAGCGGACACAACATCTTTGTTGGTATGTGGTGCTGAGGATCGAACCCGGGCCGCACGCATGCCAGGCGAGCGTGCTACCGCTTGAGCCACACCCCCAGCCCCAAGATGCAGTTTCTAAATATAAAATTAGAAAAGCTGGGGATGTAGCTCAGTGATAGAGCACTCCTGAGTTCAATACCCAATACTGCAAAACAAAAACAAAACAAAAAATTTCTCTTTCCTTTGTTATCCTCTCTCATACCAATACTCACCTTCCTCATGGGAGTTTAATTAGCTAATAATAGACAGTTCCTTCACTTAGCTCAGGAATAGAATTTTAATTATATATTTAATTAAATATTAGCTTTGAAAATAATGCAATCAATTTTTTGAGATAAATAGAAAACATTTCGAAACTAAAAGAAGGATGAATTTCAACCATTTTCACTTTTCTTTTTGTAGTGCTAGGGATCAAAGCCAGGGCCTCCCGCATGCCACACAAATGCCCTACCACTGAACCCCATTCCCAGGCCCCTAGAAGAAACACATTTTAGCTTACAAGATAAGTAGCTTTATGATGTAAAGCCTTATAAAAGTCAGATGACTACTGCATGCCTCTGGTGGCCTGTTTCTTTCGTTAATTTGTAATGAGCACCTTTCTGTGATGTTGCCCTTCCTGCTCAAGAACTGTAAAGAATGCCTGCTATCACCCAGGCAGCACTGTCTCCTGTACGTGGGAGAATGACAGTGTGGCTTGCTGACCTTTTGTACATTTCATGGGAAAACCTCTTGCTGGTCAGAGTATTATTTTTTTGTGTGAATTTTATTATATGTAAATTATATCTCACTGAAAGCAATTTGCCTAGACATTCTTTTTGAAAGTCTTTGACCTGAAACTCAAGAGGTACACATTCAAACATAGATGAAATAACATTTTTCTCTGCACATTAAAAATATAATTACAGTGATTTGATCTACATATTGAGTTTATCCAGAATTGAGTTGTCCAGTATGGTAACCGTCAGTCACTTGGGTTTGTTCAAATGTAAATTAATGAACAATAAAATAATAAAAGTTCTTCAATGGTATCAACTAACTTCAAGTGTTCAGGGCCCGATACAGGAAGTTCTTTTGGACAGCCTTCATCTAAAATTTCTCAGAAGGAAAGTGCTTTCTTTTTTCAGGACAAAATGAACTAAGATATTAATTTTCTGTTCTGTCCATCCCTACACCAGATCCGGTGAGAGTATTTAGAAGTAGCATAAAAGTGTGGTGGTGGAAACTTACACCTTTGAGCTCTTCATAAGTTTACAGAGACAAATATGGTTCTTCTAGAGGGTTCTTGGTTCAAACAGGGTAGTTAGAGGAGGAAGGAACTATTGCCGTCCAGCGGTCTGTGTAGGTCTCTGGAGTTGTGATCTGATTAAATATCAAGGAATCTGCATGGAGGCAGATGGAAGGGCAGATGTTAACTGACGTTTGCCTCAAACATCAGCCCTTGCTGTCTGTGAGTCACAATTTTGTGACTTTATAGATAGGATTATTATTATTATTTGGTATCAGGGATTGAACTCAGAGGCACTCAACCACTGAGCCACATCCCCCAGGCCTATTTTGTGTTTTGTTTAGAGACAGGGTCTCACTGAGTTGCTTAGGGCCTTCTTTTGCTGAGGCTGGCTTTGAACTCGCAATCCTCCTGCCTCAGCCTCCTGAGCCACTGGGATTACAGGTATGTGCCACATGCCTGGCTAGATAGGATTATCAATTACATGAAAATGACACATTTCGTGTGGACTTTCCACAGTTAAACATAAACTCAGGGTGCAGGTCATTAAGAGCACTTTGTCTTTGGGACCTCTAGAGCAACTGATGTGAAGAGCTCAAGTCAGGCTGTCCTGACTTGTGAGCTAATGTCTCCTCTATTTGTAGTTTTTGTTTTCTGAATGTCTCAGGATATAACCACTAGCCTTTGCCATGTTTTTTGTGTCCATTTGTTAGAGTTTTTACTAAAAATTGTTAGACAGTTGGATGCAGTTGTTCTGCTCTAAAGAGACAAAAATGTGGTGGTGATGATTGATGATGATGATGATGATTGGTACCAGGGATTGAACTCAGGGGCACTAACCACTGAGCCACATCCTCAGCCTTTTTTGGTATTTTATTTAGAGACAGGGTCTCACTGAGTTCAAAGGCTGGCT
This sequence comes from Urocitellus parryii, assembly GCF_045843805.1. Lineage (NCBI taxonomy): Eukaryota > Metazoa > Chordata > Mammalia > Rodentia > Sciuridae > Urocitellus > Urocitellus parryii. Next base: position 26,686,233 of record NC_135543.1, read on the forward strand.
TTGAACTCGTGATCCTTCTGCCTCAGCCTTCTGAGCCAATGGGATTACAGGTGTGTGCCACCTTACCCGACTTGATGATGATGGTGATGATGATGATGATGATGATTGGGAAAGCCTATGAAACATTAGTATGTAATTGGGAAAAATTTACATTAAACCTTTTGTCTGTTTTTCTTCCATCCATTGCAGCTTTTGAAGTCACAGGAAATGAGGGGCTGTCCTCAAGGATCTTCTCTTTGCTATGAAGTGAGGTTGTCCCTGGGAAGGCCGGCATTTCTTGTGAGGCATTTTTCAAGCCGAGGGGTGTTTTCTGTTTCTGTATGTGGTCATGCTTTAATGTGCGGTTTCAGAGGTCTCAGTTCGTAGAAGGCCAACTCCATGGCTCTGTGAGGTGAGGCAGAACATTATGGCGGAAGGGTGTGGCCGAGAAAAGCATCTCAGGACGTGGCACCACAAAGCAGAGAGAGAGCTGGTCAGATTATTTTTAAGAAGGCTGTGAGTTTCATAGCAGACTCCTGGGCTGGGGAACTGATTTGTAAACTAGCTAATTTATAAAATCTAAGGTGGAAATATTATTTTCTCAGCCCATATTCAGCCTAGTAAAAGTCTTGGGAATAAAAGCTTTTTGAATAAGACAACCCTGGGTTTAAGTCTTAGGTTGGTCAGTTGTTAGCCTTGTGATCTTGGGAAAGTTACTAAACCTCTCTGAGCTGCATGTTTCATCAGCTTAAATAAAGTTCATGAGACTTTTTGGATGGGTTGTTGAATTGAGATCCTGTATGTAAAGGGCCCAGTTCATAGTAAGTGTTCAACAAGTATCTCTAAACCAAACCTAGCCTTAAAGTAATGAAGCTTAACTACTTCAACAAATAAATAAACGAAATAATAACTATTGAATGAGACCAGAATGGAGTGCGGTTGTTTTCTGAATGGACAAAGAACCGGATGGGCATTCTGCTAGGCCTCTGGCCTCTGTGAGTTATGCTTGTTCCTCTCCCAGGCCGAGCTCCCTTCTGCCATGGAGACTGGAGAGGATGAGAAAGGAACTCACAACCAGTCAGCAGTGCATCAATTGAGCACTTCATGTGTGCAGTGCTCCCCTAGCAGCACCTGAAGGGGTGCCCTTAGCAGAGGGCCAGCTAGGAGGCTGGGCCAGCATGCACTTGGGAGGTGAGCTGGACTTGCCAGGAGAGGTGCTGGGCACCCAGGACGCCCAGCTCCACGACACTTTTGATCGAGGATTTTGGAGACATCTGAGACAGTTCCCTCCCCTAAAAGATGAGAGCAGAGACTGGGGCAGCACCGAGACTTGCCTGAGGACACTGGGCATCAGCGGAGGTGGCTCACTCCAGCTACCACCTGCGCCCCACGGCCTTGGTGGAGAGCCTGGTTATTATTAAGGGTTTTATTAAAAAATCTTGTCTGCCCTTCATCTGTGAATTCCTTTTTTCTCTGAAATCCTTTTTTGGTTTTTTTGTTTGTTTGGTCTTCTGGCTTTCAAGTTCAGACTTTCTCCACCTGCCAGTGTCCTTAGCAGCCAGTCCCTAGAAGGTCACTTGGAAGCTCTGCATTGCTGTGCATCAGGAGCTCTCAGCCAGGTTGATCTTTCCTCAAGGGCGTTTGGCAGTGTCTGGATACATTTTGGCTGTCATAAACAGGAGGGTTGGGGTGCAGTGCTGCTGGCACCTGGTAGCAGAGACCAGGATGTTGCCCACCCTACAGGCACAAGACATCCCCACCAAAGAGCTCTCCAGCCCCAGGTGTCCACAGTGCCAGGAGGGAAAGCCTGTCCCAGGGCTCTCAGATGGCACAGTCCCTTTTGTTCTTTGCTGTGTCCTTTAAGCTTCAGTTTCTTTTCTGAGAAATGTATCCCTGGCTAAACCAGAGGGGCAGGGTAAGTGGTCCCTGCATTCTGCGGACTTGGTGGGCAGGCTTGCAAGTGCCCCCAGCTGTTTTCAGTGTAAGGTCTCCAAGGAGAACAGAACTTCTCTGGGTCCTCTTGCTATGGGGGCACATGTGCTGCATCTGGGGTGGGCAGGTGGAGCGTGAGTGGGCCTGGGAAGGAACCTGCAGGGTGGTGGTAGCAGGGGAGGGTCATCTAGCTGCTCCCTATACGGATTTAACACATCCTTTTGCCTTTAATGCCGTTCTATCTACCTACCTGCTGTGGGCCCCAGCCCCTCTCATGCCTGAGTCTTCCAGAATGTGCGCTACCAATAGGTCCTCCTCTTTTGCCTGAGTGTCTGATGCTGGGGATTGAACCCAGGGGGCTCCACTTCTGAGCTACATCCCCAGCCCTTCTTTATGTTTATTTTGAGACAGGATCTCACTAAGTTGCTGAGGCTAGCCTCAAACTTGTGATCCTCCAGCCTCATCACTCAAGTCTCTAGGATTACAGGTGTGTGCCGCCATGCCTGGTTCAGCTCTACTTCTTGTAAATAGTCAGGAGTCCATCCTCTCCACCTAAGTTCCTTACCATCTGCTTGTTGTCTTCTAAGATATTGTTGCTAGCCCTTCCACCACCTCCTGTCCATGCCCAGGTCCTTATTATTGCTTTGCTGACATTTTTGCAGGTTTGGGGAAGTAGAGACACATGTGGTAAGTCCATCAGCTTAGTCCAGGAGCAACACCCTTATGCATTGGAAAACTGGCAATTTCATGAAAATCTTTGAAGCATATTTTACCTCACCAGGGGACAAAATACTGGCAACCAGAGTTCTTCCGTTTAAGTCTCTAGAGGCAGGAATCGAGGGATGGCACTATAGTAAAGGTAGAAGAGCCCTCTGACCTTGAGCTCACTGAGCCTCAGTTTCCCTGTGTTGAAAATGTGTGGTCTCAGCCCTGCTGGGAAAGGGGAAGTGAGCAGTGGCTGCGGGAGAGTAGAGACGCTGGGTCATCCTCATGGTGGGAATCCTCGCCGTCATCTCCATCAAGTGCATGATCAAGGCGATGTGTCCCTTGGACACAAGGACAGAACAAGCCTTGTTAGACAGGCTTAACCAAACGAGTGAGTGTGTGTACCGACTGCCTCGTTTTCTTGCCAGAGGCCTCCAGTTTGGTTGGCAGAGTGGTGACCAGCTGGCCAATTGGACGGGGCTCTTTAATGTCACCGACAACCCAGCAGTGCAGAGCAGCAGTGACTCCAGTTCCAGGTACAGACCCCGACAAATGGCCAGGGAGGGGGGAGCCCATCCTGTGGGGACCCTGGAGTCTGTGCCCCGTGGTCCACCCCCAGAGCTGCTCTCCGGGGAGGGGCAGCTTGGTCTGCTGGCTCATAGCAAGATCATTTGGGGATCCTCCTGTCTCGTTACCCCAGGGGTGAGTGGGTGTGAAGGCTGAGGAGTAGGACCCACGCCCAACAATGTAGGGACTCATTGGCCCTGGGGTATCTGGGTCTCAAGCCTCCATCTGAGGGTGGGAGCCAAGGCTATGTCCCTGTAGCATGGATTGGGACATCAGCTGGCAGGTGTTGGCAGGGTGTGTGTGGCATCAGGGATGGGTGCTGGGCTATCGTCCCCTGCTCCTCTGAAGTCCACTGCCTGGGCACAAATGGGCTGCCCTTGGCCGGGCAGAGACACTTCAGGGCAGTGCTGAACTGTGACGTCCGTGCTGTCACGGGGTGTTTCCTCTTGATCTCAGTGTTAGGAGCTCATGTCAGTAACCGAGGGCACTCTGCAGACTCAGGAGCGGAAGCTCAGCAAGATTGTTGAGCAAGTGCAGATGGAACATCCTTGCAGGGAGGGATTATGGGGGATTTCCTGAGGAGGTAGGATGCTCTCTCGGCTGGGAGCCGGGTGTGGCTGGAACCTGCCTGCTGAATGCTTCCAGGGGCCGATGGAGGTGTTTGGTTTTTTTGAGTCTTGTATTCCTAAGTACAGGCTCTCAGAGCCACTGCCCTGGGAAGAAGCCTGAGTTTTCCACACAGTTAATTTTGACGCCCAAACATGAAATTGACCCTGCAGAAGTTGAGTTTTTTGGAGATCCCTGGTAGGTATGCGTTTGTTCAATGTATTGAACAAGTAAAGATGTGGTGGCAATGTCAGAAACCAGGCAGGCGATGTCCACAGGCAGGACTGAGGTGTGGGGATGCCATGGCGAGGGCTCCTGGGTCTGATGCTGGCTTCTTGGGACCACAGTTCTTCCTGTGTATGGCCAGCTGCGTGGCCCTTGGGATGTCACAGGGAGGGTGAACAGTCCACGATTATCCTTGAAATGTTGAGCTTGCACACTGGCCCGTCTGCCGTGTTTTCTGCCTGCAGAGATGGACAGTGGCCTGGGGAAGTGAGCAGCTGTCCATCTTCTGGGGGAGCCGCCTGGGAGAGGCTTGAGAGGCCTTGGCTGGAAATGCTGGAGGGAGCAGGAAGGACAGGCCCCTGGGAGGCTGTTTCTGGACAGACGTCCCCAGTCAGTGGCTGAAGTCATTGAATGGACTCTGTCCCTTACTCCTCCTGGGCCAGTATCCTCCTCCCGCTCCTCCTCAGTATTGTCTCGCTCCCACTTTTCCCTGTCTCTGTTCCCATCATCTGTTCTTGGCCTGTCTTTCATTTTCCTTCCCTTTGTCATCTCCCCTGTTCTTTATTTTCTCTTCCTCTCTCTCTGTCTTGAGGACTCAGGTCAGTCTCCCCTTTCCTAAACACTGGGATCCCTCAGGGGCGGTGATACCACTGTCCCTGTCAGTTGGGTTTTGGAATTCAAGTGCCCTTTATCCAAGGTCATGACCGGCTGAGTTGACTTCCTTTTGGAGAGCAGCCACTTGACCAAGAATTCCCTTAGCCACAGAATAAATGTCATTTCAAGTTTCCCTGGGACAGTTCCAATTCCAATCTCAGTTTCTAGTTAACCCCCAAAGGACTGCAGCATGCTCAGCTCTCCTATGAGACATGGTGGTTCATGTCATTAAAAACTGAGCTGGTAGTGCCTCAATTCACAGTAACTGAGCTATGGAACCAACCTTGATGCCCTTCATGAGATGAATGGATAAAGAAAATGCGGTACATATACACAATGGAATATTACTCAGTATTAAAGGAGAATAAAGTTATGGCATTTGCAGGGAAATGGATGGTACTGGAGACTACCATGCTAAGTGAAATAAGCCAATCCCCCCAAATCAAAGGCCAAATGTTGTCTCTGATATGCTGATGCTAATACACATTAAAGGTTGGGGGAGGGAAGAATAGAAGTTCATTGGATTAAACAAAAGGGAATGAAGGGAAGGGAGGGAAGATGGGAATAGGAAAGAGACTAGAATGAATTGGACATAACTTTTCTATGTTCATATATATATATATATATATATACATGACCAGTGTAACTCCACATCATGTTTCATCACAAGAATGAGAAGTTATACTCCATGTATATCCAGTATGACAAAATGCACTCTATTGTCATGTACAACTATAAAGAATAAATTAAACAAAAGAATAGAGGGCTGGGGTTGTGGCTCTGTGGCCGAGCACTTGCCTAGCGTGTGTGAGGCACTGGGTTCCATCCTCAGCACCACATAAAAGTAAATAAAATAAAAGTATTGTGTTCATCTATAATTTTAAAAAAAAGAATAAAAGAAAAAAAAAATAAACTGAGCCGGATGTGGGAGATTTTTTTCCCCCCTTGGTGAGCAAGCAGCTTGTTCTTCTTTAAAATGGGTCGCTTAGCTCCTGGCAGCCAATCAGCAGGGCCGGGGGAGGACCTAAGCAGGACACAGTGTACAGCATCCTGATGAGCGGCCTTCCGCGTCTGGAGCCGGGAATGCTCTCCGTGGCATTATCCAGCTATTGAATAATTCAGTGCCTGCCATATTTTGCTATCTATAGTTGTGTAGGGTGTCGACGTGTGGGACAACCTGTTATCATTTATTATTAACAGGGTTGGAAAGGAAGCCAGGATCTACCAAATATAACCAGGGGAAAAAGAGGGGCAGAAAAGCAAAGGATTAATGTACTGTAGGCTCAAGCAGGAGCCAGAGAAGGAACCAGTCCAAACGACCAGTCTGGAAGACTCCAAACAGGACCACAAAGAAAATCCAGACTGAGCTCAAAAAGGCCCTGGTCAGATCTTCTCACTGGATACATGCTGGGGAGGTCCAGGCGGAACTGGAAAGTGTGTGAGTTATAAAATCACATGAACATACAGCTCGATGAAGTTCAAGTCTAAGTCTATGAACTATTAGCCACTAAGCAGCCTCAGGGGAACTGTTTTAATGAGCAGATAGGAATGCTTTTTAATCAGCGTGGGTTTTATTTAAATGAGTACTTTGAATAAGTAGGAAGGTCTTTCTTGTCTTGTTTAAATTATGAGCTACTGGTTCCATGTCCCCAGCTCGATACTGATTTTGCTTCTTTGAGTTCTCAGCACCTTCTATGGTGTCTACTCGGTGCTCGGTGTTAATTGAATAAAAGAACAAAGTATGCAGAGAAGTGGTAAAGGTTATTGGTAAGATTGCAAACTTTAACTTCAGTGCTCCCAAATCTTCCCTTAGAGATTTATTCCTTTGGATTCAACCTTGCTGTCTCCTCTAATGGTCTTGGGAAAGTCACCACCAGAAAGGGGGAAGCACTTTGGATGCATAAACTCAGTCACAGGTTGGAATTATCAGAGCATTTTCTCTTGGGAAGAGCAGATGACAGGGCAGCCTGAGGGTTCCGAGCCCAGGGTAGAAAAACGGGGAGACTGAAAGTTGTAAAGAAAGTAGAAAGGAAGCTGAGCACGGTGATGCATGCCTATAATCACAGCAACTCAGGAGGCTGAGGCAGGAGGATCATAGTGAGACCCGGTCTTTAAATTAAAATAAAAGGGCTGGGGATGTAGCTCAGTGGTAGAGTGCCCTGGGTTCAATCCTCTACGCAAAAACAAAAACAAAAATATAAGCAAAAAAGGAGGCAAGAAGGCGGTGGATTGTTTACTTCTGTGATGATGAGAAACCTCCCCAACACCTCCCCTCAGGCACGGCATTTCTGGGAGGAGAGGCTGAGTACTCATCCTACCCTAACCCCAACCCTATGAGGCCAGCTCTGCGCCCTGGTCTCTGCTCCACACCCTGGTCCTGTCTTCCTGCCAATATACACCTCCTGCCCCACCTCCTCCTGCAAGCCCTCTGTGATGGCCCAGCCTGCCTGAGCCCTTTCACTCTACATTCTGTGAGATGCGTCTGCTTTCAGGGCAGTGTCTGTCATTACACAGGGACAACTCTCTCACAAGTGTGAGGTGCCTTTCCGTGTTTGTTGAGGCATCTGCAAATCCCTAGGAGCCTCTCCCCTTGGAGACCTGGCTGCACCATCTGTGCATGTATCCCCAGGGCCCTCCCGATGCTCAGCCCCGGGTGCAGCCCAGTGGCAGCTTGGTAGGCTGGCCTCTTTGGTGCCTTTTCCCTGGCTTCACACCAGCCTGGGTCCTCCGGCCTTTCCACTGGGACATGATGGCCAGGGGAGGAGAGGAGAAGCAAGCCAAGGGAGCCTTCCCACTGAGTCTGGAGCAGAGCTGGCTGGGTGGCCTGTGGCTGGGACTCCCTTCTCCCTGTACTGCTAGGCTTCTGGGTTGGAGTGTGGAGTATAGCTCCAGCCCCAGGAAAAAAGAGAAGCCCCTGACCCATGACAGAGAGAGCTATCCCTGCAGAAGAGTGAGCCGAGTGAGCGTGGAGGAGATTGCCTTCTGTGTGTCTTGCAAGTCCCGTATGTCATGGGGTTTGGAATTGTCATATTTTAGAGCACCTTATTATGCTGTAGTGAATTGTTCCCTAATTGTTTCAAGACAGTGTATAATTAGATAATAAATTATGTGGCATAGTGGGCGAGCGTTCTTGGACCCTAGGTGGAAATCAAGATGCTTTGGTGAGGAAGCAAGACTCGGCTGAGCCCTTGAGGGTCAACCCGCAGCCTGGTGTCGTGGGACTGATGGTGTGCCAGGCCTTGCTGGGAGCCTTCTGTGCATTGTCACATTTAATCCTCACCCTCAAGCCTTTGAGATGGGCACTCCCACCATCCCCACATTATAGGTGAGGAAACGGAGTCATGGAAAGGTGACATCACCTCTGGGGGGTGGGTGGTCCAGGTAGAGCACACAGGTGTGGTGTGACTCTGAAGTTCCAGCTCCTGGGCTGCGGACAGGTCATCCATGCTGGGGTGAGTGCCGCTTGCCTTCCCTTTTCAAGATCTCTCTTCCCTTCTGTTCTTGTCCTCAGCTCCTGGCAGTGAAACAGAACAAAAAGGCCTTGAATAAAAAAGGACGTGAGTGGGTCATTGCTCTGCGCATTTCCTCTCATCCTTGGGCTGCAGCAGTGGCTTTGGGCATGATGCTCCTGATTCTCTCGCTGCCCCTTCCTAGCTCTCCCCACCTTTCCTCCTCTGGGGCCTCCTCCCTTCCCCTCACCCACTCCTCTGGGGTTCTCTCTGGGAGACTCCGATCCCTGAACTCAGGTACTTTCCTGACGCTGCTCCCAAAAGATGCTTCCTGCCCTCTACCTTCAACTAGGGATTCTGCGCTTCAAAGAGAAGCCCTTGGGATGCGGTGAAATGTCAGGTGTTGCAGTGACATGGGTGCAGGATGGCTTAGGGTGAGCCTTTCTGGTCAGTTTCCCCTTTTGTGGAAAAGGAAGGGGGAAGTGGGAAGGTGGTTGGTGGCGCTCTTGGGCTCCATCCAGCTGGCAAGAATTTGGAAAGTCAGGTTAGCAAAATCTTCTAGGGTGGATGCTGGTGAAACAAACAAAACAAAAATAGTTCCATACTTTTAACTGACTTAAAAAAAATCACTAATTTTGGAGTCATGCAGCTATGAAATATATTATTAGTCTCCCCTGCTATAGAGAGCTGCTCTGATGGGTAGGTCGTAGTGATGTTGGTTGCATGAGTTACTTTTAAGAGACTTGAAGGCTGATTCTCGCAAAACCGCCATCTCTTCTCTTGGGCCTGTGCAGGTGTCCCATAGGTGATCTCTTGACATTAGGAAGCCAGAACCCCTCAGATCATGGGAACACCATTTTCTGAACATGCATCTGATGAAGGTCGTGTGTGCACAGACCTCTGGTGACTTTACCTCTTATTGCTTTACATCACGCTGCTTCTTTATCCCATAAAAATCTAGTGAGGAGGGTGGAGCATCATCCTCACCCCAACCCCTCCTGACCCGGGTCAGCTCCCCATGCTCCTCCCTTTAGCCGCCATGACCACATCTCCCTCCTCCCCTGCCTCACAGACCCTGTACTTCCTTCCTCTTTGCTGTCTTCCAGAAGTTCATTCCAGTCCCTGGCAAAGGTAGGAGGCCTTGCGAAGCAGTGAGGATGGAAGGAAATGGAGAATAGGAAGAAAAGGGGCTGGAATTGGGCGGAGAAGATCCAGCATCTACCTGGTAATCGGATGGGGGACACTTGCAAGTTTCCCCTGGAAGCTAGAAGTTCTAGAAGCATCTAGAGGCTCTATGTAGCCACGCATAGCCCTGCATCCTCCTTAATCCATGGCTACCCAAGACTGTGCTGGGATGGAAACTGATGGGGTATCACGAGCAGGCAGAGACGGGGCCTGCACACAGGACCCTGGTCAGAATGTGCTCCATGTGTCGAAGGTAAACCTTCCCTCCCTGATGCTCGGCTGGCTCTTGGGTCTGCCCTTTAGACATGTTGAGTCCATCCCTTCCTCCTCCTCCACATCAATCACCTCCTGTCCCCTCCACTCCCCCAGGACCAGCTCTACCCCCCTTGGTTTTCCTCACTGCAACTTCACGGTCAGCATCATGGCAGCTGCCTTGCCTCGGCTCCTGCCCACAGAGCGTACCTGCCCCTGTCAAGACCACTGGTGGCCCCCTAGTTGTCTCACTGGTCTTGCCTTCCCTCCCTCCTGGACCCATCAGCTCTGATGGACTTGCCCTCCTGGCCCAGGGGACGCTCTCCTTGTCTGGGTTTTCCTCCTACCTGCCCTCCTTCCTTATGTCTCTCTGCCACCATGGGCTGACCTCAGGCCTGCCCTGGGCCCCCTTGTTCATTCTATCTGCTCGCTGTCCCCGACCTCTCAAGGAGTCCTTGTCCTTTGACTCAGGAACGCATATCTCCAGCCCCATCCTCTGCTCCGGGCCACAGGTGTGCGTATCTGACTTCCTACCTGTGATCTCCCCTCGGATGTCTGAGATCACGGCGACTTCACATGGCCCACTCCCCGTTTCATTCATGCCCCAAAGCTTTTCTCTCCCCTTCCATAAATGGCTCCACCCCCTATCTAGCTGTTCAAGCTAAAGTTGTTGGTTACTATAGACACCCCCCCATCGACTTGCTGAATCTTAACCATCAGCACATCCCACCGGTCCAGTCCCTCAGCTACCTGCTAGGTCTGTCTCTTCCCCCACCTGCTCAGCCTCTGGGAACAGCATCAGGTCCCCCACTCTGTACCGTTTCCTTTCCTCCTTCCCAAGTCCCTTGGCAGACAGCGTGACCTTTTAAACCAGATGTTGGTGTTCCCTGTTTGAATGCTCTGAGCGCCTCGATGCTGGGTGGCCCACAGGCCCAGTGTGTCCCAGGCCTGCTGCCTTCTTACCCCCACCCCTCTTGGAGGTCACAGTACTCTGGGCCAGTGACCACTGACTGGTACCCCACCACCATACTGGCTGCTGGTGGGCCTGCAGCTGGCCACCTCTGGCTGTCCTCAGAGCATCTGTGTTCACTCACTGTTCCCTCTCTGGGAAGTTCTTCCCACACATCTGCATAAGGCTCCACCCTTTGCATTATGTCCCCTGTCCAAGGAGACCTTCCTTGACTGGCCCCAGGTGTCCTCTGTCTCCTACCCTGCTATTTATTTATTTATTCTGATAGATTTCATCGTCGCTGTCACTCTGTTATAAATATCTGATCCTCACCCCTTGGCAGTGTCCAGGAGGGAGCGGTTTTGAATGCCTAGATCATCACTGGGTTCTGCCTAAAACTGTGCCTGGATTTAGTAGAAGTTCAGTGAACCTTCAGTGGGTGGAAGAGAAGAGCAACTCCCGGCCTGTGGAGGGGCACAGACGGGCCATGGAGGGATGGCTTGTCGTTCAGCGTAAGGAGGGCTGGGGGAGAAGTGACCAGAGGAAGCCAACCAGGTGACCTCTGAGGGATGAGTAGGAAGACGCACTGAAGTTCTAGACAGAGAAACCAGCCCGAGTGAGACAGGAAGACCAAGTCATGACCCTGCTCTGCGGAGGAGATGAAGAGGAGGCACTTGTCTTGGGCACTGAAGGAGGGTCATAGCCCACTCGGAACATTAGGGACACTGACCAGTGCTGATGTAGACACACTGAGTATCCCAGGCTCTTGAGCTGAATTTCATAGAAGGGAGCTTTCAGACCTTCCTGGTGTGGCCCTAGAAATAAGATCACTGCCTTGATACCTTTGCAGGGGATGAGCTGGACCCTGGGCCTCAGCCCTGCAGAACCTTTGGCTGGGGAGAAGGAGGGGTGAGTCTGGGCATGTGGCTTTGTCCTACCACCTGCCAGAAATGACAGCCCAGGCTTGGTGGAAGGTGCCCACAGGAGCAGATTGACCTCAGCACTGCTGGGGCTGCACTAGAGCATCAGGCCTTTTGCTTTTAGACCTTGATGTCTCAAATTCCTGGGGACAGGTGAGGAATTGTGGCCCAGAGAGGGCAGGGGAAGCCTGAGACTGCCGAGCAGGGCCATGGTCCAGCCAGGGTCCCAGCCAGGGCTCTTCTCTGCCACTGTGGTGTCTCCTGCTGGCTTCTCTCTGGACTGGGAAGAAGCTGCTGCCCTGGAATTGCCGGGCCTCTGTCTTCCGGCTCTGGTTCCTGAGCATTTGCTGATGGGTAGCCGGCAGCTGTTCTGGCTCTAGAAATAGCACTGAGCCCTCTGAAGGGCTATTATCCCTGGGAGGGGGAGGGGGCTGTATGCTGAGAAAACCCAGGAGAACTGTGCTGTCGGAGTCAGGGAGAGGGGCACGTTGAAGTCATTAAGACCCAGGATTCCGAGATCTGATGAACCTGAGGTTTCTTTTCTAGTGCCACCATTTATGACCTGAAGGATCTTGGGCAAGTTGCCCTAGCCCTTGCAGCCTAAGTTTCTGGTATAAACTGGAGGAAATAACACCTGCCTCATGGGGATGTTGGGAGAATGAAATGAACAAAGTTGAAGTCCAGGATCAGGCTGTTTCATACCGTTACTCAGGATGGGCACGGCACAAAGACTCCCAATCAAGGAGTCAGGTGGGGTTGAAATCAGCTCATTTTTACTTGACCAGCCAGCCACATGCCTGGCATGTGGCTTAATTAATCTAGAGAAAAGGGTGCTTTCTTCCAGATTTGCCCAAAGGGGCCACGTGAGCTAGTTAGTGGTGATCCTACCAGTGTGAAATAAACTACTCTGAGGTTCTTTAAGATTCTGCCCCAGGCTGAAAGGAGCCCAGGGATTCAGACTGCTGAGCTGGGTAGCTTCTCTGCTCCTGGGGCTGGAGGAGAGGCCTAGCAGGCCTCTTGTATGACACAGGGATAGCCCTGGCTCCAGTGCTCTGTGGAGTGTCTGTGGGTTGGGCAGAGGTGTTCTAGAAAGCTGAGTGTGTGCGTCTCATCTGTACCAGTCAGTGGTCGCTGGCCCAGAGTATTGTGACCTCCAAGGATGAAGACACCACTCTGGAGAGACTCTGAAGGGGAATCAGGCTAGCAGAGGAGACCACGGGGCAGGTTGTGGGGAAGGGCTGGTGGGAATACAGGGCCAGGCTCTCTGTGGGCTGGAGCCCAAGTTTGAGTGGGATGAGGGGACTCATGTCCAGGGCCACCGGGGGCCCTTCTGTAGGCCTTCGCATTTGGCTTCTCACCTGGTGGAGGCTGTCATCTATAGACTAGGCAGCCAGGGCTGCACAGGGACAGGGACAGGGTGGCTGTGGCCTAGCACCAGCATGAGATTTGGCTACTGGAAGCCAAATGCCATTGGAGCGGAGCTGGGCTCCCTCTAAAGCAGATGGTAGAACTGCGAGAGGCGCATAGGTGATGCTAGGTCCCCTCCCCTTTGAGCTGGGTGGAGGTGGCTTTGCATAACTGAGAGGAGAGAATGTGGTTCACTGACTTGGGAAGCGCGTGTAGTGTAGAAGGTTAGAGAGACTCCCTCTCTCCGACTCCTCACAGGTCAAAGGGAAGCTTGAGACGTTCAGAGGGAGGCCCATGACTTAAAAGCAAAGACCATCTATTAGGGCTTTCTGGTTGTAAAAATAATCATAACCCAGAAATTTATAAAAATATGGAAAAGCATTTTTACAAGAAACCCCATCACCGTCCCACCATGGTTCTTCTGGCTTGGTCACCCCCGGTGGCATCGTGATTTATTTTGGAGACGACAGTGCTGTACCTTGCGTTTGGCACTCTACACTATCACGTGAGCATCTTCCCACGTCAGCACACAAATCCCCCTGAGTGCGCATGGTTTCCTGAGTCTCCATGGTGCTCTGTATCCGGGCCACACGGGGGGTTGCCTGGCTTCATTCAGACCCCATCCTCGGGCGTCCTAGCAGAGGCAGAAGTTTAGCTGACCCACTGTGACAGTACTTCTCTGAATAATTTCTTTGGCTCTGGGGTGTTGGGGCTGTCCCTAGTTTTGTGTTTCCCAAGTCAGACATCTTTAGAGATCAAGCGGGTAGTGCAGCCCACAGTGGGGAAGCCCAGGGGAACAGAGAGGGAAGGAGCTGGTCTCCCTTTTCTAGATGGGAGAAGCAAGGCTCCAGACCCAGGCAGGGAGCAGTGTTGATGGCTTGGCTGAGGTACCACATAGAGAGTTTTCAGGGGACCTGTCATTGCATTGGTCCACTGGGGTAAGATGCAGATACAGAAATGACTCATGAGGGAAAGGGTTTTAAGCCACAAGCAGGGCTGCCTGGGAAGCCTGAGGGCCAGTCAGGAAGCAGAGGAAGCACAGGGTAAATGCAGGCAGGAGCCTTCCAGCTGCAGGAACTGGTGAGGCAAAGTTTGCAGGCTTAGGAATAATATCTTTAGCTCTGGGGTGTTGGGGCTGTCCCTAGTTGCCCAGTACCTGGCCCTGGGGTGATTGGAGCAGGGAACTAGTGGTCCAGAGTGTGGAAGTCCCCCCGAGGAGGTGGCTGGGGCCTGGCTGAGTGTGGGTTGGCTTGCATGTGAAAGGTCCACTGTGGACTCGTTTATTACTATCTCTAGGAACTGACCATCCCTAGCAAGACCCCAGGGTCAAAGCATTGGAAACCCATGGTTAATGCATGGAGTCTGCAGCAGAGACAGGGTGATCAAGGACGTCCCCAGGCCCAGGCAGAACTTGGCATGAGCTTCATCCGCAGGGTGGCAGGGGGAGGTTTACTAATCTTGGCAGAAGGGGGTGTTGCCAGAGCAGATGGTAGAGAAGCTTCCTGAGTTATTCATCCCTGACTCAGCTCTGCCGTCAACCTGCCGAGGGACTGGAAGCGAGTCTCTGACTTCCTGGGCCTCCCTGTGGCATCTGCTGGCAGCACTTGCCCTTTAGTGGCAGGAGAAAGGGGACAGCACGTGTGAGCATTTCTTGGCACTTCTTGAAAGCCAGTCCCTCCCAGAAATGCTCCCCAGTGTCTTAGCTCAGCTCTGCTGCTCGTGCCCGGCACTGTCTTTGCTGATTTTTCAAATGAGGAAATTGAGGCTCAGGGAAGGCACAGGTCTGACGTTAGCTTGCTTAGTTGGATGCCAGGGCTGTGGCGATCTTAGTGTCATCGTTTGGGCTGCTGTAACAAAATACCATAGACTGGGTGGCTTACAGATAATAGGAGTTAACTCCTCACAGTTCTGGAGGCTGAAAGTCCAAGATTCAGGTGAGGGCCTACTTCCTGGTTCTTAGGCAGTACCTTGTCACCTTGTTCTCACCTGATGGAAGGGGAAAAGGTCTACCTTGGGCCTCTTTTATAAGGATAGTAGCTCCAGCCATGAGGCCTCTGCTCCCCTCACCTCCCAAAGGGCTTACCTTCTAAAACCATCATCTTGGGGGACACAAACATTCAGACTATAGCCGTGGCTAATGAGGGATGCAAGTCCAGTTCTTAAAGCTTCCCCTCCTAAGAGCCACCAGACATATGGCACAAGACTGGAGCCATTCTACTGGCTGATTTGGTATATGAGTGATATTGGGGATTCAAGAGAAATGGGGACCCCGTGGGGGCTGGGTGAAAGGAGGCAGGGCAGCATTCTGGAGGATACGGGAAGCTGGCTGGTCAGAGGGAAGATGTTGTCTAGTTCAAACAGATTGCTTTAGGGAGAAGACACAGAGAGGGGAGGTGATTTACCCAAAGTCACACAGCTGGCTTGCAGCCACAGTGGAGATGTGTCTGCAAATCTCCCAGCTCCCTGAGGATTCTAGAATGAGTCTCCTAATTATCTCCAGCATCATTTGCATCTAGAGCTTTTCTTAGCAGCAGGCGGGGATCATGGTTCCAAAGGCTTAGTGACACTGGCTCTGGTTGCAAAAGACGGTGCTTGTGACAAGACACCAGACCTCACTTACTGCTGTGTGCCTGGAAAACTACTTGAGACAGAATCAAGGTCATGGACTGGCTTGGTGGCCCCAGGTTGACCCCTTGTTCTCAGTTGCAGACAATAGAATCCATGTCAGTTAGTTAAAGGAGAAAGGGATTTATTAAGGGGACAGCTGGCTCCAAATCTTAGAGAAAACTGAAAAATGGTTCACTTCCAGGAATGGAAAACTGCATTATAACAAGGGGCCATCATGAAAACTGCTGCCCCTGATAAAATCACAAAGGTGCTGCCACTGCTGCAGTTTCCAAGAGCCATGCCATCTGGACCACATTCTCCACCAACAAAACCCATGCCTTGCTACTCTCCATCTTCTCCTGTAACAGCTCTGAAAAGGTCTTGTGCAAATGCTTCTGATTGGTTGAACCTAAATTGTACCCAGGGCCCTAGCTGCAAAGGAGTCTGGGAAATGTAGTCTTTAGCTTTCCTGCCTCTGCTTTAGGGAGAAGACACAGAGAAGGTAGAGAGAGAAATAAAGACATAGTCCTTGTGTTTGAGAGACTTGGCGTTTGGAAGGACCATGGTATTAAAAAAAATATTGCAACACAATGTTATTTGCTCTAATTTAGAGACAGTAGACTGGGAGCCCATGGGTCAGGGTAAGAGAAGGCTTCCTGAAAGTATGAGCATTTGAGCTAGGTGCGGAAGAATCAGTATGAATTTGCCAGTTGAGAAATACAGAGAAGGGAGTTCTAAAACACAAGGGAACCAGAGAGGAAAAGGTGAGTTTGATATAGACCCTGTGGTGGCTGTGACCTGTCTGGAGCCAGCTGGTGCAGAAAAAGCTCAACTCCTCTGCAGGTGGCCCTCGGCCAAGCCCCAGGCCTTCCCTGCACTTACAGTGTGACCTGGGCCTCTGTTTAGCCTCAGTGTTCTCAGCTGCCAAATGGGGAGAAAGAAACATCAGCCTCAGCTGCCTCACAGAGGGGAGCACACAGGGAGTGAGTGGAGAGAAATGGAAATGCTCCCTAAGTAGGAAAAAGGCAGCAGACATCAGCCCTGCCTGTGGCTGTGTTGAAGGACATTGTCCCAGAAGGAGAGAGGGAAATGGGGTCAGGAAGGGCGGGTGGCTGCTGGCGGGCTGGCTCCCTGCCGGCCTCCCAGGGCTGCTGCCTCCTGGCCTCTCATCTTTGTCTGATCCCAGTACATAGCGTCTCTCCTCTAGTTCCTCCTTCACAGCCACAAACTTGGAACCAGACCTACTACTGCATGTCACGGCTGAAATGGGTTCTTGCTACTGTAGGTGCTTCTAGACCCAGGGCAGCAGAGTGCTCTCAGTAACTGACCACCCTCCTGGAACCCACCCCCAGTCCCAGGTCCTCTGCTGCGGTGGGGCTGATTGGCTTTATTTGTTTGACTGGGACAGACCCCTCCCACTCCCCCACCCCCTGCCTCCCTTGGCAGTTCTTGGTAGGCCCGGAAAGCCTGGCTTGCTTCTCTGTGTAACCTCTGTCCCTGTTGGTCCTCAGGTACTTTGAATTTTACGAGGGGCCTTTTGAATATAACTCCACAAGATGCCTGGAGCTGAGGCACGAGATACTGGAAGTGAAGGTGCTCTCCATGTGAGTGTGGTGGCCGGGTGGAGGGCGCAGGAGCATGCGGAGCTGGGGCAGGGCTGGGACCGGGTGGGGACAAGGACAAGGAAATGCAAGGCAGATCATGGGGAGAAAAAAATTAGGTCTCCTTTCCCGAGGGCACGGGCATTTGGAAGGCCCTGGAAGCTGGTTCTTGACAGAAGGCCAGGTTGGCAGGGTCACCTCTGATGACTTGGGTGTTAAGTCCTCAGCTCAGTTACAGCCTTCTTGATTATCATCGCCGGGCTCTCGTGTAGAAATAGAAGAGGGCACCTGAGTGACTCACCTGAAATTCGGCACTTTGCACCACAGGGTCAGGCCCTCTTACTGTCGCATTTTTAAATTGAAGTTTCATTAAGTCTTGATTTTTCAATTATTTAAATGATTCAACCTTCAAGGTCCAGGGAAATGCTGCCCTCTCCCAGCCATGAGCCCTCCCCAGGGGCCCGGCGTGCCCTGTGCATCTATCTGGGGCACATTGGGGCATGAACAAGCACCTGTGTGGGAGACTCTTGAAGTCTGCCTTCTTACACAAATAGTGAAAGAACTGTGCTCCTCTTCCCCCTCCACAATATGTCACCTAGTACCCTCTTATAGCTGTGCAGGGAGCACATTAAATGGTGGCCGTTTCAGTGTGCATGTGCCCGCCTGCCATGAATTCAGCAGAGAGACCCACTTAGAGGAGTTTGTGTCGTATTAATCATGGCAGAATCTGTTTTTATTTATAAACAGTTACTTCTGATGATGGGGTGGATGTTCAAGGCAGGCAGTGTTGGGTTCTCACATGGACTCAAGGTCCCCTGACATGACTTCAGCTACCTTGGCCCATGATGGCACATAGATAGGAGCCAGGCCTCCTTTACCCATTTGATGTGATTCCAGCTAGTGGGGTGATGGGGAGAGCATGGTCTTTGAGCTCAGGCAGACCCAAGTCCAAAGCCAACTCTGAGCCTTATCAGCTCTGTACTGTTGGGCAAACTTACTTAACCTCTCTGAGCCTTTCCTTGCCTATAAAAATGGGGGATAGCATTATCTACCTTTTAAGGGTTGCTATTGATCCGCTGAAATGACGAACATGGAAATGGGTGATCCAGAGGTCTGCATGCACAGTGGCCCACATGATAGGTGCTCAGCTGATGCTCATGCTTGACTTGCTTTCCTTCCTCCACTTCCTGTGAAGTCAGCAGCAGTTTTTCTGGCCTGTCCTGTACAGAGACTGTGCTATCAACAAATGCCTTAGACAATCAACTTGTAAAGAAAAAAGGTCTCAGTTCGTGGCCAAGTGGCTCCTTTGCTTTGGAGCCTATGGTGAGCCAGCACAGTGTGGCAGGAGCTGTGTTGAGTAAAGCCACTCACTCATGGGTTCCACTTCCCCTCTGAGGGCACACCTCCAATTACCTAGAGACCTCTCACTAGGCCCCACCTCTTAAGTGCTCCACAGGGTGCGCCTCCTGATAGCACCACTCTGCTGAACAAGCCTTCAACACACGGGCCTTGGGGGACATTTCAGATGCAAACTATAAACTAAGCCCAAGAGTGAGGCCAAATGTCCAGCTGGCATTGTCTGGGTTATTTATGGCCCCTGCATTCGCCAGTTGTCTGTGTTCCCTCCCTGGGGTGAATCCCTGAGGTAATCCACCTCTCATGAGTGCCACCCACCCCTGTGGTCCCACCCCTCATGGGGGAAACAGACGTGAATAACTAAGAGGTGACAGTGAATTGGACCTGGGCTAGTGTGAGAAGGGGCTGGCCAGGCAAGGCCTCCCCGAAGGGGATGGCACAGCTGCAGCCTGCATGGTGATAGGTGCTAATTAGGTCAGGAGGTTCCTGGATGGAACATTTGTCTGAGGCCCTGGGCCAGGAGCGAGCCTGTGTCCCTGCCCTGAAGGACCAGGGCAGCTTGAGCGGTCAGCTGCGCAGCGGGAGGGGCCTGCTGTGTGGACCCACACCTGGGATTTTGTCTTTATCCAGGGACCCTGGGTGCCCATGGCAGGGTTTAAGCAGGGCACAGGAGTTGTTGGGAAGCACTGTCCAGCAGCTGTGATTTAGTGGCAAAGACCACCAGACTTCAGTCAGGGCCCGTGAGCAGAGAGCCCCTGTCTTTCCTCAGAATTCAAACATTCCAGGCCTTTGCACTTGGGTGGAAATCCAAAGCATATCTCAGCGTTTTCAAAGGGAACAGAGTGAATTTTTTAAATTATAAAACATACAGTCTTTGCATGGCTACTCCGAGGTCTGGACAGGGAGAGTGGAGAAGCCCTATAAGCTGGCCTTCCTTCTCTGCAGATCTGTCCTTCCCCATGTGATTCCTATCTACTGGTGTTGGTCCCTGCATCAGGCTGTAGGGACCTCTGTGACAGTCCCACGACGAGGGACCTTAAACAACAGACACCGATTCCTCACAGTGCTTGACCCCGGGGGTGTGAGGGCATGGGGTCAGCAGGGCTGGCTTCCTTCATGGTCTCTCTCCTTGGCTGGCCAGTGGTCACCCTGTCCCCGTGTCCTCACATGGCTGACCCTTGGTCTGTGTCTTACGTCCTCTCCTCTTCTTAGAAGGACACCAGTCACATTGGGGTTCACCCTGATGACTTCATTTTGCCTTAATGACCTCTTTAAAGACCCTTTCTCCAAATACAGTCACACAGTGGGGTACTAGAGGTTATCGCTGCAACTCATGGGTTGTGGAGGGACACAACTCAGCTAGTAACAGTCCCCATCACAGCTGATATCTGGGGACCAGATGAGAGATGACCTGGGCCCTCTGATTTGAGCCTAAATGCAAATTTTATGGAGTGTGATGGACAGCCTCCTATTTTCCCACATCTGCCCTCCTGCTGTCCCTGGTCCTGGCTTTCATTAGGGGTGTCTGGTGGCATTTGTTCTCACATTTGCCTTTGGGGAACCTTCTCTAGTCCCCCAGGGCTGAGTTCCTGAGATAAGTAGCCATCTCGGGCGGTGACTGCAGGTCTAGCTGTGCCTTTCATGGCCTGTCTCTTCCAGGGTAGCTGCTCTCTCTGTGGTTCCAAGCCCCGGGGGTCTGAGAGGAGAGGCGAAGCCCAGGCCATTCATGAAGAATCAGTGCATGTGCCCAGGGGATGCCAGGGATCCGCAAGCCCCGTGCCTTACTTCCTGAGCCTCCAAGCTGAGGGTCTTCCGGTCCTCCCTGGATGAAATCAGAGAAGCCCAGAGGCTGGCCTCTGATCTGAGCAGCTCTGACATCATCTGGGGACCCACAGGCTTTGCTGGGCTCCGGCTCAGCTCCATGACCTGGACTTATGAACGACTGGCCCCGAGTCATCGGGAAAAGGTCACGTCCCCATCTGTGGAGGGAGACCGCTGGACAGACACACTCATGTCCCTTCAGGCGCACACAATGTCAGCTGGTGCTGTCTGAGGAGACAGGGAGATCTGTGATTCATCTGGGTATAATTTTGATGCAAAATTGCTCAAATCGATGGCAAAAATCAGTCAACCAGAAAATTCCCACATGAGAAACGCCTCACTCCCCGACACTGTCAGATGCAGGAGGAGTTATTCTGTGATGAATTGTTATGAAAATACATGGTTGCTAATTCTTGTTCAAGTTATTTATGCTTGATTTTAGTCATTCTAGTACCTCTTTATTTTTAAATAAAAATATTCAGTTGCTGCCTGCCCTCATATCCAGCTGGCGGCCATGCAGGAGAACTCTCAGCTGGCCTCTCCACTGCCCTTGGCCCATCTTTCCAGGGTCTGGGACTCGGTGCTGAGCTCAGTAATGAGGCCAGGAGAGAAGCTGGGAGCCACAGGCACTGGGCAGATGCCCGCCGTCTGGGCTGGGAGCTGCTTCATGCCCCTGGAAGCTGTCTCAGGGCAGCGTTCACAAGTCCACTGCACTGGGGCTCCTCGAGAGCAGAACCTGAGCCTAGGCAGCTCTGAGATCAACCTGCACAGGTCCAGGACACACCTAGGAAATGAATGAGTGGGTGAAGGAAGAGGGTGAGATCTGGTGCAAACAGGAGGCCGTGGAAGAAAAGGGGAGAACAAAGACGCATAATGAGATGATCATCTCAGCTCATGTGATCTCTGCCTCCTGCCCAAGAAACCTCCAGTGCACAGAGACTCACAATAATAAAAAGTCCCAGTGCCCTGCATCATGCCTTCTCACCTAAGCTACTCCTTCCGATTCTCAGCTGTCTCCTCTGGTAATGACCTCTCACTACCCTGCACATGCTGTTTCCTGTCTTCACCGATTCCATGCTTCAGTGGGTGAGGATTCTAGCCCTGGGGGACTAGAGAAGGTTCCTCAAAGGCAAATGTGAGAACAAATGCCACCAGATACCCCCAATGAAAGCTATGATCAGGGACAGCAGGTGGGCAGATGTGGGGAAATAGGAGGCTGTCCATCACACTCCATAAAATTTGCATTTAGGCTCAAATCAGAGGGCCCAGGTTATCTCTCATCTGGTCTCCAGGCCCAGGCCCCTCCCAACACTTCCCCAGTTGAAGGGCGCTGTATTTGGGACATGGTTTGTGCCCCCAGGGTTCATATGTTGAAGCTTTGGACTTCAAAGAGGCAATATTGAGGCAGTGGAATTTTTTTAAAACTGAAGCCTAGTGGGAGAAAGTTAAGCTAAATAAGTCTTTTCCTTAGAAGAACTAGCCTCAGGTATTTTGTTATAGCAACAGAAAATAGACTAATAGCCTTTGTAGTTCCTCTATGTAGAGATTACCTAAGTAATGACTTTCCCCCAGGATGTTGAAGACCTTCACCATCTTCTAGCGCGTGGTTACATGAGAAGCATGAGAATGGCTGTTCCAGGCTATCTGGTTTCTTTCTTTCTTTTTTGCCTTTGGGATCTTGTTAGCTCAGGCCACTTCTGAATGTCCAATGACATTCTCATTGTCCAGTTGGACCTCTTCATCTGAGCTCATGTCCAAACTATTTGTGTGTGTGTGTGTGTGTGTGTGTGTGTGTGTGTGTCTCCAAACTCTGGAACTTGCTCTTGAATCTTTCTGTACAGTTTCTCTTCTTTGATCTGTACTTCCTCTTTCTAGTACATCTAAAAACTGTGCTGGGTCTTCTCGATCGCTTCTCTAGCACTCATATCTTTTAATCACAACCTCTTTCTCTCTTTGCCATTTGCTTCTACTGTCTGGTCAAATTCCTTGACCTCATCTTCCAGTTCTTCTAATGAACTCTTCCCCCCAGTTTTTCTTTTCTTACTTTCAAAGATGTACTCTTTTGAGTATCTCTGGAGACATTAAGCATAACTATTATTACTACTTGATACTGAGGATTGAACCCAGAAGCTCTTTGCCACTGGGCTACATCCCCAGCACCTCCCACTCTCACCTTTTAAATGTTTAGGTGCTCTCTAAGTTGCTGAGGCTTCCTCTAACTTGCCATCCCCCTGCCTCAGCTTCCCGAGTTGCTGAGATTGCAGGCATGCAGCACCATGCGCCAAGGAGGATATTTTTAAGTGGTCTTTTACACCTCGAGTAGTTTTCTCTGTGGCCATTTTATCTGGTGGTTTGTCCTGTTCTGTCTCCCTCAGGTTGACCAGGTGACCCTTGGTTGCCTATGCCCATTTAAACTTTTTTTTTTTTTTTTTTTTAAAGAAAGAGTGAGAGAGGAGAGAGAGAGAGAATTTTTTTTTTTTTAATATTTATTTTTTAGTTCTCGGCGGACACAATATCTTTGTTGGTATGTGGTGCTGAGGATCGAACCCGGGTCGCACGCATACCAGGCGAGCGCGCTACCACTTGAGCCACATCCCCAGCCCCCATTTAAACTTAAAGCAGTTAAAAGTCACCAGAAGCTTCACGTCTGAAGTTGTTCTAGATGTTTCTGAACCTTTTGCAGCTAGAAGGTCCAGGTTTTTAGCTGGGAATGGTGCAGTTTTTAGAGAGGAGTTAGCAGTCTTGCTCCCCAGCCACACATTAAATCTTTGCCTGTTGTGGGGGAGGGGTGGGTTTTGCTCTCACAGCCTGACCCTCATTTCCAGGGCCAGGGCCTTCCCCCTCTCTACTCCCCTTTTAGATTGTTCTATCATCCTGTCCTTTGCCACCCGCTCCGCTTCCTTTCACTTGTTGAGATCTCTCTTCCCCCTAGAGGCCCCTCCCTGCCATTCTGCTCATTTGGTAGGTTTATGCCCATTTTTATGCTCTTCTGGAGTGTTAGTGGTGTCATGGAGGACAGGGGAGTCTGGGGCAAGCCCGTCTTTAAAGTAAAGGTGATCTCTGTACGTGTAAAGCAATCTATAAACTGTTTTTTTTTTTAAATCAATTAATTTATTTTTTTAAGTTTTCGGCGGACACAACATCTTTGTTGGTGTGTGGTACTGAGGATCGAACCAGGGCCGCATGCATGCCAGGCGAGCGCGCTACCGCTTGAGCCACATCCCCAGCCCTATAAATTGTTTTTATGCATATGATTCCATTTGAACTCTCTGGCAACCTTTGGGATGGGCAGGGCAGAGGCGATGATATCCATCCTACAGATGATTAAATGACTTGCCCAGGTCACTTTGCAAGTTGGGGGTGGAGCCAAGATTTGAGGCTGGGTGCTCAGGGTGCAGCAACGGCACTGGAGGCCCAGGGAATGGGGCCTGGAGGTTGCTCACGGTTGAGCTCAGGACCTTGGCCTGGAGCGTTGGCAGGGCTGTTTCCACCAGGTGATGGAAGCAGTGGCCGTGCAAGGTGCTGCTCCAGGGGCCTGTGTGTTGGAAGGGGAGCCATGGGGGAGCCAGGGTGCTACAGAGTAGTGGCACCTCTTCTCCTGCGAGCTTCTGAGTGGGGAGAGCTGCTGCAGGAGTTGGGAAGCCGGAAGGAAGCTCTCCTGCCTTCCATCTGGATGTGAGGGGCGCCTTCCAGGGCTGAATGCCAAGAGGGTTCCGGCCAGAGCCTTGCACTCCCTCTTCTCTGCCTGGGTACACTCTCCCCAGATATTCCCTGTATCATTTCAGTCTCTGTGCAAGGGGAAAGCCTCCCGATCAACCCACTGAAACAGCCACTTCCCTCTGTCTTCACCCTACTGCACAGCGCTTACTGCTTCCAGGTGAGCCGTTATAAATTTGCTTCCCTTTGGCCTCCACTCTGGTCTGTAGGATTCTGAAAGCAGGGAGTTGTTTTGGTCACGACTGTATTTCTAGTTTGTGTCACCTAGAGTTGTCCAATAAATAGTTAGGGAACTTGGTTTGGACTCAGTCTTATGGATCCATTCATTCATTTGTTGAAATATTCAATAAATATTCTCCAGGCACCTGCTCTGTGCTTTGGCACTGGAGTGACAGTGGTGAACCGAGGCATGGACCCTGTATTCTTGGTTATTTGCTGTCATGGGAACAATCAGAAGTGAGTAAGGACAGGTTGTGGGTTTTGCAAAAATACAAAGTACAGAGGGCCAAGGCAGGCAGCTGAACAGTCATAATAACTTACACCCCTGGTGCTTGCTGTGTCCGGCACTGGGCCTCATCCTTTATTGTGTCATCTTATTTAGTCATTTAAAAACCCATGAGGGCAAGAGACTATTATTATGCTCATTTTATAGATGAGAAAACTGAGCTCAGAGAAGTTAAATAACCTGCCAGACCTCCCATAGTTAGGAGGTGTCTCAACTGCGTCCCTGTGGTTCCAAACCCATGTAGTCACCATCCTCTGTGACTTTTCCTGCGACCACCCCTCCCCTACCAGCCATGCATCCTCCCTTTGGTGAGGCTTGACCTGACTGGGAACAACTGTCACCCCTTCCAAGTAAACTCAGGGACACACCTGCAGAACGAACCTTGCCTGGGTTTCGTGTGTGTGTGTGTGTGTGTGTGTGTGTGTGTATGTGTGTGTGTGTGTGTGTGTTTTAAATTATAGTTAAGTGGGTATCTGCCTTTTGGGGACTCATGATCCCTTCGGGAAGCTGATGGAGGCTGAATTCTCCCTAGAATATGCCCCAGGTGGATGGACATGGGCTTTGCCTATAACCTAGGGAGCCTGTGGACTCCCTCAAGCCCTTCAGGAGACTGTGGGGGTAAGAACTACAGTTGTAGGGTTTTCTTGGGAACTTTCGGCTCCTGGATCACTTCCTCATTTGTGATCAAACCAGAATGGCTTCCTTTAAGGGGCTCCTTCTGCACGAGGGCCCAAGTCCAGCCAGCTTCCAAAAGCCCCGAACTAGGTGGCCCTGGACGTACCCCACGCCTAGCCTTTGGTTGGGGATGGTGTACAATCAAGAGAGAGAGAAGTCTTGGTATTGCTTTTAATGAGTGTAGGGCCTGCCTTGCATTTCCAGTGTTTCTGTAGAATTCCATTCTTAGAAACAGCTCAATAATAAAAGGATCCTATGATCCAGTAACTCCAGGAGATGATATGCATGAGATTCCTTTATTAAAGGGTCTGAGAAGTCTTGCAGTAAAGCGTTGAACTTTATTTAAATACTCAATGTTCCCAATATATTTGTCCATAGGTTCCCCCTCTTTAAAAAAATTGGTTAAACATGTGCAAATGCCATCTTTGTAGCACTTTCATGTAGTTCAGCTAATATACCTTGTGATACCACATTGAAGTAGCAGTCCATGGAACACCCTTGGGAAAACACAAATGTCATCATACATATTTTTGTCTTTCTCCTTTGCTCCTCACTTTTTCCTCCACCCCCCAAAGAGCTAACAGTATAAGAAAATGCATAAAAGTGCCAACCAAGTGGTAATAGTAAAAACAATCTCTTAGTAGGCAGCCCAGGGTTATGGTAGCCCCATTTTACTATGAGGAGACTGAGGCTCAGAAATGATTTTTCTGTGGTGACACAGGATCCAAGGAACAACTTCTTGAGTGCAATGGGGATACGTAACCAAGGATAGGGAAGTTGACAGAGACACTGAGCACGTATATTAGAGAAAGGGTGTGAGACATGGTATGTGGCCTTCAAGGTTAGGCACTCTCTGAAAAGTAGACGGGAGATGGTGGCCATTGGGGTCAACGTATATAAGGGTCTCAGTGATCACTTGGTGTTTGTAGGAATTTGTATCTTTGATTTATTCATTCACTCAACAATCTTTATCAAGTGTCTATATTTTGCTAGGCATGCTTCTGGAAGCTGGAGAATACAGTACTGAAACTCAACGCATAATTACAAATATGCAAATGTAAATTGATAATTTAAGTAATAATTCTTTTGTGAGTTTCAAAGGGAAAATCACACATGATTGAAATGTTCCCTTTTCTGTGAGTGCCTGAGAACAATGCTCAGATATTTAAAAATCAGTAAGCATAACGCCTGGCAGAAGGTCTCTCAGAGAAAGAGGGCACACCCCCAGTTTCTCACCTCTTTTGTATGCCACTGGGCAGTTGTGATCTGACCTGGGACAGGAGGATGAGAAGGGTGTGCCACGGTCCTGAGTCTCCTGTGGGCTGTGCACAGTGTGAGGCTTGACGGGAGCCCTGCTAGAGAACTGATGTCTCCCCTTCATAGCCCTGAGTTGGGTGTGGTGGCACATGACTGTAATTCCAGCAACTCCAGAGGCTGAGTCAGGAGAATTGCAAATTCAAGGCCAGTCTCAGCAACTTAGAAAGACCCTCTCTCAAAATGAATAATCACAAAGGCTGGGGATGGAGCTCAGTGGGAAAGTACTCCTGGGTTCAATTCCCAGTAAAACAACAACAACAACAACAACAAAAAACAACCAATATTTCCTGAGAGCGCTGTGCAGACCTGAGGGACAAGGAATAATGGCTTGTTGGAATCAGGTGTGGAAAGACATGCAGACCCAGAATGACCATCACAGGGCTCCGTGGGGAAAGCCCCAATGCAGGGAGAGTCCATCAAGAACGTTAGTGTGGTTTTTTGTGGGTAGATGGGCGGGGTGGGGGGGGCGGTGGTGCTGACAGCTTTGGGACTGGCTAGGTTGGATGACTGTGGCAGGCTCTGAGGCTTAAGGATTGCCACTGGTTGACTGATAGCTAGCCCTGAAGGGATTATGGCAGGGGACAGCAGCTCTCTGAATAGGAGGTGACTGCACTGCTCAGTTTACACATGGAAGGCACGTGGCTGGGACTTGGCTGCTGTCTTCAGGAATTAGCAAGGCTCCAGACGCCTGAGCACCAAGAACACAGAAAATAAAAAATACATATATATACTTATTTTCAAAGAACCAGTCCAGGATCTTGCACAGGGGAACAGGAAGGGGGCATTTTTGGAAAGACGACACTTGGTCTGGCCTGGCCCTTTTACCTGCTCTCTGTCCTCCACTCCCAAAGGGTGAAGCAGTCGGAGCTGTTCGACAGGTGGAAGAGCCTCCAGATGTGCAAGTGGGCCATGAACATCTCCGAAGCCAACCAGTTCAAGTACCTACCGTCCGTCGTCCCCCCTCTCCTGGTGTGGCCACACTGTCCCTCTCACTGCCACCTCTTCAGAGTCCCGCTGTCCTGCAAGGCCCAGCTCTGGGAGGCCATCTGCCCTGGAGCCAGCCCTGACTGGCTTGGGAGTGTGGGCAGTGGCAAGGTTCCCAGGCCACAGAGGGCAAGGCGGGCAGCCAAACAGCTGCTGTCCCCATCTCTCTCCCGAAGTCCTTGTAGTGGTTCTGCAAGGTCACTGCTGTCACATGCAGAACACAGTGGGGGTGAACTGAGGTGCCTAGTAGGGGGGGCAATCCTTGCTTGAGGCCTCCCCAGGCCTCTGCAGCCTCACCAACCTGGCCTCCCTCTCTGGGACAGTGCCTCCGACACAACAGCCTCCCCTCTTCTCAGAGCCTGCGTTCTGAGAGCCTCGCCAGACGCCTGAGCCTGGCTGTAGATTATCTCCTAATTGCTCTCCAACCACAATGAACAGATTACAAACTCCCAGAGAGACAGAAGCTGTCTTAACATCCTGCTGTGGGTGGCAAGCAGATGGAAGACATCCAAAAATTCTTTTCATTAGTGCAAGTGCCCGGGTGCCGCGAGTGTATGGTATTGTGGCGGTGCAGGTAGACCCGAGGCTGCGGAATTGATACGACCCTGGTAACCCGGATGTAAGCTAGATTTCCACATCAGGTGCAAGTTGAAATGTGCAGGGAGCTTCAGCATGAAGGAATCCTATCCCAGAGCTTGGGAAGAGGGAATGTTACTGAGAATTCTGTATTCTCTTTATAAATCCTTTATTCCAGTTTGTGGCCATTCCAGGCCAAGTCTAGAGGTAGAATAGTCGTTTTAAGTAGCACATTTTTAGAAGTGTGAATGTCTGAAGTGATGAGCCCTGAAGAGCAGGTGCTAGCGGCCTTTGTGAGATGCCAAAAACCCTGTTCAGGCCCAAAGTAGTTTGCAGAGGTCCACCTTCCCTCAAAGCCGACTGTGAACCTCAGCACTGTGCTGGAGGAGTGGTACGGTGCCAGGGCTGTGCTGTAGTCTGCCCCTCAGAGGGTCACTGTGTGCTGCCCAGATCAATGCCCCTGGAGTGAGAAAGGCCTGGGCCCTCGCAGGGTGGCCGTAGAGCACAGCACAGGGGCAGTCAGTGAGACGACCGTTGTCTAGGCCGAGAGGCTCATCAGTGGGATTCACAAGCCTAAGGAAATAGTGAAGCAACTGGAAAATGACAAGGGAAACACAGGGGTTGCATGGGAACCCATGGCAGGGATCACAGAGCACTACCCAGGACAGCTGAGACCTTCCAGGGAGGAGGGATGTGGAAAGGGAGGTGTCATCAGGCCTTGGGGTGCTCTGAGTAGAAAAACCTCAAGGTTGTCCAGTGG
This sequence comes from Urocitellus parryii, assembly GCF_045843805.1. Lineage (NCBI taxonomy): Eukaryota > Metazoa > Chordata > Mammalia > Rodentia > Sciuridae > Urocitellus > Urocitellus parryii. The sequence continues at coordinate 26,714,982 of NC_135543.1, forward strand.
CCTCCCTCTGCTCTCGTCTCAAGCTCCTGGAACGATGATGAGATTCTTCATGCAGGTTGTAGGAACCCGGTGCAGGACGGGAGGGAGGCCTGAGCTGCAGGAAGGAGCTCTGTAACTGAGTCCTGCTCCTCTCCTGAGGCCTACAAATAGACACTGGCATTTTGGTTCGTATGTCTGTTGCTTGTAAGTTTGATTAGTATGAGTCGATTTCCCCAATGAGGGTACTCAAGATGGAGTTCTGCACCAGTGAAGCTTAGGGACAGATGCTGGTTTGTAGAGCTGACCTGTGACATGCCCTGCCAGGCTTGTAGCCTCCCCTCTGGAAGCCTTGGTAACTTTCTGAAACCTACCTCTCCATAGGAAAGGCCACTGTCTGTGACTAGCAGCCAGCTGGGCTCTCAGTGAAGTCCCTGCAAGAGACATAATCATAAAAAAAAAAAAAAAAAAAAATTATCCCATAACTTTCCCAGCTTCGGCAAGCTGGAGTCACAGAATCACAGGGGTCAGAGTGGAAGAGCCAATTCTGCATGTCGCCTATGAGGAAACAGGCCCGGGGCGGGGGGGGCGGGAAGTGACCTGCCTGGAGCCTCACAGTCAGCAGTGGGAGAACAGACACTAGAATCCAGGCCCCTTGTCACCAGGATGGTGACCCAAGTTTCCATCCCAGAACTTGGGCTTTCAGAAATCTCCTCCTGGTTCCTCATTAATGGTCATTGCAGGGCTCCGTGGGGAAGGTGCCCCTCTCCAGGGCTGCCTGGATGCTGGTGTCCCTGGAGGCAGCCAGCATGTGCTCAGCCTGATGCTGCTGCTTTTGGGAGGAAGTGGGCCTCATGGGCCCAGATCCCTGACTTGAGGGGGCAATGGTCTGTGCCCTTATTCAAGTCTAGCACCCTCTGTGTTCAGAGTTTCACATCTCCAGGGCTGGGGAGCACGGTGTGCCCAGGATCTGACCCACTGAAGCAGCGTGTGGAGTCTCCTGGTGCCCCCAAAATGCATTGCTGGGTGGAACACCTGGTGCAGAGTGGAGGGGAACCAGGCTCCCCTGGCCTGGCTGGTGCCTGGGCCTGCCCCACCAGCCTGTCCTACCTGCAGCTTGTTTCTGATAAAGCTGGCACCTGAGCTTGAGCCCTGTGGCTCTCATTAGTACTCCTTTTATAAAAGTGACAAACCCTGACATTTTTGTTGGAACCAGCAGAATAATCCACCACCCCAGTTTCTGACCCTCCCTTTTTCCTGACTCAGTTTCTGAGTAATCGATAGCACACATTTCTATTGGCTACCAGGATCTTGGTTTGGGGAGCCCTTCAGACTACCAAAGGTGGATGCCTCATCTAGTCTGTGATGGGGGCTGAGGCCCTGAGAGGAGCTCAGGCTCCCCGGGGGTTTCAGTTCAGGCTGCACACATGTGACAGGAGTGGCCTGGCTCTGGGCAGCAGGTCTGGATGGAGGCTCCAGTGGGGAACAGCTAAGGGTAGGATTGGGAGAGGGGAGCCCCTACTGTCAGTGGCTGTCACCCAAGCCCGAGAGGGACATGGTAGATGAGGTTTATGGCTCCCAGTCTGTGCGCCAGCCTTTGGGACAGTGCATTTGTGGGGACAGGGGCAGCAGGAGGCTTCATGGTGGGAGACCTGGTCTGGCTGAAAGGACAGTGCCTGGAGAGGTGTCACTGCTGGAGGGGGAGGGAGCCCCAGTGGAGGTGTGGGCAGGAGCAAGTGTGGGAATCAGGGCCGGGAGGCTCAGCAGAGTGACCCCTGTGTCCTCGGTAGGCTGTGCTCTGCCTAGTGTCACCCTCCTGTCCTCCCACCCGGCAGGTCCACTCTGTCCAGGTGCTGCAATGCCCCAGCCTTCCTCTTCACCACCCAGAAGAACACGCCACTGGGCACGAAGCTCAAGTACGAGGTGGACACCAGTGGCATCTACCACATCAACCAGGAGATCTTCCGCATGTTTCCCAAGGTGCTCTGTGCAGGGTGCTCTGTGCAGGGTGCTCTGCGTGGGGTGAGGGAGCCCGTACTGCCGAGGCCCTCTGTGTCCATACCTGGTGATTTTGTGTGACTCATGCTCTGCCCTCTGCACCCAAGTGGCTTGTCCTGGTTGACCAGTTGCCTGGGCCCGGTAGCCTGTCTGCTGGCTTCCTTGGGGGTTCTGTCTGGACACCATGAATGCCAACTGGCTATCACCCATGTGACTTTGGCAAGAAAGTAGTGAAAATCCTGGTTATTGCATTGCTTGCCGAGGACAGACATCTGGGACAGGGATCTCATGTGCCTCCACTCCAGAGGTAGACACAGGAGTGAAAGAGACACACCAAGGCTATGAGCCCCAGAAGGCACCATCCAGGGCAAACCAGACCCTGAAACTTAGCCCATGTCAGATGACCCTGGGGTCAGTCTTTCACAACCTCAGTCTCTGTGTCTAAAAGGGGCTTGGAGTAGGCATAGATTCAGTTGCTCATTAAAGAACATCCACAATATCCTTAAACCTTTCTTTCCTTCCTTTCACATAAGGAAGTCTGGAATGGGTGGATCAGCCTGGCATGGTGGTCACAGAGTGAAGGATATACACATGTGACCTGTTCAGATCACTGAGGTTCTCTTGGGCTGACCACAGGCACCGTCCCCGGCTCCAGACTCTCATGGAAGGGATTGCTGTACTTGTCATCAGATAACAAGGGGTTTGGCCTCCGAGAGAGGCAGGTCACATGGGGCATGCGCACTACCACACTTTGGACTAATTGTGGAAATGTTGAGTGGAGCCAGGTGTGGGGGACACACACCTGTGATCTCAGGGACTAGGGAGGCTAAGGCAGAAGGATCCTAAGTTTGAGGCCAGCCTCAGCAATTTAGCAAGACTCTGTCTCAAAATAATTAAAAAAAAAATATCCGGAATGTAGCTCAGTGGTAAAGAACCCCTGGGTTCAATCTCTAGTAACCACCCCCCCCCCCAAAAAAAAAGAGAAGTAATGCTGAGTGGAGGTGTGTGCAAGTCTGTCTGGATGAAGCTTGAGGGCCTAGGGGGTGTGAGTGCCACCAAGCCCAGTCTCCCTGCAGTACTACCAGAGGCGCCAGTAAGACTCAGGTTCTGTGGAGCTCCGGCAGCAGCTGGAGGCCAGTGGTTTCTTCCCACTGAGTGGTTCCATCTCAGGGCCGGAGAGGATGGTGGTGAGCTACCTTTGCAAGGTGGGTCTTAGCCCTGGAACATGAGGCTGGTGAGGTGACCAGCGAGTGAAACACAGCCAGGCAGGGACCTGGGGAACTGGAACAGCCAGTGGTGTGACTGCAGAGGCCCAGGGAAAGAGCAGAGGTCACCGATCGTTTTCTGAAAGAGCCAGATAGCCAATGTTTTGGGCTTTGAAGGGCATATCATCTCCGTCACATCCCACATCCAAGCACTAACGCAGCTATGAATGACAAACAAAGGATGGCAGCTGTGTCCCAATAGCACAGAAATCCGAAGTGTGTATAATTTTCACATGTCTTTGATTTGTTTCCAGCCATTTAAAAATCTAGGGGCTGGTGGCATGGCTCAGAGTAGGGTCTTGGCTAGTGGGTACAGGCTCTGGGTTCCATCTCTAGCAAATATAAAATCTGTTCATAGCTTGCAAGATATACAAAACCAGGAGCTGAGCCAGATGTGGCCCAGGAGCCATAATTTTCCGGTCCCTGAATTCTAATTCAGGTGACATAGAAGGCCACTTCCCTGAAGGTAAGTATTTATTAGGGTTTGTAAAAAATCTCAGCTTCCCAGCCTCCTGTCCCTGCCCTGGACATTCTGATTCCATGATTCTTAGATGAAGCCTAGAAATGGATATTCTCAGGTAGTTCTTGATTTATAGAAGTTTGGAAAACATCCATATAAAACATAATAAGGCTTTGATGATTTTTCCAAAGATAACCTTGGTTTTTTCCTTCCTGTGTAAAAGGTAAAGAGTGCTTTCACTGTCCTTGAGATACCTGTGCTTTTCCTGCCCTGGCCCCCTCAGGTCTGTCCCTCCAGGGGAATGGGCTTCTAATACCAAGTCTCCCGCAGACGCTGCAGGTCTCTAGAGTTAGCCTAATTCCTGATGCCGCCGTAGCACTGTCATGCTCCAGGATAACCTTCTTCACAGATGTGCTAGGAAGAAGCTGCCTGCAGACTCCTGGGGGTCAGAGGTGGGAGGGCCTAGCAGTAACAGGTTGACCGCGTTTCTCATGGGCAAAGCAGAGACCCACTTTCCTCCCACATTCCCAGTAAGGCTCGCTCGTGGGGCTAAGAGATCCTAGAGGTAGATGTGGTTGCAGAGGTGAGCACCCCAGATGAGGGCAGGGGTGACCTTGATTCTGACCGCTGTGCCTTTGCCTCCCCCAGGATATGCCCTACTACCGGTCCCAGTTTAAGAAGTGTGCGGTGGTGGGCAACGGAGGCATCCTCAAGAACAGCCGCTGCGGGAGGGAGATCAACAGCGCTGACTTTGTCTTCCGGTAAGAGAACCCCCTGGGTCTGTACCTGCTGTGGGCCCCACCACCCTCCTCCTCCGTGACACCCCACAAACTCCAGCTCCACCTCATGCTCTGACGTTGTCCTTCAAACAATTAGCCCCCCATTCCCCAACCCTGCACACCCTCCTGCTCTGAGCTATCCTGCTTCCTCTCTCCAGCCCATCCCTTGGGGTAAGTTGTTGGACTCCCAGGTCCTCCATTTTTCAATCTGCAAAATGGGAAGCATGTAAAGAGCAAAGATCAGGCTGTGAGGCCCTGAGGACTTGTGGGCCAGGCTGATGGGCACCCACCTCCCTGCTGGTTCTACACTTCCCTGAGTACTGGTTGGAAGCTGGGCAGCCTTGTGGCTTCACCCTGGCTTTAAGCTGGACACTGGTCCTTGTGTCTCCTCTCCCTTATGCAGAATACTCCTATATCTTTGGGGAGCCTGGCTTTCCTCTTTAGCCTGGGTAGCAATGGGTTCAAAATAAGAGCTTCAAGCAAAGACCCACAGGTTGTCTGCAGGGGGATCTCAGGGGTTATGGATCCGCAATCAGGGGGCCACTCAGAGTTGGTGGCAGGCAGGGAGGCAGGGGAGGTTTGGTGTGGCTGGAAATCCTGAAATAAAGGCAGCTTTGCAAATTTTGAGTTCCTTGCAGTGCAACCCCAGCCTTCTTGTCCCTAGGAGAAGGAAGCCAAGGACACCCTGCGTCAGGCTTGGAAGTAGCATCACTAACATGGGTGGGTGGGTGACATGTGTGAGAGACACCTCCTCCTGCTGCCCTGAGTCAGCCCACACTCCCTGTGGACACCGAGAAGCCCAGAAGAAGGTTCAGAGTCCTTCAACATGGCAGCCTTCCCCGAATCCCAAGCCCGGCTACCGGCTTGCTAATGGAGGCCAGGAAGGCCCTCCCGGGTCTTTGGGGCCTATCTGAGCTTCTGTCCAGGTGCTTGGCCTTAGAAAGTCATCTCACTCCTCTGGGCTATGGTTCCTCATCTGCAAAGTGGGGGTTAATGACAGCAGCTTCCCAGAGCTGGGGAATTAAGTGACATAGGCTGCTTCTGCTCTTACGCCTACTGCCCTGGACACTCCGTCAGTGCCTAAGAAATGTCAGCTACTGCTCTTTCAAGGTCTTGTCCCCTCCACCTGGAACGTTGACCACTCTGGCCCCGACCTCTGGCTATGCTGTCCCCTTGTCCTTCAAGCTTAGTTCAGGGATCTCCATTCCTTCCCTCACTGTCCCTACTTGTACTCTTCATGGAACCTGGCGTTACATCTCATGTGGCCTTAGACACCCAGCCCTGTAGCCATGATCAGCCAAGTGGTTTCACTCGTGGAAACTGGAAACACAGAGAATTTCCTGACCGTGGCTGGAACATTGTAATGACTCAGAAAATGAGCGTGGGGTGAAGGGGGTGCAGGAGTGAGGAGAAGGACGGGGTCACAGGATCCCCAGGATGCTGCATGTTGGTAGACTGGTTAAGCCATGAGTTTGAGGCCTGGAAGCCTGCGTGTGAACTAGGGACTGTGTCACCTTAGGCAAGCGACTTAACTGACCATTCCATCTCCCCTTCCTGAAATGCAGGATGAGGGCCACCCCTGGGTGAAGATTGAATGAGTTAATTCGGGCAAGATCTTCCAGCAATGTGGGACACACACTAAGCTTTGTTGTAATACAAATTTCCCTTTTGATATTCTCTCATTTTACAGATGAAAGCAACTGTGGGGGGTGGGGGTGACATCCCAGGCCCAGACCACATGGCTGGTCACGGTCAGACTAGGGATGTGGCTCTTGTCCTGCATTCTTCGTGTAGTACCATGGCCTCTCCTCAGCTCCCCAGGGGCCATGAAGCATTTCCCTGGGGCGTGCTCTGGTCCTACACCTGAGCCAGGTGTAACGCACAGTTGTTTGTGCTGGTTTTAGAGTCACGGGGTCCTCTCATTGTCATCACTGTCTTTGTCCTAGTGGAACATTAGTGGCAAAGCCTTGCTGAGTGCCTGCCATGCGTATCCAAGATTTGCCAGTCCCTTTTGTGTCCAGCGATGTCCCTACTGGATAGGACATCCAGTTTTGGGAAAGCACCTTAGGCTCAAGGTCAGACAGATGTGTCCCCAGCCATGACTCAACCACTTCACAGCTTCAGGTCTCTGGACTTCTCCAAATGTCTTGCTTCTCATTCACAACACAGAGGACCTAATATCTGCCCCTTAAGGTTATCCATGTCTCGAATAATCCTGAGATAGCTGCTGGCATGTTGTAGGTGCTCAATACATGATAGCTGACTGCACATCCCCTGTCTGTAAGCGGAATGTAAAACCTGCCTTCCACAGTGGTCTGATAGGAGAGGTATGGTTGGGTATAAGACAGGTGATAGTCCTGGTCCTGTTATCCAGGGTTGCTCTATTCAGTCGTTCCTTTATCCATGACTTCTCCTGGATAAAGAGCAGACACTCCTTTGCATGGCTCTCAGTCCTTTTTAGTCCAGCCCCCTTTTCCCTCTCTGCCCTCTGCTTCCACCCCCCTCACTCTGCTGTAGTTACTAGGCTTCAGTCATTCCCAGATGCCTCCTGCTTTCTTCTACCACAGGACCTTTCCACAAGTCCTCTGTCTGAAAATGCCCATGACCTTCGAATTTACCCAGTTAACACCCACTCCTTTTCAGTGTATTTATTCATTCATCATGTACTATTTGATGCAAAAACAAAAAACAAAATTGTACCACATCTCTAAGTACGTAGAAAATAATAAAATGAATATCTTAAACCAACCACTTAATTTAAAAGTTGAAGATTCGCAACAAGGCAGTCTATCAACTTCCCCATTCTACTCTTTTACCCCAGAGGTAATCGCCACCCTGAATTTTGTACTTATCATTCCTTGATTGTTAAAAGTGGTTTCATTCCATGTGGATTTATCTCTGAATACTTTGTTAACTTTCACTGTTTGGGGTCAGTTTCCTATTACTGCTGTAACAAGTCTCCACAAGTAGTGGCTTGAAACAGCACAAGTTTGTCATCTTACCGCTCCAGTGGTCAGAGTTCTCAGTGGGCTGCAGTCAAGGCGCTGGCAGAGCTGCGTCCCTTTCTGGGGGCTGTAAGGGAGGACTGGTTGCCCTTTCCACTTCCTGGAAGCTGTCTGCCTTCCTTGGCTCAATGCCAGCAGCGTAACATCCACCCGTCTCTTTCTCTGGATCTGCAGAAACATGTTTTCTTCTCTTCCTTTGTTGTGATATCACTTTCTCCTGTATGACCCTGTGATGACCTTGGCTTCATCAAGGATGATCCCCTCTCTCAAGTTCCTTAACAGTTGCAGCTGCAGAACCTGTGAGCAGAACCTATTCATAGGTTCCAGGTATTAGGACATTTAAGGGCATCTTTGGTGGCCGTGACTCTATGGCAGGGGCTTTGCACAGAGTTTGCTCCGGTGCACACTCTGCAACTTGCTCTGTCACTCAGTACTGCATTTCTAAGACTCACCTTTGACCATTCCCACCTTTGACCAGTCTTCCACTGGTGGGCTTCTGCTGCTTCCTCCTTCTGACCTCAGAGTAAGTGTTGCTTCCTCAGAGAAGTCTACCCCTATGCAAGGGGGTGCACCCCAGCCATGGTCCACTTAGAGCCATGAACCTGTCCTCCAGAGGTCATAGTGATAGTCCTGGTCCTGTTATCCAGGGTTGTTCTATACAGAGCTTGTAACTATACAATTCCTCTGGTGGTTTCTTTGCCTGCTGGGTCTGGAACTTCAGCAAAATCAGTGACTGGGCCTGTTTGCTTGCTCTGATGCTGGACACGGAGCAAGAGGGCTGCTGTCTTATTACCTGGCCCCAGAGGTCTGGCCCAGCGGGCCACCTCTGCATCCCTGTGTCCATGTGATCCCTTCCTTACCCTTGCCGCCTCCCAGTGTCATCTGTACGGTGACTGACCCCCTGCCTGGGCTGCCTTGTGTCTTCTGCAGGTGCAACTTACCCCCCATCTCAGAGAAGTATACTGTGGATGTGGGGGTGAAGACAGACGTCGTCACGGTGAACCCCAGCATCATCACGGAAAGGTCTGTGGCCCTTTTTCTTCTGTAGCCAACAGTCCCTGGGGTCACTGGGCACTGGGAATGTGGCTGGTCCAGACTGAGGTGTGCAGGCTGTTCCCATGAAATATACAAATATAAATCTTTGAAATGGGTTTCAAAGACTTAATGAGAACAAAAGGGTGTAATTTATCTCATTTAAAAAATATTAAATATTAATTCCATCTTGAAATGATAATTATTTCAATATATTGAGTTAAATAAAAATTAATCTCTCCCATTTCTTTCTTTTCAAGTTGTGTTTACTAGAATATTTAACATTGCTCGTGAGGCCAGCATTGGATTTCCTTTGGACAGTGTGGGCTGGTCAGCCTGCTGTCGGCTAAGGCTGTGAGGAGCCTTCCAGGGTGTGGCCAGGGCAGGCAGCGCCCTACCTGGCTGGGTCCAGGTGGCACTGGGGAAGCCAGGGCCACAGATCTCAGCTCTCTACTCAGCTGCCCCCTGGGGGTGTGCCTGGGAGGTGTCAGGGGAGGAGCCAATTTGTTGAGATCCCCAAGGCCAGGCACAGTCCCACCATCCATGTCACGTTGAAGATGGAGGAGGAGGAGGAGGAGGAGGAGGAGGAGGAGGAGGAGGAGGAGGAGGAGGAGTTGATGAATTGTATCAGGTGCCAAGAAAGGTAGCAAAGATGGTGCGGAGGAAGAGGCAGGACGGGGTGAGAGGCCACAGAGGGTGGATTGTTCAAGGTTAAAAAAGTGTGCAAGATAGATGGGGTAAGAGGCTGAGGAGGGTGCTGAGCCAGGACAAGGCCCATCCTTGGGGAGGACAGTGCTGGGGAGGATGTGAGAACTCTGGACAGCCTGCACGCCCGTGTGCCAAGTGCATCTTTTTGGGTTAAGCATGGCCTCTCCCTTGGCGCCGCAACCACACACTAGATATTCACCCCTTTGGTCTGGACTGATCTCTCCTGCGCCACTTAAAGGGCACACCTTCCTCTGTAGCAGGAGAGGGGAGGGGCGTGGCCTTGTGAGTTCCTGCCCCCTCCCTTTGCAAAGCTCCCAGGAGGCAGGGGACAGGAAGCGAGGGGCACTGAGGGGCGGGGGGTGGGGTTAGGGATCCGGAGGAGCAGGCCACAGGACTCCTCTCACTCTGGGTCCCCTGGCAGGTTCCACAAGCTGGAGAAGTGGCGGCGGCCCTTCTACCGCGTGCTGCAGGTGTACGAGAACGCGTCGGTGCTGCTGCCCGCCTTCTACAACACGCGCAACACCGACGTGTCCATCCGTGTCAAGTACGTGCTGGACGACTTCGAGTCGCCGCAGGCCGTCTACTACTTCCACCCGCAGTACCTGGTCAACGTGTCGCGCTATTGGCTCAGCCTGGGGGTGCGCGCCAAGCGCATCAGCACCGGCCTGATTCTGGCCACCGCGGCGCTGGAGCTGTGCGAGGAGGTGCACCTGTTCGGCTTCTGGGCCTTCCCCATGAACCCCTCGGGCCTCTACATCACCCACCACTACTACGACAACGTCAAGCCGCGCCCCGGCTTCCACGCCATGCCCTCCGAGATCTTCAACTTCCTGCACCTGCACAGCCGCGGCATCCTCCGCGTGCACACGGGCACCTGCGGCTGCTGCTGATGCGGCCACGCCGGCTGCCCGCCCACAACCGAACCACCTCTCCTCCTCTCTCTTCTGGCGGGACTGGGGGCGCTTGGCCTGGCAGTGCAGGGACCTGGTGAGCAGGCTGTTGCTCTCTCAAGTAATTCAGCTTTGTGTTTGGGTCCTGGGGCTGGAAGTCAGGGCTGGGGTGCTCTGCAGGGTGCTTTCTGCTGGGCACAGCTCCAAATCAGGGGCCTCGGGATTGCAAGTGAATGAAACACATTTCCCCTCAATTTTAGCTTGTGAGAGAGCACAGACGGAAGTGGTCTTGTGGCTGAAGGATGACCCTAAGGACCAGAGGGAGGAAACAGGACATCTGAGCACAGTCAAGATTTCATTCAGGCCTTTGGACTCTTGACTTTTATACCCAGGACTAGCCATGGATTACCATCTCAGAGCTTAGAGGCCAACCAGTGGCCAGATCTTCCAGTGAAGAAAGAGCCGTTCAGAGCTCTTGGGGTGAGCACCCCAGCTGCACCCAGCAGAGACCTGGGTTATTATCTTCCCTGAGAGCCGGTGGCCAAAGACAGCCACACCTTTTCAAACACACCCTGGGACACACACAGTCTTGGTGCCCCTAGGTTCCATCCTGCATTTGACCTCTTGATGAGAAGGAAATAAAACTGGCCAGCCATTTGCACTAAGTTTTCCAAGCCAATGCTATCGACTCAATAAGTGCTTAGCAATTTGCTTCCTCTTCTGTCTCCCTATTTTCAGCTCCATTTTATCCAGGAGTTATTTATAAAGATGCGTTCCTCTTGATGTTCCTGAATACTGCAGAATCCTGCTATACTGTGTTCCTGAATGGGGACAATCAGCTGGAAAATGCTGCCTTGTCACATGAGCTTAGTGACTGGAAGCAAGCAAGGGGGGGCCTCAGACACCAGCATCCCTGAGGTTTCTGCCACAAGGCGGGGACCCCCCTGCAGTGTGGGCCTGATGTCTTCACCACAGGGACTCCTGGGGCCTGGGCTTCTGAGAATCAGCTGTGCCTAGCCTGAGAGGGGTCCCTTGTCATTTCACATCGGAAATCCTTCCCTCTGCTTTCTCCTCCCCTTCCCTCTGCTTTCTCCTCCCCGCCAGGGGGTTCCACCATGAATGTGATGGTGCCTAACAGACTCAGCTGGTGAATTGCCTTAGAGCATAGCTGTGTAGAAGCAAAGATGTTAGTGTCGGGAGGCTTCAGCCTGCCCATCCATCTCCTCCTTTCCCTCTCTCGCCCTCCCTTTCCCTTCTGTCCTTTCTTTCCTCTTCCCTTCTTCCTTTTTTCCCTCCCTCCCTCAGACATTTCTGGAGAAGAACCTGTTCTGGTCTTTGGTTGACCTTGGGCAGACTAGGGGTGGGGGGTAGGGGGTGGTGACAAAGGCACCATCCCTGTTTCTGAAGGTGGAGAAGGATTACACACATACTGCAGTCCCACATGTGAGCACAGCAGGGAGGGGACCCCCCACCTGACCACCTCATTCTTCAGGCAGAGCTGCAGGGCAACCTGAGAGACAGAAAACACGGACCTGGAAGGATCTCAAAGTCCATTTGTCTCATTTAAGGAAACAAACCCAGAATAGGGAAGTGGCCTGGGTCAAGTCATGCTTGGGGCTCTACCAAGGCCTGCTGAGGACAAAGCCCTCTCTGGGGGCCGTCTGGGCAGGAGGTGGGCGTGGATAGGGCCAGAGCCTTGGTTGGTGGGATACCAGGATCCCCACAGACAAGGATGTTGGGATTGAAATTTGCGCCAGCCAGGGTCCTCATAGGACCTGGGGATGAAGCATCCTGGTCCATCCCATGTTGGAGTTAGGACACTGGGCTTATGGCTGCACTTTCTGCCTGTGGATCTTAGGACAAGTCCCTGCTCCCTTCAGGATCTTGGTTTCCTCATCTCTGCCAGGAGAGGTTTAGAAAATATATCTGAGGTCTCTACAATCTCCATTTCTTCCTTTGGAACCAGGGATTGAACCTAGGGTGCTTTACCACTGAGCTATATCCCCAGCTCTTTGTATTTATTTATTTTTTTTAATTTTGAGATAGGGTTTTACAAAGTTGCTTAGGGCCTTGCTAAGTGGCGGAGACTAGCTTTGAACTCCCGATCCTCCTGCATCAGTCTCCTGAGTGGCTGGGATTATAGGTGTGTGCCACTGCACCCAGCACAATCTCCGTTTTTTTTGAGGTGTTCGTGATGTATGGATCTAAGCCATAAATATTTACTTTTATAATAGTTAAGACTGACCACACTGTCATCGTGTGCCAGGCACTATGCTAAGCCCTTTCCCTGCATGATCTCCTATGGTCATCACAAGACCCCTCAGGTGGGGAGGCTCCCATGATGCAGGAGAGGAGACTGAAGGTCAGGGTGACTTGGAAACTTGCTCACAGTCAGATTCCCAGTGGAGGCACTGCACCTAGGTCTGTGGAGCCCCAAATCCTGCCTTAGTTCCCCAGCTACTGTCACCAGGGCTTGAACATGAGGGCTCCAGACCAAGATGCCACTGCAGGGTGGTGCTAGGCCCTGTTCTAGGGTCAGATGCTCTGGGAGGCTGTCCTGGGTCTAGGCACAGCCTCTGTTTGTGTGTGCCTCTCCCCAGCCCTGCCACCTGCAGCAGTACTAAGCCACTTTCAGTAGCCTTGAGGGTAACTAAGGTGGTCTCCATGTTTTTTAGGTGAGAAAAGATTGCCCAGAAAGCATACACATTAAGTGACAACATGATTGACTTGCCTAGGGCCACATGGCCAGCTAGAGGTTCAGCTGGGACTCTCCCCAGCCTCCTGACTTACCACCTTCTCTCTCCTGCAGCCAGTGTTTGTAGGAAAATACATTATTTCAAAGGTGAGAGACCTGGGCATTGACTCTGGACGCCCTCTGCCACATTCCTGTACAGCCCTGTCACAATGCAGTACAGACTACCAGTTCAATTTATATTTAAGTGACATTGATTTCCCCTGGACAAAACAACCACCCAGTCTTCCTTTGTGCTCAATCTACTGCTCCGGGCTTGAAAGGCAGCAAAACCAGCTCATGGCTCGGTGCTTAGCCAGGCAGAAAGGAAGGTGACCCAAGGTCAGGCAGGCCTCTGGGACCAAGTCGGTGATGCGGCAGCAGCAACTCTGCTCACTAATCGGCTGGTGCTGCAGCGGGCAGAGCAGCTTGGCATTGTCCTGACTGCTGAGAGTTGGGGTAAAGCAGAGAAGTGCTTCCTGACCCCAGAGGGAAAGTAGAGCGTGCCCCAGCCTGGCAATCTCTGTGTCTTCCTTGAGTGCTTATTTTGTGCCAGGCCTTGAGCAAAGTGTAGACCTTGTTCTCCCGGTGTCACAGTCTGGTGTGCATGCACAGCCGTGGAGTGAAGCATCCCACAAACACTTAGAAGCTCACTGTGTAGAGTGCTGTGAAATCCAGGTTCAGAGACAATCGCCTGGTGTGTGCGTGCAGAAGTTAACTCTGAATCCCGGAGGTTGCAGCACAAAGATTGTCATTATCAAATAGGGCCTGTATCTCAGGTCTCCTTGACAGCAGCATGACATTTGATGCACTTGGCCCTTCTGGTCTTCCCGGAGCTGTCTGTGTTTCCTAACAAACCATTCTTCCCTGATGTGCCTCCTGCCTCTCTGAATGCTCCTCCTCAAGCTTCTTCGTGAATCCTCTTCTGTGAAGTTTCCTCAGGGTTCTCTGCTCTTACTAGGAGCGCTCCTGCAGAAATCTCATCTCCTCGCAGCCTCCAGTTCTCCTGTCCTCACTTCTTACCCCATCCCTGCAGGCCCATCCTCCCTGGGAGCGTCAGAAGCATTCCCCTGGGGCCCCCTGAGTGTCCACACCTCAGCAGCTTCTCAGACCCCAACCTGTCCTTGACTGGTATAGTTAAAAGAACCATCTGGAATCAGAGTCTCTTTCCATTGCTTAGTAGCTATGTGACCTGGGGGAGTTCCAGAAGCCCCTGGAGCTCTGATTCATCATCTGAAACATGAGAACCAGACTCCAACCTGATCAGCTATTGCCAAGATCAAGTGCCACTGTGTTGGGCCATGCCTAGTTCAAGGCCTCACAAACTGGACTCTCAGTAGGCACAGGTCCCTCTGCCCCAAATCTGGCTCCACTTCGACTCTTCCTTCTTTAGTCTCTGTTTATTAGTTCACTAAATCTTGTCAATTACAGCTTGGAAAAACCCCTAGAGTTCATTCCCTCCCTGTAGACCGGCTCTTGTCCTCATTTAGACCCTTCTGGCTGATCTTTTTGCTGTCAGAGAATTACCATCTGAAAACACCTTTTGTGGGGCCCATTGCCTACCTGTACTGTGAAGTCCAGGTTCTTTACCAAGTCATGCAGGCCGCATCCCAAACTGGCTCCCTCACCTTCCCAGAGATCCACCTGTTACCCTTCTTCCCAATGATCCTCCAGGCACTGTGCCTTTGCACATGAAGATCCAAATGCCTGGAACCACGCCATGCTCCTTCCTCCGGCTTCCTTCTTTTGATCTGGCCACTTTTCCAGATGAGGTCCAATTATGGCCCCTGCCAACTCTCTATGGTCCTGGACCGGGCACTCTCTCCTCTGTGCTTCTGCTGTGATCAGTGCTGACTCTGTTAGGACACCCTCACAACACACAGCCCCAGTGTCCGTGTCCTCGGTGGAAGGTCTGTTTTTCCCTAAGGGAAGACCCAGTATCTGGCCCATCTTTGTGCCCCTCACACTGGCACAGAGCCAGCTAGGGCTGTTCAGCACATGCTCACTCCAGTAAGGAGGTCCTGGTTACCTCTCAAGCTCCAGCAGTGCAGGACACCCTGTTAATAAACCGACTAACACCATGGAGGAGTCAGAGCTGAGCACAGTTCTCTGCTCGTCATTTTTTGCCTAGTACCTTCTAGGAAGGCGCAGACTCCCCTGCCCATCCTGGGGAGCTTGGGACCCAAGAGCTGAACATCAATGGAGCCGGGGGGTGGGGGGTCTGTTGGGTCCAGCACCTCGTTTCTGCTTTCCTTTTTTTATTTTTTAAATTTTTCTTCATCATCATAATCTTGCTCATCTGCTTCTTGGTTGCTGACCAATCTCTTTCTCTAGCTTAAGAAAAAGAAGGGAAAGGCATGTTCTATTTTTCTTTCTTTCCCTTTGTCCTTTTCTCACTCCCCTTGAGATAAGTCAGGATCTTGTGTTTCTGCAGCTGAAGGGCAGGGTCGGATGTAGAATACAAAGGATTTATCAACAGTGTTTCAAAAACTAGACTCAATGCTTTGTTTTTGGCTGAGAAACAGATGAGCTGAGCTTTTCAGAATGTCTGCTCCAGTGGAAGGCCAGGGGCTCATTCCCTGGGGGCTGTAGGTAGAGACGTCATTCTGAGTTCAACACATGCCCTGCTCCCATCCCTCTGCAGCAAGGGAGCCTGGTTGTGACTCTGGGCCAGGTGAGGCCAGGCTAGGGGTATGTGAATGGCCAGGGTGTGCTTTCTGCTATTCTTGAGTGGTCTCATCCAAAGAGGCCAATCTGTGGAGATGGATTACATCTAAGACATTCCAGCAAGGCGGTGTGCTCCTCAAAGTCATGTAGATCTCCTGCATCACGACCTGGGCGCTTGTTAAAATGGTGAACTGAGAATCTGGAGAGGGTGTGACACCAGGCAATCAGCATGAGCGACATGTCCAGGGGGCCTTGAGCACACTCCTGTTGTGGTTCTGTGGCTGCTGCCATCGACTAGCAAAGTCTGGCCTAAATTCCAGAGTGGAATCTTGAGAAGAAGATGGAAACAAGAATTTGGCACACAAGGCCACTTCTACCTTTTTATATTTAAATATAAAATATAACCTGCAATTAACCTAGCAACAAAAATCAAATGCTTGGCGACCTATAACATTGACAAAATCTGTTTTGTCTCAACACATAGATTTCTTTCTCTTTTTAATTTTTTTTTTTAAAGAGAGAGTGAGAGAGGGGAGAGAGAGAGAGAGAGAGAATTTTTTTTTTAAATATTTATTTTTTAGTTCTCGGCGGACATAACATCTTTGTTGGTATGTGGTGCTGAGGATCGAACCCGGGCCGCACGCATGCTAGGCGTGCGCGCTACCGCTTGAGCCACATCCCCAGCCCTCTTTTTAATTTTTGATTGTGGTAAAATCCACATAACATAAAATCGAGCATCTTGATCATTTTTCAGGGAACAGTCCAGGCATGTTAAGATCATTTGCTTTATGGTGCAACCAATCTCCAAAACTCTTCTTATTTTGCAAAATTAAAACTTTAAACCCATTGAATGACAATGCACTTTCCTCTCCCTCCCTGCCTGGCAACCAACATTCTATTTTCTGTCTCTATGACTTTGTCTGCTCTAGGTCCCTCAAGTATATGGAATCACAGAATATTGTCTTTTTGTGACTGGCTCATTTCACTTAGCATGATATATCAAAGACTTCCTAAGTTTAAAGAATCGCTAAGGCAAAGCTGCTTTTAAATGACATTAATAGTGTTCCTTCAGCAGAATTCTGATTTTTGTATTTGCTTTGAGCAGCTGTCCTGAGCCCTCGGTCAGCCTCTGGCTTCTGGAGATCTGGGCACCTGGGTTGAGGGCAAGTGCAAACCTCGTCTTGCTTGGCCAGTGGGGCTCAGCTGTCCTTGCAGTTGTGTTCTTAGTGACAAGAGTTTTTTTTTTTTTTTAAGGTCTTTAGATATTTTCTCTTGCAGAATCTCTTTTGTGAATTTTTTTTTTCATTTCAAAAAGAACAATTTACACAACCATGACAGCTCTTGGCCACCAAAGCCAGAACTCAGTGACTGTCTCCTTCCGGTTGGAAGATGTTTCCTTTGGCAATGAAGTCATGTGTGTCCTTCAGCTGAATGATCTTCTTGGCTTCGGAGTGTGCCTCCTATCTCCTCTTGAACTGTGGTTCTCAATCCTGTGTGTACTTTAGAATTGCCAGAATTCTTTTTAAAAATAATTCCTATGCCAGGTCCTCTCACCTTACTTAAAAGATCAGAGAATCTGTTTCAGTTGTCTTGCGGTTGGCAGCCAGAATCCTCACCTTAAAAGATCTCCCGGGGTGGGTGGTTCTGTTGTATAATGGTTGGGAATCTTCTCCCACAAGCAGAGGGCCTGTGCTTTGGCGTATACCAGAGTCATCTGCAGAGCTTTAAGAAATTCTCAAGGGACCCCACCCCAAGACTTTCTGGTTTGACTGATCTGAGATGTGACCTGGGCTGTTAGAGTTTTTCAAATTTTCCAGGTATTTCTAATCTGTAGCCAGGACTGGGGAATGCTATTCCAGATCTGTAGTTCTCAAACTTGAGCCTGTGTCAGATATCTTTAGAGAGCTCAGTGGCTTTGGGCCGCACTAGAGTCTCTGGGTCAGTAAGGCTGGGTGGAACCTTTCGAGCAAGTTCCAAGCCATGCTGTGCGGGCCCAGGGACCACACTTCCAGGATCACTGCCCTGGATGGTCTTTTAATGACATTGCCCCCTCCCCACTCCATATTCTTTTTCCTGGTTTGGGATTTGTTTCCTTCCCTCAAATCTGATTCAGACCTGAGACTTTTAAAGGTCCCAAATGGCTTTTTTTTTTTCTTCAAAAACAATTTAAACAAGTAAATATTATAAAGTCTTTTAAAAGCAAAGAGACAGATTTCTCCCCCTAGGATTCAGAGGCTCAGAGTATGCCTGGATTAGGTATTCATCCATGCCTATTAGGATTAAGGTGCATTTTGTGATCCAGAATTAAGGGATTGGTGACACTTTGTGGCTAGTGCTGGGGTGGGATCTGAGTACCACACTGTACCCTCTGGCATAGGGAGGCCCAGCCTGTCCCACCTGGGTGAGGACCCAGCCTTCTGACTCAGGCCCCATGCTCTGCCTTCCCTGTACACCTGTGCAAAACTATCAAGGCAGGTGGCAGTGAGGGAACATGCAAGGGAGGCCACCTGCCTGGCTGGTCGGTGGTACCTGGTTTCTGCCTCCATCTCTCTCCACTGTACCCAGGGGTGAGTTCCCTGATCTTCCCTCTGAAGACGTCCCAGCAGGGAGAGGACATCAACCCCTTGCAGCTCAGAATTCCACTTCAACCACAAAGTTTACAAGAACCCTTGAAGATCTTGACAGTTTATGAAAGGAGAAATGGTTACTGGTTTATTAAAATGAGGTAAAACACCCTCACTTCCCAGGACTACTTACCAGCACGTTCCCAGGTCACCGAGGACTCCAGTGAAGGACCGTGAGACCCCATAAAGCTGTGTATCAAAGGCCAGTTTGCAAACAACAAAACCTCATGACCTTCACTTCAAATTCAATTCTAGTGAACTTGGCTCTAGTTTCTATAAATAGAGCAAGCTAAGAGAATGGCAGCAGATGCTAGGTGTATAGACGTAGCAAGAAGTGGCAGCTAATGATCTCACAGTGAAGGTGGATCCATGCATCTCAGAAGCCACAAGCCAACCGAGGCAGGTATGTGGCAGTAAGCTGAGAGCAGCAGAGCGGTTCAGCTCTGTTCGCTCGGTGACATCACGCCAGGCGGAGACCTCCTTTAAATAACCTTGGCATGTGGTCATTAAGGAGGCAATAGAATGATTAGAATGATTTCCATCCCCCCAAACTCAAAACATACTCAAAAAAGTCTTGGTGCTTAAGAGATCCGCTTTCAGTGATCTACAAATTCATAAGTGAAAGGTTCCCTTCTCTGTTGATACCCGAGTTGGCAGACTCCCTCTTCTGAGCTTGCTTGTAGCTAACTTCAGCCATTCTTTCCTGCCACCTCTCCTCCAATGAAAAAGGACAGGAGGGAGGGGAGACCAGTCCCTTCCATCTTCCCGCCTCAAAGGGAGCTTGCATCGAGGTTGATGATGTGGCCAGAACACCCTCCTTCTGCACCTCCAGCTCTGCTGGTGGCATCCTTATTTAATGCACATGGGAGAAGGAGTCAGGACCTCACAAGGGACCAGGGCTGGCTGGGCAGCAACTCAGGCCTGGGTTAATTTCTGAATTTGAGAATACCACCATTTTCCCTGCAGGTAGATACTCCTGCTTTCCCAGCATTTCCACCATTTTCTCCCTGGGCTTTGCTGCTACCCCAGGAGGAGGATAGGGCAGATGGTAGCAACCCTACCTGGGCCTCCGAAGATGGCGGTTGTGTGCACCAGGTTGGGTGGGGGGTAGGGGAGTGAGGGGGTGGGGGTGGATTGGCGGTGGAGGTCTCCTGTTGGGCGGCTGAGGTTTTCCAAGGTGGGTGAGGCTCCAGAGCTCCGGCTCCCTATGTTACCCTCTTCTTCCTGCTGGGGTTATTTGGTCCAGGTGTGGGCTTTACCCCTGGCCTCACAGCCTGCCCAGCATCTGTGTGCAGGGGCCTTGGGTGTTTGCTCCTGTCTGCCAAGCCCAGGGCATCAGAACCAGCAGCACTGGGTATAGTGGTAGAGTGGGGCAGCGGTGGTACCTGGTACTATCATTCAGACCAAAGGCCTGAGCGAAGTGGCAGTGTGGAGGAAATCCTTGCCAGTGTCCTGCTGCTCTGGCTCTTTGGGAGGAGGCTGGTGGGTGCCAATTGGCCGCTCCTGCCAGTCCCCCGAGCGTCAGTCTTAAATACTTACCCTGGGGATGCTCAGCCCTCACTGTGGCTGACTTCTGAGCAAGTCCCCCTGTCCAAGGTCTCTCTGTGAAGCAGCCAGTCTTCCCACACCTTGCACATGATTTAGGGAAGTGGCAGGGGCTTGATGGACTGCAGATTCACTTCCTCCGCAGGCTGGGACATCACAGTAGAAAGCCATAATGCCCCTACAATGCAGTATTGTCTGAAGTATGAAATGTGCGTATATGTTGATGTATTTTTTTTTTTTTTTGCAAAGTGAGCGCTTCATCCCAATAAGCAGACAGTGGGCTGCTCAGAGGGTCATCTGGAGTCAATCCCCTGCCATCTTCTCCCTAGATACAGCCGGGACAGATGAGGGTGTCAGCAGAGGAGCTGTGGAAGTGCTTGCCCTGGGGCCAGTTGCTGATCTCTGTACCTGGTGTGGTTCATTCAGGCTCTACGTGTTTCCCAGAGGGCTTCCATGAATGCAGCCCGAGGAGTTGGTGGCAGCAACTCACCTCTGAGCTGCCTCCATTGGTTCCTGCTCCAGCCTTCTCTGCTCTCCTCTCCAGGAGCCAAGTCACACTGCCCGCTTCTCCACAGGGCCTGCCCCCTGGAGAAGGAAAGGGAGGACCGAGGTAGCTTTTGCTGGGATGCTAGAAAAACGCCTTTGGTGTCAGAAGCCCCCTCTTGTCCAGTTGATTAGCTTTCCCTGGCCCTGGAGAGAAACACTGAGCCATTCTGAGAGCCTTGGGGGAGGGGGCCCTGCAGCGCTGGCCTATTTTTATGCAAATGTGGCTTTGGAAGCTTTGGTTCCTACAAACTCCTGTAGCATAATTTTAGCTGCCTGTGATTCTGCAGTGATGGCTGGAACCCTAGACCTAAAAACATCATCAGGGTATTTTGTGTCTGTCACTGGGTTTGAAAGACCCTCAATTTCTACCCAATAAAGCCAGTCAAATGGTTCATCTAGCAAAGACTCTGCTGTGTGTGTGTGTGTGTGTGTGTGTGTGTATGCACACACATGTGTGTATTGGCCTGAACTGGGCTGAACTGGGGAGGTTGCCATATATCTATCCCCAGGGGTTCATGGCCACCTGGGCACATCTTTGGGCACTGTAGGGGTACCTGAAGATCAGGAGACCTGTGGCTGTCTGGCAGAAGTGGCAACCTAACCAAAGGAGGAGGTGGGCTCACAGGATGGGCTCAGAGAGCAGAAGAGGAGAAGTCAAGTGGACTATTGAATTGATACATAGGTGCACAGGGACCTAGAGAGAGGGCTGGGTGCTTCAGTAGGAGGAAGGAGGGTCCATAGGGGCTGGAGCTGCCTAGAGAAGGTGAGATTTGAGATGTGCTTATACCTGGACCCAGATCTTGTGGCTCTGCAGACCTGTCTCTCTCTAAGCAAAATAACTCCATCAAGGTCCTGGATCACATCAAAGGCATTTGAGCACACATAATCCTCTTTTAAAAGATGACAGTAGGCTGGGGGTTGTGACTCAGAGGTAGAGCACTTTCCTAGCATGTGCAAGGCCCTGAGTTCAATTTCCAGCAATATATATTTTTTAATGGATGGTACAGGCTCCTGGTGTGGGTCTGCCTGCCTCCAGAGATGTAGATGGATGGCTTGTGTCCCCAAATTTGCATCCTTGGAACCCTGGCAGCCTTCCTTGTGACACTCCCAGAGGCTCTCAAAGTTCCTGTCCCCTCTGCCTTCAGCTCCTGCTCTGGGGACTGTTGTCCAGATGTCAGACACAGCTCTTTCTTTGGTACCAATGGTCACAACATGGGTTCAGTGTGTGGGAAGGTGACAGGGAAGGGAGGGAAACCACTTCCCAACAGGCAACCTCCTCCAATGGAGACCCGTCCTGACACCAGCCGGCTGCCAGCACTCCTGTGGCCCAGCCTCTGCCTACCCTGCCTGAGGCTTCCTTCTCTGCTCCTGGTCCTCCTGTCCCCACCTTCCTCTCAGCAGCAGAACACCTTCCTGCCATTTCCTTTCCCCAGCTGTTTAAGCATTCTCTGGAGTGCTGGTCTCCTGCTGAGCCTGGGTCTCAGTTCACCTGCTACCTGCCACTTTCCATAGACATTTTTTCAAAGGGAGACCATTTATTTCCTCTCTGAGATGATTGTGATGACAGCTGTAAGATATTTGGATGTTTCATGATTATAATCATAAAATGCTAAACACTGAAGCGAAGAACTCTGAAACCTAAGTACTATTTGAGGCTCCTCCCGGAGACCTGGCCCTTGTCTTCCACTCCATTATTGTGGGAAAAAGAGCTGACAGTCTTCCATTTGAAGGGGGGACTTCTGTAAATATTTTTGAACGAATGTATGTATGAATGTCGTTGGTCTATTTACTTCACATCATTTATCAAGTTCATGCTGTTTACCACTTCATTCATTTAACAAGTATTTTCTGAGCCCATGCATTGAGCTAGGCTCCTTGAGGAACTGGGACATAAGAGTGAACAAATGCACATGTCACCACTCACAGAACGTAGAGACGGGTCCAAGATATGGAGGTAGTCAAAAACCTCCCAGCTGAAGTTTAATTATAAACCGTGCTGTAAAGGAGCTACAGGTGCCGGGAAAGGGATCAAGCACCATGGAGAGCTCCCTGCGGAGGGAGCCTGTCTAGGTGGCCTTGTGGGGGAAGCATCCGGGGGCCTGCAAGGGGAGAGAGCCCCCGAAGGAGGGGAACAGCTGGAGCGCTGACAGAGTAGGACCCTGTGGGGAAGAGGTGGCCACGTGAGCAAGGTTGATTTTGATTTTCAGAGAATCCGCTAGTCCTTGAAGGGGGAAGAGGACGTGATCAGGTTGGAATTGAAAATGCTCACTGCTGTGGAGGGCGGGATTGCTGGGGCCAGAGTGCCTGAGGGGAGGCCAGTTAGGAGGCTCCTGCTGGTGGCAAGGACTGGGTGATGGGTGACCTGGGGATGGGGTGGTGGGGACAGGGCCAAAAGCTCCCTAGAAGACAAATGGGGAAAGCAGACCCATCCACAGAGGTACATGTGAAGGGTGGGGGAAGCGAAGGGCAGACAGTGGCCCTTTCTTAGTAGAGGCACAGAAGTCTGACACATGGCCCTCCATGGGTGGGAAGGCTTGCTGGAGGAGGGAGATCATGGCAGTTTCAGCCAAGGCAATGGGTGCTGTTTCCCCAAAGAGGAGTTAGGACACCCATACTTTCAGACAAATCAACAGAAAACCAGTCATGCTGGTCTTGGCTCTTATCACAGGGCAAAGAGCTGATGGAGTCATGGTTGATTTAAAGGGATTTGACAGGGAGCACAGTACTGTGAGCACCACCATCATGGTAGATGGCGGGAGGAGGGGGGCGGGGGTCACCAGTACTGCCTCCTGGCTCCAGGCTTAGTGAGAGGGGCTCCTGCAGGATCCCCAGAAAGCAGCCATGGATTCCCATAGCACTGGAGCCCTGCTCTTGCAGAGGACGCCGTGGTGGCCAGGGCAGTAGCATTGGTCTCATGTAGGGTCAAGAGGTGAGTCCTGTTAGTAAGGTCATATGGTAGAAAGGTCAGCTAGGGTCATTAAAAAAGGTATTTTGCTGAAGAGGGTGGCCTGTCAGAATGAGGGGACCTTGGCAGGGGAGTCTGTGGGATGTACTGTGGGGGCAGAAGTGGCATTAGGATTTGCCTGTTCCAAGGAACCGGTCAGAGTGTCACCCGACAGGGGTCTGAGGAGGTCTCTCCAAAGGGGCAGTGGGACCTCAATTCAACATGGGGAGGTTCTGGATTTATGTTACTGAAAAGAATTTTAGGATGCATCAAAAGTAAGGCACAAGCAAGATTTACCAAGGATAGCAAAACAAAAGTATATACACCCCAAAGGCAGGATG
This sequence comes from Urocitellus parryii, assembly GCF_045843805.1. NCBI lineage: Eukaryota > Metazoa > Chordata > Mammalia > Rodentia > Sciuridae > Urocitellus > Urocitellus parryii. The sequence goes on from NC_135543.1 coordinate 26,738,493, forward strand.
TGGACACACTCACCTCTCAAAGAAGAGAAGGCAGTAATGTACCCAGGGTTCAGCTCTCTGACTAGATACATGCTTTCTCTGTTTGGGTTCCCAGGCAAGATTTTGTGCAAACTAAATCCCAATGTCAATCATTCGATATTTGGGGCCCAGAATGTTTCTTCTAAGCCATCTAACCATCAATCATCTGAGGGCACATTGTGTAGGTCTACGAATCTGGTGCCATTGAATTTGATGATGTTTTTGTTCTAGTTGATCTGACATGAGCATATGCTGGAGGTTTTGTTCATCTAACTAAAAGGACAAGTGTGGCAGGTCGTGCTCATAGATCTGAGTCTCCATCTGGTAGGGTCTCTGCCTCTCTCTCCCTGAGAGTTCACCTAGCTAAAAGAGGGAAGCCTGGGAGTGAACCCACAAACATCACCACAGAAGACTTTAAACATCACTGATGTCCTTGGGGGTGCATAAAGTCCTCTTGAGAGTGTCCCATTTCTGTGGCAGGGGACAGGCAGGGTGTATGTCAGAACATGCAGCTACCAAGGGAGCAGGCAGATAGAAGGTGACTGCCACCTCCCCAGACGGTGGCAGCAGCCACTGCAGCCGTCTGGGGAGGAGGTATGGAGACGTCCCAGTTGGCTGAGGATTCAGGGTGGGCTCCTGTGGGATCTGTGCAGTCCCCTTACTGAATCCAGACAGTGTCGGTCACTTGTAGTGCCTGATGAACTTCTAAACTACCTGATAGGGACTCCAACAATCATGGACCTGTCCCAGATTTCATCTGATGTCAAGGGAAGAATTGTCCTGACCAAGCAAAAATGAAGGTGTTCTCCATCATACAGAGCACAGCATGTTTGAGGTACTGGGTCCAGAAGTTGAGAGCCATGAGCCACAGGCAATGGCCAAGGAAGAGCAAGTGGGAGGGGTCAGGAGCAGGACCATTGGCCTGGTCTTGGACTGGGCACTGGAACTCTCCAGTCAGATGGTTTTGGCTGAAATCTATAGGGAATGAAGGAGCTTCACTCATGTTTGGGGGAGGGGAACCCTGTAAACCTGGCCAAGGAATAGCTCATTTGTTTTCTAGGAAATGAGGCAACTGGGGAATGGATATCAATTGGCTGGAAAAGTATTCTGGCTGAAGTGACTGAGGTTGCTCCCTTGTGAGGTGGGAGAGATGCACAGGATGGCCACCAGGAGGCGCAATCTTGGTGAGAAAGGAGGGAGGCGGGGACTCCAAACCCAGGAGGGAGGTGTTCACCCTTCAGTAGGTGTACGGTAGGGTGACTAGGTATGCTTTTGCTCAGGACAGTGAGGCCATTCGGGGAGAGGAGTCCAACTGGAGGAAATGGGGCCAGGGGGAGCTAGTATGGTTGGAGGGTGGAGAGAGTGGGGCGAGCCTGCAGGGGTTAGGATTAGAGGGGCTCAGGTTTTATTCTAAGGGCACGGGAAGCCACTGGAGCACATAAGCTGCAGATTGGTGCAATCTGATTGATTTTCAGATAAAATCCCTGAGCAGAATGGATTGGAGGAGACAGAGGTGGTCAAGGCCTGCTTTCCCAACACTCCAGGCAGCTGGAGCTAGCCAGAGTTTGCCCAAGGTGACAGTGGGAACTCGCATCTCAGTGAAACAGGAAGACCACCAACCTCAGACACCGCATCCTCTTCCTCCCCCAGAACAGGAGATGGCTCAATCTGAGACCCCAGACCAGCTGATTACCTTGAGTGAGAATTCAGGGCACAGGGCAGGCAGGGAGCCACGGGTGGGAGGCGGAGCAGCCAGGCCATACACCCAGGTTCTTCAGTTTCTACATGTTCCTTACCCACTCCCAACCTCTCACTCTTAGGTTGTTCACTCACTCATTCATTCTTGAGAGTCACACTCCTTCTGGGCCAGGCGCTGGAGGTACCCAGGACTTAGCTGGAAGGAGTAGCAATCTGGGGGATGAGATTGGGGTAGAGTGAATTACTGTCCCATTCTTCACTCCTCACAGTGTGCTCGTGCAGCCTTGTGATCCTCCAGACCCTCCTACAAAGGCAGGACCCACTTCCTCTCCCTGCAACCATGGGCTTGGCCCTGGGTGTCGCTTTGTTTGGTGGAAAGATATTAGCAGAAGGGATGCAAGTGAAGCCCTCTAAAGTGCTTGCACTGTCAAGATTGCCATTCCATGCCCCTTGCACTTCCACCACAGAATGAGAAGAGTTTTCTCTGGGCCAGAGTTTGTGGGGAGTGCTCCTTCAGCCCAGCCCAGCTTTAATGGGTGCAGAGGACAGCAGTCCCTACAAAGACCAGTCAGTCCTATACCTTGATGTAGAGATACCAGGCAAGGACAGCAGAGATGAGTCACCAGCCCAGTCCCAGACAGCGAGAATTAATGCTTATGCCACTCAGATTTGGGTGGCTGATTGTTACAAAGCAAGAGCTGACTGATAGAAACATACATGCAAAAGCTCTGAGAGCCAAGCAAACTGAGGCTTGCAGCAGTTGTGCTTAGGAAATAGGCATTTGTCTGTTTACCCAGGGTGGCTTTCAGAAGAGGGAGGTTGAGTCAGGGTAGAGAGCGCCTCTACTATTTGTTTGAGGAGCTAGGATTCTGTTCATGTCATGGACATTTGTTATTCTATTGGCAACCCAGCATCCTAATCCTTTTGTCCTCGGAGAAGAGATCAGCTCCCCACCCAGGCATTGGAAATGCCAAATATTCCCTTTCCCAGCCTCCTTTCTAGCAAGGGTATGCGTACATGACAGAGGCTCAACCATTCAAACGTGCAGGTCTCAGGCTGATTGGCAGAAGGCAGTGGAGTCCATTCTGGAAAGGGTGACACCAGCAGGGATAGGCAGCAGCCATGGTTCTGGTAGCAGCAGCTTATGCTGGGAGCTTAGGGACACAAGCTACACTTCCAGGCTCAGCTGTGGTGGCAGTGGGGTCCTCACTAGACATGCAATTTCCCAGCATCATTTCCAGGGTGCAGCTTCTAAGTGTAGTTCTTAGAACTCAGGAAAATTCTAAGGTCTCCCTTATTAACATTTAAATAAAACTTTTTAAAAAACTTTGGCCAGTGTTGGCTTCTGTTGCTTGCAATTCAGGATCTTGGTTGATAAAAGTCAGTTGCACTGGAATGTAAGTGAAGAGCAATAGAATATACTTGAAGGAGGAGGAGCTGCCAACAAGATCATTTTGCACGTGTGTGCCTGTGTGGGCGTGCATGCATGCACACGTGCAGTAGTCAGTGGGATTTAACAGACCTTTCCTGCTATCAGAGGTTTGGGTCCCAGTCATCACCCCGCATGCCCTTTGTGTTTTTATCTGTGTGTAAACTTCTGGGAATCCAAGAGTCAGCTTTGGCCACGAGGACTCTTACGCTGCCCACTTGAGGGCTTCACTCTAGGTCTAGAGGGAGAATATGGTGACACCAAGGCTTCCTCAAATCTGGCCCTTGGACCTGCCTGGGATGAGAGGTGGATCTGGGTCTATTTTCACAGCTAGTCAAAAGGCCTGGGATGAGGATTGGGCCAATGGTCAGGTCTGCATCATGGGCTGGACAGATAGGTGTTCATGGGGATGTGGGAAGGTGGGACATTTGAGAGAGACAGGTGGAGCCCGTGTCCTGTTTCTGAGGTCATTCAAAGCCTCCTTGTGATCTCTGACAGTCCATTCCTTCCTGATTACAGCCCCCGTCCACCTGGCCTGTTTTCTGATCCTCTGGTTTTACCTTTTGGAGGATGTAAACGCAATTGTCCAGCATGTACATTTTTTTTTCAGCCTGGTTTCTTTCAGCATAATGTTTTGAGATTCATCCAGGTAAGAGCATGTCTCCCTATTTCCATTATATTGCTGAAAAGTCTTCCTCTGCATAGATGGATGCATGATTTGATTACCCAATGACCAGTTGATGGGCACTTGAGTTGTCTACAGTTTGAGGCTATTGTGAATCAAGCTTCTGTGAACATTCACATACCGATCGTTGTCATCTCCCTTAGGCAAATGACAAGGAGTGGACTTTCTTTCTGGATTGTGCAAGGAGTGTTTGTTTGGCTGCATAAGACAGTGCTTCTCTGTCCCCAGGTGCCTGGGCCATCACCCACTCCCACAGTGCTGTGAGTTCCAGCTGTTCCAGGTCCCTGTCAATACACTGACTCAGAACCTACTTTCTCATGCATGTGTTCAAAGGCCAGGGGATTCTTCAAAAAGATTCGTTTCAATTTTTTTAAAAAAACTCCAATAAACATTTTTATCTGAATTATACTTCATTAAAAGTGAATATTTTATTATTCTTTTTCTCATAATAGATCATCATACAAAGTGATTTTCTAGTCATTTCCTAGTAATCCGCAAAGTCCCTGAGGTCAAACCACATGGTGCCAGCAGGGGGCGCGCGTCACCCACCATTAAACTTTAGTCCTGTTCCTCTGATAGATTTGGAGCTAAGTTCTGGGTGGATCCTCAGCAAAGTAGGGGAGGAGGTGGGATTGGTTTTCCTGGATGAGGATATTTGGGGTCAGTGATCAGACTCCCCTGCTGGTGGGGGATCTGGGTGGCTCCAACAAGTAGTACAGGAACAAAGCAGCCCCAGACTTGGAGAGAATTGAGTGCTACCTGCTGGTCAGCTGTCCCTCCATCTATTCATGAAAGTTTCTCCTTCCCTTTGAAATTGCTGCTTTATAGTTGCTCCTTTGGCTTAGAGTACAGAATTACATGAGATGTTTCTAGACGGCACTAATCCCACTCAAGAGTGCTCCACCCTTGTGACCTTATCACCTCCCAATGGCCTGCCTCTTAATGCCATCACCTGATATAGGAACTGTCATTCGCTCATATTCAACATATCAACCAGGAGAGACCCACACAAACATCCCATCTGGTGCAGGCATCTGGGATGTATGTTAACCCCTGGCGTATTGTGGAGGGTTTTGATACTGAAGTGCTTTCTTCCAATGCTGAATAACACCAGAGGGTCATTATGACCCTTTTATGGATGGGAAAACAGTGGCCTTTTTCCAGGTCACACAGCCAAGAGGTTATACAGGGGCTCCATTCTGTCCAGCAACCTCATGCTGCAAGGACACAGGAGTGAATTTCAAGTGAATTGAAATTTTCTTGCATTTCAAAATGAATCTTATGATTTGGATTGTAAGGAATTGTAATAAAGTCTTAGGTGCCTTAATAAGATCAATAAGCAAGAAAGAGGGGTCTGGTGACCACAAGGGAACTCTTCTTGATGACAGGGGTGGGGAGGGGCTGCTAAAAGTCCAGAGATTAACATGGGTAAACTGAGCGTTCTTGGTAAGACAGAGGCCGGTGTCTGAGCACTGCTGAGGGTCCCTGAGGTTAAGCGGGCTTCCCCAGGGTCCTGGGCTCTGGCCCCATAGTGTCACTAACTCACGGCTCAATAGCTGCTTTGTGGGATAAGAGCTTGTGAGGTGCAGTTGGTCTCCTCTGTAGAAGGGCCACTTTCTGAAGCCAGCAGTCTCGAGGAGAAGGAAACAGAAAAACAACAAGGATCCAGTACGAACCGGGGTTCTGAGTAAGCTGATCGGAGGTCATGAATAATGAAGAGAAATGGAGCCGGGAGTGTGGCTTGTTCCTGGTCTGTCCTCCTCAATAGGACCCTGGCCCTAGGGTGATGTTCCGGGCCCTCCTGGCCTGTGAGGCTGAAAGGGTCAGTGGGGAGGACTCTGCTTGCCCCTGGAGTGAGGGGTCTCAGGTGGCCCTCCCTAGGGAGACCAGGTAGAAAACAGATGCCACCCTCAACATGTCATCTGAGACTCTGTGAAGTGGGGACTGGCGGGGGAGGAGCAGGGAGGCAGAGGACAGCCTGGCTCATCTGCATAAATAAGTGAGGAGGCCCACGGAGAATCCCTAGGGCAGGTGCAAAGCAGGAGAGCTGGTGGAGGGAGGGGACAAGGACAAGAAGAGCAAGGAAAGCACTGAGATCGTTTCAGGGGCCAGAGAAGAGAAAGGGGCTTTGAGACAAGACCTCGGGAAGACGGGTCACTGGCCCACGCAGCCGTGAAGCCACACAAGGGACGGTGGCTCTGCTGCTCAGGTATCCAGGCCACAGGTGAAGAGCACGTGAGCCTGGGCGGGCCAGGAAGGGACAGCCAGCACAATGATGCCCCAGAAGAAGAAGAAGAAGAGAAAAAAAGACATCGATTTCCTGGGCCTGTACGAGGAGGAGCTGCGGAACTACGCCTCGGAGGACGACGCGGAGGAGCTGGAGCACGAGTACTACAAGGCCAGGGGTGCGTCCTGCAAGGCGGGGGGTGGGCGCGGCTCTCCAGGACCTGCCTTCGCTCTCCGGGGCGATTGCAGGGTTCCAGTCCCCTAGTCCTCCCAGATAGCTACACCGCCTTGGAGGAGGCACCAGGCCAGGGCCCCCATGGTACAAGAGGTCAGAAACATGCCCGAGGCAGTGTTCCAGCAGGACGGAATAGACTAGACCACAGACCCCGCGGGAATGCTCCAGGCTGAGTCCACAGGATGCTCTGTGGGTCTGTGTGGGGCAGAGTGCATGGAATGGCTGGGGCCATAGAGGGACAACTTGGGGAGAAAGCCTGACCCCTTATTCCACGATCAGTGTGGGGTGGCGGCTGCTGCCCGCCATGGCCCAGGAGAGGTGGAGTTCCCTGGTTATGTCCCTTTCTTCATGGTTCCATAGTTACATGGAAGTCCAGTACTGGGCTTTAGCCACAGCCGCCCTGAACTCCATGACCGTGGGGTCCTGCTCTGACTTTAGTGGTCCATACCCAGAACCAACTCAGAGAAGGTGGCCTTAGCTGTGGCTCCAGCAGGGAGGTGCCCTGGGTGTCTTCTGGGGTTGTAGAAGAAAGAAGGGTCTAGAACAAGTGGGGCTCGGCCACCTCCCAGGACACGTGCTCTGCTCTGCTGGGCTAGTGTGGGAACCGGCTTGGAGTAGCATCACCACAGGACAGGCACCCTCAGCTCCCATGCACCTGATTCCTCTCAGACAGCACCCGTCGGCTCTGTTTGTGGCTCTGTTGCCTCGCTGCGCCCACATGGTCTCTGTCTTGAAGCCCTTTGACATCCATTCTCATATCGGATTCTCGGGATCCCTGAGAACAGTGAAGGCAGGTGTGATAGTCCCATTTAACAGGTTGAGGACTGAGGCTCTGAGACACTAGTGACCTGAGCAGAGTCACAAGTGGGACAGAGGACAAGAACTTCAAATATCCCTTCTCAAGGTGAGTCCTTCTCTCGTGTCTCGGCGCTGCTGAATAGAGTACTGCACTGTGCACTAGGCACTGTGCTAAACATGTCACGCATCCGAACCCATTTCATTCTCCTAATGATGCACTGAGGTGGGTTGGGTCATTAAAGTCAGGATCCTGAGGCATAGAGAGGTTAAGTCACTTTCCCAAGATCACACAGCTGATCAGAGTTAGGATTTGAATCTAGCTGATCTGGCTGCTAAAATTGGACAACCTGTCAATTCTGATTGTGGTAAACCAGTTGGAGAAGATCAAGCTGGAGTGGGTGCCACACTGATATTTCTAAGAGACCCATGAACTCTCTGATCTGCTGCAGAGTCCTGGGGGAAAATGTGGTTGATGCTACTGGTAATTATATGCTGAGCTCCAGCTGATCTGGATTAGAAGGACAGTTCTCCCTGTGAGCTTTGGGATCTAGTTTTAAATGGAGTCCTGATGTGTGTGATAAGAAGGAAGGGCAAGGAGAGAGGCCCAGGTGTTTCTTCTCTGTTTTGCCTACACTGTTCACTGTCAGCCGGGGAGGAGCATGGCTCCCTCAATGCTCGGAGGGCAGGCTGAGCCTTCTGCCTGAGACAGGTCCGGGATGGGAAAACAGTGACTTATACCAGAACCTGAGAGTTGAAGGGACCTCAGAGGCCATCCTACGCAGCCCTTGGGGCATCTCCTGTCCTGCATCCCAAATGGGTCAATCAGCATCTCTCTAGATGCAATTTCCCAAGGCATTAGGTTGTTGCTAATGAAAATGGTAGCAGTGTTGGTGACGGGGATGACATTGGTGATGGTGATGGTGACAGTGATGGTGATGGTGACAGTGATGGTGATGTGATAGATAGTGGCAATATCTTTTCATTCAACTATGAGAGTCTGTAAAATAAATTCCCAAGGGAGGAAAGTGCCTGGTCAATGAGTATGAACACTGAACACCTTGTTTTATTTAATTGAATCTTTACCACAATATTTAGAGGAAAATATTATCCCCACTTCAGAGATGAGAAAGTTGAGTCTTAGTAAGAAATTCAGCAGCCCTCACAAGGCCATTAATAGTAGCATTGGGATCCAACACTGGTCAGCTTCGTTCTGTTGTCCTCCTTCTTCATTCCATTGATTATTGCAATCGTTCATTTTTTACTCCACGTAATCATTCATCCAGGCGATTATTTGCAGAGCCCTTCCTACGTGCTGGGCTACTGCTAAGAGCAGTGTGATACCCTTGACGGTCCTGGGTGCTGGCCTGGGGGCTTTAGTAGTTAGGGTCCTTCCCTCTAGAGCCAAATAGAATTCTGTGTTTTCCACAAGATATCTGACTTCCACAAGATTCTTCTTTGGCTCTCTGAATTAGATTTTTTAAATTGCATTTTTAAATTGAGGACGAATGTATACATAGTGCAAAAAAAAAATCATGAAGATACAGAGCGATTAATTTTGCAATGCATGGGCTGTGTAACCACTGTTCAGATCAGAACACTCCCAGCCCCCACCAAGTCCTTCATACCCCTTCCCAGAGCTAACAACTCTCCAGAATCTATCCTCATAGATTGTTTTTTTTTTCTGTTCTTAAACTTCATATAAATGGGATCATATGATGTATACTTTTCTGCATCTATCTTCTCTTGCGTTCAACATTACATCCAAGAGATTCATCCCTGTTGTGACATATCAATGTAGTTGGTTGGTGGGACCGATTGTATTTTATAAATACATCGCTATTTATTTACAATTGTCTTGTTGATGGACACTTGGGCTATTTCCAGTTATTTTGCTCTTATGAGTAAAGCTGTTACAAATCTTGTTCCCATCTTTGATGGACACACGCACTCATTTCTCTTGGATTTGTAACTGGAAGTGGAACTTCTGGGTCACAGGGCGAGCATATGTTTACCTACTGGGTGCTCGTGTAGACGCACACACCCACCTCCCTGTCTGAGGGTGACAGTAGCTCCACGTTCTTGCCAATACATGATGTTGTCAGTCTTAATTTTAGCCATTCTGGTGGGCATATGGTGGTATATTATTGTAATTTAATTTGCTTTTCCCTGATTAATAATGGTGCTGAGCATGTTTCCCTGTGATTTTTTTTTTGTTTTGGTACTGAATATTGAATCCAAGGATGCTTTACCACTGAGCCACATCCCCAGCCCTTTTTCTGTTTTATTTTGAAACAGTGTCTCGCTGAGTCACACGGGGCCTTGCTAAGTTGCTGAGGCTGGCTTTGAACTTCCAATCCTCCTGCATCAGCCTCCCAGGTTGCTGTGATCATGTTTCCCTACATTTGTTGGCCATTGGGATGTCCTCTTTGGTGACATGTCTGTTTGTCTTTTGTCCACTTTTCAACTTTATTGAAGTACAATTTACTTACAAATAGATTAATCTTTTATAGAGTTTCGCGTAAACAGCCTTGGAAAGAATGTAGTATTTTGGTCTGACTTCAGTTCAGTGTAATGTGCTTGATTTTCTTCCACCGTGCATGGCAGTGTCCATGCATTCACACTGTGGTTTGTTCATCCATTCACCTGTGGATGGACATTTAGGTTGCAGTTTGGGTCCATCAGGGATAAGGCCACTGTGGAGGCTGAATTCATAGAGCTTTGTGTAGACGTGTTTTTATCTCTCTTTGGTTAATGTCTAAAAGTGGATTTTTTAGATCTTATGGTAAGTGCATGATCATCTTTTAAAGAAATTGTTGCACATTTAAAAATTATGTGGTCTTTTGGGGCTGGGACTGGGGCTTAGTGGTAGAGCACTTGCCTAGCATGTGTGAGGCACTGGATTTGATTCTAAGTACCACATATAAATAAATGAATAAAAAATAAAGGCTCATCAACATCTACATTTTTTTAAAAAAAATTATGTGGTCTCTATTTTCTTGTCTATTTATGTAAATTCTTTATGTCTTCTGGGCAGGAATCCTTTGTTGGCATATGCGTTTCAAATGTTACCTCCTAGTTGGTGGCTCGCATTTTCCTTCTCTTCGTGGTCTTAATTAAAGTGATGTCCAGTGGGTCAGTTTGTTTATGGCTGGTGTCCTGTATAAGTAGTGACTGTGTACCCCTGTGTTAGCTGTTGAGGTAGTTTCCTCATCCCTCTTCTGTTCCCCAGACTTTTCTCCAAATCAGTCATCCCTGGGGCTCTTCTTCTCTCATATGATTCTAGAATTTCTATCAGGCTGGTCCATCTGTGAATGCTTTGTTTGGACATGCCCTGACACATGTGCAAACCATGCAGACAACACTTCAGGCCCCAGAGCCTGCAGGGTCAGGGGTGGTTTGCAGATCCAGCTCCTCTATGGTTGCAGGCTATTAAGAATGCAGGCTCTGGTTATCATGAGTGACAGGGAGCCACACACACACACACACCGCTTCTGCCCCACCTCAGTGCTTTGATGGGGTATCATCAGAACCAGGAGCATCAGAAGGTCCCCTTGCCCCCAAACACTGCTGCTGGTCATCACAGGCCTGGGGGGACAAAGGTGCTCCTTGAGGACTTCTGGAATGTAGGTACATCATTTGCATGCATGTTAGTTCAGCCACCATCCTGACTGCCAAAGGAACCAGCTGTTGGCTCCTGGAGCTCAAACCAACTTCTCTGCATAAACAACAATAGTTAAAAAAAAAAAAAGAAAGGCTAATCGAGTATCTTCTATGTGCCAGAGTCTTGACATACATACATAATCCCCAGAACAGTCTGAGGACCAGGTATTATTGGGAGGTTGGAACTTGTTGAGGATAACCCTGCTTCTAAGTGGAGGAGCCAGCAATGGCCACCCCCAGATCTCTGTGGCATGGCAATGGGGTACTTAGCAGCAGCTCACACAAACTGTGGATTGCCATGGTGTGAGCAGCACCTGTCATGCAGCTGCTGCAGGCCTAGAGCACACACCAGCTGCATGAAGGTGTTCAGATCCCTCAACCCTCAGCCCCCAACTTTGCCATCAGCACCTGGGACAAACCGCCTAAGAGGAATGGACTCTGAATAGATAGGTTTGAATGTCTAATCCCCAAATTTCCTCCCCATAAGCTGGACCTCGTTGGGGCACCTCAGATATACTCAGCAGCTGGTTGGGGGACCAGTTCTGGAAAGACTAGAAAGTAAGAATGATAATAGGTTTGCTTCAATACTCGAGTGCTCAGGGTTAGACACATAATAGGATGTCAGGCAATATTGTTTATGACTACAACTACTAAGTATTGGTGTTAATATATTCCCATGATGTGATGGACACCTGGCACCACATTTTGCTGGCTTCTCAAACTCAGCCTCCCTTGCTGCACGCATGTATGGCAGCTTCCAGCCCAAGACTGATTCAGAAGAGAACCTTTTCATGGAACAGGCTGAGAACCTGGCATTTATTTTGGAATAGGAGGGGCAGACTGATGGGGATGTGATTTGGCTGTTTCCACTTGGTAGAGGTGACATGGCTCTGGGGTGGCTGGCAGCAGCTACTCTCCCCAGGCCAGGTCTGGGCTGTGATTCTGGGAGTCGATTCTGGAAGTATGTTGGATGCACGGTCCTGCAGCCTGGCCAATGCTTCTGCTAACTACCTAATATCCCTAGTCATCTGGCTTGCTTACCTGGCTGCAGCGATTCACAAGTCTCTGTCTTTCCTTTTCTCCGTAGCCAGCAGGTAGGCTCTGATGGTACTCATTCCCTGGCAATGGGAGGAATTGATAGCAAATCAAATAAACTTCAAGAGGCCCTAAAGAGGGAACTCAGTATCCCTGCCAAAGAGGGACCATTTGCAAAGCTTGCACACTTGGCCCTGGGTGGCTTCTCCTGAACTGGCACTGCCCAGGTGGTTTGTGGGAGGTGAGGGTGGGCTCTGGCTGCATCATGTAGAAGGCAAAGAGGAAATTAGGGGCCAGCTGCAGACCCTGAAGAAGGCTGGGAGGCTTCATTGTGCTGTGTTGGAAGAATCCTGAGAGGCCTTGGGCTCCATCTAGTATTGACACTATGCAGGCTGTGACTGGACTCGTCTCCTGCTTTTAGATTCCTTATCTGCAAAACAAGTATGATATCAAAGGTGAAGTCTGGGTCTTGCAGCAGGAGCTGGTGTGGGTCTGAGGCTCAGAGGCTTTTGGAGATCCGGGGTAGAAGGATTCCCAGAGTCCATTGTGCCGGGGCATCCCTTGGAGGCTGGTAGGAGTTCTGGTTTCCCCAAGCTTATACAGAATCCTGGGTTCTCTCCTGAGCCTACAATCTGTCTTCTTTTCTCCTCCAGTGTATGAGGTGGTCACAGCTACGGGGGACGTTCGTGGTGCAGGGACGGATGCCAATGTCTTCATCACAATTTTTGGAGAGAATGGGCTCTCTCCCAAGCTCCATCTCACCAGCAAGTGAGTACCACGTTGGCCTTGGCGAGTTCTTGGGCATTAGTGTGGGTTGAGGAAGTTTCTGGAACCCAGGGGTGGCCTTCTGCTCTGGGGAGAAGGCATATCTGATCATGGCATGTTAAGTGATGAGGGGTCATGTACCAGCCAGGACTTTCCCAATGATACCCCATCAGTCTTCCTTAGCCCTTCTCTTGATTTTGTGGACAGTAATGCCTAATTTGGATCTGCCAAGAATTCATATTATTTGTGCCTTGATGTGGGAGAATAAATACTTAGGACCAAGAAACATGGGTACAGGTCCAGCTTTACTATGCAGTCATCTAACTTTGGCCAAATCTCATTGTATCCAAGGCCTCGGTTTCCTCCTATATCATCATAGAGCTGTTGGGGCAGGGACAGTGGGAAGCTCATTTGTGTGAGGGAGTCTTGAGCTTCATATGCTCTGCACCAAGCTCATTGGGACCTGTCATTGAACCTGCCCATCAGTCATGCACACTCGGTCACATGGATCACATGCGTGTGCTTATGTGTACATGTGCATTGTGGACACTTTTTTGCATGCTATTATAGCCCTCTGAGGCAAGGACTGTTGTTCTGTCTTTCATCCTCCCTGACCCCACACCCATGCATACACAGAGGCCCACACAGCAAAACCTGAGCACATATTAGCAGAATCACAGAATTTCAGAGATGGTCAGGGTCCTCAGGGAGGGTCTAGTTTACTGTTTTCATTGTGTGCTGAGCAGATAGGAACTTGACCAGTTGCTTCTGGGCACCATGCCCCCTATCTTAGAGCAGCTCCACGTAGGGATGCCTTACCTATGCTCACTGGGTTAGATTCTGCCTGAGCTGAAGTTTCCATAGCTAAGAAACACTTGAAGCCACTGATGGATCTTAAGCCATCATGGAGAAACTGAGGTCCAGAGAGCAGCAGAGAGTGGCTCAGAGTCATGGAGTGTTTGAAGGGGAAGCTGGTCCTTGATCCGTGGTCTTGGTGTAAATATTTAAGTTGACCTCATGACTCTGGCCCTGGGGTGTGTAAGAGACTCCCCTCAGGGGTCCCTGGGGCTCTGGGTGTGATCTCTGGATTTATGTCCTGGAGCGTCTAGGGGTGGCTGGGGTGGGGACCCCAGGCCAGGATACTCTGGACTCTGTGCCTTGCGGGCTGAGCAGGCCCGTGACATGTGCTTGTCCTGACTGCGGGCTGCGGCCTGGCTGGGCCGTGGCGAGGCTGAGGCCGGGGTGAGGCAGGCATAATGTGCTGTTTTGTCCGTTTCTGCAGAACAGGGTACCCGCCTCCTTGCACTGCTCTCACTGCCTGTGATGTGCTCGTGGAAGTCTTTCCCTCCAGTGATGTGGGCACGGTAAAGGGAATACATGAAATGCCCGTCCTCTTTGCCATGTGCCTTCCCAGAATGCTCTGCAAGAGGGAGAAGCCTCTAGGACAGAAGCCCCCCTTCCTAACCCTTTTCTCCTTCTCTGACTCACCTTCCTTCTTTCATGCACCCAGTATCCTCAATTTCCTCCCCTGGCATTTTTTCCTCTGTTAAAACATCTTCTCAGGAAGGGCCCAGAGTGACTTCTATAAAGTGGTGCGCAGGGTTGTCACTGACCCCCATTCCAGGAGTCTGAGCTTCAGCCTTGCCTCTCCATGGGAAGAGAGTACAGGGGAGCAGGCTCGAGTGAGCCGGCAGAGCCAGAGGGGCACAGGCAGCTGGCTTCTCCAAGCTGCCCAAGGATGCAGTCGACAGACCCCGTGACAGCCTGCATTCTCCAGAAGGCTGCGGGCGGGGGTCTCTGCCTTGATCAGTTATTTTTAGGCTCTAGGTTGGGAAGAAGAGCATGCATCTGGTCAGGATCCCAATGCCTCTGGTTAGGGGTCTCTGCAGCAGTGACCTGGAGGATCTGCTGTGGCTCTGGGAGGCTGTAGAGGGCTGCATGGGGAGGCGGGGAGAGCTGCAGGACGAGGGCCATGGGAAGGGCTGCTTGGATTTCCAGCATGGATCTTAGTCCTTTGTGAGTAGTCAGAACTCAGTAAAGCTGAGGTGTCATATGGCTGCAATAAACTTCACAGGGAGGGGACAGAGCAGGCATCCAGTGGTGAAAAGAACTCAGAAGAGAGGGGTCTAAAGAGGGTCCTTTGGACTGAGGGGAACATCTTGCAGGAGTATGCAGGCAGCAGAGACAAGGTAGGCCTGCAAGGAGGAGGCCGGAGCTGGAAATGCAGGGCCGTGGTGACAGGGAGAGAGGGGCAAGATGGGAAGGGCAGGGAGGCCGGTCTCAAGGAGGTCTTGCTTGAAAGTTGATAGGTGGCTGCTCAACTTACGGTAGTGGCCAAGATCATCTGACCACAGGGAGCAAGATAAATGAGGGATGAGGAGGCTGGAGTCTGGCTGCAGCAAGAATTTAGAAAAAGTCTGCAGATGAAATTGCATAGACATGGTTCCTGTTATCGAAGACCCTTTGAGTTCAAGATGGAAGCTGGGAGGGATCCCAGCAGGCCTGTGCAACACGGAAGCAGATGGCAGGCAAGGCTTCACCTGAGCTACAGATGAAGTTAGCTTGGGACATTGCCGTCCCCAGGGTCTCATGATCTCCTCACATCTCAGCTGTTGCCTCTTTTCCATACCCAAACCCATCCCAAGCCAAACTCACTGTGTCACCCGGAAAACAGCCCCTTGTCCTTCACATGCACACGCACACGCACACACATACACACGCACACACATACACACGCACACACATACACACGCACACACATACACACGCACACACATACACACGCACACACACACGCACACACATACACATGCAGGACTTTTGTAAGAGAGTTCACTGATAGCTCACAGTGCTAGAGACACACATCACAAACCCACACAAACAGCTTAGCACGGAATACCAGACCTCTTATTCCTAAAATTCCACCGCCATCTTGGAATTTCTTTTGCCCTCTTTCTCCACAGCCTCCTGGCCACATCTCTTGGGACCCCTTCCTCTCTCTTCTGTCTCACCCTTGACTCCTGACCAATCCTGTGCTTTTTCTCCTGTGTCTCACCTCATCTTTCACCCCCAAATGGCTTAGCAAAAATATTTTTTTCCCCTACACAAAATGATTCCTACTCCAAGAAGAACTTTGATGTCGGATGTTAAAAGACTGATCTTTTCCATATTTGTGGTCTCGTGTCCAAATTCCTTGGAACACACCAGACCCTCTCCTAGTCAGCAAAGGATGTGACATGTTTACTGAGGTTCCCTCACTTGTGAACCTCCATGAAGTGCCAACAGAACCTCTCTCGGAGGAAGCTCCTATCCCCGTTTCCTTCTGTTACCCAGAACCACTCCCAACATTGGTCCATGTGATCAGGATATGGCAAAAGGATGGGATCTCATGTATCTTCTGGAACACAGTTGTCCTGCTGAGAACGCACCACCTGAGAGTGTCGGAGAGTGCCTGGCATTTTAGCCTGATGGCTCTGCCTGACGGGTAGCTAAAATGACCTGTGCAACCTGTAAGGGCTCAGGGGGTGGTGGTGGGGGGATCTGCTGCAAGGTGGCACGGACAGGGGCTGTGTGCTGCCTCAGCCTGTATTTGATGGTGGACCAGGATCCAAGGTAAGGCTCATTCTTCCAGGAAACATGAGGAGTCTGTATTTTTAATATTTCCTTTGCCCGGGGACCCTCTTCTGCTTTGCTATATCTACCCCTTTCCATTTTCTGAGACCCACAGGCATTTGCATTCTGACTGACCAAAAGTGAGCATCCCAGAGTGATTGGGATTGTCCCAGGCCTTCCCTTAGTGAAGGGAGTGGGTGGAGCCTGTCTCTGCAGCCCTTTCTCTCTGAAGAGAGAGACCCCCTGGCACAGGGAAAGCCTTCCCTGACTTCCAAAGAGAGGTTGGACTCCATCCGCCATCCCTGGAAGCTTGCTTTGTGTCTGGTACTACCCTGAAATACCCCAGTGTGGGCCTGGGACTTGGCTGGTGGGCTCTCTTTTCCTCAGGCTCTGCCTGTCCTGGTCACCCTACTTTCCTCTGCATGGCACCCCCACACTGTAAAGCACCATGGGTGATTATTTAACAAGCACACTGGAGCATGTCATGGGTGCAGGGTTCCCCTGGGCTGAAGGTGGCTGTCAGCATCCCTTCCAGAACCTTCATCAGAGGTGCCCCCTGAAACCTGCTGCTTTATTTCTAAATCACACTTCATCTTTGCCTAAAAATGGGGGGGGGGTGCCCTCCTCTGCCTCTACTCAGTGGCAACAGCTGCTCCCCAAATTCCATGTCTCAAAAGACAAAGCCCAGCAATTCCCAAACCTTCCAAAGAATCCTCCCTGGCAGCCTGTGGATGGGGTGGGGCAGGGCAGTGCCCAATCATGGGGTTGTGCTTTATTTCATAATCAGAAAAGCAAAAAGTGTTCTTTTGGGGAAATTTGGAAACACTGGAGACAAAAACAAATTTTCAACACTTCTTACGCAATCTGAATATCAAGACATGATATTTTTGTAAAAATCCTTCCATTCTGTTGTTTTTAAATGAAGGTGGTTTCCTGTTTTTATTGATTATTATGTTCATATGTTCAATTTTAACCTGTTTTCTCTTTTAAGCCTGGATCATACATGTGTTTGTCTTATTAATATTCTTTTATAGTAGAATTTTTAAAGATGGCAAAATATTCTTTCATATAGCTTCCTAGAGTGATTATTTCTTGGGGGATTTATCTGATGTAGAAGCTCTTGTCTATTTATTCTAAAAATCAGTTGTCTTATGTGTTGAAAGAGAAAATAACATTTATTTATTTATTTCTCATTCACAAAATCCTAGCATATACAATTGATGACTGTGTGCTTTCCAAGTTAATAGCCGCTGTGACTTTGAACCCAAACCTGGGTGTATTGTTGGTGAGAAATCCCCGCACCAGCTAGATTACCATGAGTGCTGGTTTGATTAATTTTCTTTCCAAGCACCAGACTGGTAAGCTTCCTTTCCCAGGAAGAAATTCTCCTGGGAAATTCTCCTCCATTCTTCATGGAGGAGACTTCTTATTTTCCTTGCTCTTGCTGAAGCTGTAAAGATGACATTCATCGTCTTTCTTATGCGACGGTGGAGTATGGACTGTTTGCTGAGCATAGCTTTAGTTCCCCTCTTCCTCAGGGGTGAGACCCACCTGAGAGGGTCCTTTGCAACCCAACAAACCCGGAAGGCTCTGCCACTCTCCTCCTGCCTTCTCTGCACCCAGACTGCACCCGACAAGGCTGCCTGAGTTTGTGTTTTCATGAACTGTGCTCTGCTTTAGGAGATGTCGGCCCTCATCTCCTGATGCCCTTCTTAAGGAAACTTCTCCCAGGGCAATTATTTGCCAAAGTGGGTCTGTTTGCAGAACCCCAGCTTCTGGGTTCTGTAGAACCCACGAAGTCTTGTTCTGAGCCTGAGCCTTGTGGCATTGGGGCAAAGCACCCCCCCCCCTTTAGTTTGAAGTACATTGATAACCAATGAAGAGGCTATTAGTTTTTCATTGCTGTAACAAATACCTGAGGTAAATTAACTTAAAAAGAAGAAACTTTATTTTGGCTTACAGATTTGGAGTTCTCATTCCAGGCTTGGTTGTCCCATCGGTTTGGGCAGCACACCATGGCAGGAGTAAGTGGTTGAGGAAGCTGCTCACTTTACGGCAGCTGGGAAGAAAGACAGGAAGACAAGACAGGAAGGCATTGGGTTCCAATATCCTTCATGGGCATGATCCCAGTGACCTCTGTTTTTTCTTTTTTCTTTTTTTTTAGTGCTGGGGATTAAACCCAGGATCTTGCCCATGCTAGGCGACTGCTATCCAACTGGGTGGTACCCTCAGTCCTAGGCCCCACCCTTTAAAATTTCTACCACTTCCCAGGAGAACCATGGGCTGTGATCCAAGTTTTTTAACTCATGGGCTTTGGGGAGACACTGAAGATCCACACCATAACGTTGGCATAAGTCTTCTGCTGTTTTCTTTTCCCCTGGGCCATGTGCTTATTCCAAAAGCCCTGGCCAGGAGCACAGGGGGAGGTCTATCTTCTCAGGCCTAAAGGACTCACCTGCAGGGCAGGCAGAGCTGCTGGAAGAGGGGCTATCCTGGTCTGCATAGGGGACAGAGCAGTCGTCGACAGGACCAGTGGATTCTGATGCTAGTCGGCTGCAGCCCTGGGTGTGTAAGCTGGCTGGATTTAGGACGCTCCAGAGCCTGGACTTGCTGCGGCGCTGCGTTGCCGAATGGCTCAGGTGTACTCTTCTCTGTTCGCACCTTTTAGAAGCTGCCAGATCTGCATTTCCCTCACCACCCCACTTCCCTGGTTGCTGGTTTGGGGTGGAGTGTTCTCTTTCATGTTGCAATGGCAGGACCACAGTTACCTCCCAAGTCTGCATCCACTTGGGGCTGCCATTGCAACTCTTCCCACAGAGGACGAGGTCAGCAAGGGGAGAGGCAGAGTGGCCTGCACACCCACGGGCACCATGGCATCCATTGCTCCTTCCTCCTCCAGCCTCCTGGCCCAGAGCAACCAGCAGGCATGGCTTCATGACTTCGGGGAGCCACATACTGGTCCTGGCTCTGCCACCAACTAGCAGTTTACTGGTCTGTAATGTGGGGCTAATATGGCCCACTGTGGTTGCTTTAGTGACTTGCGGCAAAGACCCTGAGTGTGAGAGCAAGGTACTAACTGTCCTTGCCCCGACCCTCTCCCATCGTGTCAGATGCTCAGGACAGGATCTGGCTGAACGTAGCTCTCCCTGGGAGTGGGCCGATGGAGGGAGAAGAGGATGCCAGCCCTCAGCTCTCCTCCTGAGCCTGCGAGCCACGCCTTGATCTGCACTAACTGAGCACATGTTCATTGCAGGAGCGAGTCTGCCTTTGAGAAAGCCAATGTCGATGTGTTCCGGGTGAGAACCAACAACGTGGGCCTCGTCTATAAAATCAGGTGAGGAGCTGGCCCTGACGGGGCCGGGGGGGGGGGGTGGGGTGGGTGCGGGCAATGCTGATGAAGGCAAGCGATAAGGAATCGACTTCACTGTTGATTCTTTCTGGGTATGGATACTCTCCAGGTACTTTTTGAGGGATTACCAAAGGCCCAAATTATTTCTTTCCCATCCTGACTCACAGTGACCTAAATCCCTGTTAGAGACTCATTTCTTGGGTTAAGATTATTGGAGACAAATTTTCACAAACTTGGGACATGGGCTCTGAGAAACACCGTGGCACAGTGGTTAGGAGCAAGGCTGAGTCCAGATGGCCTAGGTTTAAGCGTCTGCTCTGCTATTTATTAGCTATAGGAGTTTGGGCAATTCACCTTTTCAAACCTCAGGCTCTTCCTTTATAATAGTGGTGCCTCACCTGCAATGACCCTAGGACTCCACGAGTTAGCATTAGGATAATAACTACAAGCAGTAAGATTTCAGAGGGTCTCCTTTTGCAAGATGCCTTGGACAGAGAGCTCCCCGAGGTGTCCTCTCGGGGGAGCGTCCTGAACGAGGAGGGCTCATCCACCACCTCGTTACAGAGCGGGAGTTTCTCTCACCTTTTCCCCTCCCAGTCCCTGCTCACCAATTCCCTTCACGTTTGTGCTCTTTTGTCAGAACGTTAAGGTCATCTGTGGTCTGATGGCACTCAGACTAGGGCCTGGACAGGGGTCAAATATGGCCTCAATTTAGTCCTGAGTTTTCTTCCTCCTGCTAGAAAAGTTAGGAGCATGAACTGGCTCTGGGAAATTAAGGGGCACAGGAGCCCTGGGTTCTTGGGAGGGGTTATAAGCAGGAAAAAGACTCTCAGAGGGGAGGGTTGGGAAGGGACTTTGATGTGTGGGTTAAGGAAGCCACCAGCTGAGGTTCCTCCAGGTGCCAGGCTCTATGCCAGGCACATACATGTATTCCTGGAAAGGAAGGTCCTGACACGTTGCGCCTGTCGCCTGTGTGTTAAGTCGTGTGCTCTACTGGGTTGAGGTTGCTCTGCTAACACCTGTCCATATAAATCCTCACTGTGATGGGCAGGATGAGATGTCTCATGTCAAGTGAGCTTGTCCAGGAGCCATGTTTTAGGGAAGAGATTAGACAAAGATGGCTATAGGAAGTGGGAGATCTTGAGGGCACAAATTTTGAAGAATCTGAATCTATGCTGCCCCCAAACAGCAGCTTCTCGACATATGTAGTTATTGCACACATGAAATGTGGCTGGTCCAAATTAGGATGTTTTATATGTATAAAACATACAACAGATTTTTCGAAGATTTAGCACAAAACAAAGAATGTAAAGTATACTGTTAATAAATTTTGACATGATTACATGTTAAAGTAAGTGGAATTAAATACACATATTCTTAAAATTCGTTCTGTATGTTTCTTTGTATTTTTTTAATGTGGCTACTAGAAAAATCTAAAATTACAGCTGTGGCTCATATTATATTTCTATGGGGCAACATTGTTCAGTGGCTATGGGGGATTCCCCTGATTTGTGGGGCTAAGGATAGCGTCTGCTAGTTGTGGGTGTCTGAGAGCCACAAAGTGAGACTCCCTGAACCCCAGGGACAATGACCTTGCAAAGTACCTCCTTACACAGAGCAGGAAACTGTTGTAAAGTAACAATAAAAGAAAATGGTGGAACCTTTCTTTGGAGGACACGTTGGGTATTCCACTATGGAGGGGAGGGGTTCATCTTGGTTCTGCCAGTGAAAGTGTTGGCTTCCATCCCAGGATCGAGCATGACAACACAGGCTTGAACGCCAGCTGGTACCTGGACCGTGTGATTGTGACCGACATGAAGAGACCTCATCTCCGTTACTACTTCAACTGCAACAATTGGCTGAGCAAGGTGGAAGGTGACCGTCAGTGGTGCCGTGACCTTCTGGCCAGCTTCGACCCCATGGACATGCCCAGAGGTTAGTGGCCAGGCTGGCCTGCCACCATCCCTCCCTGCCTGGACTGGGCTCCCCCTGTCTTGGTCTGGGCAGTTCCACCTCCCCTTGCCACCCTTCCAGGGTCTTCCTGTTGGCTAGGGCCCAGTGAAGCTATGTCTCTTTCTGTGGCTTTCCCACAAGTAAGCTAACCGGCTCAGGGCATCAAGAAAGTAGGAAGGGAAGAGGAACTGGAGGCAAGATGGAGGGATGGGTTTGATCCTGAGGGCAACCGGGTGTTCTCAATACCCGGTGTCTGTCAAGAGGCCCTCTGAGATCAAGGCAGCTTTCCCTATCTTCCTATTCTCTTCCATTTTTTATGATGTGGAAGAAACACAAATTATAGCCAGGGCCTTGTGGATGAGAATCAGAATTTGGAGCTTCCAAATCCCATCATGCTAACCTCTGGCTCCTCCTGATTTTAATGAGGAATAAACTAACTTATTTCCAGTGACATCTCTGGCTTAAAATTCAGTCATATTCAGTCATCTTGTTCTATAGGAATAAAGAGAACAAAGCATAGAAACACACATACACACACACACATACACTCACACACACACTCACATACACTGTATCTCATGTTCTTATTTTCCACTCTTTTGTCCTCTAAAGTCCTGACCTGATCTGACCCCATCACTGAACATATTTGCCTTTCCAAAAAGGAGAGGATTATGTAAGGTGCTATATTATAATATCCTGCTGTCATACATTCATGGGTCATCAGAGGGGAAAAGGGTTTGGAGGCTAGGGAAGAGAAGCCACTTCTCCATAGCCACTCAGCAGAACATGGACGGTGACCAGGCTGGTTGGATTCTGCCTTCCAACATGTACCTGTGTGGTACATTTCTACTTGGCCAGCCAGCCAGGTAGAAATCAACATACACCCTGTCCAGTGGGCTCCAGCTCTCAATTTCTGTCTACCTCTTATATGTCACCTCCCAACCTTGAACACTTGAACTTCATCATAATAATTTGCAACTTTATTGATTCTTTAAAAATATTGATATTTTCTCTTTACAAAGCCAAATTTTATCATTGCAGAAAATAGCCATATGCAAATGTCTAGAAAAGAATATCCATAATTCTATCACCTGGAAAAATAACACTAGTGACATTTTGTGCATTCATTTCTAATCTTTTCTATGCATGTGCAGTTTGAAATAATGGGCAGCTATGACAGCCTCTGTTTTACAGCATGTTTATTTCTATGCCATTAAATATCACTCAACATTCCTACTTACAATGACTGTGCAGTATTCTGGAGTATTCACTGAATTTCTTATCATTGGAAATGTATTTTGCATTGCCCCCTGAACATTTTTTTTGATGATAGACAATTCTATTATAAACTATACACCTGCATCTTTGCACTGATTCATGATTCTTTCCTTAAGATAATTTCCAAAGTGGAATTTCGAAGTTGAACAGAATGCTCATGGTTGATGTTTTTGAGGAGCATTTTGATAAGTGGCCCTTGAAACTGAGTGTCTGTGCACAGTCCTACCAACTGTGCAAGCAACCCATGTCCATCAGCCTGGTCGACATTTAATAGTACTGTGTAATGTTCCAGTTGGAGAGGAAAAGGGGGTTTTCAAAGTTCTCTCTTTGGTTACTGGTGAGGCTGAATATTTTCATATGCTTATTGGAAAATTGTTGCGTTTTCTTTTTTGATAGATTTTATTGTATATATTTGAGGTTTCCAACATAATGTTGGTAGTAATATGGTTACTCTAAGGCAAGGTGTGTGTGTGTGTGTGTGTGTGTGTGTGTGCGTGCGTGAATTGTGTGTCCTTTGCTTGTCTTTTCTGTTGGTGTGGAATTTCCTAGGTTCTCCCATAGCATCTTAAGCATCTTTAATTTTTGATCAAGTCTCTTTACCACGATGAATCCTTCGAATTGTCCTGTTGGCCAACTTCCTTTTCTGTTCTCTTAGTCTCCCCTCTCTTGACTTTTCCCGCTTCTAGTTTGTCATCTTACCTTCTGCTTTGGTCACACAAAAGTCTGGGGCTCCGCTGTCAGAGAAAAGCTTCTAAAGAGTCCCCATTGGGAAATGAGCTCACTGGTTCCCGGGTTTTCCATAAGAGTCGCCCAGATTGTTGTTTTCTTGCTTTTTGAAGCAGGACCCCTGCTGACCCAGTCTCTGAGTCATTTCTTGGACCCTGGTAAGCAGTGGAACATTAGGCTAGATTCCAGAAAAAAGAATGAAAAAGGGCTCTTGAATTAGTACTCCTTAATTAATATTCTTTAAATATTAATATGACTGTTTTGGTAAACAAATGTCTCAATTTCTTTTTCACCTGGAATTATACTAACTTGGTATTTGGCCACCACTGGAGATCTTTGATATAAAAATAGGAAAGATAATTAGTTCTTCATCCATGCAATTTGATAGGTGGAATATTTCAAAACATGGGATGTGGGCAATGGCAGAAGGAGGGGAGAGGAAAGGGAACTTTTCCCAGGTCTGTATCACCAACTCCCAACATTGTCTAAGGGAGGGAAGATTGGTAGATGGCTTTCACCCCTCCCTCACCCCAAGGACAATGGCTGAAGTCCTGTCTGGTTATCAGCTGGAAACTTGTTTCATTCCTGCAGGTGTTCTAGGATTGCTGATTGACCCTCCGAACTCATCAGCAGGTAGCTATTGGGGTGGATGGGATAGGACTTGATCAGGTTTCTAGGAGATTTCTTTAATGGATCTCACATCTCATGTTTTGAGGCATGCAGGGGGGAGCTTGCCCTACATGTGAGAGCAGAAGGGGAGCTTTGGGACACTAGGACTGCTGCCCTGGAATTCAACACTCACTTGGAGATGGCTGTTTCCTGTCTGGCTTTTCATTAAATGCACTTCTTAGGGGGGAAATACCCAATATATCCCCTACACCTTTAGAGAAATGGCCTTATTAGGGCTGACCTCCTTCTTAATGGAGCCCATTGGGTAGAAGGTAAACCTCAGGAAAAACACAGACAGGAAGTTCCAAAGGAAGGAGGTGGAAGTTGACCAGCCTCACAGTTTTGTAGATGGAAGACCTCGAGCCAAGTTCAGTTTTTTAGTTGTGCTCAATTGTTTGGCAAAATTCCTGTATCTGGCATATTAAAGAAAATTGACAGCAGAACAACCAAAACAGCTTTGCCTTTGGGTTCTCTCGGTTGATCTCCAGGCTTTGGGGATCCAAGGCTGGGCTCCAGGAGGTAGGTTGTTGTACCCCTCAATCCATTGGGGGTTCCCAAGACCTAGTCACTCACATTCCACCTCCAAGAGTTTTCCTTATTCAAGTATTACTGAATATCATATTATTTACTTGCATTATTCCTTACTTTTTAATCCTTCTTTAACTCACTTTTTATAACTTACCTTAACTTTTAAGCTTATTTGAAAAAAGAAAATTATATCAATATCCTGAAGAAAAGCTGTTCTCATTTGCTATAAATACCAGGTACATAGTAGTATACTAACTAATAACTTAAATATGCATCATTAGATAATGCTCATGCCCTATGCCAGCATCCCACAATCCACCAGTGGTGTCCAGACTGAACCCCAGAAAATGCCACCAATCCTGATTTGAGAGGTTGGGAAGGCAGAGCCTGGGAGGAGGGTTGGGGAGTAGCAATCATATCTGAACTTTCCTTTTCATAAGTCTCTTCTCTGCTTTATTTTAATGATACTTTGAGGGATCATTATGGGGTGAGGAAGTGACTGGCAGGTGTTAATGACAGAGATGAGTAAACTGAGATGCAGGCAGGAGTGACCCATCCAAGGTCAAATGGTCAATCACTAATGGAGGTGGGAGTAGAATGTGGGTCTCCTATTTTTGCCTGCCTCTTGGGCAGGACAAGACCCAGGGTAATTTCCTATCTGTATCAGAGCCCGAGAGTTGTAAGGAATCATGGAAGTCAGTTGGGCCAATCTCCTACTACTCCAGGATACCTTCCACAGTATCCCCGCTGTGGCTTCTTTGACCTTGGTTTGTATCCAACCTTTTTTGAGGGGTGGACAGTTTTGAGCCTCTCTGAGCAACCCATTTTACTGCTAAGCACTTGGAAAGACCTTCTTGCAATTAAAGCCTGATGGTGTTCCCGAGGCTTCCTCTTGTCTGGCTCCAGGCCTCGATTAACATCACACGGTGTCTGTCTACATGACAGTCCTTCAGTTGCCAGAAACCAGGCTTCTGTCCTCTCAGGAGTTATCTCTGGTCTCTCCTTTTGTGACCCTTTCCCAAGAAAGTTCCTTTTGGGCTAAAACTCTGTGAAGTAGAAGGAGGCTCATTAGAACAGGTTGAGGGGCCTCCCTGACACCATCTTCCTGCTTGTTGTTGTTGTGGCAAAACATAAACAACAAAAATTTTACCATCTTAACCATCTTTAAGTGTCGGATTCAGGGGTATCAACCCATTAAATCCTGTGTTTTCAATTCTGCAAACATTAATGAAATTGACACAGGTGCAAAATTACCATAAGTGGTATATGGTTGTTCACTTTATTTTTATAGGTGTCCTGTGTATAGGATGATGGGGAGTAATGAGTCCAGCACATTCTTACATTTTGCAGCTATTCCCACCATTCACCTCCAGAATTTTTTCTCTACCCAAATTGAGATGGTTCCCATTAAACACTAACTTCCCATGTCCTCCTCCCTCCCAGTCCCTCATGACTTCTATTCTAGTTTTGTCTTCTATAAATTTTGATTAGCCTAGGAAACTCATGTAAGTGGAATCCCATAGTATTTGTCCTGTTGTATCTGGCTTATTTCACTTAGCATGATGTCTTCAAGGTTCAACCTCAGAATAGCATGTGTCAGGATAATTTAAGGCTAAATCACATTTCATTGTAGGTGTTTACCATATTCTGTTTATTCATTCATCTGTCAATGGATGTTTGAGCTATTTCCACATTTGGCCATTGTGAATAAAGCTGCTGAGATCACAGGTGCCCAGATATGTGCTCAAATCATTGCTGCCAATTCTTTTGTGTATATACCAAAAAGTGGGATTGTTAGTTCATACAGTAATTCTATGTTTGACTTTTGAGGCACCACCCCAAACTTTTAAGTTTATTTGAAAAAAAATAAACTTAAAAGTTTTCTACAGTGGTTGCACTATACCGTTTTACATCTCCATCATCGATATCCGAGGTTCCAATTTCTCTGAATCATGACTGGCACTTTTATTTATTTATTCCATAATATCATTCGGATGGGTTCTAAATGGTGTCTCTTTGTAGTTTTCATATGCATTTTCCTAATGAGAATGTTGGTCGTCTCTTCAGTGCTTCTTGCTCATTTGTTTATCTTTGGAGAAATGTTCTTCACCCAGTTTTTAAAAATCAAGTCATTTTGTTCTTGTTAATTTAGAGCAGTTCTTTATTTTTCTAGTTATTAACCCATGATAAAGCCTGTGATTTTTATATATTTCTCTCCCACTCCATAAGTTGCCTTTCTGCTCTGTTGCTTGTTAGACTGTGTGCATGAGGGTTTACTTCTGTTCTGTTCCATGGATCAATATGTCTGTTCTTATTCCAGCCAGTACCACTACTGATGCTTCATAGGAAGTTTTGAGATCAGAAAGGGTGACACCAGCAATTGTTCTTTCTCATGATTGTTTTGGCTATTCAGGGTCCCTTAATGCCCCACTTCTGTTAATACATTCTGAATGGTCATTAACTGTTTTTAACAGTGACAATATGCCATATTGACTTTGTAGTCAAAGGGATCCCGTTCACCTGGAAGAAAAGAGGAAAACGCCTGCTCCATCCCAACTCCTCAGCTCTTGCCCAGGACTTCAAGGCCACTGGAGAAACCTCCGGCCTTCTCCTTCTCATGTGAATCAGCAGGAGTGGGGTCACAGTCTAAGCGGGATCCCCTGAATTTCTGTGAAATGTTCCACACAGATATCACACGCAATTAAGCATTTCAGACAAGGAGCCTGCACAGGGACTTAGCAGCCGTCTCTATGATTGTCTCCCACTTAGAGTGGGCGTCAGGGGTCCTGGCATCCTCTGGAGCCTGTGGAAGGCTGGCAGCCGCTTTCCCAGCATATCTGCATTTATTATCCCTGGCAACAGTCTCGGCTATTGAATTGCTTCAGAAGTGCCGTGAATTTTCCCTCCTGCCATCTGCCTCTTGGCATCCCTTCCTCTGCCATGAATGCCTGACTCCCTTCCTGGAGGGTTTCTTCCATCCTTCCTGGGATGGCTCACCCTCTTGACAACCCAGAATCCAGAGGGGCTGAGAAGCTGCATTGACATCCACACATGGATGGCAGCGTCCAGCTGGAAGCCAGGCTCAGTCCCCACACTTCGAGGCTGTGAAGCGTCATTCTTAGCAGCTGCCAGAATGCTCCACCATAGCTAATGGGGTGGGGTGGAGTCCTCAGGTGTTTGGGGTTGGATAAATGACTGAGAAACACCAGATTGCAGGGACTATTAATTGCCTTTTGGCTTCTGATTACTTAATATGTGTCTGTCTCTCCAACCAAGCTCAGGTGGCACTGAGGGTAACTCTGGGGTCTCCTCCGGCCCACCTGGTGATTGTTCTTTCACTTGCACCTGTTGCCTTGCCCCTAGGACTTAGAGGTTTATATGAACATTGGTTAGAAATAAGTGCGTTTACCAGCAGCAGAGGTGGGTAGTGGAGCTCTCGTGGGTGTGGACCCTGGGTTCTAGTACCCTTCAGCAACTGTGTGACTTCTGTTTCCTCCTCTTACTAGAACATTGGACCAGATGTCCCCTGCAGTCCTTTGTAGTACTGGCTTCTCTGGCGCTCTGCTGGCAAAGGACCTTAGCAGGTTGTCTGCCCCATTTATTCCACCTGCTGACATCAATACTTCCACTTTGATATTGTCACTTCTGGTTGTGACATTCACAGGCAACAGCACCCAGGTATAATTGATAAGCATTCTGCAGAATTACACAGGCTGGGAACACGGGGTCCCCCAGCTCCATCTGACTCCTGAGGTGGGGTGGGTGTAAGGCAGGACAGAAGGGTGAGTTGCAGGGCCCTCTGAGCCCTACAAGGCCCGAGGGGATCATGTGATCTCTCTGGGTAGATTCGGGATGACATGGTGCTGCATCTTAGAGTTTACCTGGGAGTCTGCACCTGGTTGGAAGGCATGAACAAGACCTTTGTAGGGCAGACTCTGCCTGGTGTCTCATAGCCAGTATGATGTCACTTCCTGCCTATGGATCGTGCAGTTGTCCACATCCCAGTACTAACCCACAGAGCCTCCCACCTTGAGAGCTCCGAGGTGATCGCATGGCTTAAACTAATATTGAGCCCACACCACATCACTTTGGGGAAGTGCTGCCAGCTGGCCTCGGACAGGCCTCTGAAGCCCAGAGCTGTGTTCCAGCTGGCCTGCGTGCTGTTCACACCCAGGGCTGGTCACAGGGCCTCACAGCTGTTTCAGACTCTGGCCTCCTCAGCAGTGGAGGGAGAGGGCCCTTGTGTTCCTAAGCTCAGTCTTGAGACCTGGCCTGCCCCACCTGGTCTCCTAGCTCCCTAGGCTTTGTTAGGGACAACCCTTCTTCTAGGGGGCATTTAATCATCCTTGGTGAATTAATATTAAGAATGTAATAATCATAACTGGCTGCAGCCATATTTGTTATAGGCTTCAAAAAGAACAAGGTTGTTATGAGAGGAAAGAATGCTCACAACACCTTGGGCAGGTGGACCAGGAGCAGGCATGTGGCCATGAGAGGGGAGGATGCTTTCATCTGGACTGAGGGAGGATGCTTTCCTGGACTGCTGGTCTTGAGTAGGTGAATTGACCCCTCCCCCTCCCTGAAAGCTTCCTAGAGCCTGGGACAGGAAGAAATGGGGTCGTATTTGTTCCCATCATCTTCACCATTTCTAGCCTTGGTATTTCATCAGGTAACTGTGGTATTCTTTCTGTTCTGGGCTGCACAATGATTATCATGAAGCTTCGGATGTGTGCTTGGTCTTGGCAAGACCACACTGGGCGTGCTTCGTGGTGCATTTGAGGAGACTATGGGATAAGAAAGGGTTTGTGATGAATGGACATGTGAAAATGGTACTGACCTGCAGTGGCTTATGACCTTCCAGAGGACTGTGTGGTGCAAGAGCAGATGCAAAATGAATACAGTTGGGTGATTGGTGCAAGAAACATCCATCTGGGGGGCTCTGCCAAAGAAACCAGTGGCCCTGACTTATTCCCAGATTCTACTGGATAATACTATGGTGTGATTAAATCATTAACTTAAAAATATGGCTCTCTAGGTCAGAAAGCACATGGGACTAATTTATATCCTGAGTTCCAGTTCTGGCTTTGCCATGCCACCCAACAGCACTGAGATCTGGGGCAGACCGAGTGGCCCCTTGGAGCCTATGAGGATTAGTAGAGTCTGAGTGGGTCCAGGGCCAGCCCTTTTCCATGGGGCAAGAGGAAAAGGGCTATCTACCCTCTGCTGTAGGAACTTCTCCTCTAGTTCATCCCACCTGCACATCCCATCCTCTGTATATTCCCTACTCCTACGCACTTGGTCTTGGACCCTCATGCTCTGTGGTCAAATCTAGCTCTGTCACTTGACCATTTCTGTAAGTACGAGCAGATGCCTTAAGCTCTATGCCTGTATTTTCTCATCTGGAAAATGGGGGTGACATTAATTCCCACCTCACAAGGTTAATTGGAATAAGCATAAAGGATTTAGTGCAGTGGCTTATGGACTGATAGGTATAGACTAGGTGCTCAGTAAATGATCGGATTTGGGGTGCTGTGCCCCTGTTTAAGCTCCCAATATCTTCTTCCTCTTGCCCCACCTCCAGGCCTGTTCTGATGTTGAGATACACAGTCTTCAGTTTGAGCCTCTTAGAACTGGTAAGGGCTTTGAAGCTGCTTGGTGCCAGGATCCCCTCTTGGACCCGGATTTGGGAGCCTCATGGGAGCAGACTGGCAACCTTGCAGGTGACTGAAACCTGCAAGGAGCCCCAGCCTTCTCCCCATCCCTGGCATTTCCCCGACACCCAGCTGCAACATTGGTCAGGGCTCTATTTCCTGTGGCTCCTGCTCGGGAGTCCTTGTCCTTTGCGCTCTGTGGAGGTGGTCTCAGGCCCACAGACCCAGGGCCGAGAGCTTCAGGGTGGGGAGCTCTGGGCCAGCCTGCCGCATTCTCCTCCTTTGAACTTCACAGCAGCTTCCCGCCCACCCCTTGTGCTCCCACCTAGCACTGCGGAAAACCAGCTCCGGAAAGAGTGGGAAGAGAGAACTGCTCTGAATGAAGCCCCAGTGAGGCACAGCAGAGAACTTGGGGACTGGAAGGGACATTGTCTACTCCTCCTCCACTTTATAGGGGAGAAAACGGAAGCCCAGGGGACTGAAGCGACCTGGCCTTGGTCACACGGTACAACCGTGGCACAGAGCTGGAGCCCTGGGCTGGCCGTGCCAGCTCTGGCTGCTCTGCCTCTGCTGCTCCCGACTCATTCATTCAGTGAGTCAACGAGTGGATTATTTTGGAATCTCCTGGAATCTCTTCATCTCCTCTCTAGGAGCTTACAGTCTAGTCATGAGAGTCAGGCAGGGAGAGAATCCCAACGAAGAAGGCTAGAAAGCTCTGAGTGGAGGTGGCCAGGCCAACAGAGGCACAGTGCCAGGGCAATCAGAGGGCTTCGTGAAGGAGGAGATGCTCAAGCGTCCTTGTGGGTGACAAGGAGTTTGCTGGGCTGCAGTAGAATGAGGGCTCTTGGGGAAATCATGGGCTCCGTGGGCACAGAGTCTCATTCACATCCCACAGTTTCACTGTGACCTCTGCCCTCACCCAGGGCCACTGCCAGATTTGGGGTGCTATGCCCCTGGCTAAGCTTTAGTCCAGCAGCCACCTTTGCAGAATGCAGAAATGATATATTTGCTCTAAACTTGCTTATTCTTGTTTTAAAGCAGGTGTTTAAAATAATTTTTTTTCTACTGATGGAAATAGCACTTTCTCTGTGCCCCAGTTTGTATCCATAAACACTTGAACTCATGATACAGAAACCGCCTTGGCCCTGATCCAGTAGTTGGTGTCCATTCCAGTGCCTTCCTGATGGGACCCTCCCTAGGTTCCAGGGGTTGGCTGGGGCGAGCCCAGTGCAAGTCACAGAAAGGTGCCTCCTACCTAGGGCAGGAAGTCCATTCGGTGGCCCTGTTTCGATCTTCTTCCATCTAATCCTCAATCCTCCCTCCAGCCTTGTGGCCTCTCTGACCCATTCAACGGCTTTTGGTACCAAAGTCAGTTTCAGGGTGTAACAGGCTGGCAGAAGTTCTCAAAGATTCCTTCCAAACTACAGAGAACGTATTAAAGTATTGGCTTTAGGCAACTCTAATTGTCAATCACAGAGGAAAAAACATGGCCATTGTAAAAAATCAAAAGTATTGTACAAATAGGCAAAAGAAGAAGAAAATCTTCTATAATTCTATCACCCAAATGCGGTAATAGGCGATTTTTATTCAATGTTTACTCAATGTCAGGCATCATGCTCAAGAAACTGCCTGTCATCTTTCTATCATGTATGGTCTATCTTCCTGACATCTATCATAGTATCCACTTATTTCCATGGCAACCCATGAGGAAGGTATTTTTACTATGCCCATTTCACAGAGGGAATTACCTAAAGATAAGTTAGTTTCTGGGTCAGAATGGGGCCAGGAGTAAATCCAGAGACTTGAACTCAGTCTCTGTGGAAGATTGCTTTTGAGACACCCTTGCTAACATGTTGGTGAATTTCCTGTCTGGTTTTTTGTTTTGTTTGATGCATGAATGTATTAAATAGTATATATTGCTTAACAATGGTATTATATTCAGTTTTGTAACCATCTTTTTCACTTAATACTATAGTATAACACTGAATAATCTTCTAACCATTATTTTAAATGGCTGTATAGTAGTCCATAAATGAAAGAATATCATAGTTTGTGCAAAGAACCCCCTATTTTTGGAAATTTTTAGGTTGTTCCCAATTTGGGGTTATTATTAACAATGCTATGATAGACATCCTTAAAGGTAATTTATGAGAATAATTACTCTCTTACCATAAAGGAGTTGCTATGCACAGGACTGCATGATTGGTTCAAGGGTTTTGCAGAATGTTAAGTCTTTGACACATGGGACTCACCTGCCCTGCAGAAAGGCTGAGTGAAGTTCCAGTGGTTCCAGCTGCGGGAGAGTAGAACTGGTTCTCCAGAGATAGGAGAGGATCAGGTGAGCACTGAGGTGGAGTCTGAGAAGGGAGTGAGCCCGGGGTGTGGAGGTGGGTGGGAAAGGTCTTCTAAGAGCCATGGTGTTGGGGCAAAGGAAGACAAGTGACTGAAGATGAGTGACAGGTCTGGAAAGAGCTCTGCAGGGCTTGGGTGATTTGGATTCAGGGATGAGCAAGGTGGGCTAAGAAGACTGGAAGCTTCTCTACGCCCATGCCACGTTTCCACACCTGAGAGCATCAGGCTAACATTGAAAAGTTTTTTTGTTTGTTTGTTTGTTTTTTGTTTTTTAACCCCTAAGGGAAATATTCTGTGAGTGATGAAAGAAGTAGAGTGATTTTTTTAATTGTTGACAACTGATGTTCTAATGCCATTGTCGACCAGGATCAGCTGAGGTCAATCCAGGCCTCATGTTTTCAGGCCCATGTTAAGTGTCAAATGAGCACTTTAGATACTGGGAATTTGGGAGAGGCCACTGTGGCTTGGGAGGTGGGTACTTCTAAGAGAGCCTGGGGTGTGAGCTGGGCCTGGCTGGTGGGTGCCATGACAGGGAAGAGAGAGCCCTCGTGTTCACACCTCTTCAGTCCAAATCTGGGCTTCACTGTTTCCAACTGTGAACTTGGTTGAGTTCTTGACCTTCTGCTTCCTTTGTTTCATCAGTCCAATCATGACCATAGTAGCAAGAGGGTCCATTCTTGGCAGGTTTAAATGAGGTGAGAGATGTGACTGGCCCCTTTGGGTCCTCAGTAAGTGTTAGAAGCTCTTTTTATTTTAGTACATTGGTGTGTCTGCAAGGACAGCAAGATCAAGGGCATTCTAGGGAAAGCAGAAAAGTCCTGTCCTATTTTCTAGACCATGAGAGGCTGAGAGAGGAGGAGAGGCCAAGTGAGAGTGGGGGAAGCTGAGAAAGAGGCCTGGGATTTTGCCGGGGGAATCTTGCATATGGGCCCAGGAGTTGGGAGTGTGTCCCATGGGCTATGAGGAGCTTGGAAAGGAGATGATTGGAGGTGGGTTTCACCTACTGGTATTGGACACACTGGGGCACTAGGAGCTCTGGGCCTGAGGCAGGAGGAGGAGACCTTTTGGGGGACAGCATGTGGGGAGGGAGCACTTCAGTTCTTGGGCCTGGGAGGGATTCCCTGGTCAGTGGTCATGACCCAGCCCTGCCCTACCTGCCCATCCTGGGTTCCCCTGGCCCCTGTGCAGGCTTGAGTAGGGATGGGCTCCCCTGGCTGGGAGAGAACATTCCTCCTCACCCCCCCCCCCCCAACCCAGGGCAGTCCCGCCGAGCTGCTCTCCCCCTCCATTTTCATCTCCACCTACTTACCGCCTGTGAGATCTCACTTCCAGCGCCTGGGCTCTCAGTAAGCGGAAGTGAGGGGTGTGGGGTGTGAGTCGGAGCAGATTCACTTGCGGGTGGGGTGGAATCAAGGCTGCTCGGCCTCCTTCCCAGCCCTCACCTGCCAAAATGACTAAGGCCACATTCCATGCTCCTGGGATGCGGGGATAGGGGAAGGGAAAGGAAAAAAACAGCATCCGTCCATTCATTCATGAGCCTCTGCCTCCTGAAAGAGTCCGGACCACGTGAGCATCGTGAGCATCGCAGAGGCTCAAGTCACACTGGGTGTGGGACGGTCCATTCCCCAGGGGACAGGCTTAGCCGTGGCCACGTGCTTGACTTCTGTCATTGGGCTCAGCCAGGCTCAGCTGTGCAAGTGGCACAGGATTTGGGGGGCCAACCCGCTCATCCCTGTGCCTGCCCCCACCTCCCCGGGCAGCTCTCTGATGCATTCCGTCGCTGCTGTGCGCTGACTGTTCCAGACAGAGCGTAGGGGAGGCTGTGGGGGCGGTTGGCGCACCCGGCGCAGGCAGGCAGGCAGCTGGGGCCTGCCGGTGCCTGCCTTTTCTGGAAGCCCACGCAGGCAGCTTCCGCCGGCCTTCAGGGACACATTTCCTGTTTGAAGGGGGCAGCCTTGTGCCTCCACCATGGGGCCTGCAGTGGGAAGGTAGGGCTGACTGTGTAGTCACCAAGAAGGTAACAAAGGACATTAGACAGTTCATTGCTGTGGCCTTGGGGCAGGAAACCTGTCTTAGGCTGCAACTAATTCCACCAGCACAGGACCCCAGCTCAGTTCTGTGTGGCTTCTCAAGGCACTGTGTGACTAGCCTAACCCCAGCTCTGTACTCTCATATATTGTTCTGAGCCATGCTTCCTTAGTTTGGCCCCTCTGAGCTCACAGTGACCTTTAGTGGCAGGAGGCCACTGCCTGAGAGGTAGGGTTGCTGGGCTCAGATGTAAAGGTCAGGCACTGCACCAGTGCAGCTATATAAGGAGACATTCTGTAAAGGGAAGGTTGTAGATTTCTGTATTTGTTATGATTATCCAACAGATGGCAGTAAAGTGTCTTGAGGAAGGGAATTTTTTTTTTTTTAATACTGGGATTGAACCCTGGGGTGCTTTACCACTACACTTTTAATTTTTTTATTTTTGAGAGAGGGTCTTGTTAAGTTGCTTAGGGTCTCACTACTTGCAATCCTCCTGCCTCAGCCTCCCAAATTGCTGGGATTATAGATGTGCACCACCTCACCCAGCCGGGATTCTCTTTTCTAATTTGCAGGAAGCTCCTGTAAGAGTTAACCGCAGCCTGCCATAAAGGCCAGAGAGAAATCAGTTCTAGGGAAATGTTACAACAGACAACACACAACATGGGTAAATCACAGGCCAGCTCTTGTGCTGGCTCGAGGAAATTCCCCATCATTGGCCATGAGGCCATTTCTCCATGTTTGCTCACTCTTCTTGGAAGAGGAGTAAATGCCTTGCTAGCCCTCATCCAACTTGACCTTCACCTCTTTCCCTCTCTGCTCCTGGTCTCCAGCCGGCCATGTGCTAAAGGCATGATTCCTAAGGTGATGGGATTGGAGCTGTCATCTGTCTTAACCTTTGGGAAGCCCCAGACCAGGTCCCCTTATTTATGAGACCCAGGGAACCTCCAGGTTTAGACTAGTCACACATTTGTGGGGGCAGGGAAATCTGGCCCTGTTTACTGACACAGGACGTGCTTCACCTCAACAGGTCTGTATAGCCAGTGCTTAGGTTGTGCTGTTACAGTCCTACAGCAGGCATTGATCACCTCATGCCACGCAGATATGTACCCATCCCAGGGCACAGAGAACAGAGTCCTGTGATCCTTGCCTAGAAACACACAGAACTGTGCCCAAGAGCACAAGACATAGGGCAGCATGGGAAAACTAGAGCCCATGGGACAAACCCAGGATGCCACCTGGGCCAAATGGCCCACAAAGCTGAAAATATTTCCCATCCGGTAATTCACAGAAAAAGTCTGCTGCTCCCTGGCAGGGGGCACAGAAGGTCGTGGGGTATCCTAGGAAGTGCTTCCTCCTTCCTTGGCAGGAAGGACCTCTGGGAATTCACAACCATTCCCAGCTCCAGTACAGGGCTCACTCTACCCAGAACTCGACAGACTCCTCTTTATAGTGGCAATTTGCCCAGGGCCCCAGGGCTAGAGATGCCAGGATGATAGGGGTCCTGGGCAGGCTCTGAAGGCTGTTTCTGAGCATTGGTCAGACTGCAGGGACAAGAGGACTCCAAGGGGACCAGGCACATGAAGCAGGAGGGGCTGGGAAGCATTTGTGGAAAGAGAAGCCAGTACTATGAATTATTCCAGAAGACAGAATTGAAATTTGTGGGTTGAATTATAAAGAGGGAAACTTTAGCTCTCCCAAACCCTTCCAGGCAACCTCAGGATGGCTCACATTTCAAGCCACTAGCCTGGGAGTTCCCTGCTCTGGCCCCCTCTGAAGGTTCTGGTTCCAGCTGCTATCTCAGGGGATCTTCATGGTTAGGCAAGAAGGGTGGAGTCGGAGAGTGGCTGTTCCTCCAGGAGCCTTCACTTAGGAGCAAGGATTGGAGGATTCTGTCCTCTCCCATTGGTGGATTTTGCTAAGTGAGGACTGAGGAGAGAAAGAGAAGACGCTCTCTGTCTGCTTTAGGCTCCATGTTCTCACAGCCAAAGACCAACGTGTATAAGCTGTGCAGAGGGTGCTGGAGTTCCCTCCGGAATTGGTGCCACATCATCTCCCAGGGCTGGCCCTGTACTGCGGGCAGGGGTAGAGGGGGATGACGTTGCGTTTCCTTCCCAAAGGCAGTGCTTTGCACTGAACAACTTTCCTGGGACTTGGGGTTTTAGGAAATTTGATTCAACTTGACATAGAGGACAGAGCAGAGCTGAAGAATACAGAGGATAAATACCTCCTGGGAGACAGAGTGGGGGTCAGGGAAGACTCTAGGAAGGAGTTGGACAGAAAGGCCAGGACAATGGGCCTCAATCTAAAGAGCTCTGGTGTTTATGAGTTTCCCAGATTGGGCATTAGACATCTGATACAAAGAATTCTGCTACCCAAAAAATGGAAAGCCACATAGGAAGGGAAAGAAGGAGGAAGGATTGTCTCAGCTCTTGGGATTATTGGCACTAAATAAAATCTGGAAGAGTCTTCTTCCTCTGATCACACCCTAAAGAAGACTCCAGATGGGGAGAGATAAACAGGATTCATCATGGTGCCAGGTTTACATTGACCTCTAGGTCCCCTTGAGGTAGTCTGGGGCTCACAGAGAATTTCTGTGCAGTGATTGGAAGACACAAGAAGCAGATACAGGTCTTTGAAAAAAGGAACCCCTAAGCATGTATTTGTTGGCCATCATGGTGCTCCTGTGGATTAGTTATGGCCTTGGCAAACTACATATGAATTTAATTTTCATCTACAGAATCCAATTTCCCTAGTGAATTTCTACATGGTGGTACAGTGTGGGAAAAATATTGGAGAAGGCAAAGGAGATGCAGGGAACCCAGCTGGAGGCATTTCAACAGTTCAGGGGAGATATGCTGGCGGGTTGGTTGGCATCTTGGGTTTGGATAGACATCCCAAGGCAACATGTCAGTAGATAAAAACAGCAGGTTCCCACCAGCTCTGATTTATGTGCTACATACAGTGTAATAATGACCGTTTGGAACCAGTGTTGAATGATTTATTTCTTGCTCTGTTATTGACAATAACCATGACAATTTGTGCCTTGCTGGGGAGAAGGGTGAATGGTAGCTCAGAATCAAAGTATTAATGAGGAATTTATGTTATGGCTCTTAGAAGAAGGAGCCTCCGTGCTCAACACTCTAGAGGACGGGCCTGTTTTTCTTAGGAGCTTAATGAGCTAAGGCTTCCTCTGTCTTCATTTCCAGGTAACAAATATGAAATCAAGGTGTACACTGGCGATGTAATTGGTGCAGGGACGGATGCTGATGTCTTCATCAATATCTTTGGAGAGTATGGAGACACAGGTAATGGGTTTGAATCCTTTTTCACAAGCCTTGCCCAGCACTGCCTCTTAGAGGGGTTATTTCCCACAACCCTGGCAGAGGAAGGCAGCTCGAGCCCCCTTTGGGCTCCTCTCTCGAATATCTCTCGTGATGTGGTTTGTCATGGCCTGTCTGGAGTGTCGGGCTGTCCATGCTGTGTTGTAAGATTTATGTTTTCAGAATAAAGAATGCCTGGTTTGGGGGTTGATTAAAATTGGTTTATATCCTAGACTAGGTGCAAACCCAATCTCTGCATCTCCAGGGATTACTGCCTCTCTTCAACTCCTTAAGCTCTGTGCCCATCCAAGCTATGCGTGGGGTTGTGGCTGGGTATGGTCTGATCCAGAGCAGTGAATTGGCTCGTATTGGAATGGGGCCAGGGGACAGTTAGAATTGCCTTCACAGTTGAAGCAGGAAATGAGGACAAATACAGCTGCAGGTGCTGGTGAGAAGTTCAGGTCAAGAGAACTGAGACAGGTGGTTCTCTCCTGCTTCTGCCAATTTAGTGGTATAGGGGTCAGAGAAGCTACAGAGACATGTGAATTTTGGATAAAATATATTAAAGAATTCAAAATGTATTGTTGAGCTTATAAGGGAATAAAAGAGAACTCACCAGGTGCCAGAAATGAAGAGGGAACTCAAATATTAACCATGAATTGATGTTATGACTCTTAGAAGGAGGGAGCTTCATGCCCAACAATCTAGAGCATAGTTTTTTATACCCATTTGGGGGTCAGAAAAATGAGACCTTGGCCCTGCATGAGGCAAGAGATTTGAAATTAGAACTGCACATAAAGCCAGAAGCACTGAAAATTCATAGAAACATCTTCAGTGAAAAAATAGACCAGGAAAAAATTTACTCATCAGTAATATCACTAAAATTTTAAAAAATTGTTGAGAAATTGATACCTTAGGTTTATATCACATGTGGGCTCAAGGTCTGATTTTATACTAAAAGTGTGACTTGGAAAGCTGCTTTCCCTAGAACATTGTTCCATGGCAGTAATAAATACCTTCAAGTACTTGATGTAAGCATTTGGGAGACTGCCCAAGATTCTCACAATAAAGTACTAGAGATGAGTTTATTTTCCCAAACTACAAAACACTCAAGGTCATAATAAGCATAAATCAACACAGCAAATAATAAGATTAAATCCTTAGAAATGTGGTACATAGACACAATGAAATATTAGCCATAAAGAAGAATGAAATTATGGTATTTGCAGGATGTGTGGAAGTGGAGACTATCATGCCAAGTGCAATCAGTCAATATCAAAGAATCAAAGGCCAAATGTTGTCTCTGATATGCAGATGCTGACTCACAATAGGCATCGGGGTGAGAGTGGAGATTCACTGGATTGGACCTGGGGGAATGGGGGAAAAGAAGAGAGATGGACATGGGAAAGCCAGGAGTATGAATTGGACATTAGTTTTCTATGTTTGTATATGAATACATGACTAGTATAACTCCATGTCACGTGCAACCACAGAATGGGAAGTTATACTCCATGTATGTATGATATGTCAAAATATATTCTACTGTTACGTATAACTAAAAAGAACAAATTTTAAAAATGAACATAATAAAAAAGATTAAATCCTTAGGCATTTCAGATAATGGAAAAATTCTGAGAAAGCCTTTATCTTAAATTGTTCAAACCTATTAAGTGCATGAAAAAGGTAATTGAGAAAATAAGACACTAAAAAACAGCAAATTTTGAGAAAGAATCAAACAGGAATACAGGAAATGAAAATATGGCTACTAAATATAGTTAAGATTTTTTTTAACTCATTGGATGAGTTAAACAATACAATTAGAAATAGTTGAACAGAGAATTAGTAAACAGGAATACAGGAAATGAAAATATGATTGCTAAAGATAAATGTTTACTAGATGAGTTAAACGATACAACTAGAAATAGTTAAACAGAAAACTAGTGAACTCTAAGATAAATATGAGCAAAATATTCATATAGCACAGAGGCAAAAAAAGATTGAAAAATAGAAATGAGAAGTCATGGGAATGAAGGAAAGAATGGAAAGGGCTAATTGATGTGGTGAATAGGAATTTAAAAAACAGAGAATATGCAGAACAGGTGAGGGAATATTCAAAGTGACAATGACAAACTTTTTTAGGATGGGACAAAGATATGAATCTTCAGATTAAAGAAGCAAAAGGAGTCATGGAACAGGTAACATAAAAACAAACCTACATTTAGATACCTTACGGTGAAACCAAAGGCACAAAGAAAAATCTTAGAAGGAAGCAGATCTGGCAGATCACCTTCTGTGAAAACAATAGTTAAATTGATAGCAAATTCCTAGTAGCAAGAGGTATAAATCCATGTAATAATATCTTCAATGTTCTGAGCCAGAATATATGTCAGCCTATAATTCTACACCAGCGACGTCATCACTCCAGAGTGAGGCAAAATGGACAAATTTCCACGCCAACAAAGAGATATAGAATTAATTTACCATTTCTAGATTGATACTTAAACCCCTGAAGGCAATACTTTAAGAAAAAGAAAATTGTACGCTGAACAAAGTGAGAGACAAGAACCAACTGTGAATAAAAAAAAAATCCATGACTATGTAACAAATCTAAAGAGGCATTAACTACGTAAAACCTTGTCATAATGATGAACATAAGGGCAAGAAGAAATGTGGATCTCAAACACTTAAAATCAATAATATTTGAGAAGGAAAGTGGCTAGGGAGATTTAAAACAGAATGTGGTTTTGGGGCCATAGTCCATCTTCCCACCCTCAAAAGATTTTATAAAGGATTAATTGCACAAGCATGAATATTAAAATTGTAAAAGTGCCCACCCAAAATAGAAGTATATAATCTACACATCAATAGGACAAATACAAAGGAATGACGAATCAAACCAATAGAAAGAAATGAGGAAAGAGAAGCAAAAAACATGACTAATAGCAAAATTTAGACAAATGTATCAATAGAAAAAAAAACTTAGAAAAACTTAGTTAAAACATAAATATTATCCTATTATGTGAAAGGAGAAAAAACAATGAGCTTAAATAGATGATGCAGAATATTTGAAAAGAAATGAGTTGGAGTAAATAGGTAAATAGCAACAATAGGAAGGAAAGTGGCATGGCTATTCATATCTGTCGAAGGTAAACTACTTTGCTAGACAATGGTAAAAGGAAGAATGACAAAAAGAATAATACCATAGTTCTGAATTTGTTTAAATTTAACAGCAATATTTCCAAAATATGTCAGCAGTAATTAACAGAATTCTTGGAGTAACTTGAAAAATACACAATGATGAGGGAGATTTTAATACAACATTCTCAACAATTGATAGGTCAAATGCATAAAAATTTAGTATGAGTGGAGAAGATCTTAGCTACACAATTTATAAGCTTGTTCTAGTAGAAGTATGCAGATTTCTGCATCCAACTGGTAGAGAATACATTTTCTTTTCAAGCACGTAGTAACCACATACAAAACCACAAAGCTGTATGGATCCATAATATAGAGACAACATTCTTTGATCATAGGTGGTGAAATTAGAAGGAACACTATTTATGAACAAAGACCAAAAACACATTTCCAGGTAGTTAATTGATCGAGGAAGAAACTGTAATGTGAAAAGTCTGATAGAATGTATATCATCAGCATCATCATCAAGAACAAAATTTATTGGGTAGAACTAACAGAGACAGTACCGATAGCAGGAGTGAAAGCCTCGGGTATCCATCACATACTAGGGTTCCCACTACAGACCTTGGAGACAGACAATGATTCTGAGGCTGTGGGGTCTTTGTTCTGCACTAGCATCTTTCTTGGGGTTGGGATCCAGGAGGAATATGGCATGGAGATTGTTGGCCTCTGATCCTCTTTGCTATGTTAGCATTCATTGCTTAGAAGAATACAAGATTGTCCCATGCATGGTAAAGAGGCTGGGTCTAAGCCTTGTGATTATCACTATATGATATAACTTGATCTTTGGTCTCAGCATCTTAAAAGGATTGATTGTCTCAAGGACTTGCAGTAGCTAGTTTCCA
This sequence comes from Urocitellus parryii, assembly GCF_045843805.1. Taxonomy (NCBI): domain Eukaryota; kingdom Metazoa; phylum Chordata; class Mammalia; order Rodentia; family Sciuridae; genus Urocitellus; species Urocitellus parryii. Next base: position 26,780,548 of record NC_135543.1, read on the forward strand.
AAGAGATCTGTAATCATTAAAGAAATTAGAGCAGCAATTAGAATTCACCTAAGACATCAGACTCATAAGATTGGGCAAAAAACCACCAACTATTTAAGACATAATTAATTTCCATCTTATACAAATTGTTTCAAAGAATAGGGAAAGTGGTATTGAGCACTAGTTCATTTTATGAATTTTGATTCCCAAACCAGGCATTTCTTTTAAGAGAAAGAAATGTACATAGATTAATCTCATTTATGAACAAAGACCAAAAAAGCCTAAATAAATGTTAATAAATCCGTTAGCACCCTAAATTTATAAATAAATAATCACATAAACAATAAAATAATTTCTACTCTATACCATTTATTTTAGGAATTCAAGGATAATTTAACATTAGTCAACCTACTCATTTAATTTATTGCAATAACAGATTAAATAGAAAAAGTAAAATTATCTCAAAAACACACTAATCATTATTTCTATTCATCACAGTACTTAAAGTCCTAAGGCTATAAAAAAAGGTTTAGGGGGGGAAAAAAGAGAGAGACACAAGCAAAGATGGTTGAAAATGAAAGAACAAGTTTTCCTTTTCATACAAAAAAAATCAATAAAATCCAGGAGAATTCACAATTAGAAAATTTAACAAAGGTACTAGATATAAGACTAATATATACAAAAATTAATGAAAACAAGCAATCAAACATTTAATTTAAATACATACTATTTGTATTAGCAATTATGTGGAACCTAAGAATATTTGTAAAAGAGCATATTTCAGGAAAATTAATTTTTGTTGAAGGGAATATATAAGAATATGTTTTTTAGCTGGGCTCAGTGGCGCATGCCTATAATCCCAGCAGCTCGGGAGGCTGAGGTAGGAGGATCGAAAGTTCAAAGTCATCCTTGGCCACTTAGCGAGGCGCTAAGCAACTCAGTGAGACCCTGTCTCTAAATAAAATACAAAATAGGGCTGGGGATGTGGCTTAGTGATTGAGTGGCCCTAAGTTCAACCCCTATTATCTCTCACCCCGGGCCAAAAAAAAAATATGATTTTTAAAAATGGAAAAATGTTCATATATGAGAAAATACTCAAACTCTTTAAGTTAAGATTTTCCCAGGTTATTCTATAATACAATACAATTTCAGTCAAAATCCCAAATACCAATGCCTGTAGCAGAAGATACTATTAAAATTCATGTAGAACCACTTAGGGCTAAGTATTGCCAAATAATTTTGAATAATAAAAATAATATGGACAATATTAATAATATGGGGATATTTACCCTGCCAGACACTGTAGGTCTCTAAAAACGAAAATAGTGTGATATTGGTGAAAGGATAAATAAAATAGACTAATGGAACTGAATAGAGTTTAGAAACACCCATAGGGATGGCATTATAAATCAGAGAGAAAAGATGAGACATTTAATTACTGGTGTTTGAACAATTGCCTAACCATTTCAGAAAAGATAAAATTAGATCCTTACCTTTCACTGTGCACAAAAATAGCTTCCAGATGGGTTAAAGCCTTCAATGTGAAAAAGAAAATCATAACATTTTTTAGAAGGAACTTTAAGAGAGTATCTTTTTCACTTTAATAAGGATGGGGCTTCTTAAGTAATTCACCAAAAGCACAAAAACAAAGGAAAATACTGTTGAAGTCTGTTAACACAAGAAAAATATCTGGATGATTAAAAAATAGGCAAGAAACATACAAAATAAAATAAAATAAAGGATACAAGCAGAAAAGTTACAGAAGAGCAAAAGCTAGGTGGCATATATAGGCAGCATAAAACATGTGCTCAGTCTCTCCAAGTAAGTAGGGAAATGCGAATTAAGTTAAAGCCACAGTGAGATACCATTCTATACACACTGTATAAGAATTTTTAAAAAATAGATGCTAATAGTGATTGTGGGAATCTTCAAACTTTTCTGGTAGAAATTACTGTCATCCGGTCATTTTGCAGGGCCATTTTGCCATACCCCACAAGCTGCAGATGAGCACACCCCAGGGTCCAGCAGCCCTGCTGGTAGGTGTCTGCTCAGATCAGTTCTTATGAATGTGCAGCAGGAAAGGGTACAGAAGAGTCTAATTCATTGCTATTTGCAAAAGCAAAGAGAGACAAGCTAAATGTCCATCAGTAGGAAAATGCATAGACAGGTGCCTCTTCCATGCAATGACTATTAGAGGGCCATTGGATGAATGAACCAGTTACTACCATCAACAGGTCCTCTCAAAAGCATAGCACTCACTGAAAAAAAAAAAAAAAGCAAGTTGCATGAAATATGTGAATGATACCAGAACAACAGCAACAACCCCAGCAATAGCACCCTGCCCTGGTACCTAACACGCCCCAGGGCCTGTCCCAAGTGTGTGTGTACTGATGCAGCCTGCTCCATGGAGACACTATGAGGGAGGCCCTATTACCATCTCCATTGTACAGATGAGAATTTTGAGGCAATCAAATGTGCATGATGGTATTATTCATGCAGCATTCTGAAACCTGCAGAAGTAGTATATTTTTCTTCTGGATGCTCACATGTGTATAGGGATAGTACATGTCAAACTGAGGGGAGTGTTTGTTTGGGGGAAGGGAGGAGAAGGGAGAGAGGAACAGAGAGGCCTTAAACACATTATTTCCTTAAAAAAAAAAAGAGTCTGAAGCAAACTAGACGAAATGTTAACATCTGCTATGCCTCTTACATTGAGGCAGGGGTACAAGACTGATATTATTTTCTCTCTGTTTCAACATCACAATGTAAAATTTGAGAAAAAAATAGATAACTAAATTTTAGAAAAGAAAGAACACAAGATGGTTTAAACAAAAAAGTCGGTGGTTAGACTGGGTGGTGAGGCGAATCTGACCTGCACCCCCATAATCATGGAAACATGGAATGGAAAATTGCAAAGCAGGAGGAACAAGTGAGAATAGAGTCCTGCCTCTTTGCTTATTACCCATGAGCCTTTTGGCAAGGTATTCAACTTTTCTGTTTCTTCATTTGCGAGATGGAGTTAATAGTATCTCCTTCTTGGATTGTGGTGAGGAATAGCATAAAAAATTCATGTTAAACAACCAGCAGTGTCTGATAATAGCGTTTGGCACTGTTTTGTAGAAAAGGAGCCAGCTCTAAGGAAGTCTGAAGCTGATATCAGGGTCCCGGTCACAGGCCTTCTGCCAACTGCCATGGTCAATGTTCCCGATCAGGATGAATAATAGGGAACAGCAAGGCAGAGCTTTGGGTCTACGGATGTGGGTACAAATAGGTTGACTGGGATAAGAACTCCAGACAAGGGCAGAAACCAAAAGTCCCATTATGGGACCTGGGCACCAGCCACACGGGAGGCCAACCCTTGCCTTGCCAGAGACTGGAGGGATGGAAGGAGCCCTTAGATCTCAGTGGGGAGCCGCCCTGGACTTTGCTAGAGTTCTTTCGGTGGGGGGACCATTGAGGCTTGGAGTTGGATCTTTCTTCTCTTCCAGTCTTTTGTGACTGTCTTGCTTCTGTGCCTACAGGAGAGCGTAGGCTGGAAAATGAAAAGGATAACTTTGAAAAGGGAGCTGAAGACAAGTTCATGTTGGATGCCCCAGATTTGGGGCAGCTGATGAAGATCAATGTGGGCCACAACAACAAGGGGGGGTCCGCGGGTTGGTTCCTGTCCAAGGTAGGTTTCAGGGCATGTCTATGGTCTGTGGGGCCTGGGAGGGGAGAGTCCGGCTCTTCAGAAGGTCTATCTGTGTCTACTCTGCTACCCAAGTCCCCTGGCCAGCCACACTGCTCTATGATGGCCACCAAGGCTTCACCCTTGTTAGCACCTTCCTAGAAAGCTGGGTTCTCTCATCAGACTTAGCCAGAGCCTAAGCATCCTTCAGGACTCCACTGTGAAACTTTCCCTGATTCTGGTGGGAGGGAGGAGACCCCCTGGACTCCCCAGTTGCCTTGTGAGTGTGTGGAGATCTGCTAAATGACAGCTGACCCTCCCCACCAGTCTACACACAGGGACTCCAAGATGGACTTCACACGGTCGCCCAGATGTTCTTAGCCCGTGCAGGAAGAAGCGAGGTCTGCATGGCTCACCATCATTTCGGGGTGCCTGTGAACCATCTGAGAAGAACAGGGAGGGAATGACCCCTGTTCGGAACTTCATCTTTTCCCTCCCCGTCTCTGTGGGGATTTCATCCTTCTTGGCTTTCACATCAGGAGGACTTGCCTTGTGATGCTGGCATGTCCCACCATCACAGAATATGGTTGGCACCACTATGGACAGGCCCTTCCTGGCATCATCTGTCCTCCAGGGACTAGCTCATGGCCTGCACTTCCCTTCTCAGCTCTCAGAAGGCCAGCCATGCCTGTGGGCTTGTTGGCAAGCGGAGAATGTTCTTTGAGTCTATAATGGCTCTTGCTTTTTATTAGGTCATTGCTTTTCTCTCTCTCTCTCTTTCTCTCTCTCTTTTTTCCTTTCTGCCTCTCCTTCTCTCCCCCTCTCTCTCTCCCACACACACATGGGTGTTTCCATCATTCACTGAGAAGGGTGCTTCTCTCTCTCCTGCCTTATTTAACAGGTGGGTCCTCCAGGCACATTTTGGGAGGCCCCCCAGTCCCTCAGCCTCACCAGCCAGGCTCACGTGGCAGTCCCTTTGGGAAGTTCCTGGATGGCCATTTCCATTCATCACACTGTCAGTGGCTGACCTGATCACCAGATTCTAGGCTCCTCTGTGCCCTCTGCTTTAACTCTGCTTTATCCCAGTTAGGATCAGAGCCTCGCCTCCGGCCTGAAATCCTGGCTTCCAGTCCTTCGTCTCAGCTCTCAGGGCACTTCCTGCCATGTTTCTTAGCTCAATTTTCAAAAATGCCCTGCAGCAATGAATGGAGGGACAGTGGCTTGGGATTCAGCAGGGGGTGATTGGCAGTCATCCTTGTATGGTTTTTGTGAGGTTTCGGGGCGACAGCTGCGTCCTGTGATGAGCTTTTCCTGGGCCATGAGGAGACAAGAGTGCATTCTTTCCGTACCCTCAGTGACTGGAGGACTTGGTGCACCTCTTCATCTCATTCCTTCCTCTTTTCCTTCCCAGATTGTCATTGAAGATATTGGGAACAAAAGGAAATATGACTTCCCCCTCAACCGCTGGCTGGCCCTGGATGAAGATGATGGCAAAATCCAAAGGGATATCTTAGTGGGCGGAGCTGAGACCACAGGTAGAACTGGAAAGCTGAGCCCCCATTGGCTAATATTCCACTTTCTGCCTGAGAGTCAGTGTTCACACCTGCAGGTTTGGAGGTGTGTGATCCAGCAGGGGCCAGACAGTATTTCTCCTGCTCCTGAAAATGTTTTGTCCCCTTGGGCTGCAAACATGAGGCTCTGTTCATACCAAAGGAGCTGGAGCAAAGCCCCTGAGTAGGGGAAGTTACCCACTTCTGATGTGTGCACACTTGATTTACATGTGTATGTGTGGAAGGGGGTTGAACCCATGCTAGGCAAATGTTCTACCAGTGAGCTACATGCCCAGCCCTTTTAAAATTTTATTTTGAGACAGGGCCTTCCTAAGTTACCCAGGCTAGCCTCAGATTTGTGATCCTCCTGCCTCAGCCTCTCCTCACATGGAATTATTGGCATGCACAACTATGCCCAGCTAATTTAGTTTTAACTCCTTCTAATATGAAGTGCTTTCTATATGCCAGGCCCTCTAGCCACTTGGCCCACCTAGTTTCTTTCAATCCTCATAGCAACACTATGATATAGGAATTTTATCATCCTCATGTCACAATTGGGAAAACTGAGGCCTGTAGAAGTTAAGGAACCTATCTAGGTTGGTACTTGGTCTGCCTCCTAAGGTCTTACCCACTGTGAATTTCACAAAAAGCCTCCAAGTCCCAGCATGGCTGAGGAGGTCATGAGTGTTCCAGGATATCAATGTCATGCACATCTGAGAACACCTTCTGCTGCAAAAGCCTCCAGGGCTCGCCCCTGCACAGAGATGAAGTCCACACTCTGTCGTGTAATATGCACATTGCTCCACCATTTGGTTCCAGTTTATCTTCTCAGCAGAATCTTCCAACACTTCCCTCTCCCCACAGCGCATCCGTGAAACCTTTGGCTCTTTCCCTTTCTGGTGCTCACACAGGGGACTCGCTGGCTTGCTTTACTCTCCTTACCCTTTTTCTTCCTTTGTCTTCCAAAGCTGCTTTCTCCTCTGCTTGTAATGACTGTTATCTTTTCTCTGTTTTTCAAATTCCCACTCCCAGTCACTTCTGAGTCTCCTTGACCTCCCTGGACTGCATCATCTCATCCTGCTTTTGCACAGGCTTGGGTGGCTACGGCTTGCAGGAGTCAGATGTACTGAAAACTGTGCACTAGGACAGATCCCTGCGATCTTATGGACTGCGTTACCATTCCTTGTCTCCCAGTGATGGAGAAAGAGGAGAAATGCAGTCGCTGGAAATTCCCATAACCAGGCCATGGAACTACATCTGGTAGGAGAATGCCATTCACCCATGTGCCTTGGGGCAATGAAGCTGAGACCCACTCTGTTTTAGATCAGTGGCCTTCCCTGTCTATCTTCATGTATTCCTGAAGGCCTGGTGTCTAGTAAGCACTCTGAGCGCTGGATAAATGCTTGTCAATCCAAAGAAGGTGCATCTGTGTAAAGGAACGGTGCCCAAGGAAGTCTGTGTGTTCTCTTCCAAAGAAGTTTGGGAGTTTTATTTCTCGAACGTCATTGGATGAGGGTGTGGGGTAGGGTCAGGTAAGGGGTGGGTGAAGGAATCAAAAGCCTAAAATGCCAATTGCCTTAGATCCCAGAATAGAATGAATGACCCTAGGCCCGATCTCAGTAGAACTTCCTGCCCAAATGTTTGCCTTTGGTGTTTTCTCTCACTCTTCCTCATTTAAGAGTTTAACTCTCCTCGCTGTCTCTTCCCCAAAATTCCACCTCCTCCCAATGCCTCCTGACTGATGCAAACTCAATATGGCCCAAACATTGTCCCCCTCTCCCCCAAACCTCCCCCTCCCACCAATTAGGTGATGAACGAGGACAGTGGTGCCCTCTACCAAAAGTTGTGTTTTTAAGTTATTGGCAAAACAGCAAGTTAAATGAATCAGATGGCTCAGGATATAAATCTCCATTAGTGGCGCTATTATAATTAGATTAGACATAACAGAAGCCATGTGACAGCTATTCATAAGGTACACATGGTAATTAACATCAATAATTAGTATTATTCTTAGCCAGCCCAGGATCCTCCTCCCCTTTGTTGGTTTCTTATGATCAGCACTGGCAGTTTCCTGTAATAATAGACACGGTTTATTCTCAAACTCACATACACTGACATACAGACCCTGAAATGATGAAATGAGGTTGAGAGGGACATCGGGCATGGTCCAAGGGAGGAGGACATGAGGGGACACGAGCTATATGGAAGATGGGCATGCTAGGGTGTTGTGGGCAGGAGGGAAGAAGGGGGATGACATACTGCAACTCACGTTGAACCCTTTTCTCCTGTTTGCACACCAGCTATCACCTACATTGTCACCGTCTTCACGGGGGATATCCGGGGAGCTGGGACCAAATCCAAAATCTACTTGGTCATGTATGGGGCCAGAGGAAATAAGAACAGCGGGAAAATCTTCCTGGAGGGCGGTGTGTTTGACAGGGGCCGCACGGATATCTTCCACATTGAGCTGGCTGCCCTGCTCAGCCCCCTGAGCCGGGTCTCCATTGGGCACGGCAACGTGGGTGTCAACAGAGGCTGGTACTGTGAGAAGGTAAGAGGAGGATTCCATGTAGCTTTTCTTGATCCAACCCCCTTTAACTTGTGAGTGCAAACTCGAACCTGTACACTACTTCCTACTTCCTCTGGACCAGTTACAGAGCACATGGGCAGTCCCTTTCATTGGGCATTTTGGGTGGTCACATGTCCATCCAGCTTGTCTTCCTGGTGGTCAGGAATGGGGGCTGTTCTCCAAACAGGGTAGGTTAGCCAGAGGGCTCAGTTGGTGGTTATAGACCATCCTGCTTCTGGGGATGGTACTTTCACTTCAGATTATAAACCCCTCAATCAACGACCATCTTAAAGATATGTTTGTATTGTGGAATATTTATATGTTGAAGAATATGTATATATATTCAAAGTAAAATATGGGTTATAATTTATTGTTCAATTTTTCCATTATATAATCTGTGGCTGTTTCTTGATTTTTGCCACTATGGATATAGCGCAAGAGTTTCTCAGGACAGAAGTTCTAGGTCATTTGGCAAGGGAATCTTCAGCTTTACAGGACAGTTTTTTTTTTTCCCAGAATATTCCAGATTGTTTTCCAAAGTATTTGTGCTTCTTTGCTGTCCTCTCAGTCACACAGAAGAGACATTTTGTTCCATGCATCCTTGTCAACACTTGCAATTGTTTTGATCTTTACCTGGAAGTTGTCAAATGATTTTATGGCAGTTTTAATTTTTATTTTTGTGATTACTACTGAGATTGAACATCATCTTATTTCTTTATTGGCCATTCATGTATCCTTTTATGTAAAATTCTTGCTTTCTTCTACAGGCCAAACTTAGTGATAATGGATTGCAATTTTATAATTTTTGTATACTTTTAGAATTGACTTGCTGACATTTAGTGTGTAATTTTTCTTTGAATGTTCTTAAGTGGCATTGACCTTGAATTTTCATTTATCACATAGTCCTTAACTGGTTTGAATCCTAGAATGTTTCATTTTAAAAATTATCTTTGTTGGAGTATAATTAGTATTATTTTATCTAGAAAACACTGTGTGATTCCATTTTTTAAAAAAATTGTTGCGATTTACTTTACAGTACATGCTCAATTTGTGTATAATTTTCTAAGAGTTAGGTTTAAAATCTTTATTTTATTAAATTGAATAGGTTACTTTGGTTATTTGAATCTTTTATGTACTTACTGACATCTTTTTCTGCTTAATCTATCAATTACCAAGAAAGATGTGTTAAAATTTCCCACTTCAGTTGTGATGTTTCAATTTCTCCTTCTACAACTGATAATTTCTGCTTGGTATAGTTTGGGACTGTGTTTTTAGGCATAGAAGTATTATAGCCTCCTAGAGAATTCAATCTTTGCCATTATCTAGTCTGATAGGATCCATCTTTTAATTGGCCAATTTAGTTCATTTATACTTACTATAATTGTAGCTATATCTGTCTTACATTTACTGTTTATTTTATTTTTTTAAAATATTTCTTCTAGATGGACTGTTCCCCTGCCCAACCCCTGCAACTTAGTGTGTTTTATGTTGCTACCATAGACTGGGTAAAAGAAAATTTTTTTACAAAATAAATTTACAATTTATTTAGCTCATGATTTGGAAGCCCAAGAGTCTGGCCTCAATATCTGCTTAGCATCTGGTGAGGACCTTCTTGCTGGGCCATGACATGGTGGGAGGCATCACGGGGAGAGACAGAGGGTCTTAGTTAAGGTCTTTCCTCCTCTTATCGAGCTATGGTCCCATTGGATTAGGCCCCCACCCTTACAGCCTCACTTGATTACCTCCCCACAGTCCCACCTTTAAACACTATAACTGCATTAAGTTCTACCTTTAACCTTACAGTGGGGATGAAAGTTCAATGTAAGTTTTGGTGGGACATCCAAATTGTAATATCCCATTTGGGTGGTTTTCCCATGCACATTTAATATGACAAACCCTAAATTTAATTAATATGTCTCCTCTCTTCTTGGGAAATAAAAGCACCTTAAAAATCACTAAATGCTAACAACCCCATATCTAAATTTCATGCTGTTTTTTTCCTAGAATTTTATCTTTATTTGGCATTATTTTAAAATCCACACATTAGATAGCGTGGATTAGTTCAGATCTATCTACCTCCTTGCTGGTTTGCTTGCTGCTGCTTCTTGCATTTCAGACCTTATGTGTGGTATCAAATTTTTCCTTCCTGCAGTACATTCTGTAGGAGTTCTTTTGATAAAGGACTATTGTTGGTAAACTTTGTTCATTTGAAAAATGTTTTTCTTCCATCCTCACTATTGAAAGACAATTTTAGGATATAGAATTCTAAGATGATTCTCTTCTCCTGATATCTTCTGGCTTCCATTAGTCTAATTGCTATTATGGATCTTTTGTCTCTTGTTGCTCTTGAGATCTTCTCTTTGTCTTTGGCATCTGGTACGTCTCTTCAATATGTCTAGGTATGTATTTGTTACCCGTCCAATAACCAGGCTCGTGGTAACTGATTCCTAGGGGAGACTATTATTATTTTCTTTTCTGAGCAAAGGCAGAGGAGGCAGGCTTCCCTTTGCAGATTTCCCCTACCTACCTTTCATCTAAGGGAGCAGCTCCTTGAAGTGCTTCTGTTCACATGTGTTTCCAATCCTCCACTAGATCCTCCACTTTGCAAGTTCTTCTCAGGTCCTACCATGTGCTGCCATGTGTGACTGTTAATTTCTTTGTCTCTTGGTCTTCCTCCAGGGCAGGACAGACCTCAGCATTGAATGCTCTGAATTCTGCTGGCTCTTATGGCTTCCTGTAAATCCATGGCTCACCAATATACATAAAATGAAATTTCATGTTCTTTATCCAGTATGTGTGTATTTGCAATGGTGAGGGCTTTCATTCTACCAGTTTTTCTGGACTACCTAGTCCAGAAGTCAAACTTTTAACAAGCACTTTCAAGCACTCAAACTTTTACTATTTTAAGCATTTTATATGGTTGTACCTATGTTCAGGGGAACCCCAAGAGGTGAGGAGACACATCAGGCTTTCAGAAGTTGGCTATCATGTTGAAAAAAACCCAAAACTAACCAACTCACACACACATGTAATAACCAGAGCACAATTGAAGAGTAAACTAGGAGGTGACAACTCTGGGATTCGTTCAGAAGAAAGACTTATAAGTAAATTTTATAAAAATTAGACCTTTCTATGCCCCCAGAGTACCCTGCATAGGTGCCTTCCAACTTTGTCTAAGTATGAGTGCAGTTCTGAATATGTGGTTATATAGAATCTTCCGCATCAAAGATGGAGTGAAGTTACAAATCCCTGTGGACCTCAGCCAAAAATAATAATTCTGAGATTTGTAGTAAGGATGGAAAAGACCCAAACTGATAATTAGGGCTAGAAGCATTTATATTTCTTTTCTGCCCCTAACTGTACAAACTTGGATATTTTATTCTCCTTTCTGGACCTCAGCTTTCCCATCTGTTGAATGAATATGGGGGTGGATTATATTAGCTGCCAATACGTTAGTAAAATGTTTAAGGGAGCTGCCTCTGTGCCCCTTCACTGGCACAATCTCCAGGGAGAAGTGATTCTCTGGGAGAATGAGGAGGTATGCAGTTCCCCACCCCATCTGTAAGCTCCCCTCCCCTTGGTGCTTCTTACAAGTTAAGGTTCATCATGATGCTCAGATAATGAGGATTAGGTGAACTCTCAGAGGTACCTGGGTATATTTAAGGGTAAAAATTCAAGTTAAAGAAGTTAGAATTTGCTATCATATTGAGAAAAACAAACTAACCAACACACACATACTCACACACACATACACACACACAAATACCAGCTAAGGAATAAATACTAAGACAGTGATTAGTCAAAATAGTTGACCCATGGGAGAGTCATATAGACTTCAAATTTAAAACAGGGTAAAGCTTGGAATTTAGTAATATGAATAGTCAAAATTTCTTTGTTGAGAGAAGATTCTACAGGGTGCCAGGAACATTCCTTTGACTATCCACAATGTGAGGAGCCTGAGCTGGTTAGACTTTGGGTTTTAAATAAATGACTCCAGAGTGTGGGCAGTGATGGAGATGTAGGTGAGAGGCCCAAGTGAGGACACAGCCTGCAATAGGGCAGCTGGGTTTGTATTCAATTCCAGATATTAATTAGCTTTCCTGTGATTTGCCTTCTTCCTACAAACAATTACAGGGAATTAATTGGGTAGTCTTGGTCATTTGGTTCAGATTAGCCAAGATTTCATGACAAACATACAGAAGTAGGGTGTTCAAGAGGGTGTTGCATACAGAGGAACAGGCTTGAGAGCTGAGCTAGGAGATTGGAGGATGGACGACACCTACTCTGGAAGACTCATTGGAGGAGGTCTTTCTCAATCACAGATTTAATGAGACAGCAGAAGTGGCATTCATGGAAGGTCCTAACACAGACATCCCTTCCCTTGGGTTGAGGGGGCTGGTGAGCTTTGTGAGCAGGTCCCCCCAGGACGCCCTTCCCCTCTTTCCCGTATCTTCCCTTCACTGGCGCTCTGCCCTCCCAGGTGGTGATTCTGTGCCCCTTCACTGGCATCCAGCAAACCTTCCCCTGCAGCAAATGGCTGGATGAGAAGAAGGCAGATGGGCTGATCGAGAGGCAGCTCTATGAGATGGTGTCTCTCAGGAAGAAGCGGCTGAAGAGTAAGTACAAGAGCCCCAGAATCTTCCAGCAATACCAGGATGTCAGAACACTGTCAAAGGCTTTGAAGGGGTCCACGCCTGCTTCTCAATTCTCCTCTACAGAGACTGGGAAAGAATCCTTTAGGGGACTCAGTTCTACAAGGTACAGACCATACAACGTCACACACCTGGAACTAAGACTGACTCCAGGTCCCCAGATTGGAGAAGTGGCTAGGGGTTAAACTGAGGGATTCACTCTAGTGCACTCTGAATATACCAGGGAGGGTGGGCGGAGTCAATTCTTCCACCATTTAAGACATACCACCAGTAGGATTTACCACCAGTAGGCTTTGTCTGTAAAAAAGACATGGAAGAACTCTATTTTTAATAGCAGGAATCCTCAGCTTTCTAAATATAGCCCTTCTTATACTGGGTTTCTGAGAGTGGGACACACTTGCCTGTCACCTGCTGTTCGGTCGTGATCATTTTCTCTCCTCTTTCCTACTGGTAACCTGAAAACCCTTCAGTTGATGTTTATGGTGCACCTTGATCTGTCTTGCAGAATTTCCTTGGTCCCTGTGGGTCTGGACCACGGACCTGAAGAAGGCTGGTACCAACTCTCCCATCTTCATCCAGATTTATGGACAGAAGGGGCGGACAGATGAGATTCTCCTGAATCCCAACAACAAGTGGTTCAAACCAGGTGTCATCGAGAAGTTTAGGGTAGGAGAGAACTGTGGTGAGGTGGGTGGGGAAAGGAGGAAGGATGTGGCAGGTATTCAGAGAATCTGATTTTCTAAGCCAGATTCGTTGTCAACCAAGTTTGAAGACGAAATGGAGAGTTTACCCCCGCCCCCGGCAAGGGGTGACACATGTGATGATTTATAGGCAAGGGAGTGAAAGGGAGACAGTTTAGATCTGCCCTTCTTCTGAGACTGTAGGAATCAAGCCAGGGGGAACAAGGATGGAATGAATGGTTTTGAGCATCTAAGAATTGAGTGACTGGGGGATAGAATAGAGACCCCGAGCACAGTGAGTGTTAGATCATCCCATATGGGCTGAATTGGACAGGAAGGGTCAAATTTAAGGAAAAGTCTGAATTTCAGGGCATTTGAAGGGAAATGCAGCTTTAAAACTTTCCAGTACATATGTAACTAGAACAAGGGTCCCCCCTCACCCCACTGAAGTGTGGCTTTGACCTTTTGGTAGGAATAATTTGTAATTTGCCGTCTTCCCTCGGAGAACCCCATTGGTGCCTTATTCTAACACTCGATTCATTGCTCTTTATGTATTTGTCTTTCCTGCCAGATTTGAGCCCCTAGGGAAAGGGCATGGCTTTGGTATTGATCTTTTTGTCTGTTCCACTGCCCAGTGGAGTCCTGGGGCTGTGGGCCTGTGCTAATTTGCAGGGCTGTCATATAGATTTTGTTACTGGAATGTTATTGCTTGGAAGGTTTTCTTTAGGCTGCATCCCACTGTGGGTCAGTTATTTTCGTTCCGTTTCACCAGCCCAGACTGAACCTCAGTTTTACATGGCTGTCTCTCCCCCATGGGCCTTTGGCTACCAGGAACAGGAGAGGAATGAGGGTATTGGGGGAGGACTGGAAGCCCATTCATCCTCTCGAGGGAGAAACAGCTCCCATGGCCGGCTGTGAGGAGACAGGCATTTCCCCAGCCATGCCTGCTCAGACCTGTTCATTTCTCGACACAGATTGAGCTCCCAGATCTCGGCAGATTTTATAAGCTTCGAGCATGGCACGATAGAAGGAGTCCTGGTTCTGGATGGCATTTAGAAAGGGTGAGATGCACCACCTTGAGGGTTGGGAGAGGAATCAGAATTGTCCCTCTTTGTGACTGTAAGTTTACTCTCTATTGGAAATAGAAGTGGAGAAGCGTGGACATGGGCCACAGGTACTTCCAGATGGCTGGGGAGAAACCTTCCAAAGCAGACTGAGAAAATGCTCGGGCGCCCATGGGGCCTGCATATCTGTCCCAGTTACCCATATGCTAGGCAAGTGTAGGTCTCTAGGGGACCAGGGGGAGAAATATTAACCTGTCTCTCCGCCTTCCGCAAGGGTCCTCTCCAGGAGATGGCCTTGGCCTTTCTGAGATGAGATAGCAGAATGGTGACTTCGGGGCATGGGTGAGAGACTCTGCTACCTGAAAGTCACCTGCTCACCCTGGAACTTCATTTTAGATGACCCTGATGAACACTCTGAATAAGGACAAGTATAACTTCAATTGCAATCGCTGGCTGGACGCCAACGAAGATGACAATGAGATTGTGAGGGAAATGACCGCAGAGGGCCCAACCGTGCGGAGGATCATGGGCAGTAAGTACTGATCACTGCCCATCCTGGGGGAGGCCGTGGACCTTCTACTTGGTGTGCCAAGGGACACTTGAACTGAACTGATAGTGTTGTCCACTCTGCGTCATCAGGACCCCTCTGACTGCCAGAGTGGGTTCTGAAGTTCCCAGCTTCAAGACAGGCTTGAAGGAGCCACCTTCAAGGCTTGTTGCTCCCACTCGACCATGATGGGTGTGTTGGGGAGGGAGGGGAGGTCTTCGGGTCTTCAGGCTGGCCATGGGAGGGTGAGAAGACTCTGCTCTAAACAGTACTTCTCCAGAGCTGCCTTGAAGTTAAAGGAAGTGTCTTTTTATTCCCTTCAAATTATGAAATGCAGAGACTGATTCCCCCAAAGGAAGGCTGGATGTGGATTCTTGCAGCCATGCTTGGCTGCTACCCGATGAGCCTCTATCTCTATTTGAGGCTGGTAGGAGAGGGACTTAATTTAGAGTCTAGCAACCACATTCACAGAGCCAAAGGGAAGTCATTTTGCCTCTAGGTTATAGTAGCAGAGTGTTGGCAAATAATCAGCACATGTTCTGTCCTTTTCCCATGGCAGACACTACTAAGTGACATGACATTCTCTCTCATTGAATCTGAGATGAGCTTTGCAGCCATCAATATAGCAATTCAACAGACACTACCAACTGATCAGAACTGACATGTAAGATAGCATGTTTGTTATCTTTGTGGCAGTTGTTAATCTTTTCAATAGTAAAGTAATATTGCAAAATCACAAAAAGCTAAGAACATACAGAAAACAATGTCACCCATGGTTCTAGTAACCCTACTAAATATTGCAGAAACATCAGTTCACGGGTGATCATGTGGTACTTATGAGCACTCTGCATAGACACATGCACTAGAAGCGCCCTCTGTATTTGTTGAAGTTATTTGATATTAGAGTTAAATGCTAAGTGTGTGTGTGTGTGTGTGTGTGTGTGTGTTTGTGTGTTTGCATCTCCAAATAGCAAATATCTCAAATGAGATCATCCAGTCTGTTAGTCTAATTAGGCAATACTTATAATTAGTAACAAGTTTCCTCTGTTTTATGGTTTCTTCATTTTTAATTAAATATATGACTATAGAATATTTGTGTTCAAAGCCCCTTATACTCGTCTGATGAAGAATTGAGGAAGTTCTTGCTATGATCACATAGTTGGTTAGAGACAGAGTGAGACCTAGAACAGGTCTTTGATTCCTGGTTCAGTGACTATTCCAAGACACCACTTCTGCCTTTTCATATTCAATAGTGGTTTGCTTTGGAAACAAGGCTATAATCTTTCTGTGAATATGATAATACCATATGCTCCAGTTGGGACGTTATATCATATGTAGCCCACCAGGGCAGAGATGCTCCTGTTCTTACCTGAGCTATCCACTTTGTGCACCAGAATTGAGCTTGTAGGTAGGTGTGAAGAACTGGGAGGGCCTCGTGGGACCTAACTGCTTTTCCAAAGCCTTCTAACCATTCTCATGATATGAGTTCTGCAGTCTCTGCTTCTAAAGTTACCTGGTGCTTTCATTCCTGAGCCTTCTGTGGTGTTACCTATAGCTCTGATCCACCACCTCTTCTCCAGGTGTTCTCAAACTTCAGGGCATTCTCATCTGGGGGCTTGTCGAAACACAGATTGTGGGGTCCCACTGAGAGTTTCTGATTCAGTGGGTCTGCAGTGGGGCCTGAGAATGTGCTTGTCTCACCCATCCCTAGGTAATGGCAATGCTGCCCCTGGGGAACCACACTTTGAGAACCGCCAGGCCAAGGCATGTGCCCCTTTTCCGTGGCTCTCACCTTCCACGATTTTGATTTCTGTATCTGTCCCTCCTCCTATCTTTGGTTCGTGAATGTTGTCTAGATACAGCAAGAGGTAAACTTCCTGCCCAGGCAGTTGGGATTAAACTTTGCAGATAAAGTGGCATCTGAGCCAGGCCTTCTACTCTAATGGCTGTTATTTAGTTTTTGTCTTCTGTGATTCTATTAAAGAACTATTTTAATGTGGAAAAAAAAATCTGGTGATTAGCCTGGGCTGAGGCTGCCTGCCCTGCTTGTAAAGGCAGTTTGACATCTTCCAGGGGTTCTTGGCAGTTCTTTGGAGCCCCTACCGACTCAAATCCCCAACTCCTGTTTCCACCCACTGGTATTTCTCTGGTGCTTGGAATACACCTATGTCCTTGTCCAGATCTCCTTTTCTGGTCTGGATGCTTCTTTGTAGCACTCAACAGAGCTGATGGCCAAAATATCCCCCTTCCTCAGTTGCTACCAGCGTGTGATGAATAATGTACCAGGATTCCCGGGAAGCCCTGGGGTGCGGAGTCTTGAACTCATGTACATTGAGTAAATACCAATTTAAAATCAATTCTGAGTTTGGAGTTGTGTGTCCCCAGTTTACTTATAAAATAATGGCCAGCCAAATCAGCAATTAATACCATGCCTGGGAGCCGAGAGGCTTTGGGGAGTGATCATGCTGATTAACGCAGACCAGGAGACATGGACAAAACATGCAGAGCAGCTCACAGTTTATTTCCACCTTGCCTTTCCCTCGGGAGCCCCAGGAGGCAGCGACATCAATGAGATCAGCATTTTCCACTGTGATTAGACACTGCTGATGAGAGGGCACTGGACTTGAGTGCCAAACGAGTCGCTTCTCGTTAATCAGACTGAGCTGTAATTTTTAAATTAAAGTACAAGAGGTTTCTGGTACTTACCCATGTGTTTAAAGTCTTTCACTGCTGATGCAAGCAATGCAATTGTTCTTAATCGTCCACAGACTTCTCACCAGGAAATTTTGGGACCTCTGTGGCCCTTGGGCCCCAGGGGACCCCTGCAGAGAGGGAGGACCTCCAAGGACTTCCAATTGAATGGACCTTGGAGGTCCCAAACAAAGGGGGCTGGAATTCCTAGGCAGAAGAATTTCTAAATTCCCTCCTCATTTGGCTTCTGGGAATTGCCTAATCCATAGAGTTAAAACTGTAGAACTGGCCTTCATCAAAATTCTGATGGGAGGGGAGGCTGGCATCCGGGTCTTTCCTTCTCTTTTGTCCCTCAGGTTTCTACTTTCTGGTTTTCACTCTGGTCAGTGCAGATCATTCCTCTTAGTGTTAGCACAGCGTGACAGCGGAACACAAAGACTCACCTTCACTCATCCAAAGGCTGAAGATGCAGGGTGCACAGCTTTGGATTGTCAGGGGTCGATTAGAGGGGCCAGCGCTGGTTGGGTTTTGAAGGCTGTGGCCCTGCGAGCTGGCAGGGGTGGGTTTTCCTTGGACTTTAACTCATGGTTTAAGTGTCTCCTTATGCCTGCTGTTCTCAAGGCAGGTCTCGGATACAATGATTCTTCCCCTTTTTTTCTAACAGTGTTTTTGCTACATACATAACTGTTTCCTTGTGTACACACCTGTTTAGTGGTCCAATTTATCTTTCAAATATGTCTATGTCTCCAAATAGAAATGGGTACATTACTGAAAACCTAAGTTGGGCATTGAATTAAACATCCTGGTGGCTTGTCTCCTTCCTAATATAATTCCAAACTCATTTTAGATGGATGGCCAATGAGTAGGGTCCATTTCTAAAACAGCTTTATTGAGATAAAATGCATGTGTCATACAATTTGCCTGTACAAGGCAATGGTCGTCAGTACATTGATACAGTCACCCAGCCATCATCACTGCCTCCAGAACAATTTCCTCTCCCTTAAAAGAAATTTCATACCAATTAGGGGTCATCCCATTTCTCCACCTTTCCCTTCAGTCTCTGACAAACACTCTGTCTCTATAGATTTACCCATTCTGGACATTTCATGGAAATGGAATTATACCATATGAACTCTTGCGTTTAACTTCTTTTAATTAGCATGTTTTCAAGGTTCATCCGTATTGTAGCACGTATTAGAATTTCATTTCTTCTTATTTGCTGAATAATATTCCATTGTATGAATGTAACACATTTATGTGTTCATGAGCATTTAGGTTTCCACCTTTCAGTTATTATGAATAATAGTGGCATGAACATTTATATACAAGATTTGTGTGGACCTGTTTTCCATTCTCTTGGGCATGTAGTTAGGAGTAGGAGGGCTTGGTCTTATAGTTACTCTTTGGTTTACTTTTTAAGGCACTACTGAACTGCCTTTTAAAAAGTTATACCATTTTATATTCTCACTGGTAATCAAAGAGAGTTCCCATTTCTCCACATCTTTACCAACACTTGTTATTCTCCTTCATTATTCTTTTTCAGGAATGTTTTGGTTATTCTGGGTTCCCTTGCAATTCTATGTGAATTTTAGAAAGTCCAAAGTCCACTGGGATTACGTTGAATCTGTTCACCAGTTTGGGGGTATTGACATTTTGACAATGTGAGATCTTAAAATCTATGGATACAGGATGTTTCCATGCCCATGAATTGAAATCTTTAATTTATTTCAACAGTATTTTGTAGTTTTCAGAGAATATATATTTCACAGCCAGGCATGGTGGCCCATGCCTATAACCCCAGTGACTTGAGAGGCTGAGACAGGAGGATCACAAGTTCAAAGCCAGCCTCAGCAAAAGTGAAGAACTAAGCAACTCAGTGAGACCCTGTCTCTAAATAAAATACAAAATAGGGCTGGGGATGTGGCTCAGTGGTGGAGACCCCTAAGTCTAATCCTTGGTACCCCCATCCCTCCCACCCAAAAGAATATACAGAATATATATTTCACTTGTTTTATTAAATTTATTCATAAATATTTTATTCTTTTTGATGTTTTTGTGAATGAAAATGTTTGGCCTGGGAAGTTTTATTGCTAGAGAATAGAAATACAATTGATTTAGGTATATTGATCTTGAATTCTATAATTTCGCTGACTGAATTCATCTGTTAGTTCTAACAGTTTTTAGTGACTTTCCTAATACATGATCCTACATCTGTGAATAGTTGTGATTTTACTTTTTATTTTCAACCCGGATCCCTGTGTACTTTACTTGCCTCACTGCCTTGCCCCAAACCTCCAGTACCATGTTGGATGTGTGGAAGTGGTGAGAGCGGACACTCTTGTCCTATTCCTGATCTTGGGGGAGAGCATCCAGTCTTTCACCATTGGGTGTGATGTCACAGAAGAACTTCATGAGTTGAAGTTGCCTTTGTTTCTGTTTTGTCAATGACTTTTATTAAGAAAGGGTGTGAGATGTTGTCAAATGCTTTTTTTGCATGACCATGTGATTTTTTTTATTCTATTGGTATGATATAATACATTAATTAATTTTCAGAAGTCAAACCAATTTGCATCTCTGAGATAAATTCTATGTTGTCACAGTGCATAATTCTTTTTATATGTTGCTGGACATGGTTTGCCAGTATTTTGTTGAAGACTTTTGCATCTGGATTCATAAAAGATATTGGTTTATAATTTTCTTTTCATGCAAAGTCTTTGTCAGTTTTGGTAACAGCGTAATGCTGGCCTCATCAAACGAGTTGGGAAGTGTTGACTGCTCTTCCATTTTGGCAAGAGTTTGAGAAGAATAGGTGTTGTTTGAATTTATGGTAGAATTCAGTGGTAAAGGCTTCTGGGCATGGGCTTTTCTTCGTGTGTAATTTTTTGATTAGGGATTTAACCTTTTTGCTTGTTATAAGTCTATTCAGACTGTCTGATTCTTTTTGAGCCCATTTGGTGGATGTTTTTACTTTTGACCTACCTATGTCTTTGAATCCAAAGTGTGTTCCTTGGTAGATAATAGTCAGGTCCATTTTCCATCTTACAAATCACTGTATAATAAACAGTTCAATTTTGTTATTGTTATTTGAATTCTAATAGCTTTCAAGTTACATCACTTCATTTTTCCCTTTCTGCCTGATATCTAGGTGAGCTGATAAGAAAGCCTAGATCCTTTGTCCCTTGGCACTGGTGAAAGGTGGAAATCACATAAGCCCTGATCTAGGCCTTCATCTCTGCACCTAGTTTTCATAAAACCCCAATCTCCCTGATGCCTCAAACTATTTTTGGACCTTCGTGGGAGCCTGTCAAGCTCTCCTAAGAACTCCTCATTGTGTGACTAATACATCTTACGTTTGCTCTTGGCCCATGTGTACCTCCTCAGCTTTAATGTCCAAGCAAATCTGGGGCGGGCAGACCCATCCCATCTCTGCAGGACGACCACCACACTCTGCCTTTTGATCGAAATGCTAAGTCCATTTACATTTAATGTAATTGTGGATACAGTAGGATTTATATCTACCATCTTGCTGTTTTCTGTATTTCCATGGTATTTCCTTTTTTGGTATTAAATAGATATTTTATAGAACATCGTTTTATCTTTCCTTGTTGTTTCTTTTACTATGCATTCTTTGGGTTGTTTTCTTTGTCATTGCCCAGGAAATTACAATTAACATCTTAACTCAAAAAACAATTGAGTTCAGATTAATATCAACTTAATTTCAGTAGCATCCCCAAACTGCTACAATACAGGTTTGTTCCCTTCTTCTTTCTCTTGCACTAGTATTGTTGTGTAAATGGCATCTTGACACATTTGGGGAGACAGGTGCACCTCCCCCATGGTGCCTTTTCAGTGTTGGAAAAGGCCATTGTCCTTCCCGCTGTGACTGCATTTGGTGACTTTCTCTCTTCTTCACTTCCTGGCACGTCCTCAGTGCTGGAGGGTTCTGAAGAGAAGGGGAAGCCTCAGTTGGGGTTCATAAGGTAAAAGCCATCTTCCTTCAGAGGACAGGACACATATGAATTGGAGAACATCCTAAAGGTTTCCTGGATCCAATGAATCAAGGGCCAAAATGTTTGAACCAGAACCATCCCTGAACACTGGCCAGTTCCATCAGAGTCCCCTGAGGGAGTCACAAACAATTCAGTTTTAGGAGTCCTATCTTTGGAAATAGAGGGGCTCAGGAATCTGAATTCTTATGAAAGTTTTTCAGGGATTCCGATGTTTGGCCGGGACTGTGTCTGTCTGGTGTGTCGAGGCCAAGGGTCTTGGGGATGAGCTGGCTCTTGCCTGGTTCATTGCAGCAGGACTTAGATAGCTGTGGATAGGAGCAATCTCAGCCCAGGTGAGAGCTGGGAGGAGAGAAGGAGGCAGACCTTAGAAGTGGGTGCTGGGCTTGTCAGCCAATGGAACCTCTCTCCCTCCCTCTCTTCCTGCCAGTGGTCCGGTACCGAGTGACGGTATGCACAGGGGAACTCGAAGGTGCGGGGACTGATGCCAACGTCTATCTCTGCCTTTATGGTGATGTGGGGGACACCGGGGAGCGGCTGCTGTATAACTGCAGGAATAACACCGACCTCTTTGAGAAGGGCAGTGTAAGTTGCCTCCCCTCCCCTCCCGACTGGTTTCCCTTCTTTTATCTTCCCCACTCTTTTTTTTTTTTTTTTTTTTGGTACTGGGGATTCAACCCAGAGCACTCAACCACTGAGCCACATCCCCAACCCTATTTTGTATTTTATTTAGAGACAGGTCTCACTGAGTTGCTAGGTGCCTTGCTTTTACTGAGGCTGGCTCTGAACCTATGGTCCTCCTGCCTCAGTCTCCTGAGCTGCTGGGATTATAGGTGTGCGCCATTGCACCTGGCTTCCCTGTTCTTTTAAAATAGAGTCAATGACTGATATTGGGACTTCAGCCACCAAATAGCCTCTCTCTAAATGGGGAGAATGGGGGACTGGGGAGTCCCGGGAGGAGCCAAGCAGTGCCTGGCTTATTTGGTCCCTGAGCATTCCGGCTGTGATTCACTAACATGCATGACACCTACCAAGCTCCTAGGACAATGCAGCTAGGATCTGGAGAGCCACCCTAGAGGCTGTAGCTCCCTCCTCACCCCTAAGCTTTGAGAAGAGGGGAGGGAGAGCAGTACCTTTCTTACCTCCAGGAAGGACAGGGGAGAAGGATTCTGGGCCTCTGTGTGGCACTAGTGAACTCAGGCTGGGGGAAAGTCGGGCATCTAAGGCCAACGCGGAAACTCTACATTCTCCACTAAGACCAGTGGGGACATCTCCTTCAAAGTCCTTTGTGAAAAAGAAACCAAGAAAGCCACTAGGCATGGGAGTGGGAGAACAGGGCTCTGCTCCCAACCTTTTTACAACTGTTGTCAGTATTCCCTGTCACCCCATGCACTCAGTGAGTTTATGGGGAGGGCTTATGAAGCAGTGGGGAAAGAGGCAGGCAGGTAAGGGGCAAACAAGCCGTGAGCCAACCACTCCATTCCTCTGTGCCTCCTTTTCCTCCTCCTAAAATGAGGGAAAGGATGCCTACCTGTGGCTGGCCTTGTGAGGTTAGGAATGGTTGTTGTAATGCCCCTCAGACCTGCCCCAAAGCACACAGTTGATGCTCAGTAAAATCATTGCTGCAGATGAAGTGAGGCGCTAGTGAGCTCACAGGCAAAGGGGCAACTGCAGAAGCCTTCACCCAGTCTCCTTCCTCTGCCACCCCTTCCTTGGTGCGTGTCAGTCAGCTTTCCATGGCTGTGACAAAATACCAGACAGAAATCCATTTAAAACAAGAAAGATGTATTATGGATCACAGTTTCAGAGGTTTCAATCCATGATTGTGTGGTGCTCTTGCTATGGGCCTGTGATGAGGCAGAGCATCATGACAGGGAACCTGTGGTAGGGCAATGCTGCTTACTTCATGGTGGCTGGGAAGAGAGGAGAATCCAGGGACAAAATATGCCCTTCAAGGCACGCCCCCAGTGACCTTCCCCCTAGGTCCCACCTCCTAAAATATCCACCACCTCCCAACAGTACCACCTGCTGGGGACCATGTCTTCAACGCACAAGCCTCTGGGAACATTCCAGACCCCAACTATAACAGTCAGGACAGGATGGACCCTGGGAGGAGCGTGGAGGCCTGTTGTGAGGCCAATCCAAGTTGGCTTAGTTCTTAGATCCTGGCTATGGGCAAAGATTCTCTGAGCAGGCTGTTGTTGGGGGGGGCAGGGCATCTGGGGAGAGGAGGTGGGCTGCCTTGCCTTCCCTTGCAGTCTTACATTTTTCTCTCGTTCCCACCCACCCACATTTTTCTCCACTCTTCTCCTCCTACATCTTCTGACATCTCTGTCCGTAACTCCCACGTATCCTCCTCTAGACCTAAAAACTCCCCATTCCCTTTATTGTTGCTGTGTCTCAGTGGCAGGAAAGACTTCAAAATTGGCCAGACCACTTGGTTCTCCCAATCAGTTCTAATCATCCCCCTCTTTAGAATAGCTAGGGACTGATAACAGCTTCACATATTTGTATTCCTAGGGGAAGCTGCCTTTTAAAAAGAGATTGTAGGGAATGGCCATGATTTAGCCAAAAAAAAAAAAAAAATCAGATTTCGGTTGTAGGGAACTTGACATGGTACAATAGTTTCAGCAGGAGAAATTGGGAGAGGAGTGAAGTCTGTTCTCCACCTCTGAAAGACCAGTAAGCCCACCTGTCAGCTCTGCCTTCTCCGATTTCTGGGTGTGTGTCTCCCTTTGGTGTTTGGTCCTGGGTAGCCACCATCCAACTGATCCCAACTGACCCGGCTGTCCTTCCCTCCCTGAAGGCCGATGAGTTCACCATCGAGTCTGTCACCATGAGGAAGGTGAGGCGGGTGAGGATCAGACATGACGGCAAGGGCCCAGGGAGCGGCTGGTACCTGGAACGGGTGCTGCTGAGAGAGGAGGGGCAGCCCGAGAGTGACAACGTGGAGTTCCCGTGTCTCAGGTACCTGAGTCCCATCTGCTCGCGTTTTCTCCAGCTTAGGCTCTGCTCCCTGAGTGTGGAGGGGACCCAACTCTACTGCCAGGACCAGGGAGCAAAACAGTGGCTTAAGGCTGTCGTGGGGGGAAGAGTCCCACATCCCACCCACCACTGCGGGGGCAGGGTGTCCAGGTGCACTTCTAATTTTCTCCATTTAAGTGTCAAATGTTGATATTTTCTTATAATAAAAGTTGACAATTTCTGAATTTAAATGAGAGCTACTGGAAACAATTAATTGCGTGCTGACTTAAGCTTTTGAATTTACGGTGTGCTTTTGTTTAAATAGCCTTCCGACCACATCTTTTCCCAGTTGACATCTTTTCAAGCCATCTTGCTTGTCGGCATTTCCTTTCCCCAGCTTGTGAGCCAGTAAAGCTTCTTTTCCCGTTTTCTTTTTCTGAAGCATTTGGATTTCTTACATAGCCACTTGGGTTCCTGTTGACTTCCAGAAGTCTCTGAGCAAGGTGGTCCTTTGCATTCCCCTGGAGCCATGGCAGGAGGTGCACCCAGTAGGATTAGCTTGGGGCCTGATCCCCAAGTTGCCTCTCTCCTCAGCTGATCTGCCAGGATCAGGAAGCATTGAGCTAGGGCAGGTGTGTGTGTGTGTGTGTGTGTGTGTGTGTGTGTGCATGCATGCGCGCACACCCACGCACACTCACACCCAGGAGAAGAGTAATGAAGCCCCCAACAGATTGACTTATTCATTTAGCAACATCTCACTGTGAAACTGGGCTGGAGCATTTGAAGCCAAAAGGAAACAGCATTTTTTAAAAAAAATATCTATTTATATACTGCAAATATTTAGGTAGAAATGAGATGACGAGTCATGGTTTCCTTTTACCATTGGGAGAGGCTGGGGATGGATCAATGGAAGGGAAGGGAAAGCTGATGGGATTTCCCGTGGGGAGTGTGTGTGGGGGATGTGGGAGTGGGGGTGTGGGGAGTGTGGGGGGTAGGGGAGGCCTGCTGGCCTTCCATCCTTCCCCTCTGCAAATGTGTGGCCAGGCTGCTCCTAGCCTTTTCTCCTCTGTAGACTCCGTGGCTATGGGAGTTGCCAGAGTGACCCCAGCCTGACAAGCAGAAAGGGAGGTCCCATGGATCAATTTAGGGGCTCTAGCTGGCAGGTCTGTGTCCCCAAATGCCCCTTATCTATGCTCAGGTTTCCTTCATGAATCTGCCCGTTTTGGACTCTCCTGTTTCTCTAGTGCTCTGGGATCATAGCACCAAGGTCGGTGGAAGTGCAATAGCTGAGCTGCCTTCTGTCATTATAAGGTTAGCTCAGAGCCACCTGACCACAAGGTCCCAAGGGAATGGAAGACCATGAGATTGGGGAGGGAGGTTGAGAGAGAAGGGATGGCAGAGACCACAGTGTTGCCTCTGTTGTCCCTGAGACAAGGTGGCACGTGAGCAGAAAAGATGACAGTTCCCAGTGGCCCAAGGTCCACATCAGAAGGGCTATGGGGTAGCAATGCCCCCACTTCCTTCCGGGACTCTGTGGCCCAGGAATTGCATCTCTCTGGAGTACACTAGGGGTGGGCTGTGAAATAAATACCAAGACATAAAGTTAGATGCTCTTTTGGTCCAGAGCCAATGTGTTGGTTTCCAAATACCCCAGAGAACACTGAGGCTGTCTATTCTGCTGCCGTGAGCCCCAGATCACCAACCAGACTGGGCTCCCTGGGCACTGGGAAAGGCATTTCCCAGGTGGGTAGTCCAATGACAGCAGAGAGCTGGGCCATGGCTCACTGTGACATAGTGATGCATGACAGCTGTCAAACCCCAAAGGGCACAGAACCAGCTTCTCAAAGGCCAATCTCACTCACCCTGGAAGATGCAGATCCAGCGGCCTCCCCTTGAGCCCACCTTCTCCTCTAACTCCTCCAGCACTCACCTGCTCCAGCACCATCTTCACCTTATCTCCAGTGCTGCACGCAGCCCATCCTGTCTCCTTAGCCCACGCAGGCTCTCCACAGCCTGGGCTGGGTCTTGTTTGTCTCAGTGTCCTGCCTTCTCCCAGCTCAGAGCTCTTAGCACAGGGCTAGGCACACAGAACCCTCTCAGAAAAAGAGGTGGGGGTTTTCTGAGGATAACAATGCCTTTTACTGTGAGCGCCAAGGGCCTACATCCTGTGGCCATCGCCTCCCGGCTTCATCGGCATGCTGATCCCTTTGGGATGCTCCTCCTCCTCCTTCTCCTGGCACACTCCGCCCTCCTTCTGGTCTCAGCCACATCCAGCTGGCACCTGCTCCAGGAAGTCCTCCTTCACCAGTCTGGGGGGGATGCTGTCTCTGTTGGGAGCCCCTCTGGACCCACTTTTCTTTGCTCAATTCAAAGCTCTGACCTCCCTGGTGACTGGTGTGATGGCTGGGGCGTCTGCCTGCCCCTCTCAAAGCACTGATCTCGTCCTGTTTGCCCACCAGGTGGCTGGACAAGGATAAGGATGATGGGCAGCTGGTCCGAGAGTTGCTGCCCAGTGACAGCAATGCCACACTCAAGAGTGAGTTGTCCTGATGACTGGGCGGTGGGTGTGCCCTTGGCAGGATGGGTGCCCTCCTCCGGCTGGGCAGAAGTGAGCCCTTCGAGAGAACATTTCAAGGAGGCAGCGTTGGGGAGGTGGAGAGGAGTGGCCATGAGGGAGGGGCTGGAAATGCCTGGAATGTCCTTTGGTGCTGTCCCTTTGTGGCCACAGGTGTGAGGCCCTAAATGCATTTGGGTGAACAGAATAGCAAGATCAATTACACCAGCTAATGTGCCCTGGCCGTGCCCTGGAGAGGAGAGTCACATTTTGAAGGGACTGCAGATGAGGACTGTGTTCATAACTGTTTCCTCCCAGAAGCCTTAGGGTTTTCCTCACTGGTGATATTCCTTCAAGTGCTGGTGTTTCATCATGAGCTCAAGACAACATTTAAAAGAACCTTATCCCTGAATCCTAACAATAGCAACACCTCCTGGTTATTATTTCTGTCTCATTTGCAATATCCCCAAAGGAAGGTGGAACTGATGCTATTCGTTCTTTAGATGGGGTACTGAAGTCCGGAGGAGCTAGAGGGTTATATCTGACCTTTCCTAAGGCCAGATCAGAAAGATGGAACTGTAGTGTCCAGTATCTGGGCTCAGAATTATAGGACTTAAGAGACCCTCGACTGTGGTAAGGGACACTCCCACCCCCTGTACACCAGGCCTACAGTCAGGGATGGAGCTGGCACAAGTGCCCAGGATGTAGCTGTCTTACATCACTGCTCTTCCTCCTCCAGCAGCCTCCTGTCCTGCCCTGTGGACAGGACCTCACCTCCTGCTTTCCCAGTGAGAGTCTTTGATAGGGTTTAGATGGAACCTGGCATAAGGAAGAGCTCTTCTAGCTCCTGGTATAGCTTTAAGCAAGGACAAGTGCACTTGGATGTTCCTAGTGGACTGGTCTGGACCAGGCCTGGCCAGGCTGCAGGGCTGGCCCCCAGAAAGTTGGACTCAGCTCTTTTTCTCCAACCCTGTTTTCCCAGTGGGAAGACCCCAAGTCTTGAGTGCAAGCCTTGGAGATGGTTTCATTTACCCTCAATGCTGCTTCTCCTTTCCCCAAAACACACCTGAAGCGCACCTGGAGAACTATGGATCTTGGCTCATGTTATCCCAGGACTCACCTTTTCCTTGGGGGTTTCATCCTTGCACCCAGGCAATGCAGACCTTTCTGGGTGATAAAACAAAGTCACATCCACATGGGTCCAGTTAACAGCAGGGGGCTTTATTTAGGTCCATAGCAAGATTTCACTCCAGGTTGGTGACTTCTTAAATGTCACCATCTTGCACCAATTCCTTGCCCAGGAAACTGGGATGAGCATTCCTAGCCATAATGCTGTGTGCCTGGTATGCTCAACACTGTCAACCAACTGCATTGGTTTCCTCATCCATCAGAGGAGATGCTGGACCACGTGATTGCTGGACATCCTTTTGTCTTCAGTTTTGGTACTCTGGTCTGTGGTTTGCAATTGCCTTTCCTGTTCTCAGCATTTACCCCTCTGGAGCAGGCAGGGTACCTATTAAAATTCTGTTATTGCAAGATGAGAGGGCTCCACAGAGATGAAGGGAGCTCCTGCCCCGAGTCATAGGACCTGGGTTCTTGACTCACAGCTCGTGTCTCCCCCGACCACAGACTTCCATTCTGTCCCAGGGGCCCTGTTCCTTGCCCTCTGACCTGCACTAACCTCCCCTCTCTCTCCCCCTGCCTTGAACTGCTCAGATTTCCGTTATCACATCAGCGTGAAGACTGGGGATGTCTCTGGAGCCAGCACAGATTCCAAGGTCTACATCAAACTCTACGGGGATAAATCTGACACCATCAAGCAAGTTCTTCTCGTCTCTGACAATAACCTCAAAGACTATTTTGAACGTGGCCGGGTGGACGAATTTACCCTGGAGACCCTGAACATTGGGACTGTAAGTGTCCTTCCCAAGGTTGAGTGACATCATCCACCCATGATCACATAGGTATCTACATGCATGTACATGTACACACTCGTGCACACATAGGTAAGCCTGTTTTGAAGGAAAAGAGTTGTTAACTTGGGGATCGTTAATGCAGGGTGCTGTTTTTCAGATATGACCTAGAGCCGCTGAAGATCTGTGAACAGTGGCTAAGCTCCCAGGGCCTCACGGAGGGTGGGATTTTAGTAGCTTTACTGCCCCCCAACATTTTACCTACATGGCCAGAACCAGTGCACCTGGAGAGGGGACATCGGGTTCGGATAAGAAAAAGAGAAAAGGAAGTACTTCAAGGAGTGCCTGAAAATGCTTCCCAGCACCAGGACTGAGTGCCACTGGAATTGTTTCAGTGGACAATTCCAAGTCACCACTATGCTGTCTTAGGGGGTGGGACCCAAGAGTCTTCCTCTCTCAAGGTTCCAGGTGGCCCTGCTGTAGGAGATCTGAGCACTTCATTAAAGGTAAACAAAGTCCTCCACTAGAGTGGTGAGGCCGCTTCAATCAGCGTATCCTGCTGCAGCGGGGAAAGAGGCCGGTGCCAAGAGAACCCAACTTTGATGTGTGCAGAGGTTTCCAAGGCGTTTTAAAGGGCAGAGGAGGGAATGGGAGGAGGGTGAACAGCGATTCAGAGTTGGGGCAGTGAGGAATCACAGGGGTAAGGGGAGGTTGGACCCTGTTAGGGTTTCATCTGGAATGTCCCCCAAAAGCTCTGTGTTGAAAGCCATGTTCAGAGGCAAAGACTGGATCCTAAGGATTCTCACCTCCTCAGTGGATCAATCCATTTGATGGATAATAATTTGAACAGATTGACTGAGAGGTGGTGAAAACGATAGGCAGATGGGGTGTGGCTGGAAAGTAGGTCATGGGGCCATGGCCTTGGGGGCTCTATCTGCCCTGACCCCTTTCTGTGTCATTTCTCTGCCTCCTGGCTGCCGTGAGCACAGCGGATTTCCTCTGCCATGCTCTTGTATCATGATATCGCTGCCCTGGAGCCAGCCAACTATGGACTGAATCTCCGAAATCACCAGCCAAAATGATTTTTCTTTCCTCTTCTGAGTTGTTTTCGTCAGGTGTTTGGTCACAGCAATGAAAAGCTGATGAACACAGACCACTGGACACCCATCTGGGATTGCTCACTGGCACCTATTCTAGTTAGGCTCTACCCTCCCAGCACCTGAACTCAGGACCACCTGCAGGTCCAGCTAGAACCCAGAGCGTATTCTTTTGGCAGCCTCGGGTTTTCTCAGGCAGGCATTTTAAGGGCAGTAGGGGCATCCTAGGAATGTAGCCTTGAGCTGTTAGAAACTGTGCTAGTGTTTCGTTCAAGTCATTTTAGGTCAAAGTTGGGGCTTAACCAAGAAAGATCTGAGTAGCCTGGCCAGGGGTTAGTCAAGGTGAGACTCTGTACTTGACCTGGAGAAACAAAGATCTAAACCCTGAACTCGACCACTGGCCACTGCCCCCAAAATGTCTGTGCGGGGATATGTGTTGCACCTGCTGCTCTCAGGGGGCCGCGTGGTGGGAACTGAAGCAGTGACAAGCCCTCTGCTTCCCTGCCCTGCACCTCTCTGTGAAGCACCCTATTTCTAGAATTCTCTCCTCCCAACAACACACACTCTGGGGAACAGTTTCATATCATTTATTTCTTGAGGTTCATGAACTTCAATCTAGGTTTTCCTTGATCAAAATGTATTTACATTTTAAGTTGAATCAGTAACTGTAGAGTGGAAATGTTTTTCCCTTTCCTAAAGGATTTCTGGCAGCAGCCAACAGATCAATGAAACATGGGGGAGTGGGAAGGGAGGTAGTGGGAGGGCATGTGGACCCTGCCTTGTATTGCCAAAACCCCCTCAGTGTGGCCAAGAAGCTGGGCGCTGAGCCCCATCTGCCAACTGCCTGGTCAGGGGCCCAGCATGCCCGGGCCACTTAACTTTGTTTACATCGGTTTTCTGATTTTCAACATTAGCATTAGAAGTGCTCAGTATGCCACTGAACAATTACTCTACCTCAAGGTCAAAGTGCTATAGGATTGAATGACAGTCCCTGTCCTTGGGGAGCTTCCAGTCATATCAGATGGAAGACCAGCCTTGCCTTGAGTTTTTCAGTCTGTATCTTTCAGGGACATTTATAGTCCCACCCCACAGGAAAACAGTGAAACTCCTGTGTCTCTTGGCATGCACCCAGAGGGACCTCAGACCTTGTAAATAGCTGGTTTCCTTCTGACAAGCAGGGGACGGGGCTTCATGCACTAGCATGTGGTAATGGTTCCATTACCAGCTGGAGAGACTCTTAGTATCTGGGAGAGCAAGGAGCAAGGTCTGCACAGACACTTTTTAAGATCTGCCCCTTTGGCACAAGACATGGCTAATGTCACCCTCCAAACCATCACAGAGGGAATCCCAGGGCAGGAAGGGTTCTTAAAGATCATCAGATAATTCCACAAAACATAAAAGCAATCAGAACACTGATCCCTGTCACCTGCATGCAAAGATGTTAACAAATGGCAAAGCAATTGGCTAGAGAGGGACAGTCTCCCTGAGAACAAGCTGGAGGAGGGGATGGGGGTCCCAGGCAGGAGGGGAGACTCCCTGGTCCCCCAGCTGGCAGATGGCAGGTGGCCCTTTGGGCCAGGACTCCCTCTGCCTGTCCTGGGAGCCTCCCTCTTCCGAGGAGCTGGAGATCCCAGCTGAGGGGAGAGAGCGAGGGAGGCTGGGAAGTTTGCACATCCTGCTCCTGGTGCACCCTCACTGGAGTCTCCTTCCAGATCAACCGGCTGGTCATTGGGCACGACAGCACGGGCATGCACGCAGGGTGGTTCCTGGGCAGCATCCAGATCCGCGTGCCTCGCCAAGGCAAGAAGTACACCTTCCCTGCCAACCGCTGGCTGGACAAGAACCAGGCGGATGGGCGCCTGGAGGTGGAGCTTTACCCCAGTGAGGTCGTGGAGATCCAGAAATGTATGCAAGAGGCTGGCGGGACCTGCAGTGTGGATCCCCTGTGTGCTGAGGCTGGGGAAGGAGGGCGGACCCTGGGGCAGCTGGGTCTTGTCTCCAACTGGTGGGGGGAGGGGAGTTCTGTGGGGAGATGATGGGTCTTCCGATTGTCTCCAGTACCATGGTTCTGGGAGGCAGTAAGGGCGTATTTTACAGATGGGGAAACTGAGGACTCCACAGATGGAATTTTTTTTTCTGGGATAAAGGCAGCAAATGATATTATCTGGAAAATGCACATTCTCAGCCCTGTGGAGAAGAGTTTGAGGCATAGTCCGTGTCCTGCCCTGGGAGGACTGGCTGAGCAGATAAGACAG
Organism: Urocitellus parryii; assembly: GCF_045843805.1. Lineage (NCBI taxonomy): Eukaryota > Metazoa > Chordata > Mammalia > Rodentia > Sciuridae > Urocitellus > Urocitellus parryii. The sequence goes on from NC_135543.1 coordinate 26,812,737, forward strand.
CTCACTCATTTATTCAGGAGCTATCTATTGAAGCTGCTCGGAGCCAGCCCTGCTCTGGGCTTTGTGGAGGCAGCAGAGAGCAAAACAGAAAAAAAAACTCCTGTCCTCACGGGCTCTACGTCACACCCCTGTGGCAATAAATAGGAAAGATAAAGCAGCAGAGCTCTGAAGAAAATGAAGCGGGGTGAGGGGTTTGCAGTGGAGTGGGTGGAGGGGCATCTTGGACAGGGTGGTAACGGGGAAGTTCAAGGTGATCTGGTCTCCGCTGCATTTCATGTGAGCCCCAGAGCATGGTAGGTCAGAGACTCCTGAGGGTGTCTAGAGGGGTGAGGAGACAGTGGGACCAAATTACGACAGGGGAAGGTCCCTCCCTCCCCTGTCTACCTCCACCCTGAGAGCAGCTGCCCTCGGCTCACACCCCCAGGCACCCCCCACCCTGGAAAGAGCCCCGCCCCAAGTCAGCTCTTCCCTTGCCAGGACCTTTGCCATCTTTTCCTGTGCCCCTCACCTCCCCAGCCTACCCCAAAGTTCTCCAAAAGCTGTACCATACACACGTGCTCCGCCATGGCACCTGGCGATGTAAGAACGGGCCCCTTCCCTCTTTTATGAGTTAAAACTTGATTTCCAATACAGCAGTCCGGGTACTAGCCAAGGACATAAAGATTTAGAAATAACAACAACAACAGCACAGGGGTGGGGTGCAGCTCGGTGGTCGACCACTCGCCTAGTGGGTACAATGCCCTGAGGTTCCATCCCCAGCACCACAGTCCCCCCAACACCCCCTCCCCCAGAGCAATCTGACCTTTCCTCTTCCTTTTCATCCTATCTCACTTTAACTAATTTAGTTTGTTCCTCTGAAATGTAGCTCTGAGCTTTTAAATAATATGCTTATCTGTTTTTTATTTTTCAGTCTTAGACATTACCTGTTATGTCTTATTATGGAAGAGGACTTGACTGTAGTGTAGCCTGGAGTCTGATTGGTTAGGCTTGCCTTTTCCACCTGCTACTCAATTCCTCTAAGCCTCAGTTTGTCCATCTGCAAGATGGGGATGATCATACTTCCTCATAGTGCTGGGAACAGGTTAGATAAGATGGTGTTGTGAAGCCGGAGACACATGGCACAGACTCGGGAATGTTTGTTTTGTGATCACCGTGATTGCTATTACTAAATGTCCCCTTTCTCCCACATTTGTCTTCTCAGTGGTCCACTATGAGGTTGACATTTGGACAGGGGATGTGGGTGGCGCAGGTACCACTGCCCGAGTCTACTTGCAGATTTACGGCGAGGAAGGCAAGACCGAGGTGCTCTTCCTCTCCAGCCGCTCCAAGGCTTTTAATCGGGCATCCAAGGACACGTTCCAGGTGTGTGGGGTGAGCAGCGGGGGTGCCCATGGAGGTCTACTGGACACCAAGATAGTTCCCTGGCTGTTCTTATTTCCCCAGCCACATCCACTCGAGAACAGCTGCCTCTCTCCAGCTGAGTGAGAGATGCTGCTTGGAAAACAGATTCCCTGGGGGCAGTGAAGCAGGGTGTAGAGTTTTGGACTGGGCTCAATCAAGTTTTACCTTGTGACTTGGACAGGAACCCCCCTCTCCAGGCCTGAGTTTGGGGCCTATAATGAAGGGATTGAACTAAATCAGGAGTTATCTTTGGTCTCAGGTCAAAGACGGGTGTGAGGAACTTTAAGAAAAAGGTCCTGTCAAGCTGGAACTAGGCCAGAGTCACAGGTGTCTGGCACATTGGAGCTGGAGAGGCCTCATTGAGTCAAATGCCCTCATACGCTGCTGAGTAGGCCCAAGTATTTGACCTGAGTCTCAACTTCCTCCTTAGTTAAAACCTAGCTCTGTAATGCCTGCCTGGCTGGCTTCACGGTCCCTGTAATGATCAATGTTGGGGAAGGCACTCAGGAAACTGGCCAGTGATGGAGATGTGACTGAGCAGTGCACCCTCTAGGGGCCAGCTGGCTAGGTTTCGGGGAGCAGGCACAGTTGGAAGGGCAGATGGGAGGGGGCACAGACAGCCCTCCATGGGGAGGGTGGTCACAAGGTGCTATGAGTAGGCAAGTGCTGGAGAGGAGAACTATTGTACTCAAGGCATGACTTGCCAGGCCTAGTGCCCATTCCCAAGTTAGTGGAAAAGAATAAATTCTGCGTGCCCTGGACTCCATCTTGGCTGGTAGTTTTTTCACAAAGATGGTTTGGCCAATTGTGAGTTCATGAGCAGGAGGTCAGGGGATTTGCAGTCTCCTCTAGGCCTAGAATCCAATAGTGGGACACTGGGTAACCATGAGGCAGCCCTATAGGCCTTAGTTTTTCATGGCACTCAAGTGGGATAACTGGGGGAACCAGGCTTTGAAAAGGGTCAAATGCCCAGCCAGGGGCTTTTCAGGATCAGGGTACCTAGGAGGAGCTGGACTAGCAGAGGTTCACCCATGTGAACCTCTCCCTGGAGCCTGTAGGGACCAGACCTCGTCTTATGCAGGTCCTTCCTGAGAGCCCGTGGTTCAAGACAGAGTGACAATGCCATCTAAGACTGATGACTCTATCTACATTGTCCTTTGAGCCAGTTTGTGCTATGCCTAGTGGGGAGACTTAAAATGATGGTCCCCACTCTTAAGGAACTCAGAGCTCTTGAGGGCAAAGAGTGTATCCAAGCCAGGCCAGAACTAGCTCCAAACTCTGGAGGAGGGGACAAGCAGTCCAACTGATGCTGTGTGTCTGGGATGGCCTTAGACATCTGGGGACATGGATGAGAGTTTTGTTTTTAAAAAAAGAACATTTTTTCTTTTTGCTTATTACAAAAGTTATACATGCTAAATACTAAAAAAAACATATGGAAAGTGAACACTGAAAGATACAGAACGTTTTCAAAAAAGCGATAATAAAGCACAGGAATCAGAACGAATATGTTTGAGCGAGGGGTGAGGAGAGAATAAAGACAGACCAAGAGAGAGAACTGCATAAGAAAGATGTGGAAATAGGAGCAATAGGAATGAGTGGTGTGTGTGTGTGTGTGTGTGTGTGTGTGTGCATGTTTGAAAGAAAGAAACAGAGAAAAAAGATTGGCTCCCACAGGGGTTAGAAAAAAAGAAGTTTGGGGGTCACTGGGACCAGGCCAGAGGAGCCAAGCTGGGTGTGATTGGCGAGGGGGAGCATGGAGGCCCCTGCCCTGTCTGGGCCAGAGCCCAGCACGCAGGCCCTGCTCCTGACTCTGCAGGGGAGGTGGGGAGGACACGGGCCACCCCAGCCACTGGCCTGTGCTCTGCACAGCTGGAGGCGGCGGACGTGGGTGAGATCTACAAGATCCGGCTGGGGCACACGGGCGAGGGCTTTGGGCCCAGCTGGTTCGTGGACGCGGTGTGGCTGCGGCACCTGGTGGTGCGGGAGGTGGAGCTCACGCCGGAGCAGGAGGCCAGGAAGAAGAAGGAGAAGGAGAAGCTGCGGCAGCTGCTCAAGAAGGAGCGGCTGAAAGCCAAGCTGCAGAGGAAGAAGAAGAAGAAGAGGAAGGGCAGCGATGAGGAGGAGGAGGAGGGGGAAGAGGAGGAGTCCTCCTCAGAGGAATCCTCATCAGAAGAGGAGGAGGAGGAGGAGGAGTCCGAGGAAGAAGAGGAAGAGGAGGAGCACGGGCCGGGGATGCAGGAGGTGATTGAGCAGTACAAGTTCGAAGTCCACCGCTGGCTGGCCCGGGGCAAGGAGGACAATGAACTTGTCGTGGAGTTGGTGCCAGCGGGCCGATCTGGTCCTGAGCGTAAGCCTGAGGGGCCATAATCCCCTAAAGGGACCAGGGAGGGGTCAGGGGTGGCTTGGTCTCCCTCACATAAAGGCTGAGTAGGTGGGCACCCATCATGATTCCGGAATAGCTCTGCTGACCTGTGTCTGAAAAGCCACCAGGGACAGTTCTCTTTGGGCTGAGCATGGCCCTTGTCCTGAGTCACTCAAGAGGAACCAATGGCTTGGAGAGGGGCCCTGAAATAACTAAATCTGGGGCGCACAGGAGGGAGGGATGTGGAGGCCAAATGTTGCTCTTAGCCTCACTGTGAAGGCGTCCTGGGCGGGAGGAGAGGCAGGTTCAGTTCCAGGTTGGTGCAGAGGTTCCTGTGGATTCTTCCTCTTCCCAGGGTCTGCCTGGACCTGGCTCTCAGGCCCATCTCATTGATTGCCCTCCTCAGTGCTGTATCTCTCTGTGTCTCCAGCCAACACCTATGAAGTCCAGGTGATCACAGGGAATGTGCCCAAGGCTGGCACAGATGCCAATGTCTTCCTGACCATCTACGGTGAGGAGTACGGGGACACGGGCGAGCGGCCCCTGAAGAAGTCGGACAAATCCAACAAGTTTGAGCAGGGGCAGGTAGAGTGAGGGTCTTCATTCCCTTGGGAGTGGGACTCAGGCATGGGGCCTGGTGCCTTTGGATGGTCCCCATGGCGTCCCCACCCAGCACAGCATCTGCTAAGTGTCTAGCTGGGTGCTTCTTTCAATCCACTGAGGCACACCAGCACATGGTGGGGTACGAGAAGAGGACAAGCAGGTTCTAGCACACGGAGCCCATAGGCTAGCTGATTCTCAGGGACAACTAGAGAACAGTATCTGAGAGAGGCTCAGGCACAGAGCAGGCTGAGCAGGGCTTCCTGGATAAAGAGCTTACCACGGGGTGTCTTGAAGAAGCCTGGTGGGAAGGGGAGACTTCAGCTGGGCAGATGAGTATGGTGCAGGTGTGTAACGATTACTGTGAGCCAAATGTCGTGGTTCACACCTGTACTCCCATTGACTTGGGAGACTGAAGCAGGATGATTGCAAATTCAAAGGTAGTCCAGACAACTTAGAGAGACCCTGTTTCAGATAATAAAAGGGGCTGGGGATGTAGTTTAATGGTAGAACACCCTTGGGTTCAATCATCAGTGGCAACAAAAGTAAAATAAAAATGAAAAAGATAGTGAAAGGTGTTTGCAGAAGACAGGACAGTGTAAGCAAAGAGGTGGAGGGAGAAAAGTGCTCAGTTGTAAGGATGGAGCATCTGCTCCTGAGCTGTGGTTGGTGCTATTGGGTGGTGGATAAGCTGGGATAAGACCAATAGGGTGGGTGTGGCCACAATGTGCTTGAAAGTCAGCCTGGAAGGCTGGACTGTGTCCTGAGGCAGTGGGAATCCATGAAAGAAATGCAAGCCTCTTCCTCTTCCAGGTGTAGATGGAAAAGCAGGAAAAAATAAAGCCATCATTTTTATCCTTCGAGGTGTCACAAAATCCCCTGTCTCCTATCCTTCCCATTCCTGTCTTCATCCCCAAATCAGGTTCTTTGATCAACACAGAGGAGGAAAAACAATGACCGAATCCATTAAAATACTTCCCGGCTCATGACGATTTTTGTTCCGGGGCTCTAGCGTTTTTCTTCAGCCCTCCCTCCAGGGCTTGAGGACTAGGAATCCCTCCTGGGTTTCAGTGGTCTCCCAGAAAAATTATAGCCCCTACATTCCTAGACTGGGGGGAAACTGCTGTAGAAGACAAAACTAGTACACTTGGTGAAATCTGAATATGGACTGTATATTAGATAATGCTACAGTCCCAAGTCATACAATAACATTTTGGTCAAGACAAATGGCCTATATAGCAGTGATCCCATAAGATTATATTACCTAGTGACATCCTAGCTATCTTAGTTTTTGTAAGTTCACTCTTATTTGTTTTTGTTGTTGTTTGTTTGTTTAGGGATATCAGGGATTAAATTCAGGGGCTCTCAACTACTGAGCCACATCCCCAGCCTTAGTTTTCATTTAGAGACAGGGTCTCACTGAGTTGCTTAGCACGTCACTATTGCTGAGGCTGGCTTTGAACTCACATTCCTCCTGCCTCAGCCTCCTGGGCTGCTGGAATTACAGGTGGATGCCACCACACACAGCTCTTATTTATTTTTTGTTCACGTAATAATAAAACTCCCTTTGTAACATGATTTTCAAAACATATCCTCATCATTAAATGATGCATGTCTATAATGTATGGACACTAAGTTTTCTGAATTTGGTCATCACACCGTGACTATATGAGAATGTTCATAATATTTAGGGATGAAGGATCATGGTTTCTTCCACTTACTTTTGACTGATTCAGAATAAAAGTAGAAAGAGAGAGAGAGCAAGAGAGAGAACAGATTGAGTAATACAGAAAATGTTGCATGTAAGTGCAGAATCTAGGTTAAGGTGAGCAGACTGTCATTACATTATTTCTGCAAGCTTTCTGAATATTTGAAACCTTTTGCAAAATAAAGAGTCAAAAGAGGATAGCCAAGAATACCCCATTCACGTAAAGGGTCCTGGTGTCATCAGCTTCCTCCTGTGCATATGGCAGCCTACGTACACGTGTATGATTCCCATTCCGTCTTCCCACCTAAGTGGCGAGCAGCCCCAAGCCTTCTGTTTCTGTCAATCACTTTGGATTTGCACAGGACTGACTCATGGCAGGTGCTTAATGAAAATTTGTGGTTGAAGGAGATGACGCATTCGTGCACACATATACAGAATCTCTGTGCACCCCCATGACACACATAAAATACGAATGCCAGTATCCAGCAGACTTGTCAACTCTCTACCTCTCTCTCTCTCTTCACTTTCCCTCTCTTCCCTCCACCTTGCTGGGCAATGAGAGCAAGAAGATCCCCTTGCTGGGCAGGGGCTAGTTAAATACCAACAGTGCAGAGCAAACACCAAACTAATGAGTTGTGGTTTCCATCACCCCAGTCCTGGTTTCTTTGGGGTCTTATCATCCACCTCAGGTGCTGGGTCCTTGGGAGAGTGGGGTGATGGCAAGTTGGGGAGAAGGTGGATCTCACCCCTCTTGAGTGCTACTCTGGTCCCTCCTAGACAGACACCTTCACCATCTATGCCATTGACCTGGGAGCTCTGTCCAAGATTCGGATTCGCCATGACAACACAGGCAGCAGACCAGGCTGGTTTCTGGACAGAATAGACATCACCGATGTGAACAATGAGATCACGTGAGTGGGGCTGGAGGAGAGGGAGAGAAGGCCATCCTTGCCACTAAAATAGTCCTGAGAGAGGACTGCGGGTGGGTGAAGTGATGACTGTGGGTGAGGGTGGGATAGCTGTGACTCTGTGGGTTTGGTCCTGTGGCAGGATGGGTGTCTTGCCTCCTTCCCTCTCAATGGGCAGCCCACTGGAGCTTCTAGTTCTCAGGTGACAGTCTGAAGACCAGCCACTCCAGTTGGCCCATCCATTCTGAGAGATTTCAATCCCTATCAAGCCTCACACGCCTAGTCTCTGTGTGCAGTCTTAGCTCACCCAGAAGTCCCTCCATGGAAAAAAGAGCATCCCACACCTAGTTTCAATGTTCTAGACCAGAGACCAGCAGCCCTTTTCTATAAAGGCTGTATAAAAATTATTTCTAGCTTTGCAGGTCATTTGGTCTCTGCAACAACAACTTTGCTGGTGAAGTCCAAAAGCGTCTCTGGATGATAACTAAATGGATGGGCGTGACTGGGTTCCAGTCTACGAACACTGAGATTTGAATTCTGTGTAATTTTCATGCCACAAAATATTATCCATCTTTAGCCCCCTCCCCCAACTATTTAAAAATGCAAAACTCATGTTAGCTCATGGGATGTACATAAATAAGCAGGTGGTGGGCCAGCTCTGGCCTCTGCTGGAGACTCTCCCCATCTCCCACCCTCACCTGCCCTACTGTCCCACAGAAGACCAGGCACAGTTAGCATATGGTCCAGTGGTATGGCTTCCGTAAGGTCATCGTGGTGGCACATAAGGACCATGAGACAATCCCACGGCTGGGAACAGCATCTTGACCCAGGGTCTATCCTCTGCCAGTGCCTCACCAGGTCACCCTGGATGAGTGCTTCATCTTCATGCTGTCATTTCGTCTTCTAATAAGTGGGCTTAGTGATGTCACTTCAGCTTACTACTCCAGACCTTCTGAAAACCTGAGGCATTTAAACTTGGAAAAGATAAAGTGCTGCTGAGACAGGAGGCAAGCGACAAGCTGTGAACATCCCCGGTTCCCCTGTGGCCCCGTCACAGCTGGCTAGTCTGTTCCATTTGTTTGACATTTCTGGTCCAGCCCAACAATTTAAAAATTATTGTAGCTTTGTAATTTATTTGAGTCTCCATCAGTACTTGTCCTTTTTGATCATTCTTTAAAAATATTAGCTATTCTTACCTTTTTCCAAATCAAGACATTAAGTGATTTGAAAAAAAAAAGTCCTGTTGGAATTTTGATTGTTCTGCCACTAAATGCATGTATGGAGAATGGCATATTTAAGTTATTAAGTGCTGCACCCCATGTTCATTTTTCCACTTCTCTAGCTGTTCCTTTATGTGCCTCAGTAATGCTTTGCAAGTTTCAACACAGAACTAACTGCTCCATGTTCTTGTTAAGTTTATGTCCTGGTTTATGTCATATCACTCATAAATAAAATTGTCTCCTGACTCTTTTTTCTTTGCCTTCTCCTTTCTTCTTCTGCTCTTTCCTTCCTCGTGTCCTCCTTTTCCTCCCCTCCTTTTCTGTGGGTGTTGCTAGTTGGAATTTCTTTAATAAGAAGCCCTCTCTATCCAGTGAGGGCTCTGTGGTGAGCCAGCTTCCCTAGTCTCCATGCTAGAAGCAAATGGAAGCAATGCCTGCTTTGGGTGATAGAGGTGAATCCACAAAAGTCCAGAAGAAACAGAATCACAAGAGCAAGTCCCAGCTTCAAGGAGAGACACAGCCTTCTCAGCAGTGCCTAGGCCCTCCCCAGCCTCTGCAGCTGGGGAAGAAGGGCTTTGCAGTCAAAGAGACTCAAGAACACTGGTATCAACTGCCCTGGACCAAGTCAACAGTGGCCACGTACCTGGACACCTTGATCTCTCTCTCCTCTCACACCCTACCCCCAGTCCCTTGGCAGGACTTTCTGGCTCTTTGCTCAGGAATGCATAAACCTGACCCCATTTCTCCATCTTCCTGACTCTATCCCTCTGCTCAAAGCCTCCTGACTGATCCTCTGCTTCTCCCAGGCCCTCCTAGTGTCTCCAGCAGCCTAATGACCTGATCATGTCCCTCCTCTGTTCAAACACCTGCAGAGTTTCCCACTCACCCAGAGGAAAAGCCAATCCAGTTCCATTGGCCTGCCTGGGCTGCAGGGTCTGCCCCACATCCCCACCTGTCTCTCTTCTTGGTCCCAGCCCCTCCCACCTTGCACATTCCTTGCTGTTCCTTGAACCCAACAGACCTGATCCCACCTGGGGCCTTTGCATTCACTGTCCCCTCTCGCTGGCACTCCCTTCTCCCATGGCTCACTCTCACACCTTTTTCAAGCAGGTCTCTGCCCAGATTTTACCTTCTCAGGGAGGCCTAGCATGCTCCCCCCCACTTTCTTTTTCTCTGTATCACTTATCACCTAACCCACAGTGAATTTGTGCTCAGTCCTTGCCCTGTCCCTGCTTCAAGAAGGTTAAGTGATGACCTGTCTGTGTTCACTGTCGTGAACAAGAATCTACAAGAATGCATGGCATGGTACAAATATAAATCCAAAGGCCTCAAGTTCCAACCCCACTTCCTCGATCGATATCACCAGTATCAACAGCATGGCCAGTTTGGTTATACTTGTTATACTTGATGTTGTCCTACCTTTAGCTTATACACAAAAGTGGTAAAATCCTTACAAAATCATTTACACCTTATGACATTCAACTTTGCCACCTCCTCACTCAATTTTTACTTTAAAGTGAGATTCTCCAATGGTCCCAAGCTTTGGTTTAATGCTCTGTTCAAAGTTGCTCACCCAGGCCCTGCGTTTTCCTCCCCATACCCTTGTCTAAGCCATGTGGTTTCTGTGTCTGCCTTCTTGTCTTTTGATCCTTAAAAAGCCCCCCTGCCTTTCCCTCCCCTGCACCCAGAGCCCTTCTTGAGCAGGATCTACTCCCATAGGAGGCTGGGCCAGGATCAGCAGGCCCGTCTCCTCCAGACCTCCTTTGCTGGCATTGGGGAAAGGAGGCTGAAAGTCCAGCTCCCATCTCGGGTCTGGCCCAGTTTCTGGTTCTGAGAGGAGGTGTGCTGGCCGGTGCTGCAGCTTCGAGCATGCTGAACCTTCAAAATGTATCTCAGGGACAACTGAGACTCAAAAGTATCTCGGGGACAAGGAACGCTCCTGCTCTGTGGAAGCTCTCACAGAGCTTGGGAGGGCTGGCACCTTTGCTTTTCTGTCTTTCTGACTTTCTTCTCTCTCCCTGGTTAACCTCCATGGCCCTTTGTCTCTCCCTCTGTCCTTGTCCCCTGCTGACTTCACATTCTCATTGTCCCTGCCTCTGTCCCACTCCACCCCTTCCTTTCTCTCTCTCTCTCTCTCTTAATTGGCCATAATTTAGATCTATAGCCTATTATTCAGAAGTTATTTGATTGAATGAAATTTTAACTTTCCCATTCATACATTTAAAGGGCAAGAAGTGGAGCACTATGCATTTCACCCTGAAACTCTGATTTTTTGTTTTTCTAGTAATGAACATTTGAGCCCAGGGCCTTGTGCAGGCGAGGCAAGCACTCCACCACGGAGCTGCACCCCAGCCCTGAAACATTAATTTAATGGCCTTTTAACTTCTGTCACTCTTGGCTGAGCTCCTCCTGCCTTTGAAATCCATGTCCATCAATATAACATTGTCCCTTCCCCCCATCTGAGCCCTGGACTAAGGTTGTGCTCTCTGGCTCTGCTGCTCTGGCATGTTGGTAATTGAAGGGACTGAGGACCAGAGGAGCACATGGGGCCCAGATGGAGGCAAGACCCTTGGAGTACACTGTCCCCTGTTCCTATGTGGACTAGTCCCTGAATGGCTCTTATGCATCACATCAGGCCCAGGGGAGCAGGAGACACAAGTGGAGTACAATGTTCCTAACTTGGAGATAGACAGCCTTCTCTGTCCTTAGACTTGTTCTATTGCTTACGGATCAGGGGTTCTTTCAGGCCTCCGCCCCCAGATAGCCGAGGAATGGTCAAGGAGAAAGAAAGGGAAGGAAAATAACAATAACAACAACAATAGCATCAACAAATTCTGAGAGCTTACTTTAGCCATATCAGTATATCCCCGATATTGGATGCACATACATGAAAACATTTTTCATTGCTTATCTAAAATTCAAATGTAACTTGGAGTCCTGTAATTATACTGGATAATTCTGGCAATCCTGGCACAGAGAGGTAGAGGGATTTGCTTGAGGTCACACAATGATTAGAGGAAGAGCCAGGCTTTAGAGGCAGACACTGATTGCAAAGGCAAGCCCCTGGTTACTGCTCAGCTGCTTCTCTCATCCTGTCCCTGCCCTCCTTCTGTCCAGGACCCTCCATCATGCTAGACCCTTCCTCTCCATGGAGGAGTCTGACTAGGACCTCCCTTCCCCAGACGTCCCTGGGTTTACTCCTTAGCCTCAACCTTTGTACTTTCCCCAAAGCACAATTGGTTCATTCCATCGAAATCTATTAACTCAACACATGTGTATGGAGCACTTTCCATGAAACGCTCTGCTAATGTAGCTCTGGCTAATAGATTAGTTCCAGAAAGTGTTGTTGGATCAGTTCCCACAGGCCCTCTCCTTCCATCCAATATGACCCAACTTCAATGGGATGTCTGGAGACCATTCCCCAGACAGGTGACCCATGGGGTCCCTCTCAGGTTGGATGTGCTGGAAGGGCAAAGCCGTGAAGGGTGGATTGAGGGGACTGTGTGTCCCTCACTTTCAGCCCATACCTGCTCCTGCAGGAAACCTTCCTCAGAGGACATTCCCAACCTTCCCTCCCCATCCCTACAGGTACTACTTCCCGTGCCAACGCTGGCTGGCAGTGGAGGAGGACGATGGCCAGCTGTCCAGGGAGCTGTTGCCAGTGGACGAGTCCTATGTGCTGCCCAGCGAGGATGAGGAGGGTGGGGGACATGGTGACAGTAACCCCCTTGACAACCTGGCTCTGGAGCAAAAAGGTTTTCTAAACTAGAGCTGATTTTCTCCCTCCAGAATCCCTGCCCCCTCCTCTCCTCCACTTCTGATCTCCATCTTTCCTCCCTCCCCAAGGGCTCTGGGTACAATCCAGATGCATCACCCTCTCTTTCCTCCACAGCAAGGAAGGAGAGGTCAGGGTGGGAAGCACGTTCCCATGTGCCCAGCAAAACGCTCACTATAAAGGACAGTTTGTAGAGTACGTGGGGTTACTGTCGGGATGGAATGGTCGTAGCCAGATCTGATTCATCTTTTGTCCTTCCCTCCAGGCACATGAGAGGCTCCCAGTGCATTTGTGTCCAGGGAAGCAATGAACACTGGCCCTCAAGAGTCCCCTGATGCTTGTGCTCTTCCCTGAAACCTGTATCCCAGATGGCAGTCAGCCCAGGGCTCCTGGCTGGTCCCCTGGATTCTTCCAATCACCATCCCCACCCCCACTTCATCTCCTCTGTCCTATTGACTCTATTGATTGAGGGTTTCCTGTGTGAGCCAGGGTCAGGGGACATTATCTCCACCCTCAGGCAACTTCAGAAAAACACATACTGCAAGTAAAGTGATCATGGAAATGTGCTTATTTCTAATCCTGGGGTCCAGAAGTGTAGGATTGAGAGAGTAGGGGAAGAGCTGGCCTGATGGGGCCAGAGGTGGGGAGCAAGGAAGCCCTCCTGGAGGTCCTCTCTCCTCCCTCCAGGAGACTTGAGCAGTCTGCAGTTCACTTCTCTACATTCTTCTCCTGGCAGATAAATCAACCACGTTCTCAGTGACCATAAAGACAGGGGACAAGAAGAATGCAGGTACCGATGCCAATGTCTTCATCACGCTCTTTGGCACACAAGATGACACGGGTAAGAAAGCAACGGGGACCAAAGCTTACCCACATCTGTCCTTCTATGGGACTCAGAAGTGTCCAGGGAAATTCTGATTGCTGAACCCAGCCCCATACAAGAAAGAAAGTTCCTTTTTTCCTAAAATATCTCCTCTGGGTCAGCTTTCTCTTCTGTTCTAATGGCAGAGATGTCCCTTGCCCAAAATGCACCCCAGTAACACCTGGGAAAAAGTGGCTCCTCCCAACCTCCTATGAGCTCCAGCCAGTGGATGCCATTCTTCTTTAGTATGAGATGCCCAAGGTGTCCTGGAGTTACTCTGAAGCCTTTGCATAGCAACCCAGAGAAGGGGGCATTTAGTGCTGGGCTAGGATCTTCTTGATGCTCCCATCCAGTCATTGTGTCTGGGTTTTGAGAATCAGCCCTCAAGTTGTCATCATGCATTAGCTCAGAGCTTGTGAGTTCAGAACTGCATGCCAACTGTTCTTGAAGAATGAAGGCTTATCCTGAGCCATGGGTGCTTATAGTCTAATATGACAGTGAGCTAATAGAGACCTCAGCCTGGGGAACTTAACTGATTGGTTCAAATTTCCACACCACCATTCATGAGTTGTATGACCTCAGACAAGCTGCTTAACCTCTCTGTGACTTAGTTTTCCCCACTTGTAAAATAAAGATAAAAACTTTATGTGCCTCATAGAATTGTGAATTTCATGGAATTAATTGAACATGTGAAATATTTGGGTCAAAGTGTTATTCAATAAACACTAATCATTATTATTATTTAACGGGTTAGATAAAGCAAATAATGAATGATGAACTAATTAATTTATAACTTCTACTGTATGTGGTTGTGCTGGCTCCTGAACCATGGTCAAAGGAATCCATAGCTCCAACATCTGCTCTTACTTGCCTAGACGCACTCTTGCGCCCTTGACCGTCATCATCTTATTATGTTCTTACAACAACTCTACAGGGAAGGGAACAAGAACACCTCTTTTTGACATTTGAGGAACCAAGTCTCAGAGACATTGAGCAATTTGTCCAAGATAGTCCAGATGGCAAGAGGCAGAGCCAGGCATTTGGACCAAGGTCTGTCTCTCTATGCGCTTATGCCAGTCTGCAATGAGGCTATGAATGCCAGAGACTTTCTATGTGAGGTGGGACCACAGTAGGACTGAGGGCAGGGGCAGGGGAGACTTCAAGGCAAGCTGAGGCAGGAGGGGATGGAGGTGATTCTGAGACCAGCTCAAATTTCAGGCTGACCCACAGTCGGAGTCCCCAGATTCCACATGAGAGATGGCAGGTGGGAGGTATTTGATGCCATCTCTCCAGCCTTCCAGATGAGAGTCTCCAGAGAATTCCCTTTGTCCCATCTGCATAGGGGTCCCCTGTTTTCTCAGTGAGCATGGGAAGGGTGGTTTTACTGGTAGTTCCTTCCTCACGTGGAGAATCATGAAGAGTTAGGAAAGAAAGTAGATGTTGACATAGAACCCCACCACCTTCTCCTTGGAGAAGGCCTTTCTTTGGGTATAAACTAGGAAAAAAATGTATACTTGAAAGGGTTACAGCAAAGCTCAATAAAAGAACACACACACACACACACACACACACACACACACACACACACACCAAATGTGCCAAAGTGCCTGGTGGGTGTTAACTGCATAGTCTAAATTCAGCTTTAGAGTTGAGAAGTTTGGTCACTATGGAGAGAGACAAAATGGGTTGGTGGCTAACATGATTGGATAGATCTCAGGGTCAGCCAGTCATGTTGGGGTCATTTGGTTGGCAGGAACAACCCTCCTGAAATCCTCCAAGACCAACAGTGACAAGTTTGAGAGAGACAGCATTGAAATCTTCACAGTAGAGACGCTGGATCTGGGAGACCTGTGGAAAGTCAGGATTGGCCATGACAACACAGGTTTGGCCTCCCTCCCCTGTTCTCTCCATGAGCACCATGTTCAGACGCCTGTGGGCATCTGAACTTGGAGATTTGGACACCATCTTCCTTCCATAATAACACAGCTTCTCCAACCCTCTAGTCCATTGGAGCCCTGGCTGTACACCGATTCTGGTCTAATTGGTTTGGGTTGGGATCTGGAAACTGGAAATTTTTAAAGCCTTTACCCATTCCCCAACCTCAGTAAAGTTAATATGAGGCTAGATTCGAAACTCCCTGACCTAACTCTGGCTTTCTGATTTGAGTGTGCATCAGAATCACGTGGGGGTAGGGCAGAGGTTTTAAAGCACAGGGTTCTCTCCCACCAGACTAGATTCAACAGGTCTGGGAAGATGCCTGAGAATATGCACATCTCCCAAATCCTTGGGTGTTGTAGAGCCTGCTGGCCTGGGGTCCCCACTTTAGAACCACTGATCTAGCCAGCCCTTCGTGGAACCCACAGGCACTGCAGATAGGCAGAGGATGTACCTGTGTTTTCTCTCTCTGAGTAAAGTTGGACTCTTTTTTTTTTTTTTAATTTTTGTTTTTAGGTACCAGGGATTGAACTCAGGGGCACTCGACCACTGAGCCACATCCCCAGCCCTATTTTGTATTTTATTTAGAGACAGGGTCTCACTGAGTTGCTTACTGCCTCACTAAATTGCTGAGGCTGGCTCTATACTCGCAATCCTCCTGCCTCCGCCTCCCAAGTCGCTGGGTGGATCCTTTTTCTTAGTGCCAAAACCACCCTTCTAAGCTTAAGGAAGGGATCCTGGTCCTAGAATCCATGACTGTCAAGACTGCAGGGACAGGGCTCTCTGCCGTGTTTCCATTGCTTTCTTGAAGCTGGAGCACTCCGGGAGGAGCATCATTCCTCCACTCATTTCCCTCCTCCTCCTGCATCACAAACTGAGCCAGGAAGCTATGAGTGTCATCCTGCCATTAAGTGGCATGATCGCCTCTGTAGGCTCAGGCTCCCTGCAGCATCCCTGGGCTCCCTGTTTGGAGCTCCTTCCACCCTGGACTGCATCCATTTTCCTCCCCTCAGAATGTCTCTGACCTCCTGTTACCTCCCTGTGCTCCTTCACTGTTGCTAATTTTGCTGGCAGCAGCCCGGGGTGTGATCCAGCCCCAGCAGCGTGCACATATTAACAGGAATCATCTCAGCAGTGCTGTCAGCAGAAGGAATGACGCAGGAATGGCGGAGCTCTGGGTGTCCGCCAGCCAGTCAGGGAGGATGTTTGGAGTCCCTGCAGGAACCCACAGGAAACCATCTCTGCACAAGTTCCTGTTGGTTTCTGGGTCTCCTCTCTCTCCAGGCAAGGCCCCAGGCTGGTTTGTAGACTGGGTAGAAGTGGACGCCCCATCTCTTGGAAAGTGCATGACGTTTCCCTGTGGCCGCTGGCTGGCCAAGGATGAAGATGACGGGACCATTGTCAGAGACCTTTTCCACGCAGAGCTTCAGACAAGACTGTACACACCATGTGAGCACCACACACGGCAAGGCCTGTCCCCCTCAGAATCCCAGTACCTGCCACCTGACTTCACCCCCGTCCTCCTCCTGGGTCCACTCCACTTGGCTCTCTCATTCCTTCCCCAAATTTCCTGAGCTTGGGGTGGGGGGCAGAGGAAGCAGCCATGGAGCTATGGGCATAACTTCAGGGAAAGAAAACACAGGACTTATTCCAAACTCACCGCAAACTAGCTGTGACAGCACAAGGAGAGCCTGGTCTCTCTAGGCCTCAGTTTCCTCATTTGTTAAATAGAGATAATAATGTAGGGTGGTTCTAGTATCAAAAAGACTGGTCTAACTGTGGGGAATGGTGACCAAGCCACCACCAATCCTTCTTCCAGGCATCTACATGCCAAAGAAATCCCCGCTACATGAGGGTTAGGAGGAGGAGGGAGAACTCAAAAAGGAAGTCAATGTAATTCCTTTTATCGGAGTAGCTTGTGACATTTTGACATTTCCCCTCTACTGTTGTCAGCTGATCATAGACATTAAATGTTTATATATGTGTAAGTGCATTTTAGGACCTGGGAATCAAACTGAAGTCAACAAAACTATAAATAATCTGTCTGAATTTGGTAAAATCTGAACCAAACCCAGAGCATATGTACAACTTTTTTTCCTAGCTAAATAATGAACTCTACCAAAATATTTTCCCCAAATAACAAACAGCATGAATCTGTGATGCACTTTTCCCCCTAAAGCAATTCCAGTGAAATATTTTCTGATCCAAAGCCTGAAGTAAAGTGACATTTCCCCCTCCAGTGAAGTCCCTAGGCAGGCGTGCACAAAGCAAACCCTAGATCCGGTCCTTGCTCCTAGGAGCTGCCTGCAGCTCAGGGCAGCCTCTGAACTGACAGACAGACACAGGGCTGGCAGAAGGACTGGTTGGGACCCTCAAGAGCAGATGTACCCATCCCCTCTGTGCCCTAGGACAGGACTTGCTCTGTGTCCCACCAAACGTGTAAGAGTTTGTGTGGCCTGACTTTGAATATGCAGTTGTCCCTTGACAGTCTGGGGAATTGATTCCAGGACCCCCCACAGACACTGAAATTTGCAGATGCTCGAGTCTCCTGTATGAAATAACATAACATTCACATATACTCTATGCAGAGCCTCCTGTATAATTTAAATTATCTCTAGATGAGTTCTTGTGCCTCATATAATGTAAATGCTATATAAATAGTTGGGATTCTGTGTTGATTAGGGCATAACAATAAGGAAAAATGTCTGTACATGTTTAGGACAGACACAACTTTTTTTTTTTTTTTTATCATGGTTGGTTGAATCTGCAGATGCAGAACCTGCAGAAATGGAGGGCTGACTGTATTCAGTTCTAGCCTGATGGTAAAAGCAACCCATTTGCCCCTTGTCTTGGACTCTCTTTTTCCAAAAGAAAAAAAAAAAGCAAAAAGGTGGGGAGATAAAGGAAGGAAGGGGAGAAAAGAAAAAAGACCACAAAAGGAAATTGTTCAGGAAAGCCAGAATGAAGAAGAGCTGGGTGCCGAGTGAATGTGAAACTCTCAGGGTGGGAAGAGCGGGGAGGAGTCGACGGCTCAGGACCTACTTCCAGAGAAGGCCTCCGGGTCCAAAGCCATGGGCTCCAGGGAACCAGGGAGCTTGGTCCAGAACTGATAGAAAACAGTGTCAGCAGTCCCAGGCAGGATACTGGAAAGCATGTTGGAAGCTAGGTGTGCGGTGGTCCAGGTGGTGTGATCCCCTGTGAAGCCAGTGAGGAGAGACCACGAGTGCTCCTGGTGGGGTGACCGAGGACCTGCCCCAGAGGCCAGAGAATCAGAAAGGGGCAGCGGAGGCTCTGGACATGCAGTCCCCAGGGGAGGCAGGCCCCAGTCTGGAACTACAAAGGCAGAGCTGTGTCATGTCACAGCCAGGAGGGACTTTTGGCTTCCACATATGTCTGAGGGTCATGACAGGTGAGGGAGGTGTCCCAGGGCAGTGAGTTTGGGGAGGAGAGAGTCTGAGAGGGAACCCTCCCCAGGCCATCTTGAGCTCTTCCTCAATTTTCACACATCAAGGTTTTTCCTGGATGTTCTTAATAAATGTATTTGTGGTTCATGAAACAAACGGAACCACAGTCTAGTTAAACCTCCTCGTTTTATAGGTGAAGAAACCAAGGCCCAAGGACACACAGCTACCCCGTGGCAGAGGCAGAACTAAAAACCAGAAACCAAATGTGGGCCCAGGCCTGGAGCCATGAGGGCTCAGGGTGGGCTGTTCCTACTCAGAAACGTCCAGGGCTTCTGCTGCTGCCCGCTGGTCTCAGGACAGCCCAAACTCCATCACCAGCTCTTCTTTCAGGCCTCCCAGGCTTCAGGCCAGGGAGCAACCTGAATCCTCACAGGACTGCAGAGATGAGCCTCCCTGTGTCTTGAGGGCCTGGCAGGGTTAAGGCCTCTATTTCTCAGCAACCCATAAGTGGGGCCCTCTTGGGCCACTGTGGGGCTCCATGTCATCTTTATGGGCCTCCACGGCATGCTCTCCCTGTGGCTGATGGCAGGAGGCAGTACGTTCTTCCATTTCACCCTGGGGGTAGACTGTATAGGCTCTGAGGTCAGACAAGTCTGGGTTCAAGTTTGAATACCACCATGTTCATCTCAGGCAAGTGATTTCTCTGAGCCATGATTTCCTCATGTTATAAAATGGGTAAAACAATACCTACTCCATCAGGTCATCGTGAGGATGAAGAGATGAGGCCTTTAGAGTGCTTAATACAGAATCTGGCACATAGCAAGTCCTCCATGAATGACAGTTACAAGTGTCACTATCACAGGTCTGCGTCAAAGCACCCTGAAAATAAATGAAGAGCAAATTCCTTGTCTGGAGAAGCCAGAACTGCCTGTTCTCTTGAGCATTTTCCTCTGGGATTTCTCTCTTGTGTGATCTCTCTCTCTCTCTCTCTCTCTCTCTCTCTCTCTCTCTCTCTCTCTCCTTATTTTTACTGAGGCCTACAGTAACCATACACATTCATATACATATGCAACAAATGAAAGTGTCACAAAAAATTTACCCTCCCTCTGTGGGACATACAGTGAGATTTTCTATTCCATATAGTTTTAAAAAAATATTTTTTAGTTGTTGATGGACCTTTATTTTATTTATTTGTAGGTGGTGCTGAGAATCGAACCTAGTGCCTCACACATGCTAGGCAAGCACTCTTCCACTGAGCTACAACCCCAGCCCCAATTCTATAAAGTTTGTAAAGTACTGGGTGGGTAGCTTCCTGAACCCACTTCACAAGCTGCCCGTGAACCCAAATGTGTAGTTACAATACGTGATTTTTAAACTACTGTTTTCAAACTTTAGTGGAGAGTGTGTGTTAGACCTACCTCACAGACAATCTGAGGAGGAGTTTGGGAGTCTGTATTTTTAACAAGCTCCCCAAGGCTCCTGAATCAAAAGGTCCTCAGCTAACACTGTAGACTTGCTGGTCCTTCCCGCTGGTGGATGCTCATGGGGTAGCTGCTTGTTAACAGCCCTGGTTGGACAGATCTCTTTTAAAGACAGATGGTAGTCCCGGAACGGAGGAAACCTGGTCACCCTCATCTCCTCCTGTCCTTCCTCTACAGGACACTTCTGTAAAGTGAAGGTAACTGAATGAGGGTCCAGGTGCACAGGTTGGGGAGGGCAGGCCAGCTTGAAGCAAGTGAGGCTGGAGCTAGAGCTGGGGAGAAAGGAGAGAGGATTCTCACCACTGAAGCCGGGAGATCTGGTTGGTGAGTCCCCTGAAATCTAGTGTTCCTGATTACAGAATGTCCAGCTGAGCACCATGTTGAGGGGACTTTACAGATAACAGAAACTAAGGTTCATAACTAACTTGCTCAGGTCACACGGATAGTGAAGTCAGATTCAAGCTTGGGCTTGTCAAATTCCATAACTTGGGCCTTCCGTCAGTCTGCTGTACTGGTCTTGTGATGCCTGAGGCTCAGCGACCCTGATCTGGTCTGAGGGATCGGAGGATCTCTGTGATTGCAAGACATGGAACAGGACCGCCTGTGGTTGCTAGGGGACCATGTGAAAGTCAGGTCCAGGAGCAGCTGCTCCCCAGTGAAAGGGTCTGGGCTGGTGAAGAACTTGACCTCACCTGCCTTTGTCTTCCATTCTCTCGTCCCCTCTTGCCACCCCCCTCAGTTGTCCCTTACGAGATCACCCTCTACACCAGCGATGTCTTTGCTGCTGGGACAGATGCCAACATCTTCATCGTCATCTATGGCTGTGATGCTGTGTGCACGCGGCAGAAGTTTCTGTGCACCAACAAGAGGGAGCAGAAGCTGTTCTTTGAGAGGAAGTCTGCCTCCCGCTTCATCGTGGAGGTACCTGGGCTCAACAAGCTGCCTGCAGAGGTGGCGGGTCAGAGAGACGGGGAGAGAAGCCTGCGTTGAGGGCAGGACGTGCCCTTCATAGTGGGAGCTGGGCAGCTCATCCAGTGTCTCTGGGCTTCAGAACCTCCCACCAACCAAGAGGACAGTGAAGCTGGCTCTGGCCCTCCAGGACTGGGGTCAGGACCAGAGGCAACGAATGGCTAGGATATGGGAAAATGAGAGAAACGATGGCAACAGGTTGTCTCCCGTGAGTCCACCACAAAACTCAGGTCTATAGTTGGAGCAAGGCTTCTGGGCAGGCTGGTCTGGGGGATCTGGGGGGTGGCATACAAATCTCACCACCAGTGATCACTTGGGGACAGGTCTACTGCTCAGCTTGCAAGCCACAACCAAGCAATCCAATAGAGAAGAACATCCATGTATTCCCCAGCTCCCTGTCAAGTCTGGGCAGTGGGGGTTTTCCCTGAAGTTTGGTATGGGTGTAGGTCCCAGCCCCAGAGTCCCACCCCCCCCCCCATTCAGTGCCTACTCTGACCCAAGATCCCTGCAGTATACCCAGTGGGTGGGAGACACGAGAGCAGGAGAGGCCCCGCCCCTGCCTTCAAGAGTTCTGCAGTGTGGGTGAGGACCCCAGAATCCACACAAAGCTTCTGGGTCTGGTGATTGTCACCATAATTGACCCTGTGGATCAGAGGGCGCGGACCTCAAGGATTTATCTATATTCATTCACAGAACTCTCATAGCAACCCTGCTGGACCGATCCCTGGGCAAAGAGGGGGAAACCAAGGCATAGGGTGCTCAGGGGCTTACAGAAAGCCACACCACTAGGAAACAGTGGACGCAGTCTCTGAATCTGGAAGGACTGGCTCTGGAATAGCACCCTGAGCCTCGGCCAGATCTAGCAAGTGGGCGGAGCTGGAGCCCATAGGTATCTAGGGAAGGAAAGGGCTCTTGGAAGAGCTGGTTTTGGCTGGGCATGAAAGTGGACACATGCAGGGACAAGGAGGAATGGTATTCCTTGTGCAGGGAACAGCACCCCAGAGGAGGAAATAAGTAAAGCTTGCAGATTGAGATTTAGCCAGAGGGCCATGGAGGAACATGATGTGACTCAGGGAAACAGCAGGGATGAGAAGGGCCAGGAAGCTCAGGGGCCTCAACTCTCCACGTAGCAGGGACCTGTGGAGACACCCCTTCTTTGCTGGTCATGGGAAACAAAGCCCCCAACTCTTCCTCATTATTGATCAGTCAGTGGCTATCCCAGGAGACCTTCTTAGGGACCATTCAGGCACTCGTGGGAAGGTCTGCCACCTTTGTTGAGTCTTTTAGCAAGAAAAATTCAAGGCTGATTCATTTATCCACATAAGACTCAACATCTCACCACCCAAGATGTCATGGCGTGAGTCATCTGAGCCCAATGCCGTCAGTGGCTGAGGCTGTGGTTACACCTCAGCAGGACTTCGGGAGACTTTCATCAATGAAGTCCCCGCTAACAAGCAGCTATCATTTGCCAGGAATTTGGTGCTATTTTTTTTTCTTTTCAAATCTATTTGGGTCTCAGGGAGTTTGAGACCTTGAGAACACACAAAAAGGCTTTGTCTCTAGCCCCTGCCCCTCCTCCTGCCCACACCCCTCTCTTCCTTTCTGTTGTCCAGTGGATCTCCAGGTGAGAGGAGAGCCCGGGATGGCCAGCACTGACTCTTACTCAGCCACTAGCCCATGAGCCAGCCACCACTTCTCCCCACGCAAGGACACAGGGTTATCTGGGAAAAGAACAAGAAGAGCTCAGGGTCCTCGAGCCCTTCCTGCAAGCTCCTCATGACGTGTCCAGGAGGGTGGCAGTATGATCATCCCATTTCACAGATGAGGAAACAGCACAGCAAGGCTTAGGGACTTGCTCCAGTTATCCTAAAACAGCAGAGCAGGGCTCTGTACTCCAGAACCTTCTCTGCTTATTTCTTTCACCTCCCAGGAGAATCCCAGGCCCCTTCGGATGCTGACATCCTCTGAGGCCCACCATCTGTGACCAACAGTCCTCTAAAGGCCTCCTGGCATTTGAGGGATAACTGTTGAGTCAGCTCCTGGTGCATCCAACCAAGTAGCTGGTAGATTCAGGTCTCAGAGGAATCATTGCAGCCAGAGGCTCACACATCTCACACCTCAAGGCAATGGGATGGGGAAGGAGGAAAGAGGCCTGTGGCCAGAGGGAGAGTCACTGACCCTTTACTGCCTGGTCCTACTGGGCAGCTGGGTCCTCAGATGGAGATCCTGAGGACCAGAGAGTCCTCCCGCAGCTTCTGCGCATGTCTAGATGGGGAAGAGTAAGGCCTCGTTTACAATTTCCATGGCAGTGAAAACACTGATCTTTGTTTAGAGACTCAGAAGCCTCAGGGTCTCCAGATGGCCATCATGGCCACTGATTTTCACTCCTCTGATGCAGAGGGGTGGTGGCAATGGGGGCGGAGGTGCCACAGGGCAGCTGCAGCATCCTTGTCCACCCACAGAATGTGCAGCAATGTGGGGTTCTGCCAGGCACTTAGAGCCAGAGAACCGTGATCATGTCCATAACCTTAGACCTGGAAGTGACTTTAAGGGGTTCCCCTATGCTCCTGCATCAGCTGAGCAAGATGTGTTCTCCCCATTTCATAGACAAGGACGTTAAGGCCCGGAGGTCAAGTGGCTTGCCTAAGGTCACACAGGTCGGAGGGGCAGAGCCAGGGTAAGAACTGGGGAGCATGAGTGCCGATGCCCCTGCCACTGCGGCTGGGTGGGGAGGCCAGGGTTGGAGGCAGCCCCAGCTCATGCAGAGGTCACTTCTGGCTGAAGTTCTGGAGGCTTTGCATTGGATGAATGACTCAGTCGATCATTCAGACACAGTTGTCTCATCAAGACCTCTCCATTCATGCCAGAACTGACTCTGCCACCTCTTTGTGGCCCCTGAGAGCTTAGTGGAGCAAGCTGGGCGGCCACTTCTGCAGAGAGACTGACAGGCAACTCACATCTGCAGACACCCCACCTCAGCCCCCAACCTTATGTAGGCATTCTGGGGACCATGAGCCAGGACATCCGGTGACACTGCCGGCTGACCCTGCCCTTCTTTTCTCTTTGCCCTTCCTCAACGTGTCCCGATCCTCTTATGGACAGGCAGGGTGTGGATCGGTACATACAGCCTCACTTTAGAGGAGAACATGACATATGAGAACCCAGAGAGGCCCAAGAGTCAGTCTCACGGGGGTGCTTGAGTCGGGCTGGTTGGTCAGGCAGCCTGGCAGACAGAGCGCCCACAGGTGCACCGTGGACAAGTGCATGGCCTTGCCCTGTGTCTGGCCACCCCACCACTTCCTTAAAGAGGCTCTGAGGGGTCAGGGACCTTTCAGTTCTGAAGGAGCTGCTCCCTGGCACCCCATTGCCTGTAGGCTTCAGGCAGGAGAGAGAGATCGGCTTCCCCCAGTTCAGGGCTTGCCCGGGCACACCATTGTAAAGTGTTATGAGGGCTGACGTCATCATACCCACCTTGTAGGGAAGGGAACAAAAATACTCATTCTTTGGTCCTCTCCACCTCCACTGGTCTGCTGGTTGAGTGCCCAGGTCACAGGCACTGTTCCTGGCTTTGGGAATACAATGATGAACACAGGTGCCTGCCCTGTGGCTTTCAGTGCTAAAAGAAAGAATAGGTACAATGCAGTGGTGGAAGAGACTGAAGGCAACACACAAACTTCTGACTGTGGGAAGTACCCAGAGGGGGAGCCACACCACGCTGGGCGCCCGTCATGAAGAGAATTGACTTTCTTGGGAAGTCCAAGGGACACTGGCAAAGCACATGCAAAGGTTCTGTGGCAAGGGAATGTCAAGTTTGCAGGACTGGAGTTTGTGGGAGTGCAGAAAAGGCATGGCAGGAGAGGAGCTCCTCTTCGTGACCTGAGGGCTTGAACAAGGTCAGCCTGGCAAGACAGCAAGGGCAGAACCTCAGCTCCTCTTATGATACCCAATTCAGTTCTCCAATGGGGAATGGGACTTTCCAACAGCAAGCAACAGGAAGCCAGGGGGCGGGGCTCCACCTTGAAGAGTGAGCCACCTCCCGAGAAGTGGACTGAGCTGGGAGCTGGACTTCAGTGACTTTAAGTCAGGGTTGGGGAAGTTAAGCATGAACATGGAATGTGCAGAGCGGGGGTTGGACTGGCTGGGCCATGGAGAATTTTGGAGAAAGTGACCTCTAAAAGTTCAAAGGGACTTAGGGGTGGCTGCTCTAGGGAGGCAGAGTGTCACTGAGGCTTTTCTGCTAACCTCTGCCTTTTATCCTTTTCAAAGTTGGAAGACGTGGGAGAAATCATTGAAAAAATCCGGATCGGCCACGATAACACAGGCATAAATCCGGGGTGGCACTGCTCCCACGTGGACATCCGCAGGCTCCTCCCAGACAAAGATGTGAGTTTTTGCCTGGTCTGCTCTGCTCCTCCTCTTGCCCTGTTCCAGAAGAGACAAAGCAAATTCCCTTGATGGCTACTTCAGCCTTATTCAATTGAAATACAATCTCCTCAGGAAAAATTCACCCAATTCACTCAGACTAGTCAGGGCCAAGGCAGAATCTTCTGGAACCTGGTTTAGTGGCCAAGGAGGAGAGTCTGGGCAGCCACATCTCTGCTCCCCATGCCCAAGGCCAGAGTACTAGTGAATGACCAGAATGTCCATCTTCTACTCAAAGTCAGTTCACAGAAGGAAAACATTCTGCATCCACAAAATTCTCAAGTTAGGAGACAGCTCTCTGCCATAGTGGATATGAATGATTTGGGAGTGACTTAAAAGCGTGGAACTCCTTCCCTTACTCCCTGAATCTAAATGTTTACTTTGGGGTTCAGATATCTATGTTTAAGTGACCCTGGGAACCCCAGCCTTCAAGAGCCAATCACTGACATCGTTGTGAAAGTCTTCAGGTAGGACTAGATCCGCGGAACGGGGCAAGAAGATGCCTTGTGGTTTTTGCATTTTTGAGGCTCCACGTCACTTGTCCTTGGTCTAGTTAACATTAACATGAGTCTCTGGAATTGGTAGTTCCCACACCAGGGGCTAATTTCTCCCTCCTCCTCACTCCAGGGTACAGAGACCTTGACTTTCCCATGTGATCGATGGCTTGCCACCTCCGAGGATGACAAGAAGACCATTCGAGAACTGGTCCCCTACGACATCTTCACTGAGAAATACATGAAAGACGGGTCCTTGAGGCAGGTCTACAAGGAAGTGGAAGAGCCCCTGGACAGTAAGTGTAGGGGTCACCCCCATCACCAGAGGCAGCGCCAGGGCCTGGCCCTCCCTTGCAGAGCACCTGCCCTTTCCAGACTGAGCCTTCTCCTGCAGAAGGAGGGTCTATTTTATCTCCATGCTATAGAGAGGGTAACTGAGGCTCACAGAAGTCACACAAGCTGCCCAGCAGCTAATAAATTGCAGCAGTAGACTTCAAAGTTTTCCCTGTTTCGCTCCAAAGTGTGTATTCAAATCCCTTCCTGGTCCAATATTATGATAATAAATCCAAATAGGCGTTTTCCTGTGCCTGAATTATCCTGGTCCTCGCTTTCTCTCTCCTCCATATATTTGCCTACCAATCTGGGTGGATTGGTCCTCTCTGCTTATGCTGGATCCAGCTGCTCCAATTAAGTATGAATTAAGAAGCATCTTGAAACTTGGGATGTAGTTCAATGTAGAGCACCTGCCTCGCATGCAAGGTCTTGAGTTGGATTCCCAGCACCACCAAAAAGAAAAAAAAAAAAAAAAAAAGGAGGGAAGAAAGGCAGGCAGGCAGGCAGAAAAGCCCTAAGCTGATTTGTAACTGAAACTCTTGTATATTAGCTCTCCATGGTTGGAGGGTTGGATGCAGGGACAGAGTGTCCAAGGTCCCATATTTGGTTTTTGTATGAGCCAGCCCCTTTCTCTCTTTTCTTTCCAGAATCCCCAGCCCTTTTAAAATATTTTATTTAGAGAAAGGGTCTAGCTGAGTTGCTTAGGGACTTCCTAAGTTGCAAGAGGCTGACTTTGAACTCATGATCCTCTGGAGCTTCTGGGATTACAGGCGTGAGCCACCATGCCCAGCCCTTTCTCCATTCTTCATGAATGTCATTTTCTCTGCAGGATCTGCACCACCCTGACCACTCAATTCTTGGGCTTCCTCCTTGCTTTGGGTGACACAGTCACATTCTGATTCTCTTCCTACCTCTCTGAATAGTCCGCTGAGGTGGTATTCCTCAAGGCTTACTCTTCAGCTTTCTCCTCTTTTTCTTTTTTTTTTTTTTCAAACTGTATCCAGCTTTATTAAAGATACTTTTCATAAACAATCATGGTATTTCAGGCAGGACATGGGCAGACAATCGTTAACAGTATACAACAACCTTCAAACTCCCTTCTTGAATGGACTACCAAAATCAGAAAGCCACTATAAAACCCAATGAAGTCTTCATTTGATGCTCTGAATAGGGAAAGTTTAGAGTGAGGGTTGACATTTCACATTTAGCATGTTGTTTAACAACTTTTCACAAGCCGACCCTGACTTTCAGGAAATGAAAGGAAAATGGCAAAAATTATTAATCTGAAGATCCACAATCTAGAAAAGGAACTGCTGCTCTTCTGAGGGACACTATTCTCAATGACGTCACTGGAAAGTCCAGATTGCCCCACACACTGGTAAAACCAACTGTTGGGAATCAGGTCCCAACAGGTTTAGGGGAGTTAAGTCTATGCCAATGGCAGAGAGGGTCAGGAGGACATACAGATGAGTTTGAGTTTTTCCATACCACAAGGCATTTGTGCCAAGGTGGCTATGTGTGCCAACATCAGGGAATCCCTTCCTCTTAGGAACAAAGAGGAAGTCTCTCAAAACTAGAAGGGAAAGGTGTCTTCCCCCACAGCAATCCAGCTTTGGAGACATTCTACTAGTGACATATGCTCCTTCCCCCCAAAACAACAATGAAGTGTTCTGTGTGCTAACAACATAGCTTAAAAAAAAAAAAAAAGTAAAACAAAATTCTGCATTTTTATAAAACTTGATAAAAAATAGTATTTCAAACTGTACAGTCACCAGAAGTACACAGTTATCAAAAACGCACACACTTCACTTGGCATCTCCAGCACCTTCAGCTTTCTGTGCCTGGTCTGTTTTGGCATCTCCATTTTCTGCAGGGTTATTCCCATCCTTGCCAGTGTCAGCTTTTCCTTTCTTCCCTTTGGGTACCTTCTCTCCCTTCTTTGCAGGGGCCTTTTTAGGCTTGGGCTCTGGCTTTGGAGGAGCAGGTTTGGCAGACAACCTTGCAGATCTTCTCTGTGGTTCGTCTTTCACCTTGGCTTTATCTCCTTTAGCATCCCCTTCAGCCTTTCTCTTGGGCATGGTGGCGACGGCGGCGGGACGCAGGCGCTGGACACGGGGATGCAGCGGCGCGCGGCTTTGGTCGGTCCGGGGGTCGCTCTCGCCTCTTCTTCTTCACACTGCTCTTTCTCCTCTTTTTCTACATCATGTGTGCGTGCACATGCACATATATTCTTCCTGTACCTCAGGGGCAGAGTCACACCTCTGTTTTGACCAGTGAAGGCGTGGTCCATGTCAATCCCCACGTTATTCACCAGTCATTCGTGAATTAGCTTTAGCTATTTCAAAAATCAACTTCACTTGCAAGAGCCAGACTTTATGCCACTGATAACATACAAAAAAACTCCTCTGGGCCTCTCCAGCATGGTGGTCTACATGGACCCCAGAAGCTCTAAAACCTTAGAAATCCAGCTCAACATTGTGGTGTTGCCTTCTTAGAAAAACTGGAGTAAAAAACCCAAGACTCCAATAAAATCCAAGATTCCTATCTAAAGACAGGGGAACAGATCTTTCTGCCCACCAAGCTGGTGAGACAATCAAAAGTCAAATATATTTTTCCTTTTCTATTACAGGAAGAAAAACAGTTATAGCTCCTTCATTCCTTCAATCTCAACTGCCACTCCACTTAGAAATAAAAACCAGTGTTGCCCCAGTACCGTAACTCTCCCTGCCCATACTTCTTTCCCTAAATTTTCTTTGCTATTGAATCAGGGCAATAGTTTTCTTTTCTTCTTGGACCCCAGAAGATGCCCTGGACTGCTGTCCCAGCAGCACACTTGGGCTGTTCTGTATGAATCACTTGCCACAAAACCCACTCGGCGCTTGGTGATGTTTCTAAGGAAACATCTTTCCACTGATGAGCTGTGGCCTGGGTGGGATGGAGAGGGAGGAGGATCCAGAAATAGCTGGATCCTGCACACGGCATTGCTCAGCACCCAGAAGCTGGATCTGTTTTCCTAATTCCCTAAGGACTGGAAAAAGCAGTGGGGGTGGAGTAGGGGGAGTAGGAAGGCCATTTAGTCACAGCCCCTGGGGACGCATCAGCAATCTGGGAAGAAGGCTTCTAGAAACGTGTCCTCACAGGCCCACCCACCCACCACGATGATTCCATGTGTGGAACAGGCAGGCCTGAAGGCAGCCAGGAAGTGGAGGAGAGGAAGTGAGAGGGGAGGACAGGCGACTGTTGTGTCTCAACAGTGACAAGACTCCTAATGTCACTTCATGTCAGTATTACCTTGGTAGACTTGGATGATATTGGCTCTTTGAAGCAACAAGAGGTTTCATTTACGAATGCAGCAGGAATGCTGGCTGGACCGTGCACTGAGTATGGTGGGGTAAGGGCAAGCGTGATATGTCCCCAGTTGCCCTCACATTGGGAGACACACCTGTAACCATTAGGTCTCACAATGCACCAACAGGCTTTGGAAAGCAGGGCTCTGGGAGTGCTGTGGAGAGAGAGACAGTGGGTGGGAGGTCTGGAATGGAGGTGGGGTGCAGCAGGGACAGAGCTCATTTGGATGTGTGAGTTTGATGCTGGGTTCTAGTCGAGGTGGAGATGACCACTAGGTAACAGAGCAAGGGTTTGAAGCATGGGAAGCAACTGGAGATACAGACTCAGGAGCTCAAGGAAGACACTGCCAGGCTGTGCAAGATGAGCTGAGAGAGGTGGTGGAACTGGGAGGACTTGGGGTCCATGGGGTGCAAAGGTGATGAGGACCCATGATGCTACTCCAGAAGGCACAGCAGAGAGGAAGAAGAAGAGTGTGTGCTGCAGAACCCAAGGGAACACCAGGAACCCTGTCGCGGGTGTGCCTGTGCCAGTGCCCGCGGCCATGAGCAACCGTAGCCTCTCACTTACCCACATTGGATTCGAGGTGGTTGTGAGCCCAATTCCAAGGGCTGGAGAGAAAGCCCTGCTCAGGTCCTGCAAGGAGGGGGACTCCTTTCCGAGGGTCTTGTAGGAATCCTGAGGCTCACAGGAGATCCTTAGCCCTTAATCTAGGGTAGGTGCCACTCCTCTCTATGTCCTGTACCACACACTGTGCCACTGTTGCTGTTGGCTCTCTGCCAACACTCAGGTGTCATTTCTCTGAGTCATAAACACCACTGCATGAACCCTGGCTTTGTCAAGAAAGGCTTTCTTCTGCCTTGAGGCCTTCTCCAAGTCCCTATAGGAATCTGGCAGCCATCTCCCTACTGGGTCTCTATGTGCACATGGGGGGTCCCTACTTTCAAGGAAAAGGGAAACTAGCCTCTAGCCTTCATCTCCCTTGGGGAGAATCCAGTGAAATTGCTTCATCCTTGACCTGAAACTAAAGATCTCCATGGACAGAGGAGTATGGACAGGGGAGAAGCATTCCTACATTCGTCAAGGAGTTTTGTGGGGGCTGGGTTGTGGCTCAGTGGTAGAGTGCTTGCCTATCAGGTGTGAGGCTGGGTTTGAGCCCCAGTGCCACATAAAAATAAATAAATAAAATAAAGGTGGTATGGTGTCCATCTACAACTAAAATAAATAAATAGATAGATAAAGGTTTGGGAGGCTTGCCTCTTCCCACTGGGTTAGAGATCGGGAAAGGGCTGTTTAATTGAATTCTTCTTCCAGGAGGCCATAAGCTTCCATTTTCCTTAAACTTTCTGTACTCATTGCCCTAATAGGTATCAAGCACTTCCCAGGGTTCCTGGGGGACAAAGGATGGGCAGCAGTCCCTGGGACTTGGGGGAGAAGAGTTTGTCTGAAGCCCTGGGGGAAGTCAAGGGGACACAGTGGGGTGAAGAATACATGAAAATAAGAAAATGGACACTGACCGGCAATGATTTTTAAAAACATATTGTAATTTTCCCATGATCCAGTTAGAAGGATCTGGCGTTGACACCAGTCAGATGGAATGTCATGTGATTGTCGGTGTGTCCCAGCAGGAAGATTTAGTGACCACAATGTAGACACACTTCAGGTGGCATCCGGGGTCTTTCCCCCGGACACTGTGGAGGTGGCTGGTTTGAGGTGCACTTGGAGAAGTCCCCATGCTCTGGTTCTCTGAGAGCCCCTGGGTGCAGATCAGCAGGGGTGGCAGCCGAACATGCATAACTGAGCAAGAGGAAGGCCTGACTCCTTGAGGCCTGCACCACACCTCAATCCGCCTGCAAGTCCGGCTCCCAGACCTAAAGCCATGTCATCCTTCTCCCTTGGTCTTGTCCATCTGTCCGACTCCTTGCCCAGTCGTGCTGTACTCGGTGCAGATCTTCACCGGGAACGTTCCCGGGGCGGGGACAGATGCCAAGGTCTACATCACCATCTACGGAGACCTGGGGGACACCGGCGAGCGGTACCTGGGCAAGTCCGAGAACCGCACCAACAAGTTTGAGAAAGGAACGGTATGCGGGGCGTGCTGAGTTCACCCCACTTCCCTTCTCTTACCCTGGGACATTTATCTGGGTACTGGCTCTCCTTGGTCCCCAGGGGTGTTCGGGAATTCTGTGGGATATTGGGAACCCCCATGGGGGCTTTTGCCCTTGCCCTTCCCCCCACAGGGCAGCCCATCCCCCTTCCTAGCAGGTGTACCTTCCCAGGGTCCCACAGATGATGTCAGGTGGGGCAGAAGGTGGGGCTCGAGCTCTAGGTTGTTGGCTTCATGGGAGGGTCTCATGCCCGTGGAGGTGACGGCTGGAGGGTGGTGCAGTCTGTGTGGACAGAGGCTTGGCCTGGGGGTCTGGAGCCTGGTCTGCCTTCAACTCCATATGTGATTCACCTCCTCTGACCTCAGTTTAAAGTAAGGGGTCAAATTTGAATTGACTCAACTCCATCATGCAGAGCCCTGGGCAGCACATGGCGCTCGGGAACCATGGACAAAATGGGGGAAGCAGACAGGCCTCCCCTCCCACCCAGATAGAACCTCTTTGACCTGGCCTGTTTATTGAGGCACCAAGCAAGTCCTTTGTCAAGAAAAGGGTTCTGTGACTATTAAAAGGCTTTAAAAAACCACATGACCAGCAGTATCAACGGTCCTTCCAGCTTGAACATACTGTGATTTTACAAGAAGGAAGAAGTCTGTCCAGAGGGACCTTAAAGGGTGGGCATTGCCAGACTTCCCGTTGCCACCAGCTCAGCTCTCTCCCTGTGCCCTGCCTGCCTGGACCCCTTCACTGGACCCACAGCCTCTTCTCCTCTGTATTCATCTAAAACTTTCCCAAACCCCCAGAGGCCAGGAGATCATATCTGGGGAATTGGCTTCTGATCCAAGCTGTAGTCTTGCTCGTTGGTTGTGTGGAGGGATTTCACACTCCAACCTGTGGGTCTTTATCAAGGGTATCCTTAAGCCTGACATTCAGCCAGGTGTGACACTTAGTGTTAAACCACTTGCTACTGAATGGAGGAAATCAGACCTTGGGCAAGAAAAGCGGGTGTCACCTAAGTGGGTCTTCAGTGGCTGGTGACCCCAGGACTAGGGTCTCATGGGAGGAGCTCCAAGCTGGTAACAGGTCTCCAGGAGTCAGACCCCAGGGCTCCTTAATCTAGAAGTAAGCCATTTCCCTTTACTTCAGTTTACTGCTTCTAAAGTGGAATGTAATGTGTTAAGTGGACCTTGCCCTGAGAGACAGAGTGAGGTGAACACATTCGGTTCATCACAGAAGGTCATTTAAAGTCTCTCTCTCTCTCTCTCTCTCTCTCTCTCTCTCTCTCACACACACACACACACACACACACACACACACACACACACACACCACTAGAGATGTACTTGTTCACTGCTCATGTACAGTGGCTAGGAGGAAGCCTACCCTCCCCAGTCCATCTTTTGGGGAAAAAAATAGAATGCCAAAGAGGTCAACCATTTGACCATCACATTTCATGTGATGTCCCTGGGGTCAGGGATGAAGCAGTGCCAGACGCTGGGGTCTGATCACCTGAATTCAGATCCTGGTTCTAATACTTACTAGCTGTGTGATCTTGAGCAAGTTACTTAGCAACTCCATGCCTCAGCTTCCTCCACATAAAATAGAGTTGACATTGAGTCACTGTGACCGTCAACTGAATTAAAACCTGTGAAGTACCTCATCCCTTTCTCCTCCCATCTGCTGGTTCTGATGCTCCATCAGGAGAGCTGGAGCTTCCTCTGGATCGGTTACTATTTATAGGAACTGAAGTTCACTGCGGGCATCTAAAAGCTTCCATTTCTCTAGTCACTTGCACGGGAACCTAGGAGTCACCCCTTAAAACCCTTTTTCTATCAGCACCCCCTTCCCACCTATATCGAATCAATCGCCATTTCTGGGAGATTCTCCCCTCTAAATATCCTCGGGTCAGTTGAGTCTGCTCCGTGGCAACTCCCCTTCTCACCCCTCTTACTGAACAGGCCTGGTGTCTCTGCTCCAGGCCCCACCAGCCAATCCATCTTCTTCTGCTTCCCTCAATTACCCTGTCCAAAGCTGTTAGAGTCACTCACACATTTTAGTCCTTCAGGGGTCCCCATAGATCCCAGATCTCACCCGAATCCTTCACATGACTTGCAGACCTTCCTGACCTACCCTGGGTGGCCTGCCTGGAATGTCCCTGACAAACCCCTGGGCTCAGTTTCCAGAAAGTTCCATGCTTTCTCCTGTCTCCACACCTTTCCGAATGCTTTCTCTGAGTACATGGACATGCTTCCATAGAAAACGGACAATGCCATTCTGTGGTTTCACTTTTTTACATAAAAGGCATCATGCTATATAAATACTCCTGCAGTTGCCTTTGGCATTCAGTGGGATGCCTTGGCAATCTTTCTGTGCCAGGATATTCAAACGTAGAAGGAGTTGGCTCTTCTCTGTCACCACCACACACATCCATTCCCCAGGCAAGGCTGTGCCAGAGTTGTTTAACTGTTCCCCAAGAATGGAGCCTCAGCTGGCTTCCAGTTTCCCACTATAGACTTGTCCTGCAAAAGCATTCTTATGCACATATGAAAGTCTTCCTCTAAAACAGATGCAATGAAGGGGAAGTGCTGGGCCGCAGGGTATGCCCATTTCTACTCCAATGAACTCAGTTTCTGGTGTATCAAGTTAACAGGTTTAACTCATCTGTCACTGTCATGGCCATTAGAGGCCACCCTCTCACATCAGAGTCCATCTTTCAAATACCCACGAGTTTATCCCAAGGGAAATTTGGGCAGAGGCAGTTTTCTCCAAGGAATTGCATACATGAGTGGACTGGAATGGGGCCATTATGGAAGTGAGGCCTTGAACTTGGAGATCAATCACTCAGGAATTTGGACCTGGAGGTTCCCCAGATAGGATCTGTTCAGCCCAATAATGAAGGAGGGTGGAAGGCCCTGAAAGGATGGGGTTGGAGTGGGATGAAGTGGGGTGCTCCCCACCAAGTCCCCCCATGGACTCCCCAGGCCGACACTTTCATCATTGAGGCTGCTGACCTGGGCGTCATCTACAAGATCAAGCTGCGCCATGATAACACCAAATGGTGTGCAGACTGGTATGTGGAGAAGGTGGAGATCTGGAACGACACCAATGAGGATGAGTTCCTGTTCCTGTGCGGGCGCTGGCTCTCCCTGAAGAAGGAGGATGGACGGCTGGAGAGGCTCTTTTACGAAAAGGTACAATGAGGGATGGTCAGGGCCTTGGCTCCGCCATGGCCTGTCACCATCTTTATACCTGGGGAGGGTTCTTGAAGAAGAAGATGTTGAGCTGTGACAGGCCTGGGTGATGCTTTTCTGGACAGGAGTACACTGGGGACCGCAGTAGCAACTGCAGCAGTCCCGCTGACTTCTGGGAGATTGCCCTGAGCTCCAAGATGGCGGACGTGGACATCGCCACTGTCACGGGGCCCATGGCTGACTATGTTCAGGAGGGCCCAGGTAAGATGAGACTCTCAGAACACAGATTCAGTCCAGAGGGCCTGGGGAAACCAGACAGAAGCCCGAAGCTGCATTGGGAATCCCCTGCTGGTTGACAATGTACTCAGATACACAAAATACTATGTCAGGTGTGGTAGGAGCAGGGAAAGAAGTCCCAAGCTGGTTGGTTGGGGACATAAGCTCCATTTCTGGTTCTGGTTCTCCCAGCTTAAAGATTTTTTCTTCTTCCGTAAAACAGCATCATAATTCCCTGACAAGTTCACCTTGCCAACCAGACTTTTGAGATAAGGTGGTTCTAGATTTGTCTATTGAACATTTAAATACACTACTTTCCTTTCAGTCCCTTAAGTGTAAGAGTGTGATAGTGTCCCCTCCAGGAGACCACGTGGTGGGCCTGTGGGGTTGGGCAAAGAGAGCTATCTATTTACACAGTGCCTCTCCCCCTGTGAATACATGACAGGACCCCCGCCCCCCAAAATGCTCCTCCTTAGCTAAGCACCATGATCCCTGTGGAAAGGCCTGAGGGCTCTCCTCGTGGAGATAAAACAGGGAAACACAGGTACAGAAAACATCTCATGTTATCCCACAAAGGGCTAATCTGGAAACTTTTCAGAGACACAGATTGTATATCCTAAACCCACTGTGCCAGGGCAGTGTCCCCAACCTTTTGAGGAAGATGGTCCAGGAGAAGGATTTCCAATTTGCTATCAATCAGTCACTGCAAATGACAGTGCCCTGGAGATAGTGGCTTAAAGGAATGCAGATTTTTTTTTTTCTTTCATGAAAGTTCAGAAGCAGGCCATCTGGAACTAATCCGGCAGCTCCAGTGACATCAGGCAACAGGTTCCCTCAACCTGGTCACCCTGGCAACCTTATAAATGGCTTGCATCCTAAAGCTTGCCCATGACTCTAAGATGGCTCTTGGAACCACAGCCATCCCACCCACATTCCAAAGAGACTCAGAACTTTTAAAGAAGGTTTTCCCTACAACACCTGCTGGCCTGTAACTCCTCAAGAGCTTCAAGGGGAGGGATACGAGAGGGGAACTAGAAATCTATGCCATGCCCACCGAGCAAGTTGGTATGCTGATTAGTCTAGTTTGGCTTGGAAATAGATATCTTCTAGAACTTTACTACATGATATATGTACGTATAATACGTTTTTGTTACTCTTCCCGAAATTCCTCTCTATGAGAACTCACTTTTGCCGACCTCATTTTTTGCTGACCGTGGAAGCCCTTTTGCCCTGTAACTCCTGCACGTGGACAGAGGCCATTATTCTGACCTTCCTACCTGGTAGTGCTGGGTTCAAGACAATTGGCCAAAAGGGTTCTCCTAAGCTTGACACTCCAAACCAGTGACAAGGACACTCTCTTTGTGCTCACTTTGGGAGTTACCAACTCCCTCGTTCGCGAGTGTAGACGTCAGTGGGAACTCCTCCACTGGGAAGTTTTCTTGTTCTGGGCTCTGAAGGAGCCAAGGGCAGTGGTCTCCAGCGGCCATGGCATCTCCGGGCCTGTGTAGCGCGCCCTGCACGCCAGCCCATGGTGAGGCTGGGCTGCCACCATCTCTTGCAGTCATTCCCTACTACGTGTCAGTGACCACCGGGAAGCACAAGGACGCGGCCACCGATAGCCGAGCCTTCATCTTACTCATCGGAGAGGAGGACGAACGCAGCAACCGCATCTGGCTGGATTACCCCCAGGGGAAGAGGGGCTTTGCCTGCGGCTCAGTAGAGGAGTTCTATGTCGGAGGCTTGGACGTGGGCACCATCAAGAAAATAGAGGTGCTGGCCTTTGGGGCCCTGTGATGGTGACCACTGCAGAGAAGGAAGGAGATGACTAGGACCTGGGGTGGGTGGGGGGTTGGGGGTCAGGCAGAGCAATGACCTGGAGCCCCACAGACCAGGAAGCAGAGGGAGACCTCCCAGCCTCCTCCATCAAAGAGCTGGGTGACCTTGGGTGAGTCTCCTGCCTCTCTGGTTCCCATTCTCTACCCGTCCAGTGGAGATGCCTTGTGTATTAATTCTTTTTGAATCACCATGTAACAAATTCTCACGAAGTTAATCAGTGGATGGTCTCTGGTGGCCACCCTCCCGCTTCCCAGACACATTCCAGATGTGCCTTAGCAGGTCCACTTCTGAAGGCCTCACTGGGATGACAGCAAGTTGCAGCCAGAGATGTGATCTTGTCTAAGGCTTAGGGTCCTAGTGACCAAATCCATTTTCTTGGGGTTGTGAGGATGGAAGGCTTCAGTTCCCAGTGTTTGCCTGCCATTCCCCACCATGTGGCTGTCTCCAAAACATGGTGGTGTCCTTGTTCAAGGCCAATAGGAGACCATCCCTTCTGCTTCAGACACCTCTGACTTCTTCTATCCCCAACATTCAGATCCTCTTTTCAAGGGCTCCCCTGATGAGCCAGAGTCATTCTTTGATTAACTCAAAGTCATCTACTTAGAGACCTTAATGAGATCTGTAAAATCTCATTTGTGGGAGGGCCTTGGGCCAGTGGGTGCCCAGCACACTGGAAGGAGACGTTGAGAGTGGGGCCACAGGACAGGGAGGGGGACGTTGAACAGAAAGGACTCTCTTCCGGTTGTACCCAGATCCTCACAGGCTGGTCTGTCTCTTCCCAGTTGGGCCATGATGGAGCCTCCCCCGAGAGCTGCTGGCTGGTGGAAGAGCTGTGCTTGGCAGTGCCCACCCAGGGCATCAAGTACACACTGACCTGCAACTGCTGGCTTGCCAAGGACCGGGGCGACGGGGTCACCTCTCGTGTTTTTGACCTGCTGGATGCCATGGTGGTGAACATCGGGGTGAAGGTGTGGGGACACTGTGGATGTGCCTTGTAGATAGAGAGCAGCAGGGGAGATCAAGTGAGGAGGTAGGAGACTCATCACTAGGGCACTCTAGCCTGGCACACTGGTTAGACTCACTGTGCTAGAAACAAGGAGAGGGCTCTCTTTGGTCCGATGCTGTGTGACCTTGGGCAAATCACTTAGCCTCACTGTTGCCTTGGTTTCATGATAGGTTATAAACAAGGTCATGAACAATCTGTAGAAGAGCTCTCGAAGGTAATAGCTCAGCATAGACATGCAGGGTTGCTGTTCTCCCAGGGTGCTATACCAGCACCACCAGCCTGGGCACAGAGAAAGATGGCACTTGAGATACTCTGGTCTCACAGCACAGGGAATGAGACTCTCCCTGGCTGGAAGAAGGCAGAAGCTACGTACCCCTGTCCTTATTCTAACTGGCCAAATGATTTTGGCAAGTTGTATGAACTCAGGCCAGGGCCAGGCAGGACACAGGATAGGTGGCTGGAACCCAAGGACTCACGGTCAGTTGATGGCCTGACCCTGTGGTCTCTCTCTGTCTCATAAGCTGTGGGATCAACAGAAAGCCCTGCCCTTATCTCTGCCGCTGAATCTAAACTCATGGCCATCTCGGCCATCCCCCAAAGGTAAGGACTGAGCAGAGAGGCCCTGCTAATCTTGGGCATGGAAATGGCAGAAGGGTCTGAGTCCTGGATTCTAAAATCCTTGACAGGCAGGAGCAGGGGTGCCTGTGCCTCCTCTGCAGAAGAGTAGGGAGCAGAACGTTCCACGGTACAGCCAGCCCCCTGCTTCCCAGACGCCTTCTGTGGCCGACTGGACGATGTGGGTGAGCCACCACTCAGCCAGGGCCCAACACACTGACCCGCTTGCCAGCCAGCCGGGTGCGCCTGTGCGGGCCCCACCCACACAGGGCAGCCACGCCTCCTCCCAGCTCTCTAGTCCAGGAAAATCCAGCTCCATACCCCTGCTATTCACAGAACAAAAGAACACAGCTCTGTCACTGTACAAAGAACCACAGGGCTCTTTGGACTGGCCTTCTCCCCAGGACACTTGATACCAGACCGGATTTACAGGAGCCCTGCTTCTGTCTCTTTTTGGAAACACACCAGTTACATAAAAAGGGACACATCTGTGTAAAGGAGAGGAAGGTGGATGCAGAGAACACAGGGGCAAGAGGGCCAGCCCTCAGAGGCCGGTCTCCATGGGGCCACCAACACGCTTGTTTTGATCATTCTATTTTTTTATGCCTGTCTGCATAAGAGCAAGAAAGCACCAGGCTCCCATATGTGTCCACAGTAGCCCCTCCTGCCCACCATGAGTGTCCTTGGTGGGCAGCATAGGGGGCTCTGGGTAAAGCAGGAGAGCTGTCTGGCATTCCCCCTGAGAGTGGCCCTGAGCCCTGTGGGTGGGGCCTGCACGTGATAGAGCTAAACCTGCAGGGTCCTGGGGAAGATTCTAGATGCTGCTAGAAAAGCCTCCAGCAGGTGCAGCGGCACGGGGTATTGCCATCCTGGTGAAGGCAGGAGGAGGCAGCCACGGGGGAAGAAGAGGGCCAGGGCTTTTCAAAGGAGCCATCAGCCCGGCTTTCCGCCTCCTCTGCTGAGCATCTAACCCTGCTGTCAGTCTGGATTCTCCTGGCCAGGGAGAATGGAGGAGGAGCCCAGCCCCAGGGACACCCCAGAACATCCGAGTGGGTGTTGTCTCTTGCCACCAGGCTGCCTCTCACGGGAAGAGCCAGGGCAGGGCCTGGGAGAGGGCTGGGCTCTCCCCACCCCCCGTGGGGACAGCTGGAGGGATTTCATCCTTTTTGGAGCCAACCTGAGGCAAAAGAGCAAAATCCGGATCTAAAGCAAAAGTTCTGTGAACAGGCAATTGTCCTGTTCACTGATGGTTTGAGGCCGAGATCCTTCAGAAGTCACTCCCAAGGGTACCCCTTGCTCACAGACCTCAGTGTAAGCTGGCTGTGGTGGGAAGTGGGGACACCTGGAACCCCAAGGCTCATCTGTCACTGTCATGCCCAGGGCCGGGCACAGATATGAACTGTCCATAGCCCACTCTAGTCTGTGCCTCACCACAGGGAAACGGGCTGGCAGGTGGCAGGATCTGCCCAGGGTCAACAGCTGACAAGTGGCAGATCTGGGATTCAAATGAGCTCTGGATGATTTCAAAGGCCACTGCCCTCCCACTGTGGTTGGACTGACAGAGACTGGATGCACCTTGGCTTTAGGCCACACCGACAGCCCTCTGCCAGGCTGAGCTCTCCAGGGCTGGGCCCCGTGGGGCCTGCGAGGGGCAAGACCTGGCTCTTGATCCCCAGGCTCCCCCCATTGCTTGGTGGGGGGGGCTTTCTTGGAGCTCAACGAGTGCGTCTTCTTTCCCAGGGAGACTGAGGCAAGTTGAGTGGGTTGACGAGGCGCCTGAGGCTTAAGACCCTGTCCCTCCCATGGCAGGTGCTTTACGAAATGACAGTGTGGACAGGCGACGTGGTCGGTGGGGGCACCGACTCCAACATCTTCATGACTCTCTATGGCATCAACGGGAGCACAGAGGAGGTGCAGCTGGACAAAAAGAAGGCCAGGTACCTCAAGAGGGCCCCTGCCCCTCTCCCCTCCTCCCATCCAGCCCTCCATCCTCTGCCCCAGCTGGCCTCAGTGTGAGCAGCGAGTCTCCCACACCCCTGCACACCGTGGGACCTTCCAGCTGCACCTTTGTCACCCTGTCTCAATACTTTCTCTCTTTCGAGAGCCAGCTCAAGCCCACCTTTCCCGGGAGCCTTCCTGGACCACCTCGCCCTGACAAGTTCTCCCTCCTTTCCTTCTTCTTCTTTTTTTTTCCATTTGGTCATTCAAAAAAAGCCCAACGCAAGATCTATATTTGCTAGTGCTGTGTCCTTGCTAATTTCTTTGCTTAAGGGACCATAAGATGCAGACTTTAGGGAAAGTTGGGGGAAGGGTACACAAAATTCTTCTTCTTTTTTTTTTTTTTTTTTGCAATTTTCTACCTAAAACAATTGCAAAACAAAAATCAATCCATTTCCAAAACATTAAAATAAGAAAAGAATGAGCACTGGCTCGGGCCTGGGAAGGGGTCATGTTCTGGAGGGCCCAGCCCTGCATCCATGGCACCTCCCGCCCCAGGTGCACAGAAGAGCTACTGCCATACACAAGGGCTGGCAGGTGCCAGGCATGGTTCTGAGCCAGGCATGGCAACTCCCAGTCTTTTCCATGGCCCCCTGAGGACACTGACCATCACCCCCATTTTACAGGTGAGACAACTGAGTCACAGAGAGGGGAAGTCATAATGCTCCGGGATGCCGCGGCACTGGGAAGTGCGCCCAGATGGGCTTCAGTCTTGAGCATGAGGTTCCCTTAAAATGGGGACTAGGAAGGACAGTATCATGGGCTTCCTGGAGCACTTGGTCAGTGCCTGGCATTGGACCACCCTTTAGACAACAGGGGTTTGAGTTGGTTTTCCATGCTCAGCCATTGTCCTTCAAACATCCTGGCCCCTGGCACCTTAAAACCCAAGGAGACAGACTCAGGTCCAAGCCTAGCAGCTTTAAAACCCAGCCACGGCCACAGTGCCCCGTCACCATCTGGAGCTGGTGAGATCCAGGGTGGCTTTCTTCCGAATCCCCCTGCTCCTGGCTCTGGCCTCACAGGTAGGGACCACTGAGTGTGTACCTCTGGATCCTCACTGGGGAGGTGGTGCTGAGGATGGTGATCTTGGTGATGATGGTGACGACTGGCATGAGGATAAAGAAGCTCTTTCTTGGGGACCAGGCAGGAATTTCCTCCCATGGCAGAGCAGCTGATTAGAGTAGGAGCTTTGCCCGCCCTCTGCAGCTCCTCCCTGGGCTGTGCTAAGGAGATTTACCTGCCTCTTCTTAGCACTTCTGCCCTCTCAT
Organism: Urocitellus parryii; assembly: GCF_045843805.1. NCBI lineage: Eukaryota > Metazoa > Chordata > Mammalia > Rodentia > Sciuridae > Urocitellus > Urocitellus parryii. Next base: position 26,854,251 of record NC_135543.1, read on the forward strand.
TACCCTGCTCCCGGTTCCTTCTGGAATTCTTCCTGGAGCAACTAGCCATGAGGATGATAGTGAACATTGATGAATCCAAGTGCTGTGGAAAGTGCCCTTTGATCTATGTCAACTCACAACACCCCCTGTAGTTTACACCATTGTGCCTGAGACACAGAGAGATACAGTAACTTGCCCACGGTTGCACAGCTAGTAAGAAGGGAAATTATTGGGATTTGAACTCAGGCAGTTGTAGGAATAAACAAAGATCAAAGGCCATTTCTTCAGAGTTTGTTGCTGCAAGGGGGGTCAGTCACCATCACTTGGTATGACAGGAGCTCACAGGCTGTCAGAAGAGGGGAAAAGATTTCTAGTGAAGGGTTACTTGAGGCTGGAGGTATACTAGGAAGAATGGGGGTATCTTGTGTGATTGGATTGTAGAGCACGGTGGGTCTCTCTGGTTGGTCTTGAGCTGGGAACAGGAACAAAAGCGGGGAACTGGCAGTCACCAACCAGGTCTTGACCATCCTGAGCCAATCTCTATAGAGCCTTGGGCTCCCTAAGAGGTGACTGTGGAAGCTGTGGGTGTCAGCTCTGTTGTCACGCGTGGTCTGGCTGTTGTCCCTGTGCCCCGTGCGTGCTCAGTCCCTCTGGTCTTCACCTCTACAGTCACTGTAACCTCCATCCAACCCTTAATTCCTGGATTTTTCTCTGGCTACCTATCTCCCTCCCACACTCCCCCTTACTGAGCAGATGTCCAGGGCATAATCACTGGTGGGACGGGGGCTAGACCTCACCTCTGGGAGTATCCAAATTCCAAAAGTTTCTTGAAATCCCAAATCCCATCATCATCAATATAGCCATATTGCCAATGCTTCTAGGCCCCTTTAGTTCAAGGGTTTCTCTGAATGAAGATCTATTTTGTGAGCAGGACCACGATTTTTCAGTGATGCTGTTGGCCAGCCCAGGGCTCTTCCCTGTGGCCTGTGCTGTCTTATTGTATTTGCATGCGGCAGAGGTTTCACCAGGCTCCTGGGGTCCTTGCGATGGGTGTCTGCATCTTGACTGGGGTCTTGGATAGAAAGTCCCACAGGGCATAGGTCACAGTCATGGTTTGATGGTGTGCAAGGAGATGTACTTCCCAAGAGAGGCCATGTGGCTGGGTGCAGTAACACACATCTGGAATCCCAGTGGCTGGGGAGGCTGAGGCAGGAGGATCCTGAGTTCAAAGCCAGCCGCCACAACAGCAAGGCGCTAAGCAACTCAGTGAGATCCCATCTCTATAAATAAAATACAAAATAGGGCTGGGGGTGTGGCTCAGTGACTGAGTACCCCTGAATTCAATGCTGGGTATGCCCCCCCTCCCCAAATAAAGAGGCCATGTGATCAGAGAAGGCTGTGGGCAGGCTGGACCCAGAGGCCAGAACTCAGCTTGGTCCACAGCATTCCCAGCCCCAACCCCAACTTTGGAGAGCTTCTCGCTTCTAATCACCATAAATGCACACCGGCAAGTCACCAAGAGAGGGCGGGCTCCGTTCCCCCGCTGCCTCTAAGAGGAGGCATCCTTCTCCCTCAGCAGCGCTTGCGGTCTCAGCCCCCGCTGGCGGTGGCCTCTTTTTATAAATATGCCTTGTATCCAAGGAAGCATGACAATTGCCACTCAGAGCTGTCTCTTCAGGGCCACCTGCATCACTCCGAAGGGCTTATCAACAGTATCACCTGGCATCAGTCAGCAGCCAAGCAATCAGTCACCATTGAAGGTCACATTGTACATGTGGCAGTGTGGGAGGAAGACAGAGCCTCTCGGAAATGATGAGGTCATTCAGCACAAAAATAATAATAGCAACAAAAGCCGCATTACTTTCTATTTGCCACCACTTTACAGGTGCCCGTAGCATTACCCAATCCCGGGCCACTGTGTTCAGTGGTGCAGATTGCACATAGAAAAAAATATGAATGACGCCTTCTACAGTTGTGCAGTGCCCAACCTGCCCCATCACTCGTGGTGGCCCTGTCACTCGGAATCTCATTTAAAGCTTTTCAGTTTTGAAATTCTTTTGGCTTTTAAAGTTGTTTTCACATCCATTTGGTCCCCATGAAAGCTTTGTGAGATTGTAGGGTTAGTGTCATTCTGGAAGTGTTCCAGGTGACTTAGCAGAACATGATCAGAACCCAGAACTAGTAGCTCTTGGCTCAGGGTCATTTCTACCCACCAAATACATCTGGAGAGCAAGAGGGGGAGCTTATCCCAAATCTGGTCTCTGGCGGTGGCCGGCTTCCCCTCTTCAGGCCTCTGCTCCCCACCCGCAGGTTCGAGCGGGAGCAGAACGACACCTTCATCATGGAGATCCTGGACATCGCTCCCTTCACCAAGATGCGCATCCGCATCGATGGCCTGGGCAGCCGGCCCGAGTGGTTCCTGGAAAGGGTGAGGACCCTCACTCTCCCTTCTAGGCACTGTCTGCCCCTCCTCCCTGTTATTTTGGGTCATCAGTGGACATTGGTTAACAAATGTCACTGAAGAGGGTGATGACACGAGCCCGGCCATGAAATCCAATTTACCCTTTGGCGTGAATTAATCAGGGGACATAGTTTCAGGTGTCCAGTGAGAGTCTGGTCAGCTTCCAGAGCAGACAGACAGCATGAGTTGTGAACAGAACATGGACACCGCCTGGGGTGAGGGGAGGCCTGGCTTGGGCTTTCTCTGGGACGTGGGTTGGGAGGTCAAGAGGGGAGCAGCAAGAATCAGGACAGAGAGACTGTCACAGTGGGACCCTCAGGCAGGATGGCCAGGGAGCTGGTGCCCCTGCGCTCCAGAGTCTGGTGGCTGCCTCTTGATCTACCCTGCCTGTCCCACAGGGGGCGTGGCAGCCCACCCCAGCAGCCCACCCTGGTCCTGGGCTCTCAGTGGCTGGGAGCAGCCTCCGGGCTGGCACAGTGACATCTTCATAGCCGCAGCCGGGTTTCCTGGTCCTGCCCCAGGTCAGGCCCTCCCTGTGCTCACACACACGCCACTCATACCCACAGGCTCAGTGTCCCCCGTGGGAAGGAGGCAGCTTGATCCTCCTCCTAGGACCTCGCTTTCAGGGCTTCCTCAACTTCCCCTGCCTCATGGGGACCTGGCCTCCGGGCTTCCCCAAGGAGGCCACTGACCCACCCTGTTGTGGAGCAGAGAGGAGGTTCCCAGAGCCTGGGGCCAGGCAGGATGCGTGTTGTTGGGAACCACTGGGATGCCAGGGTCCCCAGGCTTCCCATGCCTTCAGTGGCCCCCAAGCCTTCAGCGCCCCTCACAGCAAGGACAATGGCTCTGGCAACAAAGATGACAGTCCTGCAGACACAGCCTCAGTGTCACCTGGGCCCTGGGCTCCCCAACATGCTGGTCACAATATGCAGTAGTGTCCTGGGGCTGCCATAACAGAGACCCGCGGACTCGAGGGCTGAGAACGGAGCCTGGGATTCCAAGGCCCAGGTGTCGGCAGCTGCCCTCCCGAGGCCCTGGGGAGGATCTGCGCCAGGCCTCATTCCCAACTTCCTGTAGTCCCTTGGCCTTGGCAGCTTCATGCCAGCCCTCCTGGGGCCCTGTCCCCGCATGTGTGGCTGTCTCTGTGGTCATGTTCCCCTGGTGTAAGGCACAGAAATGTGGGATGTATAGGGTTAGGGCTCCCCTAATGACCTCACCTTAACCTGTAACAACTTGTTTCTAAACATAGTCACATGCCAAGGGACGTGAGGTTCACAACCTACAGGTTAAGACTTCAACATTCGAATCTGGGAGTGGGGGACACGATTCACCCATCACACGATCCTCCTCTCATCTCCTGTGTCAGCCCTCTGGTCCCGTGTCCACCCAAGGCCATCATCCTATGTCCCCTCAGGCTCCTCCTCTCCTGTTCAGCCAGTAACAGGTTTTCCTTGAGCCAACAATAGGGGCCCATGCCAGGGACAAGCTGGCAACCTGCTCCCAGGGATTTACGACTGACAATGACTGGGTCAGTCTGTTCTTCTGTCACTTGTTCAAGCATTTCCTGAGCCACATGTGACAGGTACCAAATCCCACGTCTCCAAATCCCATGGCCTCTCAGACCCCAGGCAAGACACAGGGCGAAGGATCCTTGTCCTGGAGAGGGCCTCTAGTCTGAGCTGCAGAGCTCTTCCTGTCTCTGGGACCTTGGTCTCTGGGGTGTGGAGGGGCTGCGTTGCAGGGGGGCTGGTAGGGGAGGGCGTTCCCACACGGGGTCCCTCCCCAGATCCTCCTGAAGAACATGAACACTGGCGATCTGACCATGTTCTACTACGGAGACTGGCTGTCCCAGCGGAAGGGCAAGAAGACCCTGGTGTGCGAAATGTGCGCAGTCATCGATGAGGAGGAGATGATGGAGTGGACCTCCTACACCGTCACCGTGAAGACCAGCAACATCCTGGGTGGGCTGGGGCCCCTCCCTCCCAACTCCAGCTGCCCTTGTCCTCACCCGAAAGTTTTGGCTCAGGACCTTGTTTCCAGGCAGGCAGTCTTTTCTTCAGATGGCCTTCCAAAAGCGAGTCAATCCAAGTCACTTCCACAGTCGGTCACTTTCTGCCTAGACAAAATAGTTCCTTCCACTGACAGAATGGGTCCCTTCCCTGCTCCCTCAGGGAAGTAGAGGAGAACATTTGTATGTGGGTGGGGGGTGAGGGGGTGGGGGTATGGCCCATGATTTTGAAAAGCCGGACCCACAGCCTGCTATCGGCCTGCTGTGGACTGGTGCCCCCTCACCCAGGTGCTTTGCATCTCGGGGACCTGGGGCACCCTTTCACATTCATGTGCTTGGTGGCTATCCCCTGTGTGCTGGCTTTGGCCTTAGGTCTTAGGACATAGGACAGAGGTGTGATTCTCAGGGACCTCATAGGTCTGACGCTACTGGGGAACTCAGAGGGGGACACCTTACCTACCTGGGCATCAGGGATGAGGTCATGGGGACTTCCCAAGGGTGATGCCAAAGTCAGGTCCAGAAACACGAACAGAAGTCACTGAGGTAGTTGGGACGCTCAGAGCCTTCTAAGCAAAAGTACTAGCATATCAAAAATGGAGGTGACAAGGACCAGACTCTGATCTAGCCATGGAGGCAACACCTCCTACCTCCCCTCCCCTGTGCCAAGCCCACTCTCCAGGAGCTGTTGCAAGGAACTGGGCAAATTCATTCACACTGATTCTAAGTGACTGTGGAGGATGAATGTGGTGGCCATGGTAGCTTACATTTTCAACAGAGAAAGAAGCCTTTAGGCAAAGAAGTGAAGCTCTCGTAGTAGAATTGTGGGCATAAATGATGGGCAGATAAATCTGATCAAATTTGTTCGGGGTACCTCCCTTCTCCCTCTGCTCCTCACAATGAAGACTTTATCCTTATGGCTTGAAGTTCCAAGTGTCCACATGTTTTCAAGGCCCTCTATGCCTTTAGAATGTTCCAGAAAAGCTTCACCGAGCCACCTCTTCCAGAAGCACTTGCTTTTGGACTGGGGTCAAAACCTTTATCCAGCTTAAGCAAATGATATGAAGCTCCAGTGGAAATGTCAAAAGTAGATTTAAGAAGTGCAGAACTTTCTTCTGAATCCACACCATACAGGCGGCAGCTTATATTTTTAACTGCAGATCCAGTCTATATGGCGTGCCTTTTAAGTTTGGGAGCACTTCCCAGAAATAGATGCATTTCTGTCCAAAATATTCACAGTTACTATGACTGCAGTTAGACCAGAAGCCTATACAAGACACAAAGAGAAGGCAAAACACAGAACTGGAGACCCGGGAGTTCCAGGACTCTTACCAGTCCTTTCTGACCTCCCCCTTGGTCCTGCCACCTCTGAACTCTGTCCATCTACATGCCTTGATCCTCTGAGGAGACCAGGAGCAAAGCCAGGGCAAGGGCATGGTATGTCCCAGAGACTAGTACCCAGAGCCTCACCTTGCACTCTCTCCAGGAGCAGGCACGGATGCCAACGTGTTCATCATCATCTTCGGGGAGAACGGGGACAGCGGAACCCTGGCCCTGAAGCAGTCGGCCAACTGGAACAAGTTTGAGCGGAACAACACAGACACCTTCAACTTCTCTGACATGCTGAGCTTGGGTCACCTCTGCAAGCTGAGGGTCTGGCATGACAACAAAGGTAGCTCCCCTTCAAGGTCAGGGTTGTGGGAAGGGCAGCCCTTGGCTCCCTGCAGCACAGGAGGCCTTCCTTGCCTGCCTGGCAGCTCCGTCACTCCAGCAGCCCAGCAGGCAGTGCAAGGCGGGGAATTATGCCATTTGACGCTCCTATCAGTGGGTGCCTTTCTATGCATTGGAAAGGAAGCTTAGCTCCTCCTGAATTCTCCCTGGGTGGTTACTGGGCCTTCAGGCTCTGTGAAGTCAGAGCATGAATTCTACTTGGTTTACGCATAACAAATTTTTTTCTTAAATCTGGTTGGGCCCAGTCATGCATGCATGTAATCCCATCAACTTGGGAGGCTGAGGCAGGAGGATTCCAAGTTCCAAGCCAACCTCAACAACTTAGTGAGGCCCTAAGCAACTTAGTGAGAACCTATCTCAAAAACAAACAAATAAATAAAAGGGCTTGACATGTAGCTCAGCAGTAGAGCATTTGCCTGGTATGTGAGAGACCCTGGGTTCCATATCTAGCACTGCCAAAAAAAAAAAAAAATGAGAGAGAAAGAGAGAGAGAGAGAGAGAGAGAGAGAGAGAGAGAGAAACATAGAGGAATAGAAGAGCTATCTCACCAAATTTACTTCCCACAGATTTCATAGTTAGCCTAAAAGTGGCTAAGTTCACTTGTAAATATAAACTGGAATAGAATATAAATTAAGTGAGAAGTTTATTTTTTAACTGCAAAGTACCAAGGGAATAATTTGTCACCTCTGGAACTGTGGTGATGTTCATGACTTCAGCATTTCTTTGGTTATCATTGGCTGTCTTCAGGTCTATTTTCTCTGTCTTAGGAGTAAGTTCTATTATGTGTTAGAGTCAAATGGTTCATTGTTAAACTTCCCCTCCTCAGTGCATCCTGCTTTCCTAACTCGTCCCTCTTGCCTGGCTTTGAACCCAGCCTCGGCCCAGCTGTCTGCTCAAGACCTCTAGCCTTTGCTAGGTCTTCCCCTTCCTGTCTCTGGAGCTGTCCTGGTGCCGAGTTTCTCCCCACCTCTTCCACCTCTGCCCATTCAAATGCCCACCTCAGACAGGCCCGTCCATCATGGCTACCGATGAAACCCAACTCAGCAGTCGGTGACCTCTTTTTCCTACATGAGTCCCACTGTTTGGCTTTAACATGGGTTAAACAGTTAAAATGCTTCCCACAACATGGACCAGGCTCAAATTAGACTCAGATAAAATAGCTGTTCTTTGAAGCAATAAAATAATGGGTGTCTTCACAAACTTCACAGTTTCCCTATTGCCTGCATCCATTCGGACCAAACATCTGAAATGTTCCCCAGATGCCTAGAACTCTGGGAGGTACGAAAGATACTCATATTTGATCTTTAAAATCACTTTGTGAATTTTTGCAACAAAAGCACTTTATTGTCCCTCTTTTCTACAACCAATGAATATGGAGGCTCCAGGGTTTGAAATGTCACCAGTGCTCAACTGCAGGTCTTCTGTGCCTGTTCTGACCTGCCACACTGTGTGCCAGCCCGTCCTGTCGGTCACAGTTCTGCACCTTGGCCTGCCACTGTGGCAGATGCTCAGAAAAGAAGATGGGGAACACCTTCCTCTACTCTCTTCACTATGCTCCCAATGTCTTTATCAGGGTGCCTGGGGGAGCCCTATCCAGGAAAATGTGTAGTAGCAAGGGTCCCTTCTTCTCCACCTGCCCAATCAAATGGCATCAAGAATTTTTGGAAAGGAATGTACCAATAAAATGTTCTCAGATACCCATAATGAATCCTCTTTCCCAAGAAGGAAACAAAGACCCTTCCCACCATCCATCATGATGGTTTTAGGACCAGTTGTGGGATGGCTGGAGGTTGAATGATTGATGAATAAAATCATCCTAATCAAAAAGATTATGTTCCACTGCAGACCTTCACAAGATCAGGGGAGCCAGTGACATCAACAGGGGGTCCCTCAGTGAGGACAAATGGAAAAGCACTGAGGCCCCTGTGTGTATATCCACAGGGCTAGAGAGACCTGACAGGTCAGATGAGCAGGGCCAGTGGAGAGTAGGGACAGGAGCACAGTAGAGAGCAGATCAGGGACTCAGTAAATGTTAATATCTCCCCAACCAGGAGAGGGCTAAGCAATACTTGGCCTTTTAGCCCCATCCTGCCACAACCTATAGCTCAGAAGCAACAGAACCAGAGACTAGAACCCCAAGAAAGAAGCAGCAGTATTCACAGGCTGCCTAAGCCTTCCTTCAGGGCCCAAGCACACACGAGATGTAAGATCTCCCCAACCATCTCCCAACCACTTTTTACAGAAAAGTGGGCAGGAAAGAGTTTCTTGTAGATTAGGATGATCTCCATTTTCCAAGGGGAAGATAATTCCAGGCCCATTCATAATGTATGTTCCCTTCATAGAGGTGGTAAGGGTAATGGGGACGTCTGTTTTGGAGAAACACAGGCTGTCCTGTGGATGTGTGGATCTATTCGAGGTCCTGAACCCTCTTCTGGCTTCTGCTGACTCTGGACTCCAGGGTGCTTGCCTTGGAGTCTGACTATTTTCAATCTAGCCTGCAGTAGACACCTAGATGCTTGGCAAGAAGGTCAAGATTACCATGCATCATACCCTCCATCAATAGCATAAAAGGCAGAGGGTTTCTTCTGGGAGATCAGGGCTCATCTCTGTCTTCTGCCTACAAAGGCCACTCTTTCCAGCACATTTTATCCAATCCTGAGCCCACCTAACTGAGCCTTTTGCTTCTTGGATGATTTCTCCTGGGGCTGCCCCACCTTCAATACCTGCCCTCACCTTCCTTCTCAGTCTGTGTCTCACGAAGAACTTCTAGGGTCCTCTTGTGCATTCCTGCCTCCATGTCATACCCTTCCTTCCAATCTAGGAAAGTAGAGGTTCAAGTACTCCAAAGGAATGTTCAAAGGCTCGTGCAGAACATTTCTGGAGGTACGTACAGTGTTTGTTTCCAATGATGTTTAAGTTTCCTCCTTTCTTTTTTCTCTCCTCCTACCTAAGATGACGTCTTTCTTGGACAAAATGAGGGATTCAGGTCCTTTACTACTTCGGCCCTAACAGTCCTACACATTAGATCGATCTACACATTAGATCGATGTGTAACCTTGTTTTTATGTGTATTTCTGTTTACAAACCTCTTACTCAATATATATTGTTTATTCAAAAACAGTGAACTCACAACCAATAACACTCTAATTCATACCGGAATGAAGTTTACTAACAGGTTTTTTTGGGGGGAGGAGTATTTAGAACATCATACACCTCTTACATTTAGAAACACTGAATAGCACTTTAGCCTGGGGCCTACACATGATGTTTGGAGGCTATTTTTATACAATGAATTCACCACAAAAAGCACAAAAATGTGAAAACCGTGGTGTTAAGCAGGAAAAGACACTTGCTTACAATGTAAGAGCTAGAACAAAAAGAAAGTATATCCCCGTCCAGCCTCATCAGGGAACATGTGCATGGGGTGGCTCAGTTTTCACCACTCTGCACACGTTCAGGGTAACCATGTAAGTATTAATTTGGAGTATTAAATAATTTTAGCAAATAGGCAATTTCACAGAGATGTAACATGCAAATAATAAGGACCAACTGTATGTATTGAGCACTTACTGTCAGGCATTATGTTCAGTGGTTGGCACAGTGCAGTACACAGCAGACAAGGCTCCTGTCAGCTTGCTATGAGCTTGTAGCAAAAAAGCACATTTATTACCTGACAAGAACAACTGAGAAAAGGAAAAGTTTATTTTGGGCTTATGATTTCAGAGGTTTCATCCCTGGTCAGTTGATTCTATTGCTCTGGGCCCAAGGTGATGCTGGAACATCATGGCGGAAGTGTGTGGCAGAGGAAGGCTACTCAGCTCATGCATCCAGAAAGCAGAAAGAGAGACAGCAAGGAGCCAGGGACAAAATTCAATTCCCAAGGGCACCCTCTCATTGACATACTTCCTCCATCACACCCCACCTGCCTGCAGTTACCACCCAGTAATCCATTTTAATTATTAATCCATCAAATGGATTAATCTACTGATTAGGTTCCAGTTTTTAGTCACCAAATTATGTCACGTCTGAACATTCGTTCATTGTCTATCACATAAGCTTGTTGGAGGACACCTCTAGTGAGCTAGAGCAGATTCCTGAGAATTACAGAATTTGAGGTTATAAAAGGGAAGGAAGAAGATGAGGGATGAGATTATCCCTACTGTTTGCACTTCAAAGCCAGAATGAGTTTGGGGAGGAAGACCTCATCTGGGGAATTCTGTAATGCTGAGAATTTTTCACCCACCATGAAAACCCAAGCTATGGTATGTTGGTTCCTGACTCTAAAATTTCCTGGAAATAAATATAATAGAGGAAACATGTAGCCAAAATTGGTTTCAAATAGCAAAGCAAATAAAAAACATTTAAAATGTTTATTTCTCCCTAGCAAATTCTCAGAGTCTCTTGATGAGAAGTTTTGTTACACAGCCAACCGTCCAAGTCACTGAACTGGAGAGAATGGAGGAGGAGATAAACAGCCTTCTGTCATTCAAGGATGCATGTTTATTAGACAAAAATGTCCTTCACATCCTCCTAAGAACTGGCCCCAACACATACATTTAAAAAAAATGTCAGGGAAACTTTCTCACCTAATCTCACTCTCCCTGCTTTCAGTTTCTTTTTAGACTGTGGAATAACCTCTTATTCCTGATTATTTCAATCCATCCAGAGAATGGTGTAGTACATTTGTGTTTGAGAATAAGGACTCTTTAAGAATAATTACTTCCATTCCAAAAGATTTTATCTTTTCTTCACTATCTTCTCTTTAATAGCTCTATGAACTTTGAGGTCAGTCCTTGTTTAAATTTCACCTTGCGTGAAATCACTTACATTTATTGGGCGAGCTAGCAGTCAGTCATAAGTAGATACCCAAGAGATATTTTTGCACCTGAAATTCTCTTTTACTAAATTCTGATGCATCCCTCAGAATCCAAATTAACTCTTGCCTTCTTCACGAAGTTTCTTGATTCCCCCAAATAAAGATAAGATGTTCCTCACTCTGTACTTCAAAACTTCTCTCTTTGTACCTCTCTTTGCAGTACTCATAATGCTGAATTGTGATTGTCTTGTCAATTGCAACTGGCTTTGAATCTTTTAAGGACAGAGATCTCATTTGATTGACATTTGTATTCTCAGTGCCTTGCACTTAGTAAGTCCTTAATAATTATGTGAGAGAATTAATAAATTGAAGCCAATCCGCTTGTAGCATCTTCTGGATTATAAATGAATTCTGGCTCCAGAATGTCTTCTTTTCTAGACTTCCCCAGAGATCTCTTTCTAGATGTTTGAGAGGTCTCCAGATGTAAATTTTCTAATAATCTTACAAAAGCACATGTAATTCTCCAAAGGTAGTTTGAACATTGCCCCTCAATCCCCAAATTCTTGCTCACCCACAACCTCAGACTGTGATTACATTTGGAAATAGGATCTTGGAAGATATGATTAGTGAAGGATATCAAGAGGAAATCATTCTGGATTTAGGGTGGGCCCTAAACCCAAAGATGACTGTGTCCTTAGATGAAGAAAAGGAACATGGAGGGGGGATAGAAAGGAAATCACGTGGAGGAGACAGAGACTGGAGAGCAGACAGCAGTAACAAGAAGAGGAACACAGAGGGTTTCTGGGGGCCATGCAAGCCGGGAAGGGGCAGGTAAAGATTCTTCTCTGAAGCATCCAAAGAGAGAAGGACCCTGCCAGTGCCTCGATTTCAGACTTTTGGTCTCCAGAACTCTGAAATTATAAGCTGTTTTGTTTAAACAGACCAAGTTTGGTGGCAATTTTTATAGCAGCCCTAGGAAAAATAATATAGCAGGGAAGAATCTTCTGGGAAATACTAAAGACCTGCTTAAGTCCTAACTCAGTCATGTCTTTGCAGCAAAGAACCCATGCCAGACTCACTGCTGGGTGAAAAGATAACCAAGGCCACTGGACTGAGAAAAAACACAAACTCAGAGTGCAGTCCCATCAGAGCCAGCAGGACTGACTGCAGCAGCTTAGAGCATGAGTTTGAGTGGCACAAAGTCATATCCCAAGGTGGTGTCGAGCAGTGATCCGTTTGGCAAACATGTTGCTCCTAACTTTTACACCAGGGGTCTCCACAGTCCTGATATCAGTTTAGTGGTAATGGGGCACAAAACCCAACTATTCTCTAGGCACGAAAAAGACAAAAAGTCTAGAGCTGGCAGGCATCATAGTCTAGCTCTGATGCCACCCTGGACTTGCCATTCAGCCCGGCCACTGGGACTTAGGTCCTGTGACCTGACTTCCGCCTGCATCCTACCAGGATTCTTCTACCTCCCTGCTTATGGCAAACAAACTCTCTCATGTCCTCACCTTCTCCCTAAAAGTTTTTCTGATTGTCCTACCTTACCTGAACTCCTCTAGAACAGTGTGCATATGTGTACCTTCATTCTGTCTCCTTCACTTGACTCTCAGCTCACACATGCCATTGTCTGGCTCATTGTTCTTGCCCTGATGCCTATCACATGCTGTGATATAATAGGGACTTAATATAGTTTAATAGAATTTAATTATACTCTTACTTCAGTCTCTTGGATCCTTCCTTGTCTTTTCATGCCTTAGACTTGGGAAACTCAGTTTTCTCCAGAATCAGTATTTCAGTTGCTTTTGAAGATTGGGTTATGGACATAAACCTTGGAGTCATGACTAAGTTGTCTGATACTTCCTGACCCCTCTTCCAGACATTGGCCACACATCTAGACTTTCTCAGGTTTTTTTTTTTGTGTGTGTGTGTGTGTGCTTCCCCCCTCCCCCACTGTGCAAAAACCTGAAGCCAATTAGTCAATTTCAAAACTCCGAAATGAGAGTGAGGCTTTTCAGCACCGTGGACAGCTCTAAATGGTTTCAACAAGGCAACTAGTTGCTATTGCCATTTTGATGCTATTGACACCTCATCCCATGCCCATTTGTATAGTCAAAGACTGTCTTGGGACCTTGACCCCACAATGGCTCATGGACTTAAAGAAATTCTTTGTCATTGATGTGATCTTTTTTTGAGCTTTGGCAGATCTGGGTTCCAGTCGCAGTATATTCACCTAACTGAACATGCTATCATGTGGGCCCCTCTTTCCTTCCAGTCCAGGCTTAGGATCTGAAAGCAGGGTCATACCATTGGCAGGTCTTGAAGCTCAGTAGAGAAAGGAAGATTTCTGTGTCCTACTTGAGTAGACATGATCAGAATGCCAGAGTCAAGAGAGAAACAGAGAAGTCTAAGTCCTATGCCCAACTCCCTCTAGGAAATGGAAGTTCAAATATTAATCCAAGCTAAGTCTGCTAAATATGTCTTCAAATCCTCTCTGTGACACACTTTTATCATATCTAGTTTTAAAACTTTCCATCTATGTTATACTTATCTTGCACATAAATTTAAACAAATATCACATAAGTTACAAATGTTTCATTTGCTTAAAGAATAATAACTTTCTCTTTTTCTGAATCAATAGTTGTTTTATGTAAAATTTTAAACATGAGCAGAAGTGATGAGATAGTAGAATGAACTTCCACGTACCCATCACCTGAGTTCAATAATTATTATGATTTATCACATCAACTTTAACCTTTTTACCTTTTTTTACTTTCTTAACTTCTTTCTGATTGTTAGAAGATATGACATAAAATCCTGAACTTGGTGTCATTTTACCCCAAACGTATTTCACATGTTTCTCTTTCTGTAAGACATTTTCTTCCAAGATTCCACCACCGTGGTCACTTTTATCAATGACTTCTTTGTGTCATTCAACTTCCACTTTATAAAAGATTTCCCTATGTGTATAATATATAAATGTGCTAATTTCAATGTATTGATGCAGTGTGAAATAACCCCACTCTTACACAAATAGTGAATGCAGAGGCTTCCACCCCGACCTAACCATTTGTGAATTTCCCTCATGACTCTTCACCTAACGGCTTCATCTAGTGCTGATCAATTAGAGTTACAAATGTGATTTTATAATTCTGTCATTTCTTATCCACTCACTAGCTGGATTTTTTCTTTTAAAAACTGTCTCTAAGGCTATTTGATGACTATGAAATATATTTCATGGGGGAAAACCAAAATAAATGATTAATTCTTCCAATTACCCAGCTAGCTTTTACAATACTGAACAAATTATAACCAGTGTGTTTATTTTCTGATTCATTTTGCTCTTTTTTTCTTCTGGTTAAATTAAAACTCTGGTGAGGAAAAGAATGGTTTTAACCTCAAAATGAATTGATAAATTTCCTCTTGCATAATATTCATTCTTAGAAATAGAGAGGGCCTCAGAATTCATCTGTTCTAATCTTATTGTACAAGTGAAGAAACGAGGCATGTTCAGTTAGGTGAATATACTGAGACTGGAACCCAGATCTGCCAAAGCTCAGAGTGTGACTTCCAGTGGCCTCTAAGATGATGAACCTGTGGAAGTGTTTTTGGAACAATAACATTCCTCCATAGCTAGGACTCTGTGACGATTCTATATCACTTTGAACCATTGATTGATCTTGCTGAAGAAATGTAAGCTACCCAAATGAAACCTGAGCTTCCCATAAGTTATTTTTTAAGGAAGGAGTTGCTTGGTGAAGCAAATCTTTCTACCTGAAAAGAATTTTTTCATAGTTTGCACTGGAACAAAGAGCTGACAGCTCATTTTTGAAAGTAAAAAAAAAAAATTTATTATTTCTGTGTTTATAAAACGCTAAGTTCACAGCCCTGTGATACTATTAAGAGGACATAAGATGGTTTTTCACTCGCTAAAATCTAACTAGAGAAGTCAGACATACATAAAAAATAGTCAGAAAAGAGGGTACAGTCATGGTCTCAGTAGCAAAGACTTCTCAAGATAGCCATGCTCATGGCCAGGAGAATGGACACACAGGAATAACATAGGCCTGGGGATTCCAGAAGTCCTCATGGAGGAGATGAGAAAAGCATAGGCAGTTATTTAGGGCTGGAGAATAGCTTGAAGCCATAATGAGAAGGAGAAAAGGCCAAAGGGATGCCTAATAAGTCCATCTCATTGGGATAAGGAGCCACTAGGGAATCGCAGGCATAGAAGGCATGCTGAAATTTAGGGGCATCCAGCTGCCAGCCTTGTTCCCTATCAGCATCTACCATCTCTTGTTGCCTGGAAAGACTAGACTTCACACTGGTTCAGAGTTTCTAAGTTTTTTTTTAAGTAATTTTGAAACATTTGAGAAAAAAATAATCAATTTTACTCAGACAGGACATTCCTCCTGGATGAGGCTATAAATCCCTCACCCCCTATCATGATCCTTCTTCCCCATTCTCCCCTATTTCAATCCTAGTACACACTCATGCATTCAATAAACATTTATTGGATAACATCTGAGCAATGTGCTAGGCACTAGAATATACGACAGAAGATCACCAGCCTCCTGCTGTTGTGGGCTTACAACTTAGTGGACAGAGATACGACATACAAGGAAATAGAAACAAAATGATTTCAGTTGTCAAGTGAGTAATGGTGATTGATAGAGAGTAATCGGGGATGAGGAAACTCCTGAAAATAGGGCCATAACAAGGGCTTTCAAAACACAGGGAACTTGATCTGACACCTCAGTGGCAAAACAGTGCTGATACATCACTGCAGATAAACAGAATAGTCAAGCACAATTCTCCAGGAAAGAGAGAGGTTCATATGTCAAGTGTAGGTGGAATATAGTAAGTCAAGTCGAGAGCAGGCTGGCATGAAATCATACAGGTGGAAAGGAATTGGATGGTGTCAATCCATGCGGTTCTTGAAGAGCAGTTTGTATTTGATTCTGAGAGTGACGGGAAACCCCTGGAGAGTTTTATGTGGCAAAGTGACAAAACACAATTTATGAATTTAAAACATCCGTAGGATACATATAGAAGGGCATTAGTGATAGTATATGTGTGAGAGCAAACATCTGGGAAATAACTAGTTATACACCAACAAGGACAAGGTGGACAAGTCTATGACAGGTGCTTACTTTGGATTGGAGCACCAGGCAGCTATGACAAAGAATGGGGCAGATATCTACACTCTGATATGTGTTACCTGCATGCAAAAAGGTACAGTGGCAAACTTTGGATTGTTTGCTACCTTCTTATGAAAAAACAGAGTAGAACCCTAAAAGTGGAGACCCTGTAAAGAAATGGATTCTCTTGATGGTCAGTTTCAGGTAGTTCCCTATCAGCTTGCCACTATTGATTAGTGGCCAGACAGTTAGCCCTGCTGTAACTGTGGGTCTGTCTATGTTGCTGTTGTCTTTACCACCAAAGGCCAGTCACATGACACTAGTCTGTCCAGAGCTGACTGCTTCCACTTGCCCTTTTGATGCGTTCTGAGCGGGAGAAATTTTCAGTAAGAGTCCTCTCAATCATAACTCGCATTTACAAAACTGGGCAAATAAGTCATCCGTGAGCACAGAGCTGAGGATTAAGTTTCTTTCATATCAAAGGAGCTGGGGTTAGCCTGTGATTTGCCATGGAGTTCTATCTTGAGAAGAGAATTGGGATGGGCTGAGACAATGGAGTCAGGTGCAAGGGACAAAGAATCTTCCCCTGGGACATCTTCTAATAGGATCAATAGTGCAACTGCTTTTTCTCTGCCTTCCTCTTTACCCCCCTCTTCCTTTCTATGTTCCACTCTAAAAGGCTTTGAGAAAAAGGCTTCAATCAGTCTTACCTGCATCCTTTTCAGACTGAACACATGGAGGCTTGCTATGTACTCTAATCAGCTTCATGACACTCTCAGAAACCATCTCAGAAAGGACCAGTTTGGAAACTTAGAGGGGACTGACCCTAACATAGAAAAGTAAGAAAGATTTTGAGTTAAAAAGTAAGTCTGTCATAAAATAACTCACCACTGTTTAACTCAATGGAAGTGTTTCAAAATATAAGTTAATTGAGCACTATTTTCCACTTTAGTAAAGAATTTATGTTCAATAAAAATAAGAACTGTTAAAATCTAGAATGATGCCAATATGTGTGCCCTGCCCATGAGTCTTAACATCTTCCCCTGTAGTCTAGGTGACTGGAAATTTGTGTCCATCTTTGTGTGTCTCTGTGCTTATGAGACATGGAGACCAGAGACAGGATCAATCTGCAGTTGTTGCTTGGGGCAGTGTCTGATCATAGAGAAGAACTTTTTGATGGGGACAATGGGGATGTCCCCACATCCCTAGGTGGCATGAGAGAATAAGGGGTGGGACTAAAGCATATCAATTCATTCCTTGAGGGGTTGCCTTGAGCACACGTTATGAGCAGCAAATATCATCACCACAACCTACTAGACCACTGGGATTTCCCCCCACATGGGTCCCGTTGGCATTCAGAGTTCTCAAGGAATTTGAAGGGTACAGAGCAACCAAAGCAGCACACAGTGTAAATACCACGCAGCTGTCACGGCAAATGCACATCGGTTCATCCTGGCTAGCTGTGTTATCAGGGGAACACTTCTGAAGGAATCCCTGCCAATTACAACAGAAGCAGCTCTGTATTCGTGATCAGTCCAAATCTTGTCAAAATTAGCTATATATCCCAAAGAAATGGCAGCTTTTGGATCCTTCTATGATTGTTGAATGGCTCAGCCAAAGACCCTAAAGTCATAACATCTTCATTCACTCTGCATTCATTGAGCAATGGCTTGCCTGGCAGTCACAATGCTAGGCATTAGGGAAACAAAAACATATAAGACCTGGTCCCTGTCCTCAGGGGCTCCCAGTCTCAGGGAAGAGACAGATATAAATGATGACAGTGCAATGACATCCCTGGTCAGGATGTGGCCACAGAAGATCAGGGTTCTATAGCAACATGGAGGAGGACTCTGTGACAGGCCCAGTGGGCAGTGGGGGCATGAGAGAAGGCTTCCTGGAGGAGGTGATAACCAGAACTGATTCTGGAAGGAGAGTGGGCATGAACTCCATCAATACCAGAGTTGGAAAGTGTTAGAAGTTTCCTTAGCCTTGGGAACATCAAAAAGATCTACTCTGAAGGCCAGATGCCTCTGTTGTGAATCTGATGAAAGCGACAAGCCCCTTCCCTGGTAAAAATGTCTATTTTTAATTATAGCACAATTTCTACAGCCCATAAACTCTTAAATTCCATGTGCAAATCCCCTACATATCATGAACCCCAGGCTAAAGGTTTGCAAAGAGAATCTTATCCTAGTGGCTGGAGGAGCTCTCTGAGACCAACTCATCACCAAGGAAACTGAGGCCCAGAGAAGACAGAGAAAGGGTCCAGGGCTGCATAGCTGTGGGTTGGGGGAGGGAAGCCTAGGAAGGCATGGAGGGCACCTCCGGCTCCCAGTTCCCATGACGTCTCTTCCACAGGGATATTTCCTGGCTGGCACCTGAGCTATGTTGACGTGAAGGACAACTCCCGTGATGAGACCTTCCGCTTCCAGTGTGATTGCTGGCTCTCCAAGAGTGAGGGTGACAGGCAGACGGTCCGCGACTTTGCATGTGCCAACAATGAGATCCGTGAGGAGCTGGAGGAGACCAGTACGTGGGGAGACCACAGGAGCCCAGGCTGACTGTGATGTCTGGGCTGGCTCTTAAGTTAAAGGAGGGTGGCTCCTAAGGAGGTGGGGACAATGAGGGTGAGCAGATATCAGGACAACTGTACATGAGTCAGATCCTGATGAGGGAAATACTGTGGGGGAGATGCCCAAGAAAACTCCTA
The DNA here is from genome assembly GCF_045843805.1 of Urocitellus parryii. NCBI lineage: Eukaryota > Metazoa > Chordata > Mammalia > Rodentia > Sciuridae > Urocitellus > Urocitellus parryii. The sequence continues at coordinate 26,873,097 of NC_135543.1, forward strand.
GACATTGCTCCATGAACCTGGAACTGCTAACATGCCAACTCATGGCCCTGAATCACAGGGGCCAATTGGGTAGCAGGGATCCCCACAGGGGGCTTGCGCTAGGCTGGGCAGGTTGGTGGGAAGCTCTCCCTGGTTTATTTCTACCTGGTAAACTAGATCCAATTGTACCTTTGGCTATAGCTGTGAAACCAGCCTTTCTAGAAACAAAAGGCAGGTCCATCAAGTCTCAGCCACTCTCTCTGTGTCCCTTCCTCAGGGGATATTTAAAGAGAGAGAGAAATTGATCCCTAAGGTGGATGGCCACCAAGGCCCAGGGAGGTATATCTTTAATACACAATTGTCTGGGTCCAGCTGGTTAGAAGGCTTGCTAAAGGCAGAGCCCAGTGAAAGAAAGTATTTGCTAGCCTCAGTTATGAAGGCAACACTAGCTGCACTAAGAGGTGAACCCCCAAATCTTAATGTCTTAACGTAAGGAAATTCATTTCTAATGTAGTACGTGGTCTAGTGCGGGTGATTGGTGGGAGGTCCTTCATGCGGTGATTTAGGAACATAAGAACTTTGCACCTGGGTCTTTGCCATTTCCAAAGTGTGGCTTCCACATTTCTTGCAGAAAGGAAAAGAGAACCTGGAGGAGGCCCTCCCCCACCTCCTTAACACATTAACATACATTCTATTGGTGAGAACTAGTCACATGGCTCCACCAGAGGCAAGGGCCAGCCAGGGACTTGGGCCCTGGCTGGACAGCCCCTTCTAGGGGACCACTGTACACCTCAGAAGGGAATTATGCATCTTTGGTGGAAAACCACCTAACCTATCTTTGCCAGGATATCTGCCCAAACCCATGAGTCATTGCCACAAGCCTTCAGGGGACAGCATGGCACCTCTGGGCTGCCCAGGAGGAGACAGGCAGCTACACCCACATTCAATGCCAGAGGTTTGCCCTGGGAATGTTATGGACGAAATCTTAGCTTTACTTTTATTTAACCAAGTGACAAATTCAGGTTGATCATCTTGAAGTGCCACCTCAATTGACTTCAGGAAATGCTGTCCTTGTGGCACTTTCATTCTTGGATGGCTGGCCCCACAGGGACCTCTAGGCACTCCACTTGAGGACATAAGCTTCCCCTCATGCCTGAATAGAGCTACCCTACCCACACGTCCTCACCCTCAGGACCATCTCCTCTCACATCTCCTACTTGAGTTCATGGTGGTGGGCATGGAGGTTCCTAGAACCTCCACTTTTCCCTCACGTTGACAAACCATGTCCTTCGCAATGCCCCTTGAACTCACCAGTGCCTGTTTGACAAACATGACTTGGCTTCTGCTGGGAAGCAGAATCGTGACAATGGCTGGGATCCCTGGGCTGGTCTCTTCCAGGTGTGGAGTGCTCCCTCCTGCAGGGCTATGTGCCCTGTGGATCTCTTCCCCCGCCTAGGCTACCTGCCTCTGCCCAGTTCCTTCTACCTATTTCAGGGAGCAAGAGAAGTTACAAAGGCAAAGGGGTTGCACAGGGGCTGGGATTGACCTCACACTGAGCAGCAGACACAGAATCCCTCTCCTTGATTGTCTTGATCCTATCTCTGAGGTAAAGGCACAGAAACTGAGCGATCCCTTTGGATCCCAGATCCCTAACCCTTAAGGATTCACTGCTGTCAGCAGAAGCTCTATGCACAAGGCCCACTCCTGGGTGTCAGCTCCATCCCTGGCCCGGCCCCTGGGGAGAAGGCTGGGTCACATCTCGCCCCCGTCAGTATCTTTGCTTGTGTTCTTCCCTCTGCCGAGAACACTCCTCAACCTTCTGTTGATTGCAATCTCGGCTCTTCTTCAAGGCCAACCTCAAACACTGGCCATGAATGGTTTCAACCATTCATTCCTTGGTTCAGTAAATACTTACTGAAAGCCTACCTCATGCTGAGCTGTTCTGGGCACTTGGGAGTCTATCAATGAGCAAAATGAGGAGCACTGTCTTCATGGAGCTTACATCAAATAGGAGAAGAGAGGTACAAACAGAATTAATAAATAGATGACATAGATGAGGACAAGAGAAAATTACACAGCCAAACAAGGCAAACCAGTGCATGGGGGAAATGCGTTGCCATTTTAGCGAGGGGACTTGGAGTCGGCTTTCCTGAGAAGTTGATGTTTGCATAAGGAGAAGGAGAGGAGGGAGGGGCCAACCCACTCTGAGGAAAGCATTCCAAGCAGAGGAAGGGGCAGCACAGAGCTCTAAGGCAGGTGCAAGGAGGCAAGTGGCTGGAGAGAGCAAGAGAGAAAGTTCTAGGAGCTGAAAGGGGTGAGGGATCCCGTTTCCTCTCACCCCGGATTACTCTGGGGTTGCAGGGTTATCACGTTTTGTCATACGGTAGGGCCAATGTTTGTGCCGAGGGAGTTCCAGTGTCACCAGAGTCTGGTCCAGTCCCTGACCTGCGGCACCAACTGGTCAGAGGCTGGATGAACGAATGCTGATGCAGACATGCTGGACAGAACAGCAGGGCAGAGAGGTTGCTGTGTGGCTGATGGTGGCAGCTGAGGCAGGTGGAAGTGGGGCTGCACACTGGAGCAAGTTCAAGGCTCTCTTGGGGTCCTTTGTCTGGCAGGTTTTGTCCTCGACTTTTCAAAGCTGGACCCAGCCTCTCCCCCACTTCTTTTCCTTGTAGCATCTTGTTGAGCCCTGAGTCAGGCCCAGCGTCTCCGGAGAATTCATCCTCACATCCTGCTTCCTTCCCAACATCTCCCCTATTTGCCCAGCAAAGAGGTGGCTACTATAAATAAGACAGAACTGTCGCTGTAGCCTCAGAGTTGGGCACTTGTACTTACCCCGCTGGGACTGTGATGATGCTAACCTGCCTCCCCGCCCCCAGGCTGTGGCCTAAGATCAGAAGAGAGGCCCCGAGGAAGTGGTGCTGTGTTCCCGTGGTGGGCGGCTGCTTCCCCTCTGCTGACCCTCTCCCGCCTCCTCCATCACAGCCTATGAGATCGTCATAGAAACGGGCAACGGAGGCGAAACCCGGGAGAACGTCTGGCTCATCCTGGAGGGCAGGAAGAACCGATCCAAAGAGTTTCTCGTGGAAAATTCTTCCAGACAGCGGGCCTTTAGGAAGTAGGAACAGGGTACCCACAGGGAGATGGGTGTGGGGTGGGTGGGAGAGGGACCCCAACAATCTCCCTCCCCCTCAGGGGGAGCCATAGGTCTACAAGTGGTCCTAACTAGCAAGTACTTATTGAGAACCTACTGTGTGCTAGTTCCGTGCTACCCACCGCAAGCACCATCCCAGTCCACACAGATGGAACTTACTTCCTGCTTCCATCAGAGCCGCCTCCGAGCTACTCAGCTGCTTGGACCGTCTCCACCTCCCCACTAACTCCACTATTCCTGGCTTAGTCCATTCGGGCTGCTGCAACAGAATAATCTGAGAGGTGACTTGTAAATGACAGTAATTACTCAAAGTTCTGGAGGCCGGAAGTCCAAGATCCAGGCACCTGCAGATTCAGTGTCTGGTGAGGGCCTGACTTCTGGCTCATAGACAGCCATTCTCCCACTGTGGTCTCACACAACAGAAGGGGTGAGGGGGCTCTCTGGTCTCTTTTCTACAAGGGCACTAACCCCATTCATGAGGGCTCCACCCTCGTCAATTTCCAAAGATCCTATCTGCAAATACCACTGCACTGGAGTTTCAACATATAAACTTGGAGAGGGCATAAAAGTTCAGTCTTCAGCAGACTCCCTTGCTACCAGGACAAATTCTGATTTCCTTAGACTGGCACTTACAAATCAATGCTGACTGACCACACTCCCACCTTCTCCATTGCCATTTCCCACACTGAACCCAAACTTCACCCATGCCAGAATTTCCTCGCAAACACCTGCATATCTACACCCCACTATTCCCATCTGTAACTTTGCTAAGTCAGGTGTGCATTAGGGAATGCAGTAGGCACTCAGTAAATGCTTACCTACTTCACAGGTCACAGGCAGCTCATTAGCCACACTTTGTTTCCTTCAGGGGTACCACAGACACATTCGAGTTTGACAGCATCTACTTGGGGGACATCGCCTCCATCTGTGTGGGCCACCTGGCCAGAGAGGACCGGTTCATTCCCAAGAGAGAGCTGGTCTGGCACGTCAAGACCATCACCATCACCGAGATGGAGTATGGCAATGTGTATGTACAGTACCTCTAATGCAGCATGGGCCAGGGGGGTGGGGAGGTGTCTCTCCCAAAGCCAAGGCCACCCCATTCAGGAGGCTTACAAGGCCGGATAGGAAGGAACAGCTGTTCTGTTTTGGAGCTATATGAATTATTTATCAATCTCCAGAGGCAGGGGACTAGGCTAGATGACCTTGGATGTGTTCAGCCTCTGACTCCAGGGAGACTTCGTTGGAGGAACATTGAAAAAGCCAAATAGTGCCGGACAGCAGGGCCTTTCCTTGCCCTCCTATCTCTCCCTCTGCAAGGACACAGAAATATCACAAAGATCAATACTTACATAGTCACAGTGAGAACATCTGTGGACAGCACAGGGACCGGAAAGCAGCAGGGTGATCCAATAGCACCCCATCCTTTGGGCCCCCTACTCCTCTCATTGGGGTCTTCTGGAGATAGGCATTTTGGGAGGATTCAGAGCCTTTGTTACCTGGGCAACAGAGGCACAGCTGTCAATTTGTCTAATTAAAGTCACTTGGAACCCATAATAGCCTGAAGGCTCCAGAAGGCCTGGAAGACACCAAGAAGAACCCAGGCAGGAGTGGGAAGAGGAAGCCAAGGCCAAGATTGGCTGGTTGCTGAGTGTGCAGCCTCCTGCCACATCCCCTCCTGGGCCTGTAGCATTCCACACACTGGAGCCTTTCCTGCACCTGGGAGGGTGACCATAGCCCCCACAGAAGCAACACCCAGGGGCAGGCCTGCCAGACCCAGGAGAGTCCCTTGTCAGCAGGCACCTGCCGTGAGGAACCCAAGCCTCTCAGAGCAATGTCTTTCCACACTCTGTTTGTGATCGGCAAGTGCCCTGCATTTAGCTCCCTTCATCCAGGCTTCCCCTTTTGGAATTGGGCAGTTAAAGGGTTCTGAGCTCCAAGCTTCTGTCTTAGCTTGGGCTGCCCTAACAAAATATGGTGGCGTAAGCAAGAGACATTCATTTGTCCCAGTTCTGGATACTGGGAATCCAAGATAGGAGTGCCAGCATGGTTGGGTTCTGATGAGGGTTCCCTTCCTGGTTTGCAGATGACTGCCTTCTGGTTGTGTCCTCCCATGGCAGGGAACAGCTCTGGCTCCTATTTCTCCTCTTTTCAGGTTGCTGATCCCACTGAGGGTCCCACCCTCATGATCTACTCCTGGTTATCTCTTAAAGGTCCTGTCTCCAAATACCATCACAATGTGGGTAGGGCCTCAACATGAGTTTGGATAGGAGGAAAAATTAATTCATAGAAACTTCCCTCTTGGGCTGCAGTACCATTTGTTGCTCTTTTAGAGAAAACCCAGCCTGAGGACAATTGATCCTGCAGGGGTTGTTGGGTGTGGCTTCTCTAGCCAATCCTGATGAGGATTCGAAAGCTGGAACTTTAGTCCCAAGAGTTCAAGACTCAACCAGCGAGTTAGGGCCAGGTTAAACCCCCTTGGGCTGCCCAGAGCTGCCCCCTAACCACAAGGAATGAGTTTGCTGATGCCTCCTCTTTATGCCCCCAGATAAACAAAATCAAGTAATAAGAGAGTCACCACTCCAGGTATCTTTAAACCTACAATGTTGTTTGTGAAAGAAAGAGAGAGCTAAAGACCCCCACACCTCCTGGTCTCTTCCTGTCCCAGGAAGAAGGAAAGGTGAGGTTCCACTCCACGGTTCTGAGGCCAGGTTGTAGGATTCCTGTATCCAGTTGAGAGAAGCAGTCTCTCCCAAGTGAAGCATCTTCTCCTGCACCCTCAAACTGGGACCCGTTGTCAGTGTGTCCCCAGGGCTGCAGGAGGAGGAAGAGGTGTCTGTGGGAGTGGTTTCTCCCTGAAGTGAAAGAAATTCAGAGAATCTGGGCCCCTGGACACTGGAGCTGTTAGACAGCTTGTGACCTTGAGCAAGTGCCCATCACCTCTCTGTGCCTCACTCTCCTAAAGGGAGAAAGCTAGATGCCCCCTGGAGTCTGACTAGAGGGGAAGGACAGCAGGAGTGCCATCCGGGTGCTTTCAGAAGCTCCCCCACCCACTGCTTGCCTGTGTAGGTCTCAAGTTGTGGTTCCTGAGGAACAAGAAACTCCCCCACCCCCTAGAATTATCACCTTCATCCTCAGCGCGACTTTTCAGGTGGGTCTAATCATTGCAGCTGGTTACATGGCGTCTTTCTAGAACGTACTTCCATCTACACTAGAAAAGACGCTTAGCACCGCGAATGTGCCCACAGTTCCTTTCCGACTACCATGTGAGCCATATTTGAATTTCCATGAATTTCATCTCAATCTCTTATAAGCACAATAGCCTCAAATTTTCTTCCTCCGATCTTTTCCCATTCTCTGATTTTGTCTTCACCTTTTCTCTTTCTCTCCCACTCTGATATCCTCAGGATTTTGGTGGAAGAACACACAGAGAGTCTTTTATTTATTTTTTTAATTCAGAATCCTCTATTGTTTTATCCCAATAGCCTTTCTAATACATAATTATCATCAAAATTCGAGTAACACGGAAAAGTGGAAAGTAACATTTCTGTCAGGCCCTGCCAGCCGGTATTTTGGTAACTCCCTTCTCTCTGGCATTTTCTAATACTTCACATACACCGTGTGCACAGAAGGGCGATCATTTTGCCCGTGTTTTTACGTAGCGATCGCTTCCTGCTCATCCTCTACTTTGGCCTCCACTCTTACTGGCCACCCTACACTCATTGCCAGCTGGAGCCTGGACTCCACCAAGCCCTTGAGTCACATTATGGTGATCTTCTAATTATGTCTATTAGAAAACATTTCCTTATATCTACATCAAGGATTTTTTTTTTAGCCATCAAAATAATGAATTAAATATGTACCAGATGACTTGGAGAAATTCCCAGGAAGTATTGTTGAGTGAGAAAAGCAAGATGCAGGAAAACATGTCTTATATGAAGCTGTTTAGTCAAGGGAATACTGACATCCCCATATGTCTGTGTGTGTGTGGGTCTGGGCATGGTTGGGTGGAATGGGGGGAAATTTGGCAGGCTGCACCCTCAACTGTTACTTGGGTTATTTGAGGTAAAGGTGGGATGCTAGAAGGAGGGAGAGAAGAGGAGGTAGAGCCAAGCAAAAAAGAGAAAGAAAATGAGTACATTTGGGAAAGCATATATATGCTCATACAACTTGTGCATTTACATAGAATTATGGATATTGGTAGGCATATGCATGAAGAAACACATTTTAAAGCATTCTTAAAACAAAGAATGCAAGTATATCTCCCTCTAAGCCATTCTGGAATGGAATAACAATCCAAATATATTAAGTGATAAGTTGGGGAAAGAGATCTCAAAAAAATAATCAAGATTTCCTGTGAAGCATCTTTAAATGGCTTGCTCTTCAGGGCCAGACGCCCCTGGCTCTGGGTTACCTGGAGCAGTGATTTTTCCTCTTCAAGCCTTAGCTCCCGCTTCCATAAAATGAGAGGATAATGTTTAGGGTTGTTGTGGGAGTTAATGAGATGCCAACTGCAGAAGACCAAGTTCTTGGTGCTGTTAAGAATGTTCGTCTGAGGGCTGTGGGTGTAGCTCAGTGGTAGAGCATGTTCTCAGTGTACTCGAGGCCCTGGATTCAATCCCCAGCACCAAAAGAAAAAAGGAAAAAAAAAAGGAATTTTTATCCAAAATGGGTGTTTTAGTCAGGTTTTTGTTGCTGTAACCAAAAGACCTGACAAAAATGACATAGAAGAGGAAAAGTTTATTTGATAGTCACAGTTTCAGAGGTTTCATAGATGGCCAACTCTCTCTTTCTGGGCCTGGGATGAAGCAGAAAATCATGGCAGAAGGGCTTAACAAAGAAAAGCAACTTGGGGCATGGAAATCAAGAAGCAGAGCTCTCTCTGCTCACCAGGGACAAAATATAAACCCCAAAGCCATACCTCCGTGATCTGCCTTCTACAGCCACACCCTACCTGCCTACGATTACCACCCAACTAGTTAATCCATATCAGAGGATTAATCCACTGATATGGTTACAACATTTATAATCTAATGATTTCACCACTGAATGTTCTTGCATTGCCCCACACTTGAGCTTTGGGAGAACACTCCAAATCTAACTCATAACAATAGGGGTTTTTCCTCACTGGATAATCTTTCCATTGCTGCATTCCTGAAGTGGGACCATTCACCAAGTGCTATGAATGCTGATAGAAATATTAGCAATTTGGAGTGGCAAGAATCCATACCAATTGTTCATTCCAAACCTAGGGAGCAAGAAGCTGGGAGATCAGTTAGGAGAACTTTGACATCCTCCAGGTAAAAGAGCTTGGTAACTTGGACCAGAGCAGGACGGACAGACAGATACTGGGTAGTTTTTCCAGTGAGCTCATTCTGGGTAAACTTTAAAAATAGGGTCAGAAGGTTTTGCTCATGGATTGGATATGGAGTGTGAAGGACAAAGAAGTTTGTGGAAGAATCAAGGTACAACTAGAGGATGCCACCTCACTGCAAACGAGAACAAGCCCCAGACTCACAGCTTATTGCAGACATTTCCAGCCTCATGATCTTGGGCTGGAATCCTGGGAGGAAATTATCAATGGGTGGGGGAGGGTGAGATCCTGGCTGGTGTCCCCTGAGTCCCTCTCTCTCCCATCCCTCTGCCAGGTACTTTTTTAATTGCGACTGCCTCATCCCCCTCAAGAGGAAGAGGAAGTACTTCAAGGTATTCGAGGTTACCAAGACAACGGAGAGCTTTGCCAGCAAGATCCAGAGCCTGGTACCCGTCAAGTATGAGATCATTGTGACGACAGGCTATGAGCCAGGGGCGGGCACCGATGCCAATGTGTTCGTGACCATCTTTGGAGTCAATGGGGACACAGGCAAGCGAGAACTAAAGCAGAAAATGCGCAACCTCTTTGAGCGGGGCAGCACCGACCGCTTCTTCTTGGAGACCCTGGAGCTGGGCGAGCTGCGCAAGGTGCGGCTGGAACACGACAGCAGTGGCTACTACTCGGGTTGGCTGGTGGACAGGGTGGAGGTCACCAACACCAGCACGGGAGTGGCCACCATCTTCACCTGCGGCCGGTGGCTGGACAAGTCTCGGGGGGATGGGCTCACCTGGAGAGACCTCTTCCCCTCTGTCTGAGATGCCCTCCACGAGCTTTCGTGTCTCCACGTGACATTCAGCAGCCACTACTGAGACCTCTGGAGACAGGGACCTGTGGCCAGCAGACCTCTGAGAACTTCATGGTCTTTCAGAGGCCACTATGTGTGGTTGAACTTTTGTGGAGTGCAGTTTTCCACAGTCCCAGTGTCTTGGACCTAAGGAATCATAGTCATCATGTGTCATATTCCATGACTGCACAAAAATATCTTTTTGCATTTCCTTTATCTCAAATAACAGTGGTGACCAGGCTAGGACTTGCTGCAGGGTGTGGATGGAAAATTGGGGCTTCACCCAGGGGAGAGAAGTGGGGAAGGAGAGGCCACCAAGATGGTGTATTTTAAGCAAAAACTAATTAACACTTTTTTCCCAAAAAAGCTGGGCTAATTAAATTATTACAAACCACACCCCACAAAGAACTCATCTTAGCATCTCCTCAGTAAGAAAAGCATGCCTTTCCTCAATTTTAACAAATCCAGTGGCAAATGGAGAAAAACATCAGAAGGAAGTGTTTATGGGGGATTTATGAGCCTGTGAAATGTCGATAATTCCTCCCATCACTTTACAGAGAACACCTGGGCAAGGGCCAGCTGATTAGCCCAGTCCGTGGCAGCACAGGGGGGACAGGCACCAGCTGATGGGGGACAGCACCTGGAGCAGCCTGGTATATCTGGGAGAGTCAGTTAGCCAGTGCTCCCTGTGGTTCTCTGTGGGCAATATTTGGATGATAAGCTGAGGTATTAGGAACAAGATGAAGACCTTGATGCAAAAGCAGCAGGAAAACTGCACACTTGTGCACGCACATGGATATGCATGTGCGCAGACACATGCATACACACAAGCACCCACATGCACACATGGCCCCCCCAACTCTCCCTGAGAGACAGTCACAGAGTCAGGCGACAGACTGCCAGACTCAGCAGAGCTCAGGCTCTAATGTCTGATTTTCCTGCAGAGAGGGGCAACAGGAAGAGGAGTTAGGCCAGGAAGTATTCTACCAGGAGAGGACCAGTTTACCCTGCAGTGTCGCCTGTGCCCCCTACCCCAGAGAGGTCTACACTGTCAGTGAGGCTTCATGACTGCAGCAAGCTCAGAGAGATCTCAAGGATTTCTTGGGAAAAGGTAAAATGCACAGGCTCCGGCACCCCAGCTCTGCAGCCATGAGACTTTGGGCGCTTCATTTTATCTCTCTGGGCCTCAGTTTCCTCATCTGCAAAACAGGGAGAATACTGATAACACCTACCTCATAGATTATTAGGAGGACTAAATGAGTTAACATGTTTGTGGTTTGAGTGCAGCACCCACACTTAACAGTGAGTGTAGCCATCAGGTCAAACCAGCTATCCTCACAGGACACCAGGAGAGGAAAAGTGACCCTGAAGCTACTGGATTTCTAGCCTTCATTGGAGCTGGCTCTTCCCCTGGGCCTGGATGAGAATTCAGACAGCCTTGCCACTCCTCTGGACTCCGTCAGGTCACAGAAAGTCCAAGGAACACTCGAAGTCACAAAGTCCACCTCTAGTCTATAACTGAATGTCCCTAATAGAGACGCCCGAACATCAAACCTAAAATGAGCTTCCTCCCAGTCCCCAGATCAGCCTTGAAGTGAGGGAGAACTGAGAATGCGTGTGTGAGTATGTGTGTGTGTGAGCACATGTGGGTGTGTGTATGTGCATGGGTGTGAATTGTGTGGAGGGTGTATGCAAGTGTGTGTGAGAAAGCCCCGCCTCTTTCCCCTGGGGGCCCCACCCCTCCTTCTCCTGCCTTTGCCTCCAGACTTCTGACTCCTCCAGAGGAGGGCCAGGAGTGAGGGGAGGAGGCGGCTCCCTAGTTAAGCGGTGGCTGTGTGGTTGATGTCTGTCTTTCTGGACTTGGTGGGCATTTGGAACTTGTCCCACAAGCACCTGTGTGGGTTCATCCCCCCACACTGTCTTCTTGGTTGGGATCTGAGACACCCCGTAGGGTCCTACCCCACCCCCACCTGGTCCCCGGCACACTTTGTTCTGTCAAACTCTGGGCCTGCAGGCCTCTTCTTCCTCTCTGCCTTCATCTGCCGGCCCACCTCTTAGCCCCGCCATTTTTCTACAGGGAGCAGGCCACTGTGTCCTCAACCAAGATGGACACAAGACCCTCTTCAAATAGCCCTGCAAAAGCCTCAGCCACACGCCTTGGGCTAAAGGGCAGCCAAAGGGAACGGGGTGCTCTCAGCCCCCAGTGACTCTCTCCGAACATCCCACCCTCATGTCCACTGCCCCCTCCCAGTCTGCCAGTCCCGGTCACAGCCTGGAGGGGGATGCTCAGCTGGAGTCCAGTTTTCTGCCATGTCTCAGCAAGTGCTGCTTCATGGTTTCGCTGCAGAATGTGGCATCTGTTGTCTTCTTGATTCAGCCAAAACTGGTGTAGAAGAGCCTCGAGTACTCCCGACAAACACTGGGTTAGTGTTCCGAGGATGCGCAGGCCTGGCTTACCCAGGAGCTCCGTCAGCTCCATTGCCATCCATATCTGTCCGTTCCCTCTACTTTCCTCAGAGGGCTCATCAGGATCCGCTAAGACTCTTGCTGTGAACGCTCCATGTAAAGAAACAAACAAACGACAACAAAAAAACCCCTCTTACTTCCTTTGGTTTATTCAGGTGCACTTGGTTACTCCCAGCGCTCCTCTCCCACTTGGTTCCTCAAGTTCCTGAGACCTGGGCCACTTCTACCCTGAGCAATTTGCCCACAGCTCTGAGCCCAGCATAGTGCCTTCCAGCAATGCTGTACACATTCCTCTGTGTGCCTCTGCCAGGGCCGCCCCTCTGCTGCAAGTCTCCACCCCTCCATCTCACTAGGCCCTGCGCTCACCTTCTTTATGTCTCAGCTCAAGATCTCCACTCACTTCCAGAAAGAGTTTCCATTATCCTTCCCCCAGGAAAGAAGAAGGAACAGCCACTGTGCACACATCGGTGAGAGATATTTTGGGATTTCATGCCATTTCATTGATTATCGAGAGCTGCCCTGGATGCAGATGCCTTTAAGCCCTGATGCACAGGGTTCTGAACAATTATTGCCTTCAGTCTGGCACGGTAGTGCCAGGTCGCAGTAACTTGGGCGTAACCCAGCTCAGCTAACGAGGCGTGGCTTCTGGAGTAGGAGTCACCAGCTGGGGTTGAGTTACACTCACCTGTTCCTTTGTAATCCTGCCCTTTTGCCCTTTTTGGGAAAGAATGTTCCATGGAACCTCCCCTTGTGTGTCCCCTATATAAGAATAAAGAATTCCAGTGGCTCTTTCTCTTTCCATGGACCCATAAGGTCTCAGAGCCTTCCCCGGATTATTGAAAAGGTACTTCTGTGTGTTTGCCTGCTTTCTTTGTCTTTTTGGAATAGCCAGATTTTGTGAACCCAGCGTTAGGTCTCCAGCTAGGAGAGATGGTGATAATGAATTTCTCCAACTGGAACATGAATTTTAAGAAGGGCTACATTGACTCCATATGTGTAGCTCCAGCACTCATCACAGGGTCTGGTGCATAGTTTGTACATTAAATGTGTATGAGGGATGATGGATGGATGAGTGGACGGATGGATGATTGAGTAGATGGGTGGGTGGATGGATAGATGGAGGGGTGGATAGATAAGTCTTTTTCAAGGCTTAGAATATCTTCTCTGATGAGACCCATTCCAGCTCATCATCTCTAGTCAGAATACTTCTAAAAGCAAACCCTTCCTGATACCTCAACTCTTTGCCAAGAGGCCCTTCTTAGCCAGTCTAGGTTATTTCTCCAGACACCTATTGTCCAAGCTTCTAGCAGCCTATTTCTCCTTTAATGAAATTCCCAAGTTCATGATCTTCATATTTCAAACTCCTCGGGGCATACAATTATGCACATTCAGTGTTGACCCCAGGGATGTATGGATGAGAAGATCATTTAGGTTGTCCCCATTGGATCCTGTGCCTCAGGGAGCTCCTATGTATTGTTGGGGCTGGGGAAGGACAATACCATAAGCCCTGGTCTGGCCTAGAAGTCACTCCTGGCCATTCACTTTATTTCATAAATATTTATCAAACATCGGAACATGCCAGGCAAGGCTGCGGATACAGTGCCAAGAAAAAGAGACAAAAATCCTAGCTTTATGGAGCTTATATTCTTTTTTTAAGCATATAAAGCAGAGTTTATTTAAAAAGGGGTAACATAGACTTCTCTCGGGAGGGAGAAGGGGGCCATAGCTGGTATCCTGGTATCCCAAGAAGTGAGGGCATTTTGCCTTTTTTATATGTCCTGGGCTCCCTTTGATGGAGCTAATCTAACTGGAGGAAAGAGGTGTTAAAAAAATAAATTTAAATAAATAAACTCTGTGGCACATCAGATGGAAATACATGATGGAGAAAAACAGAGAAGACATGCAGGTGGGGGTGGAAAGAAGGGGGCTGCAACTTTAAAATCAGATGGTGGAAAGTTAACAGTGAGTAAATGAATCCCTAGAGGAGAGGAAATGACGTCATGTCAAGATATGAAGGGAAAGTTCTCCAAGCCAAGGGAAGAGCAAGGGTAAACCTGGAATGTTGGAGGAAGTTTACGGAGACCAGGTGGCAGGCGCAGCATGAGCTGGGAGAGCCAATAGGAGACAAGGTCAGAGTGCTGGTAGGACCCATAGGACCTCTAGGCCCCTGAGGGTCTCTGCTGTGTGCTCTGAAAGAGAGGGAAGCTGTTGGGAGACGTGAGCAGAGAGTAGCATCGTCTAACTGGATCACTCAGGCTGCTGTGCTGAGGTCACAGTACAGGGCAGCACCAGGGCGAGCTGACGGGAGGCTACTGCACTAATCCAAGCCAGAGATGAGGACAGCTCAGAGCAGGGTGGTAGCCGTGAAAGAAGTCCAAAGTGGTCAGGTCCTGAGTCTATTGCGAAGACACAGGATTTGCTGAGGGGTTGAGTGTGAGATGTGAGATCAAGAAAGGAGTTGATATTGTTAGAAACAAATTTTACCTGTGCACCTAGGAGAGTGGGGTTGACATTCCTTGAGATGGAGAAGACTGTGGGGGAGGCAGTGGTTTGGGTTGTGCTGATTTTCTTGTAGGTGAGGGGAAGGTCGGAGCTTTAGATGTATGTCTCTTAGATACGCGGTAGGCACCTGGTAGGAAGGCATTTGAAGTCAAGTCACATATTCAAGGGAGAGATGGGGCATCTGGGATGACATACTCTGAGGAGAGGACTCTCCCCCAACTCTTCCACTTTCCCAAGCATCCCTAAATACCCCTGGAACAATGCCAAGGGCCAAGGACTGTGTCTCAGAGACCTGGGCCTTAGGAGAGCATCATGCTCTAGAGGCTGGGTTCAATGTCGTTCTCACTTTCTAATTATGTGACCCTAGGCAAGTTATGAAACTGCCTGTGCCTCGTTTCCCTAAAGTTGGAGATGATTCTAGGGCCACAGAGATTCCTATAAAGAAAAGTGTAACCAGCTCAGCATGGTGCCTGGCACCCAGGACCGGCTTTGTGGGGGCCAGATGTCATCAGCCTCAGTACCCGCCCTGCTACTCACTAAATCAGTGACTGGATGCTTCCCAGGCTCTTCCTTGCTCTCATAAGAAGACGGCTCTGAAGCTGAGTCTCTCTGTTTTCCAAGAGAGAGGCAACGGTCTTTGGGAGCCACCCACCACCTTGGAGGAAGAGGCTGCCAGGTGGCTGCCAAGACATCTTCAGCCTCAGGAATTAGGTGAAATTGGGGCTAAATAATAAAGGCAAACACTGACTCTGGCATCCTCTTGGCTTCCTCTTCCCCAGGATGCCCACAGCAACCCCAACCCCACCCCCACCCTATCCCCTCAACACACACACCTTGATGGTGTCTTTCCCATGTCTCCAGTCCTCCCAAAGCTCTGGCTCTAGCCCCTGCAGCCTGCCCTTGGCAGACAGCTGCCCTGTGCAGGGAGCTGACTCTTTCTAACAACTGGTGAGACTGAGCACATCCTTCTTCCCATCTCTTCTGGAAAACCCTCTGTCAGTGCCTCAGCATTTGCAAGACATCATGAGAATGCCCTTAATCAGAGCTCTGAGTACTTCCCCTGTAAGCCCAGGCAAAGGAACATTCCAGCTCAACCTGGGCTTCTGGGTTTTGACTACAAACTAAGCTGCTAGCGTGTATGGAGGAGAGCTTCAGAGATGTCTCCCAGTTCTGGGTCACTCACATATAGGAGTGTGTTTGTTTGTTACCGAGCACTCGACCACTGAGCCACATCCCCAGCCCTATTTTGTATTTTATTTAGAGACAGGGTCTCACTGAATTGCTTAGCACCTCGCTTTTGCTGAGGCTGGCTTTGAGCTCGAGACCCTGACACAGCCTCCTGAGCCACTGGGATTACAAGCATGTGCCACTGTGCTGGGCTCACATGGGAGTTTTGACCCTGGCCTCCTGCATATTTTCCCATCTCTCTCCCCAAAGCCACACCCCAGTCCCGGGGAAGAGGCCCTGTGGAAATCGGCCCTGCTGCCTGCCCCGCTGAGGCGCCGCCTCACGCTCTGCTCTGTGTTGCCCTGGCCTGCTGAAGACCCACGTGAGAAATGTATTTTCCAAAGTCCAGACGGCTTCCCACATCTGAGAAGCAAGAGTGACAGAGGTTGGGTTTCTGGGTGCAGAATGGAGGTGCTCACTCCCAACATGGTAAAGCCCCTTAATCCCACCCCTGAGCCTCCTGTCCTTCACCTGCTCAGAGTCTCTCCCCCAGCTCTCCAGAGAACAGAGTGCCCTGCGTCACAGGATGAGGTCCCAGAGTGCCTGGTAGTACTGGAGGGGACAGTGGAAAGGATCCCAGGATCTTGTTAGATTCAGCTAGCACCCCCGATTGCTGCTCCCCCACCCCAGCCTACAGATTTCTTCATTCTTAAGACTCCCGCTCCTTCAGCCCTCTGGCGTGAGTTCTCTTCTCTCTGCTGATGGGTTTCATCTCATTCGTCCCCTTTTATCTTATTTTTCTGATATCTCTTATCTCCTGGGCCCAGCGGATTTCGGATATTAGCGCCTCTTATTCTTTTGTAGTCTTTTAAGTGAAGCTTCAGAACAAATAAGTCAAGTCTAATCTTCAAATATAAATGTAGCTATTTCCAGCTTTAGTTTTTCTGCATTCTGGACTTTGATAAATACATTTTTAAAAATGAAAATTAAGCATCATCCTAATCCAAAAAAAAAAAATTTGAAATCCAAAATGCTCCAGAATCTGGAAGTTTTCCAGCCCTCATATGATAGCATAAATGGAAATTCTCACATCTGACTTCACATGATGGGTTGTAGTCAAAAGGCGGGCACACTTAAAATGTTATAGAAAATGACCTTCAGGTTGTGTATATAAGATATATATGAAACAAATGAATTTTGTAGTTAAGACTTAGATCTCAGGCCTGTTATACCTTATTACACACACACACACACACACACACACACACAAGTAAATATTCCAAAAATCTGAAAAAAAAGTCTGAAATATTTTGATCCCAAACGTAATTTTGGATAAGGGATACTCAACCTGTATGTATATATAGTTAATGCTTTATGTATTACTATAAGCTATCTCAGACTCTTATATATTCAGAAACATATAAATGAAAATATACCTCCAACACATCTCTAATTTTTAATAAAATAGGTAACACTGGCTTATGCAAAGAAAGGAGAATCCAATAAAAGTGTCAGGTACCAGTAAGGGACCAGAAGCTAGTCTTGCTCCAGAGGAACCTCCCAGAGCCAGAAGGTGCCCAGCTCTGTTGATGGGAATAGAGAGTGGGAAAGAGCCCCTTCTGTGCAGAAGCTGTTAGGAGGCCCTGTGCTAGTGCAGCCTTCCCGGTGTCTGGGAGTGGAACTGAGAACCAGAAAGGACCTCTGACTCACCAAGAGTGGCAGAGGGCAAAGCTGGTTTTGCAACAGCCTCTCTGATCCCTCCACATTCTGGAAAGTTCCAAATGGGACAATCTTCTACCCAGAAGCAATGGAGGAGGTGAGAGGGTAGAGCATGGTGGTGGGAAGGAGAATAGGGATAGGAACCTGGAGTCTTGTAGAACTCATTACCTGCCACATTCCATCTCCGCCAGTTTAGAGGATAAGCCTGCATCTTTGACTGGGCACCTCCTTCGTCCTTGGGGCTCCTGGGGCACTAGGAAAGTTTTATTGCCTGAGGGCCTACAGTTCAAAGGAGCTGGAGAATTACTTACAAGTCCCTCTGAGAAAGGCAGAAAAAGACTGATCTCTGCTCTGTTCTATTCTCACCTGGTTGCTATGCCCAGGCCTGGCTGCTGCCCCCTCCCCTGCCCTGTATCCTGAGGAAGGACTGAGAGACTCCCATGAGAAGCCCCTAGAAAGGGACTTCCCTTCCAGTTTCACTCCATCTGCCCCTGGCCTCGGCTTTGCTTTTCCATACACCCCTTTCCTCCAGACAGGACAGTAAGCAGGGGACCGAAGGTCAGGCAAGCAAAAACTCAGGGTACAAAATTTAAGAAGGTGTCCAACCTCAGGCTCCTGCATGTGGAACCTGAGAGCTAAAGTCTCCTTCACTTTTATACCAGGGACACCTTGCTGTTCTCACCATAGTCCTGGCCCCAGCAGAAAGACATTTTTCTACCTGCAGCCCCTACAGAGATTTGTACCCCCAAAATCCTAAACTTGAGAGGGGCTCCCTCCAACCAACCATGGTGAAGGTGAAGAAGTCTCTATCCCCTAACCTGTCTCACCCCAATGGCCCCTTTCATTAACATGGTCCTGGGGTTATTACTGGTGCTACTCTGTGATGGGAAAGTGCACCAGAATGTCACCTCTCCCCAGGTCCCTTCCTAGGGCTCATGGTGAAGGAAACAAAGGAAAAATGGATCTCTCCCTCCCTGGCCACCTCCTTCCTCTTCCTTCAGTCCTTGTAGGAGCAGCTCATTCCCTCCCCAAACCCCCCGGGTACCCACAGCTCACACTGTTGGAAAGTTCTTCCTTATAAGGACAGTGGTTGAGTGACAAGCTCTATCTTTCCTCGCCTGATTTAGAGACACATCTGTATTCAAGACTATTTGAAGAGAACCATAATTGCATTGCTTTCAAGTAACTGCTAACAAAGTATTTCCAAACAAATATACCTGGGGGTCTACTTTAAAGAAAATACTTTTTTTTTTGCAATTAGCAAAAGCTGTTTACATACAAACGATTGTACAAAGTCTAAAAAACACTATTGCTTTTAAATAGGTAAAAACAAAAGCCTTCCCATTCTATTTTCTCAGGTCTTTGGCTGAAAAGCTTTTCATCCAACGTATTGATAAGAGTAAACTTGCCTCAGTCCAGATACGCCCGATCTGAAATCCGATTATGTGGGGTCCAAAGGGAAGAGATCAGACAGTACTCTGGGCACCCCAGTTCCCGAGGCGTCCATTCTGAACAGGCATCTCTTTACCCCAGCCTCTTTGCAGAACAAGGAACTAGGTGTCAGCCATTTATGGACACCTCAAAATGCCCTAAGCCAGGGGGCTGCCGGGAACAGATGGAAGATCTCAACCTCAGACAAAGCCTGAGGGCAAGGTTTTGGACACAGGGGCCTGGAAAAATGAATGACCCCTT
Source organism: Urocitellus parryii (assembly GCF_045843805.1). Classification (NCBI taxonomy): domain Eukaryota; kingdom Metazoa; phylum Chordata; class Mammalia; order Rodentia; family Sciuridae; genus Urocitellus; species Urocitellus parryii. The sequence goes on from NC_135543.1 coordinate 26,891,937, forward strand.
AATAAGGAAAGAGCATTTTAACACTATATTTAGAAGGAGCAATTTGGGTGGGGACAGCTGACAGTGGGGAGGAGCTCTTGAAGGGGAGGAGAGAAAGTTCCACACTTCTAGGCTCTGACCTCACTGTGTCCCTTTTTCCAGAGCCTCCCCTCCCCCGCCCCAGCTGAGCACAGCAAAGACCAGTCCAAGCCATGATTCCAGAAGTCTTGGTTGTAACCTTTAACCCCCAGCAGGACAGGTGATTGCTGGTGGCTGACCACATGGGAGGTGGCCATAGAACATCATTGGGAACTGGAAACACTGGGAGAGAAGGAGAGGGAGGACAGGATAAGAAGATCAAAGAGAAAGACCACCGAGGCAGGGATTTTTTAAAAAAATAAATCATCATCATCATCATCAGTAAAATTTACATAGTGCTTAGTCTATTCCAGACATGTGTTAAGTGCTTCACACAGATAATTCATGAAATCCTCATTGTTTAAAAACAAACAAAACAAAGCCTATGGGTCAGATACTATGAATTATTCCCATTTTATAGATGAAGAAACCAAAGCACAGACAGTTTAAGTAATTTGCCCAAAGTCACACAGATAACAGGAAGCCAATAGGAAGGGCAAGGCTTTCCATCAAATGGTATAAAGATGGAAGCTCAACACACAGTGTAAAACAGAGGGAGGAATGGCTGCCCCGCTGGTTATGGGAATAAGACCCTGTCGGGAGAGAAGGACACTCTGTGTAGGGCAAGAGGAGGTGAAGACACATTCTCCTAGGTTTAAATGACACGTGACTGAGTGCTGAAGGGATAGGGACCAGAAAACTCCAGGCCACAGAAGGCCTGTGAGGGGAGAGGCTTCCCAGGGAATGGGGGATGGGGAAGAGCAGAGAGCCACAGCAGGAGTGATGCTTCAGTGGTGGGTGGTGCTTTGGGTGGGTGCAGGTGGGGGACTGGGGGCCAGCTGAGGACAGATTCCTCTCCAACTTAGTTTGGGAGATCCTGATGGTGACCAGGGGTCTCAGGGCCTGGCAGAAAACAATGCAGATGTTATCTGAGCAATTTCTTTCCTCCTGGGAGTGCAGTGGGAAGGGGGAGGGGGAGGAGGGCTGAGACTAGGAAGGCTGAGGATTTTCTCATGAGCTACACAGGTGCAAGACCCAAAAAAAGAAGCTACGCCCTGAGTCCCCTACCCTGAAAGTAGCCCAGGCCTTTGCTCCCAGGCTGTAAATGTAAACACAGCCAAGGGACCAAGGGACACTAAGGGAGGCAGAGCCCGTACCTAGAGACCTGTGAATTGCAGAGCTGGGCCTTGCCTTCCATCTACATGGGTCCAGCCAGGTGTTATGGTTTGGCTCTGGAATGTTCCCCAAGGACTCCTGAATTCAGAGGCAGGGCTTTTGGGAAGTGATTCAATCAGGAGGACTCGGAGCTCCTCAGTGGATTCACCCATGGATGGCTGAATGCATTACTGGAGAGGTGAGGCATGGCCGAGCAACCTAGGCCCTGGGGCACGCCTGGGCAGGGTGTATTTTCTCTCAGGCCCTTTCCTGTCCTCTGCTTTCCAGCTGCCATGAGCAGCTTTCTTCTGTCACGCTTTTCTGCCAGGATGTTCTGCCTCACCTCAGGCGCAGAGCTATGGAATTGGCTGGCCACGGACTGAACCTCTGAAGTCATGAACCAAAATAAGCCTTTCCTCCTTCAAACTGTTGTGTCAAGTATTTTGGTCACAGTGACAAAAGGCTGACTAACACTCTGGGGAAGTACAGCGTTTTTCCCCACGCTCCCATGGAGCTGACTGGGAAAGCAAGGACTCAGAAACCTGGTTTGCCCAGGCACCATGGCACACGCCTATAACCCCAGAGACTTGGGAGGCTGAGGCAGGAGGATGGAAAGTTCGAGACCAGCACTGGAAATTAGCAAGACCCTGCCTCAAAATAAAGGATGAAAAGGGCTGAGAGTGTAGCTCAATAGTAGAGCATTTGCCTAGATGATATGAGGCCTTGGATTCAATTCCCGGTACTGAAAAACAAAACAACAACAACAACAACAACAAAAACAAAAATTCTTTGGTTCATGGATCCAAAGAATCATAGATAGAAATGTATGCAAAGCTACACAGTTTTGTGGTTCATCTCATCTCACTGAATATGAATCAGGAATTTACATGGCTCATTAACATGTTGTAAACTGTGGAATTTAATAGTAATGTATCAATATTGACTCATCAATTATAAGAAATGTATCACATAAATGCAAGATGTTAACAATAGGGTGACCTGGGGGTGGTAGGGAGACAGCAATAGAAATTCTCTATGTTCTGCATTCATTTTTTTCCACAAACCTAAAACTACTTTAAAAAAGATACTGCCTATTGCTTTAAAAAAAAAGTTCATTGATATGGGTTCTGTTTGCAGCTTATAAAAGAAAGCAATTTTTCAGTTCACTGAGAACAGACTCTGAAGCGTACAGAATCCATGAGCCTGGGCTCCTACCAGGGTACCAAAATCCACACCAACTGTTGGAGTCAAGTTCCCTCTCTCCTATGGAGAAAGCAAGGAGCCCTCCAGTTCAAACAGCAAGAGCTTACATTTGAAAGTTGATCAAAAATGATAACTCAACACCCTGGAAGATTCATAACTAAAGCTTAGGAAACTGGTCAATTAGTTGATTGATCCACAATCATAGGACAGATTCTTTGAGAGATAAATAAAAGATAAAAATAGTGACTTTCCCGAACCTAGATGCCCGTCAATAGATGAATGGATAAAGAAACTGTGGTACATATATACAATGGAATATTACTCAGCATTAAAAGAGAATAAAATTATGGCATTTGCAGGTAAATGGATGGAGTTGGAGAATATCATGCTAAGTGAAGTAAGCCAATCCCCCCAAACCGAAGGCCAAATGTTTTTTTTTTGATTAGTGGATGCTGATCTGTAATGGGGGGTGGGGAGCATGGGAAGAATGGAGGAACTTTGGATTGGGCAAAAGGGAGGGAGGAGAGAGAGAAGAGGCATGGGGTAGGAAAGATGGTGGAATGAGACAATATCATTACCCTAGATACACGTATGATTGCACGAATGGTGTGACTCTACATCATATACAACCAGAAAAATGAAAAGTTGTGCTCCATTTGTGTACGATAAGTCAAAATGCATTCTGCTATCATGTATAACTAATTTTTTTAAAGGTGACTTTCAATCACTGTGATGCAGAGCCTGAGATAATCAACTTATTAGGAGGAAAGGTTTATTTTGGCTCGTAGGTTTGGCAGTTTCAGTCCGTATTTGGTTGCCCTGTTGCTTTGGGGCCTGTGGGGAGGCAGAGCACTATGGTAGGAGAGTGTGGCATAGGGAGCTGCTCACCTCATGGTGGCTGAGAAGCAAAAAGTGTTGTGGTCCCCAAATCCCTTTCAAGGTCACACCCCCAGTGACCAGCTTCCTCCAATGGTCCCACTTCTCAAAGGTTCCACTACCCCCAAATAGCACCAAGCTGGGGACCAAGCCTTCAGCACATGGGCCTTTGGAGGACATTGCAGATCCAAACTATGGTAGAAATAGATAAGAGACATGAAGGAGGAGGAAGGGTGGGGGTGGAGAAGAAGGAGGACAAGGGGGAGGGGGAGGGGGGAGGGGACGGTTGAAGAGGGATGACAAAGAGGATCTGGCAATTTGATGGGAGCCAGATCATTGCTGCCACCTCATATCTCGGGCGAAGGCTTCCTTTGGATGTGACCTGGGTATGCGTAGAAATAAAGAGCCAGCACGAGTAAGGTGTAGTTAGCAATGCAGTTCATTTTTATTAGTTATAAATAAAGTACAAAAAATCCACCAAAAGTGAATCTAAGCATTTACACAATTCCTAATGTCTTCGCCTTTTCATTGATGCACTATTGCTTTAATATTCATAATAAATATTCTTCTAGCTTTCTGCTATAAAATAGTCTATGTAGCAAAATGTTGCACAGCACAACAGAACAGAACAGCAGGAGGATTACAAAAAAGGACAATCAACACTGAGGATAATCCTTTCACTTACCAGGGGCAACCAAATCACCCCCTGGTGTGGCTGGCTCCAGAGCTGAGAAATTAGCCACATCCATTGCCAGGGGTGGAAGAGGGGTGGGGGTGGTAGGGGAGGCTTGAGATTGGGGCACAGGCCAGCCAGGGCACAAGGCCCTGTTCACTCGGTGCCCGAGGAGCAGCGTAAGGCATGCCCATCCGGGAGCCCTGCCAGGGCAGTGTCTGCCAGGCCCGACAGCATGGTGGTCGTACACCCACCAGCGTGATGGGGGACTCCACAGGCTGTGTCCAAGCAAAGCAAGGCTCCAGAGTGGAGGCCGAGGGCAAGCTGGGCAGCAGCAGGCAAGAAGCCCCAGGAAGGGATCCCGTCCCCAGACCAGAGCAGAGATGGGTTTAGCGGCCATGCCCCACCTGGCCACTTGGGCAAGCCTAGCCAGACAGGGTGGCAACTCTAGGTGTCCACTTCCTCCCCGATGTCAGCACCGTCCATCCCCATGGGGCCTCTTGTGGAGGGTGGAGTCCCCACCAGGCAAAGGCAGTGATGGCAAGAGCCAAGAGGGAAGGCAAGCTGGAAAGGAAGAGGAGGACGAGAGAGAGAGAGGAAGGGCGTGGGGCAGGTGCCAGCCCACTCAAAGGCTGCTCCCGGGGGCCTGGGCCTCCTCTCCCCTTTTGGCTCAAAGACACCTGGGCTCAGCACTGTGCCAGCTGTTGATGCCATTGTTTCCCCAGGCCTCCCTCCCATCCCTTCTCTCTGGGGCAGTGACCCTAGAGTCCCACCCCTTATCCTCCATAGCAGCCTCCTGCCCACACCCATGGTCCAGGGGCAGGCCCAGGGGAGATACTGGGAGGAGAGACCACAGTCCAAACTGTGTCCCAGGCAGTTGTTGGTGAGTGATGTCCCAGTCACAAAGGCTCCTAGAGATTTCAGGACAGGAGTGCCAACCCCCAACACCAGAGTCTGGGACTTCTACCTATCACATCCCTAAACCTAACAGGGCATGGACTTTAGCTTACTCTCCCAATGACCTGCTAAACTTCGTGAAAGGCCAGGTCCCATATCCAGGAATGTGTCCACCTAATTTACCTCCCTGTCGCCCTCCGGATGTTGCACTTAAAAGGACAGAAACCTTTGTGGACCTCTGCTCTGGGCAAATCTACGGGCTAAATCCTCCATCCGTTCCCTCTCTTCTCCTTTTCTTTCCTTTCCTTCCCTCCATATTTCTCTTTTCCTTTTTTCCTGAGAGGGCGAGATAGGTCCCCCATCCCCAGATCTGCATCATATTCTATCTGAATCAGAGGCATCCTAGAGATGCCCCCCCTTTCACCTCCCTTCCCTAGCACAGAAAAACTGACTTGGGGAGGTCAAGGACTGGCTCACAGTCACAGGGAAGACCACAATGGAGCTGATCTGAAAACCCAAGCCTCCTGGCCCCCCATCCAGGCTCCTGTAATCAGTCAGACTTTCAGTTTTCTTACACTCCTGCTGGCAATGTCCCAAGGGCTCCAATTCTGGAACCTTAGAAAGGTGGAGCCCAAGTGAAGACAGGGACCTCTAGAGCCCAGAGACCTCCTTCAGGGGTGGAAGCCTGGGTGGACTGAGGCTGTAAGAAGCGGGAAGGAAGAAAGAAAAGCAGGTTAATTACAGGGGTGAAGGGGTCGGGGCGAGGGTGCCAAGGGTAGCAAGTGAAAGGATTACCCCAGTCTGCTGACGAGTGCAAATTATATTTATATATGTGCTAAATACAGTCACTATATTGGAGTTTTTCACTAAGTCACAGCATACAGAATCAAAGGTTTGCATTTCGTATGGAATGTATCCAAAGAGGCCAGCACCACAGTAGGACAGCTTGCAATCACACACCCTGATAGTTTGGACGAAATAAAGTTCGCGGAATTTTATTTAAATTTTTTTTTTTTTGTATTCGTAGTTGTTTGTCATCGTACCAATGCATGCAAAGCATTCCACTCCCAAAAACAACGCCGAAATGAGGTAATAGGAGTAATAAAAAAAATTAGTATCCTTTCTAAATAAATAAATTATAATTAAAAATGCAAAACAACTATAAAAATAATTAAATAAGAACCCACGATATCTACAAGTTAGTCATAAATTATGATTGTTAAATATAAGGCATTTAAACTCACAAAACCCTGTAAACTAGCAACGTGCCATGTTTTTTTTTTTTGTTTTTTTTTTTTTTTTCATTTTTGTTTTTCTATCAGCTGAAATCGCTCTAGCATTTGCTCTACGCGCGCAGGAGATGAAACACGAGGGGACCTGACAGACGTTGCTACAGCCCCACACGGGGAGTGTTGGTCCCGCCAGCGGGCGGGGGGCTTGGGGATTTCTTCAGGGGGAGAAAAAAAAAATCTGGTGCTTTTTCTTCACCATTGAAAAAACTGTGCTTGTTCGTTAGGCGTAAAGAGTTAAGAATACTTGCTCGGAGGCTGAGAGCCTTTGCAGAAGAGAGCCTGAGTCCCGCCACAGGTGGTGGGCGAGGGCGACAGGGCCGGGGGTCCTGGCTGGGTGGAGGACACTGTGGCCCCTGCCCACCCTCTGCTGCGCCCAGCGGCTCGTGGCGTTGGGTTGATTGATTAGTGTCCTCGGTGGACCCGCTGCAGCCATGGCTGCGGTTTGGAGGCCCAACTTGAACCCTGGGGCTGCTCTTGCCCCAGAAGGCACTCATGCGTCTCAGTCAGGAAAGGGTCTGAGTCCCTTGAGTTGAGCAGGAGGACTATAGGTGTCTCCCTCCTGGAGGTGGTGGGTGTGAGATGCTGAGGCCTGAACCTGCCTCCTCTCCGCTCTTCCCAGGCTCCCGGGCCAGCTGGGATTGGGGGGGCGCTCAAGGGAGCAGAAGCTGGCACCTGCTCTTCTCACCCAATTGGCTTCTCTGCTAAGGAAACAGGAGCCAGGAGGGTCAGAGTGGCTGTCCCCTCTCTCCTGTCCCTACCTGCAGGATACAAGGATCCCAGAGAGACAGGGAGGGGAGGGAGCTTCAGGATCGACTCCCTCCCCAGCCCAGTCCCTGTAGCCTGGGGCGCTTGGAGAGCCTGCAGAGAATAGGAGGGAGGAGGGGACCAGGTCCCAGTCTCTTACTCAACGTGTGTACCCTCAGCCTCTGAAAAGAATGTTCATGCCTGCAGAAGTCCTTTTCAATGGCCCGGTCAGCACACAGCTCTGACTTGAATGATGTGTTGATGTTGGGGGATCATAGAATGTGAGTGTTGGGAGAAATTCTAGCAAGCATCCACTCCAACTCTCCTGTGTCATAACTGGGGAAACAGGTGCAGAGAGACACAGGAGGAGGGTTCCAGCATCAACCAGTTTATCAGTGAGGAGCCAGGACTAGAACCTGGAATATGAGCTCTACTTCAACCCCAGTTCCCCCACAGACTCCCTTCCCCTGCTGGCCTTCCAGATCAGCCTCAGGGAAAGAAGAAAAGACTGACCCAGGAGAGGACTCGCCTACCCTACCCAGTCCACCCTGGTGATCTCCATTCCAGAGCCGCCTTCTGATGAATTCTTGGTTTTGACCCAGGCATTGGGGAGGAGGGGAGAAAATTCCCAACTCCCTGTGGCTATGAGTAAGCAGTATCTCCAGTGTCCTTCCCCACCAGTGGGATGTCCAGCCTTGTCCTGGAGACACTTCACACACTGCAATCACTGCCCCGGATGACCCAGTGCCCATCACTGCTGACCCTGAATCTTGAACTCTTCACTGTTTCTTGCACTATTGGACGTGTCCTGTCTGGTCTTCGACTGTAAGCTCCTTCAGGCAGGGACGTTGTCTTCTTAGCTCTCATCTTTCCCAGCACCTGCACCGGTAGGCACTCAACAGAGATTGTATGGGACACCAGAAGATTGGTGCTGGGAGAGACCTTTGTCTGGATAAGATTCTGGAGTGACATCCCTAGGGAGCTGCTTCCCCAACTCTGTCCCGGGGTGTCCAGAGTAGCCTTTGCTCCAGGTGGTGCAATGGTGTTAGAAGGTTCTACCTCAAGCTAAAATCAGTCTCCCTGTCATTGTCACCCACTGGTCCAGTTACCCCTGACAGCAGCAACATAGATTCAAATATCCTTAACTGCATGGAATTTCTTCATTTATGTGACGAGTGTCCTGTCCCTTAGTCTTTTTAATATGAGGGCATTGAGACTGGGCTAGGGGTTGAGGTGAGGGAGGCTTTGAAAGCAGTGCAAATGAGGAGAAGGGGGAGGGGCGGGGAAGGAGGAGGAGGAGGGGCAGAGGAAAGTCACAGAATTCCAACAGATCTGGTGTTTTCCACATATGGATAGAGAGTTGGGGTTGGGTTGGAATTTGATGGATTTCCCCATCTCTAGTCTTCTATCCTCCTATCTCTCTGTTCCTTTGGGAGGGGTCAGAAAAATTGTGGGATGATGCACAAAGACCACTGGGAGGTCACTTGGAGCTTCCAGATCTGTCTCTTCTGGCACCCCCAACCCCAAACCCTAAGAAGTTCCCAGGAGAGAAAAGAGAATGCAGAAGATGGTGGACAGAGATATTAATCCTCAGGACATCTAGGTGAGGTAGAGGGAGTGGAAAGGGGATACACTGTTGTTTCTCCCCACTGGAAGGAGAAGGAAACTGAGGCACAGAGGAAGAAAGGGGCTTGCCCACGGTTATCTAAGATTCAGAGAAGGAGCCAGAGGTTAGGGACATAGGACCTCCCACACCCAGCCAAAGTGGTCTCAGAGCCAGGGCCATCTCTGAGGAAGAGATCAGGACTTGAAACATCCCAAAGAAAGCTCAAGTTCCTCCTCAGGTCCACGGTGCTTGACCTTAGCTCTGGGTGCTATGCTAGCTGGGAGCGTTTTGGCCAAGGTCAAGTGTCCATTGCCTATGCTATTTGATCTGCATCATCTGGTTAATTTTTTGCATAGGGAGGCAGTGGCTACATTGCCTCTTTGTGACAGGACAAGAGCCTAATCTAAAGAAAGAAGCTGGAGTGAGCAGGGGCCCCCTGTCCCGGGAAACACTGAGGCCGCCGTAACTGGAGGTCAAGTCCACGCTGGTTCAGTGTGGCATGCCGGGAGGGCAGGGATGGCCAGGCTAAGAGGTGAGCCCTAGAACTGGAAGCCCTCCCTCAGGACAGACTCACCCCCTTCCCCTGCTGGGCTCTACCTTCCTCATCTGGCCTGAACCCCTGGGAAACCCCTCGAAGACCCCCATCTGCTCTTTGTCCAGTCCTCCCCTGCCCGGATGCCCCTTCCACACTCCGTGCACTGTAAACATGAGAAAATCAAAAGCCAAGGAGAAAACAAAAACAACAGAACGAGAACCCCCCTCCCACCTCCCAACTGGGTGAAAAAAAAAAGTCATCCTTTTCCACCGTAAACAGGATTTGGCTTTTTTTTCTTTCTTTCTTTTTTTTTTTCTTTTCACCTTTGATTCCTTTTTCCTTTCTCTCATAAAGACGGGAAGATTGGGGCTGTCGTTGGTTGGTTCAGTCAGGCACCAAAACAAGAAACTCAATGAGAAACATTTGGTGCAAGTTGGGCAATAGCGACATGTCCACCACAAGATGACTAGAGCACCACACACGACATTTTTCTTAAGCTAACATGCTCCGGCTGCCATCCACAGAAATAGCTAGAGACCCCTACATGGTTTCTACGTGGTCGAGAGGTATATGTACAATCCTTCGAAGGACAGGATTGAGGGGCCGGTCTATCAGCTAGTACCCTCGGATCACATCTGGGTTCTCCACAGCGTGGGCCCCCCACTCCCGCCCTGCTCTGGGCACGGCCAGCTCCCTCCCTCCTGCGCAGCAAGGCGGATGGGGGCAGTGGCCACTCTGGATGGGTGGGTCCTCCCCCACCCCCTCCTCTCCCTCGGACTCGGATACCACCAACTCCTCTTTCCACGAAATGTGCTTGCAGGCTTCTCCTCTACGTCAAATGGCTCAGAAGGCAAAGTTTGGCTGCAAGGGCTATGGCCGTGGGGGGACCTGGTGAAGGAAATGGGGCGTCCACTGGCTAACTCCTCCCTCAGCTGTCAGCTCCCAGTTGTGTCTCAATGTCCACTCGGCAGATGGGGCATTTCTTGCTCATGGCGAGCCACTGGTCCACGCAGAGTTGGTGGAAGAGATGCATACAGGGTAGGCGTCTGGAAGAGAGGAGGAAAGCCAGGTGACCAGCGTGGGGGTGAGGGGAACAGCTGCAGCAGGAAGTGATGTGAGGGATGTTGAGGGGACCTGGAGACACGCCTAGGACCACTAGGTAATTGCCAAAGGGGGAGCCTTGCAGGAGCCCTGCCCCAGAGTGGGGCTGTGGCTAAGTTAGGAAGCCGTGACAGGAAGGGAGCCTCAGGCCCTCCTCCATGAAGCCCAAAGCAAAGCCACGATGTGGCCCCAGACCATCCCCAGGCCAAACGTGGCACCGTTCTCCTACACTTTCCCTCCATGCATCCTCACCCTCTGTCAACACATCTAGAACATTCCATGCCCCACCCTCCCAGTGCAGTTCCGAAGCACACTAGAGCACACCTGGCACACTCACATGCACCTGCAAAGAAGCACCCTCACCCCAGACACAGCGTGGTGGCCGCTCACCAATGCCTGTGACAGGAGGGAGAGAGAATCAAAGGGGCCTCCTACCTCACGTCTTCTCCATCTTCCAGCATAGACAGACAAATTGTGCATTTCTCATCTGTGTCGGACTCCTCGCCCTCATCCTTCTTGCCCTTGCCATCCTGGGGTCTTCTCTATGACAAGCAAAGAGAGGAGCATCTGTTACCTGGGGCCGACTCACCTGGTGGCCGTTGGCCTTTACCCACAGCCTCCTCCCCCTTGCAGCCCCCTCTTCCTGGGGGGTAAGTCTCTTTTTAAGTTTTCTTCCCTATCTCCTCCCACGTGCTGCAATAGAGAGAGAGGGTGCGAGCCACGTGAGGAAGAGGCCAAGTGGACTTCACCCTCCCAGGTACTATCAAGGAGCCCAGGTTGGGAAAGGGATCAGGTTCCTAATGAATTGACCCTTTGCAAAGGTACAGCTCCTGCCTAGCAGCTTCCTGACTCTGTTCTGCTGTTACTATCCACTTCTCACACCTTGTCCAGTGTGGAATCCTGCCTCCGGGCTTCCCCTCTACCTTCGGGTTCAGCGTGATTCATTCCTGCGCTCAGTCATTCATCCACTCATCCAGTCATTCTTTACCGTCGTCCCTTCAGGTCTGCTCTCATTACAGACGAGGATAAAATGCCACCCCCAGGATTAACTCCTGTAATTAGTACCACACTGTTACCAGCTATTTTGTGTTATTGATTTATCTTCCCATCCAGAATGTTCCCTTAGAGAAGGCACTAGCTTTAAGACAAGATTTGACATCATGCAGGCACGCTATGCATACTTGTTGACTTTAATATTCCTATTTTCAATTCTTCACTAATTATTTGAAAACAGTTTTTCACTCTTTAGAAAGTTCCAAATTCTCAGATGGTGTGGACAACAGCTTACCCTTTTTTATATATCCACCTTCATTTAACCAAGTTCAAGGCATAGCATTGCTCTTAATCAATATTTGGGGGAAGAGGGAATCTAGTGAATGGAATCAGCCCACCTTCCACGTTCCCATCTCTTTGCTCTAATGTGAAATAGTCTGATGATAACCATAGGAAGAAAACGATAAGCACACTTAAAGGACATTTTATAAAAATAAAAATCTGGAGTCCTAAGACAAAGACCATCCAGAAAAGGACCTTGGGGCCAAGCCTAAATGTCAGGTCCCCCTATTCCAGTCCATGGTCCTAAGTTCTGGAGCTCCTCATTTTAATTTAGTCTGGGAAATCCTGTGCCTTTGCTGGGATACATGAGAAACTCTATTGCTTCTGCTTTCAGCCTCTTTGTCTTCTATACAGCCCCTGCAAACCAGGCTGGGCTTCCAAGGTAGGTTTCCCCTCGTCAGAATTACAGCCATTGTAGCATACATTTGTGTGGAACTTGAATATGAATAGAATCATGATGATCTGCTTGCTTATGGGTCCAGCTGTTTGCAGGACCCATGTCTTTTGGACATCTAGAGATGTCAAAAAACCATGCTACGAAGCCTTAATATTATTATTATTATTATTACATGCTTATTTTCTGCTGTTCTCTGTGGATTTTCATGATTCCCTTTTTATAGTTTAATAGATTATTAAATTAAGTATTAATTTTACCTTAAATATTACTCTGATTTGCTGTGGTTAATCTTTTTTTTTTAAGATTATTTTTTTTTAGAGAGAGAGGGAGAGAGAGAATTTTTTAATATTTATTTTTTAGTTCTCGGTGGACACAACATCTTTGTTGGTATGTGGTGCTGAGGATCGAACCCGGGCCGCATGCATGCCAGGCGAGCGCGCTACCGCTTGAGCCACATCCCCAGGCCCTGCTGTGGCTAATCTTTACTTCTTTAGACTAGTCTTCCCTTTCCAATCTTATTTCCTATTCTTAATCTTTTTTTTTGCGGGGGGGGGGGTATTCTGGTTTTTGTTTGCTCTTTATTATGTACATAACATTTTGGGGAGAGGAGGGGAGAGAGTGAACCCAGGGTGTCTCACCACTGTTTTATTTTGAGACAGGATCTTGCTAAGTTCCTTAGGCTCTCCCTAAGTTGCTGAGGCTGGCCTCCAACTTGAGATCCTCTTGCTGCAGCCTCCTGAGTTGCTGGGATCTCAGTCATGTGTCACTGTGCCAGACTCTCTACCTAACTTTCACCTTTAACTTTTTTCAGCATTTATTTATTTCAGTGTTTATTTAATCCTTTTCACCCTTACCCTTTCCTTTTATTAACATTTCCTTTTAATTCTGATGTTCTCTATTTTTAATTCTACACATTGGTTTTATGTCTTTTCCTAGTTCCCATTCCTTCCATATTTTTCTCTCATGATTGTTTATGTTTTCTATATTTTTTGTTCTCACATTATTACTATTTTAAAATATACTGTTTTATATTATTTTACTCTGAATCTGAGTTTCTAAAAGTGTTTTTTGTTTGTTTATTTTGGCATTTTATTTGGATCCTAAACTTTGTTATTTCTCTTTTTTACTTCTTCTTACTTTTTTTAATAACATTTTATTCTTTTGATTCTCCCTTTATTGTCCTGATTAATTTACTGTCTCCCATAATTTTACCTGAACCTCTGTCTCACTGATTCAATCCCTTTTCTCTTTTCATTCTCTGCTATTCTTTCACTCTTTCCTTGTGCTCTGTTAAAATGATAGCAGGTGAGGTATGTCACCCTGGCAAAAATGAACACCCCGTGCCAGGAACACACACTGCTCTGGGCTCCCCAAATGCCACTCATTCTCCTCCACTTTCTCCAGTAATTCAAAGTCCTCTCTCCAGAGAAGGACCGCTTTCTCCACGGAGATGAGACCCTTAGTCACTGAAATACTGTCACATCCCTTATTAATACACCTTCCAGTGCCTGACACATAGTAGGCACTCAATAAATATGGTTGAATTTGTTCATGAACAAACCAGATGCTACTGTGAGAAGATGCTTATGCCAACATCCAGGGTCTTCAGCACTGACACCTAAACTTCAGAGCGCCTAACGAAAGCAAGGGCTTCTGGATTTTGAACTGCACCCCCACTGGACAACCAGGCCAGCATTGAGTGGATCCTCTGGCAAACCCCTCCCAGCCCGGACCACGCAGGCTGGCCTGCTGGCAGCCCCACCTTCTTGTACTTGTGGGGGAAGGTGAACCTCTCAATGGTGTTCTGCACAGCTCCCCGGGTCACGTTTCCCAACCTGTCCTCCAGCTGCAGCAGCTCCTGTAAAGAGGAAAGCACAGATAGGTGGACTCAGCACCTAGAAGCACACACAGACCCACACAGGATGAGGAAGAGGCACCGGAAGATGTTAGTGGGAAGTGTTCACAGAGCCATCGAGAAGTACTTGTCTGGTGCTGAAGGCTGCAGTATCTCTCCTTGCTCTCTCCTGGGGCCTCCTCCATCCATGACCTACCTACCACCAGGAGGATGGATGGTAAGGGGACGATGGATGGTAAGGGCATCAATGGTAGTTGGCACCAGACGCAGCGACTAACCTCATAGCTCTCCCGCACGGCAGAAGTGTGTCTGCTGGGATTTAGCCCCTGGAGTGCGAGGAAGTGAAGCTGGGGGTAAGGATAGTTTCGGATTTCATGGACGACCTGTAGGGGGACAAAATGGCTAAGTCAGAGCAAAGTATTCCAGCTTCTCCATGAGCCCATCCCAATCCTGATGGCCAGCACAGCCCTGAGATGCCATGAGCTGGTGGCAGGGCTGTCCCTCCTGCTTTTGTGTCTCTCTCACCTCATCAAGTTGCAAATCTGGGCCCAGACCAGCTCAATCAATAAAGTGACAACTCACCCTGACTGGCCACCCATTTCATGGCTCACAATGAAATCTTCACAAGACACACCATACAAGCCATGGAATCCCAGAGTTGCCACGGACTTTAGAGACTATTCATCTTGGTTCAGCTAGGTGGTTCAGTGACAGAGGCAGGGGTGGGAAGAAGCAATGTGGAGCTGTCTGGAAACGGGGTTCCATCAGTCTTGCTGCTCGGTGGGGTGTCTTTACTTTCATTCCCTGCAGTCTGCAACCCCAGACCCAACCTGACCCTCTGCAGCGTTTAGTACTCTGCAGTCACAAGAAGGCCGGCCTAAGGAGGAAGGCAGAGCTGGACCAGCAAGCCAGGCTGAGGGTTTCCTCCAGGATCTGTCTTGAGCCTCATGCCAGCTCTGGGAGACAGGGCAGGGCAGGCACCCACATTCCCATTTCACAGACAGGTAAAAACCAAACCCAGGGAGATAGGGCCACAAGAAATTAAATGAGGTCCTATGAGGGTCAGAATCCGTCCTTGCTTGTGGCCCCAGGTGTTCCCCTGCAGACCACCAGGGCACCAGGAAGCAGGGACAGCCCAGCAGCGGCACCCAGGGGGCAGCAAGAGAGTTCATTTCCACGGGACCTTGCACTCACCATCTGCGTGGAGGAGGAGTTCCTGGGAAAGTGGTGCATTCGCGGAGTGGCTAGGTAATGCTGATAGTGCTGCGGGAGGGGCCGCACCTGGAACTGAGCAGGACTCAAGCCAGCGTCCACACTGAGATCCCTACAGGGACACAGCCTCGGTCAGCACGGGTTGGGTGAGGCACCGTCAGGTTCCATGAGGGTCATCAAACCAAGTAGCACTCGACCAGGGTGGCTCAGAGCTCCCCATCACCCAGCTCTCCTCCCCTCTTTAGAAGGAGAAACTAGGTCCAGGGGATCTGCCAGTCCTGAGGGGTCTGGAGCAGCCCAGGCCCTGTAAACCTTGAAATGAGGTCCCCATCCTCCTACCCCTCACTAAACTCTTCCCTAAGAGAAATATTGAAAGAAAAATCCAAATGCAGAGAGTGTCAGGAATACACAGCAAAGAAAGGACAAGGTCCAGGGGAGGCAAGGACAGCCGCCAGCCGTATTTTTACCACTTTGAGAAAACAACGAAAGAGGAATCTCTACAGCTCGCTCTGCAGTCAGAAAAGCTATCCTAGCCCATTGCCTTCTGCTCCCTAAAAGCACAGGAAACTCATTTCACTTAAACATGGTTAATTACTTACACTCAAGAGGAACTAATGTCTAATTTGAATTATGTTTTATTTCAAGTCTATGGAGAAAATATGTAAAATGAGACAAAAACATTTTTGTCATAACTGAAGGCAAGAAAGCTATCAAAAGGCACCAGGGTCGTGGCAAAAGGATTCATGAATCATCCAGAAGAAGCTCCCAGGGGCCCCAAGTCAGGATCATTTGTATATCAATACCTATAGCTGAGCCAGTAGCACAGGCCTGTAAGCTGAGACTGACACAGGAGGATCGCAGGTTCAAAGCCAGCCTCAGCAAAAGCAAGGCGAGAAGCAATTCAGTGAGACCCTGTCTCTAAACAAAATACAAAACAGGGCAGGGGATGTGACTCAGTGGTCGAGTGCCCTGAGTTCACTCCCTGGTACCCCAAAAGAAAAACAACAACAACAGCAACAAAAAAATTATAATTGTAAAAGGTATGGAAGACCCCCAAACAGATTTGAATCCATAGGACTAAATGATGCTGAAGAAAACTGATACTCTTTGAAGGATGCTAAGGAACCAACTCGTCACTTAGGAAACTAGTAAATAAAAGGAAGAACCAAACATTTATCTTGTTTTCCCCTTAATAAGTGTACTTCAGGGTAATCGAATAGTTGAGGAGGGAAAATTTCCCTTAATAAAAGTTTCCCAGCAAATAAATGAATAAGGAATGATTGAATTATTTGCCACCATTTTCCACCCCTGAAGAAACAAAAGATCCAGGCAAAGATCTTCAATTACTGCTAACATCACAAAAGAAGAGACAGGTGCCTTCTGGCGGAAAGACCACACTACCTCCCCGCAAAGTATCGCTAAGAAATAAGAGTCAAACACGTATCTGCCGAAGCCTTGACCTAGGTTCCCATGTATAGGGGCTATAGGAAACTGGGGGACATCTTAAGTGACACCTCTAGAGAGTACCAGCAAAATCCAGAGAAGGGGAAACTCTCCAGGAAGAACAGCCTGTTTTCTCCAATGAAAGCATTAAATATCTCTATCTGTCTATCTATCTATCTATCTATCTATCTATCTAGACAGACAGACAGAGAGAGAGAGAAAGACAGTCATTAAAGAAATTTCTGTTTCCAGCCATAGGTGAGGGTAGCAGGAATCAGATGCACCCTCCTATTGTAAACCACTAGAAAACCAGACAGGATATATGCAATCTGTTTTCAGACACTTGCAACATACAGCGCAGAGCAGTGATCCCCAGAAGAAGGAAAACAAGGTGAGCCCTGCCACCTCCCTACCTTTTCACATGAAGGTGCCTCTAGACAGTGAGAAGGGAAGGGAACCCTAAGCAGAGCATGGTGGTCTCCATGAGTTGAGGATCAGAGATCCTATTTCAGGGAGAGTGTTTTGGAGAGGAGGAGCTCCAGAAAGCTACAGAGAGTCTTTATTTGAGTCCTTGTTGAATACTAAGATAATGTACATGTGGCACAGACCCCCATCAGGTTGAACAAAGAGCGCACATGGAACAAAAAGAAATAAGGAATACTTCCCAGGAGTTCAACAGGGTTGGGAAGCATTCAAGTCCTAACACATCAGCACAGAGTCCTGTGAATCACTCAGGGCATACAATGGAGACCCAGATGGCCTTTGAAACTTGTGGATAAGCTTTTTTAGGGAAAGTCTTGAGAACTCTCTGATCTAGGCATATTCTAGAGCTCCTGTAATAAGACTTATCAAGCATCCAAAAGATCAAAATGAACTGCAAGTATTGCTCACCAGAACAAAGTCCAACACTCTCCAAATGAAGAAAACAAATCCAGTAACTCAACAATGTATAATTCATCATGTCCATCATTCAATAGAAAATTATTGGACATGCTGAAAATGAGAATAACATGTCTCATAATCAGATGAAAAAATGAAGCCACAGAAACACCTCCAAGACACAGAAATGACAAAGATGGTGACACAGCAAACAAAGATTCTCAAATAGCTATTCTAATCATATTTAAATTGTAAATGAAAACATACACACAGGGAAGAGAAAAATGGAATGTGGAGGGAAATGACCTAAATAGAACGTCCAAAGACAAAAAATGCAACATTTGAAATAGAAAATTCCCTGGGTTGCATTAACAGCAGGTTAGATACCGTAGAACAAAAGATTAGTGACTTAGAGACAGTGATAAAAATATTCTCAAACAAAGCACACAAGCAAAAAAAAAAAAAAAAAAAAGACTGAAACATTAACACTCTCAGTGACAATACTCAGTGGTTGGTAAAATTCAAAGGGAGAAGATGGAAGGTAAAGGATTTTTAAAAATGTATTTTAGAGAAAAACTGACTGAAAAATTCCAAATCTGATGAATTCATAGATTCAAAGAGTTCAATAGACTTTGAGCAGAATAACACAAACAAAATCACCTTAAGGCACATAATAATCAAATTCCTAGAAAACATTAGTGAAGATAAAAAATTTAAACCGGAGCCAGACCAAGTGGTGAGCCACTTGGGAAGCTTGAGCCTAGGAGTTCAAGACCATGCTGGGCAACAGAGTAAGGCCCTATCTCAAATATATAAATAAATAAACCAACCCAAGGAAAAAGACCTATTAGACACAGAAGAAAGTGGATAAGAATTATCATAAACTTTTCATTATCATAAACTAGAAACAAACAAAGCCAGAAGACAATGAAATAACATCTGTAATCTCCTGAAAGAAAACAAACAAACAAACCTAGAAAACCCAGCAAAAAACATCCTTCAAAATGAAGGTGAAATAAGACATTTTCAGACAAACAGAATTTGAGAGAACGCCCTACCGGTAGACCTGCACTAGAAATATTCAAGAAGGATCTATGGACAGAAGAAAAACAATACCAGATAGAAACGTAAATCTATACAAAGGAATAAAGAATGTCAGAGATGACAATTGTGTGGGGGATTTTTCTCCATTTAAAAACTTTTCTTTGAAGAGCAAAAATAGGCAATTTTTTTTTTGTAAAGGATTAGAGACAGTATTTTAGGGTTCAAGGACATTACTTTCTCTGCCACAACTACTCCAAATGTGTATTGTCGTTCAAAAGCAGCCACAAAAATGCATGTAAACAAATAGGTGTAACTGTGTTCCAATAAAACTTTATTTACAAAACAAAACAAGGTGTGGGCCAGACTGGACCTTCAAGTCAGAGTTTGCTGAACTCCTGGTTTAAAGCAAAAATCCTAGCAATGTATTATAGGGGTTATAACATATGTATGGATAAAATCTACAAAAGGAATAACACGGATGGGAAAGGGATAATGAAAGTATACTGTTGTAAGAGTTTTATAGTAGATACAAAACAGTATAATTCTATTTTAGATAAAGTAAAAAACTAAATATGCATATTGTAAGCCAAGTATGTTCACAAAATATAATAACAAAATAAAATGATATGACTATGAGGCCAATATTTAACCCTAAAAATACTCAACCAATGAAAGAGAAGACATGGAGTAGGAAATAATAATTTTAAAATGGGCAAATAGAAAACGAAGAGTAAGATGGTGTATTTAATCCCAACCACAAAGGTAATTTTATTAAATGTAAACATTCCCCTTAACAAACAGAGATTGTCAACTGGAAAACAGTAGCTAACTATATGCTGTCTATAAAGATTTGTCAAAAAAATAAATCATCCTAGATATTAGGAAATTCCTAGTCCTTAAAGAAAAATTCATAGCTTTATATGCTTATATTAGAAAAGAAGAAAGAGCCAAATCATTACTTCAGATTCCACCTTAAGAAGATACAAATAAGAAGAAAAGAACAATAGAGCCATTAGAAAAGACATTCCTGGACAAGGGCTTGGTCAGCTGGGCACAGTTTCCCCAGCCCTTAAGCAGTCTAGATGGGAACTTGTCCTAGGAGGTATCAGTTCCTAAAGAAGCAGGGCTTCTCATTTTCTGCTGTTGCCACAGCCAATAAGAAACTGTTAACTGAGGTTCTTGACTTTTGTTTAGTTGGTTGGTTGATTGGCTGTTTTTTGGTTGCGGGTGTCCTAGGAATATCCCATGCGCCTAAAGTCACAGAGTTAACCCAGAACCACGTTTTAGAGATTTTTTGTGTGTATGTGGACTTGGTCTCCATGCATTTGTTTTTCATTTGTGTCTAAACAAACAGCTCAATCTTAGTTTTCTCTGTCAATTTTCTTAAAACATGGCATGCCCTGGTTGCTATGCAGACCCTCGGGTTCTCTTCAGGAAGCTGGACTTCAAAATGCCAGCACCATCTGTGGGTGACTTCAGGCTACAAGAGCTCTGGAGACTTAGCTAAGTCAGGGCTGCCTATGGGCAAGGGAGGCTCTCATGCTCCTCCCACCCTCTGCTCACAGGTCCCATGTCCCTGTAGACCTCTGCCTAGACAGGGCTAGGACCATGAGGAGCAGACTTTGGTCTATGAGTTGCAAGGTCAGAGTTGGGATTGAGAAGCCAGGACTGAGAGAAGGAGAGTGACTAGGATGGGGACACTGGGGAAACGGGGCTGTGGTTCAAGGTCAGGGTCAGGTTATTGGACAAGGCAAAGAGATGGGGAATTTTTGAGATTCATCTCCAAAGAGCTGCTGCTCCCACCAGAGCTCAGGCCAAGATGCCCAGCTGAAGAAGCTGCTCCAGGAAAGCAAAGATATTCCAAATAAGGGCAAAAGTCTGGGGCAGCCTTAAACCTGGGGCTAGACAAGGCCTGCTGCAGAATTCCCAAATGACCTAGGGCAGAATTCAATGTTTTTTGATAGTTCTGTAAAGAAAAGGGGGAGGGGGCTGCTGCAGACATACTACCCCGTCCCCCAGAGGCTCCTTGCAGAGGGTGAGAGTAGCCCCTCCTACAATGCATTTCCTGTAATCCAATTACCAGGCTCCCATCTCCTGGCAGAAGAGGCCTCTCTGGGAAAGAGGGTTGGGATGCAGTTAGCATGATCACAATTACAAAACATCCCTGAGCACTGCTAGGCCAGCCCTTGCTGGAGCAGAGCTCATTATAAGGGAGGAGAAACTGCCCCTGCTGCACTGGAAACAGCTTTCTACCTGGGAAGTGAGGGCTGGATAGGCAGAGGGGGCTCAGGGATAGACCCAGGTAGAACTCTGAGACATGGACCAGCTTTGTTTCTTTGGACAGCAGGGGCCAAGAAGGAAGAGAAAATTTGGCTCAAGAAAGTAAGCCAGGGGACAAGCTAACACCTGCACTGTTCCTCCTGACATTTGACCAGGACAATCCCTTCCTATCACCTGTCCAATCTCACATGCTTCATTGGACCCCGTGTGTGTATTCAAATTACTCAGCCGTATGCAAAGGAGCTCCATGTGTGCTGAATGGAATCAAATTGAATTGACTTCACTGCTGAGGGACGGAATTTAATTCAAACCGCAATTAAATCTTCCTAATTTGAATCTGCTAATTAGAAAAAGGCTGGGTTAAGGTTGGCAGCAATGTAATCTATCTTTTAAGGGATTGTTCAATTTAGCAGAGAGTGTACCTGAGAATAAGCAGAGGACTGGGGACGACAGAACGTGCTGAACCAACTCTTCACTGCACTCAGAAGTGCCCCTGGCATTCAACCAATCAGAACTGCCCTTTTGAATCATTCCTAGGTGTCATGGAAGGGACTCCCAAAGCCACCCTTAACTAAGCCAGTTGCCTGACCAGATGGCTAGAAAATGACACAATGGCACATCCATTTTAAAAAGAGTCCATTCTTTCCATTAAGGGATTATTTTTATTTTTACTGGTTTTAAAATACATTTTTCACCTAACAGTTGCAAGAAAAACAAAGAATTCCTGAATACCCTCAACCCAGATTCTTCAAATGTTACCATCTTACTACTTTACTGTATTTTTATTTCCCTCTGTGTCTCTCTCTCTCTCTCTCTCTCTCTCTCTCTCTCTCTATATATATATATATATATATATATATATGTGTGTGTGTGTGTGTGTGTGTGTGTGTGTGTGTGTGTTATATACATATATAATATATGTCCACATACATACAGAATTACGTATATATGCACATATATAACACATTAATATACATACACACCCACACACCTCTGTGGAGAGACAATTTTTTAAACTGAACTCTTTAGAAATACATTGCAGACGTGATGCTCTTTACCTCAAAATCCTCAGCAAACTGCACATCTTTTAAAAGTATTTGAGGGTTCTAATCAGACCCTAGTTAAGATGAGCCCTCTTTTGAGCTAGAAACAGAGAGCTGGGTGGGGCCCAGGATCCAAAACCAAACAACCCTACATCCCAGGACAACAAAGGCCTCTGTGCCAAGTGCAGGAAATGATGGGAAGACTTCACAGGCGCCCTCTGCCTTGAGACTCAACAAAACCCAAACTCTCAGCTTTCTCCCCACCTTTACCTCCAAGGTGGCCAGCTATCTCCATCCCTCAACACCACTCCAACACCATCTCCATCCCACTCCTCCACCACCCCCTCCAGGAAGCCTTCCTCAACTCCCTCACCTCCTTGGAATTGTTCTTCCTGTGTTTCTCCCAGGGATCACTAGTTCATAGCTCCTCTGAACTTGGGAAATGTTTTGCATCCCTGACTCCCCGTCCCCTGCAGGACCATGAACCCTGGGCCCCAGGCTGGACACATGGTGGTGCCCAGTTACATCTGAGCTAATTGCTGGAACAAGGCCCAGGTGAAGCCATCTGGCCATGAGAGTGGCTGGGAACAGGCGCAAAGGCTGGGGACTAAGGACAAGGCTTCCTACATCATTCAAAGTGAAGGAAAACAAAAAATCCCTGGACCTGGCAAGACCCACCTTCTTCCCTCCCCTGGGACCCCAGAGACTCACCAGTCAGTGCCCTCAGCCAAATACCTGGGCTGAGGTGTCTGCAGTTGGTGGCCGAAGTCGAAGCTGGGGTGGAGGCGGTGGGGATGGACGGACACACGCTCCTGACTCCGCCTACACAGGAAAAGAAAGGGGTCCCAAGGTGTCAAGGGCTGCCTCAGCCAGCCCAGCTCCCAGGAGCTCTAAGTGACCCGGCCAACCTGAGGATGCCCCACTCCTCCAACCACCCACTGAGCCTACAGCCCACAGGGCAGTGGGCTCCACCTTCTCCTTCCCAGAGGCTCAGGAGTTGGTGACTCTGACATTCCAGCTGTCTCCAGGCTGCCCACTAAATTGACATCTCTCTCTAGGTGTGTCTGCAGTAGACCACCTGGCCCCCCTCAAACTGTCACCTCCTCAGCCTTTTCTGTTGCTCCTGCTCTGTCCCTAATGGACCATCTTCAAACATACAGAACCCTCTCCTGTTAGCCGTCTCCTCCTCTCCTCTGTTCCCACCATGTTCTTCTTCTCTTCTTCCTTCTCCATACTCTTCCAGTGTTCACGGCCCAAGTCAAAGCCTGCCTCCACCAGGAAGGCTTTCCAGAACACCCCAGATCATGGTGACCTCTCCTTCCTGACCCCTTCAACGCTCACCTGTTGTCCCAGGCACCCCAAACCCTGTGGCCGTGGAAGCTTAGGGCTTTAGCGATCATGCAGTCCTGTGGCTCTCAAAGTGCCCCAGCACCCTTGGGGGTCCCCGAACCCCTTCCAGTGGTTCAAGAGCTCAAAACAATATTCCTAACAAGACTATGATGTTATTTGCCTTTTCATCCTTATTTTCTCACAGGTGAACACTGGGGTTTCCTAGAAACTTTGTGCATGTGTTTCTGCAAGATTTAGTGCTGAAATAAACACAAAGACACAACTGTTTTCTACTAAGCTGAACATTAAAGAGATTTTCAAATACATTTTTAAAAAACTCATTCTTCTCACTAAATTTATATATAGTCATTTTTAATAAAAATACTTTATTGGTTTAACATAGTTTGTTGTTGTTTTTACATGAGTTCCTAAATAATTTTTAAATTTCTAAAATGGGAAGCATCAACATTCTAACCTACATAAACACAAGTTCTTTAAAGTCATTAATTTTTAAGAATGTAAAAACAGTTTGGAGAACCAAAAATTTGAGAACCATTATGGTAATCCAATTCTTTTTCTTAGCAATTTGAGGGTCAGAGAGGTGAGGTGATTTGCCCAGGTCCCCACAGCTACTTCAGACCCGTTTGATTGGTGTTGACTAAATTTCCTCTCCAGCTCTTTCATGGTATATAACTGGACTCTTTGACTAGACCATGGCTTTTGAAGGCAGAGCTGGAACCAACATCCTTTGGTATTCTTTATAGTTCTTGGGTGTTAGAATCGGTTGATCGGGAGACTCAGGGGTCCTCCCACATGGGCAAAAGGTCCACTGTGAGCATCATGGACTGCTAGTTACCCAACCCCCAACCCTGCACCTGGATGATGTGACAGGGACACATACTAGGGTCACAGTAGTGCCCACTGCCTGAAATGAATGTCACCAACTGAAGCAAAAGCTACCTCCTGCACCGTCTCCTGGTGACTACAGGCCCAGTTTGGCGGGAAGAAGCCAGAGTCCTTGCCTTTGGCCCTGCCCTCTCCCTACCCTTTTCACTGGCCCCGCCCCCTCTCCAGGTAGCCCACCTGGGGTGCGAGACCAGCCTGCGGTGCTGGGCTTCCAGGAGCTGCTGCTGCAGGAGGTATTGCTGGTGCAGGGCCTGAGGTAGGAAGGAGGGACCTGTGACGTCCTGGAACTGCAGGGTGGGCAGCGGGGTCAGCGACTGGTGGAGGGCGCCGCTGTGCTGGTGGGCCGGGGCCATGTGGGCGCTGAGGCCCGGCTGCGACTGCACGGGGTGGGCCAGCGGGAAGTCTGGGGCGAGCTGCTGTGGCTGCGGAGGGCCGAGATGGAAGTGGCGGCAGGAGGTAGCGTGAGGATGCTGAGACCTTTGAAAGGGGGCACCTGGGGAGGCAAAGACAGAGAAGTCAGAGGGTCCGAGAGGTGAGGTGACTTGTCCACCTCTAGGGGGTGGACGGACGCATGCTCCTGACTCCGCCTACACAGGAAAAGAACGGGGTCCCAAGGATCAACACCGGGGCCAGCCTGGAGCTGGTGAAACTCAAGACCCTTAGAACACAGCAATCCCATCGCCTTTATACAAAATGGTCATCTTTAATGCCACCAAGTAAAGGCTCTGCATGTTGTGCTGGAGGGGGGAAGAATGTGTATTTAAATAAATAGGTGAGCATCCTACTTATAAATAACACACTTGTTAAAGGGTTTTTAAGATCCCTAGCTGCGGTTTGGCTTTCTGGAATTAGACTTTTCCCATGCAATCTCATTGGCTGAAGCTTTTTAAAATAGATGTCACATAGAAAAAAAATGTAGGGCAGCCTAGCCAAGCTCTGAACTTCACTAAAGCCTTGGCTAGCCAAGACCCAACCAAGAGGAAGTCCTAATTTCCACAGAGGAAGCAACCAGAAGCTGCTTTGCATGCAGTTTTAAAGAGGGAGGGGAACTCACAGAAAATAATTGCTCTATTTAAATAATTATCAATTTATTACAGCAATGTAATTTCCTTAAAGACAAACATACTCAGGTATAAGCTGGGCTCAAGTGACATTTAATTTATTAGACTCTGGTACTTTTCTAAAGAAAATTGCATTTGATGACAGGAAAGCCTTACAAATGCTCCATGGGCAGAAGTCTAGATCTGGGTATTGGAGGAGACCTTTAAATGAGGTAAAGATGTCGACCTGGTACTGAAAGTCAGCAGATTCAGTACATCCCTGCTGTTTCCCAAACCCCGCCAAGATAAGAGCCAAGAAATAAAGAAGATAAACATACAAGGACAGATCCAGGAGGGGTGGCATCAAGCAAGCAAGAGTTGTCAACAGATTTTTAAAAGATGGAAATCAGATGGAGGAATTAGCAGAACTGAGAAATCAGAAACCAAGCATCTACCAAAGAGGCAATCAACAAGAAGGGGACAAGGCTTGCCACATGAGGCTGGAGGGGTCAGGAATTGGAGGCAGTGACTACTTTGCAAGTCATGAAAAAGAGGAAGACTAATGATAAGTCTATCTAAAGGGGCAGTTATGCATGGGGCTCATACCCTTTCCCATGCAGGGCAGTGACTTCCCCTCCCAGAAAGTCCCCAGTACAGCACCGTGCAAAACAGGATTAAGTGAAAATCTATCCATGGAACTTTGAGACTCTCTACCTTCTTCTGCCCCTTGGTTCCAAAAACCCTGTCATGAGGTGTGTGGACCCACACATCCTGGACTGGACACTGGAGAATGCTTCTCTAAAGAAAACCAGTGGTCCCAGAATGCTCGACAGATAGTTCCAGTTGGAGGCACCTCAATAAAATGGCTGGATTTAAGCTGGGGTTGTGGCTCAGAAGTGGAGCACTCACTTAGCATGCTTGAGGCACTGGGTTCGATCCTCAGCACCACATAAAGGAAAATAAAGATATTGTGTCCACCTATAACTAAAAAAGTAAGTATTAAAAAAAAAAAAAACTGGGTTTCCAACTGGAAATGAAGCCCATTAGTCAAAAAGTCCTTTGTCACACACAGGACTTCTGGAGAGCTTTTAGGAAGCTCTTTGACATGATCAGACAGCCCAAGGTGACCAGTCTCAGGAAGATTACAAAGTATAAGGTAGGGATCATACCAATTTTAAAAAGAAGAAAAAGAACTCAGAGGAGCAGGAAAAAAATTGCAAGAACTAGAAGGAAAATAAATTTCAAAACATTGTAATTAATATCCTCTGAGAAATAAGATGTTGGATCCAGGAAGCTCTTTTAAAGGGAGCAATGAGAACACAAGACAGAGAGCTCTTAGAAATTATAAATACACGAGGTGAAAGGTGAAGTTTAACAGCAGGGATGGAGATGAAGTCGGGGACATTTCCCAGGAAGCAGAATGAGAAAAGGTTGGGCAGAAGCCTCCCTGCACATTTCACTAGTAAGAGGGAAAGAACCTAAGAAACACTGAAGAGCAAATTATGAAAAGAATTACAAAAACTACTTCCCAGAACTGAAGGTCTGTGTTTCTAGATAGGAAAAACCCTCTGTGTGCCCAGCAAAAGAGATGAGGACCAGAATCTCGGACTGAGGCACCACATTGTGAAATGTTCAAACAGAACAAAGAGACAATCTTCTAGCACCTTCCAGAGAGAAATCAGATAGATCCCATGCAAAAGATCAGAAATCAGAATAGCATGGGATTTTTCAAACAATACTAAAAGCTTAAAAAGTACAGAAGGACTGCCTCCTGAGGGGGGGGGATGTTCTTCAATCTAGAATTCTCTGTTCAGCCAAACCATTAATCAAAGTGGGAATAAAGCCATTTTTTTAAAAAAATTAACCTTCTTATTATCCTTTCTCAAAGATGAACTGAATCAAACCAAGAAATAAGAGCAATGAAATAGGGGGTTGTGTCCCAAAGGTGGGGTATTCCCAAGCTGTTGCAGGGGCTCCTCATCGCCGTGAGTATCTCCAAATATTCAGAGGGGAGGGGAATGAAAACAATAAGATTGCTAATAAATATGGCTATGGCTACAATAAAAATAATATTTGAAGGAATTTTACATATTGATTGAGAATTTGGTAAGAATGTGTAAAAATAACAAAGCAATGAGTAATGATTACTTCCAGGAAAAAAAAGTTGCACATGAAAGTGCAATTATTCTGCACCACTTGGCTCAGCAGTAAACAACATTTATATATTAACAAATAAAACTGCTAGAACAGAAAAGGACACTTGTTCCATAATATGAAGAACATAGACAGTGTCAGAAACTGAAAAAAATCAACAAATTGCATCTAATCATTTATTTTGAAATTTATTTAGTAATTTATATATATCAGGAAGTAAATGCCTGAAGAAGGGTTGGAAGTGCTGAGCTGGAGGGAGTTTGACTGACAAACTCGGTCAGACAGAGTTTGACCAAGGTGAGGGCAGAGGCCAACAATAGTTGTTTTACTACATGTGTCTTATATCGATCTAGTGAAGTTTGGAAATGATGTGTATGTCATTGATAGACGTAAAAAAAAAAAAGAAAAAGACCACCAGGTGTGTGGCACACTACACCTGTGTAATGCCAGCAACTCAGGAGGCTGAGGCAGGATGATTGTGAATTTAAAATCAGCCTCAGCAACTTAGTGAGGCCCTAAGCAACTTAGCAAGAGAACTTGTCTCTAAATAAAATATAAAAAAGGGCTGGGGGGTGTGGCTCACATCCTGGATTCAATCCCTGGGTTAAAAAAAAAAAACAACAACAAAAAAAAACTATTTATTTCCTAAAAGAAATGAAAAGAAAAACTTTCTGCTTGATTCCAAGTGTGCCAGAACTGTCTAGAACCTTAATTTCCATAAGTATTCCAAATAAGGTCAGGACCCTTCTGCCTTTCAAATTGTGACTTTGATGAGTCCAGGCACTGGGTCCCCTGCCCCTCACTTCGCCACCCAGCCCTGCTAATAGATTTATAGCTTGAGCCATTTTGGTCAGTAAAATTTTTAAGTAGTCACCTTTCAAAAATAAAAAGAGATAGGTGAAGTTAATTTTTGTTACTTAACTCAATATATCCAAAATATTACTTTAACATGTTTTTGTTATAAGAAAGTATTGAGATATCCTACGTTCTTTTTTTTTTTTCCCATAAGCCTTTGAAGTCTGGTGTTATTTGTTCTTACAGCACATCTGTTGGGCCTAGCCACATTTCAATTGCCCAATAGCCACTAGTGGTTAGTAGCTTCCATATGAGACAGTGTGGCTCTAAAGGACAAAAGCCAATCCCATACGTGGAGCCAAGGACTTTAACCAAGTTTCTCCGCGGGCTTGCCCTCAGGTGGAGAGCCCCCAGTGCTCACTGGTGAGGTCAAGACCTGCCTAGCCTGGATTAAAGTTCCATCCTGCCACAGATTCCACCAAGCCCTCCCCAGCCCCCATGTGTGGGTCAACTCAGAATTCCAGGCACTTGGGTACATTCCCACTGAGGACCTTTGCTGGCATCTCACCAGTGCCTTCCCCAAATCTTTAAAGGTCTTGCACCACCTCTGCGCTCTTCCCCAAATGCCTCCCTGCCCACCAGCCCCTAGAGTCACCCTCCTCCTCCCAGCTCTGTAGAAATCCCTGCCTCTCCCACCCATTGGGCACCTGCAGTTGCAACCTTGAGCTGTCCCTCACAGTGACCGCCTCCACCAGCTGAGCTCAGAGCCCTCACTCTTTCTGGATCCCCAATGCACCTGCTTGGTGCTGGTGCTCAGGAAATACCCCAGTGTATGCCTGACTATTGGAAGGAGTGAGGGGACAATAGTGTCTCAAAGGGACTGAGGTCCTGAAGCTGGATGAAGGCAAATTTGAAATTGAATGGGAAAGAGAGGGGCATGTAGGCCCCAGGCGAGTCTGGGTTTTAACTGCGCATGGCAGGGATGGGTCAAGTGGATGGTCAGCATCCCCCCTCTGGGGCCCTGGTGGAGCTTCTCCTGCTGCTAGGAATGGCAGTGGCCTCCCGCTCTCCCACAACCCTCCTGCAGGGGGAGCCTCCTTTGCCCCAGGGAGCCTGCAGGTTGCTGTGAAGGCCCACAGAGCAGAGGATGGATGGCCCAGCTTGAGGAGGTTTCTGCCTCCTGCAGCCTGGGCCCTCCAGTTGACACACTGGGAAGTGAGAGCAGATGCCCCTCAAAGTGGGCTGCAAAGGAAAAGTGCATAAATGTTGCTGTGTTCCATAATATTTCAGGCAATCTCTGCCTGCCAAGGTCCTTTGACTTCCTTTCTGGGACTCTGCACCCCTTGCCTGTCATCTCCACCCCCATCTCATCTCCATCCCTCAGCCTCATCATCCTGCTCAGAAGCAAATTGAAGCCAGGAGACCCCCCCACACACACCATTCTGAGCCTTTGGACCTGTGCTCAGCCCTATGTCACATAGACTGTGACAGTATTAGGTAACAGCTGCTCTGTTTGGTCTTGAAGACCCAGGGAATGAAGCTCGGGAATACACAGGTCTGTGACAAACCAATGACCAGTGAGATCTAAACAGCAGCGACATCCCCACATGCCTCCCCCATTAGTAGACAACCTGCAGTTCTTCCCATTAGAGTCGCTCTTTCAGGTTAAAAAAATAATCTCCAGATGTCCCTGATTACATGATGCATTTATCATATTTCCCCAAGGCCAAAATGCCACCAATTGAAAGATCCATCATGAGCTAAATAATGCCTTCAGGGAGTGGGGAGAAAGAAGGGTTTCCCAGAAACAAGAAAAGAAAAAATAATAAAATAAATAAAAGCCCAACATTAAATAAACACATCAATCGTAAGACATGAAATTAGTTTCAGAAGAAAAAAAATGTGTCTTAGGATTCTGGAAATTGATGCCAATGATTAGTGCCTCCTGAGACATGGCTCGAGCTGTAGCTTCCGGCAGGGGGCTGGGCTTGAGCAAGGCAGGTGCAGACCTGAAGGGGGAAAGCCTGGGGCTGGCCCTGCACAGCTGTGACCAGGGAAGCCCACAGGTGTGCAGCTCACCTGATGCCCACTGGTCCACCTGGGACACAAAACAGGTGCTCCACAAATGCCTGGGAACCAGTGGCTGCTTCATGCCTTGTAGGCAAGGAGCCTAAACAGGCTGACAGCTCTAGAAAGGGCGGCTCTGGGTTTTAACTGCGCATGGCAGGGATGGGTCAGGTGGGATGGGTTAGCATCGCACGACCCCGATGGGGAAGGAAAGGAGAAGGAAAGGCAGGGCACACAGGGCTCAGGGCTGGGGGAAAGGTGGTAGAGACAACAGTGAGGAGGTGCTGAGTCTAGAATGCTCTTTGACTGCCTGGGACACCCATGACACCCATCTGCTAAGGGACAGACTAGAGATCTGAATGCAGGTGTTGCCTGATGGCCGTGTCGAGAAGGTACCTGCAGAGCCCCGGGAGCTAGGAGGCTTGACAAGCAGAGGTGACAGTGCAGGGGGCTATGGTCTGAAAACCCCAACTGCCATGTTGTCATGTTGTGGTGGGGGGGACATTAGGAGATGATGAGCTCTCATGAAAGAGATTAGTTTTCTTATCAAAGAGCCCAGAGAGCCAGCTAGCCCCTTCCACTCTGTGGGGAAAGAGCTGGAAGGTGCTATCTGTGAAGAAGGTGGACCTCCCAGGACACCTTCCCTGCGGGGCCTTGATCTTGGACTTCCAGACTTTGGACGTGTGAGTGATAAACATCTCTTGTTCAGTAGTTCTCTAGTCTGTGCCTTTTGTTATAACAGCCTGAAAAGACTAGGACCGGCCTGCTTGTGAGTACACACACACACACACACACACACACACACACACACACACACCAGTATTCATCCTACTCCGTTTGAAAGTGACTCTTCATCCCCAAGACTCCATGACTGAGAGGCACCACTTTGATGCCCTCAGATGAAGACAGAGATGAAGACACGGCTGAAGGAGAGAACAGGTGGTATTAGAAGCACCACAAGGGCCCCTGATGCAGCCCTGCCTGCTGCCCGCCCAGGCCTCCTGGAGACAATGGCCTTCTGCCTGCAGGTGTCTAAAGCACAGACAGAGTCCTATCACAGGCTGGCCACCCGACCAGGACCAGACCCACCCCCTCCTCCGGACACAGGAGACCCTGGGAGGGGAGGATGGAAACCAGACCCTCTAGGGCCTCCAGGGAAGCCAGAGGCTGCCTCCTCCCCAGGCTGGTTCTCAGGGTGTCCGGTTTCCTGATGTGCCTCAGCTCATTGACCTGGTGCCACTCCATCTCAGCACTGGGGCAGAACAGGGCCATGGCAGAGTCGGGGGAGGGGAAGGGGCACTCGGGTTGTGTGGGAGCATAGGTCAGGGGTCTGGCTGCTGGGATGGCAGGGCTGAGCCTCATCTCTGGGACTCAGCGTTTAACCCTTTTTGAAAAAGCCAAGGAAACCATCTTTGCAAAGCAGCTGTCTGCCCACAAGAGGCCATGAGGAAGCTGTCGCCACAGAGAAGCTGTCCAAGCAAGAGAGGTGTCCGTGTCAAGGCTCCATCTGAGAGGCCGGGGCACCTCCCCCCGCAAGTCACAAGAGACCTCTCCGGGCCTTAGTTTTGCCAGCTTGTGGCCTGGGGTGATGCCTGGTTGGGTCCACCTGCTGGAGCCTCGCAGCCAGCAGGGCCCTCATGCTCTCCTCCTGTTCATGGAAGCCAAGCAGAAGCACAGGAAGACACCCACAGACTGTTGTGGCCACCCCACTGTCCCACAGCTGGACTGAGATGACTGTGAGAAGTGGGCAAAAAGCGGAGAGAGGCAGGGATGCTGTCAGCATGGCTGTCCCAGATTGCCACACAGCACTGTCGCTGTTTCTGAGCATTCCATTTCCCACCCGAGCTTCGCCCCTGCTCCCCCACTTCCCTGCGTGTTCTTCCCTCTCATCTGTCCCAGAACCCCAGACTCCTTGCCTGCCTCTGGGCCCTTGATGGCAATTCTCTGCCCCAGCACTGCCACCATTCCTCACAGACTGTCACATCCCGCCCACCCTCCACTCCCCAGGGTGATGGCAAGGCCCCTCAGAACCCTCAAGCTCTTCCCAAATGACAAAGCTCCCCTCTCCCGTTGACTCGTGGCATTTAGCTTATGATACTTGGCATCTTGGCTGTGTGCAAATTTCATCTCCAGTAATAAGCTGGGAAGTGAGTGGTTTCAGAGTAAATACCATGAGGCAAATGTCCTTGGTTCTTAGAAGGAGCTTGGGGATAAGAGAGTGGCGGGAGGTGGAGGGGGCCGTAATCGTAAAAGGGAGGAGGGGGAGGTCCATTATCTTAGAGAATTTGAGGACTGAATTACCAGCTGAGAGGAAATATGATTCTTCATGACATCATCAGATACGCCAGGCAAATGTGACTCAGATCATGGGACCGTCATCCTACAGATGGAGACCTCGAGGCTTGGAAATGAGAGCTGTTTTGTCGCAGGGCTTTCCTGTAGTCCAGGCCTCCTGAGTCCCAGTACAATGTGACCCTGTGCCTTTCTTGTCACAGCCCCTCCTCCCTGGATATGATACTTCAATATTCATACATGTCTACACAAGGTCATCCCAGAAAGGAATCCACATGCCCAAGTGACCTCAGAATGGGAATGACATGTGGTAGCCCTGGTGGTCCTGTGTCCCCTCCCCTTCTGCCTTCTCTCTAGGAAGCTCCCTAGGAATTAGCCTACTCCCGCCCAAGGGAGTAACCTGGAAGTGGCAAAGCCCCAGCTGCTGGTTTCCATGGGGAACAGTCTGGAATCTCTCTGTGAAGGGCTGAGCAGTGGCCATGGTGGTGAGGTTGCTTAGACACGAGCCAGTCCATCTTGGCCAAAATTCTCAGGTCCCCTCTGTAGCCTAAGAGGAAGGACAAGACCAAGAACAGGCAGGGGTGGGGGTGATGGGGGGAGGCTCTAGCAAGACAAATCCTACAGCACCTCTAACTGACCCAAATCCCTGGCACAAGGTCTAACTGGTCAAAAGGATGGTGGAAACTTCACTGAAACCAATTCAGGTCACCTGGTGCTAAGAGGGACATTGATGAACCGAACTCTGATGATGAAGAGTGTTCTGAGGGGATTCAAGTGGTCTGGCATGGGCAACAGTTGGAGACTTGGGTGCAAGCAGAGGAGGGGGCACTCAGTCAGGTCACAGCTGCAGTCAAAGGTGTAAAATTAATATTTTCTTTTCTATCAAATTTAAACCTGTAATGCAACACACAAACATGTTTACTGTAACTTGAACTTCACAATGTATAATGGAGCCATTTTTAAGTTAGGAAACCAAGTGGTCAGAATGTAGCCATTTTTAAATTCCCTAGCAGGTATCCTATCACAACGATAGCCTTTTCCCCATGCCCTCTGTAATTTTAAATTACTAATCACATAGATTGTAACCATGAACTTCTCCTATCAGAGCAAGGGGCTCTGATAGGGTTAAAAGCAGGCGAACTGCCCTCCCAGGGGTGCTTGCTTGCACGCTTCTTTTGGGGGGCACACCCTTCTGCAGAAGTACAGTTTTGCCTTGCTGACCCACTTCCAAGCACATGTTTGATTTCTTGCTGCACCTTGGTCAGTCTAACAAAGGGACAAAGCTCTTTCTAATAGGCAGATTTGAGTCCATAAAAGGAAGACATTTTTCAGAAAGTGTCTGTCCCCCAGAGTTCCTCATCCTTGCAAATGCCCACACAGAGGCCAACTAACTGTCCCACAGAGGAGCATGAACACAAGCAGGTTAAAGGCCCTTCTAGACCCTCCATGAGACAAAGCAAACTCCCTGAAACATCTGCTCTCATTCTCTTCCCTTCATACAGGGTGGACTGATCATAGTTGAAATTGCCAACTAGTCAGCACCCATCTGTGATGTCTGGGAGAAGGGAGGGAGGAGCTGGCATCCAGGAAAGCAAGCCTGGGGTCCTTGGGGACCTGGCACCTGAGCCAGGGTGCAAAGAGGAGATGCAAGCCAGAGGCTGGTGTCCTAAGACAGGCTTCGCATTCTCCTCCACCGACCCACTGAGGAGTCTTCTCTTCCCTTCCCTTCGCAGAATTCTGTTTCTTAATCTCCAGAGCCCACACTGATTTCTGCAGCCTGGGAGACATTCAAACTGTGGCACTAGGGAATACATCCTTTGGGATTCATTCAGATGCAGAATGTTTGGGAATGTGCCACAGGGAAGAGGGGGAAGGGCAAATTGCAAGGAATCTGAATGGCAGGACTAGGAATCTGGGGTACATTTCATAAACTAACACTTGGTTATAAATCAGTCAAATCAGAAATGAAAATGAAAGTGGGCAGCTGCCCAGAATCCAAATGCCTAGGTCATTCTTCCTGGTTTCCTGGCCTCTTCCAGTTAACTCAGTTTAACCTCTTCTCTTCTGGTCTGATTAGCCCTGGAGGCCTATTCCCTGTCTCATCCCCTCAGGCTGCCAGATGTCTGCTTTTCTTACTGTTCAAATGTGTTCCCTGTCCAATGGAGGACACCTGGGGCCTAGATAGGAAGTGATAGCCCAAAGGGGTCCTTAACACCCCACAGCAACTTGGAGATGCTTCCCCAGGGCCAGTCTTTGATCTCTGATGAAAAGCTCAGCTTTTTCCAAGGAACCCAATTCTGGTTTTGAAAACACTAAAGGGAGGATATTTTGCATCCTTAAGAAGCCTACTTATCCATGGTTTTGAGACAATTAAATAGCAAACTCCTAGCCAGAAGCAAGGCCTGGTATATGGGTCAGTGGCCCCAAGGCCCAGGAGTAAGGGGAGGAAGCATAGGAGGAGTAATTGTTCAGAGACAGAGTGCAACCAGAAGAGAAGCTCTGTGGGTAATGGAACAAGTCTTCAGGGCCGCCCATCTTAGAAGATGCCTTTCTCCATCTAAGCCAACAAGGCCTCTGCAAAACTTCTTACCGCAGATGTCACAGGGCATTTTGTGGACAGCATCTACAGTCAGAAGCTGGTGCACTCTGTGAGGGCAGGACTTTGGATGTTGATACTGGATACTGGATGTTGATATGGATGTAGGATTTACTGAATGAATGGATGGCTGTCCATGAATGCCTGAACACACCACCGGAAGCAGCGTCTTGCTAAAATGTTTGGTAGGATGCAGGCGGCTGCCTCCCCGTCCTGGAGGCCCTCATGGATTTGCACAGCTGGAGAGGAGCAAAGGCAGTTCAAGCAGTCTTGAAAAACTGCAGATAGAAAGATTGAGAACTCTGTGCTGAGTACAGGGGCCTGTTGCAAATCCAGTGTGGAGTGCATGAGCCGTCAGTGTGGATCACACAAAACAACCCGAGACACAATTTCAGACCCAGAACAGCAGCCCTCCTGCTGCCACTCATGGCCAAGAGCAGAAGGCCTGCACTGGGCCACACTGGGCAGCTTTGTAAACCATGTGCCCACCCTCTTGATCAAGAATTCAGATATTCCTCTATCATTGCATTCTTGATAGAAACCCAAATAAATTTTTAAAACCCTCAAGCCTCAACAATTTTCAGGAAGTCCTGGGTGGCTCCTGGGCCCACCTCACAAGATCATTGCCTGGTGTCCAGAATGGTAGAGAAAGTTCAGATTGCAGTTTCCACTGGGCCCTTCCCGTGGAGGCTACAGGGCACACGTTACAGGCACACTGGCCCAGTGCTGGGGACACTATGGAGAGAACAGGAGGTTACCTCTTTCCTGGACCTCCACTGCTCCCAGGAGAATTCTGATGACATGCTCCCTGCACTCCTCTGCTCTGGCCCTGGGACTCTGCACTCATAAGTGCAGTGATGCAGAAGAGTGGAGGAGGGGAATTGGGACCGTGGCTTTTCTCAGGAGCAGATACATTTTAAGGAGATGGGTGTTAGAAAGTTCTAATGGCAGGATTTCAGACTATAGCCTGCCCTGAGCAACTTGGGAGCAGTTGACCTCTCCGTGCCCCTGAAGCCAGACCACATCAGCAGCTGGGTCTCTGCTTGCTTTCAGAGGGAGCTGGATTCACAGGCAGGATAGCTCCTGGGCATCTACCCCGTCCAACCCGTGTGTATGTGTGTGTGTGTGTGTGTGTGTGTGTGTACAGAGAAGGATGTGAGGGAGGATGTGGGTGGAGAGAGAGAAGGTTGTAAAAGAGAACAGGTAAAAGATAGAAAAGAAAGAAGAGAGAGGCAGAGGATGCCTAGGAGAAGCAGGGCCCATCTCAGATCACCTCAAAAAAAAACCCATCAATCCCTTGGCTGCCCTGGTGTGGCCTGTGATTGTCCCTGTCCAGGCAGGCATGGTCCCGTAGTGCCCTTTCTCCCTCTGCTCATCACTTGGAATCCTATGTAGTTATTGCAGGCCAGCGTCCCCTCCACCAGGTCACGCCAACAGGAACAAGAGGCCTCTCAGGCCAATACTGTGCCCACTCCTGTGGAGGAGAGCCCTGGGCAAGCCCTCAGGGGAGCAAATGGGCCACATGGCCCCCTGTCTCTGCATTTCCACTTTCTGATCTGCAAAATGAGCAAGTGGCATCTCACTCTCCCAGGTGGCAGGGTGAATAGAATGAAGCGTCACCTGTGAAAGTGACTCCCAAAGTGAGACCCATCTCTCTTCCACTAGGCCGCCCAGGCTGGCTCCAGACAAGCCGCTCAGGGCCTTCCCGAACTGGAGACACTCCAGAATGCTGAGAGCACCTGCTCCTCCTCAATCCTTGCTCTTCCTCTTCCAAGCCCCAGCATGATTTGGTGTGAAACAGCAGGCAGGGGAGAGGAGCCAGGCCACCTGTCATCAGGCCACCCAAAGGAACCTGCCAACAGAAGCACCTGGCTGGCACCCTACTTCTAGGACCAACTCCGCAACATAGGGGAGGAGGATACAGTAACAGCATTCCCACCAGAGCCAACCCCCTGCAGGAGAGAGTCGCGCTCCTCTCCCTTCTTCACAGCACACATGTGCAGAAGAGGGTGACAGATCAAATCCCTGCTGTTGGAGAGGGTGAGCTTGCAAGACTTTCTGTCTGTTCAGAGAGAACGGAAAACATGGAGAAGCCAAAGAAAGTGGCAAGGCTCTGCGAGATAAACCACACCTAACCCCACCCGGTTCTGCCCCAGCAGTCTGAGGAGCACAGCCAGACGCCTGCTCTTTCTGGGTCTCACACTCTCCTGCCACATCATTGCATTTGATTCAGAACCTGACTATTCATTCACCAAAGATTGATGGTTTGCCTACTGTGTGCCAGCTATTGTCCCAGGGGCATGGAGGTAGCCTTGAATAAAAGAGTCAAAACCCCTGGCCCCTGTGGAGCTGTGGTTCCGTTCTGCACTGCACAGGGTGCAAAATGAGCAAGTGTGAAATGTAGCGGGTCCAAACTGATGAGCATCAGACTTCAAAGACTTAGTACAAAATATGTTAAATCAAAAACTTAAAATTAATCGCATGTTGAAATTAAAATATTTGTAATAATGGATATTATAAAATAAATTTCACCTGCTTCTTTTTGCTTTTTAAAATGTAGGCTGCCAGAAAATTTTTAATCGCATATGTCTTACATAGTACTTCTATTGGATTATATAGCAATAAGTAGATACATAAGAACACATGTCATTTATTGATGATGGTGAGAGAAAATGGAAGTGGAGAAGGATGAGGTGGGGAAGTGATTCCATTTTAAATAAGATGGCCAGGAGAACCTTCACTGAGAAGGTGACTTTTGCATAAAAAGCTAAAGGAGGTAGCTTTATGAACTGCAAATGCACAGGCCCTGTGGTGAGAGCAAGCCTGGCATTTTGAGAAACCCTAATGGGTTTGTGTGATAGGAGGTTAGTGAGATGGATCTTGGTGAGGGGGCGGGGACAGATCATGCAAGATCTTGCTGGTCATCATAGGTGTTGACTCTTACTGAGTAAGAAAAGGAGCAGAAAACTGATAGGTTTGACTCTCTTTTGTTGTTGTGTTTAGAATAGGCTGCAGAGGACAAAGGAAAGAAAGTACAACCAGGAAAGGGAGGACGGTTTCTTAGGGCCTTAAGGCTGAGGGAAGGGAAAGGAATGGTTACATGCAAAATATATTTCATTTCATCGATCACGGTGACCAAATTTGCTCCTGGTTTGGATAGGGAACATGAGAGAGGACAAGATCTCGATCTTTTATCCTGAGCAACTACAAGAAGAGTATAGTTGATAGTTTGCAAAATTGAGCACCCCCAAAGCTCTCATCTACCGCAGCTCCTCCCACCAAGAGGCGGAGTCTAGGTCCCCACCTCTGGAATCTGGGTTTGGCCATGTGACTGACTTTGGCCAATAAAATATAACAGAAGTGACATCATGCATGCCAGTTCTGAGCCTAGGCCTCCAGAGACCCCACTGTTCCCATTCTCTAACCCCAGTCCCCATTCTCTCTCCCAGTCCCCTGCCGCCATAAGCACAAGCCCGGGCTAACCTGCTGGAGGATGAGAGGCCTGAGAAGCAGAGAGGGACTGTCTCAGCTACCCGAGCAGCTGACTACAGAAACACAGTGAACCTAGATGAGACCAAAAGGGCATCCCAGCTAAACCTAACCCAACTGACCACCCACAGAACTGTGAGCTGGGGTAAATGTTGGTGGTTTCAGGGCCACGTTTTGGAGTAGTAGTTGTATAGAAAAATCTAGCTGTTACAGATGGCACTGCTTGCTGTTCAGTGTGGTGGGGACTCAATTTTGAGTTATGCTCTGATTGATTTGCATGTGAGTGTAAATGCTTAGAGAAAGAACCTCTTTTCTCTCCCAGTGACACCCAGTGCACCCTCAGGATGTGGCTGGATAGAATCTGGGTGCTCAGTAACCGCTAGATGGACAGATAGTGGGTGGATGGATAGATTAAGTGGATGGTTTATTAATTGCCACCCAATTCACCAGCCAGGTCCCTGTGTCGCCCTCTCCTGACAAAGTCAGAAGAGCTTTAACTGCCCCCTCCCCCCCTACCCACTGTCCCTTAAGAGTTCGCAGGTTCATGAACCTTGATTTCCTAGATCTTTAACCAGCGATAGCAACAGAGAATGGAAACCCACAGACCTGTGTATTTCCTTGAAAACGTGAAGCTGTGATTTTTAGCTTGGATTTTGACCTCCCACACCCAGCCTTTTCCCAGATGTGCTGGCAGACAGACAAATCAATTGTTTTGAGTTGTTCTTCCTCTCCACCCCCATGACATGTTAATGAGCAGTGAAGACGCCAGCCGCAGAGTCAGCAAGGCTGAGGACCGGGGCAGCCAGCTGGTGCAGCGCTGGCTGTCCTAACCCTGCCATCCCGAGCTGGCTTCCGTTTCCCCTGTTTCCGGCTTCCCTGCCCAGCTGTCCCCTGATCCTGGTGCGCTGGCTTCCTTGTGAGCTCTGCTTCCTTGTGAGCTCTGCTCTGGGCCCTCTGTCATGGCCCCAGTAATGGCAGTGGATCACTTCACCTCTCACAGAGCTTTCCCCAAGCTCTGCCCCAAGACCACTCTGTGCAGTGAATTGTGAAGAATATCCGCAAGTTAGAGATGGAGAAACTGAGGCCCAGAAGGTTAGAAAGACCTGCCCAATATCACATGGTCCAGGTTGGGGATTCGAAGCCTGTGTTTCTGGTTCTTGGCCTTCCTGTTGGCAGTGCCTACAGGATCCTGGTTTGCCAGTCCCTTCACTGTCAGCATCATCAAAACATGTTCTCAATAAAGGGACAAGTACGTTTGGAAGGGGCCCCGAGCCAGTCACCAGTGAGGCCATGGTCTGGGGTCTCACATGGCCCTTGTTTCAAGGGTGTCTGTCAGTCTCCGGTCAAGGTCATTGGGCACTGGGAGAGATCTCCCCCAGGCCCTGGTGGCTGCTACCCACAAGGCAGATTTGGTTTCTGCTCCCTCACCTGCCCTATCTTCTGGGCTTTGTCTCCAGATGTCACCTAAAGCTAGTGAGATGCCCATGAGTTGAGAATAAAGGACTTGGGGTGTAGATGAAGCCTGATCTCACACTTCCTCCTGAGCTTAGGTATGGATCCACGCTTCCAATGTGCGGTGCTATGAAGATGCCTCCCAAGCCTGTCATGGCCTCTCATTCAGCATTTCCCAGTGACAGTCCCCTATGGGGGCCTAGGGAGACTCTGAAGACCAGGATTCCACTTGCTATGTTTGCCCTGCTGGGGTCTGAGAGCTGGATGTATGTGTGCACACGTGTGTGAGCTGTGTGAGTGTGCTTTGTGTGCACATTTGTATGTGCATATTGTGTAGTATATGTACATGCATGTGTGTTAGTGTAGAGAGTGTGTGTAGGTGTGAATGTATACGTTTGCCTGTGTGTGTGTGTCTGTGTGTGTGTGAACATCAAGGGCAGCTGTGGCCTTGAGTATCCACCTGCCCCATGGCCTGCTGGGATTAGTCAGGCCTTCCTGTTGGCAGTGCCCACAGGACCCTGGTTTGCCAGGCCAATTATTATTTTTCTATTAAATAACTGTTGTCTGCCAACATAATAGAGCAAGAGGAAAGGATTTTTCCTGAAAGACACCATGGAATGTATCTGCTTGGAAAGTCAGGCAAGTGACATTTTCAAGTCCAGCCTTACATACTATGTGACCTTAGGCAAATATATCTTAGCCTCTCTGAACCTCAGCTTCCAGATGTGCAAAGTACACATAAGAATGTTGCCTCCCAGACTGACATGGATCGGATGAGATGTGGTGGGGGAGACAGTAAAGTGCTTTGACTATGATAGAGACTCACACCAATGAGGCCTGGTGTCACAGATACTGCCACAAACAAACTCAGGAGCCAGAGAATGCTGTACTAGCTTGGATTAAGTTGTGGTTTAGGTCACAGTGTGTATACAGCAAAATTAATATGCAGATGATTCTAGAAGAATCCATGAGGCATGACCACAGAGCTTCCTCATGAAGAGAGAAGCTGGGCATCTGGGCTGCCTATGCTGTCTCTCATCTGTCCATCCATCATCCACCTGCCCTTCTGTCATCTCCTATGTGTCCATCCCTATCTATCATCATCTATTTATAAATCCTTTTGTGCTATATGAATTTTGTATCACATGTGTCTAGGATGTTTTTAAAATACACCAAGTATTTTTAAAGTAAAATAATTTTCAAAGAGAAAGCTCAGCAGAATGGGGAACGTGGTCTCTTCCACCACCCCCACCAGCCCTGGGTGCTCCCACAGCCCCCTCCTCGCCTCTCCTGAACTGCATGCAGCTCTCCTCCCCCAGGTAAGAGAAAAGTGAACTGAGACTAAAGGAAAGCACACCACACTGTCACATGTCCCAGGTCACAGGGCCAACAATACAGAGTAAGTGGCTCTAGGATCTGCAGTAAAGGTCTCAGGACAGCAGTGCCAGGGAGTGTCCGACCCCACTAGGAACTGATGGGAAACTGAAGGAGGGCCACCACCACACATGAGTGTGGGCTCAGCATATGTGACAGTGGAGAGGAGGCTGGGGAGGGTCTTTCCAGAGCCCCAAGGAGGTCTCCACATGGTTCAGGTAGGGCTGGGCTTATGTGACACTCTTTATAAAACTTGAGACGTAGTCCCCTTGCCATGGGTCAGGGCAGCCTGGCTCACTGTAATTCCCCTTGAGAGAAAGAAGAGGTCCTGGCAGGTCCCCATCTTGCAATGTTTGAACCAAATAATTCTGAAAACTGAGTTCAAGTTCTGTCACCCAAAGTAACAAACTTGAACAGAGTCCGGTCCCTGCACTGAGCAGGAGCTTGGAACATCTGCCATTTCTGAGATGGGCTGAGTCATGTGAGGTCAAAGCCCCCCTCATTCTCTACGTCCCAAAGCC
Source organism: Urocitellus parryii (assembly GCF_045843805.1). Classification (NCBI taxonomy): domain Eukaryota; kingdom Metazoa; phylum Chordata; class Mammalia; order Rodentia; family Sciuridae; genus Urocitellus; species Urocitellus parryii. The sequence goes on from NC_135543.1 coordinate 26,933,639, forward strand.
TCAGACCTCTGGAGGGTCTTGCTCAGGGAGTGGGGGACCTGCCAGTGAGCTTGGCCAAGGGCTCCCTGTGGGACCTCTGTGTCCTCTGTAACAGAAGGCAGTGGCACCTAGCTGCAGGTGCACTGTCAGGATCATGGAATGCTGTCACTCTACGCTGGCTCTGAATGGCACCTCCACATTCTTGACAGCTCCTGCGTGAGGTGGTCGGTCTTTCTCCAAGAGTGGGAAGAGGTGGGCGAGTCAGGACCACTCAGAATGGCACTTCCTGTCTGCCCTGCATCCCCTGGGAGGGAGCGTCTCTGAGCTAGCTACTGGGGTGGGAGCTGGGGGAGAGGAAGAACTAATGAGGAGATGCAGACAATCGGAGCAGGGAGCAGCTCGTCAGCAGCCTGACAGAACGTCAGCCTCTCTGGAGCCCTCTGTACCTCCCTGGGCAGCGTGCAAGATGGGTCTCAGCTCCCAGCAGGAAGTGTGACAGGAAGGTGGCTGCTCTCTGCTCTGTCTTCAGAGCTTGACAGGCAGCTGTGAGCTGCTACCAAGAGTCAAAGACAGCAGCAGGCAGGCAGGGACACATTTGCCTGCAGGCTTAGGGGTGAGCCTCTGGGGCTGTCAGGCGACCAAGAGACCAGGGCTGTGGGCTCGCCTGCAGCCAGTCGGGCAGCAAGCCCAAATCAGAATATGTCGCCTGACCCTGTGGCCCGGGGAGTCCACCCTTCCCCAAACCAGGGCATGTGGTCTTGACAGGATTCATGGGCAGCTGCCCAATTTGAGATCTGATTTTGAAAGATGGAGATGGGAGAACTTCCTCTTGGGCGGCGGGGGCTGTGTTTGATTCCCGGGACTCAGAGATGAGCCGGCCTCTCCCGCTGAGCCAAGCTCTGCACTTGGAGAGAGAGGGCGTTTAAAAATAGCCCCGCTTGACTTGAATACCTCTGCTCCCTGCCTGCTGCAAGTCAGATCCAATTACTCTGCTGACAAGAGGCTTTTAGCCCGGGAGCCTGGATCATGGATGCCACGCCAGGGAGCCCAGCCCCCAGGGCCCCAACCCCTCCTCTCCCTGCTAGGCTTCCGAGGGTCCAGAAGAAAGGGACCAAGGGGATGTAAAGATCTCCTGCCCATGGCCCAGCTCCGGGCTGTAATTCCGGCAGGTCCAATGCCTTGACCCAATCTGATTTCCTTCATCTATCCCCTTGTGTTGGCATTAGGCAAGCAGTCCCAAGTAATGACCCAGGCCTGAGATGCCACCACAAGAGCCTCACTCCTTTACAATGTGAAGCCCTTCTCAAGGTCCCCACTAAGGTCAAGTGCCCCTCCTCTGGATGGGTTCCTGATCATAGAAAGGGACACAAAGCTAGCACAATAGAATGTCATCTCCATGAGGTAGGACCTCAGCTGTCCAGATGCCTGCTAGCACTTAGTAGGAGTTTACCAAATGTGTACTGAAAGGACACTACCCGTGGTAAAGAGGATGTGGCAGGAAAATACAAAGGGCTTCATGCAACACCCCCCTCGACTGTAAGGGTTAAAGACAGGCTGACTCGGAAGCACTTATCCTAGCCACCATGGTGACGTGCCATGTCTCATCAACAGAGGCCAAGTACAAGGCCCCTAGGAAATCTGAATCTTTCCTTTCTGCAGCCAACGCTTCTGGATAGTAGCTATCATTCAGCAAACTCACCCACCCAAGCCACTTGCTGGTGACCCTGTGAAACTAGCAAATGGCTAGAGCTGAAGCTCCCTCCTCCCAGGGCTCACCCCGCTTCTCCATGGATCTGTCCTCTCCTTTCTACCTGGGATCCCTCCCTTCATTAAACCTTCAACATTATCAGATGCTTAGAGAACAGGAACTGTGAGAACTGTCATGGGGTGCCAGAGCCATCAGGCATGGATAACCCGCCCTGTTGTGACACTTACCACTTTCTGCTCTATGCTTTGTCACAAGAAGCCTTGTCTCAGCAGTACCCTGGGGTGGAGGCAGGGTCTTCGTCACCTGCCATCCACACAGAGCCAGTATCTGGCACATGCTAGTGCCCAGGAGACGTTAGATTCATGAAGGGGTGGGCTTCAAGTGCTACATCAGCAGGGCAGGGAGCCTGGGGTTACTTGTTGGCCACTTGCATGAGCCTGGGAAACTTGGGGACTGATGCACCACCATGTCAATGACAAGAGCAGGAGAGACAAGGTGCCCCCCCATTTGCGGATCTCTTTACACTTTCTTGTAACAAATGTCCACTTGTTTGCTGGTCATCGTAGTTTATGCTCCACTTTCTCTACATCCAGGAATGATCATTAGTGATCATTGAGTGTTTGAGGGCATGGCTTCAGGTCACAACCAAGATCTAGGCCCTGCCAGTGCCTTCCTGGGTGAAATTACCACCAGGTCTCAGGAGCCTCGTTTCAGGTCAAAGCAGGGATCCTTTAGCTGAAATCCCTGGAAGAACCCCGCATGGCCAGTCTGCTCCTCAGTCTCACTGTTGGGGGGTCCTGTCCTTTACCATAACACACATAGACGGATGGCCTCCTCCGCTATCTCCTCCTCCTCCCCTGCCTGTGGGAGGCCATGTGTGTGTGCACAGAAGCTGGATGACAGTTGCAGGCACTAGTAAGACACTGATCACCTGGACCTGGATCTCTCTCTCTCTCTCTCTCCCTCCCTCCATCTCTCCCTGGAGGCAGCTGGAGAGCAGAATCACAAGATTAGAGGCATAACAGAAGTCTGGTACAAGCAGAGGAGCAGGCAGCCAGGTCAGGCTAAGTTTTTGTAACCAAAAATAGGGGCCAAAGCAGGGCCCTAAAGTCGTGTAACTTCAGAGGTAAGATGCACTAGAGCCACTCGTCTCCACCCACCACTCCTCACCACAAAGGAGAGCAGTGGAGCCCGCGGCTTCACAGGAGGATCATAACTTGGTGTAAGTTCTACAGAGGGTGATTTGGCAATGGCACAGAAATCACCCAAGCACAGCCCTTGCTGACCAGTGACTTCACCGTGTATCCTAAAAACAAATTCATACAACACGATGAAGATACATGTAAAGAATGTGCACCAAGGCTGCTTAAGTGCAAAAAAACAACTGGAAACAATCAAATGTCTGCTGACGTGAGAATGTGCATTCAGGGGCTACTGTGTAGTCACGAGAAGTAATGGCCATGACCTCCAGGATGCTTTGAAGTGAAGAAAGCAAGGGGCTTGGAGGGCCCTTCAAGAGCCTCTTACTCTGAATGCCCAGGTTATAAAGACTGCTTCAGACAGAATGAGGAACGAGCAGCAGAAAACCAACCCTCAGCTGCCCAGAGCAAGCTCAGCCCTAGGCCAGGGCTGCCTGATTCCTGGTACAGAGGTCCCTCTGTGGATCCAGTGTCCACCTTGCTCAGAAGTGGCCAGGGGTCCACAGCCTCTTAGCCTCCACCTCCCTAGGGCTGGCAACCCCAAGTCACCTTTTACCTACAGATGACAAACCTCAATGGAGCCTCTGATCCCCTGCCTTCCCTCTTTCTCAGAAGATCATGTCTATCAAACAGAACTTACTCATTCTCGATCAAGGTGTCTGCTCCTCAGGACAGCATGCTGTCCTGGTCATGGGTACCCACATCAGTGCTCCCCTTTATCCTCCTTAATCCTTAAGTAGAAAACATACCCACATACTATCCTTTCTTTTTTCTTTCTTTTTTTCCCCCCATGCTAGTGATAGAACCCCGGCATCTATGAGCCACACCTGCTCCTGACCAGTCTTTCTTTTGTGCATCAATGTTCTTTTTCCTCAGTCTTAAGGCTTTAGTCACACAATAATGGCTGACGCGTATATTGCTCACAGTGTATGCCAGGCACCATCTTGTTCTTCCTATATATTAATTCACTTAATCCTTAGAACTCTGTGGTATTGCTATTATTATTGTCCCTGCTTAATCAACAAGGAGACCGAGGCACAAAGAGGCCAAGGAACTTGGCAGGAACAGAGTCTCAGAAGAAAATGCCCTGTGCGCAGCTAGGCAGTGAACAGCGAGCTAAGACTTGGAGCAAAACCCACAGTTTGCAGAAAAGCCTGTGAAGTGACTCATGACACAGATAAACAGCACTGGCAAACCTTCACGTTCATCTCAGACTATCAGACTATCACGCTCTTTTGACATCAGCTCATTCACAGCCATCTGTTCCAAGATGAGACCACAGACAAACTGAATGCAACAGTAATTCCACTCATGCTAGAATGTTCTAGAGAAATTTCTGGTTGGTCCAGCAATTCCTACCATCTACAAACTCTGACGAAGACATGTAGAACTCCAGCCCTCAGACTCTGTTTTGTTACCAGGGATTGAACCCAGGAGTGCTTAACCATTGAGCCACATCCCCAGCACTTTTTATATTTTATTTAGAGATGGGGTCTAGCTGAGTTGCTTGGGGCCTTGCTGAGGCTGGCTTTGAACTCACAATCCTCCTGCCTCAGCCTCCTGAGCCGCTGAGATTGCAGGTTTGAGTCACTGAGCCCAGTTAGCCCCCAAACTGTGTAAGTTCTTCTCCTTGAACATCCCCTTTGAGCTGCCCCACAGGTTCCCCCGATGTGTGGTCTCCCTCACAGCAAAGCCTAATACCTCACTCTGACTACTCCCAACAACCTCCGTCCATGGCCCGTATCAGACGGTTCTGGAATGTGAATCTCAGAAGTCAGGCTCTGTGCTAAGCGTGTGACCTCTCTGGACTCTCTACTGCTTCCACACTGTCATCACGGGTGTTGCACCAAGCTGGCACCAGGCAGATGAGCCTGAGGCCTGCTCTGGCTCTGGGTGGGCAGCGGGTGGGGCCAGGAGATGGCAAGCAAGCTCTGCCACTAGGCAATGCCCTCACCGTCTTGGTGTTTCTGAAAGCAGACTTAGGACACCTCTTGCTTACACTCCCCTGAATGGCAGCCTCAGTCACAGCACCCCATCAGCTAAGGTCACACCTGTAGCCAACCTGCCCAACTGAGTGACTTCCCAGCTCCACGTGTCCTGGAGCTTTCCCACCTCCAAATATCTCTCCAGCCTCTTTCCCTGGTCAGAAGTGCCCCCTTCCCCCATCCATCTGGCCCAAACTGATTCAGACTTCAAAGCTCAGCCCCATGCCCCCTGCCCAGGAGGGCTTCCCTGACAACCCCACCAGATCTTTGCCACCCGAATTCCTGCAGACACTGTCGATCTCTGCACTTCTAGAAAGTCCAGGGCCCCAGGCAGCCTTGTGACACTAGTAATGATGTAGCATCTGTGGTTTCACCCAACTCTTTGAACAGGTGGATCTTGTCACCCCAACTGAATAGAAGCTCCTTACAAGCAGAGTTACCTGATATGCCCCAAGGCTTCCAGCCCTGTGCCAGCCCCAGCAAGTCCTTCCCTGCTCTCAGTTTTTAGAACCCAGCTATGAATAACAGCTGTGACTCATTTTTTTTCCCATGCAGGCCATTTGCTGGACTCTCAGGTCTGAAAATGTCCTCTGCATGATTAGCCTCCAACTCCAAAAAACAAAACCAAAACCACTCATCTACTGAAGACCTCATCTGTCCAAACCTGGAAGGAAGAGTGCTTCCAGGCGGGCACCGTCCTGCTGGGCGACAGGATTATGAGCTGTATTTTTTCAAATTTCTTGTTCCAGGGTTTTATAATGGGGGCAGAAATAAAGCCATAGAATAACAATATTAAAAACAGCATGTCCCAGAGACAGAGAGGGCATCTGAGCAAAGAAGATGGGGTCAGTCCACTCTAGCCAGTGGCAGCCATGCTGGGTGGGAGGTCAGAGACCCCTGAGGAGGAGGAAATGCAGTTTCTGCCAAAGATTGTGGGTCGAAAAGTGGACTGTCAGGCCAGAGCTGGTCCCTGACTCTGTGGGATGAAGACGGCAGTGACCTGGAGAGGGAGGCAGGAGCCAGGGCTGCTAATCCCAGGGTTTTCAATTGATCTCAAACACGAGAATTCGAGGCAAATAAAAGGAAACCCACCTCGGTGTGGCAGGGTGCAATTTGTAGGACTCATTCCTCCTGCCCCCCTCCCCCCCCCCCCGCCGCCAGAGGTGGCAGAGGCAAGGACAAAAGTCAAGTTCAAGAAGGTTTTAGATAACTTTTAAGTAAAAGCTCCATAAATAGTCATTCTTAAAGGGAAACTAGGTTGTTTGAGAACATGAAAAGGTCACCTATTGCCTACCCTATCTTTGTGTGTCTCCATCAGGGTTTGGATTCTGGGATGGAAGGGACAGAGCCTGGAGCTGCCTGTCTACTCCCAGTCACCAGTTCCTTGTGGGACAGCGGGGAACAGAAGAGCCCTACAGTCCAACACCTGGCTGCTACTGGTAGGTCTTGTGCCCAACCCTCAAAACTTGGGCCCACATCCAATCCCTCTTGGGATCCATCTTCCCAGCTGGGGCACCCTGACTGCTCCTGCCCCAGACAGAGGGATCTGGTGTTCCAGTCCCCAGCCTGCCACCCCCTGGCAGGGAGACCCTGGGCAAGTCAGGCCCTCTCTGAGCCTCAGTCTTGTCATCTGCACAATGAGCCAATGAGGGGCTCTCTGGGGACCGCTGTAGTTTGACATTTGTCCTCTCCAAGTCCATCAGTCTCATGGTTCCTAAAGGCCCAGAATAGAGACCAGAAAGCCTTCAAGCCTTCAAAGTTTCCATGAGAGTTGGCCAGCCCCAGCCAGCACTCAGGGTCAATGGCAGTGAGGGGTGAGCCCCTTCCCCCTGTAGGCCACCTGGCTGGGCTGTGCCATGGCTTCCAGGCTTCGTTCCCCTGAAAAAGGACCACTCTTGGGGAGGCTGAGAACAGCTGGTTTTATGCAGCAAGAGCTGAATAGGACTGGGCCTGTGTGAACCGTAAGGATGCACGTGTGTGAGGTGTGTGCGTGTGAGTGGGTGAGTGAGTGTATGAATGTACACAAGTTCAGGAGAGCAAGGATGCAGGTGTGTGTGGATGTGTGCACATGAGGGTGCTTGGGAGTGAATGCAAGTGTGCACAAGGACAGCATGGTGTGAGCATCATGTGCACATGTATACAGGGGAGTGTTATGTGAGTATGTAAAGGTGTGCACACATGTATAGCTATGATGTGGGGGGGGTGAGCATGAGGATGTGTAAAGTTGTGCACATGTGTGTGGATATGTATGTAGGTGGGCATGGGGGAGCAGTTGGCGTAAGTGTGGATGCCTGTGTCAGGATACACAAGAGTGCACATGCCACACAGAATCTGTCTGGATGGGAGGCAGGGAATGTAGGTCCTGCAGGAACCAGTGCTCTGGGTTCTGCTACCTAACCATCATGGTAGGAATCCTCAAAGCTCTCCCATCTCCAGACCTCTGCCTGGGTGTCCCACATACACATCCTACTTGACTCACCCAGAGCAAATTCCTTTCTCTCTCCCACCTTCTCGTCTGACCCCATGGGGTGTACGAAGCTCACATGGATCCAGTAACCATCCATCCGCCTCCTGCAACCATCACCACGGCACCAACCACTCCACCCTCCTGCTGGTCTCGCTTTCAAACAGCTGACACGCTGCAGCCAGGCCCTGTCAGTTGGCCACAGCCACCTCCTTCAGGCCCTGCTATTTCCAAGAAGCCCTCAGAGCCGAAAGAGTCACTGAGGACCCCTGAGCTAAAACTTCTCTCCAGGAAACTCAACAAATCACTGGACCTCCCCGTGTTCCAGAGGGCAACGCCCCACTCCTTCACCACACAGTGTACAACAGATGTGCTCAAAAATAATAAGGTGTCACTTTAGGAACCAGGCTCTACGTAAAAGGAATTATATAATGAGCCTTATCCAAAAATGGGGGCAGGGTTGCCACATCAAACTTGCTAGAGTTAAGCTCGGCTCTTGGTACAGTGGAAAGACAGGCAGCTTTGGAGCCAAAATGTGAATCTGCAACCAATATACAGCCACACCAGCTGGGTGACATTGAATATTTCACCTAATTTCTCCAACTTCTTCAGCCTCAGTCTCTACAACTCGAAAATGGGACTCATGATCTCTACTCACTGTGTTCTGTGAGAGTGATATGAGTCACTGAATTCTGAATGCATTGCATGTCTGACACAAAATCAGTGTTTTACACCTGTTAGTGTGTATCTGTCACCCTTCTCCCTGTCCTTGATCTACAGCCATCAAAATTACTTAGTAACTTGGACTGGGTTGGGGCTCAGTGGTTGCACACTTGTCTGGCATGTGTGAGACACTGGGTTTGATTCTCAGTACCACATATAAATAAATAAAAAATACAGGTCTATCAACAACTAAAAAAATATTTTAAAAAATTACTTAGTAACTCGTTAGATTAAGTTAAAAGGAGTGAGAGAGCCCTCGGTTCACTGGCCATATCACATCTTCCCACAACATTAAATCACAATGCAGCTGTGGGAAGAACTTGCAGATGTGACCCCAGAACCACTGAGGAGTTTTGAGGAATTGAGATCCACGGTGGAGGGGTTGCAGATCATAAATCATGTTTACATTTTCCTACAGGGAAAAAAGGTGAATTCCAGAACTTTCCATGAGAATATAAAACACCCTGACAAATTTGTAACAACATTTAAAATGGTTTATGATCACTTGAAAAGGGGAGGAGAAGAAGTGGGCACACATAATCAGGAGGGGCCCTGTGGAGCTCCTTTGTGACAAGAGTCAGCTGGGCTGGTGGATGAAGACCACTAGAGTGTGACAGATCCAGTGGTCAGGCATCTGGAATGTTGCAGAAGGAAACGTCCAATAGCTATTCATTGAAAAGGACGAATCAGAAAATTGAAGAAGACAGTTATGAAATGCTTGTGGATAGAAATGAGATATGTAGTCTGGGCAATAGATACTACACTTAGGTCAGGTGGCCCCATGAATGTGGGTTGATGTCAACCTAGAGGGAGGGAGGGAGGGGAGGTGGAAACTAGAGCCATGGGACGTGGCTTGACAAGGCTAACACAATCCTAATATCACAGATGAAACTCCCAGCATGGAGGCCAGAGGAGGGGCCATGTACACCTCAGAAATACAGGAAGTTTTGGAACACTAGAGACACTGAGACCTGTCATCAAACATCAGCAGGGCCGGAATTTTACATAAACAACAATATTTTTACTATAAGTATGTCCCTTGTGATAATTGGGATATACTTGTACCAAAAAATCATTTGTTGTTTATAGGAATTAACAGGGTGTCTTGTGTTTTATCTGGCAGATGCGCCTTTCTGCCCTGTTTTGGGACCACAGAGGAGACACTCAGCTTCTCGGCTGTCAGGTGCCATGACTCCAGGAAGATCCCTGGAGAGGCTTAGACCACTTGGGGCTGACTCAAGGGTTTGCATATATTCACTTAACAGTGTTCCTGGACACTAGGAACACTGTTCTAGGGGGCTCAGTGGAGGAACCCCAAGATGGAACGAGCCTCAGCTCTGTTCTTGTGTCCTCTGACCTGCACATGATGCAGTCACAGCCAGGCCCTGAGGAGCAGAGTGACTGTGGGCAAGTCACTGCCTCTCTGGAAGAGGATGAAGCGTGGGCCGAGTCCTTTTGTGCCCTCATGTTCTTGGATCCATGATAAAACTTAACTACAAAGAATCCTTATTCTTAATTGATTGATATTGAGAGACCTGAAAAATTCCACGAGAAGAAAAAAACCTTGACAGCAGCAATAGGAGAAGTTAGGGTGGGGTGACACATTCATGAGCCCTCTGACATGGGCTGGAATCAAGTCTGCTGACTCATGGAGGTTGGGATGACCATTCCAAGGTCATCCTTGGACTCTGGTGGTCCTCTCCCCAAGAAGAGGGACAGAGGCCAGACACCCTTGACACCGCCAATGTTTGTTTCATCGCCTCCCCCTTTTCCTCCATTCTTGTCTGAGTGCCTGGGACACTCTGCTAATGGCCATCAGAGTGGGCGCTTTCCAGGAAGCTGAAGGCTTTGCCCAGTTCAAGGACACACATTCCCAGGACACATGCTGTCACAGTCTCCTGGGGGCACATTTGATGGGGGAAGGAGCAGGACATCCTGCACCGTGGGACCCCAGGACGCACACAGCCATGCACAACCTGGCCCTTTCAGCTGTGCTGCCCATGAGCACGGCTCTGGGATCAAGAGTCCATTCCCTCATCCCAGTTCCACCTCTCCCTGTCACCCTGAGCTGTTCCTGGGAAGGCTTGTCTGTCCTCATGCAAACAATGGAAACCACTGGGACAACCCATAGGATAGCAGAGAGTTCAGAGGAACACCCTACAGTTGAAGATACCTTGTCCATCATAAAACATGTCACAGTTCCTCATGACCTCCTGGGGACTTTGCTAACTGCAGATTCCTGGGTCTGGTGGCAAACTCACTGCTTAGTGATCTCTGGAGGCCATTCCCATGAGTTTGAGCTTTAACAGGTGCTCCTGGGGTTCTTTGGCACAGTGAACTTCAAGCCACTGTCCTACATATGTGTCCTAGAAAGTGACTACATGTTGGTGACATGGTTGGTGACATGTCTCCTTAGCAATTAGAAGACAAAAGACAGAAGCAAGTGGGAAGAAAGATCCTAACTACCCACCCACCCAGAAGCCCCGAGCGATAGAGGGAAGAGCCTTGGTGTTTAGGATGTTTGGCCTCTCCTGTCACCAGTGCCAGATCCCTGGATGTCAGCAGCGTTAAGGCCACCAGTCTCCACCCTGGAGGGTGAACAGTGGGCTCTCCACTCACCCTGTCCCACTAGTGTCAACCCAGCTCCAACCCCCTCTCCCTCAAACCCTCCCGGCCCCCTCGCCTCTGTGTGCCCCAGCCCTCAAGTCCCAGCCTCACATCCCATGCTTCCTGGGACATGGCCAGCACTTCTGTGTAGTGGTCTCACTATGTCAGGCTCATGTCCCCACCTGCAGGCACCTGAGGGCAGAGAGGTGAGTTTCTCTTGGTGGACCATCCACAGCTTCTGACAGGGTCAGAATATCTGCTCCTCCCACCTGTTTCCTTCCTTCCACCTGACCCTGCCACCTCACCATGACACCACACACACACACACACACACACACACCACACACCACACACACACACACACACACACACCACACCACACCACACACACACACACACACTCCCACCTCACCACACACACACACCACACACACACACACACACACACACACACACTCCCACCTCACCACACACACACACACACCACACACACACACACTCTCTCTCTCTACCTCTCTCTTCTCTAGCTCTGCTTTGACACCCATGAGAAGCCACACACACTGGTCTGATATGTCCTGCTCCGGAGGATTCCCACATTACCGCCCACTCCAATCCCCGACTCCCGACCCCAGGAGAGGCTGAAGGTGGGGTGAGAGACAAGAATGGCATCTAGTGAAGGCCCCTCCTTGCCTCCTCCTGGAAGCTGCAGGGCAGGAAGAGCAGACGTCTCCAGCATGGTCCTCCAGGCCTGGCCAGGGGAGGCGAGCCTCATTGACTCCTGGCAGAAGACAGCTTCCTGTTTCTAAGAATCCAGGCTTTGAGAGGCTCGGGTGCCCAGCTGCCCTTACACAGACCGTATTGTGGTGAGTCTCAGCCGGCTCATATTTCCCTTGCAGAGCCCTCAAGCTTTCAAAGAAAAAGGGCGCCAGCAGGCTGCTTCAGATACCCGCTGGATTTGGCTGGTCTGAGCCAGTTGGAAAATCAGCAGAAAATCCACCCAAGCCACATCATGCCAAGATCTTGGGAAGTTTTCAGAGACTTGGGCCTCTGCCACACCCCTCCTTGGATGGCTCAGGCTGTCCCTGTCTGGGTGTGGAGTGCAAAGCCAGCACTACCAAAACAGTCCCAGCCCCTTCTTCATAGTCTCCTATTGACCATGCGGATAATTGGTTCCTGGCCCTGAAAGCAGGCTGAGTACTGAACAAGTCCTTCACCCCTCTTGGATTAAACAGCATTGAGCTCAACAGTTGGTAGGCACTTGACAAAGACCACTGAAATCCAGTTACGTTGAAGTGGTTGATGTGAGCAAAGTGAGTTGGGTTCACATTTAGTCACTATTAGCTTAGGCTTTACTATGTGCCAGGAACCTGCTAGGTCTTAGGACTTGGATGGAGGAAAGTATGGGAAGGACATAGTCTATACCTTCATGAAGCCTGTATCCTGATTGGTAACAGGAGACTTGCATCCAGACAGCTGGAATTTCTCTTCAGGTGCCTGCACCTGCTAATATTCCCCTTTCTTCTCTCAATGATGGGCCCTGGGATTCTGGTGGCCAAGCCAGAAGGCCAAATGAGAACCATGAGAAAAACACAAAATGGCTTCAGTGATGCCCTCTCTGTCTCCCCCTTCTTTTCAATGTGACCAGAATCTCCTCCAGTCAAATATTGAGTCTATTCTCCACCCTGCAATTCCGCTGGCTTTGGACTTGCTTTGGTCAGTAGAATAATGCAGAGAGGACTACTATAGTTCTGAGTCTAGACCTCAGAGCACCACATTCTCTCTCTCTCTCAGATTCCTGCCTCTGCCATGTGAGCCAGGCTGAGCTAACCTGAAGGACCACATGTGGCCCCATGGAACAAAACCATGTCAACCCAATTGTCCCAGCCCAGGCCACAGACACAGAAGAGAGGTTAGGGAAGAGCAGCCAGCTATGCAATGAATGAGCCCTGATGAGCTGACATGGGGCCTGAAGGATGGATTCTTTGTAGAATGATGAGCAATTATAAGACTATGGTTCCTGGCCCCTGAGTGTCGGGTGGATTATTAGGAAGCATCATTGTGGAAACAGATACCAATACCAGCCCAAACCAGACACCTACTGCAGACAGCTCTGCCACTCGACTTCTTCTTCCAATCTTCATCTGGCCCCAGAAAGCCACTGGAGAAAGAGAATCCCTAACTTGGAACTCTCACACTGAACATTGCCAATTAGCTCCTGTCTCCCAAATTCACTTAAGCACATTCCAGGTGCAGACCTACTGAGATCCTCAGATCCTTGGAGTTTCAGAGAATGAACAAGATCTTATCCCCTGCAGCAGGAATCATGGTTAAAATCACAGATGTGGAGGTGGACAGATTCAGATTTGAGTCCTGGCCCTGCCATTCACCAACTGAGTGACTTAAATCACTCAGAAAAGTGACTGAAGTGGTTCAGCCCTGGCAAACGCATCTGTAAAACGGGGGTGATACTCAAGTTTGTTCCTCAAAAGGAATCAACGGTGAGGACCGGGAGTAATGATGTAGGCTCAGTAATGATGTGTCCCCATTGTGGGTTATCTTGTCCCCTGGGGACATTTGGCAGAATCCAGAGATGTCTCCCCACTAGACACCAGCTGGCAGGAGTACAGCTGGTGTCTAGTGGGGAGAAGCCAAGATGCTGCAGAGCATACAATATACGAGACAGCCCCCCAAAGAATTATCCAGTGCCAAAATATGAAGCCTAGCCTCTGGCTCTGCCTCTGGCACACAGCAAGCAGCAGAGGAGATGGTCAGGCAGTCCCCTGGAAATGTAGGGCTCAGGAGCTCCTGCCCCTTCCGGAGAGGCTCAGGAGGAAACACTAGTAGCAAACCTGGTGCTGAAAATAGCTCACTCGCCTTCCGTCTTTCAATCCATCCACCCTCTAGCTCTGTAAAATGGGAGTCCAGCTGGTCTGGACTGATTTAGGTGTAAGCTTGAGTTCCACAAATTCCTCCACAAGAGAAGTGAGGTTTTGCATGGAATTCATTGAAGGCTTGGAGCAAAGCCCCATGCACGAGAACATTCCCCATTTGTCAAATGCTCAGGTTCATGAAGTTACCCTGTATCCTCCACCAGGACAACTGTTCTCAAAGAACTAGCCATGATAAAATGCACTGGAACCTTCCTTTGTTGATACAGAAAGACTCTGGCTCTTGCAGAAACACCCTAGGGGCCGTGGTTAAGAGTCACAGCTGCCCTTGCACAGTGGTGGGGACAAGGAGGGAAGTTCTGGATTTCTCATTGTTGGAATTTGGGGGTGTGTGTAAGGGTCTATTAGAGCTAAAATTTAACCCCACCAGGGTTATTAGTTTATTATGCATATGCCTCAAACCAACTGAAACTGCTTTCAGTTTGATCAGTGGCTCAGAGTAACTCCCCCTCTGTGACCATAGTGCTTAGCTGAGAGCAAAATAAGAGTGAGGCCGACTGGCTGTGGGCAGTGGAGGGTGGAGAGATTCACCCACAGTGGCAGAAGTCCCCCAGGCTCACTTAAGTATCATGCAGCTAACCCTTTGGGAGGGAGAGGGAGAGGTCTCACAGGAGTAAACCCAGCACAATTGAATTTCAGATGTCGCTGGCAGGCTAGAAAGAGGGCACTGTCCCAGCCTTGGGCAGGGGACATGATTGGTGGGACAGAGGCTGCACAATTACAGATTCCCAGGCTGGGGCCATGCTTGCCTTTGCCCAAGAAACATTACACTGTCATGATGGAATCAGAGCATGCACTTTGTCACTTCAAGTCCATGGTTTTACCCATCTTAAAGTCTGCAAGGGGCCACATTTGTCTTGCCATCACTAGTCACTTATTTCTAAGGGAGAAGGTTCTAGAGGAAGGAAATTATGAAAGCCTGGCTTGCAGCAGAATGTGCATCCTCCAGGGTCAGCAGGAAGCCAGCGGGAAGGTGCCTACGGCAGGCTCTGCCTGCTTCCCATGGTGCTGGGAGCTGCCCACTGCAATCTCCCCTGGAGCATCCTGGCCTCCATCAGGCAGTGGGTGCCCTTGTTCCTCCAAGCCTCATGGCAATGGGGATTCAGAAGAGTTAAAGGGCCCCATGGCTACTGCAGAGGCAGGCTTTGAACCCCCTCCAGCCAGACTACAGAGCCCAGCTGCAGCACGCGAGCTCTTGTGACCTGGATATCTCCCTGCTGGCCCCTGCACAGCAGCCCAAACCCCTGAGTATTGGGACATGGCTTCCCAGGATGGAAGGTTTGAGACACCTGGAAGGTACACCAAAGTTTGGAGTAAGCAATACAGGTGCAAGACCTCACGCTTTGATAAGTCATGTAGCCCTGCCTGGACAGGAGGGGAGGGGCCCTGGCCCAGGCAGGGCTTGAAACTATGGAAAGAAAGAGAAGGAAGGCTCCTGACTGCTTTTAGGAAGCCCTGAGGCAGAAGAGGAAACAAGAATCTCAGATCTGAAATCACTGCTCGGCAGGGAGCCTCGCCCAGAGAATTCCTGGCGACTCAGGTGGGGTCTGGCCATCTGTCCCCTACTACCTTGGAATTCCTCTTCCACCCTAAAATAAAGGTTGGGGCTATTCACCCCACAGAGTTCTCCTTGAACACTGCCAGGTGTGGTCAGGTGAAACTAGTGGCACAGCCTGTTGGCAAAGATCAGGGTTCCTACACAATGCCTTATCTGGGTGCTGCTTTTAAATATAGACCCACAATTTAAGCAAATCTGACCAGGACAAGCCTGAGTTTGTGAGGACGATACACCAGCACTTGAGTCCCCAAGCTTTGCCGGGTTCATCCTGCCACTAAGTGGCTATGGGACAATGAGCAAGTGCCTGGATCCCTCTGGATCTCTGCACCAAGGGAGCGAGGAGGCTACCTGAGGCCTCTGGTTTCCCTCTGAGCTCCTGCATGCTGTTTTTGGGTTCCTGGAGGCTGGAGGCACAGGGACGCAGGTTGGAAGTCCCACCCTAATGCCCTCGTGTGAGTCATTTTGAACTGACAAGTTCAACTCCACAAAGGCATAGTGTCCTCCTGGGTACAGAAGCAGCAGTGCCCACCTCTCCCACAGGCCCAATCTAAAGCCAGGTAGCTGGGAATGCCCAGTGGGGGACAGGGTCATGCTGAGCCCCAGCAATAGTCCAGGGTACATCAGCCTAGACCTCCCCCTGTGGGTCTTCCCCAGTAGACAAACCCATCACCCCACCTATGTGCTCCCTGACCAGCTTCCTCTGAGCCCACATCCACTGCCCCATGGGACAGGTCTATGGGTCACAGGGAGCCTTCAAGGACTCTCAGAGTGGCTCTAAAGAGCTGTCCACGTCCACCCAGTATGGGCAGCAGGAGACCAAAAGAGAGCTCTGGGGGTCTCAGTTGGAGAAGCTTGTGGGGTGAACACATAGGACCCCACGAGAAGCCCCAAGCTGAAACCCATCAAATGCTCCATTGGCCTTTCAGGCAGCAGAGGGGTCTGGAGTGATCCAAACACCTTTGGGGAAGAGGTGAGTCACATAAAGGTCAGGGAAGGGGACAGGGTGACAGGGGAGTGGCGTGGGGAAAAACACATAGGCAGGAGTGAATGCTGAGTGTGCGTGTGTGTGTGGTGGGTGGGAGTGGGGAAGCCTGCTATGGGAAGGGGACACTGACACGTCTCAAGCTCATTCGTCACAGCACAGGAAAGCAGCTGGGTGACCACTAGTTCCGTGATGTGCAAACTTAATGTCCACAGACCAAGCAGAACAGCTCAGGAGAAGGTGGGAGAGCCTGCTGCTCATACTAGCCCTGCCCCCACCCCAGGGCTTGCCCCAGGAGGCCCCCAGGAGCCCAGGTTCCACGCATGATGGGTGAGAATGGGGTGGAGAAGCATCAAGCACACCGACATGGTCATTTCCTTGAATCGGGAGCATGCAATGAGCCAGGTACAGTGCGCGGCTCTTGCACCAGGCTTCCAATTCTCAGGGCAACAGGAAAGAGCAGGGATGCCATCCATTGGTTAGACGGAGAGCAGAGAGAGAAAAGAGGCTGAGGGTCTTGCTCCAGGTTACACACTGTGAAGGAGGCACTGGCCTAAAACCCTGATCTCCTGCCCTACACCCAGTGAGATGTTCTTGTGAAATAGAAGTCATGAAGTACTCTGTGAACTATAAACTGTAAAGAATGAATAACGAAATAAGCAACTCCTAAATTGGGTGTGGTGGTGCACACATGTAATCCCTCTCAAGAGGCTAAGGCAGGAGGATTGTGAGTTCAAAGCCAGCCTCAGCAATTGAGCGAGACCCTAAGCAACTTAGCAAGACCCTGTCTCAAAATTAAAAATAAAATAAAAAGAGCTGGGAATGTGACTCTATGCCCCTACACTCAATCCCTGGTGAAAGAAAGAGAGAGGGAGGGGAGAGGGAGGGAGGGAGAAATGGCCACCCCCTCTTGATGGAGAAATGACTGGTACCATTTTGTCCACAACCCTGGGAAGTGGGAACTCTTAGTCACAGCCACCCAGAGCCAAGTCAGAGCTGGCCAATCGGTCTTTCAGAATATTATGAAATGTAAGGAATTTCTCTCTATCACTTACTGCTTTCAAGAATTTCAGTGACCACTGTTTTATAGATGGCAGAGATGCCAGTCAACCAATATCCCCCTTCCATTTACTGAGCGCTTCCTGAAGTGATTTCTATGCCTTGTCCCCTTTGATCCTCACAGCCCTCTGTGGCATTAATATTTCCATTTTACAGATCAGGGAATTAAGTACCAAGATCAAGGAACCTGAGCCCAGCAATTCTGAGCCCACAGTGCCTTCCTGTCTCCTTTGACATACTGACCACTCACTATAAGTGCCCGTGAAAGGGGCTGATGGTCTAACTGTCCTGCAGAAAAAAAGGAAAGAAACTGGCCCGTGTGCATCACTCAGTGAAGTGTGACCCTTCTCCAGTCATTGCCATTTGCTGTCAGGCCAGGTACGGCCGATGGAGTCTGTGCAATTCCCTGCAAGACCCTCACCCTGGTGTAATCTCCCTCCCTGCACCAACGCCACCCCCGAGGGGCAAGAAGAAAGAATCACAGGATTCTGGGAGGGTGGGGAAGGCTGTGGGGTTTGTCGCTGCTGGGAAAGATGGAGGCCATTTAAACAGTGAAGGGAAGGAGGGGCTGGACATTGTGGATGAAGGTCAGAGCAGGAGTCAGCCCAGGTCCACTGGTTGGCTCCACTGGTCTGGCTCACCCCACCAGGAAAGGTCTCAAGGAGTCATGAACAGGCGCAGCTAGGTATACAGAAAGGACAAGCCAGGGAGAAATGGGGACAGAGTGATGGCTGATTAGAAATGGCCACTTCACTTTTTGAGAGGACAGCTCTGACATTAATAAAATCTAAGGAGGGCCCCCAAAGTCCCCTACCGCCCCCTCACCTGGCGGCCTTTGGCTGGGTTGCTCCCTGTACCCCTTCAGAATTTCTCTGTGCCCACAGATGCACACAAAACAGAAGAGTCGAATTAGATGATTGATGTGCTTTGGTTTTTTTTTTTTTTCTTATGACATATTATGTGTCTGTCCCATGGGAATTTATCTAGCGCATTTAGAACTTTGAATGATGTTTCATTTATCAACATTGTTGGGAAAGAGTAGCATAAGTGAATTTTCCCTGTAACAGAAACTTACTCATTTAATCTCCATCATTTAACATGAAAACCTTTCGTAAATGTTCACAAGCTTGTTCTCCTGGCTCTTTAAACAGTGTCTAAATACAATGGACCCTTCCTTGTTTCTTTGGAATCCTAATTACCTAAAGGTGAGTTATGATACAGGATGATAATGTACCTGCTCTCCCTATTACAAGTTCTGGGGTCCATAGCTTGTCCTTCCCCTTGCAATTGGCTGTTCCCAATCTGTTGTAGACCTTGAGCCAAGAGAAAACTCTGCCTCTAGTAGAAGCCTTTGTAAACTGAGGCAATAAACTATTTAAAGAAATCCAATATGCTGTCCCTGAGTTAAGTAGACGTGTTTCATGACAACTATTTCAATGTTTTGTGTCTTTTGTTAGATCCTTTTTTGCATGTTTGTGTGTTTATTTATTTTTTGTTTTGTTTTGTTTTTATTTTGTTTCTGTTTTCATGGTTCTGGGGACGGAACCAGGGCTTCCCGCATGCTAAGCAGGTGCCCTATCACTGAGCGGCACTCCAGTGGGGTGCTACCCTTTCTTTTACACCCACCTCTGCACACAAACACATCTCTGAGTTCTCTAGGTTTACTTCTAATTCAAGGAAATGGAACTTTCTTTGGTTAATCCTAAAACCACCCTCCAAAAGACTCACTTATTCTTGTGGACTAGGATATAGTAAGCAGGTCCATGGTGCCCCCCGCCCCACCCGCACACTCTCCATCTGAGAAGACTAAACCACCAGAGTGAAAAGAAGCCATGAAGATACACTACACTCCAGACCCCAGCTGAGGGAAGCTTCACTTAGCTCTGACCCTCGGAGCACTCTGAGCCCTTGACCATGGGCAAGGGCAGACCCTGGAAACAGTGAGAGCTCTGCAGCCTGGCATGGTCAGTCTACAGGCTCCATCTGTCCTGGAATAAATTATTCTACAGATGGAGCAGTGTCCGTGCCTCCAAAGGAATCCCAGGACCAAATGCATATAGGAAGCTCCAAGTTTAAAAGTCAAGTTCTCTCCTGCAGGCCCTTTCCAAGCCTTTCATACACCATGAGTAGTGAATCTTCAAGGTGGAGGTGTCGTTATGCACAGGAGTTCTCAAAGTTGCTTAGCCAGCAAACCCAAGCCCACTCTGAGAATGCCACATTTCTCTCACTTCCCTCCTCTAATCCTAAAGAACCATGTGACCTTGAGCAAGGCCCTTTCCCATCTTTCGGCTTCATGTTCTTCATGTGTTCAGTGATCACCAATGGATAGATTGGGAATGGTAAAGAGCTTTGCAGGGAACCCATGTGCCAACTTGAATCTTGGAAAGTCACAGTCTATATATGCTGCCTGGGGGTTGAGGGAAAGCTACCGTAGTTGATAAGACCTGTCTGCCCAGGTCTGATAGCCTGCATGCCCACACTGACTGTCCCTGTAACTGGACAACCCCTGTGATCACATTCTGCTTCAAGAGTTTGCTTTGAGCACAACCAGGCCCCTGACATGACCCTGGGCTTTCAGAACTCCATAGTCACAGGGATCTAAAGCCTCTCCACTCTCACCATAGGCCTCCAGAGCTAAAGCTGTTCCTGTCCATTGGCCTTACATAGCCTGCATGCTTGGCTCTTCCAACCATCTCAAGTTGTGCTGAGAAACTCAGGGATTTCCACATTTTGCACAACCTCAAGAGGAATTTGGTATCAACATTTGGACAAGATTCCCTCCTACAAGTCCTGGAATAACACAGGTCCTTACACATTCTTTATCCCCAAAGTTAAGTGCCATTTTTATTTTGGATTCACCTCTGAAGGCCTCCACTGTCCAAAGGAAACTGCTTTCCTCACCTCAGCACCACATGGGTATCACGGGGAGGGGGTGTTTTAATGAGGCCCCTGTCCTCCATGCTCATTTACTGGGTGGAACTGCAGAGGTGGGACCTAGCCATCTGTCTTTTTTCACACTTGCTTCAGTTGGACACTGAAGTTGAGAACCACAGGACCTCAAGCAACTTGTCTCCTGAGCTGGCCAGACCAGGGCTGTGTACTGACAAGGTACAGCAAGATCTCACTGGGTGAAACCACCAGGAATCTGTTTTTCTGACCTGGCTCACTCACAAGGCACCTCATTCCTCATCCTGTCTGCTGCCTCTTGGGATTGTTGTGAGGAAAGAACTAAACAGATATCTTTGCAAAGTACCTGGTCCAGAACCAGCACCCAGCAATACCCCAAAATATCAGTGTCCTTCCCTCCCTCTGCTAATATGTAGCTGCTCCTCTGTCCCAATCTTGTTTACCCTGCCAGAGGTTCTAGAAATCAGAAGGTGGAGTATCCCCAAGAATTACCCAAATCCTCTGGGTATGGTGGCTCGCACCTGGGGTGGTACATGCCTGTAATCCCAGCAACTCGGGAGGCTGAGACAGGAAGATCACAAGCTCAAGACCAGCCTCAGACATGTAACAAGGCCATAAGCAATTTAGCAAGATCCGGACTCATAATAAAAAAAAAAAATTAAGAGCCCCTGGGTTCAATCACTGGTCCAAAAAAAAAAAAAAATTACCCAAATCCATTTAAGGAAATGGTGGGATGTGATAACAAAATGTTCCTCTTAGAGCTTCATATCCAGGCTCCCACTGCATACCCTGCTCTTCCTACTAGAGATGATACAATTCCCAAAAGGAGAATCTCCCCCAAATCAACAGCTCTTGGGACAGGGTAAAAGTCCTTTTTTGTTCATTACTGCTTCAAGAGTCTGCTTTGTACATGGTTGGCATGAAATGAGCACATAATAATTATCTACTGTGTTGATGAATGATGGATGGATAGATGGATGCATGAGTGGATGAATGGGTGAATGGGTGGGTGTGTTTATAGGTGGATGGGTGGATAGACAAGATGGATATGTGGATGGATGGATGGATGGGTGGACAGATGAATGGGTAGATAGATGGATGTGAGATCAAGACATAAGGCAACATAGGACAAGACCTGGATTCTGGTTCTGGCCTCAGGTCTTACTGGTTCTAAAAGAAAATTGCTGTTAACACATCTGAGCCTCTGCTTCTCATAAAACAATGGTGGTTATACCTAGCCCAGCTCCATCACTGAGGAAATTTGTGTATCAGCTGGAATTACTACCTACAATGGTACTTAATAAACTATCAGATCATGCAAGTGTCAGAGGTGATGGTGAGGGTGATAGTGATGGCAAGAAAGAGCAGCCAGAGTGTCAGAGAGTTCACAGATCCTTCCATGGTAACGGGGAGGCCTTTTGTTCAGCCCACCTTGCCAGTGTAAGCAAGTAGGCAGCGGGAGGAAGACAAGCTGGGCACAGCGGGTACCCAGCTGCTTTCCTCTCTTACTCACAAGAACATTCCCCCGAAATGATGGACCAAGACATTTGTTCATGAAGCTGTGGGTGGACCCCAATACCTCCTTTTTGGCAAATCAACCAAGAAAGAGGCCCAGATGGCCTGGAAACAACTCCCCCCTGCAGACAAGGGGTTCAGAGAGCCAGAGTGTCAGAACTACAAAAACCATGAGGTCATCTGGCCCCCATCCTCTCATTTTGTGGAGACAATATTACAGTCTTCTTGGCACCAATTAATAAATGCCACTCCTCCCACCCACGACACCTCACCAGGCTCCACTGGGACACTTATCACTTACAGAGGGGGGGAAAATCACTTTCCCAAGAGGAAGGCAAACACTGATTTATTAATTAATTACCTCAGGGGGTCCTGCAAACTGCAGACAGGGAGCAAGAGTCTGGGGAGGCGTGGAGAAGCTCTGAGAGGAGGTGGGGGGTGCTCGGCTCACACTCCAAGGGTGTGAGCTGACACTTCCAGATGGGTGCTGCAGGTGTGTTTTGAGACTTTCTCTGTGTGCTTGAAAGGAAGGCTTGTTACTGCTGCCACCCATCAGCAGAAAAGAACAGAATTGTAGGATAGGAGGGGTGGGCACTGGCTCTAGAGACTCTTCCATATCCCCCAGAGCAGCAGAACCACCAAGGAAAAGCTCCCAGCCTCAAATTCAGCATCCTTAGGCATGACCTTCCTCTTCTGAACCCCAACACACACACACACACACACACACACACACACACACACCAACACACACACATGTTGGGAACAGCAATAGAATTATGGTTTTGAACTATTCTGTGACAGAGGTGATGCTGCTTTGGAGAACTCTTGGTGTGAAGGTGCTCATCGAGATAGCCCAGTTGCTATGGTGACACCCTGTTCAATAGGAGGTTCTGTGCCAGCCAAAGAGCTATTCAATTCTTAACCTTGAGTTTCAGGTGCCAGTTGCACCAGAGTAGAAAGTTACGGGCACAAGCTGATAATCATAATCAGTCTGCTCATATTCATGACCTTGGCTGCTCTTGCTTTGAAGAATCTTTCCCACAATAACCCTTTCTATGATAAAACTTATAGAATAAATATGCTGAGCTGACTTGTGGTCATTGCACTCTATCACAGTGTGGTGCCCATTGGATCCCAGCTTTTTCTCTTGTTGTGTATCTGTTTGTTTTTTCTAATCCCCTCATTCAGTTTCCAAAATTAACTGTTTTGCAGGCCATCACACACACACACACACACACACACACACACACACGTCCATCTAACATCCAGAGCCCCCAGACAAGACAATCTATTGTCAGTCATTTATACCCACTTGTGAAAATGAGCCCCCACTTCCATCTGCTTAAGAGAATTTAAGCACAGAAATGAGAAATGACTCTCATTTCTGTGCAATTGGATTTGGGACTCAGAAATCAGCCCTGTAATTGGTGGGGCAGAATAGGCTCCTCTGGCCCCTGACATCACACTGCCCTGGTCACCATATTCTCCAGCCTGTGGAACAAGGCTGGCTCCAGCATGGTGAGCAGGATTTCTAAGGATGTATGCCAATGCTCCCACTGGGAACTTTTGCCAACTGAGAGGTTGAAGGGAGCCCTGGAGACCACTCTGAACATCTCTGAGGAGGAGGAAATGGGGCCACCATCTGTAGAGGTGCTGCCCACTCAGTGCACTGAGGTGCCCAGCAAGGAGTGGGTCGGACTGAAGTAGCTATGTGTGTGCCCTGGCTCTGCGTTGCATCTGCCCAGGGAAGGGAGGCATTCTCTAGTTCATGCATAATGGGCCAGCCATGGACCAGATGGAAGAGGCGGAGGATGGAGAAGAGCCTCCTTTCTATGAGGAGGCTCTCCTGCTTCCACAAGTCATCTGAGTGGCTTGCTTATGTGACAGGGGTTATGTGTGGGCCTGTGAATCAGGAGAGCAGCAGAGGGGTGTCCATGTGTCCATGGGAAATTTTCAAGTAAAAAACAAGGAATTTGGGAAAGGATACAAAATAGGAGCCAGTCAGCTCTGGGCAGAGCCCTAGGATAATAAGAAAGAAGAATCACACACGCACACGCGCACACACACACACTCACTCATTCACACACACCAGTCTGAAGGTCCTCAGTTAGACTGGTCAAAACCTCACTCACAGCTCTACAGCTTCAAGAGGCCTTGGACCTGGACATGGGTCCAACTGAAGTGTTCAGCTTATTTTGACAACCAGAGTAGAATTTTAAATAGCTGGAGGAAGAGCAGGAATGGAAGTGGGGCCAGGACAGCCACTTTGGATGTAAAAGTCCTGCTATATCAACTAGATCTTGACCATCTCTGTCACAATCTCTCTCTGGCTAGAATTTCTATTTCAATCCTTGACTGCTTTCCCCACTGTTAAAAAAAAATACATATCCAAAAATTTGAATTAAAGCAAAAAGAGGGCTGGCTGTGTGTCCCTCAGCCATGCCAGCACGTGGTCACACAGAGCTGCCTGAAGGGCATCTGCCTTCCAGGATGAAATTACTGACTTACCACTGAGCAGAGCCCAGTTAGGTGCTAGCATTAGAGAACTGGTCCTGTGATGGTGATTTTGTCGAATGGACAGTATGACACCAAAGTTTATGATTTTATTGTCCTCCTGGACATTAACCCATTTTATATCTAATTTAGCAATCTTATTCCAGCATTCTTTTTCCCATCAACCTGTATGTTTATACATAAAATATATGTATACACATGTACACACGGACATACACATAGATGTATATACATGTATACCTATTTTTTCTCATTCTATTTTCAACTGGGAGTATTAATCTCTTGGTTCCCTCATTTGCAAATTAAATAAATCTGTATATATTTGTAAGATAATTATGCCTTTAACAGTTTGAAACTTCTACTTTGACATTCATTTAGATGGACCTTCTGTCTTCAGTCCCTGATGCTCACTGACTCTCCCAGATGGCTGGGGTCTGACAGCGTCTCCCTCTTGGATAACCTCTTCTGGTCCATGTCCACCATACTAACCAGTGAATATCTGGCCTGGACTGGCCCTCAGCCTGATTGTGGCCTAGCTGGTGATAGGAAGGGAGGTAAGAGGGGCATCCTGTGATCCAGCCATACTGTCATAAACAGCAATTCCCTAAAGCCCCATTGAAAAAGGAGTAGAAAACTCTCTGGGAAACTCCCCAGCACCGCAGGGACCTCCCCCACACCCCTGGCAGACAGGAGAGGGCATGAGGTTCCAGAGCTGGAGGTGAGAGGGGGTATCTCAGGCTCTGCCCAGATTCTGCCTCCTCTCCATCCAGAGGGAAGGCTCCTACCAGCTCGGGCTCCAGGAACTCTCTCTCTTTTCCTACTTATGGAGAAACCTCCTGCTCATTCTCATGGGACTGGGGTGGACATCAGAGGATGGACAATTGACGGAGGATATTTGGAAAGGCAGGAAACTTAAGATGCTCAAGTGCCAGCAGAGGATCCACAGGGAGGGCAGATTTTCTCTTCAGTAGTAAGCAAAATAAACAGTGGGAAACAAGAGACTGGCATTTGATGAATGTGTCCATTTTTTAAAATATTAAATGTGTACAAGGGGAGGACTGAAGAAGAAAAGGAGGGGGAGAGCAAGAGGGGAAGCAGACAGACTCATCTCTGAAAGCCACAGGTTTGCAGCTGCAGCCCAGCAAGGGCCCAGCAGGAATCCAAGGCCAGAGGCACCTGCAGCCCTGAGGCCCTGATGGCACCAGGCCAGGGTGGCAGAACCCTGCTTCCTCCCCAGTGGCTGACCTGAGTGAACCCTGCCTTCCAGGGCCTGTCCTTCTCAGGAGGAGGGAAAGATGGCATTACAGGAGACATTCCAGCTGCCAGGGACCAAACCGCCCGGATGCCAGGATTTGCCATGTTGAAACCCTCATAACCTTTCTATTTAAGTCCTGAGCCAGCAAACCAGCCCCTGAGAGATGTCCACATGAATGCAGCAGAAGAGCCTGAACCCGCCACACAGCTGCCCCAAGTGCTGCTGCAGGGCCTGAGGGATGCTCACCAAGGCCAAGGGAAGGAGGTGGTGATGACGCATGAGCAGGACTCTGGGCCAGAAAGCCAGGGAAGAGACCATCTCTCCTAAAGACCTGAAGCATTGTTCTGAGGGTCTTAAAGGATGGACTCACCCCTCTCCAGAAGTAGGAAGAGCTTGAGAGAGGCAGCATTGATGCAGCTGACACCCCCATGAGACCTGGGCCAGGGGAGCCTGTGACCCACTGGGACAGGCTAGGCTTTGTGACTGGAGAGACAGCACAGGAAGGGGGAAGAGGGCAGTGAAGCACAGTGACCTTGGCATGGGTCAATGTTTCCTGGGGCTGGAACGGCTTCGCTTCCTTTCCCTCATTCCCTGGAGCAGTGACAGTGACAACACTGTCCCCATTTTACAGATGGAGACACTGAGACACAGCAGAGCACCACATCTAAGGCTTCACCACACTCCCACACACGGCCCAGGAGGTAAGGTGTGTGTCTCTGCCCAAGAGCCAAAGATGTTCTCTACCACATATTTGTGTCAGAGACAGACAGCAACCTGGGCCAGCTTCCTGTGCAGTCTTCCTCGGTCCCTGACCTCTGTCTGCAATATGGGCAGGTTCTGGAGTTTCTGAGACCAGGGGAGGAGGGCTGGAGAAAGTATGATAGGCACCAGAGAGGGGGTACCTGTCCTGCCCAGGCCTTTCTCTGGCCTTAGCTGGTGGATACTCAGAAACATCCATCCTAGGACACACAGGCTGCATTCAGGGCTCCAGAACCACAGATACTGGGAACTCTGGGGACTCAGAAGCCACAGGCTCCCAGCTCCTCCTCACACGAGAGCCTCCAGCACCCCAGCAATGAGAACAGTGTCTCCTGAGACGGCAGGTTCACAAGGATGGAGTATCAGGTCCCGAGGAGCCAGAATCCTGGTCCTGAGCCGGAGTCCCCTTAGGTGAAGCGCTGGACAGTACCTGGCACGGCTCAAGTGCTATGGGAGCCTCTGCCATTGCTAGTACTGCCATGGTCTATGCGTTGCCAACAGCATCGTCATCCCTGACGTCCTTCTCTAGGGGAGCTTGCTAGACCTCCCTCAGGCCAGTGGATGGCCCCTGCACACCTCCCCCTCAGTTAACAGAGAAAGGGGGGACACCGTGGTGTACACCTTCCAGGGCCTGTTGAAGGGCCGCTGGGAAGGGGTCCACACAGCCTGGCCACGGCACAGGAGACAGGCAGAGCCTAAGGGCCCTGGAGAGACCTTCTAGCTCCTGTCTCCTGTTCTACAAAGGAGGAAGCCTAGGAGGTGGCGAGGTAGGCAGAGGTCGAGGCCCTCCCCTCTTGCCCACGGTGAGCAGGTCTGGTGTGCAGCTGACTTAACCCAACAGCCAGCGCTCAAAGAGACTTTGAGGCCACTGGTCGGGAGAGGTTTCAGGGCGGGGAGCTCTCGGTTGGCTCCTCATCTCTTCTCTCATGTTCCACTTCCATCTGAGATGAGCACAGCAAGCAGGGCTGGGGGCAGGAGGCTTCCAGTGAGCTGAGGTCCCCAGGCAGGAAAGCCACTCAGACTGACAGTGCAGGTGGAAGTTTAGGGATGAATATACCAGGTACGGCCTTCAGGCACTTCTGAAAGGGACCCTGAAACACACCCTTGGTGTCAAACTCCTCCCCTGGCTGTGGCCCTTCAGACTTGGAAAGCTCATTAGCTCCCCGTGGCGGCAGGTTCAACTGTGGCCACCTCGGAGAGGTCATTCCTTCCCCAGGGAGGGAGGCCCCTGGGCAGGGAGAAGAATTCTGCAGGTGGCTTAAAGGAGGAGCTTTGCCATGTAGTCTTGGTGGAAAGACAGAAGATTGGGAGAAAGAGATGTGGACAGTGCTGTAGGTCAAACCCAGAGGCTAGCCTAAGCACTGTGAGATCTCAGGTAGGTCACTTAACCTCTCTGGGCTTCTCTCTTCATTTATAAAAATGGATGAAGGAGAAGGCAGTGGATATGAAGAAAAATGGAGATTTCTAGAATCTGGAAGAATGAGGTACAAGCCCTGAAAGGAAAACAGTGCTTTGTTTTGATTTGTTTGTTTGATTTGTTCTTTTAAATTTCAGATTGAGAATAAGAGAGAGAAGTGACAGCTACAAGTTTAAAAACCTCTGAACTAGATGCCACCAAAGAAAGAGTAAAGAGGGACTTGCTAGGACAATATCATTTCTAGTAACTCATCGCACTTGGTAAAATCAGAGTGGGGTCACTCCCAGCAGGGACAATGAGGGCTCCAAGCCTTCCATTTTCCCAATGCCCCCCCACACCCACCATGGGGACCAGATACCTGCTGCTGCCCTTTGGTGCTCCCTCCCCTCCCTCCACAGTTCTAATGAAGCAAGAAGGCCTCATGCAGCACCCCAGGATCTCTCCCTTTGACATGGGTGGGTTTGGGCTCTATTCATCTGCTCTGCGTGGGGACTGTGGGCGAGATATCCAGGGGGAAGGCTCCTGGAGACTCCACTCGACCTCCTTGGGCCTCTTCAATTTGGATGAGGAGTTGCAGAAAAAGGTGCAAAACCCCCCTGCTCCCCACCCACTCCTCCCTCGGTGTTCAGAGGGATGAATGTTCTAGAAGATGTGCTCCAGGCTGGAAAGTCTGGGAGCCCGGCTTCTAACCCTGGCACTGAGTCTCTCTGCAACCAGCCACCGGG
The DNA here is from genome assembly GCF_045843805.1 of Urocitellus parryii. Taxonomy (NCBI): domain Eukaryota; kingdom Metazoa; phylum Chordata; class Mammalia; order Rodentia; family Sciuridae; genus Urocitellus; species Urocitellus parryii. The sequence continues at coordinate 26,961,943 of NC_135543.1, forward strand.
CCACAGTTTTCTCATGTGTAACATGGGAAGAGAGAAACCGCTGTGTGGTGAGGTAGAGACTGGAGCCAGGCCACCCAAGGAATATTGAGTCCTTACCTCGTTTTGAACACCAAGCCCTCAAGTTTGTTCCCCAGTATAAGCTGAAAAATGGCTGCGGAGCCTTAATGGAATCTGCAGAGCAGTTTGCTCAAATGCAAACCCAGGACCATCTTTCACAGGCCTCATCTCTCATGACTACCAACACCCACCACCATCTCCCCAAGCACCTCGTGGACATGCTCCTCCTCTATTCCTTGTGCAGATCAGCTGCGTGCAAAGCAGTTCTCCTGCCTCAGAACTTGGTCTGGGATCCTTGCTCATGCCGAGTCCCCCCAGCCCCCTGCTCTACATGTTGCCCTAGACATGGTGGCCTGCACACCACCTGCTAAATATACTACATGTTCAACTGTGTATTAGCTCATGCCATTCCTTTGCTCATTAAACTCCCACTCATCCCACAGTACCCAAACAGCAACTTTTCCATGGAGCCTTTATCTATCACCCACACCTCTGTCTTTGACTTAGCCAGACCATGCTCTGACCTCCCAGATGTTTGGCTTATAGTCTTCAAACATACCTGACGCCCTCTTCCAGATCCCTGCCCCAACTCCAGCCCTCCACCTTACAAACACCACTCTCCTCACCTCTCCCACAGTTCCTTCCCAGAAAACCTCTTCCAGAGGCTCCCAGGTCTGGGTGAAGCACTCTCCACACACAACCATTTTGAAACCAAGTTGCCATTGCCCTTGTGGAAGAACATGCATTTATTGTGTGTCTTGCACAATGCCTGGCACTAACTGGGTTCCAAGAAATAGTTGTTCGAGGAAGGGAAGGAAAGGAGAAAGGGGGGACATTAACTGTAAGTCTCAGGCTTCCAGTCTCAGTCTCATGAAACATCAAAGGCTATTTACTGAAGAGGTAAATGTAAATGTGGTACATTTTACACCTCAGGATCATGCATATAAATGTTCACCATTTAAAACAAGCCGTGGTCGGGCTATGTGCTGATTTGGAGTTCTGAGACAAGCACCCTGTCTAAACTTCTCTTGACACATGCGCCATACACCGCCTCCCAGAAGCCTGAATGCTCCCCAGAGGGGAGGCCTGGGTGTGGCCTCTCTGAATCTCTCATAGTCACTGGACACAGTTGAGTTTAACCAGCACTTGCTGAATTAACTTCAAATAAACTGCACTGAGGTCCCCAAAAATGTTCCTTCCCAAGTCACAGGGCCAGAATTTTGCAACATCCTACAAAAGCTGGTCCAGGCCACAGGTGGGGTCCAAAACATCAGGGTGACTTCAAAAGAGACAAACATGTCCCCAAGGGGGTGTACCTTCTGTTTCCTTTATGCTCCTGCTCTTCACCCATCAGCAGCAAATTTCCACACTGGGCAGGCCAGGGCCAGGCTCAGCTTCAACTGTGCCCACTGTGCCCTGACTGTCTGTCCCCCCGTGTGCTCCTTAACCATCCTGAACCTCATTTCCTGTGTAGACAGCGGGGGTAATGACTCTCATCTCACTGGAGTCTCACCACAGTCCACCCAGCTCAGTTCCCTTTGGGTCGTGTATTGGTGTAGAGAGGTCTGAGAGTGGAGGGAAGGACAGGCGACTTTTGCTGCCAGGGCTGTTTAAAAGCCAGGGGCCAACAACAGGTATGTAGCCCCCAGCCACAGGTGAGGGGAGATCCAGGTAGCCCATGCTTGCCTGGCTGGCTCCAGGCCACACGCTGTTCTGAGCATGGCATACTCTTCATCACTAGTCTGCAAAACTCCGTGAAACATGTTGTCCTAAATTACAGATAAGGAAATGGAAGTGTGGTCCCTCAAAGGCAGGGACTAAGCAGGTCTTGCTCTTTGCCCAGCCCTTAGTGTGGCCCTGGAACTGCCGGCAAAACGCTGTTGCCTGATAGAAGCGGAGTATTCGGTTGCAGGATGAATTGGGGGATGCCCCGAAGATCCTCTGCCCCATGTGCTCCTTCCATCCATAATATGGCAGCATCTTACCCACCATGGGTTCTGGGATTCTAGGTGTGCTCGGGATATAAGTAAAACTGTTGGGAAGCAAGAGTGGTGTGACAAATGCAGAACTTCCAGGATGTGTAAGACCAAGAAACCACTCATAGAATCGTGTGGTTAATACCAGACACTGAGCAAATAGGACTCAGGACAAGTCATTTCTGACAGCAGGGAAAGGTGGTGTCCAGAGTAGACATGTAGGTGAGGCCGGCAGGGGCAGAACAGAACAGAGTCGGGGCAGCCTGGAGGGAGTCAGAGGCTCTGTGGGCAGGCAGAGCTAGGGGAGGATGGGTGGGCTGGGATGGGGGAGCCAGGTCCTTTCTCTAGGCCCCAGAAGAGAGTCAAGTGCAGATAAAGTCAGCCTAGAGGAGGTTTGTAGGAAAAGCCCCAAATCCCACAGGCAAAGATGGCACATCTGGTCTCTAGGCCTCCACTGGGTTAGACCTCCACTGGGTTAGACCTCCCATGGACCTGAAGAGGATCCACAGGCTGGAGCTGTGGGCAGCAGGGAAGGCTGTAATGAGGGAGGCTGGCCTATGGGGAAGGCTGGCCCCTCAGTGCCAGCAGATGGGCTCAAGGGCCTCTCTCCCATGACCTGGCCTCCTTCCCTGCAGGTGTCTACTAGGGACAGAAGCCCAAGAGCTACTAGGAGAGCTCTCCAGGGACACCAAGGCTGAGGTTGGGGATCCCCAGCCCCTCCGTTCAACACAGCGCCTCTTCTTTTGAAGGCCCTACATTCACTGAGCCTCCGTATAAGACTTGGGGGAGGGGCAAAGCTGGAAAAGGGTTTTCTTGCTTTTTTTTTTTTTTTTAGCTTAATAACTAAAGAATTAAAACTAAAGAGAAGGCATCAAGCCACCTGCTGGAGAAGGCAGTTCGGACACCTGCTTACTGCCCAGATGAACCCTGAAGGTGTTATGCTGATTGGAATAATCCAGACGCAACCCTATAGGACTCCACTTACGTGAGGAACCTGGAGCAGTCAAATTCACAGGGGCAGGAAATAGAATGAAGGCTTGCAGGGCCAGGGTGCTGGGAGGGGGAGTTGGGATTCAACGGGGACAGGGTTTCAGTTTGGGAAGTTGAAGAGCTCTCTGGATGAATAATTGCCTCATTGTGGATGTGCTTAACGCCACTGACTGTGACACTTCCAAATGGTTAAATTGGTAAAGTGTGCTTTATATTATTTTACCACAATAAAAATTAATTAATTAAAACTATTTCAATAGATTGAGTCATGTGGCGGGTCCCCAGATCTCTCTGTGACCTCTGCCAGCTGCCTGTCCCAGTGTTCTTGTTTGTGAGAGGGACTCCATAGCAGGACCCTTGGTGGGAGGGGAGGCAGGCGACGGGTTGACAAGAATGCCCGGCCGCCTGCGCTCACCCGGAGGGAAGAAAAGAACACCAGGAGTAGCTGGGAACACAGGGCCTGAGCTTTCCATGGGAACCGCACGCGGGCGCCACGCAGCCCCTTTGTGAGAGCCACTGCCCATCTGCTTCTGGAAAACAGGCAGCTGCCAGGAGGGCTCAGAGCGCTGGGCGGGGCCTGAGGGCTCAGAGCCTCAGCTCTGCTCCCTGGGGCACCAAGCGGAGCTGAGCACAGCCTCCCCACGTGTGTGTGTGTGATGCAGCAGCTCCACACCCGTGTCAGCATCCTGTGTGTGCTGTCCCTGTGGCCTATTGAGCCACCGAGGGGTGCTCAGCCCTCGTCCTCGGAGTGAGCAGGAGTGAGTGAGCCCTTCTCAGTGCCCAGGAGCCACGCTGTGTCTCATCACTGGGTCAATTTCTGCAGGGTTACCCATGGTGCAAGACACATCATGCCTTCTAGGATTCTCCCAACTCGACCAGTGTTCCTGACCCGGACTCTGGGGCATGTGGGGAGGCCTGGACAGAGACCACTATTCATTTGGCTAGCCCAGCCCTTCAGTCCCCCTCTGGGCCTCCCTTTTCTCATGTGCCTGGAGAGCCAGCCACCTTTCCAGGGACTAAGGGGATAAATGACGGGATGGGCACTGTAGCTCTGGCTGAGAATTCACCATGCTACACCAAGTGCTATGGTGTCCAGCTCAAGGCCCTGGAGGCTCCTGGAGGCCCAGTGGGGAGGCCACATTCTTGGGGGAGGGGACACATGGATGGGGTGGGAGGCTTTCCTTGTCACTCTGGTGTGTGGAAGGACAAGGACGAGAGCCCTCTGTGCACTGTCTGGGAGGAGAGTCCAGCCCACCCTTGGCACACCCTCCCATGCCCTCATGTGCACTTCCAGTTCTGAGCAGGAGGGTCCCCTCCATCACCATACCAGGGCTAGTGGCACCATTAAGAGACTGTGGGGAGAGAAGGAGAAGTGGAGGGGTGTAGCAGTGAGAAAGCTCCTTTCTCCTGTGCCCCCAGTGGTTTCCTGGACACCACAGGCCCTTATGTAATAGCACTGCAGTGTGGTCAGAAGAAGGGAAACATGCGGATTTGGGCCTTTCAAAATGTCCAGGGTTTAGCAGAAGAAATAAAACTGCCTGGCCCAAAGCTACATACACAAGATCTCTGTTCCTGTAGCCCCAGCAGGAGAAAGCCCAGCTCCCTCCTGCTGTTTTCTGTCCCCAAGTCCCAACCAGAGAGCCCTAAGCCCCAGGCTAGCCTTTCCCAAGGCACCCCCTGGGCTTGGAATCCAGATGCCTGCCCATTGCCATGGTAACATGGGCTTGGTTCTCCATGGGGTGGACCCCTCTTCCAGGCCTGCAGTCAGCTAGAATGAGGGGTGAGCTGTGAGTGAGCCTAAGAAGGTAGCCCCAGACATGGATGATGGAGACCACAGGAGTGCCCTCTGTGTCACAGAGCACTATTCCACGGTGTCCCCACAGGGACTTCTGAGAGTGTCATTTGTTCTCCAGCTGAACAATGATGGAACCCAGTCAGGAAAAAGGGGAGTGTCTTGCCGAAGTGAGCAGGTGGCCTTGGTGACACAATTCACATCTCCAATGGACTCACTCCAGAAAACCATGCCTCCACCTTGACCAGCACCCCCTGAAAGACCCTACATGAGGATCTCAGGTGGGCACTGACCTCAATTGGGTATTGCTGAGACATACCACTCTCCTGTTTTTGAGGACCTGCCAGCCAACCCCCAGCCACCAGCACTGCTCTACCCGTAAGAATGATGCTTCATCTTCAGGACACCTCCTAACATGGCCCATGCAGGATGCTATACTCAGCTTTCAGAAATAACACACGGCCAAGGGCAATTCATCATGAGTCAGTATTTGATAAACAGCTGTTGGGTGGGTGGATTTGAGAAGACAATGAACAAATGGTGTCCTGCCTATCTTGGAGAGCCCATCTGGACAGCGAGGACCGCTGTGGTGTAGAAGGCCCCATATTCAGGCACACTCCACCTGCCCCTTCTTGCTGCTTGACTCTAGCCCTGACATTGGCTTCTTCTGTCTTCGGTTTCCTCATCTGTATCACTGGGAAAAAAAAACCTACATAAAGCTAGGATAGCATTCAGAAAAACACCAGTGCTTCCAAGAGAGGACCAGGATTTCATTCCCCCCAGTTCACCATTCATACTAACCACTGCTGGGTACCAGGTGCCCGATAGGGGCTCTATGCCACCACATAATCTCATCTTCATTACGACCCTTTTTGTTCAAATCCCTCTTTTGGTTGGAAATTTTTCTAAAATGCCTGATCTCCTTTAACTTCTCTCTTCACCAGAGAACATGGCTGAGTCTTGCTTGTATGACTGAGGATCCAGCAAGGGCCTGGGTCACTCATCCCTGGCCCGGCCTCTGTTTCCCCTTCCCCTCATTGGACTCCATGTCCCTCCTTGCAGTGGACCATCTTCTTGGCCAGGAAAATGCTAGGCTCATTGCTGTTATCCCTGGCCTCCTCCTCACGTACTCAGAATGTGCCCCTTTCCTGTACCCAGTGCTCACTTGTCCCCCAAAGCCTACACTGACCTTTTGCTCCCTGAGCTCCAAGAGCCACTGGGATCTTGGCCTCTGGGATGGATCCCACTGCTCTCCGGGATGTCTTTCTACCACCTGTGAATTTCTGTCACATCATAACTGTCCCTTGGGTCTTGTCACCTAGAGGGTGGTTCAAGAGAACGAGGACAGAGATGAAATCTTATCCTACTCCTGCATCCTGCACCTGCCATGGTCAGGTTCTGGGGAGACCCTCACCCACACCTAGACTGTCTAAGATCAGATATGGAGAAGAGTGACAGGTAGGGATGACCATAGCTGGGGGCCACACAAACCTTGGATCTTGAGTCTAAACATGAGTTTCTTTTTCCTACAATCAAGGACAGAAAAGGCATTTCTATGCATCAAGGGACATGACTGAGAAGTAGAGTCTCCCCAGAACTTTCTCCTTCATCCACCAAAGCTCATGGAACTAGGGCAGTGTGGAAAAGTGAAGACATTAGCCCTGATTTCCTTGATTCAGATTTTATCTCAGCACCCTATTAACTGCCTTATTAGCCCCTCAAGTCCGCAGTTTTCTTATCTGTAGAATGGGAAGAATGATATCTCTTCACCCTTTCCCATAGGGATGTTATGAGTATAGCATATGAAACCTTAGCACAAGACAAATTTGGTGCACTGTGGGCTCACTAAATGCTAATTGTTATTTTGTATTGTTTTATTCCCTTTGTCAGAGCCAGAGAGAAGGTAGGGACCTAGGCTGGTAGACAATGCTGGAAAGAGACACTCTGGAGACAGAGGGCAGCAAGGCCTTTTTTAGTTCCTTGTCCTGGAAGCTTCTGTGGCCCCAAAGGTCCTGCCAGGATCATCTCCAAATGCAAGGGCTGTGTGCGTGTGTGTGTGTGTGTGTGTGTGTGTGTGTGTGTGTGCATGCACGTGTGTGTCCATGCACAAACACACACACACACACACACACACACACGTGTATAGGGCCAGCAGTTTTCTTGGTGTTAATCTGTAGCAGATGGACCCATGGGGGCCTGGGCCACACCCCAAGACCAAGATCTCTGGAGGAAAAACAAACAAAGGCCGCCTTGCCTCGATGAGATGCACAAGCAAAATGTCACTTTGTCCACTGGAAACCAAAGCATCATCGAAGAAAAGCTGAACAGTGCAAAGTAAGGTCGACTGGAAAATTGTCCCCACCTCCAACAAGAAGCTGTCTCAGGCCAAAGTTGTCTGGCCGAATGATGTGTTAGAAAGTGGGGGAGGGAACCCCTGCCCTGCACACTGGAACATCATCTCACCAGCCAGCGGAGGCTTCAGGCATCTGTCACCTCCCCTGACACTCACAACAAGCCTCCAGAATTCCCGGGAAGCTGCCCTATCTCACCCTTTCTTCCACTCATTGCTCTCTCCCCCTCCTGCTGGCTCCCACTCACATGTGTGTGCACGCGCACACACACACACACACACACACACACACACCCCAAATTCAGCTTCGGCCTCCTCCCCCTCCAGCAAGTCCCAGCTCAGGTGGCCCGAGTCTATAAGGATACGTCATTTTGCTTCGCCCTTCAGTTGGATCTCATATCATCTATAAACAACCCCAATTGCTCTTAGCTATAATGACAGTTTTTTGTTGTTGTTGTTGTTGTTTTCTTGTCTTCCACAGATCCCCAGCACAGGGGGGAAAAGTTTGGACTTTTAAGTCACAGCAACCTGGATTCAAATCCTGGATGGCCACTCATTGTGTGAACTTGGGCAGATAGCTGACTTCCTCTGGACTGTGGGTTCTTAATCTCAGTACATTAACATTAAATCACAGGATTAAATGACATCAAACAACCCAAATAAACACCACAGTGCCTGGCACATCATAGAAATGAAGATAGCAAACACGTGTTGTACACTGCTCTAAACTCCATGAGCATTAGCTCATCCTAAATCCTCCTGACCCTGCAAGATAGATGTTAGCATCAGCACCCCACTTTCTTTTTCTTTGGTGGTGCTGGGATTAAACCCAGGGCCTTGGGCATGCTAAGCAAGCACTGTACCCCTGAGCTACATCCCCAGCCCCATCATCTCACTTTTAACACAAGGACATTGAGGTTTAAAGAGGTTAAACGATTTGCCTGAGGTTACAGCTAGTGAAGGGCAGAGCTGGGTTAGAGCCAGGTGTTCTAGCTCCATCTACAATGCTGACCATAATGCTAGGCTGTCCATACACTTCCTACTTAGGGACCACCTATGATCTCCTGTGCATCAGAGGAAGACTCAACTCCACTGAGCCATTCAAAAGAGAACAGAATTAAATTGCCTCGGGACAATTTCAACTGGCTTCTCCTAAATGGCCAATGGAACCAGAGACAAAGCCAGATCAAACCTTAACCAAGGTGACCTGAGAAGCTGGGACCACCTGAGAAGCTGGCTTTTCCCTGTTCCCGCATCCCATGACCAGAACTTGTTCTGGAAATTTTGGTTTTCCACTCAAGGGCCTTAGTGAGGGTTTAGAGTGATAGTGTGGACAGAGGATGGAGACAGGAATGGAGGCTGATGGGAGAAGAGCTGAATGCTTTATCAGACACGTTTTATTCTCTGTGTAGGCTCCCACACTCGAAGCCAATCTCAGCCAGCAGATGTAGGTAGGCAGGCCCAACCTACACCTCAAGTCATGAACAATAAACTTAGCCTGGGAAGGACTTCTTTGCTCAAGCACAAGGGCTTATGAGGTCTAAGGAAGCAGACAAGGTCTAGAGCAGTGGTTCCCACCATTAGCACGTATCAGAGTCACCCATTTAGACTCTCAGGTGCAATCCCAGAGATCCGAATTCAGTAGCTGTGGGGAGAGCCTAGTAAGTGTTTAACAAGCTCCCCAAGGGAGAACACTGCCTACAGAATCATGCTTTGGCACACACTGGCCACAGGGAGTAGTCTCAACCTAAACCAGGTCTCAGGATCATGTAGAGAGAGGTTTAAAGTACAAATGCGTGCCCATGCGTGCCCTGACTATTCGCCACTATGGACCTATTATTTCCCATCACCCACCCTGAACTTCAATGCAGTCCTCGGATTTGAGCTCAAATCTCAGAGTCTCCTGAAAATCCATGAATTGCTGAATTCTAAGGCAGATGGAAACCCCAGGGGTCCTCTGATCTACTGGAGGGGAGGGGAAGAGAGCCAGCAATGGGAGAGGGAACAGAGTGAACCCACTGGATGAGAAGCTAATTTCCACAAGGCCCTTGGAAAACCCCCTAGACTCCAACTGGGAGAGCCCCCCATCCCCCAGCAGCCCGACTCGGCACAGGGTCTTCCTGTTGAGTTTGGTATTATAAGGTGCACGGTGTTGTTTTACTTGGTGATTTATGTCCTTTTTCTTGGAAATTAAGTATATGATGAATTTCCTCTTGGTGTGAATCCCAGAATTCCGACATGAGGACTGGGCCTCAAGCCAGTGTTAGAAAACCCATTCTTTCCAGCAGGACATGGAAGGCCTTTGGCTGGACACGGATCTTCACTCTTTGAGACAGTTGGGTTTGCTCCCTTGTGCACAGTGCTGGACAGTCTGTTATAATGGTGGGCAGTCTGTCCCTGTGTCCTAAGTCAATGAGCAGATGAGTGGCTGAGTAAACAAACTCACCTAATCCCAGGACCAGTAAGGGCAGGGGAAGCTCTCAAGGAAGACCTGAGCCATCCCAAAAGGAGATACCTTTCTCCCAGATTAGGAAATTTCCAGGTATTCTATTCTTCCTGTCAGCCATGACTCCCACATCTAATAACCATGAGCTGGAAAGTTCTAGATTCCCCTGGCCTACACCCCTGGGGCCCTCTTATTTACTAAGGCAAGAAGGAACCCAGGAAGCAACTCTCCTGACCCCTTGGCAAGTTGTCTGGGGCTCATCATGAAATGAACTTTGGCACGTGAAGGGTGCACAGGGGAGGAATAAGAAGTCCTCAGCTGGGCGGGCTGGGCTTGGGACTGAGGGAATGGGAGCATTATCCATTTTCCCCAGCTTGTCTCTCCCCAAACTTTCAGAGAGGTTATGCCTGTATCACAGAGTCTGTCTGAATTAGGCCCCAAATTGTTCTGATCCCCGACTGTTCACTCACAAAATGAGACCTTTCCTACACTAGGGATTGTGACTTCCTTCAGGGGACCCCCATGTTCACACCTTTCCTGCAGTCATTCCTGTCCTTGACCACACCCTGCTCTCCAGGGAAATCGAGGCACAAAGTTGGAGTTCCCAAGACTAAATGCGGAGGTAGAGACCCAAGAGTAAAGTAGGATGTCCAATGTCACCCAATGAAAAAGTACCCCAGTCAGTCTCAAATGTGCGGCCTTCCATATAGGTCAAGAGCCAGCATTCTTGCAAAGAAATGTGTATATCTGTTTTGTTAGCCTAGAAAAGCCCTCCTTCCAGAGAATTCTAGAGATAGACACTGGTGACCTCCGAAACAGAGCCCCTGGACCCTTGACCCTGCATGGCTGTGAATCAGGGATGTGTGTCCGCAGCACTGAGGGGAGAGGCGGATCTTCCCTAAAGAGCCCCTGTGAGGGGCTGGGGATGTGGCTCAAGCAGTAGCGCGCTCGCCTGGCATGCGTGCGGCCCGGGTTCCATCCTCAGCACCACATACAAAGATGTTGAGTCCGCCGAAAACTAAAAAATAAATATTAAAATTCTCTCTCTCTCTCTCTCTCTCTCTCTCTCTCTGAGGGGGCCACCTGCCCCTCCTCCTGCCATCCACACCCCCTTTTCTCCAACAGGTCTGGTTCAGGAAAGCAACTCTGCTCTCCTCAACAGGAAGGTGGGAGACCACTCAGAGAGGAGGTGGCATGAGAAGCAGGGAAAGATGGTGAAGCAGGAAGATGAGGAGCATCAGAGACTCAGATCTCAACCCAGCCCCCTTCTTCAGTCACAGAGGGAGAAACAGGCCCCTAGAGCCAGGGTGGGGTCACCTGGGACCCAAGGGTCCCCCCATCCTGAACCGTCAGTCATTGGTCTTGGAGGGACTTGGAGGAATGTATTGGACGGATTTCCCTAGTGGTTCTGTCCTCTTGGGGACCATGTGGTCCTCAGAAAGGGCCACCCCCAATCAGCCTGTAATCACAGATTATCAGAAGGGTCCTAAGGGCAGAACTGGCCCAAGCAAACTTTAGTCACCAGAGGATATTTCATGATGCCACCAGCCTCTCATTTGGCCACCTCTGAAGCAATTAAAACTAATTATAAACCAATCCTAAAATCTAGGCACCAAGCAGTAGGTGGAGGAGCTTTTCATATTTAAATGGGGGGGGGGTGAAGTCACATACAAGGATAATTATTTCACCTGTGTGTGAGGTAGGCATCATGAAGGGTCCTCTGGGGAACCCCACAAAATGAGCCCCTCTCCAGTTACTTTAGAGTGTGCAATCTGTCTTTGGTACTCTTCACTGAATTTTAGCTAGACCACATCCAAACATGTGGGGGTGAGCAGTGCCAGAACATCCCAGAGGACCTTAAGTCCTCAGGAAAGAGGTCCAGGAAGCCATTATTTTGTATAATTAATGTGCACTAAAAATTATAATAATTTTAAAAAGAGGTTCAGAGAAAGAGCCTGGACCTTGAGCTCTCTGAGAGGTGAGTCAGAAGGTCACACTCTCAAGAGGGCCCCCACTATTTCATGTGACCTCTTCAATTCCACTCAGAAAGTTCAAGGAGAACCGAGTCAAGGAGGAATATTCCCTGGTCTCAAGGGTGCAGTCAGCTTGGGAGAAAGGCCAGCTCACTAGGAGAGGGAGAGTCTTAGCTCCATGTTGCCCCTTCAGCGTGACCACCTGCTTTCCCAGTGTCCCGACTCCTGGGCCCAGGACAGGGCTGTGCACAGAGTAGATGTAAACTAGCACATGGGAGAAAGGTGTATAGGAGCGAATTAGGACCCAGAGCTAACCAGCTGAATCCTAGCTCATGGGTGGCTCAAACAGAGGAGAGCAGAGGCCCTAGAAAAGCTGGGCTTGGGTCCCTCTCCTCAGGGAACCCAGGCTTGGTAAACTGCACAGAACAGGTCAGGGAACTGCCATGTCAATACATTCAGTATTTTAAATTTCTGGAACAGAGCCATCTGTTCTGCAGGTGGGAGACTTGGCCTGGGCTTTCTCTACAACCACAAGAGGGAGAAAACTGAGTGCTCATGTTCAGGGCCACAGTCAAAACCCAGAGAAAGAGGGGTGTTCTTGGCTGACTGTACAACAAAGCCACATTTGCTCCAACTCTGCTGATTCAGGCAGTGATGTGATTGCCATCCACCCAGTCTGCAAGTATTGACTGAGCATTTACTATGCACCAGCCCTGGGGAGATGGCAGTGAGTAAAAGAAAACCCCATGAGCTTCCATTCTGGTGGCAGGAGAGGCTCACCTGTTTGACTAAACTTTTTATGCAAGTGTGGAAAGATCTCTGTGGACTCCATACAGGAGACCTGGGTGGATGGGCTTGCCCTTGTCCTGTGATTCTTCCCCTTCGGGACTCAGTTGCCACATCTGCAGAATGGAAGGGCTGAGTGAACACATGTCTAAGGCTCCTCTTGGCTGTGCTTCTATAGAGAAACGGTCAGGTGCATTGGCACAAGCCTGTTACCCCAGAGACTTGTGAGGCTGAAGAAGGAGGATTGCAAGTTTGAAGCCAGCCTGGGCAACTTAGTGAGACCTTGGTCTCAAAATAAAATAAAGAGGGATGGGGCCGGGCACAGTGGTGCACACCTGTAATCCCAGCAGCTCAGGAGGCTGAGACAGGAGGATTGCGAGTTCAAAGCCAGCCTCAGCAAAAGTGAGGCACTAAGCAACTCAGTGAGACCCTGTATCTAAATAAAATACAAAATAGGGCTGGTACCCACAAAAAAAATGGTGGAGGAGGATGAGGATGTGGCTCAGTGGTAAAGCAACCGGGGATTCAAACCCCAGTCCTGTAATGAAAAGAACCAGAGGGGACTATGGAAAGAAAAACCTTGTTGAGCATTTTGAATTCATCCACTTAGGTGCATTTGAACTTGGTGTGGATATAGCAGGTCACTCCTGTTTCTTCCTGAAGTGACCTCCCAAAGCTTCACTGGCCAAGGCTAGATACCCTACACCTGTAAATCACAGCTTTGAGGATTTCTTTAATCCAAACAAGTGGAGATTGACTGGGCCACCATCCATTTGGGTGGCTTCTAAGCTGTCCTCAGGGTTTCCAAGAACAGAAAACCTTGGAGTCACAAGGAGGGTGTCTAGGACTAAATTCCAGGCTTTGCTAATGAACAGGTCAAGTCCTTGGGCCTGCCACTCCCAGCAAGGTCCTCATGGGAAATGTCTGCTCTCCCCTACGGGGCACCCTGGGGACCCACCTAGCAAACTCCTGCCCAAGAAATTCAGGTAGAAACTATATTTCTGACAAAATCCTAAAGGAAAAGCTGGTCTCCCCCATGAATTCATCCCCAGGGCCTGCTGTGCCCCACTCAGAGGTGATTGGATGTTGCTCCAGGGCCAGGCACTAGCACAGCACCCCTCCTGTTCTCATCCTCAATGGGAGGGAAGCTACTACCCCGACCCAACCCCTAATCCCAGAGCCTAGGCCACTCTGTGACACCCCCTGGAGTAGGGCTGGGGGCAGGGACAGGGAGTCCTTAGCAGGCCAACCACAGCTGAGCTCTGGCTCCATTTTCTTTGCCATCTAGAAATGCCTTTGAAATCCTTCAGGGACGTAAATGAGCTCTTATCTTCAATGCTGCTCTATTTCTTAATTTCTTTAAGTGGGGAAACGGGGCATGAAGTAGATAATAGGATCATGGAAATTTGAGCTAAATGAGATCTTGGAGAGCATATCACCCAACCCCCTCCTCCACTAGTGCAGAAGACTGAGGTCTGGAGAGGATCAGAGATTCTGTCGTCCAGGAGCAGGGGTAACCTCAGCCTACCACATCTGCATCTGCATATGGACATATACAATGATTTATGTGTTATTATAAATGTATGTAATTAGTGTTTTCTTCATTTCTAGAAAATCAAGGCTGCAGGGTTGAGGTTGAAGTTTCACTGTGGAGAGCAAGGTTGAGAGTCCACCTTTTCCTTTGCTTGTCCCATCTGTAGTTGGGGTTCATACCCCATTGGAGCACCCAGGTTCAAGAAGCCAGTACCCGGTCTGACTAGACCATAAGCAGTGGGCACAGAGATTTATAAAACCCTTCCCACTGGGCATCAGGAAAAGGCACTCATGGCCCAGCTTTCTCCAGCTATTGGTGAGACCGTGGGCAAGTGGCTCTCCTCTTCCCAGCACACGTCCCAACCTGCCTCTTTTATTGCTCAAGGAGAGGTTGCTAGAGGCTTAAATGTTTTCTAGTTACAAAGACCTCCCTTAAAATGCTGTTCCACAGAAGGCCACTTGGAAAGCAAAAGCAAAGTGTCCTGCTGTGGGGCAGAAGCCCTGTCCCTCCTTCTCTACAGTTCCACAGCCCTAAGAGCAGCACAAGGCTGGATAGCCTTAGGCTTCTCCACCAGCAAGGTGCTCCCCAGGGGGAATTCCACACCCCAACCCAGGAGTATCAGAGGACAGGCGGGCCTGTGGGAGGCAGGGGAGAAGGCAGCCCTGGGCTGGTGGATCTCCCATTAGCAACACTAAAGCTGGGGTCTCTTCCTGGAGATGCCTCATGCTTTGGCCCCAAAAGAGAAAAGGAGGAATAGGCTGCAAAGCAGGGGTTGCCTTGAAAATGTCTTCAAGTAAAGGACACAAGCAACCTGGGTCTTTTTTGTAAATGAGGACTTTGGACTCCCAGTTGTTTTTCAGTAGGAACCCTAGGTTCCCAGGCTAGCCCACAGGAGCAGGAAGTCTGCTTGTTCACATGGGCCTGACCTCCCAGCCCCCGGTGAAGACCATCCTCTGTGTTGCTCCAGGGCCAGGCACTAGCACAGCACCCCTCCTCTCCTCATCCTCAGTGGGAGGGAAGGTCTTAATACCCTCAATGGAGAATGTAGGTGTCATGGAGGAGAGGAGAACAGTCCCTGAGTGAACCACTCTGGTGGGGGGAGGATGGCTTCATCTGGGTGAGCTGGAGGCCCTCAACGGAACCAGTAATAGACTCACACTGCCTTTCAGGATATTGTGGACCTACAGCACCCCTCACCACTAAGAAGTAAGTGACTATGGTAGAGACCTTGAGTTGCCCCCCAATATACTTCTTTGCCTCTTTCCATAGTAATAAAACCCCTCCTTCTTAGTTGTCACATGGATATCTGGAATAAAGATACCTCCCAGCTTTCCTTGCAGCTCAGTGTGACCATGTGAGTAAACTCTGTGTATTTAAGTGACATGGTGCATGCCATGTGTAGGAAGTGACTTCATATCAGAAAGCATCCCCATCCCTTCCTCCCTTGAATCTGCTAGAATGAAGATACAAGAACTGGAGCTTTAGCAGCCACTTTAGGTCATGAGTGACTTTGGAAATGGAAGACATGAATGGCAGAGTAATAGTAAGTGGCAGAGCCCCGGTCCCTGAGTTGATGCCACACCACATCAGTCCTGGATGGAGACCCCCAGATTTCTTTCTGAACAGGTGAGAGAAATAAACTGTAGATTTTAAACTAAATTGAATACTAACCAATATGATGGGTGTCCGTCCTGGCTGTCTGGCCCCAGTTCTCACACCTGCTTGGCTCCAGACACCAGACTGCTCTCTCCTTCCAGCCACAGGTGACACAGGCCAGGAGCTTCAACTGCCAAGATGCTGCTCCTTCTGCAGAGAACTATTTCCCCACCCTTAGCCCGGCCAATGCCTCTATGTTGGCCAAATGCCCTCTTCTGTGCCACCTCCTCAGGAAGGCTTGACCTGACCCTAAATCAGCTGAAATCCCATCTGCCTCTTGGTGCTGTCTGCACACTTCCCTTGCAGTATTCATCATTTGGCAAACGCCTTAGATAAAAATCCATCTTTCCCAGAAGACTGACCATAACCCCTGTGGGCAGGGAGGAGCCTTGTCCTTGTCCACCCTGAATCCCTGGGCCTGGCAGCATGCTCAAATTGCTGGGCAGGAGCTCAGATTGTGGCACCCAGTTGAACTGCGCAGTTCTAGCTTCTCACAGCTGTTTGCTTGGCCTCTCCTGTTAGCCCTGGGAAGCAGTTGAAGGCCTTGCTGCATATGACAGGCAGGCCACCTGAGACTTGGGAAGAGAAAATGACATGCCTGGGCTCAGGGACAGGACTCGAGCCCAGTGCTGACCCACAGTGGTAGAGATGAAAGGTGGGAGACTTAGGCTATGTAGGGGCAAAATTGGAGGGGAAGGGGCTGGGGTTGTGGCTCAGTGGTAAAGCGCTTGCCTAGCATGTGTGAGGCACTGGGTTCAATTCTCAGCACCACATATATATAAATAAAGAAAATAAAGGTCCATTAACTATATATATATATATATATATATATATATATTTCTTTTTTAAGATTGGAGGGGTGGGCAGGGTGCAAATAATGCATTCACATCTCTCTAGGGTCTTAAGTCAAAAAGTGGATTTCTCATGAGTCTGCTCTGAGCAGGACCTTCTTCAGGTTCCAGGAAAGGAGTGCTGAACAAGGTACCGCCTACCGTTTCTCCCTGGGCATATGAGAAGGAAAGGGATGACCGTGTGATGACAAGGAGAAGAAGGGACTGTCCTGGGTGTTTGCAGCATGTCATCAAGAGGCTCTGGCTGTCATCTCATGTCATCATGAGTCCAGGTGACAGTCACTTCTCTTCTTCTGCAGACATCATACAAGAAGGCCAGAGCCGACAGGAGCTGGGAAAGTCACAGAAGGAGGCTGAGAGCCCCCAGAGTAGGACATGCTGCAGGCTTCATAGTGGCCGTGGCCTCGTTCCACTGGACTCCGTTCTAGAAGATGGCTCTGAGGAGATCTGCGCCTGCTCCTGCCGTGTGTGTACTTCTGAGTTCCTGCCTCTACCTGCACTCCCGCTCACACTTTGCTCACCCTCCTCCCTGTATTCACAAACCCTCCCCAAAGCATAGAGGCCTCTCTTTCCTGAAGTCTGCAAGTCCCCAGGCTCCTTCTCCAGATCCTTGCTGCCCTCTCAGCTGTCCTGTTCCCTGGGGCTATGTGACTCATTCTTGTCCTGAGTTGAGTTGTGCAGCCTCAAAAAAGATGTGTTGAAGTCCTAACCCCAGGGCTTGTGTCTGTGATCTTATTTAGAAATTGGATGCTGCCCAGACATGGTGGCACATGTAATCCCAGCTACCCAGGAGGCTAAAGCAGGAGGTTCACAAGTTCAAGGCCAACTTGGGTAACTTAGCAAGACCTGTCTCAAAATAAAATGAAAAGGGCTGGGGATATAGCTCAGTAGGAGAGCACCCTGGATTCAATCCCCAGTACTGCAAGGGAATAAAAAAATAGAAATAGGGTTTTTACAGATGTCATCAAGTTAAGATGAGTTCATATAAACAGGTATCATTATAAAGCCCTGGGGAGACACTGAAAGACACAGAAGAAAAAAAAAAAAAAAAAACACCTGGTGACAGGCAAAGGCTGGGGTGATGTGTCCACAGGCAGGGAGCCCCAAGGACTATCAGCAATCACCAGAAGACACAGGAGACGAGGAAGAGTCTGTCCTGGTTTCTTCAAAAGGAGCTGGTCCTACCAACACCTTGATTTCACACTCCTGACCCCAAGAACTGGGAGAGATTACATTTCTGTCATTCTTAAGCTGTACAGTTGGTGGGACTTTGTTGCAGCTGTCACAGGAAATCAACACAATCCTTATCCTGGAGGAAGTCCTGCCTTCTGAGCTGGACAGTAGCTCTCAAGCACTGGGAAGGGTCTTGCTCCCCTCTCTAGCACAGGCACTGAGCTCAGTGCCCCTCAATGAGGAGTAGAGAAAGGCTGTGGCTTAAATCCAGGGCTCCCAGAGCCTGAGCATCCTTCACAACCACCTGGGATTCTGGAAAGGAGGTCAGGAACACCTCACTCCATCCCCTCACCACCCTAGCACAGCCCACCAAAATTATGTCATCCTTGCTAAAAGGTGTTCACAGTTGGACATTTATCTGTGGGTTGTTTGCTTATGCTGTCTCCTCCTTGAGACTACAAGCTCCAGGAGGGCAGGGGCCACTGTTCACCACAGTGTATACATTGTCCAACGCAGTGCTGGGTAGATATAAATGAGGGGTAGTGACGTGTGTCTGGGGAAGGGGCCTGACGGCCAATGGGAAATAACGGGAGAAAGAGATACACTTACTAAGCAGAGATGGGTCCTCCATTTTGCTTTTTCCTATGTGCATTTCTATCTTCTTGAATGTCAAAGCAACTAGCTCATATTTTAAATTTACAAATACATAAAATGGCAGGTTCCTACCAATCCCTGCAATGCACACCTATAATCCCAGCTACTCAGGAGGCTGAGGCAGGAGGATTGCAAGTTCAAGGCCAGCCTGGGCAGCTTAGACTCTGTCTCAAAATTTTAAAAGGGCTGGGAATGTATCAGTGGTCAAGTATCCCTGGGCTCAATCCCAGTACCATGGATAGATCAATCAAACAATCAACCAATGATTCCCATCTCAGAAAAGTAGACCTTAGGTGGGGCCTGTCAATGTGGATTTCTGCAAGCTGCCAGGTAACCCTAATACAGGCAAGAGAGCTGGACAAAGCTAGTTGTCCCCTGCCTGAACCCAATACTGCAGCTCCAGGACACAGAAGGCTGCCTCCCCCAGAATCTCTGGCTCAAGAAGATGACTCTGTAACCTCAGGAGTCTTTGTTCTCCCTAAATGTAAAATCTCTTCACTTGCCCCACGACTGGATGAGACCCAAAGTAGGAAGTTGGTGGAATGACAGGGACATGACACTATGATAAGATCAGATAATAAAGCCGTGGAAGACCTGTAGGCATGGAGCCTTGGGATGGGGTATGGAGGTCTAGGTCCCCTCTGCACATCTAAAGTGAGCACAGTCTCCCCTGGTTATCCTCAGGGGATTGGTTCCAGGATCCCCCAGAGATTCCAAATCTGAGGATCCTCCAGTCCCTTATATAAAATGGTGCAGTTATTCACCTGTAACCTATACACAGCCTCCCATGTACTTTAAATCATCTATAGATGACTGAAAATACCTGCTATGTTTGGATATGAGGTGTTCTCCCAAATCTCCCGTGTTTGTGCAGAAATGTTCCGAGGTGAAATAATAGGATTTTGAGAGCTGTAACCTGATCAGTCCACCCCAGTTTGAAAGGACTGACTAGGTGCTAACTGCAGGCAGGTAGGGCCTGGCTGGAGGAGGTGGGTCACTGGGCGTGTGCCCTGGAAGGGTTCATCTTGCCTGCCGGGTCTTCCCTTTCTGTGCTTCCTGGCTTCCATGATGGAACAGCTTCCCACCTTGAAGCTCTGCCTCACCAGAGCCATGGAGTCAGCCCATCATGGACTGAAACCATGAACCAAAATAAACTTTCCCTCCTCTAAGCTGTTCTTGTCAGGTATTTTAGTCACAATGACACAAAGATGACTAACACAATTCCTAACAATGTAAATGCTGTGTAAATAGTTATTATACTGCATTGTTTAGGGAATAATGATAAGAATGGAGTCTGTACATGTTCAATACAGATGCAATTTCCCCCCACCCCGAAACGTCTCCTCTGAGATTGGTGGAATCCCTGGATGAGGAACTCATGGATACAGAGGGCTGAGTGTACTGTACTCTGAAGTCAGTAGGCAGGAGTTATCCACACCTCACCTCGCTCACGACAAGGGAGGCAAGCCTCACCTCCTAGTGTCTGCTGGGCTCCCTCTCTCACTGCCTGAGACCTCGGGGCTCTGGGAATCACCAGGCTAAGCACAAGGCATTTCCTGAGTATCAGACATACAACAAGCACCTCCCTCACATCTTGCCCCACCAGCATCCCCGGGCCCATTCCCCTGCGCCATTTTGACCATAGCTTGTATCATCTCGGACTTGCTACCTACTGACCTGACTACTTGTTTGCTGCCCACCTTCCCCGATATAAGCTCATAAAGCTCATAAAGTCAAGGCATCATTCACTATAGTGTCCCCAGCACCTAGAACAGGCCTGGAATTGGACGTTCTGGCCACTCGATCAACAGTTGCAGAATGAATGAATGAATGAATGAATGAGTAGACAATAGAGCAATTTCTTTTCCAGTTTCTGCATAGTTCCTTGCACAGATGAGGGCCTTATTATTAATATTAAAGTGCTAAATAAAAGAGAGAATAAGTGGGGCGGGATTTAGACCAGGGGCCTGCACCAAGCCTAGTTCACCCTGCCTGAGGGCCAAGGGCCAAGGGCAACTTGCCAAGGATCAAACTGGTGCCTGGCCCTACAGCCCCATCAGCTGGCCATGCCTCCACCTCAGTCAAAGCCCTTCTGCTTCATCGCTATCATCAACATGAACATCATCAACCATGGTGGCCATGTACCAGTATGATGGGACCACATTGAAGAGTTGGGTGCAGGGGTCCTACAAGCATAGCATGGTCATGTGAGGTTTGGGACCATCTGTGCAAAGCTGGGTTTAGAAAAAGTCTTGAGGAAGCAGCTGAGCATATGAGAGGTGGAAAGATAGAACCGGAGAACCAGAGACCCAGAGTCCTGCCAGGAGACTGGGCAGGCACTGAACACAGCAGGTGGCAGAGGCCCTGAGAAGGGACATTTCAGGGTACTTAGAGACCATGGCTGCTGGAGGAGAACAAGGAGGAATGAAAGTGTCTTTGCTGAAGATCACCCACGTGCCCAGGAGACTCTCAGTCCTTAGAGGAATACAGGAAGGGAGTTGGAGTTGGGGGAGAAGAAAGCTTGAGGAAGTTAATGTTTTTCTAGAATTTTAACTCTGGGGCATTAAATGTGTCCCTCCCAAGCCTTTTAAAACAACAAGTATCTCCTGTGAGCCTCATCAGGGGCTAGAGAGTGAAGCAGAAAGAGGAGCGTCATCCTTGGGTCAATGAGGAGCCCAAGGTCCTGAGAAAGAAGAATGAGGCTGGTTCTCACAGGAGGGACCCAGGACACCAGCCTCCCAATGCCATGACTTCTGACCCTCTCCCAAGTGTACATCCCCCTGAATCCTTGGGTCATATTTAAAATGACAAAAACAAGACCATGAAGAATGTCTAGGGTGAGAAAGCAACTTCAATCTCATAAATCACAAACTTGGCACTGATGTTTGCATGTAAGGATCTCATAGATTTATCTGTGGCCCCAAAAGCTTTGTGTATAGAGCCCATAAAAAAAAGGAATGCCAAGTGGCGTCAACACTACAAGGCCATCAATTGCATGGTGATCACTTTATGAACCACTAAAAGATTTTTAGGAGGCAATTAAACTAGGACACACTGTTGTTTATAAGGCACATTCCAATTTCCAAGATGTGGAATGTGGCTAAGTGTATATCTTGGAGTCCTACCGGTGCTACAGCTGAGAAGAGTGGGATATCTTTTGAAACGTATCAGTTAGGGACCCTGCAGATACTCCAGCCAATTCCTAAGTCTCCGGTAAAGGTTTGTGCAGTTGGGTCTCTGGGAGAGAAGAGTACCACATCTTGTCAATGGCACTGTTGGGTATAGGCACTTACAGACCCGGTCAAGGGTCCTCCCATCCTGTGTTCTGTGCATGAGGAACCTCTTCTGTGCAGTCCGAATGTCTGAATGGTCCCTCACGGTTTACAGATGTGAGTTAATCTCCCCTCTAACCCCCAGAGTCGTCTGACTTTGCTTACACTGCCTTCAGCATGCACCAGGGAGCCGCAGAGATGGTATCTGAGCCCAATCCATGCCCTGCAAAGCTCCTACTCCACCACAGATGCCTCCCCCAAGAGGTTTTCTCCCTCCACTCCTCATGCCTCTGCTAATGTACATGCCCCTCTGGGCCTTTTTTATATTCAATGACAATAAAGCATTGGAAGAAACAGAATAATCCATAATTGCAGGCAGAAGGAAGAGGAGAAGGGTCAGTGAGCAGGGTGACCCTGTGGTTCCTGCTCTCCTGACCCAGGAGAGTGAGTGGAGACAGAAATGTGGGGACCTGAGTCTTCACCTCTGCTAAGTGATCCTGGCCAAGTCCCTTTCCCTCCCTATAAAATGAGGGGCTGAGGGATGGCCTAATATCACTGGGGTCCCTTCTAGGCTAATAACGCTGAGAACTGGGTCTTGGTGGACAGGAAGATAGAATGACCTGGGGCCCCTGCTATACCAGCCCTCGGCCCCAGAGCCTAGAGCTCTCCATGGGCTGCCTGTGTCTGGTTATCTCTTCTGGGTGGCAGTCATATTTCCCTCAGCAGAGTGAGCACTGAGGCAGGAGCATGGGCTAGTGGATAGAATCCTGCCTAAGAAGCCGGAATCCTGTCAGCAGCTTTGTCTCCTACCCACCCCCCATCACTCTGCTCCAACTCCCCTGTGCTTCCATATGCAGAGATGGGTGCAGTTAAGGGACTTTTAGATAACATCTCTGATCAAAGGCTGCGGGGCATGCTAGCATCCATTGAGTGCTAGTGACTAACCAGGTATCTATGCTAAAAGTGACAAGAACCCCATTTCTTTTTCACAACAGCTCTCTCAGGGAGCTGCAGACTCTGACTCTCACCCTGCCGCCTGACCCAGTCCAAGGTCTTGTAGAGTCTCACTGGATCTACCCAACAACCCAAGGGGGGGAGGCACATTCCCATTTGTTAGATGAGTAAACGGAGGCACAAAGATGTTGAATAGCTTGCCCAAGGATGTGCAGCCTTCATTTAGGACCTACTGCCCAGCACACACAGTGCATCCTCTCATTTCACTTACGTTTCCTACGTATATCTCGTGGACAAGGAGGAAGCACAAGCCAGTCACAAGGATGAGGAGGGTTTGCAGTGAAGCGAGTGAGCACATCCAATCCACACAGGTCAGCGGTGTGACTCCAACTTGGAGGATGGCTTATCACTTCCTGCCACGGAGCTCTGCTTTATCTATTTAGATGAAGCAACAGAGGACGTGGGGGCCTGTCTATGCTGCCACTAAATAAGAAAGTGATCACAGGACAATCCTTAACCAGGATCAATGTAAGGCCTGACGTGTGGTCCTAAGAATAAACTCAGGCAGAGATGACTAGTTGGCATCCAACATTGGTTGGATGGTAATAGAAACCCCAAATTTAGCTGGGCATATGGCCTTCCAGAATAAACTACACTTCCCATGCTCCTTTGCAGCTAAGTATAGTCATGTGACCTGGTTCGAGTCAATGGATGGGCAGCATGGTGTTGTACCCTTCCTGTCCTTTCTGGTCTTGCTCCATCCTGATGCTTAGAAAGTATGAAGAGTTGTTCCACACACCCTAAGGAAGGTAGAACAACAAGACAGGAAGCACCTGAGCCCCAAAGGGGCTTGGGTGCCACACCTGCCCAAGACACACTGACTCTGGGCTCTTCTAAGCAGATATCCCTCTAATCCCCCTTATTTGGGGCCTGTCACCAGAGGCAGACTTAGCTCCCACCCAATAAGCCTCCTCCACCAGACTGATGTATCACTAAGCAGATGTGACCAGATCCAATTCTGGTCCATATGAATTAAGCTCAGCCACAGGGTGATGTGGGTCTAGAACATCCTATGCAAATGAGATTACATGAATGTAATAGTAGCTTCTAGGCAAGGAAAGGGGTCTGATGGGGCCCAAACTAATTTCCTTCCCACCAGTTCTTCCAGGGTAGCTTCCTAGAGGGGAACCAAAGATCCCGAGGAGAGGGGACCAAGGACAGTTAACCCAGAGGGTTCTCAGATGTCTCTAGCAAGCCCTGCAAAGGCTTTGAGAGACAAACTAAGGATGTAGCTCAATGGCAAAGTGCTTGCCCAGCATGCTCAAGACCCCGGTTAGACCCCAGCACCACAAAAAAAAAAAAAAAAAAAAAAAAAAGAAGAAAGAAAAAAAAGTGATGATGGGAAGAGAAGGCCAAGACCCAGGAGGCAGAGGATCTAGAGCTGCCTTCCTGCGACACAGGCTTAGATAAAGTAGGAAAGTAGCACAGGGGCCAAGGTCACCATCCATGGGCTGCAAATATTTTCCCCAGTGAGCTGCAGCTGACAGGGCTGGCCAGGCCACAAAGGGAAAAAAATTCCATTATGGTCTGACGGCTATTCACTCTAGATGCCTCGGGGAAATAACTACTCCTGCTCCATGCACTACTGTGTCCATATGCATCAATTCATGGCCCATCCCTGTCCCCAGCAAGGAACAATTGCCTCAGATCACGGTAGAGGCATGAGCTTGGATATAAGCCAGCCTCAGTTTCCAGGCTCTGTCACTGAGAGTCACCTCTTGCAACACCTCAGTTATCTTTCCATTGAGTTTTTAAAAGACAACCCAAAGATCAACACCAGAGGACAAAATGATAATGTCTCCAAAGTCCCCATCATGGCATCCATGAACAATGCTTCTCTGCTACTGGGCAGGAAGGGACTGGCAGCGAATGGAGTGGTGACAACAGTGAGTGGCTCTGTAGGTGCAAACCTCATCACTTTGCTTAAGGACTTAACCTCCTTATCTGTTCCTCTCACCCCTTCTACTCAGACTTCCAGGGAAGGGAAGGCTTGGCTTGGAGCAGGGGGACTTGAAGCAGGGGGACTTGAAAGGGACCTTCCCTGCCTGTCTCGCAGCCCACCCCTCCCCTAACCCTGCTCAGGCCAAGCCTCATGGAGGCAGGAGTGTGTTGGGCAGGACACCCCCGAGAAAACTCCAGACTTGGGGAATCCCAAGCCCCATCCCTGGAGATGGTGACCCTGTAGGACTGGGGGAAGCTGTATTTTAAGAAGCTTCTAGATGATTATCACTTAGTATGAACTCAAGAGGATGAAGCTCCCTGGCCAGGTGACCTCCCAAGGTCTCTCCTGGCATAGATGACTCTGCAGGGCACCCAGACCCACACATGAGCACCAGGTCCTGTCTGCCTGGGTAGCTGCCAGCTCTCAGCGCTGGCCTCTACCAGGATTTATGGCTGAGACTCACGCAGGCACTCCGAGGCAGAGGCACCCAGAGCGCCATTCACAAATTAAACCCAGCCTTCTCTCCTCCCAGGTAATGGGCCCATCTGATGATAGAAGAGCTTATAAACAACTATCGTCAAATTAATCTCGATGTGGGAGAAATAACAGCGGCCGTAAATAAGACTAGCTCGCCTAGCCCGCCAGCTGTTTAGACACTTTATAAAACAGAGCAGCCACATTAATATCATATGGACTCTTTCAGACCCCGGCCACCTGTGTGACAGAAGTGAGCACTAGTTGAGGGGTCTCCCGGCTATGAGGACTGCTGCCAGGGGCCAGGGCCACCATTGGGGCAGCAAGAGGAAATGTCAGTAGAGTAGGGCTGCTGGACACTTCCTGGACCTGCCACTTCCTCCTCTGCCTAAACTGTCCCCAAATCTGCTGCTGGGGACCTGGGGGTTGGGGTGGGGGACCACCAGGCACAATCACTTCTTTTGTTGCCATCATGCAGCTTCCACATCTTGGTGATCCCCTCTCGCTCCCCGCAGACTCTGCACTCACCCTCTGCCCCAGCCCAAGACCCACCCCTCGGGAGCCCTCACAAAAGGCAAATGTGGCCTCTCAAAAGGCAAATGTCTGCTTTACCCACCACAGTGGAGATCACAGCCACTCGGTCATACCCCTCTGTTATACCCCACACAGGCCACTGTCCCTCCTGATGCACAAGCACCCATGGAGATTGCAGAGCCCTGAGGGCAGTGGCCAGTTGGTGTGTGGACCCTACAGCTGCTGGCCTGGGCACACGGGCACACTCCGATCTTATGGTACCATCCTGGTTGATGGCCTCCGCCTCCTTGCTGGTATGTTTATTGTGTAAATTCAGTAATGGCAGGGTAGTGACTTCACAGGGGCTTGGGGGAAACATCAGAGAAAAGTAGAAAAGGAACCTAATGCAGGAGCCGTGGGATGGACGTGTGGACGTGTGTGTGCAAGTTTCAATAGTGTGTGTGGCGCCTCAGGAACAGGACTGGTGCCCTGATAAGAGACTCTCTCTTCTTCTGCCTTGTGGTCTTAGAGCAAAAAGACCACCCTCCAGGAAGTGGGTCCTCACCAGGCACAACTCCTGGTGCCTTGATGCTGGACTTTCCAGCCTCCAGAACGGTGAAAAATCAATTTCTGTAGTTTATAAATCATCCAGCCTCTGGCATTTTATTGTAGCAATCCAAATGGACCAAGACAATAAGAAGGATGACACCCTTGGAAGGAAGACTAGAGTGGGGGGACCTTGAGACAGGCAGTCACCAAGCCACGAATCATCTTTTGTGGCCTTTCCCTCAGGGTCCCTCCCCCCTCAGTGTAAGGAAGCAACTTTAGGGTAGTCTTGAGTTAGGTGACCCAGTTCCCAGACCAGCATCTCCCAAACTGTGCTCCAAGCACCAAGTTCAAAGGATGTTTCTAGAAGTCATGCATGCACACATACCCGGAGTTCTGTGGTCAGATCATTTTGGGAAATGCTACCGAAGCAAAGCCCAGGGCTCTCCTTCCTGCAGGTCACAACAGGGCTTCCAATGGGTTGATAGGCGACGGCACTCACCAAGCCAGGAGTGTCGGGCGTAGGGTGTGGCGTTTCCAACTCTTTGAAACATGTGACTCTTTTGCAGAATCAATTTTAGCAGAAGGGCCTCTGTGTTTGGTTGGACAGTGCGAGAAACGCTGTTCCAAGTCCCTGCTTCAAGGTCAGCTCCACCCTGTGTCTTCCAGGAGGTCTCCCAGACACCACAGCTCTGCCCCTCCACTCCACCCTGGCGACCCCCACCCTCCACGGCAGAGCATGATGACCCTCTTACTGTGGAGGGCGCTGCCCCCTCGTGTTTCATGGGACTGAGAGGACTCCTGCCTGGTTTTTAGCACTTGAAGGCTGGCACCCAGGTCTCGCCTAAGCCCTGTGCTCAAGTTCAAGCTCAAGCCGGGGCTCTGAGTAGGCTGTTCGCCCTTCAGTCCTGACAGCAGCCACTCACTACCAGCAGTGCTGACAAAGCCCAGCCAGTTCAGCGGGGGACACGACCCTGTGGCTTCTCTGCAGCATTCTCTTTCTGGCCTTTCACCCCTGTGGTGGCACCTTCACCCGCCTCTTCTGCTCAGCCCTGCACATCCTTTAAGACCCACTCAGGCATCAGGAATTCCGGACATCGGGCCTGGCCTCCCACAGGATGTCAGATGCCAGGCTGAGAGCACCCAACACAGACAGCAGGATCGTACTTTGAGACCACTCATGCATCTGCTTCCCAGCAGACTCGGTTTCTTTAGGACAGGTAAGGTGACTGGGGGAGTGCCTGGCACAGAGTGAGCGCTATGTGAGCATCTGCAGCTGTTCTTGTGTTGTTATCTTCCTGTCCCCAGGGCCAATGCAGACACCTGTGCTCAAATCACATCTGTTGGATGAGCTGAGCAGACCCCCATGATCAAATCTGAGCCGCCTTATCACCATGCTGGGAGGTTACTATGATTGCTTCCATTTTACAGACGAGAACACTGAGGCTCAGAGTTCTTCCCTCCCACCCCCATTGTTTCCCTTACCACAGTCAAGGTACCTACTAGGAACAGGCAGGGAGAGTCTGCAGATGGTTACCTCCAGCAGGCAGCCACACATAGCCAGAGCGGCCCTGCTTTGTGCCAGGCCAGGGATCATGGTGGGTGTGTTACGTTCCAGTGTCACTTAACCCTCGCTCAGCCTGGCAGGTGAGCATGGAACAGAATCAATGCCCTAGGAGGGCTGTTTGCTTCAGGAGGCCACGAAACCCCCGCTCCTTGAGCAGCCTCCCCCCTCCATAAGGCTCTCTTCCAGGGGACGGCGCAGTGACCCATGGGAGGGCTCAGGCAGAGGGGCAGGAGAAGAGGCAGAGAATGACAGCAGAAATGGCCAAGCCAGGGGAACAGCAGGGAGGAAGGGGGCTGGAATGGGTGGGATGAGAATGAAATGAGAAGGCCCAATGCTTCAGAAAAGAAAAAGAAAACTCAGACGAGGGTGACAGCCACGGACTCTGACATTCACCTCTTGGGTGGGATCTGGATCTTTGCCAGAAAGGGGCAGGGCTGATCTGACCTGCAGCAAAGCTGCTGCTCTTCCTCCTCAGGGACAGCTCCAGTCCTGCTTCCTCCAGGGACTCCCTCCCCAAGACGTCTGCCAGCTTCACTGACCTCTCCCCATCTCATGGGCCAAGATGCTGCCGACTGGCTGGACCACACTTTCTAACCAGCATCACCATCGATTTGGCCCTCTGTGTGGCGTGGTCTATGGTCTATTCATTCCCCCAACTTTGGGGATGCTCAAGGGTCTCCCATCCAGGCTGTGGCCTGGTGCTGCCAGTACTTGTTGCCCACAGCCCAAAGTGGATTCTCAGTAACTGCTTAGGCAATTACATGCCCAGTCCCTTCCTGTCTGCCTAGTCCCCTTTGCACTCTCCTAAATCCCCTTAGACTGTTCCTGGCCTGAAGAGGCAGGTCTATGTGTTTGCAGAGGGGGAGTGGGGTGCATAATTGGCAATGAACATCTCTTGCTAAGTACTTTCCAGGATTCTATATGCTTCATATTTTACATCCATCAGCACTTACTTTTATCCTCACTTCCCCGTGACACTGGTGTTCGTATCAATTATCTCTATCTCTCCAGAAGGTTTAGAGAGGTCCAAAGTCACCGAACTTGTAAGTGGTAAAGCCAGATTGCCCAATGGCAAAATCTCCACATCTATTGCTACCACTTAATACCCTGTCCCTGACCATCCTGGTCCTTCCTCCAGAAGACCCAACAAGTACAGCTCTATCCTGCCTGGGAACAGGAAAAACTAAGGGAGCCCTTATTTGTTTGGACTCATTAAAGAAGGTTTTGGAAATAGCAAGTGGTTATGGCTGCACAACAATGTGTGTGAGTGTATTGAAGGCCACTGAATTGTACACATTGTTTAACATGCTTAAAATGGGGCTGGGGATGCAGCTCAGTGCTTGCCTAGCCTGCGCAAGGCCCTGGGTTCCATCCCCAGCACCACCAAAAAAAAAAAAAAAAAGTTAAAATGCAAATTTTATGTTATATGTATGTTTTCACAATAAAAGAAATAATCTTTAGTGTACCAGGAGCAGCCCTGGCTGGGTGACCCCTTAGGAGCCTCCCTCACCACCTGTTCATAGATTTGTCTCCATGTTCAAATTTCCCGGCTCCTCTGCTCACCTTACACCCACATTGTCTTCAAGCCTCACCTGGGCATGTATGCCACAAAGCAGCCTCAGCTAGAGCTGCTGGGGCTCATGTGGCTTCCAAATGGCCTTGAGTGGAGACCTGGGGAGCACCCTGGCCCTCTGAGTCAAAAGACCTAGTTCCAGTGGTGGGGGACTCTTGCTCCAGCCACTGGACAGCTTGGGTCTCCAATGCTGGGGAGAGGAGACCTTGGGCCTGTGTATATCCCTCACACTGAACATGTCACCAAAATTCTACATCTTCACTCAACAGTTCATGTAAAATTTGCACCTGGAGGCATAACTTCCTAATTTAGTTTAATATAAAAATCAAAGTTTTCACTGGGCACAGCGGTACACACCTGTAATCTCAGACACTTGGGAGGTTGAGGCAGGAAGAGCATAAGATCAAGGTCAGTCTCAGCAACCTAATGAGACTTTGACTCCAAATAAAAACCAAAATGGACTGAGGGGGTAGGTAAGTGGTAAAGTGTCCCTGGGCTCCATTCCAGAGCCAAAAAAAAAAGTCACTTTCTCCCCAAATTGAGAGGTAAAACCTAGAAGCTGCACCAAGTTTATCCTGCGGCCCGTTTTTGCCCTCAGTCAAGGTTCTGCTATATGCTGAACACAGACCTGGTCCCCCCTGCAGTATGGACACTATAAGATGGCAGACTCCTACTCCCAAGCAGGACCTCGCAGGTGCCAGCACAGACTTGGGAACCATGTGGGATGGATGAGTGCCCCTGCTGAGGGGTAGGGAGTGACCACAGGACAAGGCTCCAGCCACCTCTCCCACCTTCTGGCCCTGCTCCTTCTCCACTCCATCTCTCTCCTGGGGGAACCTGGACTTGTCAGGGACCCTCGGGGTGAACTGCCATCCCAGGTCAGTGGCTGCGCTCCACTTTCACCTTCTGGATCTCATTCCCACCTCACCAGCCCAGGCAGACCAAGCTTGCCCAGATGAACTCGGCTTTCCCACAGCCCCGCCTCCTCGCTCCAAGGCCTGGGTCTTGGTGTAGGCGGGCCCAGTCTTGCCACTCAGCACCTCTTGCTGTCCATCTCCTGGGGCTCTGTGGCAGGTACCTGCTCTGTGTGCCCAGCACCCCATTCTGGTGCTGGGTACACCCCATCACCTTGGCCAAAGGAAGTCTGGCCCGGCTTCCTTCCTGACGGCCCTCCTTCCACCTTTACCCACCAAAGGTGAGGCCAGCACCATGGCCTACTCACCCTGGTGTCCAAGATGTGGGCTCTGGTGAACCCAGGGCTCTTCCCAGCTACTCTGTGGTCTCCCTCCCTCATCAGGAGTTGGGGACACCTGGCACTGTGGTAACCGGTGACTGATGGTGTGGAGAACCTTGAGGAGGTGGCCAGCTCCATGGGACCAGCCACCCCTGTTTCTCCCTCACCTCCCCCACTATCAGAATCTCAGCTCTAGTCAGCAGGTCCATGCCTCCTGGGTGGAGGGACATGCCCAGTGACCCTTCCCACCTGCCCTCCCAGAAACAAGCCCTGTCATGGAGGCTGAGGCCTGGTGCAAAGGTATCCTTTGGTTTCAGGTAGTCCAGTGTCTGCAGCCCAGGGTGGGAGTGGGGACATTAGCCCATCAGCTCCCATAGGATTTGGTAGCAGAAGTAATTGCCCTGAGGTCAGGGAGAGGGGTAGGCCCTTAGCTCTCCAGAAGGGGGTGGCTTGGGAGTCCTGGCAGCTGGGGGAGGAGAGCCAGAGCTAAGCTGACTAGAGGGACAAGGAGCAAGCCACCCCTTCCCCACCCCCTCAGTCCCAAGGGGAGCAGCTGCTGTTGGAGCTTCCTGCCTTCCTTGAGACAGGTGCTGGCTCCGTTCTGGCTTCCTCCTGCCTCCAGAGCTCCGCACCCAATCCCACAGCAGGCGGGTGCTGACTCAGCCCCACCACTTCCGCTTCTAGGCCTGGGAGGCCCACATGCAAAGCTGGGGATGCGCCTTGGCGCTGTTGCAGCCAAACCATGATGCGGGTAATGTCACCATCCCTTGTTGGCTGGGGGATTTCCTGGAGGGCACCCCTGCCCCAAGGCAGCGCACCTCAGGGCAAGTTTGAAGGAAGGCAGCTTCCTGGTCTAGGCCAACAAGAGGCACAGCGGAAGCAATTCCAACCCTAACTCAGGCTGGGGAGCCCCGGGGTGTACCCAGCACCCCATTCTGGTGCAGTCACAGCCCTGGATGGGCCACCAGTGAAGCAGAGGCCATGACGGCTCCCTTCCCACCTAGGGTGCTGTGTGACCGGGCCAGGGGAAGGGCACGTGCCACTGAGTGCTGAGGAGTGTGTGGCTGCTGTCCCAATGGGAGGGAGAAAAAGCAAGGAAAGCACAAGTTATTGTCATCGGGAGGAAGTCACAGTTTCTCCGAGCAGGAAGGGGCAATTAGGTCAATTATCTCCCTTGGCAGATAGAAAGTGAAGGGGCCGAGCAGTCAGACTTGGCCAGCATCACACGGGTGATTATTGACAGAGCAGGACTCCAAGCCAGGACTATTTCCATTGTGCACGATGCTAGTCACCATCATTACTCTTCCCTTTGGCTGGTTTCTCTGTCTGTTGCATATGCATTACTTCATGTGACAAGGCCTGTAAGGCACCAACCGTGGACTCAGCCACTTGACAGGTAACTGAGAACTAATGGGAGGAAAGGACTTGCTCAAGATCACCATGGGAGCCAGGCGCAGTGGCGCAGGCCTGTAATCCCAGTGGCTCAGGAGGCTGAGGTAGGAGGACTTCAAGTTCAAAGCCAGCCTCAGCAATTTAATGAGGCCCTCAGCAACCCAGGGAGACCCTGCCTCTAAATAAAATAAAATAAAAAAAAAAAAAAAAAGCTGAGGATATGGCTCAGTGGTTAAGCACCCCTGGGTTTAATCCCTGGTACCAAAAAGAGTGAGAGATCACAGTGGGTGTTTGTGGCAGAACAATGGCCAGAATCCGGGCCACAGAAAGAGTTTATCCCAATCTTAATCCTTTCCCAGGCCCTTCTATCTTGCACACCCATGGAACTTGTTGGTGAGCAGAGGGGCTTGGGGCCTGTTGGGCCAGTCCACTAGCCCTCCTTCCCACATGGCTTAGTACAGTTGAAGGCATGCAGGGGTGGACTAGCACAGACAGTCCCTGTGACCTGTGGCAATCTGAGCGCATCAGAAGTCACCAGCCCTGACAATTAAGTATTCAAGTGGAATACTATGCAATGACTAAAAGTGATGTCTGTGATGTAACGTTAAATTAAAAATGAGAGACTGCCAAGTTGTATATTCACCATGTTTATAGATCTACAAAACACACACAAATGTATGAGCAAAATGGTGGGAAGCATTTCACTCATGTGATCACAGGGGCTGGGCTCCTAAGAGACATTTCCCCTTTGGTTTCCCTTCTCAACTTTCCAAAATGGAATTATACTACCTCCGTGATGTAAGAGATCTAATTTGAGAAAGCATCAAAAGTATCTGCAAAAAGATGCAAAATATGCTCAAGACACAGCTGAGGCAAAACTGGGAAGCAGATACCTATTATTTCAATGGAAATCAGAGCACAGACTGCACCACCCTCAGGGGCCCCCAGTGAGCTGGCCAGGCTTCCTCTGAGGTGGCACCTGAGGCTAAAGAACTCACCACCCCAGGTCCCAGCCCCTTGCGTCTTTCCTACCCAAGATGTTCTCTGGTCTTCCAGGCACCCACATAGGCCAGCCCCTGTCTATCTCTAAGCTCGGTGCAGGGCACTTAAACTCCCTTGTAGCTTGACAGGCCATGAGATGGGAAGAGGCCTCTCCTGGTGTCACAAGCAGTAGCGGACACGGGCATGGATCCCTGGGGCTTGTCTAGTCTTGATGGGTCCTGGCAGCCTGCAAGCTGTGGAGGGCAAAGCGGGAAGCCGAGGCTGAGCTCTCAGTCACATGACTCAGCCAGTTACTAGCTGAGGGCAAGGGCCTCCCCCCACTCTTTCGGCCTCAGTTTTCCCCTCTCCACCCCAATTACCTTCTCACTAGCTACTTCCAGGAGGAAGTGAGACAATGGAAGAGGAAGAGCCTTGAATCCTTTGCCTGGGGGAAATCCCTCACTGCAGACAAGGACCAATCCTGAGGCCAGAGCCCTGCCCCTCCTTCACCCTCGCCCTGGTCCCATTTACCACACCCCTGCCTTGGTCTCCCACTCTGCCACCCCACCCAGGGCGGCCCCCTCCTGCTCCTCCTTCTCCATGGGGGGGAAGTGACCTTTTTGCCAATCCATGGAGGCAAGAATCCTGGCACTTGCCTGTCCTGCGTCTTGCTTCTTGGGAAGAAGGAAATTCAGTAAAACTTGTTCAAAATGAGATACCACGGCAGAGTGGTACAGCTGCTGAGGGGCTAACTTTGTAGGAGAGGCTGCTCCTAGGGTTAAAGAGCCCTGTGAATCACTCAGTACAGGGATGTCCGGCTTGGAGATAATGTTTTGAGGGACTGTCGTGCAAATATGAAGAATTTTTACTGTTGAAGTTCATTTCCTACCCCAGTTGGAGCTCTGCGTTTAAAAGTACTAGAAGTCTCTACTCCCAGACTCTACGCCCTTCGCTCTGCCAAATTCTACATTTATCCACACCCTGGACTCATTTGTCCCCAAAGCTGGCTGCTCCTCCCATCTTCCTGGTTTGTCCTCATGGCCGGGCCATACATTCTCCCAGGCACGCCAAAGACATTCTGCCCCTCAGCTGCCCCCGCCCAGCATGGCCTCAGTCCTTCTTGCTCCTTCCTTGTGGTAAGATCTTTTATGCTGGGCCTCTTCCCATTCCCCAGGCCTAGGGTTTGGGTCCCCATCATCCCTAGAAGCCTGCCATGTCCTCCTCCCTGGCCTTAGCCCCTTAGTCTCACCCTTCTGTCATCAACAGAATAAGCTATCTAAACGCTCTGACCCCAGAGAGCTCCCAGTGGCCACAGGAGCAAGCCCTACTTCCAAAGGCTTTCAAATCTCTTGCAGCCTTTTCCCCACATTCTGCAGACCTCCTGCTGTGTGGCTCCTAGGGAGAGCCATTCAGAGCAGGACAATGACCCTGCTGCCCCTGTCACCCACAAACCCACCCACACTCCCCTCTCCCTCCTTCCGTGCATGTTCCTATGTTCCATTCTTCACAAAGCAGCAGAGCCACTGGCCTTGGCCCAAAACTCATTTGTTCCCCACTCCCACCTAGTGCTCTCCCCTCTTTCTCCACCCCCATGTGCTAACCCTTTGACTGTCCTACCCCACCCTGAGGTCGTCTCTCACTTTATTTGGTCCTCAAGCCAGTACAGTTGGAGAGGGGAGAGGCAGCCAGCTGCTAGTCCTTGCTCCTGCTTGTGACACGTGATTTGAATGCACCCTATCAGGAGGGTTCCATGATGGTCATTGTTCAGATGATGCTCAGAGCTATGGTCTACCTTCACCCCTCCAGTCAGGATAGGCCTCGGACTCAAACCCTGGGCTGCTCCCCGCTGCCTTGCTGGCCAGGATGTCTTGCCATTCACTTGGGTGCTTCAGCTCAGACATCTTAGACAGCATCTGGTTTCCTACACAGTCTTCTCTCAGCCTCAGCACAAACCCCTGAAGGTTCCCCTTTCTTCCACATCCCCCTTAGCACAGTGTGTAGCCCCAAGCAGGTATTTAATGAACACTCATTAACTAATGAACAAACCAGTGAGTGGATGAATGAATGACTGGGCACATGAGGTTCAGGCATTGCGAGGGGTGCAACTGTAGGGTCCGCTTTGTTTTTCACTCTTAAATTATCCTGAAAAATCTGGGCTGGGTTGTAGCTCAGTGGCACAGTACTTGCCTAGCATGTGTGAGGCACTGGGTTTGGTCCTCAGCACCACATTAAAAAATAAATTGAATAAAGGCATGCTGTCCATGCCATTTTTAAAAGATTTTTTTAAAAATTATCCTGAAAAATCTGAGTCCTTTCAAGGTAAGCCTGGCCCTCCCCCAATTCTCTTAGAAATACATTGGCTCAGCTGTGGCTAAACCACACCAGATACTAATAAATACTAACTTGCATTCATACTATATTAAGCCAAGAATCTTAAAAAGCTCTTTAGATTCATAGAGAAACTAAGGCAAGAGTGTTCCACCCATCTGTGCACCCATGGTGGGTAGAATTGACAGAACCAAAGTCATGTCCAGATCAGTGAAGGGCATGTTGTCTCATGGCCTTCCCCCCAGGAAAGGGCCCCACCATGAACGTGAACCCAGCACAGAGCTGTAGCTTCGCTTGCCTAGGAAACCACCAGGTTTTCCAATGTGACACTGCAGGATGCTTATTTAAAGATGAGGAGGACACAGGCAAAGGGTGGGGCAGGAAATGAGAAAACTGCAAGAGAGAGATGGCTTAGGCTCTGTCGTCTGCATATGAGGGTTCCAGCTCTCTCGGTGACCTTTTTCCCTATCCTCAAAAGTATTTGCTGGTTTGTGAGAAATTGTTATCTAAGGAAACTCACTAATTAAGGAGGCTTTATCTGATGCTAGTCAAGAGAGAAGTCCTCAAGTTCAGAAAGAAGAACTGTAAACAAAAGCTGTGCTTCATCTTATTACAGAGTAGGAGGCAGAGAGTCCATCTAACAGGTGGCTTTTCCAAGATCCTAGAGTCAAAAGCTATTAAAGCAGATATGTGTCAGAAGGTTGAGAGAATATACCTAATGTACAACAGCTTTGCAGTTCTTGAATCATCCAGCCCTTAATATAATAAGTGTTTAGTTCTGACAACCTGGGTGAAATATAGTGTGTACTTGATAAATTGTTAAAACATAATTACCCACTAACCCCAACGCTTCCTATATTATTACTAGGCTACTAAACTATCCTCAAACGGCACTGTCAAATACAACACTAATTCTGAGAAATAAAATCTTAAGAGTTGGCTAATGATGTCATCTTTAGGACAAAAATGAAATTGGTCACCTGATTTAGGAGAGTTTTTTTGTTGCAGAGGTTGAATTGGGGGTGGTTTATTTTGATTTCTCCAACAGGGAATAAAATCAAAAGTCTTGTGTAAACAAAAAAAATTTTTTTTTTTTTAAGAAGAGGGGGGAAAAAAATCCACAACAGACTGTAGACCTACGTATCCCCTCTCGCACACACTACAGCACCTGCCTCTGCCCGGAACATCCATGTGTGTCCATGTGTCACGGTAAATCAGCTCAGCTTTCCCACTGGGCTGGGAAGAGCAGGAGAACAAAGGGCCAGAGCGGAGAGGGCACCATGATTCAGAGGGGAGTTGTTGCCTGAATACACAAGGTGAGGAAGCCCAGTGGTCAGGCAGGGTGGTCAGGCAGGGTGTGCCTGCTGGCAGGGGAAAGACAAGGGGCAGGCCAGGGAGAGAGCCCAGAGGAATGAGGACCCGGCACATCCGCCAACACAGAGACAGCTTCAAAATGATGACCTTTTGAAGGAACCATGAATTTCTTTAATCAACTGATTTCCTTGCGTGTCTATGATGCTTCATTTAGCAAGGCTTGTTCTGGGCTGAAATGGAATAGGTGTAAATTGACAAATGCTTGGAATCGGGTTCCACTCTGGAGGAAAAAAATACCTCTCCACTGGCTCCTCCAATGCAATTAAAGGGGAAAGACATATTTTAAGGGTTCTTCTTCGAATTCAATTTGAAGGTAGGTCCTGACTTCCCCCCTGACCTCCCCCACCCCCACTCCAACACACACACACACTTAGACAATGGCGGAGATCTGGCTTGCTTTCTCCTAAGAGAGGCCCTAGGGTCACAGACGAAGCAGCTGTCAGGCAAGCGGGCTATAATCAGCTTTAACCAGCTCGCAGCCTGCAGAGGGCATAGACCTGCTTATTCCTACGGAACCAGATTGGGCTGCCGGCCCGGGATGGGGTGGGGTAGTCTCGCTTTCTGTTTGAAATATCTTCCTTATCCAGGATCTCAATGTCCAATTTACACTTGTAGGTCCTGAGAATTTAAATATACACATAGAAGAGGGTCCTTTAAAATTCCAAATCATGACTTCCACTACATGTCACATGTCACCCCCAGCATGATTTATAAGGACAGTAAATCAATGAGACAGGAAACAGAAAAGTTAAAACACAACTCAAAATGGGTTTTTCAGGCGAATCTGAAATGCTACAAGATTGCTAGTTAAGAACAGTATCCCTTTTCTCAACCTTGGTGTCATCTCCCCTTCCCTCACCAGCGCCAGACACTCAGTGCCTGTGTAACTTGGAAACTTAACATGAAATGTGGAGGCTATTGAATATACAGGTGGCCAAAGATAGGGGCCCTCTCTAGCAGTTGAGCTGTTTCAGGGTGACAGAACAACTGACCTCTCCCATCGCCCCAGACTTCTATTGTTAAAAGATATGGACTAGATGAGACTAAAGTCACCATATCTGTACCACGAGAAAAAAAAAAAAAAAAAAAAGGAAAGTAAAAAGAAAAGGCATTCACTCAAATCTTACAATGGGAGGTGGGGGTGGTGGGTGAGGGGTGGGGATAGAAAAGCAAGGGGGAAATCTAAACAGCGGGATACGACAATAAATGGGAAAACAGCAAGAGAAAAAGCACACTAGGTTAATATAGGAAAACTAGTTCTTTATTGAGAGATTGTATATTAGTATTAGTGGATTCTGTGTGTAACAATGTCGTCATGCACACGATACAAAAAAAAAGGCTGGGCCCACCATGCTTCGGAAGGGCAACAGAACAAAAGCAGCGTACAATGAGCAGATGGCCCGGGCTGCACGACCACAGTACCACAGTACGGTTCAGCGGGGTAACATCTCTAACCGAGCGCTGTACAGTGTCAACTGGGGGATGTAAAAAAATACAGATCATGCTTTAGTTTTAGTACAAGAAAAGGTGAAAAAGATACACAACCAAAAGGATATTTGATACAGAAAAAATTACCCACAAAATAAGAACAGGAAGTAATTCAGCACAGCAGAACACGCTACCCCTGTTTAATGGAAAACCATTTTGCTGAGATTTTTTTTTTCTTTCTTTCTTTTTTTTTTTTTTTTCCTCTTTCTTTTCAGATTGCCAAATGGCAGTCTGGGGAGGCTACTTGGGACTTTATTTTGGAAGGGCCCTCG
This sequence comes from Urocitellus parryii, assembly GCF_045843805.1. Taxonomy (NCBI): domain Eukaryota; kingdom Metazoa; phylum Chordata; class Mammalia; order Rodentia; family Sciuridae; genus Urocitellus; species Urocitellus parryii. The sequence goes on from NC_135543.1 coordinate 27,000,151, forward strand.
AAGTAGGGGCCTTATTCTTTCATGATTGCTGCTGTTTTGTTTCAGTTTTTGAGCAGGTCTGGCTGGCCAAGCAGCAGAAGGGAGCCGGCTGTTAAAGGGGCAGTTCTGAGGGCCAGGGCAGATGTCCAAAGATGCTCTTGACATTGTACAATTAAAGAATTAAGACCCTATGGCCACGGCCCCTCAAGCCAGAGACCTTGGTACACCAAATTTTCAGAGGCTTGAAAGCAGCAACTGCCATTTCATCAAAGATTTTTCTTTTTTAACAGATAGATATTAAATAATTTTGCCTCCAACTAAATGCAATCCTCAGTTACGTCTGGGTGCTGCCTGGAAGCCAGCCAATGGCCACCCGGACAACTGGAAAATGGGGTGCTGCAGCCTCTATGCCAAGGCAAAAGGAATCCACTTAACAGGGATTTACAGTGCAATGTATTCGGCTAAACAGGATGAAGATACAAAAATGGTTATTTCTCTGCATCTATTCTGAAATGGCCTACATCCTACACTACTACAATGGATACTAAAAGGAACAGATTTAAGCTGGCAGACTATCTAATAGTTTTACAAGAAGATTGTGGTTTAGGACCTTGTTGAGTTAAGCATTAGTATCCTCTATCGGAAGGTCATGATTTCTTAGCACATTGTGCTAAATTTTACTCACAGCCCAACTCACCCCTCAGCCCTTAAATTTCCTGTGGGCGTGTTTGCCATGAAAGTAAACTTTGACTGATGGGCAGAATTTGTTTTGTTGGGATTTTTTTTTGGGGGGGGGGGGGGGAGTGGTATTAAAAATAAAATTTAAAGGCAGCTGAACAATTTGAATTTCAAAACATGAAACCGCATCCTGCAATGGTATTTAGAGATTGGTGGTATTAATGAGGATGATAATGATTTAATCAGGATAATTATACTTTCAGGCTCAACATCCTTCTTAATCATTTTTGAATTTCTGCCTAGTGTACTGTTCCACACCCGTTTTAAGAGGAAATGCCAAGTAATAAGAGATAATTGTGCTTTGGGGGTGGGGGCTGGCATTTCCAAGAGTCTCATGCAGCACCCCCCCTTCTTCCTCACAAACCCCTTCACCCCCCACCTAGACTGGCCTGAGATAGGGGATACTGCAGCTTAAATAGCAATGCCTTCCTCAGATGGAGACAGGAAATGGTTAAGAGGGTGTCACAATACAGCTAAATGCGAGGCAGAAGGGTCACAGCGCGCACAGCAGCGAGTTGACCATTCACTGAGCTACACAATGAAGAAAAAAAAAAGATTTGATAAATGCAGAATGTCATCATTCTATCATCACACAAAAAACTGCGGTTCAAACAGGCCTAAGGGGGCCAACCTTGCCTTTTGGGTTCTGGGGACAGGCGCGGGGCTGGGGACAGCTGGGCTGGAAGAAGGAGGGCCGGGCTTTCCTTGCCTGGCCCAATCCGGCCCCTGGGGCGCACTGAAGCGCTGGCCCTGCGACCCCGCCCCCCACTCTGGCTCCGTGAAGGAGCCAGGTCGGCAGAGGGAAGACATCATTCTGTGTGTGAGGGAGGGGGTGGGAGAGGAGGGCCTTAGCCAGCAGGGATTTAAGCAGACGTGGAGTGGGAGAGAAGAAACATTTCCAAGAAGAGAAATGTGAGTCCAGAGGCAGAATACAAAAAGAAAAAAAAAAAATGAAATGCATCTTGGATTTGCTTTGGGAGGTGGGAATATTTGATTAAAAGAAAATGGAAGAAATGTGGGGTGGGGGAAGAAGAGGGGGAAATCAAGCTATTGCTGTAGCAGAATGTAAGGAAAAGGGGATGTGGGAAAAGGGGACCGTGCAAACACACCCCGTATATCACAGTTAAAAACAAAGCCCGCGCTGGCCTGCTGCTTGGTCAACCGCTGCCTGGGGCAAAGGCCTGGCACGGGGCAGCTTCCCACCTCACCCTCACACACAGCGCAACACCCAAGGGCCAGACACCCCACTCCGGCAGGACCCAGGGGTGCACGGCAGCGCACGTCTGATCTCTGAGGCGCGCACACACACATGCATGCACACATACACACGCACACACACACAAGCATTTTGAACCCGTAAATGCAACTGTCATACAAAGACAACTGGGAAGTGGGGAGAGGGGGATGTGAGCAGGGGCACAGCACAAGGGTAATAACATAAAATGGGTTAAAGGAGAGAAAAGGATGGGACGGGAAATCGTGCAAGTGCCCACCAGAGGGTGGGGGCTGGGGCATGGGATGGGGCAGATACCCAGATCCCAGCTCACAAGTCATCGGTATTAATAAAAAAATGAAAAAATACAAAACACACAACAGAAAATACACAGACTTCAAAAAAAGCAAATTACAGAAAACCAAGCATGCTTTCTCTTCTCTCTCTCTCTCTCTCTCTCTCTCTCTCTCTCTCTCTCTCTCTCTCCACACACACACACACACACACACACACAGTCATATATCTCTCCTTCTTTCGATCATACAGGGTTAGGTATTAGGGGAAGGGGCTGTGATTTGGGGGAACCACGTCCGCCGCAAAGAATAAAAAATGGGGCTAGGGAAGGAGGGACCCAAATTCGCCAAACCCTAACTTCACTACAAAAGCTCCCACGAGGGCGGCCACCCCGACACTCGGGGGTCTCCCCAAAAGGGTGTGGGGAGCGGCCACCGCTCGCCCTGCGTCCTCGCGGGTGTGCCCTGAGCCCCCGGCCGCCCGCGGCGCCCGCCCCCGCCCCGGTGCCTGCGGCGATCCACGCTCGGAAGCAGACCCCGAAAGGAAAAAGCGATACCTCTGTTTCGCACAGAGCCAAACACTGGAAGCACGAGATAGCCGACGTGGACCAGGACCATCCTGGCTCCTCGCGCGGCGGCGGCGGCGGCGGCGGCTGCGCGCGGGCCCTTTGTGGCGCGGCTCCGGGGCGCGGGCGCGGGCGGCGGCGGGGCTGCGGGAGCCGCCGGGGCGGGAGGCGGAGCGCGGGGCGCGGGCGGCGGTGGGGCGGCGGCTGGCGGGGAGACAGATGGCCCATGGAAAGGCTCCCTTCCCGGCCCCTCTCGACATTCAAAGGCGCTGGGGCCGCAGCTGCCGCCACACAAAGGCGCGCGCAGCCAATGGGAGCGGAGCGCAGCGCGGCGCGGCCTCGCCGGAACCGCGGGGGACAGCGGGGACCGCGGGCGCGCGGGTGGCGGGGGGGGGAGAGGGGGGAGGGCTGGGAGGGAGCAGGCGGCCAATCGCCGCGGCCTGCTGCGGGGCGCACGGGGGAGGGGTCACCCCCACGGGACGCGTGGAGCCCTGTGCGGGTCTCTGGACGCCAACGAGTCGGAGCGCGCGCGCAGCGCCCTATACACGCATATACACACGGGCGGCGTGCACACGGAACGTGCACATATGGAAAAGGACGTGCTCTCAGACATGTGGAGGTGCGTTCGTTAGTGCAGAGAGTCAGACACGAGCGTACAAAGTGCACAGGACCCAGAGGTCCCTGCACATCGCGCACAGGTCACTCAGGGACGTGCGCATGGAGGCTGGCGCACGTGCAGTGCCTGACTGCGGGCACAAGTGAAGCTGGAAAGCAAGCAGGCAGCTGCAAACAGGACTCAGGCACTGCCGCACAGACACACACACACACAGCGAAAAAACGCCTTGTTAAGGCAGGACACGTGCCAAGAACGCATTCCCAAAGACACACAGAGGGGACACACAATGCAGACACAGGTAAGACTGTACACTCAGGCTGACACACCACAATCTTGCTCTTGCAGAACAGAAAGCTCCCAATAATTTGCTGAATTGAAAACTACACATTCACAGAGATGTGTGCTCACAGTCCATACACTGACACACTGTCCACAACTCAGGGCTACCCAGCACAGACTCTGACACAGGCATACCCAACCATATGCACAGACACACCCACTTCCACAGTCTGCAGGCAGATATGTGAATCGGGGCTCCTGCAGATTCACTTGTGGTAGCACAGCTAGCATGTCACGTGTGACTGTGGCTGGCCATCTGGGTACTCACAAAACAAGTGAAGACCCCTCATCCTGAAGCCCTCTTCTCAAGTGGACTGTTAAGGGCATATTCATGCACACTTAGTCAACCTGCCATGAAAACCCCCAACTCAACCATAGACCAGACTCAATGTCCACACCAAAGCCAGGGAATACTTGGGGGCCCATCCACAGACATTTCCTATTCTGGGGCTTCTCTTCAAAACCCAATGATTCCTTTATTTAAAGAGTTTGCTAAAAACAGATGATATACATAGTATGTGAAGCTGGAAAGAATCTAACCCCACCCAGCCTGCCCACTCTTAGAGACAAGGAGAAAGGGCCATTCCTGCAATCCATGCTGAGCATGAGTCAGGGTACAGGGAGGAGATCCAGATCAGCTTGGGATCCCAATCCTGGTAGCCCAGAGGGAGCCTTCAATAATGTCATCAGGCAGTCACCACAGCCTGCTGTGTGCTGAGATGGGCCACAGAAACAGGGCATGGGGAAGGCTGCCAGTGTGTGGGAGTTGGGGGAGCAGTTGGAGTTGACTCCAAGAAAACGTCTTGTAAGACTTCTGAGACTTGAATGAAGAATCAGAGATGTGTGGTGAAGCAAAGGGAAGACAAATTTGGCCTAGACTGTTTCCGTAGTTACAGAGGCAATGGCAGGGCAGAATCATTTCTCTCCTACACAAGCTCAGGGATCCATCGAGCCCGAGCCCCGGCCCCTGTTATGCTCGAATTCGGGACCCCCAGAGACCCAAGATCGATGTAAGCAGCAAAGAGGTGTTTATTTCGTGCTAGCTCAGTCCTCCGAGCACACACACAGCAACTGGTGACGCTGAGAGGCCTCGAACCCAGTGTTTGCAGCAGTTTTATACATTCTTTGGAGAGGGCGGGGACTTCACATACATCATAGCCTCTTTTAGCAAATCATCACACACCGCGGAAAAATCAAACAACAACTCTAAAACATGATTAGCACATTCACTGGCGGGAACAAGTTGGGTAGGGGTGATTGGTCAGTACAAAAGGGGTATTCATTTGAAGTGATTGGATTAAGCCAAGAGGGGTGTACCTGCTGAACTACACGGTTTCCCAACTTGTTATCAACCACCATAAACTACTGGGAGGGTCATCTGGCATCCCAGGTATTTCCCTGTCTCATGCTAATGGGTGGCTGCTAGGGGGCTGCTTTGGATCCCCACCTAGCATGACTGAGTCAGGGATACCTGGCACAGCAGATCTCTCCTGTTATTTGTAGATAAACAACTTAGCAGGGTGGGAATGTGCCTAGGAGTGCTCTGTGGGTTTTTCCAAGGACAAAGGCCATGTCCCTTCCTAGGACAGGCTTTGCTCTGAGATAGAGGCTAGTTTTTCACCCCCAGCCCCACCCTGAACCCCTCTGGCTGCCTCCAGAACTCAAGGATGGAGCCAAAGGGAATCCACCCAACCGTCACTTGAGACAATCATTTCTACCCATGACTGCCACCAGCTTTTTCTTCTTTTCATTGTCTGTTAAGTAGACACAATGTCACCACTAATACAAATGTGAAAAAAAAAATGGAATGACTTTAGCATCTAACTACTAGAATTTTTTCCTATTCTATTTCAAGCTTTGTTAATATACATACACATATCAGAGTTGTCATCATAATCTACATATTTTTATCCTGTTTTAAAAATATTAAATAGGGGACATTTTCCTGCCCTTCTACAAATCTTTGTAATTGTCATTTTAAATGTTTGCATAATACTCCAACAAGTGAATGTATTGTGAAATTACTTGATCATACCTTATTCTAGGACACTTAATTTGTTCCCTGTTTTCCACTATTACAGTAAACTTCTTCATGAATGTGGCTTCTTGCTTTTGTGGAACTATAAACTTAGAATATTTCCTTTTTGTGTGTAGTGCTGGGGATTGAACCAAGGGCCTTATGCATGCAAGGCAAGCACTCTACCAACAGAGCTATAGAATACACTTCTAGGGTCAGCATTCCTAAATTAATATAGAACGCATTATAGCTCTTGCCACATATTGTTATTTATCTCCCCCTCTACTGAAAATTGAACCCAGAGGTGCTTAACCCCTGAGCCATGTCCCCAGACCTTTTTTGGTATTTTATTTAGAGAAAAGGTCTCAATGAGTTGCTTAGGATCTCGCTAAGGCTTTGACCTTGTGATCCTCCTGCCTCAGCCTCCTTAGCCATTGGGATTGCAGACATGCACCAAAAGCCCAGCCCCACATATTACTTTTTAAAAAGATGAAAGTCATTGTCAATGGTATGTCAGTTCCTTTATTCCTCTGAAATCTTGCTAGCTTTGGGAGGACATTCTTTATTTTATTTTATTTTGACTTTTTGTTAGAGCAGCTCACAAAGCCTCATGACCTTAATAGAAGAATAGTTAGAGTACAAACTCTGAAATCAGATTGCCTGCGTCCACATCCTGGCTCCAACACTTTTTAGTTTGGACAAGTTATTTAACTTCTCTAGATCTTGGTTTCAGTATTTGTTAAATGTGCATAGTGAGAAACCTTCCTCCTAGGATTAACATGAGAATTAAGTAATACTGGTGGAGTACTTACACTAGTGTCTGGCTGTTCCACTTTCAATTCTTTGCCCTTTCCTTGTCCATCTCTCCTTGCCCATCTCCTCCCTCCACCCAGGTAATCATTAAGGTTGCCTATTTAATACATTTAGTGTAAATGATACCATTACAGAACACCCGACAGGTAAAAGCAATCACATCAAAGGATAGACCAGCAATGTAAACCTAGAGAAATCATAAGTCCATCTAACAATTATACCCTTTACATATCTTATATATCCATCCACAAGCTTGAGCCTTCTGCTAAGATTATTGTGGATCAGGAGGAAGAGTTTCATTTTTAATGAAATCTTGAGCAAACACCTTCGATTCCTCAGCCTCAACACATCATCTGTCTAATAAGCCTAATAAGAATGTCTGCCAGATCTACTACCTTGTAGATTTATTGTGAGGATCAAAATGAGGAGATACTATGGTGTCTGTAAATGTTAAAGAGCATGCTAAAAGTATAAATACAGCTGTATCTCCAAGAATGAAACTTGATTATTATCTTACCCATCACTTATTTTATGGAAAAGGAAACTGAGGCTCAGACACAGGGTTGTGAACAAGGTCACAATATTCATGGCCAAGTTAGAAACAGATTTCTAGTTTTGCTCCTGCTTCCTATTTTCCACCATCATGTCAGGATGGCTGTTTTTCCAACCACTCCCATTGAAGCCAGATTTAAATTTAGGTAGTCAGTGTAGTTAGGTAAATCGGGTCTAATATCATATCGAGTAAATCTAAAATGGAGGCCATGCTGATAATGATTCTGGGGAAAGGCAGGACAACTCATGCAATGTTAATGAAGTCCCAGAAAGGCCCTAGGCCAAAGTCCACCCCAAAGAAATGTTAATGGAACCCAGGAAACAGCCCCCAACAGATTTGGAGATAGCCCATCTCAAAGAAGTGATAATGAAGTCCTTCCTGCCCAGATTACTTGTTTGGCCCACCTGTGTCCCAACCCTTCCCCCTCACATTCCATCACCAAAACTATAAAAAGGGGAGACAAGCGCACTTCCATGGATTCCACCTCTTGGGTCCCCTTCTTCCTCCGGGAGAAGTCTTTTCTGCTGTCCTTTAATAAACTTCTAATTTCTACTCTGACCTTGCCTCGGCGTGCTCTCTCTCTGGTGTTATTCTTCAACATTGGGGAAGCAAGGACTCGTCACCGGTCAACAACACCATTAGCTAAAGTCCATAGATGTACAATGAAAAAGATTTTTCTAAGAGAAAGATTTGCAAAAATATTTCACTCATAGGGGCTTTGCATGTCCTTTCCATCCCTTGCCAAAATCAATGTCTAGTACGTGTTTAGGGGCTTGGTATGTGAGACTCAGAATCATACAATGCCGCAGTCTGGCAGGGCACAAAATAACCAAGCTGCAAGGAGGCACTTGTAGGTTCAAACAGGAACTCCTTTATTGCCCGAACTCCAACGAATGCCACCCACACAGCCCTTCCAGGAACACCAGGAACACCATACACCCACCGGAACTCCCTCCACCGCAATCTCACCAACCAACGCACTCACCAGAACTCAAGGGGAACTCAACTGGATGATGCTGGATTGAAACAGGCTGTCTATTCAGTTGTATATGGACCCCTGCTGTCCTGCAATAAGGTGGCTCAATGGGGGCACCACCCTATTGCAGGACAGCAGGGGTCCATATACAACTGAATAGACAGCCTGTTTCAATCCAGCATCATCCAGTCATAGCAATTATATACACAGCTTAACTTAATTATCATCATCTTAATGGCTCCTTGGCATCACCTCTCAACCACTCCTTCTGGAAATATGCCAGGTGCCATTCCGACTCGGCTGTGGCTCTCAACAATACAATATGAAAGGTAAGGTCCATCTATACTTCCTGACCCAAAACAGAAAAACACAACCCTCTAATTGTCACATTGTCACAGTGATCCCTGCCCCACACTTTGATTGCTCACTCTCTGAGGCTCCACTACAGCCACCTACAGCAATTGCATGTTTCTGGGGCCCAGAAGCATCTAATTAGAGACCAACTCCTGTAGAGCCCAATATCGGATCCAGGCTACAACCACCATGTCCTTTAATCAACAAATGAAAAGGAATCTACCACATCAGTCACGTAGACATCAAACATCTCCAAGACTGATGACAGAATTCCTGCTCTTCTCCACACTGTGTTGGCATCTAGTGGAGACAGCTTTCAGAATCGGTGCAAAGCAGCTGTGCTTCAGTGAACCCACCGTGATTAGTGTCACAACAGCCCTGTGATAAATATGGCTGAGATTCTAGATCCAACCTGCTTCAGAGAGGAACATGGCCTCTGGCACTGACAGCCCTCTGGGGATCAGGTCACAAACACAAGAAAATAAAGAGTGATCAAGAGGACCGGTCCATAACCCAGGATGATAGGGAGGCAGGCAGAAGTCAAAGTGGCTGTGGGTAATCAAGAAATTCTTTGGCTGGGGTTGGGAGTGTAGCTTAGTGGTAGAGTACTTAGCATGCATGAGGCCCTGGACTCCACCCCCAGTACCAAAGCAAAAAGAAAAATTAAGAAAGAAAGAGAAGAAATCCTTCAGATGGACAGAGTGAGATGAGAGACCCTAAAGAATGGACTCATTTGTAATGGACTGAGAAAATGAGGGAGCCCTTGGGTCCCTACATGTACAAGGCCTGGGAGTACATGTAGAAGAAAGAGGAGGAAAGAAAGGGAAAAGGAAGGAAGAAGAGGAGGAGAGAAAAAGAGGGAAAGGGGAAGGGAAGCAGCAGAGGCCTAGGCTGAGTGAGCTCAATGACCTGAGGCTGGCCCTGGCATGGTGGCGCATGCCTGTAGTCCCAACAGCTTGGGAGGCTGAGGCAAGTTCAAAGCCTGCCTCAGCAATTTAGCGAGATCCTGTCTCAAAATAAAAATTTAAAAGGGGCTAGGGATGGGGCTCAGTAGCTCAGGGCCCCTGGATTCAATCCCTGCAACCAAAAGGGTAGGGGGAGACCTGAGGCTGAATAGGGAACATGACATGGATGGGAGCAGGGAGGACAGGACCGCTTACTCATGGGTCCCATGCACAGTCACAGAACCCTGTGTGCACAGGAAGTACAAGGGACAAATTGGGGGAAGCACTTCAGCCTTCACTCAGGTATGGACCAACAGGATGAGAAGCAGATACCCAGGCTCCGCGATCTTCCTCTCCAGCATTACAGGGAAATTGTCTGAGCAGCTGGCTGCCCGGGTGAAGTGCTAAAGATGCTGGATGCCCTGACAGTGAGCCAAGCTAAATGATGAAGTCCTGGGAAGGGGTGGAAGCAGGAATGTTGTGGGATGGCTTTCTTAGAAGATAAAGCTCAGGGGATTAAAGAGAAAGAAGTAAAGAGAAAGAAGCACTGATCATATTTTTCACATATATTCTCAATTATTTTGAGATAACAAAATATTTCATAGGAGACATTTCTCTTTAGAGAAGTATTGGCTAGCGGGGTGTGGTGGCCCACACATGTAATCCCAGCAACTTGGGAAGCTGAAGCAGGATGAAAACATGTTCAAAGTCAGCCTGGAAAACTTAGTGAGGCCCTATCTAAAATAAAATTTAAAAGGCTGGGGATGGGGCTGGAGTTGAGGCTCAGTGGTAGAGCACTTGCCTAGTATGTGTGAGATACTAGGTTGCCTAGTATGTGTGAGATACTAGGTTCGATTCTCTATCAATAACTAATAAAAATGTTTGAAAAAAAAAAAAAGGCTGGGGTTGTAGCTCAGTGGTAGAGCACTTGCCTAGCAGGCATGAATTTCTGGCTTCCATCCCCAGCACCCCCTGCCCCAACACACACACAGTATTGGTTAATAAATTAAACAGAAATGATAAAATGAGAATATCATCCTAACAACGTAATAGTTCTAGGCAAAGACCCTTAACACTGCTACTATGATGAAAAGAGAAGCAATGGGACATAATGTGTCCCCTGATAGAACACACCCCACCTTGAAGTAGTCATTCTAGGAAATGGTACCTGAAACTGCCAAGCCTACAGATCTAATTACCAATCTATAGGCAGCACAAGACACAGAGAGATTTATTAAAAGGGGCCTTTGGGATACAATCTGAAACTCTCTGAGACAAACCAACCATTTTCTTAAAAATAAATAATCAGGCGAAAGAAGGAGATGGAGGGGGAAACAGATAGAGATATAAAGGTTTAATCAATCAAACGCAATGTTTAGATTTTTGTGAAATGTGATTTGAACAAATAAGCTATAAAAATCATTGGGGAAAGGCAAACATTGACTCCATCTTACTGATACCAAGGAATTGTTTTATTTTAGATGGGATAATGGTATTGTGATGGTGTCTACACAAACAACTTTCATATTTACAGATGCTTTCCAGATGACATTAAATGATGTCTAGAAGGTTCTCAGGAGAAGGACAGGTGAGTGCGAGTATAGGTTAAACTATACCCATGTAGATTGGCAGTGATTGGTAATTGTGGAAATTGGATGATGAATACATGAAGGTTCATTGTATCATTCTTTCTACTTTTGTTTATATTTGAAAGTTTTCAAAAACTACAGTAAAAAACAAAAACAAAAAAAGACAGCTAGCACATATCCTTGAGTTCTGAAGATTCACAAAAATATCCCCTCTCTGGGCAGGCAAGTTAGAAAACGGGCTCTTCATCACATTTGACACAGCTAGGCCAGAAGCTCAGGCCACATTCCAGTTTCCTCTCACCCCTTGGATTGCCACCTCTTGGCCACATGACATCTCATCCTCTGGAACACAAACAACTCCAGCTCACGACTCCAGTCCAGGACCGCCATGGACAGTTCACTCACTCCAGACCCTTGGTGTGTGAGAAAAATAACCTCTCTTGTTTATACTACTGAGACTTTGGTCTCGATGTTCACAGTCAACCCTAATACTGAGTGACAGTAGAAGTGATTCCTACCTAAAGAAAGGACTGAAAGGGGCTGGGGATGTGGCTCAGCGGTAGCGCGCTCGCCTGGCATGCGTGCGGCCCGGGTTCGATCCTCAGCACCACATACCAACAAAGATGTTGTGTCGGCCAAGAACTAAAAAATAAATATTAAAAATTCTCTCTCTCTCTCTCTCTCTCTCTCTCTCTCTCTCTCTCTCTCTTAAAAAAAAAAAAAAAAAAAGGAAGGACTGAAAAATACTGTAGAGGGCTCAGACCAGGAAAGAGCATGTCTAGTCAGGTGGATCATTGGCTACTGCTGCAAAAGTATTATGTCATAAATAAAAATAACAGTCCAGTTGCACATACCAGCAGCATTTATCCTCACAGGTCTGTGGGCTAGACAGGGCCACTTCTGCTCCAGGGCAGTTGTGGTTGTTTCTCATGGAGTCAGGTCTGTGCATTGCTGGGTATCTCTCATCCTCCTTCAACTAGTCAAGGAACGTGTGGTTTCCCACAGTGGTGGCAAGGAGACATCTGCAAAGCCTCCAAAAGCATGCCAGAGGTGACAGCTTATGCAGAGACCCAGGGTGAATTAAGAGAACACACATAGGTTTATGTGATGGGAATAGAAAAATGCATGCACGTGCTTATGGGAGAGTGTGTGTGAGAACCAGAGAGAGCTCATGTATGTACTTACTGCAGGAATCAGGAGTTATTTGGTAGATGTTGGGGGCACACTGACTAGAAGATTCTGAACCTTTGAGTTAAGTGTCAGGAAGTCATCTACCGTCTATGCATGAAATGAATGGGAGTATAGGTAGATTCTAGGAACTGGGCAATCAGTTAGATGGGATTGAAAGTCAGGCTTGGGAATGGCACACTGATCCTGCAGGCAGGGAGTAAGGGAGGAACAGAGAACATGCCTGACAGGGTTAACCAGAGAAAAGCGTGTTCTATAGCCACTCCTTTCCTTATGACATATAATATTCCAAAAGTGTCTCTGGATCCAGACGTTCCCAAACCCAAAGTGGCACAACTGGAAAGACTCTGATGTACTCATCTCTGCAAAGTTAAGCTTTCCTCTTATTACCTTTGGAATGATGTCATTGTTGCTAACTTCTGCACATGTTCTCTGATTTTGCTTTTATTGGACATTAGGCAGTTATATATACTCATAAATCAACCCCCAAATAGGCTTCACTGTAGCTAACATGCCTCAGCTTGAGGAAGATGACTATGGTGCTGCAGAGACATCCAAAAGCCTGAGTTTGCTTTCCTTCCTCCTTGGACAACACAACCACCGACGTTTTATCCACCCTGTGGCTCCCTAGAAGGAAGACCACATTTCCTAGACTGCTCTGCAGTCAGGGGTGGCTATGTGACTAAGTTCTGACTGATGGGATATAAGCAGAACTCCATCTGTGACTCCCAGGGAGAGTTCCTCAAGACCAGAAGGTGTATCTTTCTTCTCTTTATCATCTGTACCAAGTGCAAGTTGGATGTAAGGGCTAGACCTGGAGCAGTCATGTATATGCTAAAGACAAGGCAAGTTTGAAAGATGCTGGGATGCTGAAGGATCTCATGAAGCCACACTGACCCCAGACAGCCTGATGACTTCTTTAAAATAAGAAAGAATTAAATTTCCATCTCTCTGAAGCCATTGCTATTTTGTCACTTTGCCTTTCTCCCACCTGCAATCAGGTGTAAAAATCTCCACATGACCACTGATTTCTCCCTGTGCGGGCACTGGGCTGAGGTGACACATTTTGGCTGTGAGGTAAGATTTTGTAAAGGTTGGTAGAAACGGGTCAGCTTTAAGTTCAGAAGACAGGCGCTACCCCAGTGCACTCGGAGAGGGCCCCAGGAAGGGGAGGGCAAGAGGATGAGGCCCGGGTGTACTCGTGAATGTTAAAGGCATATTGAACAAATTAGGGGCAACAGGATGGATTGATTAAGGTTTTTCCTCCAGACATTATGGCCTTATCTTAGTCCTTTAGTTCCCTCTGGGCACTTCCTTCTCATCTGAGGGCGGGGTGGTGAAGAGGGGTGAAAGTGCTTGAATATGGGGGGCACAAGGTAGTCCCTGGTGCACAAGGGACCTCAGTGGGCTGGTTCTCACACGAGCATAAGAATCAGGTGGAGACCAAATTTAAAAGGTAAATACCCAGGCCCCAGCCCCTGAAATTCTGACTCAGGACACTGCAGGGCAGGGCTCAGGAACTGTATACAAGTACCACCTCCTTCTGAGGGAATTTTATGTAGGTTTCCTCTTTGAAAATCACAGTTTTGAGATCCAGACCATCTGTGCTGAGATCGATGCACTCTGTCTTCTATACTGTCCACTGAGTGTCCAGTGCTGTACATTGCTGGCCGCAGGGGCTGCCCAAGCATGAGAAGCGGTGTGAGTTTTTGTTGTTGTTGTTGTTGTTGTTGTTGTTTATGGTGGTGCTGAGGATTGAACCCAGGGCCTTGTGTATGTGAGGCAAGCACTCTACCAACTGAGCTAATCTCCAGCCCTCCATGTGAATTCTTGAGCAGGAGTGATCCAAAGAACACACCTTCCCTTCTTCTGGCTCTGCTGCCCTGGAATCTGCTGCAGAAGAACAAATGAGATTTCAAATCCAACAGGAATAGAGGTTCTTTAAAAAAAAAAAAAATTAGGTTCTCAGGCTAGCATTTTGACCCTATTCTGGCTCAGCCTACTTTCTGACTTGGCGGCTGGAGTGTGATTGGCCCACAGTGAACTCTAGATCAGAGTCATCTTTTTAAGCCAGGTGTACTGTCATACACGTATAATTCCAGGGAGGCTGAGGCAGGAGGCTCAAAAGTTCAAGGACAGCCTCAACAACTTACCTAGACCCCTGTCTCAAAATAAAAAATAAAAAGGATTGGTTGGAGACGTAGCTCAATGGTAAAAGTGCCCCTGGGTTCAATCCCCAGTATCAAAACAAAACAAAAACAAAAGTTCACAAAGAATAAATAAAGTAAGTCATCCTTTTAGAGACAGGGACCTGAGTTGTTGAGAGAAGAGGTCAAGTTCGGTCCTGAGACCTGTGGTGGGAATGTACTCAGTGCTTCACGTGGATGTGGCTCTTTCTTGCGTCCTCAAGTCCTCTTACGGAGGCTCAGCATCTCTCCCTTCAGTGGGCCCAGTGGCTCTGCTTGTCACTCATGGGGGAGGAACTTGAGGCTCTCATAGATTTTTTTTTTTTTTACTGGAAATTGAACTCAAGGACACTTAACTACTGAGCCACGTCCCTAGTCCTTTTTCATATTTTACTTAGAAGCAGGGTCTCACTGAGTTGCTTAGGACCTCGCTCAGTTGCTGAGGCTGGCTTTGAACTCATGATCCTCCTGTCTTAGCCTCCCCAACTGCTGGGATTACAGGCGTGCACCACTATGCTTGATTGATTTTTTTTTTTTTTTAAAGAGAGAGTGAGAGAGGAGAGAGAGAGAATTTTTTAATATTTATTTTTTAGTTTTCGGCGGACACAACATCTTTGTTTGCATGTGGTGCTGAGGATCAAACCCGGGCCGCACGCATGCCAGGCAAGCGCGCTACCGCTTGAGCCACATCCCCAGCCTGAATTTAGGATTCTTTATCCAAGTCAGGGATTCTTTATCCAAGTCAAGGAGGCCAGACTCACCCTGGGTATACACCCAGGCACCTCCTACTGCAGTCCTTCCACCCCATGACACTTGCTCATGGTTTACAACCTGCAGAAGCAAAGCACGGTTGCCTGCAGCACACCTCGGCAATGTCATGGCCTCACCTTACAGTGGAACCCAGAGGAGTGTCACAGCATCCCCTCAAATTTTCCAAAAATCAGGCACAGAAAATGCCATGGGCTGGCCCTCACCTCTCTGGGTTCAAGCCTTGTTCCTGGCTTAAAATGTGGCCTGTCAACCCTCTAGAAGCCAAGTTTCCCCGCTGGGAACTCAGCTCAGCCTAGCAACATATTCACCAAGGCCGGTGAACTGACCTACAGAGTCTTTTGTCCCCCCTCTGCCTCTCCTGAGTCCCCTGTCACTCAGTGAAACCTGAGACCGTGCTTCTCTAGGGAGTCACAAGGCCCGGGGTCAGACGCCTGGACTCTAAAGATAGAGTTTCAGGGTTTGGGCCAAGCAAGGGGATAGATCTGAGCGGGCTGCAGAGGCCCAGGAAAGGCCACTGCTGACCTCTAAGGCTGGTCTTGGGGACCCATCGTAGAAGGCAGCAAATGCCCTAGAGTAGAGGAATGGCCCTGCGGGGTGGGGGAGGTGCAAGGGGACAGAGGCCAGGCAGACCCCCAGGGATGCAGCCCTGCAAGGCAGATGTGGTCCAGGCTCCACCCCGCAATATGTTCAGGTCGCATCATTAGGGATGAATTGATGGCTGATTACCGATAATAACTGCTCCAAAGCAGAGCCAGATGGGGAGTGTTTGCATTTAATGGAGAAGGAAATGAGCTGCCATCCACTGAGAGAGTGGCTTCGTGGGGGGCCTAGGATCAGGGACTCTCAGAGCCAGAAGGGGCTGTTTACAAAATCAGTCCACCTCCTGACTCAGGAAGAGTGTCCCCACAGTTGTCTCACCCACAAGTGGTCACTCAGCCCTTGCAAGAAGGCTTCCGGTGGCCAGAGGCTCTCTACTTCCTGTGGATGTCTTTCTGATCCCATCTACTCAGTCCCTGCTGCTTGGACACTCTCTGGCCCTCAGACTCCAAAATCCAGAGGACTCTGCCTGTGGGGACAGCAGTCCCAGATGAAGGGAAGGTCTAAGTGTCCTGTCAAGGGTTGGGGAGACTTTATTCCCAGGTGCTTCCAACAAGGCCGTGAGAGTGGGCGTAGGTCCCTGAACAGACAAGGGGTCAAATGAGCATGAGACACCTGGGAATTCCCTCAGGTGCGAGTACGGAGGACACCAGCCATTCCAGAGCTCACAGGAGGGCAGCCCCAGAATATATGGGGCAGCAGAGAGCTTTCTCCTTCCCACAGTAGCCCCGCTCCACACCAACTTGGCCAGGTGAGCTCATGTCTCATTACCCTCCTGTCCCTGCAGGGCTCTGAATCTGCCTGGTTCTGCCCAGTTCTTTCCTTCTGGGGCTCTCCTTCCACATAGACACCACAGGGCTCTGGACGTGTGCCCCCACCCTAACACTCTAGTCTCAGCCTCCCCTCCCAACCCCCTTGGTGAGGCTAGGGCAGGTGGGTTGCTTGTGTCCTTAGGTCCTGTAGGCCAAATGTGTCTCTGTTTTCTTCATTTTCCTCCTGTACCTGGCCAGAGGAAAGACAGATTCTCAACATTTGAGCCTTACTTTTTTGTTTTATTCGGTTTTATTGATAATGGCAAAACACACATAATGTGATATTTACTTTTTTAACCATTTCTTTTCTTTCTTTCTATGTTTGTGGTACTGAAGACTGAACCCAGGGGCACTCTACCATACAGCTACATCCCCAGCCCTTTTATTTATTTATTTATTTTTAAATTTTGAGACACAGTCTCATTCAGTTGCCCAGGCTGGTCTTGAACCCGAGATCCTCCTGCCTCAGCCTTCCAAGCAGCTGGGATTATAGGTGTGCACCACCGCTGCTGGCTCTTTTAACCATTTTAAATGTACATTACATTCACAATAAGCCCTTAACAGTGTTGCATAAGCAGCACCACTATTTCCAGAACTTTTCACACCCTAAGTAGAAACTGTCTACCATTAATGATCCTTCTCTCCCCTCTGCCAGCTTCTACTATCCTCTCATCTACTTTCTGTCTCTATAAATTTGCCTGTTTGGGGCACCTCCTACAAGCAGAATTGTAAACTATTTGTCTGTTTGTGCCTGGCTCATTTCACCTGTCATGATTTCCTGCAGGTGTGGAGGTGTTATGTGGCAGCAGGTGTCAGAACATCCCTTTTTCAGCTGAATATTACTTCATGGCAATGTGGACCCCACATTTTGTTTATCCATCCACGTATCCACGGACTCTTGGGTTGTTTCTACCTTTTCGCTATTGTCAATAACACTGCTGTGAACACAGGTGTGCCAACATTTGTGAGTCTCTGTATCCAGTTCTTTGGGAGATACATGCCTAGGAGAGGAATCGCTGGATCAATCATATGGTCATTCCACATTTAACTAGAGAAACCCACAAGCTATTTTCCTGAGACTTGCTTTCAAATGCCACTAAAATATCGCTTTCACACCCAGCTCTCTCCCCACCCGGTACATCCAAACTTCATGCCTTCCTTTGTGCTCTGGGAGCCCTGGGCATATGATAGGCATAGCCCATGACATTGGCCTAGTAACTGTGTGCTGGCAGCTCTCTGTGAGTGCCTTCAGGGCAGGGACAGGGCCCACTCCACTCTCACATCCCAGAAACCACCCGGAGCTTGCTCACAGTGTGCCCCATAGTGAAGACTGGGTGAGTTTGTTTGACTTTGACCAGATGATCAGTCACTCTCTCATTTACTGCTCAGCTTTCTGATTCACTGCTGATCAAACACAGCACCTCTCCCAGTTCTGCCAGATCATATTCTTTTCCTCCTGGCTGGAAAAGTAGTATTTCTCATGACCTGTCTACCTGGGAAGCAATTCAATGTAGAGTCAGAGCTCTAAGTCATACTAGCTGTATTACCATGGAAACGCTCTTGAAGCTCTCAGGACCTCAGTTTCTCCATCTGCACAATGGGGTCAACATGACTTCCTCCCACAGGAGGCTGGTGTGCACAGTGCCCACCCTGCCAATGATACGGGTAACTACAGTAATAGCATCAGAGACCCTGTGGAGTCACTTTCTGTGGCTGCCTCCCCCATCTTCCTGGTTTGGTTTTGGATTTCAAATCCAGTACCTAAATCAGTGGCTCATGCACGGGAGGCACTTGATAAATATTGAGTGAATGGATTGCTAGTGTTTCTTCAACTCCAGGGGGGCATAGCTTTTTTCCAGGCACCAGAAGAATCTGAGCCCATAAACACGGTCTGTGTCATCAGGCCACTTTCAGCTGTAATGAACAGAAAACCATGTATTATTGACTTGCCACATCCCACTGTGGGAATAGGTGTGATATCAGAATGAGTTCAGAGACTCAGCAATGTAATCAAGACCCCATGTTCTTCCATCTTTTGACTGCACCTGCCACAAAGCATGGGCTTCAATTTTCTGGTTTATTGCCTCATGGTTGCAAAGTGGCTGCTCAGCATGGGCATAAGATCCTCACATGACAGTTTTCAAATCAGGAAGAAAAGAGAAGGAGGAAAGGCTTCTTCTCTGTGTGTCTCACTGTGTCTGAAAGGAAAATCTTCTCCAGAAGTTGCACCACATACTATACCACCCCAAGCCCAACTGGATGCCATCCTGATCCTGGGATCAATCTTGACATAGGGAAATGTGGTTGCTACAATGAGCATCAACCAACTGTGAGCCATCCCGCCCGGGGTAGGGCCAGGTGCCAGTGCCAGCCACACAAACGGATATTCTGCTAAGCAGGAAGAAAGTTCATGGCCACTCAATAAGAGACAGAAACTACAGTCCCCCACAGAAAGAACTGCCAACGAGGGAGGACTTCATCTTCAAAGAGCAACTAACCTGACAAACAGGAATCATCCCTGTTCTGGAGAAGAGGGGATCTGGGCCCTGAAAGCAATCAGGCTTCAGAGACGAGCGTTTGAATCCAGAAGGGAAAGAACAATGTCCGTGTCTTTCTTGAGTGCAGTCCCTCCTTCCTGCCATCTACAGCACCTGGTCACAAGGGTACAAAGGCTATACTAGTTACTTGTTTGCTCAGTCGGTTTGGCCTTGATCATGCCTGGTGGGCTCCATTCCCAATCACCCCGGTGCTACCCATTGGCCTGCACCCTCTGGCTCTCAGCTCCCTGTGAAGGGAACACAGGTGTTTGAGACTCTGAGAAACCTGGGCAAGTTGGGGCTCTGTCCCCAGACAATGTGTCTTCCAGCTGCAGCAATTTGAGCAGCAGCCCCGGGAGCCTGGCCTAACTGCCGAGGTCACAGAGGGATGAAGTCAGCAGGACCGAGGCCTCTGAAACCATGTGATCGCTTGGTACAAGAATTAGAGACAGAGAAGGAAGGCCAAGATGGCACTCAACCACACACCCGTCTCCTCCCCTCCAGAATTCTTCACAACTAATAAAAGATATTTTTAAAGACGTGAACCTACAAGAACAGGAAGACAGAGAGGAGACTGCAACAAGAAATTTGGGGGCTAAAAAGCAAATGAGAAATTGGTAACAGGAAGTGGGCAGGTCCGAGGGAGGTGAATCATAAGCCTGTGGAAGAAGATTCTACTACAGACTTCCCAGAGGACTCAGGAGCTAACCTTGAAGGAACCCTGGGAACGGGGAGTAAGGAGGCTGATGAAAATTAGAAGATTGTAGAGCAGCCAAAGCCTTCAGGTGCCCACCCCTCACTTCACAGAGCTGGGCTTCTGCCCCTTCCCCAGCAGGATAGCTGTCACAAGGTCTCTTCTCCCAAAAGATAGGGCAGAGAGTAGAGGACAAGGAATCCAGTTGCCCCCATCTCCCACCAAGTTCTCCTTCCCAGCACAGCCTTCCAAACACTGGCACAGAACCTGCAGACAGGGGATCAGAAGAGAGCTCCCCAGACTTTCACCCCCAAGGAAAAGCCAGGAGACCTAGGGGTTCCCCAACAAAGGGCCTCCAAGATCATCCAACAGCGAAGGATGAAGTCAACATGCCTCGCCCATCTACCCATTTTTGACAGCGTGTTGGTTCCTTCCTGCCCTCCACCACAGATTATCAGACTTTCTGGAAAAGCTTCGGCTAAGGAGAGTATATTCAAACACCCCCGGGGGCAACAGACGCCATGCAAGAAGAATTTCAGAGATCATTAATATCCCTAGAGAAATATGAGATGTTGTGTACCAAGAACAGAATGGCTATTTTAAAAAGAACATTTAGAGAACAACAACAGAAAAGAGTTCTTGGAAATCAAAAACATGAGAGCAGAAATAGGGAACGCAAAACAATAGAAGGTACCAAGGAGCATTTAACCACTGAGCCACATCCCCAGCCCTTTTTTATATTTTATTTAGAGACAGGGTCTGGCTAAGTTGCTTAGAGCCTCACTGAATTGTTGGGGCTGGCTTTGAACTCACAATCCTCCTGCCTCAGCCTCCTGAGCCACTGGGATTACAGGCATATGCCTCCACACCTGGCTCTCAAAAATCATTTGAAAATATTTCTCAATTCAAAAGAACTTCAGTTATAGAATTGTTGGAAAAACAGGTCCTCTGAGCCAGGCGTGGTACCACAGGACTGTAATCCCAGTGACTGAGGAGGCTGAGGCAGGAGGATCAATGCCTCAGCAACTTAGTGAGATTCTAAGCAACTCAGTGAGACCCTGTCTCTAAATAAAATACATAAAAGAGCTGGGGATGTGGCTCAGTGGTTAAGAGCCCCTGGGTTCAATCCCTGGTATAAAAACAAATGAACAAAAAACCAGGTCCCCTGGGTCTTCCCCTCTGGCTTGCAACAGGGTTCCAGGAGAATCCCACAGCAGGTCACTTAAGTAAGGGATGGTCTTCACTGGAGAAAGAGAAAGCAAAGCCAAGGTCTGTAAGAGACATGCAGCCAAGGCTCCCTCTATGGCTGGGCACAGGCTGGTCCTCAGCCCTCCAAAAGATTCTGTATGGATCTTGGTTTAGGTTCCCCCAGATGCAGATACTGATTCAAATAATCAAGTGTAAGTATTTATTTGAGAGGGGATTCCAGGAGGGGAAGAGAGAGAAGGAAGAGAAGCTGATCAAGTCACCAGGTGTGGCAGATTGTCTAGTGGTCACTCTTTGTCCCATCAGAACCCCTGATCCTTGATAAAGTGACTCCACACTCTTTCTATCCAGGGTGTATTTCTTACTCTTGCCCTTACATCTGGCCAGGCTTGGGACTTGTTTTGACCAACAGAATACAGCAGAAGTAGTGTCGAGTGAGTTCTAGAACCTGGGCCCAACTGCTGCCACGGGGTTCTTCTCAGAAACTTCTATTTAATCAACTAGAATGAGTGACTGTTGCTTGCCTCCCAAGATCTTAATCAGTAAGTGGGCTTCTCTACCCTGGTCCTCCCTGGCCCTTGTCTATCTCACAGTCCAAATCCTGGAAGCAATCAAGTGGCTCTACATCCTCCATCACCCTGATGGACACAGCTCTTCCAGCCTAGGAGCTGCCTGCAAAAGGGCCTGCTCTGACCAGCCAAGGTTCAGTTACTTCCTGGAGCAGGACCATGGGGTGTGTGCAGCCACCATGACTAGTCTGCCCAATGGGAGGGAGGGGGTAATTGAGGCCTAGATCCCTGCCCCTGGGGTTTGTCCATTGTTCTCAATGCAGAACCTCCAGAACATGGAACCCTCTGCCCATAGTGGTGGGTGGGGGCAGGTTCGGAGTTCCTAGTACACAGAAGTACTTCCCCATCCTCCAGCTTCCCCCAGGTGTCCCCACCCCCGGGATGCCACTGAGAAGTGAGACATGCCTGTATTTAAATTGGAGTCTGAAATGCATTTTTCCCATAAACCACCCTTTAAGTGGTGACCAAATAGAGTTAACATTGCACTGCTGCTGATGAACTTCAGGAACGTTATGAGTTAAATAGAAATTTGTGGACTGGCCTGAAAAACCAACCACCATTTATAACTTGGTTTCTATGGGGAAATGCATTCTGAGTTCCAAAAACTGGCTCACATAGAGATTTCTGGAACACAGCCTGCTCACAACGTTGAGAACTGTAGGTGGCTTCTCAGTATACCCAATTAAGGTGGTCACTGTAGGGAGTTCATGGGGGGCTCTCCCTCCCGGCTCAGAGAGCTCTGAAGAAAGCTGTAGGATACTCTGGGAAACACTGCCGAGGCTCCCCCACCCCTGCCTTCTAAAAGCTGGAAGTGACCTAGAGCTGTGGGGGCCACTCAAGGACATCCAGTTTCACATGCTACCCAGGGTAACATGCCTGTCTGCTTACAAGCTTTCAATTTCAAGGTGCTCACTGCTTCACAGATTTTATAGGACCCACTGTCACTAGTCCACTCTGAACTCTGCACTCTGCTTCCTCCCACCCCGACACCAATTCCATCACTGCAACCTCTGCCCACCCTCCATCCTTGCTGAAAGATCCGCCTCATGAAGCCCTCCACAAACCCCTGTGTTCGCAAAAGCAATACCAGCTGCCCTGGCAAATAAGCCACAAGTTTCAAATTATGAACAATGGGTGTTCCTTGTTCCATGACAAGCAGGCAGCACTTCCCACCGGGTGAGTTAAGGTGCTCAGCTCCTGCCAATCTGCCAGCCTCCCCTGGGAAGGTGGTGAGGAGAGCAGGGAGACTGCGCATCTGCTCCTCAACAGCAGTGCTTCCTACCTTGGAAGGGACCCATCATTCTATTTGGTGGGATTGTCAAGAATTAATCACGTCGGGCTGGGGATGTGGCTCAAGCGGTAGCAGCGCACTCGCCTGGCATGCGTGCGGCCCTGGTTCGATCCTCAGCACCACATACAAACAAAGATGTTGTGTCCGCTGAAAACTAAAAAATAAATATTAAAATTCTCTCTCCCTCTCTCTCTCTCTTAAAAAAAAAAAAGAATTAATCACGTGGTCTTTTGTCAGCTTTTTCACTGCTGTGACTAAAGGATCAGACCAGAACAATTTTATGGGAGTAAAAGTTTATTTAAGGGCTCACAGTTATAGAGGTCTGAGTCCATAGAAGGCCAGCTCCATTCCTCAGGGCTCGAGGTGAGGCAGAACATAGCGGAAGAATGTGGCAGAGGGAAGAGGCTCATTTGATGAGCAGAGACAGACTCCACTCTCCAGATACAAATATATACCCAAAGCCACATTCCAATTCCCCACTCCTCCAGCTACACCCTATCACTCGGTTGCCACCCAGTTAATCCCATCAGGGGATTAATTCACTGATTCAGTTAAGACTATTTTTTTTTTGCATTACAATTCTTAATACACCATTATACCATAATTTATCATATCTCTGATTATATATAAGGTATGTTGTGGGTTAAGACTCTTTTCTTTTTTTTTTAATTTCTTTTTTTTTTAAGAGAGAGAGAGAGAGAGAGAGAGAGAGAGAGAAAGAGGAGAGAAAGAATTTTAATATTTATTTTTTAGTTTTCAGCGGACACAACATCTTTCTTTGTATCCTCAGTAGATTACAGATGGATTCAATGGGCTAGAGGTAAAGTAGTGAATGGTAAGGATTAGAACAGGGGTCACATTTCAGCTTTGATTCCCAGAGTCAGTTATAGAGTAGATAGTGTTTTTGAATGAATTATTGTTGTGTGTGCACCTTACAAATGGCTTCCAAATTGAAGGCCACTGGACAAGCAGGATAAAGAAAATGCCAGACAGAAACCTGAAATATTGACTCTATAGCCCAATATCCTTCCATGGGTCAGAAAAGCATTCCTGAGGAGTGGAGCTCCATCCACCAACACCTCCTCCCTTTTTATGGAACACCTACTGTGCACAAGGCTTCTTACTGGGAAAGCTCCCAGAGGGGAAGACAAGAGGGTTTAAGATGTGCCTTTGCCTTTGAGGAGCTCACAGACTGGGGAAAGGGAACAGATGAGGGCAAATCAGTGCCAGACTTGAAGGCAATTAGCAGGGGCAGGGTGGGGGGTAGGTGTGGGTACATGCTGGGGCAGGGACAGGCAGATCCAGTAACAGGAGGGATTGGGGGCAAGACATGGGAGTTTCTTTGCTCCTTCCTAGAGAACTCTGAGCATGGGGTCACTGCTGTAATGAGATTCCTGTTTAAAAAAAAAAAAAAATCAGGCTAGCCACAGGAGAAAAGTGAGGCCCTGAGGTCTTAAGAGGCTATAAAGATTCAGGTGCTGTAGCGCACACCTGTAATCCCAGCTACTCAGGAGGCTGAGGCAGGAGGATCACAAGTTCCAGACCAGCTTTAGCAACTCACAGAGACTCTGTTTCAAAATTAAAAAGGTCTAGGAATGTAGCTCAGAGATAGAGCACCCCTGGTTTCAATCTCCAATACCAAAAAAAAAAAAAAAAAAAAAAAGAGTTTATGAAGATACATCAAAGTATAAGAGATACGGACCTTACTTTTTTTATGAGTCAGTGGCCATGTTGCTGCCCCCACATGGCCCCCAGGAGCCATCTGGTCTCTGACTCAGTAAAGCAGCAGCTCCCAGCTGTCACTTCATTGCCATCCTATCTTGACTCTGGCTTCTGGTATCTTCAATGCCTCTTGCGCTTGGCTTACCAGCCCATTCATTTCAAGAAGCCCTGTGGGAGTCCTAATCCTCCAGGCCAGACAACACCACCAGGCTGAAAGGGCCTTGCACACATGTGTCTAGTATGAAGTTAGGCCTGGGGTAGAGAGAGGGACAGGGAGGGACAGGAGCACACCCATAGGCCCACCCTCCCTCCTTTAGGAACTCTTGTCTGGTCGTCCATCAGAGAGCCCTGAAGGAGGTCAACAATTCACAGTCTGCACTGGGGAGTGGGTTGGGAATAAAGCCCAGACAGGGTGAGGATAAGTTGGGCTGTGAGGGGGAGCTTGAGTTTTGTGGGTCTCTCTCCCTCTCCCCAAGTTGAGTCTCCTGCCTGAAGAACTCTAGGTTGGCCCTGCGTCTGCCTTTGGCATCTCAAAGCAGGCCCCATGATGAAGGAACTGGCCCAGCCCAGCCCACCTCCAATTCAGGAGCCTGCAGTGGTTTCTGGAGCCAGGGTCATTTTAGCAGGAAGGAGGTCCCATCTCCAACCTCCTGCCTATGAAGCCTGGGTATGGTTTACCTGTCCACATGATCCACCGCTTGCCCCAGGCCCCCTTATTCTCAGTTCCAAGGGTCCTCATGACACCCTGTGCAGTTGTTAGCGTTTGAGCCTTCCCATCGGTCCCTCTGTCCCTGCCCTGCTTGGGTCCCTTCACACTGGGCTTTTGCTTAGTGATCCTAGCATGTCACCTAACCTCTTGGGTCCTGCATATCCTCATCCAAAGAAGGGGAGAGGAATGCCTACTGCTCAGATGGCTTTAGGAGGCACAGTGCCCAGCAAATGCCAAGACCAATGCCAGGTCCTCCCAAGGCCCTGCTGTCCCTTGCCCATCCCAGGGGATTGATGCAGACCTGAGCATCTGAGCTCCTGTCGTGATGGGAGCTCCTATTGCGATGGGACTTGTTTGTTGTCCAGTGTCTTCTCTCCAGGTAAAGCCTGGCAGAGACTGTCCTTATAGAAATGACCTGGGCACCCGAGGGGCTTGGCAGCAGGACACCAAGGCCTCTCACAGAGCTTTGGAATGAGCAGAGTTTCCCAGGAAGTTCCCTGACTCCATGCCTTTAACCTACTCCCACCTGTGTGAAATGGGTTTTACTTTCCCATATGATTTTCTCTAGAATTTATTTTTGGCCTTTGGTTCTTTGCCTATTTTGGATCCTGAAGTTTACTTATTGTGCTCTGGGTGTCCCCAAGTCCTACTGCAGGGAGTTAGTCCAAGGTCAGGGATTTCATCACTTCTCCCTATACCCTCAGGCTGCCAGGGAATGTGGGCCTTGGCCTCCAGGCCCTTCGTCCAGTGCCTCCCATAGGAAAAGGATCCAAGAACCTCTGTGCTTGAATTCTGCAGCCATGAAAGTGGATGTCGTAGAAAAACACTTTATAGCACGGGGAAATGTTCACTATAGATTGAGTAAAAATGGCAGGTAACAAAGCAGGAGGTTTATATGATCCAAGTTTTATTTTATATATAAAATATCTTGCTACCATAATGCCCACAGGGTAAAGTAATTATGGTAAAGTTTCAATTTTCTTTTTTGTGCATTTTGGCTTTTTAAAACACATTTACAGGTATTTGTTGTCAGATTGAAAAATGTTTTCCAAGTACCTAAAACCTTCATTTTCCCATGTTCATTTCCCTACCCTATGCAACTCCAAGGGCCCCCTTCAGTCCATGTAATAAAGTCAGTGAGAGGATTTTCTGTGCTGGAAGCTCCTGGGGTGGTGATTTTTAACTCTTTGGGAGCTGCACGATTCTCAGAGAATCTGACCAAGATTGTAGGCCTCTCTCTAGATAAGTGCACACACAGATGCGAAATGTATGCCTTTTAGAAGCCAGTGAAATGTGTCCATGAGTTTCAGGTTAAAAGCGTCAGGTCCAAGTGAATCCCCTGATTCTACGGATGAGGAAGTAGGCCAGGAGAGAGAAAGCAACTTCTCAATGTTGCCAGTGAGCTAGTGGCATTTGGGTTCCTTTAAGGCTCTAGTAGTCTGGTTCCCCCCACTCTTCCTCCCACCCTGCCCCATGTCCTGAGCAGACAAGTTGGTCATGCAGCACCTTATCTTCTCCTGGCTTTCCCCCGCCATTGCCCTTACCCTCAGCCAAATGCTCCTTTTCCTCCTCTCTACCTTCCAAATCCTCTTCATCATTACCAAGATCAGCTTCAGTTACATATAGCTGAAACACTGCTCTCCCATCAAGAGTGACTCAAACACCCAAAGGTAGATTCTACCTGGGCAAAGGAAGACGAGAGGTGAGCAATGCAGCTCCACGCTCCTCCTGGACTCCAAGGACCCATGCTCCTTCTGCCTTTTTCTCTGCCATCCTTAGTATGCACAGTCCGTACCCAAGTCAGCCTCTCAGACCAAGATGTCAACCGAGAGGCAGAATTAAGGAAGCAGGGAAGAGCAATAAAGGCACACCTCCCTGTGAGTCCCTTCTTTTTGGGAGCCTTCCCAGCCCCCACTAACCCTTCTGTGTCTCACTGATAGAAGCTAGGCCCTAAGGGATAGCTAACTGCAAGGGAGGCTAGAAATGTAATTCTGAACAAAAATGAGCACTGTGCTCAGGTTCTGTTACTAGGAAGACGAGAGGAATGGAGATGGACTAGGCAACCGTCAGCCTCTGCCCTGTCATCTCTGTAGCTCTTTCAGATCCCAATTCATTTATGAAGCCTTCCTTACCTGCCCTCTCCCAACTGCTGGTGGGGTCCTCTTCCTATGCAACTTTTTAGTCTGTGTCTAGTCTTTTATTTATTTATTTTTAATTTTCTACCTCTAGCTATTATTTAAACATTTTATTGCAATTGAAATGATTTTTCTCCCTAAACATAGCAAAGCTTATAGACAGCAGCAAAAGTGATTTGAGGAAATTTTATAACCCTAAATGCTTTTATTAAGAAAAAAGAAAGTTAGAGGTTGGAGCTGGGGCTGGGGCTCAGTGGTAAAGAGCATGCCTCGCATGTGTGAGGCACTGGGTTTGATCCTCAGCACCACATAAAAATAAATAAAGATATTGTGCATCTACAACTAAGAAAATATTAAAAAGAAAAAGGAAATTTAGTCATCTAAACTTCCATCTTAGTAAAAGAAAATCAAATTAACCTCCCCCGCCACACACACATACAAAAAAAAAAAAAAAAAAAACAGAAGAAGAAACATGATAAAGAACAAATCAATTAAATCTTAAAAAACAGAAAAACAAGGATAAAATTAATGGAAATAAAAGATGGTTTTTGGAGGTGGGAGGAGTGATAAACCTCAAGTCAGACACACTAAGAAAAAAATACAGAAGACACAAATTACCAAGATCAGAAATAAAAGAGGGGATAGCACTACAGACTCCACAGCCATTAAAAGGAATTGAAGTACAATGGCCAATTTCTTACACAAACCACCAAATTTACTAAAAAAGAAAGAGATAACCTGAATAAACTTGTGCCCATTTAAAAAACGTATTCATAGTACCTTCCAACAAAGATAACTAGAGCTTCTTATTCTGTGAAATATTTAAGAAAGAAATAATACCATTTCTACACAGTGTCTTCCAAAAATGGGAGAGAGGAGCATTTTCCAATTTATTATATAAGACCGACATTATCCTAATGACAAAGCTCAGACAAAGACATTACAAGAAAAGGGGATTTAAACTCAATATCCATCCCTCATGAACGTAGATGTAGCAATCCTTGAGAAAATATTAGCAAATTGAATCCAGAAATATATAGAACAGATAATACACCAGGATCAAATGAAGCTTATTCCAAGAAGTCAAGACTGGATTGACATTTGAAAATCAATATAATTCATCATATTGACAGAATAATAAAGAAAAACTGTATAACCATTTTATTAGATACCAAAAGAAAAAAAGAAGCATTTGACATAATTTAACAGCCCATCAAGATTAAAAAAAAAATACACAACCCAACAAACTAGGAATGGAAGAAATTAACTCAACTTGATAAATGGCATCTGTAAAAACCCTACAAATAACAACATACTAAATGATGAGAGGTTTAATGCTTTCTCCCTAAGATCAGGTATAAGTCAATGGTCCTCCCTCACCACTCCTATTCAACATTGTACAGGAACTTCTACCCAATGCAATAAGGCAAGGTAAAGAAATAAAAAATATATAGACTACAAAGAAAAATAAAACTTTCTCTAGTCATGGATAACATGATTACCTCTGTAGAAAAGCCCAAAACATCTACAAAAGTCTCCAGGAACCAAAAAGTAACTTTAGCAAGGTTGCAGGATATAAGATAAACATACAAAAAGTTGCGTTTCTATATCCCAGCTACAAACAATTAGAATTCACTTTTTAAAGTATTACTTACAAGATCACCAAAAATGAAGTACTTAAGTATAAATCTAACATCAGAGGTATAAGCTCTGTTTGCTGAAGAGTATAAGGTAGTACTGAAAGAAATAAAAGATAAATGGATAGACACAGAATGTTCATGAAAAGGAAGGCTTGATATTGTGAAAATGTCAGTTACCTCCAAATTAA
Source organism: Urocitellus parryii (assembly GCF_045843805.1). Classification (NCBI taxonomy): domain Eukaryota; kingdom Metazoa; phylum Chordata; class Mammalia; order Rodentia; family Sciuridae; genus Urocitellus; species Urocitellus parryii. Next base: position 27,029,386 of record NC_135543.1, read on the forward strand.
TCTATAGATTCAATGCAATCTCAATTTTAGTACTCCAGAAATATTTGTTGTTGTTGTTGTATTGGGCTTTTTTTGGAACAGGGGATTGAACTCAGGAGCACTCAACCACTGGGATACATCCCCAGTCCTATTTTGCATTTTATTTAGAGACAGGTTCTCACTGAGTTGCTTAGGGTCTCAATAAATTGCTGAGGCTTTGAACTTGTAATCCTCCTGCCTCAGCCTCCTGAGCCACTGGGATTACAGGTGTGCACCACCACACCAGGCCAGAAAGATTTTTTTTTTTGTAAATACAAACTAGCTGTTTATATAATGTATATAAAAAGGCAGAGGAATTAGAGCAGCCAAAACAACTTTGAAAAAGAACAAAATTGGATTTTAAGACTTACTATTAAGCTGCATTAATCAATACAGTGTGGTATTGGCAAAAGAATAGGTACTAACATTAACAAAACAGCATAGGAAATCCAGAAATAGACCCTCACTAATACATTTAATTGATTGTTGATAAGGATGCAAAGGTAAAGCACTGGAGAAAGAACAGTCTCTTCAACAAATTTCTAGAACAATTAAACAAACTGGTGGGAATGAAACGTGGTACAGACCCTCTGGGAAACTTTAGCAGTTTCTTATAGAATTAAGTATGTAGTTATCATTTGACACAGCAATTCTATTCCTAGATATTATCCCAGAGAAATGGAAACATAATTATGTTCAAAAATGTTCATAGCAACTCTATTCATAATCTCTTCAAACTAAAACCAACCTAGATATTCTTCAATCAATCAATGGGTTGATTATGTCCTACAATGGAATACTGTGAAGTAATAAAAAGGAAACAACACTTGATTCATGCAGGAATATCAAGTGCGTTTTTGCAAAATAAAGGAAGCCATATCCAAAAGCCTACATATTAAAATAATTCCACTTATATTACATTCTAAAACTGCAAAACTATAGGGACAAAGAACACATCATTGGTGCCAGGGATTTAGGGGAAGCACTGACTACTAAAGAGCAACACATGGAATTTGGGGGGAAGGAGGGCAGTGACAGAACTGTATCAGTTCTAGGCTTTGTGTGTGCCTGACTGTAAGCATTTTCCACAAGCCTGAAACTGTCACTACAAAGAGTCTACTGGATTCATTCTATGTACACTTTAAAACTTTTTAAAAATTTCCCTACTGTGAATTTCCTGAAAATTAAAAATATAAGAGTAGACCAGCTCCAGAACTTTGACCTTGGGGAAAAATAGGAAGCCAGTTAAAAGGGCAAGGCTGGGAATGTGTGGAGGAAGGAGGAAGCCTCTGACTACCAGGCCCTGCCTAGGTGAAATGTGACAAGGAAAGGAAGGTAGCTTGGGATTCCTCCCCTCCTGCCTCTTGCTTCCTTCCAGGAGTATGCCCTGCCCCTCCCCCCATCAGGGACATCACACAGGTGCACTCAGGGGCCAATCTCAGGAATTTACATAGTGAAAGGTACTACAGACATCACAGATCCCATGAGCATTGAGGGAGGAATTTCAGACTTCAGTTAAAAAAAAAAAAGCAACAAGATGATGGGGAAGGAGAGGAAGCATCACTGGGAGTTCCCAGGGACTGGGCTAATCCTTGAAATTCCACCAGAAACTTGAGACACCCCTGTGCATCCCCAGGGGAAAGGCAGCATGATGCAGCCTAGGCATGAGTTCCTTTATTAGATTTCTTTAAAATGATGAAATGTGAGGTTTCAGGCCTCTGACCTCACCTTCCTGTGCTCCCCAGACCTTTGGCTCCTGCTCTGCCCTGCTGACCCAGCTGCCCAGGGAGGCCCCCATCCTGGGCCAGGGCCTGGCCATATGCTCCCTCAGCTGGATTGAATCAGGCTGTTCGCTTCACCACACAAGAGCCATCCCCAGACACTCAGCTGTTAGACAGCTGCCCTTTCCTCACAGCTGGAGCAAGGGCAGGACCTGGGGGCCTAGTGCTCAAAGACAGACCCTAACAGGCCTGGAGACCTACCTCCATCCTGCACCATGCTGCAACCCATGAAGGGGGCCAGGAAGTAGGTCATCAGGCAACTTCTGTCACAGCTGAACAACATAGTTCCAGAGAGAGTGCCTGGATGGAGCTCCTGGGAAGGTGTCCTTAAAGTCTTTCTTGCCCATGGTATTCATTTCCCAAACGGCCTTAGCAAATGACCACAAGCTAGGCAATTAACACAACAGAAATGGATCCTTTCACAGTTCTGGAGGCCAGAAGTCCAAAATCAAGACGACCACTGTTTTCGTCAGATTTTTTGCTGCTCTGACTAAAAGGGCCCAATCAGAACAACTGTAGAGGAGGAAAATTTTATTTGAAGGCTCACAGTTTCAGAGGTCTCAGTCCACAGACAGCTGGCTCCATTTCCCAGGGCTTCAGGTGAGGCAGAACAACACAGCGGAAAAATGTGGCAGCAGCTCACCTGATGATCAGGCAGCAGAGAGAGACTCCACACTCCAGATACAAAATATATACGCCATAGCCACGCTCCAATGCCTACCTCCTCCAGCCACACCCTACCACTTCAATTACCACTCAGTTCATCCCTATCAAGGGATTAATTCACTAATAGGGTTAAGACTCTTATAACCCCATCATTTCTCCTCTGAGCCTTCTTGCACTGTTTTGTTCGTGAGCTTTTGGGGGACATCTCATATCTAAACCATAACAATCACAAAGTTGTACGCCTTCCAAAGGACCTAGGAGAGGGGTCCTTTGTCCCTTCCAGTTTCGGGTGGCTCTAGGCATTCCTTGGCTTGTAGCAGCAACACTGAAAACCCTGCCTCTGTGGTCACACGGCTTCTTGTGCCCCTGTGGCTCTAGCTTCTGTCTCTACAAGGACACTTGTCATCAGATTCAGGGCATACTTGGGTAATCCAGGATGATATCATCCTAATCACATCAGCAAAGACCCTTTTCCAGAAGGTCACATTCACAGGCATTTTGTTTTTTTTTTTTTTTTTTTTTTTTTGCCACAGTTGGGTGTTTTTTGCGTGTATGTGGTGTTAGGGACTGAACCCTGGACCTCACACTTGCTAGGCAAACGCTTCACCACGAAGCCACATCCCCAGCCCTCAAGAATTGTATTTTTTTTTTAAATATTTTTTTATTGTTGATAGATCTTTATTTTATTTATTTATATATGCTGAGAATTAAACCCAGTTCCTCACACATGCCAGGCAAGTGTGCTACCCCTGAGCCACAGTCCCAGCCCCTCAAAGGATTGCATTTTGAAGGGTCCCTCATTCACCCCAATACACCAATCATGTCCCTTGGGCACTACATGGTCTCTGCCTTTATTTCTAGTAGCTCCTCCAAGAGAAGGTCACCTTTCCTCCCCTTGTGCTAAAGAGAGGCCTGATTTACACCTGTTACCCAATGTGATTGATAGTGTCCCTTTTCACTCTCAGAAGTGTTGAAAATTAATTCCACAGTGACATTATGCAAGGGCCAGACACTTCCCAAGGCCCCTCAACATCCAGTGTCTCATTCCACCCTCTTGTTAGACTGGTAGCGAGTCAGGTCCAGTTTCATTTTGCAGCTGTGGACATTGAGACTATCAGGTCAAACCCTTGCTCAAGGTCATGCAGTTGGTGGTCATGCAAGGTTCCAGAGTTCAAGTCTTGCCTTGGAGCACAGATGGTGACAATGTGCAGAACACCTAAAAGAAAAAGAGCCTCCTCTGTCGTTATGAGCATCTTTCAAACCAGTGGAGCTCGTGAGGACACACCTGTGTGGATCAGTAGCTGGGGCCACTGACACAGCGTAACAAGGGAGACAGCACGCCCTGGGACCATGTGCCTCCCAGCCCAAGTGGTTAGAGAGGGGTTAGAAGGGAATTGGTCTAGGTTTTGATGATTTTGCAGGGTTCAGGGAAGCAGGGATTTTCTCTCTACTGGGAGATCTGCAAGGATCGGAGCCATCCTATGACTGGGAAACTTCATGGTCCTGATTCAGAAGGGGCAGGAAAGTGAGGTGAGGCAGTCACCCCAGTTAACTGGGAAGGCAGGTACATGTGTGTTTGTGTGGTTTTGCTAGGATTCTTGTTTCTCTGTGCTTATGAAGAGAGCTCTTGCTTCTGTCTTGGTCCACCATGGCCTTTCATGGTGTTGGTGCTCTTTGTCATTGTTCCTGTTCAAGCAGGAGGGTCATCAGCTCTGATCTCACAGGCTGGCTTCCTTTTTGCAAACAGCAGTAAATAGCTCCTTAGTTTTGGTCCAGGTTGGGTCCCTAAGGGGTGGGGAAGAAATGAACCAATGGAGGTGCTGCCAGACCTGAAGATGGGTTCCTGGGCTGGGCAGCCGCTCGGGGCCATGCCCAGAGTTAATTTCTAGGCACCCCCTCGTGGTGCCACCTGCACACACACAGAGAATGGAGAGCAAGGCACACGCGAGGTTTGCAAGTCTGGTGTATGAGCCCACTTCGGGGCAGCGGGGCAGCCCCCTTTCATCTCAAATTGCCCAGTGATCCTGGATCTTTGCTGGTGGTCTCCCTCACCCACTTCCAGCCATCTCCTGGCACCTGCCTGGTGAAGACTCTATTTGCCCTTGAACTGGAGCAACTGCACACCCAAATGTCCTATTCCTGCCATGGTAGAGGGGAAACTAAGGTCATTCAGTGGCCAGGTAGTCTTAAGGTGGGAACAAAACTAGGAAGCAGCAGGGAGATGGGGGTGGAGGGGTGTCTTACCAGAGCAGTGGCTTTCATGCTGAGCTCTGGGACTGACTGAGACCCTGCAGAGCAGCCAGAGCCCCATCCTGTTGCAGTCAGGGCACCTCCCCTTTGCTGTTCTGCCAACAGGGGCTCACAGCAGCAAGGTCTTATGGACCTCTCTGGGCTGGACTCCGGCCCCTCCCACTCCCAGCTCCCAGGTATCCAGCCTCCAGCCCCTCTGTCAGTCTCTTTGATTCTGCTGAGGAGTGGGCTGAGATCTCAGCCCTTCTCTGATGGCAGGAAGAGACAAAATGACCAAGACACCATCTCTGGCAGAGGAGCTGAGGGAGGCCAAGAGTTCTAATGAGAACTGGCTCCTCCGGGCTCAACAGTGACCTTATCACTTTTCCAATCATGTCCTGTCCCTCCCCACAATACACACACAGGTGAGGTTGAGCCCAACTTGCTTGGGAGCAGGGGGATCCTACCACTTCCCACTCACCCATCATGAAAGATCTGCCAGCTGTCCTCTCCCAGCAAGTTACTACCTCTGAAAGACACCGAGAAGCTTCCTTCTGTTTGACTCACAGCTGTCACCTCAACAGCCTATCTCGTACAACAGTGGGACAGGCAGGAAATTGAGGCACAGAGAAGAGAAGGTCCCACAACAGGCTAGGGAGATATGATTTGGAGCCCTTGGTTCTTCAAGCATTCAGCATTTGGGAGAGTCAAGGCCAAATATTCTACAGTCAGGCAGAGCTAGCGTCAAACTATCCCCACAAAATAACCAGCAGCATGACCTCAGATAAGTAATATAACCTCGCCAAGCCTCAGTGTCCTCATCAGTAAAACGGGTACAGTGAAGTTCTTGTTTGGGAGTGTTGGGAGAATTGATGAGGAAACAGATGAAAAGACTCAGCCAGGCCCAAAGCATGGAAAGTGCCCAGAACATGAGACTTTCTTTTCTCCTTCTTCTCCTTCTCCTTCTCATTCTTCTCCTTGTCCTTCTCCTTCTCCTTGTCCTTCTCCTTCTCCTTCTCCTTCTTCTTCTTGTGCAAGGGCAGGGTCTTGCACATGCTAGACAAGCATTCTACTACTGACCTACACCCTCAGCCTTATATGAGAGCTATTGTTATTCTTTTTTTACTTTGTATTTTGTAATAATTTCAAATTCAGAAATGTCATAGGAATCCTTTGGTATATATTTCCTAAGAACAAGAATGCTCTTTTACATAACCACAATGTAGTTAGCAAATTTGGTAGTGTTGAAACATTATAACCACTATTTTCATTTGTCACATTGATACAATTCTTTTTTTTTTTTTTGTATTCCAATTTGTCAATTGTTCCAATAACCCTCTTTATGCTGATACAAAAAGAAAGCCAAAGAAGAAGAAATCAAGACTTACTTCTTGTTCTGTCTGTAAACAAAAATTGCTCAGGTTGCTTTCTCCCCCCCCCCTTTCATTGTGGTTATTTTACTCATTTGAAATATGGTTGGATTCATGCATTTCCACTTAAACTCAATTTTCAAGTTCCCACGTTGTTGTTGAGTTTAATATATAGGATATTAGCATAATTCCCAATGTGAAGATTGCATGAAATAGTATTGTCACAAACCTTTTCTTCTGTCTTTGTACCCCTCCCCATGACTGTGGCTGACCTATTTTATTAATTTCTAGTTTATTCTTTCTGTGCTTCCTTTTGGAAGGGGGGGAAAAAAAAGCAAAAGTCAGACACAGGCCTGTTTTCCTCTTTCCCTTGTTTCTTATATGAAAGATAATATACTGTGCATTGTCTTTGCATTTTGTTTTTTCACTTAATAAAAAATCCTGCAAATCCCTTTCTGCCTGTCCAATGAGAGCTACCTCATTCATCCTTAGGGCTGCATGGACCTGGCTATGCAGATGTCCCCTAGTGTATTCAACCAATCTCAGATACTTTGACACTTAGGTAGATCCTATGTTTGGCAATTACAAATAATGCTGCCACAAACCGCATGTGCTTATTTATTTGTATGTTGTTGTGGTGTGCCTTCAGGGTCAATTCCTAGAAATGGGCTGACTGGGTCGAAAGGCAAACATGTCTATAGTTTTCTTAGGTGTGAACAGATTCTCCTCTGTGGGGTGTGCAGCTCTGTGCTCCACCGGCAGTGAGAGCAGTCCCCGCAGCCTCGCCACCATGGTGGGTTGTCCAGTTGTTGCCACCTGAGAATGAGAAATGGTGTCTCAGCGCCGTTAACTAGGCTTCATCTAAGTAAAGTTCAATGTCTTTTCCTTTCAGGGCTATTTTCATATCATTTTTGTCTCACTGTGGGAAATGTCTGTTCATATCTTTTGCACATTTTTGTATAGAGTTTGAAATCTTTGGCAGCATTTAAGTAGTCTTTATACTTTGGGGATATATCATTTTATTATCACTATATTGGTACCTCCTCTGTGTTGGGTGCTAGAGTGGGTGCCATGGATCCTATGACTTATGTAGGACCCACAAGTGACTACCCAAGTGACAAGTGACAGAAGTGACAACACAATAGCCTAAGGCAGTAGTATAAAGCTCACTCATAGCCCCTTTCAATGTCACTGAGGGGGTCCTGTGGCCGTGGTCACCCCTGCAGATTGGATCCTGAGGCTCCTTTTCCTCCCTCCCTCTCTCCCTTCCAGAAGGGACTTCTTTTTTGGCTTCTCAAGTGGGTTTTTTTGTTTGTTTGTTTGTTTGTTTGGTTTGGTTTGGTTTTGGTACTGGAGATTGAACCCCTGGGGCACTCAACCAGTGAGTCACATCCCCAGCGCCCCCTCGCCTTTTGGTTTTTGTATTTTATTTAAGAAACAGGGTCTCACTGAATTGCTTAGGGCCTCACTAAATTGCTGAGCCTTTGAACTCATGATCCTCCTGCCTCAGCCTCCTGAGCCACTGGGATTACAGTCATGTGCCACCGCCCAGCTTCTCTGGTGTTTTGAAGAGGACATTGTATCTGCCCTTTGTCCTTTGTGCGCATTTCTTGTAATGGAATTTACACAAGATAGAAAAAAAGTCTGCTTTTAAAAAATTATTCACCGGGCTGGGGATGTGGCTCAAGCGGTAGCGCACTCGCCTGGCATGCGTGCGGCCCGGGTTCGATCCTCAGCACCACATACCAACAAAGATGTTGTGTCCGCCGAGAACTAAAAAATAAATATTAAAAAAAATTATTCACCAATACCATTTCCCATTTTTGAAAATCAATTTTTTCAAAATATTAATATAGGCTTTATACGTATACTAAATATTAGCATAGGCTTTATGATCTTAAAATATATGTTACAGGGGCTAGGGTTGTGGATCAGTGGTAGAGCACTTCCTAGCATGTGTGAGGCAATGGGTTGGATTCTTAGCACCACATATAAGTAAATAAATTTTAAAAATAATAAATATATGTTATGTATATACATTAAATAAATCCAAATTTTATTCCTAGGGAAAAAAAAACCCCTGCAGAGGTGGTATGTAAAGACCTTCCTTCCTCCCTCCACCCCTCTGCAGCCTCTCCTCTCTCCTCCCTGAGCCTCTCTCTCCCTCTGGAATCACTCTCTCACAGGTTTCATACTTTTTTATACTTGCACGTTCTCGTTCAGGGTGCATATCCTCTTAATTCATGTAAATGGGTTGTGTCATGGATCTCCCTGTGACTTTTTTCTCTGACTCTGTTTTAAGCTCCTCCATTTGGCCGTGCGTACATCAAATCTGTTGCTTCTGACTGCAGTGTGGAGAGGAAGGAACTGGCTTTGGCATCGCATGGCTCCTAGGATAGAACAGGGAAGCTAGAGTCCAGGACCCAGGATGTTTGAGCATGCCGGGGTCGACCTGTCTGAAAGGCCCTGCAGTCACAGAATGGAGGCCTGGGCTCCCATGTGCCCATGCACGGGCTGACCCTGCAGCCTGGCTGCATGGATTTCAGAGGTGTTGGCCTTCCATGGTGCAGGGAGATTGGGCAGTTCCAAGATGCATTTCGGGGGACTGGGAGAAATGAAGGGAACAGAAGGGGTAGATGGTGAGAGATCATCACCTCAGTTCAGCTGGGCTTGGGAAACTGTTTCTAAAGTCCACCCTCACCCTCCATCCCTTCCCTCTGGGCCAGGGACACGGGGCTGTTGGGTTAGATACTCACTTTTCCCCTCTGCCAAGCTCCCAAGATGATAGAACAGGAAACCTCCAGAGAAAGGCTGTAGAGTAGGGAGGGCTTAGATTAGGGAGGGGCTGGGGCTGGGCACACACCAAACACTGTGGGGGCCTTGTAGGCCCAGAGCTAAGGAGGTGGCCCGGAGGTCCCTTCTTATCCCCATTGTACCCCTGGCCAGGGTCCAGCAGCAACTGGGGAACAGAGTTCTGAATTCAAGTGCTGGCCAGGTTCCAGAACTGGGAGGGAGTTGGCTTGTAGGGCATGGGACAGGGACAGGAGGGACCACAGGCTTACATGGCTGAGGAGACCCCAAAATAGAGACCTGTCTCCTTTGCTGTATGGCCCTGCTTCCTCGGTCCCAGTAGCCTGCACAGTGCCTCGGGCTGCTGCCTGTGTGGCGCACAGCCTACCAGGGCCCTGACTCCTGGGCCTGAGCACTTGGGTGAGGGCAGGTGACGAAAGGGATTTGTGCCAGTGGAAGACCACATCTAGGTGCGGCCTTGTCTTGACCAAATGCATTCAGTCCTCAGCACCTTCATGAAAATTAGTTTATTAAGCCCCTTTGCCCCTGAAAGGAGGGTGCTTTGGTTGTGTGAGTTCCTGAGCACTTTGGGGACCAGGGCAGCCTGCAAAGTGGAAAAGGGGAGGCTGGTGAGCCTGTGAGAACAGCTTCCCCTGCACGGCGCCAGCCCTCCGACCCTTCCCCAGCTGCCTTCTCTGGTTCCAGGCTTCCCACCTGTTCATGCTGAAAAGAAAGGACTGTCTGCACTGGGGACAGCCCCCAGAAGACAGAGGGCCCTGGGTGATACCAGAGACTCTCAGGTTCCCCTAACTAGACTCCCCAGCTCTGGACAAAGCAGGGTGGTCCCAGCTCCAGGCTGAAAAGAGATCTGGCTGGGCTGGATTTCAAGATGAGCCTCTGGCCGATGACATGCCACCTCTTCCAAGCAAAGGAGGGAGAGGATCCGCCTCTGGCACGGGCCTCTCAGAGACCACTGCTTCCCTTCACCCATGTCTGATGTCAGCGTAGGAAATCACAGCTTTAAGTGGTATGGGTCAGATTCGGTGCTTGGTGCATTATCTCATTTGGTAAAGGCTTTGATTATTTCCACGTTATAGATAAGCAGGATTGAGTGACTTGTCCTGGGTCAAATAGCTTATGGAAAGGGTGGGCTAGTGACAGCGCAGGCAGTCTGGCCCCCGGCCCCAGCTCCAGGCTCCTCCGGGAGCAGGTGGCTCCATTCATCTCTGAGCAGATCTGTATCCCCACAGGCTCCCCAGTACTCCCAGGAGCCTCAGTCATGGTTCTGGCCCTGACTGTAGGTGGGTATCAGATTTGCTCAGGAAACGTCCCAAAACGCGCATATCTTCTTCCCGGCCCTCTTGTAGGTTAGACTAAGTAGCTCTTCCATGGTAAAAACTTCCCAGATGACTGTGTCTATCTTCCCAACTCCAAGGACTGCCATCCATGGATCTGTGGCCATCAACAGCAGGAAAAATAGCTTTAGTCCGTCTTCATGTTCAGAAGGAGCCTGGTAGCTCAGGTGGGGACAGTCCCCAAGCTGCTGCTGCTCTCCCGCCCCCAACCCAGAGGATCAGGAGTTCTGCCCATTTCCAAGCCAGGCAGAAGGGGTAGACGTGACGACACCATCAAATGTGCCAAGTGCCAAGAAGTGTGGGGGCAGCAAGCACAGAGAATCTAGGGGTTTAACTTCTGCCCCCCACTGCAGAACCCTGTGCTATGGGACCTCACCAACGTGGGCTTTACGCTAGAAAAACACCACAGTGAAAAAGTGGAGTTTTTTTCCTAATTGTTTGCTGTGGATCAAATGACGTCATAGATGCCCTGTGCTTCCCTTCTGCTGGTGTGAGGATGCTTGCAGGATTAACTCATCTCTAATTCTGCCTGGAAGAGGGTCTGATGGAGGGTTGGGGATCCATCTCTGAGTAGGAAGAAAGACACAGAGACCCAAGGAGAGTGGCCAAGCCACAGATCTGCAGGCAGGGTACAGGGGTTTGAAACTTATGTAGCATGTGTTATGTAGTATGCGTCTATAAAATATATATATATAATGCAAAATTAATACAAAGATGAAAATTTATGTGGAATGAAAAATCATAGCAAATTACAAATGTTTAAAAACGGATAAAAACCATGAATATCACAAAATTTAGAAAGACAACACTTAACTTTTAGTAACTAAGAGTCGATCCATCCTGGTTTTACTTTACCTCCAAGTTTTTGAGCGTCAGATGCTTTGATTACCTCTTCTTATGACAATTTTATAATTTTTTTCCATAGAGAAAATAAAAAGATGTTTCACTCTTTCATCTAACACAGTTGATCCAAATTTGGCTTTTATTATGATTAGTTAAAAAAAGTTTATGAATTCTGATTGGCATTGTCATATTAATGTTTAGGAATGTGGTTAAATTTAGAAAAACCTCTATCAATGTCTTTTGTATATAACCCATAAGATATCAGGACATTTCAGGTTTTCTTGTTTAAGCCAGTCAGAAACCTAAACACACAACAAAAAACCTGAGGAATTCTACTTCTTGTAATTTCTACTTTAAAAATAACAAATATGACCAGGCATGATGGCACATGCTTGTAATCCCCATGAACAGGAAGCTGAGACAGGAGGATCTCAAATTCTAGGCTAGCCTTAGTCACTTAGCGAGACCATCAGCAATTTAGTGAGACCCTGTCTCAAAATAATAAATTTTTTAAAAAAAGGGCAGGGAGCTGTAGCTCAGTGGTAAAGCACCTCTGGGTTAGATCCCCTGTACCAAGGGGAGGGGGGGGAAAAGCATGGTATATATTACAGGTTTGAACTTCCACTTTGATGAGGGATTGATAAGAAGCAAAGCTTTTGATTTCACGCATTCAACCTTCAGAAGAATGTCCCCAAAATTAGCTTCTAGCTCCATCTAGAAACTCTTCTTCTCCATTACTGCTGCATATTCTGTAATCAGCCTCCTGGGACACACTCATAGTACAACACAACCTCTCTGGTCTAGAGCCTTCACATCCCAGTGTTGGTGGAGTCAGCACCATGAGTCACAGGAACATCCCCTGAAGTCATTTCTACACTGGGACAACTGAGCAATAAGCTAATTGAACATGGTGGTGACAGTAAGCCATATAAATAATCTCCACTTAACCCTAAGTAAATGTATCTCCAACTCTACTTCCCCTTAGCTAGATCCCCAAATACACAGAGCCACTTCAACACCATCTGTCATGAGGGGAGTTACAACAGGGCTCTATCCGAGGAAAGAGACAATGGACTTAACCAATTACATTTAAGATTATTTTACTTTTGCAAATTTTATAAAAGCACCTTGGCCATGTGCACCTATTGCTGAGGCCTCTCCAGCACTGCTTTTTAAGTGGGGGGCTTTCACATTAAATCCACTTTTGACTCACCTTTGATTCAGTAAACATTCTCTCCATTGCAAAGTCAAGCACACACCACCATCTGGGCAGCATGAGGGAAGACTGAAAAATTAATATCCAAGCTCCCCCTTTAGACTTGGTGGGGGGTTGCATGTGCATGCCGGGCATTCTGGGCACTCAAATAGGGCCTTGTACATGCTAAGCCCATGTTTTACCACTGAGCTATACCCCTAGCCCCTGAATATTTCATGTTTAGAGGAGGGGACAAGTGTGTTCAGTGAGGTACTATAAAAGAGTGAAAAATTCAAAGAATTTGGCTCCAGGAATCCGGGGTTCCAGTTCACATCTGTCATGTCAGCCAACCACTACCACCGCAAGGTCCCAGGTTCCTAAGTTGTAAATGGGCACAGATGATACCTCTTTTGACACAGCAGATATAGAAGCTCACTGTGCGCTGCAGATTTCTGAGCAGGTAGAATTGGAAAGGAACATGGTTAAGCTGTGTATTCAGTTGTATATAGACCCCTGCTGTCCACCTTGGGCGCCCGCTACTTTGGAGTTCTCATTCCTGGGGAGTTCGCGTTGGTTGGGGAAGTTCCGGAGGAGGGATTTCCGGTTGGTGGGGTTCATGGAAGGGCCTCACGGGAGTTCGGGCAATAAACGAGTTCCTGTTTGAACCTACAAGTGCCTCGTGGCAGCTCTGTTATTTTGTGCCCAGCCAGACTGCGGCAATGTCTGATATGACCACATCCACCTTCTCACTGGCCTTGACCCCAGGCACCGTTCCCACAAACCTGCTATTCATTCATTCATTCATTCATTCATTTATCAAGTGCCCAGGGTCCAAGTCCTGATAGCCTCTGGACACTACACTTTTTCACTAGAGATACAGCTCTGCACAGAAAAGAGCTCAGAGGGTGTGAGGGGGCAGACAAGTGTGTTGAAGCAACTGTGAAACAAACACCTCCAGGATATCAGGTAGGCTAGTGGTGGTGGGGGAGAGGTACTTATCCTGTGCTGGGGCTATAATCCAGGTAACTGGGCTGGGCCTCGAGATGCCAACTCAGATGTCACCTCCTCTCTGATGCCTTCCTTGACCCTACAGGCTGAATGAATTATGCCTTCCTCTCTGTTCCCCTTACTTTCTGGTGCACCAGCCTGCTCTAAGCACTCGGGTTACCTCTCTCAATAGGACTGCCCTATTGTGGAATCATTTGGGGTGCTAACTGCATCTCATCTCATAGCTTGGGCATTGGGCTGGCACATGGTAAGCATTTGGGGAATGTTTATTGCATAAAGTGTTGATTGAGTAAATAATCATCCAGCATTGGAGGCTCAGTTCAAAGCCAATCTTGTATTCACAATAGCATCCCTATTACCAGCCTAATGTTTGTTGAGTGCCTATGTGCACCCCACTCTATTCCAAGTGCTGAAAAGAAAACCCTTAGCACAACTGTGAAGCAAGCAAAGAGCTTCTTTGAATATCACTGAAATTTCCATTCTCATCATTCCTGTTCCTAGGACTCAGAACAGCTTCTCTGGATTTCCAGGTCCCACTAACTGACCTAACCTTTCCAGCACCTTCTAGTGTGTCCTGTACTCAAGTCCTACAAGACTTGATGGCATCAGTGTCTAGTGTAGAGCTAGGGCTTAGAAATTATTATTCAACTGAAGGAATGAAGAAGCAAACCAATGTCACTTCCTTAATCCCACGAACCTCCCAATCATAGTAGTGATGGTCCTCATTGAGTATTTGTGTCCTCCTGAAATTCCTATGCTGAAGCCTTAACACCCAAGGTGATGACATTCAGAGGTGAGGACTTTGACAGGCAATTAGGTTTAGATGAGGTCATGAAGGTGGGATTCTTCTGGTGGGATATATCTCCTCATAGGGAAAAGAAGAGAAACCAGAGTCCCTTGCTCTCCGCCATGTTGGGACGCAGAAGTGTTAGGTTGGTGGCAACTTAGTGGCAACTTAGAACAAAGCAGCCCGGGCCGGAAAAGAACATCAATCAGATGCGGGGGGGGGGGGGGGGACACACACACAACACACACACACACACACACACCTGTCAATCAGCCAGATCTCTTGACTAAGGCCTGTCAATCAGCAGGACCCCCTGGCCAATCCTGGAGTTCAGCCAACTCCCCTGACCAACTCCAAGGGGGCAAGGGACCCTAGAAACACCTTTTCCTGTCCCAAGCCCTTCCCTTCCTGCTGTAAGCCCCATAAAAGTCCAGTCCGGTGGAGCTTCCACACGGTTTTTCCTCAGACCCTTCTCCTGTCCCCTCTGTGGGTCTGATCGAGTTCCGCCCGGGAGTGATATCTCAATAAAGCCTGTTCGGCTGCCCTTTTAAATCTGCCTCCTTTGGCCATTGCCTGCCCCAACTGATCTGACAAGAAGGAGGTCCTCTGCAGGGAAGGAGGAGAGCCCTTATCACAAACTAGATGCTACCAGATCTTGACATTGCACTTCCCAGCCTCTAGAACTATAAAAAAATATTTGTTTAAGCTACCCAACCTGTGCTATTTTGTTGTGGCAGCTTGAGCCAAGTGAATTTCACTTACTATATTCTGTCATTGTGTCCCCATAAATATGCTATTTTTTAGATTATCACTCCTGAGTTTGGTTCAGCAAATAGGGTCATTATCATTGTCATTGTGATGACCATCAAATCTAAACAGCTCTGCTTGTCCAAGTCAACCCCACTCTATGGATCCATCTAGAAAACATCCCCTTCTGCTCCACCCTAATCTATTGTCTCAGTAAAGGAAGCATCCTCCCACCTGACATATTGGATTTGAAAGTAAGTCAATTATTAAAAACGTTGTAAAAAATCAAAAGTCCAACAATGTAAAGCATCTCCCATAGACCAAGTTTAATATTCATTTTCTTGCCATCTCTTTGTTTTTTTGCCATGCTGGGGATTGAATTTAGGGCCTCAATCATGCTTGGAAAGTGCTCTGCCACTGAGCCACACCCCCATCCCACTTGCCATCTCTTCTTTTTTCTTTTTTTGGTACCGGTGATTGAACCTAGGGGCACTTAACCACTGAGCCACATCCTCAGCTTTTTTAATTTTTTATTTTGAGACACGGTTTCCCAAGTTCCTTAGGGCCTTGCAAAGTTACTGAAACTGGTCTTGAACTTGCAGTCCTCCTGCCTCAGCCTCTGGAGTTTTTGAAATTATAGGTATGGCACCACCACGCCCAGCTTGCTATCTTTTTTCAATGAATATGTACTTAACTGTATGCCTCTAAAACATTGAGAAGCACACTGTTCTGTAACACACTCATCTCTCTTAGCAGTAACCAAATAGTTCCTGTTCCCTTCTTCACCTGCAGAGGCACAGGGCTTATTGTTGAAAGGAGCCAGAGCAGGGAGGGGAATCTCCAGTGCCATTCAGAGAAAGTGACAAAGAACCAACTTCAAATTCTCCCAACAAAAGAGCATTTCCTCTCTCTCAAGGCCCACAGAATTGCTTCCTAGAAGGCCCTCCAGTTTTCTGTGAGCTAAAATTGGCCCCTCTGAGCCTTGGTGTTCTAGTTCCACCCTCTTAAACAGCACAGGATGGATTCTGCCTACCAACTCTAAAAGACTGACAGCAGGGCTCCTTCTGTAGGTTCAATAATCCTGAACCCCCGCCAAGAAATGTCCCCCAAGATCCGCTGTCACTGCCATTCTTCTCAGTTATGCCATTAAACTGTGCCACTCAGGTAGAGTTACAAGTGATGAAAAACCAGCCTCTACCTCAGAGCAAAGCCTGTCCAAGGAAGGGACATCACCTTTGTCCTTGGAAAGACCCACAGCGCACTCCTAGGCACATTCCCACCCTGCTAAGTTGTTTATCTACAAATGAGATCTGCTGCACCTGGTGTCCCTGTCTCAGTCAGGCTAGGTAGGGATCCATAGCAGCCCCCTAGCAGCCACCAACCGGCATGAGACAGGGAAATACCTGGGATGCCAGATGACCCTCCCAGTAGTTTAATGGTGTTGAGAAACCATGTAATTCAGCATGAACACCCCTCTTGGCTTAAACCAATCAGTTCAAATGAATCCCCCTCTTGTAGTAACCAATCACCCCTACCCAACTTGTTCCCACCAGTGAATGTGCTAATCATATTTTAGAGTTGTTATTTGATTTTCCCGTGGTGTGTGATGATTTGCTAAGAGATGCTATGATGTATGTGGGGGTCCCTGCCTTCTCCAAAGAATGTATAAAACTGGGGCAAACTCTGGGCTCGGGGCCTCTCAGCGTCGCCAGTTGTTGTGTGCATGCAGAGGACTGAGCTAGCTCGTAATAAACACCTCTTTGCTGTTTACATCGATCTTGGTCTCTGGTGGTCTTTTGGGGGTCCCAAATTCGAGCATAATAGTGACTTTTAGTTACTTTGTTATGATTTTCTATATTTTTCAAATTTTCTACCAAGAACTTACATTATTTTTGTTACTAGGAAAAAAATAATTTAGCCAGACATGGTGGTGGCACTCTCCTGTAATCCCAGCAACTCAGGAGGCTGAGGCAGAAGGATCACAAGATCATGGCCAGACCCCTCAATTTAGCATGACCCTGTCTCAAAATTAAAAAAAAAAAAAAAAAAAAAAAAAAGGTCTAGGGAGGTAGCTCAGTGGTGAACTACCCCTAGGTTCAATCTCCAATGCCAAAAAAAGAAAGAAAAAATAACATTCCTACTTCTCTTTTTTCTATTATTAGTTACTTTTTGCTCTTAAGTAACTTTTGTGTGTGTGTGTGTGTGTGTGTGTGTGTGTGTGTGTGGTATTGGTAGGAATTGAACCCAGAGCCTCATGAAAAATATAAATTCTATTTTTTTTCTTTTTAAAAAAATGACCCAGCTAACACATGGTTTGGAACCATGACTCAGCCATTGTTTACTGGCAAAGGGTTGGTTACAGTACACAAGTGTAAAACCTTTCTGAATCTCAGTTTTCTCATCTGCTAAATGGACATTATCATAGCATCTTTCAGCCAAACAATTAAAACTTTTATATATGCTTGAAAATATGATTCAGTGATAAATAAGTAGTGAGTGAGTTAGAGTCCTTTAGCACAGTGCCTGGCAGAGACCAAGTGCCAGAGTACACACCTCCTATGTTCTAAGACCCACTATACTCTGCCATGCCATCCCTCCCTACTCCATGCTGACTCTTTAAGGTGGCTCTTGGGTTGCTGTTCTTTTTTTCTGGTTCTGGTGACCTATAGGAGTTCCAGAAAGGATGTCTGCTGATCCTGAACGGCCTGTGGAGGAGACGGGACTTACAGAGTGGGTTAGAGAAGAGAGGAAGGCTTCGCAGCCAAAGGGAGCAAAATGTCCTGATTTTCAAAAAGAAAAGAATACATTCTTGGCATGTAAGCTTAATGTCACTCAACAGCATTCTAGAATTATTAAACAGATGGTCTGGGAGCACTTTACAAAGAACCATACTCATTCCAGAATTAATTCATTAAATCATGTCAAACCAACTTCCCAGTGGCTTTTGTTACCAAAGGATTTTTTTTTTCATTCACTCTACATATTTATTGCCAGCCTGATAGGTAAGCACTCTACCACTGAGCTATATCCTCAGCCCTTAAATAGGTAAATTCTTTTTTTTTTTTTTTTGAGTACCGGAGATTGGACCCAGGGGTGCTTAACCCTAAAGCCACACCATCCCCAGCCTTTTGTTATATTTTATTTAGAGAAAGGGCCTCACTAAGTTGCTTAGGACCTCATTTCATTGCTGAGGCTGGCTTTGAACTCCTAATCCTCCTGCCTCAGCCTTCCAAGCCACTGGGATTACAGGCATGCATCACCATCACCATACCAGGCTTAAATAGGTAAATTCTTAAGTGCCAAAGATGTATAGCAATCATCTCTTATCCTCAGTTTCTGTTACCTATGGTCAATCTCATTCTAAAAATATTAAATGGAAAATTCCAGAAATAAACAACTCATAAGCTTTAAATAATTTTCACTAAAGTTTGTTGTTGTGATTCTACTTTATTATGAGTCATTATTAATGTCTTACTTACCTAATATATAAATTAAATTTAATCATGGAGCTGGGTATACAGTTCAATGATTATAGTGAGCTTAGCATGCACAAGGTCCTGGATTCAAAAAAGAAAAACTATATCATAGGTATTTCTGTAAAGAAAAAACATGGTGTATTTACTGTTGGTCCTAGGCACAGTTTCAGGCATCCTTTGGGAGTTTTCGAACACACCCCCTATGTTCTAAGACCCACTGTACTCTGCCATGCTATCCCTCCCCACTCCATGCTGACTCTTTAATGACTGGACTGGAGCCCCGTGACCCAGGGTTACAGACCTCACGCAGTGGAGCATCTCCTGCTCATAGGTCCACACAGCAGTTCCTTGCCAAGATAGCCTTTGCCTTTCCTATGATAACGTCCATTTAACAGATGAGAAAACTGAGATTCAGAAAGGTTTACACTTGTGCACTGTAACCAACCCTTAGCCAGAGAACAATCGCTGAGTCATGGTTCCAAGTTCTTACCTCTTCATTATTATGGTTTGGATCTAGAATGTCCCCTAAAAGTTCATGTTTGAAGGCTTGGTCCTCAATACAGCAATGTCCAGAAGTGGAACATTTGGAAAGTAATTGGATCATGAAGTTCTCTGACCTCATCAGTGGATTAATCCACTTGATGGATTAATAATTTGAATGGACTACTGGAAAGAGGAGGAAATTATGGGCAGGTGGGACATGGTTGAAGGAAGCAGATCACTAGGGGCATGCCCTTGTCCCTGGCCACTTCCTTTCTCTCTGCTTTCATGAGCTGAGCAGCTTCCCTCTGCTATGCCTTTCAGACGTGTTTCTGCCTTAGAACCAGTAGACCATGGACTGCAACCTCTGAAACCATAAGCCAACATAAATTCTTCCTCCTTCCAGTTGTTTGTGTCAGGATTTTTGGTCATAGCAACAAAAAGCTAACATACTTACCCCACCACCATGCCAACATTGTTTCTGGGGTTTCCATGGTAGTATTCCTGGCCTCTCCTATGCAAGACCTAACATGGCCATAGGCATACAGTAAGTTTTTCTTGAGCACTGGACCTGGTATTGCTTGTTGCTTGCATCCTTCACCTTCGTGCCAGGCACTGGGAGATGCCAATTGAAGGGGTTGGGCAGAAGCCCCAGGGCTGTCTCAACCTCGGTCTAAAGGATGGGAGAGGAAGCATGTTGGAGGGATGTGCCCAACTCCCTGAGGGCTGGGAAGGATGAAGGATGACACTGTGAGACGTTTCCACCTTCTGTTCTCTCCCACTGAGCCCCTAGAGGGCTGAGGCCCCAGCTGACAATTCTGATAATCTAATTTTCACCAAGGCCTTCCTGACTGGTAATTGAATTCTGTTTCCCTCCCAGCCCAACCAGGGGGCCTTACCCCACATCTGCTTCACAAAACACTGGGTCAAGCATCTTGGGAGGGACAGAGTCCTGAGAGACCCTTTACAGCTTCCATGAACCTCTATTTCAGGTGCCACAGGCACAGGGACTGAAATGCAATTGAGCAGCACCTCTGTGACTGCTAACCATCCCCAGGACCACCCCTGGGTCTGGAGGGCTTCAAAAAGGTGAAGCATGGTGTGTCTATGGAGGAGTGGGGGTGATTGACAGCAGGATCCTGCTGCAGATAGGGAAAAAGGGAGAAATGAGCAGAGGCCTGGAGATGGGAATAAGCAAGACACATTCAAGCTGTGAGTGACCCTGCCTGGATGCTCCCTCACTGCCTTCAACCAAAGAATGACAAATGACTCCACCTCCAGTCCCCAGGAGGTGGAGGGAGGCATGCCAAATGTCCACTGTCACTATGCCCAGGACCCAGCTTTGATACCCAGAACAAAGAGAAATACTGGTGCTAGGACTGGGTGCACAGGGGTGCTCCCCAACTCAGGACACAGCCACCAGGTCTCTCCAGCCCAGAAACAGGGGCACTTCCTCATCTCCTCTCCCACACCTCATCCAGTGCATCTCCAAGCCATTTCAGCAGTTCTTTATTCCTTCTCCAGCAGGCTGTCCCTGGACGCCCCCCCTCACTCCCCCTCACCTGTTGCTCTCTAGCACTCTCCTCTCACATCCTCGCACATCTCCCCAGGGCCTGGCACTCTCCAGTGGCTCCCTAATGCCAGTCCCTAGGTCCAGTCTTCTGTGGCTTTGACCCCCCACCTCTCCAGGGCCATCTCTTGATGCACTGAGATCTCCCAAATGTTTTGGCTTAGTTCTGCGCCTTTCACTCAATTTATTATTGTCCTCCTCCCATTTTGTAGGTGTGCTTAACCCTTAATCCCATGTGGATGAGAAACAGGGAAGTTAATAGCCTTGCCAGTGCTCACCCAACTAGAGGCTTGTCTCCACAGCCCGGCTTCTTTTGCTTTATGTTTATTAGTGCACATTAATTGCCCAGAACCATGGGTTTCTTTGTGGCATATTCATACATGCATGGAATATGCTTTGATTATATCCACACCCATTTCCTTCCCCTTCCTGATTTCTCTGACCCCCCCACTTCCTGTTCTTTAATAGTCTTCTACTTTCATGTCATCTTTTTTTTTTTTTTTTTTTGGTCTGGCTATTTACTTGACAGGATGACCTCTAGTTCTGTTTTCCTGCAAATGACATGATTTTATTCTTCTTTATGACTGAATAAAACTCCATTGTGTGTATATATCTTACCTTCTTTATTTATGCATCTGTTGATGGGGTGCCTAGGCTGATTCCATAACCTGGTCATTGTGAATTGTGCCATGATAAACACGGGTGTGCAGGGATCTCTATAGTATGCTGACTTTAATTCAGGTATATATTTAATTCAGGTATATACTCAGGAGTGGTATAGCTGGATCACAAGGTAGTTTTTTAAGAAACCTCCACAGTGATTTCCATAGTAGCTGTATTAATTTACATTTCAACAACAGTGATCCTTCCTGCCCTGCCCCCTGTATCCCTGTCAGCATTTACTATTTTTTGTAGATTTTTTTTTTTTTTTTTTGTACTGGGGATTGAACCCAGGAACACTTGATCAATGAACTACATGCCAATATGGTCTCACTAAGTTGCTGAGGCTGACCTGAAATTGCAATCCTCCTGCATCAGCCTCCCAAATCACTGGGATTGTAGGCATGCACCACTGTGCCTCCATTTTTGGTGTTCTTGATGATAGTCGCTCTGACTGGTGTGAGAAGGAACCTCAATGTAGTTTTGACTTGCACTTCCCTGATAACTAAAGACACTAAACATTTTTAAATGTGGCTATTTGTACTTGAGTGTCTGTTCAGTTCATTTGCCAATCATTGAATATGGGTTTTTTTTTTTTTTTTTTGTGGGTGAGGCGACTTTTTGAGGTTATATATTCTGGATATTAATCCTCTGTTGGAAAAGTTGCTCATTTCCCAGCTTCAGGGACACTCATAGCTTCTTCAGAAACTCCTGTTCAGTGAACCTCCACTCCAGGTTCACTCCCAGCCCCTACCCGACTTCCATTTCTGCTTATATGACATTTGTCCAAGAAACTTGCTCTAACAGCCCACCTCAGGTCAGAGTTAGGACAGAAGTCTCCCTACTTGATTGCACAATGGCATCACTTAGGAATCTTTTTAAAAATACTGATGCAAGTGGACTGGGGCTGTGGCTCAGTGGAAGGGCACTTGTCTAGCATGTATGAGGCACTGGGTTCGAGTCTCAGCACCACATATAAATAACTAAATAAATAAATAAAATCAAGGTCCATCGACAACTAAAAATATATTAAAAAAAATACTGATGCATGCTGGGCATAGTGGTACATGCCTGTAATCCTAGAAGCTTGGGATGCTGAGGCAGGACGACCATGAGTTCAAAGCCAGCTTCAGCAAAAGCAAGGCACTAAGCAACTCAGTGAGACCCTATCTCTAAATAAAATATAAAATAGGGCTGGGGATGTGGTTCAGTGGCTGAGAGCCCCGAAATTCAGTCCCTGATACCTACCCCCAAATAATGATGCCTGACTCCCATTCCTAGACACTGTGATTAAATTGGTACTAGACAAAATCCCCAGATGGCAGTGCAGCAAAGTCTGCTGGGATTGGAGCAGAAATCAGTCTCTGGGAGAACTATGCAGATTGCTGGCCATCCCATGAGTTCGTGACCTGGGTTAAGGACCCAGAATGGGCTGGGGATGTGGCTCAAGTGGTAGCGCGCTCGCCTGGCATGCGTGCGGCCCGGGTTCGATCCTCAGCACCACATACCAACAAAGATGTTGTGTCCACCGAGAACTAAAAAATAAATATTAAAAATTCTCTCTCTCCTCTCTCACTCTCTCTTTAAAAAAAAAAAAAAAAAAAAAAGGACCCAGAATGTGTACCTGGCAAGTCCCCAGGTAAGGGTGCTGCTGCTTTGGATCCAGAAACCACATCCTGAGAGCCAGGGAGCTAAGGTGTCCTCCAGGTGCCCATGTGCTTCCAGAGCACTCAATGCTAAGCACACTTAAATCCATATCACTCTGTTGTAATTGTCTGTGTTTCCTCCCACACTGCCCAGGCCCAGAGGTTTCTACTTAGTTGCTACCTTTGGTAATAGGTGTCGACATAGGTCAGATCAATGAATCCATGATACACCCAGGTGAGCACGTGCTTCTCAGCTATTGTTGTTTCTGAGTGGAAAGGAGCCGTTGTCACAATCAGTGTTCATTTTTACTGAGAGCCTCCTGGGGGCCAGGTACTGTGGTTAGCAGCTCACATCCAGGGCTCCTGGAATCCTCACAAGCACCAAAAGGAGGCAAGTGCTATCATTCAATTTCAAAGACAAGGAAAGCAGATCAGATCTCCAGATGGACAAAGTGGCAGAGTCAAAATTCCTTTTTTTTATTTGTTTGTTTCTTTTTTTGATGGTACTGGGTATTGAGCCATCGGCAGGTGGGGCAGCAGTGGGGAGAAGGTCTATCACTGAGCTACACTCTCAGCCCCTCCCCTTTTACCTTTTGACACAAGGTCTGGTTAAATTTTGAGGCTGGCCTTGAACTTGTAATCCTCTTTCCTTAGCCTCCTGACTCTCTGGAATTACAGGCTTGCACCACTGCCCTTCAAATGACTTGCAGTAATTTTTTGAATGAACAAGTCTCCAAAAGTCCTGAATGGAAACAGGCGAGTGCACCCAAGCAGTAAAAGTAAGCATGAGCTTAAATCCATGGGGCATCATGATGTAAAATGCATGTCTTACTGTGGATCACAGTCAAAAAAAAAAAGTTTTAAAATACTACCTTAGAGAAAAAGCCTGCATCAGATCTCCATGCAAGTCAGCAGTTCTCCAGCCAGGCAGAAGCTGAGAAAGAGTTAGGTTGCCCTCTTCTGGGCATCTTCGGCATTACAGCAAAGCCAGGAGGAAGTGAAGACCCTGCCTGGTCATGCGTGTAAACCGGTTTCCTCCAGGCAGAATATCAAAACACAAAACAAACTTATAAACAAAATGGTAAACAAACATTTTTTATTTCCAAAATAAAATAATGCCCTGGCTATCAGTCCCACAGTCTTCGCTGTGGTCTGTCCACAATTGCTTTGTCCGTTAACATTTCACCTTCCCAGGTACAGCAGAAGTTCCTGAGGAGCATCATGCCCACTGTGGCCACTAACCAGGAGCACTGTGAAAGGTGGCTGTCCAATAGTTGAGCTAATCACAGAGAATCACTTAGCTGACGCTTTTCAACCAGCAGGCAGGAAATATGAAAGCTCATGTCTCTTTTATGTTGCAAAAGCAAAGGAAGGTATATGATGTCTAGAATATATTAGGTAGACATTTTGAGGCAGGTAATCCGATCTCCTACTTCTTTAAACCCTCATTCCTGCCTCCCTATTTTCCCTTTATGGATGCAAATACCAGGCCTGAGGTCCCATTACAAGGCCTATGAGCAGCTGGCAACTTTTAGGCTAGCCCACTGGAGATAGGAGGGTTGGGGTGGGGTGGGACCTTTCTCCCAGCTGTGCTTGCCTTTCAATCTCTCCCTACACAGTCCCTTCTAATACCTTAGAAGACAAGACAGTGGTCTTGGTAGAGTGGCGCCTTCCCAATTAGTGAGTAGCTTCAGTAGATTTGGGCATAACTCTTAAACTTTCGAAAACCCCACTGCTTAATTTGTGATCTTATGGAGAGCACATTGTCATTATTTTTAACCATAACTGCCTTCTATTGGTGAAGAATCTAATAGAAGGCCAACTTGTGTACTGTGTACCATGATGGTTTGAGTGAAGCCTGTTTCCAGGTGTGGAGATCAGGAGAGCTGGGTAAACAGAGGATCTGGACATGAGACAATAAATGAAATATATGAGGAACTGATAAAAAGGGAAAAGGATGAGCAAGGTGCTCATAAAAGGACAGAGTGGGTACTCCAAGACCCTAGACCCCTACTCACCAGGAGGCTTGAAGAGGCAGGAGGCAGCTATGTGGGGTTGTGTTTTGCTTTGGGGGGACAAATATTCTATCCCCTAGAGCTACATCCCCAGAACACTTTTTAATATTTTATTTTGGGACAGAGCCTTGTTAAATTGCTGAAGCTGGCCTTGAAGTTTTAATCCTCCTACCTTACCGTTCTGAGTAATTGGAGATTACAGGCGTGAGCCACCATGCCCAGCAAAAAGGGGGTTCTGTAGAACAGAGGGTTTTGTGTCTCAGTTTTAAGTCGAAGGCAAAACAGCACATGCAGACACAGGAACCAGAGACAGAAATGACCCCAAGAACCGAAACCAAGTTTATAAACATCTTGGAGAGAATTCTAGATTGTTATAGGGCATGCCACAAAGCAGGGGTGTTTCAGCTGATGTCTCAGAGGAAACCTGAGCTTCTACCAATAGCCCTGTGCTAGTCTCTGGAACTCATCAGGCAATGAAAAGGACAAACATCTTGGAGACCCTTTGGGAGAGCAGAGCAATAAAAATGTCAGCACAGTAAACAACCATGTGTAATGAATCCACAAGCAGTTATTAATAATAGGCCTCCTGCTCTAACCTCCCCTGTGTCCTACAGATCCATCTCCTGGACTTGCAGAGAACAAAAAAGGCCTGCAATTCATTTCCTCACGTGGACACTCCCTCCCCACAACCACAGATACAACTCACCCGACTGTCTGCTTCCAGCCTCAGGGCAAGTTTTTCTTCCCCAGGCCAAGTTATATTGTCTGTACTCGGCTTCTTAGTACCATATATGTCCCTGCTCTCTGTCCCCATCAATCATCCTCCTTCTTGTGTCCCTTTATAATGGCACATCCAGGATGTTTGTCATTCCACTCTTTTCAAACTCTTCTTTGACCCAGTAGCTCTTAAACAATCCTAGCACCCACTTCTTTCCTTCACCTTCGAGATCCTAGGAAGATTCTGCCCTCACCTCCATTAACTGCCTTCCAGTCATGGCCTCTCCCATTCCAAACTGGCCGAACAGCCAATGGAACTGCTTTGGCAAAGGTTCTGGGTTGCTAACTTAATGGGCTGCTACTGGGTTTTACTTCCCTGGAGCCCTTGGGCAGCACAGTTCTGCTAGTCCTCTGGACTCTGGCTTTCACAGTGCCCTCCTGCTGCTCCTTTATAGTCTCCTAGAGCAGCTGTTCTCAACCTTAGCATGATGGACATTTTGCCTGGATAATTCTCTGTTATGAGATCTGACTTGTGCATTGTGTGTTAGAGGATGTACGGTGTGTTCCTGACCTATACTTGTAGATGCCAGCAGCAGCAGACATTCCCCTCTTGTGACAACTAAAAATGTCTTCAGGCACTGACAAATGAGAACCAGTATCTTAGAAGGGTGCTTTATTTCTACTAGTCTCTTACAGATGAGTTTTCCCTAGGTCTGTGGCTTTTATCTGCCACCCCAAGCTAATATATAACTGTACATCTCCAGAAGTCATGTGGCCACTGCCTGCTGCCCATTTTCAGTGGATCTTTCTTCAGCCAGTAAAGCTCAGGGTGAAGGCCACTTCTTCCTTCCTGTCTTAGTTTGATTCTCCTGGACACACAGCCTAAGGCAAGGACTTGAGTGTAGGTGGTTTAATTGGGGATGGCCTTGGGAAGTAAAAGTGAGGAACTGAGGAGAATATGAAAGTGAAGGAGGAAAAGCCAATATAAGGCCCATCACTGAGGTCCCCACACTACACACCGAGGGCTCAATTCCACTGGGATCTTCCAAACAGCATACAGAATGCCTCTCAGAACTGTCCAACCAAGAGAGGACTGGGACATTCATCCCATCATTGGGGCATGTGAGGCTGGGACACTTATCATCTGGCTCCCATCCCATCATCCATTGTTGAGGGTTGTCCCAGGGCCATTAACTCCCCTAACTTCTGGGCTTGAGCCACAAAAGACAAACAGACTCCTGTGGCTTTGGAGAAGGCCCTGAATAGAAATTAGATGGATACTTCATGTGCTTGGATTGGAGTGCTGCCAGCCTTGTGTCTGCTCACACAGTAGTGCAGCTGGAACCTGGAGCTGATGAAGGGGATGCAATGCAGACAACCCAGACGGTTCACTCATGACCCACAGGAAGTCCATCCTGTCACTGAATCTTCAGTGTAGTACAGACATCTAGTAAAAATGCTCTGTACAACAAAAGACAGTGGACAAGCTATAACCTACTAACTGCTGTAGCAGGTCCAGAAGCTGAAACTGCTGTTCAGTATCTTCCTTTACCATCTCTCATACTCAATTTCCTCGATGTCAGCCAGCACTTCAGCTGATCCAGGTTTTTACTGGGTTGTTGACCCAGACCTACATCCCTGAGAGGTCCGAGACCTCCTTTGTCTAGCCCGATCACACCATGGTTGCTGCAAGGACCTATCCTCTGCTGTCACTAGTCACAGAAGCCCCAAGACATTCCCCTGAATTTCAGGCATAATTTTTGGGCAAATTCCCTGAGCTCCAGGCATTGTTTTTTAACTTGGTGCAAGTGGATCACAGAATAATAGTGAGAGGGACCAGTCGTACATTCATTACTTGCTTCCTGAACCTGTATATTCAGACAATTGGGGACCTAGAACTATGTATCAGCTGTATTCTGGATGACAGTAGCCAACCCCAGTCTTATCCTCGAGTGCATACCTTAGTTGTTGTCCATAAGCTCTCCTCTCATTGTGGTAGGTCCACTACTTCCACCAACTTGACATACCCCAGACCATTGGCTTCCATGGTCATGTGCCCAATGATTTACCTCTTTTGCCATAAAATGGGCCTCCTGATCTAAGATGGTGGAGACATAGTACATGGACAAATCAAAACACCCAAGAAAATCTTAGATTAAAACCAGAGTAGTTCTCAACTCTAGGAAATATTTTTAACTGCCTTTTCCAAGGTGGAAAAGGGCCTAATGTAATCAATATGCCTTCAGTGGCTGGTTGGTGGAGGGTTCAGGGCCTGTGATGACAGACCCATCAGCAATGGCAGTAGTTTGATCCCTGGGCCCATGCCTAACCTCCATCCTTATCACCACGGCTACCGCATTCATAGGTTCAAGGCTTAAGTCTGAGGACAAGGCTGACTGCCACAGGGTGAGTCACATGTCTACCTGGTTACCTGGCACTTCTACAGTAAATGTTCTCTGGTAGGCATTTGTGCCTATACCCATAGGATAATCCACATGCCTCTTCCCTGTACCTCATAGCCCTTCTTCTCATCCTCTTGTCTTTCAGGCCCATGACCACTTACTGCCCAAGACTCCTTTTGCACCTTTACAGAAGCCTTCTCCAAGATCTTGTCTATCTTTTATTCACCCCATCCTACCAGCTAGCTTAGAGAGACTTCTTTTTGTGCCCCTGACTACTTTTCCCTCTACACTGAGTTGAATAAGTATACCTGAGCAGGTTTTGAACTACACCCACAGGGAGGGGTTCCCCTAACCATTGACTTTAGGGCTACTTTAATTGGGCTGAAATAAAAACAATAGTCCATTTTTGGCCAATATCAACACCACAAACCAGGTCCAGGGTTGTTATTTTTCCATCAGCTGATCACAAGAAAACAAAATCCTTGGCATGATCTGAAGGCAAGTCTTCAGTTCAACGGGGTAAGGGCCTGATAGCCAAGAAAGAAGCATGTGCAATGAAATCTGTTCATGCAGTTTACTTGTGCCTTCTGAACCCACTCAGGCCCAACCCTAGATGTTCCTCTTCCATCTTAGAATGGATTGGTGTTAGGTCAGTCTGAATTTATGATCTGAGTGGTATATAACCACAATAAATAACTCCGATGCTTTGGTCAACTAATGTCCCATGGTCAGATGCTCTGTATCTATCAGGGACCAAAAAGCATGCTGGGAGCTGCTTTTCAGGCATAGCCTTGCTCCAAAGTCCTTAGGTGTCCAGACTCCACTCTGCATCCTTGTCCACTGCTTCAGTCAGCTTTTTCACTGCTGTGACTGAAAGACCCAACCAAAACAATTAAAAAAAAATTTTTTTTAGTTGTAGATGAACAATACCTTTATTTATTTGTTTATTTATTTATTTATTTTATGTGGTGCTGATGAGGACCGAACCCAGTGCCTCACACATGCAAGGCAAGCACTCTACCACTGAGTGACAACCCCAGCCCAATGAGAACAATTTTGAGGGAGGAAAAGTTTATTTAGGGGCTCACGGTGGTTTCAGACACCTCAGTTCATAGAAGGCCAGTTCCATTCCTTGGGGGATCGAAGTGAGGCAGAACATCACGGTGGAAGTGTTTAGTGAAGGAAGGCTGCTCACAAGATCAGGCAACAGAGAAACTACATTAACCAGGTACAAATACATACTCCAAGGCCACACCCACAATGCCCACCTCCCTCAGCCACACCCTACACTTAATCCCATTAGGGGATTAATTCACTAACTGGGTTAAGACTCACATAACCCAATCATTTCTCTTCTAAACCTTCTTACATTGTCTCACACATGGGCTTTTGGGAAACACTTCACATCCAAACCATAACATCCACCATAAATATCTACAGCACCAGTGAATTTGCTGGGTCATGTGGTCCAAGTAGCTGGTAGCCTGGATTTGCTGTAACCCTTGCTCCAAGTCACCCAGTGAATGGGTCAGAGCAGTACTTCTAAATAAGGTATGTACTTGCTCCAAAGACAAAGGGCAATAACTGGCCTGGCTCAGTGGTGCACACCTATAATCCCAGTGGCTCAGAAGGCTGAGGCCAGAGACAGCAAGTTCAAAGCCAGCCTCAGCAACTCAGCAAGACACGGTTTCAAAATTAAAAAAAAGAAAAAGGTTGGAGATGTGCCCAGTGGTAAAATACCTCTGGGTTCAATTCCCAGCATGCACCCCACCCCCCTCCAAAAAAAGGGCACTCAATGTCTTTCTAAAGTAAAAGGTACAAAAGGCAATAGGGCTCTGAATGGGACACTCGTAAGCATTTGCAAGGCTCTCCAAACCTGATCCCTTTTATTTCGTACTTGGTGGATGCAACACTGGCAGACTTCTTCCTCACCCACATGCTCTGCATCTCTCCGGCCTGTGCATCATAAGTCCTGTAGATTCAAACTCTCAAAATATTTCTTCATTCTGCTCTTCGCTCCATTCCCCCTCACTGCTTTGATTCCACTTTATCATTTATGTTTGATTCCTGTAGAAGCTTCCTAATAAAATCTTCCACATTTAAATATTAACTGTCCTCTCATTCACTTTGGGGTCAGGAAGCACTGCTCTTATTCCTTCCTCCATACAACACCTTAGTACTCTTCATCATTTCCTAAGTGCTTGGTTATTGCAGTCCAATTCCTATCTCTAAGTTTAGGCTTTTTCAGGGTAATAAAGTTATTGGTTATTGCAGTCCAATTCCTATCTCTAAATTTAGGCTTTTTCAGGGTAATAAAGTCTCCACAGCCAGTGTACCTGTGGGGTGTTCAAAATGCATCCAAGGCCCTTCACCACAAGGCTCTTAGATCTCCAGCTTATTCCCTACTACTCCCCTTTCTCTCAACTAGAAGTTCTATGACAGTGAATGACACCTGCCCACACCGTGGACCCTCTATTTTGCCAGAAACCATAGTTCCTACCAACTTAGCTGAAGAAATCTCAGCCTTCTGCAAGAGCATTTCCATCATTCGTTCACTCCATCCTACCAACTGACTTGGGGAGACTTCTTTTTGTTCCCATGGCATCATGCATCAAGCTCTGAACTTAGCATTTGTCAGGTTTTATGACAATGGTTTATTGCACAAGATAAGGCCAGTTACATGAGGAATGAGGACTGACCCAAGGGCCTGGCCCAATGCCTAGCACAGCAAACAATTAAGTGTTGGAGGAACCAGTGAGATTTGTACAGTACAGAGGTAGCAAACAAGTAGCCCACAGGCTAAATGAGGCCTTCATATGTTTTATTTGGCCCATACAGTTCCCGAGTTGGGCCAAATAGGATTTATTCAGGTTATGTGGCTGGCAAGATTTATGACACAGTTGGCCTCCATTCTCTTTGGATGTTTCTTTAAAAAGCCAAAGCTGTATTCAGGAAATACATCAGACCAAGGACATAAGATGCCATAGCTCTTATTGAGTACACTCTGTCCCTTGCTGGAGTGGCTCATCTATAGCTCAAAACTTTAGAAGCCTACAAAAAATGAAGGTTGGAACAGCAGGCACTCCAGACTCGTTTTTTACCCCATACCAAGAGGGCTTGAGGATAGGAAGTTGGGGAGGTGGCAAGTCAGTGATGAGTCCACCCTATTTTGACTTCTTCCAACCAATGAATCTATCAAGCTGTCCCTCCACAGGCCTGACCGTGGCCAAATACACACATTTATAAGTCAGAAATTTCATATTTTGAAAATACAGACTTTGATTTTCTTTGGAAAAAGTCATAGATCAGGCAACATCGAACTATACTGGCTCCCAACAAGAGTTAAAGTTTTCCCCTTTGGCCAAACAAATGCTCTCTCTAGAGTTTGCCACTCTCTTCTTCTATCTGGCCCAATGCATTACTTCTGTTACAAGGCTTGTTTCTGTAGTCATGAGTTTGCAACTTCTAAAAATGCTGTGATGCTGTCAATTATCTTATGCTATCCTAATTACCTTATTCAATCCCCTCAATGTCTAGGGATGCTGGGAGGCCTACAAATAGGCCCCCTGCACAGATGAAGATGAGGTCTTGTAGGTCTCAGCTTATCAGTAAAGAAGGTAGCCCCTATTCTTGGGACTTTTTTCACTACTCCATGCAAGTTATCACAATCCCAAAGTCTGGCTTACTATTTCCTTTAATAAAATATTTCACTCATATTTCCAAGAACACATGTAATACCATCATGTAGTTGCTATGAAATTATCGGCAGGCCAACAGACAAATTTTATGTGGTTTATACTTCTCAGTTGAGCTAGCCAAACAAGCTTTGGTGCAAGGCTGAACCCATGACATGGACCTGGCCTCTATTCATTCACACCCACTCTCAGTCTGGGGATTAAATCCCGGGATGCTTTACCATTGAGCTATATCCCTGGTCCCTTTTAGTTTGAGACAGGGTCTCACTAAGTTAATGAGGCTGGCCTCAAGTTTGTGATCCTCCTGCCTCAGCCTCCTAAGTTGCTGGAATTACAGGCATGTGCCACAGTGCCCTACCATTTATGTACTCTTTACGACAATCTAAGGAGTTGGATACTATTATTCCCATTTTTAACAGGAAATCTGAAGCACAAAGAGGTCAAGTGAATGCACCAGTGTGGGTTCTATCATCCTAGTGATGCCCTTTGATTCTGATTAGCAAACAGCCCCTGCCCTAAGCTGCTGAAGTGTCTTCCCCACTCCACTGGTTGCTGTCTAGCAGTGATAGGGTTGATATCGTATCTGCCACACACTGGGTCCCATGAGTATGCGGCAGCCATCTCTCTAGTGTTAGTTCTAACTGGTTGGTGCCTGAAAGAATGCTAAAAGAATCAACCTGGGGGTGCACCCTGAGTTCAATCTGCAGCATCACCAACCCCCCCCCAAAAAAAAACCCCAAAGATTGTGCACATCTCATCAGTTTGCATTTTTAACACTATACATTTTTTATGTAACAACAAACAAATATACTCTGGCAAGTACCCAAAGAGCATCAGCAGAATTTAGCCAAGACTTAAAGGAGATCATGGAAGGAAGACCACTACATAGGTGAAAGTCAAGTACCCAACACTGCCTAAAGTCACCATCCTATTTTCTGCCTCAGTACCACTGACAGGTACCACAAACTCTCCTCAGTAACAGCGACTTTCCAGAGCTTTCAACCAAGTGAAAGAATGGGAAAACGCCGTAGCAGAATCTTCGAGTGGGAAGGGTCAAGTATAGAAAGAGATTATTTCCAACCCAACCTAACACCCAATGGATGCAGTTACAGCCATTCCAGCAGAATGTCAGCTGTCACCTATGATCCTGTGTTAGCTTTTTTCTTTTTTTTAATATTTATTTTTTAGTTATATGTGGACACAACATCTTCATTTTATTGTTATGTGGTGAGAATCAAACCCAGTGTCCCATGCATGGTAGGTGAGCGCTCTACCTCTGAGCCACAATCCCAGCCCCTGTGTTAGCTTTTTATTGCTGTGAAAAATACCTGAGAAAGTCAACTTAGAGGAGGAAAGATTCATTTCAGTTCACAGCTTCAAAGGTTTCGGTCCATCGTCTCCTGGCTGTGGTGAGGCAAAATATCATGGTGAAGAAGGCATGGTGGAACACTGGTTGCTCACATCTTGGCAGCCAGGAAGACGAGGGAGAACAAGGAAGGGGTCAAAGAGAAGATAAATCCTTCTAGGGCACACTGCCAATGACCTACTTCCCCAGCAAGGCCCTGATCCTCAGCTTCTACCACCTCCCCGAAAATGCTATTAAATATGAATCCCTTTGTGGATTATACACTGATAAGGTCAGAGTCCTAAAAATCCAATCACTTCCCAAAATTCCCACCTCTGAACATTGCTGTATTGGGAACCAAGCCTTCAACACATGACTGTTTGGGGAATAGTTCATAACCTAAATCATAATGGGCCCTCTCAGAATGGCCACAAAACTTTCTGGGAAAAGCCAGGGTCTGAGCCAGAGGCAGGCTTCAGGAGCTCACAGGTTGTCCCTGAGGTAGACGCACCTGTACTCATCCACCCACCTCCCACACAAAGCCTGCTCCAAGCCTTTGCTGCAATATGGTCAGCACTCACAGTTCAGGAGGGAATAGAGGTTAGGTTTTTCCCTGAATAATCTTCAACGTCGGTCGACAAATACAGATGGCACAGAAACCCCAGCAAGCTACATCTCTTTTACAGGGGGTAGGTCTCCACCAGTCTGTAACCAGTGAGGAAGCTGGTCACGCCTTGAATTACAGTCATCTTAGTCTTCTTAGTCTCATGTAACTAGGATGTACCTTCCTACTACCTTTGTCCCCACTATTTTTTTAATACCTTTATTTATTCATTCATTTTTTTATGTGATGCTGAAGATTGAACTCAGTGTCTCACACATGCTGGGTAAGTGCTCTACCACTGAACCAGAATCCCAGCCCCTGTCCCCACTATTTACACCTATATTTAGAAAAGTATGTGGCACTTATGCCAAAATATTAATAGTTTAAAGCATAGTAACTTGAATTGAAAAGGTTGTTGGTATTTTTTAATTCACATACTATAAAATTCATCCTTTCCTCCGGTTCTCAATGCTTCTCAGAGTCTAAGGGTTTCCCCGACTCATTTCCCCCACCCCTTCAGCCCATGACCGGCCTCCATCCCCTGCCCTCCCAGTCCAACCTACGATTAGTGACTGTGTCTGGCACAGCTGGTGTGAGACAATGAGACAATCCTTCTCTGGATAATCAAGAGTTTTGGCCGAACCTTTGAGTATACACAGAGATGCAGAAAAGCCAGACAAAAAGCACAGACTATGACACTGAAATGGATTAATGAGGAACTTAGTGATTTGGTCTGTGACCCTCCAGCACAATGTTCTGCAGATCCAGTTAGGGATAATATGTTTCATTGGCAAGCCACAATTATGGGACATAATGACAGCCTATGGGCTGTCAAGGTGGTGCATTTTTTTGACAATTCATTTTCCTACAGTCTACCTCTTCAAACCACCTAAGGTTGCATTTACAACAAGAATTTATCATCCAAATATCAACAGTAATGGCGGCATTTGTCTCCATATTCTAAGATCACCATGGTCTCCTGCTTTAACTATTTCTAAAGTTCTTTTATCCATTTGTTCACTGCTATGTGATCCAAACCCAGATGACCCTTTAGTGCCGGAGACTGCATAGATCTATAAAATACAGATAAGTACAAGACTTATCTGTATAAGACTATCTCAGGAATGGACTCAGAAATATGCCATGTGATGCTACCTTAAAGTCAGAATAAAGTGCATTATAGCTGGAATAAACTTTAAATTGCTGTTAAGAATTTTTTTGTCCTTTCAGGATGTACAATTCAATGTTTTCTAGTTACTCAGAGGGGCGCGACCATCACTACTACATACAGAATATTTTTATCACCCCAAAAGGAAACCCCCTATTAGCAGTCACTCCATTTTATCTTCCCCCAGCATCTGGCAACTAATCTACTTTGTTTCTATTGATTTGTCTGTTCTAATCATTTCCCAAAATGGAAGAATATGTGGTCTTTCATAACTGGTTTCTTTAACATAATTTCAAGGACCATTCATGTAAATAGTATTATGTATGACCATATGTATGCTTAACCATGAGCCAAAAATGTTTTCCAAAGTGGCTATACAACTCTATTCCCACTTGCAGTGTATAATGGTTCCAATTTCTCTACTTCCACAATGCTTGCTGTTCTGACTTTTTGCTCTTAGACATTCTACTGAGTACACGGTGGCATCTCTCTGGTGACATCATGTTCCCATGTTGAACATCCCTTCCTGTGTTTATTAACCAGTATATATTTTTCTCAAAGAAATTTTCATTCAGATACTTGGTCCATTTTTAAATTAGGCTTTCTTTTTACTGATTCGTAAGAGTTCTTAATATATTAAGAAGTTCTTGGGGCTGGGGATGTGGCTTAAGCGGTAGCGCGCTCGCCTGGCATGCGTGCGGCCTGGGTTCGATCCTCAACACCACATACAAACAAAGATGTTGTGTCCGCCGAGAACTAAAAAAAATAAATAAATATTTTTTAAAAAAAAGAAGTTCTTAATATAAGTTCTTAGTACATTAATATATAAAGTCTTTTTTGTGTGTGTGGTGCTGGGGATTAAACCCAGGGCCTCGTGCCTGCAAGGCAAGCCCTCTACCAACAGAGCTATCCCCATCCCTTAAAAAAAAGTCTCATCAGATTTAAGGTTTGCACATATTTCCTCCCATTCTATGAGTTATCTTTTGAATTTCTTATGGTGTCTTTAGAACACAAAAGCTTTTAATATTAATAAAGTCCAAGTTGTCAAATTTACTTTTGTTGTTGTACAAGTTTTGAGTGACATCTACAAAATTCTAGGCATCTAAAAGGAATCAGTTTCAGATTTTATTTATTTCTACTAGCGAACTGGGAATGTCATAAAATGGTTTTTATTCTGTTTAATACAGGAAAAACTTGATTTTATGATAGAATAATTGATATAGAAAAAGTACAAATAATAACATATATCTTATGTTTTCATTTTCCAATTTAAGAAATTTTACTAATAAAGTTGAATTCCCTGTGTCCCTTCCATCTCCCCCTCCCAAAGGGGAACACAAACCTTACTGTTTATTCTTCTTGTGCATTTCATTATATTCTTATGATGTATGTATCCTATATCAATATATAGTATTATTTTGTCTTCCGAGATTTTGTACAAATTGTATCATATAGTACATATTCTACAATTTGCTTTTTCTCCAGTCTACATTGCTGAGATTAATCCATGTTGGTGGAACTGATTTATGTGTATAAATATTGCTCAAATTCATTAATTTCCACAATGGCTTAACACTGTATAAATACTGTGTATCCTCTTGATGGATCCACAATGAATTTGCCAAAAAATGCAAAAACTGACATCAAGCATTTTGAGCACACTGTGTCCCTAAAACCATGGCTTTTTTTTTTTTTTTTAACTGCAACCCACAGTGTATTTTACCTCTCAGTGTGCTATGCGCGTGCAATCTTTTTGTACAGATGTATACCAGTATATAACAAAAGTTTCATATAATAATACTGTTCGAAATTATTTCCTACTATTCTATTTCCTTAAGCAAAATCGGATTTGTAGATAATGAACTGATCACGACTTCCCTATATAGGCTACAACCACAATGCCCAATGGTTATTATGCCAAGAAGTAGAAATGCTAGGTTATGGGGCTACACTATTAATAAGCTTGACTAGACAATTTCAGTTTTCTTAATTGCTGAAAAAAGTTATGTATGCTGCCACCGACAGACAAGCAAGTTGCCATTATTCTGACTTCTATTGGATTTAAATTGTAGTCCTACCTATGTGAAATATAAGTTTGTATTTCCATAATTAATCATGAGCCTGAACATCTTTTCCTGTTTATTGGTCGTCTATATTTTCCTATTCCATAAACTATGAGATAGGGAATCTGTCTATGGAAAGTTTCCATGGCTATTCCAGAGAGAGAGCTGGAACAAACACTCAGATGTATAGTTCTGATCTATGATGTTTAAAATTGTGACCACTTGGGCTGGGGATGTGGCTCAAGCGGTAGTGCGCTCGCCTGGCATGCGTGCGGCCCGGGTTCGATCCTCAGCACCACATACCAACAAAGATGTTGCGTCCCCCGAGAACTAAAAAATAAATATTAAAAAAAAATTAAAAAAAAAATTGTGACCACTTGTCCAAGAAAAAAGGGAACTAATCAAGCATTACCTACTTAGGAAGACTTCTTCTCAGACCAGAAGACAGCAAAATCAGCTAAAAGAATGATGAAAAACCAGGTAGAGAAGCGAGGTTTTATTTTTCTTAAAAAGTCCTCCCTTGAACTATACTAAAAATCTGCTCAAGGGGTACGTTGTTACTGTTCAGTTTTCAGTTTTCCCATCTGTAAAATCAGGGTAACAATCTGTACCATTTTTTATCCCACGTAGAAACTTTGAAACAAACAGTTTTTTAAAACTTTGAAAATAAAAACTTCACAGAAATTCAAAGTTGTGTGGGTGTTAGTCATTCAGTGCCCTCCGAAAGCTTAAGCAAGAGGAGCAAACTGAAGCCCTTTGAACAACTTTTTGGAGTGAGTCGCTCTCTTGAGTTCTTGCCTGAAAACCTAATGGCTCTGCAGAACAATGAATTATCCCCTAAAATTACACAGCCTGAATTTTCAGTCTAGAAATCTAAGAGTCTCAATTTTACATGTGTCTGCTAAATCCATTATAGCAGACACATAGCCTTTCTGGGGTCTCCTATTTCCTGGATCAAGGCCTATTATAGCTCACTCACCCACCCTCTGGTCTGATCCCCTTCCACCCTAAAGTCAGTTTTGCTTTAGAAATCAGCCAAATGAATTAGAACTCAATACCTCACCTTCCCACTCCCAGGATGAAACAGTCACAGAAAGGAACAGATCTGACACCCCTTCATCAAAGCACAAAGGATAAAACTGGTATCAAATAGCTTCTTTCACCGGAGAGTAAGAAAGTAGACAAGTTCAATTTACAACCAAGGGATAGTCCCAACCAGTAGGCCAGGATCTAGGAGCAGATCACACCTGTCACTGCTGCCACCCCTCCTTACTGAGGTTTGACTTTGCTCACTTTCATTCCCATCCTTTATATATCCACCCTACCAAATGGGACTTCAAGGTTTGGCAGAAAGAAACAGTGAAGCCTTAGCACACAAAGGGATCCCTGCCTACAGCCACTTCCACCTAGAGGGCATTTCACCTGTACAGCTATATATAGGCAGTATTGGAGTGAGCAAACAAGATAGCATTGTATGACATCCAGGGCAAGTAAGCGCTCTTTCCAGACTCTGTGACACTCATGACAATCATCTGCATCTTTTTATGAGCTCATTGCTCCATCTGCTAACTTCTACTGCCTTCTTTTGCTCCAGACAGATTCTCCCAAAGTTCCATTATAGCTGGGGAACTTCTCTATTTCTGTGCATCACTGCTTTCAAAGATGGAGTCAGGAAAGTAAAGAAAATCAAACCTACCAATAAAGTCAAGGAATATTCCTTCACAGAGAAGTAACAAAGTTGAAATAGAATCTAGAAGAAATTCACCTTACTCTGGTTGCAAAAATGAAGCTGAAGAAATACGTATGTTATTTGGTAAGAGTTTTATTTGTAATTTTCTTTTGTTTAGACTAAAGTTATAAATAGCTGGCATCTACTGTGAAAAACACTGAGGAAAGAAAAAGTCCAGAGCCAACAGAATAGAAGGGAGAAGCCCAAGTGAGATCAAGAACTACCCACAGAGGGCTGTGGATATAGCTCAGTTGTAGAGTGCTTGCCTTGCATGCACAAGGCCCTGGGTTAAATCTCAGCACCACACACACAAAAAAAAAAACCCTATCCACGGACTTTACTTACTTAAATCTGTCCTTCAAAGGCAGTTTTCAAGGATGAAACAATTCAAAAGTAAGGTCCCAGATAAATAATTTTATTCTAGAGTCAAAGAAGAGTTTCCCATAGGCACTAACATGCCTAGATCTCAAATACAATGAAGTATAAAAGAAGCATTAAAAAAAAAAACTGAAAACATTTCCTACTTTTAACAGTTGTTAAAATCTAATTGTTAACAATCTCTTTCAGTGCAGCCAGAACTAAAAATTCCTGAGGTAAATAAAAGATTCAGGAGTTAGGTGATTTAATAAAGATAGGTTTCATTCTCCTTGCCTCTTAATTCTCCCTCATGTGAAGTTAAAATCCCTTTAAAAGAAATTTCCAATGTCATAGGAATTATATATCACAGAATTTTATCATTTATACCTTGCCTGAAACCACATCTCCACTCCTCTGAATGTGTAGCATAGAATCATGAGATGTTAAATATGATAGCCCCTATCATTTTGATAAACAAAAAATTTGAAAGTTGGACCAAACTAGGGGGAAAGTTCATAAAGTTATTTCTGAAACAGTCTACACGGTATGTCAAGTGTAGGAAGTCAATGCATCTTATCCGGATGTGCCGGTCTCTGGAAAGTGATCAGCAGGTGAGTTTGGTTCCCAGGAGCACAGGTGCCCCAGCACTACATAGCTTTCAGCCCTCTCTAAAACCTGGTCCTAGCTGAAGGGGAAGTAAAGTCTACAGGAAAGCAGCTATAAAGCTATTTTTTCTAGATCTGACAGATAACAGGATACCTGGCAAAATATCTTGGTAGTAGTATACAGATCTCTTTTGGAAAAAAAAAATCAGGCATCTTATTATGATCTATTAACAAAACATCCACTTTCACATATGAAAGGTAACTTGGGAGCTGCTCCAGGAACCATGAAATTAACTGAAGCAAACAGAAAAAAAAATCCTCAGAAAATATCATTGTTTAAATACACTCTATTTTATTTTGTCTTAAAATAGTTTAACCTTTATGCTACAGACTTATTTCAAAAAACAGAAAATCTTATCTTGCACCAAAAAATATATATATAACACTCTGTTTTATTATTTTTTTTTCTCCAAAGACCATTAAATACTAAATGGAAACAAAAACTAAATAATGAATGTAACGAACCAAATTTCATTTTAAAAACTAGAGTTGCACATTTGAAAACATTACTTCTACGCAATGATTTGTCGTCACTGCATCAAGTCCACGCTCACACCCCAGCAACAGCAGATCTGTTAATCGCCAAGTGCATTGGTTCCTAGCCATACAATGGCTGACATTTCGAGTTCACGGTAAGGGGAGTAAAAGGTTCGATGACCTTGTACTCTTTAAAACAAAACAACAACAAAAATATTTCCTAGTTATCCAGTGATTTTTTTTTTAAGATCACTACCCTTTAAAATTTGTTAAAATAATAAGAAGTAGTGTTTTAAATAAAATGAAAAATTACAACAGCATTGGACTAAAATACGTGATTACTTTAAACAAACAGTGCACAATATGAGGAAGTTTGGTTAGGGTGCAATCATTTTTATATATACACATACTAGAGAACAGGGATTAGGGGCTCTGTTCTTTGCCTTTATGAAAACAAAAAGATTAAAAGACAAAACTGTGTCCCAAGCTTTTTCAAAAACCTTGTGACATGGTATAAAAAAAGCAGGCAACACAATTATTTTAAGTTATGTATGGTGTTAATCTGCAAAAGTAAAGATGAACAAATGGCTAAATTATCAAATCATATGGTTTGTGTTAGAAACTGGTAACAAAAAAAACAGTTTATGGGATGCTCAATTGTAAATACTGAAGTCCACTCGGTCTGGCCCCACCATAAAAATGAAAAGACAATTACTGGTGAGCAGCAATTTAAAATTACAGGGCAGTCATGATGATGCAATAGATAGATTGCTGGTCTATTTTTTCAAACTGGAGGGGCAAAGAATTTAACCAAGTTGGTGGGATCAGCCAATCTATGACCCAGCTGTACGACTGTAACAGAGATGTTACTTTGAACAAAGTCCTGTAAGCATAAAGAACTACTTTCATTACCAAATGCAAAAGTTTGGTTAAGAAAACGATTACTTTAAAAGAAATTTCAAATGTTACGTGAGTTGTGTATCAAAGAATTTTATCACTAATACCTTGCCTGAAACCACATCTCCACTCTTCTAGAAATAGCAATGAATGAAGAGCTGAAACATCCTCTAGTTGTTAGGTGGCAAAGTTCCAACCTAATAGGTAGGGGAAAAAGCTCACTGTTTCTAACATCCCTTCCCTTTCCCTTTTTGCATCTTAATGCTTAAATCTCTGCTCTGGTACATCAGGTGAGGTAATGAAGAAGCTGGAAACAGAACAAGTGAGAAAAAAACTGCAACCTAATGTAAAAGCAAAAGGTCAGAAAAGGGCTTGGTTGCAGTCCAACTTCTTCCCCAATCCACAGTGCACAAAGCACACCAGAAATATTCTTCTTAGAGGATGACTATTAGGGGCTAAAGAAAATGTGTCATGGGAAATAACTGGACAAAACATACTATTAACATTAAAATAGATAATACGAGAAACATTCTTTAAAATGGGGCTGTGACCTGAAACTGGGGGGAAAATAAGCTCCAAGAACTTCAAGTTATATACTCCACTCTACTCTCTTCCCAATGATTTTCCTGGAAAACACAGACCAGAAATTGTACATTTCTGCTTTGTCTAGTATTTTAATTCAAGTAAAAAAAAATGTGTAACAGTAAAATTCAATAAATTAATCCTAAAGTAAGATGTGAAGGTCCAAGGATACACCAGTAGTGAATCTTCAGAAGGTCCTGCTTCGCTCTGGCCTCTGGGTCTTTGGTTTTTGTCTAAGATTATAGCCATGTGAAAGAATGATACATGAGGCGCTAGAATTGGAGGTTTGTGATCTTAAAGGCCTGACCAATTAAAAGTAGGTTGGAAAAAAATCAAAAGTTGGAGAAGAACAGAGGCCAGATCAAATGAGATGCTAATAGAAAAACCAAAGAACACATGCTGAAGTACATTTCTGTAGAAAAAGGGGCATACAGAATAACTCAAGTAACAGGAAGTAGGGTAAAGGAATAAACTTGTCTTTACATTTAAAAAAAAGAAAAGGCCAGGCAGGTAGAGCCAGGCAGACTCTGATGCATGCACATGCAAGCTGTGTCTTCATTCATCTCAGGACTTCCATGCACCCACCCTGCACAGTGCTTGATGCAGAGCAGGCACTTGGTAAATGTGTATTCACTGAATGGAAACTAAAAACGGCAGATCTCATGGTCTTATGATCAGAAAGAGTCACCAAGGCATTTGGGGAAAAAAGCAAAGGGCATAGCAACTTCATACCATAACAATGGAAACAAAAAACAATTTAAGAAGCAAACAAAAACACTGAAAAACAAAAGGTGAAGTCTTCTGAGCCAATATTACTTCACACCTCCCTGTGCACAATACATAGTGTTCTAACTCTAGGTATTGCTTTTAAAATAATTCACTAGTATCTACATGTTATAGGAAAAAAGGTAGTAACTAATGCCACAAAACTCCAATGCTGGCATTTCCTGAATTCCCTGAAGTTTCCATTACCCTTTGCTATTATTACTTTTTGATACTGTGAGACTTACAGTGCCATTAATATGGTTTGCACTGACTTCTTATGAATTGTTTTTTCTTATGATATTTTTTTTTAGAAGGTAGAGAAAAAAAAAACCCAAATATGATATCAGGTCCAGTCCAGTGTAGGTACTGAACAGTTGTCATACACGCCTATGGAGAGATCAGCTTTGAAAGAAGGTACTTTTCTCTCAAGACTTGCAAGCGCCTGAAGACTCAGAAGCCACACAGTTTTTCATAGTCTTCCTAGGTAATAGTTTTCTAAGTTCTCCCATTATTTTAATAAATCAGGGAAAAAAGTTAAAGAAAAAAGACTTTCCCACTAATCTCTCAATACTATCTCCACATGCCCAGAAAACTTCTTGATGGTTACCAATCCAGAATGCCTCTGCTCCAAAGGAGACATTCTTTAGAACATTATGAATTATTGCAGCAAGGAGACTAACTAAGTCACCTTAACAGTACTTAGAAATACAAAGGGGCATGTCAATTATTTGTGTTGTGAGGAAGTCAACCAGGAGTAAAGTCAGGAAAGAAGGCAGAAGACTTAAGCTGAAAGAACAAAACACTTGTAATACTTCTGTCTTCTATTTTTAAGGACAGATTTTAAAATACACATGCCCTATCAGGTGCCAATAAGGACCTGAGTGATATGTGTGCGAATGCCCTAAGGTGGGAGTGACAATGAAGTGGGCAGATAGTGGTCAAGTCTAGATATTAATTTCATTATACACAAAAATAAATACAAGATTCAGAAACTGAAATCCACTTTACTTGGCAATTAAACTATTATTCTAAAAGGAAGACAACTTTCCTAAGATTAAAAGTCACCAAGTAAAATGAAGTTGTCTAATGAAATTCATCATTTTCATATTCCTACTGAGGGAAAGAAGAAATTATTTTCTCTGTGATAAGTTATTTTCCTAAGTGACTTCTTTTAATTAAAAAACAAAACAAAACAAAACAAAAAAAACAAGGTGTGGAGAGGTTTCCATGAGTTTCAATTCTACAAATGTCACAAACAGCTTCTGAAGCTGAAGCTATGACAATGAACTTCTGTGTCACAAAGAGGAGGAGGAAGTGGGAAGTGGGAGGAAACAGTGCAGAGGAAACACAGTGACATTGTATTACAGTAGGTATTTACGCCTGCTATCCTCATCCAAGGTAAGATCAACAACTTCTGCTGGTGAAGCCCAAGTCTGCTGGGGGGTCACAGTAGTCCATGACTGGTTTTGCCGGGTGCTAACATACTGTGTGCCAGAGCCGTGTTTCCATGAAGAAACACTCTGAATCACACCCCCTCTAGGATGAACACACCTGCAACAAAGATGAAGAATAAAAGCATCATTAACCCCATCAAAGGAAAACCAAAAGACAACATTACTTTAGTTGTACTGGTCAATATTTTTACTATTATGCAAGTTTCATGAAACCCATAATCGATATTCTTCTTCCTTTTCTCTCCTCCTCCAATCTGCCTACCTCCCAACCCTGTCTGTCTCTCAGTTTAGCAGTAAAAAGGCCAAGTGCCTTGTCTCAGTCATAAACTCTGTGTCCAAATTAACTAGCAATGGGTAAGATGATGCTTTCCTGGATGCATTTAAATCTCTGGCATCTTCATCAAGGGACAATACATATATCCACAACAAAATTAAGATTCCAAATCTTAGTTGGAACAAATGAAAGAGTAAGCAAAATAGGTAAAATTTGTTCTTAAATTTTTTCTATATTTGAGTAATAATACCTTTAAGATAGTTACAGATCAGACTTCTAAATGTTTATTAAGTATGACCTCATACTTAACAAATGCATCCAGGAAAGCATCATCTTACCCATCTCATCCTGAAGGTCACAACAGAAACACTTAGCTCATTAATTAGATATGCTTATGCTTTGGTTCGGTAAAAAAAAAAAAAAAAAAAAAAAAAAGGCTGAAGTAATCAATTTATATCCCCTAAAAGGACCTATCAGAGACTCAGAACTGCCTTGCTGACAAATCAAAACCATTTCACACTGACAGCTTAAACACCACATTCCAGTCAAATGAGAGAACTCAGAGCCTCCAAGATGAAGCAGTGAGTAAGCTCTGACTCAAATGAGTGGAAAGCAGGCAGCTCGAGCTACCACTGCCACTTATGTCCTCACATCTATATCACTGACT
This sequence comes from Urocitellus parryii, assembly GCF_045843805.1. NCBI lineage: Eukaryota > Metazoa > Chordata > Mammalia > Rodentia > Sciuridae > Urocitellus > Urocitellus parryii. The sequence goes on from NC_135543.1 coordinate 27,073,883, forward strand.
AGTACCCACGCAGCTTATGTGAGAAATGTCAAGTGGCATGAGTTTTATTAACTGAACTCCTGAAGTGGCTCCTGACTAGTTATTCTGTCAATAAGTGTATTGTGAGTAATGCAGGTCACTTGAGAATTCCAATTTTGATTTAAACGCTGCGTGTATCACACAAGGTTTAAAAGAATATGAAAGTGACAACAAACATGATTCAGTGAAGACACTGCCCCAAGGACCCTTGGACTCCTGGAAAGAGGCCTGCCATCTGTTCAGAAATGGGCTAGTAATAGGCCAGAATAAACTAGGATAGTAATAGGCTAGATTACCTAGTAAAAAGCATTAAAGTAGGGGACAATATCTAATCCACTGCTGTCCAAACCATTAAGTAAACTACAGTCATGAAATAATGTCCACCAAAGGAGTCTATTCAGCATCTATGGAGATGGTTTTAATGACCAATGACCAACAGAACATGATGTTTACAAGGTAGTTTCACATGGCTTCACTGGACAGTTACAACAGACCTGTGAGAGAGACATGGAAGTTATTATCCATACTCTATATGTAAGGAAATTAAGGCTTAAATAGATGACATAATTTGCACAGGTCAAATTGCTTGAAAGTTGTAGGCCAAGGAATTTCAAAGCAAATCTGACTGATTTCAGGCCCCAAAATGCTCTGTCACTTTACAAATGTATGTATTGTATTATATGAGGAGTAAAACTGCAAGATATCAGAAGAGTACAAAGATGGGTCCAAACTAAAATTTGGTCCCCCCCCCCCACACACACACAGTGTTAGGGAATCTAACCCAGGGTTTTGTACACGCTAGGTAAGTGCTCTACCACTGAGCTACATCCCTCTCGCCTAGATTAACAATTAAAAAAAAAATAAAGTTTTTCAACAATTCAAAAGCTCATTTGCATAAGCATTAACTGAAGTCAAATTATCCAGAAACCTAGTAAGAATTCAAAGATAATGGCTACCAAGAGAATTAATGTTATCTTTGGCAGAATCTTAGAAACTTCAAAGCAAAAGAGGAATTAAAAGTCCCAATTGTTACTGTGCACTGCTTTCCAAGTAACTCCACTATGTAATATATAAAGCAGTGTTTTTTTAAAAAAAGATCTAATCTAATCTGTTTATAGTACAGAAGAGAAAACCAGAGCCAAAAGACAATTGCCCTAGATCTTAAGCAATGGGAACTAAAACAAAACCATGTCTCCATTCAGGGGTTTGTTTTCCACTAAATTACTATGCTTTCCTCAGATGTAGCTTAAAGGACTATACTATGTGTGACTGACAGGAGTACTGCACGCATGGTCCCGGGGCCATATGACAACAGCAAAGAAGACTGTACAGAGCACCTGGTAGGAAAACAATTAGGAATAACAGGTTTAAAGAGACCATATTTACTACCGATGAATGGATGAAGGAGAAAAGAATAAGGAGATGAAGCACTTCTTCAACTATTAAAACAGATCACTTTTAAAGTTATGCAACAAGTGGTGACAGTTACCACCAACCAACTTAGGCCTCTTGAGCAAAAGAGGAAATTTAATAAAAGGACACTGAAGCACCTGAAAGAACCTAAAGATAACAGAATAAGCCCCAACTCATGTCTGTTTCTCCTTAAAAGTTTAGATTCTCTGGGCTGGGGATATAGCTCAGTTGGGAGAGTGTTTGCCTTACATGCACAAGGCCCTGTGTTCAATCCCCAGCACCACAGGGGAAAAAAAAAAATTCTCTGAAGAAAAGATACCATTTCTGGACCAAAGCTTTCCTACCTCTAATTAGTTATAGATGATTAAGTCAACTTTTGCCATGGCTAGCTTACCATTCAAAAAAAAAATGTTAAAAATTAATTTTATTTAGTCAAGCTCAGTAGCACATGCTTATAATTCCAGCAACTTGGGAGGCTGAAGCAGGAGGATTGCAAGTTTGAGGCTGGCCTCAGAAACTTAGCAAGGCCGTAAACAACTTAGTGAGAACCTGTCTCAAAATAAAAAAAAAATAAAAAGGGCTAGGGATATAGTTCAAGTTCAGTGGTAAAGTGCTCCTAAATTCAATCCCCAGTATGTATGCATGTATGCATTAATTAATTAAACTGATTTTTTTTTTAGAGAGAGAGTGAGAGAGGAGAGAGAGAGAGAGAATTTTTAATATTTATTTTTTAGTTCTCGGCGGACACAACATCTTTGTTGGTATGTGGTGCTGAGGATCGAACCCAGGCCGCAAGCATGCCAGGCGAGTGTACTACCGCTTGAGCCACATCCCCAGCCCTAAACTGATTATTTTTGTTTTCATTTACAGATCATGAAGGTGACCTCTTAGATAATATTCCTACCTAGTTTTCTTAACTGAAATGAATTCTTTTGACTTTAGGGAAAAGTTTGTTTTCTTCCTAGCTTCTAGTGTTAATGTTATCCACTGGTTCTTAAATACAAAAGTTTAATATACCAATTCATTTACTGAGGGATTAACCAACATTAACATTGATGACCACAGGGTTAATAAACTCAAATAAATTTACAGCCTGCTTATTTACAAGTCGTAGAAGAGGTATCAAAGGAACTGTTCCCCAACAGTTCCCTAACAAAGATCTATGCTGTGTGCATTCATCTTCCTAGGAAAACTACTAATGAGGCTAACAGAAGAAAAGGACAAAGGAAAATATTGGCATGAGGATCAGAAACGTGTGGCAAGAATAAGCACTAGAGAGAACAACTAGACATCTCAGGAAAGTCTTCATCTTTCTAGCAACATTTTTTTGAAACTGGATTGTCCCAAAATTAACATCTAGAAATAACAATTTAGATGCCAGGAGGTCACTACAGCACTACAAGGCAGATATACAAGATGCATTCAACCATTAACTCAGAAAGCATGCCTCTCATCTATAGCTAGAAGAAACATAGAAGCCAAGAGAACATATCAAAATCTGAAATAAAAGAATAGGGAACAATACCAGCATACAAGAAAAACTTTATGGGGGAGGGGGAATGCATATCACAACCAGAATGAATTCTTAAATATAAAGAAATGGCACCCAACACAAGTCAGAAAATACAACCCTAAAGAAAACAAAGACCAAGTATGAGTTTTTAAAACTTTCAGAAAGCCCATAACAATGTAGACTATCAAAAGAAAAATAAGAACAGTACAACTAATCCAAACAAAACAGCTATACATGCAAATCAAATGAGAACAAAAAGCTATGGATCAAAACCTAAAGTATTTTTCCAAGCGATAGCCCTGCCAGGAGCACCTCAGTACTTCGCAACTGCAACCCTAGACCTGTGGAAAAAAAGAAATTCCAGATGAGACACAGGTAGCCAAAGGAGTAAAGCTACCAAGAAGAAAGCTTCTTCCCTACCTGCTTCCTAGTGTTTGAAACTCAATGTCTAAAAGATTTTATCAGGTTACTTCTAAAGAAACTGCTGGGAAAAAAATTAAAAAGAACAGAGTCAGTAAGCCTCTATCCAGCCCTAGACTCAAACCATATAAAATCTATCCTCAAAATGATAGAGGATTTAGTTAAAAATATTCCAACAGACTCTGTAAATTCTACAACCCATTGGTATGGATAGCTACCAATGAGGTTTCAAAATGGATTGGTCACCTGTAAGACACTATTTTCCCAAGTTTCAAACCAAAGGATCAGAATGAAGTACAGCTTTATGTCCAGGGTATGTAAGAAAAAGTCCTTGAAAGTCATGAAATAGCATGGTATTTAAAATGTAGCCAAAGTCATTAGTTCAAGAGTAGAATGAACATGTCTCCAGAATGAAACAACAATTTGGATAAAAGACCCTCAGTTCAGAGATGGGATGTACGAGAGAGAGAGAGAGAGAGAGAGAGAGAGAGAGAGAGAGAGAGAGAAAGAAAATATGAATATGTGTGTGTGTAGGAGTGTGTATAGGAATGAGTATGTGTGTAGAGAAGGAGGGAGGGAATGGAATCCAGAATTTCAACTTCCAAGTTTCCATAAAAATATGATAAGCACACCTGCAATCTCAGCAGCTTGGGAGGCTGAGGCAGGAGTATCTCAAGTTCAAAGCCAGTCTCAGCAAAAGTGAGGCGCTAAGCAACTCAGTGAGACCCTGTCTCTAAATATAACACACACACACAAAAAAAAGAACTGGAGATATGGCTCAATGGTCAAGTGCCTCTGAGGTGAATCTCTGGTACCCTCACCCTCAAAAAAAAAATTTCATAATGGTAACAACTTAATGAGGCCAACAACAATGGAATCAATGACCCAGGCAGAATCATAACAGAGTAGCTTAGATTGTAGGAATTTCTGTTACTACTGAGGAAATTTTTTATTCATACCAATAATACATTATTTTGAATTTTGTCAAAATATATGTACTAGGTTGTATATCATGCTATAGGATAGTAAATTTGGTGTATATCTTTCTAATGTTTAAAGTAATATAATAAATCTAAGAAATTTTTAGTTTTCAACACATTATGTAATCCATGTTTAACATTTGACACAATAATTATAAGGAATTTCAACTTAGTGGTTACTATTGCCTAATGTTCAAATAATAAAGAATAAAATATTTAAGGAAAAAAATAATAAAAATTCTTCCCAGGCATGGTGGTACATGACTTGGGAGCCTGAGGTAGGAGGATCATGAGTTTAAGCTAGTCTCAGCAACTTAGTGAGACTACCTTACGATAAAAAAGCTCAATGGTAAAGTGACCTTCGGCTCAATCCCCTGTCTCTCTCTCTCTCTCCCTCCCCCCCTTCTGTCTGTCCGTCTGTCTGTCTGTCTCTGTCTGTCTCTCTCTCTCTCTCTCTCTCTCTCACACACACACACACACACACACACGGAACAAGAACAAAAAATTCTTCCCCATCAAAACAGGAAAAAAAAACTAACCATTAAAAACAAAAATTGGGGTGGGGGAGGGCAGCTACTCAGGCATACTTTTGGCATTGCTGTAGAATCAAGGATGAGGTACTAGAACAATACTAGGATGAGGTACTAGAACAACACTAGTTCCAATAAAGAAAGAATTGGCCACTCGGGGAATTTGCATGTTAAACTATAAAATAACTCTATATTCTTGAGTTCCATTTGTTTAATTGAAAAATGCTCTTGAAATGTAACTAAGGGTTTGTGGGTATAGAAAATGTGCTCTAAGAACAACTGAAGACAGTATAATGTGTCTCAGAAAGTATAATCCGATATCACTAGAAAAAGGTAACCTCAATTTATATGCAATTTGTATTTCATTCCCTCTATACTCCTAAGTTCACCTTTTTTATAAATAAGAAATGAAAAAAATGCTGCTAATAAATGCTTTATTAATTTACTAACTAAAGAGTAAAATAAAACAGCAAAGTAACAGAGTTATTGTATTATAAGCCTATTTATCAGAAAAATCACAACTTAACCCTTGCATCATGGAAGAAAAGATTTTTGCTACATAAAATACAACCTAAAGTCAAAATTTTTCATTTGTATGTACATGTATATGTTAAATATCAAGAATATTTCTGAGAAGGCTATAACCAATTCTTATGAACATAAAAGCAGGAGTCAGCAAATGTTTTTCTAGCAAAAAGCCAACCAATAAATCTTAGGCTTTGGGGGCCATACATTATTGAAACAGCTCAACTCTGCAATTGGAGAGCAAAAAGTAGACACAGATGATATAAACAAACTAGCATAACTCTAAGTTTATTTATAGACTCTGATATTTGAATTTCATGTTAATTTTCACATCACAAAATATAACTTTTCCCCAATTATTTAAAACTAGAGGGGCTGGGATTTTGGCTCAGTGGTAGAGTGCTCGCCTAGCACGGGCAGGACCGGGGTTCGATCCTCAGCACCACATAAAAATAAAGGCATTGTGTTGTGTCCATCTACACCTAAAAATAAATAAATAAATAGATAGATAGATAGATAGATAGATAAAAATAAAACTAGAAAAACCACTCTTAGCATTCAGTCCATACAAAAACAGGCAACAGGTCAGATTTGGCTTTGTGGGTCATAGTTTGCTGACACCTATGTTACAGAATGACAAACTTATGTGTGTAATACTACATGCCAGCTCAGTGAGAGGACTTGCCTAGCATTCATGAGGCCCTGGATTCCACACCCGGCACAGGGGAAGGGGCGGGGTGGAGACACCCCAACATACAAAAGGGATATGATATCAGACACATGGTTTCCAGATGTTTGTTCTCATTATATTTCAAGATAAGGGTGAAAGAAAACAAGAAATGATAGGGCAGGAAAGCAGAAATACTTCTGCCTTAAGAGAAAAATCTGTCAAGCTTTTTAAACATTTGCTTAATATATAAGAGAAAATCAGCTCTTGCTCAACAGACACTGAAGCCTTCGATGTTGGGATGTAACAATATGCAACATTCTGAGGCTCAGGTCATATTTTCAACAAAGTGTTTCTTGGATCCTAATTAGAAAAAGTTATATTCCATGTATGTATGATATGTCAAAATATATTTTATGCCATTGATACCTACAGAGAACTTTAAAAAAATTCAAAAACCAAACCAAACCAAAAAAAAAAAAAAAAAAGCAAAAAAGCATTTCTTAAACCAAAGAAAGATGAGAGGCCAACAGTTCATGCCAGCCATACTGTAAGATCTGCCCTTTTCTTATCACTTATTTTCTGGTTAAAATAAAATTCACAACATAAAACACCAGAAATTTTCAATTAATAACCTACCTCGCATGTTCCTGAACACCCACAATCTCTACTTCACTATCTGAAGAGGCAATATTAATTTCTTCATTAAGTGGTGCATTGCCAGCAGATGTTTTGTCACTTGCTAGGAATCCTGGATCCAAGTGACCTGAGAGAGAAGAGGAGAGAGAAGCACTACAGTTTAATTTCTTACAAACAGCAGAAACAACTTTACAGATTTCTTACCAGTTTTAATCAAAGAAATGGTAACCTTATAATCCTATGACAGCTTTTGCCTCAGCAAAACTATTACCCACGTCAAATAAGCTCAGCAGTGTTCTACCATTTTCTAAATTCATTTTACACAAATAAAATATAAGCTCATCACATATATTCTAACAGTTTGTCAGTACATAAAGGCATGAACTCAAAGTCACTCACTCTATACTCTTATTCCTTAGGAGAAAAAAAAACTTTCAATACTTTAGTAAATGTCTCTATCTAAATATACAAAATATATATAAAATACATAAAATTTCACAATGCTTTTTGTATTCAACTCTAGCCTACTTTTTAATGACCTACATAACCACCAAGAGGACAATGGGGTAGTTCTCTGCTGTTTATTGTAATAGAATAAAATTCTAAACCAGGCAATATAAAGGCATAAATGAAATAATACAAGTTTTCATTAGTACCATATTTATACTAGGATGTTTTGTGAAAGACTTTATATTTTTCTCTGTAATAAAGGAATGCAGATTTGACAAATCCTGACCCCAAACTATATCTAAAAGGGAAAGCTACAGGTAGATCACAATTCTGGCTCTGAGCAACTAAAGCAGTAACTGTATATTGTTGATAGTTCTCATTACACTTAAATCACACACACTAGAAAAGCACAACAGCTCATAAAGTTGTTTATTACATGATGAAATAAAATACATTCTCCAACATTACAGAACCATGAGCTTCACAGACCTCTCTCTTTCAATAAAGGATAATGGCATAAAATCAAAGTACATGGCTCTACAAACAATTTTAGTTAAAATAACTCAGCTTATATGCCCAGCGCTTGAATGTTTTAACTTAAAAACATGAATATGGAAATGTCTAAAAGTTAAGACGAAATAAACAGAGTTGCAATAGATACAAATTTTCACTTCCTTTAAAGAGTACTTATATATTGATACATGATACAATGCGATTTTTCCATGTTTAAAAAATTCTTCATGACACCTTACATAAACTATATCAATGTAAAGGAAGTTTACCATACAACTTTCCCTTTCCCCTCCTCTCACTTTTTCCAATACTTCAATGTCACTGAGAAATCTTGTACTTTCATATTCCTCCTGTCAACATTCAATATACTTCTTTCCTCTACTTCTGCAAAAGCATAGGCAGTCTCAAAGCAAATTTGACAATTTTTATATTCTCTGACCCTGTAAACCCATCCCTGAGAATTTACCCTAAGGGAAAAGATTTTAAATAAGCAATACATTAATGTCCAAAGACATTCACTGTAACACTAGATGGAAACTTGGGAAGGTCTTACACATAAAATACAAATTATCACATACTAAAAAATGTGTAGATGAGGAGTAAAGCTGTGGAAAAAAATGAATGAGACTGTGGGTCTTTTTCACAATTCTCCCCCCAACCCCCCATACTGAGGATTAAACCCAGCAGTGCTCCACCTCTGAGCTACATTTCCCCAGCCCTATTTATTTAATTTTGAGACAGGGTCTCACTGAATTACTCAGGATGGATTCAAACTTGAAATCTTCCTGCTTCAGCCTACTGAGTTGCTGGGATTATAGACATTCACCACTGCACACAGCTCACCATTCTTTAATGTTACGTTTACCTGTTTTTCTTCAACTGACAAAGATGTGCATATGAAAAAACAGAAAACTGGAAAGCTTAAAATGGACCCTAGACACACTACATAGATAGACTAAGATATGGGTCTGTAACCTAGATAGGATCCTGTACAGTGGCACAGGCAATACACACAAATCTTTGAACCCTACAAGCACATAAAAGGTACAACCAAAAACACCCAGTTTTTTAAAATCTAGTGTGGTTATTTAAATGGACTTTGGTTAAGTCTAGAATTCGTAACCTAATTCTTGCTCTGGCTCCCAACACCTTGCTATATAGCCAAGTCTTATCCAATTTCTACCTTGATGTTTTAATTATGGCTATCCACTGTGCATACTATTCCAAATGTACTGCTAGAGGAATACATACTGATAGTCCTCTGTCAAGCCTTCAACCTATCCATGGTCTTTACTGTTTTCTTTTCTTTTTTTTTTTGCGGTGCTAGGGATTGAACCAAGGACGCTGTGCATGCAAGGCAAGCACTCTACCGACTACGCTACATCCCCAGCCCTTTACTCTCTAATTCATCTGTTTGTTCCTCAAAAAGCACTTGTTTGTGACATGCTCTACACTACTCCAGGTGCTCCAAGACTATAGGACAAGGGCAGGCATAATCTCTATCCTCTATGAAACTACAATACATTCAAGGACAGTAAAAAATAGTCCATTGCACTGTGACTTAAAAACTGCTGATATGGAGATAAAGAATAGCCCAGAAACATACAGAAAAGGCACAGTCCCCAGATTTGAGGGCCATCTGGGAAGGTAAGTTCTCAGGGAAATCAGGCACAGGTGAGGATATGAAGTAGCACAAGGAACACTTTGTTGACCTTGAGGGTCCAAAGGTTTATCAAGATTTGGGGTAATAGTACTAAAAGAGCAATGAAAAACAAAGCTGGCAAAGTCAGCAAAGATAATAGCATGGTAAACAGTCTGAGCTTGATCTTGAGAAGTGGGAAGCCACCGAAAGATCTAAGCTGAGAAGTGACATGATCTGTTTTTGTATTTCAGAGTCTCCTTCTGGAGCATAGAAATGAAACTAACAGCAAAACAGGAGGCAAGGGAACCAAACGAACTACTACATTCTCTTGGGGGACAAATGACTGTGACTAAATTAGAAAAGGCAACTGTGTGTATGTATGTTCAGAGGGTTAGAGGTATTGGGAATTGGGCAAATGAAAGAAGAAACCAGGACATGAAAAAAATGATGCTTAGATTGCTGATTTAGGTAACTGTATAGAGTCATAGTACCATTCATTGCACTAATGAAAGTGGAGCTGCTAAATATGTGTTTAAGATAGATGTCCAGCAGGCAGTTGGAGGTACTCTTCTAAAGCTCAGACCAGAGGTCTAGAGAAGAAAAAGAGACTTGATAAGTCTTTGGTAACATGGGAAGAGAAATTTCATCCACAGGACTGCAGGAAGCCTACAACAGAACCCTGATGAACAGCAATAATTAAAGAGATGGGCAGAGGAAGGGGAACCCACAAAGAGAGAAAAACCTAAGAATGACATCATGGATAACAAAGAGCATTTCTAGAAGTGATTAATAATACCCACTGAGAAATCAGGTAAGAAAAGAGATCCAGGAGACTGACTAGAATCAGTGATAAGATAATCATAAATGACCTTGACAAGCAGAGCCTTAGGAGTAATAGGGCCCAAAATCAATGTGGCAAAGCAAGCTGAAAAATAATGGAAGAGAAGGAAAAGCAGAAGTTTAAGTCTGAGTTGGAGGAAGGATACAGGTAGTACTGAGTGAGAATGCAGGTTTGAGAGAAGGAGATGTGTGTGTATGTACAGTTTTTAAGATAGGACAGTGAGACAGGTACAGTGGTATATGCCTGCAACTCTAGCAACTTAGAAGGTTAAGGCAGATGAATCACAATTTCAAGGCAAAGGGCTGGGGATATAGTTCAGTGGTAGAGCACCCTAGGGTTAAATCTCCAAATCCCTCTCTCCCGGCACCCAACACACAAAGATGGGAGAGACCTGGTCATATTTATAAGAATAAAGGCAAAGAACAGGTTTGATGGCAGAAAGCTGAAGTGATAGTCACCTGTGAAGAATGTGCTGAGGCCATCTACAAAGCACAAATATGGTTAAGGCAGCAGGAGCTTAGAAAAGTAAGAGTCATTTTAAAAGGAGAATGCCCCTAAGGTACGGGGGTAATTGCTGGGCAGCACTGAGAATAAGAATGAAGCTGCAGATATGTGATTTTCTCCAGCTTAGCTTAGCAGTGTAGACACAAGACTAAAAATTCATGAAGGGATCAGATTTTGTCAGGTGGGCACATCTGGAAAGTCAACTCTACAAGATAGCAGAGGAAGGATACTGGTAAAGCAGAGTTGGCCCAAATGCAGGCTTGACAGAGAAGAAAGTGAAGCTGTGAGGGGACTAATAAAGGGCTTTAGGGACAGGTACAATGAGGTACAGAAAAAGTAAAAATGGTATAGTGGAAATAAAAGTATGAGAGTACAGAAAAGCCCTCCAGTGGAAAAACAGAACGCAGTCAAGAGAGCTAGGAGGAAACTAGTGGTTAGGAGAAAACTGTATTTCCACCCTCTTAGCTACCCACAAAAATCCAAGTCCTGGGACCATTCCTTTTCTCCTGTCTTCCTTCCACTCTGTTGTTCTTTGATGTGACTACCTGCAACTCACCTTCCTACAATTGTTCCATTGCCCTCCAGAATCCCAGTTCCTTGGTAAACTGAAAAACTGAACTAAATGTTCTACTTCCCTGTGGAAACAGCCTTTCCTGAAAATGCTGCCTCCCCTGCAGTCCTATTAAGAGGAAACTGTTTCTGACCCCTATTCTGGGATTGACATCACTTGTAAATGACTATGATCCATCCTACTGCACCAACGCTAGCAGTTGACATGCTCCAGAATGTTATCTTTCATTGTCTTACAGTGACCCACGACAGTTTTACTTCATCATTAAACATTATTGGTACCTGGCTTAGTCTCTATTTCTACTTTCCAATCCTGCTTCATGAATAATTATTTATGTACACAACTTCAAAACTGTCACTGACTACTCACTAAGAAGCAAGGAGGTGAGCTCCAAAAGCCACTTAGAGTCACTTGTGGACACTCGTATCAAGGGGTTCAGTCTGCCTTAATCCTAAAAATAACAATGTGAATTAAATTAAACCAAGCTTAAAATGCAAATCTGAAGAGTCACTGTTGCGGGGCTGGGGATGTGGCTCAAGTGGTAGCGCGCTCGCCTGGCATGCGTGCGGCCCGGGTTCGATCCTCAGCACCACATACAAACGAAGATGTTGTGTCCGCAGAGAACTAAAAAATAAATGTTAAAAAAAATTCTCTTTCTCTCTCCTCTCTCACTCTCTCTTAAAAAAAAAAAAAAAAAAAGAGTCACTGTTGCTATAACCAAACTCTTTCTCCTTGATTACTCAATGCTCTTAACAATAGTAGCTAGGTAAACACAAGAATACAACAGAGATTTCGTTTTTCTTTTTTTTTGGGGGGGGCAGGGGTACTCAGGATTGAACTTAACTGAGTCACATCTTCAGCCCAACTTTGTATTTTATTTAGAGACAGGGTCTCACTGAGTTGCTTAGCATCTCAATTTTTTTTTTTTTAGTTGTAGTTGGACACAATAACTTTATTTTATTTATTTATATGTGGTGCTGAGGATCGAACCCAGGGACTTGAATGTGCGAGGCGAGTACTCTACTGCTGAGCCATAACCCAGCCTAGCATCTCAACTTTGCTGAGGCTGGCTTTGAACTTGCAATCCTCCTGCCTCAGCATCCCGAGCTGGGATTACAGGCATGTGCTACGGAGCCCAACCAGGATTTAGTATTTCTATCCCCAGTTCTGCACCACAATTTTAAATCATAATTCCAACTTTTTTGTTAGGAATATTTTCTGATGTGTCTCAGTCATCAATATTTCTGAATAACCAATCTTACTGAGTAGGCCCCTCACCCCGACCCCACACTTCCACCCCAGAGCTAGAAATGTCATCACTCCACTTTATTTTTCTTGCTTTCTTGCTTTCAAAGAATGGAAAAGAAAATTCACAGGCTGGGGATGTGGCTCAAGCAGTAGAGCGCTTGCCTGGCATGCGTGCGGCCCAGGTTCGATCCTTAGCACCACATACAAACAAAGATGTTGTGTCTGCTGAAAACTGAAAAATGAATACTGAAATTCTCTCTTTCTTTCTCTCTAAAAAAAAAAAAAAAAAAAAAAAAAGCAAGATGCTAAGCAACTCAGTGAGACCATGTCTCTAAATAAAATACAAAAAAAAAAGATGACTTTAAAAAAAAAAGAAAAGAAAATTCACTATGCTGTGTATTCATCTTACACTGTCTTAAGAAAAACAAGGTATCTATCACCAATATTTCAGATTTTTCTAACTTTATTCATCCATTACATATCTAAAAACTATTAACTTATGCCCTCCTTTCCCATTATTAGATGCAAGCAAATTTGACAGTGTAATTTTGGCCACAGAATTGCAACCCAATACTGCTGGCATTTAGAATTATAACAAAACCTGCATAATGCTCTAAAACTGATCACTTAAAATCAGGATCTGTTCTTATAGCTAACATTATTTAGTCAAAAAATCATATGAGATAAATTAAGGGACATGATAAAGTAATAGGATCCTAAATAAAACTTCCTGGTAAATGTTAATAACTCCTAGACTAAGCTAGAGGGGTGGCACAGGCCTATAATCCCAGCTACTGGGAGGCTGAGGCAGGAAGATCACAAATTGAAGATCAGCCTGGGCAACTTAGAAAGACCATCTCAAAACAAAAACTAAAAAGGGCTGGGGATGGAGTTTAGTGGGAGAGTACTATGGGTTCAACCTTCAGTACCACAAAAATAAATAAATAAATTAATTAATTAATTAAAAAAGAAACCCTCAGACTAATGGTGCAAGATTTTTGCACCATTTCTCATCACAGTCATTAGATAAAAGGGGCCACAAAGCCACACAGATAACAAATGGGCTGGAAACCACATTAGTGGCCTGCTAGGTATATTAAAAAAAAATAGTATTAGCTTTAAAAAATAACAATTATTAATTTGTGTTTAATTCGTTCAACAAAAACATGTCATACTCTACAAGAGACATGGAAGGCATTCATGGATGCCTCCCCCTGTTCTATCTCAGAGGTAGGACAATAGTCCTTTTCTCTCAAAATAACCCTCTAGAGCAAGCAACACATTCCTTTTGGACCTCTGTGTGGAACCTGACTTTCTCTGCAGTTGGGGTTCCTCTGTATCCCATGCCCCTCTAGGAACTCTCAAGAATTCAATGGTAGAACAGTCTCTAGAACATGCATAAAAACAAGCATAACAAAGATTCTATGAGGTTCTGCACATACTGTTAGTGGTACTATCTTTGTTAGTTCTAAGACAAGAACAAGCCCTGTAGCAAAAAATATGAATACATGATTACCGTATATTAAACTGAAAATAAAGCAGAGTACGCATATTTAGTTATTGTGGCAGCTGGCTGTCTCCCTATAGGTCTTTGCCTGTGTACATCTTTGGGAGAATTTCATTCACTGTGAAAAAATTCTAAATTTTTGTCCTCCCACTACAGACATAAATAAGAGTTACTAAGACAGGACTTTAAAAAAAAGAGAGCAGCAGCAGCAGCAAAGAAAAAGTAGTAACTAAAATACCATGGTGAACTGGTGAACAGTTTCTTTTGTCTTCAAAAGAAATAATGCAGCTACTTTTAATCAATCCCTTTCTTATTCAGTCTAATGGACAAGCACTAGGCCTTTGCCTGTTTGCATCTCATTAAAGCAAAGTATTACATACTGGATGACACTTTAGCCTTAAAAACATGCAAATTATTACTATGTGCTTACTTCTTTCAACAAGAACATTAAGGGGAGATGAGAACCTAAACTTATTACTTATGATCAAAAGAGGCTTGACCACATCACCTCCTTCACAAGACTCATACTTCTCTGATCTGCTATCAACAGAAACAGGGCCATTCTGGTCAAATTATTAAAAAAAAAAAAAATCCTACATTAGGGACAGGAAAATCAAGGTTTGTTTCTCTGCCACTATGCTTCTGTTATGCAAAGATTAAGATTACTATCCCTATTTTAAGGATAAGATAAAATGTTCACAGCCTACCTAACTTTGACCAGAAAGGCATGATGGAAAAATAGAGATGTTTAGAATTTATCATTTCCCAGGACAAAACCAACAAATTCTGTTTATCATCACAACTACAGATCTTTCTTACCAAGAGTATAACTCAGAATTCTTTTTGTAATTCCAACTATAATTACATTTATAGTGGGTGATTACTAACAATTAAAATAAAGCCATTCTTCAGCTATGCAGATCCATTATTAAATATGCTAGACACAAGAGTTACCAGGGAGTTATTATTAAACAGATTCCCAGACTCCATTTCATATCTATTAATAAAATCTTCAGGGAGAAGTGAAGGATTCTGAATTTTATTAGAACACTGGATAATGTCTAGGCTCAAGCAAAGTTGAGAAAACATCGTAGCAGGAACAACTCATGCCAGGGAAGGACAGTGAACTAGAAATGCACTGACTGACCCATCAATCCCTTTCTTATTAACCTAATGCTTTCCTGAGGGCTTTAAATGCTACTGTGTGCTAGGTCCCATGCTAAGCACACTGTTATATTATTTCACTTAACAGCAACAATAATCTTTTGGATATTAGTTGTTGGTTTTGTTGTTGTTGTTGTTATTAGGTACTGGGGATTAAGCCCAGGGATACTCAATCACTGGGAAACATCCCCAACCCTATTTTACATTTTATTTAGAGACAGGTTCTTGCTGAATTGCTTAGCACCTCGCTTTTGCTGAAGCTGGGTTTGAACTCGCAATCCTCCTATCTCAGTCTCCCAAACTGCTGGGGCTACAGGTGTGTGCCACTGCGCCCAGCAGTTAGAATAGATACTACTTTTATCCCAATTTTTGCACACAAGGAAAACTAAGGCTTTACACAGTTTACCTAAGTAAGGTCACACAGTTTCTAAGTGGCTGCTTGTTGAAAACCACCCTATACAATTCTAGCATCAAGTAAAGAAAAAGTAAACACATGGCAAGAGTTGAAATTTTAAGTCTTTTGTTGACCAGAGGCTTCCCTGATTTCAACTTATTTTTTTAAATCTGCTTGCTATTCAACTTTTTTTTTTAGGTTAAAATTAAAACTATTAAATAGCAACATCTATTTTGGATGTAAGAACTTCATCCAATTGCTTTGAAAAAGCAGCAAGTTATTCTATCTCCAATTACTACTTACATGACCCTAAAGGCTGTAGAACTGCTCTGAGATGCTACTACTGATCGAAATGAACCCTTAGTCTGTTCAGTCACTAGGATTCTACTTCATTATAAAGGGAACACAGAGGATCCAAACTAACCATTAGAACATTTATCTTAAGGCTTGGGATACAGCTCAGTTGGTAGAGTACTTGCCTCACACAGGGCAAGTACTGGGTTTTATTAACCCCAGCACGACCGAAAAAAAAAAAAAGAATATTTATCTTAAATTCAAATCTTAATAGGCCAAATCTTGAAATTATAAACTGACAAGCATAAACTCTTAACTATTTTGTTGTGACAATGTAAATATACTCAGCTTCGTAAGATGGATTCCCTCTATAAATAACAATATTGTATTATTTATTATTCACATTCCTACATCATCAAATTTTAATTTATTCGAAAGAGCAAATGGCTTCATTAGAAAACATCAGGGAGCTACTAAACAATGGTGACTACATTCTATATCCTAAACAAAAACCTCCACACAATTAATGACCCAATACAGACATGTGATCTCTATTATACGCTATGAAAAATTATCACACACACATATCAAAAGACACATTCAAGAAATGTTAACAACATCATTTAAAACAGCTCCCAAACATCCAACGAGAATATGTAAACTGGAATATATTCATATAGTGGAATACTAAATAGCAGGGAAAACTCAATGAACTAGACCACATAAAACAAGCTCAAAGTTCACAAAATGATGAACTAAATGAAAGTTTCAAATGATTACCTGCATGTGAACTACAAAGTTTTAAAACACACTTGTAATTACATAACACATGAAGTAAAAATACACCAAGAAATACACAGGAACATCAAACATTAAATGTCAAATTTAGGACGGCTCTGGGGAAAATGGAAGAACAGAGATAAAACCATTGGTGCTTCCCTCCTCACATACTTTTGCCATGCTATCTATAATTCTTAAAAACAATGGTAGGGGGCTTGGGATTTAGCTCAGTTGCCAAAGTGCTTGCCTCCCATGCACAAGGCCCTGGGTTCAATCCCTAGCACCACGAGGGGGGGGGGGAGGGAGTGTGGGGGGGAGACACAAAATGGTGAGTACCAGGGTAAGATGTTTTAAATAAACAAGCTAACAATTACAGTATGACCTCCATATCCACAGGTTCCACATCCACAGATTCGAGCAAATGCAAATGAAAAATATTGGAGGCAGGGGTGTTGTGACTGTACTAAACACATACAGTGTTTTCAGGTTACACAATATAGTATAAAAACTATTTACAAAGTTCTAATAATGTATTAGGTATTATAATAAACTAGAGATGACTGAAAGTATACAGATGATATGCACAGGTTTTATGTAAATATTGTACCATTTCATATAAGGAACTTGAGCGTCCTTGGTCCCAGAACTTTCAGAGACCAATCTCTTATAGATACTACAGGACTATATTTGAATCTGAAAATGTAAATGCTATCCTTATCCCTGATAATGGTAACTTTAATGATGTTTTAGGACCTCAAACCTTCACTATTTGGTTGAAACAAATAAAACTGCTAGGATTGTAATAGATCAAAAAGTTAAATTAGTAATTCTATATGGTTCTACTTACTATTAAGAATTCTCTACATGAAAAGCAAAATATTGAGAGTCATTCATTTTTTTTTTCCTACAAGAACTTTACTATAACATGGTCCATATTAAGAGACACACTAAGGGAATGGGGAAATAAAACTGAAGTAGAATGATTGATTGGATTATCAATGGATTAAAAAAAGATAAACCATCTAGTATACAGAACAAATTACATAGCTTACAAACCTATATTATACAAAATATGATTAAACTACTGTCCTTTGATATAAAGAATTATTATCATTGAATACTTTTCAAAATACTTACACATATTCATTGTATTAGTAAATCCTTAAAAAAGACCCTGCTTGGACCAAAAAAAAAAAAATTATTTATAAAAGCCAAAGTCAAGAGGAGAAATGACTGATCCAAAATCAATGAGCAAGTTAGCAATCAAAACAAAGCCAAAATTAAATCTGGGCATAGGTTCAAAATCAGCCACAATAAATTAATCAAAAGGTCAACAAAGATTATAAGAGGAAGAATTCAGGACAATGACCAAAGGCACACTGCTATACTATAGTACATTCTAAACCATTACTCATTTTTTGGGTAATAAAATTCATTTTTCATAAAAATAATATTTTCAACGATGATTAAACAGACTTAGTACTTAAGTCAATGCACATAATCCTTCAAAAGGACTGAAGAAAATACACACTATATAAGCAGTCTGTTTTCTTATTCCCTCTTCCCTTTATCTTTAACTAAAGTTTTTTTTTTTTTTTAAGGTTTAAGTTAGAAAGAATGTTTAAGGATGACATTGAAGGAAACATGGAGACACTGAGAATTTTCCAAAGGAAATAGTGGTGGGCTTTTTAGTGAATAAATCCTCTTAAGAATAATCACAGAACCAAGATAAATAATGCAAGAGATAAGGACAAGGAGAAGAGTTTTTTCCCCTGAAATAACAGAAGCAGAAATCGAAAGAAAGGGTTAGAAGAGACAAAGAGAACTTACTGAAAAGAAACTAACAGAGACAGTCTCCATCAAACAGAAGAAACAGTGACAGCATTGCAGATGAAAAGCTCCCTGTTACAGGTTATTATTCAGAGTTAAGTGACGAAAAAAGAACTAACCAAAGAGTGCAAGAGTATCTGGACTGTTTTTACACATGTTGGGCATTTTTAACTCAAGAAATACGCCTACTGAAATCTACTGATGCCTACAATTAACGTCTTATATATTCTTATTTTTGCTTCCTTCTGATTAAAAAAGATGATATGCTACCCAATTTTTTCAGTTATCAGTGGCAGCCTCGTTAGTCACAACCACTTGATGTTAGATGGCTCTGGTATGGCCTGCTCTCCTCAGCAGGGTCCACCACCAGGAGATACAGCTACCAGGACACATGCAGATTACATCATTAGAGAAGGGAGAAGGGAGAGACCAACCTGCCTTGGCATGCAGCCCGCTGGTTCTCCAGGTAGCTCCTGTGTCCTGGCCGCCTACAGAATTAGCGTGCTCTTGAACTACTGCAGCCGCCAATAAATTGTCCACATTTACCACTTCTGGGTCAGAGCTGGTGTCAGACATATCATAATGAGCTACAACTGGAGGTCCATCTAGGGAGGAAAGAAAATGTATACTTGTATCTAACTTGTGGGGTGAAAAATACTTCTGAAACTAAACAAGAATCTTCTAAATGTCAGTTACCTTTACCATATTATTATTTCACTAGAAAAGCTGAACTTTACACATCTAATATTTTGTCATGATGTGAAAGTGAAAAAGATAATCCAAGTTTACAAAGATGAGGAACACATTTTGGAAGGAGGAAAAGGAGTGTTATTATGAAGAACAAAAGACAAGACTATACTGAACAATGTTACACTGAATTCCTGTCAGACTCCTAAAGAGCGACAGATTAAGAAAAAAGGGATGACTCCACAAAGAAAGTGAAAGTGACTTTTTAAAGGAAAAATCTGGTGTAAACTATTAAAATCCAATTTATTATTTTAAGAAAATGAATCTAGTTCTCCTTATAACTAAAAGACACTAATAGATTCAGAGAAGAAAATCAAATTTATATTTTCCTACTTACTAAAGAAATAAAGTTAATACTAGAGCTCTACTTATTTATCTAGTAAAACCCTTTTATAATAATGTTATATACTCTGACATTCTACAAAACAGCAATACCCACAGAAAATAATTATATAGATTATATGTGTATGTATGTATAGTTCCTGAGACAGACAACCAGCTCATACTCCAAGTAAATGATACGCAATTTTATGAATGATTTTAGAGAGAGACATAAAAGTTCTTACTGGAAAAATAAGAGATCTCTCCAATCCCCAAATCACCTTAACTAGTTGGGGAAAAAAAAAAAAAACAGTTGAATTTCAAAGTAATTACACTGCAGCAATTCATGCTAATATATCTCAATATTCATGCGTGTAAAATACATACATGCTTTAAAATGCTAATGCTACCTTTTTCCTAACATGACAGCAAAAGCAAAAATAGTTTTCTTTCAAGACATCCTCTACTACCCCCATTTTAGAATAAAGATAAAATAAAGGAATGCTGTTTCCTTCTCAACAGCTATTTATCAAATGCAAGCAAACCATCATTTATTTCTGGTTTTCTAATATCATCCAAAAAATAATAATATTAAACACTCCTACTTTATGAAACTTTGTCTAAGAAATGTATATGCCAATGAAAATATAAAAATGAAGAATTATTGTTTTAATACATACATCCATTGTGTAAACTGTCACTGAACAATAACACAGAACACACCTGGGGTATTTATTACTTACAACTGAGCACCTAATGAACCATAGGTTTATGTAGCAACATCTTTAAAACAAAAGGTGACCAAACATAAAAGCAAATGAACTGTTAAGTGCCACTGTATAAAGAACAGACATGTCACAAAATGAAATTCTGACGATCATGGCAATTTTAGTTGGCTACTCAAAAATAATTTCCAGTTCTCCTAATGGGGTCAATCAAGTTCATCAAAGACCATGTGGTCTTGGTATCAGCTAGTAATGGATTTTAGTTCAAAGAAAAAAAAAAAACAACTGTTTTTTTTTTTGTTGTTGTTGTTGTTGTTGTTTGAGATTTTTCTTTTCTAAGAAAGAAAAGAAAGTTTCATGATTCATGGAGTTTTCGTCAGAGTTCAAAATGATTATTATGGAATCAAGATACTGTGTGATGTCCAAATACTTAGGTGCAAAAGATATGAGGGCCAAGTACAATATTGACTATTTGACCATACATTCGATTTAAGTGGTCTTTGTGGATGTTTCAGGAATTTGCAATAAATTATTTAGTGATTTATTTTAAATTTATCAATATTACCATTCTGAACTTCTTGTCCTCACATTCCCCACCTCCACCCCTAAATTGAGGAACCAGGTCAACAGTCAAGTCAAAATTGTACCACTCCTACATGTATAATCATGCAAAAAGGTTTAAGTGTATATATCCATGCAGAGTGACATCACCTACCCATGGAAATAACTTGTCTGAAAGTCTTCATCAGTAGAAAATACAAGCAAAAACTTGTTATGTGGCTTCATTCTTGTATCTTCCATATTTCCAAACAGCATACCTTATAACTTAGCTTAAATTTAGTGTTTATCATAAATAAAGACAGCAAAATTTTCATATTTTAAATACATATAACAGTTAAATTATGACCACTGTCATTTTTCATTTCAAATATATTCAAACAATGACAAGGCAATACTATATAAACTTCAATTAAAAAAAAGGGGGGGGTAATGGTTGCCTTTCCAACTTTCAAAGATAAATCACAATTAATGATCCTGTATTTCAAGGTCATCTCATACCTATCATTAGCAAACCAAGATTAAATAGCATGCTTAAAGCATTTGGCATCAAGGGTTTTTACTCTGAACAAATACATGAATACCAGTTAACTATGACCCAGGAGGGCTTCAAACTTGTCATCCTTAAGTCACAGGCTCCCAAGTAACTAGAATTACAGGTGTATGCCATACCTGGCTGTGATATTCTTTTAAAAAAGGAGATTCCTGCTACACAGAATGAGATAGGTGATATTTTGTAGTGATTTCATCTGCTTTTAAGAAAAAGTAGCTCTTGAAGGAAAAAAAGAAAGAAAGAAAAACCAAAGAAGTAACTAAGAAAACTCAACACTAACAGGAGGAGTTCTCAAATCATTACAAGAAAGAACAAATGTGAGGACACCATCCTTCCTTGCTCTCACTTGATTATTCTTCTATACTGTTTAAAACATTTGCACTGCTACTAACAGACTGTTTTGACTTTCAAGAACATCAAAATAGTCATTTAAATTTTACATGAAAACATGTCCAATTTAAGATTTAGTCATTAACATGAACACATTCCATGCTTACAACATTTAAGGTTACCCAATCTGCACATTCTCCCAGCTGCCAACTCTGATTTGTGTCACAATCTTTAAATATAAATGAACTTACTAGCTTTCCTAAATCATTAAAAACATCTCTCTTTAAAGGTAAATTTAAAACAATTAGTTAATTACTATTCAATCTACAATTAATCCAGGCACTGTTTCTCTAATTGGAAACATTTTTGCCATTTGTTACAAAGTAGAAAAAAGTCAAGCAATCTAAAACTACTTCTTATTTTAAGAACATCGATTCATATATACTATGCTAGATGTTTGTAATCTCTTACTAATCTCCTAGCCTACATAAATAAATTCTGACTTTTCAAATACCAAAATGCTTACATATCTGTTGGCTCACACATTCCTATACAGTTTTCCTCTTTTATGATCTCAAACCTACATTATTGTCATTAAATGTTTAATGAAATTAGTTACCTCAACAAATATGTTCTAATTGGGGGGGGGGACCTGAAAAAGAAAAACAAAGCAAAACAAAACCTAACTTTTCCTTTACTATGTTTATCCATGACACATTTCTCTTTTCAAATCTGATGACCATAAGTACAGCATTTTAAACTATACAAGATAATGATGCAATTTACCACTCCTATGTACAGTCGAGAAATACGAGTTCCAATTAGGTAGAACCAAAAGAGACTACAGTTGTTCTTATTGTTGAAAGAAAGACTAACATACAGTTAAAGCCTGGAAATACAGCACAGGAGTTACAGATTTCTGTAAGCAGATACACAAATTGAAGCCCTTCCCTGTCCCTCCACTTAAATGTGTGACTCTGATAAATTATTTCACTCCTCAGTTTCTTCACAGGTTATTATGAGGGTTAAGAAAGTCCTAATACAGGATCAAACAGGACTTCAAATACTGGTCCCACTGCCCTACCTTTCCATTGACTACAAGTAGTGCTTGCCCACTTTGTTATTTGTTTGCTTCTTCTTGCATATACACTCTACTGAATACAGCCTACATTCGAAAAGCTTTGAGGAAACATCATTGCCTGGACTGATACTTTACACTGCACATACATAAACCCAAATTGTTAAATAAATGGTTTTCTGGGATTAAACAAAATTAGGTCATCACAAATGTGACATATTTTTGTTTGAAGTGAAATGTTAGACTGTATTCATATAAAAGTATTTCAAGGGCTGGGGATGTGGCTTGCCTAGCATGCATAAGGCCTTATGTTCAATCCCCAGCACTGGGGTAGGGATTGAGAGGGGACACGACCTAGGATTTCAAAACCGAATAGAAGCTGGGAGTACTGAGCACAACCCAAATCACAGGTACTCGAGTGGCTGAGGCAGAACAATGGCAAGTTTGAAGCTAGCACAGACAACTTTGCAAAACCTGTCTCAAACTAAAAACAGAAGGGGATATGCTCAATGGTAGAGCACCTGCCTAGCATGCTTGAGGCCCTAAGTTCAATTCCCATTAACAACATGCCCCACCCAAAAAAACAGAAAACAATTTTCCATTTGTCCATATTTAGCATCATCCTTTATAAAATCTAATTAGATCTAGAACAGAATTAGATCTTGTACCACAGAGACACCTAGAAACATCACTTCTCCTTCCCTATTGTGACATCTTAGGTTCAAGGAAAGGTGGTGCAATGCACCACTAAATGTCTCCTTTGACCTCATTTCTGTGGCTGTAGTAACACACAAATAAGTTCTAAGAAAATTCCTTTTTCTCTCTGCCATATCTGAGCTCTCCAATCCCCTCACCAGGAAATGAAACTTCTGTCTTGTTGCTGCTGAAGAACCATGTAAAAGCTCCTCCTCCCTAATCTTCAAAGGAACTAGGCCCAGGGCTAATTATCTAAAGAACATCAAGAGAAAGGGGGAAAGGACAGATACTATACTCAGCCTTGATCTAGATAGTAAGACTCAAAAATGTTAATCAGAAAAAGGGTTCTTAGAAATTAACAAAGGGACCTAAGACAGGGGATTATGTGCACACATGTGCAATGGTGCCAAGGTGTGGGCATGAGGCATACAGGGAAACAGGCAAACCTCAAGAGATGTAAAAGGGAATTTGCATTTTAGAAGAAACTACATAAGAAAAAAAAATGCCATTTTCATTACATACTAGAATGCTTACTAAAGTGAAAATTTATATTTGCAAATGGCAAAAATACTTCTGCTACATTTTCAGTACAATAAGTCAAATAGAAAATACACGCAAAATAATCTGAAAAAACAGAAAGCAGTCATTGTCAAAGCAACTCTAAACAAATGAACTACATTAACCAAAGGCATTAATAACTTATACAGAAAAGTTCCATGTCCTTAAAAAAAATCTTAAATACCAAAAACATACATATTTTCTTTAGAATAATATCATAAAGCTATTTTAGCAAAAAACAAAACAAGAACAAAGGGTTAAATGAAAACGAGATGCAACAGTAGGTACTTAAGTTTTATGTTTAGGAGTTAAGTCATCTTAAAAATAAAACTGAATCAATATCTGTTTTGTACTTTTCCCATTGCACTTATCTCAACTATTAAAAATTTAAACTTGACAAAGTTTCCAACATGGAAATAAAGTTTTAGGATCACACTTGGTCTTAATGTCATAATGGTAAATAACTGGTCATTTTATTATACCCAGAAAAGCTATATATGAATGATCTAAATGAAGAATTCATTTACCATTTTGAAAGAATCAAAGAAGCAGAAGACTCAAGATTTTCAGAATAGCTGAAAGTTGATGAAAAGACATCCTTTTTAACATACCTTTAAGCTACAAAGTTAGAAAAGCTCTGAATCAAGTGGTTATTCAAAAGATAACTAAATAACATATCTGAATATTTAAGGGAACCTAGAAATACAGAAATAGGGCATTTGAAGAGATCACCATCCATGACCTATTGCTTTGAGAATTACCATGTGTAGAGAATAAAATTTAAATACACTACAGTGTATATACCTAAGAGTACAAAAATCAGACATTAGATTAGCCACATTCCTGGGTATACTACATTGCTAAAGATACATCCTTTCCAGCTTTCTTATTACTCCTTGAAGTAGCCATAGCCTAAATTTTGCCATTTTTCAAATATTCCTTAATTTTTAATAGGATAATTTAGTAGGGCATATACTTTAAACAAAAAAGAATCTTGACTTTCTATGTTGATGGTGGTATTTCTTTTTTCAATGTAAAAATAATAAAACTGAAAATCATCTGAAAAAAGTCAGACAAAATCAATTATGTATTATTCTAATTATAAAACCATTTATTTCATTAAAGAAAAGCAGGTTTCTTTACTCAGGAACACCTAATATGAAATCACTAATAGAACAACATTGTCCTCAAAAGAGTAACAAGAAACATTTCTTTTTCAAAATTTTTATTTATCTAGGTTAGTTACACTTCAAATGCACAGATGTGTAGAAGATAGAAAGAAACAATAATTTGATAATATTCTTCCCAGATCTTAAAAAGTTATAAGGCGACTTCATTACCAAATACACTTAATGGACCATCTCTTCATTTTTTATGACATCCTCTATTTTATACTGTGGAAACTTAATACAATATGAAATTATCTACTCAATACTTATAAACTACTAGTTTGGGCCAATTCCCAATAATTTTCCCAAACTTCTGAATAGGAACAGAAAGAAAAAAATGAAAAGTATAGCGTTCTAAAGTTTTTCATATTATTTACAATTCATAAGTCTATATAACTTCTAGGCAAATTAAAATGGTACATTACTTCGCTGTACTTAAGTACAATATATGCCATTTTTGAAGAGGATGTTAAGAATTTTTAAAAATAATATTCAAAATTTCACCAAAAAAGTAAAGCCTATATTATGAATGTGTAAGTTTAATAAACTTGGATTTTTTTTGGGGGGGGGGGGTATCAGGATTGAACACAGAGGCACTCAACATGGATATAAAGTTTTAGGATCACACTCAACTACTAAGCCACATCCCCCATGTTATTTTGTATTTTATTTAGAGACAGGGTCTCACTGACTTGCTTAGTGCTTCACCAGCCATTGCTGAGGATGGCTTTGAACTTGTGATTGTTCACTGCCTCAGCCTCCCAAGCCACTGGGATTACAAGGATGTGCCACCACACCCAGCTGGAATTATTCTTCTGATGTTATATTTTCTGACATGTGGCACTCCACAAAATCTTTTTCATTGTGCCCACAATGTACTATACAAATAACTTTTAGAAGAAGGAAATCAACATGAGCTCAATAAAAATATAACAGGTACAATTACTTTAAAAAGGTTACCTTCTGCTGGGTATGGTGGCAAGCACCTGTAATTCCAGACTCAGGAGGCTGAGGTAGGAGAATCCTAATCCCATATTCAAGGCCAGCCTCAGCAAACTCAGTAAGGCCTTAACAACTTTGCAGGACACACACACTCGCGCACGCGCACATGCTCACATACACCAATCTCAGAATTAAAAATAATTAAAGAGGCTGAGGGTGTGGATCTAATAAAATGCCCCTGGATTCAATCCTCAGTACCAAAACCAAAATAAAATGTCGCTTTTTTTACTCAAGTAACTTGCTTATAAATTTTCTAGTCTAAACAAATGATAGCATGAAGTCCGCTTACCTTCTTTCTTATAATTTTAAGATACCTATATTATCAGGCAAAGTCAACTGTATATTAAAAATGAAATATCATTGCCAGGGTGTTCTGGCACATTTCTGTAATCCCAGCTACTCCGAGGCTGAGGCAAAAGGATCACAAGTTTAAGGCCAGCCTTGGCAAATGAGCAAGATCCTGTCTCAAAATAAAAAATGTAAAAGGGTTAGGATTCAAGTCCAGTGATAGAACACCCCTAGCCTGGGTTCAATCCCTAGTACCACCACTAACCTCCCCCTCCACACAAAAAAAATAATGAGATATATATATATATATATATCATTAACAGACTTAATGCACTTCAAATGATTTTGCATATAGCTTTTATGTAAATCTCATGTAAACTGAGAGACAACTATAGCCAGAGACCCTTGGTGTTAAATCTATCTAATTAGTAGGGGAATAGTAATGAAAAACACAATAAGCAAAATAAATTAGTTTTCATATATTCTTCTATTCAATCTGATAGTTAAAAAAATTGAAGTACAAAATATTTGGTTAATTTTTTAAAAGACTTTTTTTCTGATTTTTGTTGTTGTTGTTATTATTGTTGATGGGCATTTTTTATTTGTTTATATATGGTGCTGATCATAGAACCTAGTGCCTCACACATGCAAGACAAGCGCTCAATCACTGAGCTACAACCCCAGCCCTTTCCTCCTATTTAATTACCATAACTAGGTTTACAGGTGGGCAACTTTTTACTCACATACCTGGGAATGAATATTATGTTAGTGACCTGTATCCATTAGAATCACTGTAGACTAAAGCATAGTTAACTGCCTACCATACTTGTCAAACATAACATTAAAGCAATTGCCAGAATTATTTCAGAATTCTGATCATGGGTATGCATGTGCATATACATACTCATATACAAATCCCTGAGATTAGGCTCATTTCTTTGACTTGGGAACAACAACTAACAGA
This sequence comes from Urocitellus parryii, assembly GCF_045843805.1. NCBI lineage: Eukaryota > Metazoa > Chordata > Mammalia > Rodentia > Sciuridae > Urocitellus > Urocitellus parryii. The sequence continues at coordinate 27,101,315 of NC_135543.1, forward strand.
TAAGCTTCTAATTTTAAAAAACAGAATGCAAAATATTCAGTATCAAACTATTAATTTAACCATGTTATGTTCTAAATTTTTATTTGTACATTTATACTCAATTTTAATACACATAAAATATGCATTAATACGACTAAGAAAGTTATTACTGCTTAGGAAAGTGGCTCAAATAACCAGACCTTCTAATCTGCTGGTTAAATTCTTTTACAATGATTAGGTAACTAATGTTCTAAAACAACGAATTAGTAAAAACTAGGCAGAAGGAGAATGGACAGATTATCAGAAAATACACTTAACTTTAGATAGGGCCATCTAAATACTACCAACTAAAGAGAAATACTATGATGAAATATCAATAAATTATAACAGCTGGTAATAGTTATAACTAAAATTTTCCCCTAACATCTCAAGTGTTTCTTTAAAAGTAATTTTTTTAATGCAGTAACTTTTTAAGTCTATAACTTAGTCATTTAATTAAAAGCTACAAGTGAAAATATCTTGATACATTAGATAAAAATGCACATATTAGAGAGATGAAATATTCAGAATATAGTATTTTATTCTTAAATAGAAAGCACTTCAGCCCTGTCTGGATTAGTGCTACAGGTTAAAGATGTTTCCTGTCAGCATTAGTCCTTCATAGTCTGCAAATAAATCCAAATAGAAAACATTCTTAATCCTACTTAAAGTTCTAGAAAAACTAAAGGAATTCAAGGGAAATGAAGGAAGGACCACTAGGCACTTAAATAACACCTAAATTACAGAGTCATCATCACATAATGCAAAAGTTATTCTCACTAGTATCAGTACTTGTAATCTTAAGAATACAGACGTTGCCTCTGTGAAGGAGAATTCAATAACATATAACAGTACTTCTTTAAATGTCCATAATACAAAACCAAATTATTTTGGCAGAAAAAAAAATTTAAATTGTGCAATCTGGAAAAGGTGTTAATATTTTTAAGCCAAGTATACTGCTTTTCAAAACAATAATCTTTATGACAGTAACATTATCTTTAAGGCACTGTACAAAAATGAAAATCAGAATTAAAAATTCTTTATATGTTTTTGCTATAAAATTATTCTTAAGGTTAAACTCCAAACTAGAATGTCAAATTTTACTTCATAGTAAGTTTTTGACATATAATCTACTAATTAAAATCAATGTATTATGGAGCTCCTTTCTACCAAAACCTGTTTCTACATCTTTAAGCAAAATTGTGTAGAAAAGGGCTCCAAAATTATTAGTACTAACTAACCTTGTAAAATATTAAAATGATATTCTTATCTGGAATATCAAATACTCAAACTTGTTTTAAATTCCCTTCCACTGAAATTGTATTCATTTTTTTAAAATGTTGCTCTTTTTTTTTAGAGAGAGAGAGAGAGAGAGAGAGAGAGAGAGAGAGAGAAAATTTTTTAATATTTATTTTTTAATTTTCGGCGGGCACAGCATCTTTGTATGTGGTGCTGAGGATCGAACCCGGGCCGCACACATGCCAGGCGAGCGCGCTACCGCTTGAGCCACATCCCCAGCCCCTGTATTCATTTTTTCTTAAAGAAAAATATCTACAGAGCTCTTACCCAATTATGCAATGATAAGAAAAATTAGAATATATCCAGTCAATACAATATTGGCAATAATTTGTTTAGATGTTATTCTTAAAAGATAAATAACCTTTCTAATTTAAAAATAAAAAGCATTTCAGACATGCTAAATATATTAAACATTTTATCATGAAACAGAAAACTGTGTTAAGTGCTTGAAGCAGTTTATACATGCATTTTAAAAGTCATTTTTTAATGTCATATTAACATGCTGAAATGAAAGTAATATTTTCTAATGTCAAAAAATTCATGTCTAGTAAAATCTGTGATCCTGGGAGAAAGGTAAAGACAAAATAAACATAAGCTTTTAAGATGGCAGATTAGTTAAAATTCAGTCCATCCAAAACCATATGCTCTTTTTGATGTAAGACTTAAAATACATATATATTAGCAGACACAGAGTGCAAGTGTTGTATTATCATTTCAAAGAAATACCCATCATTATAAATAAGCTTCTATATATTTTAGGGTGAAAAGTCTTGATGTTAAAAACCTATGCTTACTGGTCAAATACAAAGTTCAGCAATTCTGACAGTCATTAGACAATAAAAGTCTCTACTTATGCATATATTTTTAAGTAAGTGAACACATTTAGTCTTCCCCAAAGATAACTCCCAATTCTCATGCACCAAGTTCTGAAAAGAAAAAACTAAATCATAGTTATTTTTCAATTCAAGACTTGAAAAGGAAAAAACTTGGCTTAGTCTATTACTGTTAATTTACAATCTGTAAATATTTGGACATAGAACTGAATTTAAAAATGACAGGGCTATGATATAGCACAGTGGTAAAACATGTGCTTAGCATTCACAAAAGGCCCTGGGTTCATTCCCAGCAGGAAAAAAATAAAGCAATGACAGTTTTCCTAAGTATAGTTACGAATACAAAGAAAAATTTAAAACTGTTTTTATATTAAACTCCAAATAGACCAGCTCTTATAAAACACTGGTTTAGATTTTTCAGAAGTTATAACTTCATCAAGTAATAAAATTAACATTTTTAATACAGTCATTAAGTTAACAAATGCTAAGAGAAAGCCCAAATTTCTATTTTAAGTGAAACTAGTACAAAGCACAATTTTTAAAAGCCAGTTACATTAGCAAAGTTACATATTCTTATTGAAGATTTTCATTCTAATTTAGCTGTTTCTCATGACATTCCTACAAATCCTGGAGGGGAGACAGTATTTCTCAACTATAGGCCACATATAAAAACATATGTTCCAAGACTTTCAATCCTGTGATATTTCTTTCCTTTGACACACTCCATAGGTCTTTAACATAGCTAAGAGACATTTATTTTCAGTACAGAGATTGAAAACCAACAAACTTACTCATCAGCAATTTAAAAACCCACTGAATACATATACTTGATAGAGTAACCATTTTGTCTGTCCTCTAGAGGTACCTTTATACTACAGTACCAGACAGTACCATTGGATGATATTTGCTAGATTATTACCTTGGGTACTAGGCTTTAAGTTAAAGCACAAATTAGTTCATCCATTTAGTGATGAAAAATATAGTTAGTAGTCCTCCCGTGGTTTCAGTTTCCTAAAGTTAACCACGATCCAAAAATAGTAAAAGGAAAATTATAGAAATGAACAATTCACAAATTCTAAACTGTGTACTATTCTTAGTAGTGTGATTTTTCCTGCCATCCAGGTCAGGACATGAATTATCACTTTGTCCGGTGTATCCACAATGTATATGTTATCTGTCTATAAGTCACTTAATAGAAATATTGGCTATAAAATTGAGTGACTCAGTACCACAATTTTTTGTCAAGTAACCCTTACATAGTAGCCCATTTCTAGGCTACAATACCTATATCATTTACTTCATTTGTCTCCTCATGTAGGCATTATATCATTTCGTGTCATCACAAGAACGATGTGTACAATAAAATATATTTTGAGAATATTATTACAGTATATTGATTTTTCTATTATTAATTTGTTACTGTGCCTAATTTAAAAATTAATCATTATAATAGTTATAGGAAAAAAATAGGGTATATATAAGGTTTTATTTTTTGTGGAGTTTGTTTTTTTACTATCCCCACAATTTCAGGCATCTACGAGGGGTCTTGGAATCCTCTGACAATAAGGGAAGACTACTGTACTATTTTTCTCATACATAAAAATCACACTGTAATCTAATCTTTTTTCCCTACAATATCTTATATAGTAGGTACAGTCAACATTTGCTCAAAAAAACTAATGTATTCTTGCTATTTCAAATGTTATTTAATATTTTAACTCTAAATAAAGACTAGCAACAAACAGGTTCATTTAAATGAAATAGGTAACACTGATATAAAAACGTTCATTCTGTACATTCATTCATCTTTACTGAATTATAGGACTTGAATCAGAAGGAGTCCAGTGTTGGTAGAGTATAAATGCTAATGCTAAGAGAGTCTCAAATTATTAACTATTTTCCTATTTTAAATCAATAAATTCCCAATGTTAAATGTTATTATTTTTTTGGCCTGAACGAGTATAAAGGTGAGAATTGCTCTGATTATTATATAAATATGATTCTACATTCCAATCTACATAACAAAGTCAGACTAAAATTTATCAAACTCTACTGCTTTAGGACTGGAGATATAATGGTTCAGTGACAGTACTTGTCTAGTACACATGAAGTCCAAGGTTTGAACCCCAATACCAAAAAAAGAGAGAGAGAGAGAGAGAGAACAAACAACCCTCTGTGCTTTGTTTTGAATACTTGATTTTTTTAAAAATTAGGTATTCAAAATTAGCCAGGCACAGTGGCTTACATCTATAACCACAGCTATTCAGGAAGCTGAGGCAAAAGGATCTCACATTTAAGGCGAGCCTGGGCCAGATAATGAGGCTGTTTTAAAAATGTTTTTAAATAAACCATTTATTACTTTAGTTTTCAAAACATTATAAAATGAAATTTACAACGGGCACAATCCAAGAAGCAGACAGTTAACAATTTTGTGATAGACCTTTAAATTGTTCCGTATTATTCCCATAGAAATATTAACTGGAAAATTGTTGTTTCTCTGGGAATTCTTACATTACTGTCAACATCTCAACAAGTCTCAATAAGAATCAACAAAGGGTTGTTGTGGCTGTACTTGGGAATCAGGCATCCATCTATAAGGGGATGTCACCTGATAGGATGACAGGGGAAAATTCTTTGACCAACTAGTGCATTTTAGGTACCCTGGGTTCCAGCAGCCGCTTGATCTCTTCACCAGCATCAAGATGAGTTAGTTTTTTCATTCGTATGCAGAATTTCTTCTGTCTGCTTCTGCATCTTGGAAAAACAGCTCATGCAGGGCCTCTTCTAGGACACTGCCTATGCAGTTGCTATCACACATAGAATCCCCATCAAGTAATCCTGGAATTTCCTTGGGTGCTCCTTCAGATACCCCAGCATGAATGAAGTCAGCTTTAAAGACATTGAGGTCACTTGATAAAAACAATATTAATTCTGAAAATTGTATTTTTAATAAAACATGCTTACTCAAAAAAAAAACAGCATAAATATTGCTAAGAAAAGCCTGATAAATACAGCACTGATAAGTAGCATTTCATTCATTAGCCAAATGAAAGTAACCAATTCCAAGAGAAATTAAAAAAAAAGACTAAGATAACATTATCATTTTTCATAGCTTCAATGATTCTGCCTGGGAGCATGTATTCTGTTACTCTACAACAGACTTAATATATAACAGTAGTTTTTAGCCTTTGCTGAACATTAAGACCTGGAATAATTTAACAATACCAAAACCTGGGATGGATACAAGGCATCTGAGGTTTATTTTGTTTTAAGCTCCCTAGATAATTTTAATGAACAGTCTTGATTCAGAACCACTATATCCTTGAATATAGTGCTTTGACTATGAAATTCTTAAGAATTATTTTGGCAGCTGATCTGTAACAAATCATTATATAATAATTCTCAGCTGACTGGTTTTCATCAAAAGTTTCATTTAAAAAAAAAACCTATGGAAAAACACATAGAAGGCATACAGAATCCATATGTACCTTTGGGTTAGCTTTATATAAGCAATGATCTGTGCAGTATGTTCAAATGTATATATGCAATCAAAAAAAAGTTTTATGATTAATTGGGATATGATACAAATCGTATCCTACTCCTGTGGAGAAGTATGGCTGATTTGTCCTGCAGTAAAGAAAACCTGTTTACATATAATGCAGCTAGTTCCAAACATGTAAATATGTATATAGCTATTAATATCCAATAGAGGAGTGATTTCATAGGATTCTAATTTAGGATATGGTCCCAAGCCATACTGTTTATCCTTGAGTTAGGCTAATTTAGGTCTCTAACAAAATTAACATTAAACTCTTCATTGTCAGGGACCTATTAAAAGTATTCATTCCTCAGACCACTCTTGACAACTCTGTTCCCAGTCAATCCCTAATGCCGCACATTAGGTGTGCACAAAAATTCACTGAATAAATGATCAATGGAATCAATCAATCTTGGCTTTATACCATCTGCCTACATAAAGAAGTCATTTTGGGGGTGGAGAGAAGATACTAGTAATTGAACCCAAAGGCTCTTTACCACTGAGGCACACCCCTAACCTTTTTTATTTTTTATTTTGAGATAAGGCCTAACCAAGCAGCTCAGGGCCTCGCTAATTTGCTGAACTTGCAATCCTTCTGCCTCAGCCTCCTGAGCTGCTGGGATTCAGTCAGGCATGTGCCACCACACTTAGCATGAAGTTTCATAAAGAACTGTCCTATGAAATGGCCCTTATGTACAGGGTACTTTTGAAAAAATGGCTTATTTATCACACAGTGACTGTTTATGAAGATAAAAAAGAATGCTTCAATATCAACCTCACAAGAATAGTTAGATACAACAAGAATGTTTTAATCAGTCACATCACCTATTTTCCATGCCTTTAGGCTATGGCACAACTATTTAGCCCAATTCTACCCAGCAAATAAAAATCTCAGAAAGGTTTGTCCCTAACACCTCTCTAACTTCACCTTATTCCTTTTCCTCTGATTATTCCTTACCCTATGCTATCTTGACTTTAAAACAAAACAAAACAAAAACCCTACAGAACTAGGGAAAATAGTGTACAAACACTTGTGCAGGGGGCAACGAAATAAGTTGCAGCCTCATTAAGATGACTACCAGCAATAAACACTGATAACCAAGACATTTTTGAGGCTTTAAAAAGAGGGACACATGGGCTGGGGATGTGGCTCAAGTGGTAGCGCGCTCGCCTGCCATGCGTGCGGCCCGGGTTCGATCCTCAGCACCACACACCAACAAAGATGTTGTGTCCACCAAGAACTAAAAAATAAATATTAAAAATTCTCTCTCTTAAAAAAAAAAAAAAAAGAATGTCTGATTTATGTGGCTAGGGATGGGGCTCCCACATTTAAAAAAAAAAAAAAAAAAGAGGGACACATTTGCCCAAACCCACAGATTCCAGAACAAGAGGGCACCCTAACAGTAAAGGACAGACTCTGGATGACAATGACATGTCAATATATGTTTATCATTGTAACAAATCTAGATGTTAGTTCAGGATGGTGCGAGTGAGAAAGGCTTTTTATAAGGGCAAGGATATATAGAAACTGCTCAAATCTGCTATAAACCTAAAACTGCTCTAAAGAAAAGCATATAAAAAATTCCAGTGGCCATATTTTCACTTTAAAGACACAGGCCACTTTTATTAACACTGATATATCCTATTTTGAGAAAAAGACTTATACCAAAAGCAACATTTGTGCATTAATATATAAAAACTTAACACAGGCACTCATTTTAGAAAATAAGGTAGGAAAAGCAAGTCAAAAATAGTATCTTACTGCTTTAACCCAACAGACTGCCAAAGGTAGGATACCTACCAAACTTAAAAGCTTGTAAACTGAAGTTAAAATCCATATTTTAATATACAGAAAACTACATTTTAAAAATTCATGTTTTTAAAATACTCATTTAAATAGAATAAAAGATGCTTATGCTTGTTAATTAATATAAGACAACGCATGGTTTATAATAATACAATTTCAAAAAAAACAAGGCTGCATTGTTTAGAACTTGATACCCATTGCTATGAGAGACTTAGCATATCACTTTATTTTATTCTATTTAATTTTTCAGATGGAGGTCTTGATATGTTGCCTAGGTTGGGCTTGATCTCCTGGGCTCAAGCGATCTCCTACCTCAGCCTCCAAAGTAGTTGGAGCTAAAGGCACATGCCACAGCACCCAGCTCACCTTTGACTTAACTGAAAGTAGTTCTCAATCCTGGCTATTCACTTTCATCACCTGGGGAGCTTTAAAACTGCTAATGCCATAGGATCAGACCCCCAAAATTCTAGTTTAATTGGGATGAAGTGGGTCCATAGCATCAGAATATTCTCCCTGGTGATTTTAACATATAGCCAGGTTAAAGTGGATGAATTTTATCCACCTGGTTTGCATTTACTAAACAGTTTTTACCTGATTATTCTGTTTCAGTGTTTTATTATCAGCTTTTTTATTTAGTAAGTCTCTTAAATAGCTATCAAAATATAACCAGATTACAAAAGGCCTATAATAGGGAAATGGAGCTTTTGTCACTAAGAGAATAACTTTGTAGTCAATCTAGGAAAAGGCCAATAATGTGCTTCATGGAATTCTCTCTATGGGCTTAGGGTCTTATGAGTTCACACTGCTCAAGTTATTCTAAACAATTAAATATCCAATAGGTTAAGAACCCTCACAGATTCATAAGGAAAAACAATAGCAACAAACCACACGCCAGAGGAAAATGTGAAAACAAGAATAAACTGTTTATCAAAAAAATACAAATGGCCAAACATGATTTTTCAACTTTACTGTATTGATCAAAGAAATGCAAATTACTATAAGATACAATTCTTCTACTTCATCAGCAAGATTTTCTAAAAATAAATACTCGATAGCAAGAATATAATGGACAGACATCCAAAACTCCTGGATAGAATAAAATATATTTTATTATTTACTTATTTTTGTGTGGTACTGGGGAACGATCCCAGGGTCTCATGCGTGCTAAGCAAGTGCTCACTGATCCACATTTCCATCCTAAACATTTAAAAAGCAGTAGGAAGTATAAGGTCAAGAGCCCTAGGTGTTCATACTCTTACTCACGATAGCAAGCTGTAAAAATAGCCCAAATGACCGACATAGAAGAAGTTATAGTTAGCTCAATTATTCAAAATCCAAATATCCTAGATAATAGCATTTTGGTTAAAGGCTCAAAATATAACTTTAAAAGGAAAAGGAAATAGAAGCATTATCTAGTGACAAATTTTGTTATATATTATGGAAGGAAACATACTCAAATGTTGACAAAAGCGAATCTATGGGTGTGACTTTAATATTTTACTTCACAGTTTTCCATTTCCAAAACTTTCTACAAAGAATTTACCACTTCAAAAGAAATGTTGTTGTTGTTATTGTTTTAACTTCCAAGTAACAGTAAATTGATCAAGTATAATAATCTCTACCACAGGAAAAAGTGTGAGGTAAGACAAGAGCTTGTCATGATACATTCAGTACATAAATCTGGTGAATAATGGGTGCTGGGATCCTAGCTTCAGCAGACTGAGCTACTCTGATTTGCTCATGTGGATTGAGAGAATTAAGGTGACCTTAAACAGCTGTCTTCAACAACATCTCTGACATTCTTCAAGACAGGAAACTAAGTGAGACAACTGTCTCTTACCTATTACAATGGGTACCATTTTTGGAACCCTACTCTAGGTATTTTATCTGGTATACCATTAGACACACAAAAGCAAGCAATTATAGCCAAGACAAGATGAAGCTACCTGGGGTTCACCCTATGTTAATTATGAAATTTTTTTCCTGCTGCCCATGTACACTGATGTACATGTCTATTCACAGAATGAATTTCTTGAACTGAATGGAGTCTAACGCCCATTATTCATATTAAAAAATCAAAATCCCTCCAACAGCTTATTTTATAGAGTTAAGGAGTGATTTTACAGAGAGACTGCCCCCCTCATGAAAAATAATGCTCCAATCATGGAAATACATAAAACACACCAAAAAATCTGTAAAGATGAATCAGACACTTGATAAAAGTCATGAATAACCATTTTGACATTAATTCACTACAAAATACTACAAATTTTACTATAAAATACTCTTGGCTCATTTCTAAGTCACCCAAATGAAAGAATTGCCAGAATTATCTTGGTATGATATCTCCAAACAGATATTATAACATCCATATTCCCAAAACCTTCGAGAAGAAAATGGTCGAATGCTAATAACAAGCCACCTGTCAGTTAACTGATATTATTTTTTAAAACCTTAATAAGCATCTGTTGCCTAGATATCAAAATAAATTATTAAGCTTGATCATGCACTATATTAGTCTACATCATTATTTGCACTTTTTAAAAGAAAATGCACTAATTGTTATATTACTTGGCATAAGAGTACATTCAAGATAATTCCTTCAACTTTTATACTGCTGCCAAAATCTTATAAAGCATTTTCTGAATTATTGACTTGGTTGAACCTTGATGAAACAGCATGTAGTAAGAAGTTTTTATTTTCCCCTTGGTTTCCATTCTGTGTAAACAGCTGGATGCAAATTTCAACATCCAAGATATTCTCTTAGGCACATCCAGTTTAAGTTTCCCTGAATGTCCATGTTATTCACTCAAGTTAGTTCATAACACAACTTTTCAACAATTGCTCTTGCTATATGGTTGAACATGTCTCCCCTCTTGCCCAAAGTCATAATCAACTCAGGAAACTAAAGTATACCTAATTTACATTAAAAATGCATGATGTAAAATTTTTCAGAGATAACAATATAGACAGCTGACCTGAAGTTTCTAATATTTAAACTCTAGGTTGTTCCATCTTTGCTGCTTTGCTGCTTTGCATAATAACAGAAAAGACCATTCATAGTTGTCTTATATGAATGGCACTTCCCCCGCAAAATTATGCAGTGCCCAACATAGGTAGTCGTATACGTGGGTCTGCACCTGCAACTGTCATTTGATTCTTCATCATTACCTTAGAAAACTCTACATATTTCCAAAAGCCAAAAATTCACTAAATAGTATAAAAAAATAGAAACTATAGATTCAGATTAATTTACTTTGGTGTTTGATTAGTATACAATTCAGAATAGATAAGAAAGAGACTACTGGTGTTTTAGAGGTTTTAAACAATGGTCAAGGTAGTCAAATATGACTAAAGCATACCTAAGCTATTTAAATAAGCCAAACAGGGAGAATTACCCATGAAGATATTTATCATGGCACTTCTACAATGGGGTTCCACCTTCAAAGAGAATTCTGTCCACTCATCTTCTCCCCTTCCATAAAAGGGTCATGTATTGGGAAGTTACATAAAAACTATTGGTTAGTGGAATGAAAGACTGTTCAAGAGAGCTATCATGATCTTGATTAATACATCCGAACAGAATATAAGAATGCATGAGAACAGGATATAAAAATTCATGAACAATTTATGGGTGTTAATAAGGCTTTCTTAAAAACATTACTAACTCTAAAATTGAAATATACCTAGAACCTACCTTAGAACAACCCTGAAGTCTGCTTCTCTAATGAGCTTTATGTAAATTCCCTCTGAGTGTTTTTTATACAAGGAACTACCAAATGAATTTTCAAGAGATATTCAAAGAATAAAAAGCATTTCTAAAGAGTGCTTAAAATTCATATTTAATATTTCATATGGATGAAGCTTTTATTTGTAAATTGAACACCTATAAAGTGCTTCTAAAACCAATCATTCTTATTGATGAATTTATATAAGTTTGGTTAGTTATAGGCTTAATTAACCAATATGATTTTTCTTGAAATATCCTTTGTATATCAGCAATATGCTGTCTTTGTGTGTAGAAACAGAAAACTAGGGGGGGAAGCACAGTCACCTATAAAACTTTAGAAAACCAAAATCTCCCCCTCTTTAATGCAGCAATAAACAATATTATCATGATCTATTAAACATTAGGTAGTTTATAAAATTTTTCTAATCATCATCAGTCTTGACCAGTGAGAATTTCCCACTTCAAAATCATTCATGTATCATCTTTCTTCCATTATGAAATTTCAAGACTGTCTCTGTCATAGTACACAGTATCAGATGTGATAATACAGGGAAAGTAGAAATGTCAAACATGTAATAAATTACAGACCCTTACACCAATGACAGCTGGAACAAATAAATTTCCAACAAACTTTTAAAACTTTGGGGATTAACGGGAAATTCTGCCAAAAAAAAAAAAAAATCTGTCCAATGTGAGTATGCAACAAAGATAACTAGTTTATCATTCATAATTGGGGGAAAACATAAAATTACCATTTTAGGAGGAGCAGTTCTTAGAAAACTTTAATGAAAGACAGAACGTGTCATTTCAGACACATAAGTGCAGTGACTATATAATAAAGCAAGTTGCCTATTCCTGAGGAAAACATACTTCATAATAATGCTGAATAGTAAATGTTAAATCTAAGCCGTGCTAGAAAGGCAAAGATGGGAGTTCAGGTAATGTATTACAGAGAAAGAGACTTGTGAGAAATTCCATTACTTAAAAAATAATCTTGTCCCTACCAGTAACAACTTAAATAATTTTTCTGCTGATGTGCTAAAGTGCACTGGAAACCTCAGAAAAGGTTTGGTGTTTTTTGTTTTTTTAATTGGCCACATCTTGTTAACAGACTGCAGTCTTCAAATTTACTCAGAGCTGCAGGTCTCCTGGATTTTTTCAAGTGTCACTCATCTAACTGAGCCTGACAGCTGAGAAATGCCATCAGTTGCTTTACAGTCAGTTTAAAAAACATCCTCTACCTGGTATCTCTGCAGTGATTGTCTTGCTGCTCCCTGAAACCTCTTCATCATCATCTGAGGAGCTTGTACTTGAGTCACAAGTCAGGTCACTGTCACTGGTACTACTGTCCTGCAGCAAGTTGTACTTCTTTCTCGCAGCAGCCTCCCGTTTCTGCCTCAGTAGTCTGATCCGCTCCTTGTGCTTTTGGCTCCGATGACCTTTAACCTTGGCAACTCGGCCATTCTGTTTATCACTGGATTGCCGGTTTTTCTTGGCAGCCATAGTAGATGTTTCACTTTCAGAACGGGATCGCCTAGACTTACGCCCAACTGTGGCACCAGACACTCCAGAAGGGTCTCCTTCCACTGCTGTTTCTGCCTGGGAGGGTTCATTTTCTTCTGCAGAAGACAATGTATCTGAATCAGCCAGGTGACCACTAGAGGAAGGGGAAAGCATGCAATGATTAGAGGAGTCACTCTCATAAACTCGACCAGTTGTCGGCTTGTCACTCTCTGTGGATGCTAATTGAGACTCAGAAGAGTCTCTTCTCAGTTCCATCAACAAGCAAGGCATTGAAGAAAGAACTGCAGAATCTGCTACACCATCTTTCTGAACTTGAGATTCCAGTTCTACAGATCCGTCTTCCTCCTTGGCTGTCTCTTGTTCAGATGTTTTCGGTGGGACTTCAGACTCAATGAGTTCTTCAACTTTTCCCACTGCCTCTTCCATCTTCATTTCAGAATTTCAAGTTAAATCATGGAGCAGAGTCTAGGAAACGATATCAAAGATGCAACAGGAAAGCAACCTGTACAAAAACACACAAAATCAATAAAAAGAAATGGAGGATTATTTATTCAATAAACATGCCCACTTTCTAAGATTTTCTAACCAAAATGACCATTTTGAAGGCCTTTAAAATATTATATGTTCTTATCCATTTGCTTTAAACAGTCTGAAAATTCAAAGAGCTTAGCAAAATCCTAACAAATTCAACTACTAAGAAGGGCACATTATTCCACTATTACTAAACTTACAAAGCCAGCAAATAAATAAGAATTTTCAAGTTTAGAACTTTAAATAAATAGAAAAATGATCTTCAAAACTCTGATGTACTTAATGTGTATATTTGACTTTAATATAAATGAAAAAGAACACCTTAAAAAAAAAAAGTAGTCTGAGGGCTGAAGCTGTAGCTCAGTGGCAGAGCGCGGGCATTGCATGTGAGAGGCACTGGGTTCGATCCTCAGCACCACATAAAAATAAATACATAAAGGTATTGAATCCATCTACAACAAAAAATAAATAAAAAAGAAGTAGCGAGGTAAACTCTTTTTTACAAAACAATGCATGCTTTACATGCATTTGACAAATGAGCAACCAAAGTATGCATATCAAACCTGTCTGTACCCACAACCCTCCCGGTAAGACTGCTCAAAAGTAGCATTAAAACGAATGGCCAGATTCACTGTTCCCTCGGTCCTTCCTAGTTCCCATCTCTCTCTCATGCTGAATTTGAGTATAATGTCTAAGCAACACCCTCCCCCCCAATAAATAATGGCCTCAAAATACAGTTCAACTACTCTGTGAACCCAGAAAACTCTACTCTATGAATGACTCTAAAGGGTTTAAGAGAAGGCATCCTAAACACATTTTACACCTTACATGCTAAATTTAGAATTTAACACGCACACCACCACTGTGAATAATATAACTCTAATTAATCATGAAGAAACAGTCCAAAGGAAGTGGGCGAATGGAAGGAAGGCAGGGAGGGAAAGAGGCAGGGATAAGTAATCTTTAACCACAAGAGTCTATGACCTATATAGTGCAGATTTCATTAACTGGTAAGTTTTTAAGAGGATGCTAAGAATGTGCAACACAAGTCAATATCTTGCCTGCCCATGGAACATTACAGAGGGCAAAAACCATCATGTTCCATAAATCACAGACACAACATTAATCTAATGCTAGTCATGTGCACTGTGGCAAATTTATCAGTTGACTCTACCAAGTTACCTGATGGTTCAACTTATAATAGAAGATAACCCAAAAAAATCTGAAAAATTCTTTTATTGTTCTAACAGGCTAAGCCTTTTTGTTAATACGAACAGAGATATCCTATATCTGTTTTTATTTTTCATAGCCCTGTTCTCAACTGCTAATAAAACAGGAATTCTGATAGGTTTCCTTAATACTTTTATGAAAACCAGAACATTCATAGCTACTGGAATATTTTATTAGGTTTAAAATACTCCCATGGGGGGCTGGAGTTGTGGCTCAGTGGTAGAATGCTCAACTGGCATGCGTGAGGCACTGGGTTCCATAATCTTTAGCACCACATAAAAATAAATAAAGTTAATGTACTGTGTCCAACTAAAGAAAAAAATATTTTAAAAAATACTCCCATGGATAGCCTACTTCATAAGCATATTTGTATCATTACTAATTTTTCAATTAAATGAAAATAAGCATAAATGTTTTTCCTAACACTGTTTCAAAAGTAATGTAACACTTTTGAAAGCCAACAGAGTAAAAGTTAAAACAACAAATTTGAAGTGTCATAAATGAAGTATGTTTGCAACACAAACATGAAAAAAATTTGTCTATTTAAAATACCTCCCACGCACAAAGAATTAACCCTAGATTTTCTAATAATGAGTGTTTGATGTTGGTCATGGTGGTGCAAACCTGTAATCCCAGCAACTCAGGAAGCTTATAGAATCACAAATTCAAAGCCAGTCTGGGCAACTTAGTAAGACTCTGTCTCAAAATAAAAATAAAAAGTTCAGTGGTAGAGCATTTGCCTAGCATGTGTGAGGCCCTGGATTCAATTCCCAGCAACAAAAAAAGAAAATTGATTTTTCTGTTGATATATAACCAGGTGACCAATAGAGGAAGGGGAAAGCATGCAATGATTAGAGGAATCACTCTAATAAACTTGACCAGTTGTCAGCTTGTCACTTTCTGTGGATGCTAATTGAGACTCACTATATATATATATATATATATAAAGTGAAATACAGATTTTTTTCCTTAAAGTTAAAATACCTGAGAAATATAATGAAATGAAATTAATATCAATCATAAATAACAAACATCAAACCTCTACTTTTTTAAAGAAGGCAGCACTTTTCAAGGATGGACCTTTTCAAAATATCACAATACAATGTCCTGTTGAAAAATAAAATTTACTGCCCCATTTATTCAGAAACTGCCAAGGGGGTTGGTCCTTCCAAAGAAGCTAAGGCCTTGTTGGGGCTCTCACTTAATCTGGAGATAAGTGTCATGGAGTCCAGCACTGCCCCACCATGGTCTTCTGATCTCCCATATCACCTAGATCTACATTAATCTCCTTATGCAGGACAATGAGGTAATCTATACAGAGAATACCATCAAGGTTGTCACAAGAGCAGCTAGTAGAAATGTAGACCTTTTTGGCCTGGCTTATTTACAAACGCCCTGGCCAAAGTCTACATTGGTAGCCTCCTTGGTAACATAAGTGATGCTAAACCTGCTCTATCTTCTGGTGCTACATTAGCAAGTCCTTCTCCAGGTGAAGAGAAGAAAGTGGAAACAAATAAAGAATCTGAGGAGTCTCATGATGATGTGGGCTTTGGTCTTTTCAACCAAATTTCTTTTGTAAATGTTTAATAAAAAGATGAAAAATAAATTTGCTGAACTACCATAACTCTTATTTCTTCTGGAAACAAGTTGTGTGGGTAGACAAATGAATATAGACTTTTTCTTAAAAGAAAAATGATAATACCAATTATTTTCAATAAGGCCCATTAATCAAATGATCTTTCAAATTCCTTAAATTTAAGTATTAAATGAGATTTAAATTTCTGCTGTCTAAATAAGCAACCAGAATTGTGGTCAAAACCACTCACATTTGCCCAAATCAATCACAGAAGACTAACATCAACCATAAACAGGATACCAGTTAGCTCATTATGGCATGTCCATACAACAGGGCCACAAGAATGAGAAAGCTCTTTATATAGTGACATGGAGCAATTCTCATGAACAAAATTTAAAGGAACAAAAGAGATAATTATACAATTTGTATAAAGGCAATTATATTTATTTATGTGAATTTGTTTGTAGAAGCACAGAATCTCTGGTAATGCCAGCTGCTCTGGTAAGGAAAGAGTGGATAAAGAAACAAGAATAGAAGATTTGGTACTGTACTTAGTTTTGTACCTCTTGAATTCTATATTACAAAAAATCGTCTTTTACTCCTCTCTGACATAAAAATTTTCTGAAAAATCTTCTGAATAAAAGGGAGCTATGGGGCTGGGAATGTGGCTCAGGTAGTAGCGCGCTCATCTGGCATGCGTGCGGCCCGGGTTCGATCCTCAGCACCACATACCAACAGAGATGTTGTGTCCGCCGAGAACTAAAAAATAAATATTAAAAAAATTCTCTCTCTCTCTCTCTCTCTCCTCTCCTCTCCTCTCCTCTCCTCTCCTCTCCTCTCCTCTCCTCTCCTCCCTCCCTCCCTCCCTCCCTCCCTCCCTCCCTCCCTCTCTCTCTCTCTCTCTCTCTCTCTCTCTCTCTCTTAAAAAAAAAAAAAAAAGGGAGCTATGCTTTTTTTTTCTGGCCCTGACACCAAACTACTTTTGGGTCAGTTTTATTCAGTGAATTCTACTAGGCTTTCTCCTTATTGTACAAATTTAATTAAATCTAAGCAGGGGAAAGTCATCAGAGGTGGAAAACGAAGCTCTGACAAAACTCCCTATAGTGGAATTAAATTGAATTCCCTAAATACAAGAGGAAAAGATGTCATACATAGTTTAATTTTTCCCAATCACCAGACTACTTATTGCACAGATTGGTTTGGTTGAGGGAGGCTGTTTTTGATAGGGATAGTCAAGTAGATGGCAATAGAAAGCGATAAGATTATCAAATGGGAATTGCATCAGGTAAATGAGTTGAAAGGCTCTTGAACTTTCTGGGTTAATGTTTGCAGTGAATTTCTAAATATGCAACATATTTCTTATTAGAACAGCATTTTCTCCCATGCTGTTCTTCCCTCAATCTAAAAGCGAGACCCCTCCTTCTATAGGTATTAGAGTTCAACTACTTATGTCCCTATAACCTTACATCATTATTATTACTTGGTTCTCATCAGCCTCTCACACTCAACTGGACCACTCATTCATTCACTCATCTCTGAAATTCTTTTCTTACCACCACTTCAATCTCATATCTCCTTCTCCAGGTATTACTCTCTTCTTTCCCAAGATATTTCACTATTTTGTTGTCAGAACACAAAAGATCCCAAACTGATCACTGGGGTAATCATTTGACTAACCCTCTTTTACCACATTAAAGGTTCCAACCCTGAGTTACCTAGTGAAGCACAGAACTACAGATAATCTTTTCTACCATGGTATAATGTAGGTACTAAAGAAGAAATGATTACAGAATTTAGTTCGTTACTCCAGGAATCTTTGTTTTTTTTTTTTTGGGGGGGGGGTTGGGGGGGATGTAAACTGGGATTGAACCCAGGGGTGCTTAACCACTGAGCCACATCCCAGCCAGTTTGATTTTTTGAGACAGGGTCTCGCTAAGTTGCTGAGCTGGCTTTCAACTTGCAATCTTCTAGAGGCAAGCCACTGGGATTACAGGTATGCTCTACTGCACCCAGATCTAGGAATCTGGAGCAGAGGCTATTGCTCCACAGCAGCACTCATTCAATTCTCTTGCTAGAGTGACTTTAGTTAACAGAATAGCTCGTGATTATTTCCTGGCCGACCAAGGTGAAGTCTGTGTTGTACTTGAATCATTCCTCTAGGCAAGATGATATCCAAACAGACAAAAGAACAAGGCACATGGCTACTAATCTCACTCAGTCCCCCTTGATCTTTTGTTATTTGTTTCTGTTTGTTGTTTTTGTTTGTTTGTTTGTGATACTGGGGACTGAACTCAAGGACTTCCGTGGTACATGCCAGGGCAAATGCTCTACCATTGACCATGGTACCTGGTTGCCTGTCAAATTTCAACTTCTAACAGAACAGTGCTGGCCAAACACTTTACACAATGATAGCTAACTGACAATGTTATGATAAAACTAAACTTGACAGTAAAATCCAGGTGGAGTAGCCTGAGAGCTTCGCTTTCTAAAGTCCCTGTTGCTCCAATGTGGCAATAAAGAGTTTTTAAATCAATTCCTAATGGCTAGCCATTACCCTCCATTATCCCCTTGGATGAGAACCACCATGACAGGTCCAACAACAATCAAACCTAATTTCAGAATGGTTGATCAACAAATGCTTTCAGAGAAATTTCTTCATCAAAGGAGGAAAATGTGACAGCTATCAATATCAAAATGGAGTCATTTGTATGTGGGATAAAGGAATAGCCCTCTTTCATATGTGCTTATGATGGAAATAATACAAAGAATTCCTCAAAAATCAAAGTATTCCAGATAAGGCCCTTTCACAAGGATACTTCCATGACAATGCAGTCTCCACCAAGGAGCTAATGTCAATTCTTGCAATGAAAGTTTGCAACCAATGGTCTCTGTTTCAAAAAAAAAAAATAGTTTGCATAAACTTCTTGTTTTTGTCTTTAGAAGTTTCCTCTTTGGGGCTAGGGTTGTGGCTCAGAGTTAGAGCACTTGCCTAGCGCATCCGAGGCCCTGGGTTCGATCCTCAGCACCACATGAAAATAAATAAATAAGAACAAAGGTATTGTGTCCAACTACAACTAAAAATAAATAATTTTTTAAAAAGTTTCCTCTTTGTCATCACCCCCTTGAATGTACCTACGGTCCTCCACAGCACATTTATCAAGACTATAATTTCCTACTACTCTCAAACTCTTTGCTTTGAAAGGTGGGTATCTCTAGCATTCACTTCAGGTTGACTAATTCTAAGTAGCTTTCTAGCCTGTCCATTAGTTTCAGTGTCCACTCTCACCACTCTAGACAGAAACTCTGTCAGGTATTTCTCAATGAAAGCAATGATGTCATATTCTGTTTCTCTTCATGCTCTTTCTATCTTGATCCTACGTGTGAATCTCTTCTCATAAGGTAGGCTGGACGATACTTTCACAAAGAATTACATCTTTATATAAAAAGGTATTTTTAAATGTCCTAGAAGGAGATGGAGATGTGGTTCAGTGGTAAAGTGCTTGCCTCACATGCATGAAACCCTGGAGTTCAATCCCAGAGTTTACAAAATAAACGAATGAATAAATGTCCTATATAAAATTGGGATGGAGGAGAGATGACCACGAGGAGGGGAAGTTAAAGGCAACACGAGCTTTTTTTGTTTGTGCCATGTGTGGTGCTGGGATCTAATTTGGGGCCTTGTGCTAGGTGAAGGCTCTACCAGTGAGCCTCATCCCCAGCCCTGCAACATGGGATTTTGTGTTTTTGTTTTGTTTTGGGTTACTAGGGATTACTGCGTGTCCTGGGGGGGGAGGGGTCCCCTACCACAGAGCTACATCCCTAGCCCATTTCTTTTCTCATTTTCTTTTGAGACAGGATTTTTGGTGAATTGCTAAGGCTGGCCTTGAATTTGTGTTCCTTCTGTCTCAACCTCCTGAGTAGTTGGCATTACTGCACCAAGCCTGGTAGATGTTTTTCTCTCCTGTTAAAAAGAATTAGAGAGGCTGGGGCTGAGCACTAATTAACTTGCCTAGCATGTGTGAAGCACTGGGTTCGATTCTTAGCATTATATATAAATAAATAAAGGTCTATCAACAACTAAGAAAAATATTTTTAAAAAAAGAAAAAAGAAAAGAATTAGACCCAGCAGCTCAGGAGGCTGAGACAGGAGGATAGTGAGTTCAAAGCCAACCTCAGCAAAAACAAGGTGCTAAGCAACTCAGTGAGATCCAGTCTCTAAATAAAATGCAAAATAGGGCTGGGGATGTGGCTCACTGGTTGAGTACCCCTGAGTTCAATCCCTGGTACGAAAAAAGGACTTAGCTGAACTGTGTGTGGTGGCACATACCAGTAATAACAGCAATACGGGAGGGTAATGCAAGAGGATCACGCATTCAATGCCAGTTTCTGCTATGCAGTAAGAGCCTACTTCAAAATTTTAAAGAGGAATGTGGGGGAGACTGGGGGTGTAGATCAGTGGTAGAGAGCACCTAGGTTCAATACCCCAGTACCAAAAAAAAAAAAAATATATATATATATACACACACACACACACACACACACACACACACACACACACGCTGAGTAGAGCATGTGCCCACCTATAACCCCAGCTACTCAGGGAGGCTGAGGCAAAAGAAGCCAAATTCAAGCCAACTTCAGCCACTTGGCAAGACCCTGCCTTGAATTTTTTTTTTTTTTTTAAAGTGGCTAACTATATATGTAGCTCAGTGATAGAGTGCTTGCCAGTATCCAAAGGCCTTAGGTTCAATCCCCAGTAAGGCAAAAAAATAAAATAATGTATGCAGTAATCTAAAAGGCTAAATTAATTTTAATTCTGGACAACAAAAACGTGCTTGTTTTATTAGATGTTGTAAACCTTAAGAAACTAAGGCAACAGAAGATGAATACAGGGGTAAAGTTAATAGAATCGAAGCAGTAAACTGCCTCCATGGGAAGAGACAGGAAGTAGAAAGTATCCTGCTGAATGAGGTTATTGTGAAGATCTAGGAGAAAAGTTGAGGGAGTTTGTTTCAGGTCAGATGTCCTTGGCCAGCAAAGCTTAATACAAAATGAAAAAAAAGGGTAGGCATGGGGGTTTGCAAAACATGTAAAGGGGGAACCTGATGTAGCTCAGTGGAAGAACACTTTTTGCCTACCATGCACAAGGCCCTGAGTTCTATCCTCAGCCCTGGGGAAGGAAAGACAGAGGGGAAGGAGGAAATGCTCAGAGAGAGAGAAGCTGGGGAGGGGCACGAGTTATAACATCTGACAGAATAAAACTTCTGGGTAAATTAATTTATATAGAGTCAAAAAGAACAATTTGAAATATTCAGTTTTCAAACTATGTAGGAACCATTAACATAAACTTAAAGGTAGGGTGGAGAATGTGATTGCTCTCCCCTGCTCACCTCTCCAGTTTCCTCTGGGACATCACACACCCTAGCTCCCTCCAGCTACAAAGAATGTCACAAAAACAGAGTTTTTTCAGATCTCTGGCCTTTCACACTCATTTTGTGTTGCCTTCTTGCTGGATACTTTTCACAGAAACCAGAACAATACAGACTAGTACCCCTATTATGCGTATATTACCAGCCTTATGTTCTTCCACAGCATCTGGCACAATTTTAAACTGTCCATCACCCAAATATAAGAACATGTATTAATTTTAAGGGAAAAAAACTGTATAATCAACCCCTACCCCACCCGCCAGCTTATTTACCTCTGTTTGCAACAAGCAAAGCAGACCTTCAGGCAAAAACTATTATCAAGGCAACAAGAACCTATCTAATCTTTCACTGCCTAATGATAAACAAAACAGGAATCCCTGAAAGTTTCTCTGGACTACAAATTTTCCAAGAAGGTAGAAAGCAGGATTATTAGTTAAAGGTGAAGATGAAGGAGATGATGCCACAGTATGGTCTGAGAGTCTCCAAGGGTCCAATGTGATTAAAGGCTTGGTCTCAGGATAGTTTCTATGAGTGGGGACTGGGGAAGGTCCTGAGGTCACTGAGGGTGGGCATTCAGAAAGTAGTTCTGGTAGTTCTCAAGAAAGGGTTGTTATAAAAGCCTGACTTTGGTCCCATGCAGCTCTCTGCTCTAACTTGCTTACTTTCTCCACCACTGCTAACCATGCTGTGAGGAAATACAGCCAAGGGGCAGCTCTCACTGAGTCTGTATTAGGCCATTTGAATTTTCAGACTCCAAACTGTGAGGGTTCAATCCCTAGTATAGGAAAGAAAAAGAAGGGAGGGAGGGCAGAGAAAGAAAGGAAGTAAGTTGAGGAAACGAAAGGAAAGGGAGGGAGGGAGGGAAGGAAGGAAATAAATGGCAATGAAAAACAAGAAAACCACTTATCCATCCTCCAGGCCAGACAAGATGGAGACTACAAGAGAAAAAAAAAAAAAAAAAAAAAAAAAACACCACTAGCAAGGCGAAGCCATTTCCTCAGTGAAAAATCAAGTCACTGTTAGTGTAAGAAGGTAAAGTTCAGAATACGTTGATAATATAGTACTGATGATTTTGCAGATGAAGAACTTCACTGGACAACATGAAAGGGCATTACAGAAGGAAAGACACAGAATAGGGATGGTGCATTGCTTTCTCTAGAGATGGTAGTATATAAGAAAAAGGGTTATCTTAGGAGTTGGGGGTGTCTTCTGGTGATATTCATGAAACAAAAAGATACCCTTATATGTGTAATACACTCAGATCATGACTGAGTCAGCTTATTTCACAACCAACAGGTAGCAACTGAACCTTTAAAAACACTGTCTAAAGAAACTCATATACAGCTGGTCTTGGTGGTGCACACCTATAATCCCAGTGGCTCAGGAGACTGAAGCAGGAGGATCAGGAGTTCAAAGTCAGTCTCAGTAACTTAGCAAGGCACACAGCAACTCAGTGAGACCCTGTCTCTAAATAAAATATAAAAAAGGGCTGGGGGTGTGGCTCAGTGGTTAAGCACCCATGGGTTCAATCCGCAGTACCAAAAAAAAAAAAAAAAAAAGAAAGAAGGAAAGGAGGGTGGGAGGAGAGGAAGGGGAAATGAAACTCATATACAGGTAAAATAATGTTCATGTCATCTTTGTTTTGTGAGATACTAACAAAAATAAACATATACTAAAAATAGAATGGGAAAATTATGGTACATTACTACAATGAAGTAGCATAAAATAATGGAGACAAGTGAAAATCAATGAATCAAAATGGATGAATTTCAAAAACAATGGTAAGTCAGTGGGTAACACAGGACTATAACATCAGTTCCTGGGGTGGGTAAGGGAAACCTTGAGGAGGATCATACATTCAGGGCTAGCCAGTCTCCACAGCTTATGGAGATGCTGTCTCAAAATGAAAAATGAAGGGCTAGAAATGTAGCTCTATGGTAGAATGCACTTGAATTCAATCCCCAGCACCAAGGGGGGTGGGGGGGGGAGGGTTTCCCCAAATGTCAGTCAGAACACTGATTACCTGTAAGTGGAAAAATTGGAAAAGATTGTGAATAGACAGAGCTTTAAAAATATTGGGAGAGGAAGACCACAGTTTTTCAGTTACACTGTTGGCCAGCACAGGACTCTTCCCCATGGCCTATGCTGTCTAATTGTATTTGTGTGCAGCAGAGGTTTCACCTGGCTCCTGAGGTCCTCATCACAGGTGTCTGTATCTTGACTGGGATCTTGTATAGAAAGACCTACAGGGCATATGTCACAGGCATGGCTTGATGGTATTCAAGGAGATGCACTCCCCAAGAGAGGCCATGTGGCTGGGTGTAGTGACATATACATATAATCCCAGTGGCTTGAGAGGTTGAGGCAGTTCAAAGCCAGCTTCAGCACAAGCAAGGCTCTAAGCAACTCAGTGAGATCCTATCTCTAAATAAAAGACAAAATAGGGCTGAGAATGTGGCTCAGTGGTTAAGTGCCCCTGAGTTCAATCCTTGGTACCCCCACACACAAAAAAATGTATTAGCAGAGCAGGGAATGATGGTGCCTGCCTGTAATCCCAACAACTCAGGAGTGTGAGACCAGAAAATCAAGTTCAAGGCCAACCTGGGCAACCTAGCAAAATCCTGTCTCAACATAAAAAATAAAAATGGCTGGGGATGTAGTGCTGTGATAAGGTGCCCCTGGATCTGATACTCAGTATACCACTACCACCAACACCACTCCTACACACACACACACACACACACACACACACACACACACACACGTATGTATGTATTGGAAGGTAAGGAATTCTAAGGGCAAGTACTAGAGTGTGCAAATCTCCCCAAAATACTATTATAAAAGCAAGTCAAAATTAACAAATAAAACTATTTCAATGCTCTGAAAATCCAGTGAACTTGTAAGAAATTACAGGAGAAACCTCTAAAAAGTCAAGTTCTTTATATATCCAAGAGATTAGTGCTCTGATGTGCGATTGGCAAAAATTTATTCCCAAAACGTAGGCTCTTTTTTCACCTCACTGATTGTTTCTTTTGCTGAGAAGAAGCTTTATAGTTTGAGACCATCCCATTTATTGATTCTTTATTTTAATTCTGATAAGAGTCTTATTAAGAAGTCAGGGCCTAATCCAACATGATGGAGATTTCGGCCTACTTTTTCTTCTATTAGCTGCAGTGTCTCTGGTTTAATTCCTAGGTCCTTGATCCACTGAGTTGAGTTTTGGGCATGGTAAAAGATAGGGGTGTAATTCATTATGTTCAATAAACGGGCCAAGGAATTGAACAGATACATCTCAGAAGAGGATATACAATCCATCAACAAATATATGAAAAAATATTCAATATCTCTAGCAATTAGAGAAATGCAAATAAAAACTAATCTAAGATACCATCCCATTCCAGTCACAATGGCAGCTATTAAAAATACAAACAATAATAAGTGTTGGGGAGGAAATGGGGGAAAAAACCACACTCATACATGGCTGATGGGATTGCAAATTGGTGCAGCCAATATGAAAAAGCAGTATGGAGATTCCTTGGAAAGCTGGGAATAGAACCACCATTTTGACCCAGCTATCCCATTCCTCGGTCTATATCCAAAGGACTTAAAAACAGCATATTACTGGGACATAACCACATCAATGTTTATAGCACCACAATTCACAACAGCTAAACTGTGGAACCAACCTAGATGCCCTTCAGTAGATGAGTGGATAATGAAAATGTGATATATATATACACAATGGAATATTATTCAGCATTAAGAGAATAAATCATGGCATTTGCAGGTAAATGTATAGAGCTGGAGAATATAATGCTAAGTGAAGTTAGCTAATCCCAAAAAACCAAATGCCGAATGTTTTCTCTGATATAAGGATGCTGATTCATAATGGAGTTGGGGGTGGGGAGCATGGGAGGATTAGACGAACTCTAGACAAAGTAAAAGGGAGGCAAGGTAAGGGAGGGCACATGAGGGTAGGAAAGACACATGAGGGTGGAATGAGATGGACATCACTGCCCTAAGTAGGAGGGCATATGAGGGTGGAATGAGATGGACATCACTGCCCTAAGTACATGTATGAAGACACGAATGGTGTGACTCTACTTTGTGAACAACCAAAGATATGAAAAATTGTGTTCTATATGTGTAATATGAATTGTAATGCATTCTGCTATCATACATAACAAATCAGAATTAAAAATTTTTTTTAAAAAAGAAAGAATTGCTCTGCAAAAAGATAAGCATTAAAAAAAAGTCAAGTTTAAGATTAAAAAGAAGAAAGGGGGCCAGGGTCGTGGCTCAGTGGTGGATATGCATATGCTTGCCTTGCATATGCAAGGCACATAGGTTCCATCCTCAGTACCACATAAAAATAAATAAATAAATATGTAGTGTCCATCTTCAAATAAAACAAAAAAAATTTAAAAAGGAAGAAAGAGGAGAAAGTATATAAACTGGGCAGAGAAATCAAGTAACTATACACTGCAGCAGACATATTTCACAGATTTGTCTTAGTGATCTAAGAGGAAGAACCGTCAATAACACTTAAAGGGAAAAATATCAAAATTCAAAATGGCTACAATACTTTATCTAAAATGCCCCATTTCAACAACAAAAAATGAACACTTTCAAAGAAACAGGAAATTATGACCCATTCACAGAAGAAAAAAAAAGTAGTTGGAAAAAAATGAGTGTCCTCGAGTGTTGGGCTAAGCAAAAAATTCAAAACTTATTTTAAATATGTTCAAAGAAGGGGCTGGGGCTCAGTGGTAGAGCGCTCGCCTAGCACGTGCAAGGCCCTGGGTTCGATCCTCAGCACCACATAAAAATAAGTAAATAAAATAAAGGCATTGTGTCCAACTACACCTAAAAAATAAATATTTTTTTAAAAAATATGTTTAAAGAAAAGAAGGAAGGGACTGGGGGATGTAGCTCAGTGATAGACCATTCCTTGGGTGATTATGAATAGACTACAGAAGAGGTAAAAAGTCTAAACCAGGCACAGTGGCACTCACCTGTAATCCCAGTGGCTTGGGAGGATGAAACAGGAAAATGGTGAGTACAAAGCCAACCTCAGCAAAAAACTCAAGTGAGACCCTATCTCTAAATAAAATACAAAATAAGGCTGGGGATGTGGCTCAGGGGTCAACTTCAATCGAGTTCAATCCCAGGGACACACTCCCTGCCAAAAGAGTCTAGTGGTAGAGAAAGAATCAACTTGAATTTGAAATGGATATTAGCTCACAAGAATACAAGCCCAGGGGCTGGGTATATAGTTCAGTTGGTAGAGTGCTTGTCACACAAGCCCAAGGCCCTGGGTTCAATCACCAGCACCAAAAAAAAAAAAAAAAAAAAAAGAATACAAGCCTCAAAGAAAACTAATGGAACGAGGTATATAGCTCAATGGTACAGAGCTTGCCTAGCATGCACAAGGCTCTAGGTTCCATGCCTACCACAGTGCAAAAATAAATACAGATTTGAACATCATCAATACATGATGGCAGAAAACATCTAGCAAGAAAGCACAGGATGAAGAAATTTTAACAGACATTAATATTAAAAAGATGTGAACTGTGGGACGTGGTGGCATACACCTCTAATCCCAACCACTTGGGAGGCTGAAGTAGGAGAACTGCAAGTTCAAAGCCAGCTTCAGCAATGTAGGGAGGCCCTAAGCAACTCAGTGAGACATTTTCTCTAAATAAAATACAAAAAGGGCAAGGGATGAGGATCAGGGGTTAAGCACCCCTGGGTTCAATCCCTAGTACCCCATAAAATTTTAAGATATAAACCAGTCGCTTTCATGTACAAAGTAGTAGATAATTAACTTTGGAGGAAAAAAAAGAC
The DNA here is from genome assembly GCF_045843805.1 of Urocitellus parryii. Classification (NCBI taxonomy): domain Eukaryota; kingdom Metazoa; phylum Chordata; class Mammalia; order Rodentia; family Sciuridae; genus Urocitellus; species Urocitellus parryii. The sequence continues at coordinate 27,128,677 of NC_135543.1, forward strand.
ATAAAATACATAGAGAAGCCTTCCTTCTCTAAATGCTCTTCTATGTTTAACAGCTTCATGTAGACTTGAATTGTGTGCAAGGACCATGATTAATGGAGTCTTACCTAAGACCAACTACTACCGGAAACTTTCCTGAGGATTTTGACGTAACAGTGTATAAAATCACTAACTTTTCAACATTAAAAAGGCTTGCCTTTTACACTTTTCAATTTTACACTTGATGAACAACTGTCGTTAACCATCCTTCATAACAACGACATGAGAGTTTCATTAAAATAAATGAGAAAACTAATTGTATTATTGCTCTTTCTGGTGACAAAATGCAAACTGAAATCATTTGGTGTTACAAGTTGACTGCTGCCACAGGGACTTTTCCATTTAAACCACAAGCCGACACAAACACAGCCAATTAAATGATATGTTCCTAAGATCGGAATGTTATCTCCATGATAGTCTCCGCCTCCCATGCACAGGCTCTGGGTTCTATCCCCAGCACTACAATAAACAAATAAATAATATGGTTTCTTAGACAAAATTTTGCTCCAGTCATATAGAATGGGTCATTCTAATCGCTAGCCCTTCTGGAACTATACATCACTACCCTTGAACTGTAAGAAATATAAGCAGCTACTGTCTCAAACAGGATCTATATGAACTAGTCAACTACTGCTGCTCCACATGTATAAACTATAGCATTAGACAAATTCATGAGTTCCAGATTTGCTCTTTTGCACAAAACTAAATATGGCTTTCTAATTAATCAGGAAGAAAAAAAAAAAAAAGCTTTAAAAAGGGCCAGTTTTCTACTGACAAACAAGAATGTTTTTGTCCACTACACTAGAAGCTATATTCTTCCTGTCATACTGGAGACAGAATTCAGGGGTGTTCCACCACCAAACCCCCAGCCCTTTTAGAACTTTTTATATTTTATTTTGAGAGATGGGGTCTCACCAAATTGCCCAAACTGGCCTCAAACCTGAAATCCTCCTGCTTCAGTCTCCTAAATCCCTGGGATTACAGATATATGCCACCACCAAAATTTGTCATAGAAATTTAAGCTTTAAAAGAGACTTAGAGTTGATCTTGTCTGTGCCTTTTCAATGCAGGACTTGTCAAAACAAGATACCTTCTATTTTATCTACTATAACTTCAAATACTAAGTGATATGGCTTACACCAATCCCCCTTGAAAGAGTAGTGTGTGTGAGTAAAATTAAAGGCTGTTTTTATATGATACAAAATAGGGCTGGGGATGTGGTTCAGTGTTTTAGTGCCCCTGAGATCAATCCCTGGTCCCTCTCCCCCTAAAAAACACAGCAGTTCCAGACCAGCAAAACAATAAAACTTAAGCGGCTGAGCTCTCTGCTCTTTAAATCTGTTTTTCTTTTCTTTTTTAATTTGAAACATCACCACAGAGAATATTACATATTACGAGTGTGCAATTTGATGGATATTTTTTCCAAAATGAACATATCTATGCAACAATGACAGAGAATATTTCCAACATTCCAGAACTATCTTTCATGCCTGCTCTAATCATTATAAAACAGACTGAAATTAAGGAGAACTTCCTTATAACTTTTTTCACACCCCATACTTCCTCATACTGAGAGTAAAGACTAGAAGGCTGCCCCTCTTAACCTAGCAGAAGCCAAGGACACTAAGTGGAGACTGAAGACTATTCCCACCACAGTGTCTAGGACTGCCTAGCTAGATCTGCATGTGTTTAGCACATGGCTTTTTTTTTTTTTTTGGCGGGGGGGGGGGGGGGGGCAAGGGATTAGCCAGGTCCCCAGCCTTATTTTATATTTTATTTAGAGACAGGGTCTTGCTGAGTTGCTTAGTGCCTCGCTTTTGCTGAGGCTGGCTTTGAACTCCTAATCCTTCTGCCTCAACCTTCAGAGCCGCTGGGATTATATGCATGTGCCATCCTGCCCGGCTACCACCTGGCTTTTATTTCCATAAGGTGTAATCACTTCTGTGGAACTGGAGGAAAAGCTATCTAGTTGCTTCTCCCACGTCTGATCAAATTACATAAAGCATATTTTTCCTTTTCCATCATTTTGCCTATTTCTTGTGAGGGCAGCCAAATCCAACCAGCTGGGTTTCCAGCAGGGTCCCTGGGCTAAGCTGCCAGAAAAAAATTACCCACCCCAAAAAACAAACTATTTCAAACTTTATCATCATAAACAAGTTTTGCCTATTCCCAACTTTCACCTAAAGAGAATGCTATTAACAGGTACTCTTTGGTGTCAAACCACTTTAGTTCAACATCATGTCTCATATATACATTCAATCATATACCAGCATTTCATTTTCATTCTTCCAAAGTATTCCATTTTATGACTAGACCACAACTTATCTATCCATTTCATTCTGATGGACATCTGGGTTGTTTTTAGTTTGTGCTGCCATGAACAATATAGAACGTTCAGAAGAAGTTTTTTAAAATGGTTGTGTCAATTTTCCCTCCGGGTCAGAAAGTGCTTGTGTAGTATGTTCAAGGTCGTAGGTTCCATCCCGCCACTGATTTGGGGGGTAGGTTGCCTTCCCACCAACAATGTCTGAGAAATCTTCATCCTCCCCCACATCTTCATCAGCATTATTCTTGTTTTCGCTTTAAACATTTAGTCATTCTACTGAAAGTAAAATAATATTCCCTCTAAGTGTTTCCTATTCAATAGACATAACCAGATCTACTACAACCCTAATCTAGACATTTCCTTTTTTTTTGGTGGCACTGGGGATTGAACCCAGGGCCTAGTGCAAGCACTCTACTCCTGAGCTACACCCCAGCCCAAGATATTTCTATTTCAGTGTCTCCAACAAAAAAAACAAATTTAATAAAATGTCTCCACCCAAATGCACACTCTTCCTTCTTTATAATCACTCTAGTGACACTAAAATATTACCTTATGTGGCAATTATTTGAAAATATCTTATTTCCCTCCCCCCTTAACTCAAGTGCTAGTTCTGGCAAACTGCAGACAAAAAAAAAATTAGTGCTGTGTGTGTGTGCGCGCGCGCAGTGTTGGGGGTGGAATCCAGGGCCTCAAGAAAGCTATGCAAGTGGTTTTACCACTGAACTACTTCCCCCACCACACAACATTTTTTTTTTTTTTTAATCTTAAAACAGGGACTTGCTCAATTGCCCAGGCTGACCTTGAACTTGGGATCCTCCAGCCTCAACCTCAGGAATAATTTAAGATTACAGGCAAGTACCACTGCAATTGGTGTAAGTTTTGTTGCCCTGCCACCTTGATGATATAGAGGTCCTAAAAATTTAAGACCCTGCCAAACAGATAAAACTCATGCCTGACCCAGAAGCTGGCAAAAGGAAGAAGGGGAAGGTGGAAGAGCTGCAATCATAGAAGGTATCTCATTACAAAGAGGTGAGTCAACAGAGAGGCCACAATGTGCATAAACTACAAAATCGTTGCAGCTTCATTTCTGCCCTCCAAATCTCATACAATAATCTGTACTTGCCCAACCTTTTTAGAAAGATACAGGAAAGGAAATTCTGGCAAAGGCAATACAGCCTAATCCAACTGAGAGATTATAAACTTCTATGACAACAATGTAGAAGATAACATAAATATTAAGAAAGCAAAATAGAATATGTAGTCTAGGAATGCAAGACAAGGAAGAACATCATCAATACTGACTAGTGGCCATTCTCAAATTCGATTCTGTTTTATCTCATCAATTCCCAGGCCATTATCAAATCCATGCCACTGGCAGCAGGGTAGGTACCAAATGCAGTGCTTCCTACATGCTACAAAAGATCTCTGCACTGGACTATATCCCAATCCTTTATATATTTATTTTAACACAGGGCCTTGTTCAGTTGTCCAGACTATTCTCAAGTTCCTAGGCTCAAGTGATCCTTTTGCATTACCTTCCAAGTAGCTGCCAACTACAGGTACACACCAATATGTCTAGCTCTCAGATTCATTTTTAAGGAAAATTAGTGTGTATAATGTCCCATTTGTGTAATAGTGAGAGGAAAACCTAAGTGTATCTGTGCATTTTAAAAAAATTACAAGGAAACAGGAAATCAATAGTGGAGGGTAGGAAAGTAGAAAGTTTAGAAGATGAAGAAGAGACATTTTTCATTATCTTATCAACCAACATAAAAACTCACCTTTAAAAACTACATTTAGGTTGAAATTGGCAGCACATATCTGAAATCCCAGGCCACAGGAGGCTGAGGCAGAAGGATCTCAAGTTCAAAGCCAGCCTGGCCAACTTACTGAGACCCTATTTCAAAAATAGTTATTTTTTTAAAAGTCTGGCAGCATAGTTCAGTGGTGGAGTGCTTGCTTAGCATGCACAAGGCACTGGCTTCAATCCTCAATTATGGGTGCCTCCCTACCCAAGGGAGGCTGAAAGCCAAAAACAAGGGAAAAAAATCTTACAAAGCAAGAAGAGAAAAATAACTAATTACCTATACAAGAACCCCAAAAAGTTTACAAATGATTTTTCAACAGAAACGAAGAAGGCCACACAGTTGTGCATAGCACAAAGTGCAAATCTTAGTTGGGCGCAATAGTGCATGCCTGTAATCCCAGAGGCTCAAGAGGCTGAGGGAGGAGAATCACAAGTTTGAAGCCCTAAGCAACTTAGTGAGACCCTGTCTAAAAATAAGAAGGGCTAGAGATGTGGCTCAGTGGTTAAGCACCCTGCTGGGTACAATTCCCTGTACCAAGAAAAAGAAAAAGAAAACAAGAAAGTACAAAAGTATAAATCTTATATCCTGAACAAAGCTAACTTATGAAGGTGAGAGCTGGAATTGTAGCTCAGTGGTAGAGGGCTTGCCTGTGAGGCACTGGTTCAATCCTCAGCACCACATAAAAATAAATAAAGGTATTGTATCCATCTACAACTAAAACTATATGTTTAAAAAAATGAAGGTGAGAGTCAGCAGTGAAAAAGGAAAAAAAGGAGAAGGACAAAGAGGAGGTGGTGATGGAGGTGGTGAGGTCTGGGATGGCTCAGTGGAAGAATGTTTGCCTAGAACATGCATGAGGCTCTGGGTTCCATCCCCAGCACTGCAATAAATAAGCAAATAAAAATGATTAATGGACAACTACAGAATCTTAAACCTCTATTACAAAGCAAGAGAAATGTAAGAAAAAACAAAGAAAAGAGCTGGGGACAATGGCATACAATTGTAAACCCTGCTATTCTGGAAGCTAAGGAAGAAGCTTAGCATTCCAGGCCAGCTTCAGCAATTTAGTGAGACCCTGTCTCAAAATAAATGTTTCAAAAAAGGACTGGGAATATATCTCAGTGGCAGAGTACTTGTCTACCATGGATGAGGCTCTGGATTCAATTCTGAGTACTGAAAAGAAAAAAAGAAAAAAAACAATAAAGGTCATAGGCACCCAAGAAAATATTTCAAAAACCCCATCATCTGAGATAACTTCAAGGTATTTAATTATCCAAAGAATCAAGGTTAGGAAACTTGAACAAATTCCCAGAATATGAGAGAATCAGGATTTAAACCAAAATGGTATCAGACTCCAAATTCTTAACCACATTCCATTCTGCAGCATTTACCATAGAACATTACTTCCTGCAATCATGAATTGCTCAATAAGTAGATGCTATTGATGATAATAAAGTCAAAATAAAGGGTGCTTCTATTATAAATAATTCTCCTAAGATTGATTTTCATTCAAAAATGCTGAAAATATCCAGCCAAAAATTCAAAGCAACCAAAGATATCCTTCAGTTGGTGAACGAATAAACTGGTACATCCAAACAATGGAATATTATTCAGTGATAAAAAAAAAAAAAAACGAGTTATCTAGCCACAAAAAGAGGAAACTTAAATTCATATTACTAAGTGAAATAAATTAATTCTGGTGTGTGTGTGTGTGTGTGTGTGTGTGTGTATTGGTTATTGGGAACTGAACCCAGGGTTGCCCAACCACAGATATGCATCCCAGCCCTTTTTTATATTGAGACAGATTCTAACTAAACTGCTCAGGTTGGCTTCTAATTGCAATCCTCCTATCTCGATCTGCCAAGTAGCTGGAGTTATAGACATGTGCCCTGCTAAAAGAAACCAATTTTAACAAGCTACATACTCTACAAATTCAACCACATGCCATACTAGATATAGCAAAACTAGAGTGGCAGTCAAAGATCAGCGATTGAAAGCAGTTAGAGGAAAAGAAAGAATGAAGAAGAGTTCATATTTTTAAGTCAGAGAAACTATTCTGTATGATACTGTAATGGTAGATACATGTCATGATTCTCTTCTTTAAACTCCTAGACTACAATACCCAAAGTGAACTAATATAAACTATGGACTTTGGGTGGCAAAGATTTGTCAGTGTAGGCTCATGGATTGTAACAAATGCACCACTGTGGTGGGAGATCATTGATACCTGACATTAGGCACTGTCCAAACCCATGGAACCGTTTATTCAGTGAAATGTTTTAGTCAGCTTTTTCATCGTAGCAACAAACAGATCTGAGAAGAACAACTTTGGAGGAGGAAGTTTAGTTGTTTCTCAGTTTCAGAGGTCTCAGTTCATACAGCCAACTCCATTGCTCTAGGCCCAAGATAAAGCAGCACATTATAATGGTAAGGGTGTGGAGGAGGAAAGCAGCTCAGAACATAACAATCAGGAAGCCTACAAAAAACTCCCCTCACCACGAAAAAAAACAAACTCTAAATGCACACTCTCTGGATGACCCATGTCCTCCATACACCTCACCTGCATACAGTTACAACCCAGTCATCAGGTGATTAATACCCTGATTACGTTAAGAATCTCATAACATAAGCATTTTACCTCTAAACTTTCTTGCATTATCTTACACATAAACTTTTGGGGGATACCTCACTACTAAACCATAACAGTTAATCCACAAAGAATCTCAGTTATTGAACATAAAAAAAAGCCAAACTCTCATATAAACTATGAACTGTAAAAATATATCAATACTGGCTCATGTACTAAAACAAAACTATCAAGGTAATGTCAAGATGTTAATAAAGTCAGGTGTGAGGTGTAGTGGTTCACTCTTGTAATTATAAGACTCTGGAGGCTGAGGTAGAAGCCTTGCAAGTTCAAGACCAGCCTCAGCAACTTAGTGAGAACTTGTCTCAAAATAAAACAATAAAATTTAAAAGGACTGAGGCTGTGGCTGATGGTAAAGCATCCCTGGGTTCAATCGCTGGTACCAAAAAAAAAAAAAAGAAAAAAAATGTATTTAAAGATATTAATTAATAAAAAGGCAAACTGGGCAGGGGGAAAGGAGGTAATACAGGAACTTTGTACCTTGCTCAATTTTTCTACAAACTAAAACTGCTCTATAAAATAATGTGTATTTTTTAAAAAAAGAAAAAAAAAGTTAAGCCTCATGGTTCATGCCTGTAATTCCAGAAACTCAGGAACTGAGAATCTATCTCTGATACAGTGCTTGCATAGCATGTGCAAGGTCCTGGGTTCAATCCCCAGCACTGAAAAAACAGAACTACAACCTTGGGAGGTGGAACAGAGGGAGGAGTTGCAGGATCTGGGGCAAAATGTGAGGAAACTTGTTACCTCACATCTGCCAACTTTGCCTCATGAGAGGAAAATGTGGCTGAAAATGAAGTCCAAAAAAGCAATATGCAGCAGCCTCAGCAACTTAAGGACTTAAGCCACTCAGTGAGACCCTATTTCTAAACTTCAAAAAATTATAAATAGTTGGGGATGCGGCTCAGTGGCAAAGCACTCACGGATTCAATCCTTGGTACCTTTAAAAAAAAAAAAAAAAAAAAAGTAGTGCCTCTAAGCCACACTCTAAGGTGTCAGCTCCTCGTAACCTGCTCCCATCCCAGTAAATTTTCAACACAATCTAAATAAAATATGAATCATAATCTAAATCTAAATCTAAATTTGGGGGAGGGTTGAAAACAAGGGTGCTTAACCCCTGAGCTACATCCCCAGCCCTATTTTGTATTTTATTTAGAGATAGGGTCTCACTGAATTGCTTAGTGCCTTGCTTTTGCTGAGGCTGGCTTTGAACTTGCGATCCTCCTTTCTCAGCCTCTTCCTACCTAAGCATCCGGATCCACTGAGATTATGAGCATGTGCCAGCCCTGAAACCAGGTCTCTCAAAAATGCTTAGGGTCTCGATAAATTGCTGAGATTGGCTTTGAACTTGCAATCCTCTTACCTCAGACACCTGAGCCACTGCGACGACCCAGCTCAACCTAAATAATCTTACCATGAATCAGCCAAGACCTCAATGTTTTCCATGTTCCAAGAAATATTTAAAATATATACATACACACACACAAAAAAAAAAACACACATGCAATTTCGTTTTTAAAATGCACTAAAAAATGAGCATGGTGGTACACATATATTGTAATCCCAGACACTGGGGACAGCTTTGGCAGGAAGTTCCCAAGTTCTAGGCCAGTATGGGAAACTTAGCAAAGCCTTGCCTCAAAATCAAAATTTTAAAAAGGGACTGAGTATGTAGTTCAGTTATAGAGTACTTGCCTAGCATGTTCAAGGCCCTGGGTTCAATCCATATACTGCCCCCCCCCCCAAAAAAAACTGTAATTTCAAAGCACTACACAAGATAAATGGCTACCCACACTGAAAACTAAACAATTCTATTTAGGGTTTAGGAACATTTTAATTATTTTTATTAATTACTGCTCATAGTTAACCTACAATGAATAATCCTCATTTCTAAGAAAAGAATATGTAGGTCAATGGCCATGATATATTTAGAAAAATATATTTAGAATACTTTCTGAATTTCCAGCCTGTTCCTCAGCCTAAGACTGGATCATGCTACAAAGCAGTCTTCTTTAAAATCTGAACTGGGAGGGGGGGTGCTGAGGATTGAATCCAGTGCCTTGTGCCTATGAGGTAAGCACTCTACCACTGAGCCACAACCCCAGCCCGGCAAATCTAAATCTTTACAAAAGATAAATTAGACTATCCACATTAAAGATATACATGTTTAACCAGGTACAGTGTCCATGCCTGTAATCCCAGGGATTTGGGAGCCTGAGGCAGGGGGATCAAAATTCCAGCCTGCTGGACCCTGTGGTGCATATCTGTAATCCTGCTGCAGGGGGGATGAAACAGGAGGATTGAAAATTCAAGGCCAGCCTTGAAAATTTACTGATGCCCTAAGGAACTTCAAAGGACCCTGTCTCAAAAAAATGGCAGGGTTGTAGCTCTTGTAGCTCAGTAGTTCAGACCCCTGGGTTCAATCCCCAGTATAAAGGGGGAAAAAAACTGAATAGCTTTAAAATCAGAAAGGTATTCCTCATAGTTCTGGAAGTTAGGAAATTTGAGTTCAAGGCCCTGGTAGATTTGGTTCATGTTGAGTGTATATTTCCTGGTTCAAAAAAACGAGGACTGAGCGCTGTGGGCTGGCGGGCTAGTGGGATGGCAGATGAGGAACAAGAACTGACCGTGAGTGAACACCAAGTTTGAGGAGGAAAATAAGAAATTGGAGGAAGTACAGAAGGTGGACAGGGTAAAAGAAAGACTTTTTTCTAAAGAATTACGATGTATGATGTATGGGTTTGGGGATGACCAGAATCCTTACACTGAGTCAGTGGATATTCTTGAAGACCTTGTCATAGAGTTCATCACTGAAATGACTCACAAGGCAATGTCAATTGGAAGACAAGGTCGAGTACAAGTTGAAGATATTGTCTTCTTGATTCAAAAGGACCCAAGGAAGTTTGCTAGGGTTAAAGACTTGCTTACCATGAATGAAGAATTGAAACGAGCTAGAAAAGCATTTGATGAAGCAAACTACAGATCTTGGTAATTTTTGTACTTCATAAAATTTCATTATCTTCTGTGGAAATCATATATAATAATTGTGCATTTTGTTCAGTAATGTCCTAAAATCTAGGCATGTAAATGAAAGATGGAGAAACAAAATTTTCAGCCTTCATTTTCATGTCTTTGATTTTAGAGTGATCCATGAGCCTTTAATTGCCTGCCTTTACATGACTATACTTGAATTACTCACTGAGTTTTAATGACTACACATAAGTTAAAGTACCTTACAAATTATGCAGTTCCTTCTGACTTTTAACTATGATGAAGGATGAAGTAGTATTTATGTGTTAGGTATATTTGTACCATTATAAGCTATACTATAGCTGTTTAATATGTGAAATCTAAGTGTCATTTTGACTATGACAGCTAAGATATATGCCTTACATATTCTGAATTTTTCAGAAAACAGTGGTCTGAGATGTTATTAAAGATAGTGAACTGGTTTTTCTTTTAAGGAGATGATATTTGAAACTAGTTTTGTAAGAATGTTTATGTGTCTTAAACGATAATTTGTTTTAATATTTTCTAAAGAATGATTTTTTTTTTTTAAAGAGAGAGTGAGAGAGGGGAGGGAGAGAGAGAGAGAGAGAGAGAGAGAGAGAGAGAGAGAGAGAATTTTTAATATCTATTTTTTAGTTCTCGGCGGACACAACATCTTTGTTGGTATGTGGTGCTGAGGATGGAACCCGGGCCGCACGCATGCCAGGGGAGCGCGCTACCGCTTGAGCCACATCCCCAGCCCAAGAATGATTTTTTTTTCTTTTTTAGAAAATTAAAGTTTTATGTTGATGCTTCCATGTTGAAAGACTTTCTTGATATAAAACCTTTTGGGACTTAGGTTAATTTTTAAGTTTTAGAACTCATTTTCCCAATCATCTACTTTCAGTAGCAGGAATGGCAATATTTAACGAGCTAATGGTTAAGATAAGCATTTGGGGTAGTGTTCTTTTAACATATTTGTAAGTACTTGTGGAAATGTGTAGTTGACTAAAACCATATGTAGCTACAAAAACCACTTTGTAGTTCAGAGTATACAGGTTTTGTGTGAATTTAGCTTACTGAATTAATTACTGCCCTTAGCTTAAAATAAGGATTAAAATTGCATTTAAAGAGATCACTGCATGTTACTGTTTGTGAAACTGAACTTTTTGATTCTACTTATAAACAGTATCTATAAATCAGTACCTGGGAACATTTTACTTTCTTAACCTATTGATACAAGGAACAAAGTATAAAAAATTAAACGGGGGGGGGGGGGGAGAGGGACGAGGACTGAACCCAAGGGTGCTTTATCCCTGAAGTACATCCCCAGCCTTTTTTATGTTTAGAGACAGGGTGTCAATAAATTGAGAAGGCTGAGCTAGAACTTGTGATCCTCCTGCCTCCACTCCCAAGTTGCTGCAATAATAGGAGTGGCCCAATAAGCCCAGCAGACTACTATTTCTTACTGCAACCTCACATGGTAAAAAGAGGTAATAAATCTCTCTTTGTGCTGTTTCATAAGTACACTAATGCCATTCCATTGGGCAGGCACTCATGACCCAATCACCACCCAAAGGCCAATCTTCCTGATATCTCACCTTGGAGGTTAGGATTTCAATATACACATTTGGAGGAGACACGTATTCAGACCATAGCTCAATGCTCCTCTCCCTCAAAATCCATTATTCTTTAGTTTTTAATAATTTCTAAAACTGGGCTGAGGATGTGGCTCAAGCGGTAGCGCGCTCGCCTGGCATGTGTGCAGCCCGGGTTCGATCCTCAGCACCACATACAAAGATTGTGTCCGTCGAAAACTAAAAAATAAATATTAAAAACTCACTCTCAAAAAAAAATTTTTTTAAAAAGTTTCTAAAACTGAGCCAGGCACAGTGGTATACATCTATAATTCAGGAGGCTAAGGCAGAAAGATCACAAATTCAAGGTCAGCCTCAGCATCTTAGTGAGACCCTCAGCAACTTAAAGAGATCTTTTCTCTAAATTAAAAATTGGGCTGGGTCGAGGGAACACGCCTGTAATCCCAGTGGCTGAGGAGGCTGAGGCAGGAGGACCACGAGTTCAAAGCCAGCCTCAGCAAAAGCTGAGGGCTAAGTGTGGGAGGCCATCATATCATGTGACCAGCATTTTCCTCTCCTGATTGGTGAGGCTCTGGCAGTCACTTCCAGTGATCTGGCCGCATCAAAGTGGCTGTAGGGGTGGCCCAGATCTTGAGAGTTGTAAAAATGTAGCAAATGTGTCTTCATGCCTAGGCATGCCTTCCTGTAGCCCCCTGGGTCAAGCTATGCTCACCTGTTCCTTTGTGATATTAACCCTTTGCCCTGTTTGGGATAGAATGTTTCATGGAAATGCCCTTTGTGTGTTCCCTTCTCTTACTCTGCCTTTGGGTGTGGCCTTCCTAGATGTCAGTCAACCTGCTGACAGCAGACATCATGAAGCTAGACTCAGCCCCTTGAAACCTAACCCTTTGCATTATTTGAATGGCTTCTCCTCAATGGGTCGGTCCCTCCCTCCCTCGCTGAATAATAATCTCTGGTATTATTATTAAGGTCACAGGAGCCATCACAAGACCCCCAAAGAAAAAGGTTTCTCTGTCTCTTGTGTGGTTATTTTGCGCAGCCCAGTTCCCCTGGAGTGACCCTGGGTGTTTTTGTCATCGGGGAAAGTGACAGCTAAGCAACTCAGTGAGACCCTATTTCTAAATAAAATATGAAATGGGGCTGGGGATGTGGGCTCAGTGGTTGAGCCCCCCTGAGTTCAATCCCCAGTACCTAAATAAATAAATATTAAAATTTAGAAGGACTGGGGATATTGCTCTGTGGTAAAGTGCCTTTGGGTTCAATTTCCAGTACCCATCCCCTCAAAAAATTGTCATGATTTCATGATTAGTTTACTACTGTCTATATGCCTTGCAACATATAAGATACAAGGGAACAGGGCTTCTGTCTCATTGATTACTTATCTGAATCAACTAGAAAAATACCCAGATGGAGACCCTTAATATCTATTGAACAAGATATATTTAAGCAGGGTTAGAGATGTAGATCTGTGGTAGAACCCATGTGCAATGTTCTAGGTTCAATTCCAAGCAAACAAAAAATATTAAACGTAAGACATTTTGCTAGGCCTTGTAGATACAAAGCACCACATACATTTGGGTTTTCTTTTGGATTATCATTTGTTTGTTTGTTTGGTACTAGGAATTGAATCCCGGGCCTTTTACAACAGAGCTACATCCCCAGAGCTCTTTTTATTTTGAGACAGAGTCTCACTAAGATTAGGAGGCTGGTCTTGAACTTCTGACCCACTGGCTTCCTAAATCTCTGGTATTATAGGTATGCACCACCATGCCTGACTATACATTTGGTTCCTTAAAAATGTTTTATTAGGGGGGCTGGGGTTTTGGCTCATCGGTAGAGCATTTGCCTAGCATGTGCAAGACCCTGGGTTCGATCCTCAGCACCTCATAAAAACAAATAATAAAAGTACGGCGTCCAACTACAATTAAAAAATAAATATTAAATAAATGTTTTATTAGGGCTGGGGATGTAGCTCAGTGCTACAGTACTTGTTGAAGGTGTGAAAGGCCCTAGAATCTATCCCCAGCACTGCAAAAAAAAAAAAAATTATCAAAATAGATTTTTTATGATGGGTTTGTTTGTTTGGTACTGGGGAGTAAATTCAGAGGTGCTTAACCACTAAGCCACATTCCATATCCTTTTTTGCATTTTATTCAGAGACAGGGTTACTTAAGGCCTCAGTAAATAGTTGAGGCTGGCTTTTAAACTCATGATCCTCCTGCCTCAGCCTCCCAAACCTTTCGGATTACAAGCGTGTGCCACCACTCCCAGCCTTTATGTTGTTTGGATTCTTTAAACATTATGAGGACATTTTTAAAATGTTAGATTATTTGCTATAAATATTCATTTTAATAATTCCCAAACCATTTAAAAATGGTAAAGACAAACTCTGCTATAAGCTATCATTTACCTCACTTTACCAACAGATGCATTATTAACACAATATGAGCCTCCCAGAAGAACATAACAATGATAAAAGGCTTTAGAAATTATTTTTTCAAAATAGCAGCCACTGAATTAAATACACGCAAATCAAAACTACACTAAGATTCCACCTTACTCCAGTCAGAATGGCAATTATCAAGAATACAAGTAATAAGGGGCTGGGGTTGTGGCTCAGCGGTAGAGAGCTAGTCTCCCACGTGCGAGACCCTGGGTTCGATCCTCAGCACCACATAAAAAATAAATAAATTAACGAGTGAAATAAAGGTATTGTGTCCAACTACAACTAAAAAATAAATATATAAAAAAAAAAAGAATACAAGTAACAAGGCGCTGGGGCTCAGCGGTAGCGCACCTGCCTGGCACATGTGAGGCAATGGGTTGGATTCTCACAACCATAAATAAATAAATGTCAATGACTCAAAAATACAAGTAACAATAAATGTTGGCAAGCATGTGGGGGAAAATGGCCACTTATACATTGCTGGTGGGAGTGCAGATTGATGCAACCACTCTGGAGAGCAGTACGGAGATTCCTCAGAAAACTAGGATGGAACAACCATTTGACTCAATGATCCCACTCCTTGGTTTATACCCAAAGGATTCAAAATCAGCATACTATGAAGACACAGCCACATCAATGTTAATAGCAGTTCAATTCACAATAGCCAAGATATGGAACCAACCCAAGTGACCTTCACAGGAGAATGGATAAAGAAAAGGTGATATATATATATAATGAAATATAACTCAGCCACAAAGAATAAAATTATGGCATTTGCCAATACATGGATAGAACTGGATACTATCAAGCTAAGTGAAATAAGCCAATCCCAAAAAACCAAAAGCCAAATGTTCTCTCTGATATGTTAATGCTAACCCACACCAAGGGAGTGTGGGGAGGGGAAGAATAGAAATTCATTGGATTAGACAAAAAAACGAAAAGAAGGGTGGGATAGGGGATCAGAAAGACAGTAGAATTAACAATTGGACATAACTCTCCTATTCTTTTATATGAATACATGACCAGGGTAACTCCATATCATGTACAACCACAAAAGTAGGATCTTAACTAGAATAAATTATACTCCACGTATGTACAATGTGTCAATATACACTCTATTGTCATGTATACCCAAAAAAGAACAAAAACGCTGGGGATATAGCTCAGTTGGTACAGTGCTTGCCTCATATGCACAAGGCCCTGGGTTCAATCACCAGCACCACAAAAACAAACAAAAAGAACAAAAATAAATAAATATTTTTTAAAAAAAACACCACAGGATATGCAACTTAGGGATTATAAGAATGAAGAAAGCACGTTGGAAGTCACCATGGGCAACTTTGCAAAACCCTGTCTTAAGATGAAATTTGAAAAGGGTTAGGGGATATACTTGGTGGTAGAGCACCCCTGGATTCAATCCCTCATACAATGGTGGGGTGGGGGGGATCTATGACTCAATTAGTACAATCTAAGGCTTCCCCTGCACCCTGTACTGGAGGTTGAACCCACAAGCACTTTACCCCCAGTAAAAGCTATACCCCCCAATCTTATTTTTTATATATTTTATTTTGATATATGGTATTACTAAATTGCCAAGACTTGCCTAGCAAATTGATTCTCGCCTGCTGCAGTGGTGCACACCTGAATCTCAGTGACTCAGGAGGCTAAAACAGAAGGATCCCAAATTCAAAGCCAGCCTCAGCACCTTAGAAGGCCCTAAGCAACTCAGCAACATCCTGCCTCAAAAAGTAGGGGTGGGGGAGGGAGGAAGGAAAAGAAAAAGAGCTGAGGTGTGCCTCAGTGGTTCAGTACCCCTGGATTCAATCCCTAGTACTAAAAAAAGAAAAAAATCACAAACTTGCAATTCTCCTGCCTCAGTCTTCTGAGTCCCTAGGATTACAGGGTGCACTCTCTACTTATGTATTAACAAATACCAAGCCACTTCATAAATTTAAAAGCTATGCTACTGATTTCATAATTTTCCCTAAAAACACAAAATCCAATTTTTAATAGATTTTTCTCCTCCTAGTGTTGGAGATATGAACCCAGAAGTGTTCTACCACTAAGGTAAATCCCCAGCCCTTTTATTTTTGAGATAAGATCTCACAAAATTGCCCAAGCTAGCCTCAGTCTCGCCAGTACCTGGGATTTACTGGTTCGCCAACATGCCTAGCTAACTGCGAATTCATTTTTTAAAAGCAGTAGCAATTTCCCTATCAGTTGAGACCAAGATAGTGTGTGTGTGTTTTACTGGGGATTTAACCCAGGGGTGCTCTACCACTAGGCTACAACCCCAGCCTTTTTAAATTTTTATTTTCAGATAAGGACTTACTAAATTGCCCAGATGAGCACCAAACTTGCAATCCTTCTGCCTCATCCTCCAAGTTGTTAGGATTACAGGTATGCACTACCATACTCAATTGGATCAAGATTTTTTAAAAGAAATCCATTAGCAATCAATCATCTTTAGAGACAAAAAGGTTTCTGTTTTGTTGTTGATGTTTTTTGTTTTTTTTTTTTTGCAGTGCTAGGGATTAAACGTAAGGCTTCTCACACACTAGGCAAGTGCCTAATCACTGAGCTACACACCCATAATTGTGGGTCTCTGAAATCACTTATTTAGCTACTTTGCCTTAGCTCAAATGTGCCTACTCTATACCTAGATGCTTTAAAAAAAAAAAAAAAAAAAAGATGCTCAAGCCCAGCACAGTGGTGCACCCCTATAATCACAGCTACTAAGGAGGCTAAGGCAGAAAGATTGCAAATTCAAGGCCAGCTTCTTGCTTCTGCGGCAAGACAACTTCCACAGTGAGATCCTCTCTCAGAACACAAAATAAAAGGCCTATAGATGTAGTTCAGTGGTAGAAGTGCCCCAGGGTTTAATCCCCAGTACCAAAAAAAAAAGAAAAATGAAAAACCAAAAAACCATTTTGAAGTTCTATCTAGTTTTATTTTTTAAACATAAACAAATAGCCAGGCACAGTGGTACACACCTATAATCCCAGCAGCTTGGGGCTGAGGCAGGAGGATCACAAGTTCAAAGCCAGCCTCAGCACCTTAGTGAGGCCCTAAGCAACTTAGGGAGACCCTATCTCTAAATAAAGGGATGGAGATGTGGAGGGTTGCGCACCCCTGGATTCAATTCCTGGTACTAAAAAATAAATAAACAAACCAAAAACCAGGGATAGGAAACACACAGACTGGAAAGCAACAGACAAATTGTAACATGAAAATAAGAAAGATGAAAGCTTTCAAACAGTATTGTGTACCTATTTCCTGCTGGTTTTAGCCAATGTTCTCGAAAAGTTTTAAAGTTATTAATATTTCACAGTGTTAGATAAGCTAGCTATCAAAATAGAATACTGTGAAATATAATGGAAGGGGAGAATCATAATACTAATAACTACCCAAGAAAATTAACACCTATTATTACCTGATTTTTCTGACCATAGCACACAAATACATTCCACTGTCTACTGTATAAAAAAAGATAGTTTTCTTTTCTTTATTTGATCCCAGGGACACTCTACCACTGAGTTATGTCCCCAATCCTTTTTATATTTTGAGACAGTTTCACTAAGAAGCCCAGTATGGTCTCAAACTTGCCATCCTCCTACCTCAGCCTCCGGAATTGCTGAGATTATAGGTGTGTACCATCAAGGTAATTTTTAAAGCAAACAAAAATAAGTACCTTTTTGTTCTTAGAGCTGGTCACTGATTTCTTACACTGTTTTGCTCTATTACTACCCAGCTCCCAGACACGGCCAAGGCCTGTGGTTTTGGAGATATGAAAAATCTTGCCAGCCTCCCGTTACTCAGCATTTCCCTGGCAGACAAGAGATACATGGAGGGGTAGGTGCCATTACGAGCAGATATGGGAAGTATTTGAAGCAGTTTCCAGCCCATCGCCTGTTGATTTCTTTCATGGCCTATATCAGTATAAGCACATCAAGACTTGTGAAAAGGAAAAGGCCAGCCTTTTCCTTTTGTGAAGAAAGCTTTAGGCAAGTGTGGCTCTACCAATACAGATGACATAAGATGTGGAACTACTGACAGTAGAGATGATGAAGATACTGGTCTCTTTGGATTTGAGGATAAGCAAAGAAGCAGGAGGCTAAAGGAAGAATGCCTTGTACAGAATCAGTCAAAGATAGCCAAAAAAAAATCTATACTTCTTGCCAAGTCTTCCCTCTCACTAGATGTGAAACATAGGGATGATGACATAGATATGGCAAAAAAGTGTATCAGAAGCATTCAAACAGAGAGCTTGGTTTGGGACTTCTAAAACTACTTCTGGTGGGATATGAAGTTTAAAGTTTCAAATACTGTCAAAGAGAGATCAGTAGAGTAAACTGACCATGGGCAGGGAGGATAGCAGGGAAAGGGGAAATACAGGGGAATTACAGCAGCCAAATTAACTGTTATATTGTGTGCATGAACTAATAGATAACAAATCACTCCATTATGTATAACTACAAAGCACTGATATAAATCTGGGAAAAAAACAAAAACTTCAAATACATTGTGTAGTTGAACATGATACAGTTGGAACACACATGTTAGAGGAGCACATCACTGCTGTAGAGGACTAAGGACAATCCCTAGACATGGTTACTTTCATGGAAGATCTAAAATCCACCCTGGGTCAATGTAACTAAATAAAAGTTCAAAAGATTAAACAAAAACACACAAACACTAAGGATACTTAAAACCAAGATTTTATGCTACTTTATTTTTGTAGTACTGGGGATTAAATCCGGGGCTTCAAATTGCTAGACATTAGTTTTACTAAGCCACAACCCTGCCCTTTTTTGAGACAGAATCTCTCTAAATTATGTAACTCAGCCTCAAACTTGCTATCCCACAGTGTCTACCTCCCAAATAGTTGGGATTACTGACATGTGTTACCACACCTGACAAAGCCCAAGGACTGAAGCAGGAGAACCCCAAACTTGAAACCAGCCTGGGTAATTTGGTGAGATTCTATCTCAAAATTTAAAGAGGAAAGGTGAAAAAGCTGGGGATGTAACAAGTGTTAAAGTATCTCTGGGTTCAATCCCCAGTACCACAATAAGGGGAAAAAAAAGATTAATTTTATACTTGGGGGAAGAGAAAAATAAATGGCACATTATGAGAAAAGCATTTAAAAAGAAACAAATTATTTGTATAAATGTTTTCCTCATCTTCTCAGCCCCATTACCTTATAATATCCCATAAAAACAAGGATCATGTTAATTCCATTCATTCACAGTTCCTAACACATAATAAAGATTTATCAAGAGCTGGGGACATAGCTCAGTTGATAGAGTGTTTGCCTTGCATGTATAAGGCCCTGAATTCAATCCCCAACACCAAAAAAAAAAAAAAAAAAAAAAAAGGAAAGAAAAGAAATTGCCAAGACCAGTTGGGCTTGATGGCACATACATATTTCTACCTACCCTGGAGACTGACAAAGGAGGATCACAAGTTCAAGGTTAGCCTCAGCAACTTAGATCTTTCCTCAAATATAAAATAAAAAGGGCGAAGATGTAGCTCAGAGTAGAGTGTCCCCGGTTTCAATTCCCAGTACCACCAAATACACAAAAAGAAAGAAAACACTATGGCCACTAATGAAATAAAACTCTTTGTAGCCAGGCACACTGGCACACACCTGTAATCCCAGTGACTAGGGAGGCTAAGACGAAAGAGGAACATCAATTCAAAGCCAGCCTCAGCAACTTAGTGAGGCCCTAAGCAACTCAGAGAGACCTTATCTCAAAATAAAAATATACAAAAGCTAGGTTGTGGCTCAGTGGCTAAGTGCCCCTGGATTTACTCCTCAGTACAAAAAAAAAGGGGGGGGGGGCTGGGGAAGTGGCTCAAGCGGTAGCGCACTCGCCTGGCATGCGTGCGACCCGGGTTCGACCCCCAGCACCACATACCAACAAAGATGTTGTGTCCGCCGAGAACTAAAAAAATAAATATTAAAAATTCTCTCTCTCTCTCTCTCCTCTCTCACTCTCTCTTTAAAAAAAAAAAAAGACTCAGGAACTTCATAGTTATGGATATAATGGATTCTCTCCTTAAATCTTGAGGGGAAGGGACTTTCTTTTGATATTTAACAAGATACTACTTTTTACCCTATTCTTGTGCCATGTGGCTTAAGATATTTAATTTTATAGTATTTGATTTTGCTGCTTTATGCATAAATATGAAGTCACTTTATTTATAGTATTCTAGTAAGGAAACAGCTTTACTAGGCTATTAGCAACTGTGTCACTTTTTGTCTTATGTTTTATGGAGAAAAATAAAATCAAAGAGAAGTTACTCTATGAGAAATCATACTGATTCTATGTAATGTAATATTTTCCTACACCATAAAGCAAACACTTTTTTGAGGGGGGAGGCGGGTACTAGAGATTGAACCCAGGGGCACTTAACCCCTGAGCCACATATCCAGCCCTTTTTTATATTTTATTTAGAGACAGAGTCTCACTGAGTTGCTTAGTGCCTAAGTTGCTATGGCTGGCTCTCAACTGGTGATCCTCCTGCGTCAGCCTCCCAAGCCACTGGGATTATCACACCAGGCCCTTTTTATTTTTTGAGATAGGGTCTCACTAAATTGCTTATGCCTAAATTGTTTAGGGTTCACTGAGTTGCTGAGGCTGGCCAATAAACTCCAAGTTTCTGAATCTTTTGAAATATTGGGGAGGGGGGTCCTCTTTCCTAATATAATATAAATATTAACTTCTTTAATTGACTACTAGTACTTTTTTTCCCCCAGTGCTGGGGATTGAACCTAGGGTCTCACACACCCCAGGCAAGACATTCTACCACTGAGAGGCAACTACTACTTTATATAAGCACCAATACTTGAAAACAATTTTGTGTCAGGCTCAGTGGCCAAACCTATAATCATAGCTACTCAGTAGATGAGGCAGAGGATTGCAAGTGCAAGGCAGGCCTCTACAACTTATTAAGACCCTGTCTCAAAATAAAAAATAAAAAGGCTGGGGGTATAGCTCTGTGACGGAGTGATCCTGGGTTCAATCTCCAGTACTAGAAAACAAAGTGTAATTGAGCCCAGCCCAATGACAGACCTGAAATGCCAGCTACTCAGGAAGGAGGCAGAAGGTCATGAAGTTGGAAGCCACCCTGTGCAATAAAGTGAGACCCTGTCTCAAAATTAAAAGGGCTGGGAGTGTAGTTCATGCATGACATTCTGGGTTTAATTCCTAGTACTAAAGGGGGCAAGGGGAACAGGAAAGAAAATGACTGAGAAGAGGTTTAAAGGGTTAGAGTACATAAAGAAAATGCTAAGGACTGGGGCTGTGGCTCAGTGGTAGAGCGCTTGCCTAGCAGGTGTGAGGCCCTGGGTTCGATTCTCAGCATCACATAGATAAATAAATAAAGGTGTTGTGTCCATCTACAACTAAAAATACAGACATTTAAAAAGAAAGAAAAAAGTGCTTAAAAATTGTATTTTTTTCCTTTGTTCTCCATATTTTACTGGTGGATTATAGTTGTATATAATAGTGGGATGTTATTACATATTTGTATATGCTTACAATATAACAATATAAATTGGCCAACATAAGGAAATGCTAAAATAAATAAAGCTAAATGAATCTGTCTACAGTAATATATACTGGATTATGCCAACGAAGAACCTGAAATATAAATTGTGAGACTGAAAATATGAAAAGAGAGCAGCTTTGCTTGCTTGCCAGCCAATCTTTTCTCCACTGATTAAAGCCCTATAAATAGGCCAAAAGTGATAACGGTTGCTCAAATCACTTATTACTGCAGATACTACCACTTCTGGCATGTACCTGGCCCAGCGCTGGGACTGTGAATAAACTAACATCAAATAAGAATCCACGTAAGTTACTAAATGCAAAAAAGGTGAGTTACCCATTACTCAAAAAATTAGTGTAAATCAAAAATAATTTAAGATACAGGGTCTAAATTTCTCCAAGATTTTTGTTCTGGTCATTTTCTATTTCCCTCAGAAAACAATTTACATAAAGAAGGGTCACCAAATGTTGGAACCTGAAGTCCCCAAGACAAATTGCTAAAAATCTATCCGATGTACATACACAACAAATTGCTTAGTGAATTGCAGAGGAAAAAACAATGGGAAACAATAAAATGCTGACTTCAAACCAGGTGCAGTGGTGAATGCCTATAATCCCAGTGACTCCAGAGGCTAAGACAGGAGGATAGAGAGTTCAAAGCCAGCCTCAGCAATTTAGTGAAGCCCTAAGCAATTCAGTGAGACCCTGTCTCTAAATAAAGTACAAAACAGGTCTGGAGATATGGTTCAGTGGTCGAGTGCCCCTGAGTTCAATCCCTGGTACTGCCCACCCTGCCAAATGTTGACTTCAGAACATGCTTCTCAGCTGGGCACAATGGCATACACCTGTAATTCCAATTACTGAAGAGGCTGAAACAGGAGGAATTCAAGCTTATGACCAGCCCGGGCAATATAAATATTTTTGTTTTGTTTTGCTTTTTGTTTTTGAACCCAGGGGCATTTAACCACTGAGCTACATGCCCAGCCCTTTTTATTTTGATTCAGGGTCTCACTAAATTGCTTAGGGCTCAGTAAATTGCTGAGGCTGGCTTTTGAAATTGTGATCCTCCTGCCTCAGACTACTGAGCCACTGGGATTACAGGCCTGCACCATAGCACCTGAGAAGCCTGGGCAATTGAGCAAGACTGCCTCAGAATAAAATAGAAAGGGTGAGGGATATAGCTCAGTGATAGAGTGCTCCTAGGTTCAATCCCCAGTACCACCAAAAAACAAAAACAAATGAAACTTTCTTCTCTTGCCTAGCATGTGGAGGCCCTGAGTTCAACCCTCAGCACTGGATAAAAAAGAAAGCCTGTTTCTATGCTATGGTTTTTAGTTTATGTTTAAAATAAGGCAGGCAGGATACTGCTTAAAACTTGACTGCATGAGGTTTTTGTTCTTAATACAGAAAGGAAAACAATCCTGTTTTCCTAGAGTTTTAGTCCACACCCAACTTCCCTATCCCCAACAATAC
Source organism: Urocitellus parryii (assembly GCF_045843805.1). Lineage (NCBI taxonomy): Eukaryota > Metazoa > Chordata > Mammalia > Rodentia > Sciuridae > Urocitellus > Urocitellus parryii. The sequence continues at coordinate 27,151,555 of NC_135543.1, forward strand.
TCTTCTCTAATTATAAGGAACTTAACAAAATAGTGACTCTAGACATCAGGAAACTTATTTTTTTAAAACCCAGACAACACAGTAAAAAGATAACTTCTGATTTCTTTGGTCAGTAGCTTGTTTCTCAAGTATTAACCATACTAATAAAAAATTAATATCTAGACTACTGTAGTTTATATCTTTCTTAGGAATAACTATTATAATTAAATTTGAACCCTAGGGTGCCCTACCACTGAGCTACATTCCAAACTCCCTTTTAAATTTTATTTTGAAATAAGGTCTTGATAAATTGCCCAGATTCACCCCGAATCTGCAACTCTCCTGCCTCGGCCTCCTCAGTAGTAAGTATACAACACTGTGCTCAGTTCCCAATACATACATTTAACAGATTTAATTTTATTGCTCTAATCAGAACTGATTAACTAAAATGTGGACTTGATTTTCAGGTAGGAAAAAAGCATTTTGGAGCTGGTGCAGTACACATGGCTGTAATCCCAGGAACTCTGGAGGCTGAGGCAGGAGGATCACAAATTTGAGGCCAGACTCAGCAACTTGGGGAGACCCTTTCTCAAAAGATAAAGAGGGTTGGGGATATAGCTCAGTGTAAAACATCCCTGGGTTCAATCTTTGTTACCCTCTCCTCAAAAAAGAATATTTTGGGAAGGAATGGGCAGTATAAAAAAGAACATTCACATTCAAGTCTCCAGTCTTATTCTTTTAAGCTTTTAGAGACCCATTTAAGAAAAATGTTGTAGGTCAGAGTGGCCCAATTTTATAATCCCAGTATTTTGGGATGCTGAGGCAGAAGAATCACAAATTCAAGGTCAATCTAGGCAATTCAACAAGACCGTATCTCAAAAAGGAAAAATAATTTTTTTTTTTTTGGAATAAGAAATTGAAACCAGGGGCACTTAACCACTGAACCATATCCCCAGCCCTTTTTTACATTGTATTTAGAGACAAGGTCTTTCTAAGTTGCTTTAGGCCCTCACTAAGTTTATGAGGCTACCTTTGAACTCACAATCCTCCTGCCTCCACCTCCCAAGCCCCTGGGATTACAGAAGTGCACCACCATGTTGGCAAAAAAGAAAAAAAAAAAACATTCTAAGGGGGGGGGGGCAAACAAGGATGTAGCTCAGGGACAGAATGTCCAGTACTCACAAAAAAAACTTTTTAAAGTATTCCTTTTTGAGGAATAGATATGATCAAAGTTATGTTATTTGCATGTATGACTATGCCACCATGAAATCCCTTATTCTGTATAATTAAAGTACACTAATAAATAAGTCCAGTTAATAACTTAGAGATCTGCACCATTTACCTACTATTTTAAGTGATAGCCTAAGCAAATAGAAATGAGCTTCCTTATTTTGGATAAAGACATGAAAAACAAAATTTATAACAAACACTGTAAATTAAAAGCACAAATTCTAAATAAGAAAACCAATAGACTATGAGTCATTGGTTATTTTAAAATATTTTTAGGACAGGGGATATAACTCAGTGGTAGGGTGCTCACCTAGCACGTACAAAGTCCTGGGGTTAAATTCCCAGCACCACAAAAAATGAAATATTTTAAAATCATTTTTACTATTCTCAGCTGTTACTAATATGTTCTGATAAATGTTTATAGTATATACAAAATGTTTCCACTCCTAGCAGTTAAGGAATAGATTTAAAACAAGCAAAACACCTTTTCGTTTCACCCCGCTTCTTCCCTTTACAGGGCCCGTAGGCTGAGTATAAAAACTGACTGACTAAACATCAATCCCACCTCTTATGAGAGAAGCTGCCCACACAGAAGAAAACACTTGCTTCTTTCCCTTAAGCTCACTAAAAGTTTTAAAAGAATAAGGAAAGTGGGTGGGATTAAAGATAAAGAATACTGGGACGAAGTGGTACATGACTAATTCTAGCTACGGGGGATGCTGAGGCAGGAGAATCACAAATTCAATGCCAGCCTCAGCAAATTAACTAGCCTGTCTTTTAAAAAGCAGGGGAAAAGGGTACTGGAGATATAGTTCAGTGATAGAGCATCTCTGAGTTCAATCCATTATGCAGTAGGGGGTAGGAGATTATTAAATTTCTTTAATCTGGTGATCATGAATCCAACTAAACCGGCATGATGATGAACATGTGTAATCCCAGAAACTGGGGAGGCTGAGTCAGGAGGATTACAAATTCAAAACCAGCCTCAGCAATTTAGTGAGGCCCTAAACAACTGAGACCTGTTTCAAAATAAAAAATAAAAAGTGCTGGGGATGTGTCTCAGTGGTTAAGCACCCCTGGATTAAATCTCCAGTACCAAAAAAAAAAAAAAAACCCAAAATAAGTAAATGAGACCTGAGCTTGGGTGTTCTTCAGTGATAGAAGTTGCCTAGCATGTGCATAGCCCTGGGTTCAATCCCCAGCAACAACCACCACCAAAAAATTTTTTTAAAGTATATATATTTTATATATATATATATATGAGACAGACAGACACACACACACACACACACACACACACACACACACATCCTATATATAAATAGGAGCAGTACAATTTCTACTTTTTAAAGCTCAGGAGGCTGAGACGGGAGGATCCCGAGTTCAAAGCCAGCTTCAGCAACTGAGCGAGGCACTTAGCAACTCAGTGAGACACCGTCTCTAAATAAAATATAAAAAAGGTCTGGGGATGTGGATCAGTTGTTAAGTGCTCCGGGTTCAATACCTGGTACAAGGAAAAAAAAAAAAAAAAGGCCTATCTCATCCTTCATATACCACCTGAGTTTTTCTTCACTAAAAGAAGAAAATTCAAATTTGTTAGCAGACTGAGGTACACCTTTTCACTTCACCCCGCTCCTTCCTTTTACAAGGCCCTACCTCTATCTACCCTATCCAACCCTCTGAAAATTCAAGGCACTGGCCCAACAAGACTAATTCAAAAGCTTGATATTCATGACTTTGCCTAGCCTGTTCATTAGACTGGAATGTCATTCAGAAACCCATCTCAAACCTCAGGTTTAAATGTTGAAGTTTCAGAAGCACCAGAACCTTGTTGGTCTTAATTTCCTCCACAGCTTTTGCAACTACAGCACTACTGGCACACATAGGGAATCAATAAATTAGTGTTGTGAAAATAAAAGAGGTTCCACATGAATATTTAGTCTTCTGAGCTTTCTCAATAGCTATTACCCCTTCTATAGTTTCACAACCTTTTACTCAAGTTATTATATGTCTATTTCATTTTGCCTACACAATTATAACTGGCCTTACATGCACAAGGCCCTGGGTTCAATCCCCAGCACCACAAAAAAAAAAAATTAATGTTATAGGTGTTTCAAGCATTGTCAATTCAGCAAACACAATATAACATTATTTTTATGTCCCTAGAAAATGCAAGAAAATGAAAACAGTCTAAGATAATTTATCTAAGTTACCATATGTAAGTTTTGGGTCTCTAAAATATACCAGTTCCAAACTTTAAAAAACAGGGAAAGGACTAGGAATATGGCTCTGTGGTAGAAAATCTGCCTAGTAAGCTCAAAGCTCAAGGCTAAAGGTTTGATTTTCAGAACCACAGAATAAAAAATACTTGCCAGGGAAGGTGGCACAAGCCTTAATACCAGCAACTATGGAAGCTGCAGCAGGAGGATCACAAGTTCAGGTCAGCCTGAGCAATTTAGCAAGGCCCTATCCACCTCAGTGAAACCTTGTCTCAAAATAATAAAAAAGGCCTGGGGATGTGGTTCAGCTGCTAAGCACACTTGGGCTCAATTCCACTACCAAAAGGGAAAAAAACAAAACAAACAAACAAAAAAAAAAAACATAACATTGCAGATCACAAAGAAGTTGATAGTCATACAGTGAAGAGATTTTTAAAGTCTAAAGTCAATATAAATATTAAAAGCAAACAACCTTTGACAGAAATACATTAGCATACAGTTCTAGCAGAGCTGCATTAAATTATAACCTAAAGCTGAATTTATCTTTATATGAGTTTTTTGGTGGGAAGAGGATACTAGGGACTGAACCCTGGGGTGCTGTACCACCAAGGAAAAAACCCAGCCCCTTGACATTGTTTCGTTTTGATTGGTTTTGTTGTGGTGCCAGGCATCAAACCCAGAGGTGCTTAACCACTGAGCCACATCTCCAGCCTGTTTTATTTTTGACGCAGGGTCTCCACAAGTTGCAGAGGCTGGCCTTGAACTTGCAATCCTCCTGCCTCAGGCTCCTGAGCAGCTGGGATTAAAGATGTCCACAACCACACCCTTAAGCACCTTTGTTTTCAGACAGGGTTTCACTCATTTTGAGAAAGGGATCTGCTACACTGCCCAGGCTGGCCTCAATCTTGCAAATCCTCCTCCCTCAGCCTCCCAAGGTGCTGAGATTCAGGTGTGCACCACAGTGCCCAGCAATACATGGGTCTTGAATAAATCACAAAAACTATAAAACAGTTTTATGACAGTAACTCTCACATAAATGGATGAAAGAGTAATATAAACTGAATTGGTGAGCAACATAACAAACAAGTACAATATGAACTTAATATGAAGCCAACAATGGGGAGTAAGGTTCCAGTTTCAAAATCCAGTCCACCCTATTTTCCACAAAAAGGTTCAGGGAAAAAAAAATCCCCATTAAAAATCTGATTTAGGCCAGACTCATGCACACCTGTAATTCCAGCAGCTCAGGAGGCTGAAGCAGGAGGACAAGTTCAAAGACAGCCTCAGCAACTCAGCAAGGCCCTAAGCAACTTAGCCAGACCCTGTCTCAAAAAAAAATAAAACAAGGCAGGAATGTAGCTCAGTGGTTAAGCACCAATGGGTTCAATCCCTGGTAACAAAAATTCTGATTTAGTTAGTCTTTTAAGTACCTTGAAGTTTCTCCTTGCCTTTCAGACCTAAACACTTATTCTGATCTTTACAACTATATGTTAACATTATAAAAAACATATGGTTTGAGCTGGGCACAGTGGCGCATGCCTGTAATCCCAGAAGCTAGGGAGGCTGAGACAAGAGGATTGTGAGTTCACAGCCAACCTCAGAAATGGTGAGGCACTAAGCAACTCAGTGAGACCCTGTCTCTAAATAAAATTTTAAAAAGGGCTGGGGATGTGCCCAGTCAGTGGTCGAGTGTCCCCTGAGTTCAATTCCCGGTACCGAAAAAAAAAAAATAATAATAATAAAGGTGTTAGTGAAAAGCACTCTAGAGGAACCAGATTTAAGCCAAGCATAGTGGTACATGCCTGTCATCCTAGCTATTTAGAAGGCTGAAGCAGGAGTATCACAAGTTCCAAACCAATCTCAGCAATTCAGGGAGACTCTGTCTCAAAATAAAAACGGCTGTAGCTCAGTAGTAAAGCACCACTGAATTCAATCCCTAGTACCACCAAAAAAAAAAAAAAGAAAGAAAGAAAGCAAGAGTTGGGTATGTAGCTCAGTGCTAGAGTGCTTACCTAGCAAGCAGGAAGGCCTGTGTTTATCCCCAGTAGCGGTGGAGGAAAAAAGGGGGGAGGGGGACTGATTTATAAATTTTAAAAGTGTTTTTAATTCTCATTTAATGAATCTGCCTAAAAATTTCATTCAGGTTCTTTTTAAAGTAGCATACAGCTCACTGCAGTGAATTCAATCTTGGTTACCTGGAATCAAATATAATTCATAACTTTATATTTACTGTACACAAGGCACTCAACTAGACATTGTATTGGGCATATTAATCAGCCAAAATATTATACTTTCTACTAAAAAAAATAAATTATCATTGTGACTCCTCAGGACACCAGGTAACAATTATCCTGTTAGTCTGTAAAAATGCTTGTTAAACCAAAAGGCAATGCTCTGATTACTGGAGAAATCCAGACTGCCAGGATCAGCAAAACTACCTTAAAAAGTTAATAGCCTCCACCCTTAAAATATCCCAAGAGAAGGGAGTGATTCAAACTATTAGTTAGCATGTGCCCAGCGATACTACACAATAATAACCTAAGCAAAACTGCCAGATGCATTTGTAATTAAGAAGTCCAACCTTGATAAAGCATCATCAGTGGGATTTTCATCCAACTGGGTGGAAGGATTCTGCAAGCAAAAGCTCAGGCAAAATCCGAAAAGCATACTTAAGCATAAACTGCCAAGCAGTGAAGGATCTAAGAGGGCCAGTAAAACCCTCTCTTCCTTCAACCTGAGAAGCATCTCTTCTTTTGTAACCAGGGCAGAGCAATTTAAAAGAATGAATGAATGGCCTACAGTTCCAATAGGGACTGCTAGATAATCTGTACGATACACAAATCAGTACAATAAGAAAAAGTATGAAATGCTACTATGGAAAGGAATAGAACCCTGGGAAATCAAGAAAGACAAGAAGTTTTTAAACAGGGAATCGTCAGTTTACGTTCTAGCCTGCTTTTAAAGAAAATCGCAAACTCCCAAGAAGAGGACAACTTTGGATTTATCTCTCCCATTGATTTCTGGCATCTGCCGTCGGACAGTCGTGGAAGCGTCCAGAGGCAGGCAGCACCAATCCCATGACAGCCCTTTCTCCAAGGCCACGGCAGCGCGGCGCTGGGGAGGCCGCCGGGACTCTTCGCGGCAGGGGCAGGTGTCCGCGCCAGACTCCGGCTCGCCGACTTGGCGGAGCTTCGGCTCCGCTTCCCCTGCCCTTCTGAGCGCCGAAAAGTTAAGTGAAGACAACTCCAGGGACGAAGTCGCTTCCCCACGCGGCCTGGGGGCTGCAGCCCCTCTCGCCGGTCCCAAGCCCCAGCGGCCGCGGAGGACAACTCGGCTACGCCGGAGGACGCGGGGGTCACCAGCAGCAGGCAAGCCACGGGGTGGAAGCTGTACGGACCGCGCTTCCCAAGTTCTGGAGCAAGCCCCCAGCGAGCCTCCGACATGCCGACAGGGCCCGTGACGACCCCGCGCCCGAAGACCGCAAAGCCCTCACCCGCGGCCCGCAACCCTCCGCCTCGCCCCGACCCTTCCCTGGGACGCAGCCCGAGCACCGCGGCTAGACCAGCAGCCAGGCCGCGGCCCTGCGCCCCTTCCCGCCTCACCTGCGCTCCGCTGCTGCGCCGTACCTTCTCACCCGCTCCGCGCGCCCCGTCGGGGCACGCACGGACCCCCGGCCCGGACTCTCCCGGTCGCGGTGACTAGAGACGCGTCGGCCGCCACCGCCTTCTCTTTCTAGGCACGAACCCCGGCAACCAGCAGAGGGTCGCAGTCAGCGCCCCCGCCGGGGCCAAGAGAACCTCGCCGCCTCCACAGCCTCCACCACCAATTCCCTTCAGTCGTCCGCGCCGCCCCAAGAAAATGTCACCAGAGGCCGTTCCGCTCTGCGCCTCACTTCCGCCCGGAACCACAGAGCTAGCGCGGGTCGCCTAGAGCGGCCGCTGCGGCTGGAGCCTCTGAGGACTGTAATAGAAGGCCAGGGGAAAGCCCGACAGCGCCATCTGGCGGGAGGGAATCCGCGCTCCTCCCGCTGCAGAGTGTCGGCGCGTTGGCGCCGGCTTCTCGGGCGTCTTTCCCACATGCTCTCGTTCCTGTCTCAGCCTTCCAAGGGGGTAGAAAAGCCAATCAGTGCAAACCAAGGATAGCGCTTTCATTCCCGTGCACTGCCCAGTACTCACCCCCTCCCGAAGGTTTCCCGATGCTAGCGAAATCTGAATCCTTGAATCACTCCAGCAGGAAGCCGGCTCCCTTCTCTACCCACTTTTCCTCGGAAGTCATCACCTTGGCTTGGGGAGACCAGGCTGTGCTCCTCTGGTGCCGTGGCACCAACGTCCTGTTCAAGTTTCTGCACGGGAACCTTGCGAGCCTTGCAGATAGCGCGCCACCTGCTGGTACGATGGGATCCGCCAGGGAGACCCCGCTCTGCCTCTACGTTGGTTCCAAACGCCCCAAATTCCACCTCTGCAGAGTCATTCCTTGCATTTGCAGCTTGCCCTGGGAAGAGTGACGCAACGGCGCTGTCTCTGAGTTTTCCAGGCGCGTTCCAGAGATGGGGCGGAGGAGGGAGGCGGGGGGGGGGGGATTAGTTCCTGTTGGGGGACCTGGAGAAAGATGAAGCGATCACAGCAGTCTGGAGAGTAGAAGGCTTCCAAAGGAGGAAAAGGCGATGCGAAGCACAACCTCACTACTCAATATCTGGCTCCCTACGAGCAATACAAAGTTCTGAAAGGGGACAAAATAAACGACTGTAAGAGAAAATATCAAGAGTCTTTACCTTTTTTTATCATTTATATTTTTCTGCTACATTTATTATTCCTACCTTGATATTTTTGTTTTTTGTTAGTGCATTATAATTATACATAGTAGTGGGGTTCGTTATGACATTCATACATTTCCCTTTTAAACAGCTGGATTTTGATGTGGTGGCCCATGCTTGTAATCCCAGTTACTTGGGAGGCTAAGGCAAGAAGATTCCAAGTTTGAGTCCAGCCTGAGCAATTTTATGAGACCCTGTCTCAAGAGAAAAAATAAAAAGGGCTAGCGATGTCGCTCAGTGATAGAGCGAGCCTGGATTTTATCCCCAGTATGGAATGTTAGTGTGTTGTGTTGGAAGAGATTTTGAAAATCCCACAACTCTCCAGCCCCTTAACAGACTCCTCTTTAGACCTGGCCCTTCAGAATCCCCACCTCACCCCCAATAAGCTGAATTTAAATATATTTTCTAATAGATAGATAGATAGATAGATTGGGTACTGGGGATTGAACTCAGGACACTCAAACACTGAGCCACATCCCCAGCCCTATTTTGTATTTTCTTTTATTTTAAAGACAGGATCTCACTGAGTTACTTAGCACCTCACTATTGCTGAAGCTGGCTTTGAACATGTGATCTTCCTGTCTCAGCCTGCCGAGCCACTGAGATTATAGGTGTGTGCCACTGCACCAGGCTTAAATATATTTTTATTAACATATGATAATTGTATTATTTATGGGGTACAGTGTGACATTTCAAAAAATAATGTGTCATGATCAGGTCAGGTAAATCATATATCCATTACTTCAGACACTTATTGTGTTGAAAACATTCAAAATCTTCACTACTAGCTATTTTGAGATCCTTCACTACCCCCACCATCACCACAGTGTATTGAATCCAGGGCCCCAGCCCTCCTGTCTTTTTTATTTTACCCAGACTGGCTCCAACTTTCCCCCTCCCCCATTTAGTACTAAGGATTAAACCCAGGGACACTTAACCACTGAGCCATATTCCCAGCCCTTTTTATTTTTTATTTTGAGACTGAGTCCCACTAAGTTGCTTAGGGCCTCCCTACATTGGTGACACTGGCTTTGAACTTGGGATCTTCCTGTCTCAGCCTCCAGAGCTTATGAGGTTGCAGGTATGTAACCACCATGTCCAGCCTGCCCTCCAAATTTTGATCCTCCTGCATTAGCCTTCCCAGTTTCTGGGATTACCTGCATGCCTGCTGACGGCTTCTAGTACCTATTTTGAAATATTCAACTAATTGTTATCAATCATACTCATACTTCTCTGCTACAAAACATTAGAAGTTACATCCACCTTAGTTGGGAATGTAACTCAGTGGTACAGTGCTTGCCTATCAGTGTTTGCCCAACACCACCACCACAATAACAACAAAAAATGGACTCGTTCATTTAATCCTCATAACAACCCTGTGAGTTTGAAGTTATTACTAATCCCAGTTTGCAAAGAGGGAAACTGAAGCACTGAGTGACCTGCCCAAGATGACACATTGGTAATGGGATTCTAACAGACAGTCTGACTCCATAGCCCACTTTTTAAACCATAACCATGAATTGCCTTCTTGAGATTCACTGAGAATATACTATGTGCCAGACAAATATTTTATCTGTGTTATTTCATGAATTCATTCATTCATTTTCTGCTACTTTAACTCACAAGGAATTTGAGAAGTTGTGGGGTACTGACAAAGGCCCAGACTCTTTCAGGAGAAAAAGAGAAAGGAAAATAACCACTGAGCCACATCCTCAGCCCTTTTTTGTTTAGAGACAGGGTCTCTTGAACTTGCTTAGGGCCTCACTAAATTACTGAAGCTGGTTTTGAACTGGTGGTCCTCCTAACTCAGCCTCCTGAGAGACTGAGATTATAGTACAGGCATGTACCACTGCGCCAATCTACACGCTCATTTTTCCAGAGCAATAAGTTCCCTTAGAACCAGAACCAGAATGGAATAGTGCAAAGAGATGTCATGAAATCGGAGCCAGGAGGTGGTCAAGAATGGCAGGAAAGGGCATCTCCCTGGACTTCTCCTGTCCTCTGGGATGGATGTTGGAGTCTCTGATGTCTTGAATAAAGGACTCTGGAACCCAGCTCTGATGTCCTCTTTCCAATCAGATGATCTACCTAAAACCTGGTGCATACAGAAAGTCTCTAACTTTTTTTTTTTTTTTTTTTGTACTGGGGATTGAACTCAGGGACACTTTACCACAGAGCTATATCCCCAGCCATTTTTATTTTTTCATTTTGAGACAGTATTTCACTAAATTGCTTAAGGCCTCACTAAATTGTTGAGGCTGTCCTTGAACTTGCAGTCCTCCTGCTCCATCCTCTGGTGTTGTTGGAATTACAGGCATATATTTGCCACGCCTGGCAAAAGTCTGTAATTTAAACAGGTAGAAATAAATGTAAAGAACAGTTATAAATTTATCAGCAAGTATGAATTCACCTCTCTTTTATCTTTGCATCTTTTTTTTTTTTTTGGTAGTACTGAAAATTGAAGCCAGTGCCTGTACATACTAGGCAAGCACCCTAGCAACTGAACTACACTGCCAGTTTTTTTTTTTTTTTTTTTTTTTTTTTTTGAGATAGGGCCTTACTAAATTGCCCAAAGTAAGATCCTCCTGGCTCAAACTCCTTGGGAGCTGGGATTATAGATGTAGACACTGTACCTAGCTTCCTCTCATTTTTTAATGAAGGGGTCAGCCTTATGATATGGTACCTGACCCTGACCTTGTGATCTGTACGATATGGTACCTGACCCCTGACATCCCATCCAAACTAGCGCCTGACTATCCATCACAGCACCTGTGTGTTTACCTCCTAACTTTCCCCCTCGTGTGTTCTAGGGACCTATCCTTTCTCATGCTTCTGACAACCAGAGTAGAGCCCCACAGGACAGACTGTTGTCCTACTCAGGCCTTCACATCATGACCCAGGAACACTGGGTGCACTTCTGGTCAGTGGAAGAAATATGTCTGAGATTCAGAAACTTGCAAGGATGAGCCAGGCACTGTGACACACTCCTGTTGTCCCAGGGACCCAGGGGACTGAGGCAGGAGGATTGCAAGTTCTAGGCCAGCTTAGACAACTTAGTGAGACCCTGTATCAAAAATAAAAATTGCAAGGGCAGGGGATGTAGCTCAATGGTAGGGCACTTGCCTGGTATATACCTCCAGTACTGCAAAAATAAATAAATAAATAAATAAATTTTTAAAAAGAAAGAAAGAAAGAAAAAAAGAAAGGAAGAAAAGAATCTACAAGGATGCAGTTTCAGGTGGCAAATAGATAAGAAGCTGCAGCGGGCAGGGGGTGGGCAGGGATGTCTTGTCGGTTGACCCACCTGATTAAATGTGCCCCTCTTCAGCCTCTCACTGTCTAGCAAAGGACTTGGTAGAAAAGATACACTTAGCTTGTAATGGAGAAACAAATATGCAGAGCAATTGATGTCTTTAGGAGGGAGCAAGAGTCCCTGGGAAATCTGGAGGACAATGATCTGAGGGCCAGATTGCCCATGGCTGATCAGAGAAACCAATGTTACAGAGTTGGGGACTTCAGAGGAACTGAGTCAGAGGGAAGAATCCCCCTTCAAACCCCAATTGTTGCGATCAAGTCAGAAAGATTTCAGACATGCTGCTCAAAGTAACAGGAATGAGTTTATTGAAGGGATAGCAAAAGGGAAAGGGGGCACTCTCAAGGAGAGAACAGATCCTCTCAGAGAGAGGAACATCATGCCTCTCTGCACTCTAGTTTGTTTTTTGGGGGAGGGGTACTAGGGATTGAACTCAAGGGCACTTGATCACTGAGCCACATCCCTATTTTGTATTTTATTTAGACAGAGTCTCACTGAGTTGCTTAGTGCCTCCCTATTGCTGAGGCTGGCTTTGAACTTGCAATCCTCCTGCCTCAGCCTCCCAAGCTGCTAGGATTACAGACGTGTGCCACCATGCCCAGCCCTGCACCCAGTATTATTGGGGATCCTAGAGAAGTTTCCAGAGAGTCCTGCCCCATATTCGTCTCTTGACTTTTGACTGACAGCAAGATGACATCAGACTTTCAAATACTCACTGCCATGACAGGGTCAGCATGAGCCAAAGTGACCTAAAGTAGGTCATGCTGACCCTTTCTAATTGGAACCATAAATTCTTACAGATTTTGTGATTGGGAGGAATCATCCTTATATCTGTGAGTTTTGGAATCTGGTCTGTTGAATGTCACAAAATCTCCCCTGTAAGGTCCTTGCTTAGCCTCTGGATTGCCATTTTAAGTGACAACCTCTATTTTAAGAAAAATTTCCCTTTCCCACCCAAGGGCATTTTTGAGAACAGCCTGCCACTCCTTCATACCAACCCCATCCTTAAACCCCTTCCCCCACTAGGACCTGAACATCTCTAATCCCTGAGCCTGCCCTTTAAAAGTCCCAAACCCCAAGCCTGTTTTGCCTCTCCCTGTCTATGGAGAGCTGTGCCTTTATTTATCAGCTTTGACAAACTCTCACAGGTATCTCTGCCTGGTCTGCATCTTTCACTTTTTGCTTGCCCCAACTCCCGGTTCCTTGCTTTCCTTTCATCCCCTTCATGCTAACTTGGGTTCCTCTTATCAACATTATTTCCGGTCTGCTTTCCTCCTGCAGATAGCAGGCAGTTTGCCGAATGTGATATATCCTGACCACTTAAGCAAGACAGGACAGCAGATAAATTGCTTCTGGGAAAATAAAGCATTTTATAGAATTATTCTCTTTATCTCATGTTCCCTCCATTCATACCTGTCTGTCCCCTAACATGAGGAAAGAGGAGCTTGGAAGGGAAGTCTGAGGTCTGAATGTGAACATAAGAAGCCTCGGCTTCAATTATTTAATTAATTTTTATTTTATTTTATTTGTTTGTTTGTTTATTTGGACCAGGGATTAAACCCAAGGGCACTTAACCATTGAGCCACATCCCTATCCCTTTTTATATTTTATTTAGAGACAGGGTCTCCCTGAGTTGCTTAGGGCCTCACTAAGTTGCTGAGGCTGGCTTTGAACTGGTGATCCTCCTGCCTCAGGCTCCCTAGCCACTGGGATTACAGGTGTATGCCACTAGGGCCAGCTTTTATTTTATTTTCAATGCTGAGGGTTGTGTCCAGGCCTCATGCATGCTAAGCAAGACTTGTACCACAAAAGCAATCCCCGTCGCCCCCAGGGTTTTCTCTTTTTTCCAGGGCTAGACTGAGGACTGAACCCAGGCCCTTGCGTTCATGAGGCAAGCCCTCTACCACTGCGCTACATCCCTGAGGTCCCTGGGCTTTCTTTTTTAAATACTGGTTGTGATACTTTTACCTAGACTTTCCCCTCTGCTGGGTATTGAACCCAGGAGCGCTCTACTAATGAACCACATCCCCAGCTTTTTAATTTTTGAGACAGAGTCTTGCTAAATTGCTGAGGTTGGCCTCAAACTTGCAGTGCCCCTGCCTCAGCTGCCTAGGTATGTGGGATTACAAGTGTGTACCATGGGCACTCAGCCTAACCTAAACTTCCACCTGTCAAGGTCAAGACCAAGAGAAAAAGAGATCCTCCCCCAGCCCACTGACAGCTTGGAAAGAAAGAAGCAAAGGACTTCATGCTGACCACCTCAGGAGGCTAGTAGGAGAAGAAAAGGATGAAACAGGCTGGGGAAGAAGAAGAAGAAGGAGAAGGAGCTTAAGGAGAAGGAGAAGGAGAAGGAGAAGGAGAAGGAGAAGGAGAAGGAGAAGGAGAAGAAGAAGAAGAAGAAGAAGAAGAAGAAGAAGAAGAAGAAGAAGAAGAAGAAAACACTGGGAAGGAGGGAAGTGTCTCCAGCCCTAGGAGGCTTCCACGTGAGTAGCAGCAGGAGACACCAAGTTCAAACTTTGGCTTCTATTAGCTTTTTTTTCTTTTCTTTTCTTTTCTTTCTTTTTTATGGTGCTGGAGATTGAACCAGGGCTTGTGCATACAAGGCCAGCACTCTACCAACTGAGCTATATCGCCAGTCCCTTCTTTTAGCTTTAAAGTCTTTGAAACAGCCTGGCCACCACCTTCCCTCTCCATCCCTGACATCTATGGTATTTAAATAAGGAAGTCAGAGGATTTGTGGTAGAATTTTATGCCAGTTGCTGGCACATGCTTCTCACACTCTAGGAGCTTCCTAATAGGAGTCTCTTTTTTTAAAAAAAATATATTTTTTAGTCATCAATGGATCTTTATTAATTGATGGATTGATTGATGTGCGGTGCTGAAGTTGTAACCTGGGCCCCACACAGGCCAGGCAAGCACTTTACCACTGAGCCACAACGTCAGCCCCTGACAGGAGTCTTTTTATTCATAAAAAGCCCCTTTTAATCATTTCAGAGTTGATGCTAATGAGGTGATTCTTGGCAGGTTCCCACAGAGTTCAGGAGAGGGGATGGTTGCCAGAGGAGGGTTGAGATTTTCAGCTCCATCCTTCACACCCATCTGCAACCCCAAACTTGCACTGTGGGAAAGACCGAGGGGATGGAGATGGAATTCAAGAAGCAAAGGTCAACGATTCAACCACACGCCTGCCTGTAAGGAAACCTGGGAATTGGGGAACTTGCTGCTGGTGAGCATGGTGAAGTGCTGGGAGGGTGGTGTGTGTGGCGTTAGGCAAAACTTGACATAGGCAACGCCATTTTGAAATATATCCTCTGTCTTAGAGCAAGAGTCACCTCATGGTCACACTGACTCAGCCTGACCTAAACCCAGACAATGCTCCACCATCATGCAAAGAAATCCCAAACAGTCCATCATCATAAGAAAGGAAGCTGTTATGGGGGCTAAATCCTAAAAAACACCTAGTTCCTTATGAAGGTGACACCACAAAGAGACCCTTTCCTGACAGCCCACTAGCAATGGCCTAACCACCACACCATCCCCACCCCCATATCCCCCCGATATCTACCCCAGGCTGTAAGCAGAAGATGGGTCTCAATCCCTCCCGACCCCAGGCCCCCTTTGCACCTTTGTCCTGAATAAACCTGTGTTATTGATGGGCGGCCTCTGCTCTCTCCTAATTTCCTTCATTGCCTTCTTTCCTTACAGGTGGAGCAAACATGCATGTCCCCGGGCTCACCGCCACCCTCTTGTCCCTTTCATCACGTCAGTGTGGGTTCCTGAGTGGTGTCCTTTATAATAAACTGGTGGGACTGAGGATGTGACCCAGTGATAGAGTACTTGACAAGTATGCATGAAACCCTGGGATTGAGCTTCAGCACTGCAAAAAATAAGTACATAAATTAAAATATAATAAGTGGGTGGTAATAAGTAAAGTGCTTCCATGAATCCTGACTCATTCTAGAGAATTATTGAATTTAGCATGGCCTAGGCCCTGGGTTCCAGCCCCAGTGCTGGGGGAAAGAATGTTGAATGATCAGATTTGAGAGGGCAGTCAAAGGAACCCCCAGATTTGCAATCTTCTGTACATAATTGTATTCTGGGGACTCTGCCTCTGGTAGGTGTGGAAGTGAGATTTAATCCAGGGATCTTTACCACTGAGCCACATCCCCAGCCTTTCTTTCCTTCTTTTCTTTCTTTCTTTCTTTCTTTCTTTCTTTCTTTCTTTCTTTCTTTCTTTCTTTCTTTCGTTCGTTCTTTCTTTCTTTCTTTCTTTCTGCGGAGGAAGGGGGGAGGTGTGAGTTACTGGGAATCTCAGGAGTACTCCACCACTGAGCCACATCTCCAGCCCTATTTTTTTTGTATTTTATTTAGAGACAGGGTCTCACTGAGTTGCTCAGCACCTCACTGTTGCTGAGGCTAGCTTTGAACTCTCGATTCTCCTGTCTCAGCCTCCTGAGCTGTTGTGATTACAGGAATGTGCCACCATGCCGGGCTAGCAATTTTCAGACTCTTGACTCCTGGAAGAAAAGAATTTAAGATTCACAATAGGCCAATAATTTAACCAGCATAGGTGTCCATCAATGGATGGTGCATACAGAAAATGTGATATATATACACAATGGAATTTCATTCATCCGTAAAGAAGAATAAAACGTCATTTGCAGAAAAATGGATGGATCTGAAGAACATTATGTTAAGCGAAGTAAGCCAAACTCAGAAGGTCAAGGGTTGTATGTTTTCTCCTATATGTGGGATCGAGATAGGAAAAAGGAAAAGAAAGCCAGAGAGGAGCTCATAAAAATGGGAGATCAGTAGAGGAAAGGGACCAGGGGGAAGAATGTGAGTAGGGAAAGGGGAAACACTGGGGAATGACATTGGTTCTATCTTGTGCATGTATGAATATATAACAACGAATCCCACTGTTATGTTTAATTATAATGCACCAGTAAAATATGGGAGGAAAAAGAGAAAAAAAATTTAAGGATGCATCAGGTTTTAGTAAAGAGCAAGAACTTTATTAGAAAGTAAAAGTTGAAGATATGCATTCAAATTTCCAGAGAAGAATGCAGACCTCCTCTGGAGCAAGAAACACTTTGGGGGGCTTCAGGGTATTTTTGGGGGGGGTACCAGGGATTGAATTCAGGAGCACTTAACCACTGAGCCACATCCCCAACCCTATTTGGTGTTTTATTTTATTAGGTTGCTTTGCACCTCACTGTTGCTGAGGCTGGCTTTGAACTCACAATCCTCCTGCCTCAGCCTCCCAAACCACTGGGATCATAGGTGTGCGCCACCACACCCAACTTGAGTTCTTTTAAGTGAAAATTTACAGCCAGGCATGATGGTGCATGCCTATAATCTCAGCTACTCAGGAGGCTGAGGCAAGAGATTGCAAGTATGAGAGCCTTAGGGGGAAAAAAAAAAGTATGAAAGCCTTGGAAATTTAGCCCTGACTCAAAAAAAAAAAAAAAAAAAAAGAAAAGAAAAGAAAAGAAAAGAAAAAGAAAAAAAAATGGGGCAGGGAATGGGGAGTGGGGATTGAGAGGTAGGCCACGGAAGGTATGTGAGAAGGAGTCAGCCTGGCAAACTCAGTTCTTTGATCACGGTTCACAAGACTTTTATGATGGTCTGGCACTCTCCAGGATCTTCAATTTGGCATTGTCTCCTCTATCTAAGTAATGTTTAGAATATGCCTATATTATGAATTTTCTTAAAATATACCTTCTTTGCCAGCACCATAGCGCGCACCTGTGATCCCAGCGGCTGGGGAGGATGAGGCAGGAGGATTTTGAGTTCAAAGCCAGCCTCAGCAACAATGAGGCACTAAGCAACTCAGTGAGACCCTGACTCTAAATAAAATACAAAATAAGGCTGGGGATGTGACTCAGTGGTTGAATGCCCCTGAGTTCAATCCCTGGTACCCACCCCCCAATACATCTCCTTTATTCTAATCTGAAAATATTTTATAGGTGAACAGAATACACAAGCTTTAATCAAAATAAGGTAATTTAAGCTACCTTGGAGGCTGAAGCAGGAGGATTGCAAGTTTAAGGACAGGCTGAACCATTTAGCAAGACCCTGACTCAAAATAAAAAAATAAAAAGAGCTGAGCATATAGCCCATTGGATAGAGCCCCCCTGGAATCAATCCCCAGTACTGAAGAAAAAAACAAGCAGAGGAGGGGTAATTCTCATAAATAAGTGATTTTACAGTAACTGTAAGATTTTCAGATTTTCCAGAAATTTGAGAGTGACTGGCCTGGAGGAAAATCAGGTTTGAAGATTAGTCTGATCATGGTGCTTATGGAGCTTTTAAATTTCCAGTTAGTACCTCTTTCTTTTTGCTTCCTTTTTACCTATTTTTATTTCTTCTATCCTGCCTCAAATGGGTGAATGGATGACTTGTCCAGGGCCACCAGCACTAAATAGGAGAGCTAGCTTTTCTCTTGTGCCTCCAAATTCCCAATTTTTTTTCTACCTCAGAATATATCTGGAGGTAGCCAGGTGCAGTGGTGCATGCTATAATCACAATGACTTGGGAGGATGAGACTGGAGGATGAGGCAGAGGATAGCCAGTTCAAAGCCAGCCTTAGCAACTTACCAAGGCCCTAAGTTACTCAGTGAGACCCTGTCTCAAAATAAAACATAAAAAGAGCCTGGGAGAGGGGCTGGGGATATAGCTCAGTTGGTAGAGTGCTTGCCCTGCATGTACAAGGCCCTGGGTTTAATCCCCAGCACCACACACACACACACACACACACACACACACACACACACATAAAAGGGCTGGGGAGCCAGGTGCAGTGGTGCATGCCTGTAATCCCAGAGACTTGGGAGGTTGAGGCAGGAGGATTCCTAGTTCAAAGCCAGCCTCAGAGGTCTGTGGTTGTGGCTCAGAGATAAAGTACTCGTCTAGCATATGTGAGGCACTGGATCCAATCCTCAGAACCACATAAAAATAAAATAAAGATATTGTGTCCACCTATAACTAGAAAATAAATATTAAAAAAAAAAAAAGCAGCTTCAGCAACAGTGAGGCACTAAGCAATTCAGTGAGACCTTATCTCTAAATAATGCAAAATAGGGCTGGGGATGTGGCTCAGTGGTGAAGTGCCCTTGGATTCGATTCCTAGTACCCTCCCCTGAAAAAAAAAAAAAAAGAAAGAAAGAGAGAGAGAAAGAAAGAAAAAAGGAACATAAAGAAAAAGGGCTGGGAATATGGCTCAGTACTTAAGCTCCCTGGGTTTAATCTCTGGTTCAAAGTATATATACATATACATAGTTATATATACATACATACATGATTTAGCAATGCCATGGTGTGTGTGTGTGTGTGTGTGTGTGTGTGTGTGTGTGTGTTGTGAGGTTGGGAATTAGACTCATTATTATGTTTTATAATATGCTGATCATTTGAAAAAACTCCTGGCATAAAAACAATTCAAGCATTCATTGAAGTACTTCAATAGACTAAAAATAGCAACCATGTCCTAAAACTAAAAAGCAAAGTATTTCATGTGAGCCCTCTCCTGAAGAGCTGGGGCAAAGGCGTCAGACCTTGGGGTACCAGGATGGGCACTCCAGAGAAAGACAAAGCAGAGATTTACAGAACTGGGCGAGGTAGCAGGGTAGGTGGTGGGGCCTCCAGCCAGTTGGGCAGGCCTCCAGAACACCAGGCGCACACCTGTAATCCCATTGGCTCAGGAGACTGAAGCAGGAGGATCAAGAGTTCAAAGCCAGCTGCAGCAACAGCAAGGTGCTAAGCAACCCTGTCTCTAAATAAAATACAAAATAGGGATAGGGATGTAGCTCACTGTTCCAGTGCCACTGAGTTCAATCCCTGGTCCCTCCCCCGACCAAAAAAAAAGAAAAGAAAATACACTCATGAAAACTTTGGTTTACATTGAGGGACACTTAAGATGTATAAGAGCTGGTCCTTACCCTCAGAGAGCTAAGACTTTCTTAGTGAAATAGAACATTGTCTCCTAAATGAGTAACCTTTGCTCTAGGATTCCTTATCCAAGGCAAAACTATGAAATCAAAGTTTTTATTTAGTGTATGTTCCCCACTATACTCAAGACCCTACTTAACCCAGCCAGTACTTTCTCTTATCTTTTAAGACTCTAAAACTTCAATTCTCCTTGTTGTTCCTCCTTTCAATAACCAAACCTTCCTGGCCTAGGACCCAGTCTCTAAGCCTTCCAAGTCTCCATATTTAAGCAATTCATTATGGAGACTAATTCTTACTAGAATGATATCTGACTAATCTATTACCCCTCCCATGATGGAACACTTTTTCTTCAACTAATACAAACACATTTCTGAAATCTGTCAGAGTGACGTAACAAGACAGGTAGGAGCCGACACAATGGCACATACATCCTGTAATCTCAGGAGGCTGAGGCAGGAGGATTGCGAGTTCAAAGCAAGACTCAGCAATGGCGAAGCACTAAGCAGCTCAGTGAGATCCTGTCTTTAAATAAAATACAAAATAGGTCTGAGGATGTGGCTCATTGATTGAGCGCCTCTGAGTTCAATCCCTGGTACCAAAAAAGAAAAAGGAAATTCACATAATAAGACAGGACAGGGAGAGGTAGATATTTTTCTTGAGTCAGGCTTTACAGAATCCTCAAATCATAGGCTGGGCATACTGGAGCATACCTAAAATTCTAGTGGCTCAGGAGACTGAGGCAGGAGGATGGGGGGGGGGGTTCAAAGCCAGCCTCAGCAATTTAAGGCCCTAAGTAACTTAGTGAGACACAGTCTGTTAATAAAAATGCAAAAGAAGGTTGAGAACTTGGCTCAGTGGTTAAGTACCCCTGGGTTCAATCTCCAGTACCCCATGCCAAAAACAGAATCCTCAAATCATAACATTCTGGTGGCATAGAAAGGCCAGTTTAACACACAGTCATCTGTGTATTCATATCAATCCTCAACTCCAACTCTTCCAAAGCTGGAAAATAACAAGCTCTAGTATTTACAATCTAAGAAGATAAGAATAACTTAAAAAAAACACAGATAAATCTTTGCTATAAAATTTTTGATGTCATAATTTAGAGAAGGAAAAGATTGCTGTTGTGGGGGCAAATTTTCCCTCTATGAAAGGATAAGACTAGGTTTAAAGTGTAGATGCACTGGGTATGGTGGCACTTCCTATAATCCCAAGTACTTTGGGAGGCTGAGGTAGGAGGATTGCCAGTTTGAGGCCTGCCTCAGAAAATTAGTGAGACTCTATCTCAAAAAAATAAAAAGGGCTGGGGTTGTGGCTCAGTGGTATACTGCCTTTGTTTTCAATCCCTAGTTCTGCTAAAATTAAATAAAATAACAATAAAGTATAGCTAGAATCCAAATATAGACTGTTTAGATCTTTTCAAAAAGCACTGAAAAAGTTCCCCGGGAACACTTACTTTTCCCAGAATTTCCCCAGAGACCTTTAAGAACTTATCTCCAATCCACCCAAGGATGAGGGCAACCAGGAGCAGGCAACCGGGACTCAGGCTGGAGGGCCCTCTGCCATAGAACTGCAGGAAGCTGCTCCTGTCCTGGCAGGTCCCGAACCTTTCATGTAATGATGTGTCTTCACATCTGTCCCTTCAGAGAGGTGTGTCCTTGGTCAGAACAACTCCAGGGATGCTGTTGAACCTGAAGAGCCAGGAATGCCAAGGAAACAGTTTGTCTTCCCAGGAGGCCACAAAGAGACTACCCCCAGCTACAGGGGGTGAGGCTGTGCACTCACTGCCAAGGTTAACCATCCCTGCCTGCCGCATGCCAGAGGGAGTGCCAGCAAAGTCACTGTGACAGAAGGACTTGTCGCAGCCAGTTGGCAAGCTCTTATCTCAGGCCTGCTTCTGAGGGACCCCAGGCTGACAGCTCCTACCCAGACAGACATCTCCTTTTCTCCTTTAGTCCCCCGTTTCCACGCATGGGAAAAAGAAGGAGATTCCATTTCCATGTGATCCCTGAGAGCTTAGGTCTCAACATCGAGGTACAAAGGACAGAGTGAAGCTAAAGAGAAGAGAGAAGGGGACACTTGCCATTTCTTTTGTTTTTGGGGGGTAGGTATTGGGGATTGAACCCAGGGGCATTTAACCACTGAGCCACATCTCTCTAGCCATTTTTATTTTATTTGCTTTTTGTGGTGCTGGGGATTGAATCCAGGGCCTCGTGCATACGAGGCGAGCACTCTACCAACTGAGCTTTATCCCCAGCCCCCATTTTTATTTTTTATTTTGACACAGGGTCCTAAGTTACTTAGGGCCTAGCCAAACTGCTGAGACTAGTTTTGAACTTGATATCCCCCTGCCTCAGTCTCCTAAGCCTCTGGGATTCCAGGTGTGCACCACCACACCTAGCCCTAGTTGTTTTCTCTCTGTTTCTTTCTTCTTTCTTTCCTTCTTTCTTTCCTTTTTTCTTTCTTTCTTTCCTTCTTTCTTTCCTTTTTTCTTTCTTTCTTTCTTTCTTTCTTTCTTTCTTTCTTTCTTTCTTTCCTTCTTTCTTCCTTCCTTCCTTCCTTTCTCTCTCTCCTTCCTTCCTTCCTTCCTTCCTTCCTTTCTTTCTTTCTTTCTTTTACAAAAGACAAGAAGAATCATTGGTCTTAGGTTCCTTCTGTTTTTGTACCAAGTCCAAATCCCTGAATCAACTGCCTGGCGATATGATTGAAATAGAAGGGGTAGACCAGAATGCTATGAGAAAAAATATAATTTTTTTAAAAATTTTTTAGTTATCTGCGGACACAACACCTTTGTTTGTATGTGGTGCTGAGGATCGAACCCCGGCCGCACGCATGCCAGGCGAGCGCGCTACCACTTGAGCCACATCCCCAGCCCAGAAAAAAAATATAATTTAATATATCAAAAATGTCATCCCCGCTGGGCATGGTGGCGCATGCCTTTAATCCCAGCTGCACAGGAGGCTGAAGCAGGAGGATCATGAGTTCAAAGTCAGTCTCAGCAACTGTGAGGCCCTAAGCAACTCAGTGAGATCCTGTCTCTAAATCAAATACAAAATAGGGCTGGGGATGTGGCTCAGGGCTCAGTGGTTGAGTGCCCCTGAGTTAAATCCCTGGTACCCCCCCCCAAAAAAAAAGACAACCTACTACTCATTCACTGAAGCAGGGATTTCAGGGCACCTGCTTTGGAGCCAAGCACCAAGTAAGGCACTGGGGACATAGATGTGACCATAGGAAGTCCTTCCAGTGCAGCCCTCAATCTGGTCTGCCCTAGTGGGGAAGACAGTCATGAAGTCACCTAACATTAGAACTGTCTGACAGCATAAGAGAAATATGCACCCAGAATCTTAGCAATTGAGACAAGGAAGTGCCAATGTGGCCTGCGCCTTTCAGTGAGGACTCTCCTGGGAGGAGAGCTCTGAGCCAGGACTCCAAGAATGAAGAGAATTTGGCAGCACAAAGGAGTGGGGACTAGAAAGATTCACATGGAATGAGAGTCAGGCCATTCTGGAAATGAGTGTGCCTGGAGATAGATGCCCATTTGGGAGTGGTTGGAGGCACCAGTGAGGGAGGTGTTCCAAAAAAAACAATGAACTCCCTAAGGAAGGCTCATGGGTAACTTGGACTATGATGGGTTGTATTTCTTTTCTCCTTGTTGGTCTGGAAGGGTGTGTAATAAATAACCCCCTCTCTCTCTTCCTGTCCTCAAGTTTGCAACCAACTGAGAAATAAGACATAGGACACAGATGGACATTTATATATTTTTAAATTTATTAACTTATTTATTGGTACAGGGATTAAACCCAGGGGGGCTTAACCACTGAGCCACATCCCCTGCCTTTTAAAAAAATATTTTATTTAGATACAGGTTCTTACTAAGTTGCTTAGGGGCTAGCTAAGTTGCTGAGGCTGGTTTTGATCTCATGATCCTCCTGCCTCAGCCTTCCCAACTGCTGGGATTACAGGTGTAGGTGGGCGTTTAAATGTCAATTTATGGCAGATAAAGCTCCACTAGAGGACATAATGTAGATGTATAGTCCCTAGGCACGTCCTATTCTGTCATTGCTAAAGCAGGCAGACATATACTCAGGTGCTGAACAACATTGGCTCTCCCACAAAGGGCAGGTGTTTTGCCCAGTGAAAACAGACCCTCTCTGTAGACAACAAAATCCTAAAGAGAGGACCCAGCAAAGTTTAGCTAAGTGAGCGCAGTTCCTTCCTGGCAACTCTCAAATCAGGAGAGTCATTCTTCTTCCCAAGGGAGACAGGCCAGAGAGATTTCAGGAATGGGATTCAAATGGAGCCCTCTCTACAGGGAAATACTAGGAGTCAGGATTGGAGGTTCTATGTCACAACCCACATCCACTCTGTGGAAACTCACATTGTTATTGTTTCCTGAAATAGAGAATTACCCCACATTTACTTAGAAATCAAACTTATTTTTTTGCTGGTGCTTGAAATTGAACCCATGGTTTAGTTCATGCTAAACATACTCTACGACTGAACTGCCATCCCCATCCTGAAACCAAACTTTTTAAAATTTATTTACTTTTAATTTTTTTAGTACTGGGGATTTACTACAGGGGTGCTTAACCACTGAGCCATATTCTACCCCTTTTATTTATTTATTTATTTATTTATTTATTTATTTATTTATTTTAAGATAGGGTCTCTCACTAAGTAGTTTAGGGCCTCACTAAGTTGCTGAGGCTGGCTTTGAATTTGCTATCCCTCCTGCCTCAGCCTCCCAGTCACTGGGATTACAGGCATGCACATCTGCCTGAAAACAAACTTCATAAAACACTTTCACATCCTTAAAATAAGAGCATAGAAAGAAAAGGTAGCCAGGTGCAGTGGCGCAGACCTGTAATCTCAGCTACTACAGACCTGTAATCTCAGCTACTCAGGAGGCTGAGGCAGAAGGATTGCAAGTTTGAGGACCAACTGGGCAACTTAGTGAAACCATGTCTGAAAATTTAAATAAATAAATAAATAAATAAATAAATAAATAAATAAATGGTGAGGATGTAGTGCTTGCCTAGCATGACTGAGGCCCTGGGTTCAATGCCCTCTCTTCAAACAGTTATGCTAATCTTCCGGAGAGCTAATGTCGAGAAAAGAATACAAAGATGAATAAAGCTTTGGGTTGGGGGCCTTTAAGTCACATGAACATGTGACTTTTGGTAGTGCCAAAAACAAGTGAGAGATGCTGAGAGCACCTAACTACTCTAAAAGAACTAAGGTGTTTGGCCCACGAAATGTGTTTTTTTAATATTTGTCAGGGCTCAGCACTGGGTCTTACCTACCATAGATCTCATTTTCTCCAGGTTGAATGTACACAGGAATAAATGAATCTTGAAAGAGCTGGAAGAACCGCAGAAAGGAAAAAAAAAATAAACTAGTGGAGAAGAATTCTTGAAACAGAGCAGTAAACTTGGCATTGATCTGAGGCTTCTGCTGGGCTTGTATTGTGGCACCAATCTCCGTTCTCCAGGGATCTTTAGAGGTCATCTTGGGCTCTTTCCTCTCCATCATCCCCATATCAAATTTGTTTCCAAGTTCTCTCATATCTCCTTCTTTTCCATCACTGTGGCCACATCCTGGCCCAGGCCCTTATCACTTGGCGCTAGTCTGGACTCGTGTGTCTGAGCAGGGGTGAGTAAAGAGGGCTGGGAGGTGGCTTTGAAGCTACCTCAGTGAATCAGGCTGCAGCTGACCCAGAGTTTGACCCCCTCCTGCTCCAATGCCTGGGTCTTTTTCCTTATTGGCTCCCTCACAGGTACCCCCCAGCCTCCTCCTTCCAGCCAGCATCCAGTTCCTCACTGGGCCAGACACTCCCCACACTTTCAGGCTTTCTCTGCCACCTCACTGGGGCCCCCTCCCCCCAACCCCTTCCTCGGGTTTCAATTAACTAGCTGCCCATAGATTGCAGCACATTTATTCTCCCTGAAATAGAAGTGACCCATAACAAGGCTTAATGAGATCATCCCCCAAGGAATTTAATAAGGGACAATTCCTTTAGACAGTCAGATGAGAGCGGCAGGTGTAAGTGAGTGAGGATTTAGGGGAGGGAGGGCAAAACGTAGATGCTCCACCTTGGGGTGCAGTGGGGACCCATGGGACAGATGGCAGGAGACATGGGAAGCAAGGAGGCTTGGCAGATTGACTGGGTGGGAGAAAACAGAAGCACAACCTCATTTGGTTTCCTAGTTTGCCAAGAGCCAGAAGGAAACCTGATGCCCTCCCTGACTCAGCTCCCCACCAGGTCCCCAAGTTCTAGAGGTCACAAGCCCAAGAGCTTCAGATGCCTCAAGACGAAGATTGCCGAGAGGAGGGCTAGTGCCCCCCTCCTAAATTCACAGAGACAGGTGCAGAGGTCCAGCATGGTGGAGCTTGCCTTACAAGCTGGGAAAAGAGAACGTTTGTTTTTCCTGCTCTTGAAAGCTGATCGCCTCTGCAGCCAGGACCCGTGCCAGCTGTGATCAGTGTCCAGCCTGGCAAATGGGTCACTGGGGACTCAGTGAGTCCTCAGCTGCCTGCATTTTTCTGTCTGTGCACCAGCCACATCAACAGCAAACCTCCTTGGCACCTACAGTGCCCTGGCCCGTCTGCTCGCCCACCCGGGGGAAGACCATTCTCCCTGTCTCAACCGTACAGGCTCAGCATCTGCCACCTACACGCAGTCTGCAAAAGCTAGAGCCCTATGATTCCTAGGTATGGCCTAGTCCAACCATCTCCCTCATGTACAGAGGACCACCTGGGGCCCAGGGAGGTGAAGTGTCATTCTAAAGTACTAGTTTTCCATGTTGCAGACGATCATCACCATCTAGCAGATAAAAAACCACACACACACACACACACACACACACACACACACACACACACGGCTAGCATGCACAAGGCCCTGGGCTCCATCCCCAGCACTATAAAACAAACAAAAAACAAATGGAAACCAACACACACTTAGCTTGGCGTTGTGAATGGGGAGCCTGAAGCCGTGGCTGACTTTGCTCCCAGTTTCACCAGACTGCAATCCAAGTGTCAGCCGGGGCTGCAGGCTCCCTAGAGGCTGAAGTGGGGGAACATCTCCTCCCAAGCTCCCTCAGGCTGTTGGCAGAATTCATCTTCTTGCAGTTCTAGGACTGTTTCATTGCTGGTGCTCATCTGGGTGCAGTCACAGTTCTTTAACTGGGCCGCAGTTCCTTGCCAAGCAGCCTCTCCATGGATCTTCCACAGCATGGCATCTTATTCAAAGCCAAAAACGAAGAGTCTCGACCTCCAAGAAGGCCTAGTCCTTCTTTTAAAGGCTTTTGCCTGATTAAGTCAGGCCCACCAAAATATGTGTATGTGTATATGTGTGTGTATGTGTGTATGTATATACGGGCACACACACACACACACAATGTTTTTTTTTTAATATTTATTTATTGGTGTAGATGGACTCAACACAATGCGTTTCTTTTTATGTGGTGCTGAGGATCCAACCCGGGTCCCGCCCGTGCTTGGTGAGCACTCTACTGCTGAGCCACAATCCCAGCCCACACAAAATGTTTATATATATATATATATATATATATACAATGTTAAGGAATCAAACCTGGGACCTTATGCATGCTAGGCAAGTGCTCAGTCTTTTGTTTTTATTTATTTTTTAAATGTTTTAGTTGTAGTTGGACATAATACCTTTATTAATTTATTGTTATGTGGTGCTAAGGGTCAAACCCAGGGCCTTGCATGCTCTAGGCGAATGCTCTTCCGCTGAGCCCCAGCCCCAGCCCCAGCCCACTCAGTCCTTTTTATTATATTTTGAGGCAGGCTCTCACTAAGTTGCTGAGGCTGTCCTTGAACCAGTGACCCTGTTACCTTAGCGTCCTGAGTAGCTGGGATTGTAGGTTTGTGGGCGTGTGCCACCATCCCTAGCTAGATGAGGGGGTTTATTAGGGGAATCGGCCCACGTGATTATGGAGGCTGAGGAGTCCCACAATAGACCCAGAGATCCCAATAGCTTTGTTCAAGTTAGAAAGCTTCCAGTAGGGTAGGATGGTGTCACTCTCAGCTCAAGGCTGAAGGTCTGTCAACCCTGGTGTAAGAGAGCCTGGAATCCTGCAAGGGCAGGAGGACAAGAATGTCCTGGCTCAAGGGGAGGGAAGGAGGAAGAAAAGGAGGAGGGCAGGGTTTTTTTCTAACTTTTTTGTTCTATCTGGAACCTCGATGGATTGAATGGTAGCTACCCACAGTGAGGGCCAATCTTCCCCACTCAGTCTCCCACCTACATGCCAGTCTCCTCTGGAGACCGACCTCACAGACACAAGCAGAAACAAAACTCTACCAGTTCTCTAGGTGCCCCTTCATCTAGCCAACATGACTCCTAAAATGAAATTCCACAAGGATCTACCCACACTCAAGAGGAAGGGGTTATACTGGCATAAGCAGCAGGAGACCTGGACTTTGTGGACACCCTGGAACCTGTCACCATGTCTAGCATCACACAGCTAGAAAACGCCAGAGATAAGGCAGAGACCCCGATTGTATGTAGAAGCAGGTCCTCAGACCAGAGTCTAGAAAGCAGGCGATTATACCATAAACCCTAACCACCGTTTGGCATTTGGGTTGGCACCAGTCCTCCTCACATGCTTTAGATTCTAGAGATGACCAAATGGTGGCTCAGGTAAGGTTTTGTTTCCAAATAAATTCAGGTCGGATCAGATTTTGCCAAATGAATTATGAAAAATCTTTGGGTTTTTAGAGCTTTGGGGAGCTTTGGAAATTCCAGTAAGGAACTGTGAACCTGTAATAACTGATGTTCATAGAGTTCATTCGCTTGAATTGGGCCAAAGAGCTGCATTCTCACAGCCCTATGGGGGATAATATTTTGGACATACAAACCACTTTCCTCCCTGTATCTCCTCCTGCTCCCTTCCTCTCATTTAAGTAGGCTCTCTGCACCATTGACATAGAGGTGGGAGGAGGCTGGGTGGAGCCCAAGTCTCTCTTGCTATTTTGCACAAGTGGTTCTTGAACTCCTGATCTCAAGTGATCCTCCTTCCTCAGCCTCTTGAGTGTTGGGATTAGAGACATGCACAACCAGATCCTGTTTTCCCAATGCTGCTGATGTCTCAGATTGCAGAGAGAATGTGGGACTTTGATAAAAACACTGTTTGTTTGTTTGTTTGTTTGTTTCTCTCTCAGGTTCTCACCAATTTTGGAGGGGGGTAATAGAGACTGTAACCAGGTACTTCAGCACTCAGCCACATCCTCAGCCTCCCCATTTTTTAGACAGGGTCTCTTCCAGTTGCCCAGGCTGGCCTCCAACTTGTGATCCTTATGCCTCAGCCTCCTGAGTCAGTGGGATTACAACTGTGCTTCACAGAGCCTGGTTGACAAAACACTTTAGATAAGGAAACACCAAGCAGTCAATCAACTAACCAACCAACCAAAGACTGAAAGTAGATCCTCCATACCAGGCAAAGAAGTGGAAGGAGAAGGAGGCAATCCTCAGCTGACAGGACTCCCAGGACTAGGGCTGTGTGGTGTCTAGTCAGGCTGGAGTCTTAGGCACCTCTCGGCTTGCAGGTGCACCACCTAATGGAGGGAAGGGACATTCTGGCTGGAAGCTGAGACCCTCCTTTATTGCTTTCTTATAGTGTTTTGCAAACCAGACCTCTCCTTGTGGAATAAATCTATTTCTCTCCAGCCCAAGGGAAGAGCTGGTTATTGAATAGAGTAGATGTTGCTCAGTAAGTGGTCCCTGACTGACACTTGAGTGTACTTGACTGGTGGCAGGTTTGTGGGTGCCCTCGGCCTCCTCCAGGGGTTCCTGTGCAGTTAACTTCCTTGGAAGTGTTGGGTTTGGGGGACCCTCTGATCTAGTTCCTCATGGTCCATATCATGTTTCATTATATCATCCTCCATTTTTTAAGGGACCAGAACTTCAGGACAAATTGGTACAGTCCTAAGCCTGAGTACAGTGGCTCAGATACTAGGCTTGTGTCGCTCTGGTAGTGAGTCTCCTCAGTGATTTGACTTTGGCTCCAGATCTTTAGGCACTGGGTTTAGGTGCCCCCTCCTCCCACCCCCACACACACCTTTTGAAAGTATTTTAAAGATATGACTGCCCTCTGGTGGCTAAAATTATATTTGTCATTGCTCCTACCTTTCAAACATGATCTGGATGAGGGATCACCTTCTGACTGAGAGACTTTCTAGGGTAGGTTACTGGGACCTGGGGTGACAGTGGACAAAGCTTTTCTCAAGCCAGGTGTGGTTGCACATACCTGTAATCCCAGGGCTCGGGAGGCTGAGGCAGAAGGATCTCAAGTTCAAAGCCAGCCTCAGCAATTTTACTAAGAACCTGTCTCAAAACAATTCAAAAAAGATTGGGGATGTAGCTCAATGGCAGGGAGGTTGCCTAGCATGTGTGAGGAACTGGGCTCAATCTCTGGTACAAAAAAATGAATGAATAAATGAATGAACTACTCTCCCAAAGGGAACCCCATTCTTTTATTTTTAACCTTATTTTGCTGTCTCTATGTAATCTTCATAGATGTTAAAAAGACATTTGAAAGAATTCACTGTATACTTAGTAGTAATAGTACTGGAAATTGAACCCAGAGTGCTTTAACACTGAGCTATATTCCCAGCCCTTTTTATTTTTTTATCTTGAAATAAGTTGCTTAGGACCTCACTAAGTTGCTGAGGCTAGCTTTGAACTTGTGATCCTCTTGTTTCAGTCTGTGTGGGGGGGGGGCGGTTACTGGGATTGTGCATGTGAGGAGAGCACTCTACCAATTGAGCTATATCCCCAGCCCTTTTCTCAGTCTTCTAAATCACTGGGATTATAGGCATGCTCCATGATACCTGGCTGTGTGCTTAATTTTTTTTAACTCAATAAAGTTATGTCTAGCATGTGCAAAGCTGGGTCCATCAACCAGTGCAGCAAACAAAACAAAACAAAACAAACAAACATACAAAAACACCCAATATCTAAAACATAACAGATGGCAAATTTGAGACTAGACTGGGTAACTTAGCAAGTCTCTGTCTCAGAATAAAAAACAGAAGGGGCTGGGGATTAGCTCTGTGGTAGAGCACTTGCCTACCTTTCTGTGAGGACCTTAGTGGCCCTGAGTCCAATCCCCAGGACCACAGGGGAAAAAAGAGTAGTTCAGAGTTCATGTATTTACTTTTTTGGGTTCTGGGGATTGAACCCAGGTATTCACATATGCCAAGCAGGTACTCTTCCAGTGAGCCATAACCCCAGCTCTGCTGCTTTTTTTTTTTTTTTGTGTGTGTGTGTGTGTGTGTGTGTGCGTTGTGTGTGTGTGCGCGCGCGCACATGCTCTGGGAATTGAACCCATGGCCTTGTGCATGTGAAGCAAGCACTCTATCAACTGAGCTATATTCTGCAGCCCCTGTTTGACTGTTTTTTCATTTGAGGAGCTTGGACAACTCCGGTTCGCTTTACCATTAAGCCACATCCTCAGCCCATTTTTAAATTTTATTTAGAGACAGAGTATTGCTGAGTTGCTTAGAGCTTTGCTAAGTTGTTGAGGCTGGCTTTGAACTTGCAATTCTACTGTCTCAGCGTCCTGAACCGCTGGAATTATAGGCATGGGCCACCATGCCCATAATTGAGATTTCTAAAGTAGTTAAAAGCTAAATAGGGTAACTGAGACCTTATAGGTTAGTCAAAAGCAAGTAATACAGAGGAAAGATCTTTGGGCTGGGAAATAAGCAATCCAGGTTGGATGAGACGTCTGGGCAGTCATTTTCCTCCTTTGAGCCTTATTTTCCTGCTGTATAACACTAAATTTTGTGTTGAACAAATTACTGAACCAGTAGTTTGTGAATTTACAAAGTGCCTCTCTGAGATTGAAGGAATTCGTATTTATCTTTATAACCCCACTACCTAACACATAGTGTTCAATACTGTTCAGGAAGGAGTGCATGAGGGATGAGGAAGGTGGGCAACTGTGCTATCCATTTGACACCTAGCAGTTTACATGGTGTCTTTAAGGTCACATTGCTAGGTAGCATTAAGGCTAGCTTCCACGCTCAGTGTCTGAACATGCTGCAGAAAATCTGGATTCTGAAGAGGTGGAGAGAGCAGTTCTCCCTCCCAACACTGTGGAGGCAGCTAGCTGTCAGCCCACAACTGCTGTTGCAGAATTTAAAGAAAACTGTAAATGTGGGAGCTGCGCACTGCAAGATAAGCTTAAAAATACACACCTGCACAATGTGAGAGGAAGCTGTGTTAAGATCAGAAGGACGTGTGTGCGTGATGATCCCAAATAAAGCCGGCAGATTGGCCTCTCTGGGTGGTGTCCCAGCCAACCCGCAACATCAGCAGTCCAGGCACAGGGCCACAGTCAGCCTGGGGTGAGCCATCTGTCACGTGTTCCTGTGACAACCCATAAGAAAAATTTTCCTGGCAATCAAACAGGCTCCAAGGACACCCACGTACAATCCTCTGTCTACTCCTAAAATAGCAACAGACACATTTTCACGAGGAACATCTTCTCATTCATGCTGCAGGTCTTACCCAATATCCAGCTTTGCTTGCTTCTCAAGGAGCACAAGCTGTCAGCTCGTTCCATTCTGCTGGTAACTCAAGCACCTGGCTGCCTAGGTCAGGGTTCTTAATTTAGTATAAGCAAAGACAAATTTATTTATTTATTAATTTATTTGGTACCAGGGATTGAATTCAGGGGCACTTAACCACTAAGCCACATCCCCAGTCCTTTTTGTATTTTAGAGACTGGATTGTTTAGGGCCTCACTAAGTTGCTGAGGCTGGCTTTGAAGACAGGATCCTCCTGCTTCAGACTCCTGAGCCCTTGGGATTATAGGCATGTGCCATGGTGCCCGGCTAAAGGATAATTTATTGATAGTACTGCCCATCTCAGGGGCAGAATGTTGGGGCCAAGGAGACTGACCCTTCAGGACTTGGACCCCAATATACAATGTTTCCTAGATTTGTGCCATTCTGTCTGACTAGTTCACATAGCAGAATCTGGGCACATTTCATAGACCTTGCAGTAGGGGTTTAATGAAACAGCTAAAATTGAAGTGGTCAAAGCCAAGCATTCAAAGCTGGCTCAAGATGGACCCAAGTACTCACAATATATGCTGGTGTATTACAGAAACAACTGTACAATGCATTACCAAAACAATTGGAGAAATTTAGTATGGTTTATATACTAGATAGTAATATTTCATCAATGTTAGATTCCTGAATTTGATCATTTTACTGCACTGAATTACAATGCCTCTGTTAGGAGATCAATGAGTGTTTAGGAGTCAAGTGATGGTTGCAGGTATGCAGAGAGAAAACAAATCAAACAAAACCCCCAGAAGCTCCCTCCAATGCTACTCCTCCCCTATAAAAACCAAAAAAATGTTGGGGGGACACGTAGTAGGGAATAATACTTTGGATTATTTCTATTCTTTTGAAATTTTTTGTACTGGGGATGGAAGCTAGGGGCACTTTGAGACATGATCTGGCTATCTAAATATTTTTGGCATCTCATTTGCTACTTTTATTTTTATTTTTATTTTTTTTTAAAGAGAGAGTGAGAGAGGAGAGAGAGAGAGAATTTTTAATATTTATTTTTTAGCTCTCGGTGGACACAACATCTTTGTTGGTATGTGGTGCTGAGGATCGAACCCGGGTCGCACGCATGCCAGGCGAACGCGCTACCGCTTGAGCCACATCCCCAGCCCCATCATTTGCTACTTTTATGAGCTTAAAATTGTATACATATATAGTACATGCAACTGAAACTTTGACATATACATAAGTTATCAAAACATACTCTTTTTTCAGTACTGGGAATTAAACCTAGGGGTGCTTTACCATGGAGGTACATCCCCCACTCTCACCCCCACCCCTATTTTTAGTACCAGGCATTGAACCCAGGGGCGTTTAACCACTGAACCAGATCCCTAACCGTTTTGTTTTTGATTTTGAGACAGGGTCTTGCTTAGGGCCTCACTAAATTGCTGGGGCTGGCTTTGAACTTGTGATCCTCCTGTGTATCTGGGATTACAGGCATGTGCCACTACACCCAGCTCATCCCCACCCCTTTTTATATTTTATTTATTTTTTTTAGATGTTGGTGGACCTTTATTTTATTTTATTTATTTATTTATTTATTTTTTTGTTTAGGGGGAGACAAATAATTACAATGACCAATGCAAACAATATACAGTATTAAACCAAACAGTTCCTATTATGTCATCTACAATGTTAATTATCACAATAAACAGACATGATATGATCGGTTATTGCCTACCATAAAAACAGCAAGTTTGCAAAAGGGTTTATAATTTCAAATGGTGGACAGGGAGAGAACAGAAGTGATATAGGATGTGATGATTATGAGAGAGGAGGAGAGAAGTAGTAAAAAAGGAAGAGTGAAAGAGAACAATAGAGTGGCTGTAGTAGAAGAGAGAAGGGAAACAATAGGAGAAAAAATACATGTAAGTAAAAAATTTTTTAAAATTAAAAATAAAAATAAAATACAAAATAAAACTAAAATGTACTAATCAAACATATAGTTCACAAAAACTAATTCATGAAAAATAACTGGTTTCAAAAATGCTAGAAATGAGGGGGGAAAACCCACATATGAATATGTATAAATAGCCACGAAACCTTAAGATCACAATTAAACATAGAAAAAGAATTTTAAATAAAGATCTTAAAGAAAAGGTAAAGATTTCTTTCTGTTGGAGTTCAAGAGATTCTCAGTTTTTCCTCTCAGGGTTTTCTGGAGTGTGATGTTCCACACCCTAGATTGCTGGAATGAGAGAGGTCATCCCACAGGCAGAGATCTGGAGACAGGGTTTAGGATTGCATGGGCTCCAAGCTCTTCACTGAATGCCAACTGGCCTGGAGATTTTAAATCAGCACACCTTCAGTGTCTAGCACTTCCTACTCCAAACTGAAAGACTGTACCCCAGGGATCTCCTCTGGGTCCTGCTCATATGGTTGGGAACCCGATTCTTAGTCCCCTAAGCCACCTTCGGATCCCATGTTTCCTGACCTCGGATTCAGTATCCAAAAATCTCTCCTGACCCTGCCCAGTCAGATGTGTGTCTCTCCCAGCAGGTCCTCCAAACAACTGGTTTGGAGGGAGAGGGGTAGAGCCAGGTGGGTTTCCAAGACCAGTTGTCCCCTGTGTAAACCTCTTTCCATGTTTGTTTACTGGGCCTATAATTTGGGCCAAACTTGGGTTTGCCAGGAATTGGCCCCCATAGCTGCTAGCCCACGCACCGCACAGCAGCTGCAAAATGGTTCCTTCTTTAGTCTTCATCAGGCCATCAGCTTCTTTTCCCATTTCACCACTACTGTGCAGCGAATCTTTTTGGTTTGCCGGCAATGTCCTTAATCTCTATATGCTCCATACCCAGACACGTCTTGGGCCTCCCAAAAATGAGGGTTTCGTTAATTCCTTTATCCCTCTAATATGCTTATGTAGGGACCGCTCTGGCCGGTGCTTCTAGCCCAGCCATGGCAGTGGCTGTGCCACTGGGGATATTTTTCCTTATTTTATTATATCCAACCTCCTGAGTTCCCGATCTGCTTTGAATGTCCAGCTTTAAATTCCAGAAAAGTACCTCTACTTTTTTTGGTCCACCTCCTTGCTGATAAGCTGCCTGTCTGCTTTCTTGGTTTTTCCTTGTTACTTGTATTCTTGATAATTGCCATCCTGACTGGAGTGAGATGGAATCTCAGTGTATCTTTAATTTGTATTTCTCTAATTGCTAGAGATATTGAACATTTTTTCATATATTTGTTAACTGATCGTATTCTCCTGTGAAGCATCTGTTCAGTTCCTTTGCCCATTTATTGATTGGGTTATTTGTTCTTCTGGTGTTAAGTTTTTTGAGTTCTTCATATATCCTGGAGATTAATGCAGGTGATTAATGCAAAGATTTGTCTCCCATCCTGTAAGTCTCTCTCACATTCTTTGAAAAAATATTTTATTTAGAGACAGGGTCTGAGTTGCTTAGGGTCTTGCTAAATTGCTGAGGCTGGCTTTGAACTTTCAATTCTCCTACATTAGCCTCCTGAGCCAATGGGATTACAGGAGTGAACCACCACACCCAGCTCTTTTCATGTTCTTGATTGTTTCCTTTGAAGGAAGAAGCTTTTTAGTTTTAATCCATCCCATTTATTGATTCTTGATTTTACTTCTTGCACCAGATTTTTAAAACTTGAGATAAACATTTCACTTTAGAGTAGTTTTAGATTTCCCAGGTTGCAGAGATGATACCTCACCTACCAATATCTGGGTGCCTTGCTATTAACATCTTGCATCACTTTGTACGTTGGTCACACCTGACCGGATGTCCCTTCTCTGGGCCAGGCTCCTATGTGGAACAGCATATTTAAAATCATGTTCTCTGTTGTAGGTGCCACCTGGCACTGCCGGTCTCTTGGGCTTGCCTTTTTCCTTGATGACTCTAACACTTCATAGTTAGACTTCTTTTCCAGTGCATTGCCGCGCATCTCCCAGTATGATCGCCGTATTTCTAGACAACCCAACTTCAAAGCAATTTCCTGGTCCACTTGGTCTGCTATCTCTAGCATGTAGTCGCTCTTTACCTGTTGATAGAAGAAATTCAGAGTTGGCTTGTCTTCAGTAAACTGGTTCAGAAATCCTTTTGGCAAGTAACGAATCCTTAATTCATATTTCCACTCCTCCGGAGGATGGGCAAGCTCATACTTCTCCCTCACGCTGGAGACACCCATGTCCACATGCAGTCAGTGAACCTCCTCCGACCGCAGGTGGCTGAGGCGGAACCCGTAGCAAGCCACGTGCTTCACTCTGTGGCTGTCCACTATCTTCTGGATGATGCCCCTGACATCAGTAGCATCTCCATGCCTGATAATACTGGCCCAGGTGGTTGGCTCACTATTGCTTTCAAAATAATGAAAGACCTTCAATACTCGCTCCATGGCACCAGGGGAACGTTCCATGCCAGGACCCAGGTGGGTCTTAGCACTTGAGTGTGGCGTGTGGTTCAAGTTGGGGTCAAGGTAAGCAGCTGCCATTATTTTGCTGGATGCTAGGTATCTATCATATTCGGCTCGGCGAGCGCGAGGCTGAGCGGAGGCGGCGGCGGGGCGGCGCCGGCGACAGCGGCCGCGCTCCCTCCCACGCGCACGCCCGGCGCACGGCGGTCCGGCCGGCGGCGGGCTCGCGCCCTCGGGCCGTGCTGAGTCGGCGCGGGCCCGCGCGTGCGCCTCGATTTTATTCATTTATTTATACGCGGTGCGAAAATTGAACCCAGTGCCTCATAAATGCAAGGCAAGTGCTCTATCACGAGCCACAACCCCAGCCCCTTTATATTTTATTTCAAGTTGTCCATGCAGGCCTCCAACTTGCAATCCTCTTGTCTCTGTCTCCTGAGTAGCTGGGATTACAGGTATGTACCAAAGTCTGGCTTCAAAATAAACTCTCACTCTCCTTTCAGATCAATGTATTTCCACTTCTCTATTTATGCATTTTTTATGAGTGCTTTTATTTTTTTAATCTCCTACTATCTTTTTCTTTCTTTCTTTTTTTTGGGTCAGTATGTATTACATTTACCTACATATTTGCCATGTTCTTTGCTCTTAGATCTATGTGCTCTAAGTTTTCTATCTGAAATGATTTTCCTTCCGTTTTTTTGTTTTTAGAATTCCCATTGGTGTAAAGTCTGCTGACAATGAACTGTCTCCATACTCCATATCCATTTTTGTTTGTCTGATATCTTTATTTCACTTGTTTTTTTTTTTTTTTTTTTTTTTTTTTGCGGGGGGTGGTAACTGGGGATTGAACCCATGGCCTCATGCAAGCTAGGCAAACACTCTACCATTTCTACCATTGGGCTATCTACCCAGCCCTTGTTTTTTATTTTAAGACAGGGTCTTGCTAAATTGCCTGGGGTAGCCTCAAACTTAAGATTTTCATGCTTAGACTTCCAAGGAGCAGAGGTAAGAGGTGCTTGGAGTTACTGCTGGGGGAGGAATGAGGCACAGAATGGCAGGTACACTTTGTGTCATGTACCTACCTTTCTCCAGTTACTCAGCCATCCACAAGTCTGTAGCTGCTGTAGGAGAGATTTTGCAAATGTAATTAACATTCCAAATCAGTTCAGCTTCTGGCTTGGGCCAGTTTGGTTGATCTTTAAAGTCCCCTGGTGGATCAATCTTGTCTAAATAGTCTAAGAAGGTCTTAGTCACACAGCTGGTCCAAGCTTCTTTACATGGTGGGCTCAGAAGCTCCAATGTACAAAACTTTCATTCATTTGCTTTTGTCACATTTGCGATGGTGTCACTGCCCAAAACAAGTCACACGGTCATTTCCATAATCAACCTACCAAATTGCCTTACTTTAGCAAAAGCACAACAATTAAGTCAAATGAAAAAAACTTGGAAAAGTATTTATAAAGCAAATCACAAAGGATTAATTTATCTAATCTATAAGGGGTTCTTATAAATTTTAAGAAAAAGGCCAGAAACTTGCAGGCACAGCAATCCTATTTAGGAGATGCTTATCTGTAATCAGAACTACTCAGGAAGATGAGGCAGGAGGATTCCAAGTTTGAGGCCAACCTGGGCAAGTTAGTGAAATCCTACCTCAAAAAATAAATAGATAGCTGAGGGTGGTAGAGTATATGTGTAATCCCAGCAGCTCAGGAGGCTGAGGCAAGAGGATCGCAAGGTCAAAGCCAGCCTCAGCAACTTACCAAGGCTTTAAGCAACTCAGTGAGACCCTATCTCGAGGTGGGGTGGTGGAGTGGTGGGGGGGGGTGTTGGGATATGACTCACTGGTTGAGTGCCCCTGGGTTCAATCTCCAGTACTAAATAAATAAATAAATAAGTGTTGGGGATGTGATTCACTAGTAGAGCACTCATGCACCAGGCTCTAGAATCAATTGCCAGTAAACAAAACACAAAAACAAAATAAAAGACAAAGCAAAAAAAGACCAGAA
Source organism: Urocitellus parryii (assembly GCF_045843805.1). Lineage (NCBI taxonomy): Eukaryota > Metazoa > Chordata > Mammalia > Rodentia > Sciuridae > Urocitellus > Urocitellus parryii. Next base: position 27,190,039 of record NC_135543.1, read on the forward strand.
GCCAGCCCAGTACAGTGGCACAGGACTGCTGTAATTCCAGCTACTCAGGGGTCCAGGGAAGGAGGATCAAAAATTCAAGTCCAGTGTGAGCTGGTGGCACACTCCTGTAATCCCAGTGACTGAGGCAGGAGGAATGCAGGTTTGAAATTAGCTTTAGCAACTTAAGGCCGTAAGCAAACTTAGTCAGGCCTTGTCTCAAAATGAAAATAATAAAAAGGGCTGGGGATGTGGTTCAGTGGTAAAGCACAAGGGGATTCAATCCCCAGTACTAAGTTCAAGGCCAGCCTCAGTGATTTAGTGAGACCTTGACTCAGAAAAAAAAATCAAAAAGGGGCTGGAGATTCAGTATAGTGGTATGGCACTTGCCTAACGTGTGACTGCCTGGGTTCAAGTCCCTAGACTGAAAACAAAACAAACTCAGGAGCTAATACATATTTGACTAAAGAATATGGACAGTTTCCAAAAGGATATAATTTTTTTTTAGCTGAAAGCAAAGGAAAGGAGGAGAGATAATTTTAATGTCAGATAATTTTTTTTTTTTAAGACAGGGTCTTGGGCTGGGGTTGTGGCTCAGCGGTAGAGCCCTTGCCTAGCATATGCGAGATCCTGAGTTCGATCCTCAGCACCACATAAAAATAAGTAAATAAAATAAAGGTACTGAGTCCCACTACAACTGAAAAATATTAAAAAAAAAAAAAAAGACAGGGTCTCACTAAGTTTTGGCAATCCTTCTACCTTAGTCTCCCAAGTCTTTGGGGTTACAGACATGTACCACCACACCTAATCTTTTTAGATAATCTTTTTAAAAATGAATTATTTTTTAAATTATGTAGTACAAAATTTTAAATCAAAGTACAAACAAGCATACAGTGAAAAATCTCTTTCTTTTCTTTACCACATTCATCATGTCCTTGATTTAAATATGATTTTGTGGGGGCATGGGGTTATTATGATGGTGGAATGTGATGATCACTATTATCCAAAGTACAGGTATGAAGACACAAATTGGTGTGAATATACTGTGTATACAAACAGAGACATGAAAAATTATGCTGTATGTGTAATAAGAATTGTAATGCATTCTGCTGTGATATAGAAATAAAAGATAAATAAAAAATTAAAAAGATATATAGAAAGCAGATTTGTCAAGAACAGATCAGCATTTATATGTATTTTACACTAACAAATACTAATAAGAGCCTTTCATAAATAATGTTAGGTTCCAGTCTCACAGCCATGCCCATAATGTGAAAAAAAAGCCACATCTATCCAACATGAAAATAAATAAATAATTTTGCCATATAGGAATTCTTAATTTTCTAAAATATTAAAATAATTAAATTGCTTCAATTTTAGCTCCTAAGTTTTAGCCATATGTTTCTGACTCCGATTATAAAATCAAAACATTAAAACTTTGGTATGTTATTTTTCTGTGGTATTAGAGATTGAACACAGTCATGCTCTATCTCTGAGTTATACCACTAGCCCTTTTAATTATCTATTTTAATTTCTTTTAAAATATTTTTTTAGTTGTTGATGAACCTTTATTTTATTTATTTATATATGAGACTCGAACCCAGTGCCTCACATGGGCTAAGCAGACACTCTATCACTGAGCTACAACCCTAGCCCCATCACTAGCCCTTTTTAGATTTTGAAATAGGGTCTCACTAAATTGCTCAAGCTGGCCTTGAACTTGTGATCCTCCTGCCTCAGTTTCCCAAGCAGCTGGGAAGACAGGTATGTGCTACCATGCCTGGCTAGTACCTTTATTTATTTGGGGTTCTAGGGATTAAACCCAGGGTGCTTAACCACTGAGTCACATCCCCAGCCCCCTTTTTTTTGCATGTGTGGTTACTGGGGATTGAACTCAGCTGCATTTATCCACTAAGCCACATCCACAGCCCCATTTTGTATTTTATTTAGAGACAGGGTCTCACTGAGTTGCTTAGCAACCCTCTGTTGCTAAGGCTGGCTTTGAACTTTTGATCCTTCTGCCTTAGCCTCCTGAGCTGCTGGGATTACAGGCATGCACCACCATCCCTGGCAGCCTTTTACATATATATATGTATGTGTATACACACACACACAATATATATATATATATATATATATATAAAATTTTGAGACTGAGTCTTGCTAAGTTGCTTAGGGACTTGCTAAGTTTCTGAGGCTGGCTTTGAACTTGTGATCCTTCTGCCTCAGCTTCCTGAGCCACTGAGATCACAGGTGTGCACCATTTTGCCCAGCATGGCTAGTACTATTATTTAAAAAATTTTTATATCTAAATTTTTTATCCTTTGGGTTACCCTAACATAAACATGAAGTACAGATCTAGCATCAAGTGGTGAATTGTCCATTTTTCTACCACTGACACAAAAGATCACTTTTCTTTATAAACTAAATTCTACATATTATTAACATTTGGAGGTAGGCAGGTGGGCTGATCAGCAAGAACAGCTGATCTTGTTCAGATGGAAAAGGAAGACAGTAGGCAAAGCAGAACTGGAATTGCATAACCTTCTTTTCACTCAGGCTGACCCAGTGAGTGCATGTATGGCTGCTGTCACAATATTCTCCTAACAGAGCTACTGGAGGGTTCCTAACTGCCAACCCCAACCACACAGAAACCAACAGTTGAGAGAAAATGCTTTTTAATATAAAACAGGGTTTGAGCACAAAAATACTATGCATAACCAGAAACCATTATTCTACTAATAAGGACATTATTATTTTATTTAAGAATACAGGAATTATGTTATTAAGGAATGGCAAGAGGGAAAAAATCTTTAAAGTCCTATTCAATTTACTTTGTTAGGGAAAAAGATGTTTATTTGGCTCTGGTCACAGTTCCATCATGTCTACTTTCTTTGTAAGTTCTGCTTCAATGGTATCCTAAAGAAAGAAAGAAAGAATATAAATAAGAATATAAGATTGATGCTATAACTTCTACTGTATTTAAAGTAGGGGAAGCAGGCTGGGGTTGTAGCTCAGTGGTAGAGTGCTCGCCTAGCATGAATGAGGCACTGGGTTCGATCCTTAGCACCACAAATATATGAAAATAAAAGATATTGCGTCCACCTAAAACTAAAAAAATATATATTTAAAAAAAAAAGTAGGGGAAGCAAAAAAAAATTAAAACAAATTTTTGAAAAATATCATTATATCAAATATGCTTTGAGATATTCCCAGTCCCTTACCTTTACATTTCCCTTCTCCCTCCCGGCCTCCCTGCCCTAGTCTTCAGATTCCTTCCCCACCTGAAGTGGGGAAGAAGGTTTTAGAGAGATGGGTTAGTGTAGCGGTATGTGTCTAGATTCTTCAGACCTTTATCCCCAGAGCAGCATTCCTCAGCAGTGCCTCTCACATAACCTCTTCTCCATCTCATTGCACTTTCCTCACTGCTTCTCATTTGGCCTAAATGGGCCAATTAGTTTCTGCAATTATCTTTCTCCCTCCAATGCATCTTATAACTGGTTACAGAACGGTCTTCCTAAAGCATTGGCCTGATCAAAAAACACATTTTTTTTGTTTTGTTTTTGATACTGGGGATTGAACCCAGGGGCTCTTTATCACTGAGCTATATCCCCAGCTGTTTCTTTTCGGTTTTTTTTTTTTTTTTTTTTTTTTTGAGACAGGGTCTTACTAGGTTGCTGAAGCTGGCCTGTGTGATCATCCTGCCTCAGCCTTCCATGTAGCTGGGCTTACATGCACACACCACCATACTAGGCTAAAAAGCACAGTTTTATAATCATTTTTCTTGAACTTAAAATACAAGGAAACAGCTGAGTGTGGTGTCACCCACCTGTAATCCCAATGGGTTGCTGAGACAAGAGGATCGTGAGTTCAAAGCCAGCCTCAGCAACATAGAGGTGCTAAGTAACTCAGTAAGACCCTGTCTCTAAATAACATACCAAAAAAAAAAAAAAGGACTGGGATGTGGCTCAGTGGTTGAGTGCCCCTGAGTTCAATTCCTAGTACCCCACCCACTTAAAAAAAAAAAAAAACCCAAGGAAACAAAAAGTAACTTTTACTGTCCCCTACAGCTTCCTCTTTATATTTAGGATACTTTACATCCCAATCCAATGAACCTTTTTTTTGTTTGTTTGTTTTTGGTAGTGCAGATTGAACCCAGGGGTGCTTAACCAGAGGAGCCCATCTCTAGCCCTTTTTATTTTTGATTTTGAGACAAGGTTTCACTGGGTTGCTAAGTCCCCACTAAGTTGCTGAGGCTGGCTTTGAACTTTTGATCTTCCTGCCTCAGCATCCAAAGTCACTGGGATTGCAGGCGTGTGCCAGGCTTCTAACCCTATTTTAAGTTGTACACTCCTAAGCAGCTGGACCTCATCACTGGCCACCGTTTTCAATTCTTATGTCTTTGGTGGTACTACATCAACCAGTCTTCTTCCCCCCCCCCTTTTTTTTTTTTTTTGGTGGTGCTTTTGCTAATTCTTTTTGCCAAATACTCTGTATTTCTGAATCCTTCTTATCCACTAGGAAGATCTTCATAAAACTTTAAAAAACATAAAATGTGGGCTGGGGTTGTGGCTCAGTGGTACAGTGCTTGCCTAGTATGTGTGAGGCACTGGGTTCAATTCCCAGCACCACATAAAAAAATAAATAAAGATATTATTTCCATCTATAGCTAAAAATATTAAAAAATAAAATTCCACTATGTATATATATTTTAAATATTTCTTTTTAGTTGTAAATGGACATAATCTTTATTTTTATTATTTATTTTTATGTGGTGCTGAGGGCCTCACACCTGCAAGGCAAGCACTCTATCACTGAGCTACAGCCCCACTCTGTATATTTTTATGGAAATGAATACACACATATACACACCAAAAAAAAATATATATATATATATATATATATCTATATATGAATAGATGCTTGGGAATGACACAGCAACTTTGGGACTACAGTTTACCTAGGAAGAGGAAAGGAAGGAGTACGAAAGGGAGTTTAGCTATACTGGCATTTGTTTTATTTCTTTTTAAGAAATTTTAAGAAAAAAAGTGGGAAGTACTTACTAATTCTCTTTTTGCTTCTTCAATTTTCACTTGAGCAAGTGATGGATTCTTTTAAAGGAAAATAAAATGAGGAAAGGTTATAATGCTTCAATTTAGATGGTGGGGTGGTAAGTGGGGCGCAGGCAGAACGTACAATTCCTTCCAAAAAGCAGAAGAAATATTCAACATGCAGACAACCCTGAAATTCACCAATGACTCTAAATCCTTAAGTATAAACCCTCTATTATCATGACCATACAGTGCCTTTTTTTTTTCATGTAAAAAAAATTTTTTTTCATTAAAACTGGAAAAGGCACCATGAAAGTCCTAACTCTGGGCTGGGGATGTGGCTCAAGCGGTAGCGCGCTCGCCTGGCATGCGTGCGGCCCGGGTTCGATCCTCAGCACCACATACCAACAAAGATGTTGTGTCCGCCGAGAACTAAAAAATAAATATTAAAAATTCTCTCTCTCACTCTCTCTTTAAAAAAAAAAAAAAAAGTCCTAACTCCAGCTGTCCATCTGAAGTAGCACACCATGGAAACAGTGCCACGTGGCAGGCACTCTGGGCACACAGCTCCCTATCATGGCTCCAAGGCCAAGCAATCAAGCAGGAAGAAGCTCCCATCTCAATTTGAGGCCCCAATATTACAGAGTTAAGCACCTAGGATCAATTATAGCAGGTGCCACCTTGTGCCTAGCTCTACAAAGCAGGGAGCAGCAGGACTTGGTACCCATATGTCACACTTTGGCTCTTAAAGTCTAGATGCAGTTTCAGCAAGAAGTCTTTTATCCCACTCCAGGTTCAGGGGGCCTGACCTCACTACCTTGATTTGACTCACTCATTCCCATCTCAGGGCTCTGTGCTTTTCTCTCTGCCGGGATCCCCCTCCCTAGATGTTCACGTGATCCACTCCTAATTCCTGAGGCCCTGGCTCACATGCACTCTGCCGACCTTTCTAGACCATTTCATCTATACTAGCCTATGAGCACTCTATCACGTTACTATTTTTTATAGTACTTTTACTAACTAAAACTTTTTCTGTTTATTTGTTCTTTGCTTGTTTTGTTTTTTCAACTAGAACATTGGTTCTATGGAATCAGAGACCTTATTTTTCTTTTCAGTGCTAAATATTCAGGACCTTGAGAAAAGCCTAGCACACAGAAGTTCATGAAAATAGCAGTTAAACTGAATTTCCTCACTAGGAAACCCTGCCCTAGGCTGGAAGGGCCCATAGATCAGGAATATAGGATAGAGAAGTTCTACCAGAGGGCCAAGAGAGCAGCTATGGCCCAGCCTGACCCATCGGGCTCATTTTAATAAGTCACTCACTGCTCATTCAGTGACTGCCTTCACTTAAAGGCTTAGAGGTGTCTGGCTGGTAGGAATTAAGGCCCTGGTCTGAGTTAATTCTCAAAGTTTTGGGGCATAGCCTCTTTTTTGCCAGAAGAGGGCTTTTTGGCCACCAGTCCTTTGTCATCCTTGCTGTTCTTGAGCAGGGCTTTGCTCTTTGGAGGGACGGAGAAGGTGAAAGAGCTCTTGTTGGAATGGAGTGGGAAGATACCAACATCTCCATCAGAGGAGTTCTTGGACACCTGCAGATACCGTTTCCCTGGCCCAGTTACCAGTTTCCTGTCCTGCAAGATCAGGACACTGTCTGCTTCTTGGCTTGTGGTGGCTAAGCCAAATATGGATGCTGTCTGCAGTTCCTTGTCATCATCCTCCTTCCGGGAGTGAGTGACCAGTGTCACATGGCAGCTGTTGTCTGTTGCAAACTTCCGAAAGGCCCCAAGGATGTAGTCTTGAACTGCAATTCTGTCTGTAGACAGCTATTCGTGACCCATCATGAACTGCAAGTTGTTGATGACCACATGACAAATATCACAGACATAGACCACATGTTGCATTGTGTCTATTATTCTCTTGCCTGTGAAAAGTCATGAAATAGAGGGGCAGGTCCTCAAAGCAGATGGCCCACTCTTCGTATTTGTCCAGTTGTTCTTCCAGCTGCCCCATGGCAAACTGGGTCAGTAAGATTTGGGCTAGTCTCACATGGATGATCTCAAAGCTACCCCATAGTGTTTACCACCTGGTTACACAAGTCCAGGGCATACTAACTAATAAATGTCATCTTTCCATTGCCTGTTGGCCCTGTAAAGACTCTCATCTTACCTTCGGTGCTCCTTTAAGAGATAATTAAAGTCTGGGAAGTGGTTCTAGCAGATACCAGCTGCTTGCTCTACATTTGACAGTTCTCCTAGCATCTCTTCCTGAAACTTCCAGAAGGACACAATAGATTTGTGCCAGGGAGGCAGGGCAGTATGAAGAATACGAGAAATTTAAGCCTTAACTCATGGCCTTGAGGGATGGGGCTATTAGTCTCCAGGATGCACCAAGGAGCAACACATGGGGTTCAGTTTTCAGGCAAACACTTGGCAGTTTCCCAGGACTAAAGATTATCCCCTAGCCAGAAGAGGACCTGTCAGAACTGTTCAAGGTAAGGTAGTAAGGCAGAGGGTAAGAAGACAGTTCCTTTGGGGAGAGTAAGGGCAGGAAGTCCCATAGACTAGTTCAAGCCCAGGCTGTCCAGCTCATGACTGGACAGGACCATCGAAACATCTTGATAGCTGATTGGTGGTACCAACAGGTCATGGGAGGCACCAGGCCAGGGAATAGTGATCTTCATACAGTGCATTCCATCTCCCTGGCCTTCATATAGTGCATTCCATCTCCCTTGGCCTCCCAGAAGCTTCAGGCCTTGTAATTCTAAATCCTGAGGGTAGAACCAAGGAAAGACCAGGCTGCAAGCAGGTCAGACACTCACTTTGGTAAGGCCAAACATCACAAGAGCCATCTGGGCTTTCACTGTGTCAGGAAGCTCCCAGAGGGGTATTGCTTGGTCCCAGATACTCCAAGCCTCCTTACTATCCTTAGCTTCTGGGGCCTCACCTCCCCTCTGGCCCCAACTCTCGTCCCTCAATGCTGGCCTGGAAGTCTTCCCAGCTCCCCTCTGCTTAGCTCCAGGCATTCAGAGAAGGCAGCCTGTGGTCCTGTTAATGAAGAGACTGAAGGAAGTGACAACACCAGTCTGATCTTTGAACTCTGACAACCCCATAAAGGGGCTTGGTGCTCAAAGGCAACCGTAGCCATCTTGTAAGAGGATTTCACATGCCTGCAAATATTGATGGATTTTGGTTGTAGCTACAGGGAACACTGGTACCTCTAAGACTGGGAGACCTTCCTTCCTGTACTTGCAACAAGGAGAACCTGGGACAAACTTCAGGGTAAACCCCTCCAACTCATCCACTCCCCATGCAGGGGCAGCAAGATCAGAGGGGATATGCACCTCAGAGGAGGACACATATTCCTAGCGGAGTAGGAAGTCAATATTGAAAAGCCTTAAATGCCTGGTTTGGGTGCCTTCATTAGGACAAACCCTAAGGAACACTCTACAGCGGTCATTGTAGTTGACTTCTGTCTCCCATAAAACTTGTCATAAACACCCCCCTGAATCTTCCTCACCCTTTTTACATTGCCACTTCATATCTCTGCTCATCTACATGACCCTTTCACCTCTGTGTCCCTCTATAAAGGCTCCCCTACCTCTAGGGTCCTTAACAGTTTCTCTCTCCCACCACTTCACCTCTGTGACCCCTCCACATAGTCCTTGCTGCTATGGTTTCTCTGTATCTTTCCTCACCTCTACCTCACCTCCACGCACTGTGTTCATCTCTACAGTCAGTCACCTGCATCCTTTTTGTGGTCCCTCTGTTCTAGGACCCAAGAGGAAACCCTCTTCATAGCTCCTTTCCCTTTGGAGGGATCCTCCACACAGCTAGGGAGCTACTCTATGACTCCTGCCAGTCAGAACCCCGGAGAACATGCCCCTTTCCACCCTCCCTGTGTCTTTCCTCCACTGTTTCTAAGAGGCCCACGGTCCGGCCCCTGGCCAGACATCACAACCCTCATCTCTCCCCTTTTGCCAACAACATGGGTCATCTGCAGGTGCCACTAGTGGTAACCTCAAAAGTAAAACTCCCCATTCACTGCCTTTGAAGAATGTTAAAGAAAAGCACTTAATACACACACACACACACATACACACACTTACCGGCATTAAATCTAAATAAGACTCCAACTTTTTCTTCAAAGGTACAGTCTGTCGTTTTAGTTCTGCCAATTTCTGAGAGTGAAATAACACAGTCACAGTGAAACCCAGGTATTCACATTGCAAATAAATACTGCCCGCCCGTTTCTATTTACTTATTTATCTGGTACTGGGGATTGAACCCTTGGTGTTCTACCACTGAACTCTATATCCGTTCTTTTTTTTTTTTTCCATATAGAAATAGGGTCTTGCTAAATTGGTGAGGCTAGCCTCAAATTGTCATCTTCCTGTCTCAGCCTCCCAAGTACCTGGGATTATTAGGCCTATACCATCACTCCTGGCAAAACTGCCCTTTTCTGAAATAAAACATTAACATTGGGATATTCTATTTATTTGTTTTGTGGTGATGGACATCAAACCCAGGACCTTGTACATGTTAAGCAAGTACTCTATAACTGAGCCACACCTCCAGTCTAAGGATATTTTAAATAAAGTTACCAAATAGCTTGGAATAGATAAACTCACTTCCAATGGAAACGATACTTATAAGATGCTTAATATAGGAAAGTTCTACTCTACTCCCATTTATTAAGAATAGGACTTTAGTATGCTGCCTAGAAACACAAAAGAATGTAAGTAAGAAAAATCATAATGTAAAGGAACAACTAGAGTCTCAAATACATATTTATGAGTTGTCAACTTTAGATTCCAAGGAATTGGGCATAGTAACTCAGGCCTGTAATCCCACCCCCTCAGGAGGCTAAGGTAAGAGGTTTACAAAGTTAAAGGTCATCTGAACAAGTTAGAAAAAGTCTGACTCGAAATTTTAAAAATTTTGAAGAAGACTTAGGGGTCAGCAGTATAATACTTGCTATAAATGTGGAAGCCCAGGGGTTCAATCCTCAGTACCACACACACATAAAACGCTATGAGCTGGGCCTGCTAACACATCTATAATCCCAGCTACTCAGAAGGTTGAGGCAGGACTGACGGACTCCAAGAGTTCAATAGCAGCCTGAGCAACATGTCTTAAAAATAAGTAAATAATATAAAGTAAATAAATAAATGATGTGGTTTGAATGATCTCTCCAAAACTTATGTTGAAATCTAACTGCCATTATAACAATATCAAGAGGTGGAAACTTTAGAAGTAATTAGGCCATGCTCATGTGAGGGAATAAAGTCATTATGACAGGAGTGCGTTCCCGATGAGAAGGATGAGCTCAGCTGATTTCTCTGACTCCTGCTGGCTTGTCCTTCTGCCATCTTATGACACAGTAGAAGGCCTTCACCAGAGGTTGCCCTCTCTGATCTTACATTTCTTAGCCCCTAGGTAAGTTTCTATTACTTATAAATTACCCAGTCTGTGGCATTCTGTTACAGCAGCAGACTAAGACAATAAACTCACCTCTGACAGTGCTAGTAGTGACTGATGAGACAGGGATGCATCCATGCCCCTAGCTGAAAGCTGTTCCTACAGTTACAAAAGAAGGTATTTGGTAAGAAAATTATTTTGAAAGTGACCATCATGGAGTATTTTTAATACATAATACAGTGAAGAGGAGCTATACATCACAGATGAAAAATTATACATGCATCTGAGTCTTCTATGTTACACGTAAATCTTTTCCACAGTGATAACTGTGACAAAATGGATATAGGGTTTAAGGGCCTGTGAGATTCAGGGTTTGAATGCCTGACTTTGAATCTGGATCTGCTGGTAAGTAATTATGCAACGTTGGGCAAGTTACCTCTCTTCTCTGTATTTCCCTCATCCATAAAAACTGACTAATAATATTGCCTAGTTGTAAGGCTGAAGGTCAAAGAGAGCTAGCTATATTTGGTTCTTCACACAAACCTCTGCAGCTTTGATTCCAAATCTGAACTCCTCTGACTTGGCTTTTAGGAAGTCCATGTTCTGAAGACGATTGTCAACTTTGGCCCTTTCAGTAGACAGATGCAGTTCTGCCTTCTTGAGATCCCTTTTTTAAAAGCAAAATTAAAAGCATTTTTTCTCCTCACCCTCAATGAAATAATTATTAAAACAAACAAACAAAAACTTTTTGGATTCAATACTGGCTTAGCCAATAATAGATAGCCTACTTGCTAGATCCTCTACCATAAATCTTATGTCCCAGACTACCATACATTTTTTCAGGTCACTTTCCTCACCATGCCGCCATCTGGGATTTTTTTGCAGAGAATACAAAATAATTTTAAGATTAACTTATATTAATTATTCTTGGAGATAGTAAATCTGCTACTCAAGAAAATGACTGAATAGCTGGTATGGTGTTACATGCTACTGAGTGGCTGAGGCAGGAGGAGTGAAAGTTTGGGGCCACATCAAAAACCTAAGGAGACTCTGTCTCCTAAAATAAAAATAAAAAAGGGCCAGGGATTTGTTTCAGTGGGAGAGTGCCCCTGAGTTCAATCCCTAGTAACATAGATATACACAAAGAAAAAGAGAAAAAGTGACAATAAATCCTAAAGTTGATATTGTGTTCTGGGACCTCAGGCCCAGTGGGGGGAGGGCAGATCTCCACTCCCCACAGGCTGCTCCTAAGTGTTCTTTTGTCAGGGGATGCTGGTCTGGTTCCTGTAAAGAGGCGTACTCCCTTTAGTTTCAGGCTCAAATTCTTGTCACCAATCTTTCTCCCATGACTACTGGACAATTCTGGTTTTACCCACTTTTTTTGTGGGGAGGATAATCAAAATCTTAGAATCAAATGAACTCAGTTACATTTCCATTTCTAATCCTTTATCTTGTTGCTTAATCTTTTTTTTAAAAAAATTCTGTCAATGCATCTTTTATTTTATTTATTTATTTATATGCAGTGCTGAGGATTGAACCCAGGGCCTCACACATGCCAGGCAAGCGCTCTACCACTGAGCCACTACTCCAGCCCTTGTTGCTTGACAGTAAAAATCTGTCTACAGTTCATATTGGACAGTTATGATAGTTGCTTACCAAATGTTCTCTAGAACCCAGAAAACTGTCATCCAGAAATTAACAATGTAGATTTCCAAACTAAGAACCCTGGCAAAGAAGCTAACCCTATGTGCCAAGGTTACTGGGGCCAGTGTACCCCCTTCTCTGGACCTGGATCATCACTCAATATTTTAACTATTACACTGAAAGCAGAGGATCATTAAAACAAAAAAAATGCATGCGCGTACACACACACACACACACACACACAACACACACACACATCCTAAAGCCCATTTGAAACATAAGGTTCCAAAGGTCTCTATACTAAATGTGACAATGACACAGTGTTTTGCATGAATTGTCAATATTTGAGTACTCTTATATACTACCAATTACTTCTGTGTTTATATAATCTCTATCACTGGCCCAAATCTCTTGGGCAAAAAGGACCTAAAGAAGGACCACAGCATCAAAAAGGAATATCAGGGTTATAGTAAAAAAGCTCAGCAAAATACAAGGTAACTTTAAGTTTTATGTTAGTTTATATATTTCAAACAAAACAAAACAAAAACACATACAGTTAGATGTGGTGGCGTAAGCCTGTTATCCCAGTGATTTAGGAGACTGAGGCAGGAAGATTGAAAGTTCAATGACAGCCTGGGAAACTTAGCAAGAGCCTGTCTCAAAATAAATAATATTTTAAAAAGGGCTGGGATATAGCTCAGTGGTAAAGCATCCCAGGGTTCAATATGCAGTACTGAAAGGAAAAAAAAAATGATAAAATCCACATTATTTCTAAAACAAAAAACAAAGGTAATAAATTATATAAAGTAAAAGGTAAACATTTGTACTTGACCATTCCCCACCTCCATTAAAGTCATTTTCTACAAAAAAAAAAAAAAAATGTTTTATGGACCCCATTTTCTTATGTAGTTTTTTTGGTCCTGGAGAAGCAGTACACTTCACCATTGAGTTATATCCTCAGCCCTTTTTATTTTTGATTTTGAGACAGCGTCTTGCTAAGTTGCTTAGGGCCTCAATAAACTGCTGAGGCTGGCTTTGAACTTGAGATCCTCCTACCTCAGCCTCCAGAGTTGTATATTAAAGGCATGTTCCAAAAGGTCTGGCTTCTCATGTAGTTTTGAAAATCATACCTACTGTCAAAACTAAGTCTCATAATGTTGTTACGTCTTTATAATCAAAATTGTCAACACATTCAACTCAATTACTTACTCTTGTAGACATTTTTCTAATACTAAAGTTGCAGTTAGATTTTTTTCAAGTTTTCCCAATTCAAGCTTTATCTCTTCATTTTTGGATTTGGTACGAAAAAGATCAGAGGTCAAATCATTCACTGCAGGGATAAAACTAAAAGAAGAATTTGGTTACATACCTGAGTTGAAGACAATAATGATAAGTATTTATTATTAAAAATGATCTTATCTCTATGTAGGTTCTGATATAATCAAATTGTTTCATATGTTTATGCATTTTTTTGCAAGCTATTTCCATTGCTAGAATGACCTTCTTCAGGTGGCAAAATTCCATTTCTCTTTTAAAACTGCTGTTCAGCCTACATGTTCTTATACCGAAAATGCTGCTCTGAGTATATAGAAATTCCAAGCTTTTATATTGGTAATTAAACAGAACAATTGTGTAGTTCTCTGATTATGATAAATTATAATGGTAGTCCTAGCTAAGAAATGACCACCAGTGATAGTCAGATGAACTTTGGAGACTGGGTTAGGATCCCAATTTGCTGTTTACTAGTTTGGAGAAACTATTAGCCCACTCCTCCCAAGTCTCAGTTTCCTCTTAAGGTTCTTGAAGAATCATGTATAGGTATATATATAAAGGCAACTGTCACAAAGAATGAAGGTCTCTATCCTACTTTACTCAATAGAATGATAGATACATGATCAAGATTTACCATACTGGGGCTGGGGATGTAACTCAGTGGTAAAGCGCTTACATAGCATGTGTGAGGCCTTGGGTTGCTGTACAGATAAAACAAAATTTACCATGCCTGACCAGATAATTTAGCCTTGTGACAGCTTTTCTTAGTGTTTACAGGGAACAATGTGATACCCAATCCTTCTCCAAATACATGTGAGCCCACCTTCACAACCTAATCCTAAAAGAAGAAAGCACCCAAAATTAACCAGTATCAAATTCATCTTAACTAATCTTACTTACTAGAAAAAATAAGGAGTTAATTAAAATGGCTTTTGTATTTATTGTTAATTTTCTATACAGAATTACCTTGAGAAACAAAAAGTCTATGGGTCAAGACGTTACAAAATGACTACAAAAATTAAAACTGTCATAATTACCTTGCTAGTGAGGTGTCCTTTGTTTCAAGGGCCACTGCACTGTCAACCAAAGCATTCAGATACCTGGAACCAGTGCTAGACAGATTGGCAGGGGAAAAATTCACACTCTCCATGAGAAGGTCTTGAAGATGCTTAGCTGAAAGATAATTTCATGATGACTAAGATATTTTGTCTTTATTATTTTCTTAAACCTTTAACATCTATATTATAGTACAAGTCGTACCATCCAATCTACCCACTTAAAGTATACAACTTGATGGATTTTAGTATATTGAATTGTATACCTGTCAACATATCTATTCTAGAACATTTTTGTCACCCCCTAAAATAAACCACGTATCCCTTAGTCACAACTTTTCAATCTCCTAAGCCACAAATCCCTAGCAGCCACTTTATGTCTCTATTCATCTGTTTATTTTGGACATTTCATATAAATGGTATCATAAAATATGTGGTCCTTTGTGACAGCATAATGGTTTCAAGGTTCATTCATGTTACAGCATGTTCATTCTCTTTTGTGGCTGAATAATGTTCCAACATACAGAGAGAATACTCTCTGTTGTATGAACAGATCACATTTTGTTCATCCATTCATTCTTTCATGGACCTTTGAAAAAATGAAAAATTCTGCTGTAAATATGGATATATATGGTTTTTTTAGTTTTATTGATTTTATTTTTTTAAATACATGACTGCAGAATGCATTACAGTTCTTATTTCACATATAGAGTACAATGATTTATAGGTTTTGATATGAACATACATGTCCATATTTTTTGGTATATACCTTAGAGTTAAATTATTGGTTGTAAGGTAACTCTGTGTTTAGCCATCTGGGGAATTACTGGAATGCATTCCTAAATGACCATGCTTTTACATTCTCATCAGAAATAAATGAGGTTTCCAAACTCTCCACATCTTCCCCAAATGTTATTATCTTTTTGATTACAGCTGTCCTATTGGGTACTAGATAGCATTGTAGTTTTGATTTGTATTCCTCAGTGGTTATTGATGCTGCTTATTAGCCATTTGTAAATCTTCTTGGAAGAAATGTCTAGTCATATTCCTTTTGCATTTTAAAAATGTGTCACTTGTCCTATTATTAAATCAGAAAAGTTCTTTATATGTTGTAGGTCTAACTACATGTGTTTCAGATATATGATTTACAATTTTTTTTTTCCCATTCTGTCAACTATCTTTTTTTCATTCTTTCTCTCTCTCGCTTTCTCTCTTTTTTGGAGGGGTGGGGATTTAACCAAGGGGTGTTCTACCAGCCCTTTTCTATTTTTATTTTGAGACAGGAACTCACTAAGTTGCTAATGCTGGCCTTGTATTTGTAATTCTCCTGCTTTAGTCTCTGGAGTCATTGGGATTATAGGTATGCACCCCTTGCCCAGCTTGAGTTAATCCTTATGAATGGCATGAGGTAGGCTCCAACTTAATTCTTATACATGTGGCCATCCAGTTGTCCCAGCACCATTTGTGGAAAAGACTATTCTTTCCTTTATTGAATTATACTGTCATCCTTACTCAAAAACAATTGACCAAGAGATGATTTCCATCAAGAATCATGAACTGTTGCTGGCCTGTTTTCCAGTGAAAATTATAAAAAACAAACAACCACTAAGACTCTGGAAATAGTCCTAAAAAAGACTAAGCAAAAGAAAAAGCATCTACTCAAGAAAATATCTACGCAAACTCAGTAAAGAAGGTCAAGACTACTCCCTCTCTCCTCCCTTCTAGTTTAATGAGGTGGAGACTCCATTGGGGACTGCTGCAGTCAAGAGCACAGGGCTCCCTTTGCTCCTAACTCCTAGCTTCAGGGCTTTCTTTCTAGTGGGAGCAGGACTACAACATTTTGAATCTTGTTGTAGCCACTGTTGCTAAGACCAAGTCCCAGATGACTTGTGGCATAGTAGTTCAATCTTGGATGAGGTATAATGAGAATACTAGGGCCCCAGTGGCTCCTGCAGCAGCTAGTGAGGCAGAGATTCCATTCATGAGAGGCAAGGCAAGATGACCTAAGACTGCCACACTTCCCCCACCATTCAGCATCCACAGTAGAGGTGCCACTCAGAGAGAAGCTTGCCATTGCTCTACTCCCAGACCCACAGCCCTGGCTCAGAGGTTTTGCTTGGATGGAGGGGTTGCTGGGAGAAGCAAGTCATAAAATGATAGTTCACCATCTCTTCCTAAAAGAACTAACTTCATTTGCAACAGAGCATGGAGAAGTTCAAGCCGAAGTGCATTCTCAAAAATGGCAGAAACTGCAGTAAAAGGCAATTGGGAGCACAGTCAGGCCAGTGAGTTTATAGAAGAGAACAAAGGAATAATATATCTAGGAGCCATGCTGGAGTTAGAACAACTATCCAATGGACCACAAAAACTATTCCTACGCCAAGTATTTAGTAGTGGCGATGTACCAATAAATTTTTTCCAGAGAAACAGAATTACTAGGCTTTACTAGGATATATGTAGGAAAGCTAGCAGCAGGCTTCTGATGGTGTAATACAAAGGCAGACTGTCTTCCTCAGGGAATTCTGGTTTTGCTCATAAGGCATTTCACTGATTGGATGAGGTCCAACCAAAATAACTCCTTAAAAAAATTTAAAAAAAATAAATTCAAAAAAAGATAATATGCTGTCCATAGGGTGATTATGAGAATAAAATATACATGAAAAGCAAAAAAAAAAAGAGTGAAACTCCTGTACATACGGGCAGCTGATCGTAGATGTCAACATCTATAAATTATCCTCATGGTTGTACCTCTTAATTATTCTATAGATTGTGTTGTATGCATTCCCACTACTGTGAAATCTCTCAGTGACAAACTGACAGAGGTATTCCTTTTTTCCCTTTGTGATATCCCTGAGTTATAGAACATTTCATGTTTTAGGATAACTGGCATTTATCTACTTTTTTTTTGTACTTCTTGTGGAAGCTAATGTTCAATCTTTCAAAGTACTCCCAGCAGCACCAGACATATAGAAACTATTCTGAATAATTAAAAATAAATAAATATTTACAGTTATTTGCAAAACAGAAAAAAAAACTATTCCTTTGAAGGAGTAAGAATTTGATTAGTTTGTACAGCAACTTATGCCTTGGGGCATTGTTGAAAACAACTGTCAGCTATCAATTTGTGGAATTTCACAGCTGGATGGTCAGTGTGAGAAAGGAACAGAGCCCCACCAAAACTACCATCATCCAAGGGTGACTGGGCATATTGAAGCACATGTGTCCTTGAGGAGCATCATCAGAAGCTTAACACTGTTGAAGGTAATGAGACTTCACTAAAACAATCCAGCCAGCCACTGAACAAATTAAAAAAAAATAAATAACAATAACAGGAAGGGAAAGGGAGAATAGAACCCAGCATTGCTAATATATTATCTAAAATGTCTAGTTTCCAACAAAAACTATGAGTGTGGAGGATGGGGATGTATGTAGCTCAGTGGTAGAGTCTTTGCCTAGCATGTGTGAGGCCCTGGGTTCAAACCCCAGCACTGCCAAAAGACAACAACAATAACAAAAACAAAACAAAACAAAACAACAACAAAAAAAAAACAATGAAGGATAGAAAGAACATGAACATATGACCCATAAACTGAAGGAAGGAAAAAAAAAGTAAGCAAAGGTCAGGCATGGTGGCACATGCATGTAATCTCACTGACTTGGGAGGCTGACACAGGAAGACCACAAGTTCAGGGCCACCCTCAGTAACTTAGTGAGACTCTAAGCAACTTAGAAAGATTCTGTCTCAAAATAAAAAAATAAAAAGGGCTAAATATATGTCTCAGTGGTAAAGTACCTTTGGATTCAATCCCTCATACCAAAAAAAAAAAAAAAAAAGCAAGCAACAGAAACTGCCTGGGAGTCATTACACTTATCAGGAGACCTCAAAATCTCCAAAATAAGCAAGTTCACAGAACTAAATGACGCCAATTTAAAAAGTAAAGAAAGGTCAGGTGACAATGTTGGATCAAATAGAGAGCATCAACAAAGAGCTAAAATGGTTATTTTTTTTTAAAGAACTAAATAGAAACTTGGAATTAATGAGTATAATAATTGAACCAAAAAAATTCGCTAGAGGGGGCTGGGTATGTATGTCAGTGGTGAAGTGATTGCCCAGCATATGTGAGGTCCTGGGTCTGATCCCCAACAATACCAAAAAATTTAAAAATAAATCACCAGAGAGGATTAACATTGGATTGAACATAGTAGAAGGAAAAAAAATGAATGAATTTGCCAGGTATATGCCTGTAATCCTAGGGATTCAGGAGACATAGGCAGGAGGATCACAAATTTGAGGCCAGCCTGGGTAACTTAGTAAGTCCCTGTCTCAAAAAAATTAAAAAATAAATAAAAAGAGTTGGATATGTAGCCCAGTGGTAGAATGTTCC
Source organism: Urocitellus parryii (assembly GCF_045843805.1). Lineage (NCBI taxonomy): Eukaryota > Metazoa > Chordata > Mammalia > Rodentia > Sciuridae > Urocitellus > Urocitellus parryii. Next base: position 27,208,836 of record NC_135543.1, read on the forward strand.
TGGGCTCAATCCCCATTACTAGAAAAATAAAAAAATAAAAAAAATAAAAAGAAAGTGGAAAAAATGTAATAAGAAATAATACCTAAAAATTTATCACATTTACTAAAAAAAGAATAACTTATACAATCAGGAAGCCCAACAAAGAGATTCACAAATAGACATCAGAATAAAATGTTGACGTAAAACACAAGCAGAAAAATCTTAAAAGAAACAAAAGAAAAGCTACTTGTTACTTACAAGAAAACCTTACGATAGACTAACAGCCAACAACAGGGACCATACATGGGAAAACATAATGCAAAGTGCTCAAGAAAATAACTGTCAACCAAGTATCCCACATCTAGCAAAACTACTTTATGAAAATGAAGGCAAGAGCCTGGGGTCTATCTCAGTGGTGGAGCACTTGCTTAGTGTGCATGAGGCTCTGGTTTTAATCCCTAGGACCACAAAACAGTGTCACTCTGGCCAGGCGCGGTGGTACATGCCTGCAATCTCAGTGGCTCAGGAGGATCAGGAATTCAAAGCCAGCCTCAGCAACAGCAAGGTGCTAAGCAACTCAGTGAGACCCTGTCTCTAAGTAAAATACAAAATAAGGCTGGGGGCTGGGGATGTGGCTCCGTGGTCAAGTGCCTCTGAGTTCAATCTCCGAACCCCCAAAATATGTCACTCCGAAAGGTTTAAGGTCAGAAAAATAACCCTACTTTGAAAATTCTTAAAGTTTTAGTTATAGGCTATAGACAAAAAGAAGGCTCCTACAAAATGAGATTATCCTGGACTCAAAGCCCTTCTTCTATGTTGTATTTTAATAACTACAAAAATAATTATTTAAAAATAGAACAATTTTAGAAGAACGTGTACAGAAGAATCTGAATCCAAAGCAGCAGTACATGGGAGCAATGGAATTGTTCTGTATCCTGATTGTGGGGGTGGTTCTAGACTCTATGTATGTTAAGACAGTACACCAAAACAAAGACTCACGCTAAATGTTAATTTAATTTTATATTTTTGGTATTGGGGATTGAATCCAGGGGTACTTTATCACTAAGTTACATCCCTAGCTTTTTAAGATTATTTTGTTTTGTTTTACTTATTTATGTGGTGCTGAGGATCGATCCCAGTGCCTCACGTGTGCAAGGCAATTGTTCCAATTGCTCTACCACTGAGCCACAATCCTAGCCCTGCTTTTTTTTATTTTTTAAGACAGCATCTCCCTAAATTGCTTAGGGCCTTGAACTTGTGATCCTCCTGCCCCAGTCTACTGAGTCTCTGGGATTACAAAATCAACTATGTTAACTTTAGTAAGAAAAATTGGAAGAAAGTACACGTGCAATAGAACTAAGTATATGCACTATGTTCAAAACCTATCTAACAGTGCCATCTACTTGGTTAAATATAGGGTAAATGTAAGTTTCATTTCCTTTCTCTTTGGTATAGTTCCATATCTAAAAAGACTTTTATTAATCTTTAGTGGTTTATATTATGAAAAAATGAGTATCTGGAATGTACTTTTTCATTTATTGTTTGTTTTTTTGGGGGGGTGAGGTACCAGGGATTTGACTCAGGGGCACTCAACCACTGAGTCACATCCCCAGTCCTATTTTGTATTTTATTTAGAGACAGGGTTGCTTAAACACTGAGTTGCTTAATGAATTACTTTTGCTGAAGTTGGCTTTGAACTTGGGATCCTCCTGTTTCAGCCTCCCAAGCCCCTGGGATTACAAGTGTGTGCTCTCGTGCCCAGCTGTACTTTTTCATGTAACACATCCAACAGAAAATTCTAATGTGATTCCCTGATACATAGTCATAAGGTGATATGTCTAAGTTTCCCACTTCATGGCTGCCATCTCAGGTGTCCTAAAAGTTCCTATGACTAAGGCATGGGGGCTGGAAATAGACTAAACAAATGTTTAAGGAAAAAAATACAAGGCATCTTATATATGAGGCTTATACTTTTAGACTCTTATTTTTTTAGGGCTTACCTATTTTTCTATTAGAGTACCAATAGAACATTTACTACAATAAAATTTGTGATTTGGAAAGTTAACACTGGAACAATATAACAGTGGAAGACAACTCTGCATAAAATAAAGGAGCAAAACAAGTATATACTAATCTCGAATACTTTCGTGTTATAAAAAATTTGGTTACTTCTATTATCTCATTCATAATTCTAGACTTACTCTCACCTTCAGATTCATATTCGCTTGCTTTCTGTTTCAAGTCCTCTATTACCAGGTGGACGTCCCTGTCCCGGACCTTGTTGCGTTCTGAAAGGTGATATAAAATCTCTGTGGTCCGTGGGTTCACCTCATACTGTGGAATAGGATGATCTCCAAATATTTTTTTTAACCACGCAGCGACCTAACCATTAAAAGGAGGCAAATATTAAAAGCCTTGATTGCTGTAATGGCACGACTATGACAAAGAAGTACTCAAAAGCAAACTAAACGCTAAGCCTATTCCGGCATCCTACTTCACATCCTAATTTGTCTTTAGGGGGATATATTAGATGGCAGGATACAAAAAGCAAGCAAGCACAATGACTCGGGCTGGGGCAGGTGGATCACAACTTTGAGGTCAGCCTCAGGAATTTAGTGAGGCTCTGTCTCAAAAGAAAAATAAAAAGTTCTTAGGATGTAGTTCAGGGAAAAGTGTCCTTGGGTTCAATCCCCAGTGGGGGCTGGGGGAGAGTCCAAATGACCAGATAAAAATTCATGCCGCCTCACTTTGAAAACCTTAAAGCTTGGTACGCGGTGCAAATGCACGAGTATACACACGCAGGGTCTGAAAACAAGCCTTTGCCCACACACCATAAACCCCGCAGTGTCAGGAGAACCAAGGGTCGGGATGCAGCTCTAGAGGAAAAACTCTAGTAGGAAGCAGCAAAGAACCGCAAGGCTTGGCTGGAAGGTGGGTTTGGGCTCAGAAGTCGCACTCCAGTCCTCCCGGAGGGGGTTTGAGAGGTGGCTGGATCCCAGCAAAAGGGAAGGCCGGAGAAAGGAAACGCCTTTCCAAGGGGTCTCAACAGACTAGTGCTCGCAGATCGGGAAGGCGGTTTAGAGTTTGGGAGAGAAAAAGTAGACAGGGCGTGCACAGGACATCCGTCGGCGGCGTGCATGTGTCAAAGATGAAGTTTCCAGGAAACCGCAAAATCCCGCTCCCGTCCCATCACCTGGGCTTCTTTTTCCTCCCTCGCCTCCATCACAGCAGATCCCGCCACTTCACGCGCCACTCCTCGCGGGAGAAACGCTCCCTCCGAGGGCCCCGCTCACACGCTGTTGTCCCCGCCCCTCATCAGAGCGAGGATTTCTGGGAGTTGTGGTTTTTATTCCGACTCCAAGCCGCGGAGTCCTTGGACTAGGCTGGTCAGGGCTTCACCTCTGCAGCCTCCCCTCCTTGCCACACCTCCCTGCTCTCTCTGCCCTCTGTGGTCTAATCTTCAGGTATAACCCATAACACTGTATTTAACACTATGAGAGGTTCTTTACATAGCGATTTTTAATTTTTTGAACATTTTTATATATTTTTTTTTCACTTACAGGAACTCTGTAAAATAGGTAGACACAAATTATTTTATCCATTTTCACATTAAAACACCCACAAGTGGATTAAATGACAACCAAGATTAGGTAGTAGAGTTAGACCTGACCAAAATGTTCTGGTTGTAATTAGGAATTTCAATCTTCATACTGCTGCTAACAACCTCCTATAATGTGTACTGTGTTATTATGAAGTGCAGAGAGCTCAAAGGTCTGTGTAATCAACTTTCTGTGATACTCGATTTAATGTGAAACTGTGGGTCAGACTTATCACCAACTATCTCCTAGATCAATTTTATGCCTATTTTAAATGATTAAGTCTTTATTTTCAAAGGAATCTTACTAGTTAGCCAATACCATATTTTATGGCCTCTGTTTCAAATACAACTGTGCTCAGTAAACTTCAGTAAACTAAGCAAATTTCAGTAAACTAAGTTGGTGCAACCACTATGTATGGAGAAAATGATCTTTATGTTCTTTGTCCTTATTTATTTTTTTACAAAATATATCCCTGCAATTTTGTTTTACATTCCCCCTCCCCCAAAGTACTTTTTTTAATTTTTATTTTAAGACAGGGTCTTGCTATGTTGTCCAGGCTGGCCTTGAATTTGCAATCCTCCTGCCTCAGCTTCCTGAATGCTGGGATTATAGACGTGTGCTACCACACCTGCCTGTATACTGTGTGTGTGTTTAATTTTTTATTTTTGGTACTGAGGACTTAACCTAGGGGCATTTAACCACTGAGTGGCATCCCTAGCCCTTTTTACTTTGAGTTTTGTTAAATTGCTTATGGTCTCTCTAAATTGCTCAGTCTGGGGGGCTGTGGCTCAGTGGCAGAGCACTTGCCTAGCAAGTGCGAGGCACTGGGTTCATTTCTCAGCACTACATATAAATAAATGAATAAACTAAAGGTCCATCAACATCTTAAAAAATAATAATAATAAAAAATAAATTGCTCAGTTTGGCCTTCTCAGGGTTAGCCAGTGCATCCTTAGTCAGAGTGATGCTGGGAACCGCTTCTCTGCAGGTTCCGCTACTCACGTGGTCGCCGGGACAACCACAAGGTCGACTGGAAATACTAAAATAAATGTACAATGAATGCTGAGCCGAAGCTGGCAACAGGCGATTCATTCATTTCGAGGGTTCAGCTTAAAAAATAAAAAGAATACTTAAAAAATAAAGAAACCCACCCCTCACGCTCAAAAAAGCAGATTCGCATCCGGTGAAGCGAGGGGCGGTACTTCCGGATCAGGTGGGCCGGCTGCCTTGACCTTCCTCCGCGCTCGGCCATTTTGTCCCAGTCAGTCCGGAGGCTGCGGCTGCAGAGGAACCGCTTGAGCAGAAATCGAAGATGCTGTCCGTGCGCGTCGCCGCGGCCGTGGCCCGCGCCCTCCCTCGGCGGGCCGGGCTGGTGAGCGCCGCGGATTGGAGCGGGGCGGCTCGGTGGGGCGGCAGCGGGTGGTGGTGCGCTGGCTCTGAAGCTCTGCAGCGAGACTGAAGGGTTGTGGCGGACGCCGCCATCTTGCACTGTGGCAGCTCGGCTGGGCGGGTGGGCGAGCGACAGAAGGGCCATTTTGCTTGCCATCCATGCGAAATGGTGCAGAGTGGTGCCAGGGAGTTAGTGACCTCGATGTTGCCGCGGTACGGGTGTCTCCTTAGGATTCTAGTCTTGGGCCTAGAGCGGCCGGAGCAGAGGCCTTGGGTGAAGGTCAGAAGTTGGGTGCTAGCTTTCTCAGAGGACGGCTCTGGGGCTCCTTCCGGCTGATTGTCCCCATCTGGTACTCTGAAGGTCAGAGGTCTGCTGTCAGCTCTTGCTGAAGCGAGTCAGGGGAGCCTGACATTGTGAAGGTCAGCAGGACCCAGCATTTTACCACTAGTCGGAGGTCCGTTCAGAGCAAAGCAAACGTTTCTTGAATTCTTCAGAAGCGGTTTGTCACTACTGAATACTGAAACGGTCGTGATTTCAGTATTCAGTAGTGACTGAATGCACAGTAGTGACTGCACATCGTGCAGATGAAGAAAAAAAAATCTTTTTGTGTGGCCAATATATCACAGCAATGAAGCTGGTTTCCAAATTGTTTTAGTTTCACCGAAGACTGCTTTGTGATTCCTTGACGTGTACAGATTTCGTCCTTGAATTGTTCATCTGGTGGTTTGAGGAATTGTTGGACAGTGTTCAAGAATTCAAGTCTATTGTAAACGCATTCACATTTGCCTCTTTTATCTCAGAAGTAATCTGAATTTGAAAGGTGAAATAAATATACTGGCCATTTTGCTGCCCTAAAACAGCCTGGTAGCTTCTTGGTTTTCTGTTAGCTGCAAAACATTTTTAACTATTTTCTTCTACCTCCTATAGAAGGCAGTAGCTTCAAAATTGACAGTGACCTGAAGATGTGGTGGTGAACATTTGTGCTCCCAATGATTGGGGGGCCTGAGGCAGGAGGATCCAAATTTTAGGCCAGCTTCAGCAATTTAGCTGGACCCTATTTCAAAATAAAAAGAGCTGAACTGGGGATGTAAAATTGGGACCATATTGAGATTTGTTCTTTAGGAAGTTCTGCCATTGAGCTACATTCCAAGCCCCTCTTTAAATTTTTGAGTCAGGGTCTCACTTAGTTGTCAAGACTGGTCTCCTGAGTAATTAGGTACAGGCTGTGCCACTGTCCTCAGCTAGGAAGAAGTTATTAGAATTTCCGCAACTCAAGTAAAATCTAAAGCCATAATAATAGTACCTGATTGCTTTTAAAGGGAAAGATACATATACTTTGTTAATAGCTGCTTTTTAAAATAGACTCCATTTAAAAAGAATTCTTTTATAAAGTGCTAATTGTGTACTAGGAACTTTATTATACACTCAACATATACCTAAAGGTACTTCCTCAACTGAATAATACACTTCAAATTTTAAACAGAATATTTTAAATATACTTTACATTTTTATCAATAATTTGATCAAAATATGTCTGCATTTGTGAAGCTTGTCAGTTTCATGAATGAATATTCTTGCACTAGGTCTCCAAAAATGCTTTGGGATCATCCTTCATTGCTGCAAGGAACCTCCATGCCTCTAATACCCATCTTCAGAAGATTGGTAAGTCTGTGCACCACACTTACCACCTTATCATTAAATGAAAATATAATTTACAAAGATTGTATAACTGTTGGGCTTTTTTTTTTTCCTTTTTCCTGTCATTTTTAGTTACTACAGAATCTCAGATTCTTACACTTATTTGCCTTTTAGCTTTGTCTTGATATAGGTTCTGTTCTACTGAAATGAATTCTAGTTATATATTTATTTATTAGTACAGCTTCTTTGTTCTGGTAATTCTTGTGCAAAAACAAGGACATTGTAGTAGGTACCCTTTCTGATTTAGGAAAGAGTTCTTTTTCCTCACCTAAAAGCATTAGAAAATAATGAGCAGTTCTTACTGATATGTTTTCAAAGGCAGTGGCCACTCCTTTATACCTGAAAGTCTGAATTTGCAAGTTGCAAATGCAATAGAGAAATAGGGAGGTGAGTATAAGAATATGCTATAGGTTGGGGAATTTCTTTGGACATGTGTAGTTTAGGGCTTTTTGTCCCTTTTTTTTTTTTTTTTTGTATTGGGGATGAGCCCTGGCCTGCACATGTTAGGCAAGCACTCTATCACTAAGCTAAATCACCATTCTTTTTTTTTTAATTTGAGTTAGGGTCTCGATAAGTTGATGAGGCTGACCTTAAACTTGTGATCCTCTTTCTTTAGTCTCATGGGTAGCTGGGTTACAGGCATATATCACTGCACCTGTCTAAGTGCTCTGTATTTTATACATATGCTGTTTTGAATCTTTAAATTTCTTTTAATGCTGGGGATCACACCATACATAGCTTTGCACATTCTAGGCAAGTACCACTGAACTAAACCCAACTCCAAGCCATAAAACACATTCATGTTTTGTATGGATTTCAGCCAGAAATGTAGGTTTCAACATAGGTATAGATTCTTTGAAAATTAAACTAGAGGACCAGGTGTGGTGGCACATTTCAGTAATCCCAGCTGCTCAGAATGCTGAGACAGGAGGATCACAAGTTTGAGGCTAGCCTGGTAAACTTAGTTAAGACCCTGTCTTAAAATTAAAAAAAAAAAAAAAGACCCTTAAAGGTCTAGGGTACATGTAGCTCAGTAGTAGAGTGCTTGCTTAGCTTGCTTGAGACCCTGGGTTCCATCCCCAGTACCACAAAAAAGAAAAGTAAAAAGAAATTAAACCAAAATGTTTAGCTTTGTTAACTTCTTGCCTGTTTTACATTTGACTTGTGGAGTACATGGCTTTGAATCATTTTCTTTTTTTATTGGGATGGTGGGTACTGGGAACTGAACTTAGGGGCTTTGGACCACAGAGCCACATCCCCAGCTCTATTTTGTATTTAAAGATGAGTCTCACTGAGTTGCTTAGTGCCTCACTGTTGCTGAGGCTGGCTTTGAACTTGCACTCTGCCTGCCTTATCCTCCTGGGTCAGTGGGATTATAGGCGTGTGCCACTGCACCCAGTTGAATTTCTCATTTTCATAGTGGTCAATATCCAACTTTTTTAGAGTCTTTTGTTACATTTTAGATTGTAATTTAATTATTATGATCACAAAACTTTCTTGTTGAGAAATGGGTTTTGAGATCTTCGGACCATGTATATATATATGTATATATATATATATATATATTTATTTATTTATTTTAATCGTTCTCTCAGGCACTGCTGAGATGTCCTCTATTCTTGAAGAGCGTATTCTTGGAGCTGATACCTCTGTTGACCTTGAAGAAACTGGGCGTGTGTTAAGTATTGGTGATGGTATTGCCCGAGTTCATGGGCTGAGGAATGTTCAAGCAGAAGAAATGGTAGAGTTTTCTTCAGGCTTAAAGGTAAGTTAAAAATCGATATTTTGGTATTTTAGGATCTAGTTTTTCTCAATTCCAGAGATTGTGTAAGATTTTTTAAAACTTTCATTTGTTGACTTTAGGTATACCTGATAATGGGTGTATTTTGACATATATGCATAGAGTGCAACCCATTCCAATTAGGATCCCATTCTTGTGGTTGTATATGATGTGGAGTTACATGGGCATAGGAAAGTTATGTCCAGTTCATTCTACTGTCTTTTGTATTCCCATCCACCGAGCCCTTCCTTTTATTCCCCTTTGTCTGATCCAATGAACTCTTATACATAATTCCCCTTTCTCATTGTGGGTTAGCATCCACATACCAGTGAGAACATTCAGCCTTTGTTTTGGGCGGGGGACTGATTTATTTCACTTAACATTATATTCTCCAGTTCTATTCATGTGCCAGCAAATGCCATAATTTCATTCTTCTTTATGGCAGTGTAATATTTGTCAAAAACTTCTAAGTCTCAATTTGCCTCGGCCCCCCCATCTTTGTTATTATGGATTAGAAAGGTGTTTTTGTGTGTGTGTGTGTGTTTGACGGGGGGGGGGCACTACTGGGATGGAACACAGGGCCTATTGCATACAAGACAAGCACTCTATCACTTTGCTATATCTCTAGCCCTTTTTTAAAAAAAATTGCCCAGGCTGACCTCAAACTTGTATTCCTCTTAACCTCCCAAATAGCTGTGATGACAACAGCCATGTGCCACTGTACCTGGCAAGAGAATAGTGTTACAAGGTTTTGTAGTGAGGTTTTTTTTTTTTTTTTTTTTCCACGCTAAACAGATTTAATCACGCTGACTCCAAAATATAAAATTTTAGTGAACCTTTGCCCAAATGTCAGTAAGTTCAAATCTGGTTGTTTCTTTTCTTTCTTTCTTTCTTTCTTTCTTTCTTTCTTTCTTTCTTTCTTTCTTTCTTTCTTTCTTTCTTTCTTTCTTTCTTCTGGTTGTTTCTTTTCTTTCTTTCTTTCTTCTGGTTGTTTCTTTTCTTTCTTTCTTTCTTTTTTTTTTTTTTTAAAAAAACTCCCTCACATGCTGGGGATCAAGCCCAGGTCCTGTTTTTTTCCAAAAGCATTTGATAACTTCAATTAAATTAATTTTTGGTGTAAAGTTGAAAGTTGGTGACTTTGTATTATTGATAGTGGTGTAGCTATCAGAAGTTCTGATGATACAAGTCAACTTTGTATTAGGTTGAGCCTAATTGGCCAGTGCAATGGCAATAAAAGTTGTGGGAGTCATGGGTTCTCTAGGGGAAAAAAGAAAATAATAGGGGCAGTTTTATAAGGTCTGCTGTGGATAAAGAGCCTCTTGATATAGAAGACTGTAGAGCCGAAGTTACCATTTTGACCCCTCCTATCTTCAGTGTATACATCTTTACTGATGTTCAAATTTTGTCTTTCAATTGTCAGGGTATGTCTCTGAACTTGGAACCAGACAATGTTGGTGTTGTCGTGTTTGGGAATGATAAACTAATTAAAGAAGGAGATATTGTTAAGAGGACAGGAGCCATTGTGGATGTTCCAGTTGGCGAGGAGCTGTTGGGTCGTGTAGTAGATGCCCTTGGTAATGCCATTGATGGAAAGGTAGGTTTGAAATTTATTAGATCTGTTTGCAGCTTCTAACAATCACCATAATTGATTATTCTGGGGGCTCCTTTTTATTTTAAAAATATTATTTATCTTAATTTGTTTCTCTTTTTGAGATGGGGTGTTGCTGTGTTGGCCAGGCTGATCTTGAACTCTTGGGCTCACTTTTCAGCCTCCTTCAGTAGCTAAAACACAGGCTTGTTTGTTTATTTTTTACAGGGTCCAATTGGTTCCAAGATCCGTAGGCGAGTGGGCCTGAAAGCCCCTGGAATCATTCCTCGAATCTCTGTGAGGGAACCAATGCAGACTGGCATTAAGGCTGTGGATAGCTTGGTGCCAATTGGACGTGGTCAACGTGAGCTGATTATTGGTGACAGACAGACTGGGTAAAGACTTAAGCTTGTTAAAAGTTCTAGCTAAATTTGCTTTATATAAAGATTACTTTTTCATTTTGGAATGATAAATGCTCTGGCTATACTGGGACAGTAGAATGTGATATGAAGATTAATAAGTAAAATTTTAGTACTAGTAAAATCCTTTGAAGTATTTAGTAACATTTATGTTTACTGTTTCTTAAGGAAAACATCAATTGCTATTGACACAATTATTAACCAGAAACGTTTCAATGATGGATCTGATGAAAAGAAGAAGCTGTATTGTATCTATGTTGCTATTGGTCAAAAGCGATCCACTGTTGCCCAGTTGGTGAAGAGACTTACAGATGCAGGTATAAAAGAACTCAATCCCATTGCTGTTGTTTTTTTGTGGTACTGAGGATTGAACTCAGGGTGCTGTAGTGCTGTACTGTTGAGCTACATTATATTCCCAGCCCTTTTTTTTTTTTTTTTTTTTTTTTTTTTTTTTTTTTTTTTGGTTCTGGGGTTTGAACTCAGGGGTACTCCCCAGCTCTATTTTTGTGTTTTATTTAGAGACGGAGTCTCATTGAGTTGCTTAGTGCCTTACCATTGCTGAGGCAGGCTTTGAACTTTGAATCCTCCTGTCTCAGCTTCCCGAGCCTCTGGAATTGCATGCGTAATTGCGCCTGGCTCTCCTTTTTACTTTTTTTTTTTTTTTTTTTGAGATAGGGTCTTAAGTTGTCAAGGCTGGCCTCAAACTTGGTGATCCACTTGCCTCAGTCTCCCTAGTCTTTGGGATTGTAGGCATGCACCACCATACCTAGCTCCATTGCTGTTGACGTCTATTGCTACTAATCCTAGAACTTCTAGTTAGCAAAGACTGATTTTGTTTACTCCCTAATGAACTACATTTTATAATATAAATAAACAGGTTGAAAAAATGGGAAAGTAATATAAAGTACCAATAAATGTAAAGGTTTTGTTAGTTTTTTAAAAAGTGGATGTTGTTTGGCAATTTTTAATAGTAAATCTTTTTACCACTGAGTAATTTTTATTATAGTAACGTCTAATTTAAAATCACAACTTGGCTGAGGATGTAGCTCGGTGGTAGAGTGCTTGCCTAGTGTGGGCAAGGTCTGAGATTCAGTCCCTGTTACTACAAAAAGTAAATAAGTAAATAAAAACACAGTATCCATAACCTCATAAAATGTAAAACTTTTTCCTCCTCAGATGCTATGAAGTACACCATTGTGGTGTCAGCCACTGCTTCTGATGCTGCCCCACTTCAGTACCTGGCTCCTTATTCTGGCTGTTCTATGGGAGAATATTTTAGAGATAATGGCAAACATGCTTTGATCATCTATGATGACTTATCCAAACAGGTCAGAGGAACTATTTAATCTCTTTGTATGTTTGCAGTACAGTGGAAGTTGACATGAAATTTCTGGTTATTAGGAGAACTTCACAACCCTCTTCTATATCATAGGCTGTTGCATACCGTCAGATGTCTTTGTTGCTGCGCCGACCCCCTGGTCGTGAAGCCTATCCTGGTGATGTGTTCTACCTACACTCCCGACTGCTGGAGAGAGCAGCCAAAATGAACGATTCTTTTGGTGGTGGCTCCTTGACTGCTTTACCAGTCATAGAAACACAGGCTGGTGATGTGTCTGCTTACATTCCAACAAATGTCATTTCCATCACTGATGGACAGGTATTATTTTAATGATTAAAATAACTAAAAAGGGTTTGGTTAATTCTAAGGTACTGGGTTAGACTAGTATCTATGAACTGACTTGTTAAATGTATTTTTTACTATGGAAAATTTTAAATGTATATAAAAGAATAATATAATGAAGGGTTACATATTCGTTACCCAGTTATCATTTCACGGGTTAATATGCTTTATTCTCTTACATAATTTTGAAGCATATCCCAGAGATGATAACACTTCCCCTGTAGTTCTTTATTTTTTTGGTATGGTGATTGAACCTGATGCTTAACTATTAGCCATAGCCCCAGTACTTTTTATTTTGAGACAAGTCTTGCTAATTGCTAAGTTGATGAGGCCGACCTTGAACTTGCAATCATTTGGTCTCCGCCTCCTGAGTTGCTGGAGTTACAAGCATATACCACCTTGCCGAGTTCCCTCATCTGTCTTTCGGTATAAATTTATTGGGTTTTCCCACTAATTTTTTTTTTCTTTTAAGTTGTAGATGGACACAATACCTTTATTTTATTTATTTATATGTGGTGCTGAGGATCGAAACCAGTGCCTCACACATGCTAGGCAAGTGCTCCACCACTGAGCTAAAACCCCAGTCCCTTTTCCCTTAATCTTAAGCACATCCTGATTCAGCAGTAGGTCATGTAGGCCAGTTTGGATTGTCAAAGATAGGGTACCTCTACCATGAGAAGTCACTTAGCATTCTCTCAAGTTTGGGGTTTCAGTTTGTTGGCATTTTAATTACTTAAATTTGAATATAATTGATTTCTTTCTTTTAGCCTTCTGTCATATGTATTTTTGCATTGTAGATCTTCTTGGAAACAGAATTGTTCTATAAAGGTATCCGCCCTGCTATTAACGTTGGTTTATCTGTGTCCCGTGTCGGATCTGCTGCCCAAACTAGGGCTATGAAGCAGGTAATTTTATATCACTTTGGCAGAAAGGGGTATTAGGTTAAAATCTTGAAGTATTCAAAATCAGCTGTATTTGTACAGTGCTCTTGTTGTTAATACCAATTTTACTGTATTTCAGGTGGCAGGTACCATGAAGTTGGAATTGGCTCAGTATCGTGAGGTTGCTGCTTTTGCACAGTTTGGTTCTGATCTTGATGCTGCCACTCAACAACTCTTGAGTCGTGGTGTGCGTCTGACTGAGTTGTTGAAGCAAGGACAGTATTGTGAGTTGTTCTGTCATTTGGTTGTTACTGTTGTATGTTAGGGTAATCTCAGACCTACAGAGCTACATCACCTGTCATAGGATATTATCTTTTATCAAAAACACTGCCTTTGAGTTCAGTGTGTGTCTGTTTTATCATTATTTGAACATAAATGCTGCAAATTTAGTGAAGGGGGAAACTTGGTTCTCTTTTTTGGGGTACCAGGGATTGAACCATTGAGCCACATCCCCAGCCCTTTATTTTATTTTTAAATTTTGAGACAGGCCTCACTAATTGCTAAACCAGGCTTTGGATTTGGCAATCCTCCTGTCTCAACCTCCCAAGCTGCTGGGATTATAGACGTGTACCATTATGCCTGGCATGTTTTTTGTTTGTTTTGTTTTTTCTTTTTTAAATAGTTGTAGATGAATACAATACCTTTATTTTATTTATTTTTGTATGTGGTACTGAGGTTCAAACCTAGTGCCTCACATGTGCTAGGCAGGTAGTCTACCACTGAGCTACAACTGCAGCCCATTCTTCTTATTTTCAAGAATTAAGATCCTATTGGATCCCGTTCCCTTGGCTCTATGAGTATGAATTTGGCAGATTTTAAAGGAATCTGAGTAGATAGAGGTGTGTTTAGTGGTATGGTGCTTGCCTAGCATGTGCAAACTCCAGGTTCCATTCCTAGGACTGAAGAAAAAGAAAGTTACTATGTTTTACCTTGCCAAAAAATGTCAACAAATTATTTACCCCCAAAATAGTATTAACAGTGCCAGATTATAGTAGTGCTTTTTTGGATTATACTTAGAAAGTGATGCTTCTGTTTATTGGGGAGGGAGGGGAAAAGGAGTGTTGGAGTAGAGTTATAGGCCAATGAGAATATAAGAGAAAGTGATATAGGGATATGTTAGTAATTGAAAGAAAAAGTTTCTCCTACTTTGGTAACATGACATTTTCTTTGAGCAACTTACTTGTTCTTTTTAGCTCCCATGGCTATTGAAGAACAAGTGGCCGTTATCTATGCCGGTGTAAGGGGGTATCTTGATAAACTGGAGCCCAGCAAGATCACCAAGTTTGAGAGTGCTTTCTTGTCTCATGTGATCAGTCAACACCAAGCCCTCTTGGGCACTATCAGGTATGAATCCAATTGTGGCCTCTTTTTGTAATTTTAAGATACCAAAGTCTTAACTCCTTTTTAGTTTTTCAGTCAGTGATTTTTTTGTCCAGATCAGAACTAATGATCTACTTTTATTTCCTAATAGGACTGATGGGAAGATCTCCGAACAGTCAGATGCAAAGCTGAAAGAGATCGTAACAAACTTCTTGGCTGGATTTGAAGCATAAAATATGGATTCACATCAAATACTAGTTTGGTTTTTGTCATCATTTCTTCTAGTAACATCATTTTCATTTATAAAAAGATTACTCTCATATTCCTGCTGTACAGAAATTACGTTAAAAATAAAAGTTCCATGTTGTGTGGTAGTTTTCTCTTTTGCTTTTGCATGGTACTGGGAATTGAACCCAGGGGTGCTTTACCATACCACCAAGCTACATTCCCCAGCCCTCTTTTGTATTAATTGGGGATGGACACATTTTGTTTTTCTTTTTAAATGTGGTGCTAGGGATTGAACCCAGGACCTTGTGCATGCTCAACAAGTACTATACCAACTGAGCAATATCTCTATCACCTTATATATTTATTTTATATGATGTTGAGGATTGAACCCAGTGCCTCACACATGCTACTCAGTGCTCTATAGTGGAGTTACAACCCCAGACCTTTTTTTTTTCTTTTAGGCAATTTTTCATTAGTTGTTTTGGGCCTCACTGAATTGCTGAGGCTTACCTTGAACTTATATCCTCCTGCCTTAGCCTGCTGAGTTGGTGGGATTACAGGCATGTACCACCATATCCAGTTAAAATGGCGATTTTATAATTTCCTTTATATATTGATTACCTGCCATTCTGTCAAAAGTAAAGCTTTCTTATCAGTTTGGACTCAAGTTTTTTTAAATCAATGTGATGGAATAGATTAGATTTTGACAAGCAGAGAATGAATAAGGGTAGACTTAACTGCACACACAGAGGGATGAAAATAGGAAAGTTATTTAGGGAGTAGTGACTTAATTTGCTTGTAGCATACAGCTTGCCTACCAGGGTTGTGTTTATATGTAGGGGCCTTGTTTTAGAGAGGGCAATGAATACATTCAACACTTAGATTTCTCAGTAATAGATGCAGACACGATTGAAAGTACTCCTTAGGAAAATAAGCCAATTCAGAATTCCTGGTGAAAAACTATACAAAGGGAAAAGAAGCAGATTTGAGGGACATTATTTTGAAGTATTATATACACAACTAGAAATTAGTGGCTTTTGAAAAAAGAAGCATTAATATTGACTAGAGAAAAGGAAAAACAGGTGGAAGTCAGCCTTATTTAGTTGGTCAAGTTACCAAATTATTGGAGTTCATATCTCAGATCCTCTATAGATTTGACTTATGCCAGAAATTTATTTATTTATTTATTTTGCTACTGGGGATTGAACTTGGGCACTCAACCCACTGAGCCACATCCCCAGCCCTATTGTATTTAGAGACAGGGTCTCACTGAATTGCTAAAGTGCCTCACCATTGCTAAGGGTGGCTTTGAATTTGCAATTCTCTTGTCTCAGCCTCCCAAGCCACTGGGCTTGTGCCACCACACCTGGCCAGGATAATCTCCAAAAGGAACTCAAATAATAAACAATACCCTCTTGGAGGTCTTTATAGAAAATGACAAAATTCTGAGGCTGTGTCATTTTTTTTTACTGTGGGTGAAGGGTTTATACCATGATGTAATTTGGCAAAATCCTCTCTTGGGGCCCAGTGCTGACTAGAACTAGTCTCTAATCTGACCAAAACCCTTAAGCCCCCATTAATTTCTGTTCAAGCACGTTTTGATGCACACTGAGTGACATTTTCAAATACCCCACAATTTCCAATTCCTTTAGGTGATTTTTCTCAACTCCAGCAAGGAACATTGTTGTAAGTTTATCAAAATGAATGGCAGAACATTCTTCAATTTGGCAGCTTTTTCAAGCAACTTATTTGTCCACAATTGTGTTAGGAAAAAGAATGTATTCTGACTTTTCCCTCAAAGGGTTATAATATACCTAGGAAGGTGAGATATATGAATAAGAGATGGCACTTGAAAGTAACAACAATGGAGCACTAATGTGTCTTCTCAAGTCACTTGGTCCAAGAAAAGTTTGCCAACGTTATAGGAATTGCTGAAAAGTTTACAAATATGGAACATTTGCTATTTCTAACTTTAATGAAGAATACTTTGTCAATTTTTCCTTTTTTTAGTACTATTTTTTTTTTGGGGGGGTCCTATTTAAGAAATATTTAGCCTAATTTTAAGATACTCTGTTTTTGATCTTATGTGGGTTTTTGTTGTTGTTGTTGTTATTTGTTTTTTTATTTCCCTAGAAAATTTTGTTTTCACATTTAGGCCTATGTGGTTTGCTAGAACTTTGACTTTGTATGTAGTTAGTTGTACTCATGGTTTGATGTATTAAAGTGAAAGGATACAGAGCAACATTAGCCATGGGAAATGCTAGGAGGCAGTTTGGAGGAAGGCTAGTGCAAGCTTTCAAGAGTTATCTCCTATGGAGATGGACTTAACTGCTCCAGTAATGAACTGACATGCAAACTGTTGCCTACAAGGGAAGCTCATTGCTCAGAAGTTTTACTGAGGCTGGTCATGTAGACAACCTCTGTCTACCATGTACCCCAAATCCAGACTTCTTTTTAGAAGGAAAGCAGGTATTCAGGATAAACTACGTTGTTCAAATAGTTTAGGTACTCTGAGCTACTCATCTTTTAGGGAATATTAATTGTAGGGAAGTATTTGTCAGCTGTTTTAGTCAGCTTTGCATTACTGTGACCAATATACCCAACAAGAACAATTTTGAAAAGTTTTTTGGGGCTCATGGTTTCATGGGTCTCAGTCTATAGATGACTGATTCTATTTCCCTCGGCCCAAGATGAGGCAGCATGCCATGGGAGAAGGGACCAGTGGAAGAAAGGTGGGGTCAGGAAGCAGAGGGGGAGAGAGGAAGGGGCCACAGAAAGAAGCACCCATTTAGGGTGTGTACCCCTAGTAACCTACCTCTTCCAGCCATACCCCACCTGTCTACAGTTACCACCCAATCAATCCATTCAAATTTGGGTGGACTGAATAGGTTACAGCTCTCATAACTGAAATATTTCAACTTCTGAATATTCTACATTAATGAATCCATACTGGAGATTTTGGGGGATATCTCATAATCAAACCTAACAAATAGGCAAGTTCTCAGAAACCAGCCAAGGTTTTAATTCATGTGCTATGGGAGTCTTTATTAAGGAAGTTGGGGCCTAATCCCACATGATGAAGATTAGGGCCTACTTTTTCTTCTGTTAGCTGCAGAATTTAATTCCTACATCCTTGATCCACTTTGAGTTGAGTTTTGTGCATGGTGAGAGATAGGGGTTTAATTTCATTTTGCTGCATATGGATTTCCAGTTTTCTCAGCACCATTTGTTGAAGAGGCTATCTTTTCTCCAATGCATGTTTTTGGCATCTTTGTCTAATATAATTTTGTGGGTTAGTCTCTGTGTCCTCTATTCTGTACCATTGGTCTACCAGTCTGTTTTGGTGCCAACACCAGGCTGTTTTTGTTACTAATGCTCTGTAGTATAGTTTAAGGTCTCCTATAATGATGCCATCTGCTTCTCTCTTCCTACTAAAGATTGCTTTAGCTATTCTGGATCTCTTATTTTTCCAGATGAATTTCATGATTGCTTTTTCTATTTCTATGAGAAATGCCATTGGGATTTTGATCGAAATTGCATTAAATCTGTATAGTGCTTTTGGTAGTATGGTCATTTTGATAATATTAATTCTGCCTATCCAAGAGCAAGGTAGATTTTTCCATCTTCTAAGATCTTCTTTGATTTCTTTCTTTAGGGTCCTGTAGTTTTCACCGTATTTCACTTCTTTCCATTAAATTGATCCCCAAGTATTTTATTTTTTTTTTTTGAGGTTATTGTAAATGGGGTAGTTTTCCTCATATCCCTCTCAGAGGATTTGTCACTGATATACAGAAATGCCTTTGATTTATGGGTGTTGATTTTATATCCTGATACTTTTCTGAATTCATTTACTAGTTCTAGAAGTTTTCTGGTGGAGCTTTTTGGGTTCTCTAGGTATAGAATAATATCCTCAGCAAATAGTGCTAATTTAAGTTCTTCTTTTCCTTATACAATAAATGGGATGGATTCAAATTAAAAAGTTTCTTCTCAGCAAAAGAAACAATCTGTGAAGTGAATAGAGAGCCTACATCCTGGAAGCAAATTTTTACCCCTTACACATAGATAGAGCACTAATCTCTAGGGTATATAAAGAACTAAAAAAGCTAAAAAGCTACACACCAAAAAAAAAAAAAAGCCAATCAATAAATGGGCCAAGGACCTGAACAGACACTTCTCAGAAGAGGATATACAATCAATCAACAAATATATGAAAAAAATGTTCATTATCTCTAGCAATTAAAGAAATGCAAATCAAAATGTATCTCACTCCAGTCAGAATGGCAGCTATTAGAAAGACAACAATAAGTGTTGGCAAGGATGTGGAGGAAAAGGCACACTCTTACATTGCTGGTGGGACTGCAAATTGGTGCAGCCAATATGGAAAGCAGTATGGAGATTCCTTGGAAAATTGAATGAAACCACCATTTGACCCAGCCATCCCTCTCTTTTGTCTATACTCTAAGGACTTAAAAACAGCATACTACAGGGACACAGCCACATCAATGTTTACAGCAGCACATTTCACAATAGCTCAACTGTGGAACCAACCTAGATGCCCTTCAGTAGATTAATGGATTAAAAAAATGTGGCATATATACACAGTGGAATTTTACTCAGCAATAAAAGAGAATAAAATCATGGCATTTGCTTTTGCTGAGGCTGGCCCTCCCGAGCTGTTTGATTACAGGTCTTTTTTTTTAATGATTTATTTATTTTGCATTACAATTCTTAATACACCATTATATAATAATTTATTATATCTCTAATTATATATAAGGTTTGTTGATTACAGGTCTTTAATCTTTTCTCTCTGGCCGAAGACATATCAACTCAGGCACAGCGTAACACTGGCAGGCAGTTAAAGCTGATCTAAATGTCTTCTGGACTGAGGTAGTTTCATGATAGAACATTAGTATATTTATCGCAACAAAAGAATCAATACTGATAACATTATTAACAACCAAGGTCCAGAATGTTCTGGTTTTTATCTATCATACTTTCTCCCAGAATTCCATCCAGGATACCATGTAATAATGTTGAGTCATGTCTCCTTAGGCTGCTCTAGGCTTAGACTTTCCTTGCTTGTGATGACCTAGAGAGTCTTGAGGAGTACTGGCCAGGTATTTCCTTTTGGGTCTGATGTTTTCTTCTGGTTGGGCTTTTGGGTGGAAGACCACAGAGGTAACATTGCCATTCTCACCTATGATATTAAGGGCACATATAATCAATATGAATTATCATGTTGATGTCAGTCTTGATCACCTTCCTGAGGTAGTGTTTGTCAGCCTTTTCCATTGTAAATTTATTTTTCCTCCATCCTCTTCCTATTGGATTCTTTGGAAGTAAGTCACTATTCAAAGCTCCCACTTAAGGAGCGAGGAATAATGCTCTACTTCCTTGAGTGTGATAAAGTATCTACATAAATGATTTGGACTTCATCTACCTGAGAAATTTGTCTATAGTCAATCCTTTTTATCATGTGGACTCATGGCTATTAATTTCATATTTTGGATTATAATCCAATATTGTATTTATTTTGCAGTTTAGATTGCTCCAGCTTTGGCCATTGGAAACTTTTTCATTTGTCTCCTGTGTTCCTTTGCTGTACTCTAATTGTGTGTGCTGTGCACGGTTGTGTGTGTGTGTGTGTGTGTGTGTGTGTGTGTGTGTGCTTTTGGGCACCACAAGCTGTTCCAGGCTTATCTTGTATTTTTGGCCCAGATCTAGAAACAGTTTCTATGGTTATTTTTAAAAAAAATATGCAGTACCCCACTCCCTGCAACTTTGGGTTTATGAGCTCTTTATATACACACACAGGATATAAGTTCTTTGTAGGATAAATAAATAAATTTCCTCTTCTAGTCTGTGGCTTGCCCTTCACCCCACCCCACTGAGTCTGACAATGGTGATGAACCCAGAGTTTCTTTTTTTTTATTCATTATTTTTTGGTACTGGGGATTGAACCCAAGTGCGCTTAGCCACTGAACCATATCTCCAGCCCTTCTTTTGTATTTTATTTAGTGACAGTGTCTTGCTAAGTTGGTCAGGGCCTTGCTAAGTTGCTGAGGCTGGCTTTGCACTTGTGATCCTCCTGCTTCAGCCTCCCAAGCCACTGGGATTACAGGCGTGCACCACCATGCCTGACAGAACCCAGAGTTTCATACATGCTAGGCAAGCACTCTACCACTGAACTACATCCCTAGCTTTTTTTTTTTTTTAATTCATTTTGAATTGGAGCCTTTCTAAATTACCTATGCTGTCCTTGAACTTGGAAACCTGCTTCAGCCTCCTGAGTTGCTGGGTTAGAATCATGTGCCAAGGCACACTGCTACCTTTGATTTCTTAATGATGGCTTTTGATGAAAAAGAGCCCCCACATATGTAGATTGTCCTTTGTGATGGTAGTTATCAGAGTTTATCACTCTATACTACTCTGGCCAGGAGGATCCTTTGAGCCCCTTCCCTCACTAACTTCTTTCTTTTTTTCTTTCTGTCTCCTCAGCTCTGCCTCACTCATTTCAATTAAAATTTAAATTGATGCTATGTCCTATAACTCTTGTTCTTTTCTTATTGTGAACCCATTTTTTATTTTAAAAAGATATATATGGAAATTTGAAAGCATACACAAACTGTGAAGCATGGTTAGTCTTTAGAGCATGGTGGGATACTGAACTTTACTTTTTATGTGTTTTCATAGTGTTTTGATTGTCTACAGTGAGCAGTGTTATTTTTGTAATAAAAATACAGGTCTGTGCTGCTAAAAACAATAATTTAAGAAATGACTAAATTTCAGTTTTGCACATTAGATAATTAATAGCCTTCCTTAAATGGCTCATCTAGAAAATTCTGAGAGAAGTGTTCAGCAGGCACACTACTCATTAGAGAAGAAAAACAGGTCCTCTAACCCATGTTCTTACACTGGCAAATGTCAAAACCTACCAAGCAGCTAGCTCCAAGCCACTTAGCCTCCTTCTGGATGTTTAACCCTTTTATTTCATTCCTGCGCTATTCTTACTCTCTGTTCCATTCTCAGTAAGCTTAGTGACAACTTCCAGCCTTTCCAATTCTGACACCAACTTGCCACCCAGTTTACCCTACTCTTTTTTTTTTTTTTTTGGTTTTAACCAAAAAAAAAAAAAAAAAATTGAACCCAGGGGCACTTAGCCACATTCCCAACCCTTTTATTATTTTTTATTTTGAGACAGGGTCTCGATAAGTTGCTGAGGCTGGCTTTGATTTTGCAATCCTCCTGCCTTAGCCTCCTGAGCTGCTGGGATTATAGGCATTCACCACTGCACCCAGTTCAGTTTACCCTACTTTTGTGACCTTGATACCTTGGCCACTGCTTGGTCAGGTCCAGGTCCTTGGGATCCCCCCTGGCTTTAGCTATCTGGCTGCTGGGATCCCTGCTAGGTTTGCTTGCCTCCCTTGAAGAGAGAAATCAGATGATGGGACTGAAATAAAAATGAGTGTTGCTGTTGATAACTGGGAAGAGTTTATTGAAATCCCTGGCTAGCTTTATTATGGTCCAATTTGTGATTGATTACATGAGAAAATATCATCCTTATCTTGAGGTGCTCTGCAGTCTTGGGAAGGTAAGGATTCTAAGAGGAACAGAAACTATTGGGGAGGAAAGTAAGGACATAAATAATATATCATTAAGGGATAGTTTATGTGACAAGTTCTAGAAATTCAAGAAGTGAGAAGACATTAAGGGCTGGAGAAGTGGTAATGGGGGCAGGTGCAGGAGAAAGGTCACTCAGGTAGCCTGCAAACTCTAGTAAGTAGAGTCCTCAGGACCCTGAATTGAATGTAAAGCTCAGGGAATGGGGGGGATGAAGGGAAAAGTAGAGTGGGGCCAGCCTTGGGAAGGAAGGTCTGAGAGGCCAGGCACAGGCAATGGAATTTAATCCCCACCCCACCCCACCACTCCTTACTGGGGATAGAACCCAGGGGCACTTTACCCCCGAGCTACATTCCTAAACACCCCTCTTCTTTATTTTAAATTTTCAGATGGTTGTAGAGGCTAGCCTCACACTTCTGATCCTCCTACCTCAGTCTCCCTGAGTTGCTGGGATTACAGGCATGCACCACTGTGCCTGGCTAGTATTTAATTTTGATGGGCAACAGGAAAACTTGGTAGTTTTGTGAGTAGAAGAGGGACCTGAAGAAACAAGTGTTTTAAGGATGATGGACTAAGAAGAGTAACCTGACCAGTAAACAAATGGATTAGGGGAGGGAAGGAGAGGGGAAAGGAATGTGTCTCTCAGAGTTTTGTTTGTTTTCTGGTGGCACTGGGGATTGAATCCAGATCCGTATGAAAGCTAAGCATATAGTACCACAAAGGTACACCCCCATCCCCAGAGGGTTTTTTTGTTTGTTTGTTTTTTGGTACCAAGGATTGGACCCAGGACTGCTTAACCACTGAGCCACATCCCCAGCCCCAGCCCTTTTTATTTTTGACTTTGAGACAGGGTCTTGCTAAGTTGCTTAGGGCCTCAGCAAGTTGCTGAGGCTGGTGGCCTCAAACTTGTGATCCTCCTGCCTCAGTCTCCTGAGCTGCTGGGATTACAGGCATAAGCCATCATGCCTGGCTGTTTGAAGTATGGATATTGGGGAAATCTGTTAATAATGGCATTTGTTATTTTTGCCACCCACTATTCCTGTATGTCATTTCAGTGAAATTATGTCCCATTTCCTCTGGCCAGGGGGACGGAAGGGCTGTCTTTTCTTCCTTTCTTGGTCTGTGTGCTGCTGGTGGGCAGGACATCTACCCTAGGAGTGCAAAGCTTGTCCCTGGCTAACACTAATTAGCACCTCATGTACCTCTGGATCAGTAGAGGGGAGAACATGTTTTGGGCAGATACTGGGCTAATTAATGTTTGTTTGAAAAGTTAAAGGAAGAGAGGATCTCTGTTTCCTCTTGGAGGATCAATGCAAAGCTCCCAGAAGCTGTCACATATAGCTTGAGAATGACACCGATACAGCAAAGGTGGGGCCCAAAGGTGTGTGTTCCACAGGTCTTGGTAATGTGGTGGGAACCTGAATCTAGCAGGACACGATGTTCTTACTAGCCAGGGTCTTCTTTTCTTTTCTGTTTTCTTCTTTACTTTTTGGCAGTACTGGAGATTCAGCACAGGCCTATATAAGCTAGGCAAGTGCTCCACATAGAGTTATATCCCCAGCCCTTTTAATATTTTAAATTCTGAGACAAAGTCTCAGTAAGTTGCCCAGGTTAGCCTCAGACTTGCAATCTTCCTGCTTCAGCCTTCCAAATACTTGGGATTACATATGTGCCCTGTGGTGTTTGGTAATTTTTACTTTTTGAATTCAGCTAATGCTTGGAACTAGGTGATTAATAGAACTTTTCCAAGGTTCTCCCAAAACATGTCTATATTTCACTGATCCTCCATAGGAAAAAAATTGGGAGCAAAAACCCAAAAAAGTCATAGAGGACATCAGTGGACAGCGTTGTATACACATGAAAACTGGTCCCCCAAAAACAAATTAAATAAAAACTTATTTAATTCAATTAAATCAATAATTATTGAGTATCTGTAATGGGCTGGGTACTTGTTCTGTGGAATAGACATGTCTGCAACAAAGATAGCAAGTTGATTAGAAAAAAAAAGGCTTTCATAGAGCAAAGGATATGGATAATTCCCTAAAGAGGGCAGAGCCTAAAAAAAAAAATAACACAAAAATCTGATCAAGTAGAGATTAAAACCAAGAAAATTTCAGGTTCATTGCATGCTTGTAATCCCAGATACTAGCTGAGTGACACCCTGTCTCCAAATCAAATAAACAGGGTTAGGGGTATAATTTAGTAGTAGACACTTGCCTAGCATGCACAAGGCCTTGGGTTTGATCCTCAGTACAAAACCCATTCCCACAAAAAATCAAAACCATGAAACTTAAAACCACAATGAGATAGTTTTGATGATTAAATTAACAAGGATTATGAATGGTGATGTTATTTACTATCTGAAAATCCAGGGACATAAGCATGCTGCAAACTGCTGAGTACAAACTGGTATAACTTTTCTGAAAAATAAGTTGACAATATACTTTATTTATTTATTTGTGTGGTGCTGAGGATAAACTCAGGGCCTTGTGTATTCTAGACAAATGCTCTACCACTAAGCTACATCCCCAGCCCAGGCAGTATATAAGAAAGAACCTTAAAAATGTTTACATTCTTTGATATGCAATTCTGTTATGAATAATGTTGACCAAGATTTATATAAAACATATTCATTGTAATAGTATTTCCATAATTAGGGAAATGTTAAGTATTGGTACAGCCATTTGATGATTAGAAATTATGCAAAATCTAAGAATGAAATTGAAGATGCTTCTTTTAAAAAAATGTTTTTTCAGTTTGTAATATCTTAACAGGGTATAAAACCCAAAGTCCAAAAAGACAAAGTGAAAAGTTAGGACTCCCTCCGTCCTGTGTCACTGAGCCCCTAGCCCCTGCCTCAGAGGGAACCATTCAAAACACATGTCTATTCTTTTATCTCCCCTTTCAAATGGCAGCTGGTTTTGTATCTTGCCCCCTGCCTTAGTAATATATATCATACATAAACTTCCTCATTCTTTTTTTTATTTTTTATTTTTCAAAGAGAGAGAGAGAGAGAGAGAGAGAGTGTTTTAATATTTATTTTTTAGTTTTCGGCGGACACAACATCTTTGTTTTTGTATGTGGTGCTGAGGATCGAACCCGGGCCGCACGCATGCCAGGCCAGTGCGCTAGGGCTTAAGCCACATCCCCAGCCCCCTCATTCTTTTTTTTTTTTGCTTGAATATGATTTCATTGTATAGATATACCACAATACATTGAGCTAATTTCCCATAGATGGACATGTAATTGTTTCAAATATTTTGCCATAATAATCATGCTTCTACGAACAACTGTATACATTCTTCAATTTTCAAATGTAAGAATTTACCTAAATAGTTAGTTATATGAAATTGTTGGGTCAAAAGATAGATGACTCTCCACTCCCAGCTCCCAGTCCCAGTACATGTATATGGGTAAATGGAGCCTACATATCCCACATGCTTTTAACTCTGGTGAACTTTAAAAGGTACATGCTTGTAATCCCAGCAACTCTGGAGATTGAGACAGAAGGATCACAAGTTAAAGAATTTGGGATGATGGGGCTGGGGATGTGGCTCAAGCGGTAGCGCGCTCCCCTGGCATGCGTGCGGCCCGGGTTCGACCCTCAGCACCACATACCAACAAAGATGTTGTGTCCGCCGAGAACTAAAAAATAAATATTAAAAATTCTCTCTCTCTCTCTCTCTCTCTCTCTCTCTCTCTCTCTCTCTCTCTCTCCTCTCTTTAAAAAAAAAAAAAAGAATTTGGGATGGAACTAAAGACCTCACCCCACCCATGATGCAGAAAACGCCTTTAAAGTGAGACTTAGTATCAGAACAGCTCTTGGTGATAAAGCATACGTCTGGGATACAAATGAAGAGCGATGGTGGCTTTCTCCATGAGAAAAGTTCCCAACAGAGAAACAATGGAGTAAGCAAACAGTACAAAATCTTTTTTTTTTTTTTTAAGATAGAGTGAGAGAGGAGAGAGAAAGAGAGAGAGAATTTTTCAATATTTATTTTTTAGTTTTTGCGGACACAACATCTCTGTTGGTATGTGGTGCTGAGGATCGAACCCTGGCCGCATGCATGCCAGGAGAGCGTGCTACCGCTTGAGCCACATCCCCAGCCCACAAAATCTTAATTGGTTATTTGCAATAGTATGTGAGACAGTGGATTATTTTAATCTTTGATCTTGAAAATCAATTTTTTTGCCAATTTTTGAGTTTTACATGCAGAAGGGTCTATTTGCTTAAGAGTGCTATTAGACTTTTTGTTAGAAAAAGTGTATTTAGGCAACACTGGTGAAATATCGTTAAGTTAAAAGAGCACAACTGAAAATTTTGTGTACAGTAAGAATTTACCCATGCAAATGGATATCATTGGAAGAGATTATGCTAAAATATGTGCAGTGGTTATCTTCATGTCCTGGTTATTTAATTTCATTATTGCAAAATTTCTGTGGCAATATTATTTAACTTTGTTCTCAAAATATCTGAAATTTCACTTGTCTTTTAAATACACTGCCTGCTCCAACAATAAGTTTAATAATTTGAGGAATAAGTTCTGGCAGCCTGGACAGCCATTTTAAATTTTACCACCAGGTGGTGGAGAAGAGTTAAAGTTCCAGGATCTAGAGATCTGAGGCAGGAAAGTTGGGCACAATGTATCAGGAAAGCTTGTTAGTAACTTTAAAAACAATATACATGTGTTAAAATTTAAAACACAGACAGTGACAATTACATCCAAAACATTTGTCCCAAATATTTAAAATTTCCATGAAAAAACCAGGTACTGCCTTTGGCACGCCAACTTGTTAGGGGTGCCCTTTTCACCCTTGCAGTTTAGTCCATGCTTCTGGTGCCCCCTGCTGATCCTGCCAAACTTCCCTGCCTTCCTCTGACCTCACTGCTTTCAAAGCATAGGAACCACTAGGTGAACCGATCAGTGTGTGTCCTTGGAAAAGCCCAGGGCTGGAGGTCATCGCTCCATCTTTTTAGTTATGGGTGACTTTATTGGTAGGGTGTCATCACAATAGATTTGGGGTAGTGTTAAGGGGTACAGAAACTTTTAGTCTTCCAAGTCACCCTAGCAACTGCCTTTTCACTATGTCTGGACCTAATTAGAAGGGCATTAAGAGGCAAATGGTTGCATTTCCAAGCTAGGTTGCGGGCGGGGTATTAACCAGTTACCGTACCCTTGACCTTCATCTCCCCTCCTTGAGCCCCGCTACTTCTTGCCTGGGGTGACTGGTTGTTGTCTTGCCTCGGACCCTCTTAAGAAACAGCAACCGGCAGCGCTAGACCTGGGGTTCCGTGTTACTTCAAGGCAGAGACGGATCTAACTTGCTCTGGGGTTATATTTATAAGGGTGGAAGCTCGGGCTCCTACTGCTGGGGTGGGATTGGTGAAGAAGAATCTTGGGTCCTGAGGACCCCAAGGGGGGTCAGAGAAGAGCTGAGCTCCTGCTAAGGGACCTAGAGTCAAGGGGAGACTGCAGCAATGACATTTTAGACTAAAACTGTAGGGCCTGACCTGCAGTGGATGCTCCCCGAGTCGCGCACAGGACTCGCCAAAGCGTCTATTTCTTCCGCTAGCTTGTCAGTTCCCAGGCTTTAGGGAGCGAACACAGGGTCCTCACCATCACCCTCTGATCAGGCTGGTTCCGAGGCTCCTTTCGGCGAACCAAAGAGCCTGGATTTCTCCGCGAGGGATTCGGTTGAGCGGGGTCTTGTGGGCAGAAACCGGAGTCGAATTCCGGACCATTTCTTTGCAACCCTCAAAGGCTTCCTGAAGAAGGGAGGATTCAGGGCTCTTACTGATGATTGCATGTCGACGAGGCGCTTCAGGTTGGCCTGGATCCGGGCATAGATCGCACCCTTTACCCGGCTAGTGCGTCGGATCCCCCAAATTCCTTGGTGCGCGCTGGCGGGGATGGGTGGAGCGCAGAGGGTGGACTGCGGCCAGCGGAATCGGGCGTGGCTTAGGACCTGGGGGCGGTTTCCCAGCGCTACGGTGGAACTCCGAAGTTGTGCCTGACCGAGGGCTGAGACTGGCAGGCCTCCTGTCGTGTTCCCTCCCGCTGCACCGACTCTCCTCCGCGCCACCTACTCGCGCCAGCATGACGGGCTCACTATTCAAGGCAAACTTTTGGGTAAGTCGGCAGCTGTCCGCCCCTTGGCTGAGGACAGGATCGAGGGGCCGGGCCAGCGGGCACCCAGCTCCAGCACCACTCGGTGACTGTGCGTCCCAGAGCTCCGCGGGGCCCAGTCCTGCTGCTCTAGGGCACAGGCAGAGCGGACAACGGTAGCTATCCTCTCTCTGCCCCAGGCCTCTACCACCGCGTCCCCAAATCTCGGGAGTCAGTCCCTAGGGTTCACCTTGTACCCCCACGAGTGCTTATTCCAGAGGACAGGCATAGCCAGAGACACCTTGGATCAGGACAGAGCACCTCTAACCCCTCAGATGAAAACTGAGCCGCAAAGGGAGGAGCAACAGGTCTGGGCAGAATCGCCACCAGCCGCTGAGGCTGAGCCTGAGCAGGTTTGGAAGGACCTGGAGTGGAGGCACAGTCATCCCCCAGAGGCTACCTTTTCCAGGAAACTAAAGCTCAGAGGGTTTTCTTTGCTAGCAGCCTGTTTTCTGACGACCTTCATAGCCCATGAGGCACCCCAGGGAGTCCAAGGCGAGAGAGAACCTAGGAGCTGGTGGAGGCATCTAAGGCCAGCCAGGGCTGGTTCAATTCATAGGTGTCATATCTTCTTGTCCCTTCCCTCTGTCCAGTCCTCTTTCCCTGCCTGTCACTCCCCAGGTATCTCTTAAAGATCCATGCCTCCTAATTCAGACGAAGGACCCTCATCCCTTTAAGAAGGATCAAGAAGCTGCCACACCTGAGAGTTGGCCCACAGCAGCCTAGGGGCCCTGCTTGGGACCCTACTTGACTTCTATCTAGCATCACAACCACTTGTCCCTGTCCCCTGGGTTGTTGTGTGGAGAAAGCTGGCTGTCTGTCCTCAGGGGACAAAGTTTAGACCCTATCTTGTGAGGCTGACATTTTTGAGGTCCTGGGTACTGCTCACCAGTAGGATGAAGGGCTGTGGCAGCCTCACAGAGAGGATCAATAAACCATACAGCTGGCGCTCACAGGAAGTCTGGGAATTCTTCAAGCACAGTATAGTACTTTTGTGTCCCCATGACAGGCACTGTGAAGAAAAGCAGGACACACTTGCCTTTCCCCCCTCAAAATGTGATACTCAGTTTTCAGGTCTCAGTGCAAGTGTCCCTTCTGGGAAGCCTTTCTTGACTGCACCCAGTAGGCCCTGCCCACATAGCTCATGTTCTGAAACTTCATAGCATTTACTAGCTAATGAGTTTGGTGGTCCACAGAATACAGCACTTGTGGACAGGTACGGTGCCTACTGTCTACACCACTACCCCTTGCATAGCAGGCACACAGTGGGTCCTCGCCAAATATTTCTTGAATGAGCCAAATGGGCCTGAATCCAAAGGGTATGTGACTTGGTGAGAGTTGAAATCTCCATCCTCAGAGGGCCCCTGGCCACTGTAAGCAAGTCCCCCAGCTGTTCCCTATGCATTCTTTGTGGAGTGGTCAGGGAAGGGACAGAATGAGGTCTGGGTTGAGGGAGTTTGGATGCCGTTCTCTGGGAGAGACTCTCTGGGCTTCTACTTTCAGAAATTCCCTGAGATCCCAGGTGACAGTTTGCAGAGGCATTTTGCATCTTTAATTTCCTGTGACCATTGATGTCAGATAATAAAAACGATTGCTATCCTTACTACACACCGACTCTGTCAAAGTGCTCTAAATGCTTCCCTCGCAGTTACCAGATGAGGGAGCTTACTTACGGTCCAATTTTATAGACGAGGAAATGGAGTGACAGGGAACTTAAGCAACATTCCCAAGGCCTTAGGGCTGAGAAATAGTGGCTCACAACTCTGCATGGACTAATTGCTCAGCAAATGCCTCAAAAAGGGTGGCGCAGAACAAGAGTGTCCCAGTGTAGCTGTCTGTATGGCCTCTTAGGCATGCCAGGGGTGGAGGTGAGCCATCTTTTGTCTCTTCACATGAGTCTGTCTTTCTCCTGCAGCTCCAGCCATGAGTTCCTGCAGGGTAGGAGGGTTCCAGCTAAGCCCCCAGCACCTGCCATAGTTCTTAGCATATGGATACCCAGGAATCAGACGGATAGGACATGGTCAGCCAGGACCAGGGAAAAAAGGGGCAGGGAGAAGCTTTGGGAGATCTACATGCTGCCTGCCAGTGTTTCTGGTCCAGTTTCCTTGACCCCTGCCAGAGGGTTCCCATTCCCAGTCCCTTTCTCCCCTACATTGTTAAGATCAGGTGTTCTACTCTCAGGAAGTAGAATAAGCAGGGTGTGATAGCACTGAGGTGAAGGCTATAACATTTGTATTTTAGGGATGAGAGGTGGTAATTGGAATAGGAAGAAAACTTTGGAAATAGATGGATATCAATTTACTAGATTTAACAAATTTCTCTGGATAAGGCACTCTAATATATAAGGCACCAGTTGGTTTGAAGATGGATGTCTTTTAGGATGTAAGGTGGGAAGGGAAGTTTTAGCCTTGAACACCTGATCTTAACAATAGGAGGAGGAAGGGACTAGGAATGGGAACTGACTGGCAGGAGTCAAGGAAACTGGGCCAGAGGCAGAGGGATCTGTTCCAGGGTGGAGACTGTAGGGAGGGGATGGAGGTGGGAGGTGATACTGCAGAGGTAAAAGAGGTCAAAGCTGCAGACCAGAATGAAGGTGAATGAAAGCAGGAGAGGAAAGGAGGGCGGGATCAGGCTGCGTAGAAGGGGAACTGGAAAATGAGGTGGGGGCCCCTGAAATAAGGAAGTTAGTAGGAGGAACTGGTTTGCAGAGACAGAAGGAGGAGGAGGAGGAGGTGGCAGAAATTATATAAACAATATGTAGTCAAGTTTAGCACCTGCAAGGGCAAAGGCCAGCAGAGTGCAAAGCTCCCCTCTGCACCAGTACATGTGCCTGCCCCTCTGCACCATGCCAGGGTTGCTTCTTTGGGGCGATCTTGCTGCAGTGGAAGTTTTCAGGGAATAGGACGGGTACCAGGCAACAGAGTTTGGAAGTATTTTAATATTTTAATAACTCAGTACAAACGTGGCATTGTGTACCCCTGATATTTGCTGGTTGATATTCTGGGTTTGTGGGGCTGGTAGAGTTAGCTCTTGGAAAGGGTGTCTAGGTGAGAGAATTCATGGAATAGCATGAAGTGCAGGAGTGTCCTTGGCGGTCAGCAGAGGCTGTGAGACACACTGGCTCTTACTAGTTGGGTAATCTTGGGGAGGTTGCTTAAATCCGTCAAGCCTATGTTGTCCTATGAATAAAAATGGGTATGATAATAGCGTCTAATCCACAGGACTCTTGTGAGGATTAAACCAGAGGGTTTAGTACAGTGTTTAGGACAGAGCGAGCACTTGTAATTATTAGCTATTGTTATCAACATGGATGACAAAGGAGGTAGGGGACAGTTACTCAAGAAGAAAGAATAAAGAGATAAAGTCCAAATATATATATATAAGCACTTTTGGTGAATACCTGTTTTTAGGGAGGGGAGCGAGGGGACAGAGAAAGAGAGACAGGGAGAAGGCCCTGTCTCGCAGGCCCAAGAGAAAAACATTCCAAGGAGTTGAGAAGCCCATGGTAAAATGAAGTACATGTTCCTGAAAAAGTATAAGTCGATGTGTACTTTGCAAATAATCATATTTAAATGCATGATGAAAATGTTAATTTAATGGAAACTTTTGGTGGATAGGTTTCAAAGGGAAATAATCAGCATTCTTTAAAACTGGGATTGGAAAGCTGGGTATGGTTGGTGGTGCTTGCCTGTAATCCCAAAGATTCGGAAGGCTGAGGCAGGAGGATTGCAAGTTCGAGGCCAGCCTCAGCAATTTGGCAAGGCCCTAAACAACTTAGTGAGATCTTGTCTCAAAATAAAAAAAATAAAAAGGGTTGGGGATGTGGCTCAGTGGTTAAGTGCCCCTGGGTTCAATTCCTGGTATAAAAGCAAACAAACAAAACTGGGATGGGCCCCAACTTGAGTTTGCCTGATATTGTGACAGCCTTAGTGTGTCTTCTCTTCCACTCCTCCCTGTACAGACTTTCTTTGTGCCTAGTTGGTTAATTTATTTTGCTGTGTAATTTATTTTTGTTAACTTTAATGGCTGCTCATTGGAATAAGATGATAACCAGGGATGTGGATGTGGCTTATTATTCGACCATTAAGCCACATCCACAGCTCCAGGAAATGGCCTGGCCACAGTGGAGGAGAAATTCCTGTCTTGGGCAGGATCAGACACAGTACTCTTTAGATGGGCTGTGCTCAGACACAAGTGTCTTTCCAGTGTGGGCACACACAGGTGACTGTAGAACCTGTTCCAGAAGAGGTAGATTAAAGCAGTGTCCTCCCACCCCAGGGGATTTCCAGGTACCTCACTTGAGCTCCAGGTCATTCCTGTCCCTGGAGAGTCTTCCTGATTCGCTAGGCTCATGTCCATTGCAGCTTCCTAGTCTGGGTCTCGCCTCTTGTACCTGCAGTACCTTTTTCTACCTGGGGATTGACCTGGGGGAAATCCTGGGGCTATTTGAACTAGTTTATTAACCTATTGTCAACTCAGGGCTGTCCCTCTGCTCCCAAACCTTTGACCGGATTGGGATCTTTTCCTTTGGGGACTTTTCCAGAGCTGGAGCTGATGCTATGACTGGCAGCCCTTTTCTCTATAAGGTGCCAGTAGGTCAGCGTGGGAGCACCCCCCCCTTTTAATGCAAAGAGAGAGAGGAAAAAAAAAAAAAACCACTACCACAATAGCCACTCCATGGTGACCACATGCACTACTTTATACAATGTTTAGGTTGTTGCTCTAATTTTTAAAAACTCTGTCTTGGATGTGGTCCCTAGAATACCATGAAGACTATTTTATATTATTTTGCAAAAGGCAAAGTGAAGTCATTGGCAGCCACCCTTCTCCAACTCATTCTTTCCAGAGCGACCAGAGGAAGCTCTCTTTAAAGTAATTGTCAAAATTCTGTATCTTCTTTTACCTGAAAAATTTAACAAATAAGGCATGGGACCTATCTTTTAAAGAAAATAAAAAATATCTTACTGAAACATATCAGACAATATCTGGATAAGTGGAAAAGCACAGAGAGTGTTGGCTGGTAAAAGTTAACTTATTTTTTTTTAAAGTCACGGTAAAACAGATACATGCTTTAAAAATTCAAATATTTTCAAAAGGCTTATAATTTAAAAAACAGTGTTTTCCTGCCCTATGTTTTTTTTTTAAAAGCAACATGAATCTGCAGAAACTCTTAGCTCTTTTTTTCTTTCTTTCATACTACCACTGTATAAAGTATGATTATACTTCTTGTGTGTGTGTGTGTGTGTGTGTGTGTGTGTGTGTGTGTGTTTTACCGAGAGTTGAACTTGGGGATGTTCTACCATTGAGCCACATTCCCAGTCCTTGCTAAATGGCTGAGTCTGGCCTCAAACTCCGGATACTCCCAGTTGCCTGAGATGCTGGAATTATATGAACACATCACTCACTGTGCCTGGTTTATACTGCTCTTTCTTTTTTTCTTTTCTTTTTGGTATCAGGCATTGAACTCAGGGGCATTCGACCATTAATCCACATTCACAGCTGTATTTTGTATTTTATTTAGAGACAAGGTCTCACTGAATTACTTAGCACCTCACTTTTGCTGAGACTGGCTTTGAACTTGAGATCCTTCTGACTCTTCCGCCTCCCTAGCTGCTGGGATTTTAGGTGTGCTCCACATAGAGAGTTTGAAACATTAACTCTTGATTTACGGCTGTAATACAAGATTTAGTTTCTCTCTCTCTCTCTCTCTCTCTCTCTCTCTCTCTCACTCTCTCTCTCTCTCTCTCTCTCTCATACTGGGTATTGGATCTGGGTGTTCTACTACTGAGCTACATCCTCAGCTCTCAGACTCCCAAGTTACTAGGATTACAAGAGCAAGCCACGACACTGGATTTAGCTCTTTCATATCACCATTTCTACTTCCTTATATAACTATACCATCGTTTTTTACTTTTTATTTAGAAAAATTTCAAAGCTACAGAAATCTCAAGGCTATAAAGAATTCACAAATGCCCTTCACTCAGCTTTCTTTTCTTCTTGTTTTGGTACCAGGGATTGAACTCAGGGCACTCGACCACTGAGCCACATCACCAGTTATATTTTTATTTTATTTAGAGACAGGGTCTCACTGAGTTGCTTAGCGCCTCGATTTTGCTGAGGGTGGCTTTGAATTTGCGATACTCCTGCTCAGCCTCCTGAGTCACTGAGATTACAGCCATGCACCACTGCACCCAGCTTCAGCTTTCTTAATGTTCAGCCCCATTTGCTATCTGAATTTCTCCTCTTCTAACTGAATACACATATTTTTTCATCAGACCATTTAAAGTAAATATCACTATGTGTGTGGCATAGGATAGGCAGGAAGATTGCAAATTCAAGGACAGCCTCCGCAATTTAGCAAGACCCCATCTTCAAACAAAAAATAAAAAGAGCTGGGGGTTCATCTCAGAGGTAGAATTCTGGGGTTCAATCTCCGTACTGCAAAAAGAAAAAAAAAATTCAGCCTGAGGGTCAGCTCAGTGGTACAAATGGAATAATTTTCTATTCAAGAAGATGATTCTCACATGAAATTTTAAAATAATAAGCTTTTTTTGTGTGTGGGGGGGTATACTGGTGATTGAATCCACCAGGGACACTTTACCATGGAGCTACATCCCCAGCCCTCTCTAATATTGAGATGAATTCTTCTTAAGTTGCTAAAGCTGGCCTCAAACTTGCAATCCTCCTGCCTCAGTCTCCCAAGTTGTTGGGATTATAGGTATGCATCACTACACCTGACATTAAAATAATAGTTTTTACTAGTCACATAATATTAAGAAAATTAGCTGGGAATGGTAGTGTATGCCTATAATCCCATGGCTCAGGAGGCTGAGGCAGGATCATGAGTTCAAAGCCAGCTTCAGCAATTTAGCAAGGCCTTAAGCAACTCAGTGAGACCCTGTATATAAATAAAATGTAAATAAATAAATAAAAGGGTGGTTCATTGATAAAGCATCCTTGGGTTCAATTGCTGGTGAAAAAAAAAATTGAGAAAATTAAAAAGATATCATTAGTAATTTGATATTTTTCCCAACATTTTTCTCTGTATTAATATCATCATAGTATATGTATTATTTTGTATTGTGTATTAAAATATCACAACTTAATTTTAAATATTGCTATTTTCCTGACAACTATTTAAAAACATAAGTGACACAACTATTCTCTTTCATATGCCAATATGGCAAAATATGCAATTTCCAAACTTTTCTGTAATCAATAATGTTGTGTTGTATATTATTAATGTAAGGAATTTAAAATTGAGATTCTTTGCATATCTATTTCTGGAATCATGTGACAGAACTTGTCACTGCGCAGCTGTGTTCCTGTCACCTGTTTCTCTAATAAATTGCTCTCTCCCTTTCCATGATGATAATTTCAGACTTTTTCCACTCTCATAGGAGTGTCAGTCCTTTCACTGTTCCTCACCTCTTTTTGCTCCAAGGACATACTCCTGGTTATAAAACACAGACACTGTTTTCTCCATCCCCAGGAGATCAGATCCTACCCTATAGGATCTGAATTAGATGTTCAAAAAGACCTCAACTGTGAGGAATAGAAAGCCTTTACAAGAGGCCTTTGTCCACACTCTTGCAGATGGCCAGGCCAGGTCTAGTCATTGTGGGCTAATCCTATGGGCTGTCTGTCCCTCGCTCAGGCTTTCTCATCTACCTGTCCTATGGTAGTTAGTATCCATCTGTTTAAGCAGGATTCTCATATGATTCCTGCCCACAGGAGCAGTCAACTTGACTCTAACCAGCCCCACCTCAAGGCCACTGTCTTGGATGGGGTCTCTCCCTGGCTGACATAGGTTGGTATTGCTCTTGCCTGGGCAGTGTAGGTGGCATCTGTGGATGAATAACCTTCATGTTCCCCCATGTGTCCTCAACTCTAAGTCAAAGGGAGCAAATGACTTGGAAGAGTCAAGGCACCTACCTGGAGTAATGTGGCCTCTTGTAGAAACTAAATGACAGGCCCCAGGGCCAAGGGCTTGGCAAGCCAGAGCCTCTCTGTTCTCAAAGGGCCGGGAAAGTCCTGGTGTTAGGGTTTCAGATGGAGAAGCTGGAAGCTTGGAAAGACCAGAGCCCCTGAGAAAGTGAGTATGCAAAGATTGCATCCATTTAGCAGGGAATTGTGATGGATTCAAAGGGAACAGGATGTGGGGGGAGAGGGAGAGGCCACCAGGCAAAGGCAGCCACCGCTGTTTTGGTCCTGGCTAGGTGCTACTTAAGGTCTTCACACTATTCTACTCAGGGAATGTGGATGACCTGGCCAAAGCCACCCTGCCAACGACTTGGAACCTGAGCTTCCTGTTGTGCATAAGGATCTGCAAGCCTGGCTCCAGGATGACAGTGCCTCAAACTGATGAAGTGGTCCTTATTGTGCTGAGGAGGTGGCTTTGTGGATGTGATGCACTAGTATGTCAACAGCTTAGGGTCTTTGCAATTAAATTAATTTAAAATTGAAAGAATGAAACTGATGAGTGCAATCACTTAAAATTTAAGGAATTTTTAGAACAAGTGAAATTTCGTCTTAGTTTCTAACAATTATTCTTTAAAACAAGCACCAGGAAAGGTAGTTATAATAATAACTCAAAGAAAGTTATTAAACAATTTGTAAGAAAAAGACCTCATTTTCATTTAAAAAATATGAAGACATAGTGGAATACCATTTGGAAAATACTTAGGGGTGGTAAAACAAATATCAATCATTGTTTTCTCTGTGATTTTGGGCAATTTGAAAAATGTAATTATTTTCTTTTTCCTTATCTGTGCTTTAGATTTTTTCTATAATAAAATAAATATAGCTTTTAAAATGACGAATTAGAGCTAGAGATGTGCCTCATGGTCCTGGGTTAAATTCTCCATGCCCACATCTCTCCACCAAGTTAAAAAGATTTTTTCTTAATATATTAAAAATGGAACAGGCACACCTGTTCAGATCATAGAATAAAAGTGTCAAACCCAGCTGGCCACCTGTTCATACCAAGGCCAAGACCTTTCTCTTTAGGCACTGGGGAGTGCATCCAGCTGGTGATAGGACCAGCCTAACACTTATCCCTGTATTCAGACTCTTCCTTACCACCTTGGCTTTTAAGAAGAGACTTGTCTGTCTAGAAGTGAATGGACAATTTTTTTTGAGGGGGGAGGTGTATTGGGGAAATGAAGCTAGGAGACCTCTACTACTGAGCCAATGCCCAGTTCTTATCTATTTTTTTTATTTTGAAAAAGGGTCTCGTTAATTTTCGATCCTCATGCCTGGAATTACAGATGTGTGCCACTATAACCAGCTAAATTTTTTTTTTAAAATATTTATTATTATTTTTTAGTTCTCGGCGGACACAACATCTTTGTTGGTATGTGGTGCTGAGGATCGAACCCGGGCCGCACGCATGCCAGGCGAGCGCGCTACCCCTTGAGCCACATCCCCAGCCCCTAGCTAAATTTTTTTTAAGTATATAAATGGAAGTTAATCATATATTCTACAACATGTGTTAATTGTAGAAAAATCATACATTCTATAAATTAAAATAATCTTTTAAGCGCTCCCCAAGAAATGTAGTGATGAAATCATGTGCACATGATTTACCTGTGCAACCGTGATTTACCTTTTTGGGGAGCCCTTGTAGAGGTAGAGGTCTCTGCTGAGTGAGGGGAATATAAGGCCAGGAGATACTGGGCTTGGGTCCGAAATATAAGGGAGTGCCAAAAAAGTCTCTCAGTAAATAATTCTTTGGGGGGAGTACCAGCTATTGAACCTGGGGTACTTAACCACTGAGCCACATCCACTGTCCTTTTTATTTTTTGAGACAGGAAGTCCCTGAGGCAGGCCTCAAACATGCAACCCTCCTGCCTTAGCCTCTCCAGTTGCTGGGATCACAGGTGCGAGCTTCTACAACTGGCAAGATAAATAATTCTTTAATGTGTACACAGACATGCACACACACACACACACACACACACATTTTTTGCAGTGCTGGGGATCAAACCAAGGACCTTGTGCATACAACATCTTCAGCTCATAATGCAATATTTTTGAAAATCAGTTAATGCAAAAATGAACAAAAAAGAAAAAACAACAAAACCCTCATGATGAAAAAAAGTCAAGATTTTAAAGAAAGCATTTGACCCTGTGATTGCTTCCAACAATCAGAACTGTTCATCTGTGCTGCAAAGAGAGAAAGAAAAGGGCTGTGTGTGTGTTTGGGGCCCCTCCAGAGGCTTCATAAGCGAGGGTGCACACCTCAAGTTCAGCCAGGTACTTACCAAAACAGAAAGTTGCCCTATAAGGGGAGTGGTGGTGCACCCCTGCAATCCCAGCTACTTGGGAGGCAGCAGGAGGATCAGAACTTTGAGGCCAGCCTTAGCAACTTAGTGAGACTCTGTCTCAAAATAAATAATTAAAAGGGTGAGGATGTAGTTCAGTGGTAAAGTGCTGTGTAAAGATTCTGGGTTTTTCCTTAGAAGGAAGATTATACATCTGCTTTCTCTACCTCTTTTCTTATGGGTATTTTTTTGGTACTTGGAATTGAACTCAGCGACACTACACCATTGAACCACATCCCCAGCCCTGTTTTGTATATTATTTAGAGACAGGGTCTCCCTGGGTTGCTTAGCACCTCACTTTAGCTGAAGCTAAGAGATCCTCCTGCCTTAGCTTCTTGAGCTGCTGGGATTACAGGCATGCGCCACTGGTTTTAAAAGTGATCTTTCCAATTCACAAGTGAGGATAAAAATGAATTGTGAAAATACAGAAAACCATTTGACTTCAATAATAATAATAATAATAATAATAATAATAATAATAATCATCTCAAATGAAAACAGTACTAGGGTTATGTTTTTCACCTAACAAATTTAGGTAGTTTAAAAAAAGTGCCAATGCCTTTCACTGGGGAAGGAACAGGGAAACAGGAAGTACGTTTTTGCCAGAGGCAAAATAGAGGCAGGGTAAACTGTTGGAGCTGTTTTTGGAAAGGATTTGGCTGTCTGTGTTATGAGACTTAACAATCGCAAGTGGTTGCACTGTTACCTCTTTTAGCAATCCAGCCTAAAGAAATATTACAAATATGAAAAGAATCCCGATTTACTAGAAACAGTTTCATTCATAACAACTAAAAGTTTGGACTAGTCTGGAAAGAGTTGACACTGATTTTACCTATGACAAGAGGTCCAGCTGGAGGCACAGGACCAGATATCACATCCAGGCATGCTAACAATCAGCAAAAGAGAAAAAGAAAGGGTCATAAAGAGCCATTTGCCTGGGGTCCCACCCAGAGGAAGCTTGTCCTAGGGATCTCTTACTCGAAACCACCTTCCAATAATGATTTCAAATTTTATTTCCTCTTCTCTTATGAGAGAGCCTATGTTTTACATAATAGACCCCGCGATTGCGATTCAAATGATCAAAACAAAATAGTTACTTCCATCCCCTGCTTTTCCACCTAGAAATTTCTTTTCGCTAGCCAGGTGCAGTGGCGTACACCTATAATCCCAGCAGCTCAAGAGCCTGAGGCAGGAGGATCATGAGTTCAAAGTCAGACTCAGCAATTTAGTGAGGTCCTGAACAACTCAGCAAGACCCTGTCTCTAAATAAAATATTTTAAAAGGGCTGGGGGGTGTGGCTCAGTGGTTAAGCACCCTGGGTTCAATCCCTGGTGAAAGAGAAGAAGGAAGAAAGGAAAGAAGGAAGAAAGGGAGAAAAAAAGAAAGAAAGAGAAAATTCTTGCCCAAGTCTTCCAGAATGTTCCCTTCTATGAGGCCTTGTCTACACCAACCCTGGCAATGCCGGGATCCTCTGTCTCAACAACCCCATCTCTGTACTTCAGCTGTGATACTATTTTCAATGTTATCCTAGAGGGCTCAGTGGCATAAGGCCCTGGTGGGTCTGGGTTTGGCCCTGCTTGGCTCTGCTATTATTGTTCCATCTTTAGCTGGTAGTGGATGTAGCTTCACTGAGTCTCTGTGTCTGCATTGTAACATTCCAGTAAGCATACCTGTCAGGGTTGGGATGAGAATCCCCGTTTTTAACGATTGTTTACTGAGTATCTCCTTTATGCTAGTTGCAAAAAGGAGATGTCCATACCCTAGTACATGGAACTCAGAGTAACCAAATAAATACATCATATAATTAAGGATCTTGGTAATTGATTGCAGTAGAGGAAATATATAGGATGTATAAGCTTCCTATTGCTGCTATAACAAAATTAGCATAGACTTAGTGGCTTAAAACAACACAAGATTTGCTTTACAATTCTATTTTGCTTTGTAGTATTGGAGATTGAACCCAGGGACTCACTTATACTAGGCAAGTACTCCACCATTGAGCTACATTCCCAGACCATCTTATAGTTCTTGATGTCAAAAATCTCTCTGGACTGGGACCTGGGTTTAAATCTTAGCAGGTACAGCCTGCCATGATCTTTTGTCACTTACCCTTCTTCCTTTCAGCAATCAACCAGGATAAAGGGTTTTGGTCCCTAGAGATTTCGGTTCTGAAGAAGATTAAATCTGAATCAATTTTACATGCCCTTCCCGTCTACTTTCTGCCATTCTCACCTTTTCGAATGTAGTGGGGGGACAGGCTTGGCATTTAAAGAGAATAAACGTTTTG
This sequence comes from Urocitellus parryii, assembly GCF_045843805.1. Classification (NCBI taxonomy): domain Eukaryota; kingdom Metazoa; phylum Chordata; class Mammalia; order Rodentia; family Sciuridae; genus Urocitellus; species Urocitellus parryii. The sequence goes on from NC_135543.1 coordinate 27,249,861, forward strand.
CACATACATGTATTGTACAACAGTAAAATCCTGTTATAACCAGCTGTCCTTGTTCTTCATCTCCGTTTCTTCCCATTCTGTAACCCAGGCTTCACCAGCTGTTCCCCAGTGACATTACCTAGCTTCCCTCCACCATCACCTACTGACTATTTCCACTATGCGCCTTTCTTACCTTCCCTTCACAACTGATCAAGTGAATACTTGATTATTATTTCTTCCTTACTGTGCTTTATTTTTGTTTGGTTCTAATTAATGAAAATAAAAGTTTCTAAATTTACATTTTTATAGGGTATTGTAAATAAAAACAAATTGTATACTTCCAAAAAAAAAATCTCTCTGGACTAAAATCAAGGTGTCAGCAGATTGCATTCCTTAGAGAACATTGGAGGAAAGGTGGAGGGGAGAATTAGTTCCTTGCTTTTTCAAGCTTCTAGAGTTTGCCTGCATATTTTGGCCTGTGAGTCCCTTTTATCTTCAAAATCAGCAATCACATTACTCTGATTCTCTGGCTATTAAGGACCCATGTGATTTCATTGGGCCCAATTGGACAATCCAGGATAACCTTCCTCATCTCAAAGTTCATAATTTAATTATAGTTGTAAAATTTCTTTTGCCATGTAAAGTCACATATTAACTAATTTCACATTAGTACATTTTGGGGGATTATTATCTGCCTACACATTGGGAGATTGAATGGAATACTGATATGTATGGGGGACAGATTGGATGTGGGGAACTTCTCCAAGGAGGTGACAGGTGAACTAAGATGTCAAGCCAGGCTTGTGAACTGCTGGGGGAAAGTGGAGAGAGAAGGCAAGGCTGGAAAGTTATATCTGAGGAATAGAAATTACAATGTGACTTCCAGAGGAGGCAGGCCAAATTACTGAAAATTTGTTTGAGAAAAGTGAATTTGCTGAAATGATCCCATTTACTAGAAAACTTGTTTCTAGTAATTAACTAGAAAGTTAAAACCTGATTATCTCATTTTAAACAATTTAAAAAATTAATAGGTTTTTTTTTTCTTTCTTTCTTTTGTACCAGGGATTGAACTGGGGGGTGCTTAACCACTGAGTCACATCCCCAACCTCCCGGCCCCGCCCCTTTAAAAAATTTTATTAAAGATAGGGTCTCGCTGAGTTGCTTAGGGCCTCACTAAGTTGTTGAGACTTGGTTTGAACTCATGATTCTCTGGCCTCAGCCTCCCAAGTCATTGGGATTATAAGCGTGCAAGACCATACCCAGCAATAGGTTTTATTATTTAGAGCAGTTTTAGATTTATGGAAAAATTGAACAGAAGTAAAGATTTCTCGTGTAGGTAGGTTTCTCCTACCCTACATTCCTTGTCATTAACATGTATCACTAGTGTGGCACAATTGCTGTGCTAATTGATATACATTATTATCTAAGGTCCATAGTTTATTTTAGGGTTTGCTTTTTTTTTTTTTTTGTAGCAGAGATTGAACTCAGGGGCACTTGACCACTGAGCCACACCCCCAGCCCTATTTTGTATTTTACTTAGAGACAGGGTCTCACTGAGTTGCTTAGTGCCTTGCTTTTGCTGAGGCTCGTTTTGAACTCTCCATCCTCCTGCCTCAGCCTCTAGAGCTGCTAGGGTTACAGGTGTGCGCCAGTGCACAAGCCAGGGTTCACTTTTTGTTATATATGGTTTTTAACAAATAAATAATAATATATTCACCATTATTGTACATCCAAAATAGTTTTGCTGCCCCCAAATTTCCTGTGTTTCACCTATTCCTCCCTTCTTCCCTTCTTTGAATCCTTAGCAACTGATGATCTTTTTACTTTCTCTGTAGTTTACCTATTCCAGAAAATCATACAGTTGGAATCATATAGTTTGTAGCCTTTTTCAGATTGGCTTTTTCACCTAGAAATATGCAGTTAAGATTCCCACATCTTTTTGTGGCTTGATAGCTCATTCATATCACTGAACAATATTCCATTGTATGGATGTACCTACCACCATTTATTTATGTTGTTTGTCTGTAAGGAATATCTTATACTCAGCTGTAAAGAGAATAAAATTATGGCATTTGCTGTAAATGGGTGAAAATGGAGACTATCCTGCTAAGTGAAATAAGCCAGTCCCCCAAAACCAAAGGCCAAATGTTCTTTCTGATATGTGGATGCTAACACACAATAAGGGGTGGGGGGGATAGAAGTTCATTTGATTAGACAAAGGGAAATGAGGGTAGATGGGAATAGGAAAGAGAGTAGATGAACTGGACATAACTTTTCTATGTTCATATATGAATACACAACCAGTGAAACTCCACATCGTGTACAACCACAAGAATGGGAAGTTATACTCCATGTATGTGTAAAATACACTTTACCATCATGTATAACTAAGAAGAAGAAGAACAACAAAAGAACATCTCAGATGCTTCCAAATTTTGGCAATTATGAAGAGAGCTCTATATATAAGATGTTTGTGTGCAGATTGGTATGGGCATAGATTTTCACTCAATTTAGTTGAGATTTAGTTTCAGCAAATCAGCTTGACTGGTCTGGCTCAGTTGAACATCATGGGTGTCACATCTGATATGCATGAGAACTCTGTTGAAAACTCATGCAAGATGTTCATTGGATCTGCAAGTTAGAGAAGGAGCAGAGACATTGGGCTTGGATGAACGTGTGCTAGAAGAAATCCTATTATTTGAGACATGCTCAAGTTTGAGATTTGAATATACAAAACATTCTCATTCCCATAAATTATGGACCTAAATTACAGAAAACCTCAAATACACTGAACTTGAGTTGGACTCAGTGAATAAGAATAAACTAGGCTCTGGGAGTGCAGTTTAGTGATTGAGTACTTGCTTAGTATAACCACTAAGGTTACACCTGGAGGTCCCAGGCTCCATCCCCAGAACTGTGACAACAAAGCCCCAAAACAAAATCTAAAGTTTAAGTTCAATTTAAAACTTTGGAAAAAATTCTCTAGAACATCACAAATTGTTGTCAATTTTTATAAAGAGTTAGCTGGAAGAAGTAGAAACAAGAGCCACATATTTTTGGGGGTGGGAGGAGGCTGGCTGGAGTCCACAGTGAATTACTTGGTGTTGTTTCTCAGAACCAAAGTTAATTAGTCTGATGTGCAATTTGGAGATTATTGCATTTATTTGAATATTACTGGTTGAGTAACACCATTTGCATTTATGTATTTCTGTTCATATTAGGAGTATAAAGACTTTAGTCAAAGTGTAAACTTGGCCTTAGTTTCTTCATTTATAAAAGGTGGAAGTTAATTATATGGTGAATCTCTAAGATGCCCTCTATCTCTAATATCCTAGCACTTCAAACATGACAGAAAACAATCTAGGTATTCTAAGAATGGTGGAACCAAGAATAAACTAGAGTTTGGGGGTCTAGGAAATGGGATGTTCTGATTAAGTAGTCCTGATTAATTTCTGGTTCAAACTTGTTAGAAATCATAAATCTACCTTTGCTTGGAAACATGCAAGTCCAGAGAGCATAAGGGAGGCATTTTGTTTTTAAGGATTCTTCTGATTATGTGTTGAAGTTTCAAGAATAGAAATGGATAAGATGGACGAAACTGAATAGCAATGAATATGCTGAAGCCAGCTATTACCTTAGAAAAGAACTCTTTTAGGGCTGGGATTGTGGCTCAGCAGTGGAGTGCTCGCCTAGCATGTGCAAGACCCTGGGTTCGATCCTCAGCACCACATAAAAAAATAAAATTAAATTAAATTTTTAAAAAAGGAAATCTTTCCCTTAACCTGAAATATTTTCTATTAACTCATAATTTCTTAGAATGAAGAGTTAAGCTGAGGTTTCCCACTTACAGCTGTGTAGTGCACCTCAGATATTTCTTCTTCTTCTCCTCCTCCTCCTCCTTCTTCTTCTTCCTTCTTCTTCTTCTTCTTCTTCTTCTTCTTCTTCTTCTTCTTCTTCTTCTTCTTCTTCTTCTTCTCCTTCTCCTTCTCCTTCTCCTCCTCCTCCTCCTCCTCCTCCTCCTCCTCCTCCTCCTCCTCCTCCTCCTCCTCCTCCTCCTCCTTCTTCTTTCTTCTTCTTCTTTTTCATACTGGGAATTGAATCCAGGGGCACTTAACCACTGAGCCACATCCCCAACCCTTTTTATATTTTCTTTGAGATGGAATCTCACCAAGTTGCTCAGGATCTTGCTAAATTGCTGAGGCTGGTGATCCTCCTGCCTCAGACTCCAGAGCTGCAGGGATTACAGGCATGTGACACTGCACCCTGCCCCAGACATGAATTCTTCAGGGATGCAGTAGCTTGTCTTCACAGTTGGTTTCTTCAGACTTCCAGCTTTATTCCCTTTTGATTATTCAGTTCAACCAGATTATTCAGTTGATAGAAATTAAAGACCTTCAAAATTGTATTATGGTAGGGATGTGGCATGGAGGTATCAGAAGCTGCTTGGAATTTTTGCAGATTGGGTGCAAACTTTGCACTTGGAATGAGAGGACACATGTCGGCTGGTACAGCATTGTTGAGTTTGACCTATTTTGGATTCCTGGCTCCCAGTTCTATATTTTCTTTTGAAAGTAGTGACAATACACTGGTTTTCTTTTTGTAGGGGGGAGGCCAGGGAGTGGTACCATGAACTGATACCACTCAACCACTGAGCCACATCCCCAGCCTTATTTTGTATTTTATTTAGAGATAGTGTCTCACTAAGTTGCTTAGTGCCTTGCTTTTGTTGAGGCTGGTTTTGAACTTTAGATCCTCCTGCCTCAGCCTCCTGAGTCTCTGAGATCACAGGTGTGCGCCACTGCGCCCGGCACATTGGTTGTTTGATCTGGCTTGCTTCTTGACTTAGTGTCTGGACTGCTGAGGTTACTGTCTTAGTGTTGTCCCTCGTGGGAACCTAGTTCTGTTTTGGGGGACAGCCGCCTCTCAGTAGTTGCCTGCCTCTGAAGTTCTGGGCAATGCTGGGCATGTCTGGGGGAGTCAGCAGGGAATCCCATGAGTCATAGGATGTTGAGACACCACTGGTTTTACCCTACATATGTGTCATCAAATTCCTCTCAGGCATGTCCTCCAGTTTTTCAACTTGTTTTTTTTTTTTTTTTTTTTTTTTTTGGTATTGGGGATTGAAGCAGGGATGCTCTACCAGCCTTTTTTATTTTTAGACAGGGCCTCACTAAGTTGCTGAGTCTGGCTTTGAACTTGCGATCCTCCTGCTTCAGCCTCCCAAACTGCTGAGATTACAGGCATGTGCCACAACACCTGGCCAATTTTATTTGATTCTTGGAACTGAACTTTCTTTAATGCTTGAGTACTTCTGGGTCAAGTTGGTGATTCTTTGAAAATCAGAAAAATGAATCGCCCAAAGCAATCCATCAAAGATACACATGCAGGGACCAATAAAAATGTGACCTTAGTAATACATATTCATAGTAATTTTGAAGATGCATCAAATTATGCATAGCTAATCAAGGACAATATGTTGACCATATCGTAATGTTAAACATACCATGTTTTGAAATGTGATTGTCCTAAATTGTTTATTATATATATTGAAATGCCCATGTTTACAGGCTTTATGGCCACATTGCAGTTACTCTTTTGTCCTTTGCTTTTCTCATTTAAAAATAAAAATCAGAAATCATTTCATACCACATATTAAAGATACTATTCATCCTTTTTTATGGGTGCATAGAACTTGATTGTATGGATGTACCATGGTTTATCAATCACATTCCTATGTAGGAGCTTTTAGGTTTTTTCTTTTGGCTGGGGATATAGCTTAGTTGGTAGAGTGCTTGTTTTGCATGCACAAGGTCCTGGGTTCAATTCCCAGCGCACCACAGGAAAAAAATAGTACCGCCAATGAATACCTGATGCACATGTATTTTTGTTTTGCTGGAGTTGAATCATCAGGGTAACTTACAGGATGGATCAAAAAGTTAACACATAGGTAGCTTGGTTAGATATTGCTGAGTTTCCTCTCCTAAGTTTGGACTAATTTTCATTCTCATAGGGAATGCATGAGTGAATGTTTCCCACAGCTTTTTCAACACAGTGTTGTCACAGTTTTTAATTTTATTAATCTGATGGGTGAGACATGGCATCTTAGTTAAGTTTCATTTGCATTTTTCTTTGTATGAATGAAGTTGTATATATTTTAATATATTCAAGGAATATACAATAATCTTTTGTTCATACCTTTTGCCCCATTTTAGGTTCTTTTCTGTCAATTTAAAATAATTCTTTTTTTTTTTTTTTTATAACGGAGGATTGAATTTAGGGGCACTTGACCCACTGAGCCATATCCCCAGGCCTATTTTGTATTTTATTTAGCGAAAGGGTCTTGCTTAGCTTAACGAGTTGCTTAGTGCCTCACTTTTTGCTGATGCTGGCTTTGAACTTGTGACCCTCCTGCCTTAGCCTCCTGAGCCCATCTAAAATAATTTTTTATGTATTTAGACTCTTAGCTCTTTATGATTTTATTGCTAGTATTTTCTCCTACTTTGTTAGTTGTCTTTTTATGCTGTTCATGATGGGTTTCTTTGGCTTGCAAAATTTATTTTATATGGTCAAATTTATAAATTTTTTCACTTTTGAAATTTAGATTTTAAGTCATGAGTAGAAAGCCTTTTGAACACCCAAATTATAGAGTTATTCACCTATGTTTACTTCTAGTGCTCTCAAAGTTTCTTATTTTTCACTAGATCTTTGATCTGTTTTGAACTTATTTTTATGTGTGGTGTGGGGTTTGGAATTTTTAAAAAATATTTTTTTCAAAATGGCTAACTAGGTGCCTTAGCACCATTTAACAGAAAATTTACTTTCACCTTAATGAAATAAGTGATATGAAGTTGCTGTGCTAGGGACTGGGGGCATATGCTCAGTGATAGAGAGTGTGCTATGCAGGCATTAGATCCTGGGTTCAATTCTCAGCACCCTCCTCCCATTTTATTTTCAATGCTAAAGGTAGTATCTTATATCAATCTTTTAATCTATATTTTGGTAAACTATATTTTATTAATTAGAATAGAAAATTTGTTGGGATTCTCCTTTATATCTTCTATTGTTGGAATTATACTTAGATAAGTCTCTCTTTCTTGAATATTTTATATATTTCTATATTTTCTTCTCATATGTTTATTATTTCTATCTTTAGATCTTTAATTCACTAGGAATTTATTTTACAATATTACAATATTATATTAGGGTTCTTTTTTTTTTTTTTTTGAGTACTGGGGATTGAATTCATGGGCACTCAACCACAGAGCCACATCCTCAGCCCTATTTTGTAATTTAATTAGAGACAGGGTCTCACTGAGTTGCTTAGCACCTCACCATTGCTGAGGGTGGCTTTGAACTTGCGATCCTCCTGCCCTAGCCTCCAGAGCTGCTGGGATTACAGGCATGCACCACCATGTCCAGCTAGGGCTGTACTTTTAGTCTTTGTCTCAGTAACAATTATTGAATTAGCCATCCTTTGTTTTCTAATTTCATGTCTCCTTTAAGTGAGGCATAGTGACCTGTAATCCTATCTACTTGGGAGACTGAGGTAGGAGGATTGTAAATTGGAGACCAGCCTTGGTAATTTAGCAAATCCCTGTGTCAATAAATAAAAAGGGCTTGGCATGTAGCTCAGTAGTAGAGTGGCTAAAGTACCAAAAAGCCCTGCTTGCTTTTTGAATAGTTACCTGAATTGCCTCAACATCCTGTCTCTTGACTTGTTGGTCTCTTGTGCAGCAAGCAGTAGAACTTGGTCCAGTAAAAATCTTTGTAGCTTTGTATTATTTTTGTATAATAGGATAAGTCTTCAATCATTATTATTAGTATTGTTGTTTTTAAAAAAATATTTTAGGGGCTAGTTTCATTCACCTATTTTTCTGGGTGGCTTTATAATGAATGTAAGTTTTAAAAAGAGATAGCATTAAGAAGAGTGTGGTGGTGCATGACTATAATCCCAGTGACTCAGGAGGCTGAGGCAGGAGAATCACAAGTTCAATGTCAGTCTCAACAATTTGTTGAGGGCCTAAGCAATTTAGTGAGACCCTGTCTCAAAATAAAAAAAAAAAAAAAAGAAGAAGGCTGGGGATGTGGCTCAGTGGTTATGTACTCCCGGGTTTAATTCCCTGTAAAGACTCACATTTTGAAAAGTATTTTACAGATTTTTTATTGGCATTGTGAATAGGATATTTGAATTTTAATTACATTTTAAAATGGGTACTGGAAAGATATTACTGTTTTTATGTTTAATTCTTTTTCCAGCTTTTTACTTGATAATCTCTGATTTTCTAAGTAGATCTGGCATTGTCCTGGAAAGGCATTTAGAAGACCTCAGAGCTGTGCTGACCATTTTTTCTCTTTCATGTTTCCCTGTGGAGGCTTTGAAGACTGCAGGGGACACTCCCTGTTGCTACTCTGATCTTTAAGTCACTGTTAGGATTCTGCTGCAGGGTGGAGCCCTCATCTGTCACAGCTTTGGTATAAATGTCAGAAGCAGCTGCTCTGCTTCCACTTGGTGTGGGGCAGGGCACTGGCGGGCTTCCCAACGTCCTTGAAACACCCTGAGTATTATCCACGGCTGCTTCAGTCGAGGTCGCTATGGACTGGAAGCTTAGGCCTTAGGTTCTAGGATTTTGCTGGGAAACTTGGTATACTTTCTTCTCTATTTTACTGTCTTCTGATATCTGTCCATCTAATTTGGTCAGTATTTTTTTTTTTTTTTTTGGTACTGGGGATTGAGCCACCCAGCCCTTTTTATTTTTTTTTTTTTTGAGACAGGATCTTGCTAAGATGTTTAGGGCCTCCCTAAATTGAGGCTGGCCTCCAACTCAATCCTTCTACTCAGCCTCCGGAGTGGCTGGGATGACAAACATATGCCACCATGTCTGTCCCATTGGCATTTTATATTACTGGAATTCCAAATGTGTCATTTTTTAAACATGTAAAACATGGAAATAACTTCTCTCACTTTGTTTATGGAACATGTTGTAGTCCTTGAATGCAAAAGCACAGCACCCTTGTGTACTTTCTCTGCTGGCCTCCCACAACCACAGTCTTTGTAGATAATGGAAACTAATTTACCTACTTCCCTTTCCAGGGAGGCTCTCCGGGCTTCTATGCCCATTTACATGTTTTACTCAAAACTAGAGGTTTTAAAATAAAATGCAAACCAGAGAGTCTTCTCTGGCTTATTTTCCTTTGTACTTTTCTGACATCATTCTCGTCTCCCCATTCTGCTGTGTCCTCTGCTTTCTTCCTGGAAGCTCCCCCAGGCAGGAATCAGGATGGTCTTTCTCAAACTGCATTTCAGTCACTTGGAAGGAATATAAAACAGTGGAGACTCCCATGCGCCACCCCACTTTCAAATCAGCAGGTCTGGGCTCAGCCTGAGGGTTCTACATGTTTAAGGAGTTCCCTGAATGATTCTGGCCTCGTGCATGGTAGGCCAGCACTCTCCCATCAGTGAAATCCCAAGCCCCTTGGAGCCCATGACTGGAGAGCTTATGTGTAGTGAGCATCCTGATGGGTCTGGGCTTTAGGTGCAGCACAGGACCAAACACCTGGATCCTTGGTAGCAGCATTGGTAGCCATATTGGCTTTGAACTATCATTGTTCTTATTTCTTTTTACACAGATTCATCTTGCCTGTCCTAGAATTTCATATAAATGGAACTGTGCAGTAAATTCTGTTTGTGTCTAGCATCTTTTGCTCATGGAGAAATGGCTATCTATCCATTCATCAGTTAGACCTATTTGGGTTGTTTCCAGTTTTTGACTACTGTGAATACCGTCCTTATGAATATTCTTTCTATTTCTTGATGCATGTTTTCATTTCACGGGTGAATGCTTAGGAGTGGAACTTTGGGTTATAGGGTATGTGCACGTTAGCTTTTTGAGACATTGCCCCAAACTTTTTTTTTCAAAACGATTGTACCATTTTATACTCCTATAAGCAGTGCAGGAAACAATTTGGTTGTTCATCATTCTTGATTATATTCAATGTTGACTCTGTTCTTGTGGGCATTAAATTGGATTTCACTATAATGTTGAGGAATTTTTTATGAGCTTTTTGGTGAAAAGGAATATATATAAATTTTTTTTTTTTGTTATTGGGGATTGGACTCAGGGGTACTCAACCACTGAGCCATATCCTTTTTTTCTGTTAATGTGGTGAATAATGTAATTGATTATTTTCAAATATTAAATTAATCTTGCATTATTGAGATAAATAACTTGGGTCATGGTGTGTTATACATTCATTTATTCCTGGAGATGATATAATAATTCAGTAGAGATTTTTACATCTGTTCTTGTGAGAAAGATTTTCTGGGAATACTCTTTTCTTGTAATGCCTTTGTCTTTTTTTTTTTTTTTTTTTTTTTTTTTGGTAACAGGGTTATGCTAGACTCATAAATTGAGAAGTCTTTCCTCTTTTTCTGAAAGAGTTTGGGTAAGACTGGTGTTATTTCCTTCCTTAAATATTTGATAGAATTCAATAGTGAATCTGTCTGGTCTACTATTTTTTTAAAAACATTTATTTTTTAGTTGTAGGTTGAAACAATACTTTTATTTTATATGTGGTGCTGAGGATTCAACCCAGTGTTTCACGAATACTAGGCAAGTGCTCTACCACTGAGCTACATTCCTACCCCTGACACACTATTTCTGATGGTAGATCTGTGATGCTTTCTTGGTGCATCTTGGACTGCATGTGCATTCCTTTCTTGCTTGGCTCTCTTAGACTGATTTCTGCCAGTTGGCTCACTGTGATGCTCTCTCTCTCTCTCTTTTTTTTTTTTTTTTTTTTTTTGGTACCAAGGATTGAACTCAGGGGTACTTGTCCACTGAGCCACATCCCCAGCCCTATTCTGGATTTTATTTAGAGACAGGATCTCACTGAGTTGCTTAGCACCCCATGTTTCCTGAGGCTGGTTTTGAACTTGCAATCCTCCTGCTGCAGTCTCCAGAGCCGCTGGGATTACAGGCATGCGCCACCCACCATGCCCAGCTCACTGTGATGTTCTTTGAGTAGCATAGTCAGAAGTTTCCAGACCAAATCCTCCACCCCTTTGAACTCAGCCTTGAATATTTTTTTGTCTTTTTCTAGGGGTTTCCTTTCCTGGTTGCCTTGTAACCCAGTCATTCTCTAGAAGTGATCGTTCTGTTATTTTTACGGTTGGCAGCTGGGAGGTCTGGTGTTTTGTGTTTTCAGGAAACAGGTCTTGTTCTACTCTTCCTGTCCTTCTCAGAGTATCTGCACCCTTAGTTAAGAAGAGGAAAACCACCTTTCCAAATGCACATTGTGAGACAGAGAAGGCAGACGAACAAAGAATTCTGTCTACAAACCAACTTTGAAATTGACCCTTTGTCCCCACTCCTTCATTCCACTCAGGAGTCTTTATGTTCATTATTCCCTTCTGATATATCTGGCTAGGAGAAAAGTAGGCATTTTATTCTACAGATGTTCACTGTGGGCCTTTGGTGAGCAGAGAATTAAGATAGATTTCCAGGGGGAGGGGTGCTGGTGTGGTTCAAGACTTGAACAAAGCCCTAGGGACTTGCAATAGAGTTGGGACAGAAAGGTTACTCACAGGGGTGGCACTTAACATCAAATTCAGATGCTGGGTACCCTAAGAACCCAGAGGAAGGAGTTGTGGCTACTGAGAGAAGACTTCAAGAAAACTAGGATTTGAGAGGCCAGATTTGGATTTGGAAAGGATAGTGTAAGACTCCTCTGTCAGCCTGGTAAATAGAGGGATCTTAGCCTACCAGGCTAAGACAGAGGGTTCTGCATGGAGATAGCAGGTGGAAGATGAGGCTTTGGTGTGCCACCATGCTCAGCTCACTGTGATGTTCTTTGAGTAGCATACTGTTTACATGATCTTTCTTTGGACTTCCCGAAATCTAAATCTATGCTTAAAGAATAGTTACAGAGCATAGAATTCCGTGTATTTCTAACTTAGATTTATATGCCCACCTGTAAAATTTATGATGCTTATATAAATCCATTTAACAATGTGATGTGAGATATGGGCTCTTAAATTTCCAGTTGCCATGTTGAAATCAGACTCTGGTCTTAGTCTTGCTGGGGCTCTCTGGGATCACTGTCTGCTCAGTCAGGCCATCCTGAGTGGCAGCAAATGGAAGAGAGGACATTCTGTTTCTCTAGTGTCCAGGACTAGGTGGAGACAAAGCTTTAGAAATCTCTCCTCCCACAGTCTTTTAGTCAGCTTTTTCACTGCTGTGACTAAAAGATCTAACCAGAACAATTTTAGAGGAGGAGAGTTTATCTGAGGGTTCATGGTTTCAGAGGTTTAGTCTATAGAAGGCCAGCTGCATTCCTCAGGGCAGAACGTCATGGCAGAGTGTGTGGCAGAGGGAAGTGGCTCACATCATGGTGACCAGGAGGCAGAGAGACTCCACTCTCCAGATACAAATATATACCCCAAAGTCACGCCCCAATCCCCACCTCCTCCAGCCACACCCTACCACTTCAGTTACCACTTCAGTTACCACTCAGTTAATCTCTATCAAGGGATTAATTCACTGATTGGGTTAAGGATCTCACAACCCAATCATTTTCTCCTCTGAACCTTCTTGCTTTGTTCCACACGTGAGCTTTTGGACGACATCACATCTAAACCATAACACATGGGGCTGGGGATGTGGCTTAAGCGGTATCGCGCTCGCCTGGTATGCGTGCGGCCCGGGTTCGATCCTCAGCACCACATACAGACAAAGATGTTGTGTCTGCCAAATACTAAAAAATAAATATTAAAATTCTCTCTCTCTCTCACTCTTTAAAAAAATAAAAAATAAAATAAACCATAACACACACAGGGCTGCACCTTTCTCCATAGACTGGGTCTGGTAAAGTCAAGTCCTCTTTGTTCCACCATGACTGGGCTGGGGTGGGTGAATCCAGAGCTCCCAGGGCATGCCCAGAGGAGGTCTAAACAACCTGGTCTATGGGGACTGTAGTCCAAATCGGAAAATCTGTTATATGCATGGGGTAGAAAACAGGGAACCAACCTCATAGGGGACACTTTGATACTGTTTACAAGCCCCTGATTTATCCGTGTGGATAACTAAGGGAACCTAGATTTTTTTTTTTTTAAACCAGGGATTGAACTCAGGGGCACTCAGCCACTGAGCCACATCCCCAGCCCTTTTTTATATTTTATTTATAGACAGGGTCTTGCTGAGTTGCTGAGCTAAGTTGCTGAGGCTGGCTTTGAATTCGTGATCCTCCTGCCTCAGCCTCTTGAGCTGCTGGGATTATAGGCATGATTTTTAAAATGTACTCCACCTGGAGTTACTGGTTTGGAGGATTTAGACAGCCAGCTTCCTCCATTCTTGGAGGACACAGTAGAATAATATATGAACAAACTAATAATTTAAGAAATGTAAGCAAGCCAGGCACAGTGGTGCAGGCCTGTAATCCCAGTGGCTTGGGAGACTGAGATAGGAGGATTACCAGTTCAAAGCCAGCCTCAGCAAATGCAAGGTCCTAAGCAACTCAGTGAGACCCTGTCTCTAAATAAAATACAACATAGGGCTGGGGATGTGGCTCAGTGGTTGAGTGCCCCTAAATTCAATCTCTGATATAAGAAAGAAATATAAGTAACACTTTTCTCCAGATTGAGGCCCATGATGACACGGAGCACACTAGCCGCTGGACTCCCCTTCATACTTTTCAGTGGGCAGATGGCCACTTTCTCCCACTCTGAGGCCTGATTCCTGGTTCCTGGCTCAGAGCTGCCTGCCTTTTGCAGAGAGACTTTGGACTCTCTATAGGGCTAACTGGCTATGGGAAGAATTGTCAGGGTCAAGCTCAGTGGCAAGTTTAAGGACAAACTGAAAATTGTATAGCTCCTGGTTAAAATGGATCTGCAGCAGGAGTCGGTTTCCACCAGCAGTGTTGTTAGGACAGAACATCAAAGAAATCTCTCGAGACAGAGTCTCATGCTCAGAAAGCAAAGTTTCTTGACAGGGAAGGCCTGTCAGGCTGCCCAGTAGAGTGGAGCAGCAGCTCTATTTGAACAGGGGTTTTTATATCTTTTTAATAAGAAACAAGAGTAAGCTAGAAATGGCCCTGAGTGCAGCAAGCTAGAATTGACCCTGAGTGCAGATAGGGGTGGTGATGGGAACAGGGTATCTTAAGTTTTCTTTTTCTTGGCAGTTTTTAAATTTCGGTTTCAGGTTAAGATGGAGTGACTGATGTCTAGGATATCCCATTGAGTGTGAAGCTGTGCATAGCCGAAGGCTAGAGTAGGCACTTGCCTCATTTCTGGGCAGGAGTGGAGGCCAGAGAAGGACTTGAGCCCAGCCTCCTTCCTCATCCACGTGCCTCTTAGTCCTTTGTCACTTTCTTCCTGTTTTGCGGCCCTTTAATTTCATCATTTGAAAAACCCTACTGCAGCTTCTAGTCATTCTTTTTGGCCACATGTCTTGGAGATAAAGCAATTCAGGAATCTCCCATTGCTTGCTTCCCACCCCATCCGCCCCTTCCACTCTCTAGGCCTTGGGGCTGCCATCTGTGCTGTTCCTGGTCTGATGCTGTCATGTTCTTTCCCACCAGAGCACAGACATCCTCAGCACCATTGGCTATGACAACATCATCCAGCACCTAAACAATGGCCGCAAGAACTGCAAGGAGTTCGAAGAATTTCTAAAAGAAAGGTATGCTGCTGTGTCCCCGTGAACTGGGATGTTCCCACACAGACAAGGAACCATGGGCTGGTTTTGATTGTGCTTAGCAGTTCTGAAGACTCTCTGCTATAAGTTACAAAATGATACCCAAGAAGTAAATGGTATCTCTGTCCTGAAGTTCTTAGGAGCTAGTTTTCGAGAAAAGATTTATGAATGAAGCCAGACACAGTAGTGCACACCTGTAATCCCAGTGGCTCAGAAGACTGAGGCAGGAGGATCTCAAGTTCAAATTCAACTTCAACAACTTAGCAAGATCTGTTTCTTTTTTTTTTAATTTATTCATTTTAGTTATTGATGGACCTTGATATTTTTTTTTATATGGTGCTGAGAATCGAACCCAGTGCCTCACACATTCAAGGCAAGCACTTTACCACTGAGCCACAACCCCAGCCCTCAAGATCCTGTTTCTAAATTAAAAAAAAAAAAAAGAAAAGTTGGGGGTGGGGGTGCTCGGGATATGGCTAAGTGGTTAAGAATCACTGGTTTAATCCCAGTACCAAAACAACAACAACAACAAAAAGATCTATGAATGAAACAGCAAACAATAGGTAATAAGTCCCCAAAGTATGCTAAGTAGCATGATACTAAAAGGCCCTGTGGGAAGCATGGATTGTTGAGGATCCATACATTCACAGGGTGGCTTCATGGAGGAGGAGGTCTTGGTATTGGGCCGGAAGGAGTTTCTGGATCCTGTGGGAGGGTGGCAAGCCTGGAGGCGGGAATGAGCACTGTCTAGGTGCTTTGAGGGAGGCAGGGCCAGACACCGAGAGCAAGGGTCAGGGCTGGGGAGCCAAGGAAGGGTGAGAGCAGGACGGTGCTCTCTTGAAAGTTCTAGGGGAGAATGTGCTCTGTGCATGCCTCTTAGGTTACCACCAGAGGAGGGCTGGGCCCAAGGAGTGTAGCATTTGAGGAATGTACTTCTTACTCCATTAAAAATAAAACACTCAAGCACAGTGGCTGTGCTTGTAATCACAGCTACTTGGGAGGCTGAGACAAGAGGATTACTTGAACTCAGGAGTTTGAGGCCAGCCTTAACAACACAATGAGACCCCCATCTTAAAACAAAAAGCAACCCCTCCAACCCCTTAGCTTTTCCATGTTAGCCATGCTGGGGACTTCTTGGTGGAGAATATTATCTTAAAGATGAAAGCCCCTGGTGTTCTGGTAATTCTCCCCCACTTTAAAGAGGGAGATTTGCATTTCAGAGAATGGCATTATATCTGAGCTAAAGGGACCAGCTTGCTTTCAAAGGCAGTAGTGTGTGTGTTCAAAGAGCCCTGAGCAGGAACCCATGACCCTTTCTCTTCTGTACCCCTAGGGCAGCTATTGAAGAGAAATATGGCAAAGATCTGCTCAGCCTCACCAGGAAGAAGCCATGTGGACAGTCTGAGATCAAGTAGGTACCACGTGACTCTGGTTCCTGGGATGGCTAAGATGCTTGGGGCTCCCTGGCTTCAGCAAATCAGGATGGTCCGTAGGTTACAATGTGCTGTGTGGAAAAAATTTCAATGTTTTTTTCTTCTTATTTAAAATTCTAAAAAAACTAGAGAAGTAGAAAGAAGACTACGGTGGCTAGTCTACATTTCTATATTCCATACTTTTTCATAGGTAGGATTATACTGTATATAATTTTATACTACAAAATTAGTAGAGGGGCTTCATTTTACATTTACTTGTACAATAATATATTTTAAATAAAATAATTATAAAATGATATAAAAAATGGAAATTATATATGTAAATATTTTATTGTTTGTGATAGTTATAAGCACCTTTGCACTTTTATTAGAGTTCTTACCACCAATATCAAGTTCCTACACCACATTCTTTATTCTTCATCAATTCACTGAATACTCTGAGGAATGCTGAAATGACCAGGATGCAGTGTCTGTTTAAGGAACATCCTCCCTCATATACAGGGCTGGTTCCATGGGTGTTGAAGGGCTTTATAATCCACTCAATGTCCAGCTGGCATGGTTCTGAAAATATTGGTAGTTTATAAACGAGTGGTTCCACATTTCATTTGGCCTTCACAAATTGTGTAGCTGGTTTTACTTACATGGAAATTTCCCAATTATTTCCCCAGCATGAGAATAATGAGAGAGGCTTGGGAGAAATAGGTCAGGCCCTTTCTCTTCGAACCCAATCAGATGACATACTTACCTGTACACTGCTTTGACTGTGCTATAGACACTTATAGAGATGTCCAGAGGTTGGGTCCTAACAGACAGGGCTTGTTTTAAGTTTCAAATTGCCAAATGTCACCAGAGTGGTCTGAAAAATCTTAAGCTAAAAATTTAGTTTAAAGTTGTCTTGGGTGGTCAGGTCTCTACTTACCTGGAAGATATTTTTAAAGAAATACAGTGAACACTGAGCTCATTCTGTGTGTACACACACACACACACGATGATATCTTACCATTAATATGAGTCAGTGGAAGCAGTAAATAGCAGAAATAGAAATGCATTAGATTTTAGGTACTGGACTAACAGATCACCCCCAAATTTATATATATAATTTTACTTTGAATCTTGTTAAGTTGTCCAGGTTGGCCTTGAACTTGTGATCATCCTCTCTCAGCCTCTCTATCACTGGAATTTGTCTAAAGAAAATAAAAGAGTTAGTTAAAAGTGTAAATGAGATGACTTTCAGAAATTACCAGGAAGGACTGGTAATGTGGCTCAGTGGTAGAGCACTTGCCTGGCATGTTGTGAGGATTTGGTTCAATCCCCAGCACCACAAAATAAATAAAATAAAAAATAAAAATAAAAGCATAGAAAAACAAAGTTTGAGAAGTATCCAAGAGATTTTGAAAGAACATCAGATAAAAATGAAGAAATCTCCAATAGCTGAGGTCAGGGTTGGTAGATGTAGAATTTCAGTTGTGAAAAGTAAGTTCAAGAGATTTATCATACAATATTGTGACTGTAGTTAACGATTATATTTTGAAAACCACAAAAAGAGTATATTTTAAGTTGTCACTACAAAAAGTGGTTAAGTTATGTGAAGTAATGTATTAATTAGCTCTATTGAGCCATTCCACAGTGTATACATGTATATCGAAACATGTTGTACATGATAAATACATATAATTTTTATTTGTCAATTAAAAATATTTTTTTAAAAGAAAATCACCCAGAGTTTGTCACGGGAAAAAATGCAGAGATTAAAAATAAATGCTAGGAATGTAGCTCAGTAGTAGAGCACTTGCCTAGAATGGGTGATCCCAACCTTGAAAAAAAAAAAAGAAGGAAAATTAAGAGACATGGAGAATAGAGGAGGGGGTTTCATGCACATTTAATCACAATTACAGAAGAAGTAATAGAAGGAATGAGAAGAAATGTTTTAATCAAGAGAGGTTGAGAATTTTTTAGAACTGATGAGAGCCGCATATCCTTAGATTCAGAAAGCAAAACAAATCCCAAGCATGATAAATTAACAAGCACACAAGAATAGCCCAAATGACTAAGAGCCCAGATAATAAAAAAAAATCACAATTTTTCCCCAGGGAATGATTACCCACTAATGAACATTTCTGAGCGTGAAAGCTGATTTTTCAATAGCAACAGTGAAGCCAGAGACTGTAGAATGATATCTTCAAAGCACTTAGAAGAAAATTATCAACCTGGATTTGTATGTCCAGAGAAATTATTTTCTAAGAAACAAGAAATAACAGAAGTAGTTTTAGAAAAGCAAAAGTTTTGAAACAAATATTGTTCAGACAAACAAAAAGTTAACTATTATAAACAAATCTTCAATAAAGGAACTTTTTAAAGGGTATTCCTCAAGAAGAAGGAAATTAATCCAGGAAAGATCTGAAGTTCAAGAAGGAATAATGAGCAAATAATATGGCAAACATGAGTCTTTGAAGAAATGGTATTCATGCCAATTTCAATTTGTGGAATTAAAAAAGCAAAATGGAACAAAAACATTAAATAGTAATACTATATAACCTAGTAGGAATGATAATTAGAATTAAAGCATTCTTAGGCATTTTATGGTTTAGGATAAGAATAAAATGTTAACTTTAGACTCTGAACTGATGAGGAGGGTCTTCCCCTGTCAAGCCTGCGGGTGAGAATGCAGCCTGGTCAACCTTGATTGCAGCCTGTGAATTCTGCTAAACCATATCCCAATTGCTAACCCACACAAACTGTGAGATAATAAATATGTGTTATTTTGTGCTGCTAAATTTTTTAAGCAGCTGTGAAAGAATGAATACAGTACAATTTGTTTAATATCTCCTTCATTAGACTCTGAGGTCTGGGATGATATCTGTCTTGTGGTATTTGAAGTACCAACATCGGACACAATAATGGCCCATAGCTTATGGTCAATAAGTATACGATGATTGATTGAATGAATGAAAAGGGAGGTAATCAGGAGCTAGGCTTTGAACACTTCCTTTATTATCTTGCTTTTTAATTTCAAATATTTATTTTAGTTGTAGATGAACAAAATACTTTTATTTTATGTATTTATTTATATGTGGTGCTGAGGATCGAACCCAGTGCCTCACACCTGCTAGGCAAGCGTTCTACCACTAAGCTACAACCCCAGCTCATTACCTTGCTTCTGTGTTTCTAATTGACATACTTTAAAGAACAACTGGTATTCTTATGAGAAAGAGACCACAACTTCTATATTATCATTGAGGAAAATGAAGCATAGTTTTGGAATCTTGACTTGCCCAGGTAGACAGTGAAGAATTGATTATGCTTGGGATTGAGGAAATTGGACTTAAGGAGTTTTGTTCTTCTGCTGCTATTTTCTTAAGTTCATGGGCAATGATAAATTTGTAGGCTGTAAGATACATGGGAAGAGAGAAGTATGCAAAGGCATTATAATAAGATTTTACAGTTTACAGAATTGAAATGATATATGTGCTTCTTTTTTAGCACCCTGAAGCGGGCCCTGGAAGTCTTCAAGCAGCGTAAGTTATTTGTAAGACTTCTGTATGCTGTCCTTCATAAGCTCAGTGTGTGTCATAAAGGCAAGTTGTAATTTGAACAGCAATTTAATATTGGGTGAAAAAAAATTAAAGCAACTTCTAAGGTGAGAAATAGCCTTTCAGAATTGAGATGAGCTGGTGGATCCTCCAAGCCTGTATGTCACCATGTGCCTTTCACGTTTGAGTTGAACATTGAAATCACCTGGAGGGCTTATTATTAACAATGATTCCTGAGCCATCCCGAATATCAGATTTGAAATCTGGAGTGGAGTCTGGGATTTTACAAGTCTTGCAGATTTCCAAGGGATGATGCTGAGGCCACTGGGCCAGGGACCATACTGGGAATAACACCCTTAGAGGATTGTGTCTATACTGCTTCATTCTAACTCAGAGACATAGGCCCCTAGGTCCTCATCTAGGCTTGTCTATTGACTTAACCCCCTTGTGTATTCTTATGTGTATTCTGGTTTCTCCTCCCAGAGCCTCCTCTGTGGGGCTTCAAGGCTGGGACAACGTTGTGAGTGTCTTGTTCAGACTTCTCCCAGATCCCCAGACACTTTAATCTAGAAATCTTTAATTCCAGCAAGCCTCAAAGAAAACACTATCTTGGCTTCCTTATCTGCTACTCTAATCTGGCACATGACAGTATCATCCTCCTGGAACTTTCCTCTCCAAGGACACTAATAGTCTTTGTGTCACTAAGTCCAGCGGACAAGTACGGTCTTCTTGACTCTTCGGTAGCTTTCAGCACTGTTGAGCTTTCTTCCCATCCCGAAACCCTCCTCCCTTCTGACTCCCTTGGTTCTTCCTGCTTCTCTGGCTGGTCCACTGCCCCTTTCTTAGCTCTTCTCAATCCAGCTCTTCAGTGTGACAGGTCCTCAGTGTGTGCTCCTAGCCCTTCCCACCTCAGTCAGCCCAGATAAGCACATCTCTGTCTCTAGCATCCCCTACAGCCTTTACTCAGAGAATGCACTAATGTGTCTATTGAGTCTAGAACTCTCCTAGCACCAGTATTTACATCTACCACCTACTTTATGTTTCTTCTTGTGTGTTTCAAAAGTTTAAATTCAGACTTTGCAACGGAATTGCCTGTCTTCTAGGCTGACTGCCTGAGGTTGAGCTCTTCTCTTTGCATCTTGTCCTGCTGTCTCCTTAATTTTTATTTACTTTTTCATCTCTCCCCAAAGTCAGGCTGCTCTGTCCTAGACATGACAAGGCCTTTTCCCCATCCTTCTCCCACATCCTCTCAGGAAGAGATCCCAGTGGGAAGGAGCTCCCTCACGTTTGGGGCTGATTTTCTTGCTTTGCACAAACATTCAGCTTCCACTTTAGTGGTCAAGGCTGATTCAGAAACAGAAAGTCTTTGGAAATGCCAATGTCCGAGTCAGGGTTTATCTCTGCTGGGGTCAAATAGGTGCAAACCACGATGCCCTCTGTGTGCTAATCTCCTAGTTCTTGTTTCAGTATTGTGGCCTTTGATTGCAAATAGATTTTGCAGCAGATTTTTATTTAATTCTGATTACTGTAATAGGGTGACAGTCAGGATCTGGGAAACCTGGGGTGAGGCCTGGGACTTTGCTCTTCAAGGGGTCCTGCCTGTCTAGCTCTAGTGTTCACCAGGATTGGTGCTCAGAGGCTGCTTCTGAGGCTTCTGTCCTGAAGAATGCTTGGGACCTCCAAGTTAAGGACTTTAACAGGCCCGGTCTTTGTGACATATGCTTGAAGGATTTCTGTAGCTATCTGAGTGGTATTCTGTCAGAACAAACCCAGCATCTGTTTCCTCTGCTCTCACACCACAACCACCAACACAGAAGACCCTGGATTCCAGATGTGGGAGGATTTCTTCCTTCAACAAGGAAGAAATCTCTTCTGCAGTGGACACCAGCCAGGTGTCTTGAATCCAATTTGGTTTCTATACTATCAACTTGAAGATAGTGTGTCAGATGCTACGGACTGAAGGCTCAGTCCCCAGGACCGAACCCCTCCTCCACTTTAGATACCAGTTGCAACTCAAGCAACTCACAGAAGGGAGACACTTATTTGCAGTTGATGCTTCATAATAAAGGATATTACAAATGATATAGATGAAGAGATGAAGAGGGTAAGCTATTGAAGAGGGAGTATGCTTCATGCCCTCTCTGAGCATGGAACCTCTATGGGCTCAGCCATCCAGAACCTCACGGGCCCCATCCTTTTGGATTTTTGTGGGAATTTCATTGCCTAGGCTTGCTTGTTGGTAGACGAGTGGGGGACCCTAAAAGATTGGTTTATTCAGATTCTTTTGGTCCCTTCTGTGTAGTATTCCTTCCTCCAGAGTATAAGGCAGACCCTTCTGGAATGAGGATGGTCTTGTGACCAACTATCAGGCAAGGGAAGTTGAAGAATTTCTTTATGGCCAGCTAAAGACGGGGGAAGATTAGAGTTTCCATGGTCCTCCTTGGGGAGGGAGTTATAAGCCAAGGAACCATGGACAAAATGCAAATGTCACAAGTGAAATGTTAGCTAAATAAATATTCCTCTTAACTTTTCCATAGAAGGTGTCTTCTTCCCTCTTTAACTCATCAATGAATCTATTTCTCAAGGTACAGACAGTTTCTTTTCATGTTTGTCTTCTTCTTCTTCTGGGATTGAACCCAGGGGAGCTTAACCATTGAATCACGTCCTAAGCCTTTTTTTTTTTTAATTTAATTTTGAGATAGAGCCTCAGTAAGTTGCTGAGGCTGGCACAGAACTTGTGATCCTCCTGCCTCAGCCTCCCAAGTTGCTGGGATTATAGGTGTATGCTACCATGTCTGACATCTTTTCATGTTCTCTATGTGCACTGTAACATTAAGGATATGACATAGCCCAGGAAAATTCAGTATAGTCTGTTTTCCTAAATATTTACTTTTTTTTTAAAGAGAGAGAGAGAGAGAGAGAGAGAGAGAGAGAATTTTAATATTTATTCTTTAGTTTTCGGCAGACACAACATCTTTGTTTGTATGTGGTGCTGAGGATTGAACCCGGGCCGCACGCATGATGCCAGGCGAGCACGCTACCGCTTGAGCCACATCCCCAGCCCAATATTTACTTTTTTGCTGTTACTTTTATTTTTTCACAAAACAGATTTATTTTCTTCTTGTTAAGATTACCTATTTGTATTTAAAATTCAAATGAGACAACCAACTATAAAGAAGATAGTATATGGGCTGGGGGTGTGGCTCAGAGGTAAAGCAAGCGTTCACCTACCATGCGTGAGGCTCTGGGTTCGATTCCACCACATAAAAGTAAAATAAAGATATTGTGTCCACCTATAACTAAAAAATAAATATAAAAAAAGAAGATAGTATATGGTAGAATTTTCAATTCTCAGTCATACACAGTGTTGAATATGCCACTGGATATTTTAATATAATTATAATATGTATGTATAATATATGTATCTCTTTATATACATAATAATCATAATACCATGGCAGTCGTTCAGAATCTCTGAGACCTGAGCATATGTTTTTAAATTCCCTTAAAAATAAAAACATCCATTTAAATCATGATAATAATTTGATATATAGCTTTCTAAACCTTTTTCTATGCATTTACCCCCTTCCTCTTTCCTTTTTCTTTTGTGGTATTGTAGCTTGAGCCTGGGGCCTTGTGCATGGTAGACAAGTACTCTACTGCTATGTCCCACTCTTCCCTCTTTCTTTAAATTTTAGACACACAAATACATTTGGACATAAATAAGTTTGTTTTCAAAATCATCCTATACATATTTCTTTATAATTTACTTTTTTACTTAACAATACATCACAGACAGCTTCCCATTTCAGTTCCCATAGCTCTGCCTCATTCTTTTACATTTAATTTTTTTTCCTCTATAAAATGCCAGGTTTCCTCCAATGGTTGTGCTGATTCTTCCCCACCAACACTGCTATTTCCCCCTATCCTCACCAATACCCAGAATTTTCTTGCTTTAAATTCTTTTTTAAAACTGAAAGGTAAAAAAAAAAATGACATATTCTGGGTCTTTAAGGTTTTGCATTTTTTTCAATGGTTTTAAGGCGGAATATATTTTCAAATGTATATTGCACATTTAACCACTCTTTTCTAAATTTCATGCTCTTTATCTATATTTTAATACAAAAGTCTTTTCTATTCATAAAAGTTTTTTTAAATATAGCTATTTCTTGTTATATAAATTGAGAACTTTTTGTGTGTCTTCCAGCATTCTTTGAGGTTATTTTGATACCCCAGTTTAAAAAACATTTTTTTAAAGATCAGATTTGTCAATCTTGCTAGATTTAATGCCATGCTTTGTTTTCTTAGTGAAATAAAAACTTATTTTTTTTTCTATTAAAAAGGCAGGCCATGCTCATTGTAAAGACCTTCAAAAACAAGGGGAAAAACAGTCACCAGTTATCTTTCTACTCAGATATAACTATGGGAAGCCAAAATTTTGTTGTACAATCTTTCTTATAAATGTTCAGGCTCATAAGAGATTAGAGATGGAAAGAACCCAATAGATTATACAAAGAGGATGAAGAATAGATTTAAAACTGTTAACGGTAATAATGTCTCCTGGGATGCAAGCTTCATGAATTATAACTTGGCTGACTCTTTCTCTCCAGCCCTGGGCACCCACTAGATTAGTGGCTGTTGGGGACACGAGGCTAAGCTAAAGACTTTCTAGTCTTGCTGTTCGTGACCTGGGTAGTACTGGGCACAAGAAGGAACTCTATACCTGTTGGTGACTAAATGAAGTTTTCTTGAATCTACCACTTGCTCCAGTATTTTATGTTTGTGTGTGTGTGTGTGTGTGTGTGTGTGTGTGTACGTGTGTGCATGCATAATTTTGTATATTTGAATTTAGAGGCATCTAGAACTTGATTGTTTTATTAAAATTTCTTTTTGCAGAAGTAGACAATGTGGCCCAATGTCACATTCATCTTGCACAGACTCTAAGAGAGGAAGCCAGGAAGATGGAAGATTTCAGGGAAAAGCAGAAGCAACAACGGAAAAAGGTTGGATTTGTGCATGTGTTCAAATGCTGCCCTCGCTCTGCAGAAACCTCTGGGTTTGTCTGTCATTAAACTTCTCAGCTTAGCTCTAGTCCACACAGTTGTGTTCTTTCTAACCTGAGAACTTCTTTACTGGAGTCCCCTTGGGGGACTTGGACTCCATCTAGGTGGCTGTGCCTCTGCACTGTTTCTGCACTCCAGACCAGTCCTCCTTTTAGAAATTCTTGCAGGATTCAGGAGTCTAGCTTGCATTCCTCTTCTTTCAGATCTGCTGCCATATTAAAACTATGGCTGGAGGGGGGCTCCTGACAAATTCAGGCCAGAGGGCTTCCAGACCACACTTCAGGGGAAAGCATCAAGGGGAGGGTGAAGTAGTGGAGGAAGCTCATGCTCTCTCTAAAGTCCATCATGCAGTCGAATGCTCTTATTTTACAGAGAAACTGGGGCACTGGGAAATCCAAGTTTTTTTTTTTTTTTTTTTTTTTAATCTCTGGAGCACATTGCATAGGCTCTTTTCCATTGCCAGAATTTATACTAACTGCATGGAAGGAGATGGAAGCAAACAAGAATTAATAAAACTGGCAAATGTTTGGGAAGTTATAGAAAAGAAGCCCAAGACTTATATGAAAGTATTACTTGGACTAGACCAACCACATTTCTGACTCCTTTTTATTTTGTTTCTGAAAGGCTTGTATATTCATACTTGACCCTACAGTCAAGTATGGCCCTTCTAGAATTTCTTTCTATATTTGGGCTTCAAAACTGGAGCCCTGGCCTCACACATGGGACAAAGGCTTTCCTCTCTGGCATCCAAAGATTAATTCCCCCCCAGGTCCTCTGGGACATCTCTGCATGGTCTTTTGGTGACCTCTTGCACCTTTTCTGGAGGTCCTGTTGGAACCTTTCTGTATCCTGGTTTTTCATGGTCCCCTGAGATTGTCTGAAGTATTTGTATCCAATAAACAAACTATTAAGGCTGATTCTACCCTTACCTCCTTCTCAGCAATTGGAATCTAGATCTGATTTCCTTGATAGCACTGGTGTCTGGTGTCTGGGTAGCAACAGTATCTTTTTTTTTTTTTTTTTTTTTTTTTTGGTACCAGGGATTGAACTCACTGGTCCCTAACCACTGAGCCACATCCCCCAGCCCTTTTTGTATTTTATGTAGAGACAAAGTCTTGTTGAGTTGCTTAGTGCCTTGCCAGGTTGCTGAGAGTTGTTTTGAACTGGCGATCCTCCTGCCTCGGCCTCCGGAGCTGCTGGGGTTCCAGGCCTGTGCCACTGCATCCAACCAGGCAGCAGTATCTTAAGGGCCTGCCTGCGTTGCAATTATGGTCATTTTGTGAAATGCTTTTATCTTAGCATACTGCTGCCCCTTCCCACTTCACAGCCTGTACTTCTAAGGGAAGTACCATGAATATTTAAGGAATACCATATCAAACCCTTTCATACATTCCCTCAAACTTCATGAGTCAGGCTTGTGGGGTGCATCTGTCCCAAGCCTGTTCCTGAGCAAAAATAGCACATTTATCACACCCATTGAATGGCCAGACTCTTGTGCCCGACATTGCCCCTGCCACCTCTCTAGAGGAATTACAATTTTTCAGAAGCAAGAAGCCTTAGACCACAAGAGTATGCACACATGATTTCCACTCTGAGGAGATGAAGTGACATTTCCTCATGTTCTCAAGTGTCTTTGACAGACCCGGTCCTTTTAGGGAGGGTTTTGTTGATTTTGCAAGGTTTCTGAAACTTCCCCTCCTAACAATTTGCACAGACCAAATTGTTATAGCTTGAAAAACACGCTCTGAATTCTGTTAGGCAATAGAGTAGCATATGCTCAATCAGCTGCTATCATCCGAGTTCCCTCTACAGCAGGAAAATACCTTCAGAGCTCTGACGAGTCCAGAGTTCATTAATAAACTTGTAATTACTTGTATCCATGAACTCTGGACTTGCACCACTTCTGTGTTTAGGTATTTGATTGAAAAAATTAAACTTTAGAAGGAATGCTTCAGTACTAACTTCTTGTTTTTTTATTTATTTATTTATTTATTTTTTATTTTTTATTGGTTGTTCAAAACCTTACAAAGCTCTTGACATATCATATTTCATGCACTAGTTACTAACTTCTTGTTTTTTGATGGTCAAAGTTTGCATGTTTGGGACTTCCACTTCTTGGAAATTAAGCCATTTCCACTTTCTTTATTGAAGAAAACTATCGGTTGGTTTCTTTTAGAAACCTGGGGCAGAGGTGGTGTGAGTGAAATGGCTTCTCACTCAGACAACTGATATTTACAAAGTAGCCACTTCAGTAATTTACTACAGGGTTATTTGGATCATTTGAAAATATCTTCCTCCTTTCCCCCTCCCTCTGGCTCCTCCCACCCTAGGATGATGGTGTTTTTGCACTCCCTTGTGTTATCAATCATATAACACACCCAAATTCCTGCTGAATTTAGTCTAAACAGGAAGTCTGAGTCCTAGAAGAGACACTTCTCCAAAAAGACCTGGAAGAGAACATTTGATTCATTGGAGTCACCATCAGTAGGCCACCCTATAAGTGGATATGGACAGAAGGAGACTTAAGACAGTGTAGCAGGCAGAGGTGAACCTGAAGTCTCGCCACTAACTCACTGAATAGCCCTCAGCAAAATAAATCATCTCTTGGACCCCACGGATCCTGCTTGTCAGGTTAGAGTTGGATTGCTGCCTTCTAGGATCCTGTCAACTTTTAAATGCCAGGAATTCCTGAAGCCAGAGGGAGGAATAATAGGAAGTGGAAAGGTTTGGCTGGTGGGGGAAGCTGTAACCCCTGAAAGGTGCTTGAAACAGGTGCTGTGTAGAACTTGGAGATAAAGAGATCTATCTTGGGTCACCAATTATAAAACAGTAGCAGCTTCCAAGTGGAAGAGTGGCAGTGTGTATATTTGAATTAAAAGGAACTTGGCATTGAATGACATCACTAACAGATCAGCTCATGTAGCGTGGAAAAATTAGGAATTATTATTAAATAAATCAACCCAGATCCCCTACCTGGTAGAGGGAAGTAGTCACACATGTAGACCACAGCTCCTTGCCTGCCATCTGCAATGTGTCTTTCCAGGTGGGGCTCATATTGGAGCCCATCTCTCTGTGTATCTGCTGTCTTTCAACATGAGCAGGTGAATGGCCATCTCCTGACACTTCTCTTTTGTCTGGCCTGGAAGACGACTGCTAGGTTCTCTGAGGGCCCCTTGGGGCACTCCCAAGGGAATTTCATGTACTCCACAAAGCTCATATTTGAAGTGAGGCCATCTCAATTATTCCATCCAAATATCACAATACCCATGTTTGTGTAAATGGACAGAAACTTAATTTTTATGTATCCACAGGGAAACACATTTGAATTTCATTTTCAGTATTATTTTTTTCATTCATTTTGTACAAAATCAAAATCAGTGCTCATTTTGAATTGTTGAATCTCCATATATATATATATATATATATATATATATATATATATATTAACATTTTTGGTATTATAGTGCTATCACAAGGATAATGGTAGATTAGGGTAATGATAAGGAACAAGGGCTCTGGAGTCAGGCTCCTGGGTTCAGATTTCAGCTCTGTCACCTGCTGACTATGTTACTTTGGGTAAGTTATCCAAGTTCAGTATCTTCAGGGAAATGGAGATTATAGTACTTAGAGCTGTGATGCATGAAAACTGCTTAACATAGAAGTGCTTGATATATGGGAGTTACTATGGTTATGTCCAAGAGGTACATCTTTATTGCTAGCACCATTCTTTTGATTAATAAAAGTATTATCATTATCAGTACAATGAAGAAATTACTTCCAAGTAAACTTGATGGAGGGGTTTCCCTTTGCTGGGTGAGATAGCTTTTCTCAGCTGTCCTACAAACACTTCTTCCCTGCATATTGTCTGGACACCTTTTGGTAAGGGGTATGTCATTGAAGGCCATAGAAATGAGTGCTTATAAGCCCCTAATTTAACTGTGTAGACATAGGCTTGCAGAATTTAAATTGAACCCAGGGGCACTCTATCCTAGAGCTACATTCCCAGCCTTGAACTTGTGATTCTCCTGCTTTAGTCTTCGGAGATAAGACCTATCTTGGGCCATAGGCATCACCATGCCTGGCTTAAAGATTCCCTTTAAAATATAAATGATACTTTAGTAAAAATTTTAAAATTCCTCTGTGAATTCGAAGTTCCTTGATTTCAGGAACTCTACTGAAGGCAGTGCTCTAAGGTGATCAGCCAGTCTCCGTGGTCCATGTTGAACTTAATGATGATCCATGTTGAACACTTAGATCTCAAGAAAAGCTGGTATTAATAATAATTTGTTTTTATTAATAGTGCTTATACTTTATTTTTTTCACAGACAGAGACTGTCATGGATGCTGCCCATAAGCAAAGGAATTTACAATTCAAGAAAACCATGGATGTGAGTTATACTCTTGTGCTTCTCATTTATCTATCTATCTATCTATCTATCTATCTATCTATCTATCTATCTATTTATTGTAATGGTGACATTTTCTGAAATACTGTGCTTTGTATGAGCATCTTCCTATTCAAACAAAATCTTAATGTTATTATTTATTCTTGTGGTGTTTTAAGGGAAACAGTTTTTACCAGTTTGGCTTTCCTTCTTTTTAAGGCCTTGGAAAGCTTGAAAATTAAAGAAGATAGTGGAAAATACAATGTTATTATCTTTTTGGTAACCTTGGGAAATAGAGCGAGTCAATTTAAATATTTTAGGTTAAGACACAAAAAACATGCATATATACAATGCCATTTATCTTGTGGTACTGGAGTTTTTACTATGTGGTTATTTTGAATCTTGATTGTTTGCCTGTTTCACTGAGTGACACTTTCATCTTTTAAGATATATGGAAATTGTGAAAGCCTTCTCTCCTTTAAGTAATTTACAAAAAATTCTAGGCAAGATAGAGGTAAGATAGTTGCTAGGGATTTCACTCTAGCTTTACACAAATCTGTTAACTCTGGATACAATTAATTCTACCATTAGAACATACATATGGCTACATCTTTTTTTTTTTTTTTTGTACCAGGGATTGAACTCAGGGGCACTCAACCACTGAGCTACATCCCCAGCCCTATTTTGTATTTTATTTAGAGACAGGGTCTCACTGAGTTGCTAAGCACCTCGCTGTTGCTGAGGCTGGCTTTGAACTCACGATCCTCCTGTTTCAGCCTCCAGAACCACTGGGATTACAGGCATGTGTCACAGCACCCGGCTATGGCTACATCTTTGTAAGATGTATCTTCATGATATTCTGACATGGCATAAAAGTGTCGGTGACACGAGAGCAGGAGTCTGTTCTGCTACATTTCTTTAATCTTTGATGAGATCTCCTTGGAAGCAATGGATAAATGAGGAATAATGTCAATATAGTGAAGAACTAGTATGGGTGAATATAAGACTTCCCCCAGACTGTCTGTGTTTTGAATAATCTGGGGCAAGTAGTCTCACAATTAAAGAGACAGCTTTATCAAAATATAATTTTCTTAATTATTTCTTCTACCCACACATAGAGTCATATCAGTGTTAGCAGTTTTTGCCAATGCCCTGCCCTGTAGCCATCATCTGCAGGTTCCCCCTCTGAATTCCAAGTCATTGATTCATTTACTGTTCTCTTGTTCTGTCTCTAATCAGGGCTTCACATCTCTCAGTGAGAAAAAGGGAGGTTTATGAAATGAAGAAGAAATGACAATGGGTTGTAAAAAGTACAGTTTATTTGTATCTATTTAGAGGATGGAGTATTTTATGTCTTCAATTTCCATATCTTTTATAGCCAAGTTGCTTAAATATGAAATGCATTTCTTAAGCAAAAACTTGGGTCTAGCTGGGTGTAGAGGCATATGCTTGTAATCCCAGTGGCTCAGGAGGCTGAGGCAGGAGGATCTCAAGTTCAAAGCTTGCCTCAGCAATTTAGTGAGGCCCTAGACAACTTAGCGAGATCCTGTTTCTAAATTAAAAAAATAGAAATGGCTGAGGATGTGTCTTGGCTGGTGAGTGCCCTTGGGTTCAATCCCTGGTTAAAAAACAAACAAACAAACAAACTGCAGAGTAGAGTGAAGGAAGACTATTGTAGTTACCTATTTACTTACCATGTTCTTTTTCTCCTTCTAATGTTCCAAGGTTTCTTCCTATATGGTTAAGTTTTTGATTTTTTTCTTTTAGCTTCAGATAGGTCTGGATCCCAGGTCCATGAGTGTTAGATCTTTTCTCTTTGTGCCAAAGGACCCTGAGGCTTTTTATTATTTTTTTCAGCCTATTTCTTCTCTGTTCATATTAGGTGATTCTACTATTTCTCTTTCAGATCATTGATTCTTCTGTCTTTCTCTTGTTAAGCCCATCCATCAGGTTTTTGTTTTTTGGTTATTGAATTTTTTTTTTTTGCTCTAAAATTTCCATCTTGTTCTTCTTTATATGATCTATTTCTTGGCTTTTCTAGTTCTTTGCCAATACTATGTATTTTTCATTTGTTTCAAGTGTACAATTGCGTACTGAATACTTTTATAAGGGTTGCTTTAACATTTTTGTCAGATAATCTGACATCTCTGTCACCTTGATTTTGGCATCTGTGGATGACCTTTATTTTTGTTCAATTTATTATCTTTCTTGTTGTTGGTGTGAGTGGTATGAGTGACGTTTGATTGATTTTGGACATTCTGGGGTTCTGTTACAAGTCTCTGGATCTTATTTCCACCTTCTGTGTTAGTTGGCTTCCTCTGACACCCTTCTGGCAGGGACAGGTTGGACACTGCCTTTTCACTGCTGTATGAGGGTCCAAGTCCAGGTCCCCCCTTGTTTTTTGCTGACCCCAAAGAGTGGATGTGGCCCTTTTAGGACTGGAGGTGGTTGAAGTTCTGATTCTTCATTAGATGTTCTCTGCCACCACCTGGGGTGGGGGCCACCTCAGCATTGCCCTTTGGGGGTGGAAGTCTAAACTTCCCACATAGCTGCTACTGGTACCCTGATTGTGTGGCTTTATTACCTCCTGATGTGAATGGAAGTCTCAGTTCTCATTTGTCTTTCAGTATTGCTGACTGGGTAGGGGAGTAGGTGCCTCTTGGCAGCCCCCTCTGGCCTTTGCTGGCACGTGTCCAGGTGGGGCCTCAGTGTTTTCTTTGGCGTTTAGCTGCAGTAGATGGTTATCTTCATGTTCCACTAGGCTGCCCCTTTTCTGGTCTTTTTGGCTATAGAGAATAGGCTTTGTTGGGCTTATTTTGCTGTGATCACTGTTATTTCTGGGTGTCTGTTTCCTCAGCATGTAGTCTGTGATAAATGAGGCAAAAAGACACCCAGGGGATTCACTGTTGGGTTGATCTTTGAACCCAGGGTCACTAGCCATTCTGCCGCCTTACCTTTCAGTGTTCTGATGTTTGTTTCAAATGTAATGTTTAGGGATCTTAGTTGTACTGAATGTGGAGGAATTGGGAAAGGACATCTTCTCCAAAGCTGGGGAATCCTTTTTTTTTTTTTTAATTTTATTCTAATTTGTTACACATGACATCAGAATGAATTTTGATTCATTGGACAAAAATTGAGCACAACTTTTCATTTCTCTGGTTGTACATGATGGAGCATCACAACATATGTGCAGTCATACATGTGTCCATCTCATTCCACCATCTTTCCTGCCCTCAAGCACCCCTCCCCACTCTCCCTCCCCTTCGCCCAAAGTCCCTCCATCCTTGCCATGCCCTCCCCCCCCCCATTATGGATCAGCATCCACTTATCAGAGAGAACATGAAGCCTCTGATCTTTTGGGATTGGCTAACTTCACTTAGCATGATATTCTCCAACTCCATCCATTTAACTGCAAATGCCATAATTTTGTTCTCTTTTAATGCTGAGTACTATTCCATTGTGTATATATACCATACTTTCTTTATCCATTCATCGACTAAAGGACATCTAGATTGCTTCCACAGTTTAGCTATTGAGAATTGAGCTGCTATGAACATTGATGTGGCTGCATCACTATAGTATGCTGATTTTAAGTCTTTTTAAAAAATATTTATTTTTTTAGGTGTAGATGGACATAACACAATGCCTTTATTTTTATGTGGTGCTGAGGATTGAACCCCGGTCCCGCCCGTGCTAGGCCACAATCCCAGCCCCGTGATTTTAAGTCTTTTGGGTATAGACCTAGGAGGGGGATAGCTGGGTCAAATGGTGGTTCCATGCTAAGTTTTCCAAGGAATCTCCATACTGCTTTCCAGAGTGGTCACACCAATTTGCAGTGCCACCAGCAATGTTTGAGTTGACGAATCCTTTTAAAAAGATGCTTTTGCAACATGTTTTTGGAGGCATATGTGTGAACATACCTCATAAATCTTATACCAAGAATCTATCTTCAGAAATTGCCCCAAATAAGCAAAGGCATTTACATGTTCACTATGATTTTCACTAATAATGAAAATTGCAAATGATTTAATTACCAACAATTGGAGAAGGATTAAATATAGTATGTAGACTTTAAATACAATTAAAAAGACTATGACAGAGAAAAACTGTTTAACATGTAATATTAAAAATAAGAAAAATCGATCCAGGTGTGGTGGTGCACACCTTTAATCCCAGCAGCTTGGGAGGCTGAGACAGGAGGATCTTGAATTCAAAGCCAGTTTCAGCAAAAGCGATACACTAAGCAACTCAGTGAGACCCTGTATCTAAATAAAATACAAAATGGGTCTGGAGATGTGGTTCAGTGGTCCAATGCCCTGAGTTTAATTCCCAATACTTCTGCCCCTGTACCCCAAAAGAAAAATCAATAATATAGCAACATTAAAACTTAAGGCTTTTCTATGGTAAAAGAAAAAAATCTCCTTATTCATACTTCTACAATAAATGAAACACTGGGAAAAATATTTGTGACATAATATAAGGAACATTATATGTGTTAGGAATAGTAACCTATTACATAAATTTGTATATATTATAATTTACATATATATTATTAGTATTATAATTTATATAATATATATATATATATATATATAAATTTGTATATTAGGTTACTATTCCTAATATACACTGAGCTATTAGCAATCAGTTAAAATGAAAAACATTCCAAGAGGAAATTAATAAAATACATGAAATAGAAAGGAAAAACTACTTTAATATATTACTATAAAAGACATGTAAATAAGAACAATATGGAAATTTTTTACTTCAGTGTTAGAAAAGATTGAGAATATTGACTGAACTTGGTGTTAGAGTGTGAGGAAGTAACTAGTGTCATATACTATTGGCAGAAATATACTTGGTACCACTCTTGGAGGGAAATCTGATATAGGTTTACTTTTTATTTTTTTGGCCAGATAATTATATTTCTAGGAATTTTTCCTGTATAGATAAATTCACACTACTCAAAATAAAGTCAGAGTATTGCTATGTCTAATAAAAAGTGGGAAGTTGGTGGGATTTTAAGTACAACAACTATGGAAATCAGTATGGAGGTTTCTCAAAAGATGAAGCATGGAACCATTGTATGACCCTGCTTTACCACTCCTTGGTATTCCTCCTAAAGAATTAAAGTCATCATACTGTAGCCATACATGCATACCCATGTTTATAGCAACATAATTCACAATAGCCAAACTATGGAATCAGCCCAGGTGTCTACCAATGGATGAACAGATAAAGAAAATGTGGTATATATACCCAATGGAATTTTTTTTTAGCTATAAAGCAGAACAAAAATTATGTCATTTGCAGGAAAATGGATGGAACTTGAGAACATTATGCTAAGTGAAACAATCTAAACCCAGAAAGTCAGGGGTTCTATGTTTTCTCTCATATGTAGAAGCCAGAGAGAAAAAAGGAAAAGAAAGGTGTGTGTGTGTGTGTGTGTGTGTGTGTGTGTGTGTGTGTCGGGGGGAGGTGGATTTCAAGAAATTTGAAGGATAGAGCAGAGGAAAGGGACTGGGGTGGGAGGGAGGGAAAGGAGAAATTATATTGGCTAAAATATACTGTTATATTGTATGCACATACGAATACATAACAAACAACAAATCCCACCATTATATACAACTTTAACGCACCAATAACAATCTAGAAAAAAATTAAAAAGTAGGAACCCAGATCAATGCCCACCAATAGAGATCTGGTTAAGAAAGTTATATCATGTATAAGTACAAAAAAGATATATATGCGTGTATGTGCAGATATAAATTCAATTTATATCTGCTTTCATTTTCATATATCTTTGAGAAAAATGTATATTGTATTTCTATATAAAATCCTTACTTTATAGACAGAGAAATCAGCACAGAGAGACTGAGTAATTTGTTAAAGAACATATGGAAATAGGGTAGTACTTGGGGGTTTAAATGGGGAAAACTATTTTATATTCACTTATGAATATGTCAAAATGAACCCCACAATTATGTATAACTATAATGCACTAAAAATTTAAAGTCAGAATACATCCATCTATTATAATGCAAATGATCCATATAAAATTATATTGAAGGGTATTTGTTGACATGCTAACATGTTCACAATGCATTAGAAAAGTTCGTTAAAAAGCAGTATTTGATAAGTTCGCATTTTTGGAAATAAATGCTAAAATGCTAAAAGAATAAGGAAAAGAACTAGTGGACAGGGGTAAGGTTGGATTTGAACCTATTCCTGAGCCTCCAGTACTTGATCTCTGACTCACCAGCCAAACAAGGAATAAGAAGTGTGTGTGAGGGGGTCTTCATTCTTATTCAAGTGTTTTTTCCCACAATTTTTACTTTATTAGCTAATTGTTCAGTTCACAGCTTTGCTTTGTTTAGGCAAGTTAAGGCTCTTTCCATAGTTGAAGCAGATAATTAGTTCTTGATTGACTAATGATTATTCTTTGTGAACTGTTTCTGTAATACTGATAGTAAGGATGGCATAGAATAGACCATGGCTTACTTACTATGTAAAGCAAAATTCTTTAAATGAAAAAGGAAGATGGCTATACCAAAGAGAAAAAAATGTTGGCATTGGTACCCTTCCCACCGACCAGAGTTGTACAACATATTAGAATACAGAGGCATAATTAGAATGAATTGGTACCAATGACCAAATGGATTGCACATAAATTCTGCTTATGAATGTCATATAAATGTTGGGTTATACATCTTAGAGTTCCATAAATATTTCAATTTTGCCTATTTCAAATTCCATCTTTTATTTCTGTCAATTTTTAGAGCTCATGTACTTTGTGTTACGTAATAGGAATTATTATTTCCTTGATGGAATTTCCACTCCATCCACAATTTGGAAGAGGGCTAGAGCTAGAGAGAACTTTCAAATATTGAGAAGAAAAAGCATCTGCCCTCTGGGAGCCACGGTCTAGTGGTGATCACAGTGTTAACCAGAGTGCTCTGTTTGTGCTGGGCGTGGTGGGCTGGGGCAGCTGCTTTTCAAGGTAACAGCCTGCCCACCTGTCTCTCCCCTCTCTTCATTTATAATAAAGGCAAAGAAGATCTATGAGCAGAAATGCCGGGACAAAGATGAGGCAGAGCAGGCTGTCCACCGGAGCGCCAACATGGCAAACCAGAAGCAACAAGAAAAGGTACCTAGGCGGGCCCACAACATGATAAATCTGAGATTTACATCTATTAGTTAAAAGCCAGCTTAAAAAAATTTTTTTTTGGTGGTCCTGGACATTGAGCCCTGGCCTTTACATGAGCTAGGCAAATGTTGGACCACCAAGCTATGTTCCCTGCCCCTTTTTAATTTTTTTTTATTTTGAAACAGGGTCTTGCTAAGTTGCCCAGGCTGGCCTTGGACTTGTGATCTTCTTGCCTCATAAACCCAAGTACCTGGGTTTACAGATGTCTGCTACTGCACTGGGCCTAAGAATTTTAATTTAGAAATGGACCTGTATCCTAAGGTTAAGGCAATGTCTTCCCTTCATTTATGATGATCTTCTGACCCAGAAAAACCCTTGTCCCATTTTTGGAGTTGGGGAAAAGAGCTAGCAAAGTATGGCCATAGGGGAACAAGAGGTGGCATTAGAGGTCTGATTTTGTTCACCTTTTTAAAAACTCAAATTTTGTTGTTAGGCCACCTCTTGCTTGGGTGGATTAGAAATGTAATTTTATAAAATATTAGTATAAGATTGTCAGCCGGAGGGTAGGAGTATGTCTTTAGGAAGGCAGGGGCAAGATGCTTTATGATTCTTTTCTAAGGGTGAGAAGATTAAAGAGCAGGTTGAATGATTTGCTCCCGAGGGACTAGTCTCACCTTGTCAAAGTCATTGCTTTTACATCTCTTTTGCCAGGTCCAGTGTTCCTGATCTCTTGTTTTTTTCTTTCCCACAGCTCTTTGTGAAACTGGCAACTTCCAAGACTGCAGTAGAGGACTCTGGTGAGGGAGCTGCCCCCACCGATGGGAAGGGTGGGTGGTGGGGTTTGTGTTATCCTAACCTCTGAGAAAAGTACTTTTACAACCAAGAACAGATGTATATAAAGCAGAATTATCCAAACGTCAGAAGTGAAGAAGGAAGGTAAGGCAAGGCATGTCGGGATGTTGGTGAGGGGAGGAAGGAAGAGCAGACCCCAGGTAGGTGGTGGAAGCAGGTCAGGCCTAGATTCTGGCCACTGTCTGCTGAGGTCTTGCTGTGTGAGACCTGAGTGAAAGGTAGGATGGGTGGGGGGGAGACATGTAGCAGCTGCTCTGTAATCAGGTGTGCACTGACTTTTGGGGACATCTATCTAAAAACCTGTTTCAGCCCTGGTAGCCCTTATCTGCTTTGGAAGAATCAGCCAAGTAGCACAGAAATCTAATCAGGTGCTTGTGAAGGCTTCCACTTCCCAGAATATCCTGCAGGAGATAACATGTTATGAGGAGGGTCACTTAGGAAGCCTCTAAATCCAAACTAAAAGTGTCTTAGTGCTCCTTTGGGACTCAGGAGAGTTTCTTTTGCATCTCTTGTCTGATGGTTTTCCTGGAAATGAAAATTATGGAAACCATTGTAGTAGACAAAGGAAACCCCGGTTGAGGTTCCTCTTCAGCTTTCACTTCTTTCTTGGGGCATTTCTTGCTCAATGTTTGGTTCAATGTTCAATGAAAGTGACACCCATCTTTGCTTATCTCACCAAGAGGTTGTGAGGGTGAAAGGTGTAATTTTGGTCTTCCAAAGTTCAGAGCTCCTGGGGACTCTTCAACTCCATGCAAGTCTCATGAGCCTGTCTAGTCTGAAGTGACACTCCTCTCTTCTTTTGCAGACAAAGCGTACATGCAGCACGTCCACACGCTGGATAAGGTCCGAGAGGACTGGCAGAGTGAGCACATCAAGGCCTGCGAGGTAACCGGAACCGGAAGCTGCTCAGGGCATGCCTTCGGCCTACAACCTGTAGACTCTGCCTCTTATTATAGCACTCCAATTCTCATTCCACTAAAAGCTTGAGAGTGTTGGAAATTAGGACTTTCAGTGATGAAGGGAAGGAATTAAAATACTTTCTTCCAGGCCTCATCTTTCAGCTTCCTCCTCATCCTGACCATGCTGTCCAACTCTATCTGGAGCTTCAGTCTAAGCTTTGGTCAGTGCAGGCAAGAACCAGCTGAATTGGTGAATGGTTGGCTGAGTCTACTAATGAACATTGAGAGCCTTGCCCGTACTGGCTGGGTTCTATGGGGAATGCAGATAGCTGGTGAGCGGGCTTTGAAGTTGTTTTTCAGTTTCACCAGTATCCCCCTTTCATGTTCAGCACATGACCTCGTGATTTCCCAGAAAATTTTAAAAGATATAATCCAGAAACTTCCTCAAGTTTCTGTCCCCTTGTCTGGAAGTTTCCTTACCAGTGGTTGTCCAAGTGTGGTTTTAGGACTAGCAGCATGAGTATCAACTGGGAAATTGTTAGTGATGTAGAGTCTCAGACCAAGCCCAGACCATTAGAGTCAGAAACTCGGGGTCCAGTGACTTCTGTGAATTCAATATGAGAACCACTGATCAATAGCTCCCCTTCTCCTGTCAGAAGTGAAAAAGGGTGGCTCCCTGCCCTGTTGAGATCTTATCCCATCTAGTTGGCCTTTTCCCACCCCCTTGGGCATAGCTCTTTTTAACATGAATGGCTGCTGTCTTGTATGCAGACTCCGTCATTCCTAGCTTTACATTCCACCAGCTTTTGTTACCCTCTGTATTCTCTCCAGTGCTGAGCCCTGGCTGTGAGTTTTGAAGTTTTATTCTAATCCTTGTCACAGCCTAAGGTTTGCTTCCCTGCAGCTGCTCCCTCTTCTCTCAGAGGTCACCAAAGATCTCCTTGGTGTGAGGTCCTTTGGGCCTTTGTACCATTCCATTTTACTTTTTTTTTTTTTTTTTTTTTTAGTTGTAGATGGACAGAATGCCTTTATTTATTTGTTTATTTTTATGTGGTGCTGAGGATGGAACCCAGTGCCTCAGCATACTAGGCAAGCACTCTGCCACTGAGCTACACTTTTTTTATTTTTACTGTTTGTGGTACTAGGGTCAAACCCAAAGCCTTGTGTATACTAGGCAAGTGCTCTATCACTGGACTACACCCCAGCCCAGCCTTTGTGGTTTCTAATGTTTGTTTTTTGACCTCTCTCTACCATTTGATACTGTTGGTCACTATGTCACCACTAAAGGACTTTTTTTCTGCTTTATTTTCCTAACTCCACACCCTCATGAAAAGCCTGGAATGAGCCCATTTTTATATGATTTAAAAGTTGCCAAGTCATATCACATACATTTCATAGATGCAAATGTACTACTGAAATCTGCTTGGGAATGATAATATCTAGGTCATCTCTGGGGAACTGAAGAAAGTGATAGATATTGGGGAAGTCCCACAGGGAGTTCACCAAAATCTGATGCAAATATGGCCCCCAAATGGTCTGGGGTTGTGGCTAAGCTGTAGAGTGCTCGCCTAGCATGTGTGAGGTGCTGGGTTCCATTCTCAGCACCCTATAAAAATAAATAAGTAAAATAAAGATATTGTGTCCAATTACAACTAAAAAAATAAATATTTAAAAAATATTCTGACAGAGCTGGGTGGTTGGTATGTGGGTATTCACTATTTTGCACTCTATGATTCTATATGAAATATTCTATCATAAAAATACAGGTGAAATAATGCATTTATTTCAAAATACCCAGGTAGTAGGGTAGTTGGTAGTGATACCAGTAAAACAGAATGAGTCTTGGGTTGATAAATGTTTGGTGATAGATACACAGGGACTCATTATACTATTCTCTCTATTCATGTATATTTCAAGTTTTATATTATAATTATTTTTTTGTAGTAGGGATTGAAACCGAGATGCTTTAGCACTGAGCTACATCCCCAGTCCTTTCATCTCCCCACCTCCTCTTTTTAAATTTTGAGATGAGGTTTTGGTAAGTTGCTGGAACTTGGTCTGGAACTTGAGATCCATCTGTCCCAGCCTTCCAAATAGTGGAATTGAAGGTGTACATTACTGTGCCTCGCTCAAGTTTTGTATTACAAGAAGCCTAAAAAATGTAGTAGCTATGACATTCAATGTTTTAAAAAATGTTAATACATACAACACTTACTGTTGAATAGAACATCATCCACTTTGTTGAATAGCTTGATTTTTCAAAAGTTGGCATTTGCTTATATCCAAACACTGTTGCTTAGGCAGTGACTTTTATTTTACCTTTTTTTTTTATTATGGAAAAATTTAAACATACCCTAAGACAAAAAAACAAGTAAGAGAGCCCCCATGTCCTCATCAACTAGCTTCAATAATTATGACAGTTTTGCTTGTCAAATTAGTAGGAGGGGAGCGTGGGGGCTCTGGCAGGCTACACGGGTGGACATGTCCATAAGGCATTTGGAAATGTCTGCTGGAACTCAGGCTAGAACACTGTTGTCTCTGGTCATCATTATGTCTTACCTTCAGAACTCTGTCTAGCCCTGTTTATGTTAAAATGTATCAGGATCCGTTTATGTTGTTAATGCTGAGCTTCTTCAGTGGTGGTGGTGGGGGAGTACCCCATGAGACAATAAGCTTACAGACAATTGAAGGTTGACACTACTTAAGTCACATCTAGTCTAAAGGATGGCTTCTTTGTTTGCATATGTATGTACAAATAACTGTCTTTCTGTAGGTATTGGAGGCTCAAGAATGTGAACGAATAAACTTCTTCCGGAATGCACTGTGGGTACATGTGAATCAGCTGTCACAACAATGTGTCAAAAGTGATGATGTAAGTCAGAGGTTCTAGGGAGGACTGTGGCTCTGTGTACTGGGTTCATTAGATGGAAAGAACCCTGGGGGCTTATTAGTTCATCCTCTCTCCCTGCTCCCTTGGAGAGAGGCAAAGTGACTTGCCCAAGGCCACACATTGACTTCATACAAGTGCCCAGAAAAACATGCAACCTGCCTGACTCCTGATCCATGACTTTCTAATTAAGACATTCAGAATTAAGGCAGGAGAGCAGAGAAGGGAACCCAAAGACAGCTTAATGGATGGAAGACAGATGTCACAGCATGAATGTGAGTCCCAGAGACTGCTGCAGTCTGTAATAAGGTCACTCAGGATAGCACCAAGTATTGCAGACTGACCTGTGCCCAGGCTGATAGTCCCTGCAGGGATGAAGATGTTCTTCACCTGTATTTTCATGGCCATTGTCTAGGATTTACTTGTGCACAGTCATTTCAGGTCCCCAGATCTCAGAGCATCACCTCAGGTTATCACAAATTTCTTTGTTGAGAAATAGCCTTTCTTACCCTCACTTAGACGACACACTCACTTTAAAAGAATGTCTCAAAACCCAGAAAACCCTTAGAATTGAATGGAAGAATTTTTCTTTAAGGTAGGCAATTGTATTTGTATGTGGTGTTGGTGTTGTATCATGGGACTTTGTATCTAGTTTTTTGTAATATAGTTTTTTTTTTAAAAAAAAACAATTTACAGCCTAAATTTTTGTCTTGACACAAAGATACATTTATTTCCTGGAATATTTTTTAAAAATTGAATAGCACATATTCACAAAAACCATTATATTAGTCTGGGACCTGGGAATGTTTTTTGTTTCTTTTCAAAATTTGGAGTCAGCCATTCATCAAATCTCTTTTTTTGTGTGTGTGCTATAGGGGCTTGAGTCCAGGGGCACTCTACTACTAAAACTACACCTCCCAGGCCTTTTTATTTTGACACATGGCCTTGCTAAATGGCCCAGACTGACCTCTAACTTGTGATCCTCCTGCCTCAGCCTCCTGAGTGACACCATGCCTGGCTCAAATCTCCTTTTCTTTTTTGGTACCGGGGATTAGAATCCAGGGGCTCTTAACCACTGAGCCACATTGCCAGCCCTTTTTCACTTTTTATTTTGGGACAGAGTCTTGTTAAGCAGCTTAGGGTCTCACTAAATTGCCGAGGCTGGCTTTGAACTTGTGATCCTCCTGCCTCAGCCTCCCAAGTCACTGGTATTACAGGTGTGTATCCCCCCGCAACCCCCAACCATGACTGGCTCAAACCTCCTTCTTAAAGGAGCTGTGCCACAATTATCACGGACCTGCTTTTATCTAAGGATTCATCTTCTTTTTGTTAGATGTATGAACAAGTTCGTAAAACTTTAGAAATGTGCAGCATTGAGAAGGACATCGAGTACTTTGTGAATCAACGCAAAACTGGACAGATTCCACCAGGTGAAGGGGGACAGGAGGCTGGGACGGGGAGAACTGTTTAAGCCATTCTGTTAGTCTTTCCTGTCAGATGTCATTGAGTAAGACACCTGCTGAGTTAGCTTACTGACTGAAATAAAGGAACTTATAAGAGAAAGGGTTTATTCTGGCTCACAGTTTTGAGGTTCCAGTCCATGGTTGGTTTGCTGGTTCCTTTTGGGCCTATGGTAAGACAACACATCATGGGGAGAGCATGTGACAGAACAAGTGGCTCTCCTCCCAGCTGGGATATGAAAAAGTGAAGGAAGAGAGACCAGGGTCCACAATCTCCTCCAAGGGCACACTCTCAATGACCTCAAGGTGTCCTCCTGGGCCCCACTTCTCCCAATAGTGCCAGGATGTGGACCAAGCCTGTAATGTATGAGCCTTGGGGGGACATTCCAGATCCAGCCTTCAGCTTCTTAACAGTTCCTTTCTCCATGACTCTCCTAGCACCCATCATGTATGAGAATTTCTACTGCCCGCAGCGGAATGCCGCCCCACCAGGAAAGACCACAGGGCCTAACTTGGCAAGGTAACAACCAGCTGCCTTTCACATGAAGAAAATACTTTCAATAAATGTTTTTTATCATTAATATTCTAAAACATAGTCCATTCAGTTGGGCTGGGGATGTGGCTCAAGCGGTAGCGCGCTCGCCTGGCATGCGTGCGGCCCGGGTTCGATCCTCAGCACCACATACCAACAAAGATGTTGTGTCCGCCAAGAACTAAAAAAAAAAAAAAAAAAAAAAAAAGACATAACAGTTGGAACAGATCTATCATTGCCTCTGCATAGCGAGGTTGCTAGGTTTTTAGAAACAGCGCTTTGAGCACAAGTGCTAAGTGGATTTTATTGGTCATACTTCAAGGAGGACTATGTCATGCCTGAATGTGATCACTATTATTCCTTTATATATCTTATACTTTTCTTATAGCAGGAGTTAGCAAACTATGGCCACTGTGAGTCAAATCTGATCTACCTATTTTTTTTGGATAGCAAGGATTGAACTCAGGGGCACCTGACCTCTGAGCCACATCCCCAGCCCTATTTTTTATTTTATTTAGAGACAGGGTCTCACTGAGTTGCTTAGCACCTCGCTTTTGCTGAGGCTGGCTTTGAACTTGTGACTCTTGTCTCCCAAGCCTCTGGTATTACAGGCATGCACCACCATGCCTGGCTGATCTGTTTTTGTAGAGTCTGTGAGTTAAGTTTTTACATTTTTAAATAGCTGAAAAAAATCAAAAGGATACTATTTCATGATATGTGAAAATCAGATGAGATTCAAATTTCAGTGTTCATGTAGAGACACATTTTGGGACACAGCCACTCTTAGTAGTTTATATTTTGTTTATGTTTTTCCACTAGAGCTGAAGAGAGTTGTGACAGAAACAGTAAATCATTTTCTACTGGGTCCTTAACAGGAAAATTTTGCTGCCTCTCCTATTATAGTTTCTGAAGGAAGAGAAACTTCTATATAAAGTCAGTTAGAAGTCTAAGCTGTTGAATTTTCTGTTTAAGTTGTAGGAAACATGAGGAGTGTTTGGGAGGGATTGCATGTTCACTATCGTATTTAAGAACACCAGGCACTGTTCACAATAATTAATGTGAAC
Organism: Urocitellus parryii; assembly: GCF_045843805.1. NCBI lineage: Eukaryota > Metazoa > Chordata > Mammalia > Rodentia > Sciuridae > Urocitellus > Urocitellus parryii. The sequence continues at coordinate 27,293,782 of NC_135543.1, forward strand.
TAGAAGTTTTAATCCTTACAATGAGGTAGGAGCTGTTAGTATTTCTGTCTACGTAAGAAGATGATGATGAACAAGGAGACCGGTACATCTTGCCCATATAGCTGGGGTTTTAATCCTGCCAGCCTAGGTTGCAGGGGCAGGGCCCTGCATCCCTACCCACTATGCATCTGCCCCTCAGCACCTTATCGTGTCTGCACCTCAGATTTCAATAGGTCAGGGCTGCAGATCATTTGCCTCATCTGAGCTTTCTTGGCCCTTTAGTACAAAAACCAGAGCTGATAAGAGTATAATGTGCTTGTAAGTATGAAGCAGCAAATTATGAAAATAACACAAACTTATGTGAAGGACTTTGGTTTTCATTTCTTACAGGAGAGGACCTCTCCCAGTTCCTAAAAGTGTACCAGGTAAGCCATCAAGAAAGGCGTTTTGAAATTCTTAGGTCAGGTTTTCTTTAAGATTGAAGAGTTAAAATTTTGAAATAAGGGGTAAGAAGGGATTAAATAGGACTGAATTCCCAAGAGGATGAACTTGTATTAGAATCTCATGGTAATACCGTTGGTCACAGAGTGAAATTTGGTAATTGGTGGTTTGTTTTATAGCTTATCCAAGAGAATTTAACTACTAAAGTGACAAAAGAAACTTTTTCTTTTGAGATCTTCAAACCTGCCTTTATTGTTGTCGTGATAGATGTACATGTGCACACAAACACTTTCACTTTGATTGTATTGCTATTACTTTCAGTACAGTGGGAAAGAAAACATCATATTGTTGCAGGAAATGTAACAAAGGCTAGAAGGTTAGGAAATATTGAGAAAAGGGAAGGTTAACATCAATGACTAGGGAGACAGAGACATTACAGTATCTGATGGCTAAAAATATTGTGTAGTCCTGTGATTAAAATTCTCAAGCCTGATGATCAACCTGTTGGAGTTCTGATGTAGAGGCTTTCTCTAGAGGTTCCACTGTATAAAAGGGCTAACAAACAATGATAAAATTTTATTAAGGCTGTGGAAAACTAGATAGAGTGAAACCATAGTTTTAGTATTTGAGAATTTATAATAAATTGATATCAAAAATGAATTAAAATAGAAGCAATAATGAATGTTTGAAATATTATAAAGGACTTTTTGTCCCTTAAGAACTGTAGAAATCTCTATTTTTTAAAAATAAAATAATTATAATTATAAACAATTATTATTTAGTAAATAGACCAACAAAAAGCCTAATGAATTACTGTGTACACTTACAACCAAAAGAAACTTATTATAAGACAATTTTATCAGAGATTATTTCAACTTGGATCATGTGATACAATTCCCCCCTTTGGATTACACAGACATGTCATGTATGGAAGGTATACGTATCTGAAAGTAGGTAACTTAATATTATGTATTTTGTACACTGCTCATAATGGGATCTTTCACTGATCACACTGGTAGTCCCCTTTTCCTCTGAACTCCTAGGATTCCTCTGGGAGAACCACACATCTCAGCATTTTTTTGTTAGTTTTTTTTTTCCCCTGAATAATTACAAGATCCCTGAGGACAGGCACTTTATCTTCTCTTGAAACCCTACCTATACCTAATATAGTCCTAGGTACCTAGTAGGTCCTTAAAAATATTTACTATTTAAAGGAAAAAAAGTGTTATCTACCAGCATTCAAAGGAATGAGGGAAGAAAATAACTTTGTGTTTGAGGGCTCAGTAAAAAAATGTAATGACTGATGAATATACAGTGCTGAAATCATATCTTTGAATAATATATTGATTTAATTTATTTCTTGTTTTCTTATAATTACCAGTTGATTATATGGGACTTAATTTTGTATATTTTTTTGTTCTTTTTAGTTATACATGATAGTAGAGTATTATTTTGTAAATTTTTGAAGATGGCTTTACTGCGGATACTAATATCTAGACTTGGATGAAGGAGTGATAATAGAGACTTCTAGAATGTTCTCTGGTTTGTAGTCATGACAGTTATAGGTTTCATTGCCAGATACATTTTCTCCTTACAAAAAGGTAGTCACCCAAATCTTTGAGTACCTTGGTTTGAAAAGAGTTAAGATCCATCATGAAAAAAACAGTTAGAATGCTGTTTTATGTTCTGTCCTCTGTAGATGACCCTGATTATTCTTTGGTTGATGACTACAGTTTGCTCTATCAATAACATAAAGGTAAGAACTTTTAATTTTCACATAGTCAAGTTGCACTGGGATTGGTGATTGTGTTTCTGAGGCCTTTGAATCCTCTTTATGACACCACCTCAAACAAACCAGGCCTTGTGACAGGCCAGCACACTGGTGGGTGTGCTGTCATTTCAGCTTGACCTCTTTGGATCCTACAACCAGAAGCTGACTGGAAACACTCCTTGTGTATTTAACAGGGTATTTCCCCTTAATTAATTATCCTATGATTCTTTCTGCTCTGGTTAAAGTCTTTCATAGCTGTTACACATCTACATTTAGGCGTGCTCATGAACAACACAACATGGCCCTCCCTGTTTAAGTCATTTAGCTTTTAGTGTCTTCTGCTTCCCTCTAAAAGGGGGGAAAAGTCAAGTAAAGAGAAGTCACTGAAAACAATGTAAATGTCATCACATCACACTTATTACATTCACCCTGGAGTCACAGGGGCCGTCCCCCTCCAGAATGTCACTGCTCTGAACCCACAAACCACAAGGATTCTTGGAAGAGCACTAGAAAGTCAGCTGTCTCATAGTGGCTGGTTCTCCTTGGCACTCAGATGCTTAGAACAAGCCCCAAATGAAAAGCAGTCTTCACAAATGTAAAAATAAAAAAATAAAAAGGGTTGGAGATATAGCTCAGTGTTAGAGCATTTCTGGGTTCAACCCCAGGACTACAAACAAACAAGAAAACAAAAAATTCAGTGAAACTCCTCATAAAGGTTTTTTGTTTTTATTTTTGTTTTGATACTGGGGATTGAACTCAGGGGTACTTGACTGCTGAGCCATATCCCCAGTCCTATTTTGTATTTTATTTAGAGACAGGGTCTCATTGAGTTGCTTAGTGCCTCACTTTTGCTGAAGTTGGCTTTGAACTCACCGTCCTCCTGCTTCAGCCTCCCAAGCTGCTGGGATTACAGGCATGTAGCACTGTGTCTGTCATAAAGCTTTTTTTTTTTTTTTTAACCCAAATGGGCTTACCTGGGCTACAACCCTATAGGCATTTAGAAGCCAAGAAAAAGTCTGAAAGGCTATATACTTGAACAGGTAGTAGTTTTCCTTTTTGTTTATCCTGTTTTCTAATTTAGCTACAAGAAGAATGTATTACTTCTTTGATGAAAGACTGTTTTGAAGGGTTGGTCTATTTGCATTTTCTTGATCTTGTTTTTTCTTGGGAATCACAAGAAGTAGGTCAGTGAGATACAGGAAATCATAAAAGAACTGGACCAGCCTCCCACCTCCTCTCACTGGCCTGGTATTAGTAATATTTACTGTCAGTTATGAAACAAAACAGGTTGTTTTGTTTGTGGTACTGGGAATTGAACCCAGAGCCTTACACATATTAGGCAAGCATTCTACCACTGAGCTACATTCCTGGCCCTTAATTTTTTTTTTTTATGTTTTGGGGGTACCAAGATTGAACTCAGGGCTACTCAGCTACTGAGCCACATCCCAAGCCCTATTTTGTATTTTATTTAGAGAGAGGATCTCACTGAGTTGTTTAGTGCTTCACTTTTGCTGAGGCTGGCTTTGAACTTGTTATCCTCCTGTTTCAGCCTCCTGAGCCTCTGGGATTACAAGCATGTGTTATGGCTATTTTTAAATTTTGAGACAGGTTCTTACTAAGAGGCTCAGACTGGCCTTGAACTTGTGGTCCTCCTGCTTAAGTCTCCTGGGTAGCTGGGATTACAGGTGTGCACCCCATCTGACACAAAACAGGATTTAACAGTGTTCTCAAGGGATTTCCTACGGTGTTCTATCCACTGAAAAGTGCTTGCAAGTTAGTACATCATACATTGCTTCAGTCCTCTAATAATACCTACTTTGTGACTTATAGTCATTTTACTGCATAGTACAGAAGCCAAATTGTCTTAATTAAATAGGAATAATTAACTAGTATCCGTTTATATTTAAATACATGTTCTTGCTTAAGAAATGTATTTCATATTTAAGCAACTTGGCTGTAAAAGGTATGGAAATTGGAGAATAAAATACTCCATTCTCTAACTAGATATATCTTTCTGGCCTACAAATAAACTGTACTCTTTACAACCCATCATCATTGCTTTTTTCTTTCATAAGCTTCCCTTTTTCTCACCGAGAGGTGCAAAGCCCTGATTAGAGACACAGAGCAAGAACACAATAAATCAATCAACGACTTGGAATTCAGAGGGGAAACCTGTTCCATTTAACACTGCAGATGATGGCTGTGGGGCAGGGCATTGGCAGTTCCAAGAGTTTCTTTTTATTTATTTATTTTTTATTTAATTTTTTTGTTTTTAGTTGTTGATGAACCTTTATTTGGTTCATTTATTTATATGCAGTGCTGGGAATGGAAGCCAGTGCCTCACACATGCAAGTCAAGTGCTCTACCACTGAGCCACAACCCCAGCCCTCTTTTTATTTTTTTAATCTTTCTTTTCTGCCCTTACCTGTTTGGGTAAAGCTTATATTCTAGTAGAATATAATAGCATTGACCCCAAACTCTAGCTCCCCAGAGTCCAAGAATCTGATGTATGAGTGCAAGATGCTAGTGCCGTCACATTTACTTGAGTTCTCTCTCTTTCAAGTAATATAATTTTAATGTTTGCACCAGCTCAATGGATAGAGGCTCGATATCTACCTGTGTAATTGACCAAATTACAGAGAATCTTAAAGAAGTGAGCCTGGTTTAGTTAATAAACCAGTTAAGCAATTTATGCAATTTATTACAATACTTAAAATAGTTTTGAGTGAAACTTTGGAATGAAAATTTAAACAGAAAGATTTTGAAATTTGTGATTTGTTCTGTGGTTGTTGATTTTAGCTGCTATTCCTGTTTCTCTCTCTCTCTCTCTCTCTCTCTCTCTCTCTCTCTCTCTCCTCTCTGTGTGTGTATGTGTGTGTGTGTATGTGTATGTGTATGTGTGTGTGTGTGTGTGTGTGTATGTGTATGTGTGTGTGTGTATTTTAAGCTGCTATTCCTGATTTTAATTCTAACATGTTTAGGTAAAGACATTATAATTTTTGAATTTAAAAAATGCATATAAAATATAAATACTTGTGTTATCTACCATAAAGCATTTCCATTATCATCACCTTTCATTGTTCATTGCATGGAGCTTCCATTCCTCAACATTTCTTTTCCTTGACTAAGCAACACTTACTCTGGTTGATACACTCTGAAGGTGATGCGAATAGGTCATTCAAGTGAGGTTTCTTTGTAATTTTCTTTCAGAAGAGGAAGCTTTCTCCAGCTAGTGCTTCTGTGGCATGAAAAGAGGCACCCAGAGCAGCAGAATCTAGAGCTTTGTCAATCATGAAGACTTTGAAGTGAACCCTTGTTGCAATTCTTGAATATTTAAAATTTACAGTAGACATCAACTCAAGTTAGTAAAGTGCTACAGTTTTTTTTTTTTGACAAAGTTTACAAATTGCCTCAGCCTGATAAATAATTCTTTCCCACTCACTCACTGAAGTTGCAAAGGAACTGTTTGCTGTTTGGGATTTGTATTTAAATATATGTATTTAAATATAAACTTTTTTCTGTTTGGGAACTGTTTCCTGTTAGTGCTCCGTGGGGCAGAGGGGGCTGCAGTGGAGACTGAGCTGTCAATTGCAGAAGATGCACCTTTGGCTTTGGGCTTTGGCTTTTGCTCTGTATCCTGAGCCACAGAGCAGCATGGCTTTGGAATCTCACAGCAACACACTCTCATGGTTCAAGATTTAAAGTTACCCTCCTTTTTGGCTGGAAGACTTAGAAGCCACATTCTCATTTTACAGATGAAGAAACAAGGCCCAGAAGTGTGAAATCAGTTTCCTTACAGTTCTGCCAGCAGATGAGAGATGGAACTGGACCTAGTATGCAAGCTCATTCCACATCACTCGTACTAACTCTTCATGAAGTTGTGATGTTCAGGCTAAAATTAAAATTAAAAATGCCAAATAGTTTTGCCAGCATCTTTTTTCAACTGGGAAAATTACTAGGACTTAAATGTTAAACTTAAAAAAAATATGAATCACCGTGTGTACTAAATTACAGAGCAGCATATTTAACATAATCTGAGAAGCTGTAGATTGTAAATTATGCCACTGTTTCATGTACCACTCTGAAGGTGGGTTAGTGAAGGTGCCAATAGGTTTGTGACAGCCTGTTGACAGTCAAACCCATTTGAATTTGAGACAGTAAATTGTGACCAAAAAAAAAAAAAAAGTTCCTAGAATCAATGACATATGGCATTTAGATTATCTTCAATTCTGGGTCTTTATAATCTCTTGAAAACTTGCTAGACCCTGGAATCTTTCAAGAGTCAGTCTAACCCTTTTACAAATATTTGGCTCTTCCTCTGTCACCCATAAGCTATGGGGTGTTATGTACCTTTCATACAACTTTTGAGCAATGGGAAAATGGTGCATTTTAGTTAAAAGGAAAACAGCACTATTGCTTGTATGTTGTAAAGGTCACTACAAGGAGCAAATATTTATCTCTCCTGCCCTGTGCAATAACTTTCCTGGAACTATAGAAAAAAATGACTAAAAGAAGATTAATTATTTCCCCCTTTTAATATAAGGTGCTTCTAAGTGTGACAGCTTCTTATCATAGCAGGAAACTTGCATCAGTTGAATATCCTTTTGAGAAATTCATGTTGCAAAGGACCATTGACTTCCCCAAACTGAAACAGGCTCAGGAAATTTGCCTTTGCATTCAGATATGTTTTTAACTTTATTATTTATTGTTGGCTCCTCAGGGATTTCACTTTTCTATCAGTGTAATTGATGTAAAAGTGTTTTATGAATAGAAAATGATAATTTTATTGCTCTTTAAGTTTATTTGAAGTAAAATAAAGGTTCTTGGTGATTTGGGATTTCTTTTGCATTTTGTGTTAAAGACATCTCTCTTCCAAGCTTTTTATTTGACCCCTTGTCCCGTTTGCAGCTGTTAGACAACAGAAAAAGAAAGTTCTGGCTAGGAAGGCAAAAAAGAGTGCATTATAGAGCAAGCTACACAGTGGGCAACTGGGGCCTAATCCTGCGGGAACTCCCACCCGTCGCTGATGAGGGCTTGCAGGAGGCACTACTTTCCTGGCCCTTCTGGGATGCCTGTAATGATGGCAGAGTAGTTTTCAGGCAGGGACACATTCACTGGCGGTTGGAAATTGGGTTGGTGCTTAAGGGAATGGTAAATACTGAGGGGTTATAGATGGGACAGTGACAGTGTCTGGCCCCTGTGTGTCTTAGATCCATCTGCGGTTCATTAATTTGACTCCATCCTGTTATCACTTCTTCAAATCCCAACTTCCAAACTCTCTCTCTCTCTCTCTCTCTCTCTCTCTCTCTCTCTCTCTCTCTCACACACACACACACACACACACACACACACACACACACACTAGGAAATTTAGTAGGATAACGTAGTCTCCCTGGTCCTAAATCCATAATTGATATGAAGGGTGGCCATCTGCCATCTACAAGACAAGGAGAGGCATCGGACACAGTTTTAGTGGAACTTTTTCCATGTCCTCTGGTAAATATATCCCCTACCAACTTTATGGCCCAGTAGAACCTGAAATTGAAGGGATAGGAAGCATAAATTCCCCCGGTGGGTCAGTAGGAGCTATGGTGACAGAGACCACTTTAATCCCTTGGTTCCTAGACCTCTGTTTTCTACTTATTATAATTATAATCCATATTCAAATTTACCTATTAGAAAATTGTGGCCATATAAGCATCATAATGCTTCATCTGGGCCAGTACCCTAACCCTCCAAAGTATCATTCTTAAGCTGCTGCACCTTTAAGAGACCATCCCAACATTCCAACAGGACAGAACTCCAAGACAATGTGTATAGAGCAAGACATATTTGTATTGTCATACTAGTATTGTCATACTACCTTCACTGCAAAAGATCTCTTGGTATAAGGCAGGCATGCTGAATGGGGCATGATGGTTCCCAAGGTGGTCAAAATTGTTTTTTCTGGAAATATTATTTCGGCTCACTGTTTCAGAGGTTTCAATCCACAGTTAGCAGGTTCCATTGCTTTGGGCCTAAGATGGGGCAGAATATCAGGGTGGATATGTGTCCCCAAGGAAAGCTTCTCAGCTCATGGCAGTCAGAAAGGAGAGAGGGAGAGGGAGAGGGAGAGGGAGAGGGAGAGGAGGGGGAGAGAGAGAGAGAGAGAGAGAGAGAGAGAGAGAGAGAGAGAGAGAAACAGAGAGGGACAGGATACAGTCCCCAAGGGCACATCCCCAGTGACCCACTTCCTCCGACAAGGCCCTACCACCTTCAGTTTACACCACCTTCCATAGTCCATTCAAATTATTTATCCATCAATGGGTTGATCCATTGGTGAGGTCAGAGTCCTCATGATCAAATCACTTTCCCCAATTCCCATCTCTGAACATCGCTGCTTTGGTGACCAAGACTTCAACACATGAGAATTTAGGGAACATTCCAGATGCAAACCATAAGAATGGACAAAATGAATCTTACTCTTTTGAGGCCTAAAGAGGATATACATGCAGTACAAAAAAACCAGAAATACAGTGTGGCTGTTGTATTAATATTTCTCAGGGATGGCAATTAGGAAAAAACATGTCTAAAGGCCCTTTAGGAGAGTGATAATGAAAAACAATTTGAGAAACTCTTGTCTAAAGTTAGTTTTTTAAATGTTTATTTTTTAGTTGTAGTTGGACACTTTATTATTTTTTTTTTAATTTATATGTGGTGCTAAGGGTCGAACCCAGGGCCTCACACATGCTAGGCAAGCACTCTAACACTGAGCCACAACCCCAGCCCCTAAAGTTATGTTTTGTGGAACTCCATAATGATATATCAGTCACTCTCTAAGCCCTTGGACCGTGGTGCTGGCCCAGGCACAATGCAGGCCAAGAGGGCAAATCCATTCTTGGAATTAATCCCAATAGAGAGGAATTTCTGCCCCTTACAGGGCAAAAGAGGTTTGATGGAATAAGTTCACCACCAAGTGGCTGGTTGGTCTCTTTGAGGGATAGTAATGCATTTAGGGTTCAGTCCTAACCATTGGGCTAATTGGTTAGATAATCATCAGTAGGCAATAGATCAGAGTGGGTCAGCGGAGGGTCCCTGAATAGTCTCCATTTCTCCCAACATGGCTATCTGTTCATGAACTCACTGAGAAAGCACTAGAGTAGCCAAGGACAGAGTCCAGCTCACTTCCGGCAATGTGGCATCCTATCCCCCTTCCCCGCCTCATTGTTCTGCTCATCCTCTGTGATGGATATTCTCTTGTGAGTGTTGATAAGACAAAGGTTTGTACATTTTCTTGCCCATTCCCACGGGCCCACCCTTACTCTTCTTCCCTAGACCTCTTTGTCTTTTTCTAAGTTTCTTTCCTGATCAATCAGTCATGTGCTACTGCCCATGAGTCAATGTATTTACCTTGGACCACATCTTCCTTCACAGTAAGTTCATGACTGGCTGGATTGCATGATGCACTACCTCTTGGGAGTGCTTGTCTTCTCTGTTTTTTGCAGTCACTTCTGAGTGGGGCTGTAGTGTGACAGCCATCCTCAAAAAGACCAACAATAGCACGCACAACCCACCTGTTGCTCAGTTTTTTCTTCCTTACCAACTGGGTTGAAGGAAATTTATAAAGGCTATAAGTATGAGCTGGAGGAGAGACCCAGGTGCAACAGAGAACTGATAGGCCTGCATTACCTGTTGGATACCATGCCTGGGCTTTCTGGATTCACTTAGGCCTGATCCAGAATGCACTGCGCACCATATCCATTGCAGGGTGGATTTCTGATGTGCCCACCTTGTCTATGACTCAGGGGATATGAAGAAAGCTGACGTAATTTAGAAGTGACATTTTTAAAAAATATTCATATTTCCTTTATAATTTTACAAAATGCATCTCTCTCTCTCTCTCTCTCTCTCTCTTGGTATCAAGGATTGAACTCAGGAGCACTCAACCATTGAGTCACATCCTCAGCCCAATTTTTGTATTTTATTAGACACACGGTCTCACTTAGAGCCTTGCCTTTGCTGAGGCTAGCTTTGAACTCGAGACCCTCCTGTCTCAGCCTCCTAAACTGCTGGAATTATAGGCGTGTGCCACTGCACCTGGCTCAAAATGCATCTCTTTATTTGCACATTTTTGTGACAGTAAGGATTGAACCCAGGAACATTCTATTATTGAGCTACATCCCCAAGCCTTTTAACTTTATTTTTTATTTTAAGACAGTATCTCACAAAATTGACTAAGTTGCCCAGACTGGTCTTAAATTTGCCATCGTGTGCTTCAGCCTCCTAAGTAGCTGGGAGTAGAGGTATGTGCTACCATTCTTGGCTCTTTGCATCTCTTTAAATGCCACCTTAGCAGCTTTCTGGTGTCCCCACTATTCTCTGAGTGACCCGAACTTATGATTTTCTTTAGCCCGAAACAACAATTGATAACCAACCTATTCTATTATCATTTGCCTCCATACCTTTAAAAGACATTGATGTTGGGTGAACTCCTGCACCTGACTTATACCTCAAGCCCCACAGGGGAGGCCAGAGTCATTATGATGCTGCAGCACATATGTGATCATATTCCACTGCCAGTGACATGCTTGTCATTTGGCCAGGTGGGAATAATTGCAGAATGCTATCCTGACACTACTGCTGAGTACCATTTATGATACCAGCCGTCTTACTCTGAGGTCCCCCAGAAAGAGGGACTGAGAAAAGGATTTGAGATCAAGAAGTGTACTGAGGAGGTGAACTAAGAAAACATCAATCGTGGAATGGGAAGTGAGAAAGGGAATAAAAGGAAGTAAATAGAGTATGCTATCAATCAAGTTGCTGATGTGGGAAACTGGGGCTTAATTCCCCTGGAGGACTCTGGGAAACAGCATATACTATCTGAGAACTAGTTCAGCCAAGGAAGGGGTGAGGGAACTGAGTGTTAGTATTAGTTTGCTAGAACTGTTGTAATCATAAACTGAGTGGCTTAAATAACAGTTTTGGAGGCTGGAAGTCCTCCAAAGATAAGGTGTGGACAAGACTGGTTTGTTCTGAGGACTGAGGGAGAATCTGTTCCAGATCTCTCTCCTCGCATTGCAGTTGGCCATCTTTTTCTCTGTGTCTTCCTGATGTCTTCCTTCTATAGGTCTCTGTGTCCAAATTGTCATTCTTTGTAAGGGCAACAATTGTAACAGATCAGAAGCCTCCCTTATGATCTCGTTTTAACTTGATTTCTCCTGTAAAGACCCAATCTCCAAATAAGGTCACATTCTGAGATACTAGGGGTTTAGGAATTTGGAGAGGGGACATAACTCAATCTGTAACTGTATTTATATGCCAACTTCCACATGTGTTACTGGCTGAGGGTTGCCTCAGTTTGTATTATTTCTCTGACACTTCCGTACCAGTGGTCAAAGGGAGCTCGAGACAAAGAGATGCTAGTTGTTGGGATTTGGGGCTGCACACTCAGAAATGTAAATGTCACAGAATGTGAGTGGGGGCCCTAAAAGTGTCAGATGCTTTGGGGCTGCAAATGTCTATTTCTTTGACTTTTCAACTTTCTTGTTCTTTTAGCAGAGAAGATTATGAGGACAATAACAGAATAAAGGACAAATATTTTTATGCTCTCCTGTTTATAGAAACAAAATTCTGTTAATGGAAGAGACCCTATCTAAGGAAGACACTCTGCTAACAAAATGTAGGCTGGCCCTTTTTGGTATTTGCTTGTCCCACAAGTGTATTGTCTCAAGACACTGAAATAACTTAGAAGTTGCATGATTGCTTCTCAGTTTTGCAAAAATGTATTTAGTAATCAAGAATGATGAAATATTGTCTTTTACAGAATGTTGTAAAGGAAGTAATTGATTATTGTAGACTAAATGACTTCTCGGAAATCATGTTAGATGTTGCATCAATGGGGAATGGCCACCAGATGGCAACCAGAGACCATGCAATGGATTTTGTAAGCAAGCATAAGAAAGATCAACCCAGGGCTCCTTTGTGAGTCTGGCAACTTTCACCAAACTAGTTATAACAAATGACAAGTACTAGTCCAGATTGCGACATAGTCACATTAATTTTTGTAATGCTATAATATGAGAAATAGTCTTTTTATGAAAGACTAGTTCCGTTTTTAATTGATCAGGGTTTTTCTCATGAGATTAAATAGTATTTCAAATTCTCAAAGTTGCAGTGAAAATTAACACAACCTGTTAGAGAAAAATTTGACATATATTTATCAAAATTGAAACAAGAATCAGCCTCTGAAAACATTTTCACATCTAAGAATCTATCTTATTGAAATACATATTCATAGGGCTGGGGCTGTAGCTCAGTGGCAGAGCGCTTGCCTAGCATATGTAAGGCACTGGGTTCGATTCTTAGTACCACATAAAAATAATAAAACAAAGTAAAGGCATTCTGTCCATCTACAACTACAAAAAAATTGAAAAAAATACACATGTATAGACATATATAAGAATGATCACTTTTATAAGCATTTTTTATTTGTTACAAGCATTGTTTTTAATAGAGAAAAAATTGCAAGCAGTTTAATGTCTATCAGAAGTCTATTTAAATAAAAATTAACTAAGGGAAAAAATGAGGTAGAATTTTCTGTTTCTGAAAAAAAAAGGATATCCAAGATTTATTAATTAAAAGGTCACAGATGATATATACATAGACGTTGAGTATTCATGAGTGTGTTATTTGTATATGGATTGGAAAAAATAACACTGAACTGTTATAATAGTCAATTCTGGGAGAGGAGAATTAACTTATTGGCACATGGACATCTGTACTGTTTGCAGACACATTTAAAAATAATTATAATTTAACTGGGCGTGGTGGTACATGCCTGTAGTCCCAGCTACTCAGGAGGTTGAGGCAGGAAGGTTGGTTGAGCCTATGAGTTCGGGACCAGCCTGAGAAACACAGGGAGACCACATTTCAAAAAAAAAAAAAAAATACATTGTAATTTTAAGATATTATAGAAATTTTTGAAGGAAAGCAAAAGTGTATAATCTCAACAACTAACAGTCAATATACTGTGACTATTATGAAGAATACAGTATCTTTTTAAAAAATTAAAAATAGTTGTACACATTTTATGGGATACAGTGTGATAAGTCAATACATTCATACAATGTGTAATGATCAATAAGGGTAATTAGCATTTCCATTTCCTTGAATATTTATCATTTCTTTGTGTTTGGAGATTTGGAGTTTCTCTTTTCTAAGTTGTTTGTAAAATATGTAATGAATTGTGCAAATATATTCACCCTACTGTTCGGTAGAGCACCAGCACTTATCCCTCCCATCTATGACTTATCCCCTCATGTTCTTGTCCTCTAGGGAACACTATTCTTCTCTCTACTTCTGAGATTAGTTTTTTTAGCTTCCAAATATAAGTGAGAACATACATTTTTTTCAAGGCAATATTTCTAGAATGAAATATATCTGAACTTTATCTTGTCCCCAATGTGTAAGTATAGAAAGCTGCAAATGTGGAGAAGATAAGCCTGGCTTCCTATCTTAAAAGCCTATTTATGTAGTATTACTGCCTAGGTTCAAATCTCAGCTCCACTATTTAGTAACTGTGTGGCCTTAGGCAAACAATTCAACCTCTCTGAGCCTTAACTTTCTCTATGAAATGAAAACAATAAAATCATCAACTTTGTAGGGTTAGGAGAACCAAATGATTTAATATGTGAAAAGTACTTAGAACAACACCCGGAAGATAGTAAGAGCTCAGGAAATGTTGGTGGTACAGCACAGGGTAGCAAATCCCTTCACTGCTAATTTGGCTCTGCTTACTCTCAAGGCAAAATTTTTAGCATCTCTGCAAACAGCAATTATAAATAGAAAAGACAATTTGTAGTTGTTTTATTTTTTGAAATTAATCTGTTAAATTATTTTGAGATTAGCTTTCAATTTCATATACACCACACATTTAAATTTGCCAGGTCTCTTCACCAGCTAAAGCAGCCTCCTTTGAGTTGCTTTCTAAAGGACCCTCATTTCCTCCCTTCTCTTCCTTCTCCCAACCTCCTTGGTTAACTCCTTTTTATATGCAGCTCACCTGCCCTCGTGTAACCTTTTTATTCCATCTTTTCAAAGTAGATCTCTTTTCCCCACAGATAGCAACATCATGATTTATTTATGCGTTGTGTGGGCTTCCCAACTAAACTGTAAAATTGCAAAAACACGCAAGTACTGGTTCTGTCTTGCAGACCAAGTAGTGGGTAGTACATAGTAGAACTTTAAGAGTGAAAAGGAATTTGAATTGGTGGAGACCAGTGAGGGTATTTCAAACTGGGAGAAATATCAGCAGAAGTTTCCAATAGTACCTGGGCATGGTGGTGTGTACCTGTCATCCAGCTATTTAGGAAGCTGAGGCAGGAGGATTGCTTGAGCTCAGGGAGGGATGATGGGGTGGGGTGAATCAATGGGTACTTAGTTAGATAGAATAAGTAAGTTCTGGTGTTCTACTGCATTGTAGGATGACTATAAATAATAAACTGTATATTTTGAATGTGTTCACAAAAAATGGTGTTAGAGAAGATAGATATTTATGTTCTTTTTGGAGCATATGTCTCTTTTCCAGCCTGGAATTTCTATGGAAATAATAATGAATAAATACCATTTATTGAGATGTCTGTTGCTGCAGATACCTTTCTCAGTTAGCCCATTTAATACTCCTGACATCTCAAACATCAAACATCTCAAAAATCTTACCCTGATTTTTTCTCCTATACTGCAGATTTAAACCACTGGTACCTTACACTGAGCTACATGCTCATCTCTTCTCCCTTCCTTTTTTTTTTTTTTTTTTTTTTGAAATAGGGTCTTACCAAGTTTCCAAGGTTGCCCTGGAACTTGTGATCCTCCTTCTTCAGTTTCCTGAGTTGCTGGAATTATAGGCAAGTGCCATCACTTCCCACACTTATCTTGATTTGAACATTACATAGTGTATATGTGTATCAAAACATAAATCTGTGCACTTTTATATGTCAATTAAAAATTAAAAATAAAGTAAAAAAGAGCAAGGAGAATATGTAAATACAATACCATTTTATATAAGGGATTTGAGCATCCACAGATTTGGTGTCTGAGGGGCTAAAGTGTGAAGGGTATAGAGATCATGAGGGAAAGGGAATCCTGGAATCAATCCCCTAAGGATTTGTATACACCAACCCTAGGATACACAAATATACATTCTGGGTAGCTTGATAACATTTTGGTTGCTGTTGAAGATTTGGAATCAAAACATAGAGAACTGGGCTGGGGATGTAACTCAGAGGTAAAGTACTTTAGTTAGATCCTCGACACTGCTACAAAACAAAACAACTCCCCACAAACTGTATTTCATATGATTAACTCACAAACAAGACATCATACAGACTGTACTCTGAAGTCCTTTCCAATTCCCATGCTATATTCCTGGATTTTTCACTCTGGAGTGTGCTATGGATGAATGAATAGTCTTTTTTTCTCTTCCCATACAGTCTATCTCAACTGTAATTCCAACACCAGACAGAACAGGTCAGATACATTTGCTGGATTCACTGAATCTTGTCTGTGTTGACAATTTTCTAGAAACCCTTGGGATACATCAAGGAATGAAAGAAAGAACCCTGCCCTTGAGGAGCTCACATTCTAAGAGGACTGCCAAGCACTAATAATAAACATAAAAACAAATTCTATAGAATTTTAAGAGGTGCTAAATGCTTAGGAAAAGAGAAATCATAGAGCTAGGAGAAGGAGATGGGCCCAAATTTTTCATCTCTGGAATTTTCAAATAAAGCAAAGTATGTAAAGTGTACAATATAAAAAACTTTTTTTTAGTTGTAGATGAACACAATATTTTATTTATTTTTAGGTGGTGCTGAAGATCGAACCCAGTGCATCACACATGCAAGGAAAGCGCTCTACCACTGAGCTACAACCCTAGCCAGAAAATATACAATGTACTTTTATGAGTCTTATTTGTTTTATTTATGTTCTTTTTGGAGGATATGTCTTTTTTCCCAGCCTGGAATTTCTATGGCAATGATAATGAATAAATACCATTTATTGAGATGCCTGTAGCTGTAGATACCTTTCGCAATTAGCCCATTTGATCCTCCCGACATTTCAAAAGGCAAGTACTACCATTTCTAAGAGCAAATTTACGTGCACTCCTAACGGACATCAACGTTTCTTTCCTGGAGTGCAGTGAAGAGATTTAAGTTATTTAACTGGATCTGATTATTTCAGGATAAAAAAAAGAGATTGACAAGCGCCCTCCTCCGACTTCTTAAAGTCAACCTGGGCGAAGTAGGCGAGAGCACCCGGGTTCCAAAGAGATCCCGGTTTCTTTGAGTCAGGTGAACACAGCGGACTCCCAGGCCAGAGCGTTCACAGTTAGGGCCCGGAACGGCCACAGTACGCGTGCGCAGGGAGGAGCCGGAGCCGGCGCAGGCTTGCCAGAACAGTGGGTGGAGTCTAGGCAAGAGGAAGGGGGCGGGGCCATTCTCTCCCAGCGCAAAAGCGTCCCAGATTGGTTTGTCCCACGTTGCGGCCCTTAGAGCCTCGGAGTTGCCGCCTCCTGCCTGGGAGTGGTGGAGATTAAATCATGTGACAGCGGGGAGGCCGGAACTGGTTCGGCTGTGTGAAGAACAGGGCTTTCATAAAAACAAACGGCGACGGCGTCTCGGCTGTGTCTATGGCCGAGGCGGTGAAGCCCCAGCGCCGGGCCAAGGCCAAGGCCAGCCGGACTAAAACCAAGGTGAGGAGCCGTGCCTCCCTCCGGAGGCTCTGGCAGTGCGCTGCCTCCTTTCTTTCCCTTGGGCCTCTCGAGCCAACTCTCCTCCCATTCCTTGAGCCTCTGCATCCTTCGCTTCCAGCATCTGATCCCACCACTCATTGACACCGGCCCTGCACCTCCATTCCTCCTCCAGCTCCGCCTGCCACACTGTCAGGAACCCACTTCGCCTTCTCCTCCTCTGATCTTACCCAGCTCTTGCTTTTCTGCTCCCTTCTTGACTTTTCTCACCAGGGTTTGGATTCCTGCTGTGAAACACCTCCCCACCCCCTTTTAATTGCATCTTATTTATTTCATTTTATTTTTTTGTAACGTGGGATTTTTGTTAGTCTCTCCTTTCACCAAGAGGAGAGAGACCTCTCCTCCACATTGAGACAGTATCCTCTGTCTGAGCTTTATGGGTAGCGACAGATATAAAATAGACTGTAGTGATGTGTCAGTCCTCTTCACTTTCAAAATTCAGGGTGGTACTGCTGTTTCTTCCTATCCCAATTGTTTATGATGGACTAGAAATTAGCCCCAGGCAGGACTCACATAGTAGGGACTTATTTGGGTTTTTCGAGTTTCCTGGTTTAGAGTACATCTGCTATTAATGTAGTTTTAAGTTGATTTGTTCTGTTTTTAGGTGTAAGTTTGGATTTTCATTTTGTCCCTATATATTTTTTTACACGGAATAGATTAAATGCGACTCCTAGATGGCCGGACCTAGATAATTTGGCTTACCTGAAGCAATTTATATAAACGAAGCAAAGAGGATGGTGTTACAACTACAGAAAATGTTCTTTCCAAGTAGTGGGTGTTCCAGAGCAGGTGTAACTTAAGCATGATGCCATAATCTGATCCTCCCCACCCAATGGGAACAGGGTTTTACATGGTTGTCTTATTTACTGAAAATGACTTATGTGGATCACTCTGATTGTGATGTCTTCTTAAAAGTTGTAGTGGAATTAGGCACATCAGTGCATCCAGGTCTGTCAGGAGCCACTCACTGAGAAAGCCATTTTGGTACCTCATTTTAGAAATACTTTAAAGAGAAATAACTTTACATTGTAGTAGATTGGTAGAGAACTATCTACACATAAAAGAAAGAGAAAACTTATTGACCAGGCATGCATAAAGTCCCTGGAAATTAACATAGAGTAAGTAGTACATAACATATGAACATCAGTTGTCTGTAGAGAGTAGAATCTAAAATCTTAATATCTATGCTTTTTTCTCCTCAAGTAAATGATGAAACTAAATCATAGATGGTTTAAATGATAGTCCAGAGTCATTCAGTAAGCATGGAACTCAGGTAAGTCAGAAATTCTGACTCTCAATCAGTAGCTTAATAATTATTTCATATCATATGTCTAGATGTCTCTATTTGTAGAACATTATAAATGTTTAAAAATGATCAGTAAAGAGGATTCTCAAGTTATTTTGTTTAAAACAATTTCCAAATTAAAAAATTAAAAAGTGTCTACTTTTGAATCCCTCCACAAAAGCCAATTGCTTATTTTATTGACATATTTCTTAGACAAACATTCAATAGATTGTTTTCTTAACTGTTAAAAGTTTATGAAGAGGAGCTGGGCGCAGTGGCACATGCCGGTAATTCCAGTGACTAGGGAGGCTGAGGCAGGAGGATGGCAAGTTCGAGGCCATACTCAGCAATATAGTGAGGCCCCCAAGCAATTTAGTGATATCTTGTCTCAAAATAAAAAATAAAAAGGGCTGGAGATGTAGCTCAGTGGTTTAATGTAGCCCTGGGTTTAATCCCCAGTATATAAAAAAATGAGGAGTAGGTGTGATAGTGCATGCCTATAATCCCAACAACTGGGAAAACTAAGGCAGGAACATAGCAAGTTTAAGGCCAGCCTGGGCAATTTCGTAAAATCCTGCCTCAAAATGAAATTAAAGGGGGGCTGTGGATGTAGCTCAGTGGCAAATTGCCCCTGGATTCAATCTCCAGTACTGCATTAACAAAATAATAATAAAGTTTATGAAGAAACCTTCATTTCAGAGGCATTTTTTCAAACCAGAAATCTTTGGTACATACTCTTTCCTCGCCCTGTAAATCTAATTTGTCATTAAATTTATCAGTTATATTTCCCTTCTTTTCATTCTGCCCATTCTTCTCTGTTCTAATTATCATGACCCTTCTCCAAAGAGGATTTCTACTGAATTAGTCTCTCACACTCATTCTTGCTGCCCATTCTCTAAACAAGCTTGTTTGATCAAAAGTTTTCCTAGGTTTCCCATCTCCCAGGGGTTAGAGTTAAAAGCATTAAATCCATGCATGATCTGGCCTTCTTCCTCCTCAGCTTTAGTTCTATTACCACTCTCTTTTGATTCTCAACCATATGATCCTTTCCTGCTGCAGGGCCTTTGCACATGCTGTTTTCTCTTCCCTGACACCCTAATCCTAGGCCCTCTTCATGTAGCCAACTACTGCTCATTTATGATGTCTCAGTTTAAATACTTACTCAGAAAAAAGCTTTTCCTCAGCCTTCTCATGTTACTCTCTCCTTCAGTAACACTTTGCCCCCCTTCTGTGTCCCTCATCTTACTTGTAGTTACTTTGACACATTTGTCTTCTCCTTTCTATTGTGAACTCACTGAGGGAGGGACCTGTCTTGTTCCCAGTACCCTTCACAACTCCTGAAGTCACTTGATAATTTGTGTGTGTGTTGGGGGTGGGGCTGGGTGTTTAATCCAGGGATGCTCTACTGTTCGAGCTACACCCCTGATACCCAATTAATTTTGAGATGGGGTCTTGCTAAATTACTGAGGTTGGCCTTGAATTTGCCATTCTCCTGTCTCAGAGTCTCAAAGTGCTGGGATTACAGAGGTGTACCACCATGCCTAGTGAAATGTTTGTGGAATGAAGAAATAAATGCCAGAATTGAAGTATACTTCTAACCTTTGTCACTCAATTTCACTCTAGTAAATTTCCTCTGGTGGTATAAGAAAATAAATAGAAAAAGTCCACCACCAGCAAGACCCTCTTCCTTGTCAATTTAAGAAAACTAACTCTTCTTTTAGAATAAGTAGATGCCTTTCTTAATGCTGATTGTGGTTCATCATTGTTTTATAGTCCTTTATTAATGAAACCTTTCCATCTGTGATACAATTTGGCCACTGTTTACAGAGCTATAAAGTAGCTTCAAGGCACAGCTCAAGTGGATAGTGTCATGTGCTATTGTCTTTAGTTTGAGTGGCTTCTGGATTTTACCCAGCTGCTGACCTACATTCCTCAATGTTAATCATCTAGTAGGTGACCTCACGCACTACATTGCCTTTAGGTGTATGGTGTTTTTCATCTGGTACCTTAAAGATAACATTAGATAATGTTCAAATAACATTTTCATTTTAGTATCATTCTTTGCTAAAACATCTCCCAACTCTGAGGACCCTGACTTCCTTGATCTTGGTGAATTTTGGGTCAGGAAAAGTAAATTCTTAGATTTGAACTTTAGTCTTCAGGAGTAACAGATTTCATAATTATAGAAAGTATTTTTACAGTTAATATTAAATTCTGAATACCAACAACTTATTAATAGTAAGAGCATCTAATAATTGCTAAGGAGGAATTGAGAGGTTTCCTGGAAAGCTGGTAGCAGACACCAGAAGATCATTAAATCGCCATCCCTTTGCTCCCTGCTTAGGCATTGAATTCTACCTCTGGTCCCTCCCCACCATGAGGGGATATGAGACTGAATTGGGGCATGCTGTGTAGTATGACTTAGTTAATTTTGTGTCTCCTAATGTCCATTCACATGTTAAGCAGTTGTTGATCATCTGTTGTGTCCCAGAAATGGTTTTAGGCACTTGGAGTAAAAAAAGAGAAAGAACTCAAAGAACTGGCCTTCATGAAGCTTCTTGAGGGAGAAGACTGACAAAAAGCAAAGAAAAACAAAACCAAACCTCATAAAAATTAAAATATACCAGGGCTGGGGATGTAGCTCAGTGGTAGAGTGCTTGTCCCATGCACGAGGCCCTGGGTTTAATTCTTAGCACCACCAGAATGTGTGTGTGTGTGTGTGTGTGTGTGTGTGTTTGTGTGTGTATACACATGCACATATACTTGTATATATGTATATATGTACATATATAGTATACATCACATTAGTAGGTGTAAATGCTGTGGAGAAAAGAAAAGAACAGGTAAAGAGTTGGGGAATACAGGTGAGGAAGTAGGATGGGATACAGTTTTAAATAGGTAGGCAGGGTAGGTTTTACAGAAGGTGACTTTTAAGTGAAGGTGTGTAAGAGATAAAGAGATTTTGTCATGTGGGTTATGCGCGTGAGTGTTTCAGCAGAGGGAACAGCTGGAGTAAAGTTACACGGTGGGGGGAGTGATGGCGATTGAGGTCAGAAGGATAGGTCCTTGTCAGGAACAGAATCACCCTAAGTTTTGAGCAGACAAGGGATGTGACCTCATTTAAAGCTCTCAGGGATCACTGTGTTTTCTCTGTTGAGAAAGGGTTGGAAGGGCTGGGGTAGAAGTACAGAGACCATTCAAGAGACTTGAAGCCATCCTGGCAAGAGGGAATGATAACTTGGACCAGGATAATAGTAGCTAAGGTGCAAGGAAGTGTTTCAAATCCGAGAGGTAAGAGGATTTGCTGAGGTTTGGATGTGGCATGTGAGTAGAAACTGTCGGAACACAGAGGGTAGAACAGGTTTTTCTGGGAAGCTTAGATGTGTTTTGGATGTGTTAATTTTCGGCATTCACCAGGAGAGTAGGGTTGGGTATGTGAATTTTACTAGAGGGAGCTTTAGGCTGGAGAAAGAGATTTGCAAGTCATTAGCAAATAGATGATATTTAAAGCCAGAATCTGAATTAGGTCATTTGGAGAATGATTATAGTTAAAAAGGTGACAAGAACTGAACTCAGGGACACTCCTATTTTAAGAGGTTGGGGAGAAGAGGTGCAGCCATCCTGGTAGGATGTGTTCCTGGTGCTCTCTACTGAGAGTGTAGTGCCCTAGAAGCTGAGCAAAGAAAGTGTGGGAAGGAGGAGGGAGAGATCAGGCAAGCCAGATGCTGCTGACACAGGAAGTTAAGATTAGTAAGGGCAGCACTGGAGAAGTGGCAGCCCAGGAGGAGGAGTGTTCAGAGAGAAGTGTGTGGTCCCCATTCTCTGCAAGCTTTCCTACTTGGTAGCTTTCTTGTGTATCCCAAAAGGAGCTGGTGAAATTTGTCTGAGAGCACTGATGTGATAGTAGTAGTACTAGAGTGTCCACCCCTGTTCCCTGCTTCTTTTTGTACCAGGGATTGAACTCAGGGGCACTCAACCACTGAGCCACATCCTGAGCCCTATTTGTATTTTATTTAGAGACAGGGTCTCACTGAGTTGCTTAGTGCCTTGCTGTTGCTGAGGCTGGCTTTGAACTTGTGATCTTCCTGTCTCAGCCTCCCGAGCCACTGGAATTACAGGCATGCACCACCACACATTGCCTCTTCCCCTTTTTCTTTTCTTTTCATTTTTTAAAATACTGTCTTTAAAAATTTTTTTTGTAATTGTAGATGGAGAGAATGCCTTTATTTTATTTGTTTAATTTTATGTGGTGCTGAGGATCAAACCCAATGCTTCACACATGCTAGGCAAGTGCTCTACCACTGAGCTACAGCCCCAGCCCCCCGCACCCCCCTTTTCAAATCTTTTCTGTGCCAGGTATTATGCTAAGTCTTATGATAGAGGCATGAATGGTAGGCACACTCTGCCCTTAAAATAATTTAGTTATAAGTATACTATAAAATATGTAAAATTGAACCATCATGTTGGTGAAGAAGTACCTCATTGTTTTTAAGGAAGGAGTTGTAGTTCTACTTAATGCAGTTTGATGCAAGTAATAAATAGAAACTTCTCATTTGTTTTTCAGAATTTAAAAATAACTTTTAAAAATGATTACTTACAGGGTTGTGGATATAGCTCAGTTGGTAGAATGCTTTCCTTGCATACACAAGGCCCTGGATTCAATTCCCAGTGCCACAAAAACAAACAAAAATAAAAAGAAAGAAAGAAAGAAAAAAGAGCTGAGGGTGTGGCTCAGTGGTAGAGCGCTCTGGGTTCAATCCCCAGCAACAACAACAACAAAATAAATAAATGAAAATGATAACTAATGACTACTTTTCTCATTGCTCACAAAAGTATGTATCAGTGTATACACTTCACACACAGAAATTTACGCCCCTCAGAAATGAGATGGCCAGCATTCCATGTGTTGGAGATAACTGTTGTTTAACAGTCTGTATGTTCTTTAGCTCCCTGCCCCCATACACTTTTATGCCAAGGTGTATTTAATTATAGTTAAGAATGCTTTTTTTATGTTTATCCTTGTCTCTTCTACTTCTATATTGTTTCCTGATTGTTCTTTCTCCTGTCAAATGACTTTTAAATTGTTTCTTTACCTGTATGTAACTTATGTGGAGGTCAGATGTAAAGAAGGCTAAGGCAGGAGAATATTGAGTTCAAAGTCATCCTCCGCAACTTAATGAGGGCCTAAGCAATTTAGCAAGACCCTATCTACAAAAAAAAATAAATGTACTTATTTAGTACATAAATATTGCTGGGGATGTGGCTTAGTAGTTAAGTGCTACTAAGTTTAATCCCTGAAACCAAGAAAAAGTAAAAAAATATAGATTCTTCTTAATATCCTTGGTCATTTTTAGTTATAAGAAATGTCTTTTGCTTAGAATTATATAAGTACGGATTTGTGAACAGGTGGTTTGATAGTACATTGAGTTGATACATATAGAGTTGGGATTTTATTTCGCAGTTTATGATGATTATTATATATAATGTGTCCTATATCATTATCTGTACTTAAGAAGGCAAAATAACTGGAGGCAAGTTTTCTTTTTTAAAAAAAATTTAATGAAATAGAATTTTACATTTTAAGTATAAAAATAGATTTCCACTTCAGAATGAAAGTTCTTTGTTCTGAATTTATTGAATCTTCTTTGTGCTTTCTGGAAAATCATATAAAAATGAACTTCTAAATGTGCCATAGAACATTGTTGATGTAAATATTTGTTGGATAACTCAATAATTTCATTATCTTAGAATGCCAGTACCTGGGACAGAGTCCAGCATGAGTAGGTAGTTATGAATTACAGGTTATTGCTATTATCTTAACTATTACTGAATACAGTGTCAAAAATCAGTAGTAGATAGGTTTCAAAGAGACCTAAAATACAGTCTATGTCATCTAGATACTTGTGTTGTATTTGGGGAGTCAGAATATAAAGATAAATAACCACATGGGATATTGCAGGACCTGGGCCTGATGGTAAGGACCTGTTACAGAAATTCCAAGGGAAGCCTGTATGGAAAGGTTTCTCTTGGGACAGAGTCATAGCTGAGTCATTGAGGGCACTCAGTGCCAGAGTTGATTTGACCATTTTTGTTTTTCAGAGTGGTGTTCTAGGGAGACCAGTCTTAACATTTGTATTTGGGATGAGTTGCGGTGGAGCAGAGGCTGGAGGCTTGGGGACCATTCAGGATCTGTTTCCCTTTTTGTTCTTTGGAAAAGTAGAGTGAGCCACAGGGAACCCTCATCATCACTCTGGAGGCACTAATGTTTGATGAAGATCATAGCAAATCCCCTTACTTTCCCTGTGTACTTCAGAGGTCATGTCCCTATCCTTGGGATCTCTGAAGGAGCAGAGTCAGGTCTTTGTCATCTGCTTAGATAGTTGTGCTTCCTGCACTTGCCCATCCCCCTGCTATCAGTCTCCCTTGGGCTGACAGATCCATTCTTTGAATCAAAGGAATCACCTTTTCCTGACCTTCTGTCCTGGGGCACCTCTGGTTTAATCCCCTCCTTAGACTAAGTTCCCTAACTGAGGCCAAGGTGGAGTTTTCTTTGGTTGTGTTTTTTAAAGAAGTGAGTTCCACCCTCTGGGGAAATAAAAACCTAAACTAAGACTTCTGTGTTTGTCCAGGTAGAGTAGTAGGGTTAGAAAAAAATCTTTTTCTTGCTTGTCTAACTGCCTTACTGTTGCTATCAGTATGGTTATGATTATTCCCAGGAAGATAGAGTTGCACTCTGAGGGTTAGGGCGATGGGAAGAAGTTGAAATTGTGGGGGCATCCCTGGAGCTGGGGAGAGGACGCAGCAGGGTGGGGTAGGGTGAAGTGGTAGGGGGCCAGAGGGAAAGTAAAACTGCCTGAGGGACAGGCTAGGGGAGAAACCTTAGGGTGGCCTTGGAGTTGGGGAGGTGTAGTTTTCCATATAAGAATTTTGTGACCCATCCTGTGACAGCTTCCAGGTCCCTGCCTTCTGTTTTTTTTTTCTTTAGTACCCTAAATAAAACTCCATCTGTTCAACATTTTACTCTATGCTTGCTTACTTTTCATTCATTTCTTAACTCACTTTGTTTATAACAGATTGTTGAGATAAAATTCACATACTATAAATTGGCCTGGTGGAAGTTCATAGTTCAGCTGGTTTTGGAGTCACAGGGTGCAGCCAGCGCAGCCCTGCTCTCCATAGTGGCCACTGGTGTTTCATTCATTCCACCCGCAGTGTAGGAAGGTTTTAAATGTTCTGAATCCTTGCCAACACTTCCTTTTATTTGACTTTTTACAGTAGTTGTCCTATATCTTTTTGGTTTGCTTTTCTCTATTGGCTAATAATGTTGAGTGCCTTTTTATATGCCATTGACATATCCTCTTTGAAGAAGTACCTATTCAGATCCTTTTCCCATTTTATTTTGTTGAAACTCAGGATTGAATCCAGAGGCACTTTATCACTGAACCACATTCCCATCCTTTGTTATTTTTTATTTTGAGACAAGGCCTCACAGTTTCTTAGAAGCTTGATAAGTTGTTGAGGCTGGCTTCAAACTTGTGGTCCTCTTGCCTCAGCCCCCCAAGTTGCTGGAATTACTGGTGTGTGCCACTGCGCCCGGCTCTTTTCCCATTTTAAAATTGGGTTTTATATAATTAAACAAAAAGATATCAAATAACCCAATCAACAAATGGGCCAAGGACCTGAACAGACACTTCTCAGAGGAGGACATACAATCAATCAATAAATACATGAAAAAATGCTCACCATCTCTAGCAGTCAGAGAAATGCAAATCAAAACCACCCTAAGACACCATCTCACTCCAGTAAGATTGGCAGCCATTATGAAGTTAAACAACAATAAGTGCTGGCGAGGATGTGGGGAAAAGGGTACACTTGTACATTGCTGGTGGGACTGCAAATTGGTGTGGCCAATATGGAAAGCAGTGTGGAGATTCCTGGAAAAGCTGGGAATGGAACCACCATTTGACCCAGCTATCGCCCTTCTCGGACTATTCCCTGAGGACCTTAAAAGAGCGTACTATAGGGATACTGCCACATCAATGATCATAGCAGCACAATTCACAATAGCTAGACTGTGGAACCAACCTAGAAGCCCTTCAATAGATGAATGGATAAAAAAAAAATGTGGCATTTATACACAATGGAGTATTGTGCAGCACTAAAAAATGACAAAATCATGGAATTTGCAGGGAAATGGATGGCATTAGAGCAGATTATGCTAAGTGAAGCTAGCCAATCCTTAAAAAACAAATGCCAAATGTCTTCTTTGATTTAAGGAGAGCAGCTAAGAACTGAACAGGGAGGAAGAGCATGAGGAAAAGATTAACATTAAACATAGGCGAGTGGTGGGAGGGAAAGGGAGAGAGAAGGGAAGTTGCATGGAAACGGAAGGAAACCCTCAACGTTATACGAAATCACATATAAGAGATTGTGAGGGGAAAGGGGGGGAAAACAAGGGAGAGAACTGAACAACAACAGATGAGGTAGAGAGGGAAGATGGGAGGGGAGGTGAGGGGGGATAGTAGGGGATAGGAAAGGCAGCAGAATACAACAGTCACTAATATGGCATTATGTAAAAATGTGAATGTGTAACTGATGTGATTCTGCAATTTGTATTTGGGGTAAAAATGGGAGTTCATAACTCACTTGAATCAAATTTATGAAAGATGATATGTCATGAGCTTTGTAATGTTTTGAACAACCAATAAAAAATTGGGTTTTATATCTTTATTACTGAGTTATAAGAATTCTTTGTATACTTAAAGTATAAAGTTCTTATTTGATTTGCAAACATCATCTCCTATTCTGTTGGACTGTTTGCTTTCCTTTTAAAGTCAGACAGGAGACAAATCTCCTCTTCCTCTTCTTTTTTCTTTCTTTCTTTTTGGCTGGTGTTGCTGGGGATTCAACTCAGGGCCTTATGCATGAGGCAAGTGTTTTACCACTCAGCTACATCCCTAGCTCTGGTCTGTGAATCTTTTTGATTAAGTTTGGTCTATAAGTCAGGAATCCAAAGTCATCCTTTTGCAATGAGAATACCAAGTTTCTCTAGCTCTGTTTGTTAAAAGGACTATTGTTTTCCTATTGAATGATCTTGACACTCTTGTTAAAAGTTAATTGACCATAAATGCAAGGCTTTCTTTCTGGACTTTCAGTTCTGTTCTGTTCATCTGCTTGTTTGTCCATATACTAGCACTACACCATTTTCATTGCTGTAGCTTTGTAGTAGGTTTCTTTTGTTTGTTTAGTACCTGGATTGAATCCAGGGGTGCTTAATCATTGAGCCACATCTCCAGTCCCTTTTATATTATATTGAATAATAATTAACAGGGTCTTGTTAAATTGCTTAGGGCCTTGATAAGTTGCTGGTTACTGAGGCTGGCTTTGAACTCGATTCCTTCCTGCCTCAGCCTCCTGAATTGCTGGAATTACAGGTGTACGCCACTATGCTTGGCTGTAGTAGGTTTTCGCAAAGTATAAATTCTCCAACTTTTTTTTTCAAGATTTTTGGGTCTATTCTGGCTTCCTTGCATTTCTGTGTGAATTTTAAGGATCAGCTTGTAAATTTCTTAAAAGAAGGCAGCTAGAATTTTGCGAGGAAGTGTGTTAAGTTTGTAGATGGACTTGAGGAGTATTGCCATCTTAATATTGCAAAAGACGTGGACTGCCTTTCCATTTAAATATTCTTTAATTCCTTTCAATAATGTTTTGTAATTTCTGAATACAAATATTACTTCTTTTGTTCAATTTATCCTCAAGTACTTGATTTTTTCTGTGTTATTGAGAGTGAAATTTTTTTATTAATTTTATTTTCTAATTGTCCCAGTTACTAAAATTGGCCTCTGCCCTGATCAGTACACCAACATTTCTTGCACTCTAGTAACCATTTTCCCTTCTATTTTTTTCTTTTTGACCTCCCAGTCTGAGAAATAAGTTTATTTTTTAAATAAGTGTATTAAACATCACACTTGACAAAGTGAGCCAGCCTCCTTTTTCATTTTCTAATTAACACTCATATTTTCCTATTACTTGTGATTTTAGACAGCTTAACCAACTGATTTGTATCAGACACACATTGTATGGCTGAAGTCTGAATCTAATATCCAGACGTTCACAGGGTGGAGTGAAGTAATTTTGGAGAGGCACTTTCAGTCTTGAATCATTATACTTGTAAATGTTTGGCAGCTTTGGTCATTTTAGCAGACTGACCTCAAATTCCATTTCAAAAACATTTATCTTTTTTCCTAACAGAGAAGGGCCCTACTTTTTTGACTGTTCAACTGTCAATTTTTTTTTTTTGACATTCAGAGCACAAAAATACAAAATCATTAACATCATGCTGGACACATTTGCACACACATGTAATCCCAGCAACTTGGGAGGTTGCAGCAGAAGGATGGCATGTTTGAAGCCAGCCTGAGAAACTTAGTGAGACCCTGTCTTAAAAAATAAAGCCAGGCACAGTGTATACACTGGTAATCGCAGCAGCTTGGGAGGCTGTGGCAGGAGGATTACAGTTTTAAAGCCAGCTTTAGCAACTTGGTGAAGTCCTAAACAATTTAGTGAGACCCTGTCTTTAAATCAAATATAAAAAAGAGCAGGAGTGTGGCTCAGTGGTGGAGCACTCCTGGGTTCAATCATCAGTACCAAAAACAAAACAAAATACTGACAACTTGTATAACGCTCTTCCTTAAAATTTCATAGCCAAAGGAAGATTTGAGTAATTTTAGTCAGGTTTTTAGTTTGTTTGAATGTAGCAACTTTTTTTTAACAGTTACTTAAAATTTTTCCATAATTTTTTCTTGTTAGTCAGCTGGGCCTCCTATGTTACCTAGTTGGTGTATTAATGCTGGAGATTTTTTTTTAAACCATTGTTTTATTTTTTCAATGGTTAACATTTTTATGTTTTTTGGAGATAATTTTGGTCTTAGTGGAGAGTTGTAAATATAATTCAGAGAGTCCATATGCTCTTTACCCAACATCCACTTGGGTTATTATCTTATATCACTGTACATTCTATAGCACAGAACATTTATCAAAACCAAGATATTAATTTTAGTGCAATATAGACACATTTGGATTTTAAAAATACATGCACTAAAGTCCTTTTTCTGTTCCAGGATTCAGTCCAGGATCTCAAATTGTGTTTGGTTGTTTTATCTCTAGTTGCCTCTATCTGACCGTTACTCAGTCTTATCTTTCATGACCATAACACTTAAGTTATTTTGTAGATTGTCCCTTAGCTTGGGTTTTCATCTGGTATTTTCTCATGATAGATTGAGATTGTAGTAGGACATCACTTAAGCAATAGTTCTTCTTGGGATGTTTTATCAGTGAATATCTAATGGTATTATGTATTACTAGTGATGCTAACCTTGGTTATTTGGTTAAGTTTTTGTTTGCCAGAGTTTTCTATTGAAATATATCATTTTCCCTTTGTAATCACTAAATATTTGGGAGGAGATGCTTTGAGGATATGCAAATGACCTGTTCCTGGTTAAGCTCTTGCTTACTCACTTTAACATCCATTGGTCAATCTTGCAATTACTACCATTGCTGTGGTTTGGACATGGTTTTATGTGTTGGAAGTTTGGTCCCTACGTGGTGATATGGGAGATGATGCAACCTTTAAGAGGTAGGACCTAGTAGGGTGTCCTTGGTGTAGTTTTTGTGGGACCCTGGTTGTTAATTAAGAGAAGGTTGTTATAAAAGGAGTGAGCCTGGCTCTGGCTCTGGCTTCTGGCTCACCACGTGATCTTTTGCTCTTGCTGGGGCTCCTGTTATGTGATGAGCCAGTGTGAGGTTCTCACCAGATCCAGTTTCATGCTTTTGAAGGTCTAAAACTGTCAGTTAAATAAATTATAATTACCTACTCTCTCATATTTTATTAAAGCAGTGGAAAATGGACTAATATAATCATGGCGTTCTAATGGTGATTTTCTTTTCCTTTTTTTATGGTGTTGGAGATCAAATCTAGGGTCTCACACATGCTAGGCAGTTGCTGTACCATTGAGCTTATACTTTAATTCCCTAATGGTCTTTTCCTATTTTTTTTTTTTTGCATTTCTACTAAGTTTACTGATTTCTTCTATATTTATTGGAGTTCTTCTATATGGAAGAGCTTCACTTCCCACCAATTTTGTTTACATATTTATTTATCCAGGTAATTATGTCAGTATGGGCTCATGGATATTTATTTTATTCTGTAGGTTGTAATCTAATACTGTGGTTGTTTGATTTGGTGCTTGAGTGGTCTGAGCCCATCTGGTTGAGTTTGGAGTTAACATGTTTATGAAGATGAAGACAAACATATTGGTGGCCTAAGATAGTTGGAGACTGTTTTGTTTTACTTAACCTCTAGCAGAATGATAGACAATCTGTTGTGAACAACCAATAAAAAAAAAAAAAGACTATTTTCAAATTAAAAAAAAAAAAAAGAATGGTGGACAATCCAGTTAAGACTTTCTTCTTTCATGTTTAGATCATAATTTGCTGCTTATTTTGATAGCTTTCTTTTCGGATTAGATTAGTGAATCTGCAAATTCAGCTCACTCAAAATTAGGTAATATAAAAAATGAAATACATCCATTATGAAATGAATTTAGAATCTGTTTGTTAAATGATAAAATTTAGATTTTATTTTAGGCTTCAAAATTCCTTACACTAAACACATCAATTATTGTTATAAATTATTTCACATTATAAATCTTGCTTTTAGGAAAAGAAGAAATATGAAACCCTTCGGACGGAGGAGTCTGATGAAATCTCTCTTCCAAAAACCTCCAGAGAGCAGGAAATCCCTACTCTAGCTTGTGAATTCAAAGGAGACTATCTAAAGGTGTTAACTGAATCCCAGCTCAATAGTGATGCCAGTGGACAAAATGAAAGTGAAATGTTTGATGTACCACTCACCTCCTTGACTCTAGGCAATGAAGGATCCCTGACATGTAACACACAGTCCCTTAAAGAAGGGGAAGAGTCCAGAACTTACATTAGGGATGACAATGATGAAATCAGGCTGAAGGTGAACTCAGGAGACAATGTTGGAACTAAAGTAGAAACCCCCAAGAGTGTTACAGAAGTAGAGGAAAACACGTTGGTACCATGTGGACCTTCAGAAAGCACACTGCATTCTGATTTTTCTATTCATCAGGAAATAGAAAATATACAAATCAGAGAAATTCAGAATAGGAAAGAAGATAAACAAGCCCTGGGCTGTTCTTCAGAGATGCTTCAAAGTGTTGGTCTTCAGAGTTCTTATGAAGCCAGAGAAGTGTCTCAGCTACCCAGAGTGAAGAAACTGTATCCCCAGTTGCCAACCGAAATTGCTGGAGAGGCGCCAGCCTTGGTGGCAGTGAAACCCTTACTTTGTAGTGAGAGACTCTATCCAGAACTTCCATCTCAGCCAGAACTGGTACCATTTACTAAAGAACAGCTGAAAATCTTGGAGCCTGGTTCATGGCTAGAGAATGTTGAGTCATATTTAGAAGAATTTGACAGCTTGGCTCATCAGGACAGGCATGAATTTTATGAGTTACTTTTGAACTATTCACGATGTAGGAAGCAGTTGCTGCTGGCTGAAGCTGAACTACTTACTCTGACGTCTGATTGCCAAAATGCTAAAAGCCGACTCTGGCACTTTAAGGAGGAACAGCTGTCTGTACAGGTATTTTACCTACTGTTTTGTACAGCTTTCAAGAGCCTGGGGAATTTGCAGTGGACCTGCTATTCTTTTGATGCCATCCGGGCCTGCATACCCATGCTGATCCTGTCTTAACCCAGAGTGTTGACAATACAGGGATCACAAGGTCACATACTACAGGGACAGATGTATAACCTGTGGGAATGAAGCTTTTGAGTGGGACAGTGGTTACTGGGAAAGCTTGTGCCTGGTCTCAAGGGGGCAGCTGTCCTGGAGTTCTAGTTGATTGTAGCTTTGAGGGTGTGATGGTCCAAGATTGCCACATCTTCACGATTTTACCAGAAAAGCTAGAAACCCACATTTTTGTGTGAAGGATCCTAATTGGCAGTGTTGGCACTTAATTAAACACATGAACATATGTGCAGTCTAAGCCACAGCAAATCATGTGTCCAGGTCAGATTCAGCCCATGGACCATTAGTTTGAGATCTTTGACATAATCCCATGAACATTCAATGGGTGGAGAATATCAGGCTTGAGAGGAGCTGAGAACAGGGAAGTCCATTAGATGTAACCCTTTGGAGTCCAAGGTGACCATAAGAAATCCATTTCATAGTTACCTTGGAGAGATGGCAAGGAAGAGAAGACCACTCCAGTCTTGACAAGCTTGACTTTGGAGGGAAGCAGGAGGAGGTACTAGGGGAGAAACAGGTGATTTCTAATTCCATAGCCCTCATTCACTGGGAGACTTGGGTAACTTTCTTTGAGGATAGGAAGGAGACTGTGGAGAGAGAAACATTGGAAATATTGAAAAAGAAAGGATAGAAACAAGAACACAGCTGGAGGAGTTAGTATTGAAGAAGGAGGGTGGTTTCTTTTGAACACAAAGAAGAATGGGGCTAGATCCAAAGAGATTTTGAGGTCAAGGGGACATCACGTTGACTTCAATGTTCATTAAATAGAAGGTAAAATCATGTGAGAGTCTTAGGGACAGGCTCTATTGTTTTCTTGCACTTTTCCCCACTGACTTAGGGTTACTCCGTCCATCTCTGAACTCGTGATTGCTTTATACTCTTTGGCAGATGGTGGTGTATTTGCTTGTGTTATTTTTTACACAGTATCATTGTCCCTGCACCACCATTATGAACTCTTTGAAAATGGTACTGAAGCCTGTGTATCTTCTACCTGCTGCCTGATTGCTTCAATGCAGAGTAACAGTTTTCATATTTTACCCTTTAATCCACTGATAGGGTATCTGTGCAGATCAAGTGAAAGTTTCTGGCTATCATCGATACCAGAGAGTAGAGATGAATGAAAATGCACTGGGGGAGCTGAAGAAGCTATTTGATGCCAAATGTGAGCACCTCCACCAGACCCTGGCCCTTCATTCTTACACTTCTGTGCTCTCAAGGTTGCAAGTGGAGTCTTATATCTACTCATTGCTCAATAGCTCAGCTGTTCTGAGGTCCTTAGCAGTTCACCAGCAAGGCCGAGGTGTGTAAGTATTGAAGGTCTCTCTCTTTCTTAGGTTCTAAAATGGAAAAAAGAACTGAGGTGTATAACGTGGTTGAATTAACTGTGTGCTGATTGGTCTTAACAAGGAATCATTTGCATTTGCAGTTTTATCTTGCCTCCTCTGGTGTAGGATGGAGTCCGGTCTTAATGATATTTCTTGGGAGCAGGGCTAGGCCTCCCTTCCCCATGGCTGCCTTTTTCTGCCTCTGTGGGATGCCAGAAAGCTCCCTCTCTACCAGTAATGTCTCTTGGGGTTCTAGTCTAGTGCTTGTTACCAAGTGGAGTCCAAATAAAGCTTGAATATAAAACTAATACTTTTTTCATTCCGTCTTTTCCACTTTGTTTTTGCTTGTCTAATTTATTGGGTTGTTTTATTTAATTTTTAGCAGAAGATATATAATGTTCTGAATTTTTTATCTTATGTTGGGTTTTAAAAAATTAGCCTTAGCCATATGATATATTAAGCATTAAATATGCTTATTGAGTTATGTAGTTTTTGTTTGGGATGCCAAGAGCTGGGGGTAGGCCAGAGATCTGCTGGTTCTTAAATAGGAACTAATACATTGTGATAGAGTTGAGTTTCCTTTGCTTTGAAATACTCAACTACTTAGTAAAAATTTTTAAATATTTTTTCTTTTTCTTTTTTTTGGTGATGTGGAGATTGAACTGAGGGCCTTGCACATCCTAGACAAGTGCTCTGCCACTGAGCTGCAGCCCCAGCCCTGAAATTAAGATCTTTTTTCATTTTGCTTTTATTAGTGCATTATAATTATCCATATAGGTGGGTTCATTTTGACAAATTTAATTTAAGTGACTCCATTTCAGTCCCCAGTGTCCCTGCTTCCCTTTTCTCTCTCCCATTCCCCTTCTTCTACTCTACTGGTCTTCCTTTTATTCATTTTTTAAATTCATTTTTAATTGGTGCTTTATAGCTATACATAAAGGTGGAATTCACTGTTTATCTGTGCACATAGTTTAATTTTGTCAGATTTTATTGAGCATTTCTTCCTCTCCTGTTCCTCTTCCTTCCCTCTCAACCCTTCTATGCCACTGGTGTTCCCTATATCTTTATGATATCCAGCCTACCCCCACTCCCGTCCTGCTTTTTACCCTTAATTTCTTGCCCCCTGCCCTTTGCTCTAGCTTTTACATATGAGAGCGAACATTGACCCTTGATTTTTTGAGTCTGGTTTATGAAATTAAGATATTTTGATAGAATTTTTTCTTTGGATTTTTATCTGCATCAAATATTTTAAATAGTTTGGTTTGTTTTAAGCAAAGATTCCAAAAATTTCCTCCCATAAAATGCCATTCATGTGGGAACACTTTTAATTCTCTCTTTAATTTATAGCTTCTAAACAGATAGACAGCGTTCCTTCTGATCTGTGTCAGTTGAAGGAGTGTATTAGTGTCTTATTCATGTTCACGAGGAGAGTAAATGAAGATACTCAGTTCCATGAGGATATTCTTCTCTGGCTGCAGAAATTGGTAAGGGAACAGAAGTAGACACAGCAATCTTTATTTTATTTCCCTAGTAACTTAAGAAACTTTTCTTTGATCATGACACGTGGTAATAAGTATTTATCTAGTGCATTATTGAGCATTTTTTTCTCTCTCATAAATGTGGTAATAAGTATTTATCTAGTGCATTATTGAGCATTTTTTTCATATATATATATGTATATATATATATATATATTTATTTATTTATTATTATTATTTTTTTGGGGCTGGGGATTGAACCCAGGGCCTTGTGCATACAAGGCAAGCACTCTACCAACTGAGTTCTAATCCCAGTCCCCTGTAGCTAATTCTTTTTGACATTGTATGTTTAAAATTGAAGTCATACTTAAAAAACTTGTTATTTTTTTTTGGTATTGGGGATTGAACCCAGGGGTCCTGTGCTGTTGAGCTGCATCTCTGGCCCTTTATTATTATTTTGAGACAGGGTCTTGCTAGGTTGCCCAGGCTGGCCTTGAACTTGTGATCCTCCTGTTTCAGCCTCTTAAATAGCTGGGTTTCAGGTATGCACCATTGAAGTGGCTTTAAAAAACTTAAAGAGAAAAAAAAAAACCTTCAAGAGAAAGAAGAAGTGTATCAGGATTTGGAGAATTTAGGAATGATGTTAGGTTTATTACAGAGGGAGTGGGTGTTCGTTAATCGATTCTCTTTTTCAGTGGGGCTGGCTGCCTTGTGTATGTGTTTTTTAGGTTCATTCTAGAATTCTTGAAATTGAGGTGATGTTCCAAGCATATATATTTGGTTTTGGGAAACTATTACTAACTAAGAATAGATTAAATGACTTGACGCACATCAATTGACATGTGGCCAGGAATGTTAGTGATTTTTAATTTGCCAGAAAATAAAAATTAGACTGCATGAAAACTACTTAGGATGTTTTTATCACGGAGCTTATAGATTCATAGGCCTCTGGGAGAAACTCACTCAATAGTCTATCTTATGTCTGGCTACTCTTTAAAGATTGTATGTACTTGGGGGCTGGAGATGTGGCTCAAGCAGTAACGAGCTTGCCTGGCATGCGCAGGCGCTGGGTTTGATCCTCAACGCCACATAAAAATAAAAAATAAAGACATTGTGTCCACCTAAAACTAAAAAATAAATATTTTTTTAAAAAAAGATTGCATGTACTTTAACATTGGGTGAATGACTTTGCTAGAGCTCTAGATAATTTTTTTAAACTAGTGAAGCCATGAGTCCTTTCTTGTTCAGGTATCAGTGTTACAAAGAGTTGGCTGTCCTGGAGATCACCTCTTTCTCCTGAACCATATTCTTCGATGCCCAGCTGGAGTTAGTAAGTGGGCTGTTCCTTTCATCCAGGTATGATGTGTGCCTCCTGATGCTGAGGGAGTGGGAAGGGGTCTTCTTAGACATTTTTTTTCTTGAAGAAACTGCTTTAAAAGGCTATTTAGAGTTATTTATATTTAAAGTAAAAATTTTAAAATAGTATATACTTGAAGGAGTTATTATGCCAAAACTTCTTGGGTCACCCACAGTTGATGTAGTTGTGATGGAATTGCAAAAGTTC
The DNA here is from genome assembly GCF_045843805.1 of Urocitellus parryii. Lineage (NCBI taxonomy): Eukaryota > Metazoa > Chordata > Mammalia > Rodentia > Sciuridae > Urocitellus > Urocitellus parryii. The sequence goes on from NC_135543.1 coordinate 27,330,244, forward strand.
AGTTGTAGCCTGGCTTGGTAGCATCAGTAGTGGTTAATTCTGTAAAACTCCTGTGCAGAAAGCATTTCAGAATTATCTTTTCTGTTGTACTCCATGCAGCTTTTTGCATTAATCCATATCACACCCTATCCTAGTGGTGCAGGTCAAACAGAATTCACCAGCATACTAGCAGAGATCTCAGGCTTGTATGATCAACCCTCACCTATTTAGGAGTTACATGTTCAGTTTATACTTTCTCCTCTCAGCTGCTTGCCTTTGGGTCATTTTATTGCTCATTGCAATAAAATGGGTAGATGGGTAGGAGCCAAAATGTATGGCAAGTTCAACTTGTCCATATTTCCTTTCCTTAAGTATTCCTAGTGGCAAGTAGTCTGAATCTTTTTAAAGAGAAGGAGGATTTTTTTGCATTTGTTTTGTGTCTCTTTGGATTGGAATAGTGACAAAGAATGTGGGGAAGGAATGGGTCAGCCTTAACAACTTCCAACATCCCATGTTGTTACAGCTATTTGATTCAGCTGCTCAGCTTCTCTCCTCTGAGCACAGCTGAGATGGTGCCATAACCCGCGAGCTGTGTCTGTTCTCGTGGATTGGGTGCCAGTTTCAGTTTTGTTCTCTTGACAGCAGCTTCATTGTTAGAGTGCTTGTGAACTAAGATTATGAACACTTGAATTGATTTTCTACACTATGCTTTTTCCTTTTCCAATTTCAGATCAAAGTGTTGAATAACCCATCAGGGGTCTTTCATTTTATGCAGTCACTTGCCCTACTGATGTCTCCTGTCAAGTAAGTGTGGAAGAACTTTGTGAAGTAGAAATTGAAAGACTTCTTTCTGTCAAAGGACTGGCTTCCTTATCTGTCCAGATGCAAAGAAGAACTGCTAAGAGAAGTGTTAGCCTAGAACTTAACATTGCAGATTTTATTTGGGTTTGATGCCCATGGCCCCAAAATGACCCTTTTAACTGCTTATTAACCTTTTTTGGGTTCTTCTTTTGAGTGAGTTTTTCTCTTGTATGTGTCATTGTGAAAGGTCCACAGACTTTAAAAGAGATGATATATTCCTTAGAAGAAGATCTTGTGTGGGGGTAGGGGGGGCACACACAAGAGATATAAATGCCAAATTGGGTTGCTGCAGCAGAAACATTGAGATTAGAGCTGAGTGGAGTAGTCAAAGAGGGTTCCATGGTGGATGAGCTAAGTTGAAAGAATAGGTTGGTTTTCACTGGGAGATCTGTAAGTGAGGAGAACACTGTGAGCAAAGGCCCCAGGTCTTGTGATTGTACAGAGGACAGGCAGATCAGCTGGGCTGGGGTGAAGGCATGTGCAAGAGAAGATAATAAAAGGTAAATAACTGCGGGGCTGGGGCTGTAGCTCAATGGCAGACTGCTTGCCTTTCATGTGAGAGACCCTGGGTTTGATCCTTAGCACTGCATAAAAAAATAAATAAAATGAAGGCATGATGTTCATTTACAACTACAATTTTTTTTAAAGGTAAATAGCTGGAGGTGGAGGTTGGAAGATAGAAGACTTTGAAATTAAGACTGAGGAATCTAGATTCAGTGTGGTCTGTCCTTTGTAGCAAGGAGGATTTTTTAGTATGAGTAAGAGCTGTATCTGAGGAAGATTAGGACAGTCAGGAGTCAGAAGAAAAGTATGTGCTTCTGTTTAATTGGGTGGTTATAGACATCTGGCTCTCCTGGCTCTGGAACTCAACCCCCACCATGGAGGTGTCCTTGTGTAGGTGGCCTTGAGCAGTGTTACTTCTACCTGCTCTTGAGTCCTGGAAAGCCTACCTCCCTCTGGGCCTGCATCCGGGTCATGGCAGTGTGACAGAGGAGGGCAACCTAAAGGGCATCTTCCTGGGAAAGAATTTACTAGTTGATTAAACAAAGAATGTGGGGAAGGAATGGGTTAGCCATAACAACTTCCTAGTCCAGGTGACCAGGAGGGTGTAGGTAGCACTAACAGATAGAAAATACAGAAAGCAGAGCTATTTTCTAGGGTCAAAAATTTGAGGTCATTGATGTGTACAGGTGGTCATGAATAAGTACTTCATACTGTGGGCAGCTGGAGTCCAGGACTGGAGCTTGTCCTATTGAAAGGCCAGCACTAGGGGGTGTGGAGCTGCAAGTTGTGAGAAAAACATTTTGTTGAAGAGGACTGAGTGAGTATGCAGAGAGAGGAACAAAGGACTGAGGAGAAGAAAAGTTTTGGTTAATCTTGCTCCTCAAATGCAGCCAGCAGCCTGGGGAAGCCCAACTTTGGCTCTCACTGCCTACGTGGGGGGCCGCTTCTGCATTTGTTAGTATGTTTTGGCACACAGGTGTTTCTGCATTTTTGTGTACTTTTGGGCCCTAAGCAAGTTTGTAGGTTACCTGAGGGTTGCCCTTTTGTGTTCAGTAAGGCATTTCCCTGGCAGCACTTTTAAGCCTGGTTTGAGTGGAGGTGCTGCAGCAGGCTTTCTGAACTGTGAGTTATGCTGCTGTAACTGCTCTTCTGCAATTGCTCATCATTGCTAATTCAGAATGGTTGTGGTGTCTCTACCAAAAGCAGTGAAGTTTTAGTTTTTTTTTTTTTTTTTTTTTTTGTGTGTGTGTGTGGTACTGGGAATTGGATCCAGGACTTCATGCCTCCTAGGCTAGTGCCCTGCCATTGAGCTACACCCCCATTCCTTTTTTAATTTTTATTTTGAGACAGGGTCTTGCTAAGTTGTTGAGGCTGGCCTTGAACTTGTGGTCTTCCTGCCCCGACCTCCTTAGTAGCTGGGATTACAGGCGTGTCCCTTTGTGCCTGGTGGGTTTCAGTGTCTTTGATTATCAGCAGGTCTTATTTCTCATTGACTAATTTAAACTGTTTGAAGATTAGGTTAGGCTGCTGGGGTGTGGCTCAGTGGTAGAGTGCTTGTCTCCCATATGTGAGGTACTGGGTTTGATCCTCAGCACCACATAAAAGTAAATAAAATAAAGAGACTGCATCCATGTATAACTAAAAATATTTAAAAAATTAGGTTAATGCAAAAGTTCTTTAGGGTATAAAGATGATCCAGAATGTACTTGTGGAGCTTTCTATGTTTATGTGATTGGAGTAATTTCCATCCTGTAGAAATCGAGCAGAGTTCATGTGCCACATGAAGCCCAGTGAGTGGAAGTCATCCTCTTCAGGGCCTGCATCTGGGACCTGGACACTCGTGGATGAGGGAGGAGAAGAGGTAACCATGTCTGCATTATTTTAATTCATCATTTTTGAATTCTTTTGTGCTAGAAATAAGCACTTTTCACATTATTTAATTCTCCCAACAACCCTGTGAGGTAAGTACTGTTGTGATCCTCGTTTTACAGATGGGAAACTGAGGTGCATGTAGTAAAGTAACTCATCCCAGATTGAATGGTCATTAAATATGGAGCCTCGAGAGCCAGTGCTTTGAGCCCATGTACTGTACCTTCATTCTTCTCTAGAGTATCCTTCTGTTTGGATAGGAAGATCTGGAACCTGGAAATGAAATAGAGCCAGACTATGTGAAATTTATATTAGAATTTTCTTGTATATAGTAACTGGTTCTTGGAGTTGGGAAGTTTTGCTTACAGATAATCTTGAGTCTGAATAATGAAGAGCTAAGACTCTAACTTATTATAGACAGCCTATTCAGATCTTCTCATGCGAAGGGCAGAAACTAGTTTTCTATGTTTGATGAGATTTTAAGGATCAAAATTCAGCTTCTTGAGATAATGCTTGTTAAGTTTTCATTCTGCTGTATGCATGTTTAGTGTATGGGTGAGGAATTTTTACTTCAGCTCATTTTCAGCTCTAGTGCTTCTTTCTGGTCTGAATCCTGATTTGGTGTTCTTACGTAGTAGTTCCATTGACCAGATTTACTAAATCCATCTTTAGAGGGAGACAGGTCTGCAGTGTACAATTCTCAGAATGGAGAGCCATGGCAGCTGTGGATTGTAAGTGTATGTCCTCAGGTGCTCATTCAGAATGGGACTCCCTACCCTCTTCACAGTTGTTTGATTCCTGAGACTTGTAGCTGGTAGTGGTAGGTAATGTAGATGGTTGAAAACACCTTTGCTAGAGACTGAAAAATCTTCAAGAGGCTTCCCAGGAGCTGGTACAAATTATTCTTTTAAGGAGTAGAGTAGAAAAAAAAAATATATATATATATTATTATTATTATTTCTAGAGTGTTCTTTCTTAAAAGAGTAGTCTTCTTTTCTGATAGGTTTCCTGAATTTAATCTCAGAGACAGATAATGATTAAGGACCCTGCATTAATAGTTGGCTCTTGGTTAGAACTCACTAAATGTTGAGTGAATTCAGGAATTTATGGAGTCTATGAGAAAGTTTTGTTTAATCAGAAAAGGCTGTAGGGAGAAAGGCTCTATGGATCATCCATATCAGTGGTTTTTATGTACTAGCTCTGTATTAGAATCACGGTCAACTTGTAAACCTTGCTCAGGCCCACACTAAGACATCAAGATGTTTTAGAGCTTGCATGGTGATTATTGTATACTGCCAGAATTGAGATCTGTTTTATGTAGAGTTTCTGAGACTCTTATTTGTTAACCATTTGGATACTGTACTAGTCTGTTTTGTGATACTGTAATGAAATACTTGAGGCAAGCTAGTTTTATTTAAAAACAGGTTGGAGTTTTGGAGGCTCAGTTTTGGAGGCTCAGATATCCCCTACTCTGTGTGAGCACTGTTATTTTTATCCTGCTGTCAGTAGCACTAATTGACAGCCGACTTAAGTCATCTGTAACAAATGTTAATTGGTTCCCCATAAGTCTGTGAGTAGAGCTGTAGACCTTGATTTTGGGAGAAAGAGAATTGTAGCTAAAATAATTTGAACTCTACTACTCGGTTCTTTAATTGATGTTGTCAAAGCACTGAGCCATGCCGTAAGGTCCCCACTCTGGAGGAATTTTTTTTTTTTAGTCTTCTTTGGGATGCAAATTTAATGAGAGCTCTTTCAGCCTCTGGAGAATGGATATAACCCAGATACATATAAAATTATGCTTGTAATTTCAGAAGATTTACAGGCTACCTGTGAAATCGACCCTGTAACCCTCTGTCCTAGAAGAAAAGTCTGTGAGGATTCAGGAGCATACTGTTTGTGTGCCATGGAGACCTGTGATAATTTAGCTCCTGTAACTCAAGACCACAGTATGATCAGATCAAATTAACTGATGTGACTTTGCATCTTTTTTTCCTAGGATGAAGATCCTGAGACTAGTTGGATTCTCCTTAATGAAGATGACTTGGTTATCCTTTTTTCACAGTTTCCATTCCATGAACTCTTTCAACATCTTCTTGGGTTTAAAGCAAATGGTAGACTAACTTCTTTTGTCATAAAGAAAATATAGTAGTAGCAAGCTCAAGTGTCAAGTCCTGCTTCTTTTGTTGGCTCCTGATTTTACAGATTTTCCTGTGCCTGCCTAGTCCATACTGCCCTTGTCTTGTGCTTATAATTTCCCACTTAGTGCTTAAATGGCTAGTTCACATGTTGCCCAGTTTAATGAATTGTTTTTAATTTTGTATTTTGTCTCAAGTTGCCCATTTGTGTTGACATAGGAACCAGAGTGATGGTATTGTTAATTCCTCCCCATCTTGGCTTTGTTTTTTTATTTAAATATTTAGGCCTGTATCCTTCACCATTTTTTTTAATACCAATTACCATTTTTTCTTTTATCTGATTGACTTCCAGGAGATTATTTACCTGAAACAACAAGACCTCAAGAGATGATGAAAATTTTTGCCTTTGCCAACTCATTAGTCGAACTTCTGGCTGTGGGGTTAGAAACCTTTAACAGAGCACGCTATAGGCAGTTCGTGAAGCGGATTGGTTATATGATCAGGTATACTGCATTTGTGCATCTCTTTGCTTTCACTCTAGTAAAACAAAAGTACTGCATAGTTGGGATGATGGGCATTTTACATTTTAGCTCTTAGTTCTTACAAAAGTAAGAATTATTTTTTATTCCTTCTACCAGATGGGAATTTTATAAATGTTCCCAGTTAAAATATTTGCTTGATCTATTCATATATGTATGTGCCTATACATTATATGTGTGTGTGTGTGTGTGTGTATAAACGTATATGTACATACACACACACACACAAACACACACACCACATGGGCTATTATTTTTTCCACCTACTTCCCTCCAGAAAAAAAACTCCATAAAGCTACAAAACTTCTCCCTTTCTCTCCTTTTGTTTCCAAATCAAAATTAATTTTAATTCACTTACTTTAGATATGTAATCATCAACTCTATGAGGCTAGGTAAAGGTTGCAGAATACCTTTGAAGCATGGGCCCATTTTTCAGGTGTGAAGCAAGTCTTTGGTCCAGAGTAAGGAGAGTGAGATTGTGGGAAGTGGGATGGCTGGTGACTTGGAGAGTAATTTCTTAAAAGCTGAAAGCCTGTCTTTATTTGTTTTTGTTAGAAATCCACCCCTTCATTCATTTTCTGATCCTTCTTGATAAATAAGGCAATAAGTAAAATTTGTTCTTCAGCTCACATATATAACGTATGACTGCATGTCTACTATGTGCCAAGACTGTGGCTTTTTATTTTATTCTCTTAATAACTGTAGGAAAGATCTTATTATTGCTGTTATAAGATCAATGTTCACTCCTTACATTATTATGCAAGTATTTCCATGTGTTATTATTGTAGGGTGTTGTGATTATTCTTTTGTTTTTCCATCTGATTACTTTTCTTTGTGTTGATTGCAGATTCCTCTCATACTTTGTAATTGTAGAATGGTTTTTTGAATGGCCCTCCGCAGTGAGGCCTCTTCAGCTCCCAGCTGCCCCTTCCCTTGGCCGCCCCTCCATCTCCTGACATACCCTGTTCCCTCTCCTTCTTTATTTTTCTCAGTGCCACTTTCAACCTTGTGATAGACTCTTTCACTTTATTTTGTGGGCTGTTTGCCTTCCACTAGAGTTGGCTCCTGGAGCATAGGGGTTTTATTTTGCCCGTTATGCTACCTTCAGAATTGGAAGATGATAGGTGCTCAATCAATATGTGCACAAACTTCAAATGTATTATGAGGATGCTGATAGTGAATGAATGAAAGGTACGGTCTTTTCTTTCTTCCTGCTCAGGATGACCCTTGGCTATGTGAGTGACCATTGGGCACAATATGTGAGCCACAGTGGAGGCTTGGGATCAGCCTTGCAGCCCTACTCCTTGGAAAAACTACAGGTGGAATTTGATGAGCTGTTTTTGAGAGCTGTCCTACATGTGCTGAAAGCCAAAAGGTAAGACATGATACTTTATGGAACTTCTTGGCTAATAAGAAAGAGCAGAGAGAAAGTCAGTGACTAACATGGATCAATGTCTTAGTCTGTTTCATCTATTTCTTAGAGAAATTCTTGGACTTTAGTGTTCCTACTTGTAGTTTATTCCCTGTTGGTCAAAATGATATCTGCTTTAGGTTTCTTTTTCTCTTAAAATAACTCAAGTCTGAATTCTGTTTTGCTATCCATGAACTTTTGGGCAGCTGTAGGCAGGGCAAGAATTTTATACCTAAAGGAATTTCATTAGATAACCTAATACAGTGAGAGAGAGTATGTGCTTAGTGCCCGTTACAAAGTATTTACTGAATTTTATTTAATTTGTCTTACTATAAGGGTTTTAAAATTTAGGAATGTTGCTGGATGTGGTGGCTCTTCAGTGTGTTTAAGTGCTCTAATGTTCTGAATGCAGAGGGCTCTATTTGGAAGTATGGGTCAAGCTATATTGTAGAAGCCACTGGATGTGAAAGTGAGGGGTTTCAACTTAATTTGGTAACCACTGAGGAGCCATGAATGGTTTTGATTCCTCTCACCCACTGCCCATGTTGTTGTGTGTACATGCGTTCCTGTATGCCACCTAACACACATATCCACATTAGGTAGCAGCCTGTCACCTTTGTCTTAAAAAGATCTTTGATTCAAAATGCAGCTCAGGCTTTTGTTATTCTCTCTGGGCTTTTGGAACCCCCTGTGTAAATTGGGGATAACACCAATAATTATTGCCCTGGTTTTAGTGAGGATGGAGTGAGTTGATGTTATGTGCAGATTGAGTGTCCCTAATAAAAAATCTCCAAAATCTGAAACTTTTTAGCACTGACATGTTGACCTCATGTGATAGGTTGAAGTTAAATGCACCAAAAATATCATGTAAAATTACCGTTAGGGATATGTGTATAAGATACATATGAAACATAAATGAATTTCATATTTAGGTTTGGTTTTCATCCCCCATATATCTTATTATGTGCAGATATTCCAAAATCTGAAAAAATTAAAAATCTGAAGCACTTTTGGTCCCAAGCACTTGAGTAAGCAATATTCAAATATGTGTGTATATCATATATCACATAACCTATATCATGTGTATGATATGGCCATTAGAACAATACCTGGCATAGACTAAATGCTTGATGAGTTTTGCTGTTATTGTTATGCATCATTGAGGTGTTTATGACCATGTTAGAAAAATTGTGACAGTATGATTTAAGAATTTTTCTTTCTTCTTTATTTTTTTTCCCCTGAGAATGCTGAGGGTTTGTTTCCACTTTCTTAGTGTGGTGAAACTGAATAATATATAAAGTTATTCCTGCTCTTTTTAAAACACACAGACTTGGCATTTGGCTGTTTATGTCTGAAATGCCCTTCGGGACGTTGTCAGTTCAGATGCTCTGGAAGCTCTTCTACCTCATGCACCAGGTGGAGTGTGGGAACCTGCAGCAGCTCTGCCCTGCCCTCCAGCCGGCTGAGTGCAAGAGGCAGCTCCAAGGTACAGCCTCCCCTGGGGAGGCAGCGCCAGCTCTCCTGACTTCCTGCACTTCTCTGTCATTGCCTTGGGACTAAGAGAGTATTTTACTTTGTGTACTGATTGATTTTGAAATTCAAGACACTGCTTCATTGCTTGGATTTATTAGAAATGAAATCCAAATTTGATTAGTCCCAGATAATGTTTAAGTTGATATAATATTTACTTTTGGAACCACTTTTCTGCATGTGTGAAATGATTTAGGTCAAATTAACATATATTGTCTGAAAATTTGTTAAGGTTTCGTATACAGTTTTCCACTAACACTCTTTTTGCTGCCTTTTCTTTTTTAAAGCTGTATTGTTTTTATGAAATAGGTAAAGAGGTAGACATTTATGCTTTAAGAATAATTTTTGGGAAAACCTAATTAAGGATTAATATTACACCAACACTGAACTATAGGATGTTTGTTTGCTATTGTTATAATGTTAAAATGAGAAAAATCAGACTATTTAATTAGATAGTTATGATTTTTTAAATAATTAATGTGTACATTAAAAATATATGGTAGAAGACATAAAAGAATATTAATAGGATTTCAGAACATACCAAAAACTACTTCTATTTTCCAAAATTTTAAACCTTTATGCTACTTAAAAGAAAACCATAAGTTTAAAAAGTTTTAGAGCTGGGGTTGTGGCTCAGTGCTAGAATGCTTGCCTCACATGGGTGAAGCACAGGGTTCGATTCTCAGCATCACATATAAATAAATGAACAAATAAATGTTGCTCCACCAACAACGAAAAAATATTAAAATTTAAAAAGGTTTAAAAGTTATTGAACTTTGCTGGGCATGGTGGCTCACACCTGTAATCTCAGTGGCTTGGGAGGCTGAGGCAGGAGAATTGTGAGTTCAAAGCTGGCCTCAATAACTTGGTGAGGCCCTAAGCAACTCAGCAAGACTCTGTCTCTATATAAAATACCCCCCCACCACCACCAAAAAAAATTGCTGGGGATGTGGCTCAGTGGTTAAGTGCCTCTGGGTTCGATTCCTGGTACCAAAAAATAAAATAAAGTAAAATAAAAATAATTGAACTTTACTGTTTGCAAAATAGCTCTTACAAACATTCATGATTTTTTTTTTGCCTCCATTTTTAAATTTTTTTTTTGTATGTGTGTGTTGCGTGAATTCACTTTTGTCTCTGGGTTTCTTTTGTTGTTGTTTTTAGTTCAGAGGTAGCTCTGGACTCTTCATAAAATGCTTCTGCACTGTCCTGGGGGAGATGGTTGCATTAGATTCTTCTTATGGTGGGACATAGGCTTTCAAAGGAGTGAGGTGAGAAAATTTCATAGCCTTTGTCTGCACGCTGGCAGCTAATTCTGGGGGTGCAATAGTGAACATAGAAAATAGTCATTTCTTTTGGAAGTGGCTTGGAAGGTTAAATTTGGGCAGTTTAGTCTTGGCGAGGGCTCCTTTGTAGTTCCATCTCCCTTTATCCAATACTTAGGACCCTCGAGGCTCTGTGTTACACACCCTGGCAGATATTCAGCCATGCTGTGTGTGATTCTAGGCTATGCAGCAGCCTGGCCTCCCTGAGGAGCTTAGGACCTGTGCTGGCAGTTGTCTCTCTGGACTTCAGGCTCTGGTAGCACGTTATCTTCTCTCTTACTGCCTTTATCACCTGGCACAGAGTTACTGTGATGCAGCAAAATAGTTTCCTCTACCGTATCAGGTTCTAACTTTGAGGTTGTCTTTACACTTGGCTTTCCTGCTCTAATTTGCTGTTTTTGCCTCTTCTCATTTGCTTAATCTTTCATGTCCCAAATTTTGTTAAGAGACTTGGTTTTTACTGTGTTTATGAAAGCCTAAGATTTTTTGTTTTACCTTTTTGTTATATTTTATAATTAATAAACATCATAAATTCTTATTCTTATTTATTTTTTTGGTACTGGGGATTGAACCCAGGGGTGCTTTACAACTGAGCATATCCTGTCCTTTTCTAATTTTTTTATTTTGAGACAGGGTCTTGCTAAATTGTCAAGGCTAGCCTCAAACTTGGCATTCCTCCTGCCTCAGCCTGAAGTCCTGAGATTACAGGTGTGTGCTACTACACCCAGTACAAATTATTTTTTATAGCCAATTCTTATTTGTCCTAATGGCTATAAGTGATTCTCAAGTCACAGATAGTTCCTAAAGAATAAATTTTTACCGTTAATTTTAACATTTTAACTAGTGAACTTTTCAGCAGGAATTGTTAAAACTTGGCTGGTTTCATTTTAACTTCTTTTTGTTTCCTTCTTTCTAGTGTGATCAACACTATGACCACTAGTAGAATTATATGCAAATTTGATGATAAATATAGAAATATGTTTATGTTGTTTTCCTTAAAGTTAATGTTTTTTTTTTTTTTTAAAGAGAGAGTGAGAGAGGAGAGAGAGAGAGAGAGAATTTTTAATATTTATTTTTTAGTTTTCAGCGGACACAACATCTTCGTTGGTATGTGGTGCTAAGGATTGAACCCGGGCCGCATGCATGCCAGGCGAGCGCGCTACCGCTTGAGCCACATCCCCAGCCCAAAGTTAATGTTTTAAAAGCCAATTAGAAAGCAATTTATCTCACCCATTTGTTATTTTTATAGAATTCTTTAAAAACGTAACGCTTTTCCCTTGTACCTTCAAACATTCTAAGTTTAAATGATTTCTAATTTTTTATTATTCTGAGAACACTCTGTATAGTAATTTCCATTATAAATCTAGTTTGGGGACAGGAAATGAAAATTGGTTTGATAATGCCCCAAGGAGTTATTTGAAACTGCAGGAAATTTGGTGAACTACCTTTGATTTCTCAAATGTGCAAATATGTGAAGAGAGTTGTTGGCTTTTTGCCTTCTTACTGTGAAAAGTTCCATCAGAGGAATATATTTCCTAAATGAGCTTTATTCCCTTTTCTCTGTAAATTTTCCCTTGGCAGCATCTAGACATTTCTATCATGCCTTGCAAAGTTGTTAATACTGCCTCCTAGCAACAAGATGTAACACAGTATCCACAGAACTAGCAAACATATTCTGTATTGTTTATTACATTTACGGGTATTTCAGGTACGATTATAACTAATATCTCATCCTTAATTTTCACTTATAAGCCCATCACTTTTATTTGTAATCTCATGTTTGTGCTGAGTAGTTTGTTAATCTTAATTTTATTAGGAGTATCTTCATTTTTGTGGTTTGTCATTATCCAGTAATTTCAAGCATGCCTGTGACGTTGACAGTGTCACTTCGGTGGGCAAGAACTCTACCACTGAGCTCTGCCCCAGCCTATGTAGTATTGCTTTGGAAGATGACTTACCTAGTGGCAGTAGTAGTGCTTTATAGTTTGTAAAGCACTTAACTGCTAGCATGTCATTTAATTTTTTAAGTAGTATTTTGAGACAGATGATGAAACTGAGGCTTAGAGGTGATAAATGCCTCCTCTTAGTTTGCTGGAATTTCAGCCTTCTTTCCTGATACCTGTATAATCCATTTCAGAACAAAAAAAGACCTTTTGTATCTTTAAAGTTTTAAAATATCTTTTAATTTTATATTTTCTTTCTCTTTAGAAGAGTAATTAAACCACATGAATTTTTTTTTCTCTCTCTACTTTAATTTTCTTGACATGAATCTGCAGACCCAGAACATTTTGTGAACTTTGAGAAGTGTCTTTCTTCTATGAATAGCTCGGAAGAGATTTGTCTTCTGACTACCTTTGCTCAGATGGCTCAGGCCAGAAGAACCAATGTGGATGAAGACTTCATAAAAATTATTGTTCTGGAGATATATGAGGTTAGAATATTTATTTTTATAAATCAGCAAATTTTTTTTCTTTATTTGTTGATTTTTTTTTTTTTTTTTGGTACTGGGAATTTTATTCAGGGGTGCTTAAGCACTGAGCTACCCTAGCCCGTTTTATTTTTTATTTTGAGACAAAGTCTTAACTAAGTTGCTTAGTGCCTTGCTAAGTTGCTGAGGCTGGTTTTGAATTTGGGATTCTCTTCCCTCAGTTTTCCAAGTTGCTGGAATTATAGGCATGTGCCACCGTGCCCCGCTTGGTGTTGCTTTTTTTTTAAAAAATATGACTTATTGAGCTATTGTCTGCACTCAGAAGGAGATAGAGAATCAAAGGAGCTTCCTTTTGCTGTAGAAAGTTTTGAAAACATGAATTATACTCTGCCATTTTTCACTACTATCTCTTGACAGTTGATGCATGGCTTTTGATAAGGAGTAGACAATTTAGCACAGCCTGGAATTTGTAGTTTTTATACTGTTTTCCTTACTGTTCGTCAGACTCCTTTTTTCATCCCTGCTAGTAACATGGAAACCTGGCTTCCAAGCTAATTTAAATGAGAGGGTTGAAAGAATATTGAACCTATAATCAGAAAACCTGAGTTTTGGCTTGACCCTACTATTAATTACCCATCTTACATCAGAAAAGAAAACTACTACTCTGGGCTTTATTTTCCTCATCTGCAAAATGACAGACTGGGATGAGATCCTTGCATTCTTCACTTTTTTTCTGAGCAATCCCTGCTGATGGAGGAGAGTGAACTTGGATTCCCTAAGAGTCTAGGGACTAACCCCAACTGGCTGCCAGTATTTCCACTGGAGATGTGTGTATATCCAAAAAGCCATGTGCATTCTGTACTTTAAGCTATTGTGTATCTCTTTAAATAAAAAAATCATACTTTCTTCAAAGTATTCAAGTGTACTCAAGTAAAACTATATTTGGAGAGGATTGTCTGAGTTTATTATCCCCCAGTATTCCAGTTTGAGAATGGCAGACCTGGATGATTTTAAGTTCTTTCCAGAACTCTGTTCAGCTGTTCCTACATTTACACTTGTAACCAGGCATGAGGTTAAAACTAATGGATCTGGAATTCCTATCTTTATAGTCTAAAAAAATTCGAAAAGATATATTTTCACATACATTAAATGACATTCCGGGGATCTATTGTTAACATATATTTATTCTCTTGAGTAGTGTTTTCCAGTGTTTTGACCATGAGTCACAGTAAAAACTATATTCTATATTATATTCTGACCCTAGAGGGCATTATTGAAATAGCAATTAATTTTCTGGTGATATACTCTTAGATTTTTCTATTCTTTTTTATTCTTTCTGTTCTATTTCATTATATTATTGGCATTAATGAGTTATATAGTTTGAAAGATGTGGTTAAAGAGGAGTTAGTTTAACATTGATATTTTAAAAACTCTTACAGTTAGGGATCTTAGGGATCTGATTTTGGAGGAGGGATTGTGTATTTCCATTAAATACATTCTGATTTTTATCATTTTAGTGATTTCCTCAAGTTTAAGTAAGTTTTGACATAAAGGACTGTTTCATTGTTACTGAGAAACTTTGGGATCTACTTTTTTTTTTTTTTAATTTTTAATGAGATGGGATCTCACTGTGTTGCCCATTCTAGATTTGAATTCCTGGGTTCAAGTGATTCTCTTGCTTCATCCTCTGAGTAGCTAGGGCTACAGGTAAGTGCCACTGAGACTGACTGAACCCTCCTTTTTAAAGGAATCCAGTACTTAAAGTCATTGTTACAAATGTTATCATTTTCAGGAATTCCCTCTCTTCCTGAGTTCTAACCTCTGGTGGATAGTTTGCTGTCTAACCTTCTGGCATCTTTTTGAACAAGGTGTGAACTGAGACTCAATGTGAATTCTTTCTGTTTTATCTGAGAAAACTATGGAAATGTGTTTTGATTGATAATTGTTATTTAAAGTGCTAACTCTGCTCCTCCTATTTACCTTTAGGTATCTTATGTCACCCTCTCCACCAGAGAGACTTTTTCAAAGGTTGGTCGAGAGCTTTTGGGGGCCATTACAGCTGTTCATCCTGAGATAATTTCTATCCTTTTGGATCGAGTTCAAGAGACCATTGACCAGGTTGGAATGGTAAGAGCACTGGCTCTTTATTTGCTTTTATCTTGTTTTTAATCATGAAATAATGGCACATTGGCTAAAATAGGAAGGCTGTTGGATTTGACTATGTCACTTAAGGGCATAGTAGTATGAATAGAACTAAATTTACTGTTACTACGTGCCAGGCTCATAATTTGTTTGTCTTTCATAATTCTTACATTTTACACTTGGAAGAAACAACTGTGACTAAGAAGGCCATCTTACAATCAAACACAAAATTAGAAGTAGTAATTTAAGTTGAGCAGGACACAGATATTGTTTATTTCTATCATTTATTGCAATCCCTTTTGTAATTTCATATTGTTTTTAAAAACAGCTTTATTTGATAATTCATGTACCAGAGAATCCACCTATTTAAAGTGTATAAGGCAGTGGTTTTTTAGTAAATTCAGATACATATAGCTGTCACCGTAGTCAACTTTAGAATTTTAATCACTTCACAAAGAAATCACCTACACTTCAGCTATCATTCTGTTCCTCCTTCCCCCTCAGCGTGAAGCAGCTGCTAATCTGCTTTCTGTCTCTCAGTCTGCCTATTTTAGACATTTAATATAAGTGGGATAATAAGTATGTGGTTCATTAGGAGTGGTTTATTTCACTTAACACAGTGTCCTAAAGGTTCATCTGTGTTGTAGTCTTTGTCAGTTTCTTACCTTTTTAAGCAGGCATAATATTCCATTGTATTTATATATTACCTTTGTTTATTCATTCATCTGTTGATAGGCACCTGGGTTGCTTCTACTTTTTGGCTATCATCAGTAATGCTGCTGTTGAACATGGATGCACAAATGTCTCTTTGAGATTTTGCTTTCAGTTCTTTTGGGTATATACCCAGAAGTAGAATTGCTGGGCCATATGGTAATTTTACTTTTAATTTTTTGAGGAACCACCATCCTCATAATGGCAATAAAAGGCATCTTTTCCTTTTAAGAAAAGCATTGTGTCCCACAATTATATTTGTAGATGATTGTATTGCAATAAAAAGCCCTTTATATGCTGTTCAATATAGCAGCAATTTTTTGGTTACACCTTTTTGAGTGACGATTTAATGAAATGGATTCCAGACAAATGTATAGTGAGTCATGTGTTTCTTCTTTTTTTAAAAATATTTATTTTTTAGTTGTAGTTGGACACAATAGTTTTATTTTATTTATTTATTTTTATGTGATGCTGAGGATAGAACCCAGGGTCTCCCACATGCTAGGCGAGTGCTGTGCTGCTGAGCCACAGCTCCAGACCCAAGTCATGTGGTTCTTTTAGTTGTATTGAGCTCATGATGGTTTTCTCTCAAATGTTTTTCTGTTTTGGGCAACACATCTTCAACTTGGCCATGATACTTCTAGTAGGAAATTATGTCCATATATACTTAATTGTAAATGTAAATCTTGGAACCATATTGTTTTTTAAAGTACATTTATAAGGTGCCTTCATTGTTCATTTATAAATGTGGTACTCTTGTGCTCTGTGAACTTGCTGAGGTTTTTGGATGGACTTATTCAAGCCACTGTGCATTAGATAAATAGGATGGCTTTTACTTTGGGCTGATCTTAATTCAGCCTCTAGCTCCAGAGTCTGGGAATGAGCTGTGGTTGGGGTCCTGAACTTCCACTGACACCCTTGGGGTCTATCAGAAAATAACTTGGTGTTCTGGAGGTCTAGCCTGAGAGCATTGTGTGGAGATTGCTCTGAGTTAGGGTAGAAGTTAATGAGAATCAAGCCTTTGGGACATTCCGGAGTTTCAAAGATAGGCTTACTTTAGAGGACACATTCTTTTTTTGTTAGTGAAATCTGTGTAATTCCCTAGAACCTCTTCAAGCAAAATTTGTGACTTTTTTTTTTTTTTTTTTACTTTCAGTGAAAGCATGAGTATATTTTAAAATATGCGATGTAAATCCTATTTTGTTGAATGAATTCTTACTACAACTTTTACTGATTTCTTTACTTTTGCTTTGACTGGAACCTTCATTACAATATTGAATGAAAGTAGAAGGGCAGACATTCTTGTCTCAGATTCTGTAATAGGGAAGAAGAGTTCAAAAGTTAACTTATCGTGTGGAGGTTATAGCTTAGTGGTTGGAATTTGCCTAGCATGCACAAGGCTGTGTTCTAACCCTAGTGACAACAGAAGGATAACTATGAAGTATAATGAGGTTTTTTATGGATGTTCTATGTTAGGCTTGATAAGTTTATTTTTCTAGTTTAAATCTTTTCTTCTATGAGGAGGTATTCAAGGACTTTCATTTTTGTATCCATTGAGCTGATCTTAGGATTTTTCTCCTTTGCTCTATTAATGCAGTTAATAGATTACATTGACTGGTACCTGCAAAATTTCAAATTTTGGTTTCTAAAATGTTGAACCATCACTGTTTCATAAAATTAAAAAAACAAACCTTGATTGTACTATATAATCTTTTCTAGATATTGCTGGGTTCATTTTGATAGTAATTTTTGCATGTATTCATGAAGGTTTGATCTGTAATTTTATTTTCTTGCTCTATCTTGATGAAGCTTTGGTTCTGGGATTATGTTAGCCTCATGAGTTGAGAAGTACTTCCTCCTCTTTTGTGATATGAAAAAGTTTTACAAGATTGCTAGTCTTCTTTTTTCCCTTTTTTATCATTGTTTTATTTTGAAATAATTATAGACTTCATAGGGCTTTTAAAAAGGGCCTACGAACAAAGAGAGCCTGGGTACCCTTCACCCAGGTTCCTCCAATGGTAACATCTTTTTTTTTTTCCTTCAATTAAAAAAATTATATTCTCCTTTGAATGTGGTAAAATTTGCCAGTGAAATCATCTGGGTAGGAGTTTTTTTTTTTGTAGGAAGTCTTTTGATAACAAATTGAATGTCCTTAACAGAATGAGGATTATTCACATTTTATTTTTTCTTGAGTCACTTTTTGGTAAGTTACATTTTAAAGGGATTTTCATATTTGCTCTAACTAGTTCAATGTATTAGCATAGAATTGTTTGCAATATTTCCTTGTTAATCTTTTCATATCTCTGGAGTCTGTCATGAAAGTGATAACCCCACTTCCATTCTCGATGGGTAGATACATACTATACCACTACTTTATGTCACTGGGATAGATGCTTTTCAGGACAGATCTCAGGGCTGTGGGCATTGTCCTATTACCATAATTTAGCTGTTTCTGCCAAATACTTGCAAAGTAAAGTAGGACTTTTGTTAGAATTGCCATTTTACCCTTTTATTCATAATATTCAAGACTTTTATTAATGAATCTTTATGAAAATTTGCACTATAGTATAGACATACACAAACAAAGATTTTTTAAAAAGGGACTAGCCTTTCTAAAATCCATTCTTTTTACTTTTCTCTCACATTTTGTTTTGTCTCCAATTTAGAGCTTGCTGATATGTAGTTCTAGGACTGGAGGTGAGGCTCAGTAGTAGAGCACTTGTCTAACATGTGTAAGGCCCTGGGTTCCCTCCCCAGCATTGTAAAAATAAACCAACTAACAAATAAAGCCTCCAAGCAAGTAGTTGTAGACTGGTGTAATCTGATATGCTAGTCACTAGGCCTCGGAACATTGCTCTAAGTGTAAATTACTTAGTTTAACTGAGTTTGAAAGACAGTATGAACAAAATAATTTCATACATCTTAATAATTTTTGTGGCACTTTCATGTTGAAAATATTTTGGAGGTCCTTCCTTTCCCTCCTGTGTATGATGGAAACACCATGGCTGCGGCAGCCCAGCTCTCCCTGACACAGTTATCAAGTGGGAATCCTATATGAAAAATACTATAGACAGGTTGATACAGGCAATACTGGAAGGTTGTTGGCTTCAGATGCTGCTGCTTTTCTGAAAAAGTCAGGGCTTCCAGACTTGATACTTGGAAAGATTTGGGATTTAGCTGACATAGATGGCAAAGGCATCCTGAGCAAACAAGAATTCTTTTTTTTTTTTTATTATTGGTTGTTCACAACATTACAAAGCTCTTGACATATCATATTTCATACATTAGATTCAAGTGGGTTATGAACTCCCAATTTTTACCCCAAATGCAGATTGCAGAATCATGTCGGTTACACATCCACAATTTTACATAATGCCCTATTAGTAACTGTTGTATTCTGCTACCTTTCTTATCCTCTACTATCCCCCCTCCCCTCCCCTACAAGAATTCTTTGTGGCTTTGCATCTTGTAGCTTGTGCCCAGAATGGACTGGAGGTTTCACTGAATAGCTTGAACTTGGCTGTTCCTCCACCAAGATTTCATGATACCAGTAGTCTTTTACTAACCAGTGGAACCCCTGCAGCTGAGCTTCCATGGGCTGTTAAAAGTGAAGATAAGGCCAAATATGATGCAATTTTTGATAGTTTAAGTCCAGTGGATGGATTTTTGTCTGGTGATAAGGTGAAGCCAGTGTTGCTCAACTCTAAGTTACCTGTGGAAATCCTTGGAAGAGTTTGGGAGTTGAGTGATATTGACCATGATGGAAAGCTTGACAGAGATGAGTTTGCAGTTGTAAATAACTTAATGTTCTTAAAATATGAAATATCATAATGGTTTTATCATGTGAAAATTTCCCCTTTTAATTAATCTTTGAAGGAAAACTATGTTTTTCAGATTGTTGGTATAAACATTTTTACCTAGAATTTATAGGTAGTTAATAAATATTTTAAAATGAATGAAAAAACAAAAGAAAATATTTTGGACATTAGTTTAAATAAAATATTAAAATTGATTTTACCTGTTTCTTTTGATTTTTTTAAAAAATGTGGCTATTAGGAAAATTAAAATTCCACATATGGCTTGCATTGTATTTCCATTGGTCAGCATTGTTGAAGACATTATGAAATGAATGGCTCTTCTGATCACTCTCCCTTGAAAAAAACTTTATTACATGAATACTGATTAATTTTGTACACATAGATAGGTCATTTAAAATAGTGCTATAGGGCTGGAGATGTGGCTCAAGCGGTAGCGCGCTCGCCTGGCATGCGTGCGGTCCGGGTTTGATCCTCAGCACCACATACAAACAAAGATGTTGTGTCCACCGAAAAAACTAAAAAATAAATAAAATTCTCTCTCTCTCTCTCTCTTTAAAAAAATAGTGCTGTAAACTTTTTATAAACAGGATTTTAAAAATTTGTTGTGATGGAATATTTCAAAAACAGACAAGAGAAGAGAGAGTAGTATAATGAACCCCTGGGTATCCATTATCTAGTTTCTACAGTTATCAACTCTTTTTTTTTTCCAGTTATACATGAAGTTGTCAAATTCTTGATTGATCTTGTTTCATTGGTTCCCCATTCACTCCTTACCTCCCTCTACAACTGCTTTGAAACAAATAGAAATAATCTTTTAAAATGCCACAAATGGAATAAATATTTATAGTACATCTAAAAAATAAATTGAATGACCATCCCTTGATTTATTATTTTTAAGTTTGTGTCTTATCATGGTGGTTTACCTAAATTGAAGCATAACCGATTTACATATTGAAAGATTATCTTTATCAAGATTACCTTTATACTTTTGGTACATCATAAATTTTATTACTGATTTGATTTGATTATCTGTAATTTCAATTTTACTCATCTAAAAGTCAAATGAAACTCTGCTTTCTTTTGAAGAAAAATTTTGGCAGCGTCATAATGCATTGTGATAATAGAGGATCATCCCCAAATCCTGATTTTAATTATGATTGTTTTCTTTTTAATAAGGTTTCTTTATACTTGTTTAAAGAATTGCCTTTGTATCTCTGGCGACCTTCTGCTTCGGAGCTAGCTGTGGTTCGGGGTTGGTTATTGAATCACAACCTGACAGCAGTGAAGAACAAATTGGCCTGTGTTATTTTAGAAGGACTGAACTGGGGATTTGCTGAACAGGTATGTGTTAAAACCATCCCCAGAAATGGGGGATTCTATGAGCCTCAATTTCAGGGAAGCATTTTCTTAAAACAGTAACATTTCCAAGTACTATACCTAAAGTCTGCATATTCTCTTTTTTTTTTTTATTTTTTTAGTTGTAGTTGGACTCAATACCTTTATTTATTTATTTGTTTATGTGGTGCTGAGGATCAAACCCAGGCCCTGCATGTGCTAGGCAAGCACTCTACCGCTGAGCCACAACCCCAGCCCCCTGTACATTCTTTTAGTTGTATTGGAGTTTAGGATCTTTAATTTTGTTTTGCAGAGTGAGTATCTTCTAAATGAAGATAAATTTTTTCCACATGGATAATTCTTCCATTTATCCTTAGAACACATATATCTGTTGTTTTATCCCTGGCTAATTACTGCATTTACTCCTTTTTGCCTCCCCGCCTCTGGTCCGTTTTTCTCCTGTAATTTCTCTTGAATGTCTTTGCCAGAGTTGTTTTCTAAAACATCATCAATTAATTAGGAGCCTGAGTTCTGAGCCAGTCTGCCTGGGTTCTAATTTCAGTTCTGTTACTTCCTCATGGTATGACACTGAGTAAGCTTCCTGCATTCTCTGGACCTTAGTTGCTCATCTGTAAACAGTGAAATTAGTAGGCCTTCCTCATAGTGTTGTTGGAAGAATTTAATGAGTAAGGACATGTAAACATTTAGGACAGTTTTTGGCACATGTTAATTACTTGATGTTATAGTCATTATTAATAGTTTATTACTAAGGATATCATGTCTCCAAAGATGCCACATCAAGTGATTTTGTCTATTTCATAACCTTTCCTATCTCTTTACCATAGGCTTATTAGTTAGCTCCTTGATAAAAATATTAATATCTTAAAAGAAAAATGGGGGAGAACTCAGCCATCTACAATTCTTAACCAGCTCTGTTCTGGGCAAGTCATTTAATCCTGGCAGTTGTCTTTTGTGTTTTGCATTAATCTGATGCCTGGTATTTAGTCTGAAGCCAGGGAGTTTTCCTCTCAGGGGCTCCCTGACCTCCTGGGACTGGAGAGGGGCAAGCATCAGGGGCTGTTCTTCACCTTCATATTCTCCTGTTTGTGAACAGAGCCCCCAGGATCCCTCCCCCCAGAGAGCTGCATTAAGATTTCCCTGTGAGAGTCTCTTCCCTCCTGCCTTAGAATTGGGAGCAGCATCTTCTATGCAAGAGTTAGGAACTGACTTTTTCAAAGCTGCAAAGGAAGATGGGGTGGGAAATTTGTAGGCTACTTGAGACTCTTGAAGCATGTTTTATCTGTGTTGTTATTATTGTTACTATTTTTGGTACTGGGAATTGAACCCAGGGGTGCTTTACCACTGAGCTCCATTCCCAGCTCCCTTTTTTATATTTATTTTAAAATTTTGAGATAGAGTTTCACTAAGTTCCTGAGGACCTCATTAAGTTGCTGAGGTTGTCCTAGAATTTGTGATCCCCCTGCTTCAGCCTGCTAAATCACTGGGATTATAGGATTATATGCTTTATCTGTATTATTGAACATCTTATTATTATTGATAGTGGAACAAAAAAGGGAATGTAGACTTAATTTGTTAGTTGTCTTCCTTTTTAATTAATATCAAGCATTTTCCTGGTTTGTGGCAGTGCCCTTAAGTTATAACTTATACCACAATCTTTGTAGAGATCTAGAGTCGGGTGGAGGATTATATTCAAAGATACCAGTTTTAGTCTGGGGTGAGGAATGACTCAGGTTCAGACCTCTCTTGGTTCAGTATAATTGCTCTTTAGATTTCAAAATTTTTCCTTTTGTCATTTATAACTTCACTGTTAGGGGATGTAATGCTTAGAATATTTGGTTTTTATATCCAAGACCCTGTTTTACTATTCTGTCTATATTTTGGGTCAAAGGTATTTTAAAAAGTCAAGTTGGTATGTTTGTGATTATTTCTCTCTTTAAAAGGGTATTCTTCATCTGGATCAAGCAGTCCATTCTGAAGTGGCCTTAATGGTTCTAGAAGCTTATCAGAAGTACCTTGCACAGAAGCCATATGCTGGGCTAATTTCTGAAAGTATGAAGCAGGTATTTCTTCCTCTTTTATATTGAAGACATAAATTTTTGTTTACAAATAGACTGGGCATATGAAGCTACAGTATTGATCCTTAGATTTTTCTAAGAACATCACTGGCAGTTTAAGATATTAACATTGGTTTCTATGGTTAAAGTCTTCTTTCTTAAAAAGTAGCTCCTTTATGATCATTTTGGTATTATACAGTTTAAGTTGAGCAGCAGTGATGTATGCTGGAGCTCACTTCTACTAGCTTAGGTGAACTGACTGTTAAATTTTCAGAAACTTTGCAAGCTAGATTGTTATTTTAGTCCGTTTTTTCACTGTTATGACCAAAAGACCTAACAAGAACAGTTAGAGGAGGGAAAATTTATTTGGGGGCTCACGGTTTCAGAGGTCTTAGTCCATAGATGGCTGATTCCATTCCTGGGACTCAAGGTGAGGCTGAACATCGTGGCAGAAGAATGTGGTGGAGGAAAGCACCTCAGGACATGACCATCAGGAAGCAAAGAGAGCTCTGTTCAACAAAAGGGCAAAATGTACACCCCAAAGGCATGCCCCCAGGAACCCACCTCCTCCAGCCACACCCTACCTGCCTACAGTTACTATCCAGTTAATCCCTGTCTGGAAATAACTACTAATTAGGTTAAGATTCATAACCCAGGCATTTCACCTCTAAACTTTGCATTTTCTCACGCCTGAGTGTTAGGGGGGCACCTAATATCTAACTCATAACAATTGTTAAACTATTGGTAGCTTGAAATTGATAGTGGTTTTTATCCCACACAAATTGGCAAATGTTTTGCTTAAATAAGACCTTTCATTCTTAATTACTAAATTAAAAAATATTTTTTAACCAGCACATGATTTCATGAATATCATATTTTATATTACTTCTCTTTTGATCACATTCTCAAATTGACTAGCAAGGAAGTACAAATGGTTATTTGTGAGTGAGAAATTGCTTTAATGCATTACCTCAAACATTAATTGTAGGGCAGCAAATAGTATATTCTCTTTCAAAGGCACTATTGATCACAAAAAAGGATGAGTAGATGAGGTTACTGATTTAATTTGTGTGCAACTAATGTGGTTTAAAACAAATAATTGTTTTAGGTTTCATATTTGGCCAGTATTGTTCGATATGGAGAAACCCCTGAGACCTCATTTAACCAATGGGCCTGGAATTTGATCTTGAGGTTAAAACTGCACAGAAATGACTATGGAATACAGCAGAATTGCCCAACTGTTCCCTTCTGCAGCATGGTGCCTGACATGACAGAGTCACCTGCATTTCATCCTCTCTTGAAGGCTGTGAAAGCTGGCATGCCCATTGGCTGTTATCTCGCCTTATCTATGACATCTGTGGGCCACAGGTATGGTGTTTGAGTTGAACCTCTAGAGTTGCTTAACCTTATGGGTAGAAATTCTGCAATCTCATCTTCTACTTACCAAGAGCTAAGGTCTCCATTAAATCTATAGGGAGGTAATAAGAGCTAAATAATAAGCCTGGATCAGTGGTATCAAGGTAAAGTCTTTCCAAATATACTCAAGATCATTTACTCTCACTAAATAAATAAGCATATGTATAGTGTATATATGTGTATGTATGTATATATACACAAAACACACAGATATACACATACATATACACCGCAAAATATATTAGAACATACATTTTAAATCATTCTGTAGAGCTTCCTTATAAAAGGTAAGGACTTTGTCTTGTTTATTTTTGTGCCTACAGAACTTATACTTGATATTACACAAATGTTGGTAGATTGAATGAATGTGGGAAGGAGCATCTGGTGTCTGAGTGGAGGGTGAGAGGAGGGGAAGAGAGGAAATTCTACTCCTGAATGAAGCCCATGATTCCTCATGGAGAATAAAAGAGATCACATAGTTGGTAGGGCCAAATGTTGGGAAAGATTTGAAAGCTGGGTAAGAGAGGGTAGAACTGATGTAGAGAAGGATAGACTTTTTTAGCTTTTAGGAAGGTATCTTTTACATTGTTTCCAGCAATAATCTAGTGTCATAAACAGTTTTCTGAACCTCAAGTTCCTCATCTCTAAAATGGAAATAATAAAGATAACAGACTTTATGAGTTTCAAGTGAAAAAAAAAAAAAAAAAAAATATATATATATATATATATATATATATATATATATCTTACTTAGAACAGTGCTTGACATGTGAGTTCTTTGAGGATAGTCTTCTGAACTTGTTTCATGATTATTTCTCTAATTGCTAGTATCCATTCTGGGTCTATAGCTCTTTAGTCCTGTTATGGGTTCTCTGCAAACATGCTGATCTGTTTAGTACTGATTACTGAATCCTGAATGGAAACAAGGATGAGAATAAGTGTTTCCTTTTGAGGCTCATTGCACCATAGTCATCTGGGATGTAGATGTTCTGGAGTTGAGAAATAACTTAAAAATAATCTTATGCATGAGATTGGGGTTGGGGATGGAGTAGACAGGAACATAAGTTATATATGAATATAATATTACAGTATGGAGAATAATAGCCAGAAAGTCACACAGCATCTTTTCCATACTAGAACGTTGCTTTTTTTACTATTTATTTTTATCTAGTATTTTTCCTTTGCTCTTTTTTTTTCAGTTATGATGTATGTGTAATTTTGTGGCTTGTTTTTCACTTTTAATACAGTAAGTATCTCCCTCATGGTGTAGCCTTTGCACTATTGTTATTTGAAATTAGTTACATTGTTTCACCTCTAGAGGAAAAAAAAAACTTATTTCAACTGCAGGATTAGGAAAGTGGAGGAAAAAACCATTCACTTCTGCCACTCCAATACAGTGAACATTCTGATGTCCAATACAGTGAACATTCTGATGTGATATCATCCCTGTTTTTCCCTCTTTATTTAATTTTTTTTACTACTAGTTTTAATTACAAGTATAAATTTTTATGGGCTTTTCCTCTATTATCATTATAGTGGAAATATTTTTCCATGTTGTCTTTGGCCGCCATATGTATTATTTAAAAGTGACCCAATAAGATTACTATTGAATAGATTTTTCTTAAATTTATTTAAGTCATTTCTGTGTATAAATTTTGTAGCTATAAATAAATAAGAAAAGTGAATCTTAACATGGATTATCATCCACATTTTTCCCTATATTTAAGATTATTTCTTAAGTACAGAAAAAAAATTTATGACATATTGGTTCTAGAAGCTGGGGACAGTGATTACATGCCTGTAATCC
Source organism: Urocitellus parryii (assembly GCF_045843805.1). Classification (NCBI taxonomy): domain Eukaryota; kingdom Metazoa; phylum Chordata; class Mammalia; order Rodentia; family Sciuridae; genus Urocitellus; species Urocitellus parryii. The sequence continues at coordinate 27,356,126 of NC_135543.1, forward strand.
CAGGTACTCCAGAGGCTGAGTCAGCAAGATCCCAAGTTTGAGGCCAGCCTTAGCAACTTAGTGAGATACTGTCTGAGAAATAAAATGGTCTGGGGATGGAGCTTAGTGGTACAGTGCCCCTGAGTTTAATCCCTAGTACTGGGAGAAAACATGGTTTTAGGAGAAATTTGCCAGGTTATATTGACAGATTGATCTCACTTTCAAATCTTTCTTTTTTCTTTCTTTTTTTCTTTTTTTAAAGAGAGAGTAAGAGAGGAGAGAGAGAGAGAGAGAGAGAGAGAGAGAGAGAGAGAGAGAGAGAGAATTTCCAATATTCAGTCTTTAGTTCTCGGCGGACACAACATCCTCGTTTGCATGTGGTGCTGGGTATCGAACCCGGGCCGCACGCATGCCAGGCGAGCGCGCCACCGCTTGAGCCACATCCCCAGCCCCTCAAATCTTTCTTTTGCTAGAGTAACTTTTGGGAATAGCCAAACAAAGAGCCCTGTAGCTCTTATAAGAAGCCCTGTTTGAGAAGCTAAATAGGGGAGTGGCAATCTCTCTGAACTGGAAATTTGCAAACCTTCGTTCTCATTTTGACCCTTCTCAAGTAAATTATGCAAATTTGGGCATAATATTAATCCTTTCTCATCTATAAAACAAAAGTATAGATAAACTTTTAAGTTCCTTTGTACTTCAGAGTTCTGAGTCTAGTATTTTCTTGTGAAAAATGGACATTAAAAAATATGTTGGAGACTGAGGTACTCCACAGTGTATGATCACTCACTGGAAGAATAGAATTTAAGGAACTAGCTACCTTATGCTCATTGCCTTTTTGTTTTCCATAGCATTGAGAAGTTCTGTGCAGAAGGCATTCCACTGTTGGGAATTCTGGTCCAGTCGAGGCATTTGAGAACAGTGGTCCACGTCCTAGATAAGATTCTACCTTTGTTTTACCCTTGCCAGTATTACCTTCTGAAGAATGAGCAGTAAGTATGTTCTGTCTGTGGCAGGAGACACTTTAGAAATGGCCCAGTGAGCAAATATGACTACATTTGATTTCTGAAGTAAAATGAAGAGAATGATATTTCAGCAATGTATTTTTTAGAGGCAGAAAACTTCTGTGTCCCAGTTTAGTATGCAGGTTAATGAACAATAATTCTAATAACAATTCCAATTTAGTGTCACAAAAGGCATCTCCTTCTCATTTAACTTGAACTGGCTTATTAGAATTTATTAGTATTTAAAAGAGCAATTGTTTCTTTGAGACACCTGGGAACAGTATTCTTGACATTAAGCAGCAATGGCTTTGTCATTGGAACAACAACCAAACATGTTGTTTTTCGTCGCCTACGGTGTGCATAGTGCAGTGTTGTGAATGGATAAATAGGAAGTGGGAAGAGGACCACCTGTTCAGGAGTGGGCAGCTGAGCATCTGGCTGGGCCTCATGAAGAGTACTGAAAGGGGAGGTGAGGCCCTATGTAGACCCCATAGTGAGGACAGGTAGTACATCCAAGGAGGGCACAAGGGGAACATTACAGTTTTTCTGTTGTGTATCTTTTCATTCAGTGTGTCTCAGACTTGCTTGGTGATGAGAGTCACCAGAAGGGGCTTATTAAGCATGTATTTCCAGATTCCTCCCTTGGAGCTCTGACTGCAGTAAGAAAGGATTAGGGCCTGGGCATCCTGGGTGCTAGGGAAGTTTGGGAATCAAATGACTTGGAACATATTGTTATTTTTATTAGTGGAGGCGGGAGTGCGGAGGGGTTGGGATGCTTGGGGGTGTTTTCCTCTAATGTTCTTTACCCTGCTCATGTTTGTATGTCTTGGGCCTGTTCATTAAACTTCTATAGGCAGACAGAATTCCTTTTAGCCCATATCAAATGTGAAAAGTTTATTCTTCTGAAATTCTTGAAGATTTATCAGAACCCATAATAGAGCTTTGGTCTAAAAATGGGGCCAATTTAACATTTTTTCTATATCCTCATGAATATAGAAACTGCTGGCAGTTCTGCTAACTCCTGATCAGAAGGTACAGTGTGTGATCTGTGTGCTTGGCAGGTTTTTGTCGCACTTCCTCCTCTTCCTCCACTTGGACAGTGGTGTACCTCAGGGTGTCACGCAGCAGGTCACTCACAAGGTGGCACAGCACCTCACAGGAGCCAGCTATGGGGACAACGTGAAGCTTCTCAACAGCATGATCCAGGTCAGGGCCCTTGCAAATCCCTAAATACACTTTCCCCCATCTTCCAACCCAAGGCCTGTGGTGTGAGCACATTAATGATGTGGACATTTAAAATCATTTGTACAGTGCTTTTAGCACAGAGAAGCCCAACTGATTGAGGCTTTAGTGGAGGTAGATGGCATTTTGTTGTTGTTTTGAAAATGGGAGGCTGGTTATTACCTTTCACGTCACCCAAGCCATTTCTGCACAGGCGCATATATCTGTAAGCACGCAGCCCAATGAAGTCGGTCCTGTTGCCGTGTTGGAGTTCTGGGTTCAGGTTCTCATAAGCCAGCATCTTTGGTACCGAGAACAACCCATCCTCTTCCTCATGGACCACTTGTGTAAGACAGCCTTTCAGCTGATGCAGGAGGACTGTGTACAGAAGTTACTCTACCAGCAACATAAGGTAACCTGTTAGTTTACATTTTCATCATTGGCTAGATAATAGTTTTCTAAAAGCTTTTCCTAAATGCACAGTTATTGGTATTACCGTGTGGTCACTACTTTTTTAAAGCTTTGCTTTATGGGCATCTTGTCTTTCCAATCATATCCATTAGCATAGATCCTATGCAACTCAAAGGAAAGGACACCAAGGAAAGGATCTCTGTAGTGTACTGCCTGGGAGAGTTGGTGCAGCTGGCTCATTTTTGAAATCTGTGTTGTATCATCATCTTCCACTCTAGTGGGATAATCACTAACACTCTTGGAAGAGTCAATGACAAAGTTTTAAAAAATCCTGTTCTCTTTGTTCCACCCCTCCTCCCTGGTGTAGAATGCTCTAGGTTACCACTGTGACCGGAGTCTGCTCTCTTCCTTGGTGAGCTGGATCGTGGCAGGCAACATCACTCCATCTTTCATAGAAGGCTTGTCCATGCCCACTCAGGTATGAAGTCCACTGAGAGGACCATTTGTGATCTTTGTCAACTTCAATGTTGTTATCATCCTTATTAATCTATTACTAATAGCCTGCAATTACTAACATTTGTTTAGCACTTAGTACACAGAGGTATGCTTTTCCACTTGGCAGCCCTCTGCCAAGCCCTGTCTATTTTAAAGGCGTTAACAGAGGTTGGGCCAACAGCTTGACTGCTGAGAGGTTAAGAATGGCGGCCTGGAGCCAGATGGCCCAGGTTTCAGTCCTGGTTCTTCCATTTGTTAGCTGTGTGCATTGGGCCACCTGCTTACATCTCAGTCTTCAACTGTCAAATGAAAATATGATTGCTTTAGGTAAAGCATTCAGAACCATGACTAACACATAGCACTAAGTATTGGACCTTGTTATTGTCATCTTTATTATTGGTGGCATTATTTTCCATCACTATTACCACTTCTCAGACTGTATAATAAATCATGTCTCTCTTTCATCATTTAAATCACTGAAATCAACATTTCAGTCTTACTTCCTATTCTTCCTCATATCTCTTGTGATTGAGCAGAAACCGGCTCCTTGCTGTCACCTAGACCCATCTCTGTTTCCCCACCTCCATGCCTCTGCCTCAATTTCTCTCAGAGACCTGATTTTCCCACCTGTCTATGCAGAGCCTTCTTTGATCCAGCCCTTTGCCTCCATGCAGTCCTCACCACTGCTCACAGTTTTGGTTATTTATATATTAGTCTTGTCTACTCTAATAGATTGGACATTTCTTAAGGACAGAGCCCATGTCTGGCCCTCTTTTCTGCCCCTCATGCATACAGAACTTGTCCAGTAAATATTGTTGGGAGAATGAACATCCTCCTTGAAGTAGACTTTCCAGATGAGTTTAACATTTTCCAGTTGTCTGTTTTTGTTTTATTCTGTAAATGTGACAAGAATATAGGTAGGTATTAAATATGTGTTAATTTTACAAACTAAATGTTTGCTGACTGAGATTGATCATTGAAAACATTTTTTTCCCTGCAGCGCTGGGATTGAACTCAGGCTCTCATGCATGCTAGGCAAGTGCTCTACCACTGAGCTACAGCCCCAGCCTTAGCAAAGATTTTAACTTCAACTCAGGATGATTGTATCAGTTGAGTTAGTGGCTCATTTCCTTCCCCTTTCTCTGGTGTCATCATAGGTCTGGTTTGCATGGATTGTGCTGAACATGGAATCCATCTTTGAAGAGGACTCCCAGCTCAGAAGAGTTGTTGAAGGGGAATTGGTTATAAACTCTGCTTTTACCCCTGACCAAGCTCTGAAGGTGCAAATAGTAGTTCTGCATTCGAGTGGTGGGGTGGCTTACACTGCGGTGCTGAGGGATTTGGGATTCACCTTAACATGTGAACTTCTGTGTTTTCTTTTCTTGTGAATATTTGGAAATCCCAAACACCCAACCAGTATTTAAAACATTTGTGTAATTGAAGTGTATACTTGGCTTCCCAAAGTTCATTTAGCAACTGGCCTCATACTCAATAACTTAGAGGTGTGTTCATTGCTCAAGTGAAGGGGATTGCTGTTTTCTTGAAGCAATTGCCATTGTCTCCCAGGTGCATCAGAATCCCCTTGAAAACTTGTTAAAAATTAGATTCCTAATCCCAGCTTTTGAGAGTCTGAATTGTAACCAGGAATTTCTTTTTAACTCCCTGATTCTTAGGCTCACTAATGTGTGAGAAAGACTGAAATAGGGCTTTGGATTTAAAGACCATCTTCTTTTTTTTTTTCCTTTAATTTAAATTAATGGTTTTATTTATATCGTTAGCATTAAAGACTGTCTGTTTTAGATGCCATAGTATATATTTTGCTTTTGAGTTTCAGAGCCTCTCCAGGAATTCAGTAGGAATTCAGGAAGTCCTTTTAAAATCTAAAATTTCAAAAGACTGATAGAGTTTGACAGTGAGATTGACTTTTGTTTGATTTTCATATCATTTTATGGCCTTGCTCTATAACATTTTTCATGCAAGAGAATTTCATAAATAGAAGTTAGTTTAGACTAGATGACTCTTAAGACCCATTTTGGTTCTGGGGTCTATGAAATGTCTTGACAGCAAAAAGTTGCTGCATGTGCCTTGCTACCAAGGAGGTTAATGTGGCAGTCAGTGGGCTGGAGAAGTGAGTTTTGTGTGACTTTTTTTTCTTATTGAATTGAAAACAAAATGTTTAGTATTGCATTTGGGTCACTTAGAGTAAACTGTCTGTGTCCGTTTCTTAGCTAAAGCTTCTTCTCTGTTGTAGAAAGCCCAGGCCCAGCTGAAGCTCCCGATTGTCCCATCCCTACAGAGGCTGCTGATTTATCGCTGGGCCCACCAGGCTCTGGTCACACCTTCTGATCATCCTCTTCTGCCACTCATCTGGCAGAAGTTCTTCCTCCTGTATCTTCACCGCCCAGGACCACAATATGGGTACGGTACCTGTGAGTCCATTCCTGAGACTGTGCTCTTACAGTGGAGTGTGAATCAGGATCATTCTTTGGTGACTTTAAACTAGAAGTCTTCCTCACTCTCTGTTTAAAATTTATTAGAATAGATTTTTTTTGAGTTTGAGGTATCTTGAAGCAGCTTTTCTTTACCATTCTTTGTCCCACACTCTGACTCTGTGCTTTAAACCTCTGGAGATGGCAAAGGGAAAGAAACTTCTTCAAACAGAGGCTCCGTGTGTGACCACTGTGGGACTTGGGCAAGGTCTTTTAGACAGGGTCTTTCGAGTAGCTTAGGGCCTTGCTAAGTCTGGTCTCAAACTTGTGATCTTCCTGCCTTAGTCTCTGGAGTTGCTGGGATTATAGACATGAACCACCACACACACCTTCCCTGCCCTTTTTATTTTTGATTTTGAGACAGGGTCTCAGTAAGTTGCTCAGGCTGGCCTTGAACTTTTGATCCTCCTGCATCAGCAGTGCCATCATGCTGACTTTATTCTTTTTAAAAGTACTTTCATATATAGTTCCACCTTCTCTCTAGGGGATATGTTCCAAAATCCCCTGTGGGTCCTTGAAGCCATGGATAGTACTGAACAATAGATGTGCTGTTTTCCTTATATACATACATACTTATGGTAAATTTTAATTTATAAATTAGACACAGTAAGAGAGTAACAATAACTAATAATGCATTAGGACCATTATACTGAATATATCCTGAAATAAAATTTTTTTAAACCTAAGCATTTTTTATTTATAGAATTTTCCATTTAATATTTTTGGACGAGGGTGGACTGTAGGTAATTGAACCCACTGAAAGCGAAACTATGAATGAGGAGATACTACTGTACATATCTTGTGGCATCGTCAAAATATCCTTTGAGGTAGAAGTAACGGGTAGTGATTTAGTGGTGTGTGGATCCAGCCATAGTAACTTGCCTAGCTGATTGACTGCCACATAGAAAGAGGATCTTGTGTTGAAATGTTATGGATCTGTGCTTTTATTTTTTAAGGTTACCCATAGATGGTTGTATTGGAAGAAGGTTTTTTCAAAGTCCTGCTCATATCAACTTGTTGAAAGACATGAAGAGACGCCTGACTGAGGTGGCCGATTTCCACCATGCTGCGAGCAAGGCCATCCGTGTTCCAGCAGAGGGCAGTGAAGGGCTACCAGAGAGCCAGGATGTCACCCCTGGTTACCTGACTTCTCCAGAACTGCACACAGAACTCGTGAGGTGTGATGGTCATTTAGCAGTTTCCCTTTTTTTTTTGCAGCGTGGGTCCTGGGCTGGCACAGTTAGCTGTGGTTCAGTCTCTAGATGTTACTCTTACTCCTGTGAGATTGAATCCACATGCTTTGATTCATATTGGCATATTGAAATGTTTTTCCCTTATGTTCCTCAAGAGAGAAGTGATGCAGCCACTTGGATATAGCAGGAGTCTGAGTGATAATCGGTGTTGACAACCTCTTCTATTTCTCTTTTTTTTTTTTTTTTTTTGCCAATTTTAAATACAGTTTTATTTAAGACATTGCATTTTCCACTTACAGTGTTTATGAAGTTCAATGTTATTTTCTTTCTCTTCTGTTTCTTCATGTAAAAATAGAAATAAACCAAAAGAAATTGATCATAGCAGGCACACAACTAAAGCTTTCTAGAAGTGCTCTTTAGAAATCAGTGACCCTGTTTGGGCTCTATAAATGTGGTTCATAGAGTCACCCTTTGGGATTCAGGGATCCACTGGGGTGGTGGTAGTGGTGGTGTCAAATTTTATCAAAATGGGAGGTTGGAGAACTAGGAAGTAGGTTTGGGTTTTATTCACATTGTTCCCTCACCTTTCATCTGTAAATTTAATATAAACCAAATATTAATCTTATAAATAGGACTTAATAAAAATGACTCTTAATAATTAACTCTGACTACAAAATAGCTTGGTGGGGAAAGCCAGCATTTTATCTGGCACTGAGGCCTCAGGCTTACTTGACCTTAGCCCCTCAGGATTTGTTCTCAGCCTTCAAAATAATTTTCCCCTTGCTTGGATGAAGGAAAACTCATTTTTTAAAAAACCAGGCTTAATCTCTTTGAACATTTCAGATCAGCCAACAAAGACTTTGATACTCCTTCTGTCTCTCTTAAATCCACCCCCTGTGGTGTTTATAAAGCGGCCATCTATCTCACTGAGTCAGAAACTGGAAGTGAGAACTACACACATACTAACCTCTTCCCTTAAGGCCCTCACAGCCTTCCATGTCTGTCTTCTAGACACCCTGCCCTGGAGGTAAAGGATGTAGTCTTCCACTTCACTGAGCATGGCCACGTGCTGATTTCTGGTCTTTTGTGTGTGCCAGCTACTTTTCTAGTTCTGTTGATGGAAACAACTGCTCAGAATATCAGTGACCTTAGCTAGTGGACTTTGTGCCTTGTAAAAACAAAAATAAAGGAAACATAATTATATTTTTAAAAAAGTTTTTACTGGAAAATCAAGTTGTTGTTTTTTTAAAAAAATTTTTTTTAAAGCCTGACTTTGTTTATTCCTTCTTAATGGGAACAGGGTGCACACATGGCAGTGAGTTTGATTTATAATTCCTCAAGTCAGGAGCTGGCCATGGAGTCTCTGGCTGGCAAGTTCTTTCAATGCAAAAGTTCTCTGAAAGAGAAAATTTGATCATTTGAATATTATTTTCACTTTTCCAAACACTAGGGCTTACTGTGACTGAATTGTTCAGGAAAGCAAAGCTGCAAATTCAGATTCTAGGGCTGTGGTATAATCATCTCCTTCAGTTACTTTTTCTGTATACTGTATACTGTGTTTAACCCCAAAGACCCCCCTTTAGACCTTTTTTTTTTTTTTTTTTTTTTTTTTTTTAGCAATTATTGCATCAGATTTTAATGATAGGGGACGTTCTCTACTGCTGGACCATGAGTTTTTTGGGAGGGGTGGTGGTTGTTTGGTATATTTTCTGGATTGTGGGCTTTCTTTACCCTGATAGACTTGTGCCAGAGGTCTTAGCAATGTAACAAACTTCATCTGAACATTTAAAACCTCACATAACTTATGTTTTTATCTTTTAGGCTCTTCAATGTATATATATTATGGCTAGAAGATGAAAATTTTCAAAAAGGAGATACCTATATCCCTTCTCTACCAAAGCATTATGATATTCACAGGCTAGCAAAAGTGATGCAGAATCAGCAGGTGAAACTATGGCATTGTCTTGTTGAGCATTTCTGAATGTCATTTGAACCAGTCATAGTTACAATCTCAGGGTGAAACCACTTATTGATATGGAAGTGGGTGGTCATGGGAATGGTCATTATTTCTGTAGGTTTTCTCAATGTATAAGTGATTGTGTTGAGAGGATATTCCCTTTTGAATCTGTAGCCCCACTGTGACTTCACCTGGAGGCCTAAACTCATTTTTGAGCTTTTTACAACTTCTACATATCTTTCTTTGACTGTTTGTATTCTTTTTTATTTTAAATTGTCAGCAGCAGAACACTTTTAAGCAATCATCTCTACCATAAAAAAGCTCAGGGAAAGTTTAAAAATATTTTTATTTTTTGCAGTTCAGGATTGAGCCCAGGACCTTATGCATACTTGGCAAATATTCTACCATCAAGCTATATGCCCAGCCATTAGTGGAAAGAATTTTAAGCATTCATAAGTTACACAGGCGATCAGTTGCAGGGAGGAGATGAGGAGCTCACCTTTGTCTTTGAAGAGGTTTATTTCTTGGTGTCCTTTCTAGAACCACTTGATTCTAGTCTCTGTGTGTCCTAAGCTGTTTTCTTTCTGGCACCCAAAGATGTCTTTGATCCTTTTTCAGAACCAAACCTCTAATCTCTGGTTTCTTGAAGCTTCTGTGGCCAGCTTGAGATAGGGCTGAGGTTGGGGGAGACATGTCTGACCTATTCTGGATCCTTTCTTCTAGAGCCTGAACTGTATTGGGCATTGACCCCAATGTTGGAATGTGATTTGAGAACCTCTAAGATTTGAGAGGCTTGCCATTGGACCCTTAAGCCTACCCACTTCCACATAATGTGTAATACTTCCTCTCCTGTTGCTTCTGCTGTTTTATTTTCCTTCCCTTTCTCCCAGGAGTACTTACTGAATGCCTTCTACATTCCAAAAGTTTAATGTCAAAGATACAAAGAGATGTGATATACTCTCTGCTTACAAGGAGCTTCTTGTCAAATGGGGGCCTAAACATTTATCACGTCTGTGATCAAGACTGGGAGTGGAATGCAGGGTGCTGTGGAAGCAGAGAGGGGCTGCAGTGGTGGGAGACCTATGAAATGAGCCCTGGGGATAGATGGGTCTCTTGCAGGCTAGGCAAGAGCTCTCCTGCTGAGCCACTTCAGCAGCCTTCTTCTGAAGTATTTATTTGGAGAGCTATCGAAATAACCCATCAGTGATTAAATGGATGAATTAAAAATATATTGAGGAAAATCAGTAGATTTTATGATGGGTTAATTACCCAAGAACTCCAAAATTTCTAGCTTGGGCAGTTAGAAATGCTATTTACCAAGTTAGGGAATGTAGTAAGAGGAAGTGCCTACGGCTTCAGAGAGCTTCTTATTCTGCTGTATTACAAGCACTTGGCCTGGAGGGGAGATACAGATCTAGAATTCAGGAATGAGCCTGGGTGGGAAACGTGGGTTTAAGAGTGATAGAATGTTTAGATTAAGCAGAGGACTGCAGGTGGAATTCTGAGAAATAACATGTAAGGGCCCAGAGAAATAAGGCTGGGGATAGAGGAAAAGTAAATTTGAGATCATGGTGGCCTCAAATCCTTTTAGTGCTGTTCCATGCTCATCTCTTCTTTACATTCTACATCCAAAGTCCTTATCCAGACCTTTGCACAATATAGGTGCTTTAATTTTTTAAAAAAAATTTACCATAGCTTTCTTGGTTCTTTCCCATTTATTCTTATTCCTTAGCATTTGCAATCAGTTGCTTTTCTTTTTTTTTAGTTTTTGCTTACCATTTAATATGCAACTTTTTTTGTTTTTTTAAATCTGTAACTAAAATTCCTGGAATTGTCTTTTGTTTACCCATCAGTAACTCCCAGTATTTGCTTTAATCTTTCGGTCTCTGTCAACAGTTATTTAGTGCAGAGATGGACAGGGTGACCTGGTGATGGTATTGATAGGAGATGCGTTGTCTACATAGCAGGAGGATCTGCAACAGTCCAGGTGCAGACAGGACTTGATTGGGTGCAGGATTACTTTGGAGCTTCTTCTCTGATCCTGGAATGCCTTGTCCTGTGCTTAGTTTAGAAATAATGATTTAGTATTTGATAACAGTGGCTTATTAAGAAGCCAGTACATTTTTAGGATTAGAGGGATCCTTGGGACTGTGGAACACTTAATGAGGGGGGCAAGGAGATCATTGTCTACAAAACCATATCATGTTTGATTACTTGCTATGCTGTTTGAAGTCATCATTAGTGTGTATTATTATCTGACATTTTTATTGTTGTTCAGGGTAGCCCACCATTCTAATATGTGACGATCCCCAAAGTAAAGAAATATAGTTCAGAATATGCAAGATAGCCCACTGAAATATGGAAAGAAAATACTAGAGTCTGTTTTTTCTCATTTTATCTACTTATTTATTTTATTTTTTTTATGAGTAAATTCTGCCATCAAGAAAAATAGAATAACGTAATAGATATGCCCTTTTCCCCCTCCCTTCATGTGTCTAGTTTTCTCTATAGCCCATCTACTCTCTCTACCATATTATCTTGGAGGTAAACTTAGAGGTCATTTGATACATAAAGGTTTTTTTTAAAAGATAAAGATAAAATAACCCAATAGCATTTATGTCTAGAAAATATTAATAATTTCTTACTATCAAATATCTAGTCATCTATCTGTTCAAACTTTTTCTTACCTCAATGTGATAAAAATTTTAAAATTTATTTTTTGGTGCTGGGGATTGGTTGCAGTGGCACTCTGGCACCAACCTATATACCTGGTCTTTTTTTCCACCCCCCTGTGGTACTGAGGATTGAAACCAGGGGCATTGTGTCACTGAGCTATACCCCCAGTTATGTTTTATAATTGTGTATTTTGAGACAGGGTCTTGCTAAATTGTCAAGGCTCACATTGAACTTGCAGTCCTCCTGCCTTGGCCTCCTGAGTCATTGGGATTGCAATCATGCACTATCACCCCTGGCAAAAAGTTATTTTTTTAATCTTGGTACAATTTTAAAAAAGAAGTTGCAAATATTGCTAACATTATTAGAGACCATTTAAAATGCAGTCTATCCTAATGCTAGAGAATTTGAAGTTGACCATCTCATATTGAAATTTACTGGTTCACTTTATAGTTAAATGTATAGTTTTATATGTGAATAATAGTTTGTCAGAATTCAAGTACTATGGTTTTATTCCAGGATCTGTGGATGGAGTATTTGAACATGGAACGTATCTATCATGAGTTCCAGGAAACTGTTGGTGTGTGGATGCAGGCCAAGCTCGAATCCCATTCCATACCCTGCAGCTTGTCGGCACAGCTGGACTTCACTGATCCTTTGTTGGGTGAGTTTTATTATCATCAGCCCCTTTAAAGACTGACTGACTGACTGAATGAATGATTGCATCAGAGTCATTGAGGATTACCTTTTCCATACTTTTATCCCTCTGGTGAGAATTGCTTTTGAGTTTAATGTTAACTTAGGACCACTAAGGACTAGGTTAGGCTGCAAATGAGAATCCAAACCAGAAATTACTTAAATCTCTTTGGGTAGAGATTTTCATTTCTCTCACATAGAAGAAGTTTGGAGGCAGGCAGTTGAGAGCAGTAGGGTGGGCTCATGACCCCTGCAAGCTTTCAAGGACCTGCTATCCCACTGTTTGCACAGATGGCATCCACTTCCAGTTCAGGATGGCTGTTTATGCTTAACTGTCCGCTTCACATTCACATTCCAATCAGCAGAACGGGAAATCTTTCTTAAAAAAACTCTTTCAAGAATCTCAGACTTTCCAGTTATATCTCATTGCCCCAAACTGAGACACAGGGCTGAACTTAGCTGGAAAGGAAGCTGGGATGCTCATGATTCATTTCTTTTTTGATGCTTTAAAAAGAAATTTCAATTTACTTAGGAAACTATGTGTAAAATGCAACTTCAAATGTAATTATTGTAGGTTTATAGTTTTAGTATTCAAAAGTCTGTTTTTCTTTTATACTTTTTTTCTGAACCCAGAACCTATACCATTCAAATAGACCACACATTTCCAGAATTGTCTACTATTGTTTCTAGAGGATGTTATAAGTTATCAGTTTTCTATGCTGGGCTACCAAAAGCCTATTTAACTTATAAAGTTGTTGATGTATTTCATTAACAAAATTATAGAAGATTATAGTTGACTTACACGTTAATGTTAATTGCTGAATGTTTTTAAAATATAGAACATAAAAGTAAAATTATAAATACAATTGTTGCCCAAAATATTATAATATATAGTATAATAGAATACTGAAGTGATTCAGAAAAAGGCAAAAGAAAATAAACAAAAAACCTCTCTTATTCCTCTTATTTCAGCTCTGCTTCAAACAGCTTGTTAGGTGTGTGAAAAGCAAAAATAGAACCTCTCTGGGCTTAAGCTTTGCAAAATGAAGGTGCTGACAGTCTTATCTAATACTTCAAAAAATTTCTCTCCAACATCTTTTTCCTTTGCTTTTTTCCCTGAAATTAATAATAATAATAATAATAATAATAATAATAATAATAATTTTTTTCTGCTTATAACAGTTATGTGCTCATTGGAAAAAAAAAACAAAAAACAAAAAAGCAAGCCAGACATGGTGGTACATGTCTGTAATCCCAGCAACTTGGGAAGCTGAGACACGAGGATTGCAAGTTCAAGGCCAGCCTTAACACCTTATTGAGGCCCTCAGCATCTTAGTGATACCCTATCTCAAATAAATTAAGGTGGTGTACACCTGTAATTCCAGTGGCTCAGGAGGCTGAGACAGGAGGATTGAGAGTTCAGAGCCAACTTCAGCAAAAGTGAGGTGCTAAGCAACTCAGCAAGACCTGTCCCTAAATAAAATACAAAAAAGGGCTAGGGATGTAACTCAGCCGCCAACTGCCCCTGAGTTCAATCCTTGGTTACTCGTGCCCCTACAAAAAAATTTAAAAAGGGCTTAGGGATGTATCTCAGTGGTAAAGCACCCCTGGGTTTCCCTGGTACCAAAGAGAGTGGGAGAGGGAGAGGGGGAGGGGGAGGGAGAAAAGAAAAGCAGTATAGGAAGATATATAGAGGAAGGTTTGAAAATGGCCTTCCACCTAACTATTCAGATTTTCATTTTCTACTCCTGAAAGTTAGATGAGAAGAATGAACATGTGTTTAGATCTGGAAACTAGTAAATGCTCTCTGTTCATGCCTGTGTGTCTGTAATGCTTTCATTGGTACCCCAATACTGCCCTAAAAGGCTAATTGTCTTTTCTAGAGTTAATACAATAAGTTAGTTGGTTTTGGCCACCGTCCTAGTACTTTATGTGTATTAACTCAGTCCTCATATTAGTCCAGTTTGAGTGTTCCTTGTTAAGCAGAGAAACAACCCAAGTGTAGGATGGTTGTTGGGTAACTTGCCTACATGGGCCACATCTAGGAATTCTGATAGCTGTCTGGCTCCTGAGACCTTTCTGTTCACCACTTAATAATATTCCTACTTCTTGTTTCTGACCATCAGTACAGGTTGAAGTTCTAAACAAAATTGGGGCCTGTGTTTCTGAATAATAACTTTCAGGTTTTTTTCAAAGGAGAGCAGATTAGGTGATGATTATATCAATGATTGAACTTGTGGTTATGGTTGTAGGAAAAATTTGACGAGCATACTTATGACACTGATTTATATTTCTTGACCTATTTTCTTGGATTGAAAATTTTTTCAGTTGTGGTCCAACATATACCCTGAATTTTAATTTTTTTCTCTTTTATTTTGTATTTAAAATATTTCCTTAATTTTTCTTTCATGGTAAGTTTTATTGGGTTGAAAGGGCCCCCAATTTGTCTTTTAGAGTCATGACCTGTAATGTTGTTTGAAAGAAACTCTAACACAGATGGTCACAAGTCTTATCCAATGATGACTGTCCAGCTTTGTCACATCTGTGCAAAGAGTGGTGGTTCTAGTGGAAAAACACCAGTTACAAAGGACAGTGCTGTGCTTGATCCTTTTGGAATGTTAACTTTCATCTGTTTGGGGTATAAACAATACAAGTCTCCTTCTGCCAAGTAAAATTATGGCCATTAAATTTTCCTTGATTTTTCTCAACAAGAATAGAAAGTTGATGTGATTCTGCAATCTGTATTTGGGGTAAAATTGGGAGTTCATAACCAACTTGAATCTAATGTATGAAATATGATATGTCAAGAGCTTTGTAATGTTTTGAACAACCAATAAAAAAAAGAAAAAAAAAGAATAGAAAGTTGAATGTTACATCTGGAATGAGATTGGAAATCCACAGACGTTGCTTAACTACTGTTGACTTACTGATCTGAAGTTTCCTTGACCTCTCTCCTCTGATAACTTTACTATTACAGTTTTTATCCCCAAACTGGTGTATAACAGCAGTTTTCCTAGTGTTCTCAGTTCCACCTGCTGTTGGTATGTATATAGCAAGGTGCAGAGAGGAAGAGGAGGTAAATTTATTAGACACATACTATAGATACTATTCCATATTAAGTGCAAGAAATATCAGATTTTTGAATTTTATTAATCAGTCTGGGACCATGTATGATCTAGTGCAGAACTGCTTGGTATGGATTCACCTTTATTTCTTTTGTATGGAACTGGGCAGCTTATTTGGACTATCAGAGCATTTGCTGAGTGAGTGAATGAATAAGTGACAAACTGACTCTGTGACTGCATAAACATGGGTGCTTTTGGATTTTATGCCCATGTCTTCCTTCATTTTATCTTTTATACTTCTAGCCCTGCTGTTCAAATCTTGAATTAGTTTTAGATTTTTCACTTAGTTTTTATTCCATAATGCTCACTCCTTCTTCTCCTGTCCTGCAAAGTGTCTTTGGATGGTGGCATTAAGCTATTTTTTTTTTTGCGGGGGGGGGGGGCGCAAAAATGTTACTAGACCCATGTGTGCTTACTCAAAACTCACAAGAACCAGAAAGTAATGATTTTTATGGCTCCTTGTGGTTTAAGGAACCAATCTGAGGATCTCTAGCATTCTTTATAAAGTAACAGAGCACAGCTTTGTACCATTTGGTATAGTACTACTTACTAGTACCCATTACCTTGTAAATATATTTTTTCTTTTAGCCAAAGAAAGGATCTTAAGTAACTTGCGGAAACACGAGGCTCCCCAACCTCCCCTTGTTCTGCATCCCATGAGGCCTCCTGTGCCAGTTATTTCCTCCACCGTCCTGCTGAGTCACAAGGAAACTACCCAACTGGTGTGCACAGACCTGAATGTGCTGCAACAGCAGGCCAGGTAAGACCACGTGCCCTCTGGGGTCATGCTCCCGGGCTTGGCTGTCTTGCCAGCCTGGATGATTTAGTACCTCATGAGCATTCTCACCGTGAGGTAATTTGACCAGACTGGCCCAGGCAGTTCACTTGGTGAACTGAGCCTTGACAAGTCTTTGAATTTCATGTTGAAATTATGTTTGCTTTTCTTGTGGACTGCCAATCTGACTTATTTTCTGTGGGGGCACTTCTGAGTGACAGCAGTATTGGCCAAGATTTTCTTATGCTTCCCTGAGGAGACTTTCTGATACTGGAAAATGGTGTTGGAAGTGGGGATGAAAAGAGTTTTGCTTTCTTTTGTCACCGCTTTGCTCTATGAACTCTTTGTTCTTTAGAAAATTGACGTAGTCACTTGGTTGACGCATGAGAAAGCCCTTCAGTGTTTTTAGTTCACATGGTAGACACAGAATACACTGTTCAAGGTTTTGATGCTAGCTTACATTCTTGTAAGGAGCGTATGTGGAGAAGTCTCTTTTATTAATAGTAAATGAGCCTTATTTTTGTTTTTGTGGATCTTTTCTTCCTTTTTATTGGCAAATTATACACAACAGTAAGATTCATTGTTATATATTTGTATGTGCACATAAATATTACAGTATAATTTGGTCAATTTCATTCTCCTAGCATCTTTCTAAATAAGCCTTATTTTTACAAATCCCATATAAATCAATTTTTTATTGATTTTTTTTCTTGCCTCCATTTGATCCCAATATTTATTGTGCACACTTTAATCCCAATGTTGTGTGCACACTTGTGCATCTGCCCATTAACATAATAATAAATACAGTTAGAACAGTATTGACATCCCCTATACATAGTTTGCTTTTTTAAGTCTTTGATATTTCAGTTTGAATTGCTAATAACAATGTTATTTTACTTAAAATTAAGGCATTCTTTTTTAAAAAAGTTTTTTTTCTAGTTGTAGATGGACAGAATGCCTTGATTATTTTTGTTTATTTTTATGTGATGCTAAGGATTGAACCCAGTGCCTCACACACGCTAGGCAAGTGCTCTGCCACTGAGCTATAGCCCCAGCCCAAAGGCACTCCTTTAGCATGAATAAATTAGAGGTCTTCTTTGTTCTTGTATATTTCAGGGTCTATTTTAAAAGCCATATCAATATACAACATATTCTAACTGGAGATTTGTTTGAGTAAAAAGTTGTGCCACTTTACCAGAATGCTTTTTCTTTTTTTCTCTTGTTTCTTATCTTTCTGGTCAGTTGGTCTGCTAGGAGTTGGTTTGGCCAAGCCATGGCACATATACCTTTTGTCTTCTTGTTAATTGTTTTATGTTATAGTACCAGCTGGGGTAGCTGGAAGCCTTTATCACTTTTCATAGAACCTTCCCGAAGACTTTCTTTTACCTTCTGGTGGTATTTTTTAGAACTGCAGCTCTTCGGGAGTCTCAGCAGGTTGCCCTGGATGGTGAGCTGTTGGATATAATGCCCAAACAGTACATGAATCGAGAAGAACAGACCACACTGCATTTGGAGTGTAGAGGCAGCAGTGGTAAGAAATGCCAGGGAGCAGCAGTTGTAACAGTTCAGGTAGGATTGTTTATATTCTTTGTAATATAGAGAATTTTAATTGAATTGCCAATATTGATACATTGTTGAAAAAATTGAAAGAACAATAGTGTATGATTTGCGCCTGAAACATTTCATAGTTTTAGGGGGAGTGAGAACACACAGAGCTAATCACACACATTTCTTTGAGTACATGAGTACTATAGGATATTCAAATATGAATTCATAGAAATGTAGAATCATTGTGAAGATGGGCTTAAACTGATCCTCAAAATATTTCAATGATGCTAGTTTGGATTCAGTTAGAAAATATGGGGATGGAATTGCCATGAAGTCACTAGAGGCCAGTGACTAGATCAGTGTATTAGTAGATCAGTCCATTCCACCTGTTTTGTGGAATAGTGGAAAGGTTGGTGTGAGCTATGACAGCTCTGTGGCTGATACCAAAGACAGTAGGGAACTCCTGAGGACCAATATGGGAAGGACAGAGCCAGCAAGTCAGTTGGGTGTAGCTTGCCAACAGGCCGTGAGAGACAGACATGTGACTTTATAAACTATATGTTTCATTTGCCTTCTTGCACTTCTTGCACTTCTTGCTCATCTTTCATTGATGCTAAAAATGAATTCAGTATTTTCTGAGCTGGAAAAGAAATATTTAGAGATAGACACTGCCTGCTGCCTGAACCCTATTAACACAAAATATCTCTTCTTTGTTTATTTTTGGAAATCAAGGGCAGTTTGTTTTGCTTACCTTTTTATTAGATCTGCATTTTACCTGTTGTTTACCTTGCATCAATTTCCATGGGAGACTGTTTTCTCTAAAATGTTTTTTTCTGAAATAATCTCTTATGCTTACTGTATTTGTTATTACCTGATTTTTTTTAAATCACAGTTTTATGCATTTAAAGTTAAGAAATTTGACCTGGCAGGAAAGATGAGTCCAGCTTATTTTTCTGCATTTTATTATAAACACGTGAGGCTCTTGAAATTAAGTTCTCTTTGGCCAGGTGCTTTGTAAAGCTAGTTTTCTTTGAGTGTAATTTTTCCCGGTTTC
This sequence comes from Urocitellus parryii, assembly GCF_045843805.1. Lineage (NCBI taxonomy): Eukaryota > Metazoa > Chordata > Mammalia > Rodentia > Sciuridae > Urocitellus > Urocitellus parryii. Next base: position 27,374,743 of record NC_135543.1, read on the forward strand.
TAATACTGTGGTAAGACCAAGGTAGAGGTATTTAGGAAGGATCACTTGCTAAACTAATAAAACTGGAAGAAAAGTCTGTCAACTTAGAATGCAGTTTGAGCTGGAGGGAAAAACTGAAGATATGGTTATAACACAAGGGGAGGATCTTATTATCAATCCATGTCTTCACAAATACAGTGTTTTTCCATGTTTTAAAACTGCATACTGTATCTTTGCCAGGATTTTAGTTCCAGATAGAGAAGGGAATTCTCCTAAAATGTATTTTTTCAGTGACTAGTAAGATAAGTACTAATTCTGGTTGATAACTTGCTCTGAAGAGTTGTAAATATTTGCTGCCCCAGTCAAAGAAGAATATCGGTCTAGCTGTTGGTTTTCAGGGTATACAGTGGAAAATACTACCAGGCAGGCCAAGGAGCTATATCCCCAGGCCTGCCGGTGACTTGCCTTGTCTGTTTTTACAGACACACTGAAATACTTGTGTTTTCTGTTCTAGAAAGAATAATTGGCAGTTGCTAATATTGCTTGTAAAAAGAGGTGAGAAAAACGTAAAAAGGACAAGAGGGATAAGGAGGGTTTTTTTGTTTGTTTGTTTATTTGTTTTAATTTGAAATAATTCAAAAAATTTTGCTATGGTTTGTGGTCATAAACCATTATAGATATTCAAGTTTTTTTAAAGCAAGTTTTAGTTTTCTGGTATCCTTACTTTTTTGCTCAGAACTCTGACATTGACTTCAGTTTGGAAAGATCCAGAAGCTTGATAACCTTCACTGATGGACCCTAGGAGTTCAGTGTCAACAATAGTAGTATGCATCTAAAGTTAAGAAATACATTGTCCAATAATGCAGATATGCCAGAGGAATTAAAAACTTGAAGACAGTAAATAGCTTTTATATCTTAGACTTAAAAAAGATTTTTATTAACTGGTTGCAGTGGCACATACTCCAGCTACTTGTGGCCAGCCTAGACAACTTAGTGAGATTCTGTCTCAAAATAAAAAAGGCTAGGGATGTAGTTCAGAAGTAGAGTACCTCTGGGTTCAGTCCCCAGTACCAACGAGGAAGAAAAAAAAAGATGTCTCTAGAAAGTTATGAAGTAATTGCTAATTGAGGCTGTCCTGGCTGTCTTGGACAGTGTTGCTGACTGATACTTCTATGAATTGAAGATAAAATTATTATTTTGTGTATTCACTAATACCTAAGAGCAAGGTAGAAGAAAAGTTGAACGCCTAGCCATGAAGGTTGGGCATTATCTTTGCAAGTCAATTGGTGTTACTCTAATTTTGGTCAGAGATTGTACTCAGACCTAAAGCCACCCATTACCCAAATGGATAACTTTGGTTGTGGATAACTTAGTTTAGGGAAGCAAGGTGTTAGTGGAGAACGGGGAGGGTGAATTATGAATGTTTACAACTCATGATGAAACTATCATGTTCTATAAAAGATGGATTTTGATATTTTTATATATAAAAGTTTATCCCTCTATGTACACGTTTGTGTCCAGTGTCCACTTCATAGCTATATTCAGTGTTTGATTCTGTTTAATATCTATCATCTGGTGATAATGAACTTCATGAGGTCTCTTCGAGTCCTCTTAAATCACATCTCATTTTCCAGGGATTATCTTCCTCAGTTCAGCCCTTAGGTTGCCAGTTGTGCTTGGTTCTACTCCTGATACCGTTCTTCATATGCCATCATCTACTTTCATTAACTGTGCTTTTTTTTTTTTTTTTTTTTTAGTTGTAGATGGACACAGTACTTTATTTTTTATTTGTTTATTTTTATGTGGTGCTGGAGATTGAACCCAGTGCCTCACACAAGCTAGGCAAGTGCTCTACCACTGAGCCACAACCCCCACCCCTGTGCTAGTCTTAATCTGAGGTCTGTGAATGGTCTGTAGAGATTTGGTGCAGTTCCTGAAAGTGAATTTTTTTTTTTTGGAGAATTCATAGATCCTGAGTAGTGCATGACCCTCAGAGATTAAAGATCAGTTGCCATATATTGATGATCCTACCCCAGAATTCTCTTCTGAGTTCCAGATCTTGATTTCCACCTGCCTACTTACAGTCTACCTGAACTTTCTATGGATACCTCAAATTCCATAGGTCCCTCACGGATCTTGATCACATCTTTACTCTCCAAACCTGTTCTTCCTGTAACTTTGCCTACCTGATCTCCCAGATGGAGACCCAGCTTTAGTATCATCTAGTTGCTTCCCAAAATATATTACTTCGGCTTTTGATGTGGATTTAAATTGATTCCCTTTTCGTCATGGCCATTGCCATTGCCTCATGCTAGGCCCACCTCACTTCTCCCCTGCATTGTTGCATCAGGCTCCTGGCCCAGAGCCTCTCCTCATCTCCCTTTCCCATTCAACTCTTTAAACACAGATATGATCACATTTCCAGGCCAAAGCCCCCCATTGGCTGTCCAGTATCTAGCAGGATCAAGACTGCAGAGCCCTTCATAACTGGTTCTTGATCTTTTGCTGTGGCTCTATGTTTACTTCCCAGACATTCTATTTTCTACCCACTTAGGCCTTCTCCATTCTTCAAACATGATATATATTGTCCTTATGCATAAGCTGTCTCTGTCCCCCTCCTACCTCATGTTCCCGACCTCCTGCTCAGCCTTGAGTACTTGGTGCAAACCCTTGAGGTCTTCCTGAGTCCTCTGTTGGGTTGAGATGTTCCCTCCATGCATGGCAGCGTGTGCCATAGTGCTCTTGCAGTCTCTTGCTCTTTTTTCTTCCCCTGCCTGACCAAACTCTTTGGGAATAGGGTTTCCATGATCACTCATTTGAATATTTCTACCATCTGGCATGGTCCTGGCACATAGTAGGTGCCTTGTAACATTTCTTGAATTACTCAGTGAAAGTCACCACACACTGATTTAGGTTGTGTGATAGCTAGTTATATATTATGATTAGTTACAACTGTTGCTAGATTTTGAGTTCTATGAGGTGAGGGCCCTTGTCTCGATTGTGTTTGTATTGTCAGTGCCTCACGTAGTGCCACCATTTGGATGTGTTTGAAGAAATGGACAGCTATAGATTTATATCTTTTGCAATAAGTTTCTTTATTTAAACTAGAACTTTGTAGATATTATTTGACTGTGAAAGAAAGACATTTTTCTTAGTAGAATTTAGCAATCATTCTTTGCTTGCACTTACCTCTGGCCTATTTATATAGCATCATGCTTTTTATACAAATCTCAGCCTAAATATTACTATACATTGCTCACTTGACTTATTTATTTTTTCCTTTATTTATTTTTATGTGGTGCTGAGGATCAAACCCAGTGCCTCACACACACTAGTCAAGTGCTCTAGCACTGAGTCACAACCCCAGCCCCTCACTTAACATTTTTACTCAATTCAAGAATCTTCCAAGCATTGGATCTTGGAAAGCAGTAAGGATGGTCTTACTACTGCACACCACTGCCTTTTCCAGGCCTGTTCAGAGTCTTTCCTATCACTTGCTTAGTCACTGAGTCATTGTCACTCAGGTATTATGTTAGGTGTTTTGCTTACATTACCTTACTTTTCAAAAAATTAGCTTGATTTCAGAGAAACAGATTCAAAGACACTTAAGAGACCTGCCAGTCACATAGTTGATAGTTAGTTCAGTTAGAATTCCAACTTGCATTCCTTCTAAATTCCAGACCCATGCTTTTCCCATTAAATGTCACCAGGCCATTTTACTTCAGATGCTGCTTCACTTTCTGAAAACTGGCACTGTGATTCTGAGTTAGCTGATCATGATAGTCACATATTATTTAAATGAAGATGAGTACCATTTTCTTTCTCTTTTTGATTAGAGAATATATGACCTTAGCCAAACACTTTGGATTAGATCAGGTTTTTTTTTTTAAGTTGTTGATGGACCTTTATTTTATTTACTTATTTATATGTGGTGCTGAGAATCGAACCCAGTGCCTCACACATGCTAGACAAGTGCTCTACCACTGAGCCACAAACCCAGTCCCAAGATCAGTTTTTTAAAAGTAGCTTCACAGGAGATGATTTTACAAATAAAATGTAATTTTAATAGCTTATTTATCAAGATTTCACATCATTAGATTCAATCATTAGATTGCTTAATAGAATTCTTCTGAAAAGGAAAATTCTGGAAATTTCCAGCACTCTGCAGGTCTTTGAACTATGTATAGCTTGTTTTGGGTATACAAAAAGCCAAGTGTATTTTATGAGAAGTGAGACGTGCCTTTTCTGTGGTCACCCTTCCCAATGGAAGCTTTTAATACTCCAGAGATATTCCCTGAGGAAGTGGTGTGATTTATTATTGGGTTCCTTTGGCCATATTTTGGTATTGTGGGGCATACTTGTTAGACCCAGGATTGATTTATTATCATGTGAAAAATTTATCCATTCCTACAAATGAAAGATGGAAAAGACCCACTGAGGGCCTCCCATTATTGTAGAAACTTGCTGAGGAATGTACTTTGTCCAAATCTTCAATTTCTTTGTCTACTTAAAATGTCCCAAGTGGAGGGGCTTCCACCATGCTGCTTTGTTCTATTGTCTCCAACTTCTTGTCATTATGAACTGTGAGTCAGTCTTTTATACCTTTGTTCTAATAAGCAAAGAAAATGTTGAACAGTGGTGGGAAAGTAAAGACTTCTAATATAACATTGGTGAGATTTATAGAAACGAGTCTTCATTATTTTCATGATCATTGAAAATAGGTGTGCTCAGTGGACTGTCAAGAGCTGTGCCCTGCTGGGTTCTGTGTATTGCCATTGCCTTCCAGGAACTCTTGTTAAAGAATTCATGAAAGTCACTTTTTTTTTTTTTTAAATAGTGTTGGGAGACAGACCCCAGGGCTTTGTGCATACTAGGCAAGTTCTGTACCACTGAGCCATATCCCTAGCTCTTATGAGAGTACCTTTGACAGAGAAACAGGGAATCATTGAAATAATTTGGTGAATTAAATATTTACACGGTTACAGACAACAGATACCTGTAATCATGTAGTGGGTCTGGATACTAGGTTTGGGTAGCTGTGTATAGAGAAAATGTAAACCCACTGCTTACCCACGTGTTTGGAAGACCATCAGAGGAGAATAAGGATTTTAAACTCCTGCATTCTGAATATTCTGGCTCTTAAGCGTTCTTTGCTGTGCATATAATATAAGTTCAAACCTCCTGGTAGCTGCTATTCAGGGCCTCCCCAGGACAGCTCCTCCTGCTGCCTAGTCTGACTCTATTGCATTCTTCAGCCTCAACCCCTGGCTGCAGCCCATGGCTTCTCCTTTTTGTCCCTTTGTTTCCCTCAACTCCTCGACCCTCACAACTGTCACTATCACAATGGTTCTTTTTTTTCCCCCTAAGTTCAAATTTAGTAGATAAAAAATAAAAAAAGATATTTTGTTCTCATGGCTGTCCACAGCAGCCTGGCACTAAAATGGCCCACTGTTCATCGTTCTTTGCTCTCTTGGACACCAGGCCTGTTGGTATTACTTGCCAGGCTTCCAGCCAGCTGGACACACTTCCTCATGTTTGTCAGTGAACTGGGAGGCTTCCACTAGTCTGAGTCTCATGCACAGAGCAGCCAGTAGGAAGGTCACCTACAGTTGAGGGATATATTTATCACTAATGATAAAGAGGCCCCTGGATGAGATGCCTTCCTCAGCCTTTGAGACCCCATATTTCTGAGCAATGATATGCTTGGGGTGTGATACCAAGGGAATGTTCATGGGTCGCAGTCTTCCTTGTTTCTTGGGTATGTTGATTCACACCAGATGACAGTGAGAATCTACAGAAGCAATCTCTTGGCAGTTGAGTGTCTTAAAATTCTAAACTCTATCACTGAAAGCAGGGATCCCTGTTGGATTCTTAAAAATGAAATCAAGAGGAATATAGAAGAACATAACGTAATTCCCTTTGTAGTCCAAATAGGCCGATATCTTTGAGCTGACCATGTGGCATAACAACTGTGACTTTGAACTTGGGGCAGTGTGCCCAATTTTGGCATTTCCTCATGACATCTTGCTATCAGCAGTCTCTAAGACAGAAGCTACCACATCAGGAAGAAGACTCCACAGTGGTTCTGTCTTTGTGTGCCATGTGGGCCTAAAAGTCCTCTGTGTCTATCCACATCCACAAAAGGAAATGACAAATGCACAAACACAACCAATCATCATGGGGGGTCACCATCAGCTAGAGAAAGCGTGGCGATACCTCCTTCAAGTAGGAAAGACATAATCTTAAAAAACAGTCTTTAGACTAAATTGAAATAAATTTAGTTTTTCTTCACTGAGAATCAGTATAAATTTTATCAGAGACAAGCTTTCAGGAATCACTGAATTGGCCTGTTGTTCCTTCTTTGGCGTGCAATTGATTTGGACATCTTTCCATATTTTACCTTATTTTGTTGTTCAGTAATTATATATATTTCCTTTAAAAATGGCAGTTGTTTTGTTAACAGCATCTGTGTCACACATGTTTGAAGTTGAATTGTGTGTGTGTGCTGGGTGGAGAGAACACAGGTTAAGGTGGGGACAGGGGAGGCGGTGCAGTGAGGTGTGATCAACAGAGGAGAACTCCATGTGCCACAGGGAAAGCCTCAATGGTGGAAGCATTGAGACTGTTTCTGTTGAGGATTTGAGCAGTCAAAACATAAGTGAAATAGAATGTATCCTACAAAAGAATTTAAACCATTGATATATTAATTTAAGATCATATCAACTTATAAGGTAATTATTTATATAGATATTGTTTTAGTCAGTTTTTTTGCTGCTGTAACCAAAAGACCCAACAAGAACTATTAGAGGAAGAAAAGTTTATTTAGGGGCTCTTGGTTTCAGAGGTCTCAGTCCATAGATGACTGATTCCATTGCTTTATGCCTGAGGTATGGTAGAACATCTTGGCAGAAGGGTGTGGCACAGGAAAGCAACTCAGGACATCGAACCAGGATTCAGAGAGAGACTTCTCTCACCAAGAACAAAATATATAACCCGAAGACATGCCCCCTCCCAATGACCCACCCTATTTGCCTACAGTTACCAACCACTAAATTACTATCAGGGGATTGATGCACTGATTAGTTTAAAACTCTTATCGCCCTATCATTTTACCTCTAAACCTTCATGTGTTGTCTCACATGAGCTTTTGGGGGACACTTTATATCTAAATCATAAAATAAAAATTTTGACTTTTTTTTAGAAGAAAATAATAAGTTTGATTCTTCATAGAAAATCTGAGAATCTTGAATAGTTTTTTTGTTTGTTTTTGGTGGTACTAGGAATTGAACTCAGGGACTCATGCATGCTAGGCAAAAGCTGTACCAGTGAGCTACATCCAAACCCTTTGCACATTGAGGTCTCTTCTGTTGATCACACCCCACTGCACCTAACCCCCGCCTTAACCCTTGTGTTTTTTTTTTTTTTTTTGAGTGGGGGTAACCAGGAATTGAACTCCGGGCATTGACCCCTGAGCCACATCCCCAGCCCTATTTTGTATTTTATTTAGAAATAGGGTCTCATTGAGTTGCTTAGTGCCTCACTTTTGCTGATGCTGGCTTTGAACTCACAATCCTCCTGTCTCAGCCTCCCGAGCCACTTTGCCCAGCCTGTCAGGGTTAAGTTTTTTGACAATTTTTTTTCTCATCCTTTTCAGGATCAACTGAGTGTTTTGTGTTAAATTATAGTATTAATTGTAATAATACTCTCTTTATCATATGCCAATGTATTTATAGCAAAATATATGTTCTAGAAGCACATAGGGGAAAAGAAGCCCATTGACTGCTTTAATTTTTGTTAGTTTGAAGGCATGTATAAGAATGAAGCAGTGAGCCAACAGCTTCATATTTTGCGAAAAGAAGTGAAACAGTTGCAAGCAGAAGCTGCTAAACCACCTGCACTGAGTATTGTGGAAGCTGCTGTACATGCAGAGAACCTAATTACGTAAGTTCTGGCAACCTCAAAATTTAAAATACTGTTTTGTTCTTATTAATAGTAATTATACATATTACACCCACCTACTACCTTAGACACCCCAGTAATTACGTTAATAGAGAAATTAGCAAACTGTGGCCTTTGGGCCAAATCTGATCTCATGCCTATTTTTATAAATAAAAATTTTATTGGAACACAGCTGTCTACATTATTTGTAATATCTATGTCTTTTGAGCTGCAACAGATAGACTTTAAGGCCCAGAAAACATAAAATATTTACTATCTGGCCCTAGGCAGAAAGAGTTAGCAGACCCCTGAATTATGAGATGTGCATTGAAATTTAATGATGGAGGGACTTAGTGCTTAAGTTTGATATCAAAGTCATCTTTACCCAGTAAGTCACCATTGTCAACTCAGGTTTTTGAATAGTTTCCTGTGTAATTTCTTAGGGGAATTAGGGCTCTCAAGTGTAGCTATTAAATTGAGTGGCCATGTAGTTTTTTCTCTTGGAACTCTTAAGTTTCTTCCACCATCTTCTTTTTTTCCCAAAGCTACCAGGACATAGCTTGGGACAGGGGAAGTTGACTCTCTGTCTTTTACTGTCATGTGACTCCACATCTGGTAGCAGTAGACACTCTCCTTAGTAGATTGGGGTGGAGTGTGTTTGGGGAACCGGGAAGGAGGAGGATATCAGGTGAAGCAGAAGTTGATATTTTTGTCACTGGGTAGGCACTAAAAAAAAGTGTGGGAATTAGAAGGAACATCTTTATTTTAGGTCTTATTGTATATCAAAATCTTTTCTTCCACTTCAGTCTGTGCTTAGATTCTAAAATTTAGGGAAACCAGCGTTTTGGTGTTTAAAATATGTGTTATATAAGGAATGCAAAAAAGTTAAATAACTATGACAAACTTTAATGAGTGTGAGAATGTTAATTGGTCCTTATAATGCAGCTGATCTTTGATTTCCCTGGGAAGCATAAAGTCATAGCTGTGTTTTAAAGTTGAATTGGGTAAAGGTGGAAGTACCACATTTATCACATGTTTCTAAAGTGGCATTTGCGTGAGGCTCTCAGGACTGTGATGAATATTGTCAGATAAATGTAGAATATGAAAAAAATACTGGCGAATATAGATTCAATTATTATAGACCAGAACTGTGTCCATGTTTTCCCATAGGACCTTAGTGAATGCCTACAAGTTGCAACCAACACCTGGGTTTCAGAAGGTTGGCATTAGCCTTTTCTTTACTATTGTGGATTATGTAAGCGATGAGACGCAGCGCCACCCCCCCACAAGACAGTTCTTCACTTCATGCATTGAGATCTTGGGACAGGTAAGATTACTATGTTATTTGCCTTGTTCAGATAAACTGAGTCCCTGCAGTGTCTTCATTGCATACAGTCACCATCAGCTTCAGGCTTTATTGCAGGTTCATTCTTACCTGATTCAGAAACCCTTTGGGGATGTTGGCCTCCAAAATGTGATTAGAATTATTGGTAAATAAGGGGCTGGGGTTGTAGCTTAGTAGTAGAGCCCTTTGCTCACATGGATGAGGCACTGGACTCGATTCTTAGCACCACATAAATAAATAAGTAAGTAAGTAAGTAAATAAAGGTATTATGTCCATTTACAACTAAAAATATTTTTTTAAAAAAAGAATTGTTGGCAAATAAGAGATTAAATTATGTTTAAAAGTTGAGAGAAATCAGATTCTGTGTTATTGATATTAGCAGTAATATTACTGAAACTCTTTATTGTTTGGAAAATACTGTCTAGTTCATTATTTTATTTGATCATTAAGGTGACTTTGTGTGATTGATCTCATTCCTGTCCTAAAGAAGAGAAAACTGGACTCTAAAAGGCTAAGTGACTGGCCTAAAGAATGCATTTGGAGTACTGAGGCTGATGGGATCCTTAAGGCTCAGAGTGTCAGTACTTGTTCCACCTTACCACAGCTGCCTCCCAGTTGCTGTTTTGGGCACTATTTATCTATCTATTTGGCTTACAGTTAAATATATGGATATTTAACGAGGCAAGGGCAAACTATGCATGCAGATTTGTGAAAATGTGTCATAAAAGAAAGGAAAGCCATTGTTTGATAAACCATGTACTCTCATTGAAATTTAATTGAATGACTACTTCTTTATTGGATACTTAAAAGGAAGTGACATAGAATAGATATTACAATCCATTTTTTTCTAAGTTTTTTTTCCTGATCTTCAAGTTATTGTATGCTTATGGTAAGCCATATAGACAGTATAGAAAGTATAAAGAAGAAAAATTTCTCATAATCCTGATCAGCTGGAAGTACTAGTTGTATAGCTAAAGTTCATTATTGTTTGTCTTGTGTATATGTAAACACAGTATGTCATTTCTACCTATATAGGTATATGTAGAGATACACACTTACAAAGGGGCACATACTATTTTGTAATTTCTTTTCATTTCAACATATTTTTAGATATTATTCCATGTTAATAAATACAGACCTGTATCATCACATAGAATTTGAATGTCTGCATAGTGTTTTATGATACAGATGTATTATAATATGTTGAGCTAATGTTCTAGATGGATATTTAGGTGATTTGTTTTGCTACAATAAGGTTGACATAAATAATCTCTTATATCTTTGTGACTTCTGGAACTATTTTCTTTAGAATAATTTCCTCGCAGTATGATTGCTATTAGAAGGATTTGATGTATATTATATATTTGACATGTATTGTGTAGCATTTGATGTTCTTACTTAATTGATCTGGGAAATTTTCACTTATTTACACTATTGTAGCAATGTTGGAGTTTATTCTCTGTATCTTAAACAATGTTAGGAGTTATCATTCTTTTATAAGTATTGATAATCTGATAAGGGAAGTGGTATATCATTTTCAAAACTTATAATTCTTGAAGTACTTTAAAGTTATGTTATATATGTGTATTTTATATATGTTCACTATATATGTTTCATATATATATGAAACATACATAGTGAATTGCTAGCTGTTGTCATTAGCACATTTTCTGTTGGAATATCTTGCCACCCCTCTCTGCCCCTGCCCTCACTGTTTTGTGGTCCTGAGGATTGAACCCAGGGCCTCATGCATGCCAGGCAAATACTTTATCCCTGAGCCACATCTGAAGCCCCAATTTCTTGCTTTTTGATTCTTTGAAAGAGTTCCTCAAACGATTAGCCTGATACCTAGAATGTGTTACAAATATGTTTTTCTAATTTGTTATTTTTCTTTCATTTTATGATTCCTTTTGCCTTATAGAAATTAACATTTGCATGTATCTGTTCAAACTTATCAGTCTTTTTAAAAATTTCTGCCTCATCAAAGCCTTTTTGACCCTGAGATTACTTTTATCTTGATTATATTTTGTGAAAGTTAATTTTTTAAATGTATTAAAGGAACATCTCAATAAAATCTATAACATAAAAGTTTTATTTTCTTTATGTTGTGCAGGACCACCATGGATTCTTGTAACAACACTAGGCACATTACAGACTTTTGGGTTCAAATACCTCAGTATCAACTCCATTGGAAATGATAGGCTTATCTATGTTGATTTTAGGTACCTTTTTCATTTTGGAAAATTATTTTTGCCTTATTTAATACCCCTTAAAAGTTGGTTGCTTAAATAAAAGTGGGGGAGGGGAGGATTTGGTGACATTTTCCTTGTTATTTTTTTAAGGTGTTCATCAGTGGTACTACATCAGAATGCAAAAAGGTACTTCAGACCATTCTGAAGAATAGAAGGCTCTGCTCTCTTCTGTCGCCTTTCTTCACTCCCAATGCTGCGCCTGCAGAATTCATACAACTGTATGAGAAAGTGGTGAAGTTTCTGAGTGAAGACAACAGTGATATGATTTTCATGCTGCTAACCAAGGTGCGAGGTGATTCATTCCTGATACTGTGAAACTGAGAAGTGATCATTGCTTCCCAGTCCATAGAAATGGAAGGACCCTTGGAGGTTTGATCTCAGTAACCAGAGGATAAGAGCCCCTTTTAGCAATCTGACCCCACGAGTTTCTCTTTGGGGAACAGCACACTGGTTGTGTTATGTAGGACTCTCATTCCACATAGTATTAAAAGAATCTCCTTCCCAAGCCCTTTTTAAAAACAGTATAGTTTTGAAAATATTCATAATGGTAGTTTAATAGATCCTCCTTTTAAATTTTCCTGAATTTGGGCCTAAATTTTGTTTGATAAGTGAGTTGTAATATGTGAAGTCTCTTGTATTTAGATTAATTCAGCTCTAAACAAATTTTCTTTGTCCTCATTTGGAATAGACTATTTACTCTGTGAGACTAAGGGATGAATTTACTTAACTCGTTGAGAATTTCAGAGCTTCACTATTTTGCCTTCATTTTTGTACAATTCTCTGACATTTGTGAAGCAGTAAAACTTGGCATTTTTTTAGAGCCCAGAGACTGATCTCAATCTATAGTAGAGGAGAACATGTTTTTTAAGTGTGGAATTCTGGAAGGTAATACCAACAGTCTGAATTTTTATTCACTGAGGTAGGTAACATACAGCTCAGAAACATGGCTGTTAAGACAGTTCCATAAAGTGACTGCTTGGCTGTGGTACTGGAACCAGTGAAGGAGAACTTCTGATCCTGGTCTTAGGGAGGAACCTTATTATAATAAAGTCAGATGGAAATGTGTGGATTTTCAGGAACAAAATAAAATTATAAATAATAATGGTCAAGAAGATATTCATATAACAAAACAAGCCTGTTGTTAAGAAAAGTCTGCCTCTGAAATTTCAGAGCAAGGTAGAGATGGTTGCATAATGGTACCAGTGAGTGAACTTCTTATACATTCTTTCATTTGCCTGTGTGTACATTTATTTTCTATTTTTATAAAAAGATAAATGTGACTTTTAAACTAAATTTGCAAAGACCTCTCTGTACTTCATTTAATTTTCTCCTGTAAATAAATTTGCTTCTTGTTTCTTTTTCTTTTTAGTTCGATCTTAAGCAATGGTTAAACGCCACTAAACCTCCTCTGTCTGATCGTACCAGGCTTCTGGAGTCCATTCATTTGGCACTTACTGCCTGGGGCCTTGAACCAGATGAAGATATTTTGATGCCATTTAATCTTTTCTGTAAGCACTGGACTTACCTTCTTCTCTACCAGTTCCCTGACCAGTACAGTGATGTTCTCAGGCTGCTGATGCAAAGTAAGTATCTTCATTTAATTGTGATTAATTAGATCTCTGCATATATTTAATGCCACATTTACCAGATAGCATCCAGAAATGTAAGAGTAATGTAAACACAGAATTTGAAAATTACTAATCATCAATGAAAGCACTCAACTAACAGTGCCACAAAGTTGGTATCTGTAAGAATGGTCAGCCACTTTCCTGAGCGCTGGAGTGGGCCCAGCCTGGGCAAGGCAGCTCTCAGGCTTTGGTGTTGGTGTCCCCAGTCACACAGTCACTTTTTACCTTTGCTGCTGTCCTGGGGTAGGGTGAGGTGGGAGAGGAGCTATTTACCCTGCAGACAACACATTTGGCAAGGAAGGGAGCATGTGTTTCATATGCTATTTGGTTTCTCTGTGTTTCCAAGTAGTGGGTCATCCCACCCCACCTATTATTTTGACTTATTTTTTACTCCTGCCTTCTATTCTTGAATGGCAGGCTGTACTTATATTTGCCAAGAAAAAGAACATTAAATTTGCCACATTCCCACCATTTCTATCCTCTCTTTCCTGTAATTTTCCAGAGAAGTGTTAGAGATTAAAGGAAAAATAAAAGGGTCTAGGCTTGGGCTGGGGTTGTGGCCCAGTGGTGGAGTGCTTGCCTAGCATGTTCGAGGCTCTGGGTTCAATTCTTAGCACCACATAAAAATAAAATAAAGGTATTGTATCCAACTACAACTGAAACAAAATACATTTAAAATAAAGGGTCTAGGCTTTTTTATTTTGAAATTTCACTAGGGAGTAATTTTATTGAACTTCAGTCAATGAGATAACATTATTTTTCGTTCATATGGCATATTGTTTATAAATATAAGACAAAACTTAGTTTTTCTCTTTACCAAATCTTTGTGTTGCTTAAGAGAATTTGTTTAATGGACAAGTTAATGATTCATTGTATTGATTCATTGTAATGATTCATTGTTTTGAAGGATCCTTAAATGTATAATCTCTCATTTTCAAAGCATTAAGCTAGAGAGGCAAGTTGCAGAGTGGATGGTGAATGGAAATACATTTGTACAAATTTTAATGATTATGTACATAGCTAATATTTATTACATATTTTAAAATTTGATCAAGTTTATATTCTGGGTTTTCCCCTGAAAACTCTCAAAGAGATTGTGAAATATATACAGGCTACCACTGAGTCATATTTAGCAGAAAATTTTTACTTATCATGAATTTCTACTTACCTTTACCTGAATTACTCTGATTCCATGACCTATGGCCTCCTGATTTCCTTTCCCTTCCCAGTTGCCAGAGAAGTGTTTCCAGGGTTCCAGCCTTTGCCCTTCCACCTGTTCATTATTCATAGATGAGCTATTGATGGCTTCATTGCCATCTTCTAGGTCTGCACAACTCTCATACCAGTACATTGATTCCAGGCCTCTGTCCTAGGATCCAGACTGTAGGAACCCTGGGGTACCTCGCTGTCCCCTTGATGCCTCCACTTCACATATTGCAGCCAACTTCTCATCTTTCCCCTCAGACTTTCCTGTGAACTTCTATGAACCTGTTTGATTAGGTTTAGGGTTAGGGAGGTATTGTTCTATCCTGTAGAATGGGAACTAGTTGGGAATACTGGCTGGTGTTCTCCATGTGCTGCCTTTAGGTCTTGGTTTAGGTTTTACCCATTGTAGGAGTAGAATTTTAGGGCTGGATGGACTCTTTCCCAGGAGGCTAGATTCTGGAGTTGCATTCTGCATCCAGTGACCCTTGTCCTATCACTCTTGTTTGTTTTACACCCATAGATAGCTGTCACCCTCCGGCCAGGACAGTGGAACCTTTACCATTCTCCAGCTGGGTTGTAGGCTGGGATTCCCATCTCATTCCAGCTCTAATGGCTTTGCAGAGCTCACTTCTATCTGGGTTACCAGGAACAAGAAAAGTCGAATGTTCAGCTATCAGTTTTTTCAGTAAATTTTCTTTACTTTGGTCTCTTTATCTCAGATATTCCTATGAATTTCGTTTGGATTTTTATTTAATTATTATTGCTTTGGTTAAACTGAAAACATCTAATCATGTATTCTTTGATTAAAGGTGAAAAGTGAGTTTTGGAAGGATACTGACTTGTTCTCTCTGCCTGCTCCCCAGGCTCTTCAGAGCAGTTGCTGAGCCCTGAGTGTTGGAAAGCCACTCTGCGAGCCCTGGGCTGCACTGCCCCTAGCTGCCATCAGGGGGCAGCTTCTGCAGAGGGCACTGTGCTGCACAGCTCTTCAAATGTTCTCTTGTCAGATAAGCAGGTGTGTAGCTTTTGGTGGCTGAGGTGTTTGTGTATTTCATTTTCATTTCCCTTGCTGTTTTTTTTTTAACAATTGGAGCATATTTAAAAGTATCTAAGATGCTTTTGGATAACATCTAAAAAGCTGGTTTTTGTGCTCTATCTTTCAGAACGCTATGTTTTTCTTTGTTGTTCCTTTACTACCTTCTTGTCCCCTTTGTCTGCATGTTTTTTTCTGTCATACTTCTGAGTCCAGTTTCTGTCTGTTCCAGATGAGGCCAGATGCTTTCCTACCTGCCTTAGCCCATCTGACTCAACTCTGAGGCCACTGTGTGGGTTTTCATACAGTGTCTCACAGAGTCTTGGGTTTTACCAGTTTCATTGCATGTGGGTTCATGTAAGAATTTATTTGAAAGAAGGTTCCATTACATTAGAGAATGAATTTGAAACCCACTGATTTATTTTCATGTTTTCTGTCTCTTTGAAACTCTATTAAAAAGTCAAAGACCTTCAGTGTGCTTATCCCAGTCAGACATATAATACTCTTCTAAAAGCAGATATTTCGTAAGCATTTTGATTGGTCATTTTTTTCCAGGTTGTGGAGACCATACAGTGGCTTTCAGACTTTTTTTATAAGCTTCGGTTATCCAAGTTGGACTTTAAAAGCTTTGGTTTATTTTCAAAATGGAATCCGTACATGGCTGATGTGAAGATACTTTTGGGCTATCTTGTGAAAAGGCTGATTGACTCAGAAATGGCCTCCTTGGCCCAAGACCCATCTGCCAGCAGCAAAACAGGTAACATGTCTTTAGTGCAATGTGGAGTAAGATGTTCTGCCCTTCCATTACAAGAGATTTGAATAGCTACATTAGGAGATTTATATTGGCTGTCAAGGAGAGGAGATAGAAAGTATATAGTACAAGTACACCCTGTATCTGTGTCACGCTGTATTCATTACACATTGAATATAGGTGGCTTGCTGCAGCTCGTCTCTAATCCTTTGCAGGGTGTGGTGCCAAGAGATGGGTTTCTATCTCTACTTCCTTCTTTCTATTGTTTATGTAGCTAAGGACAGATTCTGAATATTAAGTATTTTCCTGGAAAAAAATGTATGTTTAAAAATTAGCCATGTGTTATAATAAAAAATCTTCAACTCAAATTCATTGCAATAAACGAAGCAAACGTATCAAACATATTTAGTTGTACTAAGCATGTTGCTTATATATCAACATAGGCTTATTGAGTGTACATATACTAAGAACTAGATTTTCTATAAAATGTTACCAATGATATTGACAAAGTATTATCTCTTAAATGTTTGCTATTTCAGTACTGAGATCCCTACATTCAGTAACCATCCAGCTCTTTAAGCCATGGATCTTGGTTTTAGAGGACAGTGAAAGGTAAATACTTTTTCAGATATTCAAAATTTTGGGGGACTTATTTACTTCCAGTAAGTAATTAAAGGTTTTTGATAAAGGTGATGATGAAGTATTGGACTATATTTAAATTTAGAATTTTTTAAAATAAAACTTAAGACTTAAAAGTTTATGAAAATTAGTCTGTGTGATCAGAGATGTTGTCTTGATATTAATTTTGGAATAGAGTAGGAAAATCATTTCCAATTTTCTACAACAAAGAAGTTGAATGCATTTTGGTACTTGATTTAAAAGTAAAAAGATTCTGTTCTCCTGAGGTTCCTCTTAGGTTTTGATAACAGCACTACAAAAGATGGGACTTTCTTAATTTTCTTTATTACCTGAATTATTTTTTGGAACTAAGTTGATTATTAAATTATTGGGTAGGATTATCCTTTAAAACATGGAAATCTGCTGTTAGATGTGAAAGCATTATTTCATGATTATTAAAAATACTTAGAGTTATATAGCTGTCCAAATACAGGGATGAGTGGGTTGTGTGTGTGTGTGTGTGTGTGTGTGTGTGTGTGTGTGTGTTTTCTTCCCCCTTTTGAAGCATTAATTTGATCTTGAGGCTCAGAACCTGAATGTTTTAACTCAGATCTCCTGTCAGTTGGTTGTGTTAAAAGTTGGAGCTGGAGCTCAGGTCTTTGACTCCTATTTCCAGTGCTGCTTCAAGAGCCCCTTAGGGGAAACATGAAAGATTCTAGATTTTATCTTTGACTGATGTGAAAGCTTCAGGATTTTGTATTGACTGTACATAGACTGGCTATAGTGAAAGGCTGCCTGTTTTATCTTTGAGATGAATTAATAGAATTTATTTTGATAGTGAACTTTCTAGACCAGATTCAAAAATTAAAATTTTCATACAAAGAATTCTTTGGCCATTTCCTGTCTGTTAATTTTTGGCCTTTTTTTGTTACATGGATTTTACTTTATTTTTTCATGCTTCAGGTAGAGAAAATTTTTTGTTAAAACCCACCTTAAGGTATTTTTCTAAACTGTTTGAAATTGGATGCAAACGATATTAATTTAAGGATTAGATATCAACATCTGAACTTTTAATTGTACCAGAATAAAGGGTCAGAAGGAGAGGAAGTAAACTTATGTGGTTGATGTTACTCTCTACAATTTGCTGCCAGGAATTCACAGCCATGGAAGTGGTTGAGATATGTGTTAGGGGTACGTAATGCAGGATTTTCTAGGACCTGGCCAACCCTAGACTCTGGGAATTAGGGTAATTTGATCAAGGGCACTTTCCTTCCTAAGCTTGTGTTTCTTTTCTTTAAAGCACCCAACAGCGACATTACCCCTGGCTGGAAAGTGATGCTGTGGTGGCCTCAGACATTGTGCAGTTGTTCACTGACTGTGTGGATTTACTGCATGAGAGTTTTAAAGGTAGGGAGGGAGCCTGGATGTCTGGTTAGGGCTCACTTTTTCCCCAAGTTATTCAGTCATGCTTTTGCCTCTGCCTTCTTACTGTATTTTATTTTAATTGATGGGCAGTCAGCTGGGACAGAAGAAAGGCCACTAATAACTATTATGTAATGTTAAGTTTGGACTTCTTTTTGTGTGAGGTTGCTCTGAGTTTGTCATTTGCTGGAAAATTTGCAGCCATCCCCTCTTCAGATGTTGCCTGTTGCTAATATTTTGAAGACCTCCCCCATCTTTTTTCTTAATGGTTGTACTAATTTACATTCCCACCAACTATTTAGAGGAGCTTCTTTCTCCATATCCTCTCCAGCACTCATCTTCTGTCTTTTTGATAAAAGGCAATCTAACAGGTGTGATGTGACGTTTCCTTGTGGATTTAATGGTTTCATTGCATTTCTATAATGATAAATGATATGAGCTACTGGTCATTTGTATGTGTTTTTTCTATTTTCTAAGAAATGTGTGGAACATTTCTTTTGAGGAATATTGAATTCCTCCAAGGTGCCAGGTGAATGAGGCACTAAATAATGAGACTAAATGAATACATGCTGAGGGCAACAGACTGTAAAAGTATATTAGAGTTAAAAGGCCACTATGTCAGTTACCCTAGTAATTAAAATACCAGTCCTTATTATTATCTGCCAGTGTTCCCCCTCCTACACATGAAAATCTTTGAAATTGGATACACATTGAGAACTTTAGATTTTAGATTTTTGGTTCAAATTCATGTTTTCTAATTTTTTTTTTTGAAAGATAAACCAACCAGAAGCAGTGGCATATGCCTAGAATCCCAGTGACTGGGGAGGTTAGGGCAGGAGAATTGCAAGTTCAGGACCAGCCTCAGCAACTTAGTGAGACCATCTCTCAAAATAAAAAATAAAATGGGCTGGGGAATGAGGCTCAGTGGTAAAGTGCTCCTGGGTTCATTCCCCAGTTTAAAAGAGAGAGAGCACGAGAGGGCACATGAGAGAGCGAGAAAGAGAGGGAAAGAAACAAGAAAAAAATACCAAAGGTCCTTAGCTGTATTTTCTTTTTCAATTCTAGACAAGCTGTTGCCAGGTGATGAAGGAGCCCTTCGGTTACACCTGATGCATTATTGTGAAGCATGTACTGCACCCAAAATGCCGGAGTTCATTCTGTATGCTTTTCATAGTGCATACCAGAAACTCCAGTGGAAGGACCTGCATCCCGATCAGATGCTCATGGAGGCCTTCTTCAAAGTGAGCTCTTCACCCGTGTGTCACACCATGGAGTGGTCTGCTGCTAGGGAGCAGCCTCTTCCCTGTGGTTCTGTGCGGGGGCAGTGTGTGCCAAAGAGGGCTGTGCACACATTGGGTGGCACCTCAGTGGTACTTGTGGAAAGCAGCAGGCTGTGGAAATAATTTCTTTATGTATGTTAGTAGAGGATCGGAAAATATCTATAGAACAGCTTTTAAAACCCAGAGAAACATTGTGTCTATAATATGTCAGTCATTTTCTAGACTTTATGTTGGGTGAGTACATAGTTTAATGACTTAGTCTTACTCCATCTTGGTTGGTGTTTCTGTGTATGATTTTTCTAGAATGGTGTCATTAGAACAACTTGTTAAATGCTCTATTAAAGAAGATGTGAATTGGTACTCAAGCCATTAGTTTCTTTTAGCAAATAAGTGAATGATGATACTGTAGATGATAAAATGCAGTGTAACAATGGAGACTGCATCATAATTATAAAAAAATACCTGAAATGGTCTGAAAATAGTACCAATGTGTGTGTAAGTCTGTAGTAGAAGCAATAGTTAACAAAAAACAGTACTGCATTGTTACTTATATACCAGTCAGGCATTTGGCACAGTTTTTGTTGTTCTTACTAGGTTTCTGGTTAAAAAAAAAAAAAAACACCACAAAAACACTTTATAATCTTAGGTTTAGGTTTATAATCTTAGCTTAGGTTTTTATGATCGTTTCGGTTCATTTGATTGTTAGTCATCATTTAATTTGTGTTGACTCTCAATGTCATATTTATCATTAAGGCACCCTAAGTGCTTTAGTTGATACATATCTATAGTTATTTTTTATGATTAGTAAATGTACTGCAGCCTTTTGTGCTGTGGTGAGCCCTGCCCAGTGCTGCTCTTTCCCATCATTCTTGTGTAGTGAGCTCCAGGGAAGCTGAGGGTATTTGTTTTAGAGAAATATAAGACTGAAGAATGATTTTGTAGTTGCATTTAGTAAATGAGGCACATACTAAATAGATGTTTAATCACCATTATGAACATGAGAGAAAGTTGTTTTAAAGAACTATAAGATGGAATTTTAACTAAGTAAGAGGATGACCTTCACTGTAAGACTGATTAAATAGTAGACCCATCTGGCAAGGGATGCTGTAGGTCCATCTATCTCTAAGGATATTATTCTGATGATAGATGGCCCTTGACCTTCCCAGAAGCTGGGAATCTTTTTACTTACTATATCTTGTTGGCATAATCAAGTGTGCTTTTTTTTTTTTAACACAAGAATGAGGCTGAGGATGGAGAACAGATTATAAAGGAGGATGAATTGTTTTCTAAGAAGGAAGAGAACTAGTAGTTAGTGTAATATAATACAGTAATGGGAAGGTGTAAATCACTGATCATGAGTTTATGAAGCGCTTTTATTCTTTATTTTGAAAGAAAAATCTTATGACTTAGCCATGTTTTGTTTTTAAACAAATTACAATTATTGAAATAGGTTTATAAAATATAACTCATATAGTTTATAGAATATATCCCCCCAAAAAAGCCTACTAAGAATTTAAGCACTATTAGTCATCAAAAATTATAAAGACCAATAATATGAAGATATTTTTAATAAATATAACATTACATTAAGTATTGTATATTGCAGCAGGTCTCAGTGTATGATCCTGGGGACATCAGCGTCAGCATCACCTGGGAACTTGTTAGCAGTGCACATTCCTGCTGCCAACCATATGTGGAAAATTAACAGCTCTGGGGGTAGGCCCAGCCATCTGTGTTTTAAGATCCTGGTGGTTCTGATGCTCACTCAAGTTTGAGAACTACTAACTAGTAGAATTCAATTTTCATCCTGTCTCAGCACACCTGAAGATTCTGACATACTCTTGTATCTCCAGTGACTCAGTGTGGCAAGGAATCTCCACCAGGGTTGGGGTTAGGGAAGGTGGTTCCTTGCCTGGTAGGAATTATTAGAATCCATCAGGCACAATGGTGTGCACCTGTAGTTCCAGCATTTAGGAGGCTCATGCAGAAGGATCCTTTGAGCCCTGGAGTTAGAGACCAAGCCTAAATAACATAGTGAAATCTTGTTTCAATAAAAAAAACAAAGAATTATTGAAATTTAAAAATGCATGCATGTACAACATGGAAGGAAAGATATGACAAATGTTTATCTCTGGAAGTTAGGATTATGGATGGTATGTATAATCTGGGAAAAATGTTTTTAAAAACAAATACATGAAACACTGGTTTATATACATTTTAAAGATAAGTCAAACAGCATAAAGCAAAACACTGATTTTCATCTATTTCCTTGAAGGTGGAACGAGGAAGCCCCAAGAGCTGTTTCTTGTTTTTGGGAACCGTGCTCTGTGAAGTCAATTGGGTTAGTGTGCTTGCCGATGCCTGGAACCCCAATCCCCAGCCTGAAACCCGGAGCATGATTGTCTGCCTCCTTTTCATGATGATTTTACTGGCAAAGGAAGTTCAACTTATAGAACAGACAGTAAGTTTGGGGGGCTTGTGGTCACACGAAGCACTGTAGCTCCTCAGTTTCTACTCGGTTGTGGCTTTTCGGTTGTTTCCTTAGTGCCTCCCTCTGTCAGCATGAATAGGTGCATGGCATATGAGCTGTGCCTTTAATGAGATGCTTGCTTTTCTTGGATCATCCATTGCCTAAGTCATGGAGAGAACCTCACTGAGTTAGAACACATCAATTTATTTTATTTTATTTTATATCTACTTTCTAGTTTGTGCTCTGTGCTTCAGTGTTGGCATGTGCCACCAGAGCAGAGTTCCTTTGAAAATTGGTTCCGAATAGTTTTTTAGATCTTAACATTAGTGGGTTTTTGCCATGACTTTGGTTATTGCCATTACTAATGCTCCTAATGAGTAGATTCTTACTTGATATCTGAGATTCTGTGCTTTCATAGAACACCTTAGTAGCTTTCTTATGGACTAGTTAGAATGACACATTTCTCAGAAGATGGGACTCTGGAACTAAAGCCATCTGTTCCATTTTTAGGATTCGCCTTTACTTAGTCTCCTTGGACAGACAAGCTCGCTCTCGTGGCACCTTGTGGACATTGTGTCGTACCAGAGTGTGCTAAATTATTTCAGCAGTCACTACCCACCGACCATCATCCTGGCAAAGGAATCTTCTGCTGAATTGATTGTGAAGCTTCTGAAAGTGTCTGCAGGACTTTCCATTCCTACTGACAGCCAGAAACATCTTGTAAGTTGAGAGGGTGCTTTAAAAGGCAGGGCAAGGTCTTCGGGACTGGAAGTAGCATAAATACCACTGAGGACAGTCTCAGCAGAGAAGATTGGGGGAGTGTCATTGTGTATTCATATTGGTCCCTTGCTTGGATCCTTTTGTTTGGGTTTCTCTCTTTTGCAAAGTCTTGACCTATTATCAGTGTCACATGTTGACCAGAGGTCAGAAGGATTGAGAGCTGGCAGTGGGCCACTGGTTTTATTTTCTGAATGTCATCAGTGGCAGGGAGGGTGACGAGTATGAGCTTGAGGTCTGACAGACTCAGGATCACCTCACAAAGTATTATGAGGACTGAATTAGATAGTGAGCATGAAAGTTTTTGGAAAGAACCTGGTAGGTAATCCATGTGTAGTTAATATGACGAATGTAGTGGAGAAGGAGGGGTGTTGTGTGGAATTGGGAGAAGGCAGGTTCTAATCTAGTTACCGCAGGTTTGCATAGCCCCAAACATGGGACCCTGGGATGCCTGGATGAGGTCTTAGCGTGGCTTCTTGATCTGTCCTCTCCATTCCTTGCCCAAGTGTTCAGAGCAGTGCTGTGCTCCCGGGGAATCCTCAGTCCACACTCCTTGCTTGGATTCATTTGAGTGATCCTTTTCTTGTTTGTCAGGATGTGGTTCCAAAATGCCAAGCTTTCACTCATCAGATGGTTCAATTCCTCAGCACCCTGGAACAAACTGGAAAAGTCACCTTTGCTGTCCTAGAACAGGAAATGTCTAAGCTCTTGGATGATATCATTGTCTTTAACCCGCCTGGTAAGTGACCAGTGGGAAGCCACATATTCGCATAATATATGAATTGCTGTCACAGTAAGGCATTGTGGGGTGAGGAAAACGGGCAGGACCCTGCCATTCCCGTTTCCAGAGAGACAGTGGTCAAAGAGCTGCTTAGTCAGCCCTGGAGAGAGGCAGAGTGTTAAGAACTTGAGGAGGAGCTAGCCCTGGCGATGCTGGTGTGAGGTAAAGTGGACTGGGGGTCAAGCTGGACACTCTGGATTTAGTTATTAGAAGGTAGCAGGAAGCCTGCCAGCGAGCAGCATGTCTAGGGGTTTGACTGGGAAGTAGGAGAGCACTTCAGAATCACCTGTAGAATTGTCAAGATACTTTACATGGAGAATTTTTGTTCTTCATGTTTGGTAGACTGGACGACATCCTGGCTGCCTCTCCTGCTGGGAAATCTCAGAGGCCAGAAATGAAGTAAAAGGGGGAACAAACCCTTAAAGGTAGATGAAACAAGATGGCTATCACCTGAGCCTTCTCAGAGTAATAGCAGGGGTGATAAAGCACAGGGCCTGCCCGAGTTGGCAGGCTAAAAGGAGATCCCACGTGTAAGCCACAGAGTGACATCTTTCCTGCACAGATGAGCCAGAGATGCACATGCTCCTGTGAAAGGAGAGAAAAGACAATTATCTGTTCTGGCCTTGGTATATGGCAGGGAAAGAGGTCCATTTTGAATATTGGTTAAGGACAAATTTTCTTTTTTGTGTCCTCCTATGGTGCTTAAAATCAAACCCAGGCATGAGGTGGGAGGGAAAGGGAGAGAAAAGGGAAATTGCATGGAAATGGAGGGAGACCCTCATTGTTATACAAAATTACATATAAGAGGTTGTGAGGGGAATGGGAAAATAAACAAGGAGAGAAATGAATTACAGTAGATGGGGTAGAGAGAGAAGATGGGAGGGGAGGGGAGGGGAGGGGGGATAGTAGAGGATAGGAAAGGTGGCAGAATACAACAGTCACTAATATGGCATTATGTAAAAATGTGGATGTGTAACTGATGTGATTCTGCAATCTGTATTTGGGGTAAAAATGGGAGTTCATAACCCACTTGAATCTAATGTATGAAATATGATATATCAAGAGCTTTGTAATGTTTTGAACAACCAATTAAAAAAAACTCAAACCCAGGGTCTCATGCATACTAGGCAAGTGCTCTACCATAGATCCACATCCCCAGTCCCTCACATGGTTTTGAAATATGAATTCATACTGGTTAAATTGTCCCCCTGTACCCGCTACAAAAAAAGAAAAAAAGAAAAGGAAAAGTCAGTAGGTGCTGGAGAAACTGTGCCACAGTTGGTCATATGTGAGTTGGCCTTGAGGTTTGAACAATAGCTGCCCGGGGAAGAGAGCTGGAAGAGTGTTTTAGGAAAATTTTAATCAGAAGAGTAACAGGATCAGATCTGGTTTTCAGGGAAATGTTTATTGCCCCGGTTGATGATGAACAGGAAGGGGAGAGGCTAGGATCTGTTATGAGGCTTATTGTAGTAATTTGTTACTACGAGTCATAATTAAAAGATAAATTAAAATTGCTTTTTAGTTGAAATTGAGACAAAGACTTAGTCACTGAGAATATTTATACCCATAGAAATATATGAAGAAAAATTCCCAGGCACATTGCCGTTTTTCTTTCTCTCAAGAGTTTTTAAGTTCTTGATTGATAAGAAGTAGGTCTTACAGTTACAGTTGGTAGGGTCTATTTTACAGTGCATAAGTAGTGAGTTTGTTTTGTTGGGTGTGATGAATAAGATCGTCTAACTTTTTACCAGTCCCATGGATGCAAATACTGAGTCCTGTGGCAACAAAGCCTTAAGAAAGTTTTGTTTTCTTTTTTTAAAGTACTCAACTCAAAGAGAGCTAGAAACCATTGGTAAAAATCGTGCTTTTTAAAACTCCCAGTGACATGTATTTCTCATGCTTGAGGGTGAAGGATGCTGCCCCAGTGACCTCCCTTCATGCTTGTGAAATAGAATTTACTCTTTTTCTTGCAGTTTTCTTTGAAAAACGTGTTTATTTTATAGTCTGTTCACTTTTCTTATTTAAAAAACAAAGAAATAGGGGCATGGTAACATGTTCTTATAGGCCCAGGAGTTTGAGGCCAGCCTGAGCAACATAGATCTCTTTCTTTAAAAAAAAAAAAAAAGGCGGGGGGAGGGGAGTAAAGGGGGGGGGAGGACAAGAAATAGAAGAGCTGCTGTTAGGAATCTTTTCCATCTTTTATATTTGCTTTTAAGCTATAATAATCTTTATTCTATGTAAATCACTCTAGACTATTGATAGCTTGGCAATGGCTGTGTTGGGAGTTGGAGTCAGGGGTGGAGGGTACTCTTACTAATTGCCTTATCATATCTACCCAAAGAGCAGCTAAGATTGTAGCACTCTTGTTTTCATGATCACATTCCTGTCCCTATGCCAGCAGTCTGAGAGCATGTCTGTGTTCCCCTTCAGACATGGACAGCCAGACCCGCCACATGGCCCTCAGCAGCCTCTTTATGGAAGTCCTGATGATGATGAACAATGCAACTATTCCAACGGCAGAGTTCCTCCGGGGCAGTATCCGGACCTGGATTGGCCAAAAAGTGCATGGGCTGGTGGTGCTGCCCCTGTTAACGGCAGCCTGCCAGAGCTTGGCATCCGTCCGCCACATGGCAGAGACTACAGAAGCCTGCATCTCTGCCTACTTTAAGGAAGGTTAGGGGACATGCCTTCTGTTGGTCTTTCAGGAAAGATTAAAGCTCTGTCACCAGGAAATATATTTCCAGATTCTACCATTCTAATTTCTGCTCTGGAAATGAATGTTCTGATATATCTATATTGATGTATATCTATATATCTATATTAATATATATTTTTTTCATAAAGATCTGCAGTTAGCATATGAATCACTCATCCATATCTGTTGGTGCCATCACCTATTTCAAGGGACAAAGGCTCTAACTTGTTTTACATTGGTTTTAGAGTGTCAGACTACCCCTTTTATCATAAGCAAAGTCATGGTCCTCAAAACGAATATTGTACTCCAAAGTCTATATAATAATGATCCACTCTGTTTCCCCCTTTTTGGGTCAGTTTTGATAAAAGGAATTTTTTTAGAAATGTTTTTTGTTTGTTTGTTTCTGGTCATGCTTTGTAAACTCTTTTGTGAAGAAATCACTCTCTCCTGTTCTTTCTTACCTTCTTATTCCCTGCCTCCAAACTTTCAGACTCTGGATTAAGAATTGCTCAGAACAGCCCATCTCGACTCTGATATCCAAATATACATGATACTAGACAGTGGAAGAGAAAGAAGGATATCAGAGCAAGTTCCAGAAGTGTCCATAACCTGCCATATGTCCTATCCCAACAACCCACAACATTCCATGTCCACCAGTGGAGGTGATATGCACACCACTATGCACCCTGCCCTCACTCTCCGCAGAGCTGAGAATCATTAGGATTAATACTTCTGTTCGAAATTTATTTGCGTTATTAAAAAATTAATGTGTGGAGTTATGGCCTGAGCTTTGTGTGTATGTGGTTCTTGGGATCAAACCCAGGGACTCACACGTACTATGCAGGCACTCTACCACTGAGCCATACTCGGTGCACATTTCGCTTCTGTGGCTTATAGAGCCAACATAAGAGATGTTACCTTGGCATGAAGCTTAAAGTGAAACAATTTGTTGCAGTTGGTAAGTAATTAGACTCTTTTTTATGTCTTGATGTCTTCTCTCTTTTTTTCCCCTTAGGCTCCCTCAATCAAAATTTAGGATGGGGTCCCATTCTGGTGTCCCTTCAAGTTCCTGAGCTCACTATAGAAGAATTTCTGCAGGAGTGCCTGGCCCTTGGCAGTTATCTGACCCTTTATGTCTACCTGCTCCAGTGTTTGAATAGTGAGCAGACTCTAAGGAATGAAATGAAGGTGCTGCTCATCCTCAGCAAGTGGTTGGAACAGGTGTATCCAAGGTGTGTTGGCCTCTGGCTGCTTTATAAAACTGGTAAGGTACTTGGTTAACTTAGAATTTAAGGATTTAGATAAGAAATTATTTAAGAAGACAGAATTAAGAAAAAACAAACAAGGCTATAAGGTACCATGACACTTGTTTGGAAAAGATTCTTTTCTTGATGGCTTAATTTTCTGAGCAAGTTTTTAATTTCCTAAAATAAGCATTTTAAGCATCAGACTGCAGCTTTCCTATGAAAATCCCTACATCCCAGGGTTGTGAACATTAAGTGAAAGCATGAAACCCAGACACAGTGTCTAGCACCGAGTAAGTAGTCACTAAACTGTAGCATTAACATTTTGTTAACACCAATTAGCTTAGGGTTTTAAGGTACTAAATGTCTCCTTTACTTAAAAGTCAAATGTGGACATTCAGTTAAATGGGAGTGGGAAAAAAAAATCTCACTTCTAATTTTACTTCCTCTTGCACCTTCCCCAGCTCTGCACAGGAAGAGGCAAAACTATTTCTATGGTGGCACCAAGTCCTGCAACTGTCCCTGATTCAGACTGAGCAGAACGACTCAGTCCTCACGGAATCTGTTGTCCGAATTCTGCTCATGCTTCAGAGCAGGCAAAACCTCCTGGCTGAGGAGAGACTCAGCTCTGGGATTTTGGGGGCAATTGGACTGGGCCGGAAGTCTCCCTTGTCCAACAGGTGAGGATGCACCTACCACTGCTTTCTTGGAAGGCCTCAGATATCGGCACCTATTTCAGGGTGGGACTCTGGAGTAGAGTTTTTGATGTAGAAGTTACGTTTTCCAGAAAGACAAAGGGGGGGGGGGGGAACACAATAACCCAGACCTTTATTACATCTTGGTATTTTATAAAGCATATTTATTTTTTCTTGTTTGCAACAGTTTGAAGTTCAGACAGTATATTTTAGTGTTATCTCTTCTATGTTGACTTTGTAATCTGATTACACTACTGATTTCTTTTTGGTTGGGAGCCATTAATGGTATGCGAGGTTGGGTTAAAAAATACTGGTCATTTCTTCAAGCATGCTGGTACACACCTGTAATTCCAGGGACTCTGGAGGGTAGGCAGAAGGATTGCAAATTCAAGGCCAGCCTCAGCAAGTAAGCAAGGCTCTAATCAACTTAGGGAGACCCTGTCTGAAAATAACAAATTAAAAGGGCTGGGATATAGCTCAGTGGCCAAATTCCCCTGGGTTCAATCCCCAGTACCAAAAAGAAAAGAAGGACCATTTTGTGAAAATGGAATTTTATAATATGTAGCCTCTGGTGTCTAACTTCTTTAACTTAGCATAACATTCTCAAGGTTCAGCTGTGTTGTTCATGTGTCAATTCTTCATTCCTTTATATAGCTGGATAATTCTATCTTATAGATTTACTACATTTTGTTTATCCATTTATCAGCTGATAGGTAATTGAACTGTTTCAATCTTTTTTGGCTTTTGTGGATAATGTTATTATGAATAGTCATGTACAAATTTTTCTTAGCACATCTGTATTCAGTTCTTTTGGATGTATACCTAAGAGTGGAATTGCTGGGTCATATGGTGAGTGTATGTTTTATTTATTAAGTAAGTGCCAAAATGGTTTCCATAGTTCCTGCATCGTTTACATTCCCACCAGAAATATATGAGTGTTCCGTTATTCCATATCTTTGCCAATACTTTTATTCTTGGATCTGAATTATGGGCACATTTTTATAATGAAGATTTTCCTAAATAGGCTTACTACACAGTAGATCTGGAAATATGTTTATCTTGTGTTTTAGTAGAAAATATGGTATTTATTTTTAAATGCTCACTCTAATGGTCACTTACATGTTTTTGTTTTTCCCTATCACCTCAGGTTCCGAGTGGCTGCCCGAGGCATGGCTGCCTTCCTTTCAATTCAGGTTCCTTCAGAAGATCAGATCCGACTGAAGCCTGGCTCTGAACTACATTTGACCCCAAAAGCTCAGCAGGTCAGTACAGCTAGCCTGGCTCCAGGCTGCTCCCTCTCCACTCTGCAGGATGTCTGTGCATGGTAAGAGCTGAGCCCCCTTAGCTGCTCTTCTTATGCAGCTTGATCATGTCTAAGCCAGCTGCATGCCATGTGAGATATTAAGAACAAGGATCAGATGGTATAGTTGGCAGGTTCTTCACAGGGATCCCAGTTCATAAAATACCGAATACTTGTCACTGCTGGAGAGCTGCTGTTGGAATGAATCCCTAATGTTTTGCATGAAGCAGCACAGTGGGGCAGCTGAGTTCTCTGAAGGTGGGAAGTGCATTTCAGTGAGGTGCATTTCAGGGTGTGTTTGGGTCTTCACCTTTCCTGTGGCCCCAAGATCTGGGGCATTGGGATGCTGCTTTAACTTCCTGAGAGTCACCTGGGCTCCCTTTGCCTGCCTTCCAGTAGACTCAAAGCAATGTCTTCCTGCATGTTCCTTACAAACTTGCCATCAAGATTTTCAGACTTGAAAAATGTCATCTTTTTATAAAAGGATTAATTTTAGGCAACCTGTCATATTGTACCATTTTGGGGGTTAGATGTAAAAAAGGGTGGGGAGTGGGGAGAGAGAATGATTCCTGCCCCCCTTGGATTCCTGACCGTCGCTTAAACTCTGTTCACACAGCTCATAACTTGGTACCAAAATCCCTAGTTTATTTTCAGCACTAAGACTATATAGCCAACCTGGTGATTTATTTCTCAGCTTCTCAGTCACTTATCCTCAAAAAGAAAATCTTCTCTTTTCGTGTTTTCTGGACCAAGCAAATATCACCTCTTAATTGATACTCTTTAGTGTCACAGTTCCCAGACATAGGAGTAGGTGGAATTGGAGGACTTAACATGGGGTGGACGTGCCCCGGTTGGGAGAGGATGCCTTCAGAACCCTGGGGTGGGGGGCCCAGCTTGTCAGCTGGAAAATAAAACTCCCCATGCTCAGGAACTACTATTCTGATATTTTGTTTTTTCCATATACAGTCTCTTTCCCTTTCTCCTAGGAAGGAAGGAAAAATTAAAATTATGGAATAGAAGAATGTTTTCCTTATTTCTTCCTTTGAAAAGAGATGTGGGGACATTTTCCTTCCTCAGTTTTGGGTCATTTGTCTGATGGAATAGGGGGAAACTTGACCTGTGCATTATGCCTATTCACCAATTTAATGACCTTATCTTTTACCCTCAGCAGCACGTAGCAGCTGGTTTCCTTAGAATTTCATTCAATTAGATAGTTGAATATGTCATTTTGTAGCCTAAGAACAGACCCAGCAGCAAGTTACACAGGTGTCACATTAACAAGGTGCATCTGTGGGTTCTGGTTGGCCTCTACGAAGAGAGGGGTAGCTGATCTGGTGGGGACAAACCCACAGGTGGGACTGGGAAGAATGAGGACAGGGCCTACTCTGGAAATGGGTGTGGCAGGTGAGGAATCCCTCAGTAAGACTGGCCCGGCTGCTGCAGTGGCTCCTGGCAAGGCAGGGTTGTGAAATAACAGCACAAAATAGGGGATAAGCTTGGGTTGTGGCCACCTCTGGCTGTGTTAGTCAGCGCCTGCCTTCTGGACTCCTTATTCTGGTTCTGTGGGCTTCCCTCCCTCGAGGCTCACAGTGGGACCAAATACTGACCTGTCACAGTCAGGTGGTGTGCATCTGTGGGGTTAACCCTCTGTCTTTCATGTCTTTTAGGCTCTGACTGCTCTTGAATCCATGACACTGAGTAAGCAGTATGTTGAATACCAGGATCAGATTTTGCAAGCTGCCCAGTTTATAAAGCATCCTGGCCATTGCCTCCAAGATGGGAAAAGCTTCCTGGCTCTTCTCGTTAACTGTCTCTACCCAGAAGTGCATTATCTGGACAATATACGGTAGTAACCACAAGGCTCCGTGACAAACCCCATCACTGTTTATGTTTACATTTAACTTTGCTGTTGCACAAATAACTTTGCTCACTTTCATTGTAGAGTTCAGTTTAGCCACGGAATGGGTGACTGGAGATGCAATTGGGAGGCATTAGGTGATTCCGTGTGTCCGTGTGTCCCTGTGTCCCTGTGTGTGTGTGTGTGTGTGTGTGTGTGTGTGTTTCACTCTCTGGGGACTTTTTAGTTTTTATGTTCATCCACAACTGAAACTTACTAAGTTCCACTTGGGTACAGAGCCACTCACAGTTGCCAACTGTCCTCATCTCATAAGATCCGCAGAGGGAATTTTCATGATATGTCTCCACCTCTGACTCCCCTGTTTTATTTAAACGTCAAGATTCCTGTGCCAGATCTGACTGCTTTGCGAGTCATATATAACCCTCACTTGAACCCCATTTGTGTGCTTTTAGTGTGAAAAAAATCAACCCTGACGATTTCTGTATTTCTCAAATGTGGGGAAATACACAGCCTAAAGGTATTATGTTATTTCTCTCAGAAGGGAGATAAAAATGCTGAATTAAAGTGAGCCATGTGAAAAACTTGACACCTTGATCCTGATTATAGTGGACAGTAGAGATGGTGACGTGTCTGCTTCCCCCTGGCTGTGTATCCTCATGGAAGAGCCTCTGTCTGAATCAGCGTGTCAGGCTGGTGCTTTGTGATGAGCGTGCTGGGCACACTCGTGTTTTATTTGGTCCACATGGCAGGGTGTGTAGAGTGCTGACTCTCTCCAAAGAGTCCAGAGTCGCTCCATGCCCTAGGGTCCCCTCATTCAACTCACTCCCTCGACATTGAAGTTTGAAATTCTTGATGGACACCAAGGTTGCTACCTAAAGGCCCCACTGTTGAGCAGGGGACTGGGGACTCGCCTCTCCATTCCTTGCTTGCTTCTTCCCTCCATATTTAAACTCAGATAAAGCTGGTGGACCTGCTGAAACACTTGTCCATGGAAACTGGGCCAGGTCAGGAGAATTTCTGAAATCTGTCTTTTTGAGTCGCCCTGTGCCTTCGGCCGCCCTTGACAGTCATTCATTACCAAAACCTGTCTACAACGTTGCCTCATTGGTGCCTTCTTCTTGCTCATGTTATTTCCCCCAGGAATTAGTCTGAAAATATTTGTCAACATAACTCTTGGCTCAAAATGGATTTTGTTGCCCAGCTTTCATAATGTGTATTTGTTGGTTTTGTGCAGCCCTACAAAAATACCCCCAAATGCCTAAACATTCACCAAAAGCTCTCAGTAGAGAGAGAGGGATATAGTGAGCAGACGCAGAACTCCTCCCATATCCCACATATCCCCCGCATCTGGGAGTTTGTAGGAACTTTTCTTTTTTGTTGGACAGAACAATTCCACCTCACAGACATGCCTTGGCACTCTGATAAAGAAAATCTCTGTTTAGCGTTCGAGTTTCGTAGGCCACAGAGAGTCATCTCACAGTGACATGTCTCAGCTTTCCTTGTTTTTGCTTCTCTCTGCTTTCAAAATCAGTCATCTTCTTATTCTACGTATGTGAAAATTTTAGAAGCTGCGGACAGTTAAATTGGCCAATTTGGCAACAATGATTTTATGACAGGAAATAATTTGTGTGCTGTTTTCTTTGAGGAGAATGAAATTATTGATATCCTCAAATGTGAAGTTTTTGAGTGACAGTATGTACATTCTAAAGAAAATTATGATCAAACTGTTAATTTTTGAAAGTTTATAATATTTAAAACATATTTAGTCTGTAAAGATTTTAAAAAATAAAGTCGACCTTTGGTTGTAGCTTCTACGAATCTGAATTTCAGGGCTTCTTCACTAACAGAGTATATCAGAGATTGATGTTGATGTAGATTTTTATAACTAATGTCATATTTACCTGACCTTGTAACTTGAGTTGCAAAGATGGTCAGTAAAACTGCTTGCACTTCTTCATGCTTCCTGTCAGAAGGTTTGCTTATCTCATAGGTATTTAAAGAACATGGCAGTGCTACTGTCATCTCTGGGGACGGAAGGCCCTACCTAGGTCATCCTGCCCTCTGCTTGCAGGTAACAAGTCTTTGCTTGAAAAGATAGCCAGCCTTCACAGAACACAGGGCCACAGTCTGAGAGACAGTGACAGGTGCTGCATGTCAGCACTGGCACTGGGCAAGACCAAGGCCTGCTTGTGGGCTGAACAGTGTGGAAGGTCCACACCCTGGACTTGTCTGCACAGTGGCTGGCCATGGCATCTGGCTCAGATAAGGACGTCTGATGCTTTTTGGGAGCAGGAAGGAGGAGACAGAGTGTTCTGCTCCCAATGAAAAGTGCTGCTCCCATCCTTACCCGCCCTGCAGTAGAGTGGTCAGAGAGACAGTTCTGTTCCCCCCATCTCCTGGCTCTACTGACTAGAACAGGTGAAGGGCAGAGAGCTGGGAGCCACGGGCCATGGAGGCAGGAAGGTGCTGCTGGATGTGTCTGCACAGTGTGACACTGGCAGGTGGAGCTAGGTCCCACTGTTTCAGAGGTCCTGCACACTCGCCCTCAGCTCTGACGTGTGGCCGTTTTTGTTCAGTTTCTTGGCTTAGTCTGTGAATACCTCTGCCTCCCCAGGGTTAAGCCTGAGTCTCTGAGACTGGAGGGAATTATTGTAGAGAATGCAAACTTATCTAACCTCCTCCAGTCAAGTGACAGCCTTGTTACTCCTGAGTAGTCACGAAAACCAGTGTGTCCATATTGTATAAGTTAATCATGTCTGTGCCTTTGTGTTTGAATGAAAGGTGGTAACACCATTTTTGTGTGTGGGGTTTTTGTTCCTAAAATTAGTTGTTTCTTCTGGAGCTGGAAGTAAATGTCTAGAATAATCAGAATTTAAAAGTCAGAAGGAGCATTCACACACCGGGTGCCCACCGCTCGCTCACTCAGTGGGATACTCAGCCTCCCCCACCTGGCCAGTGGCCACAGGCCAGCCCTTGTAGGGCCACGCAGGCTGCTGCTGGCGGGTCACATGTGGTTCTGCTCTGTCTGACAGCCAGGTGTCTCCTGGAGAGGTTGCCGGTTGGCTGTGGACCTGCCTGGCGCAGTCCAGGCTGGCTCCATCTCTTGCTCCCCTCTCAGCACACATTTCCCTTCCCGTCACACCTCCGACACCATGTGGCCCCATCTCTTAGTCCTTTCCAGACTAAATGCCCCACAATCCTTAGTTTTCTACCATGATGTCCCGAGGGCTGCCCCCGGGGCACTGTATGGGACTAGGTGAGGCACCTAGAGCACAGTTGAGGAGGTTGGTAATCAACAGTGCCAGGAGAGGGCGCTCCTTCGCCTTCTCTGCCTTGGTGCCTCCCTCTCCTCATCCTGGCCCCTGCCCTGGCATGTCATGCTTGAGGTCAAGCAGTGCAGTTCACTCCTCTGGACACTTGGGCAGCATTGGCTGTAGCTGTGACGTATGGTTGGCACATTAAACACATTAAACTCGTGGCGAGTTCAAACTATACCTCGGTTTAATATGAGTTGCTGCTGAAGACTGGTCTCATTGCATGGTTGTGAGGCAGGTCTCACAAACAAGGTGCTCCACGCTTAGTCCTTTACTGCTGTCTACCCTCCATGTTGGAAGCGTGTCCCTTTCAAAAGAAACATCCCCCTACCTTGATCTTCCATTTGCATCTGGGTCATGCTGGGTAAAGCTCTTGACCTATAGTCAGGCCCTAAGACTGACTTTGTTTCTCCACCATGATATTCGTATTCTGGACCATCCTGTGACCTGTGCAGCTGTCTCTGAGGTTCCCTTCACTTTGGATAGCTTCCTGATTTCTGATGAAAAAAACTTGAAAAAAATTACTGATCCTATTTTGGGATAATGAACTTGCTAAGGAATGTTGTTGATTATAACTTGTTTTTAAATGTACCAATGTGATCTCTCACTGAGCACTGAGAGTTAGAATTTATTTTTCTTTCTATGGTTGAAAATCACTAAAGTTGGAGACAAATACTTCAGTGTGTTCAACTTTTTCTTCCCACATGTCTAAAGTGGCCTTTAAAAACCACTACTTTATTTTGATCATTAAATGTGCAATATTCACTTCTTATGCCTTGTTCAATGTTTTACATGCTTGTACAGAAGATGAGTTTTTATATCA
Organism: Urocitellus parryii; assembly: GCF_045843805.1. NCBI lineage: Eukaryota > Metazoa > Chordata > Mammalia > Rodentia > Sciuridae > Urocitellus > Urocitellus parryii. The sequence goes on from NC_135543.1 coordinate 27,410,149, forward strand.
TGGTGAGAAACAGGAATAAATAAGAATTGATTAAGTAAAATTCTGCAAATAAACTACATTCAGAGTCAATTTACCCATGGTGGGCCTGTCTCATTGTTCTTGGCAAGTTTGTTGGCAGGTCATCTTTTTATACATACATCCATGAAGAAAAATTTTAAATTAGTTTGTAATGGCTAAGATCTTTACTCTGTGGTGTTTACTACACTGGTGAAGCCTCTAATTTCAAAAAGAATTGGCGTGGACCAGAGACTGTCAGAGAGATCAGGAGACCCCTCACAGTCTGTAATGTGGCCTAACCTCTGTAAGAGGTGGGGCTTAAGAGCTGCACTGAGGCTCCCCCTGCCTGAGTGGTGTTCTGGTGTGAGGGAGGGAGCTGCCAGCAGAGGGCAGCGCCCCAGGGGTTGCTAAAAGGGTCTACTCTGAAAATGGGCCTTCAGTATTGGAATCCCAGGGAATTTCTCCTTAATGTTAATTTTCATGGATTTGTAAGACACGCCTAGAATGGGCGGGAGGGGCTGCACATTCCACCGGGGATTATCATCAATTTGGGATTAACCAAGGATGAGACCTTCTGGGTGTGGGTGGGTCTCACGTCCTTCTCTGAGTTGGGCTGCTTTCCAGATAGAACCACAGGGTTTAAGGGTTGGAAAGCGGCTCATGAGCAGACTTGTTTTCATGGGTGCTGTGCTGAGGGAACAGAAGGCTCCAGCCTGTACCCTGTACCCCCTGGGAAGTCCAGTCATGAGAACACCAACTCATCTTGGTCATTTCTTTCCTTGACTTTGTGGCTCTAAGAGGAGAGTGGAGAGTCCCAACTGCTGACCCAGCCTGTTGTCCAGGTCTCTGGCTTTGCTTGCCAGAGGCCTGAGTGTCCTGAGAGGGCTGGAGAGGGGAGTGGGGGGCATGTGCTGTCCCTGAGGGGTGGGGCAGAGCAGCTTCTTTATCAGGAGGCCAAGCAAAGGCTGTTTAGACTGTGTACAGGTTGTTAAAGCTGTCCATGAACCTGCTTCCCATGGCCACGGTGATCTGAAACCACTCCATCAGAGTCCATTCCTGCTTCTTCCACTCAAGAAGTCCTGCTGTCAAGTGAAATCCTGCAGCCAAGGGCACCAGATCATTAGCCAGCTCCCCTGTACTCCGGGATAATAATGTGAGCAATGTCAGGTGCCCCGGAGAGCAAGTGTCCAACTTCTGCTTGCCTAAGAGTCACCTGGGGTCAGCTGGATCCTGGTTATAAATAACAAGGTCAAGTCGACATTTGGAGGACTGTTGGGGAAATCTGAATCTGGACCGTAAGGTGGCATTACTGAATTACTGTTAATTTTCTCAGGCGTGGTAATGGTACAGAGGAGATGGAGGAGAATGCTCTTGTCCTTCAAAGGTGTTTAGGGTAAAGGATTGTGATGTCTGCAGCTAATTTGCAAATGGTTCAGTCAAGCGTGTACACACACACACACACACACACACACACACACAGAGAACACACAGAACCCACACAGAATGTGAGTAACGGAAATAGTGATGTGTGGGTGAGCATCTCACTTTTTCAAGTTTGTTGGTGTATGTTTGAAAATGATAATAAAAGGATGGGGCAAAGCCACTTGAAGAATTTGTTTAAAATGTTAGTTACTCTGCCCTGAGCTTGTGGTTCAGTATGTCCTGGTGGTGCTCAGACTGGGCATTTGAATAAACTCCCAGGTGTTCCTGATGCAGGTGTCCCTTGGAACTCACCAGGGAGACCCTGCTCCAGGCCCAGGGCCCAGCCCAGGACATCCAGGCTCTGAGATGCAGTGGTCAGAAAGTGAAAGCAGCCATGGCAAGTAGTACGAGGGGCTCGGTGCCACACTCACTCCCTTGTGTGCCCTGAGTCCCTTCTGCTATTCTCATGTCTACCCCTTCAGCCCTGGCCACATCCTGTCCCTACCCTCTGGCTCTGGCAACTTCCAACTGCTTATACCATGTGGTATCCAATTTCCTGGTTTTGCTCCGACTGTCCTTTTGTTTATTTTTATTATTTTGTGTGTGTGTGTGCGCTAGGGACTGAATCCATGGCCTTGTGCATGCGAGAAGGCAAGTGTTCTACCAACCAAGCTATATCCCAGCCCCTGTCCCTTTGTTTAGAATGTCCTTTTTTCCTACCCCCAACCTCCATTCTTCTATTTACACAGCCAACAAGTTCTGTCCCCAGGTAGATTTTTCGAGAAGGCTTCCCCAAGATAGGGCCAGTTGCCTTGTTTACGTGATCCCACAGCACCCCTCCCCCCCCTCTCTCTACCCACACATAATTTTCTTTCTTCTCTTCCTTGTGGTGCCGCGGATGGAACTCAGGGCTTCATGAGCACTAGGCAAGTGCTCTGCCACTGAGTTACGATGAGGTTGTGTTACTCACTAGCTTGAGAGCTTCTGGAGTCTATCCTGTTCCCAAATGTCCTCCTTCCAAGTTCCACATGGAGTTCTGCTGCCTGGTGTCTTTAGGGTGAACTGGGAAGGTAGTCAGTTCTGGCTAATGAACTGTGATCACCAGTGGGAGGCCCTCCAGGGGGTTCTTTTTGCCTCTGACCCAGCAGTCCTCAACATCAGAGGGGACCTGAGTCCCTGAGTAGCAACACAGGAGCAAAGCCCACCTGGCAGTTCATGGTAAATGCATAGCTTTGGCAAGAAACAAAGCCTTATGTTTCCAGCCACTGTGATTTTAGGGTATGTTACCACAGCACAACCTAGCCCACCTGACTGAGATGCCTTTGTGTCTGTTTATTTGTTTAGGTAGTGGGTATTGAGCCCAGGGGCACTTGGCCACTGAGCCACATCCCCAGCCCTTTTTATTTATTTATTTTTATTTTGGGAACAGGGTCTTACTAAGTTGTGCAGAGCTTCACTAAAGTTGCTGAGGCTGGCTTCAAACTTGTGATCCTCCTGCCTCAGCCTCCTGAGCCTCTGGCATACAGGTGTCACCACCATACCCACTGCCACCTTCATTTTTAAGGTATCCCTAAATACCTTACCCAATTCGTAGCACGAAACAGATACACAAGAAATAACTCCTGTCAGTTTTCCTTTGTTGTAAAACTGGCTTCAAAGACCAAGAAGATGTTTTAATACACATCTCTCCTTTGTCCCTAACTTCTTCCCTGGTGATATAGAACTTTCCAATGGAGGTGCCTAAAAGCATCTCTGAGCAACAAGATACAGATGCCAACTCTTGTGACCTGTTACCAGCTAAGAGAGGCTCCTTGGTGGATCCCACGTTACCATGAGCTGCTACCACCCACTGACCCTGGTGAAGGCTCTGGTGTAGAGGGAGCCTGGTAACATGCTGCTCTCAACCTTCAACCCTTCTCCCTTGCCTGTGGCCCTTCCTCTTGACAGCTTACCTGGATCCTGCTCCTGCTCTCTTAATAGTACCAACAAATTCACACTGTAGTGTAAATAGGGAAGGCAGTACCCTTCCCTCTTCCCCCACAAAATCATCCAGGCTGAACTGGGGCAGATGGGACAAAATTGCCGTTGCTTTTGGACTTCCCACATCCTAGGAGGAAACATGCTGTGGAGAGAGGTCAGCACTGTCATGAAGCCAGATTTAGACAGGCATCCATCTGTTCAGGTAGGTAAATGGAGTCAGGTCGGATCAAGGAAGCCAATTTGAATGAGTCCCTGAAGTTGGAGACTGTCCCTCTGAAATGCCTTCCTCCACCCTCTCAAGATAACCTGCCCCTGGGCCAACCTGTTGCTAAGGTAACCTGCCCCAGGAAGTGCCCCTCTCTACAGGGAGTTATAAAGTTGTTAATGTGTCCTGGGCTGCTCCATCGGTCTCTTCCCCTGCCCATCTGCTTCTCACTTTTTGGCATCCCACAGAGCACCTCCTGGCCTAGTCACCCATAAGCAGGAAGGAGAGAGATGAGGGGAAGAGAGCAGAACAAAGGAAGCCTGGGACATATGAAAAGGGTAAAACCCCTCACTTCGTGGAATACCAGGATACCAGCTATGTCCCCCTTCTCCAACCCAGAGAAGTCTAGGATACCTCTTTTCCATTAAATCCTGCTTTATGTGTTTGCTTCCGCGTGTTCTCTAATGTCATTCTTCAACATGTGAAGAAGCAGGACTCGTGGATACCAGCGATATCAGTAATTGGGTTTTTGTTTTTGTTTTTCCTTTTATGGTACTGGGAATGGAACCCAGCGCCTTACCATGGTAGGTACGTTGCTCTATCACTGAGCTCTATCCACAGCCCTTTACTTCTTCCTTCCTTCCTTCCTTCCTTCCTTCCTTCCTTCCTTCCTTCCTTCCTTCCTTCCTTCCTTCTTCTTTCTTTCTTTTTCTTTCTTCTTTTTTTTTGCCCTTTACATTTTTCAATTTTATTATTTTATTTTAAAAGAGTTTCACTAGGTTTAGACCTCAAACTTGCTGTCCTGCCTCAGCCTCTGGAGTGGCTGGGGTTCCAAGCACGGGACAAAATGCCTCTTGTAGCTTCTTAATTCATGGGTATCCAGAGCTTTCCTTGGGGCTTCCAGCTTTCAGTACCTGAGACAAAAGCTTTCAGATGCTTTGAGAGAACGGTCTTTGATTTCCTTTCCTTGGGGTCCCAGCTCGAGGTAGCAAGAGGTGGGCAGAGGGTGCAGGACAGTCACAGTGGAGATGGAAGAAGGTAGGACTCCAGGTCTTCCCATGCTACCAGGTTTCCAGAATTTGCTCTTCCTCTGGCCACAGTTTGCACACCCTCATCTTTTGTTTTCTCTTGTGGGCTTTGTTCCCCACAAGGCTGCTGAGAGGGCCACATTCATTCAGGAACTCTGCACATCCAAAGGCCCACACCTGAGATAGGCTCATACTCTCCAAAGTCCCATCACATCTAGCCTTGTCCTCAGGCAAGCCCCACCTTCCATCTCCCCACCTCCACTTGTGTCACCTCTGTCCACGCAGCCACACGGACTCCTCAGATTCTTCAGATCTTGCTAGACCTACCATTCGGGGGGGGGGGGATGTGGTTTACCCTGTTAAGCAGTGGATAAGTTGAGACCCAGTGAGTGGAAGAAAGTGCCCTGGTCCACACAGTAGTTTGTCGACAGAGCAGGATGGAGCCTGGGCCTCCAGACCCTATGGTCTGTTTCCTGTCCTAGATAATTAAGGATGAGGGGAGCTGTTCTGGAAGTTTCCTGCTGAGGTTCACATGTACACACACACACGCTTTCAGAATGCTTGCTCCACTAGAATAAATATCACAGGGGCTCAAAGATGTTCAGTAAAGGCCACCTTGGGGGTCACCTGGTGGGGGCTGCCTGGGAACCAAACCTCATGCTGGCCTTCACTTCGTGTGCAAAATGATGCTGGTGGCCGAGGGGCTCCTCATGGGGAACATGTGGCAGCTGTTGGGCCCCGGGGGTTCATCTGGCTCAAATTTTCATAATTGGATTCTTGAGTCTGGGGCCTGCAGACAGGAGAAAGTGAACTGACCACCCAGTGAGAGGCAACTAGCAGCTAGGATCAGTCTCTACCACCTCCAAGTAATCTCTTCAGAGGCTCCACAAACCAGCTCCATGTCCCTGACCTCCAGACCCTGTATCCAAGTCCCTTCATCTTTCCAGACTTCTGCTGGAGATATCCTGGCAGGTATCTCAAACCTCCAAGGCCTCCCCAGCTGCTCCTCTTCCCTATCACCTTGGTAAGAATTCCTGGGCTCAAGCTCCAACCCCGGGTGTCCTGGCTCCCTCTCTCACATGCTGCTACCCCGTCCTCAAGCAAGCCTCACCTTCCATCTCCCCACCTCCAGTTGTGACACCTCTGTCCACGCAGCCACATGGCCTCCTCCCTCCTTGTTCAGTTGGGGCCATTCCTGCTGAAACTATTCTCCCAGACCATCCAGAATAGTACCTCCAGCCCCACCTGCCCACTTCACATCCATGCTCTGGCCTCGCTGCCTCCCTTCTGAGTCCCAACTGTGCCTTCCCATCGCCTTTTCCCTCCTCAGATTGCCCCAGCCCCTGCCCTCCTGGCTCCAGCCTCCAGCTTCAGGTTTCCTAAGAGCCACATCCCCAGCCCATGGTCACCCTGTCTCCGAGGGCTCAGCTTCACCACTTCATTCACTTTTTACAGCCCTTTTTTGTAGTCTAACATGATTTGTGTATGTGTTTATTAAAATTCTCCATTATGGAGCGTGAGTTCAGGGATTTTCTCTCTTTAGTTTCCAAATCAGTGCTTGCTACATAGGGGGCACTTGGATGTTTGTTAAATGATTAAACAACAGCTGGCTTCCTAATTTAGGGGACTTGGTTCAATAGTACGTTAGCAAAAAAAAGGGGGGGGATATGTGACAGATCAACACTGCAGGAGATGCTTGAGCATTCAGCTGGAGAAGGGGCTAGGCTCATCTGAGGGCCTGGAAGGACTGTACCCTACCCCCACCAGCATCCAGCACAGGGTACCCAGTATCTAGAACTGTTTTTTTTTTTTTTTAATACCAGGAACTGAACCCAGGGGCACTTAACCACTGAGCCTTTTAAATATTTTGTTTAAAGATAGGGTCTCACTGAGTTACTTAGGACCTTGCTAAGTTGCTGAGGCTGGCTTTGAACTCGAGATCCTCCTGCCTCAGCCTTCCAAGCCACTGTGATTACAGGCATACACCACTGCACCCAGCTAGAACTCAGTTCTTTCTTCCTTCAACACAGGGCTTCACTTGGGTGGACACCACAGAGGACAGCATGACCTCTGGTCAATGTCTTCCTAGCTGGGATTCCCAGATCTCTCATCTAAGCCAGATCCTAAAACTTCTAATGACATTTTGTGTGGGAAGCCTTCAGCAGAGGGCCTGAGAGAATAAATGTCCCCATGGTGGGATTGCCTGTTCCAGAATCCTGGCGGACTATAAGACCAAAAAGCCTGGAGGTGTCACTCCTCAGCACCATGGACAGCAGGCGGGAGGCGGGGCGGCTAGAGGAACAGCTCCCTGATCTATCCAAAGAATGGTGTGCTCTACTGAGGCAGGCTGTGAGGTAGGCCCAGACCCTGGTTGGGGACTCTGGCCCTTCCCTTAGCCTGTTCTTTCTCCTTGTGCTACAGTCTGAGAAGCTGGCACCCCCCTGGCCAGTGGGACCAGGTGGGGTGAAACAGGGGAGGCAATGAGCACACTTACCTCGGAGGGGTGTCCTGGGTGACCGGGTGCTCTGTGTGGGGGAAAGAACAAGGAGTTATAAGTATGCCTGCAGCATCCAGCCTACATGCCTACACCCACCCCCCACTACACCCCACGGTGTAGAATGGTCCCAAGGAGACACGTGGCAGACAGCAGAGGAGCAGGGTGTGGGGAGGTGACATGAAGCCCTCCACCTGAAAGAGGATCACAAGTAAAGAAGGAAAATGACAGAGTGAGGGGCTGTTCACCAGAAAGAAAAAATGATGACTTTCTAAGCACCCCCCCCCCAGCATAGGCATGAAATGCTTGGTGACTTTGCAGAACCAGCAAGAATGCCAGGATGGCCACAGCAAGGACAGCAGCCAGGTAACGGTGGCAAATTTTGGATTTCTTTCCCTACATTTGGAGGCTAGTGCTATCAGCCTGGGAGGACTGAGAACCTGGGGACACAACAAATTTGTCACCCAGCTCAGCAGCAGTGTGGCAGCTCTCTAGAGACCTGCCAGTTCAAGTTGCCAGACTTTTGCACATGCTGTCCCCTCTGCCAGGTGCACATTTTGCTCCTTGCTTTCCGAGCTCATGTGTATTTAGATTTTTTGGCTTGGCTCCCACCTCACTTCTTGGGCAAGTCCTTCCCTCCTGGCCACACCAGAATAGAACACCATCCCCTGGCTTCTGCGTTAGTGGGATCTAAGTGATCCCTCTCACAGTGCCCTGCAAAGCTGTGCTGACTCATCAGTCTCCCGTGGGGGGCATCCCAGCCCCATGCACCCCAAAGCTGGTTCTCAGGATGCTTGTAGTAACACAATGGAAGGTGCCTTCTGGGAAAGCCTGCGGCTTAAGGGTTTAAGGTGGTGGTAAAGCGGCGACTCCAGGGCCAGACGTGGCTGAATCTCTGTATCAGTGACTCCAGGTAAAAGGCAGGGTACTTAACCTTCCTAGCTGTGAAATCCGACTCGCCCTGGCTCCCACCTCCTGGGCTCCATGCAGGGAGAAGAAAGCGAGCCTAAGCACAGGTGCAAAATGGACGTTCTGGTTGTGTCAAGCCGGCTGGTCAGCAGGCCGATCTCGCCTGAGGGGACAGCCCCAGCCCGCCCTCTCGCACCTCCCCGGGTCTTTGGCACACCCACCTAGCCGGCGGCGGGTGGCGAGAGCGGCCAGAACGCCCAGCAGCAGCAGAGCCTTCAGGCCCAGCGCACCCAGCAGGAGCGCGATCGCCGAGGCCCCGGTGGCGCCGCGGAAGCGGAACAAGTAGACGCTGGCCTCCGCGTGGCCCAGGCTGTTGGCGGCCGTACAAGTGTAGCGGCCGTCGTGGGTCAGCGCGGAGAGCTCGGCAGTCACCCGGTAACCGTGACTCTGTCCCGGCACCGCCGCGGAGTGGTTGCCCAGGGCCGGGCCGGACCAGGCGAGGGCAGGCGGCGGCTCCCCTTCAGCCGTGCAGAGCGCACGGAAGGCGTGCGTAGGGCTCGGCAGCACCGAGATGTTGACGATTCGTGGTGCGCCTGTGGGGAAGGGAAAAGGGGGACGATGTCACCGGTCACGGAGCGGCGGCCCAGGGGAGAGGGAGAAAGCCTAGTGCAGTGACAGAGAAGCGGGCAAGAGGCACCCCTCCCTCCCGCGTGCCCTTAGGACGCCAGTACTCTAGGAGTGAGGTGCAGGGACCTCAAGGAGGACATGTGGTCTCCTGGGTGCCAGGATGCCAGGCTCCCAAAACAGCTGTAGCCTTGGACAAACCATTCCATTTCTCTTTGCCTCAGTTTGTCCTTGTGTAAAACGGGGATCGTCAATAGAACCTGCCTCGTGGGGTTGTTGAGATTTAGCAAATCCATACTTGTGGCGTGATTGGACTAGGGCCTGGCCTCGTAGCAAGTGCTCATTAAATGGTCATTCATTATTGTCCTAGCGCAGGGTTGGTGCCACAGTGGAGAGCTACTGATCTAGGGACCAGGACCTGCTTCAGGCATCTTTGTATCTTAATCTAGCCAAGTGCCAAGCACTTGGCGGGGGTGGGGGGGTGGGGGTGGGGTCCCTGTGCACCTCTTGGGAGGAGGAATGCGATGTCCTTCAGTGCAAATCATTGCAGCCCTTGTCATAGTGAAGATTATGGTTCTTCCTTTTTCTCTTCCCTTTGTCTGCCAGTTTCTGGGGACACTCACTCTCTGAGTTGCATTACATTGCTTATTCCCGGGGTCCCACCTCAATCCTTTCTGCGAACAAAATTTTGCATTTCTGACAAGTTCCCAGGTCGCCCTTAGCCACTAAGTTTTGAGAGCCCCTGGGGTGGATGAGCGGGGACAGATCTTGTTGCCTCCCTGTCGCAGCCGCGTGCACGCCGCAGCAGCCGGACTGGGAAGGAGAAAACCATTTGCCCCCATGTGGCCCTGGCCGCCCGCCAGCCTCACCCGAGACGCGCAGCCAGACCCCGTGGCGGCTCTCGTAGCGGTCGTGGACGTCCCCGGAGAACTCGATGCGGCAGAAGTAGCGGCCATCGTCGGCCAGCGCGAGGCGCTCGACGCGCAGCGACAGGTCGTTGTGGCGTGGGTTGCCCAGAAGGCGGAAGCGGCCGTGCAGGCTCAGCGCTGTCTGGCAGAGTTCGCTGCCGCGGGCCGCCGAGCACCGGAACACCTGCGGGCCCGCATAGGGCTCGCTCGCGCGCCAGATGGCGGTCAGCGGCCCGTCGTAATGGCGGTGCGGGTGCGTGAAGGTGCAGGGCAGCACTGCTGCATCGCCCGCCACTGCGCTCACCTCCGCCGGCACCTGCATGGACCAGCGCTGCGCTGGCGGGCCTGCGGACCGTGGGGAGCGTCAGGGTGGCCTGGGACCCATCCCCAGTCTCCAGAGCATCTCTATCCGCAGGGCCCTGGAACCCCAGGACTCAGGAAGCACCTTCCCCTCCCCCAGGGAACCTGGCACCCCATTTCCTGACTTGAGAGGAATCTCCCCAGCCTGTACTTCCATGACAGGGACCCCCATCCTCTTCCTGGGATCATCTGCCTCATTCCTGGAGGTCTCCACCTCGGCTACAGGCCCAGTGCCTCTGTACTCTTCCCTTTAGCTTTTCCCTGACACCTGCTCTGTTGTGGAAGTCCTGGTTCTCCGAAGTTACTACAGAGTTGCAAGATCCCCAAGATGGCGATAAGAGGAAAAAGCACTTACTGTGCCCCTCGGTGTGGAGTAAATTCCCCGTAGTATCTCTTTTAGTTCTCACGAGTGATCCTAGAGGTAAGCATGATCATCCCTGTTACATGTTGTTAAACTGAGGCACAGAGAGGTTAACTGAGGTCACACAGCTAAGCAAAGTTGGCATTCACACTTGGGACTTTCTTGCTCCAATGTGCACTGTAGTTCACTAGAGGCTTGGGGAACATCTGAGAACACCAACACTCCCTGGGAGGTCACTGCAGCCCTTGACATATTTACCCTTCTGGATTCTCATTCACTCCTTCTCCTCTTTCCTTTGTCTGCCAATGTTTTGATGGGTTGAGCCAGTGGACAGTATTCCTCTGGAATTCAGGTCAACCCGGTGGACTGTGCCCTGACTGACTTCCCAAAAGGCTAGTCCCCAGGCAGGGAGCAGAGAGGCTGGAGTAGCAGCTGCTCTATTGACCCGTGGCCCTATGCATGTGCTTTTGGACTGTTTTCCCACCTCCCATCTTATGAACACTGAAGAATGTAGAGCTGAGCTCTGTCCCCAGCTGAACCAGGACTGGAGAGTCCCAGGGCTGTGTGTTGAGGATCAGGTCAGGGGTGGTGCCTCCGTTAGGAGGGAGGGAGGGAGGGAGGATTCTAATCCTGCCCAGCTAGTGCCCTGGGGTGTGGCACACAAAAGGGACCTTTAGAAGGAGTGGTATTGGGCATTGCAGTTTACACAGCTCTTTCACATATACCTTGCATGTGACCCTCAAAGCACCAAGGGGGAGAAAGGGGAGGAAGATTCTGTTACAGTCACAGAGGTAGCAAGTGGGAGAAACCTAGTTTTTCAGACTCCAAACCCAGTGCTCTTTGCTCTTTGATGTAATTTAGCACCACTCACTCCTTGGTCAGGAATTTCCTCAGCCCACTTGTTGCAGACCACCCACCAATGAGTAACCTAGAGGTGAAGACATTCTTCCTGCACAGAACCAACATCTATATTCACCCTCAGGGCCGCCATTGCTGTTTGGAGCATGCACATCTTCCCCTGGGATCTCACCCCAGCCATCCTGTATCCATTGTGACTTCTCTTTTCTGATGGAAAAGTCCCAGTCCTTCACCTACCCCTCAAGGAGTCAGTGTCCTGACCCAGGTGGCTGCCGGGCTGTGCACCTGCACAGTGATGTAAACCCCACAGTGCGGCTTCAGGCTGTGGGAGCTGTGCCTTCAAGAAACCCTGTGGGCTCACACCCACTCACCATCAAGTACAACCACAGTGCTTCTTCACGGAACCTGTTTGGGGGCCTAATCTCTTTCGTTCCGAACTAGGGGAATTATATTTTTTCATCCACGTGGAGGATTTGACATTGATCCCTAGAAAGAGCTTGTTTGCTTAGTGGTTCATAATCAAAGGGCTGTGCCTGCTGCAGAAAGTGTCTCCCCAGTCTTAAGGCTCTGGCCTGTCTCAGTTCCCTATCAACTGCCCACTCCCTGTGATCTCAGCCTCTTCTGATCTCTTGCATCTTGCAGGCATTGAGGATCCAGGCACAATCCCCTCTGTATTGTTTGCTGAACATTTGTCAGTTCGGCGAACATTTGCCAATTCGGCCAACATTTATTGAATACTTTCCCACTCCATGTCAGGCACTGGAATATGAGCTGCGGTGCCAAAGATGAACAAGAGACCTTGTCAGCCTGCTAGAGCTCATGGCTCAGAAAAGGAGACAGATCTGTGAGCACGTTATTAATTCCATGAGCCTGCCAGGTGTTCCATGGTGAACCTGAACAATGTTCCTGCTGTCTGAATGTGGTTCCTGGCCCATTATCACTCATCCTCAATTTTTGCTGAGTTGTCCCTGCAGAAGGAGACCTTTCCTGAGCCCAGACCTGGCTCTGGTGTCTTTCCCCTGTGCCTCAGGGCTGGCATGGGCACTTTCTCAGCCTAGACATTGCCTGTGTATGTTTCATGCCTGGCTCTGTGATGCCTGCAAGAAGCTGTGGAAGGGCAGGATCCATGTCCCTGTGGTCTTGTTTGTGTCACTGTGGTCCAGCATGTGGTCCTCCATGCTGAACTGAATTGCTATGACTCAGCAGAAGGGAGGGGGGCCATGGTGGAAGGAGTGGGTGGGGCAGTGGAGAGGGGGTATGCAGCTACTGGGTTGGCAGGGATTGGAGAATCCATGAGAGAGGAGTTGTGTGTTTGCAGAGCCTAGAGAAAGGATGGCATGTCCCTGAGCCTGGGGGTGGCATTCTAGGAAAAGGGAACAGCAAAGCAAAGCTACAAGGCACAGAGGACACAGAGGTTGCAGGCAGGAGCGGGTAAGGAGGCCAGACAGCTGAAGAGTGGGGGATTATTGGGAGATTCGCTCCTCACTTGTTTAAAATTCACAGCTGCCCCATGAGATGCTATGATCAGCTCCTCTTTAGAGAAGGGGGAACTGGGGCTTTCATAGCCTGAGTTACTTGGCAAAGTTATTTCACCTACAGGTAGCAGAGCTGTGGCTCGCCCCTGGGAAGCTCTGTCCCCTTGTTCACGTTCTTGCCTTAATCCCTGCATCCCGTTGCCCAAGGCCTGGTTTGAAAATACTCTGCAATGTGGCAGGCCTGGACCCGCCCTCCTGGCTGGGTTTTGCTCCAGGAGTGGAAGGGGAACACAGAGGCCCTTTCATCACCGGTTCTGACCTTGGCTCCTGGTAGATGTGTGCTTGGTGTTTGCCTGCTCACAGGGTCCAGAGAGGCAGTGCCTGTGCTGTCACTTACACAGAGAACTTTGGATGAGCCTGCTCCAGGGATTCGAAGAGAGGGTGGAAAGGCCCCAGTGGAATTGCCTGGGGAACAGAGGCATTTGCTTTAGCAGGAACCCAAGCCTCCAGCATCTAGTGACATTTACCACTGCCTTGGGTAGCTCATGCCAGCTTCTAAAACAGGGCAGGGGGGATTATTCATTTGGAAACTTATCGTAAGGGACCATATAATCTGTCTGCCTCATGTCTGTCAACCTCCAGGGGTCAACGGGAGACCCACATTCTCCCAGTTGTCTAAAATACTGCCGCTCTGTGGTGGGCCAGAGGGATGGTGGGGATCAGGACAGCTCTGGCACAGCTGGACCTAGGAGACCATCCTCCCTCTGGCCATTCTTTCATTAGACTTTTATCAAACACCTGATCTATGCCTGGCACTGGTCTGGGCTCCTTCATGTACTGGGTAATCACTAGGCAAGTTCCTGAAATCCAGGTTAGGGTCCCTCTGCTGCAAAGTGGAGGACATAGCAGCATCCTCAGAGGACGAAGAACTGAATGAAACCACCTGGGTAGATCACCTTCTTTGTCTGTCTGACACGGCCAGGGTGTTAGTTCCTTTCCCTCACTGGAGAGTGTTCAAAGGAGTGTGAACAGAGTAGGGAAGGGCTGCTAAGCAGAGACGTGCCCAGGTGATGCATGGGGTTCAAAGACTCAGTCCCCACCTTGTCCTAGAGCAGCTAGAGTGAACAGCCTGGTCCTCATCCTCTGCTCACCTGCAAACTGGTCATATAGTCAATTAATTATCTACTCCATCACATTTACTGAGAGTTTATTGTCAAATATACTGTGCTGGGTGTCGGGGATACAGCTGCCATGGCAATGCCCGCCTTAGTATGTTAACAGTACTCTCTGCCACTGCTTGTTTTTAATGTATACACAATTCTAACTAGTTTATTTATGTTTCCAGCCCAGGGAAGTAGAAACTGAGAAGCTAGAAGGTGGTTTTGGTTTGTAGGAGGCAAACCAAACCATTGAAGGCAGCAAGACAGGATGTTGCCACTCACTCAGAGAGCAGGGGGGTCAGTCAAAATAATGAAAAGATAGCCTGGGACATAAATGATAAAGTACAGTGTCAAAGGACTGTTGGAGATGAGCCCGAGTCACTATGACACTGCAGAAGGCTACTGAAACTGGTGCATACGTGATGACCTGAGTCACTATGGGAAAGTTTATTGTCACAATATGCCTTGCCTTAGTTGTGTGTCCCTTTGATGGAGTGTCAGGGCTTTGACTGAGGCTCTGGAGCTGTCTTTGGGGACCTTAGCTATGTTGCTGTAGCCCTCTGCCTCAGAAGACCCATTTATGCAATGAAGTTTCTAGATGTTTAATAAAGTAACTTTCAAGTCTAAAAATCTGTCTGAAAGCCAAATCTGGATAAAATGACAAGGAAGCACATAAAATATTTTAGAAATATGTCTACATAAAATAAAGACTTTTAGGTACTTAAAAATAAGCCACTAGTGGCTGGGCACTAATCCCACCAATTTGGGAGGTTGTGAGGCAGGAGGATCATGAGTTCAAAGCCAGCCTAGGCAACTTAGTGAGGCCCTAAGCAACTCAGTGAGACTCTGTCTCTAAATGAAACACAAAAAAGGGCTGGGAATGTGACTTAGTGTTTAAGTATCCCCAGGTTCAATCTCCAGTACCAAAAAAAAAAAAAAAAAAAGGAAGAAGCCACTAGCTAGCCAGAAAACTCAGCTGCCCAGAAAGATGCACTCACGCTCACGCCCACCCTTTCATAGCCATTAACTAAACACTCCATGTGGCTCCCTGTGTGCCTCCTCCTGACAGCTGATTAAACAGGAACAGAGCTCCCACATAATCACAATGGTGATTCACCTAGGGAAGAGTTGGTTAGAGCCCAGAGCCCTGCACCAGAGGTAAGAAGGAACTCACCTCTGGAGGAAAAAAGAACACAGCTACAGAAAGGGAATGGGGGAGAGCCACAACTGGAAGGGATCAGAAATAGAAGCCTTGGTTTAGGCCACAGCTGACTAAAGATTTCCACCAGTGCTTGGATGAGGAAGGAGGCAGGAATTTGCCTCTCTGTGGCTCACCTGTGGGGTGGCAAATGTAGTCACACTTCCATTAACTACAGAGGAAGCTGCTTATTGGTTTCATGGCAAAGTGGAGTCAGGCAATGTCCATGCATCTTTTGATTTTTTTTTTCTTTTTAGTACTGGGGATTGGACCCGGGGTGCCCTACCACTGAGCTACATCCTCAGTCTTTTTTATTTTGAGGCAGGGCCTTGCTAGTTTGCCCAGGCTGACCTTGAACTTACAATCCTCCTGTCTCAGCCTCTTGAGTAGGTGTGTGACCTGGCACCCTGCTCTTTTGATGTTTTCATAGTGTCTAGCATTGAAGAACCTCCCTAGGGTATCACAGAGAGGAAATTGAGCCCCATGGTGGTCACTGTGGGACAATGGCTAGAGCAGTGGGTGTCCTCACAGAATGGCGCTATAACAAGAATTAGGTCTGCTGGGGTAGGCTTTATAGCACAGTTTTCTGGAAGGAGCAAGTTATGGATTTTGAGGGCAGGGGAGGGATAAGGCCAGGTGGAAGTCACTGACTGTGACTCCAGGAGAGATGATGTCCTGGTACTCAGAATCAGGCCCTTCAAAAACCTTCTGTGCTTCAGTGCTACTACCCCACGGTTGACTTTACCCAATATGACAAGCTCAACTATCTGTAAGTGTCCATCCTTCTTGAGGTTACCTGGGCAGCCAATGGGTATTCTGGGGAGTAGATTTAGTGGTGGCTTCTCAGACATTGTAGAATCTGGAGGGCGAGGAGAAGTGTTTTGGGGCAAGGATCCTTGATCATCCTGACCATCAGTATTCACCAGTGTGGGTCCCTGGGGCATATGGTCTTTCATTCTATTTCTTCCTGTCCCTCAGTTTGCTCTCAGTGATTCTCTCCTGGGCTTATGGCCTGTCAGGATAGGTTATCAGTGGAGAGAAGGTGAATAGAGACTGAAATAGAGACCAGAGGAGAGAGGAGGAAGGGGAAGTAGGAATTCCATCCCTCAGTGTAAACCAGACCCAGGAAGTTCCAGGAAGGGGCGAGTGTGAGGGAGTGGGAGTGAAAGCCCTAGCTGGTCCTGACGGCCCCCAGGGTGAGCCATTGAACTCCCCTTGAACTCTGGACTCTCTAGCCATTTGGTTGTGGACGTGGATGTGGCCTGCTACATGAGCGGATGAAGATGCAGTCACAGGCTGCCCATGTGTCCTGCAGCCAGTGCCACCACAGTGCTGCCCTTCAGAGTTCTGAAGGGAGGCCCTGCTCTTCTTCCCTCCTCTGCCTCCCGGGTAGGACTCCGCAGTTGAGCAAACCTGCCCACAGTGGCTTTGGGAGCAGAAGAGCCTCAGTTCATTCAACCCTCCCATTTCCTCCTGGCCCCATGACAGCAGCCCATCTTCTCCCTGACCTTTCCCTGCCTCCCAAATAAGTGCTGCCAGGTCCTTGGATGCCTGCTGCTATTTCTCTTGCCATTTTGATTTGTTTTTCTGCACTAATTCAGAACTGGTAAAGTAAATAGCTCTTAGAACCAGGCTTTATCCAACCCCGGCTCCCAGGTAGGTGGCAGGATAGCTTGAGGAGCTGGGTGTGTCCTGAAAGGACTCCCTTCACATTCAGGCTGTGATGTTCCAGCAAAGCCACTTTGGTTTGCCAAGATGCCCTGAAACAGGAACGAGACTCCTCTCCTTGCAGGTCATGGCAAAAAGAAAATAAGCTGTTCGTCAGTAACCTGGCACAAGGGGTCCCCGAGGATGGCAGCTACCACACCTGCATGTATCACGGGCTTGTGGACCTCTGAGGCCTCCAAGCTCACCGAGGTGGTCACAGCTGCCCCCTACTCTGAACTGCCTCACCTCTCCAGTTTTCTAAAATGAATTTGGTGGAAGTGAGAAGGGTAAAGACAAGGGAGGCGATGTGGGAGCCCCCTGAAGGTTAGGGTGTTTGGATGGAGAAGGGTATGGAAAATGGGATTCCTCCCGCTTCTCTTTCATCAAGGTTCTACCCCACTCTCCCAGACATGGACAGGGCAGTGACTGTGACCAGCAGGCCCATGTTAGCATGGCACCTGTGCATAGGAGCTCAGTGGCTTGCACGTGGCAGTGGAGACATGGCCTGTGTCCTCTAGCTGAGGCACGTGGGGAGCTCACAGGTGAACAACACAAGGACTTCAAGAAATGCAGTTCCCGGGTCACCCTGGTTCACTGGCCTCATGGTTCTAACAGCGCAGTGGCTGCTGGTCTGTAGAGGAAAGGGTTCTCCTCAGCCCAGCTGGCTGCGGGCGTGGGTGGCCTGGCCTGGCTCCTCTTCTCTCCACACAGCTAGAGCCGATGTGTGGTTTGGTTTTTGTTCTTGAACACGTAGCTGCCCTATCTGTGCCTCCTCTAAGTATTTTTGTCTTTAACTGATTCGCCGCAGCTGACCCTCAGCAGGAGGAAAATAACCAAACTGGAGCCCAAAGCCCCGCCTCCCTCTTGCGCTGTGGCCTCTGCCCCATTTTGCTGCTGCTCATTGTGCAACTGCTGGGCCCAGGAGCTGCGTGGGGCCTTCGTTCTGGATCCAGTTATCCTGCCTTGCACCACCATGAAGTGGCAGGGACCCCATTCCATGGGGCCCAGGAAAGTTAGACCACCTACCACAACTCACCACTGCTGAATGGCAGAGCCAGGATTGTAAGTGGTGCCTGACATCAACACTTGTGTGCTTAACAGTGCTCCTGTCTGCCAGTCAGGTGTGAGCAGGGACGCCTTCTCCACCTCCACCCTCTTAGTGGGACCATCCCTAAATCATCCCAGAAAGATGACTGAGTTAGGTCAGCTTGGGGAAAGAGAGCCCCTTCCTGATCTCTGTCCCTGTCATGGGAAAGTGACAGCGTGTGTGAGTGGGGAGAGGAGCCCAGAGCCACACACACCTGGGGTGGGTTTCTATCCTGGCTCCACCCAGCCTTTCTGTGCTTGTTTCTTCAACTGTGAAAAGGGAACATAAATAGCTTGTTTCTCGCAGGGTCACAAGGCTCATGGGAGTTACTGAAGCAAGCAAGCACCCAGTACTTCCTAAGAATCACACATCAGACCAGAACGGGACTCCACACTGTGTTAAATGCTAAAGAGGAAGGCACAGGAGCTTAAGGCCTAGGAATTTATCATCAGTTGTGAGACAAGACCCCATACTGAGAATGTTGATTGACAGCTCAGAACATCGCAATACCAGGCCATACACACAATAGCACACAGCTAAGTCCAGGAGCATAGTGATGGGAGGGGCATCCCAGGCTGGGGCTGGGGAAAGGATTAGGTGTGGAGAGAGGGGCTCACGAGAATGGCCTTTGTATTTATCTCCTCAACTGCAGGCATCAGAATCATTCAAGAAGGTGGCTGCTAATGCAGATTCCCAGGCCCTGCTGTCTGATATTCTGATTCTGCAGGTTTGGGAGGAGCCAGAGAATCTGTATTTTAAGTAATGCCCCTCCCCTGGGATTCTGATGTAGAGGGTTCCTGTACCCTTTGAGGAGCAGTTCCCAGGGACACCAATTTACAGAGCTAAGTGACATTGCTACCTCAACCTGCCAAAGGAGTTCCCACTTACCTCTTGGTGTTCCTGCTGGGGAGACAGGGTGGCCTCCATCACTGGCCCAATTCCCCACATAAAATCATACTCCTTATTCCACACTTCCCCAAACAGCCACGAGCTCTCCTCCCCCTGTCTTCGGGGCTGTGCCCATTAGGACATAAAACACTTGGATGACAGCAACATCCAAAATTTGTTCAGCTCCGTCTTCCCCATTCCAGGCCCATTATTCCCCCAGGGCAATGTGTGGTATAGGTGGCCTTTGTTCCTGGGGGGGACACCGAGGCCCAGAAAATCAGGGGACTGCCTCGAGTCACCAGGAAACCTAAGGCAAAGCCCTGATTTGAACAATTCTCCTCTGCAGACCTGGAGGCTGTGGGAAAACCCAGCATCCTTTCAAGCTTCAAGAGAGAAGAGCACAGCTAAGATTGTCTACTCTGGACCTGAACGATAAGTGCAAACTCACCCACTGGGACAGCAAGTACCAAGCAGGCCAGGAGTTGGAGGGACCCTTCCATGTTGCAGCATCTGGAGACTCAGCAGCCCCACACCCAGCCAGGCCCCCAGTGAGAACCTGCTTGGCACGGGTGTGGCCACGGTAGGTGGGGATGGGCACGGGGCTGCAGGCCCGGCTGGCTCTGGGAGCTGGAGGAACTGGGATGAAGCAGCCAGGCAGCCGGGGGTGTGATTAGACTGGACCCGTGCAGTTTAGTCATGCGGAAAACCAAGAGGGGAACCACTGGATGGTTTTCCAGCACAGGAAACAGGGAAGTGGATGGGGAAGCAGGGGTCCTGTGGCACCAGCCCGGGCCTTTCCTTCCTTCCTGCCCTCTGTGCCTATATTTTAGTGCACCATATGGGTTTCGTCTCCCTCCACCTTCTTTTTTCTCCTTTTTCACTAACAGAGAGATTTGGGCAAGTTATCAAAAAAGGGGAGGAGCCTGCTAACATAATAATTCGGTGACCTGGAGCTAGGGAAAGTTGTCGGTATTTACAAGAAAAAAACCGGTCTAGGTGATGATTCATGTTCATGACCAGGGGCCCCTTGGAGGGTCTTCAGTCCTAGAACAGCACTTTTAAAACCTTAATGGTAATAGGGATCCTTTGGGGATCGTGTTAAAATGCAGATTCAGATCCAGGTGGTCTGAGGCAGGCAGGTAACTTACATCTCTAAGTCCAAGGTGATGCCTAAGCTGGGGTCCTCTAGAGCCCCACTTTTGCAGCCACAGCTAAGAGAACTCCCATCCTGGGAACCACGGGGTGGCATTATCAAGAGGACATCAGGACCCCAGTGCGGGGACAGGAGGAAGTTCTGGAGGCTTACTGTGTGGGTTTGAGACTGGAGTGGGGATTGGACCCATAGTGGGATCCCATGAGGACTGGAACTGGATTTGGATTTGGCCTGGCTGGTGGATGACTTCTTTACTGGCAATGAACTGGATTGGATCCTTTCACTCCATGTCACATGGCTCCTCCTGTGGGTTGTACAGTACTGGAGTTTGCAACCTCAAGGGCTAAGAGATAAAATGAGATGTGGTTTTTCAAGATTGTGAAATGCACTTAAGACAAAGACCGTTGCTCTTTCAAACCAGCCCTGTCAGGGTGGCAATGCCCTTCAGAAACTCAAGTGGTGTGCTCCTCAGAGACTACAGTCATGGTGAGTTACAGTTTTTTCAAGAGTGAATGGGGCCCCATTCCCCCAAATTTACCTGTAAGAGCTGGGAGATGGAGTCTCCTCAGTGATGGTGCAGCTGGGCTAAGTTGCTCCTTTCTGGACATCCTTTGCATCTCCAATCTTGGAGGTGCCCTCAGTGCATAGTCTTGTTCCCAGCTGGAGTTCTAAGGAAGGTGATCTTCGGGAAATTGAAATCTGTGGTGTTAGTTCTGAAAGTAAAGCTGGGACCTAGGGAGGTGACTTGGAGGGTAGCAATCATCTTACCAGACAGGGGGACACACTCTCCACCCTAGGCTTTATAGTTATACATACAAATCTCTCCCCTTCTTCCCTCCCTCTCCTTGCACCCCTTCTACCCTCTAGTGTTACCAGGACAAGTTAGTTCAAGTTGCCCAAGTTCAAAGGCCAGGATTCAAGACAAGAGCTGTCGGAGGGAGTCAGGTTAACTGAATAGCCAGCCCTGAAGAAGATAGGATGGCTACTGACCTGGAAACTCCATCAGGGGACTCAGGAGCACCATCAGGAGACTCAGGAGCACCAAGGGCTTTTTTTTTTTTTTTTAATTGTAGTTGGAGACGATACCTTTATTTATTTTATTTATTTATTTGTTTATTTTTATGCTGTGCTGAGGATTGAAGCCAGTGCCTCACATGTGCTAGGTAAGTGCTCTACCACTGAGCTACAACCCCAGGCCACAGAGGACTTTTATAGGGAGGGGAAGGGGGAGCAGGGCAGGAAGGCTACATGCTGAGCAGGGTCTCATCATTGAGGACATGTGTCTTCTTTCTCTGGAACATGACAATGGACCATGGCCTCCTGGGTCATCTGGGGCTAGCTTCTATAAAATGTCTCTCATTTTAGAGAGACATATTGCTTTTCTCTAAGTTAAACCCCATAGCAATTTATAGGCTTTGTGTTAATTGGTGTCTAGAACTAAAACTCATTTAATTGAGCAGTTACTATGTATATATACTGTGTGTGTATGCATCTATATCTCCATACATACACAAAGCTGGACACTGAAGACCCAGCCCAAGCTTTAACATCCCATCTTGATTCACCTTCTTGGTCGGCCAGGTATATCTTATAAAAGTGTCAAAAGTCATCAGATGTTCTGGGTTCTGTAAATCTAAAGATTATTTAGCAGTTAACACCTTAATCATTTAGGTGGGGCTTCTCTCTAGAACTTAGAATGCTGGGGAAAAGGGAGGAGATGACGTAAGAGGAATAGGGAGGTGCAAAACCTTGGGCAAGGGAAGGGCAAAGGGAATGACTTTGCCAAGACAACTCCCCAGAGGAGCGGCCCTGTCACACCAGGGCTTCTCTTATCACAGTCGGGCCAGGCTCTGGTTTACAACAAGTATAAAGAGGATAATAGAATAGAAGTTTCACCTGCAGACTAAGCTGGTGAATCAGTGTCCTATATTCTCAAAGCTTGGCTGGACTTAAGTGCCCAGCTTCTGTGTGTGTGTGTGTGTGTGTGTGTGTGTGTGTGTGTGTATGAAAATACATAAGTGTATACACACACACTGATGTTTATGTTTGTATTATTGAATGGGAAGCTGATGTTCCTTCTCCCAGTCTCCCTGTATTAATGGATTAAGGTCTGCTTTGCTTACTGCTCAAAGACCAATATTCAAGAGATGAGTGGTATGGGGAGCAGGTTGTACCTTGTTCTGAGCTGGAACATATAAACCTAGCCCGGAGCTACTCCATTTTGAGTACAAGTGCTAAGGAAGAGTTATTTGGTAGCTTGTCTGGGTAAATAGATAATCACCAGATGTTGGACACACAGAACTTATCAAAAGGAATAACTCCCATTTACACAGTACAATCATAAGACACAAACTGACAAATTAATAAAAAAAATGACCACCTATTAACTTATGGAAGTAAATCAGAAGTACATGGATGTATGGGTATAACAAATCATATCAGAAAAAGCAGGCCCATGCATTTATCAGTCTCCCTAGATACAACCCCCTTACCTGTAATCCATATGAGTAGAAGCACCTCAAGACTAGTTAGGGTGGCACACACTGACCCTTAAGCAGGCCTTCTGGTGAACATGTCACGAGATCAACAGGCAACAAACCTCTGACTCTTTGTCCCTGGGCTTCAGCTCAGCTTGACTTCCCTGCTTGACATGGTCCATTTCAAACTGTCTGTCGTCTGGACCCTGGAAGAGAAGTTCTTTGCTGTCTGCACTGTGTCCAGGACAAGTTCTCTGCTAGTTCTGCTAGTTCATGATCTTATCTGATCACCTGCAGTGACTCTCTTTCCTGTTTGTCTGCTCTCTGCCTTTTTTGGCATTGCATCCTGAAGCCTTGTCTTGTGACTGATACCACCTTTTCTTAACCTTTCTGCATATGTGTGTGTGTGTGTGTGTGTGTGTGTGTGTGTGTGTGTATATATATATATATATAATTTTTTTCCTGTGAAGTATGATGTGTGACTTGAGTATTGTAGACATTAGTAATTAACATTGGAATAAAAGAACTTGTGAGTCTGAGATGGCCTGGCTTATGGCTACCAAGTGACCCACAAATACCAGTGAATTGCAGCCAATGAAAATGATGTCTTTTGTGAATTTATTGTCATTTAATAGATTCAGACACTGTGGAAGACACAAATGTTAATGGCACAGCTTGCTCATAACATGAGAGTCCATAGAAAGGAGTCATGTTTATTCAAGGTCTGGCCCTGAAGAAGATGGAGTGGCTGTCAATCTCAGAGCTCCATCCTGGGAGGCTCAGGAGCACAAACGACTTCATAGGGAGGGGAAGGAGGGGCAGGCAGGAGGGTTACATGCTGAGCAGGGTCTTCATCATTCAGGACACATGTCTTCTTCTCTGGAACATGACAAGGGGCCATGGCCTCCTGGGGTCATCTGGGGCTAGCTCTTGAAGTTCTTTTTAGATAGATATATTACTTTTCTGCAAGTCAAATCATTTAAAAATTTTTTTATTTGTTCTAATTAGTTATACATGACAGTGGAATGCATTTTCACCTATCATACATATATGGAGTGTAACAATCATTCTGGTTGGTATATGATGTAGAGTTACACGGGATCATGTAATCATATATGCACATAGGGTAAAAACACCCAATTCATTCCACCGTCTGCAAGTTAAATTATCACTAGGGAAAAACCTTAAATAAAAAACCATAAATAAACCCTTAAGTTTTACTTGCCCTTAGTTTACTTAAAAATCACCGATTTTGGAGGTCACCACTATTAGCCTCCCGCTAACTTTGTAGGTATAACCTCTAACGTGTTGATTATGATAGTAACAGTTGCCTAGGTTACTCTTCAGGGACCTGAGGACTGCTTTTGCAACCTGACTCTTCACTTGGGCCTGCTGATGTCCTATGGGTGGCTGAAATGGGATCAAAAGGCTTGGCATCTCTGTCTTTATATTGTATCTGTCTCCTTTGTTGCCTTAACTTTTGGGTCAGATTTTACTTAACACTGCAGTAGACCTGTTGAACATTTGAGAAATATATCGTCCAGAACAATAAATAGAGTTAACTTGATTTTATTTGCCTAGCTTCCACCTCCACGCCCCCATTAAGGCCAAAGACATGTACCAACTACTATGGCTGGAAAAAGCAGAGTGAAAGTCAGGAAGAGGTAGGTGGCACCCGAGTTCCTGGAAGACCTCTGCCTATTCTCAGAAAAGACAGTGAACTCCTTCCCTCTCTTAGCCTCTCCCTCTCCCTCACTACTCCTCCTCTATCTGTAACCCCCTGACCCCTGGAGTTGAGGAGCCCATTTGTGAGCAAGGGCTCCCACTTCTCTGTTTTTTGGCCTTTGAATAAAGCCTTTCTTTCTCCCCAACACTCGACTCTTGGGCATTGGTTTTTCCTTGGAATGAGCTTCTGAACCAGGCGGTAACATACCTCACACCAATTTCTGTGCTTTGTGTTAGTTGATGCACAAAACTAAACACTAAGGAGGGATGTTACAAAGGTCACCAGATCTAGGCAAGAATACTGGGTTCTGTAAATCTGAAGAAAGATTATTTAGCAGTTAACATCTTAACCATTTAGGTGGGGCTTCTCTGTAGAACACAGAATGGTGTACAAAAGGGATTTGCCAAAGGATTAGGGGAGGGCGGAAGGGCAAAGGGAGGTGGAAGCCAAGTAACTCTGCCAGGGACAATTTGCCAGAGGAGCGGTCCTGTTACACCTGGGCAGGCCCTTTTGGTGCTTTATAAATGTGACTGTATAACTAACTATCCAAATCAGGACACTTTTGCCTAGGACAGGTGCTAAAGTCTTGGGACACCAGTATAATAGTCATGACCTAGGACTATCCTGGGCACGCCACATGTGAATGCTTTTTTTTTTTTTTTAGAAACATCCTGCACCATGAACTTCTTGCAGATGTCTCAAATGCTTTATTGATCCATGCAGGAATACTGGGGGTATTCATGGAGGGTGGCAGGAAGCCCAAGTGGAGCCTGTCCAATTATGATGGTTTCACTTGCATCCTTTTGATCTTGACAATGGTGTGAAAGTGATATATAGTTGGTAGAGCTGTTGCTGGAGTCCGAGGCCAGAGACCTGACTCTAGGGAGAGGAAATCAGGTCCAGCCACACATCCTAAGAACCAAACAGGAGGGGTAATGGTGAAAAGCAGGAGAGGAACTTCAATCTGTAGCTATGTCAGGAAGCAAGGGGGCCTGTGTCCTTATGCCCATCTTTGAGGGGGTGACAATAACTTAGAGGTTTTATAAAAAGGAGAACAGGGCAAGGATTAGGGGCTTTGCTCAGCTGCCACAATAGGTGCTCTTGATCAGGTGTGACCTGTCCATCATCATCTCAGGATTGGTCAGGTAGGGCCTCTGAGAGAAGGCAGTAGCTGCCACCTGAGGGATGGCATTGACTCATCTCAAAATATTTATCTATCAGCACTTGTTCCTGGAGTCCCATTTGACTCAAAGCCAAGGAGAAGAATGCAAAATGGAGATAGAGATGCCAAAACTTAATCAAGCTTCTGGTTATCTTCGGATATTTGGAGGTAAAAGTGAAGAGTCTTAAGTTATTGTTACAGAAACTACTTCAAAATTTGAATTTCAGTCTTTCCCCAGGCAGTGGGGGATGTGCAGTATGATCCTCTTTCAAGATGCTGGGCAGCCCTAGCAAACTGCAGCCCTTTTCAGCCACAAGGTGACCAGGGTTAACAGCTGACACTATGGTGTCCTGTGTGGCTAAGGTGTGATGTCTTGGTAGTTAGGTGTGTTAAATGCATTTTCATCTTCTGATGGGCCTGTGAGGGCAAACCCCACCATAAGTGAGGAGCACCTGGATTCTCAGCTATCCGAATAGAGCTTGCCCTTTCCTTCTAACTTCCTTGGCACTGTCTGAGGGTTTGAGATGTATGTGCACAGGGTCTCTGGGGGGGAGCTGTAAATTGATGCTGGGGTTCCATGGTTGAGAAGATGTTCCTCCACACATGTTCTCTCCATTTCCTCCTCTCTGAAAAGCTGGTTATTTTCAGTCTTCCGTAACATTTTCCCCTTACTCTATAAATCACAGGGAAAAGGCCGCAGTGCATCCAGGCAGGAGCACAGCTTCTGTGCCAATCAATGGGAGTGGAGGCCTAGCTTTGCCACTATCTACCAAGACTCTAGGCAACAGCTTGTTTTCTGTGTAAAATGTGGATGATCACCATGGCCTCCCTGCAGTGTTATTGCAAGGTAGGTGAGCTGACAAATGCTGATGACCAGGGCCTGGCTCATAGTAAGAACTCAAGTAATCATCAGAAAAATGCAATGTAATCCTTTTATTTTGGGTCCCATCTGCTTGGAATATGAATAGATTCAGATCCTTTTTAAAATTAAAAAAAAAATTTTGGCACCAGGGATTGAAACACTGAGCCACATCCCCAGCCCTTTTTTGTATTTTATTATTATTTTTTTAAATTTCTATTTTTTTTATTTTAAGACAGGGTTTCGCTGAGTTGCTTTAGGACCTTGCTAACTTGCTGAGGTTGGCTTTGAACTGTGTTCCTCCTGCCTCAGCCTCCCGAGGATTATAGGTGTGTGACATTATGCCTGGCCGTAGTTTCAGATTCTGATGAAAAATCAACATGAGCTCAAGAGTTACAGGTTGTAGTGAAAATAGATACCTATGGGGTTCAAAACAATTTCAAGCATTGTAGAAACATTTGGAGAGCTAATTAACTGTCCTGTTGTCTGTTAAAATATAGACAAGTCTTCATTACTAGTTTTCATTACTTGGGGAGGCAACATAATTGCTTTTTGAAATACAATCATATAATTTAGACATCTGTCTTTTCTGCATGCTCCCTATATCTTCCCCTGTCCAGCTATGCTTCCTTTCTGGCTTTAAACTCCTAAGCTCCAGAACTTTCTTTTCTCTCTGTGCTTCAAAAATTGCCCTTAGAGAGAAGTTTCAGATCAATAAAATGAAGTAGAGAGTGTATAAATAGTCTTCAAAGCTGAAGGGAACATAGCATATAAAACAAAATGGAGCTAGATGTGGTGGCACACACCTGTTCTCCCAGTGACTTGGGAGGCTGAGGAAGGAGGATCCCAAGTTCAAAGTCAGGCTCAGCAACTTAGTGAGGTCTTAGGAAACTTAGTAAAAACATGTCTTAAAATAAAAATTAAAAAAGGGCAGGGGGTCTGGGGATGTGGCTCAATGGTATAATGCTTCTGGGTTCAATTCCCAGTATCTCAAATTAAAAAAAAAAGGATTGTGATTCTTATGCCCTTTCATTCAGCAATTCTACTTTAGGAACTTATTTTTTTAAAATACTGGGGATTAAATAATTTAATACAGGGGTGCTTTACCATTGAGCTACATCCCTAGCCCTTTTTATTTATTTATTTTTTATTTTCAGTCAGGGTCTTACCAGCTTGCTGAGGATGGTTTTGAAACTTGTGATCCTCTTGTCTCATCCTCCTGAGTTGCTGGGATTACAGGTGTGTCCTACCATGCCTGGCTAAGGAATTAATTCTTTAGATATGCTTACATAAATTGGTAAAAATACACATATTAAGAATGTCAGTGGGATTTAGTAGGAATTGCATTAAATCTGTATAATGCTTTGTAGTATAGCCATTTTGACAATATTAATTCTGCCTATCCAGGAGCATGGGAGATCTTTCCATCTTCTGAGGTTTTCTTCAATTTCTTTCTTTAGTGTTCTTTAGTTTTCATTGTAGAGGTCTTTCATCTCTTTTGTTAAATTGATTCCCAGGTATTAAAAAAATTTTTTTGAGGCTATTGTGAATGAAGTAGTTTTCCTAATTTCTCTTTCAGTGGATTCATTGCTGATGTATAGGAATGCATTTGATTTATGGGTGTTGATTTTATATCCTGCTACTTTGCTGAATTTGTTTATTAGTTCTAGAAGCTTTCTGGTGGAATTTTTTGGATCTTCTACATATAGAATCATGTCATCAGCAAATAGTGATAGTTTGAGTTCTTCTTTACCTATTTGTATCCCTTTAATTTCTTTCTTTTGTCTAATTGCTCTGGCTAGAGTTTCAAGGATGATGTTGAATAGAAGTGGTGAAAGAGGACATAATTGTCTTGTTCCAGTTTTTAGAGGGAATGCTTTCAATTTTTCTCCATTTAGAATGATGCTGGCCTTGGGGTTAGCATATATAGCTTTTACAATGTTGAGGTATGTTCCTACTATCCCTAGTTTTTCTTGTGTTTTAGGTGTGCTGTATTTTTTTCTGCATCTATTGAGATGGTAAGATGATTCTTGTTTTTAAGTCTATTAATATGATGAATTACATTTCTTGATTTCCATATGTTGAACATATGTTGAACCAATCCTGCATCCCTGGGATGAATCCCACTTTATCTTGGTGCACTACTTTTTTTTTTTTTTTTTTTGAGAGAGAGAGAGAGAGAGAGAGAGAGAGAGAGAGAGAGAGGAGAGAGAGAGAGAGAGAATTTTTTTTAATATTTATTTTTTAGTTTTCGGCAGACACAACATCTTGGTATGTGGTGCTGAGGATCGAACCCCAGCTGCACACATGCCAAGCGAGCTACCGCTTGAGCCACATCCCCAGCCCCATTATCTTTTTAATAAGTTTTTGTATGTGATTTGCCAGAATTTTTTGAGAATTTTTGCATCTATGTTCATCAGGTATATTGGTCTGAAGTTTTCTTTCCTTGATGTGTCTTTGTCTGGTTTTGGTATCAAGGTGATATTAACTCATAGAATGAGTTTGGAAGGGTTCCCTCCTTTTCTATTTCATGAAATACTTTGAGTATTGGTGTTAATTCTTCTTTGAGAGTCTTGTAGAACTCCTCTGAGAATCCATGTGGTCCTGGGCTTTTCTTGGTTGGTAGGCTTTTGATGGCGTTTTTTGATTACATTACTTGAAATTGATCTGTTTCAATCATGTATGACTTCCTTATTCAGTTTGGGTAGGTCATATGTCTCTAAAAATTTGTCAATGTCTTTGATATTTTCTATTTTATTAGAGCATAAATTTTCAAAGTAGTGTCTACTTATCTTCTGTATTTCAAATGTGTCTGTTGTGATATTTCTTTCTTCATCTTGTATTTTAGTAATTTGAGTTTTCTCTTTGTTAGCATGGCCAGAGGTTTATCTATTACAGAATAGAGGACACAGAGACAAACCCATGTAAATATGCTTATCTCATACTAGACAAGGGTACCAAAAACATTCACTGGAGAAAAGATAGCCTATTCAAGAAATGGTGCTGGCAAAACTGGAAATCCATATGTATCAAAATGAAATTAAACCTCATCTCTCACCCTGCACAAAAATCAACTCAAAGACTTAGGCACTAGAACAGAAGAAAAAATAGGCCCAAATCTTCAACACATTGGCCTAGGATCTGACTTCCTTAACAAGACTTCTAAAGCACAAGAAGTAAAATCAAGAATCAATAAATGGGATAGATTCAAATTAGAAAGCTTCTTCTCAATGAACAAAACAATTAATAATGTGAGGAGAGAGCCTACAGATTGGGAGAAAATCTTTACCACATGCACTTCTGATAAAGCATTAATCTCTAGGGTATAAAGAATTCAAAAAACTTAACACCAAAACAAACAAACAAACAAACAAACAAACACAAATAACCCAATCAACCAATGGGCAAAGGAACTGAACAGACACTTCACAGAAGAAGAAATACATTGATCAACAAATATATGAAAAAGTGTTCAACATCTCTAGCAATTAGAGAAATGCAAATCAAAACTACTATAAGTTTTCATCTTACTCCTATCAGAATGGCAATCATCAAGAATACAGGCAACAATACATGTTGGCGAGGATGTGGTAAAAAAGGTACACTCATACACTGCTGGTGGGACTGCAAATTGGTACAATCACTATGGAAAGCAGTATGGAGATTCCTCAGAAAACTGGGAATGGAACCATCATTTGACCCAGCTATCCCACTCCTTGGTTTATACCCAAAGGACTTAAACTCAGAATACTAGTGTCACAGCCACATCAATGTTTATAGCAGCTCAATTCACAATAGCTAGATTATGGAAGCAACCAAGGTGTCCCTCAATAGATGAATGGATAAAGAAAATGTGGTAAATATACTCAATGGAGTATTACTCAGATTTAAAAAGAGTGTAATTATGGCATCTACCAGTAAATGGTTGGAGTTGGAGAATATCATGCTAAGAAAAATAAGCCAATCCCACATAACCAAAGGCTAAATGTTTTCTCTAATATGCAGATGCTAATTCACAGTAAGGTGGGGAGCACTAGTGAAGAATAGCATTACCTTAGATTCGGTAGAGGAAAGTGATGGGAGGGGAGGGGAGGGGATGTGGGGATAGGAAGATAGTAGAATGAAATAGACATTATTATTGTATGTATATATGTGACTAAATGACTAATATGATTCTGCATCATGTACACTCAGAAAAATGAGAAATTATATCCCATCTATGTATGGTATATCAAAGTACATAAATGCATTCTACTGTCAATGTATAACTAATTAAAATAAATTTTAAAATTTAAAAAATATATACATATTAGAATCTTCCTTAAAGTATTGTTCTGCTACAGTGAACAACTGTGGACAACTTGCATGGCAATTGGTAGGGGCCTCTTCATTGTGTTAAGCATGTATGTGATTGGATACTTCAAGTTATCAAAAAGACTAGAAGAGATCTAGAAGTGCTGATTTAGGAAGATTCTCAAAATATGTTATTGATTGAAATGAACAAGGGGGAAATTGTGTACATAGTGAAAATTTTACCTATTTTAAAAGAAAAATGGGTGATAAGTTTGTGTGGCCATACACAATTTCTGGAAAGATGCAGAAGAAATTTGCGTCAGGTATTTCCCTTCTGGGGAGATGCCATGTTCCAACAACACACTTCTGTTTCAGAGGGTGAAGCCTAATTTCCTTAGAGCCTGCCTGTGTTGGCTCATTCTCCTTCCTCCTTCCTTCCTTCTGTCCTTCCTTCCCACCTTCTTGCTGGTGCTGGGTTGAACCCAGGGCACTCTACCACTGATCTGCATCCCTAGCTCTTATTACTTTTTATTCTGAGACAGGGTCTCATTAAGTTGCCCAGGCTGGCCTTGAACTTGCAATCCTCCTGCTTCAGTCTTCCAAATACCTAGAATTATAGGTGTGCTCCACCATGCCTGGCTTATTGACCTGATTCTAATAGATTGAGTATAGCAGAAGTTGATTGTGACTTTTAAAACTATATCATAAAAGTTGTTGTGGCTTCCTTCTTTCTCTCTCTTTTGGGTTAGTCATTCTGGGGGAGGCCAGCTGACATGTCACAAGGACACTCAGGACTATGGAGAGGTCCTGTGGGGAGGAATTAAGCCATCTTGACAACAGCCAGTGAGGACCTAAGACCATTTGCCAATAGTCACATGAATGATAGAACATAGAAGCACATCTGCCAGCTCCAGTGTGCCTCTGGATGATTGTAGATGCTGTTAGCCTGCCCTCTGAACCTAGAACAAAGCACTTGACACAAGCTACTTATGAAGTAAAGAGAGGTTTTCTTTGCTTACAGTTTTGGAGGTTCAAAGTCAATGTTGGGGCAGCCTCATTTGTTTAGCCTATAGTGAGGGTGGCAGATGGTGGCACGTCATGGTAGGAACATGTGTAGGAGCAAAGGATCACACCTTCAATTGGAGCAGAGGGAAATAGAGCCAGGGATTCCACAAATCCCCTTCAAGGAGTTGCCCTTAATGACATCCCACTAGGCAGATCCTAAGATTCAGTAGTGCCGCCTGGCAGACCAACGCTGTGTTTTCAATAGACCCTTGTGGGCCACTCAAATTATAAAAATCAAATGATATCTAAACCTTAGCACCCTTGTGAGTATCCTGGCCATAATCTTGTTAAAGATTGGGCCTCAACTTTCCATCAATGTCAGTGTAGGAACCAACATCCTCAGTGAGACTCCTAAAGTGCAAGAAGTAAAATCTAGGCTCAACCAATGGTATTATATGAAACTAAAAAAGTTTTTCACAGCAAAGAAAACAATAAAGAATGTGATGAGAGAGACTATAGAATTGGAGAAAATCTTTGCTACCTGCACCTCAGAGCATTAATCTCCAGGATACAAAAAAAAAAAATTCAAAAATCTTAACACCAAAAACAAAAGCAAAAAAAAAAAAAACCCAAAAACAAACAAACAAAAAACAAAACAAAACCCAAAACCCAATGAATAAATGTGTGAAGGAACTGAACAGGCACTTCACAGAAGAAATACAAATGGTCAACAAATATATGAAAAATATTCAACTTCTCTAGCAATTAGGGAAATGCAAATTAAAATGTGTGAAATTATGGCATTTGCTGGTAAATGAATAGAGCTGGAGAATATCATGCTAAGCAAAATAGTCAATCTTAAAAAACAAAGGCCAAATTTTTTCTCTGATATGTGGCTGCTAATTGACAATAAGGAGGGCAGGCTAGGAAAGAATAGAGTTAGATTAGGTAGAGGGGAGTGAAGGAAGGGGAGGGAGTATGGGGGTAGGAAGAATAGTGGAATGAATCAGACATTATTACCCTATATACATATATGACTACATGACTAGGGTGATTCCACATCATGTACAACCAGAAAAATGAGAAATTATACTCCATTTATGTATGATGTGTCAAAGTGCATTTTACTGTCACGTATAACTTATCAGAATAAATTAAAAAACAGAAAAAAAAACTACACTCAGATTCCATCTCCTTCCAATCAGGATGGCAATTATGAAGAATACAAGTAATAGTAAATGTTGGCAAGAATGTGGGAGAAAAGGTACACTTGTACATTCCTGGTGGAACTTCAAATTTGTGCAACCACTCTGGAAAGCAGTATGGAGATTCCTCAGAAAACTTGGAATAGAACAACCGTTTGACCCAGTTATCCCATTCCTCAAGGGCCTTAAAATCAGAATACTACAGTGACAACAGCCACATCAATGTTTATAGTAGCTCAATTCACAATAGCTAAACTGAGGAACAAACCTAGCTGCCCTTCAATAGATGAATGGATAAAAAAATGTGGCATATATACACAACGGAATATTACTCAGCCATAAAAAGAATGACTTTATGACTTTTACCAGTAAATGGATGGATCTGGAGAGTATCGTGCTAAGTGATATAAGCCAATCCCAAAAAACCAAAGGCTGTAAGTTCTGCAAACCCACAATAAGGTGGGGGAGGGAAGAATAGAAGTTCAGTGGAGTAGACAAAGAGGAATGAAGGGAAGGGGTGGGAATGGGAAAAACAGTAGATGAATTGGACATAACTTTCCTGCGTTCATGTATGGATACACGACCAGTGTCACTTCACATCATGTACAACCACAAGAATGAGAAGTTATACTCCATGTATGTATAATATGTCAAAACACAATCTACTGTCATGTATATCTAAAAAGAATAAAAATAAGTAAGTAAATAAACCAAAACAAACAAACAAAAAAAGACCTGAGGCCTAATAAGCTGCCCTTGAATTCCTGTACCAGAGAAATGGTGAAATAGATGTGGAGCTACACCATTATAGTTTTATGATATTTGTAGTGGGATCATAGGTAACTAATAGAAGTATAACTGGTGAAAGAAAAAAGAAAGGGAAGAATTAATTTTTACTTTTCTATTCTTCTGTAACATAGTTTTCTATAATATGCATAAATTTGTCCCTCCCTCCATTCCCTCCTTCCTTCCTACCTTTTATCTCTGTTTCTTTCTTTCCACTAGGAATTGAACCCAGGGGCACTCTACCACTGAGCTATTGTTTTTTGTTTTGTTTTGTTTTTTAAATTTCAAGACAGGGCATCATTAAGTTCTGAGGCTTGCCTTGAACTTGCAATCCTCCTGCCTCAGCCTCCCAAGTACTTGGGATTATAGGTGTTAGCCACCATGTTCGGCTGTAGTTTTATGATTAAACACAATGTTTTCTTTTATATTTAACTCTTTAAGGATTTGCTCTTTACTAGATACTTTGGCAAATTAACTCCTGCTAATGGGACACTATTGGGATGGAAACTTTTCCCTACCCAGATGAGTAGCTAATAATAGCTAATAACTATTTATTATGATTTATTATGCACATGGACTGGCTAAACAATTAACCTGTTTAATCCTTACAGCACCTTCAAACGTGGGTTCATTATTAGTTCCATTTTATAGATGCAAAAAGTGGTTAACAGTGTTTTCAGATCACCTGGATCTCAAATTTTGTTCTTAATTTTTCTATCAAAGGCAGAGAGAGAGAGAGGTGATCAAATCTCCAAAATTCTTTAACAACCTTTGGTTATAGAATTGTCTGTTTCTTCCTTTATTGTTATCAAATTTTTTTTCCAATACAGGCATTTCTTTTGTTTTATTAGTTTTAATTAGTTATACTCAATTTTTGCTTATGTATTTTGAAGTTCTGTTATCAGCTGAAGACACACATGAGATTCCTCAGCTTTCCTGATGGAATTTCAGTCATCCTGAGATGGTGATATTCTTTTTTATTAATATTTTTTAGTTGTAGATGAACACAATACCTTTATTTTATTTATTTATTTAATGTGGTGCTGAGGATCGAACCCAGTGCCTCACACATGCTAGGCCAGTGCTCTGCCACTGAGCTACAGCCCCAGCCCTGTTTGGTGATATTCTTGTCTTGAATTGTATTTTTATTTCTGCATGGTATATACTTTTGAATCAATTTACTTTCAACCTACCTATACCTTCATATTTAAAGTAGGTCTCATTTACAGTATATACTTTGCTATAATTTTGGTTTTTAATCCATTCTGACAAAATCTGACTTCATTGGAATATTTATGTTAATGCAATCATTTAATGTAATGTAATTATTAATAATTTTTATACAGTATTATTTCATTGGTTTTCTGTTTTTCCTTCTCTGATATTTGTTCTTTTGTTCATTCTTTCCTGTCTATCAATAAGTTCTTTACTGCACAATGTTAGACCTACAGAAAAGTTGCAAAGAGGAGCGCATGCATACTGTCAATGAAAGTTAACCTCTTACATTATTGTTGTGCATCTTTCACAACTAAGAAATAACATTGAACCAGGTGTGGTGATGCTCAGGAGACTGAGGCAGGAGGATTGCAAGTTACAGCCAGCCTCAGCAACTTAGAGAGACCTTGTTTCAAAATAAAATTTGAAAAAGGGCTGGGGATGTAGCACAGTGGCAAAATGCCCTTGGGTTCTATCCCCAGTCAAACAAAACAAAACAAGGCAAAATAGAAATCAGCTAGTGGGCTGGGGGTGTAGCTAGAAGTATTGTAAGAATGGTTAACTTGATGGGATTCAGACTATAAACTGCTTCTTAAGTGGCATCTCAAATATCTCTGTTCTTGTGGTGGTAGGGCTTGAACCCAGGGCCTTACACATGTTAGTTGAGAATTCTACACTGAGCTACACCCCCAGCCCCTGTTCTCTTGCCCTTGAACTGCTTACAGTCTATCCTTCTTTACATGGATGACTAGGGGTCAGGCAAAAACCTCGGCAGAGTTTCCTCTCTCCAGCTCTCTTCTTTCCAGGACTCCCACTCTCTCTAGCACCTCTGATTGCCCCAAAGTCTGTCTCCTGCTTCTTTAGGCCAGATGGACTGTGGACTTCCTTTCAGTTTTAATTGCAAGTCAGGACACTAACTTCCGCTGGCCCTCAGGATAAAAGTCATCAAATCAGGAGATGCACCTCATACTGTCCCCTCCTTCTAAGTGTCAATTTCCCTCTAGAGTTGGCCTGCTTCTGTGTACTCTTCAGGGCCTACCGCCCCCATCCCTGTTTACAATTATTTAAGGGAAGGTGAGTGTAGTCATACCAAAGTGAAACACAGTGCATATTCTGATTCGTAACCACCTGGATGTACTGTCACTCACTACAGAGCTATTCTGGCCTCATCAAATATTTTATGAAAGGTCATTGCTCTGAGAAATGTTTCAAATGGTAGGTTTTCAGATACTACGTAAAGCTGGTGATATCTTCAGAGAAGTGGAATTTTTGTCCATGCCTTTCAGATTACAATACCCAGCCCATCTCTAGACCAGGGAAAGTAATGCCTGTGTACACAAACAGGAGATACTGACTCATGAAGGGCCAAGCCAACCCCTGTGAGTGACTCACTGTGCCTTAGGAGATCAGACAGAGGAAATGCCAAGTGGTTGGGCTGCCTGCTAATGTCTGGTTCTGACTTGACTAGATTTAGAGTATGTGGACTCTGATTTGGGAGAGTTTACTGGGTCATTAGAGGACATCTCTGTTCACTTTTATTTACCATCAAGAGGGCATGAGATCCTAGGATGTGATTAGAAGTGCGCAAATAAATGCAATTTGAATTAAGTCATCCAGTCACGCAGCAGAGCAGGCAGGGGAGTGGAGGGTGAAGGGAGGTGCTAGGACCAGGCAGGGAGCGCTTAGAGGTTCTGGGCCCACAGGGCCCTGCTGTCTTTAGACCCCCTCTCTGTGCATTGGGGTGGGATTGGCTATTTGAGGGTAGCTGGGAAGGCTTTGACTCACAAAGATTTATGCCAGCATTTGTTATAACTTTGGTCTTCTCTGACGGAACAGCTTTGGGACAATTGGAAGTCACCATACAATATTCTCCCTTTTCTCCCTCTATAAAACTATGGCAATGGACTAGATACTCTTGAAGGACCACTCTCATTCCATGAATCCCCAGGGAGGAGCCACTTCACTTATTGGCCCTCACCAGAGGGGGGATCATAGGGACAGTGGCCAAGACTAGGGAAGGCAGAGGCAGGAAGGAATGGACACTGGAGAGTAAGATGCCAGAGGCCGAAGGCTTGGGCACCTTTCTCTTTTAGTCTTTCTATCATCAAACTGCGGGTGGGGTGGGCAGAACCTAGGGGCCCTCCTGCAGAGAGTGTGATAAAGCCCAGTTCCCTGGGAGAGCTGGGGATGGCAGGGCTGGGTGTCAGAGTTGTCCTCTGATGGCTTAGCTGTTGCCTGAAATCCTGCCAGGGAAGCATTCTGGGTTAAGTCCCTAAGTTAAGTCCCATTTCAGCTGCAGACAAGGGCCTTGGGGGAGGGGAATCATGTGTCCTCATTTCTCTTCCCTCTTGGGGCTGGGATTCCAGGAGGGTTGAAGTAGGGGGTAGAGGCAAGGAGCAAGGAGGTCAAAAGATAGGAAAGGCTGAGCGAGGTGGTGCACACCTGTAATCCCAGCAATGGCGGGGGGAGGGGGGGCTGAGGCGGGGGTCACAAATTCAAAACCAGCCTCAACTTTATGAGGCCATAAGAAACTCAGTGAGACCCTGACTCTAAATAAAATATATGTGGCTCAGTGTGCACGTCTAGTTTCAATCCCCAGGTCCAAAAAAAAAAAAAAAAAAAAAAAAGGAGGGGAAAGGAGGCGAAGGTAGATAAAACCAGAAGGGATAGTAAGAGGGTGTGTGATCCAAATGGCAAAAATTCTGTGTTGCCGATTGGACTCAGCTCAGGACTTCCCACTCTTCCCTCCCACCTCCTCCTCTTCTGAGTTTGGGTAGATTCTTTTCCTTCTTCTTGTTTATTAACTATTGAGATTTTGCTCATCAAACCTCCTTCATCAAATTATAAAAAGCAGGGAGTCTATACACTCCCTCTTTTAAAGTTCTCTTCTGAATTCTCCTTCTAAGAGGCTTCTCTATTTGGAGTGCCGGAGTCGGAACTTTCTCTGAAAATGTTTGGTCTCATCACACAGAGACTTGTGAGAGGAACATTTTTGGTGGTGAAAGGTAGAGGGAGGTCTAAACAGGTTTTCCAACTTCTAAGTCGTGTGCTCCTGCAACACACCACAGGGCTTTCAAGAAGAGGGAAGGGACTTGTGACTGGGAAGGGACAGGATGTCTGGGGGTTGCTACCTGATACCCGTGGGTAGCCCAATAGGAGGGGTGCATCTTTCCCCAAGCAGAAAAGGCAGTTCAGAAAAAGAAGCTGCAGCATCAAGTGCATGAAGATTTGCAAATGAGTCAAGAGGTGGGACCTCCGGCCACAGATTTACAGCCAGGGCTCAATGAAATGTCCCACCAGCATTTGTTGTCACTTTTGCTTTATTATTGCAGTGGGGGAGTGAACCCAGGGTCTTGCCCTTGCAAGGTGAGCTCTGGACCACTGAGCTACATTATTTTTCTTTTTAGCTTTTCCTTCTAGGCTTCATGGTGCTGTTTGCTCATTGTAGAAATTTTAGAACTCAGGGAAAATGATAAGGGGTTGAAGAAAATGGGCCATAATTTACTACCAACTTCTAAAGAATGGACACATTCACTTCAAGTCTTTTCTTGCTTGTTTTTGTTTTGTTTTGTTTTGTTTTTAGTACTGGGGATTGAACCCAAGGGTGCTTAGCCACTGAGCCACATCCCCAGCCCTTTTTAATATTTTTATTTAGAGGCAGGGTCTCTCTGAGTTGTTTAGGGCCTTACTAAGTTGCTGAGGCTGGCTTTGACCTCATGATCCTCCTACCTCAGCCTCCTGAGTCACTGAGTCCAGCTATAAGCATCATTTTAAATGGCTACATGGCATCCTGTCTAAAGTATGGGTCTATTTTACGTAAAAATTGTGTTTTCTTTCTTTCTTTTTTTTTTTGGTACATTGTTGCATATCTGAGTTGTTTCCCCTTTTAAGTTATTTCAAGTCAATCTGAATTGACCCATTGGTGCACAAGTCCTCTAGATTGGGCTCCCAGGGTGGGCTGACCAGCACAGGTTTCCCTTAATCCTTGGGGGCCTGTCTTTCCTAGACTCTTTTCCTTCTGAGGAACGAGCTTGAGGCTCATTCTTAAGCCATTGTCCTCCACCTCATTATTTCCAAATTTTGTACCAGTTGGCATTCACACGAACACTGGGTGGAAATTCAAGTTATTTTAAGAGGGCCTTTGCAAGCTGGAAAATCCCTCATGTTGGTTTGCTCACAAGGAAAGTTACACATCCCTCTGACCTCCCATCAAAGGGCCAGACTTCTTAGCCTGTCCCCCAAATAATGATACCATTAAGTATCACACCATTAATTGTCACCTTTAAGTCTCTCTCTCTCTCTCTCTCTCACACACACACACACACACATACACACACACAAAAAAAATCAACAAATCTTTAGGTAAGTTCTAATTTCATTCTGAGTATTTTGTATGCAATGGAATCCTCATAGCAGCCCTGAGAGATAGCACCATTCCAATTTTATAGATGAAGAAGCAGAGGCTTGGATATGATAAGGAACTTACCCAAGGGATCTGGTGGTGAGAGGTAGAGGGAGGTCTAAACAGGTTTTCCAACTTCTAAGCCACACACCACAGGACTTTCAAGAAGAGGGAAGGGACTTGTGACTGTATGCTGAGGTCTGGATTTCTAAGGGTTTGAGAGTCACTTGAGAATGGGAGGTAGAAGGGAAGGTTAGGGTGTCATGGGCACAGGTTTTGGCCTTATCATCTGGGTCACCTGAGATTGAAGGCAACAGGTGGCTGCTTAAGGCTATGGCTCTGGAAGGACAGGTCTTATCATTCTGATGTAGGCAGAGATTTTCCAAAAGTGCCACTCCTGTCCCAATTACATGGTCCAGGCTCCAGGGCCCTGGGGACTGGATTTCCCTAAACTGAGACAGTATAGCTGCTCTATTTCCCTGAAATACCAGACACTTTTAATTTCATATCCTAGTGCAAACACAAAGTCAGTAACTGCAAAAATATAATTGCATGTGCCATATACAACCCATGCTCATTTGTACACAGTTTTTTCCCCTCTCTTTATTCTCTTTTCTTTGTTTGCTTTTAACTTCCCTTTCTTCCCTTCCTTATTCACAACAGAGTCCTGTCCCTTCCCTCAGGTAACCCATGTTCATAACTACTCTTCCCCTGGCCATATTTCTGCATGTTATGTGATGTCACGGTGGTACATGTGTCTATATGTAGTGTATGTATATGTGTATACATTCATTTGCATATATACATACATATACAAATATTTATATACCCAGTATTTTTGGACAATTAGTGTACAAGTTAATGGCTACTTGACTGTGACTTGCTTTTATTCCCCCATAAGCTATCTGGAGATCCCTTTATGTCAGGTATTCTATATTGTTTTAGTCCATTTTTCTGTTGCCATAATAAAGTACTGTGACTGGGGAATTTTCAAAAACTTGAGATTTTGCAGTTCTAGAGACTGGGAAATGGAGAAGCACAATGCTGGCCAGGGCCTAATGCTGCCTCAACTCATGGTGGAAAGTGAAAGGGTGAGTGGGCAAGTGCTCACGAGGAGAAACACAGGCAGCTGCTTTGCTTTAAACAATTTGCTCTGGAAATAATGAAGCCAGTCCCGCTTAGTAACCTGAGGACCTCCTAAATACCCTTCATCCTGACACCACCACAATGGCAATCCAATTTCAACTCAAGTTTTGGAGGGGACAATGCATATTCAAACCGTAGCCCATATCTAACTCATTCTTTTAAATAATGGCATAAGGCCAGGTGTGGTGGCATCCACCTGTAACCCCAGCAACCCAGGAGGCTGAGATAGGAGGATCATAAGTTCCAGTCCAGGCTTAGCAATTTAGTGAGGCCCTAAACAACTCAGTGAGGCCTTGTCTCAAAATTAAAAAGAAAAAGGGCTGAGGATGTGGCTCAAGAGTAAAGCACCCTGGCTTCAATCCCCAGTACCCTGCCCCCCAAATTGGCATGTTATTCCCTGGTGTGTTGTACCAAACTGTCTTTAGCTCTTTTCTTATGAATTGTAATTTCATCGGTTTCCATTTTCCCCCTTTGTGAACATGCTGCAACAAATGTCCTCGCACATATATCCTTTTGTACTGATGATTTTATGCCTATAGGAAATATTCCCAGAAGTAAGATTTTTAAGATCAAAAGGTATATGCATTTTCAATTTTAGTGATAGCACTAAAACAGTTGGCAGTCTAGGTGTCTGTCAACAAATTAATAGGTTAGAGAAAATGTGATATATATATATATATATATATATATATATATATATATATATATATATATATATATATATATAATGGAGTTCTATTCAATCATAAAGAAGAACAAAATTATGTCATTTGCAGGAAAATGAATGAAAATTGGAGAGCATCATTTTAAATGAAATAAGGCCAAGACTCAGGAAGTCAAGGATCTTATGTTTTCTGTCATATGTGGAAACTAGAGAGAAAAAAATTTAAAAGGGCCTCATAAAAATAGAAGGGAGACCAGCAAGGAGGAGGATGGGGTGGAGGAGGAGGGGAGGGAAAGGGAAGGTACTGGGGAATGAAATTGATGACATTTTGTTATGTGCATGTATGAATATGTCATGAGGAATCACACTATTATGTATAATCATAATAGACCAAAAATAAAATCAAATGGTTCTGATACCTTGCATTTCTGCCAGCAATACAGAATATCATTTTTCCACATCCACACTAGCAATAGGAATTTTAGTTTTTTAAATCTATTTGCTTGTCAAAAGATATGAAGTGAGTTAGGTGCAGTGGCACACACTTGTAATCCCAGTGACTCAGGAAGCTGAGAGAGGATTCCAAGTTCAAAGTCAACCTCAGCAACTTAGCAAGACCCTGTCTCAAAGTAAACTACAAAAAGGCTGGGATATAGCTTAGTGTTTAAGTACCCCTAGGTTTAATGCCCAATACCAAAAAAGACATAAATGATATTTTATTATTGTATAATATTTATTTCTGTCTACTAGATTTGATTGTCTTGTGTTTGCTAGCTGTTTGGATTTGCTTCTCAGTGTTTGTTTGTTTATTTTTTCAGTATTAGGAATTGAATCTAGGGCCTCATGCTTGCTAGGAAATACTACTACTGTATTGAATTACCAGCCCTTTTCATCTTTTTTTTTTTTTATTTCACTAATTTGCTCAGATCCCTTTGCTGAACCCAGGTGTGCTTTACCACTGAGCTACATCCCTAGTCCTTTTTTTTACTTTGAGGCAGTGTCTTAACTAGGTTGCTGAGGGTCTCACTAAGTTTCCCAGGCTGTTCTCAAACTTGCCATCCTCCTGCCTCAGCCTCTTTTGGTCTACTGTGATTATACATAATAGTGTGATTCCTCGTGATGTATACAGAGATGCACTTAACATAATGACATACCTATAATCCCAAGTTGCTGGGATTATAAACGTGCCCAAAGGTGTCTGACTACCTTTCGTTTTATTTTACCACTTGGGTATATTCCTAAAACAATGCATCATTTAATTTGGATGTTTATATAATTGGAATCATGCAGTATGTGTGTGTGTGTATATATATTTTTATTGCATTTTTTTGCTTAATATTTTGTTTTCAAGATTTAGTCATATGGATGTATTAGCTGAATTCACTTTTTATCAACACTGTATTATGGTCTATTATTGCTAACGTTTGACTGTTCCCAGTATTTTGCTCCTACACTATGAATATTTGTTTTAAATTATATTTCAAAAATTTTAGATAGTTATAATTTTTATTAAGGTTGAACACAAATACAGTTTAAAATGTAAAAGAAGGGCTTGGGGGCCTATTTCTGTGATAGAGCACTTGCCTGGCAGATGCTAGGCCCTTTGATCCCTAGCATGGAAAAATGAAATATGAAAGATAAACAAGACTTTTTAAAAAATGAGCAGTTCCTTCCCCTCCATCCCAATCCCCTTTTCCTGTTCCTTGAAAATAATATGCATATAATGTTTGAATGTTTAGTTCTCTTTCATATAAACCTTCTCATCCCAATGCATGTCCTATCCTCCCATTGTCTTGTGTTTCCATATAATTGTGTTGCAATATTTACTAGATCAATCTTATTGCTATATAACTGCTTTTGCAATTATTTGTCTTCCTTGGACAATTTCTTCCGTTCTGTATAATTAAGACTTTAATGCATGCTTAGTTTTTAAGTACTTTGCACTATTAAATGCAAACTCACCCTAGCCCCCTTGGTGGATATCTGATCTCCATGTGTTCAACCACATTCTTAGTCTATCAATTTCGTCATCTCGATGGTATCTTACCAGGTGTCTGCTGTCCTGCTGCACCTGGGGCTGGTTGCTGGTCTGGCGTGGTCTGCCTTGAAGGCTCCCCTCACAACCATCCAGCAGTTTTCCCCTTACTTGTCTCCTGGATTCCACATCTTCCTCCTTCTTGTATCAATCCATTGTGTTCTTGGGTCACATCATCCAGATGACAAAGGGTACATTAATTTTGAGTCCTTAACATATGCAAATATCTTTGTTTTACCCTGACACTTTGTTAATAATGTAACTGGCAAGGGAATTCTAGGTTGAAGTCATTTTTCCTTATACTTTGGAAAGCATTCCCCCGTTGTCTGCCAGCTGAGAAGCCTGATGACAGTTTTGATCTTTGTATTTTGTAAGTGAAGCATATTTCACCCCTGAAAACACACTGTATGAATCTTCTTTTTGTCCTTGGTGTCCTGAAATCTGTGCCTTATTGTAGATCTATTTCCATATATTACTTTGGGCATTTGGTAACCTCATTTGATCTGGAAACTTATGCCCTTTCATTCTGGGAAGTTTTCTTAAATTACTTTATTGCCAGGTGTGGTGGCACACACCTGTAATACAGCAACTCAGGAGGCCCAAGAGAGAGGATGGTAAGTTGAGGCCAGCCTCTGTGACTTCACAAGACCTTATCTCAAAAATAAAAATAAAACAATGGGCTGGGGATGTAGCTCAGTAATAGAGCTCTCCTAGTTAAATCCCTAGTACCATAAAAAACTTATTTTATTGAGGATTTTCTGTCTTACCTTTGGATTTTATTATTCTCTGCTATTTTCCATCTTTGTTATACTTTTGGGGAGAGTTCTTCAATAATATCTTCAAAACTTTATTTTAAAATAACTTTCAGTTCTACTATAATATTTTTAATTTCCAAGATTTTTTTTTCATTGTAGCTTCTAGTTCTTGTTTTTGCTCTATGATTTAAAAAAATCTCTAAGAATAATAATAATAGCTTTTTGTATTATTTTCTTCTCCTTGAATAGCTTTCTGTTTCCTCTATACTATTTTTTTTTTTCATTGCTAAGCATTGAACCCAGGACTTCATAAATTCTAGGCAAATGCTCTATTACTGAACTACATTCCCAGCCCCAGACTTCTTTTCAAAAAAGGTTTATTTTGGACTCTGTCACAGTAGATACTTCCTCTAAAAGCTAGCGATGGGTTGCTGACTCCTTATTTAACAGTGGAACTAAAAAGTAGATTTGTCCAGGCATGGTGGTACATGCCTTTAATTCCAGTGACCTGGGAGGTTGATGTAAATTTGAGGCTGGCCTCAGCAGCTTAACAAGGCCCTAAGCAATTTAGCAATACCTTGTCTCAAAATAAAAAAAAATAAAAAATAAAAGGGACTGGGGATATAGCTCAGTGGTCAAGTGACCCTGGGTTTAATCCACAGTACCAAAATAAAATTATATAAACAAACAAATAAATAAAGAATTATTTTAAGCTCTGATTATGTGGGTGGGGCTTAGCATAATCTGGGTGGACTGTTCCATTGTTGATTTGTATGTATGTATGTATGTATGTATGTATGTATGTATCTTTCTTTTTTCTTTCTTTTGGCAGTACTAGGGTTTAAACTCAAGAGCTTTTTACTACTGAGCTATATCCCCAGCCATTTTTATTTTCTATTTTGAGAAAGGGTCTCACTAAGTTACCCAGGCTGGCCTCAAATTTATGCCTCTTGTCTCAGCCTCCCAAG
The DNA here is from genome assembly GCF_045843805.1 of Urocitellus parryii. Classification (NCBI taxonomy): domain Eukaryota; kingdom Metazoa; phylum Chordata; class Mammalia; order Rodentia; family Sciuridae; genus Urocitellus; species Urocitellus parryii. Next base: position 27,454,661 of record NC_135543.1, read on the forward strand.
TTGCTGGAATTACAGGTATGAACCACTTTGCCTATCCTACTGATATCTTTAGATGTTTCGTTTTGGATTAGGGATTATCTTTAGAGAAATACACTGTAGTTACTTTCCTGGGGCCGTGGGCCTTGAACCTATTTTCTGGAAACTAAGATATACAAGAACCTGGCAGACCCCATACCAAGTAAACACTTAGCTTTGTGCTGCTCAGCCTTTTCCTAGTCATGACACACATAGATTTTCTACAGTAAACTGGTAAAATATCAATGAGGCTGATTGCTTGGGGTGACTGCCCTGGAAGCTCTAGTTGTGGGACTCCACCTGGTCACCCCGTGTGAATGTGAGCTTCTTAAGAATTCTCTCTTTCTTGTATTTTTTCCTGGCTTCATCCAGAGCCAAGGCCCAGATAGACACATAACTGCAGCTTTTTTTTCCCTCAACAGCAGGGGATGTTCTGGCTTAACAATGAGGGGGCCATCTTTTTGGAGGTCTTAATATAATGTGATACCCACTCTGCTTGATCCCTAGGTTTTTATCCCTTCTCCCTTTCTCATAGATCTTAGGACACAGGGATTGGCAGATACCTCCAAGGGTAGGCCCCAGCTCTGGCACTTTCTCAGGCCACTGTGTTTGCATTTTATAATCTTTTGTAGCTTCTGGAAATTCTCCTCCTTTCCTCCAAGCTCATAAATATCTTTTATGAAAATTAAAATATAAATATCTTTTATAAACCCAAGATTTTTAAATGTGCTGTACTGGAGGTCTTTTGCTAAGTACCTTGTCTACCATAAAGCTGGAAAATGAAATTCCAACATAATTCAGGATAAGACCTGCCTGTTTTTATGTGACCAATTTTTGCTCAGTGTCCCTCAGTGCAGCATGCTCTGGTAGATACTGAGGAACATAAAAGTAATAAAATCTGGTTCTCTTTCTCAAGGAAGCTTCTAATCTAACAAGGGAGAAAAGTATGGTACAAAAAGAAATGGTGTTTGAAGGACGTGCTGGGAGGAAGAAACTGTTTTAAACTTGTTCAGCAGGTGGAGGTGTGAATGGAAGCCTTTTAAGAGGGGGCCTTGCCTGCAACTGAGCACTTAATGCAAGCGGGAGTGGTAGTGTTCCTATAACTCAGTTATAGGAAAGACTTCAATTGAAGTAATTTTTTTCCCCTTCTTTTCTAATTTATTGGTTTTTTTTCATTACACATGACACAAGAATCCATTTTAATATAATTATACAAGCATGGATTATATCTTATCAGTTGAAGTCTTCTTTCCCTCATCTCTACTCTATTCTTTGGGTTTATGCTGAATCAATCCAGCTCTGCAGATTTTTTCCTCTCTCCTGCCCATGGAAGCTAAGTTCAGAGTCTGTGACCAGGTGGAGGATTGCACATGGACTGTGAACCTGGGAGGAATGACACACTAGGAGGGATGGGTTGGGGTTACTCAACAGTTGAGGTGGAGGTGAGAGTCTGGAGAAGGTAGCTGAAGGAGTCCAGTCTGGCCATCCCTCTAGACTGTCCCCAGGGCTGCACCAGCTGCTTGTTTCAATCTGTTTTCCAAGTCTAGTTCCCCAGCCTTTCTGTCATTTGTCATCTACCACTGTGTTCTTTTTCTGCCTAAGTTAGAGTTCATTTTTATTATCGATGGTGTGAATTATGACTTGTTGTACGAAAGCTCTTGCTCCCTGCATCCCCCTTTCTGCTCCCTGTTGGTTATGATGACCAGTGCTGCTCCCCTTTACCTTTCAGTGGGGACTGCCAGCCCATAGAATGTTCTCAGGGGCAGGAGGAACTCACTCCATGGTGGGGCAAACAGCAGATGCCTGTCCAGGGCCTTACCTGAGGCCAGCATTGTCCCACTGACTATTCCTGAGGGCTAACATGCAACTAATTTCTTGGAAGGGACACAAAGATCTGGTGTGCCTTGCTTAAGAACAATAGACAGTGGCTACAATTAATCCAAACTGGCTTCCCCACAGTAGGAAAAGAGCTTTGCACGGAAGGTCAGAAGGACTCAGGCTCTATGCTGGGAATTTTCCAGAGGATCTTTCAGAACCCTACTTGTCCTCCTTAAAGATTTGTTCCACCCTAGAGACTGAGGCCATAACATTCCTAAGCAAGAGAAATGGAAAGTGGCACTAAAAGGTACAAAATGTGCTCACATATGGAAATCTATTAACCTACATTAACAGATTTCAGTAAGGGTGCATGGAAAAACAGCAGTACACACACTGGAAACACACATCCAAATATGCACAGGTAGATAAAAGGCCTGGGCATTCCTTCCCTAATGGTCACCATAAAATAAATGCAAGCCAGATGCAGGGGTGCATACCTATGGTACCAGCTGTTTGGGAGGCAAAGGAATTGCTTGAGCTCAGGAGTTGGGGGGCAGCCTGCGAGGGAGGGAGAAAGGAAGGAGAAGGGAGGGAGAATACAGATGCAGTAAACATGTGGCTGGGGAGGGACAGGGAGCATTCACACTTCAAGTTCTGCTAAAGTCATAGCAATTAATAAGGTGTTGTCTTTTCTTGATCCTTTAAATTACAAACCAAAAGGAAATGGAATGGCTTCTTCAGTACCTGTACCTGAACAAAAAAAAGGAATTTGTTAAAGTCATGAAAGAATAACCTTGGGAGACAGTGATTTCTCCCCTACTATTTCCTACACTTAGTTATGTGAACTTGAACACATCACTTAGCCCCTTGAATCTACCATCATTCTTGTGAGGAATGGGGATAAGTTGATCTGAAAGAGTTGGGCTTCAGGAAGAACTAATGCTCAGGAATCTCAGGAATCCCAGAGAAGAACCTTGTACACCATTGTAAACACCATGCAAAATTTCACCCTTTCCTGCTCCCTGGAGCCTAAAATGAGTTTTTGCAAGGACAACTGTCTCTCTTTTTCTTATACAACCAGACAAGAAACTGTAGCCCCCTGGAGCTAGACTGAAGTGTCAGTGATTAGTAAAGAATCTTATGAAAGCTTTTGGTAAGGAGTGAAGGAGCATGGCGATGAGAATCCAAAGAGGAATGGGGGTGGGGATTACAGAGAGGACAGGGTGGAGACAGGCCGTAGACAAAGTGTCCTGTTTTCCCGCACTGTGACGGTTGTTTAATCCTTTGCTGTTTCTTGGATACCTTGTTTACTGAGCCAGATGCCTTGAGGCTTGCCCAGGTCTGCATTTGCTGTTTCACTGGGCACTCTTTGTACACAATAAAATATGTGGCATCGAGTTCTGGGAAGCACCTGGATTTCAAGATGTCTTTCATTAACATATGCATAAAAAGGTGTACAAGGGATTGGGGCCTGCAGGGAAACTACCATTTATTTGAAGAAATCCTCCAGAAGAGGGTGAGACACTGTGGAACCCAAGTTCCATCCTGGGTATATGTTGGCACCAGGAGAATGAGCAATTCCACTCTTCTTCCCTTCCCCTAATTACATGTGTGTAAGCTAGGGTTTGGGTTGAGCTACTGGGAATCCCAAAGACCTGATGTTATGAATACAAGTACACATAGAGTTTCTATCACCTGTCACCTGCCTGCTAGATGAGGGTGAGGATTGGCACCTCCTCTAGTTCCTGAGACCCAGGAGGATGACACCAGGTAGTAGAGGGCTTTCATAAGGATTGAGAGCAGGCTTGGTATCAGAATTTAAGTGAATTAAGGAGGATGAGAAAGAGATGCTCCCTTCCTTGTTTTGAAGACTTGAGATGAGGCAAAGTTCTGGCTGGGGAAATATGAAAAAGAAGTACTGAGCAGGCAGGGCTGGCTTCTTTCTTTATTCTGAGTAGAGGACTTTGCTGTCAAAGAGCTAGGGTAGAATTCAAAGAATGGCCAGTGTTCATTCATTCATTGAAGACATAATTCACACCAGGCAGCTACTACTGTGTGTTGGGGATGCAGAAGCCCAGTGTCTGTTCTCAGGGAACTCATGGCTTCTTTCTACCTCTGTGCCTCTGCTGACACCATTCCCTCTGCCTGACCTACTCTCCACTGATTCAAGGGTTTATCAGCTTGGGCACTATTGGCATTGTGGGTTGGATAACTCTTTCCTGTGGGGGATTTTCCCGTGTATCACATTCTTGGCAGCATCCCTGGCTTCTGCCCACTAGATGCTACCTACCCTTTCAGGTTGTGACACCCCAAAGCAGTTCTAGACACTGTCAGGTGTCCTCTGGGACCATGGAACCACTGATCTATTTTGAGTTTGTTCCTCTTTCATCCTCACTTCTTCCATGAAACTTACTTTTGCTACTTCTGCTCATGCTGACTTCTCATGGCTTGGGTTCCCATGCCCATCATTGCCACTGCTATGCTGCTTAACATGGGATCACCACTCCTTTCTTTTGATTCAGGAAAATGTTCTTGGAGACAAAGTTTCATGTAAGCACCATGAAAAATTACATCTCCTAGAATGAGCTGCTCTCATTCTGCCAGGGAGACCCCAGTTTCCTCAAATGTCAAATCACAATTTTCAACCCTGCATCATCAAAGATATGAAGGGGTCAATTGAGCAGGTTTCTAGGTAGCTTAGCTCTTCTTCAAATGAAGCAGATTTCATGTTGCATACCTTGAGTTTCTGTATGGGGTTTGGTTGGAATGATAACTATGGCTGAAACATGTCCAAACTCACTAGATTATCTTAAGCCTTTTCTAACATTCAATAATGAGATTTCATTTATTTGTATTGAACTGTGTCTCTCAACTAGATTGAGAGTACCTTCAGTGCTATCTATCTTGGCAATGTCTACAGTACCAATTCATTCACAGGCACGTCCATCAATATTTGATGTTTGATCATTTCTTTCTGAAGACTGAGGAGATTTTACTGTGATGCTGGTTCTTGGCATTCTCAATCTCCCAGCATTGGTTAGAAGTGGTTTTTCTTGCAAATCATAGAAAATCTAACCACAGGAGATTGAAACAACAGTGATTTTTTTTTTCTTTCACACGAGAAGAAAGCAAAGTCAGGGGTCATGGTTTAAAGATTTTCTGGGCCTTTCCCTTCCTCATGTCACAAGAAGGCTACTTCAAGGCAATACATCTACATTCAAGCCTGGAATCAGTGCCAGCCTCATTTGTGTCTTATTAGCAAAGCTAAAGCTTTCTCAGAACTGTCCCACCAATCTTCTGAATATATCTCTTTGGCCAGTACTGTATCCCATGACCACTGTAAGAAGCAGGGAGTCTGGGCTAGTGAATATTGACCTACTTTCAATTCTGCAGTAGAGAGTGCTCCTGGGGGGAAACAGTGGAGGCTGGATGCTGTGCAGGTCAAGCAGCAGGGTCTGCTATCACCTCTACTCAGCACCTATAGCTCCGGAAGGCAGGCAGCCAGGGGGATCTACCTGCCTCAACTTCAGATTTTTGCCTCAGCCCTGGGCTTCTGCCTCAGTAGTGCAGTCTAGGAAGCGTAGCTCTGTCCCATGGCTCAGAGTGGCTTTCTGAGAGGAGGGATGATGGTTCAGTGCTCTTGGAGAGGGGCTTAATCCATCTGTGGTTTAGGTTTTCCTTTCCTCTTGGCAGAACCTGAAGTTGGATTAGGAGACTCCCCAACAAGGAAGCAATTAAACAAGTTAGACGATGCTGCCTGGTTTTGAAATGCCACAGGTTTAACTAGGATTAGAAGTACCAATTTGAGCATTAACTCAATACATTCTTTGATCCTTTCTGCTGGCCGAAGTATGGAAAAGAAACCAATAAAAACAATTTTTACTCTGATTTTACCTTTCCACAGACCCTTGCAAGAGCTCCCTCATATTATCTTACTCATCACTTCTTATTATTATTGCTATTTTTTTTTTGGCATGGGGGATTGACCCCAGAATGCTTTGCCACTGAGCTATATTCCCCCTTTTTAACCTTTTAAGACATAGTCTTGTTAAATTTGGCCTTGAAATTGCAGCTCTCCAGGCTCAGCCTCCCAAGGCACTGGGATTACGGGGGGTGTGCCATTGTGCTTGCTTCTATTACCACTTTCTGATTAATCTCTTTGTTCATGTCCTTTCGTTCCTCAAAAATTTTGGCCCTCATTTACATCCATAGCTCCTACCAGACCTCTACTTCTCAGAGAGGCAGATGAGGCAATATGGGTCAAACTTCCCTCTGCAGAAAACTGAAAAGTTTGGTGAACTTTTTTAAAAAAGATTTTAAAAAATCTTTTCCCCTAAAACATCAAAAAGCTAATAAGATAGATATACAAAATGGCTAGTGAAGATCTAGGAGATGATCCAGAGAAGTGAGCTGGGGGGCCACTTCTTCCTAGGAAGCCTTTGCTGATCTGAAGAATAATTGAGAAATGAGTGGATTTAAAATTTTTCAAGTGTCTATGGGCCCAGAAATTAAAATATTATTGCTTACTTTCTTTTCCAGGCTATGGGCTCTGATAAACTCCTTGGTACTTAAGAGTTGAGGTTCCAAAGGTAATTAGAAACTGTATTTGACAGTTTTAGCTTCAAACTTTAGCTTAGCTATTTGGATGGCATAAAAAACTTGTCTTGACTTTTTAAAAACATTTTTTTTTTAAAGCCAAGGGTGCTTTACTACTGAATCCTTTTTTAGAGACAGGATCTCACTAAGATTGCTGAGACTGGCCTCTCACTTGAGATTCTCCTGCTTCTACCTCTCCTGCCCGGCTGAAGCCTTGAATTTGGATTAAAGGGATCATGGATTGCTAGTGTCCCTAGATGCCTGACAGAGCAAATAAAAATCCTATTTAGAAGAAGATGTCATCTTAAATTCTCAAATTATTTCCATAGATACTTTTTCAAACATAATGTTCAACTCACAATAAAAAATAATTAAGCATATGAGGAACAAAGATGACATAAATGAGAACCAGCACAAACAAGAGGTAATAAAAATACTCATGGTTATTCTTTCCTTTTATATTATTTTGTTTTGAGATAGGTTTTTTTTTTTTTTTTTTTTTAAATTGCCAAGGCTGGCCTCCAACTTGTGATTCTCTTGCCTCAACCTCCTTAGTAGCTGGACTAAAGCACAGACCATCTTCATGGTTATTCTTGACTGTGGAATTATCATGCATAGATTTTAAAGAAACTATACTTATTATGTATTTAAGGATATAAAAGCCAAACTTAAAATTTGGCAATAGCTAAAATTTATTGGTAGCTATAAAACAATAACTGTGCAGATTTGACAAAGAACCTCCAGAAACATTCTAATTAAAAATATAATAACCAAAATAAAAATCTCAGCAGATGTTTATCTGAAAATACTGGCAGTAAGAGAATTATAAATCAGGTCAGAAGCAACATAACAGAAAAAGGATAAGAAACGCAACATGTAATATATAGTAAGAAACATATAGAATATAGTAAGAATGTACAGTATATTCAAAAGAAGCCCCAAAAGTAGGAGGGGCAGGGAAGAGAATGAATGAAAATGATCTGAAGAAAGAAATGTTGATAATTTGCCCAAATTGACAAAAGTCCTATTAATCTCAAGCAAAACAATTATGAGACACTCACCTAGATACCTCATAGTCAAATTTCAGATGGTCAAAGGCAAAGAGAAAAACCTTTAAAATAGTAGGCAGGGGACAAAAGTCAGGAGAAACAGAAAGAGGGCAGACTTTGCAAAAAATACAACAGAAATGAGAAGACAGTACAGTGATATGTTCAATTCACTGAAAGAAAATATGGCCAGTCTAGAACTTTTCACCTAATTATCCTTTAACAATGATGGTAACATGAAACCAGTCAATTAAATAAATAAATAAACTTTTTTTGTTGTTTTGTGGTAGTGGGGACTGAATTCAGGGGTGCTTTATCACTGAGCTATACCTGTAAGCTTTTTAATTTTTTGAGACAGGGTCTCTCTTGCCAAGGTAGGACTTGAACTTGCAATCCACCCACCTCAGACTCCTGAATTGCTAGGATTATAGGCAGTGCATTACTATTTCCAGTTCAAAGATATTTCTTTGAAGAAACAGAAATGACCTCAGATGGAAGTCTGTAGATGAACAAAAAATAAAGAGGGATAAAAAGGCTATGCAGATAAATTTGGATGAATACTAACTATATAAAACAAAATAATTATGTCTAGTGAAGTTTAAAATATACAATCAAAAACATGATAATAGAATACAGATTATGAAGGGGTAAATGGAATGAAAATGTCTTAAGACTTTACACTGTCTGGAAGGGGGAAAAGTAATAGTTAATATTTAGGTCTGATAAATCAAGGATGGATGTTGTAACATCAAGAGGAGACGTGACATATTAATAAAAATGTGTAAAATCCCATCAAGTTAACTTTCAGTGGTTTATGTAATGGCCCTACGAGTTTTATCTTTGATTCTCACAGCTCCCCTTAATACCTAGGCTACAGCAATCAGATCTATGTCCTATTTCTGACTACCTGAGTTCCTGTCTTTGTTCATTTAATTGATTCCTTTCTCCTTTGAGGCCCTCTCATCACATTGATTAAAATCCACATCTGTCTAGTCATCCCACAATTTCTGTCTCTGCCACAATCATGTTTTCCCTACTGTGCCATCCATGACTACTGTGTCCACCAAACTTCTAGAGTCTTGAAGGACTGAATCACTCAAGATTGGATTTACTGTACACTGTTTTATGTTGGGGTTATTTGGATGGTAAGTTTTATTTTCTTCTGGATTATAGGTTCTTGGAGGACAAGGATCATGCCATTAATAGCTTTTGTATCTCCTATGTGTCCATCATAATGCTTTGTACACAGAAACAATAATATTTACAGAATCAGGTAACCATGGAAAGCAATTTAATATCTGAGTCATTTCTTAGTTGTTAAAATGACTAAAACAGCACCTACTCTAACTCACAGTACTGCTGAGACTTAAATGGGATAGATAATAGATATGAGAATCTGAATTATATAATACATTATAAAGAATTATGAAAAGTAATAAGCACTGATAGATCAAGCAGTCATGGGAATTTATAATATGAGGAACACTGAATTATCAATGCTAACATATTTAGAAGAATCAGAAGTCATTATGTGGCCCTTCAGAAAGTTGATAACAGAATTAAGATATCTGTTTACTCACTTATGCAATGACATGATAAGGACATACTAAGTGGCTGTGAGCAGAAATAAATTTTCTATCCTCATCTAGCTCAGTCTGGTGGGGGACCTGATAAAGGTGGTGATGGATATAGATATTCATAAGATGCTGCAAAAGCAGAGATACATCTGACCCAGGAGAGGGAAGTATTAAATGGCCTTCCTGGAAGAGGTGACCACCAAAACAAGGCTTGAAGAACAAACAGGAGCAAGATAATGGAAGAGTCTATTTCAGGAAGAAGAAATAGCATATCTAAGGGCATTTGTATTCAAAATGCAATCTCTTTATAGCGAATTTTTAGCAGTTATATGTAGATGTGGAAGCCTACTGATTTACTGGATAGTTACATGCACACCAGAATACTGAGTGTTTTGTGTAAGGTTATGAGCCACACTAAACAGCATGAAAGCTCTCTCCTCTCCAATGGATTCCCTAGCTCATTTAGTTCAGCAGTTCTTTAATTTGAGCATGAATCAGAATCACTTAGAAGGCTTGTAAAAAGAAAGATCGATGGGCTGATCGCTGAGTTATTGATTCTGTAGGTCTGACATAGTCCTATATATTCCACACTTCTTTTTTCTCCTATATCTTGCCCGCCTCCCCAGTTCTAGGGATTGAATCCAGGGGTGCTCTACCACTGTGCTTTTTATTTTGAGACAGGGCCTTGCTAAGTTGCCCAGCCTCCAACTTTATGATCACCTGCCTCAGCCTCCGCAGTCGCTGTGATTACAAATGTGCACCATCATGCCCGGCTACACTCTGCATTTCCCAGGTGACAATGCTGCTGGTCTGGGAACTACTGGAAACAGTGCTCTAGTCCAACCTTTTCTTCCAGATGAGTAACTGAGAGGTAGAGAGGAAGTTATTATTAACTAGTCTTATCTCCAGGGCGTTCTTCTCCTCAAGAATCCCAAATCTCGGTGATCTCACTTTCAATCACCCATAAGGTAAAGTAACTGGTTGTGCCAATCTACATTAGAACTCACTTTTAAAGAAAAAAACACAACATTTTAAACTAAGGGGCTGCAACTTTAAAAGTGAATTCAGGCAGGTACCTCGGCAGGCGGGTCCCAACATGCCCATGATCAGGGCCCACTCTGCCCAGAAACCCTGCTTTGCAGGCGGTGGCCACCCAGTCGCAGGAGAACCCGGTACGCGCTCCCACGCTGAGTGACTGGGTCTGAAGCCACGCCAACACAGTGCGACTCCGGGTCCGCGGCCGCCCCTTTGAGTTTGAGAAGCTTTTTGGCACCGCCAGAGGCGGTTTTGTTCTGAGAACCGTGGGTCCCACGCAATGTGACAGTTTAATAATTGCCGCAAACGCGACTTTATTGAGGTACCTGGGATTAAGGCTGTTGTTGGGACCGGAAGAGTAACGCCCAGCCGCAAGGTACCCAGCTTCCGGCCATCAAGTGTCCCACCCTTCTCCTTCCCCCACTTTCTCCCGCCCAGCCCAGAACGTCCCTGAAAACCTTCCCGGCTGCAACAGTTCCGTCCGCCTGAAGGTTCTCAGGCAAGGTCAGGGACTTCCACCTTTCCTCTCTCGTCCAAGAGGGATTTTTAAAGCTTGTTTAGTTCTCTGGGTCTTGTAGTTTATAGTGTCTCCGTGGTGTCTGTCTTGATTTCTGCAGTCTAAGGCTTAATATAACAACTATTATTATTAATTATTGATAATAGATAAGTGAACGATGCTGAGCCCTTTAGTTTATTATTAATCGTGAGTCTTCAATCTACCTTTTTTGTTTTGTTTTGTTTTTAAGTAGACATCGTGGCATGGATAGCACAAACTTTGTACCCTCCAGGAATTTAAATATAATGTTGGGAAGGGAAGACAAATGCCACAGGTAGATTTCACAAGCCACTCTACTCCATTTCTCTGGAGGTGTGTCTAGGAATAATTCAGACTGAATCCATGTTGCCATCTGTGAATGTTGGGGGAAAAGGGGTCAATAGAAGCTTCAGAAAGGAAGTGTGGCTTGAAGTGCACTTAGGAGGGCTGGGTAGCCATTAGCTAGGTGAACAGAAAAGGGACTTTCTGGTTGGAAGTGGAATAGGAGATAAGTGAGGTGAGGAACAGCATGACCAACGTGGATGGAGGGGAGGCTCACATTGGTGGGAAGTGCATGTCAATATGTGAAATCTCAGAGTCCTGCCTTTGAATGTGACCAGTAGCCTCGGTAAAACCACAGAATGTGATCTCCCTTCCCTAATTTTAGGCCCCACCTGAGACCTAGAATAGAGACTGAGTAATGAAGTCTTAAGGGCTGCCTTTACTACCTCTCTCAGAGCCACTGGAAAATGGCACATGGTCTGGGCATATACATGAGGTTCAAACCAGGAAACAGGAAGCTGTCTGGGGAAGCCACATAATAGGAGAGGACATTTGTCTTCTGTGGTGATCTTTCTGATTAAGAAAACTATGTCTAAACATGGTTAATAGCTTAGTCAACACCAGTGAAGCAGGCTGAAGAAATGTCAGTTTCGATGGGTTCTTAGTTAATAATCAGAGCAGGGCTAGAAGGGAAAGATACAATATAATAATCCAAGCAGAAGAGAAAGCATTCCCAGGGAGGGCTGATTTTTATGAAAAATACTTCATTTATTAATATTTTATTTATTATAATAGACTTTTCTGTGGGACGCCATTCTCACACGTGATCGGGTGCCTCCCGTTGAGGGTCTGAGGCACTTTGGCATATGTCGAAGTTTTTCCCGTCCCTCTCCTGATGAGAGAGCCCATCCGTGTGGGGGTGTGCCTAACCACTGACCCCGGGGACCCAATCGCTGACCCTGACCTTGGAGTGCAGCCCCCCCTCAACCTTCATTGGATGGAATTCTCCCCTGAATCTCTGGTTCCCTAATAAAAGGCTACTCCCCGGCGTGCTCGCTCTCTCTCTCCTGCTAGCCCTGAGTAATCCTTGCTGCCCTGCTGGGCGGCTAGAGGAGCAAACCAGAGAGGGGAGCCGTCTCGGACCTAGCAATAGAATTAAGGTAACTGAGTCTGTGTGTTTTTATTTCGATCTCGTCTAACTAACTTTATGCCTAGAACCTCATTAATGAAACCACTGCGCAGGCCGCGTGGTAGATTTGGCGCCCACGAGGGGGGCATTCTAGATTAGTTAGATTGAGTGGGAGCGCGCTATAAAGATAAGGAAAAAAAGATATAAGGATAGGAAAAAGGAAATAAAGAAATAAAGGAAAAAGATAAAGATAAAGGAAGAGGTGACATTGGGTCACAAAAGTACCTGGAGTTATTGAAGGAAAGAGACGTTAAATTAATTAAAATGGGAAATTCAACTTCTACTGATAAGGAAATGTACCTGACTATTTTAGACAGTATAATTAATCAGAAAGGGAAACAGATTAAGAAAACTCAGTTATTACAATTTTTAAAGATTGTAGGTGAATATTGTCCTTGGTTTTGTGAACAGGAATCTCCAAATTTACTTACTTGGGAGAAATTAGGAAGGAAGTTACAGAGAGTTTGTATTTCTAATGAATTACCTGGAGGCATTGAAAATATACAGAAAACATGGACCGCTCTAGAAGTTTGTCTTTTTGAATATATGGGCCAGAGTTCGTGGCCCCCTGAGGACCTTTTAAAAGGCATTCAACGAGCTGTTAGGTCTATTCAAATGGAGAATGAGCCTGAGGCTAAGTTAATTCCCTTTCCCTTAAGCCGTTTAAAAACAAAGGCACTAAGGGCCAAGCCAAAGGTTAGAAATGTGAACTTAAACTTGCAGCGCCATGCGGAGGATTCGGATGGCGCGGATCAGCCCGCCTTCTCGCCGCCATCCTTTCCTCCTGGCGGGGGCCAAGCAACAATATGGGGAATTCCAGGGAAGGTCGCACAGTGTGACGTCACTGGCGCCGACCAGAGCAGTCCGCGATTTTTACCGGGACAGAGATCACAGACAGTTTTCTTAGGACCTTCAAGGACAGTTGAATTAAATCCTGAAACGGGGCCGAAACAAATTCCTACTGGGATTTTCGGGCCGCTTCCTGATAATACTGTAGGTTTAATTTTGGGACGAAATAATTTGAAGGGAGCCATTGAGGTAATACCTGGTGTGATAAATTCAGGGTTTAAAGAACAGCTATATGTTACTGTAAAAGCCAATTATCCCCTAAGACTCACCCCAAAGGATACTTTTGCCCAATTAATATTATTGCCTTGTGTCTCTGAAAGGCACCTGCCGGCAGATTCAGTTTCTAAGCAGCCGGACAGAGTATATTGGTCACAGTTAGTAAGACAAGAACGCCCTTTATTAAAACTTAGAATTAATAATAAAAATTTTCTAGGAATAATCGACACAGGAGCCGATATTTCGGTATTGTCTAGTCGGTTTTGGCCTAGAAACTGGCCTTTGCATGTAGCACCAGCTAACCTAGAGGGAATAGGACAGGTTTCACAGCCTGCTCAAAGTGCCAACTATCTCCATTGGGAAGATTCTGATGGGAACAGTGGAGTATTTAAGCCTTATGTGTTAGAGTCTTTACCAGCTAACCTATGGGGAAGAGATATTTTAACCAAAATGGGATTATTATTAGTTACTCCAAATTCTATAAGGTCAGTTGAGGAAGTCAATCAGAGGTATTTTCCTAGAGATGATAGGGAGACCTTTCAGGAAGAGTATCTGTTTACAAGCCAGTCTCCACGACAAAGATTAGTAATTGCTCCAAACCAAAATTTTTACTAGGGGCCCTGAGCACTTCCCCAATCCCTAAGACAGCTGAAAAAATCACGTGGCTCACAGAGGAGCCTATATGGATTTCTCAGTGGCCCATCTCAGGGGAAAAACTTAAAATAATTCATAGATTAGTTGAGGAACAATTTCAGGCTGGTCATATTGAACCAACGCTTAGTCCTTGGAACACACCTATTTTTGTTATTAGGAAAAAGTCAGGAAATTGGAGATTACTACAGGATTTAAGGGCAATAAATCATGCAATTCAGCCTATGGGATCATTACAGCCAGGACTTCCCTCCCCCACAGCCATTCCCTTAGATTATAGCTTGATGATAATAGATTTAAAGGACTGCTTTTTCTCTATAAGGTTGCATCCTGAAGATTGTGAAAGGTTTGCTTTCACTGTCCCAGCAATTAATTTTAAGGAACCTGTTAAGAGATATTGCTGGAAGGTTCTTCCTCAGGGAATGCGTAATAGTCCTACACTGTGTCAAAAATACGTTGATCAGGCAATAGATCCCATAAGGAATAGCTTTCCTGATGCATATATTATTCATTTTATGGATGATATATTATTGGCTCATGCTAATCCAGAGACACTTTCAGAAATTTTTACTCAGTTAGAGGCCTCACTTACAGCAATGGGTTTATGTATAGCTCCTCAAAAAATTCAAAAGGTGTCTCCTTTTCAATATTTAGGCCAGATAATTCAAGGACGTACAATCCGTCCTCAAAATCTTCAGATAAGAGTTAAGGAGTTACGTACCCTTAATGATTTTCAAAAATTATTGGGAGATATTAATTGGCTAAGGCCATCCTTAAAACTAACTACTTCTAAGTTAAGTCCTTTATTTCAGATATTACAAGGAAATCCTTCTCCAACCTCTCCACGTCAGCTAACTTTGGAAGCTAAGGCAGCCTTGAAAAAGGTTGAAGTTGCAATTAAAAATGCACAGCTTACTAGAATAGATCCTAAAGAAATAGTGTATTTATTAATATTTCCAACTGAGCATACCCCAACAGGAGCCATATGGCAAAGATTAGGAGTTATTGAGTGGATTTATTTATCCCACTCTCCTCAAAAAACATTAATTCCTTTTCATGATTCTATAGCTCAATTAGTAATTAAAGGTAGAACTAGGATTTTACAATTAATTGGATCTGAGCCTAATATCATAATTATTCCATTTTCTGCTCAACAAACTAACTGGCTTTTTCAAACTTCTAACTATTGGCAAATAGCTTTTGCTGATTTCCCTGGACAGATAGATAGCCATTATCCTCGTGATAAGATTGTACAATTTGCATCATTAACATCACTAATTTTTCCAAAAATTGTACGAGCTTATCCAATAGAGGGAGCTTTATCAGTGTTCACAGATGGTTCTAACTCAGGTAAGGCAGGTTTTTTCAGTCGTGTTCACACAGAGGTGATACAAACTTCTTATACTTCTGCCCAAAGAGCAGAGCTTCAAGCTCTGATCTGTGCCTTAGATTACTTTTCAAATGAGCCTATTAATATTTATTCTGACAGCTTATATGCAGTCGGAGTTACCAAAAATATTGAAACTTCAATGATTGGGTTTACTTCATCACAGGAGTTATTTAAATTATTTCATAATTTACAAAAGACAGTGCTAATGCGAAAGTACCCATGTTTCATAGGACACATTCGAGCCCATACTAATCTTCCTGGACCTCTAGTTTCAGGTAATGACAAAATTGATAAGTTAGTAGCTTTTTGTCAACAGATGTCTTCATATGACTGTGCACTAGCTTCCCATTCCTTGCACCATCAAAATGCTTCTAGCTTACGTAAAAAATTTAGTATTACCAGAGAACAAGCTCGTCAAATTGTAAGCCAGTGCCCAAAGTGTGTTATTCACACTCCATCTCTGCCATCAGGGGTAAATCCCCGTGGATTAAAACCAAATCAGATATGGCAGATGGATGTAACTCATATTCCTCAATTTGGTAAGCAATGTTATGTGCATATCATAGTGGACACTTATTCTAGATTTATTTTTGCCACAGCACGTACTAAGGAAAATGCTCAACATGTAATTTCTCATTGCTTAGCAGCTTTTTCCGTTTTAGGGTGCCCTATGCAGATTAAAACAGATAATGCTCCAGCTTACGTAAGCTCTTCTTTTCAACAATTCTGTCAAGAGTTTAAAATTAATCATAAAACAGGAATTCCTTATAACCCCCAAGGTCAAGCCATTGTGGAACGAGCTCATTTATCTATTAAGCTTCAATTACAAAAATTAAAAGGGGGGAATAGGATTGTGACTCCCCAAAATAGCCTTAATCATGCCTTGTTTGTTTTAAATTTTTTAAACTGATACAGAAGGTCACACTGCTGCTGAGAGACAAATGTCTCCTTCAGTAACAGGCCCTTTAGGCAGAGTTCTGTGGAAAGACTTACAGACTGGTCAATGGAAGGGTCCAGATCC
The DNA here is from genome assembly GCF_045843805.1 of Urocitellus parryii. Taxonomy (NCBI): domain Eukaryota; kingdom Metazoa; phylum Chordata; class Mammalia; order Rodentia; family Sciuridae; genus Urocitellus; species Urocitellus parryii. Next base: position 27,470,881 of record NC_135543.1, read on the forward strand.
GGTAATAATGTGGGGAAAAGGCCATGCTTGTATCTTCCCAGAAGGCTCTTTCCATCCTATTTGGGTGCCTAAACGTGCTATCAGACATGGAGGAGATAGAACCCAGATTCACGCGACTGAGGATCGACCCAGAGGAACCACTACCCAGAAGGAGGAGATTTCGGAAAAGGATGAAGAAAGACCAGATTGAACCAGTCGAAAAGCTGATTTCGTGGAAAGACGTAAAGAAGCTAACAACCCAGGCTTCCCAAATACTTCGACGCCTAGGAAAGAACAGGACCCCAGTCTTGATGGTAGCGACAATAATTGCCCTACTGGGCTGTCAGGTAAAAGGGAATCAAGTAGACACTTATTGGACATATTTCCCAGATCCACCCCTGGTACACCCAGCTGTGTGGACTGGAGAATCTATTCCAGTATTTACTAATGACTCATTCATGATGGGAGGATTTACAGATACTCATATTACTCCCAATCATGTGACTAGATTTAATTATTCTGGCTACAGTGCCCAATTACCTTTGTGTTGGTCATATGATAAACATGCTGGCTGTCTGAAAGTATCATTTGAAGAAAAGACAGCGATTGGTAAACCTAGACTGACAAGTAATTCTATTTATGGGGACTTAAAACCTAACACTAGATCAGTAATTAAAATGGGACTTTCCCATAACAAGCCAGTCATTTCTGCAAAACCTCCACAGATACCCCACTGTCCAAATAGTTCTATAATTGAGATCGGCACCTTTCCTAAATGGATGGATTATGTAAATGCCTTTCCTGTACAACATAAGGTGTCTAAAGATAGTGGGTATATTTTAGACTGGTCTCCAAAGATTGATAAGAGACAATTACGAAAAAATTCTGCTATGACACCTGCAGGATTTGTCAGTAATATTTTGACTTATAGTGAAGGAGGTATTCAAAAAGATATTTGGCGCTTAATTGCTGCCTCAGAGTATTTACATTTTACAGATAAGCCTTTACCAAAATTTGTCGGCAAGAACTGTAAAGAGGGATCTTGCTATGGCTTAAGAGCTTGTGTCCAATCTCCTTATGTTTTAATTATTGGAAATGTAAAAGTTAAATGGATGGGTGACAGATATGTTATTGCTTGTAATAAGTGCAACCTAACCAATTGTATTACTAGGTATAATGGAGGAAAAGGAGTACTGATACTTCATCAGCCCTCTTTTGTTTTATTACCTGCTAATATTTCAGAGCCATGGTATGCTGATGCTGGTTTACAAGTCTTGCAGCAAATTCATGCTCAGCTAACAAGACCTAAACGTGCTATTGGAGTCATAATTGTTGGTGTCTTAGCACTGGTCTCATTTATTGCCTCAACAGTCTCTGCGTCTCTGACGTTGTCTCAAAATATTCAACATGCAAAATTTCTTAATAATTTAGCTCAAAATACTTCCAAGGCTCTGCGTAATCAAGTAAATATTGATGAAAGGATTGAGACTAAATTAAACGCCTTAGAGGCGACTGTTATAGACATAGGTAATGAACTTTCAGCCTTAAAATTTAAGGAGAGGCTTAAATGCCATGCCAATTATAAGTATGTATGTGTTACAGCTGCCAAGTACAATGCTTCTCTCTGGGATTGGGAGAAAGTTAAAAACCATTTATTAGGTATTTGGCAAAATAGTAATAATAGCTTGGATATTCTGGAACTTCATCACCATATCCAAGACATTCAAAATAATAGAGCTGATTTTTCAGATCCTTCTTCCTTGGCTAACCACATATTGAAGGAGTTAAATGGATTCAATCCTGGAAATATTCTTAAACACTCCGCTTGGTACATTATTGGATTATTCTCTTTGCTGTTAATTCTCTTTTGTATTGTAACTATAGGATGGAGAGTCTTCCAATCAAGAATCCAGGAACTCCAGAGAATGAACCGCCGCCTCATTTTTAAGACAAAAAAGGGGGAATATGTGGGACGCCATTCTCACACGTGATCGGGTGCCTCCCGTTGAGGGTCTGAGGCACTTTGGCATATGTCGAAGTTTTTCCCGTCCCTCTCCTGATGAGAGAGCCCATCCGTGTGGGGGTGTGCCTAACCACTGACCCCGGGGACCCAATCGCTGACCCTGACCTTGGAGTGCAGCCCCCCCTCAACCTTCATTGGATGGAATTCTCCCCTGAATCTCTGGTTCCCTAATAAAAGGCTACTCCCCGGCGTGCTCGCTCTCTCTCTCCTGCTAGCCCTGAGTAATCCTTGCTGCCCTGCTGGGCGGCTAGAGGAGCAAACCAGAGAGGGGAGCCGTCTCGGACCTAGCAATAGAATTAAGGTAACTGAGTCTGTGTGTTTTTATTTCGATCTCGTCTAACTAACTTTATGCCTAGAACCTCATTAATGAAACCACTGCGCAGGCCGCGTGGTAGACTTTTCTTTCTGAAAAGGTAATGAAACATATAATATTGCATCAAAGGAGAACTGTGAAGTCATTTTAAAATTCAGGACACAGAAAGCATTAATGAAGACCTGCTGGGGGAAGGGAGTAGGAGTAGGCATCTTCTCACATCTGGTATGAAATTGATGGCTTTCTTCTCATTTGTATTGGAAACTCTGGATGAAAGATGGAGAAGACCAGGAAGACCACTGAGTGCTTTGGCCTTCTACTCCCAATTCTCCTCTCCAAATGCTATATTAATTTCTCTTCTTTTCATCACTTTGTAGATTCTTTGGGCTACTAAATTATTCCTTTAAAATGAAATAGACCTTACTGGAAAGAGGAAGAATGATAGGAGGGCAATGAAGAGAGATCAGAAGGATTCCAAGGATTGGGGCATTGTTTTTTTTTTTTTTTTTTTGTACTGGGAATTGAATCCCAGGGCACTTTACCATTGAGCTACATCCCCCAATTTTTAAAAAGTTTGAGACAGGGTCTCCCTAAGTTGCTGAGGCTGGCCATGAACTTGTAATCCTCCTGCTTCAGCCTCCTGAGTTGCTGGCATTACAGGTGTGAGTCACCACACCCTGGCTGGTTTGGGGCATCTTGAGGGAGGGAGCCTGAGCTGATCTTCAGGAAGACCCCTGGGTGTGGGAGGACCTTGAAGGGGCATCAACAAGGAGCTTGGAGCACACTAGTCATAAATTTTGTATAATGTGCAGTCAGTGATAATTATACAGAAAACATTGTGTAGTGCCAGATATCATGAGGGGACCGTTTCAGAACTGGTGAGGGTGTTCGAGCTTTCTTTTCAGACCTAACAAGCTATCAAAACTTAGAGACTTAGTTAAAAAATTTTTGAGCACTCTCTTAGCATGGTGGGAGAAAGTACAGACTCTGGAGTCAGAATGGTATCATATCTTCCCACCTAAATGCCCTTGCAATTGCCACTTAGCCTCTCCAAGTGTCAGTTTTCACATCTGTAGAATAGGAAAGCTTCCTTATGGGATTTTATGAGGTTTAAGTGACATCATATATCTAAGTGCTCATTAAACTATGTTGGTGCTAGTGTTGTTTTTATTTCTATGGGAACAATATCTCCACGTGTTGGTGCACAAAGCTGTAGCAGGTGTAGTTCCTGTTCTCAAGCATCTTACTGAGACAAATCTACAATACCGATGGGTACTATAACAATGCACAGTAGCTGTGGCAGGTGCTGGCTTAGTATAGGAGTTTACTGGATGGGAAAGGACATGATCCCAGACTTTATATTAGGTGAATGTGATAAAGGAATAGAAGAACATTCCAGGCTACAGGGAAAGCAGAGGAGATGAGGAGATAGAACTTAAGGGATACTGTAGGGGTATCAAATAAGGTCATTGTTGGGGAGGGAGGTTAGTTGAGCCTGGAGAACAAGTTGGACAGACTAGAAGTTTTGAAATTCCATCCTAAGCCCTTTATCCTGTTTGCCAGTTTCTTTTCATACTTTTCTACTGAAATATTTTAAAAAGAGCTGGATGGAGTCCAAAGTGACCACTGCTAGTAAGACATTTAATTGAAGTGTCATATTTCACCTCAGAAATTCACAATTTAAAAATTTTGCCCATTGATGTCTCCATGTTTATTATTTTTTATTTTTAAAATATTTTTTAGTTGTAGTTGAACACAATACCTTTATTTTACTTATTTTTATGTGGTGTTGAGGATCGAACCCAGTGCCTCACACGAGTGCCTCACATGAGTGAGGCAAGCACTCTATCGCCGAGCCACAACCCCAGCCCTCTATTATTATTTTTTAAATATTTTTTGGACACAATACCTTTATTTATTTATTTTTATGTGGTGCTGAGGATCAAACCCAGGACCTTGCACATGCTAGGCGAGCGCTCTACCACTGCACCACAGCCCCAATCCTGCTTCCCATCCATGTTCTTGAGCATCCTCTCCTCCCTTCCCAACAATCCTGTGAGATTCTGCAAAGGGCTCACCAGAAATGATGAGTTTACATATGGCCTAAGGTAACCATTGTCCATTTCTATAGCTTATTATAAAAACATCTCTAGCAAATGCAATTAGTGAAAATGTGCAGATTATACAGTACTAGCCTGATTTTTAACACTTTAAATTAATCAAGTAAATGGCTTACAGACTTATTTAAATTAAGGGTAAGTCTATAGTCTTAGTTATGCTGGGATTTAGTTTATTTTTATATGTGCTTTACCACTGAGCCATAACCCCAACCCTCCATGTTTATTTTTAATGTAATCTTTTAAATTACTTATCACTGAGTAAAAGAGAAGGATCTGGGGTGATGTCCTTCAGATTCTTTTCCTCCAGGGTCATTATCACACACCATGGTAAGGACCCTGATCTTGGTGAAAGATGTGTGGCCATGTGGGGTTTGAGTGAGCCTAGACTGGAGTGAAAGCAACAGTCAAGCTGGGCATGATGCCACACAACTGTTATCTTAGTGACTTGAGTGGCTGAGGCAGGAGGATTACAAGTTCAAGGTCATCCTGGGAAACAGAACTTGTTTCAAAAAAAAAAAAAAGGCTGAGGTATAGCTCAGTGGTAGAAAGACCCAAGGTTCAAACCCCAGCACCAAGAAGAAGAAAAACATCCGTCAAATGTGGGTGGTGGGCATGGAGACTGATAGCGGTTACTGTAGGAACCTGGGCCAAAGGGCTCACCAGAAATGATGAGGAAGTGATATTGAGAAGATACCTCAGTGTCTGTAGGTCTGTGTTCAAATCCAGATGCTGTCACTTTGTGGATATGTGACCTGGTGGAAGTGTGACCTTTCTCACCTTCAGACCTTTCTCAACTTGTAGGATGAAACTTTATCACAGCATCTGCTTGGGAGTTGGTAGGTAGGATTTTATTGATTGGAAGGCCAGGAGTCTGCCTTCCTGATTCTCTTTTCCTTCTTTCTCTCCATGCTCCATGCCTTGCACCTCCAGTGTGATGGGATGAAGGCAGTAATACAGGGAAGGAAGCAATGGCTGTGCCTCCTCTTCCAACCCCTACTGTTAGTATTCCCTGTGTTCCTAACTCATTTAGTCTCAGTTCAGTTTTCACATCTATAGAGTGGGTACCACAGGATCCGAAGGAGGGAAGGACTTCAAGGAGGAGTGGAAATAGGAGTAACTGCACCCAGAGGTTGTCCATGAGATTCCACAAGATCCCCAAAGAGCTTTGGAGGCAGAATTTACTGTGGTAGGAAAAATTCCTCACGAGTATTCTGATGAGATCATGTGTGAGTACTCAATAATATCTAAGTCATTTAAATTATTCTAAATATCTTGCATTTTTAAAATGGTCACACTCCCATCTCCCGTTCAGCTCTGGTTGCTGTCCTCTTTTGAACTCTTTACAGATTAGCTTCACCAGGGACTTTCTGACTCACTGTCTCTACTTTTTAACCTCTCATTTTCTTTTAAATTCAAGACTGACTTTTTCTCCTACCACAGTAAATTCTGCCTCCAAAGGTCTTTGGGGGATCTTGTGGAATCTCATGGACAACCTTTGGGGTGCAGTTACCCCTATTTTCACTCCCTCCTTGAAGTCTTTCCTTCCTTCGGATCCTGTGGTACCCACTGTTCTGGCTTTCCTCCTGCCACTTTGGCCACTCCTTATTAACCTTCCTATGCCCTCTCTCTTCTGCTGCAGTTAAAGACGATTTTCTCCAAGGTCCCGTGATCATCTTCTTTACACTTCTCACTTTTCTCCTAGAATCGTTTTATTGACTCTTGGTTTGAACTGCCATCTGCAACAAAAATCATTCTCCTGAGTCTTACACCATTATAGTCAACTGCCTTGTGAGAGCCTCTACTTGGATCCCCTTGTCCCAAATCTTGCAACTTGCTTCTTTTCTGTTTCAAGTTTTAGAAAATGTCACTACCATTTATTGCCCTAGATGGCTATCCTTCCCTATTCCTTTTATCTTATTGTCCATGAGAAAGCAATCACTAAGTCCTAATTTCATCACCCAAAGTGCTCTAGAATCTCTTGTTTTATCCACTATAGTGTTATTCTCTTGGATCAGATTTCCATCATCTCATTTGGGCTAATACCTTGGCTTTTTACTAGTGTCTCTAGTTGAAGAACTACTCATTCTCTCTATATTGCTGGAGTTGCTCCCCTATCTGGAACTTTCCAGTGGCTCTCTATTGTCCCTAAGACAAAGACCACATTCCTGTACACGTTTACAATGTAAGGTGCTCATACTGTGGCCTTGCTTACCTTCCTAGCCATACCCCTCACTACTCCTTCAAGGCTCCAAACACACTGAACACCTTGCAGTTAATTGTACAGCTTATATTCAGATCTTGGTGCACATTGGTTCTTTCAATGGTATCTTGCAACTCTTCCAACTCTTTTGTGAGGAAAATATACTAAGCCTCAGGCTCAGTTTCTCTTATGTTCCTTTGATAGTTCTTTCATGAACCTGTGCTCTTGCTGCATCTTGTAAAAACCTCTGTGTTCTTAGTCTGTCAAACTTGGGACCTCATTAAGATTACCTTAATCTTAATGAGCTATGAGAATGTAGACACTAAAGAGGTAAAAATTTTGTCATTTTCTATTTATTTGCTGTTTGTTTCAATTTGAGTACTACTCAGAGTATTAGGTAGATTGCTTCCATTTGCTTTTTTTGTCTTCAATGAATCTTCAATGAACTAACATATTCTGGGCCCAAGAGCAGGCATAGATTGCTTGGTGATAAAGATGTAGAGAGGATTTCTCAATATCCTTTTGCCAGTTCCTGAGGATGATTATTCTACCAAATAGAAATAGGAGGCTCTGATTCCCTTTCCATGTATTCTCATTATCTCTGTCAGAAATTATGGGTTCATAATGACATAGAATCAAACTTTTCCCTCTGAAGTGTAGTCTGAGAGCTCAGAAAATGATATGATATTCTTTTTAAAAGTACCATTTCTCCCTCTCTCCCCTCCCTCCCTCCCTCCCTCTTTCTTTCTTTCCCTTCCCCTCCCCTCCCCCCTCTCCCTCCCCCCCTCTTTCTTTCTTTCCCTAGGATTGAACCTAAAGGCACTTACCCACTGAGCCACACCCCCAGGCTTTTTAATTTTTTATTTCAAAATGGGGTCTTGCTAAGCTGCTTAGGGCCTCACTAAATTGCTGAGGCTGGCTTTGAATTTGTGATCTTCCTCCCTTAGCCTCCAGAATTGCTGGGATTACAATCATGAGCCATTATGCCCAGCTAATACCATTTCTAATGTTATTTCCTCTTCTATATCATTAATAGAACACAACTTCCAACCCTTGAAGCACTTGAGTTAGCAATGTTTTTTTTTTTTTTTTTTTTTTTTTTTTTTTGAGAAAGAATGCCTCCTTAATTTCTATGGCTCCCCCAGCTCTCATTTTATCCCTGGATATGTTGTGTTTCCTGAATTATTGCAGGGCTTTCTCACGCCACATTAGTGTGGATTTGTTTGTAGTTTCTAAGATGTTGGACTGTTAGAGCTTCGATGGAGCTCCATTAGTCTATTAAATTCCCACACCCGTTAGGCATGAGAAAAAACGCACTTAAAAAAGAAAAACAATCTCTCAGACCCCATTACAAGATCAGAATCTTAGAGTGGGCCCAGGAACCTACATGTTAAACTCCACTTCCCCAGTGATTCAGGTAATTAGCTCATTACTGGCCTAGGAAACCTATCTAAGTCTCAGACTTACAAGGAGAGAATGAAAGTTACATGCCTTGTCCAAGGTCATATGAACTGGTTGCAAGTCCAGAATTAGCACCAGGGATTTCTGACTACATTCTCATTCTTCCACAGACAGGTGGAAGACAAAGTTTCCTGTGGGACCTTTGTCTTTACATTCAGATCTTTGTAACATAGACTCCAGATTTACTTTAGTCATTATCGCTAAGTGGCCCTGCTTAACTCATCTCATGCCTGTGTCTGATCTGACCCAGTGAATAGATCCAAGCTGTCTTCATTACAGAGCATGGCATATTACAGCCTTTCAATAAATATTTGTTGAGTGAAGTCAATGAAGCAAGAAAGAATCTCAGGTGGTTTTGAATTAATGATCCAAGATGACATTATTCTTTTCCTAAGGTGGCAATACTCCAAGAAGGAATTGGGGAACCACCCATTCCTTGGCAAGGGAGGATGAATGATATTTTTCTGGATGTTAATCATGGGAAAGTTGGCAAGCGGGGGAGGCAAATGTAATTTTAAAAAATCATGTATAATTTAATTGCTGTGTTAAAGATTGATAGTTGTTCTCAAATTTTTTTTCCTTGTGTGGGTATATATGTGGTACTTGGGATTGAACCTAGGGGTGCTCTACCACTGAACTACATCCTAGGCTCCCCTTTTAAAAATTTTCATTTTGAGACATGGTCTTGCTGAGTTGCCAAGTCTGGCTTTGAACTTGTGATCCTCCTGCCTCAGCCTCATAAGTAGCTAGGACTACAGGCATGGCCACTGTGCTTGATTGACTTCTAATTTTTAACTGAGCACATGGCTGCTAATAATAAGGACTACATTTTCCAGTGTCTCTTGGATCTAAGTTTGGGTGACTGGAATCTAAGTGGAACATGCAACAGCTTCAGAAGCTTCCCTTAAAAGATGTGCCTCTTGCCCCTTTCTTCTGCATGCTTACCTGCATCTTGGATCACAGGTGTGATGGATGAATTGAGAACTGAGTTCTCAACCTTGACATGATTCACAATTTGGGATTGGATAATTTTTTCTGGTACTGTGGATAGGGGCTTGGATAATGCTTTGTCATCACAGAATATAGGACACTTAGCAGCATCCCTGGCCTCTACTCTTTAGATGCTGGTGACACCTGCTTCCCCAGTGGTGATAATCAGAAATATCTTCAGATATTTGTCAGTTGTCCTGTGGGAGGCAAAATCACCCTGATTGACAGCTATAGATCAGGAGGTGCCCTTGGAATTGGTAGAAGGAGGCTGAGTCCCTGGGCTGGTAGAGCACAACCGTCATATCAGTCTCTGGCGGCCTACCTCTGTACTCCCACATGGAAGAGAAAAATATTTCTCTGGTTCAAGCCACTATTGAGTTTATGTTACTTGCAGTCATACATAATCTAATAAATCCAATTGCTATTTTTCTTTAGCATCTATTGAAAATAAATCTCAATAAATTTATTTGATTGGGAGGCTATACAAACAGAATGAGAAAATATTGTAGGGGGCCATGAGTTTAAAGATGTTTAACTCAAATGTTAAGCATTAGTTGATTAGTTGGGACTCTTAGTTAAAAGGGCCAGTTATGCTTTCTACATTAGCTTAAGCAGAAAAGATGAGGATACTCACAATCAAAGAAAAACCTCCAGGAATCAAGGAATCTCTGGGGAGTTTAGGGACAGGAACCAGAGACCTGAGGCTTCTAGAACACCACCTCCCACCACCACTCTGTTTCTTTTAACCCATTGCCTCACTCTCTCCTACTCCAGATGACTTTCTTTCACACAGTAGGGAATATGGCCATTGACAGCCGTCGTCTCACAGTCCCAACAGCCAGACCACCATCAGCTCCAGCTCCAGGACTGAGATCAGCATATACCCATCTTGATTAATCACTGTGCTTAAGGTGAAGTGCAGTGATTGTCCCACACTAGCTCATAGGGGCCCCCCTCTGTAGTCAGAAGTGACCAGAAGTGTCAGGGGTGTCAGGGGTGGGCACGGACTTGCCAAAGATAATAGCTATTTTGCCTCCTATGTCACACATTCCCTAACTTTCATATATACAATCTCAAAAATCTCAAACGTGTCCCCACTTAAAGTAATAGTGCATTGTTCATACCTCCTTCCCTTGGGAGAGAACCAAGGTCTACTGAACACCATGTACCCTTCTCTCTCAGACCTGGGTGTGCTTCCCGTGCCTTGCAGAGGGATAAATATGTCACTCCAATGCGCCATGTGTAACCACAATGGGGGAGAAACAACAATAAAAACTCTCATTTAAAAAATCAGGAAGTGTGCAGGAGAGGACAGGCACTGGCCCAGAGGATACCAGATACTGCCTGTCAGGAATAGTGAGCAATCAGTCAGTTTGTCAGCTCATTGTCTGGCCATGAGTGAGTCCTCTGTCAGCCCGTGTTTTTTCCCTGCTTATGGGGATCTCCCATCCAGGGTTCAGCTGGGCCGCCCCTGAGGAGCAGCAGGGAGGATTTGGCTGCCAGGTTTGTCTACTTAGAGTTCCCCTGCTCCCTGGCATGGGCTCTGGGGACTGGGGTTTGCCTTGGGAATGATAATCACAAGGTCCTGCTTGCTCAGCCTAGGATTTCTCTAGCTTCATTAAATGGTGGCATTTGGGGGGCTCTACTGGTGGGTAAATAGTGATATTGAATTTGGGTCCTGGCCTTAATTCATTTCCCTAGATCTCAGCTTCATAGCTTTATTGGCTTTTGCCTTACCTCCAGGGACAGAGGGAACTTATTTCCCACCAAGCCCCCTGGCATTTGGGTGGCGAGGGCAGGAACACTGAACAAAGTCCAGCTAATCCTAGCTTTTCTTCCCAGCTGGCTCTGTCCTACTCAGTGGGGCCCCATGAAAGCATGTGGGAAACTCAGTGGGCACCCACTCTCACACCAGCCTCCGTCACTTGTCACTTGGAAGCACCTTAGGCTAAGAGATATGTAACTCAGAAAAAAGACTTAGAAAGTTGCCCTCATGGGCTCAGGCAGCAGGCTCTGGGATATCTGGACAGAACATTCTGTGACTGTGAGTATTTGGAGCACGGTCTAGAAGGGGTCTCGGTCTCCTGATGTCTCCCCTTTCCCTTGGCTCTGTGGGCTCCTTATTTATAGGAAAAGGCCAGAGGAAGGTCAGACTGGGAAAGCCTAGGGGGTAGGGACAGGGCCCTTCCTATTCAGGTCTATGTCAGTATTGCTTTTGTCCCTAAACTGCTCCCAAGTGAATGACACTTAATCACAAGCTGGAGCTGCCAATCCTTTTTTTTTTTTTTAAGTATTGGCAAGGAATGAATTTATAAAAGGTGTTTGAGAAGGCCCTGGGGAATTAGATTTCCCTATTTCTCTTAATCCTCCCAGGTAGCCGATTCCTAGTCAGAACATTAGTTTTAGTACAGCTCAGGCAGAGATACCCAGCAGGTTCTGGGCTTTTTGGGGTTTGGGGGAGGGGGCGGGCAGGAGGCAGGATGAACCAGGTTAAGGGAGCATGAAAAGAAGCTGAAAACTATTGCTAAAAGTGGCAGTAGTAAAAATCCCTCTTACCTCACCTACTTCCCAGTCTCCTCTAGTTTACCCTATTGATAGAAGCCAACAGGCAAAGGAAAGCTATGGGTTGTAGAATCCCAGCCCCAGCTGTTACACAACAGAGTATGAGACGGCGAGTTTGGAGCTGAGATCTAGTAAATAGCTTACTAACCTGCATGGGTAGGGAGCACAACCATTCAACCTCCAGTGGAGTCTTGGAACATTGGCTAAAAAGAGAAAGAGACACCTCAGCATGCCCATATATCCTGCTTTAGTGTAAGAAGGAAAAAAGTAGTCAGAACTCTCTAATATCATGACTTTTTTTCCTATCAAGCCTCCCCTAAATTTTTTAAAAAATAATATATTTATCTTATTTATTTATTTTTATGTGGGGCTGAGAAATGAACCCAGGGCCTGTGCTAGGTGAGCGCTCTACCATTGAGCCACAACCCCAGACCTCCCCTAAATCTTTAGCTGTTGGGACACATGGTTTGTGTCACAGTATGTGTAACATCAGTTCATAGTTTAGCCATGTGTGGCAAAGACTGTCAGATTTCTGCTGTTTCTTGAGTCAGCCTGTTCCATCTTCTAGAGTGCAATGTCTCTTGCAATATTTTTGTATCAATTTGGGTTCTTGGTTGCCACAATAGAAACAGATTCTGATGAACTGAACTGAGTTTGTTGTAAAGACGTGGGGACAGTTCATGACATCAAAGTAATAGTAACCTGGTCTTGAAAGTGAGAGAAACCAGGATGGCTTTGGGTATCTCCTGATCTTTCATTGTTGTCAGACCCAGCTCCAACTTCCTTCTAGCCTGGGATGTCTACTTAGATCTCAGATTCCTGTGGGGGAGAATCTGACTGAGCCAGGTGGCTGTGTGTTGGGTCAAGGCCTGTGCTCTGGGATTGTTCTATAATAGACCAGGTCTGAGTCACTTGACTCCGCTGTGTCTGAGAGTTGGGTATAGATACTGGTGGTCCCGAGGAAACCCTGTGGAGAGGAAGGAAAAGGGAGGTACTGTTACCAGCAGAAGGTTGGAAGAATGCTCGGAAGAAAAAAACCAATGGCCATCTGAGCAGCCAAACTGGAATTTCAAGATTATGTGAAGTGGAAGTAACGATGTTGTAAATGGCATGGAGGAGGAAAGCTGCTTCTTCACCCACCAGGATTCTTGGCCCCACAAACTGCCCTGCGGACATAGGCCCACACCTTATTGGACTTTTGATCTCCTTCCCCTCACTAGCTTTTCCCTTCACCGTGACGGGTGATCAGCCAGGGTGGGGGTTATGTCTTACACTGTGCATTGTCCTTGGTTTCCTTCTGCGTGCCCACCCTCCTTGTTCATTTCCTTCGCATGATCTGTGCTGTTCCTGCATGACAGCCTCTTTCGGATTTGTCCGCTCAAATTAATCTTTCTCAAATCCCTTTCCTAGGACTTGCTCTTGCAGACTATCAAGTGGGAAGAGACTGGATAGAAGCTAATTCAACCAGGGTTTTAATATCTGAAATGTTTTCATATCTGAAGTCCCAGGCCAACCCATCTATAGTCTTGGAAGAAATGATGCTTTGCTTTATTTTACAGACTTACCTTCTTTTTGAATACACCACCTACCATGTGACCATCAGGGCCTGCCAATACATGGCGTCTTAGTAAGAGATCATTTATTTTAACCCTAGCAGTGGTTCTGGAAAGGGCAGGAGTTGAAGGATTCAGGAGGAACTCACAGGAGCCTCCAAAACAAGTCCAGGTGAATCAAGGAGGAAATGTGTCAGAGTCCAGGCAGAGTTCACCTGTTCAGAAGTCATCCTTGGTTACTGTAGGGTCTTCTGAACTTTCAGCTAATTTTGTTTAAGAGAGCCCCTTGGAATCATCTTAGTGCTTTTAAAGTTCAGATCTTTCAGATCCAAGATGGGTTTGGAACAACTCAATTTTTTCCAAGATCCTTAGGCATAATTTGGATAAATGCTCCTGGTTGAGAAACTTGTACAGCATATATGAGGTGCCTGGGGCTAGAACTTGAAAAATGGAATCCACAGAAGAAATCCAGCCCCCAGGGGTGCTTTATTTGGCCAACGTAGTGTTAAAATATCTGAATTTGAAGCTGGAGGTGATGCATACTTGTAATCTTAGTGATGAGGAGGCTGAGGCCCTAAGAAACTTATTGAGACATTATTATTTATAAATAAACAATATAGCTGGGCATGGTGGCACATGCCTGTATGACAGCAGATAGGGAGGCTGAGGCAGGAGGATCATTAATTCAAAGGCAGCCTCAGCAAAATTGAGGTGCTAAGCAACTCACTGAGACCCTGTCTTTAAATAAAATACAAAATAGGGCTGGGGATGTAGCTCAGTGGTCAAGTGCCCCTGAGTTCAATCCTGGTATCCCCAAATTAAAATAAAATAAACAATATAAAGGGCTGGAGATATAGCTCAGTGGAAGAGTGCCCTCAGCCTCAATTCCCAGTACCAAAAAAAGGAACCCCCTCCAGAATTTGAATCTTTTAGTGAAGGGACACAGAATCCAATTTGCTATAGTCCCCACTGTTCCCCATAGCCCTATAATCAGATATTGTGTTTTTTTCATTGTTTATCTCCCAGAGGGTCATCCTGCATGTGGGCACACTGGCAGGCAGCTCAGTTGTGCCAATAGTACTGACCCAGCACTGACTCTTCTTGAGGCCCTTCTTCAGGTGCTGCCGTCAGCACAACTTTATAATACATGAGGAAAGTCAGTCTCCTCTCTCTGTTGCTGTGCTATGATTATTTTAAAACATGATGGACTCAAAGTGCACAGGGACAGTGTTCCTGGGAAGGTGTAAACTGATAGCTAATGTCTGATGGAGTCGAGACAGAAGCTCCAGAATCATCAAGCTCAGGCTCCAAATGGAACATGAGAGAAAAGGATTGTTATCCTTGAATTTGAAGGGAAGATTGGATTCTGCAGAAGTTGAGTTCCTGTTGGATGGCTCAGTACCATCCGGGTTACCTTGGAGATTTTATAACCACTAAGATCTCAGGACTGAGTGCTAGTATTTGTGAGGACCACAAATACAAGTCATATATGCAATTTAGGATTTTATACTGTCCATGTAAAAAAGGGTTTAAAAAGTGAGATTAATACTGTGAAGCTTTTCTGCTCACTCCCCGCTCTGTCCCCCCTCCCAGCCCCGCTCAGGCTCCAATGGGCTAGCTCCTAGCTCCGAGCTCCTGCTAAACTGGTGCAGTCGCAATCAAGATTACCTACTGGACCTTATCACCCATGATGAGATGTTCTCCGACATTTACAAGATCTGGGAGATCGTGCACGAGCTCTGCCTGGAGGTGGAGGGCAAGATGGTCATTAGGACAGAGGGTAACATTGATGACTCGCTCACTGGTGGAAATGCCACCACTGAAGGACCCGAGGGTGAAGGTACCCAAAGCACAGTAATCACTGGTGTTGATATTGTCATGAACCATCACTTGCAGGAAATCAGCTTCACAAAAGAAACATACAAGAAGTACATCAAAGATTACATGAAAACGATGAAAGGCAAACTTGAAGAACAGAGACCAGAGAGAGTAAAACCTTTTATGACAGGGGCTGCAGAACAAATCCAGCACATCCTTACTGATTTTAAAAATTACTAGTTCTTCATTGGTGCAAACATGAATCCAGATGGCATGGTCGCTCTCCTGGGCTACCGTGAAGATGACGTGACCTCATATATGATTTTCTTTAAGGATAGTTTATAAATGGAGAAATGTTAACAAATTTGGCAGTTACTTTGGATCTATCATCTGTCATCATAACTGGCTGTGCTTGTCATCCACACAACACCAGGACTTAAGACAAATAGAACTGATGTCATCTTGAGCACATTTATTTTGACCGTGGTTATTTGGAGTGGAGGCATTGCTTTTTAAGAAAACATGTCATGTAGGTTGTCTAAAAATAAAGTGCATTTAAACTCTCTTGAGAGAAGTTCTCTTAGTTTAATACAAGTTTGAACTATATCCAGCCTGTAGTATTCCTGGAGAAGCTAGAGCCTGATTGGAGGCCACCAGTAGAAAGCTGACTGTCTTTAGATAACTCCTGCAGTGAATACTACTTCTGCAACTGGAATCTAAAAAACAAAAATCAAAGTTTTAATTCTGACTTGTAATAAAGGGAAAGAGCATGCTCATAGCAGTATCAACATTTGAAGAGTGGAACCTTACACGTTGCATCACTTATAATGGAAGTAGTTAACCCTGGAAGAGGTTACTAAAAGAATAAAGAGACACTCAGTTGAAAGAAAAAAAAAACCTTTGGAAATTCTTATCATTTTAACATTTAATCAATACAAAAATTGTTGATGTACTTTGCTTTTTTGTGAGTGCGTTTGAAATCCAGTGTGTACTTTACACATGGAGCAGATCTCAATTTGGACTAGGTTCATTTCAAAGTGATACATATTGCTAATTGCTACCTTAGTCAGCAGGCAGATTTAGCCCCTCACTGAGAGGCCAACATGGCCTCTCAGATTTTACCCAACATGGGGGACTCAGAATGTAGAAAGGCCTCATTGTTGATTCTGTGGACTGCTTGCCTGTGCTTTTACTGCCCCAAGGTACACTTGCCTTTGGGCCACTGACTCATGTCCTAGCTGCCATTGTTTCCTGTGGTCTGAGGGACTTAATTTTAGCTGGGTTTCCTGGCACTGTGACAACTTTCCTCTGTGCTTCATTTCTTCCCTTTCAAGTCCTTGCCTGCCACTGCAGTATAATTCAAAGCTTCAATGGGCTGCAATCCAATGGACCTAACCCAAACAGGAAACTGGATTTCTCATTGTTTATCTGAAACCGTGAACCAGAAAATGTTGGACACTTGTTTTTAGTGCTTCATTGAGTTGAAACTGAATCAAAACACAACTATTTCAAATAGCATCTCAAATATGGAATGATTTAGAAGCTTCAACTGTTAGCTCGAGATAATAAATTAGAACATGAATTGACCCTAAGCTTTCCTCGCCTGATCATTATCACTAGAAGTAGGAAAGTTCCTCTTTTGCTTAGGATCTTGTTAGTCAGAAGCTACACAACCTTGTGTGGGGCTGGGACATCCTAAAGTACTCCAGGAGTATTCCAGCAAGTATTTCACAAACCATCTCTGTGTTAAAGGTCTTGGTGTAGATCTCTGTCTCAATCTCCTTTGTGAACCCCATAAGATACAGTCTTGCCTGTCGCCACATGGCTGTCTCCAGTGTGGGCAAATAGGTACTATATGTGTGGTGGTTCTATATACTGTGTGTGCTGTAGATCACTGTACAAGACATATTAGCAGTCTGTTAATAGCCACTCCTTCTGCTTTTGTTCCAATATGGAAGAGCTCACCTGTTACAGCAAGAACATGACAATACCACATGCATGCGCTTCTAGACTCTTTTGCAGCTAGGAGTAGCTTTAAGACCCAGATGTGCCAGAAAGGCCTAAGTTAAAGTATTTTGAAGGAGCTTCTGGGAAAGACTTCTCTTGCTGTTTAAGAGAGAGGGGAGGAGAGGGAAGAGACAGAGACATGGGAGAATAAATCTCTTTAACTCTCTTGCAACTCTGGTTGCTCTCTTCTTCTTGATGTGGTTGTGATGTTTGCAACCAGAGCAACTATTTTGATATTTCAAAGCAATAGGCCCAAGTATGAAAGTGGAGACTTATATGGATGCTTAGAATGATGAAGAGGAGGGAAAGAGATTTTACCCTTGATGACGTAGTTGAGAAACTACATTAAACCTGGAACTTTCCTACTTCTAGGAACAAAATTCATATTGTCTAAACTGTCTTTAATCAGGGATTCTGTTGCTTGAAGCCCAAAGCATTCTAACTGCATGGGTGCCTGGTATTTAATTTTGTATCTTGTCTTCTGCTTCTTGAAGGTCACTGGAATACTCTTCCTTCACCTTTGTTGCCTGACTCTCTTGCCCATCCTCATCATCACATTAGTACTTTTATTTTTCAGTTCACCTTATAAAGTTCTTTTGAGGACAGAGACTATGACTTAATGATTCACTAGTGTAGCTCCCATTAATATTATTTAATAATTAGTCATTTCACACATATCAATCTATCAAGGATAAGAAACTATGTATACACAGGAAGACAAATAGCTTGTGGGTACATAATCAGATAAAGGCCATTAGCTGCTTGATCTAAGCATGGCTTCATTTACTAAGTCCTAATACACAGTGCACCCATGTCCACCAAAGAGTCTCCTTTAATACCTGTTCCTGCCTCCCACCCCAGTGAGAAGACCCCTTCCTGTCTGCCTCTTCCCCCTAAGCTTTAGTGTTTGACTTGCTACACCATCAGAAAGACATAAACTTGCTTTAAATATTAGCACCAACCACATTAATGCTACATAAGCTTAGGTCAGTTCTGAGATGTGGAGTCTTTTCTTTTAGGTGGCTTCATGTGTGCTTTCCATGACCCTACTGCACTTGTTTTAAAGTTTAAAGCTGCAAAAGCATGTTATACATATACTCCTTTTTTAAAAAGCCTATTATTTGCTGTATTTGTTATTTTTATTTTTAAAAATAGTTTTAGTTGTATATAGACACAATACCTTTATTTCATTTATTTATTTTATGTGGTGTTGATGATTGAACCCAGTGGCTCACATGTGCTAGGCAAGTGCTCTACTGCTGAGCCACAACCCCAACACTATTTGCTATATTTATTAATCCTTAAGTTCCTTCAGGATCAGCCTTGCTGATTTTTTTTTTTTTAACAAATGAAAGTTTGCAGCCCTGACACTACCAGTCCTTATAATGGTCTCTGGTGGAGTGGTTTTGTCTATACAAGCTCAAGAAGGAGATGAAACTCTCAAGATCAAAGCCTTTGGAAGGAACTTGTTAGATAAGGGTGGAGGTTGAAAACATTCCTGTGCATAATACTTTGTTCTATATTTACTTACCACAGAAACATTCTTGCAGATTGTCTGTAAGAAGCCCCCATGCAATCTTGACCTATTCCATGCTAGTCAGGTATCATGGGTGTCTTAGTATATTTTGTGATGCCAGAATACCAGAGTTATGAATGTTGGGAAATCCAATATCAAAGTGCCAGAATCTGGTGAGGGCCTTCTTGCTGTATAATCCATGGGACAAAGTGAGAGGAGATGTGTGTGTGGGCGGAGAAAGAACACAGTCCTGTATTCCTGTGATAACTAGCCCACTCCCATGGTAAGGGCATTAAGCCATTCATGTGGCCACTCTCATGATCTAATCACCCTAACGATATAATCACCTCTTAAAGCCACTTGACACTGTTTTATTGGGGATTAAGTTTCTGACTTATTGACTTTGGGGGTATATACCACCATAATAGTGGGTAACATGCAAATTAGCACCTATAGCTCATAAAGATATGATGTTTGGAGCCTCAAACCCCCCAATCTTTTCTTTCTCACATGAAAGGGGCTATCTTTTGGATGGATCATGCTGGTAAATGTATTTTTCTGGAACAGTAGGCAAGAGAGGGTTTGTTGTTACAGAGGATCATCCATGGGGCATCCCATGATGGGTCTCTTTGTTTCCTGTTTGGGCTTCTTTGGAACTCGTCAGTGAGACTCATTGAAGTGCATTTACATTGCACCATGTTTTCTTTCAGTTCTGCTAACCAGGGTGAAAGGAGGTGGCAGAGACAAGCGTGCCATGGCTTCAGATATAACATTCTAAGAAGAGGGTTGTCCTAGAGAGCTGACCCTTGAGGCATGCCACGCCCAGGGCTGGCTCTGATGGAGGAACTGTGGGACTGCATGGAAGTTGGCCCTTAAGACATGGATCTCACAGCATTAGGGACATGTACTGAACATCTGTAAATGTCCTCATCCTCATCCTTGATCTGGGAGAACAATGGATGGTTAAGAGGACATCCAAGAGAATTAGGTCTGTCAATCTGACAGACCTAATTCTGCCCAACTACACATCTGGTGCTAGCACCAAGTTTATGAAAGGAAAAAGGGCTCTAGCATGTCAGAATGTATGAGCTGTACATACTTATGTATGCAACTGTTCATATCCAAAATAGCTACAAAGACACATTATACAAAGCTGAGCTATGAATATAATTTATTAAAATACTTACATAGAAATTTGTTATACAGATAACAGAAAAAAATACAAATGCTCCCTAAGAATTATCATTTAAGTTTAGGATAATACTTAGTAACAAAAATAGCTTGAGAAAATATCATTTAAATAAGTCTATGTACAAGGCTTTAAAATGCTCCTATTGGCAGATCTGTGTGAACGCTCCATGAGCGCATCAAAGCTCTGATCTGAAGGTCACCTTGGGTCTATTTTAGGGGCGTCTGGTTTTCTTCGCTGTGCCTGGACTCTTCACTGCTGGGAATTTCTGGTTATGCTTAGTTTTGCTTTCTCTCAATTCTTATTTTGCAAATTATCTAACAAGAGAGATATTAGTCCCAACACTGAAAATTCATTTTTTTCACTACATTTATGACAGCTACAAATTTATAGTTTCAAATGTTTTGGTCACCAGGTTTTAGAATTGGAATAGTGTTTGCTTGTTTGCTTTCCTAAGAAAAGGAAGAAGTGAATTTCTCTCTAAAATCTTGGAGGGTTACTTACTGCCCTACTTGTTTATCCATCCAGCAAAACTGTATTCTGTACTGAGCACTGACAACTGAAAGAGGGAAAAATCTTGAGACTTCCAAAGTCTCAATTTTTCACCCTCCAAAATACAAAGCTGCAGGGAGTAGAGGTGGCAGCGATGAGCTCACTTTCCTCTCACTCTTCAGACAGTTAGCCACAGAACCTTTACAGAACTTGTAGCTTTTAAATTAGAAAAGCAAAAGAGAATTCCTCACCTGTATTTCTTTGTGTGAGATAATATTACGAAGGTACAGAAAAGAATGATTTTGTAAAAGAAATTCAACAACTTCTAAAAATAAGACCTGTAAGCAAACTCACTTTAACATCCAGTCTTTAAATACATCCTCAAATGAATTAAAAATGTGAATTTAAAGGGCTCTGGAGTTTCATGATGATTCTGTGTATTTGTAAGATCAAAGGAGGGATTACAGTAAAGTATGCTGAGCATTTTATAAATACCTATGCTGAGTAGTTTATAAATATGTACATTTTTATTTAATGCCTAGGGATTGATGAAGTCAGGAACTTCTCTTATGTTGGAAAGAAATTCTTTCTTATAGGAAAAGTAATGAACTACCTAAAACATCCTTCACAATCTCCAAGAAAAGTGGCAATTCAGAATAATTTTGATAAAATCCCTTTTCCCCTTCTACAGTTCTGTCAGCATGAAGAAACTCAACCATCTCCTATAAATGTATGTGACACACACATTGGAGAGCATGGAGGCCATTCTGCTGAGGAACTGGCGAACTTACCCACACCCTATCTGCACCCTTGTGATGTCAATCAAAACTGAAACATGTAACTTGCATTAATTTTAAAAAGCCATACTGCTTATCTGAGAATTCTGGATTGACTTCAATTTTGTGAATTCCTTAAGGCTTAGTTGGTTTATAAAGTGTAATTTTTAATACTGATAAAATGATCTGGCCAACTAAGCACCAATAATATTAATAAATATCATTAGTTAGCTCTGCATTCACTAGGTCTTTCTGTTGAAGCATTTGACTTTATAAATACATTACAGTCTTAGTGCCAACCCTTACTGGGGTTTCAAATTCCACAATAGAGCATGTCACCTGGATGTGATCCTCATGTCTCAGGATATTCCTGGAGTCAAAAAGCAAAATGCAAAGTGAACAAAAGAACAGATTGCTGACAGTCAGTATGAAGTTGTCCAGTGGAGAACCACAGTTGCTGAGACTCTGTAAGTCAACGGGAACATAAGAAATGACTCGTGACCATGGCTGTGGGTGGGGTCGCTCTCACAAAGGGCTCTCAACCATCCTTCTCTTGCTCTGTAGATAGAAGATGCGGTTCTCTTCAGGATAAGTGACTTTACTGAGTGGCATCCTGTAGATGCTGGAGTTTTTTGTGGTCAACAGGAGGAATAGAAGTGTAGCCAAACAGAAGGACCAGGTACCAGCCGGCAATCCAACCTGGGAAAAGAGAGAAGCCACATATTCCTTTGAGATCCCTTTGGAAAGCTAATCCACACAACACCACTCTACACTTTCACCCTGGTAGGCCCGGGAGCACCAGGGGCTTGCTCTGGATTCTGCTAATGCCCAGGAAGGCCTGGCCTAAGATCTCAGGGGTTTAACAATGGAAGTCTCTTCATGTGTCCTTTAGGATAGTCAGTTAGGCCTTATTTTTTCTTTCCTTACTTCTCATACATCCAGAATTCCCACACCAGATGTGGACACCTGGTACATGGAGAAGACACTTAGTGCATTGCTAAAGACTTCCTCTGAATGGTCAAGTCCATGGTGACCATTTACTTTGACTTTCACTCAGTCTAGGTCCTGGACTCCACTTGTTTCACTTCTTTGAATTTTGTCTCCCAAATAGACTCTTCAGTTTCTTAGGGTAGGTCCTTCTGTGCTGACCATGGTGACTCACTCAGTTCTGAGCATACCACTGGTTAGCTCTAGTCCTATGCATACGCCCTGTGGAGTGTGATGGAGTATAATCTGACTGCACATCAGAATCATCTGGGGGAGTTCAAAAAAACAGATGCCCAAGTATCATACAAGATCCACTCGATCAGAAAGATGAGGGATTGGGCCTAAGGATCTGTATTTTCCAAAATCTCATAATGAATTCAGCAGTTTGTTCAATTAGCCTATGGACTGGCACCTGTGAATTTTTTTATTGGGATGCAAAGAACTCCATGAGACTTGGATATACTTCCCATCCTATATGGGAATTTGGCTTATCATTGTAAAGATGCTATATCTCCATAAAGACCCTCCCAGATAAACTCTCTATACTAGTACTGAGAGAGCCAGGTACTATCTTGACCCATTAGCAGCCATGAACACATCAACATGGTCGAGGCAGACAGCAACTGGCCCTTTATCTTCTGCAGTGGTGGATGAGGATGAGAAGAAAGTTCAGGCATTCGGAGGTGAAGGATTCTCTCCAAAACAGGAGAGACTGGGATCCTTGAGTGAGGGACAGGAGAAAATCAAAGGACAGGAGGACAGTTGTACAAAGGAAGGAGAAAGAGTGGCAAAAGATAGTTAATGGGAAAGATTGTGCCTATTAAATAATTTGTCCAGGAGCCATGCCTTAGAAGTATTATTGACAACGGATGAAGGATTTAATAAAGACCAGAAAGTAAAAAAAACAAAACAAAATTATTGCCAGGTGTAGTAGCACACACTTGTAATCCCAGTGGCTCAGAAGGCAGAGGCAGGAGGATCATGAGTTCAAAGCCAGCCTCAGCAAAAGCAAGGCACTAGGCAACTCAGTGAGACCCTGTCTCTAAATAAAATACAAAATAGGTCTGGGATGTGGCTCAGTGGTCAAGTGCCCCTGAGTTTAATCCCCAGTACTCCTCACCCTCCGCAAAAACAAAACAAAACAAAAAATAAAAACAAACCACAAAACACAAAACACTATTGACTGGATTTAAAACGACAACAATAACATCTGGGTTTTTAGTCAATTATCTTTCTCCCCCTTTCCTGATTTCTCAATTATTTTATAGTTCTGGCTTTCTGTTTGAGTAAAAGGTACTCTAAGGTCAACTTCTTGACACTCACAGTTAGACTATGAACTTGATAAAATGTTATTCAGTTATTGATAAAGTATTGTTAAAGTTACTCTTTAAACCATGCAATCTGATATTTGTAACATGCCTGGTGATTGCAGTTTGGACTAAAGTTTACTGTGAGATTGGAGGTGAGAGTGGCCCAGAAGCTCCAAAAGGAGGAGGAGTGAGGAATAGTGGGCATCACAGTCATGGATCCTGTCACTGGATGCTGCCCAGGTGGACTTCAGAAGGGTTTTCCATGTAATTCAAAGCTGATCAATCATACTTGGGACAGAGATACTGAAGCAAACTCACCTTAGCCATCAGGTGTGTCAGGCTGCCTCCAAGGTAGGCGGTGAATAGGGCTACAAAGAAAGGAGAAAGAATGCTTGGGAGATGTATTTTGAATCACAGGAAAGACTGCCTTCCAATATAGAACCCATGGAAGGCACATTTGCACATATATCCAGCTAGCCCCACACCCCGATTACAAGTACTAAGCTTAGAGTCAGAAGCTCTGGGTTCAAATTCTGCCTCATCAGGATTGAAATCCTGCCCTTAGACTCTGTCTAAGCTTCCATGTTCTTGCCTATGCAGTGGAAGTAAAAGGTTTATCCCATAGGGTTGATAAAAGCAACAAAGGAAATAATGCTTATGTTTAGCACACAGTAAGTGCTCAATAAAGGTAGTCTGTGGTGCTATTTTGTTGTTGTTATGGCTAGTAAATACATGACAAATAAACTTCCTCATTGTTTAATCCAAGTATAGTTGAGTTTCTGGGTATAACCTGGTTTCTATATAATCTCCCTGAATCTAGGAGATATATCTATATCTATATATCTGTATCTATATATCTTTTTAAAAAAATCTATATATCTGGGATTGAACCCAGGAGCACTGTACCACTGAGTTGCATTCCCAGCCCTTTTTATTTTCAGACAGAGTTTTGCTAAGTTGCCTGGTCCAGCCTCCAGCTTGTGATCCTCCTGCCTCAGTCTCCTGAGTAGCTGGGATTACAGGGGCTCACCACCCCATCTGGCAAAACAGCCCTGGTTTCAAATCCCAGCTCTTCCATTTTATTTGTTGAATGACAAATCCATGTCTTTCTCAGGATCTAGTTTTTTCATCTGGTAAAAGGCAGCTTGAAAAACTGCTTTCCAAGGAGGTGATGATTCTCAAATCAATGCATGCATTTCCACAAACAGCAGCTGTGAACTCATCCCTCTTACCATGTGACGGTTACTATCTGCGCAGAGGAGTGCTCACCACTTGGGTTGGAAGGTTTCCCTCCATAGTTTCATCAATCTCATTCATTTCTAAGATCACCTTCATTCATTCAACCACTCCTCCTGGGCCCTCTGCTGTCTCAAGTGCCAGCTCCTGAGAAACATTTCCCTGAGCACATAAGACCTGATCTCCATTTCTCTCCTTTTAATGCCTATTGTACTTCAAAGGCCTAATTTCAGCACTTTCCTGTTTCATGCAGTTGCCCTGTTTTAAAGTGATCTCCAAGTCTAAGTTGCTCTTCTCTCCACAGCAAGAGTTCCTGACTATTAAGTAGTGGGTACCTGTCCATTAAGACTTGCTGAGCAGTACTGGGAAAGCCTGACATTGGAGGGGGACTTCTACACGCCACAGACAATTTATGGGTGATTCCCTGACAGCATTCTTGCTAGCTGATGAAGAAAAAAGGCCCTTGGACTGTAAAGGTTGACTGGATTTTTGCTCTTTATGGATGATGTCCCTTCCAGTGGACTGTCATGCATGAGTCCTACTGTAACCTGACCATTGATGTATTTAGAGCGTCCTCAGATAAATAACAAGATGGGCCCCTGCCTAGCAGCTCTGCCAGGTGCCATCAGAGCTTTCTCAGTTCTCCTCTTGATAAACATGTTTGGAGTGAATGAAAGGACCGCTCTGTAATCCAGGCTGGCCATTTATTTACCCTGTGGACAAGAGCGGCCTTTTGTTTGGCAGTGTCAGGGTGATATGGACAAGCTGAAACCTGCTGTGGCCTTTTACATGCTAGACTTGCTTTCCAGGAGAGGCTGGAAGTCTGTCTCAAAAGTTCATGTGCAGAGAGTAAAAAGTCTGACAGGACCCCTTGGAGCTCCAACAGATACAGATGCTCTCACACACTGTTGGCAGCAGTGGAGAGGGATACAGCCCTTTAAGGGCAGTGAATTTGGCATCTATGGAAATTAAATTGGCATTCCTTTTGCTTTCATCAGTTAGACTTCTAGAAATATGTTACAGAAATACTTGCACAAAGTACACAAGGATATTTGTACCAAAATATCTACTGTAGCAGTGTTTGAAATGGCCCTGAAGTAGAAGCCTTGTGAATTTCCCCCAGCAAGTAAGTGCTCCTGATAACACACATCTGTAGCGTGGCTGTCTCTGCTGCCTGGAACTCCCACAGGTACAGCCCTCCCCTGACGCACCAGGACAGATGCCAGCTAATACCTGGCTTTTGCTCCCCACTCTGAGACTCATCACCAAACTGCTGATGTCCACAGGAAATAATCTCCCAGGGCAAGAAAAGGAGACACCAAGGGGAGCAGACACCAGGAGAGAAAGCACAACTGAACATCTGACCGCAGATAAGCTCAATTAGTGAATCAGAAATGAAGCACTTGGTAGGTGAGGTGACTGGCCCAATGGATGGAGCCAAAGATAGATCTGCTGGTCAACTAACCTGGAGATCCTTGTGAAGGGATAAAGAGTCGGAAGTAGTAAGAAAACATCCAGAGTGCTGAAAAAGTCAATGCAAAAGTATTGCATTCAAAGACAAAGAGCCCTAGAAGGAGAGGGATAAATGATTGGAGAGAAAAGACCCAAAAAATTAAAAACCAGCAATATCCTAGAATTAGAGGAAGATAGAGGGCTCACCCTGAGAGGATCTGAGTGCCTAATAACACCGGAAATGCAAAATCCATGATAGATGGACCACAGAAAAGCATCTCTTATGTAAAAAGACAATTTGAAGAGTCCAGAGAGAAAAATGAAATTACCTCTATCAAAAATTAGATTATCTTCAGACATCTCAATAACCATTTGGGGTATAAGACAATGAAATACTCTTTGAGGCAATTTTCAAAGTATTGAGAGAAATAAATGTTAAATCTGGGATTTTGCATTCAGCTAAACTAAAACTGAAATAGGGGTGAAAAGATGTTCTAAGACACACAGGGTATTAAAACTCCCACAAAACTCTCTCTGAACATGGTGGGGGGGAGTGAATAGATAAATCAGTAAAGTTTACAGTTTCCTAAAAAAGCAAGTTTTCAAAAAAGCATAATAAACCCCAAATGAAAATTCTGTACAATATCAACATGGTTTCCCTAGATGTTAGTGGGTAGGCCTCCCCAGAGGAGGTAAAGCAGGCTGAGATATCCTTCCTGATTGGGGAGGAGATAAAGGGACTGTTAAATTTAAGAAATTGTGGTCTGGGGCTGGGGCTGTAAAGTGGTAAAGCGCTGGCCTCCCATGTGTGAGGCACTGGGTTAGATCCTCAGCACACATAAA
This sequence comes from Urocitellus parryii, assembly GCF_045843805.1. Classification (NCBI taxonomy): domain Eukaryota; kingdom Metazoa; phylum Chordata; class Mammalia; order Rodentia; family Sciuridae; genus Urocitellus; species Urocitellus parryii. The sequence goes on from NC_135543.1 coordinate 27,497,708, forward strand.
AATAAAGATACTGTATGTTTATCTACAACTAAAAATAATTTAAAAAAAAAAGAAATTGAGGTTGGGTGTGGTGGCACACACCTATAATCCCAGCAACTTCAGGGCCAGCCTCCACAATTTAGCAAGACCCTATCTCAAAATAAAAAAATAAAAAAAGGTTCGTGATGTAGCTCAGTGGTAGAGTGCCCCTGGGTTTAATCTCCAGTACCAAAAATAAAAAAAAGAACCTTAACAAATTGAGAGGAAATAATAAGCAAGGTTGGTTCCTCTAAGTTATGCAAAGCCACCAGAAAAAAATTTCCAGTTTTAAATAATGCAAACAAGCTGCTCGACACTATTTATGTTTAATGTGCTTTATGTACACATGGACTAATCCTCAGAACAGTTCTATGAGGCAGGTACTTAACTCCCATTTTTTAAAGTGTAGAACTGAGACACAGAAAAGTTAAATAAATTGCTTAAGTTCAGAAAGCTAAGTAGAGCTGGGATTTGATTCCACAAGTCTGGCACCATGGTGTGTGATCTGAACTAGTTCCATATACTACTTTAACCACTGTTCTATGCTAGTCAAGATATCTGTTCTATCCAAAGGAAGGTAAGTGTGCCCTCTACAAATGCCCACATCCTAATTCCCAGAACCTGTGATTGTGTTGTCTCATGTGACAAAAGGGATTGTGAAACTCTGCTTAAGTTACAGTCCCCGAGACGGGGAGATTATCAAGGATCTTACAAATTACTACAAGTGTCAATTTAATAAAAGAGAGGTGAAAAAATTGGACCTAGGGAGTAGAATGGAATATTTTTACTTTTTTTGTTTTGTTTTGTTACTTGGCATTGATCCTCCTGCATGCTTGGCAAGCACTCTCCCACTGAGCTACATCTCCGTCTCTTTTTATTTTATTTTGAAATAGGGTCTCACTAGTTCCCAGGCTGACCTTGAACTTGCCATCCTACTGCTTCAGCCTCCCCAGCAGCTGGGATCACAGGTGTACACCCATTGCATCTGGCTGGTATTTTCATTTTCTACTTTATACTTCTTTATACAGATTGGATTTTTGTTTTGTTTTGTACAATAAGACCGCACTACTATCATAAAGGAAATAAGGAAGATATTCCAACTTTGGGAAAACACATCCCCCTCCAAGGTCTGCCAAACCGCATCAACATCTCCTGTGATCAAGTTTCTGCCTGACTTTGAAGGATGCACTCAGGCTGTCACCACACTGAACTGTGTTACTCTTTCCACCAAACACAACTCCTCCTCCAATGTTTTAGGACTCACAGAAAAACCACCATCTCTAGGGGGGACTTCTGATGATTCTAACTGTGACGTTCCCCCAGAGGAGCCTGTGCTGCAGATTTCTCTTTGTTATGCAATTAATTCTGCAGAGGCTCCCCTCTTTACTCCCCAGGCTCCACTGTCCACTCTAACATTCTCTGTGCTCAGGAACTGCTTAGGACCTAAAGCTTTTGGGTTGCCTCATGACTGTTTAATACTTATTTGCTGCTACTGCAAATAGAGGTCTGAAACCAGTTTCAGAATAAAGCTATAAGGTTGGAGAATGAGAGTGTCTAACCCCAGCTAAGCTCAGATGACCACAGAATCTGTCCACAGCTTCTTAGCCTTGAACTTGTGAACAAATGTGAAGAGTGAACAAAACAGATACAGATATTAGGTGAAACAGCCGAGTAACTATAAAGAAACTGACAGAATGACATCTAAGTGGTGACACCAATTGAATTTTTTTTCAATTTGACATTATTATTGCTGTATGTATATACGTGACTGCATAACCCATGTGATTCTGCAACCTGTACACTCAGAAAAATGAGAAATTATACCCTATCTGATTCAAATGTATGATATGTCAAGATCATTGTACTGCCATGTGTAACTAATTAAAACAAATAAAAAATTAAAATTAAAAAAATATTTTTATTTTAAAATTTTTATCCTTTTGCAACACTGGGGACTGAACCCAGGGGTGCTCTACCACTGAACTAAACCCTAGCCCTTTTATTTTTTATTTTGAGACAGGGTCACACTAAGTTGCTTAGGATCTCCCAAATTGCTGAGGCTCCAACTTGCAGTTTTCCTGCCTCAGCCTCCCACAGCCCGAGTACTATTAGCTTTGCTGCAGCACAAATCACAATTGAATGGGGCCTTACCAACCCTTGGTTCTATCTCACCTCTGACCAGGGCAGAAATCCCGCTCTACCTCTTGCCTGAAATGTGGTTCACCATTGTAATGACTACTTAGGTAGCTTGGATCAATTAACTGGTGAGAAAATGAATCTGAACACATACTTCCACCAGATTAGAAATAATTTCTCCACATTCCACTATCGCTCTCACCTTTTTGTATCTAAAGGAGTATCACTCCTTCCACTCCAGAGCATTATTTTAAATACTGTTATTACATTGAATTACGTCTCAGGATGCTTTCCATGAAGCAGCATGCGCTTTATAATCAGGTTGGGGAAGCCACCAGCATTTCAGATCCAAATCTCCTGAGGTCTGTTTAGCCTGAGGGGTTGCCATAAGGGCCTAATGCTGTCACACAGGAGCAGCCAGGGGCAGGGTGAACAATTGCAGGTTCTGGCTGGTAGGTTTGGGTTTACCCCTAGAAAATCCAGTGCGGAATGTCTTTCCACACTTCCTTTAAACTTTGTCCTCCTTACCCAAACTGAGAAGTGAGAAGCTGAACTGGAGTTCTCCCAGGACGCCTTCCAGCTCTGACTGGCAGAGTCTGGCTAGTCCTGGGTCCGAAAGGTTTAAGAAATCAGCTCTCAATGTGTGAACCGGAGGCCAGCAGCATCTGGCCCCGCTGGGAGCTTGCTAGAGACACAGATGCCTCTCCGTTGCCTCTACCTCTGAGTTGGAGACACAGTGTGAGACCCAGTGATCTGGGTTCTGTGCCTGCTGAAGTGTGAGGACAGCTGGATGAATGTGATTCTCAAAGGGCCACCTGTACTTCCCCCTGATTCATATCAGAAATATGACCTGATATTTAGCTTATTTTACTTAATTATTTTTTTTGGGGGGGGGGGTTAAACAATAAACACCAAGAATGCAGGACAAATCTGATGTCCAGGCCCCCCAAATATACATAATGTGGTGTTGTCAACATGATTCAATAGGCTCCTAACTTCACAATGAGAGAGGCAAAAGTGACTTTAATACTCCCAGAGAGGGGACATCATTGACCTGCTCACATTATTAAATCTCAGGTGGGCCGAGTTAGGATTCCAGTTCTAATCTTACACAATCCTTTTTAATTCCTTGATGTGGGTCCCATAGCTGGGAACAACCTTCCCCCTACCCCATGGTAGGATACTCACCGCAGGCAAGAGCTAGGAGGTGGGCTTGCCAGGTGAGAGCTATGAACATTCCCCCAATTGCAATGCAGGCCAGAGAACTGTTGTAACCCCAGAGTCCAAAGTAGATGTCCTTAAATGGCGCTGAGAGACTGAGTCCTGTTAGGTAAGACAGAAGTGGTCAGTGCTCTGGACAAAAGGGAGGATGCTCTGGAATGAGACAGGGGTGTGGTCCTGGGGTTAGGGGGAGCATCATAGATCTCCCGTTGGTTCCCAGGAAGCAGAGACTTCGAGAAAGGTCTGGAATACAGAATATACCTGAGACCATGCACAGGATGCTGGAGGAGCTCAACGAGTCTTGTGCTTACCTGCGACTATCCCCAGCAGTGATCCGATGGCGGCGTGCAGGCACATGAGGGGGGAGGAGAGCAGGAGGCCACATAAGAAGATGCCCCCAGTCCATGGGTTGTCACAACCATATATCTGACCAACCCCCACTGGCAGGGACTTCAAAAGCTGCAAAATCAAGTACAAATCTGAGGCTCCCAAATGACTGATCATAAAACCTACAGGACACCCCCAAACTCAGTGTTATTTTAGATTTAGCATTCTCATGTTCAGATCAGTTTTAACTAATCTTTAAAATTCTCTCCTTTAATTACAAAAAACAAAATCTCCATCCTTCTTTAGCTTTATCCACACAGGTACATCTGCCCTTCCCTGGTGCAGCTGTGCACGCCTTTCCCAAATCTCCTATGCGCCCTGACTCCCTGATGTGTCCTGCCCTTGGCCTCGATCCCTGGGAGGCTCTCAGCGTAGTCATTGCTTCTGGCTGTGAGGATCTGTCACAGCTTCTACTGAGGATAGTAGGAACCACAGCTCCTTTTGCTTCGAATTATCTATTGGTGTTGAGGGCAATAATCAATTCTATCAAATATTCCTATTCAATAGAAATATTACTACCGTGCAATTTGAGTGCTCCTACTAGGGCCAGAGACCTGGAGCTGAATGATCTTAGACACAATTTAGAAGAGATTATAAGCAAGGTCATGAATCAGGACCATATTTGCCCTTTTGATGTTAAGTAGGACATGTATTAGTTTAAACACATCCGTAACTTATTCCAGTTATTAACACCTGTCAGTCAGACATCAAACACAAAAATACACACAAATGTCATAATTCTCCTTTGTGATTGAGGCCTGAATTTAAAGTTTTCACAGAATGGGAGTTCTCAAGAAGGCACAGAATTTGACTCAAATGATAATTTTTATAATAATACTCTTGATAGGGCCAAGATAGATATCATCACCTTGACATTTCCATTTTGAGTGAGGATAATTCCTGAAAGATGCCTTCTCCTGTGGCCCCTTCACCTGTTCTGGGTTATATGTGTGCCTCTAGGCCAGACCCTCTGCAGGCAAAGACTCTGACAGAGGGAGCCCCGGCTCTGGCACAGGGGATGTGTCCTCTCCCCTCTTGTCTTCGGCTGGGTCTCACACTGGCTTCCACATGCTGGCAGGGTCTCTGCTCAGCACACCAGACATGGGCTCTAAATCCCTCTGGGTGTTGCTGGGTCTTTGTGTTTACACAAGATAATTTCCTGCTGTTTCTTCTAGAACAGGCAGCTTCACACAGGCAAAGAAGTATAGGTTTTTATCTCTGAACTTGATAACATAACTATCCCTCAGGTAGCCAGGGGGTGGGGAAATTGAATGAGATGTCAAGTAAGTGTGTTGATATAGGTTCTGAGAGAGGAGGGACAAACCACTCCCCTGTCCCAGGTCAGCCTGTCCATCGGGTGACAGATTGTCTACACCCACGCTGTCCAGTGCAGGAGCTACTAGCCTCCTGTGGCTATCAGGCAGCTGAAATGTGGCTAGTGAAGTTGTGGAACAGAGTTTTTAATTAATTTACATCTAAATTGAGCCATATGAGGCTGCTATATGAGACACAACAGTTCTAGAGAGATTCATATTATTTTGTAAATTATTTCTTTATAAGTAGTTCTAATACATTTATTTTTAATTTTCCTTCTGGCTATTTCCAAAAGCTCTTATTCATTCTTTGGGTAGGAAGCAAAGGCTCATGAGTTTCTCTTGTATTTTCACTGCTCAGCAAAGAGCACAACAGAGGGTGTTTCCTAACTGGAGAAAGGGAGAGCCAGTCTTTTGCACATAAAAAAAAGGTAAGTTTTCTTTGGTTTTCTCCTGATTTCAAGTATTCTCTTGTTCTTAATGATCAAGAAATCTTAAGCATATTTACTCCATAAACACAAGCAGGAAGAGCTGGAACTCAATTGGGGTTAACTAGGGGTTTAAGAATCCGTCCTCTCTACATGCATACCCATCTGCAAAGATACACTTTGCACCCTGTATCCTGGGGTAGAATGGTTCTCAAAGTCAGGCCTGCATCACAATTTGGAGGGTTTGTTAATACAGGTTCTCAGACCCCAGTTTCAGGGATTATGATTTAGAGGGTCTGAGATGGAGCTTGTTTTGATAGTTAAAAAATTCCCTGGGTGTCTCTGATGCTTACCAAAGCCAAGAATCCTGGATTACTCTGCACACTGTATGAGCTAAGCCAGAAGAAAAGGCAGAACAGAGAGGTTCTGCAGTGAGAGTCAGCCCGCAATGCTTCTGACTGGAGGAACCAGGTCATGGAAGATTGAGCTCCAGGTCAGAGGCCACCATCCTGATCCCTGGTCTCCATCACATCCACCCAAATAAGGGCCAAGCTCACAAAGTGTGTCTGAATCCCACTCACAATAGTGTGTCTGAATCCCAGTGGTGCTATACTCTGGAGATGGCACTGTGGATTTTTTTTTTAATAAGGGGGAAATTTTAGCTTTGAACAAATAATTATTTTTAAAAATCCCTTAGATACCAAAGCTCCAGAGTAGAACCATTGTTTTAGATGGTAAGCACAAGGCAGAAAGACCATGAAGTACTGAGTATCTAGGAGACTCAGATACCCATGGGCAATGAGCCAGAGGACCTGGGTGTCTTTAAGGGAGAGGGGGATTGTGAGAAGATAGCGCAACTTACCTCCAGGGCACTGAGGTCAGACCAGGTGACATTGGGAACTGAGCTTATAGGTGTGATCAGCTGGCTTGGAAAGAATGGATTGTAATGTCCTGTGGCCGAAAGGTACATTGACAATGCCATGTTGAAAGGGAGAGTGAAGACAGGAAGGTCCCACTTGCTGAACACTGAGCTCAATGCACTCGAGAAAACCGGGCTAAAAAGGAACGGAACAGAACAATCTGGATGTGACAAGCCAGACTGGACAACGGGGTCTCTACACCATCAAGGACTTTGCTTCGCCTTCCAGTATGTGCTTAAAGTGTTCTGTTGCTAAACCACCCACAGACTGGAAATATGGGATACGTTCATCATGGAAATGATAATTCAAAAACACAGTACCAAAAAAATCAACTCTTAGCTTCTTTGGCTTTTGAAAATCTATACTCTGGGGTTGCTCAGAGTAAATTCTACATCAAGGTTTTGAAAATACCTTTGAAGTACTTAATAAATTATGTACAGAGCTAAGGTGCCCTGCAACACTGGATCATGTGTCCCTTCCTCCCATCAGAGGATACCAGACTCCTGCATCCATCTCTTCATGGATCTATTATGCACATCTTATTTGGGAAAAGAGAAATACTTGCCCAAGGAAGGATACAGGTAGTGTAGGTTAGAGGAAAGAGATTTTCTATTCAGGGGGAAGAGTTGACAATTTTGAGCTACTGACAAGTGTTGTGACCTTAAGCAAGACACAGGTCCTCAGTTTCCTGGTCTGTAAATTTAGGACTAGTTTGGGTGGTCCTTGGGCCTGTGTATCTCCCTCTTATTGAACCAATCAAGAAGCCACATTTCTAAGATCAGAACTCCAGATTTCCTGGGTTGTGGGAGGTGTGGTGAGCACCCACTGGCCACAGCTGAGTTCTAAAAATGGGGTCCCTGGACCAGCCACATCAGCATTACCTGGGAACTTGTTAAAAATGCCAAGTTCTCAGGCTCCACTCCAGACAGACTGAACCAGAAACTCTGGGAATGGGGAGCAGCCACCTGTGTTTTAATAAGTCCTCTAGGTGATTCCGATAGTACTCAAATTTGAGAACAACGATGTGGGAGTGGGTCTCAACATTGGTATATTTTAGAATTGGTATATTTTAGAATCACCTGGGAAGATCACCAATCACATCAGGATACTGATTGGTGTGAGTGTGTGATGTGTGTGGTCACATACATCAGTGAGCTTAGTGTGCATCTAAGGCTGAGAACTTCTGGATGAGGCAAAGGTATTGGAGGAATTATAGAGGAACTGGTAGAAGGCCAAACAACTGGTTGAATGAAACATACAATTTTAGGTGGTTATTACTTTTTCCAGTGGACATAACCTGAGTCTAATTTTTAAAAAATTCTCTATTTTCAGACGGGCACAATGGCTTACACCTGTAATTTCAGCAACTAGGGAGGCTGACGCAGGAGGACTGCAAATTCAAGGTCAGCCTCAGTATTTTAGGGAGGCCCTAAGTAACTTAGCAAGCCCTTGTCTCAAAACAAAAAAATGAAAATGGCTGGGAATATACCTTAGTGGCACAGCAACCCTGGTTAAATCCCTAGTACCCCTCCCCCAAGTTATTTGTTTTTTAAAAATGTTGTGGTAAAATACACATAACATCAAATTTACCATTTAACCATTATTAAGTGTACAATGACATTAAGTACATTCACATTGTTATACATCTGTCACTGTTATACAACTTGTCACTTTACAAGACAGTTTTCACATTACAAAATGGACACTTGTACCCATTAAACACCAACCCTTCATTTCTTCCTCCTTCCATACTTTTTTTTAATGGTGCTGGGGATAGAACCCAGGGCCTTACCCCATGCTAGGCAAGGGCTCTATCACTGAGATACATCCCCAGCCCATCCCTCTACAATTTTTTAAGAGGCATTTTGAAAAGCAGGTACTTACCACGTCATAGACAGAGCAGATACAGGCAATAATAGCCACCAGAAATAGTTTCCTTGATCTGAGAAGACAGCTATGAGTAATCCCACCAAGGTGCCATTGTAGCCATGGAGCCCAGCTGCTATGGCAGACCTGTAGGCAGGAGGCACAGCACAAGTAGACATGGGGAGGCCTGCATGTCAACTATACTTGTAACTTCTAGATCACATTCATATTAGAAAATGAAATTATATTTAGAAATGTTTCAAAGACTATTAACCATCATATAAATACTAATAAAAACAGGAAGTATATATATATATAGATAAAACTACAAATGTGCATGTAGAACAACCCTCTCCATAGGTGTCACAGCCAAGGACAGGTGTAGAGGGTCTGAGGGAGGAGGGGGAATAGGCCAGGCCACCTGCTCTGCTTCATTTCATCTTTCTTGCAGAAAGTTCTTATTATTTATTTTAAATCATTAAGTAGAGTTTTTTTTTTTTTCATATAAAACTGTTTCCTAACCCTGATTTTTTGGTGCAACCTATTAGATTCCTGAAATGTAAATGTAGTATCTTTATAAACATTAATCTCCCAAATCTTTCAATTTAGCATATGGTTTCATATTGCTGTGTCTAAATATGCATTTATCCTTCTCCTCCTTCTTCTTCTTTTTGGTGCTGGGGATTGAACCCCAGGCCTTGCTCATGCACTGATATCTCATAGTGAAATATATATTTCTAAGTTACTTCGAAGAAAAATAATTACTTATATTTTACTTGGCAAAGTACCCCATTTAATTACATGCAGGTTTAGTGCCTCTTTTGAAATCTCTCTTTGCTAGGTATTTAATCTCACTTCTAAAGATTTTCCTATAGGTAAGTGTCTACTCTGGCCATAATGGTTCCTATTTCATAACTGGGGACTAGAAACCCTGAGTGAGAAATGGGAATATTTCCATAGAATAAGCCCAAGCCTGTTAAGCCAGGCCCCCGCAGGGCTCCTGGAGTTGGCAATGACACCACTTGTGATATGCCCCTAAGAATCCAGTTGAAGAACTGGAGCACCACAGGCTTGTCTGGGATAGATGAAATAAGTTAAGATGTCGCAGGACCACTTCAATGACCATGAAAGGCACAGGTTCTACTCCCCAAGAGCTTGGATCTTCAGGGCGATGTCTGCGGGGAGGGGGCAAAGATGGTGAAACGAGTGAGGAAAGTCAAATGCAGAGCCTGCATCCAGGGAGCCACGGGGCAGGGAGAGACGGGAAGGGCAGGGAGCTACCAATGCTGATGTCACATGCATTCACTGGGGTGAGAACATCAGAGGTGGGACTCCCTGTTGAAAAGTCCTTTGTCTCCCTTCACTAATCCTTCAGGGAACCTGGGAAATTGTATTGCTGAAATCCAGAAAGTGGGACTACGCAGGCTGACAGTGGAGAGCTGTGCAAAGACTTGCCCTCTCGACAACTGTCTTGGAGAGTTAATGCCTGAGTTTGCTCAATGGAAAATGAATGGTGACATCTACAAATTGGAGAAGCCATGGCAAAAGCAATAGGAAGATGACATGTCATCTTGGAACAGAAATGTCATTTTAGTGTAGTCTTTCAAACCAAAGAAAGTCAAAGAGATTTGAAAACAAGCATGCAAATATGACTTATCTTTGAAATAGTGTGCCAAGGAAGTGGGGTTGATCATATTTCACTGGAACAAACCAATGAGGGATTATTCAGTACAGCATGATCCTAGAACGACACTAGATTTGTCCCTCTGAGAGCTGAGCTGAACTTTGCATTGTCTATGAAGAATGAGTTTGCTAAACTAATGATGAAGCAAAATATAAAGGGCTTTTTAAAAAGCCATTAAGCCTTTCATGAACTCATATGCATTTTTTTTTGCTCAAACAAAATGCTGAAGACAATAATTTTATTGACCATTAAAGAAGATCACCTTAGAAGCTCTTCTGGTAATCACCTGTTGCTGAGTTTTGGTTACCCTGTCTTATCATGAGAATCTGGCATCATTCAAACTGGCCAATTATTCAGATATCAAGAATAAGAGACAATAAATGATTCCTTGACTTCTGACTCTAGGCAAATAGGAAGAGATCTGTGGAGTAAAGGTTGTTTCTCCCAGGAAGGGTGTGGCTGTCAACCACTCCCAGTGGCTGGTCGGCTACTATCTCAGAAAGGGAGCCACAATGCCATAGACAGATGTGCCTACCTGTCCTGGCTGAGCAAGAGGGCCGTCAGGGTGGAGACCACTGTTCCCACACAGCCATTGAGAGCCCACCAGGGGTTCTGGACCAGAAGTCCCACCAGAATCAGGATTCCACTGATGGGGTTGCTGACGAACACCACTTGGGATATGCCCCGAAGAATCCAGTCAATGAACTGGAGTACCACAGGCTTGTCTGGGATAGATGAGATAAGTTAAGATGTGGCAGGACCACTTCAACCCCCAACCCCGAGCAGAAACACCAGGGTCCCTCAGAGATGAAACTGACTTTTGGTATTCCTTAAGCTTCTTTCCTCTGAACCCTTTGCCTCTTTAGTGGCACCCAGATCCCCCAAATCATTGTGTTTTTTTTTTATGCAAAACCTACACTGTCCCTACTGAAATCTAAGCTTCAGAATCTAATGTACTTACTTACAACCCTCAGAGGTACATATTCTTAAGTCAAAGGAATGATATTAGCTATAGTAAAATTTTCATTTTTAAGTACTGAAATTACAGATGGAGCCTATTGCTTTCCTCTGAGGAGGATCCAGGCCCTGATCACTATTCCAGGAAAAGATATCAGGAGGTTTGAAGGTTGAAGATAAAAAATAAGAGAGTGAAGAGTAATGGGGAATCTAACCAAAGATGTAAATAGAAATGTCAGTCAACCATTTCCCCAAAGCCACTTTTCCTGTTTCTCCAAGGGATGGATGCATAGATACCTTTAAGCCACCTGGCAAATTCTTTCATATCACCAGTGACATAGCCAATTGTCTTGGGGATGCACCTTCTCCCTCCACATGATGCAGCCTGGTTTTCACTGTGGTCTACTTTGACCATTGTGGGGCTGTCCTCCATCGTTAGCTCTTCTTCTGGATCCTTCAGAGAAGAACAAAATTCATAAATATCCCTAATGTAGAACTTTCCATGTGGGCCAACTAGGGCCTAGTTACCGTAGCCACAAAAGAGGAGTTTAAATATATTCATGAGGACATGCCTCATGGGACTAAAAAAGTCCTGTTTTCCTCCTGAAAAATCATGGAGATTATCATCCAAACTCAAATTCCACACTACCTTGGTCATCAATGTCTTTAATGCTATCATGAGAAAGTTCTAGACAGTAATAATATAAGGTTCAATTTCTAGTTCAATAAACATTTATTGAACCTCAACTTCCTGTACTCAAGGGCTCGGTCTAATTGAGAAGAAAGAAAAATGTTAACATGACAAGCCAAATAACACTACGGAAAGAGCTAAAATCAAGTGCTTGAACTTCATACTGTCAATTAAAGGAGGAGCAAGATCAAGTTACAGAATGGCTTGCTCCCAAAGCAGACTGATTAGCTACTTTCCAAGGAAAGTGCCTTTTTAAATTAAATTTTAAAATGACAAAATATTAGTTTTTATTTAAGACTTTGAAGGGGAAATTCAAAAAGAAAAACAAAACAGTTTGAGTGTTTTAAGAATCTTCCTAAGGTTCTTAAACAAGCCTTCCGCCCCCACTCTCCAAATCCAATACTGCTGAAATTTGTTTTTCTATCATGCAACTGTCTCAGATCTTCTTTTCTTTTGGAACCTGCCATTTAAATGTGTAAACACAGGTAAGAATGATATTCCACAAAGATATAGAAACTGAGAAAGGTTATGCCGTCAAAAGCCAGTCATAATCTAAGGATTGTATAGTATAAGGATTTACAGGGTGTAATTATGGTAAGCATGCCTTGGCCAAAGACAAACGATGAAACCACAGCTTGTGTTCACTATGGGACTATTTTATACAGTAAGTATATAATGTTACCCGACAACAATATGGTACTGCGTAGACAAAATGAGGGTTTTATGGTAGTAGATATAAAAGAATATCAATGGTATAATTTCAGAAGCAGAGAAAGACAATGGCCAAAGCTCCTTGGGTGTGAAAGAAAAGCCCAGAGCACAGCCAGGTCAATAGGAAGCAAGCAAACCCCGAATCATAAGACCCTAGAACACACAGATATAGAATACCGAAGTCACAGTCACATAAGACATGACCGAAGTCTAAGCAGAAAACCAGCTCATCTTCCCCCATGGCAAGGCTGTGAACAAAGGGTTCTCATGGCTATTTCTGACCTCATCGTTATTCCATTTGCTACATCAAATTGCTATTCACAGATAAAGTTACGTCTTTTTTTTTTTTTTAACATCCTGATTCTTGTTTTGGTATTTATTAAGCCCAGCACAAAAATAAACATGGGTAACTGATTTATTTCTGAGTAACAATTATATTTCAATTGTATTACTTTACTGCCCAACTAATCATCCTGCTTTTTAAACAATAGTGAACCATTAATTGTTGCACAAAGTGGAAGTTATTTATACAATGTAATGTGGGCCAAGGTCATTCATTCTGTTTTGGTAAAACAATGTCAGACACCAATATCTGTGAAATTTCTAAAGAATTTCTAACATTGGAAACTGCTGGAGGCCAGGAACCTAAACTTTATTATCCCTGAGAAGATGTGAAACTACTTGAGTAATTAAGCATTTATGAAAAATTACTCTTTATTTCATACTGTATCTGAATGATGGCTCTTTCTTATTTTCAGACATCTCCTTCTTCATATCTCACAACTGAAAATATGGCACGGTAAGCCCCTTCCTCAATGACCCATTTTCAAAGCCATACCAAGTCATGAGAGGCCCTGGGCTTTGTCCAGGTAACCACAAAAAGCACAAAGCCACAGCTTCCTGGAGTTTCTGTACTGAATATATAAGGTCCCCAAAGTGACAGATTCCAAGGAAAACAGGGGGAGGGGTGGGGGAGTGGTATTTCCCATTGACTACAGAACAAATTCCAGAATAAAATTCATGCTCTCAAAATTTCCAGGATATATTTGTTTGTTTTAGGGCGTTTTAAATACCCCATCACCTCAGAGATTTCAGAGATACGGATTCAAAACCTGATACTGTAACTGGCCAGACGTGATTGAGAACCTGAATGACCTGAGTCCCCTGCTCAGCCACCTCCAGTTAAGACTAAATATCTTTTTGTTCAAAATCCACAGCCCAAGCTACAGAAGGCTTATTATAGCTATTTGTGTCTCCAATATCTATGTGCTGGGATGCGCGGGAGGGCTATGATGTCCTACACAGGGGCTTCTCCTGACTTGAGACAGAGGCTGCGTTCAAGAGAGATCTCATGAACCATTTATTCTGAACTGCTAGTTCAACAAACATTCTCGAAACCCTGGGAGCCTTGATACTTGTTCTAGAACTGGGGCAGGAGAACTGGTTAGGAGCAGTCAGTAATTTCAAGTTGCAATTCTCTAGAATTTGATCATGCTAGAATATGTGCATTTCCTTAGGGAAATTTAAGGGTTCCACCCCTTCTACATGTGAAGTCAGTGAGAAGCTATGGAGATGCTCTGCCCGATCCCGACTAAATAGACCATTACATTTCAACCAAGAGGAGAGGAAAATAAAATAAAAAGAATTCTAATAGGAGCAGGATAAATGTAAAATCCCAGGCCATGGTTCCCGTGCTTTTGCAAGGCTTCCAGAAATCCCCAACTCAGTGGTCAGACCTCTAAACCACAGGCATTACCAAGTGGCTTTTTGGCACAGGAATCATGGGCCTTTGGTTCAGCCCAAAGCCCTGAGCTCAGCGGAGCTTGCTGACCCCCCACTTCCCAGGCTCTTCTCAGAAAAGACACACCAGAGCTTGCAGCAGGCTCCCAGGTTCCCCAGAGGAGGCTGCAGCGGGGAGCATACCTGTTCTTGTGGCTCATGGGCCAGGACCAAGCTTAGCCGGGCAAAGCCTTCGTGCGCTGCCTCACCAGCTTTATTTCCAAAAGGGTCTATCCAAATAGGACCATGACGGGCGTCACCAGCGCCACCAATCAAAGACCGTCCATTCATCCTTCCTTTTTCTCCATACATGACAAAGGGCAAAAATACATGAATCCAGTGAGCACGAGAAAGCCCAGATGGGGGTAGTGGGGAGGGGGCAATGGGGCCCCCGGTGTTGGAGGTTGCACAGGGCCTCCAACACCAAGGACAGACCTCCTCTTCATCAAAGAGCTTGCAGCCGGAGGGAAGAGAGACAAGGAGCTGACTGCAGAAATGGAATGTTCATTTTGTTTTACTTAAAAAGAAAAAAAAAAAAATGGCAGCCCATCATGCTGCTGCGCAGAGCCCAAAACCCAGGCTTGGTTCTGCTGCGTTTTTCTTCTCTGCTGGCAGGAGGCTTGGCCCATGTGAAACCTTCTCCAAAGGGAGAGGTGAGCTCAGGCTCCAAAGTGCTTGTGGCAAATTTAGGGTTCTATATGGGGGACCAACACTGAGACAAGTTGCCCAGTCTTAATCAAGTGTGAGATAGCAAAGACATGGAGTGGCCTCTATTTTCTTCAATAAGATACTAGCTGCACTATTTACACACAGCAAAAGCCCATTTAGGAGGCCAAGAAATGGCGTTTTTTTCTTCTATCTGATTAAGAATGCTTAAATATCGAATATCACCATTAATAATAAACAATTGTTAGTTGAATTCAACAAGTGTGGCAGGTTTTAAAAATTTCTCTTTCTCTCTGTCTTTCTTCCTTTCTTTCTCTTCCTCTCTTATTCTTTCATTGCCTCCAAGGATACCCTTCTTCCTTCAGAAGTTCAGAAAATTTGTCTGTGTGGTATTTCTTTCTTTATTTTTCCCTCTTTCGTTTATTTTACTTCTACTGGCTTGATGTGAAACCTGAAAACTTCACCAGAGTAGCTCTAGAAGTGTACAGCTGTGGAAAATATTTCTGAAATGTCTTAGGAAAAAGTGTGTGTGTGTGTGTGTGTGTCCATGTTAAATTATCTGGCTAGTTATATACCAAATTCATGTGTCTGAGTTGCTCTGTGAGTATTTTTGTTTGATAAAGAATAGCATTAAGAAAACCGATAGCAGGGCTCTCATATACAGGTTTTGAAAAAACAAAAAAGAAGGAAAGAAAGACAAGAAGGGCGGACTCCCTCTTGTTGTAGAAGCCTATGCCCCCACCCCCAGTGTCTGCCTTTGTCCATCGCCAAACTCACACGAAACTCAGAGAACCACATCATTGAGCTCAATGTTAATATTTTCTTAGATCCAAGAGAAAGAAAATTTGAAAGCTAGTTGGAATTATAGAGAATCATAGTAACCATGCTTCATTTTATAGAAGAGAAAACTCAGGTTCAGAGTGGGAGCTGTCGATGTTCACTCAGCAAGCAGCAGGCAGAGTATGCCTTAGGGAATGGGTAGCCTTGGTGGTTCTTCGTCCTCCGTCTGGAGCCAGGCACATTACTGCTGCCCGAGATTCTATTCAAGTCAACTAGAAGGAGCTGCTCTATATGGTAGGGTCTGCAGTGGGTGCCAGGGCTCAGCCATGTAGTGAATGCAGGAACCTTTCTTCATGGTTGCCCCAGGTGTGTGTGTAGGGGTGTTGAACAACAAAAAATAAAAAGGCTCAGCCAGCCCAAATTTCATCCTATACCCTCCCAAGGAAACAGTTACTCTCCAATAAGCAAACATCTCCCTGTACCTCAAAGGGAACCTCACTCTTCTGCAGTACTGATACAGCAAGAGCAAGGTTTGCATGTAACATCCCAAGAATATTCCGGAAGCTGCACCTGGTGAGCTTTCCAGCAGAAGCTGGAAATCGCTTTTCACAGCCCAGATCACTAGCGAAATGTGGCAGTGTTCAGCATTGATACGAAGCAATATCAAGATTTCAATTCAATTGCTATTTCCTATTTTATTACACAGAAGGAAACTCATTCCATTGTGAGCATTATAGGAGAAATTTGCACAATTGAAGAGACCCGAGTCTTCAATTTTCTGTGCCTCAAGTATCACTTCAAAAATAATACAAAATTTTGGATATGGATATAGAAGTATTTAAACATTCATATTCTATCATACTAAAAAGACTTTCAGCATTGACATTTATTTGATACTTACTGTAATCTTTATTTTAGGTAGTTTTTGATTGTAAGGGTCAGAAGTGCTCAGTTCTCTTTAAATCTGTAATCAGAAACAAAGAAAATGCTGTCAGGTACTTCTAACTCCCCGTGCAAAACTCTTTGCTTCTCAGTAGACAGCTCTCCTAGAAGCCTTGAATTTTACATGCCAGAAAGTGCAGCTGCAGGAAGTTGCCAAATCTGTGGCTGCAGAGGAGACCCATCCATTTTCCCCGATGGGTACAGAGGCAGAGTCCCTTCAGCATGACAGCACCCGCAGAAGAGCCCGTGAATTCATACTTGCAAAGCACAGTTCCTAGCACCCCACTTTTATTTTCCTTTTGAGCCATATAAATGCTCATCTCCAACTTAATTATTCCAAGAGCACAGCCTGAAACTTTTAATAGTGCTGTTAAGTCAGAGTCATTTAGCACCCGAGTGGACAACCTGTAGCAAGCAATCCTCCACGTAGCTCAGGGCTGCTTCTACCTGTTTTAGAAGTGCAATTAAAGACACTGCCTTGAAGCGTCCAGCAAGAAGCTAGTGGCTTCTGTGAATTGCTTACTTGTCTACCAGAACTCCAACTTGGCTGCTTCTATTCAGTCCTGACAATCTGAGACATAGCTCTCCATTAAACAAAGAAAAGAGAAAAAGAGCAAAATTTAGAGAGAACTAAGAAGGCAAGTCTCAAAAATGAGCAGTTGGAAATTACTAGAAATGAGGAGGGTACTTACCCTCCAGCTGGCGTCCCAGTGGCAGAAGGCAATGGCTGATAGAGACCTGCCAGGCACTGTTAAGAGAGAGAGAGAGCTGCAGAGGACCGTGCTGGAGGGAGGCACCTAACCTTTTATACCCAGAGCCCCACTCTGCATATCTGTGGACTGGTTTTCTCCTCCCACTTCAGCCACCAGTGCCAAAGCAATGCTGGGGAACTGGTCCTCTGGCTGCAGTACCTGCTGTCTCTCTCTTCTTGGTTTGGTGCTGACAACTTTGCCATGGTTTCCACAGCATCCTGAGGTCTTTATCCAGTGAGAATCCCAGTGAAATTCTTCTTTTTCTCCTTCATGCTGTTTCCTCTAGACCCTAACCTTGCTTGGAATATTTTTGTAAAGATTTGTAACCAAAAAGAATCCACATAGTGCCACTTAAAGCAAAAACCACGGGACAGATTGCTGCAGGGTGGACTCAGGAGGGAAATGATTGCTCCCTGGAGTGTGGGCTGGGGGTGAGGGTGGGGTTCTTAGACTTGATGCAATTTCTGCACAGGCATGTGAGCAGCAAGGCCCTGGGGGGTGAGGTGCAGGGTGGGAGGACAAGGTGTACAGAAGCCGTTTCTGAGGAAAACAGAAAGACAAATGTTTCCCTGGAATACTCTTTTTTTTTTTTTTTTTCCAGGTGAGAATCCCAGAAGGACTCTGCTGTTTTTTGAAAGTAGGAGGCACACATTCCATAGCAGGAGACTCTACAATTGAATTTAAAAGCCCTTTCCGTCCCCTTTCTTTTAACTTCAGTTATATGGCTTGTTCCACGGTGGCAGGAATCTAACAAACTCAGGTGCACTTCTATGCGCCTGGAATTTTGCGAAATCCCCACAGAGAGCAGAGTAGATGTGGCTGATCTTCCTCCATTCAGGCCTCCCACCCGCTGGAGGTGCAGATAGTCCTTATCCGCTTGGGCAAGGCGGCTGGGACTCTCGGGCTCCACCCCCTGGACACCCGCCAGACCACAGGGTTACTCATCCCCATGGGACCCCCTCCCTGCAGGTGTTTCCCAGAGGCTTGTCTGGGCCCTGAGAGGGAGGGCGGTAGGTCAGGTTGATGGCAAGGTTTTCAGGTTGTGGAAAATCAACATTTTTCCGGGTAAAATGAAGCCCCTGGTGTCCCCTGAAAGAGAAAAACGAATCACAAGAGTGTGGGGGTCTGCTTTGGGAATGAGAGAAATCACACTAGTGTTTCCAAGAGTTTGTTACACAAATGGACCAAAGCCCCTCATGCTAATAATGCTAATGCTAATGATGGTGACAATAATGGCAAGGGTTTCTACAGATGGCTGAGCAGCTCCTCTGGCTGCTGTCACTGTGCTAAGCATTTTTCATGCAATAGTCATGTAACTATAGCACAAATCCTATGCAGTAAGTTACATGCTTCCCATTTCACAGGTGAGGAAACTGAAACCCAGAGAGCCTAAATAACTTGCCCCAAGTGTAACATCAAAGTTTATACTGTTCATCACTCTAGTGCTGCCCAATATTTCCAATTTCTGCTCATATGTCTGCTTAATTCATTCATTAACTGAATTAACTCAGTCATCAACACATATTTATAGACTTCATCAGGAAGCCACCTCTGAATAGCACCCATGCAGCCTTCTGTCTTGGCTCGGGTCAGGTTGAGGGTGTGTAGCAAGTCTCAGGTCTAGCAGAACCACCTCCTACTACACTACGCCCTTCCTCCCTCCCCACCCTCTGACCTTAAGTTCAGGTCACAAAAGACAGCCTCCTTATATGGTATGCACAGGTAGTCAAAGCACCTGGGATTCTAATTCTGGCAAACCTGAGTTTGAATCCTGATTTGTCCCTTACAAGCAGTGAGACCTTAGGTATGTTACCCTCTCTGAAACGCAGATTCCTCACTGTACAGTGGAGTAAGTTTGCTTCCTTTATAAGGTTATAACGAGGGGTGACAGATGGAAAGCACTGTGCCTGACACTTGGAGTGCCACTGTGTTTGCCCCTCTCAATCAGCATTGCTTTGCCCTGGAGGATTACTGAATGGTTCCCTCTCCACAGCTTGAACTAGGGGAAAATGTTCTTCCTAGCCTTGACCTCCAAAAGGATGCAGACATGGACATGGAGGCAAACATTGGACCATAACCTTGAGTCAGATAGGAGGTTGACACAGAGCTTGCTAATTTCTCATACTGTGTGCTAGGTGCAGTGGTGCACACCTGTAAATCCCACAATTCTTGGGAATTGTGCTGCTATAAACACAAGTATGCATGTGTCACTGTAGTAAGATGACTTTAACTCTTTAAGATCAATACCAAGGAGTGCTATAGCTGGGTCATATAGTGGTTCCATGCCTAGTGTTTTGAGGAACCTCCATACTGATTTCCATAGTGGTTGTACTAATTTATAATCTCACTAACAGTATGAAAGTGTTCCTTTTTCTGCACATCCTCTCCAGCATTTATTATTATTTGTATTCTTCATGACTGCCTTTCTGACTGGTGTGAGATGAAATATCAGTGTAGTTTTAACTTGCGGTTCCCTAATTTCTAATGATGTTAAACATTTCTTCATATACTTGTTGTATTTCTTTATATATTTGTTTGTATTTCTTCTTTTGTATCTATCTATTTATTTATAATGCCTCAATATAGTTTATTCTACAAATGCGGGAGGGTTATTTGATGTTGTTTGGTTAGTGTAATTAATTTCCTCAGTGAATTATAGGAACATTTGAAGTTTTTTTCAAATTTTTCATTGGCACATTATAATTATACATAATAGTGGGATTCACTATATATATTTGTACATGCACATGATATAAAAATACAATTTTGTCAATATTGTTCTCCAGTATTTCTTTCTTTCTCCTCCTCCTCCTTCCCCCAGTCCCTTCCCTCCACTTTGCTGGTCTCCCTTCAATTTTCGTCTTATATTTTTAAAAAATCTTGTCATTTTTACAGTCCCACCTGGGCTGGAAGGTTCTGGATGACAAGATCAGGATCCAATAATTCTCTTTATTGATGATCAATGGCTTTCTTTCCAGAAAGATGGTTAGGTCAATGTAAGAGATGTTAAGAATCAGGTGAAGAAACGGGGAAGAAGGAAGAACAAAATTGGATAATGACTAGCTTTAATGTTTCTCTATGAAGTCTTGCATTTTTACATGTTTCTAAATATGGGTTTGGCTCAGGACTTATTACAACACAATTTCATTTTGGTTACTGCTGGCTCTGAATCTGTCTATAGGAAGTTTAACTTTATTTATACTCTGTACCTTATACACATGCAGTTGGGCAGTGCCCACAATTGGGAATTTTGCAAGAGAGCGCTGGAAGGCTATTCTGCATCCCAAGCAAGTCTTTTCTAAGTGGCAGAGAGAGTGCTAAAGAAAAAGCATTCACATTCTTCTTTATCCTAGCACCGAGGGCGCAGCAGAGATCACAGTCTGGAACAGAATGTTCCTCTGCAGTATGTTCTGAGCCCAGGGAGGTTTTGGTTTGGTAAACAGTGAGACAAAACAGCACCAGATGAAAGCCAAATCTCCCACTGACCCAGAACACTACTTGGGGGCCACCCTTTGTGGTAGGCATTGCCCAGATGCGCAGCCAACCGACAGGCAGGCGCGTAGTGCTAATGTTTTTCTCAGACTTCTGCTGCCTGCCCTCGCCTGGGGAGCTTGGGGTGGCTGATGGCAGGAGGTATGGATGTACTTATGTTTTCAGTTCTTAAAGTTCTGCAATTATCCAGCTCCATTTAAGAAATGAAATGGTTTAAGTTCATCTTTTCCAATTTTTATGCCTTTAATTTCTTTCGTTTGTCTAATTGCTCTGGCCAGTGTTTCTAGAACTATATTGAATAGAAGTGGTGATAAAGGGCATCCCTGTCTTGTTCCAGATTTTAGAGGGAATGCCTCCAATTTTTCTCTGTTCAGAATGATGTTAGCCTGGGGCTTAGCGTAGATAGCTTTTACAATATCAAGGTAAGTTCCTGTTATCCCTAGTTTTTCTAATGTTTTGAACATAAAGGGATGCTGTACTTTGTCGAATGCTTTTTCTGCGTCTATCGAGATGATCATATGGTTCTTATCTTTAAGTCTATTGATATGGTGAATAACATTTATTGATTTCCGTATATTGAACCATCCCTGCATCCCAGGGATGAATCCTACTTAATCATAGTGCACAATTTTTTTGATGTATCTTTGTATCCGATTCGCCAGAATTTTATTGAGGTTTTTGCATCTAGGTTCATCAGAGATATTGGTCTGTAGTTTTCTTTCTTTGAAGTGTCTTTGTCTGGTTTCGGAATCAGGGTGATGTTGGCCTCATAGAATGAATTTGGAAGAACTCCCTCTTTTTCTATTTCCTGAAATAACTTGAAAAGTATTGGTATTAATTCTTCTTTAAAGGTTTTGTAAAACTCCGCTGTATACCCATCCGGTCGTGGGCTTTTCTTGGTTGGTAGTCTTTTGATTAGTTCTTCAATTTCATCCATTGATATTGGTCTGTTCAAATCGTGTGTGTCCTCCTGACTCAGTCTGGGCAAGTCATATGTCTTAAGAAATTTATCGATGTCTTCACTATCTTCTATTTTATTGGAATATAAGTTTTCAAAATAATTTCTAATTATCTTCTGTATTTCTGTGGCGTCTGTTGTGATATTGCCTTTTTCATCCCTTATGTTAGTAATTTGAGTTCTCTCTCTTCTTCTCTTCGTTAGCATGGCTAAGGGTCTGTCAATCTTGTTTATTTTTTCAAAGAACCAACTTTTAGTTTTGTTAATTTTTTCAATAGTTTCTTTTGTTTCAATTTCATTGATTTCCGCTCTGATTTTAATTATTTCTTGCTTTCTGCTGCATTTACTATTGTTTTGCTCTTCCTTTTCTAGGGCTTTGAGATGAAGTGTGAGCTCATTTATTTGTTGGTTTTTCTTTTTTTTGAGGAATGACCTCCAGGCAATGAATTTCCCTCTTAAAACTGCTTTCATTGTGTCCCATAGATTCCGATATGTTGTGTCTGAATTTTCATTTATCTCTAAGAATTTTTTGATTTCCTCCTTTATGTCTTCTGTAACCCCTTGATCATTCAGTAACATATTGTTCATTTTCCATGTGATATTGGATTTTCCCTAAATTAAAGGCATAAAAATTGGAAAAGATGAACTTAAATTATCACTATTTGCAGATGACATGATTCTATACATAGAAGACCCAAAAGGGTCTACAAAAAAACTACTAGAACTAATAAATGAATTCGGCAAAGTGGCAGGATATAAAATCAACACGCACAAATCAAAGGCATTTCTGTATATCAGTGACAAAACTTCTGAAACGGAAGTGAGGAAAAACACTCCATTCACAATATCCTCAAAAAAAATAAAATACTTGGGAATCAACCTAACAAAAGAGGTGAAAGATTTATACAATGAAAACTACAGAACCCTAAAAAGAGAAGTAGAAGAAGATCTTAGAAGATGGAAAGATATACCCTGTTCATGGATAGGCAGAACTAACATCATCAAAATGGCGATATTACCAAAAGTCCTCTATAGGTTTAATGCAATGCCAATCAAAATCCCAATGGCATTGCTTGTAGAAATAGATAAAGCAATCATGAAATTCATATGGAGAAATAAAAGACCCAGAATAGCAAAAGCAATTCTGAGCAGGAAGGGTGAATCAGGTGGTATAGCAATACCAGATTTCAAACTATATACTACAGAGCAATAGTAGCAAAAACAGCATGGTACTGGTACCAAAACAGGCGGGTGGACCAATGGTACAGAATAGAGGATACAGAGACTAATCCACAAAGTTACAACTATCTTATATTTGATAAAGGGGCTAAAAGCATGCAATGGAGGAAGGATAGCATCTTCAACAAATGGTGTTGGGAAAACTGGAAATCCATATGCAACAAAATGAAACTGAATCCCCTCCTCTCATCATGCACAAAAGTGAGCTCAAAATGGATCAAGGACCTGGATATCAAATCAGAGACTCTGCTTATGATAGAAGAAAAAGTTGGCTACGATCTACATATTGTGGGATCAGGCTCCAAATTCCTTAACAGGACGCCTATAGCACAAGAGTTAACAGCAAGAATCAACAAATGGGACTTACTTAAACTAAAAAGTTTTTTCACAGCAAGAGAAACAATAAGAGAAGTAAATCGGGAGCCTACATCATGGGAACAAATTTTTACTCCTCACACTTCAGACAGAGCCTTAATATCCAGAGTATACAAAGAACTCAAAAAATTAGACAATAAGACAACAAATACCCCAATCAACAAATGGGCCAAGGACCTGAACAGACACTTCTCAGAGGAGGACATACAATCAATCAACAAATACATGAAAAAATGCTCACCATCTCTAGCAGTCAGAGAAATGCAAATCAAAACTACCCTAAGATACCATCTCACTCCAGTAAGATTGGCAGCCATTAGGAAGTCAAACAATAACAAGTGCTGGAGAGGATGTGGGGAAAAGGGTACTCTTGTACATTGCTGGTGGGACTGCAAATTGGTTCAGCCAATTTGGAAAGCAGTATGGAGATTCCTGGGAAAGCTGGGAATGGAATCACCATTTGACCCAGTTATTGCCCTTCTTGGTCTATTCCCTGAAGACCTTAAGAGAGCGTACTACAGGGATACTGCCACATCGATGTTCATAGCAGCACAATTCACAATAGCTAGACTGTGGAACCAACCCAGATGCCCTTCAATGGATGAATGGATTAAAAATGTGGCAGTTATACACCATGGAGTATTACGCAGCTCTAAAAAATGACAAATTCATGGAATTTGCAGGGAAATGGATGGCACTAGAGCAGATTATGCTTAGTGAAGCCAGCCAATCCCTAAAAAACAAATACCAAATGTCTTCTTTGATATAATGAGAGCAACTAAGAATAGAGCAGGGAGGAAGAGCAGGAAGAAAAGATAGATATTAAACAGAGACACGAGATGGGAGGGAAAGAGAGAGAAAAGGGGAATTGCATGGAAATGGAAAGAGACCCTCATTGTTATAAAAAACTACATAAAAGAGGTTGTGAGGGGAATTGGAAGAAAAAACAAGGAGAGAAATGAATTACAGTAGATGGGATAGAGAGAGAAGATGGGAGAGGAGGGGAGGGGGGATAGTAGAGGATAGGAAAGGTAGCAGAATACAACAGTTACTAATAGGGCATTATGTAAAAAGGTGAATGTGTAACTGATGTGATTCTGCAATCTGTATTTGGGGTAAAAATGGGAGTTCATAACTCACTTGAAACTAATGTCTGAAATATGATATGTCAAGAGCCTTGTAAGGTTTTGAACAACCAATAAAAAAAAAAAAAGAAATGAAATGGGGCTTAATAGCTGGGAGCACTCCGGCACAAAGCAGAAAGGTGACAGGATCTCAATCCCTACGTGCAACTTTCATCAGATAACCACAGGGATCATTTTTCCAGCTTTCAAATTAAAATTAGGCCAGTCTAGGTCCATAGTGCAAGTCTCCGATGTCCTCAGGCAGTGCCTAAGAATGGGTAGGTTGTGCACGTACAAATGCTGCAGGTCTAAGAGGTCAACAAATACCCTAGAAGGGTATATTTCTTGCAACAAAATTCTTGCAGATGGCAGTCAAATGTCTGAGGAAAGGGGTGAGGAATATGGGTAGGAGGAGAATCTTTTGAATTTCATTAGACTAGTGGAGGAAGGATTCAAGTGTTGGGAAAAGTGAGTTACAGGGACACACATTTCCCTGGGCCTCCTCCGGAGGGTGGCCCAGTCACAGTGAGTGTTTCCTCATTGTGGGAGACACAGTCCTATTGCTCCCAGGCCTAGGAAGCTGTGCTGTATTTTACAACAGGCCCAGGAAGAGAAGATGGGATGCACATGGCATCACCATTGAGAATGAGACTCTCTGGGCACTGGGGATCCTGGTGGCTCACCAGGGGGACTATCGTCGGCGGCGGGTGGGGCTGGGGAGAATGTGTTCCAGTGAGCCTGCTCTCTGAAGCTAGGGAGGTGGCCACCGACTTAGGTCCCTCACCCTTGTCCCAACTGGAGGTTTAACATCTTCTGGCTTAATATCCTCAGCCTGACTTAAAGGACCTTTTGTGTTATCAGAAGAGCTCCACAGTCCCACTCCCCTGGCCTTTTCTTCTCTTTCTTTTGGCATCTGCCAAGCCTCGGGTCAGGGCCAAGCGTAAAAGGAACATCAGGGGAAATGATTTTGTGACTGTCCCGTGGGCCTATTTGAAACTGGACCAACCACATTGCATCCTCAGATTCTTGAGTTGGCCGCTGATGTCCTTGTAAGAAAGTGTCTTCAACCATCCTCAGATCCACAGTGCTGTTCCCATGTGACATACCACTCAGACACTGGCTCTGCAGCTGTGTCAAATCAAGCTAATGGCCACTCTGGCCAACAGGAAGGGTATTAAGTTCAAGTAGGGCAGCCAGAAGTGGTTCCCAATATTGTGCTACTCTTCCACATGTGGGGCACACAGTGGAGCACGGTCCAGCCAGCCTTGTCCCAGTTACCTGATGGATAAGCACAAAAACTCCATGGCAATCTGCATGCTCCCTGCTACCTAAAATTCTGACACAGGGAGCATGTCCCTTGCTCCATGTTCATGGTCAGTCGTCTTAAAGAGGCCACTCTGGATGAACAAGAATTTTTTTTTTTTTTTAAATCTGATGGTGTTGTGCCATCAGCCAGCTTGAAAGTGGACCAAATTTATTGCCTCCCCAACTTCTTGAGTTGATAAGTTGAGTTTACCAACTGAGTTGGTTAATATGAATGTGACCAGAGGTTTGTATCAGAGTCTTAGCAACTCTCACTACAAGAGTATTGGTCCAGGAAATGCAATTGTGCCAGGGTGCTAAGAGAGACAGACATGGTGGAGAATTTCTGTGCACCCCTAATGCTGCATCCTGCTGTTAAAGAACAAATGACTCCATGTTTTATTCAAAACCAAAATTGAACCTGGTGGAGAGGGCATTATTTATTTTGATGCAATATCTCTTATAAAATGTTAGAAATCAGCTAAGCATTATATTATCATGTTTTCCATGCAGTTATTAGAAAGTACAAAAATTTCAATTTCTCATTTAAAACTAAGATGCAAAAATGATGATGGGACTAGAAGGGTTCCTAGTTTACCACGAGTCCCTGTTTTTAAATAAAAGATGGGAAATCTTAACTTGGTGGTGACTCTTATTTGGAGATATGCTCACACCAACTTTGTTTCCAATAATGGGAAAATCTGGGTTAAAGCTTGAGTTTCTTGGGACCAGAGGTACCTTCTCCCAACTGTGGTATCAATACTGGATGTTGGAGAAATAGAAATGTTGGACAAGGTAGATTATGGACAAGGAGAACAGATTTCCCATGGCTTTATCCATTTTTCCCACCTGTGGTCTTTTCTCCCAAAGCTTAAGTTATTTATTTTCCCAAAGCCTGGATCAAAGGATGTAACTGAATGAAGGGCTAATATTTAGTGATTTCATGGTGGCCTGTGGGGGTTGGGTAGTGCTGATGTGAGTGAAGCCAGAGTTATGCCTTATTATTAGCTCTCTATTCCCCAAATGCATGACTCAGTGAGACACTGGACATCCATGTCCAAGTGTCAGCTGAGGTCACACATGGATAAGAAGTCCCTCCTCCACACAGAAGAGCACGTAGGATGCAGCTCAGGAGATGTCATTTTTGAACACATGTGTTGGAAGTTGGTCCTCAGTGTGATGATGTAAATGGGTGGTGGAACCTTGAAGAGGTGAGGCCTCGTGGGAGGGGGTGTGTGGCTGGGGCATCTCATGAGGGATGTTTTATAAAAGAGTGAGGCCTGATCCCTCCTGTTCTCTAGCTTCCTCTCTTGCCATGTAATTGCTTTCAAAGAAGCTCACACCATTGTGATGCCATCCACCCGAGGCCCTGACAAGAACCTAAACTGAAGAGGCCAATCTTGGACTTTAGCATCCTAAACTATGAGCTAAATAAACCTCTTTTCTTTATAAAGTACTAAGCCTCAAGTATTCTTTCATAGCAATGGAAAAATAATAATATGATATCCTCATATAGTGAGGACTAGTGGAGGAAGGATTCAAGTGTTGGGAAAAGTGAGTTACAGGGACACACATTTCCCTGGGCCTCCTCCGGAGGGTGGCCCAGTCACAGTGAGTGTTTCCTCATTGTGGGAGACACAGTCCTATTGCTCCCAGGCCTAGGAAGCTGTGCTGTATTTTACAACAGGCCCAGGAAGAGAAGATGGGATGCACATGGCATCACCATTGAGAATGAGACTCTCTGGGCACTGGGGATCCTGGTGGCTCACCAGGGGGACTATCGTCGGCGGCGGGTGGGGCTGGGGAGAATGTGTTCCAGTGAGCCTGCTCTCTGAAGCTAGGGAGGTGGCCACCGACTTAGGTCCCTCACCCTTGTCCCAACTGGAGGTTTAACATCTTCTGGCTTAATATCCTCAGCCTGACTTAAAGGACCTTTTGTGTTATCAGAAGAGCTCCACAGTCCCACTCCCCTGGCCTTTTCTTCTCTTTCTTTTGGCATCTGCCAAGCCTCGGGTCAGGGCCAAGCGTAAAAGGAACATCAGGGGAAATGATTTTGTGACTGTCCCGTGGGCCTATTTGAAACTGGACCAACCACATTGCATCCTCAGATTCTTGAGTTGGCCGCTGATGTCCTTGTAAGAAAGTGTCTTCAACCATCCTCAGATCCACAGTGCTGTTCCCATGTGACATACCACTCAGACACTGGCTCTGCAGCTGTGTCAAATCAAGCTAATGGCCACTCTGGCCAACAGGAAGGGTATTAAGTTCAAGTAGGGCAGCCAGAAGTGGTTCCCAATATTGTGCTACTCTTCCACATGTGGGGCACACAGTGGAGCACGGTCCAGCCAGCCTTGTCCCAGTTACCTGATGGATAAGCACAAAAACTCCATGGCAATCTGCATGCTCCCTGCTACCTAAAATTCTGACACAGGGAGCATGTCCCTTGCTCCATGTTCATGGTCAGTCGTCTTAAAGAGGCCACTCTGGATGAACAAGAATTTTTTTTTTTTTTTAAATCTGATGGTGTTGTGCCATCAGCCAGCTTGAAAGTGGACCAAATTTATTGCCTCCCCAACTTCTTGAGTTGATAAGTTGAGTTTACCAACTGAGTTGGTTAATATGAATGTGACCAGAGGTTTGTATCAGAGTCTTAGCAACTCTCACTACAAGAGTATTGGTCCAGGAAATGCAATTGTGCCAGGGTGCTAAGAGAGACAGACATGGTGGAGAATTTCTGTGCACCCCTAATGCTGCATCCTGCTGTTAAAGAACAAATGACTCCATGTTTTATTCAAAACCAAAATTGAACCTGGTGGAGAGGGCATTATTTATTTTGATGCAATATCTCTTATAAAATGTTAGAAATCAGCTAAGCATTATATTATCATGTTTTCCATGCAGTTATTAGAAAGTACAAAAATTTCAATTTCTCATTTAAAACTAAGATGCAAAAATGATGATGGGACTAGAAGGGTTCCTAGTTTACCACGAGTCCCTGTTTTTAAATAAAAGATGGGAAATCTTAACTTGGTGGTGACTCTTATTTGGAGATATGCTCACACCAACTTTGTTTCCAATAATGGGAAAATCTGGGTTAAAGCTTGAGTTTCTTGGGACCAGAGGTACCTTCTCCCAACTGTGGTATCAATACTGGATGTTGGAGAAATAGAAATGTTGGACAAGGTAGATTATGGACAAGGAGAACAGATTTCCCATGGCTTTATCCATTTTTCCCACCTGTGGTCTTTTCTCCCAAAGCTTAAGTTATTTATTTTCCCAAAGCCTGGATCAAAGGATGTAACTGAATGAAGGGCTAATATTTAGTGATTTCATGGTGGCCTGTGGGGGTTGGGTAGTGCTGATGTGAGTGAAGCCAGAGTTATGCCTTATTATTAGCTCTCTATTCCCCAAATGCATGACTCAGTGAGACACTGGACATCCATGTCCAAGTGTCAGCTGAGGTCACACATGGATAAGAAGTCCCTCCTCCACACAGAAGAGCACGTAGGATGCAGCTCAGGAGATGTCATTTTTGAACACATGTGTTGGAAGTTGGTCCTCAGTGTGATGATGTAAATGGGTGGTGGAACCTTGAAGAGGTGAGGCCTCGTGGGAGGGGGTGTGTGGCTGGGGCATCTCATGAGGGATGTTTTATAAAAGAGTGAGGCCTGATCCCTCCTGTTCTCTAGCTTCCTCTCTTGCCATGTAATTGCTTTCAAAGAAGCTCACACCATTGTGATGCCATCCACCCGAGGCCCTGACAAGAACCTAAACTGAAGAGGCCAATCTTGGACTTTAGCATCCTAAACTATGAGCTAAATAAACCTCTTTTCTTTATAAAGTACTAAGCCTCAAGTATTCTTTCATAGCAATGGAAAAATAATAATATGATATCCTCATATAGGCTTTGAATGCCCAACATCCTTTAGAATTCTGACCCCCATTTGGGGTCCATGAATCTCAGAGAGATATTGAACTGCCATGCAAGTCCAACAAGCAATTTCTTAATAGCCTTTAGTTTCCAGCATTGAAAAAAAGAAAAACTAGAATTAAAATAATATCCATGGCAGTCTGAAGGTGGAAATAAGTTGCCTGAAGAAAGCTTTGGTGGTAGGTTGGGTTCCCAGAGCTTTGCTCATTTTATAATCTGAGATTTCTGTTGGAGGAGGGGGTGGCAGCCTCAGCCTCTCAGCTCAGTTGGGCAGAGATGATGGACTGAGGTCCCTAGCAGAGCCTCCACATTTTTGCTTCAAATGGATTACTTCATTTATCTCTCTACCTGGTGTATTTGTCTTATTAGTTTAAAATAATCCCAAGCCTCAAAACAAAATCCCCAAACGTGTTTTCCCATGATGGCCACATGCTTTTTTGCCCCTCTGGATGCTGCCTACCAGGTAAAGTCTCTTCTGTCATTGTCCTCTTCCTCAGTCTCTTCCACCTGGCTTCTCAACATTTTGGTCCATTGGATCCAATCACCCATCTGGCCATTATTGAACATATGTCAAAAAACAGGATTCATAGTTGAGTAAGATGTTGTTCTTTATTCCAAGGATTTTAGTCTGTTGAACTTCTCTATCTTTCTGAATCTTCTCAGCTCTGAATGTGCACTGGCTTGAATTCTCAGTCTTCTCCCCTTGTTTTCCCTTGGCAAGACCCCACCTCCCTCCCCTCCTGTTCTACTTCATCCTACAGCATCATTTATGGTCAGCTGGTTATTGGTTTGTTGGGGTAGGAATGGAGATCTGTCTACTGGCTTGGACTCTGATGAAATTGGCACTTCACCTACTAGCTTAACAAACTGCCTCCCTTATTAGAGGAAGAGTTGGGCTGAAATCAGTGACTCTTAGGCTTGTCTGCATATTGGAAATACCTGGGGAGCTTAAAAAAAATGCTGATCAAGAGTTCCTCCCCTAGAGAGTCTTATGGAGTTAGTTTGAGGTGTAGGGGTTTCAGAAGATTTTTTGGTGATTCTAATGCACAGGCAAGGTTGAGAACTACTACACTGAATCCACCTAACCCTGGTTCCTCACCCACCACAAGGAAGTGTGTCACAGGGGGATCAGATGGATTTTGGAGTTTGACAGATAAGGTTCAAATTATAGTGAGGAATAACAGCACGAGGGAAGTTAATTTTACCATAAAATGAATGGAGGTTAATTTACCAAATATAAAGATGAAACAAGATCATAGCACATGATTGGCATTGAAGCAAGGGTAGTTTTTATTATTATTTACCTTTAAACCATCTGTCTCTGGCTTCCTTTCTTTTTTGAAGGTTTTTTAATTTTGAAATTTCTTATTTGTTTTAATTCATTGTACATGACAGTAGAATGCATTTATGCACTTTGATATATCATACATAGAGAGGATATAATTTCTCATTTTTCTGAGTGTACATGTTGTAGAGACACATTGGTCATGCAGTCACATATATTCATACAGTAATAATGTCTGTGTTTCATTCTACTATCCTTCCATCTCCACATCCCTCCCCTCTCCTCCCTTCACTTCCCTCCACCTAATCTCAGGTAATGCTATTCTTCTCTAGTGCTGGGCCTCCATTGTGAATTAGCATCCGCATGTTAGAGAAAACATTTGGCCTTTGTTTTTTGGGGATTGGCTTATTTTGCTTAGCATGACATTCTCCTACTCCGTCCATTGACTGACAAATGCCATAATTTCATTCTTCTTTAAATGGCTTCCTTATTTCTAGCAATGGTGCCATCATCTCAGTTCCATTACTCAAAAAAAAAAAAAAAAGAAGCTTGCTGATTGTTGAAAGAGAATGACTGAAAAACATATATATATATATATATATATATATATATATATATATATATTTGCATCTCATGAAGCAGACTGCTCAAGAAATCAGTTATTTGTACTTTAAAAAACTGCCTGTCCAACCAGGTGCTGGATCCAACCCCCCCCACCAACCCCGAAACAGAGCTGACAGTTTGGTTTCTTCCCCTCTGGTAATGTTCAACTCTTGCTACTCAAAGTGTGGTCTACTCGCAGGCAGCTTTGCACACTCTAGAACTTGTGAGAAATGAGAATCAGACCACCCGAGTCCCAACTGTCTTAAGCGCCAGGGGATTTGTGTGCACCTTACATTTGGGAGGCGCCACTCTGGGACATCTCTCTTCTTGAGACTTGGAAAGAAGGAATGCAGTCAGGCTCCTGGAGTGGTGACAGTTTACAGATTCCAGCGTCTTGGTTGGAGATGCCATGGTGAGCCCAAGTGAGTCACGGTCGTGTTCCAGCTGGCAGCAGGGAGCGTGTTGTCACAAGCTGGGCTGTGCCTGGGGAAAGTGCTGCTCTAGGCGAAGCCTGTCACCCTTCATCCCATTAGGCTCCATTAGCTTAGTCTGCCCCACCCTCTGCTTGATGCCCCATTGCTTCACACAGGCTTGGTGGATGCCTCCGGGCTGTCAGTCACCATGAGAGATTATCACAGTCACAGGAGGCTTATGTGCACTTGCAGAGGGCAGGGTTCCCTCCAGCCCAGGGCCTGGCACCAGTGCCTACCATCCAGCCAGAAACCTCTGCAGCCTGCCCTCCACAGGACTGATGTCTCCTGTCCTGCAGGGCCAACCCTAAAAAGGCTTTGGGATCTTCCCTATGCATTTGTCTTGTGTCCCTCCCCTGCACTCTTTGGGTCTGCATTTTGGATTCCTTGACCTTATAAACCCAGGGATCCTGCAGTGATTCCTTCCCACCACACCCCAGCATACAACTTCTTTGGCTAAAAGTTACCCCTTCCTCCAAAAAAAAAAAAAAAAATACCCACCTGTGTGGAACTGTACTATCTGTAGCCTACATTACGCTCATAGACACGTGACTACACTTTCCAAAGGAAACCTGCCTTCCCATCTCCAGGCATGAGTGAGTGCCCCCCATTAAGTCCCTCTGTCTGAGGGAAGGTCAATCTCCAGGCCAGAGCTGCAACCATCAATTTGCATCACCCAGAGTGACGCAGGTACCTGGTAGGATGCAAAACGGGGGAGCTTATTTGCCATAACCGAGCTTGCTCACCAGCCTGCAGGCTTCCTGAGGGCAGAGTCTGGGCTGGTCTTTTTCATTACTTAATCCAGTTTTAGGATCAGTGTCTGGCTCACAAAGATTCTCAATAACTATATGCCGAGTCTGTGGGTGACTATATGAGTGAATGACTGTCACTCTGGGGACTTGAAGGGCTAGGAAGAGTTCTTGAGTGGTACTGAGATAGGGCATGTGTGAATTGGGGATAGCAAAGGGGTAGGTGTAGATTTTCTCCAAACATGGCCCTCAGTCCAGCACTCTAGCATTACTACTAGACAGGTAGTCCAGGGGACAATGCCTCCGCCATCTGCAACATGCATGGATGGCCTTTGGTCATCAGCTCTTGTTGCAGGTCAACCATCCTCAGGCACAAAACAGTCATCAGCCAGCCCTCCAGGGAAGCTTTGGCTGCCCTCTAGGGCTGTACAGCAACTGGAGAGGGCTGAGCCTCTCTTTCTAGGTATGTAGATTGGCCAGTTCTGGGGACACATGGGCCACTGTGAGGTTGGCAAGCAGAAAGGAAGCCTGTTTCTACAGGGCTCCTTGTGGACAATCTAGGTTGATTCCAACCCCAGCTGCAAACCCAGGTCAACCCAAGTGCAGGAGGCCTGGAGTCCCCAGGGACTGGGGTTGAGGTATGGCCAGTTCCTCCTCTGTAGAGCCTGGCTGCAGGCTGTGAGCCATGCTGCCTAGGATTCAGCATCTTCCCTTGGCTGGAGGCCATGCTCCCCCATGACTCTTCCCCAGTTTCCCATCTTACCATCTATATAGGTCAGACTCTCTTAAATGCTACCAGGTGATGTACAATTAAGCAATAAATTGCGGATGTGCACAATGATGTTGCATTACAGCAGCACCCATGTGGCCCCAAATGGAGAGGAGTTCAATTGCCCTTCACTAGAGTAGACAGCTAGTGATACCCTCGCCCTGCAAGAGAATAATCACATGCAACTCCTCCCAAGGCTGGGGGTCAATCTCACAGTGTTGAGTGTAAGGAGCCAGTCACAGGGGAGTACGGTTGAATGATGCCATTTATACCAAGTTTAAACTGGGCTAAACTGATAGGACTCAGGATTTTGGTCCCTACTGGAAGGGGCACAGGGGACTTCTGGGGTGCCGCCAATGTTTATTTCTTCATCTGGGTGCTGGTGCCCTGGGTGTTTCAGTTTGTGAATAGTCTTATTATAAGATTTATTATAAGACATAAGTACTGTATACTTATGGTATGTGCACTTTAAGGTGAGTCTATAAATGTCATGAAAAGTTTAAAGTCACAATTTGGAAATAGAGAAGAGATGGGTGGAGTCTATTTTGTGACATGCGTTTGAGACGTTTGGAAATACCCACGATGCTGTTGGAGATGTGGGTCTTTAGTCTGGTAAAGAATCTTGGGCATTGTTGACAAAGATGGGACAGGGAAGATGAGGCCAGGGAGGGTCTTCTGGGACAGCAGGGGAGCTGTCAGAGGCAGGAGGAGGATGAGGAAGCAGAGCCATTCCCCGGAGGCTTATTTAGCTACCCTCTACCAGGTCCCTCTGCTCAGCTCTGCTGGCCATGGAGTGTCCTTTAGAGCTTGTATTTTTGATGAGATGAGGGCAGATGCTCCTTCAACCCTTCAGGTGGCATCATATTCCTTATAGAAGCTGAGGAAGCCAAGGGTTGGCGAGGTGACCTGTCCAGGACTGATGAGGTTCGTTGTGAGGGCGCCAGTCCCGCTGCACCTCCAGGGGACGTGGTGACTCCCTCAGCAGTTGCAAAGGGCAGAGCAGAGTGAGGCCCCTGGGCAGCTCGGCAGGGAGTTAATCTGGGGGTATACTCCTTGGGGCACAAGGGCCTCTTGAGATAAAGGGAATGTTCTGGAATCCTTGTGCACACTCTGAATGCCACAGACTTGTCCTGCAGCTTGTGTGAGCTGTGGGGCTTGACCTTTCCCTATAAACCCGTCAGATTAGGAGGTCAGGTGCTGTCCCAAACACTGTGTGACGCTGGGGGCCATGGGAATGTGTCAATATCAGAGCCAGTACATTTCCAGCGCAGGAGGACTGCGAAACACCCTCGTGAAACATCAAGGCGTCCTCAGAAATACAGAAGAAAATGTATGCACTTATACAAGAAGCGCAAGGTCCCCACCTTGAACTCCCAGCCATCATGCAGGGAAGGGCAGTCGGGATGAGGCACAAAACCCTGCATTAAAGCCCCTCCACCTGGTTTCCAGGACCCTGCTTCCGGAAGAAGGTGCTACCCTGCCCCTCGAGGCATCCTTAACTCTCATTCTCCTAGGTGGTGTCAGGGCCCCTGGGAACTGTCCTCTCTTCCACCCAGGGTTTTTGCCTATGCTGTTCTTTGTAGGATGCCAGATGACTGAAATCCTGTTTCTAAGGGGCTTTTGAACATCATAATCTGTGGATTTGAGACAAGTCTGTTGTCTTTCCTCAGCTTCCTTTGCTTTCAAATGGAGTGACCCACTCAAGGGAATCGGTGAGATGGTACCTATAACATCCCCCATAGAGAGACATGTTGGAGTTGGCAGGCCACCATGTAGGTGTTCCTGTCTCATTCCCCGAACCTCTGTCGGAATGTCCTTACAGTTAACGTGGTGTTCTCCAAACATCATCGGTCCTTTCACTCAAGTAGTGTGTATACCCGCTCTCCCCTGCAGGAGCTCCAGGTTAGCTAAGGGCTCGGGTGTTGCTTTGGAAAGGAACACTGCGTATCCAGATCCCCAAAGCGACTTCCTCGGAAGCATTGGCTTCTGAAACTTTTAATAGATCTTTGAAAAAGCTACTATCTACTCACATATTTGAAATGTGGCAGCTCATATTTACATCAGTAGTTTAAAACCAATTTTTAGAAAATAAAACTGTTGAGGGGCTTCTTAATGCTAGTGATATTCTCTTGCTTGGGCTGGGTGCTGGTTACATGGGTGTGTTCATTTATGCAAAATTCATTGACTAAGTGACACACTGATGATTAATTCACTTTTCTAGGAAGATATTAGTTTAATAAGATGTAACAAAACAAAGTGAAACAAAAAGACTTGTGACAGGCTGTCTGAGCCTAGAGCACACCCTACTCTTGTCACCTGATTTCACAACGTGTTTGTAAGACTGCAATGGCGTGACTGCAGGGTCCGCATGGGAACTGGCTAAGGTTCTTGGATACATCTAAATGGGCCTTTGGAGAGGACATTTGAAAGGCCACCTCTGGCAGGCAGAGAGATGGCATGAGTTTCTTACAAGCCACACCAGAGAAATTACAGATGAAGTGTCCCCAAATGCCACCGAGGTATTGAAGAATGCAAAAGATGCTAGGACATTGAAACTGGGCTCTGAAGACTGAATGGGAGTATCTCCTTCGGGAGGTGGAAGAAAGAAGTGGTCAGAGTAGCAATGAATGAAGACAGAATAAAATTCTGCATTGGGATGGAGGCTCAGAGATTTTCAAGTATGGAAGAACTTAGTGTGTATGTGTGTGTGTGTGTGTGTGTGTGTGTGTGTGAGAGAGAGAGAGAGACTGTGTGTGTGTATGTGTGTGTGTGTGTGTGTGTGTGTGCATGTGTGTGTGTGGTTGATGAGAAATAAGAGTGAAGAAGTAAGCAGGAGCTGGGTCATGAACAGCTCATCTGTTTAGTTCAGTAGTTTGGGCTTGATCCTTCAGGCAAGAGAAACTTCTGAAGGATGCTAAGTAAGAGAGTCTACCACTACCTCGATCAACCCCCATCGATGCTACCAAC
Source organism: Urocitellus parryii (assembly GCF_045843805.1). NCBI lineage: Eukaryota > Metazoa > Chordata > Mammalia > Rodentia > Sciuridae > Urocitellus > Urocitellus parryii. The sequence continues at coordinate 27,534,223 of NC_135543.1, forward strand.
ACCTCCACCCTCACCAATTACCTCCACCAATACTACACCAGCATCACCATCACCTACCCACCACCACCACCACCAAAACCACCGATTTCACCATTACCACCTCCACCAATTCCACTACCACCAACTCCATCATCTCTAACTCCACATCATCCTCTGCCATCAGAGTACCTATTATAATTGTTTTCACAGAATAAATTATTGCAATGCTGCGTATAGCATAATGAATTAGGGGACAAAATTTGAGTTACACTGGTTTAAAAATAACCCCCCTAGCCTAAAGAAAGAGAGTCAGGTGGGTCGGGTGTGAGCTGAGGGGCTGGCCTGGCCTGCTGGAGACCATTCCTCTTTTTTTAACCTTGCTCTTCTGTTCACCAGCAGAGTTGTGAACTGTGCTGCATGAAAAATACAGGTTGAGACCAAAAATTATAAAGAGGGTGGAAAAGTTTTGGAATATATGGATGAAAGACAGCCACGACTGAACTTTGATTTGTTAATAATAAAATTTAAAAAATTATTTTTTGCAGTTCAAGGTTTCTGGTTTTACAGCAATTGACATCACTGCCTAATGGTAGAATAATAACCAGGATATGGTTGAGGAGCTTTTCCTCTATTATCTCATTTCACTTTGAAAAGAACTCCAGTGATAGGTCTGTGATAATTCCCTTTTAGGAGGAGAAATCAGGCTTAGAAGCATAAGGTAGATTCCTCAGGCTTCACGATTAGTTAGTGCTTTTTTTTTTTTTTTTTTTTTTTTTTTTTTTAGCAGCTGTTCACTCTCACAAGCTTCGGTGTCCTTTGAGAATCAGTGACAGTGAAGTGGGGACAGATTGGGATCCTAGTTGTGGAGAGTGAACAGTCTGCCATGGAAATGGAGAGCAAGAACAAGGGGAGCCTTGAGAGGTTTTTGGAGATTCTCTGATGCCCTCTGGTGACAATTTGGAGGTATCACAAGCCAAGGTGCCCATAGTGTGCCTGAGCTCAGTGATGGCACACAGACTACGCAGCAGGTCCGCATGAAAAAGGACACAGAAGGGGCAGTGCTTATGGGGAAGGGGATTGGGTACAGGAAGAGACATCTTGGTCCTAAGTATCTGTCAGCCTCTGTGCCCAATCTCTTTTACACACAACCAACTAGTCTCTCCCCTCTCCCCCTCTCTCTCAGTTGAAGGATAAGTAGGGTTCTTAAACTTTGATGTGCACAGGAATCACCAGGGAGCTTTAGGGTGCAGAATCAGGCTCCAGCTGCAGAGTTTCTGATTATTTGGTCTGGAGGGGCCCTAGCGATTTGCATTGTTAATCACTGAGTGATTCTGATTCAGATGGTTCTTGGACCACACTTCCAAAAACCAAGCCAACACAATACAACACAACACACTGTTTACTGTTTATATTTTTAAAAAATTGATACTTTGGCGGCAATCCAAAAATGTGGCTCCTGCATCCACTCGCTAAAAGATACCCAGAGGAATTCATAGGTGAACTGTCTCATATGGGTTCTGACTTGGTGTAAGATAAAAGAAGCAATTCCACAAACACAAAAACCCGATCACTCTGTTGTTCTAATTCTCAAAGAGCAAGTCCAAAAGATCCATTAGCACTCAAGTCAATAAGCACATCCTCAAAAAAATTTAAGCAAATCTTCATGAAAGAGTGAATCCCAAACTTGAGCTCATTGGAAGCGTGGTCTTGGAGATGTTGCCCTCTCACTATACTTGGGGCAGGGGGCAGGCATGGAGAATCAGGAAGTGTGGGGACTCAGAGACCATACAAAGCCCTGTGCTGGGATCAGAGTCTGTTCCTGTCAAGGAGCCAGGTGGGGCCCTGAAGTGGGGAAGCTGGCCCTTGGGGGCAGTGGCTGCCCAGGACGGGTGATGAGGGAGACCACCCTGTGTGAGGCCCTGGCCTACCCTCCTGACCCTCTCCTCGGGGTTGTGTCCTGAGCTCTCTGTCTTGGTCTACATCAGGGTTGCCGGAAACCAGCAGAGCATGGATGTCTCTCAAGGAGCTTAAAACAAAAATGGCCCATAGACAAGCAGAAAAGGATTCCACAGGTCTGTAGAGGGCCTGGAATACAGCTTAAGTCTCCAGACCCAGAGCTCAAGAAGTGCATGTAACTGCATGCCACCTCTGACCCAGGTATGGGGACAACTACCACTCGACAAACCATGCTGTCTGAGGGTCCTCCTAGCTGAGAACTCTCCAGAAAATTCTCCCTGCAGCCTCCCTGTAGCCTACCTGACAGTAGGGACCACTCCACACCTATGGGCCCCACGGCAACCTTCGTATGTCCCAGGGAGCTTTGAAACCACACATGCCTGGGTCTGCCTAGAGATCTGATGGGGCCAGGCTGTGGCTTGGGCACGGGATATTTCCGTGTCCCACTTGCATGAGTGCCTACCTCCCTGCCCTGTGACGCTCCTTGCCATGGCTGCTCAGGCCACATTCATGGGACAGTCCCTCTTTCCAACATTATGGTGGATCCTTGTGACTCAGACTGACCCCTCAAGAAACAGATGCTGGCAAAAGGAGTGAGCGCTCCTTCCTGTCCCTGTCACACTCCTGGCCTCACCAGGCAGTTTGCAGATGGCTGGAGTCTCACTTCTCCACCAAAACCTGCCCATTTTCCCCCTCTTCCTCCTTCCTGTTCTAGTACCACCTGGCCCGCGGGTACTTGCTCTTTTGCCCGTCATTGTGTTCTGCTTTTCTCCACCTCCTTGACCTCTCATCTCAAGTGCCTACCTGCTCAGGGCCTCTATGGGGCTACTCTCCTATTTGTACCTTCCCCACTTGCCTGGCCACTTGCAGCAGCAGCTGCTGCTGTCACCCCAACTCCTCCCATCTTATAGCCCTTCATCCCCTACCTGCTCACAGGGCTGAACACGGCTGCATCCCACCTGCGGCCACACCCCTCCACCAGACCTGAGCTGCCCATCTGAGGACTGTGTGGCTGGGCTGTGGACTGCCTCAGTGCCTTCCGTTTCCTCTCTTGGGCCAAGGTGCTCAGTTGATAGTCTTCCGGGGCCAATGCCAAACCTTGCTTGTCTGCTTGGCCTACTGAGCAGGATGTTTCTGGTTAGTGGTTTCATTTTTCTTTATTTAGTCTCTGCTGGGGTGCAGGGACATCCCTCAACAACACTGAGAAAGAGATAAGACTGTTTTTCAGGATCTCTGTGGTGTGCCTGTTCCTCCTGCCTCCAGGTGCCCAGCACTTCCCACTGTTCTTCATGTTGGGCCTTCTGCCCTTTACTCAAAACCCACCTGCAGACTGAGGATGGAGGCTTAGGGCTTAATAGCCTCTAGGAGTGACCGATTTGGAGACCAGTTGGGGCTCAGAGAACAGACACTATGGTTTTTTCAATCCTGTCTGCACATTAGAACATACCCCAGGAGTTTTAAAAACACCCCTGTTCCCTGGCCCACTGCTGAGTTGGTCTGGGGTAGGCCCCATGTGTCAATTCTAAGCTGCCAGGGCTGAGAGTTGATGCAATGATCTTGAAGTCTGGACCTTGATCCAGCAGTATTTGTATAATCTAAGAGTTTGTGGGAGGTTCAGATTCCTGGCTCCATCCAGATCTTCCAATTCCAAATCTTTGGGGCTGAGATCCAGGGATCCATGTTTTAACAATCTTTGCAGATGGTTCTTGTATGCATGAGAGTTTGCATCCAGGGCATTGTAATGTTCAGTGAAGGGGAAAGGGTGATTGGGGACAGTATCTTATTTCTAAGTTTACACTAATGTTTCTCAAAGTGTGACCCCTAAGCCCACAGCATTGGCACCACTTGAGAAGGTTTAGAAATCCAAATGCCTAGGCCCTGCCCTGGACCTACTGCATCAAATTCTGGAATGGGGCCCAGTAATTTGTGCTAAATAAGCTCTTGAGGTGATTTCGATACTTTCGGAAATTTGAGAACTACTGATCTACCATCTACTGGTCTCACCTGAGGCTATCATATGACTTGGGGCTCCACAGTGTAGATGTGCCATAAGGAAAGGATGGTTGCGGAAGATGGCATGCCTGGGCTTGAAGTTATTGCCCATATAATGATGAAAAGTTTAGGGTTAAGTGGTGTGGACAATTCTGAAACATTCTTTCCCTGAACACCATTACCAAAGGTTGGAGGAGGTCACAGGCGGCCATTTTTGGAGACAAGATTGTGTCTGCTGCCTGCCTGAGATTCTTGTGTCTATTATAAGTAAGTGGTTGTGTTGTGAAACAGATTTCAAATTCTAGCCAGGATAAGTGAAGAGGGCAGGACAGAAGGGGTGGGGTGGTATCTTATCAGCCAGTTCCTCAACCAGCTCAAGGATACTATGTACCATCGGTGGGCTAGTTCTGTACAGAAGAGATAAATGACAAAAACAACTCGTGTGTGTGTGTGTGTGTGTGTGTGTGTGTGTGTCCACCCCTCTCCTTTAATTTTTTTCTAACAGAAAGTTAAGCACGTGCCTTAGTCTTTAGCATGCTATCTTCATTGGTCCATACAAAGCCTTTCTCTAGAATTCATGAAGCCATGTGTGTGTGTTTAATTGTAAACCTCACCGTTTTCCCTCCTACATTCCAAAGCACTTTTTTGTTGTTGTTGTTGGTGTGTGTCCTGCAAAACGTATATTATGGTTTTGTGTGTACACCCAGATTCATAGTTTGGCAATTTCTGTGGTGTAAATACTCCCTCCATGGCTGATTTCAAGCTGCCAGGATGACATCACTGAATGGCGTCGCTTGCTCAGTTGGCTCTCAGGCAGTGTGGAGCTGACTCCAACTCCACGGTTGATGCTTAATTGAAGTGTTGGACTAGACTGACGACTTTGGGGCCTTATAGACATTGCATGTTTTCATAGGTTGAGTTCTTTCACCCCATCTATTTCCACCTTGCTTGGAATCTGCGCCAATTCAGCTTGCTTTATAGGCAAGGGTATTGGAATACTTAGAACAGCTGAGAGGTTTTATTAGTGGTCAGTAATCAGAACGGCATGCACGTGGAGGGTTTCCTGCTCTTAATAAAACCAGATTATATAAGACTTTGGTGGTAAGTGCATGAGAACGGGTACTTTAATAGTTCGATGTCATCACTTGGAGGTTCTGGGACAGCTGAGTGAATTGAGAGCAAACAGCTTTCTGGGGAAAGTCCTGGATGTGTGCTCCTCAGAGAGGTGTAATTCTATGGTCATTAAAATACAGCCTGGGACCTTCTTGGCCTCAAGGTGTGATGGCAAACTCAGAGGGAGCTCTGGAATGTGAGTCATTCCCTTTCCTGCGTGGAGGACTTGTTTCCATGGAGAAGGGCTCCGCTTTCCTGGGGAAGTCCTAATGGGCTAGCTACGACTGGAAGGCAAACATACAGCCCAGTCGACCTTGTAGAAGATGGGGGAATGAGAAGACCCAGGGAGAAACAAACTTTTTGTAAAGGATGGATTTGGTAAAGTGCACTTTTTTTTTTGTACTAGAAAATTGAATCCAGAGGTATTTTACCACTGAGCCAAACCCCCAGTCCTTTTTATTTTTTATTTTGAGTCAGAATCTCACTGAGTTGTTTAGAGCCCCACTTAGTTGCTGAGGCTGGACTCAAACTTGTGATCCTCCTGCCTCAGCCTCCTGAGCGGCTGGGATTATAGGAGTGTGCCACCAGGCCCGGTGTAAATTGTTCTTTCTTAAAGCTGTGTTCATAGAGGGGTTTGTCCTCTTCTTCTTCTTCCATCCCCCACTCCCTTCTTATGTCATTGTCCCATCATGCTAAACTGGAAGTGGTGTGTGTGTGTGTGTGTGTGTGTGTGTGTGTGTGTGTGTCACTGTGGCAAGAAGAGGTTTTCCCTCCGCTGAGAGAGAGGTGGGAGGGCTGGGGCACATGGCTTCCCACAAAGGAGTCCTATGGTTTAGGAGCTCCGTCCGTGCTATCCCCAGAGTGACTAATGGAAGTTAGTGGCCATCCAAGAGGAGCTGGGTCTGTATTCTGGGCACACAAGGATAAATATGCTCAAAGAGACATGGGTCACCAGAATCTGCACTTCGGCTCAAACAGAAAGCAATGTCCAAGGTCATTTCTGTGTAACTCTCTCCATCAGCAAACCACACCCTCTTCTGACAGTTTTTATCCCACCCTTGTCTCTTTCCAGACAGGTGTGACCCAGGAAAACCCTTCCAGTGGGCAGCACGTGACTGTGGAGGGAAACCCTGCTTCCAACTCACAATGTTAGAGCAGTTTAATGACATTATGATTGTGAATTTTACAAAAGGAAAGACACTTCTTTATGTTGTGATTCAAGTGTTGCAAGAGATCATTTTATGACATCTCCAGAAATATTTCTGTTATGTCAGGAAAGGCAGTTGGCAATTCTGGTGAAAGTAGGTTCCTAACCTCAAATCTGGAGAACTTCTCTAATCTGAGAGTCAAGCTCTGGAGAGCCGTAGCGCTGTCCTGCTGCTTCTTCTATTATTTAACCTAAGGTAATACTTGCCGGTCATGCTAATTTGATCAGTTTATAGGAGACAGAGAAGAATCAACACTTCTGAGGTGGAAGAGACTTTAGAGTCCCTCCCTGTCATAAAGAAACCCTTGTCAACAAGAAATTGAGCCTGAGACAGTTGGGGGTCATTAGTGGCAGAGCTGGGAGGGGATCAGGCCTCTTGCTTTCCATGCTAATGAACATTTCCCTGGACTGTGCTTTGCTACATTAAATGACTATGCTGGGTGATCATGTCACCCATCTCTGTCCCTTCTGGGTGACCTCTCTTTAAGGATGAGGCTTATTTTGCAGAAGACAGCAAGTTCCCCTCAAAGGGAGCTCTTGGGCCAATAGAGCCAGCTGTGGGTGTCAAGTCTAAACTAACATGTTGTGGACAAGTGTCGTGCATCTTAGGGAGGCTCCTGAAGGTGACCACACACATTTTGGTCTGTGCTTGGCAGGGAGAATCACAGAACAGACAGAGGGGAGGTTAAGTGACCTTTAGCCTGGGGACACAGGTAGCCTGCTGGAAAGGGCCACTTAGGAGACATCGTAGGCCTGGTACTTGGTTGTAGTAGATACTCTTCTGTTTCTCTCCTGGGACAGGTAATAGGTGCGGTTGGCCTCTGGGTAGGTGACCTTGCTGAGCGGGAGCCTGTAGATGGCAGGGTTGTTGGTCGTCAGGAGCAGGAAGGTGAGCGCTGAGAGGCAGAAGGGCCAGGTGCAGGGTGGTAATCCAAACTGGAGGGAGGGGAGACACAAAGAGAAGCCTGAGTTAATGAGGTGCTAGCGCCTGTTTAATCAGCCCTCACCAATGGCCTTTGGTCCTGGGTGGAGGAAGGGGTCCCCGGGGGGCACTGATGAGGGCATGCTTAATTGAAAGCCAATATAAATAAAATCATGACCATGGCACTAGCCTCCCTCATAGCAGGGAGCACTCTCTCCTGCAATGCAGCCCTGGAACTCTAGTGTGGTTACCATGCCACTGTGTGGAAGGTGTGCTTTGTCTTGGGGAGTCTGGCTGGGCCACTCTCCAACTCTAGGAACCGCGACAGTTCTGTGTCTCTTCCCACCAGCTGTTATGGAAGGATTGCCTTTGGCAGACATTTAGAAGTTCAAGACCTTTGTCTTTGGTCACAACTCACTGGACTTGAGATGGGCACCCTACTCAAACACCACTTCCCGTAGGCAGGTGGCTTGGGCTAATGGATCTTTTTTTTTTTTTTTTTGGTAGTGGGGATTGAACTCAGGGGCACTCAACCACTGAGCCCCATCCCCAGCCCTATTTTGTATTTTATTTAGAGACAAGGTCTCCCTGAGTTGCTTAGCGCCTCGCTTTTGCTGAGGCTGGCTTTGAACTTGCGTGGATTCTTTACTTCTGAGAACGTGAACTGAAAGGTACAGAGATAGTGTCCATAGGTCTTATATGAACTGGAGGGACTGGAGAACTGCACAGTGACAGCTGGCCATTGAGAAGCTTCGTGCCACAGAGAAACCCTTCCCAGACAGACGCGACCCAGTGGAGTGGAGTGGAGGAATGATAGCCTTGTCCCTGGGAGCTGGAGACAAGAGCAGCTGCCTCTCCTCTCAAGGGCTCTTCCATCCCCACGTCCCTTCCTCATGATGGTGACAGGATTTTCATTCCCTGAGGTGCCCTGAGGCTTTTGGATGCGTTTCCTCAGTCTTTTGAGATAGCTTGAGTGCATTGCTTGCAAACAGAGAGCCTATACATTCAACTCTGAAGCAGATCAAATCATGTCCCCTCTTCCCCAAATATCATGTTGTTATAAGCAGGAAGAACCTCAGGTGGAACCATGGGAGTGATAATGCCAGTTATGCATATGTGTCAAGATGGCACCATTGGATGGGCATTGGGGGAAGAATAAGAACAGAACAGAAAAGAGGCTGCAGGGATACCCTGAGTGATACACGCTGCTCCATGAGTCTTTCCAAAGCACAAGGTGCACAAGGTGTTCTGGAATGCGTCCCTTGGAGTCCCATGGTGGAAAGGACATTGAGCTTCACATACTCAGATCCAAATCTCAGCTCTGATCACCTTGTGATAATCATTTAATCTTTTTGAGACCTATTTCCTCAATAGTGAACCAGAGATCATAATACCTACTTGGAGAGATGGTGCTTATTGCATAGTAAATGCTCAATAAATGGTCCTCGGGACATAGTCATTACATCAAGCAGATGGCAGGATTGTTGAAGACCCGGGGCTGCATATACATGTGCCCGTTAGAAAGCAAAGGAGTATGGCTCATAAGGGCTCTTCTGAGGAGGGTTGAATGGTCTCATAAATGTCATTCAACATTTTAATACCCTGTTCCTCAACAAGATTGGAAATGACTTCTGGGTAAGTTAATAGCCTGCATGCTTTGGTATCCCTGTCCGTGGTCAGCACAGTGTCTTAAAAACAGGAGGCACCCAGGACATCAGCTTGTTTTCATTTTGAATGTCTAAATTGAGCGCTGTAATCTATAACTCCTCTGCCCACAGAGGTGAAGGCTGATCACCACTGGAAATACCGGTGACCAGGAACCATAGCTTCCTGCTTGGCATCTCTTCTGGCCCCTTGTCCAAGGAAGGCACGTGGGTGAATGGATGGTGCCAGAAAAGGCAGCAGGCATGGAGGTCAGACTGCACCCTCTTGTTGCTCTCAGTGTTTCTGACAGTCCTCTGCAAATCCCCAGATCTAATTTCCCCTGTGCTGGAGGCTGTGACCTTAGGGCTTCATTCATTTGCTATTTCTTGAGCATTTATTATGTGCTGGGTACTGTACTAGGTACATAGATGAAGAGAAGAATAGGATAGGGCCCCTGTTCTGAAGGAGTGCATGGGCTAAAGCTGGAAGATGACCGATATGTGTCAATACTATGTGTCAAGTGTCATAGCCAGAGTGCTCACCGTGCGATAGACCCCAGAGGAAGAACTCAGTCCACTGGGGGAGACATGATAGTATCAGGGAAGGCTAACTCCACTGCTTAGAAAATACTCTCCTAGGTTAAGTTCAAAACACCCATTTTCATTAGAGTTGAAGGAGGAATTTTGATAGCCATGAGCAAAATGTCCTCTCCATCCCACCTGCAGGAGCAACAGGAATTTTCCTGGTTGTTCATATGATATGTCCCTTGAGACCTTATCTAAGAAGAGGAGGCAGCAACTGCATGCTGAGCCCTCAGGAGTATGTGCCGGCCTGGGGCTGGCCAGTAGCTCCTCCTGACCTCACGTACCACCCAATGGGAGCTCAGACAGAAGGGGCCCTGGAGCTGCTGGGCATAGCTGCCCACTCTGGCTTCTCTCTGCTGGTTAATGCTTGACTCTCCCTGTGTCCTGAGGCCTTTGCCAGCAACACCCCCTCACTCCCATGAACTATGCTATTTGCTATGAGCCAAAGATGCACACTGACCCACAAGCCAGGTGGGCAGATGATCTATAGACACTTATAAAAAACAAATAATAAAGATTTAAAAATAGTCCTGAAGAATAAGTACACGAGAAAGGAGTTCGATTTATAAGAGAACACACTTCTAATTGCCCTACAGGAAGCTCCCTGGGCTCACTGACGATGGGATTTGATTGAGCAACAGTTGACATTTGAACTTCTGAGAACCAACTCCTTTCATCTTGTGGGGGTAACAGGGAGCTCTGGGAGTTTCTGCCATTCAGATACAAAGCCCCAGATCTAATTTCCCCTGTGCTGGAGGCTGTGACCTTAGGGCTTCATTCATTTGCTATTTCTTGAGCACTTACTATGTTCTAGGTATGTGGTTGGAGACAAGAGGGAGAATTGGGAAAGGTTTGTGAAGGAGGGTTTTGAACAAGTTTGGGGGAAGCTGAGAGGGGACTGTGGGCACATCTGCAGCCCAGAGATGTTGACTCACCACAGATAACATGTTGGCCAGGGCAGTCCCCAGGTAGGCCGCAAACAGTGCTGGAAGAAAGAACCGTCCATAAATATCCAATAACTATTTCACAGCTTCTCAGGCTCGGTCGACATATTTTCTCTTCATTAATTTTATGCCACTAATGCTATCTCAGATTTAAAAAAAAAAATCACTGAGTTATGTTTCCATTGCTTGGCAGGTTTAAAAGTGTTAAATTCCACGCAAATACCAGTACAGCTAAGTCGGCAGATGAACTTTGTTAAAAAAGGCCAGAATTTGGCTGTTACAGTTCTCTTGGGCCCCACCACCTTGCATTCCAGTAAAGGAACATTTAACAGCATAAACCATAAATGAAAATTTTACTACACAGCAAAGGCAAGCGAGTCCCCGAACTCCCTGCTGGAGTATTTCATGACAAAGCATTAACATAATATGGGCTTCCAGGGAGAAGCTGCATTCTGTCAGCTCTTGGGGCACCAAATGTTGCTGACGGCCTTGACTTCTGGGTGCTGGAGAGGAGGGCCTGACCATGCTGCCCACTGGCCAGAGCCAGGTGCTGCTAAGGGGTGAGAAGTGATGGAAATGAGCTGGCTCTGCCTCTGAGCCCTTCACTTCTCAGCAGAGAACATCCCAATTGTCCCTAGGACACTGACAAGAGCGAACCCATAATAGTCACCGTGTGCCCCCTTAGTAGGAACATCAACCATGTCCCTCAGCATTCCTATGATGGAAACACTATTATTGTCTTTATTTCACAAATGAGAAAACTGAGGCTCAGAGAGCTTTCATAGAGCGACTGTTATGCCGTCTCTGAGTTGGAGGAGTCCCTGTTGTTTGGGGTAGGGTTTCAAGATGGAAGCGAGGAGAGATTAAGAGATGACCTCTATGAGGAGGTCGCAGGCATGCAGTAGTTGCATGCATCACATCTGCCAGTTTCTTTCAGCGGGAACAGGAGGAGCCCAGGCATCCTTTGCATCATTTGAACCCTGGTTAATTAATAGAGGTTACTGACTACTGAGAACCCAGTCAGCACTTTGCGGGGCACTCCCTAGGTGTTGGGAATTACTTTCATTGCTCTCATGAATTATCTGATCTGTTCCAGACAATAGCTCTATGAGGTGGGTACAGTTAGTATCAGGCACTGAGAGTTCAAGGGACTTGCCTAGGACCATACGGCTGACAAGTGACTGAGCCCTGGTCACCTGATTCCAAGGTGGGGCTCTTATCCACTGTGCCTAGCGGCCTCTCAGAGCTGAGGTTAGAAAGAGCAGGGCAGATGGAAGGGTCAGAGGTCAACCCAATGCCACCTGACCCCCAATTATAGGGGAGCCAGAAGGCTGAGTGGGGCTCTGGGCGTGGCTGGTGAAGAGTGGAGGGTGAGGTGGAGGCTGAGGTGGAGGCTGAGGTGGAGACTGAGGTGGAGGCTGAGGCGGTGGCCTGAGAGCCCAACACACCAGATTCAGCTATTGGCCCAGGAGCTGGAGGAGTTATTCTCAGATTTGATATCTTTGATCAAATTTGATTTGTTACCAACAGGAAACTCTCGGAAAACCTTATGTCTGCTCATCTGCGATCGCAGGGCCTGCATTGTGAGGAGGGAGGAGGAAGGATAGTCAGAAGAGAGGGCGGAGGACATGTAGCCCGTCTGGGTTGAAGGGAGGGAGAATTGCCTGTCCTGTGGGACAGATAGAGCAGGCTGCGATGGAAGAGCCTTCCACCTCGCCTGTCTTGTCCCTCTCTGTGTGACTGCAGAAAAGAACCATGACTATTCTGGATCTTTCAGCCCGAAGAGAAAGCGCTGGTTTCAGGAAGGAGTCTGATCCTCTTCAAGGAGCACAGACAGTCTTTACAGACCCCATTTTGGGCAATGTATTTTGCTCCCTTTAGCTTCAGTTCCCCATCTGTGAAGTGGGGGTGGTAATTGGACCCACATGGTTTGAAGTTGTAGTGAAGACTGAATGAGATGACACGTGCCAGCTTTCACAACTGTGGCACATGGACAATCCTTGTTGTGGACGCTAAAATGTGTCTGCGTTGTAGGGTGTTTACCAGCAGCCCTGGCCTCTACCTAGGAGATGCCAGTAGAAATCCCTTCCTTCTCCTAGGTGTGACAAATAAGAATGCCACCAGACATTGCCAATGTCCCCAGGTAAGGGGGAAATCACCCTTGGCTGAGAATCCTGGTGTAACATCTGACATGTTAACCTTTTTGGAGGTTGGAACTCTGGAGAGGTGAGTGAGGTATAAAATTTAAGGTGGCCTTCCAGCTCAGGATCATGGAGACATGTAGACCTCATCCCCTGCAGGACCCTGACAGTGAGCACCTCCTGCAGTTTTGCATTTGAGCTGCCTCATTTGTCACATCCTCATCCTGGCCCTGGTTCTTTGAGGAATTTTTTTTCACCTTCACAAAGTGGAAAAAAACCAACCTCAGAGAGCTGGTGTAGGCTAGCCAGGTGACACTTAAAATGCCTCTTTAGTGCTAAGCTTATTTCGTCAATATGAGCAAATAAAAGTAATTACATAAGTACCTACAGTGCCTGGCTTAACAATGGAGATTTTTGGGGTCACAAAATAATTTTTAAAAGGAAGGAAGAAAAAGACAGCAGCACTAACCCTTCACACCTACTTCAGGGTTCGCCTTCTTCATGTTTGCAGTGACTATCATAAAGTACAAAAGAAAACATATCTTGGGGGCTAGGGTTGTGGCTCAGTGGTGGAGCGCTTGCCTAGCACATGTGAGGCACTGGGTTTGATCCTCAGCACCACACAAAAATAACTAAATAAAAGAAAGATATTGTGTCCATCTACAACTAAAAAATAATAAAAAAGAAAAAAAAGGGAAAAGAAAATATATATACTAATTATATTAAGGAAACAAGTCAATGGTGATATCTGATCCAGAACATCTTCCCCAGAAAAGAATATTTGGGAAGCTTTTGATTGTAAACTTATTCTCTAAGTTAATGGGGATCATATTCCGGAATCTATGCTGTGCTGAAGTGACATCTCTGTTTTAAATCTCTGTTTCAAAAGGAGTTTTATTCGGTTTTCCTTCATAAAACATCAAGAAATAAAAAATGTTCAAGGATGAAAATATAAAAATATGCCAATTGTTAGGGTTAATCTAAGTTCCTGGGGCACTGAGCATGTAACTCAGAGGGATCATCTGAAAGGATTATGATCAATGTTTGGATGTTTAAGTTTCAACGCTGTATGTGATGTAAATCGCCAGATTTCATGTGTAAGGATTAACTTGCTTAAAAGACACTTGTCAGCTCCAATCACTATTCAGGAAATTCGCAGTTCAACAATGAAATAATTCAACAATGAACTAGCCATAACCTCAAAACAAACCTGCCACCATGAGGCTGAAATATTGTGTCCATGGAGAAAATAGTTTTGCATGTAACCATTTGATCCTTCGGCAGCTATTGAAGACAGTTTTAACTAAAAGCCCAGCTATAAAGCAAACAGATCCCCCTATTTATCTTTGGGGAGTTAGCAGAATTTTCACAGGGTGGATCTTTTATGGGGACACTGTCAGAGGTACCTACCACAGGCAATGGCCAGGAGGTGTGTCTGCCAGGTGATGACGTAGAACATGCCTCCGATGGCAATGCACGCCAGAGTGCTGTTGAAGCCACACAGGCCGAAGTAGATGGCATCAAAGGGAGTGGCAATGCTGAGCGCTGGGAGAGAAGGCAGGCGTCAGTACTGAGTCACGGATCCTATGGGGCTCTTGTGCCTGTCCCACACCCACCACACACACACACACACAAGGACTTCTGATTTTATTCAGTGAAACTACATCTAAAACAGAATAAATAGCCACAGGGCTACATGAATTCTAGTGGCTAAGCTGTTAGGAGCTGCAGAGAGCCTCTGATAAAAGACTGAAATCTGATTTAAACAGTCCAGAGAATGTCCTTTTCCTGCCAAAGAGGAAAAGGAAGAAAGAAAGGAAGGAAGGAGGGAAGGGAGGGAGGGAATCGTTTTGCAAACAAATCCAACTCCTTTTTGTCATTGGGGATCTTAAGATTTTGAAAATGCCTAGAGGAAATCTCTCCCAAACTTTAAATTTACACTACGGTGTCAGTGACTGGCACCAGTCTTTCTCAAGGACCACTTTTACCTGGAGGAGCTAGAGGGCGCTGCCACCAATAGTGGAGAAACACAGTGCAGTGGAAGGAGGGGGAATTTGGAATTCTGGGAATGTGCAGGTGTGGCGATAAAGACACACGTCCCTGGTTTCTTTACAGCTGGTTCCAGGCACTAGGGTCCCTATGGCTCATTAACAAGGGAAAGCGATGACACAGACCTGCTAACATCCCCATGGTAGATCCGATTGCTGCGTGTAAGCAAATGAGAGGTGAGGATATGAACAGGGCCACGAGGAAAATGCCTCCAGTCCAGGGGTTATCGCAGCCATACACTTGGCCAATCCCAACGGGGATGGCTCTCAAAAGCTGTGGAGACAGAGTCACATTATTAGGGAAGCCAAAGAGATGCCTTCAACCTTAGCTCCAAGATTCAGCACCAACACATACTGCCACTGGTTTCCAAGGTGACTCAAATAGGTCAACTCGAAGAGGAACACAAGAAGGATCATCTTAACTTTGAGCTCTTGGAACACCCAGGGGTCAGGATGTTGAGTTTCCTTCATTTAGGAAAAGGAGGGTAAGACTCTCATCCTCCTTGTGAAGAGAAACTGAAAAACTTTCACTCGAGGGCATTATTCATTAGCAAAGCAATAGATTTCTGATCAAAACTTACATAATGTTTTTCAAACCAAATAAGATGTCAAGAAGGCTAACTAGAAGATGGGAAGTGTACTTGTGTATTTCCAAGAACCACACGTCTGGGTGTGGTGACATGAGTCTTGTCTGGCTGAACAACGAGACACAGAAGGGGCCTGGAGAAGGTGGCATGTCCGCCATCTGCTTTCTTCGTTGGTTAACCTGGGGTACCCTGTTCTCCAGGTATTTTGAGGTCCAATGGGACTCGAGAGTGACAGAGCATTCAAGAAAGTTGGAAACCTTGTAGGCACTTGCACAGATGCCCTGGAGTCAGAGAAGAGGATACTAGGATGCAGGCTTCCCTGGTGACTGCCACTGGGTCCTTTGTCTTGGAGGGTTTGGCCAAAGGCCCTTGGTACAGGAAAGTGCTGAGTGGAATTGGCTTGGGCCACACTGGCATGTGCTGGGTTTGCCTGCCCCTGGGACAGTAAGCTGGGGAGAAGCAGAATCTTGGGGTGAGTTTGTGTATCTATTATGGCAAGTCTCCTGTCAATCTGAGCCCTCTAGAAGACTCTCCCTGTGGGTGCCAGGGGACAGAGAACTTGCAGCTCATGGGCTTCACACCTAGTGAGAGGATACAGAGAGAGGAGCACAGGCCTAGTGGGCTAACCCTGCAGGCCAGTACCCTGCACTCCAGGATGGAGAACAGGGTAGGAGCTCTGGCATGGCCATGCAGGAGCAAGGGGACAGGTGACAGAGTTTGACACAGAGGCAGTGGTACTGGGCAGTTTGATCCCTGCATAGTTACCACAGCTGAGGAGCCTTTCTAATGGCCATGAGAACAGAGGAACTCAGGGAGGCTCAAACCTGTTGGCAGTTTTAGACCCTTGCTCTGACATTGACCACATATTTTTCAGAAACTGGACTCTAATTAGAATTGTCAAGAAGATCCAATAAATGAATCATTATCATAATTCATTCAGTTAGCCAGAAAGGTGTTTCTTAAAGAATGACCACCACAAATTGGCTCCCCCTGCCTTGAGTTTTGGATTTCTAAATTATGTATACAGGATTCTTCTTTTTTTTTTCATTTCTATAAAGTGATGAAAATATTTTTCCAATTGAAAATGTGGTGCAGAGAATGTAATATCTTAAACTTGCAACTTCTGACATCATCTCATAACACTGCTTGAGTAATTTTGCTTCCAAAAGAACTGAATTGGGAAAATACCACGACTGGGAAATCTGGGGAGCTGAACCCCAACACAGCACCTCTTCTCACCTCTGACCCAAGAAGGTTCTTGGAAAAAACATAACAATCAACAAAATGGGGCTACCACAAAGGTTTCCTTGCTAACTAATGATGCTTCTTAGTGCAAATGGAGGGCTCTTTTGACCCATGTTGTGGAATGTGGAGAGACACCAGGCTTCATTATATCTGAAAGTTCTTTCAACAAGCCCAAGTGGCGTTGTGGTGATGAATGGCCAATAATGAAGTTTCAGGGTGACTGTCAGACTGGGGGGCCTTTTAGCGTAATGGAAAGTAGGAGGCCTCGGGGAAAACGTGCCTGGTTAGATAAGAAGGCTGATGGGCATGTTTCTCAAGCTGATTTAGTGCTTTTAGTGTAGCTTCTTATTCATTATCTTGGCAGACTTCCAGAGGTCAGCATTTTATACAGAATACTTGTTAAAGAGGGAAAAAAAAAACAATTTTGAAAGCTCTGTTATATATAGTTCATATTGGGGGAACACCTGCGCTTTAAAACATGAGCCAGCCTCAAAGAGCAAATGAAATAAGCGCTGGAGGTTATAACTGTGACTTTTTAAGCCAATACATGGTAGCATAATGTGCACATTTTTAATGATTCAATGATATTGAGGGAAGAAAAGACACACTTGCATTAAAATCAGAGTAAAGCATCAAAAATACTTTTTTTTTTTTTTTTTTTGGTGCCCGAGATTAAACCCAGGGTCACTTTACCACTGAGCCACATCCCAAACCCTTCTTTAAACATTTTTAAATTTAGAGACAGGGTCTTGCTAATTTACTTAAAACCTTGCTAAATTGCTGAGGCTGGCTTTGAACTTGCAATCCTCCTGCCTCAGCCCTCTGAGTTGCTGAGATTGTAGGCATGTGCTTCCTACCATGCCCTGCTCACAAATACTTTTCAACAAAGGAAAAAAGAAAAGAACCCAGGCCTGGAGTCAGGGGTCTGGAGTTTGCTCCTTACTAATTTGCTGTGTGATCTCAGGTGGGTCTCCAAACTTGGTCTCCATTCTGCTCTCTGTATTATAACAGGTGGGACCAGAAATAACCCTTTTAGCCCTTAGAAGGAGGCAAGGAGGGTAGGTCATGAGATGTGTGCAAAGCATGTCTTGGATTGCATAACTGTCAGGAATTATCACTCAGGATATTCCTTGTGTGCACAATACACAGATACCACTTTGATATTGAGCTTGTACCGACACTGCCCTTCCTCCTTCCATGACACCTACCAAGGGCACCTGGACCTCCGACCAGGTGATGTTGGGCACAGAGGATGCAGGCTGTAGCAGCATCGTGGGGAAGAAGAGGTTGTAGTGGCCTGTGGCTGCCAGGTACAGGGTCACAGCAATGTTGAAGGGCAGCGTGAAGACTGGCAGGTCCCACTTGCTGAAGATGGTACTCAGCGCACTGGAGAGGATGGGGCTGATGGCAGAAGCACAAGACATGGTGGTCAGGAAGCTGCCTGGCTCCCCCACCGGGCCACGCAGCAGCAGGAGACCCCTGCACCTTCCCAGAGAAAAGCAGCCTGCTGGGGTCCCTCCCGAGCATGACTGGCCCTGGGCCAGGGCCTTCCCTGCGCCTCCTCCCTGTGCAGGGTACAGGAAGGGATGCCCACACTCACCTCCAGAAAGAGGGCTTTCTGGGAGAAGTTTTAAAGGACAGGAGTCTCACTACTTCCTCATACAGCTCCCTCCCCAGGCAGGAGGAGAGAGGACAGGTTGGGGGAGCAGTGGGGAGGGAGTCACAGTCACTTAGTCATTTAGCTAGTGTTTATTGAGTGGCCAAGCTCACTAGCCTCATGGCCAGGGTGCCCAGTATTTTCTGGAGGTGAGAGAGGAGCCTGGTGTTCTGAGGGCTCTGCCCCATGGCTGTCCTTCAGCCTACCCCAGTCGGGGTCCCAGGGACAGAGGAAAGCTGTGGGAGCAGGAGGGAGGAGATTGCCGGAAACTGACAGGCCCCCGTAGTGTGGTTCTTCCCCTGTGTGGGCCTCAGTTCTTGCTCTGGGCTCTGGCAGGGTTAAGCAGAAACCCCATTAGATCTTAACAAAAGAAAAAAGGATGGTAGCTGAGACCTGGTGTATAGGTGACCTATACACTGTGCTGCAGCAGTGTGACCTGTACTGCACTGTGCTGCAGCAGCAGCATGTCAGTCAAGGTTTCCATGGGTGTCTCTGACATGCAAGTTCAACAAAAGGCACTTAAAAACGGAGTTTAGATGGGCAGTCACAGGGTCAAGGTCAAAAGAACAGTGGCCTTTGGATTTGAACCCATGACCTCAGAACGGACTTACCAAGACATGGACATGACGATGACAGGGAGCAGAAGCCACCAGTAATAGTTGCCTTTGTCTGAGAACACTGCCATCAGCAGCCCCACCAGCACTCCGTTGTAGCCATGGAGTCCTGCTGCAATTGCTGACCTGGGGACAAATGGGGCTGGTGAAGTGGAGGTTTTCCCAGGCTATTTATTTATTTATTTATTTATTTTGGTATCGGGGATTGACTGCCCAAAACCTTGGGACCCCTTGCCAACTGGACGTCGTCTCTAGGTTGTCCTTCCTGCACTTAACCACTGAGCCACATCCCCAGCCCTTTTTAATATTTTTATTTAGAGAAAGGGTCTTGCTAAGTTGCTGCAGTTGGCTTTGAATCTGTGATCCTCCTGCCTCAGCCTCCCGAGCTGCTGGGATTACAGGTGTGCGTTACCACTCCTGGCTCCCAGGGCCTTTTCCTGCCACATGCTTCATAGGCCATCATTATGGGAGTGACTGGGTGAGGACACAGCCCTATCACCCCTGCATTTTTCTCTAGAAAAATGTGTATGTCCCTAGGAAATATTGCCTTCAGCTACCAGTGCTCTTATTCTGAGGGGTTTCTGAGCTGAGGGGTGAGAAGGGGTCCTCTCGAAGGAGTGCCCTCTTGGTCTTACACTTGGACCCTGGGTCTCTGGGGACTTACCTGTCCTGGCTCAGGATGAGGGCTGTCAAGGTGGACACAATGGTGCCCAGGCAACCCGAGATGGCCCACCAGGGGTTCTGGATGAAGAGGCCAAGGACAATGAGGATGCCGCTGAGGGGGTTGTTCACGAACATCACCTGAGACGTGCCCCGGAGCACCCAGTCCAGAAACTGGAACACTGGGGATTTGTCTGAAACAGAATAGGGAGGGACTTGGCAAAGGCTCGGTGTGGAGGTCCCGGGCGAGGCCTGGTGGCCAGGCCCAGGGAGTGTGGGATCTCCCTGAAAATCCAAAGTGGGCATCTAGGGAGCCAGCCACCTGCTGTCACCTGCCACAGAAGAGTGTCAAAGGAGAACCTGGGAGAGCATTGACTGCCCAAAACCTCGGGACCCCTTGCCAACTGGACGTCGTCTCTAGGTTGTCCTTCCTGCGGTGGGGATTAGGTCCCCTGTGTGGTCTGTGCCTCCCATAAGAGTGGCATAAAGTTTCCAGAAAAACTCTCATGCTTCATAGAGGGTGCCACACCCAGGAGCTGAGCTCAGGGGCATTGCCGGAGAGAATCTATTGACCTGGGAGACAGTTCTCCTGTACGTCAGCCAGAAGGCATTTTTCTAGAATGCTGCTAACTCCCTAGGATCCCAGCACTACAAATGTTTATCTGAGTGGGACATTTGGGAGCGCAGGACTATGCCATTTAGAAATGAGAGTTTGCACATGTAACTGTACCTGTACTTACATCCTAAGAGACTATGTAACAGCAAATTCCTAGCTCTCCTGGAAGACCCTGGATAGAGCTCATTCTAGTCTACAGAAACACCTCCTCAGCTCCCACCATGCCAGTGCATTTCCAGGGGTGGCCAAGGTGACCTTTTAGGTGTAGATCTAGGGCTGCTCTCACAAAACTGTACCTTTAAGTCTCTCTCCGCATTCCTTCATCTCTCCCGTGATGTAGCTGAGGGCTTTGCTGACCCTCTTCCTGCTGGCGGCCATGGAGCTTTGGATCCAGGAAGTCCTGGACGTGCTGGTTTCTACCTTAATCTCGGAGCTCTCCTCCATGGTGTTCAGATCCTGCCCAGGGAAAAGAGAGGGGCAAGAGCCTCCTACCACCTGTGGTTTTCACACTGACGTTGGTGGTCCTCAGGGACCTGTTTCTTTTGTTTGACAGGCCACCTCATTTAATGAGGGACGAGAGGACACTTTCATCCTCATTTGTGGTAGAGGGCTCAGACATACAGAGATTCTTATTTGCAAAGGTCAAGGTCAAACAGTAGGGTTAAGGTTAAACACAGATGTGTAGAATTTTAAATATACCATACTCTTTCTAGAAGAAATCGTTTTCACTTCTGCATGTCTACTCTTTAAAATTGAACTGACCATGAATATAAAGGTATGAATTTGAATAGGTGAAGATTCCATTTTTGAAAATTGGCATGATCTTATTTCCTAAATTCTTGATTTAGAGGAAACCTGATAAGAGATAATTCAAATAAAAGGAATATGAAAGTTCACAAAGCAAACCGTGACCATTTTATCTAAATGTCCCTACATTTCTGAAAATATGAATTTCAAGAAAAGTTTGCCTAAATCAGAAAACCTCCTTGACAGACCTCAGCTCCCCAATCTGCTACAGGCTGTGTGACTGGAAGGCGCTGTCCCCGATTTGGGACACCCTGTACTCACAAGCAGCTCAATGGTGGGCTTCCGGTATGGATAGGGAAATGGCTCTTTGGCTTGTCTCTCCTGGTGTTCGCTTTTTCCAAACACTGAAGAAGGAAGGAAAGAGAATCATCAGTTCGGGCACCTCAGCAGTACTTTAGTACAAGGCTCGAGTTAGACTCTTGGGCATATTGTACCTTCCTTTACTGGTCTTAGGCCCATTTGGGTCCTCCCTTTGGGAAAAAATTTACATGTTCATGTAAACAGGATGTTTTACAAGGAATATAGGGAGTTCAGAGGAGTATCGGGAGTTCACTGACCCTTGATGAAGAAGCCCCAATGTAGCTCGACTCCTATGTTCATTAAATGAGGGAACAGGAGCCCCGAGGGATATGACTTTCCTGTGACCCCTGAAACCAGAGTTCTTTCTCCTGCGCCACAAGTCAGTGCAAGAGGAAGGGACTGGATGGGGTTGCCGTCCTTCACTTGTTCCTTATGAAGCAGTAGGCTGCCTTGGCCATGAAGGATCTGGGTTTGAAATTGACTCTGACTCTCCTCAGCTGGCTGATTTCAGGCTGATTGGTCTTTGGTTTTCTCTGTCTCTCTCTCTCTCTCTTTCTCTCTTATTCTCTATTTTTTGATGTTTGTCTCTGAATTTTAGGCATTTTAATAGATGGCAATTGCTGTTTGGATCAGGATAAGATATCTATGTAGATATCATATACACTTTTGTGTATACTTTTAATTCTAGAAAACTCTTGTAATGTGACTCTAAACATTTTTGATTATTGAGGACAGCTTATTTTTGCGGATGACCAATTTCAGTAGGGTTTTAGGCACCCTGAATGATGGCCCTTGCAAGTTTCCGTCTTGGTGCTATGGCTCCCTCTTGTGGTCAAGTGTGAGAATGGCAGGCTGGATGCTGCCCTCTCGGTATTTTTGAGACTGCATTGGTGGTTGCCAGTCTGTACTCCTGAGACTTCTGGGTGTAAAGGAAGGGATGCGTCAAAGGGACTGTGTTCCCACTTTTGAAGGAGCAGGGGCTGAAAATACCAGTGTGGCTGGGAAGTTATGCCACGAAGTTTTGAAAGGAGGAACAGAGAGAAGTTCTATAACTCAGATCATGTGTGATCTCTTGATGAACCCACCGCTTCTGTCTGGAGATTCCTCTGCCTGCCATTCTGTGGAATTCCCAAGCACTCCATCTCCAAGCTCCTCTGCATGAGACCCCACTCTACCATGCCCCCAGCTCACCATCCCAAGAGATATTAGGAAGGAAGCTGTTGACCTTTTGAGACAATGCTCTTTCACACCATGTCAGAGGCCCCTGTCAAAGACACACTAAAGGGCTTGGGGGCCCTTCAGTTTTCCGCAATTCTCTCTCCACCTTGTAAATCTTCCTATAACCTCCCCAGGCCCATTTCTCTGGCCTTGCTGACTTCTGGTGTGCAAGGGTGAGATTAGATGAATTGGAGGAAGGAAATACTGATGCATCTTCAGGGAGGCATGTGTTGTGAGGGGGGAACTATCTGCAGAGTCATCTCTACCCCCTGCAGTGCCTCTGGCCAGCTTTGAAACCCTGGGCAATCTGCTCCCCTCTCTGGGGGTTGGGTGAAGTTGGATTGGCTCTCTGACTTTCCACTAGGTTATTCCACACTGTAGCTGATCTCTCCAGACTCCCCCTGTTTACCAGAACCTGCCTCATCTTCCAGGTCTCTGGCTTCTTCACCTGCTCAGCTTTGGCTGCTCCCCCGGCCCCCTCCTCGCCATTCCCCTCTACCTGTTCCCTTGGCCTTGGTATTCCCACCACTGTCTCAGATGAGGCCTTTTCAAGTATAATCTCCCAGACCAGTGGTTTTTGAATTGGTGGTAAATTAGAATCTCATAAAGAGCTCTAAAAGACCCAGGCCAGCCCAGCTACTCCTCAGATGAATTAAATTAAAGCTTTGGGGATGGGATACAGGGGATTGCCACATGCAGCCAGGCTGAGACCCCTGGCCTAGCCCTGTGTTAGCCCACAGCCTGGCCCGTAGGCAGGGTGTGTTCAGACCAAGGAAAATGGTGGCTTTGGTCAGTGGTCACATAAAAAGAATGAACCTGACCTTCATGGGTCTCCCCACCACCCTGGGAAGCAGGTACTGTCACTGCCCCTGTTTTATTAGAGATGAGGAAGCCAGGGACTGCACACGAGGGGGAGAGTGCTCACACCTTTGCTCCTCCTCCGAATGGACGACCACTCGATGTGGAACACGCTCCTGTGCCTGGGGAGCACAGCCTCAGAGCCCTCTTCCGCCTTTGGGCCTGGTGGTGGTGACTGCTCCCCACTGCCACCTAGCCAGGGGCGAAAAGAGACAGGTCAGCACCTCATTTGGTCCATACCCCTGAGCGCCAAGCAGAGAGCCAGGAAAAACCACACCCAGAAGCTGGGAAGTAGAGTGTGACAGTCTAATCCAGAGTAGTGACAGTCTTTGTATAAAGCACTCCACTGACTGCACGTGGTCCAGAGGCTGCCCAGAGAAGTGGAAAACGTTCACATGGCTACATTTGCACACTGAACTCACTTGGCCCACCTTGAAATGGATAGGTGGGCGTTGATATTGCCAAAAGATGGAAAATGCACTCTTACCACTAGGAACAGATTTTTCAAGGCATGGTCTGAGAACTCACAGCATGGAATCACCTGGGTGCTTTGTTAAAGTGCATGTGCCTAGGCCTGCTCAAGGTCCGTTTACTGGAATATTTGGTGATTCCTAGGGCATGCAAGTTTAACACACTTTGTTAGAGATTCTTTAGTATACCAGAATCACATTCTCCAGTAGCTGCCTGGGAGAGTGGAAAACATTGACACTATTACATTTGCACATTTTCTAAGTGAACACAGTTGGCTCTTTCAATGGTACCTTGAAACACACAGGATAGAAAATGATATTGCCAAAAGATGAAAAATTGAGGCTAAAGATGATTTCTCTTCCTCCTCCTCCCCCTCATCCTTGTCGTCCTCCTCCTCCTCCTCCTCCTCCTCCTTCTTCTTTTTTTTTGGTATGGTAAATTGAGCTTAGGGACACATGAGCACTGAGTATTCTGTAGCAACCTACAAATGGGGACTCTTTCCTTTTCTCTGCATCTTCAACGCCCAGTCTGGTTCATGGTCCAACTTCATGGACATCACTAGGGAGCTTGCCAGGAATGTCTCATCCCCAACCTGCTGGGTTGAAATCTGCTTTCAAGCAAGAAACCCTGCTGATTTGGAGGTACATGGAAATCTGAAAACACTGGTCTCCATCACACTGTTCTAGGGACAACTTTATTTATTTATTTATTTATTTATTTATTTTAGTTGTAGTTGGACACCATACCTTTATTTCACTTATTTATTTTTATGTGGTGCTGTGGATCGAACCCAGGTCTCGCACGTGCGAGGCGAGTACTGTACTCCTGAGCCACCACCCCAGCCCCTGTAGGTACAACTTTAACAAAGCTCAGAAAACAGGAGGAACAAAACCTCAAGAGTCTGTGGGTATGCATGAACAAAGAATGAGGCCTTGCTTAGTCTTTTAGATTGAAAGGTAACAAAAGACTGTCCCTTCCCTCTGGCTCAAGGTGGAGAAGCAGTTACTGTTAGGCATCCTGTGCGTGGGTCAGCCTTCAGCCTCATCCCAAGCTGGGGAGTGGAAGTCAACTCTGCACCGCAGAGACACCCGGAAGTCAGCTTGCCCCCAGACACCTCTGCAGACAGGGTTCATGCAGGCTGAGAATGGAAGGGGCATCCTTGCACCACCTGACAAAGCAGGGTGTTCTCCCATAATGTCAATCCCCGGCACACATCTGTCAGACTGGGAGGGCATCTCTGTTGGACCATTGCTTCTTGTTCCTCGTATAACGAGGCTGGCCACCCAGCCATCTCCTTGGCAGAGCTATATTTTAACCTTAGCATCATAAACACAGAATTGAAGGGAATTTAGGGATCACAGCCCGCCTCCCCTGTCTAAGGAAATCAACTCTCCAGGACACACAGCTCATTAATCTCGGCAGATCTTCGAATCGAATCAGGTCTCTTGATGCTCAGCTTGCTGCTCTCTCCACCCAGGGCTGGCTGCACGGTGCAGCACAGACCTGTCTACCTTCCTTTTTACCCTGGGACCTGGTCCTGGATATCAGAGGGCACAACACATGCTGCCTATGAGCCTGTGTTATTTTTCATATGTACAAAGAGGGTCCTTCAGTTTAACAAACCAAAGCAACATTTATCCAAAAGTCTTGTCAATCCAAAGGGAAAATTGCCGGTTGTTAAGATACCCTAGATTTTGTTCACTGAGTTATATACTAGCAGAGGTAGGGCGAGCTGGGCTTGCTGGCCGAGGTGCGGGTGAGGCTGAGCTTATCCATCAGGCAGGGCTTACATAAAGCAGAGCACGTACCCCCCACCCTAAAGAACCCTCCCCCACCATAATTAAGCTGCTTCTCTTGTCAGAAAGACTTTTACAAGACTGTCAACAGGATTTCACAGGAGTTCTGCAGAGAGCTCAAATGTGGCTTGAAGCTTCCTCTTTCTTGTAAATGCCAGGTTTGTAGACAAAACGTGTGAAACCTCTCTCTAGCCTAAGAATATGGGACAAAGAGTAACTGTTATGTTCCCACCCACTCCCACTGTCCTGTAACTATCCCACTGAGTAGAAATCTAAAAGAATTTCCAGACTTGGGATCCAGAGATTTTTAGGAATCAGCCCCTCTGGACCATTGCAGCTTAAATAAACCTGCTTCCCGAGAATTCCTCTGGCATCTAGCCTCATCTGTCCTACATCATACAGGTGGCTGCAGAAGCCTGGTGGCTCAGCCTCTGTCCCCCTGGTCTGCATATTTAGTAGCTCCGATTCTGTGCCTGCTCAGAACCCAGAAGCCATGAAACAAAACAACATAAAAATAAAACCTCAGCCAAACAAACACTAAGAGGCACCTTTGTCATATGGGTGATATTGAAGTGCTGGGCTGCAGCCCTTCGGGCTGTGTCTGGGAGGGTTGAGATTGAGAGGTGGGAACAAATGCCACAAAGAAGATTGGAGATGAAATAACCAGCTTCCCAAGGCTGGCAAACCCTTAAAGTGAAGGTGATAGCAATTTACTGCTGGCCTCTGGGACAAATTCTCAAGACTTTCATAATGGATAAAGGCAATTTCAAGAATATTATGAGCATGTCTATCAAAAGTTCTAGAAATGAGATGTATCATTGGTGTGGTGGGGAAAAAAAGAAAACAACACTGACTGAGAACCAGAAGTCACTAATTTTTGCTTGGCCTTTTGCAAGTCATGTGACCTCACAGTTTCCTCAAGTGCAGGCATGCCATTCTCCCTGGAAACTGTGCTCAGGCTTTGTCGGGCTGACCTTGCAAATCCTACCTGTGAATGAGACAGACATCTCAGAGGCATACCTGCCATTTCTTTTTCATTCTGTAATAAAATGAGATAATGCTTGCAAAATGCTCTGGGAAATAATTTGGCAGTGAGTCTCCCTTGGGGACCTCTTTAGGGAGGACAAACTCCCCTCAGATGGCACTGGAAGGATCCATCCTCTGTCTCAGGCTCCTGGTATTTTACACCTACCTGTGCTGCCCTTTACCTAGCTGAGGGTTAATTGTTTGTTCCCGACTGTCACCTTTATAGGGTGGTGAGTCCTTGACAGCCAGGATCATACTAACTTCCGTTAGCATCCCTGGTACTTATCAGGTATACCTTAGGCACTCAGAAGTGTTGTTGAATCTGCAAATTTTAATTTCTGAATAGTAGAGTCGTTGGGTACCCCAGTGTATGAATACTGTTTTAAAAATAATATTTCTTATGGCAAATGTTAAATGATTGATAAATATTGAAATAGAGGTGGAAGTCTTTTGGAGGTTGACAGAATGTATAGTGGAGTTGTGTAGGTTTTGGAAGTTGTAGGATGAGGGATGACTATTTTGAATCAATTGGATAAAAGGATGGAAGTTTATAGATGGTGGAGGATAAAGTGGTCCTATAAGAGGGGCTGGAAGAACTCAGTTAATGAGAGAGAAGAAAACAGGTCAAGGAAGATGGAGATCTGGCTTGATGCAATTTGTTTCGATCACCAGATATTCCATGGATGTATTCCATCTAGCCGTGAAGCCCAAGACTGCTTGCAGGTGGGGCTGGGCCTCTATCCCAAGTGTAAATTTTGTTCACACCAGGTGCTCAATAAGTGCTTTTCTCATGTCTCCCCTCTCCCAAACATCAGACACACACAGAAACTAGAACTCAAGTGGCCTGGTTCAGTAAACAGATGTGGGCCCCCAGGATACTGACCATCCTGTTTCTCTGCTCCTTGGACATGGCTACACAGGTGCTGTGGCACTCAGGGGTGTAGCTCTGTTCTCAGTAACCTGAAGGTCACCTCAGTGGCCGAGTTGCTCCCTGGCATGACACTTAGTGCAGGAAACGGCCCGTCTTCCCTCCTTCAACAGGTTCATGAAGTGTTCCTATGCAAGTAGCTTCATGACAGGGGCCATTCAGGACCACTTTAGGGGCATGGTCTCTGCCCTCCAGGACTGTCTTCCTCCTGTGTTTTAACAGCAAGCCTCCCGTGATGCTTTCTCCCATTGACTCAGAAGGAGAGAACAGTCTGAGCTGCACTGATTGGTTTCAGAAACGCCTTCTCTGGGGAACAGTGGTCCCCAAGAGCTCCTGCCTCTACTGACCCCTAAAGCACAGGAGATTCCAGCCTTTCAAATTATCAGTGGTAAAAAAAGATTCTACGGAAGAGCCCACCTGTGAAATCAAATTTTGAGGCTTATTACAATTTTTTTGAAGTAACAAAACACACCTGAACCCTATTTGATGTCTTTCAGAGGAGGAAAATGATCTGGTCTGCCTTTCTAAAATCAACCCCAAAAGGCCAACGCTTACATACCTTCTACAGGTTGTCTTTCAGGTTTGGATCAGGGTTCGCCCTCTCCTGGAGGCGCATCAGTGCTGGCCATGCATCACACGCAGTATCGACACATGGAGCATCTGCAATCTACCATTGAGTTGTGTTTGTCATCCGCCCCTGCTCCCTGGGCCTCTTATTCCCTCACTCTGCTGTTTGGGGACACACCCACACACTACAGGGCAATTTCCTAGCTGCAACGTCAATGATTTTTTTTTTTTTGAGGTAACACATCAATATAGTTTGATTTTTCCTACAAAATGTTCTACATGATTATGCTTTGGCCACAATTAGGGCAGATGTTTCCCTATGTGGAATTCGAGCTTTGCACTAGAGCATGTAATTTCCAGGACTAGCCCAAAGCTAGTGCAAAGCTCTCATACACACACACACACACACACACACACACACAAAGAAATGGATGCTTGTGACCTCTTTTTCTGTATTTAGTTGATAGTTTGGAGGATAACTATCAGAAGCATGGACTTCTGATTCTCTAGTCCAGCCCTCTGCTTTTATGGATTGGGAAACTGAGGCCTAGAGCATGGAGTGACTTGCTTGTGGTCACACAGCTATTGACAAGGCCAGGAGGAAGTGTTATATAGGTCTGCTCTGTCTTTTGCCTCGTAGTCTTAAGATTTATTTTCCTAAACATTACTTCCCATGAGGGTTTTATTTTTGGTCTGTCAGTTAATTCTGCTTTCGAGTGCAAGGGCTCAATAGCATATTCTAGAATTTATTTTTCTAGAACTGTAGTCCCATTTCCTCAAGTAAAACCCCACATTCTGCCTGCACCTTCCTAATAGAACTGGATGGAGGTGGGTTGAGAGCAGGCGAGGTAAAGAGGAAGACCTGGCCTATAGGAACATTTGGAGATAAATTGTTTGGAAACTCCAGCTTCTTAGGTACCTGATTTTTAAAATTTTTTAGGAAGGTGAGACAGGAGTCACCATAACTGTAAAATAAGCCTCACACTTGATGATTTCAACTTGTTCTCTGCTCCTTCCCTGCCCAGCTCCCAGCTGACCTATGGAATTGCCTGGATTTATTTCTTTTGGTGTCTTTGATTTACTTCATGGGAAAGACATTAATAATCATAAAGGAGTTGAAATCTCAATTAGCTTCACAATACTTTAAGACAACCTCATAAATGAAATTAAAGAGAGTCCAAAGAGCACCCCATCTGTAACTGGGGTGGGTTCCTGACCCATCTTCTAGAATGGCTTTGCACTCTCTGCTTTGCACCAGACCATGCCCTCACAACTGCATGCCCACATTACCAGTCTCCCTGATTTTGGTCTTTCTCCTTTCAACCCATTCTGGTTCTTCTATTGCTTGATCATGTCTTTATGTCACTTTCTTACTCAATAATCCGCATAGTTCCCTGTTGCCAAGAGCATAATGCTCCAACACCTCTGCTGGACTTTGCAGATGTTCCACAATATGGTGAACTTCACCATCTTTTCTTCCAACATGCGTCCTACTGGGCCCATGCTGACTTGTTCACTGCTCTCTGTGCTTCCTCCTCTTTCCTCTTGCCTAAGTTCTAGGTATGCTTCATCATCTGGGTCATGTTCTACTCCCCCAGAAAGCTATCCCTGACTTGCTGGCCCACATGAATCCACTTTCTCCGATTGCCCATGGTGTGGGGAAAGTACTCTAGATAGCACCTGTGCAAGTGCACAGTAGCGTTTTATACTGATAGTTGCCACACACATGAAAAGTACTCCATAAATACTTTCCAACCTACAGAAATCACTTTGCAATACATGTTTTTCCTTAACCAAATGATCTGAATATCCAGGCTTTGGCAGAAGGAAACTGAGGCCCAGAGAGGAGTGGCTTACCTAAGACTACCTAACTAGTTAGTGATGAAACCAGGTTTCAACCTCCTGATTTAATTCTTTATTCCTGCAAATAGGTGTTTTACTGATAGTTGGAGGTTTCTAAATAATAGCAATGGGTTTGTGACTTTTTAAATTAAGAAAATTATGAAATAATTCATATTTCAAGAGGAGTAACAAAAGTTGCACAAAATCATAAACACTCATGTGTCATCACTTTTGTGACACCCATGAAAAGGTCAAGGAAAATTCTGGGCCATTGTATGTTAGTTTTTTTTTCTTGTGGAAACATTTCCATACTCTGTCTCCTGCAATTCTTTTCTGTACCCTCCCCTCATTTTCTGTGGTAGACATAGCTATTTGGGTACAGAGCTTTTTTCCACTAAGTTTAGATGCAGCCTAAGAATCCTTTTTAACCCAGTTATCCATAAAACCAATACCAATCAGCCAGATTTGACACTTAAGAGTAAACTTAAGTTCTCTCCCAGCCTCACAGAAGGTTGTAGATTTCACACACATTTGAGAGAAGGGGTACATAGAAGCCAGGGTTTTGAGCACAAGCAGAGCCGCAGACATAGCCAAGCCTTACAGGATGGCTTTTGCCAGCAAGTGTGCCAAGGCTCATATCACCAGCTGCCTGTCTTGGAGGAGGTCACCAACCTTATAGGCTATCCACTTTTGACTCAGATAACTTCAATATCATGCAATGTTGCTTCTTATGGCCTGCATCTGTCTTCCAGAAACATCTTCCCAGTAGCTACACAGAATAAGTCTATGGTAATCTCAGATGGGTATGTGAGGGGGGTACCGAGGACTTCGGTTGTGAGGAGCTGTGAGGTGAAGATGTGCGTGGAGACTAATTGGTCCTGTTCTTCTGCAGAAGGCATATAGGACCTAAGGAGACAAGCCAGGGACAAGGAGCAGTGCTCAGCTCTGGAAGCAGCAGGTAGTGAGTCCTTGCAGAACATTTTCAATGCTACCTCATTAGCCAGAAGTTACTTCCCAGAGGCTCAACCCAATGCAGCACAGCCCTGGGAGCCATACTGGTGATGTCAGAGCTGGGGGTCATAGCCTGTGGGAAGGGTGACAAATGCTATAAAGCCCTTCCAGTGGGCAAGTGGGGGGGGATAGAAGGCTGGTAAATTGGCCTGGTTTCATCACCATCTGAGCATGTAGCACCCAGGGTTGCATGTTAGGATCATGGACTTTTGCTCAGGCTCTTTAGTCCCCTGGACACATCTCTGGCTAGCCGTGGTTTTCTCATCTATAAAATACAGGGTTTAAGCTACAAATACTCAAGAGCCATTCCATCTCCAAGTTTCCAAGACCTATCTTCTGTCTGGATTTCTTAGTGAGCTTCTCACTCCATGACAGTCTTTCCCAGATGCAGTTCAACGGAAGAAAGAGTTAAAACATTTCCTTTGAAATGCCCGATGTTGCTGTTGGCTGGGGATCTATGGGGTCCATTTCTTTTCCCCAGCATCTCTTACCTGGGCTCCTTTGGGTTTCCTGTACAGGGCTGGAGGAATCTAGACCATCAGGACGCGGGAAGAAGCTTCTTTCCAAATGGGCAGCATCTGTGGTCCTCAGCTCCAGGTGCTGTGATTTCTCCTAAACTCAAACTTCCTCACTTCCCTGAGCCCTCCAGGCATCCTCTTGCTGACTTTCTGTAAACTCACCAATGTGCATCCCCTAAACCCATTCTGGTTAAGTCTGCCAGTTAGGGAAGGGCACTATGGAGGAGGAGTAGGAACAGGAGGGACAAATGCCCCTTCTGCAACACTCCCTCACTCTCTGGCTTTCCTGCCAAAAGATGACTTCCTAAGCCCCCAAGGGAAGGTGAGCACCAGCTACCATGGTTCCCAGCTGGGGGACCAGGCAGCTTTCCTTTAAAGGGCAGAGCTGGGATGTCTAGTAGCCTCCCTGCTGTCTTGAGGTGTCACCTCTTCTCATTAGAATTCTAGCTCTAGCATTTGCCTTTAAAGCAATTATCTAAGTGTTGTCTCCTCTGGGGGCCAATTTGCCTTCCAACCTCAATAAGCTCCTTTAATTCCCCGTCCAGGAGGGGTGCAGACTGGGGAGCAGTTTTAGCATCAGCGTCTCCATGGAAATTTTTGCACAGCCTATGCTAGATCTTGTCTTTCTGGTTCTATGGAAATTTTCAGATCTTTCCTCCTAACTCTTGCCGACTGGGGCCGGGAGGGCTCTGCGGGACCCTCTCACAGCAAGAAGGGCATGACCTAACCCCTGTGTCAAGAAAGAACTCTGAGGTCTATATATTATGAAAGCAGGCCCTCCCAAGTCCCATGAGGCCATGCGGTCTGGTGGGCTGGAGTTTGGGGAGGGGGCCCAATCCAAACATGCTTTGTTTGGCTAGTATGATGGGTCATCAATCCCAGACTGACGTACCACCCCACCCCCAAATATACACTCAGAGGTGGAGTGTGGGCCCTACTCAGGATGAGAAACAGAACCTCACACTGAGGAAATTAGCTACACCTGAGTAGACAGACTCCCCCGCTGACGTCAAAGGTCCCCGTCCCACAGCACCAGGTGTTTCGGAACTGCTGAAGAGGGGTCCTGCTTAGGGAAGTGCTTTGGAGGCAGGAGAGGGTAGGAGCATCCAGGAGGCCCTTGCATTCCAGGGAGAGGCGGAGTGTGCAAGAGCAGGTGGTTCCCAGCACAGGGCCCTTCCTGGGTGTGCTGGCTCAGGGCCTTGGCATTCTGCGGACAACGCAAGCCTTCACCTTTTCTTTGTCCCCCGTCACTTAGTCTCTTGGCTCAGGCCCTGATGCTAGCCCCTTGCCATCTTTCTCTGGCCTCTTCTAAGGGCTCCTGAACTTCTTGTAGTGAGCTCACTCTGGCTCCCTGAGCATCCACCTACCCAAACATAACAGACAGATGCCACTTGGGAAGAATATGGAACCAAGCTGAAAAGGACATGATGTCCCCTGGAGAAGCCATCTAGGAAGCTCATCATGAGTCCTGAGCTGAAAGGAACCATAGCTCCTAGGAGTGTAGTGTCTGTCATACACATTGGCACATGAGACCCAGGGCAGAGTAATTCAGCGCTTCCCGGGCAGCAAAAAGCTGAGATGGAAACTTGTTCCCTGTGGGTTGTTCCAAAGCCTGGAACCCAGGTATTGAGGACTATCTAAGAGATCTGTTTGTGCAAGAGACTCTTTCCTCAAAGGCTCAGTCAACCAGAATTCACTTCAGAATGATGTTTTCTTCACAATGCTACATTTCTGACCTTGTGGAGGGAGAATAATGAAACGAATTCCCAGAGTTAACTCAGGGCAGGCAGATTCCTCCAGGGGAACGGGCCAAGGTCCTGTGGAGAGAACCAATCCCAAGCTTGTAAAATGCAAGCAAATTGCTGCTTCTTTGGGCGCCAGCAGCCCCTGTGGCTGTAGCAGGGAACTGGGGGCTCTTAGTTACCAATGCGCAAAGAGTTAAAAAGGACTTGTCACTCTCCCACCCCCTCCTTGGGGCCTTAGAATTTCTAGTTCCACAAGAGGTAGAAGGGGTCCCTATGGGTCCCTCTATCTGCTCTGAATGGCTAGAGGCGAGAAAAACCAGGCAAGTCAAAAAAATCTCACATAAAATGTGAATACCTTTAAAGCTGCCAAGTGAGACTGCGGTTTATTGAGTAGAAATCATGCCCACACTGAAACTTTCATTCCCCACCTGGTTTTATGTGATAGCTGTCCCCAGGCCCTCACAACCTTTAGGGCCTAAGAGAACAAAGCTGAGACTCACACAGGGACCATGAACAAACTGGGGCACATCCGTTTGATGCAGCCACAGACACAGGCCAGGAGGACCAAGTGATGGTCAGAGCTTAGAGGATGGACAGGAAGAAGAACCCTCCAGAGGGGAGACGGTCGGGGAGGAGCAGGTCAAGGCAGAAGGGCCAGCTGAGTGACACTGGTCCTCCAGTTTGTATCTACACAAGCAACCATGCTGAGCATTTTGGTAAATGGCTAACTGGTCAAGCTCTAGGAAAAGCTGTAAATGTAAATGTACATTTTCAACTTTTGTCTCCATGAGTTTTCTTCACCTTAGAGATTTTCCACCTTATTCCTTGGCAGGAGCTCAGAGCCACAGAATCACAGAAATTTGGAGTTGGAGGAGAGTACCTGCAGTGGTCATTTGGTCTAACTCCACCCAAAGCAAATGTCCCCTGCAGGCCTTCAGCCCTGCCATGCCAAGTAGGGGACTGAGAGTCTCATAGGACACTTGTGCTCAGGCTCAGCCATTGCTATGATGCATCCCTCTCCACGGATTCAGGGGGCCTGCTCACCACTCCCACCCCTGTGTCCCATGTTCTGGGGGGACGTCTAGTTGACTTATTCCACACGTGTTTCCTCTTACTGCACACAGCCATGACCTCAGCCAAATCTTCTTTTCAAGCCAAATACAACCAGCTTCACAGTCATTCTGGTGGGACAATGTGCTCCAGACCCTCCTTCACCCAGCTTGGCCTTATCTCAGGATGCCCTTTTCTTTTTTCTTCCCAAAGACTATCTTAAAATATGCTGCTCATGTTTCTTTGTGCTCTCCCCTCCCTTTTCATCGAACCTATTCTCAGAAATGGCTCCTGCCACCTAAGATGCAAATGATTGATCATGCTTACTCTGTTACCCTCCCAGGGCTGTTTACGTTTTAACAGGTTCAAAGCCTTAAATCAAAGGGATGGCTGGAAATGCTTTGGTAGCAGGTAATGGGAACACAGGGGACAGGAAAAGGGGCACAGTTATTTTCCTGGAACCCTTAAAATCACGCCTGATACATTTCCTAAACAAAAGACCAACCCGACCAGATAATTTCCTCAAGATGAAGATTAGTGTTGTGGACGTAAGCAGGCTCAGCCTCATCTTTATCTCAGGTGAGACTCTTCACCTGGTCATGCAAATCCCCATAAAATAAATTTCTCAAAGGCAGCGACTGGTTCGGTTACTGTCAAGCCTGGGACTTAGTAACATATTAATATTTCTTTAGACAGTGTTTCCTCGGTCAGTGAGTGAATGAGATCAGGCAGAAGATAGTTTCTCAGGTCACAAACACTGGCAGATGATTCTGGGCCATCAGCACAGGGGCCCATTTGGGATGGAAGAAGGGGAATGGGCCTAAGTTTAGGGCTACAAGTTACCAGAAGGTAACTCTGATTTGGGGAGCAAAAGGAGACAGATAAAAACAAAAGACTAATATGAACATACATGGGGTTTCATTTTAGCTCAAATCCCAAAGATTTTTCTAAAACAAAGACTATATATATCTATATATCTATTTCCCAAATTATACTTATCAGTTGAATCTAAGGAAGAAAGTTTAGTGTTGGGAAATGAATCAGTGACTGAAATTTCAAGTGGAAGAAATATGTCAAAGCAGGGCAAAATTATGCATGGTAAAAACTGGAAGAAGATAAGTAACTTGGACTAGGGTTCGAGGAAGCCTAACATATGGATATTGGAGTTCCTGAAAGAGAAGACAGGGGAGATGGGGGGAAAGAAAAAGAATGAGATTGGCTTCAGATTTCTCATTTTAACACTTGAGAGAAAATGAAAGAACATGTATAGACATCTGAGGGGCAGGGCTGCATGCACCCTAGGGGCTCAGTGCCCAGTCAAAATGCCATTCTCCTATCAGGGGAAAGAAACTCTGTGGACACAGAGTCCAGGAATATGCTACCTTATTTTCTCTTGTATTATTTGAAGAATATACTCAAGGAAGGGTTCTAAACAAGGAACGAACAAACCAGAATAGAGGTTGTCAGGCAGGGGAAGATGGAAAACAGAAGAAAGAATGATAAAAGGTAACATCCCAGGACTCACAATAAACCCCAGTGGAAAATAATAGAACTACCAGGAATGTGTGGTATAGGATTCTTTGCAAAAAGAAAAGGCATCTTGCAAGAGGAAAACTAAAAAGGATAAATGATCTCAGCGAAATGTAGGGTGGGAGATGACGGGAGAAGTCCAGTGTCCCAAGGTCTGGGGCACTGGGGGTGGATCCTGAAGCAATTATAAATTCCTCAGGGTGGGAAAGGGGCATTGGAGACCCAGGGAGTCCAGCTAGGGTAAGCCCTCCGGTATTTTGCTCTCACATGATAATATAGAAACAGGTTTTTGAACATGAGTGTTGGGAAAGGGGCAGTAATCACCAGTTTGGGAAAACCTGAATGACCAGAACTTCTTATTTAGACACTTTCAGTCCCCTGCTTGTCCCTGTTTTGATTTGAAAACTCCAGCAGTGTGGCCAGAGGTGCCCATCAGCCACTGGCTCTGCGCCTGGGGTGCCTTCATCTCTAGCACGTGTCCCCTACTCCATGTCTGCCCAGGAGCCGCTCAGCAAGTTTAATTCTATAGCAGCTATGTTTTATTAAACCGTTCAAGAAGATCACCTTTGAGTCACCTTTCCAAAAGACTTAATATTTTTGTTGTACAACAACAACATGCAAAACATGCTTCTTCCTTTAACTCTGCAGTCTCATCCCTGACTTCCTTGAACGTGGCCATTAGGAGGACAATTGTGAGGATTTGGACAGAGAGAGATCAGCCGCAGGGACGGGGAATGACAGGTGTGTCTGATTCCATACAGGTGCAAGAAAAGGCAAAGAAGGAAGCACTGAGCTGCTTGACCCAGAGTTGAGAACAGAAGGTCCGGGCAGAGCATCTCTGCCCGGAGCTGGCTAGTCACCGCTGGGAGACTTCTCTTCTTCACTGCTTTTCATTGTCAGGTAGTAGATGCGGTTGGCCTCTGGGTAGGTGACCTTGCTGAGTGGGAGCTTGTAGATGGCTGGGTTGTTGGTCGTCAGAAGCAGGAAGATGAGGGTGGAGATACAGAAGGCCCAGGTGCCTGGTGGCACAGCCACCTGGAAATAAAGCATCGGGGTCTGAAGAATGATTCTAGGCTCCTGTGTTGGGCCAGAGACACTGGGGGAGGAGGATGTGGTAGGGGTTGAGGGTGGGGATCCTTATCTAGGGAAGGCACTGCTGTTCCTGGATTCAATGTCTGAGGAGTGGGTCAAGGAATTTGAGGTGGTCCCTTTGGGCAAAATCAGAATCACTTAATACTCGAGCTAAAAATTGGTCTTGACATAGATTCCTACATCATCTCTATAGTGCCATCCGTCCTTCTCTGTTGTTTTCTCTTTCAACACACACACACACACACACACACACACACACACACACTCTTCCTAGAGGTACATGCACAAATTCTTCTCTGGATAAACCCTAGCGAAGCCTTGATTGAAGCACTAAGTACCAGATGCCATAATCCACTCAGGACCTTGCACAAGAACCCAAGCATCCGGAAGCTCTGATAGGGCAGGAACACTTTAGGATGGTGCTTGAGAGAGTCCAAACTTACCACCGCCATCATGTTAGAAAGGGCTGCTCCCATGTATGCAGAAAACAGAGCTGTGGAGTTACAAGGACCAACAGTCAGCTTCCCAGAGCCTGTGCATCCCCCTCCAGCCACTGCCCTGGCAGAGCCCAGACCAAGAGCAGGGCTCCTGTGTTCTTCCCTGCAGCCTCAGTGTCTGCACTGTGCCCTGACATGGGGCATGTCTGTTTGACATCTTTGCAGTTATCTCCCACCTGACGGTGCATTCTCTGAGAGAAGATATTAAAGTCTTACATTCTTTTATTCCCTCCCCATGTCCATGATGGCCTTGCATGGAGCCGGGGTACAATAAACATCTTGTTCCTATGGATCTGGGGGATGAGCTTGTTCAGGCACATAACAAGGGAGCTAGGAATAGGAATAGAGAAGTGACTTTGTTGTCAGTTTCTCGAATACCCACCACAGACAAGTGCCAGCAGGTGGGTCTGCCAGGTGAGGGCGTAGAACATGCCCCCGATGGCGATGCAGGAGAGGACGCAGTTGTAGCTCCAGAGGCCCATATAGATTGTCTCGAAGGGCGTGGCCACCGTCAGGGCTGTGGAATGAGATGTGGTATTTCTGAGTGATTCTGGACCACAGAGGATAGTGCCAGGTCTCAGGTTCCTTTCTGGTTTTTCACCCTATACCTACAACCTTGTCTATCAAAGGAATCTCTGCAGATGGCTTCGGGTCTCAGGAAACTGACAATGGCAAGAAAGCAGTGGTTTCCAAACAGTTTTTCAAAGGCAGGGTTTTCACACAGAGGTGTGACTACTGCTGGACAGATGGGCAGCGGAAGTGGGAGTCAAGCCTACCCACTCCTTTAGCCAGAGAAGCTTCATTTTTAGCAAGAGAGATTTGATTTTTAAAAATTCCATGTCCAATGGCTGAAAATTATGAGTCTACAACTATAGGCACATGTAGAGGTGAGTCATATCCACAGGGGTAGGATGCAAACAACAGGTGAGTCTGGGTAAAGACTCAGTGGGCACTTCTGGTATCATTTATTTTTGTGATTTTTTTTGATGAGTGTGAGAGTATTTCCAATTAAAAATGTTTCAAGTGGCTGCTTCCAAATGTCTTTGAATATGGAATAGTATTGGAATAAGTAAAAAACAGGCTTCTACTCCCAATGTTCCCTTCCTCATTTCTGGCTCTTGTGGTACAGAACATATCTGGCTATGTATTTACAAAGGTGGAGGAAGGTGAAATCGCACTTGTGAAATGCTGATTCAATTTTGGGAAAACTTTTCCTTTTAGCTTACACAAAACTCCAAAGTGCTGGCCGTGTGTCCAGCTTGGACTTTCCTGTGTCCCTCCCCCACAGGCCACTGCAGTCTCCCTACATTGCAATCTGTACCCTTTAGAGACTCAGGAAAAGGAAAACTAAGTTCCTACCCCTGACCGTGTTTGAAACTCCAGTGAAGAGAGTACATCTAGAATATTTGCTGTGTGTGGGGAGAACGGACCCTACAACGATTATTCTGAGGATCCAAGCAGGGGCCGTGCTTTACCTGCTAACATCCCCACGATGGACCCGATGGCTGCGTGTAAGCAGATGAGCGGGGAGGAGATGAACAGAGCCACCAGGATCACGCCGCCGGTCCAGGGGTTGTCACAGCCATACACCTGGCCAACCCCAGCGGGGATGGCTTGTAACAGCTGCAAAATCAACAGAACCCGAGTCACTGGAGCATCAGTTGATAATGCAAAGACGGGGCCTGTGGGCCACTGCTGAGCCATTCCTGGAGGGGGCAATGAGGTGGAACGGGAGGATGACCGTGCCCTCCAGTGTGAGAACAGGGGAGGGCAAAAACTGGAACAAATAGCTCCCCACTCCACCACCTACCAGGCATCTGGCAACCTCATGCACCCAGGTGGGCAGGACCCAACATGGGGGCCAGGCACAGATGCTTCTGAGGAACACACAGCTTCTGCTTGGAGGGGACCAGAATGCATGGCCTTCTCAGACTGCCTTTTGGGGTTTCAGGGCAGTAGGGGATTTCCTTTCAACCTCCTGGAATCCTAGAAATATCTACAAATAGCTGAGATATCCTAGGTTATTTTGATGAGTGAGTTTCCCTAAGCTAGAGCCTCTGAACTTGACCGTTAGTCAGGTCTTTACCACCCCCACATGGCTGATACATCCTTTTAGGTGCTCTCTATTCTACCCCTGGAAAGGAGGAGAAGGTGTTTTCCCTGCTCTTCCACTTAGCAGAGTGATAAAGTACTGTTCTGGAACAGCTGAAGAACGGCACGCAGCCCCAACACCCCTGAGCCTTGAGAGTGATCTGGTGGTGGAGGGCTTGGGGATGACTGATTTGAGACAGAGGTTGAATAGTCCTTCTCTGTTCAGGCTGAATTGTCCATATCTCTGCAATCCTTTGAGGTCAAAAGGGGAAAAGACAGAGAGGGGTAGAGGAGGGTGAGCACTGGCCTAGGGATACAGGACTCCAGCTTCCAGAGGGAACTCATTGTGTGACCATACGCGTGTCACTTCCTCATTCCAGGCTCTGGTGTCTTCCTCTGCAACAGGAAGAGGCTGGCCTAGCAGAGGTCCTTCCATCTTTAAAATTCTGTAGCTCATTTCTCTGAGTCATAGGATTCTTAGAGGATAGGATGTTTTATGACTGAGTATACAAAATGTGCATAAAAATATGTATTGATTAGCTTATAAACCTATGCTAGGAATGGCAGGTAGGCCCTACCCACTGTTACATATTGGTTCCAGAAAATGCTTTGTACCAGACCAGGGAACTCAGCTTACATGTGGAACAGGCTAGAAGTCTACTCAACAAAGATCCCAATGACCTTCCAATGTCTAGGGGATGCGGAGTGCTGGGGGGAATCCAGCTTCTACCTGTCCATCCGGGAACACAGTGGTAAGCTCAAGCAATCAAGAATGAGAGGAATGAGGGAACAAGGGGCCTTGGAATAGAGCCATATGCAGATGAATGAATGAAGCTCCTGTGCCAGGGTCCATATTTTAGCCTGGTGAACTGTGCAGTCTTCCCCTAACCCTGCTCTCCAGGCCCGGTTGACACCCTGGGGTGAAGCGCAGTCAGGTGTGTGGTGGAAATTTACCGAGCACCTGGTCTTCTTCATACTCCTTATAATTCTCACGAACAACAACAAGCTGGTTAAACAAAACGAAGTCTTTCCCCTGCAATGCTTTAGAGAAACAGGGAAGTGGCATGGATTCTTCAAAATTCAGATCTGGCGGATGTGGGAGAGAAGGATGCTGTTTGTTAGAGTGGTGGGCTGCCGAGGAGTTGGAGGGCGAGCTTGGGCCTCAGGATATCCCGATTTGGTCCACCTGCTTTCTCATTGTTTATTTTGAGGAGGAGTAAGAGGGTCTTCTTCTCTGTGACCCACATCACACAGGTCCCCTCAGCACTGACTGGGTTGTCTGGCCTCCCAGCGTGGAGTGGGCCTTTCTCTCTGGTCAAGCCACATGTTCCTATGGTGGGTGCTTAAATAGTGACTCTTGGATGTGGGCCAGGGACAATGGGTCCTTATTCCCAAAGGCCAGAGGATGGGTGACAGTATACTCTCAGCAACTGTACATTTGTGATGGTGGGCTATCAAGCAGAGTTTCTCAACTTGGGTCCTATAGACATTTTGGACTAGAATTCTTTGCTGAGCGTGGTGGGAAGCAGTCTTGTGATTGATGGGATGTTGAGCAGGGTACACAGCTCCCACCTGCTGCATTCCAGAAGCACTTCTCTGGTCTTGACAAAAAAAGGTTTCTTCAGACCTTGCCTAATGTCCCCAAGGAGCAAAAATCACCTTTGCTTGAGAATCATTAGTATAGAGAGTATGTGAAAATTTAACCATTGTCTTCTACTGGTAACACCTGTAACATCCTAATTTTAAACATTTGTTTTAGTCTCTTATTCTTTTATCTATCTTATCTAATATTTTTTTTTTCACACAATCACACCATCCTGCACTGTCAACGTAGCCCTTATTTGTTCACTTGTGTTATCTCTTCCCCTCTATAGAATGTAAGTTTCAGGAGGAAAGGGCTGTTGCTTTCTTCCTTGTGTATGCCCAATATCTGGAAAATTGCCTGGCACATCTCAGATGCTCAATATGTTCTGTTGAATGGGTATCCGGATGTGGCAGCCATGCTTTCTGTACTATCAAGGACAGTGTCTGGTGAAGCTGAAGCTGAGCACCTGGGGAAGGTACAGGCTGGGAAGCAAGAGGATCTGCCATGGAATTGAGGGGCTTCAACTCATTGCCATTGGGAAACTCACCAAGGGCATTTCAATCTCTGTCCAGGTGATATTGGGTACCGACGACACAGGCTCTACTAGCGTCATGGGGAAGAAGAGGTTGTAGTGGCCTGTGGCTGCCAGGTACAGAGTCACAGCGATGTTGAAGGGCAACGTGAAAACTGGCAGGTCCCACTTGCTGAAGATGGTGCTCAGGGCACTGGAGATAACTGGGCTGAAGGTGGAAGAGACAGAGGGCCGATCACTGTGAGTACCCTTACTTTGACACTGTCCCTTTTGCTCTGGCCACTGTGCCCTCTGCCCTCCCCTCTCCTGTTATAGTCATTCCTGACTCCCTCAAGATTCTAGTGGTCCATTGCTTTGGGATTGGAAATGAGATGTTCAACTTAAATTTACAGCTATGAGAAACAAAAATTGAAAATATTGAAACATTTTAAATAGAATACATTATAAATAATTTAAGCATTTCCTTGT
Organism: Urocitellus parryii; assembly: GCF_045843805.1. Classification (NCBI taxonomy): domain Eukaryota; kingdom Metazoa; phylum Chordata; class Mammalia; order Rodentia; family Sciuridae; genus Urocitellus; species Urocitellus parryii. The sequence goes on from NC_135543.1 coordinate 27,576,064, forward strand.
TTCTTAAATGGAGAAAATGAAACCAATACATTCTCAAAAAAAATGCAATTCTTGCTTTTCAACAATCAGCTATTGTCCTGGGCTGTGATAGCATTTTAGGAGTCTGACCTAGGAGGAGGCTAGTATGGTGTGTGGGTCCTGTGGAAGCCCGGACTCAGCAAGAACACTAAGAGCTACTCTGAGAACTGCCAGGTGAAGTGAGCCTTCAGTTGTTTGTACCTTCTGTCTTCTTGGCCTCTTCCTTGGAAAGAGCATGGATTTTGGAGACAGATGGAGCTGGATACAAATCCTCATTACTATGCTTACAGGTCAAATGAGCAACTTTAGGTAATGAACCTCTCTTCACTTTCATTTCTTCTGGAAGGGACCAGCCACCCTAGATACCTAACATGCAATCACATGATCTGCCTGCACAGTCCACCCTCAATTCATGACCATGAATCTCAAGGGGGTCTACCTTACCCTACCGCACCTCCCCTGCACACAAACTCTTCAACACACTAAGGAATATTTCACATTTTCAGCTTTCCCTCAAATCTTTAATATCTGCTTCCCTTTTACTTTCAGCCAACCACCGGGTTTTACTCCTTTAAAAAAAATACAAATGACAAAATGAGAAATGCTTCATTTTTCCGACCAAAAAAACCAAACCAAACCAAAACCAAACCTCACACCCACATACTCTGCCTCTTTCCTTTGATGGAAGCGTCTTCTCCTTCATCACTCCAGTCCCAACTGCTCTCATCTCTCTGTGGCTCATTATAGCAGACTCGGGACTGTGCTCCCTCATCCATTCTTGCTCTGCTTTGCAAGCAGAGGCATATGTTTAAATATAAATTATATCCGTCAATCCTGTGTCCTGTGTTTTACTACAGTTGTAATAAAAATCATAAGACTTCTTGGCTCTCCAGGGAGCAGGGGGCCAGCCCTCATCATCTCCTCTCGCTCTCACCTCCTGCGCCTCCTCCAGCACTCTGGGGGCCTTGGCCCACTGGTCCCCTCTCTACTTCTTGAACACATCACACTTCCCCAGTTTGGGTTTTCTACCTGTGACAACCCTTTCTCTAGATCTTTGAATGTCCCAGCTACAAAGTGGCCTTCCCTGACCACCCATGGCCAGAATCACTCTTGGTTCCATTGACTCTATTTTGGTTTCCAAACTACATACTGCGTTTTTTGAAATGACCTCCTTTTATTAATTAGCTTATGAGTTCATTTCTCTCTTTGTGAACAGAGCTCTTTACCTTTCCTTACTATCCTCGGCTTCTAGAATATCCCTGCACTCAACCAATAGTCAAATCAACACAAATATTTGTTTACTGAATAAATCCGGGACATGGCATTACCAATACCCACCCTACTTAGATACATTTGAAAGACCACATGAATGGATTATGAAGTAGAGTTAATGAAGCACAATGCTCTGCCCAGGGTAGAGTATCAATGTAGTTTTTCTTTTAAATTGGGAAGTGGGGGACACTGAAGTCTAACTGCCACCTAGTGCCACCTGGCTGAGGGGCTTAATCTATATAGTTATAAAGCACACTTATGCAAATGAGGACAAGTTCTGCTCCTCACAGGGGGTGAGCATTAAAGAAATCCCCTCAGAAATGACTGCCTTATCTTTTTGTCTCAACAGATTCAGAAAGAAATCCGAAGAAGAAAAATAAATTGCCCAGAATGGTTAATGTAGTAATTTATTTGCAAGCACTACTAAAAAGTAATGAAACAGTACTTAAGCTAAATGAAACTAACTGGTTTTAGGAACTCCAGACTTTAAAACCAAAGAAAGAATTTATTTCTTAGAGATGTTAAAAATAAGTCACCATGTCTGATTTATCACTGAGAACAGGAATAAATCACCATGTGTGAGCGGAGTTGAGGCCAGGGTAGAATGCACACAGGAAGTCAGGGGTGGAGGTCAAGGGTTCACCGTGACAGCAGGCACACTACTGAGACCCTCTGGGCCCTCTGCCGACCTGCTGTAAATTCAGATGAACTAAGAGTCATGTGTGTGAGTGACAGGCACATACCTTGCACTCAATGAATTTTTTTTTTTAAAACCCCTTCCACCTTGAGGAAGACACAAGTGATACTTCTAGTTCAAATATTCCAGATTACAGAGGGCCATTTTGTCCCAAGAAAGCCTTCTGTTTCTATCACAAGTGAATTTTCAGCTTTTGGGTCTAGGGTAGGCTACATAATAGATGATTGCCACGCAGCCTGGGGTCTGATATGCCCACTCTGGACTCAGAAAGAAAGCATCACAGACATTCATAGAGCATGACCTGGGGCAGGCTACTTGACCTCTTCGTGCCTAGGTCTTCCCTTCTGTCAACTGGGACACACACACCCCCATCTTGCTTAGCGCTGTGCCTGGCCTTTAGGAGCTACTCAAAGTTAGCCTTTATTATGAAGCCTGTCACTCAAGGAAGCTTATCAACACATTTCTATGCTGTCCCCTTGTGTTGCTCCTGAGCTCCTGAGCTTTCATGGTGTCTTGCTACACAAATCAGCCTGTTCATGAAGACACTGAGTGTCAGTGTCCACTGACAGTGGACGGCCTGTCCTTGTCCAGTGAAAGGCACAGACATCTTGGGGCTCCACGGATCTGTATGCAGAAAGAAGGAGGCGCCTCACCAGGCCATGGCTGTGAAGGTCACAGGGAATAGAAGCCACCAGTAGTAGTCCAACTTCTCAGAGAACACGGCCACCAGCAGTCCCACCAGCGTCCCATTGTAGCCATGCAGTCCTGCGGCAATGGCTGATCTAGGGGTGAAACAGTAAGTTGGAGTTGAAATTTGGTGTAGCCTATTGGGCTCTTCCCCCCAGAATTCTAAGGTAATTTAGACGATAACTTTACTAATGATACATTAAAAGGTCAGCTCGATCAATGAATACTGGGCAGTTGGGCAGTTCCAGCACTTTTCCTTTGATCTTTTGGGGGCATCTCATTCTGCCAGGTACAGAAGGAAATCTATTAGACGTTTGAGGTGTGACGCAGGGAAAGTGTGTGTGTGTGTGTGTGTGTGTGTGTGTGTGTGTTGCAAGGGAAAATGGCCAGAGAGAGGGCGGAGGAATGAAGGGAGGCAGATGGAGACATGGTCTCTCGGACTGAGCTTTGGGCTCTTTCTCTGTATGTCTACAGGGAGTGCAGGTGCTGAATCATCTTACCCACAAGCACCCCCACCCAGGTATGTGTTGGAGGATGCGGGCAGAGTTGTGTAGAACCAAACTTGGGTCCATTGTCTCTATTTCAGAGAAGTTTGCTGTACTAAACCTCTCTCCCTGATCCTGAGTGACATTGCCCTTCATCTTTGCAATAGCTCTGCTGGAAGAGGAGAGCAGGAAAGGGGGTAGGGGGAAGGGTCTGGACAAATCCTACACAAGATCCCTGCCAGAGAATGAGCCTTATGCCTATGATCTGTCCTCTGGCACTTGGCTATAAGTTCCCTGAGGGCAAGGGCCTGTCTGTGTTCACTGGTATACCTACCTCAGCAGTGTGCGGTATACAGTAGTTACCCAACCAGCATTTGTTGAATGAATATGTGTGAGTACTAATCCTAATCACGTTTTGGCTGCTCTTGGGTGGCCGAGGCTTCTGGAAGCTCCCAGCTCCCTGAGATGAAGGGAGGGAATTCTGAGAGGAGGGCTTGTGCCCAGCGGGGGGCCATGACTTAGGACTGAAGTCAGGAGGAGCTTCCCCCTCCATAGTAACCAGGAGATCTTGAACTAGACATGGGAGAGTGCGTGAGGCTTGGGGTCCTGCCAGGAGAGCTGTGGACACAAGTGCCTTGTACTGGACACAGGACCAGCTGGATCTTTAGCTACTCCCGAGGCCAGGCAGTTTCTGGGCAGCTGGAGACATACCAGGGCCTGGGAGGGCACGAGGGCACCAGCAGAGACATCTGGGGCCCCCTCAGGAGCAGAACCCTTGTTTGGGGGGAATCTTTTTCTATAGTGTATTTCTGTTTTCTCCATATTTTCCAGTTGTGTATCTTGTTAGAATGGAGTCCTCTTTGTGTCAATACCAGCTGCTTTAGGGAAATTGTTGAAAGTTGGCTGGCCCCTTTTGTGTACGGGGGGATTCTGCAGTCCCAGGGGCTTGGTGTGGCCAGGGTAGCAGGAGTCAAGGTGAGAGAGTCCAGGGGAGACAAAATTAGAGGGACATCTCAAGCCTGCTTCGACAGCTGCTTCCTGTGGACCATCTCTTTCCAGAACGCCCTCTCTCTTTAGCCAAAAGTGCTGGCTTCTGGGTTTAATTATCAAAAGGAAACCCGTTGCCTTACATCCCCACCCTGACCATTGGGGATATAAAATTAGGTTCTATCCCAATGCCCAAAAGCTCCTCACCAGGTCCAAACTCCATCAGGCCACACTGAAGTCAGTGTGTTGACCTGAGTTCTTATTCACAAAGTGTAGTCTCGGACCAGTGCGGAAGGAGGAGGGAGACATTGGGGTGTTGAGGAGTAGTGGGGTGAGGTTATGGCTAGGACACACAGCTAGCTGTGTCAGTGGCTCTTTGGGGACAGGGATGGAGTCCTTGGAAGGAGATAGGCAGGTGTGTTGTGAAGGGGACCTGGGGCTTTGGACCTATGGGGTAAAACATGGTGATTACCTGTCAGCAAGGAAGCTTGAGTTTTTCTTAGGTGCTGTGGTGTAATATGGAATATTGGGAATGGCCTTGCTGTCCTGAATACTCCATGGAGAGAAGACTCAGGAAAAAAAAAATCAAAGAACAATCTAATAAAATCTAATGCCTCCCTGGAGGAGGAGAGATTTGAAGGAATGGCAGGATTGGATAGGAAGAGGTATACTAGGTGTCAATCACGGAAATCATGAGAGTGCTTAACTGAGGATAAGAGTGACTCGGAGGCCTGGGTAGCAAGGGGACCTCAAAGAAGGTTCTGGAAGCCAAGCTGAGGGCTTGGATTTTTATCTGAATTCTTAATTGGGTTGTCTGGGAGGATTCGGTGGGCCTGGTGTAAAACTGAAGTCTCTGATGCAACTCTGAATGGCTTGACGAGTTTACCAGTATATATAGTCATGAGAAAAAGCAGAGCATGCGACTGTCAAACCAAGAAGTGACGGGTTTAAGAGCCACAGATATGACAGATGAGGATGATAGGAAAAGAGGGAGGTGCTGGTCACAGTGAAGAAGGCAGAGGACTGGGTAGTGTTCAGCCCAGGAAAGTTCTAGCAAACACTGGGGAAGCAGTGGGCAGGAGCTGATCCCATCTGGGGGCCAGTTCTGTGCCAGCTGCCCATGAGCTGATAGGGAAGTGGGCATGAGGAACAGGGGCCCCTAGTTGAAGCTGACACAAAATTCTGGTGGGAGCCCACTGTCTCCTTACCTACAAGCCCTGCCCTCCAAAGAAGGCAGTCTCTCTTCCACTTGAACTCACATGGCTGCCCAGCTTGCCAGAGTGGGCCTTCTGGCCACCTTAGAGGTGCATGAGCAGCTCCTCATGGGGACAAGCTGACCCAAGCATTTGCCTCGGTGGTGTGTGGGAGGCCAGGTGGGCCTGGAGGGCGTGATGTTGGCTGCTCAGACTATTGCCACTGCTCTGTGTTTACCATGAGACCTCTGGCCATTTTGTCATTGCAGGTGCAATGACAGGGACAGCATGATTTCAAGCATGACATGTCATATGTCCAAGCCCACGTCCTGCCACCCCTGCCTGTGGCACTTTAGATGAGCACCTTTGTCTTGCAGGTCCCCCTTACCCTGCAAAATATAAAACCTGATGCCCTCACCATCTGCCCTGGTAAACAGTGCTAAGAGCCTTGGGTGACAAGGCAGAGTGGTGCTTTATAATTTTTCTTTTCATCTTTATTTTATTTTTATGTGGTGCTGAGGATCAAACCCAGTGCCTCACACATTCGAGGCAAGCACTCTTCCACTGAGCTACAACCCCAGCCCTTTTTAATTTTTTGAGAGAAAAAATTTGTTCTTCTTAGTCATACATGACAGTAGATTCCTTTCTGATATAATAATATAAGCATGGAATATATCTTATTCTAATTAGGACCCCATTTTTATGGATGGACACAATGGTGAGATTCACTGTGATGCAAAGAAAGACCTTTTATATTATGATCAAATTCTTCCCTCACCACATTCCAACAGAATTCAAGCAAATATTTCACAAAATAATATTTACCTTTATCACACATGGATTGCTCTAGTCAGATTAATTTTATTCTATTGGTCTTAATTTTAAAAATTGCTGTCAGTAATTAATTAACGATTCCATAAACTCCAAATTGAAAAACATTAAGATATGGGATAATCCTGTATTCATGTCCTAAAGTTCTCTGATGCCAGAAGCTTCTGGGTGGATTTTGTTAAAAATTCTCCTCCTGGATCCATTGAATCAGAATAGCTATGGGAGGGAGGGAGGGAGGGAGGGAGGAGGGGCTGAAACTGTTTTTTTGGTAATCATCCCAGGAGATTCTGATCAGGAAGGTTTGGGAACTGTTGGAGTAAAACGTAACAGAAGTCTGAAGAAACAGTCTAGTTCTACAAATGCTGGTTGCTGTTATAACCTGGCTCTGCACCCACCTGCCCTGGCTCACAGTAGCTGGCTCCCCCACGTCTGTCTCTATTCTTCCTGCTGCCCCTGTCTGTCCTGTTCCTCAGAGGCTCCCTCCCACACCACCCTTCCCTTTTTCTCAACTTCTCTCCATACCCAACATGTCTACCTCAACAGTGCCTCCCAGTCTTGCCAGCAGGCAGAGATGTCTATCTTCTCTGAAATCTCTGGTGTGCACTATCCTGTAGTATTCGGAGGCATCTGTTGCCTGTCAATCTTGTCTACTGATCACTAGATCATAGGCCCCACGAGGGAAGAACAGCTTACATGTCCTCTACACCTTTCTCAGAGGGAGAGTTTCCAGAAAGTTCCACAGTCACATTGAACCGGGTGCCATCCCTGCCTGTGAACTTCATTCTGTAGGAACCTCCAGTGACCTGTATGAAGTTAGCTCTCAGGGGACTCGCCTGGCTGTGCCCCACACATCTTTCCAAGAGACCTCTAGAGAGGGACTCACCTGTCCTGGTTTAAGGCGAGGGCAGTTAAGGTGGAGACCACTGTCCCCAGAGCCCCAGCAATGGTCCACCAGGGATTCTGGATCAGAAGCCCAATGAAGATGATGAGCCCACTGAGAGGGTTGTTGACGAACATCACCTGAGCGGCTCCCCTCAGGATCCAGTCTACGAACTGGAAGGCCAGGGGCTTATCTGCAAGAGACAGACAGAGCCATCCGCAGGGTCTAGCCTGCACTGCCCCACTGGACCACTGGTTGGCATGGCAACCAAGGCATACAGGGATGCTTCAGCCAGGATGTTTCTCCTAATTCAGCCTGGCCTAGGGTGGGGCAGTGAAGGGGAAGGGTGCGGGGGGTCACCCAGCCCAAGACTGGACGGTTCCTTTTGCCATAAAGACTGAGGCACTGTCCTGGGACTAATTTAACAGAGTTCCAGCCATTGGCTCGGTTGGCAAGAAAACCCCAGGAGCACTCCAAGGAAAATTTATTGGTCCAAGGGAAGGGGTGGGAGGGAGGGAAACTCTTTTTGTGTAGTGCTGCATGACTCAGTTGAGGACTGGTATCTGAGTAGCAAAGAAAGTAGCCTGAAGAAAGGAAAGTGGGAAAAGAAATTGTTCTAGCCCAGCTGTGAAAATCATTATTGATTCAGGGCCCAGAGGAAGCCGGGTATAGAAGAGGGGAGACACAGTGTGCCTCCTTCCCCGATTTGGTTTCTAGGACAACCCATGCTGGTGGGGGGCAAGTGGGGACGGGGAGGGTGTGGTGTTTGGTGTAGCATTTAATTCAGGAAGAAGTAAAAGGAAAAAACCCTGGAACCTTGGGAAAAATGATGCCTGTTTTTTTTTGGCTCTTGGTAAGCAACGTAAAAAATAGCTGTGGAGCAAGTGAAGGAATGGCTATTCAAATGGTTTGTCTGGGAAAGGGTTTACATGTTGCCAATGTCATTGTCCTTTATTTGGATAACTTACAAAGGACTAAAGTCCGTGGAGGACATTTCCTTCTGACCCTGGGAATGCAGCTCAGTGTGGTATGTGATGAGTATCTGGAGCGACTTGGGGCTGGAGCGCCCCTCAACTGAGGGAGCCCTGGGATGGGGTGCGAGGGAGTAGCTTCCTCCTCTAAACGGGAGCAAGGGCTGTCTCTGGCCCGGCCCATGGCTCCTTCGCTGGCGTCTGCTTACCTTTCAGCCAGTTCCTGTACTCCTCCATCTCCCCTGTGAGGTAGCTCACTGCTTGGAAGAGGCTGAAGCCTCCCCGGTCTGCAGAGCCCCTGTGGGACACCTTGCTCCCTTTCCTTTTGTTCCTTTCACTGGGTTTTTCAATTTTCACAATGTGGCTGTCTTCGTCAGATAATCGGAGATCCTTCCAAGAAAAGCCACAAGGAGACATCAGAATATACTCTTCTGAGAGTAGGGACATTTCAGTTTTTTTTTTTTTTTTTTTGATAAAGGTAAAAGATCATGACACAAAGGGTGGGACACATGTTCATTGTCTAAAGCTGTCCCGAGCACTCCATGCAAGCCCCCCTTTCCGGGGACTGCCACATATCCCTCATGAGAGGGTGTCTTAACATTTTGTACCAGGGATCCATTTTAGCAGTTTAGTGAAGCCTATGAACTTCTTTGCAGAAAAATGTTTGGAAATGTATAAAATAAAATAAGAAAACCAATTACATTGAAATGCAATTACCACAGTATTTTAAAAAAAATTGTGGTCTGTATGTGTGCATCAGATCTATTGCCTCTTACAATTGAAAATTTGTGATGAGTGGCTATATGGGACCTCTTCATCCCAATCTTTGTATACAATCAGGGAAAAAAAAAAAGATGGACAGTTCAAGTTGATGAAGATGTGGAGAAACCGAAACATGGGACACTCTTGGTGAGGATGTATGGTGGTCCACCTGCTTTGACAGGATTGGCAGTTCCTTAAAATGTTAAACATAGAGTTACCTGATCCAGAAATTTCACTCTTAGCTTTATACCCAAGGTAAATGAGAACATACGCCCACACCAAAACTTGTGCATGGATGTTCATAGCAACATTATTTATAACAATCAAAAAGTGGCAACAATCTAAATCTCCATCAACTGATGAGTGGATAGACAAACTGTAGTGTGTCCACACAGGGAAATATGGTTTGGTCATAAAAGGGAGTGAAGTCTTAATTTTTACTGTGACATAGATGAACCTGAAAACATGCTAAATGAAAGAAGCCAGTCACAAAATGCCACATATTGTATGGATTTATGTGAAATATCCAGAATAGGCAAAATCATAGGGACCAAAATTAGATTGGTGGTTGCTAGAGGTGGGGGTGGGGAGGGTGGAAAGGGGGGTGACTGCTAATGGTCACGGGCTTTCTTTTTGAGACAAGGTAAATATACTGGAAGTAGATTGTAGTGATGTTTGCACAACTCTATAAATATCCTTAAAAGCCCTTGATTATAAGCTTTTAAAGGATAAATTTTATGGCATATGAATTTTATCTCATTAGAAAGACTCAGTGTTGTGTCCCTCTCCACTGTCACAAGTTATCCAGTCCACCTCCTGCTCCTGTGTCCAGAGAGTGCCAGGGCCCACATTCTGGAAAAAGCCTTTATTCTGGAGACTTTCTCAGGGAGAAAATCTAAGGGGAAAGATTTTGGAGACAGATGGAAGCCTGGAGTGTGAGTGTGAGCATTGTCTGCTTGCACTTTACGGTCATGTTCCACAGACAGCCACGCTTTTATGTCTAGGGCCAGGTAGGACTGATCATGGAGTCCATTGGGAGGCCCGGAAAGCAGCACCTTTCACTTCCCTCCCTGCAACTCCTCACCTGGAGAGCACCCTGGATTGGACATGGCTCACCTTTTCTTCAGGCATTTCCAGCAGGGGCAGGGCCGGGTGTGTATCCTGGGGGCTAGATGGCCAGGTAGGGCTGCTCGGCTCTGACTCGTAGAGTTTGTGTCTGCTGGGAAGAGGCTCTGGCAGGAGAGGGCTGGTGTGGTTGTCAGACATCTCCTTGAGGGGCAGCTGCTCATCGGTCATGCAGCTGGTGAGAGGGAAAGGGAAGACAGTGACTGAGGATGGGTCCAGAGGACTGGCCTGAGGCCGGACTGACAGCTCAGGAGGCATGAGGTCTGGGGGGACAGAGGGGGAACAGTGACACATGTGGGGTCTGCTGTTTCAGTAGCTTGTGCTGTCGGGGGGCTGGGGCCGTTTCTCTAGCCATGTGAGCTTTTCCTTTCAAAAATCTCCCCATACTTCTAGTCCTGAAGAAACTCCATTTTTTTCTATAAAGACTTCCCTAACCACCTTGCTAGAAGTCTCTCTCTCTCTCTCTCTCTCTCTCTCTCTCTCTCCCCCACCCCCATTTTTCTTTTTTGCAGTACTGGGTGCTCCATCTCAGCCCTTTTGATTTTATTTTATTATTTTTTATTGGTTGCTCAAAACATTACATAACTCTTGGCATATCGTATTTCATACATTTGATTCAAGTGGATTATGAACTCCCATTTTTACCCCATATACAGATTGCAGAATCACAGTGGTTACACATCCACGTTTATACATACTGCCATACTAGTGTCTGTTGTATTCTGCTGCCTTTCCTATCCCCTTCCTATCCCCCCTCCCCTCCCCTCCCCTCCCATCTTCTCTCTCTACCCCATCTACTGTAATTCATTTCTCTCTCTCTTGCTTTTTTTAGCCCTTTTTATTTTTAGGGGTTCTCACTATGTTGCCAAGGCTGGTCTCAAACCTCTGATCCTCTTGCTTCAGCTTCCTGAGTTGCTGGGATTACAATTCTGTGCCACAATACCTAGCAGAAGTCTCTCTCTCTTCTCTCTTCTCTCTCTCTCTCTCTCTCTCTCTCTCTCTCTCTCTCTCTCTGTCTTTGCTGATCACTGAAATATTTTTTCTTCACCTTTCATGTTGCCCTTTATACTATCTTATTGTGGTAGTTAGTTGTACATATATTTTCCCCTTGATGTAGGCACGTAGATCTTTTACCAATTGAGGAGCTAAAAGAAACTCATTTTCCAAATTGCTATGGAGATGGCATTGCTTACAGTCAACCTGCAATGGCCCCTTTCTCCATTCTCCTTTGAGCCCTTTCTAACTCCTTCCCCCTGTCCCTCCCCAGAAGGAGCACAAAGCTCTGGCATGTTCTACTGGAAGCTGTGTGCATCCAGGCTGGAGGTCCTTTCTCCTCTGTGTCTGGCTCCTTTTCCCTTCACTCTGAGGACCAGGGCTCGTGGAAGTTCCTTTACTTAAGGCCCCCAGTTTCCTGCTTCACCCAGTTTCCTACCAGCCACCATGGTGGTGCTATACGTCCCTCCTTCCCATTCTATTATTTTAGCCGTTCTTGTTTGGTCTCCTCCAGCTCAGTCACATCTTTATTTGCTTTGTTGTGTTTTTGAGAAGTGGTTTTGAACCTGCTGCTCACAGCTCCTGTCTATAAGGTTCTCCCCATTGCTCCAGCTGCCTGTCCTGAAGTGCTCAAAGTCTCCCTTAGGACATTGATTTCAGATTCCAAACACTGCTGCTACCATTCCTTATAATGGTACCATTTCCCCAGGCCATTTACTCTCCTCCTCCAATGGAGGGGGAACTCTTGCTCTCCACTCTTGTTTTCAGATTGCCACTGACCTTGACTGTGCAGAAGCTGTCATCCCAGAGGTGAACACCAGCTGGTCACCTGCTTCCCAACTGCTTGTTGTGGCTACTGAATTTCTGGTCACTTTCCAGAAGGCTCTAGGTGCACCTACCAGGCATCTTCATCCCCCTGCCAATCATTCTAAGCAACTGCAGTGTCCTGGAAGATAACCCACTGTCCCCATCTCTGGCTTCTCAGGTCCTTGTTTTCCTCAACTCCACTGACTCCACCTTCTCTTTCTAGTCACCGGTTTCCACAGTCACAGCGTGGGCCTGATGTCACACATGCTCTGAAGTCTTAAAAGTCAAATCTGTCCTTTGGTCATTACCTCCTGTCCTTCTGATTCCCCTGCTCAAGTGTCCCCTCTGACCCAGCCCCCTGACCTCCTGGAGATCTCCAACCCCTTGGCTCCACCCATCACCTATCTTCCCTTCCCTCCTTGACCAATTTAGATTTTGTTTTACTCCTTTCAGCCAGCTTCCTCCTCTCTCCCTCCCTCATGCCTATGTGGTGAGATCCCAACCAGGATGGACCCAGGGATCCCACTCTTCCATGTTTTCATCGAGCCATTGAACCTGGCTAAACATCAATTTGATGCCCTGGGTGCTGCTTTCTCTTGGTATTTGTGATTTCCATTTCTGAACAAACACCCAGTGCCTCCTTCTCTCTCTCTTCAGCCCACCTCATCCCAGTGTGTTACTATTGCCTTTGCTGAGGTCCCTAAGACCGCCATGTTGGCAAATCCAAATACGCTTCAGTTCTCATCTTGCTAGACCTCTTAGTGGAGTCCAAGACTCCATCATCCCTATTGGACACATGGTGAGGCTTTACAGCTGATCTGCTCTCTGGTTGCTTCTTCCCCTCTCCTTGGCTAGCTCTGCCTCCTGCATATGTGAGCATCCTGCAGAGTTCTGTTCTGGACCATTTTCTCTTCACTGCTGTTCCTTCCCAGTTGATGCCAGCTGTCACTGTGGCTTTGTATTCCGTGTATGTGCTGATGACTCTCAAATCTGACATTTCTAGCCCAGTTTTGAGCACTGGATTAAAAGATGCGATTGTCTACTCTGTACTTGTACGTGGAGGTTCCAGAAATGGCTAGAAGTTAAGAGGCTCATAATTTTGCTTTGTCAAATCCTGTCCTCTGTCATAGGGTGTCCACCCAGAGCAAGTTCCCCCTCTCCCAAGCTACTCCTTCAGAAAACTTAGGAGTTAGTTTTAATGGTCCCTTCTATATTATTCTCCACACCCAGCAATTCTGTTTCTAGAACATACTGTCACCAAGGAGTTACCATAACTTCCTGCTACTTCCCCAGTAATTCCCACTTGGATACCTCCACCTTCCCTCAGATTTAATTTCCAAGCCATGCTCCTTGGGACAGAGCTGTCACATGAATACCAAGATACACTCAAATTGGTTCTTTGTTTTAACCCTTTAATAATTTCATGTGGAAAAACACGCCCTTATGCTGGTGTGCAAGACTCTGCATTACCCTGGGCTCATGCGGGTCTCCTATTAGTCCCTGGAAGGTGTTGAACTCTTTCCAGCTCAGAATCTCAGTGGGCAGGGTCCATCATTTTGGAAGGCCTCCCCATCCATCTTTCCTAGAGGAATTTGTCTCAATTATAACTTGTTAGGGAAACCTTCCCAGATCCAGCCTCCCTCAGCCCTCTCCTGTCCCATCTTTTGGAACCCCATGTTTTTCCTTACAGCAGATTTGTGTACTAATTTATATAAATCCCCCAGAACTCAAGATTCACGAGTACAGTGACCTCCTCTTTTCTCTGTTGTATCCCTAGCTCCTACCATGGTGCCTGGGGCCTGTAGTAGATGCTCAATAAATAAATATTTAATGAAAGGAAGGGAGGGTGAAGGCAGAAAGGAAGAAGGAAGGAATTGTAAGTGAGGCTACAGGTGGTGACCGTTAGAGTGGGAACAATTCCTTGGAGAACTTTACAGATCCCTGGGGGTCTCAAGAGTTTCCAATAGTATAAGAAGAGTGTGGGCTTTGTCTCTGCATTTCTATAAAGTGAAGCCCCTTACTTGTGACCAACATTGTTCTCACATCCAGGAAGAGCTCATTAAGCAACAACTATTTTTTGTATGGTTCTAACAACATTCATATCCAACCCACTCAATTCTGCCATCACTCTGGAATTGGGGTGCTTTCCTCTACTTGGGTCCTGCAGGTGGGGTTTCAGGGAGAGGTGCTGCACTCTGGTCTGGAGGGATCATGCTGGAAAGGTTTCATTGACAGTAGATTGCAAGGAGCCTGGAATCTGTCCCTCTCCAATGTGCTTGCTCCCTCTGGTGGCCAAGAGGTGACACAACACTCCTAACCCCTTGGTAAAAATTTCCTCAGGAAAAGTGAGGAATGGTCACTACATCCAATGTGGACATTGGATGTGTGTCATCTGGATGAACTGGAAATGTTCTGGAAAGACCTCGTGTTAAATTCAGTGGCTCTAAAACCTATTATCAAGTCGAAAAATAATGATGACAATATTTAAAAAGCATATTTCATTGAATTTAAGATGTTATCAACGGTAAGATAAATCTTTATATGTATCGACAAGAAAGAGGAAAACGCTGCTTATCACAATTGTAAGATGCATCTTGATCTCAGAATGTGAATTTCTGAAAACAACATATATCACAGAATCAAGGACATGGGGTGGTGTTTAAGGGATGTGCTCAAGTCTACAATTAGGAGTTGAGAATGAATGAATTCAGGAATTACTCTCTAATCACAAGACTGGAAATACTTTTTTTTCTCCATGAAACATGTGTATACATTATGAGTCCTTTAAGAACAGGGACTGCTGGCTTGTTAAGTCCTGTATTTGTGCCAGCAGCAGAAAGTCTGACCTGTCCTAATTCCTGGATAAATTTTGAATGAATTAAGGAAAGAAATGAATGATTGCACAAAGCGAGTGCTCTCTGAAACACTGTCCAAAAAGGCACTTTCTTCTCTACTTTTGGGTCCTTCCTCTAAGCAGACACTATTCCCATTTACAGAGAAATCAAGGCCCTGAAATTGCAAAGCAGGAATTGTTTCTCGTGTGACTGAAACTCTCTGACTTTTCCAAAGCAAGCTCACCTCACCGTAAGGTCTATAAGAGGTAGAGACCCGGAGAACTGATAGCTGCTGCGGGGTCAAGATGAGACCCCGTTCCCTGCCTGGGGATCTCCCATGACTCCCCCTGCCTTGTGGGCCTAGCTGGGGCACGCAGAGCCTGGTGTCTGGCCCTGGAGGCCGTGGCCAGGCCTCAGCCCGGCCCTCTGTTTCATAAGCCCACATGCCTCAGCAGGCGTGACGTGCTTACATCTCCTCTAGGGAACACAGTGTTCCTTTGCCATGGGAATGTTTATCCTGTTAAAATGGGGGAATTTTGGCTTGAGGGCAAGGGTGAGATGTGCAGCAAAAATGGCCTCATAAACAGAAGGTCGCTGTGTTTGGAAGGAGCCTGGCTGCTTTAGCTGCGTGAGCCTCCTCATCGCCCTCTTCAGAGGGCAATCTGGGATTCTCAGGACGGTAAAACTGCTGACTTAGTTCCTGGCACATAGTAGGCAGTTGGTGATATTCATTTCCCTTCTTGTGCTCCCAAATTGAGGGGAAAGATGGCCAGAGCTATCAGATGAAGTACAAGCTGGCTCCTCTGAAACACAACGTCTCTCAAGAGTTTCCATAAGGCGTCGCCACTTGTTAGAACTGGACATGGAATCCCTGGCCCAGCCACGTCCTGTCTGAGGGCCTCAGAGCCCGTTTCCAGCTCAGCTTAGAGCCAGTCCATTAAACCTACTTCCAAGAACATATAATGATCTCCTTGGCCCACTCCCACGCTCTCCTTGGCTGCCCACACCTCTTCTCCCTCAGAAATCCTGACTGAAAGGCTATTTGGATCAATCCCACATCTCTCCAGAAAGCCAGTCTCACCCAACAGACTGGCTCCTTCATTCTCTTTGGGAAGAGTCCTCTTTGTTGGGTCTGTACCTACTATGCACCCAGGAGCTCCCCAGGAAAGAGCAGAGCTGAGAGGTGCAGGACTTGCCTACAAAAACTGAATTTGGGTGGTAGGGAGCCAGGGCCAGTCCACCCCAGGAGAGCACAGAGTGGCTGCCCTTGTCCTCTCCACCTTGGGGACTCTAGGGTCTAGCCTTCCTGTCAAGATCTGGCTAAGCAGGCAAAAAAGAGAATCACACAGTAGCCAAAGCAATGCCTGAGAAAATTCCTGATTTGGGCCAGGAAATCTCAGTGTGGACCCTGGTATCAAATGGAGAGGGGTGTCAGCAATCCAAGATGAAGCCAAGCACTTGGATTCTTTTCCCAATGTTTAGAAAATGTGTCTCCTACTCCATTGTGCTAATTTTAAAATTCTTCTTTGGCTCTTTTCTCTATAAGACCATTCATTCTTAGTGGAAATGAAAAAACCTGCCCATGGCCAAAGGGAAGAGGCTAGATCCCTTCCAGCATGCTCCTCCGCCATGGGTGGAAAGGGTCCAGGCTGTGAGGGGTTTCTCAAGTTGTGGGTGTGAATTAGTATAGAGCTGTGGTCTCCTGGTCTTTTGGGTTTAAGCACAACAGTGAGCTGATCATCTGGGGGTGAGTCCAGAGTGGCCTCTTTTATGTCCCCCTCTAACCAACTGAATTATGGAGGTTCCAGCAGCTCTAGGGAAGGAACAGTGATTAGCAGGTTCTGAAAAATATTTGTTGAATTGGTTGTTTTTGTCCAAGACTTTGCCATGGATGCATGGAAGGCTTCTATACATTTTGACAATCTTAGGATCCAGGGGGATGTCCTTTGTCCTCTTACATTCTCTAGTACCTCTGACAGTACCTCTGTCTCCTGCTGCCTGGGGACCTGGGGTCCCACAGCCCACAAGTCTGACTGTTTTTTGTTGTGAACAGCCCTGATGGTTGCATACCCTTGTATCCATGGAATTGACCTCTACACCCCAGGGCTGGTTTCTGTTCTTCCCATGATGTCTGCACAGGACATATAGACCCCCCTTTCTCACTCAAGAGCCCCTCAGAGGTTGGCCCTAACCTTTCTTTTCTCTGGGAAACCTTCTAATTTTCTTTGATCTGGCTCACGAAACAAGGATCCCAGACTCTGCCACTCTGCCATGAGGATCACAGGGACAACATCACTCTGAGGGGACCCTGTTCAGTCAAGTTGGAATGCTGGGGCAGGGTATACTGATCACTGAGCCAAGGAAGGCGGCTGGAAGAGAGAAATCAGGTGTGCGGAGCTGGCAGTGAGACCCTCTGCAACTTAGAGAGATTGTCTCCAAATACAAAACACAAACATCAAAATAAAACAAAGGCTGGGGATGTAGGTCAGTGGTAAAGAACTACTGGGTTCAGTCCCCAGTACCAAACAAACAAATAAATTAAATAAAATTAAAAAAAGGGTGAGGGGCTGGTGGGCCACACCCCAGGGAGGTCAGGAGAAGCCCAGTTACCAGGCAGAGTGGGTGAACCGGCTGGTAGCTGGGCTAAAGGGACGGAGGCCTTTCTCAGGGCTGCGTTGTGTAAGAGGTTGGCTCAGGGCTGTCTTTCACTAGGGGAGTCTCTGAGCTTTTCTTGGCAGCTCTGGCCCAAGACCCATCTGAGCTGAAAGGAGGCTGACTCACAGGGCCAGGGGGTCATGCTGGGTGGGGCAGGGGTCAGAGGCAGCCTAGTCTCCTCGGGGCCATCTGCAGACTGTCTGGGTGAGAGATGGCTGGTGGCCAGCAGGCCTATGGCTCCATGTGTCTGGGTTCTCCTGCGGCTGGAGTGCTACAGCTGAGAATCCAACCAGGCCTGGCCCGGGGAACTGTGACCCTCGGGCACAAGGATGCAAGGAGTCTGCCATGGCCCTGGGGGACAAGACCAGACCTCCTTTCCCCTTCTGAAGATCGAGCATGTGATTGGAAGGACGTTGGAGGGGGTGGGGGCACCCTTCTCAGTGGACACTTCTAGAATAGGTGACCCTGTAGAATTCTGTATTGTGCCCCTGCCCCATGGCATCCCATCAACAGCAGTTACTACACCTTCGAGTTCTCCTCCATGTGCTCTGTTTGGACCAGGTCAGTGTCTAGCTCACTCTCTGACTGCCACCCCTAGGTCTTCTCCACCTTGCCCTGGGGATGAATTAGTTATCTTATTTATCTACTTTTTGTTACCAGGGATTGAGTCCAGGGGTGCTTAACCACGGAGCCACATCCCCAGCCCTTTCTATTTTTTATTTTGAGACAGGGTCTCGCAAAGTTGCTTAGGGCCTTGCTAAGTTGCAGAGGCTGGCCTGGAACTTGTGATCCTCCTGCCTCAGCCTCCTGAATCACTGGTATCACAGGCCACCATGCCTGGATGGATGAATAATCTTACAAAAGGAGTTGATTGTGCTATTGCTCCAGAGTCTCTTAAGGTGCTACATGTCTGAGTCTGATGAACTTGGCACATTCATCTCTGGGCACAAAAGGGTGAGCTGGGGGTTGGAGCAGGCAGGGGGTGGGGGAAGCTCATGGTACAAAGAAGCAGTTTCTTGAATGCTACTTGGATTTGAAGGGAAATAATTAGAACAATAGTTACATAGGTAAGCAAACACGGTTTATAACATAGTTGAATGGAAAAGTTTTTATTTTAAAGATAAAAATGTCTGAGCAGAAAAACTGAATCTGTAGGTGACTGTTTCTGGCTGTGCCCTTGGGCTGCTTGGGTACATCTTCCCACAAGTTGCGGCTATATAGGAGGAGAAGCTGAGAAGATCTGAAAGTAGCTACCCCCAGGTGAGAAACCCTAAGGGCAGGTTCTTTGTTTTCCTTGTGGTATGAAATCTTACACACAGTAGGTTCTCAATAAATACTCGAATGAGTGAAGCATTCATGGGATTTGGAGACTATGAAGTCTACAAATTCTGCCCTGTTTTTGAACCATAGCACACACGATATTTTATATGTTACAGAACACTTTGCATTTATTTTCTTAAATGATCCCATGATTCAGCGGGAGAGGTAGATGTTGCTACTCTTCATTTGACAGGTCCAGAGAAGGAAATGTGCCTGCCTGAAGTCACACAGTAAGTTGAACTAGAACCTGGGATTGACTCAGTCTCCTTGTGTTTAGACTTGGGCTCTTTCTACCCTGGCATCATCCTTAAGGATGTCTGTCTCTTGCAATGACCATGAGCTGATGGGTCCTTGATGCTCTCAGAGTCCAGCCTCATGCAGCCTGTGGCCTTTGGAGTGCGTGCGTATGAGCACACGTGTCTTTCAGGCATTGGGCCCGGTGTGAAGCTGGGTCTTCCCATGTGCAGGCAGGGGTGACACATGACCTCCTTCCTTCCTTTGTGCAGGGATGTAGGCTCCAGGACTTGGTTTGGTATGTCCTTTAGGACCTTGACCCACTGCTTCTTTTACAACAAGACTTTGATTCTGTGCCTATGCTTGTATTTTAAAAGCAACACCCATGTCGAGTGGGACAGAAGGCCCGTCCCTGGGAGGGTGTGGAAATTGAGACTGATCAAATCAGGAGCTGTCTAGAGCCTCTTAGTCAGGAAAACCCAATTAGGGGACTACTGAAGGTCCCCCTGGGGGGGGCGGGAGAAAGGGCCACTTGCAGGCAGGGAGGAGATTAGAGTGGCAGGAGATGGTGCCAGGTGAGATGGGGGTAGTTAATGGGCTGGGGTGGAATCTTAAGACTCTCTTAGGCATAAAGAAAGGGCCTGGCACTGGGTCCTCCTGGTGCAGCATGGTGGGTTGCCCCTCCTTTGGGCCTGCTCATGGAGCTTCCAAACATGACATAATGTGCCACCCAGCAGTGGCTTTCCCCAGCGAGCCTCCCATCCTTCCAACCTGGCCATGCTCACACACTCCCTGTCCATGAGGAACCCTTTTAGCCTGACTTGGTATAAAACATAGTGGGTGAGTAGTGGGTGTGGTTGCTGCTTTGGGGAGGATCTGTGGGTGCTGGGGGAGACCAGGGTGGAGCAAAACACACCTCCCGGAAAAAGACCAGCCTGGAATTCAAGGGAGTGACGGTACTGGAGAGCTTTTCCAAGTCCACCAGTCCCAAGATCTATCTCCTGCTGGCCTCTCATTGGGAGTTGAACCTGCTGTGATAGAGGTTTCTTTTCTGTCCAGTTGAGGCCCTTTCCCTTTCCCCTCAGCTGGATGTGAAAGCTCTTTCCTGAGAGCAGAGGCACTCAACCTTGCTCACATGGTCATCTCCATCTGGGAGGATTGGAAAATGCTGAGGCCCATGCCCCTCTCCCAGAGGTTCTGACTGAGTTGGTCTGGGGTGCCCTGGGATGGGGCATGGATGTCTTCAGAGCTCCCCAGGTGATGCTAATGTCCACCCAAGAGGGAGAAGCCTTGGCCTAGGTCCCTGGGTCTGTGTTCCTACTGCACACGTTTTACTTCCTTGCCATTCTAGGTGAGGGCTGAGGATCAGCTTCACCTGGGAGGTTCTCGGCTCCACCTCCAGAAACAGGATCTGCATTTGAAGGAGGCCCAGTGGATTCCTCTGCTTCTTCAGGTCTGAAAAGTAGAGTCCTGGGCCTGGAACTGGGCAGCACTGCTGGCTGAGAGTTGGGTACGGCTATAGTGAGTACCACGAATTGGGGTGGGGGACCGGAGCATGGGGTCCTGAAAACCATTTTCACTGATTTCAGAATTTTTGCTTATGGTTCAAATATGCAGTAAACAAGCAAAGCTCAATTAGATTTAGCAACAGCAAAACAAAACAAAAGCTCGATTTATGACTTTAATTAAGCACTATTTACCTCCTCTATCTCCCGATGAAAGGAGGTGGCAAGCACCCCAGTGATTTTCAGCCAGTGTCTGGGCCTGTGGGAGCTGAATCCCTGCTTTCCACACAAGCTGTTCAGGTCACAGCAATGACATGCTCCTGAGGAAGCCAGCTGTGGGTGGTGCAGGATTTCAGAAATAAAAATGTGCAGCCCGTGGCATGGAGGCTCCTGGGTTTTGGACACACTGCATACATGGCTGCTGGCCTTTGCTTTGTAAGCCCGAAGGAGACGGCAGAGGGAGGGTCCAGATGGGTTACTGGTTTGTTCAGCCCTGAAGAGGATGGCCCTCCAGACCTGGGTATGTTGGGGTGAATCAAACTCAGCAGAATTTAGGGAGGCACCTTGTGGAGCTCTGCTACAAACTTCAGTGGGGGGATCCTGGGGTCCGTGGGCGCTGGACCACAGAGGACTAGCAAAGACCATAAGTGCCCAAACAGTGAGTCTGTGCAAGACCCAGGAGAGGAGATCAGAGGAGGGCCCACCTGGTGTGTGAAGGGACGTTTGTGGAAGTCGCGAGAATAGGTGCAGTTGAAGTTGGCAGAAAGGAAGGAAACAGTGAAAGGATCAGGGACTCAGAGACAGAACCCAAGGAAAAAGGAAGAAGAATAAAGGATAATAAAGAGAAAAGAATAATAAGAGGAGGTGGAGATGAAAATGAGGAGCCACAGCAGCACAGGAGGAGGCTGCAGGCCCGTGGTACCGGACACGCTGAGGAGGAGGAGGAGAGCAGAAGAGGGGACGGGTGGGGAGACAGGTGGCTGCTCCTGCGCCAGGTGTCCCTTCTCAGAGGGGACAACGGCCTTCAAGCTGCAAAGACTCCCAGGCGAGGCTCCTTCCCGCCTCCTTCCCTTTCTCCAGCAGTGCTCTGTCTCCCTGGGCTCTTCTTTCCCATCACCCTGTGGCTCCTGGCAAACCCTCTGGGCTTTCAAACAGCCTCTGGACCAGCCACCGGAGAGAGAGAACCAGAGGCGACCTGGCATGGAGACGGGAGCTGAACAATTCCGGCTTTGTTTTTGCCTTTTCTCCTCCCTCACGCCCAATCAGATTTACAAAATGGGCTTTCTTCAGAATCCCAAAGAAGCCCCCGAGGTCGCCGTCCTTGAGCCTTAAGGCACAGATGCATTCTGGAAGAGGCTGGTGGAGCCAAGGTCCTCGCCATCTCTCCCCTCTGGGGCTTGGCTGAGCCAACAGGACAGATAAGTTGGCTGTATTTAAACAGTCAAGACTCTGAAAAGGTGGAATTTGTCTGGAAATAACTAGAAAATAAACTGAGCTTGTTGTGAAATCTCTGAAGAAGTGTCTCCTAAGAGGAGGGCGAGTGTTGATGAGAAGACCCACCAGGGTGGTCACAGCGGGTGGAACAAAGAGCATAGACTCAGGGCAGCCAGACTCCGGCTCTGCCACTTCCTGTGGTTCCATGTTGGGGATAGCCTCCTCCTCATCTGGGAAACGGGGGCGGTGAGCACCCTGCCTGGCCTGTAGTAAGTGTCAACAAGTATCAGTTTCTACCACCCCTCCTCCTATCTTTTTTGGGGTTGGTCACAAGCTCTAAAGACTCCAACTACCAGGGTTTGAATGAGTGGATTTGCAGAAGTAAATATTTGGAACGATTGATCTTTCTAGAGCATCAATTTCTAAAGCACCAAGTAGATCCCATGTTGGATACTGTTTATTCAACAGTGTTTGTTGAGCACCTATTGTGTCCCAGTCCACACAAGGGATTCAACAGTGAATAAAAAAGAGCTCTTCTTGCTCTAATGGAAACAAAGTAATTATAAATGCCCAAGCTTGGGGTGGTAGGGCTTCCAACTAGTTGCTTGGTGGGGATTGGAGGTGGAAGGGCATCTTTCAGCTGTTGCAATGACTGAGAGAGACCACTAGTATTTATTGGGTAAAATCCAGGGAGGCTAAACATCCTGTAACATGCATGACAAGTCTGTACCAGAAAAGATTGTCCCACTCAAGAAGCTCAGTGAGAAGCCTTGGCAGAGCATGAATGGAGAACAGCCGTGAAAACCAAGAACTTGCCTTTCGGGGGAGACATGTTTAATTCTATCATTTCCCTAAGATCAGCTTTTAAGAGAGCTTTGAACTAGATGTTAAGGGGTTCTATGCTCTGTTTCTTTCTTTTTCTTTTTTTTTTTTTAATTTTATGGGCATATCTTTTTTTTTTTCCCTAGGGCATTTCCTTCCACAGGACAACTATGTGGCTTTTAACATAATGTCCCTAAATCCATCATTATCAAGGCTGCTGCCACTGATTGTGCACTAAGGAGAAGTGGGATTTGGTCAGATTCCAGAAGGTACAGACCCCGGTGATCAGTGGCACGCTGCTTTAGAGGGTTCAGCTCCAGTAAGGGCTGCGGATGGGGATTACAGATGTGGGAGAAGATGAGGAGCCCAGCTGGATGTGACCCCCAGCATCTGTGGCTTCAGAAAGCTCACACTTGAGCCTTCAGGTCAAACACACCTCTAAGCACCAATGACCCATGTGTAACATCTCCCTGGATGTTTGAGGCTGTAGGATGGAGACGTTCTTTGAAGTGTGCACTAAAAATCAGATGACGGTGGAGTCCATCAAATAATCATGTTCTTTAATTTTAAGCTCCTCATTATCAAGTTTATAAACATCTGCACGTTCACCACGAAGAGGTCAACTACCAAAGATACAAAAAAGAGATCAGAAACCACGGCCATTTTTCAAATGTGAAAAGGGGATATGAAAGTGAGGTGAGAGGGTGGTCCTTTTAGCCAGCTCTCTGTCCATGTTCACAAGCAGTAAGATAAATGGACAGAAAAAGGAGTTTTCTCGAAACAGGATTATGCCACATGAAATATTTTAAAACTTTGAATGTATTATATTTAATTTTACTTGGGTTTTTCAAACCAATTTCACTTTAATTCCTTTTCAAAAGGAAATGAATTAAAGTGAAAATGAAAAAAAAACTTCAGTTATTTATTTGTAACAGTATTATTTTATGATTTTATAGTTCCTGTGAGGCTAAGAAAACAGAAAAACTACTTTGTAAAACATGAAGAGCTTAATATTTTTTAAAAAATCCAGATCTCATACTTTGGCAGTAACAATTATCTTTTTGCTAAGAAAAATGAGGACATTAATTTTAAAATATTTTTTACTGACTTTATTAACTTTATTATTTATTAATAATTTTATTTATTGTCAGGCAGTAATTTATTAATCATTAATTATTGAATTTTTGTTTTATAATTTATTAACTTAGCAATTACTGTCTTAAAATTAAATTTGACCAATTACACAAATTTAAAATTTCTAAGTTAACATGATCAATTGCTCAAAAGTAATTTAATAATTATAAAACTATTTAAAATTGATTAATTTAATAGCCATCAAAATTTAAACAATTTATTAATTTACTAATTTGTTAAATATCACTAAATGACTATTAATAACAAATATATTTATTATTGTTATTCTAATTTTGTCAAGGTTGATAAGGTTTGATTCTATGATTATAATTCACAGCTGTCACACACATACATATATATATATATATATATATATATATATATAGAGAGAGAGAGAGAGAGAGAGAGAGAGAAGACTATATATGTGTGTGTATATATGTGTGTGTGTTTGTGTGTGTGTATAACTATGTATAAAGGAATTCAGAAAGAGAGATTATTTCTATTTCTTTGATCATAACTTGCAGGGTCCTAAGTTCTTTTATTTCATTTTGTAGGTGAAAACATTTTATTACATGCATATGTGCACATAATACATTATCCATGTGTGTGTGTGTGTGTGTGTGTGTGTGTGTGTGTGTGTGTGTCTGTTCAAATGAAAGGCTTATAGGTATCCCTCGAGTGCTCCATGTTTATGCATGCTTTAAATGACAAATTTGTTCATTTTTCACATTTTTCTGTGTCTCATGAGTGTACTCCAGAGCTAAAATATTGACAAAGATACAAGCATCTCTAAGGATATCTCACAATATTGCATTAAGATATTCAAAATCCCTCGTAAATCATATTAGAAGAGCTAATTATTAGACTATCCTTAGGTGTGGCCGCTAGTCAGCAAAGTGGTCCTTAAGGATCCTTGCCCCTGGTAGTCACAGAGGTGAACTGTGCAATGATGGTCTGCACCTTTTGAAACTAAGTCATGAAAAAAACTGCTGTTTCAGTGTTGCACTCTTGGGTCACCTGCTGTGGCAGAAACTGCTACCACGTCATGATAACATTCAAGCTGCCCTATGGAGCTCCTCACAGAGGGGGACTGGGACCTCTTGCCAAAACCCAGCATCAGTTGGCCAGTTGTATAAATGAGCTGCTTTGATGGTGAATCCTCCAACCCCAATCAGTGGTAGGTGATAGCATCTCTCCTTGACTGCAATTTCACTGGAGATACTAAACCACAATGACTCAGTTATACCGCTGCTGGATTCTTGGCCAAACACAGTGAGAAGGTAATAAATGTTTATTGTTGTGTTAACCTGCTACATTTGAGCAATCTATAACATGTCAATAGATAATTAATGTATTAGCTATTAATACCTCCTCATGGATCAAATTAGCTGTCTCTTAGCAGGACACACACGTGCATGCACACACACACACACGAAGGATTCTTGGGAGAAGGAAGTAACCAGTATTTACTGAGTATCTACTATATAATAGGTGTTGTTACTTGTGTTATCTTAGTTAATCCTCCCAGCAAACATGCAGAATAGCAGAGAGCACTTGCCTGCCACTTGGAAGGTAGTCTGCTGTCAAAATAAATGATAAACTGTCTAAGATAAATTTGTTAGCCTGACACTTTTGCAGAAAATTATTTTCCTATTGGTTTAGTCTAATGGTGCAGAATGTGTCTTAGGGAAACCAAACCAAACCAAAACAAAACAACAACAACCTTGACTGGAGATTAGTTTTGAAGACACAGTCAACGTACTAATCTCAGGTAGTACATATCCAGCCCTGTGGCTCCTCCTTGAGAATGTACCAGAAATACAACCAGCATGGCCTTCAAGAAAACTGAACATAGAAGCAACACTTAAATGTATGAAAAAAATCAGAAAGAAAGTAATAAAACCTAGATCAAGCAAGGTGCTCTGTCATTTAATTATCTGTCCATCCTTAGCAAGGACCCCTCATTTGTAACATTTGTAGTTGAAGGATGTAAAATCTACATTCCCTGTCCTTTGGGAATTGAGGAGTGGTTAGATGCTTGCAAAAGACATAGTAGGTATTATGTGGAAAATTCCTGTGGTAGAACATAAAGTTTGACTTTCTCAACTCTCTTTCTAGGTTTCCTTATAACACCTAAGGCACCGGACAGCTAAACATTATGTTTCTTAGTATCCTTTGTTGCTGGAGTTTTAGAAGACAATCAGGGTTGTTAATTATAGGCATTTAGGCAATATTTAGATAGTGGAGATAAAGCAGAAGACTTCTTCTTGCTGTTTAGCTATTTGCTGATAAAATTAAGGCCGGTGGTCATAGGATGCTTTCCTGCCTCTCAGTCCTCAGTCACCATTGTGTGGAGATTGAGAGGCTGTAGCTCCAGTGCTGATGTGATTTTGGATTCTGTTCCTGTTATACAGTGGTGGATGCTTGAACTCAATAGTTCCAATGATGGCCTCAGAGATAGTAGCTCCTATGATAGATCAAACTGTAGAGTTCCAGAAGTAATTTCTGGCCTAAAGCTTTAGAGCTCTTTCTGCAACCCCATCCCAAAATTTGTGCAACCTTAAACACCTATCATGTTTTTCTGCTTACAATACCTATAGTGGTTTCTGTTTCCTTTGTTGATAGGCTGATAGATGCTCTAAGAAAGCAACCACAGAGTGTTTTTGAGAGGAGGGATAAATAGGAATTTTTGGAGGGTGGAAGCTTAGCATAAAGGACTATGCATTTAAAACAGCCCAGAGGACAGACCAGAGCTCCTGAGTGAGAGTAATTAAGAGGCTGTTCTTCTCCCCTTGCCCAAATTCGTACTTCCCCATCTTCTTTCTCCCTCCAGCTGTATGGGAGGAATAAAGTTACTTGGAGTTTCTGTTTGTTGTCACTGAGAAATGTGTTCTTTCTACGTGGGGTTCGATACTCTAAAGCCGATTCTCATGGAGCTCCTCATGGGTCGTGCAAACATAAATGCATCTGGAAAAGACAGTGTGTTTCCTTTCCTGTCACCTTCCTTCATCACCCTGCTGGAGACTGTAAGCTGCTGTCTACACTCACTTCCGGATCACCTACCTCCTGGGGGAAGGGCAAAACAGAGGGGCCAGGTGTTCTTTGACACAGCAAATCAGAAGAAAAATCACTGCGTGGGAGTGGGAAGTCCTAGGGTCTAAATTTAGCTACTACTAGCTGGTTAACCTTGGGCAAGTTGAATTAGTAAGCAACTCTTCATCATCTTGCCGATCTTCCCGTTTCTAGTTTAAATGCTGCAACTGCAACTCGGGCCACACTGATTTCTCCTGTTTCGGTTCCTGTGTATCCTCACAACCCTTTCTTCTCAGTGCCCCCAGAATAATCTTTTCAGAATATAAGTCACATCATCTCTCCTCTCCTTGAAGACTCTTTAACGTTTGCTGGTGCCCTCAGGATGTCAAAGCTCCTGGGCAGGGCGTGAAGTCTGCCTTGCCTCCTGTCCCATAGAGGGCTGTATCTTAAAATCAACTAAAACCAGCAGTCCCCAATGCTAAAGGCATGCACAAGACAGTCTACTAGGGTATGGGTAGAATGCCTGTGTATATTTTTTTAATCTAAAAATTAAGGAGCCTGGTGCAGTGGTGCATGCCTATGATTCCAGTGGTTAAGGAGGCTGAGGAAGAATTGCAAGTTCAAAGCCAGCCTTAGCAACTTAGCAAGGACCTAAGCACAACTCAGTGAGAACCTGTCTGTAATTAATATATATGTATATATAAAAGGGGCTGGGCATGTGGCTCAGTGGTTAAGTGCCCCTGAGTTCAATCCCGGGTAACAAAAAAAAAAAAAAAGAGGGAAATCAAACTTTATTAGCATTTGATATAAGGTGTCCTGGCTCAGATCATTTTTCAGGTTGGGTTCTGTCACATTTGGTCCTTATCCATCATGTGTCAAGATCAGCACTGCAAAAGTAAGACGATGGTGGTTGCTTATGCAGACCTTGCAGCCAGACTGTCTGGGTGAATGCTTTTTACTGGTTTCTTTTCCTATATTTTCATGATGATCCTTCAGGAGAAGAGAAATCTCATGGTGTGGAAGGATTGACACAAAGTGAACACTCAATGATATATTTTGCAAAAAAGTCTTATTATCAGCCCAAATAATTCACAAGAACATGGTGGGGCTATGGCTTCCTTCATTCTGATTATGGTCGCATCAGTCGCTGCGTTAGGAAGTCAAGTCAATGACACAATTTAGCCAGGAAGAGAATTAGGCCCCTATCTTGGACAAAAAAAGTCAAAAGTATGAAGTCTATTTAAATAAGGACTTATATTTGCTGTTATTAAAGAGGGCCCTCACCTAAATGTTTATTGTACCTGAATGTCGTGGCTGATATAAGTGCATATATATAATGTACAATTAAACAAACACATTGGAGATACTGGCTCAAAAATATGATTTTTTTTCTTCTGGTAGAATTACACAGTAAAGAATTTGGAGACCACTGAGTTAGGCAGAGGCTTGGCTCTCGGACCCACAAATTTTCCTTAGACTCCACGCATGTCCTTTGGTGTAACATAAGAATGTGGACTCTCCAGTTGATTATGTACCTGATGCCTTTATACAGCAGGGTTGTTTCTATGCAGCACCTTTTCCATGGGGCATAAAGGAGTCCACTTTATGATTTAGAGTGTTTTAACTGCAAAGCAATTTAATCTGGATATTGTCAGATCTTTACTTGGAATAACAGCAATGGTGAGTATTATGTGCCATACAAAATTATGCTGCTGATGGGATGGGTTCTGGTCACCTGCATCCTGGCGATGGTGAATTGCCTCCTGACATGAGGACCAACAGGCCCCCACACTGATTCCATCATTTAGAACCCAGCAAGAAATGCCCTTTTGCACCGTCGTCACTCTTGAAGTAATTTGTTTACCCTAGCCATCAGCACCGAGTCAATAAACCACAGGGATTGACAGAGTGTCACAGTATAGGCAACAGGAGGAAAATTGGAAAAGTGAATTGTAGGTGGTGTGCGAAGAGTCATAAATAATCAGCTATTCCCATTGCAGAAATGTCTGTGCCCAGGAGAAAATCTGACCAGTGGGAAAGTCTGAATTGGACAAATGTGGGCCACTTCATTCTGTAGGAATATATTCAAGAGGGAGGATGTTCTGTTCTCTCAGCAAGATGGCTCTTCAAATACCTCCTTTTGTCAAAACACATCTGCCTACTATTAGACCCTCTCCAGTTAGTTGCCTGGCATCTGAAATTATACCATGAGTGATCCACTCCTTTAGGCTAAGCAGAGGAATCCTCTTTTGAAAGACACACGTCCCTTGAAAGAGCATGTCAATGACCCTTTAGTGTGACTTTGTCTATTCAATGATTCCCTTGTTGGTAGAGCTCCGGGGTAGCATCAGGGCTCTGGGCAGCCTGAGAAGGGAAGTGAGAGCAGGTGACAAGCATTGAGGGCTTAGAAAAGAGTAAAAAGGCAGAGGGAGGACAACGAGAAGACCAGCTCTAGTGGTCTAAGTTTTGACTTGAATTTTAATCCTTTAGTTCAGTTCTAAAATAGACCATGTCAGCCACTGACTATATTGTCAACCTCTGGACTTGGGTAGGGATTATGTCTTTCAGAATATTTCAAAATAATACAACATTCAAGGAAGCCCCATGAAAAGAGTGAATTCTCAGTTTTCAGTGATCTCGACTTCTGCTTGCTGATTCTGCAGGGGTGACCCAGGACCCGATCAGACCATTTTGGGAAATCACTCTCATTTTCTTAGTGATTATGGACACACAAGAGACAGGAAGGGTGAGTTTCTAGAAAGAATAGAAAAATGCACTTCCAAGCACAGAATGGCTGTGATTGAGAGTTACCTGATGTATGTTTTGCAGGATCCCATTTCTCGCTTATTGGGGATGATTGAGCAGTGGCTGTTCTGATGGAATTTTTCGATGGTTTATTTCTGATGTGCACCTCGCTGCTTATTGGGCAAGCTGACAGGAGTGTTCAAGAGCATCCCCACCCCACAACTGATTGTCTCAGTAGATTCAGGGGAAAAAAATCACATTTGTTTGACCAAAAGGAGCTTTTTTTTTTTTTGATAGAATTTATCAGTGGATTGCTAACTAAATTGAAGGGTTATTTTTATCTTGGTTTTTTATTTTTGTTTTCGGAAATAACAAGTTAGCTAACTAACAAGACCAGGTGTCTAATCGACTTGGCTGGTTGCACTGACAGATATTTGATACGATACCAATTGACTAAACTGATGGGAATATGAATGAGTTCAGTCAAATTGTTTGAATCCATGGGGGGGACTGTCAACGGAGTCCTGCTCTGGAGAAAGCACTAGAGAATCTGTGTTTTCCAAAGAAGAGGCACAAAGCCTTTGGGCCGTGAGATACAGAAAGAAGCTAATTCTTTGAAAGAGGAGAGTTTTTTGAAAAAACAAAAACAAAAAACTTGGGTGAATTTTTTGTGTCTTCTGATCTCTTACATAAACCTGAGTTTCTCCAGGAAATATCAAGCCATGTGCCCAAGAAGAGTTCCATGTTTCTTCAAATCTCTGGGGAGAGTGAAGCCATAAGAAATACTAGGAGTGAATGGGGGTGAGTGTAGAGTTACCTCGCTCCGTCGCCCTGTGTCTGGGGCCAGGCCAGGGCCAGCCCTGGAGAAGCAGGACTGTGGGTGAAGGGGTTTTCAGTTTCCTGTTATCTGTGCTCCTTATACCCTGCCCTGCCTCACTTTCCTATTCAGCTTCCTTCAGCCTCCATGAGGGTCTACAGTGTCTTGCCCAGGGCAAGAAATCCCACTAAAGGGAAAATGAAAAATCACTCTGCTAGTTCTTCCCAAGGGGGATTGCATTTTCCTTAGGGACCGACATTAGTTGACCACCTACTATGTACCAGGCATTGTACTAGGCACTTCACTCTGTTCCCTCACTTAGCATTCATAGCCACAGACCACAGATGGCCCAGCTGCTTCTTGACATAAACTTCCTTGGCTGATGTTTAAAGCTGACGTTCTGGTAGATTTTGGGATACATCTGGCTTGGTCTGAGTGCTGAGCTGGCACTTCCAGCGCAGCCCTGCATCCCAGAAAGAAGAGATGTGTGGGCAGCACGTACGCTCGCCTGATGCAAGTCAGTGCAGAGGCCAACACCAAGGCTCTGACCACTTGTGTCTTTCAGCCAGTTCTGCCAAAGCAGATGCCTCTTGCATCTGACTAAAGGAAATGCTCCAGATCTTGTCCCAGGAGGTGCATTTCACTAGTTCAGCAGGAAGGATCACCCAGGTGCTGGGATCCCAGGTCATGCCTCAAGTCAATGCCTACCAGTAAGTCAGTCTGATCAGTTGATTTGAGGAGAAACAGTGTGCATATATTGCCTCCAGTGACATATGTTCAGCAAACATCAGTTCAGGCTGGGCTGGAAGACTGCTTCTGAGTCATTTACAGAGAGAGCTAGCTGGTTGGACTGGACAGAAAAAAGACCCACTGGAATTAAGTTGATGAAATCAAAGTAGCTATGTGCAGACCCAGAAAACATTACAGCCCCAAAGATCTGAGCAGAGAACTGGTCCAACTTGCACCTCCCCTACTGTGAGGCCACAGAACAGTTCCATAGCAAGGATGCACACTGTCCTCTCTGGACATTCAGGGCCAGGGTCAGTTGCTTAGAGAAGGATGAGGAAAAGCCTGGGGAAGAAGGAGATGACTGACAGGTCTGGATTCTGGTTAAGGCCCTCCTAGCAGATACTGAATGGGTTTTTCTCCACAGCGCCACCATGTGGCAGGTTGAGTTAATGTCCAGTACCGAGAGGTTAAGTGATTTGCCCAAGGTTATGGAGCCCGCTGGTGGCCAAGTCAGCATGGTGGAGCAGGCTAGGCAGCATGCTCTTTTGCTTTTCCACTGGACCCACATGGTATAACACTGGTCACCTTGAGGGAAGGAAGCCAGGTTTGGTGGACAGAGGAACAGAAAGCAGTAATCTCAAGATCATGACCTTGGTCAGATTATAGGGCCTGAGTTCTCCCATCTGCAACATGGTGACAGTGATAAACTCAATCCAGGGTCAGTTTCATGGTATGCTACCAGTGCAATTGCACGTGGCCCTGAATGCAACGGGGCTCTACAGTCACTAAAAATTCACAACAATTCAAATATTTTTAATTAGTCAAAAATCCTGAATTTGTGTAGAGCATGAGCCATTGAATCCTTAGCTGGGGTTCCTGACTCGGCTTCTAGTCCAGACTCTCCTGGTTCTGCTGCCACTCCCAGCCTCCTTGTTCAGTTTCTCCCTCCTGGTCTCCCACCCAGAGTTGGCCACTATCCCCTGTGTAGAAGCATGCATCAGTGCAGGGAGAGTCGGAGCAAGAAGCATGCACCCTGTAGCATCTTAGCCCAACCCTTTGGCCAGTGCTTCCTGCTCATTGTGGTTGGGGTGGAGATGCCTGGCTCAGCTCTTCCACTCCTGGCTGATCAGGGTGCATCAGTGTGACAGCTGACAGCTGGTGGGAAGGCAGACAGGGCCACCAGTGGGTCCTTTGCAAAGTGCTCATTTTGTAGGGCAAAATGTATCAGTGAGGGGATGGGAAGAGAGACAGAGAGGATGAACATGACTCGTAAAAGAAAGAAATTTGGTTTATGTTTTAGCGGCTTTAACTGCATCTCATTTTTCTTGCTTTTGGAACAAGGGCCCTATATTTTCATTTTGCACTGAGTTCCTCAGACTTTGTAGCTGGCTCCGTATCTCCGTATCTCTCATGGAGATTAGAGGAACATGAACCTGACAAGCTCGGCATAGTCTGGATGCTGCTGGAGGGCAGCGTGGCCCTGTTTAGGTCCTGCAGAGGGAGGGCCACAGCCATGCTCCACGGGAGGCTCTCCTCCACCCATCAAGCCCATCACAAAACAGAACCATCTGCTCCCTTCCTGAGTGCTGACTTGCTTCCTTCAGCCCAGCCCAGCCCAGGGATAGAGCAGCAACAACCTCTGCAATCCAGCAGGTCAGGGCCCCGCCTGTGCCTGGCGTCTCACTGAACCCAGTGGTTCTGCGGCCACATGCTCTGTGATTTCAACTCAGGGCTGGGACGAGATAATGAATTCGAGAAGGAGCCTGTGAAATGAACCCTCCGTTGGGGGAGGTGGTAATAGTGCTGGTTATTAGCGATGACTCCCGGATGGGGCTTAGGGTGTGAGCAATAGAATTAAATGAATTTCCTTTGAAAGTTCGGCTGCGCCAAGTAAGAGATATAAATGCTACATTATGCGTTTAAAATACCTCCAGGGTTTGCTTTATAGACTTGTGTATATTTATATATTTATTTGAATGTTTATGGCTTTCTCTGTCGTTTTCACATTGGTGTCTCTCTACTCATTATGGTTTTATGGCTGCTTTTTGGAAACCAGTGCCTGCACACGCCAGCCATGATGTGCTGAGAGGAGGAGGTCCAGGGCTGGGGAGGGAGTGTCATGTTATGGGTGGGGGAAGACACTTCCCTTGGGGTAGGAGAGTTAAAAATGAAGCTAGAGTCTGTGGGCGTTAGCTGGCACCCGGGAACTGGCCCAGTCCTGCCCTCCTTAGAAAGCCCAGGATCCTCTCGAGGTGGGCACTGTTGGAAGGTGGGGACAAGGGCCCCGATCCCCCAATGCCCATGGCTAATCCAGAACCATCTCTGTTCACAGGGCCCACTCAGCAGTTGGGCACAGCAGGTGGGGTGCCTGGACCCCGTGGTACATTTAGGGGCTCATGAAAAGCGCTTTCATTTCTTTTAAAATCAAAAGAAAAAAATGTGTCGAATTCAGCGAGCATTATATTTGTTTGGATACCAACACGGTCATAAAATATAATTTTTAATATTTTTTTATGGAGGAAGGGATCTACAAAAGCAAAGTACCTGGGCCCCCCACAAGTGTAATGTAGCCCTGCTGACAGAGATCACCTAAGAGAGTGGTGGGAGGGTCAGGGCGCCTGTCCCCTGAGCACCCCCCGCCCCCCAGGGTCCAGCCTCTGCTTCCTTTCTATTCCCTCCCCTGTTTTAAGCTCCCATGTGTCAAATGTCTTGTTATCGATCTCTACAGAAAGATCATTTCAAACAGGGAATGGGCCCCTCTGGGCAATCCATTAGATGGGTAAAGCGCAGCGGAGATGTCTTACACGGGCCGATGCACACTAAGTGCGGAGCTCCAGCTGGCTCAGTTTTGATCAGAAGGCCTTGGGGGGGTGTTGGGTCTCTGGGTCTCAGGGTCTCCCCGCACCTGAGGCATAACTGTTTGAACCGAGAGTTTCCCACTCCTGTGCTCCTCAGAGCACCCAGAGAATTCCACAGAGTCAAATGCAAGATGTGTGGTACCCGTGGGTACCAACTGACCTGGACCTTCTCCTACCTGCTCTCCCGGGAGGCTCCCAGATCTCCTCACCTGCCTGGCTGTCAGCCTTTCTTCCATGCCTGCCCCAAACCCAGTGCCTCGGCAATTCCTGTTAGCTCCACCTCTGAGTTACCTATCAGCTTCATCACTGAGTGGCCAAGTCTCAAGCCAAGTCTCTGGATTAGGTGAGTGGCCTCTGGAACCATCTCTGCTTCCTCCTGAGCCTGCCTTTGATCCATTCCCCACACAGCACCAGAGTGATTTTGTGACTATGTAGCAGAAGTCCCTCATCCCCTTAAAACCCCTCCAGTGACTTCCTAGGTCACTCAGACACAAATCATGGTCTATTGGTTCCTATGTCCTGCCCAGGATGTCTTCCCTGATGTCATCTCTTACTCCTTGTCACTTCTCTTAACTGGAGCATGTCACACCCACTCCTGCCTCAGGGCCTTTGTACCTGTCATTCTTTCTGCTTAGTCCTGTGGCTTCTCCTCAGAACACTCCTCAGAACACTCACCTCTACATGGCAATCTATCATATGCCCAC
Source organism: Urocitellus parryii (assembly GCF_045843805.1). Lineage (NCBI taxonomy): Eukaryota > Metazoa > Chordata > Mammalia > Rodentia > Sciuridae > Urocitellus > Urocitellus parryii. The sequence continues at coordinate 27,610,596 of NC_135543.1, forward strand.
TGGGAGGAGGGACCCAGTCTTACTCACTCTCGAGGGCCTGAATCCAGTCACAAACTCAATAACATTTGTTGAATGAATCAAGGGCTGTGACTGTGAAGTAGTCTCTTCTTTAAAAATGTGTGCACAGCTGCCCTGACAGGCGGGTTTCCCGTGTCATCACAGATCTGGATCCCCGGATGAACCGTGTGGATTCCTCCTGGTCTCACGGGTCCTCTTCACAGGTGCTTTCCTGCAGCAAGCCAGCACCTGGCCTCCCTGTCACATTGTCCCGCTGCCCAAGCCCAAGGAGGGCATTGCTAAGATACAGGGTGGCCTCTCCTCCCTGGTGAGACCCTCCCCTGAGGGTGACCTTGTGCTGTGCAGGTCCGGCCTGCCTCTCACCTGCCCCCCTCGTCCTCTGGTCTGCAGCAGTCCCACTGTCTCAAGCATTAACTTTTATGTCATCAGTTGTCACAACATCATGGCTCAGAACAGTTCTCAGATTGACAGGGAAGGGAGAGGGGAGCCAAAGCCACTCCCTTGTCCCAGGAAACTTCCGAGTGGCCTATGGGAAGAGGCAGGAAGCGAGGGGGTGGGCTGGAGGAGTGGGAGAGGAGGGGGCAGAGGGATTGTGCCACCCACGGACATTCTGCCATTCATTTAGCCAACACGTGTGGCACGCCAGGTGCAGGCCAGATGAGTGAGGGGACAGGTACTGGGCGTGATGGAGACAAGGGCGCAGTGCTCACTGGTTAGTGCTGGAAATGAGAGCGAGAGCCACAAGTGAAGGTGGAAGGAGTGCATGGCCTTGGTGGCCAGTTTCAGGGACCCTAGAAGCACAGGGTGGGGAAGGTGGGAGGGTGGGATGCAGGCTGGGGCTGTTCCCAGGACCGCACCATTCACCTGGAAGGCTGGTGGGTGGCGGCTGGAGGGGTCGCAGCACAGGAAGGCTGGCCTAGTTACATAGCTTAGGAATCCGCTCTCTTTACAATGTTTCTGGAGGCAAGGAGACCAGATCGGAGGACATTTCTGGGGGCTTATTTGAGTAGTAGTAATTCACAGTAAGAAGATGTCCATCTATCATTCTTGGAGACCTGGTTGAGATTTGGTTGGGATTGTGACAGACAGCATAAAGGCCACTCCTAGAGGATGGGACACCAGAGATCATGGGAGGAGCAGCAGCTTCAGAAGACCGTAGAAGGTCTGATAGTCGAAAAGATAGGTAGAGCTGAGTGGGAGGCAGTTATGCATCATCTTGCTGAGACGATGGTCCCCAGTTCATCAGTTAAATGCCAACCCAGGTGTTGTGTGGAGGCACATTGCAATTGTGACTAAGGCCCAGAATCCATTCACCTGGATGGTGTGGGCCTGACATGATCAGGTGAAAGTCCTCCTAAGTAGCACTGAAGCTTTCCTGAGCAAAGATGGACAGCTGCTTCAGCCTGCTCAGGAGGGGTCTAGCCACGTCTGCTCTCCAGACAAGGATGCCTCTGCCCTGCTTCTTTATCAGGAGCCTTGGGAGTGGCAGGCAGTGAGAGGAACTCACCTGGGGAATGCACACACTGTCTGTACACCTGTGTGTGCTTAAATACTCCCACATTCCAAGGCAGGACTGACTCTTGCATCTCAGAGAGACCCAAACCAACCAGGCCCCAGAGCCCTCCCTTTGCTTACCCCTTCCTCTGGTCCATCTTCTGGGCAATACCTTTGTGCTTAGCACCTCACTAGAAATGCCATTCAGACTACGTTCCCTTTCCTTTTAATTCTCATACCTCTCTGCTCCCCCAAAAGGATTTGAAATACATCTGCAGTGGGCGGAATGAAGGCCTTGCTTTATCCATTCATGTCTCCATTAACCAAAATCCAGCTCAGGAGTCCTGGGGGTGAGACTAATTTTGTTTCAGATAGCCAAGCCAATTTTCACTGCTTCCAATACTATTCCAAACTTACTGAGAGCATTGGCAAGCCAGGCATTTCCACATGGTTTACCCACATTAATTAATTTAGCCTTATGCCATCGAGCCAGGCAGGAGGGGTGGCTGGGCTGAAGAGTTTGAAGGAAGGCTGGGGCGGTGCTCCTTGGGAAGAGAGGGAGCCAGGGACCTATGGACAGTGTTTCCCTGTGGTCCGTCATGGGTGGCTTTCTTGTTCTGGGAGGGGGTCACACTTCTCAGCAGGAGGAGCTCTATGAATCATGAGCGATATGGGTCCCCTGATCTCATCTCCAAGTTGTATCTTCCTGGTGTGTGGGTGGCAGGGAACCTCCATAATGAATATGTTGGGGACAGCTGGCTCAGTCTGATGTTGGCTCCAAACATCAGAGATTGAGTTGGGCAAATTGAACAAGGATGTCCAAGGCCTCAGAATACGTGGAGGAGGGAGGCTGAGAGGGAGGAAAGGGGCTGGAGGCTGTCACTAATTGAACATCTGGTACCCGCCAGACAATGTGTGAGTCTTTCTCCATCTTAACTTATAGCAAACCTGCTAGGGAATTATGATTATTTTTTTACAGAAAGGGAAACAGAGGATCTGCCTGGCATGACATTCCTTGTTATTTTCTGTGTTTAAGAAAGAGAAAATTCAATTACAAAGCTTGCAAGAGACCACGAGGCTCACTGGAGAGTGAATGGGTTCTTAACCTCCACTGAGTAATTCACTGAATGCCTGAGTGCCTTGGTTTAGTTAATAGTTAAGGGGAAAGGTAGTCGAGTGCAATGGCAAAGTGTGGGGTTTGAAGTCAGACCGTGTAATGTTCTAGAACTTTCTATGCTTCAACTTTAAAACAATCTACAAAGTGTAAGTAATACCTTCCTTACCGAGTATGGATAAAATGATATATTGCCTATGAAGTGCTTAGCACAATGCTAAATAAATGTTGGCTAGTGTTAATTCCTCATATAGAGAGAAGGTGAAAGGGATTTTTTTCTGGCTCATTTGTATAGGAGTCTTGCCTTTGGCACAACATGCTTAGTGTTGTAACAGATATGCAAACACATTGAAAATGTGTAAAGCAGATTATTATTTTTATAATGCTAGGAAATACTTTAAAAAGGCAGTTTTGCAAGCAGGTAAAAATGTTGAGAAGATGGATAAATGAGTGAGATGCTCAGAGTTGAGGATGGTTAATGGAGACCAGTCGTGTGGGACAGGAAATCTGGACAGACTCTGAAAAGAGAAAAGAAGGAGGTTCTGGGGGAGAAGCCGTCCTTTTGGTAGGGCTGAGAAGTCTCAGAGGCAGAAGTCATGTGCGTGTGTGTTGGCCTGGGGGAAGGTGCTCGATAAACACAGTGGCTGCCTGGTAGGACCCTCTTCTGACTGAGGGTTTGTGATTTTCTAAAAAGATGGCAGTTTTCTAAAAATCCTTTTATGTATCCTTTACATAAGATATAGCTACCATATTTAAAATGGCTATTCCTAGGATTTTGTGAACATTAATATTCTTGCTTTGGGTGTGTTGGAGGGCTAAATCTTACCCCCTGACCACAGGCTCACACTAGTTCATGAGGATGGCTCATGTCTCCCTTGGGCAGCTCTGGTTCTGACCTTGTGTCTTTAGTTGTTGAACAACCCAGGTTCCATCCAGGGTATACTCAAATCAGTTTGGGGATGAACCATCATGTCTTGCTTTGGTGATGAGATTTGGGCTGTAGAATTCTGGCTTGTTTCCTCACATTCTGGAGTTTAGAGCGAGGAGACATCTGGTTTAGCCTCTGGTCTTTTTAGGCTATTCTCCCAGCCTTTATAAGTGAGAGGCAAGTGTGGGCCAGGAGAGGTGCTGGGCCTCATCTCAGCAGGGCTGCTCCCACTCTACCCTGGCCCATTCCTGTCCAGGTGATTTCTGCTAGCAGAGGCAACAAGTGGTCCAGGAGAGGAGAGAAGGGGGTCAGGAGGGAGGGAGGGACAAACAGAGCTGAGCAAACCTGTTATGGTTTGGATGTGAGGTGTCATCAATGCAAGAAGGTTCAGAGGAGAGATGATCGGGTTATGACAGCCTTAGTCCAATCAGTGAATTAATCCCCCTGATGGGGATTAATTAGTCAGTTGAGTGGTAACTGAAGGTGGGTAGAGTGTGGCTGCAGGAGGTGGGTCATTGGGGGCGTCCTTTTGGGGTACATATTTTGTATCTGGCAAGTGGAGTCTCTCTCTTTGTTTCCAGATCATCATGTGAACTCCTTCCCTCCTCCACACTCTTCCGCCATGTTGTCCTGCCTCCTCTTGAGCCCCGGAGGCATGGAGCAGGCCTTCTGTGGACTAAGACCTCTGAAACTGTGAACCCCTAAATAGAGCTTTCCTCCTTTATAGTTGTTGTGGTCGGGTCCTTTAGTCACAGCAGTGAAAAGCCGACAGCAACAAATCCTGATGATGAGATGAGGAATGAGGAAAGCCAGCAGGAGACCCACCAGGCTCCCAGAGCTCCGTGGTACCTGCAGCACCATTTTCTGACTAGAGGAGGTTGTGGGGTTTACAAGCTCTACCTCTGTCACCCCAAACAATGACCTGTGCCAAGTGAGCTAGCCCTTCCTTTCTGTTCCCTGATACCCCAGTTCTATTTTCCAAACCCTACACCCACACTGTGCTCTGGAAACTGAGATCCTCCTTTGAATCAAATTTAAAAAGTGAATAGCCATAAATATTTGTGGAGAAACTCAGGAAAACGCAATGTCCTCTCAACTGGTCGGCTAGAGATCTGAAAATTTTTATTGAAGAAGCTTAGGGGAGACAGTCTTGGAAGAGGGCATGGTGCTAATATCTCAAAGCTGCCTTGACATAGAAAGCTCACCTAGCTGCAAGGATAAGATCAGTAAAAATAGCAGAGTTTACTAAAATTCCATTTATTCACCCTTCAAAAAAGATTGAGGAAATGGCATAGCCACAACATTGAAGAACATTATTCTTAGGATTTTATTGTATTGATATTATGGTTTGGGGGTGTTGGAGATGAGAAGAGGGCTCCATCTCACCAGCCTCCCCGCGAACTCACATTGAATCACATGGATGGCTCACGCCATGTTTCTATTGGAAAGCTCTGACTCTGGGACCTTGGGTCTTGTTTGACAAAGCAGGTTCCAAGGGGTCCCTCTGAACTTGGCCAGGTTAGAGAACAGATCTGGGAAGTGTTGATTTATGGTCAATAAGGAATCAAAGAAGTAGCTTCACCTTGTTGCCCACTTGCTCTGTGTCACGTTACTCTGTCCACAGTGACGCTTTATAAAGGCCAACAAGTTTGAAGGTGCATAACTCACAGATAGGAGATCTAGGACTTGGGGCCGCTCTGCTGCACTTGAACTGCTTACTGGGCCTCCCTGGCTCTGATTAATCCACAGTGCTTTGCCTCCCTCGTCAGAGAGCCAGACAGCAGAGGCCAGGGGTCAAGTGCTGCCCCTTCCTGCTCTCCAATGCCTGTTTCTTTTGGCTGCGCAAGGCCTTCAGAGCTGGTAGGAACACAATATGGTATGTTTTGGCTGGGAAGCCGTGCTCAGGGGGCTCGCCTCCCGCCTTCTTGTCTCGGGTCTCCAGCAGGATTCTTGGCAACTGTGGGGAACTAACCTTCCTGCAATTGTCCCCCTAGAGGTAGACCAGGAATGGGACACCCAGGTTCTGGTAGAAGCTGTGTTTTTATGGAGCTCAACCTCCAACTGGAAAAAGAGACTCGTTCCATCTGATATCTTCATGTGTGGCATTGGCAACTATGACATCAGAATATTTAGACATTCAATGTCTAATCATAGGACCTTTATAGCCTCATAATTGGGATGGGGAAGTGGGAGAAGTTGAAAGACCATCTCGTGTGAGCTTCTCGGTTTACAAGTCAAACAAACAAAACTAGAAAGGTTAAACGTCTGCCCTAAGTCACGGAGCCAGAGGTGCCATAGCATGACTGGGCCGATTCCTTAGTCAGCCCTCTCCCCCTGGATGTAAGTGAGGCTTTTTGTGCTGCTCTACATTAATTACTGCCTGCAAGGACATAGAGATACTGGACTTTGTCATTTGGCTGTTGCTTGCTATGGCAAAGATTAAAACCAAAGAGTTTTGAGTGGCCCCAAAGATTGTCTCCTTGCTTGTGTCTCCTTGTGCCTGCTCTGCTGATGGGTGGCAATGAGGCTACTCTAGACCATGGCTGTGAAATTGAAGAAATGTCTTTGGCTCTCCCAGTCCCTCCTTCCGCAGGTGCCTTCACCCCAGATGTCCAGGTCTCTCATTGTGCTGTGAGTGCCTGTTTTGGTGGAGGAAAGTCACCAGGTAAACACCCCAGATCCTCTCTTCTCCTACAGCAGCACAAGCATTAGACACATGTGTTCTCGGGTTCCTCTGCAGAGCTCTGAATGGAAACCTGCATTACAATACTACTGCCAGGGGACCTGTGTGCCCGCAAAAGTTGGAGAAGCTGTAGGTTAGGTTATTAGTCACTTTAGGTGTTATCACTCTCAGGGGTATTTGCATATCACAAAGGTAAAGAAAGAATATGAAATAATTTTAAAAAATACACCTGAAAAGGGGGTGAGCAGCTGGAGAACCAGGACCTCAGTGACTGACATCTACCTGGTCTTCAGGTCTGTGCAATCGACTGGACTGGGGTAGGCATTGGGAGGATGATGGGCAGTTTGGGAGCTCAGACTCAGGAGCTCGCTTGCTGAGTTTCAAATACTGGCTCAGTCTCTTATGTCAACTGTATCATCTTAGTCAGGTCTGAGATCTGGGACAACTTGCCTCAGCTTTCTTGTCTGCAATATGGGGACAGCAGTATCACTCCGTCATAGGGTTATTGGCAGGATGAAATGACTAATTCATGCTGAGCCTTTAGAAAAGAGCCTTAGCACATTGTAAGCACTCAGTCAACGTCAGCTTTTATTCTGATCATTTTCCATCCACAAAGCTGTCCCTGGCAGCTGAGTCAGGGATGTTGCCAATTGCATAGTGTGACATTTCCATTTCAGGGACCACTGCAAGGGTGTCAGATGGGTCCCAATTGTTGATGCACACCCTTGCATTTCAGGGGTTAGGACTTTAGATCTCTAGTGTACCAGGACACGGGCAGGGAGGGCTCCACTTGACTTCCTGCAAAGCAAACTGCACACACGTGTGAGCCCCTGCAATTGCCCATGTCCTTTGGTGGTTTCCAGAAAGCAAAACGAATTCACCTCCAGGGACTCCTCACTCTGTTCTGTTTGAAAGTCAACATGCAATAGTTTTATGATATGAGTTATAGTCCAATAGGAAATGAACTGAGAGTGCCCAACTTCTTTAGGATAGGCTGGATCATAGCTGGGGGCGGGGGGGGGGAGTTTGGGCCTGTGAGTTCATGCAGAAAACAATATTGTCAGCAGCCCTGAGCTGAGGCAAAGAGAGCCAGGGCTCATGGTGACGTTCTCCACCTCGTGTGTCCAGGACAGTGGCATGCTTGGGTGGAAAGAAACAAGTCAGGATTCAGGAGCCCTGGGTTTTCAATTTGCTCGATCTTGGGCAAGTTTCTCTCTCTCTCTCTCTCTCTCTCTCTCCCTCCTTGATCCCTCAGCTGTAAAACAAGGGGAAGAAGGGGCGGAACCTATATGTCTGCCAAGGATTGCCAGAGTCTCCTGAGCTCTGAAATGAATCATCCTAGCAGTCAAACTGGTCACAGTGGGATCTTACCAACTTGGGGACAGAATCATGGTGACCGCCTCCTTTCTGAGATGAGCCGACATAGCCATGCTGGAGTTCAAGGAGCTCTCCTACTCAGACCCAGAAATTTGTAGCCTCCTCAAAATTCCCGACACTGCACTGCTCTTTCCCTACCAGCACCTCCCAGCTCCGTACCCCGTCCCAGCCTCGCCACCTCCCCCTTCCTGAACCAAGCTCTCTCTTGGTGGACAGTTCAATGGAAAGTTAGTCTGAAACGACAGTATATCATATTTCATGAATTTAATAGGGTTTTCATGATTTTACAAAGTGCCTCCACCAGACACTCGTAGCTGGAGGCGGCTCAGCGGGAGGTTGAGGCCCTGCATCTGGGTTTTTCAACTCTTGCCAAAATCCATTGAATTTGATCCGGAATGACTATGAATCTTTGGAATGTACAGTCCCTTTTCTCTTGCCTTATCCAAATAAAAAAAAAGAAGGGGTGGGGGATGGCGGTGTGGGGAAATGTCCTATGAGAATTCCATATGGAAACACTAAACGTGCATTATAAAGGATTTCCTATAAACAAAATCAGAGTCCAGGCTGTTGGACCTTCACCATGTCAAAAAACAAAGGGCCCTTGTGTGCGAGTTTGTGTGCACTTTTAAAACACACACACACACACGTAGATTCATTTGGGGTGCTCTTGCAGCCCCCCCTCTTTCCTCTCTCTCACTCTTTCCCTTTCCATCTCAGCCACCCCCAAAACTAGCCCCAAACTCCTAACAAGAACAAACTTTAATCGTTCTGCGCAGTAAATCCCCTACAAATAAATATCCAGAGCGACTTCAAACGCGCTTAATTGGAAGCACATGGGAAGAGTCCGCAGCCTCTGGCTGAGGCTGCAGAGTTGTAATTTAATGTTATGATCTGCCATAAATACGCGCCATAATGAGCGAGCGGAGTTTGGGTTTCCCTTCTGTGTATCAGAAAACTGCAGGTTTGAGTTTCTTCACATTCTTTTTTTTCTCCTCTGCTCTGCTTTCGTTCAGTCATCAAACTCCACGGTGAACATCCCCCACCCCAACCCCAAACAACAAAGGAGGACCACGACCTAAATCAACCTTCCTCTCCCTCTCACCCCTTCCCCGCAACTCCCTTGCTCCAAACGGTGCATGACTGTCCTGTCTTACCCTTTGCTGTAAAAGAATTATGGTTTAGGGTTTATAGGGTTTTTAAAAAATGTATTCAATCACCAGGATGGGAGAAATGAGGCTAAGCCACCTGGGGCCCTCTGATGGTTTGATCGTAGAATTATAGTTGGAGTGAATTGGCTGTGAGAGGCCACAGAGTCCATTCCCCTGCCTCCAATGCTGCTTTCTCCAAGGCTCTGAGGCTCGTGGGTGCCCATGCTAACCTCAGAGATCCCCAGAGGGGCGGGCGCTTCAGTAACACCCTCTGGCAACTGAACTCCACCTCTAAGCTCACAAGGAAAGAAGTCTTCCATAGGCCCACGGGAAGTCACGTGATGTAAGACCGGTTCTCCTTCTTCCATCCCTGGGGGTGGGAGACATTTAGTCGCCATCATTTGGAATGACCTCACTGGAGAGAAAGCCTCTCGTAAAGTGGGTGGGAGAAGCCCTTTCTGGTTTCAAGGGGGAAAGAACCCAACTCCCTGTGTACAGCATCGCCAAGTTTTAGGTTTAGAGGGGAACTCAGAGGCCACCCATCCAACTATTCCAGAAGAACCAGCGTCCTCAGCAGTGTCCCTGACTGGCTGCCTTCCAGCCCTGGCACAGGTCTTGAGGAATCAAGAGCTCTTCCTGTCCCCCACCAGTTCCCACTACTTTAAGAGACCTTCAAGAGTTGAGAGCTGCCCCTTCTATTGAGTCTAGATCCTCATTCTTGTTCCTTGCTTTTTCTGACCTCCATTCTGTTCTCTAGAGATACATAGAAGAATCGAAATCCCTCTTTTCATGACAGTCTTTCCATTATTTGATTCATCTCCTCTTAGCCCTTTTCAAGGATTAAGGAAGGACCCACTTAGCATTTAAATCCTTCCCCTTCCCCTTCTGTCCAATATACCATCTAGACCACTCAGCAGAACATGGGCTTTGCATGTTCTACCTGTGAAGTGGGAGCATTTATGCCATTTGTCCCTGCCTTCTAGAATGGCTCTGGGGATTGCACTGGGAAGAAGAGTTTCCCTCTTCCTCTGCACTTTCTCTTTGGCAGGCACACGGTACCGGCATGGTGGTCAGTAGGGACTTCCTCTCTTAGCTTCTCTACCTTCATCTGCCTTTCCTGGGCCAGTCACTTCATCTCCCTCAGAGGCTGGTTCCTTTATCTGGGAAATCAGAGAACTGTATCAAAATGACTTCCAAGGTCCCTTCTAGTTCAGCACATCACAAGGGAGTTGCTGATGCCAACAAGAGCCAAGGCCATGGTTGAGGACCTCCCTGTCTCAGATCCTGGTACCCTCAGCCCTTCTATCCACTGGGGCTGACAGTGAACTTGACTGAAGGAGGAGAAAGCATGGCTTTTGCTTCCTAGGAACCTACATTCACGTTCATGAGTTAAGAACGAGAGGGCAGAATCAGAGGGACAGGAGAAAGATTTTATAACTGTATGTCCCAAAGGGTATCCGGGATGTGGTCCTGGACCCCAGGGTTGGCACACTGATAAAAGCAACTAACTGTGTACTACATTATAAGCCATGGGTTTTCAGTGACAGTTAAAGTACTGAGCTTAGGAGTGCACGATTAAAAAATTAAAGCAGATTTTTTTTTCACATAACAATGTCACTCTCACTGAGGCACATTCTATTATATCTTTTTAACTGGTGGAGAAAGGTGCAAAGTTATAGTTACATTAACCTCCCTTGCTCTCATGACCCAAGGCTCCTCCTCCAATCCCTGCCTGTGCCCAGGAGCAGGTAGTCTATGGAGAGTCATTGGCTTGCAGGCAGCGGTGACCCAAGACTGCAAACCACTTACCAACCCGACGGAGACTGAGGGCTAGAGGAAGGAGACTTGTGCACTCTGATGGAAGAGCTGAGACTCAAAAGGTAGAAAAGCTTGCTACATTGCAGTGTGGGAGGGGCAAGCAGCCACAGTCTGGTCCAGGCCACCATTGTGCGTCACTGGCACAATTGCAACAGTCTGCCATTTTGCCTCCACTCTTGTTCCCTACAGAATATTCTCCATCAGCCACCAAAAAGATCCTTTGAAAAGATTAATCAGATCATGTTGCTCCCCTGCTTTGGGCCCTTTGGTCACTTTCCAGAACACTGGGAATAAAGTCTCAATCAGTGACAAAGCCTTCAAGGTTTATAAGAAGTAGCTTCTAGAGGTCTCTCCCACCTCCTCTTCTTTCATGCTCTAGTCCTGAGCCAGTGTTCCTTGGACAAGACAGGGATGCTCCTGCCTCAGGGCCTTGGCACTGGTATTTCCTAGATATGTGTTTTATTCTCTAACTTGCACTGAGTTCTCCTCAATAGTAGTACCCCGAATCCACTTCACTTTTCTTCATAGGATTTATCACCAGTTGACAGTGTATTATATATTCATTAGCATGTTTGTTTATTGCCAGTCTCTGCATGGGAGGACAGAGACCTTTGCCTTGTCTGCCTGCATATTTACAGCATGTTCAATAACACACTGTGACGGCCTCACAGGGAAAACCTCAAACCTACTCTAAATGTGAGATAGGGAAAAGCTTTCACATGCTCAGGAAAAGGCAGCTCAGGGGCTCACACTTGCATGGAGCAACACTTTCAGGGGACCAACAGAGCATCTCCCAAGAATGGCTCATGCAGAAGCTAAGGGAGGCAGGCGACAGAGGCTTGGGGCATCTGGAGTGAGGAGTGGGTGGAAGTGAGGACCAGAGCAGGACTGGGAATGGGGGTGGGATCATCTGACAGAGGAGGCCACCCTGGGAGTCTTGCTTCTGTTCTCTGGGCTCAGAGCTCCAGGGGGACTAAGCTGGGTCAACCTTTCCATGGGAAAAAGGGAATTCCCATTAGTAGGAAAGTTTTTAGAATCTCAGCTCTTAACCTTTGCGGGTTGCATGCTAATCTCCATTGGTAGGAAGTCGAAATCTTGGAATGTCAGACTCAAAATTGTCTCCATTTATTCCTTCATTTCACCAATATTTACAGAGTGCCTACAATATGCTGTTTTGGGCACTGAAAATACATGAGGTTAAGAAAACCCGTGAAAATTCCTGTCTCTAGAGAGCTTATTAGAGGGGAAAAGCCAATATCAAAATATATAAGTAGATTATATATTTTATATATATAAGATGGAGAAGGGGTTACAATTTTAAATAGGGTAGTCAGGGAATTCCCTCACTGAAAAGTGTCACTTGAGTTAGAAGCAAGGATTAAGAGAATAGCAAGAGAACCGAGTGGCTGACGGAACAGAAGATGGTGTTACAGAGGTAGGTAAGGCAGTAGACTCTGGTAGGTAGGTCAATGGATAGAGGATGGCATGATCTAACCTTTACTGGCCACCTAGATTGGCCCTCTCATTCTAATGATTGGGAAAAGGCCTAGAGACTAAACGACTTGTCCATAGCCTATTTTGGACAGGTTCTCCTATATCCATTCTCCACACCTACCACTAAGTCCTGCTGCTTTGGATCTCAATATTTCAGGATCTAACATTTCTGCAGAGCATTTTCATGAACATCACTTTGTTCTATTGAATAGTTTCTGAATGCAACTTGCAGCCAGATTTTCAACATCAGATTCCAAAAGCATCCACCAAGCTATAGAGATGAGGTTACACCGAGCTGACAGTTACACCGAGCTGGAGATGAACCCATAACTTCTGACCTGGCTACTGCTTGGAAGTGGCATAACTCTTTATCCATGACAAAAGGGCTCACGTTCTCTACCTCGAGACCCCTGTGTGGCAGTGTGACTCCGTAGCCAATCAGCAGGTGCATTTCTGAGCACTGTGTGTTCACATCCAGCTCCTGAGAGATTGAGCCTTTCTGGGTGTTCCCAGGTGCTCTGTCAGTCATGAGGTGGGAAGTCCTAGAAAGATGGTGGTTTCTCATGGAGAATTTCCATGGGGAACCGAGGAGAAAGTGCAACTGGGCTTTCATTAGCTGCCTTCAATCTCACATGCTGAAAGCTGGAAAGAGTATGTGGTCATTAATGAGTGTGGGAGCATGGCACGGGATCATGAGAGAGTGAGCAGATGAGAGAGAGGAACGTGAGATCCTGTTATGGTGCCACAGAACTGGCCTCTTCTCAAATTAATGGAGCCTATGGGAGAAGCATTGTTTCTGCCTGAAGTTGCAAAAATGCAACACTACTCTAAACATTACGGTCATTGATAAAATTCTACAAACAACATCATGGCCATGTTACTTTGCCCCACTGTGGCTCTGGTTTTGTGAGTCTAGACCTGCATTATTTCAATTTGGTAGCTATTACCACCTGCAGTGAGTTCAAGCTGAGATGGGTTGTAGTGTCAATGCACGAAGGAATTTCAAAGACTTTGTATGAAATTGGGAATGTAAAATATTTCATTAATCATTTAAAAATATCTTTAATCTCTATTGGTCTAAATATTTTAACTGCTTTTATGACTTTTGAGATTATAGAAAATTTAGAACTATGTATGTGACTATATTCCATGGTGTGCTAGGGCTGTCTTACACAGGTCTGTGAAGATCATTCGTATGCCCTTCTTCCCAAATTTTGTGTTTAGTGTGTTGAATGAAATCAACCATCATGGGAGTTGTTACACCATGAAGTTTGGAAAATGCCACCAATTAGGGCCTGCTTTGTTTTTTTTTGTTTCTTTTCTCCTTTCGTTTTTTCCTCTTTTAGAGGTAGCTTACCAGCATACTATGCTTCACATTGTATTTCTCATCTATTCTGGATATTTTGTTTCCCAATATTAATTTTCTGGCTATGCAACTTGGGTATGGCACCTCTGTATCTTTCTCCTACTGACTATATTTATTTATTTATTCGGCCACAATCACTGCATAAATAATATTTTAAAGATAATATTTAGACTATAAAAATTTAGGATAAATAAGTCACAATCCTGCTCTTGGTGCATTCAAGAGCTAGTGAGCTTGCCATTATAACAGAACAGAAATTAAGGCCGTCGGTGGCAGTGCGATGGTGGAATGCAATGACCAGGACAGCCCCAGGTGTTTGGGTAAGTGTGAGAAGCAGGGGTAGGAAAGGCTTCAGAGAGGAAGGGCTGTGTGAGTTGGGTCTTTAAGGAATAATAGGAGTTTGTCAGGAGAGAAGCTGAGAAGATTTTTTTCAGGTGGGATGGGGTTGATAAGTAGCTTGGGGGTTGCCATAGCAACCATAGCATGAGAGGTAGGAAAGGGGAGTGATGTTTGATCAGACTGAAAGAGGATCTGGAACACAAGGAATGTTCTCTACAATATGCTAAAAAGTCACATGACCCATGTATTTCCTCTTTGTCTTCCTGCTCCCTTCCCTGAAGTCTCTTTCAATAAAGGAGAACTGGAATGCAGAGTACCTAACTTGAAACTTCAAAGCCTCATGACCCAAGGGCAGGAGTTTCTCCTAGGAAACAAGGTTTTAATGTTGGACTTTGGTGGGAGTTGAGGTCAAACTGGGCATGGGCTGCTCTCTGCTGATGAGGAGAGAGATAGATACAGAAAGTCCATGGGTGGGATTGGGTGTGTGTGGGGGGGTCCATTTTGCAGTTGGAGTGTTAAATGGCACTTGGGAATTTCCTTAGGTGGCTCTTTGGAGAAGCCACATGAAGGTGAAATAAGATCTCTGCCCATATGCACCAAAGTCAGGGTGAGAAGTGGAAGGGGAGGGTTAGGAGGAGCAAGTCACTCTGCCCTATAGGTGCCCTGTGTGCCCCAAAATGCCTGCAGTGGGTGCCCTCTGGGCTCCTCCTGCCTCTATCTGGTTTTCCAAAACAGATGTAAGACCAGGAGAACAGAGACCCTGTGTGTGAAGGAGCAGGGTGACATGACTGCCTTGCCACGAATGGGCTGCGTGACAATGAACATGCGATTTCACCTCTTTGGCAACCTCAAATGATTTGTCTATAAGATGGGAAAGCAACTGCTAATCCTCCTTCACAGAGATTTATTTTTAGTTTTAGTTTTTACTTTTTAAGTTGTAGATGGACACAATATCTTTATTTTTATTTGTTTACTTTTATGTGGTGCTGGGGACGGAACCCAGGGCCTCACGCATTCGAGGCAAGCACTCTACCACTGAGCTACAACCCCATCCCCACAGAGATTTTTTTGAGGATTGAAATGCACAGCAGATAATGAGAATTGAAAGTCCTCATAAACAACCCAGGAGTCAATGGAACCGAGGTGCCTCTGATGGGTCTTGCACTCTGTACCCTTCAGTGAGCACTTGCTGATGGAGAAAGTGTCACAGTTGCTCCAGCAATGATCCTCTCAAGCTCTTTCCCTAACAAGCCCAGTAGCAGGAAATACTGGACATGGGTCTATTTGAAACTGAGCATATTTAGGTTAAAAAAAAAAAAGAAAAAAAAAAGGAAAAAGAAAGAAAGAAAGTCATGGGTGGGGGCAGACATGGTGATAGCTGACTTCCAATGCTTTAGGGGCTGTCAGGTGGCAAAATAGTTGACTTGGTCCTCCTTGAGCTGGAGGGCAGAGGAGACAGGTATCTTAGGTAGGAAAGCAATTTCTTGGAAGTAGAACTGGTCCTGTGAGACCTGGGTTGTGGGTGCACAGACCCTTAGAGGCTCTGGGGAGAGGCTGAAGGCAGGAGGGCTGATTCAACAGGCTGGGAGCAAGGTGGGGGGTGGAGAAATGAGAGAGCAGCTTCTTTTATTTTCTAGAGGCTCTGGCCTCCCTGCCTCTTCACGAAGACAGAGGAAGATGGCATCTCCTCCCAAGGCCTCTGCTCCTTCCAGCTGCCCTGCAGAGCAGCAGCAGGCCTCCTGCCTCCTCCCCAGCTCCACTTTGCCGGGATATCCCCTCTCTTCACCTTCAGTCCTCCCCAGCAGCAGTTTTCTAATGGGCTGGAAATGTAATTGCTTCTCCCATCCTTGAAGTTGATCCCTGGCTCATTGTCCCCCTTCAGTACAGGCTTAATGCCCTCTCCCCTCTGCCACTGGGGTTTAAAGGAGGCCTCTGTTCTCTGCCTCTGTTTCCTGAGTCCCCAACCCAGCACACTCAGACATCTGAGTCTCTGTGGTCCCCAACAGTTCTCTGTCCCCATGGCCTGGCCACTTGCCTGTTTTCCACTCAGCCCCACCTGCTGTGGACTTCTTCATTGTGAGGAGACACGTTGCATCTCACAGTGAAGAGACAGCCCCATGGCATACGGGGCTCAGCCTTTTCCGACAGTCTCAGTTTGAGTCTCGGCTTTGCCCTTTGCCAAGCTTTGTGACCTTGAGCCTGGACATAACCTTCATGTACCTCAGTTTTCTCATCTGTACAATGTGGAGTTGTCAGAAATGGGGTCACAGAGAAGGTGGGCCCTGAGGCAGGACATGATTTGAGTGGGTAAAGGGAAGGGGAAGAGCCCTCCAAGGTGGAAGACTGTCAGGCCCAGGGGAGAAAAGGAGGGTGATTTTTTTGTTTTGTTTTGAGGGACAGATCAGGAGGCTAGAGAGACTTCCGGCCTTGGGATGGAGTGAGTTAGCTATGAAAGTGGATGTGAGCTGCTTCCACGTCCTTTAAGGTCAACCTCCTTCCCCAGAGACTCTGCAAAGACTAGTTCTTCATTTCTCCGAAGGCTGTGTACTTCATTAAATACTTCATGACTTTTTTCCTCCACCAGAGCTTATACGCTTGGAGAGTAGAGCCATTTTCCTCCTTACTTTGTATTATCCAAGGCATTGGGCATCTACTGGAAGATCCACTGACCGTGAACTTTACTGTGGACACATTCACCATAACTCACACCAGTGGGTCCCCCCGTTTTCTCACACTTGACTTCTGCTCTTTTAAGAGAGTGCGGAATTTAATTCTGACCACCTTGCCCAGCATCTTGGTCTGAGAAATGAGGTGGTGTTAACAGATGGGCAACTGGATTTAGGAGTTTTTGAATCTAAGGTTTTTGGGTTGTAAGGGATGGGGAGAGGGGTCTATTAGTCATTAATGATGTTTTGGGGAGACTCTATTGTGGAAGAAATGCTGGTTTTAGTACATGTTCACAAATTATTTGGCATTCCTTGTCTTGGCAGGGAGAGTCTAAGTTCCCTTTCTCTTGATCATGGACTGGCCTTAGTGACTTACTGATTACACATAGAAAGGAACAGAAGTGATCCTGGGTGATTTTGAATCTCATAGAAAACACCATAGCTTCTGACTGGCTCTCTCTGTAGCTTTGGAAGCCAGAGCTACTTATTTTCTGTATTTTGATGCTTCAGCATCTCAGGCCTTGTTGACCCAGGAGGAACTGTCCCTCGAAGGGTTAGCTAATTCTCAGATGTAGTAAATAACACTCCTGGGTGTGTACCTTTCATATACAAACCAACCAATCCAGGGCCTACACCCCTAGCCACCATTATGGATCTCTCCTACTCCTGGCCACTCTAGTCACCTGACTGTATCACTCCAGGGCCATGAACTCTAAGGTCAACTAAGGACAACCCCTATGTTTCAGGGTCCATTGAAATTATTCACAATAGCTAATTCTAAGCTGGCACACCTTTCCTTGCCTGTACCTACCACCTAAATGCAATAAAGGCCCTTACCCACATTCTAAGCCAGGCCGCACCCTCACCCTCAGTCCTTACCCACTGTTGCTGGTGCTTCCCCACTTAACCTCCCACTGCATGGTGTGCCTCCTCCAAGCCATCTTTTCAATAGCAATTGTCTCCTGATCCACTGGAGAGATCAATGGCAAGCCATCCCTGAATAAGGGAACTTATATTTTAAAGCACCATGTGTGAAGTCTACCATATTGGAGGGATCACATAGAGAGACTACAAAGAGAGGGAGGAGAGATGCCCAAGGAGACCCAGTCCTCCCAGCAACCTCAGCCCAGCTGCCACGTATGTGAGGGAATCTTCAGAAAGACCCCTGCTCTGACCACTGTCTGGCTGTAGGTGCAAGAAGACCTTAAGCCAGAACTGCCAATCAACCTCGAGAACCCTGAGAGAGAACTGTAATAAAGACCCGTTGTTATTTTTTTAACTCTAAGTTTAGAGAGCTTGTTATAGAGCCATAGATATCTGAAACAGGAGAAATGGTCAAAGTTATAGTTCTGTTGATTTTATTTCTATTCTTTTGACTGCCAAGTCACTGTTTATGCCTAAAATCTGAAATCCCTCCAATTCTTGCAAGATGCTGTAGACTGCCCCAACCCTGCCACCGAGGGCACCAGCAATATCCCTTTTGTATCGCTTGGTACAGTGCCTAAAAGAAAACATCTAAAACTATTTAGAAATATTTCTAAGGGCACCAAGATGAAATTTAGAGCTCAGCAGGGCCAATCAGAAAAAAAAAAAGTGTGTGTGTGGGGGAAATAAAAAAATAAAAAAATAAAAGAAAACAAGACAAACTAGGCTTTCAAAGAAAATTGAGGATCTGGAGAGCCTTCAACTCTTTTGATTTATATTTAAACATTTCCTGAGATTGAAGTCTTGATTAGCCCAGTCCTCTCAAGTTCTGCCTCAGCCCTGATTTATGGGGAGGCCAGGCCAGAGCAAAATGAAAGCAAAATGAGGTGTTCTTTAAAATTACCTCGGCGCACTTGAAGGAGGGCACAAGTGCTCACGTGGAGATTAAAAAGGAAGCCATGAGATGAGCTTGCGGAGCCCTGGATCCGAGGGCGCAGGGAGGCAGCCGTGAAGGATGGCTGCGGGTGGAGCCCCTGCAGGAGGCTGTGTTTGGCTGGTTTCCCCATCGGCTGAACCTTCCATCAAAGTGTGGATCTGAGAGCCCGGCGGCCTTTTGATTTAGTGACTCTTCAGTTAGGAGGGAGAGACTTCTAATATGGAGAGTGTGGCAAGGGCGCGAAGGGAGGGACCGGCTGCCATGGGGTTGTGGTAGCAGAATACAGGTTCTACTGAGGCAGTAGAGTTCAGATCAGGGGTTCACTCACCCTGAGTCTCAGGGTAGGGGAAGCCCTTGAAGCCCCTGATTCAGTTCCTGTCCTGCTTCTCCTCCCACCATGCCTTCCCATGGGCAAGATGCTTATGGGGCTAAGAAGAAGGGTTCACTTGGAGCCTGTGGTCTTCTCAAACGCAACTAGGGCACCTGAGATTTGTAATTCCCCAAACAAATGACTCAGGACCACTTTGATGGCTTGCGTGGGTCTTCCTCCTAAGTCCTCCTTCTTAGGGTAGATCACGCTGATGCTGTGCGTATCCCAAGACTTGAAGGGTGGTCACGTGCTGGCGATTTTATGGGAGGCAATGGAGGAACTTGGACACGCGCATGTGCAAAGGCTCTTGAAAAAAGTGGAATGGAGTCAAGGATGAAAAGAGAGAGAAGCGTAGGCCAGAGCCTTCCAGCTTTGCTCCAGAAAACAGGGTTTTGAGAATCTGAAATTCAAACTTGGATTCCCAGGTTCATGCAAAAGTATATTTATCAATGAAAGAGAAGGCAGCATATTGTATCTGACATTTGTCGTCTTGATTTATAACCCTTCCCTGTCCAGCCAGATGGCATATGGAAGCCTCCATATGTACTCATGTCCTGGACCTGAAAATGCTAGGAAAGGGTCTCTGCAAAGGGCAGAGGCAGAAGGTGACATTGGTCTCTGTGTCATCTGCATCAATCCCAGTCTTTCTCTGGCCTTTCCCCTTGGGATGGTATTTGAAGCAACTTACCTCTCAGACCTCCTCAGCCCAAGAGTCAAGAATGGTTCTCTTACAATAAGAAGCCTGAAGACTTAGGGGACATTCTGGACCCAATCTACTGTCCTTAACCTCCCTTCCTCCACTATCTCCCTCTATGAACTTTCTATATGGCAGTGCCAGCCCCTTCCCTATTCCTGGCTCCTCTCCCTTCCGCTTTCCTCCACCAGACACATGTGACCATGAGTGCATACACATGCACACACGCATGCACACATGTTCATGTGGGTGAACAGTTTCCTTCCTCTCAAATTACTCACAACATTTATTCTGTCTTGAATATCATTCCCTCATCCAAGTCACACTTTTTTTTTTTTCAGTCCTGGGAATTGAACCCCAGGCCTTGCACACGCTAGTCAAGTGCTCTACCAACAAGGTACATTCCCACACTAAATCCTACCCAATTAAAAAGATGTACTTCAAGTTCAACATCTTAGATACACTTCATTAATTTATTTCCTGCCTAACCATATATCAGGCCCTAGGTTTTAGCCATGGAGATATATTTTCCCCTATTTTAACGCACCCTGACTTTTATTGTTCCAATTTTGAATTTGTATAGCATCAACACTTCCAGAGTTTAACAAATTTTCTATACTATTCTCCAATTTTTCCCAGTTGTACATTTTGTCTCGGAGTCTGTATTTCTGCAGATGCATTTCTGGTGAGCACGAGCCACTTAGTGGGAGATGGCCACTTTCCATCTCCCATTATTGTCCAGCAGAATTTAGTGGCATAAAGTTGATGTGTAGCAAGAATACATTGATTAAGTGATAGGCAGATTGATGGAGGGATGGATTGATTTGCTGCCAAACCCCCCTCCCATGCAAGGGAATCTTCAGAGAGCATGGGTGGTCTGCCTTTGATTCTTCTTTTGCCACTTTTTATCATTCCACAGGACTATTTCTGATCTATTATGTAGCTCTCATGTCAGAATTTATTTCAATCCCATTGAGTGTATTGATATTTTGGCCTGAATTCTTACTAAGAATGATTTTGTTATACTAACTTTAAGATTTTTATTTGTAATTTATAACAAATTACTCTTGTAGACAAGCATTTGCTGAAATAAATATGTTCAGCTATTTATTGGTTCTTATTATTTCCACATGATGTTTGGTTTGCTTTTCTAGCATCTCTCCTAGTGGGTCTGGAATTCCTGTTTCTATCTCTCTTCTTCTAGGAAACAGCTGGTATTAGAGCAATGAGTCTCAAAAGTATGGTCCCTGGCCAGCACCATCAGTGCCCCTGGAAATTTGTTAGAAATGCAATTATTAGAACCCAGCTCAGAGCACCAGTTGAACTAGCCCTCCAGGTGATTCTGACTCATGTTGAAGTTTGAGAACCTTTCAATTAGTTGAAAGAATGTTGAGCTGGCTGTGTAGACCCTGGATTTTGGCTCTGGCCCTATTATTAATAGACCATGGGACTCATTCTGAGTCTAGTTTCCTCACAACCATTTCTCTGTCTCGGTGTCTTTGGGAATAAAAATGGATCATTTTCCTTTTAGTTTCTTTTTTTTTTTGACTGGGGACATGGTGACAATAACTGATATTTCACAAAGTTGCCTATAGATCAAACAATTCATTGCATGCAGGCTCACAGCATTTTGTTTTAACCTCCCATAATCAAAGGAGCCCAGCCTCTCATTATTTTTCATTGGATTGTATTATTGAGGCATCTTGGTTTGACCATACATAGGTGTTATGACCCAGGGGGCAAAGCACACATATTTGTCCATACAGTATATTTGAAGTGACTGAATAAATCTTACATGTGATGGACAATAAACTCAGTAAAAGAAGCAGTTTCTGAGAACTGGAGAGGTCACATATTTGGTGTTGCACAAACAAAGAAGGGTTTTGAGTTGGGACTTCAAGCTGGCTATGGAGAAATGACATGTCAGCCTTTCCCAATCAGTCTGGGTAGATGAATGGCAGGATTAAACATGCAACCTAAATGGGGGTACAGAGTGGGGACAGTGAGTAGACCAAGGACCAGAAGTGTGTGTTAGGTAGAGCCAGTGTCAAGGGTCTTGGTAGTGGCAAAAGAATCTGGAAACTCTATGAGGGGCACTAGTATGAGAGGTCACTGGTCATGTAGATTTCTCCAGGGCTGGTGAGATATTTACCTGGTGGCATACTGGGGGCATCTCTTCATGTGCTTTCTGTAAGAAGCAAGACCTGAACCATGAACCCTATCTTGAGAAGTGCTTGGCTGGCTCAATGGAGCCAGTCTAAATACACAGGTGTTAATTGACTCCTAACAGTTTTAAAGACTAGTCTAAACACAGTTTCAGCCCCCCTGAGGGGAGGAAGCAAGTTCATCATGGCAGTAGTTCTGAGTTAGAATCGCTGGGGAGCTTTAAAAAAAATCCAAATCTGGATTTCGCCCCAGAGATTTTGATTTAATTGGTCCAGGGGTACATTGCATGGTTATGTTTTAAAAGCTTCCCCAAATGAGATTTTGATGTGCAGCCAGGGCTGTGACCCACCACACCCCAAGGGTTCAGATGTCATTGTAGATATCAAGCAAGGTTCCACTACCCCAGTGACCTGTACTGTGCTCTGCCCAGTACGGAAATGCTTCTGTATGGCAGATGTTGGTTGTCTCTGATTTCTGGTGGCTTTTGAAATAATGGAGTGATTGCCATGATCTTGGCAGGATGGAGAGTCTGGCAGACATGTGTGATCTTGGCTGCCATATTACAAAATATGGACCCAGAGGAGAAACATAAGCTATGGGCCCCCTGAGTGGACTAATGGTGGGACTCAGGGTGCAGCCTCTGAGGACTTCTGCATGGTGCCCAGAGACCCTAACTGTAAAAACATTGTCTGATTTCTTAGAATATTACAACCATCTCATGTTTATTTTTTATGCTCTCTTCTGCAGCCCCAAAGCAGCCACCAACAAATCCTTGGATTTGCCAAAGGACGGCAGGCTTATTGTCAGGGCCTGAGAAAAACTGGAGGCTTCATAGTGTCATGGCTGGAGAGAAGGATCCCAGGAACAGATAGCTTTCCAGAGGCAAGAGCAGAGCCAGATGGGGCAGAGACCCTCTTGGCTCCATTGTGTTTCAAAGTGCAACCAACCCAATACCCATCCCACAAAATTTATTAAATAAATGTTTGTCACATGGGCATGTGTCCTGTCTGGTCTCTACTCCTTATGGGTTGTGTATCCTTGAGCATGTTATTTATTTCCCTTGAACTCTCTACTTTCTCCCCTGTAAAGTGGAGTGAATACGTCTTTGGGTCTTTGGGAAGTGCTTCAATGCCACAGAAGAGTGTGACACAGCTAATGTGACACACTTGTAGTAAGTAATATATCATTTTCCTAAAGTCTCAAGTTTTAGCTTAAAAATTCATATAGGATATGCATTCATTCATTTGCTCATCACAATTTACCGAGTGTCTGCTATGTGAATGCCACCTACGGACTTGGGATTCAACCCAGAACAATAAAAAAGACCCTAGTCTCCTTATGTTCAAACAAATGCCACAGTTCCTCTGTATCTGTTTAACACAGCAAACAAGGAAATGTTATTCATAGCTTTAAGTCCCATAGCACTCTCCCTGCTCTTGCTTCACAATCAAGTTAGGTATTATATTGTGCTCCAGGAGCAGGTGTGTGGGCCAGGCCCTGGCCTGCATCCATGTTCTTGCTGTATTGCCCAGGCCCTAGCTGGAAGAACCCAGAATATGAATCCTGTGGGGATCAACCAGGGTGATGAAAGTCACAGTGCTTGAGGACTTCATCTTATTGTGCTTTGTAAATGTAAGAGATGGCTATGTTTTTTAAGAATTTTATGCTTCCAAGTTACTCATGTACTGTGTGCCAGAAAACATCAGATTTGGTGCCTAGAAGCTGTGCCTTTTCTCAAACGCTCTTACTCTTGAGTCACTCCCAGACCCTAGGATTTGAGCACACATAGCACTGCTGGACCTTGAGCAGGGTGCCTCATGATTTACCATTTGGGTTGACAACCAGATAAACCATGAAAAGCTTCATTTCAAGGTGAGGGTTTGAGGAGTCTGCAGCCTGGGTCTTCAAGAACGTGTGAGATGTCATAGAATTTTAGAGCTAAAGTAGTTAAGTGACATGTTTAAAGTCACACAACTACTAAGGGATGAGGCTGGGATGAGAACAGAGGGCTGTGCTCTTTCTATTTCCCTTCGCTTAAGGGACACTAACCACACGGACTGGTCCACATCAGCGCTCACCAGCTGATCCCCCTCAATGACACACACTTGCTACAGGATGAAAGATACTTTTTTTCCTGCTTATCTGGAACAAATTGATTCAGTTCCAATTCTTTCTTCATTTTTGACAACTCTACAATTTAGCACAGAAAAAAAAAAAGAGAGAGAGAGAAAAGTCAAAGAATTTTGCAATCTGAAAGGTCATTGCTGGGCTCTTAGTCAAATTCTCAGAGTAGAAGCAGGTACTACTGTGCTACTCTGGAGCCTGAGGAGGGAGACTCACTTGAGCCCAGGAACTTCAGACTTCCAGATTAGCCTGGGCCACAGCCAGATCCTAGCCCCCCCCGCCCCCCCCCCCCCCCCCGCCCAAGAAAAAGGTCAGAGGTGAGTAGGCAGCAAATAGAAGCTTGAAGACAGTATGTGACAAGCTCAAGGCCACATAGTTGGTCAGAAATAGCTGGGAAGTGTCCCGAGGACGCCTGCCTTCCATCCTTCTGTCATTTGGAGTGGGTTTTTGGTGTGTGTCTGCACTCTTGGCAGATAGATTGTTTAATGAGCCAAATAATTTTACCATAATGGCATGAGCATTTCATAGTAAATCAGGCCCATTGTCACTACTGCTTACCTAATTACCCACATATAGTCAGCCAGGGTGAACTTTCCCCTTGAAATCCCTATTTCATAGAATATTGATTTCCTAGATATATGGTTCTGAGATGGTTGTTGCTGGCCAGGAACGAGATAGGAAATCTAGATTAAATACACCCTGAGTTGGTTTTTATAGCACTGGATCCCTAAATCTTGAATTTTATTTTGTGAGGAGGAAGCTCCTAGTGGATTCGAAGGAATGAGAAGAGTAGAATTGGTATATTAATTGATAATGTAGACCAGAGTAAAGGGGTTGGTTCAAGGTTAAGAGATAATTTTTAGTTCAGTTAGGGAGGTTTGAGAGCATTTATAGGCTCTTGGTATGGAACCAGTGGAGAAGAAGGATTGGATTTAGACAGGAGGAGGGTGCAGTCTGTATTTTCTCAGACTGGAAGTAAGGGTGAGTGAAGATAGAAATAAATAGAGGGTTGAAACTGTGTGTTGAGGGGCAATGGGATGAAAGGGGTGAGTCTTGCGGGATGTAACTGAGGCCTGGTGTCCTCCTAACAAGTGAAATGTTGGAAGAGCAACTGGGGCTAGAATTAGCACCTGACATTTAGGGGGAAAATGGGGCAAAATGGGTACTTCTTCTTGTTCCCATCAAGCTTATTTAAACCCTCCTCAGTCTCTTAGGAGTGCCCTCAGAGCATGACATGCCACTTGCAATGAACTCATCTTCTTTTACTGCATTTAGCATTTGCTACCAATCCCACAGCACTCAGCACACTGCTCTCCCTAGCCCCAGGTGACTCCCACCAGCCTCCCTCAGGTGGGGTGGACTATGCTGCAGTCAGACCCCCAAGTCTCTGCGGATTCCAACAACCTAGGTTTAGTGCTTGCTCATACTAAATACTCGTCGTGGTCTAGGGGTTGGTGGGTGCTGGCCTCCGCTCTACATTCTCACTCAGGGACTCAGGCTGACAAAGGAACTGCCTTCCTGAATATTGCTGGTCCTCATACCAAAGAGAAAAGGATGCTTCCCCAGGTCTTGCTTTGGCAATTAGATGCTCCAGCTTGGACATGACCTGATGCTTTGCTCACAAACATTGGCCAGAACCACTCCTGTGGCTCTGCCTATCATTGATGAACAGGAAATGAAGTCAGACCATGTGCCCTGTGTGGGGAGGCCCAAAGATACTTAGCCAGCCACACTGAGGACTACCCTTCCCCTCCAGCCAGACTAGTCTCCTGCTTCTGGGGTAGAAGGCCACAGGGGCCAGCCAGAGAGCCAGTCACAGGTAGTGACACATTGTGTATGCCCTATTGCTGACTGTTACACAGTCTTACAGGCCAGAGGCCACAGGCCACAGAGCTCCTGAGGCAGAGCTGGTGAGGCATGAGGACGTAGTGGACACGAAGACTCTCTTAGCAAGACACAGAAAAGGGGCTGCTCATCAGGATCAGAATATCGCTGCTGCCTGTTTGAGTGTCTAGTTCCCCAGCGTCTCAGCATTGGAAGCTGGGCTCCTCCATGGTGGCTGGATGCAGGGACAAGGATAACTCAACACTTGGCTGATTTGATTGCAGGGAATTGAGTTTAAGAACTTGAGAAAGAATAGTCAGGTGCAGCCGATGGTCCCTCTTCTGACATAGGACCCTGAGGTGGTCTGTGAGAGACCATGGCTGCCTTTCTTCACATTTTTGTGGTCTTATCCAGAGTTGGGTGTGTTATTCATGGAATTACCCACACTTGCCTGTGAAGCAGGCTTTTCTTTAGGGCCCATCTTGAGGTCACTGACCATTTCGATTTTGAACCCAATAACTCCACCCCTGGTGGAGGCCCAGGGGCGGGTGGCTTGCTCCAGGCAGGAGTCTAGCGACAGGAATTCTGCCTCCCTCACACTCCAGAGTGCCCCACACTCGCCTGGCTAGTCCCTGACATAGGTCAGCTTTTTTTAAAAATAGGGCAAAGATAACCTCAACTCTTCAGAATTTAAGGAGCACTCTGACTCTTTTCGGGGTTTGAAGGCATTCCAGGTATTGAACGAAACGGAGATGCTTCCCTCTGTTCAAGGATACCAGCTGGAAATGAGCAGTTGGTTGAGCTGCCAAGCTAGCTTGCTCTCTATCAGTCAGGGTCCCTTTAAGATGCAAAAACTTGGAGGCAGAGGGGTCAAATACAGGCCAGTGGAAGTTTCCACACTCTGTGTCTGGGCCAGCATCTCTGTCTATCTCTGCTTGGAAAGAGGAGGGGGGGCTGTTCCCACAGATGGGGATTTATGAGTTCAGCCTGAGAGGGAGACATGGCCTGAATTCTCTGCAGGAGCAAGTGGATCGTTCCAGTGGCAAGAGTTAAGGAGAAAATTCAGAGCTGGTCCCCTCATCTGTGCAGGGTGATTCTTTGGCCCTTTCTCTCCGTGTTGGTGGTACAGGGGAGTGAGTCCCTTCTAGATCGCCTCAAATCCTCAGCTCCAATAAGTCACCAGACTCCCATTGACCAGATAAGACTGCAACACTGGTTGCCACTTGAAAGTATGTCACACAGACAGACAATAAACATACTTTGAAATCTTCCCAGCTTCTAGCCCTCACCAACACGTCTCATGAACCTGACCTGGGAAAAGCTAGAAGCATTCTCAAGCCAAGCTGCCCTGCAGTTACCAGTTAGTGAAGAGAGAATCTTCCCACCTCCAGGATTCATTTTTTAATACACTGAAGTAATACACTCAGGTCGAGGCGGAGATTGAACAAGAATCAGAGATCAGCAAACTGCTGGATGATGCATTAACTGGGGGAGGAGGGACAGTCACAAGGAAAGAAGTCTGGCAAGGAGGCTGGGGTGAGTGGTGACATGGATGTGGTGTGTGTGTGTGTGTGTGTGTGTGTACACATGTTGGGGTAACAGTAGGGAAAGAGTAGCCATTACTTTTCTATTTAGAGGATTTTTAAGTGTTCCCAAGTTTTAGGGGATCTGGCTAAGTTTCTGTGCATATGGGAGGATTATTCTATTTTCTTCCATGAACACAGTGTATCATGATGGTTAAGAACACATACTCTGAAGTCAGACTATTTGAATTTAAAACCTGGGCCTGCTACTTCTAGTTGTGTCCCTTGGGAAAACTCTCTAAATTCATCAAATGTCAGTTTCCCTGTCTGTAGAATGGGTGATCAGAGAAGTGACAGTATGGAGTTGGGACTGCTGAGACCCCAGCACAGGGTAGGAAATTCAAAGTTACTATGACTATTCCTTGTTTTGTTATTTGAACTGATATTAGGTTATTCCACATTATTTCCTTCCCTGAAAAAGTGGGTAAACCATCTAAAGTTCTTACTTCTGCAACAGAGGTGACCCACCCCTGCTTTGTTTCCTTAAGGAGCAGTGCTCTGTCATTGAAGCAAAACCCACATCTTTCCTTAACTCATCCTCTACTTGACACTCTGGTGCCTTGTGACTTTGCATGGGGACAGAGCTGGAGCTGAAGAGCTAGGGCAAAAGGGCAAGGCAAGAGTCAGGGCTGGCTGGGATGATTTATAACAGCAGAGTGACCCCTTAGGAGGAGGAGGTAGAGGGCCATCACATTCACTGGCATTTCTTCCTGTCCTGGAAGGGCGCTCTACCTGGGGAGATGAGGGTCAGGGCACACTGCTGCAGCCCTGGAGAGCAGCTAGAGGCTGTAGGTGGGTAGGAACTTTTATCCGTGGGGGAGAGCATCCTGGAGGCCTGGGGATAGCTTGAGTTCCATCACTGGCTAAATGTGGAACCCTGGGTGAGTTGTCTCACTTTTTGGGTCTCAGCATCATCTGTCAGACTTATGACCACCATGATTCAAGGCCACTTCCCCTGCAGACTTCATGCTCATCTTTAATTCCTCCCCACTCACATGAGCATACGACATAGGCTTATAGTGAGGCACACGTGTACCCAGAGAGTGTATCTCATGTAAGTGTGCATGAACATGTGTATGCACAAACACATCACATGGATACATGAGAATGCTTCCTCGGTCATCTTGATCATATCCAGCTCAAATTCTACCTTCTGCCTTCCTGGCCCTTCCCAGCCCAGCTTAATCACCTGCCTGTCTGCTTTTTAAGTCTGCACCATACAAAATCCCACTTCAATTTCTTTGTCCATTTTTGGCTGTTTGTGGTTCCGGGCCATTTCTGTCCTCCAAATGCATAGCTGATTCCCTGACAGCTCTGGTTTAGGGTTCTCCCTCCCTCATCTGCCTCGTGCATGTCCTATCATGCTAATGCCGCTTCAACTTATCAGCACAATGTGTTTACAAGGTCATTCTGTTTTTATGTAGTTGGTGAAAGTGAGATTATTTTAACCATAATCTGTTCATAATACCATTTCTTTCATCACTGATCTCTCCCATCCTATCTCTCTTGTTTTATGTGCCATTGGAGTGGCACTTTGGAGACTAGTACGTGGCAGTTGAGTTGTGCGTGTGTTTGGTATGGGTTCAGTCAGATGCGTTCACAGGGTGTGTAGTCACCTCTCTGTAATTCACGAGTCGCTAGCTGGCAAGTGTAGGAAAGGCTTCAAGGACCACTCCTGACACCCACTGTACAGATGGTTTCTGTGTGGAGCAGAGGGGAACCTGCAGTGTGGGGTGGTGCATGCTTGTGTCCTGCCATGCCCAGCCCTGGAAGTGGATGGGAAAGAGAAACAAAGGTTCTAAAATGAATGGATCCAGAAGCTGCTTGGTAGGAAATTCCTCCAGTCATCAGGTGTGTGAAGTCATAAGCAGAGGATTCTCATCACTGCCTCGTCAAAGTGAAAGTTCTCTCTTGTCAAGAATATACTCAATCATGCAAAGTAATACAATTACAAATGCACTATTCATCTTGTTTCTTTTTTGATGGGAATTACTGACACAGAATTTATCAGAATCCCCATGTTTAAATGTCTTGCTGATTTGACAGGAAATACCGACATTGATGGAGATAACATAAAACTCATTATACGCCACTACAATGAGGACATCGATGACAATCTGGTTAGTAAGTTTCATAAATTCAAAGAGCATTTTAGATTTGTCGCTATAATAGAAAAATTGAAATGCCCTGAAAATCTCATAGCTCATATATGAAAGATATTCGAAAGAGGTTTTTGCAAAGGTAATAGCAATCCCGAAAATTCACATGGCACTACCGATGACAAATTACAAGGCTGAAAGACACCTTTCCAAACTGTGAATAATAAAGTACAAAATTTGATCAACTTGTTAGAGGGGAGACTGAATTATCTTCCTATTCTCTCTATAAAACTAATATTGAAAAATTATAGTCATTTAAAGATGATCAAAGCACTTGTAGCTAAAAAAATGTAGAAGGAAAATATTACAGATGTGCTAGTTGTTCTAGATTGGGTGTTGCCTGTGGGATTTGTCGGCTGCTTAAAATGTGTAGTTTGTAGTGACTTTTCTCTTTCTTAGTTAAATTCCACTTTCAAACATAATTTAGGATTCATAATTTTGAATTCTTGTGTTTCAGGAGATTCCCCCTAGTTTGTAAAAGTTTCGGGCCTCACAGACTGGTTCTGCCCTGTGTCTCCTCAGCCTGCACAGAGCACCACTCTCTCTCCCAGCTGCACGCTAGCCTGTGGCTGCCACCACAGGGGACATGGGAACAGGGTGGCATTGTTGAAGCACTCACCACAACCAGTGGGGAATGTGGCTCTTGCTGACATCACACATCCATGGAGACCACCTGCCTCTTATTCTACCAAGGGAAAAACTTTTTGTCACACCGACTCAAAGGGCCCCAAACCACCTTCCCACAAACCGTCTTGTCAGGGCCTGGCTGGGCCTTGCCAGCCCCCCTACATTTCCTTTTAATAAAATTTAATGTTTTCATTTTCAAAGACCTAGAAAATCCAAACACTTTTTAAAAGCCCTGAGGAACTATAAAAATTAATAGCACAGGGATAATTTCTTTTTCAGTGGCGACTCAATTAAACCTGCCAAAGTCAGACAGTGTGATTTAAATGCACCACTCGCAGGGGGACCAGAGCAGAGCAGGCAAACAGGGAATGAAACAATAATATTTACCAATTACCCTCTTGGATGTTTCCCACCCGGGCCCCTTCCCCCCAGGGAGAATTTTTTCCTTCCCTCCCTCCTCTCTGGGGGCCAGGGCTCAGCATCCCTAATTGTTTTCTCCTTGAATGGCCACATTGCTATCAACAAGTGACTGAACTTCTTCTTCTCTCAGGGTAATGGAAAAATACCACCCGGGCTTGCTGCCCGGGGCAACAGGCCACATGGACATCATCCCGAATGTGGGGCTGAGCTCAACTTTGGAAGAATAGTTCCAAGTTCATCCCAGCCAGACACTCCAGCCAGACCAGACATCTCACATTCCATGCCGAGTCCTGCCCTGGGGCACTTGTTTCTGCTGTTCCTCCCATCAGGATGTCCCTCTCTCCTAGGCATTGAACCCTTACCCCTGAGCGCTTAACTCCTAGATTTTCTTTGAGGCCCCTGTCAAGATGGAGTTCTTTTGGGGAAGCTTTCCTGGAAAAGCCCATAGTCATGTAGTTTCTCCCCTTACTCTATCTGCTTTCAGATTTCCTCCTTCAAATCAACTGCACCTTTTCTTAATTATGTTGGGGGCTGTCTGGACACTGCTCCAGAGCTTTCCATATACAGCCTTACACCATGCTTCTCGCTCCTGCTGGACTGTCAGTTCCACAGAGGTAGGACCTCCTCTGTATGCACCCTTCGCATAATTCAGTGCATTTAGTTTGGGGTTCTGCATCCCACCAAAGCTTTCTAATTGCATTTGAGCAGGAATGGAGAATTTTGACATTTTCTCTATACCAGGAGGGATTGTCTGCCTCAGGAAATAGGTACAGGTACAAGGAGCTCAGTGCTATGATTTTTAGACAGAAAAAATTAAAAAAAAAAAAGAAAACAAAACCTGAGAACAATGTTCATCAATGAAGAATGAGTAATAAAAAGGAAAACACAGTGATTTGTCACAAAGCATTAAAATAAAGAAATGGAGTTGAATCCTTAATATGTATAGATCTCTGAGACAGAAATGTTTGAGACAATATGTTTGTTACAATGCAATTACCTAAACTCAGCACCTCACCAGCCAGTACTACATAGTGTTCTATGGATCCATATGAACACAGGCATATATGAATATGGGGGTGAGGAATAGATCCATGCAGTTCATAGTGGGGGCTACTGCCAGAGTGGGAGCTACTGCCAGAGTGGGAAGAAGGGGAATGGGGAGTAGGACCCAAGAGTTTTTGATTCCTCTAGATGTTTTTTTTTTTTCTTTCCACTATAAAAATCTGGTGCAAATAAAAGGCAGTTAACATTCGGCATTGGTGCTTGGTGAGGTCGTGAGTTTGTCAGTGAGGTAGAGATGGTAGGCTGCCCACCTGCCTCTGAGTTCTCTTGGCACAGCACATGGCTGGACCCATTCCCACCTCCTCTGCAATGGGCCGCAGCTGGGTGACCTCAGGCAGGTTGGAGAATGTGGGAGGAGGTGATGGATGGCACCTTGAAATCGGGCCCTTGGAACACCCAGCCTGGGGTCAGCAGCCCTGGCAGGGGAAACCAGCTGTTGGTTTTGTTGTCACCCCTTGCAAGGAGCATCCCCAGACAAAGCTGGACTGTACTGTAGAGAAGGAAGGAAGACCCCTGAGCAAAGTTCCAGGATCTTCTGCTGCCTATGGATGATGGTGGGCCCCACACACAGGTGCTTTGCCCTTTGACTCACCTTGGTTGACTTTCTTACTGTCCCTGAAATATATCTGGCTCATTCCTGATTTGGTGGAATGTCCTCACTACAGCTTCTGCTTTTATAGCACATATTCAACTATAGAACCCTCTGCCTAGCTCAAGTCTCTGTTCCTGGTGACTGTGCTCCTACCAGCTCTCATTCCCTGCCCCCTCCTTCCTGCCCAGTACTGTTCTCTGCAGGGCTTCTTTTGACTCTAGCCACCCTGGTGACAGGGACAATGCCTTATCTTTGTGTCTCTCTGTCAGCGAATGACATACTGTTGACTATCTTGGTGCTAAGCAGAAAAGATGAGAATAACAGCATCTAACCCCATGTTCCTCTGGGAGTCTGATGGGTTTACTACATTGTTCTTCTCGCTCAGTTAAAAGGTTCCACTTCAACTACTCCTTTCGGTTTTTCCCACTCTGCCATTTCTTGCCTCCTGAGTGCTCTGTGTCTCTCCCCACCCCTGGGATTTCAGTGCTTCCTGCCCCACACTGTGGCAGTTTAAGTGCCTTGTTTTTTTCTTTTATAATAAAACCCTGCCAGGGAATTGAGTATATTTAGCTTGCAATCCCTGTGCTGTCTTTCTAGCTAGCACAATACTGGGCACAGAAGGGAACTTAGACATCCCTGTTGATGGGTTGGGAAGACAGAATCTTTAGGAGAACCATGGCTGGCCACAATTAAATATATAATTCAAAATAGCTAGTAGAGAAGAGTTGGAGTGTTTCCTACACAAGGGTGATGGATATGCTAATTATCCTGATCTGATCATTACATGTTGTATACATATGCTGAAATGTCACACTGGACCCCACAAATAGGTACAATTATTATGAGTCAATTAAACATGAAAAATATTAAACACCTAAGAATGTAGAGAGTACTGGTTTCCCGGTCCTTGAGGACTGCACAGCAAGCAAAGAGCCTGCCTGCTGTCACCTACACTTTCCTGAGCACTTGCAGGTGCAGGCCCGATGTCATAGTCTATTGTAGCAGAAAGCTGGCTAAACTCAGGTTTGATATGTTATTTTGCATTTATTTGAAATACATGGAAATGCTTTCTTTTTGTAAGAGTATCCTAAAGATCTCTCATGTGCATGAAGTTTTTATACTTAATGCTGGCAATAGTAGCATGGGTGGTGTGCTCCCAGTGTGCTCCCATGGGTGGTGTGCTACCAGTGTGCCCCTCTATGTTACAAACAACTGCCAACATCACTTTTGGATCGCACACCCAACTCATTTTTGAATCTAACTGTATATGGATTGCATGCAAGGTCATAGGTACGTATATAAAAATCATATTGCACAAATATCAATACGGAATTCTAAAGCACCTAGAAAATATAATAACACACATTATCTTGTTTAATCTTTACATGGATTCCATGATTTCGGTACTTAGCATTATCTTCATTTTGCAGAAAAGGAAACCAAGATAAGGAATGATTAAGTAAATTGCTCATGATCACTTAGCTGGTAGGTGACCAAGGTAAGACTTGAACTCAGGTCTGCTTGAAGGCCTTGCTCTCTATGCTCTGCTGGAGGAATCTAAACAGCGCAGGGAGGGAGGTCTGTCAGGAACACTAATGAGAAAATTTCTCCTTTGGGGCAAGAGTGTAAAAGGCTCCTTTTATCTCTACAGGCCTATGATGTGGTCTCTGGGGTTTTTAGGCAAACACTGAAACACAATAAGGTGGGTCCTGGGGACTGAATGCCAGTGTCCCCCAAATTCATGTTAATATCTCAACCCCCTTAAATTGATGATGAGGGGCTTTAGAGAGATGATTAGGTCAGGAGGGAGGTCCTCTCATGAATGGGATTAGTGCTCTCATAAAAGGGACACTAAATAGCTATCTTGCCCCTTTCATCAAGTGAGGTTTTAACAAGGAGAAGTTGCATCTGAAACCCAGAAAAGGCCCTCTCTAGAATCCAACCATGCTGGCACCCTTGACCTCAGACTTTCAGCCTCCAGAACTGTGAGAAATAAATTTATTTTATTTATAAGCCACTTGGACTCTGGTAATTTGTTATGGAAGTCTGCATGGATTAAGACAGTGGGCCACCCTGTGCAACACCAAAATGTGGTATTAGGCAGGCAAATAATCAGCCTAGAGTAAGAGGGTGAGGATGGTTTATACCTCTGAATCCTTGTTTTCTTTGCAATTTGTCTTGGCTGTCCCTTTAATGGTACCCTAGCCTTTGGGGACTCAAGTGGCTGATCTGTCATGATAAAGGGACACAAAACAGCCAAATGGAGAAGATTGGCACTTGAGCCCTCCAATCCTTTACTCAGTTTCTTGACTCTTTTCTACCCATAATAAAATAATTTTTTTCCTACTACCTCTAGAGATTCAGAGATGGCCGGAATTTTGATGAGATAGGAAGTGTCCATTTTGAATTGGGTCAGTTTCTGATATTCACGTAACCAAGAAGAATCTGTTCAGTTTTTCTTTCTGTAGATGGTATCACGGAAGTCAAAGGCAGACTCTTTCAAATATGAAACTACATTATACTATTGAATTTCTAAATAATGAATGTTCCCTTTTCTCAATGAATGCCTCATAGAATCTTGACACACCCCTTAGAAGGACATGCCACCCTTTCTGTCTGACCTTGCAATTGCTGTCACCAGCCTAGTGCAAACATTGCAGCTGAGAAATCAGAAATATGAATGAATGAATGAATTTGATCATAGTCACAAAATGACTCATTCAATTTGGTCCTAGTTAGTGAGTATTTATTGAGTAACTACTATGTGCTGGGTATCAGAAAGGCTCCAGGCACATTCGCACTTTCAAATCCATCTCAGGAAAAAGGAGCCTCTGACCAAAGAACTGAATGCTTAGAATTAGGTACTGGTGATCTATATTCTTTCAGTTGGAAATTGCCCAGAGACTACTAAAATCTCACATCGTAGACAAATGTCTACTCAACCAGTGTATAGAGGGCCAGCCCTGAACAGACGCCCCGGGTTTCAAGACGACAGGAAATGGGGAGTTTAGAGATATCACCCTAAAGTACCAGATTCTCCATCGCCCCTCTCTTGTCAACACCCTTTTCTCCCTGGATTTGGTCTTACACCCTGCCTGCTGATTTCTTTGTTGTCTTTTCATTCCTGCCATGTTGGGCAGGGGGCACCCTCTTATTTCCCCCATCACCTCCCCCTACCCCGTCCTTCCCAGCACAAAGTTCCATTCTTCATTAATGCTATTTTAAAGCCAGCTCGGAGCTGTTTTCCAGATGTGGCCATGCGCAGACAGTAATTGTGCTCTGTGATCCCTTCCAGCTGCTCCTGACTCTTGCCAACAACCCCAGCATCCCCTCGCAGCCCCAGGAGTCCATGTTTGGGGGCTGCAAATTAGGGCAAACGTTGTAAAATGATCATGTGCTACACACGGCCTTCCCCACAAGAATTATGGACTTTATAACTGAGCTAATTGGCATTGGGTCTTGCCTGAAAGGTCGGCAGAGTGGCAGAGAAGCAGGATCTTTGTAAATTGATCGGTTGGCTCCCCCTGCTTCCCCCAACTCCCTTTCCCGTTTTGAAATATGGCCTACCTGCCCTGCGGAATTGCTGACTCTTGTAAATTACCGCTTTGACCGTATGGGACTGTGACACATTGTTTCACATCGCGTGTGGAAAGCAGGCAGGGACGCTTAGGGGGTGCATAATTATACCCTGCAAATTCTTCTCCCTTCCTCAAAGCTTCAGCCTTTGTGCACCTTCGTAAAGCGGGACATTGTAATGCTCTTGACCTTCAAATCAAGTGTGATTTATCTAAGGGTCATTAGCATTCAGCCTTTGCCTTATTTATTTATTTTTCTCCAAATGCATGAGTTTCCTGTTGAGTGATCTCGTGGTCCGTAGACCCTTTCCTTTCTGTTCTTTTCAGAAGGGAACCCGTGTATGGCACTTTTTCATTCCACAAATTCTTGCTGAGCATTTTATAGGTAGGATACAAGGCTGAGTTGGGGAGGAAGAAATGGTTATATGCTGGAATCAGAAACATTATGTTCTGTAGATGGAGGGTCCCTTCCTGCTTGGAATCGAAGCCTATGGTTTCAAAATCTGCCCACCCCACCTGGTGCACCCTGTTTGGGGCTAGGCAGTGGAAGTCCCTGTTGGCATCTGGAGGAACAGCTGATTCAATTTGGGGCTCTGGCCCCACTCTCCCTTTTGATTCTGAGGATTTAGTGAAACCAACTCCCCTGTGCACATGCCCACCCACTCTGCCTACAACTTCAGACTGATCTTGGGTCTTTTGAATCACAACTACAGATCAATTCCTGGTTGTGATCCCTGCTCAATTATCATTGCTGCCCATTGATTCTTTAGCCCACATGAACTTCCTGGACCCCCACTAGAGCCGAGAGGCTGCAGGCACAGGGCTTACGTTGGTCAAGGGAATGGGAAAAAAAAAAAAAGAGAATTTGAAGTTTCACGGGGCCACAATGCCACAGCGAGTCTGAAAACCATATGTAAGTACTCCTTAAAAAAATATGGAAAATCTATTGGGGTGTGGATTTGTGGATTCATTTAACTTTCTTTTGGTACTAGGGATTGAACCCAGGGCCATTTTACCACTGAGGCACA
Source organism: Urocitellus parryii (assembly GCF_045843805.1). NCBI lineage: Eukaryota > Metazoa > Chordata > Mammalia > Rodentia > Sciuridae > Urocitellus > Urocitellus parryii. The sequence continues at coordinate 27,647,126 of NC_135543.1, forward strand.
CCTCCAGCCCTTTTTAATTTTATTTTTTTTAAATTTTGAGACAGGGTCTTGCTACATGGCTGAGGCTGACTTTGAATTGCAATCCTCCTGCCTCAGCCTCCCGAGCTGCTGGGATTACAGGCCTACACCACCATGATGTCCAGCTGTGAATTTATTTAGAAACATGTCCCCAACATCCCTTCCTCACACACAGCACAATTAGCCACCTGGGTCTCTTTCTGAGCCAGGGAAGAAAAGAAAGTCCTGCTCTGGTGTTTCCTGAGCTGGAACTGCACACAGAGCCTCAGAGTTTAGTTCACAGGTCAGAGTTCAACTGTCCCATTCCTTGCTTCTCCTTCTGATTGGTCCTGGCCCTAGGAGCCTTGAATTCATGTGTTGAGAGCTTCCTGCGTCTTTGTCACTGAGGATCACCACTATAGAAACCTGTGGCTGTGTCCTCCCTCTCTGCCACTCTCATTTGGAGAGGCCAAGCTCCCTAATGGGACACAGTCAATGATTCCTTTCCAGAACCCAGTTTCCCCTGATGTCACAGTCTGTTCCCAGGCTTTCCATTTTGGTGCAGTGACTTACACCATCCTCCAGCTCACGGGCACCTGGCATGCTGGCTGGGCAAAGCCATGGTGTCCAGGAAATCATTACCCATCAATGGGCCTGTGCAGTCTCCAATCACCAGGAACTAGGAGTCAAGGCAGAAGGCACCTGCCTCTGTTTAGGAGGGAGTCATGGAACCTCTGGAAGTGCCAGCTCTCAAAGTCACTGCCCTGCCACCCTCTGGACAAATCTTTCTTTCCAAGAGCACACTCCTTCCTGTGTATTTCTGCTCCCCCACGTGCTCATCTTGCAGCCTCCATACTCAATAGGCCTCAAGCAGTGGACCCTTCCTTCCTCTGGCTGTCAACGTAGAGACAATGCCAGAGAACATTCCTTGGCTTGTGCTAAAACCAAGGGCCGGGCCTAGCAGAACCTGGTCAGAAGGGAGCCCTGCAAATGGCCCTGGCTCTGTTGCTCCAACAGCAGTAGATATTTTCTTGCTGGTGAGCTCCGAGCCCTCGGCCCCCATCTGTGCAGCTCTGCGCTTTGAGCACCGCGCTGCAGCTTTTCCTTGAGAGGTTTTCACAAGTTCAGAGCAGTCCTGGGTATCGGGGAGCTGAAATTATTTTTACCCATGTGCAGCTGAAATAGCCATCTGCCACCACACCGCCCAGTTCCCCGCTGCGTTTAAAATCCATCTGGAGTTTTTTTCCTTTTTGTTTTAATTCTCTATATTAAAAAAAAAATAAAATCAAATCAGTGTCTTGGTGCAAAGGAAGGTGTCGTTTCTTCATGTCTTTTCTATCTCTGGTGAATTTGTAAGGATGGATTTAGGGTGGTATGTTGCTTATTCTCAATCCCGTGATTGTTGTTGGAGGCTTCTGGCTGTTCCTGATTCTAGGCGTGTCCATTTTCCTCCATGTCAATAGAATCCACAGCTCAGCTCTTGTCGCCCCCTCCGTGAAGCCTTCCTGATTGCTTCAGCCTCCCTTCCCTGAAATCTCCATAATGGGAATGGCAGTTTCTTAGCACTCAGTCTTCCATGTTCTTCTATTTTTTCTCAGCTGTGTGGGCTTTGTGTCTTTCTCAGCCTGGTAACAACCGGGACTGTGCCCTGTGTTGATCTGTAGTCACCACACAACACAGCTTAGGAGGAGGCTCCGGTTAGAATCCTGAAATGCCTTCTGCTCCCTTCCTCTTCCCAAAGGCTGCTCAGATTCTTCCCTGAACATCTCAACACTTATCTGTTGGGGTTTTGATAAGCGCCAGGCACTTTGGCAGATGCTGGGGATGTAGTGATGGATACGTCACAATCCTTACCTTCTAAGAGCCCACAGTCCTGTGGAGAAGGAGGCTGGAGGAAATATGAATATTTCAAAGTGCATCAGGAGAGAGAGTGATTAACACCATATGGAATCTTAAAATCAACATGGGATTTAAAAAACTTTAGTATTTGGACTTGAGGGTCAGGAAGAGGATGCCCAGGCACCAACGTGGAAGGAATCTGGTGCACTTGGACAGCAGCCATGTGACTCTATGTAACTGAGACATAGGAGATGTGCGCAGTGCTGAAAGATGGTTCTGAAAGGCCCAGGGCCCAGGGCAGGGCAGTCTCTACTAGAGACTCCCATCTCAGGTTTCCTCAGTTATCATTCCAATTGCAATGGGTGTGTTGATTTGACGTGGTTTTGGTAGTGAGATCTGAGTTGGTCCTCTTCTATGGAAGTGGGATTTCCTTGGATTCCCCTTAAATTGTCTGTTGCTGTCTTTCTATGGAGTTAGGTGTAGTGGATCTCCCTGAAGTCCCCCCTCTGCCTTTAGCCACATGACACACCATTTTTAAGAAGCTGGATATATATGGAAAGTACTGGAAACCAGAAGATAGATCCATCCCCTGCCTTTGTAACTTTGGACAATTGCTTTGCCTCCTTTGGGCCTCAGTCTTGGCACAGGGTGGATATGAGGCCCAACCACCACGGTGGCCAGAAGAGTCAGCATATTGCAAAGGCTTGGTACCCTGTGGGAAGGAGACAGCGGCTCCTCTCCCTCTCAGACTCCCTGGTCAGAACAAACTTCCAGTGGTGGGTGTCCTTGGGTCTCTCTTGGCAACTCACCTCACCCTTCTACTGGCCCTTTTGCCTCCCCGCGCAAGGCAGCACTGCTCATTAGGCATAACAAATTACCCACGCTCCACTGGGGGACAGCTGGAAGCTGCGAGGCAGCGTGCATCCCTCTCCCCTGCTTCCCTCCCTCTCCCATTTCATGTTCACAAGTGTCTCCGGAACAAGCTGTCTCCTGTCTGGGGAAGGCAGAGCCCAGGCCCCACAGAGGTGGTACTTGGGATCTGAGAAGGCAGCTGTTCCATCCCTCTTCCCAAATGTTCCCGCAGCCCAGCTGGCTCTGGCCCTGCCGTGGCTTGTGGCACATCTGAATCTCAATTGTCAGCACAAATTGTGATCCCAGCACATCAGAGCCCTTCTCCTGGGATGTCCAGTTCACTGGCTCCAGGTCTCCATTGGGGATTGGGGGGTGGAGCATTGAGGAACTAGAAGCCCAGTTTATACTTCACTTGATTCTAGAAAATGGTGAAAGAGACTAACGTGGTCACATTTCTAGCCCTTGGCCACCATTTTGCTTTCATTCCAGCGCTAACACATCCCAAATCCTGGGATGAAGAAAAGGGGATTGGCAGTGTGAGAAGGACGATGGGGGAGAGAACAACCTTTGGCCACATCGTGGGGTTGGTCAGTAATGCCAGTCTGTGTTCACTCTCTGGGGACCCTTTTCATCTTTATGAGATGCTCAGAACCTTCACAATACCCACTGAAGATGCCCAGCCTGCCATTTAGGCCTGTCCCTTCCATCCAGGGTCCTACACCTGCTGGCTCCATCTAGGTCACCAACAGGGACCTGAAGGGTCTCCGAATGAGGAAGCTGGAGACCTGCTTTCTAGTTCCCTAATCAAAAATCATTTCTGCTGGACTCTGTCCCCTCAGGTCTTCCTGAGCAGAATGATAGACACTGGCTGTTTTTCTTAATTAAAATTCCTCACATTATATCTTCCACCCACTTTCATGGGGGTCATCTCCTTTTTATTGTCTCATGGACATTGTTATGCTCATTTTTTTAAAGGTGAGTAGACAGAGAGTCAAGGAGTCTAAATGAGCCTAAGATCACAAGGTTGTCCCCAGAGGGGTGGGATAGAAACTTGTATGCAGCCTCGAAGCAAGCTAGGAGCACCCATCCATTCCAGTACAGGCTGTGAGGGTCAGGCCTCCGTGGGGGCTGGAGGGAGCTGCTGTTGTCCTCTGGCTTGGTCTGTTCCCGAGTGGCTCACCATCCATGACATAGTTCTCTTGGCTGAAGATACCCCAGGAGGCAGAGGAGGAGCTGCTGCAGGATGAGGGGGGACTGGGAAGAGGTTGGGGTGCAGAGAATTTTAGGGACATAAATTCAATCTTTAAATGTCCTTGAGGAAATTCTCCCTGGGAGGACATGTTAAAGGTAGGGACAGTGTTCTCTGGTATTCTAAGTAATGGGTTTCTAGACACCATGATGCCTCTGAAGCACAAATCAATAGCACATCATCTCTTCTTTTTCTTTTTGCTTAGTGCAAGTAACAACATTCCTGGTTTCATAACTGGAAGCACTGGTTGATCCGGTAGCTATCTCTGTGTAGGAAAAGAAAGAGTTCTGGACATCCTGGCTGGTACCCTAATCAGAAAGAAGGTAGAAAGTGTCCCCTGCTTGGGTTGGCTCAGGAGGGCCCAAGGACCAGTGGATGAGCACAGGATGTGGATCTCTATGTCTCCTCTCTGGCTTCAATAGCAGCAACCAGCTGGCAGTAAGGAATGAAACCCCAGGTGGATCTTACTTTTGGGATGTCTAAGAGCATACAAAGGAACAAAATCAAATAATATTAATAGCTATCATTGAGAGGTTTACGTATAAAATGTAAGCATAAACCATAAACCACCTTTTTTTTTTTTTTTTTTGCACCAGAGATTGAACCCATAGGTACTTAGCCTCTGAGCCACATCCCCAGGCCCTTTTTTTTTTTTTTTTTTTTAAAAATGATTTAGAGACAGGGTCTCGCTAAGTTGCTTAGGGCCTTATTCAGTTGCTGGGGCTGGCTTTGAACTCAAGTTCCTCTTGCCTTACTCCCAAGTCGCTGGAATTACAGGCATGCGCTGCCGTGTCTGGCTAAAGCACCTCATTTTTTTCCTTCAGTACTTCATGAGGTAGGTTGTATTATTAGTTCCATTTTATAGATGAGGAAACCGAGGCACAGAAGTTTAAGATATGGGCCAAGGTTAACAACTCATTGCTGGTGGATTCAATATTAGTCTGGCTTCAAAGCCGGTCCCTTGACTAGCTAAGCTCTTTGATCTTCAGATAAGGCTTTTGTAAAAGAATTGCTCCTAGTCTTGCTTTCTGTAGCTCTTCTGTGGTGCTACCCACTGTGTCTGTTCAAGGGGAAGGCCACCTCCCTCGGACAAAGAAGGACAAAGAAGGAAAAGCACAGCCCAGTGCTTGGCGAGAGTCAGCCTGATTTGCTTCTGTGCAATTAAGTTGAACTTGGTCCCATGTGCGCTCAGCCTCACTTGGGCATCAGGCTGTTTGCTGCATCTTCAGGATTTGCAAATGAAGCTGAATCAATCCAGAAATCAGTTTTGAAAGCTTTGAAAGATTTTATTATTTCTGACTCAGCAATTCTTCTAGGAGCTTAGCATTGAGCATTACCATGAATGTAGGGAATATGAGTTCTGAAGATGCTCCTCTTTGGTTATTAATCAGTACAAAGCAATATAAATGTCCCAGGGATGGGGGACAGATTGGCTATCACGCGAAGCTCCTTGACCTACAAGGTGGTTATGGCCTAAAAAACTCATCTAAAGTTGAAAATAATCATAAGTTCTAAGTGTATTTGATACATATAACCTACTGAACATCACAATGTAGCCATACAGCACACTGTAAAGTGTCAATTGTTTCCTTCATGATCTTGTGATTGACCAGGAGCTGTGATGTTTTGGTGCCGTCCAGAGTAGTGACAGTATCATAATGCATATTGCTAGCCCAGCAAAAATTACAAATTCAAAGTACAGATCCTGCTGGGTGCATATAGCTTTTGCACCATCTTGAATTCAAAAACTCTTTGTAACTCCTTGTTAACAACGAGTTATTAACCTTGGCCCATGAGCCATTGTAACTGGGGGACCATCTGTACATATATCTAACACAGGCGTCACTTAAAGCTCTAATGATAAGGTGGCCACCTAGGTGGAGACCAATTAGGAGTAAAACCATTCAGCACAGCATCTGCAGTTCCTCTATTAATACATCCAAGTTCCCCAAACTGTTCCAGGAATAGTTTCATAGCATCCCTAAGCCAAAACAAGTACCTCATAGTTTGGATTATTAAGTTTGTAGGTCCAAATAAACTAATATATATTTATACCCTAACAACTTAGAAGTTGTTTGAAAAAAATTACACATAAGTTGAAGGAAACAATAATATTTGTATTTTCATTTTTAAGTAAACATAATTATTTACAATGGGATATGTGTAACTGTTAGGCGTTGTGCAATTAGTTAAACTGGAACCTGATTAGACATGTCTACTCTCACTTCCTGTTCTATTTTTGCATGGTATTCACTTTTTAACACAGTTACCAATAAAAATCCACCTTTGCAAAGATATGATGACATCAAAGGCAGTGTGAATGAATGTCAAACCACTGAACTCCCTCCCTCAAGCTGGTAGTTAGTAGAGTGTCTGATAATATGGAATGATGAGGCCTATTCCTTGATAAATATGAACATCTTCCAGTATTCTTGTGGGTTCCTTGTGGCACCCTGGTGTTCCTCAGCCCACAAACTTACCAGAGGTAAGTTCTCTTCCATTTTTGGAAACAATCACCTTCCCTATTTGTCACTTTTGGTCTAGTTTTTCATAATCATACGAAGACAAGGGAATATTTCACTATTTTCTTAACTGTAGCAAAAGAAAATCAGACGAAGAGCATGCTAAAGAGCAACTGGTATTCAGCTCAGTTTTAGGGAGGCCACAGGGAATAATGGGGATTGTAGCAAACAGAACACTAGCAAATTCCACTCAACCCCACCCATGTGGCCCAAAGGGAATGTAGCATTATCATTTTTTGGAAGAGAAGTAGAATCTCAATATTGAAAGTGGTGTAGAAGTCATTTAGCCTAGAACTTCCAAAGGGCAAGAATATCCCACTGTGGTAGACAAGACAATCATTTGATTTAGGTCACCTCTGAATGCAGAGTTTGTAGTTTAATGTTTATGTGTGTATTTTTGATATGTAGTTATACATATAATATAAAATAATAACATAACCTTACTTTATAATGGTATGCAAATATATGTATTTTCCCCTAATCACTGATACTACTAGAAAAAAAGCATGTTTTTTTTTAAAATGTGAGACAGATAAATATTAGAAACTGGAGATATAGCATAATGGTAGAGCCCATGCTTAGTATGCAAAGCCCTGTGTTTAATTCAGCACCAAATAAATAGATAAATAAAAATATTAAATAAGATTCCATAGTAAATTAGGAGAAAATAATTAAATAGGAAATATTCAGCAATATTAATATGATATAAGTAACAACCCAGGGGTCAGGGGTCAGGGGTCAAGTGCCATGTCTAATCGCCAGAGAGCCGAAGACTGAGTAAATGGTGGTTGCTGACTTGCATTCTCTGACAATCCCCCCACCCCACCCCCCAGGAGAGAGCTCCTGCTCATGTTGTTACTTTTGTCATGGACTCTCCCAGTTTCCTATGTTTCCTCTGTAAAACGAGATTTGATCTAAACCTCTAGGGTAACTTCTAGATTCATTAGGCAATATTTCACCAATCCTTTGAGACTTGTAATATGAAGTTGGTGGGAAAATAGGATTCACTCTTTACTTAGTATTTTTCAGGGACTCTTTTCTCTTTTTCTTGCATAAAACAAAATACATTTTCATAGATATCATCATCATTGGTTATCTCCTGCAGGAAGTTCACGGAGAAAAGAAAATATACAAGGACCCAGAAGCTTTGTGTTGCTTACCACCTTTAGTGTCTTCAGTCTAACTTCCCCGTTTCTCTGTTCTTTTGTCAAATTCCACTTGAATACCTTTTATGCTTAAGACACACCTTGACTCTCTGCTTCCCCCTTGTCCATCCTCTGGGAGATGTGGTCCTTAGTGGTAATCTTTTGGCCTACATCATCCATTTGGTTTCTATTGATACATCCACAGTCCCTAACTACGGTTCTCAGACTTCTGAGAATTCTGAGCCCAAAGAGATCAGAAGGGTATTATTAAGCAGGGAAATATACCTTTGTAATAGTCCTGGAGGATATTTCAGGTGAGAGAGCCGAAAACCTAAGCTATGTTTTCTGATTGTTGATGCCTAGGGTATTCAAATCAAGAAATCCTTTTCCTCTTTCATCTAACAAGCCCCTAGGATAGATGCATCTTATAATGTCTGTCAAAAAGTAAGCCTACTGTCAGGAAGAGGCCTCTGCCTTTCAACTTTATTAATTCATTCAACACACAAGTACCTGTTTTGTACAAGACCCTATTTTATGCACCAGGATCATGACAATAAAAGGATATCCATGATTTCTGCTCATATGGAGACTATATTTTATGAAGTTCCAGCTACTGGAACTCACATGCTCTCCTCTACCTCTGTGCCTCTTTCCAATTCTCTCCTTTTCAGATTTGAAAATCTAGAACTTATCTATAAGGCTTGGGTGTCTGAGGGCCATCACGTCTGGCACTTCAGTCTATTACTCTGTCAGGCCTAGAACTGCAGCCACCATATTATATTTGATTCAACTTTGAAGCATTGAACCAAGTTAAATCTCCTATGTGGATCATTCTATATGAGAAACCCCAAGAAAGTCTGTCATTCCTTAGTTCCCCCTTGGGAAAATGTATCATTCATCCCTTTTATACCCCAGCAGCTCAGTTGATGTCTACAAGTCTTCCCTTTGAAGTTGGGTGACTGGACGAGGGTTGGCACCTGATCCTGTGACAGGCTGTCTCTAGGCTGGCCTGATAGCTGTGTTTTGGAAGATTTGCCTAAAGGAGCAAAGGACAAATGTGGACCAATTTGATTCCATAATTGGGTTCTTTGGGCCAGCATACATGGACACGTGTGTAGACACACGCACGTAGCTCCGTCATGGTGGCAACAGAACACTGGCGAGAAGACCAAGGATTCCTGATGCACAAAATATCCCTAACTTTGGAATGGCCTTGGATCCCAAGCCACTTGGATGCCCATCTGTGGTGCTGGGCTGGGAAGAGGCCCCTCTGCCTTAAGACCTCCTCAGCTATGCTCCTTCCAACCCAAGGGCTGAGGTAAGGCATAGGTCCTTCTCCTGCAGCCCTGTCCCTCTCTCTCACCACCCTCTTTCCAAGATTATTTACTGCTTCTCTGGATTGGAATCCAACTGAATACGTGATTCTTAATTTCTTAAGGGCAAGGGCAAAGCTTTGTGGAGTTTTTGCTGCATGCCCAAGCCCATGCCAAGGGCCAGGAGGGAACAGAGAAGAAGGAAGGTGTCCTATTCCCTCCCTGGCATAGAACAGGCAAGGCCCATGAGCATGTGGGGGCCTGGTGACTCCCTGAGGTTGCATTCACTGCCTCCCAGTGGGACACTTTTGGGGTAGATGATTTATGATCTTGAGGAGTCCTTGGGCACCTGGAAGTGGGGAATGTGGCTGAATGGAAAGGAGTGGGCTGTGTTTCAATTAAGAGAAGGAGGAGGAGAAGGGGCAGGTCAAGGCGCTGCGAGGAGCATCTGAAAGGGGCTTGGGGCTGCTTCACCCCGCAGTCTTTACCCTGTCAATAAATCTGGGGAAGCCACAAAATGGGTGTGCCAGCTAACCTGCTCCCATTGGTCACCTCATCAGGCACAAAGTGCCCAGGATTAAAAAGAGGAGAATAAAAAAAAAAAAAAAGAAGGAAAGAAAGAAAAAAGGAAAGGCCTCATTATATGGCTAGAAATCCTCATACCAGAGATAAAATTTTACGAGTTGCCTATTGCCCAGCACCCCATATTTTTGACATTCCTTGTTTCTCATACAGTATTTTAAACAGATGAGGCACAGACATTACTGTTTTTTTTATTTTTTTACCCTTTTCATTTTTTTTTTCCCTTTCTGTCATGGCTTAGTGGGTAGCTCTGAAGTTTTTAATACTGAAGGGCCCATTTCATGTTATTTATGACCCTGCTTGCGTGAAAGCCGAGGCCTATAAATCGTCAACACAGGCCGTCTAATTCCAGCAACAGCGAGGTTTCGTCACATGTAATTAAAAGATCCCAAAGCCATTGGAATGTAATGGATTTGGAAATGACACCATGGGGGCGAGGGGAACAGGCCCAGGAAGAAGCGGCAGTATTTCAAAGTCTCTCCTGCACCGGCTGGGATCGATGGGCTGCCTGGCTGGGCTCCAGCAGGGCTGGTTGACCTGGGGATACAGGCAGGGTCTGGACTTGCTCTGATGCTCAGCTCTGAGATGCAATTCCCACCTGTGTGGAGGTGCACTGGGCTTTTGAACTCACGCACGCCAGCAGCCTGGGCAGCTCCCGCAGCCACCAGCTCTAATGATGGGAAGCCCCCTGGGTTCTGGTGGGAGGTTGCTAGAAGCCTGGAAATACAACCTTAGCACACACCCCCTGCTCAGGCAGTGGGAGTGGGGGAGGGGGGCAGGTCTTGGTGTTCACCTTCCTTGCAAGTACAATGATCCTCTTATTCTCGCCCAACTTTCTTCCTGAAGCTGGTTCTGGCTGTGAAAGGCTTCTCACTTGCTCTGCAGCAAATCCATATTCTGCCCTAATATTTCTCTGAATTCCGGCATCCACCCATCTCCTTCTCTGGATCTCCCAGAGCACCTGACTGTCTAGTTATTGGGATATGATGGTTCTGGGGAATGGTTACTTGTTTATTTGTTTGCCTGGCCATCTCCATGAGCTCCTCATGAACAAGGACTGCATAAATCTTCTCTGACCCTGATGGCTTTACATAGTAAAGCCCCCCTCGTGGTAAGTGACTTGCAACTGTGTGTGTGTCAGGAAGGAGGAAGAATGACCACAGCTTGGACAGCAGCTTGACTGCAACCTTGTGAAGGACCCTGAGCCAGTCACACAATTAATCTGCTCCAAGAATCCTGAGCCTCAGAGGCCATGTGAGCAAATGAGTGTGGTTTTTAGGTTTCTAAGTTTGGAAGTAATGTATTACATAGCAATGGAAAACTAACGCAAACACCATCTATATGTTTATGACACTACATTTTCATTTCCAACCCAGTCTTCTCTGCTGAACTGGAGAATTGTACATCCTGCTATCTCCTTCACTTGTCCTCCCTAGACTCCAAAATTAAACCCCTAATTATTCTTCCATCCTGCTTCCCTGCAGTTTTTTTTTCCCATCTCAGTTGGTCTTGGACTACACTCTGAGAGGTCTTGCACTTGCACTTGGTCTTGTTCCTTTCCTACCTCATCTTCTAACTCTCTCCCCATGGGTTTTCTTGCTGGGAGCTACACTGACCTTTTAGCTGACCACATCAGGGATTCATACTGGCTCTTCTCCATGTCAGGGACACTCTACCCTAATTATCTGTACAGTTCACTCTCTTACCTTCAAGTCTGCTCAGGTGTCCCCCTCTCTATGAGATCTACCTTGACAACCTTATTAAATTTGCAGCCCCATCTCCTAAACTCACAGAATTCATTTCTCATTTTTTTTCTTCTTTTACATAATACTTAAAATTTTGGAAAGTCCTGTTCGGCTTATTGATTATGCCTTTCCCCCATCTCTGCTGGTGTATAAGCAGGTCCATGAGAGCAGGGATTGTCATTGTTGCTGTTTGTTTTGCTCATCGCTCTGTCCCAGTATTTGGAAGATACTGCTTCTTGGCACATGATAGTTGTCAGTAGTATTTGTTTGATACTTAAAGGAAGGGTGGTAAGAGGGAAGAGAGGAGGAAGGACCATGCTCTGAGGGGTCTGGCACTTGGTTTGAATTGTGGCTTAGCAGATGCAGTTCCCCTCCCAGCTAAACAATGAAGCCCAGAAGGCCCATGTGGATGCCCTACCCACAGCATCCAGTGACAGGCCCTGCTGAGGCCAGCCTGGAAACTGACATCCACCAATCTGCCCCATGGCAGCCCAGAAGCCTCTCAGTCCCCCTCCTGTTACTACCCAGAAAACCTGGACATCATCACTTCTCTCGGTTTTTGCTGCCTCTGGATGTTTTCACTTTGTGGATTCTTTTCTCTTTTTTTTTAATCCACCTGTAGCCTCTCTGCTTCTCTCACTTTGTCACGGGTTGAATTAAAGTCCCAACCACCAATCCCTTAAAATCTGGCCTTTTTGGAAGTAGGATTATTATCAATGTAATTAAGTTATGGTGAGGGCATCCTGGAGAAGGGTGGGCCCCTAAACCAATATGGCTGATGTCTTGCTAAGAGGAAGACACACAAGGAAAAGGCCATATGAAGGCAGAGACAAGGATCAGCCAAGGAACACGAAGAATTGCTGGCCATCACTGGAAGTGAGGCATGGGGTGGGTTCTCCCTCAACAGCCTTCAGGGGGAGCCAAGGCTGCCAATTCCTTCATTTTGAATTTTAACTTCTGAACTTTGAAAGAATCAATTTCTTGTTTTAAGCCACTCTGCTTGGGATTCTTTGTTATAGCAGTCCTAGGTCACCAGCATACATACCCTTATGATTTCTTCAAGACCTCTTGCTCTTGCCTCAGGGCATTAACAGAACCACTGGAGGACACCAACCCTGGTGCTCTCCAGAGTGTTTCACTCTCATGCACAACACAAGAATCCCATCTCCTCCAAGAAGCCCTCTTGTACAGATTAATAAGAAGGGACTAGGTGCTTTTAGCATCCCTGTATTTAAAGGTTAAAACTCCAGAACATCTGGATTATTTAACAATTCACATGTATTCTATTGGCTTGAGAAGATGCAGACAGCATATCTTATCCACTGTTCTGGACTCATTCATTGCTAGGCTGTCTCTCTGATTAAACGTCATTAGAGGACAAGAAACAGATCTGTCTCCTTCACTGTCTATGATCCCAAGTCCAATTTTGATAGAGAAAAGAGATTTTTATCGGTGGATAAAGACAGCTTAGTAAGTAGGGGTCTGGTCCACTTTTCTCCATTTACTATTTTACAAATGTGAAAACTGAGACCCAGGCAGAAAAGTAACCTCAACAGATGAAGAGCCACCAAATACTTTCATTTTGCCTCTGCACAGAATTGTGGACACTCAGAGTCAAACAGAACTACACCCAGAGCCCTGCCCATTCACCACCAATGAGGAGCTCCAAGCTAGGTTCACATCCCAGCCCCATCATTTACACAATCTTGGAGAAGTTATTTAACCTCTCTGAGCTGCAGACTCCTTGTGTGAAAGATGAGGATGGCAATATGCTCCTCACATATGGTTGGTAGGATTCGAGAATGGCACCAAGGAACTCAGCCTGTGTCCCATGGACATGTGACAAGTCCTAATTCCTCAACTTGTATTCTAATTGCACATGCCCCAGACCAGAAGATAGTAGAATCAAATTGCATATTCACCAGTGTTTGTCCATTTGTCACAGTTAGCTCAAGTTGGAAAAGTGGTCAAAAATAGTGGAAGTATGGAAAATAATCTGTTCCAGCCTTGTTATTAATAGCAAGTGTTACACAGCGCTAACAAGATCCTTCATCAGCACACAGAGGCCCCATGATGTTCACTAGGCTTGACTGACTAGGAAAGGGAAATGGGAATCTGACATTTTGGAAAAACTTCCAAAATTAAACCAGAAACAGAATGCTTTCTGGTTACCTCTCCTGAAAGATCAGGTATCATAGCAGATAGGAAAGTGTGCAAAAGTTATAGACCTGGGCCAGACCTGGGGTCTCATTAATCAGTTAATCCATTTAATCAGATTGCTGCATTGCCTGAGAGTTCCAGTGAATTGATTTTTTTTTTTTTTTTTTGTATCGGGGATTGAACTCAAGGGCACTCAACCACTGAGCCACATCCCCAGCCAGTTTTGTATTTTATTTAGAGACAAGGTTTTACTGAGTTGCTGAGCACCTCACTTTTGCTGAGGCTGGCTTTGAACTCACGATCCTCCTACCTCAGCCTCCTGAACCAGGAAACAAGATGTTAACAAGATGTTGATTACAGGTGTGTGCCACCATGCCTGGAGAATTGATATTTTGTATTGTGATTGCAGGTTGTATTTTTCTTCTTATTAGTGACTACAAAGATACCTAGTGATGCAGTCACAGCACATGGGCTGAGAACAACCTACCATTCACTGACAGGTGAACTGGCCTGTTCTCTCTGACCTTAGGATTGCTTTTCATCTAGTGCAGGATTGGACTGATGATGTCTGAATTTCCTAAGCCTGTAATTTCATATATTTCTGTTTTACTTTCAACACTTCACTCAAGTCCCACATCTACCATGAGGTCCCAACTTGCTCCTAACTTGACCTTGAATAAGGTCACTGTACCCAATAGGTGTGTCTACAATGTGAGGATTGTACAGTATAAACTCCAAAGTCCATTTGAGACCTGACATGCTACTGTTTCAAGGATGCATGTCTTATCATCATCATCATCATCATCATCATCATCATATCATCATCATCATTAGAAGATTAAATTTACAAGGTCTTCATTGCAAGTATTTGTGGCAAAACAAAATTAAGTAGCTCATAAAGCCAGACTACACAGTAGGATAGGAAAACCACAGGGCTGGGCTTGAGTTTTAGTTCTGTCCCAGCTGCAAACCAGCTTTGCTGTCCTGGGCAATGAATGTCCCATCTATTTCTCTGGACCTATTTTTTTTTTCTCCTAAATTAAGGCTTGAACTAGCTTGTCTTTGGATCCTTCTAGTTCCTATTTTTAAGATTCACAAGCCCACTGAAAAATTATCCCTTTAAATTCATTGAGGTCTCAAAGGAAATGCTCTGCAGTGATAGAGGGGAGAGTACACGTGGTGGAGGGAGTGCACATGAAATGAGCCCTCAGGGTCTCTTCCAGCTGCAAAACTATAGCTCAGACTCAAAACACCTCGCTGAGAAAAATCACAGTTCTGCCACACTTCTCTCTTCTCTTGGCATAGAGCCTAAAAGCATGGGAGAGCTTAAGATACTACCAAGGGGGTTTCCTCCTTTGCCACCTTCTTCCTGGTTTGGGTTCTTGGACCAGGTGTGTTATAAAACTATTTAGCCAGGTGTACTCATCAGACAAGGTGGTGCCCTATGCAACCTTGGGTGGGAAGTGAGCTCACTGCTCCAGACTTGTCAGTTGGATTATTTGACCTTTCCTGAAGCCTCTTTCTGACCTTGGCCTCTGGTTCTGAACAAAAAAAAGTGATTTCTTATGGTGAATGGAGCCACCAGTTTTCAAAGGACATATTTGAACCTGAAATGTTCCAGTTTTGTAAAATCAGTTTTGTAGCAGAATACTGGGGACTCCTTAGGCTGTGGTTGACCTGAGTGTTTTATCTTACTAATGCCAAAATGCTATTTTAGTGCCCCATTTATTCTGAGGACAGACTAATAGTGACTCAGACCTTGACCCCACATGCAAGTTTAAAAACCTTCGGAAGAGAAAAATAGCTTCCCACAGAATTTTTACGAACAGCAAAAACTATATACCTTCCTCTGTCCCTAAGCTCTTGTGAAGCACTTTATTGACTCTTCTTGTTTGATACACAATTCCAACACATTTAGACATAGTTGTTGCTAAGGCTTAGAGAAGGAGAACTGGAGTGGAAAGTGGGCTATGACTAAAAAGACCAAAAACAGGAGACAAGATGTTAATAATGACTAAGTCTGGTTGGAAGCCTGGGTGATAGCCAGGCTCAAACACCTCTAGAGGAACTTTGCTCCAAGACGAAGGTTACATGATAGGCATTACCTATCACCTGTCCTTTGTCTCCCACCCAGTCAAGAAAAGGTAAGGACAAAATAGCCGCATCCATTTTATTATATACTGTGTGCTTTTCTTCCCAGACTTCCTATCTGCATGTAAAATGCCAAATTAAACTAAATTACATAAGAAAAGAAAGTGGGTTATGAGAGGTATTGGCATTAGGAAGAATAAAGCCGAGAGTGTGAGATGAAAAATAAAAACTGTTTAGATCCAACATGAGAAAACATCAATATAGGGACATTTCAATATCCTTATAGACACAGAAGTTAAAGCAGGTAGCCTCAGGAACTCAGTCACTTATGAGATTTTTGCACTGTTTAATAATGATTATGGAGAAAAGGCCATATCAATTCAATCAGTTGTCCTAGAAGAAAGTAGGGAGGAAATAATATTTTCAGAAAGATTATTTTTGCAAAATTTATTATTGAAAAGGTTATTATTGATGAGATTCATTTGAATGCAAGAAACTTGGTCTGTATCTCTGTGTCCCCTGTGCCTAGCACAGTGCCTAGTACATAGAAGATGTTCAATAAATACTTGATGAACGAGTGAAACAGGACTGCTTGAAAGGTTGTTTTTGAATTTTTGAAAAATTCTCTTATGTACAATATCACACTTTCCTACGATTGACTACACAAAATCTTTATGGACCCCCCCATTAATAAACAGGTGGGGGCCTTTGCAAAGAATGGTGCTGGATCAATGTCAGCTCCTTGTAGTAAATGATGGGTGAGAACCATCCTGGTGGCTGGCCAGGGTTCATGCCTCTGTGGAACGGGTACAGGAAACGCTGAAGTCCATTCTGGGTATCCCTTTACTTTAAACCATCAGATAAAAGACAGATCGCAAGAACATCAAAGAGGGATTTTTATGCAGGAATGATGTGCTGAGAAAACCAAGTGAGGTGGTTATTTCACCCCACCCTCCTGCACCTTGAGCTCTTCTATAAAATAAAAATGGTCTTTCTTTTGCTGGATGATTGACTCCAGTTTAATCCCAAGTCTTTGGTCTCCATGATAACACTAGAAAAGGAGAAAGGAGAGGGTGGAACAAGCTGGGGTTTGACCATTCATATTTCTTGATGACTTATTATGTACCTGGAACAATGTGTAGATGTCTTTACTAGGAGAAGTTCAAAGAAATAGAAGATCTGTCATTTTTATCAGGGGAAACTACCTTAGGGTTAAGAAAGTACCAGACTGGGTGACAGGATACACAAATTCTACCTCTGGGATTCCCCCTAATCTCCGTGGCTCTTCATATAGGATTGTGTCATCAAATACCTATTTCAGTATATGGTCAAATAATGATAAAGGGGACCATAGCTAAATGTCTGCTTTTTCAAAATTAATATTTTACTGTACAAGGCTAAATAGCTGTTCTGATTGTGTTCATCTTCCTATCACAGATTTTGTTTCAGTTATCTATTGCTGTCTAACAAATGATCCAAAACAAAGATTTATTATTTCTCATGATTCTGTAGGCCAGGAATCGGAGCAAGCCTTCTGGCTGGGTGGCTCTTTTGCTCCCTGATGTCACTTAGCTGCCTGCAGCAGATGGCTGGGCTGCAAGAGGCAAGAGGCTTCACTCACATGTTGGGGGCCTGGATTCTCCTGCGCATGGCCGCTCTCCCCATGTGTTATCTGATGTTCCAAAGTCTATCCTGGGCTTCTTTACAGCACAGTGGCTAGCTTTTCCAGAAAGCAGAAAAATGGAAGCTTCTAGCCTAGGCCTGGGATAGGCACAGTGTCACGTTCACCTCAGTTTATTGGTCAATAAAGTCAAGGCCAGTCCCAGAGTAGGTGAATTAGGCTCTACTTTTTGATGGAAGGAGCATATAAGGAAGGGAAGATTGATGTCAGCAAGCTTTGGATGCTATCTAGCAGGGATTCCACTGCTTATTTATTTTTCAGTTAACTGAATGGGTTTGAAGACCTCTCTTCTGTGTATTTCCATGTCTTCTACAGTCTTGTTTCAGATTGAACCAAGTATGTGTGTGTGTATCTTAATTGGGCGTGAAAGAATGGCGTTCCAATTGGCTGTTTGATTAATTTATGAGGTAACCTGAAATAGACTACAACTGTCTGTGATTTATGACCCTGTGTGGTAGGCGCTCCTGGACACTGTAGTTGCTCCAAGGCCCCTGGTCCAGGGGAGGTGATTGGTAGGATCCTAAGATGTCGGGGTGTCAGTGAGCCTTTTTTTTTTTCAGCCTTGTGGATTTTGAAGCCAAATTTGAAACAACAGGGATAATAATGAAAGCTTAGTGGCAGTTTTCAATGTCTGCCTTGCTATATAAATCTAGGACAATCCTGTGCCTTCCAGACAAACAAAATGCCTTTTGGGAACAATTACTGAGAGGCTTTGGAGATCTTTGCCTATAGACAGAGAGGGTGAGGAAGTGTATGTGTATGATTATAGCTAAGAACTTTGTAGCTCTGATATCTCACATATGGTTATAACTTTCCTGTAACTCTCCATTGTTATTGACCCAGTTGTTTCTATTATTCTGATTGTTTTCTTTTTCTTTTTCTTTGTTTTTTTTTTTTTTTTTGGTACCAGGGATTGAACCCAGGGCTGCAGAACCACTGAGCCAGATCCCCAGACCATTTTACTTATTTATTTTTATTTTGAGATAGGGTCTTGCTAAGTTGCCAAGGCTGGCTTTGAACTTGCTATCTTTCTGCCTCAGCCTCCTGAGCAATTGGGATTACAGGCGTGCGCTGCCATACCTGGCTATTATTCTGATTTTCAAAAACTTCTTCCTGCTCATTTACTCTTCCTTTAATTAATGCCATCTATTCATATTCTGTGGGGGCATGATGGTGAATTTCTTCCTTGCCTGTAAAGTTCTTGCTCCAGATTAACACAAAATATTTAGAGTTAAAATCTACCCACCCGGACCTTAGCCTGGCCTCTAAGGTCTTTGGAGCCTTCTTCTGCCTTCCCTGTCCACAGTGTATTTCCTTTTCTATCCCTGCATGAACTTCCTGTTCCAGCTCAGAGAATCCCCCCTCCCTTTTGGCTCAGTTCTCTAATATTGTACACTCCGTGACCCCTTGCTGACCTCTCAAGTTCATGCCGATATCGTTTCTTATCTGAAGCACTGGCTTGGCCTTACTGCTTTCCATTTACTGGATTTTCTGGTTAGTTTCTTTATCTTTCCAAGTAAATTATAAGCTACTTGACTCAGATAGCCTGTGATTCCTCCTTCTGTGTCTCCAAAGTGCTAAGCATCTGGCTTTATTGATTGGCGAGGAAGCCTGACAGTACCAGCCTATTGGTGAACTTTCCAAAGAGCCTGCCTCCCAATTAGGCATCAGAATTAGCAATTAACATTTTGCTGTAGAGTCAAGGCATCCTGACAGCGACTTCTGGCCATGTCACTTGCAGTTCTCTCAGATTACACCAGTGAAGAGGATTTTTTTGCTTCCTTTTAGCTGGACAGGGAATCCCAGTGACTATAAACCATGAGGGGTCACTGTTGGGAAGAGAATGGTTTGCAGGCTGAGATGTACTCCACTAAAGACCCTCCCCGCACAACCCGAATCCTTGCAGCTGCACCAAGGTCCTTCTGCTGAAGCTGTCCCACACAGTGGAAAAGCACTTCCCAAGCCCTGCTGCTTTCTTTCTTTTGTTAAGTAAGCGAATTATGCTGTGGTTAATTATTTAGCATTTTAATTTTACTTTTTACTTAATTATTTACTTGCACAGAAATATCCTTCGACCTTGTGGATTGATTTTTGGCGAGATTTGGAGCAGTATCAAAGAGCCCTAAGATCTTAGCACCTTGATTCCCATCATGACTTGGCAAACACCTAGGAACAAAATGGCTGCTGACAGCTGTAAAAATGGCACATTTTGCATAGACTTTGTACCACTACAAGCTTGGAGTTGGCTATTGCCTTGGATGTGTTCATGGGTCACAGTTCATCTGTGACACCAACAGAAAATATAATCCTGGTTTTAGGAGCAGCAGCATCTAAAATGTGAAAATAATTCTTGAGTAGATCTCTAAAATGTGAATTGGAATGCACGGCAAATAGGCCAGTTCCACTTGTGAGCACTTTGGAATCACCATGGGCGATATAAGCATATTTTTATCACCGGTGTTTAATAAAAGCCATTTCTGTGTCTGGGCCAAAGGCTTTGGCATGCATTCAATACAAGTCAAAGGAGTTAATAACCAGTAATAAAGGGAAACCGAGCCAAGGACTAGCTAAGCAGCACATCCCTAGGGATCTTGGAAGTGGTAGGAGAAGGGGCATCGCTCAAGAAATTCAGAGTGGGGACTATAGGGAAGCACTGTGATCATTCATTTTAAGCTCAATCCACTGGACATGGAGACATGGAGATCGACTGCCAGGACCAATCCCACAAAGTCCTTGTTTCATTTGCTTAGTTCTGTGATTAACTGCCACATATTTGGGCAAGGTGTTCCCTGGCTGTCTCAACTTGGGATTCTCCATCTGTTAATTGGTAGTGGTGATGGAGTGACAATTATGCTCACCCTGTGGCTTCCGGGGAAGATGTAGGGATCAGTGGGAAAAAGCTCAACAATCCTGAGAACCCATTACTGGGACAGGCCCTTGCATGCTTTCTCCTCTTTGATCACAACAAAGCACTTTTAAATATAATCTTTGTCTTATGTATGAGTGACTGCAACTCAAAGAGGTTAAGTAGCTTGTTCAAGCTATGAGGTTTGCTAAATGGCAGAAGCTAGGATTCCAACCCAAATCTTGTGTTATTTTCACTGTGCTCTGCAGCCTCAGATGGGATAACTATGTGGTAGCTCTTTGGAGGGTAGGAAAGTTATCCTAATGTCAGGGGAGCTGGTTGGTATCCTATGTGTCTGGAGTCAGGAGCAGGTGGGGAGGGGAGCAGGGTGAAATGGGAAAGAACTCAGAGCTCTCTAGTTAGAATTGACACAAGCCCCTGAGCTCCTAAATCTTCTGCTGTATCTACTTGGAAAGTTCTAGATTCATTCACTTACTTGTTTATTAAGCAAATATTTACTGGGTCCCACCAATAGCCAGGCACTATGCTAAAAGGTAGGCATGCAGAGGGGAACTGGTAGAATGAGCTGGCAATCACAAGATGTGACAAGGACTCTCAAAGAATAACTGGAGGGATTTGGTGTCCAGAAAAAAAAAAAAAAAAGAGTGCAAGATGGAGGAGGAGCAGAGAGCCACAAGAACCAGGCATTTTCCAGTGAATCTCAGGAACTACCCAGCTATTGCCAAGAATTTTTCAATAGGTAGAACAGTGGGAACAACAGAATACATGGATGTAGAAACCCAGGGTTACCCAGCCTATCTAACCCCAGAGAGGCTAAGAAACCTAGCCTTGGTGATAACTCTGGGCAGGAAGTGCCATTGTCATTTTGAAAAATCAACCTGGTTGGAAGGGCATCTTCCAGTTTAGGATCTACAAGGAATTGAACATATGCCTTCAGATGGAACCTTCAGGAATCATTGGCTTCCCTTGACCTAGAAGTCTACTGCTTGTACTCATCATGGCTTGGTCAAGGCCTGGCAGTCTTGAAGTCCTCTCTCCAACCTCATATCTATTCGGGGCTCTAGAAGCAGGTGCTGTTGGGGCAGCCCTGGTGTAGTCAGGGACTGCTGAATACGTGGATGTGCAAATACACATTTAATGCCCCATTGGCCTTGCTATGGGGCCTGGTTTCAGGAGTGTTTCTTCTGATTTCTATAGTAGAGTTAGACTCCTTGAGGATAGGAGTTTTCTCTTTCTTTCTTTTAAAATTTACTCCATTATAATTATATCTAACAGTGGCATCTGTTGTTACCTATCCATATATGTACATAACCTAACTTGGTCAATTTCATTCCCTAGTACCGCCCCTTTCTCTTCCCTCCACTTCCCCTAATCACCTTCCTCTACTCTACTGGTCTTTCTATTTTCATGAGATCTTTCCCCCCTCTTTTCCTTCTTTCTCTCCAGCTTCCACATACAAGGGAAAACGTACAGCCCATGACTTCTGGAGTCTGGATTATTTTGCTTAGCAGAATGCTCCTGAGTTTGAATTGCCTCCTTCTTTTATATTTTTCCAGGGATGAACACCGATCTGGGCACAGAGCAGGCGTTCAGTCCTGGTAGATGAATATAAAATGGGGCTCAAGTTGTAAGAAAAGCCGTTCTGGTTATCAGCTTTGGTTAGAGTCCTAAAATCATGGATGGCAGAGGCTATTTTATAGTTGGAGAGACTGAGGCCAGAAGAGAGGGAAGGGATTGGCAGGGTTGGGTCTTCACCTGTATGTTCATTCTGGAGGCTGTCTTCTTTCCATCGAGATCTCTCTCATCTACATTTCTAAATGAGCCTGAACTAAGAAGAGTAAAATGCCAAAGTTTCATGTGCAAGCGTCATTTGCTACCCTCCCATGTGGATGTAATAGTTGGATGAGTGACCTGCTTAGTGCAGGTGATTGGGCGGCTCTGAGCTTTCCTGGGGTGTGTGTTCAACCTTCAACTCACCTCAATCCTGGCGAGGCTGGTCCCACACAGGGTTGGGGCTCATCCCTCTTCCTGATTGTACCCTCTCTTTTCCCCACTTATTCAAACCTTGCCAGGCCTTGAAGGCCCCCTGAATTCAATGTAGTGCAATGAGATTCAGCAAATATTTTTGGAGGCCCTCATGAATATAAAACAGACACTTGCTAGGGTATGGATGGCACTAAGTCAAAAAGATTCCAGGGTAACACAGATCTGCTCACAATCAAGACTCAGCCCAAGACTAGAGTAGCAGTAAAAAGGTGCATTTATTGAGCATCTACTAAAGTATCAGACTCCATCCTGGGCACTTTATATTTGTTACTGCTAATCCTTAAAACAGCTGAGAAAGACAGGTATTAGATGCAGCCCAGTGTATTCCAATGAATTCCAGTTCTGTAATCAGTTCCTGAGGTTTAACTCCAACTCTACTCCTTATATATTAGGTATGTTTGGGAAAATTACGCACCTTTTCTGCATTTCTCATCCATAAAAGGAGGGTAACAAAACCTTCTTCATAGGAAGGATGTAAGGATTAATGATAAAATACACTTCTGGGGCCCAGTCACAGGTAAGTACCTGGCAAATATGTCCAGAGACGTGGGTAGATAGAGAAGGAGATGTAATAACGCTCAAGGAAAGCCTCAGAGGAGGCCCAGGCCATCTGCTGTGGCGGGGCGGAGGCTGACACAGGGAGATGTGGGACCTCATGCAAGGACACGTCATTTGAGCCAGGTCTCCAAGATGGGGTTGGGTGACTTCGGAGTTTGGTGACCAGCCAGGGCTCTGGTTACTATTGCCTTGAAAAAGCTGTCCTTGGGCTGCTTATCCAGGTATACCTGCAGGGTGTCCGGGCTGGGTGATCCAGACTCGGCACAGTACCAGAGGTGGGTGGGACTTTGTCTTTTCTGTCCTTTACTTATTTAATCTTTCCCTGCAAATGAGTGTAAACCACAGTCCTGTCAGCTGGGAAACAGGGTCCCCCGAGGTTCCCAGGTAATCAGTGCAGATCACAACCTGCTGTAGACCACCTATGGAATCTGTTAGGATAACAGGATGGCTGTGGACTTGAACTCTGAATCAACTAGCTTGTTTTGCTATTTGTATGCCAAAACCCTGGTGTTCTCCCCATCAGAAAGCAGCGATGGGAACCCCAAGTATTTCAGAATGTCTAAACCAGGCACCCTCAATACGCTGCCCTCAGCCTCCCATCGCCCAAGGCGTTGGGGGTGTAGTTGCTGGGTAATAAGATTTTCTAATGAGAATTGGGAAATCAGGTGAGATCCAGGAAAGCAAGCAAGCAGACAAACAGAAATCCCCACTCAGCAAACAACAACAGCAGCAAGAAGCACACTGTAAAAAATCAATAAATATTTGTGGTCTAGAATGAATGAATGAATACATGAATGGAATTTCCTGAAGAAAGTCTTATTACCAAAACCATCAGCTTATTTTAGAGGTCGATGGAGAACTAGGCCTGTTTCCCAGGAACTGTCAGTGCAGAATTAAATGTGCTTTGTGGCATTTCCATTCCGGGTAGTGAGTTATGGAGGGCTCTTCTCCCTCTGAGCTCGGGGCCATCTCTAGCAGAATGAGAGGCAGGGACTGAGGGATGGTGCCGGGAAGCTGCCGCACCTAAGGTGACAGGGTTAAAACTCACCCTGAACTTCAGTGTTAAGGGCAAGCCTTTTGGGGCCGGCTTCTGGAGTTTGTCACTATAAACTGGACATTTTCTCAGGGGCTTGTGGTGTTTATGCTTCTAGGGCTTAACTGTGTTGGGAAGCAAGAGTCAAGGTAAGACATGCTTCATTTCCACAACACACCAGACCCCAAACCTGATGATGCCAGCATTCCTACAGTACTTTATATTTCTTAAAGCTGCTTTAGCATCTATATCTCCATTAGAAATCCATAATAACTCTGTGTAAGGGATTGCTATCTCCACTGATCTGATGTGGCAAACTGAGGTTCAGAAAGGTAGAAGATTTCTTTGCATTACTGGGGGCCAAAGAGTCAAGGCAGGACTAGAAATCCTACTTCCTGACTTCCAGCCCAGCACTCCTTTCTCTGTAAGGTGCCCCCCAAAGAAACATCTGCCAAAGGAGAGATGATGCTTAAGGCCCAAGGCCTCTTGTCTTCAGGTGACCCGCTCATACTCATCATCAGCCACACACCCTCCTACCCTCGAGGAGACTGAATCCCCAAATCATCTGGCTACTTGGCACAAGTGCAGATTTGATGGGCCAACCCCAGAGGTTCTGATTCTGTAGAAATCTGCATTTTTAATGCACCCTCCAAGTGATTCTGCTGCACATTAAATTTTGCAAATTGCTGGTTTAGGGAACACAATGGATTTTAAAGGTCACTTGAACCAAAGTATCAACTTTCAACAGCTCCATTCAAAAATACATGTGTGCTACACAGGACTGTTGACAGATCACCTGATGAGATCAGGGCGATGGGAGGTGCAAGTCATGGGTTCCTGGGCATGCCTGTCTCCCACAGTGCCTTCTAGGAAGCTTTTACATACTATTCTGCACTGAATAATACCTTTTGAATGATTGACTAAATGTATTTAAAATTGCATTTCTTTCTGTTCTTTTTAATTAAAATGTATGGAATAAATTTTCTGCCTGTGCAATGAGTTAGATCTTTGCAGATAAGTGTTTTTCTGGGAGTTTCCATTCTGAAGAGGTGTGGCCCAGAGGACAAGAAGCAGTGGGGTGTCCCGGGGAGAGCATGAAATTGCATGTTCTCAGGCATCCAGCTGTGTGACCTTGGGGGCCATTCACTTAACCTCTGGGAACATCCATTTCCTCCTCTGTAGACCTGGAGGGAACAATTTACCTAATTTGTAGGTAATTGTGAGAAGATAAAGGAAGTGCTGTTATCGTGATTATTATTATTGCAAGAGGCCCACATGAATGAACGCAGGGCCTAGGGGTCTGAGTTTCTCCAGCAGTGGTGATGGGTGTGCCCATGGCCTTCCACCCTCTTCTCTGAGATATATAGGATCTGAACAGCTGGCCCAGGTTAGAGGATGTCTGACCAACTGACAGGTTACCTGTGACCTGGACCCAAGAATGGTATCACTCATTACCTCAGGTCTGCGTCAGATGATCACAATTAGCATTTGCATACTTTGAAGGATTTTTGGGGGGGATTTGACTTATGCCTGGCAGGGGTTCAATGTCTATTCGATGAACTTTGCTACTGCAACATCTTAGTGACCCACATTCATGGAGAGAGTGTTGCTGAGACAATTAGGCTGAAGTGACTCATTTAGAAATTATAATTAAAGCTTTTTTTTTTTTTTGTACTAGGGATTGAACCCAGGGGTGCTCAACCACTGTGTCACATCCCCAGCCCATTTTTTTAAAAAAAAATTTATTTTGAGATAGGTTCTCGCTAAGTTGCTGCGGCTAGCTTGGAACTTGCACTCCTCCTGTCTCGGTCTCTCAAGCTGTGGGGATTATAGGCTTGCACCACCGTGCCCAGCTAAAACATCTTTTTAGTCTCTAAGGACTAAATATGCCACCCACCCTCCAGGAACTTAAACCATATGTACAGGTCATGTCCACTGGTCCCAGAAGCTCTAAACATGCCACAGGTGTGATTTCCAGGGTGTGATTTCCAGGGTGTGAAAGTGGCAGTAGTTGCCAGTTTCTGTCCATGAATGTGAAGGCCTGTGCCTTGCCCAGAGGAGCTAATGTCACTCCCAGTGTCTTGTAGCACCAGCCCATTAGTTCCCAGCTTAGGAATCCCACCTGTCTCTCATGTCACTGAGAGACCTCAACTTATCATAGACCCCAACGTGACTTGGCCCCAGGACTTTTTAGATTACAGTTCCCTGAGGACAATAGATCTTATACCGCTGCAGTGTATAAAAGATTTCTCTGAGTTGTTAGCTTAACTTCTAGATTTCTGTTAGCCAGAAGATACTTGGTTTAGCACTTTTTGGACGACCAAGTATATATTGTTATAAGCGCTCTTCTTTATGTTAACTCTGTCCCCTTATTCCAATTAATTTTCTGCCAAGACTCTTCCCCAGCTAGCAGCTAACAGTAAATTACATTCCTGGGATTCCCCCTAGGGGGAGTGAGTGAGGTGTATGTGCACGTGCTTGGGCTCACGCATGGGCATGGGGGTGTATAAATGGGAGAGGACGATCCAGGTTCAGAACTAATGCTAGGGACCCTGTGAATGGGCAGATAAAGAATAATTTCCCCCGAGGGTCATACCCAGCCTCGGAGCATCCCATCTTCTACAAGAAGCGATCAAATGGAACTGCACTTGATTCAGGGGTAGCTAATCTACAAGGGAGATATTTTTCCATCTACGCCCCACCTGGCCTTTGTTGCCTTCATGGATTGCAGTTCATTTATACATGGATTCAGTTGCTTGTTAGTGCGCTCTGCAATACTTCCCTAAGGATGTAACTCTGCAGATGGACGACATTTTTTTATTTTATTTTCTTAATATTATTCTTGGCTTTTTGGAGAAGATTTTTTAAAATGATTATTCCTCCTGGTATTATTTTAGTTTCCAATTACAATGTGGATATACCCTTGCACACTGCTATTTTGTAAGTGGATGTATATGCTTATTGTTAATTGATTCCCCAAACAGGCCCCAAATGCTTGCATTTAGATTGTGTATTATATTACTTGCATGCCACCAGGCTGGCCCCTTGCCAGCAGGGGCTCTCGGCCTTGCCAGAAGCACAGTGGACACATCTCGTTTCCCTGACACCTGTGCAAACTAGCTTGCTTGCCCCTGGCTTTGCTCTCCTGGGAGAAGGAGCTAAGGAGCCACTCTGTTGAAGAGATGTCCCCAAACCCGAAATCCTTTTCTGTTTTTGTAAGAAAAGAACAAGAAAAAAAATTCAACTGTCATGCCCTAGACTATCCATTCTTTTGTGAAAATATAAAAGCAGTGGGAACTCTGGTTATAATGTCTCAATCCCTGGCCATCAGTGTCTAAGCCCAGATCCAGCATCTTGAACCAGTCCTCTGCGAAGCATTTTTGGGGCCTTAGGCAAGTTGAAAGAGTCCTTTCCTCTGGGCTTTCTCAGTCACTATTTAATCCCAGCTGTCACAGGGCAGTTTTACCTACTAATCTTTATATATCATCTCCAAACTGAATTTGGGCTGAGGCATTTTATTTCCAACAGTTTCCAGCATGTCCTAACAGTTGGTAAAAATATGAATGAATGAATGAATGAATGAATGAATATAAATGCCATCTTGGGGGAGTTATGCTGGAGTTTAACATCAATGATGTCTCATTTTTTAAAAAGGATGATTATCTATGTTTTAAAATAAAATCTGAAAGCCAAGGTGTGAAGCACATGAACAGCTACCCTGTTTGCCATAGCTGTGAATTGAGATGGATAATCTCAAAGATGTTTCATCAGTAACCCAGAACTGTGTGGTGTAATGAGCAACAGCTTCTTTGAAGAATGAGATTGCAATTGGAAGACTATGTGTCCTATAAGTTGAAGTAGAAAACAGACTGAATCTAGATTTGCATTCATTAGTATTATTATTTTGGAGGTAAGATGTGTGCTTTAAGATATCCAAGTTTAGATATGATATTAATTTGGACACTGCACATCAATAATTTTCTACAACAGTTGCTACAAAACCCATTAGTCTTACAGCACTTGCCCTCTTGGGCAAGCTGTTTGTTTCCTAATTATTCTCTGAAATTGGTGAACAATTTTTTTTGCACCTTTATGAATTTAACTAATATTCCCTCCTAGGGAAAGAGAGATTCCAGCCTTCAGTACAGAGCCCCAAATCCCAAAGGTAGACTTTCAGACATCACTCAAAAGGCAAGAAAGCCCTGGGAGAGAAGGTCAGGAACGGAGTTTCAGGATTTACAACTCCTAGCCAAGAATTGGTGGCTGCTTTCACCTCTGGGTGAGGCTGGTCCTGGCCATGATAAAGCCTGTCAAAAGCAGCTAATTCTGCAGGTTGGAAAGCAGCACCAATGTTTATGTAACACTAGCCTGAGGTTTAATGCCACAATTAAAAGAATAACAAGCCCTCCCGCTGAGAAGCCTTTTGGCTACTCCAGACCCTTTAATTCCCATCAGAAGGCAGCATGTCACTTCCAAGGGTTACCCACAACAGGGCTTGCTTTGGAGACCTAAAGGGGTAATTATTTTTGGGGAGGAGGAAGGCTGAGGTCAGCCTGGTTGGGGCGAGGGCCTGCCCTTTGTGCAGATATTGGAATGTCTCGGAATTCCAGCCAAACCGAATCAGCCAGGACTGGGTCTCATGAGAAGTTTCTTGGGGAGGTCATTTTGTCTGCCCTGTTGCTGACTCAGGCAGCCTTTCCCCAGCTAACTAGACTCAAATGAATTCGTGGGAAAAGCTCGGTCTCACTATTAAGCCTACCAAATGGAGCTGGGCCCTGAGCCCACTGTGTCCTTTGGTGTGTTGTGCCTGGTGCACCAAACTGTATGTTGTTCCAGGATGGCAGGGAGCCTGCTGTGCCCAGCTCACAGATGGCACAGGGATTGAACCTGTGGAGGGAAGGAATGGCCTTCCTTGCCTTCAGGGCCCTCTGTCTCCTCTTCTAAATTCCTCTTACATTTCAAGGCTGGTGCTCCACTACTCTGTGAGTTTATTCTTTTCCTGGAAGCCTTCTCTGATCTCTTCTATTACATGGTGCTAGGTCTCCTGTGCCCCCAACACTGATTTGCCCTCATTGCAAATCTTAAAGCTGGGTGAGCTTCTTGGAGCTAAGGACTCTTGTCTTATGCTTCTCCCCTCTTTGCTGCATGGAGAACAAGGTCTTTCACATGACAAACTCAATAAACGGTAGAAACCTAAAACCCTGGAGTAAGAATGGACCTTTGAGGTCAACTAGTCTAGCCGATTTGTAATTTTTTGCTCTTAAGTAGCAAATATGTACCTTTTGTTCTTTTAAAATAAACTCTTCTGGAGTCTCTTCTCCCAACTAAAGCAGATAAGAAATTAGGTTCTTCTAGTTGAGGAGAGTACAAAGGTTTGGAAATCCCATCTCTTATCTTTCTTCTACCCTCATGTTGGTCCCTGGAGCAGTGTTTGAAAAATTATGGCTCTGTGGAGCCTCTTCACTTTATAAATGAGGAAGCTGAGGGCCAGAGAAATAAAGTGGCTTGGGAGGTTCACACACTTATTTTAGTGGCCAATTTGGGAGGAGAACCAAGGTCCCCAAAGTATTGCCCAAGTAACCTTTCCACTTCATGATATTGACTTTCAGCTGAAAGAAAGGGGAAGATGGATGGAGGGATGGAAGGTGGGGGAGGGAAGAAAAGGAAACAAAGGGAATAATATATATATATATATATATATATATATTTAATTTATTCTAATTTTTTATAGGACAGCAGAATGCATATCAATTCATAGTACATATATAGAGCCCAATTTTTCATGTCTGGTTGTATACAAAATAGAGTCACACCATTTGGGTCTTCATACGAGTACTTAGGGTAATGATGTCCATTTCATTCCACCATCTTTCCCACTCCCCAGCCCCCTCCCTTCCCCTCCCTCTCCTCTGTCTTATCTAAAGTTTCCTTCTATGCTCTGCCTCACCTTGTCCTCATTATGGATCAGCATCCTCATATCAGAGAAAACACTTGGCATTTGATTTTTTGGGATTGGCTTACTTCACTTAGCATAATGTTCTCCAACTTCATCCGTTTACCTGCAAATTCCACGATTTTATTCTCTTTTAATACTGAATAACAAGTAATAATAGATTTTAATCCATTATAGATGAGTTGCATTTCCTCCTCTCGGACCCTAGCATCAACAAGCATGGTGCAAACCCCTCCCTTCAAAGAAACCCACATGTTAGGTTTTGAGAGGAGAAACTTTAGAAAGGGAATTTAGGGAATAAATATCAATGATTAATTCAACCACTTATTAATATTAAAATTTCACACTGCCCATTAACTTTGAAGTTATACAATTAATAATTCCTCCAGTTAACATAATCATTTGGGTCTTTGAGGATACTAGTCTGTGGAAAACCTGAAAACAGGGATGCAGAACATGTCCTGCTTCATATCTTAGAATGGCCTGCTTTAAAATCTTCTTTCCCTGGGTCTTGTTTCCCATGTTTTGTGCTTGTATGAACTACAAACCAGCAACTCGTGCCCTCGCCCAACCTTACCCTCCCAGTGAAAGTGCCTGAATACTGGCCAGGATGCTCCTGTTTGGTTTCTTCCTTAACACTCTCTTTTGATCCCTTTGTACTTCCTTTCCCATTGTACTTCATGAAGAAACAGAAATTTGGAATGATGAAAAGACCTGCCCAAGACCAACCTGGCCAGTTAGTATGAACCAAGCTTGCAACCCAAGTCTTCGATCCCTCTCTCTCCACCTTCTAGAATTATTTCTCACTTCAGCTCGGTGATGCTCTAATAGGTATGAAAAATGATTATTTAAAAAATCACAATATTCAGAATTCATAGCTATATTAAGAACCCTTAAAAACTCCTCCATTTTCAAACATTCATTGAACACAATATTTATCGATAAACTACTTAGTGTCAGATGTTGCTGTGATGTCAGATACGAGCTGCAGGACACTTTAATATGTCTGTGGATGGTGTGCTAATTCTGATTGGTCAACAGGTCCCCCTCAACTCATCCTAGGGGAAATCAGTGTTGTCATGATGTTTAACAGCATTTTTATTATTTTCCTGTTGTGTTTCAAGAGAATCCTGAATCTGGTGTTGGCATTTCTATTTTTGATAAATTGCAAACCAGGGGATGGAAGGTAATCATGATGAATAGGAATAAAACCAGATGTTAATATAGCAATTAACATTTTAATGGATATTAGTGATACATTAATAGCTATCTCAGTATCTGTAAGCCACAGGGAGTTTGTGGTTGTTATTTCATGGCTGTTTTTCCATTGCATCTTGAGGACACAAACTGGGCTTTATTCATATTGGTATCTTTCATAGAATTAAACCTAGCATGTCATAGATGCTCAGTCAAGTTCACTGACTGCCAAATATGTTTTCCAGTATCACCCCGTGTACAACAGGTAAAATAGGTCAGGTCCACCTTTACAGTGCTCACCAGAGGCAGAAACAGCACTTTCACACTTTCAAGATCATCAACTGGCCCCTTCTACATTTGATCAGAGTGGTTATCTACCTCTATGGCACCATCTTTGGAGGAATATTTTTCTTCCATCTGCTGACTGATACTATTGGCATCAATTCAGAGATGAAATTCAGAACTATAGGGCAGACAGAATAGGATCACAGCCCTAGAAGGCACATGAAAGATTTCAGTTTTCCAACACTCCAGGTAGAGCATTGAATAGAAAGAAACGGGTAGAGATGCTGTTCTCTTAGTCTGTGGTCCCCATGGAAACTGAGTCCATTTTTCAGCAGGGCAAAGAAGAAACTTCTGAGTTTTGAGTAGGGACAATAAGAATGGTACAGACCAGATAAGGTTCCCATTTCCTCAATCCACTCCAGAGATATATCTTGGCAGCCTTATTGTTTATGAGATCATAGTCCTGACTCTTACTGGAGATGTTCAGACATCTGGAGCCAGACACAATTCTATCAATTCTGACTTTTGCGTAGGTAAAAATCTAAACACTTTGCACTTTGACCTTTGCATTTTAAACGAAATTCAAACAATATCACAATCAACTTCCTAGTTGAGTCCTCTTTACCTTGACTGATTTAGAGGAAAGCCTCATGACCAAAGAAAGGCAGAATCATTCTATAATGAAATGTGCAGTGTCACTACATGAACGTCGTTATAATGGATACACCTTTGTCCCTGGTATACATCTCCCTCCATGTCTTATCAATTCAATGATGCTAGATATTTTTTTTTTTTGTCAGAGATGGTGATGGGACTTAAAGTAAAGTTTCTTCTGAGAAAGGGAACATCACAATTGATATTTACATTTGGGGTGCATGACAAAGTTTTCCTAGAATAAATTTTGGTTCAGAGACACAGAAACAGAAGTAAAACTTGGGGGAGAGGGTGGAATAGAAGATCAGGATGTTCCCCAGATGATGTCTGAATAGAGTTTGCTAAAAGACGGCCCTGCTCACCTCTACAGTCACCCCATCATATAAATTCTTAGAATGCTACTTTGCTGAAATTGGGGTTCAGTCACAGGATAGCATAGCCCTCATTGAAGTCTCTCTGACTGGGGACCACACAGGCTAATGGGAAATTCCAGGGGCCCATCTATATTGGAGCTTGGCTCAGAGAGACCTCAAAGTATCACTTGCTCTGATAATACCCCCGAGCAGACAGACCCTTGGCAATGGATTTATCTAAAAGTTACTGACAGAAAAGTACTTGAAAGCATTCTGAACTAGCCGTGACTTTCCACATTGAGAAATGATGTCTGGGAATTCCACTCTGCCTTCCCACCCTCCTAACTCACCTCCCCCACTCCAGTAATGGCCTCGTGATCTCATCCTCTAAGACCAACTTGAAAGGCAGAGTGAGTCTGATGTATGTAAATCTTGTGCCCTAGCCAGACTCTCCCTGAGACGCTGCCCTGAAGAAAATCTATTGCCTTAATCAATTACCAAACTTCCAAATGAAATGGATTGTTCTCTCTTGCTGGAAGACCATCAAGCCGTCATTTTTCTTGGTAATGACCAACAGTGCAGGAGGGGAATTGCATTTTCTCAGTGGCACTGGACGGAGGGTTCCAGTAAACAGGGCTTGGCCAGGAAGGCTTGGAGTTACCTGCCAAAATGATGGAAAGATATCTGGAAACCTCTCTGTACTACACTAGAGCCAACAAATTTCTCTTGACTGTTTAGTATGGGTCAGGCAGCTTGCTGGGTCTGGGAGATGTAAAATTGAGAAAGGTCCCTTCTCCTTGGTCTGGGTATCTCCACATCATGTGTTGCTTCCTTGCCCCCCATTCCTTCCATGTTGGTCCAGTTCACCCCCAATTCATGGCCATACCTAATAAGGATGTGAACTCTCTAAAGAGCTTAACTTCCACTATCTAATGGAAAGTGGAATGCTGCCTGGGTCCTGGCATAGAGTCCCTGAGCATTATCTTTCCCTTGCAATATGCTTAGGTACATGCATCTGGGATCCTGCTGCAGTTTACCTGTCCAGCTTCCTCATTTGCTTTTGGGTTTGAAACAGTGTCTCAACCTCTGGTCTGCCTCCCTTGGGTTCTTACTAGGCCCTTCTCTGAGAGTCCATTTTTCTAGCTTTTTTGCTATGAGAGTCCTGCCATCACTCAGGCACATGCACCTAACTCTGCCCCCCCCCCCACCTAAGCTCTTCCCGTTAGAGTATGTCCCCACCTGGTGCTCATCTCCCAGATGGGAAAACATTGGAGATTGATTAGATAAGTATGAACTGCTGTGATGTAACAAAGGTGAGCACCAAGTGCCAAGGACATGAGCACAGGGAAGGGGTGACTAGTTTGGTTGGAATAGGGGATGGGGTGAAGGATGTCCGGAACATCACATTTGAAGTAGGCCTTCAAGGAGGGGAAGGAGTACGCTTTCTGGATGAATCTTTAGGGAAGGCTGCCCTGAAAGAGTTCACCACTGAGTGTATTAGAGACTAAAAGGAATGTTTAAACTACTGTATAAATTCTAGAGCTTCAGAGATCCACTGCCCCAAGATAACAGTATCTGCCCTGGGGAAAAATTTTCTTCACGCAGTCAACAGTGAAATAATAATGCAAACTAGATATAATGCAGTGCTACTTTGGGTAGAAACAAGTGACAAGAATATGTCAAATGCCAAATGTCAGGCCCAGGTAACACCCTGTGGAAAGCTGGCAAGAGGAGTAAGTTTACTGGCATGGAGTGACCCAGGAAATGATTAAAGGGGAGTTCATATAGGAGCTAGGAGTGGGCACCTTTCTTCTGTCTGAAAAATCATTTGGTGGAGGTGGCTGGCCTCTGCCCTGTGGAGGGCTCTATTGGATTTCTAGGGCAGGAGTAAGAAACAAGAAGATTTATTTAAAAAATAACAGAACTCAGTGACACGTGTGTGTGTGAGTGTGTGTCCAAAGACACCTCTAACTGTGCAGCCAGTTCTGAGCCCTGGCTGGTGAAGAAGTGTCCTAAATGTGAAGTGAAGGGAATGGCCTTTGCAAATGTCAGCTGGAGATGCTGCTCTGCTGTGCCAGAGGGACACGAACGAGCTAGTGAGCTGTCACATCTTCAAATAAGTCCCTCCTCTGACTTGAACATCCAGCTCCCTACTCTGAGAAGGGCTTTGGTCCTTCTCAATGCTTCTGTCCTGGTGGGGCTGTCACCCACATGTGACAGGTGTGGCTGGAGGCCTCTTCACCCTGGGGTTGGATGGAGCATTGGTGTGGGTTACTTTCTGGAGTGACATTGGGACATTTCATAAGAGTGAATAAGCTGTCCCCTGCAAGCACAGCCTGCTCTGTACATCACTGGTGGCAGGTCTTGGTTATGGGAGCTCCCTGCCTTGACAGGTAGCAACTGCCTGGAAGGACTGGGAAGTGGGGTTGTTTGTTGAGGGGCAAAGCTTGCACATCAACTCCATGTTGCTTTCCATTTTCCTCCAAGGACAGCTGGGGCATAGGATAAACCACTGGGATCAGAATTCAAATTCCAACACTCCAGGCTACTGGTCTCCCCACATTGGTGCATATTAATTATCCAGAATGGTGGGTTTCATTGTGATATACATATTGGTGCATGCATATACTATAATTTGATAAGTTTCCCTCCCCAATACCTGTTTTTTTCTCTCTAGTTCTCCATCCTCCTGCTCCCCTTCTATTCTAGTGGTATCCCTTCTGTCTTGATGTCCTTTTTTTTCTTCCCCATTAGCTCTCATTATCATGAGAGAAAACATGATATTTGTCCTTTAGAGACCGGCTCACTTCACTTAACATGATGCTCTCCAGTTCCATCCATTTTCCTGAAAATGACATAATTGCATTCTTCTTTATGGCTGAATAAAACTCCCTTGTGTATATATATGCTACATTTTCTTTCTCCATTACTCTGTTGACAGACACAGGCTGATTCCATAAACCTGGCTATGGTGAGTTGTGCTGCAATAAACATGGGTGTGCATGTATCTCTAAAGTATGCTGACTTTAATTCTTTTGGATAAATACCAAAGAGTGCATTTACTTAATCTCACACACTGATTTTTCTCCCCTATAACATGGGAATTTAAGTGACTACTGTAAAAGCCAGAACTATCATCAGGTTTCAAAGTGAGAATAATTATAAACAACACTTGGCATACTGTAAGAAGCCTAAAAAAAATTTGCTGCTTCCATAGCCCTAATTTTATAGCCCTGAGGCTCAGAGATATTTAGTGTCTCACTCAAAGTCACCCATTAATGATAGAGCAGAGATGGGAATCTGGGAGGGAGAGGAGGAGGTGGAGGAGAACTGCTCTGAACTCAGCTCTGTCTCTAATCAGCTGTGGGATTTTGGACAACCCCCCAACCCCTAAGGACCCAGTTTCCCTATGTGTTAAGCAGAGGATGGAACAGATCCTCTCCAAAGCTCCCCCATAACCCCTGCATTCCATAGAGAAGCAACTGAGCAGGCTGTGTGCCAAGAGAGACACCGCAGTGGGGCTTCTCAAAGGCTTTGGCCTCAGCACCTCCTATGAGGACAAGTGAGTGGGGTGAGGGCCCATGGGGTATGGGAATCACAGCTACCAAAGTGGCAGATGGTTGACAACTTTTCCATTCTAATTTATTTTCCTTTCCCACCCGTGTTCTGAAATGTTGTTACAGTCTTACCTTGGTTTTCCTGTAAATGTGTTTTTGTCTTCTTTTATCCCACATTTTTTATTGGGGCTTTATAGTTGTACATAATGATGGGATTGTGGTTTCATATTTGTACAAGCACACAATATAACAATATAATTTAGCCATCATTTTCTCTTCTTTTAACCTTAATCTTCTCCATGAAAATAAACTAGAACTAGAGATTACTGTGACAAGAGTAGTGGGTTTTTCTGGAAAAATGTAATTGCGTTATCCGTAACATAAAGCTACAGAGACAGAGAAAGAGGTGGGGGTGGAGTGGCTTGTGGAAAATTTGAGAGAGGAGAGAGACAGAGAAAGCAGGGGAGGCGACAGAGATAAACTTGGACAGAGACAGGACGATGGCCCACCTCCTCTTTGTGTTCCTGTCTTCTAAGAGGTAGGCAATGAAACTATTCTATTGAGGAGTTGGGTAAGACAAGAAAAGCTATCCCATGAAGGGACTTGTGGAACTTTCATTTTTCTTCTTCTTCTTGGACTTTTCTGAGACCATTGATTATA
This sequence comes from Urocitellus parryii, assembly GCF_045843805.1. Taxonomy (NCBI): domain Eukaryota; kingdom Metazoa; phylum Chordata; class Mammalia; order Rodentia; family Sciuridae; genus Urocitellus; species Urocitellus parryii. The sequence continues at coordinate 27,683,464 of NC_135543.1, forward strand.
CAGGAGGCTCAAGAAAGAGTCAGGACCATCTACCTTTGGTCTCCAAGGTCAGGTTATGGATTCTTGCCCCCACCATTGGGCCTTGGATGAATCTAAAGGCAAGGATTTGGAGGATGCTGACATTGCCATCCATAAAATCAACTCAAGAGTCCTAGGAGCTCAACACATCTTGATATTGTGGGGTTCTATGTACATTTTTACACGTTTGCGTCTTGTTTCCACAGCTACTGGAGAGCAGGCATTTTGGGATGAGCATGAGGCCTTGAGCCTGGTGGGCCCTAAATGACTTCCTGCTGATTGCTGGCCAGTATCTTCAGACAGCTTCTCTTGGGCAATGGATGGAGAAGTGCCTGGGGTGGAGGAATCCACCATATAAACACTGGTCACTTCTAGAGGAAAACATTGTAGATGGTTGGGCACCCCGAGGAGTCTGACAAGCAAAGAGATGAAGGCCCCGGCCCTTCAGTAACTCAAGATTCTCTTTTAAAGCCTTGGGGAGAGAAATCTCAATTAAGGCGGGCCCTATAAATAAGTCAAAAGAGGAAGAATCAGGAGGTCAGCCCCAGCCAGGAGCAGGAGATCTACCCACCCGGTTTTCTAGGGAGCTGAGTTGCCTCCGTCGGCCATGTTGGATGAGAGCATTCCTGAATATTTGTCTTTATTACCTTTGAGGGTGAGCAGGGTACACTTAATCTATTTTAAGCTGGTATTATAGGCTTGGCATGGCTCCTGGGAGGCTCTTGCTTGTGCAGGGATATTTGCCCCTGTGCCAGATGGCCCCAGGTTGTCATGTTTTCCTAATTGATTGTTCTTCTTACCTTTTCTCACTGATCCCTTGTGTCCCCGTTGTATACTGCTTCCTTATTTTACATATACTCACGTGAGGGAGAGCTATGGGGAAGCTCTCCATGTGCCTGTCAACAGGCCAACTTTTTTTCATCTGTAGGTAGATTGAAAGTCACTCCTAGGACGATGTCCCAGCCCCCAAACTGAGGTAGGGGCTTTGCTGTGTGCTTTCTTGACTAAAGTCCCTACCACCCTGAACACAGGTACCTGCTCAGAGCTCTACCCTTACCCCAGGTGGCTCTGTGAGGACAGAGGCTATGCTCACATGCACTCTTCAGTGTCCAGGACATTGCTAGGTGACAGTTTAGTGTTCAGTAAATGTTTGTTTTATTATTATTTTATTTTTTAATGCATAGATATGTGTGAGCTGAGAGGCAGTCTGATTTCTTCCGCAGAGTCAATCTCTTCTCTTGATGGCGGGTCCAGTTGCCGACTTCTACAGGGAAGGGGGTGGTCCTCCTGCTCCAGCTCCGGCTTGTTTCCTCATTGTCACCCACCCATCCAACCTCTGCAAGTCTGATCCTCCTGCCTCTTGACCCTGATGTCCCCCCTACTCCTCTGCCTTAGCAATCTGCCATTGGGCTTGGAGCTTACCTTCTCTAGAGGGCGTTCCCTGCACTCCAGCCCTGGATCGCTCCCCTTCTCTGCTCTGAGATGTTCTTTTCCATTTATATCTCATGGAGGGGACTCAGGAGGAGACACTGTCTCCTATTATCATACTTTCCTTTTCTTACCCAAAACAGACAAGGTAGAGCCACAGGGGGTAACAGACACCACCCTGTCCACCCTCTTCAATGCACAGACTAGAATTTGAAGCCAGGAGCTCAAGTGGTGACAGACCTGGGGAGGAACGTCAGGTCCCTTCACCTCAAGTTCAGGGCAGATTCCAATTCACCTTCATCCTTAGAATTTTGTCAATATGTCACCCTAGCCCAGAGGTGGTATCTTAGTTTCCTAGGACTGCTGTGACAAACGACCACAAACCTGGTGACTTAAAACAACAGAAATGTATTCTCTCACAGTTCTGGAGGCCAGCAGTTCAAAATTATGCTTCCTCTGGAGGCTCTGGGAAGAACCATTCTTGCCTCTCCACCTGGGCCTGTGTCTTTACTGGCCCTTTGTTTCTCTCTCTCTCTTTTAGTCTCTCCTACCATTGGCTTTAGGGACCAGGCTATCTAGGGTGATTTCATCTTGACATCCTTAACTTATCTGCAAAGTCCTTATTCTGAATAAGCTCACATTCTGAGGTTCCCAGTAGACATATCTTTGGGGGTGAGGGAACTAACTATTCCACGAAGTGCAGCTGGATGGTCAATTGACGGTAGCACTGTTGGTGTATGCTCAGGACCACAGGACACCTAGAGGGTTGCTCTGGGGGAGGTGACAGGGATTTGATGGAGAGAAAATTTTTTGAATGTTCTGAAGGAGGAGAAAGTGGATGATAGGGCCTTAGGGGCTGCTGGGAGCAAGGCTCATTGGGAGACTTGAGGGTGGGGCCTCAGTGACTGTGTGGGCATCAGGGTCAAGGGACAGAAGGATCAGACTTGCAGAGGTTGGATGAGTGGGTGGCTATGAGGAATCAAGCCAGGGCTGGAGCAGGAGGACCATGGGACCATCACTCTCCTGCAGAGGAGGGGCTCATGCTGGGAGAGCAGCTGGAGAGGTCACCCCGTTGCCCGCAGCTCCTGCTGGGAGACTAGGGAACCCTTTGCAGGAGGTGGAAGGGGGTAGGCCTCCCACCAGAAACATCCATTTTTCCAGGAAGGTGCTTTTCTGTGCTCAGCTGGGCCCTCCCCGCCCTCATTCTTCGGAGAGAATCCACATTCAAACAGACAGGGGTGAAGGCAAAGGGCCCTGTCACACATCCCAGTAGGCTACTTGAGAAGAAAATGAGAGGGGACGCGATGCTAGGCTTTGTGAAACACGTAGGCGGGCCTGTACACAAACATCGGCTCATACAAATAAACCAAACCTGGCCAAAAATAACAGAAAAGGCGACAGATGCTTCCAATTAAAATGTCAGCCTCTCTCGAGAAGCCGAATTTTCACGTGGTATGGGTGCTCGGGGGGCCGAGGACTACTGGAAGGGACCCCATATGGAAATCTGTTTGCATTATATCACGTCCCAGATGCCACGTAAGACACTGGCCTGACCTTGCAATTAACACATTGGCTGTTTCTGGGGTGCTGTACGCAGATGCGGGGAAAAATCAGAAAGTTGTGAAATAGAATGGTTGTTCCCACCGAGTCCCATAGGAAGTGAGGGACCCCGGAGTGGTCTCAGGCAATGTTATTGGGGAGGGGGGCTTCCTCACCTCTCTCTCTTTTTTTTCCTGTATTTCCCCATGTCCCTCAATGTTGTTATGAAAGAAAAATCAGTTCACATGAATTATAGGCTGTCTTAGTGGGGAAAAGCTGTCAAGGCTCAGAAAGGTTTGTGTGTATGTGTGTGTGTGTGAGTGTGTGTGTGTGTGTGTGTGTGTAGCTTAGACAAGGGGTGCCCTCTAGATGCTATAACCGGCACACCTTAAGTCATAGCCTCCCCTAACCCCTGCACTCCCTTATTCTGCACAAAATTGTTCTTTCATACTTTCTTTGCTATTTTTTTTTTTTTTTTTTTTTTTTACTAATAGTAGTTCCTCATTCCCAGGGCAGATTTGTTATTTTTAAAATTTTTAAAATTTAAACAATTTTCCAAACTCTTTCTCTCCAGCCTTGGTTTGGTAACTACATAAGGAAACCAATAAAGGAAATGGCAGATCAGCAGAAAAGGAGGAAAACAACATCATTCTTTCCAAAATCTCACTGTCTCATCCAACTAGCAGGGAACATGTGTGTTTAAGGTTGCCTCATTCTGATAAATGAATCTCCTTCTAATTATTTTTATTACCACCGCTCTTATAATAAAATCCACATATTACAGCTATAGATCCAACCTGAGTAATGTCCACAAAAAGGAAAAACAATGGCGAAATTAATGAACTGAATCCTCATTTGTGTTTCTGTAGGGAAAGATGATTTTTGTTGTTTTTAATAAGCTCCTGGATTGAGTTGCTACCACGGGTCTGGGCTTGCTAGGTCTGGGTGTCCACTGGGTAAAGCGAGATGTGAAACTCAAATATTTTTATGTGAACTCAAACACATTTTCATTTCTTAATGGTCACTATTACTAGCCAGATAAGAGAAAGACCTATCTGCATAAAACAAACACATGATTAGTTTTGACAACAGGACGTTAATTAGCAGCCATAGAGATGGGAAGGTTCTGGATGGGAACAATTATGCAGACAAACCCACAGTATGGCTACAATGTGCCAGGGTCCCATCCCTTACCATATGGCTGCAGTCTGGCAAATGGCTCGTTGGCAATTCATTACCATATCGCCTGGAACTCAGGAGTGAATAGTTTATGATTAGCCAATTCATTATGCTATCCTTGGTAGCTCAAGGGGACCCTGAGGGCTTGCCTCCCCCATTGTGTTATTTTAAGGACATATGACAGGGAAGGAACAGCCCTCCCCTCCCCAGCTGCCTCAAAGTACTATTTGCTGGAATTTAGATAGAATCTTTCAGAAGAAAACAAACAAGCAAAAAAAAAAAAAAAAATCCCCAGTCATGAACTATAGCCACAGCTGGAATTACTGGAACATTCCAGGAGATGAAAACAAAGATTTCTTCCTTTGTCCGACTGTGGATGCATCAGCCAACTTGGGAGTACACTTGGCTATAGCATGATCAGGGACAACTAAGGAATAAAGACCATTAGACCAAAAGATAGGAAGCTGAGTTTCTGAAAAGGAGCCTGATCAAGAACCTCCACCTCAGAACCTGCAAAATGGATAGATTCCTTTCTGTCTTATTTACTTACTGAGTGGGGTGAAGAGCATCATGAGAGAAGGGTCTTTGGTGGGAAAACTACCCTGAGACTGATTAATCCAAAGCAGACCAGCATATGAACTATCAGAGAGATTTATTTTTAACCCATTAGAAGATGGGCAAGGTCTCATTGGGATCCACTACCAAAGGGCTCTGTGGTCTCCATCATTTAGTACTTTTGACTAGAGTTGCCAAGAAAGGGTATAGAGACTTTGCATTAGGTAAAAAGAAATAAATTAATTAAAAAAAAGTTGGGTCTGGGAACAGACCAATAGGAACATTTTTCTCAGAGGCTGAAGCCTGCCAAAGCCACAGCCACACCTGAGAAGGCAGAGACCCTGGAAGACAGGAGGGTTGCAAAGGCAAACAACCCAAAATAGAAAGAACAGGAAAGGAAAGGAGAGCAAGTAAGAACTCAACCTCCCGCATCATCAATCTGACCTAAAAGAAGTGCGCTTGCCACACTCAACACTAATCACACATTTAATTAACGCTAATTTTGTTTCCTTCGTAGATTTCTTGGAGGCTCTGGGGAAGACTTTCCATGGCCCAGGTCTCTGGTAAGAGCTGTACGGGGAACTTTAAAATCATGCTTTCTTCTTCTTGTGATAAATTTCACTGTAGCAAGTGGTAGAGGCATTAAAAAAGAAAAAGATTTTATTGACCACTCTTTAGAAACAAAACAGAAACATAGGTCCTTCTTAGAATCCTGTGGTTTAGAAGACTCCCCGCCTAGAAAATCCAGAGAACTGGGTCTGGGTTCTGGGTCAGACACTAATTAATGCTGCAACCTTGAAGATGTCAATTAACTTTCTTATGCCTCGGTTCTCCCATCCTTTGAGTGACTGTAAAGTAAACTTCACTATGTTGGTAAGATGAGCTTCATTAAAATGCTTCTTGCGGCATAATTTTACTAATCCAAATGACAGTGTGGGTCAGAGCTGTGCTTTCACTTTAAGAGTGTGGGAGTGGATTTGGGTACTTTTTAGTTTGATCACTCTCGCACCCACGATTCAATATCGTTGCCTATGTTTACGATATGGGGCAAATAGTGACCCTAGTCAACAGCACAAACTCTAGATATCAAACTGTTTCTATGAGAATGTGATATATTTTTATAGTTCCCTTGTTTCATCTAGCCCAAGCAAATACCTGCAGTGTGCCAGGTGCCCTGCTGGTCTCCAGATTATAAGGAAAAACAAAGGCCCTGTCTTGGAGGAACTTTGCTTCTGGTGGTGAATTAGAGCCATAAACAAGTAAATTTGGTTTGAGATGAAACAAAAGACTATCCAAAGGTTTCTCAAAAGATTTTCCCCAAGAATCATCTTTATTGGAAACAATTAGGATGTTTGTTAAGAAAGCATCTTTCTGCCCTACCCACATGTCCTGAATTTGAATCTCTGGGGTTGGAACTTGGAAATCTGTGTAACAAGTCCTTAGGGCGTCTTCTGCCTGTCATTAAAGTTCACCATGGGAAAAGTCAGCTAAGGGGACCTATAGAAGGTTGGCATCCTGCATTTATGGACCACTTATTTGAGCTCTGTTTTCCTCTAGGCTCTATAAAACATCTGGGAGCATCTAGTATAGGATCTGTTCCTTCTAGGATATTACAGCCCACACTTATCCCTAGGAGTCATGAAATTAGGACATCATATCCAGGGGTGAGGGGGAGAAAAAGCAGAGCTGAAGCTCCTCTGTCATGTTAGTCTTGCTCTAGCCAAGATGCGAGAGCTTCTTTCTCCTGTGACTCTCTTTTCCACAGGGTAGAAAGCACTTGACCTGGCCAGGGAGACTTAGCTTTGCTCAGGATGCTGGGGCCACTCTGGCCTTGGGAAGGTGGTAAGAATCTCTTGCAGTGTCCCTTGTCTCTGTCAGGGCTACTGTGACTGTGTACTTCATTATCAGACCTTGGCTGTGCTCTGGACCCTCCTCTGTCTTTGCCCCGTGTCCCAGGACCCTCCTCTGCAGCCCTAGCTTGTCTGTGTCTTTCTCCAGGGATATGCCAATGCCAGCAGCCCTGTGAATGGAGGCAGTGCTACCTTCTCTACCTAGTGATGTGGCACAGTGTACACATTGTCATAAAGAGCATTGGAGTAGTTGGGTACAGTGGTGCACTCCTATAATCCTAGCTGCTTGAGAGGCTGAGACAGGAGGTCGTGAGTTCAAAGCCAGCCTCAGTAATGGTGAGGCACTAAGCAATTCAATGAGACCCTGTCTCTAAATAAAATACAAGATAGGGCTGGAAATGTGAGTTCAATCCCCAGTTACAGCCCACCTCCCAAAAAGCATTGGAAATACATAGCAATGTGCACATTTTCCAGATAGATGGCATGTTTATTATGTAGATATGTTTTAGGGATTTAGTTAAATTTACAAAGCTGGTCAAAGGCAAACCCATGCTTGGACTCTTCTTATTCAACTATAGTACCATAATAATAAAATCCCTTAGCAAGGGAATGCTCATGGACAGGACACAGTGGAGGGTCACTTGTCTTTTCCTGGGTGTGTCCTTTCTTGGAAGGACCTCTGACACCTTTGGTGAGCTAGCTAACCAGAGTGGAAATGGCCTGGGATGTGGAGTTCCCTCAGTCCCTTACTCTCTTGTGATCTTGAGCAATATTTAGCCTTTCTGGACCTTAAGTCCTTTGTTGGTAAATGGGATAAAAAAACTTACACCTGAAGGTATTGTTGAATGGATTGAATGAGTGTAGGTGATGTCCTTGGATGGATGAGTATTGACTTCTCCCCCCTTTTCTTATTCTCCTTCCCCTGCCCAGGGACCCTCAGTCCCTCCTCTCATCTGCCCTCATTTCTTCATGGAAACCAGAGAGAACCTGGTGAAAAGGCAGATGTGGATTCACCTTAATCTTGCTCTTTGGTTTGCGTCTGTCCCTAAATCCCCACCACTCTGCATTTCAGCTGGCACAGGAGGGGCTGGGAACAAGGAATGAGCAATGGTTACCTCTGTCTTGCTCTTTCTTGGGGAGCTGGAGACCTAGACATCCTTCTAGAGACTACAGACATTCATGCACCAGGGTATAGCCAGGACATCAGGTCAGAAAGTATTTTATAGCACACCAAAGAGACATCAGAGCTCCTGTGGGTGGATTCAAATAGTGACCAAGAGGACAGGAGGAGTGATTATTTCTTCAAAGGCTAGTCTTTCCCATATATTGTATTCTTTCTCTCCATGCCTCCTTTTAAAATTAGTAAATGGGCAATTATTATCAATTTATTTACTACTTCTTATAATTACATTATCTATGATTAACTCACTGGAGTCTAATTTGACTCTGGAATTATTTTGTAGGAGTCTCCATCATTGGGCATGGGGTAAGCAAAGCCTCATTCTTTTGTGCTCACAGAGCTCAATTATGAACTTGGAGAGGGACAAAGTAGAGGATGAGAAAGGGCAGGCGTCCCAGTCTTGCTGAGTTGCAAAGTCCCTCCACATTCATCATTTCATTTGATACGTAACACTAGCCGTATGAAGTAGCTATCATAGCTATTATCATCCCATGTCTACAAACTGGGAAGTGGATCCAGGTCAAATTGTGGACATGGTGCCCAAGATAAAATTAGAACTCACATGACATCCTGTTGGTCCATCTTCCCCAACATACTGCATCTCCAAGGCTAGATCATTGATTAATAATTTTAATGGTGATCATTTCTGTTGTATTCTCCTCAAGTTATGATTGTTAAAACGCTAGGTCCAGACAATGGTTTAACAGTGACATTACTGTTGAGGTCAAAGTCTTGGACAAGTTGGTGTGTTCTGCAGCTAGAGAAGTTTTGTGGGATTGTGGGAACAGAAAAGCAGACTATGGGGTGTAAAGGTAGATATGAGAAAGGGGAGGTGGCGGAAATACTTGTTCCCAATGTGGCAATATGGAGAGTGGAGAGATGGAATGCTGGCTTGGGGGTGGGGGCAGGACTAAGGAAAGTTCTCTCTCTCTTCTCCTTAAAAATGAGAGATGAAGTAGAATCTGATTGAAAAGGAGTGACTAGGTGAGAGGGAAGGAGCCTGACTAGGAGATAGCAGGGGCTGGACCCTGAGCTGAGATGGAGCAGACTGGAGACTCTTCTGGTGCGGGAGTAGAGATGGGAGGGAGAGGTGAAGATACAGAGGAAGCGTGAGTTTCTTGCACATTTCCTACCAGTTCCATCCTTATGGCACTTATGGTGGTGCACCAGGAAGCAAGCAAGCTACACCATCCAGTCGGGCTGCTTCCTGTCCCTTCCAGGCACAGGTTTCCTGACTCTGGACCTCTGGCAGCTCCTCACTGCCCTTTCCAGTTGGCTCTGTCTATTTTGTGGCATCAGGCACTGACCCTGCCAGGTGCTACCCCAGCCGTTCCCTGTGGCCTCTCCTGAACCCCTAGCCTCACAGAACTCTCCTGGGGATGATTTCAGTAGTAAGTATAGAAATGCATTTGGGCAGTTATTTTCTTTGTTAATGATTTATTTGATTGCTAAATCATTTAGAAAACTTACACTACACAGTGTACAGATATATCAGGCTATAGTTATACAATAGATTATATTTGGCAATTTCTGTTTATAAAGGTTTTTTTTTTCTGGGCCTTGGACAGGAATAGGTTTCCATATTGTTTCTAAGGCACACAGTTTTCCTATTTCTCTTTTAGCTCCTTTTCCAGTGACAAAACCTCTCAAGCCTATGTAGGAAATATTTTCAATGAGACCTTGAAGCACATATGGGGCTTTTTCCCTGCCATAAACTTCTCCTGTTATTATCCTCGTCTTCAAGTTCCCTTTCTAATAGAAGGTGTTCAGAAGGCTTTTGAAGGCTGAACCAGATTGCAAGAACAGCTTCTGCAAGCTCGAGTCATTGGACCATTTTTCTCCAGGGACAGACTCATCCTCTAAAAATTCTTTTTGCTCTTCATACTAGCTGGTGGCTGCTTTCCCTGCTAGTGAGACTGTCCATGGCAGGACTGTGATGGTGCTGGGACTTGTTTTGGAATCTGCATTTTCTCTTTGGGGACCCTCTGTCTGCTGTTCTGCATGTCTAATATGCTCATTATCAGCCCCATGCTATACCCTGGTAGCAATGTGTGTATATCAAGGTTGAAATATATTTTGTTGGGCAAGCTCAGAGCCAGGCGCCAACAGGTAGGTCTTCTCTGACCACCTTTCACCTAGTTTCTTGCCCTACTACTCTTTGTCACTCTGGTTTATTATTCCATGTTGGGCATATGACGTGTCACCTCCACTTGAAAGATGGTTTTGTCTGTCTCAATTGAACATGACCCCCATGGGGACAGAGGCACTCTGTTTTGAACCTGCTGTGCCTCTACTGGCTTAGCATAGTACCTGGCACCTGGTTGGGACTCCACACCTTTTTGTTAAACTAATCCTTGAGGGAATCTGGCTATCAAGTCAAGGCCTGCTTGGACAGCAGTGAGGAGACAGCAGAATTGGGAATAAATATATCCAGATTCACCTCCCCTCACTTCCATCAGCTGGCTTCTAGCCACCATGTACCTCACTGCTACCACTTTCTGGTAAAGTGAGCCACCCCCTGCAGCTCCTTGCAATGCTGATATTCTTTGGATTTGGAGGAGGAAGGGAAGTATAGGAGAGAATGTGGGTTTTGCTATCTGGTGTGGGTTTATGTTCTGGTTCTGATATTAACTTGATGATCTTCAAAATGTGAAGTTCAATTGTCCCTAAAGAAAGGTAGACACGGCCAGGCTTGGATTTACAAGTGGCCACCCTATTCTTTCCTTTCTGGAGAAATAAATGAGGATGCTAACAAAGGATACCCACTTTCCAGCCCACCAGACTTGACTTCGAAGCTGCCATGCACAGCACATGTGAGGTGCTTGCTTTTCTTCTGACAGACATGATGTGGCAGGGACATGGCTTTCCATTCAGATGATTGAGGATGCGATTTGATATTTCTATTTAATCCTTAGACAATATCCTTATTGGGTCAACTCAAATCCCAACAAAGCCTTATGTGAGGGGCAGTTGGTCCCTGTTCACAGAGTACAAATATTTTATCAAAGTCCTCATCAAATGCCTAATGTGTGCAGGAAAAATAGATTCGAGGCACAGAGGAACTTAAAGTTAAGAAACACACCCAGAATCTATAAAACCAATAGACTAGTATAACGAAAATCAATGAAGAGAATTTTAGTCTCTGAGTCAGAAGACTAGAATTCTGTAAAGCTCTGTGGCTTAACTGCTTATGGAATAGTGGTTCTGAGCCTGATCTCTGGATTCAGAAGGCCTAGATAAAATCTTGGCTTTGCCCTGGACTTGCTGTGTGACTTGGGTTATCACAAGGTTTAATTAATATACATAAAACATTCAAACCTGTGCCTGACACCAAGTGTGTTATCTCTAGTGATGTTATCAGCAACATTATGAGCTATATGAGGACAGATATGTCAATTCTATCTTTATGCAGCAATGTCCTCATTCATACAACGAGGACAGGACATTTTCTCTTCAGACTATGCTGAGAAGATTCTTCCTCCTCATCTGACCCCACATTTTTTATTATCTTGGAGTTTCACATAGATTTTACTTGAAGAAGAGGCTCTGAAAAAAAAAAGTTGCAAGTCGCTAGGCCCTAAGGTCTAAGACCCAGCCTTAATAAAAGCATTTGATTCTCTGGAGTGAAAAATATCCAGTGGACAATAGATAGTGAGATAAAGTGGTCTCAGAGGCTGCTATAAGCCGGGGAGGCCTCCTTGGAGGAGGTGAGGTGGAAAGTTAAAATTTGTGAGTTTCTAGCAGTTGATAAACCTGGAAGAGAAGCTGCAATCCCTAAAGTGTTGGAATTGTGGAATACTAATAATGTGGGGAACCAAAGCTCTGGAAGGGGAAAAGTTTCCAAGCCTAAGTCCGACATATTCCTGGACTGAAGGAAAGTGGGTGGGAAGACAAGCTTAAGTAGAATTGTCCCAAGTGGAAGTCTGACCCAAGTGTGAAACAACCAGAGGCAAAGATCACTGAGGAAGTCAGCACTACGCCATACGCTCTCGTGCATGGATGGGAGAACAAAGTCCAAAGGAAGCAGGCTCTCATCCATGGGCAGAGTTACTGGCTATGGCAGCTACTAATCAGCTGTTGATCAACTAGCTTTTGACCTTCTTCCCTGGAAGTAAAAATCCCAATTTTTTTCACTGGACACATTATTGATCAAATTAAAGAAAACATTTCCTAGCCTCCTTTGGTTAAGGGCTTCCAGGAAGGAATTTTTAGAAGCATGTACCCCATTGATGGGGGACCATTTGGTGCTCCCAACCCCACTTCTTCCTGCTTCCTATTTGGATGGCTCAGAGCTGAGGTGGTGATCTCCTATCATGAAGTCACCTTGGAGATGGAACCCATGTGACTAGGGATGGCAGAGTAGAAAAGCAGAAGCAGCTTGAGTCCTGGGGACATCACAGAGCCATCATATTGTCCTTGTACTGTGACCTCTGGGTTTCTTGTGAGAGAAACACACTTTCTTCACATTTCAGCCATTTGATAGCCCTGGGCTTTCTTTCTAGCCACGGAAGGCTCTAGAGGAGCTGGGCCTAGCCAGGACCCTGGTGCTACTTGGCTACCTCGCTTGGTGGAGCTCCTTCCAGTACCCCACGGCCCCCGTGTGTGGGGCTGTGTCCGTGTGTGTGCCTGAGCAGAAATCCAAAGCCAAAATGATTTTCAAAGCTATCAGCTCTGCTCTCCTGCAGCCCCTGTCCCCATGCCTTTCTCATTTCCACTGGAGGGAAGAGAGGCAGTTGGCGACTCAGTTTTTCTTTCCTTTTCTGAATTGTTTACTCAATTGCACAATGTACACTACCCAGAATGTTATAATACTGATCTTTTTTTATGGTTTTGTTTTAGTTCCATTTTAATGAAACATTAATACGTACGATCGAATTCTCTTTATATTCTCTTGGTGCAATTTTTCTCCTGAAAAATCATTTTCCTGAACTTGTTCTCATTCTTCTGCATTTTTGTGCTTTTACCAAACATACGTTTGAGTCCATAAATAATTAATGGCATTTTTTGGTATGTTTTAAAACATGTGCCTACATGGATACTGTGGTTGATTTTTTTTACACTCAGTTAAAGTTTTCAAATATCATCCTTTTTGATATGTGGGTCCAGCTCACCGAAGCTCACTTCTGTGGCTGTCTCCTGCTTATAGGATGCCCTATTGATGAGTATATAGGTTGTTTCCCAGTTTACAATATTGCAGATAATTCAATAATGAAAATAATTTTGCATGTCACAGGAATTAGAGTTTTCCTAGGGTATGTATTCTAGACATAAAACTAGTTGTTAAAGGGCATGCTTATCTTCACTTTTAGAAGATATTTCCAAATGATTCTTTAAGGGGATTATAACAATTTGCATTCCATTTGGATGACACTACCCATTTTCCCACAGAAAGTTGATGATGTCAAACCTTCTAATTTTTGACAATGAGAGAGGTGTGGGAGGGTATATTTTTGCTTTGACTGGCATTTTTTTTTCTGATTACTAGGGATGCAGGGTATCTCTTCATATCTTTGTAGGCCATCTCTGTTTCATTCCTGTGAACTGCTTGTTTTCATATTTGGCACATTTTTATGGGGTTCTTGATATTGCAGTCTACTTTCCCTCCACGTGTTTTCAATATTAATTTTTTGTTGGTCAGATGCATTGCAAACTCCTCCTTCAAATCTCTCATTTGTCTTTCAGCTTTGCTCATAGTGTCTTTGGCCATAGAGAAATATTAAATGCTAATATCATCAAATTCTCTCATCTCTTCATATTTTGGTGGGATCTTAAGAAATTCTGTCCTTTTTTTTTTTTTTTTTGGTGCTAGGATTGAACTGAGGGCTTTGTGCATACAAGGCAGACACTCTACCAACTGAGCTATATCTCTAGCCCCCAAAACCTTTTTCCTGATTGGATTTTATAAGAATTATTTCTCTAAATTTTCTTCTAAAATTTTTTAAAAATGTTTTTCAAAACTTTAAAAAAATCCTTTAGCTTTTAATCAATCTGGAATTTATTCTCAATATTTTATATGAAATACAGTGCTGATGTTAATTCCCAGTACAAAGAGCCTATTTTGGTGACATTGTATGTCACATGTCCCATTCTGGGCCTACTTATATGTAATTTCCCTTCATTTACCAATTTCTAAAATGGCATGGATCTTTTTCTGGACTTTCTGGTTTATATATGTTTATATATGATAGTGGTGTAAGTTCTTCTTTGCATCCTTCTTTTGACCATTTTCCCCTTTTTACTTCAATATGAATTATATGGCTAGTCTTTTAATACACAGCTTCCTTTCTACCTCCTTCATCAAAGTTTTCTCTCCCATCCCAGTCATTCCAAAGATCTAGGTTCCAGCCCTGACTATGCCACCCAATGCCTGGAATCCTTGGGAAGTCACCTAGCCTCTCTGAGTTTTAGTTTCCTCAGCTCTCAGATCTGCTCTGCCTACCTTACAGGGCTGAGGAAATGATTAATTGAAATCAGAGTGTTAGAATGCTTCGAAGATTTCAAAGCAATGATCTCAGGATGGCCTTAGACACAATGTGAAATTCAGACTACTTTCCCCTCAGCTTTTTCCTCCTGACCCTCCTTTTTCCCCAAACTTCCAATGTTGAGATGCAAAAATCTTCAGGGGTTGGGGGGCACTTATCATGATAAGGGGTTAGAGGCAGCTTAAATTCATAAGCCCGAGTCCCATTTTAGACTATCACTTTGTGACTTAAGGTTTAAGTACTTAAACGCTTTGAATCTTAATGTCTTCTTCTTTATAAGAACCTCAAAATAATTTTCTTCTCCAAGTAGTGTTGTGAAATTCAAAAGAAATAATATGGGTAAAAGTGAGTGGTAAAAGGTGAGGCCTTATAGGAATCCCAGGCTTGGGTGTTCTTAGACATTGACATGTGGAAATGACTTGCAGGAAGGCAGGATGTTTGACATGTCCAAGTGCATTGCCCTCACCACTTGAATCAAGACCTGTAGGAGAATCAAACCTATTTTATTTCCAAATATGTTTGACCCAACACAGTGTCTCTGCCTTCTTCTAAAAGAATCAGTTGGTCTTTTTCTTAAATATCATTTCCTTTAGGTTTTGCAGACTGGTGTGTGGAGAGGTAGAGTGGTCAAGTAATCCATGGTGTCTGGACAACTGGCAGTTACCCAGATGCAAAGGCTATGCTTAGTATTGACCTCAGGGAGTGAGATCCTTGGGGGTTCAGGGAAGTGAACAAATCTGTCTCTATATCCTCCTTGCTGAGTGCAGACACTATTCAGTTAAAATGAACAGTGAGGTCAGCCCTGATGTAATGTGAAAGCACCTCCCCTGGAGTGAGCATATGGCTCTGCCCTGCATCTTTCTAACCCTTGCTACTCACACGACTGCAGCATCTCTCATTCCTGTGCCAGGATCAGACTTGGGCTTGGGCCAAGTGACATTCATGGGCCAGATGATTCAAGGCTATCGCCCACTTGCTTCATCTAACACAGAATGTCCTTTTCCTTGGTAATTAAATTCTTATCCTTTCTTTAGTTCTACTAAAGAGGATGTTTTAATCTATTTTCCAGCTACTTCCATGGCCAATCCTGGACTGTACTCTTTTTGACCACCTGCTGCAAGTTGTAAGTATATAAACCATTATCATGATACTTACCCTGCCCTCAGCCTCTGCCAGCGGCCACTTAGTTCTCTGCTGTGGTTTGGACAGAGCCCTAGATTTCAGACTTGGGTTTGGATGTTAGTCTCCAGAGTGCATGATCTGTGTTATGGTTTAGATCTGAAATCTCACCCAAAGTCTTGTGTTGAAAGCATGGTCCCCAATGCAGCAAGTTTCAGAGGTGGAGCTTTTAGTCAACAAGTGGATACTGGGGGCTCTGACCTCACCAGTGATAGACTGACCTATTGATAGCTGACTAGACTACTGGGCGGTGGGACCTAGTTGGAGGAAGTAGATCACTGAAGACATGCCATGGAAGGGTTTGTCTTCTTTCCACCCCTTCCTCCTTCTCCCTTTGCTTCCCAGATGAGCTGAGCAGCTTCCCTCTGCTATAGCCTTCCGCCATGATGTTTTGTCTCACCTCAGATCCAGAACAATAAAGCTATTGGAGCATGGACTAAAACCTCTGAAGCTGTGAGCCCAACATCTGCAGAAGGGTAGTAGACACCACAAATAAATCCATAAAGGTTTCTTCTTCTAGGTTGTTTTTCTCAGATATTTGTGTCAGTGATGTAAAGCCAGCACAGCCTGTTGCTAACTCTGAAATCCACAGCATTTCTGATACAATCTCAATCTCCTATCCCCGTGTTATTCCCACCTGCTTTTACTCCCATTTTCATGCATCTTACTCTGTTTTCAGACACCATCTCATCTAGCCTTACACCAAAGATGAAGCACATAACACTCTCCCTTCTGATTTCTAAGTTGTGAGTCCAGGACCACTCTGAGAGATCAACCAATTGAGTATCATTCTGAACCCACCACAGTTGACCTTCTTTTTATCACATAGATTACATGAAGCTTAGGAATGGATGCTCTAGTCTCAGGTGTGATCGCCTGCTTGGATTCTGCTTAATTAATAAAGAACATATTACTACACAACTGTGGGAAGCTGGAAGAAGAGAGATGACTCGGTCACATCCTCACTCCATTGAACAGCCCACATCTAGAGACTACTTGATGTGGTCATAGAGGTCAGAGGGAAAGGGGTTTAAATGCTCAGCTTCTCATGACAATTCCAAAGGGCCATTCTATTCTAGGGATCCCCATGAGGTCAATGAGGCCTTGTGACAAGCCTGAAGCCTACCCTTTCCCACTGCACATTATTGCCACCCTCCCTTCCTGCCCCTGTAGGGGTTGACCCTAAGAACATTCTTACTTTGACTATGTAAGCCTCCATCTCAGATACTGGTTTCCAGGGTCCCAATCTGCAACAGTTGTCCACAGCTATTTCTTGTTCAACCAACTAACTCTCTTTTGAATTACTATCTTCTTCCTCTCTTCTCGGTGGTAAACAAAATAGTGCCCACCCCCACTGAAAAGTGTGCACGCCCTCATCCCCAGGAACCTGTGCACGTGTTACCTTATATGGCAAAAGTGATTTTGCAGATGTGATTAAATCCATAAATTCAGTCTGATCACATGAGATCTTAAAAGTGGAAGAACTTTCTCAGCTGTGGTCAGAGGTTCGACTATAAAAGAATCACAAGCCAAGGAATGTAGGAAGCCTCTGGAAACTGAAAAGCACAAGTAAATGGATTCCCTCCATACTCTCCAGAAGAAAACACAACACCATCAACACATTGCTACATGGGATTTCATCCCAGTGAGACCTGAGCAGATCTTTGACCTACAGAACTATAAGACGATAAAACTTCATTGCCATTTTAAGCCACCAAAATTTGTGGTAATTTGTTACAGCAGCCACTAATACACTCCCTTGAGAATTGTCCTAATACTTGTTCTTTTG
This sequence comes from Urocitellus parryii, assembly GCF_045843805.1. NCBI lineage: Eukaryota > Metazoa > Chordata > Mammalia > Rodentia > Sciuridae > Urocitellus > Urocitellus parryii. Next base: position 27,700,663 of record NC_135543.1, read on the forward strand.
TACAACTTTGAATATATGCTCACCTGTCTGAATTCTCTCATCTGTAAAATGGACATTTTGGTTCATATGCTGCAAAACTCCTTCCAATTCAACATTTTTATGGTTCTAATTGGCTGAATTCCCTATTTTGCAACATTTTTCTTTTCCTTTTTTTTTTTGTACCAGGGATTAAACTCAGGGGCACTCAACCACTGAGCCACATCCCCAGCCCTATTTTGTATTTTATTCAGAGACAGGGTCTCACTGAGTTGCTTAGTGCCTTGCTTTTGCTGAGGCTGGCTTTGAACTTGCGATCCTCCTGCCTTGGCCTCCAGAGCCACTGGGATTACAGGTGTGCACCACTGTGCCTGTCTTTTCTTTTCCTTTTAATGAGGCACTGCCACCCTGACTTTCTGATTACTCTGCTGAGGAAAGCTTAACTGAGATGCTTTAGGAAATAGTGGAACAGCCAAGCCCCAGGGTCAGGGATGAAAATCCTTTTCTTTTTGACTGAATTCTTCTGATCTGTCTTTATGTTGATTTCTAAATTTCCTATTCTCACAACTCCTTTTGACCATGAAAAAAAAAATCCTTCTTAGCTTGTGACCAGTTTATGAACCAAACCCTGAGACTGATGGATTTTCTCACTTTTCTCTTTACTAATGGATTTGCAAATATATTTCTTTCTCTGGGTGATGGGGGTATGCAGAGAATAATTTGTTAAAAATTGTAGGCAACAAACTTGGAGGTGGGATCAGAGGTGTCAGTGCTCTGGCTGCTAGGAAAGATTCACTCAGCCTTTAGGGGAAGCCTCCATTTTTTAGTATTTTTTTTTTTAAAAATGTTCCTAGCCCGAATTTTGTCATAAGCAAATATAGTAAAATACTACTGTAATTAAAAGACTTCCAAATCCACTTGTGAAAGAAAACCAGGACACTAAAATGTGATAAAAATAGAGCCTCACTTGGCTCCTTTGCCCTCCCAGAGGCTAACAACACAGTTGCCACTTTATTAACTGCTTTGTGATAAGAAAAGCTGAGCTGGCTGCAAAATAGTAATGGCAGCAGGACAGAGATAATGGTGAGTTTTTGCTGTACTTGCTTAGCATGCTGTGATTCTCAAGGCACTGTAAAATTTCTTGTCTGAGCCCCCAATTCTCCATATTTTCCTAAGAAAATAAAGGGAGTAGAGAGGTGCGCACCATTTACTCCATTAGACAAACGTGGCCTCATCTGAGTCCAAATTACTCTTGTTGCCTTCACAGCAGTCCATAGCAGTTCTGGGGATGGGACCCGTCTCCACCTTGAGGTCTCTGTCTACTACAGCTCATTGCTTCTGGCCATTCAGGTCACCCCACACAGAGTCCAGCCTATCTCCAAAGACTTACACTGTAAACCTAGGGTTACAGAAAACACTTGGGCCCTTCCTATTACATTCAACAGAAAACAAAGTCACTGAAGAATTAATCCTAAAGTTAGCTTGAAGAAGGACCATGAGCTGAATGGAGATAAACAAAACTATAAGAAACCCAGAAGTGAATCCCAGATTGTACCTGCCTACCAGGGTTTGTGATGCTGGCCAGTGTTTTCTCAATAAACAGAGCCATGGTTACTTATTTTTCCTCTTTCTGGAGCCACACTCATGTTTTTTGGAGACATTTCCAGCAACCTGCTATGTTATAGCCTTCGTAAAGGGTCATTGACAGCATTAGTACTTCCCCACCAAAGTGGCTAGAACACTGGTGTCTTGAAACCTCAGTGGGTTCTTATGACTTCCAGCATCGGCAGGCACATCTAGAACCTCTGGTGAAGGACAACCTTCTTTAGAGTCTTGTTATCATGATAAGGAGCTATGATTGGTATTAGAATTCCCTCACATAGGGCAGTTGATAAATCATCTAATTCCTGCTCCATGATGGATGTATGAATTCCCACCCAGAAGTTTCCAGGCAGGAACTTTTGAACAATATAATTTTTCTTGATTGAGCTCATGGTGTGTGTTCTCAGATCACAAACTGGAGCTTTTGGGAAGTGAGTGCCATCGAAGAACTACCTCAAGGCTGCTTCCATCAAGAGAAGGCCCTTATGTTTGGTTTCTCCCAATGGGATAGGAGTGGAAGTGCTGTATGTCAATCGTAGGCCACAGTTGGTAGGAAATGGCATGCCATCTCCATTTCTCCTTCCCAACCAACCACTTAGATGCAGATGATCCAACCTAAAATTTGTTGGCTTTAGAAGACAATGAAGCCAGATAGGAGCCAGGTGGGTTTCTGAGTCACCAATTAGATAAATTCCAAATTGGACCTCATTTGAGGGAAAAAGGATGATTCACACTTAAATCACCAAGGTTTGGCTATTACCTGTTGTAACAGATATTGTATTAGAGATCCCAATGAAAAGAGACCCACTAGTATGAGAGTGGGTCTGAATCCCTGCCATCTTGGAAACTACTACCTTCCTTCCTCTTCCGTACCAGCTTGCTCATCCCCGAGCAGCTTCTTTTTTTAGTGCTCTGTGTAGGTATAGAGCAGCTGATCTGCCTGTCAAGCAACCAATAAATCTGTGCTAGGCAATAGATTAGTTTTCATCAGAAAGTGACCTTAAGATAACATTTACATTGCTGAAGAAGTCATTCCAAACCTGAACTAGTAGCATCCCAACTCAGGCCCTCTTGGTGACATGAAACAGGAAAACTAATGAAGTGTGGAGATTATTAATGACTTTATCTTTTCTCTCCCATCCCCTCTCCTTTTTCAAACTTGCAATTATGTTCAGCAGTGTCAGATCTGTTCATCTATTTTTGACATATAAATAGAACCTCTCCCTTTGGAATTTTGCAGAGGAAATAGCCATGTGATTATGCTGGTCATGACTGAAGGCAACGAGAATTGAGCTGGGAAGACACTGGCACAAGAGACAGATCTTCAGGTTTCCTACCTGCTCAGGCCAATCACTGTCCCTCAGTGGTAACAGTGACCTCAGAGAGGAACATAACTCTGGTTTTTCATGGTATCATTATTGGTGATAACAGCTATTTTAGAAGACACAATCATAGCAGCAAGTTCTAGAATACACTTACAATTTCCTCAGTCACAGTGGTCTTGTGAACTTCCGTTTGTCTTCAAGTAGTAAGCAGGATAGAGCCCTGTAAAGACAGTGCAGGTCAGAAACACAGGAGCATTTACATTGCTTTTTTAAAAATCAATAACATTTATTCTTTTTAAAAATTCTAAATTAAACCTAAAAACACAGATTAAGAAACGGGACATCTAAATCCTTTATTTTTCCATCATCCAGGTGTAACTACTAATAACTCATGAGACACTTAGATGGTTTCATGAAAAAAGAAAAAGAAAAAAAAATACAAAATTGGTTTTAGTTTACAAGACAAGAACCATGTTTCACATACTGTTTGTGATTTTTCTTGTCTTGTTGAATAAGATATTATGAATACCTTTCGCTAAGAGACAGACTTCGGCTTTGGTCGATAGCACCCAAGATGGGTCCCAGTGACCCCTGCCTCCTCCTGGTCTCATGATTGTGTAATTGTGTAATTCACTGCCATTGAGTGTTGGTTGAACCTCTGACTGACTTCTCACCAATAGAACAGGGCAAAAGTGTTGAGATGTCATTTCTGAGATTAGGTGACAAAAAGACTATCTTTAATTCACTCTCTCTTGCCCTCTGACTTGCTTGCTGTGGTGAAGCCATGTCATGAACTGCTCTGCAGAAGTGCCCATGTGGCCAGGAATTGCAGGACACCTCTGACCCATACCCTAGAAGAACTAAAACCTGCCCAACCATGGGAATGAGCTTGAAAGTGGCTCCTCTCCACAGCAAGCCTAGAAACGCCTATGGTCCCAGAAGACGCCTTCTCTGCTGTCTTCTGAGAAAACCAAGTCAGACCCAGTTAAGCTGTGCCCAAGTCTCTGACCTGCAGGAACTGGGACATATATTTGTTGTTTTAAGTCATTATTTTTTAGGTCATCACAGTCATAGATAACTAGAATAATCCACACATTTTTAGTAGCTGTTCAGAATTCTAATGTAAGACTGTATCAAAATTTACTCAATCTTTTATTGTTGCACATTTTGGTTATTTTATTTGTTTTCTTATTATAAGTGAGGCTCCAATGAATATTGTTATAGCTAAATCTTGGTGCACATTCTTCATTTTAAGAATAAATTTCTCAAAGTGGAATAACTGGATTTTAAAGGTTAGGCTTTATTTAAGATTTTAATAGGTTATTTCTCAATCATTTTCTGTAGAATCATACCTATTTGTACTCCTGATAGCTATAGTTTGGAGTGTATTTTTGGTTAATTCTAACCACTGCTATTGAGCTGTGTTTCCATGCAAACCAATTAGAAACAAAAACAAAACAAAGAATAAAAACAGGTAAGGTGAAGTCAACATACAACAGGCTCTTTTGAAAATCCTAAGTTTATTTAAGTCACACAACAGGTTTTCAATAAATTCAACTTTTATATTACCAGGCTCAACCAGCTGAATTCAAAGGATATTCTTTTCAAAACATTTTGTACACATAGATACCACCACCATTTCCAAATTGCTGCCCCCACTGTTGGGGAAGAATAAGTATTTTAATAAATGGCATGTCTTTTAACAGGCTCTAAGCCCTGCTGTTGGCTTAAGCTAAGGGTGCAATTTCAGGCATCTAAATAAGTAAATAAATGAGGAAAAAAATCCATGTTAATTGCAGTAATTTGCAGGACTTTCAAATTCTTAATTAAGCAATAAAATAGGATTCATTAACCATGCCCACTGTAGATGGCTCATATAGATCACCATTATGACCCAAACCAAGACCTAAAGTCATTGAAATAAATGAAATAATAGAGATCACTGGTGCATTATTGGCCAGGATGTATAGGCACAAAAGAAGGAATGAGAGCTACACAAAATACCTGTCCTCCATAAGTGGTCCCCTTCCTGGCCGAAGAAGGATTACATGATTCCAAAACGTTTTCCCTGGACAGGGAGTCGTACTCCTCTTTCTTAATCTTTGGGATGGGTTCTTCCTTCAAGGCTCACACAAACTTCTCTGAGCCCATCTGGCAATATTATCAACTTTCCCCAACCATCCTCAGGTGGTTTGGGTGCCTGTCTGTCTGCCCCATCTCTTGGTAAGTCTTAATAGTCTTCTACAAAGGAGTGAGGGAGAGAAGAACTTTGTATATAACTAGAGGTACTCTGACTCATGTTGCATTTTGAAAGTTGAGCATTGTACTAATGGGAGAATTTGTAATTCATCAATTAAACTCACTTTTGATGAGGACAACTGCTTAGCTGGACAGGACACCAGGCATTAACTGGGACAGCTTTGGAAAACTAGAATGCTTGGTACCCTAATGAAAACCCATATAGACACCAGGGCAGGGGTTAGATGGGAGTGAACACAGGTTTTCAGGTATATATAAGAGGGAGCTTTGGTGAGGTGAACTATGGGGGTAATATCAGTGTGTCTGAAAGAAACATCACTGATGTGTCCATCTGGGGGAGAAATGGCCAGTCATTGCGCTTCTGAAGAGAACACTAATGCAGACTGTGGAAATGCATCTCTTTCTTGCTGTCTTACTCATTTAATACTGATGTCTAGGCAGGAATGGACACTCCATGGAAACAGGTCTGGGCTGATATGGATGGCCAATTGTGGTCAGCTCAGTAATGAGAAGTATACATAGCATGGGCAATCTGGAGAATTCTGGATGACTCAAGATAAAAGAATAGAAAGGAAAATTTCCATGATGATCTCTAAAAAGAATGAGGAGTCTTGCGTGTGCTTAGACATTGAAGTGTTTTGGGCAGGTATGACATTTTTTTTTTTTTTGGTGTTACCTACAGAGTCAAGGAAAATTAGAAATGAATATGTGCATATTTCGAATGCCTATTATATCCCCATAAAAAGTCACAGGTGTAGCCTGAAACATGCTTCTTGTTCTCAGGAGATTTAAGGTATAGATTCCTTGAGTCAAAGCCTCCCTCCCTTGTGAGTGGGAAACGAGAGAGAAACCTACCCTCGTAGCTCTACTGACTGAGTCAGGCTGAGCTTTGCTTAGGAGGCCATCCACCACGCTGCAGATGCCCATGGAACTCACAAGGGGCCCCACGAGTGTCCACGTCTTACAGTGTTCTAGTTCTCACAGAATCTTTCCTCCCTGGCTGCATCTGGGTAATCTATAAGCTACCGAAGCAAGCCCTTGAGTCCAGTCTGTTGTAGGACTCAAGGGGCTTGCTGCTGTAGCTTATAGATTATCCATGTTTCTTACCAAAATGGGGTAGAAATAAATCATTCTGACTTTAATTCTGTGAAGATGTACAATGAAAAAGATGAGTTTAGAGGCTCTGAATGCAGTTATGTCTCTTCTATTTTATTTAAAAATTGCTTACTCATTTTTAGATTTATTAACTTCATTTAATAAATATTTATAAAGGACCTTCTCTTTTCTAATACAGTATTGGCTACTGGCTATTCACAGGGACCATCAGGGGTGCACAGTCCTTTTATGATGATTTTATGATGGCTGTATTAAGACAGCCCTGCCCACTTGTGCTGAATTCATTCCAAAACAAGAAGGAAAATGTGAAACAGAAATACAAGCCTCACCTTTGTTGGCAAAAGGCTGCCCAAAGCTGGAAATTTTCAACCTAGAGCAGATAAATGCTGAAAGCTGTGTATGAACAAAGACCTCAAGCAAAGCTGGTTGTGAACGATGACACAAGTGCCATTGTCTTTTGGAAACAACTGGTCCAAGGTGAATGGGCTGCTATAAAAGCATCCCAGGTATTGCTTGGCTCCATTAAGAACAGGGAAGGTGGAACAGGCAGGAAAATATTTAGATGTGCCATCTAAAGCATGTCTGTTGGTAAAGAAGACCTTAGGAGACAGTTTCTATACAAATTAGTCTTTTGATTCCAATATCTTCTTCTTTTTTTTTGTCTGGAAAAAAGGGAAGGCTAAGTCAACATGTACAAGGGCACATACAAACAACCCTGTGTTGGAGGTGTATCCCTGTGAATAAGAGAGACTTTACTTGATGCTATCATAGGCTGACAGCCTCTATAAACTTTTCCAAAATTCCTAAAGAAAGAGTTTATCTCAATCAAATAGGAGCCAGAGTACAAAATAAACCATTAGAGGAGTTCTTTAAACATACTCTAAGAGAAGGTAATAATAATCAGAGAAAACAAATAGACACAGATCATATACTCAATTGTGCCATGAAACAAAAGGAAAGTATACCAAGAAAATTACCATAGAACAAATAGAACAACAACAACAACAACAACAAACCAATAAAGCTAAGGAGACAATTAAGAATGTTAAGATAGAACCTACAGAATGGGAGAAAATCTTTGCTAGCTACTTTTCTGTCAGAAGATTAGTACCCAGACTATATAAAGAACTTAAAAAATAACACAATTAACAAATGAGCAAATGAACTAAACAGATACTTCTCAAAAGAAGAAATACAAATGGTCAACAAATATATGAAAAAAAATGTTCAACATCATTAGCTATTAGGGAAATAAAATTCAAAATTACCCTGAGATTTCATCTCACTCTAGTCAGAACAGCAATTATCAAGAATAAAAACAATAATACATGCTGGAGAGGATGTGGAGAAAAAGAAAAACTTTTACACTGTTTGTGAGATTATAACTTAGTATAATCACTGCCAAAATCAGTATAAGTTTCCTCAAAAGACTAGGCATGGAGCCACCATATGACCCAGCTATACCACTCCTCCATATTCATCCTGAAGAATTAAAGTCATCATACTATTGTGATATATCCATACCCATGTTTATAGTAATATAATTAACAATAGCCAAACTATGAAACCGACCTAGGTGTCCATCAGTGGATGAATAGATAAAGAAAATGTGGTATATATACACAATAGAGTTTTATTCAGCTATAAAGAAAAATAAAATTATCATTTTCAGGAAAATGAATGGACTTGAGATTATTATTTTAAGTGAAATAAGTCAAAGGTCTGGGTGATATGTTTTCTCTCATATGTGGAAGCTAGAGAGAAAAAAGGAAAAGAATGGTGTGAGGCGGGCGTTGATCTCATGGAAAGCAAAGGGAGATCAGTAGAATAGCGGAAAGGGACCAGAAGATGGGAGGAGGGAGGAAGGGGGAAGTGCTGGGGAGGGATATTGGCCAAATTATATTGTTACATTGTGTGCATGTACAAATATGTAACAACAAATCCAACCAATATGTGCAACTATGATGCCCCGGTTAAAAATATGGAAACCCAAACCAAACAGAACAACAAAAACTTTTCGTAATGAAGAAAATCATATAAATTAAAAGCTCCATGTGGAAATGTCAAGACAACTGACAGACAAAAATGAGCTGGTAGAGAGAGCTCAGAAGAAAAGCAGAAGAGAGACAAAAGGCATCCCAAGAGTTAGGAACCCATCAGAGGAGACAAGAAGGTGCACAGGTCCTGCTCAAAATAAAAACACACATAAGAACAGGATTGAAGAAGTGGACAAGACACAGTGGTAATGCATGGTTAAAAAGGCTCAAGAAAGAACGTGATAGACATGGAAGTAAATGGATCCAAATGGTCTGTGCACAGGAATCAATGCAGGACTTGAGGAAGAGTATTGGAAAAAAAATAGAATAGAAAATCAATTGGAAAGAATAAGATGAACATATTCCCAGAAATAAAGTATTTAAATCTACAAAGAAAGCAAAGAACAATAAGAAATAAAATATGAACTGTCTCAAGAAAAATTGACAGAGATATCAACCCCCGTGTTGAAGAAATCCTCTTGCCATTTGAACAAACAAAAACCAACAGAGACAAAATAAAGCAAAAGTAAGTACAAAATCTCTTTCTGAAGGGGGAAAGTTAAGTAGGTTTCACAGCTTACCATAGCAACATGATGCTTACAAAACCTCATTAAGAATTAAATACCCTTTTTAATGCTGCAACTCTTGCTCAGGTACACATGCTACATGAAACACCTATTATGCAACATACATGGATTTTGTCTGGAAATACACCAGAAGCTGAACTTCAACCAGTCAGTAGAGAATGGAGAAGCTATGATGGAGAGACTGGTGGTGAGTTTTTAATAAATTTAATGTATGATTATGTCAAACAAATAACAAACTGGGGCAATTATGATGGGAAAAAAAACATGTAAATATGTGTGAGTTACCAAAACGATAAAAACACTGAAACTAACAAAACTTTAAAAGTGAGGGGAGAGAGAAGGTGACAAATAGTGAATGATCCAAAGTTGCTACTTAAGGGTAAAAAATCAAATAATAGAAATCTGTATGAAAGGGTATTAGTAAAAATTAGCAGAAACATCATTATTGTTATGGTTTGTATGTGAGGTGTCCATCAAAAGCTCATGTGTGAGATAATGCAAGAAGGTTCAGAGGAGAAATGATTGGGTTATGAGACCCTTAGTCCAATCAGTGATTTAATCTCCTGATGGGATTAACTGAGTGGTGACTGGAGGTGGGTAGGTTATGGCTGGAGGTGATGGGTCATTGAGGGCATGCCTTTGGAGTATATATTTTATATCTGGCAAGTGGATTCTCTCTGCTTCCTAATCATCATGTGAGCTGTTTTCCTCTGCCACTCTCTTCCACCATGATCTTCTGCCTCACTTCTAGCCCCAAGGAATGGAACCAACTATTTATGGACTGAGACCTCTGAAAGAGTAAGCCCCCAAATAAACTTTTCCTCCTTTATAATTGTTCTGGTTAGGTCTTTCAGTCACAGCAGTGAAAAGGCTGACTGAGGTTATCATCATCATCATCATTGAAAATTAATAAAAAATGGGCAAAGGCCAGAAAAGACCAGAAATTGTCAAATAAGCAAAAAACAAAACAGAAAAAAAATAAAAACAAAAACTTGCAGATCCTAATTTTAATGTCAGAAATTTATCAGACAAAATTGATTTCAACATATCAAATAGTAAATGACACAAAGACGGGGATTTTCTTGCAACTTACAACAATGCTCTAAGCACTATGAATATTTATGCAACAAAAAGATAGCAGCAACATTTATTAAACTAAAAAGAAAAGGAAGAAATATATAAATAGAAAGAGAATAATGCAATTTCTTTAAAGAATTCTGAATGGTTTTGGAGTCACATTATGTTTCATTTGCAGATTATCTTTACTTTTCAACTCCTTGCATTTGCACCAACAGCTTTAAGAAAATTTTGACTGTGTCTCCCTTCCTGTCGATGCTTCTGTAGCTCCCCAGACCTGCTGCATGAATCCTGGTTCCTCCACACTCTGAGCCTGCCTAGTGCTCTAGCCATCTCCCTCTCCTCATGTATACAGACATCCCCCAAATTAGGGACTCTGTTCTCCATACCTCCTCATGTTTGCCTTGTCCTGTGGCATTTCCTCTCCCTGGACACTTGTTATTCCCTCTGGTAGCAGGTGAACATAAGACTTTCATGAACATTTCACATTTTCTGGGAAACCTTCTTTGCTTCCAACCCCCAGTGTGCATATGACACGATTAGCAGATGCTCAAAGCCCATAACTCTCCCACGTGTAACAAACCCAGGTGTAACTAACCTAGCTATTCAGGACAGAGGCAACAGAGACACCTTTACTCCACCTTCTTTCTTCGTTTCCTACGCATGTAGGTTGGGTACCAAGGCCTGCCAATTCTTTTCCCTGTTAGTCTTCATCTCCTCTGCACCCCTTGACCCACTGCATCTCGGGGCTTCTCTGAGTATTTTGCTACCAGTCTCGACCTCCCCTGTGGATGCAGAATTGTGTCCCTGCATCCATCTACCAGCTGATTGAGCAGCTGCTTTACTCCAAGGTCTCCAATGGGTCACTTTCCTTTACAATCAATTTCTTTGTCTAATATCAAGAATTCCTACAACCTGAACAAAAACGCCCTTTCCAAAGTGATTGCCTGTTACTCCCACATTTCAGGCACACTTAACACCCCTCCACCCATGCCATGCATATACATCAACTCTATGTTCTTTCTGACCTGCTTCTTAGTTACCTGTCCTCCTCCCTCTCTCTCCAGATCTCTCCAAATCCTGCTTCAAGATCAGGGGCAACTCTCCAGACCCCTCAGTCTACAGATCTCTACTTTGAACTCTTCTGATGTTTATTATCAACAACAATTCAGTTTGACTTTTACCTTAATTCATGCTGTGACTTGTACTTTATTTGCACATGTTTCATTTCATCAGATAGACAATAAGCTTCAGGGATCATATTTTATACTTCTTCTACATTATTCTTGACATCTTACAAGGGACTGAGAATATAGTAGGTACTTAGCAATCAAAAATGCTTTTTCGGAATATAGAATCCATTGATTCTGTTTCTGTCATTTAGCAGGATGCTAGCTCACCCGAATCCTAAGCCTTAGACTGTCTCCTCCTCTTTTCCTTCATTAGAATGACCCCAATTTCTAATTGTCATCTCATAAGTATTCACCTGCCCTAATTAAATACAATAGAATTGCTTAATATTATAAAAACTGCTTCCTTTCCACCATCTCAGTGGACCCTCACATCACGCTGTGCTCTATACAATGTGGAGTGTCAACTCCTTTTTCAAATGAGGAAATAAAGTCAAGAGTGCAAGACCACCCAGCATGCCGCTGGCGAAAGTGGGCCAAACCTCCCAGCTCCTGCTTCTAGTCCGGTATTCTTCACAGTGGAGCAAACTGCTCTACTTGCTCGAGTTTCTAGAACTTCTCTCTGGAAGTATGAATGTGTATTTTTAAAGCATTGATTTTTGCTCACATTTCTCTTCATTTTGCTTTGATTTCTCCTTCCCGGTGAAGATGTTGCCTTCTTCCCTGATGGCAAGCATTCTTTTCTTTTCTGAATGACGGCCTCACTCCTTCCTCCTTTGGTCCTCTTTGCTGGAGTTTCCACTTAGCCCTGCTACCCCCTGGAGAACTGTTCTGGCTTAATGCTTCCTGCATCCTTTCAAATTGTTCTTGCTTCTCAAATCAGGGTCTCCTGCAGGGCTGGCCTTCTCAGCTAATGAAGAGCCTCCAACTGCAGGCACTGCTCTGACCAAGTGTCCCCATCCCGCTGGGAAGTGCGGGTGGAGGTTGGTGGTGGAGGGGAAGGCAGTACCTCCTTGATGCTCTGCAAAGGTGGGCAGAGACTCTGCTGATACAGCTCTGGTGAGCCCTGGAATTGGCTGGCACCTGGTTTTGTTTTGAATAACTCTCCTCTCCCTGACCCCCCAGCACTGTCTTCAAATTGATTCTATTTCCCTTCCTCTAAGAGAGCTCATTTATAGAGTGTTTTTCCCCCTTCTAAATGGTTCTATGCTATCATTTTGTAATTTGCGTGCACGGGAAGGTGGGGTGAGGGAGAATAACATTTCTAACCCAGTCTGAGCAGGAACAACTTTAATATTATGTGCTTTGGAAGGTGGCTGAAGTCACCGTTCAGCAAAATTGTCCTTTAGGTAAAGCAAGTTTTTAGTTGTCTCAGTCATAGTAGTAGACACCTATTATTTTTTCCCCCTCCTTTTCTAACAACTATGAGGGGAGCAGGTAGTCCAGGCTGGGTGCAGCCTAGAACTTCACCTCCCTGGCTATCGCGTTGGCCTGAGAGGTGAGCATGTGACCTAAGCTAGTTAGTCAGTTCCTATATTAGTGTTGCACAGTGAAAGCCAATTTTCATTTCTGGCTATTGAACTGTCAGAAGATCAGTCTGACGGGGCTGATGCCAGATTCTCAACAACAGCCCATTTGAAGAAATGACATAAGAGCCACAGGAAAGCATGAGTGGGGGCTGAGGGATGGATGTATCAATATCCCCCAATTCTAGTTATTCATGAGGCCAGCTCTGACTCCTCAGTGTTCAGGAGCTTGGCTCCACGAGCCTATAAATCACCTTTTACTGCTTAAGCCAGTTTGATTTGTTAATTGCAACCAAGAGAGTCCTGGCTAATATAATCCCTTCTGTCAGTGACTTCCATCATGAGTCCCAGCTGCCCTTGTACTGTCCCCCAACTACCCAAGGCCAGGTGTCCTTACACAGCAGCACTGTGGGCTTCTCGGAGATGGATTCCTGCCTGCTCTGAACCCTGAAAATCCCACCCCCACATGGAAATTCTCCCAGGGTCAGCAGTTGAGATATAAAATGCCTGTGTCTCTGCCAGAATCAGGGATCCGAGGGCAGGGGTCTCTGCCTGCTTTGTTCATGATGTGCCCATCTGTCTAGCTGGGGCCGGGGGGCACAGTGGGCACATGATGAATATTTGCTAAATGAGAGAATCAGTGAGTTAGGCCATTGGTTCATTTGTAGAACTGCACAGTGGACTTGGCCACTTCTCTTTTTCTGCTTAGACATCTCCAGCCACTGACCACTGCATCCCAAATTGAACCCTCTCTATTTTCCAAGCTCAGTCTACCTGTCTAGCTTTGCCTCTGGCAACTCCCTTACTTGTTCAAAGAGCCTCATTGGTGGTGTGCAGTAGGAGATTAGGTAAACCCACTGTGGTCTGTTTCTGCAGCCTCTGCGCCCTTGCGTGACAATTCCATCCATCTGGGCTGCTTGTTCTCTCTGCATTCCACAATCCCACCTTTTGAACGCATGCCTGTGGGCCCAGTTCAGATGGACCTCATACATTACTTCTCATGTTCAGAAAGAATTTCATGCTCTGCTGAGCTGTCAGAGCAGTCTCCAGCTGGGAGTCTCTCTTAACTTGTACCAAGGTGAGTTCCTGGGGCAAGTGCCATCCCTCCCTGAGTGGCCTGCAGGTTCCCCGGGTGAGGTCTCCCATCTCTCTTTGTTCATCACTTTTTCCTATGTCCTCCTTTTCTCCATCACCCACCACTGCACTTCCCTGCCAACTGAATCCAACGCAGACTCACCCAAAGCAGATACAGTAAGACACAGGCAAATCTGTGCAAATCAGTGTAAAACAGCAAGCTCTGACCTGTCTGGGACAAGCACATGGAATCAAGCTGTGTGGCTTATCTGCCAACTGGAATAATCATACAGACCTTATGGGCCCAGAGCTGACAAACAAAACACACTCTTAGCCCAATGCCAGGCACCGAAAGTGCTCAAGAGGTAAATGTTAGTTACTGCTCTGGGGGCATCTAGAAGGTCAGAAAACACTGTCCTATTCATCTCTCACCCAGTGGAGGTCTCTCCTATTTGCAACACGGGTTTTCTCCATGTCATATTTCGTAATGTGTCTCCCACACCCTGCTCCTCTTGATCAGTTGCCTCTCTACGAGCCAACCTGCCAGTTACTCTGCACTTGGACTTGACCCCTGGCCACAGAAGCCCCTCCTTGAGGAGAGTATTTCCTGGGCCAGTGGGTATCTGACTGACCAAGCCTGTGGGCTGACTGTCCCAGGTAGGTTTTTAGGGTTCTCCTGAGGTAGGGCACTGAGGAAAGGAGGTGGGGAGGAAAGGAGGATATAAGAAAGGATGGGGAGAGGGAAAAATGAGGAAGGGTAAGTTGGAATGAGGCCTCTGGCCCAGACCCAGGCCCCTGTATGTTCTGCCCTGGGATGCCAGGGAAGGCCATGGTCTGCCATGGACTTTCGCCTATGCCCATTCACCTCCCTGCGCTGGGTCATAGAGAGGTGAGACAAAACTGGGAGCCAAAGCCTGCCTGGCTGCTGTCATGAACCCCCCTTTGCCACCAGAACTGCACAAATGCAGCTCTGTGGCTGATTTGGGGCTCTCTTTTCGTTTTTCCTCTGCATGCATTTGCTGCACGGATACAGTTGCTTTGGCAGCTACATCTTTCTTACTGAAAACCGCAAATACAGCCAAGGGTTACTGTGGACTGCCGCTCTGCTCCAGAGATTGCTTTCTCTTCATCTCTTTGTTTCGTTTCTGCATTTATCTGTCTGTCTTGAGGCCTCCTCTGCTTGTCTCACCCTTTGTGTCTGTTTTCTCCTGTGAGCTGCTACCTGTGTGATCACCATCTCTCCTCTTTCTGCCATTTCTCTACCCTTCCATTGTCTGTTTCTGTCTCATTCTGATGCTCAGCTCTTCCTGGTGACTCTCCTCCCCGTGTGCATTCTGGCTTTCCCTCCTGCTCCATCTCGCTGCCACGGTGCTGCCTCCGCTGAGAAGGGGACAATCTATCTGTCAGAGACAGGCTCCGCCAACCTCGACCACCTCTCTCCCGCTGCTGGCAATTATCTGGAGGTTGGCACAGGGCCCGGAAACTGCCGCTTGCACCACCCCGCGGCCCAGGGCCCGCTCCTCCATGCCAGCCCCCTTGGAGGATCACTTGGTGCTGTGCCCAGGATGTGACAACCTGCAAAGGTCACACATACTCTAGAGAAGATGGACTGTTCTGCGAGTGGAATTGACATTGGGCAGATTTGCACACGACCCTCTATCAGACTTTTCAGCATTTCCCAGAGGTGAGGACAGAACAGCAGAAAAAGAAAAAGAAAAGAGGAAAAGAAATCTCACACTGTACCACACCCCTTACACACACCTTGACATTTGCCACACATCCCAATTTTTTATTTCATTTTTTTAAATAAAGGAGGCTTTGGAATCTATCTTATTCGAAATTTTTTAAATGAATTCATCCATAAGACTTCCTTGGAAGTTGACGGAATGCTTGATCCCAGACTGGGAGTGGACCTTACATTTATAGGCTGCTGTTCGGTTCTGTAAACAGAGTCACAGCTCTGGTCTGACTGTCTCTATCTCTGTCTGTCTCTGTCTCAGAAGTTGATGGGGTTTTAGAGTTGATGGGGACTTGTGAGGTTATTTATTCCAAATCCTTCAGCTGAAGATGAGGAGAAGCTAAGCTATCCTCAGGGAGTCAGCTAGTTGATAGGCAGGGAAGAAAAGAGTTGCGGGTTTAGGCTCCTGCAATGTTGTCCCTCTGCGCCTCACCCCTCTGTTGGGAGGTGTGGTGGAATTCTTATTCTGTAACTAGAGAGAAAATGGGGCTCCCAGGAAGAGATATGATTCTGTCTGGTTCATTGAGTTATTAGGTGTTAGGATTTGGATATCTCATTGACTTGAAAAGATGTCCTTCCAACCAGTCAACTAACCTGGCAAAGCACCCTAGTAATGGAGAGAGGAGGGGAAGGGTGGGCAGGGAGATCATTCTGGGCTGACTCTAGCCTCTTCAGCAGTTCTGAGCAGCAGTGCTGAGGCAAAGCCCTGCATGAAAGTGCTTGATCATGTTCAGCAGGTCTTTGCCAAGGGCCTGTCATGTGTCCTGGGTTCATTACATGGAGCGTTACCCATGTCCTCTGCATGCAATGCTGTATCCCACACACTGTCACACAGAGTCCTTCTTGGACATGGGATTCTGCAGCCAGTTCCCCACCAGCACACTAAGGCTTTACCCCTATGGTGCCAACTCACCCAACACTGGGAAAACCCTCACTGGAAATGGAAGGTTAAAGACTATCCTATACACTTGACTATGACCAGATGAGGCTCACTCTTGGGTCAAGTGTAAAGCCATAGATGAACAGCCTTGGTCATTCTCTGGTGGCCTTCAAACTATAATAATAGCTTCCATTTATTGAGCATCTACTATGCAGCTGACACTAGAGGCTTCTAGGCTAGAAGCTGCCCCCACATTGTCTCTATTAATCCTCACTCTGCCCCACGAAACAGTGACATCACTGCCAGCTCTTTTCCTGAGGCTTTTGGGAGACCAAAGTCACACAGCTGCTTGGTTGAGGGAGCTGGGCGTTCCTCACTACTCCACCCAAGTATTTCTTGTTCACCTGACTTACAGGGAACCCAGGTAAGAGGTAGCAAAGGGGCAGAGGCTTCATATGGTGACTTGGTGGCGCACAGCTCATGCCATAAAGTAGGCCAACCCGTGAGTGGTGGCAGATGGGACTCTTTATTTGGGGCTGAACTGGCCTGTACACTTCTTGGGCTCCAAAAGGCATTCTGTATCAGAACAAATTATAAAAATGGACATTTGTCAGACAATTACCAGAAGGGAAACAAAAATTAGTGCATGTTCAGCATGTTTTGTTTTAAAATGGAAGGAATCTTCATAATGGTGTCAGTGACAATAACAGAAACCAAATATTGAATGGCTTGTAGGTGACAAGCCTTTTGCCGAGTGCCTCATTTATGTTGCATAAAACTCTGCAAATTAGGCATGATCCCATTTTTGCCAGAGAGGAAATGAGAATGCAAAGATGTCAAAACAAAACAAAACAAAAAAAACAAAAATAAAACCCCCACGGAACCTTTGCAGATTTAAGTGTAGAACTGGGACTCAAATGTCAATCCACCTGCTTTCAAGGCTTTTCTACCTCAGGCATCTCAAGGAATATATACTATCATTTAGAAAGCTTCCCTACTAAATAATTAAAGCTCCAGAGTTTCCCTAGTACTTAAAAGGCTATATTTCAATCACCTGGAATAGTCTGAGGCAGAACATCGTCCTTGACTACACTCTTCCTTCGCTCCAATTCCAATTGCACATTTCAGAACCCAGACTCCAGTGGTCAGTATATACCTCCTGCCTGGCAGCTCCACTATGGGATCCTAAAGCTGGGAAATTTATGGGCCCTGCTAGATGGTGCGCAGGTCCCTCGCCTGCTCGAAATGCAAGACGCAGACCCACAGACTCTCTACGGAAACCAGGGCTTGGCTCCAGCAAGTCAGCCAGCTCTAAAAGTCTATGCCTTTGGTACTGAGGTTTTATTTCCCTTTTCAATACTGTTATGGGGGACAGTTGACGAAGAAATTCCCTATATCTCAACAGACTCTAGATTTATGGCATAGTACGAAAATATTTGCCCTGTGTTTGAAACTGCTGAAGAGGGAAAAAGAAATGTTGTTGTCTTTGGATTTATGAAAACAGAAACACTGATTTGTTTTGCTTGGGGTTTGTCACTCTTTTAATGATAACTTGATGTTTTCTGGGGCTTGGAGAAGGCCAGGTTTCTTGCAGAAAGACTGGCAGCTGGGAAAATATGAAGTTCTTATTTTACACTTTCTACTCCACCCTCTGCATTTCTCCCACCCCATCTTCCCTTTTTAATTCCCACCTGTGTGATCTCAGGCCCTGTATCACCTCTGACTTTCCCAGGAAGGAAAACAATCTAGTGTTAGTTCACAGTAATTATAAACAGCTGATAGGTTGCAATCTCTTTTTGATTTTTGTCTTAAAAAAAATACTGGAGATGAGCAATACTCCCAAGTACATGATTACTCACAAATGATGTAATTTTAGGCACTTGTGAAACAAATAAGTCTGGTTGGAATCTGAAAGTGTTTGGTTGCCCCTTCATGTCATATCACATAGGCCTTGATGGGCTCTGTCTTAGGCTCCGATGACCCACATGGATTTTGTTTTAGAACTATGTCTTTGCAGAACCAAATTATTCTAGACAATTTGATCTCAAAATCTGAGGCTTTCTAGTAAGAGGGATGGATCCCAGGGCTTCATCCCATAAATTAAATGAAGCCCTATTAAAAGGAGATTAATTAGTCTGTTGCCACCCAGGGATGACTAAGAATCCTGCTCCTAGCCAGGGAGGAAGAAAGAAAATGAAATTCTCATTAATAAATTGCATAGTTATGCATAACCTAGATGGTTCCTGGAGATGACTTGTTATCTAAGTCCAGTGGCCCTCAGTTCGAAGGAGTTAAGTAGCTACAAAACACTTTCTCCAGGGCAAGTTCCCCAACACTGCAAACTTCTAGTAGATGATGCTTATTTTGCTTATCTGCTTAGCAAACAAGAGTCACTGTGATTGCAGTTTGTCAGTCTTGGGAATAAAAAGAAACAGAATGATCTGGACATGGTGGAGTAAAAGAATAGGGGTGAAGCTTTTGGAGCCTCCCAAAGATGAGCAGTCTTGGCTTTAAATGACCTTTGTGAGCATGGAAGGAGCAGAAAGCTGGTAGGAGGAACTGGGTTAGGTGCCAGGGCCTGGGATACCAGATATTGCCAAAGGGTTTGAAAAGTGCTCACTCAGGCTGGGCATAGTGGCACACACCTATAATCCCAGCGGCTCAGGAGGCCGAGGCAAGAGGATTGAAACTTCAAAGCCAGCCTCAGAAAAAGCGAGGCACTAAGCAACTCAGTGAGACCCCGTCTCTAAATAAAATACAAAATAGGGCTGGGGATGTGGCTCAGTGGTCGAGTGCCCTGAGTTTCATCCCTAGTACCAAAAAAAAAAAAAAAAAAAAAGCAACAACAACAACAAAAAAACCAACTACGCACTCAGCTGGACCAAATAAGTTAAATAAAGGCAAGTCAAAGGCTTTTCTCTTTCTAGCTAGCTTCCAAGTTTTACAGCAAGACTCAGGAGGCAGAAGCCAATAAAATCTCAGACACCTGAGGTCCAAGCCTGCTCACTCCAAATGAGTGGTGAGTATTTTCTGCAGCAAAGCAAAATGGATTTACAAGTATCTCATTAAAACTGCAGGGGAGGAAGAACATGAAAACTTTCCAGGGAGGGAGGGATGGTAAATGGAATTAATAGTGCAGAACTCATTAGTACCCATTATTAATAACTTAAACGATATGGAATGTTATTGATATTTTCTTTCTTTAGTGTATAGTCTTTATTGTTGGGTCAAATGAACTTCACTAGGACTCTCACAGTTTTATTTATAACCAGGACCTCCCAACACTAGTTTTTCACAAGCTAAAATTTTTACAAAGGAAAATTCTCTCATGGAAGGGTTTCAGGAATAGTAAAAAATTTCCCTGAATCATAGATAATCTTGGGGTAGGCTTTCCCTACCCCAAGGCAGAGTGGGCAACCAGTGCATACACACAGGGACAATACTTTAATGGGAAGATTTGGGAAGGCACATCGTGGAGGTGGTGGTGGGTAGAACACAGTGGCCACTGTGATTGGTGGAACACCACCGTTAAGAACTCTCTGTCTTTCCCTTTCTTCTTTACTTGGCTGTGGTGGCTGCCCGGTGTACCAGCATGTCGGGACCATCCCTGGGCTAAGCCACTCTTATTTCCTCTTAGATGAGAATAGGAGTGAGAAAGAAAGAGATCACTCACATCTTCCTGACAGTGCTCTCTCAATCCCTCAGAACCCAACGGCTCTGTGTTAGACAGCAGTTTTCAGCATTAAAGGAAGATGCAAGAGTCTAGAATGTGGGGTGCTGACCAACAGGAACGGACTTGGGTGGGGACAACAAGAGGACTTGGGTACCTGGTGGGAAATGGCTGAGGGTTGGAGGAAGGAGACATGCTATAAGGGAGGGCGAAGATGCATCTTCTGAATGCTGCTCTCTTTAGGTCTCAGCTGAGGTCTCCTGATGTAGTTTTCGAGGGCTGGTGAAGGCAGGCCTTCTGCAGACATTTATAGATTCCCCTAAATGGAGTGCCTCTCTCAAAGTCAAGATCAAAGTTGCACATTTAAGGGAGAGAGATCAGAGAATGAGAGCTTCTAGTTTCCAAATCTAGCTCCTGAATATCAGAGCAGGACGGAGACTGTCCTTGTTCTGACTCTGTGAGTGTTTTTTGAAGAGCCCGTGTTCCCTGCATGAGCAGAGGCTCTGGGAATGGAGATCTGCAGATGCGACCCTCCCCCCATATGTTTTCAGATAGCTATTCCCTCAGCCAAATTCCTTTTCACATGGGTGAGGGTCTTGGTGCCCAGCTCAGGAGGTATGCGCTCGAGGTCACACAGCTTGTTGGAGGCAGAGAACAGCCCCCAGTGGGACCACATGGGATGCTCTTGGAAGGGCAAACAGGGGACTGAGAGCAATGTGAAGAAGGTGAGTTTGTCCTCTTCTAGAGCATCTGGAAACAAGTTCAAAACCCAAATCTCAGAAAATGTCCCAGTCCCCAGCAGTAGCCTTGCCTTGAACCTTCTTTATTTCCACCTGAAGGTACTCATTTGCTCACAACTTGAGAGAGAGGAGGCCTGGGGAAATGAACGACAAGCTAGCTTCTTCTGAGATGATGCCCTTCCCTGTGCTGGAGAAAGTTTGGATTCAATGGTTACACTTATGGAATCACTTGGCAGACATGTCACACCGGTGAACTAAGGGATCTCCAAATATCAACCCTCACCCGGAACTGACATTCACACATGGTCCTTCCATCTGGGAACTTCTCCCACTATCTAGAGAGCACCTCATGATTATTATTGTATTTCACCTTCATTTGTGCCCCAAAGGATAACTTTATGTATACATCAGTAATGTTCACGATGCCAAACATCTAGATTTTTATACTCTGCTTGCACTGAGAGAGGTCATAAGGAAGGGTCATCTAGACTTCTGCTGACAAATGACTTCACTCCTTCTCTCCATTACAGCTTCACACACATATAAGGACATTGGAACTCAGAAAGAGTCACATGCATGGTTAATGCACTCTTAGCTAAGTCACACATCTCTCTAGGTTCTAGCTTCTTATGCTTCAAAAAAGGGGGCTGGACTTCAGACAGTTTAATCTTTCTTTCTGTTCTTACAGATCATGGAGGTAGAAACAGCTGAGGGGCCTGGGGAGGGGTTTATGAAATCACATGTATCATTAATTGATCATTTCAAGCCCAGTGGTAGGAAGAAAAGAAGACTCTGAATCAGGAGAGTGGAGAGATTTGGGGGCATAGGATCTCCATGGCCTGCAGGGAAGGGTTTTACCCCCTGAGTCTGGGGCTCTTGTCCAGAAGCTGCCAGGGCACCCTGGGTTTTGCTGTGATGCCAATTTCCCTCTCCTTATATTCTGAGAAGAATATGTTCATGGAAGACAAATTGCCAGTACTTGACCCTGTGACAGCAAATGGAGACTAATGATAGGAATCAGGATAAGAGATGCCTTTATACTAATGCCCATTGCGGCAGACCTTTCCAGAAAGCTCCTTTGTGCTGCTCAGCTTTCATTGACCTCACTCTAGGGGCTGCAGACAGCAGATGCTAGATGATAGATCTTCTGTGTCTATCGCCCTTCAGGGCTGAAGCCGAAATCCTCAGTCCAGGTTCTTTCCTGCTTCTGCACATCTGGAGCATGATACCAATGTCCCCTCAGCACTTGTATCCACATCCTTCTCTTGAGAGAGCCCACAGGTACTCTTGGCTTCCTTGCCATGTCTCCCAGCAACTTTGAATCTTCCTACACAGCTCCCCATTGAACAGCATCTGAACCCAGGATGCCTCTTCTCCTCCTCCTCTCTAGGGGTCGCGGCTCTCATGGTTTCCATTTTAGAGATGGCAGAACAAGTACACAGTAAGGTAAAGTGACTGGTCCACATTCTCACAGATGGTACATGGCAAAGCCAGAATAGGAACCCAGGTAGCCTAGCTCCTGAGCCTGCACTCATGACCACATGGCTCTTCTGCCTTCTCCAATCCACATGACTTTCCTGATGCGCAGTCATGTCTTCCTGGTCCCCATGCAGGCCACCACCCAGTGATTCTCTCTAATCTGTTGCTTTCAAATAATACTTCCAAAACTTCCAGTATTCTTTGAGTTTCGGGAAAACCGAGCAAAATCTGTGACACCAAGTAAACCTGGACATATGCACAAAACCCCCTTGCCATCTGAGCTGCTAAAGGTGAGACTCCATGAGGAAATGGAGCTGGTTGGAGTCCTTCTTTTGGTTTTCCCCCTCTTTACATATATGTAGTTGACTTTGGAGACCCCTGCATGCTCTTTCTTCCCAGTTCCACCACCAGAGACATGCCTCAAACTAGCGATGCTGCACATCTGGGGTGAGTAGAGGGATTTTGAGTACCATAGCCTGACAGATTGGTTGGAAAAATGGATATTGCTATTTATTTTACTCTATTGATCCAGTCTTAAATAAGATTCAGTCTCATTTGATAGCTGAGTCTGAGACTCAATGAGATTAAACATTAAAAAAAACCTTCTTATATTGCAAAGTACTATGCAAGATGTGCTTTGTTATGACTTATTAATATTCAACTTTCACCCAAAGTGGAATTGATTTTTTAAAATTTGTATTCATGCCTGCTCCCTAATTGGGGGGGAGCGCCTGGCAGCCCTAAGGTCTCCAGGTCCCTGAATCTCTTGGGTCCTGCAGGCACGTCCTCCATGAAGGCCTTGTCCCTCCAGGCACATCTGGACTGCAATAATAAAGCATTTCTCACGTTCCCACAACCTCACTGCCCACCTTGCATTTATTCCAAAGGCTGTCTTTACCTCAGCTTTGAAAATCTGCAACAGCCCTGCAGCTGGGAAGAGAGTGTATCATTTGGCTTTTTGCCCAGAAAATAAGATGCTTCAAAAAGGTCATCAAAAAAAAAAAAAAAGTCTCTTGGGAGAGAAAAGGAAAAAAAAATAAAACCCTCTCTCTCAAGGTTAATTGAGTGGAAGGTGAACTTTTGTCACATGTCGTCCCTTTGAGAAAGCTGCACACCCTTCAATACATGCAGAGGGTAATTCACAGGGGACATGGGCTGGGCTGCGGTTTGGGAACACTTTGTTCTCTAGAGCTAGTCCCACGCCCAGAGCCCTTGCAGTGTCCCCACCATCAGGAAGTAGGCAGGAGGAGGTGCAGACGCGCAGCACAGTATGCAGGAACCCAGGCCTCGGTGGATCCCAAGTTGTGAGGCTGGACACCTGACTTCAGGGAGTCTCACTCTTGTGGATGGAAGAGGACCCACAGCCTGCATGAAATGAATCCAAATGCAAGCAGTGTGTCTGGTGGCACTGACTGGGGAGCCTGATGCTCAGTACAACCTGGGTCTGATGTCTGCAGATGGCGCTGCTCTGGTTGCCAGAAGCCTGACTTACTGGTGGCCTCTGTATTTCCTCTTCCTTTGCCTAGTCCTGGGTGTTTGAACTGAAGATGATTTAAACCCCCATGAGGGTTTTTGGCAAAGTCCTGGAATGCTTTTGATGGTCACAACTGACAGGAAGGTGCTGCTGGCCCGGAGGAGATAGAGGCCAAGGAGCTGCTAAACCTCTACAACACACAGGGCTCTTACAGCAAAGAATCACCAGCAACTGTGCCAAAGGGGAGAAACCCTGGCCTAGGAGGAGCTCCGCCACCCCATCTGCATGACTTCCTCTAGTTTGTACTTTATTTAGGTATTTTCTCAAAGCTGATTTCTCAGAAAACCCTTCATGACCATCTTCCATCGAAATGCAACCACAAAACTAAACAAATAAATCCCCTTATACCTCACCTCATCACCCTTTCCCTTCCACCATTGCTTCAATTTTTCCATAGCTCCTCCTTGTTTAATGTATGTCCACAAAATATCTGTTTGTTTCCTGCCTTCCAACATTAGCATGTACATTGCACAAGAACAGGGACACTGTCTCCTTTGTTGGTTGTTCTATGCCCAATATCTAGGATGGGGAAAAAGCCATGCTCAATAAATATTTGTTCAGTTAATGACTCGGGGTGGAGCTCAGTAGCAGAGCAAGCGCTTAGCATGCACCAGGTTCTGGGTTCAATCCCCAGCTCCAAACACAAACAACAAAACAAAGCAAAAAGCATTTGTTAATGAGTGTACA
Source organism: Urocitellus parryii (assembly GCF_045843805.1). NCBI lineage: Eukaryota > Metazoa > Chordata > Mammalia > Rodentia > Sciuridae > Urocitellus > Urocitellus parryii. Next base: position 27,725,099 of record NC_135543.1, read on the forward strand.
GATGTAAGTCCCAAATAGGTGTGTGAATGTGTGTGAACCTGACTAGCCCCTTATCCACTCTAGTATGTATTTGGATTCTCACATATAAAAAAAGAAAGTTGAGGATTAGAATGTCCCAATGGGTCTTTTCAGCTCTAAGCTTTTTGGATTCTATAAGAAAGTTGAATTCACCTTGGGAATTTTGGATGAAGGAGAGTCCAGACTTCAGTAAGAGAGCTCTGTGCATCTGTGAACGCAAGGTGTGGACCTCCAGTCCCTACCTCAGGTGGATGCAGTGAGTGTAGCCTCGTTATCATGCAGAATGGCACTAGCCTCAGGCACAAATTTTAAATGGGTGCCAAAATACTCAGCAATGAAGATAAATAATATTTTGATGCAGTGCTTTACAAAACAAAAATGGATTCGGAAATTCATAATGAATGAAACATCAGGATTTTACCTAAAGACAAGGTCAGTATTACTGGTTTTCCTTTTTCTCCAGGCTGCACTCTGGAGTGGCACAGCAGTGCTAAAGACCTTGTCATTTTATAAAATTCTGGTATTTTGCTCACCATTTGTTTTTAATGTCAGGGATCAAACCCAGGGTCTCATATGCACAGTCTATCACCGAGCTATGGATTTTTTTAAACATTAACTTTGCTTGTTAAGGAATATTGCATTTAAATCTCATTTTTCTTGAATACTGAAATACTGAACTTCCTGTAATCTCTGTCAAACCAATTTGGTGCTGGGGATGTATGCCTCATCCTAGTCCTGACCCCAAGAAAAGGTGGTTCTTGAGAGAGCAAGGACACATTTTGTGGGGAGAGGCTTCATGCCACCCATTCCCTCTGGAACAGAAACAGGGTGAGAGGGGATTGGGGGGACAGCTAGTGGGACCTAAGAATTTAAGGGCTGGGATTCCCATGCAGAAGAAGCTGAGTAGGTAGGTCTGCATTTGCAAGTGAAAAGGAAGAAGACATAGTCAGGACTAGTGTGAACCCTGCCCTGGAAGGCCCTGGTAGCACAGTTGCCTCATTGTGGTTATGGATAGAGCCTCCTCTTGCTCTCTTTTGCTTGTCCACAGTTGGGACAGAAGTGCATGGTCGTCCAAGCAATTTTGCACTAGAAGAAAGACACTTGTCCTCCACTTGAGTCCTCATCTCTGAGGATCTTTGGTTCTGCTGGAAGAATTCCTCAGGTACCACCTCAGACCTTAGCAAAGCTCTCTAGGTCTTATGCATTGCCCTGCGGCCACTTTTCACATGTCTGTTCTTGCCCATGCCTTGCCAGAACCTCAGACCCTCATGGCCTTGACTTATGATCTATTGCCAGCATCACAGAATAGCTATCCTGGGAGCAACACTCACAAAGAAGCACAGTGTTGTTCTAGTCTGTGGTGATAGAAAAATACAAATGACAAGAAATGTCATCAACACATAAAATGTTACATTTTTTTAAAAACCAATTTCTGGGCTCCTAACCTAAAATTCAGTTTATTTTCTGTTGTACTGTTTATCCTAAACCTCAAATGCAAATACTGACTAAAATACAAGTTATCCAGTCAGAAATTCCCAATTCCCACATCTCATACAAGCAAGGGATTTAGTAGGTATTTAGTATGTAAAATCAAGTGATAAGAAGAGCTGAGACCAGGAGGTGTGTCCATTTAAGTGATTGGCTATAATGCATATTTTAGTCAACTTTCTCAGTGCTGTGACTTCAAGACCTATCCAGCACAACTGTAGAGGAGGAAAAATTTATTTGAGAGCTCATGATTTCAGAGGTCTTAGTCCATTGAAGGCTGGCTCTGTCCTCAGTGCTTGAGGTGAAGCTGAACATCATGGCGGGAGAGGGTAGTGGAGGAAAGCAGCTCACATCATGGTGACCAGAAGACAGAGAGAGAGGGAACTCCACTTGCCAGATACAAATATATACCCCATAGCATACCCCAATTCCCACCTCCCCCAGCCACACCCTAACACTTCAGTTAATCCCATTAGGGATTAATTCACTGATTAGGCTAAAGCTATAACCCAATCCTTTCTCTTCCAAACCTTCTTGCATTGTCTCACATGTGAGTTTTTTGGGGATACCACATCTAAATCATAACAATGCACTTGCTAAAAATGTATTTGTATTTCATCATTGTATCAAGGCCTGATCTACTTATTCTATATGCACTGTATTTTTTTAACTTTATTCTTGAAAAATGCTGATAGTTGATATATTTACCTCAATTTTAGAGATGAGCAAACTGAGGTTGATAGGATCAAGTTTCGTAAAGTCATGAAGTTTGTAAATGGAAGACCTGAGGAGATTCAAAGCCAGATTTTGCTGGGTCTAAGCCCTAGGCAAAATCCCTTCACCCACACAGGGTCAAATCAGAATCCCAGGGCATAACTTATACCGGAACCCGGTCCTCTGTCACAGTGACACAGACAGACAACTCCCCAACTGTCCTCACCCTTTTTATGAGCACTTCCCAAATCCTACAATGGTATGGTGAACTGAGGTATAGCTTGCAGAATGGGAGACCAGAATAATCAGTAGGCCGTTAGTCATAGCAAAACACTCTTTCAAAATACCCTATGTGGTTCTTTGAATAGCTTGTCAATGATCCATAAATTCTTAAAAATTTCAGATAGGAAAGGACATCATCTGATCCAAATCTTTGACTACTGAATGAAGATGCCAAGAAATTTTTTAAAATGGCTAATTGTGGCAATAGATAAACTATTTCTAAGAAGATAATATGAACATCAAAAAGAAGAAAAAGAGCTTACTGGCCTAGCATGTGTGAGGCACTGGGTTTGATTCTCAGCACCACATATGAACAAATAAAGAAATAAAAGTCCATCAATAACTAATAAAGATTTTTAAAAAGACTTCATTGGTCTCAATTTGATTATTTATTTGTTTGATTTTTATACACAAATTGGGGTATAAAATGTATTGTATCCTCTTCCTTTTCCTCTTCCTTTCCATAGTCCAAATCCTACCCTGTCTTCAAGCTCTAATTTTTCTGTTTTTTTTCAATAGTTATGTAGTAATTGTTTTCTTCCCCTGAATTTCTAAATTCCTTGATTATGCCACTTAGCATTCGATTGCTTTCTGGTAGTTTCTTATTCCAAATTGATTGTGTAAAGAATACAGAAAGTGTGTCTTAAACTTCTTGCTTCCACAGAGCCTCCTCTGTTAGGGACAGAGTCATAGTAGGTACTTTCAGGAACTCCTTCTTCCTTAGAGCCTTCAAGGGGCCCTACTAAGTCACATCTGCTGGTATCTGCCTCTTTGTACCTGTAGGCTACCCTCTTCAGCCTTGGCTGGAAAAAGCTTGCTATTTACATACAAGGCAGGCTAGAGTTTCAAAGAATTATCATCTTCAGGAAGCAGCCCTCAAATAGATGACTTTTAGAAGTTGGTGTATAAACACCGAGCTCCCTCACCCCTTGAAAAGGCTTCAAGCCATGCATTTGGAATGATTTCCCAGAATTTCCCTGAGAGCTGGGTTCTCGTGGCTCACAGCAGTAGCTGGCTAGCTGATGCACTCTTTATTTACTGCCTTTTCTCCCTCTGTTACTTTCTCTAATTCTCTCCTTGTTAGCAGCAATTCCTCAACTAAATGGTTTGCACTCCAACCTTGACCATAGGGTCTGCTGCTGGGGGAGCTCAAATAAGACAGGCATAGAGGAATAGTTAACAGTGACGCATAGATTGGATGATTAATAGACTGTCAGAGTGCTGTCTTGCAGATATGGGGCTTGTGTGATTACCATTCAGACGGCCTGATACTGTCTCCCACATTTCACTGAATTGAGCAGTAGGGATGGGCAAGGGTCCCACCACAAGTTCATCTGGTTCTGTTCACTATTCTGTATTTGTGATCTATTATTGACTTTGGTTTGTAGCGACAAGCCTTGGGGAAACTTGTCAAACCCCTGTTACCCCTCTCCCATCCCTGTGGTTAACAGCTGTATATAATTCTCAGGCAGCAGTGTCTTTAGGCTGATTACCTTCTGACAAGGTCAAGAAGAAATGTTGACCCTGGGTTACAATGAAAGCAAAGGCCCTTTCCCTTTGGAAACACAAAAAGAATGGAAGCACACAACAGCAAGATATTTCCTAACAAGGTCGCATCCGATTTATAAATAAATAAAATAGCAAAGATCAAATGGGGCTGGATCAGCAGTTTGGACCTCCCCCGTCAAGTAGAGAAGGTGCTGTCTGACTCCGTCTTGGACTGATTTCCAACTTTGTGATTCACAGCTGCAGCCAAGCAGAGCACGGCCAATAATGCTATCTGTTTTCCACTTAAAAAAAAAAAAAAAGGGTGGGGAAATACATAAATGGCTTGTAGGAGAAGGTGGCATTAGCAGATAGTCTGACCATAGCGAGACAGGCAGATGGCTTGTGGGACTGACGCCAGCTGGGTGTTTCTGTAAGTAATGGCGTATCTCCTCTCCGTGCCCCAGCTCTTGGCTTGATTAAGAGGTCAGGAGGAGGCTGCCACAGCACGAGGCCTCAGCGCACATGATGTACGGCCAACCTGTCAGTCGCCTAGAAACAGCTCTGCAAAGGGGGCCCGAAGACAAATCAATTTAGAAGTCCACAAGTTTGGGGTGGATAGTGCTGACTGTTACTAAAACATGAAGGTTGATTCTTTGAGTTTGTTTTCCTAAACGGCCAATGCCTTTTTAATATGATGATCTCTTTTGATAAGTAGCCATACCCTTCAGGAGACATCCTGGGAAATGAGTGAAGCAGACAGATAGGCAGACAGACAGACAGACAGGAGGCTGGGTGAGGTCTCCTTTCACTTGCCAAGGGCTGACTGTGTGTCCAGCCCCAGGAGACATGTAGAAACAGGGAGTTCATCCTTCTTCCTTGGAGAGCAGGAGTGTAGAAGGGAGAGCATTCCAAGGATGCAAAGGGTCAAGATGAAAACATGGAAAATGTGAGCTTTTGAAATGGTGAGGGAGGTGGCAGGGGAGGTGTCAGAGAGGAGTGGAACATGGGGTAGGTGGGGTTCACATAAAGGAAGAGGCGGGATGGGCAGAGGTATTGGGACCATCTGAGTAAATTTAGAAAAACCTGAACCTGTATACATTTTCATAGACATTATCCTTGTTGGTCAGAAGAGCATAGGATGGAGAACTTTCTAGACAAAGGACTTGGGGAAAAAAAAAAAAGAGCATGATCCTGTAGGGTCAACGAAGTCCTGGCCTGACTGTGATGAACCTTGAAGATTTGTGCATTGATTAGCCAGTTAAATCCCGCTTTTCCATGGTTGAGAGTTCAACCATGCGGTTCCTATGGTTGACCATAATGGCCCCTGGGAGGGCTGCCTGCTGGTTACAGCCTCCTGCGCTTATGTCCACTCCACGGGGCCATCTGCTCAGTAGCAGATTCTGGTCAGTGATCCTAGACTGAGATTTTACCTTCTTTTTTGATCAGAAAGACAAGGCTTTGTACTTCCCAGCCAGAAATCTATTCAGTAAATATTTATGGAAGGAAGCAGGGGAAGAATGTTGGAAGAACTAAAAATCTGCAAATACAGTTTGTCTCTATCCTCAGAAAGTTTGCAGTCTTTTTATGGAGTGGAGTTAAAAACAAATACATTAGTTGGCGCTGCAAGCCAGGGAGCTATGAACCAAGAGAGCAATGCCCTAGAGTGAGAGGAGGGAGATGTCACTTCTGAAGGAGGAGCAGGGGGTGGGGGTGGAGGTTCCTGGGAAGACTCCATACAGCTCGAAGTTGCTTGAACTTGAGGAAAGGCAGGGGTCTAGCTTTATCTAAAACCTATATCTTGTTTAGCAGCCAGTACTAGAAGCTGATTCTCATCATCTTTCTTTCTCATATATCATTTAATATCTTTTATTGCTAAAAGCAATTCAAAGAGATGGATACAGATCACGTTAATTTTTGGATAGTAGACCTAGAACCCTTTCAATTTGCATGTGATAACTAACAAAAACCTCTTTCATTCTTAAAACTTTCCCTGAACAATAAATTATACAGTCATCTTAATTATGAAGACTGCCTTTCTGAAATTCTAAGCTGGCAGTGTTGAATCAACTGTTTTGAGCTGCAAGCAAATGATCTAATAGGGGAGGGGGTGTTAGCTTGAACCAAGAAATTCTCTCTCTTTTTCTTCTAAATCAACAAACAACAAATTATCAGTGGAAAAAAAAATCCCCAAACATCCATTCTCCCTAGAATGAACCAAGCAATTGAAGCATGTGGGCATGACAGACATGCACCCATTGCTGACGTCCATGGATAACACACTGAATGGTCACGAATAATCTATTAACACACTTGAGCCACACTCAGTCTTGCTTTGCAGATAAACATGGTCTGTGATTATTTTACAACACCGTTAAGGTGCTAGGGGTTGTCCCTCATTTATTACTTGACTAATAAATACTTTAATTACACTTAATAAATAATGTAAGCAGGGCTCACTGAAGTGGTAATTCTTTAAATTAATTATTAACTGCATGCGAAAGGCTGCACTGCCAGTACCACTAAAAGAAAATTCAGCCTTTAATCTAAAGTGATTATTCATTATCTGGTATAAAGGCTCCATTTGCATATTATTAGGGAAATAAACTTTGGCCTCCTTGGCAATACAGATAGATCTCAAAGTCCGTGCATTATGAATCTCCAAATACTAAGGCAATGATAAACAATATGTAATAAAGTCTCCAGTTTATAGCTTTATAACAGCTGGTTTTTGATTTTCCAAATATATTACTATGATAAAGTGACCAGTTAATGTATACGCTCTCTGTGAAAGGTGGTGTCTACAGATGGTCGGCTGATAGGAAACGGTAAATGTGCAAACCGCTCGTTTCCCTTGAGATCGGAGCCATGAAAATGATCTCAATAAGATATGAGAAGAAAATCTCTATTTAACCCTTTTCTCTGCTGCAACTCGAATATGGTGCTGCATATATTTGTGTTGCTTGTGTCTTTTGTCGCTCCTTTCTAGGCTCCAATCTCCTAGAAACGTGCAGGTGAAAAATTTGGATATCTTGAGGTCACTGTCTCCAGATGCTGTAGTGTCCTTGATTCTTTCTTGGGGCAGAGAGACCAGGCAATGTTCCAGTCACAAGAGCAAGATGGTTCCTAAAACGAGCAAGACCCAAATTCACAAGTCCCTTACTTTCTCTAGCTTGGCACTGTCTCCTGGGGTCTCCCAAGAGACATGACTGGCCCCAGGAGCTATGATTGGGAAACTAGAACAGGGAACAGCTTTCCATCATCCAGAACTGTGAAATAATGAGAGCAAATTAATAAACTGAAAAAAAAAGAGATCTCTGGAAGAAGAGAAATCTCTTTCTCTGCTCCCTTTTGCAGAAGGTGGGGAATGAGGAGTGGGGTGGCAGGGAGAAAAAGGAGGAAAAATGTGGACAGTCATAGGAAGCAGGAATGACCACGCTCCCCAATTCCCATTTCATCTTACTCATCTCCCTATTTGACACCACCTCGTTCAAGTGACCTTCCCTCGTCCTTTGTTCCTTCTGGCATTCACCTGCCGCGTGGAGCAGTCAACACTGTACTGATTTGTGTGATGCAGGGCTACATGAAGATGAGCTGGAACATTGGGAGCTGGAACTTGTTTCAGTAATGCTGCTGTTGCTCCAGATATTGTTTAGAACTTTGAGAATTGCCTTTCATGTTGGTATTAGTCACCTCAGGATGCTATAACAAAATATTGTAGACTGAATGACTTCAACAAAATGTAGTTATGTTCTCACAGCTCTGGAGGCTGGATGTCTGGGACTATGTTGTCAGCATGGCTGACTTCTAGTGAGAGTTCTCTTCCTGGCCTGTAGGCAGCTACCTTCTCTCTATGTCCTCAATTGGTAGAGAGGGAAAGAGAGAGTTCCAGTTTCCTTTTTTTATATGTATACCAATCCCTTGGGGCTCCTCCCTAATGACCTTATCAGAACTATTCACCTCCTAATAACCTCATTTCCTAAAGCCATCAGAGTGGAGGTTACAGCTTCAACTTATGAAATTTTTGGGGAAAAACTATTCCATCCATCACAATGTTCTCATGAACCTCTTCAAGGGGAAGGTAATCAATCATACCAATAATTCCATAGAACTGAAGTATGCAAGGAGTTACACATACATTACCTGCTATTATCCCTATGGTCACACTAAGAGGTAAATATCATCAGCCCTTCACAATTGAGAACACTAAGACTCAGGAAAGTTAAGTAATTTGTCTAATGCCACATAGCAAGTAAATTGCATGACCTAACTTTGAACCCAGAGATTCTGAAGTCAAGGCTTTAATGACTATTGCATACTGCTCTGTCTTTTGAGGGTAGTTTGAAGTTTGGGAAATAACAAGTGGATCCTCCTGATATGTCACCAATGTGACTCCTCTTGATATATATATATATATATATATATATTCTCAAAGAGAATTCTAAGAGTAAGAATTTTGGGGACACCACAGATCAATGGGATAATATTTGAAAGAGAAGGGCCTCATCTATTCTCTGAACTCATATCATAAAGGCAGCTGCCTATTCCACTTGTGATGCACACGTAGGGCCGACTCTGGCTTTCCCAACCTAATCTTGCGGGCAAATATCTGTGATGAGGGCTCATACATCATCTCATTCAATCTTCCCTGATTCCTTTGAGTTAGGTTGGTATTATTATTGCTTCATTTTAAAGATGAAAAAAAGGAAGCACAGAGAGGTTAAGTAATCTCTTAAAATTAAAGTAATAAGTGAGATAAAGAGCTGGATTCCAAACACAGACACCTTGGTTTTTATCTCCAAGGAATAAACAGTTGGGTCCTTTACTACAAATGTCTTTCATGTCCTCTCAAAAACAATGTCAGTCTGCCATGAAGAGCTAAAAAATTTATTTGCACCTTTCTCTTTTTGCAAGGGTTTCACCCATTTATTCATGCATTCCCCTCAATGTTCCATTCATTCATTGATTAATTCATTTAACAAATATTTTTGAAGCACATTATTTGGTGCCAGCCATTGGCTATCTAATCTAAATTTACAAAAGGAAATTGAACCAACGGGCTGTTAACTGAATTGGCAAAGTGATCCAATTACTTTGTGGCTGATGGAGACATAGTCAGCCAGCTCCCCACTTTCTCAGCCTCTCGAGGATTCCAGAAGACAGGTCGTCTTGAGAAGAGCTGCAGACTCACAGCCACCCATGAACCTCGCCCCTGGCTCCCACTTTTGAAGAGATGATGGCCTGATTTTTGATTACAGCCATTAGGCAAAATAAAACAGAGGACGCTGCCTCTCCAGTTTCTTTCTGCTTAATCATCAGATTCACTGACACTGTTCAGAGATTTCCACACTTCAGAGACAGGCATGAGCCTGCCTGATCCAGGTTTCCTGTCACAAGGCATCTTGCTCATTATTTTTTTATTATTTTAAATTTATTTATTTATTTACTTATTTGCCTGAGGTAATGGGGATTAAACTCAGGGGTGCTCTACCACTGAGCTACATCTCCAATCCTTTTTTTTTTTTTAAACATTATTTTTCATTTTGAGACAGGAGCTTGCTAAGTTGCCGAGGCTGGCTTTGAACTTGCAATCCTCCTGCCTCAGCCTCCTGAGCTGCTGGAATTACAGGCATGTGCCATGGCACCTGGCTATTTCCTTTTTAATATAAATAGCTGAACTCCCCGCATTCCTACCCTGTTGCCTTCCAGAAGTTAGCTCCAGACACACAGCCCAAGCACAGCAGCAGCCCAGCTAGGAAGAAACTGAGGGATAGCATTATCCTTCATGATGCTCATAATCCAGCAGCATTTCTTTCTAATTGACTTTGGGGCTAGACTTGAGCCAGGATCAGAATAACAATGTCAAGGCCAGCAGGGCCTTCAGGTCCCTCATTTTACACATGAGGCCACTGAGGAGGACTCTTGCCCATGCTCACCCAGCAAAGTTGCAACAGATGTGGGGCAGAACCTCAGCCTCAGGACTCCCAGGCCCAAGCTCTCATCTCCTCTTATCTGCTAGCACTTCAGAAACTCTGGAATGGACTTTAAATCTCTTGCACATGCACAAAGTCCTGCTTTCCCTACAGTGCTGACAGTGTACAATATAGTTTTTTTTTTTTTGGTGGGAGTTATTGTACAGCTATTTTCACTTCTTCTCCCTGGGCTTCTTCACTTTGCCTGTGGCCCCCTCCTCAGGTATGTTTCTAGGAATCTCAGGCTGCTGACAGGACCCTTTGTCCAGGTCTTCTTCTTCCTTCCCTTTCCAAACCTTACTCGTACCCAGCTGCCCCATCACTGTATTTTAAACAAAGAAGCAGAATGCATCATGTCATCATTGAAAATGAGATCTGAGTGACTGGCAACTGATATGCAAGGGAAACTGTTAATTGAAATCAAAGATGAGCTTCGTGGTTAAGTTCAGGGGATTTTGACTTTGGAGCGAGAAGACTTTCCCAAATAGTTTTCAAAACTTGCCCATCTATAAACACACACTTGCCAGGTCAGCTGGCCCATGTAGATCCTCCTTGGACCACACACACACACACACACACACACACACACACACACGCTCAGTAACCTAGATGACATGGGTGGTGTGTATGGGAGGTGATTTCTTTCAAGTCATCTGGACTAAAGATGAGGTTTTAGCAAATGAGGGTTTAGGAAAAATAACAAAAATTTTATGGAACACTTAGCTTGTAGTAGGAACTGTGTTAAGAGCTGAATGTATATTATGCCTCACTTTAAATTTTTATAATGAGCCTATTATGGGTTGGTTGATTGTGTTTTCCCTAAATTCATACATTGAAATCCTCACCTCTAGTATATCAGAAGGTGATCTCATTTGCAAACAGGGTCACTGCAGATGTAATTAAAGATAAGCTCATAGTGGAGTGAAGTGGGCCCCTAATCCAGTATGGCTGGTGTTGTGTAAAGGGGGGAATTTGGACATGAAGACAATGTGAATGGAGAACAACATGTGAAGACAAGAGCAGAGACCTGGTTGATACTTCTACATACCAGGGAATGCCTAAGATTGCCAGAAAACCACCAGAAGCTAGGGGAGAGCCCTGGGACAGATTCTTCCTCACATCTTCAGATGGAACCCCTTTCCCCACAACATCTTGATCTCAAACTGTAGGACTTTGAGACAATGGACTTCTGGTGTTTAAGCTACCCGAATTGTTAAAGAATCACTACCATGCTACTATAAAGCCTTTAGACCCTACTATTCTCATTTTGCCACCCGAAGATTGAGGTTCAGAGAGGTTAAATAACTAACCCAAGGTCCAACGGCTTCCAAGAGGCAAAACCAAATATTCAGCCTCAGTTCTGCCTGCTCTGCTGCTTTTACCTGGGATATGTACTGGTAAAAGGTGGAAAAGGGCATTTTTCCCCCTCTATTATAAACCAAATATGATACATGCTCTCTCTTGGCCTGGGACAGGGCAGCCAGTCTTCCCAGGCCACACCCTATCTGTAACTCAGCACCCGGAGACCAGCCGGTCCTCTCTGATCCCTGTGTTTCTCCTCTTTCAGCAGTTAGCAGAACCCAATCAGATGCCAAGGGCTGACATTAGAAAAATAAAGTTTCCTGCTTCCATCTTCTCATTTTACTTTATTTAGCCCAGGGAAGGCAGTTGTGGCTCAGAGATGCAGTGTGCTGCTTTCATTGTTTCTGAGAGGGTCAAGTTTTGAATATATTAGGAGTGGAAAGGAAAACCAAGTCTAGAACTAAAATGCTCCCTTATGCCTGGCTTCTGTGGTCAGAAGACCCCTTGCTCCCTGGAATCCATCCATGCAGACTTTACACACACACACACATACACACACACACACACACTTGGAAAGCTGAACTTGGCTTTTTGACTGATGCCAAACACACCCGCTTCCTCCAGGGCCTCCTCATCTTACCATCCATCCAGCAGGAAACAGTAACCATCTCATCCTCAGGAGCATTTTTCCCACTGTCTATTCTGAAGCCAAGATCCATGGTGGTCTTGTCTCAAAGGCTTGTGGCTTTTTTTGTTTCAGGGTTTTGACTGGGGGGGATACCAGGGGAGCTCCCCAGGGCAGGAGATGGCTGCCAGTTTGGATTTGACCCCATTCCCAACTCATTTGAATTTTGGGTCCCTCTGTAGGAGGGCACTTCCAGACTTATCCTTGAAATCTCTGCATGAAAGGTCCTCAGGGTTTCCCAAGCTGAAGAACTATGTAAAACTGTATTTGTAAAAAGGGATCTTTTTTTTTTTTTTTTTTAAACCAGTCAGGCTAGAACATTGGCATGAGTGGGCTGCGGTCAGAAAGCTAAGTAGAAGAGGCCAGGCATGGTTGTCCATGAGAAGGGATGCAGGGGCCAATTCTAAGCCAACAGGGTAGCTACAGAGATCAGCCAAAAAGAGAGACCAGAAATGGGGAACAAGGTCAATGCCAGATCAAAACACAATACAACACCCACGAGGTACCCTTGATTGCCCTCAGACAGGAAGCTCTTTATTTTGCCTCTCTATTCTCCAGGTAGAACAGGGACCAACATCCTGGTGACTAAATGCCAGCCTGAGACTCAACAACTCAAATTACCTATGGTCCTCAATTCCTGGCAGATTCTCATCTAATGAGCCCAAATGAGAACAGCAGTCATGATTTTCCTTTATTGTACCATGTCTCTGGGTCTTGGGTGGCTCTGAGGGCTCATCTACAGATCACAAAGTGGAGGCTTTGAAAGACTAATTTTCCAAATGTCACGCACCTAGTAAGACACAGGGCTCTGGTTTGTGTGTCTCGCTCTTAGAATTCTGTCATGGAAGGCTGCAGTGGTCAGGCCCTGACCTCTGGTGCGTCCACCACTCATGAAGTGGACTTACTGGGTTCATCTGCAAGTTCGTTACTCATGTGAACAGGGGGGCCTAGAGTCCAGAGGATACCCTCTGATTTCCAATGCCTGCATCAGTCTTGCTTAGCTGTGAGGCCTTGGCATGAGTGCCCCTTAACAGTCTTGGCTGAGGGTGGAGGTGAGCAGCCAGTGGAGCTCTGCATGTGTTGGCAAAAGTCATAAAACAAGCCTTCTGGATTTGATTCACGCTACTGTGAAGAGAAGAAAGAATTTGAAAATATAATTTCTTTAAAACAGTGTTTGTATGTAAAGGAGTCTGGGCTGAGCTGCCAGAACGGGGCCTATATTCGTGTCCCTTTGGAAAACCCAGCCATCCATTTTCATTAGCTTTATGATTTGATCAACTTGCAAAGGTCACCCTTTAGCTTCCTGTGAACCACAATATTACAACTGGGCTTAAATAATGCCAGAGAAACTCGTGGGAAAGGTGAGCATTCAGTTAAACCAATTACTGGACATAGAACCCAGCTTTTCAGAATGGGATTAATCTTTTGTAAGGGAATGGTCTTGCTCCTAAGAACAGAGTTCAGAGTTTCCAAGTCCTTCTCTGGGCAGGACAGAGTCTCGGGGAGACTCTCCAAGTGCAAAGGCCAGTTGGCACCACTTCCTTTCCTAGAGCAGATGCTTTTTTCCTGGGTTTCCTTACATTGCCATGCCTGTGCCTCCAACCCAAACACTGTGCTCTTCTGGATATGGTGCCACCATCCCTTTCAAACTCTGCATCAAGTGTATGCAAATTTCTTCTCTGTACTGTTTTTCCTTTTAAAAAAATTAATTAATTTATTTTAATTAGGTATATATGACAGCAGAATGCATTTTGATTCATTGTACACAATTGCAGCACAACTTTTCATTTTTCTGGTTGTATACGATGTAGCATCGCACCATATGTGCAATCATACATGTACCTAAGGTAATGGTGTCCATCTCATTCCACCATTTTTCCTGCTCCCATGCACCCTCTCTGTCCTCCCTCCCCTTTGCCCAATCAAAGTTCCTCCATTTTTCCCATGCCTCCCCCTTTACTTTTATAGATCAGCATCCACTAAACAGAGAACATTTGGGCTTTGGTTTTTTGGGGTTTGGCTTACTTCGCTTAGCATGATATTCTCCAACTCCATCCATTTACTTGCAAATGCCATAATTTTATTCTCTTTTAATGCTGAGTAATATTCCATTGTGTATATATCACAGATTTTTTTATCCATTCATCTATTGAAGGGTGTCTAGGTTGCTTCCATGGTTTAGCTATTGTGAATTGAGCTGCTATAAACATTGATGTGGCTGCATTACTCTAGTATGCTGATTTTAAATCCTTTGAGTATAGAACAAGGAGCAGGATACATTCTGAAAGCAAATTTTTGCCACACACACATCAGATAGAGTGCTAACCTCCAGGATATATAAAGAACTCAAAAAATCAATATCCAAAAACCAAACAACCCAATCAATAAATGGGCTAAGGAGCTGAACAGACACTTTTCAGAGCAAGACATACATTGGATCAACAAATACATGAAAAAATATTAAAAATCTCTAGTAATTAGAGAAATTCAAATCAAAACTACTACTCTAAGACTCATCTCACACTAGTCAGAATGGCAGTTATCAAGAATACAGACAACAACAAATGTTGGTAAGGATGCGTGGAAAAAGGCATACTTATACATTGCTTGTGGGATTGCAAATTGTTGTAACCAATCTGGAAAGCAGTATGGAGATTCCTTGAAAACCTGGAATGTATTGTTTTTCTTAGTGCAGAGACCAGTCTATTATAATTATAGACTGGTCTCTGCACTTAATTAATTAATTAATTAATTGCATGTAATTGTTCCATTGGCATTTTTTCCTACTAGACTCTATGCATCATAGGAGCAAGAACCATGTTGGATGTGTTCATCCCTAAATCCTCTGCACCTATCATAGTGCTAAGCATACTGTAGATGTTCACTGAATAATTGTTCATTGAATTTGGTTTTCAAAGAGAGAAATAAAGGCAAATATTCTAGAAAATACAGAAAGCATTGCTAGTAAAGTTTGTTTCGCTTAATACTTTGAGGAGTACCAAATCACTCATTCGAACTCAGGTTAACGACATGCTGGGAATGGACAAGGGAACCAAGTATCTTTTTCTGGGGTCCAATGTCAGATCTGTCACTGTCTTTCTTTGAGCAGATAGGGCCCCCAGGGTTCCATAGGGTCCCTGGGGAATTTAAAGGCAATATTGTACAGAATGTGCCCAGTGCCTGATAGGAGATAAAGAACTCTGTGTGGAATCCCCCAAGCTCCCTTTCAAATTCTTAGCTAGGAAATTTCATTGGCTCATTGGTTCACTTTCCTACCACAGGACAGGCATGAACTTTTACTTTTCATTTCAACTTTCTTGCCGTATCACAAGTTTCCAATTTGAAGGACAGAATTCATTCACAGCTTGTTTGTGTGAAAATGGTAATGGTCTCCCGCAGAAGAGGTTGGCTTTAAATAGTTGCTTTGGCTATTAAAAATCATCTTAAACAACCAGAGACTTCCACAACAATCTATTGATCACTTGATCTTGTCTGCTCTTTTTCTTGTGCACATGTGCATCATCATCAACACCACAACACACACACACACACACACACACACACACACACACACACACACAGAGTCTTTCCTTAAAGTTGCTCATGAACTCCTTAAAACAAGTTTGTACATGTAGACACAGATAATAGGAGGTGACTTTTCTTAGTTGTGGAGTCAAAAATATTTCTTCTTCTTCTTCTTCTTCTTCTTCTTCTTCTTCTTCTTCTTCTGATGGTGGGAAGTCAAGGGGATTACCAGGGATTGAATTTAGGGGCATTCAAACACTGAGCCACATCCCCAGCCCTATTTTGTATTTTATTTAGAGACAGGGTCTCATTGAGTTGCTTAGTGCCTTGCTTTTGCTGAGGCTGGCTTTGAACTCACGATCCTCCTGTCTCAGCCTCCTGAGCCACTGGGATTACAGCTGTATACCACTGTGTTTTTCAGGAAAATCCTGTGGCTGCAGTAGGAATGGAGGGGACCTCCCCACTCTGCACTGCCCCTGCCCCTCACCAGCTGCCTAAGCCAGTCCTACAAAGAGGCGCTGATTTGCTGCCTACTCTCAGGGAAATGATCTTGGAGGTTCAACTCAAGTGACTTTACTTATTGCTTTATTTATTTATTTATTGCTTAAATTCAACAAATATGCTTTGGGCACCACCGTATGAAAAGAACTTCCTATAATTTGGATTTACTGGAAGTCTATTTTTTTTCTGTCCTCGAAAGCATTATGCTGCTGTTCACTTCTGTGGCTTTTTACCTAGTACAGTCCCTTCATATACAGCAGGTGCCCTATAGCTCTTTTGTTGGCTATAGGGCTGTATATTGAAGGCCAATAAGAAGTCAGAGGGGTAGAGGCATTTATCAGCCTAGTTTCCCAGGCCCTCAGAAGGCAGCAGGGCATCAGGTCCACTATGAGCATGTTTTGCTTCCAGTGAGAATGTGAAACCTCTTTCTGGGAGTTATTCTCTGTCAAGAAGTTAACTATCCTCTTCAAGTCTCAATTTCCTCATCAATAAAATGAAAAACTAGGTAATTCTGAAAGTTAAGACATGGATGATGTACTTAGCACAGTGTCCAGCAAAGTGGCCCTCAGTGTGATCATGGTAACCTCCCTGCTGCCTTGGGTGGGGTTGGAGGGGGTGGCCAGGTCCTTGCTTGATGGCAAACACTGAACAACATTTAACACAGACTGGTGTGTATGGGGAAAAGATGGGAGCCCCAGGAGATGGGGGTGCTAGGGGCTGGAGCCAATAAGTGTGCCAACTTCTATATGGGAGGCTTGAATGGGGCAGGACCCTCGTTGGACCCTCCCAGTGTTCCTATGATGGTGGGTGTGCCTGGCTCTTGGACAGAAGCTCATCTGACCAGTAGCAGGAGGAGAAAATAGTTTAACCTTCTTGTCTGGCAGTGGGGTCCTGGGTGAGTGACTATCACTGTGAGATGTTTGCACCATGTGCCAACAAGGATCAGCAAACACTATGGCCCTACCCTCTTTTCTGTTCCCCTGGTGTCTGGAGACAACAGCAGTGTCTTAGACCCTCTCTATGGCTTTTACAGATTTTGGAGTCTCATGACAGCTCTTAAGGACCATAGTTAAATGTCAAGTAAGCAGGAGAGGGAAACAGGAGGAAGATGTAAAGAAAGAACATGGCAGAGAGCTGTGTGTATGTGTGGCAGGGAGGAGAGCAGGGTGCCTCCGAGGTCTTCTCCTGGACCCAACCCAGAATCCCAACCTGGGGACAGACATACTTTGGGACACAAAGAAGTGAGGTGGGTCTTTCCTCTTCATTTACATCTCAATTCTGTAAAATCAAGTGTCCTCTCCCCTGCATCCATCTCTGGCTGTGAATTTGTACCTTTTGGTACTACTATTGATTGGGCGTTAGCTTTTCCAACATGAAAAAATACCAGCCACCCTTCCTCAGTCTCTGATCCCACGGGCACCTCCATTTTTCTTTAATTATCCAACTCCCAAAGCTATCCAACCTATTTATTCAGGCAATCAGGACTCTAAATGCATGGATTTATCATCGCCTCCAATCCCCTGTCACTTCGATGTAACAAAAATAGAAAGATAACCAGGAGTTGCAAGAGGTTTAAATCAACACACTTCTCCTGGTCAGATCACTATTTCCCAAGACTCCTATGAGAAGAGAAGAATTGTAGGGGAAGCTCTTGGAAGAGGGGAGAAAGGGAAAAAGTGATGGGAGATAAGGGAATGAAGGCACCTTGGAAGGGTCTGATCTCTATTTCTGGAAGGAGGGATCCATAATGCTATTTTGATTTTTGTCCAACTTTCCCTCCTTTTCAGCTCTCCCCTCTATAATGGGAGGATTAACAATGCTGCGTGGTCCCAGGGCCTTGGGGGGTCATTAGAGGATGGGGAAGGTGGTCCATGGCTAAGGCTTTTGCTGGAGTTGCACCACTTTCTGAGGTCAGCTAGAGTAAGTCCATTTTCTAATTTACCTGATTGCCCCAGACTTATTTGAAAACAATCTGCTTTTTTCTTTTTCTTTTTTCAACATAAACAGCCTTTTGCATTTTACTTATTTCTCATTTACCATTCTGGGCAATCTAATTCAATTTATCCACTTCTTTATTAAAAGGTGGTACCCCTGATTTTAATAAAAAAACATCCACTGTGTCACCTTCAGTGAAGGATGGTCACCTCCCTCTCTCTGCCGTGTATTACTGTTAATAGAGCCCGAGTTCTTCTAGAGCTTCTCTGGTATGCTACTGTTTAGCCACATCTTCCCTGTCATGTGCTGCTTTGTGAATGTTTTGGAAACCCAATAAAGAAATTTGTATTTAACCTTATTTATACTTAATATGACTAAATATATTTGTGTTGTGAATTTTATAGAACTCTAAACACAGACATTTATTTGAATCTCATAAAATTGAAGGTTAAATCTCGTTTATTGTATAATCCATGGAAACCAGTTCGAATGACAACATAACTCCCACTATGTTTATCACTTTACTTAAATGACAGCTTTTTGTATCCTCATTCTAGTCATTAAGACTAATGAACATTATATTATAGAACAGGGTCCATACGGAGCCTGGGGACAAGCCACCAGCCACTGCTCACTGGGATGCTATTATTCTATTAATCAGTGTTTTGAGGGGGTTGGTATGCCAGTTAAAGACAAACTTTTTATTTGGAAGGTTCCAGAAGCTCTACCACTACTGACGTTCTTAGTATAAAATAAAAGCCAATTAATCTTGTCAGAATTGTTTTAGTACAATGCAGATTTAAAAGAGCACTCAATTGACCAAAAATTCATTCACAACTTAACAATTTGTAATTTTTTTTGGAGTATGTGATATAATACTAGGTGGAAAAGTATTCATTTTTAACTCATAAATTTCTCAATAACACACTGGGTAATAGCAGATGTAATTGACTTATTCTATTTGGTTTTTTTTCTAAAGTAATTTTAAACACTTTTTCCCTTTGTTATTGAATTGGGCTAATATTTTTATGCTAGCATATTTTCATCTGTGAGTTTAGTCAAAGCAAGTTATCTGCAAAATTGTGAAGAAGAATTGGCTTCATCTCCACCTGGCAGCATGTGGTAAATGAAGGTATTTTTGGTAAGATTCACTGCCTCACCTTCCAGAAAATTCTAACTCCAGAGAAGACCAGATTGTGAAGAACTGTATATTAAAGTTCCTTTCCCTATCTACGGGCCCAGGTGGAGGGGACAAATGGATTCTTACCTGACTGCAAAATATGATATATTATTATAAACAGAGTCTTGAATTATAGAAAATACTAGTTAGCATAATTACATTACCATATTTTTATATGGAGATTATTATTCAAATACCAAACAGGCAATCTTCCATTGGAAAAAAACAATAAACACTCTCAATCCTGACTTCCACTGTTATGTATGTCATAGTACAAAACAATTTTAAAGTTTAAAACCCATTACATTACAAGAGCTATTCACTTCAAGTAGGTGGCAATTTGCTTCTTTTTTTTCCATCCCACGTTTTGATAGCTATTCACCTCTATCAATTCTTATCTTGCCCATTCTTTAGAAACCAATTGCAGTTTAAAAAGTGCCCATCTATTTCTGATTGAAATCTTCACATGCTGGTTTTTTAAACTATTTTTCAATCTCTTAATAAAATAGATTGCCTCCAGGCTGACAGTTAGTAAACCCTCTAACAATACAGCAATTCCAGGGACCGCCCTGGCACTTGGGTTTTTCCCTGCATTTGGTTCTGTCCAAGAAATACCAGATTGCCATGGGTTCCATCTACATGTGCAAAACAGTTTCATGGATTGAAATTATTTAAAATAGGAAAAACTGTCAACAAAAACAACAAAGCTCTGCAAAATTGCCCAATTCAATTGAGTTAAGCTGCCAGCCTTTTTAGTCCTTGAAATATGAAATAGGTCATATAACCCTTTCCTTGACTTGTTAACTGTTTTTAATTGACATCTCTGAGTTGTCAGAGCGAAAACCTCTCTGTAGCATGGAAGACCACCTGCATTTCTGAGAGGGACTCCCAACTCATTAGTCTTGGGAAAAATCCTTAAGGACCCTCTCTGTGGCTGGCCACAAATCAAGAAAAGAAAGGGAAGATATAATGTCTGCCTGGAGGCTCATGCTTTACATATGGACTCAGATAAGTCAATCTATGAAATCAAGATGTGTGTGTGGGGGGTGTTCCAACTTTGGGGTTCCATGATTCAGAGGTGGAAAAATTAAGAAATTGAAAGCGAGGTCCTCCAAACCCAGGAAGATCCCACAGAGATGGGGAAGAGGGTCTGCTGGGTCGAAAGACCCATCTGGTGTTTAGGGAAGATGCATGAATCAGGAGTAAGGACTATGATGAGCTGAAGGAAGGCAGGGAGAAGTTAGCCAGACTGGCACCTGCCCCCTCCCTAGCATCCATCTTCCCTCTCTCACAGGAGTAAAACCATACTTTCTTTTCTTTGTAAACATAGTCATACTCACAGCCTACTCAGCATCCCCACATCCATTCCTTACCTTTGGTCTCATCAGTATCTGCTTCTGAATGGCCTGTAACCTTAAAAAACATTCACCTTCTCTTGCTTTGAATCCAATTAAATTAAATTGCTTCCCAGCTCCAAATACAGATATCAGGAAACAAACTTGAATGTAATGTGACCTGTGCCAGGCACTGTGGTGCATGCTGTAATCCTAGCTGAGCTAGGGAGGATTGCAAGTTTAAGACCACCAGCCTCAGCAATTTAGTAGAACCTGTCCCCGTCGTCGTCGTTGTCATCATCATCATAATGTGACCAACTGGATACAGTGGTGCATGTTTGTAATCCCAGTGACTTGGGAGGCTGAGGCAGAAGGGTCACAAGTTTGAGGTCAGCCTAAGCAATCTAGTGAGACCCTCAACAACTTAGTGAGAGCTTTCTCAAAATAAAAAAGAAATGGGGTTGGGGATATAGCTCAGTGATAAAGTGGCCCTCAGTTCAACTCTCAGTACAACAACAACAACAACAAAAACAGGTTATGCAAGCTAACAGACAAATATTGATTTCAACTGGGTGCTGAATATTCCCAAGCTTCTAGGTACTTTTTAACCCAGTAGCAGGTACAGAGAAGAGAAGTGGTAGAATAAGGTGAGTGGCACCAGACTAATATGGAGCCCTCTGAGTTTCACAGCTAAAGAGAGAGCAAATTAGTCTGAAGGATTAGAGGCAATTGAAAGCATTTGAGACAACTCTTAAAAATGATTAAAGCTTTTATATGCATCATACAAAAAAGTCTAGGAAGATAAGGGCAAGTGGAGACAAAGACATGGGCAGATGCAAACTGACATACCATTCGAGAAAAGCCAATAGCCCTGTGTGGCTAAGAGTATTGATAACAGAATTCCATCAGTTATAAAATAACATCTATCACATGCTCTGTCTTGTAGGCAGGGCGTTACCCTCTTCACAGGCACGATTTCATTGAACTCTCACGTCAGCATGTGATAGTTCACCCCTACTGAACTCATGGGGAAACTGAGGCTCAGGTAGGTGAAGGATTCTGTCCACAGTTTCTCAGCTAGTAAAGGATGGGGCTAAGACTTTGTCTATCTAATCTTCATTGAGAAGGAAGTGCAGGGGAAGTAAAGACTCATTTTGAGGAGAGAAAAAAGTTAAAGGATCCCACCCACAGGATTGAGGGGAGGATGAAGAGGGGCTGGGGAAGGAGAGGAAGGAGAGATACTGGTTAGCACATCTGCTGCAATGGCAACAGAGTCTTTGGGCTCGCATTTATCTATTTATTTACTGTGAAAAAAAAATGTGCAAAAGAGATTTATTTGTTAATATGTGGGATCAAAGTTTCAGACAAAGACCTGCTCCTACAATTGGATTTTATGGTCCTGGGAGCAACCCACAGGACACAGATCACTGCGACGTCTTGAGGCTATGTCTTGTGGCCATCAGTTCCATCTTGACTCAGATGTTTCCCACCATGTTGTCCTCAGCACCCAGAAGATGCTGTATGGGAAAACTAAAATACTGGCCAGTGAGGGTACAGACAGTCTAGGAATCATGAACACCTCATGGCCAATTTACAAGGCCACGTTCAGGATGAAGGTCAGGGCCTGGGAGTTAGGGTGTGGTATAAAAACTGGAGTAAGTGACTTTTCAGGGACCCTGCCACCCCTGCATGGTTCTGACTGCTTATCAGAACCAGGGTTAGGTGCCTAGCCTCCTGGGTCAGGATGCACCCCAGAGGACACTCTGGGTCCCAGTGATCTGTGTCCTGTAGGCAAGGGTCAGATTGTGGACCAAATATTGCATGCTACCTGCTAATTAACGACCCCTTTAGTCTTCTAGCTCCTTGCTTTGGAGGGTGGTTTCATAATGCCGATTTCCTAAAAGAAGCTTCATTCCAGCAGTCACCTGTCTCCTGCCTGGCCCTGTGGCCTTATCATTCTGTGCAGGAGTGTCTTGTCATTTTCATTCCTTCATTGCCATGCGGAACACCGCCTGGGAGGGTGCCGTGCTGGGAGTGTTGTTATCCTTTCTAACACTGCTATTTTTATTATAAAAGATGGAGAATAGTAGGAGGTTAATGGCTGCTCAGAATAAAAACAAATAGTGACTAAGAACAAATATTCAAACGAGGCATTGTCTGGCTGAGGGAGTGATATTCAACAGCAGAGCTCTGTGCAGGGTTTTCCCCTCCCTCTTTGATGACATAAACCAGGGCTGTGCGCACTCAGCGCCTGCACTATAGGGCTTCCATTGTCAAGAGGCCTAGCAAGAGAGACTCTGATGGAGGGACAGGAATTCTCCAAGGGCCAAAGGTGCCACCCAGAGCCCTGTGTTCCTTCCTCTCTTCAACAGCAGGCTTTCGCTGCCATCATCTTATGGATGGATCGTCTCACACTGATTTGCCCCTTACGAAGCCCAGTCCTTGGCACTGAGGGGTGAGTGATCATGGGAGACTACCAGCTCTTGACCAGTTCCAGTAACCTGCAGTCACCATGCATTCCTTCAGCCCACAGCACACAGGGCACATGTCATTGCACCCACGATTGTGATTTCTAACCACGCTATCCCTATGGCTTGGGTAACTGACTCCCTTCCGTGCCCCCACATTCTCTTTCTCCAAAGTTCTACTCGTTGCTAGGTGAGTATCAATAGAAAGCAGGAAAGAGAACTAACATTATTTGGGTGCATACTATATGTATTTTAATGATTTCTTTTGATAATCCTATAAAGTAGAGGCTAATATCTTCATTTCACCGTAAAGCAACAAAGGCACAGAGAGGCTCAGCAAATTACCCAAATTATAGAATGAATTTGTGAGGGGCGAGGATTCACTCATTAGTCAGGAAACATACACACATACACACATATGCACATATACATATCACTTATTCCCTTGTTAGACACGTAATATATTTTTGTTCATATAACATCTTAATTATTTCAAAATACACCTTCTCTAGAAATCTTGTGAGAGTCTAATGGTCACTGTCAAACTTCAGCACAAGGAATCCCATGCAGAACGCTATTTCTCCTGCCTAACAAGCATGAAGCCTTATCTAATTACCAATGCAAATGAAACGTGATATGATTACTTCCAAGGAAAAAGTAACATAGATTATATGTAAGATCTTCTATCTCCTTGCTCATCTTTTTCTAAATATTTCTCATGTCTGGGTCCTAACTTCCCTCCTTGGTTATTTTCTCCTTCCTCTAAAAAATCACCCACCCCAGCCAAGGAGTCTCATTAAACATGGAGTCACATTGGACAAGGGCTAAAAGGCCTGGGAGCCCATTCCACCTGTCAGCTCCTCTGCTCCACAGATCTTACTGTCTTTGCGGGCAGTGAGCAAATTCTTTTCTTCCCAACCTGGGAAGTGACCACCTCTGCAAGCCCTCTGCATCTGGATTCCACTCTGCTTCCAGCTTGGCTTCTCAAATTCTCTCTTCATTGTCTAACTAATGTTATAGTCCCCTTCCATAGAGGGAGCCAGTCCAATTATTCTAATCCACACCAACCTCTCTCTGGGCTGATATCCCTAGTCAGTGCTCCATGAGTTATCTACAAGAGCCTTCTCATTCTCTTGTGTATGTTTTGTTTAATCAACTTGATTTATCGACAGCATGGTAGGGGCCATGTTTTAACACTTTTCTCTAACCTCTCAGAGCAAATATCCAACAAATATAACTGCTAAAATAAAGCTGTAAAAATAAAGAACACTGGGTTAGGGATTTGGAAACTTGTTTTGTCCCAGATCTGCAGCCCTGTGATTTGGGGACAAGTTACTTAACTCTCAAAGTCCATTTTCCCCATCTGCCAAAATCATGAAGTTTGAGCAATGCTTGAGCAAAAGATTGTGAGACCTTTTCCAAGGGCTCACGGTGCTTTAGTGAACTGATCAAACATTTGCAAAGAAAGGAAGTTTCAGAAAAAGACCCATCCAAAACTTGAATTGCCTAACATGCCCATGTTTTGAGAACGGAGTCAGTGTCTCAACACATGAACGGAGAAGCAAGAGGTAGCTCAGTCACTTAATAAAGCTTGATTATAGAGTTTCCCTACAGCCTGAAAAAATATTTGGTCCAAAGTCTTGCTCATCTTCAAGTGAGTACCTATGATTCTTTAGACAGTGACTAGAAGAACTTTAATCAAGGGACAAGGTTTGTTCTGATTCTCCATCCCAGTCCTTCACTGGACCCAGATACAGGGGTAGGTCCTCTTATTGCTGAGATTCAAACTCAGCCACCCAGGGAACCCACAGAGGGAGGTTTGTAGGTGCCCTTCAGGTAACTTGGAGGATCAGACTCAAACATTTCTGTTTCTTTTCTCTCTTCACTGTTGTCAAAGACTGTAGTTTTTATGGGGATGATTGCATACAAAACTACCTGCTAATTTTATTCTGAGATGGGTTAGTCTGGAAAGGTCTCTCTGACTCTAAATAGGGTCCTAGGAGCTATCTACTCTTCATCAGACAGCCTTGACACAGGGAATCAAGGACTGGGCTAGTTTTCTTTCTTTAGAACACCTTGGGTGTGGGCAAGAGATGGTCCACCCCACGCCTGCCGGCATGCTTCTGTTCAGAGTCTCCACCTCTCCAATCACACTGCACCGAGTGTCAGACTCTGCTTAGCCACAGCCAAAACTAGTCACAGGCAGGTCACTGCTAGGCCAGTCTCCTGATTTTATGGATTTAGCCTTCAAAAAAGTAACAATGTTTGTTCATTCAATGTGTTTTTCTTTCTATAAAAAATAAGGCATACAGTATTATTATTTTACAAGGTAAATTTTGGAATTTCATGCTGCATCATGATTTTTTTTTTTCATGTCAATGGATACAAAACTTTCTCATCATTGTCCTTGTCTTCTTTTTCTTATGTGGCTTCTCCTCATTCTGGGTCAGGGTGCATGTTCCTCCAAATATATAAAAGAGTAAATTCTGCCTTTAGTGGTTTGCCTTCTCCCACCCTGTTCAGTAGTGTACCACCCCATACTCAGACCCCTCATTCTTACGGGTGCCGGTGAGGGATGGCTTTGGTGCTTACAGGAGATGTTTATATATTCTTCCCATGAGAGCAACAGGCACCCATCTGCTCCCTGAAATCTAGAACCAAATGCGGAACCTCATTGAGAACAGCCAAATCGGCCATCCTGAAGAGGAACTGAATTTCTGTGTGTCTTGTGCTTATTAAACAGAACCCAAGTGGAATCTTCATTTAGTTCTTTTTCTTTGACTTGGGCTGTTTCTTAGGATGGGGATTTTTATAAGTGCCGTCTCAGGACTTGGTGCATTCTGTCATTAAAACTGCTCTTCCCTCTGCTCACCTCACTACGTAGACCTACATGCCCATGGCATAGTCCCCTCCTTTCTGCCTTTCCAAGTACAACCCATGTTTTGGGACAAACTTGGTGGGGGTGTGCCCAAGGGGCTCCCATGACCTCCCACCCTCAGTGAAGAAGGTCCTTTTCTGGAGCGAATGTGCTGCTGGCAGGGCTCCCTGCTTTCTGTTCTTGCTCGCCCCATATCCCCTCCACATTTCCAATATTGTGTACATTATTATTATTATTATTTTTTGCTCTGTTACAATTCAGAAAAGCGGGTTTTTTTTATTTTAAAGTTATGGTCTGTGGTCGCCATTTTATAGCTTCTTAAACATGGATCATTTCTATCCAACAATCCGAAGAAGTGACACCATGCCCTTGAAAGGTGTCATTTTATTGGAATTGGATATAATACTGCTAAAGTCTATGCTATCCCCAGAGACTGGCTGTGCTGTGAGT
This sequence comes from Urocitellus parryii, assembly GCF_045843805.1. NCBI lineage: Eukaryota > Metazoa > Chordata > Mammalia > Rodentia > Sciuridae > Urocitellus > Urocitellus parryii. Next base: position 27,751,316 of record NC_135543.1, read on the forward strand.
TCTCCCTGTAAATGGCTAGCTTCCATCCTCAATTCCCAGACCAGTGCTGCTCGTGTTGTGAGCCACACAACTTTCAGAAGTAATGCAGGTGCAGTGGCTGGGTAATTTACATATAATCTCTCCCTCTGGGACTCCCTCGGAGGAGGGTGAGTTTCTGAGTTTCTTTTCCGTCTGAATAGACTTGCTTAAAATGTTGAACTCTTTTTTTCTGGAACCCGCTGTGGTATCCTTGTTAATGTTCTTCTTACACACTATGTCAGATCTCACTACACCCTGAGGGAAAGGTGGGCCAGTTATTTTAAACCCCATTTCACAGATGAGGAAAGTGAAGCCTGGAGCAGGCTTATGGCTCCAATGAGATCACATAGTAGGCTGCCAAGCTAGAACCAGATGCTGTCTCTGGTCTACTTACTGTCCTTTTGAACACACACCATGAGGTTCTGACAACCACCTGCTTCTTCACATCATCTTACTTTTAAAATGTGGCCATATTCCTGATCCCATATAATTTTCACAAGAGCCCTGGGAGAAATCCCTGGGTGGGGGTTATCTGAGTCATTACTTCTAATGCACAGGGAAACAAACACAGGAACTTAAGGGACTTTCCTGGTTACACATGGATCAGTGCATGGGTTGGGGACAGAACTGGGTCCCTGGGCCCTCCAGGTAGCATTTTGACACCTTTCTGCACACATAGCATGTACCTTAAATGTTGGTCTCCTGCTGCTCGTAATTTCAAGCAGAAAGCCTGAGTGTCAGCAGCAACTTCAGGGTGGTCTTCCAGGGAAATGCTACCACCCAGATGAACCCATTGCTTGGCACTAAGTGACAGGCAGGTGTGCAAGTGGTGTGGTCCTATGGAAAGAATGGGGGGAGGCGGGTGGGCACAGAGCCAGCATGAGACCAGGCCTCCTGGTTTTCAGGCCCCGTGCCTTTTTTCTAACCCCACTAATAGGAGAAGTCAACAGCTTTCCCCATGAAGAAAAATTAAGTGAACGTTAGAACAGGGGTTTGGTTTCCCCCATGACAAATACAAAGAATCACTCCCGCATTCTTGCAGTGCAAGGAGGTGGGGTGTCCACTTTCCTGCTACTTATGTCCCTCAAAAGGTATTTTGGAATGACTCGACCACTATTAACTGAGTAAAATGACCCACTGTCTCAACTCAGCCAATACAAATATTTCCCCAGCTCTGTGCTGAAGAAAGAATGAATACATTTGGCATCTTAGGAGGTGAAAGGAGAAGGTTGCGATGCAGTCATTCCCTGAGGGAAGACAGCAGATGACTCCATTTCCTGCTGCTGTGATGGGTGGTCCAGAAGCCGCAAAGAAGTACTTCCTCGCATAGGCACGTGTGACCAAAGCAAGTTCCCTGGGGCAGGACCCAGACCCTGGCAGCACTCTGCTTCCCTTAGAAAAAGTCCAGTTTTGCTGAAGGGCTGTTATTCCATTGAGTACACATGCGCTTAGCCAATTCAACTCTGTTATCAGCTCTAAAATAAGGGCGTGTTCCTCTTGGAAGTCAGTTTTTCAACCAAACAACCTTGTGCTCTGTGACCAGCTAATGTAAGGCTTAGTGAGGTACAGAGATGAGGGAAGTGTCTTCTGTCCTCAGGGAGTCTACTCTCCAGTTACAATTACCCATTTGGCAAACCAGCTCTCAATTGGAGGCTAATACGACAAGTGGCCCTCAGGGAGGAAGAGAAAGACTGACTGTTGCAGCCCAGAAAAAGGAAAGGTTTGAGATGGTGGGAGGGTCTGGAAGAACCAGGGAGGGAGGATTGCGGTTGGTGCTTGGCTCATGGCTTACTGGAGAGTAAGAGGAGCACTGGGGAGGCAGAAGAAAGGCAAGGAGAGGGGTGAGGAAAGGGGCAAGAGGAGATTTGGCTTGGCTCACTTTTTTTTGGGCACAGACTTCTCTTTTGTGCCCTGGGACTGTCTGTCTCTTACTCACAAAGGAACTATGCAAGGGAGTGTGGGAAGCTCCGACCAAACTTGCTTCTACTTTCAGAGGCTTAAAAAGCACCCTGAGTGGAAATAGATGAGCAGTACCATTGTTTTCCCTCCCCATTTTTTATGGGTGCATTATGGTTGTACATAACCATGGGACTTGTTGTTACATGTTTGTACAGGCACACAATAGGACAGTACCATTTGGCCAGTGCTACTCCACAGTACTCCCCTCATCCTCCACCTCTGGCTCCTGCTCCTCCAGCTCCCTGGTCCCTTTCATTTACTCTACTCATCTCCCTCTGAGAGAAGCACCATTTCTGAAGTGAAATAGCACATAGTTTTTCAGATAAATGAAGTCTATTCCCTCTTTTTTTTTTTAATGTACCAGGGCTGTGTTAACTATCTACAGGAAAAGGCTTGAAGGGAAACGTGGAAATGTATTGCTTTGAGGATCTGCAGAAGATCACCATAATGTGCACAAGCTAGAAAGCTCTGGATAACCTATCACCATACTTGGGGGCCTGAAAAAGGGACCAAATTCTGGGAGATTCCATATTATTAGAAGGCACTTGTAATACTTTGAGGAAATGTCCCGAGAGGCACTCCTGAGAGGCAGAGTGCAATCAAGCCTATGTCTGCTCCCAGGACAGACATCATCAGAGCCATCTCTAAGAGCTGGCCCTCCAGTTGCTGTTCTTGTGACAGCCTATGCCCCTGATGGACTGTTGACGTAACACAGGTGACCTGTGGGGAAATGAACCAAGGTCATAGCTCTAGGGTGGAGGAGCCTATGGAATCATGACATCCAGAAGGTAGGTAGGAAGGAGACCACACTGAGAGTCTGGACAGCATTCACACATGCTCAGCCTATTTCCAATCAATGTTGAAGCCTCCACCTGTCAGGTGCCCTCACCCACTGATACCATTATTTTTCATATCTCTTAGAATTATTATGGATCTCCTGAGTCTTTAATTCTGGGACTTTGATTCCCTATTAAAATAAGGGTGGACAATGGAGGAACATCATTTGAGTGGGGCATTACCATTGCCAGGGTCATTTTGCCTATGCCATATTTGGAAGCTTCTTTGGAGAACTTTTATTTGCACCTTAAAATTCAGAGCTCCTAAAAGAAACTGGAGTTACAACATTCAGAGATCAAAATCACCTTTGCCATTGGATGGTCAAGTCTCAGATGTGCTTGGTGGATCATGAGTACCCGGGGAGGGCTGTTGAATGAATAGGATGCTCAGGGAAAATCAATTTGCCCAGTCCTCAGTGTCCTCACCTCTAAAACAAGAGAAATAGCCCCTAACATTCTTGACTGACAGGGCTTCTACAGAATAAATATGAAGCAATCATTTTTAATAACTTAAAAAATTAAAAGTTTTGTAGAAATATAAGTAGTTGCTCTAACAAGCTACGTTGGAAAAGGCCTCTGTCCAGGACCCAGGGAACTTTGGGTCTTGAACATTTCAGCCTATAAACAATAAATATTTGAGAAGTCTGTTACCTCATTTGCAAGCCCAGGATAATAGAATCTGTTCACTCCACAGGGGTGTTTTGAGAGTCAACCGAGATGATTATAAATTGTTCCTCTCTGATGAGCTATGCAAACCTAAGTTATGGGCGTCCAGATTTTTGTGCCTATGTTCACTTGTGATTTTGGAAACAGTTCACCCCTGGAGAAATGGAGTGTTCATGGGGGAGCCCCCAGGCCCGCTGACCCTACTCCCTTTCTTCCTGCCTCTAGCTGTCCACACCATGTGTTTCCCATTAGCCTCTCCTTGGCGTTCCCCTTCCGCCCATGTTCACTGTAATCCTTGCACACCATCTCCCAGATGCAAAGATTCAACAGAATCCCAGAGTGTTAGAGCTGGATGGGCTCTGAGTCTACAGAACCATCCCTTATCCACCAGAACGCGGAGACACATAAAGGTCATGTAGTTATTTGGTAACAATGTCAGAATCAGATTCCAAGTTCAAGTTCAGTGTTCTTTTTAGTGAGCTTCACCTCAGGCCTTTTAAACATTGTTCTTCCTGACCCCATTTTATTACAGGAAATCCCATCTGCTCGGGGTTCAGCTAAGATTCTTAATTGATGCTGATATGCTAAGTCTTTGCCCTCCCTCTCTCTACACATCTCAGCCATCTCTCCAGGAGCGAGGTCCAAGAGTGGCATTGGTCAGCATGTCTCACACACAGTGGGCAAAAGCGCCACTTCTCAGCTCCAGTTATTTCTCTCTTGTGGAAAACTGAAAGGGAGATGAATAAAGGATGGAAAAAGCTCCACATCGATCCAATCAAGCTTAGTTGAAATGATGCAATCTTATAAGATAAATAAAAAGTGAAGTATCTGAGCCCCAACGCTCAGATACCAGGACTTCTGCTCACTTTGTTTTCTCAACATAAAACATCAAGTTAGAAATACTGCATGTCATCATCTGTAGGTTTTTATTTTTACTTAGGACAGTTGAATAGATATGTGGAATGTCAGAGGTGTGATGTATTTAGCCAAATAAACTTTTAAAGATTTTGACTGTCAGAAAGCTTGGCTTATCCTTGTATGTTTGCCTCTGGTTGATCACATTCCATATCCATAGAATGTTCTAGTATATCTCCTCAGGTTGTGTGTACCTCCTCAGGTTGTGTGTACCTCCTCAGGTTGTGTATGCTGTAACGAAATATGAGAGCATTTTAAAACATCAGCATTCACCCTGCGATGCCTCGGAGGCCCCTCAACACAGGCACTCCAGCAAAAGGCTCTCACCAGGGCGGCTGTGTGAACTAACTGTCAAGCTGCCGTAGACTGCCTTGTCTTTCAGCTCCCGTTTCCTAACGATCCACATAACCACCTTTCAGAAGGACATGATAATACAGCGTCTGGATTGTAAAACTGCTCATAAAACATTATGGGATTGTGGGAAGTCTGGGTCCCCATAAGGATGGTGCTGGAAACCAACTTGAGCCGGAATGGAAAATAAATAATGAGCTATTGGAAACCGTCATCTTTTCCCCAAACGGAGCATAGAGAGGGAAGATAAATGGAAATACTATCAATTACTGTTTTTCCCAATGGGAAAGTGATAAAGATATTTAAGCGACATGTGACACGGTGGAGTGTGAGTCCTAATGGAGGGCCTCTCCTCCTTAATGATCGAGAAATGTAGGGTAATGGGATGAGGAGGAAGTTAGGAGGGATAGCAAAGAAAAGGTAGAGATGGGAGGCTCGGGGAGCCGGGCTGAATCTACATGGGATATAAAAAGAAGCACCAGTGGAAATAAGGCATGTGCTTATCTAAGGCCTAACTGCGTCTTGACTCAAGGGAGATCCAGCAGGCAGAGGATGGGGGCCTCCGGAAGGGGAGGAAGGATGCTAACATTCGCCTCACACTCAGCCTAACTGTGTGCTTCACTCCTTCACTCACACTGTCACCTCCCTTCCCAAGTTTTTATACTTCATAGATGGCACCAACTATTATTTCTCTCATCTCCCTAGACTCAAACTTTCAAGTCCAGTTTATAACCTTGGGTAGAAGAGAATGGTCTCTCTTTTGAATCAGAACCTCACACACCTACATGTGAGGTACAAAGATATGACACTTGCATGGTAACTATCCTCCCCTGTCTACCTCCCTAGTGAGATCTCTATATTCCCAGACTCTACCTTTGTCAGGACCTTCTCACATCTCACTTCCAAATCACTCTAACACCCTCTGCAAACTGGCCGGGGCTCCAGCTTCTTCCCACTTGCATCTCCCCAGGTTGATGGCCGTCCTCAAATGCCCCATATGCTTGTTTCATATTTTGGAAACTTCTGTGGCTTCCTGTTTCCAATAGTGAAATCAAAACAGCTAGACTTCCTTGGCCTGCCTTCCCTATGAGGTCATATTTCCAGCTTCTCTTCTCCATGTTCTCCTCACTATTCCACAAACTATCTTCCCCACTTACTCTCACTTTGATGGCATAACCTCCTGTCACACTGAATGTTTCATATCTTACTCAAAGCCAAGGTCAATATATCTTCCTCCAAAAAGCCTACCCTGCCCACTGAGAAGGGTTCTGACATGCTTAATTCCTGGGCCTTCTACATTCAGCATAGAATTTGACATTGATCTGTATTAACATACTGAAATTTGGGATCAAACCTAACTAACTAACTCTTACTCATTCATCTCCTTGTTCTTCGAGGTCTCCCTTGGGCATCTCCTACATTTTTGGTGAGAAAATTGGATTCCTGGATAATCTTTGATTATCTGATCAACTGCATGACTAGGGCTGCCCAGGGAAGTTGCTTGCACCGATTTGAGGTTTGGGAAAGGAATACAAAGATCAGATCCACATTTAAAAGGAAATGAATGTAAAATAAAATCATTGATTATAACATTGGCTTAACACATGACTGCTTAATTAATGCTGCCCAGTCCATATTTAAAACATTCTGATGAACCTTTGGGACTAGGATACTCCTCCCTAGGAGGTTGGTGCCCTGTACTTAGAGAAATCTTACAGAATCAATTGTATTAGTTCCCAAACTTTTTTATGCAGGTTGTAGTTATAATTGATATAATATACTTAGGTATTATGCAAAACTATGAAATATGGATACATAGGGTGGTTGTTTTTGTAGAAACTATGTTGATTATTCTGGAAAGAGTCAGTGAATGGGAAAGTGATTTAAAAAGAATCAAAGTTGAATTGATTGTACGCGACACCCCTAAGTGAGTAACATGAGGGTCTCAATGAATTCTGCATTTACATGGCTCAGAAAATACATTTTAGGTTCTTGATTCACCTTGAAGAAACTAGAACTAGATAATGTAAATGATGTACTCTGGAAATGAATGGGGGAAAAGATGACGCTTAAGACCATCTTTAAAAATATCAGTCTTATGAAAGACTGGCGTATAAGTAGGCACATATAAATTTAAGCTAAAATAAAAATGTTAGTCTTTTTATACATGTTTACAATTATTTGACTACCATTTCCTATTATCAACCATTGTTTTAGATTGTGTCAGATCAAAGGAATTCTCTGCTGAGTACCACTCAACCATAACATGGTAGAAAAGTGGGTAGAAGAGAGTGTTAGCTCTTTTGAATCAGAACCTCACACACCCATATGTGAGGTACAAAGATAGGGCACTTCCATGGTATCTATCTTCCAAGAACCTCCTGTCCTATGGATCCTGGAGTTCACACCTTGTATAATTCCCTCCCTCATTGAACAGGGCATCTTGTATTTTCAACAAAATATAGTAGAAGTGATGGTGAATGACTTTCAAATCTGACCCCAAAGGCTTCCACTTAGGTGTCTTGAATACTTTTCTCTGGAGGAAGCCAAGCCACCATATTGTAAGAACATTCAAGTAGTCCTCTGGAGAGAATCAGGTGTTGAGGAGCAGAAAACTCTGGCCAAAGTCAGTTCCACCTTGCCAGTCGTGTGAGCAGTGAGCAAACCACCTTAGAAATGGATCCTTGGGTTCCAGTCAAGTTTTAGATCAGTGTAGCCCTAGTTGACACCTGACTGAACCTCATGAGAGACCCCAAGTCAGAACTGCTTAGTTAGTCTGTTCTTGAATTATGACCCACAGAAACCATGAAAATATTAAATTATCATTGTTACTTTAAGCCATTATGTTTTGAAACAATCTGCTGGGCAGCTTTAGATGACAAATTTTTCCCAACAGACATTTTTTCTAAGCAGGGAGAACCTGAGTTGATTCATATTAAGAATTCATAGCAAGAAGAATACTCATTCTACTCAAAGTAAAAAAGGACCTGTTGCTTCTTATCCTCATGGGTCTCATAAAATGTAAAAAGGAGAAAAGATGGTGAATATCCTTTTGAGCAATTTCTAGAACTAAAAAAAACAACAACAACAACAACAAAAAACAAAGAGTAAAGAGGCACAGAGAGAGAATCATTTGCCATTTTCTTCACGAGTTAAACTTCACCTCCACATGTCATCTGTACTCCCTAAAGGAACTAGAAGAAGCTGAGAAGAGCTCTGGGGATCATCCAGGGCAGGGTTGCCTTATGAGCCCTGGTGTCCAGACTCAATTGTGTAAAGATTCTTCACCACATGGTGGAGTACACATTTTTATCTCTCCTCTCAGCTGATAAGGGCCCAAGGATGAGAATTAGGTTTCCTTCATTGCTGTTCCCCTCACAGCACCTAGCAGTGTTTTTGGCATTTATAAGAAATATAATATAGTTGATGAATACATGAATTACTGTATTCCCTCTACTGCTCAGTTTTCTTGCTTTTCTAAAACTTAGCTCACTGATGGCCCTTATATATTGTATATGCATTTATTTCAAAAGGAGAACAGCAAAAAAGACAAGAGCTGGAATGTGACATGAGATGGATGATGCCATTTCCCTGAAAAGCTGCATCCCAAATCATCCCACAAAGCTATTTTTCATCTCCAAATCCAATTATTTAGCTTCATTATATTGAACTGACTGCAGGTCTTTCTCATAAAAAGAGTCTTAGAAGTTGGTAAAGTTAGTGGCACCCTAGAAGGTATGACTTGATGGGAGCTTTAAAAAAATGTGCTTTCCTATTTTCAATCAATTCTTTGAAAAATATTCTTTACCAATTTCTGAAATTCATCCACTGGAGATTCAATGTTTATTTTTGAACTTTTTATGTAACTATTCTTAGATGAGGTCACATGTAAGGCATGATGATGATTATCAACAATATCTATGATGGAAGGCAGGTAAAAAATAAGATTCAGGGTCTAGGGATGTGCCAAGAGAGGAGGTAAGGGAGCAAGTCACCAAAGAGGGGATGCATTAAGATGTCTAACAAGCTACAATTTGGTGAATTTGCTGAAGTTCGGTCCGTCTCTTGTAGAATTTTGTGAGATGTCCCTTCAAGGACCAGAAAACCTCTCTGATGATGTCCAAAACCCTGACATTTTTTAAAACACATGCACCCCTAGCTATAACATAATTGCCCATGATAGACAGCCAGCTGTATCTTTGTGATAAAATTATTTTCTTCCTTGAGTCTGTCTTGTGTGTGGGGTGTGTGTGTGTGTATGTGCAGGCACGCAAGTAACTCATGCATATGTACACACTCACGTGCTGTGTAGGTCCTGGGACCTCACTGGTCCTTTACACCCCACTCATTTTCACTTCTGAGATGATACATCAGAGGCACATTGAGCTTTCTGGATGTGTATGAAAACATGTATCCATGGAAAAGAAATTAACCTAGTAAGATCCATTCAAATGATCAAATGTTCTGGAATGGTAATTGGAAAGGGGTAAAAAAAAAAAACCAACTGGTTTTGGTGGCAGTTTAAAATATCTTTTATTTCTAATAAATACTAGGCTAGTTAAAAAGCTCATTTTACTTATACCATGTTAATGAGTTGTCTATGCCATTCTCAATCCTCATCCTTCTCTTCCTGAGCCTTCCCGATGATAATGACAATAACAATAACAACAATGATCATATACAACAAAGAGCAAAGATCATTGCAAAGTTTTCTCCCCCTAAAGAGGAATTTTTGAATGGCTGCACTCTGTGCCTTGAATGCATTATGGTTAATTTCAGATTCCGAGGATGATTAACTCTGACTGGTGGAATAAAAGGCCATGACCAATTATTATTCAGAAAAATCCTGCTGTTTAGCCAAAGAGCGTACAGTGCAATCCAGTCCTTGATGTTCCTGTGATAAACGCTCACATGACAAGGTTATTTGGTGTAGAGCAGCCAGAGTGGTTGCTATGGCAACCTGTTCACAATGCTCATAAATCTGAGGTGTAGTTATCCTTGCTGTGTATGCAAAAAAAAAAAAAAAAAGGAAAGAAAAAAGAAACCTACAAAGCCAACTCAAGCGGTTTAATTTACAGCACTGCCTCAAAAAAAAAAAGAGAGAGAAAAAGAAAAAAAAATAGGCGAATGAATTCTAAGATAATAGACCTCTCCACATTATATTCCTTCACAATACAGGCACTTAGGACTCAAATGCTCTCTTCAAAGCCAAAAAGACTTTTAAGATAATCATTATGGTAGAGAATATAGGTCATCATTAGCACCAGGAGTGACAAAAATAAAAGAGGTGGTTAGAAATCCGAGTTTGCCGGCATCAATTGTTTTCCCCTGGCACAGTTAGCAATGCAAACAGCTGTTGACAGCACATCAGGACAGGTACCTTCGGTGGGAACAAATGGCTTTTTTAGTTGCTGCTTCCCAGAAATGATGGGCTGTAAGTCTAAGGGGCCAAAGGTCAAGCAGACAATGATGAAATATCCCCCACAGACCCAATGTCAGGTGGTTCAATGTTAAGATCGCTCTGATATGGCTTCTCCGCCTCGATTTCAGCTCCACTCAAGCCCCATTAGAAATAAGGGCAGCCTATTAAACCAGCAGGTAGCTAGGCTTTTCTCATCTTGGGTATAAGCTCTCTGGCCACCTGGCTCTTTGACCCCCTGTGGCTTATTTCAACCATTATCAGTTTTCTAAATAAAAATTGGGGAAGAGTTGAACTCTTTGAAGTGGCAATTCTTTTACACTTAGAAATGTGAGAACCACTGGCTCTGCAGTCATCTAGAATGGCAGAAAAATCTAATGCGAATTAAGCTTGAATTAAGACTAATATTTGCCACATGCCATGTCACAGTAGAGATGGCTCAATCTGAGAGCTTTGATGGGCATATTCAGTATGTGATCACAAATCTAGACTATATCCAGGGATTGGAGTATCCCAAAAAGTGCAAGGAACAACATATTTGTTTGGGAATTGCCAGAAATACCCATTTGCCTAATATTGGGTAGAAAATGAGAGAATATCCTGGACCTCAACTCTGTCAAAGCATAAGCTTCTTCCCTAGTCCGTGATAAAGGGTAGCTACAAGATGTAGGGCTTTCACTAAACCTATGCAGTGGGCCAAGGCATACCCTGATCAAGATGGGTCTGGAAGCCACATACCTAACTCATTTCAGGTCAGCAATGTATACCCAATTTATAAAAGTTTGTTCCACTCATCTTTTCAAGAGTGTTGAAAAAAAAATCTGTTGGGAGGGGGCAACCTTTTCTGTTTATATCATTTCCTTTTAAAAAAACAGAATGCCTTGTGATTCAGAGAGGTTAAACATGGAGACTTTAACACAGAGAAGTTGATCAGACATTTTGCTGCGAGAGAACTAACATGCTGAGCCCTCAGGATGGAGGCATTCAGAAAGGAGTAAAGGGAAGGCTGAGGCTTTATACAGATAAGCTTGACACTATGAGATCCATGAGGGTACGGACTGTATCTCCCAATTTTAATATCCTCATTGCCTTGCACAGTGCTGGGCACGAGTAAAGGCCCACTGTATCCTTTATGAATTGGTGCATTATATAACTCTGCAGAGAACTAACTTTCCTTAGAAAAAATAAATTGCATGGGTACCCAAGTGTTCTGATTCAAACCCTATTGTATACATAGAAGAAACAAGAGGATGATGAGAGAGAAGAAGGAGTTTCCTTCCTCTTAAGTTGTTGGATACTCTCAGAAGTCTCCTCTGTCTCCAAACCATTCTTTATACTAGAATTCTAAAGACGCTGGAACACTCTGAGCATACCATTGCTTCTTTTTTACCTAGGGACATTTTCCAACGGCACCCCTTCCCCAACAAAGTGCAGTACAGCACTGGACCCCATGCTCTGCACCTTCACTTGGTCCTATAATGGTACATTCTAAAACCAGGAGTGACATTTTCCTCCTTTGACCAGGTCAAAGTTTATCCACCACCCATTTAATAATAAATCTGAGTTTGCTATGACCAACTTGTTCCATTGGCAGTAAATTAGAAATTTGTATAGTACTTCACTGAAAAGAAGTGATCATTCCCTGTTATGGTTTAGATATGTGGTGTCCCCCAAAAGAAAATGCAAGAATTTTCAGAGTTGAAATGATGAAATGACAAGAGGGGTAACCTAATGAATGGATTAATCCCATGATATGGATCAACTAGTTAGCAACTGTAGGCAAGTAGGATGTGGCTAGTGGAAGTAGGTCACTAGGGGCAGGTCTTTGGGGTTTATATTTTATTGTAGTGAGCAGAGTGTTTCTCTCTCTCTCTCTCTCTCCCTCCCCCCCCTTTCTGGCTCTCTCTCTCTTCTTTCTGGCTTTCATGTCCAGAGCTGCTTTCCTCTACCATATCCTTCCCCCATGATGCTTGGCCTCATCCTGGGCCCAGAGCAATGGAGTCAGCCATCTATGGACTGAGACCTCTGAAACCATGAGCCAGAATAAACTTTTCCTCCTTCTTCATGCTTTTCTTGTTAGGTCTTCTGGTCACAGTGAGAAAAAAGCTGACTAAAACATTCCCCCACTTAATAATAAGGATATTGATTCTCTTTACTTGACTTCTTCTTTGTGCCAGGTACATATCTCTGTTTTTCCTAATACAACGTCTTCTTGCTTACCCCACCCTGTAGAACACCTGTATAATCCCATTTCATCGTCAAAATCACCCAGTATGTAGGCATTATCATTACTTTACCTACAGACAAGAAAACTGTGACTTAGGGACCAAGTTGCCTACTTGGCCTGATGTATTAATTTGGATTGCTCCTTCTTAAGCACAAAGAGGAAAGGGTGTCCTACTGGAATTCAGGGACTTGAGTTTGAATCCAGCTGAGGACAAAGGAAAAGAGAAAGGGAGCCAAAGAAAGCCATATGGCATCATTGTTGGAACATGGTAATTTTAATGTGGATGCATCTTTGACAGAACCTCCTTCTTTAGCCTTTTGATCCACTCTCCAAGCAACTCAGTGGCTCTACAAGCTGAGCAGTGATGCCCTATTGGTTTTCTTTTTTGGGAAGGTAGACAGAAACAGTTGAGTGTTTTGTTTTGTTTTGTTAATACATAGAAGATATTCTTCTAATGGAATTGCTTAATAAAACTTTTCAGGGCTCTTTCTCTGTAGATAATGATCGATGACAAGCTACTGCATAAATCCTTTCATACATCAACATTGCTTCTCTCCTAGACCTCTGTTTTAGGATGGGCACAAGGTTCTATTTATCTTTATTGCCTTGAATATCAAGCCAGATTTCTGCTTTCACTTGAAAAAACATGGGATCTGGTGACACTGGTCCTAAATTCTTGAGGGATCTGAGTAGTGGCCAGCCCCTTCAAATGGGGTTTCCCTCTGTTCCACCTCGCCAACTCTTACTTATGTCACCTGTGTGCCACAAGAGCAATTTGATTGTGAGAATGCCAAAATAAAGAGTGAGAATCAGGATAAGGGCCAGGCTTTCTGGTTCTGAGTCCTGACAGTGTTTTTCTACTATCTCAGGGCTGACTTCCTGCTGGTTCTTGGTGATACACACTAATGCTGATGTGAATGGCTTCTGTCCCACTTGGACTTACTTTATATTATTTTGCAAACTGAAGAGAAAGTGTCTTCATGGCAAGGAAATATAAGGGGACTGAGGGGATTAAATATTTCCCCAAGGGGTGAGATTCTCAAGCACAGATCTGGAAGTAAGAGAGATGATCCAAGCAGGCCCATGGGCCCTCTTTGAGTGGAGAACATGGGCCAACTGCTGGGACTAGAGGTTGCATTTTGGAATGTAAGTTGGAAGACCCAAAACTTCTGTTTTCTCTCTTTTCAGTTCTAGTTACTTCTAGAACTCATTACTAGGTGAAAGGATCATGCAGTGAAAACGTGGAGTATGGTGAACGAAGAAAACACCTAGGGAATATACACTGATTTCTCAGGATAAAATATTACTCCCTCCGAAAGAAAGTTCTACAATTATTGTGACCTTGCAAAATCTCTGGGCAAGTTCGTTCCCCTCTGAGAAGAGACTGTGACCTTATTGAGCAATCTTCATTTAGTTGTTTATAGCTTTTGTCAGGCAAGACATCAAGCAGTGGGAGATAAAACATGAGAATAGGAACCCAGTGTCTGGCCCCTGCACTCACTCTCTTTGGGAGACAGATACTAATCAAGGAAGTGTGAGGATGAGAGGTTCCAGATCTAGTTTTGAATGGGATCGTGTGTGTTCTTAGAGGAGAGGAAAGCTTTCATGAGAAACTGGACTTTGAGGATGTTGACTCAATCATCTTTGTATGACTCATGCTGTCTGTTCCAGAACTTTCCAGAGTGAATGCTGCAGATACTTGAGTGCAGGTTCCCACCCAGGCCACTCTGCTGTGTTCCTCGTCTCTTAGCTCAAACACCTCCTCTTCTGGGTGGCCTTTGGAGACACTCTGTCCAGCCTGAGCTGTCTTTAGTGCTCTTCTCTTATTTTCCTATGAGCCCATTATGCACTATGGTAATTGTGAAGATGAGGATTTGTCATCTTCTGTTGTCTATGTGCCAGAATTTGGGACCTAATACATCCGAGTGAAGGTTTATTGCTGACTGGGTGGGTGGGGATGCAGGAGAGAACAGAGGTGACACAGTTCACAATGTGGGTGGCTTGGGGAACTGAAGCTGTGTGCTATGGAGAAGACTTGACCTTGGTTTATGGTCACAAGTGGCACAATGACATCCACCTCATTGTGTTTCTGTTGCACGATTTCCTTAATTAAGATTTTTAACACAGTGAAGTTTGGTTTCTAAGGCTGGCTACTTTGTATCCTAAGACTGAGCTAACTAGTTTTCATTTGTCTTAATAAAAGCTGAGGCACTCATTTAAATTAGCAACTTCTGGTGAGATTAACAGGCTAAATAGAAAAGCACTGGATAAATTTGCTAATTATGCTCCTCTGCAGTCAGTGTCTAGTACTTAATTACATACACACACCATGCTCAGTCCTCATTATTTGTAGTAGTTACGTTTTGTAATGTTGCTGCAAACACTGAGTTAGTGAATACTGAACCATTGCTCCTGAGGAAATATGGGGTTAGGTTCCTGCAAGCCTCTGGTCACATTTTTTGCCAACCAGTTGGTATGGTGCAAAACCTTGTTTTATGTGCGTTTCTGTTTAAAGGTGCCTTATGTAATACATAGTTGATTCGTTAACATGCAACCAACTGCCCATAGCTCATAACTCAGGACTGAACAAGTCTTGTCCAATGCGTTTATTTTCTCCTCTCTTGGGCTCATCACAGCCTTTTTGAGCTTTGGTACACCAGACAGCATTTCCCCATGGCACCGGGTGTCATTTTCAACAGCAAAATCACCAATAAAAAGTACATCATAGGTGGCACAGGAAGGGCCTTTGTTTAGGAGCTGTTTGCCGTTTAGGAGCTGAAATAAGAAGGAAGGGTTTGGCTTGATTGGATTGCAACCAGAAATGTGCTTATCAGATGAATCAAAACCTTACCACTTTCCATGTGTCTGTCTGTGAATGACTGTGAACATTATTCTGGAGTACTGATTTGGGGGTCACACATAAATTTTAGTGAGTAGGCTAATTCTTAACTACAGAATCCAACAACAATGAGAATTGAATGTGCACATAAAAAATAGGTGGAAATAGATCTCTGTACATTAAGTATATTCCTCAGTGCACTACCTGGTAATACTAAGTGTCCAATAAATACCTTTTGAATTAATAATATATGTTATTTAGTAAAAAAAAAAAAAAAAAAAAAAAAAAAACAAAAAAAAAACAAGCCATGTTGGTTAAGAGAGAATTCCCATCTATCATATGCGGTTGTGGAGTAATGCATATTTAGTAGTAAAATGCTACTGAACATAATTTAATCTTTGGCTATATGCCTCATAGATTCATTACAGACCAACCCAAATGACCTGCCCATGAAAGTTTATGAAGTTCACATAAAGTTAAATAAGGTCTCTGGAATATACTACTCATTGCTGGTTTGGGGAAAAACATAAACAAGTCTTTACTTAATTATTTTGTTTTTTTTCATTTCCAGCTAAGAAGAATCCAGAAAACCCTCCTCTGGAAATGAGGTGAATGGCAGGAAGCTCCCCTTGAAGCTCAGTAGGTCAGGGTGACTTGAGAGAGGCAATGCCCACTTGGGACGTCAGAGTTTTCTTCCTGTTCAATGTTCAGTGCCATCGTCATAAAAGGATTCAATAAGAGTCTAGTGAGTGGAAGATTATGGGTACCAATAGGCATGGTAATAAATAGTTTTCAATTTATTAGGGAAACGGAAACTCCAGAGTGAGGTTTAAGGTAAGTGGAGGAGAAGGGAAGGGAAGTAGAGAGAGGAGGGAGTGGCCAGAGACATAAGTCCCAGAACCAGGTGTTCCCATCCCTGGGTGAAAATCATAAAACGAATGGCCCCTCACACACATCACACCTCTGGTTCTCATATAAAATACCTCATTTAACCCTCATACCAACTCCTCTCCATAGATGATCATGCCTACAGTTCAAGACTGAAGAACTGCAGAATCAGATACAGGACTTCTAGAATCTCAGTTCTGGCAGAAGAGCAGAAGGTGGGAGTTGTGTATCCAAATCCAGGCCTCTTCTATTTCTCCTCGGTGGGCTTCACTAGTGAGGCTGGGACTCTGTGCCTAATGTTTGATGAGTTGAAGTCAACGGATACCTACATAACCCAAATAACAGCACCACTTGCAGAATCCATTTGGTTAAACTCACAGACTCAGAGCATTGCTTAAATAAAAGAGCTCTTAGAGGCAATGTTGTTCACCCCTCATTCTTCAGATAAGGAAACCAAGGTCAGAGAGGTAGAGTGATTTACTCGAATTCACACAGCAGTTAATAGTAAAGTCGGTCTTGAACTCATATCTTTAAATTCTGGATCTTCTTTCTGCCAGTCATGGATGAGCTATTTCTATGCTTATCACACTCTTCCCTCCTCCTCACTTCCAACAGCTTCACAATTTTGAATTTTCATGATGGAGTTTCAAATACATGGTGTGAGGAAATCCTCTCTGTGGTCCACAGATAAGAATTGCAGACTACCCTGCTGTATTAATTAATGGCCTCATTAATCCACATTTAACTGTTCAATTAAATGTTTAATGTAACGCTTAGAGGTGCCATCAATTACCATGTGAGAGGCAGCTCTTGGAGATCCCAGGCTTGAAGCTGCTAAGTACGTGGGCAAAATTGCTGCCATTCGGACACGCCATGTTATCTCCTGGTACTCTATTCAGCAAAGGTGTGTTAGAGCTCTGGCTGAACTCAGGGTGGATTAAACCAGTTCGCTGGAGAAGAATGAAATAAATGCTCTGCTGTAATGACTCATATCCTTAGAAGTACTACTCATTAATCGGAGGTGCCACATGACATGAATGTACTAGAGGAGGGCAAATACAATATTTTTCTTTCTTAGGATTACCCCTTAGGATGGCAAATGCAATATTTTTTCTTTCTTAGGATTACCCCAGAGAGAGAGAGAGGGAGAAATGATCTCAGTGGTGGTTACCGAAAACAGATGCCAGTTTGATTTCCCCAGCAATGAAGACTGGAGCGTTTGTGCTTCAACAAACCCAGCTCGATGCCACCACATCTATTTCCACCTGATTGAGGTAATTAAGAAGCAACGTGGGGAGGGTAATAATTGCACTGCTTATTAGGTGGGCTGAAGTGGCAAGGTTTGCTTCTATGATAGAGTTTCCTAAGCAGGCCCATAGACTACAGCTGGCAGTCACGGCTTTGCATGGCCACCAGACACATTCATGTTAGTTGAGGCATCAAGCGGGGGAGACGGAGAGAGTCCATGAGGGCTGGGACTGTGTCCTGCCCCAGTTGAGAGAACTCAGGACTTTAAAGATTGAGATCACACAAGGATCTACTGTTATTGCCCTAAGTGAGGTCAATTCCTTGCTTTGTACTAGAAGTTGAAGTATCAGGGAGACTCAGCCTTTATGTAAAGAGTTTTTAGAGTGAGAGGGGAAGAATCACTGGCTCCTGGCTCCTGAAAGTTGGCTCTTTGTGAGCCTCAGTCACCAGAAGCTTCCCCCCCACTCCGCCCCAAGGGCCTGGGTTACTCTATTTAGTCTCAAGTCAGGAGGAGAAAGGGTGGTGTGGGGTGGGAGGAAGGACCAGGTCCAAACCTGCAGAGTTCAATGTCAAAGCTCAGACTCAAGAAAGACATGTACGTTATAGACAGCATTCAAAAGTATGTCTTCTAAATGAGAAAATTCCTTAAAATTACGTGGAGATTTCTCAGAAAACTTGGAATGGAAGTACCATTTGACCCAGCTATCCTACTTCTCCGTTTATACCCAAAGGACTTAAAATCAGCATATTATAGTGATGCAGCCACATCAATGTTTATAGCAGCTCAGTTCCCAAGAGCTAAACTAAGGAACCAACTTAGGTGCCCTTCAACAGATGAATGGATTAAAAAATGTGAGATATATATGTATATGAATATATGTGTATATATATGTGTGTGTATATATATATTACTCAGCCTTAAAGAAGAATAAAATTATGTCATCTTGGCAGTAAATGGATGGAGCTGGAGAATATCATGCTAAGTGAAATAAGCCAATTCCCCCAAACCCAAAGCCAAATGTTTTCTCTGATATGTCGATGCTAATTCACAATTGGGGGAAGGCATTAAGGAAGAATCCAGTTACTTTAGATCAGGTAGAGGGGAGTGAAGGGAGGGGAGGGGGTATGGAGGTAGGAAGGACAGTAGAATGAATCAGACATTATTACCCTATATACTATACAACTAGTGTGATTCTACATCATGTACAACCAGAAGAATGAGAAACTATGCTCCATTATATATGATGTGTCAAAGTATATTCTATTGTCATGTAAAACTAATTTAAACAAATTTTAAAAATATTTTAAAAAGCTGAAAAAATTCTTTATTGGCTATTTTATGGACTTTTTTCCTTTCAATTCGGTTTCTTTCTCAAAGTTAAGTAATTTATAATTTGCTAAATTAGGTGACTGATATAAAATAAGAATAACATTTTTTGACTTATGCTGCAAAATAATTATGGGGTGGATTCAACTGAAAGGAGGGAAATTCAGGATGGGGACTGAGGTGTGTATGTGGAACAGTGAGCTAGGGATGCACATGTTTGAAATTTGGCCAGGCAGGGTCTTTGCCAGACAAGGTGAGTTTCATCTGCCGTGTTGGGTGGAATCAGGAGAGTGATGTGGAAAATGAGGAACTTTTAGAATGTAAAGATCCTGAACAGCAGGGGTGGGGAGGAGCTGGAAAACCGAGGAAAGGGTTTTGGGGGAAGCATTTCTGTGCTGTGAACTGAACATCAAAGATACCAGTGTGGACTCGAATTCTTTTCCATTAGTTTTGGTTATTAAATATAAGTTCTAAGAATATGGTGGTGTCCTGAGACAGAACCAAATGGGTATCAATGATTTATTAGAACTGTCTTTGTCTCCATGAAGGAGAATGAGGTGGGAGGACTCCTGATATGGCCCTCCTGTCTAGTACTCGGCACTTTAGATTTTGGGGGGATACCCACAGGCACACTGGTTCTCTTTCTGTTTCGAAGCTTTGCCACTTGTCCCTCCCTTGGGTTTGGCTTGCTGACTTGCTCTGCTCACCCAGGTCCCTCTCCCTGCACATTTTGGATTTCAGAACTCCAGACCTAGTCCCAGGTCTTCTGCCTTTTGTCTTAGAATGGCTTGCTCCACATTCTCAGAGTGCTCTCTTGCCCTGGAAGATGATCCGCCACTTCCGAGGAGGCTCTGTCTAAAAAGGGACCAGAGGGCTCATCTCCAAGTCACCACTTTGTTACCACAAAATGACACAATTGGAAAGGACAGTCTAGGGGTTTTTCAAATGATATGCTAGAAAGCCCTAGAAGTTGAGGACTTGACCCCTGTGATGGTTTAGATATGTGGTATCTTTCAAAAGTTCATGGGTGAGACAACGCAAAAAGATTTAGAGGCGAAATGACTGGGTTATGAGAGTCTTAAGGTAACCAGCACATTAATCCACCGGAATGGATTAACTGAGTGGTAACTGCAGGCAGGTAGAGTGTGGCTAGAAGAGGTGGGTCAGTGAGAGTGTGCCTTTGGGATATACATTTTGTCTCTGGTGAGCCAAGATTAGTCTCTGCATCTTGAGTGACAAATCCTGAGCTGTTTTTCTCTACCACACCCTTCGGCGCCATGGTGTTTTGCTTCATCTTGGGCCCAAAGCAATGGAGTTGGTTTTCTATGGACGATGACCTCTGAAACTAGAAACCCCCAATACACTTTTCCTCCTCTAAAATTATTCTTGTCAGGTCTTTTGGTCACAGCAGTGAAAGAGCTGACAAAATCAACCCCAAGGGCAATGAAAGTGTAAGTGAGAAGGAGGCTGAGGGTAAATCCTTGCCAACCATCACAAGCCTGCTTTTTGTTCATTTCATGCACAGGGCATTGATGGAAACTTCTGTTCCACTACTCAGAACACAAAGCAGGCAAACACCAATTTGTTAAACACTCTTTGGGTAGAGGTCTGAAGAGGAGAGTGACCTCCCCAAGGACACCCAGCTCATCAGTGGCTGGACCAGGTAGGAACTCTAGCCTCAGGCTTCCTTCCTTTGCCAGTGATAACCACTGATCGATCACTGAAAACACTGGGGAGCATCACAGAAACACCTGGAGTCTCTCTTGGAGTGGCTGCTGCGTCACCAGAACTGAAGGAGTGTCGCTTGGAAATGCGCCGTCATAAGTTCTCAGGATATCTGACAGATTTGGAACCACTGACCTTCAAGCTTCCCATTCTGACAGGGGTGAGGCCACGAGGCAGATACTTCCCCACGGATGGGAAGAGGGCAAAGTCTGGGGGGAGGTCAGGAGTCAGTCACATTCCCTGAGCTCTCAAGATCATGCACTTTTTTTTATAAGTGTGTACGGAACTGGCTTTTGGATTATTAGTTAGAAAACTGGCGTTACTTTACATAAGACCGAAGTGTATTTCCTAATGCATTAGGCTCTTTGATCTCTAGTGTACCGGGCACTGTGTTAGATGGTGAGAATATACAGATCAGTGAGTTATCCTGTACCTAAGGGAGAGGGGAAGACAAGAGGAGTGGGCACACATAATAGTGGGGCAAAGGTCGAGGTAGTAATCTATGGTAGTCCAGAAAATGAAGGACCTCTCAAACTCATGAAGCAATTCTGATGCCCCAAATCAGTAAGTCAGATAAAGGAAGGTGCCTTTCAGGCAGAGGAAATAGTGTGAGCCAAGACACACCTATTGGAAGGCTTTGGGTGTTCTGAAAGCTACACGAAGCATATCATGGACAGAGATACAGGGAGAAAGGGGCCATTGCCAAAGGAAGGCCCTGAGACCAGAGGGGTAGAGCACAGTCCTTCACAGCATGAGTGACACAGAGTTGCTGAGGCATTTTAATCAGGGAAACTAAGTCAAAGCTTCAACTTCAGTGGGTCAGATCCTTTACACAGTGAATAAGGTTAAATGAGGTTCTAAGAGTGGGGACCTAATCTGATAGGACTGATGTTCTTAATAGAGGAAGACACATCAGAGATCTTGCTCTTCCCTTGTGCAAGAGGAAAGGCCATGGAAGGACACCGTGGAGGTGACAGCCATCTGTAAGGTGAGGAGAGGGCCCAGCGGGCACCTTGATCTTGGATTTCTTGCCTCTAGAACTAAGAAGATACATTTCTGTCGTTTAAGGCACCCCACCTGTGGTATTTTGTGATGGCATCCTAAGTGGACTCATGCATCCTCTTGAGTGATACTGATATCTTACTCATAATAAGATTTATCTAGAAACTAGGAATTGAAAGTAGAGTGTGCATCACGGTGGAGAGGCCACACCACACTTGTGATAGGGAATTAAATTTCACTGGAGGATGGTTAAATCCTGGGGTAGTTTCACCATTCTGGACTCATGCAAGAGATCTGGGTCCTGGTTTTCTGTCTCTCACAAGCTGTGAAAGCTCTTCTCAATTATTCAGATTCCTCATTTGTGAAACAAGGACGGCAGGCAGGAGTAGGGTGGTGAGAGGTGCTGAATTCTTGTAAGGTTCTCGAGAGTGCCAAGACACAGTGATTTTATGATTCTTTTCCTTCTAGGCTCCTAAATAGATATTTCAATGTTGACAAGATCTATTGGGCCATTTGCCAGATAAACACGCAAATGGTATAACTACCTAGAAGGGGTTTACTTGCAATAAACCTGATTGGGGAAAGAAATGGACAATTAATTTCAGGCAAACAATAAAAATGTATGAAAATTAAAGATGTAGAGAAACTAATAATGACAGCGATGAGGGCTGGCTCTGCCTTTATTAGAGTCTTTTGTGTTCTTTTATGAAACATCTATTATCGGCGAACTGGCTGATTATTCTCTCATAATTACTTCATACAGAATAATTAAATAAAATGCAGACAATAATCTTTTATAGACAATTACAAAAAAGAAACATTTTTGTGGGAGGAAAGGAAGGGGGGGTGTGCTGGGTGAGAAAACTGGAATGTGATTCCTCATTCCTGGGCGTTCATGGGGGTTCCTCTGCTAAACCTCCACTGGGACTGTGGGCCTGTCTTGGGTGCTGAGGGCCTACACATCAATTTCTGTGGCTGGAGCAGTGTTTAGCTGCCTAGAAGGAGAGGAGGTATGGACAGATTTCACAAAGCAACCCTTCATCTGAATATTCATTTCCAAAGGTTTATTCTTTGTATTTGAGCATCTAGAGATACCAAGGTAGATACGATGATAGGCTTTGGAGCCAGACAGTCCAGATTTAATTTCTTCTTTTTTAAAAAATTTTGCCAAGATTAGGTGGAATCCCACCAGCCAAGCCCACACGGACCCTTGGGCCGAGCACGGGTTCTCAGAAGGGGAAGGAAGCGGTACAGTCCCATCCCCCACAGCGGACACTCCGCCGAGGCAGTCAGCGGCCACCATCCGGGAAAGCTGAAGGATACACTGCCACTCTCCTTCAGAGTGCAACATCAAAACAGGTCGGTGTCATTCAGCTCACACCCCAGACCGCGGGAATTCGCATAAAATCTCTCCTAGGCTTGCCGGGAGAGGGAGTATCAAGCTGAGCCTCCATACAGACTAGGGGGAAACCAGAGACACCTGACCTCCAACCCCTCCTCCCAGTAGCAGCCAAAAGGAAACCTGGCTAGCCAGCGCTGGGGGAGGGGCAAGCAGAAAAAATCAAAGTGATAGAGTGCCAGGGATCCCAGCAGCCTGCAGCAGGGCCCCGGAGATCCAGGCCAACTGATTCGCGTGGCCTGCCCTGCGGCTACAGAAGGCGTGGCGCCTCAGTGAAGCCATTAATTGGCAAGCAGGGAGGTTAGGGAAGGCCATTAGGTGGAATCCCACCAGCCAAGCCCACACGGACCCTTGGGCCGAGCACGGGATCTCAGAAGGGGAAGGAAGCGGTACAGTCCCATCCCCCACAGCGGACACTCCACCGAGGCAGTCAGCGGCCACCATCCGGGAAAGCTGAAGGATACACCGCCACTCTCCTTCAGAGTGCAACATCAAAACAGCGGACACTCCATCCAGGCAGTCAGCGGCCACCATCCGGGAAAGCTGAAGAATACACCACCACTCTCCAACAGCTTGCAACATCAAAACAGCCAGCAGCAGGACCCCGGAGATCCAGGCCAACTGATTCGCGCGGCCTGCCCCGCAGCTACAGAAGGCGTGGCGCCTCAGAGAAGCCATTAATTAGCAAGCAGGGAGGTTAGGGACTGCCATTAGGTGGAATCCCGCCAGCCAAGCCCACCGCCCACGCCCAGAACAGGCCCAGCAACCTGCCAGCATTGTAGTCACGACACCCCAATTGGAATAGGGACAGAGCAGAGCCGCCTTCCACTCCCGGAACAGGCCCAGAGAGCCGCCAGCGTGGTAGACACGTCACCCCAATTGGAGTAGGGGCACAGCCGCCGCCCGCACCTGCAAGGGAGACTTTTCAACTATACAAGAGCAACATAAATAAATAGGGGGTAAATTTCAAAACACAACAGTTGCACCAAGCAGAAAGAAACGCGAGCAGTATGAAAAGACAAGGAAAGAAAGGACCACAAGCAATGCAGGTCAACTCAACTTTAGAAGAGGTAATAGCTGCAACAGATGGAATATCAGATAAAGAGTTCAGGATATATATGCTTCAGATGATCTGGAGTCTCAAGGAAGACATGAGACAGCAAAATCAGACAATGAAAGATCACATTGACAAACAAATCCAGGAAGTAAAAGATCAATTTCACAGGGAGATAGAGGTAATAAAAAACAAACAAATTGAAATTCTAGAAATGCAGGAAACAATAAACCAACTTAAAAACTCAATTGAGAATACTACCAGCAGAGTAGATCACTTAGAAGAGAGAACATCAGACAATGAAGACAAAGTATTTCAACTGGAAAAGAACATAGACAGCTCAGCAAGTCTGCTAAGAAACCATGAGCAGAACATCCAAGAATTATGGGACAATATCAAAAGACCAAATTTAAGAGTCATTGGGATACAGGAAGGCACAGAGCTCCATTCCAAAGGAATAAACAGTCTATTCAGTGAAATAATACGAGAAAACTTCCCAGAATTGAAGATTGAGACAGAATCCCAAATCCTAGAAGCCTACAGGACGCCGAATGTGCAAAATCATAAGAGATCCACACCTAGACACATTATAATGAAGATGTCCAACATACAGAATAAGGAGAGAATTTTAAAAGCTGCAAGAGAAAGAAAGCAGATTACATTTAGGGGTAAACCAATCAGGATAACAGCTGATCTCTCAACACAGACTCTGAAAGCTAGAAGATCCTGGAATAACATATTTCAAACACTGAAAGACAATGGGCTCCAACCAAGAATTGTGTATCCGGCGAAATTAAGCTTCAGGTTAGAAGATGAAATTAAAACCTTCCACAATAAACAAAAGTTAAAAGAATTCGCAGCTAGAAAACCATCTCTTCAAAAAATCCTTGGCAAAACATTACAGGAAGAGGAAATGGAAAACAACATTGAAAACCAACAATGGGAGGTAGGACAGTAAAGGGGGGAAAGTAGTCAAAGAGGATAACAAATCAGGTTTAGTAACATCAATAAACAAATATGGATAGAAGAACAAACCATATCTCAATAATAACCCTAAATGTTAATGGCTTAAACTCACCAATTAAGAGACACAGGCTAGTAGAATGGATCAAAAAACAAGACCCAACAATATGCTGTCTACAGGAGACGCATTTGATAGGAAAAGATATACATAGACTGAAGGTGAAAGGTTGGGAAAAATCATATCACTCATATGGACCGCGGAAACAAGCAGGAGTGTCCATACTCATATCTAATAAAATAGATTTCAAGCCAAAGCTAATCAAAAGGGATATAGAAGGACACTTCATACTGCTCAAGGGAACCATACACCAACAAGACATAACAATCATAAATATATATGCCCCAAATAATGGTGCAGCTGTATTCATCAAGCAAACTCTTCTCAAGTTCAAGAGTCTAATAGACCAACATACAATAATCATGGGAGACTTCAACACACCTCTCTCACCACTGGACAGATCTTCCAAACAAAAGTTAAATAAGGAAACTATAGAACTCAATAACACAATTAACAACCTAGACTTAATTGACATATATAGACTATACCACCCAACATCAAGTAGCTACACTTTTTTCTCAGCAGCACATGGAACCTTCTCAAAAATAGACCATATACTATGTCACAGGGCAACTCTTAGACAATACAAAGGGGTAGAGATAATACCATGCATCTTATCTGATCATAATGGAATGAAACTGAAAATCAATGATAAAAGAAGAAAGGAAAAAGCAAGCATCACCTGGAGAATGAACAATAGGTTGCTGAGTGATCAATGGGTTTTAGAAGACATCAAGGAGGAAATTAAAAAATTCCTAGAGTTAAATGAAAACACAGACACAACATATCGGAATCTATGGGACACATTGAAAGCAGTTCTAAGAGGAAAATTCATTGCTTGGAGTTCATTCCTCAAAAAAAGAAAAAACCAACAAATAAATGATCTCATACTTCATCTCAAAATCCTAGAAAAAGAAGAGCAAAACAACAGCAAAAGAAGTAGAAGGCAAGAAATAATTAAAATCAGAGCTGAAATTAATGAAATTGAAACAAAAGAAACAATTGAAAAAATTGACAAAACTAAAAGCTGGTTCTTTGAAAAAATAAATAAAATTGACAGACCCTTAGCCATGCTAACGAAGAGAAGAAGAGAGAGAACCCAAATTACTAGCATACGGGATGAAAAAGGCAATATCACAACAGACACTTCAGAAATACAGAAGATAATCAGAAATTACTTTGAATCCTTATACTCCAATAAAATAGAAGATAGTGAAGGCATAGATAAATTCCTTGAGTCCTATGATCTGCCCAGATTGAGCCAGGAGGATATAGACAACCTAAACAGACCAATAACAATAGAGGAAATAGAAGAAACCATCAAAAGACTACCAACTAAGAAAAGCCCAGGACCGGATGGGTATACAGCAGAGTTTTACTAAACCTTTAAAGAGGAACTAACACCAATACTTTTCAAGCTATTTCAGGAAATAGAAAAAGAGGGAGAACTTCCAAATTCATTCTACGAGGCCAACATCACCCTGATTCCGAAACCAGACAAAGACACATCAAAGAAGGAAAACTACAGACCAATATCTCTAATGAACCTTGACACAAAAATCCTCAATAAAATTCTGGCGAATCGGATTCAAATACATATCAAAAAAATTATACATCATGATCAAGTAGGACTCATCCCTGGGATGCAAGGCTGGTTTAATATACGGAAATCAATAAATGTTATGCACCACATCAATAGACTTAAAAATAAGAACCATATGATCATCTCAATAGATGCAGCAAAAGCATTCGACAAAGTACAGCATCCCTTTATGTTCAAAACGCTAGAAAAATTAGGGATAACAGGATCATACCTCAACATTGTAAAAGCAATCTATGATAAGCCACAGGCCAGCATCATTCTGAATGGAGAAAAATTGAAGGCATTCCCTCTAAGATCTGGTACAAGACAGGGATGCCCTCTCTCACCACTTCTGTTCAACATAGTCCTCGAAACACTGGCCAGAGCAATTAGACAGTCAAAAGAAATTAAAGGCATAAAAATAGGAAAAGAAGAACTTAAATTATCACTATTTGCAGATGATATGATTCTATACCTAGCAGACCCAAAAGGGTCTACAAAGAAGCTATTAGAGCTAATAAATGAATTCAGCAAAGTGGCAGGATATAAGATCAACACGCATAAATCAAAGGCATTCCTGTATATCAGCGACAAATCCTCTGAAACGGAAATGAGGACAACTACTCCATTCACAATATCCCCCCAAAAAATAAAATACTTGGGAATCAACCTAACAAAAGAGGTGAAAGATTTATACAATGAAAATTACAGAACCCTAAAGAAAGACATAGAAGAAGACCTTAGAAGATGGAAAAACATACCCTGCTCATGGATAGGCAGAACTAACATCATCAAAATGGCGATATTACCAAAAGTTCTCTATAAGTTCAATGCAATGCCAATCAAAATCCCAACAGCATATCTTGTAGAAATAGATAAAAGAATCATGAAATTCATATGGAATAATAAAAGACCCAGAATAGCAAAAACAATACTAAGCAGGAAGTGTGAATCAGGCGGTATAGCGATACCAGACTTCAAACTATACTACAGAGCAATAGTAACAAAAACAGCATGGTACTGGTACCAAAACAGGCGGGTGGACCAATGGTACAGAATAGAGGACACAGTAACCAATCCACAAAACTACAACTATCTTATTTTTGATAAAGGGGCTAAAAGCATGCAATGGAGGAAGGATAGCATCTTCAACAAATGGTGCTGGGAAAACTGGAAATCCATTTGCACCAAAATGAATCTGAATCCCTATCTCTCGCCATGCACAAAAGTTAACTCAAAATGGATCAAGGAGCTTGATATTAAATCAGAGACACGGCATCTGATAGAAGAAAAAGTTGGTTATGATCTACACGCTGTGGGATCGGGCTCCAAATTCCTCAATAGGACACCCATAGCGCTAGAGTTAACAAATAGAATCAACAAATGGGACTTACTCAAACTAAAAAGCTTTTTCTCAGCAAAAGAAACAATAAGAGAGATAAACAGGGACCCTACATCCTGGGAACAAATCTTTACTCCACACACTTCAGATAGAGCCCTAATAACCAGAATATACAAAGAACTCAAAAAATTAGACAATAAGATAACAAATAACCCAATCAATAAATGGGCCAAGGACCTGAACAGACACTTCTCAGAGGAGGACATACAATCAATCAACAAGTACATGGAAAAATGCTCACCATCGCTAGCAGTCAGAGAAATGCAAATCAAAACTACCCTAAGATACCATCTCACTCCAGTAAGACTGGCAGCCATTAGGAAGTCAGACAACAATAAGTGCTGGAGAGGATGCGGGGAAAAGGGCACTCTTGTTCATTGCTGGTGGGACTGCAAATTGGTGCAGCCAATTTGGAAAGCAGTATGGAGATTTCTCGGAAAGCTGGGAATGGAACCACCATTTGACCCAGCTATTCCCCTTCTCGGTCTATTCCCTAAAGCCCTAACAAGAGCATGCTACAGGGACACTGCTACATCGATGTTCATAGCAGCTCAATTCACGATAGCAAGACTGTGGAACCAGCCTAGATGCCCTTCAATAGATGAATGGATAAAAAAAATGTGGCATTTATACACTATGGAGTATTACTCTGCATTAAAAAATGACAAAATTATAGAATTTGGAGGGAAATGGATGGCATTAGAGCAGATTATGCTAAGTGAAGCTAGTCAATCTTTAAAAAACAAATACCAAATGACTCCTTTGATATAAGGGGTGTAAACAAGGACAGGGTAGGGACGAAGAGCTTGAGAAGAATATTTACAGTAAACAGGTATGAGAGGTGGGAGGGAAAGGGAGTGAGAAGGGAAATTGCATGGAAATGGAAGGCGATCCTCAGGGTTATACAAAATGTCATATAAGAGGTAAGGAGGGGTAAGTCAAGAGAATACAAATGGAAGACATGATTTACAGTAGAAGGGGTAGAGAGAGAAAAGGGGAGGGGAGGGGAGGGGAGGGGAGGGGGGACAGTAGACAATAGGACAGACAGCAGAATACATCAGACACTAGAAAGGCAATATGTCAATCAATGGAAGGGTAACTGATGTGATACAGCAATTTGTATACGGGGTAAAAGCGGGAGTTCATAATCCACTTGAATCAAACCGTGTAATATGATGTATTAAGAACTATGTAATGTTATGAACGACCAATAAAAAAAAATAAAAATAAAATAATACAAATAAAAAAAATAAAATAATACAAATAAAAAAAAATAAAATAATACAAATAAAAAAAATAAAATAATACAAATAAAAAAAAATAAAAAATAAAAAATTTTGCCAAGAGTTTTTAAATTAGTGCATTGTATGTACACATAATAGTGAGGCTAATTTTGACATATTCATAAATACATATAATATAGTTTTCTTCCTTTCTTTCCTCCTCTAATCCCAGTCCTCCATTCTATTGGTCTTCCTTCCATTTATTTATTTTCATTGGTTTGCACTGTAGTCGTATATAAAATTGGAAGGAATTGTGATATATTTATCCTTGCACATTGCATAATCTTGTCAACCTCATTCCCCAGTTCTTTTCCCCTTCCCCTCTGTTCCTCCCCTGTCCCTTTGTCCCCCATGGTTACTCTATTGATTTACCTTCTATTTTTTGCAAGACCCTACTTTTGTTTTTTTTCTTTCTAGCTTCTGCATATCAAACATTTGAACCTTGGCTTTCTGAGTCTGAATCATTTTACTGCATTATTTCCCTAAGCATGATATTCTCCAGTTCTATCCATTTATCAGCAAATGACATAATTTCATTATTCTTTATGGGCAAGTAAAATGCCATTGTGTATATATACCACATTTTCATCTCTTGACGGGTACCTACGCTGGTTCTATAACTCAGCTATTGTGGATCGTGCTGCTATAAATATTGTTATACATATATCACCATCATATACTGATTTTAGTTCTTTTTGATAAAATCCAAGGAGTGGAATAGCTGGTTTTATGGTGTTTCCATTCCTAGTTTTTTGAAGAATCTCAATTTTTTATTTTTCAGGCATTAAGCTGAAGACCATTCCCGACTTTTCCCTCTTGCTCATCCAGCACATTTAATCCATCACTGGTATTTTCAGGGAATCTGTTTCCAAAATATTTCCCAAATTTTCCGTTGTCCCTACTGACACCACCCTTATCTTTCCCTTGGGCCATTGCGACAATCTCTGGAAAATGATCCCTGCTAAGATTCTTGCCACCATGTATTCTCCATTTAGTAACCAGTGTGATCTTTGAAAAATATGAAATAGATTAAGTCAGTGCTGTAGGGAGATAATGAGATACAGCCACCCCCCTGTGGAACTGAGACACTCTGCCCTCATCCCACCCCTCTCCCCTCCTCAGCTATCGACTTCAGCCTCCTGCCATTTTCTTCATGTGTCTGGCTTCCCTAAGCTTAGCATCATGATGCATGCACTTCCTTGACCTTTTCATGGCTCATTCCCATACGTCTTTTTCATTTATTAACGGAGACAAAAATTTTATCTGTATTGGCCACCTAAAATAGTTCCTACTCTCAGAGAGCCTACAGTGTTTGAGTTTTTTTTCCTGTGGGTGGGATAATAAAGTAAATACACGACACATTTATACCCTTTTATGGTAGTAAGTGATAGGAAAAAAATTAAAGAAGGGGAGAGGAATGGAGTGGCTAAGGATGGGGGTCAAGGGTTGCAATTTTAAATAGGGTAGACAGGGAAGGCCTCTTAGAGGAGTTATTTAAGTAAAGACCTGAAGGAGGTGGGGAGTGAGCTCTGTCTTTGGGATGTCTTCAGAGTAGCAACATCCTAGTGTGTCTGAACACACCTCCTGCCCAGATCTTAGCTCCTAAAGGCCATTCTTTGCTAATAAGAGCTAGGTATCCCTGGAGACATGGTTGAATACAGAATTAGGGTAGGGAAAGAACAATTCATATGAATTTCTCCAAGAATGACACTGTTGGTGAAAAGTTCCTAGGATCCAGCTTGAAGGTACTTCTGCTAACCAAATCTAGGACAAATTTGAACATCAAAACAAATAATGATGGGAACGGATTATAATCCACTGACTAAAATAGAAACCCATGAGTCAATATTGATATAAATAAACACATGAATTAAAAAACATGGGGAGAGGACCAAGATCTTGCTCACAGCAGAATGCCAACCAATAAATGTAGAGGATTGATGGAATTAGGAAACCACCATTTGGCAACCATAATGATAGTAATTAACTCAAGCAAGAGATAGCAATAGATGCTAAAACCAATGAGTGACAGTAGGGTAATGAATAAGATCTTAAAGTATCTTCAGGGAAAATACATAAGCATGAAGGAGAGAAAGTAACTTCGTGATGGAGACTCCTGGAAACTACCATATAAATAGGGTGATCAAAGTTACTATCAACAACAATGGACAAATCAACATGGCCTGCACCCACCCCCAACAAATGCCAGTGAGAAGAATGAGTTGTGCTTCTGCAGAATTTCTGTCAAAAATGCATAACCCAAGCCTTGTCCTAAAAAAGGGTTGGACCAACCAAGTTGAAGGACATTCTGCAAATGAATACTTAGGAACTGACAAAAAGATCAAGGAGATTGAGGGAGAAGTTCTAGATTTAGGGAAATTAGGCAGATTTTACAGCTAAATTTAAGCCAGGATTCTGTATTAGTCCTTTTAGCTACAAAGGACCTCATTGGAGCATTTGGTGGCACTTGATTGGTATCTCTAGGTGAAGGGCATATGAAATATTCTTGTACTCTCCTAGCAATTTTTTTTTGTAAATTTGAATTTGTTTCTAATTGAATTACATTAAAAAATTTTACACTTAATTCTCATACTTTACTGCCAGAAGAAAGCTCCTTGCAACACAAATTGCAACTGACTAATGATATGACCATGGATGGTGATCAGTTACTTTCCTTGGGGTTGCAGAACCTCTGGGGCTGCAGCCAACTCTAATGAGGAGGAGGAGGAAGGAAAGAAAGAAGAGGGTGTTGATAGGGTGGCTTTGTCACTTGGCTCTTAGTACCAACTCTCATTTGCAAATCTTTCCCTAGGAATAGTAGCATAATCAGAACCCTTTTAACTCCAAATGTAATCTCACCAGTTGTCTTCCTGCGTGGCTGGGAGTGTGTGGGTGGCAGCAAACAGAAGAAAGATCTGAAAAGTAGGAAAAAAAAATAGATGCAAGTAGAAAAAACAAGTCCTACCATAATATCTATTCTTCCACCCCCCCAACTACTCCATCAAGCAGGATGATGATAGGAAAAGAAGAAAACAGAAATCGGCTACCACCAGGAAACTTCCCAAGTTCTTCTGTGCCAAACAACAGCGGAAGCCAAAGCGGTGGCATTTCACCCACAAGGCCTTCTTGTCAATGGACTCCAGCTGGGTCTCCCACGTCTTGGTTATTTATGAGGCTCTGGGAAGGCGTTCAGAACTGGAGGCAAACCCCAAGCCCTGCCTCTTTGAGAAGTGTGGTGGTGGCTTTGAGGGCTATGGGTCAGCCAGCAGCCCTTTTGCAGGTTTGGGGACTCAGCATCTGGGCAGATGGGACTCAGGATTACAAGCCTGCCTTCTGGGGGTCACCACCATTACTCAGGGAATGTGCCTCATTGTCAAAAGCCCAAGGTTCCCTTTGGAGGCTGGACTGGTAGTCGGCTTTGCCCCCAGTGAAGCCTGAGAGCAGGAACTCAGAAGCCACGCTGCCTGGGTTCAATCCTAACTCCAGTCCTCGCTGGTTCTGTGAATGCACAGGTTTCTTAACCTCCTTCTGCTGCAGGACGCTGAGAGCATTAATAGGTGCTACTTCTTGAAATTGTTGTGAGTGATTAAGTGATGGGACTTTGCATCGAGTGTCATTACATTATTATTTTGATTGAGCAATTTTTTTGTTGTGGTAAAAGGCACATAACACAAAAGTTACTATTTTGAGTAGTTTGAAATGTCTGTTCATATTGTTATGAATTGTTACGCAGCCATTGCCAAATGGAAGCTCTGGGTCTATTGCACAATAACCATCCACCCCTTCTTCCCCAGCCCCTGGCAACCACCATTCTACATCCCATCTCTGTGAGTGTGACTACTCTAGCACCCAAGTAGGTGAAAGCAAGCAAATTTGTTTGGGTCTGACTGGCTTATTCCCCTAGCATATGTCATCAAAGTTCATCCATGTTGCAGGATTTCATTCCTTTTTATGACTGAATAATATTCTACTGTAAATATAGAGCATATTTTGTTTATTAATCCATTTGTGTTATTTCCGCCCTTCAGCTATGTGAAAAATGCTTCTGTGTATTTTGTACAGACAATTCTTTAAACCCCTGCTTTCAATTCTTTGGACTTTGCTGTTGTTTTATGCTACAGCTTTGCCCATTAATCCATGCTACTTTATGATAAGAACCTATTGTGATTGGAGAGGCTGACCATCTTGTTTCTGCTTTTATTGCTTGATTTAGGTAGGAAATTAACATCTACCCTTGATCTCAGCTACATGACAAGGCAGAGAAGCAGGAAGGATCGAGGTTGCTGTGGAGAACAAAGGCTTTGGGCTCAGAAACAACACCATTAGAATATGGCTTCAGTTATTTTAAAGCTGAGTGGGCCTTTCCCTATTCATTTGCTCTCTCCGAGTCTCAGTTTTTCCATATAAATTGATTTCCACACACATAGAATATCTACTTTAAAAAAATTAACTGAGATTGTGTATGTAAACTCCTGGCATAAGGTCAGCCCTCAATTTACATTACTTCTTAAACTTTTTTTCTAGGATTAATGTCAAACATTGCACAAACTAGCAGTTAGGTGATTTATTAATATCTTCTCTTTTTTTGGTCCTGGGGATTGAATTCACTGAGTCACATCCCCAGATAATTTCATTTTTTTAAAATTTTGAGATAGAGTCATGCTGAGTTGATTAGGGCCTTGATAAGTTGCTGAGGCTGACCTTGAACTTGCAATCCTCCTGCCTCAGCCTCCCAAGTCTCTGGGATTACAAGGGTACGCCATCATGCCTGGTTTTCATCATCTTCTTCGTCATCATTATCATCACTCAGACTTGAGGGCTTTCCATGGGCTAGGCACTAAGTTTATCATATTGATTAATTATTTATTCAATTTTCTCAACATCTTTTTGAAGAAGTAGGTCCAATTGTTACTTCTAATTACAGATGTGGAAACTGTGGCTTAGAAAGATTCACGAATTTTCTCAAGGTCCCACAGCTAGTAATCTCCACTGTCTTCACAAATATATAAATGGTATATATATATATATAAATTTAAAATCATAAAAATTAAGCTAAAAAGGAAAGAATTCTGAGATTTTGTGACACATAGAGAAAAAGAGGGGGACACCATGGATGCTAGTTCATTTGAGTGAATATGTACCTAGGTGCATGATTGGCCTCTGGGTACAGATTAATAGGCCATTATAAAGATGTAGCAAAGTCTCTCGTAGAGCTCCATGGGACTCTGCCTTACACATGATCAGAGGTTTTATTTTGTCAATGGCTTGTATGAAGCTGTAGAATGAATCCCAAGATCAGTGAGGTCTGGAAAGGGCAGTTACCAGATGACAGTTTTCAGTATGTAAGATGGATGAAGAATAAACAGTAAGAATTTTGAAAATGATCAACATAAAAATCTGAACTCTGGTTAAAAAAAAAAACAAAAACAAAAACAACTGCACAGCTGAAATATAGATGAACTGGTCTACCCGAAGTTAAAAAAAAAAAAAAAAAAAGATCAGGAATGATTTATTTGGCCAGAAATATTTTATGCTTCAGTTGTGGGTATGTTTGCCAAACACCTAATATTCCCTTAGGCCCTGCAATCAGTAGTGCAGTATCTACACAGTGATGGGGATCGCTGCGTGGGTTTGGTCACATCTAGCACCAATGTTTCATGGTGGAGTCCTGCTGAACAGCAGCCTGGGTAGCCTAAGGGTTAGGTAGAGAGGGAGGTAAGAAAGGCCAGGGCAAGAGAAGATGGGAAACCACGTCCCTCGTGTCCTGTTGCTTGAGAGGTCCAACCTAACTGTGAAGATATTGTACTGGAGAAAAGATCTGTAGGGACATAATGTAGTTGTCTCCAAATACTTGAAAGGCTACCATATTGGGGGGAAAAAGGAATATTTTTTTTCTTGCTGATATCTTAAGTAGCAGAATAAATAAATGGAAGATGTAAGGGGTCTGATGGAAATTTCATATGATCAATGATTTCCTAAAAATTGTTGCTGTTCAAGAATGGGAAGAGCTCTCTTGCCAGCACTGACTAGCTCATCTTTTCATGCAGGCAGAAAAGAGGATTTTAGGTGGCATTTCCCCCTAAGGCAGTGGATTGGATTCAATGACTGTGGCTACATGCTCTTTCTACCTCCAGGCCTGATGCATCCAAACTTTCAACTCTTGGGTGTCTCTCTGAGGACTCTGCAGGGGAAGTAGGAGGAGGAAGAGGTGGCAATCTCAGCATCAAAAGGGGTAGAGCTCTGGGTGTGTGGGCTCAAGTCTGGCTCTCTCCCTAGTTAGCTTTGTGATTTGAGAAAGCCACCTACTCTCTCTAAGCCTCATTATTTCTCATCTTAAAAAATAACTTGCTGGATTAGACAATTTTTTTTGGTACCAGAGATTTACCCCCGGGTGCTTAACCATTGAGCCACATCCCCAGCCCTTTTTAAATATTTTATTTACAGACAGGGTCTTGCTAAGTTGCTTAGGGACTTACTAAGTTGCTTTGAGCTTGCTATCTTCCTGCCTCAGCCTCCCAAGCTTCTGGGATTAAATTGCTTTCTTTTTTTTTTATTGCTGTGGTTAAAAAAAAATACCATGAAATCTACCTTCTTGAAAAACTTGCACGTGTACAGGACAACATTGTCAACTACATCACACTGTTGCACAGAAGATCTCTAGAAGTTTTCATCTTACATGACTTAAATGGGCATTAAGCTAAAAAGGAAAGAACTTTATGCCCATTGAACTGCAACTCCCATTCCAACCAGCTTCTAGATAGAGTCTTTCTTCAGCCTCTGGCAAGCAATCACCTTATTGCTGTTTGTTCCTGAGAATTTGACTGCTTTAGATATCTCACATAAGTGGAATCCCATACAATATTTATCTTTCTGGATCTGACTTATTTTACTTAGCATAATGTCCTCAGGTTTCATCTATGTTGTAGCAAGTAACAGGACTTTCTTCTTTTTAAGGCTGATAATACTCCACTGTATGTATATGCCATGTTTTCTTTACCCATTCTTCATTGATAGGCATTTAAGTTGTTTCCACCTCTTGGCTATTGCTAGTGCTGGTGCATGGGAGAGGGAGTGAAACAATATCTTCAAGATTCTGATTTCAATTCTTTTGGATAGTTATCCAGAAATGGAATTGCTCTATCATATGGTAGTATTAAGTTTAAGTTTTGCAAAAACTCCATATTATTTTCCAACTGCCTGTTTTACATTTCCACCAACAGTACACAGGTTCCAAGGCCAGCACACAATTGACAGAGTGAAAAGGCAATGAATAGATAGAATGGGAGAAAATACTTGCAAACCATGGATCTGATAAGAAGTTAACATCAAAGTACATCAGGACCGCCTTGAGTTCCTACATCAAGAACTCATGCAAAAAGAACCAAATAAACTGGATTTAAAAATGGAAAAATGCTTTGACTAGACATCTCTCCAAAGGAGACATAGAAATGGCCAACAGGTATGTCATCAGACACTCAGTATCATGAATCATCATGGAAACACAAATCAAAACCACCATGGAAGATCACCCCACACCTGTTAGAACAGTGGTCATTATAAAAAAGTAGAGATTTTTTTTTTTTAAGTAACATCTACTTAGAGTGTCTGTGATCCTAAATTTGGAGTAAACAAAACATTTTGAGTTTCAAAGGTTGGTATAAATTTTATATATATTTTATTGAAGTGAAGCCTGAGGACTTGATTCAGCCTCTCTTTACTTTCAATTTACACATCATTTTAGGGAGCATGGCTCTATGCTTTCCAGCACCCTAACAGATTATGGGAAAGCAATCAAAAGGAAATAGGGACATATAAAAGAGTAAAATGACGGTGAAGCAAAATGGCTGTAACAGCCCCGGATGCAGCATAACAGTGAGAAAAAGTAGCCATGAGAATGGAAAGAATCCAACTGTGCAAATAATTGGCCCCATGTAATGCTGGGGCCAACCAAAGTAGCATCATATCACAGTACAGTGGACTCTTCAATGGGCACTATACTTCTAGGTTTTTACAGAAAACAAGGGATGAAATCCTTCAGTGGGTAAGTGGGTAAGTGGATGAAGATGGTTTGAAGGACGTGTGAGGAAGGGCTGAGGGTTTGCACCTGAGAGTGGATTCTACCCTCATCCCTTACAAATGGCGAGTCTTCAGAGCCCTGTTTCCTCTTCTGTAAAACTGGGTGATAAAACCACACTGAGCTTAGGAGAGAATTCCAGAGGATGAGAATGTGTGGAAGGTGTATGGCCCACAGTGAGAACCAGGGAGTAGTCCCTGCAGAGAGTGTGGTGCCTCCAGTCTCCAAAGCAGCCCAGGGCTAGTTGGGAAGAGTGGGGAAGAGCAAGAGGGGCTCCCAGGCAGCTTAGAGAAGGCCCGGCCAGGTGGGGGAGCAGGGACACTTCCTAGTGCTGTGTCACTGCCAACAGCTTACTCCCACTAGCTGGGGCCAGTGATCCTTCCAGAGGTTTCCAGTGTTGCTGTGTGCCAGACCTTGGGTTCCCATGATGCACAGGGATGATCTATTGTCACGACCCCTTCCATGGAGAAAAGGAACTGGCACCTGCTTTCCTGTTAAGGCACTGATGGGTCACTTCTCCCTAGGCATGTGAGCAGTATAACCTGCTGCTGAGAAGTCAAGGCTTCAACCAAAGGAATGAATCAACTCCTGGCCAACATTTTAGGCATGGGGTGGTCAAGGGGAACAAGGCATGTTTTGGAGTTTTTATCTTCTTGGACTTTCTATAGGCTGAAATCATATGCATAAAAACAGCCTTAAAATATATCAGCAGATAAAATTGATACAAAAATATTATCATATAAGATAAAGGGGGAGACACTGATAGGGAGATTTACAAGTAAATATTTTTGTAGAAAGAACATTAGAAGCTGATAAAAATCTTCCATGCTCTGTCTTCATTTACTAACAAAGTACTGCTTTCTTAAAAAGAAAAAAAAATGCTTGATTCACATTATTAGAAAAAAAATGTGCTCTTAAAAAAGAACAAGTTTAATCCCAACTGTTTAAAGATTATAAATTCTAATAGTTTATTTTGATTTCAAAGTGATACTGAAAAGCTTTATTCACGTATATTTGCATGTAAACGTGTGTACAGATATGTAGAGGTTCAGATATAAAGTGTATGGTTACAAAGCATGATATCCTTTTTTCAGTATTTAGATAAGTGAATTCTTCAGGTGAGCATGTCACTTAACGTGAATAGTCAGTTGGATTGAAAATATTTTTAAAATAGGTTGCTTTCCGACCCCATGTAAAACAGAGCTATGAATTGCAGCCGATGGTCCTTGGTGAGCCCTGGACTAAGTAACATTATGAGCTTGCTTGCCAGGCTGAGCTGAAGCCAGGAGACCTTCATTGGCACTAATATTACATGGACCCAGTCTAGGTGTGGTTTTTTTTTTTTTTTTTTTTTTTTTGTGTGTGTGTGGGGGGGTGGGTACCAGAGATTGAACTCAGGGACACTAGGCCACTGAATCACATCCCCAGCCCTATTTTATATTTTATTTAGGAACAGGGTCTCACTGAGTTGCTTAGTGCCTCACTTTTGCTGAGGCTGACTTTGAACTCATGATCCTCCTGCCTCAGCCTCCTGGCCACTGAGATTATAGGTGTGCACCACTGTGTGTCCAGCTCAATTGCATGTTTTTCCATTTTCTTCCTTTGGTCCATTTAGCAGTGAGAATTCATATAGCTCAAAGAGAATTAAATTCTTAGGAAAAAATGATAAAGCCAGGCAAGACAGGCAAGAGCCTGTGTGTGTGCATGTTGGTGAGGCCATAGGAGGTGCTCTAGGGTTCCTGAGGGGGCCTCAAATGGCCTTGGGTGATTCGAATGCTGTTCTCTTTTCTCATTCCAAGAAGGTGATGCAACAAAGTAGTTAGAACCTGGGATTTGTACCTCCTTTCACTGTTTCTAGATAAGTTACTTAATCTCTTTGGATGTTGCTTACCACATCTGTGAAATGGGCACATGATCCCTACTGTCTCACCCAGTTCTTGTGTGCCTGGTCCCAGGGGGAATTCAATGATAGGTAGAGATTTCAGACCTGACCACCTCAGCTAAAATCATGCCCGTCCCCCTTCTCCCTTACCTCCTAACCCCTTCCCTAACATTGTGAATATTTATTCATTTGTTTTTATTTTCTCTCTCAGATAATAAAATATAAGTTCCATGAATGAAGTTAGGGTTTTGGTCTCCGTTCAGTAACAAAACACGACCTGGCATTTAGCAGGTGCTCCATGAGCTTTTGCCTAATGATGAAGGAGTGAATTCACTGCCAGGGGTGTGGGGCAGAGAGCACCGAGGAGCAGCACAGGAGGGGGCTGTTCCCAGCCTGAGGTTAGGGATGTCAGGTTGTCCAGCTGACCTCTATTGTCCCCCACTTAGAACCCTATAAACACCTGAGGCAGGGCCCAGGCACGGCATGAGATCTTCACTGGTTAGGAAGTCGCTGCCCATCGACAGGCTAGGGCATAAGAACGAGGGACATGTCAAACACAGGCCTCCTGTAGGTGCCACCTGCACATGCCAGTGCCGGCCCTTAGTATTCTCCCAGTGCCATGTCACCACCTATCATGTCTGCAGCTCTGTGTGCAGGGAGAGTAGGAGACCACCTATGTTCTGCAGTTTCAAGGACTATGGAAAACCTCTTTCCTCCTCTCAAATGCTTTCCCAAACATCAATGGGAATTTAACAACAACAACAAAAATCCTTTATATTATTTTAGAGGAGTTTCAGAGTCACAGTAAAATTGAGAGGAAGAAGGTCTGGATATATCCTGGTGGGACTTCTGCATGCTAAATTAGCTTCTTTTTTGCTTGAAATTTGGACATCTGTCAAAATGCAGAGAGGTCTTTTTTTATGGGGAAAATAATTTTATTTCTTTGAGTGGTTGTGGGATCTAATTTGCAGGTATTTTGGCATGGGTTGAGTGTGGAATACTATGCTCAGGAAAAAAAAAAAAAGAATAAGAGAACCATTAGGTCCTTGTCAAGCATTGCCAGTTTTCTGAAATTGCCTAAGCCTATGCTGCTCCTGGCACCTATTTATTTCAAATAAAAGCACTTTTTTGTTCCTTAGTTGGACAGCTATTTAGGAGACATTTTGTAGCAAAATCTTAAAAGTTCACAATTTTGCAATGTTCCTCCATTAACTTAATCCAAGGAAGGAGGAATGCTAGTTTAAGTTGATTTAGGGTCTGAGAGTCACTGCAAGAACCATGCCTTTTATATTAAAAATGCTTCCATATGCCCACAAATGGTCTGGACTTGAATATGAAGAACAGTGCTTGGTGAATAGTATTTGATTTGATGAAGAATGAGACAATCCTTTTGGAAAAGTATTATTGGGTTTGCTGGGCTGACCATTACTTTTGGAAAAAGAGAGCTATGTTACGTGGTTTAAGGAATGATGAATACGGAATCTGTAGCCCATATTTATGAGAAAGAAAAATTACAAAGCAACAAACCAACAACCAAATTCTGTCAAGAAAGCAAGTCGAAAGCCTACCCTGCAATCAAACATATACATTCCATTTCACTTGTCAAGCTATGAGCTACCACAGCCACTAATAACTGGTCAGGAAGATGATTACCTGCAAATAGGTTTAGGATGGCCTGTTTCCTCTATGTATCAAAGCTCACATAAAATGATTTGAATGGAAATGGTGAGAGTGGGCATCATGTTTTGCTTCTGATCTTAAAGAAGAAGTCTTTGACTTTTCCCCATAGAGCACTTGGCTGTGGGGTTGTCAAATATGGTTGAGAAACCCTCTTTTTTTTTCTTTTGGCTTTTAGTTTTATTTTATTTTTTTGAGAAACACTCTTTTTATACCTGTTTTGTTGAGAGTTTTTTTTTGTTTTGTTTTATTGCTTCTTTTTAGTTATACATAACACTAGGAATCATTTTGACATAATTATAGAAGCATGGAATATCATTTGCTCTAATTCAGTCCCCAGTATTTCCCCTTTCCTTCTCCTCCTCTCCCCCTGTTCCCTTCTCTCTACTCTACTGGTTTTTCTGCTATTGACTTATAGATTTTTTTAAGTTAGTGTCTTATAATATACATGATGGTGGGAATCATTGTGGCATATTCAAATATGTACATAGAAAAGTTGGGTCAGATTCATTCCACTGTTCTTCCCTTATCCCATACTTCCTCTCTCCTCCTCAAACCCCTTCATCTAGCCCACCTATCTTTCTTCTATTTTGGTCGACCCCCCACATTTGACTCCCTTATTTTGGACTAGCTTCTACTTATCAGAGAAACATTCAACCTTTGACTTTTTGGGTCCAGTTTCTTTCACTTAGCATGATAGTCTCCAGGTCTATTCATTTACCAGCAAATGCCATAATTTCATTCTTCTTTACGGTTGAGTAATACTTCATCGTATATTATATGTATTTACATATGTATATGTATATATGAATACATACATATATATCACATGTTTTATTTTTTATTTATTTTTTATCCATGCATCTATTGAAGGGCACTAGATTGATTCCATGGCTTGG
This sequence comes from Urocitellus parryii, assembly GCF_045843805.1. Lineage (NCBI taxonomy): Eukaryota > Metazoa > Chordata > Mammalia > Rodentia > Sciuridae > Urocitellus > Urocitellus parryii. The sequence goes on from NC_135543.1 coordinate 27,793,069, forward strand.
CTATTGTGAATTGTGCTGCTACAAACACTGATGCAGCTATATCCCTAAAGTATGCTGATTTTAGATCTTTTGGAATGGGATAGTTGGGTCATTTGGTGATTCTATACCTAGTTTTTTTTGAGAAATCTCCATGCTGCTTTACAGAGAGATTGCACTAATTTTCAGTCCTATCAGCAATGTATGAGTATAATACTTTGTCCTACACATCCTTGTCAACACTATTATTATTTGCATTCTTGATAATTGCCATTTTGACTGGAGTGAGATGAAATCTCAATGTAGTTTTGATTTGCATTTCCTTAATTTCTAGAGATGTTGAATTTTTTTTTCATATATTTGTAGGTCATTTGCATTTCTTCTTTTGAGAATTGCCTATTTAGTTCTTTGGCCTGTTTATTAATTTGATTATTTGGGTTGTTTTTGCTGTCAGGTTTGTTGAGTTCTTAATATATTCTGAATATTAATCCCCCATCTGAGGAGCAGGTGATAAAGATCTTCTCCCATTCTGTGGGCTCTCTCTTCATGCTCTTAATTGTTTCCTTTGCTGTGCAGAAGCTTTTTAATTTGAGAGATGTTGAATTTTATCAATACCTTTTCTGCATCTATTGATATAATCATATGTCCTTCATTTTGTTATTATGGAAAAATCATATTTACTGATTTGCCAATGTTGAACCAAACATGCCCTCCAGGGATAAATCCTGCTTGATCATGGTGGAACATCTTTTGAATATACTGTTGAATCCAAGTGGCTAGTATACTGTTGAGAGTTTTTGCATGTATGTTCATCGGTGATATTGGTCTGTAGATTTCTTGTGGTATCTTTATCTGGCTTTAGTTATCAAGCTGATGCTGGCTTTGTAAAATGAATTTTAAAGGTATTCCCTCCTCTTAAAATTTTTTGGAAGAGTTTGAAAAGAACTGGTATTAATTCTTCTTTAAATGTTTGGTGGTACCTGGTCATTAAGTAATCTGGTCCTGGGATTTTCTTTGTTAGGAGACTTATAATTACTAGCTCAGTCTCTACACTCATTACTGTTCTGATTTATGGATTCTTCATGATCCAATCTTGGAAAGTTTCATGTTTATAGGAATCTATGCATTTTTTCTAGGTTCTCCAGGTTGCTAGCATATATTCTTCTTAGTAGTGTCTTAAGATCCTTTGTACTTCTATGATATTAATTGTAAGGCCAGAGAAAATAGTAAAAGAAAGGAATAAAAGATATCTAAATAAGAAAAAGATAAAGTGAAATTGCCTTTTTTTGCTGATGATATGATCTTATATATACAAAAAACTCCACCACAGAATTGTTAGAACTGATGGACAAATTCAATAAAATTGCAGAATACAAAAATCAACCTTTAAAAATCAACATTTTCACACAATAAGAATTATATGTCTGAAAAAGAAATTAAGCAAACAATCTCAATTACTAGAGCATTAAAAATACTTAAGAGTAGCTTTAACCAAGGAAATGAAAGATACATATATATCTCATTAATGAAAGAAGCTGAAGATGACAAAAATAAATGCAAAGATACCCTATGTTTGTGGATTGAAAGAATTAATATTGTTAAAATGTTCATATTCCCTAATAACCTACAGATTCAAAGCAATTCCTAAAATCTCAATGTCTTTCTTCATAGAAACATAAAAATAATGCTAAAATTCATATAGAAACACAAAATATCCCCAATAGTGAAAGCAATCTTGATTCAAAAGAACAAAACTGAAGGCATCACAGTATTGGATTTGAAAACATGTTAAAAAGCTATAGTAATTAAACAGTATGGGCTGCCATAAAAATAGACAGTCCATTGGGATGTATCTTAGTTTTAGAGTGCTTACCAGATGGGTTATTAGAGATGTTCTGTTAAAATAGGTTAAAAATCGAATGGCCTGATTTGGGTGCATGCTGGTAATATGATGTCAAGTTTCTTGCCACTTAAAATATCTGTGGCTGCCATTGGAACTTCAGTGTTAGCCTGTGAACAGGTCCTGTAACTTTTAAATTATGATGGCTCTTTGCCTCAATTGTCATTTTGGGTAGTCACAGACAAGGCTACAAAATCTTTAGGTTGTAAATCTTGTGTTAGCCAAAATCGATGGGTTGTGGGCCACACCATTTGCCATATATGACCGAAACAATGGTTAACTTGCAAAATTTAAGACTTTGAATTACAAACCAATGAAAGCACCAAAGCAATGGTAATATGACCAACAGTAAAGAGAATGGAGTTCAGTAAACTTAAAGGCTTTTGTGGTTTAATGTTGATAATAAAGACTTTTACTTGATTTTGATACCCTCCCCCCCCCCCAAAAAAAAAAAATCCAGACAGCTCAGGAATAAACCCAGGTATGTATGGTCAATTGCCTTTTGACCTAGGTGTCAAGAGCACACATTGGGGAAGACAGTTTCCTCGATAGTCTACATACAGAAGAATAAAAATAGTATTATTTGGCTTTCATATTAAAATTAACTTGACATAGATTAGATATTATAAATGTAAGATGTGAAACTATGAAACTACTAGAAGAAAACACAGGAGGAAAGCTCCATGGATATGGGCATATATTTCTTAGATCTGATTCCCAAAACACAGGCAATGAAAGCAAAAATAAATAATTGGAATTAAATCATACTGAAAAACTTCTGCATAGCAAAAGAAATAATTAATAGAGTGAAGAGAAATCCTATGCATTGGGGAAAAACATTTGCCAATCCCAATCAGAAACATGACTAATATCCAAATGCACCAAGAACTTAAACTACTGAATTAAAAGAAAACAAAAAATCCTATTTAAAAATGGCAAAGGACTCGAATAGATATTTCTACAAGATAAATGGTCATCTGGTAAGTAAAAAAAAATGCTCAACATTTCTAAGCATCAGGGAAATGCAAATTAAAATCACAAGATAATACCTCAAACTTGTTGTATATAAGAAGACATGAATGGTGTGACTCTACTTTGTGTACAACCAGAGATATGAAAAATGTGCTCTATATGTGTAATATGAATTATAGTGCATTCTGCTGTCATATATAACAAATTAAACAAAAAGATGAAAGACAAGTATTGGTGAGGATATAAAAAAGGGAACACTTAAACATTGTTGGTGGCATGGCAAAAGAGCAGTCATTTTAGAAAACAATGCGGAGCTTCCTCAAAACACTAAAATTAGAATTAGCATATGCTCCAGCAATCCCATTATCTGGTACATACCAAAGATATTGAAATCAGTCGTTAAAAGAGACATTTGTGCTCTCGGCTTCACAGTACCATGATTCAGAATAGCCAAGGTACACAATTTGTGCCCATCAGTGGACAAATGAATTTTTAACAGTGTGGTATATAAACACAATGAAATACTATTCAGCCTCTAAAAATAAGATAGTCTGTCATTGGTGGCATCGTGCATGAATCCAGAGGACACTATACTAAGTGAAATAATTCAGTCTTTGAGAGATAAATGCCACATGATCTCATTTACAAGCTTATATGTGGATGCTAAGAGTCAAACTCATAGAAGTAAAGAGTAGAAAGATGGTTACTGCAGGCAGGGTTGGTGGGTAGGTGTAGGAATAGTGGGGTGGGAAAAGGGGAGTCATGGGTCAACATGTAAAAAGTTGTAGTTAGGAAGAATAAGTTCTGGGGTTCTGTTGCTTAGCAAGATAGTTCATAATAATGGATCCTATATTTCACAATAGCTTTAAGAAGGGATTTTATTTTATTTACTTATTTATTTATTTTTTAAATACATGACAAAAGTAGAATGCATTACAATCCTTATTACACATATAGAGTACAATTTCCCTTATCTCTGTGTATAAAGTATGTTCACGTCAACTTATGTCATTAAACATGTACTCTTTTTTTGCATCACAATTCTTAATACACATATATACCACAATTTTTCATATCTGTTTGTATATAAGATATATTGGCCCCAAATTCAAATCTTCATACATGCATTTTGTATAATGATGACCATCACATTCCAACACCAAGAAATGATAACTATTTGAGATGATTGATATGCCAATCACCTTGATTTGCTCATTTCACAATGTATACATGTATCAAAGCTTCACATCATACCCTCTAAATACATACAGTTATTTGTCAATCTAATACCAAAAAAAAAACACCCAGAAACAATTTTCATTTAAAAGATTAGGCCTCTCAAAGGGTTAACTCCATGCCAAATTATGTCTCTATTGATATGCACATATTTATATAGGAACATCTTAATGCTGTCTCCCCTTAATTATTTATTCAATACTTTTTAATGTTCATTAGATTCTTCTGGCACATCAGCATACCTTCTTGGAAGGAGCCACCCACAATCGGATACATAAGAATCCCTTTTCTGTCATTCACAAAGGCATGTGTGTGTATGCACCTGAGGCCTCCCTCCCATCTGTACCCATAGATGACAGGGAGGAAGTTGTGACTTGTTCCTCTTGGCCATCTGGGTATCAGGATGCTTTTCTAGTAGGCATGATGGATGAGAAACGTGGGTAGGAAATCCTAGTCTTCATTCTCTTGGTGAATATAAAGGAAGACGGCAGAAATGACAGGTTAAAGAGTCTACATCTCAATATAGAATAATCTTTAACCTTGGGTCCTTCCAGTCTTGGGCCATTGACCAGAATTTTCCTGGACTATCCCAGCTGTCAGGCAGAGATGGAAAATGCTACCAAACTGGGCTGGACTCTGTCTCTTCTAAACATTACAACAGCTCTTGCTGTCAAGAACTGAGGAGTGAAACTCCTCTGCAATCATAGCAAAGTAAGGCCCCACTTCAGGCCTGTGGTTTCTTTAAGACAAGAGCAAGGTGAGCATTAGATTATCTGGAATTTTTTTCCTCCATTTAGCCTTCCATAAATGTGCATTACCTTTAAAAATAAGGTCAAGAATCAACAGATGAATGGATAAAAAAATTGTGGTATATATACACAATGAAATATTACTCAGCCATCAAGAAGACTGACTTTATGACATTTGCCAGTAAATGGATGGATCTGGAGAGGATTCATGCTAAGTGAAACAAGCCAATCCCCCCAAAACAAAAATTGAATGTTTTGCTGGTTTGTGGAAACTAAACCACAATAAGAGGGTGGGGGGAGAAGTTCAAAAACAAATACAAAGCAAAACAACAAAAATCAGGTCAAGAATAACCTCCTTCCCACATAACCTGACTTCATAAGGGATTCTGCTCTTTTAGTCCCTCCTATGGACAAGGTATGTACCATATTTTGTGCATTTCCTACAAATAGACTGGGATAGTCCTCCAGCTATTTCATGGGTCATTTGGTTTCTTGAGGACTAATTATCCTTCTCAGTAACTGACTGTCATAATAGTTCATATGACTTTCTGTATTTAAAAACACAGCTATGGATGTGAGGAAACCAAGTTCTGTTCTATATCCCAAACCATCCCTTCTGCTTTCTCCTTAGGGTACATGACATTTCTACCAGCAGTCTTTAAGAGATTTTTATCTAAATATAGACATGACTGGGAAAATAAATTTACTGATTGAGAGATAATAAGTGTGAACTAATATAGTCTTTCATTTATTCAAAGATTTCTTCTGGGCTCTTACTGTGTATACCACACTCTGCTAGGCAGCCTTAGGGAATGGGATAAAGGAGAACTAGAGAGTGTCCTTGCTTTTCAGGATGTGGTAACTGTCACCCATTCAAGGGTGTGGTAGGGATGCATTTGCTGCCTTCTGGGTTGGGGAACATGCTAAGGAATGACTGGTTCCAGCTAAGGAATGATATTAAGTGCCATGTGTATTACTTCTGAATTGGAGCATTTAAGTGTTGGTATGGGACCACCCAGATCTTTCTTTTCTTTATGCGCGGTGACCAGCAAAGTAGCTGCTCCATTAGCCTGGCCCTCTGAGAGATGGTCACAGGCAGAGCCCCAGCCAATGGATAGGCTGATGGACTCTGTATGCAAAGTGTCAGTGAAGGTCCAATGTAAGAAGTAGCAAGTGGGTTGGGCTCAGTGTAGGGAAAAAATATTATTTCAGATGAGCACATTCCAGAAACTGTTTAAGCTCGGGTCTGGAAGGAGAGAGTTAATATTCATAGAATGTTCATAGGCAGTCACGCAGCTTGAATCACAAATTATGCTATAAAATAACAAATTGCTACTTATGCTGTGCTCACGGCGATGTCACCGCGCCTAGTTATGTGCCGAAGGTTAACATGAATCACCACCATCACCTTTACAATGCCCTTGGGAGGTCGGTCCTAACATCATTGATTCTACAATTAGAGAAATGGAAGCTTCTGGAGATGAAGTAACCTGTTCAAGATCCCACAGACAGCTGGGATCATAGCAGAGACTCAAACCCAGCCCCGGGCCCAGAATCCATGATCTCAAACATGGGGTGGATGTGCTTCTGAAAGCAGGCCCCTTGACAATTGATGAGTGGAGAGAGAGCCTGGGTATGTGTGACCAGGACTCAATTTACTTGTTCCTGAAACTCTGCCCACTTGCCATGGAGCAGGAAGCAACATTTTTCAGGTTGGGACCCAAGGAGGTGAGACATCCTGGCATGGAAGCCCTGGACAGAGGGAATGCTTGGTCCATTAGGGGGCGCCGTGGGCCTTCAGACTACAAGACTGTGGTTGGTTCTGGTTTTCTAAGACCCTCCTGAGATCTCTGAATTCTAGAAGACACAGCAGGAAACAGCTCCATTTCCAGAAGTCACTGAGTTCCTCCTTGCCCAGTCCTCCCTCTGCCTGGGCTCTCCCCACCACTTTGGAGGCTCCCTTCTCTCCCATCCATGGGTTTTAGATATGAAATTTCCATGAGATATTTGACCCTTCATTTTGGGTTTTAAGAAGTCAGCCAGAAGTAGTTTCCAGCTGCAATTTTTGAACCAACTCCAGCTAGACAGATGTAGCTCCTCATCTGGGCCTTCTCATTTACCCGCAAGAACTTACCGCCATCACTTTCGCCTCCACTATTTGGCGAATGCGCTTTTCTCTGCTGATCAGAAATCATGCCTGTGCGTCAGAGACACCTCTCAACTCTGAGCCCTCTAGCCATTCACATTGCTGCCCTTATGTCCTGTCCTTCAAAGAGGCCCTGAGCTCCTGCAGGCCATGATGCTTCTTCACTAGCTGTACTTCCCACCGTCCTGGGAACAGGATGGGCTCAGTGGAGGCCTTGGCTACTGAAGCCTACTTTATTTCCATCTTTTCCGATGCCACTGACTGACCTGTGATTTCCCTCTTACTTTTCTGTGTAAGCTAAGAACATCCTAACATCCGTATTGTCTCATTCCAGTGCCTGGAATTTTAGAATCACATACTTTGAAAATTTTTAAGGCAGGTCCTAGATTCAAATCATGGCTCCATAATTTTTTTTTTTTTTTTTTTTTTTTTTAGCTAAGACAGGTTGAGAGAGTCAGTTCAACCTCAGTTCTTTCCCAGTAAAATAGGAAGATAGTGATGGCAACTGTGTGCAGTTATATGAGAATTAATGACATATAAAATATCCAGTACCTGTCACATATTGTGGAGAAGGTATTTGTTGCGGGGGGGGGGGGGCTGTTCTCTAAGTCCCCAATCTCTATTTTGTTTCCAAGCCTTACAGGAAACAACCTGTTCTTTATTTTCTACTAAATCCACCTCCTTTTGTCCCTACTGGGTTTCTTAGTCTGTTTGAACACAGCATCTCAGCACCCTGGGAAGAGGGACTGGGCTCTGTTTCTTAGGAAGGTTGTGACCAAAGGCAAATGCCGTGCTGTGGAGCCAGCAGCGACCCAGCCTGGTCGGTAGGCAGCCCTGTGATTCCTGCATGCTCAAAAGCATTATCAAGTTGCGGGGAATTTGGTAGCGCTAATCAAACATTTGCTGTGCACCACCTGGAACTGGTGTGTACTTTAAGATAATGTCTGGCTTCAGATTGGATGCTGGTGATTAGAGCAGTAAATTAGCCCCACTTCGTGGTTGCAGGTTTTCTTGGCCCACTTAGTGTATCGGAGCAGATTTCAGTGTGCAGATGTTTTTCAGCTTCCCTTTTCATCTCTGAGGAGAACAATTACAATATCCTGATGTTCTCCTGCCATCCAATTATTCCCATTTTGCTTCTGCATTTTAGCTCATCAATAATAAAAGTCAGGAGGAGCCCCGTTCGTTAGGGCACCTTTGATTGAAGGTATCCTAATGCTGGGAACCTGGGCAAGGTTTTCAGCTGAGCCATCTTGATGAAGGTCATAGTGTGCTTACACCTAATTAGGGGCAACTGGTCATTTGGGTTTATGTTCATATGCATATCTTTCTGCAGACTCGCAAACACCCTCCTGGGTTCTCAGTTTCCCTGGGATTTTTCTGCTTGCAATAAGACACGCGAGACACATTGCCATAGGGGTAACACAGGGACAGCTGTTGGGCAGCTGGGGGTGGGATGGGCCCAGGATGGACAGGAAAGAGCACCTTGTGGGGGTAGTTGGCTACATACCACCCAGCAGAGGGCAGCAGTGCCTAATAGTCATTTCCAAATCGCTGCCTTTCTTTAGAGATAGGTTAAGGCATGTTGGGGGGACAATTTGGGGCATTCCCTGAAGATCCAAGAAAGGAGGAATGGTTCCCTTATGATATGGGTGGGCTGATTACCACTAGGGGAATAGGAAATCCTAGAACCAGGAAGCTCTTTGGAGTGCAAAGTTCTGATCCATTTTTTTTTTTTACAGCAAGAGAATTTGTTCATGGATTCCCAGGTTGGTCCTGGATAGGCACTCTGCAGGCCATTGATGCTCTTCACCTTGAAGGGGGAATCACCCACTGCTGGAGGAGGGAAGAGCAGAGGAGCAGGTCTGTGGGGCTCCCCTGTGCTCTGACTGTTCTTTTCAGGGCAGTGGGTTAGATCCTAGTGGTTTAAGACAAAGCACAAAAGCCTCTAGTCTCAGCTCTTGTTTTCAGACAAATGCAATTTACTTCCCATCTCTATTTCCATGGGCAGGGCCTATGCCAGTATGTCTTGCACCTAAAAGCAATCTCTTTCTCCTATTTCCAACCCAGGAAATTCCCTTGGCCCTCTGAATGTGTTCATTTTCTGAGGATTTACCCTTGATATTAGTCCTTCTCCTCAAATTCATCCTGCAAGTGAATCTCAGGTTAACCTCACTCATGTGCCTGTCAGGGTTTCCCTTGGGGACTGCAGGAAGGAAAGGAAAAAGAATGGATGGGGTCAGAAGTGGAGGAAAAAATGAAATGTAAGGCAAGCAGAGTCGGCATCCACCCGAGGCTACTTTTCTTTTCAGATTGCTCTCCTGTAACATCCAACTGGGATAAGAGTTTGGAATCTTGAAGCATGGAATGACCTGGGGAAGGACTGAGCCTAGGTGGAAGATTTAAATTGGACCCAGAGCATCACAATGATATGAACTCCTGGAGGTCTGTGAGAAGATTCCCAGGAAGCTGTGGAGATGTAGAAAGGACAAGGGGGGAGAGAGTTACAAATATGAATCAAAATTTTGTTTAGGGTCATCAGGGGAACTAGAGACACGACTCCAACATGGGTTGGGTGGTTGTCCTGAATGAGCTCTAAGCTAATCTCAAGCCTCAGCTTCTGGAATTCTTTAAACTGAATGGAGTTTTGAAATGCCCTTGGTTGAAGAAGATTCCACATGGTCACTGTATTTGACTTGAACTGACTTTTGAAATATACAATGGCCAATTTTCTCCATTTTCCATACAAACGCTGCACAGAATCTCACAGGTGCTTCTGGGAGCCACAGAACTATTTGAAAAATCATTGTTTTTGAAATCAGGAGAACTGGGTATCTGTCCTACTTCACTAACACATTGTATAATTTTATGCAAGTCTCTTTCTCTCTCTGGTTTCTAGTGTGTTTTTATGTTAAACTTATGGGTTAGAATACACCAGGACCCTAAATGTGTAGCACAAATGAAGCCAGGACATCTTGGCACACATTGCTATTTTCTCCTGTTGAGCTGTCCTCAGAATCCTTCCCAACACTGCATTGAAGAAAGACATCATCAACCAGGTAGAGCTTTTACTTGGGATTAAACTCTTTCCTGTCACTGGATTAGACAACTTTAATGGTTATTTTCAGTTCTAAAGTAAAATTCTTTTCTTTCCATACATTACCCATGGCTGTCATGGTCATAGATAGGAATGTCCTGCCACTTACGTTGGGGTTAATTCCCAATAAACTCATTGTAGGTTGAAAGTATCATAAGCAAAAAATGTTTTTAATGTACTTAACCTACTGAGCATAATAGCTTAGCCTAGCCCACCTTAGATGTTGTTATGGTTTAGATATGAGGTATACCCCTGAATCTCCACTGATATGGGTTAACTGGGTGGTAACTGTAGGCAGGTAGGGTGTGGGTGGAGGAAGGAAGTCCCTGGGGGGCATGACTTTGGGGGTTACTATTTTGTCACTGGTGAGCAGAGCTCTCTTACTCTCTTTCTTTCTCTTTCTCTCTCTCTGCCTCTGTGCCATCATGTTCTGAGCAGCTTTCCAATGTTGCATCCTTGTACCATGATGTTCTGCCTCACCTTAGATCTAGAGCTATGAAGTCAGCCTACCATGCACTGAACCTCTGAAACTGTGAGCCAAAATAAAATCTTCCTCCTCTATGGTCTTCTTGTTGGGTTGTATGGTCACAAAGAACAAAGAGCTAACTAAAACAGATGTACTCAGAACACTTTCATTAGCCTACAGTTGGTCAAAACTGCCTGGAAGAAGGCCTATTTTATAATAAATGTTGAATATCTCATGCCATTTATTGAATATTTGTATCCCCCCAAAAAAACCACAACAACACTGTACACTATACTGCAGAGTGCTGGTTGTTGACCCCTGTGACTGTGGGGTTGATTGGTAGCTGTAGTTTGTTGCTTCTGCTCAACATCTCAAGAGCATATTGCAATACATATTGCTAACCTGGGAAAAGATCAAAATTCAAAGTTTGAAGTACAGTTTCTACCAAATGTGTATTTCTTTCATACCATCATAAGTTGGGGACCATCTGTAAATGGATTTCTACAGCTCTTTGCAAAAGAGCTACATGAAGTATAAAAAGAGATATCAGAAAATATTTGTGTCAATTAATCAATTAGAAGTATTTAATAAGTGCCTAGAACTTTTACAGTCTCTTCATGGAGAGAAAAATACAAATACGAAATATAAAATATTTGGACTAAAATGCAAATATTTCAGGAACTAATGACAATTGACTTAAACTCACTCTGACAGTTAAAAGACTATGATTCTTTATTCTAATACATGGTAATAAATCACTTGAGATTCTGGGTCCCTAAGTGAGGTGGGGAGAGGTAAGTGCTATAGAGAATCTAGATAGTTAGATGCACCACAGACCTAGTCACATAGATTAGTTCCAGCATAGAAGCCTGTTTTTTCATGAAGCCTTCCTCTTTTCCTTCAGGTAGAATTACATCCCCTTGTCCCGTGTCCCCATTGTACCTATACAATAGGTTCTGCCATGTGCCATCTTTCTGTACAAGTACAAACTCTTTGGAAATAGAGCTTGTGTTTAATTCCTTTCTACATTCTCAGCATCTTGCACAAGTGTTACTCCCAAATGTTACTTGAATTGAGATGAAATAAGAATTTTGTCTCCAGGCAGTTCTGTCATATGAAGAGCTTATAGTCCATAAAATTGGATCATCAAAAGCTGTGTTTCAGATACAAAGGGAAAGAAAGAAAGAAAATATTGGCTCAAATGCAGAGACCCTCAATTGGCCGAGGTCAGGATCTAGAAGCAAAAGGAATATATCAGACCTAATCCTGTGTCTTTGTGGCTTATGCAGTTTGGGGTTACTGTGGTCAAGAGACCATAGAAAATGAGTTCAGGAGTTCTTCCCCTCTCTGATCCTTCATATCCTCAAGTATGAAGTAAGAGGTTTAGTGCAGAATATGTTTTATGTCATCCAAATTTAACATCCAATGATGTTTTGATTTGAAGAGCCTGTAATTATTTAATAACCAAATAAATACCAGTCATTACTATCAATTGCATTATATGAGAAGATGGATTCAGGCTTGCCAGGTTCTGCCTTAGCAAACAGCTCAGTTCTAGCTGGTGGGAGAGATACTTCACTGTCCAACAGTATAGAGTATTGGCTGACTCCATCTGTGGAGAGAGGGTTATTAGAAGAGCTCAAGAGAAGCTTCCTCAGAGAAGTCAAGCTATGAAGCTTCAGGTAAGCATTCTCTTCTGTAGGATGATATCCTAACAGTGCCTAGGAAAATTCAAGAAAGCATATAAGGTTTAGATCCTGGAGACCAGGATCGGGCAAGGCAGTTCTATATTTATCCAACTTGGAGCTGACAAAGCATTTGCAGAAGAATCCTGATTCCTGACAACGAGCTATGTGTCATTATTGGTGTTTTCTGAGTTTCCTTGAAATTCAAGGAGGTAAAAAAAAATTAGTTTCAATTGATTCGGAGAAGGAAAGATAAAAGCAACTCCTGACATCCCAAAATACAACCAGTCTGCATTATTTTCCTATTGGATATAAATGATCTGAAAGAATACTAATGCCAGACAAGCTTACTCTGAGACTATGATAAACTCAGACAAAGTAAGATTCTTATGAAAACGTAGACTAATAATTCTTGTGTAAACATAGACAAAATAAGGCCACTGTGCCGTCTCCAAAATACCAAACATCTTTCTGTGTTGGGTAAAATTAGTGCCTTCTACTTCTTTACTAGTTTCAGATTTATCCTTATTCTCACTATAGATAAGAGTTATTGAGATACCCAATCATAGACTTGTTTCCACTTTCTTATAGCATCCACTATTGGGCAAATTAAACCAAGGCTCAAATCATATAAGTTCTAATACCTCCTTATTGAGATGCCCTGTGGTTTCTGTTTCTTCTTTTCTACAAAGAATAATAAATCCAACTGTATAAACTATAGGTGTGTTCCTAGTGGTTTTTGGTTGAAGGGACTTGATAGTTTCCAAAACGTTAAATGGGTTGCCATGGTCACATGGTTGTAAAGAGTTGGTCTTCCAGTATCTAACCCCTTGTTCTTTCCAGGACACCATTACTGAAGGAAACAAAGCTAACCCTACCTCTACCAAAAGAGAGGTCCAGAGAATGTAGTGACTGACACTGGGAGATAGTCAAAAGGAGAACAAATTGTCTTGACTTTTTCTATTTAGGTCTTCATTTTAATTTTCTAAATCCCTTTCAAATCAAAGGATTTCAGTTGAGTCTTATATTACTCTGATAAGGAAGGTGAGGTGGGCATCACTCTACCATTTGGCAAGTGAGATGGAAAGTCATTTACATATGGTTCCTTAGCTAGTTAAGGAGAGCTCTTTCTTTATCTACCATACTTCTTCTACAGGTACATGCATGAAATGGAGCACATGTATGACATTTAAAAAATCATGATTAAATCCTATTATAGCTACAAAGTTAGAGGATGGGAGACTCAATGGGGAAGATTTTATCTAAAATGTGCATGAAGATTTAAAATAGTCACACAGTTAGTTGGACAAACAGTGATGCAGCTTTGGTGTAATATGATGCACTCTTAGGTTTCATTTAGAGATGGAAGGGGCTCAGATTGTAGAAAGTGACTATCCAGACAGAGCACTTTAAAGCTATTTTGTCCAGATCAGGGAAACTTTTCAGAGGATCAGTGGGTACCCGGAGAGTACTCAAACTAAGGTAATGGCTCTGAAGAGTGGTTTTGAAACCAGGTCAAAGAATAATGGTTAGGGGAATGAGGGCAGGGACAGTTAGCTAGGAGAATAGTTCCACATGGTGGAAATATAATATTTGTCTTCAGACATGGGAAAGGCTATCGCACAGAAGAGAAAATAGACTTTCACTATGTTGCTGTGGAGGCAGAATTAGGACCTGAGGGCGGAATTTATAAGAAGCCAGCTTTTGGCTCAATATAGGAATTGTCTTTTTAACAGGGAAAGATGTCCAACAATGTAGATGGCTCTAAGCTTACTATTCCTGAGAGAGCTTAAGTATAACCTGGAGTACATTTAGGGGAGGACATTTGAGAGAGTATCCAGGTAGAAGTTTGTGCCCATATCACTTGTGTTGTTCCATCTCTAACATGCCTACCTAGGCCATGTCAGGTACTGTGTTAGGCTCTGTGGAGTGAGCGTGAAGTGGGGAATTCAAGGACTAATACTATTCCATCACTTTAAAAAAAATTTTTTTAATTGACCATTCACTACCTTGGATTCTAATATAATTAACTTTTGATCTGCTCCTATCTCCTAATCAGACTCATTTGATACAACATATATGTAGCAATTAGATAAGAAGTAAAACTATTACTGCTTGCAGATGATTTGATCTATGTCTAGAAGACCCAAGAAATCCCCCCCAAAGCTTCTAGATCTGATAAATGAACTTAGCAAAGTACAGGAGGTAAGATCAACACTCAAAATCAATAACTTTTTTCTACTCTAATAGCAGTTCAGTTGTGAAAAAAATAAGGAAAGCCATCCCTTTTATAATAACTTCAAAAAAACATGGGAATTAATCTAACCAAGCAGGTGAAATATCTCTACAATGAAAACTATAGAATACTGAAGAAAGAAATTGAAGAAGACCCTATAGATGAATGACCTCCCATGTTCTTGGATTGGCAGAATTAATATTGTTAAAATAGCCATACTATCAAAAGCAATATGCATTCAAAGAAATCCCCATCAAAATACTTATAACATTCTTCAAAGAACTAGAAAAAAACAACCCTTAAATTCATTTGGAAAAATAAGAAACCCAGAATGGCCAAAGCAATTCAAGAAAAGTGATGCAAGAAGCATCACAATACCTGATCTCAAATCATACAATAGAGCTATAGTAGCAAAACCAACATGGTATTGGCATCAAATAGACAAGAAGACCAGTAGAATAGAATAGAAGACACAGAGATAATCCCATACCCTCACAGCTATCTGAAACTTGACAAAGGTTCCAAAAATACATGTTGGAAAAAAGATAGCCTTTCTTAAAAATGATACTCGGAAACTGAATATGCTTATGTAGAAGAATAAAATTGGATTCCTATCTTTCACCCTCCACAAAAGACGTAAGAATTCAGAAACCCTGAAACTACTAGAAAGAAAACATAGGGTCAATATTCCATCATATAGGTGTAGACACCAACTTCCTCAACAAGACCTTTAAAACTAAAGAAATAAAACCAAGAATCAATAAGTGGGATGCCATCAAATTTAAAAGCTTCTGCACAGCAAAGAAATGATTGAGAGAGTAAAAAGAGAGCCTGCGGAATGGGAGAAAATCTTTGCTAGCTACTCCTTCAACAGGTGAGAAATATCCAGAATATAATTAAGAACTCAAGAAACTCAATGCCAAAATCAAACAACCCAATCAATAAATGGGTAAAAGAACTAAACAGAAAATTTTCAAAAGAAATACAAATGGCCAAAAGTATATGAAAAAAATGTTCAACATCTCTAGCAATCAGGGAAATGCAAATCAAAACTACACTAAGATTTCATCTCACTCCAGTCAGAACGGCAATTATGAAGAAGACGAATAATAATAAATGCTAGCAAGGATGTGGGGGAAAGGTACACTCATACATTGCAGATGGAACTGCAAATTAGTACAACCATTACGGAAAGCAGTGAGAAGATTCCTCAAAAAACCTAGGGATGAAAACACCATATGACCCAGCTGTCCCACTCCTCAGAATGTATCCAAAAGAACTAGAATAGGTGTACAATAGGGATACAGCTACATCAATGTTTACAGCAGTACAATTCACAACAGCCAAATTATGGAATCAACCCAGATGCCTGTCAATACATGAATGGATCAAGAAAATTGGTTTTTAGATACACAGTGGAGTTTAACTTAGCCATAAAAGGAATGATATAATGGCATATGCTGATAAATGGAGAAAATCATGCTAAGTGAAATATAAGTCAGACTCAGAAAAATCAAGATTTGAATTTTTTTTTCCATATGTGGAAGCCAAATCAAAATAGGGAAAAGAAGACAGTGAGGGAGGGGATAGGACATTATAAAGATACAGGGAAGATCAGTGGAATAGAAGAAGGAGACTTGGGGGGAGGGAGGAAGAAAGGGAAAGAAATATGAAATGAATTTAGCAAACTCCTGATAATATACATTCATAAATGTATCGAAGAAAATTTCAACTTAATGGATATGCTTCAAATACCAATCAAAAATAAATCAAGGAGTGAAAGGAAGATCAGTAGAGTAAGGAGAATGGAGAGAAGAAGGAGAGGAAGTAAAGAGAGTGTGGGGGGGAAATTAAATTCCTTGCAGGTATGATTTTGCCAAAATAAGTCCAAATACTACATATAATTATAATTCTTTAATTTAAAAAAATGTATGTAGCAGTTACATGCTCCAGGTTGAATACCTCGGTGAATAAAACAGACATGGCCCCTCTCCTCACAGAGTTCTATCAAGATCTTAAACTTGAGGGCAGGCATTGTATTCTAACTACCTTTTTACTTTTTATATAGCATCAGTAAAATGTCAGTCCATTAACATGGAAGCATGTGGAGGGAAAAATTAGAATTCAGGACAATTGATGTTGAATCCCAGACACTTTCTGCTGAATAATTTGCCTCCATCATGTTATCTCAGGGTTGTAAAAACGACTTCCAGAAACCTTTGAAGTCAGTTTTCACTAGAGATAGGGGATGGCCGTACAAGTTCAATTCTAAATGTTAACTGTGCTATAATAGCTCATAGATTCTTCTCAAGAAGTAGTTCTCCAAAGATTTTACTCTGGAGACTGGGAATAAAAGGAACTGTCTTCAGATCTCCTTACTAGTAATTCAATTCAGTTCAATTCAATTCAATTCAATTCTTAATAGGAGCCTTTAAGCACTATGTTAAATACTCTAGAGAATTCAGAAATACAGGAGACTTAGCCCCATAGCCTTAGGAGCTTATTCTATAGTGTGGAACCCACAGATAAATAACTATAAATTCAAAGTAAAACATCTAAGTGCCTTAGGGGAGAAACAAGGAGTTAGAGTACTCTGGTTTCTGGGTTCAAGAAGGAAATGTAATTTTGCAGGAATTTTGAAGGATGTGTACATGTTTTTATGATGATTATGGATAGTATGATCTTCCCGGAAGACAGATGAGCAAGCCACAGAAATGAGAATACATGGAATTGCTTTTGGAAACAGAAAAGATCACTGAAATTAGGAGGTTGAGTAGATAGTTATAGGAGGTAAAAGTGTAAAAATAGGAGCTGGGAGGCTTATTAAGCTGAGGGCTTATTTTAAGTTAAGTAAGTAATGAGAGATGGAAGGCATTCACTCAGAGAGGAGGATAGTCAGAAGCATTGCACCGAAAGGGTGCCACTAGATATCTGGGATAAATTGAAAGTGGGAGTGACAGGTCAGAAGCCTAGGAGGTAGAGAACACCCAAGCCAAAGGGTGGACAAAGGAAATGGAAAGGAGATGACTCAGATGTGGAGTAGGAAGACTTTGTGGGGCTTAAGCTTTGAAATAAATAGGGTTGAAGAAGAAGAGGAGGGATCAGGTATGAAGAGGAGGGTAGAAGAGCCAGGTAGAACATGAGAGGGGAAGGATTTTAAATCTGATTTTTTTGGTTCTGTCAGGACTTCAGGCTAAGAGGTTATGTATTTGGCAGTTGGAAACCAGTGTCTTAAACTTGAGATGTGATTTTGGAGTTTGTACCAGGGATTTGTAGTCATTTGGGTAGAACCCACGGTCCTATGAAAGGATGGAATCATCAATGGATTAAGAGTAGAAAAAAGCTTCAGGTAATTATTATGTTTAGGATAAAAGAAGAGAAGACATTGAAAAGGACAGAAAGTGGGTTGGTGAAGTCATTATTGAACAGGCCAGAGAAACCAGAGGAGACATTTCAAGAGATCAAACAGTGTCAGAAGGCAAGGAGGACCCGGGATGAGCAATGGTTTTGGGGAATAAAAGAAGCTGTCAGGGCTGGGGATGTGGCTCAAGCGGTAGTGCGCTCGCCTGGCATGCATGAGGCCCAGGTTCGATCCTCAGCACCACATACAAACAAAGATGTTGTGCCTGCCGAAAACTAAAAAATAAATATTAAAAAAATTCTCTCTCTCTCTCTCACTCTCTCTCTTAAAAAAAAAAAAAAAGAAGCTGTCACACATGTTTTGAGGCCCTTCAGAAAGCAGCAATAGTACTCAGTGGTAGAGGCCACCAGATTGCAAAGGGCTGTTCAGATGGGTGGCCGTGATGTAAGCCACATCCTAATGGGGATAGGCAGTGGAGGAACTCTTTGAGAGGACCACAATGTGGACAGCATGTTTTAGTAAGACAGGAGAAACAGGAACCTATTTTAGGAAGAAGAAAGAAGAAAGTGAGAAGTTAACAGCATAAGCAAGAGGAAAGAACCAAAGCTCTAGATGTCAACGTCTCTTAGGAATCAATAATCAGGAATCAAGATCATAGCTTCAGGGGTCACCATGCCCCTTAAACAGGTAGTGGGTTTATAAACCCAGCCCTGGAGCCATGCCTTGGTTTAAATAGTCACCTCCAATCAGAGAGTTCCCTCTCTGTGCCTATCCTACTACCATCAAAAATGACCATGGGCCATTTTTCTCAGGGCTATATATAAACAGGAGCCTGAGTTCTGTGGGCATGTCCTAACAGGACCATCTTTGAATGCCCCAGCCAGCAGTCATCACTGAACTCCTGTTGCATAGTTAGAACGACTTAGATTAGCCTGGGATGATATTCTTTCCTGAATGTGTCTGTCTTTTGTTCTAGCTTCCTGGGGGCTAGGAGCAGGTTTCCTATATTTCTTAAAACTCAGAACATAGCAGGTATTCAGTAATATCTTACATAAGGCAAGAAAGCCCAAGTACTTCTTTTTCCTGGTGCAGAAATTGAAGTCTGGAGAGGTTTATGACTTAAATTACTCATTCTGTCAGCTGTTAACCACTTGCTGAGGGCTTATTAGTGGCAGACTCCATACAAGGTGCTCAGGACCCCCAGGGAGACAAAAAGATTCACAATCTAGTCTGAAAGAGAGATGTAAATAGCCCAGGAAAATTCAAATTGTATAAAACAAAATGGCGGTTTGTACAAGTGGGAGCAGGAGGAGCTGCTACTAACTAACTCTGAGAAGCGAGGTTAAGTCCAGAAAAGCACCAGTGAGGAGCAAGTATTTGCCTTGTCCTTGAGGAAAGCTCAAAAACTTAAAACTGGCTTGTTGATGTCCATGCCATGATTTAACCCAAACCTCCCACATCTATACTAATACCCTTCCAACCTGGGCAATGGGTAATTTCCTGTTTAAATGACTGATTGCTCTGTCCCCAGCCAGTTTCTCTGTCCTGGCCAGCAGGTGTGTGGACATGCACTGCTACTTGCTAGATATTTGTGTGTCAGGGAACCACTCTCACCTCTAGGGAAGTGGGGGAGCATGATGGAATGATGGCATTGGTGAGGCTACCAAGGTTTGGCTGGAGAGAAAGGTTTGAGAGGTAAGGAGTTGGGAGATGTAATCACAGATGGCTCACAGGGCCTTGATGTTGGTAGTTCAGTAGTGGAAGTATTAGCTTTGTAAATCTGAAGCTTTTTTTTTTAGTGTGTGTGTGTGTGTGTGTGTGTGTGTGTGTGTGTGTTGAGTCTCTCTCTTTCCATAGGAAAGGGGCTCAGCCCACCTAGGGGTTGTATCTCTAGGTTAACTCACAAATGGCCATCTCTTTTGGGATCAGATGTTTTTGGTCTGAATTCCCCAATCCTTTGGTCTTGTAGTGATGGAATTTGGTTTAGATTAGAAGTCCAGATCAGCAAGAAGAATTCGATCTGAAGGGATAGGAGGTAGGGTGGGAGAGCTAAAGACCTTTCCACAAGGAAGGCTTTATTTTATAGCAACACAAACTCCATCAGGAGAGTCATGCTGGCATCTCAGGGAGGGCTCTAGGCTGGGAATTTGCAATTGGATATTACCTTAGTCCTGCCTCTAACAGTGCATAACCGGAGGAAGCCTCTCTGTATTTCTGACTCCTTCCTCTTAATGAGAGAGATGGGGGTGGGGGTAAGGATTGAACAGCCCCTGAGATCCTTCTCAACTCTGGTGGTCTCCTGATTTCTAATTGGAACCCCAAGAAGACAGCAGCTTGTTATTCTCTCATCTCACCTCAAGAGGAGTCGGAAAATATTTGGCTCCAGTTCTTTAGCATGGGAAGTGGTGGCCCACAGACATCACAGTTGAGATATTAATAGATTATTCCAAATGTTATATTTGCATAGATGCACCACTCATTATGCAGATTGCCAATTATGAATTATTTGTTCTTTCTTCCAGGGGAGAAGTTGTTTATTTGCAAACTGCATGAGGGTGACTTTGGGCAGCATAGAGACAAGCCCCTCACACAAGCAGATCCTTTAGCAGTGATTTCCTCAAAGGCCTGTCCCTAGGTTCTTAAAGAGCCAGGAGAAGGTCAAATGAAAACGCTGGATAATGGGGGTGGGGAGGGAAGCTGGGGGACAGGACTACATTACAGGACAACAATTAGAAGGTTCTGAGGTTAGAATGATCAGGTGTCTGCTGTGAAATAGAAATATTTGTGCTCTAATTTAGGCACAATCCACAGTGAGTTCAGTTCTTTTCCGACACTGAATTTCTTCTGGCTGAGCCCTATTGTGAAGATCAGGCTCCTTTTCTCAGAATTGAAAACCCACCAGCTTTGATGGTAACCTGCCACTGATTGACACTATGAAGGGGCACTGTCATCAGTCCTTTCCTGAGATTGTCACGTCACCTCATAGTTATTAGGAGACACTGAAGCTTAGAGAATTTACATACTGCTCTTATATACTGCTGAGCTGGTATTTGACTACAGGCTATTGGGTCCCAGAGCCTGAGCATTTAACCGCGATACTATACTCTTCCTTAGATACTTAGTACTTTGACCATGAGCCATTTTTCTCAGGGCCGTATATAAACAGGAGCCTGAGTTCTGTGGGCATCTCCTAACAGGAGCATCTGATATAGTGCCCCCAGTTGTCCTCTATTAGACTCTGGTGTTCCACTTAAGCCTCTAAATCTGAGAGGAGTCTGAAGTTGGCTCCAAAGGGAGTAGGAAGGTGATGAATGAGTTTTTAAAAGGGGAAATGAGGGAGGGCCGTAGGAACCTATTTCTTAGGAAGAAAAAGAGGAAGCTGAGAGGGTATCTGGGGCAATAGCTGAAGATGATGTTAGAGTAGATAAAACCATCAATTCTTGGAAGAAGAAAGAAGCTTGGAAGGATCCCAATCTAACAGACCCAGCACAGAGCCCTGAGCTTAATCATAAGGTGAGTGAAGATAATGGGGAAAGGAGATTCTGCCTTTAAGAGGAGAGGGGAGAAGTAGTGAATGGGAATCTTCATGGCCTACCTGCTCCATAAGTACTCTGTCCTGGGCACAACAACACAGGACATGCACAGAAATGAGCTCTGTTCTTGGAAGGAGTTGGTCTAGTGGGTTTCAAGACTTCTAACTGGCACAGATTCCACAAGACACTGTACCAGTGACAGAGAAGTGGTCTAGAACTGTTTTGCCAATCTGGAATCCATTCACCATACATAGTGATTGGACATTTGAGGTGTGACTCGTCTACATTATGCTGAATATTTAAACTGTGTACTAGATGTCAAAGATGAGTATGAAGAAAAGAATGTGAAATGTCTAAAACTTTTAAAATGACATAGGTGACTCACATTATATTTCTATCAGATAGTGCTGGTTTAGATCCTGGCTACCTTAGGTGCAGTACAAAGACTACCATCTGGGAGTTTGTTAGGAATGTTGAATCTCAGGCCCTACCTTGGGCCTACTAAATCAGAATTTGCATGTTGACATGACCCTGGTTGATTTGCTCTCACACTCAAGTTTGAGAAGCAATAGACTCTTCTAGTGACTCCATGTCTTCTTTATGGATTTTTTTTTTTCTAGTTATCACACACAGTGCTGTCTTTGGCAGTAACCTCCTGAATAGTCAAGAACAAGGTCTGTCCCCAGTATCACTTCAAATTTCTCATATATAACAAAAAGAAGCCACATTAGCTGCTCCTGGACTCATGTCCTAGCAGGCTATGACCCTATGATTATAATGTAGAAATTTTGTTATTGGATAGAAACTAATTATTCACCATCACATTTAATATTCTTCCAATTTTTCGATAACATTTAATGACTCTCTGCTAAATAACCTATATCCACTTTAAAACTTTATTCTATTATTCCTACTTTTCAATGAATTTACTCATACAGCAAGTAGTGAAGAGTTTAGTATTTGGACTATAGACATTGAATAAAGGAAATGGTCAGACATGAGATACGAGGGTATCAAACATTTGTTACAGGTGGGGATGTGGATTTTGAAGTAGTTCCTGAAGTTTAATAAAATCTGGAGAATGGTAGACAGTCCAGTTTGGTGGACAGAAGGACATATAGAAACCATGGTTTAAATGGCAGATTGGGTCCTTTTTGTGGAAACTGAGGGTAGAAAAGATGTTTCAGGGTTGTGGGACTGAACATTTCTCACTGATGTTGATAAAATGGGTGTCTGCACCAACAAACAGGGTGCAGAGTCCCTTCACCCTTGGACATTTTGTTTGGTGTTGCCTTTGGGGACAACAGATTATTCCATCAGCCCCATTTCTTTGGCCTGTCTTCCCTCAAGCAAGCCATTGGCAATCGGTTCTGGCTCCCAGGCTGACATTTCCCTGAGACTCATTTCATGCTCGTTCTTCACAGGGGCATCTGGGCTGCCAATGCAGAGAGACTTTTCCCACATAATTGAAAGGAATTTCTGATTATGCGTGGGGATGTCAGCCACGATGACGTCTTGAACTGTTTCCAATTCAAGCCGCCTCTGATGACAATGTTCCAGTCTCCCACTCTCTCCCTCCCTGGCACTCTCCCTTATGAACTTTTTGCTCCCCTCTGGGATGATTTCTCAAAATAATATTCTGTTTCCAAGATTCCCTTCCTCCCAGTAGACTCATGAATGGGTCCTTCATGAAGTATACTCTTTCTGGGGGTTCCCTGCTCCTAAGTTCTGCTGTTTTGCAGAACTGCAAAGATTTCCTGGGTGATTACTCTGTCATGACCATATCTGGAACCCTGTGCCTGATGAGAAAAGGTTGAGTGAACATACATATATTTTGGGTCTTTCTTTAGAGAAGTCCTTTTGAATATGCAGAACAAAGTGAAGGCTGCATTTATCTCTGACCTTTTCCGGCTCCTTTCTTGCATCTGTTGAGGGAAAAAAACAGGCCTCTGAGCTCACCAGCCTCCTCTCCCACGGAGCAGATGATAGAGTTGCCTGGATTCACTTCCTCCCAGCCCTGCTTCCCAAGGCCTGCCTGAATCTTTCCCTGTTGATGGGGATTCTTCTTGGGGGTTTCTGAGGGATCCTAGAGAAAAATGATGCAGGGTATGGGGAGTGGTTGAAGTAGGTGCCAAGCATTAGCGACTTTGAGTTCTCCTGTGTGGCTAGACCTTTTTATCTTTTGTCCAGAAAGGAACCGACCCACTTGCTGTTGCTTGTGTATTTATTAGTAAGGCTACCTCTGATGTGGGGGAAAAAAAGAGTAGCAGATACAGGGAAGAGAAAGCTGGAGGAAGCATTGGCTAGATACCTCACTGTTGATCGGAGAAGATGGCTTTGCCTGGAGCCTTAAAAGTGTTGCCCCTGTTTATAGTTTCATCAAGAATCCAATTTGAATAAAGGAAATGGTCAGACATGGAATGATAACAGAGAAGATCAGCATGGCCTTTGTGCATGGATGACATGCAAATTTGTGAAGCATTTTATACTTATTCAATGTTTTTAGCAGCTCAATTCACAATAGCTAAACTTTGGAACCACCTTAGGTGCCCTTCATCAGATGAATGGATCAAGAAATGTGGCATACATACACAGTGGAATACTAATCAACCATAAAGAGAAATGAAAATTATGACATTTACTGGTAAATGGATGGAACTGGAGACTATTGTGCTGAGTGAAATAATGATGTGCGGATGGTAACTCAAAATAAGGGAGGGGCAAGGAAGAATAGAAGTACTTTGGATTAGACAAAGGGGAATGAAGGGAAGGGAGGTAGAATGAGAATAGGAAAGATAGTAGCATGAATCGAACATTACTTTCCTATGTGCATAGATGATTACATGACCAATTAATTCTACATCCTGTACAACCAGAAGAAGGAGAAGTTATACTCCATATACTCCATTTTGTATAATATTTCAAAATACATTCTTCTGTCATGTATAACTAATAAGAACAAATGAAAAAAGACAAGGAAAAAAATCATTTAAAAAAAGAATCTGATTTGTTCTAGGGGTACCTCTAAGGGAGAAAATCTTCCATTCATAGCTCTGTCATTTCTTATAACTTCTCTGGAAGTCAGCTCTAAGATAGTAGAAAGAATTCTGTGCTGGAAGACTGAGTCTGCTAGACCTTTTAGAAGAGATAGGCATTAGACTGTCAACTTCACAGTGTCAACATGTCTGCTGAGCTTCTCATAGTTTCCTGAGGCTTAGCATTGTGCCTCATACATAAACTTGACAGGTGATTATTAACAAAAATGTAACCTGAGTCAAGTTCATCTCTCTCCCTCTCTCTTGCCCTACCCCCACAGATACACCTTTCTCAAAGCTTTGTTTTTCTATTAAAAAGATGATAGGATACTGTTCCTAGCATAAAACATTTGAATACATAAAATTAATCTTAGCTTACCCTTTATTTGAACACTATCCTTTAATCAACCCAGCTTATATACATCCCCATAGTAGGTCCTTGGAATTTCACCAATAAATATATGATATTTCCTTGGATTTAGCCATAAAATTTCCTAAAATGTCTAAGCATCTTGATTGGCATATATCAAACTACATGTGAATAGTTTGGAAACTGAGTTTCCTAATACAGAAGAGACCAAGCACCCTTATTGTTTAGACTCAAGAAAGAGTGATTAGGTAGGAAGATAATAGAAGAGAAAGCTATAAGTTGATACTTCATCAGAACCTGAATTGTCCCAATTTTTCTGCTTTAGGCCCTTGGGCTTAATTTCCTCTTAGATGGTGGGGTGCAGAGAGGGAAAGGTGAGCTGCAATAGTATTTCTTATCTTTTCTCTTTTTCCAAGTTAACTGAGATACATAGAGAATAATCCTTCACCTAATGAAGATTCTCAGCCTATCTCAGGTAGACTAGTGGCAATCACCATTCAATTTAGGAACCCCCATTACAACAACCTAACAACTGAAGTTGTTGTTCAGTGTCTTGACTGAAGATGTCGAGGATTCACTGCTTCTTAAAGCCAGTTATTCTACTGTTTAACGGCTCAACAATTTAGAAAAAAAAATTCATTAATCAGATGATTCAGATATTTTGGATCTATTGGCTGTTAACATTACATGGAATCCTTTGATATCTAATAGGACCAGTTTCTCATGGATGTGAGATATTCTAAGAGTCAAGCCAATCCAAAGCAAAATTATGAGGATGTTGAGATTTGTTTTAAGCCCTTTTATCTTCATTTGTTCTTTTTGTCTCTCTTTTGTCCACATGGCCTTTTCTCTCTGACCTCAACACTGGAGGCCCCAAACCTTTCTGGATTTGACATTTGTGAAGTTTCATGGATTGTTAAGCAGAGATAATAAATCTGACTTCCCAAATGCTTAACAAGGGAAAACGACATTATAAAGTCATGTGCCTAATGTGGCAGGAAATATTCTATGGGTTCTTTCATACACCCTGCCATGAGTCAGTCATCAACTCTACCCATATCTCACTCTCTGACTGCTAGTGGCTTTTCCTAGAGAAAAGCTGATAATGAATCAAAGGGGCCAGGGTTTCTTAGTCCTTGACATACAAGGGTATATATTTTTTAAGCATTCTATTTTCCCTGCAACAGTTCATGCTTCTTTTATATATTCTAATATCATGAAATTTAACCATGACAAGCCAAAGTGCCCATTCAAAGGAAACATGTAATTTCTTTTGAGAGTGCTCATAACCACCAATCAAAAGACCCACAAAAGTTCTTCAGGTAAAGCAAAAATATCAGAGTATTTCTCTCTCTTGCTCTCCCACATTAATATTGACTCAGAGAAACAATCTTTCAACTCCTGAGTCCCCATAATAGGAATGAGGAACAATTGTACATAGAGTAGCAAATGGATATAAAAGGTCACTGTTATGGATTAGATATTAGGTGTCCCCCAAAAGCTCATGTGTGAGACAATGCAAGAACATTTAAAGGTGAAATGACTGGATTATGAGAACCTTAACCTAATCAGTGCATGAATTCTCTGATAGGGATTAATTGGGTGGTAACTTTGGCAGGTAGAGTGTGGTGGGAGGATCTGGGTCACTGGGAGTGTGCCTTTGGGGTATATATTTCCTGAGCTAAGCTTTGTCTGTCTTTGCTTCTTGGTGGCCATACCTCCAACTGCTTTCCTCTGCCCAATCCTTTTGTCTTGATGTTCTGCCTCACCTTGGGTCCCAAGGAATGGAGTTGGCCTTCTGTTACTGAGACTTCTGAATCCATGAGCCCCAAGTAAACTTTTCCTTCTCTCAAATTGTTCTTATTCTTATCATGTCTTTGTACATAGCAGTGGAAAAGCAGACTAAAACAGTCATAGCCACCCATATGCTCCTGTTTCCATTCCATGGTGGTAGCCAGAGGCTCAAGATGTGTCTTTGGTTCCTCAACAAAAGCTTTGCACCTTCAGTACCTTTATCTCTAGATAAGGAGCTGACACTTTGCTCTGATAACAATTACTGAACTTGGGAGCTGGAAGTGAACTGAGCCAAGATGACCTGGTAACAAATAAATAGAGCTCTTGGGAAGGAAGAAAGTAGGTAACCCAGATCAAGAACAATGAAAAGCTCTGATTTGTAGCATTTGATGACTTCTGTGTTGTAAATACTTGCCTCATGGCCAATTTCAATCTACCAACATGAGGTTGCTGAAATTGGAGCTGGGGAAAAATGCCCACTGTTGTCTTGGTGGGAACTGCACTACCACACCATAGGGGACAAAACCTTTGCAAGAGTGTAGGGTCACTAATATGTTGAGGCCACAGGTTGATGACATACCATTCTGCCTGCTCACTGATTTAACCAATGTATTATTTAAAATGGGAAGATGGTAATTTTTTTACATGCACTAGGAATTTTTTTTCTTTAGTTGTACTTTTGTTCTTGGACATGACAGATTCAGCTGGTTTCTGAGAATCCCTTCAAACAAGGAGAAAGATCTATTGTGTCAAAGGGGATCTCATTCTTCCCCTAACCTGCTGGAAGCCTTGTTCCATCTTATATATATATAAAATCTTGGTAGCTTTTCCCAGACCCATATAGGCTACCATCTTGCCATGGGATCTTGTCCAAGTTATTTTCTTATCCTGTTTTTCACAGCTGTAAAATGAGAAGGTTATAAACTTTCCTGAGTCTTGGTTCTACATCCTTCTAATTCAAAACCGAAAGTCTGAAAGCTGTAGATCCAAAGCATAAAATAAGTGAGAATTTCCAATCAAAGTAACATGTTTGTTTGTATGCTGCTGGATAACTGACTGCCTGTCCTATAACTAAATTGAGCTATGATTCTGATAGATTTTATTTCTCTCTCTGCATGTAGGGCTTCAGCATGCTGTATGATTTTAAAAGATACCAGCAGGACTAGGCTGTGTCCTTAAACTCCTTTCCCACAGGTCTGTTACTTGACCTGATGTTCTACTTTATATACAAACTCTATTCCATTCTGAAGTACACAGACCACTCCGAAGCAGATAAAATTCATCGGCAGCCATGAGTGCTTCTGTATCCATAAGTATGACACCAGAAGCCAGCCGAGCCAATTCCTCCAATAATGACAGTCGCACCTCAGGGGAAATGCAAAGGTGAGCAAATAGGAGAGAAAGATGAAAACCCAGTTCCTAGTGGAGCAGAGGTATTTCCTTGACCATAGCTAGTGCTCCTGGGCAGCCAGAGGGCTGCTAGAGGGTAGCTTCTGGGTAGTAGGAGAAGAGAAGGCACTAAAGGACAAAGAAATATCCTGAAAAGGGAGAGAGAAAGTGATGGACAGTTTTAAGCTCGCTGTGGCTCCACCTTGCACATTTCAAAGTGTCTTTGCTCTAGGTGGGAATGGCAGCAGAGATCCTCAGCCTGAGCTATATTAGTGTCTCTGTCTCTATGGATATCCAGATCTGCCTTGCCTACTGGGTTACACCTGGCTAGACACAGCTCAGAGTCTTAGCTGATCCAGCCACCCCTGCTGGGAGATGAAACAGGACAAGAGCAGAGATGGGGAAGACAGGAAAGAGATCCCTGGGTGATGTGGAGGATTGAGCCTGGTGACAGCTGTGCTTAGTGAGCACAGGGAGCTTGAGGAAGTCAAGGTGCTTGGCTCAGACACCTGACCAAAGAGGCAGCTGTGTTCTCTGTTCCAAGGCATACCGTGCTTCCTGGTAAGTCTTTTGGGACAAAGCTAAAAAAATATAGTGGTGCTTACTCTATCAGTGCTGGTGGAATTTTTTTTTAAATCATAAAACAAAGTTTATTGAAGTTTATTTATTTACTTTTGGCTTGGTCCTTTTGCATTGCTTGAGTGTAGGGGCTTAGTCTGCATATGGGATCATCTAGCCCCAGCTGCAGCCCTAGCAATTGTCCAGTTGCCAATTGGACAATTTATGGTGTGCTGACTGTACAAGACAGAGCTCATTCACAGAACTGGAAAAACCGTTACCAGTAAAATACTAGTAATAGTAATAGCTAACACATACAGTGCTTGCTATAGGCCAGGTGGTGGTAGCTGTGATCTGAACCCAGTCTCATGACTCTGGTGTGATCTTAACCAAAAGACAGTATCCCCTCCTCCCCCAAAGTATCACCCACAGAGGAAGAGCACTGAGTCAGGAGCTGTAGGTGACCTGCAATCTCTGTGACATGGTGTCTAATACCAAGTCTCTCCCTTATCTTTAATTTCTTTTCTAAATGATAAGGTAGCAAAGATGAACCAGCCTGAACAGTTACATTATTAAGAATTTAGTTTTGTGTTTGGTGTCCTTCGAGCTCTGCAAGAGCAGGGATGCATGCTTGTTTTGTTCATTTCTGTGCAGCTAGTGACTTGCAAGTGCCTAACACATAGCAAGTGCTCAACAAATTTTTATTAAATGAATGGGTGAGTTAATTGTTTAATAAGCACTTAATATACATGATCTCATTGGATTCTCTAATATACCCTATTGGGTATATAAAGTAAACTCCTGTGGTGACTGTTGCCCAGGCAAGATCACAAATATTTCTCTAGGAATGATCTCACAAGGCCGTAGAACTAGATAAAGGCAGGTTTTGGACCTGTAGTCAGGGATGCTGGCTCTGATTTTGTGTAGTGTTCCTTTGAGCCAGGGACTGGGGAGGTCCATAAGTTAGACTCCAGCAGTGGTAAGGGGTGGAGGAGGCCAGAGGGAGAAAACACCTTGCAGGCCTCACTCAGTCCGAGAAGGTCCTCTTGACTTATTTACCTTCCCATGACATCATCTGAAAGGGCTTCCATGGCTTCAAGAAAGCTTGTGATTCACTGTATTCTGGTTTTGTCATTCTTCCTATCTAGGACAACACTTGGGCTTCAAAACACCATCACCAAGAGAAAAGGGCTGACTGGATAGGTGGCCCTGGGGGAGATTTCCCACTCATATGAGAGAGGGAATCCTGGAAAGGCGACTCAGCATCCACCGATAAGAAAAATGAGTAAAACTTATCACATAAAACTTATCATGCTTTCTAGGTTCCAAGCATAATTCTAAGTATTGTGGGTTACCCAGTCTATGCTACTTGTAAAAACCTCTAGTTCTTTTTCCTTATAATGAGATTATAGACATCTCTCCAGAAGAAACTATGTCCTCTCTTGTTGTAACTGTTCTGTTAAACCAAATCCACTCCCTTTCCTGATATGCATGTGTATGTATATATATATGTATATACATGTTCATGTACAAACAGTCTTCCTGGAATTTTCCACCTTCAACATACCACATACTGCAGAAAAGTAACTCCTCTGCTCTCCTTTCACTTCTGTCTCTGCAATGATCAAGATAAGTAAACCATGCAACCATCACTAAGAGCCTGTAAGCATCACGTAGTGAATTTTTAAATTCTTTTAAGAATTAGAAGAACTGAATTCGAGCCTCATTCTGGATCACTCATTTTTCTAATCAAACAGTATTTGACGACTTTATCTTAAACATAAGGAATTCACGGAATACCAAAAGTGTAAAAGACGATCCCCTGGAATCAGTTATCTAGATCAGGGAATAAAATGTCTAGAATAAGAAGGGGGCCGGACTGCCCTGCTGAGTGACAGACTTTAAGAGATATCGGAGCATGGACAGAACTAAGGGTTGAAAGGGGCCGAGGCAGGGACGATGGGAGACTCCAAGGAGATACTGCCATTTGAAATCCGGCTGGAAGGGTGGATGTGATTATTTATTTGTACATGGCCTCCTTTGGCAAAGCATGGGAGGTGACTGAAGGGTAACTGTGAGGAAGGCCCTTCTGGGCATGTGGCACAGGGAAGCAGAAAGCTGAGGGCACATGCCAAAGCCCCTTCCTCCTCTGAGTCTCCTTTCTCATCTGTTAAAGAAGACTTGAGAACTGAGGAGGTGGCTTCCTGAGGGCCCCCGGCCCTGTGGGACACCCCGGGAAGTGGTATACTTCCAGGTAGGTTCCATCCCTGACAGCTTCCCAAGAGCACAGGCCCCTTTCCCATCAAGACCACTGGCAAAGGCCCAACATATTCCTTTTGTCTTAATCCATGTCATTCAGAAACAGACCTCTGAGTTTCTCCATCTTGCACTTCTAAGCATAGCTTCATTGATATTCAGCAAACTCTCTCGGCCCTCCTCTCTTTTAATTCTGTGAGAAGACATTTCAATGAGTCTGAGCTGGGACAATTTAGAGCCGAGACCCCGATCTCTATTCACAGCCTGGGTATGTTCTCACAAGATTTGAGTCGGGAGGCTAAGCTTTTAGATCCCCGTGGCATTGTCTCCAAGTTCCTCGGGGCCAGGCTGCCAAGTTCATACGAGGGGCTGATCTCCCTCCTTTCATAGACATACTTATTAGCAGCTTTCTTTCTTTCTTTCTTTTTCTTTTCTTTTCTTTTCTTTTCCCCCTTCCAGGCCCATAGATACAATTATTAGAAATTCCTGGTTTTGTGCCCATATTGAAAGAAGGCCTGAATGGGTATGCTAAGGACCCGAAAGTGAGCTACTCTCCCTCACTCCAGCTTCTGCGGTTAATTAGATTTGGATGGTTTCAGAGGAGCAGCTGGAGTTTTCAAAAAATGGGAGCGATAAAAAAGGGACTATTCAAGGTATTTTGGAGGGGCCCTATAAAACAATATAGCTGTGAAATGGGGTTTGGGAAATACAGCACTCTTGAATTGGCGGTGATGGGAGGGGGCTAGTTCAAGGGAGGGCAGGCGAGAGCAGACGGCAATGGATGTGAGCAGACAGGAAAGTGCCCGGCTGGGGCAGATTCTGTAAGCTGGACACTGTCAGCTGGTGTCCCATAGCGAGCGCCTGTCCCCTGGTAGCTCTGCCCCTGGCCTGGGGAACAATTCCATCCAACACAGCCCGATAAGCATATACCCGAGGGATGTAAAGGATAGGTGGGAGTTAAATGCTTGTCTTGGAGTTTGAGGCCACTCTCTTTCCACTAAAACTATCCAAAGTTGATCAGACAAAATGTTTGTGCAGAACCAGCTTTTGCACATAGCAGATACAGTGGTGGCAGGCTGTTGAGTCTGGATTTGGGGAGAAGCGACTTTCTCTGCTGTGGATAGTGCATGGGGAAATGATGGGTGCTCACGTCTTAGTGTGAAATTTTACATTTGTTAAACAGGCAAAGACCCTATAGAGAATGAGTCTGTATGTTCACCATCCAGCAGCAGGGCTCTGGGAAGTCACTTTGCCTGTCTCTATCATATAGGGGATTTCTTTTTCTCTCTGACCAGGAAGTTGGTACAGGTACTAAGACCACTGTATGTGCTCTGTCTTTCTCTCTTTCAGTTATTTACTTGTGATGATGAAGACCCTTTATGACAAGGTTTGGAAGCGAGTTTGGGGCCAGAGCACACTAAAGCCTGAGGGAGCTTCCTTCCACTGATCAGTGAGGAAGGGAAACGGGTAGCCACCTCTCCTAGCTCAATCTTTTGCCCAGTGACCTGTTGTTTAGAAGCAGCTCTGGGAACAGTGGTCACTGGTGCTCCTGAGGAAGACAGATGTGAGACCATGGAGCAGTTATTGGGAGACTTTGTCATAACCCAGAAGTTTTCAAGATTATTATTTTTTAATGACTGCGAGACTATCTTTAAGCAAAATTCTACATAGAATCTCAGACTATAAAGTGGGGAGAAGCAGAGCAGCTGGGCTGGAGGGACATTGGCTCCTGAACCTCTGTTCAGCTGGCTCTGAACCTGTGGATGGTCCCTTAGGTCCAGGCACAGAGCTCTTGGCCCTCAGGGTTGCTCCAAGACCTCTGTGGACAACCAAGCCCTTTCTATCAAATCCCAAAGTTTTAAACTGTCCTACCTGTTTATTTTTTACATTAGGGTTCTCTCTGAGATTCTATTCAATAAAATTGTAGAGGTGTCCTTTCCTTTCTTCCTAATTCTGATACACTTGATGTGGGCAGACTCTCTGGTTGTGTAGGTAGGAACTGTACCTAAACCCATATCATGTGTCCACAGGCTGTCAAATCCTGGAGAGGATCAAATAATAGCTTGCTCAGTCCATTAGCAAAAGACCAGCCTCTTACACCAAAAATATTGCTCTGTGTTCCCCAGCTGCTGCAGGGTGAAAGAGACACAGTCTTTTTTATGAGGAGGTTTATACTCTACTAAGAGACGGAAACTACAACATGATGACTTCAATGCAGGGTAACTTCATCAGTGCCATCTCAGAAACACACAAAAATGCTGTCTGGTCTCAGGTCTCAGAGGAAGGAGAGAGGACATCTAGGTGGGTGGTCTGTCAGGACCCAAACAATGTGCCACTCAGTTTCAGGGTAAGGCAACATGTACTGGACATGGATACCATCCATCAGAGTCTATTTTTATTTTATTTTTTTAAGTTTAAATATTAGAAGGGAGGGAGTAAATAGAAAAAAAAAGAATTGAAGGAATTAGGGGTGTCAGGGACAGGGGAGCCAGGGGACTTCTTTAGACACCTTTGAATGTGTGACACCATAAAATCTCCCTTTCCTGTCCGGAGTCCTATTTTTAAATACTGTCTTCTCTTTGTTCTTGTCTTTTCAATTGCTCTTTCTCTGTGTGACATTATTTTTAGATTGCTGGCTTTTCAAAGGCAGGAATGGTGGGCACCTATTTTAATAACTCTGTTTCCAGTGCAAATGTTTCCTTCCTTGGAAACCAGACCACCAGCTGGAGAGCCTTCGGGCAAACAGAACACACAGGGAGTACCCACTTTCTGTGCCATCTGGGGAAGGAAGGCAGGTCTGTCCTCAGAAACAGGCTGTCTGTAGATACCAGATGAGCTCACAGAAACCTTTAGAAAATGGGGTGGGGCTTAAACGTGTGTCTGGCATTGATGGTTTCAGTGGCTAGAGATGGCTTTGGGGGTGGGAAGAGATAAGCCAGGCTCTACAGAAGGTTTAGGAGTTAGGAGAGAGGGGGATGGAATTAGTAGTTATTCAGTACCTAGACTTTAGTTCCAGATATGTTGGGGACACCAAAAAGTCAACCCCCACTTGATCTTTGGTCTTTGGAGAGAGATATATGGTATGTATAAAAGTCACCATTGACAGCTGAGGAGTCCAGGTGGGTGCACTATGGGCTCCTATGGTTCCAGTGTGGTGGGGGGGGAGGTGGAGTGGGAAAAGGTAGTTCTGTGTGAGGCTGGGGTAGCCATGAGGGAAGGAAGCATCCTTGATGAGGAAGATGGATCTGGAGAAGAGCCACAGGGAGACTGCCCTGGGGAGGGAGAAGAGGAAGAGCAGCCTAATCTGGGATTAGAGGCAAATTTCAACTAATCTGGGCTGAAATAGAGACCTCTCCTGACAGGGGTGCTGGCTGTGAGCATGAGAAGATATAAAGATTTTGAAGGTGACCAGTGGGTTTGGCTACACAGGGGCCTTGAATCCTACGCTAAGAAATGTGAATTTTATCCTGTAAGTGAAGGAAGCTCTTTTTCAGACCAGAAAGCTGAGTCCCTATCATTTCATCAGTTGGAAAGAAGCCCTCACTGGTGGTCCTGTGCAGACCCTGCCCTGCACTGCTCTGTTCTGCCTCGGCACAGACATAATGAGCTGGAAGTGGCTGCCTATAATTGGCGCTCTCCAGGCTGCTGCCTGGATCCAGAGGAGAAGCAATGCTCCCTCATCTGAACACAGTGATTGCTGGCCCAAAATAGCCCTGCACCTGCTCCGAGATGCCTGCGAGATAATTTCAGCTTCCAAGGAAACTGCCCTGATTGGTGTTGATTTTTTATGACCTCCCTTCAGGCGAACACCTGGAGATAAGCACCTGATCACAGAGGTGCACTCTGGAGGGCCTAGGGCCTGAGGTGTGCAGCCCAGGCTGTCCAGGGAAGATGCTTCTGATCACTTCCCAGAAGGGAGGCTCAGGCTCTAGGGCCTCCTGCCCTGCAGGTACCTGTATCACATTAACTGGATGTGACAGGGGAGGGAAAGGAGGAGGGAAGAAAGAGAGAAGTTATTGCCCTTCAGAGCCA
Organism: Urocitellus parryii; assembly: GCF_045843805.1. NCBI lineage: Eukaryota > Metazoa > Chordata > Mammalia > Rodentia > Sciuridae > Urocitellus > Urocitellus parryii. The sequence continues at coordinate 27,827,860 of NC_135543.1, forward strand.
CTTTGGAAGAAATGTTGGAAGTGTGGACCTGCCTCTTACCTCTCCTCTGTCTGATCCTACCTCTTTTCCCAGCTCATCTTTACCTCTGCCCACTTGCCACGTTGGCTCAGAATGGCCCTAAGTGGAGCCTTCCTGTAGCCCATGCTGGGATCCAGTTCCTGATCTGCTTGCCTAGCCAAATGCTTCCTTTCAGCTCAAATATCATCTTCTCCAAAGAACCAGCCATGGCTGTCCACAGATGGAAAGATTCAGGAGCCCTGAGAGATACAAGCAACTGGCTGAAAAATTGGGAGTGATCATGGACAGATCACCCAATCTCCATCACAGTTAGGAGATACGATTGAAACCTGGTATATTTAAGACACAGTGAATAGTGATGTTCTCTCATCTGATTCTACCCCAGACTCTAAGTGCCTTGCTTCTATTTTTCAGGTGTTTATTAACTTGTTCAAGGCCATATACTCAGAAGTGTTAGAAGTCAGGTTTGGATCCAATATTCAAAGTTCTGTTTCCCTTCTGTATTGTGCCATTTTGATCTCACCTTATATATTTAATTATGAGAAAAAGAAAAATTACTTGATCCAAGTTAAACTTTACGACCCAGTGATTTATTCTATTCCTCTGATCAGCTATTGGGCTCTGGGGATCCCTATTAATAGTCCCACCTCACAGAGTTTCATCTGAACCCAAGCAAACACTGCCACAGCAGGACAGCCCAACCAGAGTGACTGCAGGAGTGGTCAGTGGTCAGTGGCTGCTGAGGGCTTGGCCTTCATGGAAATGAAGCCCCAGTGTTAGAGTGGGTGAGGTAGCATCTGTCACACTAATACGAGCAGGCCAATGTCTGAGCATCATTAATCACTGGCCACCTAAACCCATTAGAGAGTGTGGCTGTGAAAGTAATCAATACATGTGGTAAACAGGCTTTGACCAGGAAAACGAAGCTGGTGTCCACTGTTTCTTCCACAGGATACCATTCACTGCAGTTCATGCCCTCCAGGAAATTTTTGGAGATTTTAATGTGGACACTTCATTTAGATATTTCATTAGGAACAAAGCATAGACAACTAAATCTGTGTTCTCTCTCTCTCTCTCTCTCTCTCTCTCTCTCTCTCTCTCTCTCTCTCTCTCTCTCTCCTGCCTTCAAAAAGTTTAGTTTTAATTTCTTCTTAAACTGAAGATATGCAAAAACAACCACCTTGATCAGGGAATGACATGACCCTTGCCTGCTTGTCTGTGGTGATTCATGAACTTTGCCGTGTCTCCAAGATCATTTTATCTGTCGTTACCAAAAAAAACCAAAAAACAAACAAAATAAGAAAACAACAACAACAACAACAACAAATCCCCCCAAACAACTTCATATCACAGAACTGGGAGCTTTCTGGAACGTCCTGAGCTGTGGCAGGGTCCCAGCCTTTCACTAAGGTGGGAGGGCAGCATCCTCCCTAGGGTCCCTGCCAGCCCACCCACTGGACCCCACTAACCCTTGGCACACCTGAAAGCAGAACCCCAGGGAAGGACTGGGGGCTCCTTGTGCTTCTCCTCCCGCACCCTCCCCCACACTGGAGTCACTGAGGGGGACCCAGATCCACACTCTCTGGATTGCTGTTATTTTCTTTCCTTCTTTTCCTCCACCTTCTAATTCCTCTATATTTTCACCTCCAAGCTGTTTCCTTCACCTGTTCTGAAAACAGTGAAAAAATTGTGTGTATCCCAAGGCTACCGCTTAGGGAAAGAAGAGAGGGAATAGGAGAAGAGGAAACCTGCTCATCTCAGTGCTGGTTCTCAGATGCTCCTCCTGGCACCTGTCCTACCTCTGTAGCTCTCTCTCTCCTCACACCTACAGACCCAGCCTTTCCAACATCCAAGTAGAATTCCCCCTACCTTTCTAGAATGTCTATAAACCTAATTAAATCAACAAAATCCACAGACCAGTAAAGTCTGCCCTGTCATCTCCCTTGCCATGTCCCCATGGTGGTCTAGGTAACTTCCTGGCCCCAGGCTCTCAGGTCCTTGATCCTGAAGGACAGATGGCTTCTTGCATCAGGTCTCAAAACCTGGGTCAAACCTCTGCTTTCCAGATCTGGTCACCTGATCATGCCAATCACTTAGGGAACTTCAAAAATATTTTCTCCCGACAGCACCCACAGATTTTGATTCAGGAAATCTTTTTATTTTTTGTAAAAAGTTCCCAGGCTAATTCTAGTAACATCCAGGCAGGTTTAAGAACCACTAATTATCATACTGTTCCTAACCCATATTTTGATCTTGTGTGTCTAGACTTTTGGCCTACATTTTATTTTTTTCTATTTCCTCTTGCTGTCACCTTAAGTAGGATCAGCTTTCTGGTCCCAGATTTCAGCATTTCCAACATCTTTCTTCTTTCTGACCCTACATCCTATTAGACCAATTTGTCACTGTCTATGCTGATGTAGCAGGTTATTTTTGTAGCATCTATAAGTGGAACATAATCACACTCTAGGGGAATTCTGTGAGTAGAATGAAAGTCTGTTGACCAGGCTTTGCTATTTAACCACGGTGATGATTTTTGAAAAAACAATAAGCACAGTCATAATAATAGTAGCCTGTCCCAGGAATCAAAGCCGTTCTAGATCCATTATCTTAATTAGTTTCAATAAAAGCTCTAAAACCCACCAGCATCATTTCTATTGTTTGAATTTAGAACCTGAAACTTGGAGAAGGTAAAGAATCTGTTGAAGCCTCCATAGAACTCATTCTTTGGGATTTGGGGCCCATGAAAGACTGTACTACATTGCAAAGAGTTTGGTTTTAGTACATTACAATGCAGTCTGAAACCCAGCATCTCCTGCCCCAGGTAGGTCTCAGTATCTGTCTTCTCTTTGCCTCTAATCTTCTTAGCTTCTGCATTCAGCTCCTCCTTTATGTCCTGGGTGGGATTTTTCTCCCTGGGTCTCCTTGATTCTTGTTTCCTGTAGTGGTAAGCTGGTCCCATCTCTTCCCTAGTAATCAAATCCTGCCAGACTCATTGGTCAGCCTGCTCAGCATCCTGAGACAGGATGGGAGAATTCTGATCATAATGTTGAGGAGTTTTGCACCCAGATATTCTCACTGAAACTATAGTAATCCCTATGCAGGCTACGACTGTGTGAGCATGGGTCAGAGTCTTTGCACTTCCTACTGCCATATACCTCTCCTCTCCAACCTTCCCTGGAAGTCAGAAAAAGAATCTCATATCTGTATGGGATTAGAGTCCTTATCAGCAGCATCAAATCATCCTTCACTGAACATCTATTACATGCTAGACCCTGTAGTTTGAACACACTGTCTTCCTGCAGAGGATTGAGTATGTTCATCCCCATTTTGTAGGTTTGGGCATTTGACCTCAAAGAGATTAATATACAAATTCATGATCATCTCTGTCTCAGATCATAGAACCAGGAAGTGAAGGAGCCCTTTTCCACATCTCAAAGGTGGGTCAGCCTCAAGTGTTTCTTCCATAAAGTTATTTTCCTCCATTGCATCCATATATGTTCCACTGAAGATATGATACTTCTTTTTAAAAATAATACCATAGGGGCTGGGGTTGTGGCTCAGTGGTAGAGTGCTTGCCTCACATATGTGAGGCACTGGGTTCAATTCTCAGCACCACATATAAATAAATAAATAAAATATCCATCAACACTAAAAATATTTTTTAAAAATAATAATAATACCATGGAGTTATTACATACCCTTAGTGGAATTTTCTTTGTTCTTCCCAGTACACCAGTTGAAAATCTTTAAGGCACTATATGGAACAGTGGCACTGAGAGGGTGAAGGTTTGGGTGGGAAGTATACAGAATGAAATTCTAAAACTTCATCTCCTTTGGACCATTTCCATGGAGATCATTTCACCAGAGCAGTGGCTTTACCAAAGCATTGACAACTTGATCCCACTACATAACCAGATGTTACCAGCTCTTGGAGAGCTATTGGTTCCACCAGACAGGGCTCAGAGAATCCTAGTGGAATCTGGGCACATGCCTACAAGTTCATTTGTTCCACAGAGCTGAGAGCTTCCACAAACCTGATATGGTTTTCTTCCCATGTCCGTCACACGGTAGCTATTACCCAAGATGAGCTATGGTGAGTAGAGGGCTGAATTGCAGCTACATCTGCAAATGAGGATAATCCAGAAGCCAATGCATACCACCCTGCCTATTTCTCAAGGATCTTCAGAAATCAGGCCACTCCAATACTTAGAAGCTTTGCTGATTGATTCACCTTGGATTCTTGAAGCCTATTGATTTGGTAAATAGAATGCTAACAAGTTGGAGTAGTGACCCAGGGAACATCAATAGCTTAGATAAGCTTGAATCAGCAACTTCTACTGGTTATAGTGTGGGTAATTTGTCTTTATATTTACTTAGTATTGATGTTAAAGCGAACAATTATTCATTTGCTTTTTAGCTTACCTCAACCCTACCTCCTTGGAAAAGCTATCTCAAGTACCTTCAATGTTCTTAAGATGAACCCAAGAGTTTTGCCTTTGTCTCATAGTGGGAGGAGACCAAATGGAGACATACTACTCATCATCTCCACCATTATTCCTTTCTTGGAAGAGTTCCCATCACCTTGTTAAAAATATTTTTAATCTTAGAAAGAAAAAAACATTTAGCAAGTCATTTAATCTATCCATGTAACATAAATCTCAGAGTAGAGCTAGGCTAAAGCAGTCATAGGTAGAAAAGAACTGGGTAATCTAGATGCTTGTATTTAGTCTGGAAAGATAGTAAGAAGGAAACTACTAGTCACAGCCCTCATGCACATGTACCACATTACATTATTTCTATCACTTTTGTACCCAATCTAAGGATTCTTCTACACCAAATGTGTCTTCTTCTTCCTGTCTTACTGAGGCTTAATACTGTGGTAGAGAGGAAGCCCATTCATGTGCCCTAAGTGTAATTCTTGCTTGGATAGTTAACAAACAACTACAGTTTTAGTATGTAAGTTCTGATGGGTCTGCAAGAAAATTGTGCTATGGCAGGTAACATGGACCCCAGTCATAAGCATTTTCCATAACCCAATTGACCTACAAGATGAATGTTAACCTTCCCATCTTTCAAAGAACTTTCAAAATCATGACTTTAATATTTACAGAAATTCCAGGTTCCCACATTTCATCATTTTAATCCACATTTCTTCCTTGGGTATGAATCATGACCTCATTCAACTGGATTCCACCACCACTGTAGAAGTGTATGATTGCTAATTTTCCTAGAGTTCTCTTTCAGTGCCTTGCTGTTTTAGTCAACTTTTGCATCACTGTGATCAATATACCTGACAAGAATAACATGAAAGAGAAAAAATTTATTTTGGCTCATAGTTTCAGAAGTTCAGACCATAGTGGGCTGATGCCAAAGATCTGGGCCTGAGGTGAGCCATCATGGCAGAAGGATGTGACAGAGAAAAGCAACTCATGGCATGGCAACCAGGAAATAGAGTTCAAAAGTCACACTTCCAGTGACCTACCTCCTTCTGTCACACCCTGTCTTCCTCCAGTTAGCATCTAATTAATCCATGTCAATGGGTCCATAACATTTCTGGCCTCCCAAAGATCATGCCTGTCTCACAGTGAAAAATACATTCAGTCCATTTCTAAGAATGCTCATAGTCTTCACAGTTTCAGCATTGCCCAAAAAATCCAAGTTGAAATCTCATCTAAGACTCAAGAGAAACTTATGTGGTTTGGTAAATATCAAAAGCAAGTTACATGTATTCAATATATAATGGCATCAAGTAAACATTTCCACCCCAAAAGGGAGAAATAGGGCATGGGAAACAGGGATGGGAAGAAAGCAAGACAAACAAGTCCTATAGAGCCACATCCAGGATCAAGGGCACATGGCATCATGATGTTCTCATCAAAGAGCTGTGTGACTCTGTCCCTGTGGCCTTGCTGCTTACAGCCCACATGGCCTCTCTCTTAGCTTGTCTCTGCTCAATTTCTCCAGTTTTTCCTAAGCAGAAGTTCCTATTACTGCGGCCGTCTCTTAATCATGGGGATCTTCAATGAAAGAGCTTCAGGTTCCTTCTAACTCCTTGATGAATTGCCCTTTCAGGGGCAGACTGCAGGACCCTCAACACTTCAATTGCTCTCCCACGCCTTCCTTTGAAATCTCAGTGGAAGTGTCCATGATCCCTTACCTCCAGCATCTTGCAATCCTGAAGAACCAGTACCATGTGGTTGATGCCAAGGTCTGCCACCATCTTGAGCAGTAGCAGGCCTCCTAGGACTACAGTTGCAGCAGCCTCTGTGTTCCTGGACAACTAAGCATAGCAAAATAGCTTCCCAGCCCTGCCCCCTGTGCAAGATGGGCACCTAAATGTTCTTTTCTCAAAGGAATTTTTACTTTTACACCCTTGAGCCTGAGATGGGTATAGACTTGCCAATTCCTAGGATGCCCTGAAACTATCTTTTCCATTGTCACCTAGGTAAAATATTTAGCATAGCTTTAGTAGCTGTCATCTCTTTAATAACCATGCCTTCCTTAGTTCCAGTTTTACTTTCACTTTTCTGTCCAAATTGCAATTTTTTTTCAAATCTTTCTGCTTTGCTTTCTGCTTCACAGTCTGCTTCTGATTATTGCAATAAACATGGCTAAAAGTTGTCAGCAATAGCCATGTCACTGCCTAAATACTGTGCTCCCCTGAAATTTGCTAGGCCAGATTAATTAGTACATCACCTTTAAATTCAGTCTCACAAAAAGTCTTAGGACCTGGGCAAAATGCAGACAACTTCCTTGCTAGAACATAATATGAATGGCCTCTAGTTCAGTTTTCAATAGAATCCCCCTTCTCTTCTGAAATCTCCTGAGCCCAGTATTCATTGTCTTAAGTCCTATTGACATTCTGGTCTTCTGAGCTTCCACCAGAATTGCCCAATAATCACCCAATTCTAAAACTATTCTACTTTGCCTCTCTAAACTTTTAAGAATATGGCCCTGGAAAACCAGCTTCAAAGGCTTCTGAACCACATGGTCAGGTTAGTCACAGGGGACAGCCCCACTTATAGGTACTAATTTCTGTTTTAGTCATATTTTGTTTCTCTGTGACCAATATACCTGGCAAGAATAACATAGAGGAAGGAAAGTTTATATTGGCTCCTGGTTTAATAAGTTCAGTCCATGGTAGGCTGACTCCATAGCTCTTAACCCAAGGTTGCAGAACATCACGGTGGACAGACATGGCAGGCAAAAACATCTCAGGACATGGCAACCAGGAAGCGGAGACAGCTCCACTCATCAGGGACAAAATATATACCCCCAAATCATGTCCCCAGTGACCTACCTCTTTTGGTCACACCCTACCTACCTACAGTTATATCAGTTAATTTCTATCAGTAGCTTAATACACTGACTAGGTTATACTTCTTATCATCTAGTCAATTCACCTCTGAAAATTCTTGCATTGTCTCATACATGAGGTTTCAAGGACATCTTGTATCTTAATGTTTGCAGTTGCCTATGTAAGCCTCCCTCCTGCTTTGTGTATGTTGTTTTATTTTCCTGGATTCTTTTTTGTCAGGGCTGAGGATCAAACCAATGGCTTGTACACGTGAGACAAGGACTCCATCACTGAGCTAAATTCAAAGCCTTCTTCCTAGAATATTATTTATCGTTTTTCTTCCTCTCCTTCCTTCTTGGTACTCTTTACTGCCATTTCCCTTTATCTGTCATCATTTCTTTACCTGAGGTCTCAGCTTAAATTACTCATGGAAGTTTGTTCTGTCTCCACCATGGCCTAGATCTGTGCTGTTTTACCTGCTCTTATTACCTCCTCCATTTTTCTTTGGCATCATCTGTAAATAAATATTGCTAGGCCAAGGTTTGCCTCTGCTGATAGAATGTAAACTCTGTGAGGGGAGGGACTATATCTGTCTTTGCACTTCCATGTATCTCTGAACCTAGTTTTGGGGGTCTAGGTCCTCAGTACATCATTTTAGAAGAGAGAATAGTAGAATTAAAGAGCAAAAGAGAAAAACAATAAAGCCATCAAGTTTAAAGTTTGGTCTATTTTTTGTTCTCTTCCTTCTCTGGGGGATGGATGAACATACACAAAAGCAACTGCTACATAGGTAACTGCAAATGTTTAGATACAAGATGTCCCTAAAAGCTCATGTAGGAGACAATGCAAGAATTTTCAGAGGTGAATTGACTAGATTATGGATGAAATCATTTTTCTCTGTCTAAAAAGAAGGAAATTTCCTCCCTGGGCAGAAATTCAGAGGAAAGAATGGCGTGTGTTTCTGTTTACACATTGTGCAGATGGCAGGGGGTTGCACATGTGTTGTTTCCTCCCTAGAAGCCCCTTCCCCATGTCCTCTCTGCAAGTTCAGGTTTTTCATAGGGTACAACTCTGTTATAGCCTTCCTCTGAAGTCCTCCAAAGCATGCAAGAATGTGTACCTTCTTTAGGTTTCTAAAGCACATATTTGTCACATCAGAGAATTGGGGGTTTAAATGGGTCAATCTCATACCTTCTCAGTGCAGCAACTCCTCAAAGAAATCATCTTCTTCTGTCAGATGATTTTGCTCAATATATTGAGAAGGTTTCCTTATTCTGACCTGGTATCCCTAATGATCCTCTGCTCTCATTCAGGTTCCTCAAAGCCCCAAGATTCAATGTAACCACTCGTCCTTCTGGTATCTGGATACAGTTGTTACACCTGCTCCTTGCTCACCTCTCCAGCCCTGTAGCATCCTTCCTAGTTTTCTGTCTTAATTTTGTTTCTTCTTGTAGCACAGACTATAGGCTCCTGAAGGGAATGATCCTCCTTATGTCTCATTTATATGTTTCTCAAACTCAACACTTGGCTGGAAATAGAGGAGGAATTGAAGGTTTGCAGAATTAAAAGAGCATCTGTGGAGGGGAGAAATGCTAGCAAGGGAAAAAAAGACTTTGTTTAGGCTTGGTACCCAAGAGGATGGAAAGTCCTTCTTTTCCCTTGATGTGCAAGTTAAACTGTTTTTTTTTTATTTCCTACCAGCTCATATTATGCCCCTTTCTTGCAGTAAATAGAAAAAACGTTCATTTGGGAGGTAAAGAGGAGATTATGTTTGAGCAATTGGTGTTGGAATAGAAGACCAAAGAACAGTGCCATCAGAAAGGCCCAGGAACCAAGACAAAGACAACTGAACATAGAAGAAAAGATCAAGGAGAGAGAATGAAGGAGGAGGTGGCGTGGAGCTAGGGATGGCCAGGCCTGGAGTGGGATTTCTCTGGTATCCTCTGCCCCAGTCCCAGAGGATGCATTAGGTTTAATGCAGAAAATGACTGACAAATTACTAGGTCACTGAGTGTGAAATTTATATTTTTTGCTTCTTGCTTTCTCCCATCCTATAATTGTATCGACCTAAACAGTAAAAATATTGCTATTGTCTTCTTTATTATGGCGCCTCTGAAAAAGGGAATGGCTATGTCTCAGTGGATTTTTTTTTTTCCTGGATAAATCTTTTTCTTGTGATAAATAAATCTCCTAATAGGGTCTTATTTAAATAACACTGTGCTGGGAGTGAAGCAGAAATCAAAAGATGAGCCATTAAGCCCAGTAATAGGAAAGTGGTGTGCGTCAGCGGCATTACCACATCTCGAGAAGCCACATCAATTAGGTACCTAATGTGTGACCCGTCACATAAACCAGTCCAGCCACACACCCCACATGCTCCGGCTATCGATCGTTGCCCAGATATTTGGAATTAAACTGAGCTTCCTAATTATCAGGCACGTGGGGCCGCACTGGTCCTGCTGTCAGGAGAAGGAACCCGGCCTCTTCCTGAGGAATTTCCCTCACTGTGATGAACGTGCTGTCCCTGTGACCTTGAGCTATGAGTGTGTTTATTTGATAATCAGCCCTGCCTGAGTCATAGGGGTGTTCTTGGGATTCAGAGAAATCAGAGACAGCAACTGTTCCGTGCATCTCAGTGACACATGGTGATTTGTGGGGCTTGATCCCGGTTGGTTTGGAGTGACATTTATTCTTCACTTTGGAGAAAATACTCTAAATCCATTTCTCTGGCTATTTGGTCACCTTGGGTCATAGGGCACTCTCCCTGCTCTGAACTCTTTTAGCATATTGTCAATCTCCCTAGACTCCACTGCAGGGAAAGTGTTTTGTCTTTTATCTCATTGTCCTTAAGGAGGAAGGCTGCCATAGCATGTTTTGCTTTTGTTTTAAGTTCTCTTCAGTGCCCAGCAACGGGGTGGACACATCATATTTGTTCAATATGGTGATTTTGTGTGTGTGTGTGTGTGTGTGTGTGTGTGTGGAGCTGGGGATTGAACCCAGGGCCTGTGCATGCAAGGCAACCACTCTACCAACTGAGCTATGTCCCCAGCCCAATGGTGATTTTTTTGGACTAAGTTTTACATTACTGTAAGTAGACATTGTTTCCCACCATTGATGCATTTATATGTTGCCTTTTTGCCAAATTACCTAGGCACAGAAAATACTTAGCGATGTCTTTCAGGTCCTTTGGCATTTTCCTGTAGCTAAGCTATGCCTAGTTGGTTCTCTTAATCTTCATCTATGATCTACTTCTTGCCTTTTTAATTTTTTTTACAATCTACAGATGACAGCACCTTGGATAATTCAAGGAAAACATTTGGGAAAATGCCCAGGAAAAGAAAGTGCTTTAACCAACATGGGTTATGTTTGTGCAGGTTTTCCATGATTGCTGACTCACGGCACAACATGTCAGAACTGAAATGCCCGGTACAACTTGGGGACAACTGTTGCTGCCTGTCTCTGCCTGACCTTTGCTGTGTTCGTGCTGGTCTGCTGCCTAGGAGGCCCATTGATATCTATTCCAACCGCTGAAGGAGGTTGGAATGTGGCCAGCCAATTGAAAGATGGAACAGAGAAAAAGAATTGCTGGCAATATTTTTTTTTTTTAACTACAGAATCCATTTCTGTAATTGCAACATGGTCAGTGGGCCTAACATGACACTCTTGCTATACTGAAAATTTTCAAGTGGATGCAAAAAAAAAAATCTCTCTCTCTCTCTCTCTCTCTCTCTCCCCCCCCCCCTCTATACACACACACACACACACACACACACACACACATATATACATATATGTATAGATACACCTTGGAACGTATCTATGCAATCTCAGTCATATAGCTTTTCTCCCACTTGGTATTATCCCCAGACTGAATCATGTGTTTTTGATCAAGTGAAGTTTCCCTGTGAACTTATAGCCCTTCCAAATATGATCTGCTACGTCCAAATGGATGGGGAACATGAAGCACCTTTGAGAACAAGAAATCAAAATGAGCATAGAGAAATTGGGCAGAACATACTGAAACCCCATTACAAACTGTCTCAAGCTACACAAATTGTACTGCACGCCCAGCCTTTTCTTTTGGGTCAATGATAGGTCATCACCAACACAAGAGGGTAGTAGGAACTGAAGCAAGTAAAAACCTCTGACACTGGTATTTTTGTTCATTGCTGCTGAATTCTGCAAGGAATAAATCCATGCTGTGATGAGCCATTGAGCCATGCAAAAGAAAAGCAGAGCCACACAACTGGTGTCTGCATGCAAAGCCACGTGGAGAAAATGAGACAGAAAGCAGATGCTGAGCTCCACCTCTGCAGCCCAATCTCTGAGGCTTTGCTCTTTTTTTTTTTTTTTTTTTTAACTTCCTACAGTGTGATCCTAGGCAAGCTACTTAACCTCTCTGAGCCTTGGGTTCCTTATTTTTAATTGGAGCAAGTCACTGCTATTAGACTTGTCTTGCAGGTTGGTTAGGAAATGCATAAAAATCATAGTAATAGAAATGAAAATCACTTGGTGAGTCTTGTGGAGAGCCACTCTGAATGACCGTGCCTTCCAGTCCTGAAGCATGAGGCTCTGACCAATCACTACATTCGTGGTAGTGTATTGTCCCACCTGGGATAGCAAGGCGGGTCTTCAGGTGTAGGCATACCCCTGGGGGTGAGTTATACTCACCTGCTCCCTTGTAGTCCTACCCCTTCTGCCCTTTCATGGATAGAATTTTCTAAGAACAGTTCCCCCCCACCACCACCACCAAAAGCTCACTTTTGAACATGCTTCTCTCTCTCATCAGCCTCTTGTGACTTTCTCTTGCTCTCCTTTTTGGGGAGCCTGAGACTGAGAGCTGGAGGAAGTCATCTTAAAAGCTTGTGTAAAGGTCATTTCTGTCTGTGTTTTATTTTGCGTCATCACCACAAATTCACACAAGCGACCTTAGTTCAGCTGCCCCTGCTGGACAGAGGCAGGAGAGTCCCAAATTTGTCTGTTAAAGATGATATTATCGAATTCAGAGATGTCAAGGTGACACAGAATTGGCACTTTAGGAGCAACCATAGAGACCCCGAAGGAGCAAACTACAGTCATAGAATGTTTGAGCTGACGTGACCTTGGGACTGATCTTGTAGAGTATGCCAAAGTGAGGAAACTGGGTCCCAGAGGAACAGAGGAAGTTGGGTATCAGTGGGTAAACAGGGGGTTCTCACTCAGCAGTTTGGACTCTTTTTGTCATCTCATCCAAGTGAGAGAAGCAATGTGCAAGAGTTCTGAAAAAAAAATCTGAATTTTTATTTATACATTCATAAATGGATTAGAGAACTAAATATCATTGCTATGGCATTTCAGATTTTGTAAGTAATTTTCACACATGTCTCAAGGCTAGAATTCCTTACAGATGCCGTGTTATACACTCTTGGCTTCCTGTAGGTTGTGGGTCAGTGTGACCCAGATGTGGTAGAAGAATTGAGTAAACTTCTGCTGGGGAAACTGTCCCAGTGCCCTGGATGCTGTGACCAACAGAAATCAGTGCCAACACCATGACCTAGAGTCTATCTGTGCTAGGCACTCTGTGTGAGGTCCCACTGGAACGCAGACATGAAAGTTTTTGTTTTCTTAGGACATTCAGAGATGCATGGGCATGAGGAGAAGGGGGATAGGACACGTGGGACAATGCAGAACTCAAGGCTGACTTCGGTAGAGCAATATAGAGTAGTGCTAGTGAACCAGGCAAGACATGTGGATCAAGTTCATAAATTAAGCTGGGTGTGGTGGCGCATGCCTGTAATCCCTGCGGGTCAGGAGGGATTACCAAAAAAAAAAAAAAAAAATCAAAATGTAATATTACATTAGGGTAAAGGGGTTAAAGGGGCCTGGCAATTGACCATAATAATTCTGAATGGTGTGTTCTGGGAAAGCTTATGGCAGTACTGAATTTTATACTGAAAATTGAGTGGATAGTGAGTGGGAACTAGAGGCAGTTAAAGGAAAAAGAGAAGGGACCAAAGATTCAGAATAGATCAGGATTCATTTCTAGTGTAGTTTGGTTGTTGAATGTCTCCCAGAGACCCAGGTGTTAAAGGCTTGGCCCCATGGTAGTGCTATTGGAATGCAGTGGAACTTTTAAGTGGGGCCTATGGAAGGTTCTTGGTCCATTCTTGAAGGACCCTTTTGCTTTCTGGCCACTAGGTGAGCAGTTTGCTCTACCACATGCTCCTTACCATTGCCATCTGGCACTGCCATCAGAGGCCCTGAGCAATGGGTCTGCCTAATGTTGGATTGAAAACTTCAAAATGCTGAGCCAAAACAAATATTTTCTCTTTATAAGTTAATTAACTCAGACATTTTGTTATAGCATTGAAAGCTGACTAGTACAACATTCCAATCTAAACTTTTCTTGCAAAGCTATAGTTGTTATGACCACATGGTGTTAGCACAGGGATTGATGGAGAGCAGGATAAAAAGCCAGAAATAGACTCTTTGAATTTTCTGGAATTCTGACAGAGGTGGTTCTTTAGATTTGCCCAGTTTTGGTGTGAAGACAGCTGGGCATATGCATGGAAATAACATAAAGTTGAATATTGGATCCTGACTTCATACCATGAACATGAAGTTAGGTAAAGACCTTAATAAGAAAAGCAAAACATTTTTTAAGAATAAAATGTCATGAATTAAGTTAGATAGGATTTTTTAATACTGAGAAAATTACATGGATAGAGAATTCACAGAATAGGAATACAAATCACCAATAAATGTATGAACAGAAGTTGACCCCTTATTATTAGGGAAATTCAAAGTAGACTGTAGTGAGCTAGAGTTTCTCACTCAAGATGTTGGCAAACATTCGAAAATATGACAATTCCAAGTATTGGCAAGAATGTAGATATGGAACTCTCATATCTTGTTAATGGGAGTATAAATTGGTACTTCTCTCACTTTGGAGAGAGAAATTTGAAATTTTCTAGAAAAGCTGAATATGCACAGTTTCTTTCTTCCTGCAGTTCTTCTGGTAAGTATTTTTCCTACATTATCATAGGGAGGTCAAGGGATCTGTATATGAATCAATCATGATGCAAAACTGGAACTAACCCACAAATCTATCAAAGCAATTGAGTAAATTGTGAAGTGGTCCTACAGTAGAGCAATATGAAGCAGGGCTAGCGAACTAGGCAGGACATGTGGATCAAGTTTATAAATTAAGTTAGGTGTGATGGTGCATGTCTGTAATCCCTGTGGCTCAGGAGGCTGAGACAAGAGGATCTCAAGTTCAAAGCCAGCCTCAGCAACAGCGAGACACGAAGCAACTCAGTGAGACCCTGTCTCTAAATAAAATATAAATTAGGGCTGGGGATGTGGTTCAGTGGTCAAGTGCCCCTGAGTTTAAACACAAGTACCCTGACTCCCCCCAAAAAAGTTCATAAATTAAGTGTAGAGGAAACATCTGGTGGGAGAGGTTTGCATAGAAAGAACAGGAAAATAAATCAAAGGGAAGATAGTCAGGGCTGTGCTTTGTAGGGAATCTTTTGGAGGCCATCATGTTCATAGTGTGATCTCAGTAAGCTTTTTTTTTTTAAATCTCTATCTCTTTAGCACCTACTGGTATATAATAAATTATGAATAATGTAGTTTAAATGGAGGAATAATGATAGGAATTAAGTCTATATTTTTTTTTTGAAGATGCACACAGTGGATATAGAGTGTTCTTTGGGGCTGGCCTCATTGCATTTGCCTCCAGACAACTTTATTTCTCACTCTGGTTCTTCCCAGAGTACTCACCGGCTCTGTTCTGACTACATTCCTGGGATTTGACTCTTTTCTCTTGTATTTAAAATATCTGCTGTCCACTTTTTTAGAGCTTGCCCTACATATCTCTTCATCTGGCTATTCCTTTGTATCCTATATAACTAGTAAGTGTAAATATCAAGCTTTCCTGAGTTGTTTCAATGCATTGTAGAATCTGAGGACATCGTGGGAAGTCCTGAATTGCAAGCCAGGTAGCGGGAAGTGCTTGGAGATACCTGGAACTCAGAGTTGGTGTCTAAAGTAGGTAGTCTTGTCTCCCTGAGCTCTTAGCATAATGGGTCTTCTAGAACTCTGGGCAGTTGGCTTCAGAATTGAATTGAATTGTAGGACACCCGGTTAGTGTTGGAGAATTGGTGTTCGGAATGCATCAAGGTTAAGTAATCTCCCAGTGAATCCATCAGTGTACATATATTTATTTAGTAAATGATACAGGTAGGAATCTACCAGGCACTGTGGAACATAATAGGAGTATTAATAATATAACAATGACAATGACCGTAACAAACTTTGTCTAGAGAATTACACAGAGGGCTTTCACACATTTTAACCCTTTCCATCCTAATACCAAAACTGGAATGTTACAGTTTATGAAATTTACAGAAACAGCAAGTGATAGTTTATTTCATGCATAAATTGCATTGCGAATGTCTCCTTTCTTAGGAAAGGGTAGTCTTACAGGACCTCCCTGATCCCACTCCGGGAGCTTCGTAGTTATAGGATGCCTGAGGTCTCCTATAATCAGATATTGCTGTCCCACAATATCTAGTCTTGTCATCACCTCACAAATTGTCCCTTCTGGATCCTTTGTGCATTTGGTGGTTTTCAATTTTTCTGTTCTTATGGTGCCTGTTATTTCTAGGGCCACAATCTGAGTGGGTCAGGTGCTCAGGAACCTTTCAAAGGCCTCGTAAAGGCAAGAGAGAATCCCTTCAGCAGAAATTAAATCATAGCTTTTTTATTTTTATCAGGTACTTGCTATCATTTCCCCCCCTCCTTTTGCTGCCATGAAAATTGAGAAAGTAGGAATCCAATTACAAAGGCGAGATAAAAAGGAAAGATAGTAAAACATTTTAATTGGATGGTGGAGACGCTGGATCAGCTGCCTGCTCTGTGCTCTAACCGTCACAGCAGGGCCACCAGGGTCACAGGAGGCAGGTAACACAAGGGAAACAGGTCCACAGGAGCGTCCCCATCAATAAAGGGACCATCCAGGAGTACCCTCAGCCCCTAGCATTACTAATTACCATTAAACAGCTTGAACCAACACACCAATAGGCAGAATGCTGCCCAAATTAAAAAGACCCAGTGCAGCTGGCATGGCAGCGCATGCCTGTAATCCCAGTGGCTTGGGAGGCTGAGACAGGAGGACCGCCAGTTCAAAGCCATCCTCAGCAACTTAGCGAGGCCTTAGGCAACTCAGTGAGAACCTGTCTCTAAATAAAACACAAAATAGGGCTGGGGATGTGGCTCAGTGGTTGAATATCCCTGGGTTCAATCCCTGTACTCCCCCCACAAAAAAATTTAAAAAAATAAAAGACCCAACTCCTCTGCAAGGCTCATTTCAAATGTAAATTCTTATAGAAGGGATAAAGCTTCTATTAAGCAAACTTCAAAAAATGGAGGCAGCTTTGGGAGGCCTCTCTTGGACTTGGATCAGGGCTTTACTTCTGAAGATCAAATTCACATTAGGGTATTCAGTAGAACTAAAGGAAAATACCCGGTAGCACTAACCTTTAGGAGGACAAAGTCATCTTATGGTTGAGGTCACTATTGAGGCTGTCCAGATTTAGGTTCTGTGTCTACTTTTTTGACCCCTGGTTTCAGAGCACAGGGACAATGGCTCTGGGTTTGTGACTCAGTTGAAAAAGAAAGACTGATGAAGGCCTGATTTAATAGCAAATATTCAATGCAGGAAGGTTGGAAGACCTGGAGGGCCCTGCTCTACGACTAGTTTTACATATAGAAGTCAGTCTAGAAGTCTTGTGTTGGCCCCAAGGACAATACTTGAGTTTCAGCAGATCCCCTGTCACTGGAATGCATTGTCACGGGAGGATCTCTGAAACCAAGGTCCATTCATGATAGCTTTGTGATCCTCAGTTCATCACCAAGTTCTGCCCAGTTTACCTCCTAAATATGTGTTGAATAATTGTGTCTCTCCATTCTAATCAGCAAAATTCTGGCACAAACACACAACATCTTTCAGCAAAGCATTAGCAATAATCTCTTGGGCTCCTTGTGTCCACTCTGGTTGCTCTTGAAAGTTTCATTTCAGCCAAAGCATCTCCTTATGAGGTAAATCAGACTTTGCTCCCACTTTTTCTCTCAATTAAAATTCGATAGGACCAAACATTAAACTGGCCCATGGTCTGTTTCTGACCCTGCCTTTGAACTACAATCTCTTCACTCTCCACCCAGCTATAGAGACCTGTTGTCTCTCCCATTTCAGGAGAGCCCCCTGCTATTTCTGCTCCCCAGTACTCTTCCTTTACATCTCTCCTGATTCATTACACTGCAGCTTATGCCTCTTTTGTCCAGAAAAATCTTCTCTGGTCACCCTAGCCTCAGAATGCCAGCTGCTCTCCTAGCTGCATTCATGTTTTTTTGGAGTGTTTTAGTTAACACAGCTGATTTGCATTATTCATGGAAGATCCGTGCTATAAAGTTGCCACAAACTCTGAATTAGGGAATATGGAACTGTTAGTCCTAGGGAAAGGTATGGTTCATTTCCTAAGCAAGCCTCTGGTCATAATAATCTCATCGACCAATCGATATATAGCCTTGGTTTATGTGGGCTTCTGGTTAAAGACACCTAATTGAACATATATTGTTAATTCATTAACATTGACCTCATGGCTGGCAGCACTATCACTCCAGCCTGAAGGAAGCTTATCTAGTAGGTATTTTCTTTGGAAGGCCTATCAGAGTTTCCTTGTAATTAGAAACATGAGACTGCACTTCAGCTGTATGCTTGGGCCCAGTTGAAAGGGTGAATTCGCCAACGAAATACACAGAAATGAAAAAAAAAATGTGACCCTGAGGAGACCATAAGAAGTCACTTGTTGACAACGTGAAAGCTGAAACAATAGACAGTGTTGTGTTGTTTGACCTGAGCTGGTAACCTGAACATCAGACAACTCCAATTTTTTCACACTCTGTGCATGTCTGCAAATGGGGTTCTAAGTGCATTTTAGTGAGCAGGCAAATTCACAAATGTGGAATTGGCAAATCATAAGGATCAACTCTATTTTAATCCTCCACTGGTAAGAGGGTTGATGGGGTTTTGCTTTACATTTGATCCAGAGCACCTAATAATGCCTGGAAACTGAAAGAGGCCTAATAAATACCTGTGCAGTGAAGGAGCAAAGGCAAGGGATGCCTGAGACTATTTTGAAACTAAAATAATAATCTTGGTCTGTTGTCTATTCATTTTAGGAAATGATCCAAACCCTTCCACAACCAACCTTTTGGTCTATGTTGGAAGGGAAATTCTGGGATGGATAATAAGGATTATTACTAGGACAGCTATTATAATATTCTTCAGGCTCAGCAACAATGTTGTATGGCACTGTATCCTCTGAGTTTTAATCATTTGCTGATCACCTATGTTCGTAGCATGGGCCACTCCTTGGGTCACCAGTAGTCACAAATGGTTTCACCCATATCCATACTGTGATATTCCCAAAGTGAAACCGCATAAAGTGCCAAAGCATCTAGTACTCTCTGAATCTTGAGATAATTATCCAAGTTCACATTAGCAAAATAGTGAGGGAGGTGGTTTCTACCCTGTCGTATAATTGTTCATGGCCAAGTCAAAATTGGGGAATACAGAATATGTTTAAGATATGCAGAGAAAGGTAGGATTCCAGGTTGGCTCCAGATCAAAAAATCTAAGATAATCAAGGTATAGTCCCAGGAAGTTCCCCTCCCAGGTAGCACCTCTGACCTGCCAGGTCACACAGAGCAATCTTTGCTGTGTCCTGATGAGCCAGAGCAGAGGCTGTACTCTAGTGTCTGATGGATGACTCTTCAGAGAACGCAGCTTCATCAGGTCTTCTCCATGTTTCCTTTAGTGACCATACCTAGGCCGACTACATGACTTGGTTTGCCTGGGACAGAGCCAGTTTTCAATTGTCATCCTGTGTTATTATTAACAATGTCTCCTGTTACTCTCTAAAGCATCCCTCTTTGAACAACAAATTACATAGTCATCCCATCCATTGGCTTCCCCAGCAAACCTGTTCATCCTGGAATCTAACATGTCACCAGTCTGCCAAAAACCCACGTATGCAACATGCAGCCTATTCTCTCCTTTCTTCCCATCATCTATTGTTCAGATGATGGGCCTTTCATTGTCTACAATCTATATTATGCTCATCTTCATCTGGTTACATTATTCCTAATTTCAAAATGCACTGGCATGGACATCATAGTGTGTGTGCACGCTAGTGTGTGTGCGCTAGTGTGTGTGCGCGCACGTGTGCGTGCATGCTGTGTTTATTTTAGTCTATATTCTAGAGGCAACTGGTGAAAGTAGTTAGTCAGCATTCGAAAGACCTTAATCAGAAACCATAACTCCAAAGGCACCTACTGCAGGCTTTCCTCTGTCATTCTGCTTAGAACCAGTGGCTTTACTAATTAAAGGATGTTAGAAACCATTTATTCATTGATGGCTATAGTTATGAGTTTGGTTTTCAGTATACTACAGGATGGAAAGAAGGTCTAAGAATCTAGTAACAGGGATTTTTTTTCCTTCACTTCGGGATAATGTCCCTAGGGCTTAAGTCAAATGGGTCCTGTGTCTTCATTTCAGACTAGAGGATTATGGAATCCTGCCATGAGAATACCATCTGCTTCAGTGCAAGTTTCCATTGAAGAATCGTGGGACGGGACCAGGGTTGCTTACAGCACATTGTGTGATTAGCTGCTGGCTAACTAACTGTGTGTGCATGGCAGAATAGAGTACTACCTGGAAGCCTTGTCTCCTGGCAAATGACAACCTGGAAAAAAGTTAGTAGGGAGATAAACCTATAGCCCTCTCCTTCTTCTAACTTGGGAGGCTACCACTACCTACTAAAAATAACTCAATAATTGGCAGGGATCAGTCTGAAAAGAGTTCTGTGCCCTTTGCCTGTTCTCATCTACCTGATGATGTCTTCTTTATATCCCCCTCCCTGTCCCCATTCGATCCCTTCCTTCTCAGTCCAGTTCAAGTGGTTCTCATAATCAAACATTATGCTTATTACTTCAAGTCCTGTTGGATTCCTGTTCTGAACACCCATACAACCTAGTATATGGTTATATAGTCTAAGGAATTTTTTTTTCTTCTCTAAAAAATTTTGTATAAACACTTTTAAAAACCAGGGCTGTTAACATCCCAAGTATAAATATCCTCTTTCCTTGGATGTACTTTAAAGCTCAGCACATATGATATGCTTAGTAAGTGCTTGGTGGACAATCAACTGACTGAAGGACCTGACTCTTGAGTTTCCATGTATTTGGATTGTACAACCAAGTAGAGGCCAGCTGATGGGGGAGGCTGAAATCTGCACTTCTGGACTGTGGGTTTAAATTTAGTGGTGGAGGACACTGGGAGCCATCATAGGCAGTTATTGTTACATTTCCATGTGAAATATGGGGCCAAAGGAATAGTCTCAGAACATCTGTCTAGGGCCGGAGGCCAACACACATCCTCCAGATGTTACTCAGGGATCTATGAATGCACTTTTCCTTCTCTGTTGGCAATGAGGTAACAGAGGGAAGGAGGCAAGATCCAGGGGGAAAACTGATGAAATAAAAGAGACATTATAAGGCACACCTTCTGAGAGCAGTCGATTTATAGGTTCTGAATATTGCGCCATAAATATCTGCATCTTGCAATCTCGGAGTGAGAAAGGGCCCTTAGAGATCATGTGGCCCAGCCTCCTGCCCAATGCAGGGTTATTAACTATGGCAGGCTGATGTTAATAGGGGCGTCCCTGCTGCTGCCCCTGGAAAGCTCCTTTCTTCCCGGCTCTCTCCCTCACCTTTTATACTCAGTTAGGCTACTTCCCAAATGACATTTTCCTGGTTCAAATACCTTTTTGTTTTCTTTTAAATACACTTCTTTTAAATCTGTTTTTCTTACAAATAAGGCAACAGAGGAACAGGCGGTCCAGGTGGTATATGATGTATCTCCTCCGCTACCCCTCACTTTCCTAATTAATTGGTTCATTTTCAAAGCTAAAGCTGGCAGAGCCTTGCTCCTTTAGGGTCTCTTTGTCCCTGCCAAAACCAGCCATGTTTAAAAAAAAAAAAAACAAAACTATTTTATGACCAGATTTCCCAAAGTTACAACCTCTCTCATTCCAACCAGCTTGGCAAGAAGGACGCCAAAACACGGATTAAGCCATTTTCTCCTCGTTATCGCCCCATTAAGCCTGCAAAGATGCTATGGAAGCCCAGAGCTTCACCTACCTGTCCAGGCCAGAGAACCAGCAAGAGTTTAGCACCTTCCTCTGAGAGAAGCCATTTACCCAGTTAGTCAGGAATGGCTCCTCCTCTCCTGGCTGGAAGAAGAAACCCCTTGAGTGAAGTATAACAAAACCTTGGCTGCTCAGAATCCTGTGGAAGGAATCATCTGGCATGCCAGGTTTTCCAGGTAGTTTAAGATGCCTTCTTTTGGCTTGAAAATTCAAAATAATTCTAAATATTTGGGAAGAAATATCCTCATTGCCATATATTCTAAAATAGAGAATATCTCTCCCAAATTGATCTTTCCTTGCTTTGGTCATTTTCATTGACCAAAGTTCTACGGGCTTAAATGAATGAATGACACGAGACTTGCAAAATAGGAGGTGTGATACCCAGAAGGAAAAAGGCTTTGCATTCTTATGTCTGAATATAGCCATTCTTATTCTTCCCTTTTCTACTCTAATCAATGACTTTGCTTTCAGTATGATGTCCCCCCCAAAGAATGTCTCATTTATACACAGGATTTAGATGGATCTCAGAATAATTAAGGTGAACAAAAGAAGCAAGACTAAGAAAAAAAAAACTGAATGGTGGGAGAGGAAAATCATAGGATCTATACTGTGTGGTTTCATTTATATAAAACTCTAGAGAATGCAAAGTCATCTGTAGTGACCGGAAGCAGGTTGGCAGTTGCCTGGAGTGGAGAGTAGGGGAGGAAAGGGGGGAGGACAGGAAGGAGAGATTACCAAGGGCACAGGTAACTTGGGGGAGGTGGGTATATTCACTATTTTGATTGTGATAATGTTTTCGAGGATGTATGCATTTGCCAAAACTTAAGTTGCATATTTTAAATAAGTGGCTCTTATTTATTGTCATTATACCTCCATAAAGTTCCCTAAATGCACAGACAATAAAATAAAGACAATACATTTATTCACTCCCATGGAAGCACTTGTGGGAGTAGAGGTGGAGGAAGGGAGGCAAATCCCAGGGCTTTCCATACATCCCTTCTCAGCTAGGGTGATGGCAGTTTACCTGCTCCATGGTAAGGGGAGCCCAGCATAAGACTGAGAGTCACAGAGTCACTGTCCCTGTTCACTGAATGCAAATGCAAATGTCACATGTATGACTCAGGCACTAATCATGACAGCCCCATGAGATGAAGGCACAAAGTGGGTTTTAGTTTATTTGTGGTACCTGTTTATAGATGAAAGAAAAGACAGATCAAAGTAAAGTGAGTTCTGAATGTGAGGGGTCATTTCAAAGGGGCATCCAAAGGATGCTTTCCAAACTTCTATGACTTTAAAAATCAAAACAGATGCAGAGAGATAAATACATTTATTTGATATGGTGACCAACATACTTAAGGAATTTATCTTTTATTCTTCAGTAAGCATAATGGGAATTTGGCAACTGTGACTATCATGGAAGTTGGTAGAAATTGAAAGGGAGAGAGAGAGAGAAAAAAAAAGGGAGAATATCTTGGTGCAGTCTTCATGGACAAAGAATATGTGGTGACTGCTTGCCCATCTCCAAATTTCTCCTGCCCCCTAGCTCTACTGCTGCTGTCTAAATGGCCTTAACAGAGCAGCAACAGGAAATTCTCATCTAATAGGCCAAATAGCATGCAACTGCCCCTTTGGATTCCTAACATGCAGACTTACACTTACAACAAAAGGCAAGGCCTGATTCAATTTTTATATTATCTCTTCCAGTATGTCACTGATGACAGATTCTGAACCAAACATTTCAGCACTGATCACACCTCAAAGCACAAAAGCAAGGTGGGCCACATGGAATAAAATGCATTGCAAATGAAAAGTAGTCCCTTCACCCTTAGATTATTTGTTTTTGTAAGAAGAAACTGAGACTAATGTCAGGACCTGTTAGGTATCTTTGTAGTGGATTGTATACCACTAGGTGCCATAAACTATAAATAGTTCTCATTTTATATGTGGGTTCAGTTAATCTCAACAGACACTTTATTAAGTTAAACAACTATTCCAAATATTATATTAATAGGTGTAGATGTTGGGTGGGCTTAGTACATAGTTCAGTACCTGGCACCCAATAAACTCTTATTACATTAATGAATAGAGTCAAGATCCTGTTGCCCACGATAAGTACAATGAGTCACACATAACCCTGTTGTTCTTTTTTGACAAGGTGTGTTAAGAGCTAGTGGGTTATGGGCTACATAAGCTGCTTGAAACATGGAGCAGAATTGGTACCCTCCAAGCTTCTCATTATGTCCTAGAGCAAGATGGTGCTCCTCCTGAGTGCTCAACAAAGACTGATGGATTAAGTAAATATAATTTACAAACTTCACAATTTTTCTCAAGACAAATTCTAGGACAATGTGTATTTTAAAATATAAATCACACCACCATTATTAAACAAATGGCATTATATCATGCTTTAGATTTAAAAAAAAATAGCCCCTCCATGAATTATGTCTCATTCCTGAATTACCTCCCTCCTGTGTTCATGAGACCCACATATTGACTCTAAGAGATGGTCACTCACTGGCTCTACTGCATTATGTAGCTACTACTATAAATAAGAATTTTTTTTTGCCTATCTAAATATTTTCATCTCTCAGTTCCAGACCACTCTCCCTGATCCTCTCAGAAGGGAAATAATTTCTTCTGTCAATGGATATGATTCTCCGGAAGATATTGATGCATTTGGGAGTATAATTTGGCTGAGGAAGGAGATAACCTGAAACCACAAGCTGCCCTAAACACTCTATTATTAACAAAGAGGAAAAAAGCTGAATTGAGTTGGAGAAAAGGCTTGCTGAATGATAAATTGCCAGACCCTGTGTAGCTTAGGAGGTTTCAGCCCATTCACCCCCAGCTGCATTTTTATGAATTCTTGAGGAAAGAACTTGGAAATGGAAAGTCAGGATCTGAATGGCTGCTTTTGCTCCCCAAGGTGGACTGAGCCTTGAGAAGCACAGCTGGGAAATTCGCTGTGCACATGTCTCTAGGCCAGAGGCTTCATGCTATTCTGCTGTTCCCCTCATGCAAAATTGTATCATCCAAATGGCTGCCAGTACTTGCACTGCAGTTTAAGCTGTGGTTTTAGCTTAGAAATTATAATTCCAGAAATTTCTCTTGATACCAGAATGGCAGTTGTCAATCCGGGTGATTCTTTTGACTCAACTTTGCAAGTTTTTATATTTCTTTTGGGTTTTTGGTTCTGTGTGTACATTTCTTACTTCTTCCTTCATATCATCTAACTTTGAAAGAAGTTTCTACAGCATCTATCTAGGTCCTTGATTATTCATAGGTACTTATTGCATATTTGAACAGATTGATGGCCCAAGATAAATCTAGCAGGATGAAAGCAGATAAATCCGCCATATTAGTTGATTGAAATGTTATAGCCTCCCTTAGCTTTGCAGAAGTTTAAGAGGAGATGTGAGAGTGGACACAGGTTTCAAAGGGGCCAGGATTTATCCTCCATATAATGACATTTTCCTAATGTACACAGCTGTCATCCATGGGTAGAGATGATGCTTCTTGCTATTAATCCCACCCATGGTCTGTACAGGGGAAGGCCCAAATATAGCCTGAACCCCAATAATCAGAAGAGATTACTTCATATTTATAGGTAAAGGATATGATGCCTAGTATGTGCTTTGAAATATTCCAGAAATACATATTTTGTTTTTGTGTTTTTGGTGGAGGGAAATAGAAGAAGCAACAGTACTAGAATTTGAATATCACTCAAGGTGAATGGGGGTGCATGGAGGTCTCTGACCATAATTTTTGTGTATATATGAAATATCAGATCATTAAAAAATTAGGTAAAAAAAGAGAAAGCTAATTCTTCATCACCTTTAAAAACTGAGGAAAGAGGACCTTTTTTGTTTGTTAGAATTTTTATGTAAATTTCAAAATAATTTTGTATCTGTATGAGAGAATGTTATAGGAGATGTTACTTTAGGCTTTACTTCCCAAATCTGAAGACAAAGGGAGTTGGGTGTCTATATTTTCTAAAGTGGCTGCTAAACAACTATGCTGTGCTTGCTAGGAAGATGGCTGTTCTTGGTTGAATTGTCTCCTTACCCCTGTACTGCTCCAAATTTTTACGTATATATAAAACACACACACACACACACACACACACACACACACACACACACACACTGATCCCAGCTGCCTGAGAGTATGACTTCATTTGTAAATAAGTTTTTTGCAGATGTCATCAAGTTAAGATGGTTTAGGGTGAAACCTAAATTCAATAGCTGGTGTCCTTATAAGAAAAGGACAGGGGGCTGGGGATGTGGCTCAAGAGGTAGCGGGCTCGCCTGGCATGCGCGGGGTCCTGGGTTCGATCCTCAGCACCACATACAAATAAAATAAAGATGTTATGACCACCAAAAAACTAAAAAATAAATATTAAAAAAAAAGAAAAGAAAAGGAGAGGACTCACAGAGATGGTGGGATAGGGTTAAACATTTTATTGAACATTCAAATGCCTGAAAATCAATCAAGTCCCTCCCTTTTTTTTTTTTTTTTTTTTTTTTTTGGTACCAGGGATTGAACCCAGGAACACTTAACCTCTGAGCCACATCCTGGCCATTTTTTTTAATATTTTATTTAGAGACAGGGTCTCACTGAGTTGCTTATGGCCTCCATACATTGCTGAGTCTGGCCTCAACTCATAATTCTCCTGCCTCAGCCTTCCGAGCCACTGGGATTACAGGTGTGCATCACCGTATCTAGCTTTAAGTCCCTTTTTGATATCTAAAAGTGTCTTAAAAATTATTAACTTTGAGATATCAGCAAAGATGGAACAAGCCAGTGATAGGAGGAAATAATTTGGTTCCTGCTTTCACCCTACTTGGTTCAACTGTCCAATAATCCAGTTACATTTGCTAGTTTTAACTAAAATTTTACCTACTCTGCCTCATGGTAAAGTATGTACCATGTTTCTAGTTATTTCATCCAAGTGTGGAACAGAATTTTGGGTATAGAAATATCTATCAATAAATTGAGTTACTTCTGTCTTTTCTTATGTTCCTTGGGTTTTATGATATATCACACTTCCTTTCAATCATATGCTTTTTGAAAATGCATGAGCATTTCAAGCTCGTGGGTATGATGTGTGTATAATTTTATGTGCAATTCAATCATGGAAGTTCAGAAAGTCAGAGATTATACCAAACTTTTATATCAAGAAATGGAGACTCAGAGAGATAACTTCTCTAGCACTTAGCGGTAATGAGATTCAGGATCTTCTTATTTCAAACTCAACACTTTCCGTGTCCAACACGAGACTTCCTAATAATGGCAGTCCTTGGTGGTGGGCAAGATCTTAGGTGTCTGAGCATGAGTGATAGACGCTGACGCTGGTTGGGAGAGTAAAGACTTGCCTGGCTGCATCATAAGCATGATGTCACATCTGTGTATAAGGGGATATTTGTGCTCATCCAAGAAGTCCATATCCAAGTTCCTGGATCCCACTCAGGGTGAATGCACACCCTATCTTATCTAGTAAATCCCTCACTTCTCAAAGGCTGTGAGTTGTCTTTGAGAATTCTGTGTCCATCCCCCCTCAGACCCTGGCAACCACACACTATCATCTCTCATAAATGCAAATGTTTCTCCAGTCTCCAGTCAGAAGACCATTTGCTCTGAAATGCAGCCTTAAACCTAGCGATGCATTTTTCCTGGGCTACCCACATATCTGACTGTACAATCTCAAGTCCAGATGACGAGGCTTTAGGGGTGTGGTTAGAAATTCCAAAAAAAATTCTCTCCTGATGCAACACAAACCCTCAAGTTACAAGCATGGTCTTGGCCTCACTGGGCCCAGTGACTAAATTGGTTGTGACACTAGCTCTGTTTGCTTTCATACATTCGGATTTGGATTCATACCTAAGGATTCACCAACGAAGCTGGTTCTGACCCTCATTCAATCATTGAAATCCAAAATTATTTAATTCTTTGAGCCCCAGTTTCCTCATTTGCAGAATGAATCATTTCCCCTTTGCAGAGGTGTTGTAAAGATTAAAGGAGATTAAGTATCAAGAGCACTTGTAATAGCACAGAGTTTAACTCCAACAAATGGCGATCACGGTAATAACAACAATAGTAATAAGATATTCGTATTATATCACAAATCATGGCTTGAAATCTGATCTGCTATCTCCCCACTTGAGTTTGCCTAAGTTTTCTTTGGCTCCATACAAATTTAATAAGCTAAAGTGCATTAGATATTCCATTCTATCTTCCCTCTTCAAAAAAATATTCATTATTGGTCAAGCACTCTTCTAGTACTGTGGAGATTAAGACTGATTTTTAGACTACTGGGTAACATCACAGTCTTTTGGCTGTGTAACAAAAAAAGAAAAAAAAAATCTTTTCCTATCAGTTCAATGGATGCCTGCTTGGTCCTTAGAAGTTACACCTGTAGTTAATCACCAGCATTGGCCCCTCATGCCCAAGCATGCTTCCAAATGGAAGCTTCATTGGGACAGAGTCTTTATTACCAGTAGAGGGAATTGTGACTGCAAGTTGGTAGTTATCAGAAGTACTTTTAGGGTGGAGAAAGGGAATCATTGCAGAGGCTTGGGAGTCCTAGCACACACATCTATACCCATCATCCCCAAGGATTCCCAGGATGAGACTCCTTGAAATCAGCTCCCTCACCATCTTGCATGAAATGTCTAATTGCATGGTCATTTTCTTCATCACTCTATGCTTCATAACAAAGAAAAAATGCTACCTTGTCAAAGGAAATAGGACACTGGCAATGCCTCCTTAGACCTTGTCAAAGTGCCTTAACTGAGAAAATAAACAAATATCACAACATTTCTTTCCCCTTCCCCTCGCTTGTCTCCCTTTTTCTTTCAGTTTGAATGCTCCAGCGGAGTGTAGAAGATTTCACTGTTTTCTCCAGCTCTGGAAAAATCGTTAGGCCCTTCTGCTCGTCGACTTCGGAAACATTTGGAACAAATTATCTCTACTTTTGGAATCTGAATAAAGGAATGTGAGCCTCACTGGAGAAATGTGAAATCTAGGGCGGGATTCGCAAAATGGTTTAAGGTTTGCTTTTGCACACATACTTTTTTTTTTTTTTTTGAGTTTGTTTGGGTTTGGAACATATTATGAGAAAAATAACAAGACTTGCAATGTGCTTTCCATAATTCCTTTGCTTTTCATAAAAACCACTCAGCCCCTCCCCCAGTGTTCCACCGTCACCCCTTGGTAACTCCCACCCTCAGGGTGAAGCATGTGCTTCTTACATAACTGAATCCACCCATTAGGGCAAAGAAAGAGGAGGCTTTATTGGAGTTTATTCTAGACCCAATCGCAAATTTCGTCCTTTTGTTGTGCTACCAACTTCATGATGTCCAGATACCTCTCCAGGCAGATGACATGGCCCCTGAGGGAGTTTCTGAGACTTCAGGAATCTCAATATTCATTTGTATCATCCAAACCCAGAGCAGCTGCACTGGGCTCAATCTCAGTGCAAATCAGGCCCTGGAAAGTTCTGACAGGGTTGGTTTTTGGCCTCTTTTTCCTACTTTTCATGGCTATGTCCATATGCCTGCAATAACAGAATAGAAGGTGACGAGGCTGAGATGACATCGACATCTTATCTGAGCCACTAGCTGCTTCCCCTAGGATGCTCTTCCCAGGTCTCTGGGACCACACCTTTGGGAAGTAAGAACACTAGCCTTCACAGAAGAGGCTGGACTAAAGAGCCAAGGAATTGGCCTGGGAAGAAGGGAGAATGAGGGCAGGGAGCAGAGAGTTCTGTAACCTTTGCTTGAGAAGAAGAGAATCCTTACGGAGCTACATTTTTTTTTTCAACTTAGTCTTTTTGGTTGCTCAAAGTTATGGTGACTACTCCTGCCTAATTTCCTAGATAGTTTGTTTCTGAATTCCCTTCAGTTATCCCTACACAAACAGTATCTGTCCAATCATGTCCTCATTTTTAGTTTAGAAAAAATATGAGCATTATAGTATTTCTATAGTTTATGGGGCCTCATAGAGGTTTCCTGTGAACCCACAAATCTCCATCTTTTCCTTTCCTGACTCTATCCTGCAACTTAGATAAAAATGTATCAAACCCGAACAGTGACATGCTGAAGTACTGGGCTAGTCCAGAAACAGAACAAGGCATAAACAAAAGGTGGCGCCTACACAATTGAATACTCTTCAGCTATAAGAAGAAATAAAATTCTAACACAAGCTACAACATAGATGAGTCTTTAGGACATGGGCTAAGTGAAATAATTGGGCCCACAAAGGGACAGATATTGTATAATTATCCTTACATGACATATTTGGAACAGATTCTTAGAGACAGAAAGTAGAATAGAGGGGGCTTGCAAGGGAGGCAAGAGGGAATGGGGCTCTTTCCTGGGTACAGGGTTTCTAGGTGAGATAATTAAAAAAAAAATCCTGGAGGTGTTTCCAGTGATGGCTTAGATTTCGGTGATGGCTTCATAACATTGTACAGATACTTAACACCATTGATCTATATACTCATAAATGGCGAAAATGGCAAAAGTGTTTATGTATATTTTACCACAATAAAAAAGCGACCGAGCTATTGATTTGCAGCCCTTCATTATTAGAAAAATAGCACTAAATGCATATTCTTTGAAAGTAAAGAAGTAAATTAATTACATTGTAGCTGCTACCAAGTAGATAGAATGGCTTTGTAATAAAAAATGTGATGTTTAGAAACTTATTCAAGTTAGGGATATTTTGGATAGAACGTGAGCATACATAGGTTATGTATGTGTGTGTGTGTGTGTGTGTATACACGTGGACATATATATGTAAACACAAAGTATGTACATATACAGACATTATTACACATATAATGCATGTTATATAAGAGAGAAATGAATCCCTTCTTTGCTGAGATTTGGCTGTTGTAAGGAAGATCAGCTCTCTGTGCTCCTGCTCCTTGCACCTTACCTCCATGTAACACCCTCTACTAGACGAGAAAGTATGGTATAGAGTTGAGGGCTCAATGAGGATCCTGCACTCTGGCCAGGAATTGAGAGTAGGAAGTTAATAAAGCTTGCTTTTGGGCTGCTTGTCTAACTGCGCCTCAGAAAAGCATGTTTAGAAGAAAGGTCTGCCTTTGATTTTGCATATTGTGCTTGGGTTTAGGATGCACATGACCAAGATCTCTACTCTTTCACAGTCATTTGCTTATGAGTAGAATATGACCCTGTGAAGGACTCAGCAATTCCATGAGACCCTCCTCTCTGAGAGGACTAAGGGAATAGAGAAATTACTTACAAAGAATTCGGTTGTCAGAGAGGTAGAGAGGTGGGGGAGAGACACATGGAGTCCTGCCTCTTCTTCACCAGTACTTTCCCACCTATCTTAAGTCACTGATAATATGAACCCACAATTCAATGGAATGTTCCTGTAGTTTAGCAGATAATCAAAAGGAGGCATTCCCAAGAGAAAGAGGGAACCACTATTGATAAGGGTCTAAGACCAATCTTGGAACTGAGGGGCACATCCGTTAAGAATACGCATTTGAGTGGAAAAGTATACAATAGAAAACTGTGGTGTTTGGAGTTTTAATCACATCAGGTCTATTTTGAACAGAGAATCTCTTATTATTTTTCCTTCTGGATACGAAGAAGCAAAATATGGGCTAAAATATCTTGGCAGTTCCCTCTACAATTCAGAAAAAATGGTAGGAAAGTGTGAAAGAAGGGCCCGCTCTCAGTGTCGGGAGGCTGGGACCTGTCATCACGTGTGAGCTGGTCAAGCACATTGCTGCTTTCATTGCCAGCTTAATCTAGAGCAGTGCAATGAACCAGGTTGTTTTGGAGTCACCCGGGGTGTTTTCTAAAAAATATTTGTGCCTGAAATCTCACTCCCACTTACTGATTCAGACCCTGTATGTGTGTGCTGGGGTGGAGCAAAAAGTTGGGGAGTTAGTAGGGTGACTGGGGGCATAGGTTTAGAAAACAGCAACGTCGGTCAGTTAATATGCATCCCTTGTAGCTGTGTTAGCCTCCACTAATCAAAACTACAGCTAAGGTCACTTTCAGTTCTAGTAGTCTTAAGATTTTATAAAAAGTGGAGTCTGAATACCTATCAAGGACTTTAAACATTGCTGTTAAAAGGATCAAATGAGAATATAATGCACAGGATGTCCTAGAATAGAATGCTGTACAGATGTAAGCAATTATCAGGGCTCCCACAGTCCCATGCATTATCCAAGTGGTTCATCAAATATTAACAAAACCCTCTTAGATAAGAAATTGTGCAATGCAAGTCTAAGGAATGGGGTCTGTACTTGGTACTTTTGTTTGAGTCTCTCCTAGGGAAAGGATTTACCAGTGTAATGATACTTTTGTTTATTTTCTGATAACGTGAATGTATGTAAGTCACAAGAGGACAGCCCCATAATGTATCCACTTCCCTGCAGAGGAGTCAGGGAAAACCGGTTATCTATCTAAAAATCTACCTTTCTCTCCCAAGCTCAGAATCTGCATATCTATATGTTTCTGGTCATCCAAAGAAGAATGTGTCCTCGATGTGATCACCATGCTTGCCTAGGAGGCTGAGACCCATCCTGTGTCTTGGCTGCCAGAATGACTCCAGAGGAAGAGTTGTTAGCATGCTGTGAAGGGGGGACATCTTTGCCTGGAATCCTTCATTTACATTGAGCTAATGAGAGCGCTGTCACCTAAATTTTCATTGTTTTAAGAGCAAGTGGAGGCTGACAGTTTCCTTTCAAGCTTGAATGATGAAGAGAAAACATCCCACGGCCTCATCTGGCTGGCTTGCTGCGAGGTAATGAGCCCTGTGCAGCACCCATCTCTGCTAGACTGGGATGACCTTATGTCTGGTAATGCATCAGGGAGGAGCGGAAAGCGCACTGCGGGTCCTGCCAACATTTCCCCCAGGACGTGTGGAATGTGCCAAACAGTTTAGTAAATAGATCTCGAGTTACCGTGTTGAAACATATTCCAACATATTGCAACAGAGGACGTCTCAATCTAAAGGTCATACTTTACTTTGCAAAGATCCTGTGTGCAGGGGTTTCGAGGTAAGGGGGAGGGCTGGAAGGGGAATATCTTGGAGGTGAGGGTCAGGAGATAAAATATTCGTCATGCTTAAAAACAAATTTCACAACCTTCCTTGACTAATTGCATTCTAGTCTCAGTCCAGACAGGGAATTTTTATTTGCTGCCAGTCTTTGTTCCAAGACTGGCTGGAATTTCTTGGGATAGGGTAACAGACCCTCGGGAGCCGGTGCAGAGGTTGGAAGGGGAGTGGAGCTGTGTCCTGCAAAAGATGGGGAGGGTGTGACATGATGGGGTGAGGCCAGGATGGAGTTCAAAGACCCCAACTTTCCTGACTCCTTGTTTTCTTTGCTTTTAGAGTCCTGGGGAGAGGAATAAAGGAGGACTTAGAGATGTGAATCTTGCTTAAAATAATTGTTGGAGAGTGCCTGGGTGCAGAGAAGAGTAAAATGATTGAAAAAAAACTTGGATCAAAGCTGGTTTTGTGACTACAAAGAATCACTGGCTGCTCCATGATGTGGTTTGAAAAATGCCCAGAGACACAGCCACATCAATGTTTATAGCAGCACAATTCACAATAGCTAAACTGTGGAGCCAACCTAGATGCCCTCAGTAGATGAATGGATTAAAAAAGTGGCATCTATACAGAATGGAATATTACTCAGCAATAAAAGAGAGTAAAATCATGGCATTTACAGGTAAATGGATGGCGTTGGAGACACTAATGCTAAGTGAAGTCAGCTAATCCCCCAAAAAATCAAATGCCGAATGTTTTCTCTGATATAAGGCGACTGACCCATAATGGGGTAGGGAGGGGGAGCATGGAAGGAATAGACAAACCTTAGATAGGGCAGAGGGGTGGGAGGGGAAGAGAGGGGGCAGTGGGTTAGCAATGATGGTAGAATGTGATGGACATCATCATGCAAAGTACATGTATAAAGACATGAATTGGTGTGAACATACATTATATATAGAGGTATGAAAAATTGTGCTCTATATGTGTAATAAGAATTGTAATGTATTCCACTGTCATGTATTTAAAAATAAAATCAGTAAAAAAAAAAGAAAAGAAAAATACCCAGAAAGAGACATCCTATATCCACGAATATAGCCTCTCAACACAGTGTTCTACTTTGATTCAATGGACACTTGTTGAACAACTCTAATGTTCCTGCTGATTTGGGGTTTGAAATAGTCAATACCTACCTTTGAGATAGGTATACATCCCCTGAACCCACAAAGCACAGTGCTTTCAAATTATAATGCCTTTTTCACATTCTCCTTTGGCCCTCATTTCCCATTGGCATTAAACTTGAAATCTCCAGTGCACACATTTTTATACCTAGTGCTAAGTGTAGTTCAACAGTCATCTGTGAGAAGACCTATGAAGCCTAAGAGAAAACCCTGCTACTTCCCAATGTTTATTAGTGCAAAGGTCTCAGAAAACAGGGTGTATTTTGGGTGGTGGAAGATAAAGGGGAGAGGTCTACCTACACACAAGTGTTTGGAACTTGCCTTGGCAAAAAAGTCCATTGAGTTGGGCACCTTGGTCTATTTGGGTGGCTGCAGGGGAAGTTCTTCATGCAGTGGTGCTTCATCAGGAACCAGAAGACACCCTCCCAATGCCATCAGGTTGAACCCTATTGAATTGTTGATATTTGAGCAGGTTTGATCTACAACAGTGACAGACAATTTTATAGGGTTCAAGCTAATGTAAAGCAGAATTTGAAAGAGTCACAATGGAATAAACGATAATAAGAAGAAGGACAGAGAAAAACTTGGTAAACCTCTCTTCCCTTCCCTATTCTTTTTACCCTCTCCAAACTTATTAAATCTTCAGGGCAAATATATTAAGGGAGGATATAGCAGTTGGTTGAGAGAAAGACCCCAAAGGATGATGTTTAACACAGCGGGGCATATGGGGAGAGGTCTGATCCAGGAAAATGGGAGGGAGAAATCATTGGGAAACAGAATGGGCATTAGAGAAGATGAATTTTGTTATTTCACAGTTCTGTGTATAGTGAGTTCACTGAGGTTATTGTTCCAACAGTCTCAAAGTGTCTGCATTAGTCAGAATACATTAGTGAACATATATATATATTGCAAAATCACAGATTGGTTCCCATCACAATTTTGTTTACCCTGCAAAAATAGCCTCCAGAGGTCCACAAATTCTGAATTACACAGCTCGAGACTACTTCACATTAGGATATAACCAGGTGGAATTTTTGTATGTTTGCTTAATTTATAGGCAGAACTCAAAATTGTTTGAACTTGGCATCCATCTCTGATGTCTAATTTTGTATTTCAAAACAATTATGGGAAAAAGGTCCACTGTTCTCCAGTTTGACAATTTGAGCATTGAGGATAATGGATTATGCTGGATGACAGTGGCTTTAAGGTCCTTCCAACTCCAGGTTCTCCGATTTAGCACAGAAAGCTCTGGGCTGAGAGTCAGGCAACCAACTTCATACCACCTGTGCAAACAGGCAACAGTGGGCTTACAAAGTAGGCCTGAGAAAGATCATCACTAATCTGTAAGAGGAGAGGATTGAACCAGATGCCTCATTACAGTTCAACCTTCCTTGTGAAGCTGAAAGAGAGAGAAGAATTTTCTAATTGCAAGTGGGAGAAGAGGAGGAGGTACATCAGAAAATGACCTTTGCTGACCTGATGTGTTCTGAATCTACCTGAAAGGTCAAACAAATGTGTAACATTTATCAAATCGATTAGGTGCACTTTGATGGAAAATTCCACATGTCAGAATGCCTTGAAAGTCCCGTTTTACCCTTGTGTGTAGAGTCGATGTCATTAGCCAACTGTCAATGGACCCGCCCTTGGAAATGTTTCCTTGAGTCCTCAATTAGTCTTTACGACTATTTCTTTTATTTGAAAATAAGAATTGATGTTATGAGTCAGTGTTCTTTCTAAATAGCCACCTATCTCCAAGCTCTAACCTGATCTAACCAACAGATGCCCAACACTAAATTAGATAATTTATTCTATCACAAAGGCAAAGGGTGACAATCTCAAAAGGGACAACGTGTTTGAAGTTGAACTAAATGACGGAGACAAAGGTATTTGCCATTTATTCCTACTTTGGGCTGCTCCAGCATCAATCCTGGAGAACAAACTGTTCTTTTTTATTTTCTGGAATCAAAATCACCTGAATTTTAAGTGTGTGTTCTGCAATCTTAAATACCAGTGACTGATTAGGATGACTCCTATAATCTCTCCCTTGTTCTTGTACCACCATGTCTGCATCCCATCTTTAACCAAAAAAACCAACTCACAACAAAAATGTCAGACTACCCAAGTTTTCAGTGACTCAGTTAGGGGATTATAGAGTCAGCCACACCGAATCTGCCAAAACCTTTACCTTCCTGCTAACTGACGCCCTTTGGGAGCCTCTCCAAGTGTCCCTCTGCTCTTTGCAGCAGCTCTAAAAATAGCAGATGACTGCTCAGTACAGGTGCTGTTTGTGCAAATGTTCTCTTTGCATTTAGCCTGCCTGCCTCTGTGATTAGTGCGCCGCAGACACACAGCATCCCCTGGACTCTGCCGCGTCAGCTCTTCTTTATAATAGCACGGGTGCTGGGGGATAATTCTGGGACTGCTGTTTATAGGGACTCTCTCTCCCTCAGAACACAGAACAGGCTTTCTTCTCCTCTCCACCACACCATGAGAGGCTTCGTGTTCCAGAACAGCCTAGAAGAAACTTCAGAATGAGCCTGTAACTACAGTGCCCCACAAAATGGACTATCTCTTCAAAAGGCATCTCATTTCTACATGAAACTGGACGGATGGGTCAGGAATGAAGAACCAGGAAGCCAAAAACATGGCTCTGGTCCTAGCTATTGTTTCTTGTGACCTTGTAACAATTATATTGATGACATCAGGTGCTATTTTGGGGTGGAGTCTTAGTGATCATCCCAGCCCATGTTTGTGACCAAAGCCTTAGTATATAAAATAATCTTGTTTTGCTCCCTGCTTTCTATGATATGCCCCTTAATATTCTGATTCAATAGACCTTGGAGAAGCCCAGGCACTTCTGCCTTTATCAACACAGATCCAGATGATTTGGGTATAGTTGGTTCCTCAGACCAAAGAGTGAGAACCACTTCTCTCAGGCAATCTTCTGGAATAAACTGGCCCAGGGTATTGCTTTTCCCAGAGAGTGATTCCCTCTCCAGGGCTGCAGCCAGACTTCTGGTTCATTGTCTTCTTGCCCAGAGTTCTTTCTTATGGAATCATATGATTTCTATTAAGTTCAAGCCCACCAACACTGGTGATAACAACATGCACATAGATGCCATTGTAGTCAAAGTTGAAAGGCACTTTCAGATGGAATGGGAGCATTTCCTCATTCAGGGTGTGGGTGGTGTAGCCACTTGTCCTGACTACTACATTTGGGGGGTACCTTGGGCCCGCTGCTTCATCTCTCTAAATCTCATATTTCAAAAATAGTATAAAAAATTAGTTGTCTTGTGTTGTCTTATGATGGTAATTGATAGAACTTGGCTGAAAGTATTTGAGATGCATCTTTAACTGAGCTTCAACTGAAAAGTCCAGACTTGACAGCCCGTTGATTCCTGCCAGGCTCAAAAGACCCTGTACCAGGGCCACTAAACCACAAGGCAAGGTCAGCCTGATGTACTGCAAGGGACCAGCAGCCCTGGTCTGTGACTTTCAGAAAGTAGGAAGATACTCTTGCCAAAAAAAAAATAAAATAAAAAACCACATCTAGTCATGATTGTGGGAAAGTGCTCCACAGGGAGTCCTGTCTTTGGAGGATAAATCCCTTGGGTTTTCTTTCTTAGCATCCCATGTGAATGAATTAATCTTTTGTGATTCATGTGATTGGGCTATGTGAGAGCCCTGGGTCCCACCTTGGAGAAGGGATTCCATACAGGGGTCAAAGGGCACAAAGCTTTGAAATTGAATCTCTAAAAAACTGAATGCTATGACAAAAATTAGAAATCATTCAGTGCAATGTCCTTATTAAGAATGATACCACTGGCCTGCTTACCTTGCAGAGTCAGGAAACAAGATACAGTACATGGTAAGTTTTACAAACATTAAAAGGCTATACTTGTGGAATGCACTTTTAATATTTTTGCAATAATTATTAAACAAACCAGAAAACTCGGGTCCCTTCAGTGAATCTGCCTGGGGTCTCCTGGAAATGATGGAGAGGTCAGCTGACTCTTGGGAAGAAAGCTGTTTCCAAGATAGCACTCACAGATTTCCCAGGTTTGCCAAGTACCAAACCTGCTATGGAATAAACTTTCTCTTCTCTCTTGTGCATAATAGGAAAAAAAATTCAGTAGTTGTTGATGTTCTATTTGTACTACAGCAAAGGAAAAAAACCCAGCACTTCTGGAAAAACAATTAAACATCCTACTAGAGCAATTTATCTACAATGACTGCCCCCAGCGCAGTGATTGAGGTGAGCACAGTTGATGATATTGTCACTGTGGGCAATTACAGATCAAGTGTGACAGCAGGGGGTATGGACTAAGAGAACAAGGTGTTTGCTGGAATAAACCCAGGGCTCAGGCAAAGTCTATTACTGAATTGGTCTCCGGAAGCCCAGATTGACTTGTGTATTTGCTCAATGGTATTTATAAAGCACTTCCAAAGTGTCAAAATGTGTTGGCCATTGGGCAGATGGACAAGATGGTCATGGTCTCAATTCTCCTGGAGCTATGGCTATTGGATGGTGCCAATCATTTTTATGTGTGAGTAGCACAATGTGGGTGTACAGAGAATTCATAGCCAACAAAGACTGGGAGAGGCTGGTATGGGATGGCCAGGAAAGTCTTCCTCCAAGAGCCACTATATGCCAGACCCTGTGCTAGATGCTAGAACTACAAGACACTGCCTTCAAGAGGTCTCCCATCTAGAAGGAAAGAAGGATATGTGTGGCAGGGGGATAAGTGTTGTCATAGGGTTAAGCAAGCAATGAGAAGAGGGAGATGTGAGGTCACCCTGCATCAGAAAGATCATCTGTGAACCTCGAAGCATGCGAGGGAATTAGCAAGAACAAGGAGAGGACCATAGCTAATGTTCATAAAGAAGAGTTGGTGCACTTGGAGCAACTGGAGGTCAGCTTCCAAGCTGAACAGAACTCCTGTGGGTGAGAAGTCTTTTCCTGAGGGAAGCCAGCCTGTGGCTCACATGGCAGGTTGAAGAACATGCTATAGAGGTAGCACTGCAGTTTCTGTATACACCAGCTCAAAGTAAGGTTCTTTGCTTCCTTTGACAGCTCCTTGATCCCCATGAGTTTCTTTCCTGGAACTCAATGATACCTTCTTGGAAGCAGGCCAGCTGACTTGTGCTGAGTGATGACAACAGTCTGAGGAAGACTTGAGGAAGGGCTCTCAGTGCCCAGAAATGGGGAGTACAAAGTATGGGGCCAGTGTGAGGCTTGTGCCCCAGGCTGACCAGAGTCCAACCTGGAACACTACTGGCAGGTGCTGACCTCCCTTCTACTCTTGAAGACTGGACACTCAAGAGCAGCTCTCAGGGGTCTCTTGGGTAGTATTTCTCAAGCACAGTTTCATGTCCCTGACAACCCATTCAGACAGAGGTAGAGGTAGCAGATGTAGTGTAAAGGGCATAACAGTTGTCACCGCACAGTCTTGAGTGCAAATCCTGGAGCTTGAATGGCAAGGCATATGTGAAAGACCCAGAACTCTCCTGGGTTCAAATGTGCCCCATAAATGGAAGCACACTGTTTTATGTTCCCATCATCTCCCTTGTCTTATTCTCTTTGGACTCTACAGACTTTCCAAAGGGTAGTCCTGAGCTATTCACCGACCAAAATGTTAATGACTAAAATTGAATTAATATGTTTTTTTTTAATCTCAGGGAGGTATTTAACCCCAGAGTCACCAGAACTTAACTGGAAGGAATAGGGCTCTGGTGGTAGATTAATACCAAGCAAGGAAGAGCAAGTTTTTACTAAGAGGCCTATTGCAGATGCCTCAAATCTTAGCACCTATGGTAGGGCTGAGAAATAACTGACTCACCTCTCCTTCCTCCAGGTAGGATTCTGGAGGCTGTTGTAGGGCTGGAATAGGAATCACTTTCTATCTTACACTTACAGAATTACACTTTGAAATTGCCCCCTGCTAGACAGCATGGTGGGTCATTATGACCAGAGCTTTTCTTAGCTGTCAGGTGGGTATGGAGAGGGCCGAGAATCCCAGCTTAGATTCACACAGTAAATTTGGAGAGTGAGGAAGAGGCATCTGACCGAATGACCAGTGAATGCATTCTACACAGCAATGCACCTTGCCGCATTCCTCTACTCCTCTACAAAAGGCCTTTCTTAAATCACAACCTTTTCCCACGTAGGATGGCAAGACATATGTGAAGGACCCAGGATGTGGAGAACATTCCCTGAGACCTGTTCACTGGGGCCACAAAACCATTGCCTGAGCCTGTGCCCATTCCTCCTGGCTGAAGTTTGTCCCCTAGGAAGGCAGGAGATGGGTTAGATGGTCCAATGCTGAGAAAGGCATCTCAAACCTGAGCCTTCTCTCTCATGGACGGGGAAGAGGAAGACCACTTTCCCTTAATGTTTGTGGCCAGCGCTCTCAAGGGCCAGGCTGGATTCCAAGACTCCTGCAATATGTCTGTCCCTTGGGCCTTTGTTGCTGGCTGTTCTGTGCCCGAGCCAGCTGCCTCCCACTCCTGGAAGCCTGCCAGCAGCGCCCTCCAAAGAGGCGCGTCTCAATCAAGTTATTTATTCACCTAATCAAAAAGGAAATAATGTATACAATTTACAGTCCTTCCCAGGTCCTAGCTCCCGCAGAGACTGGGGAAGAGGAGGCCCAAATGAAAGCACAGTTTTCGAGCCGGGGGTTCTGACAAGGAGACGAACCATGAGCCATACTGTCCATGTGGTCCAGGAGCTCCCCGCCTTGATCAAAAGGAGGAAATGGGCAAAGCAAAGAGGCCCAGCTCACAATGAAGCTGTGGATAATGTCATTAGCAATAAACCAGGGGCGGAGACAGAAGGGGAGCCATCTGCTCAGCCCAGGGCATTCAGAATGTGGGCGCTGGGGCTCCAGAAATCCAAAAGAGAATGGAAAAAGCCCGAGGCACCCAGCTGGCTGCCTGGGTTAGGTGTGTTTCTCTAAAGCTCCAGTTGCTTCCTGCCTTGGGGTTCTGACCAGAGATCTTCCTTCCCCAGACCTCAGTCTCCGTCAGTTTTGCCAGTTTTTGCTCATCTCTCAAATATCAGCTGAAATAACAGGGGAGACCTCTGATCTTCTCACCTGAAACATGTCCCCTTACTCTCTCTCGTAGCAGGTGGAACTTTCTCTCCCAAATATTTCACACGGTAAATTATACACTTGTTTGCAAATGCTAAAGGACTCACTCCCCTGGTGGTCTATAGAGACTGAAAGAGAGACTGAGGTCCCTCTTGGGGTCTTGTGGGAGTTTACCGCCATGCCTGCCCCATACTAAATGCTCAGTAAATATCAGTTGATATTGTGATCCAATGTGTGCACGTGGGCCCTGTGTTTTCACTACCTGACTGTTCTATCTAGATTTCCAGTTTTCTGGACAGAAGTTGTGTATATGCCACATTGCTTCACATTCCCATAGAGCCTAGCAAGGTAAATTATAATCAAAGGCAGTTTTAACATCAAATAATAGTATGCACAGTCAGGGCTAGAAGAGGTTTGAGAACACAGCTCTGCAGAACTTCCAAGGGCAGAATCACCTTTGCCTTCTCTTCCAACTCCTAAACCTTTTCCATCCTTCGAAAATAAATTCAAGATATTGGCCAAATCATATTGTTATATCATGTACATGTACAAATATGTAACAATGAATCCCATCAACATGTGCAATCATAATGCACCAATTTTTAAAATGAGGAAAAACACTTTAAGGACATTGCCCCACAGAGAGAACCTGTAGTCAGTGATCTCTCGGGGCAGAACATCCAGAGGAATTTCACCTTCTCTTGGCACCTCACTTCAGAATTCTCATGCTTGTAATTTTTGATGGTCTATTCATCATGAGAAGTCTAGAATTCAGGCTTTCCCAGATCTAGAAATCAAATAAACTTATGCTGGAGTCCTCACAAGTGTTCAAACCATAAGTTTCTCTGGAATATGTAAACCCAAGCCAGATTTTTATGTCTGGAAGTCTCCAGTACTCCAAAGTCTGGTTCTTTAGGGGGACTCCTACCTGTGGGACTTAGAAAAGCCACCTCACCTTCCTCTCGGTCTACCTGGTGTCTGAGTTCACCCCACTGTGACCTTCCCTTCCTTCTGTTTGGCCTCTGCAACTCTGCAGCCTCCTGGCAACCACCATCCACTCTGTCTCCGGAGGGGAGAGGTGGGCGGGGTGCGGATTTTGGACCCTGCCTTTTGTATTTCCTTGGCCTTTCCAAGGAAGGAGAGCCTAAAATAAGCCTGCGTAAGTCTGCTAAAAGTTGGTGAGGACAGAGGGATTGCCTTGAGGACCCTGCCATCCCCTGCTTCAGTGTCCTTTCCCTCTGGGTTCTCAATTTGCTCCACAGTTATTATGTCAAGAAAGAAGTCTCTGAATATAGACCCCTAATTTGTGCAGAGAAGCCAACTCTCCAAGAACTGGCATAGAGAAAAATCTAACAAGCTAAGCCACTTCCAAGTGCATAAATGACTAATGGTGGCCCCAGCTGGGGTGCTTGATTCTCACAGGGAACATTCCATTCTTTCTTCCATCTCCACCTCATCCCCTCTAGCTAATTCATTTTTGCTGCAAATGAACTCAAGGATATCTTGGCGATGGGAGTGAGGGGATGGGGAGGGTGGGGGGAGTACCATGCAGTGCTTTCTTGAAGCTGGTGTGGTTATGAGCTACTGTAGATTTCACACTATTCTCCTGCCCTTCTAGCTGCCAACACACTGGAGAATCCTCAAGCCCCAAGCTCTGAGTCACATGGGATGGTTCTGATAAAGGAAGATGTGATTATGGAGGGAAACTTCTCAAGCACCCTTAATCCACAGAAATTCCTAGTTCCTTTCAACCTGTTAAAAAATATTCAACCTCTATTCAATGTCTAATCTGTGAGCATTGGCCAACCATGCTGGTCATGGAGCAAAGTCAGATGGAAGGGCCTTCATCCCAAGTGTCCCTTTCTTTCTACCCATCTTCTACTGCAGGAGGCACTAAATAGCTGTCTTCTCCATTTTTAAGAATGTTCAAGTCCACTGAACTTTCCAATTAGACTGCAACTGGAGACTGATTTGATAATCTTTGCCTTTCCAAGTGCCTTTGATCCTGACTCTTCCCATCTGGAATCTCTTGTCCCACTCCTCCTATAATTTGAATTCTAAGGCCTTGTAGGTTCTTGAAGCACCCCCTGATGACACCTACCTGCAGTCAGTTATGTGCTCTTGGGGTCCTCTCTTACTTGGGTCTGTTTTTGTACACTGAACTCCAGTGCAGCATTTTTAGACTCCAGCCTCCTCTCAAATGCTAAGCTACATCCAGCCTATGCAACTCAAGTAGCTGCCTCCACATGCTAACTTGAGGCTCTCTCCTGTGGACACTCATGTTATTTTATTGAATTTGTGATGCTCTGGGAGGCAGGGATAGTATCTGATTCATTTCTGGGCCTCCTTTCTCAACTCTTACAGTAGATGCTTTATTGATAGCACTATTAACTTTCCCTAGACTCCTGGTCTTAAAATACATTGCAACCCTCTGGAAGCATTTGTGTGTGTGTGTGTGTGTGTGTGTGTATGTGTGTTGTGTTTATTTCCAGGTTATATCATCCCACCAACTCCATTATAAGACATGCCTTTTTCCTGCCATTGAACAATGAGTAGATCAAGTTTGTCAGGACAAAAGCCCGTTATTTCATGGCAGGATAGATCAGTGTAGTGGAGAGAAGAGAGAACCTCAATTCAAGAAATACCAGGTCACATCCCTGCTGCGGGACCTTGGGCAAGTCCCTCCATCCATTATCATCTTGATATCCTGATATAGGAATGGTCAGTATGGTACATAAAAACTGCAGGGAGCCACTTCAATATGTAGTGGCATAATTTTGAATATGATCCCTACTTATGGGGATAGGGCCTCCCTGAGGACATGCATGATCTTCATATGCTCAGGGTTTGGTGTCCTCAACAGAATAAGACAGGGCTTACTAAATATTTATGTAAGTTCTGTTGAGCACATACACAGCAGTCCATGTATCTGAACCAGACAGAGGTGACTCTACCCTATACTCTAATGGGTTAAGATAAGACTGATCTTTTTTTTTTTCTTGAAAAGAAATGCAAGTC
The DNA here is from genome assembly GCF_045843805.1 of Urocitellus parryii. NCBI lineage: Eukaryota > Metazoa > Chordata > Mammalia > Rodentia > Sciuridae > Urocitellus > Urocitellus parryii. The sequence continues at coordinate 27,871,751 of NC_135543.1, forward strand.
ATTTCCACCATCAAGAGAAGCCCCCAAAGTAAGGGATTTCTCTTCATGTGCTTCTTTGGCTTTGAAGCCTTGAAAACCATGTCTGACCACTCCCCTATGCTCTCTGGTGCTTCTGCATACATTCCAAATGCTCTAGGTGTCAGGCCTGTGCCAGTCACCGGTCACCAGAGAGAGTAGGACAAAGCAGGCAAGCTTCCTGACACTGCAAGGATTTGCATCAATGACTTTAGGTCTTCTGCTCATCTCTCAATTAAAAGGAAACCTCAGGCATTTCCAACAACTAGAACTCCCCTCTTAGATTTTCAATAATAAAAGCAGGATGGATGCAAAAGTGAAGGCCAGGGAGCAGAAGGTCCTCCTTTTCTGAGGGAACAAGAATATCTGATCACATACGAAAATAACCTTATGATAAGAATAGGTTGGAAATTTAGAATATTTCAAATAATACTTAATATAATAATATTCATAGCTGGTGTTTGCTGAGGACTTTTTGCCGGACACTGTTGTAAGCACTTTTCCTGTATTCATTAATTTGATACTTATAATGACATTGTGAACTATATGCCATTATTTCTATTTTACAGATGCAGAAACTGAGGCACGGAGAGGGTTAAATAGCCTGTGAAATACAACCTAACCCGAACCAGGATGTGAATTTAAGCAACTCTATTCAAGGTTTCTGCTCATAAATTAGATATTGAGAAGATAACGTGGCTCACTCTAGCGAGCCTGGTGAGAAATACAACAAGGGACAGAGTGGTTGGTACAAGGGGGATGCCAATTTTAGTTGGAGGCCTACTCAAGCTACTGATCACCTCTATGATCCCGGTGACTTCTCTTGGTGCTCAGGACCATTAGCCACAGGGACAAATTGTGAGAGCAGTTTAGCACCAATTACTCAGAGCAGGAAGGGAGGCCATGTTGGCCTCCCTCAAATCCCATCCTAGAAGCTGGTATCTCTTCTCCATCTTCAGGATATCTCTACTGCCCTCCACGGGAGAGAATCCCACAGTTCATCGGATTAATCTGTTCAGTGCAGATGCCATTCAATATGGTAGCCCTTCATTTGTGTCTCTAAAAGCTGCTTCATAGGAAACCAAAGGCATCATCCAACTGGAGGGGAGGTGCTCACTGGAAGAATGATCTCAATGCCAACCCTGGGCACAGGATGAGTGGACTGTACCCCGCATGTTCTCAGTTAGCATCACTGCCCAGGCCAGCTGCTTCTCTGAGCCTTTGGTCTTGGAGCAAGAATCCACACCTGTCATTAACACCATGCCACCACTCAGTGGTCTGCAGGCTCCAGGATGAGAAGCTGAGGAGGGGGTGGGCTGAGACCTCAGAGGAGCCTAAGCATTCGCTTTGGCTAAGTAGACTGGAAAACGTGAAATTAACACACATTGTTTATTTCACGCTCTCAGCCTTGCCTGCACAATAGCACAAATTAAATTCTGCACTAACCAGACGAGCAATTAGCCCACAGTGAAGATCGGGCTTTCAGCTGATTGCTGAGGCATTCCATTCACACTATTTATGAAGGGAACAAACTTACTGAAAATATTTTTGTAGCAATAATTTTTTCTGATACACATTTTCCCCCAATTTGCTGCATTACCCCACACTTCCTGGTATTTGAGATGATTTGGCTAGGTTTTCAGAAGAGCAGTATGTAGTTCATCAAAGAGAAATTCATCTTGGGTCAATACCCAGTAATTAGCATCATTTTCATTGAAAATGAAGCTGCTGTCATTTTGGAAAAAGCAGCGTGTTTTTTTTTTTTTTCTCCCCTAGTTTGAAGGTATCTTGTTGAAGGATCCTCTGAAGGATCTTGGCACAGCTATGATCAAAAATCTTCAGATTTTACTTTATTATCTCATACTAACCACATACCCGATTTCCTTCTTCTAATCATAAAATAATAAGAGGTAGCATTTACTGAGCATGTATTGGGAGAAAAACCATACTCCTAGGCCTATAAGTATATTTCATCACCCAATAAGGGAAGTTTTATTATTTTGCATTTATAAATGAGCCAAAGAAAGGTTAAGTAACTTGCCCATAGTCACACAGCTTGTAAGTGTGGAACAGGAATCATGTTAACTATGCTGGTGGACTCAGTAGCATGAGGATTTTGTCACTCACTCAGTCTTCCATGACTCTTTGTAGATGATCCCAATTGGTCTCTGGCAGCAATGGTTTGTCTTGTTTCTCCTCTTCCATTCTGATCCAGCCTCTCATCTCCCTTGTCTTGGCCTCTGTACAACCTGCCACTCTCTGCTAATCCTCCCTGCCTGTCTAAGCATTCTTGGCTTTCTTAGTCCCTGCTCAACTGCACAACTGCCAGATCCACCCTCCTGAAAAACCCCTTTGATTCTGACACTCCCCTGATCAGAAATATAACTTTGGGGATGCTTTCAGGCTTATCTGAAATCCAAGCAGCTGGTTGCCACCACAACCAGGGGTTTTTCAATATTTCAGATGCATCAAATCTGGTCTAGTATGGGGCCAAGCATTTGGACATCAAATTTTTTTTAGGTGTAGATGGAAAAATACCTTTATTTTATTTATGTGGTGCTGAGGATCAAATCAGCGCCTCATACATGTGAGGCAAATGCTACGCCACAGAGCCACAATCCCAGCCCTGTATATCAATTTTTAACTCACCTGTACTTAGAAACCCCTAGATTCTATAGTGAGACTAAAATGTGATGATTGGCAGCTCAGACCCTGTAGCCACCCTACGTGAGTCCAAAGCTTAGATCTGCCACTGGATAATATGAGATTTTGGATATCTCTCAACCTCTCTATGCCAAGTTTTCTCATCTGTAAAATGAGGATAAGAGTATACCTACCTCCTAGGGTTACTGAGAGGATGAAATGAGATAAAGTATTCAGAGTGCTTAGTGCCTAGTATATAACACTGCTGTGTTCCAGGAGTGCTGATGCTCTTACCAGGTGAGAGATGGTCACCGTGCCCAGCATCCTAGGAGCCCCACCACTGTGTTCAGACATTCAGCTTTTGGTGCTGTTACTCCCTACCCTGGACCCCCCCCCCCCCATGGTGTGTTCACTTCTCTCTTTTAACTTAGGGGCTGTGTGTACAAAGCCTAGGATGACTTTTTGTATCTTGTTCTTGCTCTCCAAGTTGATATCAACTCTGAGGCAAGGACTGAGTCTGCACCTGCTTCCTCAGTACTTCCAGGGTTTGGAACTAGCAGGCACACAGAAAAGCATGTACAGACACCACTACAAGCTTTCTTTCTGGACCTGATTATGTAGCCATTTCCCTGGGATCCCCAAACCAGCAAGCAGTGTCAAGGGAGATACAATTGTCTCTGTACTATTTGCCTATAAGCCCCCTAAAAGGAACTGTCCTAGGAGAGCTGATGCATTTGGCTTACTGCACCCACCTCCCCACCTCTTGCTTCTTCCTGCCGTAAGCGACCTTCCTTAGCTTTCAATATTTGCCTGACCCTCCCTGACCAGCGAAACTTCATACCCCAGGTCATTTGTGCCTTCTTGTCACCCATAGGCCAGCAGGATATGCTTCTCCAAGCACATATTCAAAGTTGAGTTGACTTTTTATTTCTACAACTTGAGTCTAAGCAACACTCTACCCTCCCTCTGGGATACGGTTGTGGTCTTAGCTGGCTCTCCTATTCAATGGTGGCCTTCTTGAGGCTATGGAACCTCAATAGAACCTTCTTGAGGCTATGGCTCAATAGAACCACATGAGTACATCTTCCTGTGATTAAAAAAAAAATGACATGTTGCACATCTCTGAAAGTAGCAGAAGTCCAAACTACAAACTCATTTTACTTGTCTCCTGCCTCCATCAGCATTAACAAGTACACATTTATTTCCCGTGAATATCTCATGGCACCTAGGGTAGTGCACTGCCTGCAACAACACCTGAGAAATGGTGACTAATGGACCAAATTCTAAGTCTTACCAAAGTCTTCATATTCCAACTTGGACTGTATGGTTTGTGGTGGCCAATTAGCTTTAATAAAGCTTAGTTCTCAGCACTCTAATATAAATTAGAAATAGTAATATATGTGTTGTTCAAAATATAATGATCATGTCTAAGAAGCTGGCAAAGCAGGATACAGCTAAGTATAGATGAAGAGGTGGCACCAAGGAGCCCTTCAGCCATTGCTATTGGATATAAAATACCAATTTGGAGAGCAATGTGGCAATATCTCATAAAGTTGAAAATGCACACATTCTATGAGCTGGCTATTCCATTTCCAAGCAAACCCTAGAGAAAATGTAAGCTCAGGGAGACCAGCACAATGTTTGTGGAAGTATTATTGTAGTGACAAAAATGAGAAGGAACCTAAATGTTCATCAAAAGTTAAATGGGTAAATAAATAGAATATCCATTGACAGGAATATTATAGGGTATAGCAAAACATGAACTATAGTCATGTGTATCAGCGTGGATGAATCTCAAAACCAAAGTATTGAGTGAAAAAAGTCAGGATACCTATTATGAACAGTATTTATGTGAAACTTAATAAAATACAAAATGATACTGTATGTTGTATAGCAAGAGATGTAAAATGGAGAGTGATGAACATCAAATTTAAAATAACGGTTACTTCTGAGCTAAAAGGAAGGACATAGGTTGGGTTATTATTCAAAGAGACACTATTGTTATCTGTTATGTTTTCTTTATTACGTTGGGTAGTGACAGCAGAAGTGTCTGTGAATTAAATTCTTATACTATTTCATTTTAAAATGAGAGGAGAAAAAGGAAAACTAATTCTAAACATCTTCATTACAAGGCCCTGAGCCATGAGCAGCAGGTAACAGGCTGGGGAGAAAAGGGCATTGGACAAGGTGACTTTCTACTGTACTGTAAAGAAGTTGGTGATAGATTTTGGACACATTATTTGATCCACCTGGGTATCAGTGTTCTTGTCTGTGCAATGGGGATTGTAATGTCCTTTCTATTCACAGGGTATTTGTGGAGTTTCAACGGGATGACAACTCTAAAGGTGTTTCTGAGAATTACTAGCTAACTCATGTCAAAAAAGAGCCCTGAAGTTAATGGAGGAGAAAGATTAGGAAAGCAAGTATAATGAATGGAAGGCCTTTGAAGGAATTGTTCTCTGTGGAATAAGGAGGCCTCCTAAATGACATGCGTATGCTTTAAAAGTTCAGAACAGCTGCCCATGTCAAGCACCGTATTCCGTGTAGTTCCAGAGGGTAGGAACGGAGGGACGATTCATTAGCACCTAGAGAACTTCCTAACAAATGAATCTCTCAATCACTGGATCAGGGAACTCCACCTACCAGAAATTCTTAGAAATCATTCTCAGAGAACAGGGAAGGGTGGAGTAGAGAGCTATGGGTCCCTTCCAAGTCTCTGTCCTTGTTCGATGGTCCTAGCACTTTCTGAAATGCTTCTTGTGCTCTCTCCATTAGAGAAACCCCGAAATAACCAAGCCACTCAAATGACGTCAAGAACTGATAGGAACGAACAGATGGCTGTGATAGCATTTCAAAGTGTTGTGTTTTTGTTATGTTCAGAAGAGGAGGAAAGAAAAATCTCGAGTAGAAATCATAAATATTAGCTTTAGTTAACCAATTATTTTTATAATGAAGTTAGTATTTGGCCATCTGGATGAAATCATACTGCAAAGGATGGCAAGGCACCTGGGACGAAGGGAGGGAGGCAGAACCAACAGCTCTGAGGAAAATCACTTCCCGGATTCTAGTACACAAGAACCCTCCCTCCCAGGAAATTGTTAAAGAGAGAAGGAAAGCAGGGGCCTGGAGAGACCGCCCCCACAGAGACAAAAAGAGCAGCATCCGGACGAGTGGTACCGCAGTGCAGGCAAGCTCTTTCAAATACATTTCTTCTATTTACTGTTTCCCCCAAATTTTACCATTTTAGAAACAGTATGATGTAAGAATGATAGCTCTTACATATGGAATAAGAGTGCTTGGGTTCAGATCCCAGTTCTGCTGCATACTAGGTAGTGACCTTGGATAAGTTGAGGTTTTAGTAAACACACACACATCCACCTATCCACTCACCCATCCCAAACAGCTTAGCATACAGTAAGCACCCAGTTGGCTCCTATGGTTATCAATGCCTACTTCCTCTAGCATTCTCCAGTACTACAAATTTTCAGCAATATATGGACCATCTTAACATGGACCATCAAATTATATCCCTATCACAAGGGTAATTTTTAATAGAAGAGTACTAAGAGAGGGATCTGGCTATGAAAGGGACAGAGAGCGAGAAACCGGTGCTGAGTGGGGTGGGGGTGGGGGTTCCTTCTCCTTCAGAATTTGATGATGGGGTCAGCCCTTGGAAGAAAAAGCATGCTCACTATCCCACAGCCATGTCAATTGCCTCTGAGTCTTATGGGTCTCTCCCAGTGATTGGTTCTTTCTGGATAGGTTTTCTAGATGAATATTTGGATGCTCTCTACAGAATGGGGATGACAGAGAACCATGGAAGAATTCTTTTCTGTTAGAGCCAAGAAATGAATGAAGCTCTGGTCTCCCATGCTGCAGATCATGAGGCACCAGCACTCCTGAGCTGACCTGGCTACTTTTGCCCTACTTTCTATTAGTCTTCTGATGGTGGAGGCAACGGGTTATTTTAAGAGGAAAGAGAAAAATGAGTAGAGACCGTTCTTGTGGACTACAGAAAGAGTATCCAAACAAGTTACTCATGGGGAAGAAATCATCCTTCAAACAATATCTTAGCTGCCATCTAACTCAAACTTCATTGGCATGATCATGATCATTTTTCAAATGAAGAAACTGGTTTCCAAGACAGTACGATGGCTTTCCTCTTGGTGACCTAGTGGCAGAGTTAGACTGAGATCCCAGATTTCGTTCTAGGACTTTTTTCCCTTCAAACTGGGGTTGGCATACTATGGCCATTGGCCAGATCATGAGCCAAGAATGTGTTTTTGTTTGTTTGTTTATTTGTTTGTTTTTAAATGTTTGAAAACAAAATTAAACAAATAACTGTACTTTGTACACAAAAAATTATATGAAATTCAAATTTCAGTGTCAATGAAGTTTCATGCAATACAATCACCCTCATTCATTTACATATTGTTTATGGCTGTTCTCATGCTAAAAGGGCAGTAATCATTTAGCTGTGACAGAAATTTTTATGGCCCTCACAACCTAAAATATTTTTATTTCAACATTTACAGGAAACATTTGCAGATATCTGTACTAAAGCATATTTCTCCTATGCATGGGAAATAGGGTTAGAAGTGAAAAAAGGAAATGAGGTATCTTTAAGGTGCATAATTTTAAAAGTTCTGCTCTGTGCTTTGAATGGCTTGCTCACAAAATCCACACTGTTCCTCTCACATACCCAGAGGCAGTCACTCCCCTCTCACTCCAATGGGAAAGCTAATAATGAGAGTGTTAATTGTGTTTCTGGCCAATAGCTCCTAATGGGCTTCTATTCTACTGGCAAAGGAAGACTGAAAGAAAGATGTGACTATTCTATTGGTCAATGAGAACCAAGGAGCCATGATGTTCCAGTCCCTCCCTCTGGAAGGATCCTGATCAAATGTTATTGGATATTAAATATGCATTACTGCAAGCATTAATTGAGGATTTAATATGCTCCCTAATTAAAATTTGGTGGAGGGAAGTTCATCATATTTAGAAACACAGTATTAAAAAATCCTCAGAAACTTAATAAAATTATACATCGGAATATCTTCTCTGAAATTAATGAGCCAAAATATTATAGCCAAGCAGGAGTCAGCCGTGTCTGGAATTCTGAAGGTCATTTGGAGTCATAAAAATGCAGTTTTCAGTTTTATGGTTTCCGAACAATAATAAGGCTGAGGAGAAATCTGGCAGGAAGAAAAAAAAATCATCTTTGCTACACATAGCAATTAATATAATAAGAAGCCATAAGCTGGTGACTAAGGCTGATAGCAGGTCCAATGGGGAGCTCTGTGTTTCCAATAGTAGGTGGATGTGTGATGAGTCAGGTGGGGCTGGAGCAAAGCATGGTAACTTTCAGGGGGAATTTGGTCATAGAGGGAAGGAAGAACAGGAGAAGAGAAATGTCAGAAAAGGGGGAAGAAATCACCCTAATAGTGAAACCACCGGGAAGGAACAAGCACCTCAGGAAGCAGTGTATTTGGTCACTGAAAAAATTTAAGTGGAAAAGTCTCTAGAATCTTGGAGTGACGATTCACACTGTGGGTGGAGTTGACCTAGATAGTATTCAAGTACTCTTCAGGATTCAGATTTTGAAATTCTATGACCTTTGATGGACAGTGCAGTGACTTTCCTCTTGATGACCTAGAGGCAGACTCACTTTCAGGTGCCTAAAAAAAAGGATTGGGGACCTTAGACTCCTTCCTTAATACTTATTTCCATTTAGGGCTATATCTCATCTCCCAAACAACCATGCTCTCTACCCTCTCTTTCACTTAGACCTTGCTGTTATTCCTGAAATGCTGTGGCCTCCTCCACCCCATGCCATCAGCACTCAGCCACTTTTCCAACCTGGGACACAAGTCAAGGTGGAAGTACTTATTTTACACTTGATCACTGTGGAATGAGTCCCAGGGGTGGCTTCTACCTTTCAAATGGTCTATTATAAGGAAGTGAAAGACTTCTACATGAAAATTACAAAATGCTGATGAAGGAAATGAAAAACATGCAACAAAGGAAAGACTTCCCATGTTCATGGATTGGAAGAACTAATACTGTTATTAATTATTTAAAAAATAATATAAGTAATAATTAATATTGTTATTAATTATGTTATTGTTAAAATGTCTATGTTATCCAAAGGGATTTACAAGCTCAATGAAATCCCCTTCAAAATACCAATGACATCCTTTACAGAACTAAAGACAAACAATTCTGAAATTCTATAGAAGCACAAAAGAACCAAATAATCAAAACAATCAGAACAAAAAGAAGAAAGCTAGAGGTATCACCTTATTTCAAGAGATAGTGTAGAGCAATTGTAATGAAAACAGAACAGTACTTCCATAAAATCAGACATACAGACCAATAGCACAGATTAGATGTTTAGTCAGCTTTTTTTCCTGCTGTGACTAAAAGACCTGATCAGAACAACTTTAGAGGAGAAAAAGTTTTTTTGAGGGTTCATGGTTTCAGAGATCTCAATCAATAGACAGCTGACTCCATACCTCAGGGTTCAAGGTGAGGCAGAACATCATGGTGGAAGAGTGTGGCAGAGGGAAATGCCTCACATGATGATCAGAAAGGAGAGAGAGAGAGAGAGAGAGAGAGAGAGAGAGAGAGAGAGAGAGAGAGAGAGAGAGACTGCACTGGCAGGTTTCAAAAGATACACCCTAAGGCAGGCCCCCAGTGACCTACCTTCTCCAGCCACATCGTCCCACCTGCCTTCAGTTACCACTCAGTGAACCCTGTCAGGGGATTAATTCACTGATTAGGGTAAGGTTCTTATAACCTAGTCATTTCTCCTCTAAACCTCCTTGCATTTTCTCAAATAAAAGCATAAGCTTTGGGGGAACACATCATATCCAAACTATAACAATAGAGACCTTGGAAATAAACCCAGGCATCTACAACCAACTCACTCTTCACAAAGGTGCCAAAATCATATATCGGAGAAAAGATACTTCTTTAATACATGGTGTTTGGGAAACTGGATAATCATACACAGAAAATGGAAATTTGACCCCTATCTCTCACTCTGTACAAAAATAAATTCAAAATAGATCAAAGACTTAAGTCCTGAAACTATGAAACTACTCAGAAAAAAATACAGGGAAACATTTCAAGACAATAGAAAATGATTCTTTGGAAGTGATCTCAAAAGCACAGGAAACAAAATCAAAGATAGATGAGTGGAATGACATCCAATTAAAAATCTTCCGTACATAGAGGGAAACAGTGCAGAGACAACCTATGGAATGAGAGAAAATATTTGCCAACTATTCTTCTGACAAAAGATTAATATCAAAAATATATAAGAAACTCAATTAAATAATCCAATGATCTGACTACACCTCTCAAAAGTACAAATGGCCAACAAAAATAAGAAAATGTGATCAACACCATTATCTAAAAGGAGAATGCAAATCAAAACCACAATGGAATATCATCTCACCCCTAGAATATACAAATGCCACCCCATAAAAGTGGACAAATCTTGGCATAGAAGCACAACTTAACTTCTCTGAGACTTAGTACCCTCCACTTTAAAATTAAGATGCAATAGTCCCTAACTCCCCAGTCCTATTGGTAAACGCAAGGAATGGTGCCTATAGCACCCAGGAAGCTGCAAATCCTCAGAAAGGGCTTAATCCCCACAAAAGAAAACAGTGGCAGGGAACAGTGTGACACCAGACAGAATGGTCTAAAGTTTCTTTCTTTTCCTGTCCTGGCTTTCTTTTCTGAAATGTACCTAGGTCAAACCTTGACCTGACAAAGGGACCATAATTAGGGATGTCAGAGAGGCTCTTTTTCCTGCTGCTCAAAATGCATAAGATGAAACTGCACACCTAGTTACCAACTAACTAAAAAGAGTTCAAACCCAGGAAGCCATCTCCTGTACATTCTTATCCTAGCCAGAAGCATCAGCTCTCTGTGGTGGTGGCAGTGGTGTGGTCAGCCATGGAAGACATGCCAAGACATAGCAACAATGCAAAATGCAAAACCCCCTCTTAGGCCAGGACTTGAGACATGAAATGGGCAATGGAGGGAACTCTGGTGCTCCTTCCTTTTTTCTCAGCTATGTTTAAAGTAGGGAGTGTGTGTACTCCATGCACCCTTGACTATTCCTGACATCTAATCTACATCAAACAGCATGGGGATCCCATTGACAGGCAAGCCGGTATGCAAAGCCTAATCCCTAACACCCTATCTTTGCCCAGAACATTAGAAAAATTGCTACTGTTCAAAATGCTGCACCTTTTAAAGAATTCTCATTCCCAGGGACCGTTTGGCCTCAGCAGTTACTGTGCTCACATGTACTCCCTGGCTTCAGTATTAGGAGCTGAGCTACCTCTAGATGACCATCACCTATTCAGGACCCAGGCTGAGACTGAATGCTGTTATCTCTATCACCAAATTCTTAGTGTGTGGAAGAATCTGATTTGTTGCAAAACAACAACAACAACAACAAAAAAAAAAAACTGTTAGAGGGGTTGGGATGGATTCTCTCAAGTTAATCTGTAATTTTTTTTTTTTTTTTTTTTTTTTTTTTTTTTTTACAGCTAAACAGTGGCTTCTCAACCAATTGGTCAAGTACCTCAGCTCCAGCTTGTATCTTGGAAAATACAAAATTTTTCGAAAAGGATATCATGCTGGAGAATGAGAAAGATGTCATTTTAATATCAAAAAGTAAGGAATGAAACCAGGTCTTTGAGAGCTGTAAGAATAATTCCTCCATTGAAATAGGTCAGAGAAAACCCCTTTCTTCTCATCCAGAGAACCCCACAGAGGGTGAACTGAGGAGACATTTAAATGGAGCACTTTTATTTAACTTTCGGTTTCTGTGATTAAAATGATGTCAATATGTAATCAGATATTAATGACATTCTGACTTAGGCTAACCTCAGCTGAAATCCAGCAGGTTGATAGTCTTTGATCAGGTTTACTAACCTAAACAAGAGGAAAAAATATTCATCTATATGGGGCCTGGGCTGTGGCCTAGAAGGTGGAATAAAAGGGTCTCCAGAGAAAGAAACCGTGATTTGAACCGATGTGATGAGGACACATGTAAGAGTCCCAAACACCATGCTTTTCCCTGACATTGCCCTTGGCTAGGTGTAGCCTGGGCTCTCAGTAGATTTTTTTCATGCTACCTGGTTATATCTGCATCAAGGGAAGAACAAAACAAACAGACCACTTTAAATAAATGGTTATTTCATTAGCCTTTCCTCTAAGTAATGGCAAGGAGCATGGCCCTGGATGACCTGCTTTCTCAACGTTGCTCTACCAATTACCCGGATGTCTCCTCAGACAAATGGTTTTGGAACACACTTTCCTAAATCTTAAATTATCTCCCTTGCTACTTTACAGGGAATGATGGTAGGAATAAAAGAAATGATGCTATGTCAGGTTAGAAGTAATAAATATTCAGAAGATATTATATTATGATTACAGCTTTTTCACGGCTCAAACTATGGCTTAAGCAAATTTGTCTTTGAAGGATTTTTCCACTTACTTTTCAAATGGAGACATAGGCATGAGTTTGAAATGCCTCTTTGTCTTTAAAGTGAACTTATTCTGACCTTTTGAGTGAGTGGCTTGTCACATTTTATCTGTCTCCTAAATGGGATTGTAAAGTCTGTCCTTCAGGGTGATGCCCGCAATGGGCAGCCGGGCCGTTTGGCCAGTCCCCTGGGTTGAGTGCCTGCTATCACAGAAATGCTGAGCCCAGACCCTGAACGCTAGTCCAGATGGATTGACTTGTCCAGCAGGGAATGGTGTCTCTGGTCATTCAGAGACAACTCTGACACTTGCTTAACAATTTAAAGTTTACAACATGTGCCTTCACGGATATGGTCCCATGAGATCTTCCAAACCATCGTATAGGTCAACAGACTGGCTATTTTTACTCCTGTTTTAAAGATGAAGTGAACTGAGACTCAGAAAGGTTAAGTGACTTGTCCTAAATCCACAGCTGGCAAGTAATAGGGCAGGAAAAGACCTAGGCCTTGCTGAATCTGTGTTGCCTCCACACTGCACGTAATGTCCAACATAGAGCACCCAGGGTGACTTGTACCCTGCTCACAACAAAACTTACTGACATTTGTTCCTAGAGGGTATGATATTCAGAAGGCCAGCTCCTATAAGAATCCTGTCCAAGAAGGCTAATCAAATCTGGCCTAAGGTCAGCTCTTTCCTTCTTTTCAATTGCAAAACTAAGCTGCAATTAATATGCAAAAGATGATGATGACACTGAATTGGATAAAATATTGAGAGAAATTACAGTTGTAGGTTGACTGCTAATAGCTGCTGTACCTTTAAGAAATATAGTCATCTAACAAGACATTATTGGGTTAAAGGACTACCTAAATGTCACTCATGATCTCTTGTATTGATTGTTTATACTCAATATCCTTCTTCTTTCATTCTCCAATGAAATAGGTTCCTATTCATCTTCCCACACTACTTCTCTCTTCCAGGACTGGATCTTTATTGTTTTCTTCCATAGGGAAGCATGTGACTTTAAATCAAAATAAGAGGCAGAATAATAGAGGGCCTCACATCTGGCTTCGTAACTCAGTATCAAAATATCCTACAAGTCCTCAAAAAGCAGCTATCAAGGGGCATAAAGGAAACAATAAACATGAAAAGAACAATAGGATATTTGAAAAAGAGAAAAATATCTCAGTCAGCAGAGACTGACACTTTTATGATGGCTACCTTGGGGGAAATACTGTAAGAAAAGAAGTTATCTTACATTTCTCCCTAAACCAGGGAAGTAGAAACCACAATTCCTTCCCTTCCTTCCATCAGAAACAGCCTGGGGACTGCCTGCTTCTATCAGTGGGTCTAGAGCGCTGTGTCCCTAGCAGAGGAACACAGTCACTTGTAACTGATGGGTTCAACAGAGAATTCAAGAGGGAAGGTTGACTTCCTGATTTGGCATGCAGCTTGGGTCACCTAGGAGGCTGAGAGGACCAGGACACTGACTTAGCTAATCCTAAAATACCTAATTAACTCCTGAGTGGCAAGAGGTTGTAACCAGGTTAACTTCACACCTGGCTTCTGTACTTAATGCCACAGTAACACTCCTGTCAATTTGGGGTCCAATTAGGTCTCGGCTTACCTTACTACTTCCATAAAAAGTTGAAGTCTCTGTATAACAACCAAGTTATAGGATCCTTGCAAGAAGAGAACTATTTTTTTCTACATTTGTAACTATCCCACCCCTTCCCAGTCTCTAGCACAGTACTGAACTCCGAGGTCCTTTATTCCACAGTGCTTTCCTTTGGAGGCAGGACTGCTATCCTATTTACCTATATTTCCCCAGAGCCCTGTGCAAAGCCTTGCAAATCATGGGTACTTAACAAATATTTGCTGAATTACAAGTCTGGTGCTCAATGAAGCCTTGTTTAACTCAAATAGTAGGTAAGACTTTAAAAATTGATTCCATACCTGCCTTGACAAAGACAGCTAAGAAATGGGTAAAAATATAACACATATTTTGGGTACACTCCACCTGTTAGGTTCCTCTCATGTTATAGTCAGCATTTTTTTTTTTTTGCCACTGTGACCAAAAGACCTGTCAAGAACGATTTAAAAGAGGAAAAGTTTATTTGGCGTCCATGGTTTCAGAGGTCTTGGTCCAAAGATGGCTGATTCCATTGCTCTGGATCCAAGATCATGATGGAGGGACATGAAGTAGTTCAGGACATGGCAATAAGGAAGGAGAGAGAATTTTACTTACCAGGGACAAAATATAAATCTCAAAGGTATACCCACAGTGGTGCCCTTCCTTCAGCCAAACCCAATTCCTATTAGTGGATTAATGCACTGATTGGGTTAAAACTCTCATAACTCAATCCTCTCATCTCTGAATTTTTTTGCATTGTCTAACACGTGAGATTTTAGGGGACCCCTCATATCTAAACCCTAACATTCAAGTGTTTTCTCTCTACTGTCTCATTTATAATCACATCAGCCTTTTTGAGGTATTTGTGTGTGTGAGTGTGTGTGTGTGTGTGTGTGTGTGTGTGTGTGTGTGTGTTTTCTCATTCTGCAGATGGTTAACTTAGAGATGAGCACAGTAGCCCATGGTCTTAAAACTAAAATCAGGATCTAACAAAATATTTCTAGGATAAAAGACACCAAAGAGGAAAAAGTGTAAATCTGGTCCTTTGCCCACTTCTGCGGTCCTTCAGATAGTTCCCATAGCCAATGCGACTGATGGTGCAGAAATCAGTTATCAAGTCAAAAAGGCAGGCTGCAGATAGATAAGGCCTGCAAAAATGGACAGAACATGACATGCCTCGCTGGGAGGACTGATGGAAAGGATTGGGATTGCTTCCGAGAAATGTGCTGATTCTTATCCAGCAGTGACTGCGCCCTGACCTTTTCTGAGGAAACACATCTAGGAAAATGTTTGTAATGGACTCTTTCCTTTTTCTCCCTCTGCAGTCCTGTCATGGAACCTGGGGGCGCTCTACCACTGAGCTACATCCCCAGCACATTTTTTTTTTTTTACATTTTATTTTGATAAATTAAAAATTAAAATTTTTTTGATAAGTTACCCAGGCTGGCCTCAAACCTGTGATCTTCCTGCCTCCCAAG
Organism: Urocitellus parryii; assembly: GCF_045843805.1. NCBI lineage: Eukaryota > Metazoa > Chordata > Mammalia > Rodentia > Sciuridae > Urocitellus > Urocitellus parryii. The sequence goes on from NC_135543.1 coordinate 27,887,027, forward strand.
TAGCTGGGATTACGGGTGTGCCTCCTCTTTTAGATATAGAAAGCTAAGGGAGGGGAAAAGGAGGGACAGTTCCTTAACAATGCTCTTAGGCAGACAATGATCTATAACAACACAAAATGATTCCCATGCCCATGATGGTCACAGTCACCAGTGAGCTTGCAAGTGGAAGAGTAGAGGGACTCAGAGGGCTGTGAGCAGCTGTGTTTCCCACAAGGGTCCCCCTATGCCCAGAAATTATCCTTCTAAATATATATATATATATATATATATATATATATATATATATATATATATATATGCCAACATTTATTTAATTATAAATATATGCAATAGGTATATTGCTTTTAAAGCTGATGCTTAAAATGAATGGACAGTGTGAAACAAGTTGAAGAATCACTCATTATTGTGTATATAGCACTGTCTTCTAGGGATCCAAATCAGAGTGGAAGGGCTTGCACCTCTGTGTCAGCACAGCCTGCCTTGGGACTCAGCTCCATCATTTACCCTACTGTTGTGCAGGAGTGGATTTTCTCATCAGTCACTTCCCTTGGACTGAGGCTCGCAGCACACTACCTGCCCACTGGAGGTCATCAATATATGCTTGATGAATAAGTAATGGAATGAAATGATAAATATGATGGATCATTACATATTCACTTCAACTAAAGAATGTTTATACTTTTAAAAAATGGAAAGCAAATATGTATATTTCAGATGTTTTTTAAAGACTTGAAATGAACTGAGGTCCCCAAACTCATCTATTCTATAAATGCTAAAATACATTTAGTCAAAAATGGAGAGGGGATTGGAGAGAGATCCATAATGAACCAAGCTTGGGAATTTAAATAACTTCAAGTCTGATCTTTAAAGCAGGATTCCAGGTTTATAAGATGCTGACACACACTGTGTGCCTTCACAAAGGTGTTGTATTGTGTAGCCAAATATATCTGATGAGGGTAATCATCTTCAGGTTGTATCTATTAACATGTACAACACTCTTCTTGTACAGAAGACAGTTGAGTTTAGTAGGCATTTAAGAATTTTGCAGGGTTGGTGCATGTCTTGCTGCATATTAGTTTTTTTTTATACATTCCTTCCAGAAACTTCTATAATATTTCTAGGACATAGTTTTAAAAGATAATTGATGGGATCCCAAACAAATAACAGCTGTTCCTGCCCTTAAAAGTATTATAATTAAACATAAACAGAAACAGGTATGTTGATATTAATGGTAGCTAATATTAATTCACACCTTGGGTTGACAGCACACACAAAATGTAATGTAATTTCTTTAGAAAGAAGCTGTATTTAGATATTAAGAAAAGAAAAACAAATTAGTCCAGGCCCTATGACATAGGCTAGAAGTTACTTTCTTAAGTAAAAATTCAGTACCTGTGTGATATCTCAGCATATATACAGCCCTCTACAACCACAGGTTATGTTCATAGATTCAACCAATCGCAGAACAAAAATATTTGGAAAAAATTGTATCTAAGATCATGAGCAAATGTTTTTCTTGTAATTATGCCCTAAACAATAACTATAATAATTACTTATGTAGCATTTGCATTGTATTAGGTCTAAGTCACCCAGAGATTATTTAAAGTATAGAGGAGGATGAGTTTAGGTTATATGCAAATACTAATCCTTTTGATAGAAAGGACTTGGGCATCCTTGAATTTTGGAATATACAGGGATCCTCTAATCACTCCCCTGTGGATACTGAGGAATGACTGTATGTCACCCATGCACACACACTCCCTCACAAAGGAAAAGCAGAAACAAAAACATGGTTATTTGAGATTTTATCACATACTTAAATTTCTGATAAATGTAAAGGTTTCCATCTTATATGGATGGCATCCTTTAATAAATCACCACTCAAATGGTAAGCACAATAACCTTTTCAGGTGGCATCTATCTTCCCTACCATATTAGTTTTCTTGGTGAAGCCAAAGGTCTTGCCTGGATCACACCCTCTTTCTTTAAATTCCTCAGTCACAGAAAACTCCTCTAGCCCAAGATTCACAATATCAGTATTGTCTCCTGTGAAATGTGCTTCCTCTTTCTCTCACTGGACAGATCCTTTCTCCCTTGGTTCTAGGCGGAAGAGCACTTCTTGGGGGCCTTGTCTGACTCTGCCAATCTAAATTGGGCACTTTCCATTATTCTGTCTCATTGTTTCTGGGTCTTATAATCACAAATATACATTTTAGTATATGTTTGTTTTTCATTAAATCAAGCTTTGTAAAGACAGGGGCTGTGTCCATATATTTTCCACTTACCTCCAGTAAAGTTAGAACACTTTCTGGCATGGACTTTATATGAACTCAGTAGATATTTGGTGAATAAATTCACGAAAGATTGAATGACTTAATAAAAAAATTTAAAAAAAAAACCAGAACACCAAACTAAACACCAAGAAGTGGCTACATACTCATGTACCTCAGTTCATATCAGTGCTTGGCAGGTCTAAAAAGTTCTCCCATAGGAAGGCATCTGCTTACTCTAATGATGTGATTACTGCCTAAAACTTGTTCAGAATTCTCCTTTTGATGGGTTCTTTAAAGCCTGATTCAGGGTGTTCTGATTTGGGGAAATAGGCAGAAATTATTCAGAACTGAATCTAGAGAGCTTGAAGGAAGCTGAGTCATATTTGGGGGGGCAGTGAGCGCCAAGAATCAAAACTCATCATTAGGCCTGGAGGACAATTTCCAAATTGGAAATCCTTGCCCATCCTATCATCATGGGGATTATTACAGAGACACTGGGATGTACATGAAAGTAGGCAACACTGACTTGAATATTGATTTTAAAATGTGTATCTTAACTGTCACGTTTTACTTCCTAACTCACAGGGTCAATGAACGATCAGAACAAAGGTAACTGGTGTGTGTGAGGAGGTGCCATCCCAATCTCCTCGCTGGTTCCTAACTGTACAGGCAACATGGAGGCCAATCTGGTGGTCACACACCAACAGGGTTGCAAAGTCGTTATTCTAACGGATTTATCAATTTCCTATAAGACTTATTTGGGGGACCCTATTTGAGGAGGAAGAATAATTATTGAGTGGCATAACAAAGGTTCATCTGGTCTGGGTACGATTGCCCCCACAACCCATTCCTTTCTTGCACCATAATGAGATCATGTGTGAAAACCTAAATTATGTAAATGAAAAGGCTCCACTAATACCGCTGAAATATTCCTGGAGTGTTACACTTGACAACCTCAAAGTACATTTCACACTGCTAATGACTTCATCACTAACACAACTGCCATGAGTCAAGCAGTTTCCATGGCAACGCCCTAGTACAGCTGTTTACCCATATAAAGTATTGCACCTACTTAGTTACATATACAGACAGATCACTAGATTCCTAGGTACTGAAATTGAAATAATTCAATTTTCAATGTCTCTCTTTATGAAGTGATTCTGCCAGCTATAGGGATTAGCATATCAATGTGACTTTGACAGGGGTTGCTGCAAAAGACATATTTTGCAGGCACTTCATGTCAATTAGAGCCCTAACTGTTTCATGGAATAATCATTCCTGCCAGATTAAGGTCGGGCTGCAAGGTAATTTAATTGGTGCCATTATATGAAGAAAAAAAAAAAAAAGCTCTAATAGAGTGCATGCATACACTGTCTCTGCCAGGAAGGGCGGGGGCAGCACACAGCAAATGACTGAAAAGAATTACCTTCTTAGCCATTTAGAAAGGATTTAAAAACACCACACATGCCAAGATAGGAACCTCTGAGATGTTATTTCCTCAATTACCTGGGAGGAGAACTTTGAAGGAGAGAGAGGGTGCTGGCCAGTTTGTGGTTTTCTCCAAAGGATTTATTTTCCCAGAGGAACCCAGAAGAACATGACGAAAATTCGATTGATTCGTCACTGCAAGTCCCTCAGAAGCTTGGAATGCTCTGTTCAAATTTGCAGAGGCGGGGATTGGTCCTAGGATGGGGGAAAGAAGTTCACAAAGCTGACATGGAAGATCCCCAAAGTGCCAAGGAGGGGTGTTCAATCACCGTTCCCTCTCTCTCCTTGAAGAGTATCAGGGACCTTATGCCCTTACTGTCCTCTACTAGGATTTTCTAATATAATCCCTTGTTGCCTGGGATGGGAGGATGGGGTGGGGCTCACATCATCTCCAGCTCCCCACTCTTGGGGATCAGGAGAAAATGCTGAGCTTTTGAGGAGGCAGGAGCAGTGAGTATTACCACACATGATTCCCAGTCTTGCTGGGGAAAAAATAAGGGAAATAATTCTCAAAGAGAAAGATAATGAACCAGAAGGCATGTTCCATTACCAGTGAACAACCTTTAACTCATCCACGCTCACTGTCATTCCCTGTGATTATCATGCAATTATTTATGGGAGAAAGAGATGGACGTGGTAATCTCCTCTTTGTTTCTGCTCTTTAACTGTTGCTTCTCAATAGAAAATAGTCCCCCAATTTGAAGTGCTCTGGACCTGTTAAAGCCTCATGCATCCTAAATTGTGAGAAAATGAACCAGGCAGTTAATCACACTTGACTTTATATCATTAGTTCTTGGTTTATATTTTATATGTCTTTATCTTTACCCCCAACATTGACTAGTGGAGGCTAAGAATTGTGTTTCTTTCCCATCCTTCCCTATCTTTATTTTTTCCTGTATCTCTGTAGCACCCAAATGCCAGCACATGACCCACATGACAGATGTTCTGTATTCTACTCTAACATTTGTTGGTGATTCTTAAAACCATTTAAAAAACAACTAAGCAGTGAACCTTGGAGGATACAGCTCATGCAAGGAAATTACTATTTGTCAGTGATGGTTTCTAATGTCCCTAATTTTCCAAATTGGGGAAGGTATACAAGTTTGTCTAAGGCAGCACTGTCTTATACAAAAATATAAGACACAGGTGAAATTTTATTTTTCTAGTAGCTGTATTAAAAAAGTAAAAACACACAGTGGATATTAATAATATATTTTAACCCAATATATCCCAAATATCATCAAGTAGTCAACATGAATACTGTTAATATGTTTACATTCTTTTTTTTTTTCATGTCAAGAGTTTGAAACTCTGCATGTTTTACACTGTCAACAGATCTCACTTGGGACTGGCCACATTTCAAGTGCTCTGTAGCCACTGGGTCTGGAGGTCGTAGGTTGAACAACAGGGGTCTAAGTTTTCATTTCCAGTTAGTAGCAGAGTCAGAAACAGAAGTCACGTCTCCTAACCCTCTGATACTCTTCAATACACAAGAGAAGCAAACAATTTCCATAATGCTCATCCTGCCTCACTCTTCCTGAGTCTTGCAATGTACCCAGCCTCAGCCAAGAACTGGACCCAGCAAACACCTCAAGAAAGCAACGAGGTGCATCAAACCTCTAAGAAGTTTCAGGAGAAATTTAGTTTGCCTTGCTTTTAACAATGCGGCCTTAAAACAGTACAATAGAATCTTTTAAAGGTTGTTGGGAGGAGGGAAGATGAGCCACAGAAGGGATCTGGCAGTTGAAGGCTGGTCAAAGTTATTATCAAGAACTCATTGACTTTGTCCACTTTGTCAGCAAGGGAGGCCTCAGCCCAGTTCTGTATTCCTTCTCAGTGTCACAACTCCCATAGGAGATGGCTGAGTGGTCTTCTCGAGTTTTTCAGGTTTCTAACTTGGATAGTAACCGTTTAAGTGATACAGAAGAAGAAGGAGGAGAAGGAAAAGGAGAAGGAGGAGGAGGAGGAGGAGGAGGAGGAGGAGGAGGAGGAGGAGACAGAAACTCCCCCTGTAAACAAAATGCTTCTGTATGTAAAGGGGCTGCTCCATAGTCTCCCTGTTTAGAAAGGAGAAATCACGTAGCATTAAAGCAACTGGTTCAAAACCACTATGTTAGAGGCAGAGGGCTCAAGCACTAAAGGGCAGTTGTCCTGCTCTTAGCAGAACTCAGTAGCAAAGGGTGGCTTTGGGGATGGCCAGTGTACCCTAGGGTCAAGGATGGCCAGGGCTGGCGGCTGGCTGTGCTAGGTCCTGAGGTGCTGGAAAGACCAAATTTTATTTACAGCAGCCTATATCCAGGCAGAGGGAGAGGATGGGAAGGCACCTGGGAGAAAGGTCAAAGTATGGTGCTGCCCACTTGGCTCATCAGATCAAGGAGGGCCCAAGTGAGAGGGAGAAGAACTGTCGAGAAACCCTAGGGCCAGAGAGAAAGGGAAGTGGGGAGTCCACAGCTGGCAAGGGTGCAGGAAGGAGAATAGAGGGGCAGAGTAAAGCAGGATCACTGGATTCCCATGCTGCCTTGCGGCCTCAGCTTCTCTTCCCAAATTCCATCATGCCAAAATTTGAGAGAGTAAAGCTACAGGCAGCAAAGCCCAGGATACAGCCCTTTCCTCCCTGTGCCCATGAACTCTCCTGTCTAACAAGGAGCTCCTTTCTGGTGGCCACAAGCTGCTCCTCTCCCTGTGCCATTCAGGCTTGCCCTGCAGGGTCTTGAGCTACATGCTGCTTCCCCAGGCTGCCTCCTCCAAATCCAATCAGTCCATTTGTTTCTTTGAGGTGATGTGGTGACAATCAATATGCTGTTCGTGCAAGTTGCAGTAATTTCTCCCAAAATATTTACCAGATTTCACCTCGTTCTAATTAATGCTGGCAGGCAATCCCTCCTCCCACAAGGAAACAATTCCCTCTTCTGAGCAGGTGTGCAGTTATCCGTCATCCACGACAACCCAGACACAGGCAAACAGGAGAAACACACACCACCTTCCAGGGGCTATTCAGGAAAGGGTCTTTCTGTTTTCTTTTAAGTCTCTGTGGGGTTGGTTGGTTTGCTTTAAATGAGACAGCGTGTAAATGACTCTCCTTAGGAGAAGGGAGTTCTAATGAGCAAGGCTGGACCATTTTCCACTGGGTAATGACTATACCCAGGTAGCTGCTGGGAACAGTGATGTATTCAGTTGTCACCCTAATTTTACACTGGGGCTGGGTGGCCTGGTTAATATATGAACATAAATCTATCATCTGTTTTTACAGGTTCCCATTTGGAAAGCCAAAGTCTTAGGATAATGCATGCTTGGTATGTGAGTGATTGGCACAGCCCTTCCATTATTTCCATAACATCTGTGAGCATCTATGGGTACTGTATATTGTGACCCTAACACACACATGTACACATGCATGCACACACACACAGATATGCATACCTTAGAACCACAAATACCAGTTGAAAGAAATGCCCTCAGTCCCTCAACTTCTGCAAGGGAGTTGTAGGAGAATGAGTGAAGGAAAGGCAATATTCAGCTGAAAATGAGAGTATTGTCCCTTAGTCTCCTAGGAAATGAGGGTAGGGATAGTCTCTTAGCTTTATACAGTCACCAAAATTCTTAGATTCTAAGTTTTGAGGTTCAGTATAAATCAGAAATTATAATTGCAATTTTAACGAAGAAGGGAAGAGAGGCTACATGCAATGAAAGCTTTAGACCTGTACAGATGTGGGGCATAATAAGAGACGCCAAAGGAGGCTAGAGCTGGCAAAGACCAAATTCAAAATTTTGATACATAATTAAATCCAAATATCACCATAAGGTCATGTGATTACAAGAAAAAAAGATGAAAATAATGGATCATGGTAAAATGAGATTTTTGATTATGCTAATAGTAATATAGATGAATGGGAAGTCTCCAAGTGATAAATGAATATTTCCTAGGAAGTGTGGAAGAGGAATCCTGGAAAAGCACCTGACTGAATACAGTGTTTGTGGAAATCTATACTCAGATCATCAGCCAGCACTGTGGCATAGCAAGGGAAATTATCAAGCCAGAATGTATGAACTTCTAGAGCTGCTAGACAATCTAGGACACTATAGGAAACTTTTTAAAACTACCAATGTCCAGGATCCTAACTAGACCAGTTAGATGAGAACTGAGTCCAGATACAGGTGTTTTTCAAGTTCCTCAGTTGGCTCTAATGGGAAGCCAAGGTCGAGGAAATGTGGGGCAGCGGCTGATTCCCTCAATCAATGGCACAACATGTTCCCCAAAGGAGAGAGCTGGATAGGCACCGACCCTGAGGAATGTCATGCACCAAACTCTAGCCCTGGTTTCCTTCCTGTTGTCTGTAGGGAAGATCACCTGCCCCAGGAACAGCACAGTGGCTGATAGAATAATTCCTGGACTATTTGGAAGTACATCTTCTTTTATCAGTTCTATTGATGGGAAGAAGGCAGAATCACACTGGCTTCTCCTTTCTTCCTGCCCTCTCATCTCCCAACAATGCCACCCATTGAGGAAACTCAATCAAAACCAGATATCATGGAAACAATCTCCCTGGGTCAGCCCCACTGTGATGCAGAGTAAACAGGGGAGATAAAAGGGATGGGCTGGAGCTCAATGCTAAAGCCCCCACTGTGCCTGTGGCTTGTGAAGCACCCTCTAAGACCTCACTGCATCCTGTTTTGTTGGATACCTCCAAGACAGAGCTACTGCAGTGATTTGGGTATGATCTGAGTTAATCCTTCAAGGATTTAGGTGGTGGGAGCTTAGTCCCCAGTGTGTTGACATTAACAGGTGGGTACAATGGGAGGTCTTTGGGTCTTTGGGGCATACTCTCAGAAGGGATGAAGGCAGTTCCCATGGACTCATGAGTTAGTTCTTGTGAGAGTGAGTGTTTATTAAACCCTGAGCCTGACCCCTGCATCATTTTCTGACTTCCTGTTTGGCAGTGTGATCTCTTCTTCCTGCATGTGCTCCAATCATTAGATCCTCCCAGAGCTGAGCTGAAGCTGGTGCCATGTCCTTGAACCTCAAGAACTGTGAGCTAAATAAAGCTCTTTTAAAAAATAAAGTAGCTAACCTCAGATATTTCATTATAGTAACAAAAAGAAAACAACACCTGATGAATGCCCTACTCAATGGAAATATAATGCAAGTCATGATATATGACCCACATTTATTATTTTAAATGCTCTTATAACCACATTTGAAAAATAAAAAGAAGTGCAATGAATTTTAATACTATTTAATTTCATTCAACATATCCACAATACTATCACTTCAACATGTAATCAATATTACCAAGTTTAATAAGATACCTTAATTTTTTTTTCATACGGAAATCCAGTGTATTTTTTTAATTTATTTATTTATTTTATTGGTTGTTCAAAACCTTACACAGCTCTTGACATATCATATTTCAGACATTAATTTCAAGTGAGTTATGAACTCCCATTTTTACCCCAAATACAGATTGCAGAATCACATCAGTTACACATTCACCTTTTTACATAATGCCCTATTAGTAACTGTTGTATTCTGCTACTTTTCAGTGTATTTTTTATACCTACAATACTTCTCAATTCTGACATTTCAAATGCTCAATGATCATGGGAGCTTAGAGGGTCCCTATTAAAGAGCACAGTTTTAAGAACTCTCAGCTATTTCTTATGGTTAAAGTTTGGGGAAGGTGTAAGATTTTTGAGGTCAGAAAGAGTCCACCTTAGAGTACATCTACACATCTGAGATCTCACAAGAGTGCACAAGTTCTGACTGGACTCAGAACTTAAAGTGGGAAAACACAACAGAAACCTGCGGAACAGAAATTATAGAAGTCTGTATATTGTGATGCACTGTTGATGCCAGATTTAATAACATTTAAAACTACTTCACACATCATATTAAGTAGCTTCAGAATCATAAGCTATGTTATTGATCTGTGGGTTTCTTTTGGATGATGTTGAATGAGGATATATTAACTTGTAATAGTTTCTACTTTCACAATGAAGGAGACTGGAAGTGCTCTGAATCTGTCCTACTATGATCTTTCCAGAATTGGATGGAAGTTTCCTTGGAGCAGGTAATGATGCAGAATCTAGGGGCTGTGAGAAGTCTCAATAGGCCACGAGGCTCACAGTCATACACCCAGGGTGGTGTAATGATTAGTTCTGATGGGAGAGGGTAGAATGAGACAGGGGCTTTTAAAAGTGGCCTTGTCATGGCTTCTACTCAGGGATGGGCCTGTGAGTGTTGACTGCATTGCTAGTCTTCATATTCTACACATAATTTATAAATGTTTTCATATTCTTTTGATGTTTAATACATTCATACTGGGAACTCACACAAATGCACAAAAGGTGAATGAAAAAGGTGGAAGGAGGAACAGAAGGAAGGAAGTAAAGAAATGAGTGAGGGAGGGAGGGAAGGAGGGACAGCGGAGGTGGCACGTCAATGTTTTGGACCCAGAAGCTTTTTACATTACTAGACAAGGGTCACATTTGGTAAGGGAGTCTGCCCCTGACACAGGCAGGATTACTGCACTTCCCTGGCCACTAAGTAGTCTTGTTTCTAGTGATAGAGAAAGTGACAGTCATCTTTTATTTACCAAGGAATACTTTTAACTCCCCCAACTCCAACGTCTAAGAAAGGGACAGACTGATGACAAGCGTTCCCAACATATTTCGACTGACACAGTCACATAATTAAAATTTGATTGGAAAGGACCCGAAGAAACAAACAAAATTTCTAAACTTGTTTCCTATTTTATTCCCCCTGTGCTGACGATTCAAATGGTCTTTGAAAGCAGGAAGGGTCTCAGATGTTTTGTTGCTTGTGTAACTTACAGACCAGTGAGAGTTCTTCCTGATGTTTAGGGTGGTCATGGTGTGGCCTGAGACCCGAATGACACATCTGTGCACACACCACATGTGTACCAGATCCACGCGTGTCTAAGTGCGTGTGTCTATCACACTAGCAGCATACAAATAAGGTGGCTGAGTTGGAGATGTAGTGAGTAAACTCCAAGAATAGCAGGGACACTGTTAACCCCCAGAAAAATGATTTGGAATTTAAATAGCAAGTGTTCAGAAGTGATAGGCAAAATAAACCTGGAAGACTGTTTGCGATACAGATGGGATCTGATGTCTCCGAGCTGGGAGAAGCGCTGTCAGTATTTTGACAGACACCGAATGACTGTTTAGACTGATGTTCAGGACAGAGCCAAGGAGGTGCTGGTTGGTGAGGTTTGGTGCGCGTGGGGAGGGAGAGGGGGAGAGGCTGGAGACCTCTGTGACAGATTGACAAGCCTGCTTGGGAATTCTTTTCAAATTGGAGGGAGGGGAGAGAGGTGATATGAAGATAAAGGCCCAGTGAGAGGCTGGGCTGCTGGGCTGCTGGTGGCAGGGTGAAGCGAGAAGGGCAGACTTGCATTTACCAGGTCTCCCTCTTGGGGGATTATTAAAGAGGAAGAGCAGGGGCCAAAAGTCAGACCAAGCAGGGATAAGCATCACTTCCCTCATGCTTTATTTCTCTTTGCAGTTTGTGGCAAGCATGGCTTGTTTAGTGCTCCAGGAAGAAAAGCCCAGTGACAAATGCCTCCCAGGAGGGCTGAGGGTCAGGAGAGCTCAACCAGAGCTAACCATACAGAGGGAAAGTGTCCCCCTTCCAGGACTTGTACAAATGTCACCCCGAAGGGACAGAGTCACTCTGCACTCTGTGGCTTTTGCCCTCCTCTCCCAGCCTGTGCCTCACCCTCTTCTCTTTAATCTCAACTATCTATACTGAGGTCCCTTCTCCGGTGGTACCCTATCTCTTGGGGGGCTGCATATGGTTATGTCTTTGTTCTGATTCTTTGAGGCAGTATGAAATGTTTGTGCACAGTAGGTTATTTGGGGGGGGGGGGTGTTGGAGTACTGGGGATTGAACCCAGGGGTGCTTAACTTCTGAGCCACATCCCTAGCCCTTTTCATTTTTTATTTAGAGACAGGGTCTTGCTGAGTTGCTTAGGGTCTCGCTAAGTTGCTGAGGCTGGGTTGGAACCCGTGATCCTCCTGGCTCGGGCTCCCCAGCTGCTGGAATTACAGGCATGTGCTACCATGCCCAGCTTGCACAGTGGTTCTTCAACAGTGATGGCTTCTGTATATTCCTTATGCTTGTGTGGGGTTTAGGATGGTCATAAGCTCCTTGCAGGCAGGCAGGGGGTGGTACTGCTTTTCCTTCAGAGCCTTTCAAAGTGAAAAGCCCTGAGAGTCATCAACTGCTCAGTAAAATGAATCACAGAAAAGACTTTTGATTCTGCTGGCAAAAGGATCAATCTGGTATTCTGCCCTCGGTTCATTATTCACAGAGAGAGAAGTAAACTACACAAACCCTGTGCTCTCCCCACTCCCAGAACCCAACAGTAGATCACACTACAACCACATCCAGATCACTCAAAAGCAATTTAAAAAAGAGAGAGACAGTCAAGTCTGCTTTCCCACAAGTTGACAACAAAAGAAACCCTGTTTGACTAACCCCCCCCTTTGCAATTCTTCAAGCCATCAAAGTGATAGATGAAGGCGGCCCGACCAGTGTGAGGAAATTTCACCTTTGCACATAAATTCATCGGAAAGTGACTTGTTTTTGCTGGAAAATATCGTAGGTAAATTTCAAGGGTCTTTCTATTGGTCCTTTGAATTATCTTAAAATATCTCAGACCATCTGTTGACTGCTGTTCTCACATTCCCTTTTATTACCTGGTGGTGTCCAGTGAGAACTTGACTCACTGGCTTCTGAGGAAGAGAACCCTCCCCACGACCTGCAAAACTGACCAGAACCAGGCTCTGGGACCCCATCTCAGCTCCATGACTCACCAGCAGGTGCCATCAGGGAGGTTTCTGGTCATTTTTTGTATTTCTCTTTCCTGTGAAATGGGTACATATGCTGCCTATCTCTTGGGACTGCGGTGAAATAATATATACTGGGTCTTAGTCACACCTCCGATATAGTGAGTGTCTTGAGAAGCATCAGGCAGCAACTGTGGCATTTAGCAAAGCAAACCCAGTGACAGTCTTCCTTCATAGTTCAGGAAGAAAATAAGAATGGTAACACCAGTATGTGACACCTTCAGTTCTATCTATTCTGCCATCACCCTGAGACATATGTGAACCAATGTTGCTATTTCCTGCCCAAGTCAAGTGCCCAGCTAGGTCCAGAGTAAGAAGTCCTGCCCTAATTCAGTGGTTCTTCACTGGAGCAATTTTGTTTCCCCCAGGGGATATTTGAAGTTTGGGGACAACTGGTGGATACTGTCAGTCTACCAGAGAGAGGTCAGGGATCCTGCTAAACATAATACAATGCACAGGACAGTCTCCCCAACAACAAGAAATTATCTGACCCCAAATGTCATTAGTGTCAACATTGAGAAACACTGTCTTAACAGGAAATCTCTCCTTCTTCCCACCAGCCACATGAATGAGACACTGAATAAACATAAGAAAACCCCACAGTCTACAAGGAAGTCATTGATTCATCTCAAGGGCTGTGTTTCCATGGGAAGTTCCTGAAAAAAAAGCCCTTTGTAAACTACCATTTGTTTGCTAAACCATAGAATCGCAATGGTCATTACAGAATTTGGGGGTTTGGGGGAATATCTTGACCATGAGTGCTGACTTCATAGGTAAAGTCTTCCGGCATGTGAGAAATTACAGGGAGACAGGATGTCATGGGAGAGGAGGTGGAGTAAGACTATGTTACACTTGTTGGGAGAAATCTACAATGTGAGGCTGTTTGTATCAATGTTAAATGTGTGTAGAAGGAGGTACAAAAGAAGCTCCTTTGGAAAAGAGAATAACAAAGTATTGGAACTTCACCTCTGCACATTTTTGTGTGTCTCTTAGATATGATATTCCACATTACATATGTTTTCTCATTTATCTTCACAACAATCCAGCAAGGAAATTCAAGTATGGAGTATATCTGCCCTATAGGAAAGTTGCTAAGGAGTATTTTTTTTTCCTGAGATGACTGAATGGCTCCAGTGAGAAGCTAAGAAAAATGGAACATTTGTGTTATTCTGGTTTTAGAGCAGTTTTAAACTAATAGGAGAGAATGAAGAAGATAAGCACCAAAGTCCTGAGATTGCCCTTGTTAACATCTATAAGAAAAGATTGGATCTAAGTCTACTAGAGAAGACAAGCTATAAAAGCAAAGTTATGTCATGGCTTAGCAGTCAGGGCCAGAGTTGGAAGTCAGGTCTAGACATCAACCTTTCTGTGATAGGTTATCTTGGATACTGGAAAAGGGATTCCAACTAATATTGGAGATATTACATGTCCCATGTAATGTCCAATATTTACTTGCTCAATATAATATTTTATTAAGAAACAAATTATATGCTCAATAGCAGGCTTTCTCAATCAGACATTGTGTCTACACATGCCACACTCTCTAATGTCTTATTGCTATTATTAGAAATTACTATCCTACCTCAGTTGCTCCTCATACCTTTGCCTGCTTAGAAAACTCCTAGTCAGGGCTGTGGTCGTGGCTCAGTGGTAGAGTGCTCGCCTGGCACATGCAAGACCCTGGGTTCAATCCTCAGCACCATATAAAAATAAATGAATAAAATAAAGGTATTGTGTCCAACTACAACTAAAATATATATATAAAAGAAAACTCCTAATCAACTTCTCACTTCTAGAAACCAATGTCCTGAGAGCCTTGTTTGATTTCCTCAAGTTTAAGAACCTCTCAGGGGCTGGGGATGTGGCTCAAGTGGTAGCGCGCTCGCGTGGCATGCGTGCGGCCCGGGTTCGATCCTCAGCACCACATACCAACAAAGATGTTGTGTCCGCCGAGAACTAAAAAATAAATATTAAAAAAAAAAAAAAACAAATCTCATTTAAAAAAAAAAAAAAAAAAGAACCTCTCAGGCTCTCTCTGCACTTTCCCCACACTTGTGTTATAATAACTGTATAACTGCATTGAACATTTGTATTCATCTGTAAAGCCCCTATAAACACAGCCCCTGATCCACACATGGCAGAGTATGCAAAGGATGAATCTATAAACTATGCCCACTTGAAACATGTCCTTACCATGCCTGTAAGCTCTGTATGATCTACCTGGGCTACTTCATAGACCACACTTCCCTGACATCTCAGTCACACACTCTTCTACCCAAACTCACTATTCCTAGATGCCTGGCCTCAGGCCTTCACACTTGGTGCTACAACTGCCTGGAGTTCTCTGCCATCCAATCGATGTCATGGTTCCTTTCTTCTCTTAAGTCTCTGCTCCAATGTCAACTGCATGAAGAGGTAATCCTTGACCATGTTGTCAAAAATAGCACCTTTCTTCCTTCATCTCTAGGTTCTTACCTGCTTTGTTTTCTTCTTAGCACTTACCGATGACCTCCATATTTTATGCTAATTTAAGAAAATTTTTATCTGTTTCTCCTACTGAAATGTGAATTCAATGAAGACAAGGATTTTTTTTCTGCCAATGGTAACCAATAACTCAGTTAATTTTTAAAAAATGAGTGAGTTGATTACTGTTTTAATTAACTTTGCATTGCTGTGACCAAGATACCTGACAAAAACCACTTAGGAGGAAAAGTGTATTTAGGGCTCGTGGTTTCAGAGGGCTCATTCCACAGACAGCTGAGTCCATTGCTCTGGGCCCAAGGTGAGGCAGCACATCAGCACAGGAAGGGCCCAGTGAAGAAAAGCTTCTTAGCTCATGGTGGAGTCAAGAAGCAGAGAGGAGGATGGGATGGGACTGTAGGCAAGACGAATACTTACAGAGCATGCCCCCAGTGATCTACCTCCTCCAGCCATGCCCCACCTGCATATAGTTACCATCCGATCCATTTGAGCTAGGATGGATGATAAGGTTATAGCTCTCAAAATCCAATAATTTCACCTCTGACTATTCCTCAATGAACATAGGAGTTTTTAGAGGATACCTCCTATCCAAACCATAACATTCTACCTCTGATACCCAAAGCTCATGTCCATCTCACAGTGAAAAATATATTTAGTCTATTTCCAAAAGTCCCATGGTCTTAACATTTTCATCATTACTCAAAAATTCTAAGTCCAAAGTCTCCTCTGAGACTCAAGGCAGGCTCTCAGTTGTGAACCGCTGTAAAAATCAAAAACAATATCTAGTGGTACAGAGTCAATATTCCCATTCCAAAAGGAAGGAAAATGGGTATAGAAACACAGTATATGGGACTAAAACAGGACTGAACCCAGCTAAGCAAACAGGTCCAGTAACTGCAGGTATAGCAGCTAGGCCACAAATGGCTTAAGGAGCTCCACCCTTTTGTCCTTGCCCATTGTAGCACACATGCCCTCTCTTTTAGCCTATCTCCTTCTGCAGCTAGCAGAGGCAGACAGGGTACATTACTGACATCTTTTAGTTCCTGTGGTCTCTATTCCAACTTTGGGTTCATCACAACAGTTTTAGGCATTTGCCTCACAGAGTAGCCTGTAGAGATTTTGCCCCTGCTATACTTTACCTAAACTCCCAGGCCTTCCTTTGAAATCTCCATGGGAACCTCCGTGACCCCTTAGCTTGAGCATTCTGCATTCCTGCTGAAGCATGTGAATGATGCCAAGTTTTTCTGCCAGCTCTTGCAGTAGGTCAGTTCCCTGGGATCACAGCTATAGAGTCCTCTGAGTGCCTAGGTAGCTGAGTGCCTTCCAAACAACTTCCTAAATCCTTCTCATGCAAACAGAGTACTCTCATGATCTCTTCTTCCAGGAATTTTCCCTTCTACATCCTTGGGTCTGGAATGGATATGGTCTTACAAATTCTCAAGATGCCCTCAAGGCATCTTTCCTTTTGTCTCAGAGTACTCTATTCGGCATCTCTGTAGGGGCTAGCTATAATCTCTTCTATATGAACAACTTCCTTGGCCCAGTTTTGCATGAGTATTTCAGGTCAAACTACAAGTTTTTAAATCCTTCAGCTCTGATTTCTGCTCCTGGTTCTCAGATAAAACACTCCTTAAAAGGTGTAAGCTTTATCCATGCCACTGACTGAATGCTGGGTTGCCTTGAAATTCCCTACAAAAGATTAATTGCCCATCACTTTTAAAATCAGTCTCATACAAAGTCTCAGGATAGACAAAATGGACAAAATATAGCTAAGTTTTTGCCAGAATATGAATAGATTCTAGTCTAATTCCCAATAGAAGCCTCATTTTTCTCTGAAACCTCATGAACATAGACTTTACTCTCTGCATTCTGGTCTTCTGATCTCCCACTAGAATTGCATGTATACAAGTCTTTGTATTATAGGAATTGCACAAATATGACATATATTATTTCCAAGGCAATGATAGATACATAGATATGTATTCAAAAACAGGCTTATAAAAAGTAATTTTTTTCTTCCTATTCTTTACACATAACTTTTCATTATTATTAGCTTTCATCTAGCAATAAAGTCACCATGAATGTTGACAACTACCACATATTCTATGAATATGAAAAACAGTGCTTTACTTTTGTCTACATGATACCACTCTTTTCCAGGCCCTAGGTTCTATAATGTTTGGAAACAATCTTCAAATAAGAAAAGGAAAGATCATAGCTAAGGAGATATTTTAAGAGAGATACTTCTATTAATGCATCTCCATGGCTTCTCCCTGGAAGACACCATCAAATGTATTTATCAAACAGAAAATCAAGCCTAGAAAAACTGCTCTGGGGAAACCGTGTTTGGGAAACACAGGAATGGCATTTCCAAGGGAGCCTGGGATGTGTTCACAAATAGGCCAATGATGTTCAAGATGGCTTGTGAGTATTAAAGAAATCAAACAAAATTAAGTGAGCTGGACACTCTTGTGCAAGGCCTAGATACTACTACAGAGGTCTTTTAAAATTTGGATCTATGGAAGTCCCATATAGGGCATCTGTTGACTGGCAGGATCTGTTCTAAAAACATAAATTAACTATGGCATGGATTTCCTATTCTCTGGGTGACTTAAATAAAAAAGGTAGCTTAACAAAATTCTGTATTTAAAATTGGAGAAGAATCAGATATTTGGAAAATCTGGACTTTGTGGAAGTCCAGACTATGATTGTAATAAAGATCCTTAAAGATACATAACTGGGTCTTAGCCTTGGCAAACAATGGCATCTTGTTAAAAGGCATCTTTTAACCTCAAAGACTTCTAAAAATAAAATATAAAAAAAGAACTTAGTATACAATTTAAATAATCATAGAACACTGTTCTTCTGTTTAAATACAAGCAGACTAAAATTTCTTCTCTAAGCCAGATGTTTAACCTCATTGACAAGAAAAACATCTTGCCTGAATTGATCCAACAGGGGTGAAAATATTCATTCCAATCATGAACAATTAATTTATTTTGACCTATCTCCCATTCTCTACCCATTCACGACACAGAAGATCTCAAAGTTGTAATAGTCACTGTGGATCAAGTTAGGTTATGCCATCACCAGTAAAAGGGATTCCTGGCAAGCCCACTATCAACAGAATCCAATGGAATCCAAGGACACAAGGAAGTATTGGTGTATTGACTACATTTTTCTTAACCCCGACTCTCATTATTCCTGTTTTGTAATAAAAGGCAAATTAAATTAAATTCAGTAAACATTAAATATAACATAAATTTATAGCATAATGAAATCTTAGTGTGAGGTCAAACTAAATCCTTTTTATTCTTTGATTCCATTTTATAGATGACCATGCTGAGCCCATAGAGGAAAAGTCTCTTGCAGTTGTCACAGTTAAATCTTAATTTCCAAAAGAGAGGAGAATTTTGTTTTACCCAAAGGAAAATCTGTGCCAATATGCTGAATCTAACTTGTTTTCCTACTTGGTATACATGTTGCTTCTTAGCTCCTGCTTAATGCTTTCATTATAGACTATTGGTCACTTGTTTGCAGACACAATTACTCTGCTTACCTGCTTGTCTCCCTCTCTCCCTCCTCTGGGATACTCTTTACCACATAAATACCCCCATTATCAAATAAAAAGTTGAGTCTAAAATGTAGAGGTATTTCACAGTTGTATTGCTCATCACCCATTTCCTCTTCATCTGGTAGAAGAATTTCTTTTTCTTCCCTGGGAATTCCTCTCCCAATTTAGATCTCCATGGTTCAGATATTAACTTGATTTTTACCTCCTGCTCCAAGGAGAAGAATGTGACAGAAATATGACCAGTCACAGTATCCCTTTGCTCTGGGCACAGTAATTGGTTCAAGGGTAAGAATGTAAACCAATCGGAGCCAAGGAAGCAGCTACAAGACTTCTGGGACTATGCTAGAGAGACATTTTCTCTACATGGCTGAACTCAGAGCTATCAGAAAGCAATCCTGGAACTGCTCCTGGAACTGCTGGGTGATCTGAAAATAAGATCAATGCAAAGCAGAGTGGAGTAATGGAGGCACACCCATTCTGATGATAGAACTCCTTGATCCATCTGATCTGAAAACCATTAGACATTTCAATTACATAAACAAAAAACATCAGCCTTTGTTTAAACCAGTTGGGTCCCTTAGTCTGATGCTTAAAATTGCAAAATTCCTGACTGATACTATAGTGTTGTTTTCTTAATGACTAGGCTCCTTAGAAGGGATTTGGTTACTGGCTTAGGTAGCTTTTTATCAGGATGTTTTGCTGATTCCTTTAAAGGCACTTTCCAGCTTCTGCATTCTTCCACATAATATCATGACTTACGGTTAACTATAGATTGTGTTTCCAGTCAGGCTGTGAATTTCCTGACTTTTCTAGGAAAGAGACTAGAATGGTCTTTTAACCTCTGGAATTATCTCCCAGAGGAAAAGGGAAAAACAACTATTGCTAGAGATAACTAAAGCGGGACTGGCCCAATCACTAAGATATCTGTATAACAGAGGGCATTTCCTTTGGGGAAGGGCTGACAAGAACTATTTGCTTTGACAAGAACTACTTTTCCCCTGGCTCTTGTAACTTGGTTAGGCCCTGAAAATGCAGCTTGATTTTCAAGCAAAAGCATTACCAGTATTCTTTACCTGGAAGAGGGATGAGGAAGAGTGTAGGAAGTAGAGAGTAGAAAATTGCTGTAGAATTGTTTTGCCTTACAAACTCACAAAGAAAGGCATTTTCCCTATTACAAATTAATTGTGATATCTTTGTGAAAGCTAAATTTCCATCTGCTTAAAACCAATAAGGCCTTTTTGCCTCTCCTTTTTTTAAGAATACTTTTTTCATTTGCTAATTTCATTGAGTGAAGCCCAAAGTCTAGTTATGGACTTAGCCTGGGCTAAAGTTCAGTAATTTCATTTAATAATTATTTTATTTAATAATTATTAATTTCAATTAATAATGTGGTCCATTATACTACATTATTAATGATTCTATTATCTGAATTTGATTTCCCGTGGCAATCTCTGGACTTATTCACTCCCTAGAACCTCATAGAAAGATCTAAGCATAGATGGAGTGTAGATTAGACAATTGTCAATACAAGTTCTTAGTGACAGTGACCAGTGTCATAGTCATTATATCCAGTGACCATTTCCTTTTTGCAGAACCTCACAGTTTGTTGAAGGAACTAAGCACACCTTCTTGGTTCAGGTTTTGCTACTAGGCAAATATATATTCCAGAATGAGTCCTTTAACTTCTCAGACTCAGTGTCTAAGCTATAAAATAAAGTTATTGAACCAGATGATTTGCAATTTTGTAGATCTCATATGAATAGTACCCATGCAGTACCAGGAGGTATTTGGGGTCAGACCTCAAGATAATTGTGAAGGTAGCAACAAGTGCCTTCTCTCCCTCAATCTCTTTTCTCCTTCCTTGTCTTGAATTCAGTTTTTCTTGATGTAATTGTCAAGTTATAAAAACTGGGTACAATCCCAGTGGCTCAGGAGACTGAGGCAGGAGGATATCAAGTTCAAAGCCAGCCTCAGAAACTTGGCAAGATCCTGTCTCAAAATTAAAAAAATAAATAAATAAAAAGGACTAGGATGTGGCTCAGTGGTTAATCCACCTGGGTTTGATCCTTGGTACCCCCTACCTCACCCCCCCAAAAAAATAAGAAAGAAAAGAAATACAAATCTGAATGTGAATAGTTTATTTGGGAAGGGAACCATGGAAACAGCAGTAGAAAAATGGGGAAAGAGGTAAGAAGAGAAGGGCACTACATTAGTGCATGGGTTTCTGCTAAGGGAGAGGCGCCCAACTCCACTGAGGACCTCTAAAAGACTGTATGCATCATGCCTTAGGTCTGCCCCACCAAGAGACAAGACGACTCCAACCACCAAGTCTCTCCATCAGTAATCAAAGACAGTTTCCATGAGTGCTAACCCTCAGACAGTCTTAGGGTCTGCAACAAGAGATGGTGAGGGGATGCACAGGGGATGGTGAGGCTGGGGGATGTAGGCACTGGCATCTTCAGCTACCCTCCTCTCTATCCATGCCTGCCTTCTACCTCTTCCTCTATATGAAAGGATTTGGAAACACACATTCGTGTGCAAATGGCAGCTAAAATCTTACTGTGTTTTCCTATAACGCATATCCCTGTTTTAAGATGAAATTTTAAGCTGTAATGGTTAATTTGAATTATCAACTTGATTGAATTAAGAAATACCAAAGATTAAGAGGATTGTGGTGTGTCAATGAGGGTGTGTCTAGGAATGATTGACATGTGGGATAGTCAACTGAAATGGAGACCCCCCCCCCCCAATGTGGGCAGCACCAACCAAAGGGATAATGGCTTGGATAGAATAAAAGTTGTAAAAACAAGGAAGCAGCAGCAGATGCAAGCTCAATTCTTCTTGAATAGGTTCTTGATTGCTGCTGCAATCAATCGTCTGAGCATATCAGTTTTCTTGCTTCTTCACTCTTCCAAAGTGGACTCTGCCAGTGATTCTCCAGAAGCCTTTGTTCTTGGACTAGGGTGGCAGCATCGATCCCTCTTGTTCTGGGGCTTCAGCCTCTTGGACTGTGCAGCTACTGGTTCTTCAGCCTGCAGAGAGGGCCATTGCGGCTATCCAGCTTCTGGTTGCACAAGACAACCTAATAAGTCCCATTTTTATAACTATACTTCCTGTTGATTCTGTTCCTCTAGAGAACCCTGACTAATACATAAGCCAAAGGAATGACTTTTAGGCATAACTCACAAACTAATGAAAGTGATTCCCAGGTCACTTTTGAGAAAGGAGAGCCCTAAAAGTGGAAATGAAAGGAGAGACTCCTGGGATTCAGGGTCAGGTCCTTCTCATTATTTTATCCTGATTTACCACTATAAAGCCTGCTCATGAATGTCTCTTTCTGGAAGCAGGACTCATCTTCTCATTATTTTATCCTGATTTACCACTATAAAGCCTGCTCATGAATGTCTCTTTCTGGAAGCAGGACTCATCTTCAGGATCTCCTTCCTTCTGTCAATGATCATTACTAGTGATCCAAGCTTCTTTGGATGCCATTTTGTACACACACACACACACACACACACCACAACTATATGAAATGGATAAAAGTGATACTGAAGTCTTTCTTCACCTGGCCAGCACTTCCTAGATGTCTCCAGTTCAGTTCTGCTTCTCTACTCTAACCTGCTACATGCTGGACCTTTCTAATTACTTTCAGGGTCCATGACTGATGCTCATGTGATGCTCAACCTTGGTCTGCCTGACCCCAGATGGTTACCAGCACTCCACTCATGTCCACCCAAGTCAGATGGAATGCCTAGAGTTCAGAACTGTTACCACCTGCTGCCTGCCCTTGACACTAGACCTTACTGCCTATAACTGTATAAATGTGCTTCAAAATCTGTTGCATGCCACATATTTAAATATTACATATCTATGTTGCTATCCCAAGAGACAAGAAGGAAAGAGGCCAATAAGTGTATTACATTTTTTTTTTACTTCAGATAAGACAAAAATCTTATGTCATTTTAACTCCAACCATTTATAAAACGATCAGTTTACAATGTTGGCACCTATCATATTGTACCACGTAGTTATCGTATATCAGAGATGGCTTTTGATCTCTTTTATATTATATATCATTATTAGTAGTAGTGCTCAGAATTTCTATTTAATTTTTATATGGATATTTTACTACTTGTAGGTTTTTTTCTACTTCTCTGATACTTTTAGGAAAAGACATATTTACATTTCCCAGCTCCTGGCATAGGGCTTAGACAGATATTTGCATTAAATAAACCCATGGTTTATCAATACATATTTATTGAGCACTTGGTATTTTCTTCAACTTTGTTCTAGTTACTGTGGGATTTACGGAGGAAGACTTTATAATACCCTCCTTTCCCTGAAGATTGCATTTAGCAGGAGGGGAGTTAACGACTAATGAGCTTGAAACAAATAGAGCTACATGTGAAGCATTTTCCAGCCAAGTGCTACATTGTGGACATTGGACTACAGGGGCCATAACAAACATGCAAAAATCCCTAATTAAGTAAAATTTTTAGTCATGAACTTGAGATGAGACTGAACCATACAAAACAGGCCTATCCTTCATACCATGCCAAACTGTTCCCTTCAATTGATCTCTTTACAAGCCTAGTCTAGTTTTGCATGCTGCTATCAGAGTTGGTAGTGTGAATCCAGTTTTCATCATGACTATTGGGAAACACCTTCATACCCTAAGTGTTCTCAGCCTCAGGAAGTTTCTCTAGTGCTCAGCTTTTGCTGCTATGGTTCATAGTGCCTTTCACAGTTTCATCATTTCTCAAGCCACAACTCCTGTTTGTGACTTTATTTTCCATCTCCTTGCTGGGATTGGCCAAATTTCCACTTATCTCATTTTCTTGTCCTTCATTCTTTGGTTTCTCTCTCTTAACAATGATGATCATATTCATGGCCAGAAGCGTCCTCCACATTTAGTAAATGGTAAGGGTGTTTGAGTCGCAGGATCTGGAATACTTTGGAAACTAAAGCTTTGATCGTTTTGGAACATTTTTATTTCATGGTTACACGGCCATGCCTAGCAGAGGCACGCACTAGGTTCTAAATAATGATCGCTGAATGCCTACTGCAGAATGGATGGCTAGTAGCCTAGTAGCTCCCCAAATTGGAAAACAGGAGTCTCAAAGGGATAAAGCACAGTGGAATGGAGCACCGTATCTTCTTGATCCTGGGGTCAGGAAGAGGAGAGCAAAGAAGGGTGGTACCTCACTGTTAAGGTTTGGATGTGAGGTGTCCCCCAGGAGCCCACATATGAGACAATACAAGAAGGTTCAGAGGAGAAATGATTTAGTTGTGAGAGTCTTAACCCAATCAATGAATTAATCCCCTAATAGGATTAATTGAGTGGTAGAGTGTGGCTAGAGGAGGTGGGAATTGGGGCGTGGCTTTGAGTATATATTTGTATCTGGTGAGTGGAGAACTCTGTTTCCTGATCACCGTGATGTGAGCTGCTTCCCTCCACCACCCTCTTCCACAATGATGTTCAGTCTCATTTCAAGCCCCAAGAAATGGAGCCAATCTTCTCTAGAGTAAGACCTCTGAAATTGTGAGCTGCAAATAAACTTTTCCTCCTCTACAGTGGTTCTGGTCAGATCTTTTAGTCACAGCAGTGAAAAATCTGACTAACATGCTCATACAATGTTATAGAGTTATGACATGGGACAGTAGTGTATGGAGAAGAAAAGGTCTGGGCAGGGAGGCAGAGTTAGTATGTGAACAGGATCAACTCTCAGTAGGCCTTCTCTAACAAACATACCCACCAACTTCATGTTTGAAAAATAAACCTTACAAGACAAACCTCTCTCTGTGTATATTATCAGAATTTCAAAAAAATTTAATAGTTGGCCTTTTGGGCAGAATAATAAATACTAAATATTTCTAGACAAGATACCAACAAGGAGAACACCATCACTGGTATAGCCAGAGAATCTTTCAGGGTGCTTAAGATATACACTGCTGCTTGGTTACTTTCAAATTGGTATCATGTTTTGGTCAGTGCCCTGACTCCACTCTCTCATTAACTCAAAAGAAAATGTTCTCACATGTTACAAAAACTACAGGGTATTAGTCTGGCATTTGTTTGATCACACATTACATTCCTTCCCCACAATCTGCAGCTAGAAGTACTCTACTCACTTAGCTCAACATCCAGTCTAACAGCCAGAGCAATAAAATCATGAATCTCCAATTATAACAAAGTTATGTGCAGAATTTGTGTATATAATTTGGCCATGTGTCTGTGAAGGGTGTTCGGTACCCAGAGAATGATCATAAGCCCACTGATCATTTCTACTTTATAATGAGCTTTTCACAGAACTATGGCCTTGAAATGATGTAAAGGACACACAAATAACCTAATTTTGAAAATATTTTTTTGTTTGACCAGATTTAATGTGTATATATATATATATATATATATATATATATATATATACACATATTTCTACATGAAAGGAGTTTTGGTTGAATTCTTCATGAAAATGAAGCCCTACAAACAATGAATTTCAGCTAACTCAGTCTGTATAAAAATTTAGAGAACACAAATGGAAGGAGTCAGTATAGGTGAATGAAGTCCATGATTTGAAAGATCTCTAAAATTATCATGGCTTGACCCAGACCTGTTTCCCTTCTCAGCCTCTAGTGTGTCATGACTAGGAAATGAAACTTGTTAGAATTGATACCTGAATTTTTCAAATTTAACATAAATGCTCCAACCTAAGATGGGATATTTTCACTTCCTCTTATATATAGTTCATTGGCCAGGACAGGTCACATGACCTCCTGGATGCAGAAGGGAACCTGAAAATACTGTTCCTCAGGATGGAGACATAGTAGTAAAGACCAACATCCCTCCTATAAGTCTGGTCAAAGTTACCTCCTCAAGAAGTCAAACCCTGACCTTTGCATTTCACATCACAACTTCTTGATGTACTTGAGTTTCCTTATACCACCCCCCCTTTTTTAAAAAATCATCTTTACATATCAACTTTAACTTGCTACATGCCTTGATTAATGATTGTCTTTATTCTCTATTTCTGCCTAGGAGAATGCACACTGCACAAAAGCAAGGATTTTTGTCACTTTTGAAAACAGCTCCACCCCTCACACCTGAAATAGTACCCAACACCCCAATCCCTGATCTGAGACACCGAGAAAAACATCATTTTAAAATACATAACTACAATCTAATCATGAGAAAACATCAGACAATCCCAGACTAAGGTCATTTTACCAAATTAATGATCAAAACTCTTCAAAAGTATCAAGGTTAAGTAAGTTAAGGAAAGATTAAAGAACTGTCACAGATTGAAGTAGATTTGGAAATAATGAGAATTAAATGCAATGGTTAGATTTGGAAAGGGAAAAAAAAAGGACATTAATGAAAAAATTGGTGAAATCCAAATAAAGTCTAAAGGTGGTGATTAACATTATACCAATGTTAATCTCTTAGTTTTGATATTTGTGTCATGGTTATGTAGATGTTGACATTAGTGGAAGCTGGATGACAGGTATCAGGGAATTTTTTGGCTCTAGTTTTACAGTTATACAGCCTATCACTACATGCTCAATTAATATTGTTGGCTGAGAGAAAGATGGCAGGGTGAGCATACTCAGAGTTTTGGGTGCCCAGACTTAAAAGTGGTATGGCTCCCCCCAGAGTTGGAAGCTCTCACTCGAAATAATGTAACTTTAATTCTAGTTCTGGCTTCATCACATTGTTTTCTGGCAGTAAGATCATGAGAATATTGTTCATTCACTTCTATTGTAAAAATAAGTATAAACACTGATCTACCCACTCTGCCTTACAAAGCTATTGTTAAGCTCAATAGACATAATGAGAGATTGGACCAAAGCAGTGACTCAGAATCCCCTCTGTATTTATGACCTAACGTATCTAACTTTCATCATACCTAGTAGTGTTTTATGAGAAACAGCATATACAGGTGTTAAGATGCAGGCTCCAGGCTAATGCCTAGTTCACACCCTAATGTTACTGCTTATGAGCTGTGTTGGAATTTCCTAAATTATAAAATGAGGGTGATGACAAAACCTACCTCCTAGGGTTGTTTGAACATTGGTGAAGTTTTTACAAGTTTCCTTGCAACATGGTAAATGCTGTACAGTGTTTGCTCTTAACATTATTTTAAGATTTTTTTTTTCTTGATTTATGAAATTATTCAGGATAGTATTTACCATTGCTGGGTAAACCATCTGTGCCCTCCTAAGTAAACTGTCTGCTGTTTGAGGGCAGGGAAGCATGTGCCTTGTTTTTCTGCCTTCCGCAGTAAGATGCCTAGCACAGAGAAGATGCTCAATCAATATCTGGGGGTTGATAGATTCTTAAGGCTCTAAAGCCAATGTTCTCCAAATTCACAATTTTGTTTCAGGCCAACTTGTCATCTGTGTGTATTTAAGCAAACTTGGGAAACAGCAAATTCTTTAGTGCTAGAACTGGTCTTTTCTATCAGGGTTACTAAAAGCTTAGGTTGCTAAGCTTTTTTTCCACATTCCTCACCTACCATCCCTCTTCTATGAAAAATCATTCTGTCAGTACCACATCTGAGAAGACAGGCTCAGAAGCAGTGAGCCCAGTGCTCAATCTTGTTGTACTGTCCTCTTGTATAGGGGACAAGGAAAGAAAGAAAGAAAGAAAGAAAGAAAGAAAGAAAGAAAGAAAGAAAGAAAGAAAGAAATCATGTCATCCCTTTTCCCAGGTCCTTCCTTTATATTTTGCTTCCAATAATTTATGGTCAGAGTCAATTTGAGTTTCAAATTTGGAAATTACTAAAGAAATAAAATGTTACCCTCTTAGTAAGCATTTTGGCTATATTCTTCTGGGTGCTTCCATTTTCAATGTCTAAAGTGCTGCACTCCTTCAGTGCCCTTGAAGATGAACTTGTTTCTTTACTGAATGCATTATTCCATAGAAGAAAAAAAATATCATCTTTCAATTTATGAATCGCTCTTATCTTTACTCTTCACCTTTCCTTTTCTTTGTGTTTCTCCCACTTACATACTTCTAAATTATTTCTGACCAAACATAAGGCAGTCGCGTTGGAATCCTGAGTCTATAGCTATCTTTATGATCATTCCTTTGGTGCCATTTGTAAGAAATGAGGTCCCATAGATTCAAGGCTGAAACTCCTTTTATTTTTTATTTTTTTTGCAGACAGCAGTGATTGTGCCATGGAGAATTATCCAAACGCTGTCGCTCTTTTCCACCCAGGGTGTCATTTCTCTCCAATATATTATTTCCTGTTTTTTTTTTTTTTTTGGTCTCTAAAACTCAATGGGGGAAATGATTCCTGATTCCAAGGAGCTCTTACATTTTCCTGACCCTAAAATTTTCCAGAATGATAGTAGTCTTTCCGTATTTCTTAAGAAGGAGTGAGGAGAGGGAGAGGATAAAACTTGGGAACTGAAGGCTCCAAACCTCTCCTTCTTTCATTTTTGGCAAGAAAAGAAAGACCAGACAAAGACTAGTTTTAGGCAAGACAAAACCAATGTCTTCTATCCTGAAAGGGGAATTTTCACCATTTTCACGTGTATGGAGGGGTGTATTCCAAGGAGAATAGCAGCGACTAAACAAGATTCTCCACACATTTGTGGGGTCCTGGGCACCAAGGCAGCCAACAGAAGGACAAGGTCTGAATGTGAAGAATCTACATGAAGTCCCCGTTCCACCATCTTTACCTCAGCTCTGTGACTTTGATCAAGTCTTATCCCCGATCGCCTGTGGAAAGGGAAAGAACAACTTACATCTTTCTCCCTGAGAATCAAAGTACCCAGCACCTGCCAAAGCATGTACAAACTTCAAAAGGCCAGGTGGATGATGGTTCTCAAAAACAGATTCCATAGCAATGAATCAAAGAATGGCTATTAAAATGCCCATTTAATATAATTGATCCATATGATAGGCACTTATCACATCAGGAGGAAGCATTAGACAAGGTTCTTGACCGCAAGAAACTTTTAAAGTTCAGTTGAGGAGACAAAACGTGCCCAGCTTGTCCAGATTTACACAGCAGATAAAATTGGGTGCTCAGATTTCGGATGCTTACATACCTCAGTGAGGAAACACTGACACTGACGGCGCGTCCCCACCCGGACTCCTCGTACTGCTTTAACCAGAGAGCAATGGAGGTGGTACATGAGATGGAGGCACCTCTAGGCATGTGAATCCCTAGCTCAGTGGACTCAGGCTACTGGCCACTGTATTCTATCATTATCAACTTCATGTCACAGACCAGAGAGGTGAAAAGAAGCACAGTGAAAAGAGTCGGGGGTACAGGCTGTAGGGTAGGTTGGCATCATTGAATCACACTTGCCAAATGCAGCAGCTGGTGGCCTCAGATACATTATTTACACTCTTCATGCCCTGGGAGTCATAATGGAGGCTAGGCATGAACACTGAGGAAGGTGACATTAATGTCTCTTATATCCCAAGTACAAAGAACAGTGGTTGGCATGTACTAAGTGCTCAGTCAATGCCAGTTGTCCTTGTGACTACTGTCAGTGTTGTTACCACTACTATTCTTAAAATAGTGTTTCTCGATGTGTTCTTGTTCTTCTGAGAACTGTCCTGACCTCAGAAGGGTGTCTATAAAAAATGCATAAGTATTGAAACCTAGGAGAAATCTTTAAAGACGTTGAATTTAACCAACTAGGTAATCTAAATGTACTTGGCCCTGGGGGCCCTTGGTTCCTATGATGCCAATTATCTTAGTCTTCCTTGGGGCACATTTGAAGGAATCCCTTTCATGGGGAAGACAAATGGAGAAAATCTCTAATTTATAAATATTTTAAGTTTAGTTAAAGGTCTGTACAGCAATAAGGAAATCAATTGGAAATAATATTAACCATATTGCGTGATTTTTAAAAATCTTGTCAAATAAATGATTTGCATGCTTTATTTAATTATTAGCTCTTTATTTAATAGATTAAGATTGACTGAAATATTGACTTTTCTCTCTGGCCAACAGCTGATTTACAATTTTTTTTTTACCATGATTGACATGTTAATGAATTTAGCAAAATTTGCAAAGAAAACTAAATGTTGTGCATTAATAAATAAAATACTGACTTGCAATTTTAATACAAACAGAGACAGAGAAAACAGATAAGAATTGGAATATAAGCCTCAGTAATAACACAAGGACCACAAGGAATATATGGAAAAATACATATGTTGCACCCACTAGCAAACACAAGTCTTAGGAATAATTCCCTAAATAACTTCATAGGGAGTATGTGAACTTACCTAATACTCTTCAGCCTCCACCATCCTTGAGACAATTAATTTCCTTTATAAATGAAGGTTAGTATAAGTGGAGGTAGTGATCAGCTACAGGTTCACCTTCCATCTCTTTGAAAACATGTCCCCATTATTAGCCTCTGCCTAGACCCACCACGACTACACTGACACTTTTTTAGAGATAAGCTATTTAGAACAACACTGGTGGAAATATTAGGAAAGAAGGCAAAAGAAACAGGTTCTGGCAAAATTAAGTTTCCAATATTGTTTCTCAGGATGAAAGCAAATATAATTTTCCCACATTGGAATATGATCTGAAGATAGCAGCAACACTGGCTTATGGAAAAGAATAATCTATAGCCATTCTGTGGGTCTGACCAACTGAAGAGTTCTCCCTGGGCCCCAGGCTTTGAGGGAGCCCACAGTATATACATGATGTTTAGTCAACCTTTTGGGGCCTTTCCAGTGCGGACATTCCAAAGTCTTAATTCATAGTAGACCTGCAATTTAACTCGTTTTCACTTTGTTTCCCCAGACAGTCAAGAAGAGTAGGATTAAGGAGTTAAATACTGATATTAGGTTCTTATTTCTGCAATCAACTGGTGATAGAAAGTTTCCTGTTGGACTTGAAATTTTAATGATAATTCTGTAATTGGTAATTTGGTCTTTGATAAAATGAAATTATATCAGAGGATCAACACAAAAACATGATTGGTTAAGATGCTTTCACATAATTGAGTTCACCTTCCTTAGCAAAGATCAGGCCAGGAGGATCACATAGAGTTAGAGGCAGAACACAAAAATGCCTTTCTTGTCCCTCACAGGACATACCCACAGGGAATTCTCTAGGCAGCTGGAAGATCATAAAATGGTGCTAAATTCCACTGGAATTCAAGGAAGTGGCAAGAAGTGGTTGAAATGGAGGTGATACAGTAGTTTTCTTTCTTTCCACGAGATTTGGCTTTAGGATGGCCTTGTAACTGGCACCTCATTCCTTCTTAGTAGCCATAGCTTATCTATTTCTGTTCCTTCACTTTAATTCCCCATGAGGCATCAACAATCCAAATTCTTCAATAAGAATCTTCTCCTGTTCCTGCTACTGTCTGCAATCTAACTAAGGGTAGAAGGCACAATCAATTTCTTTACCCAGGAAAAATCCAGGTCTCTGGGAGAGAAGGGTGGACATTCATTCAGACTCCTAAAGCATAGAGAGCCCTACAACCCAGGACAGAACCACCTTCCAGCTCTCCCATGGGTGAGACCAAACCAAGTGTCAGGAATCAAATGTAAAATAAATCCCTCAAGTGTGCAATGCTAAAGTTACTTCAGAGACTTTTAAAATTTCTGGAAAGCATCTGTGGGTGTCTTCTCTCCTCTCTGAGATCCATGTGTCTACAGGTACTTGAGGGTTAAGGGCAGTGGAGCTGCCTACAAAATTCTGCCAGGGATGCCTAGAACAAGGCACTAGGGCTGGTGGCATATTTAGGGAAAAAAAAATATATATATATATAATATATATTTTATTCCTAGCTAAAACCACAAGTATTTGAAATACTCCCAGAGGAATGAAATCTCAGACCTGTGGAATGTCAGTCGTGGAAATTAAATGGCCACCACGTGACCTAGCAAATGCCACTGTGGAAAATAAACATGTGACGCTGGGCAGACCACTGTTTACTCTAATGTTGGAGATGACAGGCAATCACTTTCCAAAACCACGGCCAGAGGTAGAGCTCTCAGAAGGCTTAAATCAAGAGTCTTTTAGAGCAAATTGACTATTCGTCTGTGATTCTCCAGCAAATGAAGGATCTGCTCTTGAATGCCGGACAACGCAACCCGGACAAAGCAGCTAAACACACACAAATGCGCTCTTTCTCTTTGGCTACAAAAGAGGTGCTATTAAGTACCAGCTTGCTCAGTTCTGTTTGCAGCTGTGCAAAATCAAGATCTCTCGGTTTTAAAGGAGGAAGGAAGAGCACTTCACTCTGGTGTGATGCTAGAGGTGACGTGAGCCAGGGATGGGAACAGAAACGTCTGAGGGCTGGAGAGATAGCAAGTTGGATGGGTCTCAGGGAGGAGCTTAAAAAAAAATAAGGCAGAGAGGAGGAGAACCAGGTGGCACAGTGGACAACAGAAATGAGAAGAGGAGAGGAGACGAGGGGATGAGAAGAGAGAGAAGGAAAGAAATAGGAAACAGGATTGCATAGGAGAGAATAGGCAAGATGGCTACCACAGAAGAAAAGAAGATGAACAGAGATGCAGAGATTCGGGTGCCCCTTTCCCCTTCTGAGAGCGCTGCTCATGCAGGCGGCTTGGCCAGCAAGGCATTGCACAGCTGGAATCAATCGGAGCGGCTGCCCAGGCCTGCCCTGGGGAAGCAGTGGGAAGCCCTTCCCTCTGGTTTGGCAGGACAAGACTGGAGCCTGCCAGCATCAATGGCCTCCTTGGGGCAGCCATGGAAAGCAGAAAGAACGTGGCCTAGCTGAGCCTGCTGCAGACTGAAGCCCAGGCCCACAGGACAGCCCAGGTCCTGCCTTTCTTTCACAGAGTGCTGGAGTAAAGAATCCAACAAGGGTATTTTTTTTTTTCCTTCTCAAACACAGTTGCAGAGTGTAGATCCTTCTCAAAGAAAAAGCAAAATCCGGTCAGTTGCTCTCAGACCTTCGAAGCATTAAAATTGAAGTGTTTTACAGTCGATGGAAGGAAAATCTTTGCCATATTATACAAAGTTGAGTGGTTTGTATTTGAACCTCTCTTATTCCCTCAGGACCCCTTTCCAAATTTTAAGCATCTCAGCTCATTTGATTAAAATACATGTGCGATCTCCAACATGTTAGATCTCTGGCTCTGGGCAAGAGATGTTGAATGAGCAACACAAGCCCAGGGTTGTCTCCAGCTCTTCTGTATTTCTGTGTCTTTCCCCAGGGTCCTGGGACTTCAAGTTAAAACTAGAGTAAGTACATCACGAGGTACCTGACTAATAGCACCCCCCCATGGGTTCTTTGAGGAGGCAACAAGACCATCTGAAAAGAGTATCTCAACTGCAAATGAGACAGCCTGGGTGCTATCCCCAGGAAATACACTGCCTGGCTGTGTGCGGTAGGCACAGAATCCTTAGGGACCTTAGAGTACCCCCCTTGAAATGAAGTGATGGAACTAGGTGACTTCTAGGGCCCCTTCTAGCCTTTGGAGATTCTGCTAGGAAACCTCTTCACTTCCCAATAGTGCCCACTTTTACCAATTTCTAACAAATCTTGGATTCAAATAAAATATGGTTTGCTCAGATTCTTTTTCGGTACATCAGAACTCTCTGCGGAAGAAAAAAACCTCTTTGCTCTGAAAATTTAATTTAGGAAATAGGAATTAAATCAAATATTTCTTAAATCACTTTAATGAGTTTACAAAATTGAAGTAAATCTATTTGTTCTCTAAAGATAAGACTTGGAGCCTGAGATTTAGCTCTGTCTTTCAGATGATTTGGGGTAGGGGTGAGGGATCAAAGAAGTTTATTCATATCTGAAAATAAATAAAAATTTCATGCTTAATCATCCTCCTAAGTTGCTGATAGAATTTCATGAGTGCTCACCAAATATCAAGGTGCCTGGGCTCTGTACTTTCAAAAGATTTTTTTTTGCAATCATTTATTTGACTTTTAAAGTTATAATGAGTGACTATGTCCAAAGCATCCAGCATAATGCCTATAGCAACTATTTTAAGACGTATAATGTAAAGGTAATCTGCTTCCTTCCTTCATAATCTCTGAACTTCCTGAGTAGCTTCTTGGTCTGCATTCAGTCTTCTTCATTGTCCTACTGATTGCCACTCTGGATTTCCCCTATTTCTCCATATGGGGCCATGGGGATGTTCCCCTTTGCAGACTGTGTTGGAGCAAAGATTCCCCAAGCATCTGGAGCTTAGCAGCAATGCTCATTCTTGGGCCCCACCTGACCTGTGGAATCAGAAACTCTGGACGTATAGCCCAGCACTCTGGTTTCAATGAGTCTTCCCGTTGATTCTGATGCCAGGTCTGAGGATGTGGAGTTGAAAGAAGAGATTTGGAACTAGTTCAGAAAAAGACTAAGATACAGGGATTCGGCCTTTTATGTTTCATCACTCACTGATTTGTTTTCCAACCATCCCAACTGCTGTTCTTTTCTTGAACAGTTCTCTTTCTATTGCCCTATCTGCAGAAATGTTCAAATCTAGTTTTTTAAAATTATCTAATGGGAGAAAAACTACCATTTCTGTGACTTTCACTGTATTCCAGCTCATTCCTTTGACTTCTTTCCACTGAGCTCTCTTTCCTGTAAGAAGAATTCTATGTTGTCATCATCGTTTATTGTTAGCATTGTCAACTTTGGTACCAAGATAAAAACATGAAGTGAAAAACATTTAACTTTGATTACAGTGTTCCTCAAATTGATTTCCTGGAGGGACTGAACTTTCTTAAGTTTGAGCAACATTGATCTAGAACAGTGGGGGTCACAAACATCAGTCAGCAGATGCTCTCAATCCATTTCTAAGTTTTTGTCAGAATGAGACAAGATGTGTAAGTAAAGAAAGATTATTTTTTTCCCCTTCGATTTGCCCGTTAAAGCTAACTATACAATTTAATTGACTTCTTTTGGTCTGGATTATAGCCTTTAAACTTTTGGTTGTTTACATGTTCTTTACATTTTTAATTCCTATATTTGGTAAAGCAAAAATTAGAAACTCTAAAGATATCCTTGTAAAAAAAAAGTATTGGTGGCAAAACTCAAAGTCTAGAAAACACAGATGTAATATCTAAAGTCCTTGAAAGCTTTCAAAATTCTGTGGTTTCATCCCCATCTCTAATATCCCAACTTTAAGTGAAAATAGATTTTAAATCTTTTCTTATGATAGAATTGATTCCTGGGCTTTTTCATGAATAAAGTCAGTCTGTGATTCTTTTGTAGATGTTCAAAGAGTAAGATTTGTCCAATCCAGAGCTTGGCATGAGACTCAGTACATCCTTGGTGTGAAAGGAACCAAGGACTTTCTATTCCAGAAACACATTTTTATCAGTAACAGAGTCTTCTGAAGCAAGCTGTTGCATTAAAGACAAGGACTTTAATGTTCTATAATCTACTCTTTTTTTTTTTTCTGTTTGATACCAGGAGAGATTCTGTCACCATGGCTAACTAGAGGTGGCTATTTGCATACTCTAGTCACTTACTATCTATCACTGTCTAAATTATATCTCCCTAAAATTCATGTTTAAGACCTAACCCTCAGGATCTCAGAATGTGAATGTATTTGAATAAAGCGTTTTTAAAGAAGTAATTAAGTTAAAATGAAGTCATTAGCTGGGCACGGTGGCATGTGCCTGTAATTCCTATAACTTGGAGGCTGATGCAGGAGGACTGCAGTGTTACGGTTTGGATGTGAGGTGTCCCCCAAGAGCTCATGTGTGAGACAATGCAAGAAGGTTCAGAGGAGAAATTATTGGGCCAGGAGAGTCTTAACCCAACCAGTGGTTAATCCTCTGATAGGGATAGATTGAGTGGTAACTGAAGGGGTGGGGTGCGGCTGGAGAAGGTGGGAATTAGGGGCGTGGCTTTGGGTAAGATTTGTATCTGGCAAGTGGTTATCGCCCTCTCTTTCTCTGCTTCTTGATCAGCTTGTAAGCTGTTTTCTTCTGCTCATTCTTCCACCATGATGAAGTCAGCCTTCCATAGACTAAGACCTCTGAACTGTGAGCCCTTAAATAAACTTTTCTCCTCTACAATTGTGCTGTTTGGGTCTTTTAGTCAAAGCAGCGAAATAACTGACTAAAACAGCAAGTTCAAGGCCAGCCTCAGCAATGTAGCAAGAACTTGTCTCAAAATAAAAAGGGCTGAGGATGTAGCTCAGTGGTTAAGCACCCCAAGTGCAATTTCTGATACCAATAAAACATAAATTAATAAATGAAATATTAAAATGAAGTCATTAGGTTCTTTCCAATGTGACTGATGTCCTTATAGGAAGAAGAGATTAAGACTCAGATACAGAGGGATGATAGTGTGATGAGAAGGGGGAAGATGGCCATTGGCATGCCAAGGAGAGTGTCCTCAAAAGAAATAGTCTTATCAATAGTTTAATACTGAACCTCTACCCTCCAGAATTGTTGACTGAATATATATTGTTAAACCACCCACTGTGTGGGTGTTTGTTTTAACAATACCAGGAAATGAATGTACTGCCCATCCAGTGGCTAGAAATAATCCCTTTCTGCCAGGATGGTAGTTTGGATTCCTTTCAAACAGTTAGAAAACTCTCTTGAGCAAGATTCCTCTCTAATGTCTATGATTGAATTATGAGGTTTTCTTAACCCAATTTCAATCCAATATTTTAATTTTTTATTTTCAGAATCACTAACACTCCTTCCTAGAAAGATGGAGTTGACAGTTAAGAGGTCATCTGGTCCACCTTCCTTCCCTCCTCCACATTTACAGAAGGAAACCTGAAGTCCTACTAGGGCAAGTGATTTTATCTGAGTTGCTGGTTAGCTACCAGAAAAGCCATAACTGAGTCCAAGGTCGTGACCCCAATTCCAGCTTTCTTAATCACATCAAGCTGACTTTGATTTCTTTTCTGCACACATTTCTTGAACTACTATGTTGACTGTGCTTTATTAAAAGTTTTAGATTAAGGCCAAGGGCTCTGTACAACAGAAAAATTGTGATGAGATTTTTCAAAATTAGGTATATGAATGGAGAGGGTGTGTGAGTGTTGTGAGTGCGTGCACGCAACGAGAGAGCGTGTGTGTGTGTGTGTGTGTGTGTGTGTGTGTGTGTGAGAGAGAGAGAGAGAGAGAGAGAGAGAGAGAGAGAGAAATGAAGAAGACAGAGAGATGAGAAATACCGAGAGGAGAGAAAGATCACATAGAGGCAGAGAGAAGGAAGAAAGCTCAGCTCAGCTCCCAAAGATATAATAACTCATTTCCCTTCATCTTTAGGAGCATCCCATGAGGCCTCTCTACCACGGGCCACCACCTCTTTTAGAAGGGCTTTGGGACCTGCACATCTTCCCAATCCATTTGCCTCATGCGGCTCATCTTCAAAGTTTCCAGTAATGTTCACAACTGGCTTTCAATTCAGGGAAACAGACCTATAAAGATAACACTTTTTTCTTCCTCTAAGATGTATCCGTGCCAAAAAAAGCAACTATCCAGAAGACTCCGTTGTAGGACAAGGTTTCTGTGAAAAGCACAGGAGCTGTCGGCCCTTTTAATATCCTGCAACACTTCTGAATCCCAGGTCAGCCCTCTGCAGTGGGCTCCCCACAGACAGCCCTGATTGAATCCTCTCTGACCCCTGTTTGTGCTCTGGGGACAAGAGAAATGAGAAATGTGTATACAAAATAGTAAAAGAGAGAATAATGAGTATCACAAGGAAAGAAAAGGAAAACTCAGGGTTAGAGAAGAACTAAGAGTCATAGAAAAGGTAAGACAAAGGAAGGAGAGAAAAAAACAGAAGAAAATAAGAGAAAACAGAACAAAGCGGTGGGGAGAAGTCGGCTATGTAGGAAAAGTAAGCATTTTAAAGTGCTCATGGGATAAAAGCAAGATTAAAATACCAAATAAGAACTAATAAAAAATGTACTCTCAGAAGTGTGGGTGTTGGTCAAAGTTTCTCTGAGCAAACTAGAGCTAAATGCACCGATCAGAAAAGCATTAACACAGACGCTGTCAAGAGTTCTCACAATGCCCATTGTTGACTTTAGTCACTTATTTCTTTATAGTGACTGCACTTTCAGTAGTGTCATTGGCACTTATTGGTAAATCATATTTGAATTTCCATATGAGTTTCCATTCCACTTTCTTTTTATTTCGAAACCAGGATCTGGCTTTAGTGAGCATCCTTCTTTTCTTCCGGTGTCTATTGGACCTGTTGATACTTAGCCAGGGAGTCTGATCCATGGAATGAATTCAACATTTTAAACTAGTTATGAAAGTCACTGTTTCTGAGAGATGCAGCTGGAGGAATGAAAGCAGCTGTTCACTGGACAGAACAGGAGGCAAGGATGGAGAGGCCAGGTGATTTTTAAGTGGCCACACACTCTCTGGGACCCAGGTCAGTTATTGCACCTCTCTGAGACTAGTCATTTCTTTTTTTAAATGAGTGTTGTGATATTTATTTCAAGGATTTTTCAAATGAAAAACAATGACAATGTGGAGAAGGCAAATATCACAAACCTTAAGTAAGTACTTCATGCATGTTAAGTACGTCTGTGTATGTGTGCAGTTCCCAACATTCCACCCTATATACCCTATATGTGTGGGGCAAATGGAAACAAAGACTGCAGAATTGACTACAAATTTATTGTCCTTTGTAGGGCATCATAGGGGTGCAGCTAAAATCCAAATGTAATAAAGTAGAAGTGCAAAGGGGTGAATAAATGAATGAATAAATGATGGTTACTTTCCATATCTAGTTTAAAAAACATACAAGAATGCTTTTTATTTAGAGTACTTAAAGAAGGAAACATCTCAAAAAAAAAGTATTTAGGTAAAACATCCCCTTCTCTTTTGATACCAAAGCAAGCACACTTACAGAGTTATCAGTTACTCCCAAGCAAAGTTTCTTACAGCCAAGCAGAGGTGTGCATGTACATGGATCTGAGCTCACTGTCTTGAAGGGATCTTTTCTCTTATTTCCTTGAAAAGACATTAAAGGGAATTGAGCAGAGAAAAATTATGGAAAGTGGACGGCAATGAAAATATCATTTCACTCAGGTTCATAAATCATTTAAAAAATTCTTCTCTCATTTCCCGCCACCCAGCAGATTTATTGAAAATTTATCACCAGTTTCTTTCAGGGAAACTTTCCCCTGTTCAGAAGAGAGAGGAGTTTGACCTAAATTGCTTAAGAGCTAAGCCAAAATACCATTGTAATTCTGTGGCTCCATTTCAAAAGTAGCCTGTGTTTTACAGAATTTCAAACATCTAAGTCATTTCCAGTCATAGGAGCTAAAATTGGCCAGGGTGGAACTTGTGGCTGTCAGAACTGATAAACATTTCCTGAATGCCAATTGGTTGGAGAACCATGTCTCTGAATGCCATTAAAAAGTCTACCTCAACACGTAACCCCAAGTTCCAAATGCCTGTCGGGAAACTGAAACTTTGTTTGGACAAGCTCCACCAATTTTTTTTTTTTTTTTTTTTTTTTAGTCCCACAATGTGCCGACCGGGGGTCTTATGAAGGTTTCTGGTGGAACAGGCTAAGACCTCCAGTTCCTCACCGGGATAAGAATAATCAAGCTCAAATCCCTTTCTTTGAGGAATCAGGGCCTTGCTGTGAGAGCTAGTGGCTTTCATGGGCCTCACAAAGTTTTAAGAAGACAAGAAATCAAAATCCAATCAGAGCATCCCACATGTACTACTAAGGGCAACATGAGTTTGACATGCCTAAGGCCTGTTTTTCACCATGTTGGAGAAGCTTTCTTCTGCAGGGCAAAGTTCATACATGGCCTAACTGAAGGAAGGGGTTCTCCTACCTTCCTGCCCCCCAATCCTTTTCTCTTCAGTGACCCCTTCCAGATAAGCATGAACTACATAAATCTAGACTGTTCTATCACCAACTTTTCTAAGGATTATTGGATATATATACTCCCAGAACCTCATTGATAGGAAAGTATCTTTTGTTCAAAATTGACAAATTCCCCTGAGCTAGTCTAGGCACAAAGGGAACTTAGTAGCTGAACTCAATGCTGGAAGCCCTGCGTATTCTGGGCCTCAGGGACATTCGGAATCTTCTTCCTCTCCCTCTTTCATTTACATATTTGTCAGAGTCAACTCTGTTTTCTCCTACAATAGAATGGCTTATTTTATAACAGAGGACATGGTTACCCAAATTGGTAGTGCTTATATCACATCACCAGGGGGTTGTCTCCTCTCTTGGAAATGGAGTTCAAAACTTCAGAGGCAGTGCTTTGATTATATTAATATATCAGACCCACATTACCAGATAAACCAACTGAGATCCTCAGAGTAAAGTTCTCTAGTGAACCCCCCCTTTGCTCAGGAGCTGAGGTGCTATTTGAACTACTGAGGAAATAGGGCAGGGGAGG
Source organism: Urocitellus parryii (assembly GCF_045843805.1). Classification (NCBI taxonomy): domain Eukaryota; kingdom Metazoa; phylum Chordata; class Mammalia; order Rodentia; family Sciuridae; genus Urocitellus; species Urocitellus parryii. The sequence goes on from NC_135543.1 coordinate 27,927,039, forward strand.
AATTCTAGGAATATGGAATAGACAAAGGCATATGTTTATCAGATAAATCCACAAATATTTGCTAGGCAAATCTCTCTCCTTCATTTAAATCTCAAGGCAGATGAGTAAATGAGGCCAGAATGTGAAACTATTAGTCACAGGTTATAGGTCTCCACCATCCATTAAAGGAGGCCATTTCTCTTCTGATCAGTATCTTTTCAGCATCATCTGCTGGACTCTAAAACAGTTATATCTTTTTGTACAATTGATGAATTTGTGGAAACTATGGGTAAATCGGTTTTTCTAAAGAGAGAATCAAATTTTAAATGTACTAGAGAATTTACTATTCAAACAACATTTAAAATAAAGTGATAATTTTGTTGATAATTTTGAAATAGCCTTAGAATCTATATCATGTTCCAGTACAGATTGTATAAAATTGGGCCTGCTTAAATTGGAAGGGAGTAGAGTTAAGATGTCAAACACCTACACATTAAATTTGATATTCTGTTCATCACATGCTCTCAAAACCATATTTGGGTTGCAACACATGTGTTTCCTTCCACTGTGGATATGGAAGGCTTACATGGTAGAGTTCACCTTCAGTATCTTCTCTAACTGGAAAAAATTGTATAAGTCACAGATTCCTATGAAATCTCGTTTCCTCCCTCTGCAAATGGGGATTATTAGTATAGGTATTTTTGCTTTATGATCTTAATGAGAGTTTCAAAATGACATAAGCTGATGAAAAGATCTTTTAACTTATATATTACCATAAGACACTCGCACACATATATAACATTATATGTATGCATATAATAAATTATTACATGTGTCACGACATATGTATAATGTAATATATGTATTAGCTAGCAAGTTTCTTATTGGCTAGGACCACATTATACTATCCCTTCTTATCATCTGTATTTGTCTACTCAGGTTGTCATAACAAAGTACTACAGCCTGGGTGGTTTAAACAACAGAAATTTATTTTCTTACAGTTCTGGAGACTGGAAGTCCAAGGTCAAGGTATTGAAGGGTTTGCTTTGTTCTGAGGTCTCTCTCCTGGGCTTGTAGATGGCTGCTGGCTTGCTACATCCTCACGTGGCCTTTCTATGTGTATGAGCACACTCCTGATGTCTTTTCCTCTTCTTATAAGGATAGAAGTCCTACTGGATTAAGACTCCACCCTTATGACCTCCATTTAACCTTAATTACCTGCTGAAAGACCCTATCTCCAAATACAATCACCTTGGGGATTACAGCTTCCATTTGTGAGTTTGGGGTTGGGACATAAAATGAGATCATAACAGTATTCAATAATAATCCATGCAGAAGCTGCTCTAGAAAGATGGTGACTAACGTTTCAAATAATCTTTTAAAAGAGCCCAAGCAAACTGTGTGTTCTTGAAGAAAATGTCCCATGTCTGAGAGCTTCAAAATTTCAGCAGTTTGTGACTGGGTAGGAGAGGGGTTCAACAGAATTCAGAAAATGCTTGAAGGGATGCCTGAACCATAGTACCTTATGAAGGAATATGAATTAAATTGTGTAGAAATGGCATCTTCTCCATACTGTTTCCACAGAACAAATTCAAAATTTATTGATAACACCTTCCCTTCACCAGCACTCTACCTGTCAACATGGCAGCCAGTTGTGGCCACTGAAAAAAGGTCAAGTCAGAGTCAACATACATATTAATAAAAAACATGGAGGCGAGACACCCATAAAGCTTACAGAAGTTCCAAATGGCCGACAGGTTCTCTTCCTCTGAGATCACATGATGAAATTATCCTTCACAGAGCTTTGGTGTAGTACATTCAAGTGACAAAAAGATTATAGGGTCTGAGGAAGAATAGGCAAATCAAAGGTCGCAAAGGTGGTGACAAAGGACAGAAATGTGGCACCAAGGATATAGTGTAGACATCACAAATTCCGGCTACCATGAGTTCCTGGGGAAATCTCCAGGTACACTCTTAAAGGTGATAGAATGATTGGAGGACTATGGGAATCCCCAGATCTTGAACCCCAAACACTTTCTCACCAATCTAGAAGCTTCAATTGTAAATTGGTTCCTCTGCTTGTTATAGTTTCTTTGGTCCCTCTGCAGAAAATAGGTACAGGAAAGGGCTAGGATGTAAGGAATCCTAGGAGTATGATTGAGGCATTAAGTGGAATCATATAGGGTCTCCATGATATCCTTCATATACCTGTGTGACAAGTATGTCTGGATGTGGCACAGATATCATTTAGCAGGAAGAGAATTGAACTACCTTGCTATCAGCGTTCGGCCTCCATTGCCAGGATCCATAGTGTTTGATATGTGACTGCTTCTTAGCATTGGACAGGATAGATGAATAGATGTGGGACAGAAGAATCTTCCCTTTGGCAAAATTTTATAGAGTGTTTGGAATTCTCTCTTTCTGATTATTCTGGTTATTATTGTTCCTGCTTATTTCCACCATGACTTCCCTGTCTCTTATTCCTTTAGGACCCTGATCATAGCAGAGTGCTAGATGACCTCTCTCTCTCTCTCTCTCTCTCTCTCTCTCTCTCTCTCTCTCTCTCTCTCTCTCTCTCTTTCCTTCCACCAGTAGGCTTTTCTCATATAGGCATATCTGTTTATTTCAAAAGTACTTCTCTTTAAAAAAAAAAAAACTGACAGAAGGCACACAAAGCCAAAAACTAAAATAGTGACCTAAAGACCCAGAGTCATTGCAGAAAAAAAATGGGAGCAAATAATTTGTAAAAGAAAAAAAAAATGGAATAAATGAGAGTCCCAGAATGAAGGATTGCTGGGCTGCCTGGGGTTTCCAAGGCTTGCTGCCTAATCTGCAGTTCAGGATCTGTTTTATGATCTTGAAGAATCAGAAACCAGATTTGGTCAGTCCCCAGGAATCAGTAGACTGGCTAGAAATTGCCTCCAATGAACCTCAGAGACATCATATCAATCAAACTGCTCATTAATTAATTTACCCCAAATACCATAACTCCTGTGCCGGATTGTAGACAGGTAGCAAATTTCTGCTTGTAGATACACACACTTGGAATGCCACGGTCAAAGAAGGCTGCTCGGTAAACACAGGATCAGAAAAAGGGACAGTTAATGGGTTCAGATTCAGGTACCAATTGGCCTGTGATGTTTGAAGACTAAGCAATGGTGCCTGGTATCTCACTACCAGGTGTGCACTCCCCACACATTCAGTTCTTCCTTATTATCCTATTGGTACATCTACTGCTAAACAACACTCCTCCTGCCTGATCCTTTTTTCCTAAGACAACTTGAAACTTTTAATCCATTTATAATTAAGACCTAATTGCTTGGAAACCTTCCTCTCTACAAGGGGACAGATAATACCTGTTCTGATATACCATGCATTTCTAAATTAATGCTCAGGGATATCCTAGTTCCTTACTTCCAAGTCTTTTAAGTACCTGGCTTTTGTCCCCCCAGTATGATCATTCCTTTGGAGTGGGAGCTCATAGTGCTGGATCTGAGGTCATATAGCCCTGGCTTGAAATCCAAGCTGGGAGAGTATGGGCAAGTCACTTAACTTCTCTGAGCCTGCTTCCTCATCTGTAAAATGGTCCTGGAAATAGCTGAGAAGACTATTGTTGGGATTAATTATGGTAACAGTGAAGCCCTTGGCACCCGTGCAAGCTCTCACTCACAGTAAGCAATAATAAACGCCACTATTACTCATTATCTCTCATTCCTCTATTCAGCTTTCCTTCCCTGAGCACCCACTGAATGTGCCGGGCCCCATACTAGGCCAGGAATCCAGCGCAGGGTAATTACTACAACTGAATATTAAATTTAGCTCTTAGCTTCCTGGCTGCCAAGGCCCAAAGGGCCAAATTAATTATTGCTAAGATTTTTTCCTGCACTCACATTTATTTGATTCTATGGTGCTTATAGAAGGAGCTCAGTACAAAAAGTCTTAAGCACTAAAGGAATGGCTATCTAATTATGGACTTTCAGATACTGAGACAATCAGAAGAGGAGGGCATTTCAGCACTTAGCTCAATAGGGCAAAAATCAGCTCATGGTAAGAACACCACATCCTTCTCTGCACTTCCAAAACAGCCTAAATGTATCTAAACTCAGCGTATGACTGGTGCAAAGTCTCATTCCTTGAAAATTGGTTTGGTCCTCCTGGAGAACACCGTGCAGGTTTAGGATAACAGAGATGTGACCACAATGATATATTATTTCTTTGCAGTTTTAAACACAGGGCTTAAGAAATGAATCCACGTGGCTAAAGATGCATGTATGCGTTCATCTAGCCTCATATTGAGTAATTCACATTAATAAGGGAGACACAGGGCGCCATCTCACCATATGCTGGCAGTCACTTTACTGGACTCGAGATAGAATCAAAGTAATTGCTCCATAAAGTAAAGCAGTTAGTAATAACCTAAACTCCAAAAGCCCTTTAATTTTCTGATTCATATCTTTAATCAATTTGCAACATGGAGCAATTGAGTTTTCCCTCTAGTTTCCCAATTGTTTGCTCAAAAGGGCTGCTCCGCTGCCTTTGACTGACGTGACATTATTGCATTTATATTGACTTTTACGGCAGTTTTTACAACATTGGAGGTGCATAAGTTACATGAAAATGTAGCACGGGAACATTTCAAGATGAAAGTAAGCCATAAAGAGAGTGCCCGGCTATAATGTCTGCGATTTACAGTGTGAGGAAATTACAAATGGGGCAGAGCAAACTGGGCCTGGCTCAGCGTCCTCTGCTTCCAAACCCCTAGGAATTGTCCAAATCACCTCCTGCAGAACCAGGATCAGGAAAGGCCAAGACCATGATGCTTACTCTTGGCTCCACACCCCGGAACACTGTCTCAGGCACTTAGACCACAGAACCAACCAGTGTCTAGTTTCAAAGTCAGGGGAGGGAAAGTGCTAGGAGAGGACACAGAGCTGATGGGACAGGGGTGGTTCTGAAAAGCAGACACATCAGTGGAGCACAGAAGAGGCCCAGGGGATATTTGAAGTTGCTAACTCCTGCCGGTTGTCACCTGTACTCAGGATGGCATGACAGTCTTCGCCTTCACCTCCCACTCGGAACCTGACAGCAAGGTGGAAACAAATAGAAAGAGAAAGGTGGTTTCTACTCTCCAATGGGCCCTTCATTCCCATTGACTACTTTAATTCAGAGTCGCAGCATCTCCTGCCTACCTGACCTCTGAATGCTCTTCTGTGGCCACTCAAGTTCAGCCTTTCCATCCTCACTAGAGGGATTTTCCTAACACAGCATACAGAGTACGTCACCTCTCTTCTGTAAATGTGTCCAGGAGCTTCCAGCTCCTCTGTTATGTTTCCAGAACTTTCTCCAACTTCCACGAACCACCATGTTGCAACGTGGGTTCACCTTCTAAGGTATACCACCACTCCTAGGCCTGATGGCCCTGTGCGCCTGCACTTTTTACCTCTGGTGCTCCCTTCTTCTTGCCTGTAGTCCATTGTTTCTCCACTTATTCAAGTTTTTGAACTTAACTCTAGAGCTAAAGCCCCTTGGTTTGATTCCCAGTGTTACCATGTCCTCCCTCTGAGATGATAAGAACATTACTTAACTTCTTTATGCCTCTGTTTCCACATCTATAAGATGGGTACAACATTGGGACCTGATTCCTGAATTGTTAGGGGGATTTATTCCTTGCATATATGTGAGGAGCTCAGAGCAGTACCTAACAGAATAAGGTCTCTCAAAGTGTGAGCTATTTGAATTTTGGATTCTTCTGCATTGCTTATTCTAGGAAGCAATGCAGAAACTTTCCATGGTCTCTGCCCATCGAAATCCAGTTCTTTCATATTTAGCAGAAGTGTTTTCTCCCCAATGAGGCCAGCCTAGATTTTCCAGTCAGAATGCATCCTCCACAGGTGGTTTTTACTTAGAACTTTTAGTAATCCTGCCTGTGCTTCTGCACAGTGGGGCATATAAATATTTTTTTTTTCTAGTAGCAGGACCATAGCAGGCCCCTTGTGCTGAATGTCAGCAGCTTGCCCTCCAGCTCCACAGGTGAGCCACCTCAGGGGTCCTGCTGTGCATGCCAAAGTGTACAGTGCAAATCTAATTCTGTTATGTTACCTGAGATTCAGGGTCAACACAGGTCAGGGAAAGCTTAAGTTTTAGGGAAAATTTGGATTGATGGAGCTGCCACCATCTTCCCTATCCTTAGCCCTTTGGTGCCTGCTGGCTGCCTTCCAGGCAGATGGGAGCAGCAGGGGACTGGAACAGGGAACTTCCAAATGTTGGCTAGATGTTTTCTTACCTGAGGGGCCTGGGATGACTGTGGTTTCCTCTTAAGGTGCCTCTTAAGGTGCATATCCCTCTATGTACCCCTGTGCCTCATTAGCCTTGTTCTCATCTTAAGGTGGGAAGCTTGGGAGAGGGGTTGCCCGAGAGCCCACAGAGGCACTGCTCTCAGCCAGGGTTCCCAGGGAGGAATGGAGCCTTTGTCCATCTCCCTGGAGCAGGGCTTTCTTCCAATGTGCAGCCTTTTTGCATTATATGCAACTTTTCAAGAAAGCACCTTTCATGGACTCTGGGTGTCTTTATATTGTCCTTTCAGGTAACATGGTTAATGCTTTTTGTTTTTTCTCTTGCATGGGAAGGGCCTCAAGTTTGGGACAATGCTTTTAGGTATACACTCTTGAATGTTTTATTTTTAAAATGTTAAAGCACAATGATAATCTGAATGTTATAATATTATGTGAAATTAATAATAAGAATATGCTCCTTTCTACTCCCCTCCATAATGCATGCATAGTCCTCCCGGAATTCCCTAGGTCTCTCTAGTTGTCTAGCACTCCTAGTCTCCTATCATCTCTCTACCTACCCACCCACCTACCCCCATCCATTTATCCATGCACATCATGTCTTCATACAATTCCACAACATACATATATATCCTTATAAAGGGTATATAATTCATTGCTCTGCAAACTTTTCTCTCATTAAATCAAGGTCACCGTTTCCAAGTCATCCATATGCAACTCACTTTTACCAAATGGCTGACCTCCTCAAAGTGGAGTTATTGGGTTAAAAAAAGCATGAGCATTTGAGGGTAACTTGCTCAGAATCTTCAACAGTGTGCTGCCATCTGACCTTCTGGATCTTGCTTTCTGCACCCTGACCTCTTACTCATCTTGGCAGAGACTTAGCTGTTCCTTGAATGCAGCATATCCCTCTATGTACCCCTGTGCCTCATTAGCCTTCTTCTCATCTTCCTCCCCACTCAGTGTCCTGTACAGTGCAGGACACATGGCGAGGGCTCAATAGAAGCCTGTCCTAAGATTGAATGGGCGTGCAGGAAGGCCCGGATAATACTGCCCAGTCAACACCATAGCCGTCAGCTAGGCAGACAGCATATGTAGTTCAGGGACTTTCTCTGTTGCTTTCAGGAAGTTACTGAGCTTTTTTTGTTTCCTCAGTTTCCCATTCATCCAGTAAGTCTGGAGATGTTGGCATGTCTCCCCGGAGACCTCGGGTGGAATCTGGAATTTCAAAGTGCTTAATGGTGCCGCTCAGTAAATAAAAGACATCATTAATATGCATGAAGCTATTTCATCAAGAGGCCAACAGAGCAAATTTAAAAGCTATCTTCTAGGGAAAAGAACTAAACTGCCATTATCATGCATACTACTGACCACAATGGAAGTCTGCAGGAGCCAGGACAATGCACTCCCAGGGGCCCTGCAGGCTCTGCTGAAACCTTAGGGTGCCCCAGTCTCACTCAATCTCTCAGGGAAGGATCTGAAGAAAGAGAATCAGCTTTTACTCTAGACTTTCAGAAGCAACTCCGGCTCTCAGCATTCCAGGGCGTGCCTAAGGGCCTTTAGATGATGCATCTAATGGTTTCCGAGAACTGTCCCTAACGCTATGAAGAATTAGATGGGAAACTGCCAAGTCATGGGCCAGAGAAAGGTTCAGGAGGATTTATGATTTGCCACCACTGCAAGGTCAGGTTTCCTCTCCTAGGCTTGAGAAATGGGGAGGGTATTGAAATGTGAAGGCAGAGCCATTAGGAACTGAGTCAAGCTCCCTGCCTTGAGGAATATGAGCAAGATGCTTGCTCAGAAGGGAAGCTGGGAGTCCTGGGTTCTGTCTAGCTACTGACCTTGTGCACAATCTTTGAACTTTTCTCCTAGAACTATATCTCACCTCATCTATAGGTAACCAGGTCACCCTCCTGGGGACACTGTAATTCATACTACCAGAGGTGCTAGCATCTTCCTCTTGAGATGTCCCTTTCTTGAATTAGCCAAGAACGGTAGCCACTGAGGCCACTCTTCTTTTCAAATGTCAGAAGGGAGACAACTGGGGGGCCTGGGGTGTCCTTTAATGGTTCCCCAACGGAGTCACCTTTTTTTTTCTGTTCTCATCAGAGGTCCTGCTGATAAAAATGGTCCTACACCACACAGTCCCTGTGTTCTGGCCACAGTGGGTCTCCCTACCTGGACCTCCCTCCTTGGGCCTCCCTCTTCACAGTCACCAATGGTTCCACTCAGGTGCCCACCAGCAGGATTTCTGGGTTCCCACTCAATACTCTCAGGCCCTGGGGTTGAGACCACACCAATAGCTTCAGATGTTGAAAGTTCTTTCTCACCAACAGACATCAGGGCAGGCATCTCAAGCTATCATAGAAGATCTAAAAGAGGTCATTTAGAGTTAGTCTCCCTGGCCTCCCAAGGGTCCCCAGACACCTTTGTCCCCAGACAAATTTGCGCTTCTCTTTTCCAGCTAAGCAAACTACAGGATATTGAAAGATGTAAAAGGTTTACATTTGTCTAATTAGAAGAGATATCTGTTTATTCAAGAAAGAGGCGAATTTGAAGAATTCCAAAGCAATTTTCTGTGCTCATCTAGATAATAAAATAGTAGACACATTTTTTCAACTTCAACCTTTACATATACTTTGCTAAACATATAACCTCTATCTGTCTCACTAGATGTTGTAAGAATTTAAAAAAGAATTTTTTAAAATAAAAAACATGCATTTTGACAATCAAAAAAAAAACCCCTAATAAAAGCAAGGAATTGCTACATAAATGATTCAGTCTATTAGAAATAGTGTTTTGTTCTGGAAACTCTGGGTGACTTCTGGGCAGGTAGGGCGTCCCAAGAGGCAGTACAGAATGAAAATTGGTTACCCAAGGAAAGTCCAGGACAGAACATGCTTGATTTGTGGTTCGCGCATACAGAGTAGAAGCCAGAAATATAGAATGACTGAAATGAAATGAAGTCATTTAGAAGAGCATCATGAACTGGCATTTCCCAGTCATCTACTATTACAATAACAGCGACTCCTTTAGGTTTACCTCCAAAATTTTCTATGATATTTTAGAATCACTTCCTCATTTTGAGATTCAGTTTCCCACATGTGAAATAAGGGAGTTAGACTAAAATCAGTGTTTTTTAAAATTGTTTTAAGTCATAGAATACTTTGTACAAGCAAAGACTTGTCAGATACCCAACCTTCCCAAATGCACCGAGATAAAGTGTTTGAGTCAGAAATAAATGGTAATCTTCCAAAATTTGTCCATATCCTGCTAGTAGCAGATGCCATCCTTCCTAGCAACTCTAACAGGAGCTCCATGGAAATTATTTAGGGCAATAATCTCTAGTGGCCTAAGTGCCAGATCCTCAGCCTGGGACTGTATCTACAATTCCTTTGACATTCTTGAGTAATCTGGCAGTGTGCGGCTGATAAAGGAATCTAATAATTAGCATTTAATTTTTCTGAATTTTTCAAACAGAATATTTGACACTGAACAAAAGTATAATGTGAAGAAATTAGGTCTGACAATGCCTAGAAAGCAATCTAGATAATGAATAGACCAGTCTGTCTTTCTTTCATATCCAATCTTCCTTCTTTTTTACTGGGAAGAGAGTATGGGGATTGAACTCAGGGGCACTCGATCACTGAGCCACATCCCCAGTCCTATCTGGATTTTATTTAGAGACAGATTCTCACTGGCATGGTGGCACATGCCTGTAATCCCAGTGGCTCTGGAGGCTGAGGCAAGAGGATTGTGAGTTCCAAGCCAGCCTCAGCAAAAGCGAGGAGCTAAGTGAATCTTCATTCTTCTAAGCTCATTTCTCACTTTTCTTAAAGTCACCCCTTGCCCATGAAAAGCAGAGTGAGTGGAGATGAGCTATTGTGCTTTCCTCCATGACGGCTCTGTGGCCACCGGCAAATGCCTGTGGCTGGCAGCGGGTGGGGTGGGAAGGGAAGAGCACTTAGGAATGAACCCAGAAACACAGAGACACCTTAGGGAGGCAGTAAGGCTGAGAGGTACTCACAAAAGTCAATCCAACAAGCCAAAAGAAACTATGAACTATGAGTCGGTCTGTCGTGCCAAACGTAGGGACCAATGACAGCTGACCTTTGCTTCTGTTCAGAGTCACTGAAATTGCCCTTTCTTCAAAGAAAGTTTTCATGACTACAGGAAGGATCCCAAGCAAGGTCATGACCAAGGGTAATTAGGTGTTTGGTTTCTTCCAGTGCCTTTGGATGCTCAGTACTCCCTTACTGCATTTTTACCCCATCAAGAGAAAAACACAAGCCTTTCCTCAAGAGCAAAGGATTATGTGATCTATATGCAAGAAATTAGTTGGGGGTGCATCCTGAACAAGAACAACATTCCAGTATTATATTTTAGTTAGTCATGTGAGTTTAGACTGGAATGCTGATCTTAAGAGGCTGATTGGTAGAAACTCTTGAACCACACAGGAGTCCCCCTTGTGATGATGATGCTGCAGGAAGAAGGTCACCCAGGTTCCACGTGAGCCTCTGTGCTCACGACCACACCACCCTGCCTGGTGCTGGACAAGTCTCAGTGTTACAGAGTTGTTCCTTAGAGTGAAGCTAACATTTCCCACACTCCAAAGACAATTACAAGAAGAGGAAAATGTTTGACCATTGGAGAATGTATTTCACAAGGTAAAAATCTCACATAGGCATTACAGTTGAGAAAAATTGGGGTGCAGGCAGTTGACCTGCACCCTCCTCTCAAGATCTCCTCTTGAACCAGCACAGCCTTGGGAGCCTGGGCAGCATAGCCTTGGCACTTGATTATATTTTTAATCACATTATCCTTTTGCGGTTTCATGGGTGTGCCCCTCAAGTGGCACATAAGCTGCTTAGTGGCATCTCCCATGACATCCAGCCTGGAGCAGGCTGCCCAGGAGGTGCTCTTTAAAGCCCTTGTAACTAAGCCAATTAAACTGAACTTATAACAGGATTTTTTAAAAAAGTAACAATCCAAAGTGTATTTAAATGTAGTCTCTGGGGTTGTGTCACAAAGAGATTGTCTATGGTGCCAGCCTGGTTTGCCAAATGGATCTTCAAAGCTGGAATTCAAATTGGTTAATTCTCCCACATTTCTAAATAATCACTGGAACACCAAAGAATGAGAACAATGGGTTGAGGCATGTTCCTATCATGACCTAGTTGATCCTTCTCTTTCTGTTCCCATAGGTTCAGTCACTGTTCAAGCTCTCATTGCCTTGCAGTTTCATGATTGTGATGGCTTTGAGTTAAAATCCCTGAGACTGGTTCTCAAGGCATTATATGAAAGGCTTCTAGTTTCATCACTCACTCCTTCCCAGAGTAGTCTGTGATTCTTCTTTGGTAACACTCTCTTACATATTCTTATTTATTTGAAGAATGGTTTGTACTACTAACCTATAAAACTTCCCAAGGGATGTGGGGGAACCCAAAACACTTACAGATGCACAATAACTACTCATTGAATGAACTACCCAGTTCCTCTATAAACTCCATAGTGCAATTTAAGTGTGTGCCATTCTCAAACATGGCCCCAACTCTCCTGCGCTATATCGCCACTCAGGTCATTGGCTTAAGTAGTTTGGGTTATGGCCATATTAAGATGATGTCAAAGGCACAGGGAAAACAGCGATTGGGCATAATTTGAATGGTTAATGATGAGAAAGGAATACTCAGAGTGTCTAGACAAATCCAAAAGAGGATTTTTAGAAATCACAGATTTTGAGAAAGGACTAGCTCAATTATCCAAATACCAAGAGTTTATTCTTTCCGTTTTTGACTCACTGTGACTTTGGGTAAATTACCTAGCCTCTCTATGCATTGGTTCCTTCCTCCAGAAAGGGTGGAAAGTAATACCACTCTACTCCTTGAAGTTTCTAGGAGGCTGTGTAGGACAACTGTAGAGCACCATGGGCTTTGGCACTCCTGCCAATATCCTATTTTTGTTGTTAAAAGTTGAACATGATTGAGACCTGGGATCAAAACTTATTATTTTTCTGCCTGAGATAACTTCCTAAAATATAACAATTCCAATAATAATATTAATAAATATATTCTGGAAAATAACTCCCTCTTTAAAATTCTCCTGGAGTCCTTGCTGGAACTCTGAGCACTGGACCCATTTCTACAACATTAAAAAAAAAATCCTTTTTATGTCAGCTTTTATGAGGAATAGTTGGGGGTGGGGAAAGATTTTTCTTCAAGGATCTTGTGGTAGGCAGAGTCACAGCCACCCAAGATGTCCGACACCATTTGAATTATTAGAACCTGTGACTATGTCACCTTGCTTGGATAATGGGACTCACACGTGTGATTTAGCTGAGAGTCTTGGGATGGGGAGATTTTGCTGGATTAGCCTGAGTGGGCACAAGCTAACCACTTGCTGCTTAAAACTGTAGATCCTTTCCTGATTACGGTCATAGAGGGAGGTATAACTATAGAAGAATGGTAGACAGAAGCATTGCCACTGTCTCTGAAGATGGAAGAAAAAGTCCACAAGCCAAGAAATGCAGGTGGCCTCTGGAGGCTGAAGATAGTACACTATGGGCTTTCCCCTGGCTCTCCAGAAAAAAAGATGGCGCCACCCAGTGAGACCCATGTTGGACTTCTGACCTACAGAACAGTAAGATAATAAACTATGGCACTTAAGTCACTAAGTTTATGGTAACTCTCTGTGGGCAGCAATCAAATGCTAACACATACCTCATGACATAATGAAGGAGGAACAAGAGAAGAACTTGCCAGAAACCAAGAGCATCTGGATTAATTTTGCAAGAATGGGAACAGCCAATATTAATGATAATGATGATGATGACAAAAATGATAACACTGAAACAACACTTAGTGTATGCCAAGCCCTGCTCTAAGCCATGCCCATGTTCATTCATAGAATGCTCCAGATACATTTTATTACTGATCCCATTTTATAGATGGGGAAACTGAGACACAAGAATATTAACTAACTTGCCCAAGGACATGCATCAAGCCCACCCAGATCCAGGATATGAATCCAAGGAGTCTGGCTGTAGATCTACACTGCTAACTATGTTCATTCCACAGAGTGGAGACTTGTACTGGGAACCCAGCAGCCACTTCCTGGATTAGGTGAAGTAGAGTTTTGTGCTAGAAGTAGCATAAGTGGTGTCCAGGGACATCTCTGAACTTGGGGATCAATAGAGCTTGGATTAATGCCATTTAGAGTGTCAGAGGGAATCCTGGCAGACACAGATAGACATGGTAGGGCTCAGTGAGCTCTCACTTGGCCTACCAGGAAAGCAAAAGTTGGAAAGTGGTGAAAGGGAATAATTTTTTTAAAGGTTGGTTTTAGGACCACTGTCTGGCTTTTCTCAAAGGATATCTGTATTTATTATTTGCTTCTTAAGTTCCAAATTGTTTTCTTTCAACATTTAGCTTCTTAGTTCTTAATTCCTGACTTCTAATCTCCTGGTGTGCAAGATCTGGCTTCTGTCTATGGGCATCCAAGCACCTACCAGGCCTAACTGAGCATAAGGGCTTCCTAGAGAAGAATTTAGTAAATGAATGAACATTTCAGTCATGTCATGCATTCCTGCATTCTTCTCATTGAAGTTTTGTGCTTGTTTGCTTTCTGAAAAAACTAAAGTCTAGTAATGTATATTGCAAGGAAATATGTATCTGGTAAACAAGTCTTCTGACAGTTGGAGAGGGTCTTTGAATGCCACATCTGAGCAGCTTCTGTGATTCCTTCCCTGGCAGACATGGGATGGTGTGTACTGGGGAAGGCCCTGGAGAGGGCACTAGAAGGCACTAGAGAGGGGGGCAGGGTCAAGTGCTCAGGGGCTTGTGAGCATAGACAGTCAAATGATAGGAATGCTGGATATTTAAAGGATGGGGACCAAGAAATGTGACATCCAGGGAAGACAGCTGGAGTCTAGATCACATGCACAGGGTGTCTGCCTGCAGCCTCACACAGCAGTGGTCAAGTTCCAGTGGAGAATAGGATCAGTCTCAGAGCAAAGAAGGGTGACACTTAGCATCAGAGTCTAATGGTGGTGAAAGGCCATCTGATGCCAGGAGAGAGACACTTCTCAGAAGAAGATACACAATTGACTAACAAATATATGAAAAAAATGTTCAACATCTGTAGCAATTAGAGAAATGCAAATCAAAACTACTCATCAGAATAGCAGTTATTAAGAATACAAGCAACAATAAGAGCTGGCGAGTATGTGGGGGGAAAGGCAGACTCATACATTGTTGGTGGGACTGCAAATTGGTGCAGCCAATCTGGAAAGCAGTAAGGAGATTCCTTAGAAAACTTGGAATGGACCTACCATTTGATCCAGATATCCCACTCCTTGGTCTATACCCAAAGGACTTAGAAACAGCATACTATAGTGACGCAGCCACATCAATGTTTATAGCAGCATAATTCACAATAGCTAAATTGTGAAACTAACCTAGATGTCATTCAATAGATGAATGGATAAAGAAACTGTGGTATATATACACAATGGAATATTACTTAGCATTAAAAGAGAATAAAATCATGGCATTTGCAGGCAAATGGATGGAACTGGAGAATATCATGCTAAGTAAGATGAACCAATCCCCCCAAAACCAAAGGTCAAATATTTTCTCTGATAAATGGACGCTGATCCATAATGGAGGTGTGTGGGGGTCATGGGAGGAATGGAGGAACTTTGGATAGGGCAAAGGGGAGGGAGGAGAAGGGAGGGGGTCATAGGAGTAGGAAAATGGTAGAATGAGATGGACATCATTACCCTAGGCACATGTATGCAGACACGAATGGAGTGACTCTACTTTGTGTACAGAGACATGAAAACTGTGCTCTATATGTGTACTATGAACTGAAATGTATTCTACTGTCATGTACTGTAACAAATTAGAACAAATAAATTAATTAATTAACTTTAAAAATAGAGAGAAGGTCCTGTGAGACACCCTGGACTTTTGGTTACTCTGCAGATTGAACAGGGCATCTCCTCCATCAGCTGAGGGAGTGGGGTAGGCCCGGAGACCCCATGAAAAAAATCTCCCTTTAACAGGGTTACTGAAGACCTGCATCCTGAGCTGGTGGCAGTCATCTGGCATGATATACACATCATTAGGAGAACAGAATTTCTGTACAGAGGCTGGAAGACTCCAAGGGTGCATGAAACCCATCTAGTGAGAGGGTGTTCCTTGGGGGTCCCCCCACAAGCCTCCACCTTGCAAGCTTCTGAACAATTACATTTGTTCAAACTCACCACTGTCATTGTAACTTGGCCATATATTTTTCTCCAATGACCTTAGGTATTTTTTCTTTTTAACTAAAACACAATTCAACTTTAAAGAATATGTTGCAATAACAATAATAAATCACCCATATCCTGTCACTCACACAACTCCCATTGTCATTGTTCATAGTCTTAATCCCTTTAATCAATGACAGATTCTCTCTTGTCTTATAGAAAAGACATTGTCAATAGGAAAATGAAATAGAAAAGGAAGAATTCTTCCATTATCTACTTAAAGCTGATATAATCTGCTTTAACTGGAGCACAAAGGATCTCTTCGCATATGAACCTAGAACCTTCTTTCCTGCAAAAGGAATCCAGCCCCAAGGCTCAGGACCAGTTCTTTGAAATTTAGCAAATTAAAGTAACTAACATATGCATCTCGTTAAAGCCCGAGAATGTGGCTGACAGGAGTATGGAAACAACAGTGTGAGCCCATGCACAGGAAGCTCGGTTTTCTGGACTAGTGCATTTGTTCTAATGTAACCCAAGGGCAGTTGGCTTCCAATCCATTCCTCCACCAGTTCTCCTTGCAAACTTCAGACCCACACCGAGTCAAGCTCCACCATCTTCTGAGGTTTGGAAGTGTCGCCTCTGTTATAGTTTGGATATGAGGTGTCCCCCAAAAGCTCGTGTCCCCCAAAAGTTCTGAGAGCCTGAACCCAATCAGTGACTTCATCCCCTGATGCCATTAACTGGGTGGTAACTGAAGGCAGGTAGGGTGTGGCTGGAGGAAGCGGCCATTGGGGACGTGCCTTTAGAGCATATATTTTGTATCCAGAGAGTGGAGTCTCTCTCTGCTTCCTGCTATCCTGTAAGATGTTCCTCTCCACCATACTCTTCTGTGATGATGTGCTGCCTTACCTTGAGGCCCAAGGAATGGAACTGGTTGTCTATGGACTGAGACCTCCGAAACCATGTGCCACCAAATAAACTTTTCCTCCTCTACGATTGTTTTGGTTGGGTCTTTAAGTCACAGCAGCACAAAAGCTAATAAAACACCCTCTGAAATCCCACTGTCACCAAAGAGAGGGTGAGAGAGTTGGGCCTCTAGGAGGTGATTGGGCTAGGAGGGCTCCTCCCCATTAATGTGACTCGGGCCCTTACAATAAAGGCTTCTCTTGTATAATTGGACCTTCCACCTGCTCTACATAAGGACACAGCAAGAAGGTTATCACCAGACCAGATGCCAATGCCTCAACATTGGACATCCCATCCTCCAGAGTTGTGTGAGAGAACCCTCTGTCTTTATAAATTACCCAGTCAGTGATATTATGTTACAGTAGAACAAGGTGATGGAGACCCCACCCTTATATTTGCACCTTTCCTCTCTAGTGACTTCCCCTTCTCCCCGACCCCCCCAATGCCCACCTCACAGTTAAAATGAACTATTCTGTTTCTCCATGCAGAGCATGGAAAGACATTCTTGCTTTCCTCAGCCTGTCTTCCAGCTAGTGGAGGTCCGGTGACTCCTTTCTCACCAATGAGACACAGGAGTGGAGTCTGCTTTTGTTGTAGAGCAGTTAGTTCTGAAAAGCATTTCCCCTCTTGCTAGAAGGTGATGGTGCCGGCACCAAACTTACTATGACTTTCAGGCCTTGCATACAGAGAAATGTGGTGTCTTGAGGTGTGCAGCCCTCTTGTGCCAAGGAGGTGATGAGCATGAGGGAAAGGGCTGGAAAACTATACTATCTACCCAAGCTATCAAGTTTGTGGCCACAATAGCCTACCTCAAGACTCTTTTCAAGAGAAAAATTAAACTCTCAATGGCTCAAGTCACGGCAGGTTAGGTGTTTTTATTACTTACATTTGAAACTATGCCCACCTTCATTATTCTCCTCTAACCAGTCCGCCCTGAGAGGAAATGAACACAGTAGATTCAAAAACAGGTTCCAGAGCCAATTTCAGTTTTGAATGCAGGTCTATCCCTTGCTAGCCATATAACCTTGAACTAGTTATGCAATTTATATAAATCTCATTTTACTTATCCAAAATATGAGAATAATACTGGTATGTGCTTCACATAAATGTCAAATGAAATAATGTCCATAAAATATTTAAAAAAAAAAAACAAACAACTGGCTGGCAGATAGAAGTCAAATAACAATGGTTTTCCTAGTGGAGGCGGACGGTTCTATCATTCCCCAGCGCCCTTTGAAGACCAAGTTGTCTGAACTCTCTTTTCTAAAGTTCGACCCAGTCATCCATCTCTCAGAGCCCCATGCTTGGCCTCAGAATCATGAAGACAAAATTCAGCCACCCATCCCCATCTGCCCTGACCTCCTCTTTGAGCCTCCCCCCTGGAGCCCCAGGTGATTTGGCCCTGGAGGGCTTCCATAGTTGCTGTTATTAATTTATCAGTTTCTTAAAGGGGGAACTTGCAGCAGTGGGAGAGAAAGGCGAGTTAGGAGTCCATCATCTGACTCCTGGTTCCCAGCGGCCGGTGGCTGGGCAGCCCATAGGCTGTGGCCGTTGCCATGGCAGCGGGATCCGGGACCCCACACGGCAGCCTCTTGGTCGCCCTCACACTTCAAGGATGGGAAAAATAAATTGTTCAAAGAGTCTCATTCCCCCTTGGGAATGAGGGATTATGCTGAAACTTTATTATTACTTTCAATAAATAAATTACTCCCTTGGGGCCAGATGAAAACAGGCTCTTATTAAATTTTTTAAAGGAGGAACGGAATTAGAGAGAGCAAAATCAAAGGTGCCCAAACGGATTGAAGTGGCTCCTCAGAAGCTGACAGAATAGCAATTTGTATTTATATTATGCTTCTCATCAAAGGGGCATCTCACAAAGGCCCTCTTTCCCCAGAGTCGCCCCGCAGAGCTCAACTTGAACGTGGAAGAGCCTAAAGCCTTGGGGTCAGAGCCTCAGGGCACTGTCCAAGGTGGTGGACCTCCGTTCCTGGTCCGCAGGGCTGACCGAGTCTCAGATCCTTTAAGGAAGCTGGGAGGGGGCATCTGTGTCCCCACTGGTCAGTGAGAGTGGCTGGCTTTCATGTAAAGACACTTAATGGAGACTAGCCATGGAAGCCCAACCAGGGATGGGATGGGTGCCTGCCTCCTACCAACACGCACACATGCACACGCCATGAAAACTGTTAGGAAGAAGAGACCGTGTGGGTTGAGCTTCCTCCCTAACTATCCATTAGCAGAAGCCAGGATTTCTGACTGTGGTTTTCCCCAAGTGTTTCCACCATGCAGGACAATAGTCAAGAACTTTTTCTTTCTTTTTATTCTTGTTCAAAGAAAAGAGAAACTCAATCATCTATCAGAGTATCCTATTTTGTCTCTGTCTCCACTGTTCTTGATAGAGAGTAGGGATCGAATAAGTGTTCTTCAATGAAATGCCAGCAGAAGTCAGTTAACGAAGGATCGGGTGGATATAATAAGTACGTGGTAGATAAAGTGTCCAGGTAGGGGATCATTCTGTGCCTGGGGAGCTGACCAGGCACAGAGTTGATTTCAATCCTCAAACACAAAGGTAATTACACATTAAAAGCAGGGCCTGGCACAGTGCTAAGAGTTTTATATATTTTGAAAAGTATAATCTTCACTGAGTCCATCCAATAACATACTTTACAGATAGTGAGATTCAGGGTTGTTGTGACTTGTCTGTGGATTTGGCAAGGTCAAGGTTAGAAGCCATTTCTTTCTAGCTCTAAATCTCTGCCTCTCTTCAGGGTCTTACACACCTCTCCATCCAGTCTAACCTCATCTTTACACCAGCAAGTCCACAACCATACATGGTCCATGGAAATTCCATGTTTGAAATATCTCCTTCCTCTCTTAGCAAAAAGTTTGCATTTTCTTTACAGCATAACCCTACTCTAAAATCGCCTGGTTTCTAGACTAATGTCCAAGTATAGTCACCACAAAAGCATTTTATCAAGAAAGCCACATCAATGAACAAAGGTTTAGATAGTCTGTATACTAGCAAGTGACTTCTAGAATCCATGGGTGGGCCAGGGTTTGGTTTTTTTCTTGAGCCTCCATGGTGACATCACGCACAATGAGTGTGCCCTCCCTGTAGAGTCCCAGATCTATCATACGCCACCTCTGGCACCTTAGGTAGGCCATTGCACCTCTCTAGGCAATATTTTTTCTTATTTAGAGAAACAGATATAATAATACAGACTCCACCTCATAGGACTTTGGAAGGAATAAAGGCTTTAGTAGAGATTGTCTGGCTCACGGTCAAGCTGGCCATGCTGGTCAATGATAATGAGCGTTGTGATGGAGACGGCTGTGTTAGTCTTAATGGGTTGGCTGAGCCTCACTTGGTAAGACCCCCAGCTAAGGGTCATTGGAAAATGCTGAGGCTAAAGACCTCTGTATAGGGTCAGTTCTTTGGGAAGTTGATCCCCAGCAGGTAACATAAGAAGTATCAAACAAGGGATTAAGATTAGCTTATAATATTTAAGAGAAAGTGTATTGATATCAGAAGGGCAGTTGGTAAGTTTTGCAGATCTGCATACCTCCATGTTTTACCAATTCCCACCTTTTCTTCCTTTACATCCCTCCAGCTAGGACCCAACCCCCATGCTCTATTACCTCCTTGGATATCTTTATCTATGGGAGTCACAATCCTCCTTAAAGCTCAGTTGAAACTTACTCTGGGAAATTTTTCTCTCCATTTCTCAAATGCTCCTCTTCTCCCTCGGAGCCTACAAAACTGTCTGGGCCTCTCATCAGTGAGTCTCGGCATGGTGAACTTGCACTAATTGTCCATTGTTCACATTTAAGCCCTGATGATTAGTTTTCAGTTCTTCATGGACAGGACCTGTGCCAAATAAGGATTTTGCATTCCAAAACCAGGTCAGTACTAGGGCCAGATGGAACCCATAACCGAGTGTTAAACGACATACCTATTAGACAGAAAGATAAGTAGCAACCAACAGATCTGCCAGCATCCCCAAAGTTCCTATGGTCCAAATCCTTTCATGTGAAATAAATGAGTAAACTGAGAACCAATGTGAGGGTATTTCTAGACTAGAGTCATGGTCAATGTCAGAAATCAGGCTAGTGTTACTCTATTCAGGCTATGGGAAATAAGCTTTCTAAGAGAACCCAAATCAAATCACATTTTTCATCAATTTTCCCCTTAATAGCTTTATCTTAACGGGAATTCTGAGTTTTTTGTTTAATGGAGAAAATAGCCAAAAACATGTGCTCACTTTTGATCCACTGTGGGTGTTCCAAACCTAGCAAATTTTGAGGATGTGCCCTCTCCAGCCTCAGTCTTACATTCTACTCCAGTGTGCTGAAATTCCTACAGTCCCCCTAAAGCTACCCTGTAAGCCTCTGCACACTTTCTCACACCTCACTTCATTTGGCTAGACCCCGCCTCCTCAGGACTTGTCTTAGGGTCATGGTCTATGTGACATCTTTGCTGACACTTTTCCCAAGTCAACATTGAATTTTTCCAACAAGTGCTATTGGAGGACTCTGCATTTTACTGCTGAGAGTCAGATTCAATCCCTATTCAGATCACTGTTATTACTTTGCTTCAGAACACTTATGCTTGCTTAACTGTCTTTGATCCCCAATGACACAATAAATATCTGTTTGGGTCACTTTTCCCCTAGAGTTCTTTTCTTTGGGAGAACCCCTCCTGTTCCCATTTCACTTTTTTTTTTTTTTTTTGGTGGCAGGGGTGGGTTGGGTTGGGTGGGTACCAGGGATTGAACTCAGGGACACTTGACAACTACTGAGCCACATCCCAGCCCTATTTATATATATATATATATATATATATATATATATATATATATATATATATATATTTTTATATATATATATATATAAAACATATATATATATATATAAGACAGGGTCTTATATATATATATATATATATATATATGTTTTATATATATATATATATATAAGACAGGGTCTCACTGAGTTGCTTAGCACCTCACTTTTACTGAGGCTGGCTTTGAAATCATGATCCTCTTCCTCAGCCTTCCAAGCCATTGGGATTACAGGCATGCCCACCAAACCCAGCTTATTTCACTTGTTTTTTTAAAAAACATTCCAGAGGAGGGCCGCCATCTTGGTAAGATCTTGCCTCCAGCTATGCAGTAACTGATCTGGTAGTCAGCACTGGGTGAATCTGGACCAAAGTGCCTCTCTCCCACAACACACTGATTGGTCTATGAGAGAGCACCTGATGCAAGATAGGCCAATCAGAGGCTTTCCCCTGGAATGTTCAAACTCAAGCTGGGAGGCAGTCACTCCTTTTCCTCTTTAACAATGCACTAAGGATACGTAGCCAGAGGTTCTAGAAAGTTGTGGTGGTTCCCTTTTGTCTGAGTTACTGTTCTGAAACCATGAGGCAGACTGAGAGAAAAGAACAAAGACAATATTTAGAGCAAGAGAATCTGGACCATGGCTGATTTCTTGATTTCCCAGTGTGGTTTCACCCCTATCAGCTAAATGGTTTGATCACAATGTTCCTATTGTGGGCTGAAGTGTACGCTCCCAAGATTCACATGTAGAAGCTTTAATACCCAGGACTTCAGAACTGACTGTAGTTGGAGATAGGCTTTTAAAGTAGTGATTAAGTTAAAAAGAGGCCATTTAGATAGGCCATAATCCAATATGCCTGGTATCTCTATAAGAAGAGGATTTGGGGACATATTCATGTCTCTTTTGTTTAAAAAAGATACCAATGATGCACATACAAAGAGAAAAGGCCATCTAAAGGCAAGAGAAAAGATGACCATCTGCAAGCCAAGGAGGGGAGACTCAGGAAAAAAAAAAAAAAAAAAAAACTAAAACATGCTAATACCTGATCTTGGATTTCTAGTCTCTATAATGTAAGAATTACATTTCTAGTCTTTAATGTAAGGACATAAGTTTCTTCTGCTTAAGCCGCCTGATCTGTGAGACTCTGAGGGCAGCCCCAGCAAATCAATACAGATCTCTACATACATTCCATTCTTTTGTTTATATGTTCAAATTAGTTCAAGATCAGGCTCTAAGTATTGCAGTCAAAGGGCACAAGGGTAGGATGTCAAATATCTTCAGATGTAATGGTGACTGTACTTCAAACGGTTTTACAACCCATCCTGAGGCCCAAGGTCTATGACAATAAGAAGATAAACACGTTCACCCATGGCTGCATTTATGGGCCCAGGTCAAACCTACATCATATAAGTTTAAAATGCCTCAGTTTAATGAATTAGGGACTGCCTGAAATATTTTGTTTGCTAAACAACTTTTCCCCCTAACAGAATCCAGAAATCTAGGACTGAGTGATGACAAAACCAATTCTTAGCTTGTGAGTAATAATGACTGCAAGAAGAGGCTTGGCATTTCTTTCTAGTTGACATTTGCCTCAGGTAGTGTCTCCTGCAAGACAAACCCAGTGCAGGTGGTCACTTGCCCAGGTGACTTACTTTAAATGGACTGGATGACACTTTCTTCCTGGGGCATTTTTCCAACTTCCAAATCAGCTAAGACCAGAACAGATTCTTCCTAGCTCTATTATGAATGGCTTTGCCTGGTAAAGATCAATAGCATTCATTTTTTTTTTCATTTAATAATGTTATCTGAGCAATAAGGTAGACCCCCCCATTCATTCATCAAATAGCTACTGCATGCTTACTGGACATCCAAAAATAAAGTAGCCTGACTACATTAACTTAGCTTCCTCCAGAAAAATGTATCATTGAACTGAGATTTAAAGTGCTCACCTTCCACAAGTCCCATCCTTGGGGACTGCTTTTTAAACCTGGAATAGCTTCATGGTCTATCACATATGATTTTGTTGGCAGATACTTTTACTGCCCACTCACTCTGGACCATTGCAGGGATTGTTGGCTTCCTAAAATATAGTGTTTGAATGCATTCTTCTGCCTCCAATCCCTCAATAATCCACTGCCTCTTTAAAAGCAAACTAAAGGTTTTTACTCATAAAAGTTGGGAAAAAAGGTTAAAAACAACGAGAAACTTAGTGAAGCTATGAAACATCTTAAGTAACTGATATTTTAGGTCCTCAGAGCCATGGAAATGGGGAACTGGTTTTTGTTGTTGTTGTTGTTGTAATTGCTCTTTGACATATGCATCTTTCCCCATGAGTCTCATCCAGGCCTCTAAATATTTTACCCTTGGCTTTGATAACCTCCTCCCACCTTTTCACTTCTTCCTTGTCTTTACCAGTTTCTCTTGCTGGGGAACTCATGGTGAAAAATCAGACCTCCTAATGAGCACACTTCTTACAAAAGATGTAACTGCCTGCACGTATTTCCTGCTTCACAGAGCAAGAGATTACGAGGAACAGTTTATTTAAACAGCGTTTTATTAAAGTAAATTCATTTAAATAGCATCACTATGTCTTCCACAAAAATGCAGACAAAAAATATTAAAATGTTTACTACATCAATTTCTCAGCGTTCTTTACGTAGACACAAGATAAACTCTTTTGCCGAGTTAAAAGATTCTAAAGCAAATAGCGAATGAATCTTCTGAGTGTGAATGTAAGTGCCTTTGTCCTAACGCTGGGAACATTGAAGCAAATTTGTCTATCTGTAGATCACGATCTGCTCAGTGTAAGGCTTACAAAGAAACCATTTTTTCACTCTCTTGGATATTGTGATCATGTAAACCTTTTACCTTGTTTTAATATAGAATATTTCAGAACACACACACACACACACACACACACACCAATAATAATAATAATAGATTCCCAGTTTACATGTGTATTTGACCTTCTATGTCCTATGTGCAGAACACCTTTTAGAGTTAGAAGTCTGGGGGAAATCAAGTTTAATCTTTCTGACCACTTTAAAGACTTATACAAGAATGAAAATTTAAAGAGTTTTTAAAAGTTTTTTTTTTTTTTAATCTAAGATAGTACTTAACTTCCCCTTAAGACTAAAACTGCCTCAGGACAAATACTATTTCTGGTTGGTGCCACTTTTTAGAAAAGATCATATTCAAGCCTTTAAGTCAACCAGACATTTATATCATAATATAAAAAGGATTAAGTCAACAAAACACACCCAGAGATGTCTGCATGTCTGCAGATGCCCAGGGGATGAGCATTGTATCTTCCCCAAACCCTCATGGGACAGAAAACAGGTGGATGTCCCTACTGTGAATATTAGTCATCCTTTTAAAGAAAGGAAATTCTGATACTTACTGCAATAAGGAGGAAACTTGCAGACATTTTGGTAAATGATTGAAGCCAGACACAGATAGACAGGTACCAAAAGTGCTGTACGATCCCACCTTGGCAAGGTACTTACAGTAGTCTGTCTACTTGACAACAGAAAGTAGAGTGGGGGTTTCCTGAAAGAGTTCTAAGGGTGGATGGTGGCAATGGTAGCATAGTGTTGTGAACATACCTAATGCCATTGAACTGTACATCCAAAAATGGTTAAAAAGGTAAATTTTAAATTATCTGTGTTTTACCATAATAAAGAAGAACTTGAAGTAGACTACCTCATGGGCATCCCCAGGTCAGAAGGAAAAGGCATTAAGAAGAAAAAGGAGAATGAATGGCTGGTATTTAAAGGATATTTAAGGCAATTTCTATACAGATATCTGTTTCCAGAATATTCTTCTGTAATAAAGGAGATAAAGCAACACAGTAGCTTTGGGGGAAACAGTTAAGGGGGGAGATAATTTTTAAATTCTAATATTTTAACATGTTCAATTTTGAAAACAGAAGAGGACACAGTGCTTAGGCAATACTACAGACACAAATACAAAATGTGTTTATCTTGGCCTCAAGTAATTTATAATAGTATAGGAAGACAAATCCAAGAGTAACTTGGGGACAACACAGTCTGTATTTAGAGATGTGTATGAGTTGTAAATGCAGAACTTCAAGGTGTGGGGAACAGATATTAAGACTGATTGTGGAAACATTCCTTCTTCTTCACACCTGCCCTAACTCTTCCATCTTTAGGGTCCAGAGAAAGCTCCCCTGCCTACATAAGCCATGCATCATTGTTCTAACTCACTGTGGTCTAACTTTTTAACTCTTACTATGATCACACTCTTATAACATTTTGTTTTGCCCATTTTACTCAGCAGTTTTAGGTAATTAGTGTGTGTGTGTGTGTGTGTGTGTGTGTGTGTGTGTGTGTTCTCTCCATATTTGGCTAAAGGCATCCATTGCATTGGATTGTTTAAAAATAGAAAAAAGAGGAAAATTGGGTTTTGAGTCCTTAGAGGAAAAAAAAAAAGGTTTTGAAAGCCAGTCAGATATGTCAAGAGAGAAAGACTTGTTTAAATTCCCAAAGCTCCCCTTTCCAGGTCAGAAGCCAGTCCTGGCAAACCCAGTGAGAGCATTTTACCCTACCACACAGTTCAGCGAATGGCGACAAGAAAGGATGTTCCTGCCAGGTCAGAAGAAGAGAATGTAATTCTAGAGAAGGAGGAGGAGGAGGAGGAGGAGGAGGAGAAGGAGGAGGAGGAGGAGGAGGAGGAGGAGGAGGAGGAGGAGGAGGAGGAGGAGGAGGAGGAGGAGGAAGAGGAGGAGGATTTTGTGTGCATGTTCCAGGGTAAGACTGAAACTTGAAGAAACAAAGTCCCCAACTTTCCAGAGCCTTCAAGCCAAGGTGGTACTGAAACACTTGACTAGATAGTACAAGATCTTTTAGAACACCTGGGCTGCTCTGCCTCTCTAGGTTTAAAATGCCTAGGAGACATCTTAAATAGGTAGGTCTGGGAGACAGCTCTGATTCCATGGGATTTGTATGTTCCAGGCAGGAGCCCCTTGAGTTTCCCATCGACTCCAGCTTGGGGAGGTGGTGAGAGACGACAGGGATGCTAAGACTTGCAACATTGCATTAAATGAGAAGGATTAAAAAAAAATTCAAGGACCTCCCCAACATGCATTTACTTTAATGACTATAGGCTTCTGCTGTGGGCACCTTCTCACAATCACAAACAACAGGAACACAACAAAAACTCACCAGATGAAATTAGCCACAATGGGCAGGAATAGAACAAACCAACCTCACTCTGGTGGCCATAAGAGAAAATGTTCCCTGCACATATCCAGTCATCTTGGGATGGAACAGAGAATTTTTTTTTTCTCTGAAAGGTGAAATATTCTTGATCAACCATCTATACTTCAAATTCATTAAATATTTGTCCAAATTAGGACAGATTGCACCTAAACATGACTTGAAAATAAAAAGACTGAGTTGCCTTTAACTGGACAATTTGAATTTATACTATGCATAGGAATAGAGAGAGCAGTTTTTTAAAAAACTTATTCTTTTATTTTTTGACCCATTTAACCAACGATACCCCTTTTCATGTGTTTGAGAAGTAGGCTGGAATTTCCTGGATGTGTTTCATGCTGTTTGAAACAGGTGCCCTGAAATGTATGCTATATGAAGGAAGGGAAAGGGAAAATGTGGATTTCACCTCTTCCTTGCTTCTCATTCCACCAGAGCCCAACTATATTGTAAAACAGAGATATTTTTAAAAGAATATCACAGGAGAAATCACAGAGGCAGCCATAGCAAAAGAACTGGTATTAGGAAAGACACAGGGCTTATCCCTTAGAATATTAATAATCCTGGTCACAGATGGTCCTTCTGTGAAGTTTTCCATCAATAAGCTGAGGCAAATATCTGTCTGGACCAGTGAAGTCCCACAAAAGTAATAAGTGAAATTTTCAATTTTCAAAACTGTTTGAACATCTCTCTCTTGTAGAGGAAAAGGCTGGGACTTCTCATAAACGGATATTTCCCTTGGGGCATCACTATCCTCTCCCAGGTCAAACTTGGAGTTCTCTTTACCAATCCTTGCAGCAAATCCACAGGAAAGTCACTTTTTTTTCTTTCCTATTCTCTTACCTTCCAATTCACTTTGCTTGAAGAAGTCATTGAATTTCCATTTTTTTTTTTCTGATTATGGCTACTCAAGGGGAAAATGCTAAGGGCAAATTTTAGACAAAGCAAAAGACAATCTTAAAAGTTGACAACTAGGCCAGGGAAGTCTTAATGACAAATTCAACAGCCTGGCCAGATTTTCCTTTATGCGCAAGACAAGGTGTACACAACTATTAACATTATAACTCTACAAGAAGCGCTGCAGAATGCAGGTGAATACTGATTCTCAGTCTCGAGCTCATAAATAATTAACAAGGCAATTGTAGTTTAAAGATACAAAGCATTACTTCTTTTTCTGGCACAACAGTATTCAGAAATACATTATAATCAGTATCCCATAAAAAGAGCCTTCACATCTTTTAAGAAGCCACTCAAGTTTCGTCTCTAAATACTGACCATCCAGCCACACAATCAAGTCCTTCTCTGGACTCCAACAGCATGTATTGCTTGTGGTATTCACTGGACACAAGCTGTTAGGTATCTTTTTTTTTTTTTTTCTTTAACAAACGTGGTCCAATAGATAATAAAAGCCTCCAGGGTGTAGGGATCACATTAAATTCTTCTTATTATCCCCTGTACCTAGCCTGGAGACTGATCCACGGCCCATAAATGTTCAATAAATGTTTGTTGTTAATGATGATGCGTTGTAGACGCATGTGAAACATAATCTGGACAAACACAATACAGGAAAAGTGCAAATCATCATCTAACGAACATGCAAGCCAAGAAATCAATAGAAGAGCTGTCTGAACACCGAGTGAAAGACAAAGTAATACCCTCCTCCCTGCCCAACATCCAACATGGTGATGGATTATGCTACATAAAATTATCGATAAAGACCAATGTAGTCACAATGATTTCTGAGCAGCAGCAAGAAATATTAGATACAGAACCTAACGTTCCAACAAAGACAGCAGAACAGAGTGGCCACACTTAGGGAAATTGAAGCATTCAGTTGATGAAGATCCTTTTTACAAATAAGTAACTTCAAATATAATGAAAGTAACCGTAGTATTTTCATTTCCTCCTTTTCTATCTCTCCAACCCAGAGATGGAGATTCTGATTCTGATTTCCAGATACATGGGTTGCCCAGCACTGCCCTTGAAACAAACGACCAACAAGGCAAAACTTGGGCATTTTTACCTCTGCTGAAACAAACCCAACCCTTTCAAGTGGGTGAAGTTCTCCCACTATGAGACAGGTGGAGTAAATTCATACAATTCCTTTTGATGTGCACAAAACAAAGGTAGAATACTCTGTTTTTGATCCAAATTCCTGTCTTCTTCCACAATGTTTGGCTTGACTTACTAGCAGAGAGTTTGTGCCAAATCTATTCCTGCAATGAACCTCATCTTGCCTTTTTCTAACTCTCATTTACCCTTTCTCTACTTACACCCTGTCTTTTACCCTGGATGGTTAAGAATTATAAGGCAGAAAGCGCTACCATTTTTATTGAAAGTGTAGGAAACATTATATAGCACTAGTATTGGAATGACCAAAGTAAAACAGTGAGTAGTCAATCAGACTAATTCAAATGTCCCTGGGTCCTGGCAGAAGTCTAGGATAGTGGGTTGGAGCCTGAGGACCACAGGTTATTTTCTCCCTAACTTTATATGTCCTGTTGATAAGTGAGCAGCCCAAATAGGATAATTAATTTAAATAGTCCACTTCATTGGAACATTGATAATGATTTGACTGATTTTCAATAGCATTTATTAGCTCTTTGGTCTAATTAACCAGTCAACAAGATATAAAGTAGTTTTACTTCTTACCTCATCTATATCCATGTTTCTCAGTCACCTTCAAAATTTTGAACAGGATAGTGAATTTTCACAATTGACTACATAGACAGGACTCCAATGACCTAGTTTTACTCCACTATTATTAATCCTTTTGGTGTGTAAAATCCACCAGGTAAAGGAAATGACAATTGCATTCATGGGTTAACAGTAGACAGCAGTAATAATTTCTATATCAATTTGCTTTTCTTTATAGCCATAAGAAGACCAATGTCATCTCATCTCTTAGAAAAAAAATTGACCTCTTGCATTTTTTTTTTTGTGGGCCAAAATTAAAGAAAGAAAATTTTTTTACAGTAAAAAATAGATAAACTGAATTAATTTGGGAAGTCACATTATAGGATGTAAAGTTTCCTTTCTAGGAAATTCATGAAGATGTGGATTTAGAAATGATTGAGTACTCACAGTCATCCAAGTTCTGTTAGTGCAGGGGATGGAGGCGCTCCAAGCCTTTTCCTTATCCTTAGATAGAGGTGGGACTATTTCAATGAGATGTATTCACTTTCAGGAACACCCAGGAGGAAAACTGGAAAAAATCTAAATAGAAATACAGAGGAGCTTATTGAGCATGGACATTCTTTGGGGTAATGGAGGCAGCCTCCAAAATGGTAAGATGGAAGAATGGCTGGAGCTTGAGTGGTATACACTACAGGGTAGAAAGTGGGATTTACCACTAGATGGCGCTAGCACATATCTGTGGCATCCATGGGTACTGTTCCCAGGGCAGAGGGTTAGAGGTAGCTTTCTCACCCCCTTAGGCAAAGTCTTATATGGAGTACTATAAAGATTGTAGTGAGTACAGTTGGGTATGTCAGACCTCCTTAGATTTGATGCTATATTGAAGGGTATACATGTGGTGGTATATATGTGTGTTTATATGATTACATATGTGGGTATGAGTGTGTTCACACACACACACACACACACACACACACACACACGGATGTACCTCAAGTGGTAGAACACTTTCCTAGCATGTGTGAAGCCCTAGGTTCAGTCCCCACCACTGACAAAAAAAGAAATCATACACAAGTAAATATACACATACACACACTGGGTTATTTAGAGATGGGTCCATGTAGGAATAGACACAGATGGGGACATTGTCACACAATTGGCAGTCATGTTGGGGGAAGGAGACTGGCTTCTGTTGAGTGTGTACTGTGAGCTAAGCCTTTTCATGTACTCCTTCATTGAGCCTTCACAATAACTGTGGAAGGTAGCCATCATTAACCCCTGCTTATTTTAATCAAGAAATCTGACAGATTCCATACAGTTATGGAACTTGCCCAAGGTCATATAGTCAGAAAGGTACCATGCCTGGATTAAAATCCAGTTCTACTAAACTTCAAAACTGTAATGCAGTCTTCAAAACCATAATATAGTCATGCCTCACATCCCACAGACTTTCTATAGTTTCTTGTAATGTGAAAATTAACTCCAGGGAATATGGTTTGTGGTATGTTTGCACAAACAATACTGACATGTGCATTATACAAACCGAAAATCATGTATATGCAAAAGCGTGATCTATGTTGGACTGCACATATTTGTAAAAAGTTAAATAAATAAAGCATTCCACTTTCTCCCTTTTTGCCCCAATGATTATTAAAGAATCCAATCAGAGAAAAACATACAAGAATGAATTCCAGTACATAATTCAATCAAAATAAAAGTCATTTAAAAGAATATTAAGCTTACTTTAAAGTTGGTATATCAAATCCACATGGAGACATAATTAAAGCCATCCACCCTTTGCCTCATAATACATAGGCATTAAGGTAACAACACAAACGCCATTCACATTGCCTCTTTATGTTGCAAAAAGAACCATTTCCATTGAAATGGTTGGCATCACCCACTCATTGTCACTGAAGACATTGTAATCTTTGGGCAGCAGCCTTTCAGTGTTATTTTCTTGTCTGGAAAGTGTATTGTTCTGTAAATTGTGGTTTTGTGGGACAGATTAAAGAATGTAGTATATATTGAGTATTTAGCTAAGTGTCTGGCAAATAGCAAGCACTGAATAAAAGTCAACAATGGTGCTTATGATACCATCAGGAGGAAGGGAAAGAAGCAGAGGAGGAAGAGTGAACCAAGAAAGAGAAGGAGAGGAAGGAGGAGAGAAAGGGAGGTGAGAAGATTGAAGGGGCAGAGGAGAAGAGGAAGTAAATGGAACTGTGGGGAGGTAAAGAATCAAGGCCACAGTTTGCAGTTTTTCTTGATGACAGTTTTTCCCTGAAGGTTCCAAAAAACAAAAGAAATCATATGAAACGATATGGAATTTTAAATATCTGCCCTGCACCTTGCAAATCATTCTTTTCTTCATTTTAGACTCCGTGCGGTTTTCTGTTTGTCTCTGAAATTGGTTGGATTTTCTGTAGGCTAAAGAAGAATGTGCTGAGAACTGAGCCCCTGGCAGAGATTGTGGGATTGGCAAAGGGGAGAAAGACAAGCAGCATTCCAGCCCGCTCTGCTCTGGGTGCTGGATAATATGTAGGTTGTGCTGTTTACAAATGGACTTTTTGGCCACAAGATAAAGGCAAACTCTGGCACTTCAAAACAAGATGGAAGACACAGAAGTACCCTCTAGAAAAGTCACCGAACAACAGAGGCAATGTTCTCTAATGAACATTATCTAAAAGGGGAGGTCAGAACCCAGGCGGGGGGGGGGGGCGGGGGGCGGAGATAGACTGTTGCCTTTGAAAGTAAAATTCTACTTAGCAAATTTCATAAGTATATTTTTGCCATTTTAAACCTCAGTCTTTTGTTTCTTCTTTCATTTGTGTTGGAAATTGAATTGGTAACACAATTTAGTAGTAATAATGAAGGCTACCATTTATTGAGTACTTATATGCATGCAGCTTTGCTTTCCCTGTTCTGTATCACATTATAGTCAATCAACTCTAAAGAGTGGTCCCATATTAAAGATGCAAAATAGGAGGCTCAGCGAATTCAAAGAATTTGGTTAAAGTCATATATGCTGTAGGTGATAGACCTAAAACTCAAACCAGGGACTAGCTGAAGCCAACACTCTTTCTGTGGTCCACTGTTCTAGACTGAGATAACATTCAAAGCCTCCGTGCCAGCATCTGACACTTAGCCAGTAAACAGTAATGCTCACTTTGCTTTCTTTAAGGGACTATGGCCCTTGGATTGTTTCCTCTGTTAGCAAAGCTCTGTTTTAATCTGCACACAGTTTTTAAGAATGTCATGTTTCTGGGCTGGGATTGTGGCTCAGTGGCAGAGCACTTGCCTTGCATATGTGAGGCCCAGGATTTGATCCTCAGCACCACATAAAAAAATAAACAAAATAAAGATATTGTGCCCCTGTATAACTGAAAAAATTTTTTAAAAAAGAATGACATGTTTCTGCTTTGTAAACTCTAGATCTTAGCATAAAAGTCCAGCATCACTCTTTGGAGTGGGAGGAGATGTTTGAGGAGGTGGGACATACTGAAGAGAAGGAGGACATTTGACTCTCGGATCTTCTTTTTCCATCCTGTTCTGCACATTCAGTCTTAGGTGATCACACGTGGTATGTAAACTACTACAAACAAGGGAAAATCCCAAACCTTGTGTTTTAGTCAGCTCGTTCACTGCTGGGATTAAAAGAAGCTGACCAGAACAATTGTAGAGGAGGAAAAGTTAATCTACAGGCTCACGATTTCAGAGGTCTCAATTCAGAAATAGCAGGCTCCATTTCTGAGGTCTTGAGGTGGGGCTGAACATCATGGAGGAAGAGTGTGGCAGAGGGAAGCAGCTCACATGGTGATGAGAAGCAAAGAAAGACTCCCTTCTCCAGATGCAAAGTATATACCCTATAGCCACGCCCCCAATGAACCACTTCCTTTAACCACACTTCACCTGGCTCCAGTTAGCATTCAGTTAATTCCATCAGGGATTAATTCACTGATTAGGTTAAGGCTGTAACCCAATCAAAATTTCTCCTCCAACCCTTCTTGCATTGTCTCACACATAAGCTTTTGGAGGACACCACACCTGAACCACAGCACCTTAATCTTGTTTCCATCAGAGAATTTCCTGAGCCATTAGAGGGCTATATAGCACAGGAACACTCAGCAGAGTAGCCATCAATTAATTGCTGGCTCAGTTAGCGGACATACCCCTCCATAAGAGCTGCTTCAATTCTTTCCCTATAGTCTCTTTTTATCTTCTTAACCCCCAAACTAGGACAGCGAGATAAATGAAGAAATAGAGGCCCAACTTTGTCTAAGGTTCACCATTAGTTTATAACTGAACTAGCATCTAGGTCTTTAATATCTTGGTCAAAAATAATCTTTGATTCAAGGCATTTCCACAAATCCTGAAAGATGCATTTTTAGGGAAGAAAGGTGGGGGGAATCCTAATTAGTTAAAATGTTTAGGAAACGCAGTATTCACTATCATTCTTTAAAAAATTCAAGAGCATATTTTTACATAATAAAGTCTCATAAATCCTGCTAGAATTTTTTTTTTAAATTTGGCTTTGCCCATAATTTTCAGATGGTTTGACCAATCTTTAAATTTTTTATTTTATTATATTTTTTTTCTCCAAAAATCTAAAAACTTGTTAGTATCCAGAGTGGCCAGTATCCCTCAAAATTCATTTAGGATCATATATTTTAGAATGATTCAGAGTCATTTCTGGGAATGCTTCTTATTAATAATGATGGTAAGAATGACAATGATAATAATTTCCTTTTACTGATATTTCTATATTCATACTATCTCATTCCTGAATACTACTATGTCTTTATGACACCAACTTTTCCCATCTGATTGATTCTCTATAGATTTACCTTCCCCAGATCCACTGGCTGGTCCTTCTCTTACTCTGTCATTTATCCATCACGTCTTATCCATCACTGTTCTTAGGAGAAAACCCAACTTCTCAGTTTGGATTTCAGTCTCCCTCTGCCCCCTGCATTTTTAACCCCCTGGTCTCCAAAGTGAATCCTTTGGTTAATTCAACCAAACTCATTCTCTGACCCCCAGACAGGGCACAAAAGAGATCATGGGTGGGTTCCTACCTACATCATTGATTCTCTCATAGAACCTGTAGCAGGGATGTTGTAACAAACCACATTTGGCCACCTTACATCTCTTCACCTCCCATCTGCATCTCTCAAAAATAAATGTCCAGTGGCTCAGGAGGCTGAGGCAGGAGGATCACAAGTTCAAAGCCAGCCTCAGCAATAGCGAGGTGCTAAGCAACTCAGTGAGAACTTGTCCCTAAATAAAATGTAAAATAGGGCTGGGGATGTGGCTCCGTGGTTGAGTGTCCTTGAGTTTACTCCCTGGTACCAAAAACAAACAAATAAACAAAAAACAAAGATGAATGTCCATAAGTTTTGATGACCTGATACTCAGCAACTCATGTGACTTTATTTTGTAACTTTAACTATGGTGATAAAGCATTATTATTATAGAAGTTAGAAATCCTTAAAACAATTGCATTTGAAGGGGGGAAACTACCTGTACATATTTTACTACTATGTTTTAAAAACTTTTATTGTGAGTCAAGATCTTGAAGACCAAGTTGTTTAGTTGGTCATGGGAATAGCTTTATGCGGCCACGGCAACAGGTTGGGCACAGCAGTCCTCCAGATACTTAGTCTGTGCTTCAGGCAGTTACATCTCAGCCTCACAGAGGTAACTGTAGGAGGATCAAAGGAGAGGACAACAGGGAGGCTGAGGGAGAATGACAACCCATACATAGGTCAAATATCTGGTTTGGGGTCCAGTTTTACAGCTGACACCTGAGAGATACAGAGAAAAGCCACTTAACCTTCCTGAGCCACAGTTTTCTCTGATGAAAAATAGGAAGTCTAATACTTAGTTACAGGACTGTTATGGGAATTAACTATGGCAATGGCTGTGAATGCCATATAAAATATAAGGGGCTCCTCAAATGTCCATTATTATTAATGAAACATTATGGGCATCTCCAATTTGTTAATGCAATACTAGAGATGTTTCTAACTGCCTGAAAATCATTTGTGTCTGTGTGATTGCTCCATGTTACAAACACCCAAATCTTTGACTTCTCCCCTGCCTGGGTCCATTCAAAATTCTTATAGTGCCACTGTTTCTCTATCTGAGAGAGAGAGAGAGAGAGAGAGAGAGAGAGAGAGAGAGAGAGAGAATCTAGTCGGTAAAATGCATCTAACTGTATGTTATTTACCAATTAGGTCCCTGAACAGACTGTAAAGTTAGTGTATAATCTACAAGGACACTTGATTACTGAAAACATTCCCCAGGCATTATGTGACCTATGGGGATGATATGTTTTTTTATGATGTGATGGGAATTATTGACTCACTAGAGCAGAATGCTCTTGGAAAAGGCCCACTTTCCACAATGGATTGAAAAGCCAGAGACTTGAGTTTCCTGCATATTCACAGTTTGTAGACGATTGGCAGGCCTCCTCTGGGTGTCCTTAGATCCTTGTATGTGCATGCCTCCGTCAGGAGTTCCCCAGACCCTCATCTGCACAGCAGCTGCTTATGGTCCCAACTGCTCAAATGATTTTTTTTCTTTAAAATGAAATATTTCAGCTTTCCTTGAAACATACAAGTTCAGGGAAAGTAATACCCCCTAGGAAATAATAAGTGAATTGCCATAGATGCCCAATTATAAACAAGAAAGCCCTATAAAAACATAATCATAGAATTTCCAAACTGAAATAAAATGTAATAAAATTATTTGCAAGTTATTGCACATTAAGGCAAACCTGGGTGGATTAAAGGCAAGACTCCTTTTTAAATCAGGTATGTGGTGCATAGGTGTGCATGCGGATTTTCCAGAAGGGACATTATTAATACTTGCATAATTTAATATAGTCACAAAGTAGAGACCAGAAATAGGAGAGGTGGCCTAAATCAGGTCTTCCAGATTTCTAGGATGGCAATCTTTGGAAAAGCATGTATATATATATGCTTCAGTGGCTAACACAAGCTGCATAGGCTTTGTGGAATATTCTGGTAAAAGGGCCAGAGTTTGATTCCATCTCCATCTTGTCTGTTGAAACAAATTATTCTCTCAATTTCAGTGTAAAGATCAATTCTGTTTTGAATGACCACTATCTCAGATGAAACCATTATTCAGAGGAAACTACCCACTTTGCTTCTCTGTCTCTGTGGATGGACTGACTGTCCCCACCAGTCTCTCCAAGTCATCTCTCCAGCTCATGCTCTAACGGAGATCCCTCTGCTTAGTGCAGAGCTCCCGTGAGGACCAGTGATCTGAACCACTTCTCTTCCTCTTACCCTCCTCTTGCTTTGGGATTCCCCCACTTTCTTCCCACGCTCTGCCCTCTTGCTCTGGAATGGAGGCGAGCTTCCTTGAAATCACAATGTTAAGTGCTCATTCTATATTTGCTGAATAAAAGAATGAATGAATTTCAAAATGGGCCCAGCCAGCGACTTGCTGTATAAGGACTTGCTCTCTGAAGTATTTCATCATCCACGGAATCTTTACCATTTTAGGATGTGAAAGATTGAAAAGATTTCTAAACCCACAGGATTGGTTCTGTACTGATGGGATTTTTACCTCAATGCAAGCAGTGAAGTCTTGAGTGGTATGTCTTTGAATTTCACCTCCTCAATCTATTTTTCCATCAAGGGCTCATAAGCACCACAACAGCAGTGACCTTTTCCCTACTTCTGTGTTTAACCCCCAACGGTCCTCATTATATTGCTCTGTTCAACAAATGTGGATGTCCAGCTCTTTCTGCCCCTCCGATCCCCAGATAATTTAGAGTTGACTCTAATAAAATGTTTTGCAACTTGCAGCATGAAGTCGTTAAAGATTCTCTGTCAGGTAATTGATAAAAGAACAGTCCAGCCTGTCCTTCATGTTCACCGGCTCAAAGTTCAGGCAACCTGTACTTGTACAAATCACACCTAAAACACCTTTGGCCTGCCGATACAAGCATATCATCCATCAGTAGGTGGATGGGGATGCTGATCTCTGGCCCTCTGTACTGCTTGACGGCTGGTGTTGCTCAGGGTGGTCCAGGGCCTTACTGCTGCTGGAATACTGGAATACTGGGATGCCAGTATAGGGGTGCCTAGCCCCTTAACACTGAGTGGTCCCCTTCCCAGTGCCAAGTTTCACACTGACCTAGTTTCACACTGTAGCTGGGAACATAACTGTACCTCAATACTTTGATCTTTTACCTAGATCTTTTGAGCAAAGCTTGCGGAGCTGCTACCCAACACAGGTGTTTCCTTACTCAGTCAATCTCCTTCCCACCAGATTTCTCTCTACATGCAAAATTAGTATCTATGGGGTATAAGGCAGAGGGGGATTTCTGGCAACACTAGGTATGGACCATCCCTGGAAAACACTTTTAAAACCTTGAGCAAAGATGAAAAAAAAAAAAGAAAGAAAGTCGTTTTTCATTTAAAACAATGCATGAATTGAATTTGGCTCCCTAATGTAAAATCATGTCTTATATGTACAAGGAAAATTTCCCTTGACATCAACCAGTTAACTTGAATATAAGCCAAGAATTTGTTAACTATCTTTCTTTTACTCCTAATAGCATTTAGCATTCAGCTTTTCAACCATAATAAATTTACAGTATCTGCTCTACTCTTGAGAGTGTTATTTATAAGACAAAGTAAGAATACATGCTATCTTTGCCTTCAAACCCATGGTTATACGTAACCCAAACGAACGACCCTAGAGTGTTCTCAGAGGTCAAGAAATCCGTACTCTCAATCAGACCACTCAGAATTTTCCATACACTAGCTCTACTATTCCACCATAATGAAGGTGCAGAAAATAGCTGGTGGACCAGAAGATTCTATTTAGCAGCCTCAGTAAACTGAATGGCTGGAATAGATTTTGGAACTTCTAGGTGTGCAGATAGAAATGTAAATAGGTCCTTTTGTGCTATGGACAGAAGCCTTAAGAAATTGATAGTCATCTTTCCCAAATAAACTCATTTTACTCTGGGGATTCCCTTTAGTGTTGTTATTATCACTCTCAAATAATGCACAAATAATTAGGTGATAGCCTTCCCATTGCTGGAATGATTATTATTAAACATACAACAATTATCACATATAGTATATTCTATGTGCATACAAACCCCTTCAGGATAATGCATGTTGTCAACTTCCATGGGAAAAATATGAATTATTAACATTCACACTTTCAGTTCTGTAAAACAAACTCAGATTATGGTACTAAACAGTGTTCTGGCACCTACACTGCCTGGCTGGAGAATTCACAGTATAGTATTTGACACACTCATTCTCTCAGGTGAAATACTTTGGACAAAACTGCATAACTTACTAGGCTTGTAAGGTTGAATAATTAGACCATGTCCTTGTCCAAGGCTACATTTTATGACAATATTGAAAATATAATCTAAATTAGAATTGGATTGGGACAGGGAGGAATTTTGAAATAAACGAATTAAAAGATGTTGTATATGAAATAATAACTATATCATTCCACACCTTCAAAAGTAGGATGTAGTTTTCAAAAGGCTTACGTATCCTCTATGTTATAGGCCAACAAGACTTGCAAATATTTTAATGATAGAAAAGTGTGTGTGTGTGTGTGTGTGTGTGTAATGTTGTATTTTCAGTTTGGTGGGTGGAGAAGAAAAGAGAGAAACTCAAGAAGCCAATAGTTACCCCCATGAACAGGTAGAAAAGAAGAATTTTCAAAAATTAGCGATAGAGGATGAAGTTAGAGGAAAGAACTCTGCCTTACCCCACAGGTCCTCCTGAGCTTCGTAATGATGGTTTTGAGACAAGTAGCCAATGTCAGCCCAGAGACCACACCGAGTGTGCGGTTGGGATCCTTCTCAGGAGGTCAAGGCAAAGAACACAGCCAACTTGGAAGATATGGGTGTCCAAGGGTTTGCTGTCCTGGCTCACCCAATCCTTCCTTGCTCTTTTTAAGCTCCTCAGCACTGAAGTGGGTCCGTCATCCTAGAAGATTTGCTTTTGAAGTTCTAATCTCATTAGCATCCCGTTCTCCTTCAATGATCAAGTAATATGTAAGGACCAGGTTGGGCTCTCATTGGAGAATTTGCTTCTTATTAAGCAGTCAGACAACCCATCTCAGGGCCCCAGGCAGACCCATTGGAAGATCATTCTTCCTGTGACCACTCTAGTTCTGCTTGACCTCCCCTCTGCCACATTGCTTCCTCCCCACAGCTTTGTTTCTTCTCTTTAAACATTACTGAGAGGTTAAATTTTTACAAATCTCATATTCATAAGACATTTTTGTCTTTGAGATGATAGAAGATAAGCAGGGTTTGTACACCTGGCCTTCTCAGGGTGGAAAACTCCATGGGCTGTCCTGAATGTTGGTCCCTGAGCATGCTACATCGTGAAGTTCAGTGGGAAGGGCAAGTTCAAGGAAAAGGTCAAGAGAAATCCTTCTCATAAGCTCTCATCCTGTTCTCTTTGAGAGAGGACTAGACTGAAATCAAATTGTCTCATGTAGTTATTTCCAAATGAAGGCAACTTCAAACTCAGGGGCTACAATCCAGCCTCCATCACCCTCATTTTATTCTCCTCCTCTTCATTATCATTATCTTGAAATAAAACAGCTTTCATTCCTCAACATGGAGTGGGATGATTTGCCTGGAGCATAGGGTAGGAGCAGAACTCACTTGCATTCACTCTTTCCTTTGAACATCACATAATTGGTCCCAAGATTTCCCTGAGATCTTAGATTTTATTCTGAAAACCTTACATTAGCTATGACTTTATCCTAAGGATCAGCTCCCTTTAAGCCTCAATATCTGTTCCTTGCCTTTGGAAATGGAACTGTTTTTCCAAAGGCTCAGCCTGTTCTCCTTCGGGCTTTTACTATATCTACAGCAACTAGTCATTTGGAAAACCTTACAAACAAAACTAAGCTTTGGAGTCTGAGCACAGACTCCAAAAGATACATTGTGACAATAAACATTTTAGGTTCTTTGTTTAAACCAGCAACAATAGTTTATTAATAGCTGCTGAGGTATTGCTCTTGGTTCTGATTAAAGAGAATATATTTCTTGAAATTTAGTGTATTTACAGTTTCATTTATTTTTGCATTTAAGAAATTTCTGTTTGATACTTCAATATTAAACCCATGTTTAGATGCATGGTCTCAAGTGGCAATGGAAGGAGACACTCTGTGATCTTTGCTGAATATCTTAACTTTCTCCAGGAGTGACACATGTCCATATTGCAAGTGTCCCTTTTCAAAGAAATCCAGTGGAGTCATCAGGACTTCCATCCCATTATCAGCATTCTGTGAAAGTGACAGAAGAAAAGCCACCAAATATTTTTATAAGTGAGAATGAGTAAAGAGAATAATGCCTTGTCATGTTGGATTCAGTGCAACATTTCTTTTTAGTCAATAATCTACTTATTAAAAGAAATCTGGTCTCCTTAGGGAAATGACTGATTTGGAATTGGGACAGGAAATAAACCCAAGGAGCCAAGAGAATCTTGCAGTGCCAACAAGTTAAAAAAAATGATTAAACGCACGCACGCACACACACACACACACACACACGGTGTGTATGTCAAAGAAATGCAAGAGGCAAGAGCTCCCAAAGGTCAAAATCAGAATGATTTGAGCAACAAAATAAAGTAGTAAAACACAATAAATGTCCATGAATCCATATCAATACAAGAAATTCATTAAACAGATGTGGAGAATAGACAAATCTCCCACTCAAGACATTTGTGCATGATTTAAGTAGATACTCAGTCCCTTAGAAGGAGGAGCACAACTTTCTACTGTTTCAATGTGGGCTGATCGCAGTGATCTCCTTCCAAGATGTACACAGTGTGTGAACAGGAAAAAAGAAGACCTTTCCACTGTAGAAACCTGGCAAATATGACCCCAGACATCAAGGACCATGTCATTGTTTTGTACTCTTGCTATGAAGTGGTGAGAATGGCACTTTACCTCTGTGGTAAAACATAGCCACACTGATGGTGATTAGAACATGAGACAAATCTTCAAAACACCTGACTCATAATCCTCAAAATTGTCAAGGTCATTAAAAAACAGTAAGTCTGAGAAAACTATAACAGCAAAGAGGATCCTAAGGAAACATGATGATCAAATGCCATGTGGTGGCCTGGAGGGGATCCTACAGGGGAAGAAAGGGAAACTAAGCAAAAGTCTAAAATGTGTTGGTATCGGCTTACCAATCAGGACAAATGTATCATACCAAGGAAGATGTTAAAAATAAGGGAAAATGGAAACTCCATCTTTGAAATCATCCTGTGAATCTCAACTATTGCTAAATATAAAGTTGATTTTTTAAAAAGAAAATCTACTTAATATATCACTGGAAAAATCTAAGTGAATGGACACATTGGCATCTAACAAACTTTTATTGAATTATGAAAAAAATTGTCCCTTCATCTTTATGAGTTTACTCTAGTACATCACCTGCACCCAAGAGTTATTTATTTATGTATTTATTTATTTTTGCAATGCAAAGAATTGAGCCCAGCATCTGGGACATGGTAGGCTAGTGTTCTACCATGCAGCTACATCCTCAGCACCTCTTCTTTTATTTAATAGCAAAAGCACATTAATGACAGCAATGGTTTGTGAAAAAAGAAAATTGTGTAATGGAAAAATCACAAGTGACTTCTTAGCAATAAAAGTAATTATTGACATTACATATAATCACAGTAAAGTTTAGAAGTAACAATGCTAGAGACTAAATATTATTTTCCAAATGCTTTCACATTTATTTGCAATATTGGTTTTCGTATTGAGAAAGGCAAGGCAGGCCTTATTTTCTCTATTTTAAACATCAAAATCTTGAGGCAAAAAAGACATACAGTGTGCATAAGGTAGAGAAATGCTCTGTCATGTACATATTAGCAATAATTAGGCTGTGGCTTAGGCAAGCTATTTCAATTTTCTGAGATTTAATTTCCCTGTCTACAACATGAAGAATACTCCCATGGTAGAGGAAGTTCAAGTGTAATACCCCTCCAACACTGAATACACAGAATATAATAAGGTTATTTATATTTTAAACTGAAGAACTACACTAAATATTAACAAAAAATTCAAGGATTAAAAAAAGAAAGAAAATCTACTGTTACAGGCAGAGACTAAATCTCCAGGATCCTCAGGGAGATGAGGCTAGTTATGGATAATGGTCCAGTTGGGGACTTCAAATGGGAACCTGTGAGCTCCTGTCTGGGATCAGGCTGTGCCACATAAAGAGTGGGACATCCTCTCTTGTCTTCCCAAAGCTTGTCACCAAAGTTTAAGGTGTGCATGAGGCTAGTTCCCAGGCTCTGGTAGGTAGGTACAGCCATTGAGATGTATGTTGCCACCTTTTTTTTTTTTAAAGGGGGTCCTCAGTTCATCTGCTAATATAAGGTTTCCTGTAGATCCAGAAAACCAAGAGACATGGGTAGGGTGATCCTAAAATGGCCTTCCAGGTAGGCGGCACAGGAGAAAACTCCCCAAGAGATGAGGAACATCAAAGAAACAGAAGAATTCTTCTTCATGGAAATGCAAATAATTGAAAAATCTGAAAAAAAAATTAAAAAGTCAGTATCTTTGAAATCCTCAAAGAAGTAAGAGATGAAAGTGAGAAACTCAATAGCGAATTAAATGCTAACATGACACAACCAAAGAAATAGCAAAATGAAAGACAGAACAGAGCCAGTTTCTCGGGATGAAGAGAGACACAGTGATGGGGAAAAGAAGAGAAATTATCAGACATGGAGACTGAGAAGCACCAACATGTGTCTAATAAGAATTTCAGAGGGAAAAAAAAAAGTATCAGGGATGGAGAAGAGGTTCTAAAAGGGGTTAGGTAACATCTGTAATTTCCCAGAATTAGAGACAGGTGTTCTCGGATTAGAGAAACCCAGTGTGTGCCCACAGCAGGGGACAGGAAAATAAACCCCACAGGGCCTGGCAGGAGAAAAGACCCTAAGGGGAACCAGAGGAGACAGATGACCCAAAAAGAACAGCCCTGGTTGCAACAACTCGACAGCTCGTTTCTCATTCATAAAAGAACATGTTCAAAGAGCAATGGTGCATGGGAAAATAATTTTGAACATTGACTCTTGTGCCTTCAATAGTAAGTGTAAAATGAAGACATCTTTGCGCATTTAAAGACTCTGTTTAGTACTCTCAGAGCTTCAGGGCAGGAACTATTGAAGGATACAATTGATCACAAAGAAGAATGCAGAATTAAGGGGTGGGATTCAAGACAGTTGACAAGCAAAGGAACTTGATATGATGA
Organism: Urocitellus parryii; assembly: GCF_045843805.1. Taxonomy (NCBI): domain Eukaryota; kingdom Metazoa; phylum Chordata; class Mammalia; order Rodentia; family Sciuridae; genus Urocitellus; species Urocitellus parryii. The sequence goes on from NC_135543.1 coordinate 27,970,530, forward strand.
CAGTAAATAATCAAGCAAATGTGCTTCTTTTTATCTTTAAAATATGTTGGGATTGAAATTCTAGACAGCAATAGCATGGAAATCAGAGGGTGAGGAGATCTAAGGAGTACTGAGGTGTACAAAGGGACTTCCACACTGGAAAGTAAGCAATGGCAGAGGTGAGTTGAAATTTGAAGACAACCACTACAATCAAAGTAAAATGCACAACCTCAAAATGGGTATAAGAAAGAAAAGGATGAGAGAAAGGAAATTAAATCAATCCAATAAAAACAACTGATGAAGGAAAAAAGAAAAATAAAGCAAAAGTCACATAAAGAGAGGACACAAAATAAGGTGGTAGAAATAAATCCAATGTATATAGGGGAAAGCACATTTCAGTTTGCATAAGCATTGATGCATGTTATGTAATCAATCTAAATCAATCTCTCTCTCATACACACTCTCTCTCTTCTTTGATACTGGGGAATTGAACCATTGAGCCCCATCCCCAGCCCATTTTTTCTTATATTTTATTTAGAGACAGTCTCTCTAAGTTGCTTAAGGCCTTACTAAGTTGCTCAGGGCCTTACTAATTTACAGAGGCTGGTTTTCAACTTGTGATCCTACTGCCTTAGCCTCCTGAGCTGCTGGCACATAGGCATATACCATTGCACTCGGAAAAATTTCTGAATCTCTAACAAAATAATTATAATACACACCATATATGTGATCAACTATATAGAATGTTTTAAGTAGGCTAACACTGTTAGGTGTGGTGACACACACCTGTAATCCCAGTGATTTGGGAGGCTGAGGCAGGATGATTGCGATTTTGAGACCAGCCTCAGCAACTTAATATGGCACTATCTAAAAAATAAAAAGGGCTTGGGGATGTGGCTCAGTGATAAAGAACTTATGGGTTTAATCCCACCAAACCAAACCAAACAAAAATTAGCTAAAATTTAAAGCTAAACTCATCCAACTCATATGAGCAGTTGGAAGTGGATCCAAGAAGTCTTGAACTTTGTAATTTATTATTTGTACATTTAAGAAGAGACAACATTAATCTAGCAAAATATTCGTAATATTTAATTAGGAGTGATAGAAACCTGTTGTTATTAGATTTTTCTTTTTTTTTTTCCATAACAGAAAGTATTGGGGGCTCTGTTATTTCTTCTGTGTCTAATAATGTATGTATCTCAGAGTGAGCCAAAAGTGCTTGGGTGGCTACAAGCAAGCCCAGGACCAGCACTAAGTATTCCTAATTTCAAAAGTTCATGGTTCTTTCCATTACACCAATATTTTGAAAATCCTACTTATAATCAATGTTAGCTTCTCTCTGGAACCTTTGGAGTGAACTTTTCAAAGTCCCTACCAACTTTGAGTCTTCATTCTTTTTCTTGTACTCTCAATGCCCACATTGGCCCCAATGTCCTCTGGAGAGGTTCTTGTGAGCTTTAATTGAGAACCACAATAGATAGCAAGGCCTTTCAGTGAGTGGCTCTGAATAATTTCCACAAGCAGATCACTCTGCAGAATTTCATTTTCAACATGAATGGTCACACTTCAAGCAATGAATGACATGCATTGTTCAGAGGGAAATGACGCACTCATCTCCTCAGAGCTGCTCAACAGTCCCTGCTCAACCCAGGAGTGCGTCAGCGTTTTCCTTATAAACCCATCAGCGGGATGGGAGTGCCCAGAGGCTGCCTCTGAAAGCAACTGCTGAGTCACTGCTGAAGAGTGAGCCTGATGGGACCCACAAGACACTGGGAACACAATCGTGGACCTTTGCCAGGAATGTCTTCCCTGGCTCCATTGGTCTTCACCCTGACCTCCCTTTGACCCTGAGTGCTTTCTTTATTTATGGGGCGTTGTTTCCGTGTTTATGAAACTTGCTTATTATCAGCTCATATCAATAGGCTTTTACTTCTCTTACCAGGTCACGATTTGTCTCATAAATTGGACAAAATGTTTGAATAGGTGAAAGTTGATGACACAGCTCCTTATGGAGTGACGCTATTGTTGTGCACCACAGGTTTTTGAGGCAGAATAACTAAACAAGAAAGGTAATCAATAAACAATAATCTAAAATATGATCATGCTTTTAGACATAATGATAACTCTCTTCCTGGCTCTGGCCTCACTCCCAGATTAGATTTAGAGCAGATAATGAGCTGCATTTTTAATTTATTTATTTTTGTTTGTTTTTTAGATATATACATGATAGTAGGGTGTATTTTGACATACATACATGGAGCATAACTTTCCATTCTTGTGGTTGTACATGTTATGGAATTATATAATCCTGGTCACATATTTATATATGAATATAGAAAAGTTATGTTCCACTCATTCTACTGTCTTTCCTATTCCTATCCTCTCTCTCTTTCCTTCATTCCGCTTTGTCTAATCCAATGCACTTCTACTCTTCTGGGTTCCTGACCTTATTGTGTGTTAGCATCTGCATATCAGAGAAAACATTCAGGCTTTGGTTTCTTCAAGTTGGCTTATTTCACTTAGCATGATAGTCTCCAGGGCCATCCATTTTCTGGTAAATGCTATAATTTCATTCCTCTTTAAGGCTGAGCAATATTCCTTTGTGTATATATATCACAGTTTCTTTATTCATTCATCTGTTGAAGGGCCTCTAGTTTGGCTATTGTGAATTGAGCTGCTATAAACATTGATAAGGCTGCATTACTATAGTATGCAGATTTTAAATCCTTTTGGATATATACCAAGGAGTAGGCTAACTGGGTCAAATGGTGGTTCCATTCCAAATTTTCTGAGGAATCTCCATACTGCTATCCAGAGTGGTTGCACCAATTTTCAGTCCCATCAGCAATGCATGAGTATACTCTTTTCTCCAAATCCTTGCCAACATTTATTGTTGCTTGTATTAATAATAATTGAATAGTCTTTATTTTTTCCTGAAATATAAACATGGTGAAAGATAAACTATGGTATGTCCAAATCCATAAACTAATATCTTTTGACTCTGGAAGGCTCCTACCTTTTTCTCTGGGCATCTGAAACCAACTCATCCTTCATGATGAGTCCAAGATCAGTCCAACCCAGTCCCAGAGAAGTCTTCTCCATGGGCTCATCCCTTCCTGGCTGCCTCCTATTGTTCCAAGATCATGCTTGTGCCACATAATCCTTATTTATATGTTGTGTCATCTTGGGTTATGGCTTATATGTAAGGTGTCCCCAAAAGCTCATGTGTGAGACAATGCAAGAAAGTTCAGAGGAGAAAAGACTAGGTTTTGAGAGCCTTAACCCAATCAGTGAATTAATTCCCTGATAGGGATTAACTGAGTGGTAACTGAAGTGGTAGGGAGGAGTGGCTGGAGGAGGTGGGAAATGGGGCATGGCTTTGGGATATTTGCATTTGGCAAGTGGAGAACTCTGTTTTCTGATCACTGTAATGTGAGTTACTTCCTTCCACCACCTTCTCTGGCCATCATGTTCAGCCTTACCTCAAGCCTTGAGCAATGGAGCCAGCCTTCTATGGACTAAGATCTCTGAAACCGTGAGCCCTCAAATAAACTCTTCCTCCTCTATAATTGTGCTGAACAGGTCCTTTAGTCACAGCGGCGAAAAAGCCGACTAAGTCTGTGAGTTATTTCAGGGATATTCTAGAGGCCAAATCCAGAAGAGCTACTGGAGAGAAGCTTTGTGTTTCAGGTGAATGGTCAGTTATGGTCAGTTTGAGAAGATGGCTGGCAATTTCAAAGGCACTGGACAACTCACTCCATGTCAACTGACTGCTTTGGAGAGAATGCTCCAGCATCGTTCCTCTGGTTGGGCTTCCTTCAAAGTCATAAAGTTGGTGAACCGAGTTAGGCCACAGAGCACTCTCAGAGGGTTCACAATCATGCTTCTCCATGGTTCTGCAAAGGAAGAAACTGTTCTAAGATATCCTTCACTATGAAGGTTGGCAAACTCCAAGCAAATTTTGACTTGGAGACCCTACAGGACTCTCGGTAATAGTCGTAAACTGTACCTTAATGCATCTTCAACCACTTCAGAGAATCACAGCTTCACTGTGGGAAAATCCTTTAGCTCAGTAGCTTCCAAATTCTTCAGCTGTGATCTACAATAAGAATTGTATTTTACATTGCAGCCTAGTAACCCAATGGCCCCTCAATAAACTGTCATTGCCTCTACCTGTCCCCAGATCAAATGGAAAGGTCACTAGTCACTAGTTTCCAATAAGGAGCTGACTGCAGGAAAGTCTGAGGAATTTGCCCTTGTGAAAGGCCAGTGTCACTGAGGAGAATTTCTCTTGTCCCTGCCTGTTCACACCTGAGCAAAGTCAGGCAGCTCTCCAAGAGTATTCTTCATGAGGATTTAGAACGTCGGCAAAGTATAAACACAGACAGGCATTACAAGAGGAGAAAACTCACCACTAGCCCTCAGAAACAGAGATACAGACATTGTCAAGGTAACAGTGGTCCACTTCATGCTTTACATGCAGCCTAAACTGCTTGCTGCTGTAGCTTACTTTTAAAGGGACATGTTTCTTTCTCTCTCTCTCCCTCCCCTCCCTAATCTCAGGGGGAAGCAGGATTACCTTTCTTCCCCACCTGAGACAGTTATCTGTCTGAGCACACACTCACCACAGGAATGAAGTAATCCAGACTGTGGAGAAGGCACCAGAAGATCTCACAAATGACTGTCTCCCAAATTAACAAGTGAACTCCAACTCCAACAGAGAACATGTGGAATGTAGCCTTTGGATCACCTGTTTTAAACCCCCCTTTCCCCTCCTATGGGCAGGATCACAGCCTCTGGGACAGGGGTCGACTGTGCTTTCTCCTGTGATAGCAAAGGGATAAACTTCTTTTTTCTTTTCCTCCAAAACATGTCCTCCTTATGAGATCGACATTGGAGACAAGGACCGAGCTTTTGGTAATATCAACACTAATTTACATTTACAATACATCCAAAGGGCTTCATGATCAAGTGGGATTTGCTACCCTAAGAATGCAAAGTTTGTTGAACATTTGAGTGCAAATATAACTTGTGCATTAAGAAAATCTAAAATCTTGCTGGGAGTGGTGGTGCATGCCTGTAATCCCAGTGACTCTGAAAGCTGAGGCAGGGGGATGGAAAGTTTGAGGCTAGACTCTAAAACTTGGTGGGATCCTATCTCAAAAAATAAAAAGGGTTTGGGTAAAGCACCCTGGATTCAATTCATAGCACCAAAAAGAAAGTAGAAAGAAAAGAAATTGATAAACTGATTATAAATTTCCTATGGAAATACAATGAACCAAAAAGAACTGTAAGAACTTTGAAAATGAAGAACAAAGTTGGATGGCTAACACTACCTAATTTTAAGATGATCAAATTACAGTAATACAGTATGCTATTAGTATAAGATAAACCAATGTATCAATGTAAAGTATAGATAACAGGAAATAAACTACAACATACATATCTGTAAAACTTATTTTGTATAATGTGAAAATTCATTGTAGAAAGACAATCTTTCCTACGAAAGGAAGCAATTGTATATACTCATGTGAAAAACTGAACTTGGGTACTCATTCAATATGCAAATATTAACTCAAAAAAAGATCATAAACTATATATAAATTCTATAACAGCAAAACTTCTGGAAGAAAACAGAAGAAAACCTTTATGACCCTGGGTTAGGAAAATATTTTTTATATATTAACACCAAAAGTATCATCCATAAAAGAGAATACTGATAAATTTATCAAAATTAAATATTCTGCTCCTCAAAAGACACAGGCAGGGAGAAAATACCGGTAAGCTATACATCTGATAAAGAACTTGTATATAAGATATACAAGAATAAAAGAATACTCAAATGTAATGAGAAGAAAATCAGGAACTTTATACAAATATGAGCAAAAAGATTTAAGTGGGCACTTTACAAAATATGACTTAAAAATTCAATATAAGTACATGAAAAGATGTTCAAGGTTTTTAGTCATTAGGAAAAAAAATTAAGAAACACAGTAAAATACTATTTTGGTTTTAATAAAATGGTTAAAATTTTTAAAATTTCCATACCAAGTATTGGACAGGATATAGAGAAACTAGAACTTATGCATGCTCCTGTAGAAATAAAAAAGGATACAAGCATTTCCCAAAACAATTTGATGTTTCTTAGAAAATTAAATAACAACTACTATATGATCTAGCCATTCTAATCCCCATATTTACTCAAGAGAAACAAAAAACATGGATATACATAAAGATTTGCACCTAAATGCTCAAGGCAGGTTTATTTTAACTTGCCAGAAACTGGAAACAACCCATACACTTATCAATAGGAAAATGAAAAAAACAGTTGTATATCCACACAGTGGAATGCCACACACCCATAAGGAAGAACATTTTATGTACACCACAAAGCCGATGAATCTTAAAAGTATGTCAAAATTCTGTTGATTAAAGAGAGGCAAATGAAGAAAAAAATTCATGCTGTGTATGCCCATTTACATAAAATAATAGAAAATGCAAATTAATGTATAATAACAATAAGCAGATCACTATTGCTGAGGACTGAATGAGATCAGATATGATCACAGAAGAGCAATTTAAAGGGAGCAGCAGAAAACTTCTGAGGGTGTTGGACATGTTTAGTATTGTGATTATACTGATAGGACCATAGATATATACACGTGTCGAATATGTCAAAATATATCACATTGCATTCTTCAAGTAGAGGCAGGATGTCAATTATACTTCAATAAAATTGAAAAATAATGTTTCTAATATATACGATCTTATTTTACGATCTTCAGGTACACACACATACACACACATGAAAAGAAAAAGGGGGAAAAAAAGTCCAAACCGCCGGAATAAATTTTACTCATTGTCAGTGATAAACTAATTTTAGTTTTAGGACAAAATGTCAGCTGCCACTCTGCAGGGGTGAGAGATTCAATGAAGTGCAGTTAAAATCTGAGACAAGAAAAATACAAAGTCTAGCGTATAAATCTCTCCATGAGTTAGGACTTTTCAAAAGCCAAGTTTTATTTACGCATACAGATGATAGTTCCTCCTTTGGGACCATTACTTCTTCCTCATGACAGTTCATCAGATACTCCAAGACAGCTGTCCTCAAGCCTCTTAGGTCTCTTCTTTTCCAGATAAACATTCCCAGTTTCTCAGAGGCAAGATATGGTTTCTAGATTTACTGTCTTACCCTCTTTCTAGTTGGTTCTCCCCAATCATGACATAAATTTCCCCGTGGGTGGGTAGATGCTATGTGTGTGTGCAGCTCCCAGGTCTCATGCTACCAAGGAGGACAAGATCCCAGAGTTTCAGTGCTCAGATGGAAGATCCCATGTGTTGGGACAAAAGCCCGGAGCTTGTACCCTGAACAAACTGGTTAGTGGAAACAAACTGGTTAGTCTGCTGAGGTCACCAAGATACAGACCTGAAGTTGAGGACCAGGATACATTATTTTATGAAGTCACTAAAATGTATACCATTTCCTTTGGGATGAGACTTAGAACCTGCCCCTCCATCCAAGGTATCTTAAAGCAATTGTTATGTTGGATGCATACATTTCTATGATTTCCACCTGGGTCATTCTTATTCTTCTGGGTTCCCTGGAAAGAATGACAAGTCAGGAGACACCTCATGTTGGGTCACTCTCTCTGATTTGGACGTACCTGAGAGTCCTTGATTCATATGCTTTTGTTTTATTTATCCTTTCACATAATGCACGCAAAGTGAGTAAGTGGGACTGAGGTTTGGCATGGGGTGGGCTAACAGAGGGGAGCCAGATGACATGTGGGAGAGAATTGAGATCTGGCAGGAACCCTGTGTGGAATGTGCTTTGGAGAAGGGTAAACAAGAGGAGGGAAGGCCAGAGGAGGCAGAGCTGGTTGCCAGTAATGTGTCCACAGACTGGTCTCCTGTCACCCCGTGGAGGTGGAAGCCTCTCAGCTCAGGGAGCATGATCCCACCCTCTGTAAAAGGCCAGAATGCCCTTCCTGGCATGAAAGAAACATGGCACATTTTTTTTCTTTAAAAAGCTACAAGAGTGGTTGAAAGTGGACATGGCTTGGGATGTGGCCCTGTTTTTCTCAGCTAAGAGTTTTTGGACAGATTATTTCCTACCTCTGAGTGTGTTTTCTCACCTGCAAAACCTGAATGATCACTATACCTTTGGTTTTGGTTAATTAATTGATATCTCTTAGGTTTCAAAAAACACTGGGCTTCATGGATGCCTTATAGAAGCTAGACTGGCATGGGGACATCCTTTTGTGTCATGGAAGTGGTAGGAAAGGGTCTGACACTCTTTGAGCTGGGTGCAGTGGGAGGATATTGGCCAGGGGATCAGCAGATGTGGGTTCTGGTGAACTTTACAACCTGCCACAGCCCATCTCTATTATGAATCAGGAGTTGAATCAGTTGACCCATTTGGTCATTAATTCAGCGGTAGGAATTCCAAAGGGGGCAACTTGAAATTCTGATTCTCAAACTCAACTGTCTACTCAAATAATCCAGGACATTTATTAAAAATGCAGACTATTAGACTCACCCCAGAGGATCCACTTCACCTAGCCTCGGGTAGGGACTGGGAAACTAGATTTTCAACATCTACTCCAGGAGCCCAAAGCAGCAATTGGAAACGTGCTCCTCTCTGAGGTCTGTCAACATAAAATCCCGACACTCATTTATTTGTTTGGCCTCAGAAAAGGGATTTGTGAATTTTTGTAGTCTGATTTGCAGCTTTTTCAAGCAAGATCTAAAGAAATTTGTAGAGAAAATTGTGTAAACAGGAAAATGTTTAGCCTACTAAAGAAGAAAGGTCAACAAATGGCTCCTAAGTAATTATAAAAGCACTTTGTATGCAAGCAGTGCTGCCGGAGAGGGCAATGTGCTAATTACAACTTTTCCTCATCTCACCTGCAAAGGCTTTTCCAGTGTTCAAATATGGACTAGAGACCTGCGTCCCAGGCATCAGGCCTCAGCTTGCATGCCTTAGGGAGTCTTCTGGGGCCATGATGTGACATTCCCTAGAGAACTCTAGGAAACAAGGGCTCAATGTAAACTAAAGGTGGGATTTCTACCTGCCTACATGTGTACCCTGCACTCTCTGTCCTTTTCTTTATTAGATTTGTGATTTTGCCTCAATTCTGGATACTCCAAGCAAAGGTCCTCAGGCTCTCTCTCATTACTGTTTCTCCCACCTTTTAATGAGCACTTACTAAGTCCCAGGCACTGCTTCAAGAGTGCCCTATGATTTATCCTAACAACTTCATGAAGCACACATGGTTTTCATGTCTCAAGGATGTAGCCATGTCCCATGTCACACAAGTAGTGAGACAAGAGGTCTAGGACACAGGATCTTAGTCATTCTATACTTCTTTACACTCTACAATAATTCCATCTCATCCTACTGATGATAATTTTTCCCTAGGAAAAATTCTCATTTTCAGCTGGCAGATTTTTTTTCCTACCAACAAGAAAATTACTGATACATAGTAATGTGACATGTATTCTTTCAAAGGCTTTTGTGGCTTATCTCATCACCCTCATAAGGACACAATACAGTATTTTTATCCTAATTCAGCTGAAAACAACAACAAAGATAACAAAAGAGTTTTGCTTTCAAGGTTGTAGAGCTCATAATTGTTGAGTCTGGATTTGAACTCAAGTCTTCTGACTACAAAGCCCAGTTTAACCTACTCACTAGAGGCTGGGTGTGTAATTTAGTGACAGACTACTTGCCCAGTATATGCAAGGCCCTGGGTTGAATACTCAGCAAAACACACACACACACACACACACACACTAATAACAAAAGCAGTAATCATAATGATAATAATCTACTTACCATTCTTTACATAATTCAACTGTTTCTACCTTAGAATTATAGGGGGGCGGGGTTTGTCCTAGAACCTGAGTCGCAAATCCCATTCCTAGGAGAAAAGCCTTTAAAGACCTAGTTGGCTGCCTTGATGGAACTCTGAGAACATGTGTCATCATTTAACAGGAGCCCTGGAGGCAGGGCCTCCCACTTTCAGCTCCTCCTTAGAATACTGCCAGATAGCTCAGTTCTCACTTCTAAACTACCTTTGTTTTGCCTTCTTCCACCAAGAAGAGATATAATTTTTGAAATATCCAAAGGAGTTTTGATTCCTGGGTCTTATTCCCAGGCAGAATTGGTTGGGCAAAGAAAGCAAGTTTCAAGTTCAAGGGACAAGGCAGACCCTCACTGTGAAACTTGACTCTGACAAGTATAACTATGACCACTCAAGTTTTGGAGTAGTTCTTTGGATCAGGAAAATCTGAGGACAGGAGAAAAGAAAAATCATCAGGGGGAATTTGGGATCCAGGAGTTCCTATTATGGACGATACTAATAGGGATAAGCAGCATCCAGGTAATTCTAGGAATGTGCTAGAGTACAGGCCTAGAGGACCGTGGTTTGCAGGTAGGTTATCAAAACAGGGAAATAGACATAGGGGGAAAGACGGCAACCCAGTTACAAGACATTAGATATAAACTGGATCGAGATCAATGGCCAGGAGGAATTAGTGATAAATCACTGAGAAGGTACCCAGGGATTCTACAAATTCTTACCTGTGGGCATTGTTAGCATGATAAATATGTGATAGGTCCAGATATAAAATTGATTTCAGTTACCTACTAAGTTTTACTCTCTTATACCTCCTTCAGATTATCTTCTTGGTTTTCCAACACTGACTCTCCAGCTTCTGCTATCTCCAATTCAAATGCCTACATCTAACTTATAAGGATCTCTGCATTATAGCTATATACTTTTTCCCCCGCAACACATGCTATATTATACCATCCCAACAGGGAAGACTGATGTTCCTAGGATATGTAATCATCCTGGGAACTCTGACCTGAGTTTCACTTTATCCATGGAGATTACTTTGAATGAAGTGACTGCCTGGGAACTAGACCTATTTTCCATGAATTAGGCAATGCCCTCTATTGTCACACTTCCTAAGTTAGTTAGTTCATTTAAACTAGGGTGGACTGATTAGGTTACACTTCCCATAATCTAATCATTTATCTTTGAGTATTCTTGCATTAACACAGGAGCTTTGGGGGACTCCTCATATCAAAACCATAACAAGTCCCAATGTAATGTAGAAAGAAATGAATCCTACTCTGTTATGGTTTTGATATGAAGAGTCCCCCAAAGCTCCTGTGTGAATGCATGAATATTCAAAGGTAAATGATTAGATTGTAGGAGCTGTAATCAAATCAGTCCACCCTAGTTTGAATGGACTAACTTGGTGATAACTATAGACAGATGGGGCATGGCTGCAGGAGGTGAGTCACTGAGAGCGTGCCCTGGAAGATTTCATCTTCTCTGTGGTCCCTTTGTCCTGTCTGTCTACTTCCTGGCCACCACGAATGGAGCAATGCTTCTGCACCACACCCTTGCACCATGACATTCTGCTTCTTCTTGAACCAAGAACAAAGGAGTCTGCCCACCATGGACTAAATCTTCAAAACCATACGCCCAAATTAACTTCTCCTCCTCTAAATTGTTCTTGTTGGGTGTTTTGGTCACAGTAGTGAAAAGCTGACTAACACATAACTCTGTCTGGGACCCTTTAAGAAATTTTCCAAGTTTAATGATATCCACTGGTATAAGATGACCAAAGCTTAGTTCACAAAGGTAAACATTTGTCGGGACACTTTCTAAGGGCAGAATCTTGCTGATCACGAAAACAATAAAATGTATATATTTATTTATTTTTGTATCTGAGGAGAGGTTGGGCAAGCAGATCATTTTCATAAGACAGGGAAGGAGTAATCTGAAAATTGTCTCAAGTCACGGGTGATTTTCTGCAGGGACAACACCAGGTAGCTTCATTTTCTTTCGGGGTGCTCGTAGCAGCAACCTATCAATACCATAAAGATCCTAGGTGATGTAGCGATCTCCCAACACCGTAGTGCCAAGACTGTCTCCTCCTCATTTTCTATTACACAATGATGTATTTATCCCAAGAAGAGCATGCTATGGAACATAAATCTCAGTTATGATTTTAGATACTTTTATTGTTTCACAACTTAATCTAATTCCAGTTGTGAGTCACTTCTTTTGGGGTTGGTGGCGGACATTTAACTTCATTCAATTTGTCATTCTCTCTATCCCTTTCTCAAAGATTGGCTTTGAAATTGGGTTGCATACGTGCTCCCAAGCACTGTGAAGTTTGCCTCTGAACTTTGAGGTTGTCTTCCTGGTCAACCACAGGATATCCCAAATCTCCTGTGGTCTTCCAGGATTGGTCCATGCAGGTCACTGATTTCCTTGTTTATCACAGTTGTCAACGTAGACTAAACATTCTAAGATCAAAGGGAAGGCAGAATGGTGAGTTAAGTTATTGAGCAATTTGTGAAGAGAAATTGTTGGGTCAGCAGCCCAAGGGGCACTGTGGTGGTCAAAGGTTATTTCTGAAAACAATCTAAATGTTTCTCCTGTGTGACTGCAAGAGATTGTGATTGAGATGCCATTCATGCTAAGCAATCTCAAGAGCAAAAAGAAAGAGACTTAAGCTTATGTGATATTTCAGGTAGTAGGGATTGTCATGGTCACAAGACAATCTTTTATTGATTTGTACCACGAGAACCAAATAGAATCCCTGGGTGGACAATACTTAAAAGTTTTACAGGCTCTCCCTAAGAAGGCAACTATTGAAAGATTCTTATTCTCACACTAGTGCACACTCGGGTTTCAACAATTCAACAGAGTTACCACTTAAGTTTATGACCATAGGGGCTTCTGCTTTAGTTAAGCAGATCTTGGCTCTGACTCCCTGGATGCTCTTGTCCCTTCACATCTTGGGTGAGTTTGTCCTGAAAATTCAGTTCTTTCATGGGTTCCAGTCCTTGATATTCAATTTGTTTGGCTCTTCTCACAATGAAGAGAAAAGCTCTTTACATGTAAGAGCTGAAATTGAAAGTCTCTAACGATTTCCTCATATATTTTCTTCTATAAGTTTTTAAAGTTTTAGACTTTACATTTATGGATATGAACTATTTTAAGTTAATTTTTGAAGATGGCATTGTGAGATATGAATTGAAATTGTGGTGATTTTTTCTCATTTTTTTCTTTTGCATATAAACATGCACTCATTTGAGTACCGTATATTGAAAAAAAAATCTATACTACAGATTTATAATGAGTATTGAAATCATATAGTGTTAGTCCTCCAACTTGGTTCCTTTTCAAAGTTATTTTGGATTCTAGATGCTTTGCAATTCCATAGAAATTTTGGAATTATGTTGTCAATTCCTGCCAAAAATATGCTAGCATTTTGATTGACAGTGTATTGAATTTGGAGATTAATTACAGAGAATTGACATCTTAACAATACCAAATCTTCTGACATATGAACAATGTATAATGCTCATTTATATAGATGCTTATTTTCTCATAACAAAGTATGTCAATTTTCTGTGGATTGGATTTGCACATGTTTGGTCAGATTTTTGCTTAAATATTTCATATTTTTGATGCTATTATAAGTGAAATTTAAAAAATTTAACCTTATGATGATTTAATGCCCACATATAGAAATGCCATTGATTTTTTAATATTTATCTTTTATCCTGATACCTTCACTTATCAATTCTATCACTTTTGCAGATTTTATTAGAATTCTTACATGAATAATCTATTGTCTGTAAATAAGAATAGTTTCATTAATTCCTTTCAAATTCATATATATACATATTTCTTTTCTTGTCATATTTCACTGGCTAGAACCAGTTAAATATTTGTGATAAGGATAGATATCTTTGTCTTCCTTCTGACCTTAGGGAGATAGCATCTGTGTTTAGCTATTTATTATATATGACTTAGCTGTAGACTTATTGTAGATTCCCTTTATTAGATTGAAGATGTTTTTTTTTCCATTCTTCCTGATACTAGGGCAAAGCCACTCATTTCCATACCAGAATCCTCTAAGGTAACCATGTTGATGTGGACTCTTACCAGACTCAGGTGACTACAATCCAAGAATGTTCCATCTGTTGATGTTGAAAAGTGAGATCATGGGACCTGTTCAGTGACGCATGCACAAACTAGAAGTTCAAGTAAACCAACTTCATATGGGATAATCTTTAGACCCATGATCTAAATAGCAAATTAATTATTTTCTCCCCCTCCCCTAAGAAGGATGGTCCTAAGACACAAATGTTTCTGTATCCACAAACTGAATCAAACCTGAAATGAAGTAAAACAATCAGTGATACTCAATGCTCAACCAAGGTCAGCTTGAATAATTATTTCTCCCTTCATTCCTGCTTCAATTTCTTTTTCTCCTTCTCCTTCTTCCATTGAATAATACTTTAATTTTATTTCTAATAAAATATCAACACATCAGCCTTTGCTCTCTGGGGAATTCAAGTTAAAAAAGTATACAGATATGAAATCTGGACCTATTATATTTATTTTGCCAACATGAAAGGAACAACTGATGAAGGTTGCAGCAAACCCATGTAGTCGGTAAAGCTGAAGTAATCATAGAAACAACATTGAGCCCACTAGGTTAGTTGAGTGCTCTGAAACCTGCACTACCTCTGGATTCCAAATTTGTGAAACAATACAATTTTTTATTGTGTAATTCACTCAAATAGTTGGGTTTTACATTCATTGCCATTGAAAGTATACTACTTATACCTTGTTTAGTATTTCAATTATTATGTGTGATTTCTTTTGTTATTTTTGTTTTAAAAGTGGTGTTCCACTGCAAGGTTAAATGGCTATCTACATATGTTTTCCATTTACTTCAATGTTTTAAATTAAATGCTTCATCCATATGGAATTGTTTTGTATGTATGGTGTGAGGTAAGGATCTAACAGTATCCTCATTCTAAATAATTATGTACTTTTGTCAGTCTAAGCTCTTCCTTCTTTTATTTCTTCCCCTGATTTGTAATAACATTTTATAGAATCCCCTCTACTTGTGAACTTCAATATGAATCAGACATGTTCCAGAGCAAGAATATGTCAACTACACCTGCCACCAAGAGGTGGCATTAGTGGTCATTGTTCCTTTTTTTTTTTTTTTTTTTTTTTTTTTTTTTTTTTTTTTGCTTTGGTACAATTATACACTGTTTACAGTTTATTTTTTTTTTTTTATTCCCAAGGGTTTTTGTTTGTTTGTTTGTTTTTTTTTTTTTTTTATTGTTGGTCATTCAAAACATTACATAGTTCTTAATACATCATATTTCACAGTTTGATTCAAGTGGGTTACGGGGTAAAATTGGGAGTTCATTGTTCCTTTACTATGTATAATTGCGTTTTTCTTTGCTAGATTCATTTTCCTAACATTAAACCTATCATATCAGAACTATTCATAAGCAATGTCAATGTAGTAATATGATGACAGAAACCAAAAGGAGATGTCATTTTTAACCAGAGTTAAAACATAGAACATTATAGACAATTCAAGTATTCAGAAAATGGTAAATATTGTACAAATGTGTGGATTGATTAATTTTACAGTTACAAATCATTCTGGAATACAAAACTAATCATGCAAGCTAGCAAGGTGTTGGACTCCTCTAGGAAAAAAAAACACAATAGGTCATCGTAGCAAACAAAGATAATGGAAAATATATGGGATATGGGTTAAATAAGTATCATCAATATCAAAACCTCATTTGTTAAATGTTCTGAGGATAGCAGTTTGAAGACAGGAAAGCTTTATGCAATGAGAATGGTTGCTCATCCATCCTTTTTCAGGACCCATTCAATCAGTAAACCCAAATGAGCAGTAAAGATTAGAGGTGAGGTCATTTTTACTGCTCCAGTTGCATACAGAGATCTTCAAGGCAGGGACTGCCTAGCATGAGAGGCACAGTCAGCCTCCATGAAATTGACATGGTTTCCAAAAGCATGAGTCATCCCATGCAGTTCAGCAAGGAGATGAAAGGTGTTCCTGGATTTAAAGTATTCAAAGATCACCTCTATCTAATTTGGTGGGAATGTGTGCGTGGCGGGGGGGAGGGGGGAGCCAGTCTACACATTACCCTCCTCATCATTTTGGGCTTATGAACAGATGGACCTAGGAGCTACATTTCCAAATCTAACTGTTCATAATTCTAATCTATACCAGTCTCTGTTTTTGGCCATTTATACTGTTCTAAGTCACCAATCTGTCAAGTCTAGCACCAATACTCTACTGTTTTAATTATTCCCTCATGATTTTTATTTAAAATTTTTTTTTTCTTGGCAATCTATAGGCTTTATTCATCCAGACAAATTCTAGAGTCACTTCAGATTGAATTAATCTATAAATTACAATGGAAAGAACTGTCATTTTTATAATGTATATTTTCCTACATACAGACATGGCATATTTCTCATATATTACATCATATTTTATGCCTTTCAGTCAACTTTTGCGACTTTCTTCATGTGATTGTAGCACATTTTCTATGCAGCTACTTTATATATCTTTTTTTGTTGTTATTCCTTTATATATTCTTCAATTTGTACTTTTTTAAAAGAGGATTTGGTTTTTATAATATTTTTCTATTTGTTCTTTCTTGAAATATAGAAAAGTTCCTGATTGCTATATACCTTTATTTTTTTAATATTATAAAATACTCCTATTGGTCTTAGTAGTTTTAAAAGTAATTTTCTAAATAAATACTTTCCATCTTTTTTTTATGCTCTGGTATAACATCAGAATTATTTATCTTTTCAAACTTTGGAATAACACATTTTTCAAATCAGCTGGAGTCTTTGGGGAAATTTTTTTCCAATTATTTTTCTTCTCTTTAAATCAATGTTGAAAGGTATATTTTCCCAAGAAAACTACTCATTTCTTTGAATTTATCACCATAGGGTTTTGTGTAGTATTATGCTACTTTCAAAGTAGTGCTTATTTTCATGTTATTCTTTTAATTTCTTATTCTATTTTTTTCTTGATTTAATTTTCCCAGAGTCATTTATTTGATTGTGGGTTTCTTTTTCTAATAAGTCAAATATTATTTTTCAAAGCCTATTTACCTAATTTTCTTATTTTATAATTCATTGATTTTTATTTCATATATAACTTCTATTCCCTTTAGTTTTTAGGTTAGTATATTAATCTTCTAAATCTTTTTTACTTAGTTGTTTGATTTATTACTTTCATGTCTTTTTGTTTACCTAATAAGACATATGATTTTGTGATTCTGCCAGTGAATTTTTGACCACAAACCATACATTTTGATAAATACTACTCTCAGTTTATGTTCTTTCTGACCAGTTTATAATTATATACTTTATGTCCTCTTAACCCAAGGGTGTTTTAGGGAAATTGAATGGGCTGAAAAATAAACTGGTGTTTAATATATATTAACACAATGCCAGTAATTGTCATATTATAATTCTCTTAATTAATCTGCTTAATACACTAAACATTAACATAAATGTATTAAACTATCCCTTTTTTGGACAGTTTCTTTGTAAATTTCTGATGGGTTTTAATTTTGATGTTATTAATTGGTATATAAATCTTTGTTTCAGGGGATCTATTTTATCAACTAAAATGTCCTTTTGTTTTATTTTGTACAATTTTTCTTTTATCTGGAATTACTATTGTTATTTGTTCTTTTCTTATGGTGGGATTTGCTTGATTGATATTGTTCTGTATTTATTTTGGAATTTTATAAACTGCGAGTCTTACAAACAAGGGTCTGGGAGAATTTGCTTTCACTTTTGCCTTTATTTTTTTTTTTAATTTTTATTTTTTTGCTCTCTTTGGGAGTGACTAGAAAGGCCGCATAATAATTCTGTGAGCACTGACACTACCTGTCTTGGAGAAGTTACAGTGCCTTCCCAACCCCCACCCTTTTCTGGTTGCTTTGGTGCCTTGTACCTCTGCCACTCTGAGTAGTGCCCAGGAAGTCAAACCTGACTCAAACAGGTCCTGAGCAATGTCCAGACCCAAGAACTCAACAGGGCCACCTGCAGGAGTGATGCCTGGGCCATCCAGTCCCTCCCTCACCTTAAGGAGTTTGAGAACAAGACAAAGAGTCAGTGGGCAGGACAGAAGCACAAAGCTCTGAGGCTCCAGACTGTGGCACAAGTCCTAAGGACAAGACCAAGGGATGAGGGAGCTACTGGTGGTGTCCAGAGCATCAGCTTCCAAGACAGGACAGCAGACGGCTGGTAATGGTTAGCTGGCATGGGAGCAAGCCTTACCTGAGGCTGGAAAGCAGGTCAGAGCCAAGAACACAGCTGCATGCATTCTGGGCCCCATCAGGTCTACTGGGCTGGTGTCCTCTGCCTGCTTGCTCCCCTGAGTCCTCCCTCACCCTAGAACCCAAGAATCCTCTGAATGTGCTTCCCAGGAACCAAGATAACACATTGCTGCCTATTTTCCATTGCTTGCACTCTGGCACTTTCCCCTTTATTTTCGGTGTGTTTCTATGTGAAGTATGTGTTTAATTTTATGTACCCCAAGGACTCGGCAGGATTATAACCTATTTTCAATTCTATTAGTGAATATCCTTCAGTTTCTCAAAAATACCATTTTACTAAGTTTTAGTTGTTTTATTCCAGCCCAAATTGATATTTCTATAATGGAATGAGTCCTCTCTACGAGGGGAGGGATTCAACATGGCTTTATTGGCCTTCCTTGACACTACTTTTCCCTTTAAAATAGAAACTGGAATTTTTCCACAACTTGCTCTTAAATAACTATGCTTTTTATAATACACACTCCATTGTTCAAATTATTTAACATTTATTTTATTTTTAAGCAACTGTATTGACAAAAACTATTGTTTTAATTTCATGTTGACATGAATGTTTCAATATTTATATCAACCTCTTATGTTTCAGTTTCCCTATTTCTTATTACCATTGATCAATACCTATGTATTCCTGCCCAGGTACCAATAACATTACAATAATGACCAGTTTAATACTCATAATAGCTCCATGAGATGGTGGTTGATATATTCCCATTCTATAGATGAACAGAGGCACAGTGAGAATAATTTTCCCTTGGTCACATGGGTAGGTAGCAAAAGAGCCAGGATTTGAAATGCATGCAGCCCGGCATTGTGCCTATGTTTACAATGATGGATCTGCTGTCCTACCTCTCCTATGTGCTTATTTTAATTGATTTTCCTATAGGTTCTTATCAACTCCTGTGCAGCCCCCCCCTAAAAAATCCCCATAGTACTCAAATGGTATATTTTTTAGCCCTTCTACACCTAAAACTATTTCTTATTCCTTCATTCATAAAATTGAAATTGACTGCATTTGAGTTGACCTGGAGTATACTTTTTAAAAAAAAAGAAATCATGCTATAACCTTAGTTGGTTTTCCTTTGGCATTCAGGGGAGGTCTGATATCTACAGATGATGACTGAATGTTTATAAACTTCATTATTATGAACAGAATGGAAACAGCATTATTTACTGATAACTTTTTAGAAAGAAAGCAGAGTTTGGGTTTTTGCTATTTTTTTTTTTTTCAAAAAGTATACTAATGACCAGTCACAGTGGAGCATGACTGTAATCCCAGGTAGGGAGGTTGAGCCAGGAGGATCTTGAGTCCAAAACCAGCCTCAGCAATGGTGAGGCCCTAAGCAACTCAGTGAGACCCTTTCTCTAAATAAAATACAAAATAGAGCTGGGGATGTGGCTTAATGGTCAAGTGCCCCTGAGTTCAATCCCAGGTACCAAAAAAAAAAAAAAAAAAAAAGGAAAGGAAAGGAAAAAGAGTACACTGGTGAACTGCTTAGGCCCAAGATGAGACTCCAAAGCAGTTCCCATGGCAGACAAGGTGGTTAGCCCTGTCTACCTGAGGCCACGGGATAGTGAGAAGACAGATAAGCAGATGGACAAGGAGAAAGCAAAGCCGGTCAGGCTCAATGGCAATAGGCAGCACTGCCTCGTTCTCTGGGGTGGCCCCTCAGACCCTTCACCACGGCTGTCTCCTGGAGGTGATTGGGTGATTCCGTGTCAGGCCATCACGCAGGACTCTGTGGAAACTGATGAAGGGGCTGCGTGCCACATGGAATGTGGAAGTACCTCAGTGTCTGGGGAGGAAAAGGAGGTAAGCAAAAGGGCTAATGGAGGAAGTGACCTTCCTGGGAACTTTCAGAAGTCCCTTGGGAAGGCTTCGGTCAGTCTCCAGCAGAACTGGAGATTAAACAGGGTTTACTTACTGCTGTCAGAGACAGGGAGGCTCTGCGGAGACCTCCAGCCATCCCTTACATTACAGATGGCTCCGGAGGTGAACTTACTGCACTATTCTAGCGACCTCTTTTACTGGAAGTGATTAACCCCTTCCCTCTATGCAATCAGACATTTTCTTCATTCAGAAAATATTTTTTTCTTAATTAATCATGGTAATTAGGAGCACAGGCCCTGGACTCAAATAACCAGGGTAGGTGTCAAGGCTGTCATCCTTGAGCTGCGGAATCTTGTGCGAATTACCTTACCACTTGGTGCCTTGGTTTCCTTCTTAGAGACAAACCCTGAACTCAGCTATGCTGCATCAGTAATGATGTACTGACAAGGTAAAGACGCTTGATAGCACACACCTCCACAAAAACAGGCTTTGATAAGTTAGCTGTTATTTTTGTTGCATACCTCACTATGGATTCTATTCCAATTATTCTACCTCCTTCCTCAGGATTGCTTGTAATTCTTTATTTCTTTATTCAGAGGCATTTGTGTTTCTCCCCCTTTTTTTCATAGTTTACTTTGCTTCATGTTATGATAAAACTTCTCAGATTTATCCTCTTTGTCACTTGGTTTTCTGTTCTGTCTTCCTCTTTCTTTGATGCCACTACTGTGTGCTTGACTTCTGCCACTGTGTTTTCCTGGAGCTGTCTCTAATCTTAACCATCTCTCATCTCATCCACTCAGGCTTTTTTATCTCATCACTTTCTCTCCTAATATGACTGTCAGTTACTCTTTTATGGAGACTAGATCCTGTTGCTTCTTATTAAGAATGCAAAACTGTTTTCGTTTTCTTCTAGTTTCCATATTAAATGATTTTTCACAGCTGTTCCCTTTCATTCTACTTTGATATGCAATGTTGCCATTGCTTTAAGTGCTTTGTTGAAGTGTTTATGGGTCCCAATAATAATTGAATTGCCTCAACTTCCTGGAAGAGAAGAAGTGGAGCCTAATTCTCTGACTTCTCATAGACAAGCCACGTATGCCTGTGATTCCTCGGTCTACCCTCCTGGTGGTAGGCCAGATCTCTGTCTTAGATTTGAAGATCAGGCTGCCACTCTCTAAATCTAGAAGTCTTTTTTTTTTTCTAGTATGTATTTCTTTATCGTCTTCAACTTGGACTTTGATCATATAAATAGATGCACTTCATGGAGAAAAAAACCCCAGGATATCTTGGTATCAGTGTTCTTATTCTGCTCTCCCCTACAAATCTTTCCTTTGGGTCATTCTCTTTCATCTCTTCAGTTCAGAAAAACAGGCATTTAATAACCACGAATCACATATCTCATCTATGCTAAGCACTGAGGATAAATTAGTAGCAAAATATACTTGATCTCATTCCTTAAGAAGCACACACAAACAATTCCACAAATACGTAATTGTGAATTTGTGAGTACTGTCTGGAGAAAAAAGTAATGGGGTGGATAATATATTCCAGAACAGAAACAAATCCAATCATGGGAGCGATCAAGGAAGACTTCTCTGGCACTGACATTTAAGCTGATAATTGAAGGGTAAATGGGAGCAATTCAAAGGAAGGGGGGAACAGCATTCCACATGGGGAAATGGTATATGCAAATATACTGAGGAAGGACTAACAGAATATCTGCAACTGGAACACTCAGTTCAGGAGGGAGTGTGCAATGCAGTGCTCTGGAAAAGGAGCTCAGAGTCAGCTCAGGCAGGACCCCCAGGCTTTATTAAGGACATTCATTGATCTTTAGTCTGAAAGTAATGGAATACCAGTTATCAGGTTCAAGCAGTATGGTGATATGCTAGAATTAATTTAGAAGATCTCCCTGATTGAAGAGTAATGCAAATTAGAGGGTGAATAATGGACACATTAAAATCAGGTAGGAGCTACTACCTTGGATAAAAGAGGATGGTACCTTCCACCAGGATAGTTTGAGTAGAGATGATGGGAAGTGGATAGTTTCTTTTCTAATATTTTTTTTGTTCTTTTTAATTATACATAACAGTAGAATTTATTTTGATATATTATACATACATGGAGTATAATTTCCCATTCTTCTGGTATTATCTGATGTGGAGTTACACTGGTTGTGTATTCATATATGGACGTAAGAAAGTTATGTCCGATTCATTCTACTATCTTTCCTATTCCTATTCCCCTCCCTTCCCTTCATTCTCCTTTGTCTAATCCAATAAACTTCTCTTCTTTTCTCTCCCCCTTATTGTGTGTTAGCATCCACGTATCAGAGAGAACATTTGGACTTTGTTTTTTGGGGATTGACTTATGTGTCATTCAGCATGATAGTCTCCAGTTCCATCTTATTGTGGCAAATGCCATAAGAAGAAGTGTATAGTTTGGAGAGAACAAGGAAAATAAAAACGACAGAATTTGGTAGGAATCTTGGGTGGAAGGTAACAAAAAGGCCAAGGATGCTCCTCGGATCCTCAGTGGTGCAAGTTGGCTGAATGGTAGAGTGTTTTATTGAGATAAGTTTAAAAATAGGTTTGGAAAGAAAAATCATGGAGTCATTTTTGGTAATGTTGCAGTTAGAGGAGCCTTAGATGTTCAAATAAGGAAGTCAAAAGGCATTACCAAAATTGGGCTGAATTTGTGATATTTGTGAGTCTTTGATGAATAAACCTATGCTATAGATGTCCATGAAATCTCCAACATTTGACTTTCACAGAGAATTGTTTTCAAACTTGGGAAACTCCCTATTTATTGATCAAGGCATAATGAATGAACCAGCAAATCGGAGCAGCTGGGAGAAGTCCATACTGTAGAAAGAAAATCAGTACAGTCAGGGTGAAAATAGCTATAGGAACAGAGGGGTTCTAGAAGGAGAAATGGTCAATGGTGCCAAATAAGACATTCTGTCACCCTTAGCCTTCCTTCCCTATTTTTCTAGCTAGAAGCATAAAAATGTGGTTATGAGGTTTCATCTGTGAGTAGATATAGAAATGGAAATTTATGGCCTGATCTGGAATGTCCCTCAGAGTTTCAGCTGTTGAAGGCTTGGTCTCCAATGCAATAATATGCAGAAGGGGAGCTTTGAGGAAATAGTTGGATTTTGAGGGGTCTAACCTTATTGGTGGATTGATACAACTGGTAGAGTAATAATTTGAATGGAGTACTGGGAGGTGGTGGAAACTCTAGACAGATGAGGCATGATTAGAGGAAGTAGGGCACTAGGGACATGCCCTTGGGAATTATATCTTGTCCCAGGTGCTCTCCCCATTCACCCTGTTTCCTGGTTCACGTGGCCTTAACAGCTTTCCTCCATCATTCTCTTTTGCCATGTTGTTCTGCCTCACCTCAGGCATTAAACAATGGAGCCTGCCACCCACGGTCTGAAACCGTGACCCCAAATAAATTTTTTCTCCTCTAAGTTGTTTTCTTGGATACTTATCACAGCTACAAAAAGCTGACTATCAAAGAAGTTCTAGTTGGAAAAGAGGAAGTAAAGAGAAAAAAAATTAAAAAAAAAAAAAACCAGACTGGTCAATCAGTACCAAGTTTATGGAAGTTTCCAGCATGGTGCAAATCCTATTTTTCAACCACGAATGGGAAAAAGGCACTGGGGACAAAAAGAGTCCATGAGGTTCTGGGAGAGAACCCATTGACTGTGTGGGTTCAAATTCTACTTCTGCCTCTTCACCAGCTAGAAAGTTTGAACCTATTTCCTGTGCATAGTTTCTTCATCTAAACAAAATTGAAACGAAAAACATTACTTGTCACATTGCAGTCGATGAATTAGCAATTACAAAGCATTCCTGACAGTGCCTGGTGCTGAGAAAAACTCAGCGAGCATTAGCTATGAATATTATTTCAAGTGGATGAGCTCATTGTCTTCCCATGAGCAAGCAGGAGTGGACATCAGTCCAGCCTCACTGGTAATCTGCTCATCAGCTCCCGTTTACCAGGTTACAAAGATGAATTATCTGTTCATTTTTTTTTTCAGACAAATTTTACAAGGAGGTAATAGAAAATTATTCACTAGAGACTACTCTATGCTCTAGTTTAAAATTTTTATTTATTTGACCAGATACTTGAAGATAAAAAGGACTCCTCAGACAGAGCTACTTGTTACATGGACTGCTCAGTACACTGAAAAGACCCTTACGTTTTTTTCCCCCCAAACAAGTAGTGTGACTATCTTCCAAAGTATGCTGTCAGCATGCTCCACAGTAGGCTCTTCAAGGTTGCTAACTCTGTGACCAATCTTAAGTCAACCCATGGAATATTCTACAGTGTTGTAACCCATCACCAAGAAGAGCTTGCAGTGGGACTTGCTCAGCCCCAGTCTTATTTCTTCTACCTGTCACCTTAGAAAATATCTTACTCAAGAACTTAGGTCTATGGTCCTATTTTTCTAATGAATGTGATATTCATAAGTCACAAAAGTCAAACAGTACCCAGTGTGAGACTCAGTACCCTTCTATACCTTCCCCAGTTATCACACAAAAGACTTTGGTTAGCAGCCTCTCCTGGCATCTCCCAGAACATATTTTATTTTCATTTTTCACATAAAATAAATTTTTAAATATTTTTTTTCCAAATCACCAAATGTAGCATATCAGGGCCGTGTTTTTTTACCTTCTCTTTTTTAATCTCAATATATCTTGGGATTCTTTCCATATCAGTATATAGAGACCTCCCTTCTTTTTAAAAGCAGTATGTGCATTATGTCATTATACGGACACATGATGATGTATTTTAAAGGACCTCCTGACGGACCTGGTTTGTTTCCAGCTTTCTGCTATTACAAATAGGGCTGCAATGTACCACCGTGTCGGCGTATCTTCTTGCACCTGTGCGAGTCTATCTATGGGATAAATTCCCAGAAGTGGGATTACTGGGCCAAAGGGTGTTTGCATTTGTAATTTTGACAGATATCACCAAATTGCCCTCTGTAGGGGTTGTACTAATTTAAATTCCCACCAGCAATGTATGAAAAGGGCCTGTTTCCCCACAGCCTTAACAACAGGGTATGCTTTGATCTTGTGGATTTTTGCCAATCTGATAAGTAAAAAATGGGATTGCAGTGTAAATTTTAATTTCCATTTCCCTTATTATGTATGAGCTTGTGCATCTTTTCATTTAAGAGCCTCATGTATTTTCTTTTTTCTGTTAACTGTTCATATGCATGATCCATCCGTCTATGGGGTAGTTCTTTTGCTCAGATATTTTAAACATGTAGAGCAACCCCCCACCATAATTTTTAATACATCACCCTAGGATCCAATTCTTGTGATTTCAGTCAGAACCCTTTCTTGCTTTAATTTTCTATTAATAAACATATAAGCATGACTATGTGGAGAAGGGTACATGAGACTATTATTAGAAGAGGAAAGAAGCAGCGAAGGATGCGATTTATGACTGACATTCAAACTCTGCCTTTTAATTAATTTATTTATTTTCGTTGCAATTCTGGCAGACTCCACTTTAACAGGGTTTCATTCTTTCCAGTTCTGAAAGAAACGTGCAAATTAAAGAATATGTGTAACCTCTCTAGTGTGGTCCCCCTAGAACAATTGCTCTCTAGATGGTAGTTAGGAAAATGGTAGTGCAAAGTAGAAGATTTGAGGGAAATTGTGAAGGATGAATTACCTTACAACCACCTGTCAGTCACCTGTAAATCTGTTGGCAAAGAAGAAAAATGGCTAGGACTTTGTCATCACTAGGGGGAAGGCAGAGTGAGTGTCATTGTTAATAGAGATGCTGACATGGTGGAAGAGATGTGCTGTGACATGCTCCCTGCCAGGGAGAAAACTCATTCCCTAGGTGTACATATCTGATCTACCCTGTGCTTTAAAAATAGAAATGGTGAGTCCAGTTCAGGGGCTGCTCCAGGGTGAGAAGGAAGCATAATCAAATGCAAAAATTGACCTGGTAACATATACTCACATGGGGTAACAACTTACTCCATCATGCAACCTGAAAAATAATTTATAATGTGACCAACAATCCAATCAAAATAATACCAGTAGAACTTGATTTTAATCTAAGCTCTGTCACTTATTAGCCATGTGTCTTGAGATAAGTGGTTGAACTAGTTGGAGGGGCTCAGTTTTCCCTTCTATAAAGTAGAGGGACAGGCTGGGGCATTGTAGGACCCTTGTTCAGCCTCTTCCCTACTGATACTGTGTAGCTCTATAGAGCTCTGGTTCTACCCAACAGGCCACACAGTTAGTTTCCAAGCATCCAAAGACAATGGACCGTTGAATGATACTTATCACTAAGGGAAAATAATTGAAAATTATTTGTGGTGCTCCTTTTCTGCTTCAAGCTCCAGGTCAGTTCCAAACTTTTTCAGCTGCCATGGCCAAAGGCACTGGCCTCTTTTTCCAGTTCACCAGCTTCCCCACACCTGGGCTTCAGCAGACCTGAGCACTCTCAGGAGATTTTGCTTCGTCACTTTCCTATGTCTGTTCTTGAAGTTTTGCCTTGGTTTCTCTTTTTCTCTTTCATAAATCCATCCTCAGGCAATCTCTTTTACTTCTAACATTCTATGATGATGAAAGAAACAAGGTAACCAACTTGATATTGGTCTTCCACACTGGAGCAGGTACTATTGTTAGGCATCTGGAATAATGCTTCAAAAGGGCTGTTATTGTCATTGTTTCTGAATCTAAATGATTTTTCTGGACCTAAATGAGTTTTCCTTTGGTATTTAAGTAAGATATAGAAACTTAGCAACAGAGGAGACAATAAAATATTATCAGGCTACATCTCTCACCTGTTTCAAAATTCTTCATGCAGTATTCCTGCCAAAGGATCACTGAATTGCTTAATGCCCCAACGACAAGGAACTCACTACCTCACAGGCAGCTAATTGAACTGGTGTCTTTACAACAACAGAACATGGCTTCCCATTTTGCCCCTGAGAAGCAGTGTGACATTGATCCATTGCTCTTTATGTCTATACTCATCCTAAGTTAGGAGAAAGTATTGGCAGTTGATAGCACCAATTTAGTGTATTTTTAATAGTAAAAGTGTTTATTTAATAGTAAAAAGCTATAATCTTTATTAGCTATTTTGTGTTGATGATATAATTCCAATGATTGCATTTTGTGAAGTACTCTCAGGGTTGAGGTGATCCATGGACAGTTAGGATTGGAAAGTAGAAAGAACTAAGATTTTGTCACACCTTTGCTCAGAAGTGATGAGTATAAGGAAAGCCACATCTATTTCTTCTGTTCTCACTTTCTTAATATGAAAATTCAAGGGAAGAGAATAAACAATTTCTAAGCACCACCCCTAGTAAATTATAACTTTTGGGGAGGTCATGACAGTACTTTGCAAGTGGAAGATATTAAAACCATTGATAAATAAGGAAATGAATAAATGTATATCTAAGACCAAACAAATATATTGACAAGGTAGAGATTCGACCACGTGACATGGGCTCAGTGTACCTAGAAAAGGTCCAGTTACCATCAATATCCATTAACTTCAGACAAAACATGCCTTCGATCTTCCTGATGACCTCTGAGATGGCATTTCCACTTAGACCCTTCATTATTCCATTGCATTAGTGATGCTTGATGGCCCAGAGTACACATCATCCCACCTAGAAGGAGAGCAATGAATTAATCTTACGGATTATTGCACTCTCTTCAATAAAGTGTTTTGAAGGTGGCTGGAAACGTTCCTTGGCTTAGGAAAGAGAGGAGGCCACATTTGGGAGTCCACATGCACCAAATCCCTAGTGGCAGGTTAGTGGGAGAGTCTCTAAGGGAAGTGAGTATAGGCAGAGGTTAGGGAAGGGTGAAACAACTAAAGGAATAAATCTTTGTGCAAAGTCAAATCTTATTTATGTGCTCAACTCACGCCAGTCATTGCTTACAACATTGATACACATGGAAGATCATTTTCTGGCACAAGTCAGAAATTCTGTGTGTGTGGAGAATGTAGTTGTTGGTGGAAAATAACAACTACCAGAACTCTGAAGGAAATCTGCCTCCCTAAACTTCATAGAACGTCAGTAACAATTTGCCCCATGGAAGGCTAATGAACGAAGTTGGGCCTTAGAGAAATCTGAACACCCAAGAAAGGTTTCCAAAGTTGTTTGAGGCTATTTGAGTGATTCACGGTAGAACTTAGCAAAGAACTTCATTACTTAGCTTTCACCACCATATCCCAATAGATGGTTGATTTGTTGATTTGGGACTACTACTCTGAGCAATAATATAAATAAAATGAGCACGATGAAGTAGAAAGAACATTGGCCTGAGACTTAGGAGATCAGGGTTCTGGTCCCAGGTCTGTGACTTTGGGCTGGGCTTTCTTCATCTGTAAATGAAGGCAGCGATGACTGTTAAGATTTCTTCCAGTATTAATTGTCCATGAACTTTTTTAAAGATTAAATCTACCTAGATTCCATATCTTCAATCCAGAGGTCATTGGACTTATCAGCTTTAAATTTCCATTTGTTAGAGCGGTGAATTCCTAATAGCCAACTTTCTCTTCCACCTAAGCGCTCTACTCTTAGTTTACCTGCTTCACTCAGCACTCCTTTGCAACAGGCAGCCTCCTTTCAATCATTACATACTTTTCTCTTTCCTCTGAAGTTTCCATTTATTTGAAAAAAAATCTCATAACCATAAAGCTGTAGGATAAGGTTGATTCTTTCTATAAAGTTTTTTAGAATTGCCAGATAAATTGCAAGGATACCCACTTCCATTGAATTTCAAACAAACAATAATGTTTTAGTAAAAATATTGTCTTTTGTTTTTGCAGTATTTGGGGCATAATGTGTGCTAAAAATGATCTGTTGCAATTCAAATCTAACGAGGCATCCCATATCTTGACTTGCTAACTCTGACAAACATACTTTTGACCAAAGTTCTGACTCCTACTCCCAAAGTCCTATAGATCTCTCTTTGAGTCATTCTATATTCTATATGAACTTATCATTATGCTTGATTGTGAATAGCTGTGTCCATCTGGTTTCCCAATAAGATTTTAAATTCTGTGAGAGAATAGCAACTGGGTTCCATGCATTTTGTATCTCTTCTACCACCAATGGTGCTTTTTATCATTAGATTTCTTTGAGACTCCTTCACAACCCATGTACTTGTTCCCAATTATTTAAACACAGACCATCTGTTCCTCAAGCAGACTCAGATAACATAATCCTGTCACATTTGCCTAGACCCACAAAAAATATGATGAAACTCAATGAAAATTAACACTGGGGTCCAGGAGCAGTTGTTCAGTGTTAGCAGTGGATTAAACTTGGTTGAATTTTCAGACAAAAATATATTTCATATGGAAATTAATATATTTCTAATGAGTTAAAAACCGCAATGAGGTCACTTGCAAGGCTGAATTCTGAGCTAATTTTGCCCCTGCTACCTTTTAACCTTTAATCTCCATTTTCAGGGCACGAACCAACTTCCTCACATATTTGAAAAGTCTCACAAGGTAGTGAGTTCCTTTTGTATCCATGTGCAAATATTCAGTTCTGGGCATAGTTTTCCCTATCTCAAGGAAACCAAGAATACCAAGCATCTCTTTCCTCCAAATAAAGTCCTTTACATTTGCTTTATTCCAAAGCTGAGCCTGTTCTTTCCTGCTCAATTCTTACCTCCTCCCAAAGATTACCCCTTGTTTCCTAAAACACCTTGAACCTTTGCTTGCTCTTCTACCTCTGTCTCTAAAATTCCTCAGCTTTGCCTCTCCAAATCCCACCCATCCATAGGGTCTCTAGTTCGTGAAGTTGTGGAATGAAATGTGCCCTGAGAATCTGCCCTGATGTTTTACTTTAAATATGAAAACATAATAGATCTCATAGCTGTTTAAAAATATTCTACTGGACAGGGACATAGCCATGACTCCAGAATTGAAGACAATTTCATTTGTCTTCCTTCTGCAAGAATCACCTTCAGCTACTGTTTTCTAAAAGCTGTTCCTCATCATCCCAGCCAGAATTTTATCCTGCCTCCTTTAACCCCAAGCAACATTTGTTTGTAGCTTTCCTAGGTCCTTGATCCTTTCTCAGTTGTGTTTTCCTCATTGGCGAGGACCCAAGAAAAAACTTCCCTGTGCTATGAGGAAGGAGACAGGTGGCCTCTGGAGTTCTGTTCTCCTAACAGCCTGATGATTCTGCTGGGAAGGATTATGAGTGGATGTGTTGCCCAGGAACTGGACCCCATGGCTGAGGTTTTGGTAAGCAAAGATCTGTGACTACCCTTAACTTTGGCCAGTGTCCAGGGTGGAGCAGGGATACCTGGATTATTCCAAAGATGTAAGTTAAGTGTGGCAGAAAAAAAACATGGTCTATCCAGTGGAACTGTACTGTGTTCTTTGTAGTTAACCTAAGCCCAAGGTAACTTGTCATAAACTGATAGACTCATGAAGCAAGTATTAATATATCTGTGACTTTGTGATTAAAGTATTATCAAAGAGCTTTGAAGATGATACTGGCAGCAGCAATCTTAGGAGGGAGAAGAGACAAGGGAGGAGAGAAAGATTGCTGAGAAGGAGCCAGCTGCATCAATGTTGGAGGTCACATCAATGATAGAGTGATCTGTTAGACACGGGTCTCAATGTTGAAATGAATTGGTTCACCAAATTGATTCATCAGCATACTTTCCATATCCCTGAAGATTAAACTTGGTTGAATTTCAGACAAAAATATATTTCATATGGAAAAGTTTTCATTAACCACCTCCTATGTGGCCAATAATTGGATTTCAAGGTTATAGCTTTTGATCAACTCCATTTTTTAAAAGTTTTTTTTTTAATTTTAAAATAAAACTATATAATGACAACAACTACAAATGGTTAATTTCTCAGTGAGTCAAAATCAAAACTCTGGTCTTCAATGGTGACGTATCTAGTCACTGTCCGTTAGGTGCGGACCTGGGCCCCATGGATGGCAGTGATTGACATGGGCACAATCTCTGCCGTCATTAAATTTGACCTCCTGCTTCAAGAACATAGAAACACCCTTTATAATCCTATGATACAGTATTTTAAATGTCTAATAAGTTTTAATAAATTTGGAGTCACAGATTTCTTACTGAAAATTTGTTTAAAAATTTTTAGGGCTGCTCCATCATCAGATGTGAACATCATGTTCGAGGCACTGACGGCCTCCTAAAAAAGGAGCTCTTTTCCCACCAAAACAATACCCTGAGCTGAATGCCTCATCAAAAGAGGAAGATTTCTTGTGATCAGCCATATTCCAAGCACTTAGATCACAATATGGTAAATTTTCAAAAGGAAAGCACTTCTACCAAGATTTAAAGACTTGTGTAAGTAAATTCTATGCTTCAAAATATAAGTACATCTAAAAAATATTATTAAAAGCACCACGTGCTGAGTCTTTCTTATATGCCCAGTACTGTAACCCTTTAGATTTTGGTTAAATCTAATCTACATGAAACTCTAAGAGGTAAGCACTAGTCTCATTATTTCCATTTTACAGATGAGGAAACTGAGTCTCAGAAAGGTTAACAAACGGACTGTAGACATAAAGCTCTTATGTGGTACACCAAAATTTAAATCCAAAATTTTGGCTCCAGTGCCCACTAACCATTGGCTGTAGGAACTGTTGAAGAGTCTGCTGCCAAACTAAATATAAATTTCATGTCAAAAATCAGACATTTCCCCTCTGGAAAAATTTAGGAAATATATTACAAATTTAAAAGTGATGATTGGAAGCAACTTACCTTTTTGACAATTATGTGTTACCTTAAAAGAAAGTAGCAAGAAATGAGAAACATGGAGTTTGACAAGCACAAGGCTCTCCTGAGTCAATGAGTATCAGAGAAGTATTTAGCATTAATTTGGAGTTGCAAAACCAAACAACATCAAGATGGATGGTGTCTCCATCCAGCTGTTCAACAAACTGGTTGTTTATTGAGCTGGCTGTGCAGAGGAGAGGTGGAGCAGCAATGAGGCACCCACCAAGCCTGCAGTTAATTATACAAATCACAAAGTTGCACAGCAGTGTGTTGAGGAGGCCTGCCCAGGAGACAGGAGCTCAGGTCAGGTCATGACACATAGCAACCAAATGCAACAGGAAATGACAAATGCATCATCACATGGGCGAAGCAGTAGGATAAGATAGACTTTTTCTATAAAATTTTCCCTGAGTTACCAGATAAATTGCAATATGAATTTCAATATGACATTCAATATGAATCTCAGATAAATAATGATGTTTTAGTAGACATATGCTTTATGCAATATTTGGGACATTCTTGTGCTAAAAATTGTAATTCAAATCTAACTAGGTGTCTCATATCTTCCTTTGCTAACTCAGAGGTCCATATCTTTGATCAGAATATTGTCTCAATTGGTTTCCCAAGAAGAGAAATCAAATAACACAACATTCCATCAAAAAAAGTAAATGAATAAATAAAAAATAACCCCCCCCACACACACAGACAACAGTGGAAGACAAAGGCCATCTGACATCATCAGAAGAGTTGCACATTTGCTGCCAACAGGTAGGTATATTGCCTGGAACATTTCCAGTCCTGGGGACAGATGGTCTCTAAGTTTCAGTGGGGAGTTCCCAAAGCAAAAACCACCTTGGGTGTTCACTCACAGACTGCTATGTCCTAGGAAATAGGCATAACAAATTTATCTATAAATATGTCTTACCATCTCTACAAACGGTGATAGGAGAGATCACACAACTCAAGCCAGTTTGTAACCCTGAAGCTTGGGATAGTTTGAGTACAATAAATATTTTCCAGTTTTGCTTTATCTGTGCTTTCTGTCTGCATTCATTGGAGGGAAAACTTTACCCCAATTGCTTGGTTTACCTTCTTAGTGGTTGTGGTCAGTGGCTGTGGATAGACATGCTTAATGGTCTGGTGGAGATGTGACATCCAGGGCTGTGCTAAGACTTGATGTCAACACAACTGTATATAAAAAGCAACAGGAATTGTGATATATTTCCATAGTATATAATATGTAGTTAAAAAAACAAGATCTGTCAATATGTTTGAAAGTCATTTCATTCCATACTGTCAACATAAAATATATCAAGTGGCTGACTGAAGCAATAACATCTCTTTGTGGAATAGTAGAAAAGAAAGATAAGGATGCTCTCTGGAAAACTGTCACCATGCAGGGACAGGAGAGGCTGGCTGAGTTTTCCCTCACTGACCACAGCATCCCCCTAGGTACCCTGATGGGCAACCCAAGTTCTTCACACTAGTCTAATTCACCACATCAAGAGGATTCTGGGGCCAGACCAGAGAGTGGCAGAGCTCACAGAGTCAAGCAGCCTGGTACTATCCTCTGTGGACCTCTAGCCAAATTAGCTCAGGGAAGGACCAGGGCTTAAAGGAAAAGAGAAAGGGATAAGAAATCATATCTAATCTAGGAGAAGCAGGAGTATCATTTATTGACTGCATGTGATGAATGAGTGTTGTATGGATGCTCCATGTGTATTAGCTCATTTATTCTTCTCATTTTTTACAGGATATTGGCCCTGTTGTCCTTACGAGGCTGTGGAGCAAACCAGAGTAGGAGCTTATATGAACTGCTTGATGTCATGAGCCTGGTGAGTTGTGAGATTGGGATTTGAACTTAGTCTTTGGGTATCCATATCTATACCATGTCCAAGTCAATTAGACTTAAAAATAGAATCTTAATTAGGGTAAGAAGACCTTGAGGACAAGCCACTTATGTTGAGCAGTGTTTGTGTTACAGCATATCACATTTAAAATGCTGTTTATGAAAAAGAAAGAAAATGATCATAAAAAAAAACTGATCCTATGATATGAGTCAGATCACCAATTCCATCAAGTTCCTATTTTTAGGAGAACTTTGTCCTCACATATGAGCTTTATAATAGGAGATTGATGTTCTGTAAAGTGGGGTCCAATGCTGGTGAGAGTAGTCAACAACCCAAGCTGTCACAACAAATTTTCTTCCAGATTAGCTTGTGCAATATTCTGAACTTAGCCAAGCCCACTGGAGACCTTCCCAAATATGTATTCTCTCCTGCGTGAAGAAACAGGTGGTCAGTCTGACAATTCATTCAGTCTGACTCTCCAGATGATGTTTAGACACTTTCTAGACATATGTGTCAGCGAACGCTCTGTATTCCACAAGACATTTCTTTTCCAGCTGAACCCAGATGATGACTCTAGACAGTGACAGTTCAACATGCTCTGTGGTTGCAGGAATCTGAAGTCCAATGCTCTCAAGAGCACACCCTTGATTGCCTAGCTTACTTTTCCATGCAACTCACTGAGGGAACTCCATCTCCTGCTCCAGTTCCCAGATGAGGCTCAGTTCCACTTTATCTCTGGAATCTTCTTTAAAACATAGCAAATACAGGATGAGAAACAGCTACATCCAGAAAAGAATGATGAACCAGTATCCAAGCAAGCCTGTTGAATAAGCCTTCTTTAAGACCTTCAATTTTTCCTTTCAAACAAATGCTTCTCATTATAATTTCCCTCCCTGACAACCCCCCACAACTTTTTTTTTTCAAAAAATGCATTTCCAACTGGCTTGGCATGAGATATGAATTCTTCAGATGCAGGCTGTCCTGTTGTACCTCCCACATGCTTCATTTCCTCTTTGCATCTGCTTGACCTCCTCTGGCTCCTGGATCTACTCCTGCATGTTCATTGCATCTCTGCAGAGGCTAGGAAGAGGGGGAAATGAGAATCAGCTTTGGTTCTTGGTTTACAACTTCCCATAGAAATGACAATGTTGGTGGGGGGATGTTCAGGAAGGAGGAGAAGTCCTCTGAGTACAACCTGCAGGCTGGACAGACCCAAAGAAGCCTTCATTCAACACTGTTTCATAAGGAATGCTGGTCAGAAGTGTGTCCAAGGGAACATCAGCACTTTGCCTCAAAGAGTTAGGCAGGACTCTTCTAGATAAAACAGCACTGAGAGATTACTTATGATTCTATTATTTAAGCAGAAAAAAATTGTTAAAAATGAACTCTTATTGAGAGCTCTGTGTTTCATTACAAAATAACTAAAGCTTGTGAATAATTGGCTATACTTTCCATTGGGAAGGTTTTCTCACATCACCTCCTAATCCTGGC
The DNA here is from genome assembly GCF_045843805.1 of Urocitellus parryii. Classification (NCBI taxonomy): domain Eukaryota; kingdom Metazoa; phylum Chordata; class Mammalia; order Rodentia; family Sciuridae; genus Urocitellus; species Urocitellus parryii. The sequence goes on from NC_135543.1 coordinate 28,005,705, forward strand.
CCATCAAGGACTTGGGAGTAATCTTTTCCTAAGGTCACTCACAATATTGTTCCCTTTCTGATCCTGGCTGCAGCACCTCTTCTTCTCACAGCCCACTTCTGTGAATCCATCACAACTTTCATTCACTGTATGATTTTTTTCCATTCTAAACCCCTTATTGATTTATTTTTTTAATACTTTCCATCTCAGATGCCCAAACTTCCATGTGAACTTGCACTTCTGGAGGGAGACTTTGCTTGTCTTCCTGGTTGTGCAAAATGCCATTGGCCGGCTTTACTTGTTATTATAGGAAGGACCAGGATGTGTCTTCTGCTCCAGCTTCAGTGCTCTGCTAGGCCCCAAGAAGTTCTTGCCACTGAGTTTTCTCTCTCCTTTGCTGGGGTGAAGGCAGGGAATCTATTTCCTGATTTGCAACAGGGCACATGCCATCACACATCCTCCTTGTAGCCATCAGTCAAACAAGTATCACATTCAGTATCATAAACTCAGTGTCAATGAAATCATGAGAGTTCAAATCACAGGTGTTATTAATGGCTTTGTTAAACATTTTTTATCTTGTTAAAACATTTTTTAACATTTCCTGATTACACATAGTATTTCAGTACTTTAAAATACTGAGCTAGTGAGGACTCGTGTCATTCCCATTCTGTACATGAAAATGTTAAGTTTAAAAAGGTACATTATGTATTTAAGTTCAAACCCAGTGTCAGAAAAATAAGAATTATTGTCTTCTGACTCTTAGTTCACAATTCTTCTTGCTGAATGCGCTTATGGAAAACAATTGTGTAAAATTATTTTTGGCAAATCAAATCATCGAGCCCAGGGGAAATAGGCTATTTAAAAGAGCCCCACTGTGAATCATCTTGAAGTAAATATTCTCTAATGTATCCATTTTGCAAATCTAGATTTTCAAACAACACTGATACCCACTTTATCTGCTGAAAGTGGGTACTGGTGAGCCTTCATCTCAGCTACTGAATCATCCTGTGTTTCTCCCAACCCCGGGGAGCCGCATGCTGGCTGAGCCTGAGGACTATGCAAAAGGCAGCAGAAGAGGGGTGAAATGTCCTCCTGATACACACTTGAGGACCTCTAGCCCCTGCATTTGGCCAGTGGTCAGCTACTTTCTGGGATCTACTCAGGAAACCACCCTGCCAGGGCCAGAGGACGCTCTGTTAGGTCACATCAGCACCTTCTCTATTACTTCCTGCGTGATCCAGTCTCACCTGCTGCCTGCTGCCCTCCTGGAGCCATGCTACCAACCTGAGCTGAGGATTGTGCCATAACTTTCCCCTACTGTTATTTGTTCTTCCTGGTTGTTTTTTTTTTTTTTTTTTCAGGATCCTTGGCTCAGACGGATCAGAGTTTCTCAGCCCTAGCTCCACACTAGAATAACCTGAGGAGGCTTAGCCAATTTTCCAATGCCCAAGCCTCACCATCAAAGTTCTGGTTTACTTGGTCCTGCATAGGGCCTGAATGTGGTGCTTTTTTGGTGCTTATTAACTTTTTATTTTATTTTACTTTAAAACTACCTAGATAATTCTAACATGTGATTAAATGAAAAACCTGTACTATATTAATGGCCCTGAACTTGACCCCTGGTAATGGATGATCCTTATTATGGGTTGAATTGCATTCCCCCAAGTTCATATGCTGAAGTTTTGACCCCTTCAGAATGTTACCTTATTTTAGAGAAAAGGTCTTTAAGATCATCAATTTAGAAAGAAGTCATAAGGGTTAATTTGGTCTGGATCTTAAATGTCACTCAAGGGTTCATGTGTCAAAGCCTTGGTGCTATTGGGAGGTGGTGTCTGGTAGGAGATCTTCTGGTCATTGGCGGTGCCCTCAAAGGGAGCCTGGATCCTCCTCTTCTCCTTTATTCTTTTCAGCTCTGAGGTGAATGAACTTCTCTACCATGTGCTCCTACCATGATATAGCTGGTTCTCTACAGGCCCAAAGGCAATGGAGCCCCTGACCATGGACTCAAACCTCCAAAACCATGAACCAAAATAAATCTTTCCTTTTTCAGTTGATTATCTAAAGTATTTTGTTATAGTAACAGAAAACTGACAAACATAAGGATAGGACCTAATCCAATACAACTGGTACCTTACAAAAGGGGGAAATTTGGAGACAGACATCTACAAGCCAAATATAGAGACCTGGACCATATCCTTCCCTCAGAGCCCTGAGAGAACTAACTCTGCCTCCAGGACTATGAGACAATAACTTTCTGTTGTTCAAGGCATCCAGTTTGTGACAGTCTGGTACAGTAACCCTAGCAGACAAATCTATCCCTCAGGATTGCATTGCAGTCACCCTGGTCCTGAAGCAGGCCTGGGGTGTGCAAGTTGCCCCAATTTGCCCAGCATTTTCCCAAATTTAGAAATAAAACCCCTGCATCCCAGGAACCTATTCAATTCTAGGACAACCAGGATATTCATTCACCTTAGGCATAACATAAGGATGACATGCATGTGAGGGATCCAGAATGAGACAGCTGAAGTTTAAAAGCCATCCGTGCTCATCCCTGGCCATTTTGTCTTGAACCTTGGCTCCTAAAGCTGAAAAAACCCTACATCATGGTGACTTCCTGTGGCTAACGTGGGTTATCATGTGTAAAACACCCAGAACATTTCCTGGCACAAAATGAGCACTCAATATTGCTAATCAAATGAATATTATTTTGTTCACAATTCATATCAGAAAATAGTAACAAAGATATTTGTTTTCATTACAGGAAGGTAGGTAAAGGGCCTCACTTCAAGAGCTGAATGTAGTCCGAGTCCTTTACCTGCCATTTATTCATTCCTAATCTGGGTTTTCTTCTTTATTAACGAAGAAGCGGCCTTGACATTTCTCAGCTCATCTGCTCTTCTTGTGCAGTGCACATTTACCACAAAAATTGAGCCCCGCAAATCAAAATAAACACAATATCATGGAGAAGACCCCATGGGCAACAGGGAAAAGGCATGACATGGTCCAATGGTGACACTTGTACCCATCAAGAACTGAACAGGTTCATACAATAAGGATGACAGGTTTGCAAATGAAAAAACATCAGTTCTCTGAGGACAGATGGAGGTTAGCAAAAGAATAGAAGAAGGACTACTGCCGACATTTGACTGACTGAAGCAGGCATTGCTGGGCCACTGTGGAGCCCTGGGGTTTTGTGAGCAACGGGACAGCATTAATAAAGGCAAGAAGACATTGAGCTGCCTGCCATGACAGGAAACTAGAAGTGACTGGCATCTCTGGAGTGTAGGAACACATGGAGGCCCAATGAGAGAGAAATTCAACCCGTCCTGACTACTCTTCAGTCTAGCACATAATCAACACTATGTGAGTCTTGCCTCCAAAGCCAGATTTCTAATTCACTGAAGACAGTGCAGTAATTTTTACTTCTTTATATCACCCTGGTAAAATTTGGGGTACGTTACTTACTAATAAAAATAGTAAATTGTGTCAGTAACCTTTTGTAGGATGGATAGATATTCTACACCAATGTAAATACATTCATTAATTCTTAAATTTATGTTATTGGAAATCTGTGTGTCACTCTGTGAATTTCACTGTGGGCAAATCCCATTCACCACCCTTCCCATCTTGGAGCTTCCTTAGATTCAAAATCTGTTTATAGCTGCAGCCCCACACTCCAGCCACAACTCCAAACTGATTTCTACAAGCCCTGGCTCAGTTGCAATGGCAAATACAAAAGCTGTGGGGGAAATAGGTCTTATCTATAGAAAAGTCACTCTGGATATAGTATAGAGTCATTCTTATCTTCCTCCCTATTCTAGCTGACCCTTCATTACTTCATCGCTTATTTTATTAATGCATGGACTCCCAATTGTAATTTTGGTTTTGGTACTGGAAATTAAAACCAGGGACATTTTAGCACTGAGCTACATCCCCAGCCTTATTTATTTATTTATTTACTTACTTTGAAATAGGGTTTTACTAGGTTGCATAAGGTCTAAATTGCTGAGGCTGGCCTCCAACTCGTGATCCTTCTGCCTCAGCCTCCTGAGTTGCTGGGATAACAGAAATACACCGCCTCACCTGGATATTGCCTTTTTATTATTTGTTTTTAAATTTCACTTTCTTTTGGATTCATTTGTTGTCCTCCACATTAAATGGCTATTGTTCTGACCTTATGTCTTTCCTGAGTGTATACCCACTGCCCATTCTTTCCTTTTCCTATGCAAAAAAAAAAAAAAAAACCCAAAATTCTTAATCCTGGCTGTGCAAAAGAATTGCATGTGTGTCACCTGTGAAGTCAGCTGCATAGCTCTACCTTGGAAAATTTGAAGGAACATAGGTTCCTGTACAAAAGAAAAGCAAGCAAGAACAGGAAAAAACCTACAACAATTCTCATGCACAGGCAGGATGAGAAGCATTTCATTGAACATGAAAGCTTGGTTTCCCTAGACTTTCCCTTTCCTATGAATGCATGGGCCCCCAATTGTAATTTCACGTAATACAGTAAATGGGAAGACAGAGGAGCCATGTGTCCCAGGTACCAGTTTCTGGAACTACCACCAAGATTCTAGTTTTGTAAGTATTAGCACAGAAGCAAAATCTGTAGGAAAAAGGGTCACAGGTTCTTATATTTTCATCTGTCCCCACTAATTGCACTCTGATTACACTCTGATTAGAAGGTTTGTGGGGGGAGGTCAAAATAAAACCGTAATAATAATGCAAAACCTATTTGGAAATCCAGCTAAAATATTTAGTCTATCGAAATGAATTGTTGTGAGTGAAGGTCATTCCACATGGATATTCTTAGAAATCAGGTGCTTTCAACAAAATGTTGAGTTTCAAAGGTGTAGGATTTTAGAAATGAGAAAATTGGAGGGTGGTTGGTTATCATGGGGGATGGAACACGGTGCCAGCACGAGAGCCACAGAGACCCTTTGACCAACGTCTCCAGTAAGCACGGCTAATCTCTCCTGCTGCGGCTTCCCTTTGGTGAGGCTCTTTAATCTCTGAAGGGCTGACACTGTTCATTATCCCAGACACCCACAAGATTCAATTGGTTTCCACAGGGATGTCCATTTTATGAAGCTGAATGTGAATGAAAGACCTGGGTGTAAGTGGCGCACTTATCAAACCAGGACTTTGCCATGTTATTCATTAGGCAAATAAATTAACGTCAGGCCTCCTTATCCACTGGGCCATCAAGGGACAGACCAGCTCCTTGACAGGATTCTTTTATGAACAGTTATTTGTGTGAGAGAGAAAATCTTACAGAAAGCCTGAAGGGACGTTCCAATGAATTAGAGCATTTCTGCAGAGCAGACGTGCTATGCACAGGCAAAGGTAGTTGTATTGTAAGTTCCAGCATTTCATGTGCTACGTTGACACCTTTGAGCTCACTGGGCCACCAAGGACTTACTGTGCATTCCCCTGCACTCTCCAGGTGTGTCTCCCACCCAGCTGAAAGGCTCCCCACTTGGTTCATTCTACCATTAGTCAGGTAATACAAAGCCTGCTTCCCACAGCCCCTGCTGGTTCCCTCTGAGTACAACCTGGGGGACCTACATGGTGTGCAATGTTCTCTCCTTCCCTCAGCCCCTGGCTGTGAGTATATATGCCTAATCAACTGCTGTCAATCACATGACATAGTGTCAAGGTGTCATGTGTTCAGACATCTAGTATTCTGTAGGATGGGGGCTCCCTTCTTCACCTAAGGAATGGACAGGATGGGATGCTCTTTCTATCTGTGCAGCTCTTTGACCATGAAGGACACAAAACAGCCAGTTAGGGCCCTGGTTTCCAAGTGTGCGTTTCCAGTTAGACATGTAACACACATTCTCTTAGCCTCTGTTCTCCATTCTGGTAAACAAGGACAGTAAAATTGGCCTCCACATGCTCCATAGGTTTTTATGGCATCTAATATCAATGCTTTAGGAGGCTGTAGACATGGCCATGCTGTATGTAGGGCTATGCTGTGGTTACTGAATTTGGTTCTTGTTTTAGACTAGTTTACTTTAGTATGAAATGGTGCTTCTAGAAACAACTGGCCATTTCCTTCTGAGACACCTGGAACATTCCTCTTCAACCTTCCTACATATTTCCCTGTGATGTTACCTGGAAAAACGAGGAGTAGGGAGGAAGAGAGAAAAAATAAGAAGGAAGAAGAAAAGAAGAGAGGACAGTGTAGTCATTTGAATGCAATAGAAAGGACATAGCAGTGATCTTTTGATACTCTGAGATAATTAGTCATAATTACCTCACTATCTCTCTGCATAGAGAGCCTTGCTTGGGTACAAGGTACAAGGACAGGGGAGAGCAAGAGTCAAGGACTAGAAATGGGCCCCTCTTATGAGGAACAGTGTCCCATAACTTGGAGGATAGGTTTTTGTCTTATCAACATACAAATAAGCCAAATTGATGCATCTTTTTTTTTCCTCTCCCTTTTCCAAACTTTTTCTCTCTCAGATTCCTACTGCTACCAAAAAACAAAAAAAAAATTATTCTCTGAAGCTGCATTACTCCATGATTGTGCAAATGGGTAGATGCTTGGGATTGGCACAGACTTTAAACAAAGGTCAGTTATGCTAAGTCCAGACTCCTTCCAAAGAGCCTGGTGTGGAAATGTCATAATAAAGGTGTGTCTGGATAGAGAAAAAGGCACCTATTCCTGGGGCATTGGGCAGCACAGGTTACTCAGTGGGTAGTCAGGAGGGATTTGCCACATAAGAAATGGGGAAACAGGGTTTGAGATAGAGGGAGGATCACTCTCAAAGTAAAGAAAGTAAGAAGAACATAAAGTACTTGCCAAAGGGAAGTGGCGGGGGGTAAAGTCTATGTGAAAGGAAACCCAGAAGGAAGCCTATTCTCTATTTTTAAGAATTTTAATTTTATATTCAAAGTAATGGAGAGACATTAAAGGATTTAAAATGGGGAGAAAGAGAGAGAGAGAGAGAGAGAGAGAGAGAGAGAGAGAGAGAGAGAGAGCATGAGCGTGAGAGATCGAGAAAGAGAGAGGATCTATATTTCAGAAAGTCCACTATGGCCAAAAACAGAATTGCACTGGCCAATTCAGAGCTAAGGGGACAATTATGACACTCCAGGTGAGGAAGGAAGAAGGATAAATCTACAGCCGTGACCACAGTGAAGAGAAGAAGTGAATTTGGTGTATGCACCTGCCATGTAAAAGCAGAATTCTGTTTTCACAGCATACAGAGCATTAGGCTCCTACAGCGGTTCATCCACCTTGTGGCTGGGTGACCTAAGACCCATCTTTCTCTTTCTCTAGATTCCTTTTTCCTTTCTGTAAAATGACAGCGCTGGACTAGACATATAGAGATTGCTTCCAGCTCTTAGCACTCTAATACTGTGATTCTGGTCCAATTTGAATGGCATCCAAGGAAATTTGGTTAGTGAAATTCCCCAAAGTCCTCATTATGAAATGGTCCCATGGATTACAGCCCTAGGACTGTTATGGCAGAACTTCAGAAGACTATTACTAAAGATAATAACAGTATTTTGTTTTTATACAACACTTTCACACCTATAATCACCTATAATCTGTGTTAATCTTCATTATATCATTGTGAGGCACAGGGGTATAGTGATCATTATCTGCATTTTAAGGAGGAGGACTTGAGTATTGAAACTCAAAAGATCTACCTAAGGTCCTCAACAAGTCATACTGGAGCCTGGACTGTCATTATATCTCCGAACTTGTAACACAGACGCTTCCCATTTACCTTGGGCTGCTTCCAGGGTGCCCTGTACTTCTAGGTGAATGTCAAATGAGGACCTCTGATGAGCCCTAAGGCCATCTGATGAGCCCTAAGGCCATCAGTTACCGACATCCATTTCAGCTTTTGTTAGATTGACAGAAATGACCCTGAGCATTTACAACCTATTTAAGTATTTTTAGAAAGAGATTCCAAGTAGATTTACCTTGAGAAGGAGGGAGCCCTTATTATGCTTACTTGCAAACAAATTCTGAAATCTCTCAGTTGCTGTGTGGATTACAGGTCAAATTTTAATGCTTTGTATGGTTCTAGGTAGCTCAGAGAGCTTTAACAGTTTACTTTCAGCTGGTTTTCCTGGCCTGAAAAATAGGAGAACAATTTTGGACACTCTGAAGGCCAAGGATCCTTATTTCCAGTTTCTTCTTCTCCTTCATACAGAAGGGAGGAACCATTAGAGGTCTGGGACCATAGGAGACATTAAATTCCTCAAGAGTTCGTACGCACTAACAGATGGGCAAGGTCATAGTGGACTGTTTCTACCTGTCAAATTCTATGTCTGTAGCTGGGTCTGCTACTCATGTCACCTCCTCCACCCATCACATGGTTCATACTGTGATTAGTGACTAAGTGTTTTTTTATGGAAGGAAGAAAAGGAGAAAGGCTGAGAGAGAAGAGAGGTACTTATATATTCATAATATATAATAAATACCTACTGAGTGCTGGGGATTTTTGTAGCTACTATATATACACATAGACACATACACTATATACACACAATGAACACACAAACACACACATATATATGTATATATGGAGCTATTATATAGGTGTATATGTTTAAACACACACATAAATATAATCTTTTCATGCTTACTGTAATTTAATGAAGTAAATGACATTTCTATCATTTTAGGGATTAAATCAAGGAATCAAAGTAACTTACTTAAGTTTACATGGGTCAGTTAGAGGAGAATTATTCTTAAAGAGTGATTTTTTCCCTTAATTTACAAGTTTTCGAAATATTAAATTGGTTTGCTAGCATCTTTCAACAGTAACCATTTTTACTATTAAGTCTCATTATGAATTAATGGATTTAGAAGCATTTTATATCTAACCAATTTATTTCTTTTTAAATATTTTTAAATCAGGGATTGAACCCAGGGGTGCTCAAACATTGAACTACATCCCCAGTACTATTTTATATTTTATTTAGAGAAAGGTACTTGCTGATTTAAGGTTTTCTAAGTTTCTGAGGTTGGCTTTGAACTCACAATTTTCCTGCCTCAGCCTCCCGAGCTGCTGGGATCACAGTGTGCTAGCAAAAGATGCTGCCACACTGGGCTTTAAAACTTTTTATTAAATGAAAATATGAGCCTAGGAGACTATGACTCCAATGCTTTCCACCTCACCATGCTACTTCCCAGTCCTAGTGGTCAGCTTGCTGCTGAAAGTTTATCTGACCAGAAGACTTCAGTTTTGTACAGAATGGCTAATATGCACAGGTCTTCAAGGATAGTAAGGCAGAAAGCAAATGAGGGTTATGCAAGAACATGATTAATAGTTATACATATTTTACACATTCTTCACATCATCTTATCTATATGTCTATATTATTATTTATGATAAGAAAACTAAGGCTGATGGAAGTTATGTGCAATATGGACAGTTAATCTCAGAGCCAGGATTTGAACCCAAACATCTTGCCTCACATGTTGAGCCTGTTTCCACCCTACCATGCTCTTAGCCCAGATAACACTTTATCTATGGTAAAGAGACAGTGATGATGACAAATACAAGCTTCTTCAAGATTTAAAGTTTCTGATGATACTGACATTTTTGTTCTGGACCCATGTTGTCCCTAAAATTCCCCAGGATAAAGACAACTCCAAAGATCAAGTTCTTGAAGTACATTCATTGGCATTTTTACCAGTTTTCTTGTTCCAAAACTGTCCAAACATTATAGGATTAAGAAATGTGTTTTTAAGGTGATTTGGGCCCAGAAAGTTTTAAAAGGAAATTATAAGAAATGTTTTCCACATTCCAAAATTAAAAATGTTCACTTTACTCACTTTCAAAGGAACTGAGGAAGTGGCAGACAGGAGAAGCTATAACTGAGTCTTCATGAAAAAGACTCAATCCCTTGTAATTAATGGGAACCTCTAAAATCAGAAGCCAAGGCCATTAATCATTCAGCCAGCTCTCCATGAGGTTGGCACCATCCACTCACCCACACACCTGTAATGACTCAATTCACGACGGGAAAACCCGAACTGCAGAATGGTCCTCAGAACAGCATTTTAAACCTGCTGCCAGTGGAACATGAATGCTGTTATTAAACCAAGGGGTTTGTTCCATAAATGTGGCTTAAAGGAACACGCTTAAGGCTGTGCTGGGGGTGTTGTGATTGCTTCCAGAATTGGAAGGGAAAGGCAGGCAGATTTTTACTCAATCTATGGTAGGAATTTATAACAAATGAACACTACAAGAGAAAGATGTTTCCTGTCACATGGTGAGTTTGATAGGCTGAGTGACCAAAGGGGGCAGAAAGAGGGTACCCTACATGGGGTGGGAGATGGAATTCGATTCCCTTCCAATTCAAAGGCATTTATGTTCTTTTCTCAATTATTTCTTGGAGTGGTGTAATTAACAAAGATTCATAAAATGAAGCCAACTCCTTCTGGGAGTACCAGAGGATTATAAGAACAGAGTGACTCTCCCCAGGAAAATAGTAGTCATTTCAAACCAGATGATTCCTCAAACTCTTCTCAACTGGCCTCCAGGATTCTGGGCAGGGGTCACCAACAATCTCTGTTGGAGGGGAAAAGGTCTATGATTATTTCATCCTGATTCTCCTGAGTTTTTCATTAAACTTTAATAACCTAGAGTTCATCTCCCTGGTATGCCTACTTATATGAATCTTACTACCCAGAGCCTTTGGATTTTACCAGAAAGGGAAAGAAAAACATTCTAGATAAAGATTGCTTTTACATACAGGTTTCTAGGAGGCCAGTTAAGACTCAGCCTTCTCTCTTTCTAATAGACCTTGATAGAACATGGGTTCTGAAATGGGATTCGGGATAGGTACCTTACAGGCACTGACTCTGGAAACAGCAGAATAAGGCAGATGTCATTATTTCCATTTTGTAGTGGAAGACACCGAGACACAGAGAAGTTGAATGACAACCCCAAGATGATTTTCTTCTCTAACCTTCACAATTTTAGAAGGAATATTTACTCTTAGGCTCTGAAGCATCCTTATTAATGAGAGAAAAAAAATCGACTGACTCCCAACTAACTTCACTTATAGAAAAATAACATGGTGAAACTATTGGGATTTTCTACTTGACCTTTACTCATACCCAAAATTAAATTCATTAGAACTCTTGACTCTCTAGTGTATATTTTTTTTGAGTGAATATTTTTTTAGTTCTATAGATATTATCTATTATAGGCTAAATTGTGTTCTCCTCAAATTCACATTGAAGCCCTAAACCCCAATACCTCTGAATGTGACTGTGTTTAGAGATGGGAACCTATAAAGGAATGATTAAGAGAATAATGTAAGGGTGGGGGCCCTACTGCAATCTGGCTGATGTTCTTATAAGAAGAAGGGATTTGGACACACAAAAGGGATACCAGGAATGAACCATCTGATATGACAGCACTAGGGTGACTGTCTATAAGCCAAGGAGAGAGGCCTTAGAGGAAACCAACTCTGAAGGCATTGATCTCTTTGCTCTTAGACTTCAGCCTCCAGAACTGTGAGCAGACAAATTTCGGTTGTTTAAGCCAGCAAACCTGTGGTATTCTGTTATGGCAGTCCCAGAAACCTAGTATATCATCTTTAAGAAAGTGTTCTTTTATTCATACAGAAAGAAATGTAATTGTTAATACTAGTCCCAAAGGATGGAATATGTAGGTCTTTTCCACTACTCTGATCAATCCAAACGCTTGATCAATCAGAACAGGGAGGTACAGGGCATAAATAGGAATAGAGCTGAGACTACTCAGAATAGATTTCTAACATTGAAGAACTCATCGCCTATTCATATGCCTAAGATTTTAACTTAGGAATATAAATAAGTAAGAAGGTCTTGGTGGTTTACTAGTCATATTCCATATAGTTTACTAAATAAACTCAGTATTGCATGTGAAACCACATATACGCATGCATATATAAAGGCATATATGTGTAAGAACAAATTCTGTTTATGCAGTCAAGTGCAGTGGCACATGCATGCCTGTTATCCCAGTGGCTTGGGAGGTAAGACAAGAGGATCACAAGTTCAAAGCCATCCTCAGTAAAAGCGAGGTGCTAGGCAACTCACTGAAACCCTGTCTTTAAATAAAACACAAAATAGGGCTGGAGATGTGGCTCAGTGATCGAGTGTCCCTGAGTTTAATCCCTGGTACCCCTCCCCCAAAAATTCTGCTTATGCTATCCAGCATAAATGTCTGAGATGATGAAAATATTCTACATCTACATTCTGTATGGGAACCACTACCCACATATAACTGCTGAGCATTTACAATGTGACTAGTTCTACTGAGAAATGAATTTTATTTTATTTCATTCCAGCTAAGCTAAAACTGACATATTGGATGGTGTATTTTTCAATCATATAGAAAAATTAAAATGACTTTAATTTTGTTTAGAAACAAATAAGCAAATAAGTCTTAATACAAACAAATAAAGAACAAAATTCCTCAATTAGTGTCCTGAAATGTTTAGTGCAAATTCAATTTTGCTTTACAAACACTGATTTGACTTTCATAAGGAGTGATAAGTTTCATACACAAACACACACACATATCAAGATATATATATATATATATATATATATATATATATACACACACACACACACACATGCCTAGAAATTTTTTAAAAATGTAGCTATACTATAGCTATAATCCCATGGGAACATAAAGAATTAAGGAATTTCAGACCTATGGGAGGTCTCAGAAACAGATATCTGGACACCTAGAATTAAAAGGTCAAAACATCAAGAAAAGTGAAATTCCTAAGAATTCCTAAGGGTTACTAGAGGGAGGGCAGATTTGCTACACAGAAATGAGAAGAGAGTGACATCAGCCATCTCATCAGGAAAAGAGCAGTTTTATTATGTGACTGAGAGTCCTAATCCAAATACCTTAAGAACATCACATATGTAGTTGGAGGAAGAACTTAGACTTGAACCCAAACATCAGACTTTCAAGTTCCATTATCCTGTTTTTTTTTTTTGGGGGGTACTACAGATTGAACCCAGGGTCACTTAACCACTGAGTCATATCTTCAGCCCTATATATATATATATATATATATATATATATATATATATATTTTAGAGACAACGTCTAGCTATGTTACTTAGAGCCTCACTAAGTTACTGAGGCTGGCTTTGAACTCATGAGCTGCTAGGATTACAAGCATGTGCCACTGCGCCTGGCTCCAGTATTCTTTCCACCACTTCACAGAATAATTTATATTTTGATTTTGACTTTTGTAAGAGAATATGTGTTTTCTTTCTCATTAATGCCAATTTTATATATTAAATGTATACATATGTAAATAAACCAAGGTGATTGGTTTAATTAAAATGTATCAAACACCCATTTACCAGAGAGTCTTATATATATATATATATTTTTTTTTTTGGTCTTCAAAATATTGTCTGCATATGAGACAAAACATTTGACTAGCCTTGCTGAGTCTGGCTGATTTCACATAGCTTGATATTCTCCAGTCCCATCCTTTCATCAGGAAATTCCGTAATTTCCCTCTTCCTTAGGCTGAGTAAAACAATGTGCATATATACCACATTTTCTTTATCCATTCATTTGTTCATGGGTACCAAAGTCTAAATAAGGAAAAAGAAGGAGTAGAATCCATGAAAAGAGAAGATCAGTAGAATAAAGGGAGGGGATTGAAGGAGAAGGAAGAAGAATGGAAAAACGGGAGGAATGGTAGACTAAAAATGAGCAAATTATGCTATGTACATATGTGAATATACCACAGTGGATTTCAGCTTTGTATGTATCTATGAAGCACCAATTTAAAAATCTATAAATAAGTAGAAGAAAGTCCCACAGAGTACAGGAAGAAGAACAAGGGGGAGGAGAATGGAGGGGAAAAGGAAGTACCAAGGACTGAAGTGGAGTAGATTATGTTCTGTGCATGTATAATTATTGCAAAATGAACCCCAATTTGAAACTGTATTTTCAGCCTCGGCTGCAATGGTGCTACCACAGTCCCCAGGTGCCTGACAGTGCCTCCTTTCAGGATTCTTGCCTTGCAAATCTGAAGACTCGGAAGAGTAAAGGTGAAAGAGTAGGATTTATTCTTGTGAGAAGGAGACAGAGCTTCAGGGTGAGAGGAAGCCCAATAGGGGTTGCCACTTAGTGTACTAGTCTAGGGGCCTATATAGCTACAGGGTAGGGACATTCATTGATCAATAGCTATGTTAATTGGGTCTTTGAAAGTGCCAAGGCTATTGTTCAAAATCTATGCTCAACAGGTATTGAAAATGTACCAATGCTTTTGATCAAATGCATGCTAAACAGGTAGTAGAAAAGTATCAAAGCTACTAATTGGCCTTTGACCTTCTTTCTGATTGGCTGTTCCCTTTTAGCCCTCAAATTTGAACTTTCCCATAACCTCCACTCAGGTCCTCTCTCACACCCATTTTTCTGGGTCAAAACTGTGACAGGAATATTTGGAAAGTTTCTGATTATTTTCATGGAGTGGCCATTATATTAAAAAAAAAACCAAACCTTAATTGGTGCCCATTTCCTATCTTATCTTATTCATGATGTAAAACTATAATGTACTAATAAAAACAAAAATATGTAATTTCCGTCCTGGCACTGTGGCACACACCTGAAATCTCAGCGACTTGGGAGGTTGAAGCAGGAGGACTGCAAATTTATGGCCAGTCTCAGCAACTTAGTGACATCCTGTCTCAAAATAAAAACTAAAAAGGACAGGGGATGTGCTTCAGTGGTAAAGTACCCCTGGGTTCAATCCCCAGTGCCAAAATAATAATAATAATTATTATTATAATGAAATACTTTTTTTTCCTTATACAGGGGATTCAACCCAGGATCTCATGCACGCTAGGCAGGTACTCTACCACTCAGCTATATCTCAAGCCCATAGATTCTGTTTATATCTCCTTGAATGTGATATATAATGAAAAAAGAAGAAAGTCTGGCTTGGTAGTCAAGAGAGGGAGTTACAGAATTGGCAAAGGATTTTGTATCTTTCCATCAGGGCATTCCTCAGAAATGCTAATAACATCACAGACATTAGGATTCTAGGAGATCTCAAGGGATCCTGTGACCTTGACTCCCCTTACCATGCCTTCACTTTGATTGTCTGAGATGATTCAACACATTTGCATTCTAGGTGACATTTCTTCTATAGAAGAACAGAGGATATACCATTAGCTTGACTTAATGGTATTATGGATGATTCACTTTTCTAGGGACACACTGGCAGAATGGTAGCAACTGCAAAATCTCTTTAGCAATTCACACTGCTCTTATAATTTTATATATATAATATATATATACATATATATACACACACACATATATATATATATACACACACACACACACACATAAAACTTCCAAACTTCCAACTAGTCCTGCCCTCCTCTTGCCTTTCCCAATATGAAGTTTCTATTCTGAGAAAGGATTTTGCTCATCCACACTCCCACACAGTACAGTGGCCTGCTGAAGAGCTCCTATCTGGAATGTGTTAATGTGTTATCCCAGATATGTGCTCACCCAGCCATTTAAGAGCCACCTCCAGGAACATCCCCTCCACCAAAGCATGATGAGTTCTCTTGATCCCTCCACTCCCCAGTTCTCAAAACTGCATGGTCTAGCTAATACATATTAGCATTTTCCAAATTATCTTAATTATCTTTCTCATAACTGACATTGAATACTTAATATATACTTTGGCATTTCCTACTGCACTTAATCTTCAAAATAGTGCTATTAAAACCTAATCAATAAATGGAAAAAGGAACCAAATAGACACTTCCCAGAAGGAGAAATACAAGTGGTCAACAAATATATGAAAAATGTTCAACATCTCTAGCAATTAAAGAAATACGAATTAAAACTACACTGAGATTTTATGTCACACCAGTCAGAATGGCAATTATCAAGAATAAAAGTAACAATAAACCCTGGCCAGGATGTGGGGAAACAGGCACCCTCATACATTGCTAATGGGACTGCAAATTGGTGCAACCACTCTGGAAAGCAGTATGGCGATTCCTCGAAAAGCTAGCAATGGAACCAACATCTGATCCAACTATCCCACTCCTCAGTTTATATTTAAAAGATTTAAAATTAGCATGGTACAGTGACGCAGCCACATCAATGTTTATAGCAGCTCAATACACAATAGCTAAGCTATGGAACCAACCTGGATGCCCTTCACCAGATGAATGAATAAAAAAAGTATATATATATATATATATATATATATATATATATATATATATACACACACACATACACACACACATACACACACACACACACACATACATACATATAATACAGTAGTACTCAGCCATAAATAAGAATGACTTTATGACATTTGCAAGTGAATGGATGGACCTGGAAATTATCTTGCCAAGTAAAATAAGCCAGTCTTAAAAAAAACAAAGGTTAAATATTTTCATTGATATGTGGAAACTAAACCAAAATAAGGGGAAAGAGGGGAAGAATAGATATTTAATGAATTTGAAAAAGTGGAATGAAGGGAGGGAAGGGAAGTGGGAATAGGAAAGGCAGTGAAATGAGTTTGAAATAATTTTCCTAAGTACTTATACAAATACACTATTGCGAATCCCACCACCATGTACATCCATAAGAATGGGATTCTAACTGGAGTAAGATATATTCATTCCATGCTTGCACAATTATACCAAAATGAATTCTACTGTCATATATAACTGAAACAAATGAATAAAAAATAGTGCTATTAAGTAGGCATAATCACTCCCACTGTACAGATAAGAAAGCTGAAACTTAGAGATGCTCAGTAATTTGAAAAAGACCAGAAAAAATAAGTAATAGAGTTTGGATAGAGCAAAGGCTGCCATATAAGGTTGTACAGTTCAGGCAATGTACAACCATGAACAGCAAGAGGCCCAATAGGATCTGATACTTAACCCACTCTTTGTCCCAAAAAAATGTGCCCTGCCTGGGGAAAGGATCTCCCCCCACCCTTCCCCCATGCTGGGGACTGAACCTAGGTCTTCAAGAATGATAGGCAAGTGCTCTAACACTGAGCTACTCAATTAACCCTTTTGACTTTTTATTTTGAGACAACTTGTGCAGGTTGATCTTGAACTTGTGATCCTTCTGCTTCAGCCTCCCAAGCCAGTGGAACTACAGGCATGTGCTATCATGCCCGGCCTGGATATCTTTTTATGATTTGTCAAATGTAAACCTATGGCTAGTTATTGAAAGACACTCCAAGTTTGTCTAGGTCCAGAACCACCTTTAACCTTATGCTACTGCACCCTTTATTTAAAAGATGAAATAATGAAGCTTAAGAAATGAAATGATTTCCTGAATTTTACAGAACTTGTGGAGTCTGAGCCAGCATTTCAGACACTCCATTGTTTTTTCTGTCACTTCACTTGAAATGCATTTCACTTAATTTTTCTGGGATTGTTTCTTGTGTACATATCTCATACCCCCAATAAACTGCATTCCTTGAGGGCAAAACCATTTCTTGTACTACTCCAGCATCATGTACCGATGATGCTCAGGCATAAAGACTCTGAGAGATTGCCTTAACTTGAATGGAGTACTTCTCAGGATGAAGTTGCCCCATGGCCCTGTACATACCTCTGTACTGCAATAGCATTTGGTCTTATGAAAAGACACCCTCATGGGGTCTTGTGAATGCACCAATCTGTATTCTTCCCTCTGGGAGGAAGATGGCACCAGCTTCCTGCCAAGAAGTATTTCTATCTTCCGTAGGCTTCCAAACAGCGCAACTTCATCATGAAGGCATTCTTCAGAAATTTTATTTTTCTTTTCTTTCTTCCATGCTCGATTCTATCTTTAATGTAGTATAAAAAGGTATGGAGAATGATTGTGGAATCGGGCCTTAGAGATTCCAAGAATAATAACTTACATATGTCTTGTAAAGTTTGGGTATAAGATAAACAACATAAGCTCTAGGCATATTTATGAAGTCAAGAAAAGCAACATTATTTATATAAATATATCTGTATATTTATGTTTTATGTTTTATATAAGAATAAATAGAAGCTCCCAGCAGGTCACATGTCCAAAGTACCAGAGCTTATGCTACTGATAGTTAGAACATCTGGGAACAGATTCTTGGTCTTTCTACCACTTGATTCAGTGTTTCTTCCTCTCATTCCGGCTGCTGAGCCCTGGAGGGTGAGAAGAATGTGGCCCTCCAAAACGCCATCAAAGGTTATGACTTAAAACTTCCTTCAGCCACATGTGAAGTCACACCAGATAAGATGCTCAGATAAATACAGCAGAAAGTGTGCAACGGGTAAGGCATCTTGGTGAGTTAATAAATTCCCCTATTTGTCTTTTAGAAAGTTAGAGTAAAAGATTATATCATGGTCAGGTATAAATGCAATAAAATCTTCCCTACCAGGTAAGGAAAATGATCCTGGAACTTAGCTCGAACCCAACCCACAGGCAATTGCAGCCATTCTCAAAAGGACTCTGTGTTCCAAAAATAAATGTCTGCTCTACTTGAGTTAAAATTAGACACACATCAATTTTGGCTGTTGACACAGAAGCCTCTGGCGAGCAGGGAATCCAGAACCTTCTACAGAAATGAGTAAATTCTATAGACATCCCTTAACATGACCAGAGATGAGGGGCTAAAGCATCTCACTATTTCTTTATCACCAGTATTCTCTTTCCCTGCCCATAACTAGCTGCATCTCAGCCCGAGGGTATGAGCAAAAAATAGCCTCTATTGGCGACTACGATCCCAAATGGAATGACACAAATACAAGATGGGTTTATTATTATTTTTTTTACAATAATGTTAATTCCTGGGATTGTAGACTGGTCTCAGTGATGCAGTATTCATTATGTCATTTATCCATTCTTTGGACAATATTTTTCACTTTTCTACTATTACATTAAACTAAGTATCACGATATCAGGCAAGGTTTCAGTCCTTATGGTCCTGTGACTAAGATGCAGAAAATATTGTTGTTCCTTCTTTGATGCACAGGGAAAAGGGTAATCAGAAAGGTTAAGTGACTTCTCAATGTTAGTGTTGACACAGAGAAAGAGCTCAGCTCCCCAGTCTCTGGGTGATGTGGCCTTCCTTTTATCCTTGTTCCCATCAGAGCAGATGAACCTCATGGCCGTTCTCGGTCTGCCTATTGATGCTGCTATTATCACTTTTCTCCAAGAATATTAGAGCTATGTGAGCACTCATGAAAAAATTATTTCTGGACTTGGGGATACAATAAGAAAAGGAAAAAAAATAGAACTTAAGCAAAACTCTACCTCAAACTCTTTATTATTTTTTTTCATGAACTATTTGGATATGAAAAATTACCTGCTGAGACAACTCTTTTTGTTTGGTGCATATTTACTGAGCTCTGGCCCTCATTATTCCAGGCCTGGGTTCTTAGATCAGCTTCAGTGCTGGTCTTATCTCCGATAACTCCTTATCCACATCTAGTCACCAAAACATAAATATTCCTAGAAAATATTTTATTCAACTCACCTGCTCAAGGGACTTTATTTCCTTGATATAGAATAAAGGCTTCCTACAGGCTGGAGGTCATTCTCCTTTAGGACCATTCTAATGATCAGTCCTAATCTTCATATCAATTTAATAAAGTTGCATTAAGAATTCAAGCTTGATATATGACAGTATAAAATTCTGAACCCTTGTACCCAAGAATTTTCTAGCCTAACAGGAGAAGGAAAGGAAAGTGAAATAGGACATGTTAGAAAAAATTCACCAGGAACTTCATTAGGAAGAGCCACTACTAGACAGAAAGAAACTGGGTGTGGTGGTTCAGGCCTATAATCCCAGCAGCTCCGGAGGCTGAGGCAGGAGAATCACAAGTTCAAAGCCAGCCTCAGCAACTTCGAGGCACTAAGCAACTCAGTGAGACCTTGTATCCAAGCAAAATACAAAATAGGACTGGGGATGTGGCTCAGTGGTTGAGTGCCCCTGAGTTCAATCCCCAAACAACAACAAAAAGAGAGAGAGAACTTGGTGGGAAATGATTAACTCAGTTTGGAGATGTCGGGTCAATAATGGCCTCCAGGAAGAGGTGAGGTTTGAACTCCTGTTCAACAAGAGTCCTCCTTTTCAATCAGACCAGGCTTCTTACTATTCAGTTTGCCCACCACGTATATTTCTGCCTCTGCCTTTGGCTTAATTCAATGACTACCATTTACTGAGCATTTGCTCTGTCTAGACACTGTGTTAAGGATACAAATCTTGACCACATTGGTCCTCAAGGAACTTAGCATTACTGAGAGAACTTACCTCCTATATCTCCAGTGCACTTCATTTAAAACACTAAAAATACAAGTTACTGATGACTGACAGCAACATCATTTCCTTTATCCAAATATCCATTTTCTAGAACTCGTCTTCCCTGAATTCATTTTGTAATCTCCCAGGACTCAGAAACACTCTTTCATGTTTGGGGTTTTCATTATGTACTGTTTTGTTCCTCTATGATGTTGCCAGTACAGATGATGTTTTTCTGGATCCCATGGGTCAACGCCAAGGGGCCCCATAAGAAACCCCTCCAAGGACTATGCACTGTGTGACACCCAAATCATGTTGATAAGGGGGTTGTTTTTCCTTTTTCTCAGAGTCCTCTTTATGATGGTACATGGGGAACATTCTCAGCCAGTATTAGTGTTAGGAGAGTTCTGTGTCTCCTAAGTAAATCATCTATTTTAACCTGATAAGACACTGTATAATTTGCATAATTCATCAGGTTTTTCCTTTTAAAGGAAATTAAATTATATCTTATAACCAAATTTGTAACCAACTCATAGGAATTATTTGTGGAATATTTGTCTCCATTCATCTCTTTCTCTCTTGCTCTATCCTTTTGCCATTATTTCTATTTTCACATCTCTTGGTAAGCTACCTACGTCCCTTAGAGAATGAAAAATACCTTTTAAATAAATAAAATAATATTTGCATTGCTCTTTAATTATCCAAACCAGCAGCCCTGGGCTAGCATGAGTCTAGGGTCTCATTACAACTTCAAGGGATGTATTTTCTTGGCTGTTGTACTGGTTTGTTAATGGCGGAAAATGCAAGCAGGGTCCCTGGAAGAACACAGGAGCAAAGCTCTTCTTTTATGTCATGATCAGAACAAACTGAAACAAAGCAAAGATGTAAATTTCAAAGACCAAATCCAAGAATTATCAAGTCTAAAAAAACAAAAGGAAAATACAAGGCCTTGAAGTTGTCACCTACTAGAAGAAAGTAGGAAATGGAGAAAACTGACCCCATTGATGTTCTGAATTTTCCAAGCTATAATGATATTCCTTTCCTTAAACTTTATTGATTTTGATAAACTCTGAACTCTGTCTTGCTTTAGGGAGAGCCATGCAAGTATAGATTTTTGTGTCAAAAAAAATTTGTAGGATCAACATTTGTTCCTTGCTGAAGGGTTACAGAGGATATGGGG
This sequence comes from Urocitellus parryii, assembly GCF_045843805.1. Lineage (NCBI taxonomy): Eukaryota > Metazoa > Chordata > Mammalia > Rodentia > Sciuridae > Urocitellus > Urocitellus parryii. The sequence continues at coordinate 28,027,138 of NC_135543.1, forward strand.
AACAGGCTTATTGAATACAAGGTTTCAGTGACCAGAATGCAGAAAAGCCCAGGGAACCACTGATTGGCTTCCAGCACCTGAAATCAGGCCAGATATCAGTGACTTTCTCGTAGATTATATTCCAGCCAGGTGAAACTCCCAGCCAAGCCCCCAGACAAAGTAATTCTTCTGCCCCTACTGAGGTTTCCATTCTTCCTTTCTCAGACCACCTATGGAGTTGTTGATCCAGTATCAAGCTGTGTTCTGCATGTAGCCCACAGGAAAGCAATGTGGCATCCCAGTCAGCTGTTAGGTGCCTGTCTGAGACAGTTAATAATAGAGATCCAAGGGTCCTTTGGAAGAGTCCCTCTCTGTCTCCTTTTCTTGCCATGGATTCTCTTCTCAAATAGCTGCTGTAAGAGGTGATATTTTATCATAAAGGATGGATTCTTTGGTTTCAAGCATTTCTGTATTTTGATGTCTTTCAGTATCTGTGTGAATGGGTCTTCAAGAATTGTTTATCCCCTAATAGCTTCCATTTCTGAAAGTAGGGGAGAAGCTCATTGTTATTAAAGATAACAAAGGGAAAAGGAGAAAAGGCAATGGGAAAAAAAATAGAGAGTCCAATCCCACCAAGGTAGGCTCATATGTATATGTAAATCCCACCTTTGAGTTCCTAGGATGATCGAAGACACCTGAAACCATACAGGAATTGATTTAAAGTAATTGTGTACTGGTAGTGCCCTGCGGGGTCCAGCAAAAGAAAGGCAAACTTTTTTTTTGAAGGAAAATGTATTCATCCTAAAACTTGGAGAACTGACACAAATAAATTTCCAAGGGAAATGACCAGTCCACCATCAATACGAACAGGAACAGTAACAAGTGCAGTGTCCACAAACCAGCAGAAACAACAGATAGCAAGAATCAACTTGCAAAGACTTCATGTTGTATAAATATCACCAAATACTATAAAATAACTGTGTTTACTACGTCTCAGTCTAAACATATTAAAAGCGCTAGAAAATATCTTCAGGGAACAGGAGACCAAAAAAACAGGCTGGCAAATTAAACAATAACAACAACAGATAGCTAGCTTCTGCTTGGGATGTTAAAAAATATCCTTCTCACTCTTAGAATAAGAAAAATCGGATACTCTGAGAAAACAATTGTGTCTTTCCCCGCCCCCCCCCAAAGCCAGTGGAAGGCTGAGGTTAAAGGATAACTAACTAAGCTACAATCTATGGAAAGAGAGATGTCTCCAAGGAGAGACAGGACACAAGCACTTGCTCATCTGGGACAGATGCTGAGCATAATACAAGCTGGCAAAAAACTCACTTAAAATATGTAACTATTGCTGAAAGATAATAATAGTTTGAGAATATAAAAACACCGGGAGCAATAGATAGAAAGGACATTACTGTCTGCCTCTCAAGCTCTGCTACACAGACCATTCTGAATACTCATAGAAGTACACTGGGGGCAAGGCACGAGAGATTAGGAAAAGAATCCATGGGCTTCTAGCCTACAGGAAGGGAATAGAAGCAGTGGTAGGAAAAGTCCAACCCAGATTGTGCTCCTCTTTCTGTCTCCTTCAGAAAAAAAGTGCTTCTAGAAATGCAGAATATCTTGTAACTCTCAGGGTACAAAGTGAGCTGGGGAAAGGAGAATAGAAAAACACCTTTGTCCTTGGGGAAGGAAAGGGTCTGGAAAACAGGTTGTGTTCAGAACAGTGGAGATCTAGCACCACTAAGGGAGAGGCACAATCGTGGAAAAGGTCCCACACATGAAATCTAGGGACAAAGCATTTTCGTAGGGCTAAATCTGAACCAGAAAAACAGAATTCCCATCTGCTCTCTCTTCCCCATCTAGGTTTGCAAGTATCAAGTAAAAAAAAAAAAAAGTGGTAGTGTATAGGAGGACAAGAACATTTGGAGCAAGTCTCTCTGAGTTTCTGGCACAAAGGGAAGAGTCAATTCTAATGGTGAATTGGACATTAAAAAAATAGCTGTGATGAAACCAGTCTTTCTCTCATGTACAAGGTAATGTTAAAGGATTTTGAAGCTTGCAATAAACAGGGTAAATATAACAACAAAATTCAAATGCAGCACAACTCTAAACTGCTCGAATAATCCCTCTACCATTAGCACTGAAGGACAAGAAACATGCTAACTTAAATGCTATTTTATTACCTTACATATAATTTATTGTCTAAGGCAAAAGTAACAGCAATGTGTATTTTACTTATTGCATATAGTAATTGTGTAATATATGATAACTATAGCAATAAGGATGGGAGGGAAGAATTGCAAGTGTGGTGTGATGTACTTATATTACACATAAAGTGGCATGCTATAATTTGGAGGTAATATTTGGCTAATTAAAGATGTGTATTGCAAATCCTAGGGCAATAATTAAGAAGAAAACTTAAGTTATAAATAACAACACAATAATAAAGATAAAATAGAATCATAAACAATGCTTAATTAACCTGAGAAGAGCAAAAAATAAATAAAAAACATAAGAGGCAATTAAGAACAACCCGTAAATTGTATATTAAATCCAAACATTCCAATAATTATATTAAATATAAATGGTCTACACACACTAATTAAATGTCAGAGATTATGAGGATAGATAAGAAAGCAAGATAAAACTACATGCAGTCTATAAGAAGTACACTTCAACTACAAATTCATAGATTATAAAAAAAAACATGAGTGATAATCAGACGAACACATCAAAAACATACTGAAGTTTTTCTTAATATTAATAAAAGTAAACCTAAGACAAGGATCATTGCTAGAGGTAAAAAGGGATATTACATACACCAAAAATTCTTAACAATCCTAAAGGGATATGTGGCTAAAAACCGAGCTTTACAACGCATGGAGCAAAATGTTGATAGAGTTGAAAAGAGAAATAAATAAATCCACAAATATAGTTGGAGAATGTGATTTATTCTCTAATTAATAAATAGAAGTAGATAGAAAACCAATGGGTATAGAAGACCTGAACAACATTATTAACCAACTTGATCTAATTGGTATTTACAAAATATGTCCCAACAGCCCATCTGCACCTATTTTAAAAATTGAATTTGTGGTTTAAATCATTCAAACAAAGGCAAAGATTTCTTAAAAAGATGATTTCCTAAATTCAATTTCACACATGTCCAATAACAAAGCCTGGAAATATCTAAAGCAAAATATATAAAGCAAAAATTTATAAGGAGAAATTGACAGGTATATCATTACAGGGTGAAGTTTTAATATCTCTCTCAGTAATAATACATCAGATGATAAAATTATCAATTAGGACATTTATACAGATAATAACCTTTATATAATGTATATGTATCAAGTATTATACTTCCAAATTCTAAAATACACATTCTTTCACTACTTTCTGCTTTACTTCTATCTTACTAAGGAATTGTAAATCTGTTTTGTGTATCCACCTGAATAGGTGTGGCATCCTTGAGGGTAGAGATCATATGCTAGTTCTTTTGGCATTCCTCCCTACAACTGCACAAAAGGAAAAAAGAAAAAGAAAAAGCATGCACTAGGCACTCAAAAATGCTGGTAGAAAATATATTGAGTAAAAGAAGATATGAGAATGATAATCCACATTCCTATGTACCCTGATCCCAGTGTGGAAGAAATTCATCTTTGTCAACATTTATCCACCCTCATAGACAGGTTATGCAAAAACGGAGAAGCTTAAAAAATAGAGTACAATATGGGCAGATAGCAGCTCATCCTAGTAACTCAGTATTAACATGTTTAATGTGTCATACCTTGGTATGCTTTGACCTTTGCTTCCTTCTCTCTGAACAATCTCTTGCCCTATGTCAGCTCTGAATTCTAGCTTCAGATCTCAAAGATCTAAAGTCTCCTGATCCTCTGATCTGCTATTGCCCATTTGATTTTCCCTGTCTAAAGAGATTAAGACTCATGACACACAACCTATTCTATCCTATAACTCTTAGAAACTTCAGCTTCTGCTCTTTTGCTGCTACCCTATTACTTGATATCCTCCCTAGGAGTCAAGCCCTGCCGGCTCCACTCTACCATGCTTGCCTGAGCACAGAACTCCACACCCCACCAGCATTTCTGAACCTGATTTCCTTGTCAATATGCCTCACTAACCAAGTTTTGATCATTTGAACCTTGAACTACAAGGATATTTCAAGAAGACCAACAAGAGATCATGTACACAATGTACAACAATTCTAATTATGAAGAGATATTAAAAAGTTTAACATGGAGTGGAGACAAATGTTGCCAGGCTGAGTTTGTAGCAGACAATGAAGCACATTTCTTATTTATAATTGGTATGTGTTGTTGTTCAAAGGTGCATGGTTTCTTTCTCATAACACATCACATTGAAAGCTGTAATGCCCTTCCCTCTGGCTTCTTTGGTTACCACCACCATCATCATCATCATCATCATCATCATCATCGATATTATTTTTCCTGCCTTTGCTTTCAACTGTTTTATTGGCATTAATTAAATGGTCTTGGACTTGCAAAGTAGGGCCTTATACAAGCACCAGCTTTCTGACAACATAAAAGCAAAAGTTCAAATAAAGAAAAAAAAACAAACAAGAATCCTCATTCTAATCCATGCAACATCAGGATATTTTGTAATTGGACCGTTGCCATGGGAATGTGGGAATTCACTTGAGGACCCACCATAAGTGGTGACAAGAGAATTTTAGTCCATGTCAGATCACTCATCTGTGCCAAGACAGCTTGCAATGTCACAAGAAAGAAGAGTAAGAGCAATGGCATCAAGTTAGCTAGGTGATCTTGTGTTCCAGGGAAATGGAACAAGGATAATAAAACCGTAATAACCAGAGAAGAGGGAATGTTTCTTACAGAATGTATGAAAGCAAAGAAATGAGACTGAACACTCAGAAAACAGACCAACATTTCTTCCCCTCATCCATCTGACTGTTTTATCTGTACCACACAGTTTCTCAGCAATCCATCCCTTAAAATATATTACCATGTTCTCTATTGACTGTCAAATCTGTTCTAGAACCTTTTTTTCATTGGTTTTATAGATGATTTGCATGCACAGACGTATGCATGCACTGCACATGCACACACATATGCATACCCCCAAAGATGAGGCAATCATTTCAGGGATACATCTTGTTGATTTATAACCCAAATGTTATTTCTGAGTCTGACCATTCACCTTATTTCTATCTTGGCTTCAAGTGGCTTTTAATTTTCTTTAAAAATTAAATCAGATATGGAATCAAATAGCTTTTATTGAAATGCTTACTATATACTAACATTCTTCCAGGAAGTTGCATTTATGTCTTCTTTCATCATTCTTATAAAAGAGACATGTGAGACCCACAATCTTACCCAACTGCAAGGCATAAGTAAATTTTAAATTGTATTTTCTAACTATAAATTAAAGGATAAAGACTTGATCATTCATATTTATCAACATCTAAGAAATATTTTAATGCCCATCTGCAATTCTATCATCAGTATGACATTCCTCCTGTCTATTCAGCCTTGTTCTCCACAGAAGACATTCCTCCTGTCTATTCCTCCTCGCCCTCCACTCACAGGGAATGTCAGTCTTCTCTTTCATTATCATATGATGGGTGATTCTTATTTGATGACAAACTCCTTCACAGCAGAAATTGCATCTTACAATTTATCCTATTAGTCTCAGCACAAAAATAAAATTAAGAAAATCATAGATACCTATTTTAGTCAGTTTTTTCAGTGCTGTGACCAAAAGACCTGACCAAGAACAATTAGAGGAAGAAAAGTGTATTTGGGGGCTCACAGTTTCAGAGGTCTCAATCCCTAGACAGCCAACTCCATTGCTCTGGAATGAGTTGAGGCAGAATATAATGGCAGAAGGGTGTAGCAAAGGAATGAAGCTCAGGATAGAGGGAGAGGGAGAGGGAGAGGGGGAGGGGGAGGGGGAGGGAGAGGGGGAGGGGGAGGGAGAGGGGGAGGGGGAGGGAGAGGGGGAGGGAGAGACTGACTTGTCTTATCACTGACAAAATGCATACCCCAAAGATGCACCTCCAATAACCCACCTCCTCCAGCCACACTCTACCTGCATACAATTACCACCAAGTTAAGCCCTATCATGTATTAGTGACTAATTAGGTTAAGACTCTCATAACCCAATAATTTCACCTCTAAGCTCTCTTGCATTGTCTAACATATGAGCTTTTTTTGGGGGGGGTCTCTTGTATCTAAACCATAACAATACCCAATAAAGGAAAAATATAATCTTAACGATTTTTTTAACCTAGTTGAATTCACGCATGCATAAACTCCAGTTCCATCGTTTCTCATGTGTGCTCAGCTCCTTTCTATAAAAACTGCACAACAGAATGGAAGCCCCAATATATTAATTGCAAAAACATGAGACAAAGTATGAAAGGTGAAGATTCTGATGGACTCTTTTTCTCCGTTAATGGGGTGGTGAAGGACAGAGCACAACATACTGTACTTAATGCAGATTCTGTTCAGTGAAACAATGATTACAATCAATTTGACTACTAATGTGACTTATCTTGTAAATTGCTGGGTCATTAACTTCAACAACATCAATGTGCTGTCACTATCCAATTCCACCAAATTAGTGTCCGAGGTAATAGGAGAACGAATGTATTAGTGCATTATTGGTGGCTAATAGAGACAGCAAGGCTTTAATGTGCTGCAGAGAGCAGCTGAGGCACCAGGGACCATGACAACAAGGCTAAGGGAATGGATGAAGAGATCAGGATCTGTGACACTGTGGCACACCAGGGCTGTTGCAGCCACTAACCTGGCCCCTTTGTCTTGGTGCCTAGGTTGGCAGAAGAGCTGGGTGCTGGGGAGATCATCACCCATGGTGGGGAAGATGCACATTCATTTCTCATTTGGAGCAAAAATAGCAGAAGTTTAGCACTGGGGTCATACACAAACAATGGACCTATCTTAAGGTCAGGGTTTTTTGGGGAAGATGAACCTTTTCCTGCCTGCTCTGCATTCATAAAACACAGAGGAGTACATAGCTTGTGCACACAATAGTGCAGTTCTCATAATCCAACACTAAAGCTGCAGCAATCTCAAACCTCATTCTGGAAGCTATTTAACATATATTATGAATATGCAATGTGAAAATTTCTTTGATAATTATTTCTGTGAAAAGTTAAATATTTAAAAAGAATCCAAACAATTATAATATTTTTTTTATAAATATTTGCTTTTGTATTCTGGAAAGACCCATCATACCCACTTTTATCCAACTTTTCTTGTGAAGAAGCTGTTACCCTCAATGACGCCACAAGGGCAGCACCCAAACTATAGAACCCAACCCCCTGTCAGAGTTCCATGGCCCACAGAAGAAGAGTTGACTCAGCCAGGTCAGGCATAGTTATTCTCTCAGAAGAATGGAATTGAAGTGTGTATACTGAGGCCATCACAGAATGTCAGGCACAAGAACTGGAACTCCTCCAAGGTATAGTTGTTTCGAAGGCACCAAAGCCACTTTCAGGTCAAGATTATGGGGAGTTGAATTGAAGGCCTTGGAGAAAATGTTCTAAGACAGAAAGGTGAATGGAAGACTTCAGTGGAAGTGCAGAGAGAAGGTGAGTCTTAGAGAGATGAAGAAAGAACAGCTGTTTGATAATATTCAGATCCTAAGGGTAAGACTCACTGCATATCTGCCATTGTGTTCTCTCTCCTCTCTCTCTTCTCTCTCTCTCTCTCTCTCTCTCTCTCTCTCTCTCTCTCGCTCGCTTTAATGGGTTTCATTTTGTGCACCCAAGTGACCCCTGTGATAATCTACTTTCTTCATGATTGTCAACAAGCATTTATTGATCAGTCACTGTGAGCAGCACACTAAAACCAAAAGAGGAGGTTATTACATTTCAGGGAATTATGATGGAGTTAAGATTTTTTTCTTAGTGAAAGGAACTGTATTTTTCTTTCTCCAAAGTGAAACTTGTGCAAGCCCAGTTCTGTGATCTGTACAGCTCCTTCCTATGACTCAGAGCCAATATGGCAAATGTTGAAAGGACCAAAGAGACGTACTGTGTAGGGCTGGGATCTTGACCATCCTGAACCTATTATCACCACCATCTCTGGTGACCAATGACTGAGGGCCCCTGTGAGCCCTGTGCTTCCCAGCCACGATCTGAGGGAGTTGCTGGGAATACATTCTTGGCCTTCCTGTTCAAACCTGTAGTGTCTAATGCCAAACTCTGGAGAGAAATTTAAGTCATCATTTATCTCCCTGTAAGGGAATTTGTAGTGGTCTAGTTTATGCATCTAAATGGAAGAGCATTACCCCTGGTTATTGAAGTTTATTCATCAAGAAAAAAGTAGACAAACGATGGCATATCCGTGATAATTCTGGAATCCCACTCTGCTGAAGTCAAGGTTGCTCTGAAACTTTGATGTAGAATGAACTCTTCAGGAATGGCTTTAGAATTTTGCTGAATTTGTGTGTTTTCTTTTGCTCTCATTATAACATTAGGCAGAAAAACTTTTTTGTGGATACTATTTAGGTTTCAGTTAGTTTATTTTGGAATGTGCTATATTCTCTTCCCTGAAGAAAAGATATACCAAAATGTTGATGTTGAACATATGACAGATATCACTCAATATAATCAATATGTGTCTATTGTGAATACTCATCTCCTGCCAAGCTCATTTTGCACTAGGTATGTAGGGAGTGGTGAAACTGGTATCACAGTATGCCATGTATAGCCATTGAGAGTGATACATATAACCACTACATATATTGTGGGTTTGGCTTTAAAGTTGATCCTTAATAGATTTTCCCCATCCTAGCAAGGAATTACTACTACAGAGGTTGTCATCAGGTGACAGACATGGCTGAGCATAGATGCTCAACACAATGGGTGGGACATATTGAAGTGGTAATGTATATACAAAGTTTTGAAAAACTTTGCATTGTGAAATAACTTTCACTTTGTGTAATAGATTCACAGGAGGCTGCAAAGAAAAGGAGAGAGAAATCGAGTGCACCATTTCCCCTAGAGTCCCCCAAACTTAACATCTTATAAACTCTAGAACAATATTAAAACCAAAAATTTGATGTTAATATAATCTATAGTGCTTATTCAAGTTTCACCAGCTGTATGTGCACTCAGGTGTACATGTAAAGGAAAGTATGGTCACAGTTCTATGGAATATTAGCACATGTGTGGCCTTGCATAGCCACCGACACAATCAAGATATTCAACTGTACCACCACAAAGATTTCTGCTATTGCTTCAAACTATACCCAGCCTTACAGTACTCTCACCAACAGTCCTACTTCCTGGAAACCATTCATCTATTCTCCATCTCTGTGTAGCTGCATGAAAGTTACATAAATAAAATCATGCGATATATGTCCTTTTGAAATTGGCTTTTTTTTTTTTAACTCAGCATAATTTCCTGGAGGTTGATCCAAGCTTTTTGTGTTAATAGTTCACTCCTTTTACTTAATGAGTGGTACTGCATGATATGGGCAGCCACAGTTTATTTTATTCTGCATCCATTGAAGGACATGTGAGAAACTTCCAGTTTGGGGTTATTACAGAGAGAGCAGTTAGGAACATTTATATACATGCTCCTGTGTGAAAACAAGACTTCATTTCTCTGAAATAAACACTCAAAACTGAAATGTCTGGGTTGTATGTTAGGCGGAGTTTTTAGTTTCCAAAAGAAACTGCCACAGTGTTCTGAAGCAGCTCCCCCAGTTTACATCCCACCAGCAATGTAGGAGGGTGACAGTTTCTTTGCATCTTTGCCTCCATTTTTCTTCACCACTATTTTCCATTTTAGCCATCTTGATAGGTGTGCAGCGATGCCTCATTTTCATTTATCTAATAGCTAATGATGTTGAACATCTTTTCATGTGTTGATTTGCCATCTGTGGAATCCTCTTCAATGAAATATCTCTACATGCCTTTTTGACCATTTTCTGTTTGGATTTATTTATTTTTATTTTTGAGTGTGAAGACACACAAGGTTTAGTTTTCACATAACAAGCATTTGTTTCAAACCTTCTGTTTGAAAAACAATTATTAAAAATATTTGTACATTACGTGTTTAATAAGATCTCATCTTGACCTGGTTATTCTGTAAAAAGTGATGCTCAGTAATAGACATCCAGCTGTGTTCTATGGCATTCATTTAACAAATATTAAATGAGTATTGTATCCACTTTAAACATTAAAAATTAGGTATTCTAAGTTACGGGTTAAGTCTCTAACTAATTTGTATGCCCCTCCCTTTGACTTCTCAAACTCCATATTTTACTATTCTATTCATTGAATCCTATGTTCAGTCACCCTCAATTTCCAACAACTCCTCAAATGCTCCATACCCTTCTTGACATTTTTTTGTGCATTTCTACAAGCTGTTTTCGTAGGTTAAAATGCCTTTTGCTCCTTTCTTCATGTAGAAAACTCCTGCTCAGTCTTTAAGATCTAGTTCACATACCATCACCTCTATGAAGGAAATCTTTTCAATCAGTTAATAACTTCTCTAAACTACCCTCATTTTGCTTGACCATAGATTATTAGCACATACTACCTTAGCAATTTTCTTGATTGATAAAACAACTTATTCTTCCCATGAACTTATGATTTTCTTCACAGATGACAGGACACACTGAGTGTATGGGACTGGTATCCCCTGTCTAGCACACCTGTACACTTCTAATCCCACCAGAATTCGAGTGGCACAAGTCCCCAAAATCAGATTTGTTCCCCAATTTTTTATGACAGCTTAACGTTTCCTTGTAAATATGCAATTAAATCATATATTATTTAATGCAGTAAAATCATGCATTATTTAAATTGATGAAACATGAACGTAAAGATAAAAGGAGCATGGTTTCTACAAAATTTAAGTTAATTGGTTTGGAAAGACTTGATAAAAGCAATCAAGTTAGAAGTGAATGAAAATTATAAAAAGAATAGTGATAAAGACACAAAATTCTAGAAGTGTTCAGAACTCAAGATTGTTTTGTTGCAAGTATTTTTAACGTTTCACTCTTCTTTGAAACAGAGAATGGTAGAAATTATATACAATGCATTGCGAATGTGGTTTGTAAGAAACATCATGTGAAGATCCAGTCATTGACCTTGTATGCATAAGTTCTTGGACTCACACTAAAATTAGTAAATCTGATCACTTTGAGATACATATATTAGTAGCTATAAGATTAGCCTTCTTTTTTCCTTTCAATTCTTCTCTTTAACTTTCTCAACAAACAAAATACAGGTTTGAATGGTATCAGCTGACAAGTCTTCTATTGTTTTCTACTGAAGCTTATCATTCAAAAAACCTTTGTGTTTACTTGCTGTCTCAATAGATTGAGAGATTCTTAATGTCAGAAACCTGGCATTTTGCCTGACACATGAGTACTCAATAAATTATTTTTGAATGAATGAAAAGAAATCTGTAAAGCAAATTTATAAAAATCAAAAGAAAATTGTATCTTATGATCTTCATGCAATTATTTAATCCAACTCATTCAAAGAAAGTATCAGTCTCAAATATCAATAGTCAGTTCAGGAGAGTTCATCCTCTCTTCTTCATACAATACTACATGCTGGCAAAATTTGGACCTTTTTTAATGGCATTAGTTAGTCTTGCTAAATGTGTGTATGTGTATGTAAAAGATAGTCCTATAAATTGAACTTGATCTCACACTGAACGAATCAGCTTTTTGGTATAGAGATGTTCTGTTTTGGGGTCCTATTGTTTTCTACATACTGTATATAAGATGGTCATGGCATAGCCGAAAGTAATCAAAAAGTTAAAATGAAACATTTTTAAAGGTCTGTTTAAATTTAACCCAATATATAGTGTATTACCCACAAACCAATTTTTATTCTAGGTGATTATTCTGGGCAACATCTACAGTAGCCGTGTGAAATCCAACTTTCTAGGTAAAGAGTTTTCCATAGGTCTTTTGAAGTTCTTAGTGGATCTCTTGGCCTGATCATTGGCCCAATTAACACAGAATGGGAAATTGGAGGGGTTCTTCCTCTGCCATTAAAAGATTTGATTGGTCAGTGGTTTTGAGGACTTCTTGTAGTGATCACAAAAAAGAAAAAAATTAAAATAGTGAATCAGGTCCTGTATTGTTTTTTGATCACCTTTGGCTTATCTCTTTCTCCACTTTCTCACTTTAAAGAGCTGGTGACACAATCCATGGTGGTGTAAGTGTCAATCTTGTCTTTCAAGTGGAAAGACAGAAGTGACAGCTTGGTATATTAAGAGGTCTCTGCTTGAATAAATTGATGTCAAGTTTTATTACATATAGCTCGAGCTAGGAGGCACAAGACGACTACTCAACAACTATGTGTTGAACAATTAGATGGCAGACAGCAGTATTGCAAGTTGTTGAAATACCGATCGAGAGAGGCAAAGTCTGTGTTCCCTAGAAGGCTGTAGTCCACCAAAAGAAACAGAAAATAAACACAAATCAAGATACACATTAAGATCCTTTTGACATTGAGAGGAACCTTTCCATCCTTATGGGGACGAGGCATGGGCAAGATTCTTCAAAGTATCTCCTAGAGAAGCACCAAGACTTTCAGAAGACTTAAAGAAATAGGGGGATGAAATAGAATAAGCAACCTGTTTGAAAAGTGGTTCATATGCATAATTTTACTTATAAGAGAAAGAAATGGGGTAAGGTTATATTAAGTAAAAATAGAAACTCCTAGAGTAGTTATACACACACACACACACACACACACACACACACACCAATACCACTTACATTTTTATGGCACCTATGTGAGTAACTGCTAGATTCTAGAAGAGTATTTTTTAGATTAAGTGTTGTAAACCAACAGACAATTGTAAGATCATCACTTTTAAGTGAAATAAAATAGAGTAGAAAATCTCAAAGGATCTTATATTTAGATGAGTAAGTACATAGGTACTGTTTCAGTTATGGACATGTGGGGTATTGGGTCAGAGTGTAAAACTGTTACTGCATGATATAATAAAATTTAAAATATTACTCAGAAACTTCTTTCCAAATTTGGCTATCAAAATCATTTAATAACTGTAAGAAATATATAAGCTTCCAGGTTCTTTCTTAAGAGGAGGAGCCCAGGGACCGGTGGAAAATGTCTCAGAAAAAGCTACCATCCATATGTTATTTACTCAAATTAGAATTAGCAGAGCAGAAGCAGTGAGAAAATTGACAAAGTGACAGAGTGAGGTACAAGTTAAGCAGCAGGACCCACAAGCAGAGTTATAGTCCTCAGTGTGGGGAGAAGATCACCACAGAAGGCCCTTAGAGAAGATTGATTAAGCACCTGCTTTGAGCAGGCTATAAAGGTACCTAAGACATAGCGACTTGAGGGGGAAGAGATAAAGCATACAAAAGTTTGATAATTCGAGGTGCTGTTTAGTGGGACAAATAAGGAGTTCAGAATAGGGTCTACCCAGGAAAGACTCATGACAGAAGTAATACTTAGTTGAAGCTTAAAGAATGATTCAGCTGAAGGCTCTCCAGGGAAGAGGTACGGGACTTTCATTGGGCACCAATTTCTGACAACATGGCAGGTGTTAAATGAGGAGGGAAAGTTAGTGGAGGGAAAATTAGATTAGCCAGAAAGGTGAGTCTGGATGATAAGTTCAAATAGAAGCTCAACCTCAACCCCGGTATATTTAAGAGATGCAAGACAAGTAGAATAGGAAAATGAACAAAACCCTGACAGGACAATCAAATGTTTCCCCTCTTCTCTTGGCCCCTGTAGCAAAATTATCCAGAAATATAGAAGAAAGGATCTGAAGTCACCCTCCCAAATACTTGACCATGTTCTGTCTACAAGAGGGTTGTTGCTCAGGTTTAACCAACATGTTTGGAAAGAAGTTTTTGGTTTAAAGCCCTAAGAAAAGTCACACTCAAGGATTTGCAGTCCTAGTTTGAACATTTTCCATTGTACTCACAATTTTTGACCCACTGCTATAACTTTGAATAACCAGGGAGCTTTAATAATTCCCCAGGCTTGGGCTCCTTCTCCCAGAAAGCTAAATCAGAGCTTCCTGGGTGATGGTGAACATATTTGCTCCTAAAATATGCCCCAGGTAACTCTAACATGCAGCCAGGCTTGAGAGCCATTGAAATGTGAATCCTTAAAAATTCACACTGCCAGAGCAGAGCAGAGATTAGGCTCTCTTTCTTGCTTCTCAACAGAGGAAATCAGACTGACATTTATATTTTTTCCAACCTTGCCCCAGGGTCTAGCTGCCATAGAACCACGGACAGCAATGATTCTTTTCCTTAACTCTGGAGGCAAAACCAAAGATGGGCTTTTAAACTGAAGCTCCTGACAGCTGCTCCTGCTCAGTGCCAATTATACTAACCTAGACATCCTCTCTTTCCCGTGCTCCATGGCATGCCATTGTCAGACCTTTGTATTCAAGATTTTCAGTAGCCCTCTATGGTTTCAAGTCAAAGCCCCAACTCTTCATCCTCATGTTCCTGGCCCCTTGTGAACTGGTTCCAAACACTTGCTCAAGCTGTGGCCTCAGAATTCTGTCTACATAGTTGCTTTACTATTCCCATAAATACCACATCATTATTTCTACCTCTCTTTGGCTCCTGCCCACATTTGCAGTGATACCAGTTTTACTCTTATTCTCACTTCATCCATGTATTTCTAAACAAAGCCCAGTTTAAGTCTTGGCTTGACTCTCAATAAACCAACACCCTATAATTTATATAATCTTCTCGTTGCTCTTAGTATTGGGAAAGATGTCAGATTTAATGGCATATACAGAACTGGGTCATTCAGCAAAGAAGAGTCATTGTATTTGGATTATTTTTTTTAAATTCAGCATTCTGATTCTGTGGTCTGGCTTCCTGGAACCAGATACTATTTCGTTAACTAGTTTATTATATGACCTCTCTAAGCCTCAATTCTTCACATGTAAAATGGGGGAAATAATAGTTCCTACTTCAGATATAAGGATTATATCAGATAATGCATGAAAATTCTTAAGCATACTTTCTGGCTCCTACTGAATCTTCAAATTATATTCTTGATTTTTTTGTTTGTTTGTGTGTTCATATACTCTGATGAGTATTTATTGTCCTCAAAGGAGTACAAAAGCTTAATAGACTTGACTGTGAACTTCAGTGGCCAGATCACAGTACTACACAAAAAGCAGCACGGAATTTGAAATCACAGCATTTAATTTATTATTAAGAATTTACTAATTGTGTGATTTTGGCATGTTGTGTGACCTGTCTGAACTTCAGTTCCCCATTGTCCAAGACAGGAATTAGGAAAATAATGGTATTTCCTATAATACAGATATTAAAGAAAATAAAATTCCAAAAAGTTCTTTATTATTTCTCAAATATTATTCAAGAATATAGTTGTAGTTATATTAGCCTGTGTTTATTTTAGATATCAAATGATGTCTAAATTTGAGACTACATATCAAAAAACACACTTGCTTACTAAAAATATTGGCACTTTATGTATTTGTTAATTTTTTTGGCTAGGCAAGCCTTCTACCACTGATCTATAGACACCCCCATCTCTGTATTTGTTAATTTATGATAAAAATTGTTATAAACATCTATGTCTTAATTTCCTTTTATGCATTGTAACAGTATTAAACAAGAAGGAGAATTTTTAGGTCTTTTCTGACTCTAAGTTTTAGATTTTTAGAAAATGCCCATGCTTAATTATGAGTTGAAATATTCAAATAAATAAATATTATATATATATATATATATATTATATATATATATATATTACATTTTAAAGAAGTAGAAAAATTGGGGCATATGCTATGTATCCAGAGTGGTTATCTCTGGATGGCAGAATTATGGATGATTTTCTAATTTACATTTCAAATATTCTACAATGAGATTGTAGTATCTGTAGATTTTTAAAAATTTGTCACTTAGAAAAAAAAATAGTTCTTTAGACACAAAAACCCATCCCAAATATGCACATACATATGTTCATGCACATGTGTACAGAATCATACACAATTTTTTTTAGTATAGACAATTGGCAACATCCTATGACTGCATCTCCTTTGCCAAGTACATTTTCATTCATTGTTCATTCTATTTAGAAAACTGAAGGAATAGAATGAATAGAGTGGGACATACACATCAAATTTTATTCACTGTTACATGATAAAATCATTACAATCTCATGGCTGAAAATTTGAAATCACACCCACAAAATACATAGTTCAAGAACTCCTTACTCAAGGAAGCCTAGCCTGTTGCAGTGACTCCTACTGGCATCATATGGTACAGCAATCAAGCTCTCTCAGACATCAAATCTCACAGGGTAGGTGATTTTACAGACAGGACCAAGGAAGTCAAAGAAATTCATGCATACATGGCCTATGGTTATATCTGGGATTATTGAAAAAATGTGGCTCTATTTCAAAGGTAACTACTATGCTTTTATAAATAGAAAAATATTTAACTATTTTCCCTAAATGGGACTACAACATCACCCTGTTTAAAATGTAAGCTGTAGAAAATAGGGCTTTTTCCCATAAACTATTCAGACATCTTAATTGATAGCATATATCAGGTACAGCAAATGGTGCCTACATATTGTTATTCAGGTGGTTTAGTTTAGGGACCTTTGAAGATCTTATCGACTCTTTAATGTGGACCTGTGGGTTTGTTGAGGGAGCAGCACTTAGAGGGAGACAATTTGGGTTGGGGATTCTTAAGTAGAGATCTGGGATAGGCTATAGTGAGTAAGTAACAAATAGGTAATATTTTTTTGAGAAAAAAAATATAGCTTTCATGCTTTTTTTCCAAGGACTGTATGACTCAGAAAGGGTAGCCAGGACAGTCCTGGTATATTCCTATTTACCTCGTATTTTTTTTATTAGCATCCCCATCCACTCTCCAAATCATCCCAGCCTAGCTAATAAACTATATGGTCATTATAGGGCCCATGAGGCAAGGCATCATTTACCCCTTTTAGTGTCTGAAGCCATTAGGAAACAAGTCATGACTTCATTGGCAGGAGAGAAGGCAGCTTTGAGAGAAGTTCCACGTGTTTCTCTGAACAAAAATGATATACACATCAACTGTTGGCTTAAATTCCCTCATTTTATATTTCATGTAAATGTAGAAAACACAACAGCTGAATGCCTTAGCAGTAGTTCCTTCACCACCTTAAAATGTTCCTAATCATGTTTTTTTTTTTTTTTTTTTTAGTTCTAGTACATCTAGTTAAACACCAGGAATGTCAGGTAAAGAAATATTTGATCGTTGCAGCATGTTCATTCAAGTAGCATTTTTAAGTATCACTTAGTAATAGTTCTATGGTAGTGATAGGGGAAAAAGTAAAATCAGGTCTAATTTGTTCCATAGCTTACAATCTGTTTGAAGACATAAGGCACACATTTGTTCAAAGACAAAACAATTAACTAATGAATGGCTGGTAGATATTGAAGAATCCGAGAGTAAGAGAACTGGCTGTAAGTTAGCGTGGTTAGAAGGACAAACTGGGATGCATTTTACCTTGAATGCAAGCCAGGGCCCTGGGGAGAGATCATCCTCCAGACCACGGAACACCCTTTGATATTCTTAAGCAAAAGCTAGAATGTACTAACATAAGATGGGAAATTACTCTAAGGCACAGCATCCTGAAGAAAAATTAATTCCTTAGCATTCCCAAAGACAGCCACCATAATTTTCATTCATTATAGATCCTTCCCAGCGCCACAGCACCTGTCTAATTGCATAATCTTTCCATTTGAGTTTCCTGCAGTTATTTCAGTACATTTTGAATCCATATTGACTTGTTAGGGATTCTCTTGTCTGTCTGTCTTTTTTTCTCTCTTTCTTTGACACACACACACACACACACACACACACACACACACACACAGACGTACAGACATTGATATCAAATAGAAACCAGTCCTGAGCTTTCATACAAATAGTGGTGGATGAAAGCTTTAGTATCACATCAGTTGTTCCCCACCCCCCTCATATTTAAATAAGCAGGAAAGATTATTGATGGGAACCCAGTTCCCCATGTCACAATGGGGATTCTAAGTAGAATCTTTTATCCTACTGAATTTACCAGATGCATTTGAGAGAGACGATCACTCACTGACCTCTAAATGTTAAAGAACCAGAGCTCAATTCTGGTCACTTCTCCACTTACTTTTTCCTGTCTGTGGAGCTCATTTTAATCCTATCGGGTTATTATTTTCTGTGTGATGACACCCAAATTTGTATCTGTACCTTTGACCTATCCCTGATCTCCAGATGAATGTGTAACTTCCTATTTCGCATCCCTGCTTGAATGTCTGTTTGGCAACTTCTTGTACATGTTTTAAATGGGACATTCGATTTGAAGCCTTCTACCAAAGTCCTTGTTTTTTCACATATTCTCTGACTCCATGTTACCTGTTAGTTGATCAGATAAAAAAAAAAACCTTCATCTCCTTAATATGAATCAACTTTGACATCTGTCTTTCTCTGATGCTACACATATACCCCATCAGCAACTTCAGTCAGCTCAACCATGGAAATATATTTAGATTCCAGACTACTTCCCCCCAGATGCTGCATGCCTAATCTGACAGCCATCCATTTTCTCCTGAATTATCTAAATTGCCTCTAAACTGGTCTCTCTGCTTCCATATTTGCCTTCACACTGCATATCCTCCACCATGCAGCAGAGTGATCCTTCTACATATAAGGCATATCATGACACTCCATCCCTTCAGTGGGTGCCATCACACTCAGGGTGTCTTTTGGTGCCACCTTCCTACAAGATGCTGTAATATCTGATCCAACCAAAGCTCTGACCTCATTCCCTTCCCCTCTCTTCACTGTTCTTTCAGCTCGAGCTGCCTGGTTTCTTAGTTGTTCCTCAAACATACGAGGAATATTTAAAACAGTGATTCCCCATTTCTTATTCTATATCCTTTTCCTATTTTTTTAAATGTCTGAAAAAAACTTTGTCTTATATATTATCTATTTATTTGTTTATCTGTCATTATTTGAATATTGAAGTGTAGGCAAAATAAAAGCCACTAATTTTATCTCTTTGGTAATTCACTTGTGTCTTTGGTGCCTGAACGAGTTCATGGTGCATGTTAGATGCTCAATAGATACTTGCTGAATGAATAAATATGCAAATACATATAAATGTACAAACAATCAAGTCAATAAGCCTCTTTCTTATTCATCTATGAGCTCACCATATTTTTCAGAACAGAGATCTAATTCTGTTAGCATATAAAGTATTAGTGAGATTTTTTACTTGCTTGTTTGATTTTTTTTCTCCCAGAAAAGAATATAAAAGAGTTGGTATGCTTCCTATCACCACTCCCTTCACTTGGAGCTTACTAAGTCTACCCATGATCTTTTCCACTTGGAATGACTAACCAATAGAATGGGAAGGGTCATTAGAGACTATCTAATCCAAATTATTTTGTCAGAAGAAAGGAAACTGAGCTCTGATGCATTAAATGAGATGCTCAAGGTTACAAAGCTAGTTCTAGGCAGAGCTAGAATTAGATTTCAGCTTTCTAAACTTTTATGCCCACTTCTTCTTCTAACATCACAAAGATAATCAGTATCGTCTGTCTGTCTGTCTGCCACTATCTCTATTTCTTTCTTTATCTCTCATATATTGTCCATGCTGTCACTCTTGGTGATCAAAATCCAGTAACAACAGTATTTAAAGAGAAATTCAAATTCGCAAGTGTTTTTGAAGCTCAGCGATGACTTTCTCAGAGTGAGAGAGCCTGGTGATGGAGTCCCCCTCACTTTCACAGAAGAGGAGAGGCTGGGATTCATCTGTGGGCATTGGCAGGGCTGGTGCTTACTGACAAGCACTGAAAATGGAAATATCCTGCTTGTCCTTTTAACAGGATTTCAGCCAGAGATTTGAAGGAAAAGTACTGCAGCCTAGTGGGCTGTGAATCTGAGTGGAAATGTCAGAGCTATGAATCAGTTAACACATTTTTATTTAGAATCTTCCTGTGAAAGAGGATGGGAAGACATGGCTCCTGTGCTCAAACTCCCTACCATTTCAAAGTGGAGTCCAGAACAACACAGGACCCTGCTACATCTTGGAAGTTCTCGCATTTCAGAATTGGAAAGACCACCTGAATGGTAAGAATGGAAACAGTGTTCATGGAGGTCACAGTGCTTCATCTTATCAAGAAAGATGTCAGGATTTCGGCAGGTGTGGAGAATGGTGGTGAGTTGCTTGCTCTATTCTCTCTGGACTCAAGAAGAACATTCATTTTCTTCAGCTCATGTTACCCTCAAATACTCCCTGGAAGGTAGAGGAAGGAATCAGAGAATATAAGTCTTCTTTTGACTCCAGCCTGTGAGTAGCCCAAGTTCCCACATCTGGTTAGAGCCCAGAGTCCCTCAAACTCCTTCCCAGGATACCTTCTAGAATGACCAGCTTGAAGATGGCCCCTATGCAGGCACTCTCCCAATCCTGAAAATGCTCAATGAGATCAAATCTGGTTCCTGCTCCAAATTCTATGATACAATTTAAAAAGAAGAAGAAGAAGGAAAAAAAAAAGAGTTCTAGGCACCCCAAGGTGTTGGTTTCTGTCTTGGTGTTCATAGCCAAAATGTTTTAACAGTCCTGAGGAGATGTCCACCTATGGGGCTGTGACTCTTGAGGCTTCTCTGCAGAGAGTGCATGCTTGACCTGGCCCTACTGATGAAAAAAGCACAGATGTGTACCATCTGGTCAGGGGTCCTTTTGCCTGTGCCAATTTCCTGTCACTGACAGCCAACACTTGATTGATGGAATTTGGTACTCCATTTTTTTTCTTAGAACAATATAAACTCATGAATTCAGATGGCTCTTAGCCAAGCTGAGAGGATTTGAACTTGGGCAGGGGTAAAGTTTACCATCAATGAAATGAGGGTCTGTTAAATAAATTACCAATGTAAACAGGATTGTAAAAGGGACGATTTAATCTACTTACAAGAATAAATTGTTTTCAAGCACTTAAGTTGCATAAATTTACATATAGTGTGCTAATTACAAATGATTGATAGCCAGTCATTCAAACACATCTGGTAGAAACCCTGTTCTCTAACACTTTGTGAGACCCTAGCTTGCATTACTCGAAGTACTTGAAAATAGTGCAAATATGTCTTTTCTGTATGTGTATATGTATTCACACACAGCTATATGAAAGACAGTCCTTAACTTTTCATTGAGGCATGTTCCTGGAAATCATATCACAAAGAAGATTATTAAATGCAGATCACTGAAAACCAGATTATATTTTCAGATAGAAACAATGTTTTAATTGGGACTGGTGTACCAGACCCAGGGATCACACCAAGTAAATCATAGATTCGATCAGCATTATGTCATAACAACCTAAGCTACATCAACCACAGCTGGAGAAGACAACTCAAATTTATTAAGCAGTTGTTTCATCCAAGTGTTTTACATGTGTTACCTCAGTCAGCGGGACATGGCCAGGAGGGAGTCAGCATCTCCATTTTCTGGAAGACAACACTGAAACTCCAGAGCATTAAGCAACTTATCCCTGATCACACAGTAACAATCAGAGTTAGTCTAGGCCTGATTCCTACTTTTATGCAAATAAATTCTTATTTATGCAAATAAGTTCTCCAAAGTATCAAATTTGAGATATTAATTTGAAAATGGCTATAGTATACTCAATTCTATTGCTTTATATACTTTTCAATTGTTGGTGTGCTCGTTAGGCTTTCATCCTTGTGAGAAAATACCTGAGTTAAACAACTTAAAAAGAGGAAAGGTTTATTGTGGCTCATGGATTCAGTGGTGTCAGCCCATCATTGCTTGGTCCCATTGCCTCTGGGACTGTGGCAAGGCAATGCTTTATAGCACAAACCTGTTCACCTCATAGCAGCTGGGAAGCAAAGGGCAAGAGATGAGAGGCCAGGGTCTCAACATTCCCTTCAAGGGCACATGCTTAGTGACCTAAGTTCTTTCCAGAAGTCCTTACCCCATAAAGGTGATGGCAGACTAGGGACCAAACCTTCAGCACATGGGCCTCTGGGGGACATTTAAGATCCAGACTATAGCGTTTGACATGCATGTTTTATTTTTCCCATTTAAGCTGCTTAGAGGTAGAGACCAACATCACCAGGGTTCACACCCACCACCCTCGTGTAGTCTACTACCTAGAATAAAATCTTGACCAGTAGGCACTTTAGTGTGCTTGTTGCATGAATGAACATATAAACAAATTTTATAGTAAATAATAATATACAGTAAATTTAAAATCAAGGTATGGCTACAACCAATACAAGAGTGTAATCTTTAAGATTTCTTTGATTTTTAGACAGCTTTTGGTGATGGTAATGAAAAGATAGGGCGGAAAGGAAAAAATGTCCTATAGCTCAAAAATTGATCCCTTGAGTAATTCAGAGTTAACATTAAAAATAAAAAAATAACCTTTTTATTGTGATAAGACAGTAACTGTTTTATCATCCCACAGAGAAACTCTGCATTCATTCAACAATAAGTCTGCACCCCTCCCCTCACCTAGCCCCAGATAACCTCTTTGCCTGTGTGTGAATTTGCATATCCTAGGTGACTCATGTAAGAGGAGTCACACAATATGTTTTGAAAACTGCATTTCCATCATCTAAGTACTTGAAAACCCCACTATCATCTGCAAGATAGATAAATCAGAGGACAGGAATACCTTCACCTTGGTCCTTTTATTCTTTCTGTTTGCTTTCTTTCTCTGTGCATTTAATAGTATAAAAGACAGGACTGCTGGTGAAGAGTTAGACAAGGAGTCTAGAGAGAAGCAAGTGTGCACTGCTGAGGACAGGTACCTTGGTGCCAGTGGGCAGGGCGATGCTCATATTCATCAGTGATTGCACAAGTGCCACAGCTGGCTTGACACTCTCCTCTCTCCTCCTGTCCCTGCCTCTTGTTGTTCCTTCTCTTCTTTAGCCATCCTTAGGAACCATCAAGTGAACAGGTAGAAGTCTGCAGAACGGGGTGTTAAATAAGAAAAACAGCACGGGTCCAGGCCAATGTGACAGCAAATCATCAACATTTCTACTTATTCAGACTTATCTTCCTTTCAGTTCAACTGAAACCAATTTAAAAGATGCTGAGTGAACCATTAAAATCACTCAACGAACTCCAAGCAGGTCACCAGCCACAGAAACTGAAAATGGAACTCTGCCATCGGTTCTAGCCATAAAGTGCTTCTTGCTTTACCTCTTCTTGAGTCACGGCATCTCTGGGCTCAGTGCAGCCTCTGCATTATCTGTTCTCCCTACTGAGGAAACGTTCTCTTTGTTAATGTCATCCCATTACTCCTTATCACCTCTCCTTGTACCGGCTTGAATAATACCTTTGCCTCTTTAGAAGCTAAACACGTCAAATATTTATAGGCTGTAACTTGAAAAGTTTGGGGCTAATGGATCATGTTTCTACCTGAGGGACTCCTTCATTTTCCAAAATTACTGTAGGCTCATAATTTTTAATCCTCCATGATTTTTGATTCCTCCAAGTTAAGCATCTGTGGGTGGCAGCGAATTTAACTGACACCTCCAAACTGCTTTTTGAAGACAAAGACTTTTCTTCCCTACCTTTAACATTTGAGCTTTCAAGAGGACAAATTGGCCCTGTGCTTTCTGGTGTAAGAAATCTGATTTGGCCAAACAAAACATTAAAACTGCAGAGCTTCAGCTGCTCCTTGAACCGGAATACAGGTAACTCTTATTACAAAATATTGCTGGAGCTTTACGTTGCTCAGTGAGTGAGCAGCTGTGAATCATCAAATGAAAGAATGAACAGGGTTTGTAAAATATAAAATATTATAAAAATAAAACATATTAGTATTAATATGAATTGTGTCAGGTTGTTTGAATATTTAAAGTTTTATTTTAGACTAAAACTTAAAAAGAGTAATAGTGTTGGCTATACATAGAATTTACTGCACAAATTTTATCCTTTTATTTATAACATAAGGCCATCACAATGAACATTATTACTGTAATAAGGGTAGTGCACAATTATTGAACGTTTATCTGGCTTGGTGTTGTACAAAGATTATACCAACTCTTACAGCATCTCTTAGAAGAGTTTATTTCTGTAACACACAAGCAGGCAATTTGGGGCTTACAAAGGGTATTGTCCAAACTCACTCTAATGTGTACTTTCCTGTTCTGTGATATTATGATGCTCTCCAGTTACTGAAATGTCTTTCCCTGTAATTCAGTGAGTACAGCTCCCAGGTTTTGAGTTCTTTGGAGAATTTTGTCTTTCTTTTCCTCTATCAGCTGAGATGCCCTTCTTTCTCCTGTCTCTGGGATAGTCTCCTCCTTCATGTAAGTTGGTGACACAGTTCTCCTGAGAACTCAGAATCCAGAGGAGCATGCTAAAACTGTACAGCCAATGAGAGCCGGTACACGAAGAATGTGGCACTACCAAGGATGTCCAGAGCGAAGTTGGCCAGCACATGAAGCTGGTTTAAGCAGGAGCAGCTCTCAAAAGGCTGAAGTGGGTGTTGGAGCTGTAGTAGGTGAAAATTGGACTTGAGATTTCTGTGGGTCTCTCAGTTTAGGCATTTTATGAATCTAGGAGTCCATTCTGGTGAACATATCAAAATGAACGATTTATTCCCAAATTCATTAATTCCCAAGCTCCACACACTTTGTTGGAATCCTGCTCTGAGCTACTTACTATTCTGACAACTTAGCCTACGGGAAGAACAGCACACAAAGGGTGGCCAAAACCCTCCCCCAAAACCAAAATCCTTGCTAAGGTAAAATGCTAGCTGGGAGCATAGCAAAGTGGGATGGGTCTTGTCAGCAGTCTCTGGGGAGATGCTGTTGGAACTGAGTCTCAAATGACAAGCAAGAGCAAAGGTCCGAGGGAAGAATGGTTGAGGCAGCAAAACAAACAATGAAAAACTCCCAAAGCCGAGTGAGGAGGGCCTCCCGACAAGACAGACAGTTGGGCATGGCTGGAGCTTAGACAGAGAGGGAGAAGGCGGAGTGCAGATCACTGGGGACTTCGAGTCCAGTCTGCATGCCAGGGAAAGGCACTGGAGGCTTTTAATCTGTGAAGAGCCATAATTTAATTTTCATGTTTAAAAGATAACTTTGACTGCTATCTAGAGAATGGGTTTAAAATGCAAGTATCTCCAAGGGGAGTGACTTTTAGCTTATCATTATTGCTCACTGTCACCTCAAATTGAGGTTTTATTAAGAATTGAGAGAGGAGAGAGAATGAGAAAACATCAGAGCTCTCAACCCTACCATGACCGGACACAACCAGATGTAAAAGACAGGCAGCACTTTTAATAAAAACCTTCAAACTGACAATCATTTTCTGCTTCCTTCTGGCCTTTTTTTCCTATCTAAATGTCAATTTTTTTTTCTTTTTCTTCCTCACTTTGCTCGAGTAAGTAATAGTCACTTTTGTTTTGAGAAAGAATTAAAGGAAAGCTTGCTAAGGCTTGTGCCTGAAACTAACGTAGAAGAATGGAATTGAATCTCCAGAAAGCCACCTGGAATGTCTCAATTAGTTGCCAATACTCGTTGCTTACAGCACGGAACCATGGATCTGTGGAGTGAAGAACCGCAGGAAAAGTCAAACTTCCTCTGAAGACAGACAATTTTGTATAATGGAAGGAGTTTTGGATGAAACATGGAGACTTGTTTTGGAATGCTAGCCCTAGAATTTACCCTGGTAGGCTCTTTTAATCAGATTTTATCGTTGCTACAACCAAATTGTTCTGAGAAAGAACAATTTTAGACAAGGAAAATTTTATTTAGGGGCTCACATTTTCAGAGGTCTCTGTCCATAGAGAGCTGGTTCCATATCCCAGGGCTGAAAGTGAGGCAAAACATCATGGTGGAAAGTTTGGCAGAAGAAAGCAGCTCAAGACTTCACCTCAGGAATCAGAGACAGAGAGAGAGAGACTCCACTTGCCAGATACAAAATATATACCCCAAAGGCACACCCTCAATGACCCACCTCCACCAGCCACAGCTTACCTGCTGCCTTCAATTACCACTCAGTTAAACCCTATCAGGGGATTAATTCACTGATTGGGTTAAGGCTCTCATAACCCAATTATTTCACCTCCAAACTCTCATGCATTGTCTCACACATAAGTTGTTGGGGGATGCCTCATATCTAAACCATAACATGGGCCCTTGGTAGAAGGAAACTCTATTTCAAGGAATTCACAGTAAAAAGTCAATGGCTATGGAATTAATCCTGGCAACAATCAATTGAGGAATTAACCAAACCAATCTCTAATAAATTATCTGTCAGTGGAAAGACAAACTTCTACCTTCTAATCACCCAAAGCCAATTCTGGCTGCATAAATTAAACCTCAGTTCCATGTGTGTGCACATAGGTATATATACATGTATATATTTATAAGTAAATATATATTTATTTATAAGTGTATTTATAAGTAAAACTGTATGCATGGATACAAGTACAGGACATCTGAAAGTGTGAATGTATAAAGAACCTGCCTGTTGTGCTGTATATAAGTGAATTTGAACTTCTCTTCAGTAGGGAGACTCCAGCCCTGTGAAATAACAAGAACTGGACTCACCTGCCCACCAAATGACTATAAAACCTATATAAATCATATCAAGTCATTATTTGCAGATATTGGAGAGCAGCCAAATGAAATGCTAAGTTCCTTAAGAGAAGAAAAACTGAAACATCCCCTAGGGATATTTTCTGGCTTTGATGCTTTTGATGAATAGTGATCTTAATGGTCAAGGTAAGCAAAATCAGAGATGGAGCCTGCAGAGATAACCAGGATATTAGAGGCAAGATGCCAGATATGGGATGTATCCAAACTGTGGAAATACACCTCAGATCCTGGGCAAACTCCTGGCCTGTGTGTGGGCAGTATGAGACCCTAGGAGCCTAGGGATTGCAGATGGTGGGAGGTTGAGAGCTGGTCAAGGGTACAGAAGAAGTTCCACAGGGAATAGATGGAATGGAGGTACCTCAAGCAACACCCTGAATATTTAAAGTTCTTTAAAAGGCCATACTGTGGACACTTACTGAAGGAGTAAGGAACATGCTTGAGAAATTAAAAATATAAAAATAAAACAACAATAAAAGAAATAGTTCTGTCTCAGCAAAGCTTTATCAGGCCTGGAAAGAATCAGAAGAAATATCAGGAATTAACTACTTGCCAAAATAAAATTTAAATCTCTTTAGAAGATGATAAGATAAACCAAAACCTCTGCAAAGCATTGTTCAAAATGTCCAGCATACCATCAAAATTTACAAAATGAAACAGAAAAGGTTACTCACTATATAGAGAGAAAGACAGTTAACAGAAGCACATCTAGAGATAATCTAGATGTTGAAGTTAACCAGACAACTTTAAACAAGTCTTAAATAAAATTGAGGGGAAAATAAGTAGAATGAATATGAAGATGAATTATTATTTTAACACAGAATTAGAATCTCTTAAAAAGTAGTTACATGAATCTTCTAGAAGTGAGAAATTCAATATCTAAAGTTGAATATATTTAACAGCATTCTAGACACAACAATAGACAGAATTGTGGGATTCTACGAGAGAGGGTATAAGAAAATACCCAAACCAAAGCATGGGGAAGAAAAATAACATAAAGAACAAAACAGAAATAGCCAAAATTAATTATACCATCTAATGTATATGGAATTCCAATCCTCAAAGAGGAGAAAAAATAAACAAGAAATAGTCTGGGATAGTCAAGAAATTTCCAATTCTAATGAAAGACATCAACCCACAGATTTGAGTAGCTCAGTGAATCATAATTGGAGAACTGTAAAAATGATATATTTGAGTCCCATAGAGCTAAACCTGTAGAAACAGAACTATAGGGAGATTTTCCATAGAGAGAAATAATGGAGTGGAGAAGGAAGTTTTATTTTGTTAAGTAGGCTTTTCATATTGCCTGGATGAGAATCTTTTGCAAATTCTCTGAACATCGTTAAATGCTTATGGTAATTAAAATGGAGAAGCATGTTATAAACCCCTTTGGAAGTGTTTTCAAGATCTGCCTCAGTGGCATTTCCTACATGGAGTCTTGTGCCACTATTTATTTCACTTCCCTGAGAGCTGGGACAGAGCTAGAGGTCTCTTTTCTCTAGTTCTTTCCATGTTTTTTTGTGGGCATAAATCACATCTCTCCATCTCAGTGGTAGGCTTCTTAAAGGATGCAGGCTATCTCATGAACATTTCAGATAGCTTGTCCAAGGCTTGGTGCAATGCTAGAACAAATTATACTCCCTGTGAAATTTTGCTACATGGAATTAATTAAAGTACATCAGTCCTCATAACACAAGAGAACATAACTTGCAGATATTTTTTCACTCATATATTCCATGCTTTCTTTCAATCAATATTTATTATGCCCCTTCATTGTGTGAAGCACTTGTATCTAAAAAACAATTACCATTGTTCCATAAATTCTCAAAATGTACATAAAATAGGCCAAATAAATACCAAATTCTGTATCCTGTTAAACATTATTATCCATTTACAATATCTATTACCCTTTTAAAATTTCAATACCTAAGTCTTCTATAATCAATTGCAATTGCATGAATACACAATAACTTTTTTATTAAATCTGAGTTTAAATATTTGTTGTAGAGCCTTAATTTAAAATCTGACCCTCTTTTGAATGGAATGCCTTTATGAAATTTAATAAAACATGAAGGTCATAAAATGTATTAAACTATTGTACTTTCCATTTTTAATTCTGAACAGGCAAGATTCAAAAAGAGCAGCTTGCTTTCTTGCAGCAAGACAAGGCAAATTAGAAGAGAGGATGATTTCTCTTCTTCAGGGCTCTCAGCCTCAGGAAGATTCTTATCAACTAGTATGGGAAGGACTGAATACAAAAGGACAGGGGTATGTACCAGATGACCTCCACATGACCTTCCAGCCACAGCACATATTCTTCTTGTGCAAATGTGTCCAGAGAAATTTTTAACAAATAGTGAGATCCCAGCTGCTTGTGCTTAAAAGACCATCAATAACCATATGAAAGGTTTGTCAGAAATAAATGCTCCAACAAGAGCAAAATGACCTCCTTAGAGCACAAATAATTTGCTTTTGAGATGCTGGATTTTTGGGAGGGGACTTGAAGAAGAAAAAAAAAATATTGTTGATTTTAGCCTGAATGTCCTCTAACTGACTGTTTATGGTGCTAAGGCTCCTGATGCAGTCAATAGGTGCTAATTGAAGGAACAGATAGGCAGTTGTCTTCTGCCACATTCTCATGAATATGAGTCAAATTGAAGTGCTTCTGACAATTTTGGTCACTTGAAAAACAGTAGGATTTTCCTCCCAACATCTTGTAAAGATGTTCAGTGAATAGCTTAGTTCTCAAACTTTGGTCTTGACCCAAATTAAAGTTGCTGATGCTCTACAAAATGGTTTGGAAAGATCCCCAGAAAAAGAAACACTCCACCCTCCCTGTTCCCAGTCTTCAGGCCAACTGCAAAAAGCCAGGACCTGGAGTCTTTACTGGAGGGAAACCTGTTCTAGAATGTTCTCCCCTCATACCCCTACAAGAGGGAAGGACACAATATTTTATCTTATTAAACAATCAACAGCAGCTCCCAATTGGTTGTACATGCCTTTTTTCCTTTTGACTGGAGTTTTGGAGACAGAAAAGTGGAGAGGAAAGGACGGAAAAATTATTAGCCCATTTTTTCATTGACTTCTTATGATGTGACAGGCATTGTTCAGTGGAATGTAAAGATGAGTAAGATGCTGCTGACTCCAACTTGACAATCACTATCTGGCAGGGAATCTTGCTGGATAACTTCAATTTGTCCCTTCTGATTCATTATCAACCCTCAAGTGCCCCAGAAGTCTGAACAATATGCACCACACCAACAGATTTTCTTGACCTCTGCCTTCTGATGGGTTCAGATAGAAGAAACTTGCAGAGAGAGAGGAGCTTGGTTGCCTCCCTCAACTTCAGCATGGCTCCCACCACTACCCTCCTCATGTGTTTAGATATAGTAATATCACTTCTATCTTCAAATTTAGAATATTATACTTTCCGTCATATTTCACCACATCCTGCCCACATCTTTTGAAAATAGTTCTTTCTTAGACTATCCTTAAATTATCCAATTTCATTGTGCCACCTGTGACTGATACAGAGGTGTTTGCTTACTTGTTTTGTGACCTTGTTCAAGTTATCTAACCTCTCTATGACTATTTCTCAACCTGTAAAATGAAGAGAATGATATATCTCCTACATTTATTTTTAAGATCAGAAAAGTACAAAAATCACCCGACACATACTAACTTGCAGTTTTATTCAGGCATTGGACTTATATTCAACTACATGGGCTTAGCCAAAACATAGAAGGACCAACTTTAAGGGACATAATTTTGTTATTCTATAGCTCATTTCCTTTAAAGAGCTTCTGTTCCAAGTTGGTCTTAGTTCTGTTGTGACCCTTCTTCCCTGAGAATCTTGCTGCATTGCCAAAGATTTTGCCATTGAAGATTTGTATCTTATTTTCCACATTGCCCCTGAACAAAAGCCAACTGCTTCACTGATGCTCAACCAAGGAATAGCTCTGGGTGGAAAAGCTGGCTCAGTTGGGCTTATTGAAAAGTTGTAAGTTGGTTCTCACTGTGCTATTCCTATGGGACTTCAATGTAATTTTGACTTTAAATTCTCCTTTCTTTATCAGATAGGACACCTCTGTCATGTAAGGGCTCAGCATAGGAGCTATGGCTCTGTCCTCAAGGTTCACATGGTGAACTCCACCACCAGGGTCTTTTATCTTCTTTGTCCTCATAAACCCAATTCCTGGCACAGGCCCTGGCAAGAAATAGATATGCAACACATAGCTACTGAACCAATGAGGAAAGACATGGGGGAGAAGATGCAGATTATAAAAGCTTTTCAAGATCATCGCAATCCCTACAGAACGTTTCTTTTCTCTGTTTTTCCCCCGATAATGGAGGGCTGGAATGCATGATGGTCAAGGGAAACCAATGGGTTATTGGATGTTCACTTAAAGTCAAATGTAGGAGCCTCAGCTGGAGCCCATCGATGTAAGAGATTTGGGGGATTCACAGATATGAGAAAGAGGTTTTTTAGTGGCTGCTCTACTATATACACTAATTAGATCTCACCAAACTAAACTGGTTGGCCTCTCTGAATCCTTGTTATTTTTAAGTGGGAGGTCCTAGTCCACTCTGGTTCCCTTACTGTTGGTGTAATCTAAGAAGTCTGAGGGTGGGCATTGCAGTGTTAGCACAGGGAGGTGGTCTGACGAGCCAGCCCTACAGCCCTGAGTCTGGCCTGCATTGCCTCCATCTCCTTGACAGTGACCTTCAGTTTACTGAAGTATTTGCATCTCCACCTCTACTTGCAGGGGCAGTTTTCTTGGAATGGGGTAGTCTTTATACCAGTCCCTCTCTTGGAGCAAATTCCTCATTCTTTCTGTCTGGCTCCCTGATGCCATCTCCTAGGGTGTCAAGCAGCTCTAAAGTGCCTACAGTTTGTAAACAATGCTCATGACAGAAGAGATTTTTAATTTTGTTTCTTTAATGTATTTACACGTTACGTGGGCACACTGGGTCTGATCTGTCATCAGTGTTAAGTAACAATGATTAAGGAGAAGATTCTGCTTTGAAAAATAGGTAATTGGACCAGTCAGCCTGGGCTCTTAGTGACTTCAAGACTATGGGACACATGAGTCTTTGAGTAAGTTGATCCTTTAAGACTCATTATTTAATTTATGTGGCTTCTGTTTCCTAGAAAATGAACTTACTTCATAACTATTTAAATCACTTTATTTAAATTTCTAACTGTCCTATATCATCCATTTACTCAACAAATATTAATGGAACTGTGCTATTTTAAGGTCCTGTTCTAGGCTGAGAAGGGAGCCTTGAAAGGGCCACAGACAAGAGTTCCAAACTCTGAAGGGCAGCCAGCCATCAAAATGCATTTATTGAACACTGACTATGTGCCAGAAAATGTTCTAGGCTCCAAGACTACAGCAATGAGTAATGGCTAATCCGGACAAATCCTCTTTCCTCAAGGGCTTATGCTTTTATAGGGGAATATACAAGCAAATCATGGATGAATGGACAGATGGATGGGTGGAAGGATGATAAAAATACATGAGGTAATTTCAGAAAATAATAATTCCTATAAAGAAAAGAAAACAGGATCAACTTTAAATGGAGATCCACCATGGGTGTCCAGGAAAAATTTCCCTGAGAAGATAATGTATGAACTGAGAACTTGCAGGGGCAGTTTTCTTGGAATGGGGTAGTCCTAGAAATAATGAGGAAGAGCTAGTCCTAGAAAGATCTGGGAGAAAATATTCCAAGCAGAAAGGCATTGCACCAAAATCCTGAGGTGACAACACCCTGGGCCTGTTCAGGGGACAGGATGAAGGGCAGTGAGGCTGGAGGGCTATAAACAGGGGACCAAGCAGTGGGGGGGGTGGAGGCTGGCCTGGAAAGCTGCAGAAGTTTAGATTTTATTCCAAATTTAAATTTAAAACACAGGATGGTTTCAGATAGGAGCGATTTCTAATCAGCTTTCATTTTGAAAAATTTCTCCGGCAGCTCTGTGAAGAACAGCCAACTACCGAAGCAAAGGAAGCAGCAAAGGCATGGCTGGGGGCTTGTCAGAGCAGGAGGCAGCAGGGAGATGTGGGGATATGGGGTGTATTCTAGAGACTCTATCCAATGCAGTAGCTGCAAGCATGTCCTGTGTGACTCTATGTACATTTATGAGTTAAAATTAAATGCAATTAAAAATTCAGCCAGGTGTGCTGGTGCACGCTTGTAACCCCAGCAGCTCAGGAGGCTGAGGCAGGAGGATTGTGAGTTCTAAGGCAGCCTTAGCCACAGCAAGGGGCTAAGCAACTTGGTGAGACCCTATCTCTAAATAAAATACAAAAAAGGGCTGGGGACATGGCTCAGTGGTTGAGTGCCCCTGGGTTCAACCCCCAGTACCCCCACCAAAAAAAAAAAAAAATCAGTTCTTCAGTCACACTAGCTGCATTTCAGGTACTCTGTAGTCACATGTGGTATGTGGCTTCCTTCTTGGAAGGCGCACATTGAGAGCATTTTGGTCATCGCAGTGAGGTCTACTGGACGGAGCTACTGAAACAGAAAAGCCACAAAGGCTTGATACAGACTAGCTGGAAGAGCAATAGATAAAGAAAACGCAGGGATTCAATGCCCAACAAGTCCTCAGGAAAACAGAAAGGAACGGAAAACAGTCTTTAAAAAAAAAAAAAAAGAAAGAAACTGAGGCAAAGCCGATGATGTGACGGCTACCCTCATTTCTGCTGGATTATTGGATTTTTCACAGACTGGCACATTCTGACCTCCACATTCCACATTCCTTCTGTATCTAGGCTTTCATCTTGACATCTTCCTAGAAGGTCCTAGACCTTTATTCTGAATATATTAGACAGTTGGACTTTGATTACAAGTATTAGAAATCCATTCAAACTAGCTTAACTTTTAAAGAGTTTTAAAGATCAAGGTGTAACTCGGAAAAGCCAGCGGCTGCAATCACAGCAGGTGTGGTAGGACCTGAAGCATTGTGAGGGAGTTAGAGAGTTTCTCTCCACCTCTGAGAAACTCTCTGGCCTATTTTTCTCTATTACAGGTGAGCTTCTCTGCTCTTGTAAATCAGATCAGTCCCTGCAAAGAGCCACAACCTTGAGGCTACACCGACTTCTACTAACCTGAGTTCTTTTTTGAAATTCAAGGAGAAACTTGGATTGTTCCGGCTTCACCTGGTATAGTCAGCCATGCTGCAGGGGCTTGTGAAACCTCGGATATCCAGGATTGCATTTTCATGCAAGAGGTTCATTAGGAGGTGAGTGTAAACAGAGGAAATGTCAGGCAGAGAAGTAATTGGTATTTCAGTTGGAGTGTCCTGTCCCTGCTCTGTATGCACAGAATCTACTGGAATATTATACCAAAGCTATGACCAACCAGACAGGAACCTATTAATTAGTTATACATTTATTTACAGTTAGTTTAGTGTTCTGGAAAACACGATTCCTGCGTTTTAGGCGTTTACCAAATGCCACATGTTAATTAAGCAGAATCCTTATCTTTTTTAAAAATAAAATGTTTATATGTTGATGAACCTTTATTGAATTTA
Organism: Urocitellus parryii; assembly: GCF_045843805.1. NCBI lineage: Eukaryota > Metazoa > Chordata > Mammalia > Rodentia > Sciuridae > Urocitellus > Urocitellus parryii. Next base: position 28,061,312 of record NC_135543.1, read on the forward strand.
TTTATCTTTATGTGGTGCTGAGAATCAAACCCACTGCCTCACACATGCTAGGCCAGCACTCTACCACTGAATCACAACCCCAGCCCCAGAATCCTTATGTTGATGGGCAGGAACCAAAGGAATAAGTCAGAATCATTCAGCCTTTGGCCAGTGTTATTACAGATAAAGAGAGAGGGCACAAGAAACTGGTAACCGCATATGAGTCATAGGGAAATAGCCATTCTTGTCCCCATGACCATTTGGGCCTTGTCTGGGCTCATCCTTAATTCTTTGCTCTGAATTCAGGTGGGCTTCTGTCATCTTGGAGCACTTCAGGTAGTTTTTTTGGTAGGGCATGCTCAGACTTGAAGTTTTATTTTCATCCTTTATCCCTTAGCACAGTTTCTGTTGCGTAGTAGATGTATAAACATATTAAATAGATGGACGGATGGAGAATGATCTCAGGCTCTGGTGAAAAGTTTGGAATCCCCATGAGCTTCACTTTCTGTCCCTGGAGGGGCCATATCCTCTTCTTTACCCATGTGCTCACACTCTCTTACCAGTCTCTTTCAACACCAGCTGACTGATATTGGCATTTGGTTCTTCAACATTTGTATTACATGGGTAATCAGCAAAAGGCTAACTAAAGGTTCATGTTCACCTAAGCCTGAGAGACTGACTGGTTCTCAGTATTCCAGGTAAAATAAAACACCTTCCTCTAATGGTGCAAATGCACATTTAATTTTTTAAAAACCCGACTTTCCTGGAGGTGGAACGAGTTAAATTGCTTATAACAAAAGATGGGTTCTCCTGGTTTTGATTTCTGTTCCGAAACAGCCATTAGGCAGTTTTTTCACCTGTGTTGGACTGTTGCTGAGCATTAGGGACACTGTACCAAAGGCCGGGAAACTGCTAATTAATCCTACAGGAGACTGTAGAGACACATTTCGTCCAGCAATTGCTATTTAAAAGCCTGTTGTGAGCGAGTGCACTTGGGCTAGAGTTCATGGATGAGGTGTAACGAGAACTCCACAACCTGACAGTGCACAGTCAGCCCACAGCCTGAAGCAATCTCCCAGGAAACAGCTCTAAATTGGCCAGGTTGCAACAGACACCTTTTAACTATGCACCCCGCCCCCACCCTGCCCCAGTCATTAACACTAAGTTCCAAACTTGCTCTGCCGTTCTGCACAGTGCACCCTGTGTACCTTCTCTGGCTAAGCTGGCATTTATTAAGGTAATAAGAAAGCAGTGAATAGATGGGAAACGTGCACTTCGGGTCATCGACTCCGTACCATCCTCTCACTCCAGCCTGTTTTCTGCACAGCAGGCTTTGGCTTGAATGACCCCACTTCTCACTGAGCTCCAGGAATAGAAACAGTCTCAGTTTCCTTCAGTGTCTTCTGTGTTTCTCCTTGGGGGAAAATCGGCTTTTTGAGCTTTTCTCACCCTAATGGAGTGAGCTTCTGAGAGATGGGCTCCCAAGTTCTTTGAGAGTAAATGCATCTTGAAGACACAAGAAGACATGGTACAGTCACCCACATGGGTCAGAAGCACTAAAACGTTCTGCAGCATTCAATGTGATTCGATTTAGTTCACTGAATGTATATGGATCACCTAGGCTTGTGTCAAGGGTTACAATTCTTTGAGAGCTTACTACATCCCAGGCACCAGGACTGGAGCATTATATGAGCCAGGACGTTTCATCTTTCCTGCTCTAGGAGGGCACATTACAATCTGCATTTTAGATACAGGTAATGGAGGGGCTCAAAAACCTGGCCAATTCACACAGCTAGAGATGGCTTTGAAGCCAGCATCTTCCATCTACACCTAAGCCTGAGTTCACTCCTGTTTTCCAGTTGTTCCATGATTGCTGAAAAGGCACAGAGCCAATGCAAGCCAACTCAACCAGGAATGAATGGGCACAGTATTGTTTAACAGGAAGGAAGGAGAGACCAACCCAGTAGGAGCCTTAAGGGGAAGGAAGCAGGAAGGGAAGAGCCGGATGTTGAGGTTCAGTCCTGCTACTTTCCTGACTTCCTACAAGGCAGGGTGACATTGGCAGTGAGCACTCTGAGCCAAGCCCCCTCCCTACTTCGTCTCCAACCCCCCAGGAAAAATCCTCCCTCTATTTATGGTGTCCCAGGTTGTCTGCCCTGTCTCCTCTGAAGACTCACCAATTCTGACATTTTTCACTTAATTTAACAAGTATTTATAAAGACCTATTATGTGCATTAAATGCACGCTTCCTGCTTGTAAATAGCAATTCAATGATCTAGTCTGCATGTGTAAAACAAAATACATATCAGATTGTTCTTTTGTCTTAACAAAACAGAAAAATTGGTTTAAAAATTATAGTACCATTGTCACGCAGGGGACTATTCTGCAGCACAGGAAAAACATCTCCTAGATAAATGAAAAAGCAAGGTGCATAATATTTACTTTGCTACCATTTGTGTATGTGTGTGTGTGTGTGTCTGTGTGTGCGTGTGTGTATACCTGCATGTATTTGAACTGTGCAAGGATACCCAAGAGATCAGGACATTTGTTTTCTCCAGGAGGGAACAAATTGGACGGTTGAGGAACAGAGATGAAGAAGACTCTTCTCTGAATAGTAGCGTTTATCAAACTACCTGTGAGGGTTAAACTACCTATGGTCTGTCTTCATCCACTACAGCTCATGGATAGTAATAGGATAATTTTCAGGTGTCTCTGCAACTAACTCTAGGTACCACTTAGCATGTGAACTTGACAACTTCCAACTGGTTTATTCCCTTTTCCTGAACCAGAGACCACTGGCTTTATACTTAGATGTTGAGACAATCTCACATTGCTGTTAAAATTTGTAACTTCTTAATTCATATTCTGAATTTCTGTGCACCAGTAAAACACAGTTCATGAACCATCATTGCCCTACATCCTTTTACACTCTTAACTTTGGATATAAGATCAATTTAAAATAATTTGCTGTTTCAAAAAAGACCAGTGATTCGCCCTTAGCAGTACAACCTTGCCCAGAGAGAGGATAGGCTTGCTGATCTTAGATTGCCTTGGATCCTCTCTTCTAGCACCAGCCCTCAGCAAAACTGTGAGATGGCCCACATTTGTCTCTGGTCCTGTGACAGATGAGCTCCCGGCATTCCATCTCCCCTCTCAAAGAACTGCCTTATGGTTTCTCCCTGGGCCTCTCTGGCACTTAACGTGGCTGTCAACTCACTCTTACCCAGATGTGCAGTCCTAATGCAGTCATAAAGCATTTCCCTTCCCATGAAAACAGATGAATTGAAAATACAGTTCCCAGAGTGAAGGAAAAAAGGCCTCAGTATCAGATGACCGTGGTTTAGCTCTGGTCAGCCTCCAGGGAGTGTGCATAAGGAAACTGACGAATCCCGGGGGAGTGGAGTCCAGACACAGGGGCTCTGTAGACTGTTCGTGGCAATGAACATGTCCTTGAGAATCACAACACAGTGGAGGCCCAAAGGCAAATGTTGGCAGGGCCCATCTGAGCACTGACCAAAGGAGACACGTTCCGACTTGAGAACAAATCCTCCAAGGTCCGTGTGGCAAGCATGTCCCTATTGCAGTGACATGGCAGCATCAGGCTTGACCTCCTGCTCACCACCACAGAGCTTGTTCCTCTGTTCTCATGACATATGGATGGAGCAATCTGTTAATACAGGTTGTATCACCATGTGTCTTTGCCTACAGGGGGAGAATATGTTGGCTCTTCTGCTGTCTCATTATAAATTGCTAAGCTGGCTCGCTGTGGTTCATATTTCAGGCTCCTGCAAACCCACAAATGTGAATCGACTTTGGAGATGCAGATCCACTTTTGGTCAAGAGGAAAGCTCAAGCGTATGAGCACATAAAGCTGAAGCACCAATCGTGAGCTGGGGTTATGCCAGCAGGGCAAAGCCACCAGGGAGGCCTGGGGCAGCCAGACAGTGAGAGGCCAAGGGGCCAGCGTCACAATGACTTTCTCTCAAATTTCTCAAGTTCTTTTGGTCAAAGCAGAAGCTCTGGACGTAATCCTCAGGCTTCTGTACTGGTTTGGATTTGGCATGGCTCCGCAGTGGAATGAGTGTGTCTGACATGCAATTACACACTAACAATGGCTGTATATTTAAGACCATGTTAGAAATTCCCCATGTCAAAATGGCCAAGACAAAAAGCCCTATAGTTATTAAAATCTGTTTTAAATTTTAAAAAATTTAGGAGATAATCCATGTACATGTTTCAAACGTTAACATGTATTTTAAAAGTACAGTGAGATTTCCCACTCCTGCTCTGTCTGCCCAGTCTCCATTTCTCCCAACAAGTAATCACTATGATTAAGTCACTCTCCATTCTTGTAAACAGTTTGGCATATAAAAGCCATATAAAAATATAGAAAGTGGTAGAGAGATTGCCTGGTACGTGTGAGGCCCTGGGTTCAATCTCCAACCCTGTATATCTTGATGACATTTTTATCATATATTGTGATTTTTCCACAGTAACATAAAAAAAATATATTTTTTCCAAATATTTCATAATTCCTGTAATAAGGAAATTAACATTGCAGGATTTAGCATTTAATAGACACAGCTTTATAACTTACTCTTTATGTGTTTGGGGTAAGTTTCTTAACTTTATTAAATTTTTACCTTCTAAATCTGTAAAATGAGGGCAAAAAAAATACCCAGCTTACCAGGTTTTATTGGCTCTCTTTGTATTTATATATCCGGAGCCCTTATTATGATAAGGCACATGACATTGACTAGTCCCTCCAGGGGACTTCAGCTCTTTCATTTCTAAGTCAGAGAAGAATTAACCTGGATAGTTTACAAAGTGTTGTTGGTATAATTGTTAGAATTTGCCACCCTCAAGAATTCAATAAGCTTTCGATTTGTTTATATAGTCATGTACTGCATAGGGACATTTCAGTCAATGTCAGGCCACATATACAACAGTGATCCATGAGATATAGTGGATACGGAAAATTCCTATTGCCTAGTGATGTCATACCATCACAACATCCTTGCACAACCCGCTCTTCATGTTTGTGGTTTAGAAACAAATCTACTACATTGCCAGTAACTTAAGGATAGAGTCCATACATAATATGCAGTGCATAAAATACTTGAAAATGATAATATATGACTATGCTACTGGTTTTATTGTAAAATAAATAAAAATAATATATTATATTGTTATTGTAGATTGTACTCTTACTTAATAGAAAACAAGTTTATTGTCAAAGAGTACTCCAGGTTATACCAGCAGCAGCCCCTTATACATCTCTTGTTTGCCATATGTTTTAGTCAATTTTTTTTTTCTGCTGTGACTAAAATGCCTGACAAGAACGACTAGAAGAGGAAAAGTTTATTTTGGTGCTCAGTCCCTAGATGGCTAACTTCATTGCTCGGGGCCAGAGGTGAGGCAGAACAATATGGTGGAAGAATGTGACAGAGGAAAGCAATTCAGGACATTGCACTATGAAGGGGAGGGAGGAGGTATCTCCTCACCATAGACAAAATATAAGTTCCAAGGGTATGCCACCATGGACCTGCCTCTCCCTGTCACATTCCACCCGACTATGTTACTACCCACTTAATTCCCAGGGGGATCAATGCACTGATTAAGGCTCTCATAATCCAATCATTTTACCTCTAAACTCTCTTGCATTGGCTTACACATGAGCTTTTGGAAGACACTTCACATCTAAACCATAACACCAGCTCTTTCTTGCATCATTTTCTCTTGTCCTTGACTTAATTTTGTGTTATTTGGCTCATTGCAGCCCTAATAGATGTAGAGGTGGCCATATCATTTAGGTATAAGTAAGACCACTCTATGGTGTTTGAATAATAAGAAAACCATCCACAGGCACATACCTTCGAACATATCCTTGTCATAAATGACACATACATTTTTATTCGATGTGCCTTTATTATGTGCCTGCTTTGTACAGAGATATTAGAGGGAGAAAGTGAATGAGGCAGGTCTCCTTTCTTGAGAATGATTTAAAGGTCAGGTGAAGGCAGGGAAAATATAGGGCCAAGGAAAGGAGACAGAAGAAATGTTTTTCTTCAAATGCTTCATTTGAAGGAGATGGACATAAAGTTGTATCCAGGACAATGGAGTTGGATCTGAAACCTGCCCCAGAAGTGCAGTCAATGTTGATGAATCCCTATGGGTTTGCTGGCAGCAGGGAATGCTTGGTAATGGGTAATGTCTTTTATCTGAGGGCTGAGATGGGTAGAAGGAAGCCCCCCCCTCTTGGACCACAGGCACGACAAGCAATAACACAGGTACTGAGAAAATCTGATTGGTTCATCTTTGAAATCACAATTCGGTTTAATCCCAGTTGCTTACAAGTATTAAGCACCTACCAGCTATGTAACCTTGGGTCAATCACCTCAATGCTTCAGTTTCCCTATCTGTAAAATAGAAAAGGCATAGAAGTCTACTTCCTAAGACTGATCATAAGACTAAATTAGTTAATAAGTTAAAAGCAATTAAAACTTGGCATATAATATGTCCTGTTTAAATATGTCCTGTTTAAATATCTTGCCAATTGTTATTTTTAATTGGAGTCAGGAACAGCGTTAATCACTAGAGGAGCTATGAAGAGCCATAAAATAATGTCCTTACTTCCAAAGAGAAGGAGCTACATGAATGTTCACACTGCTGTTTTTTAGACTAACATTTAGTTACATTTGGGAAGTATTCACTTACACTTTCTAAGATAGAGTACCCTGATTCCTCCAGATCACCTAGGTGATGAAGCTATCCATCCTGACTTTAGATTAATTTAAATCTTTAACATTGCCTGTCATCAACTATTGCCTGCAAACAAAGAAAACTGATCAGCACTTTCCAAATAGAATGAAGAACCACTAGACAAAATAATTAGATGTCCCTGGATGCAATGCCAAAATGCTATTATTGCATCTTTACTGGGGAGTCCAGGAAGATAAAATACTCACTGCATTCTTTCCAGAATGACGCAACCCATATCAAGATGGGCACTGACCCACTTCTACAGTTTTAGGTCACTTGTAAACACTCCCACAAGATGGAATAGGGAGGTGGCCATTGCTCTCAGGGGAGCTCTTGATGGAACCTTGCTTCTAGTTGAAATAAAATAGCTTTTTGATCAACTCTGAGACAAATGGCCAATATCTCAACTCAGAGATTTCTTTTGTTACTATCCTCAGGCATCCAAGCTAAAAGGAAAGAATGAGGAAAATGTATAATTGTGTGTGTTACCCCTTCTCTGGCCTCTTCCAATCTCTCTCCTTCTCTTCCCCCTCCACAAACCATCAGAAACACAAAAATGTTCAGGAGTCAATTAGAGCAAAACCAGCTGAAAGTGGGTGATTTGCAGTTGTATATATGGGACCAATTGCTGTGATAAATGTTCTTTTAAGTAGCCAGTTTTGCAAAGGATATAGACTGTTTACGTATGATTAATTAAGAAATAATTATCTTTGACTGGGTGAATATGAGACAATAAATGGACCATAAAATCTAAATAAACACTCAGGCTGCTGCCTTTACTTTCAATTGGTGCCAGGGAGATTTATGATTTGTATAAAAGACATGATAAACTCTCCCTTCATCCACCCACCATTTCCAAAATCCAAAGGCCCAGTGAGATTATGGTCGACACCATTCTTTGTTTATTCCACATTGGCTGTCTCTGAATGTGTCACATCCAAAGAGAGTGCTCATGTACCATTATTATGATACCCTCGTTTCCCATTTGTCAAATGCCATATCCTAGAAGTCACCATCAGTGACTTCCTCTGCCACATCTTTATCTTTTTACCCGGCTTGTAGAAATAGCCCAGCAAAGTTTCCTCAAGATATCTCTCTCTCTCTTTCTCTCTCTCTCTCTCTCTCTCTCCCTCTCTCTCCCTCTCTCCATTTCAGTCTATCATGGACAGGGACTCTACTACGAGTGAGCAGCCACTGTGAGCATGGTATTCTCATGCTCAGAAGCAACCCAGAAAACCTTCCCAAAAGTTCAATGTCTTTCCTCCATCTCCCCCCACTTTTTTTTTTTTCTGGTTGAAGAACAAATCTGGACTGTTTAGTCTGGAATTCAAGTCTCTATCTTTCATGAAATTATGCATTTCATAACACCAATCACTGCACCCTTACATATGACAGGCATGTATTAGGAATGTAAACACAAGTAGTATGTGTTCCTTGACTCATGGGTTTTATAATTCTAACAGGGTATAGAAATATGTAAACAAACACATAAGTGCACCATAGCTGAGCTGAAGAGAAGGAAGTGGTACAGGCCATGTTGGACTCACAAACAGTACAGCATGTTATTCTTCTAAGGAGAGCCTAGAAAATCTTATACCAAGAGAGTGGAAGTTTCAACAAGGAAGATGAACTGCATTACCTGGAAGATGGCGAGAGAATGTCCAGAATACTAGGTAGGAAAGGTAAGTGATGTAATGGGAATAAGATAAGAAAGTAAGTTGGAGAGAAAAGCAGATGCCCCCGAATGCCATTTAAAGAGGTAAGTTTTATGCTAATAGAGCCAAGGAGATCCAAAGATAGGTTATAAGCTGGGAATTAACATTATTGATTTTTCATTTTGCAAAAATTACTCTGAGGGGCTAGGATTATGGCTCAGTGGTAGAGCACTCGCCTAGCATTGCGTGGGGCTCTGGGTTCAATTCTTAGCACCACATAAAAATAAAATGAATGGAATAAAGGTATTGTATCCAACTACAACTAAAAAATAAATATTAAAAAATTACTCTGATTACACATGTGCAGGTAGTTGTAGGACAAGGAGGGTATAAGGGGGACTGTTCAGGAAAAGAGAATCCATAAAAAGGATGCTGAGATCCAAACAGTAATTCACAACAGTGCATTTGAAAGAACGTTGACTTAGGAGCTATATGCAACTGGGATGTTATTTGAAAACTCTGTGACCCATTCTAAGTCATTTAACATGCCTATGCCTAAGTTTATTCAGCTGTAAAATGCAAATAATATTTTCTATGTCTCGCGGCTCTTGTGATGATAATCAAAAATAATTTTCAAAAAGTGTAGAGCACAATATTTCATATATAGGGACTAATAAACATTAGCTAATGCAAATGTACATAAGCCCATAAGCATTTCTGAGTTTCCTGCCATCTTTTAAATCACAAAAATAGGAAGAAGATGCAAGGAAGTGAGTGATGTGGAAGGAGCAGGGTCAACGGGTGGGACTCAGTCCCCAATTTCATAATTAAAGTTCAAGTCAAGGGAATCAAGAATGCACCTCTCTTTTTTTAGACAAATGAATGAACATGTAACTAAGGACAGGAGGAGATTTGGGGACAAGGCAATAAATTCAAGTGGGGATATTCAGAAGGCAGTTTGACAGGAGTATCTGGGTTCAGTTCAGAAGCATGGGTACATAGTAAAGACATGACAGCCCAGAGCATATCCATGTCAACTGCAATTTCAGAATTAGTTGAACTTGCCTAGGGACAGAATGCAAGGTGAAGAGAGAAGTTGTCCTTACAAGAACCCTGACATTCAGACAATTGGGTGGGCAAGAAAAGCCCATGAGTGCCTAGTAGAATCTGCAAACTGGACACAGATACAAGGGAATGAGAACACTGAGGAAGAAAACTACCTTGGATAAAATCAAATGTACCAAAAATATTACATAAGATAGTCATGGAATCATATCCACTTGAATTAGAAGGCTAGAAGTAGTTGAAGGACATTTGCTAAAGCAGTTACTTTGTCTTGTGAGGACCAAAACCTTGTTACCATAACCAAGAAATGAGCAGATGAGACAATGGCCAAGAAGAGTGGAAAATGTGATTTGGAGGAGGATGTGATAAAAGAGAAAGGCATGTAGGGAAAGGATAAGGACTGAAGGATGTTTCAAAAGATGGCGGGAAACTAGGAAGTGGTAATGAACTTTGGTCAATGAGTTGTGGATAAATAGTTTAAAAACATAGGCAGAAGAGGAAATAACTGTTGGATGAAGGCAGAAGAGGAAGAATCCAGATTTATAGGAGAAAGTAGCAGAACATGAATTCAATGTTGGGAGGAAATGCTTCTAAGTGTGCCAGGTGTGACGGGCAGGGTGCTCCCCTCAAGGATGCACATCTTAGAACCTGTGACTGTGTCATGTTATCTCGCAAACAAACTTTGCTGATTATCCAGGTTTCTAATTTTCAGAGAGGGAGGCTGTCCTGGCTTATCCAGGTGAATGCAATCTAATCAGAGGCGTCCTGACAAGTAGAGAACTTTCTCTGGCCAATGTCAGAGAGATGTGGCAGAAAGAGAAATGGGAAGAGGTAAGAAAGACCATGAAAAAGATGATTTCATAACTTTGGAGAAATTGGAAATGGAAGAGGGTGATTACCCACTGTTACTGGAAGGGGCCACAGAAAAAGCACAAGAGGAAGTGCAGGAAGCAGGTTCCAGGGGCAACGCCAGGCCCTGAATGACAGCCAGAAGGAAATAGGAACCTCAGTCTTTAAGTTGCAGGGAACTGATGGGGGCTACCATCTGAATGAATTTTGAAGCAGATTTACCCCCAGGTTCTCAGAAAGGAACACTTTCTCACTGGCACTTGAATTTTGGTCTTGTGATATTAAACAGAAGATTCACCTGGAATTCTGACCCAGGACTGATTGCTGAATTTGTGGTCATTTGTTATAGCAGCAAGAGCAAACAAATACATCTGTTGGCAGTCTACAGGGAAGAGGACTAAAGGGGCCATGAGTGTCCAAAGACCAGCCCATTTTCAGATTCTCATCTAGCAGGACTTTTGACCTGCCCTAACGGTCTCTGAGTTCTTACTACAAGTTTATGCCACAAACATGCAGGTAATGATTGTCCAAAAGGAATGCTAATGTTGATACACACAAGAGTCCAACCGCTTCCTTCAGTGCTATTTCTGCTGCCCCTTGTAGCTGCACACCTCCCCATTCACCCTTCTCTCTAAGGTTTCTTACTTGTGATTGTTATTTCCTGGAATCCATATTGACCTATTTTCTCTGTGGTTTTTCAAGAGTTGATCCAAAGGAGACAAACAGAGACTGTCCAATTTCTCCATCGTGGCTGATTGGAATCTTTGATTCCATTGGATGTGCCAGGATCTGCCAATCCCATTAAATTGGACATACAATAGGTGATGTCCTGTGGTTTAGCAAAGAAGCAAAATGGATCATAATGATAACTGCTTAAGAGTCCCCAGTTCATGAGTGACAGAGGGTTGAATTTCGTTATTTCTAAGTCTGAAATTTGTTATGTTGATAAGGGTAACTTGCCACCACACAAAGATTTGCATTTTCAGTCTCCTAACTTAAAGAGCTAGCTGGGCACTGTGGTGCATGCCTATAATCCCAGCAACTGGGGAGGCTGAGACAGGAGAATTGCACGTTTGAGACTAGGCCCAGCAACTCAGCAAGATCCTGTCTCAAAATAAAAAATAAAAAGGGCTGGGACTGTAGCTCAGTGGCAAAGTGTCCCTGGATTAGAATTGCAGTAGCTAATAAAACAAAGGACAAAGCTGACCCTGGGTGAAAATATTTAAAGAGCTGGAGGTCTTTAGGGCCGACAAGGTATCCATGTCCTGTTGAGAGCTTCCTGTTATGCCAACAGGAGGGGCAGGCTCAAAGCATGAAGGGAAAAACACTGAACATTATGATAATAAAGCCACGAAGTAACTGAACTCTATACATCTTTCTCAAGCCCAGGATTTCATTGTTCTTTGCAATAGTAGCACTGGATGATTATGTAGAAAAGAGATAGTTTTTTAACAGTGATAAAGCCCTGGGTTTGAGCCTGTGGTCCAAAAGTTACCAGCTGCACAATTATAACTCACTGAAGTTTCCATGACTTAGTTTCCTCATCGGGAACCTGGGGATAATAATGCTTTTCCAGTGGCAGATGTCTGAACAAGATGATCCCTTAGGGTCCCTCTCACCCCTGCTAAATGTGGAATCCCGTGACTCCCAATTTGCTGTTGCAAAGGCTCTGTTGTAGACAATAAGATTGGGAGCCACGCCACGGGAAGAGATCTTCCCCAATGAAAAATAAACTAACGTCTTTTTGGCATTTAAGTAAATCTGACTTCTTCAACATTTCCCTTTAGTTAGCCCCGTTTGACCGTGAACTTCCAAGTTACCTCCCCGTGAATGAATCATGTTCTATCCCAGATCTGCGTTGTCATTTCATGTCACAGAGGAACTCCATAAAGCTAACACATGACCCAGGTGTCAAAATACCACTTCAGGAAATAACTCGGAAATGAATTTTGATCACCAGGACACAGTCCATCCATTCAGCCCAGGGAGTCTGAGTGCTTCCTGAGGCTCACTTGGCTCTGAAATACATCCTAAAGTAAATCTGGAGGAAGCAATTAATTGTGTAAAATAACACAAAGATTTTACCCTGAATGGCAGGATCACGTTGGTTCAAATCCCCTTGGGAATTTTATAAGAGTTTTCTTTTCCATAGTGAGGAAATCTACACCCGCCACAAAAATGACCATTGGTCAAACCACTGCTGGCCTAGACGGCATGGTGGGAAGCCCTGATGGGACCGTCCACACAGTCTGCCTTTATTCTTTTTTCCCCTCTGAGTCTAGAAGGATGACTTCTTTCCCCTTCTTTGCCTCTTCTTTCCTTCCTTTTTACTTGTGTTCTTCTTTAGGTACAGGATCTTCATTCTCCTATATCTACCATTTTTGATTTATTGACTGAGATCTGCCTATTTTCTAAGAGCAGATTTGGGTAGGGAGATGTGAAAGCTTTTGCTTAGGTAAGGCCCTGGAGAAAATAAAATGGAGGGAGCCCATAACATAGAAATTACAAAAATTAATAGGTGAACAGAATTAGAATAGGAGGTAGGCCTTTCCTGTACCAAGACTCTAGCAGTCTATGAAGACCACTGCTAAGGCGCCTACCACTACAAACACTGCTACTAGTAATAATAATGAAAGCTCATCTGAAGTTCTGTAACTTTCAGGTTTTCAATGTGCCTTCCATTTTCTATTCATTGGACCTCCCCTTGCATAGGCAAGCAAGTAGGGAAGCCTTGGTATCATCATCCCTCACTTTGCTTACCTAGGAGAGATGAGATGGCACTGATATCACTGTCATGTCCAGTAGATATTTGTTTTGAACAAATCTCTAATCATGTTGCAGTTGAGCTTCCAGGGGTCTGGGCACTTGTGTGTCTGGGTTTAGGGAAGACCACAGGCTCAGCATTCCTCTTGTATACTGTCACCAAAAAGAGGAGTAGACAGAGGTGTTGTTTTCATTGAAAATCAATTCACCCGACGAACATGAGAGCCCCGCAACATGGCACCCAAATGGGGGCCAATTTCCTGCGATTTTCCGCAGAATTACCTCCATTTGCCTTCACAGTCAACTAAGCTTATCTCATGGAGAAAACAAGGTCCAGCATGGTTGGGTTATATTCTAATGCCAACTCTCAAATGTCCTGTTGTCTTGACAGCTTGTGAGACAAATAAGGAAAATGCTGCCCGTGTTGGAGGTGCCAACCGGACTGTATACATCAAAGCGTCCGGGATCTGCTGCCAGGTAGAAAAAGATGAGCATGCCAGACTCAGATCAGGCCAAACAAGGATCTCCCAGAAGGAAGTCAAAGACTCTGGGGAGACAAATAAAACAGAACAGACCAAAACCAACAGATTTCAGTCTTCTTTGAAGGAAATCATATGATTTTAAGATGTCCTGAGTTATTGAAAGCCTACAAGTTCTACTGTTGAGTCATAAATACACACTGTAGGGTCCAAGTTCTGTTTTAAGTTTTCAAAGAATGTGCACCTGCAGGATCTCACTTGGTTCTCATATAACCCAGGAAAAAAATTATAAGGCAGTTTGTCCCCATCTTCTTGGGCAGGGTGACACTAAAACACAAACTTGTCTAGATGGTTTGGCCAAGGCCACACATGAATTGGCTATGGCGTCTGGCCTTGAACCAGGTCTCCTGATAAGTGTCCAGGGACTTTCTTTCCTGCCTATGTTCTGACTATTTTGTGTCTTGGGAATTAGCTCTTTTCTTAGCCCTTGTGAAATGGATTTTAGTGGTTTCTCTAAGGTCTTAGGGAAAGGTACTAGCATGAAGTCACAATTCAAGATTTTCAGGCATTTGCTGACACTGCAGGGAACATGGGATTACAAGTGTTCTTGTTTAAAGAACGACTACTTGGAAGTCTGAGGCTGGAGGATTATGAGTTCTAGGCCAGGCTGGGCAACTTATTGAGACTGTCACAAAATTTTTTAAAATAAAAAAGACTGGGAACAGAGCACCCCTGGGTTCAATCCGCAATACTGGGAGGCGAGGGAAAAAAGCAACATGTTCCTTCATAAATAGGCCCAGGGTCTATAAAAAAGTAAATCCCACAGACTTGGGGGCAACTAACTTGCTCTGTCCCAGGCTCTGATCCACCTTTCTCCACACCTGTTCTCAGGAATTAATGTCCTTTATTTTTCATACTTAAGCATGTTCCAGAATTCCTGAATCTGAGACTTCTATTTTATATAGCACTACATTCCTTCTTCTCAATCCAGAGCCTATTATCCAATTTTACTTTGTCAGCCTCTCTGTTCCTCCCTTTTAAATTATATTGTCACTCCTATGAATTTTGACTTTTTGACTTTAAGTTCCTCCCTGGGCTGATGTTTTTGGCTTTTCCCTGGACCCACCACGCTGTCTCTTTGCTTCTTTCCTCCCTGGTTCTTCATAAATGCCTGAGTTTTTTAACTGATTGGACCCACGGACTCTAATTCATTCAATGAATCCTTGTGGGACACCTACCAGCCGTCGCTGCATGAGCCTGTGCTGTCTCAGCATTGTTGGAGGGACTGGTGTCTTTATTCTTGGTCTAGTGAAGAGAGAAGCCACTGAGGCATTTTATCTTAACATCTTGTCTCTATTTCAGCAGTTCCAAGGCAGAATAAATGGAGTTGGAGAGCCGTCTCTATTTGGAAGGATGTTGGTATGACTGCTTAATAGATTTGGGAGGAGGCCTCTATTGCAATTCTTCATTTCCTTTGTCTATTGTTGCAGGTTTTCATTAACCTTTGAGGTTGTCTGCATATTGTGGTTTGCATTTTAAGCATTTTCTGGTTTTGAAACTGCCTAGCAAATAATTTCTTCTGATCCAACTGCTTCCCTCAATTACTATTATATTTAACTCTTTTGTAAAGTAACAAATCCCACACCCCTTGACTATCTCAGGGCACCATCCCACTCATCTGTGGCCCTTAGGGTTCCAGATGTTACTTAGGAACTGAACTTCAATGTCATTGAGGAAAAGATCTGCTAATGTAGACTTCTGCTTCTCTCCCCAGCTGGGCAGTCCTTTTGCTTCTTTCAGTTCTAGCTGAAAGGAAAAAAAGAAAGAAAGGAAGAGAGAAGAAAAATGGAAGGAAGTGAAGGATGGAAGGGTAGGTGAATTGACAGATACTTTGTACATTTGCCGTGTGACTCTATGAACATAGTGGCTTATATCCCAGCATCCTTCTCTAAACCTCTTACATGCAAAATTTCTGCATTATTGTCCAATTCAGAATGATCTTTGATAACCTCAGTCACTCAATTATTAGCACTTTCTAGATTTTGTTCAAAGACAATCCTAAACAAAAATATTAATATAGCAATTTTGTATTATAGTAATAGTAAAAATAGTTAAAAATTGTGAAAAATTACTTAAACACCAGGAATTACAAAAAAATAAATCTTTTTTTTTTTTTTTTTTTGCATTCTGTCACTTATTTTTCCTGCAAGGGCATGTGGTGAGTCTGTTATACCAACTGACAGAAGAGGAGCTGTGGTGTTGGGCAAGGTAACTTGTCTTCTCAAGGTGACACCACTAGATAATGGCTGAACAAGACTGAATCCAGGTCTCTCTGATTCCTGGGTCTTTCTTTTCTCTTCAATGTTAAGCCACTTACACTGTCCACTTCATTTCCTTACCTTTTTATCCTTCGAACTTAGCTCCCTGCCTCTCCTCTTATAGATCTACCTGTCCCACCCTAGCACCATTTGAAAGTCTTTTTCCCTCTATTCTGTAACTTCCTGTCCAGAAAGTTCTTTGCTAAACATATTTGCACTGACATAATTCATCAATCCCACGAGTTAACACAACTTATATCCATTTATGATGATTAAATAGAAAAATATTTCTGGCCTTCGTAAATAAATACTAAGCTGGTGAGATCCATGATGGCAGATAACTATTAAGTCAATGTAGATGACAAATATCAATAATTGCAATGTGACAACATGTGTTGAAATAAAAAATGTGCAAGGCATCTTGGGAGTCCTGGAGATAGGTTCACGGTCCTGTTATGGGAGGAACATGTGTCAGAGAGACAGGAATGTCAGGGATGGGTCCTGTGGCATGGGTGTGGTTTACCTCCTTTGACACATGGTTATTGAGTACCCATCTTATGCAAAGCACTGGGACAGATGAAGAATCTACACTGTGGAAGCAAAGTAGATCTGGTCCATCATATGGAGCTTCCAGGCTGATGTGGAAAATGACACCAATCACATAGATAAACAAAATAAATATTAAGTATAAATTATCAAAATAAATATTAAGAATAAATTATCATTATATCAAAGAAGACATTTGGTATTTGTTTTTTAGGGATTGACTAGCTTCACTAAGCATAATCTGCTCTAGTGCCATCCATTTCCCTGCAAATTCTATGATTTTGTCATTTTTTATTGCTGCATAGTACTCCATTGTGTATAGATACCACATTTTTTTTATCCATTCATCTATTGAAGGGCATCTGGGTTGGTTCCACAGTCTAGCTATTGTGAATTGTGCTGCTATGAACATCGATGTGGCAGCATCCCTGTAGCATGCTCTTTTAAGGTCTTCAGGGAATAGTCCGAGAAGGGCAATAGCAGGGTCAAATGGTGGTTCCATTCCCAGCTTTCCCAGGAATCTCCAAACTGCTTTCCAAATTGGCCGCACCAATTTGCAGTCCCACCAGCAATGAACAAGAGTACCCTTTTCTCCACATCCTCGCCAGCACTTGTTGTTGTTTGACTTCATAGTGGCTGCCAATCTTACTGGAGTGAGATGGTATCTTAGGGTGGTTTTGATTTGCATTTCTCTGACTGCTAGAGATGGTGAGCATTTTTTCATGTACTTGTTGATTGATTGTATATCCTCCTCTGAGAAGTGTCTGTTCAGGTCCTTGGCCCATTTGTTGATTGGGTTATTTGCTATCTTATTGTCTAATTTTTTGAGTTCTTTGTATACTCTGGATATTAGGGCTCTATCTGAAGTGTGAGGAGTAAAAATTTGATCCCAGGATGTAGGCTCCCTATTTACCTCTCTTATTGTTTCTTTTGCTGAGAAAAAACTTTTTAGTTTAAGTAAGTCCCATTTGTTGATTCTTGTTATTAACTCTTGTGCTATGGGTGTCCTATTAAGGAATTTGGAGCCCGACCCCACAATATGTAAATCATAGCCAACTTTTTCTTCTATCAGGCAAAGAGTCTCTGATTTGATATCAAGCTCCTTGATCCATTTTGAGTTAACTTTTGTGCATGGGGAGAGAAAGGGATTCAGTTTCATTTTGTTGCATATGGATTTCCAGTTTTCCCAACACCATTTGTTGAAGATGCTATCCTTCCTCCATTGCATGCTTTTAGCCCCTTTATCAAATATAAGATAGTTGTAACTTTGTGGATTAGTCTCTGTGTCCTCTATTCTATACCATTGGTCCACCCGCCTGTTTTGGTACCAGTACCATGCTGTTTTGGTCACTATTGCTCTGTAATATAGTTTGAAATCTGGTATCGCTATACCGCCTGATTCACACTTCCTGCTTAGAATTGCTTTTGCTATTCAGGGAGGAAGAGCAGGAAGAAAAGATTAACATTAAACAGAGACATGAGATGGGAGGGAAAGGGAGAGAAAAGGGAAATTGCATGGAAATGAAGGGAGACCCTCATTGCTATACAATATTACATATAAGAGGTTGTGAGGGGAATGGGAAAATAAACAAGGAGAGAAATGAATTACAATAGATGGGGTAGAGAGAGAAGATGGGAGGGGAGGGGAGGGGGGATAGTAGGGGATAGGAAAAGTAGCAGAATACAACAATTACTAATTGGGCATTATGTAAAATTGTGGATGTGTAACCGACGTGATTCTGCAATCTGCATTTGGGGTAAAATTGGGAGTTCATAACCCACTTCAATCTAATGTATGAAATATGATATGTCATGAGCTTTGTAATGTTGTGAACAACCAATTAAAAAAAAAGAATAAATTATCAAAATGTATCCTTCAAAGGAAAAATACCTAAGAGAAAATAAGAGTGAAACCTAGTTCAAGTAAGTGTGTGTTGGGGAGAACAGTATGTAAAGAAAGATCTATTTTAAAAGATGACATGGAATGGTGACTTTGAGAGACAGTAGCAATAGAAGTGGAGAAAATATTCTAGGGAAAGGAACAACATGCAAAGGCCCTAAGAACCAGGATCAGCTATTTCAGGAGCTGAGAGGAGGCCAGGGTGATTGGACTATGAGAGTAGAATGGCATCAGGCACAGTTGGGGGTCAGGTGGGGCCTGAAGTGCAAAGTGAACAGCTTTGACTCACTGTGAGATGGGAAGGTGTTTGGAATGGAGCATAACCAGCAGTGGGGAAAGCATGGAATGTCAGCCAAGACCTCTGGAAAATTCCAGGGTTGAATGTGGAAATAGATGAACCTCATGAGAAAATCCTAGGGTGTAGCTCGGTGGTAGAGCACCCCTACAACTTGGTTGATAATTCCAAGTTCACTATAGCAACAGAATCAGCCACAAACAACCTGCTCCTTGGAAGAGACTCAAAGACAGGTAGAGTAGTGGGAAAGCTTCACAGGGAGGAAGGAGAAGGCTCAGGTACTCTGACCAGGCTCTTGACCTGGGGCAGCTGCAGGCAGGCTGAGTAGCAGGGGTTAGAGGAGCAGACATGGCTTTTCCTAGTTGGTCCTAAAGTGGAAGCAGAAGCAAAAATTAGGGAAGTGTCAATTATCAATCAAATCCTAGCCATTTGGAGCTGACTTGGTTTCCTGGATTGTCAACAGAGAAAACAACCCAGCTTCCTTCAAGGCTGACATGGAAGGCTAATTCCTGAACTATGAGCAAGAGTTCCATTTCTGGGCATGTTGTGTGTCAGAGTTCTGTTTTTATGCATGGTTGGGTCAGTGTCCCTTGGTATAATTCACCAAATCTTTTGTGGGGGAATGGTTGGGATGTGGTTGGAGCATAGAGTTCACTTGGGAAGGACAGGAGGCTGGGAAGGTCCAGAGAGGAGTAGCCTCCAGGCCAGTCAGCACCACATGATTTTGCTTGCACATCATTGTCTGTAAGATGATTTTGAACATGCACCTCAAATATATCTGTCTTCGCGTATTTCTAAGTTTTATACGTATTCCACTGTATTTGCATTTTTAAGAAAACACAACGAGGTTTCTATACATTGCTGTAAAATTTTTATTTAAAATTTTATTTTTATTTAGTAAAATTTTTGCTAAGAAATTGGATTATCACATGACTCTAGATTTTGCTAGAGATTTACATTTTGGCATCATAATCTCAAAGATAATTTCTTCTTTAAGTGTTTTAAATAGTTAACACAATCATAGTGTTCCTAAATACTGAGATTTCAAAAGGTATAAACTGAGAAGCCCCTTTCTCACTCCAGATTCATGCACACATCCCACATGCTTTCAGAGTTAACAACTTTTATTAACTTTTAAGGCTTCTGAATGTATTTTCCTGTGTGTAGGCTTCTACTCCTCACCCTAAAGAGCTTCCAAGGGGTCCTGGAGCTTTGGGGTCCATCAGCCTCCAGCAACTCTTCTTAGAGGCTTGTCCTGAAGCTCAGCTCCCAGGGGAGCTGTTCTCTGAAACTCACCGAGGGCGGCAGGCCATTCTTGGCCAAGGAGAAGTCATCCTAAAGGAAATGGATTCATAGGCATCCGAGGCTCTTTGCCCTGCCCATTCCCTACTGCCAGTGCCAAACACTGCTGGACTGCGGTGAGGTAACCAAATGAGGGGTAAAACACTGGATATGGGCCAGTTATACCCTTCTCCCCATGTAGCCATACACGAAGGAACTGTAGTTTCTCAAAGACGTATGAGGAGAGTGATAGGAAATGGCTGAGAGGCCCAGCGTCCCCGCACCCCTCCATTGCTCTAAGCTAACACATGGTCAAAGAGAGCAAGAGTCGGTTCTGTTCACCATGATTTTATCAGTACTGAAAGCACTGCCTGACAGGCAATGACTGTCTGTAGACACTGTTGCATAAATAACAATAAATAATAACCACTAGAAGTCTCTCTGCCTAGTTGCTCATCTCTCTCCACTCTGACATTTCCAAAGACAATGTCTTTACTGTATCCGGAGATGGCATTTTGCACTGTTGGACTATTATAAGAGCAAGTTGTCCTTGACCTTAAGTAAAATATTTCTCTTTATAACTCTGTTCTGTGGCCTTCAGTTTTCACTGGGGGCTGGAGAGACGAGGAGGGACTCAGAGAAAAGTTACCTTTTTTCTACATTGCAAATTTTGGGTCCTGGAAACAGTTATTTTCTCGGAGATTTCTGTGTAGCTGAAGCCATGTGGTTTATTTGACCCTTCCTCTGAGGTATGATGGGGTTTTCCAGATCCTTCAGCTCATTGTTCATCCCTTGGATTAGCATTAGCAAGACTAGTAGCCATAGTAGTATTAAGGATACCTGTGGCCACATACATAGTGTTGGTGGGCTTACTAATAATGTTTTCCACTTGAATAGTGGTTAGTGAAGTACATCCACAGACATTGTTTCATTTCATCCTCAAGGTAATATCAGGCACTGTATCAGGATCTCTTGTTTTACAAGAGACAACTGAGTGTATTGTCTTTCCACGTGCCCGTGTCCAATGCTGTCTTGACGTCAGTCAGTACTCAGTACCTTTCTGCTACTCTCCTCTCTCCCTAATGTCTTACTAAGCATTAAATACTCCAGCTGTGGCCAGGAACACAACAAGCCTTATTGAGAAAAGAGGGAGAAGAGGAGGCAGGGCCCAGACACCAGCCCAGCAGGAGGAGGACAGTGTGAAGTGCTGGGTAGGAGGCTAGTTTATATGTGTGCAAAATGTCCTTATTTCTTTCCTTCCTCCTCACTTTGTCTATCTCCAGGCTGGACACCAGATTTTTTCTTCCTGTTGAAGGAGATCCTCCAAAGAGGGCCAACTAGGGATTCACTTGCCCCAGGACCACTAAAAATTCCCCAGGTCCGATCTGGTTCCTGAGCTGGGCATTGGATTCCCCAGTCCCTATCTGCAAGCAGCCACACTGTGTACACCCTGGGTCATACTTTTATGGATTTTCTCTGTGAAAACTCAAGTTGTAAATTCATAATACATTCTTCAGCTCAGTCAAAAATATCACCAAACAGTAAGGGGCAACTTATATTTTCCTGCAAAATTCTGAAAGGCTTCAGGAAGCCTTAAGCCTGTGTGACCTCCCTAGCTGGCCCAGTCTACCTGCACCAGGACACATCAGCCCGCCTTGGGGCTAGATGTTCCCTTTTGAAGGGGGGTTTCAAAGCATCCCTTTCCTGGAATGGGGGCCAGCAGCCCTAGTGGAGAGGCTGGGAAAGGCCTGCAGGGTTTAAGAGTCTGCAGAAACTTGGCTGGGCTTGCTCGTGAAACAAGAGGAAGGCAGAATATTCTGTCACCACATCAGATTCGTATGCACCAGGCCTTCTGGAAATGGTTTCTCAGCCTGGGAATTGAAGGCAGATGGAGGCACATTTCTTTGGTTCAATTGCGCCGTCCTCGCTTCTATTCAAATCCAGTGAACTCAGAAGAAGTAGGGCAGAGGGAGGACACAAAACAAGAGGACAGTGCCCCAGGCACAGCCCATGTGAAGGCTGTTTGGTGGCTCCTCCTTTACCCCAGGCTGCTGCCTCACTGGCCCAGCTGCTCCACCAATCATCAAATGACCAATCAACAAACACACAATGACCTCCTAAGAGTTATGGTTGGCCTTGGGAAGGAGGAGCAGAAAAAGGTGCTGAGATGCTCAAATCCCTGCAGGCAATGAAAGCTGGTTCATCACAACTGTGTGTAGGTGGTTGCACTTCTGGGCTGGCAGGACCCAGGAGGACAGAGCACATTGGGCAAGAGATTCAGAGGGCCAGAGGGCTTAAACTGCAGCAGAAACCCAGAACACCTGTGAAACAGGGAGGGGGTTGGGGAAAGCAGGCCAGATAAACACAGCACACGGAAGGAACTAGAACCCCAAGTGATGGAGGAACACTGAAGGACAAGGTGAAGAAACTGAGTCTGAAATTTATGAAAAACAAAAGGGGGGGTTATTCCCCTTCTTGGGAGCTGAATATAATGATGCAAGAGGAATTTCATTATGGACTAAATCAAGTGGGTCTTTCCAGGGCACACTGTTAGTGTAAAAGGGACAGATGATAGTCTTCTCGGGCTACATGGTTTCTCTCACAAGTGTTCAACCCTGTTGTATCCCAGATGCAGTCCCAGATGACGTGTGTGTGTAAATGAATGTGTGGAACTGTTCAAAGAAAACTTTACTGGTGAACCCTGCAATTTAAATTTCAGAGAACTTACACTTGACTTGAAATGTTCTTCTTTTGATCCCCCCGCCCCATCATTCGAAAGTGTAAAAACCATTCTTGCTGTGTGGGCCATCCATAAATAGACAGTAGATCAAATGTGGCCCTGGGTTAGAAAAGATGGAAAGGAGAAGAAGACAGAGAAAAACAGCATTTAGTAAGTACTGACATTTATCTTTATCTGAGTGCTTTGTGTTTGCCTCACATGTGTAAGTAATTCTTGAAAATAACATCCTTTAAACGTATTCAAAAGGGTTGTACGTTGTCCTTATCTTTAAGCCATGCTGATGGTCATTCACGGTCCCGCTGTTTGGTGGATTTTTTTTATCTCAGTTGTGTTATCCATCATTGCTTAGACTTTCCTTGAGGGCCAGCACTGACTTTATGGGCAGTATATTTGTATTGGCTCACAAAGACATTTTTCTTTTTTTTAAAAAAAAGTAGTTCCACAGTAATTTACTGCAGTGTTGAATCAGCAAATTTGAAATATTCTATGTGCAAGATACTAAGCAGGAAAGGGAGCACATAATCTAAATATAAGACTTGGCCCATAAACCATAGACTGAAACTCTCTGGAATTTTAAGTCCTCATTTATTGTTTTAAAAATGTATCATAAATGCTCAGCAATGTTAGGGAACCCCCCCCTTTTTTTTTTGCTTTTCAATATTATGATTCCCTCCTATTTATTCTCTTCTGTTCCCTGTTGACCCCTTCTTGTTCTGTGGCATTTTATCCTACTAGCCAGGTTGGTCTCCTCCCTGTTCCAATTAAAACATATTCGCTTATATTTTTTTTTCTCCCATTTATGATACACACCAGGGGATACCACTTCTTTACAAAGGTTCTCAAGTTTGGTGAAACAAACCACTCACACACCATGTTAGTCAAAGCAAATTTATTGCTCACAGGTAGGCAGCAAGAACAAACAGAGGCTCAGAATCCATGGAAAGAACCTTTCCCAAAGCTCAAGAAAGCTGTGGGGGGTGGGATGCAGTGGTGGTGGAGTGGGGGACTTCTCACCTCACATTCCTTACATTGCATTTCAAAAAGCAGAGACCACAAAGGTACTCTGCCCCGGGTTTTATGTCCTGGACATCACTTGGACAGCTGAGCCTAAGTGTTGCGGATTATCAGCTCTAGAAAGCATGAAGACACAGCCTGCAGGGTCTGGACCCTTCCTCCTCACCCTACGACCTTGCAATCTCAGTATATTCCACAGCTTTTCTGAGAACTGCCAGTGGAAAAGGGGACAGTTGGGTCAATAAAAACCATTTGGGGACTTTTCTTCCTATTCTAGTTCTTTCTCAAGCTGTCCACATGTACCCTTTCAGATCAAACTCAATACTTATGGACACCTAGAGAGATTCTTTCTCTCCACCCCCACCCTTTAACTCCTCAAATATTAGTGGCCTGATACATTCATTTTCATCCATCTGAGTGTCATGTCCCAACTGAAGTTGGAGACAACCCTAGCTTGTGACCAGGCATGGGTTCTAGGCCTCCTTAAGACTTACCTGGTATGCAGCACAGGACCAGGCCTTGACAATGTACTCGATAGCCAAAAACTCTGTATCATTTAAAATGACATTAGAGATGATAGGGATAATAGGAGGGAAACAGAAAGTTCAAATAAAGTAGAGAGAGGAAAACAGAGTCAGGAGACCCTGGGAAGCAAAGAAACATCTGTAACACTCGAGAAACAGCAGAAGATGGAACTTTATAAAATTAGAAAAGACATCCCCAACTCTATTTCTTCCTAAAGATTCAGGAAAAGTAGTTTCAAATGAAAATTAGGAACAACAACAACAACAACAAAATGTCAACTTCTATAAAAGTAGTTAAAAATAAAATAGAAAAAGAAACCACTTAAAGCACACCAATAAATGTATTCCTAAAACAAATCAAAACTCTAATCTACTGTTTTAAAAAAAATAATCTAAAATACATTAAGAAAATGCCAACATACAGGAAAGAATGACACACATTAGAAAAGTTTAGAAACTAAGTGATGGTAACTCAGAGAAATGAAGGTGTGTGGGGGAAATCAAATTAAAAAAATGAAAGGAAAAGATAAAAAGTATTCACAGAACTAAATAAAATTGAAGCTGCACAAAGAAGATCCCTGAAGATAGTAGAAGTCTCTGTAGAAGAAAAGTCTCAGCACACACACACACACACACACACACACACACACACACACAAAACCCCCAGAATAGATACTAAAATATATGATATGATCCTGGAAAGATGTTCTTTAAAAAATATTTAAATTACATATTTAAAGAGAATATTTACCAACACCATGATACATTCTAATACAACTATCGGATTATAAATAAAAAAAACATACTTTGTGTATCTAAAATTAAAAAAACAAAATTAGATTATAATTAAATTTCAAAAAGCAGCCTTTCATGCCAGATGAAAGTGGCAGAACCTACTTAAAATACTCAAAGAAAAGCTGTGAGCCAAGAAATTTATATGCAGCCAATGGACTGAGAGCAAAAAGGTATAAACTCTTGCTAACATGCAAGAGCTCAGGAAGCTTTGTCCCTGTGGGTCCTTTCTTACGCATTTCCTTGAGGATGAGCTTGAGACCCCCAGCATGACCAGCCATGGACACATACCTTAGATAGCCAGTTGCCCTCAGATCTAAGATTACATATTTGTTAAAAGGAGCAAGTAGATATGTCCTTCATGTTCTTAGAATATCTGAAAGTGTAGCTACAGAACCCTCAGAAATGGCAGAAAGAAGGAAACCTATGCCATGTTTCACATCCCTGGTAATCATGCTGATGATGGCATTAGCATTAGCGTTGCTTTGCTGACCAACATGAATATGTGATGTGGAGTAAATAAGCTGAAGGAATAATTAAGTCCTTAAAAATTGTTTTAGGAGGTACAAGTATAAGTTTTAGTAAAAACTCTTCCAATTCAAGTTCAGGAATTTTTAATAAATTTGAATTAAAAGAGTCAACATGAATAAGTATTCAATCACACATGTATTCATCTAACAAGTTCATTTTGATATTACCTATTCAAATTTATTTCAGATTATCTCTGTATCTGCCTATCACTGTCTATCTATTGCTGCCCTATATATCTATCATCTACCTATCTGTCCCTAGAATCCCAAATTGTAAAACTGGACTACCACATCTGATATATCAAAGTGCATAAATTCAGTCAACTGTCATGTTTAACTAATTAAAACAAATTTTAAAAAATAAAATAAAGCAGGTGTTCTTGGAGAAATAGCTTATTTCAGGTATGAACAGAAAAGTTATAAGATGAGCTTAGAACATCTGTCACACTGGATACCCCGAAGCTATCAAAGCATAATAGGTTATAATAAACTGTTGGGGTATGTGAAAATGACCCAGGAACCAAGTGAAGAAACCCCAATTGGTTAGAGATGGGCTAATTTGAGATTCAGTGATGATAATAATTGCAATGGTCTGAGGTCCTTCAAATATGCTTCAATTCTTAAATTAAAAATATTCTTTAAAAAGATCAATCAGTCTTTTTGTAAGATGATAGGGAACTCATTCATTATCCTAAAAATTAAAGGAAGAATCAAATATTCATTCTGCTTTTCCTACAAAGTATACCATAAGAGAACAAAAGCTTGCCAATTAATCAGTGAAATTTTATAGTACGTGCAATCATGTAGAGTACATAACACTTGGTAATAATGATGAAGTAAATATCAAAATTCAGTTCTAGGCATTAAGCATCAGTGCCTATTAACATCACAGAGAGACAAGTAGGTCCTGTGTGCTTCCTTATAGAAGAACACAATGCCACGTCATCAAAAGGATCAAACATGAAGCTGATCCTGAGTCTAGATCCAGCTGCCAAATTTTAGGGAATTCTGAGGACAGAAGAACAAGTTGAATGGCACCATGAGTTATGCAGTCAGTCGCAATCACACTGTAGCAGACTCTGTAGGTCAAATAGTCCAAATTCTACTACAGGGACATGAAAAGAAAAAGAAGGGACAAAGAGGAGACATGTAAATCAAAAAGACTTAAAAGACTGAATTTTAAAATGGGGAAGAATAACCATTCATGTCTAGGGATATGCTTGAATGGTAAAACCACGAAGAAATGCATGAAAGGAATTACTGTCAGAATCAGGAGAGTGGCTGCTTTTGGAGGGAGGTCTGCAGGGGCACCCAGAGCAGTGTTAGAGGGTCTATTGTTTACCCTAGGTGATGCTTATGGAGGGCATTCTTTGCAATTATTCACAAAGCCACATTTTGTGTGGTGTCTGCATTGGTGTTTTATTTTATGTAAAGTTTTTAAAATAAAATTAAATGTCTTCAAAGACCCAGAAAGTTCAAAGAGCTCTCAGGGGCTTCATTGTTTGTTACCTGTACACATGTGCCTTGCTTATCACGAAAACAGCACAGTAAACATGCACCCTCCTGACCCAAGCCAAAGGCTTGAGAAGCATCACAAAGGCTCATGTGTTAAAAGGCTTGGTCACCTGCCTGTGGCACTGTTGGGATGTGGTGGAGCCCTTAGGAGGTGGATCCAAGTAAGGGCACCAGGAACGTGCCTATGAAGGGGGTATTGTGACCCCTTTCCTTCTCTTTTGCTTCCTGGTTGCCATGAGACATGTAGTTTCCTCCCCCATTTGCTCACCACCATGAACAACAGCCTCACCAGAGACCCAAAGGAAATGAGGCCAAGCAACCATGGATGGAAATCTCTGATATTGCAATCTAAAACAAACCTTTCTTCCTTGGTTTATCTCGGGTGTTATAGAGATGGAAAGCTAACAAAGTGTCCAATAGGGATTTGTTTTCAAGGTACCCTCTCTAAAGGGTCCTTATATAAAACAGTGTAAAATTTGTAGATAGCCTGTACACATCCTCCTCTATCTGGTCATATGCTACATAAGAACATTTTGGGCAATGAATGCCAAATATATGATTAAGCTCCCATAAGATTATAATGGAAACTGGGCACAGTAGCACAGGCCTGTAGTCCCAGCTACTCAGGAAGCTGATGCAGGAGAATAGTTTTGAGCTCCCAAGGTTGAGGCCAGCCTGGGCAACAGGAATGCGTATCTCAAAAAAGAAATATTATAATATAGCTGAAATATTCCTATTTTCTGGCTCGGTGGTGATGATGTAAGTGAACCTCCTACATTCCCTGATATAGAATATGGTACATGCAATTATGTAGAGTACATAACACTTGGTAATAATGATGAAGAACTCTGCACTTTTTTTTTGTATTTACTGTACAATACATTGAATCATCACAGAGTGTAGTCCTACTTTTAAAAATGTATTCTAAACAGTGTGGAGTATTACACTGACAGCCACAGCCTTATGTAGCTCACCACCATTGTGTCTCCTGATTGCATCCAGAAGCCACATTGGAGGGATTGACCTACACCATCTAGATTTGTGTAAGTGATTCAGTGAGGTTTCTACAATGATGAAATCATTGCAGTTCTCAGAATGTATCACTATCATTTAACAACACTCACTGTACCAAGGATTCAGAGCCCATGGAAACAGAGGACTAACTATATGGGCATAAATTGTTGAACTGAGGAAGAAATATATTTTAGAGGTTGTTTTAGTCAGCTTTTGTGTTGCACATGATATGGGCATAGAAGGTCATTGAGAAGGCCAGTCTTAGGGGTATCCTCAGCAAGGATAAAGGGGCTACTGATATTATCACTGCACCTCAAAACATATATGCTATTTATTTTCTACAGATTTTTCTGGAAAACAAATTATCATATATGTTTGGGGGTGCAGTGATAACATTCACAAAGGCATCAGCAGTCCCCTTATTCTTGCTGAGGAAACCTGTAAGACTGGCCTTCTCAGTGACCACATGCCCATATCATGTGCTTTCTTCTCAAGTTTTTCACTTTCCCTCACCTCTCTAAGGTGAAGTGCTCCTTCCTGGGCTCTCACATCATTGGTCTTCCCATCCCCGAGCCTCTTAGGATGTGAGGATGCTGGACATGGCTGGATTGGAAAAGCACCAAGAAAGTGTGTAGAATAGGGACAGATCAGACAGGAGTTAAGAACTTGGACTCTAGACTGGGTTCCACCAGTAATTAATAAACTGTATTAGTATGGGAGAGTAATATCATCTCTTCTACCTCTGTTTCATCAATTGTGAATTGAAGGGCTTGAGTTATAATTTTTCTAAGACTCTTTCCAAATTAGCACACCATAATTGATTGAAAGATTCTTTTTCATCAAGAGAGAGAAATGGATGACCTAATATGACTACCAAAATTACTGTCCATAGTAGGAAAGTATTTGACCAAGAGTTAACGTGCACTGACTTTTAATTCCAGCTGTGTGTTTCAAAAACAAATCACTTTATGTTGCTGACCCTGTTCTGCCATGCTAAAATATGAATGATGTCCAGGTTTCGGGAGTGTGTTAAGACTTTACATGTGAATTAAAAGACAAATTATATGCTGGGAAATATATATACAAGTCATATATCCAATAAAAGCCTTAATATGTAGAACATAGACAGAATTCTTAAAACTCAGCATTTTAAAAATCCAATTAGAGGGCTGGGATTGTGGCTCAGTAGTAGAGCACTTGCCTCGCATGTGCGGGACCCAGGTTCTATCCTCAGCACCACATAAAAATAAAGGCATTGTGTTGTGTCCATCTACATCTAAAAACAAAAAACAAAAAAAAAATCCAATTAGAAAATGGGCAAAATAATGCAGGGACAATTTATTGGAGAAGATATGCAGATGGAAAATAAATGTATGAAAAGATGGGCAACACCATTAGCTATTACAGAAAGGGTTATACACAGTGAGTTATCATTGCTATGTATCCCACTAAAACTTGTATGCTGGAATTTAATTCTCAAACTGATGCTTTTAGGAAAGTAGGCCTTCTGAGAGGTGATCAAGTCATGACAGTGGGATGCTTATGAATGGGCTTGGTGCCCTTGCAGACAGACCCAAAGATTCTCATTCATTTCTTCCACCATGAGAGCACACAGGGAGAAGGCATCTTTATGAATCAGAAAGTCAGCTCTCTGCCAACCCCTTGATCTTGGACTTCCTAGCCTCCAGAAATATGAGAAATGGATTTCCATTGTTTAAAAGCCTTTCAGTTTATGATACTTTGTTATAACAGCCTGAACATACTGAGACAACTGAATATCTATCAGAATGACTGAAAGGAAAAATAGTGACAACATCAAAAGCTGGTGAAGATGCAGAGAGACTGGACTGTTCATGTACTGTGGATGGGAGTGTAAAATTGTATCAAATAGTTTGTTAGTTCTTTTCAAAATTAAAAAAAATGGATAGTCCCTATAAACCACAATCGGAATTTGGGTCAATTTTCCCAGAGAAGGGAAAATGTATTTTTATGTATGTACTTTTATATGAATGTGCATAGTAGCTTTATTCTTTATGATTCCAAACAGGAAGCCATCTGTATATTCTTTAATGGATAAAGATCAATCAAACCTTTGTACACCCAAGCCATAAAACATTACTTTTGCAATAAATGAAGGATAAAAGATATACCCCTTTCAAGATTATATATTTTGTCTTCATTGTCTGAGGTTCTGTCTTCCAAGTGGTCTAATCTGTTGGTGATGCTTTCTATTGAATTTATAATTTGGTTTCCTAATTCCTTGAGAATATCATGCTAAACAAAATAAGCCAATCCCATAAAACCAAAGGCTGAATGTTTCCTCTAATATGCCGATGCTGATTCATAATAAGGCCGTGGCGGGGGTACTAGGGAAAGTAGTGTTACCTTAGATTAGGTAGAGGGAAGTGATGGGATGGGAGGGGAGAGGAGGGGATGTGGGGATAGGAAAGATAATAGAGTGAAACAGACATTATTACTTTATGTATGTATGCGACTATGTGACCAATATGATTTTGCAACATACATGTACATTAAGAAAAATCTATCCCATCTATGTATGATAAAAAAAGGTATACCTCCTAATACTGCATGGTATCTGGAGTGATACCATGAGATATCTGGAGTGCTCAAATTCATATGCACGGAAAGAACAATGGTGCTTGCTAGGGGCTAGGGAAGGGGAGGAAAAATACGTGGGTGTGGAACTTCAGTTTTACAAGTTGTAAAACCTCTGGGGGACTTGGGGTATTGCTGAGTGGTAGAGTGCTTGCCTAGCATGCCTGAGGCCCTGGGTTCCATCCCTAGCACTGTGAAAACAAGTAACTCCAAAACCTCTGGGGATTGGTTGCATAACAGTGTGAATACACTTAACACAACTGAACTGTAGACTTAAAATGATAAGTTTAATGCTATGTGTATTTTAACACAGTTAAAATTTTAAAATAACCTATTTTGAAAATGGCTTTCTTAGAAACACTGATGAAATCCAGCCTGCAGTGAGACAAGTAGTACTGTACCAAAGTTAATTTCTTGGCTTTAATGATGGTACTGTGGTTATGTAAGATGTGAACATTACAGGAAGCTGGTTGAAAGCATTCAATAGAATGATTTTTGTCTCTTATAGAATTCTATAAGTCTAAAAGTATTACAAGATCAAAATTGTTTTTAAAAGACAAATCTCTTGTACATAAAAATCACAAATAATGTAGGAAAGTATTCAGCCCTCAAGGAGGCAGAGCACCACTTCACACTTAAATGTGGGCTCTGAATAGGGACTTCGTACATTGTGGAGACGGGGATAAAAGGAAATTCACTGTGGAGAGTCTGGACAGATGCTAAGTCATCCAGGTGATCAAGGTCAACATTAACAACCATAGATCATGCTGATAGTATACACCCTGGATGGGAGCTGACCAGAATCTCATTTTACTGTTATGTTTTTTTTTGGGGGGGTCTCCCCAGAAAAATGGTCTGTCTAATCATTAGAAAAGCATCAGAGAAATCCTACTTAAGGAATATTCTACAAAATATACAACCAGTGCTCTTCAAAACTGTTAAAATCATCACAAACAACAACAACAACAAAAGACTGAAAAATTGTCACAGTCAAGAGAAACCTAAGGAGACATGGGGATTAACTATAAAGTGACATCCCAAGCAGGGTCTTGGAAAAGAAAGAGGACATCACCTAAAAAAGTAAGAATGTCTGAAGAGAGCATGGGCTTTAGTTTAGTTTCAACAAATGTAACAATGATTGAAAGATATTAATAACAAAAGGAATCTGGGTGCAGGGTTCATGTGAACTCTGTGATCTTCAGGGCTTTTTGTAAGTCTAAAGCAGTTCTAAATATAGACTTTTTTTTTTTTAAAGGATACGTATTGCATGATTCTACTTGTGGAACATTCTTGAAATAGCAAAACTGTGGAGATGGAGTACGCACTGTCATAGGTTAAGGATGGTGATCAGGGAGGGGTTGGTTAGTGTAAGGACATCTTTGTGATAATGCTACAATTGTGGATCTTGATTGTGGTGGCAGTTACATAAGCCCATACATGTGACAGAGCTGCATAAATATGCACCCACAACCACAGGCATGCACACACGTGCGAGTTACACACACAACAGGAGACACTAAATAAGATCTGTGGATTTTTACCAATTTCATGGTGTAGGTACTATACTGTGGCTTGTGTGGGATATTGGCATGAGGGGGCCAGTTGGGCTTCCTTGTATATTCCTTAGCAACTTCCTGTGATTACATAATTATTTCAAAATAAAAGTTTCTAACATCTTTTGAAAACTGAAGCTATTCCCAGATGTCAAATGTCAGCTTAGGAAACTGCCTTAAGGACATACTGCTGAACCTAAGTAGTGGTCTGGTTGTGCTGTTTTGTTCCCTGGCAAAGAGCTGAGGCAATTTTTGGCTTTGGGAGTGGAGTCAGGGGTCTTCCGGAACACGGAGCACTGCAGACACAAAGGAGGGGTTGGGGTTTGCAGCTGGTATTGAAGGTACCCGGCAAGGGAGACATGGGTGGTCTGAGGGAGAAGAAGAGGTAGAGGTAATTTTGCTAGAGGTTGGCACTACTTTTCAGTGATAAACAGTATGTCTTTATTTTTTTTAAAGACTCTCTTTTCATGAAAGAACTTTTGTGAGAATGAGAAAAAGATGCCCACTGAGGGCAGACACCACACCAATTTCCCCTCCTTTAGTGTTTTATATACCTGTTTATTATACAGCTTGATAAGGGGATGTACAGACTTTGTCTCGGCCACCCATTTCTTTCTCAGCCATGTCCCCTAGGGCAGGGTACAGCCTGGGCAACCTTTTATGGCAACCCTGACTGATGATCGTACCTTCTCACATGTGACATTAAGAGCAGATACCAAACGAATGGTGCAAGAGATTTTTATTTGTCATCTTGAGACTTGCTAGAGAAAGTGAAGTTTGAATTATATCCTGAAGGACATTGATGATCTAGGTAGGTTTGCTTGAATAAAACTCAATGAAGCCCCTTCTTTCTTGCTAATTCTTAAATATTTGGTAACTGGCAATATGGAAGCAGGGAAGAAAGGAAGGCAGAGGGGATTTGATTATATGCCTTCCTTCTATTTGTTTCATGAACGTCTTCTCCACCTTCACATCTGTCAGTTGTAGAACCACAGGACAAGCTGCTGAGACACAGACCCCAGTATGTCATGTGTTCCATTCAATGATGGGAGCTGAAGTTACAGGTAGGACTTGTTGGGAAGGTGCAACAATGACAGAAGAAGAGATCTTTAGAATGGGAGAGCACCGCGAGCTCATACCATTTAGTATCCCATTTCCTAAAGTCAGCAAGTAAGACTCAAAGTCATTTTACTCCTGGGGACAGAGTTCTTTAGTGACCTAGCAGGTAAAGAAACACCTTCCAGGTATCTTGATCTTCTGCCCCAATTCTGTTCATTCAAAATAAGAGGATTAAGTATATATACTAAACTTAATAATAAGAATCTGAAAAATCTTGTTTGAGATTTTAATACTTCACATTGTTCCTTCCCAATTTTACCATATTTTGGAAACAGTTTTTCCTTTAATTCATCCTGGAAATCAAAAGGTTTTATGTCAGGAAAGTGTATTGTCAAAGCTTTGTAACAATTTAAAATCTGGATGTTGGCATTTCCCATAAAGACCAAAATGAGGGGCTGGAGTTGTGGCTCAAGGGGTAGAGCACTCTCCTAGCACATGTGAGGCACTGGGTTCGATCCTCAACACCACACAAAAATGAAGTAAAAATATTGTATCCACCTAAAACTAAAAAAAATAATTTAAAAAACCCCAAATGATAGTAGTAGCAATAGAAAGGCACACCTCTTGCACACTATACTCTCTCACACCCATTTAATATCTCATCTGACCTATAAAGAAGTCTTTTTCGACCTTGGGCAAGTCCTTTAGTTCTGCACATCCCATTGCCTCACTTCCTGTAGCATGCCTGACAGATTTTTGAAGTGGTAATTGATTTCCAGCATCTCCATTCTTCTCCTCCCACCCTCTGCCCCACAACAGAAGGAACTGGGCTGGTTTGTCCCTATCCCCCTGGGGCATGGATCTGACAGCTAAAGCAGAGGAGAAAAATTAGAAAGACTTTCTTTCTGGCTTTTGAGTTTCAAATACCTAGAAACTAGGAAACAGAAGTAGGCATAGAGGAACAATCAGAAGGAAGTGGAATGAGCCATTCTTGCTGGGACCTTTACTTCCTTCCCCTCCAGGTTAGAAAAAGGATGCCTTGGTTCTGGAACCAAGATTCTGCTAGGTTAATGGACTAGGGTCTTAAAAATGAATACAATTGAGCTGCAAAAGAATTAGAAAATGTCTATTCCTTCCGCCCATCTATTTGTGGACTGAGATTCACACTGGCCACGTATGGAGTATGGACATCTGCCACTTTCCCAAGGGTCTTGGTCAACACATTGCTACCCTATGGACTGATTAAAATCCCTAAGTTGAGGCAATCTATTCTAAAGCAACAGTTTTGTCCTTGTGTAGAAGCTGGTAGGAAGAGATTAGGGGCACTCTGGGAAGTCATTTCTGATTTTAGAAATGCCAAGAGTCTAATGAGGCCGATTTAGGAAGAGGACTATATAATGCATTGGCATTTTCTGGTTCAGTGCAAAATACTAGAGTGGAGAGGAGAAAGGGAAAATTTTACTGTTTGAGATTGCGGATGACGTTCTTTGTCTCAGGAGACCATCTAAGGCACAGTGCTCTCTCCTGAGAGTCTACACCTGAAAATGTCCACTTATTTTACCCACCTTCTGTTTCTCTGCTGTGGGTGCCACAAATACTGAATGTCATGTTAAATGTGACAGTGGGTGTGACTGACAGTTGGGGTGGGGAGCTGCTCATAACATTTGTTACCTATCTTAGCTTTTGAAAGACACACGTCAGAAGACAAAAGAAAAAAAAAGGGAAAAACCCCATAAATATATGTGCCTTCACCTACATAGTAGAATGTAAAAATTATACTTTAATACACCTATAAATATGAACTCAGACTTGGAATACAAAAAGGTGGAAAAGAAAAAAGAGAAATGGAGGGATCTACACTGTTTCCAAGACTCCATAACCTTTTAACCCTCATTATGTTCTGCTTATAACTGTAGTTCATTTTTCAAATGCACATTGTATAACTTCCTCCAAAGGAAGGATCCTAAGTGTTAGGTTCTGGGTAGGCGATCAGTAACTATGGTTTATAAGGTAGATCTTCCTTTTCATGGTTCCAGTAAAACTTGAAGCCAAGCTAAGGACCCATTCTTCAGCTATCTGCCATTCTGGGATACTTCGAGAACATCCATAATGTTCTTCTAAAAATTTAGAATAAGATGGATCTCCAACTTCCTATAGCATCCTATGACTGCTTTTAGCAGGAGTCTGACAGTTGTGTGATCCGTCCCTGGCTTGATGTTCAGGTAGTGAAATATTCTCCGAATAGAAACCCAGCAAGCAGACTCAAATCTTGCCTACAACATATCTCCCAGCAGCAGACAAAAGAGAGAAGTTCAGTAAGATTTTTGTCAATGATTCTGTAGCCAGTTGGTGTGAGCAAAGACCCCCAAATACTATTAGACTCCTTACTGATGTGAACCAGATGGAAAATAAAACAAAAGAATTCACAACTCATGTTAGACTGAATTGAATGTCTTTAATTTCACACAATGAATAACATATGAATAGGATTAACTTTTTTTTTAATAGTTAAGTGCTCTATACTGTGCTAACCTGATCTGGTAGCGAAAAAGACTGAGCTTTCTTTTAGAAAAAAATGTTTAAAACCCAACATCTAAGACCATGGAGGAGCATGACAGTAAAGCATGCCAGATGTATCTACGCCTCAAATAACAGCAAGTCCATGTTCATTTTAAATGTACAAAAATGCTTTATGAATAAAAACTGTTACAAAAGAACATTTCAAACAATGTACAATTTTTCTTGCCTCTATATTCAATAAAATACAAATACATTTTTGTTCTAAAATATGTTTACATACAATCAAAGTAGAACATGCAAATTACACTTTAAAAAAGGCTTTTAAAAACCACTTATGAATACAAACTAAAAATTAGCCAGCACGACTTGTAAGACAATCTTGTGCCCCATTTTTTCTTTTGAAATATATATGTACATATTTAACACATCATGTGCATTTATTATTATTTAAGAAATAGATTTTTTTAAAAAAAAAAGGAAGAAAAAAGAAAGACACCATCGTAGGGTGGAGCTACCTTTCGAAGTTGACCAGTTGGCAGCTCTGTTCAATTTTCCCCCTTTTAGTGTTTATTGTACCTGGGCAAGTGGGCAATAGGTATCCAGGAAGTTTCTTCCTTGGTTGATATGTGCTTCTAAGACTGTTCCCCAAATGACTGTGTCCAATAGGGAAGGTAGACTCGCCAGTGGGGTGAACTCTCCAAGAAACAAGAGGCAGAGGAAGCCTTGTATTGTGGAAAGAAACTTTTTAAGAAACACCAAGAAAATGCTACGGTATATTACAGTTTGAGTTGCTAGGCACTGTGATGACATTATCTGTAAGCTCTGGCATTTGGACCATTGTGATACGATGGGGTAGTGTTAAGAAAAATGTCTATATTTATCTACTTTTACATAATGAGTAGGACTGAAAATCCTGAAACGTAACACTTAAATGGCTTTTGAGGCATTTCGGCTCCTGCTACCCCCTCTCTCTCCACGCTAAGGTTGGCATTTAAAGGCTTTGGAAATATATGTATAGACTTTAGACAGTTCCCAGGTAAATCTTCCTAGTGATAGAGAAAAAAAATTCTCCAAAAGCTCATTATCTGAATATTGTTGGGTAATAAGCTAGGAGTGGGATTTTCTACTTAAGTCCTAATACCAAATCCTTTATGATCTGCATGTAATACATCACCTTATTCTATAATTCTGTCACCACTTGCTTATCATATTTATAGACTCAGCACTGTGCAGAACGCAAATTCTGACTGCCACTGAGCGTGGCCTTCCGCTCCAGGCAGCGGCCAAGTTAACATGCTCCTCTTCTGCCAGCCCTTAGTCACTTTCCTTGGGCTGCCAGAGGCTGCTGAGTCCTGGTCCTGCCAAGTCACAAAGCATCCCTGCATGCTCTCCTTTCCTTTGACCTTTCTTTCTTGGGATATAGCCAGAGCTGGGCTATTTGAGGAAGTTAAACTTCAGCTCCTCTCATCTGAGATGAGGGATTGAAAAGCAAGTAGCCACCCAACCACTTAGTACAGTGGATTAATGATCCATCAGCACCTTCAAGGAGGCTGTCATAGCTAGGTTTCATTCTTTTCTCATCCCTAATCGGACTCCTGGTATTATAAGTGGGTCCGTATCTGCTTGCTAAAGAGAATACTATAGGAAAGGAAAAAAAAAACAAGGGGGGAAAAAGGAAATCAAGGGGTTTCTCATGTTTGCAAGCATATTAACTTGGGATTTTAAAATTGACTCCCATAGATAGCCAATTTTTTCTACAAAAAAATGTTTTGTCTCTACAATACATATATGGAATTTTGTGCATCCCCAGTGACCTCTCTGAAATACAAAAAATGCAGCCCCTGTAGGCAGTGTTGGAGAGTTTAAGACTTTGGCAATCTGGATCATGAGAGCTGGGTTCTCCTCCTGGCTCTGCAATCAATGAAATGGGAAACTACACTGGCCCCATGGAGAGCTTGGACAGGAAAGGAGGGGCCTAGGAAAGCTTAGAGCATAAGAAAATGGTGTACCAATGAGATGAGTCAGGTTAGTGAAAGGCAGAAGAGAAATGGGACACTGAGGGAGTCACTGGGGAGCAGGGAGAAGAAGGTATGAAGGTGATTGGATTTGCTTCCACCTCCAAGCCACTATTTAGCATGCCTCAGCTTTGGTCCTTCGCAGTTTTCCGAACTATTCCTAGGATCTATATGTGGAGGATTTGCATGTAACTCACATGCCAACCATGAACCTGGATTCACATATAAGTTGTAACTTTGTTGTATTTCTCGTGGAATAGCTTTCATTGGTTTGGAAATTTTAATGAATCCCAAAGTTATCTGGAATTGCTCACCTGATAGAGATTAATGCCAATTAAATTCTGGTCTTCCTTTAACAAGTTTAACAGGCACCAGTTTGTTCTCCACTGCAAGAGGATATAATCTGCTTACAGACTTGGTTGGGAGACAGTACAATACGGGAAGAGAGAAGGGCAAGGAAGAATGAAAGAAATCATTTTCAAATCCAACAGGAAGAGAAACCTCTTTATGGCTTAATTGGAATGAAAATGGTTGCTCTTTCATAGCAATGGTGGGGTGAGAGGGGCTAATTTAAACCTTCCTCTCTGGTGACTTTGAAACCACTCAGACATGGCTTGGGAATGACAGATTGAAAATGGCTGGTTTGATTTTGCTGTTCAACTTGTGTGAAATGCCAAAGGTCAATCCAGGTCACAAACTGAGTACCTAGGATAGTAGATTTAAAAATACAGTCCTTTAAACTTACATATTGCTAGGATTAAGTGCAACTGACCTAGTGGGTGGCAAATAACGGGAAGTCCATGGCTGCATGGTGACAGTTCAGAACAGGATGGCTCTGTATGTGATTTCAACTACCTGCTGGTGCCACAACAGAGCAGTGATGTTTGTGAGCATACTAATTTGGGGATTTTAAAAATCTACTCCCATCGATACCCCATCACTTATTCTCTTATGTTCCCAACAAAGATCCATCTCTCTCTAAGGAAAATAACATTGTGTTCTGAAGTGATAATACAATTTCCAGCTGTTCCCAACTTCCTGAAAAAGAAAGTTAATTTGGAGGTAAACCAGATCTTCTAATTCCCATTATAAAATTTCATTCTCTCTCTCAGTGTCTCTCTATCTACCCTGCCAGGTATTCGATGTCTTGGGGAAGGTGAGGGGAAGAGGGAGGGAGGAAATTGGAAATACTTATTTGAAATTTCCACATCTGACTTTTAAAAACATCTACGGCAATGGGATAACTTCCTATTCATTCTGACTCTTCTTAACATGTTTAACTTGGGCTGTGGAAATGGATAATAGAGATGGAATATCTGACCACGCTAAACCAATGGCTAGAGTACAACTTGGATGAGAAATGTACAGTTGAAATTGACCATTTAAAAGACGATTTGTCACACACAGTTTGCATCCATGCAGACTGATAGATTTATAATTACATTATGTACAAAAATGTTTTAGTGTATTAAGGCAACCACAATTTGGATACTTTGTCCAAGGTGGCAGGATACAATTGGAGTGGTGATACCCTTTGAACATTTTATTTTTATTTTTCTGATAAGAACACTTACTCCCATTCGCTTTTAAGAAATAATTAGCAAGAGATAATGGACTTGTTCTATTATGTTTTTGTTTCCTTTTCTCAACAACCTATGACAGCTCTGTATGAAAAAAAATTAGGTACCAAGGCATTGCTGGACACTTGTCTTTCTGGTGGGTCAGGGGTTTTAATTTTTGGTGGCTCATCAGCTATTAGATTTGTATTGGGGTATTAAAACCATTTTTTTTCTGCCTATTCCCACTGATATGTTTTAAGTATAAAAATAACCTGGTTGACATCTTGGTCAACATATCCTTGGCTGCTCTGAGTCACTAATTAAAAAGGCTCTATCAATACTGAGTATCTTCTTCACAATGATTGGGATTCAAAGCCAAGTTCCTTGGGACAAGGTGCCAAGGGCAAGCTTTACAACACAGG
Organism: Urocitellus parryii; assembly: GCF_045843805.1. Taxonomy (NCBI): domain Eukaryota; kingdom Metazoa; phylum Chordata; class Mammalia; order Rodentia; family Sciuridae; genus Urocitellus; species Urocitellus parryii. The sequence continues at coordinate 28,101,077 of NC_135543.1, forward strand.
TGACAATTACCTTAGATAGATGTGTACCAAGAATAGAAGGCAGCTAGTTTAGGTACATGGAAGTACAATGGACAAAGGAAAAGCAGGAACAGACGATGCTAAAAACCAGTGTGTGAGAGACAGAGGAGGCATACAGAAGAACGTGAATGCAGGTCTAAGGTCGCCTATCACTAGATTCCACCTTCCGATCTCTCGCTTCCATCTGAGAAACTGTATTGTTGTTAACGGAAAGATTTCAGGTCACCTGCAGATGATACTGGTGTCCCAAAGCCTAGCAGAGCTTGCAAACCCAAAGAAATAAAACCAATTAAGTGAAGTGGGTTACAACAAAGCCAGTTGACAAATGTGCAGCTTTTCTCCCCTTGGAATGTTTCCTAATTGAGGGTGTTTCCCTTTGATTTTTCCTGGCCGGCAAATGAAATCGGAATCAAGGGCGCACCTTGGAGGTGGAGGTCAGGTGGCCTTCAAAGAGCACCAGCTTCCTCCTCCCGGATGGGTCTTCTCGCCTGAAAAGGACTCAGCCACACTGAAGGGCCGCTGGACTGGGAACTGCCTTACAGCACAGACGAGCTTCTTCGGAAGGTGTCCCCCTGCCTTGCTATCCCAGGAGCTCTGGATGGCTCAACCCCATCATCTGGCCTGATTCTGCCCGCCCGCTTCTGGAGAGAAGGGCATTGCTGTCCCTGCAGTGGGGGATCCCGCCCCCGCCCCGCCCCTCCCACTGCACTTGCAATTCGTCAGTTCCCCAGCTGCAGGTTCGGGGGCCCACAGCCCTAGGGAAGGACATCGCTCTCGCTCCCTCGGGATTTCCTCTGCCTTTTGGCCTTGACCTCCTCTTCCTGGGGAAGGGTCTGCTGCGGTGGCGGCTGCGGCACGGGTGGCTGCGGCTTGTGTTTCCTCTTCCCGCCTCTGGGGGTCTTGGGCAGCGGCGGGGGCGGGGGCGGGGGCGGCGGCGGCGGTGGCAGTGGCGGAGGTGGCGGCGGTGGCAGGGGCGGTGCCTCGCGGGCCATGTGGATGACCGCCTCGATGGTGGCCATGATGGTGTCTTGGCTGGCGGCCGGCTCCAGCACGAGCGGGCTCAGGCTGGGCTTCTGACCCCTTTTGCTGGGCAGGTCGATGCATTTTTCCAGCACCGGCATCTGGTCCCTGGAGTCCTCATCAAACTGATTGGGCTGCTTCCGGGGACGCCCTCGCCTCTTCTTGACGAAGTTGTTGCCTGTCTTTGATTGTCTCTGCAGCCGCTTGGCCTTCAGGATCTTGTTCACGTGGTCCAGATTCTTCTTGGTGGACAGAATCTTGGTGTAGTTGCACATCTTCCGCACCTCGCACTGGATGGCTTCGATCTCCCGTCGCTTGAATCGCTTCTTCAGGGAGGAGCTCGCTGCAGGGGGGATGGAGGGTGGGAAAGAGAAAAGAAATTGAGCTCGGGTACACCCAGTCTTTGCGGGACAACTAGACAGGGACAACTAGACAACTGGTGTTTTATTTAGTTACAAGAATTATGGAGCATCCATGCTCTGGATAATATTTCATATTTTTCTTTATTTATTAAAGCTGAAAATAAGAAGAAACATTGGCTGTATGCTTGCACGTATACATAGCCTTTCTATTTTATTTCAGTCTTCCTTATTTTGTGAAATACTGTTGTTCCCATTTTGGAGATGGGGAAACAGGCTCAGGCTATTGAGCTGACCTGCCCTGAGCTTTGGCACCTATGGCAGAATCCCGGGGAAGATTATTTCCTGGAATACTCTAACTAGGATAGCATCAACACTCCCTTGGTCCCTTCCCAATATTCTGGACATGTCGAATTGCCTGATGATGTCCAATTAACCAAGCCTTTCTTAACCAGTTCACCCCCTGTGAACCTCAAGGGAAACATCAGCCAGGTGTTTTTGAATCATTTACACTCCTCCTACCGAACTGTTGTCTGCAAAGAGTTCTTTTCATGTGCTGGTGGCCAGATGCGTCTTTATTTTATAAGCCTAACTTCTCAGGAAGTCCTGTAGTGCTGCCACTAAATGGCCTTCAGAACTGCTTCGTTTTGAAGTTTAGACACCATAAAGTGTGAATGGCTTCAAGACGTAGGCGGCCTTTTGCCCTTTAGATCATCCTTTGTCCTGTGGTGCTCATGAGCAGGCACATGTGTACCCATCTGTGTGTGAGGACACACACACACACACACACACACACACACACACACACACTGCCTCTCATACTGGCCACTCCCTCTGACTGTCTGTGAACTTATGAATGTGCCCACGCTAAATTCTATGCTAAATATCCATCTTTACCCTAAATATCCAGTCTCAAAGAAGCCCACTTAAAAGACCCAGGTGTAGAGGGGAACATATTTAATTTTAGCATCTTGGTTTGTTGTGTTGTACCCTCACTTTTTTTTTCTTTCATTTATTTAGTAGAGAAACAATAAATCTCTTAAGGGAGAAAAGGAGAAAAATGCTTAAAACATGGATGCCATGCCACTTATTCTTGTGTACTCCCACTTCTTTCTTTTCCTTGTTGCCCCATTTCTCCCTCATGCTGTGGCCATCACACATCTCCAGGAGGGTTTTATTTGAAGTTATTTATGCCACTAGCTTCATGGAGTGGGAAGCGCCGAGTTCCATAGGCCAGGTCAAAATGCTACTGTTTTTGGCCAAAGGTCAGCAAGACTGACTGAGCAATGAATAACTACTGAGAAATCTCTAAAACAAGTTACAAAGATCAGTAGAGAACAAAGCCAGAGCCAGCTTCTGACTATAAAAATAAAACTTTTGTAGTTAGTCTTGCAAGAAGAAAAGGTTGCTCAATTATGAGTTCTCAGAGGCAGGGACAGATTCTTGTCTGGCTTTATGTCTCTTACAGGGCCTAGCATGGTGCCTTGTACATGGACAGGATTTGAAATTTGTTTCTGTGCTAAAAAATCAGAATCATCATTGCTACTTTATTGTCACATCCTGTAAAACAGTTTTAGTTTGGATTTTAAAAGCAACTATTGCAAATACAGTGATGCTAAGAGTTAGCAGCCCTCTGTGTTAGAGAAAGTGCTGTGCCTCGTCCACATAGTAAATGAAAACTAATCAGAAATAATCCACAAAATTTCTGGCATTATTTCAAATGCAGGATCCATTTGTAGTTTTCCCTCTCTTTAGTTTATATCATCTGCCAAGGAAGAAAATGCTATGCGATATATAATACAGAGTGCTAAGTAGAAAGTAAATAATTCTGCTGACATATAATAGAGCATCCAAGTATATAATAAATCAATTCACTGGCACTGAGTGAAGTTTGATTGAAACACTCATGAGCTGGAGGTCATTTGGGAGCAAATATAACCAGTGAATTATCCCTCTAAGCACTTTCTTTTTAAGTGACAAGCCAAATAAATAAATAAATAAATAACCCAGAAACTAAAAATTAAAAAGCAAACAAAAAACCAATATATAATCTCATATTCAAAATTTTTTTGTTTACTGCATAACTTTTAGTTAAGTCTTTGCATTACAAAATGGTTATGAGCCAGGTGCAGTAGTGCACACCTGTAATCATAGTGGCTTGCTTATAATCCCAAAGGTTCAGGCTGAGCTAGGAGGATCTCAAGTTCAGAGCCAGCCTAAGCAACTTGGTGAGACCCTAAGCAACTCAGTGAGACCCTGTCTCTAAATAAAATACATAAAAGGGCTAAGGATGTGGCTCAGTGGTTAAGCAACCCTGGATTCAAGCCCTTGTACCAAAAAAATGATTATGAAAAAAATTCTCATAGCCTAAACCCACCAAAGAGGACTGGAAATGACATGACCAGCTTCTTTGCATCTACCATTCACAATTAATGGATGCTATTGTTTTGTCCTATCAGCTTTTTTTCTTTAAAGAATTATAGATTGAGCTAAGTCATTTCTGCCCTCTCTATTCTATTCCCTTCCCTTTACATGGTTGTATTTTTACTTTTGTTGAATATATGTGGATCCAAACTGATAAAAGTTAAGTCTGTACACTATCCAACATTGGGAATGATGTAAAAAACTGGGAATTCTTGCAGATTGCTGGTGGGAGTGTAAATTGGGTAAAATCACTTTGGACAGTGATGAAGCAAGATTTAGAGTTAAAAATGTCTAGTTCAAAGCCCCAGCAAATCCACATCAAGACTGCCTCCTCCTTTACTCATCTGTAACAGTAGGCAAAAGGCATAAAAGCACATCCCTTGAAGATCAGTGTATGTTACAGAAGAAAAAAATAAATGTTAACTAAAAGGTAATGAATAAATTGTGATACTTTTAAACAAAGGAATTTTATACATATCTTAAAATAAAAGACTACATATAAATATGGCAACATAAATAAATTTAAAGAGTTGAGTAAAAAAGCAAATTGCAAAATATTTGTAAGTATATCAGTGTTGTGAATTTAAAAACAAACAAATCATTTGAATTCTTATTTCATCTTCAATATTCAATTATGGAGGTTTAGAGTGACCACTGTGAGAAAGATTGGCTGGGAAGCAAGCCTTGATAAAGGAGATTTTAATATCTGCTTTCCTTCAAAGTTACCTCATAGAACTTAACTTATCCTCTAGAACATTCTAGAACATTCCAGAATTTTCTGGAATAGTGGAAATATTCTTTATTCACACTGTTATCTACAGTAGCCACTAGCCCCATGTGCCTACTGAGCACTTAAAATGTGGTGTGACCAGATAATCTGAACTTTTAATTTTAATAGCTCTGTGTGACTAGTGACTACTGTACTGGAAAGCCCAGCTCTAGACCAAGTTACTTCAAAATATAGAGGACACACAGGGATTTAGTCAATAAAATGCAGATTGTGGGAAATGAGGCAAACAACCTGGTGTTTTCAAGAAATAAATTTCAGGGTGAGTGGAGGGAGAAACTATAAATTAAAAACAGAATACAGAGATAAGATAAGATGACCTTACTTGGATGCCAATTCAAACAAAAAAAGATCATGAAACAACTCCAAATTTACACTGCCTGGATATTTCATGGTGTAATACTTGTTAATTTTTTTAATGGTGGTCATTGCATTGTGATCATCTCTGTTTCTTTGGCAACTATATTTTATAATGTATACTAAAATATTTATAGGTGAAGTCACAATAGCATCTGAAATTGGCTTCAAAACAAGAAAAAGGAGGTAGATGGGCATATTGATGAAACATGATTGATCATGAGTAGATATTGTTGAAGCTGAGCAATGGGTATATGAGGTTTGTTAATGCTATTCTGCCTACTTTTGTATATGCATGACATTTTTTTCCCATAATACAAGCCTAAAATTATGAATAAGTGGAAGAAAAAGAGATGTTCTTGAAATCTAAGACTGGTAGGAGCTCTGTTTTTCACCCTCTTGGGGTTCTAGCTCACTTAGGTAATTCCAGGAGGTTAAGAGATGTGATGTGTTCAATAAGGGGCATATGTCTGCTACTTCCCTAGAAAATTCTTGCTGGTTGCTGCCTTCCTGGTTTAAAGGTACAGGAGAAACAATTCGTTCTCTGTGTTTTATGCTTTGACCAACTGCATCAGCATACATCTCATCACCATCAAGAGCATCAGGTGTTACAGCTTAGAATCCCTCTTTCTTTAGTACATAATGATCTCTGGGATTTTTCACATCTACTAGGCATCTGAATTTTATTTTCTCTTTATGCTTATTACCAAAACTTTCAGTTCAGATTAGTTATCCCTGTGTGTGAACAACAGCAGAGTGCAGTGTAGTAGAAATGACTTTGCACAGGGGGACCTGGAAATCACAGTGAACTAGGATGAACCCTTTATCCCCTCTGGGTCTCTCTTCATCTGTTATATTGAATGAGTGGACTATAGGCTCCATGTTCCCTTCTGGATGTAGCTCCACATTTCCTTCTGGATGTAGAGATTGCTATAATCCTCTCCTATATTCAGTATCATTTGCCTTCTTGCAATGGTGGTGGGGTGGTGCTTTCTAAAACATTTATTTCATGCAATAATTTTGAAATCCTAGTGTCGGGGGAGGAGGACTTTGGACTTGGCAGGGCTGGATGTTCACAAATCTTTCTCCTTATTGCTTATGATTTCACTGTCTCTCTAAATGTTTACAGATTTTTCTCTCTTCAAATTGTTTCATTATTGGACAGTAATTTCTGGGCTCTTGCTGCAAGATTGATTCCATATTTTGCTCTCTTTCCTATAACTGTCCTATATCTTGCCTTTTTTTGTGAGTTTTAAAGAATAATTATGAGTGGCCCAGGCAAAATGCAAGTTCATTTCTTCATAACTCTGTAATACAAATGGTTTTTTAGAACCCCCAAATGACTATGCAAATGGCTGAGCCGGTTTGTTCTAGATATAGACTTCCTTTTTACTCCCATTATCAGGACTGGTCCATCAGCATTCTGTTAACTGGTCACATAATTGAAGAATGAGGTTGCAGGTACTTTTTGGACACAGACTTATAGTATAGGCATTGTGAACAAAGTCAAAGGCTGACAAGGCTTAGTTACATAGATGGTTCACAAGAAATGGGTGTTAATGTTGGTAGCCTGTACTTTGCACATGTGCAAGACACATCCTAATTTTATAAGAAAGATCTGGGTAGGTCTTGGGTGGGGGAAGTAGATTTCTTTCTAGATTCCTTAGAGGCTTCCTTGCTGTTTGAATATTCCTATGGGGAGGTGGGGAGATGTTGGGGAAGGTCAGACTACCTGGAGTTGAACTGCCTTTCAGGGTGGTCAGGCTGGAACACCATCAGCCTCAATCTAGACCTAGAGCTGCAGTGCAAATTGCTTTGTGTGCAGATGCATGTTAGAAGGTTCTTTGCAGGCAAACACTGCATTTTTTCTCTGTACTTTCAGAGTTCCCAGCAGAGGCCCATTCACATAGAGATACGTGATCTGGTACAACCTACCAAGCTTGAGGGAATTCAATTGTCTTCTTGTTCTCCAATGTAAATTGTGCCTTTTTTTTTTTCTTTCTTTCCTTTTTTTTTTTTTTTTTTTTGGTACTTTGAAGTTGAATTTGACTAAGTAATGGTCTTTATTCTTCTAATGCTGCTTTTTAGGAGGCAAATTGGCTTGCCATGTAAGTTTTCTCCCTCCATCCCATGAATTTAAATTATTCTTCTAAGGTCCTACTCAGAGGGCCCCTGCAAGGTACAGGACATCAGAGTGGCTGCTGGTTATCAACACAAGTGCTAGTTCTGCTCTCCATATTTAAAGCATTGATTTAGAATTAAGAGTTAGCAGATGTAGGGGATTTGTCAGGATAGGGCAGTGTTTCCATTCTGTTTCTTAAAGTCATCCTGAAGTTTGAAAATGTGACCAGCTTGTTTAAAGCACAAGGGACTGCTGGACTGTTCAACCAGCTCCCTCTGAGGGATGTGCTATGGGAGAGCATCCTCCCTCAGCTGCAATGGCTTGAGGACCTTGGCCATTATTCTGCTCCTACTTCACATTTTTCCCAGGACAAGGCATGGGATGAAGGTGGCAGTTTGGATGATGGAGAGGAGAAGCAGTAGGATGTGTAGGTGTGAGCATGTTCATGATATGAATTCCGAAGTAGGAAAGGACACCCAGTAGGAAGTGCCCTCGGGAGCCTCCCCAGTTCTGCTGGGAGGCATTAGTGGGGTTAGGAATTGAGAAATTTGCCATGTGCTCTGCCACCTGTGCTATTTAGCCCTCTGCTCAGTTCCTCTCTGCCTCAGAGCCTCCCAAGTGGGGTACACATTCCCCCAAGAGGAAGCCAGTTTATTCAGTCAGCTGACTGAAGGAAGAACACATTAGTAATTTATATTTGTTTATAGTTTATCAAAAAATAAAAACTAAATGAAGTATTCTAATGCTTTACAAATTTTTTTTGTAGTTATAGGTGGTTAGAATGCTTTTATTTTAGTTGTTTATTTTTATGTGATGCTAAAGAGCCAACTCAGTGCCTCACACATGCTAGGCAAGTGCTCTACCAGTGAGCTTCAGCCTCAGCCCTCTAATGCCTTATATATGGAACAACAATGATGTCTTTATTTGGCCAGCACATCAGATGATGGGTCACCTGTCACTTACGCAAGAGGCTTCCGAGAGAAGGTAGAGAGGCTACATGAATTCCAGGGGTTTGTGGGGCATCTCATCAGTTTGTTACTTTCTGAGCATTTTCAATGTCCTGTATTCTAAATGCTATAGCAGGTAAGCCAACATGATTAATTTTAGAAAAATTACATATATATATATATATATATACACACACACACACATACATTTATAGTTAGATAGAGAGATACACAGGGGTACTAGGGATTGAACCCAGGGCCTTGAGCATATTAGGAAAGCACTCTTATCACTGAGCTATATCATTAACTCTGAAAACAAGACTTTTAAATTAAAAAGATGTTCTAAATGTTCTCACCTTTTCGTGCTGTTTATGGGCTGTCAGTAATGTTATCTATCAGTTATTAAAACACAAACAAAAATACTTAATGCCCTTTTAGGGTAAGTGGGCCAGAAAAAAACCTCATACTATGGTAAAGAGCATTTCTGGTAATTGGGAATTTTTCCATTGTTTGGCGATTTTGTTGCTGAAACAGATATATTACAACTTACAAAATCCCTTAAATGTGCAAATTTAAAGATCTTATAAATAGAGCTAACTTCCAAATGAAGACTTTCAGAGATTAGGACTCATTAAAAAAATGCAGTGCCGTCTGATTTGCAAGACCATCTAATTGTTAATAAGGAAGACGGTTAGCCAAGCTTCTACAAGAACCTTGCTTAACTGAGGGATGAGATTAAAAAAAATAATAGTGTTATGATTTCAACACAGTTACACTTTTTTTTTATATCCATGTAAAATACCTTTTGGACTTACAATATATACTAACAAATACTGAAACAAACTGAATTCAGTATCAGACCTACCAATTACTGTATAAAAAGTATTTAAAAAGAACCCCCAAAATTAAATGCACCAACTCAATTTCTTGGCCCTCCTTAAAACATTATTAAATTATTACAATTATTATAAAATTTTGTTGGTAGCAAAATATTTATGTTCTATTATTAACAGTAAATGAAGTGAAATTAAAATTATTTTAAGAATATATTTTATTTCAGGTTTATCTCATTCTTTTCAAGTTTAAGTTTTACAAAAAGGAAGTAGCTATAAGTTAATCATACAGTTACTTTGAAAATTCTTTTCTCTGTGTGTTTGGGTTAATTAGTTTCCTATTATAAAATGTTGGGTATTCTCATATATTTTATTTATTTAACTAAAAAGGAAGTTTTAGAAGCACTGGTTACATGTCCAAAATTATTCAAGAAAATTATTCGGTAAAAATGAATAGGTTTACTTTTTTAATTAAATAAATAAAATATATGAGAATACCCAACATTTTATAATAAGAAACCAATTAACTCAATTCACAATAGCTAGACCATGGAACCAACTAAGGTGTCCCTCAATAGATGAATGGATAAAGAACATGTGGTATATAAAATCAACGGAATATTACTCAGCTTTAAAGAAGAGTGAAATTATGGCATTTGCCAGTAAATGGTTGGAGTTGGAGAATATCATGCTAAGCGAAATAAGCTAAAATCCCACAAAACCAAAGGATGAATGTTTTCTCTAATATGTGGATGCTAATTCACAATAAGGCAGGGGGCACTAGGAAAGAATAGCGTTACCTTAGATTAGGTAGAGGGAAGTGATGGGAGGGGAGGGGAGGGTATGTGGGGATAGGAAAGATAGTAGAATGAAACAGACTTTATTACTGTTGTATATATGTGACTGCATGACCAATATGATTCTGCAACATGTATACCCAGAAAAATGAGAAATTATATCCCATCTATGTATGATATATCAAAGTACATAAATGCATTCTACTGTCATGTATAACTAATTAAAGCAAATAAAAAATTAAATCCCCCCCCCAAGGTGAATAGGAATAAAAAATAAAGTTTAAGTTTTAAAAACGATTGCATACATTCTAAGTATATATATTTAAATGGAGTGACTATTCAAAATTATGTTACTGATCTCATTACAGGATCAAAAAATTTAGAGACCACTGCCTTAAAAATTTCCTTTCTTTTCTTTAACTTCCTGAAGAATTCATTCATTAGACTTAGCATTTGATCCCAGAGGATTTCAGCTGTCTATGTGCTCTTGACTAAGGAGAGTTAATGCTTCTTAAAGACAGACAGACAGACATGTGTTGTTCTGTCCGGAAGCTCCTGGCACATGGTAGATGCCTGATTAATATTTCCTGTAGATTGTTCAGATTTTGAACTCCTAAAGAACAAGCCTGGGTACCATGAATCCTGACATTCCCTAGAGCATTATGAATTGAATTGCAGGTGGTTCTGTGGCCCTCACAAGAGTGGCCTACCCTCGAATGCTTCTACAGTGAGATTGATGCTGATATTCTTCATGTAGTTAGGGAAGTCTCTAGTCCTACTCCCTGTTTTTTTCAAAGTCCTGGACTTCTCATGAGCCTGGGGTTGGACAAGTCATCTGTGGCTTTGGACAAGTAAAAACAGCAGTGATTCATTCACTTGGGAGAGAGTCTGAGCCGAGTAAGGAATATTACTAGGTTGCTCAAGGGACCACTATCAAAAGCAAATGGATTTTGGCAGGCCCAGAGATCAGAGAACAATCAAAACAGGAGATCACAGCTCCCTAAAAGCTGCATGGTGCTTATTCACCAGTGCACTGTTCATGTTGGGATCACCCGGGAAGGGACAACTGAAGAGTCTTTTAAGTGTGGGAGCTTCTCTGGGGGTGATCTATTAAACTTTAGTTAGGGAGTTAATTGAAAGGAGTGGCACTGGTAAACTGAGGAAGATGAAGGCCATTTAGCCCTACTCTGTTCCAGTGGATCTCAGCCTTTGTTTGTTGCAATATGGATCAAGCCCCAGCACACTGAGTAGACAACATGGGGATGGGGGGTGCTGGATAGAAATGGAGTGAATGCCAACATGCTTAAGATACATCTGCTAAGTCTCACAGCATGCCAGTTGGCCACACAGTGGGGGTGGGCGCACCCTCTCAAAGGGCTCTTTATATTTCTTTTTTTCTGTCCTCTCAAATCTGGTGTCATCCTTATATAATCTTCTACTACATATGCCTGTTTTTACCTGATGGAGAAGGATCATTTTTCTTTTAAATTTCATGGGGAAAAACATTGCAGGGAAGAACAAAGAAACATACCAACATGAACTCAGAACAATTTCTACATTTTAAATATATAGGCTCAGATGAAATCAATCTTTGTTGCTCATGCTACAACTTAAAGAATTACATGAAACAGTAGACATCCATGCTCTGTTTTTCTTCTTGTTCTTAATAACTGCTTTTGCTTATGTGATATTCAGGCTTGTTGTTGGGAACATGAGAGAAAACATGTCGACTAGGACATTAGAAGAACGAGTTTCTAGTTTGAACTTGTTATAATTCTCCAGACAAACCTCTTAATTTCGTGGAAGGAGCCTTACTTCTGAATAAATATGATGTGTAAAAACTCATATACTTCCAAGACTTCTCTGTTCTCGGTACAACATCCTCAAATCCTTCATCTATGTTTCCTTCACCTATGTGAATTCTAGATGATCACCATCCTCTAGAGGTTTTATCATCTGTCAAAGCTCATGTAAAATTTTGGTGCTCAGAATTGAACTCATTTACCAAGCATGAAGTGTTTAGTACAGAAAAACTAGGTTAATTAATTTCAGTGAGCAAAAGGCAGAGCATTTATATTAATAAAGTCCACATTTAAAAATACCTTAAGTTTTTTTTAATAACATCATACTATTGGCTCATATAAGGTGGAGATTCAATTAGTTCCCTTAATGCTTGCATATAAACTGTGACCAAACCTGGCCATTGCTACACAGAATTGGTTTTTCAGCTTAAATGCAAGCCTCCATTGAAATCTGCAAAGTTTAATTTTATTGATCTTAGTCCAGTGCTCTGGTCTGTTGCAAAAGTTTTAAATTTAAATTTTATTTTCTCAGGTTGTTAGGGATGTTTTTCAAAGGGTTTCAATACTCTTAAAGTTAATGACTGTCCCTTCCAACTCCTCTAAGCTGATTCAAGAGACTCAAAATTAGGCCATGTTTTTCCTTTTTATTGAAGACTCTTAAGAAAAATGGCAATTTAAACAATAAGGTATTCTTGTACTTTTCATAAAAACAATTATACCCATTGCTTTTGACTTTCCCATATTGTTATATTTGTCTGCTTAGTGGATGATGGATGTACCCCAGAAACAATAACTTTGCATTGCCTACAGGTGTGTGCCCAATTCTATTATTTCTGTCAGTGATAGAGAGGATATTACATCTCATGTCAGAAAGGGAGAAAAGTCTTGCATTTTTCTTTTATCCAGAGGCAACACTCCTGCCCTAGTAAGAAAAATAATAATAAAAAAGGACACAAAACAAAATAATACTCATTGTGGTTCTGGTTCTTCCAAATTCTTTCTGGGATTCAGTTTATAATTCAGTCTTACAGCTTTTGATTAATACCTTACATCCAGAGACATCCTGCCCATTCTTCAAAACTTCACTTAAGTCCTCTTCCTAAGAGCTATTCATGCCCCCCCTCCCCATTTCCACGCTCATCTTTCTGCTCGCTCTACATTGCTGGTATCGCTCTAATTGCATTGCACTTAGTCTATCCTGTATGAAAATGATGGGATGAATCTATATTTATCTCTCTCCTTGAATTGTGTTTTCCTAAGGGGCCAGGACCATGTCTTAGCCATTCTCGGAACAAATATTGATGAAGCCCCTCATTGTCCCAGGCCCTGTGTGAGGCAGGGAATTCTGTGACTGTCTCCCCATGAACAGAACAGAGCTGATTCCTTGTCCTGAAATCAATCTGTGTGACTTGACCTAAACCAGCACTTACCAGAGTCAGTGTGGGACATGAAAGGGTTTTTTGAAAAAGATCCAAATCATGGTAAATTAAATTAGGTCCTCACATATTTCAGCTGTTTCCTGCTTTCCTTGGAGCACCATTAACTATTTGGACTCTCTAAGGCCTGACCAAAAATACTGTGAAATATAGATGGGTAGCCGAACTCCTCCATGGGACAAATGGAATTTCAGTGACAAGAACACAGACAAAAATGGGCATGACATACATCTATAATCCTAGTGACTTGAGAGAGGCTGAGGCAGTAAGATTGCAAGTTCAAGGCCAGACTGCCTCAATAAATAAATACATACATACAAACATACATACATACATAAATACATAAATAAATAGAACTGTGGATGTAGTGCAATGGTAAGGCACCATTGAGAAAAAAAAAAGACAGAAACAAGTTTGGAACCTATTATGACCTACTAAAAAAATCAGCAGGAACATTTTGAAACCACAGATTGATTGAAACTATGGGTCCCTAGAAAGGAACACGTAAACATATGTTAGTTATCTAACCCCCAAAACTCTCTCACATACACACACACTCACAAAAAAGTGTGTATTTGTGTGTATATATATTTGTTTACATATATAACCACAACCAGATAGATAAATAGATATGGATGTAAAAAAAAATAATGTGCCTTTTTATAAAAAAAATAGACTTTATGTTTTAGAGCTGTTTTAGGTTCTGAGAAAAACTGGGCAGAAGGTACAGAGATTTCCTGTGCAGTCCCTTGCCCCCAAACATCCATAGCCTGTACCATGAATGGTTTTTCACTGCTAAACCTTTGGATCTGAATTATAATGGTTTTATTGTGGTAAGGGGTCATATGCTGTCTTGGCAAATATATTTATGTTCATGTTCAGAGCACTATACCAGTAGCTTTTGGAAAAAAAATTATTGCTTTAACTTTTTCCTTTTTTATTTTTCCCCCCAATATAAGCTTGGGCAGACTCAATGCAGCAAATACTTTTCCCTCAATTTAAGATTTGACAATTTGAAAGGAAAAAGCTCATTCATCATGTTTCCCTTTTAGAGACTATAAATTATTGGCTCCTATACCATGTGGCTCAGATTCTAGGAAAAGTTAGTGTAAACAAACCCAAGTTACGATGCGTGGAGTAAGAGAGTGAGTCATAAACAAAACACAGACATATGCTCTCATATAAATAAGGGCCTGGATCATCAGCTTCCAAAGTCTGCTTCCCATTAATTACACAACAAAATGAACTTTCCATATGTAAAGCCCAAATCACTTCACTCTGGCAACTTGCATGAGACAAAGACCAGGATTGTGGGCATTTAGGCACAAACAAAACTGGATTTCATAATAAGGAAAGTCCTCTCAAAACATCTTCAGGCACCGGAGGACTCGAAGATCCTTTGAAAGGGTACTTCTGAGCCACAAAACTATACCCAACCCCCAACCCCAACCCCATCACCACCAGGGAGGCTGATCTGGATCCCCTGCTGGACGGATGGGGAATAGCAGGCAGGCTTTCTCTCTTTTGTTCTGAGTTCTGTCCTCTTTCTGGGATCCAGACCCACAGAGTATTCCCACATTTTGCTGAGAGCATCACACAGTTTAAGTTCAGTACTTTCTCTCTGTCTTTTAAACTCTATGTTGCTATTAGACATTCTTGTTTCCTGATTGTCACAGGAAAGACATCTGATACCTCTTAGTTGAAAGAGGCATCATGAAAACATAATTCCTGGACAAGACGAATTCTTCAATCACTGAGAAACTCTAAGAGAGGTAGGAAGCCTCTGACCTGTTTCCTTGCATCTCCTTTCCAAAGTAGACTTCATAAAACAGAAGAAGAGACTTAGTTCAAAGGATACTAAAAGAAGAGGTAAACTCTAGGCATCTTGGGTGGGGGAGAAGGGAGAAAAATGGCTTTTTCTCTTTGCTAGTGGAGATGGGTGGTTTTCATTCAATTACTCAATGATTATTTCCGTTACATTCATGCTTTGTACCATTTCTTAGACCAGATAAGGTGAATGGGATGCATCCTACATGCCCTCAAATGAAACTAAAGAAAAAGAGAAGGAACTATCATTTTTGGAGGACTTACAATGCAGGCTGCAGTGTTTCACATGTGATAACAACCACTCTAGGACCTCTGCATCCCTGTTGTACCCAGATGATCACAGAGACCCCAGAGGTTCAGTCATTTCCCCAAGGGCACATACCTTTGAAGTCACCAACTCCACAATTCAAGCAAGGGCTACCCTGTTTCAAAGCTAGTTGCATATTTTATAGGAAAGAGGCTGAAGAAAGGGAGCTAGATACAGAGTGAGCATACCAGGGGTACCCTTGTTTCTCTACTGACAGCACCAAAGAGCCAAAGCTCTCTCAATTTCACAATCTCAAAGGACTTTCCCAACCCCCCAAATTCTATAACTGAATAACAGGAAGCATTACTACAAATCACACATGCTATTCCTACTAGACTAAGTAAGTGCTCCGACTCATTGTTTTGATCCAGGTCAAATGCCTTTGGTGACTCCCTGTAGGGAGCATAGTCAATATAGCTAGCTCATGATGAATATGCAATTACTCCCAAATCTGAAGAACATCCCAAATCGAAAACATTTCTGGGTTCAAGCATTTTAAATAGGGGAGGGTCAATCAGCCTACTGAGGGAAGTGGGTCAGGATGATAATCTAGTCCACTGTGGTGATGGAGGAAGGACGCGAGAAAGCTAAGAGAGTACATCCCCTCTGATGGGAAAATGTTATTTCACTCCAGCCATTTGTTGTCAGATAAGATTCTGAGTTCAAAAATGCCAAAATCTCTGTGTTTCAAAAAGCCAGAAATCTTGATTATTATGTAAATCTTGTGATATTTACAGCTGCTAATTAATTTTTAAAATTATAATTCTCTGCAGGACAATCAAAATACCACTGTAGACCGATATTGGCTCATGGCCATCATTTTGCTCTATCACTACCCATCAGGGATGGCCACCAGGCTTTAGTCTAGAATTTCAGACTTTGTGTCTGAACCCAAATTTCTCTTCAGCTTCATTTGCCATAATTTCCCCACAGATAGGACTAAAAACCCATACAAAACAGGTGAAAACTAAGCTATGTCAGAAATGTGGTAGACCGGTCCTTCGGGCTTCTGTCTTCTAGTTCAGCCCATTCTTAGCCGTCCATCTTCACTTCTTTCTTCCCAGGACATCTTGCTGTCTCAGAACTCCCCTAAATGGCTGAATGGTAGCTGTCAGTATGTCAGCTTGTTACTCAATATATTCATTTAAAAATATGACTTGGTCATCTCATGTCCTGGAGCCAGGTGTTTTCAAGGGAGTGAGAGCATCCCCAGAGGAAGAGCTGATCTTATACCTACATATGTCACTCGGGATTGAGTGCAGCAGGACAGGTGCTTTAAAAATTGACAATCGATAACAAAAATATTTGGAAACAAATATTTAACGGTTTGCATACTTAACCATCTTGGAGTAAGATGAGCTAAATGTGGTAACTAAAATCCCTAAGAATAGGCAGCTTGGCCTATGTCCTGTGATAAGGATATATGGACAGGGAGTGAGGACATAGAGGATGCTATGATCTGACTCATAATATGACAAAATTATGACTTCACATGATTAAATCATGACATGCCGTGACTTAATATTTGACATGAGCAGGGCCCTTACGTTTTGAGTCTGCTTAAAAGGCAGACTTTATTCTCCCCCTTTCACTGATGAGGAAAGAGGGACTGAGAAAGTCTCCTTAAGACTCAGGGGCTTATTTAGGAAATACTGGGCATCAGAACTCCATGATGACCCTGATCCTGAGTTCCAAACCCGTTTCTACTCTCCCATGCTGTGGTGGCTGAAAGAGCCCATGTTTCTAATTCCTGATCAAGTAATATTTGTAACCTTCCTGGGCTTGATTTTCTCTTCGGCAACATGAGGTGGTTGGCAAAGCTCCCTTCTAGTCTATTCCAGGCCAGTCTTGTTTAGTCTACTCCAGTGGAAGCAACAGAAGGAGGCCCCCAGGGAAGATGGGCTAGGATTACTCCAGCACCTCCCAGGGGTAGGAGGCAGGGCAGAAGGGTAAGTGATCTCGTCGTCTGTCTGTCTGTCTGTCTCTCTCTGGATATGACAGTCTTATAATCCTTACTCTGGTCTCTCCCTGCCTCCTTTCTCCCTGAGCCTCTTGCTGACTGTCTGCTCTTAGACTTGACTGCAGGCTGCCTGGACCACTCAAGATCATTCTTAATGACAGTCATTACACAGTTCTTCCACAATGCCTGAGGCGACTTCTCCAGCAATGAGCAGGAAAGACTTTGCCTCTGTCTCAACAGCTGGGCTCACCCTACCAACTTCACTGGAACCAAGAAGTTTTTCAAAAACTCTCCCATTAATTACAGGAAACCCAAAGCGCGGTGCCCCTTCTCATTAACATAGCTGCTTTCAGTCGCCACTAAATTATCTCGCCACCATTAAACCAACAATTTAATTAGATTTCTGGAAATGGAAAGAGCTGGGGGAACAAGGCAGGCACCGAACTTTCATCTCAAAACTGATCATAAAATATGTGCGCTCCCTCCTTCTCAAGCGACATAAAATCTGCCTGTGGAAGAGCCTCTTTTCATTCTCTCCCCATTTATAAAGAAGAGCTTGAATATTTGATTTAAAACGAGTATCTTAATAGAAATCGCTTCACGTATGGGAGGTTTTCTTTTCGGCATTTCGCTGAGTGTGGTGCGCTCATTACAATAATCGCACCTGACCCCCCCTGCGACTCGTGCCTCACAGCCAAGCCTCCCACTGGGCTTCAATGGAGGTGTGAATGATACTATCACTGGGAAGAAGATAAAATGTATTATTATCATTACTCTATTTTTAAGTCTGACTGTGGCACAAGGTGGTTGGGAGCATCATCTGTATGAAGCATTCAGAGAAGATAAATTGAGTTAAACATCTCACAGACACAGCACTTTCGAACCTGTCATTAAACCTGTTTTATGAAAAAAAAAATATCTCAGTTCTGGAGAGGAAATCATTAGCTAAATTAAGTCCAGGTGTGTTTATTGAGTATGTACTATGCGCCCAGTTCTGCACAAGGTTCATGTCACCAAAACAGGACTGTGAATTGCTCAATAGCAGCATTCTTGGGTTTTATTTCCCTTTTCTTTGCTCCTTTTGTTCTAAGGGTCTAGGAATCCATAGGATGCCCAACTCATCGAATGAGACAAAATCTGAATTGGAAGTGGTCACTGCCTAGGAAAGCCAATATTCCAGCCACAGTGGAAGACCATCACATAAAATAATTCAAGTACAGCACAGGTCAATGTAATCTCCAGTCCTTCACTGAGTAGCTAGCTCATCCTGAAAATTCCATAAAGTAAAGGTGGATCATCTAGTGTGTACATTCCCCAGCTCTTCTCTAAAAAAAAAAAAAACAACAACAACAACAACAAAAAACCACTCTTGTATTGTACATATAGTGTCTTGTGGGCTGACTCTTTACCCCAAAATAATTTTCCCTGAAGATGCTCTGGGGGATTAACCTGGGACAGGGCTGCCATTGTTGAACAAGGATGAACAAGGAGACTGGAGGGCCCTTCCTGGTTGCACCCTTGGCTAAGCATCCTGGGGATGGTTTGTTTCTGGGCATCCTGGGGATGGTTTGTTTCTGGTGCTGATATTGAAAATAAAAGGAAATCGTTGTCTCTCTACTCTAATGAATATAACATTAGAGTGAATATTGGCATCTACCAAACTGTTGTGCAGGAAGCAGTTGTTACACAATGCATTTTGATCTATATTTAATGATTATTTGCTGTTTGCCAACTCAGTGCTAGGGGTTGGGGTTTCCAAGTTAACTAAGGTATGTCTGGAGAGAGGATGATTCTCCAGCCCGGTATGAGACACAGGAGTGGGCACAGACACAGACACGCTGTACTATACAGTGCACCATGGTGGCACTGAGACTGTGGTACCAAATTGACCTTGGAACAGTTTTTAAAGTGAGTGTCTTAGATCAAAGACACATATATATGCTGAGATTTGAAGACCAAGCATGAATTAGCTAATCAAATGGCATGGAGGGTAAGTATAAAAGAGAAAAAATTCCAGACAGGAATCAGATAATAACAATAACAGTAATAATATCAACAGCAATAATAACTCCTATTGGCTGAGCTCTTGCTATACATGGGAAGCTACTTTTCTAAGACATTCACAAATGTTATTTCACATGTTCCCCACCACAGTCCTTTCTCCTCATTTTACAGACATGAACGTGGAAGTCTGAGATCACCAAGGTGTAGAGGCAGACAATCTGAAGCACTTTCAACTGGAGCATTCCAAGGTGTATAAGAAAAACAAGCCCAAACTTAGCAACAAGGAAAGTGAAGGATGCATATCCTTTTACTCCACCATGACGTCTGCCTGAGGACTGTTAATTATTTAGGGAGATGTGAGCGCTTGCACTTGCTATTTGCTACAGACTCAAAGGCCAGAACCTATCAGTCTCTATATTAATTGGAGGTTTTTGCCCAGGAAAATAATTTTTTTTTCTGGTAGGAAAGATGAGCATAGAGGTTATGTGTTTATCGCTTAGTAGGATGTTAACTGAACAACCTTACTCAACATGTTTTCTCCAATGCCCGCTTTTCTCCGATGCCCATTCCTCTAATTCTGTTTTGGACCAACTTTACCAGCATGTTTTTTTCCTTGTTAAAGAGCTGCGTGAAGCTTTGATATGGGTCCTTTGAAAATCATGCTCTGGCAGTGGAGATCCCAAGGAGTGCTGGGCTGGCCAGGATTTCCAAGATGAGGCCCAATGGAAAGCAGAGGCCAGAAGTCAATGCTTCTCTGGAATGATATAGCTTTGGGCCACAGAAATGGCTCTGGTGATTTAGGATATCCAGATTAAATCAGAAAAGAGGTCATGTACTCCTTTTGGGGTAAAAATAACAATAATTATGGTGGTCTTTCAGAAAGGCTTTGGTGTGATGGACCCTCAGGAAGCACAGCAGCTTCCGCCCCTGCCAGGCACTCTAATGGCCCAGAGAGAAGTGAGGCAGTTGCTCTGGGCCTGACACTTCTAGCAGAGCTTTCTGGACACAGACTTATTTTCTGATGCTCCAGCATGCATCTATGGGTAGGGTACTTTTCAGACAATTTGAATGATTGTTTTAAAATTAAGCTTTATTTTCTCTGGATATTTTCAGGTTTTGTACTGTATATTTTAATCGATTAGTCTGGGTTCATAGGAATTTATTTCACAATTTGAAGATTTCTTCAATATATACATTTGTGCCCCTGGGATGTTTCAAATCCTATTAAATTTTACTTTTATTTTCTCTGGTTCTTTTGAAAGACAAGACATTGGTTGAATTGGCTTGTTATTTTGGTTAGGAACGTTAGGCCATGGTTCCACATAAGTTCTAAAGCGTCAAGTGAAAAAAATAATTGTTCAATTCTTAAATTCCTAGTCATTGCTTTTTTGCACCCAGAGTCTGTTTTGCTATTCGGGACCCTCCTCACAGATGGAAGATGTTGGAGAGAAGAACCAGGCATCATAAAATTGGGTGCCAGACACAATTTACATCATCATCGTTTTCCAGCTACAGGCACATTGGACTTCATTAGGATACCATTAGAATTAAGAACTCACGCTATTATTTGAAAAGGTAATTGATCTTTAATGCTTAAGGTTTTGCATCTTGATTACAGGTATAGTTTATGTCAATTGGGCTAAAAGTTTGGTTAATAATCAGTTTACCTAATAATATCAGTCTCAGTCATAAGAAGCAAAAATGCCTACAAATTTAATAGACTTGTGAAGCTTAAATACATTCATTTACTTATGGTATTTTAGAAAAAGGCAAATTAGATAGTCTGGGAGAATAGTGGATTCTCCTTGAGATAAAACTTATAGAAACTGAGAATTGTGCTCAGTCTACTTTGTTCTGTCAGAGTTACACCTTGATCATTGGAGATTCATTAACAGCATCCTGAATACATGTCTTTTGTTGTTGTTCTTGGACTAAAGATGAGAGAATAATATTGAGAGAGAGAGAGAGAGAAAGAGAGAGAGAGAGAGAGAGAGAGAGAGAGAGAGAGAGAGAGAGAGAGAGAGCACAAGCGCACAAAAAGGATATATTGGATTTCTCATCACTCCTTATCTAGATCTTTAGAGGCAAAAAACATAATAGTTTTTGTTTCCTGATGTTTTACTGAGTTCTTACTACAATTTGGATTGCACCTATTAACATAGTTTCACCTTAAATACAAGGGAAAAAGAAAAACACATGCCTCAGAGTAAAGTCATAAATTCTCTATACATTGCATGACCTCTCTGTGAAGTTAGTTCAATATGCAGAAGACAAGAAAAATTAGCCTGACTTATTCTGGTATGGATTATCTAATATGGTTATAAAATCATTATTGGGCAAGTGTTACAGAAGTTGTTTCAAATTATGCATCACTTTGAACAAACTTTATTGAAGCTTTTACTGCATTAGCCCTAATTACTTACAATAATGATGTGGTGCTCCCCTGAATCAGACCTCCTTTCCCATGCCAGGGGATTGCAGCAGATCAATAGCCATTGAGCAGTTTGATCATGCACGCTGACCTGCTGGAGCACTGGTGGCAGCCACTGCCATCCCTGCCTCTCCCTTCCCAGTCTCCCAGTAGCTCATGAACTGACTTGTTTTCAGTGGCCACACTCTCCTGTGTCTTTGCTGTCCCTCCAACAAATCAATAGCTTCACAATCTGTATGCATCTCAGACTCTGAGAAACAAAAAAGTGCCTTAAAAATACTCACGGGAGGGGTGGTCCCTGGTTCATGCGCATGTCCATGTGTTCCTCCTGCACTTAAGCTAGGACAGACTTTTAAACCTTTTACCCACACTCATTCATTTCTCCCATATCATAGATTTATAAAACAAGGTGAGAAATGTTCCTTTTTTTAAAAAAAAAACTACAGATCAATTATTTGTCAAGTATCTACCAATAACCTACAATGTGCCTGTCAATTGTTTTCTGTTTGATTGTTAAGTACTTTCAAGATGGAGCATGTCTTTTTCTGACATCTCCCATCTTGCTCATACTGGAGAGGCACACAGCTCCTGTTCTCCATTATTCATTTTATGCAGTGATTATTTATTGAGCATCTACTATATGTCAGGAACTGTGCTAGGTCATTTAGCATTCATTATTTTTTTAAAAGGAATTTCTAGTTAATTAGATTATTTCAATATCTTCTTATCTCTCAGTGATTTCTTGAATTAATTTTGCTTTGTTTACCACTTAGTCTAACTTTTCTTTCTTTTTTTTTTTTCCTACTTCCCCAGAACTATACTATAGAAATGATTATCTGTTAGGAAATAGGCTATCAATAAATTGATTTCTGCATAAAGCCAGAAGATGATGACAGGCACTCTAAAGAAAACAAAAATCAAGTGAGGGGTCTCATCAGAAATAGATATGACTATGGCGCCCAATTAAATGAAATCAAATGCAGAAACTTGGTTTTGGTGAGCACAATCTACTCCACCAGACTATTCTCCAAAGAAGTCCAGGTTCATAGTTAGAAACAAATCTGCTTTTGCTCATGTTGGGCCTATGACAGAAGTGGGGTTCCATTGTAATCAACCAGTAAATCAGAAAAAATTGGGTTCCCATCCAATAGTATGACCTCAGGCAAAACTGTGCATCTCAGGAGGTATCTGTCTCTTCACGTGTGAAACAGAGCTTTGGACACAAGCCCAGCTAGTGTGTTCCCAACTCTCTCAGGTTTGTGGGAAACCATTTATCTGTGGGGAGTGAAATCGCAGGAAGGTCTGGCTTCCAGCACCTGGGGAGATCTCTGGCTTGTTTCCCCCCAAAAGTTCTGCTCGGCAGCCTGAGATCCGGAAATGAACCAAATCTGTACAATTCTCATGAGGGTCTCATTTTTAGTATTGCCAAAACTAAACAGCCTGTTCCCGCATCCTGAAACAGGAGAGTTTTGGCTCAGCTCTGATTACGGGAGAGGCAGGTTTAAAAGTCTAATACCCACACGTTTCTTTCTACTGTCTGTGTCCACTACTGGGTACAAGTGTATATCAGCATGTCATCTAAGAATGGTGTCACTCCCACTGAGTGGAAAGACTGCAGGGTAGAAAACTGGGGGACCACTTATCTTTGTCCCCCAGAAAATATTTATGTTTGGCCCACAAAGGCGGAAAACAGGCTGATTTCTGACTCCATAAAGGCAGGGGTTGCATGCTTAACTGACAAGGTTGAATAAAAAACTAGCAGGGTCGGTAGTGAAGTCCACAGACCAAATCTTTTACTTTAGCTAAGTGATGTCTTCCCAGAGTTTCAGTCCTGACACCAGTTTCCCCTTCCGGAAGTCTGCTCACATGCTTCCCTCTTCCCTTTCACAAAAGTGCCACTGTTCCATCAAGACTCGGGGGCGGCCTTCCCCCATTCCTTTCTGACTTTCCTTTCTTTGATTTCTTATTCTCCTTGTTGACATCATCTACCTGCCATTTCTACCAAAAAAAAAAAAAAAAAAAAAAAAACCTTTCACACCCAATATGTGAAAGGCACAAAGGTTCACGATCCCACTCCTTTAAAGCAAGATTTTTTTTTTTTTTTTCAAATGAATGGAGAGAATCCTGTGTCCATAATAAGTTCAAAAGCTAGTCCCAGAAAAACAAAGTCATGTGATCAAATAAGATTGTGGAATTCTTTGCCTCCCCTCCCAGGGCCTAACAATGAGCACAGGTCACTCAAACCCCCAGAAAACCCTTGCAGGAAGGAAGGCAGCATTACCTACACTTGCTTCACAGACACACACACACACACACACACACACACACACACAAATAAATAAATAACATTTCACAAGAACATCTGCCAATATTTTGCTGAACTCAATTTAGGAAATGTCCTTCCAAGTATTTCTTTCTGTTATTTTAATTGTGCTCATTTTCTGGTTACCAGTGATTTCCACGAAGGAGGTGGGAATACAGACAAGTTCTCTGCCTAAAGCCACCTGCTGAATGAGAAGATGAGTTTGGAGTGAATATCAGTAATGAGTTTCCTCTTGGGTTTCTGATCATGACAGGCATTTCTAAATGCTGTAGCAGGCTTACCACATTTATCAATGTATTTATTCAGCAGATATCAATGGAAGGTGCCTTCCTTCTGCTTTCCATGAAGAGAGGAAGAACCTAATCCATGTGCCCTGCCTCTTGAGTACAACTTTGTTACAGGGGAGAAGCTAAACAGGGGGACTTTTCTTATGCTGTCTGTCAGAAGATGATAAAGGCACAGGAGCGACGATGGTCACTAAAGGTGTTTGCAGAGTCATGACCAGCTGAGCCTTGAAGAGCTACAGGATGTAAGTGAGAAGCAAGAGTGTCTCCAAGTACAAGTGTTAAGTCACACCCAAGGCCCGTGCACCTGGTGGTAGAGGTGAGACTGGCAAATCGAGGTTGTCATAGGGGCTGGGGGAGATGGTGGTGTGGGGTGTAGAACAGGGCAGTGGTGGAAGGGGTCAGGCTGCAGAGAACTAAGGATATCTGAATAAGGAATTCAACTACTGTTGAGGATTCTGGAAATGATGGAGGAACTGGTGAAATTGTGGGGTGGAATGTAGCAAGGCTTCAAGGAAACTCTGTGACTGCCATTTTTCAATAGTGATGAGCACACAGGGCGATGAAATGCAGGGTGGGAGAATATGGGCTTTGGAATCCTGACTGTCCCCAGGTTGCTGGGGCAAGTTCCTATCCTCTTAGCTTCTCTTGTGAAGATGAGGATAGAAAAAAGAGTTCTTTGCAAAATATATGAATAATGTGCATAAGGCCCTTGATGCAGAGACTAATAACTAATAAGGCTAATAAAGAGGAATCAATATTGTTATCATATAGTTGGTCCTCACTGGACCAGTACTAGAATAAACTGGAAAGCTGTAGAGAGCATTCCTACCTCCAGGCTCCATGTTTAATCTGCTTTTCTTCTTCCCACGAGCAAAACCCAGTGCTGAGCTGCTCCCTTGCTCAGCGTCCATGGGAGTCAGTTCAATAGAGAACTCTTACCTGCACTCAACAGGTCACTCCTAGTGGGACTTCTCCTCCCCCATCTTCATGGTGGCGAACCCCAAACACTTGAAAACTACTCACCTGCATCTGATGTTGCTGCGGATGCGGCGAGGAGAGACAACATCGGGGTGGGTGGAATTGAGACACTGTCAACTACAGCTGGCTTCTTCCTGGTCATCCCGGTGGACGCTGAGCCCTCATTCTTACTATGCACTGTCGTCTGGTCCACTTTTAAGTGGGGACTTGGCATCCCTAAAAAACAACCCAAAACCTGTCATTGATTTAAAGGAACAGGATGACTGAACAACATAAAACCTAAATATGATCCTGGGAAATAGTACAATGATTTGAACTCCTTCTGGTACCAAAAAAATGACATTTTAGAAAATTTGAAAGAAAAGAAACAGCCATAGCCATGACTGGCTTTGTGGCTGAAGTTAGGAGTGATGACATTCCAGGTTGGCTGCCTGGAAGGGGATATGCATCCCATTAGTCTTTGGAAGATGAAGCAAACCATCTTTACAAAGGTTATGCTGTGCAGAATAAAGGGGGTTCCTATGGTTTCCACCCCAGCGAGGCTGCTCATCGCAGCTGGGTAGATGAGACTAAATGAGAAGGAAAAACTTTGGTGCAGGTGCACACAAGTTCAGGTATCATCGTCCTAGGTGTGGGGAGAGGGGAGTGTGGGGAGAAAACAGTGTGGGGAGAGGGGAGGCAAGGCTTGGCAGAGCTCATTTTAGATCAGCAAGGAGAGCACATGGGAGAATGGGCAGGATCCAGAGGGAATCAAACTGGGTGCCCTGGACCGATGAATGGATGAAGAAAATATGGTGTATATATACACAATGAAATATTATTCATCCATCTAGAAGAATAAAATCTTGTCATTTGCATCAAGATGAGTTTATGGAACTGGAGGAGTTTATGTTAAGTGAAATAATTCAGACACAGATCTGAATGTAGAATAGTAATCAGTAGAGTCTGGGAAGGGGGGACGATGGCTAAAAAGAGGCTGTATTCAAGCAGGAAACCTGTATGAATGGGTCAAAATAGCACACTGAATCCTATTAATATGTATAAGTAATATATGTACAAAAAAAAAAAAAAACCCAGCCTGCTGGAGCAGGAAATGTATTGTGGAGACTGGTGTGTGTCAATAGCATAAGGCTAAGGACATGCCAAAGTGGGGGCCTTTGAAGGTTTGAGCCTACAAACATCCCAAGACTTGTCTTGATGATGCTGAAAAGCCTGGTAGAGTCATGAGCTGTTCTGAAACCTTGTTCCTGAGCTTGAACGTAGATGCTGCCACTTTTCAGTTGTGAAATCAAGAGCAAGCTACTTAACCTACAGTTATTTAAACCTACAGTTTCAAGTGTTATGTTTTTATAACTTTAAAAGTTGGAATGGGCTTTGACTGGACAAAGGGGAGGGAGGGAAGGAGAAGGGGCACAGGAGCAGGAAAGGTGGTGGAATGTAATGGACATCATTACCCTAGGTACATGTATGACTGCTCATATGGTGTGATGGTACATCGTGTACAACCAAAGAAATGAAAAGTTATGTTCCAATTGTGTACAATAAATTGAAATGCATTCTGCTGTCATATATACCTAATTAGAATTAATTAATTAATTAAAAACAAAAGTGGAATGATTCCCAGCAGCTCAGGAAACTGAGGCAGGAGGAATGCTAGATCAAAGCCAGCCTCAGCAACTTAGTGATGCCCTCTTAATGTGACCCTGTCTCAAAAAAAAAAAAAAAAAAAGAAGAAGGAGGGAAAGAAAGAAAACCCAAAACAGAAAAGTGGAATGGTAACAGTATTATTTTGTTGGATTTTTTGTGAGTATTCAATGAGTCAATTAATGTAAGGTGCTTAGAACAATTATCTATCACATAGTCCATACTACTTAACCATTGTCATCATCATTATTATCACTTATATCATAATTATTATAATCCACTGCTTCCTCAGAACCAATTTTAATCGTAAGCAAAAGTTTAGTTCTCTTTACGAACATGACCAAAGTGACCCTTCAACCCATGGGCAGGTATTCAGGGTCTCCTCATCTGTGGGCTACACACCACTGACAGCAGCAACAACAAACTGGGTTTTATCACGTATTTCTTGACACTTTTTTTTCCAATGCAACCAACCTTCGCAGAGTAGCATTATCTCACTGCCACAGTGAGATCAGCTTCACTTGGGCCTTGTAACAACCCTGTGAAGCATGTGGTGTGGATATTACCGTTTTCTCAATTTTACAGATGAGGAGAAAACATTTCTGAGAGCTTAAGGGAAAGCTGAATAAACTCATACTGTTCTTTATGTCAGAGGTGGAAGTTTCTAGAAAACTAGATGCAAAACCCAGGATCATCTTGGTCTGCCTGGCTGTACTCTGTAACACCTAATCACCACCGCAGTCTGTTGAGGCATGTTTCAGGCTGAGGACACAGACACTGTAGTATCATACCTGGAAAAGGCACTTGTAACGACCTAAGGAGAAACCCACACTGACATTTTACTGTGCCTTCTATTAACTTCATCTCATTCCCCACCCTGGTCTCTGAAACCCCTGCTTAAGATGCCACATTTAAATAGTAATGCCATCTATGCTTTTTCTGAATTTTATATTTCATGGCATCTTGAAGGCGAAGATAAACAAATATCAAATTCTATGACAGAAAGATTGCAAGGCACAACCATTGAGATACACAAACATGGGTAGGTATGGTTATTTACACAAATTTGTGCATATATGCTGGTAAAATATGCACGTGTGCTAGTGGCAGGCTAGAAACAAACATCTAATATCCTTGAAGTGCATCGAGGATCATCTGTAAGGAAATGTATCCAAGCAGTGGTGGTGACTTTGAGTCCAGAGAGCTCAGGGAAGATTGGTGGGGAGAGAGTGTCTACTTTTACTCCCTAGCTTCTTTATTGTTAATATATTTTAAAAAAATCTAAATACGTGCTAAACTTTCTTTTTCTACTGAGAAAATACATATAGTTTGGGGAAAATCTAGAAATCTATCAGAGCGTGAGCACTGGGGTAAAATGGCTGATGAGCTTGAACACCTGGCTGCTAACAAATCTGATGCTGGGGAGAGCAGGCAGCAGTCTGATGACAATTCTCTGTTTTGATCCTCTGCACCACCACAGTGTGATTCCCTCTGAATAGAGGCAGGCATATCCTCCTGGGCACCTCTAGAGCAATAGACCACAGTCCTATTGGATAACTGCTCCTTTGGAAAAACTCACTGATAAGCCATCTCAGTACCTGTGGACACAGGTTGGGCAGGTACTTCTTTAAATGATGATATGCATGGGGAATGAAGGCAATAAAAGAATATTTAACCCTCACTTGGGAACAAATCAATTTCAAGTCATTTTAGATGTACCCATTTTCATGCAAATGTTCACAATCTAAATGAGTCTCAGTCCACATCATCTCATTAAAGTTGATCTGATGATACCTCTATTGGGCATAATTTGCTACTTAAGTGTTTGTGTTACAGAATATGTTAAACATAATAAGATGACACTTAAAACACTCTGTCATTCAGATTGTCACTATTTGGCTTTTTCAAAAACCCTTAGATAATTTAAGATTTCCCCGATTCTAGTACTGCTTGCGAGTTGTCAATTTGGGGAAACAAATTGAAGAAGAAAAAAAAAATACACAAAAAAACAGGCCTGACTTTTTCTCAGTAATTTTTGGATTTCAAAAGGATAATGGAAACAAACCCAGAAATAACATACACGGGTGAGAGTACTAGATAAACTTTCAACAAAGCCTAATCTAGGAACACTTAATAATTGATGAACTGTGCCTGAGAGCAGAGGTCTCGAGAGATGGAACGGGTGACTCCTTGGGAGAGGGCACGGGGCAGGTGGCCTCGGAGGGCTTTGTTTCCCTTCATTCCAGGTGGCATCTGATGCTCCTGGGTGTGAGGCCAAAGTGGTGGGACATCTGGAGAGTTTCTTCCCAGCATGAGCTTGGCTTCTCTCTCTCCATAGGAGGAAGATTTTAGAGGCTGGAGCTTCATCACAAACACACACACACACACACACACACACACACACACACACACAAAGGAATCCTAATAAAGCCTTGTACTGGTTGGATCATTGAGATGTAGCTCCCCTGCTTATACTGGGGCATGAGAAAAGTCAGGGGTGACTTGGATCTGGCAAGCGATCTCTGTCTAAATTCAGGCAGCAGACTGTTTGAAGGCTCTTAGTGGAGTTCAGAGCATGCCTATGCCCCCCTACAACACATGCCACACTGAAGTTTGCATATTTGGAGGCCGGTATGTTTTTAAAGGAGGAAATAACAATGCTAATAACTTTGTGGATCCAACATCTGTTCATAATTAAGAGAAAGAGCTAAGAGGAAACAGAAGAAGTTAAACCTATATGAAACCATCCAGCTATAACCTATTGACCTCTATTGATAATTTTTTTTTTTCTAAAAAGTCTTTGAAACTGTGCGGTAGCCTATCAAGGGACAGTCACTCATTTTCAAAGGTAATTTCTCATAGACCACTTATCCCCTCAAACCTCTACCTGCACACCGTGTTTGCATTAGGGACTTGATTTATGGATTCCAACTCCTGCGATGCAGAAGCTGACTTCCTGTTGCCTTGGTTACTTGGAGCTCAGTTCAAGGTTAAACTACTCCCAAATCAAAATCAGTAGCAGGCTGTATCTAGTGGCCAGGTTATTGACTGCCCCAGGATGCAAAAAGGTCAGAGACCAAAGCACTGCTTACTGCCTTAAGGTGAGTCAATAGCTTCAATATTTTGATTCTGTTTCTTCGGAAGTAGTAGTTGCTGCTCAATTACCTCTTCCCCAGGTTGCTCAAGGTCAAAGAGGTCATAGCAGAAAAGCAGGGTCTATGGTGTCTGACTTTCCCAGGATCCCTTTAATGAGCTTTGTGACCTTGGATAATAAAAACCAGCCTCCCCTTATAGTCATTGCTTTAAGGTTTACAAAGCTAGTTATCTACTTTGCCTCATTCTTCATAGGGAAAAAACAAATAAAAACCCTTGTGGATGGCTACTATTTAGTTCTATTTCTTAGAAGAGAAGTTGAAGTTTCAGAAAGGTCATGTGATTTCTCTAAATTCACAACTGGTAGGAGATGGCACTATCTAGATCCTCTGACTCGCTGCTGGATCCTGATTCCACAGGGTTTCCTTAAAACAAGGGAGTTGATGGAATCATCCCTGGGGAATCCCATGTAATTCACCTTACTACATCCACTGCAGAGAGAAGTATATCTTGTAGGTAGTATATGGTTAATATAGGTTCCTTGAATGGTTTCAATAATTTTCAAATTCTAATATTTGCATGTACATGTGTTTCCTGGTGACACAACTCAGACTAGCATGGGGGGAGAGGCTGATGTGCCTGGGATGGTTGGTCCCTTCAGTTTGCCTTGCTGATCACCTCTACAGAATGCCATGGTTTGGCGAGGATTAGGGGTGAAGATATAGTGAATGGTTAGTGGTTTTTAATCTTGCAAGAGCTCTGGAATACATTATGCTATCTGTCCCTTACAGTGAGTTTTGGTAGTCAGCTCTCAAATAATTGTGGATTTCAGAAAAAACGAGCTTATAGACCCACCAAATAGCATTACACTTAAGAGTGACTTTGCCTGAATTTCATTTTTTAAGGTCCTAGAATGAAGTAAAAGTCATTTGACAAAATAATAATAATAATATTAATATTGGTGAGGCCAATACATCTGTGGATAACAGGTGAGAGTTCCAGTTCACAAACGAGGAAACAGGGGCACAGAGGACCAGGTGATATGCTCAAGATCACAAACTCTGCGTGTGGATGTAGCAATGCTGAAATCCATGTCTCTCGACTCAATTCAATGATCTTTCCTTGCCCACAGGATTTTTACTTTTGGGTCAACCAGTAAATGATGTGTTTTCACAAGAGGAAACTGCTTCTGAAAACTTGATAATCATTCTCTTCCTAATGTACTGGTTTTCTATTTAGATTCTGCCATCGCTCCTTTTTCTTGTGGCCTTTTTTATTGGACTCATGTCCAATAAAGGGAAATCTGTGTTACAGAAGAAAGTGAATCTACTAAAGGAGACTCTTGAAATCTGGGAATAATATTTTTTTTCTGGGCAAAAGTCAATAAACATGTTAAAACATTTTTGTTGTATCATTTTATTCATTAATTCAACAATGATTTATTTAACATCTATCACACCAGGGAAATGGCATTGGTCAAAACAGTTAAAGTTCCTGTTTTGTAAGAATTACATTCTAATAGTCTCAATGTGGCATAATGGTAGTCATTATATTTTATGAGGGCAATGACTAAAGTGCTTTTTTAATCATCAAAAGGCAGAGCCTCTTCTACAGCTCAGGAGACATCTTTATGTAAATAAGCAAAACCAACCTATCCAGATGGATACAGCCCCATGGATGCTAAGCTTAGCGGAGACAGAACTCACCTTTGTGCAAATTGGACACAGGCATGGCTTCCTAGGTGCACATACACTATAAGGCTCATGACTTGGAGAAAGCAGCATGAGAAGGATTCCAAACAAGGTGCCTATGGACCCCAAACGACCTGCTCAGAGACAGTGGCCTCACCAACATTAATTTGGTGCCAAATGACTTTTACTTCATTCTAGGACCTTAAGAGATAAAATTCAGGCAAGGTCACTCTTGAGTGGAACACTATTCAGTGGGTCTAAGTCCCATCATTCTGAAAGTAGCAATTATATGAGAGCTGACTATCTAACCTCAGGAGTTGTGATTTCTATCTCCCAGAGATGGTTTAGAAGTAGAAAGTAGGATACCATGGAAACACTTATAAAACTAATAAACTCAACAAGATAGGAGGTCAATGATTCCTTCATGAATCAGGAGGAAAATGAGATTCTAGTGGGCTCTGGGGTGGTTTCTTTCTTGTCCACTTATTAATTCAACCCATAAGTGGCAGATACCATGAAGTCCCAGCCACTTCATATTGAAATGGGGTCCACCATCCATTCAGGAAAACAGACACAGGTACAAAAACTCCAGTCTTAAAAGATGGGTAGACTTTAGTAACTCAAAGTGGAGGGAGGGCCAGCAGGGGGCTGGGGAAGGATAGGGACAAAGCAGAAACAACAGTTCTTTCTTGTGCTACTGAGGGAAGAGTGCTTAAGATGAGTCGTAAAAAGCTAATAGTGGGAGATATGTCTGGAAAAGTAGCTGAGAAAACTTAACCCACATCTTTTGTCAGGTAGAATTAATGCCTCCCTCCAACCTGTTGTCTTTCCACCTGGATACACTTCTGCTACAGGACTGGGGCTCTGTCTGTAATTGTTTGTTCATTTCTCTGCCAATGTCTAGGCAACTGCAAATTAATTAACCTTGAACTGAGCTCCAAGGTCAGGAATCATGTCTCATTTTTTTTTTGGCTCCCAATACTTATTTCAATAAATACCAAAAGTTCTTATCAGTAAGTACTGTTTGATTAAGTACGTTTTGAGTTCGATAAGTACTCCAAAACGTTGGATGGATAAGTGGATAAGTAATATATACACCTATACTTCTAAGTACAAACCTTCTAGGCAGTGCCTTAACTACTTTAGCCCACACATTTCTTTATTCTAAAACTACTTTTTTTTTTCCCAGCGTAGTATAGAATAGAAGTGAAATGCATCTTCTAGAGTCAAACTAGCTACTTTACTAGCTGAGTGATTTTGGGTAGATTTGGTTAACTCTCCATGCCTCAGTTTCCTTAATGATTAAATGAGGTGGTTATGAGGATTAAAGGAATTTTATAGTGTGATAGGTAATGCTCTCCCCTCCTCCCTCCAAGTTATCCATATCCTAATTCCTAGAACCTGTTAATGTCATGTAATGTTGCAAGAGAATTAAGGTTGCAGACAGAATTAATGTTGCTAATCAGCTGACCTTAACATCAGGAGTACACATTTAATTATCCAGATGGTCACAATGTAATCACAGGGGTGGAGGAAGAGGGCAGAACAGAAGAGTCAAAAAGCATAGATATAATGGAGGAAATAGGGACAGAGAGATGGCATGTTGCTGGCTTTGAAGATGCAGGAAGGTGGCCATGAGTCAAGGAATACAGATGGTTTTTAGAAACTGGGTGGGGTGGGGGGTGGTGAGGAAGAAAGAAAGAAGGAATTCTCCAAAAGTTTCTATAAAGGAAGGTAGCTCTGTTGACATCTTAATATCAGGTTAGTGAGATCCATTTTGGAATTCTGACATCCAATAATATAAGATGATATATTTTTGTTATTTATTTATTTTGGGGGGTACTGGGGATTGAACTCAGGGGCACTCAACCACTGAGCCACATCCTCAGTTCTATTTTATATTTTATCGAAAGACAAGGTCTCAATGAACTGCTTAGCACCTCACTGTAGCTGAGGCTGGCTTTGAACCCGAGGTCCTCCTGTCTCAGCCTCCCCAGAGGATTACAGGCATGCATACCCACATCCAGCACATTTTGTTATTTAAGCCACTACATTTATGGAAATTTGTTAGAGCAGCAAGAGAAAACTAATACATTGGTAAAAGTACTTACTATGGAACCTAGCTATAGTAAGCACTTAATTATGTTAACCACTATTATTTTTTAATGATACATTGTTTTGGTATGAATTTTCTTGTTTTAAACTGTTTCATATGTTCAAGTTATCTGTGACTGCTATAAGATTTAAATTCCTTAGGAAGCACAGATTTCATACCCATTTCCTGTATCTTCCTAGCATAAGACTGACACAAAACTTATTCAATGGATACTTACAGCTAAAAAACTACATCAGAAAGTAATAATTTGTTAATACGAAAGTCAAGAGAGGAGAATTGTGACACGGGGTTATGGCAAGCTCTTTCCCACACTGGCTGGATGAACTTGGATAAGACTTGGAATTTCATTCTGCTTCAGTTTCCTCCTGCTCAGAATCTATTATAGCTTTACAATTCTGATTCTAAGCTTTCTAGAGTCAGAGAAACCACCAAACAATTGGATTATTTATTGTCACTCTTGCTTTAGAGGTACAGAAACTGGCTGAGATGACAGCATCTGTGTCTGCTGAAACCACATGGATCTTTACATTAAAGAGTATTTTACTCTATGTAGTAATTTCTAAGTTACAGGAGGTTAGTTTCTCCTGATCCTACGGTGGAAAGATCAAGCCAGCAAAAAGGTGTATGCAAAGTGGAGATATCCCAAGTTGGATGGGTTTTAATCTTTCCGGTATCCTAGATATCAGATCTTCTTCTTAGAGAGACAAACAAATATATAGACTCTAAATAAATTTTGTATTTATCTCAAGATTCATAAGTACTTTTAAGCTCAGGTGAAAGTTTTTGTCTGTCCCAGTTAATTCTCTCTCTCTCTCTTTCACATACACACACCACACACACACACACACACACACAGAGAGAGAGAGAGAGAGAGAGACAGAGACAGAGACAGAGAGAGACAGAGAGAGAGAGAAGGACAAGGACAAAGGGAAAATGGAACCAAACATGATGTTGATATAATTCCACTCAAACTTGACAAAACTGCAGTGGGTGCTTGTTCTCTGGAAAATACAAAGGGGGTCTGCAAAAGGTAGTAACACAGGAGGACCAAATGTATACATATAATTAGAACCAATGTTGTGGTATACTGCATCTAATATGCTTCTTACCTACTTGGTGATCAGGTGGTTTAGGAATTTGCTAGTATGGAGTGCATAAAACATAGCATAGGCTATTGCCAAACACACAGGAGCTTTTGCAACGTAAATTAGTTTAGATTTGGATGGAAACATAGCACAGTCCTTTATTATATCTGAGCCACAGAAAGGGGATGTAGCTTGCTTTCCTTAGAGTTACACACAGATAGTAGCAAAACCATGACTCTGAACCCAGCCAAGTCCTTGGATTGTCTCAGGCCAGCATGTTGGCTTTGTGCTGCAAGAGTTACGTTCTTCACACAACCAGTCTTCCTGTTCCTCTGGTGCTGCGTTTGAGTCTAAATTCACAGGGCAGCTTAGAAACAGACCAAGCCAAGCATAGCAGATGCAATATAAGCGGTAGGATCATTGTTTCTAGAAGATTCTCCCCTAGATCCCCTCAAATATGAAGGGCTAATCAATGTCAGTTAATATATGCATCTTTTGGGGGTCTTCCTTTTTACCTCTGGAGTACAGAGATGCAGAGCACATCTGCATGGTAATACGGAGCGCCATGCTAACTGGGTCACCTTATTTGCATTTTGATTACTGCTTATTTAGAAGCCACATTGAGAAAAAAAAAGCTTGATATCAGGAGCTCAGTGCATGTGTGTATATAAATATAGGTATAAATAGATAAATGCACATTTACTGGTTTTTGAAAGATCAGTCCAATATGAACTCCTTCTCATGGACCTATCTGTAGAAGTCTGGCCTTGTGTGTGGGGGTTGGAATTATAAATATTATTGTATCTAATTATTTTTCTCTAGTGTGATATCACCCACTGTATCTGGTTAGAAAAATCAATTTAGAATATATTCTCTCCTTATTATGTCTTATTATGTATGGGAAGTTTCATAGTTTAAGTTTTAGTGGTTATCCTTTCTTTAAACCACCTACTTTTTATCCCATTATCTGAATTCATCCTATAGAACAGAAACACACTGTGCTTGTGTGCAAGCATGCACATATAGACAGAGTGTGTGCTAGGAAAGCTCTCTTTTTTGCAATAGAAGAAAAAAAATCACAGAAACTCAGACCCATCATTAGATAGATCTCCTAATCTTTATCTCTAGTAGTTCAGTCAGACAAGCTAATACCATGATGATGGCTTTGAAATCTCTTAGGAATTGGATGAGGAGACGCGATAGTGATGAACTCCCAGCTAATAAACACAGAGTGCTTATTTCGGCAGAATGATCAATTTCTAGATGTCCTGAGGCTTGTCTGATACAGTTGATTTACTCATCCTCGCTTACCTCACTAATAAAGCCAAAGTCCACCATCAGATTACAGAGGTGCCTGGGATTTCTTAAAGGGGCAGGAGAAAGCCAAGGTAGCATTCATCACCTCCCTCTGAGGATCCTTCCCCACCCACAGTCCTTGAAACCCCAGCTGCCTCCCTCAGCTGATACTCTGTACTCAATAGACTTTGGGCTAGTATAGTAATGCAGACAATTAATTTGTTATCTTGTTAGTGGAAATTTAGTGCGATGATCTAAAAGAACTCTTACATATTGTGATAAACTTTAGTGCCTCCGGGTGGCTCCCCTTGCATTGGGCTCATTTCACTTCTCATCCATTATGTAAATGAGATTTGGAAATAGTTGAGTTTCTCTAATGTAGCTCAACTCTGATGGATTGGAGAGAGTCCTACTGAAACTAATGAGGTTAAATGTGTCTCAACATTTCTTTCTACTTGGTTGATTCTGCAAGCCCCTGTTCAAGAAATGAATGCAGTGCATTATTTCCAACCATCCTTTAAGGTTGGTTGGTCCCAAAGAAAGTTTGATTTGGAAAATGTCTGTTTTGGTTCCAACCACTGTATGGTGCACAGAGTAAATGAACAACTTACTATCACACTATAGGAAGAAAGATGATAAGGTTTAAAGTAAAAGGAAAGTATTTTAATTATGAATAGATCTAGTTATTTAAATAGGTCTCTGAGTCATCCAGAGGAGAGTTGGGGGGATTTTCTAGAAGTGGGCAATGGGTATGAAGAACCTTTGGTGGGACTTGTGATCAGAGAGGAAATTGTCATTGGAGAGATTGGAACCGGCAGAGACAACTCTATTTGATTCAGATTCACAGGACAATGCAGTTACTCAGGGACTAACTTCGATATGAGATAAATAAAGACTTCTGTACTCTGAGTTTCCTTTGGAAGGTCAAGAAAAGGAAGTACCAAAGACTGGCTGAATAAAATGGAATGAGCATTTCAGGAGAAACAGTTTCAAACTGTTTAAGGTGATAGGGCTACCGAGGTAAGTATGAGATGGTAGTTGACAACAAGAATTATCTGTGAAAAAAAATTTAATCTTTGTTTTTAAATGGGGGAGGGGATGGGTGGAGAAAAGCAAAACAAAGATGTGAAGATGGAAACATTCCATGCAAGAAGTAGAATCCAAATGTGTTACTGAGTAATTGGGAAATAAACCACTTGAAATAAAGGGAGTTTTAAGCTGGTGGATAAGGCTGTGACCCAGTCGGTCCCTGGTTTAAATCCCAGCTCTGTCACTTAACTAAGTATTTGACCCTGTCCAAGTGATTTAACCCCTCAAAGCTTCAGTTTTGAAGGCTGTTACAGGGATTAAATGAGATAATGCCTATAAATTGCTGAGCACTGTGGCTGGTACAAAGAATTCTCAGAACAGGCCAGGCAGGAAGAGGTCCAGGGAACATGAGATATTTAAAGTGCAATTGGAAAGGAGGCTACCAAAAGCTTGGACGGGGCTCACCATTTAGAGGTAAGGTGGCAGGATAAAGGCCCCATCTCTCCTATCATGACTAACTCGTGGCTCTCTGATAGCTGGGACTCCAGGAAGCAAAGTCAACTCCTAAATATTCAACTTTATGCAACAGTCTCAAAAAATTGTGGGGGGTTGACAAGAGGAAGCAATTTGGCTCATGTGTTAATTTATTCAGAAAAAAAAAGTTTCAGTGCCTACTGTGAAGACAGCAACTCAAGGTCCTATGGGGGACCCATAAAGTATAAGAAGCAGTTCAATCTTTGGGTAGCTGGATATCTAGTTGAAGAAACAAGATTCAGGAACAAGAAATTTAAATAAAAATAACAATCTCCCCTGAGCTGGAAAGACTACCCACGTTACCTTCCATTGCACCTGGGACCAAGTTAGAGATTTATGAGAGTGATTTTAACTAGCATACATTCTAGCACAATAGTTGAAAATGGAATTTATTTACTGGATAACTCAGACACAACATAAATAATTGACCTGGTTGACTACAAATTAGAATTTATGTTAATATAGAGACCATAGTAAAAGTAACAAGATAACCAGGGCGATTGTTTTTATGGAAGAGGGGCATTTCAAAGTGGTTAAAAGGGAAAGCTATGAGCCCACATACACAGTTTTTATCTCACAGTCAAACAAACTACCCTTGGTCTGAAGCTGGGCACATTGTTTAACTTCTCTGTTCTTCAATTTCTCATCAATTCTGTAATTAATAATAGTGTCCTTTCTTCAGGCTTAAATATGAGGATAGAAGGATAAATTTTTAGCCTGGAAGTGCCAGAGGCTAATGTCAGTACTTTGTGATCAGGAGTGCAGGGTCAGGTTCACAAGATGTGACTACCCTGGACAATGAGTGACGTCCCTATCGTGACAGGAAGGACATCACTGAAGAGGTGATGTTTTACTTGGTTCTTGAACAATTTGGAAGCACTGGCTGAAAGGGGATGAAAGAAATTCTCAGAATAAAGAAACAACATAAAGAATGAAGCAAAAAAATCTAATGGCCCATGTGAGAAAAGGCCAGGACTCCTGGGGGCCACAGTGCATGTGTCCAGGGTGGGTGGTTGCAGGGTCACCCTTGATACAGCCTGGGTTGGGCTGGAAATGGAACTAGGAGCCTGGACTTCATCCGTGGGTCATGAGGAACCATGAAGCATTTCCACATGGCCTTGGAGAAGAGATGGCCTGTCCTCTATGTGCAGAACTTGATTATAGGGGTAACAGCTGCTCCCTGTGTGTTCCCAGAAAGTGGCCAACAAATGTTGTTTGGAAATCAAGGGTAGAAATTGAGCCTCTGATGCAGAGTGGTTCAGCAGTGTGAACACTGTATACAATTCCCACTACCCTCCCCACCCCGATTTCCTTTTTACTTCCTCAACCTTTACTGGACAAATTCTGCACTAGAATCTCCATTGTAAGCACTACGGCAGGAGGTGGGGGCAACACTGAGTCAGTTGTAGTTCTTGCTCAGAAGACACCTAAACCCATGTTTAAATCATATTTTTGTAAGTTAAATCTTATGGTATTCATTAAGACAGCTCACTATTTAGAAAAGTGAGGGTTTTCAGAAAGTTATACACTGTTTTCAAGAATTTAACTCTGTCTCTACTAAACGCGTTCACACTTGTGAATTTTTCTGTTTTTGCACTAGGATTTTCAACTTTTCTTCCTACTTTTGTGGGCTGGGTATTGGATAGTTTTTGAGGATCTTCATGACCAGCCTCAATTTCCCTACCATGTTCAATCTCAGATTATTAAAGAAGCTTTGAACATAGGAAAGAAAATGAGTGAGCTGGGGAGGGAACAGGAATAATGATGGGTGTAAGAGAACAGATGTGCATATAGAATCCATGAAGGTAGTTTAACCAGGTGAGCAGATATGGGGAGAGAAAGGCATGGATCACACTGGGGGACTAATATCAGTTCCTAAAGAGGCAGGTACATTATACCTTTCAATTATGGCATCCTTATAACTGGTAAAAAAAAAAAAAAGCCTATTTCATGATTTGTTTGATTTATAAACTAGAGTTAGTCCAGCAAGTTATAGATACCACTGCATTGACATAGATTGAGAATATTCATGTACTTATTCATTTGCCCATTGATTCATTCAACAAACATCTCTGGAGCATCATATGGAAAAGGGACTTTAGGAGGCTTTGATCAAAATGACACTGACGAACAACACAAGGATGAGGAAGGCTTAGTATAATAGTTGAGAAAGGGCAGTGATGAGGATCACTGTAACTGAAGACAAGCCACACAAACTGAATTTCTGACCATTGAAGAACAGGACTTAAACATAAACAGCCCCCAGTAATGGATGATTATGCAACAGAGCCACTCTGCACCCACGTTGCCCAGACTATTTTGCCCTCTGGCTCAGGGATTAATTCTGAGCATCCATAGCATGGTTGATGGTCAGGGAGGAAAGCTGTCAGGGGCCAGGACAGAGACTCAGGAGATGATGGCATGGTCTCCAAATCCTTCTGATTCTGCATCTTGGGTATAGAGAAGAGTTTTGTGTGATGTTAAACGTAGGGAAAATACCTGGCCCTCTCAAGGGAAGATCTCAGAGCCAGATGTGGGAAGCACTTCTATTTTTGAGAAAACATCAGAGTTCTTATTTCTTTCCAGTAAGTCAAATGACATGCCATAGTTATTGGATACGGTCAGCCTGGAAAACTCAGTCAGGTTCAGACTCATCTGAGGGTTTCTGTCACGTAGGTGTGGAAGCCTCCTGGTGACAATGACCCAGGAAGGCATGCCTTGGAGTTGTCTTGTGGAAAGCCACTTTTTAATGAGGTCCTTTTGGTTATTTCAGGATCAACTCACTCTCCCTGGTTGGAAACCAAATGATTACACGTGTCCTTTTAAATCTAAATTCTATTACTTTAAAGGGTAGATCAGAGTAACCACATTTTTGTATATAGGGAAAGGAGGTTGAAGAGAAGGTTAAGTAGACCTCAAGTCTCACAGCAGATCAATGTCATTGGGAATGTGAACTCAAGTCTCTGTCACATCTTCCTTTAAATGGTCTTTCTTTTCCACGGCTGTTAAAAATAACAGAATGACACATTAGTGTTTGGATCCCAGAAAGTGTCAGAAAAAATGAGAGGTGGTTCCTATGTGTATCCTTTAGGCAGCAGTGTAGGAAAAGAGACCTTGTCAGCAAATGACTCATTTCTTAATTCTGTCTTGTTAGTTCTGGGTTCAAGGAGGTAATGGCCTAATGTGGGATAAAGAAGTTGTGAAATATGTTGGGGAAAAAAAGGAAAAACAATAACAAAAACACACAACGTGAATGAATGTGTAAATAGGCCACAACTGTGAAAATCTCCATGAGCCCCGAGCCAAGAAAGAGCTGCCAGATTTGACATGAGCCTTAGAATTAAGCTTCCTTAATAGAAGAAAGAAGGCTGGGGTCAGGATTCAGGGAGGAAATAAAATAGCCAGGAAATGCCAATGAAATAAATGCAAGACTTTAAAAAAGATTTTTAGAAAAACTCAAGTCACACCAAAAAATGGTAAGACTGAGAACTAATGGATATATTCTTGAGCTCCATTGAGCCATTCCATAATGTACACATATTTCAAAACAACATGTTGTACAGAATAAATATATACACAATTTTTGTCAAGCTTAAAAAAAAAAGAGTCCCTGACTGTATTTTTCAAACCTGGAAATTATTACATTTCCCAAGTAATAAAACTGACAGTAAAACATTTTTCCATCCTTGGTTATGTAATAAGTGGAATGTGTTTGTTTTTATAAGCACCATTTTTAAAATAATCAAAGTTATCTGAGGGCAGCCCTTCCTCAAGCCAGGAATTTGCTTGAAGGGAATCCAGCATTGAGTGTTACTGGGTCCTGGGTTTGGGCAGGTGAAGGTTTGCTCTCTCCAATGATCTCATCAAAGGCTTTCCTGTTAGGAAAGAGCATTGGAGGTGGAAAACAGTGATCTTCTGTGTTCCTAACAGCACCTCGATTCGGAGTCACTTTCTTTCTTTCTTGCCTCTGAACCAGTGCCCCCTCCATCATCCTGGGCTATCCCTGCTTCTTCCCTTCAGAGCAAACTCAAGCAGCAGGTTCCTCCTTTTTGTAGAACTTCATCCTTGACCTTGCAGGAGCACCTGCTTTCCACCATGGCTTTGGAGGCTGTGCTTTTATTCAGTTCAATACTTGGCGAACATGACATTTCAAATGCTCGGGGTCAGTCAGATATGATCGGTTACTGCTCTGCTTTGGTTAGACCAATTAACTTAAGCCTTAGATTCCTTGTCTATAAAATGGGGACAAAAAGAGACCTCTTCAGGAATTTTCTATGAGGCTTAAATACAGGAAAAATCTGCCCAGTATCCAGCACAACACTCCTTGTGGACATGTTGTATTTAACATCATTATTCCACAGTAATCTTGATTTCCTAGGAAGATAATTAGTAAGTTGGAAAGAGTCCTATATTTTTCGAGGGTTTCTGATAGTGTCCACTCAGTGAAGGGCTAGCAAAATATCACGTGATTAACAAATGTGTTTAATTGAACGGCATCGGTGTTTGTAAATGGTACGGGTAAGAACAGCTGCATGCATCCAAAACCTCACCATGGACACTACTATTTGAAGTCGAGACAGGATGGTGTTTTTCTCCAGTCTATAAAAGAAATATTTTCAATTCTATGAATATGATAGGTAAGAATATGTGATTTTTTAATGATCTGAGTAACCATATCAAAAATAAGAGCTATTTATTATTTCATTTTAAGGAAAAATAGAGGGGGAGGGATTGATGATGAGAGTCTTAGTTTTGAAATGCCACAGGAGTAAAACATGCTCAGAGAGAGCTCTGGGGAGTCCATACCCAGGTGTCAGAATCACAGAGTATCAGGGCTGGAAGGGATCACTGAGCAGATCTCCATCATTCCACCAAGGAGGAAACTGACACTCCCAGAAATCACCCTGTGTTTTGGTGACCCGATTCTAACTTGGACCTGTGAACTCGGGTCCTCTTCCCCACTCACCAAGAGCAGCTAGCCTTTCATGGGCTTTCCTGCCCAGGTTTCTGCCTTTGCAGTTTCTTTCTTACTGTGCCTGATTGTGAAGGGGATGGCATGAAATGAGGTGGGCACGAATTAGGGGAGGCAGAATCCTGTAGAGCAATCTGCAATTTGGTTTTAAGGGTCATTCCAAGGGAGGAGAGGTCCTCTGGGGCTTGGCATCCATAAAAGTCACTGGCAATAATGGAAAGGATCAGACTATGATTTGTTTTTAAAAGAAAAAAAATAGGTGGTGGGTTCCTTTAGTGACATGGAGCATTTAGCTACTATATCTATACATGGGATCTTTGAAGCTACCTCTTTTTCTCTGTCACCAGTGGGTAACCATGTCCTATGCTCTAAAATTGAACCTTCCTGAAACGGTTCCCTCCCTCTAAGGGGATTTCCAGATACAAACCCATAATGACCAAAGTGGTCATTATGTGCACAAAATTTCAGAGCTGTAGGTTCTTGGAGTTGGAGAGGATCCTAGTGACAAGGGTCTGGGGCTGATGAGAAAGTGTGCTGCCCCCCACCACCACCTTGCTGTCCCTCTTCCTGTCCCCCCCTCCCCACTTCTCCAAAGCCTGGAGCACTGGCTGTTTGGTTGTGCTGAAAATCAATTCAGGATCCTTTTATCTCCACATTAAATCCCCATAGCCAGCTGTTTTTATATGGAAGTCCCCACAGGCTGGGCTTGGTCTAGTGACCGTTTGCAAGAAAACAAAGGAAGAGAAAAAAGGCTGAGGATGGCAGCTTTTGGAGGAGGGTAGAGCAATTCAACAGAGGGGGGGGGAATTAAAAGATGGCATTTCCATGCAGCCGTGAAAGAAGCCGGAGGAATCCTCCTCTCCTTGAACGATAAAGGCTCCTGCTAATTTTAACCAGTCAGTTCTGAAAAAACCTGCAGTTGACTGTGAGTCACCGCCCCTCAGGGAATAGGAGGTGGGGAGGTAGGGGGAGGTGGGAGCTGTATGTGTGTGTGTGTGTGTGTGTGTGTGTGTGCATGCGCACGTGCATATGAGCGCGCACACCAGTGTGTATAATCTCACAGTGCCCAGAGCCCTGGAGATCCTGGAACACTTCAGTAGCACAGGCCAGATTCATTAAAAACCCTGGCTACAGGCCAGCAGTTAAAATTGAAGCAGCATATTTATTGCATTTTGTTCAAATAAATCTGAAAACGTGTGAATCATATTCCTTGGAGAGATTGGGAGAAGAAGTAAACAACATCAGACTAATACTTACAAGCCGTGGCGGAGAGAGAACAAAGATACAGAAGGTTCCCTGCCACAGGAGCTCAGGAGGAGCTGGCCCTCCCTAGGTGGGGGCTGCAGGGGCCACGTGCACCCATCAACTTTCCCTGTGGGCTCCGTCCTGGCCTGGGTGGCACGTGTGGGCAGGGGCTCTGCCCTCTGCCCTGGGATTCTCAGTTGCACCCTGGCTTATTCCACCCTACTTTGCGGGTGTGCTGTCTCCCGGATGCTGTGCCTGCCATCCTGCCTTCCAATGGCAGCTGCAGAAATTAGATTCAATTATGGGTTTTCCTAAAATAGTA
The DNA here is from genome assembly GCF_045843805.1 of Urocitellus parryii. Lineage (NCBI taxonomy): Eukaryota > Metazoa > Chordata > Mammalia > Rodentia > Sciuridae > Urocitellus > Urocitellus parryii. The sequence goes on from NC_135543.1 coordinate 28,145,123, forward strand.
TATAAGGGAAAATCGCCCTCCACCCCCACCAGTCCAGTTTCTATGAAACTCGGCAAGGACTCAAACTAATAATTTGCCTCTGTAAAGCAAAATAAAATAGCTGGTCAGCTCTGTCGGGCCCGGGCTGCCATTTCTTTTGTTGCACCGTATCTTTTAGTGAGGCTCAGAGGACCTGTTTTAGAAAGTAACTTCCCAATGGGTGGACCCTGTGGACTTTGGGCCTTAGTTGCCTTTAAGTGTAAAAATGCTAATAATTCCTCTCATGTGGCAATGATGAAGAATAAATGAATGAAGTATCTTATTAAAGCATCCAGCCCAAGAACACAATATCCTCATGACCAAATGTCAAATCTCTTTTCTTTCTCCTTGTTAAGAGATGACTTATGGACATACATATGTATCACTTGAGATCTACTTTTCTCTGTTCAACCCAAGATTTGTTTCTATACCATATTTTTTTTTGTCACCAATTACTTCCTTATTTCTTTTCATTATACATGTGCTTTTGGTGTGACATATTGATAAAGGTGGATTTACAGGTATAAAGCATGGCCCAATGCTCCTTTCTTGTTTCATAAAGAAAAGGCTGTTTATATATCTTCAAAAGGCCTCTGACTTTCTGGCAACCATAAAAGGCCTGGGACAGGGGTGGGGTATTAGGAGGCACGCTGATGATCACCCAAGGAAAGTAGTTATGAGTCTAGTATATGTGAAGGTCTGGGGGAAGGTCTGAGTACAGCTAAATGCTTTACATGTATTAACTCAGGTCAGGTTCTTGGATAAAAGTTTCATGGTGATGGCAGCGAAGAAGGTAAGTTCCATGCAGTCATTGATTACCAACCCACTGATATTGCAGAAGAGTAGATTTCTGATTGGGGCCAGGATGTGAGATGACATGCCACATCCTATGGAACAATCTATTTTGCTTAGACCACTGAGAGTGAAAAGTGAAAAATTAGTCTCATTCTATCACCTCGATACATGCTTCACCTCAGTGTTTTGCTGTGGCTCACTTAGCTTCTTCTCTTCTGGCCAGGTTTTGAAGCATTCCTTTCTACTCTTTGTTCCCTGAACCCTGGAAAACCTGAAGGAACTTAATCTAAACCCCAGGAGTTTCCTTCCCAAGTACTAGAATGCATGATACTGACCAGAGAACCCCTGATACCTGGCAGAGAGGCCAAAGAAGGTGCCCTATTGGCTATATTCCAGTTTCTGATTCTTCTTATCTCATCTCAACTGTGCTGATAATAGTGATAAGCGGTACTTAACTTGCAGATGTGCTACGACAGGTGCGTTAGTTAATCATTGCTGTGACCAAAATACCTCACAAGAATGACTTAGAGGAGGACAAGTTATTTTTTAGTTTCAGAGTTTTAGTCCATGGTTGGCCTGAGGTGAGGCAGAGCATCATGGCAGAAGGCAATGGCACAATAAAGCTGCTCGGTTCATGGCAGTCAAGAAGGAGAGAGAGAGGTGGGGAGAGCATGTGAGAAGCCAGGAACAAGATATAGTCCAGAGCCATACACTCAATGACATACTTCCTCCAGCCATGCCCCACCATTCAAATTATTAATCCAATAAGTGAATTAATGACCAATTATGTCATAACTCCTGCAATCTAATCATGTCAACTCTGAGCATTCAGAAGTGAAACATATGAGATTTGGGGGGACATTAAATGGTAGGGAAATCATAACAGTGGAACACTCCCTGAGCCCTTTACATGTGTTAATTCATTTCACATTTATAACAAGCCTATTTTGGGGGGCACTATATTCATTCTCATATTTTGGAGGAGGAAACTGAGGTCCAGAGATGGTACATAATTCACCTTTATTGTCACAGTAATTGATTGATAGAATCAGAATTTAAATGCACACAAGCTGGCCTCAAAGTTTTAACCACTAAACTGTGCCATGAAGTCCTGGTTTCTTCATCCTATTAAGAACTAAACACTGGGTCCTCTGGAGGCTTTTGTCTCCTGAGTGTACACCAGGAAAAAATTCAGTAAGCAGCTACTAGACCAGCAGCTACTAGACCCAGGAAGCTAAACCCAGTTTCCCAGTTAAACAAGAGCACATTTGTTAACTTACTCTTATTATGAACCTGTCCTTGGTTATGTGGGCTTAAACTGAAGTGTGCTTCCCAGATTCAACAGCAGGAGGACACATCTGAATGATTCTTCCCATGAGGGGGGATATGTGCCCTGATTCATCAGCAAATCCTCCTCCTTTGTTCCTGTCAAGTAGGATGGCAGGTCACAGGTAGGAAGGTTTCAGTGGCCAGAGAAGGAGACCAGAGCCAACCAGGTGATGGGATAAAACCAACTCCTCAGAGCCCTTCAAATCTGCACCATCTTGCTGCCCCTGGACTGTATGAAATTCAGTTGTTTCTTACTGGCTGGCTGTGGCTAGCTCCCTAACGCCCTCCATTCCCACCCTCCATTCTGGCTGCACACTGTGCAGCTGACTCTGACTCTCTATGCCCCTCCCACCGTGGGGAATTTGAGTCCCAAAGCTCAGTGATTCACTTGGCTGTACTGTCTTAGAATTCAGGAAAAAAAGATTTCTGCCAAACAACATTTGCTTGTTGAATGAAAGAATGAAGGGGTTATTGAATTAAGGCAGAACCTGAGAAGAAACCAAGTTATTTAAACACATCTGTGTATTCCCAAGTGTCTTGGACACCGTGGGCCTTTTTTTTGACAGCGAATTTAAAAACAGAGCAGGAGAAACCTGGTGGGGAGAATCTTGTCTGTCAACCACATGGATAGAGCTCAGACCTCACAGCTTGATGGGAGATGCCTGGTGTGGGATGTGAGTCAAGGCCACTGAGTGGACAAGGTTCCAGGTAGTCTGTGTCTAAGTGGACTCCAGCCCTAGAAGCAGGCCTGTTGAGGTCCCCTGGCAACCAAACTTCCACAGCATCACTCATGACATGTATGACCAAATGTAAAGCGATCAGGAAGAGCGGAAAACCAAAGGGGTAACCTCCTGGGCTTTTCCAGATCAACATGACTACTAAAAAAGGCCAGCAGTGAGGGCACCAGGGCTGGCCCCAGCCCACCACCTTACCTGCTACTCCAGCCACAGCATTCCTTAAACTGGAAGCTTTCTGAGGTGGCTATTAGACTGACAGGAGCCATTACCCTGCCATGTATAAATAGCAACCCTATTCCTGTGCCACCCAGAACTGGAGTGCCTGATTTTTTTTTTTTTTGTACTTCATGAAGCTTTAACTTTGGGGGTCCAGCTGACCTTGCAGAATCTGCCCCTCCTCCAGGTTAGCTAATTGCTGGAGATAGGAGGGCTCCCCTAGAATGCACCTTTCCTATGCAGACTAAACAACAAAGAAGCAGGCCTGCCAACTGCATCTCAGTTTGAGAGGCTGGTCACTTTCCTGCCTCAATATCTCCTCTGGGCTAAGTATAGGACAACTGGGGACTCTCTACACCCCAGAGTCTGCTGAAACTGTGAGCCAATCCTAAAGCTGCCTACCCAGCCTCTCCTACTCCTTCCCATGGAAACCAGGTAAAGGTCTTGACCAACGCTTCACACTCAGCCCTGTGCCTCCTAAGTGCTTCCCCAAGTGGCCCTGCGTGGTGTTACATTGTCATGTCTCCTGTTTCTATGAATCTCTGAGTATAACCTCCTTCCTTCATGAAAGTCATTTCCATATTTGTGTCTGTTACTATAGGTGACACAAACAAGTCCTGGCTGCATTTGGTCACAGCAAGGTTCAGATCTGTCCATCCTCAGCAACGGATGGAACCTTAGATCACTTCTCCCACCATTTCTAGAGCCCTTAATGCTGGCCAAGGTTTTCATTTATTTTCCTTTTTAAATTGTATGCTAGGGTCTTTATTTTACCATGATCTTTATTTTTTTAAAAAACAAACTTATGAAGTATTTCTGACAATAATAATATCAAAACCATGAAAATAAGAGGCAACTAGTTACAAAGCATCACTATGAGTTGGATTGTTTTCTTTAATTCACACCATCTCTATCTATCATCTTCAAGGAATAACGGCTCATCCAAGATCACGCAGCTGGGCAGAGGTGGCATTCAGACCCATGTGGTCTGACTGGTGAAGCAGCACAAAGAGCCAGCATAGGCAGCAGGTCTTGGAAGACCACTGAGACTGACATGTGCAGCTCTAGTATAGTCCCCTGCAAAGACTGGTGCTAACTGGTCATGAAGCAGGCTGTCACCCACCCCCTGAGAAGAAGAGATACAGACATAAGTCAACCAAGGTGCTGAGCATGCTCTTCAACTCAGCAGCTTTTTGTTCTGTCTTTCCTAGTGAGACTTTGTGGGAGAAGAAAGCAGAATGGGGATTCCCACCAAGGCACTCTTTCCTCCTCTTGTCCTTGGGGTCAGCACTTTGAATGTGGTCCCGGAAGGAGAGGATAAATGCTGCTCTATGGTCTCTGAGGCCCTGGGGCTGCTGCTTTCCATTTCCACGCTGAGGGGGAGATTTGTCTGAATGGTCTTGTGGGTTTATCTGTTTAATCATTGACCAGATCATTATGGGGGCTGACCCCAGGTGTGACATGGTGGTGCACGCCCGTGTCACAGCACCTATCTCTCCAGTACCAGTCTCTTCCACCCTAGAAGTCGACGACGCTAGCAACATAGTCCTGTTTCAATCAAATCAGAGTCAAATTTGTGATTTGTTTTCACATGTTTATATCTTATTTAGCGTTAGCAGACTGTAATCCTAGAACTGTGCTGCATATTTCTTTGGCATTCCCAGAGCATCCATGTCAGTAAATTGTTTGATTTTACTTGATCACATGAATTATATCATCTTACTGAATAGCATATGTAATCCTATCTGCATCCAGTTATAAAATTATCATTCGCCTTTTAAAATAAGAGCTTTGCTTTCCTTTAGACAGTAGCATAAGTCCACACCAGCTATGTTAGCGGTGACCTTGAGGAATTACTTAACCCTCTTAATCCTGAGTTTTCTCATCTGTAAATATTCATGGAGCTCAACTCTGTAGGGCTGTTGTAAGGAATAAATAAGTAATGAGTATTTATTTTTTTACACTTACAGTACTTAGCACAATGTCTGGTACATAGTAAGTGCTCAGTTAGGGTTTGCTATTTTTATTGTTTTTGCTGTTGTTATTTTCAGTTTGTGTGAGTTTGAGAGAGGGGAGGGATCCTGGAAACTTTTCTTGGTGCAACCAATGAGAACCATCCATGATGCAAGGATGCATGCCGTCTCAGCACTGTTTGAAAAACCTTCTGGGCTTTCTGCATTGTGTGCTTAGTTATTGGTGCAAGGAATGTAAACATATTTTAACATCTGCCTAAGCTAAAAAATGTCATGACCCATGGCACTTTCAAGTTCCTAAAAATTTACAGAGAAAGTGGTAGGAAGCCTGTGTGTGTGTGTGTGTGTGTGTGTGTGTGTGTGTGTGTATGTGTGTGTGTGTGAACATATGTAATTTGGGGATTATCAGCTTTTATGGTTTTCCCAGGCTCCAGTTTCCTCCTATATTGAAAAGGATTAGAAGTTAACAGTCCACTAGGGCGTGAATATACCAATATGATGGGGCTGAAAGCATCAGATGATTTTTAGCCATAGTGCTTTTGGGCCCAGAAGTTAAGCCACCTTGTTGTCCCACTCAGCCTGAATCTCCAGGAACCACATCAGTGCACGTCCAAAAAAGCTTTTTGGGATGGGCCAGTTGCAGAAGGCAATGGGGGCTTGCAGGGCAGGGGAGTGTGGAGAGGCAGAGATGCTGTTATAACCCAGGGTTTTTCCTTTCCTCTTTCTCCAGCTAGGCTCAGTAACAGACCCTCCCCGGCGGGAGTCTGTGGTTAGCAGGCATTGATCTGTGTACCAAAGGCAAGACCACAACCGATCAGAGGAAAAGACATGTGATTAAACAGTTCACTGACAAGTGGAAACAAAAAACCCAGGGGCTAGCAGGAGGCGCGAGCAGCCCAGTAGACTGCAAAGGTTAAGGTGCTCAGACTCCAAAGACCTGATCTGGGTCATAGCTCCCTAACACAACCGGGCAAGTCACTCTCTGGGCCTTAGTTTACACAGCAAACAGGCCAGCTTAGCAATTCCTAATCTGTCTCACTCATCATTTCATAAAGAGGCCCAAATAAGATCCTAGAGGTGAACATTTCTACAAAATATACAAATATCAACATGAATTACCAAGTGGCTGGAGGCAGTAAACACATTAGCCAAGGGCCTGAGCAAAGCCATGAATGATAATCGGATTCAATGATAACAATGGAAACAAACAACAAAAATTCTTCAGACAAAAAAAAAAAAAAAACACCCAAATACCAGTGAGCCCGCTGCAATCTTACATACCCTCTAAAAGCCACTACCACTATCGAACCACCTGCTGAGGTTATATTGTGCCCCATAAAAACCAGCACAATCATTATCTTCCCACCATGGGGGACCCAGCTTCACTCCATGCTTTGGGCCACATGCATCTGAGTCACAGGCCATTTCTCCAAGGCAGAGCTGCTAACCTGGCACACACCTGGGTTGCCACGGGGAACCTGGCAGCCAGCACCTGCGGCTGCAGCTGCAGACCGAGCTTCCCTGTTGGCAAACACCAAAAAAGCGTTTTGTGAGGTTGGCTGCGGTGCCTAGTGCTGAGAGCAATACTCCTTCCGGTGCCTGCAGGCCCGGCTGGCGGCTGGGAGGGAGCATACTTCTTCCTGCGTCCTCCTATCTGAAAACATGACTTCTGAGGAGTCCTCATTACAAAGGCATGTTGCCACCACAGTGTGTGGTGGCGACTGCCTCCCCAGTCTCCTGTTTTTTAATCTGTGGAAGTCAATCTGGAGTGACGTACCACATCTTGCCCCACGGTCAAGAGGACACTATCTGTTCTACTGCCTTACCTTCCCCCCTCTGAAGCTGTTGTAACCATGGGTCTGCCCCAGACCCAACCTGGACATCAGGGAGGGGAGATGGGTCTGGTCTTTTCCTTCCCACCTGCTTGGGTCAGTGCTGAATCCCAAGCTCTTGCCAGGATTTGGGGTCTGCTCTTATCAGTCCAAACCTGGCCTTGAGATAGAAGAAAGAACAAGGAACTTACGGGTGAATTTTTCTTTCTCCCTTCATTTTCCGAGGCGTGCATTAGCATTCCCCTCTTTGAGGAAGAAACTGAGGCTTGGATATCTCACACATTTTTGCCTAGAGCCAGAACAAGTCAACATTTGGAGCCAGAAGTAGAAACCTGGTCTGTCAATTTCCAAAGCCTTTGTTCTTTCAATCTCTGCAAGCTGCTTTCCTTGGAGAGGGGAACAGGATGTGATCTTCAGCATCACTCTCTCCCTGAGAGCAGACCCCAGCTGCCCTTCCTGGAAGTACATCTGGATTTCATTCTGATATGTGGATGGGGGAGAGATGCAAATTTGGGTAAAATTTCCATTGGACCCTGATGAACATACCTGGTTTCTGATGAAGACTACACATAATGTTACAACAAGGCTTCTAGCCAGAGCTAGCAGGACCCCTGTGACTTATCACTGAGACTTCATGCCTGCATACTCAACGCCCAAGAGATTGATGAAGAAAACCTCTGTTGCTTAGGGACAAGATGAAGTTTAGTTAATGCTGCTTAGACCACAAGAAAAGGGAGATGGTGATCAAATGATATCCAGGGACTTACTCTGAGCTCTCTCTGAACTTGACTCTTATTTGTACAAACTGCAGTGGTGTCGACTTTTCCAGAATGCATGGGAAGCTTCAGGGACCAATTAGGACATCATGAAGCTTGGGTTTAGTAATTTAGAGGCTCTGAAGGAGCCCCTTCGATGCTCCAAGAAGCTCTGGAGGCATTACTGGGTCATTTCTGAAGGGGAAGCAAATACCTGCCTTTCTGGTCTTTTTGTCCCTGGATCGACAGGTCCACTTTGACCTTAGGTTCAGAACTTGCTATGGCTCGATACGGATACTTTTATATCCTCAGAATAGCTTCAAGTTCTCTGGATTATATTGAATTCAATAAAGAGTTGGACTAATGGAAAGACAAAATATGGCCAGCTGACTATAGTTTGAACAGAAAACACCTATTTTTTAGTGTTGCCTAGTATCAATAGCTCCATGTTAAATATGCAAACAAATCCCAATGATGGTAGGAAAGTGGAAAATGGAAAAAGTTCATAGATATGAGATGGCAAAGCCTGATGGGAGGGATGAGGAGACCTTGTCTCCATGCCAAGGAATTATGTAGGGAAGATGGCCGGCAAGGAGGCAGATGCATCATCTGGAGGCTTACTGGGCTTTATGTGAAGGTTCTCAGGGGTCAGTGCAAGTTTTAGAGCAAGAGAATAATAGAGAGGGGCTTTTAGCATGACTAGAGTGATCTGTTCCATTTCATCAACTAGGCCCTCAAATGTGTGTTGTATTACAGTTAGTATTTTTAGAAGAAGATAGAACAAGATAGAATAGTTCCACTATACTATAATACCACAACTCAAGGGAGAAAAATAACAACGGTATGAAACAAACATGATCCTTTGGCTGGGATCAGCTGGAACTGGAAACAGAATTGTGAAGAGACATCGTATGTAGGGCAAATATTGGCTTGGGAATGAGTTGATGGGGCACTGACTCTTCCGTGAGTGGCACAGTGGAGACCCAGAACTTCCCCAAATTTGCAACTTGCAATGAGGAGATGTGTAACTGGGGGAAATGAGGCATACTTTGACAAACCTTCATAATGGATAACCTCATGCAAATCAGCCCTCTGCATCTCCACCAGAGATCAGACCCTGAGGTGGGGAGACCATGTAATCATGGCTCCACATTGCACTTCTGATCAACCAACCAACATTTTATGCTGTGAAGTTTACCTGGTGGAATCGAGTCTATGTGAACATAAGACAATTCCTGCCCTCAAGACTTTACGATTCAGTTGCTGTTGTAGGACAAACTGAGTCCCCCTCAACTCCTCTATGTGGAGTTCTTACTCCTAAGCACCTCAGAATGTGACCTTATGTGAAAATAGTCTTTATAGAGGTAACTAAGTTTGGGTACACCTCCCCCCCCTAACAAATCTAATCTGTTAAAGGAATGGTTGCCAGGGTGGTACCAAAGAAAGGTGATGGAACTTTTAGGAGGTGGGACCTAGTAGGAGGACCTTAGGTCACTGGGGCTGTGTCTTTGAAGAAGACTATGAGACCCTGGTTTCTTCCCTTTCCTCTTTGCTTCCTGGCTCAGGAGGCAAGCAGTTTGATTTCCATGGCCCTGGGCTTCCACCATGATGTCTGCCCACACTAGAGGCCCAAAGCAATGGGCTACTTGATGTTGGAATGGAACATCTAAAACCAAGGACCAAAGAAAACTTACTCCTATGACTTAACACCTCAGGCACTTCATTTTAGTGATGGAAAGATCAGGAACACATCAGGTTAAAAGGAAGTCATTAGGATGGGCCCCCATCTAACGTGACTGGTATTTTTATAAATAGAAGAAATCTGAAGACAGACAAGTACACAGGGAGAATGCTGTACTATATGAAGATTAGGGAGGATGCTTTGGCAAGCTAAGAAATGCCAGAGACTGTCAGCAAACCATTAGACACGAAGAGAGAAGTGACAAACAGAGCCTCCTTCCAAGTCCTAAAGAGAAACCAACCATGTTGATGCCTTGACCTTAGACTTCCTGGCCCCAGAACTGTGAGGCAATGAGGGTCTGCTGTTGAAGGCCCTGAACCAGGGGCACTTTGTCATGGCAGCCCTAGCAAACTAATATTGTTGCAGAGACACAAAATGAATCTAGGAAGAACTGTAAGGGAGCTAGTAAGTGCAAGCTGATTAAATATTAAGTAGAGCTTTGAGCTAAAGAGGAAATGTGCTGATGAGGAAAGTTGTTAAGACTTCATGGGGAAGGGAGGGCTTGAGTCAGATCTTGAGTCAGATCTAAAGTTCATTCCCTCATTTGGTCAGTCAGCAAGTGGCCTCGCATCTGGTCCCCACCAACCGTGATGACAGCACTAGCATTTCTTTCCCTAAGTCTTATTTCACACCTCTCCTTTTACATAAAAGTCCCAAACCCAAATCCAGCATGAGCACTCTCAAAGCTGGTGTGGGCGGTCTAGAAATTTCTTACCAATTTTAAGAGTCTGTTGACTCTATGACCCTATGGGAATACTACAATCAGGCCACCTTACAGTTGGTTGCTGGGTGGGTAGAGCTACATATTTTTCTTCTGTGTCCATCAGAAAAATCACTATTTTATGTTCTTTCACTATGGTGAAATAAAAAATGGTGTGAAAACCACCTTAACGTGGAGGATTCTAAGGGTTAACCATCAAGCATTTTGTTTCAGCAAATTTCAAGGGAATGAAATGTGACTAATTAGTATATGGAGATTGTATATTCTCACTATAACATTTTTCTTGGGCAGTGATGATGGTTGTTGTCTGTCTTGTCACAATATTGGTTTCATTCCTTCACTGAGATGCTGTGGCAAAACCCTCGCAGCACTTTGCAGATCACTGAGCTTCTTCTACCTATTTACTTTTAAAATATCAATCACAATCCATGAAATTCCTTTTGTCCCACACTGGCTATATTCCTGGTGTGTTCCCTACCATGATGATAGCAAAGCTTATCAGGATCACTCCCAATGTCAATTAATGGTATTTTAAAAATGACATTGGGAGTGAACTGAAGAAAGCAAGCCATTCTCTAATCTCAGCAGAAAAGTCAGGGGATTGAGCTTCACACTCCAGAAGCTCTGCAGGGTCCAGCAGTAAAGAGAAATAAGCTCTCACCCTTGAATTAAGTTTGTGACTGTACTGCCTGGGCATGCAAAGAAATCTATCATGGCGAGTACAAAATCAGCTGTCCCTGCCAAACAAGACATAAGTATGGTAAAAACCAAATGGGGAGACGAGCATTGGATTAGATTTTGGGAGACCGGTCTAATCCTGTCATATGGCCATCTATCAGGATAGTTACCTGAATTATTGATATTCCTATTTCTTCATAGGAAAGATCACCAGAAGGTGCTTTCCGGTTTACTATTCTTTGATTTTATCATAGGCAACTGGTTGTGCAATGGGAGGGAAAATTTAAAAAGCATGGGTAGCAGAGAGCTATGTGTCTGCCTAAGACAGGATGAACCAGGACCAGCAAGAAAGGAGGCCAAACCTCATCAAATACAGGTGCAGAAAAGATGGATTTGGGATTCCAAGGGCAACATCTACTTATTGCATTCCTGATGTCCTTGTAGGAATTAAAGGGAGCCACAGAGATTGACCCCCACCATAAATCTTGCTCAAAGAAGACAAGAGTGTTCAGATATTTTGCCAGAGCTATGTCATGTTTATGCCATACACAGCCTTGATTTTCACCTGGTGAGGCTTGTTCTCATCCAGGGTTTCTCCACTTCAGCACTCTTGACATTAAGATCAGATAGCTCTTTGTTGTGGGGAAAGAGGATGTCTTATGTCTCCTGGGATGTTTATCTAATTTCTAGATGTCAGTAGAAACTCCAACCCAGTAGTGGTAAAAAATGCCTCTAGACATTGCCAAATGTTTGAGGAGGGGGTCAAAATCACCCCCCTGACCCACAGTAGAACTACCACATCAGTGGGAAATTATTTTACTGAAGGACTAGGCATACCCACATCAGAGCACAAGGTTAGGAAAGGTCACTTAGTCTGAATTTGAAAATAGAGCCACCATATTAGATTACTACCACCAACAGTTATTTGGTTGCTAGCTGTGCACTAGACTTTGTAAAATGATTTTCAGATTATTGATGCCTTTTATATTTTCATGGCATCACTGTTCTTAACATGGATAGGGAAGTAGAGTCTTTTGTTGGATTCACATGAGGGTGGTTTGAGTGTGGAGATGTAGGTGGTCTAGTTGTTTTTCCACATGTTTGCAGACAGGAGCACTTCCTGAGAGGCTGCACCCAGAGTAGGCACTGTCATATACCTGGCTCATGATAGAGATGGCTGCGTCAGACTGCAGTCTACTCCAGCTCCTCCAGGACCCAACTCACATACATAAGTCATCAGAGAAGGCAAATTACTCATCCCAAGGGTAATGCCATTGTTCCAATGTTGCTTTGGAACCATTAGAATCAGATTGTGATTAGATGAACTAAGTAGGCCCTGGGATCCTGTGGTAATCGCAAATTGGGAAGCACAAAATGCACTGATTTGCTAGCATCATATGCAAGTGAAGGTGACATTTGAAAGCAGATACATTTTTGGAGGTATACTCCCTATATTCCCAGAGGATAAAGATTTTCCTTGTAAACACTGAGGACATTTACAAGAAAATACATGACGTATTTGCATTATCTAATAATACAGAAATATCCCAATATCCTTTGAGTAATCATGGCTTTGAGAAATGGAGGCAAATCCAGAAATATTTCAGTATACTTTGAGTAATGTTGGCTTTGAGAAATGTGAAGTACTGAGTCAGGGACCTAATCATCTACTTAAATATATATCTCAGCATATTTCTTAAATGGACTAATCTAATTACTCCATATCATACATGATACAAACCAAGAACTCTTCTCCCGCCTCTGATCCCAACAACTTAAAGAAGTAGTGAGAGGTTAATGACCTCAATGTTTCACTTTTCAGCTATATTTCCAGTGGATTCCCCAGGATCACATTTTCTCTGACCCCTTAAAGCTGGCCTGAAAAAGAAAAAAAAGAACTAATACTTTTCCATACAAAGGAAAGAAGCTCAATAGTATTTTGTCAGGTGAAGGTATTGCTGAGATCTTAACTCTTTAGAAAAAGATCCTCAACATGTCAGCAAATTCAGATATGAGGGTGAAACCACCCACCCAGGGAGCACGCACTTAAAGGCTGACCTTGCCCTTCGGAACATTTATAGGCTTACAAACTTAATTATAAAAGATATAGGGTGTGGAGAAGAAGATGAAGGAAAGGAGATGATGAAGGAAAGAAATGTACCATCTCTGGCCACCATTAATACGCTCAAATTAAAACCAATCCCAAATGAATGGGAAGAAGAGTACTGAAGTAAACAGTGAATTCCAGAGGAGACCAGGCCTTTCAAAACAAGACCACATGCTTTGGGAGGAATGCTGTGTGCTCAGCCTTGTTTATAACATGGCAAAGGACTCAAGAATGTAATCTGTTCCTCTTGAAGAAGAAGAAGAAGAAGAAAAAAAAAAAAAGATTCCATTCAACCCTCCATCCTCCACCCCTTACTTAGTTTAGATCCCAGATTTGGAAGATGGGATCCTAAGGTGAATTTTTGGAATGCTTGCTTTGGGCCTGTCTTTCTTCAATGTGGCTAGTGGTGGAGAGAGATGGATAAACGGAAGGAAAAATAGCCAGTGACCTGAACCATGGTGGAGAGGGATTTTTTTTTCTCCAAAAAGGGAAAAATGTGTGCAAATGAAGATGTTCTGGGGGAGCTTTTCCGACTTGTTGGATCGGAGGTATTTTTAGGCAGCCTACTATGGTTTTCAAATTTTTTGATGAGGGTGCTTTAGATAATGCCCAGGAGAGCTGCTCCCTTTCACTCTGCACTTCATTCACCCACCCTGACTTCATTCTGTCTCAAACAAGTTTCCAGGGGATCCTTCAGCTTGAGGATTTTACTGACAGTGCAGGTAGAGCGATGGAAAGATCATGAATTATTTAGGGGTTCATGGTCTTTTCCACTCTTGCTGGTTGTGCCATGTTTTTTTGGGGGGGATAAGTTATCTGGCCCTGCTAAGCTTCAATTTCCTTAACTGCAAAAGGGAAATAGTAATGACTTCATTGCAGGGATTTCACAAAATTCAAGTTATAACATATTTGTAAAGCCCAGAACACAGGGTGCAAGAGAAGTATCAGTTCCTCCCTACTGTGATTGCCTTGGAGAATGACAGAATTAGGAGTTGCAGAGTTGGAAAAACCTGTGACATACATCTGTGAAAGCCTTGTCCTCAAACAGGAGTCTCTTCTAAAAGCTCTGGGGCACCAGAAACCTGAACTCTGCTGAAATGTGCACAGTCAGAGATGACCAGCGTCCTGCCTCCTCAGGCAGCCCACTGTGCAGACAGCTCTCCTGATTGATGAGCTCTTCCTGAGAGCCAACAAGGGCCTCCCTCTACTTTCCACCATTGTAGAATACTGACTTGAAACTGCTGTGCCAAACATTTATCATGCACTTATTTTGTAGCAAGCACTGGCCTGAGGGCTTTTCAGTTATTAGGGAATCCTCACAACAACCCGAAAGGGAAGAATTACTCGAGTCTTCATTTTAAGATGGGAAAGCCAAAGCTTTGTCTTACTTAACAAGTGGAGGAGCTGAGACTTGAACCCATGTCCTGACTCCTAGGTCATGTTGTGATCCAGGCTCCACCACTGTGGGTGGTGCTCCAGCACTGGGTGCAGTACGGGATTCAAGCCAGGGGTTCAGCAAGTGAAGAATGAATGGTGAAGGAGCATGCGTGCATGTGGGAGAATGAGCATGTGTAGCCTGTCTGCAAGGGGGTTAGGACGTCCACTCTTACAACCTCTATTTTGTTGGGGTCCCACTCTCAGGGTCCCACTTTTAGTACTTCCTGGCCTTATCTTTGTTGATGCCTCAGTCTGTCTTTGTAAATCAGTATTGCACTTAAGTGGATCAAAGTATGTACTCTTACCAGTTTAAACTTCTCCAGCGTGTGTGCACATATATGTGTGTGTGTATTTGTGCATTTACGGTGATATATGAATCTAATAACAATCACATACATTGTTAGCAACATTTTAGTTTCATTCTTAGTTCTTAGTTATATTCCTTTTCTTTCTTTTCTTTTTTTTTGGTAACAAGGATTGAACCCAGAGGCACTTAACCACTGAGCCACATCCCCATCCTTTTTGTGTTTTATTTATTGACAGGGTCCTTGCTAAATTTCTGAGGCTAGCCTCAATCTTGCAATCCTCCTGCCTCAGTCTCCCAAGCTGCTGGGATTAAAGGTGTGCACCAACACTCTTGGTCATTCTTTAGTTATATTCTTTTATAATTTCTCTGCTTTTTTCTTTATTTCTTTCCAACAAGAAAATTATCTGACGAATTATTATAGACTTTTAAGAGGTTTTCTTATCAAGCTCAAAATGTGTGTATTTTTAATTTAAGAATTACACTTTGCAAGTTTTAGATCCATTTTGAACAGATCTGGAGCAGGGTGGGAGAATTGTAAGGATCCACGGGGCTCTTTCCAATTACAGTCTTCAGTTCCCACTTCACCATGCCTTACTTTCAGGCAGGAGATTGTTCAGAAGGCTTCAAGGCCACAGTGGGTTGCCCCGCATCCTGGTTGTTCACTGTGACTCCTGCTCTGTCCCAGGGACTGGTTCTCACTCTTGGCTCTTGCTTTTCTCTTGGGACTATGCCTCTGCTTAGTAACTCGATCCTGATGTAAGCGAGCTTTAGTCTGTCCAAGTCCAGTTGTCTATAGGGGTTCCTGATAACCAGCTTCCTGCTTACTTCTGTAATGGTGATGGGTGTTTTGGCTTAGAAGCCCAGCCTCAGCATCTTCATACCAAATCAGCTGTCTCTTACCTCTTACTTAACACCATCTGAGACCCTTTGCTGGTCTTTTTGCCAATGAAGGGATCACAGAGCAGTGCTAGTAGGCAGGGGAGGCAGGCATGCAAACAGATCACTGCTACATAATGTGATACTGCACTATGGTTGAAAGAATATTGACCACTCTAATCTGTAGCTAAAAAAGAAAGACTAACAAGCTTTTTATGTTTTCCTTATTCTCCTTCCCTTGGTTGAACATCGTAATTTGGCTGTCCTTAATTTTGCTATGATCAGTCACGAGTTCTCTTAGACTGTAAACCACTAGTGGCAAGGCATAACTATTATCTTAGTTTCATTGTCAATTATCCAGTGCTACATGATTCAGAATTATGTCCTTAAAAATACTTGTGTGAGGCTGTGCATACACAGACAAATGGAATCCAACAGTATGAAATGGATTAACCAGGTCAGCTAATTTTAGCAGTGCAGGCAAACTAATAGCTATTATTTTCCCCTTTAGAATGGAGCATCAGGAAGAAGGATCATCATGAGTTATTTATGAGGTTGTTCTAACTTGTTATCCCATTGTGCCTGTGTAGACAAAGCTCCAAGTTTATGATCTACTAATGTCAGATAAGACAATGCCAGCGAAATGGATGCACACCAGACATGTCCCAGGATATTTCTCAGGTATCACTTAGTAGACTCACCTTCCCATTCACTCACACTGCAGTATTATACAAAATACTGAGGGCTATATAAGAATAATTGAAATTATATTTCAGTACTTTCAAAGTGTCATTCTTATGCTGAATTCTGGGTGCTCTTTTAAAAGTGTCATTATCAACAAATCAGGACTCACTGGCAACTTTTTGTTCTCAGCCTGAGTCGGACTCCGTCGGGCTACAAAGAAGAATGCCACAGGTGAATTCCTGCTCTTGAGTAATAATCTGATTACGCAGACCCAGGTATTACTGGTAAGATGATGATTAGATAACTTAGAACCACAGATGTGTAAGTCTCAGAGTGATCAACAGAGCTATAGGAGTGAGAAGAGAAATAAAAAGCAATGATTTCTGTGAGCTCCAACAGTGGCAGATGGCTTGTAGAGGAACGAGGCCTTAGTGGAAGCCTGAAGGAGGCTCAGGGTTAGTAACCGTTTGCTGCATAAGAACCCGAGGACTTTACCCCTAAATATGGAAGGTGAACAGTAACAGTTTAAGATGTCCTTAGCTCTGATTCGGCTGGCTATCAGAAAAGCTCTTGTCACAGTCTTTTTTCCCTCATCCAGCTGTCAAACTTGACAAGTCAGAATGGTAGAGTAACAAGTGCTTTCTGTGAGGGTTATTTTAGAAGTACTTCTCATAAAACAGCCGTAAACAGTATTGTTTATGGAGTTCTTCTACGGTAGGTGGGTAGGCTGTAAACCAATATCCCTGCAAATTTACCTCTTTGTCTCCAGTCTTTCCCAGCATCATCCTGAGTGCTTAACTTTAGACTGTTCTGCAACCCAGAGGAGGGCAAAAGATGAATTGGTGGGTGAGTGTATTTCTCCAGCACCTTCCACTCGAGGCCTGGAGAGCTAGCTCCACATCTAGCTGTATGTAGAAAGGAGCGGCAATCATTTAGATCAGCGCTGGAAGCTGTGAATACAGCCAATATGTCTACTGAATGGTACATATGTTTGACTAGAAACAGACACATGGGTTTATGTGTATACAATTTCACTCTGTGCAGGGCAAGTTAATTCTCTGGGGTCCTTAATGTTCACCACTCCACCCTGAGAAAACAAGCTCCATAACGGACCTAAGGTAGGGAAGTGGTACCCGCACAAATGTCAAGCAAGTTCCTGGAGTCAGGAGAGACTCCCTCATAATGGATGATCATCCTACTCATGTGTGTTCCATATACAGCTGGCTCTTCTGGAAATGCACCTGTCCAGGGGAAGCTTTCCTTTGGATTCCTCATTCCCTCTGCTCCTTCCATCGAAGCTGCTCTACCACCCAGACATTCTCTCTACACTGTCCATGCACCACTGGCCTGGCATCTTACAAGCCCCAAAGAACTGCCTCAATCCCAGTCTCCCTTCCCTGTTCTAGTGCAGGGGCTGCTAAACGGCCTCTCGCTGCCTTTTGCGTGTGGTGCTAATTAACATGATCCAACTTACAATATGTGCTAAAGATTTCAGTTTTGTTACTTATTTAATGAGCTTCGTGGGATTTGAACATGAGGCTCAAAGTAGCAGGGGAAACCTCATAATTAGTTTCAATTACAAGAAGTTCCTACGCATTAAGACTATTTGATGAACTGCAGAGGGAAGGAACTACCGACCAGATACAAATCACCAATTTTGTTTCATTTATTATTATACTTATTTTCTTCCTAATTAGTACTGATTGGCTTATGATCCTAATTAATGCAAAGGAATTTGGAATGGTATACAATGGTATGGCTTAGAAGATGCCAGCATGTACAACTGCTAAATTATTGCTAATTGTTATTTACATGAGGCCTGGAAGACTAAGTAATGCAATGCCTAATTAGCATTAAAGATATGGTATCCATTTCCAATTTATACTAACGCAATAGAGATCAAATTGCTTGTTTTTAAAAAAAACTGGGTCTTTAGATCTCAAGAATTGCACTATTGTATGGTGACCTCCACCTAAGGGGAAGCTGTTTGCTCTTGTCTTCCATTGCACCTTTCCAGGACTTGGCTAGAACTTTGCAAAAAATGAAAAAAAAAAAGTTACACAGGAATACTCAGCATCAGGCTGGCAGTGGGATGCAGTACTTAAGGATTAGAGCTGGGCGCCAATTGGAAAATGGGCCAAGTGAAAGGCCTGGGTTTGTTCCAATGCTGGAAGGTGTGTGCTTGCTGCAGAGGGAAGTCCAAAGATGGCAGGTTTCTGGGAAGGTCTGAGCCCAATCTGACATTATGGTGCCCATAAGTGATATCTCCAGAGTAGTAGGGATGCCAACTCTGAAGAGCCAGAGGATCTGCTGTTAGCACAGGTGCACATGCTACTGGCCCGATGGGGCTGCAGAGAGAACAAACAGTTGGTACAGGAATGGAGAGACTTAAGCTTCAACTCTCCAGTACTCATGGCCAGTATTGCCTCTCATTCTAAACTGATCTGCAGTGAACGACGGCGTTCACAGGGAGCAGTGTGGGACCCTTCAGCAGAGATCTGCTAAAAACACAGCTGTTTCTATCATTTTGCCTTTTTCTTTCTTCTTCTTCTCTTTGACCATCCCTTACCACTTCCGCCTTTCCCACTACCTCTGCTTCTGCTTTAACTCTATGTGGCACGAAAGGAAGTTTATTGGAGTAGGAGCCAGACAACCTGCCTGACTTGATGTGACAGGAGTCATCTCACCTTTCAGGAGGTGAGACTGTCCTGAAAGTGGAAATGCTAACATCCGCCTCTTGATTCCCCTCCTCACATCAACTCCAATGGGCTAACATATGTGGAGGCCCTCTGGGGATCATGAAGTTGGATATAAATGGGAAGGATTCTCAGAGTTGGTTCAACCATTGTATCTTTTTTTTTTTTTCCTTTGCAGTACTGGGTATTGAACCCAAGGCCTCACACATGCTAGGCAAGCACTCTACCACTGAGCTATACCCCTCAGCCATGTTATCTTTGATGGATGGAGTTATTCTGGGCCCAACAGAGTCACAATCCCGTTGGTGGATATCTTCTTTTTCACTGTTATACTGACCCAAAGGTGGCTGTGCAGAGGTGACAAAACCAAGGGGAGAGGGTGGCTTCTATCCAGCCCTCTGAATCCCACGCCATTAGTGACTGTTCTGCTGGAGTTCTAAGCACCTTTATACCAAGAACCTGGCTTTACCCATAATCTGGGCCACGGTGAGCAAGCTCCGGTTTCTTTAATTCTCTGACAAATTCTTTCTAGAAAACTGTTTCAAGGCAAACACTGCTCCTGGTCCTCAGGTTTTATTTTAAATGCCCTCTCTACAGTCTCATACCCATTTGATATTATTAGAGAAAAGGAGAGAAAAGAGAAACAAGCATAGCAGTCACTAAATGTTTAGTTATAACTTCACTAGAAGCCTTTGATTTCTCTAAGTTGGTAAAAAAAAAAAACAAAACATTTTCCTGATAAGTATCAGTTCAAAGTATCAGTTAGGTTATATGTGATATATATATATATATATATATATATATATATATATACACACACACACACACACACATACACACACATATCTGAAAAATTATATAAACCTTTCCCAAGAGAAAGAATAATTAGCTATGCGTGGGAAATTTGTTATCTACTGCTCTTTTTTTAGTTAATAAGATAGCCATGTTCCCAAAACTTGATTCCATGAGTTTTTAAATTATTATACCACACATCATACACATAAAGCATATGCATATGTAGTATGTGTATTTTCAGGTAGGTATATCAACTTTGGCTACTTTATACATGTAATTATCATGCATGCTGTATGCATATATGTGTATCTACACTTAAAAATATGGCCTTCATATATTCATTTACAAAATGTAAATAATGTGTTCAGTTATCCACTAACAGCCAGCTCAAGAAAAAGTATTGCCAGTACCTTTGGCTCTCCCATGTATGTCACCCCCACTCCTTGCCTGTGTTTTGGGTCAACTTGAGAAAGGTCCTCTTGCCTCTAGTGGAGATTCATTCTCACACCAGAGTAAGGGCTTGGGAGTAACTTTAAGGGATAGTCTTTATCTCCAATAGTTTCTTGGCTGAATGTCTGAGTAATACACAAAGATACATAAAAATGTTGCCCAAACTCCCCCAACTCCCCCCAACTTTTTTTGCAGTTTTATCATATACCGATAGGTGCCACCTAATGATAGGGAGACCATCTGAGATATACATTGCTAGATAATTTTGTCATTGTGTGAGCAACATAAAGTGTATTTTACTGGGATGGCTCTGACATCACTAGATGATATAGTCTTATGGGACCACCATGGCATATGTCATCTGTCTTTAACAGAAACATCACTATATGGTGAGTGTGCATATGCATTTCTGAACAATATGTTGTTTGTTTTTTCATATCTCTAAACTTCATAGAAATAAACTTACATGTTTTGCTTGCTTAACATTCTCCAAGACTCATTTAGGCTGATATGTGTATATGGCTAATTCCATTTTTAGGCTAATAGTCCTTTTCTGTATGAATAGCCCACTAATTTGTTTATCCATTTTCCTATCAATAGATACTCAAGTTGTGTCTAGCGTTCACAGGTATTACAGAAGATATTTTCCCTGAGAATAATCTGGAATTTATCTTTGATGTGCATGTGCAGGAGTTTCTCTTTCTCTGGAGGAGATAACTAGGAATGGATCTGCTAGATGAGATCTGGAGACTTTAATTACATCTTTAATTTTACTATATAATGTCAGATTGTTTTTCAAAATGGTTGAGCAAACTGATATTCCCACTAGGAGGGTATAAAGAATTCTCATTGCTTTCTAACTTTTCTAATCCTTAGTATTATTGGATTTTAATTTTGGGCAATCTGATTAATGCATCTTTGATTTGCATTCTCTTGATTATGAATGAGGTTGAATATTTTTCTTGTGTTCCTTCGTGTTAAATGCCTTTTCATATCTTTTATCTAGATTTTTTAAAAATCAGGTTGCTTTCCTTTGTCTTATCAATTATAGAAGTTCTTTAAATATTCTGAATTCTCCTTTGTTGGTTATATGAAATGCAAATATTTTCCCAATTGACAAGTTATTATCTTTTTCAAGTCTTTTGATAAAAATTCTTCATTAAGATAGTTAGATTTATTTATTCTTTCTGGTTTGCAGTTTTGTCTTAAGAATTACTTTTCTATTATGAGGTCACAGAGTGTTGTTTTATATTTTTTAAAAGTTCAAAGTTTTACCTTTCACAATTAATTACATAATTTATCTGAAATGGGCTTTGTGCATTTTAATATCTGATAGAGTAAGACTTCCATCTTTTTTTCTTCTTAATTATTCCTGAGCTGTTCCTATACCTTTCATAAGGCTTTTTAAATCATAAAGTTGAAAAAAAAATCTGCTTGTTAAAATTTTGACTAGAATTCTATTAAATCTAGAGATCACTTTGGAGAAAACTGATACACTTAATTATGGCAAAGATGCTATTCATCAAAAACTTTTTTCCATTTTGTTTTTTAATATATTTCAATATGTCTCATTTTAAAAAAAAACTTACACATGCTTTGTTGGATGTATTTCTACATACTGTATAATTTTTATTATTGTCAATATGCATTTCTATATACCAAAAATAAAATGAGATGTACATCCAAAGGCTTTTCTGTATTTATTTAATAACTTTCAGTTTATAAATTTATTAATTTGGAGAGCTTGTTTATATTCTTTTTGGATTTCAGTATTATCACATCATAAGCAAATAATAACAGTTTGAGTTTTAGTTTCCAAACCTTTGCTTTCAATTTTTCACTTCCTTAACTTGCTGGCTGTAACCTGCAATACCACTTTGAATAGCTGTAAACAGTGGGCATCCTTGCTTGGTTCCTGATATTGAAGGGAAGACTTTCAATGCTTCATGGTTAGGTATAATGCCTCATGCAGAGATTTTTTTTTTTTTTGGATCTCTTATCAGGATTTAGAAGTTTATATTCTGAGTTTGTTGAAAACATTTTATTTTATTTTTTAAAATCACAAATGAATGCTAACTTGCATCAAATAACTTCTGCATCAAGATAATCATTTGGAATTTGCCCTTTGTTCTGTTAAAATGAGGAATGATATTAAATGTTTCCTAGTGTTAAATAAAATTTGCACTGCTGTAAACTTGGTTAGAGTGGCTTTGTATTATTTTCTTTGGGATCTTCAAATCTGTTTGTGGGTAAAATTGGCCTGTTATAACTTTTTTTGTTATTTTGTGTTTGTTGTCATTAAGATTGTGTTCTGACACTTCTGACTCCCAATAACTTTTTTTCCTATGGTAAAAATTATTAGATATGGTTGTTAGTAACCATAATCATTATTTTAATAATGATAATGATGATAAATAATCATTATTTTGGTTGTTATTAATATAAGTACAGCAGCTTTCTGTTCTCATTTGTATGGAATGTCTTTATCCATACCTTTATATCGTGTCACATATTTTCATATATTTTATGGTGTATGCTTTATAACTAGCATATTTCTCAATTATGAATTTGAAGCTTGATTAGAACCCTTTTTAAAGCTTCTATGTTGCTGTTATTGATTTATTTATTTAGATGATTTGTGCTTTATATTGTATAATTTTTGGCTTCTTATGTTTCTTCTTTATTTTTATGTCTTTTTAAAAATCTCATTCCTTTCAACTTTTTCTATGGGTTTGTAAGTCACACCTTTAACACAATCTGTTTACTGGCTACCCCGACAGCCTGTCACTCAAATTTAATGCAATAATATTGAAAGTTAATGTCTTTAGCCTTTCCTAGAACAATTAAGCAATCTTAAGCTATTTTAACCTGATAACTCCTATTTACATCATTTATTTCTTTTATCATTTTCTTAACACTATAAGTTGAAGATTATTTTTATTGTTTGTACATCCAATGTTTGTGTATTTAAATTTAAATTTATCCACATTTTTTCCACTCTCTGGGTTCACTATATCTCCTTACGTCTCAGATTTCTGGGATAATATTTTTGCTTTCTGAAGTACATTCTTCAGAAATCTCTTTAGGGAGAATCTATTGGGTACCAAACATTCTCAGTTTTGTTAGACTTAAAATAACTTTATTCTTATTTTTGAAAGATGGTATTGCTATAAATATTTTTCTAGAATGACAGGTTATTTTTTTTATCCTTTGAAGATAATTTTCAACTGTCTACTGAATTTCATTGTCACTACTGAGAAGTTGGCTAAAATTCTAACAATTGGATTTTTGTTGTTTAAGGCTTTCTATCTTTTCCTCTGACTGTTGCCTGATTATGACTTATCTACTTTGATAACTTTAACATATTCTATATGAAATTTCTTGGGCTTTCTGATTTTGGGGATATTGGCTTTTCATCTATCCTGGAAATTATTAAAGATGATATATTCGAATACACTCTTTGCCTTATTTTTTCTACTCTCTGTTTTCTGGAACTTCAGTAAAGTACATGAAAAACCCTGCTCTTTATCTTATGATTTCTCTTAACCATTGTTTATTATTTTCTACGGTTTTGTCTATATTACATATGATTTCCTTAGACCTACCTTCCAGCTATTCTATCTTTAGTTATACCTATTTTTTAATATCATCTATCATGGTGTTTCTTATTTAAATGATTACATATTTCTTTTTAAAAATTTGGGTAGTTTTCAAAATACCTTGTTGATTGGACTTAATCTTCTTTCAATGCTTTCTTTATCATTCTTTAGCTTACTTGGTTTATAGTTGAGGGTGGTTCATGCTTTTGCAAATATAGTAGGTCTAATTCTACTCTGTTGTTTCTGTTTGACTTTTACAAAACTTGTTCCTTCATGTATTTTATTATGATATTTTGTCACGGTTTATGATTTTAGCATTTTATCTATAAGAATTCTTTGAGACATGATCTCTAAGTATTTTTCGAGAGGCAACATAGACTTACATCTGCCAGGTACCCAGTATTTCCACCAACTCAGGTGTATTTTAAATGAAAATTTTGGCTTGGTCTTTTTCAAGTCACAAAGGGTGGGACCCTAACTCACATGAGAACTGTCTTGAGGTTAAGATTTCTCAGAGAAAGATGGTCTACTTCTGTTTCCAGAGCAGAGATAGATGAGATTTCTTTCTTTCTTTGTGGGTGGGTTATGTTCTACCTAACTCTGTTGCTTAGACTTTTGTTTCATAAAAATCTAGTCTTTTTGAAGAAATTTTGGACCACATTCCCCATAGTACAGGGACATTACATTTGTCCTTGGGCATTCAAAATACCCAAAGTCCTGATGGCCAGGGTTGGCAGATGCCCATAGAAAAGTTATCAACTTTCAAACTACTTATTTGTTTTTATTTTTGATTTATGATCATTGTTAGCTTCTAAGAATCCCCATTCTTACCATCACTTGGTTATTATTATTATTTTTGTACCAGGGATTGAACTCAGAGTGTCTAAACATTTAGTCATGCCCCAAGCCCCTTGCTTTTACTGGGCTCTCAATCCTCCTGCCTCAGCCTCCCATCTGCTGGGATTACAGGTGTGCACCACATACACAGCTTAGTTATACATTTAAACAGATCTATTACACTTCCTTTTCCTTTTAAATGTTTTTTTTTAATCAGAAAAGTTTCAAAGCATATCTTGCCTGTTATGCCTTAAACTAGAAACCTTTCATAGGATTTTAATTTCAAATGCCAATAAAAAGTGACCCACAAATGTCTTACCTTTTCTATTATCATCATTCATTCTTTTATTAGTTATGTCCAGACAATCAATTTCAGCTAACTAACCAAAGATGCTATACAATAAATAATTCTCAGCTTCTACTAAAAAGTCATTGTTCAACATACTTTTATAAATACATCAAATGATGTGAGTTCCAGGCCAGTTTTTTTTTTTTTGTAAATCCTAGGCCAAAAGTTCTGAACATGATATCCATCTCCCCACCTTTCCAAATCATATTTCTATTTTTTTTCTACAAAAGGGTACATAATTTTCAGCAGATTCTAAAAGAAGTGTATAATCTTTTAAAAAACACTAAGAATTGCTTATCTTAGAGGAATATCAACAATTTAAGAAGTTCACATTTACAGGAGAATTCTGGAAACTATGCCTGGGAAAAGGCAATGAAAAATATTCCATGAGAAACAGTCTATATAGTTGTATCTATCTATATAGTTCATCTGTCTCGCTGCAGATTGATCTGTGTATTTACATGTGATTGACTACACGCGGGCCCACGCTCTCACGTGAGTACGTGCCGCTCTGCTAAAATGCAATAGTACACAGGGTTCAGGACTGCAGCTCTCAACAATAAATTTGTTTTAATTATGTATTGTTTTACTGCAAGCTTAAAGAAAATAAACATCCTGATCTTCACGGTGAAAAGCAAACCACACATCTCTGAGAAAACCCTTGACAGCACTCTTCTCTAAAATGGGTAATTCTAAACTAACATTACCCATCTTGACCTCTCTGCCAGACTTGGCTCCAAGTGAATTGGCTGTTTCCATAAATCACATCTTCCTTCCAAAGACAAAGACATTTCAGAAGAAGGATGTGGTGGGGCTTCAAAGACCCTCCAAGAGCACTCTGAAACATTCTGAGCAGAGATGGCTGCATGGTGTCATGTTGCCAGTGCCCACCACTGTGCTGGTAAGGGACTTCACTTGGGGATTTGGTGCCGTGACTTCATGAGCCTCAGTGCTTTATTCTGCTCTGCTCCTGAGTATGTGACTAGATAGTGGCCAAAACAGTGACTCTGAGGGCTGTTCTGGAGAAGTATCAGTGAGTATGTTAACGTGTGACTGCACCTCTGTGACAAGGTGACAGGGTGACATCTTAAGAGGCAACATCTACTGGGACAAAGAGGCTTAGTTATGCACACTAGAAGCAGCAGCATCACTTTATGCTTGTTCTTATACTACTCTGTGACATAATGTATATTTTTCTTCGTTGCAAGAAATTCTACAGGTTGGCCTCTCCTTTCCTCTGGGAACAAGATTCTAGAGGGGTATTGAATACTCTGGTTCTCTACTCCAAATATTGTTTTTAAACAGAAAATGTTATGTCAGTTGTCCCTGCAGGGCCTCTCCAGCCTTCTAGGAGGAAATCATAGTACTTGGACAATGTGGCTGGTGAAAGGCTGAACACTGAAAGAGAACAATGAAGAATTCATAACCCTAAAAGCAAATTAAAAGTAATCTTTCAGATACTAAATAGTAGATCACAGACTAATTACTGACAAACTGATAGATGTGCACCTAGACATCATAAGAACTGAACAGTTAGATTTTACACTTAAGACAATTTAGGAAAAGAAAAAGAATCCTCATACAAGTAACCATGGTCTTGTGTGACATTCATATAAAATAAATATGCCTGTATTCTTGATGGATTCCGTAGTGTAAAACAGCTCAACATTAGTTCAGGTATGAAGCCAGCATTGTTTTGATTATTGCTATATCATCACACATAGAGTTGCCTGGGCCATTCAGAGAGAGACAGAGGAAAAGCACAGCTCTAGAAAGATAAAAATCTGGAGAAAGTGAGATTCTAAGACAGTTATAAGTTATTTGAAAATGGAAACATTACTCAATGTTTATCTCAGAGGCCTTGAGCATATAAACTTTAAATCACTGCAGTGACTTAGTATTGGTAGCAGTAGTTTAGCATTGATAATGGTAATTATTGGTAACATAATAACCAACATGTGCCCCCCGTGTGTCAGACACTATGGAGAGCAGAGTGCTTTAGATCTATAGCCTCATTTAATTCATACAGCACCTTTATGATGTAGTGTCCCCTCTCTTATCTGCAGTTTCACTTTCTGCTGTTTCAGTTACCCATGGTCAACCATGGTCTGGGAAATATTAAATGGAAAATGTTACAAATAAACAATTCGTAAGTATTAAACCCCATGTTCTGCGTAGTGTGATGAAATCCTGCACTATCCTGCTCTGCTCACTTGGGACGTGAATTATTGCTTTGTCCTATGTATTCATGTCGTATATACTACCTGCCTGTAATTCACTTAGCTGTCTTGGTTAAGAGAAGGATGGTAGCAGTATCACAATGCCCACATTCAAGTAACTCACACGCAGTAGCATAGTGCTAGGTTGCAAATTCCTATATCATTCATCTTGCTTCATCTCATTCTGTAGGAATACCTCCTACAAAGGTATTCCTCTACCTCATATCATTACAACAAGAAGGGTGACTACAGTACAAGAAGATACACTGAGAGAGAAAAAGAGAGAGAGAGAGAGAGAGACCGACCATATTCATATAACATTTATTATAGTAATAGCATTGTAATTGTTCTATTTTATTATTAGTTATTGTTTTTAATCTAACTGCATCTAAGTTAATTAATAAGTTCAAGTTTATTACAGGGATATGTGTACAGGACAAAATATGGTATATATAGGGCTTGGTACTATCCATGACTTTAAGAAAACACTGGATGTCTTGGAACATATCTCCATTAGAGGGTTAGTAGTAATAATAATAATAGACACCTTACCATTATAGTCATCATTCTGTAGTTATATGATATTAGGTATTTTGATTCCATACCTTTTATAAGACAGGTAGGGCAGGAACAATCACCTTTTGACAAAAGTTCAGAAAAGGTGGATCATATATGCAAAGACAGATGACAAATGAGGATTTAATCTTCTGGTTCTTCCCTAAGTTTCATATCATCACAGACAAAAGAGTGACAAACAGGGGGTTATTTAACCAGATGGATAGTTAAATGTTGTCCCCAAACCCAGAAGAAGCCCTGGCAGGGACTGTTCAGCATTTTAGTGTTACTGGGCAAGAGGAACAAAGGCTGCTACTGCAGCCAGAGGAACTGAAACTTAAACTTGAAAACTGGGCCAACAAGGAGGGCCACGATGCCCTAGGCACCAGTGTGGTTCGAGGATGGGTGGTTCAGGTCAAATCTTGGGTTTCTTCCCTGTGCGCTCCACGGCCTTGGAAAGCAACCTCAACTCTCTATGCCTCATTTCCCTGATCTGTATAATCGAGATAATAGTAGTGCTGAGTTTGTCGAGCTGGTCAGTGGAAAAATAAAATTAAGCCTATAAAACACTTAAGATAGCACCTAACATTTTGTCAGCGCTCAAAATTAATTATTATTATTATTAAAACTTGAATGTAACAGAGAATGTGTCTGAGGGAGGCTGTGCATACCTTTCTTCCATAATCATGTTTTCATGTACACAAAAGCCATTTGCTTGAGCGAGTGCATCCAACCCTATGATTCTGTGAAATGGAATAGCTCTCTCTGTGTTCTCCCTCCTCTCCTTTCTCAGAGTTCCTACTCATGATTCCCTCAATAGACCTGGTTTCCACCCAATGAGCTCTGTGCAAGGCTGAGGTCTGGAGGCTGAGAGGCCACATTAGATAGAAGTTATCAGGGACTCCCTCCTCAGGGGCTTGCATACTGCAGTTGCAATTATAATGGTGGCAGACATTAAGCCATTCTGTGACCTTGGGCAAGTCTCTAAATTGTTCCAGGCCTTGATATTGCCATCTATAAAATAATATATGGAAACCGAGGCATCCTCAGTCCTAGAACAATGAACAACTGGCTGGATTTAGTCTTGGGTCCTGGAACCCAAGACTCCTCACTTAACCTTGGCGTCCTCTGTGTACCATGAAGCCATCCATCCTCACTTTCAAAGAGGCTTTAAAAGTAGAGGTTAACAAAAAGTTTTCCAAAGTATCTTTTCTAGGCCTGTTGAGATTGTATGATGCAGTGGGAACAGAAATAAAATAAGAGCAACATCAAATGTTGTGTTGTATTAAAAGTACTTGTGAAGTTTCTGGTCCCTGTAATGATCGGCACGGATCACAACTTCTTGCTCACCAGATTTACTATTTTACTTCTATGGATAAAAATGAAAAAGATACGTCGTCCTTTGGTTTCATAGACTTTTCAGCAGGTCATGGCAAACTTGGAAGGGAAGAAAAGAAAGCAAATCAAGCCAGAGCCATGAATAAAGAAAAAACAAAATTCTCTAGGCAGGGAATACTCTATCGGATATAATAATTACAGAATCATCCAAATTAGATGTGGAAGGATGGAGCCTGAGCTCCAGGCCCCTAAGGCAACTGCTCTACAAAGCCAAGGTGTTCGGATCCTCCAGCCAGTGTCCCCTGCCTCCCCAGCTCAGCTTCCTGCCATATGCTTCCTTCTTTGCTTTTTGCTTTTATGCATTTCAATGATGCTACCATTTTCCTCACCCAATTTGTATATTTTACAACTGTACAGGAAAATGTTATTGAAGTGTCATTTATTCCAGAGCTGTGAAGCCACAAATAGGAACCGACTTTACCAGCAACTTCAATTCACACAATCAAGCAATTGAGGGCTTTTACTACCTACAACTCCACCCCACCTTCCCCAAACTTCCGCTTTATGGGGAGTTTTTTATGCTTCCTACAATAAGCCCGCTCTGAATATAAACGCACATTTCCGATGTATATGGCACTTTCGAACAGCGTGAATAGAAAATCTTGGAAAGATGCTACAGTGAAGCAACTGCAGATGTAATGCCCTGTTGTTTTTATTGCTAATTAGAAACAAAGCACAAGTTCGACCTTATTGCATCCTAATCAGGTATTAAAACTAAGAGCTTCTTAAAAAAATAAAATCAAATCTGGTTTCCTTCCTTAGACATGCAGAAAAGAAAAATATAACTTAAAAAGGGGGCATGAGCTTTAAAAGCCTTTCCTTATTCATTTCTGAAATGATGAAGATCTACTGAGTGGTTCTGATGCAAAATGTAAACCTAGGCAAGGCAGCCAGTAGTCTCAGGGCAAAAATGTGGCTGCCATAATAACCCCTGGATGCTCTTTTCTTGGAAAGTCCTGTTATTGTCAGAAAGATGAATTCTAAAACAACTCTATATTGTGCAATCTGCAGATTTTATTGACAAAGGTGTCAAGTCTCACAGAACTGAAAGTTGTTTCCCTTGTCATGAAATAAATAAGTAGGTTTGCTTGAGCTCCCAGCTCTATTCAATTTGCTTAGACACAAGGTGACTGTAAGCATTGATTCCATGAGAGACCGGATATAGATTTTTAAGGGAGGTACATGTGCTGGGAGTCAGAATCACCTCCTGAAGCAGACTGGCTTTGCAGCTTGGCTCACAGATCCAAGGAGAGTGTGTGTTTGTGTGTGTGTGTGTGTATTGTGTGTAAAGCCACTGGAACAGCATTTAGAGAGACTGAGGGACAAGTGGGCTGCTGTAATTTTCAGTGCTTTGCCCTACAGATTCACAGGCTCTCACAGCTTGTTCCTCAGACTTAAGCGTGTATCAATATTCACACAGATTGCTGATCTCCTGCCCCAGAAGTTCCAATTCAGAGAGTCTGGGATGAGGCCTGAGAATCCGCATTTTCCAAAAAATTCACAAGTGAGGCAAATGTTGTTGGTCTGGGGACCACACTTTGAGATCATTGGTCCAAAACAACTTTTATTTTATAGATGTACGAACTGAGATACAGAAAGAAGTATCGTTCTGTGGAGGCCACACCCACATGGTCATTTGAAAAAAGAACTGGGCCCAGAAGCTCCATGGTTTTTGCTTTTCTACCAGGGTCCTTGCCTTTTCCCTAAAGCCTGGCACTGCAGCCTTCCACCTGCTACATACCCTTAATCTAGGGATGAGGATGCCTCTAAATCTGGCAGCAGAAGTGGAGACCTGTCTTCCTGCAGGTGACCTGCAACTTCTATGCATTCAGTTAAGGTGCGCAGGCTTGAGAATCAAAGAAAAGACCTTTGGAGATTCTCTGTACAGTATTGCTTGTCAGAGAACAGAACCACAGAGGAGGGTGGGTCTGCTCAGAAACAGCTTGGTTGTCTTATACAGTAAATGAATTTCTAGAGACCAGACTTATTTTTTTTTTCTTTCAGAAGAAGAATATGGTAAAAGGTGAGTGCAAATCAGAGAAGCTATTCGAGCTTGGATGACCTCTAAGGTCCTTTCTAACTTTGAGATTCTATGATCTATGAAATTGGCCCTCTTAATACATACTATAGTAAAATTTCTCATTTCAAACCCTACTACACCACCGGTTTGTGAAGGGACACAAGTTGTAATCGAATAATGCTGAGCCCTGAAAAACAATTTACTGTGCAAACTACACATTTCCTGAGTCTTATTTCAGCAATCAATTTATAAAATACGTGTTTTGACGCCACTATCAAAAGATTCCCACCTCATTGAGGGGGTGCTGTGCCCTCTGAGCTGCTTTTCCTCTTCTCAGCATTCATCGACATCTGAGATCAAATTATAGACTCTGGTTTGCTTTTTGTCCAGCACCACCAAAATAAGAAGAGAGACAAAATACCACTCCTCTTGGATACTGCTCTCACTGTGATATTCAGTGCTAGGTACATAGGGACAATGGGTCAAATTTGAGTTTTTTCTTACCTCAGATTCACATCCACAGAAGTTTTGAGACAGCAGAGCTCAAGAGTTAGTCAGTAACTACTGTACATAAAAATCTACTAAATAAGGGAACATGAACAGAGAACCATGAGAGTCACATATTTCTGCCTTGTCAGACAATAACAGTTAGTTCTCTGTGTCTGTGGGTTTCTTAACTACAGAGCTAACCTACTACATAACTGAAAATCTATTTTTAAAAATATTTTTAGTTGTAAACAGACACAATACCTTTATTTTATTTATTTCTTTTTAGGTGGTGCTGAGGATCGAAACCCAGTGCCTCACACATGCCAGGCAAATGCTCTACCAACTAAGCTACAAACCCAGCCCATAACTGGAAATATTTTTTAACAATTGCATCTCTCCTGAATGTGTGGAGACATTTTTTTTTGTCATTATTCTCTAGATAACACAGCTTAACAACAATTTATAACAGTAACATTTACATGGCATTATGTACTATAAGTACTATAATCCAGAGATGGTTTTAAGTGTAGGGGAGGATATGTATGTTATCTGCAGAGGATATGTACACTAAATATATATACACCCATGGATTTGGGTATCTGCTAGGGTTCCTGGAACCAGTCCCCTAAGAATACCAAAGAAAAGACAACTGCTCCTATGCAATGCAAGGTTTTGAGAAAACATACTGAATACTAAATTGCATGAAACAAATCTTCTTGAGGCTTGACCATGTTTGATTTCTCTCAGAGCCTCCATATGTAAGCCCTCCTGGTGATTTCTGTATCTTCGTGGACCATTTGCTAGCACTTAGCTCTAAAACACCTTCTTATCAAATTCATGCAGCAAGACCACCAGCTCAATCAATGGCTTAACATTATAGATTCATTCAACACACAAAACATGTCACTCTGCTATCCAAAGTATAATGTTTTGTGATCATATCCATGGAAAAAACTTATGTTTGAAATCATGGAAAATAAAACTATTCATAAATTTTCACTGACTACCATTTTGTTACAAGATTGTGGACTAAGTCTTAAGCTAAGTCACAATTCATGGACACCACCAGTAGTACTCTAGACTTTATTAAAATAAGGCAACTCTTTTGAAGTTATCCTAGAACAAAGGGCAAGGTATATGTAAGGCTTAGGGGTAATTTGGAAGCAGAGTGTTTAGGAATACAAGTTTCAAGCACAAAATCATTGAAGATACTAGAGTTGACTTGTCACTTTACAATAGTGGTGGGTAGTCAATGCAGATTCGGGGGTTTAAGTCTAAGGGTCAGCATGTCCATGAAAGTCCTTCCATGGAGTTGAGGTAGCCTTCATCCCAACTGATCTCAGCTCTGCACTGTGCTCAACTTCCAGATGGGGACACCAGAAATGTGAAAAAGTCTCCCATGGGGCCACAAAAGCACTCTAACTAATATTTGTGAAATAAATGCATTGTTTAAATAAGCAGCTTGGTGGAAGGAAAATAATAGAAATTCTTAAGTCAGATTTGGGTTCAAATTCTTGCTAGGCCTCTTGTTAAATACATGATCTTAGACAAATCATTCACTTCTTTAGACCTAATAACCACTTTTTTTTTTTGGCACCAGGGATTGAACTCAGGGGCATCAACCACTGAGCCACATCCCAAGGCCCTTTTTGTATTTTATAGAGAGACAGGGTCTCACTGAGTTGCTTAGTATCTCACTAAATTGCCAGGGCTGGCTTTGAACACTTGGTCCTCCTGCCTCAGCCTCCTGAGCCTCTGGGATTATAGGTGTGTGCCACTGCACCCAGCTAAACTATTGTTAAGAGGCCTGGAATAAAGATATTTTGTGAAAAATATCAAATGGCACATCCTGTGGTTTTAAAAACACATCAACTGATAGCTGTAACTCACGATGGGGACATCAACCCAGCAGTGGAGGACCTGGAACAGGCCTCTGTAGATGTACATCTCTATATTCCATTTTTTTTTAAAGAGAGAGAGAGAGAGAGAGAGAGAGAATTTTAATATTTATTAGTTTTTGGCAGACACAACATCTTTGTTTTTTGTATGTGGTGCTGAGGATCGAACCCAGGCTGCACGCATGCCAGGCGAGCACGATACGGCTTAGCCACATCCCCAGCCCCTCTATATTCCACCTTTAAAGACCCACTAAGTTTGGCATTATCCAGTTTAAGAATAACAGCAAGCTGGGTGCAGTGGTGCATGCCTGTAATCCCAGCAGCTCGGAGACTGTGACAGGAGGATCTTGAGTTCAAAGCCAGTCTCAGCAACTTAGTGCAGCCATAAGCAACTCAGTGAGACACTGTCTCTAAATAAAATACAAAAATGGGCTAGAGGTGTGGCTCAGTGTTTAAGCACTCACAGGTTCAATCCATAGTGCTAAAAAAAAAAAAAAAAAAAAGACAGGCAGCTTTCTGTTTTGATGTTTGCTAATCCTTTCTTTGAAATTTTGTCTCCTTATCTGTCCAGTTTGTTAAATGGAACTAATCATATTTAGCTCCACCCATTTCATCAGGAAGATTTTGAGGATTGTGGCAGATACATACAAGAGGTCGGGGATGCTATGAGGAGGGTAAGGATTGGGCAGTGCTCTGTTATTAGGATTAGACTCCCAGTGCTCCCTCATTTGGGCTTCTATTTATTTGGGCTTTGTGATTATCATCACTACAAGATGTGACACAAAATGTCCTGTTTCCCTCTGCATAGGCAAATGCCTTATCCCTGAATCCTGCTTCCGATTTTATTCCTTGTCCAGTCTGGAGTGGGGACAAGAAAAAAAAGCTGGCTTGCAATCATGTAGTGGGATGCCTCTTGGAAATCAGGGCTTCTGTGGGTGAAGTCTGTATTGACACTCTAAAAATACAAGCCTGTCTTGGTGTTTTATGTCATCAATTGTGACTGTCGGCTTCCTTTGCAAGCAGACAAATGATGGAGCTATGGTTTTTCTTTGCCCTTCTCCAAACTCATGCTGGCTGGTGCACCAGTTGAAAGCCTGGATTTGGTGGGAGGATGGGTCCGTTTCCAGAATATGGAAGGTTTTATGATACAATGTAGTTAATCCCAATCTCAAAAACAGGGAGAGCACATGACACTAGCTGAAAAGTGTACCATGTCACTTATCTTTTTGGTAGGCAAGCTGGGGAAGATTTTACCACTGGCATTGTTTATATCTCTATGAAGCAGTGATCAGTCATTCCTGGACAGATACCTAAGGGGGACAAAAAAGACTGGAGGGAAAAGTAAGGGAGTCTTTGCTTTCAGCTGGGTTCAACACGCCTGTGTTTACAGGGTGCTCTGAGCCCCCAGATACATCCCAGGTTACAGGATCATTCCAGGAAACATGTTTTAACTTCTACCAGGGAAACATAAAAAGCATAGTGATCCACTAATAAATCAGAAGAAAATTAAGGTTAAAAAGTCAATGTTCGGGGAAACATCAAGGTTCTGAATTAAATCAACATATCAGGGTAATTCAAAGGCTGGTGCCTGGAAGGCAGTGTTTCATTCACAATCCAATTCATCCGTCAAGAAGCATTTCCCCACTCGCCGTCCCTCGGTTCTACAGAACGATTTGGGATGTCTGCCAGCTTCAGCCAGTTTTTCTGGCTCGTGCTCATTCTTGATTGTACATTGGCCAGGGTTTATTACCACAGTTGGATTCAGCTTATCTGCCATCCCTCTCTTCTTTGCTCCTTTTCTTTTTTTCCTTCTCTTTTCCAAGAATATTACTTGTCCACCCATCATTGCTCCATTTCCTCCTTGACAGCTACCTAAAATAGACCAGAACAGTGACCCCCAGACACTTCTAGGGCTCTACCTGGAATCAGAAAGCGTGGTACAATGATCCACCTTCCCTTCCAGCACATCCCTGAGGGGACAAGCATGGAAGCCTCCTGATGATAGGAAGCCTTTCCTTGCCCTCGGGGTTGGCCCCATACTGAAGGTTAAAGAGTTCTTTCACAGTCTGAAATGGGAGAAATCTCAGAGATCATAGGTGCTGCCATAGAGTGATGATTTATTACAGGTTGTTCTTCACCTAGATCAGCACCTTTCATCTTGACAGTTAAGTCCCAGGACAGGCTCTATGGCTTACCAGTTTACAGAGGTACAAACCGAGGTTCATAGAAGTTAAGTTACATGATACGGTCATAGAGCTAGTATATCACAGAGTTGAGACTCAATTGCTGGTATGTCTAATTCCAGGGGCCATTTTTGTTCTTCTTGTTGCAACTTTGGGGCCTGTGGGTCTCAGATTAGCAAACAATAAAAATTTAAATGCATAAATACTTTTTGAGCATTTGCTTCCTATATGCTTTATGAAGTCCATATTTCAGTCCTTGTAAACACATCTCTGATGTAGATGCAGAATATCATTCTTCAGATACTACAGAGAAGTCAAAGCACAAAGAAGTAAGCACCTCACTCAGCTGGAGAGTGCCATGGAGCTGGGTTCAAATCTAGACATCATGAATGAAGATCACGTTCCTAATATCTACTAATTATACCTACAGCCAATTATTTCCCTGTTTGCCCTGAATGTAGCTCAGCCTGGATCCCCATGTTAAGGCCACAAACTCAGGATGGCTCACTCAGGGCTTCTCTACAGATTCTGTGCCCCATAGACAGGTGGATAAAGGCCCGATTACTTCCCAACAGCCTGGCGTCCCTGAGTTGACACCAGATCACTAACTTTTTTTCAATATTGCCTTTTTCTTTGTGGTTTAATTATTTACTCACTCAGGTTCATTTGCTTTGGAGCTTCTTGAATGTCAGAGCTTCAGATCTCAAATGTGAGCCAAGCTTTGGCCTTTGAAACAGCCCAGGGTTAATACTGACTGCAAACAAGGGGCCTCCAAGTCCCTCTGTGGCTCTCTGCTGCTCCCCTGCACCTGCTTCATGTTCCAGCACGTTTCCTAGGTGTTGTGAGGAAGGGGCCCGAAGCTCTGAGGAGCGCTGGTGCATATGAATGAGTGTGTGTGTGTATATATGTGTGTGTGTGTGCGCGCGCGCGCTCGCACATGCATGCATGAGCACTCCTCTCCTGCCAAGACTCTCTTATTCCTACCGAATATACCTGCGTGGTCCACAGAAGGTGACAGCAGATATTTTGGGAAATAATTCCTCAAGGTAGAGCAGAGAGTCCCAGACTTAAAGACATGCTTTTTATTCCAGATTTGGCCACTATGTCTTGATCTCAGGACACTTAATCCTCTGATCCTTAAATCTGCCATTTTTAATTTTAGGAGATTAAACTAGATTAGTAGTTCCCAAACTATCTTCTGCAGAATATTAGTATTCTTTGATACTTTAATGGGTACATTTGCAGAAAAGAGAGCTGTGTAGTCAGGTAAGTTGCAAAAAAGAAACCTTTCCTCTGTAGACAGATTCACATTGCTCATCAGTATGTTAAGTGCTATGAAATGTCATATAGTAGACAAGCATCCATCTTTGGTTATTTTAGTATCTAATAAATGCATTTGATTGTTATAAAAGTTTCTGCTTTCAATAGAACATCTATCCATACTTATTGGAGTGCTTGAGAGTGCCAAGAATTAGTTTTAGGATATCAAGCAGGATCTTCACATTTGAACTTCAGAAACTGAATATGAATAAGAGACTTTTTAAATGATTGGACTAACATGAGAAAAACATGAAAATCGAATGTATTTTAGTGTAAGGCCATCAATTGATAAGGCAGTAGAACCCACATATAGATTACATCTCTGTGGCAAGTGGTGAATGGGAAGGAGTAAATGAATGATTCACAGGGGAGACTGTCAAATGTCCTGCATCAGAGACTCTGCTTATGATAGAAGAAAAAGTTGGCTACGATCTACATATTGTGGGATCAGGCTCCAAATTCCTTAACAGGACGCCTATAGCACAAGAGTTAACAGCAAGAATCAACAAATGGGACTTACTTAAACTAAAAAGTTTTTTCACAGCAAGAGAAACAATAAGAGAAGTAAATCGGGAGCCTACATCATGGGAACAAATTTTTACTCCTCACACTTCAAACAGAGCCTTAATATCCAGAGTATACAAAGAACTCAAAAAATTAGACAATAAGACAACAAATACCCCAATCAACAAATGGGCCAAGGGCCTGAACAGACACTTCTCAGAGGAGGACATACAATCAGTCAACAAATACATGAAAAAATGCTCACCATCTCTAGCAGTCAGAGAAATGCAAATCAAAACTACCCTAAGATACCATCTCACTCCAGTAAGATTGGCAGCCATTAGGAAGTCAAACAATAACAAGTGCTGGAGAGGATGTGGGGAAAAGGGTACTCTTGTACATTGCTGGTGGGACTGCAAATTGGTTCAGCCAATTTGGAAAGCAGTATGGAGATTCCTGGGAAAGCTGGGAATGGAACCACCATTTGACCCAGTTATTGCCCTTCTTGGTCTATTCCCTGAAGACCTTAAGAGAGCGTACTACAGGGATACTGCCACATCGATGTTCATAGCAGCACAATTCACAATAGCTAGACTGTGGAACCAACCCAGATGCCCTTCAATGGATGAATGGATTAAAAAAATGTGGCAGTTATACACCATGGAGTATTACACAGCTCTAAAAAATGACAAATTCATGGAATTTGCAGGGAAATGGATGGCACTAGAGCAGATTATGCTTAGTGAAGCCAGCCAATCCCTAAAAAACAAATACCAAATGTCTTCTTTGATATAATGAGAGCAACTAAGAATAGAGCAGGGAGGAAGAGCAGGAAGAAAAGATTGATATTAAACAGAGACACGATATGGGAGGGAAAGAGAGAGAAAAGGGGAATTGCATGGAAATGGAAAGAGACCCTCAGTGTTATAAAAAACTACATAAAAGAGGTTGTGAGGGGAATTGGAAGAAAAAACAAGGAGAGAAATGAATTACAGTAGATGGGATAGAGAGAGAAGATGGGAGGGGAGGGGAGGGGGGATAGTAAAGGATAGGAAAGGTAGCAGAATACAACAGTTACTAATAGGGCATTATGTAAAAAGGTGAATGTGTAACCGATGTGATTCTGCAATCTGTATTTGGGGTAAAAATGGGAGTTCATAACTCACTTGAAACTAATGTCTGAAATATGATATGTCAAGAGCTGTGTAAGGTTTGAACAACCAATAAAAAAAAAAAAAGAACTGAAGATGCAAACGGTGTTCACCATACTACACCTCCAGGTTCTTCATGATGTTGTTGTTGTTGTTCTTCCTCCTCCTCCTCCTCCTCCTCCTCCTCCTCCTCCTCCTCCTCCTCCTCCTCCTCCTCCTCCTCCTCCTTCTTTTTAACTACAGAAGGACTCTTAAGGTCAAAGAATGCAAACACCTCCCTGGTGAAGAGCTTCTCTTGGTGGATCTGCAGATTTCCAATCATATCTTTGTATACCTCCAAATAATCTTTATACACCTCATGGAATTGATAACAGGGCCACAAAAACACAGAAGCTAATAAAGAGGGATGGGTCGAATCAGATTTCAAAAAGTGCCTTTGTGAGGAGTACAGGCTCTTGAAGGGCAAAGAGACAATAATCCAATTGTTAAAGAAAGTCACTCACAGGCCAATCCGTAAAATTCTAGACTGCTTCTACTGAGGTCTTTGTTTTGTTGTTTTTCTCTTTCTCTCTGCAGCGTCTGTAACATGTGCATGGAAAGTGAAGTCCGTAAAATGGCTGCATGTCAGGTGAAACTGCTTTGCCCCTGCTTCCTCTTTCTCTTAGCACCAAGGGTGTCTGGGATGTTCTTATTTCATTTTAAAGAGATCAGGATCTTTCACTCTCCTCTTCATTCATAATAAATAAATAAACAAACAGACCCATTGATTGCTTGGCTTCTGTTTCACCAGGCTTTAATACATCTCGGTCTCTCACCTGTTCTGAACTTAAGAGGCCACATCTATCACCTGGGGGTTTCTCCCAGCACTGAAGCAGAGAGCCTCTCTGAGCCTCAACCTTGTGTAACAGCCCTCTCCTTCCCCTGCCTCCCCAGCACATACCTGGCCATCCCCTCTCATCACAGCCCACTGGGCAGCCTCACTCGGACTCTGTGCATCCTTTTCAGTGCAGTTTCTTTACAGCTCCAGTCTTTATTCTCCTGGTTGACCTTGTCTTGGACCCTCACTTTCTGTCAGCCCAGCCACCAAGATCTGCAAGGCCATTTAGGGAGCACTGACAACTCTCCCTCCCCGCTTGCCCCTCACACTATCTGGGTACCACAGGCATCCCACTGCCATTCTCTGCCTCCATGTGCATCTCTCTCTTTTGAAGGGCAATTTTTGGAGGGCAGCAACTACGTCTCAGGAATCTTTAGGTATTCCCTGATACAAAGCAGGTAGACATTTAATACACACTTGCTTAAAAATAATCATATACATTTAAAATGGTACCATCAATGGTATATTCTACTGAAGAGCAACTGCAATCACTACATAAAAAGTATAAGAGGCTGGTATATCATAGGTGCTCAATACTTGTTTAATAACCACTACAATTGATTAATATTTTATTGGATGCTTCCTATGAGTCAGGCATTACACTGCAAGTTCATAAGCAAACACACCCCACAAGGCAGTAACTGCTGCTGATCCCATTTAAGACCTCAGAAAACAGAGGTGGAGTTTGCTTAGTTCATTTGCCCAAGGCCTTCCAGTTGGATCTGTTGGGTCAGCCGGTTTCTTTTCCCATTTCCTCTTAGTGATGGCTCACTGCCCCAACGCAGAAGGTGCTCATCACATTTTGAACTGAGTCCCTAAGCAAATCTGCTGGGGCTGCTCCCTGGGGGAATTCAGATGGGTTCTCATCTTACAGGGCTGTGATGATCAAAGGAGAGAATGAACGAGAATATATTTTGAAGAAAGATATAAGTCACTATTCCCAAGCATGCAAAATAAGCAGATGTAGCAGGTTAGGGAATTAGGATTCCTCAACTCCAAGACAGGAGTGGATTTCGGGTGTCCGCTTGCCTGTTTGACCTGAGTTGGACATGATTTGGGATTTCTTCAGATGCCGTGACACTTGAGGCCACAGCGATGGGTTCCTGTAAGAACACCTTAAGGGACAGCTGCCTGGAGAAATCAGGACACCAGCTGGTGACAGAAGATGAGATGGGGTAAGCAGAGGTGGAGGGTGATCTTTATTTCCGCCCCCCAAAATCAGGAGTGTGTTGGGAGGGCAAGTCTCCTCTGAGTAACACTGTGGAGGTACCAACCAGCTTCGTCAAGCAGGCACTTGTAGGAGGGACAAAGGGGGTTTCATACACAAAGCCAGCCTAGACTCCTGCCAGCTAAGAGTGCCTGCTTTTCATGGGGCCCTCTCTCTCTCCTGCCACCGGCAGAAGCCATGCCAAAGGAGCCAACCCAAAGCCCATACTTTATTTGAATAAAAACGTCTCTAAATGCCGAGATTTATAACTTCACAGGAAAGGTCTGGAAGGGGGAGAAAGCTTCAGAGAACATTCTGGGTAGGGTTACAGGGCTGCCAACAGTTTGTGGTTGGACAGGGCACTGCGTTCCTGAAGATTAGACATAACTGAGGGCTTTTTCTTCTTCTCTTTTAATAGCAAGGAAATATAAATCCTCCCCTCATGTCAGAGTCTGAACTCTTCAGACGTTTGGTACAATTTTCCCCATTCAGGCGTATTTAACGGAAAGGAAATTAGGAAAACCATAGCTTTTTTTTTCTTTTTTTTCCCCCTTGAAACCAAAAGAATTAAAGATATCAAGTTTAGCGTTCTAATTCAATTTCTGAACTTTCTATTTTTTAACAAGAGAAAGGATTTGAGTGGATGTGAAGAGAAGGCACATGTTTTTGTGATTATGAGAATTCTGGTGGTTGGTATTTAACGAAAATGCCATAGAGCTGTTCCATGAGGTATAGGAAGCCTTCTGAGCAAGCCCCCACCCTGACTCCCACCGAAAAGAAATGTCAGCAAGAAATCCAGGCACAGGAGTTATTTTACTTTTCACATGGAATAGAACACAGATTCAGAACTGTGAAAAGAAATCCAGAGTGAGAAGTATTT
Source organism: Urocitellus parryii (assembly GCF_045843805.1). Taxonomy (NCBI): domain Eukaryota; kingdom Metazoa; phylum Chordata; class Mammalia; order Rodentia; family Sciuridae; genus Urocitellus; species Urocitellus parryii. The sequence goes on from NC_135543.1 coordinate 28,186,756, forward strand.
TGATTTTATACATGTTCTGAACCACCTTCTCCTCGCACGCAGGCTCTTCCTGGATTACAGGCAGCTTTGATTGTCACTTTGCCTTACCAGCACACTCTGAGAGAGCGAGTCATTAAAACTCAACCCTTCCGCTGGGCATGGTGGCACATGCCTGTAATCCCAGCAGCTCCAGAGGCTGAGGCAGGAGGATTGCAAGTTCAAAGCCAGCCTCAGCAAATTAGTGAGACCCTAAGCAACTCGGCAAGACCTCGTCTCTAAATAAAATACAAAAAAAAAAAAAAAGGGTTGGGGATGTGGCTCAGTGGTTAAGTGTCCCTGAATTCAAACCCCAGAATCAAACCAAACCAAAAGAAATAAACAAAAAAAAAAAATCTCAACTATTCAGGTAGGGGCTGCAGGAAAGGGCATTGCTGCCTGTGTAGGAAAGAAAGTTTTGTTAAGCTATTCAGATGTGTGCTGAACTTGCATGGTGATCTAACTACTTAAACCACCAAAGTACGTAATATCATCGCTGTAGGAATCTGTACAAGAGCATGAGCACCACGCCACTGCTCTGATTCTAGTGGTCTGCGCTTATGCACTACTATGCCCAGTCAAAACCTGGCAATGGGAGTAGATTCTTCCTTAGGTCCTGGCCACACCTTGACTTCGGCCTCCAGAGACCTCAAGCAAAGTACCCAGCAGAGCCCACTGGACTTCTCCCTCTTAGAAACTGAAACAACCCATATGCACCGCTTTAAGCTAAATATGTGGTACTTTGTTTCGACGGCAATGGAAATGAATACACATTTCATTAATTCTCTTATGGCCACATTTGTATGGCAGAGGTAAGTAGATAAATTGGTTTATAGAACAGGTACCGCCTGAGAATACTTAATACTCGTGTCTAGGACATACCAAATGCCAGGGGACTGAAACTGCCACCCCTCTCAAGAAAACCTGAAAGTCCTGCACACGATGTCTATGTGGGGAACTTTGGGTGAGATGTGTACTTTTGTTACTTATCCACCATAACTGCATCTCCACACCTGTGTCCAAATACCATCCTTAGTGCAGCTAATTTCTGCCCCTCCATGTGTGTATGTTCAGAAACAGGTTTAACTTCACCCCAGTAAGAGCATGATTGGGAAGGGAATCCTGCTGTTTATAGAAGGAGCCTTCTATAACAATCTGCTGTTTTGTATTTTCTGTGCTTGAATATATTATCCAAAGTGGAAGTGAGAGGAAACGAACATTATTAACCACTACGTGGTAAGTAGTGTGCTAATGCTCCCGTGAGTGTTCTCCCTTTATTTGGCTCTAGTAAAACTCAGCGAGGCAGGTATTAATAGCCTCATTTTTCAGATGAGGAAAAGAAGGATCAAAAAGTCTAAGTTGCCCAAGGTCATGCTACCAGTAAGTGCTGGATACAGCATCATAATCTACATCTGAAGACTTGAACTCCTGGGCTTCTCTTGCTCTACTGGACTGCCTTAGCAGGAGGGATTTATTCTTAAGCTAATGCTTCTCAAAGTGTATGCCAGCAACCCATCCTGGTCTACAAGAATGGACACAGTTGGTCAGCTGGTCAGTAGAATCTGTATTCAGTTGGGTGCGGTGGTGCACTCCTGTAATCCCAGCAGCTCAGAGGCCGAAGCAGGAGTATCACAAGTTCAAAGCCAGTCTAAGGAATTTAGTGATGACCTAAGCAACTTAGCAAAAACCTGTCTTTAAATAAGACCTAATAAAGGGCCAGAGATGTGACTTCATGGTCAAGTACTGCCGGGATCTATTTTTGGTACAAAAAAAAAAAAAAAAAGTCTGTACTCAGCACCATCTCTAGGACTGTACAAGTTACAGAGAGTGTTCCGCAGGCATGGTCCTGAGCTCCACACTATTCAAATTTGATTTGGCTGGGTTAAAGCATCTCTAAGTTAAAGATAAACAATGCAAGGCCACATATAAATTTGCATTAAAATAATAGGAAATATATTAATGATATTCGAGAAAAAGACACCAAATTGGTTAAGGAAATTAAGGTTAAGGTAAAATTTGGAAGCCAGATGGAGAAGGAGAGGGCATATTACAAGAAGGAAGGCAATGTGGTGATCGGAGACTCAGATGAAGGGTTAATTATGGTATTTTCTGTAGGACAAGGGAGAGATTCACCAGAGCTCACAGCCAGAGTAAGCTGAAAATGATCAGAAAACAAAGTGAGACGCCTTAGGGTAGATAACAAAGGGTCTTTTAAGCCTGATAATTTTGGACTCGATTCAACAGAAATTGATATTTCTACAACTGGCATCAATTATTCATTTACCTATGGTTGCCTTTATTGGTGTCCTGTGAAAAAAATGACTACATTTGCCTTTTTCCATTTCAATAATTAATATATTTATTTAGTTAGAGCTGTAAGGAGGAGATGGATATAATAGCGTTTGGCCCTGAGTTATTATTGTCAAAAGGATCATCAAAATGAAAAATGAAGTCGAAGAGCGTTGCTCAGGACTAAGAAGTTGCAATCCTGACCTGGAGGAAGGTCAGTCCAAATGAATAAAGTGTTTTGGGGGTCTTAGTGACTTCCACAGTGCAAGGGAAGCTGGCATGCTCTGCCGGGGACCACACCTGAGGGAGCCAATACTTGGAAACCAAGATCTCTTGGCACTTCTGAAGTAGGGCCCTGAGTCCCTCAGATAAACAGGGAAGGGGAAACGGAAGCCTTAAGCAAGAGGCCAGGAAACCTGATAAATACTCACAGCCAACTGGGATCATGCAGACCTCAAATACATCATTTTTATTTTTTCAGGAACAGGTCTGCAGCCTGTGTGGATTGCATGGTGACAGCAATGTTGGCTCACTTTGGTGCAACACACTCTTCCATGATGGTTTCAAAGCCCCATTAAGAACTTGCCCTTAGGCCAAGGTGACATCCTGTGCAGGTAGGTATTTGGACAGGGGAAAGAGAGACTAGTAGGGACAAGAGAAGGAGGCGCAAAGGGCCAATAAAGTGCACAGGAAGAAGTAGTGCAATTCAAACTGGATGAGTACCTACTTGCTTACTGTCACTCTCTGGTGCTAGGAGATTGCACTGAACATCTTGATTCCTACTCTAGAACGACTCCCGGCACCAAAATCTGTCTTAGGGTCTTCAGAATATTGGAACCAATAAGATATACAAATCTGTGATAGATAGATGAGAGAGATTCATTATAAGGTACTGGCTCTTATGATTACAGAAGCTAAGAAGTCCCATGATCTGTATTCTGTTAGTTGGAGACCCAGGAAAGTCAGTGGTGTAGTCTGAAGGCCTGAGAGTTGCAGAGTCAATAGTTTAGATTCCAGTTGGAGTCTGAAGGTCTGAACCCGGAGGGAGAAAAGATCAACATCTCAGCTCAAGAATCAAGGACAGAGTTTGACGCAGGATATGGGCCGGTATTAGAGGCACTGACATAACCCTGCCACCTTGAAAATAAACTCCCCTCTTGCAATAAGCTCTCTTTCTTCAGGTGAGAAGATGGCCCTGCACACAGGATCAGCCCCACATCCTGTGAATGGATAATTTTGGCTCCAAAGAGCTGCCTTTACGTCAAAACAATTTTTAGCAAAGACTAAATTGTCTATTAGCTAGTGCCTTATTCTGGGGCCCATGATTTAATTCACTGGCAAGCATTCTTTTGGGGGAATAACTCAGAAGCTGAGTCATGCTATCGACCTTGTCAAAGACTTAAGAAATATAGAGAGAAAAAGAGAGTGATGCTGGGAGAATTTAGAAAAACTGGGATCCAGTGCTTTTTCTGTCCAAAACTGGTTGATCAACTTTGGATTTTGATTTTCTTGTCTGTTAAATAGGAAGGCAATGCCTAACTACAGACCTCATTGGATTTTCAAAGTAGAGAAACACAATTTGAAATGCATAACACCCTGCTCAGGTGTAAGGGCTATCTGAGATTGAGCCTCCAAGGCAGATTTCTCCTTATATCCCCAGATCCTACGTCAACAAGGTGAATCCTATCTCCATACTGATTTATGGCCCACCTTCTCCTCATCCAGCCCACCTTGGAAGAGTTGGTGAAACACAGCAGAGGCTCCTTTGGGGATTTGCCTCTCTGTTCTATCCACCTATCCTACCCGCATGCCTCCTTTTTACCCAACTTGTTTTGAATCTTTCTGTCATACTGCAAAGATCAACATCAACTTGCTTTTACTAAGTGCATCTTATTATTCCATGAGCTTTTTTCTTATGGAATGGGTTTTTATTTCTAGTCATTGAATATGTGGTCTTCCATTATTTTCTCAATTGCTTCATATATGTGTCTATATCTACCTTTTGCCTCCTGATAGCTTTAGAAAGTCCTTGAGGACAGGGTGTCTCCTGCTACTTCACCCAGGTATTTCACCCAGCACCTAGCACCAAGCTCAGTACCCATCAAACTTAGCACCCTTTAATTTCAATGCATCTGACCTTCCTCCATGACATAGTGTTCATTCAATCATGACAGCTATGTCTCTTTAAAAATTACATTCTCATTCAACTGCTACCTTCAGTAGCATAGTGTACTGATTTCTCCAGGTCCTTTCCTTTACCCCAGTGCATCTTCATCCCTTTTGGTCATCTTGGCTCATCCTGCCATATTCACTCATTCTTTCATTATGGACTCCTCTCCAAGATTCCACCCCAGGATTTTGTCTTTCACTGTACATTCTTATTATTTATCGTTCTGGATCTCTAGAGCTATATTGTTGACCACCAAGTAAGCATTCTACATTTACTCTCTGGTTGATCTTCTCCTATGTGCTTTTTCTTCTCTTATGGTCATTCTAATTCCTCTGTCAGCATGCTATGCACTGAGTAACCAAGAACTCCAAATCATTTTTAAAGTGTAATATTTTTATGAACATATATATATATATATATATATATATATATATATATATATATTTTATTCCACAAAAAGTAAAAAGCTCTATAAAATCAACAATCCACACACACACAATACACACACACACACACACACACACACACACAGAAAATACTTTTATTAAGACTTGTGATAACTTGGGTGATTCTTCCATACACTCACAGTGGTATTGCCAACACCCATGGTACCAGAGAGAGTAGTTTTCAGAAGTTTACAAAAAGTCAGTATCATGATAAACAATCCTATCACATGGTCAGGAAAAGAGGATGTGGCCTGGAATCTGTTTCCTCTTCTCAAGTATTATAACCTTTACCCTCTGTATGCATGTTTGTCATAGGATGTGCAATTAAATAGTAAAAGAGACTCTGGCATTGGGTTTATGCTTTGAAAACAAGGGGGCCTCAGACTTAAGACCTACTGAGAATAGCAGTTCTGCTTCTCGTCAAGGGCTGAATTCAGGAACAGTCTCCTTAGAAGCTAAGCACTGCTAGATCTCTCACTTTCTGTGCTTCTGCCTTCATCTTCTCATCACCCACTTATTCATTAACTCCTTGCCACCTGGACTGGGCATTAGGCCACCAAAGCACTCAAAACATAATTTTTAATTTTTTGGTTGTCTTCAGGGCTGCCAATATTTTTGCTCATATTCTCATCCTTCACGAACTCTGCAGCTTCTGGGTTTCTTGATCATGTTACTTCAGTCTTCTTTGACCCTTCGCTTCTCTTCTAGTATTTCTACAACACTTTACTTTTTAAAAAAAATATATTTTTTTTAGTTGTAGATGGACAAAGTATCTTTATTTCTATGTGGTACTGAGGATCAAACCCAGGGCCTCATGCTTGCGAGGTAACCTCTCTACCACTGAGCTATAACCCCAACCCCTCTACAACACTTTTTTGTTTTTCCTGATTCCCTCTTATTCTACCTCTCTATTTAAGGTGAATGGCAGAATCCTCTCTTCCATCCCTTTCCTCTCCCCCTATGGTTCTCTCCTTGGATAAAGCCCCACCTTTGTACAGCACTCTTTATTGCTGGCTTAACAGCTTATTGCCGCCTGTACCAACCAGATTCTCTCTCTGATTTCTATAATTTGACTCATGTGCCATGATTCTCCCAGTTGCTAAAGACCAACATATTGGAACCATCCTTAGCTAGAGAAAGAAAGAGATGAATTAATAACAATTCCTTATTATTATGCTTTTGTGTGGGCATTGGGTCGATAATGATGCTTCTGAGAGACTTATAATCTGGGGGTGGGGTGGTGGGGCAGGAAGGGCAGCATGGTGGAAGCCATCCACAGTGGATAATTACAACAGAGCAGGAAGAGTGCAGGGTCAGGCACTTACTTATTCAATCCAGATTTCAGGGAGTGAGTGGTCAGGAAAGAAAGTCAAAATATAATGTTGTCATTTCATGACTTTATCATCTTAAAAAGAGGCTCCCCATTGCCTACTTAAACAATCCTCTGAATGTAGGAAATAGACCCTTCAAACTATGACCACAATATTCTTATTTGCCCTGATTCTCCAGCTGCAGGTCTGCACCTCAATAAGACAGGACTAAATACCATTAATCAAATAGTCCTTGGATATCTCCCCCCAAATACCTGTGTTTACACGGCTCCATTTCTATGTGGTACATCCCACCCTCCTCCCATTGTTTCTACTACCATCTCCACTTTGTTCAGTCCACTTGCATGAAGTGTTCCAGTGGTTGAAGGCTAGACTACAAGTACCCAGTCTTATTACATGTTCATGTATGGTGTGAAGACATGGTTTTCTGTAGTTTCCTTCCATAGGTGCCTCTTCTATCTTTAGACCCATCTCAGATGGAAACTACTATAAAGAAGTACATCCTGGTTCCATCCCTCCCCCTCTACTGAAAGCATGGCTCTGGGTCACCATCACTGGGTCAGCTTCGTTTTTCTCTGTGATATACTCATAACCCTTCTAATTTATTTCCAATATCGTGAGTAGTAGCTGATTTCTTCCCCTATGGAGGATCCTGGATTGTGTGCCTTCTTTGACAGCAAAAGCATTGAGTCAGTTGTCAATTCTAATATTTTTCCCAGGACTGCACCAAGATGTATAATACATTCTTGGCACTGAATAAATAATTTTAAGTTTTTCTCTTGAATTGAGTCAATTTGAATTAAGTGCTACAGGGGCTCAAGGCTAGACCACAATCTTAGCAAGTATTCAGTCTTATTACTCGTCCACATATGGTGTGATGAGATGGTTTTCTCGAGTTTCCTTCCAACAGTGCTGTCCTTATCTCTGCCCAGCGACAGGCCAGCCTTTGGAAAGCACACTGTACTGATTTCTCCAGCCAAGAAGGGCCCCATGTTAAATGGAAGTCACGTCTGTGGGGATTATGACCTCTCTGTACCCGCACCTGAATCTACATCATCCCCTAATCCCACAAAGGCATAAATAAAAATTTCTAACAGGACAGGAGGACGTTTGCCAACTGTGGGAAGATAAATGACCCAGAGGCTTCATGCTTCAAAGGTGCAACTGCTTGATTTCTGATGTCAATGTTGCAAAAAAGATGCTGTGAGTCTAAGTTGTTTTTTTAATCTTCCTTGCCAGAAAGTTATGGGTTACAACATTTAATTTGATTAATTCTTAGTTTCCAAAAGGAAACCTTAGGAGGCTCAATAAAATAAGTATGTGCAATTGTTAAGACAGGAAAGGAAAAAAAATGACTTCCATCCAAGGCCATGAAGATCGTTTCCAGTCCCAAACATGGTTCCCCTGAGGTAGCCTGGAAACCGGATTATTGTTAAAGAGATGCTTACCTTTTACAACTGCTCACAGCAAAAAGAAAACATATAGCTTAACATCTCTCCCACGACTCACCTTTCTGTTCTTTTCTTTGATGCTCCTTCTTTCTTCCCTATTCTCCCTGATGGTAAGCTTCCCAGTCTCAGCCTTTTGACCAATTAGATACGTCACTTTGAATGAGTCACTTGACCTTCTTAAGCCTCAGTATGCTCATCAGCAAAATGAGGTGTTTATCTACATTATTAACATTCTTTCAATTCTGAGTCTAAATATGAGTGCAAGTGCGCTCTGTCTACCGCCACGCAACGGGCTATATTAGCCTCTAACCTGTTTATTTCTGAGACGGTGAGTGTGGTTTCAGCATGCGCGAGGAGCTGGCTAATTTGTTGGCAGGAGGTAGGCATGAGGACCCCCATCTTCCCAAAAGGTGATATAAAATTCCTAAAAGTGACTGGAGTCAAAGACCAATGGGATGAGTCCTATGGATTGAAACGTGGTCCATAGGATTCTAATCCTTCATTGAACATCAATTTATTTTTGTTCAAATGTGGCCAATAACTTGGGCATTTTCTTCCTAATTGTCTATTCTGAGTGTGTTTGTGTGTGTGTGTGTGTGTGTGTTTTCAGATTTAAATTCCATTGCAATAAATTGAAGACTTTTAGAATCCTAGATTATCAGGTCTGGTCAGAAATTTTACTGTTACAGTCCCAATTGGGAGATTGAGGAAAGTCATTTTTTAAAAAAAGAAGTTTTTCACCCTGTTAGGGTAGAAGACAAGATTTGCACAGGTACCCATAATCCCACCTGAGCTGCAGCAGCCATTACTTAATTAATCTTTCATCTCCTCCTGCAGACTTTATCTTGGATGACGGTTACACAGACTACACTTCATGAGCTTTGCATTTATTATTTTTGTCTTCTGGTTTTAACTTTCTCCTCCCACGAGTCCTCTTCTTCCTTTTATTCCATTTTTAGAAAACTTCCCTGGTATGCTTCTTCTGTATAGGTTTCATGACATTTCTTCCATGTGGCTAATTCCCTTCTGTGGACGGCTGCTTGGAGGAGGTTTTTGTATTACTTTGGCTTGGACATCCTTTTTCTGATGCAGAATGACGGCAGAGGCTGCCTCCAAAATTCCCCACAGTGCTGATAAGAGGAGCTGGCAAAGGGCAAGACAGAAGCCCCAAGAAGAGGTGGAGCAGGCCAGGCTCAGGGGATTCCCCACTACCTACATGCCAGGATTCTGATATCTGCGAGGTGAGCTCAGGATTAATTCTCAGCATCCATTCATCATGAGGCAAGTACTTGACATTTGGGAAGTAGGGATGGCTTCCTTGCCTAACAATGGCATTGAGCTAAGAGGTAACACATGCAAATTTATTGTCTTGCTGTTTTCCCATTATCTGATAGGAGCCTGAACAGCAGTCCTTGTGATGTCTCAGTACCTGGCATAATAAGGTCAAAATATGCAAAGACTGTTTCCAAGTAGCCTGAACAGGAAGAACATCACTCATACTGGAGGCTTCTTTATTACCTGTGGGAACTTAGCTTAGAGGGAACATGACATCATTCTGACTATGTGCTGTCAACTCTGGACAGGTTTGCTTTTCTGGGGATCTGCTGCGTTGTGAGAGACAGCAATGCCTGGTGACAGAGAGGCCTGAATGGGGCTGATGAGGCTTCTTCCAATGATGAGATGGTGCCATCTCACTTTTTATCCATTGTTTCGGCCCCAAACAAGTATTTATTTATTTATTTTTATAAATGGAGATTTAGCAGATAGTATGCATTTAGAAAATGGGTTAAAGAGCCCCTGTCTTCTAAAACAAAGAAGCAGAAGGAGCAAAATATGGAGAAAATGGTCAGGAGTCTGTACAACTTGTAAGCTCTAGGTGTGTTGTAACAAAGACAATGCAGTCATCTGCTGGGTCAGGGGACAGAGAATGAAGGATTTTCCAAGCAGGGAAGAGGAAATGGAGTGTGCAACTGCTGCCACTGCTAAATGGGGTCTCTAATTCCTCTCCCTAGAATGGTAATGACACACATCTGTATGGTGCCTTTCATCAGCTCTGATCTCGGGGAGCACTCAGAGCTCTCTCTCTACTCAGCTCCTAAACATGCCCATCAAGAGGCTAAGGGATGACATCGATATTTGTGCCGTATCTATTTTAGAGGAGAAGAGCTCACATGCAATAGGACCTTCAGATGCTGGGGAAATGAATTCAGAAGGGAGAAGAAAAAAGTGGCCACTGTTGATTTCCAATTGTGACCCTTAGCGGATCCACCACCTCTACTCAGATCGTCTCTGAAAAGCCCATCATGCCTCCAGTAGCCTTGGTCTCTTCTCTGCTTTCCTCTTTTCATACTGCTTCCCTCTTGGGAGCATATCACAAAAGAAGGTGAACGTGCTCCAGAAAGTTGTGACAAACTGACATTGGGGTCCAAGTTCTGCTAAAGACATTTTCCCTGATGCTTTGGGATGTCAGAAACAGAGGGGACATTTGGGGTATAGGAATGAAGAGGACAAGGCTTAGAAGGGAGAGGAATGGTGGGGAATCTGGTCTGTCCCAGTAAGATGGTCGACAAGATGAGCAGGGCCATCAGACATAAGTTATACAGACATGGAAGCAATCAACAATTGTGATTCATTAAGATGTTGCAGAAAAGTGAAGGATCTAACACAAAGATCAGCTCAAAGACCTGGTATAGATAACTCAGAGAACTAGATTTCAGCAGAGAGGTTGAGCTCAGTCTGGAGATGTTTCTAGGCTGGTATTTAGAAAGGGTTAGGACATAAGGATTCTTTCTTCCTTGGCTGAGGAATGAATAAAAGCATGCCTCGTGCCCTTACTTCCTCCATTTTGCAAGTATCCTATGATGTTGGTGCCAGCCCCTTTGGTTAAGGCACATTATCAGAAGATGAATGGGATTCTGCAGTGGTGATACAGAGGAGCACTAGGCTGGGTACCAGGACCTGTGTTGTAGACTTGTTCTTAACCAACTAGGTGACATATGGTTGAACTTCAAGGCACAGGGTAAAGCCCTGGACTTGCTTAGAATCAATACATACAGCTTTATGAACCTGGGAAGGCGATTTTATCTATTTGGACCTAAGTCTTGATATGCAAGAATGTAATAAAAGTACAAGTAGAGCATCCATAATCTGAACATCTAGACTGTGAAATGCTCCAAAATCCAAAACTCTGAAGTGATTTTCCAAAATACATGAAAATTCCATAACACAAATAAACTTTGTGTTCTGTGCAAAATTATTATAAATACCATATGAAATTACCATTAGGCTATGTGTATAAAGGGATAGAAAACAGAAATGATTTTCATGTTTATATTTGAGCCTCACCCTCAGGATATCTCAATATTTACTGACTAACATCTCCAAAAAACAAAACAAAACAAAACAAAACCCCAAATAGAAAACACTTCTGGTCCTAAGCATTGTGGATATGGGACACTGAACCTGTATTTGTAAGGAGCATAGGAAAATTGTGAGGAAGATAAGTATGTGGAAAGGCTTCAAGGACTAAAATGCACTATACAGAGGTCTATTTGTATCCCTTGAGTTACATACACATGGGAAGAGAGTACCCTGAGGAAATGGAATACCATGCCTGAGGCCACACAGGGTGTTCATAATAGAACTGGGCTTACTATCCATTTTTTAGAATCCAGCTTTCTTTCATGACATTGTCTTGGTACCTATTTCTTTCCGTCTTATGGCTGGCCGAAGATCAAATGAGACAACAGGAGAGGAGGTAGGGAGAATTCTGAATAAGTCAGGAGCCAACACAAGGGAAGCAGTACAATTAGAGTGCGGGTTCCCTTGGAGATACTCTCAGTGATGTGATGAGATGAACCCAGCTGGAGAACTTTTGAAGTCAACCAGCATCCAGCAAAATTGTCTGGTCATGGGAAAACTCTAGAAAGACTGCTGAGAAACTTAATGTGCAAAAACAGCTGGGTTTGTCCTCTGAGGTTTGCTTCGTGGGTCTATAAAATTGAAATTCTTGCCTGTAGATTCTTAGCAATGACCGATCACCATTATTTTCTAGCTAAATAATTCCCAGAATATACAAATATAAGAATATTCTCTGTCCCTGATTAGCTTACATCCTGTGAATCATCATACTGAAAGGGATCAACAGAATCTCTCATGTGCAAGCTTAACCTAGTGGCCCCTGCTCAGGTGGGCTTAATCTGGGTTCTGCACAAAACCAAACCATTTCAGCAATGTCTGTGGATGAGAAATGGCAGAACCAGATCCACCTTTGGGCATGCACAAAGGGTGGGCCATTTATCACCTTCAGCCAATGCAGAAGGCATGACTGCTAATTGGTCTCTTCATTAACCAAGGAGAACATCTACCATCACAGCAACTCACAAGCTAGCAGCAATTTGGGGCAATATTTAAGTGGTTTCTAACTCATAATCATATTTCTTCCTGAAATCTGCTGGCCTAGAAAATATCTTTCATTCCTCATAAATAGACTGCTCTCACCTTCAGTAATTATGGACTCCCCAGGGAAGAGATAGAATGAGTGAGGGGTATACATCATACACAGAGGTGAGACACTATATCTAAACCTTAATCACGGATGATTAGTTCTTTAAAACCAGGCTTTAGCCAGATGGTTTTATACTATTTGGGGCAAAAGAAACATAAAATATTCTTTTAGCTTCTGCAACCCATAAGAAAGAAATTTCTGCTGTATTCCTAGTAAATATCTCTCTGTTATTCTATAAGAGTCTTATCATGTATGTGATATATGGACAGGGATGCTGAAATACTTTTGCCAAAGTATGAAGCTCTCTGGCAGGGAAGGAACTGTGTCAGTGGAGAAGTTAGCAAAGAAACCCTGCCTGCAACTGACAAGAGTGGAATCTTTCTAGCAGAAATGAAACTCCAGTTTGAGGTCAATGAACGAAATCCCAATTCAGTGGTAAGGTTGTGTTGGGAGGTAGTCAAGGCAGAAAGCACCTTTCAGCCAGACCCCTTTCCCTTAGTGCAGGAAAATGGCAAGTGTCTGAATGTAGCCAAGCATCATTCTGGGGGTCTGCTGAGGGCAGTTTTGTGAATGCCCATGGATCAAGAAAGGACAATATGGCCTGAGGCTGAAACTCCCTGATAAGTTAGACTTCAGGCAACTTCCATTGACTTTTCAGGTAATGTCACACCTTGGATGTGTGACTTCTAGAGATAGCATGCCACAAAACTAAGATGTTCATTCCCATCCAGCCTTGGTATTCTTCGGATCTTGTTGGTATATCTAATGAGTTTTGGAGGCTTTATATAATTAGCCTCCAAAACTAGCCATCAGATCAGGACCTAAGAAGCTAAAAACAGCACCTTTAATGAAAAGCATAAATGCAATAGGTACGCCTGTAGCTCAGGCAGCTAGTGAGGGTGGCCTCAGGGTCCACAGTTCCCCAGGCAATGGCTCCAGGACAGAGGAAAGACAGTGAAAACCAAGTAAACAGTGCTTGAAATGCACAAGCTCAACTTCCTGCGGACAGTCATTGTCATTTAGTTCCCACCTCTTTGCAAACTAGTGAACCCAACATGCCAAAGATGGTGTCCAAAGTCCCAAGCCCAGCAATTATCATCTAGGGAGTACCAGGGTGAAGAGAAATTTGGCCTTACCTGGAGACATGGAGGAGTCGTAGGAACTTCTCTCCTTGCGGTTCATCTTGAAGGCCTGGATGTCCTTTTCCCTGTACGTCCCAAAGCCTTCAAAGCTCCTCCTTTTACTCCCACTCATGTCACTGTCCCACTTGTCATTCGAAGGGGTCATGTCACTGAACACGTCCAGGCTCTCTGATCTTGTGCTGCTGCCATCCCCGCTGCTGCCAGAGTACCTTTTAGAGCACGAGTCCACAGACTCAATGCTCAAGTCGCTTTTGTCCTTGGCCTGCGTCCAATGCTGGGCATCAGAAAGTGACAGGTTAGACAGGGTGTCCACCTCAAAGCTGTTCTTGGAGGCTTTGTGGCCGGCTTCGCTGTGCTGATGCTTCTGTTTGTCCTTATGCTTGCTCTTCTCACTCACCAGCGGGAGCTCTTTGTCTGCGCTGCTCAGCCGCTCACTCAGGAGGTGGCTGGAGAAGCCTGTGGCTTTGCCTGTGAAGAGACCGCTCAGGTTGTCGTGGGTCCCCAGGAGCCGGTCTTCCTTGTGCTTATGCTTGTGTTTGTGTTTCCTCTTGTGGAGCCGACCGCTGGACAGAGTGGCGCCGCCCACCTTGGGAGGGTTCAGGGATGGCTGGATGTCACCGAGGCCCATGCCAACAGGTCCCTGCAGGTGTACTCCATGCTTTGCTTTATGCTTAGCTGCCCCAGACATCTTTACGTGGGAGCTTGTGTGGAACTGAGGTGGTGGCACTGTTGGCCTTATGAACGGGGAGGCTGCTCCCAGCGTGTGCGATAGGTACAGCGGAGCTGGGTACTGACCGTAGTAACCAAGGTTCATCATAGGCATTGATGTGTAAGGCAATCCATAGGGTGCATAGTAACTTCCACTGGGAATAGGGTAGCTGAACCCTTGTAAAAAAGGCACCTTTGTCATGGTGTCATTGGTTTTTGCAGGCCTACCACGCTTCTTCTTTGACTTCAAGTCTGAAGTCCTACGAAGATAGAGCAACGGGTCATATTGGATATATGGCACCGGGTAATAGTGATCAAAATTAATCCGAAAAATGCTGGGGTATGGATTCTCGTGGTAAAAGGTGTAACTCCGGTGGGAGATCCTGAACACTTGGAATTTGGTGATGAGCTCTTCCAGCTCAGCCAGAAACTGGAGATCGTCACGGTTTTGCAGGCTTTTCCGTTTCCTCTTGTGCTTTGGCTTCTTGAGGCTCTCGTGGGCCAGGAAGGTGTCCACGATGAGATGCTTCTGCCGGTGGCCATGCCGGTTCTTTGTGCTGGTGTCGGACGGGATGGCCTCCGGGTTATCCAGGGAGCAGAAATCAAAAGAGTACCTCCGTCGGGATTCTGAACTCTTCTCGGCTTGGTCAGACGTGCTGTTGTTGTCTGTCCCGATGCCGCTGTCACTTGGGATCGTCTCCTCGCTGTGGGACTCGCTCACGGGGGACAGCGTTATCTCCTTCAGTGAGCCAATCTCACAGAGGTGCGAAGGGGAGTTGGCCATCAGCCTGGGTGGGGACAGCTTCCAGGTTCCACTGTGGATTCCCTTTGGGGTTTTGGTTGGAAGAGCACTGATGGGTTGGAGATTTGGCATAGTTTTCAACTCTGAAAAACTGGTTTCAGTGCTGGCGGGGCTCAGGTTGCCATTGGACCCACCTAACTGGGTTGAAAGTGGGTGCATAGCTGCTGGTGAAGATGCCACGAGGGACTGAAAGTTGGAAGGCACGGCTGGAACGTCCGGCTGGCTAGAAACAGGCCTGGGGTGTTTGATGGCTGTTTTGGGTTCATCAGAGGGGGGCGGCAGCTCCGTCCTCGGCTTTCTGCCCCTCTTCTTGCCGATGTAGATGGTTCCCCTTTTGCTGACATTAATCTGCTTGCCCAGTTTGCTTTCGATCGCTGCTGCCCCAGGGCTGGTCTCCGGGGGAGCTTTGGCCTTCAGAGCCATGCTGCTGGAACAGGACAAGATCTGGTTCAAGATGTTCTTCCTCTTGAGCGTCTTCATCTTGTTGATAGTCTTGATGGTCTTCTTATCCAACACACCGAGCTTTCCAACCTTTTTGTGAAACTTCATCTCACTCATGGGTTTGTCCTCTCCCGGGACGAGCTGGGCCAATTTAGCTAAGTTGCGTCGTCTCTTTCTTTTCTTGGTGCCAGGAAACTCTCTGCTGATGGGACTGACGGGGCTGGTGGAAGTGCCCTCGTGAATCGTCTCCACTGTGAGCAAAGGCTGCTTCTTTGGTCGACCCCGCTTCTTTTTGACCGGAGTGATCACAGTCAGACTGTCCGTGTTGGTGTACAGAGGGCTGGACGGGGTGATGGGATAAGCAGAGGGGGGTTCTACCATCAGTTTATCAGAGGTGGCCATGACTGCCTCTCGCAGCATGCTGGTGGGTTTTGGCTTGCTGCAGGTCCACCTCCGTTTTGCAGCAAATTTTGGATGCTGGATATCTGGCAACTTTCTTGATGGAGAGTGATCGGTGCACATTGGGGGCGCCATGATCATGGGTGGTTTCCGCTGCTTAGACATACCTCCTGGGACAATTTTCTCTGTATTTCCACCAGTTTCGAGGCCAACTGAGGGGGACTCATTCTCTATCAGTTTGCTCAACTTTGGGACACGGGAGTCTTTCTTATTTCCCTCTGAGTTGGAAAGTATCCTGTTAACCACTTCACTACTCATAGCAATTCCAGAAGCCAGTGTTTTCTCGGGGATGATCTTTTCTACCACTGCTTTAATGGACTGTCTCTTTTTCCTCTTATGGCTCGTTGGATCTAGAGAGGGTGCCTTGATGGGGATAGTAATCCGGACATGACTGGAGTCATTTTCAGGATTACTGATGGAGCCCACGTTCTGCCTGGCTGGTGATGCCTCTTGGCCATTCTCTGCAGAGTAGCCCTCCCTTTTCCCTTCTGTGTTCTCAAATACTTTCTGGGCACTCTTGACCCAATCCAGGTCTGGGTTTGGTATGGTTTGACTTATCACATCTTTTTTACTGGACTTTTTCTTGCTGCCTATTGTAGGTGGTTCTGGGGGCTCCTTTGTACCTCCTCCATCTTGATCCCCCAAGGACTGGAGCCCAGTGCACTCAGCAGAGCTGCTAGGAGGAGTGGGCGAGCTGTGGCTGCTTGGAGATGGAACCACACCTCCCAAGAGCAGATCTTTGCTGTTGTTGGACAACTGACTCCACGTGCTCCCGGCGCTGCCTTTCTTACCCTGGGCCTTTGCAAAGGTAGCCACGGGTTCAAGAGCTGAGATCTTGCTGGTGCTTGCAGTTTCTCTGCCAGAGTCTGGACTGATGAAGCAATTCTGAGTGGCGGGTCCGCTGTCAGAGTTGGTGGACCAGTCCATGTGGTTCTGGCTGCTGCTTTTTTGCTGGTGCTTTGGTTTTAAGGTGTCACCGGTGAAGTCCTGCGGGAGGCCTGGGTCATAATGGAGACTTGAGTGCTTCTGGGGCCTCTCGTAAGCCTGAGAGTGGGAAAATTGGAGAGACAAAAAGAGAGAGAAACAAAGATGAGCATGTTAGGTCTACTTAAAAGTTAATATCAGGCCAGGGGTGGCAGCGCCTGCCTATAATCCCATGACTTGGTAGGCTGAGGCAGAAAAATTGCAAGTTCAAGGTCAGTCTCAGAAACTTATCAAGGCCCTAAGCAATTAGAGAGACCCTGTTTCAAAATATAAATAGGGGTGGACATGTGGCTTAGTGGCCAAGCACCCCTGGATTCAACTCCTGGTACCCCCCCCAAAATAATAATAATGTCAAAAGGCTTAATTATTTGAAAGTTGGAAACAAATGACTACATTAGCAGCCACCTTTAATTCCAGAATGTTTTACAGAGGTTTTCTCAACTGTGGTGGTAAAGATATATTGCACTATTTTCGAATATTAATAAGAATACTTTGTTGGCTACCTTTTCCCTCTAAATAAAAGGGGAAATGCAATCTGAGAATAAAAACAAGTTAGAGAGAGGAGGGAGGGAACTGTAGTCTCTGCTCTGGTCACAGTACTTTACAATGAAGAAGCTGAATCTTGAAGAACTGAGAGTCCTTCCCACAGTGGCAGAGCCAGGGCAAGAGTCTGAACTTTCCTCTCTTCCCAGGTTCTTTTGACAAACAACACCGGCTGCCTCTTAGTCCAGCTCCTGCTTCCCCTCTCATGCCTGGCTTTCCTAGCTTCCCTCTCTCTGGTTCATTTCTGGTACTTTACCTTAGAGTTCAACCTCTCTGTACTCAACCAAATAAGAAGGAGCTCATAAGATACCACTCCAAGAAGTAAAAACAGCACAAGGAACTAAGTAAGGGTCAAGGTTTGGAGAATAAATGGAAGAAGAAAAGAAATATGAAAGAACTGTCCTGAGCCTTCAAATCTTCCTGGACTCTGCACTTTTTGCTGCGATTGGGAGTTTACGTGCTGAGGGATCCACAGGCAGCCATTAGGCATTTGTTGCTCTTTGCAGAAACTCTTGGAAAGTCTCATAAGTTACCTTGAGTTTCCTGGACAGATGTACCAGGAAAATAATCATTGTCACTCCAGATCACTCCTTTGAATGTTGGCAGCTGTGTTTTCCCTACACCAAAGCTGACTGAATGTCTCCAGCATTCCCCCTGGGACTGACTCCTCAGATCGGAATGGCAGGCCTTGAGACTCCAGGCACAGAATGATCAGGATGTATAAAATCACAAAGGGAATGGAAAGTGAACGCAGCGTTTCGAGATTTTAAAGCTACTTTTAGTATAGACAGGCTCTTAGTTTCCCAGGCATGCTACTGCTACAAAGAAGTGTTCTTTAGGTTATCTGAGCCTGATATGTCCATGGAGTAGTAAGCTTACTGGATGTATTAGACTAAGACTTGTTACAGAATAGAAAATATAAGTAAATTGAAGAAAAGTTTGGATAGTATGTCCACTGAGAAATGTATGATGATTGGTGTTTATATTTAGAAAATTTAAACCTATAATATCTATCAGGGTGTCTGTTTATTTAGGTATCTGCCTGCTTATCTAGCTATCAATCATTCTATCTGTATGTGCCAATGATGTTACAGAACTTAGGATTTGTTAGAGAACACGTCTCCTAGTTTCAATTAAGGACCAAAACACAGAAGAAAGAAGTAAGGGTAAAATTCAATGTCCTAAAGCAACTAGAATTTCCTTCATACTATCTCTTAGGTTCCCAAAGGTCTTTTTTTGTACCCTAATTTTGTGATGCCCTGTTTATATTTATGTCACTGCACTATATTTTGAAAGTATGAGATAGTCTCCCCAAGTTAAGTCTATAAATGCCCAGAAGAGAATTAAGAAAGAGAATTTTGTTTATTTCTTCCTTCACCTTGCAATTTACAGTTGAAACACCACCATCATTAAAATATAGAGGATTAATCCTGCCACTTGAGAGTTTTTACTAGGTATCACTGCTGTGAGCCTAGGCTGCTATTCCAATTTCTGGAAAAAATATAGAGACCCTATTTACGGCATAAAATATCAAATGCTACTTACTTATTTTTTATGAATCAGGCTTTGCTAATTTACCCTTCGTGCAATGGGCTTTAGCTGGCACTGTGTGCTCACTCACAGCCCCACAGCCCTGGAGGAGGGCTTCCAGATGGCATTTCCTGCTCCTTAGGATGATGAGGTAGGTATCCCTCATACTGAGGCATTTCTGAGGGTTGGAATGGGGAGGATTAAAAATTACAGTGAAACAAAAGCAGTGTAATGTTTTGCAACGGGGCAAAACAGCACTTGTGGTACGTCCTTTCCCCCAGCTCTGGCCCCTCCACTTCTCTAGCTCTAGATGCTGAGGACCACAGACGGGCTTCATGATGAAGTGAGGAATGGAATCTCGGTCCCTGACCCCCACTGCTTTTTTCCTGTTGGTCCATCTCCTGGTTGATGGCACCTCACGGAGTTCCTGTTTCATATTCTCTTCACGCTCTGGTCTCAGCTCAATCCCAGGGAAGCCCTTTTTCTTACAGAAATTCCTTGTTAAAGTTTTCCTGAAGCCAAGTATTTTGTCTTTGTTGTGCTCATTATATTGTTAATTTTATGTATCATTGTGTGCCAACTGAATTAAATCCCTGCCTCCTTTTCCAGCTTGTAACACTGTCACCGAGGCACCAAACACATTGTTGGTACATTGTCCCCGAGGTCTTGGGACATTCCAGGGATGCAAGGTTGGTTCAACATATGAAAATCAAGAAATATAATTCATCCCATCAATAGACTTAAAGATAAGAATAATATATCAAGTGATTCAGATAAAGATTTGACAAAATACAGCACCCTTTCATGGTCAAAACTCTAAGAAAACTAGGGATAGTAGGAACTTCAACATTGTAAATGCTATCTATGCTAACCTAAGGCCAACATCATTCTAAATGACAAAAAATTGGAAGCATTCCCTCTAAAAACTAGAACAAGTCAAGGATGCCCTCTTTCACCACTTCTATTCAACACAATCCTTGAAACTCTAGCCAGAGTAATTAGACAGATGAAAGAAATTAAAGGGATATGGATAGGAAAAGAAGAACTCAAACTATCATTGTTTGCTGATGACATGATGCTATACTCAGAGGATCCAAAAAACTCCACCAGAAAACTTCTAGAATTAATAAATGAATTCAGCAAAGTATCAGGATATAAAATCAATACCCATATATCAAATGCATTTTTACACATCAGTGATGAATCCTCTGAAAGAGAAATTAGAAAAACTACTCCGTTCACTATAGCCTCAAAAAAAAATACTTGGGAATCAATTTCACAAAATAGGTGAAAGATCTCTGCAATGAAAACTACAAAACACTATAAAAAGAAATTGAAGAAGACCTCAGAAGATGGAAAGATCTCCCATGCTCTTGGATAGGCAAACTTAATATTGTCAAAATGATTATACTACCCCCAAAGCACTATACACATTTAATGCAATTCCAATTAAAATCCCAATGTCATTCCTTATAGAAATAGAAAAATCAATCATGAAATTTGTTTGGAAAAATAAGAGACCCAGAATAATCCAAAGCAATCCTTAGCAAGAAGAGTGAAGCAGGAGGCATAACAATACCAGACCTTAATCTATTCTACAAAGCTATAGTAACAAAACCAGCATGGTATTGGCACCAAAATATACATATAGACAGTGGTATAGAATAGAAGACACAGAGACAAACCCATATAAGTACAGTTATCTCATATTAGACAAAGGATCCTAAAACATACAATGAAGAAAAGGTAGCCTCTTCAACAAATGGTGCTGGGAGAACTAGAAATCCATACGCAGCAAAATGAAACTAAACCCCTATCTCTCACTGCACAAAACTCAACTCAAAGTGGATCAAGGACCTAAGAATTAGACCAGAGACCATGTGCCTAATAGAGGAAAAAGTAGACCCAAATCTTCATCACGGCAGATTAGGCCCTGACTTCCTTAACAAGACCCCTAAAGAACAAGAAATAAAATCAAGAATTAATAAATGGGATGCATTCAAACTAAAAAGCTTCTTTTCAGCAAGAGAAACAATAAACAAGGTGAAGAGAGAGCCTACATTTTGGGAGCAAATTTTGACCTCATGCACATCAAATAGAGAACTAATCTCCAAGTTATATAAAGAACTCAAAAAGCTGAACACCAAAAAAAAAATAATAATAATAATAAATGGGCTAAGGAGCTGAACAGACACTTCTCAGAAGAAGATATACAATGGATCAACAAATATATGGGAAAAATGTTCAACATCTCTAGTAATTAGAGAAATGCAAATCAAAACTACTCTAAGATTTCATCTCATGCTAGTCAGAATAGCAGCTATCAAGAGTACAAACAAATAAGTGTTGGCGAGGATGTGGGGGAAAAGACACACTCATACATTGCTGGTAGGACTGCAAATTGCTGCAACCACTCTGGAAAGCAATGTGGAGATTTCTTAGAAAACTTGACCCAGCTATCCTATTCCTCGGTCTATAACCAAAGAACTTAAATTCAACATACTATAGTAACATAGCCACACAATGTTCAATTATGTTATGTTACAATGTTCAACAATGCTCAATTCACAATAGCTAAACTGAAAGATGCACTTCAATAGATGAATGGATAAAAAAAAGAACTTTGGTATGTATTCACAATGGAATATTACTCAGCATTAAAAGAGAATAAAATTATGGCATTTGTAGGTAAATGGATGGAGCTGGAATGAAGTAAGCCAATCCCAAAAAAACAAAGTCTGAATGTTCTCTCAAATAAGTGGCTGCTAATCCATAATGAGAGGGGCATGGAAAAATAGAGAAACTTTGATTGGTAAGGGTGAGGGGGAAGGGGAAGAGAGATGGGGGCACGAAAGATGGTAGAATGTGATGGACATTATTATCCTAGGTACATGTATGACTGCACATATGGTGTGATGCTACATCGTGCACATCCAGAGAAATGAAAAGCTATGCTGAAATTGTGTAGAATAAAAATGCAATCTGCTGTCATATACTAATTAAAATAAATAAATTAATTAAAAAACATTTATTGAATGAATGAGGGAATATACATCTCACTATAAATATTTCACTTATTAACAGTGAAATTAGTGACCTACATATTGCAACATATTGTCTGAGAATACAGTTACCGCCTCCAACCTAATTTCTTTTGTCCTCCTATGAAGACATCCACCACAGTCCTTATAATTCCACATGGCCTTTATTTGTGTACTTATCTGTCTCCTTCTCCCAGTACTGTCGGGGAGACTGTCTTATTTATCTTTTTGATTCCCAGGAACTATTATAAAACCAACTACTCAGAGAGTTTTCTACGAATGCTTGTTGAATTAATAAATAAATAAAAGAATAGATGAGTTGTCAATTCCAATGGCAAAATACATAGTTGCACACAACACACAATACATCACTGATCTTTCATTTTATAGATCAATGAAATTGGAGCCCTAGAATGCATTAGGTGTGGAACAACAAAATCCTTTCCAAATGCTTAAGGACTAAAGGCTTCTGTAAGGAACTCCCCTTCAAAGCCATTTTCATGGTTACTTCCCCCATCTCCTGTCAATTGTTTCACTTTCCAATTAAGCCTGCTTTGGGGGAAGGTCATGTGACTGCCAGGAGGGTGGATTTCACCCAGGCAGTTGAAAGGTAGGGCCAGCTCACTTACACCCAGGGCAGGCCAGCTGAGAGTAATGTGGTTAAGCTTGCTGGTCCCCAGTGCAGCCCTGGACCACTGCTGGATCCCATAGTTCCTCCCATTTCAGCTGCAATTTGCCCTGCTGGGAGAGCTCAGCAATCAAAGGGCAGGAGGGACAAAAGGAAAGCACAACAAAGGATCAGGAGTAATGGGGGGAAATGGCTCTTTAAACTCTGGCTCAGAGGGGTTGCAGAGAAGGGGCAGAGGGGGACCAAGAAGGGGCGCTTTCCAAGAGGCCAGGAACAAGGCTTCCCCCAGCTCTGGTGGACGGCTGTATCCATTGCATTTCATGAAGTCCTAATTCTTCACCTGTCAGCCATGACATATTATATACACAATAGTGAGGCTGTCAGTTCCAATATGTCCTTCCCAGGCAACTGAGCACTTACTCCATCTCGACAGAGATGACAAAATGAGTTGAGTTGCTGGAAAGGGGACATTGGTTCTCACTCCTATCACTCCCCAGGGCCCTGGGGATGGGGGTGCTTGTTGAGGACTTTGGCTTGGGTCTTTATGAACCCACACAGCACAGATCATCTTTTTGTTTGTTTTATAAGACCTGAATCTTTTAAGGCCTTTGTATGACCCTCAGCCCTCAGCAGGGCTCTTTCCTAAAGTAACAAAAGAGGGAACAATCAATGATATTCCATTGCCCACAAAAGTTTGGGGACTAACATTTTTTTTTTTTGTCAGGGGGGTTACTGGGGATTAAAATCAGGGCCACATTGATTGGCCACTGAGCCATATGCCCAGCCCTGTTTTGTACTTTATTGACAGACAGGGTCTCACTGAGTTACTTAGTGCCTCGCTTTTGCTGAGTCTGTCTTTGGACTCAAGATCCTCCTGCCTCAGCCTCCCGAGCTGCTGGGATTATAGGTGTGCACCACCATGCCCAGCTGTGACAAACCTTTAATTCCAAAAAAGCTCAGTATGTATGCTCGCTGCATACCCCTCCTCTGTACCCCCAGGTGTTGGTTGCATGTGGAACTCAGGTACTTTGAAGGTGTGGCTTGCTTATAAGAAAGTCTTTGCCAGGCACACTAAATCTAGGTCAAATGTTTGTAAGTAAAGCTTCAAACAGATTTGATCTTAGAAGATATCTTCAAGAAATCCAGATCTTTTGTAATGAAAAGAATTCTTTGTAAAATACATTCCCTACCCCATATCTTTTATATAAACCCCACACATTTAAATTTTGTACAAGTTGAGCTGCTTTTTAAAAAGCACTTTATTTTTCATCTAACTTTTAAAATAAGCACTAGATAACTGAGCAAAACTTAGGGGGAAAAATCCCTAAAACTGGAAAGAAAATGAGTAACCCAGTCTTATCTCAGGTTTACCTAAAATAAAGTTTGTCACAAGGAGTGAAGATGGTGATTTAAATATGACAAATAAAATTTAAAGATGCATTTTATTTTGATAATGCACCAAAAAAAAATCAGGCATGACTTTATAGGGGATCTACTCTTTTGCACTTGCTGTGTCCATGATCCTTTTTGCTGATGCTGATAATTTAAACTTACTGTCTGTGAGCTATTTTAGTTTACACGAGCAGGGTGTGAGGCAATGAAGGAAGTGTTATCTCTTAATTTGGCACTTGGTGCTTCTACAGATGTGGTCTTGGTTCATCATGTCAGAATCACTTAAGAAGTTGGTTAAGAAGGCAAATTCCTGGCCCCCACTGCTGACCCACTAATTCTCAATCTCTCTGTGTGGGAATAAAGAATGTATGTTTTACCATGCTCCCCAGAGAATTCTGATGTCCAACCAAGTTTAAACACCATTGATCTACTGTTTTAGCACCATAATTTCTATGGGGTGGGGCTCTTCTGTGGTTGCGATGACCTTCACAGCATATACAGAGCAAACCACTATAATAGCCCTGTTAGGATATGCAATTTGGCAACATTAAATATTCCTCTTTTGCTCCATGAACTTTTTTGTAATTTACATAGTAGGAAACTCTAACATGATCCCCTTTGTAGGTGTCTTATGGATACTGCAAAGTAGAGGACAGAAGAGCCAGTGATATGGTTGAATGAAAATATGATCCTCCCAGAAAGGATCAGACATGCAAGTGATCATGACCTCCCACCCTGGGATTTCTATGTCTCCATCTCATCCAGATCAACCTCCAGAGATCTAGGGAGTATTAGCTTTCCATTTCTTCAGCCAGAAGCAAGGGCTTAAGCCTCAGCGAGAGTTAATTGTGGGAGACAAGGAATATACCTACGCAGTGTCTGATCAGCTTCAAAGTTCCCAACTGTGGCTTATGCTACAATCACACAGGAAGCTTTCCAAAAAAAAGCAACATAATAGGGAGCTACCCAGAACAATTCAACCAACATTCTGGAGGTGGAGTGGGGATGGTAGTACTATTTTCAAAGCTCTAGTGGGAGCTGCTCATCTCAATGAGCATCCATTGTTGAAAGCCACTGTATTGTATCAAAGATAGGATCTTGGTAAGGAATGATAGAAACTCCAATGCTATCGGGAGGTGTTCCAGTCCAGGGGTTTTCAAATGTGTTTTACAAGGTCCTTGGATTTTGCAGATTTCTAAACTGTAGCCAATGGACAGGACAAAAGAGATGCTTTAGAGCTTCCAATAAATCCCCAAGCCCCCAGATGTAGAGGGCAAAGGATTTCACTAAGAAAAGAAAAAGAGACAGTTCTGCCACTTTAAGAAAAAAGAAAAAAAAAAAAGATTTAATTACTGTTCAGCCTTATGAGTAGGAGGCCAGCTTCCACTGAATTTGCCCCAAAGCATCTCTCCTCTGGCCAGTTCATTCCTTCATTTTTTAGTGGTAGGTATAGAAGAATAATTAAGTTCTCTATCTGAAGGCTTTATAATCCTCTAATTCTATGGGACACAAAGGAGCCACCCAGCTCTCTGTGGACATGAAGTTTCCTATTACATTTATAAACTGAACTTGTCCTCATATCCTTTACATGGATTACCCTGGGAAGTCCCCTGGATGTGATGTCCATAGGATCCATTGCTACTTGCTATTTAGGGGCTGTGAATGATACTGCAACACTGCTTTCATCGCAAATACCAAAGCAGAGGCCTATGCCTATGCCTCTTTGAGTACTTGGTAATTTTTCATGATTAAAAATCATCAGTGACTTGATTTCAGCCATGATGAAATGATAAGTATTGGACATAACCTTCCCATGACGACAAATAGAAAACTGAACAAAGTATATGAAACAATTCTTTTCAGGCAGTGGGTAATAGAGAATTTTGGCTGTAATTCTAGAGAAAGGAAACTCACGAAGTTCCATAATATCCCTAGTTTTCTTCTCAGGAGGACTTTCTAAGCCAGGGGACAGGAAAAGTGGAGTCCAGGGCTGTACTTTCACTGGGGAGATGAAACAGGGATTAGAATTTTAGGCTAATGATAGGACTGAAATTTTGGGGGAAGAGTTCCTGAGGATGGAGCTGTGTGGAAAGGAACCCTAGAAACCTTCAGAGGAGTTGCCTTAAGTCTCTGGACAAGTTTAATCTGTACTTGCAAGAAAGAGTGCAAAAGCATGACAGAGATCAGCTACTAGGGCTAGATTTGAAGAAGTCCATAGGTTACCAAGTATGGGGCAATGTTGGATTTCTGACCAGCAAATAGGGAGACTATCTCAGAGTTCTCATTGAAATTTCAGGAATGGTATTTCTTGTGAGTAGGATTATTATAGTCCCTCCATAACAAATTCCAAAAGAAAAAAAAAATCTCAATAGGATAATGCTGATCTGCTAGTAAGTTATCAGGATAAAAGTCTAAACTCTTTAAAGGAAAACAACCAAATCCAGACTCTGTACAATGTAGCATCCACACAATATTCAGGACACACTTTTTTTTTTAATTAGATAAGCCAAAAGGCAGACAAATGCAAACCACAACTAGGAGAACAGAAAGAGACCTAGACTCTCAAACAACCATTATGAAAATCTCTAAGTATTTAAAGGAAAATATAAATGTATGGAAAGTTTCAGCATAGAGATGGCAAGTACACTAAAATAACCAAATGGAAATTCTAAATCTGAAAAATACAGTACCTAAAATGAAAACAAGCAAATAAACAAATAAACCTCCCCAGAGTAGTATAACAGTGTTCATCACATTGCAACAGTGAACACGAAGGGAAGAAAGTGACACTATCTACACAGAAAGACAGAGGAGGAAACATAAGCAGCACTTCTGTGAGATAGGGAATGATATTGGGAGGCCTAATATACATGTCATTAGAATCCCAGATGTGGAAGAGAGAAGGAAGAATGCATGCACATTCACATAGTTAAGAAGTTCAACAATCCCAAGGAGAACAAACACAAATCCACATATAGGCATTCTGTAAACAAACTGATGAAAATTATGGAAGACCTGAATTATAAGAAATGTAAAAGGAAGTTCTTCAGGCTAAAGGGAAATGATAACAGATGGGAACTAAGATGTTACTTATTTACATGCATGAATAAAAAGTGATAGAAATGGTAAATACATGAGTATATGTGCCATATTTTAATTTTCTCTTTAAGATCTTTTTAGAAGGCAACTGGTTGCTTAAAGCAGAATAACAATGTATCTGAGCGTTTATGACATTTGTGGAAATAAAATGTATAGTAACAGCAAGACAATGAACAAGAGGGTACCAATATACACTTGAGCTTCTATAGCGGAGTATAAAATAGTAAAAAGTAGACGTTCTGCCTAAAATGCTATTAGGAGGACACACATAGAATGTTAATTAAAAAGGTAATTAATCCATAAAAGGGCAAAAAGGAGAAAAAAGATGAAGACAGATGGAATAGGCAGAAAAATAAACTGTGTGGTATATAAAACAACAATATCAGTAATTAAATCAACTTTCAGTGTATGGATCATTTTTTAAAAGCACACTGTCAACTGTATTAATAAGTAAAACCCAACTGCATGCTGCTTATAAGAATACACTTGAAATGTAAAGACCTAGATAATTGTAAAAAGGATGGAGCAGGGCTAGGATGGAGCTTAGTGGGCAGAGCACTTGCCTAGCCTGTGTGAGGCACTGGGTTTGAGTTTCAGCAACACATATAAATAAATAAGTAAAAATAAAGGTCCTTTGATGACTAAAAAAATATTTTTTAAAAAGAATGAAGCAAGATATATTATTGCACTGAGCATCACCATGATTGGGCAACAACACATGCTACATGAACAGTAAACAGAAGACTGCTAGAGTGAGTGATAGAAGGCAAAAGAGGCTTCAGAACAAGAAGCTGTGCCAGAGTGAACTAGGGACATTTCACAGCAAGAGCCAATTCATCAAGAAGAGACAATAATCCTAAATTTGTTTACACCTTGTAACAGAATTTCAGATACATGAAAAGAATTAAAGGAAGAAACAGATATCCAACAATTAATGATATGTTAACATTTCCCTACAGGAATTGCTAGAACAAATTGATAAAAAAAATCAGGGGAAAAAAAAACATACATAGAAGATCTAAGGATCATCAGCTAACTTCACCTTACCAAACAACTGCAAAATACTCTTGCAAACATATGCTGGACCACAAAGTGAGGAGAAATGACCAATGTGGATACATATTAATGTCTTCAATGTTATTTATCATCAGAGAAATGTCAATTAAAACCACACTGAGCTATAATTGCACACTGGGATGGCTAACTGAAAACAGACTGAATCAAGGAGGATGTGGGGTGAGTGATGTATCCTGCAGTGCTGAAGGAAGAGATACACACACAGTGGTAAAACTGACTTTGGGGAATGTCATAGGCTCTGTCTTCTAGAGTCAGATACAGCATATGACCTGGCAGTCCCACTCCTGTGCATTCAGTGAAGAGAGGTGGAAATGTGTATCCACACAGAGACTTCTGCAACCATTTCATAGCACATTATTGAGAGCTGTTAGCACCTGAAAAGAGCTCAGGTATCAATCAACAGACTAGACAGACTAATCAACAAAAAGAACCAAGTACAACACGTTCCAACATACACACACACACACACACACACACACACACACACACACGAATTATGCTGAACAAAAGATGTCAGATCCCCAAAGAGTATATACTGTACAGCTTCTTTATACAAAGTCTAGAAAAGGCAAATATGTTATATAGAAATATACAGAAATCGGAACAGTGGTTGCCTTCAGGGTGGGGTGGAGGGAGATGGGGATAGGGAAGGGGCTGGAAAGGTTGGGGTGTTGGACATACTCTGGTCTTGACAAGAATGTGAGTTACACAGCTGCGTATATTTGTCAAAACTCTTAGAATTGTATCCTTAACATCCATATACTCAACATATGTAAATTTTATCAAAGATGAGAAAATATGTCAAAAAAAATATTACTATGAATTGCCACTTAGGAGGAAGCAGGGACTTTTTTCTTTCCAGGGAAGGACCCCTTACTGGGGCCAACAACTCACTAATTCCTCTTCCCTCTGCTTCCATTCTTCCCAGGGCACAGGGACAGTGGACTGAGTTGATCCCCAAACAAGACAGCCTGAACCTAGGAGACAGGTACTGTGGCTTCCACCATTCTTCTCTCCTTTCCTCATCCCAGGCGGCACCTGATCTGGGCCAACAGGTAGCAAGGTGAAGCCTGCTCCACCCCAGCCACCAGTTCACCTTCCTCTGAGGTAAGCCAGGAAGCTCCACAGGAACCTGGCTCACAAATCAGAGTTCCCGCTGCCCCGCCTCCTCCGTAAATCATGTGTGATCCATCTGGGTAATGACTCCTCCAGTGTAATTCCCTATTAAGAGGCTTTATCTGGAGAGATAAGCAGCTGGTTCCCGTGTCACTAATTGCTGTCTGCTGTGATTTTAAAACATCTGCACCATTGTGCTCTTCATTTTCATATTCTAATCACCCTGAAACTTGAAAAAGGTACATCATTGATTGTTTCTATGGGTTAATTAGTACACAGTCTCCTTGTAGAGACAATTTAGAGGCAGCCAGAACCTCAATCAGGAAGTTTGTTTTAAAAATTAATAACATCGGCAGTGGCTGGAGGGACTGTCACATTCAGGGACATATCAGGACGCGCCTGGCGGGGGAGCTACCCTTTGTTATCCTCCACAGAGCTTCGAAGCCCACAGGGGCAGGGGCAGGACAGTGGGGGAACAGCATCAAGAAGGAACCAGGACACTCAGGAGCTGGTATGGTCCTGACCAGTGTCTGTTGCCTCGCTCCCCCAACCACCCACTGCCCCCTTCCAACTAGTCCTGGTCACTTTCCCTGTCAGCACAAATCAGGATTTTTCTTAGGACTGATCATAATATCTGGGTTGACAGGAATATGTGCATGCGCTAGTAACAAAGGAGATCACTGGACAGTCTGTTCACTGTCCTGTTCTCCCTCCTTACGTCGCTCTTCTCTCTGCCCACCTGGAAAGAGGAAGAGAAGAGTCTTGGAACACAGGTGAGAGAATCACACCCAAGAGCAGAGTGAGAACTGGAACCCAGCACTTCTCCAACTTAAATTGCACAAAGTTCAACTGGAGACCCTGTTAAAATATGGATTCTGATTTTGGAAGTGTGGGTCGGGGCTGAGAGTCTGATGCAGCCCAACAACCACCACTGACAGTGTGACTAGAGCCACTGTTCCTGAGACCTATGACATAATGCAGAGACAGGAATGTGGAGGCTTGGGTTCTGTGCCTGGTCTGACTCCCAGCTCCAGCACGAACTGGACAGGCCACTTGGCCTCTTGGGTCTGAGTTTCCTCATCTAGAATCTGACAATGGTGCCGTTCTTAACAAGGTTTCTGAGAAGACTAGAAGTTGGTGAGTGTCAAGAGTTTGATGGTGCCCAGCCCACAGTAGGCATTACATACACATAGCTATTACATTCTTGTATCTTTCAATAAACTTCTTTTATGGGGAAAAAATTCCAGCAGACATGAGAAAAGGATAGAGAGATGAACCAAAGGGAACCTCATTTTGACTTGAAAGGTGGTCTCTTGCAGTCACCCAATTTTGAGTCCTCTGGGCTGTAGTCTCTTGAACTCAAGACCCTCCTCCATAGTTTCTCTGCAGGCCACCTGTCAACTTGTAGCCACAGAGAACTCTCTTCTGCATGAAGTATGTTGCTTCATCAATTAGATCATGCTATTCCGTCTCCAGCTAGTACTCTGCCCTTAGAAAGTTCTGGCAAGCACAGGATCAGGTTGCAGCACCTAAGAGCAGATGTACCCCTCAAAGGGAGCTCCCTGCACTCCCTCCCAAGGCTGTTTCTAGGAATCACTCCATAGGTCTAGACAAGTGGTATTGTTTGGGAAAAAAATAAAAACTGGACCTAAAAACTGACCTAAAAAACAAAACAACAGCTTCATAGCCGAAGAGCTGGAAGCAGACTTCATCAAGTTTAGAGAAAGGGAAAACTGAATGCAGAGCTGCGTCACTTTTGGGGCAGCCATGAGGTGGGCTGGAGTGGCTCATAAAATGCAGTTGCCATGTGTCACTGTGTCCCTCCAGAAGGGGCAGAGGCCTCCCTATTGCGCTATGCAGGTGCTGTGGATCTGCTGCCCCAGAATTCTAGCAAAAGTACGGCCACTGCCCACTCCACTTTGTCCTTTCTGACAGCAGACTTTGTCCTCACTGCCTAGGTGTCCTTTATTTCCAGCTGGGTCCTGGAGCCCCAGGCTGCACTCCCTGGAGAACTGAGCAGAAATCAGGGCACAGTCCTGGCCTCAGACACATCCCGCAGTAAAGGCACTGAGCAGAGCCTGCAGGCAGAGCCTAATAGAGAGGAGGTACCGAGTGACATTTCGGGTTTAAAACTGTGCTAGCTATTCTTCCTGCAGCTTTGTTCTTCACTCCACTACTGTCACATAAGGAGGAAAGACATGTTCTGGCCTCTTCTTGGGGAATTGGTAGCAAAGTGTTAGATGGCAAAGGTAGGGGGGTGGAGCCTTCAGGTCTGAATGTCATGTCCACAAGAGAACTCCGGCAGCGCTCTCAGAGGCAGAGGCAGCATGGCCTGGGATTGGGAAGCCTGTCTCCCGAGGAAACTGAGTGAACATGAGGAGGAGGCCATTCACCCAGATGAAAAATTAAAGACATTTCCCAAACTTGCCTCTGTTAAGTCCCAGTGGTGGCCTCTGAAATACAGTGCAAAAGGTGTCGGCTTGGCAAGCCAGGGTCATGGTTCTGGGCCTGGGCCCTGGACTCCTGTGTTTTGACAGGTAGTTCTAGAGCTCCTACTTTGGTCAGGTCTTGTTGGCACTGAAACGCAGGGCGGCTTGTTCTGGTGGGGCTGCAGGAAGACTAGGGTTGAGGCCAGCAAGGCAGGCAAGAACATGAGGAGCTTAAAGGGAAAGCCCAAAGATTATAAGTCACCTTTGTGTGTTAAAAGGAAAAAAAAAAAAAAGATTGGAGATGAGAAAAGTACTTTTTTCCTCTTTAACTCATATTTTCCTTATTCCCATTTATCCATGCCTTTTAAGATAGAACTGATGCTTTTTGCTATTAGAGCTAAAATAACATTTGATTATAAATTGAGTCTAAAATGTCAAGAAGATGCTGAATTCACCTACGATTCCAGCTTTTAAAGCTTCCTGTGAACACTGGAAACCGTGAGCATTTGGAGCAATATTCATTTAGCTTGCGTCTCATCTAGAAGACGACAGCCTTGCAGAAGCCACTGGCAGAGCCAGGGGGAGAAGCTGACTCATTGGTGGGGGCAGAGGCTTGGACTCCTTCCTGCCCCTCCTTGAGGTGCCGCAGGATCAAGTTCATGCCCCCTCCCCATTCTGCAGTTGCCCCATGGCCCTGCTGTCAATGAGTGTTCCTGCTCTTGGAATCTTTAAGGGCTTTGCATGGATGATGCTCCAAGCTTCTCTAGGAGGCTTCCTATCCCAGGGCATCTGTCTCTTGTGGATTGTCTACTATCTTTCTTCTGAGAGGCAATGGGGTAGATGTGTTTAGCAGTTAGAGACCCAGATTACTGAGGCAGCCTGCGACTGGGTTCAAATCTTAGCCGATTCCAAATTTTACTGCCTATGTAACCATAGCAAGTGGATTAACCTCTCTGTGCTGCAGTCCCTTTTCTGTAAAACAGAGATACTAATATATTTACCTCATAAAGCCAATGGGTGATTCAAATTATCCATGTAAAGCCCTGAAAGCAGCACCTGTGCAGCCTACCCAGCACCCACTATGCAGTGGAGGATCCTGGGAGTTTATTCAAACTCAGGAATCACAGGGACTAAAGTTCAAATCCCAACTGTGCTACTCACTGCCTATAGGCCATGGGACTTCTTTTCTTTTCTACTTCAAAAAGGAGGGAAGTGACAGAGCTGACCTGATTGGGCGGTGTCAAGAATTAGACAAACAAAGATGAAAAAAATAGGAGGACACATTTTAAAATGATTAGGGATTGGTATCCTCACCCACCCTAAATGCAGTTCTCTAGTAATGACAAAGGGAACCCTGCAGTGCTCACCCATGTGGCCCCACAGCCCTTTCAATGCCAGTTCCAGTTCAAATTCCTGATGAATCATTGCCAGGCCTGGGGAGGGTCTCTGATGACCAGGGTGACACTAACAAGTTTTAAAGAAACTAGTGACATGGCTGATGACTGCCGCATTTTGACAGGCAGTCTCACTGGTCTGTGCTGTTCTTCTGGGCCCAATGGCCTGGCCTCATCCTTCCTTGCTGTGCCTAGGGCCTTCCTGCAGTGCAGAGAACCTAATGATGTCCACCAGTTTGTCCAGAGCTTGTGAAATGGACATGCATTCTCCCCTTGTCTTTAACTCCCTTGATTTAGCTTAATAGAGATTTTAGACTTTTGCTGCAACAACAACAACAACAACAAAAATATGGAAATCTAGACACCATCCAGAGTTCTTGTAGTGGTGCTTTCGGACGGGTGTGTGTGTGTGTGTGTGCGTGCAGGGGGTAGGGGATGCGGATAGGCTGAGCAGTCATGGGATAAAATGTGCTACATATTTTCAATGATGAAAATTGATACCTGTCTGTGGGCAGAGGGTGTTACAGAACGGTGACAGAATAGTTGGATGTGACCCAAAAAAACTACATTGGGGCTGGGGTTGTAGTTCAGTGGTAGAGCACTTGCCTAGCATGTGTAAGGCCCTGGGTTCAATCCTCAGCACCATATAAAAATAAACAAATAAAATAAAGGTATTTTTTAAAAAAAGAAAGAAAGAAACTCCATTGTGCTAGCCTCTGATGCCTCTGAGGCCACTCATCTTAGAATCCTTCAGTCAGTGAACATGTATTGGTCACAGTACAGGTGAGGCACTGTGCTCTCATAAAGATGTTAAATCTCAGAGTTGTGAAGCATGTTGGAGATCCTCTTCCTTTACAGATGAAGAGACTGAGCCTTAGAAGACGTGGATTGCTTACATTCACACCATTAATCAGGTCAAAACCTGGTCCACAGCATCCAGACTCCCACCTCAAGCTGCTCCCCCTACTTTCCCATTCAGCACCTCCTCCTACTAGGAGCCAAGGTGAAGGACACAGTAGTAGGTACCCCCAGGCTCACATGCTTTCTCCTATTGGATCTTTCCTTCTAGCTCTGACTTCTTGAACCAATAGAAGCTTCTGCTGTGTGAAATTGCTAGACTGCTTCAGAATTAATGTTAGCTTTCTAGCAACTCTTTGCCAACTTCCAGTTACAGGACCTAGAACACTCTACTTGCTCCTTGAACAGGCTCCTTCTCAGACACCTGTTCTTCCAAGGACTGTTCCAGCAGGGGGTGGCCTGGGGGCTTCTTTGCTTAGCCCTCTGGCTTAACCAGGCTCCAGCCAGGCTCCTAGGGCTGGCTTTCAGGAATTCCCTACCTTCAGGAAGAGGCAGAGGACCAGGGAGCCAGAAAAGCCCAAGAGACCACTTTGTCATCCAATAGGAACACTGCATCCCTGTCCAGGAAACACCATGCCCTGGCACATCATCGGGGATGAGGCCCTAACCATCAGGCAACAGTCACCCGGGGAAGAGCCTTCTTCTGTGGCCTCATGGAAGCTTGGGGTGCAAGAGGCCTTTATCTCCCAGGCTTTGCTGGTTCTGCATGGAGGCATAATGCTTCTGAGGACCAAAACCCACTGCACTGCAGGTCAGTAGCCACCTGTGTCCTTCTGGTGTCTTAGCCTCGTCCATGTTGTAATGCTCCCCAAAATTCCCACTGCCTACATGCAGACCTTAATTTTATTGGCTTTTTATTTAATGAATATGCTTTTTAGGCCCTTAACTAACTCATGGCATGACCTTGGGTAGGTCACTTAACCTCTCTGGGTGCTAATCTTTCTTTCCATACTACAGAAATGATCACCCCGGGCCTGCCTGCCTCTCCTGGTTGCCCTGAAGATTTAATGGATGGGAAAACATTTTGGAAACCATAAAGCACTATATAAATGCTGGATATTGCCATTGTTACTGCGTAGTTGAGAACCCTTCTAACGATTTGGGAAAGCTAAGCAGGCTGAATGTACTCCCTGTAAAATCAGCATGGATGCAAGGATAAATTAGGATAAGTTTCAGTCTAATCTAAAAATCATATCATTTCTCTAGACTTTCGAAGGACTCCTGAAACCTCTCCACCCTCCTCTGCCATCTCAGTTGAATGGGAGGGTGGGAGGAAGAAGGTAGGGAACAGAAAACAAAAACAACAGCCCTCCTCACTCTGGCAATAAACTTCTAGCTCCAAAAGCAGGTTTTATTTAGTGTGCTATAAAAACAGTCATTTCTCCCATCATAAAAGCAGCCTGCCTACCCAGTCTCGTTTTTCTGTGGTGAGTCTGCGGGTGGAAAGGGCCCCCACTCTGAAGCAGGCTGCAGCCTGCCCTCTCCCCTTCAAGTCTCCATCTCCTTCCCTGGCAACCCTAGGTTTATATCGGGAAATGAAAGGCGATTCCGAAGTATTTTATTATGTGTGAATTTAGCTGGGTGGGGAGTGTACAGTTTTGGAGATGGAACTAAGATTTAATTGTCTCTTTGCTTTATGGTTAATGCCTCATGGGTATGTACCCAAGAGTTTGGGCCTTGTGGTTTATAAGAAAAAAAAAAAAAAACAAAAAAAAAAAACAAGCAGGATTGTAGCAACTTTCCCAGCCATTAAAAAGGCCCTGGAAAGTTGAGCTCATTCTGATGGAATAAAAAAAAAAAAAAAAAAAGAAAGAAAGAAAGAAAGAAATCTCACACAGGCTCAAGAAGGAAAAGGTGAGTAGCTGGCACACACAGTGGATTTCCCCATGCGAGGCACATGAACTGCTCTCTGAACTGCTATCCTGCTCCTGTCCAGGGCCTTGAGAGCTAACCACGTACTTCTGAATCCCCTGGGAACACATCTAGTGCCATGCAAGAGGTAATTTATTAAACAGTCCTGAATGCATCTGTTCTTCCCCAGGCGAGGTGAGTGAGATACTTGGGGAGTCTACTTCTCACGAAATAATCAGTTGAGTTGGCAAGGAGACCTCCTTAGGGTCTGTGGTGCATTTCTGAGTGCCTTCTGAATGAAGCCATGTACTGCCAAGCAGGCAAAGTTGGCTCCTTGGATACAAAGGCTGCTCAAGATGCTGAAAGGAAAAGAATTAGGGCGAGTGTCAGACTTTGGTTTCTAGTGCACGCACAGTTCCTCTGAGCCTGTCTCCCAGAAAACCAAGTGGCTATCATGTCAAAGGGTGTACAGGCTCCTCTCAGCTCTACCACTGTATGTATACTCCAGCGTGCATCTATTTTCCATTTAGGATTAAAGATGGAGGAGAAAATTTTGTTCTTGAAAATCCTAGATACGGCTGAGGTTATTTTCCCTTGTCTAGCTGTTTCTATAGGGGCTCGCCGGGGCTGATTCTACACGAAGCCCTAGGCTGTGGATGACATTTGACTCACTGATCCCACAGCCTGTTTATCAGTGGGAAGGACAGAGTGACAGGAGCCTGGGGAACCAGAAGCACAGAGGTGTCTAACCCCCAACCTGGCATCATTTATTAACTAGCTGGCAGTTGCCCTCTAAGTACAAGTTGAAAGGAGGCTACCGTCTCAAGGGTCTCCCATGTACAACTGGGCCATCCTGATGTTTTCCTGTTTGTGCCTGTCTATGGCCAAATAAAGAGCAGGCTGCAGGGATTTCCTGAAAAGCAGAAAACTTGGCAAGAAAAAGAAAAAAAAAAAAGACTGGAGAATGGATCTCCCTGGCAGCCCTGGAGCTTCTACAAATGCATCCTGATACCCTGGTTTCTTAACCCTCAGATGACTGGGAGCCTGGCTTATTTCCTTCTGTGGCTCACACGGTCCCATCCAGTTAACATTAGGGCACTATGAAGAGGATTCTATAGAAGTTACAGGTTTTAATGGATATTTCATCTGTAATAACTGCAAATAATCAACAATTTAAGCTTTGGCTGGTCAGAAGGGGATGAAGGATTCAATCTCCTCTTATTCTTGGATGAAAGAAAAGGTGTATCAAGACTGACGTTTAGTGCTCAGTGCTGGGGGCTTCTTGGTCACTAGTATTGGTTTTACTCAATTTCCTCCCCAAATAATTAATAACCCTGACTTGTCAGCTGACGCACAGAGGCACATTCTTGGCCACGGAGATAATTATCCTAAAGAGCATGGTGGACTCAGAATAAACTTGTCCCAAGTGAATGGCCAAAAGCCCATGGGCCCAGGCCATGAAAGGTTTGACAGTATCAGGAGTCCTGCCTGTTTGTCTGGAGTGCAAGGAAGAAGCTCAGGGGTGGTCTGGTACACACCTGCTGGACTCCCTGACTTTAATTTGCTCACCAGTTAAAGAGAAATGAATACTGTCCCCTGCCTTTCAAGAGCTCAGCCATATTGCCCAAAAGGAAATGAGTTAATGTCATACAAAGGGTATTGGGCTGGAATCTACTTTCTGTGCATCCTTCAGATGCCCAAAGGGTCATATTCTTTGATCTTCAAGGACTCACTACACTTCTCTGCTTCCTCAGTATAAAACCATGTAGTCAGATGAAATGATCTCCAACACTTCTCAGCACTGTTCTTCTAGAAATGTGGGAATATTCTGCCTCCGTCATCCCTTGCTACGACCTGACCAACATGGCAGTTGGCTGAAGGTGACTGGGCCGCTGGCTCTTTTCAAGGTTAGACTAAGCCATGGTTGGAGGATCAACCTGTGGAATCTCTGGGTGAATTATCTCCAAGAGGGATCCCTGGCACTCTTCTTGTCTCACACTAGCAGGGTAAGGTGGTTTCTGTGAGTGCCTGTCCTAATGCTTCTGCTTCTCCAACATTTTTACAACCGACAGCATCTTAAGTTAGAACATGCGCCGTGTAATTAGATTTCCTTGCTGCGGAAGCCGTGCCCCTTCAGCTTGAAAGAAGAGAGACACTTCACCCAGAGATGAGAGCTTATCAATGCTGCGTGTCTGCTCACTAGGGTTCACTTCAGCTAGGCAAGGAAAACACTGTCATTAAAATGGAGCCTTTGTCCCTTCAACAGCTGCTCCAGAGAACTGGAGAAAAGGGATTTTTTTAACTGGGCCACACAAAGCTAAGATTCTAACCCCAGTGACTTGGAGGAGGAGGGGGGAGGAGATAATTACTCTAGCTCTTTATAAAGGTAATTTGCAACATCGACACTTTCCATTGCAACAATGGCCGTGGCTCACATGGTACTTTTTGATGGAGCAGAAAACATCTCTCTTCCTTAGGACCTTGGTGATGTTCACCGGCATGGCTAGAATATATTTCATTTAAAACACCAACTGTTCTGTAATTCTGCAGGTGTGATCCTGCAATTCTCTTGTTCTGGCTCTATAATTACTATGTGAAGGATTTGGGGGGTAAGTCATTTACCAAAGTCTCTATTTGCCCTTAAATAATATGAGCCGAAGAATGCTTTACTTGGGGTTATCCTGAAGGACACTGAGTGAGCTTCCTCATAATTTTTTTGTTTGTTTGTTTCTTCATGTGTAAATACACAAACTATATTATTCTGTAAACACTTGGAGAATAAGGTGAAACTTTCTAGCCCTTGTATTTTTATATAGGAACATACCTGAAAGAGAATATTTGATTCTTTCTAATGCTTGGCCACTCTTGGACTCATGAATACAGTTCAGGTTTCTCAGTCTGGCCACGTAATCCTTCCCACCGGATACCTGGAGATACCTGTGCTGTAGTGGACTGCTCAGTATCTCTAAGGTCCCTCAATGTCTGTGACACTGGTCCTGTGGCTCCTCCTTCCTGAGCAAGCTGTTTTCTAGTGTACTCTTGTTTCCATGTGGCTTTTATCAGCTCTCTCCTGCTACCTCATTCATAAAGCTTCATGGGGCCATTTATCCGTCCTTCCCCTGGGCTCCCATGATATTCGTTCTCTATGTCCTATAGAGCTTAGCACAGTCAGCCTTAGAGGATAGTTACTCATTGATAGTCTCTCCCTTGGGCTATAAATCTTTTGAGGAGCTCCCTTATGACATTTACCACAGTTTCTAGCAATGGTACCTGTACCAACCATGATGATTTAAAAAACATGTAGAGATATTTTCAGAAGTTACAAAGCACCAGTGAAAGCAAAGTATTTTTGTTCTTTTGACTGGTCCTCTCCCAGTGCATCCATCAATCTTAGTTCTGGAAAATCCCATGATTCCCTTCTTGGCTCTAAGGCAGATAATCTAAGACCTGCTGTTTCTGGGACCTCAACTCAGGTCCTGTAGGCAGTGGCCTGGTGCCTGCTCAGGCTCACGAGGCTAAGCCCAGAGAAGCCAGCCCCTGGCACTCTTGTTTAATGGCTCTGGACACTGCTGGTCTCTCAATTTGGAAGTTCTACTACTTGATGCTTCAAGTGGTGTTTGTAAGTTGTGCCAGCTAGCCCAGGAGCTTCACCATGAGGTATCTAATGTTAGGTAAGTTCTCCTCCATTGAATTGCCAATTGACTTCAAGAATCAACTCATTTATAAATCCAAGGTTGCCCTTACTAAGAGACAAAATACATGTAAGAACTTGAGAATGACGGTGTCTTAAAATGGATGTAGTCTGACTGCCTATTGTTTAAAGAAATTGAAAACTAGAGAGGTCACCCAGTTACTTAATGACAGAATGGGAGACTAAAACCCAGGCTTCTGACTTGTCAGTTCAGCTCAGTTTCCATTCAGCCATCCCTGTCATTATTACTAATGTTCTAGGAGACAGGAGAACAAAGGGGAAACCAAACAACTGTGGTGGGCAAGGAGTTCATTTGCAAAAAGTTAATGATGTAGAGAAGCAGTTTCAGATCCATTGTTATATTCTTAAGAGACAAAGGCCTGAGAGGAGAAACTCCTCTTTAGAGCTTGCTTCTAGCAAGTGGTTGTTTTCTTTGAGGATCTCACATATGTGATGGGGACCATAGTGGCCTCTGTTGGCAGAGGCTGCAAACCACAGTGGACAGCCACTGATGACGGAGAGCCATAGGATGATACATGAACACAGATATGATTTTTAAACTACTGGGTTCTTGCTCTGCTCACTTCTAGTAAGCTGGCCAATGCTGCCCTTCCAGGGTTCTCCCTCTCCAGGTGTTCTTCGTCAAATTATAATCAGTCTGTTGTAAGACCCAACTCAAGTCCACCTTCTCTCTTAAACATTCTCTTATTCACTTATCAACAAATATTTTCTGAGCAACAATTAGATGCTGGGCTCCATTTTAGGCTACAGAGTTGTGACTGGAATGCTTTTGTCCCTGCTAAAATGCATGTGTTGGAAATTCAATCCTCAATGCACTAGTACTGGAAGGCAGGAACAAGTCCATTCTGCCCTCATAAATGGATCAACATGGGTATAAAGAGGGCTTGTGAGAGTAGACTATTTCTTGCTCTTCTGCCATGTCAGAACGTGGTGTTCCTCCTCCATGGAGAATATAGTGTTCAGAGCTTCATTTTAGAAGCAGGAAGACCAAGTCTTAACCTTTAGGCGCCTTGATGTTGGACTTCTCAGCCTCCAGAACTGTCAGAAATGCATTTCTGTCCTTTATAAATTAACCTATCCCAGGCATTCTGTTTCAGCAACAATGAGTAGACTTAAAAAATAATGAGCCTCCCTGATCTCATGAAACTTATATTCTAATTGGGAAAAAGGTGGTAGGAAAAAAAAAATGTGTGTTTACATACAAATACTATATCTGTATGTGTATGTGGCTTTCGTGCACATATACATATCTGATACACACAAATATTCATGACATTAACATACTAATAGATGTATGTATACACATATACATGCATATAGGCACAAATACATATATATTTCAATCAAGTCATGTTAGTTATTAAGAAAATGTGAGATAGGATATGGGGAAAAGGAGAAAAGTTTAAAGATAGGGAGTTGGATCTAGACAGGCTGGTCAGGAATATTCTTTCAAATATGGTAACATACAAGCAACAACCTAAGTAAAATGATCTCTCACTCCTCTAAATGACAAATATCTGAAAAGCCAGAATTCTATGGCTAATTCCTTAATTCCCTCAGTATGTCACATGTTATTTAACAAATATTTACTGGGCACTAGTTACGTATCATACCCTGTGGGCTGCATGATGGGTACTTGGTGGGGAAGAAAACGGACCTGGCTCTGCCCTCCCTCATGGTCTAGCAAGGGACAGGTATCGTTAACCAAGGTGTGGACCTGGGATGAGGTAGGCTGGCTATGCTACTTCTTTACCTCTGACAGAATCCTAAGTGGGGCTGGCAGATGTCAGGCCTTGGGCAATAGTCTGCTAATAGTTGGCGCATCTCAGGGAACTGATGCAGAAGTGAAGTTGCCATTGA
Organism: Urocitellus parryii; assembly: GCF_045843805.1. Classification (NCBI taxonomy): domain Eukaryota; kingdom Metazoa; phylum Chordata; class Mammalia; order Rodentia; family Sciuridae; genus Urocitellus; species Urocitellus parryii. The sequence continues at coordinate 28,228,031 of NC_135543.1, forward strand.
GCTTCTGATGAGGCCATTTGCGGGCTCCAGCTCAGTAGCAGTACAGGGAAGACATGGTCTCAGATTAGAGTTGTAAACTATAACAAAGACACCCATGTCCCCATGCCATGTTATATCAGTCACAACAGTCACAAGCTTTCATATACATCTTTTTTTTTTTTCATTCTGACAATTGTGTGGGCTAGGCTGGGCTGAGCATAATGGCCAAACTGGACACTCACAGCAAGACAGAACCTGAGGGCATCTGATCCAATCCTGTACCTATTGTGGGTTCTTTCCTGAGCACTGCTGAGCAGGGGTAAGTGTCCCTTTTGGACACCTAGAAGGATGAGGGACCCATGGCACTCAAATCAACCTCTTCCATTTCTTGGCAGCCCTGTTACTTGTCAATGGTCAAGTGGGATAACCTCGCATTCCCCTGGTCCTTATCAAGTACACTTTTCATGGGACTGTCCCCTAGAGGAACTTGCATTGGGCTGGAAAGCCCTTTACAGGGAAGTCCTGGTCAGGGAAGAGGAGATTCAGGTCATCCCAGTGGAGACTGGGCCCCTCTTCCTTGGGCTGAGGCTGGATTTAGCCCAGTGATTCCTGATTTGCAAGTGTATGTCCCCAGGAATATAACCAGAGCAAGATGGCCAGATCTGAATGTAAACCCAGATTGTGCAATACAGGCTGTCCCTTGCATGACTGTTTTGAAGTGGATTGTTTGCATGGGGTCATTTAATCAAATTCTCTGACAACTGTTTATTGAGAAGAAAGTACAGATGTCTCAGCAGCACAGGAAAGGATTTGGGCTTTTGCACATCTAATCTACTTTACTAAGTCCTCCTAGATACAAACCAAGGGCAGAATGCTCTGGGAAGCCATGGCAAACAAGTCCATGTAAGGGCACAGGAGCATCAGGAGGCTTTTTAGGTGAGAAACAAGCTCACTGCAGCAGGAGCTGATGTGTTCCAGGCTGCTGTTCTTCTTCTACTTCCTTCTCCAATCCCAAAGGCTGGGAGTTCTAAATGTCCTGGTGAGTGACCTCCCCTTGAATTACTGTGCCCCAGAGCCCTCATATGCTGCCTTTGAGTACAGAGATGGACAACATGAAGATCCATGGCACCTTGCATCTTCTTCTGCACAAGGCAGATACTGGCAGGCTCAGGCCAAGCTGGATGGGGTGAGGGACAGTGCTGGGGGACATTGCTCCCTGCTGCTGGGGATGGCTGGGGAGCCAGCAAAGCATCCACCCTTTGCACCTACACAGGGAAGAGGGAAGGAGAGGGACAGCAGTCTACTCATTAATGAATCAGAGAATCATAAAGTCAGGCAAATAGATATCACTTGGCTCTGAGTTTAAAATAAAATTTTTAAGGCTTTGTGGCCATTGTTCTAAATAGAGTTGGAGCATAAACAAAGCTGGAGCATAAACAAAGAAGGTAAAAGCTGAGCCACCCTGGATCAGAGATCTTCTCAACTATCCTGTACCAAATCACTTCTCCATAGGCAGTGACTCGGGCATGGGCCATACGAAACATTTGGAAAGCACCATTTAAATGCTAGCAAATACATCTGTCTAATCATGCTTTTATTTTACAAATAAGGAAACTGAGGCTCAGGGAGAAAGGGCTGCCAGCTCAACTCAAATTTTTGATAGGAGTCCTGGCCTAAGCTTGCTTCACCCCTCAGAGCTTCCTGAGAACCACCAATGTCTGCTCAGAGGAACATGCAGGGGGTTCTCTGGAGAATCTCCATTGTGTCTATGAATTTCTTTCTCTGAGTTCCCCAGAGTCAACTAATAGGGAATGGTGAAGTCAGTGAATTGCTGAGTTGGCCAGTAGCCCTGGGTGGAGGAGGTCGGGGAATCCAGCTCAGTTGGCAAGTGTGTGTCACCAGGGCCAGGGTGTCTCTACTTTCCAGAAGAGTTTTCACATTCCTTGTTTCTTATACCTACCCTCTAACACTCCTGTGAAGTTGATGAGGGAGGGGACCATGGGTTCCATTTACACTTGAAGAAACGGTAGCATCTGGAAGTTCAAATGATTTGTGGGCATTTGTGAGAATTAGTCACAAGGTTGGGAGTTCCATCTAGATTTCCTGACATAGGTTTAGGACTCATTCAACCTCATTACACTGACTGTCCAGAAATCATACGACCCATGCTGGGACAGTTTCGCAGACACTTTATTCTGTATTCCTCAGCAGGGCAATGTCCAGTCATGCTTCCTACAGGAGGCTGTGCCGGTCCAAGAGTCCAGTGTGACCCACTGCAACAATACTTATACAAATTACGTTCAGGATATATGAGGGCTTGGGAGGAGCTTGATGAAAAATGGGAGAACGAAAGAAAGAGGAAATGAAGGCAAGAAGCATTCAGGAGCATCAGGCAGTCCATTTTTCTCTTTGGGAAAATCCCAAGGAATGCTTCATTGTGGAATCCATATCTTTTTGTCACACAAGCTCTAGCCAGTCTGAGAACTGGAGACACGAGGGAGGGGCGCCAGGGAAGTTAGTTTTGTTGGACTAAGACTAGCAATGGATGAGTGGGATGATTTGGAAAGGAAGAGTGGTTGAGAGAACCAGTCTTGGCATCTTCTAGCCTTCGATGTGGATCTTAAGTGATGTCTATTAGTGCTGTTATATGAAACAAACATCTTTAAATTGGTAAATTTATCTGTAAATTAAGTGTCAGGGTATAACAAGCCTGGAAGGTGCTGGAAGAAACGAAGTTGCTTGCCAGGGTGTCAGGACAGAGCAGCAGGTGCCTGCTCCTCACTCTTCCAGGGCTCTGCTCTCCCAGCTTTACCCCTTTCCACTCAAGCTCAGCCCAGCTCTGTGCCCAACTGAAGCTTTCTTCGAATTCTTCTTCTCTCATGTTTCTAACATTTCACTGCTACAATCAGTCAATATACTACACATGTAAGCCCCCAGTTATTAGCTATTATTTTTACCTTCTGAACCCCTTGAGGCCTGGCTCATGTTTGCTCTTATATTCTCAATGTTTGGCATCGGGCTGGGCACATTGTTAAGTACCCTGTGTATACTGATTAATTGATTCACGGGTTAGTTGAATGACTGTACCCTCCACTTGATACTAATGTCCTTCCGACGGGAAGAAAAGATTTACAATTCTTCCTAGAGCCACAAAATGAAACCCCATACATCCTCTGGGGATTGGTCCTTGATTACATTTCTGGGTCAGGAGAATGGTTTGGAGAGCTGTCGTCTGGTGCATAATGGAGTGAGGAGGAGCTGGAGGGGGCAAAGGTTTCCCCACGCTATCTCCCGAGGACATCCTGTTATATCAGGGATCTTGGATTGCCACATTGGGGCTGTGGTAGATAAGATTTTCTCCTCATGAATTTCCACAATAATATTCAGGTCGATGGAAAGCATGCCCTCATGCCGCAGGAACAATGTCAGCTGCAACTTGAGCCATTTCCATACTAAGTTTTAGTGTTATTTAAATGGACCCCTTTGCTTGTCTGGGATCTGTGCCGAAATTAAAATAGCCTCGATTCAGAAAACCACAGCTCATCCCAGGAGCCAGCTACTGAGGTCCTTTTTCTCCATTGTGTGAATGGGGAGAGTCTTGGGTGAGAGAAAGCTTAGTGCTAAGAGTGTTGGTCTGGGAATTAAGTCCTGGGTTCAAGTCTACCGATAAATACTTTGTCTGTAACATTAGCAGTTCGGTCAGGATGATTTTTTAGTCTAATTTTAGACTCCTGCCAGATCTCAATCTTCTAAAAATGTCACCTCACTCCCAAACATGTGCTCATCAGTAACAACCAATAAATAGCATCCATCCTCACATCTCCCTATCACTTCCCACTGCCATGTAATTACATAGGTCTTTGGATGAAACGTCTCTCTTTCTATTTGAATCTACAAGGTGACAGTCACTCCAAAAGTGAAGAGAGCGTCAAATCCATTCATTTACTGCCAGTTGCTGCCTGTCGTGTAGAGAAACCATGACTTTGATCCTGCCCAGAATAAACAAACTGAACTAGAAACTAAGTTGAAAATCAAACTCCCACTGCCACGTTGAAATGGCAAAACAAGATATGATGCATGATTTCCCCGATTGCTCAAGTGTACTGTGTACCAGTCATCTAAGAGTGGAACATTTCCTCGAGGGCAGGGCCTGGCCTCGTTTGTCAAGTTGTGTCCTGAGTCAGTGTGTCTGTAATCAACAGCAAATCGTCATCACCATGTTTTCAATGATGAATATTCCCAGGCCAGGGAACACGCCGCCACACTCAGATTTACTTTGAGATGACATCTGTGCAGAGCATGTTGTAGCTAAAGGAAACTACACGCCGGGAATGTGAAAGAAAGGCATGTCTCGGGGTGGGGTGTGCAGAGGAAATTCTGATACTTCTGATGGTTCCAGATGCTCCACACGGAGCCCAAGCTCTGTCCCTCATCCGAGGAAAAAAGCTGCCGACACTGAAAGGCCAGTTCTGAGTGCCTGTCCTGAGCCCTGTTATTTTTTTTTTTTTTAAGCTCACCAGAATGGCATGCACATCCTGTGTTTCCAAAGGCTGAGAAGAAGTGGAGGGATGATGGAAACAGAAAATCAGCCAACAAGCCAAGCCTCCCTGGTAACTAAAAATGGAATGGGCCCAGCCATGGTTCAGTGTCAGTGTGACCTTTACACAGCTGGCTGTGGTCACTGTGGGCCATTGGGAGATGTCGGAGAAAGCACATGGAAAAGATACACACACAGAGCCCTGAGTTCCAGGAAAGAGATATGCATTCTCCTCACGGTGCCAGGAGACCCAGGAGGCTCTGACTGGGACAGGTAAGGGCAGCCCGAGTGAGCCCCTGGTCCAGTTCCAAACGTGGCAGGGAAATGACTTTCCCTGTCATGCTCACTCTTTCCAAGAGCATCCCTTTCTGCTTTACAGATCCTCCCTCTCCTGGGTGTTCAAATCATGTCTTTCAGTCCTAACCCACCTCTAGTCTCAGTCTTTCCTGAAATGGACCCTGCACTCCCCACTTATGCCTTTCTTTTCTTAGGACCCTCATAGCACCCACTGTTTGACTTGGAGAATTCACACTAGAATCTAATTACAAGGCTGCCTCGTAAGGAGAAGCCTCCATCTAAGGGTACTGGGGACTGAAAGACTCAGTTCCTGTGATACAATGAAGCTATGTCACCAGTGCCATAATCTCTCATATCTGGGTTCCCTAATCAACATAAACCTCTTCTTCTGTTCTATTTGAAACTCATTCTGCAGGTTTCCTGTTACAGGAAACTTAACTTTCATTAACACAGAGGCCCATCAGTTTGAATTTGTGGAGGGATATTCCCCCTGGTGACTTGCTAGATCTGAGCAAGCCACATCTTAGAGGCGGGTCCACGTGGGCTCAGAGCAGTAAGCTGACTCAGGGTAGCATCTTCTTCCTCTTTGAAAACACTCTCTCCCTAGCTTCAAAATTCTTGGTTCCTCTAAGCTACCAGCTACAGCCTGAGGGAGGGAACCTCTTGTTTTGTGGTTGCCAGAGCCCGATCTCCAGGGCACTGAGACAACACACACACCTTCTGTCTCCAAGGCATTCTTGATAATCCTTGACAAAAACAAAACAAAAAAAAAAAAAAAAACGTAGTAAGCAGGATAGAAGGAGAAGGAAGGAAGGGATAACAGAAAAAGAAGTGATTAGCTGAAGCCTGTGAGCATGATGAGCCCACAGGCGGAAAATCCTCTGAACACAGAGACTGCTGTAAAGATAGGCTATGGTAAAAGATATGTACAGGTGTGCTCAGTGAGCATCAAGAAATAAAGTAGGCTTCTAAAAGGGAGGCAATCAGTAGCATCCGTTGCACAACATACATGGTCCCCTGTAGAATCCGCTTAATTGCATTTCATCGTTACTTGGATAATGCTGCTATGCATTCCAGTGAAGCAGGTGAAATGCAGCACTTCCACAAACATATATTGTGCTATCACTATCTGCTTTCAATGTGGACCCTGTTCTTGGAAAGCTTCCAGAAAAAAAGCTCTTAGGAGACAATGAGCTGTACTTGAAAGAGAAGCTCAATGCCACTTCCTTTTAGAAATAGCTTCCAAATTCTGAATCCTGTTGGAAGAGCTCACTTCTCCAAAACCTCTAGCACTTTCTTTAAATGTGTCACATATTCATTGTCACCCAGTGCCTTAAAGTTAGAGCACTCGTGTGAGAGTATACATGGGTCTTCTTTTCATGGCCAAGTTTCCTGATGACAAACATTAAGTCTTACATATCTCCGCCTATTCTACATCTGCTTCAGTCTCTAGCATGCAGACAAGCAATGGTAAATATCGGTTAAATGTCCATTACAGAACAACCATGAAGGCTGAACAGCAGAGAACAGCCACTTTCTGATACAGAGGTATCAATCCAGAGCTCTATAGGTTAAGACCTCCGGTGCTCACAGAATGTAAGCAGCTGAAATAGAACAGGGAGTACATTCCCAACTAATAATAAGAGACCCAGAGATTGGCAGGATTTTCACCACATTGGTGAAATGCTATTCCTCTGGAGACAACTGGCTGATTGGCAGCTGTAGAAGAATGGCATCAAAGTCTGGTTTTCTGGGTTTGAACATGGACTCTGCTGAGAGCCTTCAAAAGTCATTTTTATTCTCCTCACTAAAGAACATCCTTTGTAGGACGATGGGGCTGAGTAATGAATCTCTAAGGGCCCTCTCAACTTTAAACTCCCAGTTAGCTATTCAGTCGATGGAAGGTTCCACATAAGGAGCTGGGAATATTTCAGTAGTCGAAGCCTCGATGAGCTAAAGATGCACTGTAGAAGCTGAGGGTGATCATGTTAGACCAACATGGCCTCTGTCACAGATGCAGAAATTCCAGGTAAGGAATTCCTCCTTCTCCACTCAAATTCAGGGCCAGGTCCAAGAGGCCTTTATTTTCCAGAAACTCCATCTTATTTCCCCCTTCTTTCCAAAAGAAACTATGCCCTTGGACAGCTTGTATCATAAGTACTAATGCATGTACATATACAGGATGTGAAGAAATCTCAGTACTATATTGGGTCCTATAATTTTCTTGGCCTTCACCTTCTCTGTAACTTCAGAAAGTGGTAGATAAAAGTAGTGCAGGGTGGAGGGGAAGAGAGGCCACCTAAGGCCTGTAAACTGAAAACACACAAGAGTCAGAAGCTGACTTTTCTGTGGGGAGTCACTAGGTAAAATCTAATAGTAGAAACAACGCTATTCATCATCAACAACAACGAAAAATAAAACCAAGTGTAGGGAACAAAACAAAACAAGACTCCCCACTAGTTTTCCTTCCAACAGGGCAAGAGATTCAGATTCCTCTGGGAGGAAAAAAGTTGCTAATGAGGACCTTAAGGACTTATTCTAATAGAGACTTAACGTTGGCAGGACACTTGCCTGAATTGCTAATATTGGGACATGGCTTATATTACAGTGTGGTCTTTAATAAACATGGGTGTTGGTTAGCTTTGTCAGAGTGACAAAACACCTGAGAAAAATAACTTAAAGAAGAAAAGATTTATTTTGGTTCACAGTTTCAGTCCATTGTCAGTTCTAATGTTTCTGGGCCTTGGTGAGATGCACATTATGGTGGAAGGATGTAAGCAGAGGAAGATGCTCACCTTATGTCAGCTGGAAGCAGAAAGAGAAAAGAGAGGCCAGGGACAAGGTATAATCTTCAAATGCATGCACACAAGGCCCCACATCTTTCATTTAAGACCCCCCTTCTAGAGTCTCCAGCACCTCCTAATCATCCATTGAGCTTTGAGTCCATGATCCATTTGAGGTACAGCCTTCATGATCCAATCACTTTCCGAGATCCCCACCTCTGAACATGGCTGTATTGGGGAACAAGTCTTCCACACAGGAGCTTTGGGAGACATTCCAGACCTACACCATAACAATGGAGCAGTTTCAATTTGGCTCACTTCCCACGGGGAGAAAGAGTGGGTGGGCCTAGGCTGGGTGCTTTGGATGGTGTATGCTACGTGATCCTTCATCTTCTTGTTTCCATCAGAAACACAAAGGTTTGAAAAAACAAGTCAATCCTGCTTCAGAGCCCAAATGAAGTTCTGAAGAGAGAAAAAGTGCCTGAGAACCCCTCCTTTGTTCCTGGCCATGCCTCCTCTCATTCCATCACCCTGTCCTGAATCAGCCCTCATAGCCATCAGTCACTAAATGGCGTCCCATTGTTATAGGACATTAACAGTGCCGGTGGCAGATCATATCATGACGGGCACAGGATTAAGTTGGCACATCATTTTTGAGGGCCTGTTGCTCATGTTGACATTCTGGGAGAGGAGGATCTAGTTCTGGTCATTGTTAGTGATGCCAGCAACCCCAAAGGGAGAGAGAGGTCTCAGCCTTCAGACAAACCCACCCTTGGTTATGGGTGGAGTGCTGACTTCTTATAAAATGCAGCAGAAACTCAGACAAAGGAGAGCACAGTGTGATCTGCAGGAATCTTAATCCATCTCCTTGAATACCTGGATCAAGCCATTGCCCTGGAGTCTTTTAATTCCCAAGGGCTGTAAATTGATCTGTGTTTCCCAAAATATAGACAAAGTGAGAGAATATCATTTGAACCAAAAAGACAAGAGAGAAAAAGGAATAACATACTATGGTATGGTATCTTTGGGATCAATCTTGGACATGCCCCCCCCTTTAAATTGTTATGATTTGACCAAAGACATAACCTGTGACTCGGTTTTGTCATCTGTATACTGGGGGGACCTAATAAGTACCTGACTTCACAGGGCTGTGTTTAGAATTAAATAAAACACATGTAAAACACACAGCACAATGCCCTAGCTTTGCTTCCCTATCTGTTATTCAAGATAACTGGTTGGTAATACTAATCACTATAAGTAGTTGGAATAGGTGAGGAAGAGAAAGAGCTGCTATCGGATTACTCTCAGCTTCAGACCACTCCAATTCCAGGAGGAGAAGGCTGCTGTACCCCATCCCAAGTTCACAAGGACAGTCTGATGGAGAAGACTCACAGGCTTGGACCTTGACCAGGGTGGTCCCTGGTGTCCTCCTCATTCTAGATTACATTTGTGGTCTACCAGAAAAACAAAGGGTAGCCAATCAGACACCTCCCAATTGGATGACTGGACCCCGATCTAGTTAAATGATGGTTTGCAGCTAGAGACAGAGTGGAGTCTAGTGAGCAAGAACACTTTCCCCTCAGTGCTGCCATCCACATGCCAATCTCTCAAGGGCCAAACCATTTTAAATCCAGTGTTTTCTCCCTATACTTACTTCCTTTTGAGAATTGCTCCCTTCTTCTCTAATCTCTGGCAGTAAATCCTCCCATTTTAAGGGATATGAGGCCATCTTCCTTTACAGGTCTAGAACTTCATGATTTGAACAGAAGGACCCAGTGGCAAGAGCAGCATCTGGGTTCTTGTTTATACTGGGGGATACCACAGTTTTCAATGAGTCCAGAGGGATGAGGATGCTAGGTTAATAATAACGGGAAAAGCACATTTTTCTGAAAATGAAAGCTGAAAACTGGTTGACTTACAACAACTTAGTTAAAATACACAGAATGAGGATTAAAATTACTGTATTTAATATTTAAAGCAACTTCTCAGTTTGGGGGAGGTTCACAAGTACTCTATGGGGTATAAGTTACCCATTTTTAAAATAGGATGCATTAACAAATCTAGGAGAGACTTCTTACAGAAATGAGCTTCATTTGAAGAATCTGGGATTCAGAACAACCAAAATAATCTTTAAAAACGATAAACAAGATTGGAGGACTTGCACTTCCTGACTTCAAAGTTTACAGTAAAGCTACACCAATCATGAATGTGGTACTACTATAACAAGACAGAAATCAATAGAATAGAATTGGCTGTACAGAAATAAACTCTTACATTTATCGTCCATTGATGTTTGATGTGGGTGCTCAAATAATATAGGAAAGAAGAGACTTTTCAACACAAGTAGGAGGGACACACACACACACACATACACACACACAGGAAAATGGAGAAAATAAAGAAGGAAGAAGGAAAGGAAGAGAAGGAGAAGGAAAAAGTAGTTATAATGGTAATATCCCTACTTTATACTATACATAAAAATTAACTAATAATGGACCTAAAGCTTATTAACAATAGCTGAGAAGTGGGGGAAAAAACACAATTGTCAACCAACTGATAAATATACAAAATGTGGTATATCCATACAAAGAGATATCATTTAGCCATAAAAAAGAAATACTGATGCATAGTACACCAGGGAGAAACCTGGAAACCATTATGCTAAGTGAAATAAGTCAGCCCCCAAAGGCCACAAATTATATGATTCCATTTATATGTACTGTCCAGCACTGGCAAATCTACAGAGTCAGAAAGTAGGTTAATGGTTGCCAGGAACTGGAGAGAGGATGGAACAGGAAGTAACTGCTAATGGCCACGGGATTTATTTTAGGAGGTGATAAAAGTTCTAAAGTTAGATTGTGGTATTGATTACACAAATCTGCAACATAATAAAAAAATCACTAGATAATACACTTTAAAAAAGGTAAATTGTATCATGTGTTCTTAAAACTCATTGAAGCTGTTATTAAAAACAAATCAAGAAAAGAGCTCGAAAGAGTCACCAACATGACAGTCATAGATCTGATGACACAAAAAGGACTAATTAGACTGGACTAGTCTCTAAGTTCATCCATATCCCTGCCTCTGTTTTCTCTTCATTTCTCCTAGCCTGTTGAGCTTTGTTTCTCTTTATAAGCTATTTAAAATTCATTCTAGAACGAAAAGGGCTAGAAACAAGTAAATGTAGCCAAATTTAAGTGCTTGACTTAATAAAGGCCATTTCCTATCATTTTGAATTTTGTTTTCAAAAGAGACGGGCATCTCTTTCTGTTCTTTGGCAGTCTCTCTCTTGATGATAGCGAGATGTGAGTGGTGATTTTTGGAAAATAGTGTCTTTGCTGAATATTTCCTCCCTTTAAGTCTCAGCTGATAAAATAACTACACAAAAAAAGCATGAAGAACCTATATAGATGGGTGCGATGGTGCACGCCTGTAAAACCAAGGAGCTCAGGAGGCTGAAGCAAGGAGGATCATAAGTTCAAAGCCAGCCTCACCAAAAGCGAGGTGCTAAGCAACTCAGTGAGACTCTGTCTCTAAATAAAATACAAAATAGGGCTGGGGATGTGGGTCAGTGGTCGAGTGCCCCTGAGTTCAATCTCTAGTCAGCCAAAAAAATAAAAGAACCTTTAGAACATCAAGAAAGAAAGAGTGGATGCTGGCCCCTTTAGTGGCTGCTAAAACCACTAACACAAGAGGGAGGCAGTCGATCACCTCCTATCACTCTCTCAAGAGCAGCCTGTCTGCTACGACTGTGAGGTTGCAGTGGCTCCTCTTAATCATTGAAGTTCCAAGAATCACACCAGTTTCCGACTTAACTGGAAACACAAAGTTTCCAGTATATCTTGGAATCTTTACTTGGAGTTCGTGACCCCATCTACAAAAAAAGCTAAGAGATGTTTTAAGTAGGATTCACAGATTGTATCACCCAGAGACTGACCTTCCTGCTCAGCAGGATCACTGCTGGGCTATCAGAGAAGGGAAAGAGCCCAACAGGGATCTCATCACTGGCTGTGCATGCACCTACATCACATCCTTGTGTAGCTAAAAGGTGGTGAAGGTCAAATCCCCGGCCAACGTTCAGGGTAGCATCTGGAAAATCCTGGTGAGGATACAAGGGACTAGGAAGTTTTCTAAAAGCAGCTTCCAATTCTGAGTAAACCACTTCTCTGTTGGTTCTTCAAGTCCTTCACTTTTTGTGTGACTCCTGTTGGTGCTGGCTGGGATGATGAAGCCCTCTGTGACATAGGGCCTCTGGCTTGAGGAGTCCTGGAATCGGAGGTGATGGGCCTCGGTAAGGGGGTGCTGGAGGCTGAGGGTGCTGTGGCTGTTGTCCTGGTGTGGTCCGTCAGCTCCTCAGTGCCTTTGGCATCAGAGCCTTTTTACATGTCAGGGGACTCTCTGAAGATGAAGAACTGAAATCTAGGTCCTAGTATTCAGTTATCCAACTCATTCCATCCAAACATGATTACCAAGTGTGTACCATGTGTTAGGCAGAGTACTGCAAAGTGTAGACACAATGGATGACATTTCCATCTCTCTCATCCTTCTAAATTCTAGGATTTCAGGCTTCTGGAACCCAAAAGAACCAGCTAACCTCCACCTCTTAAAGATGTTCCTCCATGTTGCTGATATGCTCTAATAGCTTTATTGACCAGGACAAACAGCTCCAGCCAGTCATCCATTCTGCTTAGACATCCTTCTTGCCCCTCTATCATCCTGGTCTGTCCCCCTCTGTTCCAGATTGTTTTTTTATTGTCCCCTTTAAGATGTGGTTCCAGACACTTTCTTCAGTGTAGCTGCAGAAAAGTAGACTTTCCCAAAACTATTGCTTCTACTGTCCTTGTACTTCTCTTCATGGGGCTTACATTTCCTTTTATCCTTTTCATTTGGAAGTCTCTTAAAACTTTGTGTCTACAGTTGTCAGGTCTTTATGAGAAATTCAATTGTTAAGCATGCTGCTAGATTATATTTACCAGACTCCCTATAGTTAGATGTGGTTACCAGAATGAATTCTAGCCGGTGGCCTGTGAGCAAAGGAGATGGGAAAGGATTGGATGTGCTCGGCATTTTCTTATTTTGGCAATCTGGTGCAAGAAGACAAGGCTCTAGTCGGTGACAGAAGCATGAGAGGGAAGGAGGTCTAGAATAAATAGCTGATGGAGAAGTTCGGTGCACTGACCAAAAACCTGACCTGTCATGCAGTTGTTACACCAGCCTAGCCCACTCTAACTGTAGAAATGACCGGGTCTTTTTTCAGATAAGCTGTATCTAGGTGCAACTTGTGCTTGCACAATTATCTAATTTCAAAATAATCACAGGATTATTTACATCAATATGTCCATGAAAATGGCTTTGAATTTGGAGAGATTTCTTTTTTCTTTTTTATAATAGCAAACTAATCTATTATCCCTTTGATACTTTGTGCCCTGAAAACAAAAACTAGTAAGCGCTGACTCTCAAGCATGGAGTACGGTGTGTGTGTGTGGGAGGGGCGCATATTTTTGAGTCTGTGTTGTGTTTTGTTATAAGTGTTGTCAGAAGCTCAGAAATCTTATGAATAATAAAAGAGGCACTGGGGGAGGAGCATTCATTTTACCCCTTTGAAAAAGAGGTAGTGTCATTAATCTTATAAGATCCACACTAAACCTGGATCCTAAAGTAATTACACTTCCTGTTTTTTAAAATTCAATGCTCTTTTAATCATTCATTCTTTCACTCATTCACCCATTCAGCCATTCAGCCAGGCGGCAGGGCTCAGATATGTGCATCTACCCTTCTGAAGATTCATACTCCAGCATGTTCTATGTTGGATAATAAGAATTAGAAGATATGATGCCTGAACCTATAGGCCTCATGATTTTATGTGGAGATAAGCAACATCTGAGGAAAATTACACATCAAACATTAAATTCAGATTATCAAATGAGTAGTATAGATATAAAGTACCAAGAGTTCCAAGGAAAGAGAATGGTCAATGAATTCAACTAGTATGTTATTGATTAAGCACCCATTATGTAAAATTAGATGATATTTTTTTGATGATTATTTTGAGATTTTTAATTTCTGCAAGCATTTCCTTTGTACCTTTTCTGTACTAGGCCCTCAGGATGAAGTTGCCTGCCCGAAGCTCCCCTTAGAGGAAACAGACAATGCCATAGGTGTTACGATGATAATGACAGTGGTGTTTGTCTAAATTAAAAGCCCTGATTGTTTCTTCAGGTTTTTTTTTTTTTTTTTTTTTTTAAGAGAGAGTGAGAGAGGAGAGAGTGAGAGAGGAGAGAATTTTTAATATTTATTTATTTTTTTAGTTCTCGGCGGACACAACATCTTTGTATGTGGTGCTGAGAATCGAACCCGGGCCGCACGCATGCCAGGCGAGCGCGCTACCGCTTGAGCCACATCCCCAGCCCGTTTCTTCAGGTTTTTGAGGTCAATAAATGCCCCTTACAATTCCTTGTTTCTTTCTGTTTTATAATCCGAGTTGTAGCCTTTAAGTCCCATTGGCTCTTTGTAGTTTGGCTTATGAGCTCTTTCACGGGGTACCTGAGCATTGTTCAAAAAGTGGGCCTTCTTCCTCCATGGCTGCTAAGTGAAGGGGATCCAAGCTGTCAATAATATCAGATAATGATCTATTTCAACAGCTGTTCCCTGCCAGTTCAGGGAAACCCAGAGAAGATAAAATGCTCTGGAATCCTGGGTGGGACCACAGGTGTATACATATAAGATAAGCACTTGCTCTGAATAGAAGGGAGGACTAGTCTTCATGGTGCACCTCAAACTTGTTTTTCACATGGGAAGGAAGACATGCACCTGAGCATATTTATTATGAACAAATCCTTCACTGAAGTGGAATTAGTGTTTATCATGTGTATGTGTGCGTGTGCACGTGTGTGCTAATGTGGTTATGTTCAGGAATTCTCCCGGTGTAGGTAACAGTAAATATAGTCCTGCTGCCTGCACCAACATCTTAAGTGAGTCAGTGAATCTGATACATTTGGCAAATGTTAACAATATTTCCAACTAGATATCTATATACCTAGATAGAGGGTATATAGATATTCATTGTATGATTATTATTTCAAGTTTTTGAACATTTTCATAGTAAAAATTAGGGTAGAAAATGCCCATCTACCATGTGTGATGTGGGGTAACCCTCCCACCTCTGCCTGCACCTTCCCTTTCATTAGTTGATATCTGAAATTTCACCATCAAGAACAGCAACCCAACTTAAACAGTTTTATTCCTGTTAAAAGGTACATTGATCAAATAATTTTAGAACTGTCATGTAAAGAAAAATACATAATACAGGTGCTGTTAGAGAGAACAGGAGGATAGAATATGAGAAAAGAGTATAAATTGTAACAGCAGGAGAGAGTGAAAAGGAAAGGGAGAAAAGAGGGAGAAAGTGTGATAGATGAGGACAGATCTCTAGGATAGTGGTGTTTAACAGGACATTTCACAAAGATGGCAGCATGCATGGGCACGAATCAGCATGGTTGCTCCCAGTCATATACAACTACTGGGACCTTGGAATTGTAGTTTAACGGAGGGATTAAATTTTAAATTGTGTTTAATTTTAATTAATTCAGTCTTAAATTGCTGCACATGGGTAGTGCTTACCACATGGAACCAGCAGCTCTATAAGAAGCTTTTGAGTTAGGAACTAGGAAATCAACATTTCTTATTGGAAGAAAAAAGATGTGTTGAAATATAAAAGTTGTTGGGGAAGGAACAAAGGGAGAAAGCTGGTGCTTCTGAACCGTCTGGACTATTAGAAATGTGTGTCCCTGGGCGATATTTGTAATTGGTCAAGTCACAATGATTGTAGAGTAGATTTCCCCAGTATCAAATCTTTCCATGTAGCTTATTTCCACAATATATTTGTGCACAGAATGTGTGACATTGCCTATTATGACAGGAAAGGTGAAGTCTAGGGGGTGTAATATATAAAATCACCAGCATCCTTCCAGCTGATAGGAAGTTAAGGCTACAGGCAGGACATGTGTCACCTACTCTCCCACCTCTCCTACCTTCTATCCCCATGTAGAGGGCCTCCTCTTCCAAGAGGAAGAGGAGGCCCTCTATGCGGCCATGGGCAGAAGTGCTATTTCTGAGTCACTAATAGATGAGCAAAGATGACGTGAAGACTATAAAGAGTCAGAAAAGGATTAAATTCCATAGATTGGTCTGTTTGGCCTCAAATGTTAAGAGTCCCAACAACTTATCTCTTTCTGTATTATTTTTCTTGCAACATTTCAATGTCGTTGCTCCTGCTTGAACAAAGGACAAGAAAGTCAGTCTCATCCTAAACTAGAGAGAAGAGTACAGGGTAGATAGTGCTACACTTTACTGCAGGCTGGCTCTATGCAGGATGGCAAAAGGAGGAGGGAGGGATGTATCAAAGTCAGAGGCAGCTTACCCCACCCCCCATAAAAGGATAAAACTGACATAACAATATTAGCTAAAGAGAGAATGCTGATGCTTCTCAGGGCACCAAATTAGTGGTTTTTGTTCTGTTTTATATATTTAAGACCCATGTGCATTTTATTGTTTTTGTGGAGTTAAGTGGATTCACATGCTAAATTTAAAAGGTGGGGGCAGAAGGAGAATTTTGTTTGTAGTATTATCTGGCAGAGTATAAAAGAACTAGGAGGCTTGGGCTCAAGTCCACACCCTTCCTGGTAGCAGCCAAGTGCCCTTGGGCAATCACTTTGATACCAACTCCATATACTCCACTGGTGGTTGGGTCAGCTCTTCTCAAATAGGATTGAGAATTAAGCCTTCCAGCCCCAAATCCTGGGATTCTCCAATTTGAGTGGTCTCAGAATCACCTGGAGGGTTGGTTAAACCAGAGTACCGAGTCCATGTCCCAAAGGATGCCTGGGCTGGGGCCCAGGAATTTGAATTTCTAACAAGTTCTTAGGTGATGCTGAAGCTGTAGGTTGAGGGACCACACTTTGAGAACTAAAGCCCTATGGCACTCCTCATATGTAACCAGTGACAACCCCGTCCCCATTTATCTTGAATGGTACTAGCTATGGATCGTCCTTGGGATAATGGAGAAAGTCACTCAAAATATTTTCTGTAAGAAGCTATTCTCATCTTGAACCAGGCAAGGCAATCAATGGGAAGGAAAGATTTGAGACATATTCAACTTAACTCAAAAGCAGGAAAAAGATGGAAGTCTTTGTAATTATCAGCAGTCAGTAAAATCTCCCAATCTTGACATTCTTGAATGTCTTTATTTTAAGGGAAATGGTCTCAAACTTTGCTCACACATTAGAATCACTGGCAGGATTTATGGAGCACAAATTGTTGGTTCCCACTCTCTGGTGCAACAGATTTGGGATTAGACCCAAGAATCTGCATTTCTAATAGATAACTTCTGCTGCTGCTACTACTTTGAAACCACTGGTCTACATGTCTTAATGTATATATATATATATTTTTTTTGGTGTGTGTGTGTGTGTGCGCGCGCGCGTGCGCACGCTCGCTCACTAGTCCAAGGGGTCAGCAAACATTGGCCACCTGTTTTTCAAAATAAAGTCTTATTACAACATGACTACCTCCATTCTTTCATGTATTATCCATGGGTGTGTCAAACTACGATGGCAGAATTGAGTCATTGCAACAGAAACCGTATAGTCTATAAAACCTAAGATGTTTACTAACAGGTTCTTTTCAGGAAAAGTTGGCCAACCTTCGCTTTTTTTTTCCCACTTAAACATATATTTATTAACATCTTGCATAAACAAGGTACTTTCGTATTTTACTTTCAAAATCATATAAATGAATTCTGAGTTCCTTCTAGCTCGGAGAAATGGTTTATTTGCTTAATGGCACATAGAATCTGAGTCAGGATCAGTGACAGAGTTTATGTGAGATCAAGGCATGTAAAATTGTGAGGCTCCTTGTTGAAAAATTATTAAGGATTTCCAGTGTCAAGAATAGACCATTAAAACAAGTGGGGTACCTTCAAAGTGTGGGGCCCTTAGGAACTGCACAGATGAAGGCCCCTGAAGCTGGCGCTGACCTGAGCAGTGCTGACCAGCTTGGCTTTGGGTTTAGAGCTCTCACCTACTAGCTATCAACCAGCCTCATTCCTACCCATAGCCAACATGTATTCCCATGGTGAACAACTGCAATTTTCCTTTGCAGACATAATGTGTTTTCTGGAGAAGCCACCTCAATCCAATTTCTCCCATCTTTATACTGTATCCTCCCATCAAAGTCTAATTATAATCTCCTTGAGGGTGGAAGAAATGCATCTTGGTATTCCCCATAAAGCCTAGTGTCTGGAAGCCATTCAACAAAAGTGATATTTATTTATATAAAAATTTGCCCCTTTTTGTCCTAGAGAGGATTTAAAACAGCTTTGCCATAAGTCATTGCTGGATTAGTGGATATCAATAAAGGCAAAGGTGTAGAAAGACATTAGAGGGATTACTGTTATACCTATACAAAAGAAAAAAACAACAACTGAACAATAAAGACATAATAGCTGATCTGCTATCACTCAAAAATTCATGGAGGACTCCAGACTAGAGCCCAGTGTTTCCCAGTGTGAGAGACCCAAGGCTCTTTTCCTAAATCATAGCAGGGAATGTTTTGGCCATCCACTCAGTAGTGAGGTAGAAGTGACAGAGGTTTGAAACCACGTGCAAAGCCAAGCCAGGGATCACTGTAAAAAGGCAGCATCTCATGTTATTTGATCACTATATTCTCTGAGCATTTAATCCTCTCAAATATTTTGCAATCACTTCCTTTAATTACAGAGAAAACACATTGGAGTGATGTGGGTGCTCAGGAGCATCCCCTCCTGTTTCCTTCTTTCTGTTTAATCAAGAATTTGAATCACCTTTCAGTTTCCTAATCCTATAATCCTAAAAGGAATTTACTCTGCTCCAAACTCTGCTTGGCAATACTCTGCACAGTAGAACCTGCAGGCCTGTCACAAAGACTTTGAGAAGGGAGAGAAAATCCTGGAGGCAGCGTTCCTGCCTTTCTTTTGGAAAACTGGGGACCCTTGGGAGAATCACATTTTAGCTAATACTCTGAAGATATGAACCTAGGGGGGTCCTGCATCAGATTTACCTGGAGGATCTATTAAAATTCTAACTTTCTAGGTGACACCTATTCCAGCCACACGAAACTAAAATGTGGAGATAGCAATTATTCTCATCCCAATCATTTATGTATATGTGTATATATATATATATATCCCTCTATTTTCATTTTTTTCCTAAGAAATTCTCACACATATCAATAACTGAGAACCAAAGGGCCCACCATCCATATCCTCAATGAACACTCACTATACTGCTGTGTTGCTTCTGGAAAACTCACTAGTTTTTAATATTATTACCCATTTTTAAAGACTGTGATTTAGAAATATATGGGATCAGGTGTGGCTAAAAAGGCACTAGATCGATATGGGCCATGTGGCTATGAGATCTGGAAAAAATGTAGAGGAATCATACAAGGCAGCCATTCTGGGTTCCAGGCCAAGGAAGAGTCCCTGAAAAAGTGGCTTATGTGAGTTTAGAGCCAGGGTACGACAAGAAGTGTAGACAATGCAACTACAATGACCATATCCATCAGCTTTTCTGGGGGAAATCTGCACTATCAATATCCTGACTTACTGTCTCTGTATAACAATGTTATATATACTGAGCATCTTAACACTTTCACATGCAAACCACACCAACTCAACACACCCAGAAGTGCACTAAAACCCTTCCCCAGGAAGTTGGCATGTATTTCTCCTTTAGTGAATGCATTTCCCATAACTAAGAGAAGCAGCCCGCATTTGGGACCAAGTTACTTCCCCCCAGTAGGACTGGAGATTTCTTCCTCTGTGTAAAGAGATGACCTGGTTTTACTACCCGTACAGCTGCCCTGGCTCCTATGCTGAGGGCTCCCTGGGCTCGGTGCTTCCTTTTCCCCTCCTCTTAGAGACTGGGAGCAGCATTTCCAGTTTTCCTCTCCTCTCATGCCTGCACCTGCAGTGTTTCTCACACAACTCAATTAATGCTGTAAACTGGTAAGAGATGATGGCCCTGCTTGATGCAAGAAACTCATCAGTAAAATGAGCTGATGTGTCCCCGACCACATGCTGCGAGGAATACAGATCTGTAACACACCTTCTCATCAGCCCCAGTCACTAAATAGGGCAGACTTTTTTTTTTCTCAGACTCTCCATATGTTCAACTCACACGGATCAATAGAAGCACCATATTGTCTTCACAAAGCTTTAGATCCTCACCCTTTCTATGCACACAAGGCCCAGATTGTTTTTTTTTTTTTCCCTCAAATATAGGGATGCCCTGAAGCTTTAGCTGACAGTGTAGAACAGGGAAGAAGCCCGTTGTTTCATGGCCACAGACTGTGGGACATACCTCAACCATTTGTATTTTAAATAGCCCCCAAAGGACCTTCGAGAACTTAAAAGCAGAAAAACACGGCTACTCTGGTGTGCAAACGTAATCTTAACCTCCAAAGTGCTTTTCTGAAACAAGGCAGAAAATCAAAAGTTAGGAGCGCACAGCTGCCCACCCAGGAGCGAGGCAAAGTCTCAACAGGAGTGAGTCAACACGCTCGGGGCGACAGCTGGGTAAACATTTCTGATAAAGCCTCACAGTTTTGATAGAACCTCATGTGTGCGATGGTACAGTTGGTTGGATTGATAGCTGCTTAAATATCTGTAAGCAAAGAGTATTGAGTCAGAAGGACTTTGACAAACTGAAGCAGATGAACAGAAAGACAAATAAGGCTGGGGATGGAAGCTAAATGATATGACAGGAGGGAGGAAGAGGACACTTAGCCTGGAGAAGCAAAATTTGGATGTAGACTGGGGAAGGTTTGGGATGATGGCTCTCTTCAAACACATCAAGGGCTGAGCATGGAAGGAGAATTAGACTAACCCATATGTAGACAGCAACAGGCTAAGAGTGAAAGTAACCAAGAGATGGATTTCAGCTAAACAAACTATTTCCTGAAAGTCAAAACTATTCAGAAATGGAGAAGGTACCAGAACTCCTACAAGAGGCAGACTGTCCTCTGAGATACCCTAAGCCCCCATGCAGAGGCTGTGTGCTGAGAAATGGCTCCTCCCTGCCTCCCTGACCCACCTTTCCAAGTCCACCTGCCAGAACAGGCTATGAAGTGGGGAGGAACCAGCAATTCAAGAGGACTGTATGTTACAGGTATGCAACACTCACATGGTCCTGTTGTGACTGTGGGTTCGTCTCCATCACTTTCTCTAATGGAAAGAGATCTCATATCAGGGAGTGTATGTAAGGATGGTGGAGTGAGCAGGAAAGAACAGGAAATAGACTTGTGCTCTGCTGTTATATTAAGCATTGCACCAAATCCCCTTTAAGAAGTCTTTGAACTTGTCTCTTGATATTAATAGCTTATAATGCATAAGAAGCGGGTTCCCCCTGCGTCACTTTGGATAAAATAAATAAAACTAAGATTTTCGTTTCCCTGAAGAGAGATCATTTAGGCTTCAAATTATCTGCTAAATACCAGGTTAAGTTTAAAAGGCATTAAAAATTCTTAGCCGCTTGTCAAACTGGAGGAAGAGAGGGATTCATGAAGAGATTACACCTTTACACCATGGCCACCTTCCCACAGGGAGGCAGTATGGGGTTATGGAAGGAGCACTTGTCACTGAGTCCAACCACCTGCTACACAACTTGCTGTGGCACTACAGGCAGCCATTTCACTTCCTTTGTCAAATGTCAATGCCAGGATCTCATGGGAGGTTTCAGAATGCAACTGAAACTACCCAACAGGGAAGACTGAACACCTTTGAACACCCAAACTCGGAAGAGATTCAAACTCATGGTACTCTCTGCTGGTCTGAAGTTTTCAAAATTCCCAATAACTTGCATGAACACTTTATCCACAATCCTTGATGGGAAGTCATAGCTTTGCAGTCACACTTCTAACAAGAAATTGGATCTAAAGGGGTCTTCTGTTCTCAATCCATTTAGCTTCTCTTGGTGGTCCTTTGTTGATTCCTCAAAAATTTTTATATTGCACTTGTCCCATTATTACACATAATTTAATTGAAAGAAATGGGAGAAAACATTGTTCCAAATGCTAAAATGACTAGAAGTAACCGTGGAGAGCTACTATTTTTCAGTCCACAGTCTATATATCACTGTAGGCATAAATGACAGAATTCTATCTGCCTATAATTAATCAACATCATAATTTTCTTTCCCTCACATGATGATGTTTATCTGAGCACCAAGGGGGTCTTTGAAGAATGCAAATTAAACTTTAGGACCATCCAACAAGCACTATATCACTACCTCAGTTTTAGACATTGCCACATATAAGGAAGGAAAAAAAATGATCTGAGCAAAATCACCAGAAATACAAGTCTAGGCATTCTCTGTTGATTAAGGAGGCAAACTGCAAGTCCCCTCTGGGAGGAATATGGAAAACAAATTTATATTTACAATTGCTTCCTGCATGGCTGGCTACATTGAAGTTATTTTGCCAGGCTGTACAAGGAAAAAAAAAAAAATACCTTTCCGGAGTTCTCTGCTTAATTCTGGCAAACAGCTTGGAGAAAGGGGAAGTCACTTGCTTGAGATGATAAGTTAGGTATCTATGAGGCTGCTGTGTTGAATGGAAATTCAATGGAACTGGAGCAGCTTTTCATTTTTATTTCAGCCCTCAATCACCTCTTTTCTAAGATTCTTTGCTTAAACTTTCTGCTTAGTTGCAAGTTGTGTTCTCATTGGTTGAAGATTAAGAGTGGAGATTTAAAACTAAGGTGTGACCTACAATCCCTGCTTAACTTCAAAGAAATGGACAAGGCCAGTCATTATATATAAAACATGAAGACACACATGACACGGCTTTGACCATATGAAACAGTAACAGATACATTTTCTATCAATCTGTACCTACAGCATGTGTTTGTGTGTACAATTAGCTCACGTTTAAATTAGAGTGCAAGAAAAAAAAATATTGGACTTTCTATTTATGATGCATTTTGATATTTCCTTCTCCTTTTCTTTTGCTCATATTCATACATTAAATTCACAATCTGCTAATGGCTATAAAACAAAATATGCCATCTTATGAAAAGCACCAAGTGAAAGGCTTTTTGGCAATACAGGAAAGTCATTTTGAGTTCAGGAAAGAACATTGATCCAGCATCCAGGAGGCTGAGGGTCTGTTTCTGCAGCAATTAGACAGGGTGAAGGGTGAGGACCAGATAACTGGGTTTGAATCTCACCTCCCCCAGTTACAGGTTGTGCAAACTTGGCCCCTTACCAAAACTCTCCATGCTTCAGTTTCTACATCTTCCAAAGGGAACTTTCATTAAATCCACCCTGAGGGCTGTTATGAGTACTGGGTGAGTTAACTCGGGATGAATTTCCCTTATTGCAAATCCTTGGGAAGAGGAACATTTTTTATTTTTTCAGATTTGGGGATGTCTGCACATATGTAATGATATATTTTGGGTATGGAATTCAGGTCTAAACAGGAAATTCACTCATGCTTAATGTATACCTTACACATATGACATGCCAATATTATAATTATGTACAATACTTTTAATCATTTTTGCATTTTCATCTTTTGATGTCATGCTGGTGCTAAAAAAAGTTTGGGGTTTGGGGGCATTTGGGGTTTTGGGTTTTTGAATTAGGCATGCTCAACTTGCATATAGAAAAATTACTCCAAACACTAAGTTCACAGCCTTAAGAACATGGTCAGTAAATATTACCAAATCTTCTTGAATTGGATGATAGCATCTGCTTTAACTATCCAAATCTTTCACTTAGGTTGTTAGCTGTTTTTAAAGAGATGAACAGGAACAGAATGGGGAGATATGACTCAAAGTTGTTCTGGGAAAAGGACTGGTGATGTCATTTGATCATAAGCCCCTTTTGAGCTAGGAATGGTTGCTAAAATAGTCATCATAATCCTAGATGGTAGCAGTTGAAGTAACTGTGAGGATCTTGCCTGGAGCCATGCATATATCTGAAGAGTCTACACTAGGAGAAGGGTAAAAGCATGGTTCAGAAATAAGAGGTGTTTAGCTTGGAGATGGGAAGATTTAGGGGAGCTTGGATAACTGCTTTCAAATGGTTGAAAAATTACGGTAGGGATGAAGGAGAAAAATTACTGTGTAGGCATTGTGATAGAACCTCTAGATAAAAGTTTCAATGAGATAGATTTGAACTCTATATAATAGGGAATAATTTCCGAACCATAAAAACTGTCTGGCCAAAAAATAAGTGGCCTGGCCCAACAGGAAGCTCTCCATCACTAGAAACATTGCAGCAGAGATGAGATGACGTAACAGGTATGCCTATTTGAATTTTTGAATTGATATCAAGATCACATAGAACCTTTATCTGAGCTAAAAAGAAAATTGGCAAAATGCCATATGTATATGGGCTTTCAAAGGCCTAAACCCATGAGTTTATGCAAGTTGACATATCATCTCTTTTTGTGGGGAGTGCTGGGGATTCAACTTGGAGCCTCATACATGCCAAGCAAGAGGGTCTGCATTGAACTACATCCCCAGCACCCAAGGTGGATTATTTCAGTCTTGGTGGCACCTGTGTGCACCACCTGGAGGCCCTATTTAAGTCCTAGAGACAATTTTCTGCTTCCTGTTGTTAATTGCCATAGAGGACCAGTCCCATGCTTTGCTGTGCCTGATTAAGACAAATGCTGGGCAGCCACATAACTGTCCCCCGACAAAAGAGTCATGCTGCTGTGTGATTAACTTCCCCTCTACAGTGGGAAACCACTGGACTTTCACTTCTGTTTCCTCTCCTCCTCCTTCTCCTTCAGCCCTCCAAGAGCAAACAAACAATTTAGAGGTAGTGCCAGCTCTGAGTAAACCCCTCGCTCTCGCTCTCATGCCTAAAACCTGTCAAAATGTTTGAATGTAAAAGGATTATTTAGGATTCCCTTTATGAGACATCTGAGCTTAATTTCTGCTGTTTCTTCTCACTATGGGGTGCTCCCCCTCCCCTCAGCTTTGAGTCTGGATTTCTCATCTCGTAGGTGGGTTTGATTAATATGTCTGTCGATCATGGGCAAACTCCTTTGAGAAAATGAAAAGTAATGTTCAAATGTTCAGAAATAATGTCTTTTGCAGTTCCCATCTCAAGACATCTATGACAAACTCTCTGTGAAAGGCATGTGACCTAAAGAAGAAGAAAAAAAATTGCCTCCTTTTTTACAGAAACTGAGATCTCTCAGCACTTCTGAAGTAGGACGCTGGATCCCTCAGATAAACAATGAAGGGGAAATGGAAGCCTTAAGCAAAAAGCCAAGAAATCTGATAAATATTCGCAGCCAATTGGGATCATGCAGACCTCAAATATATCATTTCTATTTTTTTCAGGAATAGGAGGTTTGCAGCCTGGGTGGACTGCATGGTGACAGCAACCTTGGCTCACTTTGGTACACAGACCCTCCCCTGAAGGCGTCAAAGCTCTATTAAGAACTTGCTGTAGTTTGCAGGTGTAGCTCAGTGGTAGAGCTGGCCTAGCACAAGCAGGGTCTTGGATTGGATTCCCACTACCACTAAAGAAAGGTAATAAAAATAAGAATGATACTATTATCTGGGCATGGTGGCACATGCATGTAATCCCAGCAGCCAAGGAGACTGAGGCAGAAGGATTGTTAGTTCAAAGCCAACCTCAGCAAAAGTGAGGCCCTAAGAAACTCAGTGAGACCCTGTCTCTAAATAAAATATAAAATAGAGTCTGAGAATATGGCTGAGTTAAAAAAAAATTAAAAAACAAAAGAACTTGCCCTAAGGCCAAAGTTGGGTTACCATGGTTAGGTCACCATGAGTCCAGTCTATCCCACTCCTGTCTTGTGCAGTATGTATCCGAACAGAGAAGTGAGAGAGAGATTAGAGGGGAGAAACAAAGAGGAGAAAAGGGACAATAATGTGCCTGCAAGAAGTAGTGCAGTTTGAACTGGACGTGTGCCTACTTGCTTAATGTCTCTCTTTGACCCTAGTATTGTCCGCAGCTGCTCCTGAAATAAACCAGGAAAGCAGGAAACATAATGGAATAGAAAAAGTCTATCAGGACATCTGACCCAGGGCAAACAATTCAGACATATTTGTTCAAAGTTCTCTCCTCCTCAGCTCACTCTCCTGTTACCAGCAAAGTCCTACTTCACCTTGAAGACCTAACTCATTGTCCCCTGCCTCTGCATACCTTGGGGCCTGGAAGGCCCCTGGGTATTCCCTAGAGTGTAAGACTGTGTTCACATCTGCAGAGAAAATGGTTCACAAATGAGCATTTCTACCCAAGCCATAAACCAAATTAAAAAATGACTGAATCAAGACTCCATGCAACCGAAGGTCTATTTTTCAGATCAATCTCCTTAAATATTCTAAAATCAGAGCACTGCAATGGCTTATAAACAACAGGCACTTAATAAAACTTGCTGGCTGAATATGTGCTATAGGATCAAGCATCGATGATGAAATGCATGAGTATTCTACAGTCCTTCTGCTTCATTTCGTTTTGTGTTGATGTACCTCTCCTTGTCAAAGGTTTGAGAATTTACCAAGAACCTTAGGCTTGCAATCAGAAGACCCATGTAAATTCCAAGCCAGTATAGTCACTTACTAACACTGCGAGCTTGGCCAAATTGTTCTATCTCTCAGTCTTAAAACTTGGATAAGAGTAATTGCCCCAATTAGGTCACAGGTTTTATATGAAAATAAAAAGTAACAATCATCAGGAGATTACTTTTCAAGCAGCAAATCACTATCTAATCTGTGAATAGGAAATCTAAGTTTTATGCCATAGGTCACTCTTGTCTTCTGCCAGCTGCCAGCTTATGCCACTCTGAGGGCTCTCCTAAATTAAAGAAAAAGAACTAGAGAAAGGTGAAAATATTTGTTTAGATAATAATTTGATGATATATCATTTCAATAGGATCTACACAAATATCTCTAGACACTCATCCTTGACTCTTAAGGAGGTTTTTATGCAATGGGTTCCCTCATCTGGTAAAGTTTTCTCAACAAATGAGAGAATGGGACACTGCTTATATAGAGAAAAAGTCCAGGATACAGAAGATTCCAGCATCATATATAACTAATAGTCCCTTTATGTTTTACAAAGGTGCTCCTGTTGTACTTTGCATATGAAGATTTACCATTCCTGGAGTAAGAATACATAAAACAGAACATCTGTGGAGGTGAGAATGGGGGTTCAGGGAGATGTTGTCATAGGGCTCAAAGTTTCAGTAGAGAGGAATAAGAATTTTAAATGTTCTCATCACCAAAAAAATGATAAGTATGAGGGGTTCATTGATTTGATTTAGCTTTTCTTTATTTTTTTATTTAGCCTTCTGATATATAAGAGATAAACATTATATGGTACACTACGACGAATCAAAACAATTTTTGTCAATTAAATGAATGAAGATGCTAATTGAATAAAAAACAAATTCTTCATTAAAAGTTGGGAAGGCATATAGAATCTAATAAAAAGGGAGAATGTTTTTAGACAAATAGGAATTTATGAATAATTTATATTGGTCAGTCATCCATACAGCTCTGTACTGTACCATGTAGATGGCAAAGGGTTACCAACATCTAGAATTAACCATGACCTTTATCTGTCCCTTCTCTATGAGTAGAGACATACAGAAGTGAAATCTGTCCTAGGTTAATTATTCATCAATCAGTTTTATCTCAATGGTTTTGCAGTTTGCAGATTCCTGCAGCAGATCACATGAAATATGGTTCTCAGAGTTAGTGCTTTTTAAATTTTACATAATGCATTATATAGTATATTATATAGTATACTATAGTGCATTATAATTTCAATAAGTACACTATAACATTGGGGTTTCTTTCGACATCAATCATACATGTATGGAATAAAATTTGCTCCACTTCAGCATGCATGCTTTTGAGTGGCAAGTCAGCATGGCTCACATCCGGGAGACACTGTAGCTGCCCCACTGCCCCCTGCAATGCATTGTGGTCTTTTGAGCAGAGGATGACTTGTGAGACTATTTCTTATGATTCCCATGATCCCTCGCTGCATAAGGGGCCACTGAATTCAACAGGGAATCCAAACTGTGTAAATTAACAGATCCAAGTCTTTTGATTGTTTACCATTTTATAGGACAGGCTTGAGTAAAGATGATAAATAAAGTTCCAGACTTTGGGAGAAAGAATGGACCTCTTAGCACAAAGACAACTAACTTCCTCATTCAACTTTTCTCCTATTTTGGCAAGAAAAGTGGAACATCTTTAAAACCACAGAGGCCTATTATTGTCCCTGGAGATTAATGAAAGAATCAGAGAAATCCTAAAAGCACGAGCACAAGAGGCTAAAGAGAAGAAAAAAGGTGGGAGGGTTATGGCTTTACAATAACAGGCAGAAAAACAAAGGTTTCTTAGGAAAGATCTTCAACTTTCAAGTCAATTAAGGCCTACAGGCAAATGACATGTATGTTGTCATCCTTCCAGAATAAAGAAGTGTCAGAAAATTCCACTTGGTGGTGAGTGGTCAGGTGTGTTATTCAACACTACACCTTACAAATTTGGGAAAGAATATGTGAACACCGTTCTGTACATAGATCAAACCATGTCCTTATTTCTCAGGGAAAATAATTTGAAACTAAAGCCATCAGCTGACTTGACTCCCAAGAAGGACTGGCTATGAACTTCTTCCAACCTCTTTATTGGTATGCTTTTCTTGGACTTTCAATTTATTATCAATCATTTTCCTGCTCCAAATCCCTGGGTGAATCATCAGTGGCATCAATTGTTATTAATCTTTGGTGGCCATGTCGATGACAGTCACCGCACACATAAGCCCACACAAAGGGTACACATAATAGAGAGGCATTAGGCCTTGGTAGACAAGGTAAGTCTGCAGAAATGAACGGGCTGATTGTCACAGTTTTAATAAAAGCACAAAGCCCCCTTATCTGTACTATAACTTTTTTACTTTGCACCATACAGGGAAACCCTTTCCTTTTGGTACCAGTTCAATTTTCAATTCATAGGACTTGAGGGAAGATAAATCTTTCACTGAGGAATAGAGGAAATGGTATCAACTTTGAAACACTCCTTGCTGGGATCCTATTTTTTTTTAAAAAGAAATTCCTCCAAGCACTGACCTGAGCACAGCTCATGAGCATACTTTAAAAGTAGCCCAGATGTGACATTTAACTAGTTACTAAGATGCACCTTCAGACAGAGCCAAATAGCTCATAAAGGGACAAAGCTCTTGATTCAAGTTTTATTAGTTCTATTTCTCACCAACTGAAGTGCTGGGACTTAAGCTCAATTTATATAACTTGCATCACTAGGAGCTTGGTGTAGAAATTGATCACACCCTTCCCGGCAGAAAGCAGCAGCAGCATTCTGGAAGATTCCACCTAAGTAAGGACTTGAAATGCTTTTCCTCTGGGATGGGGACTGACTGATCTTCAATGTGCAAGGTCCTCATCAGAGCCCAGAAAATGACTTTCTTTGTTTGTCGTTCCTGAGTTTTTGCTCGGCTCTTCTGTCTTGCATCCCAGTACTTCTTCCCTAAAGCCCTTTCATTTTGGAACCTGAGTCCCTGGTACATGCAATTGGATATCCTGCTGCCACTCCTCCAGAGGAGCTGTTTGACCATCTCTGCTTGGGACTTCCTCCTGTTGACCCCCTACTGGGATAAGTAAGCCCTGAATGTCCAGGACACTGGTGGCCAGTGCTCACTGTACTTTCTACATGTGCCTTTCCCTGTACTTAGTGATCTGAGAATTTCACTCACTTAGTGCTCATCCTAGAATAATTGACCCTAACTAGTCCTTGCTCCTGGATTCTTGTCCTGACCATCTTCCAGACCTCTTGATCTCAACTCTTGCACACTCCAGCTTGTTTCCCTACTACTCAGGCTCTAGTTGATAACAGAGGACAGCTTTTATTCCCTGATTATCAATTTGTTTTCTCTACCCTAAGGGTAGGAGTCATCAAGAGGGGAATTCCCAAGCAATCTTGTCCATGCTTAGAATAGCCAGAGAGCTGTAGACCCCTGCTTGGATAAAACAATGTGCCGACCAGGAGATGCGGGCCTTCCCCAGCTGAGATCAATAGCTCCATAGATGAAGCAGAGGTAATTCCTTTGTGTGAATGATTTCTAGCCTTCATAGGAGTGGTCCTCATGACTTTCTTTATCATTTAACACTTTCTAAAGGTCTACTGGGAGCTAAGCCCGAGTAAAGAATGGAAGTTAAAAAAAAAAAATTTGCTATTAGGCACCTATCTTTTATCAGACACTTCACACTGATCATCTCTAATGCTTCCAAAACACTCAAAGGGAATTAATGTTCCCATTTGACAAATGAGAAAACAAACATAAGTTTCTCAAGTTATGACACTAAGAGGAAGAATACAATTTCAGACTCAATTCTATCTATCCCTGAAGTCCAATTTCTTCCCAAATACTACAATGAAATACTTCACTCATTCATCAATCCATTCATTCATTCGTTCATTCATTCAGCTGACAAGCGTTCTGAAGAGACTGCTGCAGGCCTGGGCCTCTGCTAAGGTCAGTGTGAGAAGACCCTTCACTAAGAATGGCAAGGTGGCTTTAGAGGACCTCAGTGGGGAAGCCCTTAGAGGGCTTTAGAATGTCATCATCTCTGTGTAGCATCAAGCAGAATATATTTTACTCCCTCCTAATTAATCATAAATGTACAATGCATTAACCCATCACAAGGATTAAGTAGTTGCCAAGGGAATGAAGCTCCTAAAGATGAGGTTGTTCTCCTTATTTCTGCTAGGTGATGCAGATTAAGAAAAACTGGATAAACCTAAAAGGTAAAATGTTCCTTTTTGTAGAAGGCTCTGTGTAGACCTGTGGGCTAAAGACTCTAAATACCTTCTTGTTGTTTTAAATTAAAAGGAATATAAAAGCAGACTATTTAGGAAAAATATGCAAGCATGAAATACAAAAAAAATAAAAATAAATAAAGAAAAAGACAAGAGAAGAGAGGAGCAAAAGGAAAGGAAAAGAAAGGGGAAGACTTCCATCCAAGCCAGTTAAGAAATTTCTTGGATACAGTAAGATTAACTACTGAGTGTCTCAAGTAGTAAAATACTTATTTACTGCTTATTCTTAGAAACTTTTTCTTAGAAACTTTCATTTGCATTATTTTTTGTTCCATCTCTGCAGTGATAAAATGGAATGAAAGGAATAGAAAAGGATGAAACATTATAGGTTGAATGACTTTTTAAATATGATTTAAGCACACACACTCCCCATATAAAGAAATGGACATACAGCATGGTCACACTCACCACGAGGTTTAGTCTTTTCTTTGGTCCTCTTGAACTCTTACTAGTAATTTAGGATTTAGTTATCCTTATTTAAAAATTTTTCCACACGTGGAACTTCTCTGTTGGATCCAAACTACCCAGCAGAATAGGTATGTAGCAGAGTTTGGGACATGGCAGGAGAGTTGACTAAGAACTCATGGAAATGAACTGCATGAAATATAACACTCAACAGGAAAACTGAATCCCATTAGGGATTTTAATCCCAGGCTCAGAGTCCAGGGGATCCATTACACCCTTCATGTGTTGCCAAAAACCAGGAACCAGAACACAGTAAAATAGAAAATCCTGAATGATATTGGTATAATCTGGTTCCCAAGGGGTAGAGAAGAATATCGCCTCTGCGACATGCCACAGGTATGCTGTGAACAAATGATTCTATGGTTCAAAACAGTCCCTTTCTTCAGATACATATGCTTGTTCATTTATTAAGAGATCTGAGAAGACCGATAATGTTCAATATTGTTTTTCACTTAGCTCAGTCTTTGTCCAATGTATTTGATTACAGATCAGTTTCTTTCTAGAAACATTCATAATGTTCCAGGGAATATGGTTTAAAAAATGCTGGTCAAAGCCAATTTACATTTTACTGATAAGGAAACTGAGCCACAGCCTGCAAAGTGAATGTCAATATCATGAGAATCTCAGATGGTAAGCTTTGCCTGACTTCAGTACAAAATGACAAAATCTCATTTGAATGTATGTGTGTCCATACAAATTAAAACCCAGATGCTATTCTACAGAAACTTTTAATAGGGTCATTTCTGAGTAGGATTTCTGGTGATTTTTTTACTTCTTTTATTATTCCAAATTCTTTTTCCAGTCAATACATATTACCACAGCAGTCAGAAATACATGATAATACATGCAGATTATATTTGTGATATTGTACCTAGGCACTGAACTTATGACACACTTTGAGACCCAGATTACCCATGTCATTTATTTTTATAAAAAGTTCTTCAAGATGCCAGCAAGGTCCAGAGTAGTAGACCATAAGAAGTTTCATTTGGACAAGAGTATCGTCACTGACACATTTTCCATGTATCATCTTTTGGCAAACAAGTAAATGTTCTCCCAGAGGGCACACTTGTGAATTACTCAGAGTAGCTGGGGGGCAGGGGCAGTTCCAGTTCCCTAATGACCTTTTTCTGGTGTCTCAATCCAAAGTGAGGTTTTAAAAGATATGACCCAGAATTGAGAGGGGAGACCTTGGTCCCTGAGCTCCTGATGCTGCCTCTGGAAAGGCCTTTTGGGGTTGACTGTCCTCACCTGTGCAAAGGATGCTGGCTTGGAAAGGGTGTCAGAGGAAGGACACAGAGGAGACTGGATTCTGCAGAAATGGGGAGGAATTACATTTACATTGTTTATTGTTCCAGGTAAGTAGCTAGGATCCTTACGTGTGCACTTAATCTTTCTTATATCAGGTGAGATGATATTGTTCCCTTCCTTGTACGTAGGAGAAAAGTGAGGCTCAAAAAGGTTATCCAGCTGGAACAAGGTCTCAAAGCTGGCAATGGTGGAGTCTGAGATGCAGCCTCAGGTCTCCCTGGCCTTGTACCTTGCCAAAAGCTTTTCTTACAGTCAATCCTTAAGTAAGTGTTCAGGCTGGGTGCTAACTAGGCACAGGGGAGTGGTTTCATTCCGTTGCTGGGAAATTCTTCCTATGTAAACTAGAAATCTGGCGCCTTTCAACCAATTCCCATTGGTTTTACTTTTACTTTGGGGAGCAATTAGTTTAGAAGCATTTCTATATTTCTCATATCCATAAAAGAGAAATGTACAGAGATGCCACACATATTTACAACCAACTTCCCTGTTGTCTCATGTATGAAAGAGCAAAGGACAAAATGGAAAAGAGGTGTAAGAGTCTGAAGACCTTCGTTTTAATCCTGACTGAGTCACTTTACTACCTAACAACTGAAGCTTTTGAGAAAAATTCCTTAATCTGCCTCAACCTCTCCTTTTTCTTCTGTAAAATGGAGTTCATTATGCAAATATTTCACCTGTTGTTGGGGCTCACCAAGTATAAGAACACATTTAAAACTGCCACATAAATGTAAGTTGCTTTTATTGTTTCTCACCTAGTATATGGGTTAATCACGTAACTAATTGTTTCACATATGCAAGGCATAAAATGCCTCATAATACGTGTTCTTGGCAGTAGGATTTGGTAGAGGGTCCTGTAGCTAGTGTAGATGACTGAGTCTGCTGACACATAACCTGACTAACTATTTTAGACTGGTTCATGTTTATGAAAAGTAAAATCACTACGAATAGCCCAAAGGCCAGGGTTTCTCATATGCCTTGTATTTATACATATGTTTATTTTCAAGACATTGTAGAGGAAGATGGAGGAAGAGTATTGGTGCAAGAGGAGAGTTTATTTCATGAAGGCTGAGCCATGCCAATGCCTCTAATACTGGTCAGTTCCCAGGAGGGCAGACACATGATCACACCTCATTGAGATTACATTTGAAGAATTATATCTAGATCTTCCCATGCGTGGTGCAGCCTATGTCAGTAAGTCAGAGCTGTCCTCTGGGTTCACATGTGAACAAATGAACCTCCCCACAGACAAGATCACTGAATATTTTCCAATTCATGCTGATGAGAAGGCCAGATGTAGCAGTTCCCTATCTGCCACTGGCTATGGAGTCACTGATGCTGGGTGCATATGGCATCATTTATGCCCTCACCTCCATTCAATGTGTTATGTTATCTCATGGTTTCTGAGGGCCTTTCCTGTCCCTGGGGGTGTATATGAGATGAGCTCTGCCTCTTATCTGAGAGTCAGGAACATTATCTGAACAGCTGCCGGCTGTAGAAAGACTGGTGTCAAAACAAATGCACTGGTTGAAATGCTATTTTTATGAGAAACAAACACAAGTGCGGGCACATGCATGTACGTGCACACACACACACCCACCCACACACACACACACACACACACACACACACACATGTTCATGGAATGAATGATCTGAAAGGCTGCTGAAGCCCACACCACAAGCTCTTGCCATGCTAACCTGATGTTCTATGACCTATGCTGCCCTCCCTGTCTGATGATCTGCCTGCCCCCCATCCTGGACTTGTGGGCAAGGAGCCTTCTGCAGCAGCTTGGAGAGGGAGGGCTTGGGGTGTCCGTGAGCCAGTCACTTGGAGGCACTGGAAGCTGCCTTTGAGTTGGAAGAATCCTTTCTTCAGCAGGCAAAGTGGCCTTTATTGCTGGCATGAAGGAGGAAGGGGCAGGTGGAAAAAAAAAAAAAAAGCAATGACACAAAGGTTGCTTGTCACTAGGCAGAGGAAGAGAAGAGCTTCCCATTCTCCTCCAGGCTCTGGCCTCAGATGACAGCTGAGCATAAGTGGAATCAAATCAGCTTTTAGCTCTTCGTCGGCACCCCCAGAAACCATGATATAGCTTCCACTCGAGCTGTCAGTCAGGCCCAAGCACTCAGTAAATGCCCATGATTAGCGCCTTCCTCAATTGGGAGTGTAAATGGAGACTCGTAGCTCACTCAAAGTAGCTGGAGCTGCACACCCATTATTTCTACAGAGCCAAATGTAAACAGAAAATGAATGTTTCTGCACACTCTCCCAAGTTTTATTTCCTCTGCTAAAATGCTGCGGGTGGGGGAATGGATCTCTTTTGCTCTTATGATCGCTTTCCATATTTGAAATGATCTATATGTTTGACATTCCACCAAATGATTCTCAAAGGGAGACAATGAAAGCCCCCTTACCCCCGTTTGTCAGTATTTAAGGCTTAATGAACTCTTGGCGAGTTCTCTCCTCCCAGAGCTGTGTGTTTATTATTGCTGCTTAATAGTGATCTGTCCAATGCTCCAACGTGCCAGGAAGCCTTGCTCATAACCAAAAATAGATAGTAACTAGCTGGTTAATCTACAGAGAGGTTTTTCTGGAGATTGCCACATTCACTAAGAACTACCAAACCCAGCTGTGCTCTTTATATTTAAATCCCAGGCATTCTCCAATGAGAGGGAGCACAGGGTCCAGCCTGCCCCTGCCTCCATCTCAAAATAATCTCCCTCAGCTGTGCAAGAATCTGGACCCAGAGAAGGACATTCAGAGCTCTAAGCCTTTGGGTGCAAAAGATTCTCTACAAATGCACATTCAGAGTAAACAAAACCCATCAGGCCCCTGCTAGAGTCCGACGCCTGATTGCGCTAAACACATCACGCTGGAATCTGCAATTGGCAAAGTAATTGGCGTTATTACAGCTGATGGGGAATTTCTGATGCTGCCCGAGCTCTCTTTTGAAATAATACTCAGCCATTTAATTTGTCCAGCTCTCGTTTAGCTGATTGCTCTTTTCTGCTGGAGTTTATCAAGAATGAAGCACGCTGCCTCTCTAGACGCCTGCAGGCTGAGATTTCACAGGCCTTTCTTGCTGGAACATCACCCCCTCCTCATGCCCACCCTCTGCCTTAGGCCACTGTTCACAAGATGCCAATAATGCCATAGGTGCCAGGTAGGTGAATCCAACCGATTGAGTTCAAAGCCATCTACATTGGGTTATAATATCCAGCAGGAACTGAAGTTTTACTATGAAATCATTGTGAAAGACAAATAAACCTTCAAATATTTGATTGTCCCTGAAAAGGCTC
The DNA here is from genome assembly GCF_045843805.1 of Urocitellus parryii. Classification (NCBI taxonomy): domain Eukaryota; kingdom Metazoa; phylum Chordata; class Mammalia; order Rodentia; family Sciuridae; genus Urocitellus; species Urocitellus parryii. The sequence goes on from NC_135543.1 coordinate 28,263,623, forward strand.
ACAAAACTTTTTTTTAGTTCCAAAAAATAAGAGAAGTCATAGAAGATCTCTTCAGTGTAATCCCAAGGCCAGGTTAAATTAACAAAGTTGCAGAATTTGTATGCATGCATTTTTATTAAGGAGTCTTATAGACTTTGGGCACACACACAGCCTTAGAATGGGGTCCACCAATAATTATCAATCATCTGCTCTTTTGCTAGAAGCTCACAGACTCTTTTTTACGCAATGCTCATCCTCCATTCCCCTTTTGGTATTTTTGTTCCTCCCCAGATCAAGGGTGGGAAAGCCAAATTTAGCCAGCTGTGTTTTCTCACAATTTGGATAAGGCTGGTATCTGGGCACAGACCTCTCTTTTTCCCATCAGCCAGCTACTTGCCCTGTCAGCACGTCAGCAATGGACTGCGTGCTGGAAACAGGAGTCTGTAGGTCAGCATGGCTGTGTTTTGCAGGTGCCATGTCATTCAAATAGTCCATTAAATCCAGACCCCACATGTTCCTGGAATCATCTCTTGTTTTTTGTTTGTTTAATGAATTTAGGGGTGGGAAAACGCATTGCATAGAATCCTAAAAAGTTCCCACACCCTAACATGACCTTCCTGGGCAGGACCCATTCTGATGCCCTTTGATACAGTTCAGCACTGATGTTTCTGGGCAATAAATCACTTTTTCTGGTTTTTGTTCTGAATATCCACCAGAAACATTCTGAGGATCACTGTTGGAATAAGGCAATACTCTGGTGGCTGAAAAAGCTCTTCATACATTTGTGAAAATCATTTTTAATACTTTATAGCATTTTAAAATACTTTTCTAGCTATTCTCATCCAGGAGTAAAAGATAAGGGGTTAATTTCCAAAGTACCCCAGGAGGCCAAGGAGGAAGCAATCAATGAGGGTGCCTGTGGGTGCTCTCCTCTTCCTGCCCAACAATGCCTATCTAGTTGTTAGCCTGTTCTCTGTTCTTCTCTGTCTCTGTCCTATTTATCTCCTGGTGTCATTTTCCCAGGGCCCTGGTGTCTGCCGTTGCTCACTTCAAATGGCAAGTGACACAAACAGACTTGTGAAAGGGCAGATGGATTTAGACTTTGTTTTCAGTTTGTGGCTTTTGGGGTTTTTCCCCTCTTGGGAAATCCCAAACTCTAATCAATATTGCTTGGAAAACTGCAATCTGTGATCTAACCGACTCCAGCAGTCCACAATCAATTTCAATTATGTAACTTATAAGAGTACTAAGAATTACAGTGCACATTTATGGAGTGCTTACACATGTCAGATGCTGTTCAAGGGCCTATCCTTTTAATCCTCCTCAAAATCCCATGAGGTAGGTATCCTTGTTCTATTAAAGAGGACCCTGAGCTATGTCAAAGTCAAACAACTTTACGGAGGTCACATAACCAGGATAGCACAAAGTTGTGATCCAAAATTATCAGTTTGGGTCCAGAATTGGTGCTCTCAAAGACTGAACTACGAAGCAATGGGAAATGTTCTCTGTGCTCAAGGGAACAGCAAGGTGGGAGAGATTTATGTTTTGTTACTAACCAAGCATCATTTTTTTTACTATTTATAGTAGTAAGGATTACAAGAATGTCACTCAAATTTCTTCTGTCCTGTGTAGCATTGGCTTGGGTCACCTGCTGCAAACATGGGTCCTGCCAGAAGCTCTGAGAAACATTTTTAGGAAGGTAGGGGAGATAAAAGGAAAATCAAGTGCAGAACTGGTGAGGGTGAGGAAGAGGGTGGCAATTCTCAGGGAAATAACAGAATTGTTTGTAGATGGAACACAGACTCCCAACAAGCTAGCAGATGGCTGGAGGAAGCTGCTTGAGATCTTCAAGCTGTTCAACTAGGAGGTCCCTCTCCTGCATCTGTCCTCTGACACCCCTCAATCGGTTCTTTTGTTTGGTAGAAGATAGAGGAGAGGGATTGAATAGGTGGATAGGAGGACAAGAGGGTGGAAGGATCAGCCATGCAGTAGGGTTAGACAGAATTTCAAAACTGAGTTGCTCATTTGCTGGAGAAGTGAGCCTTGTACTGTTTCTATGGTAGGTTTGGGACCGTCTGGCTGAAGGAATTACAAAGATACCTTTTCTTCAGGCCTAATGCTGTTTTTATTCCCCACCCACCTTAGTACTGGGGATGGAATCCAGGGCCTAGTGTGTGCTAGGCAAGTGCTCTACCACTGAGTCACATCTAAAGGTAAATCTGCATTTACTCTATACCAGTCATTCTTGGACCTTGACATATAGAGAGCAAAGTCACCCATCACACTAAAATTTCAGGCACAGGAAAATATGATCCAGGCCTAAATGAAGAGAATTACAGAAGAAAATATAAGAAGTTCAAATATAGGTCCCTTTGCCAAAAGGACTGAAGAGGAAAACAAGAACAGAGGGGCCAGAAACAAGTAGACAGTGGAAAGAGTCATAGAATAATTAGGGCTTTGGAGTCTCAAGGGGTCACAAAAATCACTAAATCCTATGTCCTTGTTGCTAAGGTTTTATGTTTGTTTTTGTTTGGCAGAGGAGAAAGCTATAGTTGAAAGTGAGTGTTCTTCGATGTTAATTCTTATTGGTTGGCCTCACCTTCTTTCTATTTCTATGCTGAAAACTTGAGTTTAAATCAGATTTTGAAAGTCTACATCATATTTAAATGTACTAGCAGAGATAACTTATATTGATTTCTTTGATAAAGTGGAAAAACATCTCTGCATATGAATCACTCCCTTCTCTTCCAACCACCCACCTGCCATTTATCAATTTTCCTGCATGTGAACATCAGCATGAAGTTAGGCCTACCTGCACAAGACCCTCAGATGATCAGAATGTCTTGGGTGTAAGAAGCAAAATATTCACTGAAGTCGAAAGAGAGTTACTATCCCAGGAGAGCTTATTAATACTTAAGAATATTCCACTGAAATGTCACATTCACTGGAAAACATCGGGAGAACTTCTCTTTGGGACCAAATGCCAATTCTGGTTTTTAAAAAATCCACTAAAAAAACTATCAAGACAGGCAGTGCAAAAAGTGTATATCTGGAGAATGAAATTGGATTTCATATAAGAAAATTAACAGTGCTAGTTTGGGTTTCAGTGAGAAGTGAGTGTATGCACATGAGAAAATATTTTTGTTAAAACTACTCTGTTAGGGGGCTGGGATTGTGGCTCCATGGCAGAACCCTTGCCTCACACGTATGAGGCACTGGGTTTGATCCTTAGCACCACGTAAAAATAAATAAATAAAATAAAGGTACTGTGTCCATCAAAACTAAATATATATTTATTAGCATCGTAGATATAATTGAATGGGTTGTTTAAGGAATTATGGGAAGAAAGCCATGTTTAGCATAGGTATCCTAAAAGTGGCAGAAAAGATATATTTACTGGTAGAATTATTTTTTTAAAGAAGGAAAACTTTAACAATATGAATCTTCAATATAGGCTCACAGAAGAAAAAGACAAAGAAATAGTCCAAACCCCATTCCTGTATTAAAACTAGAAAAGCCCAACACTGGATAACTAGAACAGAGATTCTCAAATGATCTTGGGTGAAAGACCAGATTTTTATTCCAATGCATATTTTGTATGAATGTTTTAGTTAAAGGCTAAACTGTGACATGCTTGGGTATCTTGACAACATCAAATTGCTATGACAGATTTTAATCTCTTTCTCTAGTTGCTAGATGTATGTCATGGCCAACCAATGGCAGACACTTGACAGCCACCCTGGTTTGCAGCTCATTTTCTGTATATAATTGAACAAGATACCAAAGGTAGGTGGCACAGATGATCAAAGGTAAGATAAAAGGTCTTAGCTAGGGAGGTTCATGGGATAGACCTCCTTTTAAGAGACACAGCAGTAGGTGACATTGGCCACTTACATGCATTCTCTTTCTGGGATAGTGTCATAAAGTTGAATCTTTTCGTGAATATCTTTTAGACCCAGAAAGAATGTTATGAGAACAACTGGAGGAGACCCTAGATTTAAACATCCTCACTGGCTTGTTTACGATCTTGGGCAAATCTCACTGGGTGAATGAAAATAGCAGGGGATGGGCACAGGTATGGAGTTTATGAAATCCATGTAGCCATACTTCCTATGTCTAGAAAGGGGAAAGGAAGGCATCAGACCACAGGGTTGCTATGGAGATTGGATTCCAGGGGCAAATGAAGCCACAGCACACTCCTGGCATAGGGATCACCTGGCATGGGGATCACCTCACATAGGGATCACCTGGCACAGGGATCACTCTTTGAATGGGAAGTCCTCCCTCTGCTTTCCTCTTCCACACTTCCTTTCTGTTTCAGTCTTTATCCAGAAAATGAGGAGCCCAATTTAAACCCTGGAAAGCTTCAGAAAATACCATTATCTAGACCCCATCCAGAGCAATCCAAGCTAAACCCCTGGGGTTAGGCCTGGGCTACTCTAAATTTCACAAGCTCCCCTGATAATTCCTTTCTGCAGCTGAGATATCCTTCAGTTTTCAAATGCAGGGAGCAAGGTGGTGAGAAGAAACAAGGAAGCACTGGGAGAAGCCCTTGCTTCTGCACTGCCTGAATTGGGAATGGTTCTTCCCAAATGCTTGGGACTATCAAGTGGTGAATTCAAGACAAGCCATCTTTGTGGCTGGATGTCTTGTGCCATCTACTTCTGTCTCAATTTAAGTTTCCTCCTTGGTAGATGGGGCAGCCACCACCACCATGACTCTCCCTATAAGAGTCTGGGAAAGAAAGGGATGAGAACGATAGAAATTCTTTGCCAAGATAAAAGAGTCTGAAATGCTCTGCAGCAATTTTCTGTATTAGTATAAGTAAGATGTAGAATTTGCTTTTTCTTAGAGTCTGAAAACACAATGCAATATGCACAAAGGAAGATGGAGCTGTTTGTCTTGGTTCTACCAAAGCTCAGGCAGGATTTGACTTATCTTAACCATGGAGCTGAAGTCTAATATATGGTGGCAGATCATAAGTGGTTCAGACATTGGAGCCAGAGCCCTGGGTTCAAATCCCACTTCTGCCACTTATAGGCTTAGTGGCCTTAACTTATCTGGGCTTTCCTGATCTTTCTTATAAAATGGGGCTATTGTAATTAACTGGTTTACAAAGGACATATGAGGATTGAATGAGTGGGTGTATGAAGAATTCAAAAAACACCTTCTGGCCCACTGTACCTTTGCAGTGAGGCCTTGGCATGAGCATATTCAAGCAAAGGCAGTATGAACACATACTAACACTCACTTCAGTTGAGTCCAAGAGGTACAGGAAACTCCAGAGTTACCATCTTTATAGCTGTTGGAACTGAACTTAGAGGAGACTGATGATGTCCACTTAGGATAAAATCAAAGAATGGTGATATGCTGCTCTGAAAAACATGATCAACCCTAAAAGAATAAGAAAGCTGGGCCCTCTGGGATATAATGCTAAAAGGAGAACCTCTCAGAAGACTGTACCTCCCCAGCTGCATCTGCTACTTCTCCGTGTGGGAGCACCTCTGCAGCAAACAAAAATACGAGATACAAAAATGGAGGCTTGGCTCCTGCCAGGGCTCTGGCCTTCATTTTTGTTGGGAGATGATCACAGCTGGGGTTTCTTTCGACTCAGAAACTCTAGGCATACCTTCCTAAAAAAAAGCTTCTCTTCACAGAATCTCTGGGAGTTCTGTAATTAAAATTTCTGTGTGAAGATGCATGGAGCCAGGATTTGCTGCAGGTGGTTGTGTCCCCTGGTGATCACTGAGTAGGATGGACCATGGGGCCTGAGGAGAATGGAGTAAGGGTTCATCTGGGGAGGACAATGTCCTTCTCCTTTGGATGCTGGGTTATAATCATTCTTAACTCAGGAGTGAACAGTGCCTTTCTTCTGCACCCCTGTTAACAGCACCTCCATTTCTCCATCCAGGCAAGCAGTCCCTGGCTCAACTGATCCCACCTCCAGATCTCATATTCCTTCTCTTGGCAGCATCTCCAACATCATAGTCAGTTTCATTCCCTATATTTTCCCCTATGGACCAATGGCAAAGCCTTAGGGATGGGCCCCCTCTTCATCTCATTACACCAACCACCAACAAAGTGGTCTCCTAGTGTCACATTTCTGACTCTTGCCTGTTCTCAGACTTTTAATGGCTGAAGTATGACTCCCACTGTTCTTCAGTTGAATGCAAATTCCAACCTATGGATCCTGATTCAAAACAATTGTAAAATGGTGGGTTGAGATCATCTGAAAAAATCTGAATATGGACTGGGTGGAGAAAATACTAAGGAATTGCTGTTGATTTTTATAAGAGTGATGATGGCGTATACAGGTTTAAATAAAGAGATCAATCAATCAATCAATCACTTATTGGTTTAGATAAGCTTACTCAAGTATTTACTTGAGTAAAGTGGCATGATGCCTGAGATTTGTTTGAAAATACTCCATCCAAAAAAGTAAATTATAAACCAAAGTAACTGGGAATGGAGATGAACTAAGATGGGCAAGATGGTATTGGTTATTGAAGCTGGCCCTGTGGTATGGAGTCAGATCATTTGACACGGACTTTGTGAACTGGTAATTAAATCACTGTTAGCTTAAAAATTGGTCATGACAGGAACACGTACACCACAAAAGTCAAAAAGTGCTACCCAAGTGGGCTTTTGTAGCAGCATTCTATTGAAGTTGGATAGTAGATATATGGATTTATTTTATTTTCATACCTACTTTTGTGCATATTTGAAAACTTCAATAATATTTATTTACTTTTTGAAGTTAAACTACTTTTCCAGCCTCTCAGATCTGAAATTTGGCCCCACTGTAATTTCCAGGTTATTTCCCACAGGGCTCCTCTGAGGCAGACAAGTCTGCTGAATACACCCAGGCACTGCCACCTTGTTGTGACCTTCATCCAGGCCTCCCCTGCTCCAGAAGAAGTTCACCATCTCGATTCTACCTTGCCCAGGTGCATGCATCTCTACCTGGAAGACTCCCACACTTGCTCCATGCAGATAAAATTTCTCCTTCATCTGAAATTTTGAATTAACTTAACTGGTACTACTCTCATGGATGGAATAATTAAATTTATCGTACATGCCAGGCCTCCTACTAAGTTGCTCTTAGATGCATTGTCTGACTGAATCTGCACAACAATCAATGAGATAAGCCCACAAAACAGTTTTGCTTAATAAGAAAATTGAGGATCATAGTCATTAGATAGCTTTCCCAGGGTCACAAAGTTGACACTGGTGCCAGAATGTTCCAGAACTGTCAACTGGTAGGGAAGGGTCTGTGCATAGCAGGGAGCCCACACAAAGGTATGGCCTGAATACTTGTTGAATAAAATGGCAACTCAGTGACTGAGAGCCCTGTTTTCTCTACATTGGAAATGTTTTCCTGTATGTCACACGTTATTCTCTTCTCACCTTTCACATCAATGTGCCCTTGGCCATAATTAACAATTAACATTTTAGAAACTCATTAAAAATGGCTGCCCTTCACAGACCGCTCTCACACTGGTCCCATCCTTGAAGTACTAGTCCATTTTTCATCTCCTCTGAGATGAAAGGAAGTTTACATAGCAGGGAATACCGAGACTTTTAGCCCAGTCTCTCTTTTGTAAGGGATGCTTCTCCATAAGGTCACTTTTCCAACACTATGGCTGGGCACAGGGAGCCCACAACTGATTGGTCCCCATGCTGGTTATTTCTTTATCATACCCCCACCCAGGGCCCTCATCAGCATGTGCAGAAGTTGGTGGGCCATCTACTACAAAGTTTCAGGAACCTTCACATCTCTGTAGGAACCAAGAAATAAAAAAAAAAAAATTAAAAAGTGAATTCCAAGAAGCTTTGCATGTTATTTATGTCCTAGATCAGGGCACAGGGTGCTAGCCTCTGCTTGAATGCTCCTCGAGATCTCAGCCTGCAAAAGGCAAGTGAGAAGGGAGTATAAATAAATGATGGTATTGGTAACTAGTACAAGAATAGCCAGTTGCTAGGTGACTTTCCAAGGACATGGGAAGCATGCAAACAAACAAAAAAGAAGGTAATAAAAAAGCATACAAAATATGGCACCAATTTAAAAAATCTGATAGGTTTATATGTCTAGGCAGAACTAAGTGGGAGGATTATAACCCCCAAATGCCATCATCTGTGTTCCTGGGGTGGAATAAGAGATTTGCTTGTATGGTATTTGGTGTATTCTAAGCTTCTACAGTGAACACTTAGAGCTTTTAGGTTAGGGGTCAAGGAATACATGAAAGAGGAGGAGAAAACTTATACTAAAGAGACATGGATGCCAGCTCTTATTCTTCTTGGTGGTGGAGAGGAAGGGTCCAGCAAAAGGAGAAGAGGGTCCTCACTTCCAATTACCCAAAGGCTAGAAGGGAGAGGAATCAAGTGTGTCTGCTGCATCAAAAGGCAAGAACAAGATGTTAGAAGATAAAAGGAGTCATGTTTTGGTGGGTAAACCAAACAAGAGAGAAAAGTCAGGGTGGTTTAAGTGTGAATTTCGGAAGCTTGTACATTTGGGCTTTGAAAACTTGCTGAGAACATTATCACCTCCCTGTCATGGCCTGACTCTAGGAAACAGTTGTAGCCTGTGGCCCAGAGGACAAGCTCATCACCTCTGGGAAGACCGCCCACCACCACCGTACAGTAGCTTAGACAGTGTGGCCTCTCAGGCCCCACCTGCAAAGTCATGTGTTCCTTTCTATGACAGAGCATGCTGCCTTTGGAAACCAATAAGGAAAGGAAGAAAGGCAGATCTTCACTTCTCTACCCGCCTCTGCTCTATCTGGAAGCTAAGAGGACAGGGACCGACAGACAAAACAGCCCAGCCCAATACAGATGCTACTTTCACACTTTCAAAGTCATCAAAGATGAGTGAAGAAATCATAACTATCTTCTTCAAGTGGTTTGCAACACCAACAAACAAACAAAACAGGCATCAAAGGAAGAACAAAACCCATCTACACTCCAGTGATAAGTGTGGACCATGAGAAAGCTGAAAGGCTAGTCACAGTCATCTCAGGGAGGGTTCCTCCTGAGTCCCTTCTGACAGCCAGTGACAGGTCCCGCAAGGAACATGCCCATGAATTATTGCAGGCATCAGGATGCATGGGGCTGTTTTCATCTGAAACCCAGAGAAAGAAAGGGAAAAATAACAACAAAAGCCAACAATTTGGTGCAGTGGGGTTGGAGGGACAGCCCAAACCATGTGGGCAGCTTTGTTTCTATTTGGAAAATCACCCAAAGGATGGTGTTGACTTGGGGCACATCCAAGTGGTTTTGACTTAGGAAAAACACTGGAGCATTAACTTTGATCTGGGCATTTGATCTGGGCATTACATGCTGGCCACAAGGTTCCTAGGACTTCCTGGCCTCAGAACCAGGCATCCTGAGAGTGAAAAATACACATGTATGCTTCCAAGCTCAGGGAGAATATACAGATGGAATAATGTGAAAGGGCTGAGCAGAACCAGGGTACTGGAAACTCTGGGATGCATGTCAGGGAGTGTGGAAACTGTCCTTCCAGGATCCTGCCTGCAAAAATGACAGATGAGCCTCAAACATGTCAAATTTTCTCTTCACTTAATAGTTCACATTAAATCTAATATCTAATGACATATGTAAATGAACATGAGAGAACAGCACCCCAGGAAGAAGCCATGCCCTCCCCTGATGTTCACATATTCACATACACACATGCATGCACCTTCTGTAAACTCAGTCCGCACTATGTACCTTTCCAAGCAGCAAAACAGTATCCCCTTTCCAATGAATTTTCAGACAAAAATTAAAAAGACATCTTCAGCTGGGATGCCAGTGCATATGAATGGAGGTGTGGGGGAGCATGGGATGTGGGCAAATGTTGATTTTCTTCTGCTTTAGCTTCACATTCCCTTAGGTCCACTAGAATAGGTACTTTAAATACCAGTTTTCAGTGACTGGCAAAAAGGCTCACTTGCCATCTATTTCTCCAAACTCCCAGCGTCTCTGACAGAGGATCCACAGACTCTGATAGAGACACTCCACACTGGCACAGGGGTCTGGTTTTTACTTTCACTAATGGTCCTTGATTTCGCTATTCTTCTTCCTCCAGCCTCTCATGGTCCACTCTGTGTCCTTGTTCCCTCCCTCCATGTGATCTAGGGATACTTCCCTTAAGGGCTTTGTCCTCAGTGGAAGGGCACTTAGAGGAAGGAACCCACAAGGGAGAAAGAAGCACAGTGAGGGCACCAGTGTTCTTGCATGTGAAACATGTTTAAAGAAGAAAACATGCCAAATACATGAAACTCTTGCTATTAACAAATTGTGTGCCCTACCTGAGAAGTATGCCAGCATCGGCTGAGAAGACTTTTCCACTAAGGCAGAGCACTATATGATCATAAGGCAAGCACTCGATTGGGGTGAGGGCAAGTTTCATAAGGAAAAGGGACAGGGCCTGAGCACCAAAGCCATGGTTTTTACGGGACTGACCTTTCTATTATGCTGTATTTACACAGTCCCCTCTTCAGGAGGGGACTGGAGCTTCTGTGTGTCTGGTCTCTCTGTGTGTGTGTAGACAATGACTCTCCTTCCAGAGACAGAGAGGATGATTTCCTATTTTCTCCTCTGCTAAGCAGGTCCCAGAAAGCCTCTGCCTGTACCCTCTTGTGGTTGGCCCACGGTGACCTCCAGACAGCATTCTGACAAGAGATAACAGTGGCCCATTTCCTGATCAAGATCAGCAAAACTCAACTGTCTGCCTCTGCAGGAGTCTGAAAATTAACCTCGCCACCAGACCATGACTGCAAGGCATTTGCACATGAAGATTACAGAAATGTGAATATCCTGTCCAAATATAGAAAAATACAGGGGAGGACCCCAGCCCCAGCCCACCCTCTGCCCACTTCAATTCAAACCTCTCTTAAGCTGGGTAACCTACCACTCAACATGCCAAATATCTTGATGTAAAATTTCTTTTGCTATAAAACACCAAGAGAGCAAGAATAGAATGAAGTTGTTCTGTCCACAGTCGGGTGAGACAGGAGCTAGAGGAGTGGAGCTACCAGGTCATTCTCACGGTCAGAGATGCTGGAGGTCCCAGGTGGACATTACTGTCCTGGAGTCAAGTTCATTCACTCATGACCAAATCACAGAACATTTTACTCACTTAAACTTTGGAAAAGCATCAGGGGAACTCACCTGTGGCTGAAATCCTTTGAGGTCACTGGCTGCAAGGTCACTGGCTGTGAGGAGCTGGAAAAGAACAAAGGAGTTTTCCTTAATGATACTTCTCACAGTTTGCATACAGCATCCTCAAGACCTGGGCACAGCAGAGCCTGGGTCAGAGCTCAAGAAGTATAGCCACTAGAGGTAAAGGTGGTATTTCCAGGAATCTAGACTGGATGGTCTTCTCTCTCTGTGCCCATCACCTCTCTGGTTTCACCTCTCCCTTGCCGCCCTGCCCTCCTTTCCTTATATGTGCTACCAATTCTGCAAAGGCCTTAAATAAGAACAAGAGCTATGGTTGGACTTCAGGAGAACTACTGGCTCCCTGAAACTGTTTGTTCATAAAATTATGTGTGAGTCTATAGATGTATACATTTCCCAAGGGAGAAGGCCCCTGGCTTTACTCCTACTATCAAACTAGTAATACAAGAAGTTAATAATTATGGTTTCAGAGACAAAGACCCATCTTCTCCGGGAAGGATTTTTCTTTCTCTTTTTTAAAATCAGAGTAATTAAAATGACCCTTTCTTCTTTTCATTTACATGTGACTCAGTTTACCTCAATCCTTGTGCTGCCTGAGATTTTATTTACTATTTAGATGTTCATAACTTATACTTCAAACAATCACATACAACAAACAAGACAGGATAAGAGTCAGGTTTATGCATACTTCCACACTTCTCTGCTTAATCAATGTTGAAGGATAAGGTTAAAATATTTCTATTTTATACATATATATTCTCTGTAGTACATGGCACCAGAAAAGCACTCAATAAAACACATGATTGATTAATGAAATAATCACATTTTTTATTATTGCTTTAAAAAATGTTGGGAATGAGTGGGATAAAGAGACAAAGGAAAGAAGCTCATTTTGATTGCAGGGGTATGATGGCTAGCTTTGTTAGACTTGGAGAGCATTTCATGAAAACCAGGAAAGATTTCATGTTTTCTGTAACAATATTTTGTTTGATTCAAAAAAGAGAAGGAGCCATGCTCCTCCAGCCTCCAGAAAAACTTTGGGATTTTTAGCTTCCCTCAGTGACTCTGCCAAAGGTGATACCTAAGTGTAGCTAGAGCTGAGGTCATTTTCTCTACTCACCCTTTCTGTGGGCAGGCATTCTGATAAACAACCAGTTTGTCCCCTCTGATTGTAATTAAACAATCAAGCAACAACCCACTTGGCCACTTGCCTAGGCACTAAGGGACAACATCATTAGAAGACCCAGCCTCCGTCTTCAAGGGACTTGCAGTTTGGTTAAAGGGTCAGACATGTGCATTTCAGTACAAATAGCATGTAGCAGAGGGCCCGTGTCAAACTTGAAGGATGATACAAGAGAGGTCACGGTAAGGCTGTTGAAGTAAGATGGAATTTGAATTGAGCCTTAAAAATGAAAAGGTGGCAGGAGTTGAAAGAGCACAGGCAGAGCGACAGAGGCTCACCAGTCCCAATACACCAGACTGTGTGTCTATCCAATGCCAGCCACAGCCTCCTCCAGGAAAAATGGGGGCGGGAGTAGGGGACAGGATTTGATGCACAGAGAATGGCCTGGGTCCCTGCACACTGGTTGCTACTTTATATAATTTTTCTTTATCAATTTTCACAACCCCTTCATGAGACAGAAAGTACCTCCACTTCATGGATGGGGAGAATCAAGACTTAGCAAATTAAGTAACATTTGTTAGGTCTCATGTTAGTACGTGTATTTTGGATTTAAATCCCAAACTACACTTTCTCAAAGTTCAGTCTCTTTCATCTATGATAAGATGACTCTAAATTATAGCACATCGGAGACCATTTGTTGAGGGGCTGTGGCATAGGAAAAAGACGAGTGCTAGAGTGTTAGTCACATGAGCCACAGGCAGTAACATGAAGCTTGTGTTCTGGTGAATAACCCTTAGCTAACCCTTCCTCCAGACACTCTTACTTAGTTGGTGATGATCATCCAGCCTTCTGAATTTATCAGTACAACCTAAGCCTCTGATCTGAACTGGGCATAGCGGGAGGAGGGCCAAATGCCGGTGGGGCTGGGTATGGGCAAGGGAGTAAACTTTGCAAGATACAGCCAGCAACACGTGTTTGCACATAGGAATCAGCCCAAATCCTCCAGGCCCTGTGAGGAGTAGCTAGCAGAAACCCTTCCAGCACCTCCAACAGGGCTCCCCAGGTAAGCAGGAGGCAGGAGACCAAAAACGTACATTTATCCTAGTCCTAAGATCCTGCCACTAAAAATAAACCACAAGTGTGTTCAAAGCATCTTAAAATCTGCACTATTTCCTCATGTCAGTGGTTTTGGGATTGAGAAAAGACCAGATCCATGTGCTTGATTGGAACTGGAAATCCAGCATCTTTGGTTATGACTCATTGTGTCTCTGACTCAAAGTTAAGGTTTATTCCACTCTCCCAGGTAAACTTAGATCCTCTTGTTCCTTCTCTCAGGAAAGCATCCAATGTGTACAGTTTAATTCTTAATTCTTGAAATTTCCATTCTGTGCTCTTGTATGGATCTTATTCTTTTCTTTATTCACCTAACAAGAATATGCCCATCAAGACCATTTCTAACCAGAATACGGTTGGCATATTATCTTCTGGACATACACTTAGTCACTAAATAACCTGTTGGTCAAATAACTTAAAAGGAAAAATGGAGAATATTGTCAACCCCGAGGTGAGGGCGAGAATGAGTAAATTGCTGAGCGTGGAGAACAGAAGTGTGAGAGGCAGCTTAAGGCCTCCTTCAAGCTGACAAAAGGAAATGGCACTCAGCACCAGGCGCGTTTCCTGCGTGAAGGAGCCACTCCAATATTTGAATGAATTAATCAGCTCCCATGATGGCAAGCCAGCGCTTCTCTACCCGCTACCGGTTTTATGAGAGAATATTGGCTTATACTTCAGTGTGTAGAAGTCAGAGGTTACATTTAAGCAAGAACTGTATGCAAGTGAAAGAGGCTGAACCAACCGGGAATGAATGCACCACCAGGCACAGTGAGGGCTCTCCCTTTCCTGCAGATGAGACAGGGGCAGGATGAATGGGCCCATCCCCAGCTCAGCTGTGCTGGTTCCTCTGAGGCTGAGTGGGAGGGTTCAGGGAGGTGGCATCAGAGATAGTAATCAAGAAATTTCTAAAACTCCTGCACTCCCTTATCTTGGACCTTCTGATTCTTTTCCTTTTTTTTTTTTTTTTTTTTTTCCCAGTGCTGGGGATGGGACCCAAGCACTGTCTTGCACATGCTGGGCAAAGGGCGCTACCACTGAGTGACATCTCCATTCTCTCACCTTGCAGATTCTGAATATGTTATTCACAGTCTAGTGGGCATTGACAGTGGCAGTTGACCTGCAAGCAGCCAAAGGCAAGCCTTGTCACCTGCCCTCTGTGTGTATGAAGAAACCTGTCTTTCCTCACCATCAAGCCACAACTCCCTGCCTGCCAAGCTCTAACTAAGCTGTAACCAAATGCAAGTTCTTGGGCAGAAATACAACCCCTGCACTGTGAGCATTCCCCAAAGTGGGTGATTTCTTAGAAGACCACACATTCTGCACCCAGGAAAAAGTGCTCAGGTTTTGATGAGAAGTATAGGACAAGCAAGCCTACCTATGTTTCAAAATCACAGACCACCTAAATCTGGACTCTTCAGTGCCAAGGCCTGAAAAAGACAGTTGCCAGTTCCTGAGGAGGAAGAGGATATCACTGTGTCCTCAGAGGAATCAGCAGTCACTTGTACGGGATCTGGGGTGACAGAATGTGATCCTGACAGTGGCAGCTCCACTGGTCCCCTCCCTCCCTTCAACCAGAATGACTCTGCCTCTCTCTGTCTGTTGAATGCAACTTTATTGGAAGACAAATGTCCTACAACCAAAGCATGTTTTGAAAACTCTTACTTTGTAGGGAAAAAAAAAAAAAAAAAAGCTAAGGGACATATCCAAGATCACCTTGCTAGTTCACAGATGCCTGCATGACTCTCTTAACCCCCAGGCCATCTGAGGACGTCTCCTCTAATCAAAGATAGCTTGATTAAGTGGACCTGGAATGGCATCCTCCGTTTTTAGTCTGAGGGATGGATGGGTGGGACTGATCATTTTGTCCAGTTACACGCCAATCAGCTGCTGACTTTATACTGAAGGTCAGGTGGAAACATTCAGTAATTCAGGGGAAACTGAGGCAGGCAAGAAGAGATAAACCTGTTTTCCACTAAAGCCATTGCCTACAAAAGCCCAGGACAAGACCCTTCCCCACTGTCAACCCCTCTGGCACCCTATTCCATTCAGTCCCTCTGGGAAGCAGTGGCCATGGCAGCCTAGCTGTGTGGGGAGGAACTGATGACAGGCAGACAGAAAGCAGGAGGAAAATGAAATCCACCATGGCTCTAGGGACTTTAATCAGGCTGCAGTAAATGAAAAGGATCCTGCCTTTCCCAGGGTGGCTACTGTCTGCACCACTCCCAGCTAGAGGGCTGGGGAGAGAGAAGGGCAGACAGAATTACATTTAAAAGGCAAAGGAAGGAGAAAATTCTTTCATCTCCCTGGTAGAAGAGGGCAGTGTTCCTGGGGCCCTGCTCAGACCAATCTCATTCCTGACACGTCCTCCTGCTCTCTGGAACAGTCCATGTTCAAATATTAGAATGACCCTGCCTTCTGTTTTTGAAGAGATGTAGTTTCTCTTGGCTTACATGTTTTTGTTTTTATTTTTTGAGGGGGAATCTATCTATGCTCAAAGAGAAGGCTGCAAGGGGAAGATGACAGGAGGTAAGGGAGCTTCAGGGGCTGAGAAGAGAAATCCCTTCAGTTTCCCAAGCAGAGGCATTTTGTTCTCTTGTCCTCCTTCTCTGCTGTCTAAATAGGATTCTCCCTTTGCTTCCCTCACCAAAATTCTCCCATAGGACAGCTCCAGCCACCCCATGACCATGGTGGGCCTAGGATGGTCCACCCACTCAAATAGCCATGCTCCTGCTTACAAACTCCATAGCTTCTAAAGTTTCCTCCCTCTGAAGGATCTGTGCCATGTTACTCTCTCTCTTGTTCCCAGGGACATCATTCCCCTCTGCTGGCCCTCTATCAAAAATATGCACCACACCATCATAGGGTAGGGCCCAGAAGGTCCTCACCCATCCTTCAGGATGACCCAGGACATTTGCATCTGGGAAGCCGGTCACCGACACAGAAGTGGGGGAAGGACAGAAGTCATGATGGACATCTGGCTAGGAGGAACACAGACTGACTGACACACAAGGAGACAAACAGAAGCCTGGTGGCTCTGGGACCCTTCAGATCATCTGCTCTTCCCAGATATTTCATCTCTTATGGGTTAGAGATGCTAGCATGTGAATGGATGGATGGATGGATGCATCCAGGGGCAGTGAAGTAGAAAAATAAAGGAACAAAGACAACAAATGAGCCAAGTTCAAAATTTCCTTCAAAGATACCATCCTTTCATTAAGTGAGCCTTCAACCTCACCTCCTCTCCTTTCAATCTGTCCTCCTTTCCCTTTCCTGTTCTGAGGGAAGGGGTCTTCTATTTCCTCTTTATTTTGGGAAGCATCACTTGCTTCTTATTTTGGGTGTAGGAGAGAAGCTGACTCCATCCTGCTCCAACCCCTCCACTCACAAAAAACATCCGCAGCAGCCCATGTAAAGGCAATGCCCCAGCAAGCCAAGACAAGCACCCATGAATATGTGTGTTTGAGGGTGCTACATTTTTAACTAGACTCACTCTAGAGGAAACTGAGGACTGGAAAGATTGAATAATTTATCTAATGGGAAGTCTGGAGAAATGAATCCAACCACACAGGTATCACCAAAAGAATGTTTTAGATGTCATAGGGCTGGAGATTGAAGGATTATGGAGGGGTAGGAAGAATTCCAAGTATGTCAGGTATCAAGAGAGAGAAGAAGTCAACACAACAGGCCCTGGACCACAGAAGGAAACAGGACATTGGAACAGGGGGTTTAAAGGGAACCAGCAGGCTGCTACTCAACATAGGATGACAAATGGAACATGGTCACACAAAAGAGCATGAGACCCTGGGAGGGAGAAAACTTGTGTCCTAGCCCTGCTTCTGCTGCAACTCACTATGGCATATTTTAAAGGATCATTTAACCTATTCAAATCTCTTTTTTTTTTGCCACCTATTGAATGAACTCTGTGCTCTCTCTTGTCCTACCCTTCCAGCATCTCAAAGTGTCCCTTTCATTTCAGGAATGAAAAAGAGATGGAGGGGGCACTATCTAGTTTCCTCTCTCCCCTCTTTTCCACCACTGTCCCTTGAAAACGCTTTCCTCCACGAGCTTGTCTACACATTCTGGAAATATGACTCTGAAGACTCAGAGTTGAGGACAATGAGATGGTTCTGTACCGTGGCTCCAGTACTGGTTTACAAGTAGCAATTTGGACAGATGGCTACATGAGTTCAGCCTCCAGCGAGGCAGAAGTCAAATCCACCTCTGAGCTGAAGGTAAACAATCTTCCAACTCAAAGGGCATTTGTTCTAACTGCCAAGGCATATGGGCTGGGTAGTACAGAGGCCAAGGAGCTGACTTCCCACTATACTAAGAAAAGAGTCACATACTTGATGTTGCCATTTTAGCTGGGCTGTGTCTTTTTGCTAAATCCTTTCAGTCTCATGGAGTTCTAAAGGTTAAATCTGAAACTACTGATAGCTCCAGCACAAACTTCAGGCTCCCTTTCCAAAGAGCCATGAGGATGACTAATAGGAACTTTGTGTATAACTCCAAGCAAGCCTGGTCTCGACTGCATCTATTTGTCTTTTATTGTTCTTTGAATGATGGGGTTCTAATATTTACAGGTGAGATCTGTAACAAATTCCCCTAGAGATGGAGCCAAAATAGGTTTCACCTTTTGTCTTTTTTTTTTTTAAAGATCCTTGTGCAACCCTGATAACGTCACCCATGCTCTTACAGTGGTGTGTATATTTGATTGCTGTCCAAGGCACAGCTACTTCATCTTCTGGGTGGGAATGTCTTTAATCCCCTGCTTTGCTCAGGAGCTGTAACTACCAAGACCTAATGAAAGAAAAGGCCTCTGGATACCCTAGTCTAGAACCCACTGAGATGATTATCTTGTTTTATGTCATTCGGATCTGATGAACCTACAAAATGCATCCGGCCCTTTTTGTACAGTGTAATTCTTTTCAAATGCATTGTTCCTCAGACTGAGAAAATGACTCCACAGCAGGCATCTTGTATGCTGTTGGGGGTGGGGGGAGTTATGGTAAACCTGGTATAAACTGGTGATATGAATGTTAAAATCACCATATCATAGGCATTTCAGTAAATTTGGCTTAAGAAATCTCAGAAGTTCATTTCCCATAGGTGGTTCATTGCATTTTAGTCTGTTGGTTAACTCATGTCAGCTACTTTTGAAATTATTGTTGGAGGTTTTATCAGGTTTTCCACAATGCTTCCAACATTTTGAAATGAAGCAGGCAGGAGAAACCTATAGAACTGATTTTCCAACTGCGTCCCAGGGAGCCCTGGGGAATTTTAAAGTGGGACAGAGGAGTTCCAGACACCAACCAAATCACGGTATCCACGGAGGCACAACTTTTGTGGGTGGTTCATATTGAACTTCTCTCTTAAGATTCACTGGATTTAAAGCTTTGTAAAAATGAAATTTTGAAAATTCACATCTTAAGAGACCTCTCTATAGGTGAGCAAGCCATTGCCAGTAAGAGAAGAGTTTCCGTGGGGAAAGAGAGGCAACCAGTTCACCACCTTAAAAATGCTACAGTTGTCCTCTCTTAGAAAAGGGAGTTGAACATGTGTCCAGATCTTCTTTAAAGATCATCGCCTTTAGTACTTGCTACGAGTTAACTCACAGGAAAGATGCTTTCTCTTCGTTTCTTTACCATTTGTGCAGAGAGTGATGTTTGCTGTTTTCATCTCAAGTTCAGCAAGCAGCATGCTTAAGAAAGCACAACTAATGTACCAGGAAAGAAAAGAGCTAAAGAGATGTTGCTTCTCGGGAGCACAATCTGGGCTGTAGGTCCTTTCCTTTGAATAATATTAAGAAATCACATTGCAAGCATCTGTGGGCTGTTTCCAAAGTCAGTAAAAAGCCAATAAAGGAGGTCCCCCTCATTGAACACATGCCAAGCAAAGCTGGATGCTAGGGGAATATCCACTCTTGTCTCCCTTTTCTCATCATTTACTGAAATTCTGCTTAGAACTGACCAGATGATCTGCTCACTTGGCTGCGAGACGAGTATCAAAGCTTTCTAATTCATCCCCTTGGTGAATCCCAGGAAATTGATTTACACCCCTAGGTTCACGCAGCAGCAGAGAATGGAAAAGTCAGAGGTGCCTGCTTCAGAGAGTGTCTGAGCACTGGAGTCAAAAGCTCTGTTCAGGATAGCCAATTTGGCAGAGAATCTGGGTCCCCTGGGCCAAATCGGGAGCAATTAATCACAATTACAGGTGGCCATCTAAAAGGGATAAAGCTAAGCTGGACCCAATGATAACTGAACCTTGTAGTTGCAGGTAGTCACACTTTTATAAGCTTCAGGTAAAAAAGGAAGTATCTCCTCCAGAAAGCCAACCCTGAACTCCAGGCAATTATGTGAAAAATAGTGATGATTTTTCAGGACCTACTTTTGAATATTCTTGACTTAGATAGTTTATTTCATCATTCCTCTAAATCTTCACACTATCAGTTCAGGATAGTATTATTTTTTTTTCCAGTGTCTACTTGAACATACTGAGGCTCAAACTAAATAAAGTCCCCCAGGATTATAAAGGCAAAAGGAGGGAGAAATAAAATTGGAATGTAGCTCCAAATCATGGCAAGTCCGATCTTCGATCTTAGCCATCCATGACCCTCTCAAGAATCCCTTAAGAGAAAGTTGCTATCACCCTATCTGCTACCATAGAGGCAGCCCTGACACCCAAGGACATGGTTACCACAGCTACCAAGGTCTTCTGTAACTCACCATGAAGGCAGGAGTCAGGCTTCCTATTCCTGCCTGAACAGCATCAGAGTGTAGGCATTCAAGCTAATACCTACCATCTTGATCTTATTCTAAAATTTTTTTGATCTCAAGTGGACTTTATCCAAAGATCTTCATTTCTCAAACTGGCTGATCAAGAAATCAATAGAGACTATGCTGTCTGTACACTGCTGTGAACATTGGTAATTATACTGTGTATCTTGTTTCAATGAAGTTTACTTCCTTCATTCCTTCCTTCCTTCCTTCCTCCTTCCCTTCCTCCATTCTGGCATATGAGGTCATGCCAAGTCTCAGGCAACATCAGAGATGCTAGGAATCCCCAAAGCCTACGAAATGATCTTCAGGAATCAGCTTATGGCACTAAATTCTTTCAAGAACCTCATAAAGCAATACTAAAAGTATACTATCATACACATGAGAAAACAGAAACGAAGTGACATTAAATAACTTATTCAAAGTCACTCAATTGTACTTGACAGACCCACACATCATACACAGTTCTATCTGAAACTAAAGTCTATGTTCATTGTCAGCTGCTGTGGCACAATCCAAGTGCTGACATGGGCCATGGCATTCCACCTAAGAAAGGTCTTTTAGAGACATGATCTAAAATAGACAATAGGTAAGTGTTCATAAAAAAAAAAAAAAGAATAAGCAATAATGGAAGGGATAACTACATCCTGAAGAAGATGATTATAATCATATAAGTGGACACTTTAAACATTGCAGAGAAATGGGAAATCCTAAATAAGCCATCTTTGTTACTACAGATGTGAAACATGAGATTATGTC
Organism: Urocitellus parryii; assembly: GCF_045843805.1. Lineage (NCBI taxonomy): Eukaryota > Metazoa > Chordata > Mammalia > Rodentia > Sciuridae > Urocitellus > Urocitellus parryii. Next base: position 28,284,554 of record NC_135543.1, read on the forward strand.
ATCTTTGAATCCAACATAGCACAAGAAGTGTAAAGAATATAAGTAGCAAGGACAATTTTGTCCCTAACAGAAAGAACAAACTGGATAGCAGCAGGCAGGAACTTTGAGGCCAAAAGACTTCCATTAATTGGAATTTCAAAGTGTTTGCAAGCAACAACCTTCACAGGACAAAAACTTTTAAAAGAGAGTCTTTGTCTACCAAATACCTTGGCTTAGGGTTTTCATCACAAAGATTACTAAGTATTTTTAAAGAAGTCAGAACAAGTTATTTGCTTCCTTCTTTTAACCAACCAACTGGAATCTGCTTGCTTATATGTTTTGCTATTGGTTAAAGTGAAAATTTCTTTGAATTGCTATTTGAAAACTATTTGCACGGTTTGCAACCCCTTCCACAGACAGCCCTTCTCTTGAATCGGAGTCACAGGTATTGTAAGTGCTGGGGTCAGGCTCCTGATCTTCTTCAAGACTGGGAGCACTTTGAGGACTCAGATACCTGGCAATTTCCAAATTGGGTTTTCATCAATGAAGACATACGGCAGTGTCTGCCACAGCTTCTCAAAGTGTTCCCAGGAACTGCAGCAAACAAAAAGTCCTGGGAAGACAGGACTGGATTCTCAGCATGATAACTTTGAAGCAGGCCTGGCTCCTTGGAATATATGCACCCTCTGGTACTTTGCTAAAAACACGTGTCCCTCTTGTATTTTGCACAGGATTTCTGGAAGCAGCTGGTTTACCCCAAACTCTCCCTGGCCTGGGTATATGTGTGTTTGTGTCTCGCATAATCTTGCTTCAACCAACCACAGTTTGCTTAAAATGCAATGTTCTCTGTGATTTCACTCTCAAGAACTTTGTAATCAGATCCTGGAGGTAGCTGGAAATGGAGGCTTCCTTCTTGTCAAACAACTCAGTTAAATATGGCCTAAATCACCCAAAACTTCTTCCCCAATTCATACATCTTTTAACTATTCTCCCTGAACTCTCATGCATCTGACTCACAGTGCACCCACTTTTGGGCAAACCTGCCCAGAATTTCTAGCTGACTCAGTTGTCTGGTGCTCGTCTATGCTTTCCCCACTGAGACAGAGTACAATGAATGTAACACACAAAGGCACATCAGCAGGACTGAAAGCAGCAGTTAACTCATTCTGAGACTCCTTTAGTAACCATATGACCATGGGCTTTATTTATTTATAGCCCAAGTGAAGAGTCCACCACAGGGATTGACAAGTGTGCATTTCTGCAGCCACAGGAATTCACTGGCAGTGTGACCTTGGGCAGGTCACACCTCTGACTGCCCAATACTCATGATCCAATAGCCTCTGAATCTAGGAAAGACAATGGGTGGCCCTGTCACTCACCAAAGGCCTTATCAGACTTCATACAAATTGATGCTAAAGGCAGGGATTACCAATAGCCCACTGGTACCTAAGGGTAAAATATCATAGGAAAAATGGCATAGTGGCAAGGATCTTGGAACAACTGCGGAGTTGGCAAAGCCAAAATGTATCTTTAGGAGGAGCCCTGTGCTCATCTCTCAATGAGTAAGTAAGAGATCTACTTTTTCTTTCCACATCTCATTAGGAAAATATCCACTATCAATCAATTATACCATAATTACTATCCCCAGGATAACTGTTTGCTATGTTCACTTTTAACTAGGAAAAAAAAAAAGCTGTAGTCCCCATGCCCTTTAGTAAAGAGAAATTCCAGATCTAAGTAAGTAATAGGGGTGTGTGTACAAGGCCCATGATTTGGAGGGCAGAGGACCATTATTTCATGGGGAGCTATATTACTCTGGCTCTGGGGGAGAAGAAGTACAGCACAGTAGAAAAGTCTTATCCAGCCATGTCTACCCACCTGTCTGCATTGTAGGCATGAGATTGTCCAAATGGCCCATCCTCCTCATTCACCTGAGGCTTTCCTCAACCTTGTGGGAGATTGTGCACCCCAGTTCTAAGGCACATTAAGTATCTCTACACAAAATTTAAAAGACTTGGTCAACAGGGCTGTCTTTAAATTAAGTATTATCCTCCATAACCTACTGGGTGCCAAATGGCAAGTGTTTGCAATAACCAAGTCACAGGAAATGCTGTGCTGTTCCACGGTATAAAGTATCTTTACTATATCAAGAATGGTGAAGTACAGAGTCTTTACTCCCTAGACCTAAAAACATTCAAGCAAGGATCCCGTTTCACCATCTCAGCAAGTGAGAAAGGAGAAAGGGAAGAAATTCTGCTGCTTGTTTTGAGAGTTGGAGGAAATGAGGCCAACACTCGGGTCAATGACTTGTGCAGGGACATTCTCTTGGCTTTGGAAGTCTTCACACCACAAGGATGGGATTATCCAGACCAGCCCCTCCCCTGCAGGAATCCCCTTCTCCAACTTCTCTAACAGATGGGGACCCAGCTTGAGCACTTCAGTTCACTAGCACAGCCATCTTCTTCAGCAAGTTCCACCTGTGCTCAGTTGCAAACTGCCTCATTGAAATTCATCCCCCTAGTTCTGAGGAACAAAAGTCAACTTTTCCCCCCACCACCACCCTTATGATCTTCTGATGAAACAGGAAATGTGAGCCCCATTTTACAGATGAGGAAGCAGACAGAGTGAGAAACCCATTCTGTGGCACATGTCTGAAGTTAGATCCAGTCACCAAGCTCAGAGGATTTCGGATTCCTGCTCTCCTCTTGTACTCCAATCCTGCCCATGGGCACACATGATAGCCTGCTAAGTCCTCTTAACATGGGCCAGCCCCTGATACATTTAAGGACAGGCACAATCTCTGTACATCCCCAGGCAGGATTTCCCAAGTGCTTCCAACTCTTCCTTTCTGGACATTGTCCCCAGTTTCATAGCTAACATAAAAGCACCCCCACCTCAAAAAATGTGGCTTCCAGATCAGATCACATAGCACCAACAGGAGGAGTAACTGTTACTAACCAGTCATGTGCTGGAAAATCTTTTTAACAACTGGATCATTGGGAGGTGGGGTGAAGAAAGGCCGTGCCATGGGGCATTTCCAAGTTTCATAGTGGAAATACTTACACGGCTTCAAGTCACTAACCTGAAGTCACTAATGGAAGAGTTGGGAAGCAGTGTGCCCAAGGGGCTGTTGCTGCTCAGTATGAGCTGGCTATAGCACATCCACATGAGCCTAGCTGCTTAATATCATCAACTTGACTTAGATCACTTTTGGGATAATAGAGTGTGCCGTATAACAGGAACACACAGAGTGGTTGGTATTAAACTTTGCTCCTTTAACTGCCCTCAAAGCTGATGATCCTCTGAACTCTTTTGACATGAGATCATGGGCAATGTATCAGGGGGTGCTTTGGCCATGACTCTGCTGTGGCTAGTTTTTATGTGACCACCTCAGCCTAAGGTCAACATTTGCCATCCTGGGCTTAGAACAAGGTGGGCAGGAGGTAGCTGGAAATATTGGCTTTTCTGGGGAAGTTTTTATTAGAAACAGGGGACTCCCCATTGCACTTTCAAACTCTTTTGGCCAAACATTAAATACCCCAAGGTCAAATTTATTACTGGATCCAAGAGCCCAGAGAACTCTTGGCATTGGTGCTGACTCCCTCTTATCTCCCTTGCCTCCCTTAAGTCCTGCAATTTAGCCAAGACAGCTGCTCATTCCCCACCAAATCCTGAGAGGTTCAGTCTGAAAACAAAAATAGACACACCCGGTCATCACTGCGTTCACGGACCCAACGTCAGAAGCTAAATACACTCAGTACATTCTCTAATGAGGGGAAAGAGAAGCGGGTAGATGATTAGGTGGCAAAAGGACAGCGTTTGAGCTGGTCCCTGAAGAACCCCAGTGGGTACCTGGGAGAAGCATTTGCCTGCCTGCACGCGGGCTTCCTTATTTCTGCAAGGATGTCCCAAGATCCTGGCTGGCTCATAGGATTTGAGGAAAATAAAACAGGAGGGAGATCTGACTGTGCTTTACATCTGTTATAGAAATGAAGGATCTTGCTGGGGACACTATTATCTCTTCTGTCCCCGATAATGCCCGTGACCACACCAGGACACAGTTAGGGGAAAGGAGACACCACCAGGCCTCTCTGTGGATCTGGCTGTTCTTGGCTGGGAGCCTGGGATTCCTCTCTGCAGGGTAGCTGTGTCCCCCATGGCTCCACACCTTGCCCCACATGGGTTGTGGAGGGAGCGAGCTGTGTTGTTCTGTGGTGCAGAACAAGACACAGCACTGGCAAAGCTCACAGCATGTCATTGGCCACAGGGGCATCTCCAAGGAGGCTGGGTGTGCTGATGCTGTTGTGTTCAGGGCCCATGTGTATTGCCTCCATTTCCCCTTTGTCTCTGAGCAGTGCCCACCACCCGGAGGGGCCCCTGCAGGAGGATGGAAGAGGGTGGGGCAGGCCTGATGGCTGCAGCCCCCTGGCCTGTGCCTGTGCATCTCATTATTGAGCCAGGCTGAATCAAAGCAGCCCTGCGCAGCTGCTGTCCTGTTTAATCCATTCCTAATCAAAAGTGATTAGCATGGATGCCTGGGCGCTGAGGTTATTGTGTGTGTGATCAAAGCCAAGGCTCCTGCCCGCTTCCCAGAATGGCCTGCACCTGGGAGGGCATGGAAGGCCGTGAACCTGGGGCATGGGGTGGGCAATTGCTGGCAGTCAGAAGGAGGGTGAGCTCCCTGATTGGTGCCTGGGCACAGCAAGTGTAGCCTTGCCTGCGTGAGGCACAGAGGTTTAGGAAGGACCCTGGAAAGGACACGCCCTGGTTTCCCTTTAGAGGCTGGCATTCCCAGCCCAAGGAATGGACCATGTGGTAGGAGAGGTAGATGGCGGACAAGCAGGACTCTGGGACACACAGAATGCTGAAATACCCTAGTCTTATGGAAGAGGGCACTGGGACTGAGAAGAAAGAATCATAGACTATGCCTGGCAGATACTTGTGTATGTAGAGGGAAGTAAGGAGGAGATTGGGCTAGGAAGAAGACAGGAGAAGGGGAAAGGATGAGGGGAGGTGAGTGAAGTACAGATAGCCCCAAGTCCGCGCAGGCTAACGCTGACAGAAGAGACCACCATGGCTAAAGAAGCAAAGGTGGCCAGAAGAATTGGAGTCAAGATGCACTGGAGCCTCTGATAGGGTATATATTCCTTCCCACACCCCAGCTCCAGCAGCTTTCTGAGTTGCAACTGTCTAACACAGCAAGATCCCAGCTTAGATTGCATCCTCTATAAATTCTGCCTGAGTAAAGCTTGATGTGTCACATCTCTCTGCCAATCCAGATTACAAACATCTTGATGATCCAAATGAAGACTCCACCCTTTCGAGAAGCATTACCAGAGGCTGCACCTCTGAACGGTGGTTCTACCCTGTTCTATCTATGCCACTCATTTGACAGTTGTATGCAGGGTCCTTCAGACAGCTCTTGGGATCACAGGGTAAATCCTTTAGCTCTTGGATGATGACAACATTGCTAACAGCACATGAGCCCTGATCCATCAGCCAGCTGTTGCCTTGAACACTTCAGGACACATCCCACCTGCCCTGGGTCTTTGAAAGGAGACTTGGAGCTTTGGGAGGGCAGGTGCTAGAATACTATGGGTTTGCACCTGTCACCAGGACCAATCAGGCTCCTCAAACTACTGTAACACATGTCTGCTGAATGGTGAATGAAAAACACAGATTTTGGAATGATTGTAGACTAAATTAATCTTCTATTTGAATATATATATATATATATTTTATTTATTTTTATGTGGTACTGAGGATCAAATCCAGTGCCTCACAGGTGCTAGGCAAGAACACTACCACTGAGCTACAATCCCAGCCATACTGAATTAATCTTGACATGGTCAGTTAGGCTCCCCAGGGCAATGCTGAGTATGTCTGGCTCCCTTGATTAACAGGAGATTCTAATACTCCACATGATGAAGAGTCATTTTTTACTTGCTTACATCTTTTAGACATCTATGGTTTTCTAGAATGTGAATTCCTTGATATGTCATGTTTCTAATAAGAGTTTTTCCCAGTAAATTAATGATAAAGGCACATCCTAGATCCAATCTGCAGATAACATTGTGGGGTCCTTCACATCAATAATTAGATTTAGTTTGGGAAGTGAGAGTCAAATGGGAAGATTTGGGGAAAGGTTAGAAATATTTGCAATAGAACCTGAAACTAAGAGAGCTAATCTTTCTGACTTGTGTGTGATATTGAAAGACAATCAAGGATGCCAAAGGTATAAATAATAAATATTAGCTCATATTAAACCGGTGACTACAGGCAATGATGAACTTTGAATAAGCGCCCATGTGTGGGGGTGCTTTTTACGTGTCTCACTTATGTCTTGCAGAATCTTTCTGGGTAGCACAGCAATCCCATCTTGGAGGTCAAGAATCTGAGGCTCAGTGAGTGCAGCTGTTGATAGAGGCCATTCAGTCAGGACTGATAAAGATGAGGACTGAAATTCTGTCTCTCTGATCTGGAGCCTCTTCTTTGAGACCTGCTCCTCCTCCAGCTCCTCCCCATGTCAGAGAGGCCTTGACTGGGGTCTGGCCATCCGGGGGCTCATGCAGGTACCTCAGGTCCTGCTCACTCACACTTGAGTACCCTGCCAAATAGCGAGCCATCTCCAGCTCAGACTGCCCGAAGAAACATCAGAGCACTTTCAAATTGAATCCTCTCATTTTACGGATTAGTGCACTGAAGTTCGAGAAGGTTAATCACCTGCTCAAGACCACAACACTCCTTAGTGGTAGGTCCAGGCCTAAATCACCCATCTCCGATTTCAGTTCGATCGCCATTATTATCGAATTATGGGATCTGAGTAGAACAGAGGCTGTGATCTGGGGGTGGGGGGGGGCTGTCGTTTCAGCACTGTTATGACATGGACAAGACCCTACCTAAAATGCTCAGAGGTGTTTTACCAATATGTTGCCAAGGGGAACAAGGACCCTGTGCCAGCGGCCTCCCTCTAGCAGCAGACCCTTGTGGCTGTGGCACAGGCATCCCATTCAGCCAGGACATAGTGCATTTTTGTGGCCTTTCCAAGCTGCTACAGCACCAGGGACTTGCAATGAATACAAGAGATGCGGGAGAGCAGGTGGAGATTTTCTTCCCTGATTTTTGAGAGTCCACAATTTCAGCTTAATTTGTAATAGATGGTGAGCGTACAGAAACTGACAACAGGGCCATCAGCGATTCTGTTAGTAACACTTGAGGCCACAGCACTTCAATATGACTAGAGCCAGCTGTCCAATGCACAGAACGACCTTTGGCCCCATCCTTGGAGAAATGTAATTCTCTTCATGCCTCTTTCTGTCCACAGGGAGTTAGAAACCAGAGCTGCCAGAATAATCAGAAGGCTTCCTAATGACAACGCTCAAACAAGCAGAGATTACGCATTGTCAGAAATGTAATCTGCAACTCTCCTCATCTGTTTCATTGTGTTTGCATTTTTAAAACCACCTCTCCAGGAAGAAATGAGACAGTTGGAGGCCCTCCCTGTATACACACCTAGAAATGCATTTGTCTTCTTCATCTAAAAGACCAGGGGGAAATTTAGAATATGGTGAGTTCAGAGACTTTCTAATATTGTGACTTCTAGCCCATGATGTATGTCTGCATGTCTCCTCCAGAGACATATAACCAAACAGGGATTAACTTTGTGTCCTTCTATAAAGCAAAGACAGCTTCCCTGCCTGCTACTCCCCATCGTTTTGACATCTCCAGAGAGAGGGCACAGACACATGTGTGCTGACCTGCTCTTCTAATCCATTCCTTCAAAACTGCCTAGTGGCTTTCCATCATTTAAAATGATGTTGCAATCCTTACCATGGGTTTCAAGGCCTCTGTGACCTGGCTAAGCCCTGCCTATCTCCACACTGATTCTCCTGTCCTTGGATCACGGAGTCAATGGGCTCCAGCCACAATGGCCTTTTTGATGTCCTTAGTTACTTGTACTAAAGAATCTCTCTCTCTCTCTCTCTCTCACACACACACACACACACACACAGCAGAGAATTTAATTTAACTTTGCGAGGTACGATAGGGTTCAACCCTAGAGAACTTTAAAGTGTTGCCAGGGTAATTATTATGTTGAGCCAGAGGTGAACATTAGGGCTTCCATGCTTGCTATTCTCCCTCCTTGGAATGCTCTCTCCTAGGATGCCTGTTTTCCTTCCTCCTCACTTTATGTGGGTCTTGACATGTAACAGAAAGGCCTCCCTGGGTTAGACTCTTCAGATTGGCATATCTTCCTCTATCACTCTCCACCCTCTCATCCTGGTTTATCTTCTTTATAACGTTCTTTCTACCTAGCATTTTATTATGTACCTGATAGCTCATTATTTCCCCAGCACTGTCCCACCCCTCTTCAGTGTAAACTCCACAGTGCAGGGGCTTGTCATGTGTTCTGCACAGCTCTGTCCCAACACTATCTGCCACACTGTAGGGGCTCAGAGAGGAGCTGTTGAACATAGCAATGCATGAATATCTATTTACTCTCTAAGATGGGCTCTGCTTTGTGTCCCTGGCACTGGAGATGGGTTTCCATCAAGCCATTTCCTCTTTCTTACACAATTGCAAGCCAAATTTGGATATTTATCTGATGGCCCTGAATGCTCTTTTTTTTTTTACTGATCCTAAAATCATCAGCTTCTCCCAGAAGGCACAGAGCAGAGGACAGAGATGCTAATGTGATAAATGGCCAGCCAGGCACCAGGTGGAACTGTGTAAAGCAGGAGGCAGTCACATGGCTTGAGTGGCCGCTAGCTGGGACTGGCTTCTTTGAAAAAGGAGGCTTGGGAAGTGGAAAAGTAGACCCCACAGTTAGGATGGGCACCCCAATCGTACTAGGGTTTATGAGAATCTTCTGAAGCCTCACAGAACTGGACTTGGTCATTCAACACCCATTTCTTGCATGTTCACTGTTTAAGCAATTAGAGTGCTCAATGCAGAGTTCTCTACTCTTCTAGCCCACGTTGCTAATCACTTTAGACTTTTAGAAAAATGTATAAAACTCAGATATTTCAATTCACAGGTTAGAACAGAGCTGGACACATATTTATGATTCCACTTATAGAAAATGTTCCGACTGGACAAATCCATGGAGACGGGAAGTAGCTTAGTAGTATCCTAGGGCTGGGGGGACAAGAAATAGGGAACGATTGCTAAGAGGTATGGGTTTCTTCTGGGGGTTAAATAAATTCACACAAGTTGGTTGAGAAGTGTATCCAGGACTGAGAATCAGTGGGCTTACTCCCTAAATTATCTTCTGGCCTCTCTGAGGGGTGGAACTGAAGTGGATTCAGGTTAAGCCCTAGGCAACAGGTAAGAATGAGGCTCCTTAAAAATCTTAAAAATTAAGATCCCTGAGCTTCTAGGCAGAGGCTGGGAGGCTTCTGTTCTGACACCACCAGGAGTCCTCTGCTAGGAACTGGGGTGGAAGAAGAGTGAGATTCAGACACAGTTAGCCTCTCCACCTTTCCCTAGGAAGCCCTACTGTTGCCAACTACACACTTTGCAACCTGAAGATCTGCACTGAATTCCTATTTCCTCCAACCCCTACCAAGCTGGGTTCCCTCTTGATTGTAGAGTAGATTGTAATTAATTAGAACTAGGCTCGCTGGAGAATTTAGACATGAGACAGCAGTGGTTGATGGCTGGTTTTGCCCAGAATAAACTTGGAGAGAACACTGAGCTGGCTGTACATGGGGAAAGTCCCCAGAGCTGTTGGACATAGCACCATGCTCCAGGCAGTGCAGGATGTGTAGAAATGAGCCTTCCCTCTCAAGGCCTAAGGCCCTGGAGACACCAATAGCAGTTTTCTTCCTCCAAATTCAGTGCACTGTGCAAACCAGTAGGGAAATGAATCACCCAGAGACCAGAGACTGACTGCTGAAGGGCATCAAGAAGGATATCTTGGGACCCTGAATGGGAATTCAGCTCCCTGGCACCACGTGAGTTAATGAGAGGAAGTGCGCAGCCTCCTAGTTCTTGGAAAGTTCTGTGTATAAAGGACTATTAGGCAGTTCTGGAGGGGCCAAGGGTAACGAGGAGAATATGAGGAGGCTGGAGGGCTGCCTAAGACTCCTGGAGATGTTCTGGCCTTGGGAAGAACCATGGTCCAGAGGGGCCATTTAAATGTGGGTGTGGACACCAACTTAGTGAGAAGCACCACCACTCCAATAGCCACTCTCTACCAAATCTTTCCTATTCTAAGACTTAATGAAAATGAAATATTTATCTCTCATCACTACAATTGAACATTCTAGCCATTGCCTTATTAAAAAAAAGAGGAGAGCAGATGGACGTCTTCTAAGCCACTCAGAAAGTGCAAGCTTGCCCTTGCATGATCAAAATCTACCTGTCACTGATTTCCATCAGGAGCCTTCTCTCCACAAAGCCAATTTCTTTCCAGGTCCCAGGCATGGGTGTGACTGTTATATCATAACAAAAAGCAAATTTTTCCTAGGCTGTGTGTACCAGCCCTGGGCCAACCTTAGCTCTCTTCCTAGAGTGAAGTAAAAAGTTCCTGTGTGTCTTTTAAAGCCTCCCAGGTCATCAACACCTTCCAGCAATCTCCTCTTCCAAACCTAGAAACTTCAATTACTGAGAACACTTACAGAGACACTTAGCATATGCTGCCTTGCTGAGCTGTCCAACAGATATGGGTTTTTAACTTGCCCCTCCTGCTGGACAGTAATAGCCAAATGACAAAGCCCACGTTTTCTCTTTCCTTATTGCTTGATGAGAGCAGGGCTTCAGAGCTCGCCAACCTGGCTTCCAGTCCCAGCTCTGGCCTTGTTAACTCTGTCCCTTTAAGAAGGCTGCAAAACTTTTCTCAGCACCTAATTTATGGTCCCCCGAAAACCCAAGTTCCACACACCTTCCTGTACAGAACTTCTAGAACGGTACACCATGGCATGAGCAAGTGGGAAGCAGGAAGTGTCTCTCTCTGATTTAAGTCAGGACAGTTCAGAAGTAGTTCAATAGTTTTGGAGTGTATTGGGAGAGAGGGAGAAAAAAAAAATGAGGGTGGGAGAAATAGTAAAGGGAGGGAAGAGCAATAAGGGGGACAAGGCTGAGGTTTCTGACAGCACTTGGACAAACTATAAATCCAATACCACACAGCTGCCAATATCAAACATCCCCTCCTTTCGCACTACATCAAAAAGCTTTAATTAACAGCCAATTTATTTGAGGGAGAAAATGAGTTCCCTCATCCCAAATAAGTGTAGGATAAGGCAAAGAATAGAACATCCCCCCACCCCCACCCCCTCCCCATAGACACACATGGAACACATAAATAAATAAAAGGACAGGAGTGAAAATTGAGCCTTTGGAAAAAAAAGATAAATAAAAATCAGGATCAAAGACAAAAAGAGTTTGTGAACTTGAGAGGTCAACAGGACCCAGTCGGAGACTCAATTTGTGGAAAATAACATCCTCTCTCATCAGCTGTGGGGACACTCTGATAGAGGTGATCGTGAAGACTGGTTGTGTTAGGTGTGTCCTGGATTCCTGGATAATGGTCAATGAGGAGGTGCAGAGACTCTTCTAAGTCTGCCCATGTGCCTAGTCTTGTGACTCCTGCCTCCACCTTCCTGCTCTTAAGGGCATCCTGTCGGGCTGGAAAAATACACTATGGACAAAGAAACCCCTTGGACAGGCATCCAGCCACTAGGTTTGTGGATGCCAAGGATGTGACTGGCCTGGTTAAGCAAGGTTCTCAGGAAGAACCTTGAAAACTGTATATCAGGGGAATGCTACTCTGGCCCCTGCTCAGCCACCAACCTCACTTGTTCGGTCCATGGATGAGCCACTTTACCCTTCTGAGACTCAGTCTCCCCACCTGTAAAACGAGAGACCCTTCAGTGCAGTGGCATAGCTGGGGAGTTGTTGGAACCACTCTAGTCCATTGCTGCTAAAAATCGAAAATCAACCTTTGGTGGGATATGTGTGTGTATGTGTTTGCAAGTGCGCACGAGAAACCTCCTAGTTTCAAATGTTGGCAAAGCCTGTTAAAACACTGCATGGGTCAAAAATAGATGTCTGTGAAATGAAGGCAGCTCTCAAGTTCCTTGAGTCAGATGTCTACATAAGATGTTGCCTGATGGGCCTGTCCGTCAGCACCCTCTTGCCTAGTCCTCTATCTGCACATACCACTTCTGAATAAATAGTAAACCAGCTAAAGAAGGTCCAGCTCCCTAGGATATCCCCAGGTGTGGGAGAGCTATGGGCTAAGCCACCTGGCCATAGCAGTCTCTGGCCGTGCAGCTGGCTGACCTCAGCTTCCTCAGTGGTGAATGAAGGGACAGCCCTAGGAGGTCTCCAAGGTACCCACCAGCTCACAGGTCAAGGCTGATGAAGTCAGTATCTTCAAGTGATTTTGATTAAACAGCCAATAGGAATCCACCTGAGAGACTGGGGTTACATATCTAATGGTACCTTTATTCAGGTGGGACATGAAGCCACAAACAAGCAGGGCAGTTGGCCCACAGCTCACTCAGAATTGGAGGATGTCTGTCTTGTGGTTTGTCCTTTTGCCTTCCTTCCACACTCATATGATCTCTGACACCCTTGAATCTAACTCCACATTCCACTTGTCAGGGGGTGAAGATGATTCCCCTTTGGGAATCTATACCCTCTGCAGGCCTCCCAACCAAGATAATAAAACAAAAACAAAAAAACAAAGTTAGCTCAAAATGATGGAATGGAATGTTAGGTACTGAGAGTCTCTTGAGATCTTGGTTGGGGGCACCCCAGGTTGGTGCCTTCAGAACCTAAAACCGGGGTAGAGTCACCTGCTCCACCTTGCGGTACAGCTGTCCCTGTCCCCAGAGAGCCATGTTGTGAGGAGTGAAGCTCCAGGGCTTTCCTGTCCAGTAAAAATTGACAATTTACTGTAATTTGGTTGTGATTTAACAATGCTTTTAAAGGAGGAAATAAATGGCCCATAAAGTCTGGTGACCTCTTGGCTCCTGTGTGCTTCCCAGGCGCTCCCTCTGAGCTGGTGCCCTTCACCCAGCCCAGGCCTCCCAGGGGAAGGCCAGAGATAACATGCTGCCAGTGCGGGGAGCCTGATTCCCACGGCCGTTGCCATCTGCACCTTCCTGTCTCTCCCTCTCAGTCTCTGTCCCTCTTGGACTCTTTCCTTCCCCTGTTCCCACTTTTCTCCTTTCCTTGCTTTCTTCTTTCCTGAACAATGAATGTTGAATGGCAATGCAAATCTCAGTCTCTCCTGAAAAACCTCAGCCAGGGAGGCAGCGTGTCACCCATATTTATGAGCTTTAAATGGCTTTTATCAAAGTGAGGTCGCACTAAATCACGCCCGAGCTGTCATAAATACAAATGACTCGACATAGGCTGCAACAAGCCTTCGGGGAAAATTATATGATGTGCTGTTGCAGTTATGGTATATCACACGGGGAGCTCATATATTTCCACTGGCAAGGTAATCCGATCCTTCAGAGGACTCTAATAGGTGAAAAGAGGCGGTTAAGTCCAAGAGAATCACAGTGAGATGGTCACATGCCTAACAAACCAGGGACCCTTCTCGGGATGCTGATGAACCCGCCTGTTCAAAGGAAGGAGGTAATTGATGAGATCTTACATATTTTATGGGGATTTCCTTATTTAGAATCAATCAATTAATGATGAGACTTGTTGATGGGCACTGAACTAGCAGTCAAGGGACTTGTAGCTCTAGCACTAAATGTAGTTACATGACTTTGGCCATAAATAGCGTGAAAATATGTCTAGGAATTCTTAGGTACTGCTCCTTTTAAAAGCTGGAACCAAATCCCTCTTCTGTCCAGTGGCCCACCTTGAGTGACTCCCTGCTACTAGAAAGTCTGGCGGAAGGGAGGTGTGAGATTTCCAAGAGTACTTCATCAAGGCACTGTGGCTCCTTCCTTGGATCACTCATTCTAAGAAAATTCAGCTGCCATGTTGTGAGGACTCAAGCAGCCCCGTGCAGAGATCCACGTGGTGAAGAACCAATGCTTCCTGCCAAAAGCTAACTCTGATTTGCCAGTGTGTGAATGAGCTGCCCTGGAAGGAGATCCAACAGACCCATAAGCCACCACCCTGTGACTACAATCAGGGCTAACATCTTCCTCGACTATAAACTCATATGATTGTGAGCCAGAATGGCCAGCTAGGCTGCCTCTAGCTTCCTGACTCACAGAATATCTGATAGGTCATAAATGGTAATCATTTTAATCTACAAATGTTTAGGGTAATTTTAAGGCAGCAATTGATAGCTAATACAGGCTAATTAAACTCCCCAGGAATTGACTTCCTTATTTTAGTATTAAGAATAGATGGATCATAGGTTCTAAACCCTGGCTACATATTAGAATCCCTTGGATGTTGTTTAAAAGCACTTAATGCTCAGGACCTATTTAAGACCAACTGAAGCAGAGTCCCTGAGCATGGTGAGGCCCCAGCATTGGCATTTTTCAAAAGCTCTGTAGGTGATTCTAAATGTGCTGGCAGGATTTAGTACCACTGAACTCAATGCTTTTCATGTTCTGAAATATTTTTTTTTCAATTTTACAAAACTCTTGGCAGGTTTGGGAACTGAGAATGTGAGAGTTGGGCTATTTCTTCATTCCCATCTCCCTCTCATTACTCCAGATGCCTGGATACCATCCAGGAGAACTAGAGACAATTCCTTTTTTTTTTTTTTTCCAGCTGGTGAAACCTGGCTCAAGACAAAGAAGTATATTTTAAGATGTAAAATGTCATGACAATCAGGATGAATTCCGGGAACACAGAAAACCACACAAACCCTAAGAAGAACTGACATTCATCAATTCCTTTGACCCAATCCAGGGAAAAGAATTAAATGTAGGCCATTCTTAGATTATCATTGTCATATTGCAAATGAGATATTGTGCCAGCATGGACCTCTTGCAAAAGCAGCACCACGGAACTGCTGTGGGTTAGCCAGCTGGTGGTGGTGTGAGGTGACACACTGAATTTGAGCTAACTCACTTGCTTTTCATTGACTGTGAGAAGGTAGACAAGTTAATTCTTGTTTCTGACTTGGGATCCACATGTATAAAAATGAAAGTCTGCCATACTGACCACCTCCCATGAAATACTGAGGCAACAGAGTTTGAAAGCCTTGCAAAAGTAGTAGGCACATGTTGGGTACCCTGTCTTTAAATTCCAGGCACCTATGGAGAGAAATGCATGACCAGCTCAGGTCTCCACTGCAGGAAAGATGAACACTAAGCAAACAAGTAAAATAAAATGAAAAGCAATATGCATCAAGAAGGCAACTTGCACCTAAAGAGAGAGATCTCCTGTTTTCCTGCTCAGCTGCTAACAAAAGCCACATGTCATTATGATTGTTCTCCTCCTGCTCTTCTAAGGAGGTTTCAACACACTCCTCTGTGCCGTTCCTGGCATGTAGCAAACATCAATTCTGAGTCCTTCATTTATCCATCGCTTCACTCAACCAGTGTTTGTCATGTGCTTACTACACAGGTACCCTTTAAAGCCATAGTGGAGGAACACTTATCACATCCTTTAATCTCAAATCATCACTTATCTTCATGATCCTCTTTGGGCCTTAACTCCTTGTTATGACCTAAGGCAGTGTGGACATCCCATAATACTGCAAATTTGCCTCAACCTTGATGTTATCTCCAGTGCTAGCAGCTCATTCTACACAGCATACGAAGGGACTCCCAAGACAATAAAAGATCCGTAACAGCAGGGCCATGGCCCACAGCCCTCCATATCTTCTGTAACAACAGCTGAGTGTCTGTGAGATGCTCAATAAGCCAGTGTAGGCTGATGAGCAGCCCCACAACACCAGCAGGGCTCACCCTGCATCCTGAATCCATCTCCTTCCTTCCATATCCTCCCATCAGTCTGCCCGCTCTCTGGGGGTGATGGAAGTGGAGAGAAGGGATTAGACTGTCTATTTCAGCAGAATGACTGCTGCCTCCTCACCCTCAGTTCCCACTTCAGGGAGAACATTTTCTGTGGTTGATTCACCTGCTTGAACTTTTTCAGATGCTGCCAGATGAGATTTCAGCCTCTCGAGGAACAGCCCTTTCCGGGTCTCTCATCTGTCTATTCTGTAATACTTAATTCCTTGGAAAGTAGCAATGAGAAAGCTGGGTTTTTTTAAGATATTAAGGGAATCATTCATTGCTGAGAAGTCACATCAGGGTCTCATCTTTCAAACCGACAGTCGAGTGTGTATCAGCCTGAGAAAGAGCATGATTATTAGTTTTAAAGAGCTTATTTCATTCTCTTAAAAATGGGATCCGTTCATCTTCGTCACATCTGTCTCTGCGTGGCTCCTGCATGCCACAACAACTGTCGGCTCCAGGCATGATGTTATTAAGGTTTAGTGTGCATGGGTGGGGAGGGGGTCTGCTTGGGTGTGCATGTTTTCCAGGGAAGAAGCAATGAGATTTAGAGCATGGGTAATTAATGGGGTTGATTTGCTCATTTGCATTCATGAAGGGCTGGGAAGAGAGTCCCATCCAGCCTACCCCACACCTCATTGGCCAGAGGAGGGATGAACCATGGCTAGAGCCCTCTTTCTAAGCAGCAATAAGCAAGGCCTCTGGGTAAATCACCTTACTGAGGGATGCAGTGAAGGGAGTATGACTGTGATATTCATTTGTCCTCCTCACTCCCTAGGGACGGCTTAGGTTTGGCCAGGTGACCCAAGCACAGTCACACCAGGAGCTCCAGATATTCCCAGTACCTCCCTAAAGAGCTGCTTCTTGGTTCTCAGACATCTTCCCATTATGTTATGAATGAAAGCAAGAGCTGAGATGAAGTAGCAGATAAAACAAAAAGTAAAACTTTCTACTGTTTTGACCTACATTGAACCTTATTATTCATAACAGTGAAAGGACACTATGCAGCATCTGAAGTAAGCGTAGCACGATACTAAACGTCAGCACAAAAGGAACAGATCAATAGTACGAGACTTGTGCATTGGATTAGGTGGCGGATAATATGGAGTAGGTGCTGCAACACAAAATGAATGCCAAGGAGTGTTAGATGTGGTTTACCACATGTTAGGAGTGACTGAGAAAGCTAAAGGAAGGCCAGGCATGGGATACTCCTGGCAGATGGGACCTGGAAGGATCCTTTAGACTGGGAACATCTTCATTACTGAAAGAGTAGAAAGGGCAGAGGAGGCAAGAGAAAGCAAGAAAAAAGTAAGCAATGGTGGGAAGGGGACTGGAGAATTATGGGAAAATGATACCCACAACTTATCCAAGAGAATGGTGGGCAATTTAGTTGAACCTCTCAGTGCACCAAGAGAAAGAAGTATGTTTGCACATGTCACTGCATAGACTGATGACTCTAGGGTAGATTATCTAGAATGACAGACAATCAAAACATCACTTAGCATTTATCTGTGTTTTGGAGTTCATACGGATGGGTGGGTCAGAAGATGTGAAGCTTGCAACACTTTCCAAGAAACAACGCAATGCCTCCAAAGACCTGAGGCAGGAAGAACTGGGAGGCCGTCACATGATCCTGGGAAGGCATCTGTCCCTCTCAGAGAGATAAACAGGATCACCTCACAGGCTGAAGCAAAATACCTACATTGCCTAATGTACAAGGGCAAGGCTCCTCGGACCCACGCACTGGATGCAAGGTAGGCAGTTTGATGAGAACCGTGTACAAAAGTCATTTTCTCTCACTTTCTGTGGGATTAGAATATATAACAATCCCACATTCATTTTCAAATAAAATATTAATAAATAACTTAGAAAGAAAACAATTTCGCAATCAGTACGATCACAATGCTGAGCATTTGCCAGCAAATCATTTATCTCCAATGGTAGGACAAAGGCCAGCCTCTTCCAGGAAGCCTGCTTGACACTTTTTTGGCTAGAAGGAAGCACTCATGCTCTGTGCTCAGATCACACTTTCTATATCCCTCCTACAGTCAGTGTCAGCAAAGGAAGGTGAGGGGGGCGCATATCAAAGACTGCCTGGGCCATACAGAGACCCACATCCTTGGTTCTTGTGTGGTGACCGGCCAGCACTGCTGGCTTCCAAGACATCAAAGTCCTCAGCCTGTGGAGTAGAGCCTGTCCTGCCCTCTGGCAATGCTTCATGGGGACTGGAAAGTGCAAACAACTCAAAAAATTAACATGGAAATATTCTTAAAGAATACATGGAAATGGATGCTGAGAAAATCATGGCCACAAACAGTTGCAAAACAAATAGGGATGTAAGTGATAGTACCTAACCATGGCAGTGACTCAAACAGGAAGTCAGTTTTCATTCTTATCTGTTTCCCCTTTGATTTTCTTCATTTTTTTCCCCAGAATGCCATACCTGTCCTCACTTCGGTTCTGTCTAGCATCCACTGTCTGTCATATGCCACTAAGAACAGATTGCAAAAAAGCCAGACTGGGGCAGGAGCTGAAAGAATAGAGGGCAGACGGCTGTCACCTCCTGCCCTTGTCCTTTGGTACACTCTTCATTCCAGGTTTGTTTGTTTTTTTTCCTCATCCACCAAGTAGTCAATTACATGTCTATGTTCACCTTGAACTTGCCAGACTAATATTGAGAAGCAACAAAAACTATTAAAAGGAAATAATTTGAAATAGCAGGTATGGTTGTCAAGAGTCTTCCAAGCATTGTTCGAGACCAGGAAAGAGAAGGAACCAACAGTGGAGGGGAAGGGGAAGGTGAAGCACTGGACTTGGCAGCTCTGAGTTCTAGCACTTAAGTCTGGTTAGGCCAGAGGGCACTGCCAGCTCTTCTTTCCCATGATTTTAACAGTCTGATACCCTTCCTTGGACCAAAAATGTTGAAACGTGCTAGACAGAATGGAACTGAGTAAAAAGTAGAGCGTTCTTTAAAAAATGAAGGAGAGCATAAAGGGAAAAGATAAATGAGCCAGGTGCAATGGGGCATGCCACCCAGTGGCTCAGGAGGCTAAGGCAGGAGGATCATGAGTTCAAAGCCAGCCTTGGCAACTTAGGGAGGCCCTAAGCAATCTAGCAAGACCCTGTATCAAAATAAAAAAATTTAAAAAGGGCTGGAGATGTGGCTCAATGGTTAAGTGACTCTGGTTTCAATCCCTGGTGTCAAAAAAAAAAAAAAAAGAAAAAAAAAAACAAAGAGAGAGAGAGAGATAAGAATGAAAATTGATTGTAGAGGTTTTAGAAAGAATTGATATGTAATTCAGTGTTTGTGGAAAATTTTCTGATGTGTTCACTGAATTGGAAACATGTAAAGTATGTAAACCTCATTTAAAATTTAAAGAAAAAGCGTATGAAAACTAAGGAAATGAAGTCTGTGAATATGTTCTAAAAGGACAAGGTACTGTTCAAATGGAAAGGACTGTTGTCCACGGCCAAACACCTCACATGATCGCAGGTTGGGTTAAAAGGCTATGGGGGCTCCCTGGCTGCCCAGATCCAAGAAGCCTCCCAGACTAGAATGCCTTCCCACTAGAACAGGACCTGAGTTTTCATTGTTATGCTGGGACTTTTTGCTATCAGGATCTCTTTCAAAAATGCAAATACCTCTAGGAAGGCTGATACATGACATGCCAAATTATGGAGAACAGGGGGCCAAGTGGACACCAAGTTGTCCAGGAAGTCACCACTTTTCTCCAGTTTGGCAATGTGAACTCAACAAACAAACCTCTTGCTTGGGCACATGGGCACCTTCATATGGGACACTGGACAGCTGGACTGTGAGAGGTATTCAATGATATAGTTTGTGATGTAACTAATGAAAGGTTACCACGTAAAATATAGGACAGTTAAAATTGAATTTCAGATACACAAATCAAGTATTCATGGGAAAAAAATAAAAATAGCATTTGCGGGGGAAACCTCCTTTGGAGGGGTCTCCCGGGTCTCCCAGGGAGAGCTGCTGGAACACTGAGTGGCCTCTTCTCTCTCCATGGCCTGACTCCCTGTTGCTCCTCCCAACAAAGTGACCTTCATAAACACAACTGTCATTCCCTCCATTCCCTCTTTATACTCAGTGGCCTGTGCCGGCTGCTCTAGAAGCTCCCAGAAGGCCCATTTGATGCAGCTTCTCCTCTCCAACCTGTTTCCTGCACCTTCCGCCTCACACTTCATAAGATAGCCACACACTTGCCTCCCTCATCTGCTTAGAGAACTACTCCTTTTCCAAGAGCCTCAGACTGCACCCTCTCTGGGGGATTGTTCTGGGCTCCTCCCTCCCTCTTTTGACTTTAGTCCTCTGACTTCAGCGCTCTACTGTCTGCCAAGCAAGGTACCAGGCTCTGTTCTAGTTTGTGCATTCCCCTGTTGGGGAATGCAGACTCTCTACAACTCCTTGAGGACAAATAATTCTGTCTCAATTCATCTCTCAGTCTCTGGCACATGATGAATACACCAGTAATTATCAACTGATTGATTTTTATGTTTACTAGTTCTTGTTAACAAAAGACATCCAAAGAGGAATTGATTGGCCTTTACCTCCCATTTATGTGCCTCTTCTATGACTACTGGGGTCACTAGTCATCTCTGGGACTTCTACTCCTCTGCACCTTCTACTTCTCTGCACATATTCTTCCTGCTCTGGCAGACACTAAGCAAACTTTCCTTTGAACTCATAGCTCTGAGTTGGTATTTATCATTTTATCATCTCTACTGTCAGTTTAATTTGTACTCACTTAGCAATTAACCATATATTCCCACATGTCATCTCTTGACTTATTTACTGTATTGCTATTCCCATCAATGCATATCTCCAGATAGTTTCTCTATCAAGGTCTCATACTGTGTTCTTGCTGAGGCTAGAATCCAAGAAATGAGGCCCCAGACCTCTGGGTGCTTGTAAGGTAAAACTAGAGGTAACCCTCACTCAGTTCAGTTGACCAGTCCTTGGAAAACTACACACTTCTTCTCAACTTAACAATGGAGTTCCATAGACATCTCATAAGTTAAAAACATCATCAGGTGAAAATTCATATTACACACCCAGACTGCTGAGCTTATTTGTAGCTGTACCTGAAGAGTGCCAGTTGTGGCCCCTAGTGACCATGTTGCTGACTGGGAGCCACTGGGAGCCACTGGGAGCTACTGCCCAGCATCACTAGAGTATCCTAGTGCACAGCTAGTCTGGGGAAAAATTAAGATTAAAACTTTGAAGTCCAGTTTCTACTGAAGGTGTACAGCTTTTGCACCATAGCAACCAATGCAGAAAAATCATCAATTGAACTGTCCTAGGTCAGGGGCTGTCTGCAAGGAATTCACACCCATTACCTCACAGGAAATGAGAGTCTGATGCCTGCCCCAGGTTTCTGCTAATGCCTGGAGTCCAGTCCTGTTTTCTTATGTTTGGTTTTCTATTCTGATAGAAATCAGGATCATTGCTGTCCACAGTCCTTTCTCACTCTGCTCTCACCTACATCAAAATTTTCAGTCATTTTTTTATGCACAAAAATTTGTTTCCTTTCATGCCTTGCCTGGCAGGTCTCACCTATCACACCCAAAACAAAGTATTTGTTTAACAAAAGACCACACATTCTCTTGGAGGCAGAATCAAAGGCAAACCTGGTAATTCCTTTATCTTCTCCCCTTTCTAACTAAAATAACTATTACCTGAGTATGAGCTATGAGCCAGGGGATCCTGGGTAAAACGTGACCATTTCTGACCCAGTAAATGTACCTTTGCCGTCTGAGTTCTCCGGATCTAACGTGATTAGGCCATCTTTGCCCATCTGCACTGTGGGCAGAAACTGCTTCTAGCCCTCCCCTCGTGGGCACTGCTATCTAACTTGGCCATTGTTTCCTGACCTTTAAATACCCAGCCCTGTTTTTCTGCCACTCCTGCTCCAGTTTCCATTTCCACACGATGCAGGAAGGTCAAGGTGCCAAGGAAAAGGCCTGGGCTTTGGTACTCTTGCAGCACATCCGGGTATTCCTTACTCTCTACCAACCCTGTATCCCTCCTGGGGACTTTGCTCATTCTCCCAGCCCTCTGGCTACACTCTCACTATCCAGAACACTGGGGAAAATCCAAGTTCCAAGAGGTCCTCAGCAGCTTTCCTTTCTCCAGAAAGATGTTTCCAACCCAAACTCAACTTTTGCTTAACATCAAACCTGATAAAAGCAAAAATCCTCAAACTTGAGCATGTGGCAGAACTACTTGGGTGGTTGAGTGATTCAGCAGACCCAGGTAAAGAGAGAGTTTGCATTTCTCACAGTCTCCCAGGTGATGGAGATGACACTGGGCTTTTATCATGCCCAGCTTGTGGGCTCTTTGACATATCACCCAGTGTCCTGGTCCTTAAGCTGCTGTCCCTGTAACACATGATGGGCTTGGAGTGACACTGTACTTTAAGGCATGATCCCGGCCTGTTGCAGACATCCGTGCAATACAATTAAAAAACAAATATGAAATACTTCAGGGGCCAGTGAGGTGGTAAACTGGGACCTGGCTTTCAGAAGAGCATGTACTTTGTGTAACCCATCTAAAGCAGATAGTGGAGGAGTGGGGCCAGCAGGGCCCAGGGAATGAGAAGCTAGGAACAGGACTGTTAGCCAAGCCGCTGTAATCAGAATCCAGACACTGCATCACGTTTTCCTCAGAGAGGTAGGGCATGGGAAATGAGGCTGAGGAGAGGGACCCAAATGACACTGAGCTTGGGGACATCGTTTATACCTAGGAAATAACTATTGATAGCTAGTTCTGGCATGACTCCTTTGCATCCTGGGATTCTGAGGAAATGACCTCACCAAAGAAAAAGTGGAATAGAAATGTTCTGATGAGGGGTTTCTCAGAGAATGGTCAGAGAACCAGGGGAATTAGGATTCCCAGACCTATCAGGACTATAGGCTCAGAAGATTTGCATGAGCCCAAGTCTGGCCTAGAAATCTACATGTTCCTGCAAAAGTGGTCATGTTCACAGATGCTGACCAGAGCAAGAGTGGCATAGGTGCTGACCAGAGCAAGTGGCTTAGGTTTCTCCTGCGGTGGAGGCTTAGCCCTTTTCAATTCCTTGCTTTTAATCTATAAAGGATATCTAACCTCAACTGACTGGTCTATCTCTCCAGGACTCTCTGGGCCATGAACAAAGCTCACTTCTGTACCCTGTACCCCAAAGACCATGTGTTTTCTCAATCCAGGGGAAGCACGTTTTTTCCCCTCATCCTAACCATTTTCCAAATCAATCTATTGAATAATCAACAAATATCTTATTGAATATAAGTTCTGCATTTTCTATCTATGCAGGGAAATTAAAAATTTTTCTTTTTTAAAAAAAAAGAGCCAAAATTCCAGACAACAAGAATGAAAATATAGTAGTAGGATCCACATAACTCACACTAACACAGCCATGGGCACCCTGAGGCAGAATGCAGGGCTGGTGAATGAAAAGGTGAGAAGGTGTATGTGAGGGGTGAGATAGTTCTAGTATAATGAATATCACAAACTCCTGAAATTTATTTATTTTCATTCAGAAGATCTATATACCTTTTGTAACCCAAAACCAATGATCACAATAACCTCCATTTATGGAATACTTAAAATGGGCCAGACATGGTACAAAAGAGTCTACCTTACATATACATTTCCCTTAATTCTCTCCATAAGCTGATGAGGTCGGTACAATTATTTTCAAGTTATAAATAAGGATTCTGAACCTTTGGGCTATTAAGTCACATGGCTCAAGCTGCACAGCTCGAAAGACATGGGTTCAGAATAGACTCAGTTTTATCTGGTTCCAATAATAAAGTATACTGAGTGTTAGTCTTTTAGTCTTGTGTGTGACAATCATGAATAATCTATAAATAATATAGTTAAGTATCAAAACTGGTCAAGATAACTCAAAGGCATAAAGGTACCCAAAGGGAGAAACAATTAGAGAAGTTTGCAAGCATTAGGAATACATGTCAAAGAAGAGAGGGACCTGGGGAGAGAAATTCTGTAACTTACTCAAGTAAGTACCTCTTGATCACATGTAGGAAAGAAGTGGGAAAGCTCTGGGAATGCTTAGAAAGAAGGTGATGTCTAAAATGGTCCAGGAAAATGAGTCAAATTGAGTTCGAGCTCCACTCTCCACTTTTCCTCATGGGGAAGAAGGCCAAGCGAAGAACAATTCTCTGCTGGCAATGCTCACACACAGGCCTCTAATGGACTTAGAGAGTGTTCTTCTTCTTCCTCTTATTAATATTTTGTTGTTTTGTTTGTCTTTTGTTGTTGTTGTTGTTGTTGTTTATTTCTTTTAGGAGATTGGGGAATAAAAACAAGAATGAAAAGACAGTTCTATCCCCAGGCCTCACCAAATGAGCATTCTGGAAAGTCATTGAGCAGAAAATTGAATTTAAGTTTCTCCAAATGATACATATTCCCCATCCTCCCCATGCTCTCTATAAGGAAGTCAGAAACCTAGAAAACATTTCAAACTGGAGAAAACACAATGTAGTGTTTTGTGAGTCCAGGCTGATGGGATCAATTCAAATTCCCAAAGTATAAGGCTGTTCTCCTGCCCTCCTCCCTATAAGTAGACATTAACCTTCAGTCTTCTTGCAATGGTTACGTCTTAAAACTTGTATATTGTTTTCCTGTGTTCAGTGTTTACAGAAGATGAGAACAAAATTATATTCTGACCAAGGAAGCACAATAATATCCCTCATAACTCTGCTCTCCAAGGGCTGCCCCAACCAGTGTCCATCTAATCAAGTCCCCCAAATTTGCACTGCGCAAGATAATCAGCAAAAACACCCTTTACACAGGCAAAAAGAGATGGGCAACTCTCTGGTGTGTCTGGAGAAGCTCCAAACATCTCCCTTACACATCTTTTCTTTTTCTGAAATTCTCCCCTTAGAGATGCTTCTGGTTTTATAATAAAAGACCTATTAAATTACAATTGGCAAGACCCCTCTTTAGATCATCTCGGTTTGTCCACAAATTTTATAGCTGGGTAAAATACTAACTACATTAAGTTGCTGCCTTGTATAAGAATTTCCTTTTAAAATTGTAGCAGCACTTCCCCAACTCAATATGTTCTATATACCACCAGTTCTTTCTCACTCTGGGTCTTAATAAGTGTTCCGTGGTCATATCAGTTTGGGAAATATGACTATTATATCATCTCCCCTCTTTCCATTTTGTAAATTTGCAATGCAGACTTTAGTATTGTATTGTACTGTATTAAAGAATCCAGGAAGTTCTACCATGAGGAATCCAACTGTTTCCCCTCCCCCCAAAATATATTTAGCAACTTAATTATTTTTAACAATACAATTCCTACTAACATGCAGAGGACTGAGTGCCCCCATGTAAGTCACTTGGAAAATGCTGCATCATATTATAGTTATTCTCTCCATCCGGAGGAAAATCTTTCATGATTAATATTTTATACTAATTCACATTACTTAGAACTTGCCAAGTGTCAATTTCCACTTGACAGGAAAGGGTAAGCAGTAGCAAAGAACGGGAATGTGTTCTATGAGACATGCAAAACGAACTTGGACAACAATTTGGCCTTGAGCATGGCCAAATTTTACAGGCGTGACTATGTCAGGTCAAAGGGATTAAAGACAAGGACTCAACCAATGAACCATGTTGCTTCTCTGTTATAGAAATTTTCCTGGTCTGACCTTTAGAAACTCCATCTGCCCCATGAGTATGACTTTCTACTACATGGCTACTTATTATTACGACACTCTTTTCCCACACTTTTTTGGTACTGTCTAAGCACAAACAGGAGGGCAGCTACACAGTAGATGTCTAATGATGACTTGAGACTAAAAACAGGCATGTTGCCAAGACAGAAATCTGACCATCTTTCTGCAGAATGGAAACTAGGATGTGACTTGATCTAGGATTTCACTTTACCAATTTTTTACTCTTCCTAAGTGTTTTTTTTCCTTTGTGTGTTCAAATATTTTCAATTGACTTAACAAGTTAAAAAACTAAACAAAGTCTAGACCCAATTTCATCTGCAGAATTCTATCTGATCAATAAAATTAAAATTGACCAAAGTGGGGGATCATTAACAGGTACCAAAGCAACAGAGAAAATTAATAACATGCACAGGACATGATGTGCCTACAATCCTGAAGACCCAGAAGGTAAACTGGGAAACCAAATTTGTGATAACTTCTTAAAGTCCTATTCAAAGCTTCAACAATACCAAATGAATCCAACCAAATCTTGTACTGGAAACAATTCCTCTTTACTCCTTAAGTGAGTAGCCTACCATTAAATAGAGATCAGCCTTCAAAGAGGAGGAGTTAGGAAAGACATTTCCACTACTTTTCATTCTTTTTCACTTATCTGGTAAATGTAAATAGGAAAAGGATCTCACCTTGGTTAGTTTGGGCTTCCATAACAAGAAAATATAGAGTTAATAGCTTAAAAAACAGACATTTGTTTTCTCATAATTCTAAATAAAGGCTAGAAAGTCCAAAATAAACCTATACAGGTTAAGTACTCCTAATCTAAAAATCTCAAATCTGGAACAGTCCAAAATCTGAAATTTTTTGAGCACCAACATGGTGTCATAGTGGAAAGTTCCATACCTGAACTCATATGACCAGTTGTAGTCAACACGCCAGCACACTAAAAATATTGCATAAAATTAACTTCAGGCTATGTGAATAAGTTGAGAATTAAACATAAATGAATTCTATGGTCAGACTTGGATCTCATCCCTGGTATAACTCATTATGCATATGCAAATATTCCCAAATCAGAAAAAAAAAATCTGAAAACCAAAACACTTTTGCTGCCAGGCACTTCAGAAAAAAAATGAATACTTAACCCCACAGGAGGATTCATTTCCAGATGTGGACTCTTTCCCTGGCTTATAGACAGCCAAATTCTCTTTAAGTCTTCACATGGCAGAGAACAAGTGAGCTCGGTGGTGTATCTTCTTATGAAGGCACCATATAAGATTAGGACACACCCTATGACCTCAAATGCAATCACATTGGGGGTTAGAGCTGAAATATATGAATTTAGGGTAGTGCATAGCTGAGCTCAAGATGCAAAGCACAAGTCAATCACAGTATCTTTCCATTCCTTTCCCCCTCTGCTTCTTCTATACACTCCCTTTCTGTGCAACACTTCACATTATATAGAATAGGAAAGATGGCCAATACTCAAGAAATAATCTTCAAAATTATGTAAAACAAATTAGAATGGGTCAAAAATATCTCAATTCCCCCAGCTGCTCCCACAATTGCCATACTCAAGGATGCACCCAATGCACTGCTGGTATCTGAATATTCATCAACAATAATGAATGATGTCTGATGGTCCAAGAACCCCTGTGAAATTTGACAAGTCAGGACATGCATCAGTTCTTAGATCCTGAGCTCCATTGTTCTCACTGCCTTGTGACAAGGCCATGGGTAACCTGCTCTACCACATTTCAGCATAGGAACTTCCTATCTGAGACCCCTTGGGCTCTGTTGGGAAAATTCAACTACATAAATGAAACACCACTGTGCTGGTCTCTCCTTTGCTTTTATAAATGAGTGACTAGGAGACAACAAGGGGATATTTGAGTCATAGTTTGAACAACACAATATTAAGTTCATGGTCTTGGGAGAAGAACCCTTTGAGTGACTTATTGTTACTTGGAAGTGTAATGAGTTTTAGTTTGTGTTTTGAAATGTTAGCCTCTTAATCTCTCATGCTTTGGGTAGGAAAATGCTCTTCCTTCTTCATTTCAGATAATTAATGAAAGATCCTGAGCATGGCTAGGATTGATTCATCATTTATTTTTCTTTCTTTTCTTTTCTCCATTTCCCATCTGCAGAACTACAGAGAAAGTATGTGCACCCATGGAGGAGTTAGTTGGAAGTTTAGATGATGAAGAACCTTGGCACACAGAGAGTACACAATGGTAAACTCAAGGGGGTGCCATTCTCATGGACCACATGCTGACTAAAATGCTTGGTTCCCCATGGGGTCTATGAATAAGTTACTCTTTGTGTTGTGAACTTACTTGCCCAGACAGGAAAAGGTATGTCAACTTCTGCTGAAACTCCTGGCCACCTATGGTTTGATTGGCATGCTAAGGCCTAATATACCTGTATCTTCCCAAAACCTACCACAGGATTGAATCACATTTGATAGTTAAGATATATATTTTGCAACAAAAAATATAAAAAATAAAAATAAATGAGCTAGTGTGGATGCTCCCTGGCTACTAGACACTCATCAGCTAATCTATTCCAAAGTTTGGTCTAACAAGAATACACTAGCATCTCTCTACCAGCAGTCTCATGTGGAAGAGAATGTAATTAGAATTTAGTTGCTCCACGATCACATGATTTTGTTTTGCTTTTCTCATTTGGGAAGTTTATTAGATGGTTTATTAATAAGAAGATTCTTGATTTCCTACTATAGAATCCAGGAGAGCTTTTAGTTTACTTTTTATTTTTTACGTTTTTATAAGTCCTTCCTCTTTACCAAAGAAAAAGACATAAGTCACCAGGTAGAACATGACACCATCATCAGCAAGGCCAGGTCATGTTATCCCTCTGGCTGCAACATGAACTTCAGGTCCTCAGTGAGCATCTCTGGGGCCAGTGGAGTGGGGGAGAGAAGCTCCCTGGTAGTTTTCTCAGCCTGCACTGGATATAAAGAAGAAAGCTCAAGAAACTGCAGTTCCTCTCTGTGGCTCTTTTGTGGGCCCAAAGCAGCTATTAGGGAGCCTTGGTGTTCCTGGATTATGTGCTAAACAAACCAGTGTTTGAACCACAGAAGGGCCAGGCTGGGGCTGGGCTGGTCTGCAGGGGCCTCCTTTGTTTGGGGGTTGGAATGATTCCTTGGTTCCTTTTCACTCCTCCTCCCACCCCCAGCTCTCTCCCCTCTCCCAATTCATTCTTTAAGAATGGATCCTGCTGCCTCTTTAACTCAGCATGTGTCTGGGCAGATGTCCAAGAACGCTCCCTTCAACAAGGACAACAACAGGAACAGGGGAAAAAAAAAAATCCTCCACTTGAATGCTGTCCTCCCTGCTCTTGCCTGCTCTCCCTTCTCTCCCCTGGCTTTTAACAGCTCATGATTGATAATGTCCTCCCCTCTCTCACCCTGGGACTCCACATGCCTTTCTATTGAACAACACCTCCTCTGTGAGGCAACCTGGGAGCCCAGCCACTGGGCCCTGGGACCCCCTTGGGGTCTTTTGAGAGAGAAAAAAAAGAAAGGCCAAAAAGAGGCCCTTGATGGGGGCAGGGCCAACAGGTACAAAGGGGCCAGAGAGCTGAATGCAATGGGCCTTTGTGTGGGGGCCAGGCACTGTCAGTGCTGGGAGAGGCAGGAGAGGCCAGGAAGGGGTGAGGGGTTGAGAGGTCTTCCCATACCTCCTTGCCACCCTTTTCTTTGCCCTAGTGAGAAAGACAACCACAGTGAGACCCCAGAGGACCAAGAATATTCTAAACCAAGGGAAATCATTATCCCAGAACTTTGCTTTTGAACTCATTGGCTTCCCTTGACTTTCCTGAGAGAAGATATCACATTTTCAACCAAGCTTGGTTACCACAAGAATCAACTCACAAATCTTGAGCACCCATGAAGATGCAGGTAACTAGGGGTGGGAGGTAGAAAGATTAATTTCATTACTGTGGATCACAGGGCCAGGCTAGTATATGGCAGTGTTGTGACATGAACTCAGGCCTTGTAATACCAAGGACCACCCTTTTTCTGCTCTACTGTGCTGCTTCAGTACACTTTGACAAATGAAAGAATGACTGAATGAAGAGCTCCCTGCAAAAGCAAGGATATTATTTCTATTATTATTTGTACCAGCCACTAAAATTCATATCAAAAAAATCTGCATCATCCAGGAAATTATTTTTCTCCTTTCTCGTCATGATTATCATGGGATAAGTGGGTCAGCTGAGGATTGTTCCAATGTGAATGAATCATATTATCTCACTGTATTTCAGAAAGGTTTTCTTGGATTTCCAATTTAACCTTATATCTTCTACATTTTAAAAGGGTCAGTCTGAAAGCCCTCTGCCTGCTTCGTGTTTAAGTCTTTTGTAAAACTGTATTGCAAATATTGTTACTACATAAGAGTTCTTTTTTTTTAAAGATACGTTCAGAAAAAAATCTGTGGCTTTTATGAGATAAAATGAAATTCTGATAACTTCAGATCAATCTGTGACTTCTACTAGGTAAAAAAAAAAAAAAAAAAAGTCATAGAAAATCATTTCCTTTTCTTCCTTACTTCTAAACTTAAAGCTAAAATTGATCCCAGTGTAAATGACCAGTCCTGATGGGGCCAGGTCGTTCCCATCCTTTTAGATGATGTCGGTCTTGCTTTGCCCCTAATTGGTTGAATTTTGTATTATGCTTGCACACCTGTGAAATTCCTTTGGATACAGGTAAGATATATCTCCTTGACAAATTCAAAACTTGCACATGTGTCTACCCCAGCCTGGGACCATGACCTGAAATACCTCCGCCCCGGGATAAAACAGTGCAAGACAGAGCAAGCTCTTGTGTGGAAGAGGGAAATCTAGCACTATCTGACGACTCAACATTGTCCTGGGAATCTGTCTCCTCTCCTGGGAGAAGAGCTGGGAAGCTGCTGACCCAGGGCCTGTGGGAGGGGACCAACACCCTCTCTGAGTGCTTATCTTCTTGCAATGGATCTCCTTCTGTTACCCACTTGCTATGGTGATCCACTTCTTTCTTGACCTGCTTTCCTAGCCCCCTCTTTCCTTTGCATTGCTCTCTCTTCTTTCTTCTCCTGCTTTTCTTCCCAACCCTTTTTTTGTTTCAAATTGTTCCAAAGGGGCAATACCCTAGAGAAAAGAGAAAGGAAGAGGAGACGGCCAAAAAAAAGTTATACCTTGTCATTTGGATCACTATTCTGCTAGTGCTAAATATCCAGTGGGTGTCATAGAATAAAAGGTTAAGAGAACATTCATTGAAATGTTAGACCCTCAGCAAAACAGAAGAGCAATCAAGAATCCATCCACCGAGGTATCCACGGGGCACCTGCTGGATGAGGTTCTTAACTAATGAGGATAATATTAATGTTAAAAACAAACTTCAATGGAGACTCTTACTTCAGAGAGGGCAGAGTCAGAAAACATGCCATATTAAAGAATCATACAAGTGAATTACTAAGAACCCTCCTGCAATGTATGTGCAGCAAATGACAGGCATCAGGACACAGCACCATGCTCTTCAGGTGCACCATGCTCTAGAAGCAGGATGTACTGCGGGTAGGTCCAAGAAGGTACACTTGAGTCAGGTTTTGCAGGATGGATAAAACAGCACAGGAGGCAGAAGAGAGCTGGGCCTTAAGGTCAATGTTCTCACCACCCTCCAAACTCAGGTTTATCTCTCAAGTCACTGCAGTCGGTCATAAGATCCAGGCAGGGGTGGTACCTAAGTGCAGTTTGGGTAAGCATGAGTAATCCTTCTTGTCGGGACACTGAGGAGGCACCCTCTTAGCCACATGGGACTACTGCCATGTTGCTATTAAGCCAAGGTGCTCATATGCCTGCCATATTTTCTCTGAAATTCAACTCATTTCATAGCTAGATGTTTTCCTCCTCATTGCTCACTTCAAGAACATAACCCAATGAAGCAGAACTCAGGGGTGGGGAGAGGAATTAAATTACTTCTCATTATTGAGAATCAAAGGATTGGGTCTCCAAGATCTGTCTGCTTCTCATATTTACGCTGTCCTCCTTTCTCCAGATGCGGTGTTTGGGTACCTTAGCTAACAAAGATTATTCCCATTACCCTCTTGCATAAATGCCCCTGGTCTCAAAGCAAAGGGCTTATCCTGCAACAAGGTATGTAATTCTGCAATCTGAGCATGACTCTGGTGTTGCTGTATGTTTTAGGATTCTTTCTTCTCAATACTGGAAACTTAAATCCCCAATTCATGGCCCTGGGTGAATGTCAGTCCCTATCACAGAGAAAATCTTTGAGCACCAAATGATAGAGCTAGACATAAAAAATAAATGACATCTATGTCCTGCTGAATGAAAGGTGTGGTTCTCACTTATTTGCCTTCTTAAAATATAACTGTTTATTGCCAGAGCAGGGAGAGAGAAGCTATAATTGGGTTTTGTGTTTGGGAGGTATTTTCCTTCAGATGGATTGGAAGTATTCTTTTTTTCATTAATATCACCTCTAAAAAACCAACTCGGTGATATCTATTTCTTTTAGCCTGTTAAATGCTAACAACTTTCCAGCAACCAATATCCACTCTATGATTTAGACTCTGCTTGATATTTTGTGTAGGCAGTAAACTATTCTAATGAATAACTCATGAGGAACTAAGCAAAGGTAAATTTTCTTTTATTTTTAGACCCAAACTGGAAACAATTTCAGGTGACAACTTTTGACTGCATGCTGATGTGGACTCGTGTGGAGAAGGTTGGCCGTCTCTTCATCAGAGTCCTGAATTTATAAGAGTGGACTGGTCTTTGCCATGGGCTAGCTGTGAAGACTTTAGCTTCTCCGTGCTGCTATGACAGGGGGCAAGGTTGAGTTCAGTTCTTTATCATAAATCAAAATCCCTACAGGCCAGGAGAGGTGGTGCACACCTGTCATCCCAGCTGCAGGGAGGATCACGAGTTCAAAGCCAGACTCAGCAACATAGCGAGGCCCTAAGCAACTTCATGAGATTCTGTCTCTAAATAGAGTATTAAAAAAGGTGGGGATGTGGCTAAGTGGTTAAGTGCCCCTGGGTTCAATCCCCAGTACCAAAAAAGGAAGAAAAAAAAAGATACTTATGGTATCTTTAGTGGAGGCAGCTGGAAAGCATTGCTGATTTGAGAGTGAAATTAGCAAAACAGGTGCCAAGAGTTGCCTTCCAGCTTCCCAACCTAATCGCCTGCATGCTAAGCCCAGGACAGGTGGGGAATTCTAAAGGGAATTTTTGAATACCTAAAGAATAGAAACATTTTTACTCTGTGACATTTTACTCTCAAACTTCTTTGTTCGTCAATGGTTAAATGCCAATTATCAATAATTTTTCTTTTAAATTGATGAATATTTGTATTCAAGTCACGGAGAGACACTTTACAAGATGGAGGGAAATAAGATATGAATACTCTCAGAGAGTTATAGTTTCCCAAATACCTCCTAGATCGCCTGGTGATGAAGGAGTCAGGGGAGGATGGCGCTGAGCTTAGGAACTCTTGTCTCATAGGGAGGCTGCTTGGCCCAACTGAAGGGCCACAAACGGAGAAAGCAAACTCCTCCTCAGATCCATCTTGCAACTCATGCTCCAGAACGAGCTATTCCATTTCATAGAGCATAAGTCACTGCTGCACTAATAAATGCAGTCACTCGATCAACAAATAATGATTGAACACTGAGGACCAAATCAAAATAACAAAGGATGAGCCAAGTGGGGCCTGAATGGCTTGAGACATCATTTGGATGAGGGTTCCCAAGATCCAGTCCTCTCTGCCTTTCTGCATTCACAGAGCCACAGCAAAAGGGGTTGTGCAGCCACAGAAGTGGGGTGCTGCTAAGGCAGGCATTCCCAGATGTGGAGAGCCCATATGTCCCCAGACATACCAAAGGGTCCTTGCTGACCAGCTCTGATTCTGAGAGTATTCACTAAACACTCAGCTGAAAGTTGTTTCCTTTTCACTTCCACCCAGGATTCTTTTCTGCACACAGTCCCGACAGATTTTGAAAACCAGCCTCATCTGATGCATGCGAGTCCTTCTTTTATACTCAGCCATGTGCCAGCAATGGGAGGACAGGCCAGGGGAGAGGGACCAGAGCCCCTGAGAAACCAGTGGGAGAAGAAGGACAGGTAGGGAGAGAGGAAAAGTGAGGATGAAGCAGTGCTCCCCAGAAGGAAGTCTACAGAGGCTTGGGACCAGCCACAGGAGAGGGAACAACTTTTCTGCCCAGAGGAGGGAGTGCCTTTGGAGCTTGGAAAATCTCTGGACAAGCCAATTTTGAAAGATCATTGTGAGCAAAAGTAGCGCGCCCCCCCCCCCATGCCAAGAATGCATGGAGACACAGAAAGACAAAAAAATGAGTGAGAAAATTCAGGTGACTGATGTCACTGTAACATCAGACACAAAGGAGAAAGAGGACAGTCAACACCGAAAGAGCCTGGGTTCTGCCCTCCAGAATTGGATTTTCTTCTGTAAGTGACAGGGAACCAGTAAAGGCTTTTAAACAATGCCTTGCTGAAAATAGGCAGAAAAGGAGTTAATGTCCTGATTTGATGTATAAAATCAAATATGGCACAAAGGGATTATGCAGGAGGTCACTTAGCGAGAATGGTCAGGAGCATAGGTCTCCCTACTCCCAACCCAGCCTTTCTGTTTCCACCAGCCCTTTCTGTTTCCACGGACCCTGTTCTTCTTTCTGGGAAGAGAGAGATCTCTTTGGACA
Organism: Urocitellus parryii; assembly: GCF_045843805.1. Taxonomy (NCBI): domain Eukaryota; kingdom Metazoa; phylum Chordata; class Mammalia; order Rodentia; family Sciuridae; genus Urocitellus; species Urocitellus parryii. Next base: position 28,318,880 of record NC_135543.1, read on the forward strand.
TCTGGTGGGAAACAGAATCCTTACTGCTAATAAGGAGCTGTTTGATCCTCTTAATTCAATGAAAGGAAATATTATGTGATGGCGCCCAACTTGCCCAGTACACACTCCCACCAAGTCACTTATTACAATGTCATTGTGATTATTTATCCATCTGCCTTTCCCCCACTAAATTGTGACCTCCTTGAAGGAACAGACTGTCCCTCCAGTCGGTCAGAGACACAAGGGCTAACCAAACATCTACCAACAACTAGGCTGTGTATGGCCTCTGGCCATTATGGAATTGGAGTCATTCCACCTGTGCATGACTGGGATGTGGGCAAAGGATTGATACTTGAAAAAGGATGATGGAGTGAGTAGAGCTGGAAGCATCGCACTGTTCTCCCTCAGGATGGAGACTGAAGCTGTGCCATGTGTATGTGTTGCTTAAATTGGGAAAGGAGCCTGAGTCTCAATCCCTGTCCTCAGACCCTGCCCTCAACCCTGCAGAAATACCAGATTTAGACAGAGGCATGCACCAAGCTCCCAGCCAGCCTAGGGGCAGCATATGCCAAGTCTCTCAGTGTTCTGTGGCTAGAAAGCCCTCAGTTAGAAGCTGCAAGTCAGGACACAGATCAGATGATGCATTCTAGTCCCTTCCCTAGGAGCACCTGCAATTCTCGACCACCCTGTGTGACTCAAGAAGACACTAAAGCCTGAAACAGAGAAGCCACTAGCCTAGAGGTTCAGCACAGGACTCCAGAATCCAAGCTCCAGCCACCAGCCACAGAGTTCCTGCCCGCCTGCCACGTGGCGCTCAGCTGGGTGGCTCCAAGCCCAGCCTGGGCTGCCCTGGTGAGGAATGTCCTCCTGCTGAGCAGGCCAAGAAGAGCAGCCAGCAAGGGCTGCTGCCACTCCTCCAGGAACCAGCCAGCCTCCCTAAGCCTCCAGCACAGGCAGGCCTGGTGCCTCTCCCAGCTCTGCTCTCTCCACTACCAACAGCAAGGGACATGCACAGCAAGGCTGCCACTTTTAGTTTAAAAAAAAAAAAAAAAAAAGGATCTTTGTAGGGCCTGGCCTGGATCTGGGTCCTCACCTTTCACTGCTGCTTGAGGGTCATCACAGTTTTCCTTGTCCTTGGGATGCAATGCAGGCGGCATGTGTAGCCTGACCCATTCTTGATGGGAGGTGTTGCACTAACAACTCATTGCTGGCTGAGGACCAGCAATGCACCATTGTCCTCTAACCTGAGGACAGCAGGACAAAGCAGGACAAAGCAGATCAAGACAGTCACTCCATATGTGACCACACTGGGAGCACAAAACCATGCTTCAGCAGGACGCAGGGGGAAAAACAATGGCAACCAAGTCCGAGGTTGTGAAGGTGCTGCCCTCCATGGACTCTGAGCATGTTGTGGATCTCTGGGAGCCAATCTCCTCTGCTGTGACACTAGGGCATCTTCCCAACACTAGTCAGTAGGTTATAAAAATTAAGTGAGAGAAAAGGCTTCCGTTCTGTTTGCACCTCCACCTACTTCCAAAAATGTTTTTGTAACAGTCTGCAATGAAGGAAACACACAATGAGACTTACCATAAAAAAGCAAGGATTCAATGATATGTAGAGGAAGGATAGGAAGTTTAAAATTATACCCACACTCTCGGCTGACAGAGTGGCAGGTAAACATTCGGGAGTTCTGAGTGAAAGGGAATGAGTTTTTCGTGTGCAGCTGGTGATGTCCCTAGGTATCTGTAGGGAACTGGCTCCAGAACCCCAGCCCTGTAGACAGCCAAACCCAGTGACATTCAACTCCCCTATACAAAATGTTTTAGTATTTATGTATAACTTACACCCATCATCCTTCCATATGCTTTAAATCATCTGAAGATTACTTATAATACCTGATACAATATTAAAGCTATATAAACGCTAGAGCATATTTATTATACTGTATTGTTTAGAGAATAATGACAACTTTAAAACAAGTCTGAGCCAGGCAAGGTGATGCAGGCTTGTAATCCCAGCAGCTCGGGAGGCTGAGACAGGAGGCTTTCAAGTTCAAAGCTAGCCTCAGCAACAGCGAGGTGCTAAGCAACTCAGTGAGACCCTGTCTCTAAATAAAATACAAAATAGGGCTGGGGATGTGGCTCAGTGGTCAAGTGCCCTTGAGTTCAATCCTTGGTACCCCCCCCCCCCGAAAACAAAGACTGTACATGATCAGGTTTTTTTTTTTCTTTTTGAACATTTTCAATCTGTGGTGGGTCAAATCCACAGATGTAAAGCCCAACAAATACAGATGGCTGAGTCTATACACGTACTCAATGAAATATTATTGGTCTTTAAGATCAAGAAGAAAACGAAGGGAAGTATTTGAAACAGTGTTAAGTGAAAGTAAATGCAAAGGGATATCTATAACGATTATAGGCAATTACAGCACTCTCATGTGTTTCCATAGAGATGAGGGTAGAAGGGTGCCTGCCACTACCAACACCTCCCTGTTGGCCTGCTGGCCTGGGGTATGTGAAGAGGATCCTTTTCTTTTCTCAAAAAGAAATCTCAAACTGTGTTCATAAACTTTTTTGAGGTTGCTGATTGTTACTTGATACTGGGAATTGAACCTGCATCCCCTTTTTTGTTATTGCTTTTTGAGACAAGGTCTCACTAAGTTGCTGAGGCTGTCCTCAAACTTTCCAACCTTCTGTCCCAGCCTCCCGAGTCACTGGGATTACAACTGTGTGCTCTAGCAACTGGCTTCACAAAACTTTTTGTGTGTGACAATAAATATCACAAAACAACATTCCATGCCCCCGAGTTCTCCGTAGGCTACCTTCTTTTTGCTCCAGATAGGCAAGTATGATTTTAATTTTCTTAAAAGATGAGCAAAGTCCTCAGAGGACCCAGGAGTAATGGTCACTAGGTGTAAATTCATGGAGTCTGTGTGGCAGGGTGGAATGTACCCTCAGCTAGGAGTCAGACTTGGTGTGGACTGACCTTGGTCAAAGTCACTGCCCACCTGGGCCTTACTTCCTCATCTGCAAATCAAGGTGGCTGAGCTCAATGACTCTGCAGTCCTTCTTTCTTTAAGGTTCAGTGGTTTTTATGACCCTCTGAATCTCCAGCAAAATAAATTCCTTTTTGTAGGTAAAAAATCCTTGTAATGAAACAACTCCACAATTATTTTTTTTTCCCGCTTCTCAAAAGGTGACATAGACAAAAAGAAGCATGGGAGATGTGGAGCTAAGAAGATAAGGGTTTGAATCCTACACTGCCACTTCTTAGATATTCATTTCAGGAAATTATTTAATCTTATTGGACCAGAAGATTAAATACATTCATTTATGAAACTCAATACCAGTGCTGAGTGACCCAGAACAATTGGTCAAAACTACTTTCAGGCCATATGGCAAATAAATAACAAAACTGATGAGTCCTATACAATCACTTGACTATTCTTAGAAAATCCGAAGATAGTCGGAAAGGATACACACTTCCAAAAACCCCATGTGCTAGATTTTACAAGACAGTTCCAGTGTCTCAGCTCACACAATCTGATTGTTCATTGTTCTCATAAGGACCCATCTACTGATTTCTGCTTGGAAAGTGTGTCCTTAGTGTACCTTATGGTTCTACAGAGACCCACATTCCTCCCACACCAAGTCCCATGGTCCCTGACACCAAAGCCAACACTCAAGGGCAACACTGTTTATCTGGCTTGATTTTTCCATGGGTTCTGCATTTGAGTGGCCTAATGGAAAAAAGATAGAGGCTAGATGTTCTATTTCTATGAACCCCCGATATTTAGCTATATGACCCTAGGAAATGCACTTGTGCAGTTTGGAGCTGGTTTGGAATATAACGAGGCTGTACCTTTCAGCTGCGAGGCTCTTCTGCCAGCAACCTAACTCTTGCTAAATGCTCATGGTTCCCCCTGATTCCCATGTGAAGTCTTTGGACCCACAGTCTCTTGGTTTAATTTTACTGGAACAACTGGGGACTGGACGGGTGCCACTGTGCAGCTCTGTCTCCCATGGATGGAGGATGCACAGGACAAACTTGGAGCCCTCATGTGCTACCTGGATTTATTCCAGGAGGCAATGTTATCACCTGACCCCCATCAGAACAAGCCCAGAAGTTTGTCAATTTCAGTGCTGGTGACTAAGATGTGTGTTTAATGCTTTCTTGTCAAGTCAGAGTAAGAAACACTGCGCTCAGGATCAGGAGGAAGCAAAGGAAAGCATGGGAAAAGAAAGGAGGCAGAAAGCGACAATTTGAAATTTTAATTTAAAAGGGTCCTAAATACTTCTTTGTTAAAATAGTTTCCAGGAGAATAAAACTTCACGGGAGCAGCTGATGTGGGGTGATGAACTTCGGTCTCTCATGCCCTGAACATAGGCGGCTAAGAGGTTTAAAAAAAAAGCATGTATTTCAGTGGGCAACTGCAAACTCATTCATGGAGAGATCACACCCCTTCTCTTCCTGATGCTATGGTTTTTGGAGAACGGGTTTGTATCCCGGCTTGATAACTGGACATCTGTGGGAAACGTGCCCTCCAGTAAGGACAGGCATGGAGCTATCAGGAGGCACAAGTCTCACCACATGCTTTTCCCAGAGCCTGGCCAGTGTCTCCAAGGAGGGCCCCTCCCTCCCCTCCTGCATCTTCCCCTTCGCCAGCTGCCCACCCAACTCTGTCTTTTCCCAAGATGTGCTTCACACTGCCCGCCAGGCTGGCCCCTGATCCTTCCAGAGTATTTGCATTGTAGCCTTGGCTTGCACCTGCTCCACAGCCCCTCCCCTTCTCTGCCCCTCAGGGCTCTGCCCACACCCCCTCCCACCCATTAGCAGATCTCCAAGCAGATGAGGACGCCACAGAATAAAAAAGGCTAGTGGAAGCTGCTGTTCCCCCTGCCCACCTGCCCAGCTCTGGCTTTTATAGGAACCCTCCCCGGGAGCCCTCTCTCACCCCCTTCTTTTCCCCCCAGGCCCCCTTCCCTCATCTGTTGTCCCTGGTTCCCAGGGTCTCTCTACTGTTTCTCTAATTTGTTTATTGATTGGGAGAATCAAGTCACTTTTGTTCAGCAAAAGAAACAGTCTGGTGTTAGGAGACCTCATTCATTTGACATCAGGAAGCTGAACCAGCGATGGGGCAGGGACTGTCCTCCAAGTCATCTCTTTTAAGCCTTCCCGCTCCCAGAGGAAACTGCAGTCCCCCTGGCACGGGGCATCTCTCCGTGCATCTTGAGGCTTCCGTTTTGCCTGAGTCTCAGTTTCCTCATCTACCTGGCAACAGAAGTTAATGTGTAGTGATTTCAAGAAAATCCTGAAGACCGATTGTGCTGACTGACTGACTGACAGTGAGTGAGTGAACGAGGGAGCCGGGTGGCATCCCCACCCTTAGTCCACGGGTCCTATCACACTCTGTGGCACTGCTAGGACAGCAAAGCAAGAGAGACATGAGAGCTAGACAGTACCACCACGTGCACATACTGTAGCAGTAGCACATTAAGCACGGGTATTAGTAGTATTGAAAAAAAAAATGTCCCAACGTTGCAGATTTCTGGATAGCATAAATCCCCTACCCCCAGAAATGACCAAAAGCAAGTAGTACCAATAGAGGAGACTAAAGAGTCTGTTTTATTGGAGCCCAGTGAGGCGGCCCACGCTTGTAATCCCAGCAGTTTGGGAGGCTGAGGCAGGAGGATCTCGAGTTCAAAGCCAGCCTCAGCAATGGCGAGTTGCTAAGCAACTCAGTGAGACCCTGTCTCTAAATAAAATGCAAAATAGGGTTGGGAATGTGTCTCAGAGGTCGAGTGCCCCTGAGTTCAGTCCCTGGTACCACCCCCCCAAAATGAGTCCATTTCATTGGATAATGCGAATTTTTCTCCCTTCCCCCCTGGGGAAGTAAATACAAGTTGGCCCCAATAGCCCGGTCCCCTTCATGCACAGTGCAACAAAGTCCCTGCTGGAAGGTACCATCTAGATGTCCTTCAATTTCTTTCCTAGTTGAGAGAAATCTGAACACTAAGGCTGGGAAAGCTATCTTCCTTAACCCATTGTGCCCACCGTGTACTGAACATGTAGGAAAATCTTAGTAAATATCAATTTTTTGATTTCGAAATAGAAGAGAAAACAGGTATCCCATGTCTACACTGAGTTCCTGGCACAATATGCACAAGGCCCACAGTTTTATATCTTAACACAGAAATGTAAGTGTCTATTGTATAGGACAGTCCACCTTGTCCAAATATATGTTTATGATACTAGAGGCAGGGGCTGGAGCCAAACTGATGAGATTTCAATTGACACTAAGTTCAGTAAAATAGGATTCAAGGACCCTGAAATCTACATACTTTATCTTCATAGCCACCTCCTGTTACCTATATGAATGCAATTTCTCCTACCAGGAAAGTCTCCTCGCCAAATCTAATTATCAAATACAAGCAAATTTTTGGAAACCTGCTCATATTCTGACCTTCTGGAATATCATGAACAGCTGTTCAAGTTGTACATTGCACAACACCAGAGGCCACAGCTTACAGTGCAGCTTAAGTGCAAGGCTTAAAGATTTCTGCTCACACAGATCTCTGATTCTAAAGGACTTATGCTGTAGGTTCTCTAATCAAAAATTCAATTGAATGGAAAGGGAATTTTATTTAATTCTCTACTTACTACTGGAAGCTCCTACTTCCTAGACTACCTAAAATTTGCCATCATTTAGTACAGTACTACTTCTATTTGGCCAATTCTGTATGTGTAGGAAACCACATATTATTTCTGCCCAGTTTTTTTGTAACACATTGAATTTTAAGGAATCAGTGGTACTCAAATAGCCCTTGGGTCTGGTCTTCTGTTGAATTCACGATCTGATTTCTTTGGGCCCAAATACCTCCCACCCATACATTCTACCATGAACTGTCTTGCATGTGCTGTACATTCTATATGAAAGATTCTTGATATATTTTTATAGAATTTTGCCCAAATCAAATAAGGTAGAGATAGCTTCTAGAAGACTTTATTCTCTGCTTGTGAGTGTGGTTCTCTGTGCCAACTTGCCCACCCCATACTTAAGTGCCTTTCTCTGCTCCTTTATCCCTTGTCTCAAATATAGACCACTTCATCGGGTCACTTTCTGTATAATTCTTCCATTAGATTGTGAGTTCTCAGAGATAAAGGCCCTCATCCTCAGTCATTATTGGCTTTCCAGCTCATAAGACCTGCTACACAGGATTGATGTTGTTTTGGGATGCCACAGGGAAACAGGACTGAAAGACCTAGGAGTCTAACCTGGTAAACAGGGCCACCAGCACTGTCTGACCAACCTAGCCAATCTGGGAGTTCCAGAATTATTTGTAAGCAGAAACCCATCAGGGTTCCCATGTCCAAGAGCAGATGTTGTTCACTGGTGTGTTAGTTCTCAGAGGAGGCTGAATTTATAACTCCAGTCTTGCATCTGCAGCACCCAGCAGAGTGTCTGGAACATTCTGCAGATTTACTATGTGTCTTGCATAATTTTAGAGTTGCTGAATACAAGCTGGATCAATCCCCTTTCCTCAGAAGGCAAAGCTCTGTGAAGTTTCCCTTTTCGATGATAGCAAAATCAGAAGAAATGTAGAGACTGTATGTAGTTAGGGAGCTGGTTCCAATTTCTCATTTACAGATGGGAACACTGAGGTCCAAGATCTCGCGGGAGACATCCTGCTCCCAGTCTAGCACACTTTCAACTCTGTCACACTGTCGCGTTTTGCAGGAAATTCAAGCTTAGCAAGCCTGCGAGTCCTGTGGCTGAGCACAAGGCTCTTGGCTTCTTTCTTTCCGTCTCTGTCCAGCACTTGTCCCTCCATCATGAAGAAGAGGTTCCTTTAGGAAAAGAGGGTGCGGGGGGGGGGGAGCCCTCCCTTCTCAGGCCCCTCCCTTCTCAGGCAGCCACCAGAAAGAAGCATTTCAGCCCTCAGACATTCCAGCAGAGGAGCCATTATCTTAGGGCATCTTCCAAAGATGATGCCTCATTTCCAAGACCACCTAAAAGGACACAGCCACAGAATGGACTATTCAACTTCAGATGTCTCTGAAAGTAGAATGTCATGTCGGGAAAAATATAATCTGGGAAACAGTATAGTCTTTTTGCAAAGAAACTACGTTCTTTTTCTTAAAAAAAAAAAAAAAAGTCGCCTGGTGCCCATCTGCCTTTAAACAGCCAGTGTCCCCTCTGTCCTATGGGTAACTAATGCTCAAAATGAACACCTCATTGACATGGGCCCACAGAGACTGCTAGAGTCACCCGTTTTTAATGTCACAGAAAGAACAATCTCAGCATCACCTACAGGCTTCACGTCTCTGCAAACAATCATCAAGCAGGAGAAAGTTCTGACCTGCTGGAAAAGGACCCTCCCCCCCTCCTCCGTGAGGCTCCCCTTGCAGCATAAGTGCTGAGGAAGGGCAGCCCTTGAACTTCCATTCATCCCAGCTCACATCTAGAAACAACCTCCATGGTACTGGCAGGAGGTGCTTCAGTGGGTGACTGGACACAGACAGGAATGTGGCCACGAGTCCACAGCAGAGAAGAAAAGATGCTCTACCAGGAAACTGGGGGATCTCTCAGAGTCCTGCACAAGTGGATAGCACAGGAGGCCAAGCTGGAATACAGAATATCTCTAACACAGCGATAGTGGGAATAAAACGTTATTGTCCATTTAATAAAACAGTTCACCCTACAATTGCTTGAGAGGTCATTTCCTCATGCTCACTTAAGGCTATTTTATGGCCCCCAAACTGTTTTCTAGAGGAATCTCAGAACACTGAAAATCAATCAGAATTCTAGCCAAATCACAGAAGTCCAAAGATATCTGGTGTATCACTTAAAAAAAAAATGATTGAATCTGAAAAAAACAACAATAAGCTAAATTCATTTAAGCATTTTAGGAGTAAAACCACTATCACTGTGGCTCAGGTGTGTGTGTGTGTGTGTGTGTGTGTGTGTGTGCGTGCAAGCATATGTGTACATGTGGGGGTGTATGTAAGGGGGAAGGGGAACAGAGGCTGAAAGTCATGCCTTTGGAAACTTTAAGTCACCTCAGGAAAGCTCACAAATCCTGCCTGCACTTCTGTACAAACGCCTAATGCTACAAGACTTGGATATATCGATGTGTTCACTGCTCCGTCACCTAGCTGAATGTTCCTGGGTCTGCCCATAGAAGCCCATTCCTACGGGGAACAAGACCCAGCTGTCCTGCTCAGGAAAGACACCACAACAGATGTGTAAGTCTGAAAAGTCAACTACCTTGCTGCCCAGGCCAACGCTTCAACCAACCACCCCAAAACCGATGATCCCTTTTTAGGATCTCCTCTGATAGGAGACATATCAAGGTCTTTGGCATACCCTGGGCCACAGCAGATTTGTACCCCAAACAGGGGTATGAGCATCTGTGTTGTTTTACCTCTCCTTATGGCAGACGAAAGACAAAGACGTTCAATGTCAACTGCAAGCTTTAACTTCAAATTTAATTGCTTTCTACCCACTTCTTTCCTTAGGTCTGTTGGTATCTTCTGCAATCATGATGAACACAGGATGCCAAAAACACAAGTTCTACTTAGTAACATGTACTCCATAAAAAGGTGGGTCCAGAGTCCAGTCAGTGACTGCACTGCACCTAGGGCCTTTCTTTCAGGCAAAACCATTCATTCGCCAACCTATAACTATTTTGGATGACATCTTCTTCTGTTTTGCAGAGCATTGGGGGCAGCATAGCAGGAATATGTGTGAAATATTCCATGTGGACACATGGGTATAAGTGAGCACATGCATGTGTGAACATGTGTGTGCCTGTCCACACTTGTGTGTCAGGAAGTGTGTGTTTGCGTTCATTTAAACATCTCCACATGGATGAACGTTCACAGAGTGATGGGTGGAATGTCAGGATTGCAACCCAGAAAATTTCCTACAAGACTGGTTTTACCTCTTAATAAGCAGATGAATGTTAGGTTTTCAAAAACTTTAAAATTTAAGGTCTGGCCTAACCATAAGTTACCTGCAAAAAATAAAAAAATAAAAAAAAAAAACAGGAAAAATGAGCAATAGAATTTTCTCAGGAACTCTGGACTGGGGTTTTGACTATGGGAAGAATATGTGTGCTTAGACATTCCTCCATTTGGAGTTGGATTCTTCCTAATTGGGAAAGTTAGAAAGGTGGACCTTAGCTAGGTCAGAATCTTTGGAAATTTGCATGGCTTGCCCCAGAAATCTCACATGTCTGTATTGGAATACAATTCTTCATGATTACTGCCTCAAGATTCTTCCTAGATTAAAGGATGCTCACTGTCACCTCAGACAAAAAAAAAAAAAAGGAAAAAGAAAAAATTCTGTTTCTGAGTTAAAAAAAAAAAAAAATGGTGCTTGTAGGCTTCCATTTCAACGTCTCCTTCCTTCCCTACCTCAACATCTACATACAAAATTACAGCTATCTCTAAAGTTCTCTGAAACTGCTTCTGAAACCCTAAATTGGACACGATACGCTAAGAAGAAAAAGACACTACAATTAAGATTTCCGTCCCTAAATAAAATATTATCACACACTGCCCATTACTTTCAGCCAATATTGTAAAATCAGCATCATCTCCCCACAGTAAAAAGGAGTTCTGGTGTACTTTTCATATCCTCCCTTAAAAATCAGGCCATTTTAGAGCTTAGAAGCCGCCTTCTTCTAATAACTCCCCTATTCAGTATCCTCACTTTGGATGACTGCTCAGGAAGGTCAGAAGGCGGGATAGAATCAGGACTCACCAAGTTCTATTGATTCTCAAATTTTGATTGTTTCTTCCTGGACTTTTGCTGCCTATTTCAGAATCTGAAAATGGAGCAGGCTGAATAGGTGTTGGGAGGAGAGGCAGTGTGGGGAGACTTTGTGAAAGGAAGAAAAGGGTACCCAGGATAAGAGCTCCCCACTGCTTTCCTTTCCAACAAATGTAGTGATAAAGTCTATTAAATCCATGGGGACCCGCACAAATGGGGGAGAAAATACTCCTTGCCGGGAGGCTACGAGGGCAATTTGCCTTTTGCATGGCAGGTGGGAGGGAACGTGGAGGACATGCCAGTCCCAACACCAGCCATGGAGCAGGGTATAGGGACTCTGACATTCTACATCACTTTCTCTCCTAGAGTGGGTTATTCTGAGTGTTTCTACTTCATAGCTTTCACAACCACTTATTGTCTGGTAGCCTTCAGGCTCTGGAGCTTCTTGTATCCATTTTGGACTGATATCCCAGGAGCCATGCCTCCTGACACTGAGTAAGAGTTTTTTTCTGCTCCGAATGCCCCCCTTCAGCTCTTTCCTCCACCCCTAAGTGGAGGAAAGCTATAGCCAATGAAAGCTAGAGCTCTTATTTAAAGGAGCCACATCCTGTACTCTGAGACTTCCTTAATTTGCTTGACAGAGATAGATCTGTTCCTGATCTATCAGGTCAAGAATCAAATGTACACATTACTCTTCCCTGGGACACGTGTATCTGGACCAGAGAATGAAGGTAATGTTCACTGATAGGATTTAATTTTTTGAACTTTCAGATTTTTTTTCCCATAGCTGCCTTTGAATGAGAATGAAGAGAAATCTTATGTTTCTAGAATCATCTAATTATTGTTTTGGATATAATATGACCAAGATTCATTCAACTGTTTACTTCCTATTCATCTTTGAAAAACTCTGGGGTCCCAAAATCCCACTCTATCTTTCCTCTTGCCCTCATCAAAACCTTCCAGCAACTCCACAGGGAAGGGCAATATTCTCAATGGGGCAAGTGGAAGCCTCCTTGCCAAGATTACCTTTCAGAGTTCTGATGCCACCAGTTAAAACTGTTGTAGCATAGGAATTTAATCCTACTTTGCATTGGATTTGCATCTCACTGGTACTTAGGATAGGAGAAAAAGAGATTTATAGCAATTCTCAGTTACTCCTAAATAACTGGTAATTTTTTTATGTTTTGAAAAACTTTCTTCCTTGGACAATTTCTAAAAACTCTTTCCTGGTCATACCACAGAGAATTCCATGGGTCAGCAAAAATCATGTTAGGATTAAGTCAGGATAAAGGTATTTAGAAAGGGAAATAAGCTCGGAAAGGGAAACAGGGCTTCCCAAGGTGCTGCCCAGCGCTGCACCCTGTGATCAATCTGGGTGGCCCAGGCAAAGGTCTGCCTGCTTTTATGTCAAAACATGCTCTCTGTTCTTAGAATGATCCTCCGTTTCTCACCATAGAGCCTGACCTGCAGACCCCCATGGGCTCATTTTGGAAAATTCCCGCTGAAGCCTTCTGAAGCACCCTGGTTGACTCTGGCCCTTCCCAACTCTGAATTCACTGCTTTCAATGAAATGAAACAAACATAGTTGGCAAATGGTAAATTTCAGCTGCACAAGTGAAGACTTGAAAATGAATGACAAGGGTGGGCTCTGTGTTTTGGATGCTCTCAGGCTAGTAAGGAGATGAACAGAGAAACAAATAATTATAAGGAAGTGTGAAGGAGAGTATACCAGCCAGGGTCTAACAGGGAACAGATGGCACTGCCAAATCGGGATTATTGAGGAGACTTCCTTTCCAACAGTGGGGATCGATGTGAGTAAGGGAAGCACAGGAGCTAAAAGAGACTGTTCCCACCTCTGTTACCTCAGAGAGGAGTAGGTACTAGAGCCAGAGAGCCTCCTCAGGATTAGTGGGTTTTCACCCTCTCCTGCTTCTGATCTAGTCTCCATGTGAACAATAGCAACACCTTTCTTAGGATCAGATCGGCGGTTCTACCTTATTTCTAAGTTCTGATGGATTCTGCTGCCCCCGAGGGTGAAGTCCAAACATCCGGGCTTGCTGCTCCAGGAGGCTCTTCAACCCTAGGACCCGGTCTCCATGCTCAGATTGTCCCCACTGCCACACTGCCATCCTCTATACTACCATGTCCTTGTGAATTCCATCTTCCCCTAATTAGAATGCTGTCCTTAACTAGCCAGGTCCTACTTGTCCTTCCACAGCCAACTCAATTGCTTCTTTCCCTGTAGGCCTGCCCAACCCTCATGTTACTTCAGCCTTCAAGCTGTATTGCTTACAGGTCCCCGAAAAGTGAGTGTCGACGAAGACCTGAGTTTACACAGGGATGAAGGGACGGTGGGCAACGAGACACACACTCTGCTTCTCAATCTTGTACTCCTTCTATTACACCATGTGGTCCCATCCCCAAAGACCCATTCCTTCTTTTGGTAATCCAAAGGTCAGGATAATTCATGGGAGATTCAGAAATAACATTGTGGCAGTCAAAAGTAGTTTTCTCCATAAACAAACAAACAAACAAAAATATGTGAAAAACAACCTAATACTGTGAGGATAACTCAATGAGAAGGAATAAAAATTGCTCATTATTTAGCATCCCCACCTGAGGAACTACTCTGGTCACATACACTTCCCAACAGTGGTTGGGAACAGTGGTTTATTCCTAAGGCCTCAGGGAGTATTCGGTTCCTGCAACCGCACTGGGCAGAACACCCCACATCAGCTATATCAGTCTTTTAGAAGTGAGTGATCCTACTATTCCCCCAGATACAGAAATAATTGAAAAATTAAGCAAGGAGGCATAAAGGGCCTTCAGCAAATAAATCCAAAATGATAAGATGTTAAGTGGCCCAGGAGATTCTATGTTATTACCATTTGGGGGCTTTTTTTGGCTTTCAAAGTTAAAGTGAAACTGCCAAGTACTCTTGGCCTGAAACATCTCAAAGCAAAAGGAAAAAAAAACACCAAATATGAATGGAAATGCCTCTATGATGGTGCATGGATAATTTAAGACGGGATAGAAAAGGTTCCATGATTCTAAATTGAGTAAAACAAATTTAAAATGCTTCTTGGTAGAATAGCTACTAACATCTTAACAGGAAACACAAAAAAATGAAATAAAATAAACTGTTAAGATAGAAAAATGAAATCAGTGGCCATAAACTTTCTATCTAGAATGTAAATATACAATCCAGAAAGTTACTATATGTAGAAGCCATACAATGTGGTTTTAATATATACCATTCCCTGTATCTTGAGCCTCCATCAGTCTGAGCTTGCATTATATTGCCAAGATTGTGCTATGCAAAATGGTTGTTATTGAAAAAAAAATCATATGATTCCTGCTCTTGCCTTACAGACTCACAGCATAGTGAGGACTCACTCATTCCATACAGCTTTGCACCCAAGTCTGCGCTGGCTGCCTGGGGCGTGCTGCGAGTGACAGTGGAATTCTGGGATGCAACTGTCAGTTTGGGCTGGCAAAGGCGCCCAGAGTTAGACATAAAAAGATGAGAAGACATCACTGGGTAGTACGGAGGAGGTAAACTGAGCCCTCCAAATACTAGGGTACTTTGTGTCAACACAAATAACAGAAAGAGAAGGTGCTCATCATGAACACAGGTCTATTGTAGAAAATAAAGCTCAGTGGGAAAATGAAGGCTTATTTTTAGCATGTTTAGAGTTTAAGTGTTACTAGTAGTGACATAAGTGGAAAAATCCAAACAAACTGAAATATAAATACATGGATATATAGAGATCTCTGTGATGGCAGAGAGAAAGTCATACAAATGGGGTGAAGGGGGAGAGCAAGCAAGAGAGAAAGCTGGAAGGAACCAACCCTTCTTCAAAAGAGAAAGAAAAGGAGACCATATTCCGTGGAAGATTGAGGCATGATGCATTAGCAAGATTTTATTTTCATCCCTGCTAAAATATGCCAGTGACGGAAGACAGCTTCATAGACTCTAAGAAAAAACACACAAAAACAGTGTTTGAAAGTTATCCATCAGGAAAGACAATTTCAAAAATAAATGAAGTTCTCCTGCCTTTCTCGCAGGTAGATCCATTTTCTGTCTGCATTTTAATTTTTCTTCTCAGTTCGTTCACGTGGCATTTCCTTCACTTAACAGAAGGCACGGGCACCTGCACAGATATGACACCTCAGAACAACGGAGTCATCAAGAAGTACATGACAGGGGCAAAGAAGAAAGGAAGGTCCAATGAAAGGCTTTGAGACCTCCCCCCCCCAGCACAGCTTTATGTCAAGCATGGAAGATGTGCCAGCCTGCAACCCTGCATCTAGTTCAGCTCTAAGGATTTAGTGAGGCTAGATGAGCTGGGCACCCTCCTGTTGTACCACTCACTGCCTTCTCTGGTCAACCTGGGGTGAGTGAAGTGTTATCTCATTTATTGAACAAATGAATTAGGTGAGTTGACCACTCTTTGAACGTCCAAATCCAAACCACTCTCTTTGGATGCTCTAACCCTACAACCTCAGATCTGAGCTCAGGGCCTTGGTTAGGCTCTGGTGAAATCAAGGAACAGTCAATCTAATTCAGAAGACAAAGTCAATGTCCAATATTTAAAAAAAAATGGAGAATGCAACAGTGTGAAAATCTGACTAAGTTGTAAGGACAACAGAACACACCAGCATTAAAGAAAAAGATGTGCAAGGTGAGCATGTTCTTGGAGAAGTCCAAATGGCTTTGTGAAGGGGAGTGGGATTTGAGTAAGAAATTGAAGAACTGGCAGAATACAAAATGGTAAAGGAAGAAGAGACACATGCACACATGTGTGCAAACACACACACACACACACACTCACTCATAGGCATAGCTAGACCCACATCTATCCTCATGGGGACCAAGCAGTGTGGACCCTACAGAAAAAGTTAAGTCCTCAGGTAACTGGCTGAGCAGCACCTTGTAGGTTCTCCTATCCAAGTTTCTAAGTCAACTTTCAGCATGCTGCAAGGACTTCTATTACTTTATTATTGAATAACTTAGGGTTTTAAGGGTTTTTCCATCTTTGAAGTATTCCTATCATTAAAATCCCGAAAGAGAAGAAATTTCTTTTAGCAGTTCTCAACCTTTAATTATATGGGCAAAGGTGAAAAGAGCTCAGATCTTAGGAGAAGACAGTGCCCAGAAGGTAAAGCACACATAGTGTTTCTTCTATGGGAGGACATAATTCCTTACCCTGGTGCCTAAGGCCCTCCAAGAGATTTCCAATCATTATTATTAATATTTCAGTATGTCTTCCTAAGGGACGTGAGTCACACAGACTGATACCAGGAGTAGCCGAGGTAAGCTCAGGCCTTTGCAAGGTCCACATAAGAGCATCCTAGAATAAAAACACAGGGACAGGAGGGTAATGGTGCACACTGTCACAAACCACCACCCTGGTCAAGCGCAGGTTCTTCACTTATAAAGCAAAGGGCGGTTATTAAATAGTCCCCAACTTGCTTTCTAATACTGTAGTTCAGTCTTGTGTGTTTGGAGCAAGCTGAGTCATATCATGGGCTTTTGTTAACAGGAGATTCTCTCAAGGACCACAAGAGCTTTGACAATACTTTGAGATCTTTGGTAAGAGTCTAATTTTTTTTAAGGTTCCGATTAAAAGTGTGTGGGGGGGGAGACAGATAAAAAAAATGCAGTCCTTACAAAACAAGTTACAAGATTGCTTTTAAACAGTGCTCTTAACCCCATTCTACATGCAATACTCTGCCAAAAATGTTCTTCTCTAGGCTCTCCAAAAACTCTACAGGTCAATTTTATAAAAATTTATTTCATATATCTCTTCAGGAAAATATCTGCCACTTGAAATGAGGTACATCTGATTCAAGGAAGAATACTATCTTGCATGATGAGGAATTTATAATATTTTGATGGATGTCCTCTGGCCCAAGCCAATGTATTTATTCTCTCCTCTCATGCTCACAGTCTAAGTGGTAATAAATGTCAGACACGACCTCACAGCCCCACATGAACATGTACACAATGCGCTCCGCGTTAAGATGTATGAGGATTGCCCACTCTAGTCTACAGCCACTTGATCCACTGTCTTTGTTTGCTGTGCTCCTCCTTCTTCAAAATGGTCTATATCCGGGCAATCGGTTTGCCAATAGGTATGCCTGGCTGCAGACGATCTATTTATTTCATATTGTATCCTTTCCTCTCCCTAATTAATCAAAAGAGGGATAGATGAAAAAAAGAGAAAAAAAATGTGCTCCAAAACTACTATCTCGATTTTCTAGATACTTCTGTCATTTTTTTCTAACAAATTATGAGAAGATATCAGTCCTTAATGAAAAGATGCATGATTGTCTAGCTCTGAGATGAGCTTCCTTCCTGAAAATAGCAAACTGTAGATAGATAGCAAAAGGTTTCTTTTGAGGAATATATCTTGTTTAGCAGTAGTTTAAGGAGAGGAGTTATCGAGAAAAAGGGATGCAAAGAATGAAAAAAAAAAAAAGGACAGTACAAAATGAGTTCAAGAGGAAATAAGACAGCGAAAGAAGAAAATGTGAGAGAATTTAAGGACATTCGTGAAAACTTGCTCTGATCCTCATTTTCACCACAGCAAAGCAGAGAGAAGAGAAGAAGATGGAAAGTCGGAAGAGAGAAAAGGAGAAGTCAGGGTCATCAGGAAGAGCAGAGAATGGAGGAGAGGGGGACAAACGCATATATGGAGACCCAGAAGTCTCTGCCCCAGAGCACATTCTGTGCTAGCCATCAGACACAGAGCTGTGGAGAGGGCAGCAGCTGCTATATTTAGCTGCACTGTAACTCAAGTCAAGAGTGTTCCATGGGGACAGCTGCTGCAGGGTCCTGAAGACGTTTCACCACCTACCATGGAACAGCCGGGGCAAGGGTCTGACCTTGAAGCTCTGAGCTTCACTGTGTTTATATACAAAGGAGCAGCATTCTGAACATAACTGACATGACTGTTAGCAGAGTTTAATGCTCTGCTGTATAACAGGGCAGTGTTTTCAGAAGACCAAAGTCATTACTCTTGGTTGCACAATGTCCCTCCCCCAATCCCTGAAAGCAAATATTGGCCTTTACCTTATATGGTATGTTCTCTCCTGAGAACTTCCCTGACATTCTGGTCTTCGCTTCTACCCAACACAGGGCTCTGTGCTTTGAAAGAATACTTGCTGGTGTCTATACAAGTACCCCCAGGCCTGACTGACTCACAGAAATATCTGCGTTTCCTCTAATGCCAGGGAACATGACTCCTTCCTACTGGGGGGGTGGGGGAAGCTTGGTCACTAGAGGACTGGCAGGTGATCAACCTGATACCCTATGGGCCACAAATGAAGATCTGCTGGTAGCAGAAGGTGTAAGTGGGGGAATTTTTCAGAAAGGCACACTTGATGTGAACAATTCATTAAGTAAACATGAGTCACTGTTCTGGATAGGCATCCAGAGTTTCTGGAGTAAAACAACATACATAGACAGTCCCTTTCTTCTCAAGATTTAGCTATGACTTGTGCTTAACAACCACCACACAAGACAGGATGGAGAGACAGGTGAACAGGTTCAAGGTAAAGGCCAAGGGAAGGACAGGCAGCTGGAATCTAAGATGTGTGCGGAGATTTTTCAGACAATGGGACCCCTTTCTGCAATATGAACAGGGTATAAATAAGCAGAGCAGAGGGAGGAGAGCATCCCAGTTGAGAGACAGAAAATAAATCAAGCTTATTTTTTTTGGTTACTGTGCAGTCAGACACTTTTGCAAAACTTAAGTTCCCAGTCCTGTGCCATGACAATTTTCAGTAGATCTTTTATAATTTATTCCTGGGGCAGAGGTCATCTGCAAAACGTTCTTGCCAAGAAGCAACTTCTTTATCTATGAACCAGAAGCTAAATGTCCCTCTTCCAAGAACCAAGAAGAGGAGAGGTGAGCAGAAACTAGCAAGAAGCATGTCTGGATGAATGGCTGTCTCTGCTTCAGAAGAGAACACAGGGCCAGGGACTTGACAGGCTGAATGACAGAAGAGCCAGCCCAGGTGTGAACACTGAAAACTAGAGTCAGAGGAGGAGTGTGTATGTCAGTCATTCCTGCCTGGCCGACAGAGCGAGCCAGCAAGTGCCAGCAGTGTGAGGAGTTGGCTGTAGCCAGACTTCACCCACTAGCTGTCCAACTCCTTTAACCTGGACTGACTGAAGGCCAAGAGAAGAACGTTCTCATTAGGGTATGTAATGGATCGCTTCCAGGGGCCAGATGGTTCCCCATAAATACATTAATGACCTTATAGGCATGTCGGTCTGGAAAAGTAACAGTTTAACTACCACAGCGTGGGAAATATGCCTTTTGGATTTTATGTACACTAAATAAAAGACCAAGGAATTATTTTAAAGGGTACATGTTAAATTACCCCTTTTCCTACACCTCACTGCTTTTACATGGCAAGCTCAATAAATGAGGCTAATATTTGGTTTAAAAGAATTAAATGAATGCATCCAGTCCTTCAAAGATCATTTGAACGTGGATGATCCCAGAGTCAAGAAACACACACACACATATACATATACACATGTACACACACAAACACACACACACACACATGCACACACACTCCTGACTGATTACAAAGTCCAGGCTTCTATTGCTGAGCCTGACTATGTAGGCCAGCACTCATGGAACCCCTTCCAATGCATTGCTTCTGAAATGCAGTCACATACCTGTCAGGAAGCCCTTCTGCCTTCAAACAGCCCTCACCCCCAACTCTTGGATTCTATTAGCCCATCCCCAACCTTAACCCAACTACCAGAAGAATCTCCTATTTTTTTTTTGCTGGCTCTTTTCCATTACGTTTCCATCGAGCTTCCAGAAGGATCCCTTGATAAGAAACTCTCATCTTTCCATGTCCCTTAAAGGATCCTATTGCTTTAAAGCTACAGACTGAGATTCTCTTTCCTCTGGTCAACAAGGGCTGGGACAGGTCTCTGCCCTTCCCAGTCTTATCTCCCAGTGACCGCTGTCACTCCATCTGCCCTGCAGGGATCTTTCAGCCCCTCAGATCTGTATAAAGCCACACATACACCCTTGAGTCACTGAGAGAGAACCCTCTTTGCTCCTCCCTCCTCCAGTCCCTGTGGGTTCCTCTCACCCCTGGCATTGATGCATCAAGAAACTTCCTGCTTTGGCAGCACTACTGTGTTTTCTTCACAGCGCTTATCATGTTTGAAACTGTTTATTTACGTTTTCATTGTTTGATCTGATCTGTGCCATCAGGGTCTGTGTGAAGAACAAGTGGAAGAATGGGTATGGACACCCGAAAGAATCCTAAGCAGGATATCAACATAAATCACTGCTTTTCCACTGCGGCTCTTAAAGGACTGGAAGCCTCCAAAACCAAATATCAATGACACAGCAGCATGTCTGTCCCTAAACATCAAAAGGAAATAACTTCCAAAGCAAGCTTTTTCTTTTCTTTTTCTTCTTTTCTTTTGGTTGGGTGAAAACAGTAGCAGCTATAATCTGGTGAATGATTAGCCTTAGGATCTCCAGCATCAAATAAATAAAAAAAAATCCACTTCCCTGAGGCCAGGGGAGCCAGTGACAACCACCAGCTGAGTCTTGACAATCTCCCTGGACCTCACACACCTGGTTTCTGAGGTCCCAGCAGCCAAATGGGAGTAAATATTAACTGTGGTAGGAAATGATTAGTCAGCTGTGGACAGCTGTCCAGTTTCCAAGGTACTGACCTGAAAAGAAGATGAGAAGAAAGAAGACTGGGGTAACTTCCCCACAGCAGGGGACAACTTGCACTTCCTTCTCCAAGTCCACACCTTAGCTCCCCCCACTCCCCCAGCCAGGGATGGTGACCTCTCTGTCTGCATATTCTTGTTCCTTACACTCTGGCCTCAGCCCAGAAGGGGCACCAGCAAGAGATCACAAGGAAGGAGGGGAGTGAGTTCACAGGTGTTGTCCCTGCTGGGTCACCCTGGGCCGACTTGTCCTTAACCAGAGGCCAGAGCTCCAATCAGCCTTTCCTCCAACATGGGTAGCTTGTACCCCTTGCTGGCTTCCCATCCTCCACAAACCTACACCTTCTGGACTAGATCTGCCTGATGATCCCAAGCCTAGGGTGATCACAGTTCTCCTGGACTATTACTGCCTCAGAGATACGACAGCAACCTTTGTGATTTCCCTCCACCTAGCGCCTACCTGGAGGCAGAGATAGGCTTCCCATAAGCACACAGGAGCACATGACAGTGCGGACTGAGCTGAGTTCAGCTAAGTAAGAAATGTCTCATTACAAGTCCCCACACATCTGGGATCTGAGATGGCTGCAGAACCTGTAGTCAGGCAAAGTTTCCCTGAGAAGATGAAGCTTGAGCTGACGTCAGAACTAGGCCAAGTTCAGATGGGAAGGAAGTGATAAGGGGGCAAAGAGCAGCTCAGACAGAGAAGTCTATGTAATGGCCCTGCTGTACTTCTCACCCTCAAATCAACTGATTCTTTCCCATTTGGCTTTTTAACTATTATGGGGAACACACTTTACTATTTTAAATGGCAACAAAAATATATGATGTTTATGATTATGATAACCATGATAAGAAAGTCTTCAAGGTTTGACTTTACTTCTTTTTTAAATTTTTTTTTAAATTTGTTTTAATTAGTTATATATGACAGTAGAATGAATTTATGCACTTTGATATATCATCATAGATGGGATATAATTTCTCATTTTTCTGAGTGTACATGTTGCAGAATCATATTGGTCATGCATTCACATGTATACACACAGTAATAATGTCTGTTTAGTTCTCCTATCTTTCCTATCCCCACATCCTCCCCCCACCCCATCACTTCCCTCTACCTAATCTAAGGTAATGCTATTCTTCTCTAATGCCCCCACCTTACTGTGAATATTAGAGAAAACTTTCAGCCTTTGGTTTTGTGGGATTGGCTTATTTCACTTAGCATGATATTCTTAACACATAAATGTTCTTGCAGCACAGATCTTGCCCATGATGCCCAACACAATGACAAATACACAGTTGAAGTCAATAAACATAGCAAATGATTAGTTGATGGAAGAAGCAAAGGATGGGGGAAATCCAGCAGAGAACTGAGGTGGGTGCAGAGTTGGGTGCAAAGATGGGTAGAGAGGTGGGTGCATGAAACACTGATAAATTCTCTTCTAGCTAGGCTGGTGTTGACCTTAGGTAAATGACACTTATCTCCAGATAATGTTTGCTCAGTTCTTGGGCTCTACAATAGGAGATAAGTGAGAGTTATTTTGGTCTCCTGAATGCTTAGGTGAAGAGTTGGGTGGGACACCATGGTAGCCACTGTCTGTTCCCAGGGCAAAATGTTAAATCCAGTGTCACTGTGGAGCTTCAGTCTACCCTGTCCCCACAAAATGTAGCATCAAGGAATGGAGCTTTCCTGTAACACAGAGATATCTTTGCTAAAAAAAACCCCAGATCCCTGAAAAATGATGTGTTTCTTCTTAAAGAGGAAGCAATTCTTTAGAGTATCAGCCTTTTTTTTTCTCTTTCTTTCTACCTTAGGGTATGTTTGATTCCTGGCTATCTTCTTACACCACAAGAAGTGATAAAGAACCCAAAAAGAAGCCAGAAAGAGGACAGGCACAGTGATGCACACCTGTAATCCCATCAGCTCTAGAGGCGGAGGCAGGAGGATTGCAAGTTCAAAGCCAGCCTCAGCAATTTAGCAAGGCACTAAGCAAATCAGTGAGACCCTATCTCTGATAAAATACAAAATAGGGAAGTGGCTCAGTGGTGGAGTGCCCCTGACTTCAATCCCGGGTACCCACCCCCCAGAAAAAAGAAGAAGTCAGAAAGATCAAGCTTCACTTTCATAGAAGGCATTTCATAGTACCCAACAGAGATGCAGACAGAGGGACAGGGACCCCAGTTTAATCCACTTCAATAATTAGTTTAGTGTGACTGCAGAGAACACCTTCCCTTCCAGGGCTCGATTTTCCTGTTTGTAGTGAATAGCCTTTCCTTCATACTGAACAGGGAGTAAGTCACAACAGCCCTGGACATTCCCATGCTCTGAGAATATCGCACAATGAAGTAGAACATGCAGTGACAGTGTGGAAGTTATGCCCCATACAGTTATGCACGCGTGTGAGAAAACAAGCATAAATTGAAGCTTTGGAGCTGTAACTTATATAGAAAACACTATTATTCAAAAGTTTAAACATATGTGAGGCAACTCAGAACAAATATGCTGACATATGGCATTGAAACCAATATGTCAACACTTGTAAGTAAGAGAACGTCTATAAAAATACAATCAACCACAGTTTGCTCTTTACATTTAGGCCACAAATGAGACCACTGCTGAGCAGTGGTTAAGCATTAACACACAACAGGATCTGCCTGGAGCCTGTCCGTGAAGGTGCAGTACCCAGCTAATTAATACATCACTGCCAGGTTAAGTTCAGGGAAAAATATTGAGCAAGTGCATTCCTGAGGCCTCATTTACCCCCTTCAGGTAGGAGGAAGTCCAAAGAAAGGTGTAGGAGAAAGGAAGAGGGGGAAGAAGGGAAGATTCTCACTGTTCCACTGTAAAGCATTCCTCAATTCATAAAACTGTTGTATTTGTGTGTTTGTGTGTGCGCGTGCATGAGCACACATGTATATGTAAGGTAGGTTTGTGGGTGGTGGTCACATCCTGAAATCATGTCATTTGAGAAAAAGTGTAAGAAGTAGGAGCTGTTAAAATGGGAATGTTAACTTAAAGAAGGCTATCATAATAGACTGTCACTGACGGTGGCACTGCTAGGACCTTATGGCCTGTCACCATCACTCCTGGGCCTTATATTATTCATCTGTGACAGGGAAGTCTTGTATAGATGTCTGGTTCTCAACTCCTGCTGCAATTAGAATCACAATAATAAGAGTTTTAAACCAAGACACAGCCTGCTGCTCCTCTCCCACCAGGTAAGTTCTCCGGGGGAGAAACAGACTGGTATTCATTAGCTCACCTGGTCACTCTCATGTTCATTCAGTGGAAGTTAACAAGCACTGGTTTTAGATTATCCCACATTATTCCAGAGGTCTCCTCTAGGGTGATATTCACAAATGCTTCTAGCTCTAAAACCATACTTAACTCAATCATACATGACTCTCTTTTCATTTCCTTTGTGGCTTTGGGAGAAATCATAATCCTGAGAGAAATTCAACTGAAACATTAAAGTTAATTCCACAGATATTCGATACATAAATTCACCAGCGCCAATTAAAAATGGAAAATTTGTGACAGGGAACTTCAACACAGAAGAGCTCCTTGGACTTCTTGGTTTTATGATGCTGGGAATTGAACCCAGAGACCCCTGCCTGCTAGGCAAGGAGTCTACCACTAAACTGCATCCCTGGGTCATAATTTGGTCTTAACATGGGATCAGTTAGTTCTGGCTTTCAGCATATTTTTTCACCAGCTTGATTATGTCATTTTCCATGCAGGGCAGATTAAAAAGCACAAATTAGAAGGTGAGTTTGAAGAAATAGCTGGTTATATTTATTAATAGCTGTCAAGAAGAAGAGCTAGCATCCAAACAGCGAGAAAGAAAACTAAAAATCATATGAAAACGCAGCACAGAAACAGATGAAATATCATAGTCTGGGAATATCTGATGTAGGAGCAAACTACTCATCTTTAAAGAACCTGGAGATATCACTCTGTTATTCTATAAAAATTGGAGAGACAAGAGTTCATGTGGTGTGAATCTATTTAACAAGGCAAGGTCATGTGTATGAGCAGATGTTTGTAAATCTATTTGGTGGTTTTCTAAACAAGGATTTCAATCTTTCAAAATTTGGGGGTCTAAATAAAGCCCTGCTATATTCTTCTTGGGATTTTAAAAACACACCTGATATCTAGAGCCTTTTCCGCTTCAAAAATCACCCTTCAGGTTTTCACTGGATAACGGATAATGTTCAATATGTACATATGTCTCCAATGAATGGCATTAGAAAGCCCAGAATCAGCATGTGGGCAGATTGAGACAGACAGGGAGACAATCTCCCCAGCCACTCTTGATCAGTAAACCTGGTCTTAACCACTAGCCACGCCCCCTCCACTTCTGATAACCTCTTTGGTGAGTGAAAGGAACTCAGGCCCCCAGGAAGAAGGCTTGGTTTGAAATTTTTAAGGGAGCCATGAATCAACCTGCAGGGTGAGACCCCAGAGGAACCTCAGACTATACAACTAAGAGAAAACAGGTGCCATTTTTGTGATCAACACCTGTAACTGTGGCTTTAATAACTCAGGCTGTTCCAAGAAGAAGAGAAAGATTTGAGCAGAAAAACAGCAGTATAACTAACTGTCAGGCAATCCACTCCACACCACTCAAATACCATGACGAGCAGGAAAGTTATTCACAAGAGTATCTCCTAATAAGAAGACTCTGTACTTAGGTAAAAATATCACTTGGCCAACTTGCTTTTCTGTAGCACAGGAATACTGTTTTTCTTGATATCAGGGGGTAGGGTCTCTGCCAAATTTGCCCAAACTGGAAAGCCATGATTCTTCCCGGGATCCAAGCCCTGTCCGTGATAATCAGAGAGATCATTTGCCCATGAATGTTTCCTTATTTTATATCACAAGCAAGAATTCTGACACACACACAAAAAATCTCAGATTCTAAGACGCACCTTGTGTCCAAGGTCATTCCTAAAGAAACTGAATCAAGATTCCAAGTCACGCCTCTTCTCCACCTGTTACTTATAGCTCTGCCTGAAGAGGGATGTATAAGATGGTCCTTTTATTTTGGTGACTTCGGGAAATGATGAGGTGCATGAGAGTGCACTGGATAAGAATGACATCAAAAAGATCGTGATCTCCCCAGCACTTTTTGACCTCCAGCAAGATGTTTTCCAAACCGAATTTCAGTATCCCCTCTCATAAAATAAGAGATATACAGTACTGGAGAATCTTGAAGGTTCCTCCTATTAGCCTTCTGACCTGTGCTTCCCAACAACATGACCTCCAATGATTTCCCAAATTGTATGCAGGTTCTAAGCTTCCTGGACATCCTCTCTGCTTTTTCTAGATCTATCCTTTCTGCTTTTTCTAGACCTTATCCTGGGCATGAACAGACCAAGGTTCTAGTCCCAGTTCTGCTTCTAAGTTGTTGAATACAGCAAGCAAATCATTCCTTCATCTTTAGGATGACTGGGATGAAAATTCTCCTAATGCATTTAAAATGAAACTCTAGAACTCACTCCAGATCCTATGGAAGGACATCTTTTAAAAGCCATTAGGTTGGGCTGGGGATGTGGCTCAAGCGGTAGTGCGCTCGCCTGGCATGCGTGCGGCCTGGGTTCAATCCTCAGCACCACATACCAACAAAGATGTTGTGTCCGCCGAGAACTAAAAAATAAATATTAAAAATTCTCTCTCTCTCCTCTCTCTCTCTCTCTCTCTCTCTCTCTCTCTCTCTCTCTCTCTCTCTCTCCTCTCTCACTCTCTCTTTAAAAAATAAAAATAAAAAAAATAAAAGCCATTAGGTGGGCTGGGGCTGTAGCTCAGTGGCAGAGCGCGCTTGCCTAGCATGTGTGAGGCACTGGGTTTGATCCTTAGCATCTCAAAAAAAAATAAACAAATAAAGGAATTCTGTCCATTTACAACTCAAAATAATGTTGTTGTTGTTGTTTCTTTTTTTTAAAAAAAAGCCACTAGTAACTACTGTGAATCTGTGGATTCCACCAAACGTGGTATGATGGACATAATCCTAGATATTTTTGAAGAAGAGCTAAAGGACTTACAGTATGTCCCGAGAGAATGGTGCAGCTGGTTCCTCAACCCCCTCATTCCCCCATCCCCTAATTTACTACCAACCACCATGTATCAGTATCTTCATTCTTACATACCAACTGTCCTCCACAACATCCAGGAAGTCATTAGTTGCAGAAACCAGTGACATGGCCAGTGACCCACTAACCAGCTGCAACTGACCCCTTACTACAGGCCTCAGAATTCAAGAATAATTTCTTCCCATCACTAGTGTGGAATGCACGGCAGGTACACCGTGAGCTGATGTATGTGTTCTCCACAATCCTGTGGCCCCAAGAAGCCAGACCCAGGCAGGGAGGCAGGAAGGGTAAGAGGGAAGGGAGGGGAGGAGAGTGAGAGAGGAGGGAATAACAGGTCATGCATCCTAAATATCTTCCTAATTGGATAATTTGAAAAGCTCTGGACAGCAGTTCAAAAGGCCTAGATTCTGGTACGAGCTGTACCACCTATTTAGCCATCTGTGTGGCCTTGGCTTGATCTCATCCCCTCTCTAGGCTATTTATAGGATTACTCTGAAACCCGATGGACACCCCTTGATACAGTCTACTGGGACTGTTTGTTTGTTTGTTTTAACTTTTTCATGCCCCAAAACCACCTGGAGAGAGTGACATGACAGATTCATGGCTGATCCCCACCACTGGTCTGTATTTAGTGTGTCTGGGGTTGGGGCCAAAAACAGGTTTAAACTTGTTTTTGTTTTTGTTTTCGTTTTTTTTTTTTTACATTTTCACTTAAGTTTATTTTTAGCTGATCCATAAAAACACTGAAATTGTGCATATTTAGGGGTGTGCCATGTGATATTTTGGTACATATATATACATGGCATAATATTTTAATCATGGTAAACAAATCTATCTCTCAAACACTTGTCATTTCTTTAGGAATGAAATTTTAAAAATCCTTTCTTGTAGCTTTTGAAGTGTACAATTCCTAACTGCCATCTATAGTCACCCTACTATGCAAGGGCACAATCAGACTTCTTGCTGCTATCCAACTGAAGCTAGTACCCACTGAACAGCATCTCCCATCCCTCTGTACACCCTCTTTTTCCTGCCCTTGGTAATCAACATTCCCCTCTCGATGTTTATAAGATCAACTTTTTTATATTTCAAATATGTGAGATCATACAGTACTTTTTTTTCTGCGCCTGATTCATTTCATGTAACAGAACAATCTTCAGTTCCATCCATGTTGCAAGGAATGACAGAATTAATTCTTTTTGTGGCTGAATAGTATTCCATGACACACACCCTATGTACCACATTTCCTCATTCCTCATCCATTTATCAGTTACAATGTGTATTGCTAATAAGTTCCTAAGGGATGATGCTGCTACTGGTCCTGGTACCACATGTTCAAAAGCACTGACAAGGCCCACTTCTGATCATCTGTGGCTGTAAATAAATACCACTAGAAGAGGAACCACCAAGAATAGGGCCAATGCCCACTGTGCATGCCAGAACTTTCAAATCAGAATCACTGGTCCTGCAGCTTCAGCATCCAAGTGAACCAATGCCCCATATCTCCATGTTCAGTAAAGGTTAAATCATCAATTGCATACTGTCACCTCACTTTACAGATAATGAAAGGTGCACTCAGATGATCAAGTGACATCTAGTTCACCACATTCATCTGCGGTTGTAATGGTTGTAATACTCCAGCTCATCTCTTTGTCTCCTAAACCATCAGCCCCAGTTAACAAGAGACAGGGCGGCTGTCATCATCTGGCCCCTCCAGGGAACCAGAAGGAGAATCCAACAGGGCCCCTCGCCCTTGGAAGGCTGGGCATTCTTGAAGCTCTCCCCTGTGTGGTTTCTAAATATAACAGGCAGTCAGACACTCTGAATAACTCTTGGTGGAGTTGGCTTCCCTGGGATAAACTCTTTTTTTTTTTTTCTCCTAGATTATGCTGCACCAGGAATAGAGCCCTAAGGGGAGAAATTCCTCTTCAAAGTCAGAGCTAGATAACACCGTGTGTGGTATTCAGGTTGTTCTTTAAGGAGGAAAAAAAGAGGGGAGGCAAACTTCTAACATCAACCAACATCAAAAAGGGTATTCATACTTTGTTCCTGTAGCGTGAGTGGAGGGGAGGTGGTGCAAGAGGGGGAGGGGGTCAGGGGAGAGACAATTAACACATCCTGTTTGGCAGTGGAAGAAATGTGGGCAACAGGTCGGGTACTGCAGGTGGCAGGGGGCAACATGAAAACTGCATGTGCCAGCGCATGTGCCAGCAGGTACTGGCAGCTTCGCTGTGGTGGCCCCACTGGGGAAGACTCAGAGCCCTTTTCTGGGTGCATAGCTCACTCCACAGGAAGGGGACTGCTCAGGAGCAGCTCTGACTTCATCTCTCCGCCAGACTGCAGACACTCTTACCTTGCCCTCGGGCTCCTGCTGCTCCTTCCAGTAGGGGGGAACTTGATGTGAAATCTCTGTGTAAAAACTGTCGGAAACATATGCAAACATTGATACCGGCTCTCTCACAGAATACAGATCCCTTCCTCCTTGGCTTTAATGCAGGCCAAGCCTCTGTATTTTCCAACATGACCATATATTTGAGTACCACAGTTGGATGGGATGTTTAGAATCACTGAGTCCTGCCCTGGCCCTTTGCAGATAATAACATTTAAATGCCTTCCTTTATTTAGCACCTACTATGTACCAAACATTTTACAGAAATTGAATCTAACCCCCACTCGTACCCTAAAAGAAGGAGGGTTTGCAGCTCACAGAAAATGGAGTAGAGATCGGAGGAGATAAGATAGGGCGCCTAAAATTCCATGGCTAAGAGCATCAGAACTGCTCATCTCTGGCTCCTGACTAATGCCTCACACACAGTAGGGCAGGAGGAGGAAGAAGCAATGCTGAGAGATTTCCTGCTTTACCCCATATTAGGCATTAGGCCAAGGGACCAGCCAGCACCCCAAGTAGTATCATTCTATGCTTTTCAAGATCTGAGTCAAAACTTTATTTAGAAGTTCGAAATGCCCAGGGAGGAGTTTAGTAGCTCTTCCTTATCCCCAGAAGGAAAAATGCAGACTTTCAGTTTCAACCTCAGGCAGGAAAAAGCCCAGCTGCTATTAAAGCTGAGCAGGAAATTGCATGGAAAACCAAAGAGCAGGTATTTCTTTTCCCATGAGAAATTCTCCAAAGTTCTGAAAGCTCACGGATAGCATATACTTTGCAGAAGGTCTCAGATACTGAGACTGTGTCCCCTACCACTGGAAGATGCACTCTTCCTGAGGCTGATATGAGGACCACAAAGCAAAGCACTAATTTGAATGTTTTAACTGTGTGAGTGTGCATGTGGTTGAGTGTGTATGTGTGTGTGTGTATGTGTGTGTGTGTGTGTTGGGGCAAGAGGTTTTGCAGTAGTAGGAATATCCACAGGAAGCCCTTCTCTCATCTCTCTTTATTTCCAGAGCAGGTTTTCACTTTTGACCTTGGACCTGTATTATTCTTTGTTGTGGAGATTGACCTGTGTATTTTAGGATGAGTAGCAGCATCCCTGGCCTCTATTCAATGGATCCCAGTAGCACTTTCCACCAATCATGTCAATCAAACATGTGTCCAGACATTACCAAATATCCAATGGACCATGGGGAAGGCAAAATTGCTCTTGCTGAGAACCGTTGCTCCAGAATGTCTTATCCTGCACTAATAAGAAAAAAATTCACTCAAAGATATATGTCTGATATTCTCTTTGAAGCAGCTGAAGATACATAATCTGCATATTTTCATTAAAACACATTTATTTCCCATTGATGTGAAACTTATGAAAGGATAAGACTGTGTGCTGTGTGCTAGGCCTCTTCAGATCATTAAAAGCTCTGCACGGGTCTGATGTCTGCGGGAAAGGCCCTCAGTCTTCTTTCTAGTCCCTGAAGGGTTCTCTTCCCAATCTTCACTACTCATTCTTCCAGGACTGTCTCCAACTCAACCTGCTTCCCAAACTTCCCCCAGCTCACTGGCAACTAATTCAGCCATCTTTGAACTTCTCTGAGCTCCATGCAGGAAAATTCCTCACCAGCTCTGTTGCCTCGATACCCTCAGTGCCTCTCAAAAGGTTTGATGCATAGTAGGTGTTCACTAAATGTTTCCACTTAAATACATTTTAATAATTATTTTTAACTAAAAATGCCCTTACAGTTGATTCAAATATGTATTTCTTCAGAATGATCCCTTTTAAGGATTGTCTATTTTATCTCACAAAACAAACTGTAACCATCTCTGAGGCAAGAAGTTTGGCTAAGTTGGTTCTGGAGTCCCTGGTACAGCGGTTCTCCACTCAGGCTGCATACCCCTTAAAAACTCCAACACCCCAGCAGCGTACCACCACCACCACCCAGACCAAATAAACAGAATCTCTGGGGGATCACATCCAGGCATCCTCCTTTTTTACAAAGTTCCCTGTGTGATTGTGACAGGCAGCCTATGCTGAAAGCTCATGTCCTTTAGGTCTGTGAATTCATCTAGGCGTCTATTTCAAAAAGTACAGTGGCGTCTTCTGTCTCCTGGGGACGAGGCTGCCCAGGTTAACTAAAACCAGTAAGCTCTCTGCCTGTATGCGCTGACAGTATCGCAGTGTGACTACACCGCCATCACCAATCAGAAGGTCTTGTTGACTTGGGCTAATCAAAATGATAAACTTAATGAATGATCATCTAACAAATACGTTCTGCTCAGGAAACAAAATCTTTGTAAGCATGAGCCCACGTGGGACTCATAGGTTGAACGCAGTGTCCTAGAGTTGCTTTTTATCTTTCAAGGTGCCCAGCAGAGGAAAAGAACTAACGACGCCTGATGAACAGATTGATTTTTTTTTAAAGAATTCTTTTTTTAATTGTCATCGTGTTGTTATTTTAACACTGAGCCAAAAGCACGCAAATTCTCCTTTCTGGAGCAAAAGTAATCACAAGAAAAGCTGACAGAGGGGCACGTGGCTATTTTTTTTTTTTTCCACATAAAACACAGCCTGTTCTTCCTGCAGGGATCACAGAGCGGGAATCTGTGCAGCAGCCACCAGGATTCAAAACAGAAATGAGAAAAATCTCCTAATGGGTAGAGACTGGGTTGAAAGAATAGATCTGGGAAAATGACATCATTCCTGGGTTTGTCCAGTGAATAGGGTCACACGGCTTGTCACACAATGACTTGTGGAATCTCCTAGGGCCAGCAAAGCAGCCCCAGGCAGCCCTTATCGGGAGGAATCCGTGTGGAAAAGTACTTTCTGAAATAAAACTAACATAAACCAGGCATGTCACAGTTGGTTTGGGTAAATTTCAGGAATGTGGGAGGAGTTCGTTGAGGCACTCAGGTTAGCTGAAAGCATGGCTGGTCTCCATCCACTTCCTTCTTCTCTGTGAGCAGATCAGGACAGAGAACCACCAGAAAATAAAATTTTCTGTTTCCTTTTTAAAGAAGACAAGCAGAATAAAACAGGATGGAGAGAACTGGGGCGCGATGGTACTGATGGTGTTGAGGCAGAGTGAGCAGAGCTAAAAAACAAACTCTCCTGAATGATTCTTCACTTCCTCTCTGGCTGATCAGAGAGACCCTGTCTTATTTTTCCTACATTTTCCAATAAACTGCACAAAGTCAGATTGCACTTCCTGAACCACATAGTAAGGAAACATTATTTCAATAAATCAATTTAATGCAGCTTTGAAGTTTAGGGCTGTAGAGACATGGAGCTGGAAAGTACACCAGTGGATATTTTATCCTTTGTTGTACAGAGAGAAAAGTTGAGGATTGGGGAAGTTGGATGATGGGTCTAATGTCCCCAGAGTTATTTTGATAAAGCTGAGTCAAATCCCAGGATTTCTTCTGCCTGGTCCTGTTCTCCTCTTACCCACTGTCACTAAGCAACATTTATCACTGAGTACATAGGATCCAAGGGAAAGAAGACTTTTTAAACCAGTAATTTGTTTTAAAACATGGAAGGGAAATAAGTTGCTTTGAATGGGGAGTCATTCTTACACTTAAATGATCTCTTTTATGACCGAGAATTTTACTAATTAATTAGCATTGAGTGCTCGCTTTTTCCATATGCTATTCCCACCCTTCTTATGAGTGTTTATAGCAGAATAAACAATGACATAAAGGAATTGAAACATGGCAAGGATGAGATCTTAAGCTTCCAAAGAATATATGTGCTCAGGGCCTCCAGGCTCCATGCCCCCATTCCCTTCACTCTGCTAATGACCTCAGTCATCAAAAAATAAATAAATAAATAAATAAATATTAAAAAAATAAAATAAAATAAAGTGAACACCAGGGCACCTTCCATAAGGTCCCCATCAAAAGAAAACACAGGGACATGTCTGGGGAGCTATGGATCCACTGTAGGTTCAGGAGAACATGTCAGCAGCTGTGTGACGACAAAACTTGCAAATGCATAAGAAACTGTGCTGATCTGGAGTAGCTGGACACACCCCCAAAGACAGGGAGGAGGCAGCCTCTCCTTGCCTCTGTGCAGGAGAAGGGGTGCTGGTCCAATCCATCATCAGCCCTGGATGTCCCAGAAGCCAGCAGGAACAATCATCTACAATCCTGATGAAGAACATCTCTGAATAACTGGAGGAGTTTTTTCACTCAACAGCAACTGGGAAATCACGCTCTGGAGCGTTGATGTGGAATGTATAGCTCTGTACCTGACTTGAAAAAAAAAATCCAAAAAACTAATGCACATATATCCAACTGAGCAAAACAGACAAACAAGAAAGTCTTGATTCACCTTACAAGAACTCTTTTGTTTCTTCTTTCCTTTTTTGTCCTTACAGAATGATTGCCTCCCTGCCACCTATTTTCTTTCAATGGCTACCTTCTAAGATACTGCAATACTTCTTTTAAAAAACTAAAAATTCATTTTAATAAAAAAAATAAAAATAAAAACCTTGATTTCTACTAGACTTTTCAGTAATTCACTTGTCTCATACAGTGAGGAGGAATGTCCTCAGTGTCCTACCAGTTGGGTAGTTAGTCCAGGTTTCTGGACTTGTGTCACTTCCATCTTTGACTCAGCAGCCCCTTCCTGAGAAGGAAAGCAGTGCCTGTTGATGGAGACCCTGAAAATCCTTGAGCCCAGCAGGTGCTGTATAAATGAAATATCTTTCCAATCACTGCTACGGCACTCTATTGAATTAAGCTCCACCACCATAACTAAGGAAGCCCAGCTGCCTACACAGCAGCGCCGCTTCTCATCCAGGCGCAATTCATGCTCATCTTCTTAGAAATACAATTATTCCTAAAGAAAGAAATCTAAGCTACCTTCAAAGGCATTATCGTCCCTTGGACATGATTAGGCATCGTCAGAATCAAACTGACAGAGCTTCAAAGTCTGCAAACAGATTCCCAGGTAACGGTTGAACGTGTCCTCTCTTCTCGGTACCCAAAGCACCATTCCTCTGCTCCAGAGTAGACAGCAAATTTTCGAGAAGGATCAGGAACTGAAAACTATTGACAGCATGACGGGCATCTCAGCATGACAGCTGATGGAGACGATCACATTTCCTCCTCCACAAACTCAATTGCTTGAGTAAATCAAGCGAAAGTCAATACAGGCTATCCCCTCCTGGGGTCCCAGGTGGCTCTTGACCTTGGGCCACTGAACTTGCTCTTGGAGGAGGGAATGAAGAAGCAAGCCCTGGCCCCGTCCCCCACATCTTCAGACAATGTTCAACTGATACCAAAAATGTTTTCCTTTTGCCAAGGAGAACCTGCTTTTTGCCAAATGGAGCTGATGTTGTCTGAGAAAGCTCGGAACCCTTGGTCTCCTCCCATAGGTCCTATATGGAATCTTCGCCCATTTCCTTTGTCTTTATCATGAAGGCTTGTGTGCCCCCAGGTAAGTTCTCCAATGTCCATATAACATATCTGCCCCTTTGCTTTGTCCAGGGACTTCTACTGATAACTGTGTAACACTGCACAGTGACACCATCAACAGAAGGTCTGGAAAAATATGTAATTCTGAGGAAAAAAACAACAGAGAGCCAAGAAATCATGTTTGTCTTTGTGTATATGCTAGAACTGAGGCTAAATCCAGGCAGATGTCAATACTAACCCCCAAAGTCTGGCATGTGTGTGCTCCATAGGTGAGTCAATAAAAACCTGTAAAACCCAGAATACCAACTCTGCAACTTCGAAAAACTTTGAAAAAGTGATCAACCTAAAATAATTAGAAATATAGTATTACCCAGAAATAAGGGAGGCACTCTGCCATAGATAGAAAGTTGATTAAAGGCTGGAAAATGGGTACATATTTACTGGTCTCCTCAGTGTCCTCTGAAAAATCAATACTGGGGCTGATAGACAGAAGTGGTCTAGAAGAAGTAGCTCCCCAGGAAACAGAGAGCAACAGAAGGTCATATACATGATATGAAAGAATAAAGGATCATCCTGGGAGACTGGTGATGAAAACAAAAGCCAGGGAAGGTCTGCATTGCACCAGGCTGGGTAGTACTTTGACTTAGGGTAGAGGATTACTGAGGGCTGTCCTTAAGGGACACCATCCTTCCAGTTATAAGCAGGTCACACTGACAAAATTCAAAGGGGAAAACTCTGGCAAGGGATTAAAGATGTTAGAGAAAAATCCAATGGTGATCCAATCCTTTAATGAAATCAACGGTAGCCCTAACCCGAACTGATATGTGCTATGGAGGATGCCATACCTCAATAGCAGAGGAGAAGAGCCAAGGTCATAACCAATAGGAAGCTAGTCCACTGACCTAAACGTGGTTGATTACTAATATTTAGTCTCAAAATGGGAGATGAAGGCTGAGTGGGAATACAAGAAAGTCTAGGGATTGGGAAGTACAAAAATAGCCTTGTTTACCAGCACTCAGAATTTTTGATTCTCCTTAGTTCTTAGAAGATAAAATATAGGGCAAATGAAGGGCAATGGGATTTCCACAGCAGTAAGTAAACTATACATTTAAGAGTTAATCTAGCTGGGTCAGGTGATAGACACCTGTAATCTCAGCAACTTGGGAGGCTGAGGCAGGAGGCTCTATAGTTCAAAGACAACCTAACAATTTAGGAAGGTCCTAAGCAACTCAGCAAAACCCTGTCTCAAAAGAAAATATAAAAAGGGCTGGGCATGTGGTTCAGTAGTAAAGCACTCTTGGGTTCAATCCAGGGTACCAAAAATAAATCATCATCATCATCATCATCATCATCATCATCATCATCTAGGTTACACCCACTTGGCCTGACTCCCCTCTCCAAAGTTGCAATACACTGAAAATTCATCAAGTATGTGTAAGGGAAAGGAGCCCATCTAGAAAGTTCCTTCTGTAGCTGTCACTACAATGTCACTTCTGTAGCTGATTTCAGAGGCAGTCATCCCATCCCCTGGCTACCTCAGGTACTTAGTAGTCTCACACATAAAATCTTTTTAGCCTTTGTCAGAGAGAAAATACCTGCAGTTTGACAAGAAATCTCACATGCATGTCATTGTTTATATTCTCTTGTGTGTGTGCACGATGGTGTGATCATATGTTAAAATCCAAAAGTCATCAATAAAAAATATAGAAAGTGATCCTAAAATATGCTTCCTTTAAAAACAGGTTAAACAAATATGGGATGATTGATGTTACATATGCAAAGTACATAGATTATAAAGCTCTGTTATCACAAACGGAGAAGCGTAAGCCTCAGGGATTTCCTCCTTTCCCTCAAGAAACACATTCAGTTTCATACAAATGCCTCACGATCCTTCCACATTTTATCAGTAGCCATCAGGAACTCCCAGGTATAAATATGCATTACATTTTGGCAGCATATGATGAAATGAATAGTAAACTAGGAGTTGAGATGTGGAATTCTAGCCCTAGTTCAGTCCCTCGTGGACTACATAATCTGGAGCAAGTTGTGCATTTCTCCTAAGATGTTTATTTCAATCAGTAAATATTGAGGTCCTACTCTGTGCCAAGGGACTGTTCTGGGTGTTTGGCATACAATGTAGAGGAAGAAAAGTAGCATGACTGGAGATGACATCGCAAGATGTGAAGCAGAAGTGACATTCACAGTTCAGATTACAATAAATGCTATGAAGGCAATAAGAAGTCAGTGGGATCCAATAGGACTGGGCCATAGGGGCCTTGCCCACAGAGAATCTGCTAGGACATGTGACAGGGGAGCCAAACACAAGGGAGCCAGGGACAATGTTCAGATGATGATGGCAGGGGCAAGGCTCTTGGGGAGGCACTGGGCAGGACCTCTGAAAGGATCAGAAAGGCAAGAAAGGTCAGAGAAGTCACGAAAACATCCACTGGCTGTCCTCTCTAAAGAATGTTGTACAGATGAGTGAGAAAAAAAAAATGGGTCAATCCCTGAAAAATAAAAAATAAATATAAAAAGTACTCTACCAAGTAAAATAAATTACTAAAACCAGTTTACTATTGAAAAAAAAAAAGGCTCCTATCTTTCACATTTTATCTTTAGGAATGTTCACAATTATAGTATCCTTCATTGATGCAAACAGAATTTTTAGAACCAGAGGGAATAGTTTAACCCCTTTATCCTCCAAATCAGAAAACAAGGTTCTCATTTACCCAAATCTATGACAATGACCTTCCAGATCCCAGTTTTCCAGGTTCACTTCCCCACATTAGGTGCCCTGTCAAAAAGGTTTCCCACTTTTTTTCTGGGTATGAAAAATAGGTGAAAGAAACCTTTTGCCCAAGGCTTAATGTAAAGACTTGGTAGCATCAGTACCAATCAGCAAATGAGACTTTAATGTCCTAACATCCAGGCCCGACCCTAGACTTACCTCTAACAGGTTTTGTGATCTCAGATAAATCAATTAAACTCTCTAGGCCTCGTGTTCTACATTTAAAATTGGAGGATAATAAAAATGCCTTCCATTCTTCTATTATAGGATTGCAGATAGGATTAAATATTATGATATATGTGAAAGTCTGTGGCAACTATAAAGCACAAAACAAATATTATTACCCTTGTCACTTGTTTTGTGCCACCAACATTCCACTGTGTTGCATGATTATCATTATCTTGGATGAGCCTTAGGGGGATCTTCCTATTTTGTGAGTTAAAGAAATTGCATCTGAGGAGCTCCATAAACACTTGATGATTTATGAATTTGTCCTATGAATATAATTCACTGATTTCCTTCCGTTTCTTTTGATTTCCCAAAGTGGAGGAAGAAACACTGGATTGTGCTGGAAATACCCCTTCTTGGATAAAGACATAGCGGAAAGTCTTTGCCACAGACAAGCCATGGCACCTTGAGCAAGTCACCAGATGGTCCATGACCAAGGGGTGTTTTCATTCCCTAAAGTGTGAATTTATCTGATGCCCCACAGCATGCAAGAGATACCCTATGTGTCAAATTTCCTCAAGTGATTTCAAATCCATTTTTTTATTTGATCCCTTTAATACCCCTGGGAAGAGTGAGAATGGGGATAAGAATGTTAAATTCACAGAAGAAAACTGAGATTTTGTGTTTTTTGTGATGACCCCCAGGTCCCAGAGATCTTTGAATCTTACTAAGCCTCTTCCCAGTGAGAGCCACATGAAAACCTAATAAGGTCCTGGATGTGGCTACAGTTCTGGCTTCCCAGGTCTTAGGAAAGAGTGTCCCAAGAACAGGGGAGCCAAGACAGATTGCCCTCCTCTTCCCTGACCAGTCAGGTCTGCCCATCTGGAAAGTCAGGCCTGGCCCTGGACATGTCTGCCTCCCCCAAGGGACCTGTAGGAGCACAGAGTGGGCTTCTGTCATTCCTTGTGCATTGTCTAAGTTTAGCCTGAAAGAATACCCAGTTTTCCCAGGGGAACCCTCCCAGTCCTTTAAGAAGGTTCTAGCAACCCCCACTGGAGGCCTTCTCCTCAGGGCCAGGAGCTCCAGACTGTGATTGCTTTCTGTTTCCTCCTGACTTTTCTTTCCTTCCCCTGTGAGGTAAATAAACATTTTAAAAAGAAAGTTGTGAGCTCTTTTGTTCTCCCTGATCTACATATTGGAAGTAAAAGAATACATCCCCCGCCCCCTCCCCCAACCAGTCCTTGTGGCCAAGTAACAAAAATGTGTGTCTTAAAAAAGAGAAAAAAAAAAAAAGTTTATTTTATGTGTTTTAAATACCAGGAAATTCTTATCAGGATGTGAAAGTTGAGGTCTTGTTTTTCTTTTTTCCCCTTTCTCTCTCTTTATGGGAGAGAAAGAAGAAAACAAACCTCTCTCTTTAAAACAGACTCCCTTTCCTTCTGCCCAGGCCCTACTGAGTGCAGCCTGCTTCTAACTGGCTTCCCAGGCTCTAGCTGAGGGCTTTCCTGCTTTGCTGACAGCTACTTCATTTTCCTTGGTACCCTGGACCAGAGGGGAATCATACAACACCCCACCATAAAGCAGGCCTGCTTTTCTGATGTCCCTCCAGCAAAAGCTATTTTATGACAAACTCAAAATATTGAGGGTTGTCAAGAGTAAGGATTGTGTTTGATTTAAACAGTATTACAGTGCCGGAAGTCATGGAATCACAAAAATCGGGTGATTCATAGGCTACTCCAGTCTGACCCTTTAATTTTACACTTGAAGAAACAGGGTATCAGGAGCAGCAGTTTGGTCCTGTTTATGCAGCTTCTCGGGGGTAGAAATGGGACCAGGACCTGGCTTAGTTCTTTCCATTATGGTACCATCCTCTCTCACACATTGTTTGGACATCTGGGGAATCCTTAATGGGAAAATTCTTTCAAGAGGGGTGTGTGATGAGGGATTACACATTTCTTGTTCATTCATTAATTTGGCTGACATTAATTGGACAACTTTTTTTTTTTTTTTTTTTTTTGCCAGAAACTGCAGTAGGCAATGAGGATACAGAAATAAAAATGATATAGCTCCTTCCCTCAAGTTGTGTGTGTGTGTGGGGTGTGTGTGTGTGGGGGGGCGGTATGTGCATTCACACACAAAGAAGCACAGTTTACACAGATCATGGAGGGAATGACGCCAACCAGAACATCATGTGCCTAGTCTTCCCTGTCTCTAAGAATTTCCATTAGGTGAGCACATCTTTGCATCTCCACCCATGGGCCTACAATCCATTCTCCACACGGTATCCACAACACTCACTGAAAGAATAAACTAAGGTCATGTCATTCCCTTCTTTAAATTCTTCAATGATTTTTCCATTGCCCATGGGATGAAACGCAGAGTTGCTTGGAGGTTTGAGAGTACTCCTACCAGCCAGCCCTTAACTCACCCCTCCATTTGCCCCACCTGCCCATCAGGCTGTACCTTTGCTTGTAATGGGACCGTCTTATTGGCTCTGGTCATTTCCCCCAAAGTACTAGATCTACTCTTGCCTTAATGACAGTTGAACTAGCCACTCCCTTTCTCTGCAGCCTTTCCCCCACCCAGTCAAACTTCTCACCATCTTGCTCAAATCCCTATTCACCTGGCTGATTCTTCTTCTTCAGCTTTCAATTTGAACATCTCTTTTTTAGGGAGACCCTCAGGGCCCTTTGAACAGGGGTGAAAGGCCCCATACACAATATGATAGAACACTCCTTCTTCTGCTTAGTATTCGACAGTTTACATTATGTCCTTCTTAAAGTCTCTCTTCCCATGCAGGCTTCAGTCCAATGAGGGCAGATGCTGCATTTGTCTTGTTAACTGTAAGGCTCTGGTCTCTCGTGCCCTGTGTGGCACATAGTTTTCCATAAGTACTCACTGATTGACTGGATGAAAAAAAAAAAAAAAAGCATACTTGATGTGGATATGAACATTTCAAATAAGGAATACTACAAAACCAGAATCAGGAAGGAAAAGTTCAATGTGGACCTAAATGGTCAATTCTGGAACTCAAGGACACAAGGACACGTGGACATGCCCCAAAGTATGACAAAATTGACCTTTCAGAAAAACAATCATGTAGAATGCATTCTCCTAAAAAGTAATAAGGTAGACAGAAACATTAGGTCCAGGAAAGAGGGATGAAAATAATGTAGAAATGACAGATAAAAAATGAGAAATATGTGATTGAGCAGGGGCAAGCACAGGAAGACCAGTCAGGGGTCTGGGGCTCCTCATGGCACAGCTATGTCTTCTTCATTTGTAAAGTCTTAGGGAAGGATGGAGAAAAGGTAGGGGAAGGAGACTGACTTTGGAGCCTTGGAGATAGTGAAGTACAGCAGAGTCTCCTGCAACAAGTGTTTCCTTGAGAGAGCGGGAAGATAGGGAATTGTCAAATTCTTGCTTCTACATAATGAGATGTAGGATGGTCGGGCACCTTGTGCTGAGAGCAGAGACTCTATGAGATCCCCACTCCCAAACAAGGAGGGAACTTTTCTGTAGTCCCAAGCATTGACAGAAGAATCCAGAATGTGTGTGTATGGCCCTTTGAACAGGGATGTGTACTAGACTATAATTTAAATAGTGTATACTAGGCTATAATTTAAATCTTATACTATAAGACTATTAAGACGAGGTGAGCAAAGAAATAGCCATGGAGAAAAAGAGAAGACCCGAGTGGAAGGGCAACGTGACTTCTAGATTTGATGCAGAAAAGCAGAGAGGTAAGAAGAATGTAAGGGGAGGCAATTAAGATGGTGCCCCTTACAGAGGATTGGATGAGCTCACGCACAGATTCCAAGTATGCTCCAAGACCTTCTTCCCAGCCTCCTTCTTCCCAGTTTTCCCATAGTCAGCAGTGGGATAAGCCAGCTTTCTTTCATGCTCCATCTTTTCCTCTCCCCCTCTCTTTCTTTGTTCCTCATCCTCTCTTGCCAACCACCTGTCACCAAAGTAACCACTGACAGGCCATTATTGTTGTAAAAGACAAAAACTACAGGACTCACCCTAGCCACAAAAGGAAACTAACTGCTGAAGGCCATTTATACAGATGCCTTGACATCTGTAGAGGAAGAGGTGTGTTTCTGGCCCTTCTGGAATCTCTCTATTCCTGGTTTAGGGGATTGTAATGCTGCATCAAAAGTAAATAGGCCCAAGGTCTAAGCACTCGTGGGAGCTCCCTGGCTCTAGCCCTCTAACGTTCCCACCCAGCATGAGTCTCTGGTGACGATGACATGGTGCATACTACAAGAGAACAGAGGTGTCACACATCTCTTGCTTCTCTGACAGGGCTGCAATTTTCTTCGGGGTGGAAATGTAGAAACCGAGCCTCCTCTAACCTGTCTAGTGACTCTCTGAAGTCACAAAGGCAACATTGTCCAGCCCTGTCTTAAGGAAGATTAAACTGAATTTAACAGCCCAGGAAAGGTAATGATCTCACTACAAAATCAACACATGGTGGTGGCTGGAGGCTGCTCCAGCCATTTCTCAGTGGCCACCCAACACCTCAGGCCTCAACCAGCCATTCATCCTTCTCCTTCCACTTGGCTGACCAGCTTGAAGGCACTGACCTGGTGACATCACCCCACAATGAACAAGATCAAATGCTATGGGGCTAAGTAAACAGATCTCCACAGGCAGTTCCTGCAGGGGCTACAGTGCAGAGATCCCAGGTCTGCCCTGCCCTTGGGATGGAACCAAAATGCCCCAATCCCACCCTCCACCAGAGCCCCCACAGGACCCCAGTTCTCCTTTGAGCTATCCTGAAAGGGAAATAGACAGCAGAAAGGGAAAGACTAAACACTTTAGGGGAGATATCGTATCTTATCTACCACTGGATTGGCCAACTTAAGAAAATTATGTTTTAATCCCAGAGCAAATACAACAGGCTTTCCTCTTGCTTGTATCAGAATGAGACAAAGAAAATCAAATGATAAAAGTAAAGACTACTTAGGATTCAGTGCCTGAGCAAGTGACATAGAACTCTCAGGAGCAAGCTTCTGCTGACCTATCCAATACTTAGTCCAATCTGCTAGATGCTCCCCACACCCAGCTCTAACAGGACACCAAGCATGTCCAGGTCTTCAGGCATCAGCCCCTCCGGGCTGAGAAGGACAGGGGGAAAGAGGGGGACTGCTCTGTTCTCCAGAGGGTATTTCACTTTTGACTGTGAGGCAAAGGGAATCTGCAATGGGTCTCAGACAAGACCAGCTCAAAAATCAATGCTGCTAAACTGTAGCCAAACTAAACAACTCAAGTCCTGGCACAGTTTCTTCCAGGGAGAAAAGAGGGAGGGAGCCCTGGCAGATAAAGACGCTTTAGAGAACATGCCAGGCCATCCCTCAGCCCATCCACACACACATAAGGAGCTCAATTTCCATGCCCCAGGGAATTTGTCAGTGAAATTCCAGAAATTTGCTTAGAGACTGTAAATATAACAGTGGAGTTCAGAAATGGGAAAGCGGCTCTCTGGCCCAGGCTTTTCCACAGAAGGTATAATGGACGCCATTCTGATCCAGCAGATAAAGTGCCTGAGACCTCAGACTTCTGTCACTGGCCCCCACAGGGGCCTATTTCAGCTTCTCAAAAGTTGTCAGAAAGTCTGACTTTGAATTTGGGTTTCTTCTTTAGTGTGTCTTATCAAACTCCTACGACAGTGCTCAAGGGGAACTGATACGTGGCCACATCTAACCTGCCTTCTACTCTCTGCCTTGACGGCTGCCCAGGAGCCTCCATGTCCTGGGCAAAGGGCAGTGGTCCTGGCTCTGTAGGAGAGACGAGAACAGCAAGAGGGACACAGGTGTGGCTCTTTCCACCAGGACACTGGTGAGGAAGCAGAGGCAGGCCCACAAGGAAGCAGGACACACCTGGGATGACAACAGCGAGGGCCACGACATCACAGTCTACGCTGGCAGAAGGCTTGGCTCAGAATGAGACTGAGCTCTGTTTATAACTCAGTTCTGTCACTTGAATGTGGCAGGATATTTAGCAAGTTTTAAACAAGTGGGCTTTTGCTTTCTCCTCCCATATCTGGGAAGGGGACAGGGAGGAGACAGGGCTCCGTGTTCAAAGAAGGACACATCCCACATCAGGACCATGCCAATAGGGAAGACACTACAGTTCACATTTGGATCTCTAAGAACTTCCACATCTTTCCTCTCCTGTTATCCTCTTGGTTTCCTGGGAGATGCCTAATAGAAAAACTGTTCTCCTCATTTCATCAGTGTGGAGACAGGAGCACACAGAGACAAAGCATAAACAGAACATCCGGGACTAGATGGCAAGTCCTCCTGACCCTGCATCCTATCAACAGGTCATCATCAGAGATGGAGGCTGTGAGCACAAGCAACCTGGGTGGGGACATCTCAGCCCTAAATTTCCCAGAACATTGTCTCTCTAGGGTATGACTTAAGGTGTTTTTATTTCCTTAACTTTTTTTTTTTCCTGACTCAAAGATTAA
This sequence comes from Urocitellus parryii, assembly GCF_045843805.1. Lineage (NCBI taxonomy): Eukaryota > Metazoa > Chordata > Mammalia > Rodentia > Sciuridae > Urocitellus > Urocitellus parryii. The sequence goes on from NC_135543.1 coordinate 28,362,691, forward strand.
AAAGCAAGACTTATTTAGGCGTAAAGGATAAGGCCAAATGGCACAGCTCAAGTGACAAACACGAGGAATCAGAGGGAAAGAGGAAAGCTTCTTAGCCGCACTTTCCAATTGCCCTGAAGCCCAGAAGCTTAAATATTTACCATGAAATTTCCTGTGCCTCTGGCTTCGGGGAGTTTCTAACTTGCTAGATAGAGTCTTATCCTGACAGTTCCACCTCACAGTGTCACTAAATGAAACGAGAGTAGATCGTATCTGGTTTTGAAATCATATTCGTTGGCCTTTTAGGAAAAAAATCAATCTGGACTGGGTTTGAATGACCATCCATATAGAAAACTGGCTGTGCTGCAGAGCGAGGTCCTCTGCAGTGCTGATGCCAATCAACAGCAGTGAAATAGAAGCCTAGGGGTATGGAAGGGGATGGAGGGAAGAAAATACCAGGGGTGACAGTGCTCTAAAACTGCTTCCTGCTTAAGCCTGTCCACAGCAGCCTCGGGACAGGTAACTGCTCCCAATATCCCCCTTTAACTGTCAGGGCGCCACACATGAGGCTGTGCCTCGTGACTCCATAGTAGATATGAGGGGGAGTCAAGTCAATAAGGATTAAGTCAAAATGGCCTGGTTCCTTAAATGCTGGAGGAATAGAAGCAGGAGAGAGAGTCATCCCAGAAAGAAGAGGTGATTATGATTTGAAAAGTTTAGAAAGATCGAAGTGCAAAGAAAGAAACCTATACCCGAATCTGCCAAGCCTAGATGACTGGGCTTCTCTGGGCCACACAGAACCATCATCTGTGAGCAGCACACGGGAATAGGTGGGATGGCCTTGAGTGGTTCTCCCAATTACTGTTCTTTAATCTCATTAACTTCAATTCAATTCTTAAGTCTTACTGTTCTTCAGATTAATACAATGAAAGAAATGATCAAAAGGGTGTAAAAAGCTTGAGAATTCCTAAATTTGAATATTATGTTCTATCTTAATTACTTGAATCCAGTGAAGAAACTAAGAGATAAAATAAAAATGCTGCAATTAAAAAAAAAAAAAAAAAGAGGAGAGAGAGATCAGGAATTTGGGTAGAGGAAAACAGTATTTTATTTATTTATTTATTTATTGGATACAAGGCTATGGAAGAAATGATGGAAGAAAACTTAAGTAGCCAAAACTCAAGCCTGGAATCCTTGTAGACACACAGTGAAGAAGAGTGAGGGCTCTAGATGTCACAGCCTATGGAAAGCTTCCTGACTTCTCAGGCTATATCACTGTGGCACCCCCCTGCATCCTGATGATGGCATATGTCACAGAGAAATATTTAGATTGATTGGGCTATCTTTCCAAGAAGATGGTGAGATATTTGAGGGAAGGAAAAGCATCTTATTCAACTTATATATGGGCTACAACCTTATATACAGCCTGTATGAAATAACTGGTCAAAAATATAACGAATCAAAAAGCACTGAATTTTGGGGCTGGGGATGTGGCTCAAGCGGTAGCACGCTCGCCTGGCATGCGCCAGGTGCTGGGTTCGATCCTCAGCACCACATAAAGAAATAAAGTAAAGATGTTGTGTCCACCAAAAACTAAAAAATAAATATTAAAAAATTCTCTCTCTCTCTCTCTCTCTCTCTCTCTAAAAAAAAAAAAAAAAAAAGCACTGAGTTTATTTCCTTGATTGCAGTTTGAAGGGAAAAAAAATATATCTAGGCCACAGGCTAAAGATTTTAATTTCTGGCAAGAACATTAATATCAGGGTTCTCAGGGTTTTCATGACTGTTCACAGAAAAGTTAAAAAAATAACTAAAGTTTTTTCTATTATCTCTAGGGATCTTGTTATTACACTGTCTGCATAGCATTATACTAGATTGGAAGTGATTTGATTTAGAATAGAGCCCAACTAAAAATGTAGAATTCTGTAAATTTATTGTGAAGTACCTAGAGATGTGATTCCTTCAAATTAAGAGGTTACAGTCATTTGCCTGAATGCCTGAGTGTTAAAAGTGTGTGATTTAAGATAAGATGACCCAGGTTCAAATCCTAGCTTGAATCCTTCCAGGTTGTTTAAGTATTTTCAAACTGAGTTCAAAGCATTTCTCCCAGAGTTTCCAGAATCCCACACATTCCAAACCTATCCATAGTCTACTGTAGAATCACATGTTGTAATGATAACTCTTGCCAATTTCTTTCATGCATCCTAGTTAGTGATCACCATCTACTTAGCAGTTCTCTAATGCTCAAGTCAAGAGGAATTGTTACACATAAGCATCAAAATTTCTTTGCAAATCTTTAGTTAGGTGCATACTTCTAGGAAACCTTTTTTTCCCCTACCCTCTCTCTTCTGGAAGGTGCTTCCAAGGATAGAGACCAAGAAGGTATATTCCAATAAGATTCTCTGGATAAAACCATTTTCCTTGGCCTTACCCCTCACTCTTATTGGTAGTCCCCTGGCTATGCTGAAAGATCCATGACTATATTCAAAGAGGTAGTAAAGACTATCATCATTTTAAGAATAAAATCCTCTAAAAATCACAGCCTCAGCACAAAGCAAATGAAGCACATTTCTAGCAGGAACTGGAGTGTAGATCTTAGGACTTTTTCTTCCTTCTCACATTACCCTTCAATAACTATGATCTACCACTGGCTCCAAATTTTGTTTTCAATCTGATTCAATGAACACATTATCCCCAGACACCAATAAGTGACTATGTCAAGAGAATAGAAGTATATTAGCCTGTCACCTTGCAGCTATGTCATTCCCTTCATCACACCATGCCAAGAAAGACAGGAACATCCACAACAGAAAACAGAGAGAGAGAAGAGGAAAGACAGAGAGACAGAGACAGAGGTAGACATAGTGTGTGTGTGTGTGAGAGAGAGAGAGAAATTAATACATAAATTGGAATGTGAAGTATGAACCCAGCCTAAAATTACATTCTCTTCAGTAGCCTAAGAGATTCTGCTGGGCCCTAATGGTTGGACTGAGGTTTCGTTTACTGGCTCTGTTATACCTGAGTTTGGGTTTTCATTTCTTGGGAATATGCAATTGAAAAGTAAGATTCCAAATATCTCAACTTCCCCTTCTCTACATCCTGGGAGCAAGAGTACTGACATAAAACCTCAGTGTGCTATCTGTTATGAAGTAGAGATGGGTACCCAGCAGACCCTCCAGAGAACCGCAGCATCCACTCAAATTTCTCCCAGCCCCTTTTTTTATTCCTGGCTATGGAACAACCTTGTCATGTAGCCTCTTAGGGCATATTTGCCTTAAAGACAGACTGAAAAGGTTCCCAAACCTAGAGGCCCACTGACCTGTAAGTTCACCTTCAAGGAAGACTGCTCACAGGACAACAAAACAGACAGGAGAAGGTCATGCAAGCCCATTCCCTGGCTGTGTGGGAGGTCTACAGTGCTTTGGTGAGTATGTTTCCTCTATAGGCAGCAGCTACATTTATTTTTTAAATTACCAGGTCATAGCTGGATAATCATGAAGCTTATTCAATAGGAATAGGTGGGAAAATAAAGGACTGAAACAGTCCACTCAGTTCAGTGGCTGTGGTCTTTAGCAGATGTCAAGAAAGAAAAGAGAATTTAAGGAACAAATTATCCTCTTCTAGATATTTCTACACAAAAAAAAAGGCACAATGTGTTCTGAAAATACCGAAAGAATGAAAGATTCTTTCAGGCAAGAGGCAGAGGGTCTGCAGTACACCAGGTGTCATTGCAGGCTTTTCTATAGGTGTCACCATGTTTAATTCTCAAAATGCCCAACGAGTCTCAATTCAGATGAAAAAACGTAGGTGGGGAAGCACTGAGCAACCCATCTAAGGTTGTTCCATGGAGCCGATTCCAATCCATCAGTCCAAGTTCAAAGCCAAAGCCTAAGCCCAGGACAGCACATCGCATCTGGGAGGATGAACAAAAACAGAAATGTGGAGGCTGGGGTTGTGGCTCAGTGGTAGAGCGCTTGCCTAGCATGAGTGAGGCACTGGGTTCGATTCTCAGCACCACATAAAAATCAACAAATAAATAAATGTTACTTGTAAAAAAAGAACAGAAATATCACACTGCCCAAGGGTGGAATTTTCCTTTAGCCCAGGGGTTATACTCTTATGAAAACAACCCCAGGACCTGAAGAAGCTCAGAGCCAAGAATGCTCCTCTCCCCATCAAGCACCAGCATTCCCAGGGACATGGTTCCCAGTCCCCGCTGGGCCAGGGCAGGGCTCCAAAGGAGGAGGACCTGCTCTCCAGCAAGTTCAGGAGGCCCAGCCTCTCCCTGCCCAGGCAGAGGCAGATCTCGGAGGTGTTTTCCTTTCCTTTTCTTATTTAAAGAAAAAACAAAACTCTCCACACTCCCCACATGTGAAATGCCGCTTGCACTGCTGCTACACAATAATTTTACAGTCACACGATGACCCTTGGGCAAAGAAAAGAGGAAAAGCCGGCACTCCACCCACGCCAAACCCCAGAGAGTCACCCTTTGGAAAAGCCCAGGTCCAGGAAGATCAAACTCACAGGCTGAGGAACAACAGGAGGTGGGGAGGCCTGGCAGGAGAGAGGAGGCGGAAGGGGGAAGCGTAAAGTTTAAAGGTCAAAACAAATGTCAACCCGACACCAGGACTGGAGGAGCAGCACCCAGACTCACTGCTAGACAAATACAAGCTGCCAGGGAGGCCCGGTACCAAGAGGCTTTATTAACTGTCTTCCTGGAATCGCACACAGAGGAAGCCCGCTCCATCATATAAGCTCCAGAGCAGACTGTTTATCCCGGGGCTGGGGGTGGGAATCTCAGAGCTGATATTGAATCTACAACACAGAGCTTCTCTCCATTCCCTTCCCAGCCGGCCTCTGCTCCAGCTGCACCTCCCCAGGGCTGTCAAGCAGAAAATACCCATGCAGGTTTTGATAAAAGTGGGAAGGGTCCCTTGCTGACCAGGGCACCTCTGCCTCTCTGCCTTCTGCTGGCTTGTTCCCAAGTGGTACAAAGGCCCACTGAAGCCAAGGGAAGCCTCAGAGGAATGGCATCCTGGCACCTTTTACATTATGTGTTGGGGTGGGGGGAAACTCAATTCCTGTGCCCACTTCTGTGGGGATTGAACCTTGTTTTAGGGCCCTATGTAGGAAAAAAAATGTCTCTCTGCAGAGTCAAGGCAGTTAAAGAGAATCCATTAAATGGCTGGGCTCTTGGTCCACTTGCAGAGTGTCTTGGATAGGCTGGTGGCCTGTTCCTACCCAGCTTTCCACGCTGGTGCTCTGCTCTGGATATGGTTTGAGTGTGTCCCTTAAAAGTTCACAAGCTGGAAGGTGGGTCTTCAGTGTGATCCTAGTAGGATGGGGTTAGGTCATTGGGGGTGCCACAGGGGACCCATTTAAACAAGTGTCATAAAAAAGAGCTAGCCTGGCCCTCTACTCCCATCCTCACCAGGTCACCTCTTCTGCATGCAATCCTGTCATTGCAGCTGGGGCTGCCCAATCTTGGACTTTCAGTCTCCCAAATTGTGACCTAAATCAATCTCTTGTCTTCAGAAAGTACCCATCCTCAAATATATTGTTATAGCTACAGAAAACGGATTAATACAACTGGAGCTCATAAGGAACTCAAAAGTACATTTGTTTTAAAGTTCCCATTGGGTAAGTCTGGAGTGGGTGTCAAGAATATGTATTTTGTAAAAGTTTCCAGATAATTCTGATACAGTCAGCAGCCCCAACATCAGTATACAAATTGATATTATAGGATATTAGAAATCAACAATGTTGAAAGCAGAAGGCAAGACTGGCGACTCAGTATGAGCCACAAGTGACTCAGGAGCCCCATGTGGAGGGCCATGCAGTTCTCCTTACAATGTTCAAATGGCAGCCCTGGGTCTGCTGGCACACTTCAGCCTCTGATCACTTAAATGCCCTCCCATCCAACTGTTCCTGTCCCACCCATTTCATGAAGTATGTGTCTGCCAACATCTGGTGCATACTATCACCCTTGCTTTCTGGAGGGATTTGGTTTACTGGGTTCCCTTCCATCTGTACAGTTATCATCTACAAATAAAAACTTTTGAAGGAAAGGCTCAAAACCATTTTATTGGCTATTCCTGAACACCTGAGGCTGGGAAATGTTTTGCTGATGCAGGTGCTTAAAAAAAAATAGTGTGAGATAATTTCCTATTGTAACATTCTAACATGCAAATGAAAAAGATGAAAAAAAATAAATCCACCAGAATTCCTAATCACTGTAAAGGTACTAAAATTCTAGACCAAAAGAATAGCTCAAAAGCAAAAAAGGTAAAGAAAATATAGGTAAATAAAAACAAACCAAATAAAGCAGGTAAATGTAGAATGTGTTTGACGTCTACCTGGTCATAGTAGCCATCACCAAGGGAAGGAAAAGATATAAATTCTCCATCTCTCCTGGGGCCAGCTTTGCCTAGGTTCCCAGCCAAAACTCAGCTTCTTTTACTATAGGGTCTGGGCTTTCCTTCACCTAACTGTGCTAGACACAGGTCTTCATTCTCCTTTCCAACTCCTTCTAGAGAAACAGTCCTCATTGACATCCAAGTTATCAGTCACTGACATTTCAGTTTGACTACACCTCAGCAATACCTTTCCATAGAATGAACATTTATATTTCCTTTCCCAAATGGTTTGGTGGGGGTTGGGGAAGAGGTACTGAGGAACAAGTTTTTCTTCTTCCTTTTGAAAAAAATTCAGGATTCAATAGGAGTTAGGGACAGCCTGGGTTCTCTGGATGGTGGAGTTAGGAATTGGGATTCTGTGATTTCTGCAATTCAGTGTCTATATGGGTCTGCAAGAAGGCTGGTGTGTCTTTGTTTACATGGTCCTAGAGGACATGGGCACAGAGGTAGAGTGGGCTCCCAAGGCTAAAAGAGGCCACACTGCAATTGATCCTTATATGAGTTCCTTTTATTTATTAAATTTCCTTATACTAATTGCCAACAATGGACTAAACTTTTAATCCTCTACTTCTCACTCTTACCAAGCTGGACTGGGTGTCTTCCCAATACCTACTTCCAGACACTGAATTGCACAGAAGATAGAAGAGGGGAACAAGTTTAGACAAACAGAATTGTCAGGAGAACCTGGCTTAGACTAAAGCAGTCTGGACGGGTGTCTTCTAGTGGACACTAAAATATCTCTATCCAACAAGAGCAGAAAGAAAGAGCATGCTGTGAGAGGGCGGACCTTCTTAATAGTTTGAAGAAAATGTCTGGATTTCTTTTTTTTACCTTTTGCCTCTGAAGGGACTTGCAGTTGTTAAACGATCCAATACTAAACAGTAAGTAACAGTTTCAAGCCAAGTCCAAAGTCTCTCATTTTCTAAATGAGAAGGAACAAAAAATAATGTAATACAAAAAGGGAGATGTGTTAAGCAAAAGGCCTTTCTCCAGATTCCCAGGAGCATCTCAGCTCCTCCTGAGGGTTCCTTTATCTGGACAAACCAGCTCACCAAATGCCAGCCCTGTATTCTCTCCTGCTCCCTGGCATATCAGTGATCCATAGCTGACCCTCAAGCCAGTTTCTTCTCCTTCCTCCCCTCTTTGCCTCTTCGGTCACTGAAAGAGAGTCACTGGTGGGTGAGTTGTACCCAACAGGTCCCAGACCTACCTGTCTTCATCCAGATATTGTGGAGATGAAACTGTCTACTGGCCTACCCTCCACTTCATCACCCCACTGTGGGAATGGAAAATCCCCACAGCAAGAAGTCTTTGTCTTATTTCTGAATTTCTGTGGTATTTCCTTGAGCAACCAGGGGTAACTGCCATAATATCATTCTCTGGTGAAGTGCATCTCTCTATATACTTTAGGGGGTTTGCAACAACTCAGAAACTGCAGGTTTTATGAGCACTTCATTGTCGGATACAGTTAAGCAATGATCACTGTAAATCTACTGATGGGGATGCTCAAATCTCCTTTGAAGGAAAACAACAAAACACCTGGTAATCAAGAAAAAACTTAGTAAATATTAACAAAACCCTTAGCTAGTCCCAACAGATCCCTAAATGAGAATCCCACATTATTTCTCACTATAACCAATCCAATTCCTTTAAAGTAAACCAAGATTTAATAGAGAGTTAAAATGACTAAAGAAATCTGAAAACATTACATCTGAACCCCACATCTGCAATATACAACATAACACACACACACACACACACACACACACAAACACACACCATGAAAGCATTTCCTCATATTTGAAGTATTTGGGTTTGTCTTTCCAAATATTTTTAAAGCACACTTTACTTGAAATCTTAATATGTAAAATAGAGAAATGCGAACCTTCCATGGTTAGATTAGAATCAAAAGAATTGATTCTTGTGAATTCACTATCTCTTGACAATCAACATTTAATTCTGAGGCATCAGAGCTTGTCAAATAACACCTTGAAGACCAGCAGCCCCAGCTCCACAGGATTTGACATCAGCAAAAATTCTCCTCAAGGGAGTCATCTATAGATCTCCACCATTCCTTCTGGGTTCATTTACTGAGCACCTACTATGCCTATGTACAGAGATACCAAGGTGACAGAGACATGAATCCTGATCCCAAGGAACTGATCTACCCAAAATAAGTCATGAAAGTACTCCAAAGTATTAGAATAAGTAATGTGATAAAATAGGATGTATGGGATTCCAATTTTCAGCTCACCAAAAATTGGCAGGACACTAAGCCTGTTTCAGAGCAGAACAATTATCCTTGAATTCACTATGGGGTTCCCAAGACTGATGAGTTGAAGAAATAAGTATATTAAAGGGATGTTTGAGACAGCCTCTATAAACTTCTGTCAGTTTATTTTATTCCCACTTTCTATCCACCCTGTAAATACGGGATGAGATTAATTTTTAAAGACTAATTAAGAGTAACAGAATTTTCACACTGTGAAAGATTAAGCTTAGAGCCCATGTAACCTTTAGTGCAAGTCAGTAATATTAGACCTCTTTTTGCCTCTTTTTCCTATCACCTTTGGAGGAGGTAAAAAGTTCTTAATTGCATGCCCATTTGGTAAGCTGAGTTTGCTCATTTCCTACCCTTTGCTGAATGAACTAGGATTCCTTACATTTGAGGTTCCAAGTCACAGTTGGTGACTCCTCTGAGAACACAACAGATTCTAACAAGCAGATTTGATCTGTCAATTCAATTTACTCCCACTTCACCTGAGGAGTCCTTACTAATTCGAGCTGCATTTTGTTTTGTGTTTTATAGTAATGGATGCCATTACTTTGAGGAATGAAAGAAAACAAGGATGTCAGCGAGAAGAGAAAGAACAGAGACCTAGAGAACCATGTCAACCAGCATCCTCTCCAGAGTACGAATGGCCATATCTGGGGCTTTGCTTGGACACACTGGGAGAAAAAGCTGCTTACTTCTTGAAGAAGGCCATTCCTCTTGGACAGCTTTATTTTGGTTTTTGGTTTTTGTTTTTTTTTTTTTTTAAGAAACATCTTCTTAAGTTGAGACAGAATTCTGCATCACTCCCTCCATCCCTTCTATCTTGTTTCTAAATCTGCTCTGCAAAACTACACAGAACAGAACTGTCCCCTTGCACATGACAGGCCCTTCATGGGATCCCACAGATTGGTCTCCAGTGTTCTGTCTGCGTTAAGGATTCCCTTCCACTCTGAGGGACTATAATAGATAAATACTCAAAGACATAAGGTTTAGAGATTATCTTTCCACTTTCATTTTTTATATTTTCTAAATTGTGGTAAAACACAAATTTGTAAGTGTAAGATCCACAGTATTAAGTATCTTCACATTTTTATAAAGTATTTTTTTTTTAGTTGTTGATGGACCTTTATTTTATTTATTTACATGCAGTGCAGTGCTGAGAATCAAACCCAGTGCCTCACTCACCCCAGGCAAGTGCACTACTGCTGAGCCCCAGCCTCAGCCCCAAGTACCTTCACATTTTTAAGCAGCTATCACCACCATCCATTCACAGAAGCTTCCTCTTGCAAAACTGAAACTCTGTACCCATCCAAGCACACTCCATCCCTGCTCCCTCCAGACCCTGGCTGTCACACTCTGCTTTCTGTCTCTAGGTATTTTAGGCCTCTCATGTAGGTGCAATCACTCAGTATTTGCTCTTTTGTGACTGCTCTATTCACTTAGTATAACAACCACCAAGTTCATCTATGCCGTAGCAGGTGTCAGAATTCCTTTTCTGAAGCTTAAATAACATGCTCTAGTAACATTCCATTTTACCAATGTGAAACCAAGTCTCTAAAGTTAAGGACTTTCCTAAGGCTGCACCAATCCAGAACTAAAGTCAGGTCCCCGACTCCCTGCCCACTGCCTGGTCATCTCATTCTTCTCTGTTTTCCAACTGTCCTAGGCAAAGAGCTGATCTTGTTGCTGGAAGAGATTCCACCCCCCACACCAGCAGGGGAAGGATCTTTCAGATGGAAAGAAGCCTTGAAGCTTAGAGATTGTTGTACCCAAGATCTGAGCCTGGGAAAGCCATGGGTTGAGTTCGTGCTAGCTAGTAAACACCACACCACTTGCCTGAGTATTATTCTAATTACTATCACAATTATTTATTTTGTTCCACTTAAGGAAACAGCATATTGTTTTTCTCTTTCTCTCTCTCTCTCTTTTTTTCCCTCTCTCTCCTTTTTCCTAATACTAGAGCTTGAGTTCCTGTGGTAGGCAATAGTAATGAGAGAAAGGAGATGCCACATGGGTGTTTATTTGTTTTTGTTTCTTTTTTAAATCTGGACACGTGCCACTACTTCTCCTGCTGAGAAATGGAGAAAGCCATGCCACTGCGTAACCAGAGTGGGGCTCAGCTATTCCTCATAGCTATTACTTCTTAATAAAGAGCAGCACTTCTGCAAGGGATGAGGTTACTGTCAGAGTGGGCATGATTAATAATGATTAATTTGATCTGTGCCAACATAAACAGGATCCGACATCCACTAAATAATTATTCTGTAGCCTGGATACCATTTCCACGGTTTTCAAGGAAGTTGCTGGCCATTTATCACATTAAAACTAAACAAACAAACAAAAACCTATATTAAAAAATAAAGGCAGAGGATAAAATAAGAAACCATCAACAAAATAAAGCCAAATGCCTTGACATCCACCTGCAAAATGCCTGCTTAATGCTAGAAATAGTGATGATAACAACATAGCCCCTATGTGCTATCTTGCCAGAAAGGAAGAGAAATGAAATTGACACATACTCTAAGAACAGGAGTTCAGTCTGGTTTATTTTCCCCACTGGGAAAAGGAATAGTGTAATTGCCTCTTAAATGGTCTTTCCTCCTGTCTTCTAGGTAAGACCTCAGCATCCACTTGACTCATGAAAAAACTGTTGTCTGTGGCATTTGGGTAGATTTCCTGGAACCACATCTGCAGCAAAATCTGGTCTCAGACATGTTGTTCACCTTAAGGACTTTCCTTTGCTGTGACCTTTAACGAAGTTCATCCTGGGTCAGATCCTAACCCAGACTGTCTCTTCTGAGTTCTATTTTAAGAGGGGATCATGGCACGAATCATTTTACAAATGGTTATTGAGCACCCACTCTGTGCCTAGCACTATGTTCTAGATATAAGGACCCATCGTGAGCAGAACAAAATCCCTGCCCTCAAAGCACTTACACTTCAGCATAGAAAGGCAGACAATAAACAAAAAACAAAAAGCACATAAAATACACAGAACATCATTTGAAGATAAATCCTTAGGTTTCAAAACGAAGCCTCTTAAGAAGAACAAGGAGCATCAAAAAAGGGGCAGAATTTGCTATTTTATAGAAGGGAGTCAGGAAAGACACCATGGATCACTGATATTCAAGCAGAGAGGTCAAGAACAAGCATGGCTGGTGTCCGGGACAGAGCCTTCCGAGCAAAAGAAACATCAAATGCCAAATGTCTGAAGTACGATGCTTAGAATATGATGTAAGGTGGAGCCGGATGAGATGAGGCCAGCTCACTTACAGCTCCACGGGCCACTACGAAGAGCTGACTTTGGGACAGTATGACATGGGGAGCCAGCAGAGGGTATGGAGCAGAGGAACATCTTTATTTGACTGATGTCTGTGTGGAAAATAAGAATGGCCATGCGAGTTTCCAGTGCAGCTGGCAGATCCAGAGAAGGGATAAATATTTGGGAATTGTATGTGTAGGTGGTATTTAGTGCCAGGAGAGAGTACAGGCAGAGAAGAGTGGAGATCAGGCAGATCTGAGAAGGGCAGAAAAGGAGTAGCTAGTGAGAAGGAGAGCACCAGCCCGGTGTCTCAGGAGCCAAAGGAAGAGCATTTCCCCGGGAGGAGGGAAGAGGCAGTGTGTCCAACCAGCTGAGAAGTCAGAGAGTATCTAGCATTATCAGAAGCTTAGGACTCTCTTTCCAAAGATTATTTAATTTCTGGCTTCCAGTTGGTATCAGAATTTAAAGGATCTCACCACTTTCAATGACCACCCCTCTTTGAGTTTTCACAGGGGGAGTTTAGAGGGTCAGTCGAGTAACCAGCAACCTCAACAACCCAGCCCCATGCTGTGGCTGGTGACGCTTCCTTCCACCCAAGGGATGCGGACACCTGTATCATGCACTTCCCTGTTCCTCACCACATGCCAGAGGGCATAGAGGGAGCATTCGGTTTACTCCTTCTCATTTTGCACGTGAAGACACTGGGACACTAATCTGGATGTCTTCCTTAGGCGTCATGCCACATGGGTCTATTCTAATACATCCCCTTTGCCCACGGAAGTCTGACTTCAATAGGCCTGGCACTGGATGTCCTTTGGAGCCTGCTATTGCATAATCCCCACCCTTTACTCCAAACCACGTCGTTACTCACTGTTCCCTCAATACCTGGAATGGTTCCTTACGCCTGAACTGGCACGCTTCCTTCCCCTCTCTGGCTACTTACGCTAGTGAGGCCCTGAGAAACTCATCAGTGAAGATTTCTGTAAATGAATTTCCTCCAAAATCTAGAATGAGTTCTCCCTTCTCTTTGTGTGGTTCATGCAGTACTTACTAAATATATTTATAAACATGGACATGCATATCTGTGACGGCCAGCACTGTGTCTTCATCACCTCTTCGTGTTTTATATTGCTCAACACCGTGCCTTGCTCAAAAATACGGACTCAGTGACTTCACAGGATGAATGAATGACACTCAAAGAAGAACGATGGGGCTTAGGAGCTAAAAGAAAGTGGACATTTGAGTTCAGTTCAGGACCTTTCAATTCTGACACCCAGATCCACCCTAGAAATGGACGTTCCTTTTTCTGCCAAAACTAATCATTGATAGTGACAGGTTTGTTAAATCTGCTTTGAAGGACTTGGCTCTGTCACCCTAGAAAACAGGCTTGCATTGCCTTTCCTTTCTGGGCACTACTCCCACATTCCCAGCCTCAGTGGGAAACTGTTGACCCTTCCCTGCCCTTCTCTCCTTTCCATTTCATAGCAGATCCTGATGACCGTTGAGATAATGCTCTATCAGAAAAACAGTGGGAGTGCATTTGCCAGGGCCCACTATATATATGCCTGGCAACACTGCTATGCACCCCACCCACCCCCATCTCCACATCTGACACACAGAAACCTCTCTAGCTGGAGGTTTACCTGAAGACCCGAAAGAAATGCAAACTGATGTGGATCAAGTGTGGAGTGAATTCTATTGTCCTAATAAATCTCAAGGTTCAGGTTCAGGGAGAGACCAGAAATCATTAGCTGTAAAGGGAGAGCTCCTGAGGACCTGGGTTCTCGGCTAGCCTTAGAGAACTGCAAGGATTTGCTACAGTGGTGACAGGACGGCCCAGCCTGCCAGGAACAGGAAAAGAAGGAAGTAAAGCCTGAAGCAGAACCAAACAGCTTTAAAAAAATTAAAAAAAAAAAAAAAAGGAGGGGGTGGTTTGAAAACTTGGTAGAACTGGGGATTGGCTACAGTGAGAGGCAGGGCTGGAAAGACCAGTCTGGCCAGCTGGTGCAGGTGATTACCCAATGGTCCTCATTTAGCCACCTCTGTGCCTCAGCTGGCCTAGATCAGCCAGGGTACAACACAAAGGTCTGACGTGGTGATAGAAAGAGCACTGGAATGGGAGTCGGAGGTCTGAGTCCAAGTTCTGGCTCTGACATTCAAAACACTTACAAATATCACAAAGGATTTCTCTTTGCTTTGGTTTTCTCCTCCTGGGGCGAGAAGGCAAAAAGCCATGGCTCTGTCCACCTCATATGGTTTTCATGAGTCTCATGTGCAGTAATGATTAGCAAAGCTCTATTCAAAGGCAATGTGTAGATGACGTAAATCTTTAACAAAAAATGGGGTAGTTTGTTTTAGAAAAAAAAAAAAAAAAACATTGGTCCAATGTAACAAACAGACCTAATGGGGTCACTGCCTTCCATTGCTGCCCTTGCTCATTCAGGAGAACTTTCCCTTGATGAGGGACTACGGTCAGTTCTTCAGAACTGAATATTAGGACCACAGAGAGATTCCTAGTTCTACTGTTGGCTATTTTGTGTGACTTTGAGCAAGTTTGTAAGCTTGCCAAACTTCAGTTTTTGTTTAGTTTTACTTATCGGTGTAAGTTAAAGTAAGACTGTCAACTCTGGGATTGAGGATTAGAAACAATTCATGTCAATGTCCACTTTAGTCCCTGGCCCATGGAGACACTCACAAATGTGACACTTATTATAATTAGCTTCAATATGAAAGACCTCATGTACATTAGATGCTACCATTTCAAAGTCATTTGCAAAAGATGCAAATGTTTTGATGTCATAAATATAATTTAAATCTTATTTGAGACTCCTCCCTTCTTTATGAATCTCCTTTTTTTCTTAAACAAAACAAGTATGGTGCAAATATCATATAATGTTATTTAAATATATTATAAATTAGAAAATATTCTATATACTTATCCCTATCTTCACACCAACTTTGAAAAAAAAAAGGGTGTTGTGTGTCTGTGTGTGTGTGTGTGTGTGTCCCAGATTAATTTTGTTAATAACTGAAAAATATATTGTTGTCTCAAAGCACATTTGAAATTTGGATTTGATTTTGTAATCTTATGATCTTTGATGGGGGTTGGAGAGGGAAAAGGAAAGAGGAGATGCATAAACCAGAATGCTCTGAGTAAGCATTTAAAGTTAGTGAAATCCACTGAGCTTCAGTCAAAGTCCTTTCTTAGAGGTGAGAAATTAGGTCAATTATTGAGACTCTGAATGTCTTTTGCTGATCATGATGGCATTGAGATCTCAGGTAAGTGAGGCAAAGCCGGGCACAAAGTGATATTCTATAGATTAGGCTGAGCATCCTTTAGTACAGACACATTGCTGGTCTTTGCTTCCTCTTTCCCATCTGCAAAGAGTCGTATGAGGCCTGATACACAAATAGCCTCCCTGTATCACAATGAGGAAACAGCAAGAAGTTCAGGCTGACTATATCCCAGAGGACCACCTTGAAAATGAGAATCACCAAGTGTTTACCAAGCAAGAAGTGGGGTTTAACAGGAAATGTGACCACAATTCAGGAGACCAGGAAGCATATGACCCTAACATTTTTAGTGCTGCTATAACAAGAGCCACCACCCTAATAATTCCTGACATACTCAGCTGAGGAGTCCAGAACCCCAGCAAGTGCCCAAGCCAGCGATTCCCATCTAGGCTTCACATACTGATTCCAAGGAGAACTCAACAGCACACAGTGCCTGGAGCCCATTTCTCAATTTGCTGGTTTAATTGGTAGAATAGGGCCCAGACAAATGGTTTCAGTTGTATGTTTTTTTTGGTTTCATTCATATATATATATATATTTCTTTTTTTTTCTAGTGAGTCCAGCCTATAGCTGAACTAGAAAACCATCAACTAGTTCCATAGCTTGGGTGAGAAATATGAGGCTCAAAGATTTCCAATAAGTGATCTGACTCACCTCATAAAAGACACTAGATTTGGCCTTCAACCAAATTGCCTTCCCCTCATTGTCGAATACTTCTGAGATACTTCAGGGGAATCTTATTTTAGACTCAACTACAGAGCCCCCTTGAGCACCTCACCCCACACACAGTGCATTGGGGAAGTGAGACCCCATAAGTCTAAGGCAGACAGAAGGAACTGAAAGGTGAAACTAACTTTAAATAGGAACGAAACTGACAAGAGTCCGCGCAGAGGCCCAAAGAGGAAAAATGAAGCAAATGAAAACAAACCAGCTCACTTTGAGAAAGGCTAGGAAGACCCGGAAGGTTCTTTCAGTTTGGATGATTTCAGGTTTCAGTCAGAGATCATGCCCTACATGTTGAGCGTATCCCCCACCCAATGGAGCTTCAGACAGCATTTCTTGGGGCAACTGCAGAACTGTCAGAGGTCTACTGATTGAAAACACAGTTTGTGAAATGAGACAGGGGACAAGTGCTCTTCACTCCTGGAGGAGAAATCAAGAGGTGGCCACCTCCCATGTCCTGTAAACAGCACTGCCATGCTTGACCCTACATGAGCTCATTTTATAACCAAAATAAACAGGGTCCCCTTTCCACATCACAGAAGGTCCTAATTCACCAGTGAGGACAACTAGTAGGTGAAAGACGAGATCCTACAGTCAGAAGAGACGTTTGTTTAAGTTTTCTGAGAGAAAAGTGGTTACTTTGCACTAGCTTCACCAAATATGGCACCTTGGTGGTCCCTGCAGATCTCCCAGGGACCCAAAGGGCACCTTCCAATTAGTGGACCAGGGAAGCAACAGCATTTTAGTCTATACACTCTTTTGTGGAAAACCCAGGTGGAAGATTAGGTCATCAATTTCTACTACAGCCATCCTAGTGATCAAATAAGAAAGGAGAGAGAGAGAGAGAGAGAGAGAGAGACACTAGATTCACTGAGGTGGGCCATGACATGCACTACAGTAAGTAAGCAGCAAGACCTTTTTAAAAAAATCTCTCTGGCCCTATGACTTTTGGAGTCTGAGGATCTAGGTTCCAAAATGAATTCTCAGCTCCTGTTGGCTTATTTACTCCAAGAAAAGTGCCAGTCGGTAAAGAGAATCAGCTGAGAACGGATTTCTTTGATAAACTACTTAACAACTCAAGAGTCTTCCTGGTTCCTGAGCTTTTGTACGTACTGACATCATTCTCTGCCTCAGTAGCCTTTGCAGAGAACTGGCTCAGAGGACAAATAGAAAGGACTCTCAGTGGGAGACCATGGGAGAGGATGGGATTTCCCATCTCTCTCCCCCTACAGTCCTCCTACCCTCAGTCTCCCCAACCTTAGGAATCTCTGAGACATGTAGGACAGACATGTCTCCAAACAAAAGGAGTGTTCAGAATCACATGTCCCTAACAAACATGCAGGACGTGCCTGGGACGCCTTGGGACTTCGATTCCCCTCATTACTCTTGGCCATGTTTTGAATGATGAACATTTCAACAACAATAATAATGGCACCGCATCTACAGAGCAACTAAATGATTTATGAGTAGCTTTCTATACTTTGTAGCACAGTGGCTAAGAGCCTGGCCTCTGGAGCCAGGGTTTAAATCCTGGCAGTGTGACCTCAGACAAGGTGTTTAACCTTTGTAAGTCTCTATTTCTTCATCTGTTCAATACAGCTTTGTTGGAAAGATTAAAGAAGATATTTCAGATGAAGCATCACAGTAGGCACACTGAAGGTATTGAATAAATGTGAGCTGTTATTATCAAGGTAATGTTACTTAAACATCATAATTCAATCCAGTTAACCATAGTAGATATGGAACATGCACATGTTTGCACAATTGTGTGTGTGTTTTTTTTTTTTTGTGTGTGTGTGTGTGTACACGTGCACACACCCTCGGCTAGTTTGTGGGCAGTATGGAAGGATCATGTCTAGAGAATATTAGCATCAAGGCAAGCTCCGTGTTACTCCAAGCTTGATGTGTCACAGCAGGGTCCAGCCATACCATGAGCCACAGATAAATGGGAAACCAGTGATGGAGCCAAATAATATTTTATTCAAATTACACATCATTGACAGAAATGATCAGAGGACTGAGGGACTTGTCCAGGATTACCCACCTTGTAGGTAAGTGGCAGAATTCAGATATCAACCCAACCTTGACCCAAAGCCAAATGTGAGATAGAGGAAAGCAGGGTCTTTGGGGAAGATTTTCAGAAATACCTACTTCCTGAATTTGATCTCCTTAACAACACCAAAGGGGCTTATCCTAATAACTTTATCAGATCTGGCATGGTTTAGAATTCAGAAGTTCAAACTCAATTATGTACGCCAATGCCCTCCTAAAAAAATTTTTTTAAACGGCAACTCTGCCTTTTGGCAAACAAAATGAGAGCATTGGGTAAATCTGCAGGCATCAAAATGCAACATTTGTAGCTGGGCACAGTGGTGCACATCTGTAATCCCAGCACCTTGGGAAGCTGAGGCAGGAGGATCTCAAATTCAAAGCTAGCCTCAGCAAATTAGCAAGACCCTATATCAATAAACAAACAATAAGTATATACAGCTGCAGATATAGCTCACTAGTAGAGCACCCTTGAGTTCTATCTCCAGCACAAAATGAATAAATGAATAAAAAGTCAATTTGTGAATCCATAAAGTCATTCTAAAAATTCCAGGAATCCATACAATGTCCTCTGGTGTCCTCCTAAGCCATCCCCACCCCAGAGACAGAGTGCCAATCATCCACTCCACATGAAAAGGAAAGGTTCCGAGTCACAGAGCAGGCCGCAAGTGAACGCTCTCCTCCTGGGAAGCACTCAGAATGGCAAATTTTCAGGGAAGAGGCTTATATGGAAAAAGGATATTGCATCATTAAAGAGGTTAATGAGCTTTGCTAGGCAGATGCCCCCAAATGCCACTGAGATGGGAGAACAGAGGAAGGGAGGGGTGGTGGGAGTGACGCACCCAGGGAATCGCTCCCATTCTTCAATGTCAGGCATGGTCAGGAGGTAACAGCAGCAGAAGGACAAGCTCTCCCAGTGGGCACTGCAGCCCAGCTGATGGCTGGGCAATAAGTGACCCACCCTTCACATCCAGCCCTGGGCTTTCTGAGTGAAGAACACCAACTGTTTCTCAAAGGGGGTACTGCGGAATATTTCTCCCAACTAAAAGTGCTCTGGGATCAAATAAAGTTTGAGGGAAACTGTGTACCTTATTTTGCTGTATAATTGTAGCACTCTGGCTTTTCAGTCCAAAAATTGGTGTGCAACCTTTCATCAAACAATAGTGGGATGGTATAAAAATTTTGTTTGTCAAGGTAAACGGAGCAGCAAGGTGATACCCAGTGACATGTAGGTGCCCATTTGTCTTCTTGCATATTGCAAGCCAGAGCCTAGAATACTCAGCACATGCATATGGTCTGTGTATTTCTAAAAGCCAACTCGCATAGCTCATCTAGAGCAGTATAGTATTCATGGTGAGCACATTTTATAGGGGTGGCTCTGAGGACAGCGTGTCAGACAATGAAACCAATGAAAGCATACAGAATCTTTGGATACAGAAGATTAAGTTTTGTAAATCCATACTTCGCAACACTGTAGTAAATTTTCTCAAGTGTAATATTTTGACTATAATGCACAAATCAATAACAACTAATGTGCTAACATTTTTTTTTCAGACCAGAAAAATGTTCACTAAACTGTCACGAAGAAATGATGTGCATTCATTTGGACTATTCAGCTTTTACATATATTCATGAGTATTCTTTGCATCCCAATCTTACACCAAAGACAGTTAAGTAATAGATGATTTGTAAGCAATACTGGGACAATTTTTTTTTTCTTAAAAAAGCTTCACGTAATGGTCGTATCCTACGTTTTTGCAAATCAAATTCAGCATAAAATCTGTAAAGATTATACAATGAAAAACAGCACTACTTTTTTGTTAACTCGAGACTCACGAGGTACATTAGACATAGAAGGCTCTGAAAACTGCCTAACAAAGAAACTTGTTAACTTTTGCTACCCAAGCAGTGCTAGAACTTAATCACTGAATTTTATCCAATCCTCGTTTTTTAATCTTACACCTAGCAACATTTCATTTTGGAGAACATTTTCATAAAAGCTACTCCAGTACAAGATCCTTCATTTTACAAAATATGAAACTGATATATTAACGTCTTAGTAACCTATCCGACACAAGTTAGTGGTTTTTATATTTCATGAGTTAAAGGCAGATGACATTTTGAAAGTATCAGTAAAGATACTGGGACAGAGTATTGATCAGAAATCAATATCAACCTATTGATCACACTATCCCAGCAGCAGAAGCCTAAAAGAGTATTTTTATCCTCTATGTTGGAACTTTGGGTGTAGTAAATTCCAGTATCAAACCTAAAGATTTTAAGTTGAAACAGGAACTGATCATCAAAGCCAGCAACAAATGTGTGCAGTTGAGATGCAGAGTCCAAAAGAAGTTCAAGAGGGCCAAGGAGAACCAGAGGATCAAATTCTCATTTGTCTATGGCTACATCTTGATAAATCCTTGAAGGGTCTAGGTAAACTCTTGGAATGGAGTTCTGTTTCCTGGACCAAGTGCTTAGGGTTACTCTGAGTGTGTGGTGTTTACTTTCAGAAATCAAGACCACAATAGGGAAGGAACTTCTGTATCAGAAATATCCTAGACTTCCTAACCCTGGTCTCTTCAACTTTTCCAACAACTTCTTAAGTGACACCATTGAGTTTTGATTCAATCAACTTTTGTGATGATACAAAATAGAAAGGAATAACCGAAGCAATAGAAAAGTACCAAATCTGAAATCCACATACTGGGATATGGTACTTAGCACTAATAAGACTAGTTAGATTTAAGTCTCACAAACAAAGCCTAAGGATTCTGATATTCTACACAAAGCAACACAATTAAAGCAATGTTTTGCATTAATCAGACCATATCTGGAAAAAAAAAGATACACTTTGTTCAAATTTAAGATGTATTTAAATAGGACATGAATACAAGGAGGCTCTCTCTATCAAGAAGAGTTACAGGAGTGATCTGCAGAGAGACTGGGAAGTGGGAAAATAAATTATTTCAAAGAAGGAAGACCATCTTCCTATGCTAGGGAAAGCTGTCCCTTGGAAGAGAAGAAAGACCAAGTTTGAAATCTTTGGTGAAACTACAGAGGTAATCAATGGTAAATACAAGAAAATATTTCAGTGCAATATATATATATATTAAAAAAAGAACTTTGTCCTAGTAGGAGCTGTCCAAGAATGGGGGTTTTGTCAGATGTCACACATTCTTTGAACAGCCTCCTCTAACATTGTACACCGTAATCAAGTGGGACAAACTCAAATCTGTTCCAAGAGATTTGCCATGCTCCTTCACCGTGTCCTTCCCAGTTTCCTGACTTTCTCCCTATTCATGAGGATGATGTGGCTCTGGTGCTCCACCCTCCCTGGTCCAACACCCACCATGCTTCACAGTTGGCTATTCTTTTTCTGATACTCAACCTTGACCCTCCGCAGACAGCACCCCTTGCCTTCAACACAAAGCTCATGTCATGTTCCCCTAAATCACACCTCTCTGGGTCATTCATGGTCATGGACATCAGTCACCAGACAGGACTACAATACATTTCTGCCAGAAATGTATTGAGAAAAAAAAAATTCCTTAGGTATGGGAGACTAAAGCAATGGCTAAAGAGGGCTAAATAATGAGGGGCTTCTATTATTATACTGGAAGTAGCATTAGTTTTAATACACAGCTTCATCCAAGGCTAGGCAAAAGCATTTATATAACACTAGGCAAGTCAAACAGTGTTTCTATTCCCCATACTCATATCCCCCCATGCTGGAATTGAAGCATCATAAAAGGATGTTCACTCAGGGCTGACACCTTTAGTGCCCATTTTTATATCTGCCTTATAGGATCTATCCAGATTATCCTTCCAGAGTTATATGATTCATGGAACAAAATCCCCATTCTTCTGTGGTGAGCCTGTGGCAGGTTCAAATTGGTCCCCATACAAGAACAGCCTCAATGGATTAGAGGCCTTGGCAGGAAATCAATCTCCAATCTCTTTTTTAGTGGCTCATCCTTCTCAGTAGGACTTTGGAAATAATCTGCAAGCAAAGGTGACTTCTCGATCTGTCAGAAAGTAATAGTGAAGAGAATGTTATGCTGTGGGATTAAAAACCTGCATAAAGCTAGGTGTAATTTCAGTGACTCAGGAGGCTGAGGCAGGAGGATTTCAAATTTAAGGCTAGCCTCAGCAACTCCACAAAATGCTCAGCAACTTAGTGAGATTCTATCTCGAAATAAGAAATGAGAAGGATTGATGATGTACCTAACTGGTAAAGGACCCCTCAGTTCAACTCCCAGTACCCCACCCCACAAAAAAAAATCTGCATGGTTGTCCCAGCTGGGGATGAGGGGGTGGGTGGTTTGAGGAAAACATTCACCTCTTTAAGATTTGGTTTTCTCATCCATAGAACTGAGGGGTTGAAATCAGTAGAAATTCCCAATTTTCTTGGCCCCAAATCATCTTGACAATTTGTTGAAAGCTATAGCTACTCCCAGAAAATCTCTAAATGCACAAACACACAGAATTGTGCATCCAGTTCAGAAGGTGAGGGGAGAACTCTAAGACCGCTTACAGATGCTTAGCATGTTCTTGGACCCTAGATGAAAAACTCCATGGATCAGTTAATTTTAACTCTGGGATGCCGCTACCTTTCTGTCTTGTTTCCTGTGATGTTCTTTGTAAATGCTTAACTTTGTTAAGTATTTTTGAGCTGCCTATCTGTTACATAGAGTTCTCATGACACCCACACAGCCATAAAACAATATATAAAATAGGTACAGCATGGCAGGTGCATTCATTTTTCCAGATGACACAAAAACAGCAACCAATAATCAGTCAAGTGGATGGCCACCACAATTAGGGAACAGAAAAAGGTGTACCTCTCCCTACTCAGCTGAAGGTTTAAGGACCCACAGGTGCTTCATTGAGGTCATTTCCATGAACCACCACATTGCTTAGAAGCATTCCTATTGCCTGTTTTTCACCATAACATTAGCACTTTGACTCTCATGATCTAGAGATGGCTATCTAGGCTCGCTCATCATGAGGATGACAGTCCTGAACCTACTCAAGTACTGATCAGCAGTCCATGTTCCAATGATCAAGCTTTCAATGACCACTAGGGCTCTGTAGCATCTCATGTTGAAATTGGTAAATCAGCTGGATTAGGATGGGAAACCCACTGAGTAGATGAAGTCAAATAAGCAAACATGAATTGTTGTTCTTCCACTCGTTATATATATTTTTTCTTTATTTAAGTCATTTCTTGCTGCTATGGACTGAGTTACGTTCCCCCCAGAATTCATAGGTGGAAACCCTAAGCCCCAGGGCAATGTTATTTGGAGATGGGATGTTGTCGCAGGAGGTAATAGGGTTAGATGAGTTCATGTGCATAACTCTCATGACAAAAAAGAGTGGCTTTCTAAGAAAGGAAGAAAGAGATTCTCTCTCCATGCCACATGAAGATACAGTGAGAAGGTGACTATCTACTAGCCAGGAAGAGTCCCCACAGGAAGATAATTGGTCAGCACTTTGGTGTTGGACTTCCCAGCTCTGGAATGATGAGAAATGTATGTCTACTGTTTAAGACACCAATCTATGGTCTGCGGTTACAGCAGCCTGAGCTAACTAATACACCAGTCTATTTTCTAAATGCATTGAAATCAACATTAATAAATATTTACTACGAAATAGAAAACCACTATCTTGATGCTTTGAGATACAAAGAAACAGTCTCTCCTTCAAGTGCCTGAAATTGTTAACCAAAAAGAAAAAAAAAATCGAATTACAACAAATAAAACAACGATGGATAAATCAAATAACACAATGTGCAGATAACTATAAACAGTAATAAGAATAAAAGTCACAAGTTCAATGCGATTAATTGCAAAATATTGGTAGAAAAAGAGGAAGAGGCACAGAAAGTAAGAATGGACACTAACAGATATGAACTCCTGCCCTTGCCAAACCAATAGCCTCTCTCGATGAATTTCTTCCTTCCAGGTCTCGGCTGCTTCTCTTAACCTCTCCAACTCTCCTGGCACTAGGTAAGCGGCAGTTTTTACAGTTTGATAGTGTGAGTTTGTGACCTCCCCCCATAGACTCACAGTGACAGCTGTGGGGAACAGAGTGGTGATGGAACGTGGCAGGCAGTTCTTCTCTCCTTCCTTGTCTACACTTGGCACTGACTACACCCAAAATAAACATCCAGACAAACATTTAAGAAATAAGCTCGGCCTTGTCCTATCCTGCATGAGTCAGATAAAGCCCGGTAATAATGCTCACCCAGCCATACCTCTTGTGGACCCCCAAACACCAGGCTTATCCATATGGGCCTGTTTGCTCACTCCATCTCTCACTCCATCAGCCCACCATACCCACAGTCCCACCTATTATCAAGGTCCAGCACAAATCCCCTTTGTCCCATTCAACCAGCCCACACTGATCTCCTATCTTTTCATATTTGTAATACAGACTCTCAGTCTTAACCAGTCCCATTCTTAAAATCTTTACATTTCCCATGCCTTAGATAATAATTCATGAAGGCAGGGATCCTGTCTTCTCTTCCCTCCGTGAACTCTGTGAAAGTTGATGGAACTGGGATGTGAAACTCAAAAGAATCCTAGTAGAGTTTGATGTGACCAAATGCCAACTCAAATGTCTGCATCCCTCACACACCCACCAGATGAGTCTACCTTACTTGGACCCCAGAACTTTCCCAAGTCTATACCCTGATTTAAGTTCCAGGATCCAAACTTAATTTAATTGGTTCCCAATTGCTATGAACTGAGTGCTTGTGTTTTCCCCAAAATTCATATGCTGAAGTCTCTATCCTCCAATGTAGTTTTACGAGTTGAGGTTTTTGGCAGGTACCTGATTTAAATGAGAACACGAAGGTAGAGTAAAGGGATTTAGTGTCCTTATAAGAAGAAAAAGAAACCATGCTATGCACACGTTATTTAAGCCACCTAATGTATAGTATTTTGTTACAACCACCTAGGCTGACCAAAACACCAGTATTTTAAATCTTCTATGAATAAAATATAGTCTTTGTGATCTAGACGTTTCTACTACACCTTCCTCCTGCCTTCCCACTTGTAATCTCTCCTCTTCTTCAAGCCTAAACCCAGGCCCCCCAACCCCTGCCTCATCCATGAATTCTCTCCACTCACTACCCTACCTCACTTCCACCCCAGGCATCTTTTTTCATGTGAGGTCTAAGCAACACCTCTTTTTAGCACACACTGGATAATTCATTATGCACTGTCACGTCATGGGATTCAGGATATAATCAGTAAATGAACTCATGTGATTATGGAAACTTGGGGAAATTCACCTTTATTTATTTATTTTTTTATTACTATCCCGTTGATTCTAGCATGCACAATTTCTCACTTCCAACATCTCAGAGATTGTTTTAGAGTTCGTGGCATTCTCCCTGCCTTCTTGCAGTAAGATGACATTGCATCCAATAAAAAGCTCCACCTCCCAGGGTCCAGGTATTCCAACCATCTACTCCAGGAAAAAGAATGATAGGCCCGAAAGCAGCCCAAGAACCAGATGATGAGGGGGGCTTAATCTTTGATCCTTTTGCTCCCACATCATCATATCATTTAAAAACTGGAGGCACACACTAACTTCACTGCAATTCCTCTCTCTGGAGACCAGAGCATCACTTGCCTCTCTGTGCCTCACTTTCTCTCTTATAAAATGGGTCCAATTACATTAAACTCCTCCAAGAGGGTAATGAGCAGAGCAGAGCTGAAGGACCACACCTTATGAATGCTGCAGAGGCCAGGAGTGTGGCTGAGCATCAGCCTTAGGGAAGCCTTGCTGTCAGTGATAGAAAGTGGGAAGGGGGCTTGGAGAGCCCAAGTGGCTCCTCTCTGTCAACCCTGTGCATTATGGTGATGCCTCCCTTATGCTTGTCCCCATCATAACCACCCTAGAAAACTCTTTGCTGACAAATAGGCAAGCCTCTGTGGTCATGGAGAAAACGAGGGAACGCAGATGGTGAGGAGAGCCAGCCTGGAGTTTGGCAGCAGCCTGCGGGACACACTTGCTTACCACCTTTCTCCATCAGTCTGTGTCTACTTGTGTGTCCTCCCACATGCCCAGGCAGCAAGTGAAAATATGCCTTGTTACATGATCCATCCTGCACTGCCCGATAAATAACAGACACAATCTAAGTTGCCAAAAGCAGCTTATCAGGGCTGATCTTTGTGTCTGGATCCAGGGTCCAGGAATACCGAGCCAATGAGGTGGAAGCTAAATGAGCTCTGGACGCAATTCACTTCACCTGCACTGCTCCCAGAGAGCGTGCAGGAACACGTAGGCAGAGCCTGAGCACATACAACCTTTTTTCCAAGGGGCATCCTGAGCCTTCTCAGATTGAGCTCATGGGATCAATGGGCCCTTTGCAAAATCATGGCCACTCTAGCTACCTGAGATTTAACCACAATCCGGAACCCTCCTGATATTTTCTTGTGAAAAGCAATGAAGCCAAAGCTGATAAAGTATAAAGCTCTGCTCTCCCAGTGACTGCCCTCCTCCTCCTCTTTCTCCTCCACCTCTGGAAAAGTATGAAAATGTTCATATTTATTCCCCCCCCTTCCCATTATTCGGACTACATTTCTAAACTTTGTTCTTCCTGCTAAATGAAGATCTGAAGAGCCTGTCTTTTTCACCAACTCAGGGAAAGATATTTGAGCCCTCACTTCTTGTTAGGGCATGAGGATCTCCGAAAGTAGTGAAATGCAGGCCTCTTTTGCCAGCTTGCCTGCCCTACCCTCCTCCCTCCCTCCCTTCCTTCCTCCTGGCCCACTGACCCACAGATGTATACCTCTAAGTGGGAGCATGGTCAAGGGAGAACTGGTCTAGAAGGTATCAGCCTGGTACCTAATGCATTTGTGAAACACCATCCACTCCACCACATGGAAATCCAGTGTGCTCATTAACACATTAAAGGTTTTGAGACATCTCACTGCAAAGACATCTGTTTAGCTTTCTGGAACCAGGTGTTCCCCCAATTTTTATTTTTTTTTTCCTCATAAAATTCTTTTTGGCCTCTTACACCTCTGAATGTTCTGAATAGCCGTGTTCCACAGACCACATACTGTAAAATGCTGACCTTCATTTTTCTCAGGGGAAAAGTGAGAAACAGAGAGGGGCATTAACCTACTTAATCTCACACATAAATAGCAGTAGGAAGCAGTACATAAAAACCAGAGAAAGTACAAGGCTGGGAGGCTGGGATGTCCGGGTGAAGTCCCTTCCTGCCACTCTCAGGCTGTGCAGCCTGGTCCTACACCAGCACCTCTCCTTTCTGGAGATATGTTCAACTTAAGTAATAGGAGGACTTTTCCTCCTGAGGACTTCTAAGCCTCTCTCAGCTTCCTCTCCCTGGGATGCTGGAAGCTCTAGTACCTATGGTGGCACCTCTTGGAGCAGGTCCCAGAGGGTAAGCCTATAGCTGTTCTGAATTTAAACTTTAAATGCTCATGAGATTGTCAACCCACAGGAAGGAAAAACCCAAAGCAGAAACCCAGTGGGTCAGAAAGTTATCCATAAAAGGAAACATGGGGACAAGCAGGGCTTGGACACCTGCTGATCACCTGAAGAGGTCCCCAGGGATCACCCACCTGCTGCTGCTCCCAGGTTTGAGCACAGCATTGGACAGCAGCAGGCTGGGGCTGGCATGGGGCTCACTGCTCTGTCCAGGTTTGTCTTTGTCCAGCAGACACTGGATAAAAACAGGGGGGTATATCAATACAGCCTAGGGCTGGGAATATAGCTCAGTTGGTAAAGTGCTTGCCTCACATGCACAAGGCCCTGGGTTCAATCCCCAGCACCAAAAAAAAAAAAAAAAAAAAAAACCTGGATGCTATGTGCATTTGTAGCATTGTCTACTGTCCCTCACCTTTACCCCAACACAATGCTGACACAATGCCCACCATCTACCTGTTGGCACATGCCTGACCTGTGTGTCCTTTACTGTCCTAAGTGCCTGACATTCATTGATCATGGCATTCATTGATCGGTACTCTCAATCTTTGAGGAGTAAATGATGGTTTCTGAATTGACAGTTTCTGTTAAAAGTCAGGCTACACTAATCTAGAAGTTCATCAGACATCTGTTAACTACCCTGCTTGTTCTGGCACTAAGCTAAACACCACTGGGGAATAAAGAAATCAAACTCAGACTTGTCTCCCAAATATTACATTTGATTATGCTTGTGCAGTGTTGGCTATGTCAAAAACATCATCCTACTCTTCATACCACCCCTTGAAAAATAGTATCTTTTTTCTAATCCTGTATTCCCTACTTTGGGAGATGGCCTAGAGGTAATCCCTTACTCAGTTACCTAAAAAAGCAATAAAAAATCATCATTATTAGAGATGACATTGACCGAGTATTTACATGTGCCATCATAGCACATGTATGAATCTTGTACTTATTTTGTCCTATTTTATAGAAATGTGGACATTCTTGCAGACTCACGCCTTTTCTCTACCACTCTCTACATCCAATGAGGCAGTTGCACATCCTAAATGTGTTTCCTTACCACCTCTGTCATCTCTCCTGTGATGCCCTTATTATTGCTTGAATTATTATAGTCACACTCAACATCGTCTTCCAACTGACTGACATGTCCACTTTGAACACACCCAAAACAGAAATGGCAGAGTGATCCCTTTGTCCTGTTATGTCTCCCACTCCCATTCAAACTCTCTTTCCATCCCAGGTTCGTGCAAGTCTTCCAGGTCAAGGAAGGCTGCCAGACGAGGAATGGCCGCCACCATGCTGGCCAACTGCTATGACTGTATATGTCTTCCAGAAGGTCATGTGTTGGAAATCTAATCCCCAGATGCATACGTGAGTAGTACTTGAAAGTGGGGCCTTTGAGAGACAATTAGGATTAGATGAGATCATGAAGGTAGGGCCTCACAATGGTACCAATGGTTTCCATCAGAGGGTGACGGACCCAAGTTAGCACACTTGCTCTGTCTCTCCATGTGATGTCCTCCATGATACTGTGGTGCAGCAAGACAGCTCTTGCTAGATGTTGAGCAGATGTTGGTGCCATGCTCTTAAACTCCCCAGCCTCCACAGTCATGAGCTAAATGAAGTCCTATTCTTTATAAACTACCTGTTCTAAGGTATTTTGTTAAAGCAATAGCAAATGGGCCAAGATGCCACCCAAGATCTATGCACTAACTTTGAGGGGGTGCCTTTTACAGTCTAAGCTCTCCAAATAGTCCTTCCCTGAAGGCCTACTTCCATCCAAGGATTCCTCCTGTGCCCCCTTTGATGTTCACCCAGCACTTTACCTTTCTTTTGTTTTCTGTTTGTTGGTTGGGGTTTTTTTTGTTACTGTTTTTGTTTTCTGCTTGGTACTGGGGGTCAACCCAAGGCCTTGCACATGCTAGGAAAGCACTTTACCACAGAGCTTCACCATGCCTTTCAGCACCACATGGCCACAGTCTACTTACTGAGTCCCGACTCTGAGCTCCACAGAACGGAACCTGGCACATCCATAACAGGTAAAGTCCAGTGGCCTCATGTTTTAGTATAACCCCCCTGTCTTCCATTGGTTTTTGGCTTCATCTTTACTGAACAATGCTTTACAAAAATCATTGTCTTTTCTCTTTTGCTATAACTTTGACATGCATTCATATGTCATGTTCTCATTTTTTCCTCATGAAGAAACTGGGGTTTTCAAAGATCAAGTGACTTGTCCAAGATCACAACCAATCAGGGACAAAGCGGAGACTGAAATCTGGGTTACACAGCTCCCAGCCCAGCAGCTTTCTCACTGGACATTCTGTTAAAAAGGGAGCAAACAAAAATAATGTACTTGTGAATTTATATGTGTATGTATTATATATATATATATATATACACTTGTGTGCATTACATATTATGCAATATATAAATGTACATATATGCACACACAAATTATAATATAAATACATATGAACACGAATCTACCTTTAGGGTTTAAAGGGAGGGGTGGGGACTCTGAGAGCTTCAGAAAAGGGGGCCAGGCAGGGTGTCTCACAACGGCCCCACAACAGACAGCTGGTGTTTGGGTGGTAGTAAATCACCCTGAAATGAGCCTCTTCCGTGGGCTCAATGAGGCCCCCACAACAAAGGGAGGCCCAGCTTGCAGCCGGACAGCTTGCCCGCCAGCCCCAGACGCGCATAACAGCTTCATTCAGGAGCCCCACGTCCACACAAAGGCCCCGAAATCAATCCGACATCCCGCCACCCTGGACAATGCCGCGAATCTTCTCAGAATCGAAGCCTCAAATGAGGGGACAGCATTCAGGGGAGATCAAACCGCCAGACTGCCCGTGAAAGCAAGCCCGGAAAAAAAAAAAAAAAAAAAAAAAAAAAAACATGTTTTAAAAGAGGAAGATTGGGCTCCTCAGGCTACTCTCCCTCTATACTCAGTCTTGCATGGTGGCTGTGTGGCAACTCGTCCTGCTGCGGCTACATTTGGCCTGGCTTTGAGCAGTCATCTTGCCTTGTGCTGCTGTGAAGGACCTGGTGTGTGACACTTGCCAGGGAGGGCCACCACTGTGCTACTTGGCTTCAGGACCTTTGCACCAGTGCTTCATGTGAACCACTACCTCTGGCATTTCCCACTAGCTCTTGGGCGCATACAGTAGGGCGCACACAACATGCAAATACCTCTGCCCGAGGCAGCAGCTTAGGGTGTTGACAGTGGCAACCCCATGCCAGGCCAGGGTGCCCTGTTCCCAGGCAGGGCCCCTGGGGTACTCATCTGTCCCATTCTGCTGCCTAATCCGGTTATCAGCTGCAGAACATCAGCTGCAGAACGGGTTGCCCAGTGGAGCTGGGGAGGCCCCGCGGGGGAGGGGAGGGGGCTGTGCAGGCGTGCAGCTCCAGCAGATGAGCCTTGATTGTATTCTTCGCTTTTCCTCAGGTCATTGTTAAGGCTTCTGCTCTCTCCCAGTCCCCTGAGACATTGGCGCCTGAGACCCTGCACAGCACTGGGTCACGGGCTGCCTTGGATGTCAGGAATCCACCTGCTCTCAGAGAGTATGATTCCCCAGCAATGGCAGAGTGGAAATGTGCTGGGGGGTGGCAGAATATATATGACTGATCTGTGGGACTGCCTATGCGGGAGTGACCACAGCATGTGTGGCCAGAATCTCTCCAGAAATTCTAGCTGACGGCAACCTTAAATTTGACATCTTGCAGCCACCATGAGGGCTAAATAAATGATGATGGAAAACAAAAGGCTTCTGAGAGAGGGCCATTTACTGAAGTCTCTATACTCTCCTCTTCAATATCCTGCTGGACTTCTCAAGTAGGCAAAGGGAGTAACTCAGGTGAGCAGGATGTGATATGGCTATGTGGGCAGCTACCCATGGGTATAGCAGAATCAAACTAAAAAAAAAAAAAAAAGGCATTAAACCAAGAAAGAAGACGAGGAGGAGAAAGGAGAAAGAAGGTTAAGTGGGGACTGGCCTTCTTTCAACCCATTATTTTAGCTGCAGACATCTGTCTTTCCTCTCTCTGAATTACTGATTGAACTTCTTCCTGGACTTGATCTGCAAACAGACAGCCATTCACTATGTTACAGAAGAAATTCTGCCCACCCCTAATACCCCTTACAGACCCTCCTGCCAAAGCTAGACCCCTAGGCAATCTGGAGAGTGGGTGCCAGGGAGTTGAACTGGAGGTGGAGAACTAAGCCTTCAAAATTCAAAAGGGCACTCTGGGCTTTAGATTCACTTCGTTCTCAACAGCTTCCACTGGCCAACAATAGTAAATTTGTTGAATCCAATTTCCCCCTTGGAAGGGTCAGTTGTTGTTGTTGTTGTTCTTTATCTTTTTTTCTTCTTCTCTACTTTTTTTTTTTTTTTTTACCCTTCCCCTTTCCATTTTCTGCTTTTGTAGCTCACCTCCTCCAATCTACTTCCCTACAGGAGCCGAAATTAAACAAGCTCCCCATATGCCATGCCTCACTTGTTGTCTGTTCCCCTCACCACCATCTGGCCTATTTGCTCAGCCAAAAAGAGACAGAGAGAGAGAAAGAGAGAGAGAGAGGGAGAGAGAGAGAGACAGAGAGAGGGGGAGAGGGAGAGTGCAAAGGGGGGAGGGGAGGAAGAACAGGGAAACAGGGTTAACAGGGAGGAGAGAGAGAGAGAGAGAGAGAGAGAGAGAGAGAGAAGGAGGAAAAGGAGGGAAGGAGGGAGGGAGAGGCAGGGAAAGAAGGGGGAGGAGGAGGAGAGAGAGAAAGCCTGAAGGAGGGAGAGCCAGACACAATGAGGAGGCAGGGGCGGGGATACAGCCTCTCCCATCTGCTCCTTGGCCAGAGTCCCGGATGGAGCAGTAATGGAGAGCAACAGAACCAGTGATAATTAACCCAAACACAGACCTGTTTATTTAACCTGTTCAGATAGATCACTCTAAGGCAGCGCTCTTGCACAGGGCCCTGGGACACACTTAGGGAGACACCCTGGAGGCTGCTAAGGACACAGAGGCAGACTGGCCCTCCCCACAGACATCCTGGAACTGAGCGCAGGCTTGGTGAGCAGGAAAGAAGAGGAGAAGGCAGACTTCCTGAGAGAAGTCAGCAACAACCGCTCACATCTTCTGGGAAGGGATTCTTTTGTCATCCTGCCCTTCCCCTTGCCCATTATCCTATTTCATGGCAATAGCCACTCCTGGGTGGTCAATGATGCAGAGCAAAGCTGGCCAATGAGCAGCTTTCTGCACCTTCCTGCCCCAGCATCCTCTCTGCCACGCCATGGGGCAGAAAGGATGGGGCCAGGGAACATACCCTATCTTGGCTTAAAGACCAGGAGACAAAAGTGGGCGTAAGATTCATTTTTATTCTCAACAGCTTCCACTGGCCATGCAGACTGATGCAAAATCACTCAGAAGACCTCAGACTGAGATGGTCAGTAGCCAAGGACCAAAGCCAATGGCATTGATGAAGGCATCAGGTGACAGTGTCAGGAGCCTGAGGTTCAAGGCCTAAACCATCTGCGTAACTTCCCCTCCCTCAGCTCCAGTATACTGGAGCCTTATTTCATTCTCAACAGCTTTCACTGGCCAACAATAGTAAGTTGAATCCAATTTCCCCCTTGGAAGGGTCAGGTATTGTTGGTTTTCTTTTTTCTTTTCTTCTTCTTCTTCTTCTTTTTTTTTTTTTTTTTTGGTAACTGTAACCTGCCCCTTCATGCTTAATAGAATTAAGCAAAGTTGACCTCCTGAGATGTTTCAGTCTCCAAAAATTCAAACTGGAAAGTTTCTTGTCTTCTGTTCTTATTTCCCCAAGTCAGGGAGGACACTTTAGGCCTTGAGCAAAACCACCGAGGATGATGCTGGGTTTGAAATGGGCCATGAGCACCCCCCGGAAAAAGGGGCCCACGTGGGGTCTGTGTGTGCTGCACCCGCTGAAGCTCTGGTGGCCCCAGAAAAAAAAGGATGAGAACATTTCCAGGGCTGAGTGGCAGCAGACAGAATAGGAGTTGTGAGTCTGGGAATTGGAACCCAAGAAAGTTCTTGGCTGAGCGACTGAGGGCTAGCGAAGGAGTGCACTGACTGGGTTGAAAATAGGAAGCGTCAGGGGTGGGTGAGGAGTTGGCAGGCGCCGAATTCCAAGTGGCTTCACGCTCCTCAGTGGAAGAAATGCAGAGATAATTTGAACATGGCTATTTTCAAGCTCCACAGCTGAGCTCCCTTGCTCTCCCACCCCACACCTCCCACCCAGCCCTGCAATTTGGCAAACCCTTTATGCTGGCTGCTCTTATACCCAATATGTTGGGTTGCCTTAGCAACTAAGGCAATTATCTCCTTGGAGCAGTTAAAACAATGACCGTCATAAATAATAACAATAAGAAAGATGATGGTAAAAAATAGATCTTAGGCTTCCAGGGTCATCAGTTGGCAAGGCACTGAAAAGGCAGAGGGGTCCTGATAGGGCAGACAATGAAAGACGGTCTCTTAGGGGATCCGGTCTTATTTTATTTATCTAGAGGAAAAGACAGGAAATACTTAGCCTTCCCTCACTCTCCCAACCCCCAACCCCAGGCAATCTTTGAGACAGATCCTATTTGCTGTTGGATCATCCTTCCTATCCTCCTATCAGCCAGACCCAGCACGCTCAGATCACACCGAGCGCTAATTGTTTAATGCCCATCTCCTCCTCCAACCATGAACTCCTCACAGGCAAGCACTGGGTCTTTCATCTCGGTGTCTTTAGCACTGTGCTCAAGGCCTGGCACAGAGCAGGCACTCAAAAATATGCTCTGAACAAACAAAAATACTTATTACACTAAATGGATGCCTGATTTTTACCTTAAAGGTATCAGGGGATTTTTACCAATCTGGGTCACATAAGTTTGAAGTCATTTCTGACTCTCACTCTATGATCTTGTAACCGACCAGGCTAGAATTCAAGAAACAGTAGGGCTTCACCTTAACAAAAATGCAAAAACAAGACACAGATTCAAATTTATCCAAGCGCAGGTTTCTTTTCCCCTAAAGAATCATTCTATAAAATTGCGAATGTGGAGCATGTCTGGAGACAAAACACTAAATTGGGAACAATTAAAAATGAAAATAAAACTGATAATGGATCCCACAACTTGTACTTACCCAGCACCAAACATAGATTCTCTTATTTTATACTCTACAAACTCCAACCCATGAATGATGATCCGCCAGGAAACACCAATTAATGTACTCTATTTCTGACTCAAAGCAAGAGGCAACCTGTCCTTCCCCAGTGCCCATGAAGGATGTGTAAAAAAAAAAAAAAAAAAAAAAAAATACAGGATCAGAAGCCTGAATTGGATCATCTCCACTTGGCATGGAAATGATTCACCTTCTTTTCAAGTATTGAAGACTCAACTGACAACTGACTCATTTTTTCGGTACTGGGGATTTAACCCAGGGGTATTCTACCACTGAGAAACATCCCCAGCCTTTTTATTTTTGTTTTGAGATCAGGTCTCATTGTATTGCTTAGGGCCTCATTAAGTTGCTGAAGCTAGCCTCAAACTTGTGATCCTCCTGCCTTAACCTCCCAAGTCTCTGGGATTACAGGCGTGAGCCATCACACCCAGCTTGACTTCTGATACTTTCAAAGTACAGTCACATTACATATAATCTTTATAATGAGTCTCAGGCAAATTGGACAGGAATCTCTATTTCCATTCCAAACAGGAGAATAAATAAATCAATTGATCACAAGTGTTATGTAGTGAAAGTCTTGTCTACTCTGATACCAGCCTGCTTGCTACTTTTTCCACAGGGTGACAGCCACAGTGTGTAAGGTGCAGCATGGCCACTGGTTCAACAGGCAACTGGACAGCCTTTCCCAGCTGTCAGCCGATGACAGAACAGGTGCCTATTCTTGCTACAAAATGCCAAAAGGAGTGGGTGGAACTCCACTGTGGAATCCCTGGAGCCCTATTGGCCACAATCCCCATTCTAGAATACTACCCCAAATTCTATCACTTCCAAATTCAAGTCAACAAACCTGTAAATGCTCAACCTTGGCAAGTCCCTGGGAGGGTCCCTTGCCAGGGAGAGGAGAGGAGAGGCCCAAGGAATTGTGATGACTCTTGTTAAACAGGAGTGCTTGCCTCTGGCAGCTCAGGGCAACTCTGGCCAAGCTATTCTTTGACCAAAGTCTATTCTTCAGACTTTCTCCTCTTCTGATCTTCAAGGAAGGTCACACAACAATCCCCCAGCTCCCATGTGGACACTTGCAGCTCTGTGAGGGTCAAGTCTTTGCCCCACAACCGGACTCACTCCAGCACAGGCTGCAGACACCTGCTAAGACACGGTCTGAACTTCTGGGTGATTACCCAGTGCTTCGGTTTTGTGAATTTAATGAGCACACTGGCAACCTCTCCTGAATGCTTTATCCATTTGATAAAATCAGCATATCTAAATTATCTTTTTTTTTTTTTTTAGAGTACTTCAAGTGGGAAGGACCTGAATCCAAATTTGGATATCACTGAAAAGCAGATTTTTCAGGACCTGTGATGAATGAAAATATTTAGTTATACTTTTACGAATACGCAAATGTCTTTTTATTAGAACATATCTTACGAGTGTTGTAACTCCAGGAGTTCTACAAATTATAAAAGATTGGATTAAACAAAATGTTACTTTCATTTCAAGTAGAAAGGGCTGTGCTTGAAGCAATAATCACAGATCAAGGAGGTAAAGGCCAGGTGAGTTTGTATTTTAATGCATTGTTAATCCACGTGATTAGCACTATTAAAACAAGGTGTGTTACGCAGAATAATGTCTCTCCAAAGATATGCCATATCCTAATCCCCAGAACCTCTGAATATGTTATATTCTATAGCAATTAGTCTCAAACCTAGAGACTAAGACATTGTTTGGCTAGACAGTCAGCCAAGAAGTTTGGCCCTGTAATGTGCAGAAAGCTACTTCTGTTAGTTCACAAAAATGGGTCTTCTCAGAAAGCCTGACCCAGAAAAAAATTCAGCTTCGGCCTCCAGTAAGCCTGGCCTGCTGACCCTCCAAGCAACTTACCAGACTTGGCTACTCCTTGTCACCCTGAGCTCCTGGAACTCAAGAGCCATTCATTAATTCACTCACCATTCATTCTTTCACAATGAATTATTCTGCATCTACCATGTGCCAGGCCCTGGGCTCAACACTGCAGATACAAATGAGGAAACAAAGAAATGAACCCAGAAAGCAGCAAAAGGTATCTGAGGGACAGAGGCAGCATAGGGGACAGAGTGATCATGTTTGCCTGAGGTACAACAGAGGCCTGGGAAGGCTTTTTGAGACAGCTCCAGACAACACTCTTCCTTACTAGCAATGCCTCCCTCGAAGGAACTGCAAAGCTGCACAGATTCCTTGAGAAACAGAATCATGGTGGCAGTGGACCAGTCAATAATCAGCACTCTGAGCATTCTCAGCGCACTGTGGGTCAGGGGGGAAGATACGTCAAGACCTCTGCTTGGATAAGACTGAGTTATTAAAATGATAAAATGCATACATAGCAACACTGTTATATATAATTAAAATATATGCTGATTTGAAAGGATCATAAAAATGGAAGAAGTAAAATATGATAAATATACTTGCCAACCATGTGGTCTGGGACAGGGAAATAACCCAGTGGGATGATGTCATCATCGGGGAAGGTTTCCTAGAGACAGTAATATCCTCTGGACTTAGAAATAATGACACCCTTAGGTCTACAAACCTGAAAACTGCATCAGTGTTGTGTTTGGTACCATGTCTCAGGTTCATTTTCATACTCTCCAGGGACTAGGCAAATACATGAGGAAGACCAAGAATGGGCAGACACTGACTCTTCTAATGAAGAAGACATTACTGTTTGGGACTATACCAAAGGACCAGTACTGATCTTCATTTGGAGCTACAAGTGTTCTCTGTCATTCCAACACAGCACCACCTGATAGTTAGTAAAAAGAGACCACAAAATATGACCTTTTCCTCCATGCCACCGGGTCTGAAGTCAGCAATACACATTTCGTGTTTTGTGGGAAAGTTATCCACTGGGAGCCAAACCTGGTACTCTTGTGATGAACTTCCTTGACTCCAAGAGCAACAAATAAGGAATACATCATACTATTCTGTCCTTTATGAAACTTGTGTAAACTCCTGTATGTATTGGTGAGGCTGAGAGTGGAAAGATGGGACCATGTGCTCTTACAGGTTTGATCCAGAATCTTCTTCAAAGGTGTTTCTGATCCTCCTCATTCTCAAGGCAGGAGAATTTGGCCATTTCAGTGTTCCCCCCTCACTGTGTCCAGTACCACTCATCACAATCCCTCAACCTGGGCCAATATCTTGTCTCCATTCTTACTAGTCTTTTGGATATTTGGGCATTTGTTTCTACCATGTCCATTCAGGTGCACTTTCATTTTCTAAAATGCACAGTGCAATAGAAAGCAGAATTAATCTGATTAAATAGTGGAATCAATGCTGGGGAGTGATATTGGCCAAATGATATTGCTATATGGTGTGCATGCACAAATATTTAACTACAAATCCCATCTTTATATACAACTATAAGGCACCAATAAAAAAAAATGTGGGAAAATAAATAGTGGAGACCTTTACCTCAGTAGTTGATAACAACCTTTTGTTAGGAAGAAATAACCAAGCCCCCGCCCCAATCACGTGACTTTGCGCCCAAGGCTGAACTTCCAGCAAGTGAATAAAGAGAAACTAGAATTTGGGTCTCCTGCTCCCTAATGCAGAGGCTTTTCTCTAATCCTTGCAATGTGCCAATGCACCATTCTGTCTCAGCTGATCCCTTTTCCAGCATGCTTTGCAATTTCATATTTGTGCAATTGGTTGGTTAAACTATAAACCATCTCCAACTGAAAAGGTGCATCCAGCAAACCCCACATTGTAGAACTAAAACAAATATTCCTCTCAAACTGTTTCAGGGCTGGGTAAAGAGCTTGATGCTATTACATATGTGGAGAAATCTTAAAGATCTTCCGGTCCATCTCCTACTGCTCAGAAACCATCTCCTTAAACTTTTAAATAAAGACAGTCATGTTCCCTTAGTTAAGAGCTGAAATGGCTGTTGGAAACCAGATACCAACATCCACCTGTCCCCCACTGGGACCCCTCTGGTGTATTTGGGGCACTGCAGACCTCACCAGAAGCCACACGGGCTCCTCCTGGCTTCCAGCAACCTGTTCTATCACCTTCCAAGTATTTGCTGCAGTCATTTTGTTGTTGTTGTTGTTGTTGTTGTGGGTGAACTTCAGTGTCTGCAAGTTGTCAGTATTTGATCATATTTCAGAATTTCAACATTTCCTCTTCTGATTAATAACATGTAGTAAATCCTTTGCACCTAGGCCAATACTCTTTCTCTCAATGAATATTGAGAAAATTCATTGAGTTTCGACTTTCCAACTCTACAGTGCTTTATAATTAACAAGCTTTTCTTTGTAGATTTCTATGTAGACTTGAAGACAGGTCCATCTCTTCCTATATACTGAACAACAAAACTACTTAAGAGCAGGAATGGAATATAATATTAGAATAAATTTCTATATTGTCCAGGAATTAATCACATATATTCATTTAACCACTTATCGAGTTCCTGCTATGTGCTAAATGTTGTGGGGACACATGAACTTACTAAATTCTTTGTCCCCCAAAGAGAATCCTTAAGCTAAATAGGAGAAAGCAACACAAAAAGTAAACCAATAGGTAAAACTTCAACAGTCCAAAAGAAGGAGAAATGTTTTGCCACATTATTCATGAAAAAACTGATACTGGTAATAAGTGCTGCAGGAATTCAGGGGTGAGGAAGGTGTGAGCCAGAAACACCAAGAAGAAGAGGACCTTCCATGGCGTGGAGAGAACTGACTAGACAGGGGAAAGTGGGAAGGGCATTTAAGGTCAGAGTAATGTCAACAGTATGGAAATGGGAATGGAAGCATGGCCAGGGAATGAACGGAGCATTCGGAACGTGGTGAGAGATACTTCTTCAAATAGCAGTTTGGCTGAAATTAGAAGCATCCCTGAATGCCAGACCAAGGTTTTTCTCTGTCTTTTTATGTCCTGCAAGAGCAGCTGCGTTTATAAGGACCTAAGTTGATCCATATACATCCCAAAGCACCCAGGAGACCTTGAAGAGCCGGTAGATATGATATCCATGCTGTCCTGGGAAGACCAAAGCAGGAAGCTGAGACTCGCACAGAGTTCATATTTAATTAAAAGTTCACGAATGACAAATCTGGGTGCATGGAAAGGCAAGGAAATTCTCTCATGTGACAAGCATCATGGTTCACCTTCACATCACACTTAAAGGTTTACCAATTCTTCCACTGTGTCTGGCTTTGCTCTGTCATTTCTTTCCAGGAGTGATGTCAATCTACCACACCAGGAAGCCCTCTGGGCCAGACCTCAAGAGGCTCTCTGACTTGAAGTTCCTGCTCTTGTCCCCATTTCCTTGGATATGTGACCTGCAGCACCATCACTACTCACTCTTACCCCCAGCTCTGTGAAGACCCCGGGGGTGGTGGTGAGAGTGAGGAGATTATGAGCCACCAGCCCTGCGGGTGATATGATTTGGGCCTCTCTGTCACACATTTACGGATTCCCCAATCATTCAGAAGCAGACCCATTTCCTCAACGACACATGAAGGTGGCAGCAAGGATGGAAGGGACAGAAGTGGAGACCCCACTGCCCCTTAATATAGAAGGACAGGTGCACTGCCAGCCACGCCTTCCAAAGATCAATTAATCTTTAAAATTTCCTAGGAACACTGTGTAATTTAAAGGTTGAAGTCCTGTTGATGAAGCACTGAAAGAGGGTTTCTGTTTTCCACAAAAAGGGAAATTGAGGTTTTTGTGGTGACAGAGAAGGATGTAGAATCAGCCACGTAATCGTGTATTCGCAGCCTGACCCCTCCCCAAACCCACAGTGATGCTGGAGGCAGCACTCAGCTCTTACTCATGAGTCATGCAGACTTGCATGGGCCCAGTAGATTTAGGAAAGAAAACACCAGCCCGTCCAGTGTGCACAGGCATTTGGGGACAGTGACGTGATCCTAAGATGGAAAGAGACCATTCCTTGACTTTAATGTGGAGAGACAGGCCTGAAGACAGGACTGTCCAGGTCTAATAGAACCGACAGGGCTTCTCTCAGAGGGCCAGAGAGTGGCTATCACATTTGGGGCTTGTTATTTGAGCTGTCATAGTCGACTTTTCCACTGACATCCCCAACTTCTAAATTAATTATTTACTTGCCAGAGATTCAGCTTGGCCATGTCAGACGGAAATAGCAAGGGGGTGTGGAGTAGCTCAGATGCGCTGGCAAGTATAGCTCAGATGGTCAAACAGTAAGAGAGACCGCCATCCAGGCCACAGGCCTCTCTCCAGTACAAGGGTAGTCACTTGGAGGTCTCAGAGTTTCTAAGATCCCTACACCCTTCTTTGTCTGGGTCTGGGGATAAAAATGGAGAGCTGTGTTGACCCCCAGGACCTCCTGTGGGAGATATTTTCTGATTTTTTTTTCTTGGACCCAAAGCAGAATCCTGGGGGAAAAATTTATTCTGTGGTTCTGGTTTTGCAGCATTTGAAATAATAGGTGAAAGGTGCCATGCTGTTGGTAGGGCTGGGGCAGGAGGGGCTAGGCCATCACTGTGAGCTCTGTTTGCCTGAAGAAGGACAGGTGTTGAGTTACACACTTGGGGAAGGAGAGCGCCAGGAAGGGACCTGGTGGGTGCCAGCCAAAGCGAGGCCAATGCCTCTTTCTGTACCACCTCTTCCTGGAGACCGAAAAAACAAACCATCCCTTGGCTTCAGGTTCCTGAAAAGACCTGAACTGTTCTTGTTTACTGTTCTAAGAGGCTGCACAGCACTTCTTTTTAAAGTAATTTATTTCATTGAATTAAAGACCTCAGAAAGGCAGCAGTATATGCAGCGATGGCTAAATAGAGCATGTTTACAGAGCACTTATCCTCAGCAATAAGGGTCTAAATAAATACAACACACAATATGGTTGCTCCTGTCTGTGCACCAGTGAGAAATAGCATGCAAGGCCTGCTGACAAATGCCTTTACTTATTTATTCATCAGAACATGGGCTTTGGGTTTCCTCCTTCACTGGAAACCCGCTCAACACACCACCATCCTGCAGCTGGGAGTCTATGTGGAGGGCTGGGTGGTGGCAGCCCCCCCGCAGTTAAGTTGCAGCACATAAAGAAAATAGGATCTCACAGGCCTGCTCGTCTGCAGGTCAATTCCAATAATGTCAGCTTGGACATAAAGATCAACCAATTCAGGCCTCCTAATGAGGACACATAACCATCTACTTGAATGGTAATCAAGTTTCTTGGGTCAGCTTTTATTCCAGGCCCTTCAAAGAGAGTCCAGTGAATTCCCGTGCCCACACAAGCACACTGTCAAGGAGAGCTAGACAGCACCAGCAGAAAAACTGAGAACAGGCACCACACGCAAGTCACTGGGAGTTTGTAACAAAGAAAATATGTAAACATGGGATGGGACGTAGCATCAGGAAGAGAAAAACGGGGTCATGGAGATGTTATGAAAATTCTGACTCTTATCAGGACAAATCATCAGAATCGCTCTGATGATTCTTATAGAGAATCTACTCTGAACAGACATTGTATTCCGTCTTGTCTTTACCTGAACCAGGTAAGTAGCATTGTCCCCACCTGATAGGTGAGGAAAGTGAGGTCAAAAGAGTGCATATTTGTGGAACAGCAGAGACAGGAAGTGGACCAAGGTCTTCCTGACAGAAGTCAGTCATCTGACCCTGTCTCCAGTTTATGTTGAACACAAAAAGGTGTGGTGCATGGTATGTCGTATCTCTGTGTGTGTGTATATGTGTGTGTGTAGAAATATCCCCATCTTCTAAAAATCAGCCTAATTTCATTCAACCCAGTAGAATAAAATCTGAA
The DNA here is from genome assembly GCF_045843805.1 of Urocitellus parryii. Taxonomy (NCBI): domain Eukaryota; kingdom Metazoa; phylum Chordata; class Mammalia; order Rodentia; family Sciuridae; genus Urocitellus; species Urocitellus parryii. The sequence continues at coordinate 28,405,107 of NC_135543.1, forward strand.
ACCATCACGGTCAGGATTTTCACTCACAGGTTGATTAGGTGGAGATGAAGCCAGAGCCGGCATCCAGGTCCTGGCTCCTAATTCAGGGCTCTGTGTCCACTGGACATCACTTTCCCCATATGGATTGTGACAGTCTCATAAACTGCTCTGTGGACCCTACTGTCTGTCAGGAGCATGTCAATTAAACAAGTAGTGGCTTCCTCACCTGTGGTCGTGTGGAAAATCAGGGATTGTTTAGACTCTGGTAAGTTGGCCGGGCCTTAGCGACTTGCCTGAGAAACAGAATGTGGCGTTTGGAAGTGACGTTTGGAATTTCAGAGGCAAGGACATGCACAGCTGTGCATCTCCCACCTGGGTCTCTCTGAACAATGACAAGTGAGAAGTCCAATGACCTGGAGACTGCTGTGCCATGAGGAAACTCAAGTCAGCCACATGGAGAGAAAGAGGTGCCGGGCAGACCTCGATGCTCCAGCCAGCTTGAGCCAGGCACCAGTCACTCCCAGCAGACAGGAAAGGAAGAGAGCCGAGCAACCCAGCCAATAGCCAGGGCCAAGGTCCCTGTCATAAGCCTAGCAAACCCACCCAGCCCCAGCCTCCTAACTGAGCTCCTGATTATCCAGGGGCAGAGACAAGCCAGTCCCACTTGACTAGACACAGCACTGAGAACATAATAAAATGGGTACAGTTCCAGTGTCACTAAATTTTGGGGTGGTTTGTTATGCAATAGTAGATAATAGAACAACCTTCTTCTCTATTCTGAAGGTTGGGCAGTGTGATCCTATCATCTGAAACCCCTGGGGACAATCTAAACCTCCTCTTGCCTCCCAGCCACTCACTGCTTTCCTTACTGTTCCTCTCAACTTCTCTCTTGGACCAGCAGAATGAGAGATGAGAGAAAGAAGATCTGCTGAAGGCCTAAAATAGAGTACAGCCATAGTAGGTAGCAGGTGTCAGATGTCTTCTTGGTGCACAGACTCAGGACATGAGAGTCTCTTGGATGGAGAGACCAAGCCACACAGGTTATGAGCAAGTGGAAAGTTCCTGGGAAAGACAAGGAGAGAACTGGGTCCTCCCTGCCTCCTTGCCCTGACCCTCCCACACCATCCCATTGACATATCCATAGGACAGCTCACACCACATTCTGGGATCCTCCCTAGTTCCATCCTTGAGTTCAGTCAAGGAATCTCTAAGGTCCCCTTGGAGACGCAAAGTCTAGCTTCTTCCTTCTCTCATAGCCCACTGACTGGTAGTTTAACTCATTTTTACTCTTGGTGCAATGTTTGTCTTATTCCTGCAACTAGAATCAAAATTGTTTGAGGGCAGAACCTACACTACTGGACATAATTTTCCTTCCTACTCCATAGCACCAGGCACAGAACTGAACATAATAAAGCAAGAAGTATTCAATACATGTCTAAGGAAATTTAATGCTACCCATACACCAAGGGCAGCTCAGGGCCCAGCCTCACTACTCCAGGGTCCTGCGAATGAGCTATGATGTGTTAACCAGAAGCTGGCTCACACAGGTGCAGAGCAAAACCTCACTTCACATGCTGGCTTCGAGGAAGCTGGGTCTACACCTCACTTTCTGCATCCCCTTCTTCACAGGTATCTGATCCCACACATCCACTCAAAGCAATCTCTCAGAAATCACAGTGGCCCTGCGCTGTCAAAATTTCTGCAACATATATCATAACCTCCTGAAGACCCCTCAGAAGTTCTTCCTGCTCTGGAAAGACCACTTTTTGCAAAGATTGCTTTCTCTCTGCTTATCTTTTAAATGTTTGTAATATTCCCCAATACTTCTCCACAGCCTTAACATTACATATTGCACCAGCCAAATCATGCCACATCTGTGATTTGAACTATCAAAGATGCCAAGCCTGCACTATTCTACAGAACTCAAATATTCGACTATCAGTCATCACCACATGGGTTCCATTGGGCCCTGGAACTCAACAGGAATCACACTGATTCACTTCAGCATTTTTTCCCCCAAGCCTGCCCCTCTTTATGAATGGCAATGGCAATACCCATTTACCTAGGAGCTATCTTAAATTCCACTTTCTTGTTCAACAACTAATCCCATTAGCCCCTGAGTCCTGCAGATTCTACCTGCTTAATGCCTTTTGAATCAACTCACTTCAAATGATATCTTCTGATACCAGTGTGTTTCAGGTTTTTATCACTTGTCACCTAGACCATGTCAAAGGCCTCCAGCTGGCCTCTCCAGCTCTGGTCTCTCTCTCCTATGATCTGCTCACCACATAGTTCTCCCTGTGACTTTTCTAGAGCATAGCTCTGCCCAGGTCACTCTTGTATCTAAAATGAAACAGAGACTTGGGGAATATATTCAATCTGTTAACACACAAGGCCTGAAGGGCAGTGATTCAAAGATTGAACGCTAGAGCCAGACTTCACACATTCAAATCTAAATTCCACATCTTTCTAGCTCTGTAACAGGCAAGTATCTAAACGTCCCAGTGCCTCAGTACCTTCATAATAGTAGCTATCTCCTAGGAATTTATGGGGTTTACATGAAATACACTTATGAAGAGCTTAGAACACTATCTAGCATTTAATGAGGATTCAACAAATTAGTTCCTACCTGCATTCAAGTTCTCACCTCTGCTTTCAACATATGCTTGGCATATCTTATTTGACTTTATATCTTTTGCATCAAGTGCAGCAATTACCTTAGAATACGCATTCATCAAATGTTAGCTGAACTATAAATGATCATCAAGGAACATTAATAACAGATACCCAGGTAACTTAAACTTAATTTATTTGTACTAGAAACAAAACAGTGATATTTTTCCCCCAACCTGCATGCCTTCTACTATTTTTAATAGATTGCAAATAAATCTAGCACAGATGTATGTGATTATATCCAAGGAGATATAATCAGTTCTGAGAATCACCAGACTTTAATAGTAAAGAGCCACAAAACATTCAAGGTTTCTACTTCTGCCTGTGCCCTCATTGTCTTTCACCCTGGAATAAATCAGACTGTATAAACCAGGAGTGGGAACAAAGTAGCCTAGCTGTGCAAAAGTAATCACTCTTAAAAAAGGAGAAGTGCATTATTCTGTCTCTAAGAATTAGCATACTTCTAAGTAATGAGTGTTAAATGAGAGAAGACTTTGCTTTTCTGCCTGAGATAGCCTTCATTATTTCTTCAGAGTGAATCTAATAATTGACGGCAAACAAGGGAATGAATGAAGAGGACTTTTAAGGACCACCTCTCAAATCAAATCTCTTTTTCATTGGATATGATTGCTCATGGTTTTAGTTTGGGTTCTGAGAAAAGTGGCAATAACTGTGGAGAACACCTTCTGTGTTTGGAAGTTGGATAAGACTAAGACGTAAGGATTACAAAACACAATACTCCAAAAGTCTACAAAGGAAATAGCATCTGAGCCCAGAAGTATTCAACAACAGGTTGCTGGTAGAACACAGAGGGGGCTGGCTCAGTGTCTGTAGGAGATACCAAGAATCTAATTTTAAAATTGTGGTAGAGATTTCACATTCAAGGTGATTTGAGAGCTTGATGAAGACATAGTTGGGGCTCCTGACAGAACTGCTGGTTTTGCTGAAGTTGAAGGGAACATTCTGGACCTCTCAAATTATTCAGCTGGCAACCTCTTCCAAAGCTCAGAGTGCCTGCCTATTTCCCACCCAGGCACTGGAAGATGATGCTGGCCTCTGAAATAGTGAGTTTAGAATCTCATTTGAACACATGATTATGAGTGAGACCCACAAACAAACATTGGGCAATAATTCCCTAAGATGCTTTCAAATGAAAAGGGAGAGATGAGAAAACCCTGGAGCCTGGAGCCTCCACAGATAGCATAACCTCTTACTCCAAGTGTGTAGCAGAAAAAAAGGGTGTTGAAAGAAAAATCTTAAGAAGTTGTTTTCCTTTGTATATCAAAACTCACATCTGCACATGCATGTGCATACAGCATACTCACACACACTACAACCAAGCGTTGGAGTCAAATGCATTTAAAACTCTTCTAGAGAATGAAATCTCTGTTATAACCCAATGTTTCAATTCAAGAGTCTTCATTCTAGTTACCAAATGAACATGGTGAGAAAGGACTTCAACAACAAGGGTCTGAAAAGTGAGACTGAAACAGTTTAGACTGTTTAAAAAAAAAAAAGAAAGAAAGAAAGAAAAATGTTGCTGACATTCATTTTGTATTTGGATAATGCTTTAAACTTTCCAAGATGCTTTGATAGCAATCATCTCCAGCGCTCCCCTTGCCTCCCAGACAATAAGGTCAATGCAGAGGGATTTATCTCCCCAGTTGATCCCAGAATGCAAAGGCAGAAACCAGAGGGCAAATGTGGGGGACACTGAACAATTTAGCCAAACCCTTTCATCTTGGGCTCTTCTCCACATACTATTCTCAAAACAAATTTTGTAATAGAGCACACAATTGTGTGGCTTGAGGCATTTATTAAACAGGGCCTTTGTGAAGTTTTTGTGGGCATTAAAATTTTAATAAACTTCAATTTCAAGTCATTTGGAATCAAACACTCAATGAAATTAAAAGGCAACATTATTGCCGTTTATAACCTCTACACTGCCAATAGGAGGATATATATATATATATATATATATATATATATATATATTATAGCTTTGTGATTAAGAATATGAATATATATATATATATATATATATATATATATATATATATATATATATATAGCTTTGTGATTAAGAATATGAACTTTAAAATCAGGTCAATCTGAATTCAAATGCTGTCCCTCAGACAATAGATATGCCATTTTGATGCCATTTTGTTATTTAATTAATTTAATCTCTGAATTAGAATTGTCGGGAGTATCACATATAATTTTATAAAAGGGTAACTTAGTGCCTACTAAACAGAACTCAAGAAAGTTTCAACTTTCAGATGGTTTCCAACTTAGACCTTGCAATACAGCAAAGTTTCTACTTTCCTTTGGGGGGAAAATATGTATCTAGGACCTAGATACATAAATGTATCCAAAAACAATACGTATCCAAACAAATATGTATCCAAAACCTAGAACTACCACAAAACGAACTGTTAAAATACAGATGGGTTAGTTTTTAAAGTTAAAAAGTTGCATCAGGATTTCATGAATGTTTAGAATAGTCCCTGAACTGGAAGGAAGGAAATTCCTTCCAAAACTTAAAAATCAGAGAACATCAGAGAGGAAGGGATCTTTCACAAACCTACACAAGGTCATATGAAGGTTCTCTGCATCTAATTCCTCCAGGTCACCTGAGAGCCAAAAGAAGTTCATTCATTGCCTTTAGAAGTGTCTCATGCCGCCATCTCCACCCACAGCCACCAGCATCACTCCAATACCCTTTACTAACCATTGATTTCTAAGTATAAAAGGAAATTGTCTAAAATTGAAACTGTCTAAGTCTATTATTGATCTCGGTGGCTGTGGGAAAAAAATGGAGGAGGGGTGGGGGTGAGACATGTTGATGAAAATAGTCTGAGTCATCACTTCCTGGAAGAGACAGTCTCATACCCAGAGCCCTCTGGGAAGTCAGGGGCCTGGGGGAGGGGACTCCAGTCGGGCCACCCCCTCTCAGGGTACCTTGAGAATGTCACTTCACTTCTGGGGACTCCTCTCTGCAAAGTGACCCCAAGGCCCTGCTTAGGCCTGTGCTCCTTGAATTCAGAAAGGTCTTAATAAGTCACCATCACAGCTCCTCACTGTTCGCTTGGAAACCTAAAAGAACTGTGCTCCTGAAATACATGAGCCATATCTTGCAATCAACAGCAGTCAGGCCCCAGCCAGGAGGAAGAGAAGCAGAAGCAGCTCTGGTAGCTGAGTCAAGACACAACTGCCTCATTTCCTAAGCACCTCCCCAAACCTGGACTCCCCCTCTCAGCACACATACGCCCCAGTACTGCCACACCATTCTTCGGGCAGTGTATGGCAACCCCATTAAGAACCAATGCCCTGGCACAGCCAGGCCTGGTGCTGTAATCACATCATATTCTCTCTTAGAGGCAAAATTACATAAAATTATTCACTAAACTCTGAGCAGACACTGATGATTACAAGATTTAGGTGTTGAAAGAAAACAACAATAAGAGCATCAAATCAAGGGTGTCCCATTGTGTTGGAAATCACCTGCTCTTGGACCTGCCTACCCTTGCGTTGGCGGGTGTATGGGGAGTGAAGCTCTTTTTCATCTGTCTGATGCTACCTCCTGTGGGCACTTCCCAAGCCCTCCATCCAAAGCAGGTTCCCTGCGATCCTGTGTGGAATGAGCGAAGCGATGAACGCTGTGCTGCCCAGAGGAAGAGGTCGGTGGGGGGGGGGGGGGATGGCACATGTCTACAACTCTGTGAACCGGCTTCCGGCAGTGATTTAATAATATTCTCTCTCTCCACCTCCATCCCCCACCCCCACTCATTATGCAGTCTGACTGAATACCACTCAAAACATTTTCTCAATTAGAAGAGAAAACAGGAATTTGCCACTTGTCTGCCTCCATTCTGCTGCCTGTCAGCCTTCAGCAAATATTTCAATCCTAGGCCTTTGCCTGCTGCTAACCCCTGTCCTTTAACCTTTGACCCTGTCCTCTTCAAATCCTCCAGCTTTTCACCTTCTCATCTTCCCAGCCCTGACACTCCATACCACACTGACTTCCCAGCTACTAGGTTTAATCAAAGGGAGGTACGGTGACACCCCTAAAGCAATTAGAGTCACAAAAGTGCTGCTGGGATTTGCTCGTGTGATCAAAAGATGATTAGAAAAATTAGCACATCACAGCAGACAGGAGACATCCTGAAAATGGGCTCCAACTCTCACTAGCCAAAATGCGACCTTCCAGCCTCTCTCTTCAGAGTCCTTTTTGTGAATCTAGGTCTGCCCCTCAATCCTAGCAACCTCAAAAGGCATGGCGGCACTGGGACTTGAGGTGTAGCAGCCAGCTGCCAATAGTCATATTCAGCTTAATTTCCTTTCAAGCCTCTGCGCCTCCCTTCCCCAATCCCTGCAGCTTCCATGGCTCTAGCTAGTCCCCCTTACTCCACATCCTGCATCAGGACCATAGGACTTATTCTTCCCCATCCCTGTATCACAACTACCAGTATGTGACCTGTGCCATTTCTAGGTGCTTCTGTGAGCATCTGGGGAAAATAGGGAACATTTAAGGACTTTTTCTAGTGCAATGACTAGTTTCCTGCCCAATAGCACTCCTTCCCATGTAATTAATTGTGCTGTCTCTTGGCTCGTTAGCAAGGAGTAGCTCAGGTCCCAGGCAGTGTTATGCAGGGTGAATCGTGTTTAAGTAACTGCATAACTAGTGAGTCAGTTTTCTCTTTTGTCTTGGCTGTGACCATTATTTAGCTGGTTCTCAAAAATGCCTGGCAGTGAAGCTTTCCTGTCAGGCCCCTGTTGAAAGACAAATGCTCTCTCTTCTCCCCACCCCCATCGCCAGCCCCTCTGCTCTGAATGCTGGATGCACAGGGCAGCTGGGAAATAAAAGGCTCCTTTATCTGATTTTCCTGGGCAAAGGCATGGCGGGTTCAGGAGGGTTCAAGAGAAAAGCGTCAAACTGTAATAAGATGGGCCAAGCAAATGGGCAGGGCAGAAGCCCAAACAAGGGCAATGACTGGCCTCAGCAATCAGGCGTCTTGTCCCCTTTTCAGCATGCAATGTTGTGATGACAGGAAAGAGTTGTTGTTGTCTCCAGATGGACACTGATTGATCTTAAACAAATCAGGAGACTCAGGTGACTTGGGCTCTCTGTCCTCATCTGGGAAGGGAACACTGCCCTGAGGATGCACAAGGTCTCTTTCTGCTTTCCCAGTCTCTGTGTGTATCCACCAAGCAATGGCAGCTGACCCACCCCTCTCATATAGCTGTGGAGAGCACGGCCTGCCCATCTTAGAGAGGTCTCCAGAAGAGACGAAAGCACCCACTTTACGGCCACTGTTTGCTTCCCAGAAGGGAAAGTGAGAGGCAGAGCAGGAGAAAGAAAAGTCGATTTCACAAAAGGGAAATTAAAGTGCAGGGAAACTCTGGGCAACTGAGTTGCCAAAGCCATGACAGGAACTAATTATTGGTGCTGTAAGAAACGAACCACAGAGGAACTCTGACACTTGTCCCAGATTCTGATCCTATATGTCATCCTTCCATAGGAAGATGTCATGACTAGCAGAAGGAGCACTTTTTCTGTTTAATTTTTTGAAGACTTGCAGTTGACACCTTCTTTGGCACCCTGGACATCTCAAAGCGTAGTATGGAGAGTCCTTCTGACTGTGTGTCCTCTATATTAAGTCTTCCATGAGCCTCAAGTACAAGGTCCTCAGTGGCCCCTAGACCCAACCACCAACCCCTCCACACATGTCCTCCATAACTTTTTTTGTTTCCTCCACAGTGCATGTGATGCTCAACAGACATCGTGTCTCCAGGGAAGTTCCTAGAAGACAGAAATCATGGTGGCCAAGCAGCCTTTGGAACCCAACAGCACTTGTGACAGGAGTTCCACTTGCAAAATGGCTGCAGATGAAACAGCAGTTATCTTGGGCACAGAAGGATTCAGCCACACTGGTGGCAAACACTAGCTTAAAGTGTCACTCCTGGCCTACTGTGAGGTACCCAAGCCACCTCCTGCCTCTTCCCACACAAAACATTGATTAAGAATCTAGAAGTCCAGGCAAAAATGAAAGAAGTCAGGATAGTAGGGGAGCCAGGGGAGGAGTAAACAGTAGGAGCTCAGGAGGGCAATTGGATTAGGAATGTCCCAAAGTAATATAAATGGAATATCTCAGGATTCCTCCTTTCCCTAAGTCCAAAGCCCAGTCACTACCAGTCCCCCAAACACCCGTAAGAAATACCAACACGAGGCTCCTTCCAGCACACACATACATATCTACACAGATGCCCTCCCACAGACACATGTCCAGACACCCTCTAGCTGGCAAACAAGTGACAATATGCAAATTATCAGAAGCCACAAAGATTTGCTTCGGTGGGGAGCCTGAACAAACAAGGAACAATTCTGCAAGTGGCCACAGATGGCTTAGCTTTTCTGCTTACAATGGACACTAACAAGATTTGCCATAACTAATTCACTCTTTCACACTATTGCCCTGTTTCCCCACCTTTGGATGATGGGGGAAAATTCCCCATCATGGCCATCTGCATTTTTATTTCTTCCCAACACACACAAAAAACTGCAACTCATTCATTCATGCTGTGTGTGGATGGCTCCCATTGAAAGTGGTTAAAAAGTCTGAGAGGAAACGGTGGAAGAAGCCGACATATGTTGGCTTTCCCCACTCCCCAATTTCCCTGAAAGTCTTATTTGGAGAAGGGGAGGCACAGAAGAGATGTATCGGGTCCTGTGCCAAGCTGGAAAACTCAAGAGGATAGAAAAGTGTGGCAAAGCACACGCAACACAAAATGGCCTAGAAACACACAGAGGACTTACCAGGCGAATTTAACCCTGTGTCACACTATGGGTGACAAGCCACCCAAATGCAGGAAGTAAACCTTGAGCTCAGGCAGCAAAGGGCAATAGGCTTGATGAGCCTGTGCACGACAGGCATCACCAGGGGAAACCCAAATCCAAGGCCAAAGGCTGGAGTGCAGCCTGTATGCATACTCACGCTCTTCTTTATTCAAGGCCCTTTCCAGTCAGCTTTTCCTAAGTGTAAGTAAGACACTTATGAATTCTTAAGAAAAGGAATCAATGAATTCTTCAGAAAATGACTGAATTTCTCCAAGTAGCAGGAATCAAGATGTTAGAGCTTGCTTCTTCTTGCCTCTCTTAGCCTCTTCAATGTGATGGTAAAAACCAAGTGTACTTAGGCCCTTCATGGGGTGCCGCTGTGGATTTAGTTTCCTCCTCTGGGTTTGCCACCCTCCAATGCTGGCTGGGCAATGAATGACATCCTGGAGCAGCTCGTTCTCTGCATTCCCTCATTCCCTTCTTCCCACGGGAGGTAAGGAAGGCTCCATTGCTGTACTTTAGGAAAAGTCCAAGCTTCCCAGTCTGGCCTGCCAAGGCTACCCCCTACTCCAGATTTTCCATTTGAGCCAGCAGGCCAGCAGGTGGGCACAGCCAAGGTGTACACATGCACTGCACCCTCTTCTGAGTACCACTATGAAGCCTTCTCCCCAGTAGTCTTGCCCTCTGCTAAGCCCTCTGCTTTCTTCAAGGCTTGAGCAAATATTCCCCTTCCTCCATGCCTCCCTGGACTCTTTCACATTCCACAGCACCTGGCACAGCCTGACCTCTCCAACAAGATGGAAAGCTCGCGGGTTTCTTTCAAGGAATGATGGCTCTTCCTTCTCTCACCCACCCAGGTGCCCGCACAATTTCCCTCCTTCCTCATCCCTAATCATCATTCATATTAGGTGAGACTGAATATGTTTACTTTGCCATCAAACAAATATAAATTTGACATCTACAGTAGCCAGCTATTGAGAAAACTACACACAGTGTTATCCTGATGATTAAATAAGGTCCTTGTTTACAGGTAAGCTTGTCTCCATGCACACCTACGTGTGAATACCTCCTTATATAAATTGGTATTTCTATGATGATTTCCTGGAATTCTGGAGTTGGAAAAGACTTCAGTAGCTCCTGCTTCAGTGCCTTCATTTCAAGATGAGAGGAAACACAGGTGGGTTACAGGCAGAGATATAGTCCCTAGCTTCTCAGGCAGGCCTCCACAGATTATGTATACTAACATCTACCTTCCTGAAGAGTATGCATGTGTGCATGCATGTACACACATACACTTACACACTTAATTCGCATCCACACCACGCCCTTTAGCTGCTGAGCTCCTCAGAGAAATACGATGAGAGACAGACGTGGATGGCTGAGATTTAGACCATCTCATATATTTGCCCTCCCATCCAGCTCTTTCCCACCAATCCTTACAAGCTGTGTGCTGTGGCCCACAGTCCCCACAGCTGGACTGTCCTTTTTGGAGAAAGACAAACTCCAAGGACTAACAATTATCTCCCTGCATCAAAGAAGATGGGCAGAAACAGCTACTGCTGCTCCCTCCATCAAGGCCCAGCCAGAAAGGAATCTGCTGCAGGCCTACAATTGGGAGCAAAGGTCAGCTGTCATTTAGGAATGAAGCCAGAAGGAAAGGGAAGCGAAGCATCCAGAAGTTCAGCACCTGCTCCTCCCGGGAGGTAAAGAGGAGCACAGCTGGTCAGCCTGGGGCAGCCCATGCCCAAGCCCACCTGCTCAGCTGCCCCTTACAGGGTGTCTACAGACTTTAATATAAGTAACAATCTGCAGGTACATGTGTGGAACAACAACCATTTTTGCAAAGGTTCCAGAATGGCAGGCCTTGCTTCTCTAGAGTACTGTCCTCCTCTGCTGCAAAGGTGACCTGGACTGATGGAGGCTTTCCAAGGCAGCCCAGACCTTACAATGCTGACATCATGCAAAAGCACATGTAATTCCCTGTCCTCCCTCTTCACATGCTTTCTCGAAGGTGCTGTCCTTCCCGCCCTTCTCTTGCAGATGGCCTCTGCCCTCGCACCTGATTGGCCTCAATACACTGAGCCTGTGCCATATTTTTGACCTTCTGTTTCTCAGATTTCCATTTCTATCTCCTCTGATACTTTTCCTGAATTCTCTTCCCTCGGACAAAATGTGTAATGTGTGATTTTTGTTTTTCAGGTCTCTTTGCTATTATGGTTTGGAGGTCAGGTGTCCCCCAAAGCTCCTGTGTTAATGCAGGAATATTCTGAGATGAATGATTGATTTATGAGAGCTGTAATCTAATCAGTGCATCCCACTCTAATGGACTCACAGTGTAGTAACTGTAGGTAGGTGGGGCATGACTGCAGGAGGTGGGTCACTGGGGACGTGCCCTGGAAGGGTTCATCTTCCTTGTGGCTCCTCCCCCTACCTTCTGTTTCCAGGCTGCCACGAGGTGAGCTGCTTTCCTCTGCCACTTGATGTTCTTGACCATGAATGTTCTGCCTCATCTCAGGCCCAGAGCAATGGAGTGGGCTGTCTATGGACTGAGACCTTTGAAACTATGAGCCCTACATGAACTTTTCCTCCCCTGAGTTGTACTTGTTAAGTGTTTTGGTCATAGTGACCAAAAGATGACTAATATGCACCAACATTTCCATTCTCCCTTTGTCTTTCTATTCTGGGTATTTGAAGAAGATCACATAAATTCAACACAACATGCCAGAAAGCTACACGTGTCCTCAAACAGACACCACCGGGAAAAAATGCCTTCCACTCCCATCTCATCTGGTTCTCCTTACAGGAGCTTCTTGTCTTTTTAATTAGGCATAGACCATGCCTATCACTCAATCAAACTGACTAGCCAGTTTATAAGGTATTTTTGAGAATCTCTGACGTTCTCTTTTCCAGCTGGGTCACTATGGAGAAGTCTTCCTGTCTCAGTTCCTACTTTGATGTCGCTTACCAGTCAGAGAAGCAATGTTACCACACTGTGATGTTTAAGGAACAATTCTGTTATATCTATAACACTGCCTGGCATGCAACAAACAATTATTGAAGAAGATATCTTCGATTGAACAGGTGAAAAGAATTAATGAATGATCCAATGATGCTGGGGAAGAGAGCACTTTAAGTGGGATAATTAGCATTGGCAGGGGCATCCAAGTACCACTTAGCGGAGCTCGGAGGTGCTCTCTCTCTCTCTCTCTCTCTCTCTCTCTCTCTCTCTCGCTCTCGCTCTCGCTCTCTCTCGCTCTCTCTCGCTCTCTCTCGCTCTCTTTCTCTGTTAGACCATCCTTCCCAGCTTCAGCAGAGCCCACTCTTCCAAAGTCAAAGGCCCCTTTTACTACTTCCTGCTGCTGCTTCTACACTCGCAGCTCCAGGATCTGCAGCTTTGGGTGAAATTGAGCTTTCTGGATACATAAAGCACATATCAGCTGGGAAGCCTGAGCAGAGGGGTGATTTCTGAGTTCCGGAACCTGAACCCAACTGCCACCCAGTCTGTGGACATCCATCACTCACCTCCTCCTTTATCAAGTTCAATGTGTCTCTGGGCTAATTGCTTTGGACACAATTTGTTTTTATGCCTAGATCACATTAAAAAAGAAAGGATGAGAGAGAGCATCTAGTAAGAATAGCCTCATTTCATGTGGCAAGATGCTTCTGAAAGACTCTATTTAGACAGGTTCACGGACAAAGAAGAGCATATTGCCCAGTAGTAACTGCTACACTTCTTATAATACACATATAACACACATGTCTTACAATATATGTTGACAGGAACCTATGACATATTTTAAGAACTTTCAGTATACAGGAATCTATGTCATATTTTAAGTTTAAATACACACTAATGCACATTCACAACACATATCATGTCCTACATAGAAAAAGGCAAAAAAAGATATCTCTGACCTCTGTGTCTCTCTGTCTCTGTCTCTCTGCCTTGGGTTTTTGTTTTATTTTGTACACCACTTTTGGGGAATCCTAATGCCCCCAGTGCTCTGGGTCATAGACCCTGACCAACTGTGATAGGAGGGAGGAAATGAGGTACTGAGGAATAGCTTTTTGAATTTTATGGACTTTTACCAATTCCTTGCGTGTTGGTTCCCCAACTCTTGCTGTCATCAGCACAAAGGAGCAAGATGCATGTTTTCTTTTGTAGAGAGCCACACTTTGCAAAGGCCCCCGAGGAGATAAGACTGGGTGAGCAGAGAGGGCAGAGGCTGCGAAGTCACAAGATAACCCAAGAGATTGCATCGAAGGCACTTACTAAACCTATCAAGAGGATATGGGAAAACAGAAAGAGACAGAGAGAGAGAGAGAGAGAGAGAGAGAGAGAGAGAGAGAGAGAGAGAGAGAGAGAAAGAAGAAGAAGAAGAAGAAGAAGAAGAAGAAGAAGAAGAAGAAGAAGAAGAGGAGGAGGAGGAGGAGGAGGAGGAGGAGGAGGAGGAGGAGGAGGAGGAGGAGGAGGAGGAGGAGGAGGAGGAGGAGGAGGAGGAACCATCTGAGTTACAAAATTGGAAGATCCTATGACACTATCACAAGTTTATCCAAACTGGTCAGGCTTGGCAAGATGAGGCAGAAAGATCACAAGTTCAAAGCCAACCTCAGCAACTTAGCAACTCAATGTGATCCTATCTCAAAATAAAATCTAAAAAAGTCTTGGAATGTAACTCAGTGGTTAAGTGCCCCTGGGTTCAGTTCCTGGTACCAAAGAAGGGAAAAAAAAAATGACCAAACTGCCTCTCCAGCTGCCCTGACATTAAATTACTGACATCTCATTTCAACGAGAAATGGAAAAATCAAAGAAAGTCCTCACGATGGACCCTCTCCAAGGCAGGGCCAGCAGGTGGGGGTCTCTGGTTCCCACCTCAGGTTCAGGAGCCCTGAGCAGCTGCCTGGAATTTAAAGGCCAAGCACACTGTGGTTACCACTTTCCAGCTCCTCTGCAGACCCCAGGAAAGACTCTGTGCCTCACTGACTTCATCTGTGGAATGGAGATAATAATATCTTCATTGTATTTATAGGGAAGACTTTGTAGACTGTGTGTGTCAGATATGTGGCAGGTCCCCAGCTACTCTGAGCACTGAAATGTTGTCATACCTGGGAGAGCTACCTGCACAGCCAACAGGCTTCTCTGTGATTCAGGCTTTCAAAGACAATGCCAGTCCTGTGCCTCTGATGAGCAGGTCACATTTTTAAGAAAGAGACCAGGTGTTCAGAGGCTGAACACCAAAGACTCTTCAACAAAATCTTGGACAACCGCAGGGCCCACCCTAAACAGCCAGCCAGTAGGATCTTGGTGTGACTTAACAAGACAGGATGAGAACAGGAAGAGGGACTTGGATGAGTAGTGATTTTGATATTTTTCCCTGTGTTATTTTTGGTTTGGGTTTTTTTTTTTCCTCTATTTTCTTCCCCCTGCCAAGGGATTCACGTGTAGGTTCTTAAACAAGGGGTCCCCCATTCCAGCTGACAGCAGCAGCTGCAACCTCTGACTGTCTGCAGAGTGGCAGGGAATCGAATCAAAAAGAAAAGCAAGTGGACAACCTTTCCTCCGGGAGCATGAAACACAATACCAGCCTTTCGCCAAACCCGGCAGACACCAGCCCCGATTGGAGGTTGCCTCGGAACAAAGGGAAATTGGTATTTAAAAAAAAAAAAATCTTCTGAAAGCCAACTCAGCAGATGGTTTTTTCCTGGGCTCCAAGAGCCGGGGGTGGGGTGGGGGGGGAGGTGGGGATAAGGGAAGGATGCTGGGATAACACAACTGCTACCAGGATACAGATGACTGAGAAGTGACAAAGATAGGCGAGGAGGGCTGACCTCTCACCCCAGAATTTCACAAAGGGCAATTACACCATGTGGCGGGTATCTGGGCTTGGCGGCTGACCACTTCCAACCTGCAGCTGTTGTCCATCACAGCCACGTCTGGGGGCTTTATTAACAGCAGAGCAGAGAGTTCGGGCAGAGAGAGGACACTGTAGGAAATGATGGAAAAGTTTAATTGGAGACGATAGTTTGTTTGAAATCTACTACAGAATAGTTCTAAAGAAGGGCATCTTCTAGTTCCACTGCCCCCTAGCATTTCAAAACCTCTTTACTCTCGTTCTTTCGGATTATCTTCAAAATGGTATATGGAAGTAGAAGAATATATTATGAATCCCTCATTAAATATGAGAAAACACTGATTCCTTTGCAATATGCAGAATGGGTGCTAGAACTCAGAACCTCTCTCCTGGAACAGCTATCTTTCCTGGCATCTCAAGTCAGGTCACCACAGAGTCTTGGAAGGAGACCTTTGGTGCATTTTCATACCAAACAAGGACACCTTAGAATATCTATAAATAACTTCTGGATTAAGTCACAAAGACCTGGCATCCCATAGCCCTGTGATGCACCACCAGTCCATCCCCTCTCATCCCAGCTCTCACTGCCGCTGAGCCCTTTGGAGCTCTCCAGCAGGAGAGGGAGGTCCAGAGAGGAACTGTGGGGCTCTAGATGAAGCTGCTAGGCTCAGGATTACCCCACAACCTAGGTCTGAGTGCAGGAACAACTGGGCGAGCTGCAAGGAACTCAACTCTTCTCTCTTTAAAGATGAACCAACAAGGGAGCTGGGCACGATGGCGCACACCTGTAATCCCAGCAGCTCAGGAGGCTAAGGCAGGAGGATCATGAGTTCAAAGCCAGCCTCAGCAACGTAACGAAAGCCTCAGCAACTCAGCGAGACCCTGTCTCTAAATAAAATACAAAAAAGGGCTGAGGATGTGGCTCAGTGGGTAACTGTCCCTGGGTTGAATCCCTGTACCAAAAAACAGCACCAGCAAGATGGTGAGGATGGGTTCTTCCAATGATAGCATCCTGCTGTTAAAAACCAAGGGACCTGAGGATTTGAATACTCAATACCACCCCCCACCCAGTAATTAACTGCAACCTCAGGCAAGCCATTAAGAAAACCCTCTGAGTCCGTTTCCCCAGTCTATAAAACAAGGAGGATTAACAGCTACTGCACTGAACTATCCTAAGAACAAAACATAAAGAGACAGCGGTTGGGCAGATGTGAGCATGCTTTGTAAAGGTGGTAAGCAGATGTGATGGTTGCTATCAATTTTCCATACCATGCATTATCTGAAACACATATTTTGACAATTTATTTACTGCCTTGGGTTTTTCCCTAGATGTCCTGAGATCAATTTTCCCTAACAAGATCTTTCTATGGCAGATACACCACTTCTGCTAAACACACTGCACAACTCAGTAGATACAGTAGAATTCCCATGCCTCAATCCTACCACAATGTATGAGGATGCGAGCACAGAAAGGAGGAGGGAGGAAAGGTTTCAAATGTTTCTAAAGAAGCAACACAATACACAGAGCCAACAGGGCAGAAGCTGTTTTGATAGAGACGGTACTTTCCAGGGAACTACCTACACTGGCAGAGAACTAACAATAATTTGTGGCATCTAAGCCAGGGAAGTAAAATTCGAGTCTGTCAGATGGATCAAAGATATAATTCCTGTCCTCAGAGAGCTTACAGCATAACTGAGAAGAAAATCTTGACTTTGACAACATACATTTACCAGTCTTTTCCTTTAGATAAAGGAAGCCAGGGAGGACATGAGAAACCAGGTTCAGAGATGGCAGAGTATCTTGTTTCATGAAGTCTTGCTAAACGATGCATAGAAAAGAATCTTACTGAGATGGGCATCTGCACCATCCAGGGTGTCTGAGTGTTCTCTGAAGTTCCTTAGACCCCAACCAGACCACTTGACTAATAATTGATTCACATCTCTGCCTGGAATTGTATGAAAAGAGATGATAATAATAACAATGCAAACACTTGAATTTTGGCCCAGAGAATCCACTGAAGGCAGGAAGTTATGGTTTGTACCATCAAAAGTAGCATAAGTCAATGTTAATTTGGAGGGTTTCCTTGAACTTAATTTCAGTGCACATCAACAATGTCAAAGTTGCCAGAAAGCTGGTATAGAAGAGAAACATGTTCATAGGGGCATTTTGTCTGTGACAGAGGAGGTTATAATGCCCTGGCATTCCATAGGTCAGACCACTTCCTGGTATTGCACTATGCTCCGTGAGCACTCTCCAGCTATGCCTATTAGGTGGGACACTGGCAAACCAGTATTCCTAGCATAAGAAACAGGGTGATTTGGCATTAGAGATCCAAAGAACACTTTCAGGAAGTGGAAATACTTGTGCTTGAGAGAAGATGACCATAGTGCAATACAGTGAAGAGCAGCCTCAAGAAGCAAGTCCCCTCTGAGGACTTCTGACCAGCAGCCAAATCACTGCACTAGGGATTTGGGAAGGTGTGTTCCATTCAACAGAGCTGCTCATGGACACTTCTGGAGACTTTTCTCACCTTCAGTGATACCCATGGTTTTCCAAGTGTGGCTCGGTGGTGGACCCATGCCATTCTTTTGAACTGAACTTTTGTTATCAGCCATCCTCACCTTCTGACCTGGTACCTAAGTGTAGCCTCTGTCCTCATTGGACTTAGCTCCTCACTCTCAGATGCTTTCTGGACTCCCAGCCTTGATTTCCCTTAAGATCTAGTAGCACTCAAAGCCCTGCCAGACACACTGACCTGCCAGTTATTTAAGTGACAGCACTTGTTCCCCTGAAAGGACAGAGATGTAGAGATCATAAAAAGTCCCACTGCACACCCAGAGCCCCTCTAACTACACTGGCAATCCAACAAGAGCTTGTCAAGAAATGTGCTGAAATGCCTGAGCTGGGTTCCCATTCACCACTCACCCACCTGGCACCGAGGGCTACCACACTCCTGGGCAAATGTCTATCTGTAAGTGGTAACTTTTTGTGGGTTAGGCCCTGTGACCTATATTCAAGGCCAAAGCCACTGTGTACCTCCTTTTGAGAAAGTCCTAAGCACCACTCACCTCCTATTCCTTACTAGGAAGCTGGCTAGAAGCTCCCGGAAGGCTAAAAAGTAAATAAATAAATAAATAAATAAATAAATAAATAAAAGACCACCTGGGGAGAAAAACATGAGATAAATGAGGTCTAGAAAACACAGTGAAGCAACCTGCATTTGATACTGACGATGATTATCAACTGGCCTCACAAGGTGGGAACTGCTCGGACTTTCCCAGAGTAAATAAAGGCCTCCACTGTTTCCCCTGGTGAGGTCACAGGTGGAGAGGAGGGGAGGGAAATTGGCTCTGGGAAGGAGGGGCAAAGAGCAAGATAAAGAGCAGAAACCAACAACCTGGGACTTCAGAGAGAAATGGGTGGGAGAGGGTCCTTGCCAGCACAGGGTACGATACCACAGGATGCATGGAAGGTGGGAAGGAGCCCTCGCAATGACACACCTGGCACTTCCTACAATGCAGGGCTCTGGCTGTCCTGTTCTGGCACATCCCAATGGATGGCAGCCTTAGTTTGCCCAGGGGCTGTCTGCCTCACCAGCCAGTACATATTCAGACTCCTGTGCACACTCGGCGTAATACAGTGAGACTGAATCAGCATGGTGTTTGTCCCTAGACCTCCTGGGGACCTGGTTCTACTAAGTCCTTCCTGCTCCTCTGACAGGCTCTCTCCCTCTGGCCACCGACTTCCTCTCCTTGTGGGGAATGCCCAGAACCCCATCACCTCCCACCATGACAAGTTACCCTGAGGGCCATGCAAGTTGAAACTCAACTCCCAACCAGTTGGCCCCATGCAAATTATAACACAAATTTTAAAATTATCATGGATAAAGAAAATACCCTGAAGTGCAAGATTTCAGTGCCTTGTGCTGTTTGTTTTCTTTACTTAATGCTGTCAGAAGCCTGAACCAAGGTCTCTGGCCTGTGCTCCAAGAACCTCCTGGCCACCTCCCTGGGCTCCCTGCCCTAGTCAGAGCCCACAGCTTCCTGGCCAAAGCCCCTCATGTGTAGTGAACAAGCAAGGCAGGTGGGCGATGTCGTGGGATGTTCTCTGGGTTGAACTTTGAAGATGGGATGTTTTTTTGACTTAAACCTGCAGCAATCAGAAGCGGATGGGGTTGGAGGCAGGGCAAGAAGAGATTGTTTCTCTTGCCTTTTATTAAAAATAAAAGAGGAAATGCAACTGAAGGTCCACTGGAGATGTAGAAAGGAGAGGCCTTTCTGTAGGGGGTGGAACTGCAGTGGTGGAGGTGGGGGCCACTCTGCAGAGGCCAGTAGATGCCAGCTGAACCCCACTTGGTGGTTCCTTTGACATCACTTTGAAACTTTCATTTTGAGTCATCCTTTGTGCTCAGCAGTAATCCTAGCTTGAGAGATAAATGACCACAGAGATGAAAAGACCTTTGAACATCTCTAAATAAATCCACATAAGCAATCCCCAACACTACCACCACACACACAAAAAAAAAAAAGACAAAAGAAAAAAAAAACAGATTTAATTCAGTGGTTTGCTCTACTAATGGACACTGGTGTAGGCATCATCCCGGACACTGAGGCTGCCCTAGCTATCACTTAGCACTATGCAAGTCCCTGTGTGCCTGCTCTGTGCCCTGACCAAGGAAGAGACACAGAGATAGAAGACAGGAATCAGTGCAGCATGCTGCCTGGGGGCTGTCCTAAGTGCCCAAAAGACACTTTGATCTTCACAATGACAGTGACAATGAGTGCTGCTGTGCCCTTGATTTTCGTGCAGTCAGGAAAGGTCTTCAAGAGGCTGAGTAACTTGCTGAGGTTGTGCAGAGCCAGGAAGTAAAGGAGGCCAAGTTCTACTGCAGGATCTCTCCAGCCAGGGCAGAGGGGAGCCCATTCCAGAATGGAGGATCCCAGTTCCCATCTCCTCTCAGAGGAGAGTCTGTCTCCAACACACCTTGCACTCCTCACCTGGGGGGTCCTGCAGGGAGCATGCTGGCCACACCTAGGGAGTGAATGACTGTCCACAGAACATACTTCCCAGCCAGATTGATCTTCAATGGCACAGAGTTCATAAAGAATGTCCAATGAAAGTCCTGAGAACAACTGGCAAGGGAATACCAAAACCAAGAGGAAACAAGCCAGGTCAGTGTTTCAAACTCCCACAAGATCCCTAACCTAGGAAGGAAGAAAGACCAACCCAAGAAGCTTGGGGTGGGGACAGCTCTAAAAAAACACTAGAATATCTTCATGGAACACAGTTTGAGTAAATCTCACTACTTTTTAAGCTCAACTCTGGTACTCACTCCCATGATCTCAAGAATTTTGATATCTTTGGCATAAAGGAAACAATGTGATGATGTAAAAATGGGTCCAAAGAGGGGTTAAGTATCAATTTTAGAGTAACTGGTGTTAAAGAGACAACCTCCCCAGCCCCTCCAATAGGGTGGCTTCTAATGTTTCTAGTACTGAGAACAGAAATAAGGCCTTAGAGATCAAAATCTGTTGTTTTTCTTCTTCTTTTCCTTTTTCCTCTCCTTCTCCTTTTTCTTTAACTTGTAGAAAGAGACCCAGGGACCTCAAGCCTTCTCCCTGGAATTAATAATAGAGGCAGGGCTAGTGCCCAGGGCTGCCATCTCTGCGTCCAACATTGTTCCCCTGGCTTTTTCAGCTCCACCTGTCAAATGGTGCCTGTTGCCCTGGAGAGACTAATACTTCACTGAAAAGGTCATTCACCCTCCTGCATGCTGCTTTAGCTATAAAATAACCAGACAGAAAAGCTATTTAGGAAACAAAATTTCCAGGCACTTTGATGAATAAATAGGAATGTCCTGCTTTGAAAGAAACTTTAAATCTCTCCAGAAAAGAAATTAAATTAAACAGGAGCAGGAATCCAGCTTCTTGTGAAGAAATGCTGGCAAAGACCTGCCCTCTTGACCTGGTGAAAGCATTATGGAGGACAAAGTTCAGAGGCTCAGGAGTTGGAAGCACCACATTCCTAGCCCCAGAAGAACGGAAGCCAAGCCTTTGACACAGCAAAGAGTGGCCAGAAACTGATGGGCAAAACAATGACAAGCAAGATCACTTGAGCCACAAGGAGGGTGAGAGGCTTGCTGGTGGATGGATAGGGCCACCCACAAGTGTAGAGGCCAGAGGTTAGGCAATCTGAGTCATCAGTGAAGCAAGCCACCTCTCACCTCCTGCCCAACACCCACTCCTTGTCACTGACTTGGTGTACCAAACTGCTACAACCATAAAGGGTCAAGAGAGAAATGTGCCACTCAATACCCTCCAGGAAAAATGGATAACCACAGAGTCCCTCCTTGCTGACAACTGTATTTCCAAAAGGCTCCCTCCTGTCTCTCCCATTTTAAGATCCCCTGCACCAAATCTCAGACCCCCCAGCCACCTCCTATCTCCAGTTTGAAGCCTGCTGAACAATCTCATTATTACATCATTAAATCCAACCCATTATTTCATTGTACATTCCTCACTTTCTGCAGTCGGACACCAGCTTTGCTTTCCATCTACAGCCTGAAGAATCTTTTTCCTATCCATACTTTACAAAGAAGGTGCTACTTCAAGACTGAGTAAACAAAGGCAGGACTTATTGCACTTCCCAAGAGAGGGCTGCACTCAGAACAGACTCAGGGATCTTCCCATAGACACAAAAATGGCTAAATGGGGTTGCCATGGACAAATCCTGAGCTATGTCTCCAACTTCAACAGATACTTCATGGACAGAGATGGAAGTCCTTGCTACTGGAGGAGATGATTTCTCCCAATAGAGCTAGCCAGGAGGGAAAATTAGTTCAAAGAAATAAAACAGAAGTTGTGGTTTTGTCAAAAATAAATAAATTTTCTAAACTCGGCAAGGTAGGTGCATATCTATAATCTCAGATACTCTAGTGACTGAGACAAGAGGATCCCATGTTCAAGGTCAGCCTGGGCAACTTAGTGAGGCCCTGTCTCAGAATAAAAAAAAATAAATAAAAAGGGCTGAGGATATGATTCATCGGTAAAGCACCCCAGGGTGTAATTCCCAGTACCACAAACACACACAAAAATTATAAACCCTATAAAGGAAAAAAATAAGATTTTAAGTCATTGGCTTTGGAGTCCCCTCAAACACCCTGAAACTCTTGGAATTAAGGAAAATGTGTCAGATTATGATGCAAACGCTCCAGCTAAGGTGGGAAAGCGTGGCAGACACGCTCCAGTGATCCTTACCTTCCAGTGGTCATTTACTTTTACAGAGTGCAAGGACCTGAATTATTTTTGTAGTCTTAACAGAATTAGCTTCAAAGACAAACCTTGCCCAGTCTGGCTCTTGCTCCTCTAGAGCAAACTAAGCCTCAATTTCCTCATCTGTAAATAAATAATATCCACCCAGCAGGATTGTTGTAAGGATTAATTGAGAAGGTGAATACATGTCAAACATTTAGCAGAAGGCCTACCATACAGCTGAATAAACTAAGTCTGTTATTATGATCTGTGCTCACAGCAGAAGAAAATTAGCTATTTATTTTTCCTGAAATCTTCCATTGAGGAGAAAGTACCATCTCTATTTGGCAGATGAAGAATCCGGACTTTGGCAAGGTTACACTGCACATCCAAATTCCCAAAACCCCATCAAGGTCCTCCTCCCCATCTCTTGCTATAGAAACTAGCTACCATAGTCTTCAAGAAGAAGAAGAGCTACCAAGTTCTGCCCAGCTGAGGACATCCTCAAAACACTGTCACTGCTAGAACTTTTTATGCTCTTTTTTGGTACCGGCACTTGCTTATAGATATGCATCCTCATTACTTCTGCTATATTCACTGACTGACCCAGAAGGGAATTAGAATAAGCATAAGTTATTCTGGAACTTACCTAAGTAAGTTTAAGATGCAAAGAACAAGATGCACGTGTACAGTTCATCTGCAAAGTCCTGAAGTATTTTCTGAGCTCTTTTCAGCTTCTATTTCCTACCAAATGCTTCTTTCATGCCCTATGTTAATCCATTCATCATAAACCCTCTCCCAAAGAGGATCTCAATTGCCATCCTAATTTCCTACCAAAAGGAGGAGACTGGTACCCTAGTTAGAAAAATCCATGCATCCCTGAGCTAGTGAGGTGGCATTTTCATGGGTCTGTCCCTACAGCCTACCACTTAAAATGTTCATGCTCCCTGAATATCTGCAATGCCTCTCTAGTTTGGAGGGTTAATCCTGAGATGGAAATTTGGAATAAAGATTTAGAGGATGCCAGATGAATACCCCTTCACTCCAAAGCTGCAGACCACATATAACTGGAGTTAACTTAGCAGAGAACTAGTTTGTGATATGTAAGTCATACTAACATTTTCCCACAGAGCTTTCTTTTTACAAAAACCAATGAAAAAGAAAATCATGTGGGATTCAATATAAGTTGTCTTTGCTGGAGGCTGTCAAACAATCATATGAACAAAATTAATTGGTTCACTTAAACACACACACACACACACACACACACACACACAGTAACACCCAGTTTCTCCCAGCCTCCAAACTTGGAAGCTGAATCATTAAAAACAAAACAAAATAAGATAAAACTGCTGTTATCCTAAAACTCTATGCCTTCCCTTAAGAGAAGGTTTGATGATCATTTTTTACAAGAGCCAGATGGTAAATAGTTCAAGCTTTGCAGGCCATAGAGTCTTGGTGACAACTATTCAACTCTGCTACTCTATTCAAAAGCAGTTGTAGACAAAATGTAAACAAAATGGACTTGGCTCTGCTCCAATAAAACTTTATTTGCAGACACTGAAATTTGAATTTCATATAAGTATAACATATTTGAAAATATTATTCTTCTTTGGATTTTCTTCTGGTCTTTTAAAAATGTAAAAATCATTCTTTCCATGTAGGCTGTACATAAACAGGAAGGGGGCTGGATTTAGCACCATGCGCCGTAGTCAGCCACCCCCTGTCTACGCCAGCACATATGTGCTGATGACTCCCAAGCAAGAATCCCAAACAGCTCAAGGGCCAGCTCAACAGGGCCTCCTTCCTAGGAGCTATCATGGGAGTTGATTCCCAGGGCTCACTCCCTGTGTGCTTCTTCAAAAGCAGGCTCACTTCATTGAAAAGATCCAGAAGCTTTGATTTCAGGGTCAGATGATGAACTGTTACTTACAAAATTCCCTCTTTGTGTTTTCTCTATCCATATTAACTAATCACATACTTCCCATTTGTACAAATTGTTCAAGCTCTTGCTACTGAACTTTTCCATAGAGATGGTAGACCAAGTTTCACCTTCAGCGTTGATTACTTTCCGGTTGCAAAACAACAAAAATTTAAAGGGTGATAAAGTGAACATTCTAATCCAGTAGAGACCAGAGAAGGTTCTGATGATCTATCAAGTAATTATGACTCCATGCTGATAACTTTATTCATTCATTTCTGGAAAGCAACAGCCTGAGGTATAAATAAATGGAGGAAGGGTGGAAATACACAATATGAAGCAAGCTTCAAGCCATAAAAAAACTGTAAGATATTTCCATCACAACATCATCACAAAATAACATTGTATATTGAAATATAGCTCTTCTCCTTCTTCTTTTCCACTCCCTCCAATTGCTTAGGAATAGAAATGTTTACTTGGCAAATCACATAGTCAAATAAACAATTTTATCTCTCTTTTCCAATAAAGTTCCTAAACGGCACCTAGATTTTTAGTGGGTTTTTAGCAGGCTGAGGATATCAGATATGAGAACTTCAGTCCACTGCACATTTCAGCTTTGAAGTTATCTTTATGTCGCAAATTCCAAATCATTAATCTGAGGCATTCCAACGGGCAGAAGACGCCATTTGGGAACAATCTGTGGCTTTAAAGAAAGTTATACCCAATCAGGACAACTTATTATCTTTATGGTGCCATATCCAATCAGGACAACTTATTATCTTTATGGTGCCATATCCAATCAGGACAACTTATTATCTTTATGATGCCATAATTTGGGTTTACATAACCAAAACCATGGGCTCTGCTCAAAATCTAGCACTGATGAGGATTGGATGGAAAATGTCCCCCAAAAGTAACAGATTCCAAGATTTCCCCCTCACACAAGAATCCAACAGCACACAAAGACCTGGTCATCTCAGTGGCCAGAATCAAAAATACTCTTTTTCAAAGCTAAAGCATCTAATCTCTCCAGCAATGCCTCACTTCCTAAATACAGCCTATGGCATCTTCTTATAAGCATCTCAAAAGTTTCTGCATGTGTCAAGGTAACCTTTGTTTGTTTGTTTTTTTTTTTTTTTTTTTAAAGAGAACCCAGAAATCACTACAAAGTTGTAATGTGGGGAGTGGAAAGCACGATCTCTTTGCCCTGGAAAAAACAAGTCTATCTCTAAAGATTGTGTTTCAAAATGTTACAGTAGGGGAGCCAACTATCCTGGTTTTCCAGGATGTGAGAGGGAGGGTCCCGAATGCAGTATTTTCAGTTTTAAAACCTGAACAGGTTTATTGGGCATACCGTGAGGAGTTAGTTACCCTAGAAAGTTTCTTCTGGGCTATGTATTTGGATTTTAAATGCAACAAATCTGCCCAAACACCTGACATGAAGAAAGACGCAGTCTTACACTAAAGAATTAATATTATTTCTAGTGGTTTTATTGAAAATAACTATCCCAGAGCTTAAAAGACCATGGATGGCTAAAAGTTGAGTGGTCCTGTCATTGGCACCATCTAGTCCGCCCTGACTAAAGGCCACATAAATGACCAAAAGACAGGGGAGAGTGACTAAGTCAATGGCTAGCACTTCCCACCTAGAACCCCCAAATTCTGCCAGCCAAAGGGCATCTTTCAGAGCCGACCTCAGAGCCAAGTTATTGAAAAAAAAGAACTTTCCATACTAAGGCAGAGTCCTCTGCTATCATAGCTGAGTGCCACATCCCTCCCAAGAATGGAAGTCATTGTCACTTCCAAGATAAATTAATGAAACTTGGACCCATCCATTCCCAACCAACACCACAAACCAGCTCCAGTGGCTTGTATATCCGTACTTGCCCTTAATAGGAAAATGACAACCAAACAAGTTCATTCATGACCCAACTTTTAAAGTCCATGATGTGCTACACAAAGACTTGAGCCAATCACTGCCCTCTGCCTTCTAAAATGCCAGCTCTACACTCATCAGTGGCTTCCAGGATGAAGATTCTGCCCTGCTGGAGCCTCAGCTACCAAGAAGTCTGGATTTCTTCAGTCAGGGGACCCATTCATCTTAGAAAGACCAACACCACTAATTATTGAAATGTAACGGAAGTTGTGACATTTCTTCATTGCTCTAATGGATCAGTTTTTCATCATCCCACTCTTAACTATGGAACCAGATGCAAATGTAAAGCAAAACAAACAAACAAACTTTTGTCAGGGTTTGGCTGATCCAGCTAATTGGCTACCAGGCAATAAATAGGATGCTCCAAAATTACAATTCTATCCTCTTTGTTTTTCCAGGTGAGTTAAAGATATAATAATAAACCAGATATTATACCAAGACCCTACCAGAGACATTGGAGGCCCTAAATATTCCATAAGGAGACTGGTGATTCAGAAATAATAATAAGTAATACACAAAGAGACTTTTAAGAAATTGGGGCTAAAACGGCAAAAACAGAGAGAAACAAACTAAAAACGTACAAGACCAGACTTCCTACCTTCTTTTTGGAGTGGCTTCTTTCTTCCTCCTTAGTAGCTTTGCTATTTTTCCCAGCACGGGACACCTTCTGGTCCCCAGACTGCTTGATGGTGATCTTGATCTCAGGTGGGCATATATAGTTCTCCAGATTCTTTGGGGGTTTCTTAGCCCGCTTGGTGGTCTGAATCTTCAGCTTCAGACTCCCCTCAGTGAAGTTTGCCTCCTTGATGGAAAACTCCTGCTCTTCCAAGCCATCGCCTGCCACCCATTTCTCACTGTCTGCATTGGAGTTGGAATCCACATCCCGCCCTGAGCCCAGTTCATCCTCTTCTTCTGGTTCCATGCGATCTCCGCTCCCTGGGATGCCCTTCCCAGGTCCTGGAGCAGAAAGCAAGGGTTCTCCTGTGCAGCCAGGAGCAGCCGGGGGCTTGGCAGAGGAGACGGGCAGGAATTCCGACTCGCCCCCCCTCTGCCGGGTGCTGCTTAAGATTTCCCGGGACTCCATGACAATCCTACAGTCTTCAGGAGTTCTCAGGTGGGGGAAAGGGAAGAGGGAAGAGGAAAAGGTGAGAAGAGGGGACACTCAAAATTCCAAGAACAAACGAGTCCAGCTGCTAGGTTCAGAGTCCCAGGTACGGAGACACGGTGAGGTGTTCTGAAGAGATCAGATCTGCAACTGAGACACAGAGAGACAATTAGCCATGGCAGGAAGGAGAATGACCCCAAAAGTTACTCAATCCAAGTTCCAGAAATATCTTCCCACTTATCTATGGCATCAGAAAAAGATGATGGGAGACAAATCCAAGCAGAATATGAACAGGCCCAGATTGGATTCCTCTGGAGCAGAAGGAGAAACACACTCACACATGTCTTCATAATGGGTTGTTATTAATTTCTGTGGCTAGAGGCCCAAGAAATAAAGATAAGAGGGTGAGTCCTCCAACTAGTAATAACCTAGAGGTTTCTTATACCAAAGCCACAGCTGGCTGAGTCACCAGCAAAACCAACCATGACGGAAGGGAAGTCAGAAGTGCTGTTGCTCGGGTCTGTGGGAACCGCAGCTGGGTGGCTGCTTATACCACTTCCCTGTGCAGAACAGGGTGCACAGCTGAACACAACCCCCGCTGCCAGGGCCAGGCTTCCACCCGCTGCAGGGAGGACGTGCAATTGACCTCTGAATTGCTCTTTCTTTCTCATTTTGCATTATGCATTATTTCAATCATGCAAAGACTTTTCTCCTTTCCTTAAAACAAATGCAAAGCTTAGGTGTGAGGCTTGCATGAGGAAAACAAAAAGATTTCAATGGGAAATTACTTATAACACTGTGATTAATGCAAAACTCCAAAAAAAAGTTCCCACTGACTCAAAAGAAGGATACTTAGATTTGCAATTTAGACAAAAATAGACTTCCTAGACCATTTTAATTTCCTTTCTTGTTCCTTACATGCAGTTGCATTAGATCCACAAAGCAGCAAGAGAAAGAGAGAGAAGGAGCATTTCACAGGCCCTTAGAAGTGTCAGGACTCCCCCCAGGATCTTGGACTCTGCCTTCCTCCAAGAGGAAAAGAGAAAAACGCAATCAGGCTCTCTCCAAGTCATCACAGAATCAGCCAAACTATCCTTCCTTCTTACTCACCCCATGCCCTGCTATTGCCAGTTTCAGCCTTATAATTGCAAAGTCCAAAGGGAAATCCAAAAGCCTGGTCTTATAAAAGACAAACTAGAGCTCTGGGCTGCACAAGACCCTGTCCTTCCACCCTCCACACCTGAGCCCTCACTCAGATTCCAGTAGCAGACATTTTTATGCATCTAAGATTTTTACCTTTGAGCCCAAATATGCCCACCAGAACGTGCTGGCAATGTCTCAAAGACTCATTTAGCAGAGTCCAGAACTGGAAACCTAAAGCCCAGCACAGGTCCTCTCCTGTGGAACCAGCATATTCCAGCTGAGGCCCTGAGAGGATGCCAGGCAGGGAAGCCAGGTGGCTGGGGCTTTCACTCGAACCCTCTCCCCAGAGAAGCCCGAAGTGCAGGAGGCTCCTGGAAACTGCTCAGCCCTACAGAAAGGCACAGTTACCATTGCTCCCACTTACGGGGAAACCCAGTGAATAGTTTTTCTGGAAGAAAGGAGGTTGCCCTGGTGAGAATATGCACACCTCCAATTGAGCTGTCAACAGATACTGTACAGCCACCGGTGACTCATGCCACAAAGGAGACCAAGTCCCCTGCTGGGGTGGGGGCAGTTAAATCAGATGACACTGACTGTTTCTTTTACTTACTAGATTCCTCATGTAGTCTAGACTAGTCTGCCTACCTGCCCCAAATCTTTGTAATTTTTAAAAAGTCATATGCAAGTCAATAGTCAGTGAGGCCTGTCTTACTAGTGACGGGTACCACAGTGGCTGAGGAAGACATGAAGATCCCTTAGAACACAAGATGCCTGCTTGTCAAGACAGAGTGTCTGGCAGATCTCTCTCATCCTTACTCATCCCATGTCCCTGCTGCTCCCAGATCCATGCAAACTGCAAGCCACATTTTATAATGGTAGTCATGTTCAAGGTTCATTCCTTTTGGCAAGAATCACTCATGTTATATTGAATTCCCTAGTCCTTGCCTATAAAGGTATTCTTGGGTCAGGGCCAAAGGTGACGCATACACTTTATAAGAAGTTCCTTAAATAAATCCATTTGGACCTTCAAACCAGAGTAGGGGGATGTATGTGGCTGATGCTGTGATACGATAAAGGAAGGCAAAACCTAAATTATAGAAGGATGGGTGAGGATAAGAAGTGCAGATATTATTAAGGAAGAATCTACTATTTAAAATTATTTACTTTCACATTTCTTATGCTCAACATTATGTCAGTAATTAATTAGATGTAGAAGATGAAACTATAAAACTCAAGTAGTAAAAGATCCACAAAAAAATAAAATAAAATTCAACATGTTTTTCACTTCTCTTCAAATCATGATCTTTAGATACACTGAAAAGACAATGTCTTTCCTTCTAAACAGAGCAGATTGTAATATGTAAACATAATAAAGGACAGAAGCAAAAACCTTGAGTTTTCCACTTGAGCAAGGTGCAGGTTGATATGAAACTGCACAGGAAGTCTTCGAGGAAAGCTCAAGACCTGACTTTAAACTTGGGCTTTTCATAGGTGGAGTGGAAAGAAAGCAGACTGGGCAGACACAAGGGACAGCACAAGTCAGGGCCAGGCATGACTATGTTCAGGAAGGAGAAAGCGAATGGCAGCTAAGGGGTGTGGCTCAAAACAGGGACCCGTGAGAGAAACATATGTTGTAAATAAAAGCTTACAGCAGATCATGGACATCCTTGGAAGCCACGCTAATGAGTTTGCATTTTGTCTTACAGTTAATAGGAAGCCATTTAAGGGATGTCAGGAGGGAAGAAGGAACAATATCAAAGCTATTCTTTAGAAAGACTATCCACATGCCACAATTAAGAGAACAGGATAGTTATGACAGAGGAGCCATAGGAAAATGTGGTCCCTTGCTGAAATCTGATTCTGATTGATTGGGACCAGAAGCAGGGCAGTGGGAGTTTTTCACAGTAAATACTACAAATAAAACAACGATGCAGTTTCAAATCATCCTAACCATTGATAACGAATCCATTCCAGACCTTCTAGACTAGTCTCACTATAAGAGGCCAGCCTCAGAGCTCATTAGCCACCAACTAGCACTGTGTACTCAACTCAAACCTGTCTCCACAACAACATTACATGCACAGAGTTCTTATAAGTTCTTACATCCCCTTTCACTGCTGCATGCCACACCTGGCATATGCCTGCTGCATGAAGGAATGAACGAGCAAATGAAAAATTTGCAAGCACTCTTGTATTTTCAGGTCATGCTCACACCTTCAGTTCTCAATGGCAAAATTTTGCCAACTCTGAGCCACAGCTCTCTCTCGCTGGCCTGACTGACCTTGCCCCCAGCTGTATACTTTGCCACTAAATACCAGTCTCGCATCGTCTTCTAGGTGTTTTGAACATGCAAATCTTATTTTTGTAACTCCACTGCAATTCATTCTCAAGCTCAGACCAACTGTGACTATATCATGCTCACCTTCCCTTCAGCACCCAGTGAGGGGCTGGCACTTTGAGTGTTTCAGGAAGTTCCTTCTGAATGAAAATGAATTTGCCCCCTGACAGCTATTCAAAGTCCTATGGTTCCAACCTCTCCAACCATAGCTCCACCCAGCCAGGCAGTCCCTGCCAAATTCCCTGCCTATCCTGAGGATAAGAATCCAGCCCGGGTCTACATGAGCCCCTCACCTTAGAAAATAAAATAGAAAAGCTTTCAAAAGCAAAGAGCAAAGAAACCTAACCTGTCTGTTTACTTTGGCAGCACACAAAGCTGTTGTTCTCCTTCTGCCTTCTCCCCAGCACATACCTGCCTTCGGAAATTCACAGTTCCATCTTGGGGTGGGCCTGGGAGACAACTGCCAGTCCTCTTGTGATGGGACCCTGCCAACACACCGGTGTGAGCACACGCACGCACGCACACACTCAGAGCTGAGGAAGCCAAAGCAAGGTGAAAATGCTTTGCCCTGTCACATTCCAGCAATCAGGGACTCCTCCTGAGGGGGAGGCGCACAATGGACACCCTGTACTTGGCTCAGGCCTCCAGTCCAACAAAAGTTAACCCTTTCCTAGCTGCCTGCAGGGCAGAGTGGAGGCCCTGGAACAGTAAAACTTGCTTAGGAAATAGGTGCTCAGAAGACCCCAAGAAATCAGAAAGGGTAAGGAAGTAGCAGAGTTTTGGGAAAGAACCCAGGGGCAGGAGTAGAAACTTGGTCTATTCTCCTGTCTCTGCTGTTCATGGCAGTGAGATGCTAGACAAGCCACTCTGAGCACCTTATCCTAATTTGTCATCAGCAATGACTGGGGAGGGATCCATATCTCTTTCATTCTGAACACTCTGTAATTTTATCCTGCACAGCCACAGACCTATGGGAACACTTCAAATTGCATAGTTTGAACCTACAACGCTATTTGTTTCAGTGGCCAGGGGGAATCCTGCTTGGATAAATGTGTTTCACATCCAAAGGAGTCCCAAAGAGTATATCCTCCCTCCCCTCCATATCTGCAGGATGGGAGATTTTTTTTTCTTTTTCCTAGTCTAAAAATATATCTCCACCTGTTGCCTGGGGAATTCTTACTTATCCTGGAGCTTGGTGGAAATACAAATTCTCAAACCTCACGTACTGAATCAGGGCTGCACAATGGGGCCCACACTCTGGATTTCCCCACGTCCTGCAGATGCTTCTGACAGGCCAAAGTCTGAGAACCAATGCCTTAGACTTTGGTTGACGCACTAATCCTATCCAGTGTCTTCACCACACCATGGTCTTGTTGTATATTCAAAAGGATTCCTCCTTACTGCAGTACTGTGAGTCTCTTAAGAAAAGGCACATTGTCCATCTGTGTCATCCCAATGCCCAGCACAGTGGCCAACACATAACAGGGGCTAAAGAAATGTAGATTGACCGAATTAATGAATGAAACAATCCACTCAAGCTGGATTCGCCAGCATCACCCATCTCCCCTATCTTCCCCAGGCACCATCCACGGGCACTCTACTCTCCAAAGGGATAATACAGTAGAAATAGGCAAAGCCCTTGGTTTCAACAAGAGTCACATGAAATGAATTCTGGGCCCCATCCCGCTTCTTAGGAGCAAGGATTCTTTCAGCCTTAGTATTTCATCAACAAAATGGAAAAAAAAATAATAATGCCTTCCTGACTTTGCTTATTAGGTGATAGCTTTTATCTGATGTCTCTGACAGGTGAGCTCTGCTTCTTATTTAAAGATAAGTAATAAGAATAATAAGACATGCACCTCCCAGGAGTGTAAAGGCAAAACCCAAGAGGAGTCCTCTGCCTCATTCCTCTCCTTGTCACCTTTGATCCTTCCCCAGAAACACCTGCAGGATTGGGGGAAAGTCAGAATTACAGTAATAGGAAAATAGGAATTTTAAGAAAGCCACATGGCACCTTCAACAGGAAGAATCATGACCCTAAAGGAGCCTAAAGTAAGGAGGAGGAGCAAGCTGGGGTGGAAAGGCCTGGAGCTCCTGAGAGGAGGATGGGCAGGGTCAAGAAAGACTGCGGGGTGCAAAAGGTCTCCCAAAAGTCAAGGCCCTGCCTTCACTCCTCCCCAGTGCCACCTCCAGTACTGCTCATTTGTTCCTTGAGAGCTGAAGCCTTTGAGAATATGTGTGATGTAGGGAGGGGACAGTCCTTAGTTGTTGTTATTAAAGTTGCCTGTGCAGTGGCCCAGAAGATCGATGATTTTTCTAGTTGACAGAAACAGTGAATTTCTTTCTTTGTTTTGTTGGTGTTTCGATTTTTCTGGTTGTTTTGTTTTTCTTGTTGTTTTGTTGCTGGGGATCAGTGTGCATGCTGAGCAGGTGCTCTACTATTGAACCACATCCCCTGCCCCAGAAATTGTGAATTGTGAACTTCTGATCGGGGAGGGGGGCTGTAAGTATTATGAAAGATCCGAGTGTGATCCTGCCTGCCTAAATACCCGGGGAACCAGTTGTGTTCTCAACCTACGCTCACTGACCTGTAGTTACAAAAATGCCTTCTCAGATTCTGTCAAGATTGTCTGACTTTGGCTTTGGGGGTGGCTGACTATTCATCTCTTAATGTCTGCTCAGATACTAAGGTGGGAGTCACTGTGGCTTTTTCAGGTGACTCTGCATGCACCTGGAATCCTCCTCCTCTCCCCTTGAGTTCTCGCCTCTTCATGACTCAGAATGAGGTCAAATGTTTCTTCTCTGAGTTTTACGACTCAGGTCAGGACTCTGTGTTCTTTGCCTTTGTACCGCAGAGCGGATCTTTCCTAGCACTAGCTATGTAATGGAATTCTCGTGCCATCCTTGGTTTAACGCTGCCTCCCCCACTAGATGGAAAGCCCTGGAGGGAAGGACCTGTAACTGGCTCATCACGGTATCCCCAGGGCCTGGCACAGTCCCTGATACATGCAGAGATACTCCAGTGAATGCTGAGCAAAAGGCTACGTCCAGATCCAGCGAGACTCTGTATGACTCAGGTGCCTATGGCTCCGAGAGATGCTCCTTAAAACCCTCCCTGCTGCAGAAATACCCAGGATAATTGCTCCATCAACACTGGCAAATGGATCAAATGACCCAACCTTTACCTGGCTCTTAGTCAGCAAGGGCAAGGACAGCTCTGCACTGTCATTCCCTGACACTGCAAATATGTCAGCTCTTTAAAGTGAAGGACAAAGCGCCTACTCAGTGACCTTTCCCACACTACATACCTGTGTGGTACCTTGCAGATCACATTCTACCTCCTCCAAGTAGAACTCCCGAGTCCTTCACCCACTGAATTCTCAGCTTCACTGATGACCACCACTGTATACGATTCCCTGCTGGTTCCTCTGGCTGGCCGGCCCCTTCTCCTTTCTCCACTTGGTTAACTCTAAGTTACCTTTCAAAAATTGGGTCAAGTTTCACCTCCTGCATGGAGACTGGCTGAGCCCACCTTGAGCACCACTTCCTCTTGCACATGCGTGCACACACACACACAACACACACACGGTGTGGTTCTCACATCCTTGGACATTTTCTCAAAAGCATCTGGCAAAACTGTGTTTCAATTTTTCACTCAATTGTCTACCTTGCCCACCAGCCCAGGAACTCCACAAAGGAAGGAGCCCAGTTCTAAATGAGTCTCTGCGTGCTTCAGAGCCCAGTGAACACACAGACTCGCTGTCCAACCAAGTGCCCAAGTCATATTTCTCCTTGCAAAGAGGAAGGGAAGCAGCACGGACTTAATGTCATAGGATTCGATTACTTAGCCTCTCTTTCCCACTTAGTAATTGTGTTCTTGAGAGACATTGTTAATCTGTTCAAGTCTCATTTGGAAATTGGGTAATAATCCTACCCCAAGGGCTGTTTTGAGAAGTAATTGAAGATTAAATGAGATAATAATTATGAAAGAACATACTGGGATCACCTTAGTAAGTACTCACATTTTTTGTTAGATTTGAATTACTTGCACAGTCTGTGTCAGCCAAGCTAGCATCTGGCTAAGGGCTGCCTTCTTTTCTCAGATCCCAGGTAAAGCCCTGAGGGACAGGGCTTGGAAAGCCACTTCCTCCCTTTCCATGCACCATGGGAAGCACACACAGCTAGCTTAATTTGTACCTGTTACCTTGAGTCTTCTGCTATTATTTGAGTATTGCTCTTTTGTTCTTACGGAGGAAATAATAGTAGGTTCTGAAAGGAATTCCAGGTTCAATACCCTGCATTGCCACTTGGAGTTGGATGGCTGTGGGAAGTTACTTTTTCTCCCAAATCCTCCCTCTTCATTTGGAGAATGAGGAGGTGGCACGAGGTGAGTTTTGTGTCCCCTTCCAGCCTGCATTCTTGAATATAAAGCTTTGTCTCCTTGGCTTGACAACGAGGAGCCCCTCACAGGCAGGGCTGGTTCCTCCCCCTCTTTATTGGCTCCTGCTGGTTCGGAAGCTCTGCCTGGCTGGGTTGACTGAGCTGAACACAACTAAACATATGGCATCAGTTCCTGTGTTTGGGAGTCTCCATGCTAGAGAGAGAAGCAGAATGAAACCTCTGAGCCCTGAGATGGGGCACACTGTCTATTAACCAAGCTCCAGCTACAAAAACAGTGCCTCCTCTGGGAACCCAGAACACAACAGCATGAGCCTTGGGACTGGCTCCTGGGAAAAGATCTCTATGGTACTGGCCAGGCCAGTCCGCAGGTTTGCAGGCTGAGCTCTCTGGCTTTGGCACTCCGTTTGTGGCCTGTGTTTCTCCATGCAGTCATGCAAACAGCATACATGCAGGAGGTAAATAGTTCTAATGGCCTAGGCTGAACCCTTCATAGTCATGATCTATTTAACCCTTCCAACAGCCCTATGATGCAGAAAATTCTGCCCTCCGTGTACAGATATGGAAATGAAAATCCTGTGAGCTTCATAATTTTCTCAAGGGCACATACTACCTGTGTCAGATCCACAGCTGAATCCAGATACAGTAATGTACTGAGTAACAATTAGGTTAATAATAGATCACATATAAGATGGTGGTCCCATAAGACTATAATGAAGCTGAATTTTCTTCTATCACTTGGTGAAGTTGTAGTCATTCTAATGTCAAAGCATAAGAAATTGCTCATGTATGTGTGAGTCTGTGGTACAAGTGAACTTCCTGCAATGCCTGTCACCTAAAAGTGCAGCACACACAATAATGTATAGTATGTAACACTCAATAATAATAATAAGTAACTATGCTAGTGGCTTATGTATTTATTATTGTACATATTTTATCATTATTTTAGAGTATACTCTTCTATTTGTTTTTTTAAAAAATCAGTGTTTTTTAAAAAATCTCTGTAGATCTGTATACCATGTTATGCTGGCAGCAGCCCTATTCACCTGGTGGCATTTACCTCATCTCTTGATTGCATCAAGAGGCCACCTCAAGCGATTGACTTACACCATCTAAGTCTATGCAAGTACACTTGATGATGTTTGCATAACAACAAAATTGCCTAAAATGTATCCACATTGTTAAGTGATGCATAGCGATACACATGATTTCAAAGCCTGTCATATCATAATGTATCAAAAACACAAAGTGAGGCCATTTTTTTTATCCAAAGTTCATAGTTGCTTCTACATATCTGAGTTCTAAAATCAGTTTACCATCTGGCTTCCCACATCACTTAAATTCTGAGCTTCGGTTTCATCACCTGCCCTTCCTTCTCTTTTCACAGAATCTTACAAGGAAAAAAAAATTAAATACACATACAGAATAGTGCCAAAATAGGCCAAACAAGGTGGACCTCAATCATGGTCACAGAATTTGCTGTCCAAGGAGGCAGAGAGGTCCACAAGGCAAAGAAGATGATCCTAGCTTTGAACGTGCAGCTGACATACTTCAATTTTATTTAAGAGTGCTGATTTAATGGTAAGTTTAACATTTGATTTAATCCACAGATGTGCCCATTTTGTAGACAAGAAATGAAGTTGAGGGACTTGTTAAAATCACAGAGATAATCCTAATTCCTAATGTCATTTAAACCACGATGCCCCCAGTCTCCAAATAGCCAGGACTAGTGGTCACTTGAACTCTGGTCCTCAAGCAGTCACTGGTAAATTGGGGATTGAAATGTAAGACTTCTTGAAGGCAAGGGGCATAAACCAAAGGACTGATCAGGTGATGAATCCCATAGTCTTTCCTTCCAGACTCTCTAATGTTGATCCTACTGCTTGTTCAATCTTACTTCAAGTTTCTCAACTTCTCAACCCTCTGATTCAGCAATTGCTTATCTGTTGTCACTTGAACATAAAGTAAAATTCTGATACTTTCATATTTATGCTTCTACTGCAAAGAAGATGCTAGGCATACCAGAGAGCTAAACAAATATTAGTACACTTCCCTTCTTTTATGATATTCCTTCTCTAGCTACCTTAAACTGTCATTTAAACATTGCACTGTTGCAGAATCTTGTCTTTCTCCAATTATGCACTGGATTCCTAGAGATAAGTTCTAGTATCATAAAGTCTTACATATCCATAGTGGCCATTCTCTGCTGTCCATATGCTAAGAAGTAGTTTTACTTGTCATTCTAAAGCTACCTCTTTAGAACCTCAGACTGGTGTCAGACAGGACCTAGCAGTGAATGTGAAAGTATCTGAGTGTCACACCCTCCTGTTCCTCTGGTCTGTTCTCCTTGAACATGAAAAACTGTGATCAAGGTTCCTCAGCCTGATAGAGATGGAGCTTTGGTCTGTTTCTTACTGGACTCTATCCCACCTGTCTTGCTGTAGAGCATACACAGGGTCCTGCATTCAATTTCTTCTTTTCTCCCTGAATTCTCAAGAGGATGATCTTCCCTGATGTTCTGTGCCTGCCCAAGACTATCCCATTGTTCTGGATGCAGATCAAGTCCCACCCACTCCATGAAGTTTTCTCTGATCTGTCCAAGCCCCCCCTGGGTTCCCATTACAACCCAGTACTTAGCATGTGTCTGCTGTTCCTTCCCTGTTTTTCATAAGATCTTAAGGCATGGGAGCCCAGTTCAAGGGCAGAAAGAGATTTGATCTTCTTCATTTCTTGAGATCCCTAGAGCACCCATCAGAGACTATTGCATTATGCTTAATGTCACTGAGCAAATTGATTTTGCTGAATAAGTGTTGAAAAGTTATGAGTTTGAATTAAAACCCTGGACAGGTAGACTGAGTCCAACTTAGAGGTCTCTGGTTGCTTTTCCTTCCTAGTGTTGACAAAAGACCTCAGACCAACAAGGAAACTTATGGGTGGCCTGCCTGTCAACAATAGCCATCTGGACCTTCATCTTCAGGGCTACCTTGGCCTGCCAGATGCAATCCATGCTCATGATTAGCATTCCTTTCCTTAAAGCAATTACAAATTCACACTTGAACTTCACTGCGCCTCCTCCCCCACGCCAATATATTCTACATACCAGGCATAGTCCCCAGTTCCACTTCTGCCATGAAACCCCAAACCTATCCTCCTTGAGGCCTTCCCTGACTACACCCTAGCCCTAACCACACAAATAGCACAATTACACGCCAATGATTGTCACGTTAGTAAGCATGCCTCTCTGAAATTATTCTCCAAGAGTAAAAGTCACACCTCATAGCAGACCTTTCCTATCCAAAAATACCAAGCACAGTGGTTCACTGCAGTTGTAGGACTTTAATAAATATCTGTAGATTAAAAAAATGATTGTAACTGAGCTCTAGAGTACAGAGTAATGAGAAGAAAGAAGGCCCACAGATCTTTCACAGCAAATCATCTTTTTTTAGTCACCTCCTTAGTCATACTTAAAAAACAAAAAAATCAAAGATCTCATTGCTCAAATAACAACAGGTCATAGTAGATACCTCCACTGTCTCTCTTGACATTATCAGCCTACTATATTGGAGCCATCAAATTCAAAACCTCCACAGTCCCAAGTTCAAACTCTAAGTAGTTCCTTTCCATTGAACCGACTATGAGTCATTGGCAGATAAAACAAATAATGAAGAAATTACTTTTTACACCAATTGCTGGCTGTTTTGTTTTGTTTTGTTTTTCATTTTTATCTCAGATTCTTTTCAACATCCTGGGGTAAAAGTAATTGCAGCATCTCACACTTTGCAGAGGTTTCCTCTACGTTAAAGTCCAACTGGTGTGTTCTGAGGTGAATCATAAATCCCATGGAACTTGCACAGTGGCTTAGATCAAAGCATAATTTTCCTGATGCAACCCCCACTCAATATCACAGAGAGTCCTGGTTTAGGACAAACTGCAGGTCACTTGTTCTGATCTCAAAGTGTACAAGAAGCAACCCCCATCCATTAGTGTGCACAGGCTTCCAATGGCAGGGGAGATCCGATTCTATGGAGATGGAAAGAACACCCGAGAAGCACAGGCTCAGCCATAGGCTTCAGGCTCTTTAGAATCCACACAGGGAAATGACGACCAGGTCCTGTATCCATGGGGCAAGTGAAGTATCCATAGCAGAGATTCCAGATGCCCCATGGGCACAGCATTAGCAAAGTCCTGCTAGAGAATGTATTTGTGTACTTCCCAGAAGCTGTCTTATATTATAGCCCTTGTTTCAAGTCAGTTATTTTGCCAAAGACAGCCAACCTTCAAAAGAGGCGCAGATAACTTAACCCCTTTTCTTCCTTCCACATTACACTTCGCAGTATTTGTTCACAAATAGTTCATGGCATCTTTCATTTCTGTTCTAATTGGGGGAGATTCTCTTGACTCAATTTACCCCAGGGCACCCCGTTCCCCTTCATTGGCTTGTCAACCACATCAGAGTTAAGTGCATTAATTCTCATTAGGATTGGATTGAACGGTTGTTGGCATGCCATTGAACAGGTTTAAGGAGCTTTAAGAAAACTTTAAAATCCCTGGCACACAGCTAGCTCTAACATCCCAGATTTTCAGAAAGGACTGTCCATATCAATCCTTTGGTTACTTTATCATGGGTGCATTCAGAAGCAGAACTGCATGGTAACATGTTCCCAATATATGCTAAGAGGTGGCCAGTCCATCCTACAGCTGGCCTCCCAGGACCTTTCCCTGGGAAAGTTTCTTTTCTAGAATGTCTTTCTCTCCTCAGCCTTTTCTCTTGGCCATTGTGACCACACTCTCAGTCACTGAGGGGCAGAGAAGCTCTTAGACCTCAGCAACAAAGAAGGCGGTTACACGGGTTAAGTGCCAAAAGGGGTGTGGTAGAGAGAAAATGTGATTGGAATTTTCGGAGACAGTCAAGAGCTGCGTGTGTTCGAGTGGCGATGAGGCCCTAGGAGACACTTCATAAATATTTGCTGATTGAATGAATGAATGAATCGGTGACTGAAAGGATACACATGCAGTAAAATATCATTACCTCTTAGGCTTTGAAGGAAAAACTGAGATTGGGTGATTTTCCCTGCAAGATAGCCAAAAATATAAAAAGCCATTAGCATAAGTAGTTATTACTCACTCTAAGAGGTACTCATTGTGTTGCTTCATTTTGCAGTGCACCTTAAATAACATTAACTTATAGTATTCTATCTCTGTATAAATTCTGTGATTCATTTGTGCAACCCAAATCAAACACAAATAGGTGCAGGGCTTTGTGGGGCCAGCGTGGCCCCTTTCTTCAAGGATGCATGGTTTGGGGAGCATGACATGGTGTCAGGCACAAGCTTTAAATCTGAAGTCCTAGGGAAATTAGAGGCGATCTCAGAGTCAGGGGGTGGGGTGACAGTGTATACCCAGAGGAGGCAGGTTGAAGTAGACTCTCATTTAAAGAGACCAGTCAGGGCACCTTCCAGATAGGGGGTGGCAACCCTAAGAGAGATGAGGTGTGGAGGTGAACAGGTGACAGAGTGTCCAGGGACAGCCAGGAAACCGGTTTGACGGGAGCGGTGCCTTGTGTTTTGTGTCAAATGCGGTTCAACTGAGAACACTGCAAGATGCCCTGTGCAGGCTGCTGGACATGGTGGACCACATACCAAGGGAAAGGGGAGGAGGAGGGACCCAGAAAAGTTTGGGAGCCAACAGACTGTGAAGAACTTCCCTGAATATAGAGAACTTCTTGAATTCTCTAGAACAGACACAATCCTGCTGTCAGTTCTTTTCTACAGAGGCTAGAAATTCTGTCTTCAAGTTCACACTCAACCACTGCAGCACCTTGGTGGAGAAGCCCCCCAGGGCTCACTCTCCCACTACTTCCACTCTATGCACCTTTTCCTTTTAGTCTCCTGGTTCTCCAAAGAGCATATTCTGAGCACTAGCACTTTTTTGAGTTCAACTGGACATCCCATGAGACTCTGATCTCAGATAGAACTGACATTGTTGGCATCTAATAATGCAATCCATAGATATGAGTAGAATGATCCAACTGATTCATCAGTATATACATATATACTGTCAAATCAGTTGAACTGTTAGAACACAAGGGGCCCTTGTGGGCATTTCCGGCCATGCCAAGGTGTTATTAATCTATGGCTTATGGCAACAATGACCACAAGCACCCCTTTTCCAGAATGGAAGCATGATAGAAATTAGCTGTTACCATTTAATCCTTACAACCCCTATGAAGTAGGAAAGGTAGGTAACTTTATCTCTATTTTACAGATTAATTTACTGAGGTTCAAACATGTTAAATAATTTTCTGGGGGCCATTGAACTAGAAAGTAGCAGGGACAGGATCCAAGACAGTTCTTGTCACGTCAGATATGAGGCTGTTCACGTTTTAACACAGCCATCTGGCCCCAGGTCAGCCACCAACTTGTGTCATTTCAGGCAACCAATGTATCCCATGCCTTGTCTTCTGATGGGAATACAATGCTTGGGCTTCCCTTCTCCAGATCAAGAGGGCAGATGTGATATGAAAATATTTTTTAAAAGAACAAAGTTCTATGAATATGAAAGGCAAAAGATAAGATGGATCACAGAAAAATTTTTTCAGCCTAACCAAGTTCTGGCTCACCATCCATCCTTTCCCCATCCCCCATTCTTGAAAAGGCAGAGCCTCTGTCCACCTGAGGGTCAGCTCAGTTGACTTTGCCTATGATTGTTTTACATGGGACTAAACATCATAATCCATCACTGGCTTCTCGGGAAAGGATGGCTGCTTCCTCCCAGGGGATCCTGTGGATATCAGGGAAGCTCACATTCTACACTTGATGCTGGCATCATTTGCTCTGAACAGAATAGGAAGTCTGCTGCTACTTTCTAAGACAAAGACCATTAAGAGAAAAAAAAAAAATGTTTCTTTGACCTTACAGAGTACCCTCTAATGGGGTAAAACTCTAACTCCTCTAAAAGGAAAGCTGTTCTAATATGATCCATTGAAACTTCTAGATGTGAACTGTTAAATCCCAATAATTTAGACAAAATGAATCTAAGGTCATCATCCCCCAAAACTTTATTTAGACCCAATCTGCCGTCTCTAAACAGGTATCAAAATCTGTAGAAAGCTAAGTGAAAATGAAATGAAAACTCAGAGTCAAGCAATAATGTCTGTTGGCATCATCCCCCAGCATCCAGAAAGTGTACTCTGTGGGCACCTTGGGGTTTTATGTTCTGCACTTAGAAGTGTTTGGGCTGAAGAGTTACTTTTGAAATAGCTCTACAAGAAACTGAAACCCATGGCTATATGTATGGTGGTAGCACTCCTGACCCCATTCTGACCCAACACATTTACAGAAACTCATCCAACACTATCACTTCATGTTGACTGTCCCTCAGAGGCCCATGCATTGAATATTGGTTCTCAGGGTGCTGCTATTGGGAGGTTGTAGAACTTTTAATAGGTGGGCCTCATGGGAGGTCTTTGGGTCATTGGAGGCATGCCCTTGGAGGGGATTTGGGGATCCCAGTCCCTTCTTCTTTTTCTCTCTCTTGCTTTGTGGCCCTTGGGTGAGCGGTTTTGTTCCACCACATGCTCCCACCACAATGCACTGCCTCACCACAGGCCCAGAGCAAGAAGGCAAACCAATCATAGACTGGAACTTCCAAAACTGTGAGCCAAACTCAACTTTTCCCTTTATAAGTTGATTGTCTCAGATATTTTGTTGTAGCTGACCCAGTTTCATAATAGACCATAGAACAGAAATGAGATTGAATTGTTTTGTCCCTTCTTCAGAGGAACCTGAGGAACAGACAAAATGACGTTCAGGAAAAATTTATATGGCTTTCTTCTTCCACCCCACCTCCAACCTACTATGACTCTCCAATACCCTGGCTCCCTGAACAGTCCCAGTCACAACATTCCATTTTTAAGGCAGTGCAACTCTTTACAAAGCTAATGTTTTCATAATAATTTACCCCATTCTTCTGGAAGGAGTAAAACTGAAACAACTTGAAATGCCATCAGCAAAAACATTATTTATTTCCCATCCCTGAGCATCAGAGAAAACAGGATTTCATTGGCTGGGTCTGCCTTCAATAGCTTTCTGGTTTCAATTAAAACTTGAAGTCTCC
This sequence comes from Urocitellus parryii, assembly GCF_045843805.1. Taxonomy (NCBI): domain Eukaryota; kingdom Metazoa; phylum Chordata; class Mammalia; order Rodentia; family Sciuridae; genus Urocitellus; species Urocitellus parryii. The sequence goes on from NC_135543.1 coordinate 28,448,656, forward strand.
AAGGGAAAGCCTGGCATTCTGGGAGGGCAAGGCCCAGCCAAGTTTCAGTGTCTCCACAGGAACCCAGAAAGGCTGTCCCATCAGTCTGGCTATTTCTCATCTTCTTCCTTTTGCATATTATATAGAAGTATCAGAGTCAAGATTGAAGCACAACTAAAAATAATGACCAGGTTGCAAGAACTCTCCTCTCCTAGATGCACATTTCTGTGCCAGAGAAGTATCGATTCAGCCCCTAGTGGAATTCAAAGTTAAGGTTACAGCAGAAAAGGAATTGGGAATCCAGGGGAAAGTGCCTACCTATTTATTTCTTCTTCAGCAAAATGCTGCCTCCTGCCTCTCCCAACTGATCATCTTCAACTAAATTCTACAAAGATCCCAAGCTCTGCTTTTTGCCCTCCCCAAGCTTCATTTAGGCCAGGTGATTTAAAAAGTAACCCCTTATGAGTAATACAAGTACATGACCAGAAGCACTCATGGTATCAGGGACTGTTGGATTCCCTCAGGGATACACCCAGGTTTCCCTCCAGTGAAGTCCCAGCACAGCCTTCCTATGTAACATTCTGATGTTAACATGCAAACAATCAGATTACAACCCTTCACTGGCCTAGCCCATTCATGAACATATAAGGCAGTTGATAGTTTCTCCCAGGCTAGAAGTGGCCCCCTTCCTAACTGACAACCCTGCCTTTCAGCCACTCCTTATGTTCACTACAAGTTATCCCTTCCCCCACCTCCAGTTTGTTTATTTCAGAGAAGCATCTATTTTCCCTGCTAAGAGAGAGACTAGTCTGTTTCCCTCCTCTGGCTAGGGACTACATTTGCTCACCATCTCCTCCCCCAGCTCAGCTCAGGTTACTATAGTGGCTATAGCTTCCACAGCCCAGCTCTAACAGGATTCAACTTCCCAAGACCAAGACTTAATGGGGGAGGAGGATCCTATGCCTAGTACCACACTGGGTACCTGGTCTCTGGATCTTCTGAGGCTACATTCCCTGCAATTTGTAAATGCTCTGTGTTCAACCATGCTTACTTCTCCCACTTTTTTGGTTTGCCTCAAACATGGCCCTGACATCCTTTTCTGGTAGCAGGCATGGAGATTAAGCTCACAGTAAAAACACAGCCCCTACAGCTTTAGCTCTAAAACCTGGGAATCTTCCTGTGTCAGAGCTAAAGGGATCATGTCTCTCTCACTCTGGGAGTTTAAGGAAGGTGTAAGTCACAGAAATCAAGAGGAAGGAGAGGGAGGGACCTGGGATTGTAAACTGGCTACATCTTAAAGAGCTACAAACTTTCTCCTCCCTCACACGCCCCCAGCCAGTTGGCCCCGCCTTCCTATCCCAGCCAGACCACTTCTAACTAGGGTGTGTAAAAGAAACTGTTCCTGACTGCCCAGGTCTGGTCCCAGGGTTGCAGATGTGGCCTGCACAGAACAACATTCTTCCTCTCCAAGTCCCTCTTCTCTGTTTCCCTTCCCCCAATGCACACCAAACAAACTCTGCAACTGGAGCTATTTGGATGGAGTGGGAGATGTACCTGGGTAAACTACTGGAGGGTAATGGTCCCTGAACTGCCAGAGTTTGGGTGACAGCTACTTCAGTGCAAATCCACAGGAAACAAGGAAAAACAGGACAAGGGTGAAGAAATGAAAAAGAAAAGAAGGGAAAGGAATGTCAGAAAAACAAGAAATATCAGTATTTCCTTACAGACCATGGACTCCAAGCAAACTTCAGAAGATGTGGATAGTTATGGGGTAGGAGTAGGGGATAGAAAAGTAGCTGCTCTATAGTTCCAGAATAAACTGCCTTTCGAAGGAGAGTTTCTGCAGGCATAAAGACACACAAATTGCCCTTTTAGTATTAGACCTCAACCATGAGATTACCAGGACAGTTTATTTAAAACAGAAACAAATCAGAAATCCTTCCCTCAACAGTCTTTTAGACATACACGCCCTGAGTATTCCACACACACATAAAGAATAAATGCATCATGGGAGGGGGGCAATAAGCACTCCCCCTCCACACACTCACTACCTCTAGCCCCATCTCCTACTTCTAACTGCACAACTTTCCCATCTCCAATGAAAATATTTCTAGTTGGATCCGATTTCGGAATTGTAGTAAGCAGTGTGGGTCAGGAGAGGAGGGGTGATGATAGTGTGTAGGGGAGGGGGGCTGGAAGACAGCATTTCGGCAGTAACTTATTTTTTTAGAACCAGCATGCTCTACCGATCAGAAATTGCAATTACCCAACAATGCTTCCATCACAAACAGACACCAAAAACAGCATCACCGTTATCACCATCTTGCTAAAGATCTGCCCAGTTTACCTGACTTTGTCTCTGTGGAACTTCTCAGACAGTATTTTGGTCAAAGAGATAATGGTGCGAGAGACAAAAACAATAAATCGATACTGAAGGGCTCCCTTTCCGGAGTGATTTCCCACTGGAAACCACCGAACGGGGAAGCCTGTGGTTAATTCCCAAGCTCAAGGCTCCTCTAGAAACGCACACAATGCGTGCTTTCAAAAGGGCATTCGTCTGCTTTTAAGGGAATTCCTGTCTTTTCAGAATCCTCAAACCGGAGAGCAAAAGAAAAAGACTCAAAACCATTGATTAAGATTTTTAAGAGAAAAACTAACACACAGCCAGAACACAAGCACACACCAACCTTCGCCGGCTGGACCACTTCTTGCCTGTTCTTCTCTCTATTAAGGACACGTTAGATTCTGATACATTTCCCCCCCAAAAATCCAACTAGGTTACAATGTAGCTCTCTAGCTCCACTTAACCTGCAAGTTACAAAGGGAGAAAAAAAAATATCCTGCCGCCTTCCCACCCCTTTCCCTACCCCCTCCCCCTCCCGAGTCCACTCCACCAACGCCAAACCCGCCAGCCCCGGCAGCCGGCGGCAGGACCGAGGGAGGGTGCAAAAGGCGGGGGGTAGAGGGGGGAATCAGATTAGGCGAAACTCAATGAGCTCCCAGCCTTCCAGCCCGACGCTTCCACCACCGCCGCCACCAACGGGCCACTCCAATAGAGCCAGCATCGCTGCCCACCCGCCGGCCGGTCGGAATCGCGCCCATCCCCGAGCAGCCTCGCGGGGACTGGCATCCCGTCCCTCGGCCCCGTCTCCCCCTTCCTGCCCGGTGCAAAGTCAAAGCCCCGGCGAGGCGACGTGAACTTTTGCTTGCCGGGCACACACACCGCCCCCCGGCCCCGAGCGTGCGGGGCCCGCGGCGCGGCAGGATGCTGGGCACTGGGGCTCCCGCTCCAAGGTCGCTGCGCGTGCTCACCCATGTCCCGGCGGCTCCTGCTCCGCTGGCCCGGGCGCTCGCTCAGATCCCGGCTCCGCTCGCTCGTCCGAGCCCCCAAAGGTGCTGCTGCAGCAACTCCATGGCGATGAGCATCTGTCAAACGGCGAGCCGCGGGGCGGGCCGCCCTCGCTCAGGGGGCGCCGGGGCCCCCGGGCGCGCGGAGGCGGCGGCGAGCGGCGGGCGCCCCGGCCGGCCCCGCGCTTCCCGCCCGACGCGGCCGCCTCCGCCGCGCCACCGATTTATGGAGAGAGATATCAAGGGGGAAAATGGCGTCTCCGGAGCCCGAGGAGTCCTGGAGTAATCACATTCACACACACGCCCGCACGCACACACTCGCACACACTCGCACACAGGCGCGCGGCGAGCCCGGCTAATTTTAGCAGGAGCCAAAAAAAATTACATATATATGTGTATATATATATAAATATATATATATATATCCCCGTCTCTCCGATCAATGCTATTTTTTTTTCTTCTCTCCAAAGGATGGATTGGAGCTTTAAAAAATGTTGCCGGGCTTGGGCTCGCAGGAGGCGGCGCGCGGAGGGCGAGGGCGCTTTTGCTGAGCTGTGCAGTTCGGTCCGCGGCGCCTGGCGGCCCTGCCCGCCGCTCGTCCGCCCGCGGTCGCTAGTGCTGCCGCCACCGCCGCCGCCGCCGCTCCATGGCCGCGCCCGCCCCGCGCCCCCGCCGCGTCCCCTCGCCGCCCGCCCGCCCGCGTCCCTGGCGAGCGCTGGAGTGGGGTCGGGCCCGTGTGCCTGCCTCCCGCGCCCTCTCCCGAGTCCCGGAGTCCTAGTGAAAGGAAGGGGGAGGGTGCGGGCGGGGGAGGGGGGAGGATTGGAGCCGCAGCGCGGCCGAGCGGGGACCGCCACCCCGCGACCTGCTCGGAGGGGGCGCGGGTGCCCACACTGCTCGCCCAGCCGGCCGGAGCTGCTCCCCGGGCGGCAGCGGAGGGAGGCGCAGCCGGTAGCAAGCAGCGAGCTACCTATCCCTCCACCTCCCCTCTCTCGGTGAATTTCGGTGAATTGGAGGGAGTGGGGCTCTGGCCAGGGGAGAAGGAAAACAGTTGGTGGAAGCCGATCGGGGACCCTTCGCCGCCCCGCGCCCCTCCCGCTCCCCAGCGCCCTCGCGGCCGGGTGGCTCCTACGAGCTGGAGTCGGCCGCGGAGACTGAGCGGCCGCGGGGACCGCCGCGGGCTGGGCGCCGGTTCCCGGGCTCAACACTGCCACTATCTGACACAACAGGAGCAGTGTTGGGGGGTAGCTGCGCGCCGAGACGCGACGTGTGATAGGCTCTCCGAACTGGGTGCATTTTTTTCTAACCTAGTAATTACATTTCACTTTCAGGGATTTATTTTTTTTGTTAAGCTATTTGTCTGCATTCAAATGCTCATGTGCATTTTCTTGTTTATTCAGGAGAACTGGACACTAGATGAGGGGAAGACACGGAGAGGTGACAAATGCACATTGACATACAGTTCCCTATACTGGGTGGTTTGAATGAATGAGACAGAATGTCTCCAGTTCTCATAAAAAAAGGATATTTTTAATCTCTTTGGGCTTTTGTATTTGAGATGCAAGAGGGGGCTTTTCAGGGCAACCGACAACGGAACCCATCTGGGACATGTCTACAGTGTAAGACAATATAGGACAGATAGGGATCCAGAAAGGTCTGCAAATGGTATACTTAATGACCTTGGGATCAAATTTGGGTTTTTTTTTTTTTTTTTCAAATTTGGGTTTTGAGAGGACTCCTGAGTACCATGTTTTATGTGAGAGTTTGGAAACATTGGACTGAGGAAAAATTTGGAGATGAGTTGGGGGACTTCCACTCACCAGCCTCATCAGTTCCTTAGTTGCTGGTTTAAATTCTGGCACAGAACTTCTCTGTTGTCTCTGGATTACTATGTGAAATGGACCAAAGGAGGTTGTGTGGATGAAACCCCCAGCTCCAAGCCTGGTCAGGGTTCAGTAGTAGTCTGCACAGGTAGTTCACTCCCTTCTACCCCAAGTGCTCTAACTTCTTTTTATCAGAAAATTGTTCTGATTGGCCATTAACTTTTTCTCATGTTGCTCATCACTGAAAGATCTCTTTTGGAGCCAACATTTCATTAAGTCTTCTTTGTGCCTTGTTGTATTTTGAAGCACTATTATCAGTGGGAAAAAAAATCCTCCAGACATATAAAATGATGATAAAAGCAGAAATCAAGGCACAAAATACAAGGTCGAATCAAACATTTTCTGTGATCAGATTACCTTTGCATATTTGCCTGTGTACCCAGATTTCTGGATCCTGGACCAAGCTCACAAAGGACTGTGATGACAAGTGGGCCATTTTCTACACTTTCCCAAAGGAGAAAGTGTGGCCCAGAGATCAGAAGGGTTTGCACATAGCATATGGCTGGTTGATGTCATCAAAACCAGAACTAAAGTCTGCTGCTCAAGTTCTTTTTATAGAATATTTAGAGTCCTCCTTTCTGTTTTTTTTTGCATTGCTGTCAGAGCAGATAAAAGAAGCACGTGCCTTATTAAAAAAATCACTGTAATAGATGGTAATTGAGTATAGAATTATAGAGCAGTAATAGTTCACCTAATGAGGCTGGGGTTGTGGCTCAGCGGTAGAGCGCTCAGCTAGTGTGTGAGAGCCCCTGGGTTTGATCCTTAGCACTTCATAAAAATAAATAAATAAATAAATAAATAAATAAATAAATAGATAAATAAATAAAATAAAGGTATTGTGTCCAACTACAACTAAAAAATGAATATTAAAAAAATAGTTCACTGAGAGATCAGCTAGTGGAACACCATCATCTTAAAACTTAGTAAATAGTAGAGACTGTCCCAAATCACTAAGTTAAATCAACGTTGTGTTTAGAGTCCATGTCCCTTGACTTCTTATCCAATGTTCCTTTCCTACATGTAGCTCATCTTTTAGTCATGAGGTGAGAAAAGAATCGTTTTATCTACACATACACACACACACATACACAACACACTCCTATGTTTGTGTATATTGTAGTATATAATAATATAATGTTATAAACATAATATCATTTTAATATATAACTAAGAGTTCCTAAAAATTAAATCCCATCCTGTCTGTTGATAGAAGGGGACACTCTAGCTGAATGTTGTTGGAATCATTCTCATCTTATTTCCCTGTTAAGCCACTTTGGTATTGTCTGAGAATCAAATTTGGAAACACAGAAAGTGTGTAGCTGCTGAGAAATTTGGCCTGAAAATGGAGGTAGGCAATTTTAAGGTACCTATTTACTGAGACCCAGGATGGTGAAAATAAAAAGACAAACTGAACAACTGATGGGAATGCACAGGACACACATATCAGTCCTACACAATACTAATTTTCAGGATATTCAGTCACTCAGAAAATAACTATGTAGCATGGTTGCTGTACCAGGGACTACGGCAACGAGAAATACCAAAACATGACCAAGACACGGTCCCCATTCTCAAAGAATTCACAACCTAGAAGGAAACACTGGCATGAAAACCTCCAACTATGACTGATGTATGCAAATATTGAAAAGAAAAATGCTTTCAAAGTGCATGAAGGAGCATAGATGCAGAAATGGTGGAAAGGGAATAGAGGCAGAAATCATGTCCTCTTTAAAATTGTTGCACATTTATTATTTGTGTGTATTAACGTATATATTTCCTTTCCCCTTTTGCCATACATGACAGTTCTTTCCTATAACTTGTTTTTCCAATCAAATACATTGCCAATAAATGAGAACGAGAATAAACCTTCCTCTAACATCACCAAATAAATGACTTCCTGCCAGTCCACCTGTTGCTCTGTGCTCTAGACTTCCATGTGCTTAACCTGTAAAATGACTTACTGACATCACCCTTTGTCCTAGGTCCTGTGCCAGAGATACTGCAAAGATCTACAGGATGGTCACACCATACTGGGCTTGAGGAGTGAAGCATATGCACAGCTCAAGGTATAGTTCAAAGTACAAGAGCAGGTCATATCATTTTCACATCTTCGAAGCTAAATGAAGAAATAAATGAGGCCAAGCCATCCATTCTTCCCTTGTAAAAAGCTGAGATCAAGTAGTATAATCAAATGCTCAGAACCAGTCACCTCCCTTTCCTAGGTTCAAATGTAATATTGATTCTCACTTTTTTGAAAAGTGAGGTGGCATTCTCTAACGCAGTGCTTCGCAACACTTATTGTAAGTCAGAATTCACTGGGGGAATTACAGATGCTTGGGATCCATGTTGATTTAATTGATCTTTGATAGACTCAGCATTAGTACCTTCAACCAATGCTCTTCTGAAATGCAGTCACCTGAGAATCACTGATTCAATTGAAAGGGCATGCCCCCCACAATGTGATCAGAATGCTTACAAAGCTCCGATCCTCTTGGGTGAAGTAGCATTAATAGAAAGTGTATTTAACCAAAGAAAGTGACAAACACCATGAACTGTGCAATGACTATGACATATTTAGATTTTAGGAGCAGTTCTAAAAATGTAGAAATTGGAAGTACATTCCGTGAAAAGACCATAGTCAAGATCATTGAGGAAACACAGTTTTAAGTTTATTTGCATTATCTCTTTATCTCTCTGCTCTTAATGTTCCATATAGCCAGGTGGGGTGGATTCCAAAGTCATCAGAGGACCAAGCCGGCTATAGAATTCTCTTCATCATTGATTCAAGAACATAAGAGAGTTCCAGTAGGATAGAGCACATGCAGAACAGTCAGAGGCGGAGAGATGAAAACTGCCCATAAGTGTTAGAAAAGCATCAGAAAAGATTGGGATTTATTTATTTGACTCTGCTCTTCAAAGCTTGGCAAGCTCCAGTCAGCTGTGGTTATGGGGAAACACGATGCTCGATATAAGCATTGTGACTGAACCCAAGAGAAGGACAAATCAACTTAAATAGTAATGTATGCCCTGTCTTGAGAAAGATGGCAGAAAAAAGATTCCATGCCTTTATTTTTCTATCCCCCACTCCCAATCCACAAGCTATGAACTGATTGAGGTCCAGGGCTTTGTATTGTACTTCTGTATCTTTGCTGAATAAAATTGTATCTGGAGCCCAATGTATGGCTAGTAAGCATTGTTTAAAAAAGTATTTGACAATCAATATGACATAGAAACAATCCATCAGAAAGAATACTGACACAGGATTCTGACCAGTAAGGTGACAACCAGTTAGGTATAGGATCTTCTGTTGATTCAGCAGGGACAGAGTAACAGAGTGAGGTACATGAGAGTGAGTTGTGAGCAGCAGTGATTTAAAAAATTCCAATATTTTGAGACCATCATGCTTACCCATGCATATTGGATGAACATCTGTCCTACATCATGAATGAATGAGTGAATCAGTCAATCAATAAAGGACACCATGGAGATAGGAAATGATAGAGTTGGATTTCCAGCCCTGTTTTAACAATAACTGGTTGGATAGAATTTGATCTGGGTTTCAGATCTCTGTACCTCAGTTTCCTTTCTATAAACTGAGAATCATAATCTTGCCCTAAGGTATCAATCATCATGACACTCACAGGAAATACTGGATGTAAAGTTACATTATGAAGTTAAATAATTCTGTGCAAATATTGCCTTCCATTGTTCAAGTCATTTAAATGACTTCTTCCAGAGGCTGCCTAATCCTACCACATCTGAAGTCCACATCTTCTCTTTTGCTCTCTTGTCAGTGAGAAAGTAATTTCCAGTCCTGATTTCTTCTACCCTAGCCCCACTTTGGAAGGGACTCCTTTTCCCAATTTCTCCTCCTTGATGCCACTGTGATTGCTTAACTTCAAAGACCTTAATATAATTGTCCTGGGAATGTAATCCCAGGTCAGACAATGACTGGATTGTAGCTTTGAAAATTGTATCTTCCTAGCTACTGGAAATTCACTTTAAAAAGATTTCTTGGCATGAGCGTCTTGTGATGATCCTCCAAGAGAGTAGCTCTCATTGCTTGACAGGCAACAAGGTCAGAGATGAGAATTCTTCTGGGTTTTCATTTTCTGGTTCCTTGGCAGATTTATTGTCATCGGGACTACCAAGTGTCCCACATCTGTGGCAAGATATGATTTGTTCCCCTTCCTAACTGAGCCTTAGGAGCCTATCTAATAAAAAGTTTATATTTATATCACTGTATGGCCCAGGAGCCCAGGAGATCTCCAAGGAGGAGCAGAGGGAAATGGAGGTTCTTTCTCCATCACAAAATCCCCCACACTTGGGTCAGTGCAAACAAAGGAAGGTACAGAAAGATGCTGTGTGGAAGGCTTGTTCAGACTGAGGGGAATTTGTTAAAAGGAGGTAGGGGAACCTCATGGAAGGCAGATAGAGGAAGAATAAGACTCAGGGGAACTGAGAAGTTGCCAGACAGCTCCTCTCTTTCCCTCTCCAGAGCTGCACTGACTCTCATCTGTTCATCTTTCTACCAATCTGTTCTGTTCTTCCAGAGACAATTTTTCTCTGTAAAATTCTTGGTTCTGATCCTTTATAACTTTGGATTACATCTGACTTTGTTTCCTCTAACCTTCCATGACACCTCGAGCTATGTTGGTGAGGATTCCTATGCTCCAGCTTCCTCACAGAAAAAATGTCTGACTGCTTCTGAGTCCCCAAAGGTGCACACCATGACCAAGGCAAGCAACGGGTACATACATGAGCCACCAGCCTCGAGCCCTTCTCTAGCAGGACAGTGGGGAATATGTCTACAAGGGGGCATTGGAAGGTGTGTTTAGAATGAAGAACAAAACTCTCAGCAAATTTCAACCTTTGCGACGAACATCATCTTGGAACACCAGGAGAACTTGCATTTAAAGTTGAACAGTTTTCCCTGAGGAAAAATAGTCAAACCCCCTTTTTGAGTTTGTTTCTTCATTTGAAAAAAAAAATGGTCCTGATAGTAGCACCAGGGGTTTAGTGAAGATCAATGGCAGTTAAATGAGATAATGTACCATGGCCATGTGGCCAATATTACTGTATCTGGACTGAACTTGGTATGAGGGATATAAGAACTATTAAGATATATTTTTGAACATATAAAGATATAGAATTCATTCACAAGGTTTCTTCTTCTCAAGTTCTTTTCTGGTAGAACTTTCTGCCTATTAGAGGAAACCCATGCCATATTAGAATGTGACCATCATTCTTCCTCCTTCATTTATTAGTGATTGAGTATGAAGAATAGAGGCTATGGCTTATCCCTTCTTGCCCAAGGTCAGCGTAAGCCACAAAGAGCAAAAGAATCCCTTGAACATAGCTCTTCCCTGCCTTCACACAGTTTGCAATCCATTTTAGCAGACAAGACTACATGTGAGCCAGGAAGGAAAAAATACAAGAGATAGTATAAAACTGTGCCTGTTACTGGCAAATATTAGCATGTGGGAGTGATTTCCTTTTGGAAAGGAATTAGATGAGATGATCTTTAAGGTGCTGTCTATTCATTTGATGCTGTGAAACTAAGAGCTGAAAAGAGAAAGAGATCCAAGCAAACTATAGTTAAGACAGAAACTTTTATGGATGACTTGAATTGCATTGGGAGGAAAAAAAAAAAACAGGGCACAGATAGAGAGGAAGTTGGGTAGTCCCATCTGAAAAACTCAGTTTTACCATGGAGTATTTTTATAAACATGTGGAATTATCAGCCTGTTATTGCTAGTTGGAGTTGGCTTTTGGGTTGATTAACATCACATGAGTATTATAAAAACTTGAATAAGGGAAGAACAGCTTTCAGAATGGTCAGAGGATGGCCATAGGCAAATACAAATTTAAGCTCAGCTTCCTGGGCAATGGATTCATTCCAATTTCTGAGATCTGACTCTATAGTCACTATTTGCTCCTTAGTAATTAAGCTTGTCTTGTGGGTACACCTATCAAATATAGTACTATGACACTATATATCTGGACAGTAGATAAATCTTTAAAAATGTTATCTGACACTTCACTTCCAAATGGTGCAGCACAAAATTCATGGAACTGAACCAGCTGAGGAAGTTGAGAGAACTTCCCAAAGATTCACAGCTGGTCATTATCAAAACTGGGTTGTGAAGTGCAGTTATCTAACTCCAGAGCCAACCCTCTTGGCTCCATTCAACCATTCTATTGCAAAATTGCCTACTAAGGAAGTAGCAGAGAGAGCCCTGGATGCTCCTTGTATCACCTCTTTAGAATGTATTGAATGGATCTGTTGATTTCAGCTTCCTAAACTAAACGAATCACAGTAACATTGACATTTCAAACTGTAGAGCTGGCATGTTCCTTAGAGATCATTTGGACCAAACAATTCATTGTGGAGATGGGAGAAAACCCAGGAACCAGAAAGATGAACGTGCAAGAAACAAACATGATACACATGGATATAACAAGGTGAGGTATAAGAAAAAGCACACTGGACTGCAGCCACAGCACCTGCCCATTATGCTCAGGTGCCAGGTCTTGATTATACCCTCTGCAGACCAATTCAGACCAGGAAAAGGACACTTGAAGTAGGAGGTTCAACCAATGGCCACCTCCATGAGCCTTTCAAAGCAGGGTTAAGGAGGGATGTACTCTTTGAGAAAATAATTTGGCATACACTTTTGTGATTGTCCCTTTTCAATCTGATTTGTGGCTCAAAGGAAAGAAAATAGGGTTAAATCATTATTCTTTCATCAATTATTCAAATTTTCATCTCATATTATCAATAGTAATTAAATTCTTTAAAGAAAAAATAAAACATGCTTTAAAAGGTTAAGAATAAGTTACAAGTATGAAATCATATATGAGGCCAATTTGAAGACAGTTGGTTTATATTTGGTAAATAAAAATCAATTTTTGTAGTATTCATAGTAAAGGTATAGAATCCATCAATCCATACATTAATATTTTTAAAACAACTTTTTTTTTAGTTGTAGATGGACACAATACCTTTATTTATTTATTTTTATGTGGTGTTGAGGATTGAACTCAGTGCCTCACATGTGCTAGGCAAGCGCCCTACCACTGAGCTACACCCCCAGCCCCCATCCATTAATACTGAAAGCCATTGGGCACAAAGATAGGCACTGTGAAATGTGCAATGAGGGAAAGATGCCATCCTAGCTTGGGACATAGCTTTAATCCAGTTAGGAGCTTACAACCTTTTGTTTCAGGTCAGCAGAGAAAATGATTGGAGAGAAATCTTATTTCAATTAAAAAAGAACAACTTGTATGTGATTGCAGAATTGTGGTACAGGATGCAAAAATCTCTGAATAAACTGCCTAGGTTTGGAAGAACAAAAGAGAAATGAAGTGAATACATTTTGATAAATTTGCTTTTGTGCTGGGCATGGTGGTACACAACTATAATCCGAGTATCTCAGGAGGCTGAGGCAGGAGGATTGCAATTTCAAAGCCAGCCTCAGAACTTGGCAAAGCCTTAAGCAATTGAGTGAGACCTTGTTTCAATTTTTTTTTTTTTTTTTAAAGGGCAGGAGCCTGGGTCTTATGGCTCAGCAGTAAAGTGGTCCTGGATTCAATCCCTAGTGCTTCCCACAATTTGCTTTCACTGAACCTTTGTGCATAAGAATGTTTCCTTCTTTATCTATGGTATGCTCAAACAAAGGTGCCTCTTTATTAAATTGGTGACTAAGCGTTTTTTTCCCCTCAATGTGAAACCCAAGACTGACAAAAGGCGGTTTTATTTTTCTCATTTCAGGAACTATGTATTTATTAGTTGTGCCAGAGCAGGTGTGAAAAGGGTCAAGGTTTAGTCCTATATTAAGAAGGTATGGCAGACTTTGGGAAAACAGTTTCCTAAAAACAGTGGATCGGAGTCAGGACAAGCCGCCAATGATATCAATGTTTAGTCACAACTGAGATAAAAGATCTAAGATAAAGTTATGTAACAATAAGTAGGCAGAGCATGGTGATAGTGAAGCTAGAGTGGCCAAACTCTACATTCAGCATCTGAGAAATCTGTTCATGGCTCTAGGGAGACTGGAAGAATAAGGTAGGAATGCAGATCTGCCCAGGGGAACCAGGCAAGTCACAGTTATTGGAAATGGTGGACATAATAAAAACTAATGCCGAGGTAGAGTCTAGTGACTCCCTGGTGGAGTGGTGAGGTTCAAGGGGCCACAAATGGCTCTGAAACTCAAGTGGAGGGACCCTGGTGATGATCATTACAAGGATAGGCTCTCCTCCCCCCCAAAACTAATTTTTCAGTACAGGGCATGTCAGTTTGCTTCTCCAATGACCAATATCTAAACATTACCCTGTTTGTTAAAAGAGAGAATGAAGAGACTAGGTACGGGTTTCCTTAAATCAGTTTGGTTTGATGCCTGGAATTGGACTGGAATTTATGTGGCCATCACTAAGTCTATTGCAAAGATGCAAGGAAGACCCAGTAGAAGAATCAAAGTGGCCGGGTGAGAGATGTTGATGAAGGGGCCCTTCTATGTGGAAAAGAGGATCTCACTGTCAGTAAACAGCAGCTACTTGAGGTTGAGGCTTTTAGTTAGTTGACTAAATCTGTTAACTGGCGAGAAAATCAGAATTACTGTGATGGTTGTATAAATACAAGTGTTCTGTCTTGCCCAAGGGATTTTTAAATGAATCAGGGAGAGAAATAAGCACTTTGCTTCAGCAACTTCAAATATTTATGGGATATTCACTACTGCTAGAGATTTTTCCTTGCCATAGATTTCTCCATGCCACAACTCTTCCCTAACAAGGGATCCCTCCTTCCAAGAACCTTCTGCATAGATTGTTTTCTGTGTTTAACACCAATCCCTTCCTCTAGTGACTAGATCTGGTATTTATCTACCTAATCCTTACCCACCCTGAGGATAGACAGAAGGAAAATGAGGTCCTACTGACCATATACACCCACAGTAAGAAAAGATCCTTGGAGAAAGGAAGCAAATCATCTAAAGGTTCACGGATGCCCTGGCCAGAGGAGGTAACAGTTTATTTGATTACCTCTCCAGGGGGAGTTGCCAGATTATTTTCAATCTCTAAATGGATCCCTTCCAACCTGTATCCCCCTGTACTCTGTTAATCATATTGGTCCATCTCTCTGTGTTCTTCTGTGAGGTTAAAATATAGGATGACTTCCAGTAGGTGAGTTACACAGAGGGATTAGTAGGTTTCTACTTCTGGCCATAATGGAATGGCTTATATGGTACTGATGTATCTGCTCAGAACAAGACACATCTGCTTGAAGAACAACCAAGGAAATCCAAATATTAAATTCCAAAATCCCCCAAAGAGGGAAGATGTATTGAGGATAACCTCTTTCCCCCAAGGCATTTGCTGATTCAGAAACCCCCACACAGGACGGAATCTGAGAAACCAAATAGAAAGTAGAAGCTACAAGATTGAAAAGCTGAGGAAAATCTCACAATACATGAATGTGGGAAGACCAAAAATGTAGTTTAGGACTTCAAAGGCAGCCAGACTGGAAGGACCACAGACCCAGAAAGAAGGAAAATGCAAGAAATTAATGTTTTGTAAGTTTTCTCTTAGGAATATGATGATTCTTAAGGAGGATACAGAGAACAGTTAAAGGGTAAAGGAGAAAACACACAGAGAGGCTAAAAAAGCCAGAGTTTTCTTCAGCCAAAATGATAGGAAAAAATATTTTTTCAAGACTCCACCAAAAAATGGAGTTCTGGTACGTCAGATTTTCATTTGAAATCCTTGATAATGTTAATCTTAAGTGTAAGGATATACTGAAAGTAGACTAGAAATTATAATGATAAAAGCCCCAGTTTTGAATTAAGTATCTGATTAAATTAATGTTAACTGCCTGTAAGGATGAAAAATATATTCTCATTGGAGGAAACTTCTGCAATTTTCATGCAAAATGTCTAACATTCGACCCAAAGTTAGTAGGCATTCGAAGCAATGGATAAAGGGCAGAAAAGATATTGAAATGGCAAAAAAAGTGACACAGATTATGAAGTTATGAGATATGGACTATAAAATATAAATAAGTTTAAGGGCAGATTACATATGATAAAAGAAATGATTATATTCTGGAAGTTAGAGCAATAAAAGGTATCAAGACCAAAGCATAAATCAATGGAAAGTACAGAAAAGATGTGTGAACTCTTTCAAAGAATAACACTATTTTAAAGGTCAGAGACCAATTTCTGATCAAAATGGAATTGATTATAAATTAATAACAAAGAAATAACCCTTAAATGATGGAATAACTCCATATGTTTGGAATTAAACAATACACTTTGACATAGTGCCATGGTCCATGGAGAAAGAACAAGAAGAAAGAACAAGGATGGATTTGAAGTAAAGGATAACTGAAAACGACATATTGGAACTTTTGGAATGCAGTTGAATTCCTATTTTAGTACAATTTATAGCCTTCAATGTATATAATAGAAAATAATAGAGACTAAAAAAAATCAATGAATTGATGATGTTGTTATCTATCTGTAGAATTTAGGAAAAAGAACAGAATAAACCTGTAAAAGAAGAGAAGTAATAAAGAGAAAAATAATAGCAGAAATGAATAAGACACACAATACTCCATTACAGTAGAAAGCCCACTGTTAGTATTTTGAAAAATACTAAGTAGACTTACACATTCACATGTAGGTTCTTGATTTGTAAGTTTGAAATGATTTTATCAGTAAAATATATGTTGGGTTTTCTTGCCATTGATTTGTACACATGCATTGAATTCCAAGTTCCTTCAAATTGTCTTTTAAATGATAATTTTTTAAATCTCTAGTTACTGCAACAAAATTTGCTGATGAGCTTATTTTTAATTATATTTGGGTTTGTGTGTGTTGTGCTATGTAGATAATATTCTTCAATGCATGTAAACATGTTTGTGAATCAATTTGGAATTCAGCAAATACTTTTGCATTTTCAATATTTTGGGCACTGAAAGTAGAACAGCAAAAAATAGGTATAGTTCTGATTTTCCTCAAGTTTATAGTCTAATGGGAATGTTTATGTTGAGAAAAATTAAAGAATGAAAGAAGGGAAGGAGGGAGAAAGAAGGACATTTTTTTTCTTATACTTTATACACAAAAGCAAGAGGAGATGATGATCTAAATTATTCTGGCTTTTATCTGATTTTTATACTATATCCCTTTCTTTTCTATTACTGAGCTATTTCGGTTTAATTACTGATTTTTGGTTTGTTTGGTCTACATGTTTCAGCTCTTTGCTACCTTTATTTTATGTAATTTTATAAATTATTATTTTTTTGTTATTTTATACAGTCCTCTAAAATCTGCATTTGAATACTCTGCATGATTCTCAGGGGAAGGGCCAGAATGGAGTTGTGGCTGTTAATATGGTATTAGATACAGACTGGGCACTAATGAAATAATTGTATCAAATAAATATGTAAAATGACTGAAAGTGGAAAATGCTAGTCCATCCCTGAATAATACATCAGGGATATCATAGCCCAACTATGCCTACCATCCTTTTGGTGCATTGTTTAATATCCCATAATACTTCCCAGGTCTTCATCCTCTTCTCTGCCCACCTATGGCTATTAGCATTCTACTGGATCTTGCTCAAGCCTCACCTCCTTCCAGAGCTCTATCACTGAGCTACTGTAAAGTCTCGATCCTTTGAAGGAGTATCGCACTTTGCACTTCTATCACCCACTGACTCTTCTCCTATCTGTATCTCCAGATATCTTTCCCCAAATACATAGTTTATCTCTATCTAGAAAGCCCTTCCATGGAGAGATTTCTGTACTAGCTGCTGCAGGAAATACAAGCAAAATGCGTAACTCCCATCCACGTGACACAGTGAGCTTGTCAACTATATTTTTTAAAATTTTCTTAGTTATAATTGGACACAATACCTTTATTTTATTTTATTTATTTTTATGTGGTGCTGAGGATACAATCCAGTGCCTCACACATGCTAGGCAAGTGCTGTACCATTGAGCCACAACCCAACCCTGTCACCTAATTCTTAATAGGGCTTGTGGTAGGAACCCTCATATCAATTTATGCCTTCGTTTCCAAAATAATAGTCTCATACTTTTGATGAACACAGATTATACTTCCAGACTTTTTTTGTAGCAGGTTGTGGCCAGGTGATTCTTGCGGTAGTGAAAGTGATATGTGAAATTTCAGGAAATGTGTTTCCTTTTCTCCATGATAGCACTGGAAGGCTGCATTGGACCAAGAGGTTGAGATGGTCCACTGTAAAGCAATGAGGTAAAAGGAGCCTGACATCTTGAAACATTACAGCAGATTTGAAAATCTGCCCAGACTTCCTATAGGACCCATTCTTACTGCTGGGGTTCTTTCACTTGCTTTTGCTCATTTCCTTAGCTACTTCTAACTAATCAAGTGACTTCATCAGAATATTGTGTGAGTAGTATTCTTGTATCTTATGAGTACATTCATAGTGTAGTCATTACAACTTCTCATTACTTTAATGACCACATTAGAAAGAGTAGGTCTATTACTTTCCTTTTCAGATTTCCATGACTATCATAAAATACCTGAGGTCAATAACTTGTCAGAATGAAGGGTTTATTTTGGCCCATGGTTTCAGAAGTTTTGATCTAGAGTCAGTTGACTCTGTTGTTATTGGGCCTGTGAGGAGGCAGACCATCATGGTAGGAATGTGTAATGGAGGAAAACTCTCACCAAATGAATGGCTGGGAAGCAAAATAAGAAGGAAAAGATCTGGGGTTCCCAATGATCTAACTTTCTCCCACTAGGCCTCACCTCTTAAAGCTTCCATAAGCTCCCAACAGTGCCATGCACTCAGAATCAAGCCTTCAACATGTGGGTTTGGGGAAGATAGTTCATATCGAACCTAAAGTGGTAAGTAAAAATTAACTGTGTTTGAATTCTAATCAATACACAGTAAGTAATTTTGATTGTTTTTTAGGTAAAATTTATATTCTTATAGGGTCCTTCCCCAGCCCAAATCATCAGCCTCATTTCGGATGGTGAAATGACTATCTGTAGATTGATTTCATTGTGTTGATATTACCACCAGAAGGTTCCTGTTAAAATATTAGTTTGTACCTGAAATGAAAACCTAAAACTTACACAATTAAGGCTGATGTCTCAAAGGGTCTAACATTGGCAAATAGGGAACATTAATTTTAGCTTTAGTGCTAAAGTTTTAATTCTAGACTACACATAATCAATAGTTAGCTGAAGACTTATCCCCCAATGACAAAGTTCGATGATACAAATCCTAGTTAATCTTCCGGGATCTAGGAAAAATCAGATAAAAAAAAAAAAAAGAAAAAGAAGAAGAAGTGAACTTCAAGCAACTTTATATCTAGTCCCGAGAAATCCAGGGACTGCAGGAGTTTCCATACCACATTTCCATGCTCCACAACTTTAACCAACCTCTTTCTTCACTAATACTTTTTTGTTGTTTTTTCCCCAAATTCAAAGTACTCTGCTTTTCTCTGGAAAAATGAGGAATGGTATTAATCAATCCATCCTAGACTATTAAAGACTGTCCTGTGCACACGTAAGCGTGTCATTTCCTGCCTCTCATTGCATTTGCCCTAGAGCAAGGGTGGTGCAGCCCCTGCCCTGTTCTACACTGGTTGGTAGAAAAGGTAAACACACGGGAGCATTTCTTGGAAGAGTCTCTGGAGTCTGAATTTAGCAAAACCTTTGTTCATTCCTTGATCAGCTTCTCCTTTGGAAGACTCCTTGGGAAAATGGTCATTGAGAGGGGAGGGGAGGGAGTGAAACAGGGACCTGATAAAACTGAATTCAGAACATTTGATTTCATATTCAGGCAGCACATTGATTTGCATGAATCCATAGAAAGAAAACCAATAATTGGAAGTGATCCAGCCATGGTCCTAAACAGCAAAAGGGCCTCTGAGTTCCCTGGCTGACTTGTACTTGTCATCTCGCAAAAACTGCGGAAGGTCATGGGCAGAGGCTAAGTAGTCACTGAAACTGATGAGGACGTGGGCTCTGTGCCGAACCCCTCTGCCATTTACATTTTAGGCTTTCAAACCCCAGGGAGGAGAAAATCTGAGAGTTAATTGAAGGTAGAAATGAATTTCTTTTCTATCCATGTGTTGTTCTTAAATTTTGGTGACTATCACATATAAAATATGATCTTTATAGAGATTAACCTAAAGAAAAAACATCTGTGAGTTTTCACAGACTCATTTGCATCTCGGGAATACTGGGCATAATAATAAGTCCTTCAGTGCTGTGTAGACCCAAATTTCAGTTTCAAATTTCTGATACCTTACTAGTTGCCTGAACAAGAACCCATGATTTAACATTTTTGAGATTCTATTTTCGTTTTTGTATGTGAATATCTGCCTTTATCATTGCTACAAAGCTTGAATAAAAAAAAGTATAGACCAACATATTTAGCACCTTGATCACTTCTGACCCCATTATAATGTTTAAAATCTCAATCAGAAGCCATTAGGAGCAAGTGTAGAGTTGTCCCTTTATCACCCAGCCATCACCAGCCAGAAATATGCAAAGACACTGGTGACGCTGTCAGGAGTTTCTGCTACAATTCGGAGGCTAGTATGTCCAAGATCATGATCTTCAAGCCTAGAATTATGGCAAAGGCAGATATTTCTCTGGGCATAACCAGGGCTTGGCTTGGCAAGGAATGGCGTAGATAGTCTCACCGGGTTTCATGTGTCCTATAATTCTTTGCAGAGCAAGCCTTTGCCTTTGTTATTTTGTTTAAGCCACTGCAGCAGATCTGACCTAATTTAGTCCTTACCATTTCCTCCTTGCAAAAAAAGGAGCTCAGAGGAGGCCAGGGTTGTTGTGAGACTTCATTCCCCTAATGTTTGCCCCCCTCCTTTTTTTATTTTTTAGTTGTAGGTGGACACAATGCCTTCATTTTTATTTATTTATTTATTTATATTTTTATGTTTAAAATCTCAATCAGATTGAGATGCAGTGCCTCATCCATGCTAGGCAGGCACTCTACCACTGAGCCACAACCCCAGCCCCAATCCCATTCTTTCTCATTAAGACTCTTTAGAGCCAAGTTGTATCCAGATTCTCGGCAATTAGTTTAGGTTCAGCTCTGGGCTCTTTTATCTCTGGTTGTCATTGTCTGATCAACAAAGCTGACTCAGGGTTAGTTGTCACAAGTGGTTTTCTATTTAGTGTAAGGTAGGTGCCACCAAAGTATTGGCTTCCACAGTGGCCTGTATTTCCATTTGAGTAAAACTTCAGAGTTCCACAGGGCACCTCGGAGCTGAAAGGTACACATCACCCAGAAGAGAGGAAGAGTGGGGCTCTGTGTACATTTGAATCCATTAATCACAAAATGGCTATTAGATGAGCTGGCCATGCCCTTGAAAATCTGTAAGCCAACCTTGGAAGGAAAGACTGGGCACAAGGCTGAGAGGGTTAAATGAGAGAGCACAGGAAGGAAGACTCAGGTTTTGAAGCTCAGTCCTGGGTGAGTTTCTGCAGCCAGACACTTAGAGAAGCTAATATCAGCATAAGGTGATGAATTTCTGAAGGGAAAATCTCTAAAGATACCAATATGGTTCATCCAGGATGGTAGAAACATGGGCAAATATGCCTTTATTCTTGTACTTTTCAAAATTCTTTAAAACATATACAATGTGACAAATGTCATAATAACTCTACAGGCATTTTAAAGGTTGGAATTCTGTAATTCCAAATGATTGACCTTTGTGGTTGAAAGGAGCAATTGAGTGGCAGTCTGGTTATATCCTATGTAGGCTCTGGAGCCTTCTTCATGGTTTCCTTATATTGTAGTCATTGTTTCGATTGCCTCCGTGGCATGTTGTACGTGTCTATCATTAAGCTTTTCACCCCTCCAGACAGCCCCACCTTAGCATGACTAATCCACTTTGACCTCTATAGATGCTACTGGCACACCTATAATACAATGGTTGCTATTTAATTAAAAGATTATTCATACATTTCCTTGGCCAGGGAGAATATGCCTATAGTGATAGATTGAAACCAAGCTTTAACCAAATTTGAACTATTCAATGCAGTCAGGACACTTGGACAGAAATCTATAGTTAAACAACTCAGTTTCTTGGTATCTCTTTGTTCTCTCTAGACATAAGTTGTCAGAACCACCTTGATCAGATAATTCTGGGGTTAAATAAACTTGTTCAGACATGACTAGTGTAGCTGTCTCTGTAGAACCAAAGCTGCTTTTTTCTTCCTGGGGCAGTTGCCTGAGGCTGTGAATTTCTGGCTGGCAATGGTTTGGTCACCTGTGCTGTTTTAGCCAGCTTCAAGCTGAATCCAGGTAGTGCAAGTCAAAACCATCCTTTAAGCCAGGATACCCAAGACTGTAGCTAGAGTCCTACCTTGGACACCAAATATTGAGAGCTCTCAGGTCTTTAGTTATCTAGAAAATGAGCATGAACATTGCAGGCTACTTAATTACTTTCAACTCACTGTCATGGCCAAATTAGGTTGTCAGTGTTGCAGTCCTCTGAAAATTCAAGTGCTGTATATGTGGACAGGGCTCCTGTCAATAGTGGATGGTTGCATAGTCTAATCACTTTAATCAAGGTCTAACCACACCTCAGAAGGAGAGGGTTTATAACCAGGTGACAACAGCCCACTTAATGCCGTCTCTAGTGTCCAATTTGCCACTTTCCCCTCTTTTTACTCCTATTTAGCCCTGGAAACATTGCAAGTGATTTCCATCTGATTTACAAAAGTAATGGAGCAGAGAGACTATCTGTAAACATAAAGAATACAATGGGAAACATTATGTGTGTATATAAAGAAAGAGAAATAAAACCAAGCGAAAAAACTTTACAACTTGTCTCAAAAGAATTATAAAATTAGTAGATGAAGGGCATGTTGTTACTTTTTTATATTTGCATTTTGCCAATGGAAAGCCTCATAATATTTTTTACTGTACTTGAAGGGTTGGCGCTTCTGCCTGTCACGTGGATTGAAAACAGCCTCCAGAACTGGAGATTGCCAGGGGCTGCCAGTTAGGACAAGGTAGAGGAGCCAGGCTTCCTCAGTATTCTCACCTGGGCTGAGCTGAGCAGGTGCAGGGCATCAGTGCTGATTGTGCTGCTTGTAGTCAGAGTTTAATCAGACTCTCTTGATGGTGCTTTTCTTTGGAAAACATTCTCTAGTCTTCATCCTCCTCATTTGTAGCAGATCTTAAAACTGAAAGCCAAACCAAAACAAAACCAATGTTAATTATGATAAAGCCTCAGGATCCTAACTTCTGCGTTTATTCTTTATTGCTCTAATGTGGTCATTCTCATATGTTGAGATGATTGATGTCTTGATGTTTGAGCTATATCTGAAGGAGTTTTCCTTCTGCCTTGAAAAGTTCATTAGTTTGTTTATCCAGTTTCTATGGATGGAATTACATGCCCCCAAATAAATACACTAAATTAATTCCCGTTGTGACTGTTTTTGGAAACAGGGTTTTTAAGAGGTAATTAAGATTGAATGAGGTCATAAGGATGGACCCCTAATCTGATAGGGTTGATGGCCTGATAAGAAGAGGAACAGAGGGAGAGACATCTCTCTTTCTTTCTGCCATTTGAGGACACAATAAGAGGGAGCCCTCTTCAAGTCAGGAAGAAAACACTTATTCAACACAAAATTGACCATTGACCAGCTTCTTGGTCTTAGACTTTCAGCCTCTAGTACTGTGGGGAAAGAAATTTTTGTTACTTAAACCATGTAGTCTGTGATATTTTGTTATAGCATCCCAAGCCAACAAATACAGTTAAATTACTCAGGGTTGTTTTTTCTTAAGACTTAGCTATTCAATTATAAAGCCATTTCTGTTTCCTAAACAAGGTAATTGCTTCTACCACTCAGAAAAGAAGAGAGTGGATAGTGGTTGATTCTGTAGCTTGTTATCCACAGGGGTCATTTAATTTGACAAAATTCTCCTAGCAATGAATGTCAGCCTACACCTAACACCCTAGCTTGCTGAGTCCTGTTCTTTTGTGCTTTATACTATGGTATAAATTTAGACATCATTAAATCCAGAGATTGGCCAATGTGTTAAAATATAATCTGTAAAACCATGACTCAACCTGGGTGTGGAGGCACACACTTTATAATCCTAGCAACTCCGTGAGACTGAGACAGGAGGATCAAAAGTTCAAGGCCAGCCTTAGCAACTTAGGAGGCCCTCCCTAGCTAACTAGGGAGGCAGTGACTCCAAATAAAATAAAAGTGGTTGGGGATATAGATCAGTGGTAAAGCACCCGAGTTCAATCCCTGGTACAAATACAAAAAATCTTAACTCAAAATTTAGAAACCTAAATAACCATGACTCAGAATCCAGAAACCATATGGAGAGGATTAATAAATAGGACCATCTTTTTTTCTTTTTAAGGAATTTTCATGGCCAAAAAAAAAAAAAAAGCAACAATAAAACCTTACCATAAATAGAATCAAAAGACAAATGACAGGGGTTGGGGTGGTGGCTTAGTGATAGAGTGCTTGCCTAGCATGCATGAGGCACTGGGTTGGATCCTTGGCACCATATAAAAAATAAACTAATGTATCCACCTAAAAACAAACAAACAAACAAAAAAACTAAAGATACACAAATAAATAAATACTTTAAAAAAAGACAAATGACAGACTAGAAATAAGTTTTTGGCCACTTACAGTAATAACCTGATAGAAAATGGGTAAAGTAAATGAATTGGCAATTCACAGGTAAAGAAATGTAAATGTCTTTTAAATATGTGAGAAAATTATCTATATCTCTCATAATAAGAGAAGTGCAAATTTAAATTTTACCAAGATGTCATTTTCACTTACCTGGTAAGCAAAATTCCAAAATTGCAAGCCTCTGGGGTAACAGGTACTCTCGTTGATGGTGGAAGGGCAAATTTAGAGGGAATCTGGGAAATATCTAAAATTGCAAATGTGTATCGTTTTGGACTTATATTTTTATTTTTGAGACTTGATCCTCTGTAGCTTGCAAAAGTGCAAAATAACTTTTTCCAAAGTAATTTATGTGGTACTGTTTATATGAGCAAACAAAATCAATTCAAAGTTCCATCAATGGGAGAGTGCTGAAATAAATTGTGGTATCATCCTAAGATAACACACTGAAATAAAAAGGGAAGAATGACAGCCCTCTCAATGTAGCAAGATGGAAAGTTCTCCAAGGCAGATTGTTCATGAAATAAGCAATAGATGAATATTATGCTTCCTTTTTGAAAATAGGACATTTATACAGACCTAAATGAGAACTAGAAGGTTTACAAGATCATCAGAGACTATGGAGGTGGGAGGACATGGGAGCAAAGGAAGGGAAGAAGATGTCTGATTCCACATTTTTCTCAAAATAATTTTTGTTTTTGAACCATGCAAATATATTACTTATTCACAATTAAAAATAAATAAACAACCGGGAATCCAGAATTCTCTGTGCTTCTTTGTTCTATTTTTTGAGGGCAGAATTTCTTCATTTGACTATTTTTGGTAACTTCAGAGTAGTAACTTTACTTGGTAGTTTAAAAGAAGACATGTAGAAGAGTCGGCACATGCTCTGAAAGTATAATATTTAAAAGAGGTTTTACCAAGAACCTGGAAAATAGAATCCCAAGACACTTGCTATAAATGATTTAAGTTTTTATCTGTGACATGGCATAGTAGGAATAGCACAGGCCTTAGACATGTGTTCGAAGACATTTGTATTCATGATGTAAAACTCACATTTCCGAGCTTTGTGATCTTGGATGAATACTTTCACTTCCAGAAGCTTCCGTTATTACTCTTAGAAATGGTAACAGCAGTACTGGCCATGGTAGTTGTAATGAGCATCCATTGGTGCCACCAGGGCTGCAGTCCTGGCATTGGTAAAATTGTCACAGATGGTAGCTATTATTAGATGATTTCTATATTTATTGTTAGTGGGAAAATTCTACAAAGTCAGTAGGTACTTAAGAAAAGAAAGACATTCTACAAAGGTCAGTAACATGTCGCCTATCTGGAATTTCACTGTCTCTAGTTTCACTGTCAGCAGGCAGAACATAGAAACAGGAAGAAGTAAATAATGGGTCTTGATAGCTAAATGGATTCCACAAGCATTTATATGAAGATATGAGCACTTGACTCCTAGAAGAATCATTTTAAAGCCTCCCTAAAGCCTGTTTGCCTTGGATCTCATGGCAATTGGTAAGAGCAGAGAAGGGGATGATAGAGTTGGTTATCCTACCTGTGAAAGTGACAGATCCTGGCTTGAGAAAAGAGCTATAGAAAGCAAACACAAGCACCTAGAGCATAGCAGTTGAGATCTTCGCTCTGGAAACACATATTTATAGCCCCTATTAATTGTGAAGATTTTGCTGGATTAGATAGATCACATTCCTAAGTCTTTCAATAGATTTGCACAGGTGGAGAAGAATAGACTTTCACAAAAATTAGATAAAATAAAAATTAACATTGATATTTAAATACATTGATGCTTATAAAACTTATCTCTCTTGAATTATTGATTCCCTGCATTTTTTTATGAACAGCTGAACTTTCACTGTATTCCAAACCCAAGGGCTCATTAGAAACAGAAACTCTGATGAAAACGTTGGGGATGAGATGAATAAAAGCATTTAAATATAACTTGAAACAAGAAAGCTTCACAATGAAAAGGATATTGTTCTTACATGCTCGTGCAAACCCTAGTAAACAAACAGAACCAAATTACCTGTCCTGCCTTTGCTTTTAGGTCTAGGCTGTAATATTTTCCAACAGGCTCTCTACTCAAGTTATTGTGACTTGTTCAGATTTTGAGAAATCAGGGAGATGAGCAGTGATTTTTACAACTTGAACCTTGCTTTAAAGGGAAACACTTCATTTGTTGTGTGTGTCTTAGTAAATGGCACTCTTTTGGACCAATGGGACACAGATCCTAACTCCTATTGAGCTTGTTTACAGGCACACAGGCATGATGCGGGGAGGTTTTCCCCCCAAACTTTGCTGCCATTCATCTGGGATAACTATACCTTTCCCCAGCAATAAAACCATAAGATATTCTGCCATACTTCTCAAAAATCAGTAAGCTGTGTAGGCATCCTCTGCAGAGCATATTTTGTGGATGTCATATGTAGTTATGTTCTTCTGGGTCAATATTCCTCCTTTATTATGTGGAGAGCCTCAGCAACTAGGCAAGCAGTTATATCACTGTTGTGGCTACTAACTGGAGACATTTCAGGACCAGATCCAAGAGATTTGTTTATGAAAAGTGACCAGTTACTTGCTGTATGATTCTTATTGTCGTACTGACCAAAAAAATAATGACAAATCAAATCATGCATGTAGATTAAATTCCACTTCAAGAACAAAGTACTGATCCATATTCTATGGATTTCTTGAGTGCATGGGTGGGGTGGGGGTTTTGGTGGTGAGTAGGGCAAGGAAAATGTACCAGAATCATCGGAGGACTTATTTAAAATATTCTTGCACATATTTATATCCTCCTCATTATCTCCAATTCATTTAAGTATGTTATTATAAGGAAGTTTTGTATAGTTGAAAAATTGGACACATACTTTTGACTATGGATTAGGCTTTTTCTCTGTGATGTACAGTCAAGTTGATATTACACTTTAGAAATGAACTCCATGAGGTCATCCATACCCTCTTTCTTATTCCCTTATGATAATGTTGCATATCTTCATGAGAAAAAAAATGGTACACTAAAGGAACACTGTTATGTGTGCTATATGAGACTGTGGACATGAAAACATCATCCCATGCCTCAGTTTCTTATTTATGGTAAATGGAGAGAGTAAAAACTTAATTGTTCTTACTGATATAATAGTTATTGGGTGAGAGGGTTAGAGTGTGATTAAGACAGAAGAATACTTAGAGGTCCAACCAGAAATCAAATTGGACAAACCAAGGGGGTTTAGCTGAACATAATCTGGGCTACAAATAAGTGAACATTCCTTCCTGTTTCTCTATGTGTTCAGGGATAAACCGTGAAATCAGCAGCACATAAGAGACTTGGATATTACCAATGTGGGAGTAAACTTTGGGTCAAAATTAAGAGAACAGATTTTGAGACACTCCAAGTAAAACATGTTAAGAAAAAGAGAAGGCAAGATGGACTAATATGATGAAAGAGGTGTCATTTGATTTAGGACTTGAAGGCAGCAAGGTAGCAAGAAAGTGGGTGCATTTTCAGAACTTCATGGATGGAGGTGGCAGGCTGAATTGGAAGTCCTAAGTTATCATTTATTATGCTAGAATATCATTATTTATGCTAGAACTCAGAGCCAACTCTTCCCCAAAACATAAAGAAAATGCAGCCATTGCTGCGTCAAGGAGGGAGTCTTTTTGTGTGAGGTTACAGTGTAAGTTACGTGCATGCTCCCATGTAATTTGTGTCTGGAGGAAGCAGCACCTGAGGCTGTGTCAGGATTCTGTGTTGTAATTTCTGAACTCTCGTCACATCAAATGCAATTTCATGTACATCAGGAGAAACTCAGCTCCCATTTATAGGTGGGTTGAAAACCTAGGAAGCTCTGATAACATCAGCAGGTGGGATGAATAGGTAGACCTGAAATAAGGGGTTGGAGGAACAGGGCTGTGTGGGAAAGCAGAGTGGGGACCATCACTGAACACTAGCTCTCTTAAACTATTTCCCCAAGGCAAGGCCCCTGTTGCACAGCCCTGAACCACCCACCTGGAAAGCTGGGAAGTCTGTGCCCCCTCCTACTCACCCCTCCCCCAACCATCAATGCCTTCCCTTAAATGTCGACAGAAGTTGAGGCTGGGCTGGTGTGATAAATACTACGCTGTCTGAAGCACACCTCCATCACTCCACGGTCTTCCCATTTTTCTTAGATGCTGAGAAAATGCTTTTCACAGCTATGATGACACAGCCAGAAATATCACCTTTTGAAGACATCATAACCATGAGATATGACACTCTTTTGGCCGTTAGAAGGTTATTTGCTGTAGCCATTAAATACAGCCCTGTCACTCCCACTCACCTGAGCCAT
This sequence comes from Urocitellus parryii, assembly GCF_045843805.1. Taxonomy (NCBI): domain Eukaryota; kingdom Metazoa; phylum Chordata; class Mammalia; order Rodentia; family Sciuridae; genus Urocitellus; species Urocitellus parryii. Next base: position 28,476,898 of record NC_135543.1, read on the forward strand.
ATTTCCTCCTTCAATAGATTATCCATAAATATAGGCCCAGGTACAAATAGAAATAATGAACACTCCCAGCTAAAGAAGACATGCAAAGCCAAATTCTGCTGAAGGGCGAGGGAGCAATCCTTTCCTGCAGCAGGCACAGTGTGTCCAGAGGCTTAGAGTTCCCTCAGGGATTCCAGGAGCTCAGGTCGATAGAACTTTAGTTGCCCAATATTGCAGAGCCCGAATCTCCTGAATTCCAAGGATGTTCCAGACTGCCCACTTGGTGGCCCTACCTACTTCATTGACATTTGATAGTTACAAAGAGTTGATAGTTATAGTTTGACTAAAACTTAATTCCAGTTAGTATTGATATTGTTAACAATGCATTTCATTGGTTTAGATGCTACAGTTTTCAAAGGATCAAGCACGGAGGTAAATACTCATTAAATCTAAACAATTTTGTATATTCCAAGCCAAGTTTTATTCAATAGATTGGAATCTGATGAAATGCAGGAAAAAAATGTAGCCAATATATAGCAATTTAGCAACAAACAGGAGCCAACAATTTTCACACTTATACAATAGTGGGGGAAGAATGCCATAATTAAAGGAAGAGATTTCATTCTACCGGTAACTAGATATACCTGAGATTGATAGGATTTACCTGGGCTCTGGGAAAGGATGATCTACAAAGAGTCTTTTCTCAGTTCTAGCAAATGAACTCTCCTAGGAGTAGATGATGAGACAGCAGGGAAATTCCTGACATAGATGGAAATATTTGCTGGAAGATAAGGTGAGATCTGAATTGCTCACTAAGCTTCTCACATGGAAGGAACTAGCCCTGGGAAAATGAAACATGAGAAATAATTTGTAGATTTGTGTACTACTGTGATATGACCATTCTTGGTCATTCCCAAGAATGATCTGCAAATCCAAAAAGTATTGTTCACAAGTGCTTGTGCCCCCTATATATATGCCTATAAATGCTCTTGCAAGAAGGAAGGAAGGGAGAGAGGTAGAGAATGGTTTGGGATCTGGCCTTTAACTTGCTAGGATTAGAAAGGAGCTACATACAGCAAGCAGTGCGGAAACGAACTTAGTCAGCATGATTTTGACCTTGGACTGTCTGTAGCTGGGAAAATCCTTTTGCAAGGTATAGTAATTCTTCTTAGTTCCCTGCTCAAAGCCCTCCAATGGCTTTCCATTATCTTGAGAATAAAATGCCAAGTCCTCATCACAGCCTAGAGGACCCTTCCAGATCTGGCTGTGGTTAACATTTACTATTTTTCATTGCTTTGGTTCACTCCATCCAGGCTGGACTTCTTGCTGCTCTTCAAAGATGCTTCCTATGTTTCTGGTCCAGACTCTTTTCCTTTGATGTTCCCGTCTAGAACATATTCTTCGAGGCATTCACGTGGATCCCTCCCTCACTCCATTATGGTCTTTTCTCAAAGGTCACCTCCTCAGGGAGCCACTCTGTGACCACCTTCCTGAGATTATCCTCTTGCCCCTTGTCCTCTATGGCCCATTGTCTTATTTTATTATGCTGCAAAGTAATTAGCACAACCTGACATTCTACAGTCCTGTGCATCTATTTATATTTGGTTAGCTTCTCTATGTCCAAAACAGTGATATTTACTCCACAAAGAGATGTGTTTTATTTTGTTCTTAGTTATAAGTCTGGTACATAATAATTATAGATTAAATATTTGTTGAATGAATAAATAGCAGAAGTGCGTGTCTTGGCTTCCTTGTTTATTTGCTTATTAATTAAGTCATGATTACCTCTCTACATTTACAACACAACCTGAAAGCTGGAACATTAGCAGATACTATCATCTGTCTAAGTTGGCTCTTCCTCCATCACACACAATGTCCCCACATCCATCCAATATAATACTTATTCTGAATTTTAGGTTTTAATTCCCTTCCTTTTAAAGTGTAGATGCATCATATAGACATGTGGTCTACACTTATATATTATTTAGAAGACAATGTTTCATTTTATTTGATTTTGGAGGCCATTTAAGAGGAACATCATGCTGTATGTAATCTTCTGGAACTTTTCTCTTTTTATTCAATTTTATGCTTTTAAGATTCAATGGTATTTTGATATTATTTTATTTTTATGTTTTATTATTTTGATGTCTTATCCATCCATTTTCACGGTGTGTAGTTGTTTGTATTCTGGTTTTTTTTTAGATTTTTTTCAAAATGGACACATATCTTTATTTATTTTATTTATTTTTATGTGGTGCTGAGGATCGAACCCAGTGACTGACATGTGTGAGGCAAGCACTCTACCACTGTGCTATAACCCCAGTCCCCTGTATTCCATTTTGTGACTGTACTGCAGCTTATTTTCACAGACTTCAAGTGAGCTCAGGTGGTCTTCACTCAAGAGTTGAGGATATCTGACACTGTCATTAAGAAATGTATTCGAAGCCACTGACATAGTGGGAATCAGGGCTCAGATTGTCTACTGAGGATCCCTTTCAATTCATAGAGACCTGTTAGGGGTATCTTGAGTGCAGTGCTCCATGTTCAGTTAAAACCTGAGTATGTTCTGCTATTTCTTTCCTCTTTTTCTCTGAGGCAGCCTCTCCCAGTCTTTAAGAGCTGAGCTCGCTTTGTCTTTCCCACCTGTATGCCTAGTTCCAGTTAAGTTCCCAGAGCAAACACAGTAGAGGAAGAAGTATACTAATGATCTCGGCTGGTGGGATTTTAAATGAAGTCCCCTGAGCAGTCAGTGTAAGAACATGGGTCGCCAGACTGACTCAACATCGCTATTGCCAGCTCCCTCCTCTGTCCCGCTGGCTCAATTCCACAGTCATGGTTCTTTCTTTGAGAGCTAAACTGTCATCCAGTCCAGGATTCTGGTTTTCCTTTAGCAATAGTCCCTGTTCATGAAAAGCAACTCTGCTGGTAGTTGTGCCTTGACCTTCCCAGGGTTGTTCTTTGAATTGTGAAACCATCTCCTGTCAACTTGACTGCCAAGCCCTGGTGGCATGGGGATTCTCGACTCTGGCACCCTGCTTACTGGTCAGAACTCTGGGGCAGATCATTCTTGAACTCCTGCCAGAGACCACTGGACTTATGGAAACAGGCTCTGCCTTCGAGCCAAGCCGCATATGGGCAGTCATTCTCTTATACAGGCAGGATAGATTTTCTGAATTTGTGAAATAAATAGATGAAATTAAGAGTGGACTTTGTGACTCATGACCAGCAAACCTGAAATTCGTTTCCATGGGGTGTAAAACTCAAGTGGTGTGATCAAAAAATGATTATATGTAATATTGACCTAACTTTTTGATACAGAGTCACACATTGCTGGAGAAAGTGTATGTTGGTGTAAGACTTTGGAAAGCAATTTTATAGTAGGTATTCTGTAGACCTTCATGGGTTTTGGTCCTATGAAGCCACTTGTGGAAACATATCATAAGGAGATAATTTTAAATACAGAGGAACTTTATACAAAAAAGATATTCACTGCCATATTGCATCACTACAAAAAATGTAACAATTAAAATGTCTTTTAGGGTAATATAAAAATTAATCATGGTACTTCCATTGGAAGAATACTGATAATCTTAAAGCATTTATGTTAACTTTGAAAAAATATTGGCATTATAATGTCATATGACAGAGTAAAATCATATGTATTACATAATAAGGGTATAGTACTTCTCCCATTATTTATCTGAACCTCAGATTGGTAGAAATCAATTCTCTTAAAACTTTAAAGTGGTGGAATTATAGCTGTCTTCTAGTTTTGTAGGTTTTCCAAGTCATCCGTAGGAATATGTGTCACTTTTATAGGAAGAAAAAAGTAACCAAACTAAAATAAATCAAACATGACACCTTGTCAATTATGAACACAAATAAAAGATACACGGTAAAGAGTGGAAAAATCAGCCTCAAAGAGCTTTAAACAGCTTCTTTCCCTGCACAGGGCTCTCAACCTGAAGAGATCAGAGGAGGGAAGCCCTTTCTAGCTGCTTGTGAAACATCTGCTTTAGAGATCAAATTCAAGAGTAGGAACAGACCCAAGACATAAAATAATTTACTCCATGGTGAAAGCAGACTTTCAAATCAGGTGGAACCGAGAAATTTTCAGTTAACATGTATAAATGTATTTAGAACAATGTCTGGCCCACAGTGAAACCCACAAAAAATGAGCTATCAATATTGTTGTCATTATTCATTATATGATGTTGACCATCAGTTGAGGAAAATACATAAAGATAAAGCTCTAAACAGTAGATCTTATGTGAAAACAAATTCCAAATAGACTAGAAATACAAATGCCACAAAAATCAACCCAAAAATCTATCCAGAAGAAAATGCAGGGCAGCGAAGTCCTTTCTCAGCACAATATTCAAGGTAGAGTTCTTTAGGAATAAAATGATCATTTTAACCATAAGCAATCAAAATTTTTGATAGATATAGAAGTTAAGGGAAATGGCAATTTGGAGTAAACATTTACAAAAATGGCCATTTTATTCAGTTCCTTAATTTTTAGACTATCATACTTATTTTACTTTTTTCTTTATTACAAAGATTTAAAACCTTATTAAGAAAGTACTCTTTCAAATCTATAATAAAATGAAGGAAAAGATAAACACAGAAAAACACAGACATTATATATGTGTATTTACACATGCACATATAATAACACACACACACACACATATATATATATACATATATAATATGTATATAATGCATATATATGTAGACTTTTATTTTTATTAGTAATTACAGAAATGTGAATTAAGACAACATGAAACATTATACATTTTTTCTCAATTGAATGGGCAAATATGAAAACAAAGATAATGCATGATTTTTTTAGATTAGGTTTGTGCATTGTTTTTGTGGAATTTAACAGAACACTCTCCTGGAAAATTATTGTTGCTATTAAAATTATGGAGGCCAACTTGTTTTGCCTAATGCTTCTGAGAAATGCACTAGTTTTTTAAATAATAGGAAATAGGGAACCAGCAATATGGATTCCAATGAAAACATGGTACAGAACTTCTAGTGGGTGATATTTTTCTGTTTTAGTTCATAAGAAAAAGATATTAGGCTGGTGTGGTGGCTTATGCCTGGAATTCCAGTGACTGACTTGGGAGGCTGAAGCAGGAGGATTGCAAATTGAAGGTCAGCCTCAGCAACTTAGTGAGATCCTATCTCAAAAATAAAAATAAAAAAGGACTGGTACTGTAGCTCAGTAGGAAAACCCCTAGGTTAAATCCTCAGTAACTAACACACACACACACACACACACACACACACAATATTAGTTTATATATTAGAATCTTCATTAATATACATGCAATATTTCAGTTAATTAACTTCTGATGAACCATCTAGTCCTAAAAATCAAGCATCTAATTAAATTAAAATCAAATAATTAAATTTAATAGAAACATAGAAGGATTGTGGTATGCTCCAAATCTTCCTCCCCAAAATGAATGTTAGAGTATGGCTCATGATTAAGAAAAATACACACAGATATGAATGTAAATTAGTAAAAGCTTGTGAGAGAGTGTTTGGCAATATGTAAAGTACTTAAAATTGTAAATAGGCTTTGACAGAGACATCTCATTTTCAGAAGTTTGTCTTAAAAGATAATCAGACAAGTGTTCAAAGATGTTTGTATAAGGGCATTTATAGAAATGTTGTTTCTAATATTCATGAGAAATGCATTAGTTTTTTTTTAGTAATAGGAAATCGGGAACCAGCAATACAGATTCCAATGAAAACATGGTACAGAACTTCTAGTGGGTGATATTTTTCTGTTTTATTTCATAAGAAAAAACATATTAAGCCTGGTATAGTAGCTCATGTTGTTTAATAATATTAAAACATTAGAAGTAAACTAAACATTCCATAGTGGGGAATTAGTTTTAAATTTATGTTATGTAAGCCCCAGAAGACAGATCTTCCTTGTGCATTGACCCTGAAGAATGAAAAATAAAAGTGGATGTGGGGGATGAGATAGGAATTTGGGGTTACAGAGAAAGACAGAGTCTCAAAAGAGAAGTGCCCATGGACATGGAAATACAGGAGGTGCCCCAGAATCTTTGAAATACAGAACAAGCCTTCCAGGTCCCTTCTCAGCCTTTGGGCTAAGATGGGGTGTAAAGCAGGCCCTCCTGAGCAGCCCAGCCCGGTCCAGGCCCTCAGCCCACACCTTGGCCCAAGCCATGGTCCATGCCCTTGCCTGCAGGGAGTAACAGGAGGGCAATGTGCAAGCACTGGAGAAACTGACATAATGTGTAACTCTGCCTTGACTCCTCTTCAAGTCTAGTCTTACCCCTAACTGCTGTCCCAAGACCAACTGGTTGCTGTCTGTCCCTCTGGAAGACAGCCCTGGGTCCCCTTGAATATGTATTCCTTGCTTTACCTGCAAAGCTTCTCCCTCTCAAGAGAGCCAACATCTCCTTTGAATTCGTATTTCTTACTCTATGCCAAAAGACATCTCTCCTCTGGGACAGCCACATTCTCCCTTTAATGTGTGTCTGCTCCCCTAAATAAACCTGTGTTTGCAAAACAAATGTATGCTATGTGGAGTACCATGTACTATGCAGCGTGAACCTTTAAGTATTTGACTTCAGATTCTACAATACAGTATATTCAATATAATTTTTAGACAGAAAATTATGCACATGTATGTGTGTACAATCACACCTAAGTAGAATCAACTCCAGGAAAAAAAATCATCAATAGACAGTGTCTACTTCTAAATGTGTAATTAACTTTTTTCTTTTTTTCTTTTTATGTTCTTTTAAATGAGTATTATTTATTCACCTTCAAAATCACCTGATTTTCATCTCAGCTACGACCTTTGTTCAAATCACTGTCACCTTTTACTTGATATCATCCTTTGTATCTCTTCAAAAACAGACCTCCGGATAGGAAGTGGAGAGACATTAACTGATTTGGGGGATTATCCCCTAAAGCAAAAAGTCCAGGAAGAGAGATTAGCATATGTGGATAAGCAGGCTACCTCCACGTGCACCTGGGTCCCCACCGCTGTGCTCTCTGAGAATGAGCCTCAGTATTGCCCACTGAGGTACAAGAGTGCAGTAGCATTTATCCAACAGGTCTCCTCTATTAGGCAAAGGGGTGCCCCAGGGCATGCTGCTGTGTGTGGGGACTGAGCAGACTGGCCCAGGAGGCAAATCCTTAGGCAGAGAAGCAGAGAGCTGCTATGCTTGGAACTGGAGGCTGTTGGGACTCCCCATCCATTACAGTGGTGGCTGAACCCCCACGGATGTGACGCAGCATCGACTGCCTAGGATGCCTGGTATTTCTGGATTTTTGTTACAGCATCTCGAAATGTTCACCCACTTTCCACCCTTATCCTCATAGAGCATATTCTCAGCATAGTCACCAGAGCAAAAATTTAAACCTAAAGTCCTGTCATGCCATGTCTTCACTCAAACCTCATATGACTCACAAAACAAACAAATGAGTAAGCAACATATGGTATGAACTAAACCTGAAAACCCTTAAATAGCCCAAAGGCAGTGTTTGACCCAACCCCAGGACTCCTCCCACCAGTCTCTACACTGGCCAACATGTTCCTCAACATGCGCTTGCTCCAGAATCTTGGCCTTGCTGTCCTCTGCCTGAAGCCTCCCACTCTAGACTCATCTTCCCTTCTGTTTTTGTCACTTCCTTCAGGTTTCTGAGCAGGTGATCCTTTTTTCAGAACAGTTTTCCATGACTACTTTGCAGAATAGCAACTCTCTGATTTTATCACTATTTCTATTTTATTTTTCTCCATTAAGCTGGTCATCATCTGACAAGCTATAACTTTTTCTTTTCTTTTTAAAAATTTTAATTCTGGTTGCTCTTCTACCAACTGTAGACTGGATTCTTGGTTAGGGCAAATCTTTGCCTTTTGGTCACTGTTGTTGTCATTTCCCTAGTGCCTTGACTATTGCAGTCACCCAGGAAGTGCTCCATTATGGTTAAATGAGGAATGAATGAATAAACGAATAAATAAATGAGCAAAAGACTCCTCATCTTTCAAGGGAATTGTAGAATTAGGTAGAAAACATTTCCCAGAGTTAGGTTTCTTTCTTGATGTTTTCTGCTGTATAGAGCCAGCCCCTTATTAATGCTTCATGACCTTGACCATTTTTTTTTCAGTCCTACTGGTTTCTGTGCAGCTGACACTCTGGAGCATCTTTGGGGTCTGCTTAGGTATATAGTGTGTGCCTGTGTTCACCTGGTGGTTGAGTAACAATATCTCCAGGCTGGCTGTTCCCAGGCCTGTTAGCACTCTGGAATTAAAGGTGGATAGGAGCTCCAGTCAAGATGACCTGCTCTAGGCAATCAGTTCCCACAGGGCAGGGTCAGTTTCTCAGTCCTCTCTTGGAACAAGTCCTGATTGAATCTGTTTGTCCCCTTGTTAGGCCAAGGGAATGAACCGGGTATGCTGGCACCTAGCCTCATCGTCCAGACTTCTTGACAGCACACCCTCCCAGGAGCCAAGACAAAATCATCCTTCCATCAGCACCTTTCCCAGTTTTGCTGGTCCTGGATTCCTGCCCCAGCCTCCACCCTGCCTCACTGCTGTGGCTGCTTATGAAACATGCGGTCCACCCACAGCCCTCTTCTTCCATGACTCACCTGAATTAATAACAAGGCTCCACACTGAGAAGTGATAATATCTTCTTGCCAAAGAATGTGGACTGTTTGGAAATATGCCTGGGCAATCCATCCTTAGCACCCAGAGACACCAGAGTTCACTCATTTATCCAGGAGAGGAAAATGAATTTGGGGTTGAAAGTTTGCAATGAACCTCATGGAAGAGAATGGCAGAGTTGAAATTTCTGTTTAAATCAGTGGCATTTAATCCTATTTGGTGACATGCACTTCTATTTGGATCTGTTCCATTTCATCTCATCCCATTCCATAGGTAATAAATGCACAGTTAAGTACACATGGCTTTGGTGTCAAAATCCATTTTCTGATATATTCTATTACACATTAGTTTTAATCTGAAGTTATGAGACTGAATTTTCAAGAGATGGCTAGTATAATTTGTTTCTTTCTCTACCTCTTATACTGAATACTGCTTTTAGCATGAATCATATCAAAATGCTAGAAAAAGGTATTTCTGCACTTGTAACTTAAGTGTGCCTAAATGACATAAGGAGGCCTGTGTTTAATGACAAGTGTTCAAGTGTCTTCCTCAAATACCCAAGTGGAAAACGATCAGTGGATTTCTACATAGAAATAATTTCGGGTTGTAAAGTCATTTCATGAATTTTGTTATGCCTGATCCCCTAAAGGGATTCCATTTAGCTAATATGCTAATGTTTCCAGAGTCTATGTTGTTTGTGGCAATTAATAAAATGTGAATCTGTGTATTTAAGAATAAACTTTTTTTTTTCTCAATGCAGATTCAAAACCACAAATACTATACCTCACAATACTAAATCATCAATATATTTTAAAATATTATCTACATTATTACAATTTTTTTCTTAATATCATTCAAATACTTTTTGCCTGACCCTTACTTACCCTTTGCATAGAATGCCCTTCACTCCTACCTAGAGCTATGTGTGAAGATTGTCCTTGAGTGTTTGAGACATACAGCATGAATCAGATGCAGGTTTTGCTTTTACAATAGCTAATTCCTCTCTCTTCTCAGAGACATGCTTTATTGCATCCACAAAAGCCACTTTGTATAGAGTTCACAGCTAATAATAAAACAAACTGCCAATTACTATATGCTTATTTTATGCCAAGCATTTTGCTAAGTACTTTGCATGTATTATATAACTTCGTTCTCACAACATCCCTGGGAAGCAAATATTATGCTCCTGTAGGAGATCAAACAACTAAGGGATTCTACTTATTTGATTTTGTCAGTGGAACCTGAATTCTATCTTTCCACATTCTTATATAGCTGTGTAAATGTGGTCTGCACTTATTTGTTTTGTGTATTTATTGAAAACATCTGTGATTCCCTACTCTATACAAGAAGATGAACCAGAAGCTGTGCTAGGAACTGCAGGAATCAGAGAGGAATAAGATTCAAACTCTTCCCCCTGGGATTTTAACATAGTTGTACATATTCTTAGGTGATACGAATTTCCAAAATAGTGGCATCCTAAAATCTTAGTGGCTTAATGCAAGATAAGTCAATTTCTTCTCATCATAGTGTTTCTTGGCTGATCTTCCTCCTGGGGATTTTGGGATCTTAATTCCTTTCATTTTGTGGGTTTTCTGCTCTTAGTGCTCTTCTCTTTTGAATGGTCATTCAGGAGAGATGGACCAAGCTGGGCCATGGCACACATAATTCTATTCAGTTAGTCAGAACTCAGAGCATAGCCCTGTTTAATTTTCAAGGACAGCTGGACAGTGTAATCTAACTGTGTGCAGAATCAGAAATGGGAAATAAATAGTAAGCACACAGCCATCTTGAAATGGGCTAGCCCCTTTGGACATCTAATAGACATGGAGTCCTCTATAAAGCACAGACAAGAAAAGACACAAGCAACATTGAAAACCAGCAGGTTGTGTTATAGATGAAGAAACCACCTTTAGGAAAGATGCATTTTTTTGTTGTTCCAATGCCTCTGACATTCAGGAAGAAAAGTGAAGCCTATCTTGCTTCCAGTAAACTTACTGAAAGCAGAATTCAGAATTAATGAAATATTTTAAAAGTCATTCATTCTTATATATCATAATATTGCAGCATTCTGCAAGCCTGTAACTAAAGGGTTAAGCATTCATTATATGAGAGATTGGATCAAAATTAAAAGCCTCTGGAAAATTCAATCATTTGGGCTAGTAATTCAAAAATAGGAGACTACTATTTCTTTGTTTTGCCTCCATAAATCCAAAGTGCTCCCCCTGCTAGATTTCCTAAATATCTGCATTAGTCATTTGTTTGTATTTAGGCAGACAACAGACTTTAGAAGATAAAACTTGAATAGATTACAATGTAAAATTACATTATAAAGGGGAAAGAATCTTACCAAATGATCTGTAAATCACATATTCTTGCTTTAGAAGTAATGTGATCCAGTTGACAGGTTACATATTACCAGTTGACAACTTGGTTGAGTTCCTATTCAGGATGCTGGGGATCCCTGTGGGTAGTACATGGGTTCAAGTAGTTGTGAGTAGACTTGATTAGGTAAAGGGAACTTGGCATTTCTCTGAGAATGTTCCTAGAGATGGATCTACTATTTTTTTGAAAGACTACATAAACAGTAGAAAGAATACAAATTTCAAAGTTGGTAGGTTTTACTTGCAGACCAAACCTGCCATTTATGAGCTATATAACTCTAAGCAAGTTACCTAACCTCCTTTAGCTCATTTTTTTTCCTCATCTATAAAATGTGGGATAATGATGACACATTCTTCATAGCATTATTAGAAGGATCACATAGACTAATGAATGGGAAAGTGCTTTTCAAATGGCAAAGTAGTTTCAAATGTAAGTTGTTATTATAATTGACCCTCAATAAGTGCTCTTTGATAATATGGTAAGTGTCCAATCTCATTCTCCTTCCCTGAAGGATTATGGATGTGGGGCTTCAATCCCATAGGAATAGCACTTTCTGTTAGTACCCTCTCTTCACTACCTTAGAAGATTGTTGGCAAAGTGGTTGGAGGAGTTGCCTTCTACTGTACTCTCTAGGCAATATTTCACTAGCCCAGAACTTTGTTCTGATATGGATGATGTCCTCAATATGTCTAAATGGAAAGAATATTGAACCCATAGCTTTAACACATGCTCCCCTTTCTTTATTATTTTGTTCGTACATTTGTTAATTCATCAAATATCATTGAGTGTCTATGACCTAACAGGCACTGTGCTAACCTTCCCTAACAGTGTATGTGGACATCTTAATTCGCCCTCTCCTATGGAACCCAGCATCTCTTCATCTCTTACTACATCAGGTGACTCAACTGTACATGGGGATCAGTCCTGCCTTGTCTTCCTCATACCTCCTTTTTATAAGAAAATAGCTTGGAGAATGTGGTGCAGAAATGAAAGGGCTGGAAAATTATGAGGTGCTGGTGTATTAATTGAAGTTCTTGAATAGCCATTGGCATGTGGCAAAGCTACTGTACTCAGGCATGAACGGCAGCCACAAAGGAAAACTGAGTGGACAGCAAAGGAAATGTGTTATGGTTTAATGACATTCTGTGGAATACCAATAACTAAATCCAAAATCTTTTATGGCTGATATGAAGTAGAGGCCATGAAAAAAGATGAGAAAGTGAATTCAAGGACAGCAAAGTAGGTGTGGGGAAAAAATGGGAGTAGTGTCTGGGTAGAGTGTTTAATATCCTGCCCTAGAGGAGTGGGCAGGTAGGCAAGATTTGTATGATGAATACTATGGGAACCTCCATATGGAGTAACAATGCAAAATTAGTCTCGGTGGTAACAGTAGTTAGCATTTATACCATACTTTGTTTTCAAAGCACTTTACAATGGTTAATTTGTTAATTATATCCCTGAGAATTAGGTCAGCATCATTATTTCCCTTTCACTCCATCAGTCCCCTCCGCTCCTCCTCAGCTAGCTGAGGCCCTTAGTCATCAAGTCAAACATTCAGCCATCCATTGGGTGTGTCTCCATGAAACAATGTGTTATCCTTAAAGGGCAGACATATGAATGGGCAAATGATTCTTATTTGTCCTTTTTAATGCTAAGCCCAATCTTATTTATCAGACCTTAGCCTGTGGAGAAACTAGTTTGAATAGTTTTAATGCCTCACTTTCATGCTCTTCCTTTGCTTTGTAAGAGGTACACAATTATTCTCATACTACATGGACTATTAGAAAAACCCTAGGATACATGTCCAGGAAAGGTGCATGCTACTTCTTAGGCATGATAATTTTGGTTTTGACAAGTCACCCAAGCTTTCTAAGTTTCAGACTTCACTTTTGTGAAATGTTAATAATAATACCTACACTGCTTTCCTCCCTGGTGATTTTTCAGAGTGACACAAACATCATAATTTAAAGCAGAATGTGTGGGTGAATTTAATATTATACACTAGACTTATAGGTTAACAAGTTTTTCTGGCATTAATCAAAAGATGTCAACTACACAGTGCCACCATCTCTTCTCTTATACCTATGGCTGACATTGCTAATGGATGGCACCATTCTTCATTTTTATTTTTTTCTCCCCCTAAGCTAGGCCTAAGCTTCAGAATCCTTCTCACCATATCTCTCCTAGCCACCACTACTGACTGACTGCAGTTGGTACAGACAAGGAAAAAAGTTGCTAAATGGAAATCTAAATATTTTATGCTCTTTCTATTTATGTTACCTTGATTAAGTTCAATCTATCTATCTATCTATCTATCTATCTATCTATCTATCTATCAATCAATCAAAAGAAGTTTTAGAAAGTACACGGTGTTGGCCTGGTCTTCTTGTCATTTGCTATTTCTAAAGTGAAAATCTTCTCTAGTTTATCTACATGCTCTGATAAATATTCTCTCAAGAAAAAGAATGAACAGATAGATATCTCAAAGTAATATCAGACAGAGGAGGTGTGAAATTTCAAAAAGAGAAAAATTCTTTTCTTTTTAACTCTTGACATCATCTTGGCTGAAAAGTTATCTTTTAGCTGGTATCCCCAGCCAGGTGAACTCTATGTGAACAAAACACACTCTTGAGTCTAATTGAATTTCATCCAGCTGCTCATGTGACTTAGCCATATTCCAAATATCAACCTGTGTTTTCAGCTTCTGAATGTCTTTCCAGTTTGATTTGAACAATGTAAACTCATTGATAAGCTATCATCCTCACTAATACCTGGTGTGATTGAAGCACTGTGTTTTTTTGTGGAGTGTCTTTTGTGAAATGCTGCACTGAAGAGGAAAGTAGCCATAGTGAGTGCCTGGGAAAATTTTTCATTTGTGTGGGGATCCTGGATAAGGTTTAGGCAGATGAGGCAAAGTAAGTGGAAAGAATAGGATGTAGAATTCATTCTCTAACTTGTGACTTGAGAGTGCATCACATGAAAATGACAATCATTGTGCTAAACTTTCCATAGCAAACTTATGTCACTGTTCTTCTCTTCTAAGTTGTTTCTGTGTTATAGAGGGGAAATGAGAGGTTCCTTTTTCCAGAATCTCCTTTCCTATATGGTTTCAGGAAAGATTTTGTTAGTGATGGCCATTTATATGTCATTTAGAAACAGGCTACTCTTTTTAAATTAATTTTTAATAGGTGCATTATATTTATACATAATAGTAGGATTCACTGTGATATTCATACATGCAGATAGCATAATGTGGTGTGATTCATTTCCCCATATCTCTTCTTTTTCTCCCCTCCTCTCTTCCCCAATCCTCTTCCACTACTCTATTAGTATCTCTTTTATTTTCATAAGGTCCCTTTTCTTTCCTTCTTTTTCTCTACCTTGCACATATGAAAGAAAATCACATACAACTCTTGGCATTCTGAGTGTGGCTCATCTCAATTAGCATGATGTTCTCCAATTTCATTCATTCTCCTGCAAATGATATAATTTCATTCCTCTTTAAGACTGAGTAAGAGTGTGTGTGTGTGTGTGTGTGTGTGTGTGTGTGTGTGTGTCTACCTACCTACCTATCACATTTTCTTTATACATTCATCTCTTGATTGATGTCTAGGTTGGATTCATAGCTTACTGCAATGAATTGTGCTACTCTAAACATGCATATGTATGTATCAGTACATATGTTGATTTTTTACTTTCACTTAGCATACTATAGCTGGGTTATATGGTAATTCCATTTCTAGTCTTTGGGGAAAGCTCTGTTACTGATCTCCATGGTGGTTTTACTGATTTAAAATCCCACCAACAGTGAATAGTGTTCTTTTTGTCCCACATCCTAACCAGCATTTATTATTATTTGTATTCTGGATTACAGGTATTCTGATTGGAGTAAGATGAAATCACTGAGTAGTTTTGATTTGCATTTCCCTGATTTCTAAAGTTGTGGAACACTTTTCATGTATTTTTTGGCCATTTGTATTTCCTCTTTTGAGAATTGGTCTGTTTAGTTCATTTGCCCACCTATTGATTGGGTTATTTTATTGGTGTTAAGTTTTTTTTTTTGAGTTTTAAAATACATATACTGGATATTAATCCTCTGTAGAAGAATAGCTGCAAAGATTATCCCATTCTGTAGACTCTCTTCATGCTCTTGTTTGTTCCCTTTGCTTTCCAGAAACTTTTAAATTTGATGCTATCCCATTTATTAATTCTTGATTTTACTTCCTGAGTTTTAGGGGTTTTGTTGAAAAAGTTGTGCCTGTGCCTTTATGTTGAAGAGTTAGTCTATGTTTTCTTCCAGCAGTTGTAAATTTCAGGCCTAATACCTAGGTCTTTGATTCACTTGGGGTTGACTTTTGCAGAGGGTGAGAGATAAGGATCTAGTTTCATTCTTCTGCATGTTGATATCCAATTTTCCCAGCACCATTTGTTTAAAAGACTGTCTTTCTCCAATGTATGTTCTTAGTGTCTTTGTCAAGGATCAGATGACTCTATCTGTGTGGGTTTGTTCCTGTATCTTCTAGCCTATTCTATGGCTCTACATATAGAAACTGACTACTCTTTGTAAGTAGTTTCAGCCAAAGTGATGAACAGATAAGTAATTCACACCAATTTCTTGGTGTGGTCTGGAGAACCACTTGGTTCAACCTTAAGGAAAAAATATATTTGGTAAAATATTTTCAGGAAATTTTAAGAATTGAAAGAGTTTTCCAGAGAACTCTTGAAACTTTCTGCTTTGGAAGTTAGGGTAAGATCTTCACTATCATCTTCCCCAACCTGTGCTTCTATGTTTTTTTGATAATTAAGCTCCTATTCTGGACTTAAGTTTTTTTACACTGGGAATACAGTGCATTTTATTTCTTTACTGGACTCCAAAAAATAAAGGGCTTTTCTTTAAAAAAAAAAAACAACTGTAAGTGGTTCCTGGGTAATAGAACTTTAAGGATGAACCTGTCGCATGGATTCTCTAGTATGATTAAGTAGAAGGCAGTAGGAACTGAAGTGAAGTGCAAATTGGGCCAAGGAGACCCCATGGTGTTAGTAGCAAAGCCACCATTGACATTGTCACCTCCAATTTCTTGGGTTTGTATACCTAGAGAAGGCAAGACTTTGGGAGGCAAAGTAGCAATAGGAATCCAAATAATAGAACTTTATGGTGGAAATAAAGAATATGAGGAATGTAGAGAGAAGCTGTACCACATAGTATTTGCAAAAAGAAAAACAATACCGGAGTTTTAATTTAATTATTTAAGGAATGGGATAAGTATCAGATATTATGACTTCAACCACTCTCTTTAAGGAATCCATTATTTCTTGGAGCCAGTAGGGCAAATTTTTTTTTTCCTTTTCATTTTGTACCAGGGATTGAACCCAGGGGACTTAGCCACTGTGCCACACTTTAAGCCCTTTTTATCTATCTATCTATCTATCTATCATCTATCTATCTATCTATCTATCTATCTATCTATCTATCTATCTATCTATTATTTTGAGATAGGGTCTTTCTAAGTTGCTGAGTCTGGCTTTGAACTTTTGATACTCCTGCCCCTCCAGCCTCCAGAGCTGCTAGGATTGTAGACACATGCCATCTGGGCTCTCCAGGCAAAATTTCTATAACCCAACCCAAACTACAATCCTGAGGGTGAATGAATTGAAATTCAAATTTAGTGCATATATTTATTAAGTTTCTTATATTACAGTATTAATCAAGTAGGAGCGGCACCTTAGAAATCAACAGAGGGAAAGTTTAATGAATCTGAGGACTTCAAACACTCCAAAGCTTCTAAGGCCTCCCTTGTCAGCAGAAGCAGTACTGTTTCCTCCCCTGCCTGACCACTCTGTAATGAGCTCAGCTCAGACATTCATCTTACAAAGGGAATGGTGATTCTTTTTAAGACAAACCCACAACATTTATTTGCCTTCAGACTCAGAGTCGAATCCTGGTTATATCCAGGAGGATAAGAAAACACAGCTTTTTGTTCTGGAGAAAGTTACACAGACATTGGTATTCAAATATTTTGTCAATTTATAGTGGTTTATGTGTGAGAATAGATTATATTTGTATACACAGGGAATAAAGAATGTAATGTGTAATTGGAGTTGAAAAACTATAACAGAAAATCACCATTTCATAAACAGTCTGACTTAACCTTACAGATTCCAAAATTCTTAAGGAAAGGGAAAGTTTGACCCCTGGAAATACTTGGCTCCACTGTCAACATTTATACTATGAATCTTTCTCCTGCTGTTCCTCAAATTGGCTTGAGGCCATCAGTAAAGGTGAATGCTTTGGGAATACAAGTATTCTGAGTGATTATGGACATCAGAATTGATGCTTATTCTACAGAATTCAAAACACCCCTTTATTCTACAAATGGATAGGTCTACAATTTATTCTGTGAATATATATTCTACAAATAAAAAGGTCAAGCAATGAGTTAGATTTTGTCTTAAGTTCTATCTCTAAATGTGTTTAGTTATGGTCGAAACATCAGGACTTATTTTTTCATGTCCTGAATGTATAATTGGAATAGATACATAGAAAATAATAAAATATTCTATGTTGTTTCCTTGACCTGTGGGAAGATACTTTTGATAGTAATAAAGATGAATTCTCAGTTTATCCCTACCAAGATAGAAAACTAAAATAAAATCACATTCCAGGAATACACATGATTTGGGGAATGAAAATGAATTTTTGTAAACTGAATTATCTGGAAACCCCAAATGTAGCTGTTATTTCAATGTAGTTTTACATTGTTTTTTTTTTCTTTCATTACTTGACCAAACTAACTAAACTGATCTCTGGTATTCAACTATCATTCTGGTGATTGCTTTTATCCTCTACACCTTATAGCAAAGGAACCTATAGCAAAGGAATTCAATAAGCAGTGTACTTTTACTTGGCTTAGATAGTAGTATGCCTTCACTTGTTACATCAGAGTATTTCAACTCTTTGTAACAATTTAGCTCACAGAGACCTTGATTGTCTCACCTGTTACAGAGGACATACCACTCATTACACTGTGCAGCTTGGAAATGATGTTTATGATGTTGAAAATTCCTGGATGTTTTGGTAAGTCATATGCATACTAGAAAGGAGAAGATTAAGCCCATGAAAATTCAGCTATCACCCACTTGAGAAAGTTTGTCTATTAATCTTGGGCATGTTGACATTTCCCTTTCAGGGTAAAGAAAAACTTGCTGTATCTCATACCTTCTACTACTAAAAAGAGACACAACTCCTAGAGGTCTCCATGAATTCTAGAAATAGCATGTACTTTATGACTACAGGAAAACCTGATCCCTTTATCTGCTTCCAGTTTTGAATTTGGCCCAGATAAAAGCAGGACTCTGTAGCAGGCATAAGATTCTCTGCTTCATTGAGCTATAGGATCAAGAAGGTTTACTGGTGTTCAAAATGCCTTTGAAACACAGGGAGTTCTGTATAATCTCAACAGGAGAATCTAAGTCCAAATCCCTCAAGTTTGGAGCAAAGATATTCTGTGTTGTATGCCTAGATATGGTTCTTTTGAAAAGCAGATTCTGTTCTTTACAAGGCCCTGACCTAGAGGATTACTTAATCATGAGAAATCAAGTTTCTATGTGACATGAACTATCCACCTTTCACTGTTTGTATGTGACCCACAAAGACAAAACTCTGGACACACACAGGGACATTCTATCCACAGGAGTGGGATATACAAGTTCAGGCCTGAAAAGTGTCTGAATATATAACTGAAGGGTATGAGCACATGGCTCACTCAGTTACCCTTTACTGCATAGCCAGCCACCCCAAATTCAATGGCTTAAAACTTAACCCCTAGTTTATGTTAAAATTCTCACAATTTGTGGATCAGTTGTGTCATTCTTTTTCTCGGCAAGCTTATTAATTTCTTTTAGGTTTGCTCATGTGTCTGTGGTCACCTGGAAGCTCAGCTTATTGCTGGATGTTTTAGGATGCACTTCCCTATGTGGCTATTGACAGACTATAAGCTTGTGAAATAGAGGAGACTGAACTGTGAGTTTGCCCTCATCCAGGCTTTCTCACATGGTTGGTTCTGAGCCCAAGGACGGCAACAGTAGAAACTTCAAGGATACCTGAGGCCCATCTTCATAACTCAAAGTTAGTTCACCCAAATTATATTTAGTAGCAAAAATAGTAAGAATAATGCAGGTTCAGGAGATGGGAAACAGGATCCATCTCTCCATGGCAAGAGCTTCAATGTGGCCAATTTTAATGATGCATACAGGCTTCTGTGGCACTTATTATTGGTTCAGTGACAGCTCCTCCTAAGAAATATACTTTTTTTTTCATGGCTCTATGAGAAGAACTCTCCTGCTGTCTCCTTAAGGGAAAGGCTGGATCTGTTTTACAGATGGTTCTTCACAATAGGGCAGCACCCTCCAAGAAGTGAATAGCTGAGAAGAGCCACCCAGCTCCTGATAGTACTGAGAACAGAGATCCTCCAAATAGGAGGACTTGAGCATTTTGCTTGTTCACTTTTTTCTAAAGAAAAAATAGTCAGTGGTACTTATATATTCAGGGCTAGTATAGGCGATCACAAACTTAGATGAAAGATTTAGGACATTGGTCATAATAAAGTCTAGGAGGTACTAGTGTGAGGTTTCACGGAATGGGGAGAAAATATGGAGACATTTCTATCACATTTAAATGTTCATGAAAGTAGTGAAGTAGTTCCCAAAGAACTATACTGTTTGTCAGGTAGCCTCTTTCCCCAGAGATCCCAGCCTTTTCTTGATGTTCTCAAGATGATAGACAGGGCTCATGATGGCAGGTGTTGAGGTTATACCAAGAACAACAGCATGAACTTTTATTCATTAAGCATTGATTTTACTATTCTATAGCTGAATACTAAATTTTCTATAGGAAGGACCAGCAATGATGCTTTTAAGTGACACTATTTCTAGGGAGAAGAGACAGTAACTTAGGTCATTAGATTGAACCTCTTCTATCACAAAAAATTTAACAATTTTCTTCTGCACTGGAATAGATACAGCCTAGTTTTTATTGCTTGCCATACCCTCAGTAGTCTTTTCCATATCACCAGTCATGGAATACCCCATCAGGAAAGGATTCAGGATCAACTGAGTTGCTGAATGAGGGTATAGGAAACATGGAATGTGAGGTATAGGAAGGAAATTATTAAACTAGCTCTGGCTACATTATCAGTTGCAAAAAATGAGGACTATGTAGTCATGCATATTTTTCTCCTTGCTTATGAGTTCTCTTCCCCTTTCTGTGGCCTATTTTTAATAAAAGATGTGGTGATTGTAAATAACCCCATAATTCAGGGTTTAAGTTCTACCAATAAAAGTGTGGTCTGAGCTTAAAAACAAAAGGCATTACTGAAAGAGTATATAAAGCTTTTGGGGGGTAGGAAGTAAATAAGACTTTGGTTACATGAAGAATGGTTCTATCTCATTACATCATCATGATGTCAATGTTCTATTTGAAGGTTAAAATTGGGCAAAATGGGTGTGTAATTGTCTATTGTAGACTTGGTATGTGTTGCACACCCTGCTAAGCTGTCTTCTGCATTGCCAAGGAGAAGCTGAAGTCTACCTATGCCAATGTTCTTTTTTGTATTTGGTTTTAATTGCGTATTCACCACTTGCATAAGATTGGAAAGACAAAGAGAAGGAGAGTCTGGAGGCAGTGGCAGCCATGTCTGAGAGTGAGTAAATGTGAGATCCATAGGGATTGAAGGGGAAGTTCCTGAGACACCCTCTTTACTACTGTATTCTTAGAGTGTTGGGTGAAGCTTCATAGAGATTCCCTGTGAATAGGAGGGACTTTTTGGCATGCTTTGGAGAGTTATTGGCTTTGGGGGTTCCAGTTGAACTTGGCTTTCATGAATTTTTCAAACTCTTCTAAAAGTTGGGGGAAATCCCTAACTCCTATCTAAAATCTTCTATACCCAAGTAACTTCTATTTTTCTGGCCAAAAACAATGGGAAGAATTGACAGTGATTTATTTGGACTGGTAATTCCAAATATTGAATAATATGGAAATCTGTTTGTATAATTACCATCCTGTGAGGGAAAAATGCATAATGGTAAACACTCTAAATTTAGCAAGGCTTTCATGAAATGAATTAGTATTTAATCATAATAGGACCCATGAACATTAAAATAGCTTGCATAAAATGTTATTCATGTAGCTTAAGACACATATGGATTCAATGACTCCTTTCAGCTTGCTCTGTCTCCTTAGTTGCCTCCATACCAGCTCCTCCCACAAGGAGAAATGGAAGGTTCTAAATTTGAAGACTGCAGCTGTGGCTCAAGACCATCACTTTTTCAATATGAAGTATGAGATTTAAAAAATATATATATTAGATTTAATTAGTTATACATGACAGCAGAATACATTTATGCACTTTGATATATATATAGATGGGGTATAATTTCTAATTTTTTGATTGTACATGTTGTAGAATCACATTTAGCAAAATGATTTTCTTTGATTATCCGGTTAGGACTAAAGTAAGGACTTTCTTGTTCACAGTAGAATCCCCTTTCCAATAAAAGTCATGCCTAGCCCCAAAGGTAATTAGCCCACAGTTCTTTACTGATAGTTGTTTCTTCTCAAGATGACACTTATGAAATCAATTGAAAGAACTGTTAGATATACACGATTCTGTGTAAATTATTTTCTTCCCAACACTTACCATAACTGAACCAATAGGAGAATGTGGTGGCCCCCATGGAATTGTAAGGACAAAAGTGTCATTTTAGAGCAGCAATCTCTCATTTCACAGTGAAACTTTGTAGGTTAAAGGCAACCTAATGTAGGGGATTCATTTATATCTGCAAAAATAATCATAGTAATGGGATGTAATGCCTTAACTACCAAATACTGGGCATTGGGCTCTTAATTGGAAAAAAAAAAGAAGAAGTATAGTGAGAAAAATTGGAACTTTTTTTCTTTCCTAAAATGTACTTGTCCTAAATTGAAGGTTTGTCCATGATTGATTTTTGTTTTGGAGGGGTATACTAGGAATTGAACTCAGGTCTCTTTATCACTGAACCACATCCTCAAATCTTTTTAATTTTTTATATTTTGAGACAGGGTCTTGCTAAGTTGCTTAGGGCCATTATACCTGATGTACATGATTGATTTTGAGAAGAGATATGGTTCAAAATAAATTATCAACTCAAGACAACTCTACATAGTAAAATACGTCCTTACGCTACTGCCTTTACTAAAACAATGTTTGTCTAGTACCTGCCACATTTTAAGAGGTGTTCCAAGTGCTGGAAGAAGTCTGAAAAGTCCTGGCAGAGAATAAAACAAAGTCTCTACACTCATGAAATTTACATTCTAGTTATGATGTGGAGGTATGAGAAACAAAAGCATTGTCTTGCCTTTGAGGAGCATTAAACATACTTTTTACTGGGGATTGAATCATGCAGAGCTTTATCACTGTATCCCAAGTCCCTTTTTCGAAAAAAAAAAAAATTTATTTCAAGTTAGGGTCTTGCTACATTGCCAAGGCCAAACTTAAATTTGCAATCCTCCTGCCTCAGTCTCTAGAGTAGCTGGAATTATAGGCATGTACCACTGCACCTGGCAAGGAGCTTATAATTTTAAGTGGTTAAATGAATAATATACCTGACCAAAGCAAAATACAAGATCAGACAGAATCGGTTACTAAACTGAATGATGATGACAGGAGAAGACAAATTTTATTTTCTCTGGAAGAAGGTTTTGCAATAGTTTTGTAAGTAAAGCTTATCCAGGATACTTGAGGCATTTCTAGAATGCTACAGGAAGGTAGAAATGCGTTGGCTTTTCTGTTAGCCGTGGCAAAATTCTACATACTGGGGCAAACTGTTTCAAAGTGGAAATCGAATACTTTGCCTACAAATAAGGTATGTTCTCAGTACATTCTACATAAACATTGATTAATGATTTCTATGGGTCATACATTGCAGTTTACCTAAAGTCTAACCTGGTGACCTGGTAGAAGTCTGTCTGGTAAGAGGATGCTTCAAGTGGAACTGGGAAGTCTGAGGCTTCTGTTTGTCTGTCATAGGTGAACAGGGGAGAGAGATCAGGCTCAACAAACAAAGTAAAGACATAAGAGGCCAAGAAGGTATTATCAGACTCTCCAGGCAAGATCTAGGTCCAGGAAATGGAGAATATGTGAGTGCATCTCCAGGATGCAGATGATATTGAAGCTGAGTTGATATTCTTAGTAATTTTAAAAAAAATTGTCCATTCATTCTTCTAGTGACTTAAAATGTACTGGACACTGTACCTACTGCTGTGAGTTCAACTGTGAGTCTGTCACAGTGCCCGCTGCACCATCTGTTGGGAAAAACTGAAGAGAAAGAGTCCGTGACCCTTTACCTCCAAGAGCACCTACAACGGGTGCATGAGCAGGGTGCTGTGGGAGCTCACTGGAGCACACTGCCATTCCTCCTGCTACGTGGGTGGGCCAGGAAGCACAGGTGTGAGTGTCTGTCAACAGAGGCAGCAATAGAGCCCCCAGGTGTTCATGCTTAAGGTTGGGGCCAAGGAAAGGCCTTCAGGATTTTCTTTTGGTAAGTAATTAATATATGTTTCATGTGAAATGCCAAGAACATGAAAAGACTTCGCAGGTGCTAAGTGTTATTATAACATATTAAAATAATGAGAGCCTTGCTCATCTTGCTCGGCCTAGCTTAGGGGTTATTTTCAACATTGCCTGCAGATTGGAATGACCTGGGGAGCATTGAAAACTGCCAGTGCTCAGGCCTATCCCTAAAGATTGGATTTAGTTGACTTGGGATGAAGCCCGAGCAGGAGGAAGTCTAAAGCTCTCCCCAGATGATTCTAATAGATAGGCAGGGTGGAGGTCCAATAGAAGCAACTTCAAGCACTCCCTTCCCTTTATTCTTAGCCTAATCAATTCCTGACACTCAACTTAAGACCCATCTCTTCTGTGAAGTCTTCCCTGCAAGCTCCGATGCATTCATTTACATTGTGGCTGGGGGATGATTTTTCTCTCATCCATCTAATACCCATTTCGAACTTTTATCTCCATAGTGAGTCCCTCAACCACATAAGGTTTAATTCTGATAATAAATTCCATAGTCCATGATAGTCATGATGGTTCTACTTCCACGATTAAACCTTGATTAATACAACACCTGATTAATCATCATCCTGGCTATGCTCTCCCAACATACAGCTGTCCCATAGGGTCTCAAAGCAAAGCATCCATTAAGGTGGCCACAATACTCCATATAACCTTCAGAGAGCTCATTCTGCAGTTATTGGTGCCTAGATATGAGGACTGTGTCTCAGTGAGTGCCAGAGGAGAGTGAGTACTGCTTCAAAACATTAAGAACTTGGCAGCATCTCCTCATTTATAGAGACCCTTGGGGCTTTAGGGATGACCACCAATGACCCATGATCTGCATGAAAGCTTGGGACACTGTGTGAGGAAGCCAAGTGACCAGCAAAAGGAATGTGTTCCCAACAAGCCCCCAGAGAGAGAAAATTACTTTAGAAGAATGATTGAAAATGTGGAAATCAAAGAGACTGGAAGTTTGTTAATGGCAACCTAAGAGATAATTTGAGATGTTCCAAACCAAAGAGAGCCCTCTGTGGAACAGACAACACATTTATTTTCCAGAAGACTTGAGATTTCAAGTCCAGCCTGCCCACAGCCAGAGGAGATTGTGAGGTGTTTACATTTGAACCAATGATATCAGCAGTTGAGGTTTTGAATCCCATCACAGTTTGGGTCAATGCCAACAAATGCTGCTTTGGAAAGTTGGTCTGCAGAACTTGGGGTAATTCAACAGCCCACCCAGATGGAGGTTAGACATAGAAATCCTCACACTTACAAATGGTGGTTTAGTCCATTCGGGCTGCTATAGCAAAATACTTTAGACTGGCTAATTTGTAAACCATAGAACTTTATTGTTTACAACTATGGAGGCTGTGAAGTCCAAGGTCAAGGTGCCAGCAGGTTCAGTGTCTGCTGAGGGCTCTCTCTGCTTCAAAGATGGCACCGTCTTGCTTTGTCCTTACATGGTGAAGATGGTGAACAAGCTCTCTCAGATTTCTCTTCCAAGGGCATGAATTCCATTCACAAGGGTAGAGCCTTGGAGACTTCTGCAACTCCAAAGGCCCCAGTACCATCTTAATACCATTAGTTTCATAGGAATTTTGCAGAGGACACAAACATTCAGGTCATAACACCTTGTTTTCAGGGTAATTAGTCAAATATGTCTTTATTTTGTTAACAAATGTGTCTTTGTGATTTTCTTTTTCCATGCATTTCACGAAAGTATCTGTGTGCAGATTTCTAACTTTACTCAGATTGGACTGATGAGGAAAGTTATTTTGCTCATTTCAGACCACTGGATAGATGGGGACCTGGTTGGTCCCTGAAGTTCTGGGCAATAGCATCATTTCTTCAGACTTTGCAGAGGGAAGCTGAGGGCTGCTGCTCCCTCCCACCCTGTGGGAACCTCACAGCTTCCCTTTCTTCACTCTCCTTCTGAGCCTCCCTGTGGGAAAACTCTCTCCCTTCCTTCCTGGAGCAGAGGAAGAACTATTGCCAAAGTCAGTTCAAAGGATCTGAAGGTGAACCTGAGGTCCCAAACTATGTGCTGACCCCTTCCTCTAACTGCAATTGATCCTTACCCTCCCCTCCCCAAATTATCCCAAACCTGAAAAATATTTCCAAACCCCAGTCCTCCAAGCAGCTGGCTAGTGGACAGCTGCAGTAGGGTGAGCCGGCAGCTGCACCTGGAGGGATTGGGTTACCCTGAGATACTCAGGCTGAAACTTGGAGCTGTCTTCTTTCTGCCTTACATGTAAATAAAGGGAGGGAAATGACTGGGTTCTCTTAAACTGTCAGTTGATATTATGTTTCAACTAGGAGGTTAAATCTTGTAGGTCACCTTCAAATGCTAATCAGCTTCCTGGAATGTGTGATAGGAGGGACTTCCCAGGGTCTATAGCTGCTGCCTGTAGCTGTGGTGGATGATACTAGAGCTCTGATCCTACATTAGGGTGTCTTCTACTTTAGCCCTTTTGGCTTATCCTGAAGATGGTAGAACTCGTTCCTCTTACTTTGGCATTCTGGTGCTTCCATGAGTAGGCACAACTTCTCCAGCTTACCAGCTCCCCAGATAAGTCCCTAGATTCTTGGAGGTGTGTACATGGAAGCAAGCAAAGGTGATCCCTACCGCACCTGACCTGAACTCGGAGAAGCAAAGTCTTCTTAGGGGATGGGACTCACAAAGCCAAAATTAGAAGGTGACAAATCTTGTAAAACAGAACTGGAGCAAGATACCAAAGTTAGTCTACAAAGAAAAAGAGCAAGGAGAGAACTCAGTCAAGGTCTAGACCTTGGGAAACCCCAATTCCAGGGACTGTTGGCATTTCTGGGAGAGCAAAGGCGAGAAGCAGATCTAAGCTTACAAAGAGAAAGTCATGGGAATTAGGTCTGAAGATCTTCTAAAACAATTCTCTTAATAAGTTTCCCCTAGGGCAGGGTTCCCCCAGGGCCTGAGTTCTGTTACCAGAAGGAAGCCTCTCTTTCTGTTTTAAAGGGCCACTTATCAGAATTGTTTACAATTTCCTTTCACAGATTTTTGTTTGTTTGTTTGTTTTCCCTCCCAAACACTGGAGTATTGAGAAAGCTTTGGCTTTGCTTCCCAGAGTTCTGATCTTTAAAGATGATTTTCAAACTCAGTTCCTGTCCCCTTCTACCTGTTAATTTTTACCTGAGCATGTAGCTTAGTACCAAGTGCAGCAGTTAGCCCAAGGTTCAAGCTGACTAATTCAAGTTCACTTAAAACACCAAAGATTAAAAAACCGAATGCTTAATCCTGTGTTCCTTGCCCCTTTTAAATTTATCCCATGTAAAACATCTGTTTGGGGTTGGGGATGTGTCTCAGTGGTAGAGTGCTATGCGTAGCATGCATAAGGCCTGGGGTTTGATTCCCAACTCCAAAAACAAAACAAAACAAAAAATCAAATCAATAAATAAATAGTGTTAAGGGCAGGTAATGAGTTGCTATTCCCCTTTGTACTTGCATTTCAATAGAACATGTACTTTGCTACAAATTTCCCCTCATGCAGGAAGGAAGAACCTGCCCATTTGGCCACCTGTTCAATAGTGTCCTTTAGGCATTGTCTGTTCTACCTCTTAGCACAAGGGCAAAACTGAAGCGAAGGACAGAGTGGCACATGGGACTTCATGAACTTCTCTCGGGCCAATGGAATCAAGGCAGCTGGCAAGTGCTGAATCTGTTTACAGACATGCTGAAAGTTGAGATTAATCTGCAGGATTGGATACAATGTTTGGATCGCTTGCCAAATGTGGGGTAAACTGACTTTAAAGCTGCTGTAAACTCTGGCTTCCACAGAAACTGAAGTTTCTCCCTTTCTCATCTTTTCTGAACTCCTTGGACTTTACAGTTAGTGTTTGGCTTAGAAAGGGATTCAGTGTCTTTTATTATATAGTTTCCATGTCAACCCCAATGCTGCACGGGGAGGGACCTTGTGTTTAAGGGGCAGCCACAAGCAAACAACAGCAATCTGCATGTTTTTGTTTTTCTTTTCTTTTTGTCCCTGGGGTAATTTTGAAGGAGACCATGTTGGTATTTTGAACTTACCCCTCTACTTTTTAATTTCTTTTCCCTTTGTAAGTGCCTCATCTATCATTTTCATGACTTTGTGGTCTTAGGCTGTCCCTCCTTCAAGAAGAAAGTAATCTGATAATCGAGCCTACATTAAGTATTCAGAATTGAGTGCGTTATTCCTTTAAGGGCTATTTAGATTTTAAAAGAGGTTAGAAGAAGAGGGCAATACTTAAACCCTATTTGTCTTCCATGCAAGAAATTTCTTTGACCCAGAATATAAAGTATCAGTTCCCATAAGCCAAGAATACTTTGACCTCTTTAAAAAAGTTCAGCCCTTTCTTGACTGGAGCATTAGTTCATTGTAGCTCAATTCATTCCATTGGTATTACTGCTAAATCAAAGGCACTGATAGATTATCTTTTTTCTTGATAACACAAAAGATTATGGAACTGTGAAGGGATATTGGGATAGGAGAGGCAGGGTTTGCCAAGCGATACAGCAGGATGCCCCCAGAAGTTGGGCATACATTGGTTGTGTAATTATTGATCACCACTACTGATTGATGTTCAAGGTATGATCTGCTCTGAACTCTACTAACACCCTAAAGTCTTCAATCATTTTTAGACATCTGTTCTAGTTAAAAGATAAACTTAAAAAAAATAATTACCCTGGCACTCTACGAAGTACAATCATTTTGTTAGGACTTCAATATCAGTAGGAACATACATGGCAATATCATTAGTTTTAATGGTTTAGCTGTATGTGACATGGAACATTGGTGAGACACAAGGTCCCTAGTTGAAATACATATGATAGCCAACAAACAAGCAAAAAGTATTTCCACTTCATTTATTCCTGACACAGAGAAGTTTGTTGAAAGAAGCTTTTCTGTCAATAATACATAACACAATGATGGTTGACGTTTGGAGCTGGAAGACAGAACCCTGGGGATGTATGTGACATGGTAGATAAACACACGAATACTAAGAATGTTGCATTTTTTTTTTCAATTGGCATTTGGGGGAAAAAAACCCACTTGACTTGTATATCTACAAATATTTGGATTTTTTTAAGGTAAGCATGTGTTCTAGAAGCTGTATAGTTATAATAATGTCTTGTGTTAAAATAGAATGCATCATTTAGAAAGATGTGAAAACAATTCTCTAAATTTACCCTTCATGCATTTCCTCACCACACCCATATTTTTTCTGTTTTTAAAGTAAAAATTTATTGAAATATATCATATATACAGAAAAGTATCCAAGTCACAAAGTGACTATGCACTTTGTCTCCACCCTGCAGAACAAGGAGCGGAACAGTACAAGGGTAGGAGAAGTTTCCTTCACAGGGCCCTTGTCACAGCCGGACAGGACCCTGACCTTGATTTTTAACACTACAGATTGATTTTTGTCTCCTTTTGAATATTGTGGATATAGAATTGCTGTGTTTCATCTTATATTTATAAAGTTTTATCTGTATTTATATAGCAACACCTACTCTTCTTCGGCAGGGTGGTAAGATTTGTTCACCTTATGATGTATAGTTTTAGTTCAATCCCTTTCATTGCTGTGAAGCTTGTCTTTGGAAGAGTATATATCATATTATGTGGACTCATTCTTCTATTGATAGACTTTGCCATTTATAATTTTGCACTATTTTGAACAGCGCTGCAATGACCATTATTGTACATGTCTTTTTGTAAACATACTATTCATATTTCCATTGAGTGTGTGTTTTGGAGTTAAAATACCAGGGTAGAAGTTTTACTTAGCTTTAGTGGTGGCTGTTGATAATTCACACTTTCATTGATGGACTCTGGGAGCTCTAGCCATCCACCTACAAGTAGTATTATTATTGGTATTTAATCACTGTAGCCTTTGTGTGTTGCTGTATTTTATCTTATTCTCAATTTTTATCTTACTTTCAGTACAATGTGGTATCTAATGGTTGAGCACTTTTCATATGTTAATTTGCCATTTGGATCTTGTGAAATTTCCCTATAAATGTTTTGTTAATTTTTCTGCTGTTTTTCTTATTGGTGCAAAGGAGTTCTTTGTATATGCAAGGGATGAGTCTTTTTGTGGTTGTTTTATATTCTAGTAATATGAAATATCCTCTCACTCTCACTTCTCTGTGCTTTTACTTCTCTCTCTCTTTTTAGGTGGGGACTTTCTATGTTGCTGAGTCTACTCTTGAACTCCTGGTATGAAGGGATCCTCCTGCCTTAGCTTCCTGAATGCTGGATACAGAGTATGTTATCATGCCTGGCTCCTTTTAACTCCTAATGGCTTCTTTTCATAAACAAAGTTCTTAAATTAACTGAATTTATTAGTATTTCTAGTGCTTTTTGTATTTCTTCTGAAACAATTATTGGTTTTCCTTTAACATTTAGATATGTAGTCCATCTAGGATTGATTTTTACTTATAATAAAGTTTTGTACATAAGCACCATTTATTGAAAATCCCATCTCTTTCCCAAGGTACTATAATGTTATATTGTTGTAACATGAGACGGGCTGACAGGCATAGATCAGTTTCTGGGTTCTGTATTCTATACTACCCGCTTCTGTTTTTCTACCCTTTTGCCCAGGGAACACTTTCTTAAGTACTCTAACTTAGAATTGTTTTTGCTATTAGACAGTATAAATTCTTCAACTGAAGACCCCAAAGAGGATTTTTACTTCTCTTAAGATTACTTGAGGTATTTTTAGCCCTTTGCATGAACATTTAAGCATTTAAATATTAGAATAAGCTTTTCAATTTATACACACACACATGCACATCTATTTTATTGGGATTAACTTGAATCTGTAGATAATTTTGACATAATATCTTTACAATATTGAGTATGCCAACCCAAGGTCATGGTTTGTGCTTTAATTTATTTAGTTTTGCTTATGTTTCTCTCAGTAATACATCATTGTTTCTAATGTTTGTGTCTTGCATAGGTTTTGTTAGATTTATTGCTATACATTTAATGTTTTAGATGCTCCTGGGAATTTTAAATTATATTTAAAATATTTTTATTTGCTTGCTGCTTGTCTGTAGAAGCACAATTGATAATTCCTTCAAATATTGTTTTGCCCATCTCCTCATTCTTGCTCTTCTCATTGTAAATTCTTCTTCACTAAAAGCTCTTCTCAGGCTCTAATTATTATATATTTTTTTAAAAATATGCTTATGTGTTTCATATGCACTTCTCTATGTTTTCTATTCTTCTTGCTTTCTGTATCTTCTGTATCTTTTTTATCTCTCTAATTCAGTACTATTACACTGGTATTTTAATTGACTCTTGGGTACTTATTTAGGAAATCTATTTTTCAGTTCTGAAATTTCTATTGATTCCTTTTTTTTTTAAAAAAAATGAGTTCTGGTTACATTTCTATTTTTAATTTTTTTGTCCATATTGTTGACTATTTTACAATATTTGTATCACTTTAGCTTCAAAATGTTTAGTTTTCCCAAAGGCATTATCTAGATTAATTGTAAGTTTATTGTTTGTTTATTTTTCTCTTTGTTTCCAATTGTATGGATCTATTATCTTTAGCATGCTCCATAATTTTTAATTGACTAGTTAATATTGTGGATAAAATTTGTTAATAACCACATGATGTCCCTTTCCTTCTGAGTGCCACCCTTTCCTCTGTCAAGCAGATTCAATAGTGGCTAATCATTCCATGGCACCTGGGTTGCAGTTTTTGAAAGACCCAAATTACCTCAGATCTTTCTTCTCAGGTGTGAACTTGAAGCAGTTTCAATTGAGACGTGGTTCCTGAACATCAATTTTCCATCTTTAGGACTACCATATTATCCAAAGCTCTGTTCTGCTTTTCAGGGCTCCTGATTGTCCTTTAGTTTTAGAATTTGGCAAGTATCTTGAGGGAGAAATCGTACGTGGACTTGGATTGTTTCAAGTTTCCACTGTGGCATCTTCAGTCCTGTGAGTCTCCCAGTGATGCCAGCTACCTAGTGGTCTTCCCATCAGGAAAGTTCTGGCCTGGATGTTCCTCCACCCCCTCTCCTGTTTGTCAAATCAGCCAGCACTCTTCAGGAAAGAGAGACTTCCAGTCATTAGCTCATCCCTCAGTTCTCACTCACTGAAATCTTGATTCATCTAAACATTGCTGCCCCAGCAGTTTTTGGATGGCTTTAAGTACATGGTTTTAATCTATTATAGGCTTTTCTAGTTGTTCTCTGGGAAATTCCATGAGCTGCTCTATCCATGCTGCTAGGAAGGAGCCCCTCCACTTGTTCTGAACTGAACATGTTTGCTGATGTGGCTCACTCACCAAGGATTGCCCTCTCACCCTCTTCCACTCCTTAACTCCTTCTTCTGTCCACATGAAATTCATGTTTCATGATTTCCAGATCATGCTTCATCTGTTCCTTGATGTTCCCCTGGGTAACTTAGAAGTCACTCTGGCTGTTCCTCTCCTAAACATTTTCTGAGTTTTTTTTTTTGTTTGTTTGTTTGTTTTGTGTGTGTATGTTTGTTTAGCCTAGAAAATCTCACTCTTGATTTTCTTGATCTGTTCTTTAAATTATGAATTGATCTTGTGCATGTAAGGTTTCTGTCCATGTGAGTATTCTGGACCCATAAGACATTTTTTTTCCCATGTTCTTCACAACATGTAGCGTACGTAGCTCTGATTAGCAGTGTGTCCTTTATTCAAATAATTAAAAACAAAAACAAATTTTATAGCTGTATTATCTTCTGGGTCTAAACACTCCTCTTTTCATTTCAAAGTGGAAAATAGAGTTAATCATTGTAGGTCTCCTCCTTGAAAGAATTAAACTGAGAAAGAATTCAAGGAAATCTGAATACTGTGTGTTTTAGAAGTAAAGATAAAAAGGCTGTGTACTGTTTGTAAGCTCTATGATTGTGTGTCTTGCCAGTTTTTTTTTATTGACCCCCTAATGACTTCTCTAATGTCTTTGTGTTGCTAAAATGAAGAAATACAGTCTCTGGGAGGGGCTGTATATATCTATGATCCAATACAGTTTTACCACCCAATTTATAGTTGACAAAACAATGAGCAAAACTTACTTTCCCAAGGAACACAGTACATAGGTAGTAGTTGACAACAATGCACTCTCTTTTCTACATTTCTCTTATACTTCAGTGTTTTTAAACTGAGTTATCTTGGATTTACTTGAAGTGATCCTGATAATCAGACAGACAAAACTGAGAAAAGAGGCAGAAGCCCCAACCTGAATCTTGCATGAATACCTGGGCTGGGAGTGAGATCATCTCACTCTCAGGCATTGTTTTTGAGACAGTCTTTGCTTATTCATTAGTTCTTATTAAATGCATAAATGATTGTGTGCTGTGTGTTCGTGTATGTGTAAAATAATCTCTGCATGAAAGTCATTTTGCTAATTGTATTAGAAGTGAAAAGAAAGAGATTCAATAGCATAATGATTTTTAGAAAAGAGTAATTGGACTACATTTAAGAATGGAATGCATTAGAAGTATGGGACCAATAATGATCTGAAGGGTGTAATTTGAAATTTCATTTGTAGTTCCTAGCATATTAAAGGGGAAATTATGTGTTATTTTGGTATTCTAGAATTTGAATCTTCGTATTTCTTCTGATTTTAAATGGCCTTCACTCTAAGTTCACTTTTGTTGTTTTCCTGGATGTTCTGTTTCTTCCAAATGATTGCTACCTCACTGAGGGCAAAGATCAGTTATATTCTTCCCCACCCTCTGCACTTGGAGCTAAGTTCAAGTCCATAACAGGACATTTGTTCATTTTCTCTGGATGAGGAAGTCCTTTGATGTTCACAACTATTTCTGTCTCTCCGCCTTTGAGACAGAGGAGAAGATTAAATTTACCGTCCCCTCATGGCTGGGTGGGGACATGTGACTAATTTTAGTTAATGAGTTGTGAGAAGAATTGTTGTATGCCACTTCCAGGCCAGAGCATTTAATTACCAATGAGTCCCACAAGAATACTCTTTCTCAGTGTAGCCAGGACTGTCAACATCCAGGTAGTGGCTGTTCTATCCACCTGGGGCTGGATGTGAGCCTGCAAAGGAACTGAGCCCTCTGCCCACCTAAGATGGGTATGTAGTTTGGAACAGAAATGAACATTCATTGCTCTCAAAAGTTAGAATTTTGAGGTGTCTGTTAGGATAGCACTATTGACCCATCCTGAATGAGACACTACTACTGAAGTTTCCATGTCCAGATTGCTTTCGGAGAAGACCAGACACGTGGAAACAACTGCATCACAAATTCATTTTCTTGGCTAACTAGGCAGCAGGAACACTGGTACCATCTTTTCCTACCCAAAGGTAGAAGCAAGTTGGTTCTACCAGAAGTATGAGCACTTAGGAGAACAAATACATACAAAATCAGATTCTGTTATTGGTGCCACCATGATGGGCTACCATAGGAGACTTGAGTACTTGACCAAATTATTGTCATGTATTATTAGTGATGTAACACCTTATGAAGGGTTCTGTCTATGCATATATTTGAATGTACTCTCTAGGCTTTAGACATGCTTTTCAGAGACCATTTATGAACATCATATTTTTCCTCTGAGTATTTGAAAAATGTCTTTCCTACCTTCACTCTGTGCTCTCAGATCCTGTGGAATGAGTACATTTTTTAAGGAAGAAAACAATCAATTTTCCAGCAGCATATTATGACCTTGAATACTTGATCACATCCTCCCTTAGCATTTTCTTCTGGTGTATTAACATTCTTGTACTTCACAATGTCTTTACCTTTTCAGCTACTCCCAGCTTAGTACTCTCATGTATTTCCTGATTATTGTGTTTTTTTTAGATTGAGGGCATGCAATTGGAGCACTGAAGAAGGTTCCTCATATAGGGATGCTGGCAATCTTCCTGCACAGATCTAAAAGTTCACTTCTAGAGTCCTTTCTGGCAGTACTCTGAAGGAGTACCTATACTGTTGGAGCAGTATAGGTAACTCCAGTGGGAAGACAGGCCACAAGAACATCTAATGGGAAAGAAGGGAATACGTTATTTTTCAGATTCTTATTATCTATTGCCAATATTCCTGCTTAATGTCATAGAGATCCAAAGTCAACTAAAAATAAATAAATAAATAAACAAATAAATAAAAACAAAAGAGATTCTCTACTTTGACTACTTGGCAGAGTTTTTGATGTTGTTATTGTGTTCATTCTATATTATTGAGAAGCAAAAACAAACAAACAAACAAACAAAAAAGCAAAATTAGACAAAATAAAATCCAAACCTTTTGCAATATTGTGAAGCCCTGGGGAAAACAGATATGAGTTAGAAACTCATCCATCCATCCATCCATCCATTCTTTCAAGTATTTTTAATTTGTTCATTCAGCAAATAAATATGGAGAATAATACATGGTTTTCTGAAAACAAGAAAATAGATATCAATAATTCTTCATCCTAACAATTATTATATGTTTTTATATTAAGGAGAAAGGAGAGCTCTTCAAAATATCTTGTAAGTATTCTTATTGAGTTCTCAGTGCTGTGTTTTTATTGTTTTGTTTTGTTTTGTTTTTCATTTCAGAGAGGAAGAATGGAAGAATGTGAAGCCAGAAAAACTTTGCCCGCTGTCTAAGGTCAACACAGCAGGTCAGTGGCACACTGTGACATTGACCCAGGTTGTTGATCTCTGAGTTTGTGCCCCAAACCTCCACACTAGGCTGTTTTCCCTTGTTATCTATGGCGCTTATCATCAAGAAAATGAGAAGAGCCACAAAGTTGTCCCACACTCAGTGTTTGGGGATCACCAGGGATTGGCAGAGTGGGTAAGAGTCTGGGTTCTTCACAATGTCCCATTTTTATTTGTGTCTTCAATATCACCATGTGGTGGCATCTTCTTTGTAATTTCTTTTTTTTAAAAAATTTGTTTACTTAGTTACACATGACAGTACAATGATCTTGACATATCATACATGTGAATCAGATGGGATATAATTTCTCATTTTTCTGAGTGTACAGGTTGCAGAATCACATTGGTCATGCAGTCACATATATACACCTAGTAATAATAATGTCTGTTTCTGAGAAGCAGCTAAGCCTCTTGGAAGAAAAGAGTGAGGAGTCTTACCACTTTCCTTGGAGTTCATAGTTATTAAAATGAAGGTCTAGGGTGGCCCTAAGCAAAGCCCCAAAGGGAAGGATATAAAGCATCCCAAGGAGAAAATTTGTCAGAGCTAAGGAAGTGGTGATGGCAGAGTCCTGGATTTGTGACACACACACAAAAAAAGACAGGACCCATCATTGCAGAGAAGTTCTGGTTCTAGGGCTTCCTAATGCTTTCTGCTCATCATGCTCTGGGATCGCATGGAGGAAAATGTGGATGTGAACTGAATGTGTTGTACTGTTAAAACGCTCTAGCCTTTTTCATTGCGTATTTGTGTCTGAGACGTACTGGTACACCCGTGTCTCTGTGGCACACGGGGATTTAGCACTGCCATCAACACCAACACCTCCCTACCAAGGAGCTCTCCCAGAGGCCCGCAGTGGGGGGAAATCAGGTCTCCAGGACAGTGTCTCTGAAGTGAGTCATTGTGTATCCCTATTGCAAAAAGAAAACAAAATCCCCAAACACCTGTAATATACATAATGATTTATTTATAAATTATAAATACACATATAGATTATAAGCATTATGAACATGCACAAAATATAATATCCAGATGGTACAAGGTAAAATACAGAATATTATAAAACATCTCCTGAAATACAATGGCTTCATAGCTATCAAGAGCTATCCGAAGGCTCTATATACACTAAGGTGAGATTAAAAATTTATACTGCAAATAGGTCTAATTAAATAATTCGTTGTTTTCGCCTCATAATGTTCCCAGAGAAGAGTTTATACTATATGCTATTTCAGCTCTATTTTCCTGTTATCCATTTGTGTCTACATTATTACTGTCAACTCCAACTCATGGTTATTTTGCAGGAAGATTTTAAGCTAGTTTGCCTTATTGTGGAGGTAATGTAGTCAATACTAGACAACATTACCCACAAATACCCGTAATAAGGCACAAATGAGCTGCAGCCTATGTAGCTTTACTTGTAAAGCAAAAGGAAAATGAGGCTTCCACTTCCCATCCTTTTGCTTTTAAAAATTCCTACTCTTTCTTGAGGATTCCCGAGCATTGAACCTTGGAGCAGGCAAGAGACCTTTTCACAGTGTTCAGCACATGCAATTAAAGGACCATAAGTCAACTTTTTAACTTGAAGATAACCTTAAATAGAAATTCTAATGATTTCCTCGAGCATCTCACAGGTCATCTTGCCAAACTAACTATGAAGTCCACTCCTTTGAAACCCCATTTTCAAGTAGATATTTCTGAAAAGGTGTTTCTTTTTTATTTTTCTTTTTAAAACTTGTTCTGATCAGTTATAATTGATAGCAGAATGCTCTTCGATTCATTGTACACAAATGGAGTTGCTTTTGACATCACACAGATCATCAGTTTAGATACTGGGTGATGATCAGAATTACAAAAGGTTTTAGATGTTTTAAAGAGGCTGAGACCATTGTTTAGCTAAAAAAGATCAAGGGTGTACATTGAGGAGAGGGGATTCAATCAGATCATTGAACAGGGGCAGGGATGCTGATAAAAATATAGGTATTCCTGGTGAAGGAAGAAAGAATTGAGCAAGTACTGAGAACTCAAGGAAGTCAATTTAGGGGACAAAATCATGAGTTTAATTTTAGACATAATAGGTTTGCAGTATTGGGTAGACATATGGTAGCAAAGTCCCTCAAGTAGGTGGATCTTTGAGGTTTGTGTTTTGAAATAATCTCAGGGCAGGAACCATTGATTTAAGATAAAAAGATTTCGGAAGAAAATTACTAAAGTCAGAAGTGATTCATCAAGAGACTGGTGAGAAAATAAAGAGTGCTTTTATACATAATGATTATATCAAATGCTCTTTGGAAGGCCTACTCTTTTTGGGTTTCTTTATCTTTCTGAAAAGCTGAAGCTATTGGAAGAGTGATTACCAGATTTGTGAGTCTTGTGGCCAACATCTATTAAAATCCCAGTGCTGAACATGAACACTCATAGAAATTTTCCCATTGGAAGGGACAGTTTGGTCATGTGGGTGGCAGAGAGAGAACCAGATTGGAATCATTTGAGAACATGAGTTAGGACTTCTCAACAGTGATGAATATTTAAAGGTATATGATCATGACAGAAACAGATTGTGTATTAATATTGAAGTATAAGATCAAGAGAATCCTCTTTGAAGCATTGAGGAAGCAATTAAAAAATTAAAGCAAGTCCTGTGTAACTGGCTCACCAAATACTGATGGCATTCCCAACTTTAGCCAGAGTCATAACAGATGACAACACAGTGTCTTCCCTAAAGTATGTGTGTGTGTGTGTGTGTGTGTGTATACATACACCTACATATAGCTATATTTATATATGTATATATGTACCTATAGATACATACATATATATATAATATACCTATACATATATATACAGATATATATACACATATACATATATATATATATATATATATACATACCTACATGTAGATATATAACTTTATAGAGAATATATATATATATATATATATTTGGAATATATAAGTGTATATATATATATATATATATATACCTATATCTATATATACATATTATATATACATATATATAAGTAGAAATTTGAATGGGATAATTAATTGTCTATGTAGTGGTAAGGATAATGGTACTACAGGTATTTTGGGGAATAATTTGCCCTTGTTTATTGATGAGAAACTAATGCTGCATCTTGATGAGTTGCATTTTTTATATGGAATTAAAAGTATTTTATTCATAATTTTTAATGTCAATGCATGAGGTATCATTATTGTTCTGTTTGAATATTTAGAGCACTGAAGTGTATAGCATTAGGGTTTCTTCAGTATTCTCTTGAAAAATGTGACGCATGAAACTTCAGAAACATGTACCTGAGATGATGAAAATGTTATTTGCATGTATGCATATCCCACAATGAAACCTATTATTCTGTAAAATTAAGAAGTATTAATAAAACTTCATCCATGATGTAGAAGTGACAGGCACCGACGTCAAGAAGCACTACTAGGACACTTTGGGGTGAGCCCTGGATTTAGAGTCACACTTCTATTTATCTCCATTTCCAGACATTGAATAAGCCCAACATCTTGAAAAAACATCTTCATTTTCAAAGTAGAGTTGGTAGTTTCCATCCTAATTGCCTCTCAAAGTTCTTAAGAAGACCCAGTGAGATCAAGCGTCTGATGCTATAAAAACTGGAGTGCTCTGAAGCAAGGCCAGGCAGAATGTCCATTTGTATGCCTCTTTTCTTATGTATAAAGTTATATGCATATTTTTTTTGTCTTAAGAAATCTTTTTTCATTAAACTAAATATTGTTTCTAGCAAGAGAAGCCTTTCAAGTAAGGTCGATATTATTATTCCTCACAAGTTTCATCTTGATTTATAAACATTTTATGCCAAGAATAATGCTGTTTCAAAGACAATAAGTGCCTGTTTTTGCCTGGGGCCACTGGAAGCCCTGCAAAAGAGTCAGGAGGAATTAAAGGCCCTTAATCATATTTCCCCATTTTTAACTGTTAGTTTTTACACTTCTGAGCCATTTCTCTCCTTTTGCTGGGCCCTACTGAGGCCCATAAATCTTAATTAAAGATGCAATTTTTTTCTTATGAAATCTGAGCTGCAAGAAACCTTTCATGTTTTTTATTTTTAAGACTAGCTCCATGTGTCGGCTCATAAAACAAATAAGACTTTTACACTCAAAGGATTTTGAAAGCTGTTATTGCTGCTGTCATGTGGAGCTGGTCCCATAATTATTATTATTGTTATTGTTATTTTATTTTTTTTACACACAAGCTTCTGATTTTTTCGCACAAGCACAATGGGGAAAAAAAGGAACCTACACCAGGCTGGTGTAGGTTTAGAAAGCAGAAATGTGGTTCAAAGAATATGAAAGAAATATAAGTCATAGATTCTGATGGTGAAGGAAGGACTTTCCAAATGGCACTGGCTATAGGACCTTCCTGACTGGGTCCTCTCCAAGGAACATTTATTTAATGGGAATCTTCTCTTGACTGGAATCTAATGGATAAGATACGCAAGGCATCTGTAACTACATTCTTTACACTTTCAGACTTGGAGAATGAGCTGAAATTTAGACCTCTGGACCCAATATGGTGATAACAGGTTCCAAAACAGGCTGGATCTAAATAACAGGTACCTGGGAAGACCCGATTGTGTTCTAGATGATATTGCTCAGGAAGAAAGATGATTCCAATGATGTTATACAAACGTCTAATGAGATGAGCGGCAATGTCAACTTAGAGGCAGGAGCTAGAAAATTGATCTTATAGGACAGAGTATAGCAGTGGTTATTCTGGGAAGGGTGCAGGAGAGTTGGGGATGGAGAGAGGATGGTTAATGGGTACAGAGGTACAATTGTACAGGAGGAAGAACTTCTAATATTCTGTAGCTGGGTAGGATAACTATGGCTGACAACAATTAATTGGACATTCCAAAATGCTAGTAAAAGAGATCTTGAATGTTCCTACACTTTACATACATGTGTTGCACTTTCATACTGTACTGCATAAATATGTATAATTACTTTGTGTCAATTAAAATGGAAATATATATATACATTAAATATATATTTAAATATATATATATATATATATATATATATATATATATATATATATATATATATATTTAAATTCAGTGCCCAAAGGCTATATGATACAAACCACTGGATTTGTTAGGTATCCACCTGTTTGTATTCCATTGGTCTCCTATGATTCATGAATTGCATTAACACTCCCAAGACCATTTCCAGTGTGACCTCAACATGTCTTTGACCCACATCTCCAACTGTCTGTCAGGTCTCACAAGCACACGTTTTCCCCTGTTCATTCAGAGAAAGCACAGGCAATGCTTTCCAAATCAACCTTATTCTTCTGCAACCCTGTGACTTCGTGTGTATTGCTACAGTGGGAAAGGAGCCATTGTGTAATGAACTTAGTGTAGGTTTTAAATTTAAGAGGTTCAACTAAGAGCTGAGTAACCAAAGGTAAATTATTCTGTTTATCTGAGTTCTTTTTGCTCATCTAGAAGTTGGAGACAATAAATACCTCCTGATGTTGATGTGAGGATCACACACGATGCGTGCAATTCTCCTAGCACATCTGCAGAGAAAGAGATGCTCATTCCAGGAAGCAAGGTTCACTCTTCCTCCTTCTGCTTGAAGTGTAACAGCCTCCACCCTTTGAGTTTCTACTCAGTTTCTAAGATTCCATTAAGTCATACCTCATTTGTGAAGAGTTTGATAAAATTCTCAGAGACATGTGTGAATGAGGGTAAATAATTTGGCAATGAATGGCAAGATGGTTGAGAGGAGGGAGGAGCCATCAAAACCCTTTTATACTTGTTGCCAAGACACATTTCCCACAGAAGGGGCCTTTGTCCCCTTGCCTGATTCTGTCTTCTTAGGCAGCTCTCAGCTTTCTTTGAAGGTTTGCTTGTCTCCCTCTCCCTGTCCTACAACCTTATCCCTACTCTTCCTCCAAAGTGTTCCCATCTCACTGATGGCTTTTCCCAATGCTCCTATTGGCAGGTTGACAAGTCACTTAGCACCTGGTTCACACCTTGAGAAGTGATAGATGTTATTAATCCTTTTATCACATTAAGTTTTCTACATCATTTTTGCTCTTTTGTTGGGTTTTGTATGATGTTGTTCTTCAGCACCCTTGGACCAAGAATTGCAAGGCTTCTTTGCATCATAGGTTCACAGCATGGAAAAGGTTGATTTACTAAGTTTTTACCTTCATTGTCTTTTACTTGAATAATAGGAGGCTCAGAATAATGAAAAAAGGCTTTATCAAGTCAATATTAAAGCAGATGAAGGTACTGACCCATGCCTCATGTTCTAACCCGTAACTGTCTGCATCTATGCTGACCCTTTAGCCTCATTCAACAGTACAGCACAGAGAACTCTCCAGAAAACTCCCAAAGTTGGGAATTAGAGAGCCAAGATAGTGATAACGTTCTGGAGCTGTGTGGGGCCAGCTTTAAACCAAAGGATTCCCTTTCTTTCTTTTTCTAAATTTCTTTCTTATTTTTAAATTTTTGGGAATCAGGGATTTAACTCAGTGGCATTCAACCACTGAGCCACATCCCCAGCCCTATTTTGTATTTTATTTAGAGACAGGGTCTCACTGAGTTCCTTAGTGCCTCACTGTTGCTGATGCTGGCTTTGAACTCGTGATCTTCCTGTTTTAGCCTGCCAAACTGCTGGGATTACAGGCATGTGCACCACCAACCCTGCAAAGAATTCCCTTTCTATACTAGTCTTTTGAATAGAGCCAGTTAGATGGATGTATGTCATGACGAGGTGGGTGGAGGTGAATGTTTCAGGACAGGCTTCTGGAGGAATCTGCAGATGAAGCAAATTGTCCCATGTGGTTGGCTGGACAGAGTTCAGAGAAGTGTCAGAAGTACCAGCAGACAACCCAACTAAACTGAATTTCCTACCCAATATTATTACTCAATTTCATCTCTTCCTGATGGATACTAACAGTGTTTTTCAGAGATTCATGTTTAAGGAGATTAGGACAGTGTGGCTATGGCTTTCTTGAAATTCAAAGGGGACAGGAAAAGAATAAATATTTATTGAGCACTTACACAGAGTCTGGTAATTTTATATACCTGTTCTCACACAAATCTTCATAAAATCTTAATAAGGTTGGGAGAAAGGTTCCTGTTTTGTACATGAGGTAATTGAAGCTTGGGGATCATGACAAACTTGCCAAAGGTACTCAGGAAACTTGAGCCAGTTTGTTGACTTATTTAACCTAGAGAAGATGAGAGGTTATATAAAGACTTCATCATTTTACACAACTGAATTCTAGAAACCAATTTTCTGTTTATGTTGATTTCAACAAGACTCATGACTTTTGTGTATAATTTTCTTCCATTATCTTAAACTAGGCATTAATTTTATTTTACTTACTGATGGTGATTTTGGGAAATCAGTTGAGACAATGGATTGGACCATGCTTTGAAATGAAATGCTATACCAATAAAATTTATACCATTGTTTCAATACAACTTACATATTGAACACGTATGGAAAACCTAAGGCATATACAAATTTCTACATTGTCATTCAAATTCTTTAAATATTATCCAAAACTCTTTAAGATCTCTCACAATGTATTCTATCTCACTAGTAGACCGTTAAATAATATAATATCATTAATCCAACTGTTGTTTATCTATGAATGAAAATGAGATTATTAAAACTCAAAGTTATGTATTTTTGGTACTCCAAATAATCTGTCCTTTTGATATTCTATATCTTTAGTGATTAGCAGGAGATGGATAAAATTCAAACTGCATTGTGTCAGAGTGAGGTAGCACATGTCTATAATCCCAGCTATTTGGCAGGCTAAAGCAGGAGAATTGCAAGTTTGAGGTCAGCCTCAGCAATTTAGTGTGATCCTGTCTCAGAAATTAAACATTTAAAAAAAGGACTGGGGATGTGACTTATTGGTAGAGTGCTTGCCTAATGTGAGAGGTCCTGAGTTCTATGCCCAGAAGTAGAAGCAACAACAAAAATTACCTTGTCATTGACATTTTCATATGAGGTTCAAATCTTTTCTTTAGACAATGAAAAACAAAACTGATAGTATCAATAGTATTGGTTCAAACACTGGTCATTTATATGGACAAAGCAATGTGTTGGTGGTTAGAATACCATAATTATGGAGATAACAGTAATTTTCTATTTATCAAGACAGAAGAATACACAATAATTTTTCTTTCTGACTTTGTTTTACACTTGGATAATGATTTTTTCTTTAGCATATGGGGCCAATTGGCCTTCTTAAACACAGGCACAAACACAAATGACTATGTATTATTTTTCCTGAGAATAAAAATATGAAGGATGACTAAAAATAAAATTAATTTTCATAGAAAGCTTAAAGGAAACTCATAATTATATGACCCGTTTGTGTTTCTGGTTTGTTACTGGTTAAGAAAACAAAGGGGTCTTGAACAGGTTACCTGACTGCACCCACACTGGGCCTTAGGTGCTACCCATG
This sequence comes from Urocitellus parryii, assembly GCF_045843805.1. NCBI lineage: Eukaryota > Metazoa > Chordata > Mammalia > Rodentia > Sciuridae > Urocitellus > Urocitellus parryii. The sequence continues at coordinate 28,520,663 of NC_135543.1, forward strand.
TGATGAGGACAGAGTTAAGTGACACCACACTCTTATGCATTCATTTGCACAAACACATGGACACAGGGGCTGAGGTATCTCTCATGAAAAAGTCCCAGGGAACGGAAGTTCTGAACACATTTTGGCAGTGGAAGCTGAGATTTGGTCTGATTCAACTCCTCTGGGATAAGGTGACGAGGCATGTGCTACCACTTAGATCTTGAATGTCCCCCAAAGGCCCATGTGTTAAAGGTTTAGTCACCCAGCTTGATGCTATTTGGAGGTGGTAAAACCTTTTTAAAGGTAGGGCCTAGTAGAATATCTTTAGGTCATAGGTGGTTGCCTTTGAGAAGGACTTTGGGACCCTAGACCCTTCTTATTCCTCTATTTTTCTTTCTGGCCACAAGGTGAACAGTTTTGCCATGCAATATGCTCCTGTCAAAGTGTACTACTTCATCATAAGCCATGTTGACCATGGACTGGAGCCTTTAAAACTCACTGAACGAAAACCTTTTCTCTTTGTAAGTTGATTTTCTCAGGTGTTTGTCATAGTAATGGAAATCTGATTAATACTGTATGTATTTGAGTTGAACATTGTATCACCAAAAGTCACTACAGTTTTATGTTCATGACTCTTGCTTTTGGAACTATTCCTTCCCAGCCTTCATCTATAGAAGCTCTATAGTGTAGAGGATGATCTTATGTCAGAGGAATTGCTACATGAGTTTTTGGCTCAAAGGTGCAGCAGTTCCATTCTGGATCCAGTAGCACTAAGGTCAGACACATTCTTATGTCTCATGGCAATATCAGGCACTGGAGCCTAGTCTAGCTTGGAGAGTCCATTCTGGGAAGCTAATGGAATCACAAGGCTGTGGCGGACCAGGATAGAGTTGGCTGATTCTTGATGTATTTGAGCCTCTCTCTAGTGGTTCCAAGAACTATTTGAAGGAGAAGAGCTCTGGAAAAACCTGGGCTTCTAGCCATCACAATTTAGTTATAATTATCTGTAGTGGCATGTTGCATTTTCTGGGTAAGAAAGATTCTGGGATTGCCAGTAATAATTAAATAATTAATAAACAAGGAGATCTATGGTGAACACACACTTATTTATACAAATCATTTGGATAAAGCTCTCCATTGGGAAAAATTTTCCAAACCACATCCTTAAAATCTTTTTTAAAATGTAGGCAAATTTATACTATTGACACTAACACTACGTTTAATACCAGGTATCATTATTATTAACTTGAGGGAGTTAGGGAAACCAGGGAAATGGTAACACAGACATTGATTATAATACAAGTTGTGTGAAGGAGAGGGTGGGGAGAATAGAGTTAGGGGAGAGTGTTGCTATACCCTGCATCAATATTAGAGTGTGGTCATTTATGAGTTGCTTCTCAATAATAGAGACAACTTTGTAAAATCTACCCAGTTCTAGGAATATGAAAAGAAGGACAGATAGAGGAACCATAATGAAGATGTTGTTTTATTGATATATTTGAAATAAAACAGTAGGATCAGTTAAACTCCACAGAGCATAGTCATACTCAATCCTGGTTAGTCAACACAATACCAATAGCTCAGTCAGTTTCTCCCTGTGGGAAGGAGAAAATTTCTGCATTATTGGACTCCAGAGACATGTACGACTATTGTCCATTCTGTTTCACTCATCTGTCCATTTTCCTTCAGAGAATCATATACAATGTGTAACATGAATTTCAAATTATGTAGGGTACACTGTACCAAATCAGTCATGCCTAACATAGTTATTAAAGATGAAGAGCATGATTTTAGAAGAAATTAAGAATGCTGCTAGGGATAGGTAGGACCTTATATTGACACTGGTTTCAGGATTCATCCCAGCAAAATTGTCATGAGGTCCATGGATAGGCTCATGAATTCTGCACAGCAGTTTTTATATCTAGAGACATACTTACATTGTTCTGTTAAGAAGAAATGTGTCTTTCATATTTTTTAAAAAATTGTATTAGCCTTTCCAGTTGCTATAACAAACAAGTCCAAATACCTTAAAGATTTTTTTTTTCTCAGAACCAACTCAATTCACTTGGAGTGGTTAGAAGAACATGTTCAGCTGAACATGAGTAAGTAATGACTGAGTTTCTTTTCTTTAGTTCTTCATGACCTCTTTGGAGTTTTCCATTCAATACTCTGCATCCAGCCAACTCATAATAAAATATGGAATGTGGATAATTCTGTAGGATCCACAAATGTTTATATCACATCTGCCAACATTGTATTAGTCAGAACTCATCCCATAGCCTTTTGTTGTAGATTAAAACGAAAGTTGAGAAATGCAGTTTTCCTGGTGTCCAGAAGGAAAATGAAATGTTTTGGTGAATACTGAGAATGATTTCTTCCATAAGGTTGATGACTCATAAATTTTTAGGAAACATTGCTTTGGTCATTCACTTGTGAAAGGATATGCTTTGCAGGGTACCATGGCTCAGATTGCCAGGACTATGGGGTCACAGGGACATTACTAGAATGGAGTTAGTGTGGTAGCATATTTTTCAAAAGCAATTTGGAAATGTTCAGATCTTTCTAGGGTCTCAAGAGAGATCTTCAAGACTTAACTCTCTATGTTCCTATAGCACTTTCCATCATTCATTCTCTGGTGAGGAAAAAAGAACAACAAATGAGACAGAAGATTCTAGAAAAGTCCCAAGCACCTGCCAATCTCTGGATGAGACTGACTACCTTAAGGAACACGGAGAGCACATCTTTCACAGTTTATGCCCACATTTTTAGTAGGGAGGGCATATGTCTAGAATAGTGTCGGGCTTGAAAGTGAGGACTGAGCCATGCTTATGGCAGCACTGCTTAAGGAAGTGGGGTTGCAACTTGGTTACTTGGCAATTGTTATTTGCTTCTTGTCGTTCTATGAAAACTTGTGAAAGTGTTTGCTGTTGTAGCTAAGATCTGGTCCACTGATATGAAAGATGTCCAGATCCTCAGATTTGTGGTGTGGGTTTCCGTCAGCTCTTAGGAATGTTTCCTTTGAATGTTGGTTGCACATTCTACTCATTCTCTTCACAGTGATCATAGTAAACATGAATTAGCTTGTATAAAGAGAGGTAGAACAGAGATTGAGGGAACTGAATGCACCTTATCAAATTTTGAATTCATATGGGAAAAGGAACACAATGACAATATTATTTTATAAATGAGCCAAAACTTCTCTATTTTTATGAAAAATGATGATTATTGCACAAGCCATTTCTTTAAACCCTCTCTAATCTTAGGATGGATATAAATCATTGATTTCAAAATCTTCTTGATTACATACCTTTGTTATAAAAATTGTGATCATGGATTCCAAGTACAATTTCTTTTATTTATAAACAACATTTTTATGCAACTGAAATAATATGTTAACAGCACTTACAAAAAGATAGAACACTTACATACAGATAGAAATGAAAATGGGGGAGATTATATTGGTATATAAATTGAAGTTACAATAGTTTCTGTGTTCCAGTGAATGGTCCCCCCCACATTCTGGATCTTTCTCACTTAAGAAGTTTTTAACATAAACAAGACAACACACTTCATTTAGTAGTCTTTGAATCAGTTTCCTAAGCACCAAGCTAGTTGTGACTGTAAAACTTTTACAGGAATTCCATCTGCATTTTTAGGATGCTGGGTGCCACATAGTCATGCTGTTGACATGGCACGTTGCCAAATAGGATCCTTTCAGATCCTGGAAGAAAAATCTAGCTTTCTCAGAAGACACTGTCTGCAACTCAGCTGCTGTCAATCTATCACATCTCTAAGTCTCTCTGATGCAGAGATTAGTAGAAAACCAACAATTTCCCCTCCACCAGGAATAATTCAGAGAATCATGAAAACAGATTTGTCTTGAAACAGTGATAGAGTAGAAAGCAAAGAGATATGAAAAATTGAACAGGCGCCAGAAAACAAAACCAGAATCAATGGAAAAAAAAACAAAACAAAACAAGAGACAGACAAACAAAAAAATCCCCAATCAAAAGTAGATGGATGAAAATCATAGTAATAAGAGTAAGAGCAAGAACTTCTTGAATGCTTATTTTATGCCAGGAATTGTCCTTGCTAAGTCTTTTATACACATTATCTATTTTTATCCTTATGAAAACAGAGGAAACATATGCTAATTATTATCCCCTTTATACAGTTGGTAAACCAACTCCTGAGATGAAAGATTAATGGAAAAGAGCTTTGTTTCTGGAAAACAAAGGATTAAGTTTAAATGACTTTTCAGTTCTTAGGAGCATGCCTATGTCAGAAGGGTTTTCTGTAGGAATTGGGTTTGTTCACTTCCTAGATACTTCCCAACACTGTAGAGCTAAATATTTTTTGAGCTCTTGCCTTGTGCTCAACATTCTTTTGGCTGTTTACCAGCGCCATGCAATCTTGAGCAAGTTTAACCATCTTTGAATTGGGATTGCCCTGTCTTTTAGAAGTGCTCATAAAAATCCCATGTAACTATGTGTTGAGGATTCTCAGTGATGACTCTCAATGATCAACATGTGGTATCCTTGGCATTATTATTAAAATGTGATGTAATCTCTGTGTTTCAGAAATTTTCAGTTCATGAAGAAATTTTTCCTTGCAACATCAATGTGTGCTCATTAAACAGGGCGCAGATAATCCTTTCGTTTTTTTCCTAGTTGCGTGATACAGCCTCAGGTTTGGGACAAGAAAATGAACCATGAACTGAGGAGAGGAAAAGTAGCTCTAATTCCTTAATAGTGGTGATAGAGACTTGAATAATCTCTTGCATTCACTGGGCAATTTAGAATTTCAAAATGCTTGTCTGCTAGTGATCTCACCTGATAGGCTACTTTTGGTTTTCACCCAATTGAACTGACTCTTCAGACACCTGATTATGCTGTGAGTGTAGGGATTTTAGTCCCCAACTGGAGTGTGCCATTTTATTCTCTGTTTTCAATTTCATCAGAGTGTTCAACTCGGCCACCCTCACTTCTTTCCTTCCTTCTTTCTTTCTTTTTTCTCTCCTTTTCTTTCCCCCACAAGCATTTAAGGATTCAGAGTGCTTCCTATTCCAGGTAGAGACGCTAGAGAATAATTAACAGAAGTGTTCAGTGCTGGGAACTCAGTTTTATTGAGGAGATAGAGAAGAAAAGAGATGTTTGCAATATGCTGGGCTGGTGATCTAATAGTGGTAACTGAGCAGAACTCTGAGGAGGCTCAGAGTCGGGCTTGATCCCAACATAAAATGGTACACTGAGGGATAAGTAGACAAGCAAGGCAGGTCGAAGGGTCAGTGTGACTAAAAGCCCCAAACCTGATCCTCAGTGGCTCTAGCTTGGACTAAAGGCAAAGGAAAGGGAACCATCCTCTTGAATTAGAATGTTCTTGACCTCAAGTTCGGGGATTGTTTAGAGATTTGACTTGAACAATCAAGCCACTGGACCCTGTGAGTTTTCGGAGACTGACATGGGAGCTTGCTAGACCCTCCTTCTCCTTTGGTCAGACCTGAAGTGCTGATTGAGTTGCTGGCCCTCACTCCATTGCTGAGTTTGCCAGTGATTAAGGGCATGTTTGTCTGAGTGCCTAAGTACCAGGGCAAACTGCCCAGCTCAAATGAATCCATGGGCTAAAAACTGTCTTCCTGGCAGTCACTGCCAAGCAGCCTCCAGCCATTGCTCCAGGCAACTGAGAAAAGATCCATTGAGCTCAGCAGGAGGCTGTTTCAGCTGACTCAGCGCCCGGGAAGCACTTTTGCAGTCATTTATATCTCTACTTGTCCTCTCCCTGTTCTGCTCTGGATCTCTACTCTTGATGAGGCCTGCTCTGTGCCAAGCCCGGAGGCACGGAGGTTTCCAATGACTCTCTATTATCAGGATCTTGGTGTGCTTCTGACAGGCCCATAAAGTAGACCGGGGCCCATAGTCCATTTTCTTTCAGTAGTAGTTTAATTCATCTTTGGGTTTGGCCCAAGTCAGAAAGGTTTTTAATTCAAGAAAAATATTTTAAAAAACGATGAATGGGATTGATGTTGCAAAGATCGTGGAAAATAATATTTGCATTTGAAACTCAGAGTTTAAGAAATTCGTGAAAGGTCATAAAACCAGCCAGTTGGCGGAACTAGGCCTAGAACCTGGAATTAACTATGACTTTTGGCTAATTCCAGTGTTCTACAAATTACGATGCTTTCCTTATTTTTAGAGAGCCCTTATAAAAATAATGCATTTCATTCTATTTTTACTGGAACCCTAAGAAGTAAGTAGGACACATGGCATTATCAAAATTGCATAGATGAAGGGAATTGGGCAGTCTTACCAAATGTCATCCAGAGATAAGCAATAGACCTGAGAACAGAATTATTTCTCTCTTAGGATTCTCCTGGGCATGTCACTTTGTGCAGAGTGTGAGTCTCATGAATCCCTAATTGTATTTGGGTTGAAAGGTGGTAGGTAGGGGCCACTTCTGCCCACAGTAAGCCATGGTTTTGAGAAGGTTTCTTGACACAGTGGCTTCTAATTTGTTCCTCCTGTGTGAAATGTGAAGGTTGCTTTCTGCTGTGGAGTGCAAACAAGAGCACCTATAGGAGCCAGGTTTTGGGTGCCAAGGGGTAATCAGGCAGGCTGGCCAGTGTGACTCAGTATGATTATGATTATGATTATGATTATGATTATGCTACCACTCTGAAATATTGGTGCCCAGCAGAGGAAACCTCCGATTTTTAAAAAGAAGTCAGGAATAGAGGTTTTTATATGAAATGTATTGATTTTTTTTTCTGGCCTTTATTTTATTTTCCATGTTTTTAATGGTGCATTATGGTGGTGTATAATGGTGGAATCTGTTACATATTTGTGTGTGCACACAGTATAACAATGTAATTTGGCTAATATCTTTCCCCAGTCTTTTCCCTTTCTCTCCTCTCTTCCCATCCCTAGTCCTTTTCCTCTATTCTTCTGATCTCCTTTCTATTTTTATGAGACCCTCACCCCACCTTTATTTTCCTTTTTCCCATCTAGCTTCCACATATGAGAGAAAACAATGGCCCCGAACATTTTCAGTTTGACTTATTTCACTTAAAATGTTAATGTTCTCAAGTTCCATTCATTATCCTGAAAATGATATAATTTTGTTTTTCTTTAATAGCTGAATAAAACTTCATTCGTATATGTACCACATTTTGATATTTTAAAAACAACACAAAAAACAAGCGAACAGTGTTTAAACCAAAGAATGAATGCCCGTGGGCTAGAAATAGCTTATTAGCTCTCAGTTTGCAATGTCTGAATAGTAGGATCTGAGAATCTTGTTGAGTGTTAACCCTGCTCCATATCTTCATAAGCTTTCTTGGAACTCCTTCTGAAGTTGTGTTCCCTCCAAGTAACATAAGAAGATAACTGGATCATGTAAATGTATGATCAACTTCCATAGAGCTCACCATTATCGAAATGCATCTTGAACACCTTGTAAATAGCTGTGAAGGACTGTAAGTGATAGGCTTTAAAGGAAGTTAGAAAGAATAGAAACATTAAATTTTGCTCCCTGTATTCTTCTGTAGGTCCAAATGAATATTTTGCCTGTTACATGACATTGTACCAGCATGGCTTGAAACATCCTGTGAATCTGTTCAATACACAGTTGGATGATAGACTTTTCAGAGACCAGAAGAAAGTTCACTGCATCTTTTCCATTTTCCCTTGATCCTCATAATATGTGAGAAGAGTGTGATATCTGACAGTCAACTCTTTTGTTTCTGCCCTCTTCCTGACTCGATGACTATCATATGATAGTTTTCTGTAGGAAACTATTTCCTGTCTCTTTCAATTGTGTCCCTCTTTCTCATGCTGCTAAGCATATTCTCCTGAGTTCTCTTCCTGACTGTTTTCTTGGGCTATCCCAAACATCACTTCCATGGAGAGGATATCAAAACCTTCCTCCTGTACTCTACTCTTTGGAAAAAACATTGTTTTACTGGGTTAAATCACCACCCCCTCCTGCCTTCCGTATTCCAAGTGATTCCATCACCACGGAAAGGAGAGAGTAGATGTGAGAGAGTGTGTTCACATACGATGAACAAATTTATTGGCTGAAGTGATTGTAATCAATAACACAAAGGTAGGAGGTAAAAAATGATTCTAAATTTCCAGCTTAAGTAAATTACCACAGGCGATACCAGCCAAAGCAAAGAATAACACATCAAACCAGGACCACAAAAGACTAGTGGGGTTGAATCTAAATCATGAGTATGTAGGATAACACTAAAGAGACTTTAAAACTTGGACCAACTTGGAAGTTGAGGCTAGGTTTGAGAGGTTTTCCATTTGAGCTACTATGACTTATTTTTAATGATCCCTCTGGTATTCCTCAGTGTTGTGTTTTCAGCATCACCTTCCTGATCAGGAGCAAAGTGAACATGTTTTCCCTGGCATTTTGAATAACAGGAATTTCTTCATCTTCTGATTCCAATCCTGTTAGAGTCTTCCATAGGAGTGAATTCAATCCACTTGTTTCAAGCTCCTCAATCCACTCTCCAAATGAATGGTGGTAGGGATGTGCAAATTGTTAAATAGGTAAATAAGAAGGTGTTTTGAAGTTGAGGTAAGGGTCTTCAAATTTCCTCATCTTATGACTCAGATGTCCTGAAGAGACATTTTTGTAACTATGGGGAAAGTTGCAAAATTGTCTGATCATCTAAAGAATAAAGCAAAAGTTTTCTTTTATATATTTTTGTTGTTGTTGTTGTTTTGTTTTGGCTCTTCATATCCTTTAGTTCTCAGAATTTTTTTTTAAGTGCTTGGACCAAAAGAAATACATAAACATTCTGTTTAGTAAGTAAGTAAAGAAGTAGTAAGCATTACAGTCGAAAACAAATATTTGCCCAACAGAAACAAATGGGAAGAAAAATACTTTAATTAATATTTTAGATAAGCACACTTATTTGCTAATGGAATGGGTGTGTGTGTACATGTTGGGCAGTTGAACAGATTCTTAAACCTTGGACACAATGATCGTCATTTTTTTGTTTCACACTAATTTTTGTGCTATACTTGCTTTCAATCAATCATGGGAACAGAAGAAAAGGCAGATTCACAAAGATATGGCATCATCAAAAGTAATGTAATACAATCAAAGTTTGAAACTGAGAACTACCTTAAGCTAGTAGTTTGTTTTCTGATATATGTCAACTATTACTGTTCCCTTTGAAAATTAAAAATATCTGAAAACAACCATGTGATACCACTGTAGCCCTATGAGGCATTTTAGCTGATGGAAACAGGGCAAAGAGTCAACTACCTGGGTCATAGCCCTAGATCAGTTAACTAGCTTTGTCATGTGGAGCAAGTCATTTAAGCATACTCTATCCACCATAGTTTCCTTATTACAATAGAGGATGTTTGGATTTGTTAATCCCTGTGGTTCCTTCTTGCTTTCAATGTCTATGATTGAATGAATTCTTATTCCATCGCTGCTGTTAAAGAAGCTTAGAAAGAATTTGTTACCTTAAATAGCAAATGGTCATTTTTCTGACTCCTTGTTTTGAGAGTGGGGATAAAATTGGTGTTGAGTTCAGTCATACCTTCCTGCCACCACACTGCCAACCTCTGTTAGTCCTGCAAGCTCAGAATTCTTTCAGAGGAGCTATGTAAGGAATTCCATGCATGCTTAGTGTCAGGCCTGGGACAGAGAAGAAAGAAATGCGTTTGTATGTTCTAATGCTTGGAGACCAGTGGAAATATCTTCATGTGCACAGTCTTACTTGATACATAAGGAAGCAATCTCTGATTCTCTTTTCTTTTTAGAGGTACTAGTTTGGACTAATTTGAAAAGATGAAGTATTTCAGTCAATATCTATAAAACTATGCAGAGCTTGGATAAAATAGAGGCTGATTTGTTCATTAATTTTAAGTAGAAAGGATGAATGAGTATTCTTTGGAATCTGGAGCAGGTCAAGTGAAAAGAAGCCATATGTAACAATTTCCTATTCACTATCCAAGTGGAAAATACAGAAAATTACTTTTTTATTGGCGTTTTTCATTGAATAGAAATCTCAGTTATTTATAAATCATCATTTTTTTGTATTATATTTTCATTTCTGAGGTTTTCTTTGCTTTTTAGTTTCTCTTTCTCTTTTTTCTGCCTTCCTTCATTTCTTTTTCTTTTCTTTTTTAGCAATTATTCCTGTGCTGACTGTGAATTCCTGATCTCAAGAGATTCTCTGGCCTCAATATTCTGAGTAGCTGGGAATATAGGCATGTGACACCATGCCTGGCTAGGTTTTGTTTTCAAGTGTCTTCTTATCCCTAGGTTATAAAGTTATTCACTTACATTTTCTTATAAGAACTTCATGGTTTTACCTTTCATAGGCTTTTAATGATTCTGTGATCTATATTTGAATGTGGTGTTAGGGACCTAATTATTTCTACAAATGAGTCATTCTCCTCCACCACAACTTATTGAATAATTTCCCCTTTACCCATTGTTTATAATACTTACTGTATAATGAGCCACTATATATAAAGTAATCTGTCCAATGATTCTCTGTTGATATGTTTGTCTGGTGTTTGTTTGTTCTTTGAAATGGGTCTTAGGGTCTTTCTATGTTGCCCAGGGTTCAAGGGCTCCTCCTGCCTTAGTTTCCCAAGTAAATAAGACTGTGTGTGTGTAACTGAGCCCAGCTTATTTGTCTGTTCTTGACCCCTACATACGCTATTTTTTGTCATATTAGTTTTGTAGTGTGTACTAGTATATGATAAGGCACAACTCCTATTGTTTAGTTTTCTTTTGAGAGTTTGATTCAGTAACTCCTGAAGTTGGACATACTAGTTTGTATTGCTTCTCTAACAGAGAACTTGAGGCTGCATTGTTTATTATGAACAGAAATTTATTGACTCATGTTTCTGGAGGCTGGCAAGTCCAAGACTGAGGGCCTTACTTCTGATGAGGGCCTTCTCGGCATGTCATAATGTGTGCAAGATGAAAGGGTAAGATAGGATGAGCGAGAGAAGGGGAAAGAGAGAGAAAGTAAAAAGGGGGAAATTTTCCTTTTACTAATGAACTCCTCCCATGATGGCAAACCCTCTCTGGTGATAATGGTATTAATCCATTCATTTGACCTTCATGGTGTAATTACCTCTTATTAGATACCACTTTCCAACACTGTTGCAGTGGGACTAAATTTCTAAAACAAGCCTTTTGTGGGACACATTTACACCCTATGAGGAGCATTCCAGAGCACTGGAAATGTGTGGTGTGGTGGACTAAATGCACACAAATGCCATGAATGGTTCTTAATAATGAGGGAAGAAAAGCAAGAAACAGAAGGAGTTGCATGATATAAAACCTTTAAAAAATATAAAATAGATGTATTTGCATAAAATAGCCAGATTTTAAGAACAAATAAAAACAAAAACCATAACTTATTAAACATATTAGAATAGTTACCTTGTTGTGGAGCGTAATGGTTTTGGGTTATAAGAATGGATAGAAAAAGAAAACAGTTAAAGTAATAATAACAGTAACAAAAAATAGAAATAAATAGAAAATAATAGAATAAAATATTATAATAATAATAACAAATAATAATAACAGAAACATTAATAATATGAAATAGAAATGAATTTTAAAAAAGAAAATGTGAAATAAAAATGAATTTATAACGGAGCAAGCCACATTTGAGATAAACTATAATGATAACTTTTGAAAATAAAATGAGACATGGCTTGGCAAAAATACTCCCACTTTTTATATTGGTATTAGGGGAAAGCCAGTTCTTTCCATAGCAACCGTTTCAGGTAGATAGTGAAAACCAAATCCAGGGGGTAGTTTTGGGCTCTGCTCTAGAACTCATTGCCTGTAAACCAACAGAGCAAGGATGCAAAGCTGGGAATTCTTACCAGGAAAGGCTGGAATTGCTTGACTATGTCTTTTACCAGTTATGGATATTACTTGGGACCGGTAGGGAAATCTGTCCCGGAAAGTGGCAGCCAGTGCTTTTCTCTGGTAGACCTAAGTGTAAATATGCACCACCGATCCCTGCCTGAGTCACTCAGCAATCCACCCTGAATCAAAGAAAAGAGCAGTTTGTCCAGGAGCACCATGCCCTGACCAAGAGCTAAAAGCTTCCTCTTTTGTAATTGTCAATTATCTCTATGCTCCAAGATAAACATTTCTCCTTTAACATCAGACTGGCTTGGAAGGTTCATTTAGGACTGGGCTATTTGAAGAACAGGAGAAGTGGGGTGGGGGTATGGGGGAAGACAGGGAAAGCAAAGAGATAAAGTTTAAAACCATGACACAGAGTTTGCTTCTTCTGATGTGTCCCAAGGAGAGACCTAGTAAGAGAGTCTGGCTTTGTATTCTCCTGAGCCTTAAAGAGGGAGGAGGAAGAAAGGTGACACAGGAAACAAGTCTCCGTTTTCCAGATCTCATATGGAAATGGGGGAATTCTGAGAAGAATTTTTCTTTCCTTCAAAAAAAAAAAAAAAGCCCCCTTTATCTGCTCGAGAATTGGAAGCCATTCATTCATATATTTGTATGTATCCTGTATGGATATATTATACAAATGCATGCACACATATGCACAAAAATGTCTATTTTTAAAAGGTGGTTTTCTATTTCTTGCCATGAGAACAAAAGCTTTGCTCAGAAACTTCCCAAACACAGACTTATTTTCTCTAGTCCATTTATATAATGGATGGGATTGCAATTGACTCGAATGCGGTTGACGGCAAGGCCAGAGACAATTTAGTGCCTCCCGACTCCCGGGAAACCTGCTGTGCTTCCAGGATTCAAAAGAAGACGCAAAGAGGATCTAGTAAGAAGTGTTTATTCCTGCGTAACAAATAAATAAGGCTATTACAGAAGGATTTTTCCAGAAGTTAATCCTCTAGGGGGTATCCGCTTTGGAGAATAAAATAAGGTCACTCAAATTCCTTTTGCTCATTTGCCCTCCCTTCCTTTTCCTCCCTTAGTGACCCTTTTCTCTCCCTCTCTCCCCTCCCTTCCATATCCCTTTGCCTGGTATTATAAAAAAAAAAAAAAAAAAAAAAAAACAGAAATCCACGTGCTAATTAGTGTGGGTATGATCTGCAACCTGTCCAGCGATGCCAGTAAGTGAGATGCAACCTTTTCAAGTTCAGTAGCCACCATGGAATGCGATTCAAAACAGAGAGAGATGTGTTCAGTGAATGCCAGGGCGGGGAGTGGTTGGGATTTGTATATTGAAAGTTCAATGATGACAGATCACTTCAAGGGAGACGTTCTCTGTGTTAAAAATGAACCAATAAAATCAGAAACTTTCTAGGCCAAGCGGAGGAAAGAGAGATTGTTTTTGTAGAATGAGCTGTTAAACGTGGAAGCCCAAGAGAATCAAGAAACCTGTTTTCAATCAGACACAAAGATTATTTCTATTTCTTCCCAGTTCTTGTAATGAGACTTTAAAAAAAAAAAAAAAAGATTTGGAGGAATAGTGAACACTTGGTTGCCCAATTATTGGCCTAGATAGATTGTTAGTTTTGAGGTGGCTTATTTTGTTGGTAGAGGAAAAAAGAAAATATGTGGATTTTTGTTCTTGGAGCCACTGGGTGAATTTTGTCTCCGGTGCTCTGGTCTTTTTTGGCATGACCCCCTGCCCACCAAATGCCCAGTTAGCATTCCATAGTGTTCTTTGGAGTCTGGACTGTCATTTTACTCCACACATGTGTGTGCATAAGGGGAAAGTTCTTTGCTTATTCTGGCTTGGGAAAAGGGAGGAACAGGTTTGCATGGCTGGCAATGACTCATTCTGGGGTTAACACCCAAGTGACAATGGCATTTCAAGAATCAGAATCCTTGGCCTTAAAACTCCTGTCACCATGAAGTTTCTGGGCTGTCACAGAGAAACTTAACAGGCTTAATGATTCTTAATGAAGGTGTTCCTTTGACAAATGCTTGAACCCTGGTTGTTCACTTGACAACAGTGTTTGCAAACAGTATCTGTATAATACAGGATGTTTTTGAACAGCCCATCTATTCTACATAAATAGACAGTTCAGCTTTCCCAATATTAGCTCTGAACATTAAGTAAGCTGTTAAAACTGCCGGAACCTCAGTTGAATAGTGATATCTACAATGCAGAAATGTTAAAGTTTAAGGAAGATATGCATAATAAAGTTAGCACAGAGTGCTCCTTGTTTACTATTCTTTCAAGTTTCTTTATTCATAGACTGATAATTTTTTTAAGGAGATGGACCATGTCTTAATACGTTTTATCCCAATTTATGATGCTCATTTGGTCTCGAGAAGAGGCTCAAGAAATGTTTATGGAATTACTGAAAGCATTTGCTATATAATTTTGCAAACTTTGGCTTCAGATTTTTTTCCATGGACTTTGAATTTCTTGTATGCCCCATTCAGTTTATGTGTTTTTGGTCATTATATCAGGCAGGTGTCCAACTCCCTCTTTTTAAATTTTATTTATTTTTTATGGGTTTTGGTTCTAGTCAGGCTCTCTGTTGCACTAACTACCAAGCCCTGGACTGAGCTTGATTTTGTCTTTACAAAGCATTCCTAATTGTCAGAGTCCACAATGGCCACCTTTGCTGGTGTTGACTTAAAACAGCTGTGGTCACTGGCCAACCTGCCAATGTGATTGATGTTGGTGGAATAACAGGAGAAAAATAAAGATCACCTTCACTTTGTCATGAAAGAGCAGCCTTCTGGATGCGACTCACTGCTTCAGAGTTCTGAGGTTTCATTGCTGAGTTATCTAGCTCATGCCAGTTGGGAATGGAACTGTTTAAAGGACAGAAAACATTTTCCATACTTCTGCCTCCTGCTGTGCCAAGACACCCGTGCACACATGCATGGAGGGGGTGCACTAGTGTGTGTGTGCACACACACACACACACAGAGGAGAACTTGACTGCTAATTATGGCATAGTTTTCATCTCTTGGAACAACAACAACAAAAAATAATGCCAGCCAGGTGAGTCATAATCTGATTTATTGAATAGACATTTTCCAATGTGAGAAGCAGAGAATAAAATGAAGCTATTGCCTGTTGGACCCGGAAAAGGTTAGTGCTTCCAAGACACTGGACTGTGCTTCTGAGCTCAGCTGGCTGCTGCAGGATCACCTGGAGAACTTTATGAAGGAACTGGCTTCCTGGGCCACTGTTAGAGGTTTGCAGTCAGAGGACTCTTGAAGATGATCAGGTTTAACTGTTTTAGGCAACCACTGCTTTTCCCTGGTACATTCCTTTTACGGTGGAGAACATGAAAACCCAGGAAGATGTGATCTGTTCAAGATTCTTCAGGGATAAGAGAAGTGAGAGGGAGAAGGAGTGTGAGAGTTTGCTGGAGGCTATCTCCAATCCTCTACATGTTTGGTTTCTTTAACTCTTTGTCATAACCTTGGGAGAGAAGCATTGGACTCTCCCATTGTAGCAAAAGGAACTTAGGCTTAGAGAGGCTAACCAATTTGCCCAAGTTCTCACAGTAGAAAAGTGGAGGTGGACTGTGGATCTAAGTCTTATTCCAAAACCTCCCAGTTAGGATCTTGTCACCCAAATTCCTATCCATGATAATATAGTAGGAGTTTTCTTTTTTTAATATTTATTTTTTAGTTGTAGTTGGACACAATACCCTTATTTTATTTAATTTTATGTGGTGCCGAGGATTGAACCCAGGGCCTCGCACATGCTAGGCGAGTGCTCTACTGCTGAGCCACAACCCCAGCCCCTAGTAGAAATTTTCTTATTTGAAGATAATGAACTATTTAAACTTAATGGATATCATTGTATTGATAGGCCACCCTTCAGTTCCTCAGCCTGATTTTTGTTCTGTTTAAATCTGTGCTGGCTGTCTTTGACTCTCTGATTCAATGTTCGGAACCTTCAACCCTTGAGCTGACAGTGCCCCAGACAGATTCCTGCAACTAAATTCACTTCAAAATATTTCAGAAAATAATTATTGAGAAAAATACTAAGTTCAGAATCCAATATGGGGATCTTAGAGTTGAACACGAAAGACAAAATTTTGGTATTTATAGAGACTACAGTCTTGAGGGAACTATGAGAAAGAAACTCTGCAAATACAATGTGATGAGCATTGTAATACCAGGGACAGTAGCAGGTGCTTTGAGAATGCGTTGTAGGAAAACTTCGCCCAGAGTCAGGCCCAGCAAAGGCTTCCAATGTGACAGCTAGTAGATGAACAGGAACTAACTACCTGAAAGATAGTGGAGCCAGAGCACGGGGGCCCAGGGGGGAGAGATTTCAAAAAGGAAACAGTGTTCGTGAATTCCAGGAGTCTAGACGTTGTGTGAAGAGTTTGTGTTTGACTAGTTCAAAGAACTGGAAGAAGCTTATTATTTCTGGAAAGAGAAAGGGAGAGAGGGAGAGAGAGAGAAGCTAGATGTTAAGGGTAGGAAGCTTCCAGATGGAAAAAAGCCACGCAAACCCCATTAAGGTCTTTGGATTTTATCCTAAAGCATTACTAAGCCACTGAAGTTTCCCAATCCTGTAAAAAATGATCTGGAGATTAGAACCAAGGTGTGATATAAACAGGTTTATAGTTTGGAGGATACTTTGATGGCAGCCTTAGTGATGGATTGGGCTGGACGAAGCTTGGAGGCAGGGAGGCCAGTTGGGAGGCTATTACATTTAGAGACAGAAACTATGTTATTCATCCTTGTAGTTTCAGAACTTAGCACACTGCCAGGAACCTAATATGTATTAAGTAAATATTGCATGAATTGATGTGGAAATAATTGTTTTTTGAGAAAAAAATTCCCCAATATTTTTTACTCTTCTTGACTTCTTATCTTTGTGTAAGTTTTCCTCTTTCCCCAGGTATCCAGTTTTTCTCTTTCTATTTGAAGAAATACTAACTGTATACTTTGTTGTTCTTGAAGCTGTCCTTGACTATTCTCAATTTCATTGGTTTTCTTCCCCCTCAATTACATGCAATAGGACACACAGTCTGCTTCAAGCTTGAAGACATTGAAGAGTGTTTTTCCATGTGGCTGTATCTCCAGCTACATTCTAACTTTTCTTTTTACACATGAAGTCAGCAAATATCTATCTACCTACCTATCAACTTATTTATTGACCTATTTTAGTGTTAGGATGCTTGGAAAATGTCAAATACATTTGTGAAAGTATAATTTCTTTCTGAAATTTCTTTATATATAAAAGTCACCTGAAAATACACAGACAACTTAGAGTTTTTCTACTAGAAATATATACTCAGCAGTGAGACATGATGATAAAAATATGTGGTCAAATGTGCTTATCTTTGCCTATTGCAATTTTAAGAAATCAGAGGTAATTTAATTATTCAAACATGGGGATAGAGGTTAAAGGCATCATAGTAGAATCATATGTAAAATATGTAGAAAATACGATTTGGAGGGAAAAGTTAACAAGGAATGGCAATTGCAAAAGTGAAGTTATAAGTGAGTAATATGGAGTTTTTTCTATACTAATTTTTGACAGTGATCCTGTAGTTTAACTATCATTATAAATATTATGTCAAAGCACAACTATTTTCTGTTCTTTCCTACTGCAAATTACCCAAGTTGGCAAATAGGACTGCCATTCACCATTCAGAGAACTCCTTACACACCTTCTTGGCACACCAAGCTGGGCCCCGTGGAAAGCCGGGCAATGCCTTTCTCCTCCTCTCCCTCCCTGCAGGCCAGCCTTTGGAAGGTTGCCATCCTCACATTTGTACGAGCCAAGACTACAAACCACCTGTGCATGCATTGGGCTGCTCACTTCTGATTTACCTCCCTGGATGCTCTGAGAAGTGAAACACTGACAGACTGTGGCCGTGACTCTGGATGACACAGCAACCCAGGAGGCTCTCCTGACAGGATCCCAGAGCTCGGACCTGCTGCACAGTCTGTATTTTCCATCCTGGCAATTGCTTATTCTCTGCAAACAATGATCACAGGTCAGATGTTCATCATCTCTCCTCTCTGGAGAATTGCACTGGACCTGATCCTTGTCCTGTTTTAGTGCAATGGGGGTATTCCCATAAAGCTTTGTCCTGTGAGGGCCTGTCTTGTGTTGGTGGGAAACAAATTCGAGGAGAGTTGTTATTACATCTCATAAATGTCTAGAGAGAAAGGCCCTAAAGTACAAAGTACATTATTTCTTGAGTGGGGAAAAGCTCTCTAATGCAAAGCAGTCGAAGAAATGATAGCCAGATCCAGGAACCTCTGTCAGGAACCAATTCCTTCATCTAGAAGGAAGATGATGACCAATTCTCAAAAGGCCTCTCTCAATACGATACTAAGAGCTGAGATATGTGCTTTTGTGTCTTCCATCTGCAACATTCTTTAGGTCCTGATGGTATGTTCTGCCTGGCCCCCATCAGGAAATGGTGCAGCACACACAGAACTTGTGCTGTGTGTGGGATTGGTTTTAAGACCCATGCATGGGTGGCTTCCTTTAAAACTCACAACCACCCCATGAGGTAGATACTAACATGATCATCAGCTCATTTTGCAGATGAAAAAAAAAAAAAAAAACTTCAGATGCAGAAAAAAATGACTACCCAAGGTCACATAGGAAGTAATTAAACAGCAAGAATTCAAGTTATAGAAATGTGACCCAGGCCCCTCTACACTAACCACCATGCTATATTACATTAATACATGCAAAATGCGTATGACATTATCTGGTACACTATTAAAGTAAGTATTTGCCACTATTAGCTCTTTTTAGTAAATCTGAGTTGTCACCAATTTTATGTTTCAACTGATTAGCTCAGGGGAGTGAGCCTGTTCTCTGAGAGGAATTGAAAACATTCCATCAATCCATAAATGGATATTTGTTAAGTATCCCTGAGCTGGACACTTGGGGGTTTGATGACAGCAGGAAGTAAAAGCTGACAGAGTCTTGGAATTCACAGAAGATACATGCATGAGATATGTCAAAGGGCATTTACCAACCTTAACACCACCTTGTATCAGACCTCTGAAAGCTCTTTGTTTTCTATTTGAATCAAGGAGGTTATAGACAGTGGAGGAAGACAGGGATAATGAAAATGGAAATTATCTACAAGTAGCCTTTGAGATACTTCAACTTTTCCTCATATCCACACATACATAATTCTTAGGCTGTATATTTTCCCCCATGTTTTTAATTAGATTACCTTTCCTTCAACAACCTCCTGGACCTTGATTCAACCAAATTCCATTTGGAATAAGTACTTTGGGCCTAGGGTAGAACTGGGAGACATCACATAATGCAATGTTTCCTCCACCCTGATATGCACTAGGAAATATTTACATTGAAGAAGTCGTGGCTTACATGACATACAGTATGCACAGGCCCACATAATGTAGCAATTATGGGGCAGCCTATTGACTTAAATGCCATGGGTATAAAAATTATATTTTTATGGAGTTCTATGGAGTTGCTTCTTGGGAGTTCTATGGAGTAGCAATTCAATGGGAAGCACTTTTCCCGGGCAGAAGTAATAAGTTCAGAATACATACTAAAAATGTATGTTTTTAAAGTCACCTTAAAAGGACTTTAGCCCATCCTTGGAAAGATAGTGTATTGCTTAGAAAAGAGCACAGTAATACAACAAAATCTCACAATCTCAGTGACTTATGACATTGAACGTTAGTTCACACTTATCCTACATTGCTGGTGGCTCTCCACACTCTCATGCTTACTCTGAGACTGGAACTGATGGGGGGACCGCTGCCTGGAGTGTTCCCATTGCTGTAGGAGAGAGAAAGGCACACAAATCACTTACACTCAAAAGCCATTGTCTCAAACTGTAGCCATGATCCTAGGAAGTGCAAGCCTTTCTTGGACTGGAAGGGTGGGGAGGTAGAAAGCATTGTGAATCATAGAACTACTGACTACCTTTACTATCAGTAAAGGCTGGTGAGAACAGAGGGTGTGAAATCTCAACTCAAAGAGAAATAAGATACATTGGAATTACAAAGTTGTATGGCTAGATTGTGAGAGGATCAGGCTAAGGTGTGTTGCCTTTTTTACTATAGCCATCCATTTGCAAAATGTGTTTTGCTAGTGCCAATGATTTTCAAGAAGACCTGTATAGATCCTAATACACTAAGCAGGAGTAAAAAGATGAGCTTTGGTGGAAGAGGGGGTGAGAGAGCCCTGAAAGCCCCATTTGTCTTCTCACTTCTTCCTCTGTGGGACTCCCATGCTTTTTGCCACAGTTTAAAAACTACAATTCTGGGATCTTAAAATACTATTCAGTAGATTTCAACATGAGGGAAGTAGGAAGTCCTCAGTGAAAGCCATGGATGCAACTATAGATAAACTGAGGGAGAATCTAAGAGTAGAGAGTTTAATAAAGAGTAAAAAAACCCAATAAGACCCCTGAATCTAGGTGTTGATAAGGGTGGATATGTCCCAAGAAATACTTTACAAACTGGTGATTGATTGAACTGGAGGGTTCATGTAAAGGGCAGAGTCTTTAAACATAATATGTGCAAGACTTGTGAGCTGGGAATGATGGCACAAGGAATGTTAATATCAAGGTCAACAGGAATATAATGGATGTACCCAACAAGTGTCATTTAGGAGCTACTTTATGGTATAGAATGCTTTGGAGAGGATATAAACTAAATATTAAATATATTAGTTTTAAGTGGCACTAGACTATCCTCAGGCATTTATCCTCAAATGTCTAATGAGCAGTTGTAAATGTGACACTGGCACTAAGGAGAACCCAGAGTGAAGCTGTGGCTTGGGAGACATTCACAGACAAATGAAGTGTGTTAATTGGGATGGATAATTATCAGCATAGGCTCATATACATCTGACTCAAAAAGAGATTCAATGAATGGGGTGAATCTCATCCTTAATGACACCAAAACAGATGCTAATCTCTATAAAGTTTGGTATTAATTTGGACAATAAGGAGGACTTCTCAAATTTAAAAACCTCAGGAACTTGGGTTTGCTGAAAAGCTTTATTATTCCTCTGGTGTTGTGGCCAGCAAGTTCATCTTTATGGCCCTAATAGTAATTCAGAATAGAATTCAGGCAGCTTAGTTTTCCTTCCTATTTGAGGCCCCAAGTCATTGCCTACATTGCATAAATGGATCCTAGCGTGAAGCTTGAAGCAGAAGGGTCAGTCCTCATATATGTTTTATATATGACGATATATGTCAATATAATACTAGGACTCCTAAGGAGTAATAAATTAGCAAAATAAAAAAAATGGAAATAAGTAACCCATTCATATGTTCTCAGGAATGAAATGATCAAAAGTCCTTTAGGAAGTTGAGCCTTACCCTCCTTTGTGCATGGGACTGTCGTCCTTCCTCTGCCTGCTCGGCTTCTCAGATAGGCTCAGGGCATAGGTTTCTTGGCACCCTAGTCATTTGGTCCCATGATGATGTGGTATGGAAGGACAGAGTCCAGATTCTCCAGGCATCCCTCCATTTAAAATATCTAAATCTTTGGATTCCAAATCAAAAATTTACTTACTCATGCAAGATCATGGGTTGATAGATCCATTGGTACATGCCCTGGGAGAGTGATTTGGAGTTCACACTCTGTGGGGATCTTCATTTTTTTTTTAAGTTGAGTAATGGGGTTTGAGATTACAAGGTCTCATTAATATTATAAGGTAGGTTTGCCAATATACAAATATCAAATCATCCAAAGTAACATGTGAGTGGCCAGTGATGGCTTATGGGCTAGCTTCATCTAGAACACACACATTTGATTGTAGGTGTCAAATGATCAAACAGGTAAAGGTCAGATCATCACGTTGTGGAAAAACAAGGAACACTCACTCTATGAAATCTTACGTTATGGAGTGGTAATACAATTTGGAAGCTTGCTCCTTTAGTGAAGAACAAGCCATGAGGATCCATAGGGAAATTGGGGGATGTTTAAGATATGTATACGTATCTAATGTAAGTGAACATGGTACCAGGGAAAGAACATTGGCCTGATGTCAGAAGACTCACAGTTCTGCCTCTGAGACTACCTACCTCTGTCATCATGAGTAAATTGCTCTCTCTTTGAATCATGGCTTATTCATGTAAAATATTAGATTTGAATTAAAGGCAACTAATTAATTTAAGATTACCACTCTCATTATTTCAGACCAATGTAACTTCTAGATCATTTAACATACTACAAAATCTAAATAAATTTATAATAAGAAGATTCTAAATCTCTACTAAAAGTTCTGCATTTATCAATTTATTTGTTTATTTACTTATCAGTCCTGGGGATGGAACTCAGGGGTTGCTTGACCACTGAGCAATACCCCTAGTTCTTTTTATTTCTTATTTTATGACAAAGTCTTGCTAAGTTGCCAAGGCTGGCATTGAACTTAAAATTCTCCTGCCTCGGCCTGCTGAGTTGTTGGAATTAATACATGTGCACCACTGCTCCTGGCCTCCATCTCACTCAATCTTAATGCAATATTCCAAAGAATGTATTAATAGCTCATAAAAATGGAAAAATCAGGCCTCTGAGAGAATAAGTGATTAGTAACCTACCTAACATGGGGTAAAGCTGGTAAATTCAGTTTGGGCTCCAAGTTCTACGTTTTTATCCTCTAGTATAGATTCCCCTAAAAATCACTACTCTACATAGAATATTCCTTGGTTCCTGTTGCAGGCATGTACTGGTTAGAGAGTTTTTGTTCTTACTGTTCTTAATGTTGACAAGCATGTATTTTGAACCTATGTTCATTCTTTGAATTATAAAAATATGGAATTACTATTGACAACTATGCTCTTATGTTATCATGCCACTATCCTTTTGTAAAAAAAGAATCCCTACAAAGACTATTCTAGCCACAGAAAGGCCATTATCCCATTAGCTCTAAAATTACCCCTAATCTTTCCTCAGTTTCTGCCCAGCATCCACAGGGAAGTTCATAAGATGTTATTCCTGCTTCTTCCTCTCAGGGGCTCCCTAACCAAAAGGAGGTGTTGTCCTCCATGGGCCAAACCTTCTCCCAGTGGTTTGTTCTTAGCTTTCCAGATGTGAATATCTCTGTGACCTTTGAGGATATCTGTCTTTTTTTCTCTACACTGAGGCTTGGAGAGGCTTTATGAGTTTGAGAAAATGGTTTGCTAATTTGTTTTTTTTTGTTTTCCTTACAAATTGTTTTCCTCAATGAAAAAAAACAGCGCCATTTTATTTCTTGAGCTATAGACCAGAGCCACCATAAGATACGGGATGAAATTAGAAGCTGGAAATTAGAATATCTGGTTTGCATTCATAGCCTACCTAGGATGTTGGTCACATTTTATGAGCCACAAGGCCTCCAGCACGGAGACTATACAGATGGAAAGAGCTTTCGACATCTTCTATTACAACTCTCTCTTGACGGAATATCTTCTGCGAGAGAGATGCTCTTTTTTCAGTCTTTCTATTCATGGAACCTAACCCTTTGAGCCCCTCCCCAGGGGAGCTGTTGGGCTTTGGGTTGGGCCACCATTGGGCATTGGTGGCAGGGCCCACAAGTATCCTATTTAGAAGGAAATGGATGTGATTCAACTGTGAAAATTACAAATTAGATTTTGGCATTCAGGCCACTGCGTATTTTTAGAACCAGAGGAGAATAAAGTAAGTGTTATTTTAGGTCTGGTAAAGATTATTAATATTATGTTTGGGAGAAAAATGCCATCCTGGTGATTGGTTGAAATAACTTCTGAATATGAATTTTCCCAACAGTGCTAATTTTCAAGACAATATTACACATCATTTTAATTTATCCTTTCACCCTCATTTAAAAATGGATTTCTTTGAGATTAGGAGCAAGGGATGTATTGAGTTCACTTTATTTCAGCTATAGGACCTAGGTTTGCCAATGCAAAGTAGGGATATTTTTCTGCATTGTTACACCACCTGCTCTATAGCATTGTGATTGGCACCAGGTAGAAACATGATTGTGGAGTGAGTGGGTAGTCAGCAAATGTGGGCTCTGATAACAAAAATTAAGGATGGAAATATCTGTACTTATTTTTCCTTAACATCCCTTGAGTATTTAATCGTGAATTCAACATTGTCCAACACACTTCCAAACTATTATTGTCATAGTTATTTTATCCTAAGGTAGTAATTATATAATTTTAGGCTCATCAGAATTATGCCAGGGACTTAGGATGGCGATGGTTCCTATAGAATTGAGCAAAAACAGGAAGAAAAGTAAACCGAACCTCCAAATTACATTTGGCTGCAAAGTCACAGCATAGGAATGTATTTGAAACTGGTGTTACATACAACTCTGAATGTGTGCTGTTATGGTTTCAATGTGAGGTGTCCCTCAAAAGCTCACATATGAGACAGTGTAGGTTCAGAGGAGAAATTATTGAGTTTTGAAAGCCTTACCTCGATTATTAACTCAGTGGTAATTGAAGGCTGTAGGGTGTGGTTGGAGGAAGTGGCCGTTGGGGGCACAACTTTGGGTTATATATTTTGTATTTGGCAAGAGGAGACCTCTCTATCTGCTTTCTGATCACTATTTGATCTGCTTCTCTCTACCACACTCTTCTGCCATAATGTTCTGCCTCACCTGGAGCCCGGAGGAATGAACCTGACTGCCCATGGACTGAGACCTCTTCAACAGTAAGCCTCCAAATAAACTTTCCTCCTCTACAATTGTTCTGGTGAGATCTTTGAGTCACAGTGGCAAAAAAAGCTGACTAAAATATGTGGTTTATAGAAAGGGGAGAAGGGATACTGTGATATGATAAAAAATGAGCTAAAACTCTATAAATCCTCATGAACTAATGTTAACATTGAGGATGTCTATTCCCTGGCTCCTTCAGGACTTTCTGCAGTGTCATAATGATTTTGGTGGGGTGGCCTTCTGGTGACCCTCTAATCTCATCACAGCAGACTGACAGCTCAGTCACCTTTCATCCACCACCTGCTGAACTGGAAATGCTGGTGAGGTTGAGTGAGATTTGTCAAAAAGTTCTCCACACTGTTGTAAATGAGAAGGCAGCCAGGAGAGAAGCAACAGGCAGCAAAGAAAATGGCAGCAATTATTGTCAGAACACAAAGGGAACCCCCAGTGGGCCAAGTCAGTTAATGCATTTCCCTGACTCCCTCTTAGTAAAACCTAATTAAATCAGATGCTACTAATTTGAAACTGTTGCTTATTTGGACCGGACTGAGCTAAATGTTGCTTCTACTCTACCAATGAAAGAAAGGGCTTTCTTAGCAAATTACTGGGGTAAACAAGATTGCAGAGAATTAAAGTGCTTAATAGAATAGCAGAGAATCAATTTGCAAGAAAACAATCATTGTGCTAATTTTAAACTGTTCTTACCTGTTCATTAAAGCAGTCCATTAAGGACCTCTACCTCTTTAACACTTTGTTATGCTAGTTTGAGTTGTTATGTTTACTAGATAGGGAAGAGAAAAATGAAATTTGGACCTCTCTAATTCCTACTGGTCTCTTCACAAAACAGTTAAGTCTGAATTAAATGAAATCTGTACCTGAACAGTATTAGAAAGTCATTTTTGGAGAGGTCATTAGACTTTGTTCTTTTCTTCCTGAAGGTTGAGCTGTGAGTCTGCAGACCTCACACAATACTATGCACAATTTTTCTACATAAAGTCGTATAAGGGAATGTTAATGGCCATGATGTCCTAAACAGAGACAAGTATTTCAGGTCTGTGGTTGAGTAACATCTTCACACATAACACTGATTCCTTGGTTCCCAGAAAGAGAAAAAATATATATATATAAGAGCTAAGCTAATCTGCTGAGGGAGTTTCAGGTTCATGTGAAAGAGAACAAATGGCATCTGTAGTTAATGCTTTTAAAATGAGTTCCAAAGACTTAAAGTTTAAAATGACTTGCAAACAATCTCTCATTTATACATGGATTTTAAATTTTCAATTTTAGATAAATGACAATGGTCATAAAAACACAAGGACACGCTGGATCTTTTTGTGGCCCACTTTGTAAACCCAACCACAAATTTCGTTGCTTAGTTTCTATTTGTGTTTATTATGGCATCAATACAAAGGAGAGCTATCTAATGCTTACTAGTAATAAGGAAAGAACAGAGGTATAAGAAATATATACATGGTGTGCTTCCTCCATAAGAAGGCTAATGGCACCCCTGGGAGTTGTGCAAATAAAGCTTTTCTGGAATTTGAATAGGGAAAAAAACAAGCTGGTGGAAGAATCCAGTCACCTGTGGCACATTGTAATAGATTTGTTGAACTGCACCAGAACAGAACATACCATATGTGTATTATGAGCAGTGATATAATTCCAGCAAAATAATATCACATAAAATTAATGTTGTTAATTTTAATTTTATTGGTTTTCTTTGAAATTAGTTTGCACATTTGTTTGGGTTTTATAGTTCTATAAGAGTCAGAAGCATAAGGGATTTATAGGTAGTTTTATGTTTATTTATATTTAAGTAACATTACAATAAATATAATTTAAACCAACACTGGGAGTCTAAGAACTCTTTATACTTTAAAAGGAAGTTGGAGAACTCTGGGTTGAGAGATGTTCAGAAGTAAACTGAGAAAAACAGAAGGATGTTTCTATAATCAAACAAGACATGGAAAAGAGAATTGTCTCCTCTCCTGAGACTCACAGGGCTTATCTATGAAGTAAAGCCTCAGTAAGGGCCAGAGGTAAAGATGCCTGTCCCATTTGTTCAAAACAGCATTGTCCCAATCTTATCAGCACCTGGAGCTCCATTGCACGGAGGACCTAAATCTATCCTGCAGAGAATTTCCCACCAGCATTGCAGTGGATACGGTGCTGCTCAGGGTGTAGACCCTTACTTCCTAAAGTGAGAAAAGGGAAAGGTGTAGAGGGCTGGATAGTGAACACCCCAAGTTCATGTCCACCTGCCATCTCACATGTCACCTTACTTGGAAATAGAGTTTTTGCATATGTAATTAGTTAAAATGAGAAGGTGATGATAAATTTTATGTGCCAACTTGACTGGGGCATGGGTGCCCAGGTATTTTGTCAATTATTATTCTGGATATCTTTGTGAGAGTAGTTTAGGATGAGTTTAACATTCAGATAGATATACTGAATAAAGCAGATTGCCCTTTTTAACATAGTAGGCCAGCCTCAATTTTTCTAAATTTAGAAAAAAGCACCTTGCCCCACAAGTAAGGGTTAATTCTCGATTGCCTTCCACTAGGGCATTGTTTTCTTTTTTTTTTTTTTTTCTTTTTCTTCCTTTGGACTGAACCATTGGCTTTTCCTGCATCTGGAGCCTGCTAGTGCTTGGATTGGAACTACATTTTTGGCTCCCCTGGATCTCCAGTTTGCCAATTACAGATCTTGGGACTTGTTAGCCTCCATAAATTATGTGAGCCAATTCCATAAATCTCTTTGCATATGTAGACATATGCATGCTATGGACTCTTGTTTCTCCAGAGAATACAGAGGTCATACTGGATTAAAGAGGACCCTAAATCTAATGACCAGTGTCCTTACAGGAGGACAGAATAGACACAGAGAAGACAAAGGGAAGAAAGTTCAGGAGATGACAGAATGAGAAAGTGGAACATTACACTTAAAAGCCAAGAAATGCCAAGAATTGCTGGCAGCCA
The DNA here is from genome assembly GCF_045843805.1 of Urocitellus parryii. Lineage (NCBI taxonomy): Eukaryota > Metazoa > Chordata > Mammalia > Rodentia > Sciuridae > Urocitellus > Urocitellus parryii. The sequence goes on from NC_135543.1 coordinate 28,548,185, forward strand.
CCAGAAGCTAAGAAGTGGCACCAACAAATTCTTTCACTGAGGTTCCAAAAAGGAATGCATGCTGCTGACACCATGAGTTTGGACTTTTGGCTTCCTGAACTGTGAAAACAAATTTCTATTGTTTGAAGCCACTTAGTGTGTGGCAATAGGTTATAACTGCTCTAGGAAATAGAGATAGAGGGCAGATGGGTGGGGGAGAGCATGTAAGCAAGTCAGAGAGGTAGGTCAAAGTCACTTTTTAGGAAAAGGTCTAGAAACCAAGTATCTGACTTTGAAGTCAATACTCTTTGTTGAATTTTTTTCCATGTATTTCCATTCCTATTTCATTCCAGGAAAAATGAAAGTATATATATTTCAAGCAAATAAACAAACACAACAGATGCAAAAACAAATAATCAAAAAAACATAGAAACAATTCATTTCTAGAAGCAACAGTAAATTATCTATGAAACCTCTAACTATACTGCTATAAAAAACTGGATTTATGCAGGTATATGATAATATCTATAGAATGTCAGAACTGATGTTAGATGTTTAGATGTTTGAGGCAATTATTTTAGAGAAGTAATCATTTTTATAAAGTTGGTGTATTAGTCTCTTATTGTTGCTGTTTTAACAAAATACTACAAATGTTATGGCTTATAATAACATGATTCTATTTCCTTATAATTCTGGAGGCTGAAAATCCAAAATCGGCTCCATGGTGTAAAAATCAAGGTATCAGCAGGGTTGGTATCAGCAGGGTTCTCTGTATTTTTTTTTCCTGGAGTCTCTAGGGAAGAATCTGTTACCCAGCTTTTAGAGACCATCTGCATTCCTTGGCTCGAGGCCCTGCATGCTCTGACATCTATGTAGTGGATCAACATTTCCTTCAGACTTCTAACTCTACTGCTTCTCTCTTATAGGTTTATGATAATGACATTGGATTGAACAAAATCCTTAACACAATCACATCTTTCAAAATCCCATTTGAGATGGAATGTCACATTTTCATAGGTTCTAGGGATTGAGGTGTGAATGTCTTTAGAGGAGATTACTAGTTTATCACAAGTAAATAGACTTATGGGCCTGCAATCAGAATTCAAAGTGCAAAGGTCTCAATGCATTGCTTCATCCATATGCCACAAGGTGAGGTATTATAAAAGTGGCCTTAAAATCAGGGTGTTTCCCAGGGTGTAGGAAGTCTACATAGGCTTCAATTAAACTTCAAACTGCTCCTAGTGATAACAAAATATCAAAAGCAGAAGTTTGTGGAATACATTATTACAAACTGGGTGTTACTATGGCTTCAGTTAAACAAAATAAAACATCCATCCATGGAACTTGGTCCCCTTTTCATTGCTATCCCTGTGTGATGCTTCTGGCCAGTTATTCAGCAGTCATTGCAAGGGTGGCCTCCTTGTGGGTTATTTTATCTTGAGAATAAAATAAGGATTTTTTTTTTTTGCTCATAAACTTGAACAGTGAGGATGATAATGCCTATGACTATTTCGAACTCTTTATAGGTCACTAAGCATCTTCATATGGGATATGTCAGGTAATTTTGCCATAAAACAGAGAGGTTAGATGGATTAACTATGTATCTCAGTCAAAATATGAGGACACTGGGCCTCAGAGGAGCTATGTGAATTGCTCTAGACCACATCTTTACAAGTTAGAATTCTGGGATTCGAACCCTGATTTCCTGAGTTCAAATCTAGGTTGTTCTTTTGATCAATCTAAGGGTTAAATAAGTCAAACAATAAACCTAGTAGTCAATCAGGGACATCAAAAAGAGATGGTGGGTAGTTAAGGCATATCACCAAGTTAATTAGGGACTATTATAGTATGGTGATTTTATGTTTTCAGTCTGTTAAAATTTAGAAAATGGGTTAATAATTAATACCACGACATTCTTGAATATAACAGGAACTTGTGGAAACAGGCTGAATTATATGATGTGAAACTTCAAAGCACAGACAAACTCAGCATCTTGTTTAAAGGTACATTGATTATTAGAAAATGAGTGCAATGTAAGGTCTAAGAAAATACAGATCTATTAAAAATTATTATGTTTCGTGCCTTCACCTTCAATTTTTTTGTTTGTATATTACTCTTTTTTAATTGGTTTTATTTTTTAAATACATGACAGTGGAATGCATCACAATTCTTATTACACATATAGAACAATTTTTCATACCTCTGTTTGTATATAAAGTATGCTCACATCAATTCATGTCTTCATACATGTATTTTGGATAATGAAGTCATCACATTCCACAATCCTTGCTAATCCCCTGCCCCCTGCCCTTTTCCTCCCACCCCTCTGCCCTATCTAGAATTCATCTATTCCTTCCATGCTCCCCCTCCCTACCCCATTATGAGTCAGCCTCCTTATATCAGAGAAAACATTCAGCATTTGTTTTTTTGGGATTGGCTAACTTCACTTAGAATTATCTTCTGCAATGCCATCCATTTACCTGCAAATGCCATTATTTTATTCTCTTTTATTGCTGAGTAAAATTCCATTTTGTATATATGCCACATTTTTTTCCTATTCATCCACTGAAGGGCATCTAGGTTTGCTCCACAGTTTAGCTATTGTGAATTGTGCTGCTATAAACATTGATGTGGCTGTGTCACTGTAGTATGATGTTTTTAAGTCCTTTGGGTATAGTCCGAGGAGAGGGATAGCTAGGTCAAATGGTGGTTCCATTCCCAGATTTCCAAGGAATCTCCACACTGCTTTCCATAATGGCTGCACCAATTTTCAGTCCCACCAGCAATGTATGAGTGTGCCTTTTCCCCCACATTATTGCCAACACTTATTGTTGTTTGTCTCCATAATAGCTGCCATTTGACTGGAGTGAGATGGTATCTTAGAGTAGTTTTGATTTGCATTTCTCTATTGCTAGAGATGATGAACATTTTTTCATATATTTGTTGATTGATTGAATATCCTCTTCTGAGAAGTGTTTGTTTATATCTTTGGCCCATTTATTCATTGGGTTATTCATTTTTTTGGTGTTTAGCTTTTTGAGTTCTGTATATACATGAGAGATTAGTGCTCTATCTGATGTGTGAGTGGTAAAATTTTGCTCCCAAGATGTAGTCTCTCTATTGACCTAACAGATTGTTTCTTTTGCTGAGAAGAAACTTTTTAGTTTGAGTCCATCCCATTTATTGATTCTTGGATTTAATTCTTGCACTATAGGAGTCCTATTAAGGAAGTTGGGGCCTAATACCACATGATGGAGATTAGGGTCTGCTTTTTCTTCTATTAGACGGAGGGTCTCTGGTTGTATTCCTAAGTCCTTGATCAATTTTGAATTGAGTTTTGTGCATTGTGAGAGATAGGGGTTTAATTTCATTTTGTTGCATATGGATTTCCAGTTTTCCCAGCACCATTTGTTGAAGAGGCTATCTTTTCTCTAACTCGTGTTTTTTAGTCTTTGTCTAATATAAGATAATTGTAATTTTGTGGGTTAGTCTCTGTGTCCTCTATTCTGTACCATTGGTCTACCAGTGTGTTTTGGTGCCAATACCATGCTATTTTTGTTTCTATTGCTCTGTAGTATAGTTTAAGGTCTGTTATAGTGATGCCACCTGCTTCACTCTTCCTGCTAAGGATTGCTTTAGCTATTCAGGGTCTCTTATTTTTCCAGATGAATTTTATGATTGCTTTTTCTATTTCTATGAGGAATGCCTTTGGAATTTTGATCGGAATTGCATTAAATCTGTATAGTGCTTTTGGAAGTATGGCCAGTTTGATAATATTAATTCTGCCTATCCAAGAGCAAGGTAGGTCTTTCCATCTTCTAAGGTCTTCTCTGATTTCTTTCTTTAAGGTCCTATAGTTTTAATTGTATAGATCTTTCACTCTTTTGTTAAGTTGATTCCCAAGTATTTTATTTTATTGAGGCTATTGTAAATGAGGTAGTTTTCTTCATTTCCGTCTCAGAGGACTTGTCACTGATATACAGAAATGCCTTTGATTTTTGGGTGTTGATTTTATAACCTGCTATTTTGCTGAATTCATTTACTAGTTCTAGAAAATTTCTGGTGATGCTTTTTGGGTCTTCTAGGTATAGAATTATATCATCAGCAAATAGTGTTAATTTAAGTTCTTCTTTTCCTAAACATATCCCTTTAATTTATTTCATCTGTGTAATTGCTATGGTCAGTGTTTCAAGGACTATGTTAAATAGAAGTGGTGAAAGAGGGCATCCCTGTCTTGTTCCAGTTTTTAGAGGGAATGCCTTCAATTTTTCTCCATTTAGAACGATGTTGACCTGGGGCTTATCCATAGATAGCCTTTACGATGTTGAGATATGTTCCTGTTATCCTTAGTTTTTCTAGTGTTTTGAACATAAAGTGGTGCTATATTTTGTCAAATGCTTTTTCAGCATCTATTGAGATGATCATGATTCTTATGATTGAGTGTATTGATGTGGTGAATTACACTTATTGAGTTCCTTATGTTGAACCAACCTTACATACCTGAGATGAATCCCACTTGATCATGGTGCATGATCTTTTTGATATGTTTTTGTATTCAATTTGCCAGAATTTTATTGAGAATTTTTGCATCTATGTTCATAAGAGATATTGGTCTAAAGTTTTCTTTCTTTGATGTGTCTTTGCCTGGTTTTGGAATAAGGGTGATATTGGCCTCATAGAATGAGTTTGGAAGTGCTGCCTCTTTTTCTTTTTCCTGAAATAAATTAAAGAGTATTGGTATTAGTTCTTCTTTAAAGGTCTTGTATTAGTTCTTCTTTAAAGGTCTTGTGTAACCATCTGGTCCTAGGTTTTTCTTGGTTGGTAGGCTTCTGATGACCTCTTCTATTTCATCACTTGATATTGGTCTGTTTAAATTGTGTATATCTTCCTGATTCAGTCTGGGAAATTCCTATGACTTAAAAAATTTGTAGATACCTTAAATATCTTCTATTTTATTGGAGTATAAGTTTTCAAAATAATTTCTAATTATCCTCTGTATTTCTGTATTGTCTGTTGTGATATTACCTTTTTCATCACATATGTTGATAATTTGAATTCTCTCCTTCTCTTCGTTAGCATAGCTAAGGGCCGGTCAATTTTATTTATTTTTTAAAGGAACCAACTTTTTGTTTTGTCTATTTTTTCAATCGTTTCTATTATTTTGATTTCATTGATTTCAGCTCTAATTTAATTATTTCTTGCCTTCTACTGATTTTTCTGTTGATTTGTTCTTCTTTTTCTAGGGCTTTGAGATGTAAAATGAGGTTATTTATTTGTTGACTTTTTCTTCTTTTAAGGAATGAGCCCCATGCAATGAACTTTCCTCTTAGAACTGCTTTCATAGGTTCCAAGAGATTTCGATATGTTGTGTCTATGTTTTCATTTACCTCTAATAATTTTTTAATCTCCTCTTTGATGTCTTCTGCAATCCATTGTTCATTTAGTAGCATATTGTTGTGTGTTGGGGAAATTTTCATTTTTTATTTTGTCATTGATTTCCAATTTCATTCCATTATGATCTGATAAAATACATGGTAGTATCTCTATTTTTTGTATTTGCTAAGAGTTGCTTTGTGGCATAGTATATGGTCTATTTTAGAGAACCATGTGCTGCTGAGAAGAAAGTGTATCTGCTTGATGCAGGTTGAAATATTCTATATATGTCAGTTAAATCTGTATTGATTGTATTATTGAGTTATATAGTTTCTTTATTAAATTTTTTTTTTTTGAAGATCTATCCAGTGGTGAGAGAGGTGTGTTAAAGTCACCCAAGTTTATTGTGTTTTGATCAATTTGACTGTTGAACTTGAGAAGAATTTGTTTGATGAACATAGCTGCACCATTGTTTGGGGCATATATATTTATGATTGTTATGTCTTGTTGGTGTATAGTTCCCTTGAGCAGTATGTATTGTATATCTTTATCTCATTTGATTAACTTTGGCTTGAATTTTACTTTATTTGATACAAGGATGGAAACCCCTGCTTGCTTCTGCAGTCTATGTGAGTGGTATGATTTTTCCCAACCTTTCACCTTCAGTCTATGTATGTCTTTTCCTATCAGATGAGTCTCCTGGAGGCAGCATATTGTTGGGCCTTTTTAATCCAATCTTCTAGCCTATGTCTTTTGTTTGGTGAGTTTAAGCCATTAACATTCAGGATTACTATTGAGACATGGTTTGTATTCCCAGCCATATTTGTTTATTTTTGTTATTTAACTTGACTTGATTTTCTTCTTTGATTAGTTTTTCCTTTAGGGTACTACTTCCCTAGACTGATTTTCATTGTTGTTTTTTGTTTCCTCTTCATGGAATATTTTTCCAAGGATTTTTTTGTAGTGTTGGTTTTCTAGATATAAATTAATTAATTTTTTTGTTAACCATGGAAGGTTTTTATTTCATCTTCAAATCTAAAGCTTAATTTTGCTGGATAAAAAATTCTTGGTTGGCCCCCATTTTCTTTCAGAGCTTGATATATGTTGTTCCAGGATCTTCTAGCTTTCAGGGCCTGTGTTGAAAAATCTGCTGTTACCTGAATTTATTTTCCCCTATATGTAATCTGATTCTCTCTCCTGTGGCTTTTAAAATTCTCTCCTTATTCTGTATGTTGGGCATTTTCATTATAATGTGCCTTTTTGTGGATCTGTTGTGATTTTGTACATTCGGCATCCTGTAGGCTTCTTGAATTTGGATTTCCAACTCATTCTTCATGTTTGGAAAGTTTTCTGATATTATTTCATTGAATAGATCATTCATTCCTTTGGTTTGGACCTCCATGCTTTCCTCTATCCCAATAACTCTTACATTTTTTTTTATGCTATCCCATATTTCTTGAATGTTCTGCTTTTGGTTTCTTACCATTATCACTGTGTATTCTATGTTCTTTTCAGGATTATATATTTTTTTCTTCATTGTTTGATGTCTTATCTTCTAAGTGGTGTACTCTGTTGGTGATGCTTTTATTTGAGCTTTTAATTTGGTTTATTATTTCTTTCATTTCAAGGATTTCTTTTTTTTTTAATCACCTCTATCTCCCTATCTCCCTGTTGAGGTGATCTTTTGCTTCCTGTATTTGTTTATGTAGCTTCTTGTCGATATGATCTTTTACTGCCTGCATTTGCTCTCCTATATCTTCCTTGAGTTCACAGAACATTTTAACCATGTACATCTTGAACTCCTTCTCTGTTATTTCTTCTGCTGTGGCTGCAAATGATTCTAATGATGTGGTGTCTTCATTTGTTTGGGGCACTTTCTTCCCTTGTCTTTTCATGTTCCTCATGTGTCTTCCTTTCCAGCTCTGTGGGTCTGGAGTGTCATTGTTTTTACCCTATAGGTTTGTAGTGGTCTTGTAGGGTTCCAAGACCTCTCCTTTTTGGGGAAGGATAATGTTGACAGATTCCAATATCAACAATATGCCACCTATGAACAATTTGTTGTTATTAAGATGTTTACAGATTTGTCTCAAGGTATACAAGTCTTGGATTCAATTATTATCTAAAATATAATCAGTAGTTTTGTAGAAAGGTTTACAGTTTCTGACAGTGGACAATAAACTGGGTGTGGGGCTTAGGATGATATGCTGAGGAGGTAGGATGTGAGGATATCAAGTTAATATATCCTAGAAAGTATGAAGGAGAAATCTAATGAAGAGGGTTAGTAGCAAGAGAATTGACAGGAAGTAACTTAGGGTAGGCAAGTACGTGGGATGACAATAGAGTACATAAAACAAACACACATATGTATTTAGAAAAATACAGATGTTAAAACAGTAAAATTTGGAGGAGGAAATAAAAATGAAAGAATAAAAAGGAAAAGAAAAAAAAAGGTCATGTACAACACCTCTATATTATATTATTGAGATGACTCAGTCCTCAAATCCTATTTCATGCAAAGTTCTTGGTTTCACATATGTTGGATGTGAAGGCCAGAGGATGGAGGGGTAGAAGAGATAAAACCAACCAACCAACCAACCAACCAAACAAACAACAAATAAAAAACTCAAAGGAAGAAACCAGGATTGTAGCTAGGTTTAGAGATCCATATCTTTCCTGCTTCTCTTCTCATCCAATAAGTGGTATCCTCTGTTGGAAGCTGGTGTCTCTGCCCTGGGGATGGTGGAGGTGACCAGGGTGGGAAGACTGGTCCTGGTTCAGGGCGCCTGAATGTGGGGAATGGCACCCACCAGTCCCTGCAGAAAGACTGCACCTCATAGGTCTCTTTTTAGGATTGTTTGTATAACTTTTGTTTCCTGTACTATCTCCCTCTCTTGCCTGGAGATTTCCCATTTCCTGGTGTCTCTGTTAGGCTCCAGACTTTAGCCCCATCTCCCTCTCCCCTAGCAGTTCCCAAATGAGGAAACTCTTATCCTAGGGCTCTGTTGAGTGGCTCCCTGGTCACACTGCACACCTGAGTTGGGAAGCTACCATGTTGGGTTACCGCCGCTGGGGAGCAGGGATGGTTGGAAACATGGTACCTGGTTGCTAGAGATGGGATCTGGGAACTGCCCACAGCTAATATGGCAAGAATTTTGAGTCAAGATGGCGGCCGTCTGCTTTCAGCGCTGGGGTGTCTGCTGCAGTAGAGGGAGCCTGGTGAGGCTGTGGGAACTGGGTGATGGCATTGTGCTATGGGTAGGTTGCAGCTGAGTAACTTGTGTGGGAGCCGAGCAAAGTTTTGGCGTTCTGCAGATGTGTGGATAGGTGATTCTGCTCAGGTGCTCACGGCGGCTCACATGGGCTAGAACTTCCGCCTTTTGAGTCCTGCACCAACACCTGGTGCCCTACTAGAACTACTAGAACCCTGAGGCCCAGAGCCCCGTGTGGGGTCACAGCACTGGTGATTTCTGCGGAGAGCAGCTGGATAGGGGTCCTCTAACACTTTTGAGATGGAGTATTCCAACTGGCTGTGCGGGCACGGGGCAGCTCACTCCCTTCTCACTGCCATGTTGGATCTTATTCCCAGACATTTCTCATCTATGCAACACAGAAGACACTGGCCTTCATCTTTAATTTTGACCATATTTATAGAATAATATCTAATGCTTAAAATGAACACTTTTGTCATGGTTTGTCGTTCAGAAATAGGTTTAGTTCTAAGTGGAATTTCACTGTGAGAGTGTCTGTTTAAAGCAGGAGTGGTCCAGGTGGTACTTGAGGAAACTTTCTGGAAAAGGGCATACACTGTTTGAAATACACTGAAGAAATCCTGACCAATTTAGAGCATAAAGAGATGGTGCCAACCACCAGCTGACAGGTCAATTTCCGTCCCTTTTTCCTTCCTTCCTTTATTCCTCCTTTTCTTCTTCTTCCATGTACCAAGAACTATACTAGGTCTTGAAGTAACAGAAATAAGAAATTTATTTATTTGTGAAATGATCTTTCATTTTTGCTTATTTCTACTTGCTAGCAAGTTCTTTCTTTTATGCAGGCAAAGCAGTTGTATCCACAGTTCCTGACAAGCACACAGGGTTCTGTCTTGGAGTCTCAGAGAGCATCTCTATATCCTCTCCTTACAGAGAGCCCTTCAACCATCTCTATCTTCCTTTAACCTTCAGTCTTGGGGGGTAGCGATACTTGTTTGCATAGCAGGGTATGTGTGTCTCATTTCCCATGATATTTGGACCTTTCATTGTCTTGTGTAGGCAATTAAGACAGGTATCCTGAATTCTATCCTGAGTAGCTTGGATCATCAGATGATGACATCTTCACAGGTGTGCGGGTCTCAACCTAATTTTGTTAGCTTTTAAAAGTGGTCAAACAACATCATGCATACTTTGCACATGAGTATTCCTCAAATAAGCTCCATTCTCCATTTGTAAACCTGATGTTTTGAATTTAAATGTGGGATTTTAAAATTTGTTCTGCTGAAATTCATCTCATCAGATTTTGGCCCAGTGACAAAGTCCTGATTAATCAAACATAGTCACCTGCACAGACAAAATGTTAAGGAATTCCAGCTAACTTCAAACAATTTAAAACCCCAACATTTTTCTCTGATGGCTTTCTGCCAGCCTATATTTGTCAATTTAGTAATATTAAGATTAAATATTTACTATTAAGGATAAGACATCTAGAATTTTCTTGTTAAAATGAGGATTTGTCCCATTACATAGTGGTATTCTATTAATATATTAATTTGATAAAGTATCTTATTAGTCAAATGCTAGAAGGCAAAGGAGAAAGTTGTATTCTAATGAATGAAAGGAGTAAGAAATTATAGGGCAAGAGGCTTTGCTGAGGAAAGCACGTCTGTTTCTTTAGGAAAATGCTCATATGTCATTTTTAGATTAAAACCTATTAGTACTTACTATATACAATACCTAGCTCAAACTGTGTGCATAAATGTTTCTACTACGATATTTGAAAATATGGTCAGTATTATTGTAATGAATTTTTCAGATGAAAAAAACTGAGTCTAAAGAAAGTAAATTTTTCAGAATGGCAGGGTTAGTGAGTAGAGACACATTTGAAGTCAGGGCTCTCTGACCGCAGTCTCTTTCTTCCTGCCCCTTTTTACTCTGTATGCACATCTTTTACCATATATGCAGGAACTCAATATGCCCATCTCTGAAAGGACAAGTTCTTATTGATTTAAGACTATTTTAGGGGCTGGGGTTGTGGTTCAGTGGTAGAGCACTTGCCTAGCATGTGTGAGGCACTGGGTTTGATTCTCAGCACCACATATCAATAAATTAATAAATAAAATAAAGGTCCATTGACAATTTAAGAGTATTCTAGACAGAAAAAAGAGATGGAAACACTTTTCATAAAGTGGTTTGTCAGGGGTTGAGTATATTTTTAAATTCTCTGGTTATTAAACTTTCTGTTCAGTTCTTTTCCAAGAACATGACTCAGTCTTGGAAATTGGCTACCAGTGAAGCTAGACAGTAGGGGTTTTAGAATGGCACTGCAGAGGTGAGGTTGATCTAATGATAAATACCTTCCACAAGGCAAGGTTCATTAAGTTTAACTTCATAGTAATCAAGTTGGATAAATGGTCATATTACCTTGGATCTTCTCTGTAGAAGAGAGAAGCCACCAGGCGAGAACCAGAATGTTGGCAAAAAGCAAAAAAATCAATTATCTCTGGAATGTGTCAAGCAGAGATTAATTTATTCATTTGTTTATTTATTCCTCAAGCAATTATTGCACACACTAAATAGACTTGTGATATGTAGAAAAATAAGCTAAGAAGCCTACTCTTACATGATTTGCAGTCTAATGGAAGATATGAAAAGAATTAATGCAGTTCAGAATGTTGTAAAGTTTCTGCATCCAGCCTTAAGGCCTCATACAGACTTTCTGTGCTCTTCATCATCTGAACCTACATTGCTTATTTGTCCTAATACCAGCTGCTTAACACAGATGCACATTGTTCTTATTAGTCTAGTCTTTTCACTATTACACAAACATGACTGGCCCACTTTTGCTTCCTTCCTCCTCTCCTCTCTCCCTCCTTCCGTTGATAATTTTTTAAAGTATCTACAATGTGCCAACCACTGTGATGACTGCTTGGGTTCCACCAGAAAACCAGATGTTATGTTTTCCACCCTCTTGGGCTGATAGTCAACAATTTAGGATTTAGTGCGAGGCCACATTTTCCTTTCTGAATTCTTTTCTTCAATATCCTTATTCTGAGGGGACTTTTATTCCTCTGCTATTTGACAGCTCCTATGGTTGGCTCCTTACAAGAAATGTACTGACTTTCAGAGAAGATAAAGTGTTGGTAGAGTTCATTGGTGGTGGTGGTGGTGGTGGTGAGGTATTGACAAGGCAGAAGCTAGTCCAGAGAAGCTCTTTGTGAAAGAGGTGAGATTTGAGATGTTCCATGAAGATGGGAGAGTTAAACTTGAAAATGAGACAGAGAAAAATTTCAGACAGGGGGTAGGATTATGCCTTTAGAAGAGAGCAAGCCCAGGAGAGAACTCACTTTCTCAATTCCCAAGCATTGGTTTTGCTTCTCCACTGTTTTACAAGAGTAGTCTCATCACTTGGGGTGTGGAGTCATTGTGCAAAATCATGGTTCACAAAGGATGTTCTCACTTATCCTTTGCTGATATTTATTGTCATAAAACTATAACCACAATAGAGGGGCTTCTGAACAGAAACCCCTCTTCCCATGGCAGCCATCCTTAACAGATGTTCTCTGACAACCTCTGCTGAGCAATAATTTTTGCTGGCCACACTCACAGAATGGCTATTTCCACTTATTGGAGCAAGGCAACAGGCACAAAACTCTTTTCTATATTAACCTGGAATCTGGCTGCCTATGCTTTTTAGACATTAAGACCTGTTGTTCCTTCTAAAATCATCTAAAATGAGGTGGCAATTTTGTGTTAACATGAGAGCTTAAATATTTGTAAAAACTAGTATTGTACACTTGAAGTAATGTAGGAAATTTATTCCCTGCACATGTGGGTTGAAATTGTAGCTCAAGATGATGAATTAACCAAGAGGAACACAGGAAGGAAAAATTATAGGGTGTTAGAAGTGGAGACCTTTGATTTAGATTGCCTCAGTTTCAGTCTTGACTCTTCCACTCACTTGTTCCTGAAGGTTATAAGAACGTATCAGTAGTGTACAACAATCTTCTTCACCATGTAGTTGGGAGGGTTAAATGAGAGAACACACATTAAGCACTGGGTATAGTCTCTAGTCTATACTAGGTGTTGAATTCAAGTTGAGAGAAAAGTAACTGTACAATCAATGGGACATATCATTATTTCAAAGTTGGCTGACTGAAGCCCACTGGGGATAAGCAGACTCTATTGGGAGATCTGTGCTTATAAGAACACAGAAAACACAAGCAGAAAGACTGTGGGTTTAAATTCAGACAAACAGTAACTAGGACATCTTTGCTTGCTTCTATGATAAATGGAGCTCAATCCACCTGGCACATTTTGAAATAGTGTGTCTTTAATAATGGTGTGAGCTTTAATAATGCAAGCAGTAGGATATCAGTTTCACCCTAAATAATATTTTGTGGTTTACTAAATGTCATTTCCTAGGTTTTTTTTCTTACCACCTGCTTGGCTTTCCCATGCATACTCCCATTCTGTCCATTTTAGACCTAGCCTGTTGTTCAACCTCCAATGATGTGTCTCTTTTTAAACTGTGGGTCTGTTCCTGGACACCCTAGGACTTTCCTGCTGAAGTTGGTGTAAATGGTCACTAAGTGAGAAGGAAATGTTGCATTCCAAGCCCTCAGACCAATGGCATATACTTTTCCCCACATTATTTCATTTAATCTTATTCAACCATATGTAATAGGTGGTTAGAACATGTAAAGTTATTCCCATTCTACAAGTGAGAAAACTGATGCTCAGAGTGACAAAGGGCTTGGACTGGCAATGCAGTGTTGACAGAGAGAAGGACTGGGAATTCAGGATGGATGAGTTCTGGTTTAGCTATGTTTTTTTTTTTTTTAGCCTCCATATTCTCTTCTGCAAAATCTGAAGTTTGGACCTGCTAATTTTCCATGATGATTATAACAAGTTCCTCGTTGTGAGCAGTTAAGAGGACTTGGAGCATGAGTATCCCACATCTAATCCAGTGCCATCTTTAAAGCATCCTGTGACCATCCTTCCCATCTACCCATCACTCTGTTTCTGCTTTGGCAGTTATCTATGAAGTAGTCTCCCAGAATGATTAGGGTGTTGATAGGAAATTATTTCTCTTTCTCTCCAGAGTGCTTTGGCACAGAGATTTGTTTGGGCAAGTTGTCCCAGTTGTGATCATTATGCACTTGGTTATTTTTGTTCCAGTGCCCAGAAACCTGTGGGGCATGGATGCCTGGTAAAAGAATTTATAGCCAATTTAGCCCACCTGAGTTAAATTACACAATCAGTCTAATTTTAGGAAGTTGGTTTTTGTTTACTTAAAATTGGTCATTCCTGGGGATCACTTTGGGACATTTTTGAAATAGTTATACAGACTCAGAAAAAAAAAGCTACAGACATTAAAACTAAGATGGAAGGGGTTTCATCCATGACTAAATAGCATCATGAGCATGGACCTAAGACCCCAGATTACCACTGACTAGCTGTTGAAGCTCAATAGATTGTTAACCTTTCTGTATTTCAGTTTCTTCAACTACAAGATAGGTTTGATAATAGAACATATCCAATAAGAAGATCGGATGATATAATTCATGGTAAGTGTGTTAAACAGTGCTTGGTGCATTGTACACACTCAGTAGATACTGAGTATTTTTTATACCTTCATATTATTTGTTTATATTTATGTGGTAATGAGGATCAAGCCCAGTGCCTCACTCATGCTAGGCAAGTTCTACCATTGAGCTACAATCTCGGCCCCTATTATTAACTTTTAAAATCATTTTATTATTCTCATTTTAAAATTAGAAAAGATGAAGTTCCAAGAGAAGTCTTTGAGTCATAGTTATGCCAAGTTCAATAGTCATGACTGTAACTCAGTTGTCTTACCTATTCTCTTTTCACTTATGTCTTCTTACAACTTTCTCAAAATAATTACTTCCCATTTAGGTCACAGGTTATCCTTTTAAGGATATAGAAAAAGCACTGCTAGTGCATGGTGCCCATCTGCTCTAAGGAAAGCATGATTTTTCAGTCATCTGCAACAATCCATGCAGAATTAGGTTGCCACATTGAGACCACCACTGTTTTTTTTTTTTTTCTGCCTACTATGGTAATTGTACTTATGTTGTCTCTAGAAGTTACAGCTTTGGTGTGGACCCTGCCTCTTTGGAATCTCATCATTCCAAATGAAATTTTGAAGCCATGTCAATGGAAATATCTCCTACCATAATCCTTGGCTTACAGAGATCAATCATCGCAAAGCTTTCAAAAGGTGTCAGTGTCCCTCTCCATTATGTATTCCTCTAAGTCTGCTCTGGCCCTTACATGGCACATGGCTGGTGAAGCATTGGTGTTAAAGAAGCATATGCTGCAAAGCTTTTCTATCTTGATCCTAATCTACTGATTTGGAGATCTTTGTTCTCAATGAAGAAATGCCCTCACCAGAGACACAATAATGATTTTATTGAACTGGTATGGCTGACATCTGATATTTATGTCACAGAACTACTAGGCAATGAAGGAAGTATATTTTATTGGTTGAGTTGATTTATTTCCTACCAAGAGGGAAAATAACTGCTATACCACAAGAGGACCATAAACTATATTTGAAACTCTGGGTTCCCGAAGAGTATCCCTTAATCCTTTTATGTTCCTAAACTAATGGAAAACACAAAAAGGAAATATAGATAGGATTTATACCCCTTAAGAATGACAACTTGGTTTACCCTCAAATGAGGGATCCCAAACAACTGTGGTGATAGTTGAGAGTAAGGAAAAATGTGATGACAAGTAGTCAGTGTTGGAGGTTGTACCAAGTGTGGCTTCATGGCAAGTCACAGTTCAACAGAACCTCCATCTGGTGATTATGTACCCAGTAAGTAGTTGTCCATATTCCTTCCACAATTTAAAAAAAAATTATTTATTATAATTTGTGATATATGACAGCAGAAAGCAATTCAATTCATATTACACATAAAGAGAACACTTTTTCATGTCCTGGTTGTACACAAAATAGAGTCACACCACTCGTGTCTTCATACACGTGCCTAGGGTAATGATATCCATTTCATTCTACCGTCTTTCCTACTCCCATACTCCTTCCATTACCATCCCTCATCTTTGCCCTATCTAAAATTTTTGTTCATTTCTTCCATGCTCTCCTGCCCCATTCCCATTATGGATCAACATTCTTATATCATAGAAAACGTTTGGCATTTTTTTTGGGGGGGGGAATTGGCTTACTTCACTTAGCATAATATTCTCCAGCTCCTTCCATTTACCTGCAAATGCCATGATTTTATTCTCATTTAATGCTGAGTAATATTCTATTGTGTATATATACCACATTTTCTTTATCTATTCATCTACTAAAGAGTATCTAGGTTGGCTCCACAGTTTAGCTATTGTGAATTGTGCTGCTATAAACATTGATGTGTCTGTGTCCCTGTAGTGTGCTATTTTTAAGTCCCTTGGGTACAGACTGAGGAGTGAGATAGCTGGGTCAAATGGTGGTTCCATTCCCAGCTTTCCAAGGATTCTCCATATTACTTTCTAGATTGGCTGCACCAACTTGCAGTCCCACCAGCAATGTATGAGTGTGACTTTTTCCCCACATCATGGCCAACACTTATTGTTGTTTGTATTATTAATAGCTGCCATTGTGACTGGAGTGAGATGAAATCTTAGGGTGATTTAGACTTAAATTTCTCTAATTGCAAGAGATGTTGAACGTTTTTCATATATTTGTTGATGGATTATATACCATCTTCAGTGAAGTGTCTCTTCAGTTCCTTGGCCCATTTATTGATTGGGTTATTGTGTGTGTATGTGTGTGTGAAAATTATTGAGTTCTTTATATATCCTAGAGATTAGTGCTCTATCTGATGTGTGTGGTAAAAATTTGCTTCCATTCTGTGTGCTCTCTGTTGACCTTACTGATTGTCTCTTTTGATGAGAAGATTTTTAGTTTGAATCCATCCCATTTATTGATTCTTGATTTTAATTCTTGCACTATAGGAGTTTTATTAAGGAAGTGGGGGCCTAATCTGAGATGACAGAGATTTGGGCCTACTTTTTCTTTTATTAGGTGCAGGGTCTCTGATTTAATTCCTAGGTCCTTGATCCACTTTGGGTTGAGATTTGTGCATGGTGAGAGAGTTTTGTTGCATAAGGATTTCCAGTTTTCCCAGCACCATTTGTTTAAGAGACTATCTTTTCTCCATTATATGTTATTGGTGACTTTGTCTAATATAACATAACTGTAATTATACAGGCTTGTCTCTGTGTTCTCTATTTTGTATCATTGGTCTACAAGTCTATTTTTGTTCCAATACCATGTTGTTTTTATTACTATTGCTCTGTAGTGTAGTTTAAGATCTGGTATAGTGATGCCACCTGCTTCACTCTTCCTGCTAAGAATTTCTTTAGCTGTTCTGCTTCTCTTACTTTTCCAGATGAACTTCATGACCACTTTTTCTATTTCTATGAGGAATATAAATGGAATTCCTATTAGAATTGCTTTAAATCTATATAGTGCTTTTGGTAGTACTGTAATTTTAACAATATTAATTCTGTCTATCCAAGAACAAGGAAGATCTTTCCATTTTCTAAGGTCTTTAAAAATTTCTTTCTTTAGCATTCTGTAGTTTTCACTGTAGAGGTCTTTCACCTCTTTCATTAAGTTGATTCACAAGTATTTTATTTTATTTTATTTTTTTCTTTAGGCTATTGTAAATGAGGTAGTTTTCCTGGTGTCTTTTTCAGAGGATATGTCACTTATTACTGAAGTGCCTTTGATTTATGCGTGTTGATTTTATATCCTGCTATTTTGCTGAATTCGTTTACTAGTTCTAAAAGTTTTCTGGTAGAATTTTTTGTGTCTTCTAGGTATAGAATCATAATGCTGGAAAATAGTGCTAACTTGAGTTCTTCTTTCTCTATCCATATTCCTTTAATTTCTTTCATTTGTCTAATTGCTCTGGCTAGAGTTTCAAGAACTATGTTAAACAGAAGTGGTGAAAGAGGGTATCCCTGTCCTTTTCCAGTTGTTAGAGGGAATGCTTTCAATTTCTCTCCATTTGTCCTGGGGTTTAGTGTAGGTAGCTTTTACAATATTGAGATATGTTCCAGTAACCATAGTTTTTCTAGTGTTTTGAACATGAATGGGTGTTGTATTTTTTCAAGTGCTTTTTCTGCATCTATTGAGATGATGATGTAATTCTTATCTTTAAGTCTACTGATGTGATGAATTACCTTTATTGATTTCTATATGTTGAACACAACTTCATTTCTGGAATGAACCCCACTTGATCGTGGCGCACTATCTTTTAAATATATTTTTGTATGCAATTTGCCAGAATTTTATTGAGAATTTTTCATCTATGTTCATTAGAGATATAGGTCTGGAGTTTTTTTTCTTTGATGTGTCTTTGGTTTTGGAATCAGAGTAATATTGACCTCATAGAATGAGTTTGGAAGTTTTCCCTCTTTTTCTATTTCACTAAATAATTTGAGTTGTATTGGTATTAGTTTTTCTTTAAAGGTCTTGTAGAACTCAGCTGTGTATCCATCTGCTCCTGGGCTTTTCTTGGTTTGTAGGTTTCTGATGGCATCTTCTATTTCATTGCTTGAAATTGATCTGTTTAAATTGTGTATATAATCCTTATTCAATTTGGGCAAATCATATGATTCTAGAAATTTGTTGATGCTTCAATATTTTCTATTTTATTGGAGTACAAATTTTCAAAATAATTTCAATTATCTTCTGTATTCCTATAGTGTCCATTGGGATATTTTCTTTTTCATCACAGGTGTTAGTAATTTGAGTTTTCTCTCTCCTTCTCTTTGTTAGCATGGATAAATGTTTCTCAATTTTATTTATTTTTTAAAAGAACCAACTTTTTGTTTTGTCACCTTTTTAATAGTTTCTTTGTTTCCATTTTATTGATTTCAGCTTTGATTTTAAGAAGTTCGTGTGTTCTACTGCTTTTTGTGTAGATTTGTTCCTTTTTTTCTAGGGCTTTGAGATGTAATATTAGGTCATTTGTTGACTTCTCTCCTTTTAAGGAATGGACACCATGCAATGAACTTTCCTCTTAGTACTGCCTTCATGGTGTCTCAGAGATTTTGATGTTATATCAGTGTTCTCATTTACCTCTAAGAATTTTTTAATCTCCTTATTGATGTCTTTTGCAACCCATTGTTCACTCAATAGCATATTATTTAATCTTCAGGTATTGGAGTAACTTTTATTTTTTTATTTATCATTGATTTCTAATTTCATTCCATTATGATCTGATAGAATGCAGGGTAGTATGTCTATATTTTTGGATTTGCTGAGAATTGATTTGTGGGATAATACATGGTTTATTTTAGAGAAGGATCTGTGGGTTGCTGAGAAGAAAGTGTACTCATTTGTTGATGGATGAAATATTCTATATATGTCAGTTAAGTCTAAGTTATTCATTGTATTATTGAGTTCTGTAGTATCTTTGTTTAGCTTTTGTTTAGAAGATCTGTCCAGTGGTGAAAGAGGTGTGTTAAAGTCACCCAGAATTATTGTGTTGTGGTCTATTTGACTCTTGGATTTGAGAAGAGTTTGTTTGATGATAGTAGATGCTCCAATATTTGGGGCATATATATTTATAATTGTTATGTCTTGTTGATGTATGGTTCCTTATGCAGTATGAAATGTCCTTCTTTATCCCTTTTGATTAACTTTGGCTTGACTCCACTTTATTCTATGAGGATGGAAACCCTTGCTTGATTTTGTGGTCCATGTCAGTGGTATATTATTTCCAAACCTTTCACCTTCAGTCTGTGGATGTCTTTTACTGTGAGATGAATCTTTGGAAGGCAGAATATTGTTGGGTCTTTTTTAAAATCCAACCTGCCAGTCTATGTCTTTTGATTGATGAGTTTAGGCCATTAACTTTCAGTGTCATTATTGAGATATGATTTGTATTTCCAGTCATTTTTGTTTATATTTGGTATTTAACTTGACTTGGTTTCTCCTTTGTTTTTTCCTTTAGTGTAATATCTTTGTTTTCTGATTTCCATTTTATTTTTTTATTTCCTCCTCATGGAAAATTTTGCCAAGAAGTTTCGGTACTCTAGGCTTTCTAGTTGTAAATTCTTTTAAGTTTTGTTTATCATGGAAGGTTTTTATTTCATCATCAAATCTAAAGCTTAATTTTTCTGGATATAAGATTCTTGGATGGCATCCATTTTCTTTCAGAGCTTGATATATTGTTCCAGGATCTTCTAACTTTCAGGGTATGGGTTGAAAAATCTGCAGACATCCTAATTGGTTTCACCCTATATGTAATCTGATTCCTTTCTCTTGTAGCTTTTAAATTCTCTGTATTATTTTAAAAATCTCTGTTATTCTATATGCTAGGCATTTTCATTATTATGTGACTTGGTGTGAATCTGTTATGATTTTGTACATTTGGCATCCTGTAAGCCTCTTGTATTTGATTTTACAATTTGTAATTCATGTTTGGAAAATTTTCTGATATTATTTCATTGAACAGATTGTTCATTCCTTTGGTTTGGACATCTATGCCTTCCTCTATCCCAATAATTCTTGAAATTCATCTTTTTATGTTATCCCATAATTCTTGAATGTTCTGCTCATGGTTTCTTACCATCTTCACTGTGTGGTCAACATTCTTTTAAAGATTATATATTTTGTCTTCATTATCTGAGATCCTGTATTCCAAGTGATCTAATCTGTGGATGATGCTTTCTATTGAACTATTAATTTGGTTTATTATTTATTTCATTTCAAAGATTTCTATTTTTTTTCAGAACCTCTATCTCCTTATTAAAGTAATCTTTTGCTTCCTATATTTTCTTATGTAGCTCTTTATTGAAATGATCTTTTGCTGCCTGATTTGCTCTCTTATATCATCCTTTAATTTACAGAACATTTTAATTGTGTACATCCTGAACTCCTTCTCTTTAATTTCTTCTGGTGTGTTAGCCTTGAATTCTAATAATGTAGTATCTTGATTTGTTTGGGGGCATTTTCTTCTCTTGTTTTTTTTTTTTTTTTTCTTATGTTGTTTCTGTGTCTTCCATTCTAGCACTGCAGATCCAAGGCATTACCGTGTTTCCCCTATAGGCTTATACTGCCCCTTCAGGGTTCCAGTACCTCTCCTCTGAGGGGAAGAACAATATAAACAGATCCCAATACAATCAATATACAATCTTAAACCAAATAGCTGCTATTAAGAGGTTTACAGTTTTGTCACAATATACAGAAATGGTGAGTTCAATTATTATCTACTATATACACAATAGGTTTGCAAAATGGCCTATAGTTTCTAATGGTGGACAAAGAACCAGGGGTGAGGTATAGGATAAAAGCATGAGGGTGTAGGGGGTGAGGATATAGAGTTATTAGATCTTAGGAAGTATGAAAGAGGAATCTAAAGAAGTTGGTTAGTAGTAGGAGAAGAGAGAGGAAGTGATTTTGGGGAGACAAGAATGTGGGAAAACATAGAGTACAAAAAACAAACACACATAAATATTAAAGAAAAAATTAAAAATGTAAAAATATTACATAAAAGTATATATAACACAATTGTAATATATTATTCAGGCATCCCCTTTTTCAGTATCTTAATTAACGCTGAGAACTTGGTTTCACAAGTGTTGGAGATGGAAGGGAGTGAGAAGAAAAAGGGAGTAAAAAATCTTGAAGGAAGATACAAGGATTGTTTCTGTTGGAGATCAGTGTATTTCTTGCTTCCATTATCATCCAAGAGGTGGGATTGTCTGTTATCTGCTGGTATCTCCATCCTCAGGATGATGAAGGTTACCAGGGTGAGAGAGTTGGTCTTGGGTGCAGGGCTCCTGGAAGTGGGGTATAGCACCTCCCAGTCCCCATGGAAGACTGAACCCCAAGGATCTGTTTTGAGGACCACTTGTTTGATGTGGATGCCTGGTCTTATCTCCTTATATCACCTGTAGACTTCACAATTCCTGGTCTCTAACTGAGCCTCTAAACTCTATCTCACTCCCTCCCTTTCTACTTCCCAGTCCAGAATCTTTTTCTCTAGAGGTTTTGTGTGCTACACTCTGGGGCTGTGCATCTGTTGCAGAAAGCTGTTTTGATATGGCAGTCCTTGTGTTAGGTTAGCGGCTGCCTGGGAGAGTGGGGAGTTTGGATACTATGGGTACCTGCCCAACTGGTGTTCCAACCTAGGAGTTGCCACAACTAAACATGGTGAGAAAGGTTTCCCAAGATGAAGGTGGCTGCTTTCAGAGATGGAGAGTTGGGTCAGGTGGGTCAGGCAGTTGTGTTGGGTGATGTGTTAAGAGATGCAGCTCTGCAGCATGCAGTATTGTGGCTGATGGCTGTCTCCAGACCCTGTGCAATGTCCCCAGGTGCAGTCAGGATACCACATGTAGGGGACTACAGCAGTGGCTGCAGAGTCCCAAGATGGAAGTGACCAGGGGAGCCTGATGGTGGTAGGTGGGGGGTCCACACGGGAGTGGCAACTGAAGTTCCTGTGCATGAGTAGCAGCTGGGTGTCCTGTGTGGGATTGGTGAGTAGAATTCCTGCACAGGTGTGCAGCCAGGAGTCTTGCACATGTGCTGATGCTGGTGGTCTGCTTGGGCACCTGGGAGCCCTGTATTGGCGAGGATCCAGGAGTCCTGCACTGACACTGAGGCCTGGAGACCTCTGTGGGCAGCTGTTGTGGGTCCTCTATCACTCGCAGAAAAACAGTATTCCCATTACTTGAATCCCAGGTCATGGAGTGAAACACAATGCAGCCTCCCTGTAGCCCACCATCTTGGATTCCCCCTTCCACAATTTTATAAAAGAAATTTAACTTGCAATTAATTAAAAAATTTGACTTTTGGGTTTCAGGATCATTTCAGATAGTAGCTTAACTATAAGTTAAATTCATATCATCTTAAGAGAGAAACAATTACTTCTGGGACTTTGTGTCAAACTTTTATTAGACAAGGGAGAGAGTATCGTTATTGGCATAAAGGATGGTTGCATATTTTTTAATTTTTTATTTGTTCTTTTTGGATATACATGACATGCAGAGTGTATATAGTTGCATCTTATATGGGATAAATATGATGTTATTGCTATAATTTGAAGTTTATATACAGAAAAGTGAGCATAGCCAAAAGTGTAGACATTCCTAGTTTTTGACTATTTCTTCTCACATATTTGCTCTTCTACAGTCTGTTCTTTATTGCTAGGTTGAGTTCTGCAAACTACATTTTACAGTCTCCTTTGCCAACTAACTTCCTATTAGGTTCTCCAACACAGAAGGGACTAGTGGGGACATCAGAAAGCAGAGGGAAAAATTGTTGATATTAATAGTTGTGTTCACCCCACTCATTTTTGTCTTGAGGCTTCCTTTGTATTAACTGTTCTCTTACTTGTAATACTCTTGAAATTGGTCTTCATATGGCTGCTTTTTTTAAGTTTTAATATCTTACCTTCAGAAAGAATTTTTCTGTCCCTTCTTAATCTAAAGTAGTTATTTTCCACCTGCTTTTAATTTTCTGAATAGCAGTGATCTCACAGTTTTTCATTTACATCCCAACATATTTAAAGTCACAAATCTCCATGAAAGTAGGGTGGTCATTTTCTTCCTCTCTTTCTCTGTTGCAGTCTCCCTTCTCTCAGTCTCTCCCTCTTTCCCCTTATTATTATTATTTTTCTTTTTTCTAGAAATTGGGTACTCAATGAATATTTGGAAAACAAATTGTTAAATTTATTAACAATTTTTTCTCTCTTACTACTTTGCCTTTCTCCAGGCTAAATTAGCTTCAGATCTTCCCATGGGGTAAGCAAGGCAGAAATGATCATCACCTTTATTACGGGAGACAGTAAAAATAGGAGGCACTCCTACTTCTGGCTATGATGGTATTGCTAGTCTCAGGGAAAAAATAAAATCTTCCCCCAAGAAGTCTAAGAGTTAGGTTGAAGGGAGGAGGAAGGAAAGCAAATTAGCTCTTTTAAGGCATTAGAAAGCCACTAGAGCAACCAGGCTAACACTGCCGTCCAAGACCCTGAAGAGAAGTGAGGAGTTGCATTGAACTGAGCTTGGTGTCTATGGCTGCTTTCACCCTCGGGCCTTTACTGATTCACATATCATGGCACCAAGGCCAAACAGAATGTGGCAGCCTAGAGCTTTTGGCAGACTCACAGGTCTAGCAAGACAAAGCTTGGAGTTCAGAGCTGTCAAGACAGCCACAATTTAAGGGAGAAAGAACCTATAGAAAAGGAATTAGAGTGAGGTATATACTTGGATTTTTTTTTCACAATTTCCCCTTGAGACTTTTTTTTTTTTAATTCCAAAGCAGTGCATGTGACAGGCAACACTGTCAGAAATAATGCAAAAAGCTGCTGCTCATAGGCCAAAAATGTAGCTCACTTTGGCAGTCTCATGGTATGAGAGAATCAAGGTTTGGCATTCAGAACACATCAAGGAAAAAGAGTCCTTGTGAAGAAACACCTCAGGATTTACAAGGAGATATCTCAAAGGGCTTTACTAAGGAAAGAAATGTTAGCTTCCTACTAGAGTGTCCCCTATGGATCAAGCTTTTATGCCAAAACTACCTGAAGAAAGACAACATTGCATCATTTAAGTGTAATTTCTTACAAAACATATCCAGCATTTATTCAAAATTCATTAGATACAATAGGAAATAAGACTGTATGACTAAAGATGAAGAGCAAATATAGATAATAGAAAATAGATTAGAATGATTAGATATAGACTTATTAGTTATGATGAATATATTTAAGATAAAATTATAATTTAGCCAGACAACTGGTATCTATAAAACACAATAAAAAGGCTATCCCAGAACTAAAAAATACAGTAATTAAAATTAAGAATTTAATAGGTTGATGCATTATAACAGCAGATATAACAGACTAGAGCATTAGTGAATTAGAAATAGATTATTAGTAATTACTTAATTCAAAGCACACAAGGAACAAGAACAACATAAAACCAAAAAAAAAAAAAGATACAGAAAAGAGTTTAAGAGATAAGATGGATCATGGTGAAGAAGTCCAACAAACTGGCTTCTTAGTAGGAGAACAAACATTGAATTATATAAAATGGATATGTGAAGAGAAGGTAACTTCTAGAAATTTTTTTTGAGTTTGTCAAAGACTTAAGTTCTGCATTCCACAGTGCTACAGTCCCCGAGTAAAATAGATGCCTTGTGCTGATGGTGCACTGGCTAATTCAGTACGCATGGAATCCTTACTGCATGGAAGTTTGTCTGTCAGATTTCACGTACTACGTTTAATCTTCCAAGTCCCATGTTAATGATACTGGGAGGTATGTCCTTTGGGATGACCCATGGATTAACGGGTTATCAAGGGAGTGGCTTTGTTATAAAAACAAGCTCCCTCCACTTGCTCTCTCTTACAGCCTGCATCATAACATGGGCATCCGAGTGACTGCCTCTGTGTCTTAACATCCCCCTTTTTATAGAACACTAGTATTGGATGAGGACCCCAACAGACATTTTTTGATTTGATTACCCTTGTAACGACCATAATTTCAAAGGCAGCCACATTCTGAGACTGGGGACACAAATCAGCTTACAGTTGTTGGTTCATCACTGTAAAACTGCAGAAAACTAACCATCAGTGGAAAATTTCAAAGCAGGTAGAGATCCAACACAGCTACCTTCAATGTAATAACCAAAGGACAGAGAATAGACTTCAGAAAACCAGTGGAATGACACCTGAAAGAAAAGAATTCTCATCCTGGAATTCTATTTCTATGAAAAAACCTTCAAAAATAAATGTGAAATAAAAATCCTTTTAGGCAAACAAAATCTGAGATAATTTATTGCCAGTAGACCTGTACTAAAAGAAATACTATGTGGAGTTTTTCACATAGAAAGAAAATGCTTGTAAAGAGAAATAAAGTGCACTAGGAAGGATAAGTGTGTAGGTAAATCTAACTAAACCTTTACTATGCAAAATAAGAAGAACATCTTCTGAAGTTTAAAACATATGTATCCAGAAAATTCATGAGAAGAGTAATGCAGGAGACAGAATTATCCATTAAAATTTTACAAGGTTTATTATACTATATACTAGTCAGGGGAAGATACATATTATAATCCTTAGGATAATTATTAAAATAATAACAAAAGAATAAATTAAGAACAAAATAAGAGAATATATGGGATAAAAATATGATTAATTGAAAGAAGGCAAGATAGGAATAGAAAAAGGAACATTGAATGGAAAGAATTGAAATGTTGATGATAAGACTAAATGAAGGTAGAATAAATATTTTAAAAAATAATAGTTTCAGATGAGATAAAATAGTCAAAAAGCTGTAAGTAGCAATAATTTTACCTAGACCTAGATTTTATATCTAGCACCATTCCTGACCAATGGCAATGAGAAATCCTTTGAAAAATGGCATACTCCAGGATAAGAGAAGGAGAATATAAAATAAGCTTAAAATGCTCAATAATCAATGATGACATACCAAAAGGACATGAGAACCAACATAAAGGATTCCCATTGGCCAAATCTGGGACAATTTAAATTGTGTGAGACTCTGGGTTCAATCCTCAATATGGTAAAAGGGAAAAAAAAAAGGAAAAACAAAAGAAAAAAAGGTACTAATAATTCTTTTTCAGATGAGAAACTGTCACTTAGACTGTTGGATAGACTTTCTTTTTCTTTTAAAGAGAGAGAGAGAGAGAGAGAGAGAGAGAGAGAGAGAGAGAGAGAGAGAATTTTTAATATTTATTTTTAGTTTTTTTTTTTCGGCAGACATAACATCTTTATTGGTATGTGGTGCTGAGGATCGAACCCAGGTCACACATGCCAGGCGAGCACGCTACTGCTTGAGCCACATCCCCAGCTTAATAGACTTTATTTTTAAATACAGTGAATAAATGGTAAAACTGAAGATCAGAACTCAGTGCCATGGATCAATTTTTTTTTAATCATCTCTTATTTGCTGTATGAATTGGTATCAGTTCCTCCTACCCCCCAAAATGTGAAACTCCATAACAAACCGAGTACAAAAGAAGATGTTTTACTGAAATAGTTTTATGTTAAATTTTCTTATCTAGGACCCAGCAGATTATTGTTTATAGAGAGAGAATGATCTAGAAGTAAAACATGAAATTATAAATGTTACCCAATAATAGAATATTTAGTTGTCTACTCTTTATTTTTAACACTCAGTATTCTCCATTCTCTATTTTTCCCATTCTCTTTTTAAACTACTTTCACTTTTCTAAAACTATCTGGGAAGGCTTTGTGTCATTTAATATCCAAACCCAGAATTTTATAAGCTTTTTAAATGTTAAATTATCAATTTTACATACCTAAACTAACCAAGTTGCTTTAAATCTAGACCAACATGAAAATAAAAACAGTTGCTTACTTTTCCTTTTCTTCACAGCTTTTAACTTACTAAAACTTTATTTCCTTCACATTTTAAAAACAAATTGTGTATATTCAGGCATGCTTTGAATATAAAGATGTTCAGCCACGACTTGAACATGCTCTTTGATCAGAGTCCAGTGGGGAGAATGCCACCCAGGGGAGAAACATGACTTCCATGATGAGGGTTCAGTGGTCCAGGGGCACCATGCCGCAGACACCCTAGAATCTGCTGCTAATATATGTGAAGATGTGGAGTGACATAAGAGACGAGGATGCTAAAGGAAGGGCGGAGCTGTCTCAGAGCAAAGAACCTATAGCCTTTGGGCACCAGGAGGACCTCAGAGGCTGGCACCTTTGCTGTGTCAGATTCTGATCTTGGCTTCTGATGGTCTGTGCTCTCAAAGTTTGTGTGATTTGACTTCTATTTTCCATAAATTTGGGTAATTTTGAAAGTGTGAGCATTTTTTAATGTTGATGTTGACTCATGTAAAATCGCTTTTCACATCTTACCCCACATGACTGAATACTCTTGAAAATTTACACAAAGAGAATTAAAGTATTATTACAACCTTACGTGCATTCAGTAAACCTTTTCCTGGGATTTAACTGTACAGATGATGGTTGTTAGCCTAAGTGTAGACAGCACAGCTGGAGCTAGGAAGCTGACATTAAGTTATCCAGAATACTTTCTTTTTTTCTTTTTTCTTTTTGTATTTTATAGCTCCTGGATAAAGGGCAAGATATTTTGAGGAATATCCTATTTGCACCTCAGCTGTGAGATAAATGTTATATTTTCTGGCTTAGAAGAGTACTGTTAAGACTTCATCAGTAATAGAGAGATGAATGTAGTGGCAAAGGAAATACTAAATTGGAATTCAGCAACTCTCTGGATTATCATAAACTCTAGGGACATACACGAGTCCAATAAATGAGTGAAATGAGCATTTGGCAAAACGAGTGAAGAACTAACGTGACAGAGATATTCCTGTTCTCAATTACCTCAGGAAGGAAGAGAACAAGCGTGAGGAGCCAGGAAGTTACAGATGAGGTGAACGAAATGTGAGAGAAATCCAGGAAAACATCAAGAAGACTTTCTTTGGCAATGTGAACTGACAGAATAATACCTGATTATTATATTGTGACTTGTGATAGAAAACTTTATAAACAAACACTTTAATTGTATATGCAATTGAACAAGGCTCGTATTTAAAGCTAAGATGAGGTTAAAAGATGAGCAGCCTCAGGGGGAACATAAACGTATTTTGTCACACTCTTAGAAGAACACATGTTTTTAAGCAACGTGCAACAGGAAAAAAATGGTAAGGACAATCCAGAAGTTCCTGACTTCCTCTTCTGTCTTCACATGTGTGAGTAATCTGGATCCAGGAAGGAAAGTAAAAGAACAAGTAACCTTTGTGAAAGTTTGAGGGGGATGACTTAGAGTAAATTGACGGAGGGTCCTTGGAATGGCACCATCCTCTCCATGCAAAGAACAGCTTTGGGAGGCACACCTCATTCTTTCTTCAGTAATTGTGTGACGTGAAGCTGTTATGGTTTAGGTATGAGTTGTCCCCCCCAAAGCTCATGTGTTAGACAATGCAAGACAGTTTAGAGATGAAATGATTGCTTATTTGAGCCTTAACCTAATCAGTGTATTAATACAGTTGAACTGGTTAACAGGGTGGTGACAGTGGGCGGGTAGGGTGTGACTGGAGGAGTTGGGTCACTGGGGGTATGTGTTTGGTGTATATATATATTTTTTTCCTGGTAAGTGGAACCTCTTTCTGCTTCCAGATTGTCATGTTCCTTCACACCCTTCCTCCATGAAGTTCTTCCTCACCTGGGCCCAGAGCAACGGAGTTGGCTTTCAAGGGACTGAGATCTCTGCAACTGTAAGCCCCAAATGAACTTTTCCTTCTCTAAAGTCGTTTTCGTCAGGTCTTTTGGTCCTAGCAGTGAAAAAGCTGACTAACACAGAAGCCATTTCCTGGCAGGCATTTTGAGGATAACTGGGATGAGGTGCTTAATCTCTGGCAAAAATAATCTTTTGCACATCCCATCACTGATTTTGCCTCCTGGGATCACTGACAGACACTCAAGAAGTGACAGAAAGAGGAAAAAAACAAACAAACAAACAAGAACACATCTGTAATCCACTGAAGTGCTTCACTTAGTTGCTGTCAGGTCTATACAGCAAAATGTGGCTTTCTAAGGCCATAAAATGGACAATTTTTTTTTTTTGCATAAAAAGCCTATAAAGGGCAATATGCATTAATTAAAATGAACTGGTCCTAATTCCAATACTGTGCTGGTCACTGAGGTTATATTTGTCTTACTTTATAGGTAAGGGAAATCTTTCTGTAACTGCCTTGGATCTACTGGAGAATACAGTCAAGTATCTGGAAATCTATGGGCGACATGGGGAAGAACACAAACTTGGATTTTGGAGTTAGACCTTGGGTTGATTTCTGGATCTGCTATTGATTACGAAGTTAGCCGTGGGACTTAACCCACTCTCGTCTCATTGATCTCATCTATACACTTGCGTGTGTGTTCAAACATCAAAGAAGACATATATATATATATATATATATATATATATATATATATATATATATAACTTGAAAAAGTGGCCAGCACATGGTAGTTCCTCAACAAATGGTAGCTCTAGACTTAATTGAGGTGAGGTTCCCGGTGCCTATGAAAACATCCCAGTGGTGGGAGGAACATCAGGACTCTGCAGCTGTGGTGGCCTCTTCCCTGTCTTGTGTGATAGATAGGATTCAGATTGGTTACAGGGCACATATTTGGATCTCTGCAGTGTGTCAGATCCATTCTTTTTGGATAGAGTCAACGTCAGAAGGAAGCATCACTTTTTAATGGTGCATGGGCATTGTCACCACATGGTCCAATTCAAGGTCATTAGCACTGGTGTGATGCAGTAGGAACCAAAAGGCTTACTACTCACGCTGCAAAAGAGGGGGCAAAAGACAGGCTGTCTGGCTCTCTAGTCCCCTCAACAGGAAGTGTGTCTCCCTAAACTTAGTAAGAGCACCATCAAAGAAAGAAAAAAAGAGGAGTAAAATAAAATTTTCTCTCACAGATTTGGTCTTGAGCTCAAGCATTATTCACAGGAATAGAAAACCTAGATTTTCATAGCTATCATTTTATACCTTTTAAATCATTTCCACTTCTTTGTTTGCCTTGTTTCCTCACCCATCTCTGCAGAGGGGAAGCCAGCCCAGAATCACCATTTAAGATGTGGACACTGTGGCAGTTGCTGTAGGGGAAAAAAGCACCGAACTGAGATTTAAAAGTCCCTACTAAACTGGACATGGTGGAAATCGCAAGTTCAAGGTCAGCCTGGGCATAGACCAGGTATGAATGTAAAATAAAAAAGACTGGGGATGTAGCTCTGTGATAGAGCACTTGCCTAGTGTGTGTGAGGTGCTGTTTTTGTTCAATCCCCAGTACTGGAATAAAAAATATCCCTACCAAGAGATGGTCACCTTCTGATGTGGTGTGATCTGATCTGGGAAAACACAGCCCTCCAGGATGGCTGTTCTCTTATCTTTCAATATGAAAGTCAGTTAATCTTCTAAGGTTGTCTTGGCTGAAGATCCTGGGGTCGTTATTAATAGTTGTGATGAGCTGCTTCTTAACAGCCTCCAGTGATCCCTGCCTCTAGGCAGTCATGTTCCTCTGTAGTCTCCTCCCCTGGGCTGAGCCTAGCAACTTGCTTCTAACTAATAGAACATGGTAAATATAATGGGAGCCACTCTGAGATTAGATTGTAATTGCACTGACTTTCCTTTTGCTGTGTGCTTTCTCTCTGGCTCTTCTAATTGCTCTTGCTAAGATTAACATTCTATAGAGGCCCACACAGTGAAAACCTGAGGGGTTTACAACTTGCACCCAGTGAGAAACCGAGGATTCCATCCTAGCAATCCCAAAGGAATTAAATCTTGCCAGTGAATTTAGGAGTGAGTGTGGAAGCAGATTCTTCTCCAGTCAAGCCTTGAGATGTCTGTGACTCTAACCAATACCTGGAATGCAACTTTGTAAAACAACAACAACAACAACAAAAAAAAACCCTGACATAGACCCAAGCCTCCAGCTAAGCCATCTGGGATTGGTGGTCTATGAAGAAACTGAGATAATAAATAAGTCACTAAGTGTCTAGATAATTTGCTACAAAGCAATGGATAGCTAAGGTCAAATAGTAAGTGGCAGAGACAGAACTGAAGACAGAATTTGTTTTATTTAATTTTTTTAATTTAAGCATTTTCTAAAATATTGGTAAAACAGAAGCCAAATGAAATGCTGTGTGAGAAGGGTTCTACAGTCAAACTGTATTTCAGAAATCCTCCAGTGCTTTTGTGTCTTTAGGGACACATACCGTACCTTAAAGACTCATATGTATATTAAGAATTGTAATGCAAAAAAAAAAGTACATGTATAATGGCATAAATTGACGTGAACATACTTTATATACAGAGATATGAAAAATTGTGCTCTATATGTGTAATAAGGATTGTAATGCAGTCCATTGTTGTCGTGTATTTAATAAAATAATAAAATCAATAAAAAATAAAAAAATCAATAAAAATAAATGATTTCTACAAAAAAAGACTCATTGGTAAAGACACTTATTTTTTTCAAACTGAGAATTTCTCAAACTTGGTTGACCACATAATGCAATTAACGGAAGCACCAATTAATACATAAATATTCATGGATGGGGTGAATGGTAGGGCACATGAACACTCTGCAGGAAACACTGACCTGCCTGTTTTATCATCTCTGAGCATCCTTCTAAGATCTGTTCTTACAACTAAGTAAATGGAGTAATATGGAGCAGTTAGCATGAAGTATGTACAAAATTTATATCCTATCAGGAGAAAGATATGCTATATGGTATCTCCAGTAGTAGGAATATGTGTACTTCCCTTCCTTCTTCCTACCTTTTGATATCTTCCAAAATGGGAAGATATATTACTTTTGAAGATATGATGGATGTTATGCAATGGGTTCACTAGCATTTTTCCTTTTGCTTTTTCTTTGGTCCACCTTGATACTGAATTTACATGTGTTTGTTTGTGCTGGGAGGGGTGAGTTGAGGCACTGGGATGTACTGCATGTTCCACTTCTGTCTACACAGGTCCATGCAAAGTTACTTGTGTTGGATGAATTTCAATCTCCCCTAAAGGTTACTCTTGGTGCTTACCTGGAGGACGTAGTAAACGGTTAGCAAGCAAAAAAATATTGGTGTGGTTCTATTGCTTCTATTCCTGTGGAAGAGGCTGGTCTTCAGCCTGCCTATCTTCTGCTTCTCCCCTCTCTGCTATAGCTGAGCTGCCAGACAACTGTTAGGGGTTCCCCTGGCCTGCACCTCCTGTTCCCCCTTACCCTGTAGCATTTAGAAAAAGTTTGCTGGACCCAGATCCTCCTACCAGATGAAGAATGAACAGCTGAGAACCGCAGTCATTTTTCCTACCTATGTGCCTAGCCCAGTTCTTGCCTGAGGGATTTCAAATCATGAGGAAACGGGTCACTGCCAAGTTCAGAAGTATCCCTAGAACAGGAGTATCTCTGAGCTGGGAGCTTTGGGTGTAGGATAGAGGAGCCCCCAAAATGGTGGGAACAGGATCTGAACTATATCGCTGAGCATCAGTCTGAATTACGATCCAATCTGAGTGTGGCCATGTTTTGACCACAGTGTAGCTGTTCTCAAGGGCTCTTTGACTCTCTTTTTAGACTTGGTCCCCTCCCTCTTCCCCCAGCCACTCTGGAGCCACTTTTGGTCCCTCATCTTCTCCAGTGTCTTTTTATCATTAGAGATCTTTTTGTATCAGAGATCTGATCAGGATGAAAGCTCTGCCCTTTTTTCTAGAAGAATGCTTCTGCGTGAATTTGAATTTCTATCACATCCCACAGGGACAGGAAGGAGGAATCTGTAATGGAAGCTAATGTTTTGCATGCATTTTCAGGGATCACAGGTCCCTGGAAGTTTGTTAAACCTCTATGAGTTCCCCAGTCATATATTTCTGAGATAGAGCTCCTCTCAGCAGAGGGTTTGGTTAGAATCTGGCCTGGTGATGGTGTGGGCCAGAAACTGTTTCGCCTGTGCCAGTCAGAGTTTAGCATATTAATAGAAAAACTGTGAAATTCGAAGTTTAAGGGAGCCTGGTATGGTGGTACATGGCTGTAATCCCAGCCACATGGGAGGCTGAGGCAGGAGAATTGCAAATCTGAGGTAAAGCTCAGCAATTTAGCAACTCCCTGAGCCACTTAGTAAGACCCTGTGTCAACACCATCTCAAAATAATAAATAAAAAGGGGTGGTAAAACGCCTCTTGGTTCAATCCTCAGTACCAACAACAACAACAACAAATCAAGGGAATGAGTCTTGTACAGTAGAGGTTTCGGGTCTTCAGACATGTATAGTTAGGGGAAGTCTTAGATGAAGGAGCCAATTTGGCACCCCCAAGTCACAGCCTAGACTTCCTCTGCAGATAAGGCTGGCTGGCTCTTTGAATCTTCAGCTTCTCTCCTGGAGAGCTAACATGTCACATGGTAAAAGATCCAGAAACTTATATTGTGTGGCCTGGAGTCTGAAATAAGTGACCTTTTATCTGATGCATTCAAGTTAGCTAAGTTTTCGACTAAAATCAATATTAAGAGGAAGTTTCTTTGCTTTTACAAAAAATATTTTTTCTGCTCATGCAAGATGCTTTTCTTACATAGAAACTACACCCCATTTGTGAAATAAAAAAAAAAGAAGAAAGAAAAAAGAAAAAGAAAGGAAGGAAGAAAGGAAAGAAGGTAGGAAAGGAAGATCATACATCCCTTGTTTTACTCTGAGGGTCAAAGTCAAAGTGTATTCCTCCAACATCTCTTATCCCTCTTGCAATGGTGTCCCCATCTCTGAACCTATCTTTCTTTGAATCATCATTTTAAAGGAAGCTAATAATGAACATGCTAATGCCTTTGGAGCAGGTAGCTTCCTGAAGCTATTATCATCCAAGGACTTCCTAATCATCATTACTTTATTAGATCACCTACAGCCCAGGGGTAGAAGACAGAAGCAAGAGAGCTGGGAGGTAGAAGGAAATGGTCAAACCACACCAGGTTTCTGAGGTTTTGAAGTGTGGGAGGTTAGTGCTAAAAGGAAAGGGCTTGCAAGGAAATCTGACTTCAGTTTGGAGGTCTTTGTCCACCGTGTGTGTGCCTGGGAAGGTAGTGAAGAGTGTGAAGTTTTCAGTGGTGGGGGGAATAGGCTGAGGGGCAGATACCTCACTCAGAACCCAGGTAGAACAGAGAAAATCAGCTCAGCCATTGCTATTTTATGAGCAAGTCAAGGACCCTTTTGCAGATGATGATCAGAAGAGGAAGTAAATTTTCAGTATTTCACTTGAAAATTCTTCATTATTTATTTTATTTTTGGGGGTGAAACTCCAGGTGTGGGGAAGTTCAAGGCCTTTGAACAGTTTTCACATTAGTTTTTTGGTAATGCCAATAATGGAAACAGTTTTTTTTTTTTTTTTTTTTAGGGATTAGACCAATGTTCTAAGAGTTCTTTGTAATTTATACCACATTAAAAATTCCAGACAAGAGATGAAAAAATAGTGCTAACCCAGGACTCTGGAATTTCTGGAAGGAATGGTTGAGAAATCTTGTACTCCAGGTATTTGTAGGTCTAAAAAATATAAAGATGAAACTTCAAATGCTGGTCTGGGCACTGTCACACAAGTCTGTATTCCCAGCTTAGGAGATTGAGGCAGGAGGATCATGGGTTTGAGACCACACTCGGCAACATAGTGAGACCCTGTCTCAAAATAAAAGCTAAAACAGGCTGGGGATGCAGCTCAATGGAATAGCACTCATGAGTTCAATCCCCTGTACTACCAAAAAAAAAAAAAAGAAGAAAAAAAAAATGCTGGGGGTTAGGTCTTGAGTTTTCAAACTGTCCATCAAAAAATAGAGCATATTTTCCCTTCCCCTCTTTGGACCTGAGCTGAACTTGTGAGTTCTTTGATCATGAGAATGTGGCAGAGTGATGCTAGGTGACTTCTGAAGCTAGACCTTAAGATACCTTAGAGCTTCTGCTTTCACTCTTGGACCTCTGAGAGTCCACATTCTGAAGAAATCTAGTCTAGTCCACCAGAGGGTACACGTCTCATGAAGGAAGCAAATAAATGGTGGCTGGCACCAACTTCCAAGTCCTCAGGTACCTGAAGTCACATGACTGACTGTGATCAACAAAAACAGAACCACTCAGGTTTCCAACCCACAGAACCAAGAAAGGTACTAAATGTTAGTTTACACTTCTAAGAGTTGGGGTGTTTTGTTGCACAGCAATAGATGATTAAAATACCTACACTACTTATACAACAATTACAGAAATGAGTATGTGGGCAGTGTTTTATAGTTTATTCAGGTTTTCCACAGGGCAATGTTATTTCCCTGGATCCACAGGGTAACCTTGTTTTCTAGATCTTTAAAGTATCTGTGGGACTTTTCTCTTGTATTTTGAATTTAATTGTGTATATGTGTGTGTTGTGTGTGTGTGTGTGTGTGCGTGTGTGTGTGTGTGTGTGTGTTGTTGGGGATTAAACATAAAGCCTTGCACTGGCCAGGCAAGTATACTATCATAGAACTCCACCCACATTCCTTGATATTTAATCTCTATTTTATGGAATGTATGGATCATTCAGTAGATTGTGGATGAAGAGGCCAAGATGTGGAAAGTTTCTAGGACTCAGTCACAGTCACAGGGCTGGCACCTGCACAGGAAGGGACTCCAGAGGAAGCCGCCTTCCTTCGCCTCTCCTACCCTTTGTTTTATATCATTGTTGTACACTGTGTGTTCTCATGCAAGCATGCGTGGTTGGCAGGCCAAAGCCAGGGAAACAAGTCACTTCTTGGGACATACAGCTGTGAGATGGGTGATTGTGGAGCAGGGAACAGATTTGCAATGGATACTGGCCACTGAGGAATCCACTGTGGGCCCTGGGGCCTCCCTTGGGCTGTTACACCATTGGAACTCCTATCCTGTCTAACAAAATTCAGCCCAGCCTGCAGGGGTTCATTAATTGGTGTGGAGCTCTGACATGTTTCATAACTGTTTGTTTAAAAAGTAAATAAAAGTAAAATATGCTCTACCTTACCACAATCCCAAATTAGCCCAGGAGCACAGCGCTGCCCTGTGGAAATAGGGGTGGAGATTCGTGGCCTTGGTTTCTCAGGTGGTGGTCATGCCAAGTAAAATAATTCCTTTTCCACACCCACCTCACTGCATTCATTTAGGCCCTCAGCACTTCTCTTTGTGAGTGCTCTGACAGCTTTCCACCTGGTATTCCTGCAGGGACACCAACCTCCTTTCTTGTCTAGCCACATTGCACATTGGTGCAGACTGTATATCTGGAGGCATCAGAAGATTTTAGGCCTAGGAATATGAGCTCCATTCTAAGAGTCATTGTTATCACTTAAAACAAAATTTGGACAATGGCATTTATTGTTTATTGAATAAATGTGTCAGCCACCACACCACAGATACTGCCTAATGATCCAACTATTGCCATATCCCGCCTCCCAGTTTACAGTCCAGATAAATTGAGTGAGCAGCATCTACTTCCACGGAAGCACTGCAATGTCTTGTTCCTTCACCCAATTCTGCCTGGTCCTGAAACCCTCCCCTGATCCTCTATGTCACCAGTCTGCCTGGAGTCTAAAGTGAAGCTTAGGTGCTAGCTCCTCTGGGAAACTTTGCCTGTGTGCTTCATTTCTTGGAGATGGAATCTATGCTTAACAGTTTGAATCACAGGTACTCAGATACTTGAAGCCTAGGTGAGCAAGGATTCTACAGTGGGGAGGGCCAGTATGATACAACATCAGAAGTCTATGAGATACAATTTAGAGATTTTCTGGTATAAACTTTTCAATGAAAAGTGATAATGTTGAGGTGAAAGTGGGAGTTGAGGCAGAGTGTGGCAATAGGGTGAAGGTAGGTGTGTAGTTTAAGTGCATTTCCTCAATTAGGTAACAGGAGATGCAGGATTAGGTGAGAGTACATCCAGATCTCTTGGCTCCTAAAGCAATCTTTATTATATCAGCCTAAACTGATTATTTGTGTAAAGGTGATTAAAAGTAATCATTCATCTTTTTAGAGAATGAAATACATATTTTTCAGAAAAGAAAATTAAAAGAATCTGTCTTCATAAGATTATTTGGTCAAGCAACTGAAGTTTATCAGCCATTCAATTCCACTAGACAACTAAAAATTCAGTCAAACCATTGATACTTGATACAAGATCAATGGATTTGGGGGTACAGAGACTAAATAGCTTGATGATGGAGGTGCCGTGGTGATAGTTGCAGCCTGGATTTCTCTAAGGTGGTAACCCAGAAAGCAAACAAACCCAAGGGAACCAGGGGCACCCAGGCTGGTTCCCCACATCACCCACCAACTTAAGCAGATTAAATTAATAACTCTGCTCTGCTTATGGACATGCTGGTTATAAGCCATGTAGGCGTCTCGACTGACAATCAGCCAGGCAGAGAAACCAATTAACTAGTGGATCTAAATCACAAGAAAGAGGGGCCATTTCCTAAGTGACCTGGATAGATTCTTGGTATAAATTACTAAATTCATTAATGAATAAATTCCAAGTCTTTGTTGGTTTGTAGCTTCACTCATTCATCAACTTTTATGAAACAACCCCTCTCTCTGCATTAGACATTGGGAAAGTAGGATGATTAAAATGTTCACCTTACAACATTAGAGACAGAGCCCATCCAAGTAAATAATTTCAAGTTAATTTTTCTGAGCATTCCTTGGATCCTACATCCTGGAAGGTGAAGGAGAAAGAAAGGGAAATGGAACCGTCTTTTGTGAAGCTTGATTATATTTTCTCATACAGAAGCTATGGCTCTGGCAAAAAGAAGACTGGAGGCAAGTGACTTACATGACTGCCATATGCACCCTCAGAAAACTACACTCTCTTCCAGTGTCAGCAGCCAAATTTGATGATGATTCCTTACACTTGCTCCAGGGCTCTCCACAGTATTTCATATGCATTATTTCATGTGACTTTCATCATCACCTAAGAGGGCAAACATCAATAATTCCATTTTGAAGATGAGGAAACTGAGGCCTGAAACATTTGTCTGACTTCCCAAGGCCACATATAACTCAGAGTCCTGTTCAGCAGGCCCCACTTTCAAAAATGTGGTAAACTTTACATTGAAACACTTTTTACTCCGTGGAGACAATTTCTTGTTTGAGGATTTTTTTCCATAGAATTATCAGAATTCACTTGAGGCCATGATGATGGAGAGATAATGTATCAGTATTTTGAGGGTGGGATCCTCTTTGCCTCCCTCCTTCCTTCTCCACTAACATTTTAATCTGTGATAGTCTCTGTCAGGTCCCTGGTGAGCCATAAAATCTCACCTGACTCCTTAAACCCACACTGCTCCATTCCTTTTCTGAGATGGTTCAGCAATACAGTGGGAAACAGTTACTGAATAGTTAATGGATTGTTTTTTTAAGTTTATTAATGAAGATACTATGCTAAGTCCTGAGGAGAAGAAAGATGAGCAATGCCAGTGTACTGCTCAACCCCAGCTGCTGATGCAGCAGAGCAGGGAGATTCCAGGCTGCAGAGATGGAGGTGTGATCTGATGGAGCTTCCATAATCCTGAGGGGCCTAAAGGACATAGGTCTGTTCTGCACAGGGAGTGAACAGAAGGAAGACTGGCAGCACCTTCCAACACTTTATCTGCCTTATCTTTATAATCCTAAGTAGAAAGCTGGAAAAAAAGATGTTCAAAGATGGAAAAAATGGTTCTTTGGTAGGGGATAATTACAGGAGAGGTTAATTATTCCATACAAAACAAGGTATACATCAGTTACCTACCTCTCAAAAGATGAATTGTCCTGGGAAAGGAGCCATCATTAAAGGCAGAAATAGGCTGAGCCCCCCCAGAAAACTGCTTTGGAGGGAACAATATTTGTTTGAATGGATAAATCACAACATATCTATAAAAATTATTCACAGTGTCATTATTCCTGGGACCTCACTTTTGTGCCAGATCATCAAGCTGGCTGAAGGTAGGAGTAGGGAGAAACTGGGAGTAGGTGGAACACAAATATAGGGGGAAAACATATAGCCTCTGCTCTTTCATTTTAATGGATGAGAAGTAATTAAATAATAATGAAAAGCAGAATATGGCTTGGGGCTAAAAACAAGTTCTCTATCACTTGAGCAAGTCTATTACAAGGAAATCCTCTTGGCATAGTTAGGGGAAGCTTTATGGAAAAGATGGAACTAATTGGATCTGAAGAACAGGTTGAATCTGGAGTGTGTAGAAGTCAAGGATAGCCATCAGGGAGCAGCCACACTTACCAGGTTGCACTCATAAACAACAGCCCTTAGCAGGTTGCAGTGCAGCATAAAGATGGTTTTGCCTCCTCTCTGTGACCCTAAGTGACGCCCTGGTGTTCATTAGCACCAACTAAGCCCATCAGTTCAGTTCTGTGGGCCATCGAAGCCCCTGTCCCTGCCTTCAAAGTATTTACCATATAATTAAGTCAGAAAATGTAAGGGTGAGAGAAGGGAGGAAATGCTTCTAAGGACACAGTGATTTGAGGGGTCCAGGGAGACCAGCTATCTACAGGGATCACATCAGACGTAATTACCCAGGCCCTCTTCCATTTGTCACAGCAGATGGAGGCCTGGCCTCAAGTTGTAAATTGCCTGAAAGAGGCTTCCTGTTGTCATTCTCTGAGGTTTTGCCCTTGCTTCTCTTTAGGGTTAAGGACAGCTCTTTGTTACCCAGCCTGCATACTTGGAAAAATAGCAGTAAATAATCAGAATAACTGTAATTGATAAAAAAAAATGTTATTCCAGCCTCAGAGGCTACCTGGTTCAGGAGGAAAAAGACAGATGGACAGAATATGCAGAGATTTGATTTGCCAATATCCATTTTTTTGTGTGTGATTTTTAGGCAAGGTCCTTGAACTTGGAATCTATCTGGGCACAACGGGGCCAGTAATTCTTGGTTACTTGTTTTCTGTGCCTATTACAAGCACAAAATGTGACTATGGATGAGAAAACATGTATGGGCACATATATAATATGGTGCATCTCCAAAAAAATGTAAACTCATTTGGACAAAGTATGGGGAAACTAGAGACATTCATTTGTTTTCCTCTACCAAGTACTTAAGGAAGAAGGGTGGGTTGAGGGTGGGTGGATGGAAATATTATATCAAGATTTTTTCTTCTATTCTGAAGTACATATTTGAGATACTATACTGAGTGGTTCTGTTTCCTACCCTACAATGAGTATTTTAACATTTTCCAATTGCAAAGTGAGAATGGTAACTGACCTTTATTGAGAAGGAAGGGATAATATGTTCATAAATTGAAGATTGTCGAAATGCAGTGGATGAGTATATATTACTTGCTTATTAGGTGTCCAGATTTTTTGCATCAAAATGACATGTATACAAAAGAGTTTAAAAACATAATAAAGAAAAATAATAAATGACTATTTGGATTCCAAACCTGGAATTATTTTTTTGCCAAGAAATAAAAAAACAAGAATCTTACAAACTCCACCCAGTGCCTCTAATTCTTTTTGTTTTTCAAACAAATTGTATATGCTAATATTTTGTGTAACTTAAGTTTGTTGGCCAAATATTCCATGAATATTCAACCAGAAAAAGAGAAATACAATAATTCTTTCACATTCAGATATAGAATGTCATTATCTTTAGAGGATGCATTGGATATTTACAAATAGGACATTTGCCAATAAATATGGCAAAATTACATTTGTTGAAAAGAAAAGGAATCTTATTAGAACTGCAGATATCTATAAAATTAACCTGGAATTTGGAGAAAATAAATGGAGAATGGATTGTTTTATGAGCTTCAGCTCTCACCAGTCAATGACACCTCCTCATTTTCTAATGTCACAGGATTAAGAACTTGCAAAGGTGTCCAGCTTCCTCTCTTGTACACTTATAAAAACCAATCTTTGAAAACATCTTTGAAGTATCATTGACATTAATTCTTACCTTTCTGTTTCTACTTTTCTGATTTTTTTCTTTTCCTTTTTTTTTTTTTTTTTTTTTTTTTTTTTTGGTATCGGGGATTGAACTCAGGGGCACTCAACCACTGAGACACATACCCAACCCTATTTTATATATTATTTAGAGACAGGGTCTCACTGAATTGCTCAGCACCTCATCATTGCTGAGGCTGGCTTTGAACTTACAATCCTCCTGCCTCAGCTTCCTAAACTACTGTGATTACAGGTGTGCACCACCCCCCTAGACTACTTTTCTGATTTTTAATATTATGTAATCTCTCTAAGGTTCTTGTTCTCAGAATAATTATCTTAGTATATTTTGCAAGAATTAGCATGAGGTTACATATTTATATAATTTATCTCCATTCATGACACTCAGTAAGCATATGGAGACATTAAAATATATCAGTTTCTTTTTATTTTACATTATTCACAAGAAATTGAGCCAGATTCTTTCTGCCCTGTGTGGTTTCACATTCTTCCAATGAATCCTGGCCCTCCCAAACTTTGCTCATTCCACTTGCCTATTTGCAAAAGTTCTTAGCATTGCCTGCAGGATGAAGGCCAATATTTTTGAAGTCTTTCATCATGTAGCCTCAGCGTATTTAGCTAACCTCAACTTTTATGTATCTTACATAAAAATCTCATCTTTACTAGGCCTAACTCCTTGGCTTTTATGTGAAGTGTGCTGCTGTTCTGCTATATTAAAAAAAAGTCAACATATCACACTGGCTTTCTGCCTGGGGAAGAATCCATAACAGACATTCAATAAATATTTGCTGAATTGAATATTGACATATCAGTGTCATTTTTCACTATTAAGTCATTTGAAAAATTTCAAGTTCAAATTAATCTCATGTGTCAAGCACTGGGCCAACTCTTGTCAGGGCACTCCACTCCCACCAAAAAAAAAGAAAAAAAAAGATAGCTTTTTGCTATGAGAGGTCACAGTTCTACCAGGATTGCAAGCTGAAGATAAATTCTGCTGATGTGAAAGAAAAAACAATACAAATTAGTAGGAATACACATGCATTTACACATGGGATATTAACTTATATACATCAACACTTCTACATTGGGCATTCACATACTAAAGTGACCTTGGAGAGTAAAAAAAGGAAATAGAGCCTGGGGGAAAGATTCAGACTTCAATGGAGCTTGAAAACTGTGTAGATTTAAAGTTTTTTTTTTTTTTTTTTTTTTTTTTTTTTTTAAGGATAACTTAGATGTAAAGAAAGCAGAGGGAAGGAAATATGTTTCAATCTACCCAATTTTTCCCACCTTCACAAACAAAATCCTAGTTCATATAATAAAATCTCTCTTCACTTGTCTTCTTTCTTGCACTGAAGTTGAATTTTCAGTCCATCCTCCACACAATACCCAGAGTAGACTCTTTAAAAACAGCCCACTGGCTCAGCACCTCCTGCTGCTGTACGTCACACCTAGAATGCAGCCACAGCTTCTGATTCTGACTTGATTTCAGGTAACTTACCTC
Source organism: Urocitellus parryii (assembly GCF_045843805.1). Lineage (NCBI taxonomy): Eukaryota > Metazoa > Chordata > Mammalia > Rodentia > Sciuridae > Urocitellus > Urocitellus parryii. Next base: position 28,590,737 of record NC_135543.1, read on the forward strand.
TGACCCAACCCACCAACCCCATTCTCTTCCTTTTACTCATTCTTCCCTATCCTTTGGCCACACTCATTTGTATTCTCTAGAGTGTCCATGAGGAACTCATTCTTGCCCTGCAACAAGGATCTGGTTCTCCTTTCTGCTTCAAATCTATTTCTTGTAACTTCTGTGTGACTATCTTTTTCCTTATCAAGGTCTTAGTCCCAATCTGTGTCTTCAGACAGCTCCTTCTCCTTCCTTCAACCTAGAATCATCCCCTCCCCACCATGACTCTCCATCAGCCCCTCCAGTTTATCTTCTTCATAGCACTATTTTTTTCCCATTTTTCTTTTCATTTGTTCATAATTAATTGTCAGTCTCTGCTGCTGGAATGGCAGCTCCTTAAGGGTTGGAATTCTTTCTGTTTTACTCCTAGATATATCCCTGGAGCCTTAGAGACCCTGCTCACAGCGTCTCATAGGCGTCTCTGTGTGTGTGTGTGTCTGAACTATAAGTAGGATGGAAAAGGGAAGGAGGTTGCAGGGACTGAGGGGAAAGGAGTCTTGTTGGACAAGATGATTATGAGGTAATCAAATTTGCTTAAAAGGTATAAGGGTATATATATATATATATATATATATATATATATACATACATATATGTATTCTCTCTCAATCACACACACACACGTATCACATACACTCAAAGAAAAGTTGGGTTGAAATGGCTATTTCATATAGTTAAAGAGATAATGAAGATCAATGGGATGTACCACTTACAGGTTCAAATTTCACTGGGAACTATGAATGTGTTACAATATATAATAGCAGGTCCTTTTGAATTCTTGAAGTTCAAAAAGGGTAGATTTGAGAGAGAAATTATCCACTTAGAGACCGACAAGTATATTAAGGGATATTTTATTTTTATAATTGTTTTAAAGACATTATTATATAATGGTCAAAATTTCAAGCTCTGAATTCAGATAGAATTTTGGCCCAATGATTGCAATTGAAGACAAATTACTTGACTTCTTGAATCCTTTGTCTCTTTAGACATTATATGGACCAGAAAAATGACATCTACTTCAGGAATAAAATAAAGTACTAAATGTAGACTATTTAGTGTCCAGCATGTAGTGCTTAATGATATTTTTATTATTTTTATATGACCTACCAACATATTAGGGCATCTGCTCTGGTAGGTGAATTAAGATAAGGGTTTGAACCTATATAAATTACTCATTCTATTTTTTAGGAAACTAGACATGAGCTTTAAAGAATTTATCTGATTACTGAAGTTTGTAAATGGAAGATAAATGCTGAAATTTAGAAATAGTGATAAAGCAGGTTGTAAAGACTCAAATTAAAATTTGAAAACCTGATGAGAATGCCATTGACTGAAATTGAAAATTTGAGAGTTCTTTAGACTGTGAGCTACCATATAGATGTTTTAAAGTTATCACTATGTTGTCTAATAAATTATAATCATCTGGAGATCAAGGCAGGAAAGACTGACTGGCATGAAACACCCTGTCCAGGTAAGATCTATCCCCAAACATATTATTGGAACATGATTTCATATACTTTTCTGCTCTCAGGAACCAGGAAACACTTCTTTCTCCTTCTTCAGAGTCTAGAGGTCATAGAGAAAGCTCACAATAACTTGAGTATTCTGCCTAAAAGTCTCTGCCTAACAGGTTCTAAGAGTTTAGCTTCTTTCTTTTGGCCAGGATTTGCATTAGCTAAATAAAATAAAAACTGGAAATACTGTTTATATAATCTCCTGCTTCCAATCTGGCTTGTTTCTAAAGTATTCTTGTCATAAAAACAAAATAAAAAGACAAAGGAAAATATCTGAAAAGTTTAAAATTTAAAAGTTATTTTTTTTCTATTCTCATATTCCAGGGTGATATTTTGTAGTAATGTGAATATAAAATACATGGGTCTCTCTTTTTTATTATTTAAAAACTATGTAAAGATAATTTATTTATTTGTAACTTTGGAAAAATATTTCCTCCCCTTTACTTGACATTCTTATGGTTTTCAAAAATAATTTGTACTTCACAACGATTTTGTAACATGAGAATGATTTTTAATTGGTGAGCATTTATTAAGCTATAGTAACATGTAGTCCCCAAATGTCAGTTGGTTACATATTTATTAACAGCCATTGTCTAGGGCTTGTGTTTAGATGGGTAGGGTCCCTCTTTTCTACAGAGTCATTCAGAGACCTGTGGCTGCTGAGATTGTTCTAGGGTGGACATCAGTTGGGAGGTCGAAGAACAAAGAGAAGACCACACAGGCAGTTGCAGTCACCAAAAATATTAGGCAAAGATGGCTTGAATTATTTCCATTTCCAAATCCATTCCATTGGCTTAGATCTCAGCCACAGACAACTGCAAGAGAAGTTTAGAAATATAAACTACCTGTGTCTTCAGGAAGGAGAGGAAGTGGACAAACAGTGAAATTACAATAGACACAGCCATACCTTTTCTATAGTTATCAGAAATACAATACTCCTTAATGTTTGGACCCTGGTGAGACTACCTACCTAACCAGTTTGTCCTGTAGCTGGGTTTAGGATCTTGGCGACCTGTGCTATTATGTAGCACTTTTCTTTCTGAGACAAAATATACTGATAAAGATAAGACCTCTTATGACACATTCTTCCAAGGAACAGGTGGTTAGATGATATTGTCAGTAGAATTGGGGGTGGGCAGGGAGGCTTCCTTATCTTCTGATTCAATGGCACCCCTTTTTTTTAATTTCCCATACCTTCCTGTTTTTCCAGGTTCTTATTATAATCTTCAGTCACATTTTGCAGGAGAACTGGTGAGTGGAAGCAGTCTCCCAGGAGGACTATTGGTTCTGAGTGGCTGTTGATTTGTTACAGCTTGCAAGACATTTAATAGCTACCCAGATGTTTTTGTTAGTTTAAGACAAATTACCACAGATCTGAGGTGACTTTAATTTTTCATTAAACATGAAACAAAGAGAAAACGTAACAACTTTAAAAAATCATCCAGCATTGATTTTACAGTTTTATTGTTTAGAGTTCAACATTTTAAAGCAGAGAACAAATATGCCAGTGAAAAATATTCATCAAACATCAGGATGGAATCTGCCTATGTTTGTGGAGGAGTTTAGTACTTAACAATCTTCAAGAAATGACAGTCTGCTGCAGCCCAGATCAAGTTATCACAGAGGTGGGGTGCAAAAGCCCAGGCTGGGTTCCAGTCTTAGTTGTGATGGACTACGTAAACTTGGATAGGGGAAGTACAGCTGGCCCTCTGTATCTGCAGGTTCTGCATCCTGTGAGTCAACCAACCACAGAGGGAAAATAATTTGGGGGAAAAAATGTGTCTGTACTGACTGAACATGCACACAGGCTTTTTTCCCCTCGTAATTATTCTCTAAACAATTCATTTTAACAACTATTTACACAGTGTTTACACTCTATTAGATATTGTAAGTCATGTAAAGATGATTTAAAGTATAAGGGTGAATGATTTAGAAAGTACGCAGTTAATAGGTTTTGTGCAATACTATACCATTTTGTATAAGGGCATCCACAAATTTTTATTTCTTGGGGGGTGGGTGGGTCCAATGCCCTATGGATATCAAGGGGCATTGGCCTCAAATTTCTCATTTGTAAAAGCTGAAGTGTTGGCCAAGATGACCTTTAAGAATTCTTAGAGCTTTAACACTTTCCAAGTCAAGAGTTAAAGACACATGGGTTCTTTAATATAATTGGACTTTGATTAACAGAGGTTAATATGGTCAAGTATAGCCTGAGAAAATCTGTCAAGAATAATTAAAGTTTAAGCAGAGCCTTGAGGACTAGGAAAATGCAGACAAGGAAAAGAACATTCATTTCAGAGTTAAAAAAAAAAAACTCCAAATAAACAAAATTATTGCTTCAGTAAGAATTCATTACGCATGTATCAGATGCTAAGTACTTTACCAGGGGCTGGGGATGTGACAGTGTGGAAGATAAGCTTTGACTTCTGCCTTTGTGGAGGCTGAAGTCTAGCAAATGAAAGGATGATAACAGTAAGCACTTGTGTATTTAATTGAGACATTTTGCTTCTTCAAGCCTGGTATTGATATGGGAACAATAAGATGTGGGGTTGGATGTATATACGGTGCCTAATAATTACAGTTCCAAATACCAGGTGGAAGAAAAGTTCGATGTAAAGATTTCTGAATTGAGATGAAATATGAGAACAGGAATATTGAGGAAAAAAACAACATGTGGGATGGATTGGAATAACTTTTCCTTGAGTTTTTGTTTAACATTTTAACCAGTATTGGTGTTTACATAAGCAAAGTTACCCATTGATACATGCAGTGACTCCAGTGGCCACTTTCTCTTCTGCTTCTGCATTATCCACCGTTACTTAGCCAGCAACCCACCACGGATAATTTACAACTTGGTCCTTCTTAGGCCTGCTGTTTGCAATCTACAGATATGGCCCAGTAGGCAGTTGCAACTGGCTAGTACAAGCAGATTGATCCATTTCACTGAGTGGGACTGCACATGTTTCGTGGCTAAGATTAGAGAGTGATTCAGCATTCATGAGAAAATGTAGCAACAAAAGGTTAGTAGAACAGTCCTTGGAGTGGAGCCATATTGGGAGCAATTGCAGAAGGAAATGGTCTGGATTTATTATCTACATTAAAGATATTGTGGGTCCCATGGATACCAGGAGTGTCATGGAGACCCAGCTAATAGGTTTTTTATTGGATTATTGTCAGGCTGCTGCACCTGCTTTGAGAAGGAAAGCTTGCATCCCTTCCTGGCAGAGGCTACAAGCTTCGAAGCTGAGAATAATCACTGGGGTTGGAAATGGAACTGATTGTTTTTTAGAACTTTTCCAAGGATTGTAAGTGCTGATCTCCTAACTGTTGAAGTAGAGGAGAAACTTAAAAAAAATCCAGAAAATAGAAAATTAAGTTTAGAAGCTCACATTTTGTCTTGGATTCATAATATTCGCATGGAAGAAGATTGCCTGGATCAGTTCCTAAAGCACTAAATTTAGTCAGCCAATCAATTATCAAGTCACATGAGTCCTCTCCATTCCGCTAATAATTACAGTCCCAAATCCCAGGTTGAAGAAAAGTTCTCACCCATCCAAATATTGACTTTAACTTTTTTTGGTTACCCTCTCACTGAACTTGGTCACTCAGGTTTTCTTGATAGTCAAGGTATAGTGAAGACATGAGTTATTTTTGGAATTTGTGGATTAATATGAAAGAAGTTCCATATGGCTGAATTAGAAATCTTGAGCTTGTTCAATAATTTGAGCATTGGTCTAGAACCATTACAAAAGTAATTTTCTCAAATGTTTTATCTATTTTAGTGATTCTGTAAGGTAATCTCCTAAATCACCTCATCACCTAATGAGATGATGGTTTATGGACAATATTTTTATTCTCTCTCTTCACTATTTAACAAAAGTATTATTACAATCCATTGGTTCAACAAACAAGTGAATAAGGAAATCTGCAATAATCCAGAGTAAAATGAGATTGGCAACTCTGGATCATTACAATGTAATATATACATACATGGTCGTGACATTAAGTCGTTTAATACCCAGGCATAAACTGGTGACTTGTATCTGGAAGAGGCTGATTTTGAGTAAGAGGCACTGATAGTCATAGTCATGAGTATCATGGGTTGCCATGTAGTGGTAGGTAGTGTCTCAGATTTCTATCTCCTATGGATTCATTTTGCTTCTGGATAAGAAAACTTCCAGGGAACTGTGTGTGAGAAGTGGATATGCAGTCTTAGGATTGTTGTTTTGTGGAATGTTCTTTTGTCCAGGAAGGTGACTCTACCTAATTACTCTGTGGAAACTCCTTTAGACATTTAGAACGACGGAGTTTTTGAACTTGAAAGTCTGTCAGAGCTCCCTTGCCAGAGTACGGGTTGCAAAACCGATTCCAGGAGGGCTCCTAGCATTGGCACCATCAAGTCTGATCTCAGGACTTTTGACTCAGTTCTGTTCCTGTTACGCAATTTGTTTTGCTCCTTTTCTAGAAACATAAGCACTCTTCTCCTCATGCTCATCTCTGGTTTGACCAGCAGATTTTTGTTTAGCTGGGACTTTCTGTTTTTTCGCACTAGTGGTCTCATGCCCCAGGACTCCTCTCACTCCAGTGAGAGGAGGATGTTGTTTACTTTAAGAAAGAGTGTCTGTGATGCCACCATTATATTTATTCTGAATTGTTTGCTATTTCTAAAGACGAGTGTCTATTTTGCCTCTGTGCCTTTGAGTATGTTTCCCCTTCTGCTTCAAATACCCTCCTTTCTTGTTTCAGAGTGAGTTTTTTTCATTTGTAAAAGCTCAGTCCGAGCATCACTTCCTTAACAAGTACAATCTGTTCTTTGGGCATTTTTAGATAGCCCCCATCTGTTTTCTCAGAGTAGCACGACAAAGTGTGGCACCATTAAGATACTTCATTGTGTAGATTATGATTGCTCACATCTCTTTGTCCTGCTTGGCTATGAGACCCTTAAACTTGGGAACAGAGACTATGCCTTCTTTATCTTTGTTTGCCCAGCACCTAACTCAGTGCCTGGTGTATAGTAAGTGCTCAGTAAATGTTAATGACAGATAAAACATATGGATTTAGCTTCTGCTACTTCCATATGCTTCTTTCACTGCTATCTACCCTTTCCCAGCAGCCTCTGCTCTTCTGAGTACATCTCATTTCCCTTCTCTGAAGAGTCTCACTTCCTCAGGTGGTTAATAAAAGATAAAAATCTGTTAAAAATCAGAGGAACAATTTTGTATTTGAAATGATAGACACCCGAGCACCAGTGGGGATGTTTTGAGGCAGGATACTTGCTGCTTGGGTCAACCATAATAGGCGACTCCCTACTCAGATTTATTCTCAGGTATACAAGTGAGTAGAAGGAAAACATTTACATGTATCAATTGTCATGAAGAGCGACTACTTTCAATGGCCCCATACCAACAGACAGGATCAGGCTTTTTTTGTCTATGGTCTACACTAAGCCTGTGACTTGTTTATTTGAAAAAGCTCCTACAGGTTTGGTAAGAAGCCCAAGAAGACCAGATTTGAAATATGAGTCATTGGCCTGGCTTTGACTCAGAACTTGGGATCACAGGCTTCTAGGTTCTCAGACCAGCTTTCGAGTGGTGCCTTGAGGCCTGTTTCCAATTTGTTCTTGGTTAAACCTGTTTTCCTTCTGACCTGATTAATGAGAAACAAATGTATTTGCTTTGGTGTATCTTTTGCAGACGTATACTAGACAATTCGTGGAAACACCACAGGGCTGGTAGTCCAGTGATTCACCATCTCCCACCAAGCCTGCCACCAAAAAGCTCTGTGGCTTGCTTGGCAAATGACTTCATGTACCTAGGTCTAAGTGTCTTTGTTTACAAACTGAAGCAAATGGGACTATTTTTGCAATCTCTCTCTCTTGTGTTTTCTTTCTTTATTTTTATTGTGGTAAGGACACTTAACAAGAAATGTACCTTCTTGGCAAAATTTTAAGCGCAATACACACTATTGGTAACTTTAGGCACCATGTCATACAGGAGATCTCCAGAACTTGCTCATCCTATACAGTGGAGATGCTATACTTGTTGAGCAACAACTCCCATTTCCTCCTACCCATACTCCCTGGTAAAGACACTCTATTCTGTTTCTATGAGTTTAGATATCTTTTGTAAGTGGAATTATGCCAAGCTTGTCCTTCTGTGATTGGCTGATTTCACTTGGCATAATGCCCTCCAGGTTCCCCCAGGTGGTAGGATGCAAAATCCCTCAATTTTATCACTTGATATATTTCTGGTCACAAATACTTTTAAAAGATGAATATCATGAACGGGAAACTGTAGTACTCCAAAGAGGTCAACTTACGCACTTGAGCATGTTACTGCATCAAATTGAAAAACTCGAATCGGAAGAAAGAGGTCGTACCTGATTATTGCTCAGCAAAACTCACAGCCCCATGTTGGCTACTGACCTTTGTAATCAGTGCTGCCTGAGCTGCTTCGTGTATTCTCTGGACGAGTGAGCAGGTGGACGATAACCTCTTTCACATCGGATACACTGTCTGTTAGGGTGGTGTGTGCTCTGATGATTGCCTGCTCTTAAAGGAGCTTCCAAGAAGACATATGGAAAGAGCTTGCACGAGGAGTCAAGAGCCCTGGCAGCCAGTTCTTTCTGACCTGTGCAATTATCATCCAGCGTGGGTGGTGCTTGATGTCAAACGAAGATAATGCATGTGCAATAGGACAATCGAGAAGCTAAAGAGATAGAAAATTAGTCATGAAAAAAGTTAGAACGGAATGCAAAACATCAGTTATTAGTCTGAGAAATCAGGAAATCTTTTAACCAGAAAAAAAAAAAATCCCCAGCTGAAATTTAAACAGGCAGATGTTGTGAGATCTGAAACACATCATAAGTAAGGGGAAAAAAAAATTACTCCTTGGGCTTAGTAACAGTTTCAATCTGACTCTTCCATTCTTCATGATTCATCAGTGTGTGAGGAATGCTGAGATTGGACTCGGCTCTGTAGGCCATAAAAGGATTCAGGTCCCCCTGACTAGTTTTAAAGGCCTTGGAAACTATTTATATCCCAGATTGCTGAGTTGTTCAGGGGGAAAAGCTTTTGAGACATTAAACGTTCCCTGAGGATCTTTTTATTTATTTTTTTTTATTTAAAATTTTATTTTCTTCTCCTTTTGGAAAGATTGTTCAGTAGGAACATCTTCAGGGGGAAGATGTCCAAAGGTATTTAAAGGAGGAGATAGTACACACTTAGGAAGCATGGCATAGATAAAGGGTTGGAGAATGCAGGCAAGCATGGTTTAAAGTTGACCAGGTCACATGATTTAGTGCCCCTCATCAGTCCAAAGCTGAGGACCCGAGTAGGACAGTCTGTGCTTTGGCTGCTCAGATCACTCACTCTGAGGGAAAGGCCAACTTTATGCAGTTCTACCAGCCATGGGGACTTCTCTGTCATCCAACCCCAACATGAAGCCACAGTTGAGGTAGTTTACCCTCAATGCGCCCAAACCAAGCACATCTGCTTTCCTTCAAAACGCTTTTCCCATTTTGCTGTATAATGCTAACCTCAACCCAACCGCCCACATCTGAAACCTGTGTGGCTTCTAGACTCCTCCCTCAGTTCTACCCCCTATCTGCCATCCACCTTCGTGCCTCTCTTCTTTTCTTTCTGGTTTCCACTGAATCACCATAGGTCAGGTGCTATTTGAAATCATTTTGATCTGAATTACTGGAAGAAAACACACTGGATGAAGGTGTGGAACAAACCAGAAATACCCACTGTAGGCCAAGCCGTTCCCTGAGACAAGCTTGTAAAGAGGGTGCTCATATGCCCCCTGCTGTCTACTGACAATGGAGAGAATGCTCCTCAAGGATTCACAATGCTATGTACTCTGCGCCCCTGCCTTGGCCCCGTCCCACTTTACACCGCTGCCCCCCCCCCCAGTCTTGTGTTCAGTTCTTCTGTGGTTTCCCCTTGTTTTCTTCCCCACAGTCTTGGCACTCCACAGAAGGCAGTCAGGCCTGTCCGCCCCTCCCCACTTTGTTGCCATCCCCCAAAGAATCCTGACTTCTTGCCTCCAGGATTTGCTCCCTGTTTTGGTCTCGGCCCTCCAAAAGCTCAGCGCACCCCCCTTTTCCTTCCCTTTTCTCTAACACCCACTGCGCTAACTCTGACTTTTCTTCAGCATTTTTGCTCTTGTTCATTTCCTCCCAGGAGCCTCCCCCACCCTCCCAGCCAATTTTAGTTCCTCTTACGGACATCTGTTATTTGCTCCACCTGGCAGCCACTTCTTGCGTTAGTGTCAGCACCTCTATGTTTTCACTTTTGAGGAATTCCCTATTCCCCAATGAAGTGGTCTGAACAAAGTATCTGTAAAGTGAGCTGGTCTCCCTGGGAAAGAAGTGGGTATAGGACTGAAGTTGAGCAAACACGACTCTCTCTTTGGAACCTGTCTTAAAATGAAGTGAGACATGGAATCAGGAGTGATTGGAGCCAGTTATTCTAATAACAATTCATGCTCCCTAAATCCCAGAAACAGGCTTTGGTCCCAGCTTTCTGAAGTCTGTCTAGATCTCCTGAGGCCTTTCAAATAACCCCTCCCTTTTGGTGCTTACTTCAGCCAGAATTCACTTCCGCTGTTTGCAAAGAACTCTGGTCAACAGAAGGACCCTCCTTGGAGCCAAGCCCCCATGCTGGACTTGTTCTCCTATAGCTCAGGTCACATTTTGATGCACTGGGCTCAGTCCTCCTTTGCCCTCATCTTCTTATTAGATTCTAATTCAGCCTCTGGAGAGTGAACACTGGAGGACATGGACAGTGCTTTTTTTTTTTTCTTTGTGTCACCAGGGCTTGTTTAGCAACTTACAAAAGTAAAGTGGTCAAAACCTTATTTGCAAATTAATAAACCCATAGAAAATGGAGACTGTGACTATGGGACTAAAGGGTGGTTTCATGGAGGAAGGCCAAGCTGAAACAGAATACAAATCACAAGCTCAGCCGGAGCATGAGGATTTGTCCACCAAATGTGAATTATGAGAAGACGGGGTCAGGGTCTCTTAGATATGGTGAGACAGTGAGGCCACATCAGTTGGTCACTCTACTTAACAGAGAAGCAAGCTCATCTCACTATTCCCAGAGAGGATGTGCAATGAAAATATAAAAAGTTTTATTTGAAAGTTTATATACATATCCAGGTGATAAAACAAGGAAGATTGAAGCAGTTAGAGTACCATTGCCTGTTAGAGTGGTGGTGATGCTCACTTCCTGCTAGAGCTTTAAGCATGGGCTATGGCCTTGTGGGCAGAGGCCACAGAACTCCAGAGCCCTGCCTGGAGATACCAACACCGGTGGAACTGGTTCCACCATCTTTCCAGGTTATTCATACAAATCTAGAGTCAGAGAAGCCATTGCAAACGCCTATTCTGGAGCTTTTCAAACTGTGAAGTCCCTGGATCCCTCAGTGGTCTCTCAGTTCTCAGTCCACTATCTCTTCCTTGGCCACATTCCTAGATATGCTTATGTCAGTCATGCTGAAAGGATTCAGAACCCTCAGGTATTCACTAAAATAGATTGGCCCCTTGTTTATTTTTGTAACTATCTTCTTACATAAAATCCTCATGGTAAGCATTTTCTTCAACCAAAGTTGTCTAGAAAGTACGCTGAACAAGCTCTGGCCTGAGCTGCTTTGATTCATTTCACTTCTAGAGACTGGGACAACTTTCTGTAAGAAAAAAATGCTGTTACTGTCATGATTATTTCTATTTCTCTTTGCTCTGAGTTTATAGCATCCATCTCCTTCAACATCTTTTTGAAGATGAACTGTTAGCCCTGTAACACAGACTTGGAGAACAGGATCATCTGGGAGTTGTACTCCTTTTCCTTCCCACTTTCTTTCTCCAACAGAGACCAGGGATCCATGATCCCAGAATCTCTAGAAAGTCAGTTCTGAAACTCTCCTAGTCTCAGCTTTTTCATCACTTTTTGATAAAAGCTGGAGGAAGTTCTATCTCATCCATCAACTTATTTTAAATAAAAATCTTTGGACTAACTTTTCTTGACCTGGGGAAAGAACCTTACAAGCATTATACAAGGTACGCCAATGCTGTTAGATGCCTGTGGTTATGATCAGTCTTTTCACCTGTATTTGTTTCCTAGGGCTGTCATAACAAAGTATTACAGACTTGGTGGCTTAAGCAACATAAATATACTGTCTCACAGTTCTGCAATCCAGGAGTCCCAGATCCAAGGAAACAAGAGCAGGGCTGGTTCCTTCTGAGGGATGTGACGGAGAATCTCTTCTATTGCTCTCTCCTGGCTTTTGCTGGTTTGATGGTAATCTCTAGCATTCCTTGGCTTGCAGGTATTGCCCTTTATTTTACATGGATGCTTACCATGCATGTCTAGGTTCTCATTTCCCCTTTTGGAAATGAGTATTGGATTAGAAGCCCATTGTACTCCATTCCAAGTTTATCCTAACTAATTATATATGCAACAATGCAATTTCCAAATAATACCACATTATCAGGTAATGGGGTTGGGACTTTGTATATTAATTTTTGGAGGGAACACAATATCACTATTTTAGTCAGCTTTGCATCTCTGTGACCAAAATACCTGCCAAAAAAAAAAAAAAACTTAAAGAAGGGAAAGTTTATTTTGACTCACATTTTCAGAGATTAGATTTGGTTGACTCCACTAATCTGGGCCTAAGGTGAAGCAGCACATCATGGTGCAAGGGCATGGCTGAAGGTGCCGCTCATCTTGTGGCCACAGGGAAGCAGAGCAAAAGGGAAGAGAAAAGGCCACAGGGAAGATGAGCCTCCCAGGGGACGACCCCAGGGACCCACCTCCTCCAGCCTCTCCCCACCTGCCTGAAGTTGCCATTCAAACTAGGATGCCATTCAAACTAGGATGGACTGATTAGATTATGGCTATCATAATTTTACCTCTGAATATTCCTACATGAACACAGGAGCTCTTGTGGGATACTTTTAACATTGCCATAATCATTATTATAATCATTGCAAGAGGAGGATTTGTAGAGGTCCTCTGACTTCCAGGGCCTGGCTTTAACATGGCCTCTCTGGTTTACAAGGCTTCTCCTTTGCCATATCACACTTTCCATCATCGTCACTAAACGATTTTGAAAGACAAAAATTATTATATGAAAATGCTGATGGTGAGCCCCATGAATAGATGGCATGGGATTGTTAACACCTTGTGGAACGTTTATTGTCCCTTTCACCTCCAAACATCTATGTTAATAAAGTAAATAGCTCCCACATGGTGCAGACTTCTGTGGCCCTCACCATAGAGGGAGTCAAGGGGAGTTCATAAGTCATGGTCAAGTGGATTTTCCTAATTTCTAGACTGAAAGTCATAAAGAGTATCTTTGTGTTTTTACACTACCATTGGAAAGCTGTAAGAATTAATCTCTGCACACACCCCCTTTCTTTTTCAGTATCATAGTTATCTTCTACTTGGAAGCTTACTTAACCCCAAGATGCAGCTTTAGAAAGGACAAATGAAAATCAGCCCACCCAATGGGTTCAGAACTTGACAGCCTGACAGAAAATTATAGCCTGTAGCTTTTGCCTGTGAGTCATCGCAGGCCGGAACATCAACTCGAGGGGGTGTATGTTTCTCTTCACAACACCGTTTATGGAGGTGGTGTGATTGCCACAGTGATCATGTTTGAAGGGTGACTTACACAATGTTACATATGAGAATGATGCTGGTGCTAAATATGTTAACATTTGCATAGTTTGTTTTCTTTTATCAAAAGTCTTTCCCCCAATCCAGCAGAGATGGAGCACAGAAAAGGATGAGGGATGGTAAACATATTGTGTGCATTATCAAGATAAAGATCACCAAATACATACTCCAAAAAATAACAGAAAAACACAAGAAAATATCATGCATGATTCTCAAGTGCTTTTTGATATGGGTCAGAGTAAAAATAAAGCCAGAACAAAACAAAACAACATACACAAATAAAAAAACCTCAAATATATGCAAAAGCAAATGAACACAATGAATAATTATAAACACTTTCAATACCCACCCACAGATTCATATTCATGTTCATGTCTCCCTTTCTTCTATTCCACTTCCATCATACTCTTCTAAAGTTGTTGAGGGCCATCTGAAAACTCAGGACATTGCTAAATCCAAGATAGTTCCAAAATCTGTAAATCATCCTGGTGTTCCATTTAGAAAACAATTTTCAAGATGTCACTCTATGGGATCTTCCTAGATCATTTAGATTATTTTGGGAAGGCAGTTTTGTATCACTATGGTCAGACTCCAGAATGCCCTGTCTTTTGTTGGTGGCCAAGTATTCCTGTTCATTTCTACTACATCATATGGGCATAGGCCTCTGTGGCTCTGGCCCATCCAGAAGGCAGTGAGTATGTCCCAACAGCTCATTCTCATGTTTTCTTTTGGTGACAATATTCAAAATGAAGTACACAGCCTATTTGGATTCAGGTCAACTGTTAGTGTGCTTTTCGATTGATCTGTCTGCTTTCAGTGATCCTGTTGGGAACTCTCACCTCCTAGTGGGGGCTGCCTGCTTTCAGAGCCCCCATTGCTAGAGCAGGCCTCTGTACTCATCCCCCAGGATGCTCATTTGTATATCTTGCTTCTTGCCTCGTAGATGCACTGAAGTTTTCCTACCTTGTCTTAGCTCTGCTTCCTTTATCAGACTACTTATTTCAACTCCTTTAAGGTGAAAAAAGATCTCTCTTTTCTTTTTTTAAATATTTTTTGTTGCTGTTTATGAACCTTTATTTATTTATTCATTAATATTTTTTTATGTGCAGGGCTGAGAATTGAAGCCAGTGCCACACACATGCTAGGCAAGTATTCTGTCACCAAATCACAACCCCAGCCCTGATCTTCTCTTTTAATCTCTCTCTTTGGCTCATCTTCCTAATTTCCCTTTCTTGTTGTGTTTCTTTCACTGTCTCAATCCCTTTGATTTGGATCCAAAAATAGTCCTCATTCCTCTCAAGGTTCAGTTACAGAGAACAGCATCCACTCTAACTAATAAGAGGTTAATAATGAGTAAATTAAATGACTTAACACCTTTCCAGGAATAGCTCCTGAGGCCATCATACTCTATCTGCCCACCAAAGGAGCTGCTGAGTCTTGGTGGTAGCCAACACTACCATAATCCCCAAACTGGTAGAAATTGAAAGTGGTCATCAGTAGCAAACTGCTATAATTAAGAAACCATTATTGCTGTTAGCCCTAGGACCCACTGAACCTTCTATAATCTGCATGAGCAAAATGGCAGCCCACTTCCCTGACTCTTGACCCTCAGGAATCTGTTGACTAGACCCTGAGACCTCTGTTAAATGCTACCATAAAAAATACAATGCTTACATGACCAAGTTTACCAGCAAAATAATAAAGCTAGGTGGTACAACCTCCACTTGATTCTGCTTTGAAATATCACGGGAATGCATCCACTTGCCCAAACTTGTTTCCCTCTAGAACCCTATCAAGAAGAGACTGGAAAGTGTGGTTTTCAGTTTTCTGAACTTTGCAGACCAGAGTAACACACTGAACACAGGATGTGGGTAGGGAGTGGAATGGATATAACTTGCTAATCCACCACATCTATCATACTCATCTTTTACTTCTTTCTCAGTTTTGTCCTTTATGATGAATGGGCACCACTATGATGACTTTCCTAAAAAATACAGGTTCTGATCTTCTTGACTCCATTATTTCTTTCTAGATGAGTTTCTTAATTCTTCAAATCTGTATTATTATTTCAAACTTGTTGCCTATGACTGTCCTAATATTTTCCCATTAAATCTAATTAGTTTTATCCAATGTGGTGTTCTTCCATTTGTTTTCTAACTGCACTCATTAATCACTTATCATATACTAATAGCTTATCATATACTATATACTAATAGCTGAGTGTTCAATGCCAAGTTAGCATGCTACTTCCTTCAGGACCCTTAGTCATCTTGTGGCCATAATAATCATGGGATCCAGGAAAACAAGACAATGTTCCTCATGATGTTTATGCACAGTGGAGGAAAATAGATAATAAATAAGCAGCATATAAATTATTTTTTTTTTTTGCTGTCAGATCAGATCTGTGTTCAGGCCCCTCAAGAATTTAATTAATTCACATAGCTCAACTTTGACTTTCAGAATCCTTTATTTCATGGTCCCATCTTCATTATCTTCCTTAGCATTTATATAGCAATTAAACACAACTCATCATGACACTTTTGCCTCGTTTATTGTGTTTGTCTTCTAGGAGGTCTACATGTTTTTATTCTTTGTCCTAGAAGTCGATTTTCCACATAACATCCAGTGTGATCTTTTGAAGACACTGTTCTTATCATAACATTCTCCTATCTAACACTCCAATGGTTGCCCATTAAAAAAAAAAAATAAAGCTCAACCATTACCAAGCCTCTCCCTCCTGGAGGACACTACCCAATGGCCCTGTATCTCATCTTACATCATTACCCTCCTCCTACTTCCTTTTTGAACACAACAGGTTCATCACTACATTGTACTCCCTGTTCTTTCTGCCTGAGATGCTTTCCTCTGATTCTTTTACCTGGCTGGCTCCTTTCTTAGGTCTTAGATCAGGTGCTACCTCCTAAAAGATGCCCAAATCCCAACTATGCCAGTCCTTTAATTTCTGTTGCCCTCTTTGCAGCAAAAATGACCACCTGAAATTATTTATTTGTTAGCTCTTTTTTTAATACTAGAATATAAACTCCCTAAGGAACACTGTTTTTTTTTTCTCTGTTGTATCCATAATATTTAGTCCTATGCCTAGAATTCCATAAACATTTGTTGAATTACTAAATTGAGGAAGAATACATCAATCTATTCTTCATCCATGCCCTACCTCCTTCCCCAAATCATATCTACTCATACCTATCTGTTGTCTTCCTCTCTGAACTTCTAAACCTTCTCATTTCTTTGAATGTGCCTCTCACTGGGGATTTGCTCCCGGTGCTTTTTGGTATCATTTCCAACTGAAGTAAGTACCCCTGTCTGGTCTGCCCAATTCTAAAGTTTGATTTTGAGAACTATCATTAATAAATATGTTTTTTGCACCCCACTCAGCAAGGGCATGTTCTTCAAGAAATGCGTGCTTAATCTTCTGAAGAGATAGACACTGTTCTGAGAATTTGGTGAATAGTATGCCAGCACTCCTCTAAGTCCTATTGCTTCTTCATAAGTGATAAAGAAGATGGGATTGTCTTGTTTTAGATCAGAAATGTTAAGTATTGCAGTAATAGCCTGGCAAGGCTGTCTCGTTATGTTGGCTTGTTATTTAAAAAAGTTACTGAAATATTTATAGTCCCAAGGATCTGTCTCTGTTGCTGTGACATACTGGTTCCAGTGAGTTCTCTTCCCTTACTCTTTTATCTTCAGCCCTGGATTCTACTCTCTAGACTTCTCATAGATAAGCTTAGCCTTTTGACCTGGCCATTTGCTTTTCACAACATCAGTGGCATTTTCTACAATTCTGACCCCTGTGTCAGCAATCATGAGATAACCTTGGCTGACACTAATTGCAAAATGGCCTAAACCCTATCCCAGAGGAGGCCAATTGGCAGCTAGATGGCAAAACAATCATGCAGATACGTTTTGTTTAGCCTAAACTGAATTTTATAAACTTGATCTAATATTACAAGATTAGATTTCTCATGAAAATTTAGATATATAGGCTGTGTTGGGAAATTAGGAGTTCTAGCAATTTTAGGTTCACATTTCCACGTGGCAACACATAGCAACCCATGGCTGGAGGTAAGCAGTACCAGAGCTCTTTGGAAGAGTCACACACTGATTCTGAGAGACCCCTCTGATTTTATAACATACGTTAAACCCTTACAATCCCATTCCTCTAGATTCCCGAGTTTGACAGCCCTCTGCTACAACAATCATGGAGCGACACCATCGGAAGCCATTGGGAGCATGACACAGAAGAATGATATGTCTAAATTGTATTTTAAAAATTTCACTTTGGATGTTTTATAAACAATAGGTTTTACTGTGGCATGAATGGAAGAAGAAAAACAATAACACCTATTAATATGAATGAAGATTGTCCAGGATGACTGCCTGAAAGTCCTAATCTCATATTTGGTCAGTAGCAATTGCCTGTCCGTGCTGCAGTCTAGCTTGTATTAGAGGCAGTATATTGGTCTTCTTGGGGTCATAAATCCTTTCTCCTATTTTGTTATGAAAAACTATAAGTATTCTCAATTTTCCTGTTTCCTCCTCCTTCCCACCTCTTATGGTTTAGATGTGGTGTCCTCCAAAAGCTCACATGTGAGACAATGCAAGAAGCTTCAGAAGAGCAATGATTGAGTTGTGAGAAGCTTAACCAAACCAGTGAATTAATCCCCTGATGGGGATTAACTGGGTGGTAACTGAAGTGATAGGGTGTGGCTGGGGGAGGTAGGAATTAGGGAGTGGCTTTGGGGTATATTTTTGTATCTGGCAAGTGGAGACCTTTCTCTCTGCTTTCTGATCACCCTGTGAGCTGCTTCCCCCTGACACACTCTTCCACCATGTTGTTCCTGCCTCACCTGGAGCCCTGAGGAATTGGAGCTGGCTGTCTATGGATTGAGAACTCTGAAACCATGAGCCCTTAAATAAACTTTTCCTCCTAAAATTGTTCTGGTCAGGACTTTTAGCTACAGAAGAAAAAAAAAACTGACTAAAACACCACCTCTTACTTTCTTTTTACTTCATTATGGGGCAGCAATTTGCAAAGGAGCATGGTGCTAGCACCTCTACCCTAGAGTTTACTGCTCTCCTGGCTTATCCTGGTGCAAGTGTCATGGCTACATTTTATGGATTGCTCAGTTGAGGTGAAATTGGCCTTTTACAACCCAGAGCAGTGTGGTCATTAATGATCTGTCTAGCAGAGATGCTCAGACATACAGGTGTGTTTACATTCTTCACATCTGCCATGTTAGATTGATTGGGTCAGGAACACACCCACCAGTTGCAATGACTTGTCATAATTCTCTCTGTGGATGCCACCATCTGTACAGGAACCCATCCATTCCTTGTCACATTTGTTGGAAGACATCTCTCTGATATTATTTTAGCCTCTGCCATGTGATAAACTGCTCACTGGATTCCTGATTTCTGGCAGGGTATTTCCTTCACTTCTTGGTATCAAGAGTCCTCTCCAAAACCCAGTCAGGTCCTATCTCTCAATAAGTGTCCTTCCAGAATCTATTGCTTCACCAAATCATTCACCTAATGTAAGAACAGCGTAATTCTCTGACACTGCTATTTACCTTAGGGCTAGAAACTCAGGCAGCCAGAGCACTTAACAAGGAACCAAATTGCTATCTAAGAAATGCTATTTAATGATGATTAAAGCAATAGTAATTAAAGTGAAAAGAGAGCTCTACCCATGCATATGGAACATGAATGCTCTCAATTAATCAACTCATTATTATTAAATATTTATTGAACACCCACGGTGCAGAAGGCATGAAGTTCTGAGAGAACACACCAAAGACATGGTTCTTACCCTTTGGGAACTTGTGATCTAAAGCAATTTAGACTTCAACTCATGACAATATGCTCTGGCTGTGACTGTGTAGATAAAACAAAGGCTGCAATTCAAAGCATCTCTGAGCTCCAATTTAATCTACTGCTCACTATGCTACTCATATTTTAAATCCTCTGCTTTACTCTCTGTCAGTGGTAGCATCAGCATTCCTCTGGTCCTTTAGGTCACAGTGAAGAACTCACTTCCTCTGTGCAGCCTTCCTGACCCTCCCAGCAGTGTTGTGCCTTGTTCCATACTTCACCAGCACCATGTGTGTCTATGAAACGTTTGACATACCTTGCAATTCATCCTATGCACAGCTTCTCCCTTCACCACTCGATTCTGAGTTCTTGAAACCTGTTGTTTCATCTTGAGTGAAATCGCTCCTTGCAGCTGGATCTCAGTCTTAGGAATCAGACAATCATATGCTCGTTAATTTAATTCATTTAAAGTCCACTCTTTGCTCTGGGGTATATATTTATGGACATGAGGATTGAGGACAGATTATAAGCATGAGCTGGAGGAGTGAGGATATGATGACTGCCATGCTGGAGTCAGGAACAGACCATCCTGACTTGAGTCCTGGGCAGCTTCCATGCCAAAGTGACATGGAAGTGGGAATGAAAGGGAGCACGACAAGACGGGGAGAAACCAGAAGACTGCTCCAAAAATTAGTCTTTACTCTGAGGACCTAGAGGATGGCAATTATTTTGGATACGACCCACTTCTCACAACTGTAAGATTCATTCCATCTTTACATCTTTGCTTAAATTAGAAAGCTCTTCTTGTTGCTGGGTATGTTCTCATGTATGCTCCTGGCTTATTTCACACTTTTCTATTCTCCAAAATTTCATTTTAATCTCTCCTTTCCTCCATGGAAGTTTATCTATTGATTTCAGTCCATGCCAATACTGCAATTTGAGGACACCTTTGAGCATGCATTACTTAATTTATCAGTCACAATATTTCATTGTATATGCATATGTATTTATGTTTCCTTTAATTCATTTCATTTTCTTTGTTAATTATTGTGAAAAATCCCAAACCAATCATGCATGTTTGATTTCATTTTAATTCAGGATAATATTTTGTACTCATAACTAACAGTCAAAAGAAAGCTGGAATAGTAGCTCCAAAGACCACGAGGATGGGAAATATGAGGCTATTCTTGTCCAAAGCACAGAGGTAGGGCATATGGGAGAGGAGGCAGTTAAGCAAGATTCTTATTGGTCTTTTGAAGTTAGACCCTTTATTACAGTCTTTTCTTTCTCCTTCTTTCTTCTCTACTCCTGTAGAATTGTCTTTCATGGTCAGAATAGTAATTTTGAATGCATGGGTCTTTGGATGTTTTTATAGTACCATTTGATATACCCAATGTAGCTTCCCAGTGTTAGTGGACTTTTTCTCCTTTCATTTTCTGATGCTCATAGGGATATCGTCAGTGGTGCTGGGTTCAATACCACCAAATGGCTATTGAATTACACATTAAACAATCCGTATGTGGAAAAGATTGCTCAGCAAATTTCAAAACGAGGTAGTAGTCCCTTAAATCTGGATAGGTACTTCATACCAAAGGTTCTTTGTGATACCTCCTTCCCATGGAGGTATTTCTGCTTCCTATCCTCTGGAGCACAGGATTGAAGCCTGGGATTGAAGATCAGGCTGTAGTCTGAGGCTGGCCCACTTTACCTTCCAGTAGGTCTTCAAGGAATCGAATCCTGTGCATTTCCAAGTACACCTGCACTGACGTGTCAGGGGATGCTCCTCAACAACCTGGCCCACAGCACGATGTCAGATACTAGATCCACAGGAGCTCTCCCTGCTCCTCCCCCAGGTCACTCTGGATGGAGGAAAGAGCATCACCATATTTCCCCCAACTGTTGTGAACACATAGCTTTCAGGTCTCCTTCAAATTCTGTGGTATATTTGATTTACATATTTTACTTGTGCTCTCTGTTTCTCTCTGTGAGTACAGCAAGACTGCATTGTCAATTGCCACAAATTCAGATGTTGTGGCTCATAGTTCTCTCAAGTTCCAGATAGCATTGAGCACTGAATTCATTACACTTTCAAATTCTAGTGAATTTTTTGTCAGAACAAATATTTTATCTATTGATAAAACAGGAGACAGATTAAATCCAGTGGCAGATAGAGATTCTTGTTTGAGTTCTTCTTTTACTTTCTTTTTTTTTTTTTTAAGACGTAGTCACTTTTGAGGTCACTTATTTCCTGAAATGTCTCTTTAGAAAATCTTCTAGTCACAATGCATGTTGCAACCCCAAGGAGATCCATTCATGAACCAATGCTGACCTAGTTGCTAAGAGAAGGCACATGTTCAATTTGCTCAGACAAATGCTTCAGATCTCTTGGGTCAGGTTCAAAAAGTGATTTTGCTTAACAGAGGAAGCGTTTATTTGGATCTCAGCTCACAGTAGGGAAGCCTGAAGAGACTTACATATTCTGAGTGACAGGGTTTTTATACTCCACGTGTAGCTAATTGCAACATACCCGACAATAAAGGTAACATATCCACCTTGCATCAAGAAAGCCAAGGCTCAGAAAGGTTAAGTGACTTGCTTAAAGTCAGGCAGCAACCCATGGCCCAGCTGTGGACATTCTCCAGGTTTTATCAATTTGATACCTAGATGTCTGCTGTTAGACAAAAGGAACCTGTGTTCTTTGGAGGGCTTTGAGAATGAACTTCCCTCTTGGCTGGGTCAGTACTTGAGGTTTCACACATTGTTCCTTCTTGCCCTGAAAGGTGGTTGTCAGTGAAGCCCCTTCCAAACTATTCCTGTAATAATTTCCTTCCAGAGTCCCAGAAAAATTGAGAACAAGGGGTGGGGCTTTGTCTCTCCTGCAAACCTTCTGGCTTGTTGCTATTTACTTTATGATTAATCCTTCAGCACTGCCTCATTAAATAGAAGGGTAATATTTTCCTTCTGTCTGGACTGGACAGGCTCCCAGTTCCAGTCAGGTACCTTTGGGCCATGGAGTTGACAGCACATAATATGCCTTTTGTGTTGGCCTTTGGAATCTGAGCTTGGGTGGGGGAAGGTTTGGGCCAAAGGATGCTCCAAATAGTGGATGTCCTTTGCTTCTCCACTCCAGGGTCAAGCGGAGAACTTCGTAAAAACATTTAAACTTTTAGGACAAAGAACTGAAAGACAATAGAGTCCTTACAGCCTCATAGGCACTTGTGTCTTTCCCTTAAATATCTAGATTGCTGAACAATTAAACTTCACTAATTATATTTTTGTTGCTGTGAATTTGTAAATAGTTGATTTTTTTGTGATAGTTGTAGGTGATGTGGTTGCATTTTTTTAAAATAAATAATTCAAATGTGGCATGTAAATATTTCTTTCTAACTTAAAGTTCATTGGCTGCCAATAGTCATGAGGAGGAAGACTAGAAAAAAAAAAACTTGATGCCACAATAAGTTTTGGATGACTGAACTGAAATCCTCACTGACCTTGAAAGTAAATCGAAATGATGCTGAGATGAGAGGAGACACTTTCTGATAAGAGCATTAGCTTTTTGGTGGAAATTATCCCTAAGAGTGGAACACTGAAGTTGACTTTGACATCTTTATATGCATGTGTTGGCTTGAGCATGGAAGTTTGATTGTGTGTGTGGATGACATAAACTAAAGTGTGTTAGTGGTGTGATAGGTTTGTGTGGCTATTGTGCTACTACGGTCTCCCCAGTCACTTTCTAACAGGCTTGGGTGCTATTAAGAATAAAATCTTCCTGCCTTTTTTTCCCTTTTCTTTTCATTTCTTGATGACTGTACTCATGTGACAATGTTTTTGAATGATTTCTACAAAATCAAATTTGATACAAAACCAAAAATTGACTACCATGTAACACATCTGACTATGGAGCTATATTTTGCAAAACTGCTCCATCTGCAATCATATAAGGCTGGGTTTATAACCTCAGATAGGATATTTGTACCACCAGGATGAAGATAGCTGATGAGGAATGTAGATTAAGTTCAACATTCCTGATTTAGAATCCTTCTTGATGAGTTTCAACACCTAACACTGCATTTTCAATGAAAACCTGACCACTGTGCCATATCCATCTCTTTCCCTGACAGTGTATAATTTTTGTGAAGTCATACTGGCACTTATTTTCGTATTGTGTATCTATTAATATTATCTACTTAACAAGAAAGCATACAGTGAGAAAATACTTTGCTTAAAAAACTTGTATCTCCTATAGCTCCTAGCACAAAACCATGGGCAATATCTTTGTATAGAAATTATAACTTTATGACTTGAGTGCCTTCTATATCATTAAGAAACGGTGTTCAGGATTCTAAATGCACTCACCTAGAACTTCTGATCCCCCCAGATATTTACAGAAGTCTGTGCTATGTGTTTATATATGGAAAGAAAAAGAAGACATAATTCCTGATCCAGTGGAAATTTGTAAAGGGGAATGTATTCTGTATACTTTACCCATCCTTAGAGAAATAGTAGTTGTAGACTTAGTCAAGGAATGAGCAAAGTTTTGGAATAAAGTTACCTATTATTACTGTTGGGTCAATATTTCTCTTGGTAGCCCTTGGGTTTATGTAATAGAATGAAATTGAATCTGTTCATTTCAGCAAAGTTTGAGAGTAACAAAAAACCTAAAGAAGCAGATAATAAAGTACTCCATTCGGTTTGGTTTTGATACATTTTAGAAATTTGATATCTAATTGAGAGAGTATCCCATGCCAGGTATTGGGGTAAATGCTGAGAATAAAAAGATGATTAGATTTCAGTCCCTGTCTACATAGTTATGAAGATATATAACTAGGCAGTGAATTTTCCTGCTTGCTTTCTTTTATTTTGTAGAAGCAGAAAAACAGTTCATGGAGACTGTCCTGAAGCATAAGGAAAATCATAAGAGGACTTCATTAAGTGTGTCTGAGTCTCAGTTATCTTAGTTTTAAGTGGGGTTTCGGAACCCTAGTCTTTCTTGACCAGCTGAATTATTATCAGAAGGAAATGAGATAGATAGATGCCAAAGGTCTCTGAGAGGTTATCAGCATTCTCACCCAGGAGGCATTGTTTATAGTGTTTTGTTATTTCCACCCAGTGGCACTGCTGTTTCAGTAGCCAATCTTTACAGAGGAATGGGTGGTGGCTGTTGGCCTGTGACACAGTGAGGTTTGCAACTGAAATGATCCCAGGACCATGGATTGAGTCTAACTTGTGAGACAGAAATGAAAGAGAGAGAATGCTCCTTTCTCCTTTAAGGACTGTTTGCTTCTCAGAAGTTCCTTGGCACAGTTCCCTGGTGGGAAGGACCAAATCAGATGCTCCAGAGCAGAAGAAGTGTACACCTGTGTGTAATGTGATGTAATTCTCCAATTTACATACCTATCTGGGATGTGTAAATGTTTCCAAACCACATTGAATGAAGGCTCATAGGTTCTCAACAAAAAGGTCGTGAGACATTTTCTAGAAAATAAAGCCATGCAAAAGTATGTCCAGAACTTACCCCTTATCGTTGCCTTCTGGATTGCCCAACATATACTGCACCTTTGGAAAAAAAGGAGCAAAGGCCGAATTGTAGCCCTTCATTTTCTGGTCCTGTTGAACTGGCACACCTATTGCTTTATGCATGAAGCAGGAACTAAATGTTGAAAAAGATGGGTGGTCTAGAAGTGACAATACCAGCTAAGTCATTCCTACTGGGCTGAAACCAAAGTGATTACTAAGTATCCCAGTAAAATTTGCAAAGATCCTTGTATCTGCATTTCAGCCCTAGACAATGCCCCGCTCTATGTGTTGGTGCAGAGCAATGTACAGATTACACAATACTGCCTATTTAGCACATATTCCTCCTCACCCTAGAATTATGGATATTTTCTTTGAGCTGTTTTTCCTCTCACTCTGAGTATCAAATAAAAAGTGTCATATTTATGTGGAAGGCCAACCTTATAAATCTGGGCTCTATTATCTTACTGCCAAATTCCTCCTTTTTCATTTTTTGGGGGGGATATCAAGGATTGAACTCAGGGGCACTTGACCATTGAGCCACACCCCCAACCCTATTTTATTTAAAGACAGGGTCTCACTGAGTTGCTTAATGCTTTACTTTTGTTGAGGCTGGCTTTGAACTTGCTATCCTCCTGCCTCAGTCTCCCAAACCGCTGAGATTACAGGAGTGCACCACTGCATCTGGCTCTTTTTCATTTTTAAACTTACCTTCTGATTTAGGTCTCTTAAAATATGCTTTTTTTCTTTCATAATGTGGTCAAAGAGAGAAACCTCCCTTTAGAACTAGTGTTTACTAATGTTTTACTCTTCCACCTTCTCAGAGTATATTATGTATACAAACTCATTTAATACTCCTTGAGATAGGAACTACTGCCCCATGCAGAGATGAAGAAACTAAGGCACAGGGTGGTAATCCTCAGGTGCCTGAGATCAGGGAGCTGGTGGGGAGTAATGGTGCTGGTATGTGAATCCAAGCAGTCTGGCTCCAATTCTCATATTTTATAATCACCCCATATGTTAAGTTTTTCCCCTTTCCTGTCATTATCTCCTATTCATATTTTCAATAAATTGTTTGCATTACAGCTCCAAATTTCATAACATGTTTTCATAACCCCTCAACACCACGGAGCCATTACTACTACATTGAAATCTTTTTTATTTTTAGGTCATCTGTGAAATTCAAGTTGTCCATTTTCATGGCCAGACCTACTTCTTTTTGGTAGATCTGCAATAGTAACCCTTGTCCTTCTTTCAACTTATTTTTTCTCCTTCTAACTTGGCATGGCTGAGAGTCTCCCAGGTGCTCCAGATAGGTTGAGTCCCCAAAGAGTAATACAAATGATAAAGCCAAGGAGACCAATAGCCCAACCTAGGAGCTCAGTGATATATTCCTGAGCTACAGTGTAGCTGGACTCGATGAGGAGTCATGAGGAGGGGAAAAAGAAAGTCAAATGTGACTCTGAGGCCTAAGGACCATTTCTCATAAACAAGAAAAATAGGAATGTCAAGCAAGGGAACTGATTTGGGATGTAAATTAAAAATTTTAATATTTAAATGGTACCCTTGAGGAGGTGGCAGCACACTGAGATGAAAATATCCATCAAGTAGTTGAAAATGTGAATTAAAAAAAACTATGAGGAAAAACGAAGTAGAGATAGAGCTTGTGGCATTATTTCTGAGGAGGTGTTTGCTGAAGTCATGGAAATCGGTGAGATTTTAAGAGAGAGAGAGAGTGAGAGAGTGTTGAGAACAACATCATCAACAACAACAACAACAACAAAAATTGCACAATAGCCCTTTGCATGAAAAATAAAATACACAATAGTCCCCTTAAATCTTGAAGCCTTTCAGAACTTGGCAACAGACCTTTCAATTCAATCCAGTTCAACAATTGAGTGCTTATTATGTCAACAAGAGAGAACAAGAAATAAAGACACGTTTATTAGTCAGGGTCCTTGATTGCAAACAACAGAGACAAAGCTTGAGTCAATTAATCGGAAGAGGAATTTATTGGAAGGATACTGGCTAACTCCAAGAATAATTGGGAGAGCTTAAGAACCAATCTTAGCAAATGTGCAGGAGCTGAAGTAGATGAGTGAAGCATGCCAGAATTACATCTAAGAAGATGCCACAGAAAGAATCTGGCCTGCCAAACCAGGCTTGATTATTAGAAGTCACCCCTGCCACGGTTGCCAGGTTGCCATGCCACCCCCACGGCTAGATGCATTCCAATCTTCTCTCTGAGTCTTTGCTTTATTGGCTCTCAATTAATGTCCCAGGGAAAATGTGCAATTCATTGAGTTTCAATGAAGTGCCTGTGGACTACCTTCCAGGATCTGTGGAAAATATAGCTGGCCTCCAAGGAGTGAGTTCCAATAATGGGTAGCCCAGTAGGGCTGATCCCCACCTCAGTTGCTATATTCTTACAATTTATAGATCCTTTGAATCATACAGGAGTATAGCAAAATGTGTAAGATAAATGCATTTTATGTACAGGTCAAGCATATGTTAAATCAGTTCCTAAAACGTCTGGTTCTTTTACAATTTGACCAAATGTAATGTTTTTTTAATAGTTATAGAGTAATTTCTCACTCACTTCTGCCAACTGGGAACAGATTAAGACATAGAACATGCCCTCTATTGAAATTTCCTCAACTATTCAGCTATCAACCCTCTTCTCCTTCTGTGAATTTTTTGTTTCATTTTGGTGACAGTCATCCTGAAGGGAAGAAAGGATCTGTCCCAAGCCCCTTAGACACTGTAGGATAACACCATGTGCATACTAGTTATGTAACAGAGGGATGTTGGATTTTTTTCAATAAATTGCCAACTAATAACAAATTAGATACACAATTCTTAATCCCCCCGCACATGCAAAGATTACAAAAAGATTGGGAATTGATAATTTGAGGGCAAAGTTTTACAGGGAATTATTGGTGTAAATTGGAGCCAAGTGAAAAGAAATTCAGTGCAATTTGTTGGAAAGCTTAAGGTGCTGACCGTATCTGTGACTCCAACAGCAGGCTTCCTGTCTGCAGCAGTCCAAAAATGGGGGAAGGTCTTTTAAAACCAGTTTGGAGTTTTATGGGATTGAACATTTTAGTTACTACATCAAGACTATTTTGTGTTTCTAGAAGTGAGCAAGAAACCATTTGTATAACACGAGAATGATCAAATAAATAAATAAGCTAAATTCTTATTACACTCTTTAAATTTGGTTTCCTTAGCATAGAGTTTACCTTTGTGGGGAAGAATTTAACACTAGTCATGGTTGCAGATAACTCTGCCTTTGAAGTTTGAGCTGAGAAGAGGCTTTCTGGAGTTACATGCACCACAGTTCTTGTCCCTCACCAACTGTCTCCCATGCAGCTCTCACAGTCACAGACATTGCAGTGTTTGTGGCCAATACCACAGCTGACCTTTAACGGCATATTGTGTCACTTTTTTTGAGAATTATCACGTCAGAGAAGGAACTCAGTCTAGTATCCTTCACTCCCCTGAGCTAAGGTTCTGGCTCAGGAGGTCTTTTTCTCCAAGGGAGGTTTCTAGGTTTCTGACATCACTTTTTTCACTTCCTGTCTTGAGACTGATTTCTGATTCTCATTTTCTTACTAAGCAAAACTCTTTCCAATGACTTCACGAGCTAATAAATGTTCAGTTATGAAAAGACATCAATAAAGTCTATCTTAATTGTTCTTTATGTAAGTACTTCATAGGACAGGTCCACCCAGTCAGTGACCTCACCAATGTCTGATCAAGATTTTAGGGAGTGCAAAAAAAGTGGCAAAATTGTCTGAGGGGCAAAATTGTCCGAGGTCATGAGGCCAGCTGTTTCAACCATCATGTTGAGACACATGGAAGACATAGAAGCTTGCCACACATCAACAGTCACTAAAGAGTTAAATACATAAGTGTATCCATGACTTTACCTTTTAATATAATAGAGATTTAAGGCTTTTTTTGGAAAACTAATATTTGTGTTTTCTTGACTGAAAAAGAAGGGGATGAGTGGCAGCCCACATTACTGGGATAGTGGTGGGTTATCCTTTTTCTTACCTGTGTTTTAGGAATAATGAAGAGTGAAAGTGATGAGCTGTTCAGTGCTGTAGCGCCCTTTCTATTGAGAAGCACTTCCACAGGCCTGGCTGCCCCTGCCCCTTGTTCATTTACTGCTCTCTTGTTTATGCAATACCTTTAACTGCCAGGTGATAATTTTGACCTTAACCTAGGCCCTTTAATGTTGGGCAGTATTTCATATTTCCACATCATCTTTATTGGTTTGCATACCTCTTAGTAGTAAGGTCTATCATATATCATATTTCCCACCCTACGATTACATAAGTGATCTTTGAATAAAATGAAGTATTGGATGATTCCTTTAGAAATATGAGGTAAACATATTTACTTTTTCAATTATTTTAATAATTTAGACATGAACTAGTTATAGAAGTAAACATCTAAGAGATGACAGGAGTAAAAGTTAGTTTTCTATTTCTTGGTGTACATGACCTGTCCCAATGGAGAAGCCAGGGATTTTATCAGGTTCTGAGAAATTCATCCTTCAAGAAAAGGGTTGGTTTGAATCTTAAATGCTTCTCTTTTATGATCTTTTCTTTGAGACAGATCTCCCAGCAGTATTGGTTGTATATATATTTTTTTCTTTCTTATTAATAGCATTCAACTGGTGTGTTTGGACACACTGTCTACACAGATGGAATTCCAGTGCAGCTGCTAGCTTGGTTATCTGCAAGCAGCTGACAATAATATAACACTAGTGCTTCCTGAACTGGTGGAATAATGTGGAAAAGTCTCAATAATACTAGCTATGAGCACATCATAATTAGAATTTTGGGAAAAAGTAAATTGCATTCACACTCTTACATTAAGTCACAGAGGCCTAAGTTCTATATACTCATTTCATGATCATTTGTATGATTCAAGGCATTAATTATTCTTTAATCTCCAGATTCCTCATTTATCAAATGGTTATGATAACACTTACCTTTTTGGGTTATTATGAAGGTAAAATTAGATAATCCTATATTTATATATACACATATATATGTAACTCATATTCTAAAATGGCAAGTGCATAAACATAATAATGATAAAAACATCTTATAGTAAAATAAAATTATTTTTCTCATTTTAATGACTTTTCTAACATTGACTTCTGTTATATATTCTATTTATTTGTTTCACTGTATATATTTATACGTAGCCTATTCTAGTTGATATCCTTTTCCATGAATTACTCTAGATTAAAGGAATTCATGCTTAAAAGGATAATCCAGAGTGTTGGTTCTGGTAATGGTGGCATGGCTTGTATTGTTCTAATCCTTCAGATCATAATTAGAATTTTGGGAAAAGTAATTTTAAATCATGGCTATAACATCGATAAATATTAAATAATATATGCAAGTTTTATGAGTCAAAGGTGTTTATATAGTCTCAAAGTATCTCCCAATAAAATCCTTTTTAATTACAAAGGAAAATCTATTTATTTAGCATTGGGGAAACCTAACAGAAGCATTGTCAACTAAGTAATCCAAATAAACATCACAAGTAATGAAACAAATTGACATCTCGGACCTTCTGATATGATATACTGAGAACATAATATCCCTTCTCAAATTTGATTGCCCCAAATTCATAATCTAAATCTAATCATGAAAAAAAAATCTGGCAAACCCAAGATGAGATATCTTTTATGAAATAACTAACCTTATTCATCAAAAACATCAAGGAAAAAAGACTAAAGAATTATTCTATGAATTTTCACTGTCACATATAGTAGCCACTAGTCACATGTGACTAGTAAGATTTTTAATTAAAATTAAATAAAATTAGAAATTAGTTTCTTATACTTATTACCACATTTAGAGTGTTCAGTAACCACATATGAGTAGAAGCTGCCAAACTAGGCAGTATAGACATACAACAATTTTATCATCATGGTAAATTGTATTAGATAGCTTTATTCTAGATAAAAGAGACTAAATAGAACACTTGAACTAGAATTTGAATTTATTATAAAGGACACAACTAGAAAAATTGGCAAAATCTAAATATTATGTCATTTTAAAATTTCATAATTTGATAAGAGTATTGTGGTTATTTGTACTTTCAGAAATGTGTTCTGAATAAAGCATTTAGCAGTAAAGAGGCATCATGTTAGCAAATTACTTTAAAGAGACTTTTAAAAATATGTATATATATATATGCACACATATTTATATATTTATATATGCACATGCACACAGAAATGAAATGTTTATAAGTAAATACATAAATAATCAGGACTGCATATTACAAAAGAATTGCAAAAAATCTACACTGAATCCTATAGAACGTGCCTTAAAGGCATTAAAAAAAAAAACTAAGTTAATGATGCAACATGCTATGTTTATGGATTGGAAGAATCAGTATTGTGGATATTTTCTCTAGTTATCTGGGGATTCAACAAAATCCCAATCACATTTTTTGATTTTTAAAAGCTCTTTTAGAAATTGCAAAGATGGAGTTACACTGGTAGTATATTCATATGTGAGTATAGGAGAATTATATGCAATTCATTCTACTTTTTTTTCCCTTCATTCCCCTTTGTCTAATTTAGTGAACTTCTATACTTTCCCTCCCTACTCTCTCCATACCCTCCCTTGTTATGGGTTAGCATCCACACACCAGAGAGAACATTTGGCCTTTGTTTTTCTGGGACTGGCTTATTTCATTAGCATGATATTCTCCAGTTCTATCCATTTACTGGCAAGTGCCATAATTTTATTCTTCTTTATGGCTGTGTATTATTTCATTATATATATATATATATATATATATATATATATATATATATATATATCACATTTTCTTTTCCCATTCACCTGTTGAAGGGCACCTAGGTTGATTCCATAGCTTGGCTATTGTATGTTGAGCTGCTATACACATTGATGTGGTTGCATCAACTCCACATCATGTTTTGATCTCATAAGAATGGGATCAAAATTGCAAAGGGTTGCACTCTATGTACGCATAATATCTCAAAATACAACCTACTGTCATGTATCTCTAAAAATGACAAATAAAAAATGAAATAAAATTTAAAAAAAGAAATTGAGAAGATGATTATACAATATATGTGGGAATACCAAGGTTTAGAATACCCCATATCATATCTTGCAAAAGAAAGACAATGTTGCAATATTTAAACTACTTGATTACACATCTTCCTTAAAAAGTACTATAATTAACCAAGTATATTATTTGGGCAAGAACATACATATAGAGCAAAGAAATAGAATATAGATATAGCTCCACATATACACAATCAATTGATTTTTGATAAGAGTGCCCATACAAGGTATAGAGAATTTGGGAACTCTTTATAATAAATGGCTTCAGGACCAATGGATAAAATTATAAGAAAAAGATGGACATTGATTCCTACCTCACACCACACACAGGAATTAATTCAAGATGTTTCTTAGATCAGGCATAAAAGCTATGTTGTCAAAAATATGCAGGATATTATCTTCATGACTTTGAAGTCAACAGAAATTTTAGAAATGACACTAAGAACACTACATATAGAAAGAAAATTTGAGAAATTTTACTTGATCCCCAAATCTTCTCACAAGGAATTTAGCTTCATTTCAGAGAGAAGGTAAGGGCCTGAGTGAATTCCTCTGAGACTGTGTATAAACGGAAACACTAGTTTGAGTTCAGGTACTCAGTGTTCTATCATGATTGGAAATAGGAATTGAGATTTTGGTTAATTTTAATTATAAAGGAATACAATTTTTACATACTTGACTTTGGAATTGCTTAGCTTTTACACCCATTGTATGAGCTCAGAGAAATGAAACATAAATAAACATATTGAGGGAATTGTTCATGGAATA
Organism: Urocitellus parryii; assembly: GCF_045843805.1. NCBI lineage: Eukaryota > Metazoa > Chordata > Mammalia > Rodentia > Sciuridae > Urocitellus > Urocitellus parryii. The sequence continues at coordinate 28,623,223 of NC_135543.1, forward strand.
CTGGTTTTGAACCCAGGTTATGTAACCTATTTCTGGAGAAAGAAATAATTATTCCTCTGTGGCCGTTTTCTACCAATTACTCTGAATATATGTGGTCACCTTGCCTAAATACTTAGTTTTTATTTATGGATATGAAATGAGTCCCACTTCTACCATTTTCCTGGCAATGGGTATGTGTTAAAAATGGTCTTGGAAATCCAGTTTGCTAGCATTTCAAGTGACAATCCATAACCAATCAGTTGCAGATGTATAATCCATTATTTTCTCAAACTTTTTAAAGTATGTTTTGGCAGCAATATAAATCTAAGTCTTTTCCATGGGCTGAACTGAAGACTGTGGTAATAAGAATTAAGAAAATTTTCTTTTTGTCTTTCATATACCTGTGACCTTGGGCCTATTACTTAAACTTTTGGAACTTCCTTTCTTTATTTGTAAACCAATTTTATTTTGCCCTGGATTGAGATACCCACACAGTTTGGGGAGAGTAAAAGTCAGAATAATTTCATTGATATAAATGGTTACATTTTGTTGTGATTGATATTCTCCCACCCATTTCACCTGACCCTAGTCTTGGGATCTGATCATTTTAATATGGGTTCTGACCCTACAAATCTTCTGCTAGTTTACAAAGGTTGAATAATTTTTAGCTTTTATTACAATTTTTCTTTTCGGCGTTAGGACAGTACTTGTTCAATAGACATTGTTCTTTACTGTTTGGTATTTGTGTAGGAGATCATTTATTTATTTTTTTCCTTGTTGGAACCTGAAATATTTTATTTTGGATACATAAAGCTTCTTCTGAATCATTGCTTTTAGTTATGGTTGTTCAGAATATTTTTCAGATCTAAACAATTTTGTGATGGTTGCAATTATCCCCTTAAGAACTGAATATGACACTGATTTGTGGGACAATTAATTAAGAGAGTTATGTGAACTGTTTATCTTTCTTTGATGTTTTATGTGATGTCGGGGCAGCTCATTCTCTTCCAGTCTTCAGATATAAGCAGTGAATCAGGTTGCAGATCTCTTGACGATTTTGTTATTTTAGTGGGCAAAGCAAATGCCCTGTCCATTTCTAAGACAGCGAGCGGCTTTCTATACATCCCTTCCCACCCTCCCATGTCTTCCCTTCTCTTCCAGGTGTGAGGGTGATTTCAGTGGCTTTGTGCTTATTGACACACTGTCCGTATGAGAAGCCAGGCCTGACACTTGCAGCACAATTCTTCATTATTTGTCCCACCTGTAGGATTGTCATTACAGGTATTACTATTGTCTTTATTTTCAGATGAAGAAACTGAGGTTTCAAATAGTCACAAATGAATGAGGGAAGTATATGCACTAGAGCCAGGGTATTTGATTCCTGGTCTAGGGCCTGTTTTTCCACAATTAACAGTTTTCAATCCAACAGCAGAACAAGTATAAGTAATATTTTTTTAAAAGTTCCCAAATGGTAACACCTTAATTTGAAATGCAAAGGCAAACAACAAGAATTACAACAATAAAGTGAAGACTCTTGAAGCTCTTTCGTTAAATTGCCTAATTATATTTGATAACTTCTTTCAGATAAATAAATCTTATTTTTACCCTTCTACTTAAGTGCCTTTCTGGCTTAGTATCACAAATAGCATATTCTGTTCATACAAATAGAGCTAGAAACACTTCTTGTGATTTTCTCCCTCATCTCTTATGTTTTCCTCTCTCTCTCTCTCACTCTTTTTTTTATGATTATGGCAACATTGACAGCTGTGTTCATTGCAATCTATGGCTGGCTATACCTTTAAGTACCTAGCCTGGAAATCATTTTGTCCCTTTAGATTTGAAAAATTACACCCCGTCTCCCAATACAAGATACACTGAGACAGAGCCACGCTGTCTGCAAGAATATTAGTTCTGAGAATAGGATTGCTGTTTGCGCCACACACTCAGCTCTCTTGCCAGCAATAATCAAAGCGTGCTTGTATTTCTTTAATGACAAAGCCTCCCGGTGTGTTAATTTGGTTCTCTGTGACACTACATCTTGTCAGGGGAGCGAGAGAAATGGGAAAACATACATTAATATCATTGTCAGCCAACTGGTACATTTTTCTGGGTAGTCCATATCTGGAAGGTGAGGGCCTTGGGTAGTCTACCTCCAGGAGGGGACCTGGATTCTGACCATGCTGAAGAGACAAACTTCCTCCTGGATTTAAAGCAAAGACTTTTTTCCATTTGATTGCTTGCTCTGGCCCCAAAGAAGATCTCTGTGTCTTTAATGAGAAATCACCCTGCCATGGATCATCATTTCTCCATCATCCCCTATACATGTCTTATCTCCTGGCACAGAGGGAACAAGGAAGGGATGCTTCCTTGATGAAGCAGATCTGATCCCACTGACTTGATGATGTGCCAGTCGTTCCAATCCCGGAATCCCTGCTTGCAACCCCAGGACCACACTCACCAGACTTGTGCAAAGATTATAAAAATGATGCCTAACTTGCTTTGTGGTCCCAGTATCCATCCTCTTCTCAGACCTGATCTATCTGTGAAGCAACAAAGCAACAATTGAGCTCAGAGTTGATCATGAGATGCGGTTCTAGAAATTTCAAAATGTGGTTAAATGGGGCTTGAGGCTAAGTGTCATCTCATATTGTCCTGGAACATCTGTCCATTTGGATCACATATTTCAAAGCCAGGAACTCTTTCAGCCCAACGTGTAAGCTTTTCAAGTTCTACTGATGACAGTTCTGTTGCCACTGCCCTGCCGTCACACATATTGCCAGTCAATTGTTAAGTATCACCATTTTCCCTGGTTTTGTGAGCAGCCTTCTTCTACCTCCTGTTCTGGAACAATGTTTACAGCTTCAACTATGCAGTTACACTGATGGTGGTGGGTCCTAGAAATCATTATTATTCCTTTGAATTAGCAACCACCTCCACAGCTTGCTAAGGACGAACTGGCACTTCCCTTCCCTCTTTTCTTTCTCATCAAGAATGCTCTGATGAGAGCATTCGCAGCACCACTGGAGCCTGCCAGCTTGCCCATCACGTTTGCAAACCAGCCCAGCGGAGGGGAGCACTTGCGGGAAGTTCTCAGGGCCAGCGTGTTTGGTTTGCCTCTTCCTGTTTGCCTTGTAGCTTTAAATAATGTGGTTGCTTCACAACCACTTGTTTTTTGAGTAGGGAACAGGGCATATTTTTCTAGCAGATAAAATGACTTCCCACCATTCACTCTTTGTTATTTCCCCTTTCTGAAGGGCGGTCTGATGAATGCAGGGCGACGTCTAATGCATGTTTTCCTGTTTTCTGCTCTTTCTCCACTGGGCTTGTCAGTCAGTCATGGGCTTGGTTCTGGGGAGGATGTGGCCTTCATGAGAAGGAGGCGGCAGAGAATCTGTGTGCAGTATACTTCTCATGAAGCATACCTTCTAGTGCTTGCCAATAATAGCTATACCCAAGATACTCTATTTACAAGTTCCACAATGGGAAACTAGTTATTAATAAAAAGGAGTGCAATAGAAACCCAGTATTAGATCACCATTTCCTGAGATAGTGTATCATACAAGCTCTATAGTAGTCACGGATGAATTGTGATGTGAAGCAGTTGGTGATATACCAATCAAGGGCTTTAGTAGGAGAACATGAAGAAAATAATGTGGTTAGAGTCTAGACTGTTAGGGAAAAACATTCTTTGACCATTAACTATTGCTGTTCCCTCTTCTGTTACTTAAAACCTCTCCAGACCACTGACTTCACCTTTTCTGAATGCTCAGGATCTGGACAGCTACCTATTTCAACTCAACATTATTCTTCTATTAGAAATTTTAGTCATGTTCCTGGCTGTAAACCTGCTAATATCTGTTAGTTGCAGAGAAGGAGATTGATGCTGGCCACTTGTCCCATGGCCGTGGCATTGATGGAAGTAGTTGTCTGAGTAGAAACTATGAACATGAATTTTTCTTTAACACTGCATTCATAATGACAAATTTCCTCTTAAAAATTTCATCAAAGAGAATTTCAACTTAGTTTATGCTGAATGAATTAGAAATAAGGTAAGAGAAGGTAATAGATGCAGGCCATGAGGGCTTGGGCTGTGCGATGTCAAAGTAAACTTCAATGTCAAATGACAGCCTACGTAGTTTGCAATCGTAGTCATGATTTAATTTCAGAAAACTATTTTAATAATAAAGCATTTCTGACTGAACATGCACATACTTTGTTGTAAATTATCACCACTTTGGGGACACAGGTAGGAATAGGACTGGGTATCCAACTGTGTAGTGAAAGAAAATGACTAAGTGAAGGATATCAGCTGAAAAAATGAGGTGTGTGTGGTGCTCATTGTTTTTTTACTGTATATTTCCTCCCAAATCCTGTAAATATCTCAGCAGGGTATGTTATAGTGTATAACATGGAAGGCAAATCAGGTGCCGGAATCCAAGTCCCCAGCTGTAGGATCATGAGTCAGCTGTGTACCTCATGAAGGTGGTTCTCAATAACTTCTGACTACAAGGAACAGAGAAAACCAAGCCCCCAAATCTCCACGGATGCCAACATTAACCACCTTTACCATCCTTTACCACCCCTACTGTGAAGAAGCCCTACTAACTTCTAGTGGCTGCCCTGCAAATGGAATAATCATGAATAAAGAAAAAAAGAAAAAATTGAGCCTTTGTATCAGAATAGATTCCAGAATTTGAGACTAATAATTTGAAATGATGACTCAGTCTGCAAAGCTTCAGAAGGTATCAGGAGAAACAGAAATCGTGAAAGGAAATAAAAGTGAGAGAAGTATCTTGTGCTAAACTTGTGGAATTCAGCATGGATATTCAATGGCCGGCAGAACTTCCCTGTCTCTTACCTTAAGAGACACAGTTCTGTACTGGGGAAGAATGATCCCTATTGTCGCACACTGAGAATTTCACAAAAACCATAGTTGGTAATATGAAGAAGCTGTGTAAGATTTATCTAAAACTGGACCTCAAAAAAGACAACATTTGTGACTTCATTCCTTCTGCTCCTGAGACTATGGGATGTCAATATCATGCACGGGGTGAGGAAGAACTGTCACCAGGCAATAAAAAGAGGTCACATTGTTTGTTTAGTAAGCCAAAGCAATATTTTAGGTATAATATAAATTTTTACTTGGTAAAAGGAATGGGGGGAACTGGTAAAGAAATTCAAGATGCATTCCTGGCTTAATGTTGCTTGTAGCATCTCTGGGGACTCAAAACTTACATATAGTAAATAATTTATAGAATGATAATAAACTTTGAAAAAAGCATTCTTAAAACTTGGCATAGTAACCACAACTGATGCTTATTAATTTATTTTGACATTTTCTAAAATAAAAAAAATTCAGGATGGGAAAAGGGGAGAGAGAAAAATATAAGAATGGATGAGAGATTTTTAATATAAGAATGGATGAAAGATGAGGCAGATTTTAATCCCTCTGCTCTTGCCTGAATTGAAAATTGAACTGTTGAAAGGAAGCTTCATATTGAAAGTAAACTAGACAGAGTCCCAGTTTCTATTCCTTCTCCTCTTCAATCATCAAAAATTCACTTGATTTTTGTGATTTCCAGCAGGTCATACCTTTTTTATGAAGCCTGAGTTTATCATTCTTGCTCCCAGAGGTATTTTTCTTTTCTGAAGTTCCTTCTTATTTACCATCTTCCCTATTCTGTCTTGATGCTCAGTTTCTATTGTTACGCCAGCCTTGGACTGGAGGAGCTTGGAAGAGTGTCCCCGATGAAAAAGGATAGTGAAGTTTTGGAAGCCCTCAAATCATGAGGGCTGGTACTCTTGTGAAGACAAGAATAAGGGACCACCATCATTTTATTCAAAGAATGGATGTGTTGGTGATATAAAGAAAGATGTAGGTTTCTCCTGCAGTGTCCCAGAGGAAAATCTAGGGCCAATAACTTGAAAGTATTGGGAGAAAAAAATGAAAAATTCCAAAATAAAGCATAGAGTAGTGTCCTCCTCTCCAGCTAAGCCTTTAGGATAAGCACAGTTGTCATCCATTAGGGACACTCTGCATGCCTTCTTAAACTAGTCTCCGGGTTGGACTAGATTTTAATGATTCTGTCTAAATTTAAAACTCCATGTCTAAAAACTTTCTTTAAAACTATAGCATACATTATATGTACTATGAAAATAATCTTCTTTTATGCTGAAAATTTAAATACTGATGAGATCCAATAAAATAATCACTTGTAAATAAATCATTCAGACTTAAAGACTCTTATATTGTATATTAGCCTTTCCAGAATTTATCCTCAAGAATGGGTTAATATTCCACATATTGTTCTCTGTTCTTTTACCTCATTCATGAGAATCTTTCTGTTAAAAGTTTTAGCTCTAAGTCATTTTAATAGCAATATGCCTAATTAATCAATTTCCTATTGTTAAACATTAAGGTATTTTGTTATGTTCACTACTGTAAATAATGAAAATCATTTTACATGCATCTCTCAAAATTCATGTAACTATTTCTTTGGAAATAAATTTAAGAGGTAGAGTTAATAGGTGAACTTTTTGCACATTCTTAATTATTTTAGATGCATGGAGTTGCTGCATTCTGACAACATGGAGCCAATTCTAACTTTCAGCAGCTGCGTATGAGAGATCCTATTTACCCAAACTCTTACCAAAACTGAACACTATCTTTTTTAGATCTTTGCCAAGTTGACAGGTGAAAAATTATATCTTAATTTAATTTGTTTCCTTTCATTGCTAGTGAGATTGAACATTTTTTTCACGCATTTAGAAGTCATTTATAATTACTCTTTTGAAAACTGCTTATTTATATTCTTGGCTCAGTTTTCTACAGGATGATTCTTATTGAGTTATGACAACTATTTGTATATTATTGATATTAGCCTTTTTATTTATGTTGCTAGTATTATTTTCCATTTTCTACTTGCTTTTCACTTATGTATTTCTTTTTTACGTAGAGGAGTTTTATATTTTTATTTGATTGGATTTCTCTGTATATTTTTAATAATTTCTGGTTTCACACCATGACCTGAGAGTTCTTTCACACCTGAAGGCATGAAAATTAATTTTTAAGGGCAAGTTCTGTATAATTTACTTCCTTCTATTCCCTAAAATGCCCTGTGCACTTCTGGACTTATGTTCATTAATTGTGAAGAGGGTCAACAATAAAAAACAAATGTAGTTTGGGCAGAGAGGTAGAGCATTTTCTCTTGCTCCTTCTGATTAGAGCCCTTTTTATTACAGATTTCCTTTGTATTTATCTTCTAAGATAAGCCTCTAAATGGGCTTGTGAAATAAACCTCCCTAAAAAATTTTGCACTGTTTGAAAAAGGGTAGCTTTATTCATGCAGGAGAAATTGTTCTGTCTACTCTCTGTGTGTGTGTGTGCGTGTGTGTGTGTGTACTTGGAGACCAATGCATACAGTTTTCACATTTACACACAAATCAAGATTACATACAAAAGTTATCTCAGTGTTATCTTTAAAATCATAGAATTTTTAAGAATAATGTAAATTCATTTGTGGCAATATCTACATCCATTGCCCTCTATTTTTTGTAAGTATATACAGACATTCGGATTATTTAATAGATTTTTATTGTCATTGTCTAAAGCAAAATAATTGATTAGGTACCCTTTCTTTGTAAGATATAGGTAAGGCATCATGATAAAAATTAAAAAATAAAAATGACAGTGTGCAGAAGTGAAATATACTGAAGATAGAAGTGGCTAGGAGTTGTGAAGCCTCTGAAGTGGTCAGGGAAAGAGATGGCAAGGATCTGAATTGTACCCTTGGCCATGCAGTGGCAAAGAGGAGACAGTTTATACATGAATCTTGCTATGGAAAGAACACTGTCAGGATAGTTAGGAAGTGAGTTTCAAGGTAGAGGGAGTCAGGCCCATAAATAAGGGAAAAAAAATATGTTATCAACAGATTGTGAGATCATAAAAGGACAAGTGAAGGGAAAAGGGATTTTGATTTCTGACATACTTAATTGAAGGAGAACAATATATATATTTGGTAGAGGATGTTATGTATATGACTAACTATAAGTACGGCTTTTACCATTTAGCAACACATGATGAGGATCAAGTTTGTATACAGACTTGAAAAATATATATAACATTATTTTTTTTTTGCAAGAGTACCCTTTATAAAGGTAGAGTGGGAATTTCCAAGAGGAAATACGGGAAAAATATTTACAGATTAAAAATATGTTTAAAGACAAGGATAAATAATAGAGTAGCTGTTCAAAAAACTCTAAGTCATTCAGTAGTTTTGAAATGGAAAATGGGGACTAGAAATTCTGAGAGTTAGTCTTGATCTACAGTGTGGCATAAGTATTTTTTTTTATGTTATGCTACTGAAATAGAGGGTTTGTTTCAGCAGTTAAAGTACCAAACAGAAGTACTTACCCATAGTTAATTTAAGTTTAAAAGTGACAACACAGAATCAATATTAAGTATGAAATTTATCACCAGTACACACAGCAAGGTTTCAATAATTGCCTATTAACACTAAGTATAGCTAGGATATATAGTACATATAGTGTGAGCATATGTGTGTGTGTGTACACACACACACACAATGATTGTCATTTATTCTTGGACAACTGAGAAATTGAAAAGTAAATAAAATAAAATTAAAAGTTCATTTCTCACTCCCCCCACCACAGTCTGAATTCAGTATTCCTCCTCTGCTACCATAGTTCACCAGGAACCTTGATTATGATACTTATGAACATTTTTTTACACTTATTTATCAACGATATGTATTTAATTCCAATTAGATTATATACCTTGAATGTGGACACTGTACTTTGCTTATCTTTTAATTGCTAGAGTCCAGAGTAAAGGCTGGTACAAAGGAGCAGACAATCAATATTCTTAGTATTAGGAAAAGAGTTTGAAACATAAGGTGGCTCCCTTGGGAGAAAACATGGATATCATCAAATCTTTTTTTTTTTTTTTTAATGAAGAAACTGGGCCTAGAGATGCTAAGTAGTTGGTGTGATGTCATCCCACTGGTTAGAGGAAAGGCTTAGAGACTAACCAGTTTTCCTGGAATGCTGCCCCCACTGTGTTGAACACTTTCTCCATTGAGTTGGACAACAAATGATGCTTCAACAAAGCAACCAGTATGTTTTTGCTCACTCTGAAGATTTCTGTGAACTTCAGCGTCTCCTCTGTGATAACCCCTATGCTTCATAAGTTCCCATGAAGAGGAAGGGGCAGCTTAAAAAAAAAAAAAACAAACAAAACACTGACAGGAATGAGGCATGAACCTTTTCTAGAAACCCATCAGCCTTGTGCATGCACCTGTAATGGGGCATCAAAAGCACTTACAAAACCACAGTAAGACTCTCTTTTTCCCCTTTTTGAGAATGTAAACTTCCGCCTGGGGTTATGAGTTATGAAGAATGAAAGAGCTTCCAGGAGACACTGCTGGGACTAATGAAATGTCAGAACTCAAACTCAAAATTTGTCACAGAGGGAGGGACTGGAATAGTTTTGTCAGTGCACAGATGTGGCAGAAGGCTTTGAAGGAAGGAAACAAAATTAAGAAACAACATCCCTCTCCTTTTACCACCAAGCCCCACTGATTTCAAATCTACTGAGCAAGAGAGCAATTTAAGAAACATCTGGCACGTTGGGGGAGATTTAATGGAACTAGAACACCAAAGGAGTCAATCTGAGAGTGCACCTGGTAGGGCCCCCATAGAAGTGGGTCATGATGCTATGTGTCTTCATAGGTACAGCCTCAAAGGCACACAGACACACTTCTGTCATCTCCTAATCATAAAACCAGAATGGAAGTGGGAAATCTATTCCTCTTCTCCATGCACAAGACCATGGATACGTAAACATTGATTGGCACATGATGGACAAAGGGGAACAAGTTGATCTTATGATGTTGAAGAGAGAAAAGGCCTTATTTTTTGAGAAGACTTTGCTCCAAATGAAAGTGAGGGAAGAAAAGAGAAAGATGAAGGTTGTATAGCATTAATGCAATGTGAATTTTATTTTTCCAGCAGTCCAAATGGAAAAACACATCCTGTGTTACCAAACTCTGTGGTTCAGCTTGTGTTTCAGACTGGAGTAAAGGTGTGATGTTGATACAAATATGCCTATGCCAATGGTTTAGGTGCTACCAAGAGAGAATTCCAATATAGGTAGTCTCAGCTTTAAACATTCTCATGCATAAATACTTAGTTTCATAAGAAAATCAAATATGAATGATTACTCTGTCTTATCTACCTTGATAACTTGGTGTGTGCATCAGATTGTAAACTACATATAATACTAACTTGGAATCTCTAGCTACTATATAGATAGATGTAAGGTATAATAAGGAGCTCAGATATTAAAATTATGAGCTCTACATTATCTTTGTCATTTCAATTCATTTGGTAGTCATGTAGACTCTCTAAATTATCTTCGTGATCTCAATTATTTCTCCTTTTTCTATTCTTCTCAATTCAAGTAATTCATCAAGGAGTTAGGCCTATAATCCAAAACAAAGGGGAACCTCTGTGTTAGTCAAAACCATATCTGAAGAATTGAGTCAAGTTCTTATTATAGTGTCATTTAAAATATTGCTACCAATAGCAACCAGAATAGCACAGATGAGAAAAGACTATGTTCGATTATTTAAAATTATTTATATGGGAGAAAAATGTATAGGGAAAAGTTAATGTTTAAAAAGAATTGAGACCACAATGGCTTCAGAGGATGCTTTTTTCCAGTCCTTGCTTTCTCTTAGTTTTTCTTTTTGCAGTTTTTGAATCTTTTTTCTTTATTTACCTTCTTTAAGCTCTCTGCACTGAGGACTTTAATTGAAAATCTTGCTATGATACTGACTTAAATTCATGATCAATCAAAATTTGGGTCCTTGGAGAATACTACTCTGGGAGTAAAATGAGAAAAATCACCTCCACAGAGATGTGGCAGGTCCATGTGCAACACAGATGAGCTTGGGTGATCAGGGAAGTCTCTTGCTAAAGCAGTGGTGAGACTTAATGATAAAGAAAGCTCCTATGGACAGCATGTGAGTTATTTTAGTGAAATTCAAAGTAGCAGCAGCAGTAGTGGGTTAGTTTTGTGCCACAATGATCAAAATTGCCTACAATAACAACATAAAGGAGGAACAGTTTATTTTAGCTCATGGTTTCAGAGGTCTTAATCATGATCTGCTCACTGCACTACTCTGGGCCTGAGGCAAGGCAGAACATCTTGACAGAAGAGTGCGGTGGAGGAAAGCTGTAAGCTCATGGTAACAGGGAAGCAAATGGAAGGAAAGGGGGTCCTAAGGAAAAGGTCAGTCCTTTCAGGGCATGACCCTAACTAGATCCTAACTCCCAGTATTTCAAATGTCAATGGATTAATTGGTGGGTTAATTAACTGGTGAGGACAGAGCTCTTATAACCCAACCATTGTCTGAAAGACCTGCTTCTCAACTCTGCTGCGTTGGAGACCATATTTTCAAAATGAGACATTGGGGGACAATGCAGATCCAAACCATAAAAAGTAGTAATAGGAGAGAGGACAAAACATGAAAAGAAGATCCAAGCCTCCTGTTCACAGTCTGTATTCTTTATTCCACTTCTGCTTTAATTCTAGATTAAATATCTAAAGATGAATATGTTCTTTTGCCCTTCAAATTCCATTGAGGATGTAACCCTACCCACAGAAGTAGATTTGGGATGTTTTCTAGACTGCCAGATTCTTTCCTTTGTCATAAGACTGATTATTTGTCTATGTCCTACACAGACAAAATGATATAGACTAGAGTCTCTCTAATAAAAGGAAAAATAATAAAGAAGACACACAGACAAGATGCAGAGGCAGGAAAAAAAATGGCTCCTTGTCCAAGTGGCCACATTTATTTTTACCAATAGGTTCCATTAGATCATTAGTACCATAACTACCTTATTGTTTAGAGTATCAGTAAGGTTGCTTATTCTGCAGTTACATTCACAGTTATAATATGCAATGTCAGGAGCTTTGTGCAGTTCTTAAGAAAATCCATTGTATAAAGTTACTGTTATGTGGACAGATTTAGTTTCAGTGAAACACTGTGGTTTTCTAACAAGAGAGTTTTTATATTTCCAGAAGTCATGTGCCTGAAATGAAGTTTGAAGTTGATAGGACACTAACATAGAGCTTCCTCTTGAAGGACATCGCTACAGGAGCCAGGCATCCCATGTCTTTACACAGAATTTTCCAAGTAGCCAGGCATTCTGTGTCTTTGCCCAGAAACTTCATAGCCACCAAGCATGCCACAATCACAAAGTTTATCAGAGACCCCATTCCCAAACACAGAACCCCTATACATCCCCTTTCTTGTTCTTTAAGATCTTTTGGATGAATAATATTTGTTTTCTTCTTAATGTGGGCAGAGACAAAAAATAGGTAGGCATTGACAATAGCAAACACAACATAACAATCCTAGAATTAGTAAACATCCACCTGTGAATAATTGTTTGACCCAAGTAGAGTTGGGTAACCATGAAGCAACCCAGTCCAATAGGTCTAAATCTCCCTCCATCATTGGCTGGACCTTTTTTTTAAAAAAAATTGTTTTATGTGTCCTGAGGATGGAACGGAGTGCCTCAAGGGTTCCATGCAAGGCAAATGCTCTACCAACTGAGCTACAAGCTCAGGCCCTTGCTGGATCTTTTAAATGATATCCTTAAGGTAATCTAACTCCTTTGAAATAGAATTACCATTATCACTTAAAGCAACACAAATTATTAAGCTCCTGACATCCTTTATGATGTAATAATAACAAATCAATTATGACCCAATTGTCAAGAATAGCTTGATGATGTTGTTTTTGTTCTTCATTAAGCATATTGATTGCCATGGGGGTATGATTAATATTTTTCACCATAGAATAGGCCAATTGCATAGTTGTTTGGTAAGCCCCAACAGCTAGTCCAGGGATACCCACTAAGAAAAATGTGAAAACTTCAAATTCTGCCTTAGAGAGAAGGTTTACTAGATCATCACAGTTTTCATCAAGGGAAATAGACCTTTCATGGATACATTGTGCAGGACGGTGGCCTATTAAATCCTGTGGAGATGGTAGGAACACAGTAAGTCTGCTAAGACCACAATGAATACCATGAGACATATTAGCAGGTATATAATTAAAGGTATATGCTCCACAAGAAAAGAACCATCCTGGTGGAAAGGGAACGTGACCATTTTCATATACTGTGGGCTCCACCTTAATACAATTAATCAAAGATCTTGCTAAAGAAACACTTCTACTTACACAGCCTTGAATTTCAGCACAAGAATCAGTTGAATCTATAGCAACAGTGGGAGTAAGTAACATCATAACATTAGATGGCTTAACGTACTGAGGATTCCTCCAAGTATAAGAATCCTTATAGGATATCGGTATTTGGATGCCTTCTTTAGAGACATAGTCATATTTGTAATATGCATGCAGGATGGCACAAAGGAAGAAGCCAGGAGCCCAATATACTTCCCATATCAATATTCTGGTGGATACAAATCTCAGATGAGTTAATAATTTCAGCCAAGTGAACCCAGATATTATAATGGGTTCTAGAAGTTAGGGAGTCAGATTTTATTGGATTTCCCATGGCTGGGCTACAATAACAGAACAACATTATTATAAGGATCAAAACGTTTAAAGAGTTCTATGTAAGTTTAGCAAACAAAGCAGTAACCAAATTTTCTGGAGTGTATTCTAATCCCATTTGAGCCAACTGCTGTTGAGCTATGGCTGTTAATAATTTATATCTCCCCAAGTCACAGGAGGTCTAGTATCTGGAAGCCCTCTTGTAGTGTTCCTTTTCTTTTGAGGAGAGTGATCGTGTTTTGGTTCAGTGGAATCCTCCTCATTCAGGGTCAAATGAAACTTAGGAATCAGGTTGTGAAGTCCATGAAGCAAACTCATAATTGATAGGTCTCATGCATGGATCCGGAGTCCAAACAGGACATGTGGGTGTAAGCATAGTAATCTATCCTTTTCCCCAATATGATCAAAGGCATAGGGAGGGTCTTGTCGTCCTGGGTCTGGTGGAACCCAAATTTAGAATCACCTGTGAAGTTTTGCCTTCTAGGATTACAAAATCTGAGCCCTTCATAAAAAGAAGTATTTAAGAAATTATACTTGGTCAGGATACGTGTGTGTGCATGCATGTGCAAGTATTACTCCCATGCTAACTCCTGTCCGATTTTTTTTTGTATATTTGAATTTTGTGTATTCTCAAAACTTCATTCACTGCTTTGTTTTATTCTTTGCCTTAGTTTTTGGTTCTGCTGACCTCCAACTTTGAGTTTTGTTCATTCTTAGATTTATGACACAGACTGTCCACCAGCCATTGGCATTCACTATGAATGTGTGAGAAAGCCATGACCCCGAAACCCAAGTCCTTAACACTCAACTTTGCCTACTGTGTCAATAGGCAAATTTAAGAGGGATATGTGCAGGGCTGGGGTGATGGCTCAGTGGTAGAGCACTCGCGTGACACTGCAAGACGCTGGGTTTGATCATCAGCACCACATAAAAATAAATAAATAAAATAAAGGCTGTGTTCAACTACAACTAAAAAAATTATAAATAAGTAAATAATTAATTAATTAAATAATTAAATAAAGAGAGATATATGGAAGGGAAATAGGGAATCAATTCATGGCTAATTAACATGCTTTGGTCCTAGACATCACGAACTGGGCTGGACTGTGTCTGAGGTCTCAGTAGTAAGGACAAAATATAGCCCAGTCCCCTCTTCTGAACTTTAATGATTGAATGTTCTAACAAAGCAGCAGCAAACACAAACCAGAGGACAGCTCACCAAGGTAAGGAAGTGACTCTTCTCAAAGTAGCCGTAGCTGGGCTAAAGATGTGTTACCCACCTTAGCTTCTTCAGGGTTCTTCCTGGTCTGTTTAGATATTGTAAGTCTCAGGACCTCTCACTATGGGGAGGCCTCCTTGGCCAGTTTTGTGTTTCATATATTTTTGAGAAACATATTTTTCTCAAAATGACCAAAGGGCAGAAGACATAGAGGACACAACATCTAACATGTAAGAGTCTTTCATGTTCATGAATTTATAAGCTTCAGGGCCTGGCTGGTGCCTACCCAGAACAGCGTCACAACCAAGTGTTTCTTTTTCCTATAGTTAAGTCCCAAAGGGCAGCCAGGGAAAGAGCGAATGGTACTGTTGCTCTCAACTAAAATTAGATTCCCACAACTTCAGTCATGTTAAGATGCTGTCTACTCAAGACTATGTACCGTATTAGTCATGTTTTGTTTTAGTTTTCTGGCCACATATTGTGAGCATGTTTGAGTATGAATGGAAAGCCAGGGAAATTTCAGATGGGGAGAGAGTGTCAAAAAATAATCAATATCAAAATCCATGTTTTAGCAATCTGTAAAAACAATTTCTCTTGGAAAAAGAAACAAATAACTAAACCCCGCAACGTGCAACTGTGTGATTCATATATTCCATAGAGTGAAAACGTTAAATTCTGAAAGCCTTTAGGCTGTGATTTTCTTGTCTTTCCCTGTAACTTAAAATAGACGGAGGGAAAAGACAGCGGAGAGAAGGAGGGGGGATTAAATGAATCAAGAGGGGGACTGTCAAAGCTGCTATAAAGTCTGCAGGAAGGCAATAGCAGTAAGGGAAAGTAAAAGGGCTACAGTCATAAAGATGATGGCATTTGTGAAGCAGTGGGAAGAAATGTCAGGAGGGGTGCTCTCTAAATCTGAATAATATAGGACTTAGACATTTCAAAGTCCAGATTATTTTATTGATTCAACCAATGCAGCTTGTACTAAACTTTATATGTGCTGATAATTGGGTGCTTCAGTAGAAAGGCCTTAAATGCTTAGGTAACCCCTTATTCTGTTACACTCTATCACCATCAAAAATTATCATCATCATCACTATTATTATTACTTTAGTTTGAGTTAGGTGTGTTTCATAAGATTAGTTTCAAGGTTATCAAAATTTGAAAATCGTCTAAGATAGTGATTTTTCTAACCTTACTGTGCTTTTGGATTTATTATTTATTTATTTATCTATTTATTTTAATATGAATTCCCAGGGGAGACCCCAGATCTTCTGCTTTTAGAATTTAGAATATTGGAGGTGGTATATCTGAAAAACTGTGACATAAAGATCACAGACCTTAGGAAACATAATTCTGAGACAGTGTGGAGAAAATTAATTTATTAGCCAATAATTTTCAATGCTTTAAAAAATCAATGTATTGGGCTGGGGATGTGGCTCAAGCGGTAGCGCGCTCGCCTCGCATGCGTGCGGCCCGGGTTCGATCCTCAGCACCACATACCAACAAAGATGTTGTGTCCGCCGAGAACTAGAAAATAAATATTAAAAAAAAAAAAATTAAAAAAAATCAATGTATTAAAACACCACTTCTAGTTAAACATTTAAAAAATTGAGCATACACCAAAGAATAATTATTTGTTTTTCACTGTGTGCCTAATGTGAGGTAGTTAAACTGTTCACGAGGTTAGTTTTAGTTAACATAAGCTTCCAGGTAACCTATCTTTTTTTTCTGAATAAAAAAGAAATGTATTTTGAAAGGCTAAAAATAGGAATCGTAAGTTAAAAATGAGAAGGGAAGACAAAAAACATTGCTAGATTGGAAATCAGAATA
Source organism: Urocitellus parryii (assembly GCF_045843805.1). Classification (NCBI taxonomy): domain Eukaryota; kingdom Metazoa; phylum Chordata; class Mammalia; order Rodentia; family Sciuridae; genus Urocitellus; species Urocitellus parryii. The sequence continues at coordinate 28,639,864 of NC_135543.1, forward strand.
AATACTCTCAGTGTAACCTCTAAATGGGAAACTAGCTCAGACCCCTCTTTTGTAGAATAAGTCACCTTGATTTAGAAAGAAACCTCTAAGTTTTTTTCAAATTCTAACTTTCCATATCTCTGCAGATGACTGTAATTTAGAGATAATACGCAGTGAATAATAAATTAATTTGATATCTGAGTATTCTTTAAATACCTTTTAAAAAGCCTCAGTTTTTATTGATAATTAACATCACCTTGCTTCTGTTTTAAAGGTGCCAGCTCTTTTCTTCTTTTTCTTATGGTGCTGGGATTAAACCCAGGGCCTCCCACATGCTAGGCTAGTGCCCTACCACTATCCTTCTAAATTCCAGTTCTGCATCTAAACTCTGATGTAAAGGCCCATGAGGGAAACTAGCGTGTTTCTAACTGAAAGTCCTTAAAGATTTTTGCCTTAGAATTTTTGGATTTTCATCCTTTATTCATGATCTATATTATATACTGCTATGTCATATATTTTAATTTATGTATTAATTCATTCATATGTTGATTCAATAGTGTTGAATGAGTGCCTAAAATGTGCCAGACCCATGCTAGGTGCCAAGGACACCAGGGGGCGTGTGGGTAAAGAGATGTCAATCACATACTTTCACAGTCAATATTAAATCCCAATTGTGACAGCCATTCTGAAGGAGAGAAGTCAAGCTGAGGACTGAGAGTCAAAGATGTCTACAAAGGAGCAGACATAGACCAGGTGAAGAGAGAAGAAAATTTGAGGCAATGGAACACATGTGAATACAAGTCCGGTAGCTGTGGGAACAATGGAAAGTGTAAAGGACAGAACAAAGGCCAAGGAGACCGAGGACAAGGAAGCCAGAGGGTATCTCAGGCAGAAGGGTGACCATTAAAAGCTCCCAAGGTCATCTGTGGTTGTCATCTGAGCTGATGATCAAATATTTGGGCATGTGGGAGGATGATACTTTGCTGTTTTGAAGGGGTGTTGAGGACCTTAGACTCCCTTTATTTTAGGCATTCTGATAGGTATGCAGTGTGCAGTGGTCTAACACTGTTGTTTTAATTGGTTATTCCATAGTGATCAATGATGCCAAGGATTCTTCATGGATTTTTGTTTGTTTGTTTTTGCTTTTGTTCTCATTCCTATATCTTATATATTCCTAGGTAAATTGTCTGCTCAAAAATAGTGCTTAAACTTTTTATGTGTATCTGTTTTAAAATCAGGTTATTTGATGTCTTATTGTTAAACTTTGGATATTCTTTATACACTCTGGGTATTAATTCTTTATAAAATAATTGTTTTTGCAAATATTCTGTCCTAATCTGGGGTATATGTCTTCTCATTTTCTAGACAGTCTCTTCTGATAATCCAAAGTTATTAGTTTCTGAATTTTCCCCCTTTGTTCATTTCATTGAAAAGAAAGGTTGTTCCAGACGCATACATTTGAAAAAACTAGGTGATTATCATATTTGGAAAATATGCAATTTCAAGTTCTTACATAAATCCAACATAATTGTATTACCACTGTGTGGATTTGTGGGTTTATCAAGTCAGATTAATCTAGTTTCATAGCAATAATGAATATTAATAAAATGTAATATAATAATTTATTTATAAAATATCAGTTCTCTTCAAATAACATATTAAAGGATATTTATTCATAATTTTAGTTCGGTTCAACTTACATATATGAAGCAATGAGTTTTTGTGTAAGTTTAGTCATTGATCTCTTGAAGTGATCTAATATACTTCAAAGTAATTAAATTTAATAAAGTCTAATTTGTCAAATTATTCAAAATCCTGTTCATAGCAGATCTGAAAATATGAAATATCAAGGCATGTGTTTATTAAGAAATATTTAATATCTTTACGTTGAAATTTTATGGAGATATTTTGAAAAGAGAATAAGGCAGTCTTGGATAAACAAAATAACTAGCTAGGAACGTACTAAATAGGTATGATGATGATGTTAAGCTTCATTATATATTAAAACATACTATAAATAAATGTCTCTATTTAAGACACTATGGTATCAGAATAAGAAAATTAAATTTATGAGTCGGACACATAAAACACACCAAAAAATAAGCCCATGTATGCATAGAAATTTGGCATATGATAAAGGCAATATTTCAGATCACTAGGGAAAACTAGAATTTTTAATAAACTCTTAAAACACTAGATACCTATAAATTTTTTAATAATTTTTTATCCATACCCAAATAAATTCCAAACAGATTTCAGATAAAAAATATAAAATGCAAGACCATACAAGTGCAATATAAAAGGTGAATTCTTTTATAATTTTCAAATGTAGAAAGTGCTTTCGCACCAAGACTCAAAACTCAGAAGCAATAAAAAGGAAACTTGTAATACAAAAAGTAATAAAGTATTTGAAAAAAACCCACCATGAACAAAGTCAAAATGAATGACAAATGAGAATATGATTTCAAATAATATTAAAGAAAACCTTCCTAAAATATAAAATGTTCTAAAAATGGAGAAGACAAAACTCAAACCTTGGTAAGCAAGAATTAGGCTGAAGATTTACACATGGAGTTCACAGAATCAAACAAAAAGAAGAGTGGCTCATAAATATGTAAAATATATTTCCTTTAATAAGAGAAATACAAAGGTCTACCTGGAAATACCACTTTATACCTATTAAATTAGTGAAACCATTATTACCTCCCCCCTTGCCCATCCTCTACTCTGTAATAAATATACTACACTGGAAAGCTGTCATGAAAACAAGCACTCAGACACATTGCTACAGGAAATGAGAAATGGTATAAATATCATGGAAAGGAATTTTGCAATATAAAATAAAATTACACATGTGCCTTTCCTTTTAATCAGAAATCCCATTTTTTAGGAATCCATACTGAAGATATACCTCTATGTATATGAAAGAACATAGGCATAAATGTATTCTCTATCTAGCAGCAAGAAAAGTTTACATGAACTTTTAGATTCTATTGCAATTCAGTTTTAATAAAATTTCCATTTGATATTTTGAGAAATTCAATACCTTCATTCCATATTTTATGAGACAAAACTAAAGCTTAGAAACAAGTAGACATTTGACAAGTGTAAATGCTAAGAATGGGGTTACACGCTCCCTCAGATCATTAAATATATTACAAGGCTATAGCATGAAAAATAGTAATAATGATATAAAATATCTGGACATTTTAGTGGTTCAGAGAAGCAGTTCACAGACCTATACATACAGATCAATTTATTCTGTTAAAATTGTATAATATGTAATATATACAGAAAGGTATACATATCATAACTATATACCACTGAATGATCAAACCACCAGTTTAAATCTCTTTGGATCACGCAATTCAAGAATATGTCTGAGATCTGATAGGGCTTCTGCTTAAAGGATAACTGTTTATATTTATTGTGTGTCTATTGGTGAAGTTTTCTCTTAGATATATTTTATTTTGAAAATGTCTTTGTCCTCCTTTATGTTTAAGAATATTGTCCTTGAAGACAGAATTATAATTTGGCAGTCATTTTCTTCCTGCACTTTAACAATGTAACTCAGTGATCATTCTGCCTCCATTGTTTCCAGTTTGAAGTTAGTTTTATTATTGCTCCTTTCGAGGTACTATGCTGTTTTCAAAACTCTCCTTTTGTCTTGTATTTAATAATTTTTCTAAGGTGAGTCAAATGTGGATTCTTTCCTACTATTCCTTCTCCTTCTCCCTCTTCCTTCTTTGCCATTCATGGTTTCAAATCTATGTCCTTGTTATCCTTGGGGTTTGTAACACCTCTTGAATTTCTGGCATGTTAACAGTCCATTTTGATAAGATTCTCAGATAAAGCTTACACCCCATTCCCATTCTCTTTTTCTTTCACTTTTGATGCTCAAACAACCCTCTTATTATAGCCTTTCACATCAATTTTGTTTCTTATGATCTCTTCTGAATTTTCTTTCCTTTTGTCTCTTGAGCTTTGTTCTCTCTCTATTTTTTTTTATTCACTTTCCAGATGACTATTTCTCTTGAGAACTTGGACTGTTTTTTAAAGTCCATCCACTGAGTTTCTGTACGCATAATTCCAGACTTGTAATTTTTAATAAAGTTTTATTGATATGATGAATTTTAAATCATGATTTGTATCTTCATGTTTGGTGTCTTAATCTTCTTTCATGCTAAACATATTTAGCACACATTTTTCATTTTATTCCATTTTTGTCTTATATTTGCTTAGGAAGTTAATGGATATTGAGTTTCAGCATGAGGAAGTATTAATTCATATAAGAAATATATTTGATCCAGTAAGTGAGGAATTCAACACATAGCAAAGCATAGGGGATCCCCCCAGAATGCCACCCATGTACTCATGGGGTAACAGGATAAAAAGAGCAGGTGAGTTGAGAAGTGAGAGGGGGCCTTCAAGGGAGTAAAATTAAATTGATAGATTTAAAAAATTTTCTTTGAGGTCTTAGACTTTATTATTGACTATTATTATTTTTTCAACTTTTGTGAGATCTCTTAATATTTAGGAAAATGATGCTAGATACATGGAAAACAAAGCACATAAAATTGAAGCAAATATTTACTATGGATGAAAGAAAGTATTAACAAGAGCAGATATGCAATTATAGTATATCATGTGACTTCACAATGGTGATAAATTTTGGTTTAAAAAATTTGGATCTGACTCGGGAAGATGAGGGAGGAGAAGAAATATGGGCATTTGATGACTTTTTCTAGACAAGACATAATCAAATGATTTCTAACACTGATACATCAAGAAAAACCATTTAAACACTTTATTTAGATATATCAAGGTAAAAAATATACAAAAGAAGAGCTCAAAGAATGTAAAAGTATTGTCTCTGTTTAACAATAGTACAAAGTGGGGCTTGTGAGGCATGAACTATTTCATTGTATTTTTAAATGTTATTAGTTTAAAATAATATTTATTACTTTCATAAAAATTTAAATTAATTTAAAAACTGCAGCTTTGTACCTTGTGTGTGTATTAAGGAAAATTACTGTAATTCTTTTCATTTACTCATCTTAAACATCAATGCAGGGCTGGGGATGTGGCTCAAGTGGTAGCGCGCTCGCCTAGCGTGCGTGCGGCCCGGGTTCGATCCTCAGTACCACATACAAACAAAGATGTTGTGTCCGCCGAGAACTAAGAAAAAATAAATAAATATTAAAATTCTCTCTCTCTCTCTCAGTCCCCCCTCTCTCTCACTCTCTTTAAAAAAAAAAACATCAATGCATGCCAATTTTTATAATAATTTAATGGCAAATATATTTATTACAATATTTTAATACCTATTTATATTTTAAAAAATATTTATTAGAGAAATATATTATTATATAACATAATGTCAATAATATCTACCCTTACATATTAATCATATACTTTATATAAATCCTTATTTTTCCACTTATATTGATTTTTTTTCATCTAAAGAATTATAGGGAGGCATATGAAAAACTGTTGGTAGTGAAAAACATTGGGAGACAATTTTTTTCATAGCATTTTTTGTTCTTCTCTGCCATACAGTCACAACTTTTTTCTCATTATGAGGAAATTATCTCAATTTATTGGCTCTAGCCTAAAGGGAAAAGTGATAATTTATATAAAATTATTTGATTTAGATGAGATAAAAGAACATTTCCTCAGATGTACAACATTTGCTATTTTAGTCAGGTATTTCCCTAAATGAAAGCAAATGATTATTTCTTGATTTTTATTTCCTGGGACCATTTTTGTAAAAATTGCTTTTAAGTTCACTTTGCAAGGAAAATAGGTTAATGATCAATATTGTCTCCTCCCTCATGTACAACTTAGTGAGGTTTAGTTCACTATTCTAATTAGGAGAGAACAGACCTGTTTTTAAGGACATGAAGGAGAAGCTAGTGTGGAAATCATGGAAGGGTTCTCAGTATGAAGTCTCTTTCCTAATAAGTTAAAGCAGGAAAGATAAATGATTGCATTTTCCATACTCCCTGAGATGACTCTGTCAGAATACTAGGTGTGATTTTGTTTCTGTCAGTTAGAGGCTTTCAAATGACTCCTTGGAATGGAGATACTTGGAAAATCATGGTGGGAAGCATGACTTTATGGGCCTGACTCATGGCCTGGAGCTAATGAATGGAGAGTAGTTCTTTGGTGATTTGGTAAGTGGCTTTCCAATTTGGTGGTTCTCAATTTGTTACTTGTCCTTTCCCAATATTCCAGCTTTCTGATCATGATAGGGGTAGAAACAAATATGGAGACTTATTCTGCAAAAGGAGTCTGAGATGTTCCTGGATGCTTAGTCAATGGTGTATTTCTGAAACCCGCCTCACTATTTTGTAAACCCGTCTACTATCCTGTAATGAACTTTTGTCTGCCTAAACAAGTTAAATTGGCTGCTGTTGTCTTCAACTAAAACCTGATTGATATAGAAGGGCACGTCTATGATACAAATGTGTAGAAACTTATGAAGGGAATCAAATCATCAAATTACTATCTACAGGTTAACAGATGTATCTACACCTGGGCCTTTCTCTCTTACGGATAAACTTCTTCTGAGCAAAAGAAACAATCAGTGAGATGAATAGAGAGCCTACTAATTGGGAACAAATTCTTACCACACGCACATCAGATAGAGCACTAATCTCTAGAATATATAAAGAACTCAAAAATCTTAACACCAAAAAAACAAATAACCCAATCAATAAATGGGCCAAGGAACTGAATAGACACTTTTCAGAAGACATATAATCAAATCAACATTGTTTCGTATGAAAAAAATGTTCAACATCTCTAGCAATTTGAGAAATGCAAATCAAAACTATTTTAATATTTCGTCTCACTCCAGTCAGATGGCAGCTATTAAGAATACAAACAACAAAAAGTGTTGGCCATGATGTGGGGAAAAAGGCACACTCATACATTGCTGGTGGGACTGCAAATTGGTGCAGCCAATCTAGAAAGCAGTATGGAGTTTCCTTGGAAAGCTGGGAATGGAACCACCATTTGACCCAGCTATCCCTCTCCTCGGTCTATATCCAAAGGACTCAAAAACAGTATACTACAGGAACACATCCACATCAATGTTTATAGCAGCACAATTCACAACAGCTAACCTGTGGGAACAACATAGATGCCCTTCAGTAGATAAATGGATAAAGCAAATGTGGTATATATACACAATGGAATATTACTCAGCATTAAAAGAGAATAAAATCATGGCATTTGCAGGTAAATGGATGGAGCTGGAGAATATAATGCTAAGTGAAACTAGCCAATTCCAAAAAAAAAAAAATGCTGAATGATTTCCCTGATTTAAGGAGCTAGTTCATAATATGCTACGGGGTGGGGACGGGGGTGGGAGGACTAAATGAACTCTAGATAGGGAAAAGGGGAAAAGGAGAGGGAGAGAAAGGGAGGGGGCATAGGGTTAGGAAAAACGGTGGAATGTGAGGGTCATCATTACCCTAAATACATTTATGAAGACACGTAGGATGTGACTCTATTTTGTGTACAACCAGGGATATGAAAATTCATGCTCTGTATGTGTAATATAAATTGTAATGCATTCTGTTGTCATGGACAATAAATTAAAAATTTTTTAAAAAGAAAATGAAAATGGACACTACTCCAATGATAGCTGAAGTTTATATGATTTTTTTTTTTTAAAAAAAAAAACTTTCAGTCAAGCCTGCTCTGGAAATCCAGGCTAGTTGCAGGATAGACCATCAACACTGAGAAGTAGAAGAATAAGGGAAATGGATAAGAAAGAGTCCTTTGAATCTTCAAACCAGAGGAAGTGATGATAAAGTGCATCCCCCTGTAAGTACATGTTGTGGTATTGCAGGAAATCTGGAGTTTCCTTTCTGTGTGCCCTCAGGCATTACATCTGTACTGCTCATGTACTCTGACTTCCATTTATTTGAGGATTCTTCCTAGCAGCCAGAGCCCGCTCTCCTGAGGTCTCTGAAAAGTTGAAGTGCCAGAGAATTACAGCTTCGCGGGATCAAACCTCAACTGATAATTCTTTGGATAGGATGATTGAGACACATGGGTCACATTGACTTCCAGTTAGGTCTAAGTGGCAAGGTTCAGTGAATTGACCACGTAGCACACACTGACAGGTTGCTTTCCTCTCTGTCTCCCTTCCAGTTTCTTTACTGATTCTGTCTGGGATCACCTCTCACTTGTCCTTGACCCTTATCTGAAGATCTGTTAATAATCACATAGAATCCTGGAATTTATTTTTTATAAACAAAATATCTTTTTTCTACTAAAGCATTAAAAAAAAAATCAGTGTGGCAGGTGTATAATCTCCTTGCACAGTAATCCATTCTTAACATGCTTTCAATAGAAAATTAAAACTAATATATACTCATATGGTTAAAATATTTAAATACTTTAAGAGGATAAAAGTACAAAAACAGGATCTATACCTTCTATCCTCTCCACAGTTAATTAAGCACTCTTAATTCCCTATGATTTTTCCTACACAGTGGCCTCAAAGAGACTCTGGAAGACAAAAGTTGCTTTTTTTAAAATTATTAAACTATCAATATTAAATTACTGCATTATTTTCCACAGGTTGCATTAGTACTTCTTTCCTTCATTGTCACTTTCCCAGTAGCTTTATTAGGGATATATTGCTCATTTTCATTTTTTTTGTGGAAATGTATTAATTTGGAGAACCTTGAAATAGGAAACTGGGTTCCAAGTTTTGGATTGGTACAATGCCAAACCAAATTATGTGGGAAAGCTGATGCTGAAGACCAACAAAACAAACAAACAAATAGATCAAACACCCCCCCACCAAAAAAAAAAATCACAGCATGGTGTGTGTAGGGGTATAGGGTTAGGGCTCACCTTTGTCTTCATTTGTGCCCCCTCCTCCAACCTTGAGAGCCATTTGTTAGTGCCTTGTGGTTTGTGAGGCAGACTTGGATCTCTAGGCCAGAGCATATGGGCTCAGTACCCAGTGCTTAGTACTCTCTGCAGCAACAGAGCCCTGGGGAAGATGGAGAGAGTTCTTTATTTACTGAAGAGCCACAGGACCCTGTGGATGATGGGCATAAGCTCAGTCTCCTGGGGTATTTTTAACTATTTCATTCTTCCTTTGCTACCCTCTGTGCCTCTCCACTCCTCTTCCTCTCTTCCTCCTCCTCCTCCTTTTTTCTTCTTCTCCGTATTATACTTAGATGCATCCACTGGTAGACAGAAACAAAGTAAGGAAGCCCTAATTCCAATGTCCCAGTGTAGAAGGACTCATGTTTTTCCTAGGCCTCCTTCCACTCTACTCTATCACCTGGTTTCACACAATCTGATATTGGACCTACTGGAAAAGACTAGAAGATTTTCTTCGAGGGGAACTGGATGAGCAGGCCAGAGGTCTTCTATCCAAATTGACAGATTAATCTATCTCTGGGATGATAGAAGACCCCAGAGTAAAGTCCCCAACACTCTGATATTCTGTCCCTGAAAAGGATTATGGAGTGAATATAGGGTATATCCAAGGAACAGAATCACACACTAATATCTAATAATCTCCTCTTACTGATCCAATGTCTCTGGGCCAATCCTTTGTCCTACGAGTGATTCTTAGAGCCAGCCCAAGGCTCGGAAAATTTTTGATCAGAGGCTAAAAACTGAGCTAAGGCCTCAGGGAGCAGATTCCTTTTTGACGGATCATACAGGCAGCTAAGGTCAGAAATTCCATGCCTGTTCTCAGCAGAGGACTCATAATTGAAAATCTTTGGAAGATCACAAACAGAAAGTCCTTCTTGTTGAGTTTTTTTTTCTTTTGAAGCAAAAATAGAAATTACCTTTACTATCTTTAAATGAATAACAGGAAAGGAAAACATTGCTGCATGAATTCAAAATAGAAGACTATTCAAGAATGATAGTGGTCTGTCTGCAGCTTACCTTAATATAGGGAGGGCAAACTAAATCTCAGTGTTTTTTTAAGGGTCAAGGCAAAGTCAGAGGAAGAATTTCTTTTGCTTGACCCCAACCTCTCAGGAAATCTTTCTCTCACTAGACAAGTCCATTCTTGGACCTCACTGAATCATTGCCTGCCATCTTCCACTATCTGCCTCTATCACTGTGACAAATACCAGCTTCATAGCTGCTCTGTCTGACTTCCTTCCATTTTATTGAACACTTTCTCAGAGGGATCATTTCCAGAATGTGTATATGATTTGGCCTCTGCTTCTTCAACATTCCCAGACCCTGGAAGATCATGCCTCCCCATTTTAGCCTCCTGTGGGAGGCAGTTATCTTTCAACATGCTATCTTTTTTCATTTCTCACACTTGGTTTTCCATACATGGTGACTCCCCCTACTTTTGTTATTGTCCACAGGTCCCTGAGGATATCCAACCAGCAGGTTTGTGGAGACTAGTAGCTTCTTTAGTATGCTTCAACTTACTTTCCAGAAGCACCAGGAATGATGTGCCATAGAGACAAAGGATTTCCAGATGTGGCTGGAGAAACAGAAGAGATCATTTCTAATATAACTGAGGCAGGTAACAAAATGAGTTGTGGAAACCCTTATAATGACTTGCTGGTAAGCAGGACATGCCTACCACCTATACCTTCTGGAGCACTGGAAGCAAATCAGAGAAATTGCCCAAGGAAATAGTCAATGTGAAAGTCTATTTTTTTTTTTTTTTTTTGCAAATGATGATCAAGAAACATCCTTAGAACCAAGGACCCTCGAAGTTCCTAAACTCACAATGGAGAATTGAATAGTTTAAGGAGCTCATCTGTGCACCACTAAGAATGTTGAAAGAGTAAGCCCTATGGAAAGCACATTGACAAGACCATCTTTGTGGAGGTCTAAACCCCAACTTAAGTGGCGACTTTTAGCTTGTCTATGAATCAAACCGTTTGTCTCCTCAGGGCTCAGATCCTACTCCTGGAATGTGTGAAGAAGAAATGTGGCCACTTTCCAGGATACTACACTTACCTGCAGGACAGAAAGTGGAATCTGGGGCAGCAAGAATATATGTATCCCAAAATTTATGGCTCCACAGAAGGGCCCCCACACTTAGATCAAATGTAGAAAAAGAAGGCTCTGAGAGACTCCAATCAAAGACTCCATTCTAGATGAGGATGTGGGTTTGGGGACTTTCCTTAACCAGAGAGATAATGAAACACTCTGTCCAAGATGGATATGTAAGAGAGACATTCTTGACCAATGGACTGTGTTCCTTCTCTAGAAGGGACAGGATCCTCAAAAGAGTAAACTCTGGTAAAGGATGAGTCATTTGTTATATTGGATTTGTCCCATGAAAAAAAGAGAAAAGTCAGCAAGTTCCCTTGGGGAAAAAAATAGATCAGTGTTAGTCTCCTAGCAACTGTGTCTGAGGCATACTTCTTTCATGTTTCTATGAGCCAGTGACTCCAAGAGGCCCTCCAGCAGGTGCCAAAGGTGCTAGACCCTATAGGCTACCACTGGCACTTCCCTTTGCTCTGTAGGGTGGCATGTGTCTTCTCTGCTCATCCCAGAGTCCTCATCAATCTATTTAGTATGTTCTCTGTTTCCCCTTGTACTTTCAAATTGGAGAGTTTACTCTTTTGAGGATCCTGTCCCTTCTAGAGAAGGAACACAGTCCATTGGTCAAGAATGTCTCTCTTACGTATCCATCTTGGACAGAGTGTTTCATTATCTCTCTGGTTAAGGAAAGTCCCCAAACCCACATCCTCATCCCAGAGTCCTCATCAATCTATTTAGTATGTTCTCTGTTTCCACTTGTATTTTCAAATTGGAGAGTGGTATTTGGGTATATTTTACCTCTGGGGGTACTGGGGCAAAGGTCTGGGGTATCAGAATAGCTTGGATCCAGAAAAAAAAAAGAAGGGGAATATTTAGTTCATATTGAATACCTACTTTGAACCCCCAAAGAAGGTCCTGTTTTATTATAATATTTTTTTTCTGAACCTTGATTTTTGCCAAGAATGTTTCTTCGTTTGTTTCTGTCTTCTTAGAATGTATCAAGGTGGTAGAAGTTTAATATTAAAAGTCTTTGATGGACATCCCATGTGCAAAACAACTTAGTTTTTCAAGTCTAGAAGAGGATTCAGCCCTAGGGTTGTTGGGAGCAATAGCAGCACTATCATACCAAGCCATAGTGGAAATCAGTCTCCAGAAGATGTTTCAGTCAAGATTATCCAGCAGCGTCTCCCTCACATATCTTTCCTTACATAGTTCCAGAGGCCAGAAGTTCAAGATCTAGGAGTTTTCATGGTGGCTTTCCTTCTGAAGGTTCTAGAGGGAATCGTTCTTTGTCTTTTGAGCCTCTCATGGCTCTAGGAGTTCCTTGGCTTGTAGCTGTTTTAGTCTATAATCTCTGCCTCTGTCTCCACTTGGTCTTCTCCTTCATCTAGTTTCTAAGCAGCATGCATCTGTGTCTACTGGGATGGATCTATCTGGGAGTCTCCAGGGAAGCAGGTGGCTGAAGTCATTATGGAGAGAAGCCTCACCAACAGGGACTTCCATCACATTGATGAAAATTTCAGAAGTGCCTACTACAGGCCAGTGTGTAATCTCAAATCTTGAGCTGTGGAACACAGATAATTTACTGCCTATTTGGAAAAAAAGTCAGCTAGGGCTAAAAATGTGGATAAAACTGATTTATTATTAGCTGGGTCTTTACTTTAAATTCTAAGAATATACACATAGCCAAGATGTTTGTAGTAAAGCTGGGAAAATCACATCTGCAATAAGTCATCTTCTTCTGGGTTGCCGGGCAGGTCTACACAAATGAATTTAGTTATCCTCCTTACAGTTTAAAACTGCAGTTCCTATTCCTTTTTTTTCCAGCCACTATTTTCTCTTCCTTTCTTCTAGTGATATCAACGCAGTCGTTAACCAATAGATATTTAAAAATGGATTGTTGGAATAAATCACCAAATATAAATCTGACCCCTACTATGTTCCCCACTCTTTCCCTTATTGTTAATCAGAAGAACCCATCACAGGGCCTGTGCTGTGTTCAGAGCATTGTCGCACTGCCTCTGTCTGATGGAGATATCTGGGGGGAGGGGAGGCCATCACTAGCACTCCAATGTCTTGAAAGGCGAGTGGCTGCCTGGCCTGATGTGCTCCACAGCAATGCTTGCCAGGCTGTCCAACTCTAATTGTGTTTGATGCAATGCAATCTCTGCTAAGCAGTCACGGATCAAAGGACTCTTGACAACAAATGAAATCAGAAGAGGACAGCAATTTGTCATCCCTCCCTCTAAGCTGACCCCTATGAAGTTGGCTCATTAATATCAGAAACCACAAAAGAGCTGAGCCCAGGTCCAGATCTGCGCTGGATGGGAAACTTATAGGCAACCCTCTGTTTTTTTTTTTTTTTTTCCCTCTAAAGTCCCCCTCTGGCCTGATGCTGCCTAAAATCTTGCCATTACAGGATCATTCAGCCTGTTATTTCCCTAGACAAGTAGTTCCTTAAACAAAATTGACTACCCTTGGTGGGCTGTAAGCTATTGTCACTCACATTTTTACCCTAGACTATATTGTCAGAATGTTTTTTTTGTTAAGATAACTGGGCAACACATGAGTAATCCTTGAAAATGAAGGTATAGAAAAAATGTCTTTCACATTTGTGGCAAAAATGAATGGATTGCCACAGGTCCCGGGGACACCAGAAGGCACCAGTGAGAAGGACCCTGGGAGTTTCATGCAGAGTAGGAAGTGTGCACACACTGGAAAGGGGAAGTGAGGAAATTAAATAAAAGGTGACCAGAAGGGCAGGAATGGGAACAAGAAAAAAATAAATAAATTACTACCCAGAAAATACCTTCCATGTATCCACTATGGTGCCAGCCACATTTACAGGCACTTTGTTTATTCAGTCTCCATATAAACCCTGGCAGGAAATTATTGTCTTCTTGGTTCACAGAGGAGGAACCTAGAAAAAAATGGGTGACTTGCTCAAGTTGGGGCATGGAATGGGTAGGGAAGGGTGGAATTTCCAACATAGCCACTTCCACACTGAGATAAAAGATGTCCTGCTTATAGGTCTTACATCAAGGAAAAAAAAAACATGACTGAAGCATAAAGTGCTCCCTAAAAGAACCTAGAATTATTTGTACTTCTATATTCATATGTAATATTCCAATGGAATTAAGTATTGATAACATGGGTAGCACCCTACCTTGAATTATTTGATCAGGCAATCTCATTATATTATAGAGGGCATTGTGATCCTATAGTGAGGGAATACAAGGCAAAGCAAGTCTATAGAAGAGGAGAGATGGAATGATCTGGAACAAAGACGGTTGCTGGAGCTAAACCTAGAGGAGCACTTGTTGGAGATGACACAGAATGGGAAGGGAATCACTACAACGGGACCTGTTCTGCTAGTGACACCTTCTAAATGGCTGTTTTTCAAACTGTGAGTTATGTCTTCAAATACACAGAAAAAAAAAATAGAATAGAATAGGATAGAAAAGAATGGAATAGAAGAATAGAATAGAAAACAGTAAATTGTATGTAGTAATCTAAGTATCATGTCATGAAGGTTTCAGTTACAGAGACTTTTGTGAATGTCTTATATTGAGTCATGATGTGGTATGTATTTCATAGGTGGAATTTAGAGTGCATAAGATGAGGGGTGCACGTTTGTTACAAAATTCATAAGAAAGACTCCAATTTTTCCTCTGAAACTATGGGATGAGTCCCTAGGGATTGGCATTTTTAATAAGCCCCTCAAGTGTCACTTTGTGAAGTGTTGGTCTGGAGCCATCCTTAGAGGAAGGAATCAGTTTCAGGATTCGCAACAGACCTAGAGTGGAAATAACCAGAAATATGCCCAATCTGGCATTTTAGTTTGAGGAATTTTCTTTTTGACTACCAAACACAACTTATTTCACTAAATACAAGCATGCCAATAGCTTTTTCAAACCTAGAGTGACAAATTGAGGATCACCAGGAGGCTCTATTTTAACAACAAAAAAATTCTCCCTTTATTACATGTTGTTGTTCAAAAACACTAACCAGACATTGCTTCTTTTCAAAGATGAAAGTTGGGACAAATGGTCCAGTCTACTGTACGATGTGGTTAAAGACAAAACATTAGGAGCTGAATAAATTGCAGAAACTGAGTGAGAAGGAAAGCCCAGAGGCAGAAAAGAACAGAGCCTGCTGACTGTGCTTTCTGAAGAAGTCACCTATTTACCAATCCACCCACTCACCCATCTACCCATCCTCCCATCTACCAACCCAATCATAAATCCATCCATCCATCCATTTATTCATTTGAGTGTTAGGAATGTGGATACTGGAGTCATCTAGCCTGAATTCCAATCCAGACTCTCTTTCTTACAAACTCCTAATTTAAGATACATGCTCTTTCTTTACCTTACTTTCTCTATATGCAAATGGAGATGGTATCATTGCCTTCCTCATAAGGTGATGAGATTGTGTGAATTGTATATTCAAAGGGTTTGGTGCACTACTGACTACCTGGCAAGCACTCCAGAAGTGCTGCTCTTATTATGCCAGGAACATTCATTCACTGTTTTCTGTGTGATAAGCCTTGAGTTTGGGAAGCTTCTGGTGACTCAGTACAGACTCTCGACTCATGATTTGAGCACATTCAGTGCCTCCCTAGGCTGTTATAGTGTACTCAGAAGCCAGTGGCCCAGCCTTTCTGTATTCATCTTCTGTAGTTGTTTAGAGGGATTATGTCTTCTAGAATACACTATACACTTTTATTTATTTTGGTACTGGGAATTGAACCCAGGGGTACTTAACCACTGAGAAACATCCCCAGCTCTTTTTTTATATTTTAGTTAGAGACAGAGTCTTGCTAAGTTACTAAGGGCCTTGCTAAGTTGCTGAGGCTGACTTTGAACCCTCAGCCTTCTGAACCGCTGGGATTATAGGTGTGTACCACAATGCCTGGCTCACTATATACTTCTTAATGAAAAAAGTAAGCCACCTGTTAGGGCAGGTGGTTGCCTAGTCTGTCTTTAAGCATTGCCTCAAAGATGACTTCCCTATTGACCTTTTCATACTCTTTCTTCCATTCTTCCTCTGAATTCTTATTGATTGCTCTTTCCAAGACATTTCCTTTATCATCTTAAAACTCTCAAAATGGATATGGTGTGCTTATATTTCATGCATGTTTTCCCTGTAATAGGCAAAAACTGTAACCATTCAGTCATGTGCAAACAATAGTCTTGTTTTGTTATTATAACTATAGTCCATTTAGCTTTAAAACCATACTGTACTTACATCAGGTGACTTATTGTGTTCTTGTGAAGTCAATTTAATTTGATGGCTTGTAATCTTATTTGGTCATTAATGACTAACGTGTAATTTCAAGCCCACTTTTTTTTTTCAGTCCTTCCTCTTGCCTCTCATTTAACGTATCATCACCCTGCCCCCTTCTTTTTTTAAATTTTTATTTATTTTTTTTAATTTATTTTTTTAATGTTGGTTGTTCAAAACATTACATAGTTCTTGATATATCATATTTCACATTTTGATTCAAGCGGGTTATGAGCTCCCATTTTACCCCGTATACAGCTTGCAGAATCACATCAGTTACACTTCATTGCTTTACATATTGATAAACTCATGTCTGTTATATTCTGCTGCCTTTCCTATCCTCTACTATCCCCCCTCCCCTCCCCTCCCCTCCCCTCTTCTCTCTCTACCCCCACTACTATAATTCATTCCTCCCCCTTGTACTGTTTTTCCCTTTCCCCTCACTTCCTCTTGTATGTAATTTTGTATAACCCTGAGGGTCTCCTTCCATTTCCATGCAATTTCCCTTCTCTCTCCCTTTCCCTCCCACCTCTCATCCTTGTTTAATGTTGGTCTTCTTCTCGTGCTCTTCTTCCCTAGTCTGTTCTTACTTACTCTCCTTATATCAAAGGAGACATTTGGCATTTGTTTTTTAGGGCTTGGCTAGCTTCGCTTAGCATAATCTGCTCTAATGCCATCCATTTCCCACCAAATTCTATGATTTTGTCATTTTTTACTGCAGAGTAATACTCCATTGTGTATAAATGCCACATTTTTTTTATCCATTCGTCTATTGAAGGGCATCTAGGTTGATTCCACAGTCTTGCTATTGTGAATTGTGCTGCTATGAACATCGATGTAGCAGTGTCCCTGTAGCATGCTCTTTTTAGGTCTTTAGGGAATAGACCGAGAAGGGGAATGGCTGGGTCAAATGGTGGTTCCATTCCCAGCTTTCCAAGAAATCTCCATACCGCTTTCCAAATATCCAGAATATATAAAGAACTCAGAAAATTAGACAATAAGATAACAAATAACCCAATCAACAAATGGGCCAAGGACTTGAATAGACACTTCTCAGAGGAGGACATACAATCAATCAATAAGTACATGAAAAAATGCTCACCATCTCTAGCAGTCAGAGAAATGCAAATCAAAACCACCCTAAGATACCATCTCACTCCAGTAAGATTGGCAGCCATTATGAAGTCGAACAACAATAAGTGCTGGCGAGGTTGTGGGGAAAAGGGTACACTTGTACATTGTTGGTGGGACTGCAAATTGCTGCCCCCTTCTTTTTACAGTCACGTATAGTCTCTGATAGTGAGAAAAGAAAAAAAAAGAACTGTGGTGATCCTGGTTTCTTTTGGTGTTTTACATTTTATCTGACTCCTTAGCAAAGAGAAAATAGGCAGTGGCTGTATCTCCCTTGTGTCTCTAGCAGATCAATAGTTCCTTTGCTTCTTCTACTTTGGCTAACCTTTATATCCATCTCATTTAGGGTTATGAGAACTACCCTTCCTCAAAACTTCCTGAGACCTGTAAGGAACAAGTGCGTGTGTATTCATTGACCCTCCATCCTCTGCATCCTGGTCCACTACACAGTTCCTTTTGCTCCACTGACAAGAAGCTTCCACGAGCTGCCTCACATTCTCAGAAACCTCCAAAGAATAGGGAGTGCTGGTTCCTGGTTAAACTTACCTCTTAACTTCAAGGGCTGTGTCCATCAGTCTCCTTCTTCCATGGGAATAGGGGAAATGAATCTCTCACCCTTTTCCAAAATTTAACCATCCTGGTTGCAAAATCTACCACAACAATTTATATTTCCTAGGAACTTCAAAGCAGATTAAGATTTTGCAACCTTCCTAAAGAAATCCCCTTGGGAGTTGGACACTTGATTTTTTTTTTTTTTAACTATAATGCCCCATCCCAGGGGCTACTTACTTAGAAAGCAGCCAACTATTTCAGGAGATTAGAAGGTGAGGAGAAAGGGCTATTAATCAATTCTGCAATTGTTATATGAAATTCTAAGAATCTAGAAGACAAGAATCACAGTATTTTCATCTTTGAATGCATGCAGTTAGAGTTTTATCAGAATCTTTGGCAAATGTGATAATTATTTATATAATGAAAGGTTTCCCTGAACCCTTGTGAGTGACTTCCTAAAAGACTTTAAGAGCATCTCAGTCAACTCTAGGAACTTGGCCATCAGTGTCTGAAGCCATGGGTTAATGTGAAAGAGCAGATCCCAGAGTCAGTTGTTTGGAATAATAATGATACAGTGCAAGCAAGAAGAACTGTGGTCACTGATTAGGGAATCTAGAAAAAAGATTTACAACATTTATTTCTTAGTTTGTTTTGTTATTGTTAAATAATAATGATATATGATATATCCAAATGTCCTTTCAACTTCAACCATCTTATGAGGTACTTAACTAAATAACAAAGGAGCTAAACTAGATATTACTTATCCATTCATTCGTCCACTTTATTCAATGACAATATTTTGTGTATCTATATTTTGTGTATGCTTTAGAATACTGAAAAAAAAAGTCTGGTAGGACTCATGAGAGTTAAATACCATAATTGCAATTTGACATTAATCTACCACTCAGATGGGTAAAACCTTTCTTCCAGAGTTTCTGATGGGGTTTCCTCTTGATCTGAAGGCAAGATGCACGAATCCTCACCTGTTCCTGGGACTTGAAGGAGTGGAACTGCATCATAGACAGATCTTTCATAAGTAGAAAGCATATGTATCAATTTTAGGCTCTGCCATCATCCCGTTGGAGTTGTTCCACATTCTGCTAGGCCTCCCCTATGAGTATGCTTCCAGTCATCCCAGAGACAATGTGCCTGGGAGTTAGAGAAAAGGCTCTCAGAGGTTGACTAGAGGTTGTTTGGGTACAACTTCTGGAGGTTAATGCATCAATTCCTCTTCCAACAGGCACTGAGGGTCTCTGGGAGCTCTCTCTCTCTGGGGAAATTCTCTTCTGGGGTCAAGGCCTCTTCTCCAGCTCTTGGGTGGGGCTTTCTTCTTTCCATAGAACTTTTTCTTCAGTTACTTCTGAGTTTTGTCGAAACCTGTGTTGAATAAACTTTTGATGAATCTTGTAATGTGCCAGGTACGGTGTACCATGGTGAAAATGTTAAGATTAAAAAAAAAATCCATTTCTTCAAGAAGCCAATAGAATATGATTGTTTGTTTATAACTGTAAACAAACAATTATAAACAAACAATTATATTACAATAGAAGAAATGATGTCATCAAAGGCAGATTTGACAAAAGAGGTGATAATTGAGTGCTAGGTCTTACACAAGTATAAAATTTCTGGGAAGATGATATATAAGGGCGCATTCTGGATTAGATGTGTAGTCTCATTAGTAACAAGGATGCCACATTATATTTTATAATCTGATGCATCAATGAGTGTAGATGCACCATTTAAATAGAAACCTGTGATAATCGCCAGTTGGGATTTACATGTGGGAACGTTTTTTTCAATAGCCATATTTTATTTTTCCTGAATAAAGCATAAAAATTATATCAGATTAAGATTCCAAGTAACTAAAGAGTGTTAGTGCTAACAGGCTCTTTAAAGATAGTCTTCACTAACTCCCTGATTTTATAAATAAGAGCTCTAAACGGGTCAAGTGATTTTTTTTAAAAAAGAATCACGAAAAAATGCTCAAGGTCACAGGGTAGACCCATTGTGTGGAATCCAGATTTCCTGATCCTAAGGTTTGAGAGATTTTTCACTATACAACTTGACTCTCTAGGTACAGAGCTAAACTGCTTCTGTTCCCAGGCAGATACTACTCTTCAAGGGCATATGACAGCAGGTGAACAAATTAAATGCTGCATAGCATCTTAACATAGGTCCTTATTTCGGGGAAACGAGAGGGCAAAGCACAGGAAGCCAGTTCTGGCAGTCATTCTGCTGCTGATGCCTGTTGATACCCAGGCTTTTGTTACCAGCTCTCCTCATCTCCCCCCAGCCAATAGTGTAGCCAGACAGTAAACTACTTCATTTAAATTATGTTCTCATCTCATTGAGTATGGAACACAATTCTCTTGTATTTTCTGATAAGGCTGATAATGAAGCGATCAGTCCATAGGATTCCCGAGTGGCAGTGAACCTGCATTTGCATAATGATATTATAGCGTCTGTCGAACCCGCTAGCGGTGATCCATCCATATGCGAGAAATATAGGTCAGCAAAGATACAGCAGCAACGAGGGAGGCAGGGCTATCCACTTATTAGAGTAAGAAAGGTCTTCTCTATCCTTCAGCTCAGCACGACAGAAATAAATGGAATGAAATGGATCAGGGGATTCTATTGGCTTTTGAACAATCAAAGGAGATGCATCAATTTTGTCTCGTGGTTTAAATTCAGTTCAAAGTCTACTTAACCCTTACATTTCCATTGGCAGAATATCCTCCCTATACTTCTCTACTAAATTTTTTAAAAATAGTCCATCCTTATTGTGTATAGAGAGCAGGAAGCAGGCTGCCCCATGTGGTGGGGGGTGGGGGATAAGGAAATCGTCTATGGCTTTCCCTGGGGTTACTGACTTCTCTTGTCTTTCCTGTTTCAAAGATCTATAAGGTTTCCAACCTATACATGTTTTTTTTTTCTTTCTTTCCCATTTTGGACTTTTGACCTTTCTATTTATTGTCTTTATTTGCACTGGGGAATCTCATTTATTTACCATATTATTCCCTCTGGATCTTATGTGTAAGATCATAAATCTTGTTCTTCTTACTAGAAGAATTGTGCATTTGCCAGTGGCAAATTCCGTGTTTTGTTTTTCTTCTGGAAGACACTTACCACAGCTCCCACAAAACCTGGACACACACAGCAGTCTTCTAAAACCCATTTAAATTGAATTCAAGTTCTAGGATCCGCATAGAATTAAACTTGAGGAGGCAAAGGGATCTTGAAAGGGACCTTAGGATATCACCTAAGTCACCTTTGAGCCCTATAGTAGTACAGCTACAACATGTGGGGAATATGGCCAGATTGTTTATCTTTAAGATTCTAACATGTTGAGTATAATATCTCAACTAAAAAGAAAATTGCCATCTCTGTTTAAACCATATTACTATACATTATTGCTTTTGTCATTTAAAAATATATATTCAAAAATATATATTTCAATCAGCATTCTAAGAAACTCTGATTATCTCTAGTGATTTAACTGCTATTAACAAATGGACTTTGATTTTATATCACTGTGCATATAGTGAAATGAAAGTATGGTCTATATAAGAAAAGATCTGTTTGTTGGCACATTTCTAGGTTAATAATATAGTAAATAGATATGTTAAATTCCTCTGAAGGAACGTGCACGTGCAGCTTGAGTATGTATGATGCACCTACACTTATACACGTATGACTATTGTTCTCACATCAATAAGTGACAGCCACCTTGTGATGACTAAGTAATGTTGGAAGGGAGAACTGTCCCTTCAGAGTGAATTCAATGGGCTCATTTTGTTGATAGACTGCAATGGGGTATATTGCTTGGCACAGGGTTGATTTCAAAGGTAAAATGCTAACCAAGAAAAATAAAATAAAATAAAATCTTAAATCTTAGCTTAACTTAGCAAGACTATTCAGCTTTTGTTAGCTCGACTTAGAGCAAGAAGGAACTTGAGGTTTTACTAGTTTCCAGGAACTCTGCAAGCTGGATTGCCCAAAATGAAAAATGTTGGACTAGGATGGAATACAAAACTTTATTTCTCTTCTGGGTTAGACCTCCATCTTCTTTGTTCTCGATCTCTGATCCCTGGGCTGCCTTCCCTCCATCCTCAAACTCTGCAGCTCTTGCCAGTCTTCAGCTTGGCTACAGACTGGAGTCAATAAAGAAAATGCTTGAGTCTAAGAACATCCAAAGCCAAAATATGATAAATCATTGTCATTGAAAGAGAACAAAACTTATATTTTTCTCTTTCTTAACAATGCCCCCAAATTTTATGGCATCTGTCCATCATACTGAGCTATGAGATCATGCCTTGGAGTTAGGTATTTTGGTATGGTCTATAGCCATTGCTTTCTTGGTGGTAGTCAGAGCATTTCTGCTGCCCTTAATTCACCTTGCTGACCCAGGTTCTGGGGTAACCATCTGCTGATGGGAAGCATTTTGTAAGGGATTTGGTCAATTCAATTTTAAACTTGATGTTTTTGTTTAGAAGCAGAAATACACTACCCCTTCAACCCCTCCCTGTGAAAAACCCTTCAAGAACAATATATATCAGATTGTCATGCACACGACAGCCATGTGAATCTGGAATGACTATTCCCTTAGTCTGATTGCCTTGTTTTAGAGAGCAAATGGGGAACAAATGGGTTTTGAATGCTAGTGAGACCATCTGTTTATTGATTGCCTAAAAGACTAAAGCACTTGCCCCAGAATCTTGGAGAGAAATGAGATTTGGAGCTTCCCTGTTGTTATCTATTGTGTGTCAGAATTTTTGTTGCAACTAAAGTGTCATAATTTTTCTTGGAACAATATTTTTCTGGCATAATTTGATTTCTTTATTTTAACTGATGATTTTCATTTCTCATTTCGAATACTTCTGACAATGTTTCTTATCTTACAGATAAGAACTCTGTGGGAAATTTGGCTTATGGGGCTTTTTATCTATGATATGGTCAGTTTATTTGGGGCTGTGGAATGTGGGAGAAGAGGATAAAGTTTGGCAGTAATCCTTGCCTTGGTGTTCTGCAAGATTGATGGTTTGCTTTCTTCAAAGGCATAGCTGGCCCATGTTCCACAAAGGCAGTTGGAAGTCTGACTCAGGACTTTAAGAAATGTCAGCGACCTCAAGACACACTCTCATCTTGCTCTTGATCTTTTTGCTGTTATGTTGATGTGGGTGTCACATACTAACATTGGACAAGAATCTTGTTGTTGTTGCTGTAAGTTTGGCCCAAGCTAACTGCATAACTTTTTTCTCTGGTGATGCAATGTTGCTCCGTTTTGGATATTTTCATTCTCCAGCTTCACTTTGATTTGATCTTAGCTAAAAGGCATAAACCATTTTTTTCAATGTAAATATTTAGAGTGGGAAATATATATTTTATATTTGGTACTAAAATGTATCTGCTTTTCATTTAATTTAATTTTGTTTTTTGAGAAAGAGGGTGGTAGGTAAAGGAGGAGCCCTTTAAATTTAAACTATCATGGGCTTAAGAACAACCTATTGTGATGTTTATTATAGCATTTAAATTAGTAGTTTGATCACTTTTATGAACTTCCTTGCATGTATAGACACTGTTGTGTTTATTTGTGGTGTTTCTACCCCTTGTCCTTTTATGAAAAAATATGCAACCAAGTATGATGGGTAAGTTTGTATCATAGCCATTCTTCCAGCAATAAATTCCAAAGAACTATTCACCTGCAACACTTGGAAAAGCTGATTAATAAGTAAATAGAAAAGGTGGTCTGGGACTCATTTGTACATGAAAATGAGTATGATAGGAGCAGAAGCAAGGTTAGCAAGTTTTTCATTTGTCTTTATGGGTCAAAATGCAAAATCAAGACTATTATGTAGTGATTCACATAATAAGAGAGCAAATAGTTTTATATGTATTATTATGATGGATTAAAACTGATTATGATAATTGAGTATAATTTTAATATAGTTGTACTGAAGTAGGAGGTTGAATTATGTCATTCCCAAAAGATGTCCAATTCTTTATCAGACCAATTAATTATCTGTTAATTTGCTTTCAAATAGCACACAGGACTAGTTTTCAGGTAGCTTGTAAAATTCACCTTTTTTTTTTTTCGAATAGTCATTAATTGAATATTCCTCCCTCCCTTTTAAAGGGTTCTACTTACTTTATCTACTTATTAGGTGAAATTGGCCGCTTCCAGAACCAAAACCAGATCATAATATCCATGATTTTGGAACATAAGAGACAGCTTCTGGGAAATAGAAATGTAAAAAAAGCTATGGGTTATAGAAGAAACCAGCATTTAATCTTAGAGTTGGATGTCAGGAACCCAAATGCCTAAAAAAAAAAAAAAAAATTAAGGGCATGGTTTTGGAGAGAATAATTTTCAGCTAAGAACAAATGTGAAGTAGATTAGGAAGGTTTGTAAGGATATAGCTTTGTATAGCTTTGATCCTAGAATAGTGGAAAGAGCTAAATTTGAATCCCTATGTTTTAACTTCTGAATTTGCTCCTTAATCCAGGGACGAAAAAGAGTGGAAAAAAGATGGAAATGGACATTAGAAGATACCAGATGACAGACCAATAAATGAGGCTATTTTACTTGCTCACTGTTCATTACAGGAATTTGTACATTAGCTGCTGTCCCTCAGTGCAACCAGGAATGCCAGGTCTGGTACTCCCTGGGGAAGAATTCCTATGCATCTCAAATTTTTTATTTCTTATTTTATTTATAGAATCCATAGATAAGACCACTATGTAAGTTGATTAGTACAGTTAATAAAACTATCTTAAAACTTACATAAAAGTAAGACTATCTCAATAAAGACTTTTAGTGAAATAATTATTGTGGGGATACACTTTGGCAAGGCAATGGATGCTGGTTTTTACCTTTGCAGATTCTCTAATAAGTCAAACACCTGAACAAAAGTTGTTGCACCCCTATTCTCTGTTGCATTACTGAATGTCAGCCTTGCCTCTTCTCTGTTCTCTTTCTTCACTAGTACTAGTGGAAATTAATGCTGGAAAAGAAGGTCTCAGCCGGGACAGGTTCAAGGATGAATGGCTGAATAACATCAGGACCAAGCCATGATCATATCTGAAGACACTGTCACTTGTGATCTACGGCCTCCAGTGCTTCTCTGTCATTGATGGAAGGGTTCCAAACTAGTTTTGAATTAACATAAAAAGAAATTTGATTTAGATAGTTTGCCCATTTTTTATTTATGAGTCAGGAATTCCTGATAAGGCAGATTGCCATGTCTAAGCCACTAGAAGCCCAGCAAATTGTAAGCAAATCTTGTATATTGAGATTTTGTGTTAAACTATTTTAAACTCGCTTTGTCAGAATATCACTTTTTATAGATCCATTGAGTATCCTTAGGTAATTGGAAATGATATTAAATCTGGAGAACTACTCGGTAAATTATGAAATAATTTCTAATCAAATAATTTCGAATACAAGCATGATTTGGGCTCATAGCTTCATTTTCAATTAAGACAACAGAGGCCTAAAAATCTCAATAATTTTTCAGGTATATATTTGACACTTTAAATTCATAACTAAGACTCAATTATCCTTGGATGCCAGACCAGCACTTCTTTTACCAGTTGGTGGAGGGAGAGTTGAGATTCCAACACAGGTAGTGGAATTCTAGGTCCCATACTTTCATCTGCTGTCTTCCACCGTCTTCCTGAATGTAGCCTACCTCTCTCAAATTTTAGGGATCTTTGGCACTGCAGACCACTTTCATTTTGACTGTGGAGTAGACTTTCAGCATGATCATTATAAAAATCATCAATAATGAAAACACAAATGCAAATTGTCAGTAGATTCATTCACTGAGTTTTCCATAAAAATATAACACATACTTAAAAGATTCAAAATAAAGAGTAAACATCCCTGGTTTTCAAGACTTCTCATTTGAAATTATATTGTTGGATGGTCTAATAAAATTTTTACTAATGCATTGAGGTGTTTCAAAAGTGGAGGGCTATGTCATCAACAACATTTAAACTTGACGTATATGCTGAACAAGTTCACTGGCTCCAATAAATTGTAGTGTTTCTCTTCTGCATTGGACATATATCACTCTAGTATCCTAAAGGAAGGAGATTGACATATCAGAATAAGACTTTTAATTTTAAGTGAAATGTTTTTTTTTTCTTTCATAAGGAATACAGATTAATTTTTCATTAAGTACATATAAAAATATCTCAAAGTAATATTTTAGAAAGCCCCATAGACATAGAATAATTTGCCTCCACTTGATCATCAAATGAAAATGAAACACAAGTTTGGGGACTGAGAAAGATAGACCAAGACAGTCGAATTATTCACACTTGAAGGTTTCTAGTTCAAATGTTTTGCAAGCTCATTTGCAGCTGGGTTACAGCAGGCTCCATCCATGTCTGTCTAATGAAACTCATGCTGAAAATCTCAGTAGGAAGTTCAGGGAATCAGAGCCATTCATCAAATCTCGTCATAATTATTTAATAAGCAACATTAAATGTTCAGTCAAGTCTTTAACTCATCAGTTCAGTTATCACAGTTTAGTGCATGCAAACATCATTTACAAGGTTTCCTGCTGAACGATAGAGGATACAAATAAACCTCATAAATTAAACCGACCCTTAAAATAGCCTTCTCTTGACTGTCTGTCCCCTAGCTCACCTTTTCAGTGCTTAAATGATTTATCTGAATGGACTTCCTTATCAGAAAGGTGGGTGGCAATGAGTTTATTTAGCCAGTGTTAATCTCAATCTCTCTCTCTCTCTCTCTCTCTCTCTCTCTCTCTCTGTGTGTGTGTGTGTGTGTGTGTGTGTGTGTGTCTGTGTCTGTGTCTGTGTGTCTGTGTTTGTGCATGACTGGACAGAAAAGATTCACACTTTTCCCAGACCTTGGGCAACTTACTTCCCTCAGTCTGTATAGCTGGTATCTGTATATCCATTTCTAAGAGAGAAACAAGAACATCTGACTCTTCCTTTTTTTCTCATAATAATCAGAACACAAAACTTAAGAGATGGAATCTTCTGCAGAGGTTGGATATGAAAGAGAGGAAAGCAAGGTAACTGAAGGGGGGGGGAATAAAAGAAAACATGAACAGCAGTCTTTAAAGTAAAAGTTATCACCTGAGCTTGCAGGACAGACCAGTGCATTGTTACCTGTTGTGAGGGGGTAGCACATGAAACTTGCCAGTCATAATAGGGTCCATGCTTTATCATTAACTATTGGAATATATTAGAGTGGATTCAAGGTCATTCATGTAATAACAACACTCACTGATACGGATTTTGTTATGCTTTTCTAGAGAAAGAGAAAGGTTTTGATCACATTAGAGCAAAGATTTTCATGAAGCTCTCTATTTACTTTGCTACCTTTGGTATGCTAGGTGTACAGATATTCTGGAGTGTGTGTGTGTGTGTGTGTGTGTGTGTGTGTATCTGTGTGTGTGTGTGTACATAAGAACCGTTGTCCTAGAAAACATACAAGGAAGTTAGGTGCTAAAATCTATGGGTTCTGCACTCCAGTCATTATGGTAGGGAGACTACAGCATTCTGGGACAGTCATTCAGAGTGCCAGGGATCAGCAAGTTTCCAAAATTTTTTAGGGTAGCAGAATAAATAATGGTTGAGGATCCCTGATGTCTTGGTTTTCACTTGACATTGGCCACTGACAAAATGTGTGTTCATCTGTAAGCCTTGTCTTTCTTAATTATAAGAGGTGTGCAAATTTTCTATACTTTTTTTAATTAAATGAGTTCTTAAATAGAATACACTCATATGTGCTTTAAAAGATAAATGTCCTTTAAATCTTAAAGTTTCCATTTTCTAAGTCAAACATAAATGTATATGTTTGTTCATACATTCCATCTATTCTCTCTATATATACTTGAGGTATTAACTAGAAACCTGAAGTTACATATATTTATAAACTTCAGATTTAAAAGAAGAAGGAATTATTAATACGCCTGTTATGATTACCAATTCTTGGGAGGTACTCCACCTAGATTCTGACATTTGGCCATGGTTGGTCATAGTACATTGAAGTAAAATATTGGTATATTGCACATAATAGTGGAATTGGTACACTGTATTAGAAATATACTATTGGAGCTGCTATTTAAATCATTAAGGACCTTATAAAATGGGCCCAATTTTCCTTTGTTTTCTGTGCACTCACACTGAATTCCACTGGGTTTTCTCTATCTGCTCCTTAGAAGAAGCTTCTTTTACTTGCATAGCATCTTATAAATATGCTGATTTTCTATCTGAGCTCTGCTTTCTTTCTTATTCCTTCCTACATACACATCTGGCCATCTTGCCATCATGTTTCAGATCTCACATCCACTGACTTTCTTGAACAAGTCGAAATCCTCACCATTTCCTTGTTCCCAGTTTTCTATTATATAACACTAACACTATGCTTCTTTCTTCTTTGCACTTAACACTGTAGGAAAATAGATATGTTTTACTACAATCATTGATTGTCTACCTCACTAGTCTATAATAAGTGTCATAAAGTCAAAGAGTAGGTTTTCCTTGTTCAGTACTATGTCCCCAGAGTGTCTTTTAGTGGTTAGTATGGGTAGGAGATCAGTGAAGGTTTGTGGAAAGGATGGCTTGGTCTTCTCCTCCACTGACTAAACTGGGGTTATCCAAAGCTACAGTGCTTAAGGAGCTGCTCACAACTCAGCTCATTCAGGCACATGAATCTATACATCCCAGTTGCAGGCTAGGTCAATGGGATCTAGCCATTCTGTGAGAAAGAGATCATTTTGATGAAACACAAACAGGCAAGATTTAAATGCCTGTAGAAAAAAAGAAATCAGAGGGCATTCTAGGTTGAAGGCAAAGAAAAAATGCATCATAAAATAGGGTCTGTAAAAAGTATGATCAGATGGTAATTCTTCAATTACTTTAATGAATGTAACAATTCAAATGATCTGATGTATGAGGGGAAGTGTATATAAAACTCATATTATGAAGAAACTTCCACAGATTTGTAAGATAATTGACACTGATTGAAATTTTTGTCTTAGCTGGTCATGTTGCTTGTAGCTTTTTCATAACTATGTTTGTGAAATCTTTCTGTACATGGTCTCACACATTTGACCTACAATAGTTCATTTAATCCTTGCATCAGTGTTTTGGGTTTCATAAGGGAGGGATCTGAAACTTATAGCAGTGATTTGACTTGATCTAGGTACTACCCATGTAAAAGAAAAGTAGAGCCATTAGTTGAAGACTTGCAGTATGCCTCCAAAACCCAGGCCCCCAGTTCAATATGCAGTTGTCAGAAGTCATTTCCATGAGAGGATCTGAGATTTCAGCACTTTGCTTCGCAGTTCAGGTTAGGGCCTCTGTACACTATTTGTTAACAGATTCATAACAGAATTCTGCTTCACCTCTGGGGGCATTGCAAATTTTGTTTAACAAACTTAAATTCAAAAATATCAGAGTTAACATAGTTTTTATTATTTTGCAAGCAGAAGAAAAGATGCAGCAGATACTACTGATGTAGGAGTATCTCTACCAATGCAGCTCTGTTGCCATCACTCATACCTATAAGTCCTATGGTTTGGGCCTATGATTTCTTTACCCATAAAAAGACCAGGTTCAACTGAATGGTCTCTGAGCTTCTATGCCATGCTCTTCCTGTGTTCTACTCTAAAGCCTCTTGGTATCAACACTGACTGGGTCTTTGCTACAGGGTCCAGCAGGCATTGATGAGCCTGCTTCATGCGGGTGTTCCTTCTTGGGCCATGCTGTATGCCTCTAAGCCTCTGCTTTCCTGCCCTGGCCTTTCACCTACACTAGAACATGTTTGTAGGAACTCGGCATGCACCAACTGAAAATTCCCTTTTATCATCTCTAAGATGATTTGGAGTGCAACTCATGAGATTTTCCCAAAGCTCCTGCAGGATTGAGAGTGAGCAAGGGACCCTGTGGTGGCTAAGTCAACATGTTCTTTATAGACATGCTTCCTTTCATTTTTAATTCTCTCTCTTCCTCATTACCCACAAATTACCTTTATATCCTCTGGTGTTTGGGTCATATAAGCTGAGAGAGATCCCTTTCCTCAACCTAGAAAAAATTACTCTATGAACCTCCTCCAGGTGGGGCTGAGATTTCTAGATCAATTCCTGGCAGTCTTTCCAGATTTTTTAGTCTTACATTTGAAAGTTACTAAAATAATTGTTGGATAACCTTTAAGAAGAATTACATGTTTTTTGGTACAATCAGGAAGGATTTAAAAAAAAAAAGTT
This sequence comes from Urocitellus parryii, assembly GCF_045843805.1. Classification (NCBI taxonomy): domain Eukaryota; kingdom Metazoa; phylum Chordata; class Mammalia; order Rodentia; family Sciuridae; genus Urocitellus; species Urocitellus parryii. Next base: position 28,670,067 of record NC_135543.1, read on the forward strand.
ATTTAAGGGATGATCCTAATAATCATCAGTCACTAGAAAGACATTTTTCTAAAATCAGTTTGGGAGGGATTATCAATTAAATAACTATTTCCAAAGCTTTTTGCAATCTTAGCATGACTTTTCAAAAGATCTAGTAAATTATGTATTCATGTTATTTTTCTTAAAGATTATCTTCCAGTAAACATACATGAGTCTTAAATTTCAGAGTAAATATTCAAAATCTAGGGGCAACTTGGGTGAGGTGGTAATGAAGTTTAAGTGGAGAATATCTGGAGAAAGGAGGGAATAGAGAAAGATTAAAGAGTCAGTAGGAAGAAGAAAGAGGCTAACATGATGCTGTTTGGGGTTCTAGGAGCCCTTAAGACCAGTTATTTTAATGGAAGCTTTATTGAGCATATTAAAGTGCTGTTATCTCCAAATACCAGCTAAGACCATCATTATAAGTAAGATCTCAAATATATAACACAGCAGCGAATCAGGAAAGTGGAAAAAGCATTTGACTTGCAAGACACTAGGTAAGTTCATGGACCTGTTTACTCATCCCTAAAATGAAGATGTTGAGTAGCTAAGTTCTTCTGACTGTCCAGCCTATGAGCCAGATGCTAGAAAATAAGAGTTTGCGAGCAGTTACCACTGCTGTCTCTGCTCCTTATGTTTTCAGATACCACAGAGCATTTTGGGTACTTGTAAAGCCTTGAGTTCCTAGATCAAATGGGATTATTCATTCTTGCAACTTGTGAGCTTTTTGAAATGTGAAATACAGAAAGAACAATGCTGAGCACAGAGTAAGTAAATACTTGTGAATTTCAGCTTTAAATATCTATAGTAAAATAAATCTTAAAAGGCTGCAGTCTAGGGTATTTTACAATTAACATGGGTAGAATTATTTAGTTATTGAGATAATTGGCCCAGTAAACAAAGATGACATAGTGAGTTATGAGAAGAAATACCGAATGCTTTAGTTGGCAATAAACTCCAAAAGAATGGAGAGTACCATCTGGAAGGCAAAGTGACCATTCTCCTGCAAGTTTTTCTTCTACTGCACAATATACTAGTCCCCACTTATCCACAGGGTCTACCTTCCAAGACCCTCAGGGAATGTCTGAAAACTTGGGCAGTAATGAATTGTATTTTTATGTGTTTTTCCTATGTATAATGTATTTTTCCTATGCATACTTAAGATAAACCTTAATTTATGTATTAGTTACATGAAGATATTAGTAATAGAAACTGATAATAAAATAGAAGAATGATAACACTGCATTATGTAAAATTGTTTAAAATTTATAAATTATTTGCTTCTGGTATTTTCCATTAAATACTCTTAGATTGTGGTTAACCACAGGTAATTTTTTGTTTGTTTGTTTGTTTGTTTGGTGGGGGGTACTGGGGATTGAACTGAGGGGCACTCAATCACTTATCCACATCCTCAGCCCTATTTTGTATTTTATATAAAGACAGGGTCTCACTGAGTTGCTTAGTGCCTCACTGTTGCTGAGGCTGGCTTTGAACTCATGATCCTCCTGTCTTAAATTCCAGGGCTTTTGGGATTATAGGTATTCATCACTGTGCCCTGTGACCACAGGTAACTTAAAGAGCAGAAAGCAAATAGTGTGTAAGAGAAGCACTAGTGAATTAATGATATTAAACAAATTTCATCAAGTGCTTATGAGGTTCTAGCACTATTATAGATGTATTTCATCTACAACCACTTTATATGGTCACTCTTACTGTTATCTGTTCTTAGATACAATAAACAGAAAAGTCAAGTGACTTGATCAAAGTTAACACAAGTTATCAACTGTGGGAGTTAAAGTTGAACCTAGACAATGTGGCTTTAAGATGGGTACACTCAACCAATATCCTAAACTGACTCTAAAATTGGGAAAATGGCATTTCTAAGTATACTTTAGTGAGAGGAACACATTCTTAGTTTATAACTGAACTTCGAGTCACTTTTTCAACCCCATCTTGTGTTACTCTCCAGCCCCACTCCATGTTTCAAGAAGCAAAAATTTTCTTTCACAAGAATGCATTTTTTGCTCTCAATCTACCTCTTCCCAAGACAGTGGTTTGTACTTATTTTGCCAAATCCAATTTTACCCATTCGTCCTTCAAGACCTGTCTGGACTCCCAATTCTTTCAATAAGTTTTCTCAGATTTTTTTAGCCTATACAGACCTCTCTCTCTACTAAATAGCTACCACATTTCCAGATCATTTTTCTTTTCAAAGTATCATCCAGGTTTCGATTTCTAGCAAGGTAAATATGAATCACTATAACCCCCACAAAATAAAAGCTCTTTGGAATCCATTTTCCCCTTTTTTATAAAGGTCCTTAAAACCAGAAAATGATGAAACCCCTGTATATCAGTCCCAACCATGAGAGGCCCACTTCTGCCTCTGTCCTGTAAAGAAGTGACTGTTATGGAATCCCAAGCACTTATGAAAGACCCTGGGTAATCATGGGCTTTTGGTCCTTCTGGCTTAGGAAGCTGGTTTTTGATGACTTGAGGAACTTGGACCAAAATTAGTTGGTGTTCTTTTCAACCCTAATGTTTGGTTACCTTTTTTCTTTCTTTCTTTCCTTCTTCTAAACTTTTCTCTATCCTTTTTTTTACTTTATGTTTTTTATTTTTTTTTATTTTCCTCATTTTTAATTATAGATTTTTTCCTGAGCAGCCAAATATCTTTATTCTTTCATTTTTAATCGTTTTCTATTTTTCGTTAATTTTCTTTTCTATTTTCTTTTTCATCACCCTTTATTTTTCTTATTATCTTTTTCTCACCTTTTTCTTCATTTTTTCCCATTTTCATTTTCATTAGTTTGTTAATATTTGTGGGTTTTTAAAATATTTTTTCTGGTATTTCTTTGGACACTATTGTAATGATATGCTCCTCAGGTGGACTTTGGTTCTAATTTTCTTGTGATTTGGACCAGATTCCCTCCAGCTTTTCCCAATCTTAAGCTGACCATGGGACATCTTTCCTCTGAGACCATCAATAAGTCCAACTCAGGGCTTGGCTTCTCAGCTATTACTGCTGAGCAGGAGATGAATTTTCAGTTGGTTCCTCAAGACTGTTGGCAAAGCTGACTTCATAAAAGTGAAGTTGGCACTGACAACAAGGTCCCCCAGGAAGATGAATTAATGTTGTCTGTGGGTTACAAGTGGGAAGATATCCAGTACTCACTGATGGGCCAGAAATAGAGTAAGGTAATGGCCACCCATCTGTTCTTGGGCTTCAATAGATCTGAGCTAGAGGGCTACACTCTCTCTCTGAAGATCTTGCCTTCAACTGGTTCCAGCAAGCTTTGGTCCTTTCCTATTCCACCAGGCACAACATTGGTTCTTTGCCAACATAAAGCAGCAGAATTTTAGTCATATTTTAGTTCATCTCGAAGAACCATCAGTGCAGCAAGGCAGAAAACCAGCAGCTTGAGAAGGAGCCACAAGTCAAGGCAGAAGGCAGCAGTATAGCCAAAGTACTTATCATTTTCCTACCTGGTCTGGATAGGAGGCATCTCCTGCATTGTTTTGTGTCCTTTATCTCTTTCCACCCACATCAGTGGTGTCCCAGGAGGGTCAAAATACCCCAAAGATCAAAATATTTCCAAAAGAAACCCCTGCACACTGGGCATTTCCTACAGGTACATGACGAGTAGAGTTTGTCCTATTGGCATGACTCTAACAACAACCATGGCTGGCAGAGGGCCACTGGAAATTTCTTTACCTTCATCTGCAGACACCTGTGTTTTGGGTAAGCCAGAAATAACTAGCATGAAACTGAAAACAGTGTAGAAATTTTCAAATTCAAACATGGTGTACAGCCAAGGTTACAACAAAAACAAGAAAGAATGTAGAAAGGTGAAGCCAAGTTCCTTAAACTTTAAACAAAACACGAAGATCATGAATACCATGGAGCCCAGTGAGGTGGTGCAAGCTTCCATGACCACTCTGGGCATATCACCCTGATGTGTTCATCAGATTTTATAGTTCAAGGATTTTTTTTAATCATGTGAACATGACCAATGTTTCAACTCAATCGCTAGGCCCCCGCCACTTCCTTGTGAATGGAAGTCATGATGCTGAAAGTTCCAACCATGGCTTGGTTTTTCCGCTGACTAGCCTCATTTAGGTGCTTATTAACAGTCACATCATTGGAACCAAATACATTGCTACCACGTAGGATATTCCCAGGGATTAAGAGCTTTGTATTCAGACTCAAGGTTGAGGACCATGTGTTAAAGCAAAGTTGCACCTGATACAATGTCGCTCAGGAAATAAGAAGGGTTTTAGGAGCTCTGTGGTAGGAATTAATATAGAGACTAAATGTACATATACAACCTATATGTATATATATATTTCTGATTATATTGTAGCATAAACTCTAACAACAATAATTATTAAAAGTGTTTACAAAGTGATATTTAAAAGGAATTATTAAAAGTTGTTTAGAAGGGACTCTGTTGTGAGGTAGAAATGCAAAAATTATATATCACATTTCTACATAAATTTTCTTAACATTTTTGGAAGAACCAATGGGAACTCCTTGTTGCTACTGACCATAATAGATAAGAAAGCCCGACTAACCAGACTGTTGGGACCACAGGGAAGTGGTATAGTGAGTGTCACCCAAAGTATCTTAGAAAGTTATTTAGCTGCACAGTTTTTCACTTCATATTTTCAGAAAGAGGCCCCTCAACTGTGGGATTGATTTATTTGTTTACTCACTGGTTTCTTATATAATAGCATGGAAGAGTGACTCTAAGAAGCCTAACTCAAGTATGAACCATTCAACTTCATTTTCAGGGGCTGTTCCACAGTGAACACCAAGAGGTTGAGTTGGAAAAAAATATATCTTAAAGGGTATCTGATTATCTGCTGCTGCATAACAGAAACACAACTTGGTAGCTCAAAAGAACCTCTCATTTCTTGTGGTTCTGTGACTTGACTGCCCTCAGTGGTGAGGCTCTTGCTTGGGATTAATCACACAGTTGTGCTTAAATAGTGGTTTGGCCTGGCATTCTGTGAAGGATGAGAGCAGCCAAGATGGCTCACTTGCAGGGCTGTCAGTTGATCCTGGCTGTGAGCTGGAAGCTTAGCTGGACTAACTAGAGAGCTTGCATGTAGCTTCTCTTGGCTAGGAAGAGAGTCAAAGAGTTATTTCCAAGATACTCAGATTTAAACTATAAGATTTCTTGTAATGTGCTGTTAGACACTTCATATCAAATCTTCATTTCTACCACATTCTATTGGCTAATTCAAGTCTCTAAGGCCACCATACATTTAAATGGATGGGAATTAGAAGTCTCTGATGTGAGGAAGAGTATATAGGTACAGAGAGGGAAGAAAATGATAGTGGCCATCTTTTATCATCTACTAGAAAGTTTAAAACCATTTTTGAATAACTTTTTCTCCATTCATTGATTTGAGTGGTCATTTCTAGTCACCTATAGTGTAGGTTCATGAATAATAATAGTAATATTAACATTGCCAAAAATAAAATAATCATTTTGACTTCATGGGGATTATATCCAAGTACAGAAGACATAAAAAATAACTTGTGTCACAGTATGATGAATGCTATGAAAACAGGTAAAATGGGTTAAAGGAGAGAGAGTAATGGAGTTTTAATTAAGAGACAGTTATCAAGAAGGCTATTCTTCTAACCCTTCTCCCCTATCTAGACTTCGTCTATTCCTCCCATGCTCCCTCTTCCTACCCCACTATGAATCAGCCTCCTTATATCAAAGAAAATATTCAGCATTTGTTTTTTCTGGATGGAGAGGGCATGGGGTTATAAATGATGGTGGTACATGATGATCATTATTATTCAAAGTACATGTGTGAAGACACGAACTGGTGTGAATATACTTTGTATACAACCAGAGATATAAAAAATTGTGCTCTATATGTGTAAAAAGAATTGTAATGCATTCCACTGTCATATATAAATAAATATAAAAGTAAAAATAAAGTCAGGATTGCTCATCTAGTTAGGTAATTTTGTTCTCCACATATTTAAATAAATAAAATTAAGAAAATGAGGATTTGATAGTTGAAGAGTAAATGTAAACATCAGTGTTAAAAAGAAAGGGGGACTGGGGTTGTGGCTCAGCAGTAGAGCACTTTCCTAGTACATGCGAGGCCCTGGGTTCAATCCTTAGCACCACATAAAAATAAATAAATAAAATAAAGTTTTTTTTTTTTTTTTAAAAAAAAAGAAGGCTGTTCTTGAAGGCAAAATTAGAGTTGAACCATGATTGAAGTAAGGGAGTTAGTTGTGCTCTTGTCTGGGAATGTGCCATGGCTGGAGATGGAGGGATGCACTTGGCAGAACATCAGGGAAACCAACATGATTGGAGTGGAAGAAGCGGGAGAATAAGGTTAGAAATTAGTTTGGGGAGTTTGGCAGGAGTCAGTAGTTTCTCCTGATCCATGGGGACAAATATATTCTGATTTTGATTGTATTTTAATTTTGATAAGAAACTATTGAAAGAGGAGAACCATGATCTGATTTATGATTAATGTGATTCAATGCATATGCTGTGTACAGAATGGACTATGAGACTAGGGACGGGAGAGCCTGCATCAGGGACAAGAATTGAAGCAAAGATACCATTTAGGAGGTTTGCAGTGGCCCAGGCAATAGTTGATGGTGGTTTGGCCTACAATATTGAAAAAAACAACACTTCCAAAGATTATATTCAATTATATCTTAAAGTTAGAGCTAAAATAATTCATTAACAGCTTGGTTTGAAGAGGTATGTCAAAGATGACTCCAAAATTTTGGCATTAACAACAAATGGTGAATTTTTTTTTTCTGAGACTGAGAATTATTGAGGGGGAAAAAACATGTTTGGAAGGATGAAATCAATAAATCCCTTTAAAAAATTGACATAAAATGAAATGCACAAATTTTTAGTGCAAAATGACTGAATTTTGAAATTGCAAACATTTATGAACCCTAAACTCCTAGGAATCATTGAACATGACCACATGCCCATCACTCTAAATATTTTCCTCACTCCCCTTTCCTGTCCATCCAATCCTCACCTCAGAACCAACTACTCTTGATTTTTTTTTCCTCCATTAGAAGCTCTTTTTGCCTGTTCAAGAATTGTATCTAAATAGAATTGTGAGATTCACTTAGGAGGAGGCGAGTGATTTTTGGAAATGATAAATTCAACATCTTTGTCAGATATTCACTTGAGGAAGATGCCATGCAAGCAGTATCAACTAATGATGGCCTATAAGGGGCCTCATTGACTCAGGAATAGATGAGGCAGGTGTAAGTGAGGAAGTAGGTGAGGAGGTCTGGAGGTGAGTTTTGGGCTTGTTTTTTAGAGCTGGTACTTTAAAACTAGCAGAATATTTGGGAAACAACATCAGAATGACAACGCGACTTATTTTTTCAGAAGTCCATTTTAAGTGGAGCAAAAAATTGAGCAAGATTTTCAATCACAGGTCCTACAAAGAATCAAGGAGACTGATTCATATCAGTCAACATCAGTAGATCAACAGAAGATAGTGTGGGGGATTCTGCCTGCGCCTTTCTGTTGTAGGGTTGATTTGACAATTTCAGAGAAGTGGTGGTGAACCAAACCCAGCTCATGGAACTTTCAAGGTGAGCTCGTAAAAACCTTGTGAGGGGCTGAAGTTAGGCATTGCGATTGTCATGAGGGAGAAATTTCAATTTTTAATCACGTGCCTTGCGTGATAGAGTGGATAAGTGACTCAGAAGAAGAGATGGCTATTATTTATTGCAGTTTGTGGGTGGTCTGTCTGCTTGGCAGGCTCAGCCTGACTAAAGCCCTGAAAATAAGCCAGAGGAAAGTTTTGTTTTTTTTTTTTTCTTTTTTCTCTCTCTCTTTTCAGAAGAAATGGGAGAGTGGGTCCTAATCCTGGAACTGACATCATAGGGACTCACAACTCTCCTTTTTTTCTCTTAAGATAGAAAACACCATAGAAAACCCATTTAAGAATATATTACCTAATACACAGATGCCAACGCAGAGGGATTTGATGAGGACTGGAAAACTCTCCAGGCCAAAATATCTCCTCCTCCTGGAAATCTGTTGTTTTATTTTGGAGTGTGAAGACCTTGGGGATTCTGAGTCTCTGCTGCCTCTGTAAATACCTTGGAGAGGGAAAGAATATTAAACTTATCAGCTAGGGATTTATGTCTCCTATCCAAGGGCAGGGCCCTGTGGGAACAGAATCCAAAAGAGAGATGACCATGCTGAAAGGGGGAAAGAGTCTTGAGGTTGGGGGTGGTGTGTGCAGGGAGCACTCCAGAGAAATCCTATTGATTTCAGCATTTCTCCAAGGTCTGCTTCTGTCCATATCATTGCACTGGGATCTCCTTCTGCGACTATTGGCTTATCTTCTCCTCCCCCTCCTCCTCCTCCTCCTCCTCCTCCTCCTCTCCGATGTGCAGCAGACTCTGCCTTGGAGCCATTATCTGAAGCCCTTGTGCAAACTCATCCATCAGGAAGCATCCCTTTCTCTCTCCTGCCCTCTCTCTGTCCTCTTGGCTTGCCTTCTTTCTGCTTCATTTAGAAATGTTGACAAGGCATTGTTCGCTGCTGACTAGTTTGGTTTTTAAGTTTAGTTATTAGGTGGCTTTTTGTTGTTATTGTTGTTTTCCACAGTGCTGGATCTTAATAGCTGCTTGAACTGCAAATAATGAAAAAAAGCAAACAACTAGAAAAATGGGAATGTGGAGGGGTAATATTTCCCAAAGAATGACACCTGAGCCGGCAGAGCAGGGGACATTTTAGTAACTTGGGTTGCAGAGGAGATAACTGTTAAATGAGGAAGGAATTCCATTAGTTGCAATGGGGAATTAGGGAGTTTATGTGTCTTCTATTTTTAGTGGAGGAAACTGAGAGGCACTAATAGCACTGACATGCTGCATGTTGGAGGTATTCATTGGCCGAGTGGAGAGAATTGTTTAAGTGAGGAATGATGTTGTAAAAGGAGGATAAAGTACTTGGTGTGCAGTGGAAGGGTGTTTGGGCTCAGGGGAGAAAAGTGATGAGTTTATAAAGATGATGTTGATGGGAGTAATACCTCACATCTGAAGCATTTCCTCATTTGACTATGGTTAGAGACAAATCAGTGAATACAGAGAGTGAAAGGAAGTCTTAACCAGTTTAAGAATCGTGTTTCTACTCAGCTTTCTCCTCCAGAACTTTTTTATGATCATGAATAATAAACTCGTGGGATTTCAAAAGACATATTTCAGAGGAACCATGCATTTCATATATATCAAAGGAGAAATGCTCATAATTTAGACTTGTGATCTGAGTTGAATAATTAGACGAGCAAGAAGCACCTACGCACACATCCATTTACTAATCATTCTTCCTCAGATGTAAAACCCACCAGTTTTCTTCTACCTGGCATGAGACAGAGAATAGCTTTCCTTAGCTGTACCAAATAATCTTGGTAGATTTTGAATTGTTCCAAATCCAGAACTGGGAAGCCAAGCCATGATCTACAGATTAAGTAAGGACAGTGGTGAGACATCTTTTAAATATTTACAGCTGCTTTAAGACAGGCTCATGGTCACCATGGTAACCCCAGTTATGGACAGATCTGATCCCCCAATTTAACTCTGCAAATAGAATCCCTGGAAACCTTGAGATGGAGTAATGTTGTCTTAATGAGGCATCAAGGTGTCTACAGCATCTATAGTAAGATCCTTACTAATCCTTTCCTCCATGAATTTCTACGAAATTCAAGACTGCTATATGATTTCCATTTGTGCAGGAACCTACCCCAGCCTGGCTAATTAAGTCCAGTGATACCTTAGAACATCTGGCTGAAATGAAGAACCTGAGGATCCAGGGAGATGCATATTCTGGAAAACAGATTCTGATGGGACATAACAGAAAAAGGCTGAGAATTCCCAGACCAACAAATTTGGGGAATATTTTATATTATGAAATTGCATGCCAACTTGAGTGCCTTGAACATTTATGCAATTTTAAGTCATTATATTTCCATTCATCTATTGTAATCTTTCCTGAAGGAAAGAAGGAGGGGCAGTTGGTGGGGGAAATCCCTCATTTAACATTAATTTGTGTAAAAAAATTCAATTTTAAATGTCTAGAAAAATTGAATTAAATTGAGAAAGGTCGTAAGAGTTTATCAGTTGAGGTCGTTGAGACAGCAGTAAAGAAAGTAGTTAGGAGACTGATTTTATATTAGCTGGCAAGCCAGCCAGGTCACTCTATTAAAATCCAAGAAAACCTGCTTTGCAGTGCTGCTCAATGTGACAATTAAATGTAATATGTAATTTCTTCCACTACCCATTACACTGATGGGCCAAGATAGCTACTCAAAGTGAAAGCTTCAGGGACAATTAATGTAGCATAGTGCAGCATGCATGTAGCAGGGCCATGTGGTTTGTTTCATTACAGCATATTAGTCCCTGCTATTTTCCTCTCCTTGGTGGCCAAGTATTAACTTTCAGCCATAAGCTCAGCCCTAGTATATTTATCCAATGTTGTTTATCATTGATGCATAATTAGCCCTTCTGCCCGATTCTCCTATTTCCTAACAATGATAGGCCATCTAGTCATTCAGACAACAAGAATATCATGCACAGGGTTATTTGACTTGGATTTTTATAGTCACATATGCATTTATTTTTATTCTCAAGCAAACCCCTGTGCTTGCTTATTGAAGGCATCTTTGCAAATGGTCCAGTGGTTTGACAAGGTCCACTGGTTTAATGTGGAATCAAGAGGTCTTGTGTCTATTTTCAGCTGTGTGGCACAATACCTGTTGCATGTGGAAGCAGTCACCTCTTCTCCACCCATGACTTTAATTTGCTGTTTCTAAGAAAGGTTTCCCTAACTAATTTCTAAAGGCTTTTCTAAATAAGCAACTGTGTCTTTGTGTCCAATAGATAAAAATAAAATCAACTAGAGTCATTCAGTTTTGAAACTTTTGAAACTGCAAAACTCCAATCCCCTCTTTTTTTTTTTTTTGCAGTTTTGTGGATTAAACTCAGGGCCATGCCAAAAGTAAATAAATAAATACAATGCAAATGAACTTCTAACCTGGACCTGGTAATAGGAGATATGGGACTGTCTTAACGGAAATATAGTTCTATTTATGAACTCATCTGTGTGATAGCATTAAGCAAGAGGAAATTATTTCCTACAAAAATTATAGATGATAGGTTATCATCCAAGGAACACAAAAAGCTATTAAAATCAATGCAAAAGCATTATCACCACAACTAAAAAAGAGGCAGAAATATAGTTATTGGTTGTAAAGAAAGAAAAGAATCAATAATATATTTATTAGAAAATGTTCAGAGTTTCGTAATGATTTTAAATGTGAACTATACCTGGGAAAGACTGTGTGTGACTATTTTTATTAAGTAGCTTCACTATCTTGGGAGAGATGAGTGCGTTTGAAACACGGGGCAAATTTCTGTCCCCTAAAATTGTTGGAAGAGACAGACGGGGTGAAGACAATGACAACTTACTAGAGCAGAAACTCCTAAGCCAATACTTCCCTAGGAAGCACAGTCAGGGCATGAAGTCTGAGTTATAACTGAAGAGTTGCTGGAGGCTCAGTGTGGATGAGTCTGAAAGACAGAAACCCCGAAGGACACAGGTGGGGGTGGGTGTCCCCACACTTTTCTGATCTTTTTTGCTTCTAGGAGCTTTCCTAGGTCATCATAGTGAAGTCTGGAGAAAACTCCCCTTGTGATTCTGGCAAGGGTAAGGGAAAGTAACCATTTTTAAATATACCAGAGCATTCTGTGAAGTTCACCCTGAGAAACACCTCCTTCCCTCTATACCTCATCTCAACTTTATTTAGTTTGTCTTGCCCATTATATCATACACACCAACTATAAAGAAAAAAAAAATTACAAGGCACGAAAGGTGAGTATCCCCAAAACTCATTCATACTAAAAATACTTTAGAGAAAGTAGGGATGGAAGAAACTTACCCCAACATGACAAAGGCTACATAAAGGCTATAGAGACAAATCCAAAGCCCACATCAAATGAAAGGAGAAAAACTGAAAGCATTTCCTTTAAAATCAGGAAGAAGGCGAGGGTGTCCATTCTCATTTCTCTTATTCAGGGCAGTTCTTGAAACTTTAGCCAGAACAATTAGGCAAGAGAAGGAAATTAAAGGGATACAAATAGGAAAAAAAGAAGTCAAATTATCTCTGTTTGCTGATGACATGATTCTGGATCTAGATGATTCTTCCCCCTCCCCCCCCCCGCAAAAAAACTCTACCAGAAGACTTCTACAGCTGATGAATGAATTCATCAAAATAGCAAGATACAAGATCAGTAGAGTTCCTGTATTTCCAAAAGTGATCTTTCAGAGCAAGAAATCAGGAAAACCATTCCATTCACAATAGTCTCAGAAAAATAAAATAAAATGAATACTTTGAAATTAATCTAACCACAGAGGTGAAAGACCTGGACAAGTAGAAAGTATAGAACACGGAAGGTGGAAAGAACTCACATGCTCTTAGATAGGCAGAATTAATATTGTCACAATGACTGTACCACCAAAAGCAATATACATATTCAATTCAATCCCCAACAATATACCAAAGGGTATTCTTTACAGAACTAGTAAAAAAAAGTGCTAACATTTATTTGGAAGAATAAGACACCTCAAATAGACAAAGCAATCCTGACTAAGAAAAGTGATTCAGGAATCATCACAATATCTGATCTCAAGTTATACTACAGAGCTATAATAACAATAACTGTATAGTATTGGGATCAAAATAAACATGAAGACCAATCAATATAAGACAGAGAGGCAAACCTACATATTACAGTGTTCTAATACTTGACAACAATGCCAAAAATATATGTTGAAGAAAAGATAGCCTTTTTAGCAAATGGTGCTAGGAAAACTGGATATTAATATGTAGAGGAATGAAACTAGATCTCCATCTCTCACCCTGAACAAAAGTCAAATCAAAATGGAAATATGGGGTTCACGTTGTGGTTCAGTGGTAGAACGCTTGCCTAGCATGTGTGAGGCACTGGGTTCGATCCCTGGTACCATATAAAAGTAAAAAAAGTAAATAAAGGTATCATGTCCATCTACAACTAAAAAAAATATTTTAAAAAAATGGATCGAAGAGTTGGAAATTAGACCAGAAATTTTGCAACTACTACGAGAAAACATAGAGTGAATGCTCCATCACATTGGTAACGGCACTGACTTCCTTAACAAGACTCCTAATGCTCACAAAATAAATCCAAGATTCAATAATTTGGGATGCCATCAAATTAAAAAGCCTCTGCACAGCAAAAGAAACAATTAAGAATGTTAAGAGAGAGTCTAAAGAATGGGAGAAAATCTTTGCCAGCTGCTTCTTTGACAGGGGATTAATATCCAGAATATATAACAAGCTCAAAATACTTAACACCCAAAAAAGAAAATAACTCAATGAATGAATGGGGGAAAGAACTAAACAGACATTTCTCAAAAGAAGCAAAACAGATGGCCAACAAATATGTGAAAAAAATCTTTGTAATTTCTAGAAATCAGAGAAATGCATATCAAAACTACACTAAAATTTCATTTCACTCCAGTCAGAATATCAGTTATCAAGAAATGAAATAATAATAAATGTTGGTGAGGATGTGGGGGAAAAGATACACTTACATCTTGTTAGTGGGATTGCATATTATTGCAACCACTATGAAAAGCAGTTTAGAGATTCCTTGAAAAACTAGGATTGGAACCACCATACAACTCAGCTATCCCACTCCTTGGTATTTATACAAAAGAACTAAAATCAGAATACTATAATGATACAGTCACTTTAATATTTATAACAGCCCAGTTCACAATAGACAAATTTATGAAATCAGCCCAGTTGTCTGTTAATAGATGAGTAGATCAAGGAATGTGGTATATATACACAATGGAGTTTACTCAGCCATAAATAAGAATAAAATTGTGGCATTTGCTAGTAAATATATGGAAATAGAGAACATGATGCTAAGTGAAATAAGCCAGACTCAGAAAATCACGGGTTGAATGTTTTCTCTCAACTGTGGAAGGTAGAATAAAATAAGAAAAAGAAAGGCAGGGTGGATTGGATATCATAAATATGTAGGAAGATCACTGGAGTAGAAGAAGGAGATTGAAAGGAAGGGAGGAAGGATGAGAAAGAAGGGGAAACGCAAATGGGTTTAACAAAATAATGTTATATTCATATAAAAATATACCTAGAGAATTTTACCTTTATGTGTGTGGGTAAAGCACCAATCAAGGCAGGATAATGAATGAGTTAGGGAAGGATTAGTGGGGTGGTGGGAATGGGAAAGAACAGAGTCTGAAATGAAATAGGTCAGATTCCATGCACATATAATTTTTGGAGGATGAACCCAGCTACTATGTACAACTATAATACTCTTAAAAAATAAAAACAAAAACAAAAACTCGAAACAACAAAAATTAAAACACAGTTTGAAGAGTAAAGCAGACAATGGAAGTCGATTCAGGTAATGAAAAGTACGTTGCCATTATCAATCAGAACATGATTTTAAAAGAATTATGGCTAGTGTACCAAGGGTTCTATTGGATAAAATAGATAGCATGCAAGCACTGATGAACAATGTAAATGCAAAGAAATTCTAAGAAGGAATCAAAAGGAACAAAAAGCACCAAAAAAGAAATAAAGTATACCTTTGAAGTGCTTATTAGTAGACTGGACATAGATAAATTAAAAAAAAATTCTGAACTTGAGGACATATCAAAAGAAATTTCCAAAGCAAAAATGCACACTTTTTTCTTCTTAATTGAACTAGCAGATAAGTTTGTTCAAAATAGTAATAGCAACAATGTCTCTGATATACATGCACTCATATCTATGTGATATATTTATATACACATAGATATATTGCTATATATCTGTATAGGTATATAAGTAAAATGAATGATAGCAATGATATGATGGATAGTAGGGAAATAAGGAATATTTTGATATTATAAAGTACTTGAACTCTGTGAAGTGATATAGTGCTGTTTGAAAGTAGACTTAGATAAGTTGTAAATATATTTTACAAATTGTAGTAAATAAAGAAGTATAACTTAGACGCCAAGAAGTGAGAGAAAATACAATCATCTAACATACTCCATATCACTGTGTTCATCTACTTTTTATGGCTGTGACCAAAATATGGATGAGAAAAACTTAAATTATGAAAAGTTTATGTGAATCTCATGGTTTCAGAAGTTGAGTCTACTGTCTTAGATAGCCCCATTGCTCTGGTCCTTTGGTGAGGCAGAACATCATGGTGGAAAATCAGGGTGGAGAAAAGCTGCTTAGTTCATGGCAGCCAGAAATGAGAGAGAGAGAGAGAGAGAGAGAGAGAGAGAGAGAGAGAGAGAGAGAGAGAGAGAGAAGAGAGAAAGCACACTTATGCCAAAGATAAAATATAAACTCCAAATGCACACTCCCACTAAACTACTTCTTCCAGCCACATACTATCTGCCTACAGTTATCATCCAGTGAAAAAGTTCTTTCAAACTACCTATCAAGTGGATCTATCAGATAATTAGGTTACAGCTCTCATAATCTAATTATTTCATCTATAAACATTCCTGCATTTTTTTTATCATTTGAGTTTATTGGGGGAACGCCTCATATCCAAACCACAGCAGTCATAAAACACATTGAAAGAGTGGAAGACAAAATAAGAACAAAGGATGAGAGCAATAAATAGAAAATGTTAATGAATACATTATCAATTTAACTATTGCAATAATTACTTTAAATTCTGATGTCCTTGTTATGGGGCAGGCTACTCAGAAAATATACCAGGTGCATTTTATCTGAATTGGAGAGTCTTTATTTAGCTGGCAGGCCACTGCTCCCTGAAGGACCTGTAAATGTCTCTGCAAGGAACATCCCTGAACCTGAGCATTTCAGGATCTTTAAAGGAAAAAACTGCATCCAGGTTGGCATAGAAGCAAGCAAGCGAGCAGGGTTATAGAAGCTGAATTGAGACATTAGCAAAAAAAAAAAAAAAAAATGCAATGGGTACATTGGTTTTTTTCCATGGGATTTTCCACAACCATAAGCAGAAGAGAAGTGGGTCAAAATGACCCTAGTTGAGTACAAGGTAAAGGATGGTTACTAAAGTCTAGATAATCAATCTCTGATAGGGTACATTGTCCAAGGAAAATGGGAATCAAAGAGAGAACAATTTTACACTGCATAAGAATTGCCATTTTGTGTTGCCAAACATGCTATGCTAAGCAACTACTGACAAGTACAGAGGTGGAGTATTCCCATGGGAGAAGCATTTCTTATGTGACATGGAGTTTCAGGGTAAAATTGAGTCTCTTTGGTCATTGTCCATATAGCCTGGCCCATAACAATTCTAATTTATCAGTTAAAAGACACAGATTTTTAGAGTGGATAAAAAAAAAAAAACTTAGATCATCTAACTATATTTTGTCTATAATCTTTACATATAAAGATTTATGTTACAGTTTGAATATGAGGTGTTCTTCAACATCTCCTTTTAATTTTAATTAAAGTTAATTTAATTTTAATTCTCTTTCTCTGTTTCCTGGATGACATGAGGTGAGTGATTTTCCTCCTTCATGCTCTGTTACCATGTTGTTCTGCCAAACCTCAGACCCAAAGCAATGGAGTTAGTTGTTCATGGACTGAATCTTTGAATTCATGGACTAAAAATAAGTTTTTCTAAGTTGTTGTGGTCAGGTATTTGATTCCCAACAATGGAAAGGTGACTAAACCAATACACATAGATTAATAACAAGTAGAGAAATATGCTATGCTAGCAGTCCAAAGCTCAGATGGAACATTTAGCAAGGTAGATCACATCCTGGCCCATCAAACACACCTTAACAAATTTAGGGGGATAGAAATCACACAGCGTATCATATGAGACCACAACGGAGTTAAGCTTGAAATTAAAAATTCCAAAATAGTTGCAAATTAAGCAGGCTACTTCTAAATAACAAATGGTCCAAATAAGAAATATTGAAGTAAAATTTTTAAAAATAAATGAAAATGAAGAAAATTTATCAAAATTTGCGGTATGCAGTGAAAGGAGTCCTTAGAGGAAAATTTATAGCACTGAATGCATATATTAGAAAAAAGCAAAGATATAAAATCAGTAATTTATATTTGTACCTTAGAAAACTAGAAAAAAAAGGAAAACTAATTCAAGGCACACAGCTTATAAGAGATAATAAAAATTATGGTAGAAAGAAATGAAAGTGGAAACAGAAAATCAACAAAACCAAATCTCATTCTTTGAATCAATAAAACCAATAAGCCTCTAGGCAGGCTAAATAAGAAAAGAGAGAAAATATGAATTATTCATTGTAGAAATGAAAGAAGGACCATCACTGCAGATTTCATGGACATTAAAAGGATAATAAATGAATATTATGAACAAACCCTATGCCTATGTATTTGACAGTGTAAATGAAATGGTTCAGTTCTTTGAAAGACACCGCTTGCCAAACCTTATGCAAGAAGAAAGAGATAATCTCCATAAAACAATATCCATGAAAGAAAATGAATCAACAATAATTTTCTAAAACAGAAATCATCAGCCCCAGATGAGTTTGCTGTTGAATTCTGCCAAACATTTAAGAAAATGATTGTACCAATTCTCTATAATCTCTTCCACAAGATACAAAAGGGATATTTTGTTATTGTGCAAAGAGCAGTACCCTAAAATCAACACAAGCTATGAAATTCTGATGAACTAAATCAAAGAGCTACATAAATGGAAAAAAATATTTTACATTCATTGATAGAAAGTTCCAACATTATTGAGATGCCAATTCTTCTCAACACAAAAGCTATGCTTCACCAAGGAAGCATAAAGATGGCAAATAAGAAAAAGAAATACACTTAACATCTATATTATTAATAAATAGTAAATCAAAACATTAATGAGATAATATTATGTACTTATTAGAATACACAAATTTTAAAACACTGACAACACAAACACACATTCACAAACTGTTAAGAATGTGGAACAATAATTTCATTTTTGTATGTGGGAATAAAAATGGTACCATAACTTTAGAAATTTGTCTCCAAACTAAGCATAATCTTACAATATGAAACAGCAATTGTGCTCCTTGGTATTTACCCAAAGGAGTTGAAAACTTATGTTCACATAAAAACCTGCACATGGATGTTTATGGCAGTTTAGTTCATAATTGCCACAACCTGAAAACAACCAAGATGTCCTTAAGAAGGAAAACAGAGAGATTAGCTGTGGATTAACCAGAAAATGGGATATTATGCAGTGCTAAAAGTAAATGCACTATCCAACAATGAAAAGATGTCCAAGAAACTTAAATGAATATTACTAAGTGAAAGGAGCCAATTTGAAAAGGCTACATACTGCATGATTCTAATTGTATGACATTCTGGAAAAGGCCCAGCTATAGAGGCAGTATAGAATCAAGGGTTGTTAGGGGTTAAGAGAAGATGAAGAGATTAGTAGGAGGAACAGAGAGTTTATTTTACTGTAGTGAAACTACTCTGCATGACACTATAATGCTAGATACATATCATTGCCTGTTTATCAAATCCCATAGAATATACTTGCCAACAGTGAACTATGATGTAAACTATGGTCTTTGGGTAATGGTAATAAGTCAGTGTGGGTTCATCAGTTGTAAGAAATGTACTTCTCTGACAGTTACTTTTTATAGTGGACAAAGCTGTGCATGATGTTAGTTAGCTTTCTGTCACTGACAAAATACCTGTTAAAATCAACTTATAGGAGGAAATATTTATTTTGGCTCATTCAGTCCATAGTTGACTGGCTCCATTACTCTGGGCCGGGGTTGAGGCAAAGCATCATGAAGGAGAGGGTGTGGTGGAGCAGAGCTGCTCATCTCACAGTGACTAGAAAGCAGAAATGGAGAGGAAGGGATCAGGGACAAGACATAGTCCCCAAGAGCACACTCCCAAGGACCAACTCCCTTCCACTAGGCTTCACTTCCTGTAGTTTCCACCACCTCCCAATAGTCTATCAATTGATAAGTCAATTTATGAGTTTAATACTATTGTGGTCCAATCACTTTCCAAATACTCTAACTCTGAGGAGTGCTGCATTGGGGACCAAGCCTTCAACACACAAGTCTTTGGGGGTATATATCAGACTCAAATTGTAACACACACCCTTTTCCAGGGAAGGAAGTGTGTGAGATTTTTGCTCAAAGATTTGTGAATCTAAAACTTCTCTAGAAAATAAAGTTTATTTAAAAACATGGTCAAAGGTAGAAGAAGTGTTAAGAAAACATTAAAAAATAGAAATCATCCATGATGTAATAAAACTTAGTAAATTTTTCAGTAATTAAGACTGGTGATGATGGAAAGATAGATGAAAAATGTAGTGGATGAAACAGAGTGGTAAAAAACAGCCCACATATAAATGCACTTACAACATGGAACTCTTACAACAAAACTATAAAACCAAAGGAAAGACATTCTTTCCATAAATAGTGTTCATTCCACTAGACAGTGGTAACAAATAAAAAAATGCAGACTGAAAGGTTACTATATATTAATGAAACATAATTTCCAATAGAGTATTGGAAAATGAAATGAGAAAGGCAAACAAAGCCTTTGTAAGATAATATATGAAAATAAACTTATTAACTTGTGATAAATAAAGATTTCTTGAACAGCTCACATAAAACGCAAATTATAGGTAAGAGATCACCAATATAAACTGAATTTTAGTTGAGAATGTTTAATCTTTTTTTAATCTTTTTTGGAACTGGGGGGTTGAACCCAGGGATTTGCAAATGCAAAGCATACACTTTGCCACTGAGCTACAACCCAGCCTGAGAACTTTTAATCTTTGAAAGAAAGTTTAAGAGAATATAAAAAAGTCAAAGGATCAAGAGTTATTTTAGAACACGTGCCTACAAACTATTTAAAGAAGTCCCTTCAATCAAAAAGGCAAAGACAGAAAATCCAGAAAACAACTAGGCAAGAAAATCAAGCACTACACAAGAAAAAGGTAAATAAGTGAGTAATGAACATATGACACAGTGCTCTATGCATTAGTCATCAGAAAAATACAATTAGAAGTATGATGAGGCATCACTACCATACCTACCTAGATGACTTGTGGAAGGTCAATTGTTACATTCATTCTGAAAAAAAAAAGTTGAAATTTCTACTAAATCTAAACATATTCATGTCTGTTATGACCCAGCAACTTTTCTGTTGGAAAAGGAACAGAAAAGTGTGGCCAGGCATAAGACAGACAGGTACAAGATTATTCGTACTAGCACAATGTTTAATAACCCCAAATGTGAAGCATTTCTAATGTTTAGCAAGAACATAGTGGATAAATAAATATGACATATTTATAACTGATTTCTAAACAGAATTGAAAATGAACAGATATGGCTGTGTGCAAAAAAGGGTGACTCTCATATCTATCTGCTTTTAAAAATAGGAAAAATGGATGTATGCTGTTCTAAATCAGGACAGAGATTAATTCCATTGAGGTGGGAGAAGCTGTGATTGGGAGAGACCAGGAAATGAGCTGTGCATGTTTGATCATATTCAATTTCTTGATCCACTTTGTGATGACACACTGAGCCATTTATAAATTGTGCTTTTGTCTCTGGGTATTATACTTCAACCAAAATGTCAAACATGTAAAGCAAACCAAGTTTCTAAAAGTTTGTTACTTGCTCAGTTAGTATTGGCCACAACTAATGGACTACCAAATATTTTATTTTATCAGCATTATTTTACCAAAATCATTAAACTATCAGGAATCTTGTTAGTATCAATATTTCATTTGAAAAACAAAGGATTTATGAATTTATGTTCTATAGTCTGTAACTCCTTCTATATAAACTCCTAGCAGGGAGAAAGAGGAAGATCAGGAATTTTGCTCTATTCATGGCTTTTTCTTTAGCACCCAGAATAATCCCTAGTATCTAGTTGGTGCTCAATAATTGTTAAAGTGTGAATGAATGATTTGTACTGTTAGCCAATGACACCATATGGGTAAATTATTTTGTTGATCACTGAAATTATTTGAATTAACACCACTAGGCTCTGGAAAACTTAGTATTTAATCCATTTTTTTATTTACGTGGGCACTCTTAGGCCCCCAAACTTTGACCTGACCATCCTTCTCCTTTATCCTGCTATGCATATTATACTGAATTACACTGTCCCTGGTGGGAAAGCATTAAACCAACAGAACCCAGGGTTGCTAGGCTGCTAAAGTCAGAAGTACATCATTCATTATATGAATAAAATACATAGAGAATAAAATAGCCACAGAGTAATGGGAGTTTTATTTTCTCTCTATTCCATTTCACTCCCTCTGTATTTTACTTACGTTATGAAATGATGCTTCCGCCGCTGGCTGATAAATGTTGATTAATCTGATGGAGAGTTGGATTTGTTAGCGGGCAAAAGCAATGTAAATAAATCGAGCAGGTGAACTGGAGTTCACAGTGTCATTTCTGAGATTAAAGAGCCTGTCTAGCCCTCCAAGCTCACTTATTACAATCAGGATGCATGCTCTTCTTGTAAACAGACCCAGTGAGCCTCTTGGAGCAGCTAAGCAGATCTCCTTTTGTGTTGTCGACTGACTGTCCCTCACTGTGTTTCATCTCCTAGGAATTGTCTATACTGTCAATTTTTATTTCTTCTCCAGGGCCTGGAAGTCAGGGAGGGAGTCTGGCCAGAGTAAACAGGTCAGTTTTTCCTTTTTGAAACCATGCAGTTACCCAGTCAATAAGTGCACAGAATTTATAGTATGCAAAGCTCTGAACAAAATGCTCGCAGATTAATAACAATCAAGAGAACAATGAAAGTAGCAACAGTAATTAACACCTACTTAAAGTTTACTGTTTACAGAGCACTTTAAGTACCATAACATTGCTTGATAGGCAAAGTAATCTTAGGCATAAGCATCACTGTTACATGTAGGTCACCCAGATGTCATTTGTGTCACCTATCCTTGGAAATGCATTCTTGCACTTTTGTAATGGATTGATCTCCTCATTTCAAGATCTTCAGGAGATTCAATGCCTTCCTTAAATTTGTTCTGGGTACCTGAGCAGTTTATAGTCTTGTCATTTTTGGCTCTGGATATTGGCTCTGCTGAAAAACTCTTTCCCCTCTTTCTCTATGCCTGTGATTTTTTTCCCCCTCTGCTTCTGTTCTATAGTGGCTTAGATACAGAACTCAGACCTGTTTCTGTGATTGCCACCCTGGTAGGAAACCCTCACCCTGGAATACATCTCTGGTATGGATTCATGCCATACCTTTTCAGGCTTGGCTTCCATTTGTCTTGAAGGCTCTCACTACAGCTTCCAAATACAGTATTGTTAGTCCAGAGGCAGTAGAGGCTGTCACCATATTATAAAAGAAGGCAACTCTGAGTGGAACACAGTTAGCTTGCAAAGGTGCTCTTGTTTATTTTGCCTTGTTAGAGAGGTTTCAGTTCCAGCTTTTATTTGACCACTGACTTCCAGAATTTGCCCCAGGTGACCCTATAAAAATTACATTCATTAAGCTGTTTCTAAATACTGATAACTGTAGTAGGATGCAACAGAAGTTTTAGAACAATTTTTCTTATTCATCAGGCCAGTGTTCTCAGGAAGGGTACCACGATCCTTTTCTCATATACAACCTTAGATGGCAAGTGAAATGTGTTGAATGAAAAGGTGATTTTAGTGTTCTATGCCAATTTCAGCTCCAATGTATACTAGCTGGATGTCTCAAGCCCTCAAGTTTAGTTGCTCAGATTGTATTCTTCAGGAAGGCTCCCCAACCATGGATACCAATGAGTACAGAAATGTAGTCTCAATCCTAATCACCAAGACATGAACCTTGATATAACACTGACTTAGCAAAGAGGAAAACTTTCTTTTAGTAAGTAAGAGAGGAGACAGTTTTTGAATTTGAACAAAAGCAATGTAACTACTAGCAATTTTTCTGAGGGTGGCCTGTGACAAATAGCTTGACCTGTATGGGCCTCGGTTTCTTGATTTGTAAAAAAAGGTTTGTTGGGAGAATTAAATTAATTAACTATTTAAAATGCTTCGGCACTACTGAACAGTGAAGCACTCATTGCTGGCTGACTGACAGAGCTGCTCTCTCACCCTGTAGCTGGTGGCCTAGTGATACAATTATGTCCAGTTCACTGCAGGGAAAATCCACTGGGTCCCATGTACATGTTCTTGGAAATGAACAAACTTGACTTGCATGCTTCTCTTCCTGTCTAAGGTATAGATGTGTGTTTTAGTCAGCTGTTTTGCTGCAGTGGGACTAAATGGCTGGACTAGCACAACTGTAGAGGAAGAAGAGTTTATTTGAGGGCTCACAGTTTCAGGTGTCTCATTCCATAGACAGCCAGCTCCATTCCTCAAGGCTCCAGGTGAGGCAGGAACAACATGGTAGAAGAGTATGGCATGGGGAAGCAGCATATGTGGTGATAAGGAAGCAGAGAGAGAGTCCACTGGCCAGATACAAATAAATACCCAAAGTCACACCCTGATTCCTACCTCCTCTAGCCACACCCTACCACTTCAGTTATCACTCAGTTAATCCCTATCAGGGGATTAAATCACTGATTGGGTTAAGACTCTTACAACCCAATCATTTCTCCTCGGAACCTTCTTGCACCATCTCATACGTGAATTTTTGCAGGATATGTCACATTCAAACCATAACAATATGATACCTGGAAGTGCAGCAAACATCTTCTGCCTTCATTCAGGATAACGACAAGCTAGCAGGAGTCAGACAGATAGAAGGAGCCCATGTCCTTAATGATGTAATTGAGACCAATAACTGTTCCTAGAAGTCTTATTCAGTGAGACATAGATGCATACAACTTTTGGGTTTTAGATTTATTAGTGGAGTTTTTGTTGTTGTTGTTGTTGTTATTTGCAGCTGTAAACATCATGACAGGTAAGGTTCTTACTACTACATATAGAGTTTTCTGTGAGAAGGAAAGCAACATGTGTATAACTACCACCAAAAACTGAGGGAGTTTATTTTCTCTTCTGGTTACACCTATTTTACAGGTGAAGAAACAGTAAATCAAGTTGCCCAGCTTTCACTGCTCATAATCAATAAAGACAGATGCTACACCCATGCAACAGCCAACAAATTTTAAACTTTTCTCCTTTGGCAGGTTGTTGCCAAATTTCTAGTATGTGATTGTACTTCAAAAATAACATCTTATTCTCTTAGATTTAAATTTGCTTTATGCTATCCACTCTGTTAGGAACCAGTGGAAATTGATCATGTAATATATTTAGTGAATGCTCAAGCAATGTAGATTTAAAATTTAAACCAGGATTATTTTTAAAGCTTTATTTAATCATTTGAAATTATTGAGCAGTGCAGGGATGAACTCTAAGCCTTGAGACATAGGATCAGATGACAACATAACCTCTTTGAGGTTCACAATCAGAGATACTCCACACATGAGCATCAACTGATTATTCAGCACTTCTTAACTATTGTTATTGGAGTAATAGTAGAAATATTTTCTTTGTATATATTCAATGATCCATGAACTCTTTGAAGTATGTAATGTTTAATTTTCATAGAAAGTTATGAAATTGACTCTACCACAATTTTCACTTTTCATTTGAGAAGATAGAATGAAAGGGAAGCTTTGTTTCCCTAGGTAAGTATTGGATTAGATTGACATAAGAACTGTCTTTTGGTTTCTTTGATTTTTCAAATTATTTTTCTATACTCTCTTATTAATTTATTCATTAATGTTTTTTTATTTCCTTACTCTTGCATTCACTAAATTTCATTTGCTCTCCTTTTGTTGTTGTTGTTGCCTTAAAGTAAAAATTTAGAACTTCTTTAACAAATACAGGAATTTTGAGATGTTAAAATCTTCTTTAATACATAGAAGAATTGAGATCTTCTTTAATAAATATAGGAATTTGCAGCTATAACTTTTCCTCTAAGCACTGTTTTAACTGCATTCCATAAATTTTGGTATGTTTTGTCATTATTTTTATTTCAAACATTTTCTAATTTCTCTCCAGATACTTTCTTTGATTTTCCTACTGCCTGGTAATTTATTTAGGAACATGTTTTTTAATTCCACATATTGATGATGTTCTAAATTTCTTTCTGATATATGTTTCTAATTTTATTGCATTATGATTTCAATTTTTAAACACTGTATTGAGAATTGTTTTATGACCCAGCAAATGCCCTCTTCCAGAGGATGTTCTATGGGCACTTGAGAAGAATGTGTGTTTCACTGGTGTTAGATTCAGTGTTCTATGAATTCCTGTTAGATCTACTTGCTTTGTATTGTTCAAGTGTCTTATTTCCCTCTTGATCTGCCTGGTTTGTTTCTCCAGTGCTGGAAGTGGGTATTGAAATCTCCAAATATTATCTTTGAATTTTTAAATTTTCCTCCAATTCTTTTAATTCTTGCTTCATGTATTTGGGTAACTCTGTTGTTAGGTACATAATTGCTATGATTTTCAATTAATAAATGTTTCTCTCTACAGTCAAGTGTCCTTCTTCACCTCTAGTAATTTGCTTTTGTTGCTTTCAAGAACATGTTATCTGTTATTATTAGAGCTACTCAGGTTTTGTTATGATTGCTGTTTGCCTAATGTATCTTTTTATTTACTATCAATGTATATATGTCTTGTAATCTAAATTATGTCTCATGTATATAACATATAATTGGATCTTCTGATTTGTTTACTTTTCATGGAGTTTAGAAATTTCCTGTCTTTTCTTTGGGTTCTTATATTGCTATTTTTCATGTACCTGTATTTCTGCTTGCATTTACATTTAATTTTTATGTTTCATATCTTTGTTGTTCTTTTATTTCTACTTTAGTGCTTTTTTATTAACCATTTTTGCATTGAGAAATTCAAATGGATTGTTACTTTTTTATTATTATCAGCCTCCTACATTAGACACATGTTATGGATTGGATATGAGATGTATCCTGGAAAACTCATGTGGTATAAAAGAATGTTCAGAGGGGAATTGATTAGATTATGAGAGCTGCAACTTCATCAGTGGATTATTAATAATTATTAATAACCCAGATTATTAATAATTACCGGGTTGTAATTGTAGGCAGTTAGGGCATGGCTGATGGAAGTAGATCACTGGGGGCCTGTCCTTGGGAATTATATTTTGTGCCTGTCTCCTCATGCACTCTCTCTGTCTGCTTCCTGGCTGCCATGAGCTGAGAAAACTTCCTCTGTCAGGCCTTTCTGCCAAGATATTCGGCCTCACCTCAGACCCAGACCAATGAAATCAGCCAACCATGGACTGAAACCTCCTAAATTGTGAGGCCAAAATAAACTTTTCCTTTTCTAAGTTGTTTTTGACAGATATTTTAGTCATTAACACAATATATATGTATGTGTATATATATATATATATATATATATATATTTTATAAGAGTTTTGCACACTTGCTTATTCAATCATTTAAGAGTGGAAAGGGAAATAAATATGCATAAATGTTGACTTTCATAATTATATAGTAACTTTTACTAATATTTATGCAGGTGTGTGTGTGTACATGCATGCGTGTGTGTGTGAGTGTGTGTGTTTATGTGTGTATGTGTTTTGAATTACTACTTGGAACCATTAGTTTATAGCCTGGAAAACTTCTTTTGTATGTAAGCTCAAATATACTGCTAATTCCATTTTCTAGTAATTTTTTTTTTATTTCAGTTCTTACACATTTCAATACCAGAATTTCCATTTTCTCCTTCCTTATAAATTGTATCTCTTTATTAATATTCTCTTTTGACAGCATGTTATTATCATATCTCCTTTTACTTCCTTATCCATTTTTTTTCCTTTACTTTTTGTATATGTTGAAATGGTTACCTTGAAATGTGTTTTGGTTAAATCTAACATTTGGTCACTCTCACTAGTAATTTCTGTTGCCTGCTTCTTCCCCCTGCCAACCCTCACAAGTGTGAAAGCTATGCTTCTTTGTATATGTTGTCAGTTTTGCTGGGAATTGGACATTTTCAATAACATAGCAACTCTAGATACTAGACCCCTCACTTCTAGAACTTTCCATTGTTGTTTGTTTGTTTAGTGATTGTCTGGATGTTTTCAGTGAAGCCTATGTCATCCAATAGTGAAGGCCTTTGGAATTGATCCCCTGGGGACATCTTGGATGTGCCCATGGTTGCTCTGGGATTACAATGGCTTTGTCAGAGCTCTCTTTCACTGTTATTTTTCTAGGCCATATTTAGCTGTTAAGCCCCATTACTTGTCTATTATTTGTCTTACGATTTTCAACGATGTTTTGGAGCTTAACTTACTCTCTAAAATACTCAGATACAGTTCAGAATTCTTTGAAAAATAGCTTTTTAAAAAAATATTTACTTTTTAGTTGTAGTGGGACACAATACCTTTATTTTATTTATTTATTTTTATGTGGTGCTGAGGATTGAACCCAGGGCCTCGCACGTGCTAGGTGAGCACTCTACTGCTAAGCCACAACCCCAGCCCTGAAAAATAACTTTGATATTTTAGTCAACATTTGATTTTTTTTTTCTTCTAACCGTAGTAGGAGTTCTTTCAGCTGTCTTCTTCCCTGGTTCTCTAGTAAACTAGCCAACCTACAATTTAGCTTAACTCTTCAGTGAATCTTACAGTTTCCTTCCATCTGTCATTCACTACAACCTCCACTATTTTCAGTGATTCCCTTAGCCTTGAACTGCTCTACACTTTGTTGCAAATAAGCCAGTTTCTTTCCAAAATGATTAGGAGCTGCCTGAGTTTTAGCCGGCTTCTCCTCCAGCCATAGTGCCAGAGTGGATAGAGGGGACAAGGACAAGTTTATTTCTGAGTGACACCCCTATTTTAAAAGATGAAAGCTAGGTAGAGGGAGGGTAGTGGCCTCAGGTCCTCCTGGCTTGCCTCTCCTGGCATAGAACCGACACCCCAAGAGCCAGGGAAAGGGTGATCAGTGAGTGTCTCAGTATTCTCAACATGGTCCACCCACAATACAGTCTCCTTCCATGAATGAGGCTGGGGAAAAGAAGAGGGGTCCAATATCCATTTGCCCAGGACTTTGCCTCAGCAATAGGGAGATGGTGGAAGGCTCAGAAAAGCTGATATCTTGTTTCTTCCTGGAAGGTAGCCCTGGCTGGAAGCTGGTATGAGAAGCATTCCTATGTTTCTGACTGCACCTGTCTAGAATTCAGTTTTCACCTCACTGAGCTGGGGATGGCAGATAAAATGGTCCTAATCCTGTGGAATCACAGATTCAAAAATTCAGGGAAAAAATTCTTTTTATTATTTCTCCCTTTTTAAGATGGTTTCTATCCTTTGCCAGAGGCTTTAAGAAATATATCTCTTAATAATATGTTTTCATCGTCTTTTATGCCTTATCTCTTTTTCCATCTTTATTTATAGGAATAAATGAAAACTATCTAGGCTGATATATAAAGATTTTTACCTAGAGCTTCAACTTGTTAGGAATCTGATTTCTTCTGGTGTGTGGAGACATCAGAAATGGGAAGGTTAAGAGTATTTAATGAAACTTACAGACTTTTGGCCCTGTATTTTCATTTTCTAGGAAAAAGATATTCCACTAATTAGCTAGGTCATTAGAAACTGACTGCCCATCATGATGCTAGGTTCAATTTGGTTTATTATGATCATATTACTTTCCTACTAAAAGTCAGCACAATAGGGGAAAGAGAGTAAAGTTTTAATTGATGAAAAGAAAAAAGCTGTCAATTTTGAACACACGCCTTACTTAGGGAGGAAGTCTAGAGGCTTGGAGTGGAGTGATAATCACACAGGTGAATGGGATCTTGGGGCACATAGGACATCACCAGTAAGAAGAAAGCTGGAATGTATGGGAAGAAGGATGAAAAGGAAACAGCTCACTACTCACTTCCAGAAACTCACCCCTGGTCTGTGCATTCTCTTAGAAATAGGTTTTTTTCACAACACCCCAAGGGACCTCTGCATAGTCAGGGTTAAATCACTTTGTTATTATCTTTTACATTCCATGCAGTTTGCACACTCATGCTGAGGCTGGGTGACTTTGCCCACGGCATCTTCACAAATGGTGAAATAATAGGCAGTAAAATACTAAACTATAAGCTGCCTCTTTGTCACATGTGTTGCATTGTTTATCACATCTGTTGTTTTTTTCCTGAACAGTGTGATGATCAATTATTCATGACAGAATGATAGCACTTTCAGAGTAATCTCACCCACAGATGAAATCACCCCATTCATTGAGGTGCCCGTAGAATCTGCATCGGTAGAGTAATAAGTCACTATTAAGCACCCACCTGCTCTGGGCATTTCTCTTCATCTTATTTGTCCATACTTTTAAAAATTACTGCAGAAGGATTCTGCAGTAGTCACGGAGGCAGATGACACCACCAGGAACTGTGCTCTGCTTAATGAATGACCCCGTTGCTGAGTTCAGGCCAATAAATACAAAGTACAATAGCAGATATCGAGAGACTGAAACTGGGAATACTTGAAATTTTATTTTTGGAAATGAGTGTAAATGATACTTAACTACCCTTTCTCAACTTGGTAAGTCTGGGATAAGATGGGGGTTGGGAAAGGGCTGGAACCCCTTCTCTGAAGCAGCAGTGGCTAGTTCAAGTTCACAGTTGATAGATGTCTAATGTGCCAGTGGAAATAAAGCTGATTTAAGGGAATACAATGAGGTCTGGTGGAGTTCAGGGTAATTCTTCAGGGATTACAGACTCATCCTCACTGCTAAATTAAATTGAGGTCAGTAACAACCCCAGTGATGAGGGTTGAGGAAAAACATCATATTTCGAGGGAATAAGCTTCAGGCATTTTGAAATTTCTGCATTGGCTTTATCTTTACTTTATTCATTTGACATCAAATCTGCCAGTTCCAAAATTGACTATAGTAACTATTTAATGATTTTTTTCCCCTGAGTTTTTAGTGGTCTTGGGTTTGAATTTATAGTAATCATCATTAAGCAAATCTTTGAAATGGACATCAGAATTTGGGTGCTAAATTTCTTCTCAGTTTTTCTAAAATACTATGGAATGGAATTAATTCCTGGATTTCTGATATTTAATTTTTTCATGCGTGGTGAAAGGCTGGACCTAGATGAAATGTGAAGTTTACATCAGTGTTTTAGATACTGAGTCCTATTTTTAAACTTTCTTTCTATACTTTTTAAAATCAATTTATCTTGGGAACCAAAGTCCTTGTATTCCATTTCAACAATTAATACTCACTCTCAGATACCTTTTTTTCCTATATGGTGTAATGATATAATTATAGAATATAAAAATCTTAAGGCATCTCAGGCTCACCTTTTTCTGATGGTCTCAATTAACAACAGAGTTATTTTTCTCCCTAGAACTATTTTAATTTATATACCTAAGTAATGAAACTGTCACAATGGAATTTTATGTTCATGAAAATTTGGGAAGGGTTACATAGGGTGTCCTGAAGCCTCCTAAATAATGCCACTAGGAGATCACCTACTGACTGATAAAGGTTTGTACCCCAAGTTAAAAAAATTGAACAAAACAAAAATTCTATCAGATCCTCTGTTTTTGGCTTTGGTTTTCACTAATTGAAATTATTTCTTTAGGGATTCTTTCTCTGACTTATTCCTCTGACTTTTAGGATAAATTTCCATATCCTTCATTATCTCAGTAACTTAATGATGCACCTAAAAAAGTGAGGGTTGC
This sequence comes from Urocitellus parryii, assembly GCF_045843805.1. Classification (NCBI taxonomy): domain Eukaryota; kingdom Metazoa; phylum Chordata; class Mammalia; order Rodentia; family Sciuridae; genus Urocitellus; species Urocitellus parryii. Next base: position 28,700,826 of record NC_135543.1, read on the forward strand.
TAGGAGTGGGAACAATGTTTTCTGAGGTGTCAATTTCAGTCTATTGGCATAGGCTACCTAGAGTAATCTGCATGAATAATGTTGTGGCATAGAGAGCAGGAAAATGGGTGCGCAGAGATAAAGAGGGAAAATCACAGTTGCTTGACATCTTCGGCATGGTGTGATTTTGGTCTGAAAGAGCAAAAATGTGAGCAATAACCATAAAATTATTTTCTTATACCAGAAGAATCTTGATGGATTCTTCAGTCACTACAGAAATCTATTATCCCTTTATAAAATAAAGAGATTTGAACACTAGAGTGGAACTTTTGAAAATAAAAAAAAAGCTTGGAAAACAAGGATTCAGCATTATAGTGGATTCACATCATCTTCTACATCTGGTCCAAGTAGAATGATATCATAAAACCAATAATGTTCCTTAACTAAACAGCATAGAGTGATATGTTCTAAAGCTGTGGTTCAAGATTTTTTATTTAGGATTGTAAGGATGTTGAAAGAGTTTGGAATTCTTTTTTTATCTCCTTCCTGTGTGGTGACAATATTGTATTTAAAAGCTTACAGTCACAAATAATTGGAAAACGATGAAAATGTATCTCTGAGGGGGTGTATTAATATATGGGCATGTTAAACAGATAAATGAATAAAAACTTTATACTTCATGTTGAAAACTCTTAGATTGTTTAGAGTCTGGGGATAAAATTATACTTCATGTTGAAAACTCTTAGATTGTTTAGAGTCTGGGGATAAAAAACAAAGTTAGATTAAGCAGTGATCATAAATGTTTCAAAATTAATTTATAAAGGGTCTTAATGGCCTTAATTGTATCTTTAAATCTGAAGCTCTGGGTGTTTCCTTGTATAAAAATCATGCCCTACCATATTTAGGTATTTTAGTAGAGTATTATTAAAGTATAATTGAAGAAGGGAGATCAACTCTGTTTTCCAGATTGACTTTTTTACTCTTTGGCCAAGACTCCAGTACTCATTGAGAGGTTCTGTTAGACTTGAAAACATAAACATACAAGACAATCATTATAATGTCCAAACAGAATTTATCATAGAACTTAGTGAAATCTATTTAAAAACTTTATTAATTAAAATACACAATTAATTTAATCTTTTGAATCTTCAACATGATTATCCAGCTGTTCTAATTAAGTTAAAGCCCTCTTGACAGGAAGGATGGAAGATAGTGGAGTTGTAGAAGGATGAGTTCTAACAGTGGTGGGAAAAAGCATTGGCTTCTAAGAATGATTATGGAATCTGTATCTGTAATGGTTAATTTGAATTGTCAACTTGATTGGATTAAGAGGCTTAAGGGGTGTGTCAATGAGGGTGTGTTTAGGAATGATTGGCAGGTAGGATAGCCAACTGAAATGGAGATCCTCCCTAAGCATAGGCAACACTGTCCAATGATTTGGTTGGAATAAAAATTGGAAGAACGAGGATCAGCAGATGCAAGCTCAATTCTTTTTTTGTTTTACTTATTTGTTATTATTATTTTTTTATTTTATTAGATCTTTATGGTTATGTGTAGTCGTTGAGTGCATCCTGACAAACTAAGAGATTACTTATTTTAACAGTTTATAGGGCTGGAGATGTGGCTCAAGCTGTAGCGCGCTTGCCTGGCATGCTTGCGGCCTGGGTTCGATCCTCAGCACCACATACAAACAAAGATGTTGTGTCCGCTGAAAACTAAAAAATAAATATTAAAATTCTCTCTCTCTCTCTCTCTCTCTCTCTTTAAAAAAAAAACAGTTTATAGGTTGAGGACAAAGGTTTACTTCTACAAACAATGTTTTTTAAATTAGGGATCTTTCACCTATCTTACCTCCAAACTTCAGAATCTAGTTAAATGAGGTGTGTTAACATTTTTAGACTAACATGGGAAAACAGCATTGTGTGAATACACTCTTTCCAACCTTCTAATTCAATTCTTCTTGAAGGGGTTCTTGATTGCTGCTGAGATCATCTGAGGACATACAACTCTCGCTTCTTGAGTCTTCTAAAGCAGACTCTGCCAGTGATTCCCCAGAAGCCTTCCATCTCAGACAGGTGTAACACCATTGATCTTCCTTGTTCTGGGGCTTCAGCCTCTTAGACAGTGCAGCTACTGGTTATTCCAGCTCTTCATCCTGCATATGGCCATTGTGGATTCTTCAGCTTTTGGTCACGTAGGCCGACCTGATAAATCCCCTTTTTAGAATTATACTCCCGGTTGATTCTGTTCCTCTATCGAACACTGACTTATACAGTATCCAAGTGGAGAGAGGGCCTTGACAAAAAATATTTGCTAACACTGATCTAGAGACAGATAAAGATCTCTTGATGCTTCTTCCAGTCTAAGGATGCTATAATCTCATATTTTTTTTAAAAAAAGAGTATTCTGAAAAAATGTATTTTAGAATAATATTATAATCATACACAGGAAATGGATTATATATATATATATATAATATTTCTTTTCTTCACAATTGATTCTAATAATCCTATTGGATTTAATAAGCGAAAATTAACTTGCATATTTTTACGAATAAATAAACCTTCAGAGTTAGGTGATTTTAACCACATGAGCCTCAGAAGGAAGATAAAACCCTCACAACAGGTAAGTCTCCTTGGAAGGAATCCTAGAGTGCTTTCCAATTCTCTGCCTTGCCCAGCATTCTGGCCTTGATGACAGTAACAGTGACAATTCCATGTGGGCTTCATCCGGATTTCCTGGAGCTTGGCGAAACTGCTAACTCTTCTACAGAAGGGATCAGGCTCAATTTCCAACACATCTGGCATTTCTCATATTAGGATGCTGATGCTGAAAGCAAAATGATATTTAAGAATCCTTTGTTAACTTTCTCGGAAAACATAAAATCAAGGGATTGGTATGGTTTCTTTTGTGTCATCCTCTTGGGCTGGAAAACAACTTCTCTTTTCCCTTGACTCTCCCTCCATGTCTGCTGACTGGGCAGTGAGAACTAACAGTGCGAAAAAGCTGCAAACTGCACAGGGAGGTTGCTCCCACACACCTCATTAGGCCTTTAACACATTTGACTTTGTCTTTCCCCAGCACAGCGCATATTATAATTGGAAGCAGTTGGGTACTTCCTATTTTTCTTTGAAAGGTGTAATTGGGTAGCCAAGGAGCTGTCACTTTCTGGACACTGCTTGCTTGGCCATCTGCCTTTAGAGCCTCAATTTACTGGCTATTTCGTTAACAGGTTTTGACTCATGGAATGTTCCATCTTTCAAGAGTACACCAGTTCTTTTGTTCCATCTCTCTTATTCCACAGATGAGGAAATTAAGGCCAGGGAGATTAAATGTCTTACACATGGGTACACCATGACTGGTTTTGATCTCAAGTTGCTGACTCCAAGATTAGCTATCTTTCCACTCTTCCAATCTTTATCATATCCATGATTCTTTCATTTACTCCCAATCTGACAACTTCGTGAGTTTAACAGGTAAAACGCGAGTCCATTTAAACATTTGGTTGTAGTGTGGATCATTTAGGTCTAAAATGCAAGACCAATGTGGAGAACCAGGCTCTTATGGAAAAGTTTCAGGTTGTAGCTTCAGGAAATTGCTTCTCAATTCTTCACTTCCTTATAGCTATGCAATGTTGTTCTGTATCTATCACCAGTGGGAGGGAATGGCAAAAAGAATTGGGAGAAGTCAGGAAAATTTTAGTCCAGGCTATCATTACTTTGAATGCTGCCCTTCTCTGAGACTGTGTTGGAGGAATGAAAAGAAATCTGGACGGCAGTGGAGTCTAAGGTATTCATCTCACTTTGTGGGTGACTGATCCTGTATTTCTATAACACATTTAGTCTCACTGGTTCTTGGTTATTATTATCTAATATTTCCTCAGATTTCAGAGGTTTTATTTGTAGCTTGGATTGTAAGAAATAGGCAAATAGGTAAGTACTTCCATAAAGATCTCATGTGAGCTTCCTAATTAACTATTCATCTAAAAATTCTTAAGTCTGTGAACCATCATAGAGGTAAGCTTTAGTAATATTAAGTTGTAGGCTTCTGTTTGAAGGTTTTCACCTGTATTTTTCAAATCATGCCTCTGGCATCTTTCTTTCTAAACACTCATTGCTCTCATAATTCTATCTCACTCTGTTCTGAGAATCTTCTCTCTCTTTCCTCAGGATACTTAGTAGAAAGGTGTAGAAGCTCCGTTTTACTTGCCAGACACAAAATATATACTCCAAAGGCACATAACCAATGCCCACCTCCTACAGCCATACCCACCTGCCTGCAGTTACAACTCAGTTAATCCCCATCAGGGATTAATTAACTGATTGGGTTAAGGCTATCGTAACCCAATCATTTCACCTCTGAATATTCTTGCATTGTCTCACACATGAACTTTTAGGGGACACCAAATATCTAAACCATAACAGGCTCTTTATTACAAAACTCCAGAGATGATGTAATGTTGACCTTCATTACAATGAGCAAGGTGAAAAATCAAAGGTCAGAGTAAAGGTCCAAAATTCATTTATTTACTTCTCTTTTCCCATCATTCATTGGTTGCCAGTATAATAAGAAAGAATAGAAGATAGAGGTGGGCGCTTCCCCCTTCACACCTGAGAAGTTTTATCAGCCCGTGAGAAAACCACCTGATCTCAAGTTCCCCATTCTGGTCTGTCGTCTTCTATTTTGTGGGCATCTCCAGTGTATCCATAATTCTAGAAATGTAGAGTTCTGTCTTCTTCAGTTCTACACTGTACAAAAATACAGGAGGCCTGCCTACAAAATAAAGTTATTTTGAGGTCAATTTTCTGCTTTGAAAGGTTTCAAGGGTAACTGGGAAATATTACTATTACTTTGACACATTTTTCCAATAACCTCTAAGCTCTTTATAGCTCTCTTCCTACACTCTAATGCATTCTATATTCTTCTGTCATATCAAACTTCTTAAAGTGAAGCTTTACGTTATCACTTCATTTCGTTGATATCTTCAATGACTCTCTGTTGCCAACTACATTATATCTGGAGTTCAAAACTCTCTATAACCTTTCTGTCCAGACTCATCTCCCACTACTCTCCTCTGTTTAATCTGAGGGCCAGTCAGGAAAAGCCTCTCTAATTTTGTTGAATAAATGGCTAAATTCTTCTTATTTAATTTTGTTCATGTTCTCCTCTCCATCTTTAATTCTTCCTCTCAACATTTTTCTATATCAAGAAGTTGTCCTATTTTTTTTTATGATCCTCCTCATCCTTTACTAATCTTGAAATAAGGGTAATAATCATACCTAGCAGAGCTGTTGGCAATCAAGGCTCTGAGCATTTCCTTAGTGGGATCATTATCATCATTAGAATATTTCTCATAATTAAATAGCATTTTTCTCCTTTGGATTTTGTCAGCAATGTATTTTGCTACCCCTCATTTCCCCCATACAGTGGATATCTTCTTTACTTATTTTGAACTGTCATGAACTTTGATTTTATTTCCCTGTTATCCTACCTTGAATTATATATGTGTTGGTTTCTTCAGAAGAAGATTGTTGTCCTATTCACATATTTTCTTTTTTTTTTTTCAGAATCCACACAAGTCTGGGAAGTGACAAAGCTGTTCTCTGTGGTTTTGGCCACCTCTACTGGCAACACATCCACCCAGGTTTTCATGACTGTCTCTAAGTCTGACATGATGCTCTACAAGTAGCCTGAAGACTCCTGTCCAGCTCAGTGGACTCATTCCTTCTTGAGTTATTGATCACCCAGGACATACTTCCTTGCTAACGAGATTTTTTCATTTATTCACACTGGCCTTTTGTGCCCACTTGTGGAGCTTATCTCAATTTACCACCAAGTCTGACATCATACCTTTCTCAAAGCTCTTCAGCTTCATCTCACCTCCTGTGACCTATTTCCCAGAGGTACATTCCTTGTTGATTCAACACAAAACGTATTGTAGACTTGAAACAGTTATTGAGTTGAAGGAAAAATCATTCCCAGGTCATTTAGTAGCTAGTATGTATTGGAGGCAACTATCTGTCAAGCACGGTGTGATATATCTCAATTAAACCTCACAACAACCATGTGTTGTAAGAATAGGAGCCCACTCATGTAAAATGGATTCAGAAATTCAGAGAAATTCCAACATCAGGATTGTGTGGCTGGTGATAGGGTTGAATTCTCACTGACAGAGCCCCAAACCTATGCTCTCTATGGCTCTGAGCTCCTGCTGCTCAGTAAATGGCACTTGGGAGAAATCTAAAAATGTTTTTCAAATATGTGAATTCCAAATGTTTCTGACATAATACACAATGCAGGAAAACATGTTTTTATTGATGTGAAAAGAAACCCACGCTTACACTTGTGATGAGTTCTAGAACTGTTAGCTTTTTGGTGTAGTCTATATTTGGGGTCTGAAGAACTTGTCAGTGTCTCTTTAATAATATTGCTGCTTTTTTTTTCCCCTCCAGACTGAATCTCATTGTCTCTAATCACTGGTTTTACTTGTATGTGTAGCTTCCAGTCTTCAATTTTCCTAAATGTCATGTAGATATAAATGTAAGATTCAATTGCTCAGCTCAAGTTTTTCTGTCTTGATGGACAGTTAGGCGGGGGAGGCAGAGAAGGCTTGGTGTTGTGTTTCGCCCTAATTTTGTGGGTATTTTGTGCAAATAAGAACCCAAGTATATTTTTGCTCTTGTTTTTTTCTCACATATAAATATCTTCAGGGAAACTGGAAATGAAAAGAAAAACAGTGAGCCCCATAGTTTCAAGGCAGAGAAATTATCTCAAGGTAAAATGCCTGGCCAGGTGTAATCATGACTGAATTATACCCTTTTTTTGTAGATTAATATCAATGCTGACTACAGGAATGTTATACCTTCGATACTAAAATCCCCCTCAAATTAGAACAGCACATTGGCATTTTCTAAAAACTCACCATGAAATGTGGCCTGGTGCCCAGATGGTATAGGTACAATTGCACCCGTGCAGTACAATTAGAGTGACAAGGGAGACTATTTCCAGCAAATGTCTTCCATACCTCCCTGCTTCCTCTCAGCATGAAAGTCCAGTTTTGGAGACCAAAGCCTTTCATTTAAAGAATAACTCTCTCCCTCGCCCCTCTTCCTTACTAGTATGGAACAAATCCCTGGAGGGGTCTAACACCTAAAACTTTTTGCATTTATTATTATTTAGTGGAAATTAGCTTCTCAGAATTCCTATGGGAAACTAATTGAATGCTAGAGTTAGAAAGAAAGAAGGCCCTGGTACTTGTGGGGGTAAGGGCAAGGTCAGTTTGGCTGGGGCATTTTTCCTGGGTTTTATTTAAAGGACAAAAACTTCTGGGGATGTGGTAAGATTGGAGATAGAAAAGTGCTACCTAAGAGAAAAGCATACGGGGCTGGAGATGTGGCTCAGCGGTAGCGCGCTCGCCTGGCATGCGTGCGGCCCGGGTTCGATCCTCAGCACCACATACCAACAAAGATGTTGTGTCTGCCGAGAACTAAAAAATAAATATTAAAAAAATTCTCTCTCTCTCTCTCTCTCTCTCTCTCTCTCTCTCTCTCTCTCCTCTCTCTCCCCTCTCTCACTCTCTCTTTAAAAAAAAAAAAAAAGAGAAAAGCATACATTGTTTGGTCCCCAGTTCTGGAAGAGGAGCATTTTATACAGTTATCATCATCTATCTCCATGGGTAAAGACTGGGCTCACAAATCTAATCTCCAAAATGGTTGCACTGGTTTAAGTCTTCCAAGCTCTGCCCTCCTGGGGGTAAGAAAGTGCAGCCACAATTCTGTGGAAAGGCCCAGAGTCTTTGGGACTTAAAGGAGTGCCTCCTCTCCTTCCCAGGTGCTCTGGTCAGTTAAAGACCTAACCAATTGTTTGGAGGTGTAGAGCTGTTCAACAGGACTATAAAGCCCTTATCATGAGGGTCATCACTTACTTCTCTCCTCCACAATTATTGTATGGATAATAATCTAAAATGAAACACAATGGCAGTGCATAATTTCAAAATTGCCCTTCTGTTATTTATTTTTAGAGATCAAGACTTATACACAGCATACACATCCTATATTTGGAGTTTAGTTTCTTTACTTGTAAAATCATTTGTTGACTGGATGATTTCTGCAATTTCCTCTATAGCAATATCAATAATTTATAGTTATATTTTAAATGTATGGGTTCCCAAGTCTGATTACTCTAGTCTCAGGCAATCTTGAGAAACTGCCTAATATGGACTCAAGGGAGGTGAGATTTCATGAAACTCCCTTTAAAGTACTCTTTTAACTTCCTTTTTTCATTTTTGGAAAAAAATAAAAAGTGCCAATAAAAAGAAATTATAATATTCATACCCAATCTAATTGTTGGAGTTTATAAAAGCAATGCTGTCAGTTCAGTAGCAACTTGTGACTGAGATTTTGAAGATCACAGCATGAAGAAAAAGGAATAGCAGTTGTTATTGATAGTGCCTGAGGAACATTATTCAACAGACTTACAGAGTGGTTTAGAAGACATTAACAGTCAGTTTCTATATACATGGTCTTTATTTCAAATCTGGAAGGAACTGCAGGTTCATCTTGCTCAACAAAGTTAGTTTACAAATACAGAAATTAAATCCCAGATATGGGAAATGTTTTGCTTAAGTCATGCCACAGAATCCAGCTATTTCAATTTTCAGTTCTGAAATGAAGCTGTGAATTCAGTAGCTGTTTATGGAATTGTTTTTGGTATATGATAAAATTATGAGGTTGGCACTAAATAGAAATACCATGGTCTAAAGAGGAGAAATGGGAGTACTGTCGGAACACCTAAGCATGTAGATTTGGGGAACTGGTGATAGAAGTACTAAGAATCCCATTTCCAAGAATTGGAGCTGTGTGCATACAACAGAGCTCAAGCCCTGGGTTGAGATAGGCTCCCTGGGTGAGACATTCCATTAGATTAAAAGTAGAAAGAAATGAAGAGCCCCATGGGCTAGAAGACTTGTAACTCAGGAGGTTTCAGAGATTGCTCCAGCCCTGAACACAGGGAAACCATTTTTCCCTTCAGACCCTGAGATTCCTCATTAGTGAATTAGAGATGATGTTCCCTTCTCTGTGTTTCTCTAACAGGATTGATAGCAAAATCAAATGCATCAGTTGAAGTGACAGTGTATTAAATGTGTTTTAAGACAGACAAATAAGAATGATTATTATTTAAAATAGCAGGTCTTATTCTAATCTGATCCAAACCACCTCTTTTTTTTTTTCCTGCAGTATCTATAAAGTAAACTCAAGTGATCTGTCTTCTTTCACCTATTCCTGATTAATCATAGACACCTCAGGGATGCCAGTGGGTCTTAGCTATTGGGCTTCTTGGTTCTATTTTTAGCTTTGCAAGCAGAGGGGTGTGTCCTTGGAAAACCCACATCAAGGTTTATACCATTCAGGTATTGCCTTGTCTGTTGATGGCCAACTTGTCTGAGGTCACATTTCTTCTGAGGATAGCCAACATCCAATGACAGATCAATGCAGGTCTAAAAAAGACTTTATCATCTCAGCCAACTAGGGGACAACTCTGATGTGTCATGGTAGCCTAATGGCTTGCCAGCTATTGTTCAGGGCTGTCAGTGGTCTTGTACTGTTAAATGCTTTTCCCTTCCATCCAACCCCCATTCCTACCTTTCTTCCACAAGTGTTGGTACCAAGACACTTCCCTAATAAATATCCTATATGCTAAACTCTGTCTCAGTATCTGCTTCCCAGAATATCCAACCTAACGTATCCATGTTTCAGCCTCTTTCCTCACTGATCTCTACTGAGGAGGAAGCTAAGTCTGGGGCACATCTTGACTCTGGATGATGAGATTTATTTAATTCCATGATAGGAAGTAAATATATGGCTCCAGACCGGGCTCAAAAATTATGTTTTGTCTGTGGTATTATTGTTCATACAAGTATTGGGATGCAATGAACTTTTCATTTTATTTTTAAAAATTTGTTTTAGTACATTTTAATGATACAGAATATTGGACTTCTTTTAAACATAATTATACAAACATGGAATAAAGTTTACTCTAATTCCCTGTATTTCCCCTTTTCCTCTCCTCCCTCCCGCCCCCTGTTCTGTTTACTTTATTGACCCTTCTTCTTTTTATTTACAATTTTATTTTTAATTAATGCATCATGGATATACATAAAGGTGAAATTCACTGTGGTATATTCATACACACACACACACACACAAGTTTGATCAGATTCATTCCCATTGTTCCTTCCTTTTCCTGTCCCTCCTAACTCCCTTTCAATCTACTCCAATGATCTCTATTCTATTTCTACAGAATTTCTTCCCTCATCTATTTTTCTTGGTCTTTTCTTTCTTTCTTTCTTTCTTTCTTTCTTTCTTTCTTTCTTTCTTTCTTTCTTTCTTTCTTTCTTTCTTTCTTTCCTTTTTTCTTCTTTTTCTTTTTTTCTTATTTTGGACAAAAATATTTCCACATATGTGAGAAAACATTCAACCCTGGACTTTCTGGGTATGGCTTATTTCATTCATTTACCAGCAAATGCCCTAATTCCATTCTTCTTTATGAGTCAGTAAAACTCCATTGTGTATATATTATACATTTTTCTTTATCCATTCATAAAGTTGACAGACAGCGAGGCTGGTTCCATAATTTGGCTATTGTGAATTGTGCTGCTATAAACATTGATGTGGGGGGATCCAATTAACTTTTTTAAGTTCAAGTCAATGGATGCTGTTTAGAATTGCCAAATAAGCCAGGAAAAAAAAAAACCATGAATTTAAATCCCACTGTCCCTTATTTAGTTATGTCCAGGAGCATGGGGAAAATGATACCTGGATGATCAAACTATTGACCCATTTTCCATTTAATCAACCCATTCTGCTTTTTCTAGAACTTCTGCCTACTTGATGATAAAAAGATCTTTGTCATTTGGCCTCATTCTCTGTATTTGAATTTAGTAGAAGAGGCCCTGATCATGTAGTTCTTGGGTGAACATTAGTGTTTTAAATTATGCCCTCCTTATGCATGAAAGAAGATAAGATGGGTTTTCTTGATCAAAGGCCTGCCATGTTATTGATATCTTTATAAAATGTCTTGCCTATTAAGAGTCAGGAGTCATGCTGAATGCTGTAGTAGATTGAGCATCTACTCAATCCCTGCCTTTGCCGACATTAGTGTCTAATGGAAGAGACAAATCAATAGGCAATTGGAATACAGTGGATTAAGGTCTACTAGAGGAAAGGGCACAGTGCTTTTGGGATTGGAAGGGATTTGTCAATCAGAGGTTTCATTTACTCAACCATTCTGCATTTGGGTGTCCCATGAAATGTTCATAAGTGATAGGAAAAATGCTGCTGGTCAGACTTTGTCTCACAGAATGATGAAAATCATACACAATGGACAAGTCCACTTCCAAGACCCTGATGGTTTAGAAAAGGCCAGAGCAAGTTTGGTTTCCATTGCCAAATAAGATAAATCATGTCCAGCGCCACAGGAGGCAAGCAGCCTGCATAGAAGGTACTCAGGACCTTGCCTTTATTTGGTTCCTGGAGCCCTGAATTTAACAAATAATTTCACCCCAAAGAGATACTAACACAAGTTACATGGCTGTTTAATGAATCTCATATTTCTTTCTCCAAAACTCAACCTATTTACTTAAATTTTCATATGCGGTGTTAGCTCAGTTTTGAGAAACTAGTTTTTATTACACATCTTCAAATATTCAGTTTTATGCCTTGTGTTCTGAAGTATCAAAAGAAAAAAGAAAGAAAAGGCATGATCTCCACCCAATAAACACTTTTATTTTCCATCTACCTAATCTACTGAAAACAAATATGTCATCCAAATCGTAAATTTTAGGAGATAGATTTACAACATGGACTACAAATAAAAATACAATAAAAGTACCATATCTTTCTCTTTTTTTGCTTCTCTCTCTCTCTCTCTCTCCTTCTCTCTCTCTCTCTCTCTCTCTCTCTCTCTCTCTCTCTCTCTCTCTCTCTCTCTCTCTCTCTCTTCTTTCTTTCTTCTTTTTTTATTTGTACCGGGGATTGAATTCAGGGGCACTTGACCACTGAGCCACTTCCCCAGCCTTATTTTTTATTTTCTTTAGAGACAGGGTCTCACTGAGTTGCTTAGTATCTTGTGTTTGCTGAGGCTGGCTTTGAACCCAGTGATTCTCCTACCTTAGCCTCCCGAGCTGCTGGGATTATAGGCATGTGCCACTGTGCCCAGGAAGTACTGTACTTTCTAATAATACTTTCACAGCACTAGCATGCTATCTTGGAAAAAGCCACCAGAATGCTGTCTACTATCACTCTGCCTAGGAATCTCTCCCCTTTTCTCCCCTTCTTTGTTTCACTGACTTCTAAACATTTTCAGTTTGCATGTCATCTTCCCTGGGAGCCTTTCCTGACCTCAAGAATTCCCTTTCCATCCCTTCTCTGCTGCTCCCTAAATGCCCTAGCTATGTCCTGCAGAGCTGTGTAATCATATATCTCACTTTACAGGATGCTTACCTACAGATATTTTTATCTGTCTTATTAACCTGTGAGGTTGGTTCTAGGATGGTTCTTTGTCTGAACACAGATAATTATTAAGTTGTTGTTTTTCTAGAATCTTGATAAGATAGCAGCCTGCTGGCCAGCCTTTAGATAGGTGTATCATTCTGTTACCTTCTCTTGAAGAGGTAGAAATTCTACAGGGACTGCCAAAATTAGTGGTGTGTTCACCAGAGAAGAGGTGGCAATAACACTGGCATTAGGGTTCAGCTGTAGTATATTCTCAGCATCAACTATTCCTTGGAGAGTTAAAAAAGCTATGGATACCAGAATATCTTTCCAAGGATAACTCCAAATCTAGAGTTCATACTGCAATCTGTGCTCCTTGCCTCACATGAAGCTCCCTTAAGAAGTATTCCAAGGTGAAATATTTTGGGGGGACTGCGTCTGCCATTCCCGCTCTTGGAATTTCATCATGTGTTTTTCTATTAAATGTTCTGCCAAGCTCTGTAGTAAAATAACCTGTTAAACTTTGCTTAACCTTGCTTTTTCCGAACTAATTTGATCTCAGAAACTTTTTTGTGTATATTACCAATTATAATTCCACAGAGCTAGAATTCTATGGAAACAGTTTGAAAAAGGCAAGCCTGGGCTCTTTGTTCTGGTGCTCTTCAGCACAAAACTACATCCGGGTCTGGGGGTCAATATTTCTCCTAACTCTAACCAACTTCTCCCTGAAGACTTTTATGCAGATCAATGTAGGTGCTGGTATGGTATCCAGACTCAACTTTGGATTTTGGTGTCTAGGGAAATTTATTGGGCTTCTTTTCATGAATCACAATTGTAGAATAACAGTGTCTAGGTCAGATTCTGTGAGTGCTTAAATGAAAGTAAAAGAAATGCCCTTTGCCTTTTAAAAATTACCTAGTTGTGCAGGCAAGGAGGAAAAAAAATGAAAGTTAGGGGTAATATTAATTGACCTCATTGGCATTATTATTGGAATTTAGAAGGAAGAAGAATTATAATGATGGCAGGGGTCAGTTCAATCCTATAGGATATGGAGTTGGAGCTGGAATTGGAGACACTTGTTAGAAGGACTAGCTATATGTTACCAAAAAATTATTCCAAATTATTCTTAAGTCTTAATTAATGACTTCATTGAGTTTAGGTTTACTTTTATGTAAGTTAGTATTTTGTCAGAAATTAAGGTAGTATGAAGGAGATACATGAGATAAGATTTTACATTAGTGCTTCTCAGAGACTGCCCTTCAGCTCTCTCAGCATTTATCCCAAAAGATGAAAGCTCCCTTAGGCTGGAGAAGCTGAGAGCTCCAGGCTGTCTGTCTTTCATTTTGCTCGACTCTGGAGAGACCTCATCAGTGTATGATAGATAGTTTCATATACCATGAATGGACTCTAGTAGGCCATAGTCACAACAGGGTTCAGGTTCTATTCCTGATAGCACCACTAGGTGAAGAGCAGGTTGGACCATCACCTGTCACAGAGAAGATGCACAGTATTAGAAATGATGACAACAAAGAGTTGATACAATTAAGAAACAATGAAGAGAGCACAGGTTCTCTTTATTGTTTTTGGCACTTGAACACCATGTGCATCAACTTTAGCTCTTTGTCTAAAACCTAAGTGAACATCACCTCCCCGTGGGCTTGAAGGGAGGAAAGGGAAGGGATGACTTGAGCTGTCCTAAAGCCTTGGGCAAAGCTATCACCCCAGCTTCAGTTTCCCAGGTGGTCTTGCCAGCAGAAGATTGCTGGAGAAAATAAACTGTTCCCATTAAACCTTCATAATTTAAGAAGGGATTTGGTATATTATCAAAGCCTTCATCAGTGGCTTTTTTAATGGTTCGAGGAGGTTATCCTTTTACATGTTTTATAAAGTAATGTTATCTAGTTTGCATTAAATATGTATTGTGTGTGTTCTGTTATTTCACACCAACAAACTTGATGGTGCCAGAAATTTTGCCTTCCCTCCCTTAGGCCCCATCCTTTGTCCCTCCCGAATGGTACACAGCTCCCTCTGGGTTCCGGAGAAAATTGGGCAGCTCCAGGATTGAAATGATGTGTGTCCCCAAGTCTCAGTTTTAAGGAGGCTTTATCAGGTTTAATTAGACAGCTGCCATCTCTCGTGGCTTGCCGTGTATATTTAAGGAGAGAAACATGAGTCGTCCTCTGTGAAATGGAAAACAATGTCATCAAAGCTGTCTCTCCAATGCTCTGCTGGCTCTTTACCCACAGTCTAGAATCACGTTCCAACTCCTTCCAGGACTCAGAGGAGAGCTTCTCAGCAAAGATGTGCAGACTGCCTTAGCTTTGATAGTGGTGTTTTCATAGGGAAATGCCTAAAATGGGCTGAAAACTTCAGGAAGGAAATATTTGGTCACAAAGAGAGTAGGCTGGTTTGCTCTGGTGTATGAGAAGCTCGATCCAAGAAAGGCAAAGCTAAATATAATTCCCACTCTATGTTCAATTCCGATCTTAAGCCCTCTCTGGTGTGTGTTAGGTTCCCAAGGAAAGTAGATGAATGCACAGAAAAGGGAACAAGTGACAGAAGTGGGAAGGATGGATTGAAGAAGCTCTAAATGACCTCAAAATCCCCATTCAGCAAGGTGTCCGGGAGGGTGTGGCCTCGCCTTCCTTCCCTACGCTGACCCATTTTCCTTTATACCTTTTTTTTTTTTTTTCCATTCATGGCTCTTCTTGATGACTGTTTTCCTGTCTCCAGGTATCCCTGGATCCCAATGCTGAGCTGTGGGTTACTCATCTGAGGATCTCCTGGCATCTCACCCATCCCAGCATTGCCATCTGGTAGAGATGGCTCCGTGGACACCTTGATTTAATTGTGTGTGTGTGTGTGTGTGTGTGTGTGATTCTCTATTCATTTTTATTTATAAAACAATCATCAGCAAGATAAGTTTCTATTGGGTATTTCAGTTAGTTTCTATTCTTCTAGAAATATAAGGGGGTGGGGAAGAAAAGAAGCTTCCAGGAGTCTCTAATCTCCCCTGAAGAATGGCTTGGTGATGCCTGAATCCCTCTAGTGTTCCCATGAAGCTGAACAAATCTCTAGCCAATATTTTAGAAATTAGCTGCAAATTAGCTTTTCTTCCCTAGGTCTTTCATCATTTCACTCAGCCTTGGCTTCCCTCCTCACCAATTTGCCTGATATACTGTGCATTCACCGAGCCAGGAAGTGCCAATTAGGAGGTTTGTGACTTCATTCCAGGTTTTGATGCTACCCACAATCCAGACATTCTAGTGGTGAAAGGGGATGGGAGCCCAGGATGCATCTGGCTTAATATTAATTGTAAATAAACAGGTCGAAAACGTAGAGTCACTAAGAGATGTATGGCTTCCAATTATGTTGCTTCCAATGTGCTTTACCATCACTGTGGTAAATTTTTCTACACATTTTATCATATCTCCTGACTATTTGCTCTTCAAGACATCAAATGAATGAATTGACAGATCATTTTGTCAAACTGTTTTCATCTCACATAAGAAATCAGATGTTTGAGGTTCAGGGATGATACAATCATCATTGGATGTTAGGAAGATAAAATGAGATAACGTGCAGAAAGAGAACAGGGCAGTCGTAGGCTCCAGGATGTGCTCACTAGTAGTGAATTTTCTTCCCAATCCATTGCTGACTAATTATACAGTGTGATAATAGTATGTGATTTGCCATTGGAGACTGAAGTTTGTTGATTATTTTGGATGTTCATTTGGCAAATATTTACTGAGCACCTTCAATTAAACTAATTTTTATGGGTGCTATTGAAACCAATAAGTTATCTATCTACAAGGAGCTTATGGTCAACTAGACTAAGACATGGAGAAGCATTAGATATTTCCTGAAATTAAAAAAAAAAAAACACATGTAAAGAAGGTAGGACTGAAAACTTGTTTTTTTTTTTTAAAAAAAAACAGATTTTATTTTTCTATCAAAAATTTCCCCCAGCATGTTCTCTTTTTTCTCTTTTTCTCTGAGTTCTCTCTCTCTCTCTCTTTCTCTCTCTCTCTCTCTCTCTCTCTCTCTCTCTTTTTCTCTCTCTGTGTGTGTATGTGTGTGTGTGTGTGTGTGTGCGTGCATGCATATGCATAAGTGTGCACACACACAGAGTTTGAAGATGAAGTGTAAAACCAAATGTACAGTGTTGAGATATTTGAGGAAACCAAAGTTGATGGCTCTGTTGTTTTGGAAGGAAGGGAGCCTTCTGGTCCTTTAGTGGGAATAGCTTGGTCTTTTCTGAGGAGTGATTCGGGTTCTCATATATCTGGGCGTCTGCTGCTGACAAAGGTAGTTGCTAAATTCAGTGCTGGATCCCACAGTGCTCCCCTCAGATCTTCTTGTGTCACCTGACTCAGTGGGTCAACTTTTACCTCTGTGTCAGGGTAACTTGGGACCCTTCTGCCGGCCTAGTCACATGCTTAGTGTGAGCTTTCAACATCAGTGCCACATGGGAAGGTGGTAGAACCTGTAAACACAAACTCACCTCCCCTTCTATTCCTGGCCCTATTTCTCCATCCTCCAACTATTTGAGACCTGTTCCATTTGGGCATAAGGCTGCCTGCTATGGAAGAGCTATAATTTGGATTGCAAATGTTCCCAAAAAAGGTTCAGGTGTTAAAGACAGAGTCTCTGGAGAGGACTGGGAGGTGGTGGGGCCTTTAAGAGATGAGGCCAGTTGGGAGCTGCTTAGGTCATTGTTGGGATTTGGTCAAAAGAAATAGTGGGACCTCCAACCCTTCTCTTTCAAGCTTTTGATTTCTCAGCAGGAGTTGAGGGGTTTTGTTCTTTCATATATTCCTATTATGATATGGCTGCCACAGGCCCAAAACAATGGAGCCAACTGGTCAGCAGCTGAAACTTCTAAACCAAATTCAACCTTTTATCTTTATAAATTATCTATGATATTTCTTATAGTGATGGAAAACTGACTGAGCACAGGAAGCTACCTCCTTGAGTTTCAGATGAGGAGTCACATCAGAACTCTCTTGGAATCCCTATCATCTATAGGGTTCTCTTTCCTTCTCTTGGGCTCTGAGACCCTTTGGCAAGGAGTTGAGGGCTTATATCTAATCAATTCTTTTCTTTCTTCTCTCCACAAAATAGCAAATTGGAAGAAGAGATTTTCTTTACTCTGTATTTGACTTTTCCTACTCTAGTGGTAGAAGAAGTCTTCTGAATTAGGTGTGTTGATGGAGGAGTACCTTCTTCATACTACCCAAAAAAACCTCATCTGAGATTTCCAGATACTTATTTAGGATCCTTGACATAACTCATAGCAAATAACTCTGAGTAATATAAATGTTATAAAAAATATCATGTGACTTGCTTAAACAATGGTGATATAAATGAAAATGTAATAAGTTCCATCTAAGTGGTGGAAAGAAGTAGATTTCCTACAAGGTGAAGATCATTTCTGGAATGAATAATCCTCAGATTTTTCTTAATAAGCTTAATCTTATTCTGAATGATAATAAGGAATTAAGTTGGAGGAATGGATGACTTCATTTAATGAAAATAATTTGATTTGCAGTACAAAAAGAGGCATTATGTCGCTGAAGAGCTTTAAAAAGAGTTTCCATGTTTCAGATGTGATGGTACAATGTATAACAACATACTTTTTCAAAAGAAAAAAAATGGGGGGAATCATAAAAGAAATAAATAAATAAATAATAAAACTAAAAACAAGAAAAAATATGTTCTTGTGTCAGAAGTGAAGCCAAAATTCTAAGTGCTAATCAAGACTAGTGTTGTAAACCTGGGAGAAGCTGGTTCATGAACATAGCAGAGGCCATTAGGAGCTGTCCCCTTGTGGGAGAATGGCTCCTGAGTTAGCAAGATCTAAGTGTGCCACATAATACTGAGGAGTCTTGATGTGGCTGAGAGGAGCCAAAGGGTTCAATCAACTATCCATGATCTACTGCTGAGGAGACCATAGGAAGAATTGTTCCTCTGACGGCCTTCAAAGTAGAACATGAACTTGGCCCCAAGACAGGCCCATCATCAGCCTCTTGCCAGCTCTGTATTCCATCTGCATCATCTCCAACAAAAACAGAACAGGACACTGATCTTCCTCATTGTAGCCCTTTTAACATCCACAATTTCATCAACTGTGTCATTTCTCTTTCTGTTAACTAATTTTTCTGCCGGTTATGGAGATATTTCCTGCTATTCCATATGTTTACTAATCTTAATTTAAATTTCAAATTTGATTGTTAGGTTGCTGAAAGCTGGATAATGCAGATTCCTGGAGTTCTTCCCTATGAGGCTCCTTATTCTCAGCATCTCATCTCTATAGTTTCTTTACTCATCAGCATTTAGTATGATTTGTTTTTTGCTTTTATTTTAGCAATTCTAAGGGCTAGAGATGTACGTGACTGATAGAACACTTGCCTAGTATTCTTGAGGCCCTAGTCTCAATTTCTAGAACTACCCAAAACAAACAATGCTTTAGCAATTCTAGCAGGTATGTAATGATAGCTCACTATTAAATTTAATTTTGTATTTTCCTTCATTACTAATGACATTAAGCATGTAAAGTCCCTCCCACTAAAATTCTAGTGGATAGAGATACAGTGCACTCTTAGTGGGGATATATAATTAAACTGTATCTCTGCAAATCTAGATCCTTTGCATTTCCATATGAAGTTTAGAACCATATTGTTAAATGCAAAGAAAGAATAAAAAACTGCTAGAATACTTATTGCAATTGGATTTACATAGAATCTATAGGACAATGAGGGGGAAAAGGTATTCTTAACAACAATGAATAGTCTCAGTGGTTTATCTAGCTATTTATTTACTTACTTACTTATTTATTTTTACTTTTGGTGCTGTGGATTGAACCCAGGGCCTTGCACATGCTAGGCAAGCAATCTACTACTGAGTTACTTCCCCAGGAAACACTGAATATTCTCATCCATTACCATGGGCAAATGACTTGAGCCACCATTTCATATAAGAAAATAAAAAATGACTGTTCAATAAGTAAATGAAGATATGTGTAGCAGCATTAGCTACTGGGAAAATGATAATTAAAACCATAATGAAATTCTACCATATACCATGAGAAGGGCTAAAGCTAAAAATACTGAAAATATAACATGTAAGTGAGGTTATAAAATGATATTGTGGAATGTGCACTGTTAGTGGGAATATACAGTTTAACTGTATCTCTGGAAGCAACCTGGGCAATACCTTTTGGAGTTAATTGTGCAATGACTGAGAAGTTCCACTTTTGGATGTTAAACATGGACAAGAATTTTTGTAGCATCCCTCATATCCCAAAATGTAGACAGTCTTATTGCCTATTAGGAGAGGAATAAGATTAAAAGAATGTTATATTTATATCATTGAAAGCTAATTAACAAAATAAGTAAACTATAAATACATGAAAGAATTATGGGTGAATCTAAAAAAAAAACCATACTGAATAGGAGAAGCCAACCCCAAAACTTTAATTTGTAGAAGTTCTATAAAAGAAAAAACAAATCCATTAAAAAAAATCTGATCACTGGTAGCCTGACTTGAGGGGGGACTGACTGCAAACAAATAAAGAAAACATCCTAAGATGACGGAAAATGATCTCTATTAATTTTGTGAAAGTTGCATGGGTGCATATAACTTATGTCAAAGCTTATTGAGCTATATTTAAAATAGAGGCACTTTGGTGAATGTAAAATACAATTCACTAAAATGAATGTAAACACTCAAGAAGCATTGAACAATAGATTCTACATGGCTGAAGAATGACCCAGAAAAAATGTCAGAGGAGATTATTTTTAATGTGGTAAATAAAGAGGTGCAAAATAGAAAATATGAAAAGGGAGTTAAAACAGACAAGGTGCAAAGAGCTATCTTGGGATGAGTAAGAGCTCCAAAAAGAAAGAAGGATGCAGTCCAAGCAGTATATGAAGGACATATGGTGGTGAATTTTCTAGAACTGATAAAAGACACCAATCCATACAATGGAGAAGCTCAACAAAACTAAGTCAAAGTAAGAGAAACAAGACAGTGATTAAGATCAGTCTCAATCCTAAAGAGAAGATTTTATAATGAAAGAGAGACTGAGAGAGAAAGGGGGGGGGGGAGAGAGACAGACAGACAGACAGACTGAGAGATCCTAAGACTATAGCACTACAATCCCTAGCTTTTCTCTTATGCTTAGTGGAAACTAGAGAATATTGGAATATTTCTAATTTGCTGAATC
This sequence comes from Urocitellus parryii, assembly GCF_045843805.1. Lineage (NCBI taxonomy): Eukaryota > Metazoa > Chordata > Mammalia > Rodentia > Sciuridae > Urocitellus > Urocitellus parryii. The sequence goes on from NC_135543.1 coordinate 28,721,523, forward strand.
CGATATTCTATACTAAGCAAGAATATGTTTTAAGAGAAAAACTGAAAGAACTTCTTATATGTCATATTTAAGAAACAGTAAGTTAAATAAAAGAGTAGAGAAATGGGCAAATTTGCAGGTTTGTATAAACAAAAATTAATTGTATAAAACGACAATAATTTTGTCTTTGTTAAGCTAACACCAGGATAGGATTAAAATACAGATAGACAACAGCATAAAGCAAAGAGGTTCTAAAAGGATTTAAAAATGACCCACCAGAACTATAGATTCTGACAGAAGGTAAAACACTGATTAATTCAAGTTTTTATTGAGCATGTATATTGTAACTTTGAAACTAATTGAGAGAAAAGTAGAACTATGAGAAAAATAATCCAAAAGAAGGCCAAAAAATGAGAGAAAAAGAAACAAAAAATAAATAGAAGAAATTTGAAACACAAATAGAAAACACAAAATGGACAAGTAGATTAATTCAAAATACATTGGTAGTTATAATAAGTGTACTAAGTGTTCCATTTGAAAATAAAAATTCAGCCAATTTATATTTCTCAGTCATCTCTATAACATCACAATTCAAAAAATTAAAATGTTGAAATTTGGAAATAACGTAGCATGTGAATATAAAACAAAAACTGCTGATGTTACATCAGTATCAAATTAAATAGTCTACATATATTTCATGTATATAACTTATAATACAGTTCATAAGTGTTCTAATGGGTATATATATGTATATTTTAAAAGATTTTTCATTAACCACTTACTAAAAAGTTAAATAAAACAAATAAATAATTAATCAAAGGGTAGGATTGCAATTTGTAGTTTATAAAACAGCAAAGAAAATATGAAACAAAGAAAAACATTAATCAGTCAAAACAAAGCAAGAAACAAAAATAAAAGAGCCAAGAAATGCAAGGTAATAAATAAAAAATACAAAATCAGAGTAGAAATATATTCATCAAAAGGCATCTAGTACATGTAAATATATGAAATTAACTCACAGAATACAATAGATTACCCTTTAAAATAATAAAAATAAAAAGCTAGGTACTCCTCATAAAAATTCACCTCTGCAAAGAAACAATATGTTTTTTAAAAAGGAATTGAAACCCATATATCAGGTAGGTATTAACCAGAGAAAGCTGGAAAAAATAATAAAAAAAAACATTAAAACCTAAAAGTACTAATTTTTATGATAATGTTACAAGTAAGCATGAATACAAAAATCTTTAATAATGACTTTCAGCAACGTACAAGATACTGACTAACCAGGTAACCTAATTCATGTGGAAGGCTTGGCCCTCTTTATAAAGATGAGATCATTGTCCTGTGAGAACCAGAGAATTCCCTGAGCCCCACTTGAGCACACTGTTCAGGAGTTCTGTCCTAACTGGGCACTCAAGCCTCTGAGGATTCACCCATGGGTGCCACTGGAGGCTGGGAAGATACAGTGCTTTTCTTCATTTCAGTTACTATTGGTTTAATAAGTGTTTGGGTGCTCTGGTAGAGGATTTTCACCACTCTTTCAAACATAGCCTTTTTGAAGACATATGATATATTTTCTAAACCAGTATCCAAATATAAAGTTTGGACTTCTTTCTGGTTTATTACCAGTCACATAACTGTTGACAAAAGAGGCGGAATGGTGGCAAGAGCTCAGGCCTGAGATATATGCATGCTTGCTTCAGACTCAGATTTCATTATTTTCTCCCTGACCCTAAGCCAGTGATAACATCTTTTTAAAAGTTTTATCTGCACATAAAATGGGAAAATATTAATACCATGCTTAATATAATATACTGAAGGTTATGATTTTAGAAACCAATTTATTTTAAAAAATATAATTTTTTTATACCTTTTGGTATGGGCAGAGCATAACTTCTAAGGAAATAATTCAATAATGTATAAATGCTGTAGGCATAAATGTGGATGTTATAATGTTATTTGTAATATCAAGAATATGGGAAATTCTTTAATCACTGACAAAAGAGGAATGTGTAATAAATTTTGATATTGTGATCATCCAGGTACCCTCTGTCCAAATACTTTGTTGTATATCTCCAATAAATAAGGCATTTGAAAAACATGACAAATATTTTACCACAAGCAAATAAAATAATTTCAAATATCTCATAATTACCAAATCCAACCTTGTATTTTTCCTCCCCCAATTCTCACAGAAATGCCTGTTCTAATCATGATCCAAACAAGTTTTACATATTAAAATTATTTGATAATCCCTTAAAGTCTCTTTTAATGTACAGTAATCTAAAACAGACTCTCCTGCATATTTTTAAGACTATTTATTTAAACATCTGGGTCATTTCTCCTGCAATATCTCCCACACTATATTTGACTATCAGTATCCTTATAATTTCACTTATTTTTCTAGATTCTATTTTCCCTGAAAACAGGCAGCTGGATCTGCAGCCTTGGTCAGATTAAAGATTCTTTGTTTCTTTTTCTTTTCTCCCAAGGAAGAAATAGACACAGGTAGTTGCTGTGCATCTCGCATTATATTATATAAAACGGAATAAAATGTTTTTTTCTTCTACTTTTGGTAAAGTTAACATTGGTCAGTGGGTTCCTATAATATAAGTGCAATCCACTTTTTTAATGAAATTCTCCAACTTTTATCTACCAGGTTAAGCAGCCATTTCATGACTTCCTGGATCCATTGTTTCCTTAGGGGGAAAAAAAATGCCTGATCAATCCTTTTTTAGTTTGTAAACTGCATTTTTATTCCCCCAAACTTTCTTTTATCACAATTCTGGTTACACTAAAATACAATCCATAAAGTCTAACTGTAGGATATCTTCCTTTATTTTTCAGAAAAATGAGTTGCTACCTGAGCAAATTCCAATAATGACTAATGAGATTTAAAAAAAAAAAATTATGAACCCGTGTATTTTTAATTTTTAAATATTTTTATGTACTTCAAGAAATGGACATGATTATTAGTATTATATTGCTGTCCTCCTTTGTCTATTCTCTTTTGACATGACCTATTCTTGCTTATTTGCTTTCAGAGACGAGATATCCTGAACTCGGGTTGTGGCTTTCTTGCTCTAGAAGGGAATTACTGCCCTCTACCTGATCTTTTTGTGGGAGAGAAATAGAGTATTTGATTCCAGTAGTGCCTGCGAGGTAACTTGAGGGCAGTGTCCAGAAAGAGTTGGAGACCCAAGATTCTAGTGTGGATGTCAATGAGAACTGATTCTAGTCTGCGTGCCTGCCTCCCTCCTATTTTACTTTCCTCCCTTCCCTTCCCTTCCCTTCTCCCGTCTTGTCTTTTCTATTTTCTTTATTTTCATATATATTTCTCTCTTTCCTTTCAGTCTACCTTGTTGGAATAAAGGCATTTGTAAGCTTCCCATTTAAGTCCCAAGTTTTCAATTCTGTGACTATTTCAACAAAGTTGACACAGGTACATTAAAATAGGTTGAGAATCCTAATCTGGAGCTCATGTATATTTTACTAATCAATATTATTATAATCATACAATGAAATCACATTCTTATGATTATTTAATTGCATTATGTAATTATATTTAAGCTTTTGTATGTGCTCCACATCTGGACGTTGGGACAAAATGAGTTAAGGGCTTTCATCATGGATTTCATGAATGATTAGGACACATTCATTTCAGTACTTTCTACTTTGTTTTCATTAAATGAGAAAAATAAGTTTGGAGGCCAAAAAATACTTTCAGCCAAGAAGCCCAGCACTTGGATTCTCAGCACATGCCATCTTCCTGACCACAGACAGAACTTAGATTCTGGCTCTCATTTTTCTTTCACCTATAAAATGAGAATACTAATGACTGCCAACTTAAATTTCAGAAAAGCTGTGCCGCTATGACAAAGCATACCTGGGACGTCTTAGAGAAACACAGTGGTGTGTTCCTGTGGGGAGATACTGCCTCACGTTGTTCTTCGTGGTCTTTGATGGATTTAAATTGATGATCTTGACCACGTACTTGACCGGCTATTTCACTGCTCTCCTCTATCTTCAGTCCTTGTACCTAATTACCACAAACATCCTGGATCAGAACAGTTCCTTTGTTTGTTCTTTAAGTTCCTCTTAGTGTTCAGCCCTGAATCATTGTTCTTGTACTGTTCAGGGTTAAGTATGGCAGGAAGAATCAGGTGATAGTAGTGGTATCTATAAAACCCATCTAGGCTCTGAGGAAATTTGTATACATGCAAACAGGGCCTTCAACAGGTGCGCACACTCATACTTATCACAATAAAACTAAAACAAACCAAAAAATGGTTAAATGTGGCAATAGTAATAACATGGTTTAGTAGAAAACCATTTTAAAGGAAGTCAGAAAGCCTGGATATAGGTCCAGTTGGTATCCTTTGATGTTGGGAAACTCCCTGAACTCTATATAGACCTCAAGTTTACTATTTGTAACAATTTAAATTTGATGCTTTTTAAGATCTCTTACATCCTTGAAATGTTTAAAACTTCAGGAACAGAGGCAGAGAACTTTCCCCCACATTATCAATGTTGGTAAGACTCAACATGTATCATAATTGGGTCCATAAGGAATTTAGTTATATTTCTTGTGCTTTTATTCTAATTTTCATTTTCCTTGGTTTAAATTCTTCAAATATGCTTCATGACATGTTAAAATTCTTGCATAAGATCTTTTATAATTTCATCTAATGCTGAAGTAGATAACTGTCAATCTAAGTATATTCTAACCCTAGTGAATAGACCCGAGGTTTCTGAAGCTCTTTGGAGGTCTTAATTTCCATGGGTCATCTCAGTGGAATTTCAAATAACCTGGAATCACTGGGAGTTCACAAGTTCTCACTTTCAACAACTAATGTAGGTTTGCCCCTGTCTTCCATGGAGTTAGGCCATGTCAGCATTTCTCCAATCAGTATCAAACAATGGACACTGACTTTGAAGGTCAAGTTTCAAAACCAGAACACATCAGGGTAGATTCCGGAATGTGGTAACAGCCACTTTGTAGCCTACCAAGGCGTGCCAGAACCATTCTTCATGTATCTTTCGGTTCTCTTGCCTTTGATCTTGTAACAAGCACCATTTTCTGAAGCATTTTATTAGATCTTGATTTCATTTGGCTGTGGACAGATATATACATGGTTATTTCAATCAACTTACACACTGTTTTATTTCTGCAGATTAAAAATAAATTCCCTGGAATTCTAATATTTTGTTTTCCTTTGGGGAAATAGCCATTATAATACACTTTTTAAGTTCACTGAAAATTTTAAGTCTTTATCCAAATACACTGGTGTCAAGATAAAAAAAAATCTTCCAGCAATATTTATTGCCCTTAGGGACATTTAGAGAGTCAAATTGTAATTGCTTTTAGTCATTTTTGTTACATAATTCTTGGGATGGCAGCTGTGATAATATTTGGATGTGAGGACTAACTGGGGGCTTTTTTATGGACATTTTTCACACAAAAATTATTAAAAGGATACCAAGAAAAAAAAAGATGATGATTGTTATAAAATAGCCAATAACATGACAGTATATAATGAAGTTACTTGGTTATCTTTGTGTTTCCTAAAGGTAATGCTTCGGACCTTGTGAAGAGGCCAGGATCTAGGTCATTCTGGCAAATTGTCACCCTTCTCAAAAGTATCAGATGCACATTTGTCAAGTTAGGCTTCAATTATGTGGGCGTGAGTAGGAAAGGAGAAAATATTAGATAAAGTATAAAAACAAAACATTTCCAACAGCCCCACAATCGCAAAGATGGGACAAACTATTACATGTTCACACTATCTCTGAATTCCAAACTATGTGTTTTCCTAAGATTCTGTGAAAGGAAGACCTTGCTTTGGCTCCCCTGCAAGTCCTCTGGAGACAATTTCATCGAATGCTGTGAGATGTATCCTCTTGTTTATTCTAATCAGGGTACAGCCATATTTAAATCTGTATCTTTTTATCAAATTGATTCTTTGATAATATATAGTAACAGGGCATGAGAGAGATAACAATGCATAAAATGGTACAAATCTTGCAGTAGGTTTAAGGATAAACCTCTGCAGAGAAAAAAATACATTGTATATGTGTATTTGTGAATTTCCAAAAAGGAACACATCCTGATGACAAATTATCAGAAGGAACTGGTTCTAAATAAAGGTTATTTTGAAAGGATAAAATGGTTTGGTGCACTCATGAATGTATACAAATTTGTATGCCTTTATTTTATTTGTTCTTTTTATGTGGTGCTGAGGATGGAAGCCGGTGCCTTAAACATGCCAGACAGGCACTCTGCCACTGAGCCACAATCCCAGCCTCAGGAATGTGTACAATTGTGATTAATTATTCAACTAACTGGATACATGCATAAAAGATAACAAACTTCTTTTCTCCCTCGGTCTGAAGCACAAGTTGAAGCTCTGATATTTTACATAGAACATATAATTACTTTTAAAAATATATTTTTTAAAAAAATTTGAGTCCAATATTCACATCTAGTATTCTCTTATATTATTAAAATTTTCCTAACTTTTTTACTACTTATTTATTACATTTAACTATATTTCTAGGAGGCAGGAAGACAAAAATTTTATCATTTGGTTTAAGGAAAATGAGCTCAGAAATATTAAATATGTACTAGGGGAATATTGGAACCTGGCCCTCTGAGCCCCTAGGCCTGGCTTTTTGTCTCTTCTTGGCCCCAGATCCTTTGGGACTAGTGAGTTAATGCTTCTTATGGCATCATCTGAGTAAGTCACTTCTACTTTCTTTACTTCACTTGCCCCCTGTCACTATGGATCATGTTTCCAGAATTATTGGGGATTTTAAAAGTTTCTTCTAATTTCTGTTTTTGAGAATAATAATTTAAAAAAAAATTATAGGATTGTGACCTGTTGTGACAATCACAACAAGAACTCAGGAGTCAAGAGATGTGAAGTGATAGCAGGAGTTTCAGAGAACCCAGGAAACACAAAATGGGCAACAGAGATAGGAGAAGATTATTAAGACAGAAAAAAAAAAAAAGAAAAAGAAAGAAGGAAAGAAAGAAACTATGCCTAATAGAGGAAAAAGTAGGCCTGAATCTTCATCAACTCAGATTAGGCGCCGACCTCGTTAACATTACTCTTAAAGCACAAGAAATAAAGTCAAGAATCAATAAATGGGATGCATTCAAAGTAAAAACTTTCTTCTCAGCAAAAGAAACAATCAGTGAGGTGAAGAGAGAGCCTATATTTTGGGAGCAAATTTTTGCCACACGCACGTCAGATACAGCACTAATCTCCAGGATATGTAAAGAAGTCAAAAAAATTCACACCAAAAAACCAAACAACCCAATCAATAAATGGGCTAAGGAGCTGAACAGATACTTCTCAAAAGAAGGTATACACTCAATCAACACATATATGAGAAAAACGTTCAACATCTCTAATAATTAGAAAAATGCAAATCAAAACTACTCTCAGATTTCATCTCACACTAGTCAGAATGGCAGTTATCAAGAATACAAACAATAATAAGTGTTGGCAAGGATGTGGGGGAAAAGGCACACTAATCCATTGCTGATGGGACTGCAAATTGTGTAGCCAATATGGAAAGCAGTATAGAGATTCCTTAGATAACTTGGAAAGGAACCTATTTGACCCAGCTATCCCATTCCTGGTTCTATACCCAAAGGGCTTGAAATCAGCATACTATAGAAATACAGTATCAATATCTATAGCAGCTCAATTCACAATAGCTAAACTATGGAACCAACCAAGTTGCCCCTTCAATAGATGAATGGATAAAGAAACTGTGGTTTATATACAGAATGGACACTTAGAATTAAAAGAGAAAAAATATATTGCATTTGCAGGTAAATGGATGAAGTTGGAGAATATCATGCTAAGTGAAGAAAGCCAATTCCAAAAAACAAAAGGTGGGTAGGAGAGGGAGAATGGAGGCAGGAAAGATGGTGGAATGAGATGGGCATCATTATGACTGCACATATGGTGAGAAGCTACATCATGTACAAACAAAGAAATGAAAAGTCATCCTACTATTGTGTACAATGAATCAAAATGCATTCTGCTATCATATATACCTAATTAGAACAAATAAATTAATTAATTAATTAAAAAAAACTGCAAATGAGTAAAATCCTTGGAAACCTGTATTTCTCTGGAGATTACAGCCTTGTCGGGGCTGAGATGGAAGAAGAATCACAGTTCATCCTGGCCAATTGCTATGATTCTACGTGGTAATATGATTGATCAATTAGAATTTTTAACTTGAGATTGTGACAGTGATCCCCACAGATGGCTCGAAATGCTTAACAGTGAGTTCTTTCCAGTGAGTTGAATGAACTGCATGTGCTGCTTAAATCGAGGGTGAAACATGTTCTGATTCTCTAGTAGCCTAAGAGTTGAAAGATCAACACTTATTCAGAATCTACTTGCAACTGAGATACAGGCTGAACAAGACTATCTTTACAAGGGAAAGAATAGCATCAGGGAGTCATCCATTGACACAATCATGTATACTGGATTTACTTAATTTTCTTTTTGTGTTTAGCATATGCTAAGCGAGTACTTTACTACTGAGCTACATACGCCCACTCCTTTATATTTTGTTTTGAGATAGGGTCTCGCTTACTTGCCTCGGCTGATCTGTTTATATAGCTCCTTGTCGAAGTGATCTTTCACTGCCTGTATTTGCTCTCCTATATCTTCCTTGAGTTCACAGAACATTTTCTCATGTACATCCTGAACTCCTTCTCTGTTATTTCTTCTGCTGTGGCTGCCAATGATTCTCATGTTGTGGTGTCTTCATTTGTTTGGGGAACTTTCTTTCCTTGTCTTTTCATGTTGCTCATGTGTCTTCATTTCCTGCTCTGTGGGTTTAGATTTTTATTGTTTTTACTCCTTAGGTTTATAGTGCTCTTGGAAAATTCCAAGACCTCTCCTTTGTGTGGCAGGATAATGTTAACAGATCCCAATATCAACAATATACCACCTATGAACAATTTGTTGTTATTAAGATGTTTACAAATTTAGTTTTGATGTATAAAAATGTTGGATTCAATTATTATCAAAAAAATATAATCAGTAGTTTTGTTAAAAAGTTTACAGTTTCTACAGTGGACAATAAGCTGTGAGGGTGGTGCTTAGGAAGATATGCTGAGGAGGTAGGATGTGAGGATATCGAGTTTATATATCTTAGGAAGTGTGAAGGAGAAATCTAGTGAAGAGGGTTAGTAGCAAGTGAATAGACAGGAAGTAATTTAGGGTAGGAAAGTATGTGGGATGACAGTAGAGTACATAAAACAAACACACTATGTATTTAGAAAAATACAGATGTTAAACAGTAAAATTTGGAGGAGGAAAGAAAAATGAAAGAATAAAAAGGAAAAGAAAAAAAAAGGCATGTAAAACACCTCTATATTATATTATTCAGATGACTCAGTCCTCAAAGTCCTACTTCATGCAGAGTTCTTGGTTTCACATATGTTGGGAATGTGAGGGCCAGAGGATGGAGGGGTAGAAGAGATAAAACCAACCAACCAACCAACCAAAAACTCAAAGGAAGAAAGCAGGGTAGTAGCTAGCTTTAGAGATCCATATCTTTCCAGCTTCTCTTCTCATCCAGTAGGTGGCGCCGTCTGTTGTAAGCTGGTGTCCCCCCCCCCCCCCCATGGTGGAGGTAACCACAGTGGGAAGACTGGTCCTGGCACAGGGTGCCTGGATGTAGGGAGTGGCACCCACCAGTCTCTGCTGAAAGACTGCACCTCATGGGTTTCTTTTGGGGAGCACTCATATGACTTGTGGGTCTGGTACTATCTCCCTCTTTGCCTGGAAATTTCCCAGTTCCTGGTCTCTCCCTCTCCCCCAGCAGTTCCCAATTGAGGAAACTCTCACACCAGGGCTCCCATGGGCGGCTCCCTGGTCGCACTGCACACCTGTGTTGGGCAGCTACTGTGTTGAGTTACCGCCGGTGGGGAGGGGAAGGTTGGAAACCTGGTACCTGGTCACTCGAGATCCTATCTGGGAACTGCCCACAGCTAATAGGGCGAGAATGTTGAGTCAAGATGGCGGCGGTCTGCTTTCAGCTCTGGGGTGTGTGGTGAGTTGAAGGGAGCCTGGTGAGGTGGGGGAGCCAGGCAATGGCATTATGCTGTGGGTAGGCAGCAGCTGAGTGACTTGTGTGGGAGCAGAGCGAAGTCTTGGTGATCTGCAGATGTGTTGATAGGTGATTCTGCTCAGCTGCTTATGGAGTCTCGCGTGGGCTAGAACTTTGGGCTTTGGGTCCTGCTCCAACTCAAACACTGAGGCCTTGAGCAGGGTCACAGCCCTGGTGATTTCTGTGGAGAGCAGCTGGATAGGGGACCTCTAACACAGTATTCTGACAAGGTGAGATCTGCAGGCGCGCCACCTGAGGGGCATGGGTGGCTCACTCCCTTCCTGCTGCCTTGTTTCCCTCAAGCAGCTGACTCCTAGAGAAGGATTCTGAGTAAAGAGCTGGCTTGCAAACTGGAAGGGAAGCACAACTACAGTGGAAACTACAGTGGAAGCACAAAGGATTATGTAGCAACATGGTGCAAGTAGAAAAGGTGCTGTGGAGTAGGTAGGGTGAGCTCCCTGAAGACTGGAAAGGGAGCCTTGCAGAGCAGGCAGCTCTGATGGACAGCTATGGTCAGCCAGAGGCCTCCACATAGGTCCTCTTACCAGGGATGCCCACCATGTAAAATTAACCCTTACCAGGGCATACTTACAAACTACTTGTGTGAGGAGGACCCTTTTTCCAGTTATCAAAGGTGACCTGCTGGGTATATCAGTCCTTTCCAAAGGCTCTGGGAAGCTGAGCTGCAGGGATTGTGCCCACAGCCCCTGAAAGTCAACAGACCCAGATTGTTGTCTTTTGTCATTGGACAAGTCTTATGGCTTTGAACAAAATTTTATGCTCTTTGTCCTTAGTTCTTGTTTCATAAAGTGGAAAGAATATTAGTTCTTAACTCAGGATCATTGTGAAATAATAACCATACACACAGGTTTATACAGGGTTTGGTCATGTAATAAGCACTATAAATAAGGATTAGTTAATATTATGTTTTGATGTTCCTCTTAATAATAAAGTGGAAGTCAACGATCTCCTAGTACCCATTTCCCCCAGGTTTACCTGAGCACATTCCCCAGCTTACCATGCAAGTGGGTTGTTGTAAAACAGCATTTTGTCTAATGAAATGGAAATGGTATATTTTTGTGTAATTCCTGGGAAGAGTCCTTAAATATAAAAGGAACAGTATTATTTTGTTATCTTGTTTCCCTGAATGCTTATATGATGGCTAAAGCTCTAGCACTTATTTGTGGTCCTTAAGACAAGTTTCTTTTCCTAGTGAGGGTGAGATGGAACAAATTGATAGCTTCATGGATCATCCAAAGTACTTTTAGTTGCCTATTTAGGAATTTTTTTTTTTATGAAAGTGTGAAATAAATCAACTTTTACTATGTTCAAACTAGTTTTTTTTTTTTTTTTTTTTTTTTTTTTACTGGATACTTCAAATGGATGTAGTTAAATACAATTCCAAGTTATCTGAGTTTCTGAAATTATTTTTCATTTTGTCCAATTTTCATGTGTCCCTGTTTTCTAAATTATTTATTATGGTTTTGTCAATAGGGAATCTTTCAATATTGAGATATTACTTACTGGTCCTTCCCAATTGTGATGTTTTTCCTCACCCAACTCACACTTTCTTTAGGATCCATACTCTGTTCTCACTTCTGATTGTCTGCTTGGTTTGTATCCACATCCTATTCTACCTGGAATGTGTACTGTGAAGTATCTCACATACCCCTGACAATCAGTCCCAGTGATGTGAGACCCTTCCATTGATATTTCTCACATGCAATTTGGAGACCTTAATTCCTCAAAATTTTTGAATTTGGTATTGATTCTCCCACTTTTATTCTTTACTATTTTAGTATATCACTACATTTTTCTTTCTTATTCATTTTGTATATTAGTAACAAATTTTTCTTATCAATCTGACTTATGCTTAACATTAGCAATTTACTCCTTGTTATATATTCAAAATAAAACATAGAACATCTTCATTTACATATATCTTATAATGTAACTTACTTCTGACAGTTTAATCTCCCTTAATACTTCTGGCAATGCCCTTTGGAATTAGAAGGAGAAAAATTTCACCTAATTATAGTAGTTTACATATGCAAATGTTATCAGATTTAATAATCATGTTTCCCTAGAAATGATGAACAAAGCCACATGTGTTTTAAGTGGATCATAAATCTTGTTGATTAAGTTACTGTCCTGAATCATTTACTATAAGGAAATTATTGTCATTAGACTTCTAAACTGTATCTTAGTCTTATAAGTATATATTCCTATATATAAGATTTAGGCATGACTCATGGTGAAAAAAATCAATTCAGGGAAATTTAGAGACAATAAGCACTAATTAAATGACTCCCGGACTCTTGACAGTTGATTCTCTTTTTGTCTGATTTCATACCTTATTGCTAAGAACTCATAGATTTCAAAAATAAAGTTTAATATGTATTAGGAGTAAGGTAAATATAAAATCTTCTATGATACATAAACACTCAAATTTCAATGAGTAAACAAAATAAAGTAAGAAAATGTTTCAATTTCTCATTTAGCTTGATGAGACTTAGTCATCCACGTTATCTAAGGGAAAAGAATGTCAGCCTCATCACACATAGGAGTGGCAGAGATCTTGACTTCAGCATCAAAATGTCTAACTGAAGAAAATCTAATAAATATGAGAACAATGGAAGTTGAGTCTGTTAGGACAAAAAGTTCAAAAGGGACCTATTCAGTGTGAATCAGGATACAGAAGCAATGTGTTCCATCTGTGGAATGTGTTGAGTTGAGTGAACACCTTCACACTGATTTTCTTATCATCATCCATGCAAAAGGGAAATGTGAAACTCTTACACACTTTTTCTCTATTACAGTGATTTGGAGCTTGAGACTCAGAGAGAGCTAAGTGATTTGTCATTCAGAAATGGAAGAATTGAACCAAGTTTTCAGATTGAACTATAGCGTCACACTGCCCCTATACGGCACAGTCAACTAAAGGAATCAGCCTGCCCATGCACAGTGCTGTCATTTGAAGTGAATTGGGGGGTGGGAGTCAATTCATCCTGAATTGCACTAGAAAGCAGTACAAGGATCAGTGGGTAGAAATTACAAGGAGGCTGATTTTGCCTCAATTTGAGAAGAACTTTCCAACAATTAGAGCTGTCTAACCAAGGAGCAATCTGTCCTGTCAAATAAATGAACAGTCTGTTGCTAAAGGCATTTAAACTGAAGCGTGAAGACCACTTCTCAGGCATGCTAGAGGAAAGATTATTGCATGGGTATCACACATCACATCTAAAGCTTTATCCAACTTAAAGATTATGTAGATGGGGCAGGATGACATTTGTGGGAGGTGATCCATATCCTTGGACTTTGGAATTGTCAAGGGTCCTATCTAGGTGACCCTGATGTGCTATGGAACCATCAAGCCTGCTATTTCTTGTAGAAGCTCCTTTAAGGCAGATTTATAATTCAGTCTGCACATTCAGAATTGGACATGATAGGGTGGATCTCTGCTCTCTAAGATATTTAGGACTTATATTCTATTGTTGAGATGCTCCTGAACACATTGCCTTTTCTGGATCATTAGATGTGAATATTTTCTTTACTGAAACACTACTTCAAACTATGATTTTGCAATTTTTTTAAAGGCTTAGGAGTCCTTATTAGTTCTTATTAGACACACCCAAATGATTGTTATAGAGAATGGAGGTTGGGGGAGGAAATTGGGTTGCTACTTTAATCTTGGGTAAAATCAATTTAAGATTTTGAGTGTGGAATTATACATACTAAAAGGGAATCCAGATCTTTATCTTCCCACAATCCATGTCTCACTTCTTTTCTTTTTTACTTTTGCAAAGCACAAATATTTCCCTATTAATATGTGCATTTCCATTAACAAATCATTTTTCCAAGGAAAATTTTACACCTCAGAACAAATCATATTCCATGTCTGAGAATCAAATTTTAAAAGCCTCTCCTGGGAAGAAGTTGGAGCTTAAACATTATACAGGTTTCTCTAAACTGCACTTAGATTTTATCCTGAAACCAAGAACAGGCCATAAAATACCGAGAAACTCAGTGCAGCAAAAACAACTTCAGGTCATTTCCAGGAATTCATTCTGTATCATATCTCCCCCTGTATTTGAGAGAAAATAGAGTCAGTTAAATTTGACTTTTGTCTTCATACAAAGACATTACAAAAGTAATCGCTAAATAACAATAGTTTTTCACATATGGGTTCTATATCCCCCATGCAGTTTTCAAAGTAGGTATATCATCCTAATTTGATTTATTTACTCAAGGGCACCTTCTCTGAGCTTCCATTAATCAGTTGATTAAGCCACAGTTTAATAATAAAGATTTTTCTATTATTTCAATTGAAAAGAGCTCCAGTGTAGAGAGCACCTAAGGTATGTTTAGGGATAAGGCTGAACACAGGTTCAGCCAGAGCTGGGGACTTACATGTTGCCCAAGTCTCTCCTTTTCTCTCCATGTGCCACCTCTTCCTTTGCTTTTTCCAACACAGTGACACACTGGGGCCCTTGCCCACTTATACAAACTGGTTTTAACATGTTAACCCCTATCTCACGTTTCCATATGTGATATATTTTAGATTAAACAGGTTTTTGCTGCTATTGTTTTTATAGTACATAGTATTTTATATCAAATAGTACTTCTCAGTTTAAGAATGAGGTCTGTATCCTTGTCTTTGTGAAAGCTGTTTTCATTTGGAAAAAAATATATATTTTATTTTCCAAAGTAGTTTTTTCTAAGTATTAAACTCTAAGTTATCTTTTCTCTTTCTTAAATTTTTAAATTTCAATTGTTTCTCCTTTAACTTTTTTGTAGTCTTCTGTGTAGAGATGTTCCTTAAAACAAAAACAAAACAAACAAAAAAGTTTCTTTTTGATATATTGTTTCCTTTCTTTTCCCCCTTCTTTCCCTCCCTCCTTCCCTCCTTCCTTCTTTCCCTTCCTTCCTTCCTTCCTTCCTTCCTTCCTTCCTTCCTTCCTTCCTTCCTTCCTTCCTTCTTTCTTTCTTTCTTTCTTTCTTTCTTTCTTTCTTTCTTTCTTTCTTTCTTTCTTTCTTTCATACTGGGTATTGAACTAGAGTTGCTTTATCACTAAGCTACATTCCCTAGTCTTTTTAAAATTTCAAGACAGGATCTTGCTAAGTTGTTGTGGCTGGCCTCTAACCTGTGATTCTCCTGCCTCAGCCTACTGAGTTGCTTTGATTACAGGTGTGCACCAGAGATATATTTTCTGGTGCTATTGGATATAGAATTTTCTTTATTTCATTTTCCACTTGAATGTTGTTAGCATATAAAACCACAATTCATATTTGTAGATTGATGTTATATCCTGTGAGACTGCTAAATGTACTTACTAATGTAGCTTATTATTTATGAACTAAAACCTTTGAAAAATTAAAAAAAATTCTACATTGGCAATCATAGAAATAGTTATACTTTCAATCTTTAAGGCTTTGATTTATTCTACAAACTATTTTGTTTGCTTTCACCACTTAGGTTGAATGTTGAGTTTAAGTGGTGAATGTGAGAATTCCTGCCTCATTCCCACCCCCAAAGGGGAAAATCACTTAGTGTTTTGCCATTAAGCATCATGAGGTTGCCAGTTCTTCATACATGTCCTTTATGAGATCAGTGAGGCTCCTTCCAGATTGCTGGGAGTTTGTTGAATAACCAGTTATATTTTTTCATCTGTTGTGATTGTCATGTACATTTTTTTTATCCTGAAAATATATAGGAATACATTGATTTTCAAATTTTAAACCAATCTTGTAATCCTGGGATAAACACTTTTTAGTTTATTGCAGGATTCAATTTGCTCATATTTTGCTAAGATGACCTATTTCATGAAGCATGTTAATTTGTAATTTTCTCTATAATAATGCATTTTTTCTTTCTCATTATCTTTTTCTGTTTTCCAAAGTATTATTCATATGATCAATTGGAAAGTATTTTCTATTTCTTAAACTTTGAAAACATTCTTGGAAGAATGGTATCCTTTTTCTTTAAAGGTTTGGCAAATTTTGCCAATGAAATCTTTGGGGACTAGAAAACTCTTTGTTTCAATTTTTGAGGATGAATACAACTTATTTAATAAATTTAGGTATATTCAGATTTTCCTTATACCAGTCTCAAACTTATTAACTTCATCTAAGCTAAAAAAAATTCCACTACAATATGTAGAGATATTTCATATTTCAATATTTATCAGTGTTTATAGGTGTTTATCAATCATATAAACATTTTCAAACTAGCAACTTTAGGCTCTTTAAAATGATCTTGCTCTCCTCTGTTTCACTAATTTTCAATCAGCTTTATTTTCTCCTGTTACTTACTTTGGTCTTAATTTACTCATCTTTTTCTGTCATGCTAAGATATGCATGCGGATAATTGATTCTAGAACTGTTCTTTTCCTACTAATGCATTGCTACATGTTTCCCTAGAGAGACTACTGTAGCTGGATCTTATAAATTTTGATATATTATGAGTTCAGTTTATAATATTTTTGAATTTCCACTGTATTTGTTCCTCCATACACAGATTATTTCAAAGCCTTTTTTAAATTTTCAGAACATGAAGCATTTATTCACATTGTTTCTAAATTTCTAAGTTAACTCCATTGTTCATAGAGAATCAACCATGAAACATGCTCAAGCATAAGGTCTCTTTTGGTTAATATTAGTATCTTCCTCAAAGGATATATATGTGTTCCTTAAAGGAAGAAAACATTAAAAACTAATGTGTTTCATGTATATGTGTTCCCCAAAGAAACACATATTCTGCACTACTTGCAAGGTGTGTTAATTCATAAATGTAAATTTTGTTAAAGGAGTGGCAGAGATGGTTCATATTGTCATGAGTTTACTGTTTTTTTTTTTTTTTTGGTCTAAATAGTATATAAGTAACTCTGAGAGTCGTGTTATATTCTCTAGCTTTGATTTAGATTTTTCTGTTTTCTCCCTTACTTTGGCTTTTCTATGTCACTGTTATTGGGCATATACCCATATGTAACTGTTATGTGTTTTTGATGAATTGATCCTTCCAACATTAAACAATATCATTTTTTATTTTTGTTCAAATGATTTTTCTTTATTGTTATATTTCACCTTCTTGTGCCTCTATTTGCACAGTGCTATATGTAATTTCTATCTTCTTGCTTTTCTGTTTGTACTTTGTTCATACCATTTTGGTTTGTAATAAACACTATGATATTTAAACATTTTACTGAAGTTCAAAGTACAAAGGAATTAAATAGCATATTTCTACAAACTGAACAAACCATAAGTAGTTCCCAGATAAACAAAATAACCAGTACCCCCGTGAGGGCCCCTTGAGCTTGCTTATTTATTTGTTTACTTATTGGCACTGGGGATTGAACTCAGGGGCACTTGACCACTGAGCTACATCCCCAGCCCTATTTTGTATTTTATTTAGAAACAGGGTCTCAAAAGTGCTTAGCACCTTGCTTTTGCTGAGGCTGGCTTTGAACTTGCCATCCTCCTGCCTCAGTCTCCAAAACTGCTGGGATTCCAGGCTTGTGCCACTATACTTGGCCCCATGAGCTTTATTTTAAATCTTGATTTCTCTCAGGGTAGCCAATAACCTGACTTTTGATAGTGTTGAATTGCTTTTTTCCATCCTTTTTGTTGTTGTTGTTATTTCATGTAAAATGAATAGTACTGTATAATAGCACAAATATTATTTGTGCCATGTGCATGTGTGTGTGGTGTGTGTTAAACATCGTTTGTGAGATCTATCCATATACTTACTTCTTTGTGGTTGTAGATATTTATTCTTAATTTCTGCATGTTTTTACATTGTGTAACTATGCCAGCATATACCTGTCTATAGTACTATTGAGGGGCTTTTGGTAGTTTTGTTGTCGCTATTGTAAACACTTCTTCTGTCATTTATCAGAACTTCTTCTGTCAATTATTGAACAAATTTTCATAATTCTATTAGAGATTATACTCTAAGTTGTGAAGTTATAGAAGATTCATTCTCTAGGTACTGTTAAGAGGTTTTCCAAAGTAGTTGTGCCAATTTATCCTTCCAGCATCTGTTGATGAGATCTCTGGCTGCTGTGTCTCTTCGCTAATGCTGGGAATTTCCTTTTTCATTCTGTTCATTCTGAGAATGTATGAGTAGATTTGACTGTGGTTTTGATTTGCATATTTCCTGAAGACTAATGGATATTAGTCTTAAACAACTTTTTCTATGACTGTTGGCCATTTGAATGTCCTCTTTTGTGAAGAATCTATTCAAGACCTTTCTTTTCTGTACTTTCTTGGTTGTTTTCTTTTTTTTTTTTAAATGAACTATGGACTCTCTTCATGTGTTTTAAATACAAATCCTTTTTAAGATATATTCGTAAATTTTTTCACAGTAGGACCCATCAATCATAATGTTGAAATTTAATAACAAAAGTTTTAAATTCAACAAAGTACAATTAATCTTTATTTTCCATCATCGTTAGCAAATTTTATGTTCTTCAAGGAAAACTCTTCAAAGTATCATAATGAGGTTCTCCTTTTCTTTTCCCTAAAACTTTCTTGATCTACCACTTAAAATTAGATCTGTAATTTCTCTACAAAATATTTTTATGTATGAGTAGAAATTAAAATGTTTTCCCACATGGATAGTCAATTAAACAAATATAATTTATTGAAAGACTATTACTACATTTTATATTAGTGTGTCTTTATAATAGATCTTAATATGTATTGGTATTTAACATACCCAGTTCTGTACTTTAACAGTGCTTTGTCTCTTCTTAGCCTTTACATTGCCATATGAATTTTAGAAAGAGCTCACTAATTTTTCTGTAAAACCAAATTAAGCAAAATAAAGCTAATAACTTTCTAGAGTGCTTTTTAAAATATTGTCATTGTGTTGAAGCTATAGATCCACTTGCTAAGAAATTAATATTTATCATATTGAGTCACTTAATAAGTGAAGATTATATTCACCTATCCTTTGTCTTATTTGTTTATCAATATTGTATAGTTTTTAGATAGAAATGAAATGTATTTACTATAAGTTATATAATTTTTGTTAAATTTGGTGGTTTTTATTGCTGATTTTAAAATTACTCATTGCATATAGCAACTTCATAAATGCAATTATTAATTCTAACATTTTTCTGTAAATTCTTTTGAATTTTTTTTCAAAATCACAGTTACTGACAGTTTTCTTCTTTTCCAGTATTTATGATTGTCATCTGTTTTTCTTATTTTAGTGCCCTGCTTAGAAATTCCTCAAATATTAAATGGAAGGGATAATTTGTATTTATGTCACATTTCAGGAGAAAAACTACAAAACTTTTGTTATTAAATATGATGTCTATGGTAGATTTTAATAAATATTGTTCATTAGTTTATTAAAATCCCTGTAATTTTATTTTGTTGAATTTTTTAAAAATCATGAATAGATTTTTAGCTAAGTATTTTTATGAATCTTTAGAGATAATCATATAATTAATTTTCATTTTTATATTAATGTATAAATTTAACTTTGAATAGTAAAATACCCTCATATTTTTAATAAACCTGGATTAATGATGATGTACCATTTAATAATATTATGAATTTTTTAAAATGTCTCTTTGGAATATTTGAAACTGTGATGATGGGAGAATTTTGGTTAGTGTTCCTCACTCATTTTTTGGTATCAAAGCTCTACTACATCATAGAGTTGAGATATGTTTCCTTCTTCTCTGTAGGAGAAAGTGTAATGTAAGTAATTTTTTTTTCTAAAATGTTTGGACAAATTCATCAATAAGATTACCTAGGCTGGAGATCCTCTTTAGATTTATTCAATAATTGTTTTAGGTTTTTATGTGTTTTTAAAGAAATCATATTTAAATTAAATACACAACTTGGAAATATGCATAAAGCCTTGCACTTAAAAAGCTGGATAATCATTTAAATTTTTTTCATGGGTTAAAAAAAAAGATCTATCCTGTTAACAAATTTTAACCTGAGATGTGAACTCTTAACAAATTTGGAAGTGCACAGCATGATATCATTAAATATAGGTAGGGCATTGTGTATCAGAGGTTAGGATTTATTGTGCATCTTGTGTGGCTGAAGCTTTCTGCCAGTTAAACAAAAACTTCTCCTTGATCCCACCATCCTTGTCAACCTCTGTTCTATTCTCTGCTTTTAAGTTTGCCTGTATTTGTTACTTTATGTATTTAGAATTGTGAAGTATCTGTCTTTCTATGTCTGGTTAATTTTACTTAGTGCAATGTTCTCCAGCTTCACCCATTATGTCACAGGTGGCTGGATTTTTTTTTTAAGACTAATATGCCATTGTAGATACTATCACATTTTCTTTATCCATTTATCCATCAGTGGATATTTAGGTTGTTGTATATATTGGCTACTAGAATTCCATAATAATGACTATAAGAATATTAATATTTCTTTGAGATGCTGATGTCAATTTTTTGACAAATGTATTTAGAAGTAGGATTACTAGATCAAATGGTAGTTCTATTTTTAACTTTTTAGGAACTGTCATACTGATAAAATAGTTGTATTACTTTATAGTTCCATCAATAATTTTAATTTTATTGAAAGATATTGGACTGTACAAATGATTTTTTAAAATTCTTTTCAGCACTAAGTGGTTATTTCACAGAGAAAATTATTGATTTCATCAAAACTGTCAAATTTATTGTCACAAGATTGCTCATAATAACCTTTTGCTTTTAATGTATGTAGAATTAATTCCTCATATATAAGTATTTGAAATTTTCTTTTTTATTAATCAGATTTAATAGTGGCTTTTCAATAATTTCGGAGAACCAATATATAACTCATTTTGATTTTCTGTATTATGCATCCAGTTTCTACTTCATTGATTTATCAATTTAATTTCTTCCCTAGTTCCTTAGTTTTTCTTCTAATTTCCTTTAGTTTGATTTGCTGTTACTTTACATTGATTTCTAGCCTTCTTTCTTTTCTCTTCTCTTTCTTTCTACTATTGGCATTTGAGAAAGGGCTTCTCATCCCTGATGCTATTTCCATTTGGCTCAGACAGTTCTTTGTTTGGGGAGCTGTCCTCTGCATTGCAACATGTTAGCTGTACTCCTGGCCTATACCCAGGACATGTTAGTGGCACCTACAACTTGTGACAACCAAAAATGTTTCCAGACATTGCCAAATGTCCCCGCAGGGGTGAAATTACTGCTGGTTGAGAAGCACTGATTTAAGACAATATATTTCCCTCTAAACACATAGGCTATGTATTTCTTATTAAGCAACAGTTTTAATATGTCATCTGTGAATTCTGTAGCTTAGGTTTTCTGATTTCTATTTTGTTTTTTTTTTCCCTTTGATTCTTGTATCATTTAGACACATATGAGATCAATTTTCTTGTAGTTGAGAAGTTTCTTTTTGTCATTGATATCTACCTTAATTGTATGGCAGACAAAAAAAATGCACTTTAGATAATTTAAGTCTTTCAAAGTCATTGTTTGGCTACTTTCTCTATGTTTGTAGTGAAAGCAGGGTCCATGTTAACTTAGTCTGTCATTTGCTGGGACCCATCTTCACTTTAAGTCATGCTTATTAAGCTCAATTTTTCCTTGAAAAAAAAAATAAAACTGTTGTTTCAGAGATGTTCATTGACCCAATCAAGACTTCACATCTGGCCATGTTTAGAATAGGAATTCCAATCCATTCTTGGCTGATTTAAAGCCCCACTCCTTCCAACAGAAAAATGAAACACTGTTCAATTTCTTGTTAGCCACTTTTTCTCTGAAAATGTGCTTCAGATTGTCAATATTTTAGATAACACCTGGCTTCTACAGGATGGACTCTGCTGAAGGATTAAGTATGCCTTTGGTAAAGCAGTGCTGGTGCATACAGTTTGACAAAGGTTCAGTTTCCCTGGACTTTGCTATTCATAGAAAGAATTATGAATTTGTGTGTGTGTGTGTGTGTGTGTGTGTGTATGAAGTAACTCTCATAATATTTTTCTGTCATTTAACATTCTCTACTTTGTACACCCATCATGTTTTATGAGTTCTTGGGTGGTAGTAGTTAGCAGGCTTTTTATTGATGGAGTTTTCTTTGTCTAACTGTCCCCATCTCCCAAAGCTTCTTGAGAGTTTCTTGAGGGTAAAGCTCCGCCAGTCTATCATATCGGCTTTTTGTTTTTCCCCACATGGAAGCAAATTCTTGTTGTGTTTGCTATGCAGTGATAGGACTGTTGCCTGAAGTATGACCACAGCTGAAACTCTCATCAGGAATTACCTGGATTGGGTTGGATCTGCCTCTCCTAAGATGTTTCTTCTCCTCCTGGAAAGTCCATATCCAGAAACTGGTTAATCTGAGGGTACAAGGTCCAGCTTCCATGCCCCATTGACACAATTTTGAAGACTCTCTTAGAATCTGGGAACCCATAAATTTTACTGAAGCCTGTGTTGTTCATGAACCTTGGTTCATGCTCCTACTGCCCACCCACTGCCCAAGTATGATGTTGTCAATGTCAATAGCACACCCACATCATTCTTCTGCATTATAATCTAGCCTTCAAATGTGACTCCCAGGGCAATCAACTGGACACATCCTTTTTTAGAGGAGACATCATGTTTAATTTTAATTGGAGCAATTTGACCGACATGGAAATACATTCAGAGAAATAATCTATGAACACTGGCATCCACTTTTTATTGGGAAAACTCTATTTGGTGTCTTCCTGTTGTCTTTATGATACTGAGTTATTTTCAACAGGTTTCAGGTGTTGGATGCTT
This sequence comes from Urocitellus parryii, assembly GCF_045843805.1. NCBI lineage: Eukaryota > Metazoa > Chordata > Mammalia > Rodentia > Sciuridae > Urocitellus > Urocitellus parryii. Next base: position 28,744,391 of record NC_135543.1, read on the forward strand.
AAAATCAGTATTTAAATACAATTATCATTAATGACTGATGCAGGCTCACATCTCTCCTTTATAGTTCCCGTAAGCTCCTGGTTCCCTGGGTTTCTCTGAACAGCTGAGCATCAGTCACACCTGAGGCACCTAACATATAGATGTGTTGTCACTACTCCAGATCCACAAGTAAACATGAACTCCTGACTTCTTTAAGTGTTTTATTATCTTACAACTTAAATTTTTATGTAAATGTTTTGAATTTCCTACTAAATAGTTATTTTCTAAGTGTAAGTAAGTTTGTTTTTCTATTATTTACCCCTCAGGACTAATAAAGTATTTTTAATGGGAAGGATACCAAATGATCTTTTTATTTATTGAGTTATTAATAGGTCATCCAATAACACTGTCAATCAAAAAGTGGTCTAACTGAAAAATAATGATGATCCCAATTTAATCATAAACATCCTTATGACTCAAGTAATTTTCCCTTTGTTCTTGTATAGCTAGTTAAGGTAGACTAAAGTGAGGTTAAATACCTATAAAAGTACTTTGTGTTCTGTAAAAGTGTCAGAATTTGGAGTTCCTATGAGTGTGTGTGTTTGTGTGAGTGTGTTTGGCTAAGGGAACTGGGGAGTATGTTTTTAACTACCTATGAAGACTCTATAAGATCACAAAATCATGAGTTTTAATGACAGACTCATGTATTCCCTTGGAGAATTTCACTTTGGTCATGTGCTCCGGATATTATTTACTAAGCAAAATAGCAATTGTGTGCTATACAAGCACTATTAAAACAGTGTGAGTCCAATGTGTTGGCCAAAACATGCAGTGTGAAGTCAGGGCTACAGAAGAGTGGAAAAAATCAATACTGCTACTGGAGAGTTCCAACCTGAGTAATTCTAGCAAATTCTCTGCTAGATCAATGCCCTCTGGCAGGAAGTCCATGGTGATTTTATTTGACCTTTAGGCTTAGCTCTTTGGGGATACCAGGAAGCATCTCACATTGTTCAAGCTTCCTGGAACAAAGGAACCAACTTAACAGCTAGCAGATATGTGTGCACACAGCACATGCCAAAACTACGGTTCTAAATATGCCTCTTAGAACCTCTCCCAGAAACAGGCACTTCCACAGAAGGGAGGTGCTTAGGAATAGTTCATGAAGTCTTTGTTTAACATTTAATCAACGTTATGTTTCAGAATAGTTTTAGATTCACAGAAAGGTTGCAAGACTATTGCAGAGAGTTTCCATATACCTCACGGTCAGTTTCATAGCTACTATTTTCATTAAATGATTGGAGATTAAGTGATTCTGAATACAGGAAGAAAGAGACTTATAGCATTCACAATATCAAGGGATGACATAGGCATAAATATGACCCTCGATAAATGGTCTGGTGTGATCAAATTAAATGTAAATTGTGCTTAATTATTACAAAGCCTACAATGTCCACGTAAAAGGAATATGTTTGTAACAAGTTGTATAAGAAACTCTCTTTTTAAGGATATATATACCTAGAAAGAAAAATTGAGTTTAAAAAGTTTTAAAGAAGTATTTAAAAAGTATGTCATTTATATTCATCTTGGAGAAAGCAGTAACAACAACCATGATGGCATCCACTAAAACTCCAAAACCAAATTCAGGTCCCGAGTTTTAAAGGACTGAAAGTTCTAATGTGTGTGTGTGTGTGTGTGTGTGTGTGTGTGTATCACAAAGATTTTAACTCAGTTAATCTCACATAGTGATGGGATATAATTTGAATTTATTTCCAATGCTCATCATCATTTGAATGGACAATGTGAAATATTTCATCTGGTTTGTTTGCAGTTCATTGTTGAAGTAGACATTTGAAATCTATGTTGCTTTCCTAAGGCAGGCAACGTGGTATTGTTCTATAAAATCCAGAGTCCTTTCTTGCCATCAATTTTTGTATGAACCAGTGTATGAAGTCACATGAAAGGTGGACTCACTTCATTATGATGGAATATAATTTTTAGCTTGTAGTAAAACTCTAACATACAAGAAGAGGAAAGGAGATACACAGCCATCAAGCCCAAATGGTGACGATTCATGTGATATTCTCACTTAACATTGCTGAGCATCTTTCTTCAAAGTAAAATGAGATAAGGGTGAGAAATAGGTGAAATCACACATTCAAAGCATCAAGCACTGCCTGTTAACAGAATGGGTGCACTCCTTCTATTAGTCACTTTCTCTTCCTTGTCCTCATTTTCTCTCCATATTGGTTTTCATAAGTGGACCTTTACTTCTCAGCAGGGAACACATTACTGTGAAGAACCTTATCCTCTCATTGCCTGTCCATGTTTTATGTGGAAGCCTGTTGAAAAGAGGCTGATTAAGTCTGACATGAGGTCAGGCTGAACACATTGGAACAGGAAGCAGGAGCCTTGCATGATGAGGAGATTATATTGGGTTCCTCTCTGCTGGGGAAGGAATGAGAGTGGCTAGCTGCCAGAACAATTTCCCTTCATGGTTCCCAAGAAAGATGCACACAAAGAAGAGCAGGCCAGGCAAATTCTATACCAACTTGTTACTGTAAGGCTTCCCACCACCAGGAGTGTGGGCTCCTGGTGAGAGGTGCTTGGCCAAGTGGAACTCACAGGAGCCCTTAGAATGAGACTAAGAGGCTTCTGATCCTATGGGAGTTGGCCTGGTTTTCTGATGGTGATGGCTCTCTCTGTCTTTCAAGAGGTTAAATAGGATTATTGCCTGAACAAAGCAGGTCAGGAGACCCCTGTGGCTGCAACCCAAGTAATCAAACAACTCTCTGGAAAGTACGCAAAACAGGAAGGAGGTCCTAAGTGAGAAAAGCAGAAAAAAGAAATCTTCTCTCAAACACCCCATCCTTAGCACTGTGGCCCAAACCTAATCCATCAGTGTCGCTCCTTAATCCACACAGATTCCAAATTGATCCCTTCCACTTTCCCTCCTCCTATTAATAGCATCCCAATCAGTGCTTCCTGTTAATACTGCTTCTCTTGACTTCAGGCAAACTTCCCCAAAGGCTCTCAATCTTAATCTTTCTTTCCATTTTCATACTAATAATGCTAATCTGGCATTCAATTTTTCAAACTCCATCAATTCACAGTTATCTGTTGTGCCTTGAATGGGGCCTTATATGTATAATATTCACAATTAATATTTGTTACATGGTTGAGTGGATGTCTCCTTCTCCATTCTAATCAATTTTCCTTTACCCTGTCTGAATAATACACTAAAAACAGCTTTGAATTTCCATATTCGGAAACATCTTATTTCTCATCCTACCTCCCCTCCTTTAATAAGATTTTTAAATTTATTTTTTATTTGTTTTTTTAGAAGGCAGTAGAGTGTATTTTGACATATTAGACATACATGGGGTATAACTTAGGATCCCATTCTTGTGGTTATACATGATGTGGAGTTTCACTGGCCCTGCATCTATGAACAAGGAAAGTTACGTTCGATTCATTCTACTGTTTTTCCTATTCCAATTCTCCTCTTCCTTCCCTTCATTCCCCTTTGTGTAATCCAATGAACTTCTATTCTTCTCTTGCTGCCTCCTCCCCCTAATTGTGAATTTGAATTTGCATATCAGAAAGAACATTCAGCCTTTGTTTTTTGGGGATTGGCTTATTTCACTTAGCGTGATAATCTTAGTTCCATCCATTTACTGGGAAATACCATAATTTCATTCTTTCAGGCTGGCTAATATTCCATTTGTGTGTGTGTGTGTGTGTGTGTGTGTGTGTGTGTGTGTGTGTAGCTTTGCTGTTGTGCATTGATATATGCTATAAACATTGATGTGGTCATATCACTATAGTATGCTGATTTTAAGTCTTTGGGGTATATACCAAGGAGTGGTCTAACTAACTGGATCTTGAATCACATTTTTAAAAATCTCATTACATTTCCTTAAGTACCCTATCTAAGATGACTGAATTGACCAGCCCCTACATTCTTCTGCCTTTCCATTATTATTTCTGGAGTTCTATTTTATATTCCTTCACACCAAGGTCATCCTGTGAAGATTCTTTTCATGATTTGAAACATGCATCTGTACTAAATAATCTAAGAAAATGTTATGTTTTTTCTTATTTATATTCTTAACCTATTGGTGTGGTACCTGCCACACTTACTACTCACATAGTAAATACTGTTCATTTAATAAACACCAATTTCAAATATTTCACTAGAAATTTTGACATACACATAGAATCCTTAAGGGCAAATCAAGATACTCTATAATACACATTTTCATGACTTAAGGGGGTTGACTCAAAGGAGATACATCAGAACTGGCTCAAATCACAGAGAACATTTTCTTAAAGGAGTGGTCCACATGATGTTTGAAGGTAATACTCTCTTCTTGCTAAGTAATATGCCAGTTCATACAATAATATTCCTATTCTGCTTCAGAAACGAATATGTTTGTGCAGAACAATCAGATTCAGAATTTACACCCTCTATGGCATTTTAGAGAATATGGGAGAAAAATGGAGAAGGAGATAAGCCAGGTAGGAAGAAGGACTGAGGTGCCCATGGAGGGAACTGTGGATGGAATCAGAGGCTGTATCATCTCTGTCAAGCCACACCACCAATTGGCCATCACTTATTTCATCTAAGCCACGAATTCCTATAACTTCATAATTTCCAGGTCTTTCAGCTGTTTTATCTACAAGGGCCAATTAGAGACAAATCATGTGAGTCATTGCAAGACTTTCAGCCCTTCTGAAGAGCTCTGACCATTTCCACACTCTGGAGACTCTTGATGTGTACAGTATGGAAGTTGTGTGAAGGTTTTAGCCTTTATTTGCTGTTAACACATACTGCCTAAGAAATAAAACGATCCCTAAGTATGATTTCTGTGTATAAACTCCTTGTAGCTATTATTGAGCTCGCAATAGGTTCTCCAAACTTCTATTAAAATATCAATAGTATTTTTCAGAGCTTAAATTGAGCGGTGATTTTATTTCAGGCTGATCCTATAAACCACTTTTCTTCGAAGATTCTCTTGTTGTTGCTAAAAATGAAAGCCATTCAAACGAGCAGTGATTGAAACAGTGAGAAAGAAGGGGGGAAAATCAATACTGCATTTTCCAGGGCACTATCTCTGCTTTTGAAAAGAGACCATTAATAATGTGCTTACGGGAGTACCGCCAGTTGCTCAAAGTGCATTCAGGGGTGAGCTGAACGGATGGATTTCTGGGAAGCCTCTCTCGAGAGAGAGATTGCTGAGAAGTCAAAGCTCACTGGTGGAATCTGCACCAAACTGAGTCAAGCAACTCTTAGAATCTGGAGACCAACAGATCTCTAACTCAGGATGCACTTCCTCCTACACCCTGTCTGAGCATCACTGGAGACATTAGTGGCCAAGGAGGAGACGACCCATCAGCCCCAATGATTCATGAGTTTGTGCTTCCCAGTCTGGTCCATTAAGTCAAAAACAGACAGAGAAAAACCATCGCTGATCAACAGGTGATAACCCTGTCTACATTTAACTTCCATTTGTACCTGGTGTTCTTCCTGTACTTCAGGCTGTTTACTAGAGATGAGAGAGGAAAAGGTCTAAAGAAAGAGCTATCTCTGGTTACACTTGAAATCTATGAATTTTGCAGTAAAACATATTTTTTAATTACTAATTGATATCTCTTCAAGGGAGGAATTTGAGAAAAGCCATTTTGAAAAAAAAATATCCTGGTCGTTTATGGAACAGAAAGAATTCTAATACATGGAAAAAGGTCAAATAAGAATGGCAAAAGAAAAAAAAAAAGAACAACATAAATTTTGAGAAAGTAGAGAGGGATCAAAGCCAAGATCAAGAGTGATGAGAATTCATCACAGGGAGGAGAACGATTAGTACAAATTCAGAGGAAATGCAACACAGACCCAGGACTGAAGAGAACATGATGTCCTATGGTCTGTAGAGTGATGGAGTAGTTGCAAAGATGCCAGAGAATGTTAGACCCCTTGCTAGTGACCCAGAAGGAAGAAATACACAGTGGACATGGCCATTTCTTTTTGAAATTCAGGAATTCTTCTGGCATGGATCATTGAGAGATGAGTGCATTGATCTCCTTAAGAATAAAAGTAACACCTGAGAATCATCACAGAAACTGTTAAGCCTACCAATTTCTTTCTTTCTTTCTTTCTTTCTTTCTTTCTTTCTTTCTTTCTTTCTTTCTTTCTTTCTTTCTCTCTCTCTCTCTCTCTCTCTCTCTCTCTCTCTCTCTCTGTGTGTGTGTGTACACATACATATACAGTTTCAAATGCAAGAAAGTAGAACTATTGCCCTGCTCAAGAGGCCCTCATGATGGTAGGTTGTCAGTTCTTAAACTGGACCTTCTGAATAAAATGTCTCTAATGCAACTTTGTCAACTCTCTAGCTGTTAGTTTTCCAAGAGTAAAAGTGTTATGATATTAGAATCCAGATATGAAATAGTGTAGACTCCTAGATCCAGCCACCTATTAACATGTTGAAGAACTCTGCTCCTGATGTCCTCTATCCAACCCCAGGTTAGTTAGCTTCTCCTATCATCTTGTCCATGTCAGTCAATAGCAACTCCTCTCTGGAGCTGTTCAAAGGACAGCTCACAAAAACAACCCACAAACAGAACTAGCCTCCATCCTCTACCTTCCAAACACATCTATAGTTCAACCTGAGATGATGCTGATCCAGGTCATCACCCTTTCACTCCAGGATTTCTGTAAGCACCCTGTGGCTGCTCTTCCCTGTGCTGTCTTACCTCAGTCCAGCAGCCAAAACCATCCAGCTAAATGGAGTCAAGTTGTGACTCTGCTCAACCACCTGCACTGACATCTTTAATTCCATAAAAGGCAAAGTCTCTAGTTATGTCTCTAACTTTGTTTTCTATTCCTTTGTTTCTCTGTCCTTTCTTCTTCAACCATATTGGTCTTCTTTACTGGTCACTAAATAAATTGAGCATACTCTTTATATCAAGGCCTTTGTTTATACCTGTCCCCTACTTAGAATTCTCTTATTTGACATGACTATACTACTTTATTTCAATTGATATTCATTCAAAAGTTGCTTTTTAGGTGAGATTTTCTCTGTCTAGTGAAAATTTGAAACCCACCCCAATCATCATTAAGTGATATAATTCCTACTTTTGCTTAACATTTTCTTCTAGTACTATTAATACACTGTATATTTAATGTGTTATTTTTTTACTTACTAAAGTGATGAGAGAGAATTTTATTTACTATTCTCATTGCTGTACTCTTAGTGACAAGAGTAATGCTTTCAAACAGTAAGTATTCAATAAATATTTATTGGATGAATATATATACATTATATACAATAAATATAATATAAATAACATACATTACACAATATTTATATGGTACAAATCTATATATTATTGATTATATATTATTTTATATAATTGATACATCATATTTATATCATTCTATATTATTGCATTATTATTTTTATATATTATGTAAAATAATATATATATTAATATGATATATACATACTATATTTAATATTTATTATACATATATATATAGTTTCCTATCACAATATCTGGTATACAGTAAGCATTTGATAGATTATTGTATTATTACATTAAAATATTCTTCTTGGACTGTTATTAGTTTTTCTATGATAATTTCTGTAGAATTTGGGAATGCTGGATTAAACAGTTATAGTGATTATTATCTGGACTAAAGGGTATCATTGGATTTTTCTTATGGATATATAAATCTACTAAATGAGGATGTACTCTTTGGCTTTTATCAGGCTTCTGTGACCATAGATAACTTTGTGAGTGAAGTTTCTTATAGGTGTGTGACCTATAGTTGTATACTCTAAAATGTTACTCTAGAAACTTGGCGTTGTTCGCGAAGAATGCAGTGCAAGTGGACACCTGTCTTGTTTTCACTTGAAGATCATTGTTCATAAAGTGAAGGAACTTGGGGGAGACACACCATTGGCTACATCATATAGAGTCAGAAAAATGGACCTTTGGCAAGGGATGGACAATTTATGAATGCCAAAAAGAAGGAGTTCGATAGAAAGCCAACTGATTTGAAAAAAAAAAAAATCTGCCAGTTGAAGAGAAGGAGTAGAGAATGTACAGAGACAGAAATGTGAAAGGGGCACATAGAGAAGGAACAGGAATGGCCTGGGAAGAAGGAATAGGAATATCTTTGATGAGCAGAAGAGTCAAAAATAGAATAACAGAGATCATTTAGACTTCAGTGTTTACACAGATGAAGGCAGAGGGAGGGTAGTAGAGTCAATGAAAAATAATTACTAATTCATATTTGTAAAATTCTTAGCTAAAGGAAGAAAATTCAGTGTCTTGAACTTACTTAGATGGTTCTTGTCTATGAAACTAAAATATTGAATAGAAATGAGTTTAACAGAAACAGTGGGAAATAATCCAGAAGACAGGATGTCAATAAAAATTCAACAACTTGAGCTTTATCTTAGAAGAGCATTTGATTAGTATAAAAGAAGAAAATATAAATAACTTCCCCTCTGAAAGCAGACACTAGGCCACTCAGAGTGCCCGTCATTAGCTCTGAATGGTGTATCCACAGGGGAGGACACAGACCATCCTGTCCCCAACTTGTGGCAACATGGGATGCGCACATCTAGATGACTTGGAAGGGACTGCTAGAAGAAAAATATGATAAACTCTGGGCTTTCCTTCCTGACAATCTCAGCTCTCACGAGAGCTAAAAAGGCAATGAGGAGAACTGCTGCTCTGAAATTAATTTTGACTAACAAGGAAGAACTGCTTGGTGAAGCAGAAGTGACAGGCACCCAGGGAGAAAGTGGCCATGTCATCTCAGAGTTCATAATAGTCTAGGAAGGGAAGGCAGAGGGTAGGAGAGCAAAATCACAGATGCTAGTCAAAGAGGTTTTGAAATATTTCAGGAACCATGGCCTCTCTGAACCAGAAATAAATGACTACCAATATAAGAGCATGAAAGAAAGAAAAAATGACCACATCATTTCAATTTAGTAATAGGCATATTAAATATACACACTCTATATTTTATACCATGTCAGTATGGATAGTGCCTAATGGGTTAAGTTACATGTAAATTTGCTCATTAAACAAGTACTGAGGTAGGTATTTTGGTTTTCCATTTACAAATGCAATTATTGATTCTCACCAAAATTAAGGAATTGAATCAAGGTCATTGGGTGGCAAAGTTTATTCTCATAACAATAGCTCTTCTTGGAAAATCTCCTGTAATTCTACAAACACTGTGGCCTCTTTGAGATAATTTTATGATCACCTAGAGATATAATAGAAATAAAAATGACAGACAAAAATAACTAAAGTATGAAATAAAATATAGTAAATTGTCATAAAGACAAAAATCTGGAATGAATTTGGGCTTATGCCAGGGTAATTAAGAAAATAAAGTTAAATATTTCTAAATAGAACAAGCTGAAGGACAAAAGAGACAAGTTTGCTTAGGAACAGATGGTGTCATGTTAATAAACACCAGGGCCAGCCACATCATTCAGCTTTACCTGATCTGTTCTCAGTCCTGGAAGAGGCTCTGGTAACTGGATAGGTAGAATAAATACGATGATCACAGACTTAAAAGTCATGAAGAGAGAAAGAAATAATTTCATATCTTTAGATGAATTCAAGTCTCCAAACCAAAAGAATTAAAACTTAGAGCATGAAAACAATTTTCAAAGTTCCTCCATTTAAGGGGAAGGTGGGGAGGGACAGGAAATATGGTTGAATGAAATAGACATCATCACCCTAGGTACATGTATGACTGCACATAAGGTGCAGCACTACATCGTGTACAACCAGAGAAATGGAAAGTTGTGCTGCAATTGTGTACAATGAATCAAAATGCATTGTACTGCCATATACACCTAATTAGAATAAATATTTATTAAAAAGTAAAAAAAAATATAGCCCCCCAAAAAATTGCAGTTGTAATTTTAAAACTATTAAATAATAATGGAGAATAGAATTAGTATCACGAAACTGGAGTTGGGATCCAAAGATCACCTATATCAAAAATATAGGTGGAGCAAATCTTAGATTCTGTATAATACTAACTTTGAGAAGAAGAAGGGAATAAAGCTCAAGTTTTAGCATGAGCTTGAACTGAACTGCTTTCCTAATAAGTTAGGGAAAAACGTGGTGATTATTAGCAGTCTTCCTAGGTTCTGTAAAATTATGATTATTTCAAACTCCTTTCAATTGTTAGTTAAAACGATTTCATGGAGTTTTTAGATTAGATAACAAAGAAATGCTATGATTTGGATCCTAATGTATATATGGTTAATATGGTGGGAAAGACTTTATTTCTTAAAATGTCGTCTGAATGATCTCCCCTCTCCATCCCATCCCATGTGCACAATGGATTCACAGATATAGTTATCACTGAAAATTGCAGGTTTTCAAAGCACACAACTTTTTTTTTTTTAATCCAGTGACTTCTGGGATACCCAAAAGACAAGAAAATGGGCCTTTAACATTTTTTTGCATTTATGAAAATATAAAACACATAGAAGAAAATTCCCTTAACACCAGAGTATAAATAAATAAATTTTCAAAAGCTAAGAACATTTTTGTAATCAGGAAATAGATCAAGAAATATATTGCCTAAGCCCAGAAGCACCCCATATGCCTTTTCCAGGGCCTGCTTTTCCTGAGAGGTCAATAGCCTGATGCTTAACAGGCAAACCAGAGTTATCTCATTCTAAACATAATATAAACAGAAAAAGACAGACATGCTCCTCTGTAGCTGTCTTAGTTTGTTCACAATTATGTGTGGAATATCCAGACATGGAGCTTCTTAGGACAATAGTGTGCTAGTTATTATTGGCATATAGTAAGTGCTCATACGATCATACCACAGTTTGTATAGCTGTTCTCCTACTGATGAATATTTGAATTGTTTCTTTACTGAGGCTATTATGAATTGTCATTCTATGAACATATGTGTACAATCAACAAATGGTGATTATGATTATTTGTTCACCCAAGATAAAACATACAACCTTAATTGTCTGTTATCTATTAAAAAAATAAATTTAGGATTAAAAATTTTCAAAAATTTAAAGAAAAAGAGAAATAATGCTACAGAGATGATCTGTGGTGACTGCTTAAATTCATAAGTGAAACTTTAAGGAGGAACAAAATTTCTGTACAGTCACAGAGCAACTCACTCAACATATTTATTAATCACTATTTTAACTTTCACACATTCAGGTCTTCTTCAGGTGGAATTCATCTTTTCTGTTTGAAGGTGACTTGCTTTTAATGAATAGTTTGTGGGAAGGAAAAAATGGTAACAGTCAAGAAATTTGGCATATTTCACCTCAACCAGATCATAAAGTTAACATCACTAATAATACATATCAACGCCGATACAAGGCACCAAGATGGACATGACAAAAATTCCACCCCAAATCCACAAGCCTAAGTGAAAATGAGAAAGCAGCCAACAAACTCAAGTTGAAGGTCATTATGCAAAATATCCCTTCAAAAGTGTTTCAGGTCATGAAAATCAAAGAAAGCTAAGAAACTCTTACAGATTGGAGGACACACAAGTAAATTAGTACTCTGGATTGGATCCTGGAAGCAAAAAAGAACCTCAGGAGAAAAAAAAAAAAAGTAAAATCCAAATAAAGTCTGTAGTTTAGTTATAGCTCTTGTGCCAATGTCAACCTCTTAGTTTGGGTATGAACGCACCATGGTTACATAACATGCCAACACCGGTGGAAGTGGAGAGAAGTGTATACGGAAACTCTGTGCTATCTTGGTAACTCTTCTGTAAATCTTAGTTCAACACAAAAATAAAGTTAAAAAGAGAGAAAATATAAATGACCTCAGAAAAAAAAAGCTTCATGGGCTTTGAAATCTTTTTTTGGAGAGTTTCTAGCAGTAAGGGTCTATTTCTCTTTGAATATGTTCATTCTCAGTCGCCAGCTCTTCACTCCAGGGTGGAGTGTGTATGTTTGAGTGTCTGAGGTGTGTTAGGAGATGCTCTTCTCTAAAATCCTGTGTTCAAACTCTTGGATCCTGGCAGTGGTCCTACTTACACCAGAACCTGATGAGCTTTTATGAATATAACAACCACTATAACTCTTCATGCCCTAAGTCTTAAAGTCATTTCTGCAGCCTTCTCTATAATTCCTATTGGTCCTCCAAGAATGTCTGGGCACTCCTTCCTTTTCTCTTCCAGTTAGTAGCAGAAAAGCCTCCTTTCATTGAAACTCCTGTAAAAAGTCATCAGAAGGTGTCATAAGTAGAATCATCCAGAACATCATTTATACCTACTTGGATTTAGCTAAAGCTTCTTATTACAATGTATAAGAACGGGATAACTTAATCAAGTCATTGGTTAATTCATTTACATACTATTAAATGCATGTAACACATTGAATATTTTCAGTATCTTGTAGTTGATCAGAATTTTACGTTTGAAAAAGTAACATGATTTTAGAGAAAAACAAAGGTGAAAATATTGAGTCGCTTTTCACTTTTCTATGTTATCTTCAGGTCAAATAAATGCAAGTAAAAGTGATATTAGAGCAACAGGGCAGCACTTTGCAAAGGCCAAAAGTTTCTTGGAGATGAAACAGCTTTTAGTATCATGGACAGATTGTGACTGAAGAGAAGTTAATGCTGATTTCCAAGAACAGAAAAAAAAAAAAAACCCTAAGGGAAGACTGGATACATCTGGAGGGATTGTTTTCCAGTCAGCAGGCTTTTCAAGTAAATCTTAGAGAAGAGGTAGTTACTGAGGATGTGGCTTTCAAGGAGCTAGTTTTGAAGATACTGTGACAATTATCAAACAGCGCATCCTTTGTGGACACCCATGCAATTTTCAATTACAAATGTCCATTGTGGTTGGGAGGCTATAAAACCAAGTTTAGGTTATTGTTCTAAGAGCTTAGAATACCTTTTTGGTTTATCCTATGATTATATTGTTGGGGGAAATGGCAGCACTGAGAAGATATACAACTAGTGAATGGTGGAGCCACCCAAGCATAATACTCAAGACCTATTCCCTAATTCTCCTTGTATCCTGTGTCCCAAATAGATCTTTATTTCTCCCTCAAAATCATACACCAAAGGCAATCTCTATCATGAATCAATATTGTTCATATGAGGACATCAATTTTCAAATTGCTGTTTGTCTCAGTAGCCTATTGAGAAAGATGATTTTCCCATAATAGATACTTGCTTTGTATCACAGGGTTGAGAGGATGTTAAGAGAATAATGTGAGATCAGAGATGTTAAAGTGCTTTGTAAATCTTAAATACCAAGGACTGTTAAGATGAAATTTTGTTCTTATAAGGGAGCCACCTTGGATGTCTAGAGGGAGATTTTATTGCCAGTGAACAGGTTCCTAAGAAAAAATAAAGTTTTGAGAGAAGGGCAAGAGCCTTTAGATTAAGGAAATCATAATTAGCTAATGACTAAAGCAAATTAGAATCCCTTGGTATTAGAGGTTATTCTTGTTACATAGTGAGAAGAATTTACTCATCTGAAAAATCTAATCTACTGGGGAAAATTCCTTTGCTTCTTGCACTACAACAACATAAGGAGGGAGGTGCCATGTAAATACAGAGGTTGATTTTTATTTCTACTGCATGTGCTATTAAAAATTAGGACTCCTTTATGAGTTAGAGAACCTTTACAAACCTTTTATTAGTACTAAGTAATTAAGATACACTATTAAATGTAAATCATATGAGCTGGGATGAATTGGAATCAATGTCTTTTTTGATTAAGTACCATAGATGCTCAAGAAAAAAACTAATGAATACACTGACAGATGAGTGCCACTAACAGATGATTATCATGATGATGTTATAATTCAGCACTCAAAGACCTGGAATCTGAATATCCACAGGGGTAATGATTTTTTTAATTATTTGAGAAGAGCTTCTGGTCTATCGTTCTGCAGAAATGCTTTAGAGATGGAGGTGGATGGGAAAATGTTATTCATCCCACCAGCACACCTTATTAAGCCATGAAGGAAGGTAAGAAGGTGAGAAACCCATCATTGTCAATGCCACATTTTGAAACAGAATGAAGAAAAAAATATGCCTTTAGTACATCTTTGAATTTTTTCCATAAATACCTGCTTGCAAATACATTAAAATTCATAAGAGCAGATCTTTTATGAATCAAACAACCAGATGAATAAGTTTTTGTTTTTCACTTAAGAGTATTTTTTTTCCGTTTTAGGAGCAACAACTGCTAATTTCTATTCATAGACTCCATCACATTCAATCCAATTTTCATTCTCAGTTCCCACATCCAGGCAGTCACTGAAGTCTGTGAATTATACTCCTGAAATAGTTCCAAAGTATATCCCATTCAACATCCTATTATTGCTACTAAGTCAGTAAATGTCCACCATCTCTAATCAGTCACGTATTACTAACCTTATCTCCCATCATCTCTTGCTCTGTCCCCAAAGTTTTTTCCTCCCACTATGCCACCAGGTTATGCCCCAGTTTGGAGCTTTCAGTAACTGCAATGCCCTGGGAAGGCATGAAGTACCTTTCCAAGGGTACTTCTATCTAGCCCTGGTCTATCTAGCACCATGTCATACCACTGCCCAAGTCCACACTCTGAATCCACAGTTTCTCAGCATACCTCAACACTCAAATATGCAGAAATGTTTATTACTTTTGTATTTTTACCTCTGGTTCTCATGAATTTAGAATGTCCTTACTCCATTACTGAACATTTCAGGACCCAGGCTTCATATTGTTAACTAATCAGTCTTGTGGTTTTTATCTTTACCACTCTTTCAAAACCCACCATTAGCCCACTGCTGATCCCTGAGCAAGAGCTTCACATTCACTTCCCCATTTGTGCAGCAAGAAATGATCTCATTTTTCCTTTATGTTCCCTGTATTTGCTATCTCTTGATACTGGATTAGCTTCCCTTCTCATTATATTTACGTTTTGTACAAGTTCCATCTGAGGTTATAAGCTCTTGAAAGGAACCGTAGCCCATTACTCATTATCACATCTAAAAAGTGACCACTTGATGTCTTGCAAGTAAGAGATACTATGTAAATATGGATTGAATTGAAATAGCTTAGAGAGAGCACCAAGGCAAAACAGGATGTCATTCTTTTGGTCCCATTTCTTATGCTATAATAAGGACTCCTTCTGTTTACACATAAAACAGAAGAGTTTAATCAACCCAGCAATCTTTAACTTGATAATGAAGGCCATAAATTAATTTTTAAACAAAATTAAAGAAGATGGGATGAAATATGAAGTAAAAATGTCATTAGAATCTTCCTAGGAAACAATATTCTTGACACCAAATCATGACATTATGGGGCTCAGTTGTTAATTTGTTTCTAGGGCAGCCCCTTGTTTTATGTCCCAAATAGCATTTCCCTAAATAAAACTGCATGGAACAAAATGCCATTATGATTTCTAACATTCATTTCCAGTGAAGTTCCTGTTAGGTTGCAGCCATAACTATGATGGAAGGGGTGTGAGGAGAGCCCGCTGCAGTAATAACTGTGTCTTCATACATCAAAGCAAGGGATTATAGGAGAAGCATCTATGTAGAACAGGAAACTAACTGGAGGGGTAGCGCTCATCAGGCTGGCTTTATACATGATGGGAAATGATCAGAAAGGGACTTTCTGTTTGCAGAGTTAGTGGAAAGGTAAGTCACTCTCTATGCACATATGCAGGAAATTTAAGGTTTTTTTTTCCTTCACATAATTGTTTCCAACAGGTACAGTGGGCATCACTCTCTATTAGCTGCTGGCTTATGAACCCTCAGGAAGTGAATTCATTCTAAAGGCATGCAAGGCTCTGTAGTCTCTGGGACCTATATAAATTGCAAAGTCAAGGGAAAGTCAAGAAATGACGGAGGAGAATCCACTAATACTCCTGAAGGGAATTCTGCTGTCCCTTCTCTTCAGCTATAACCTTCATTTAATGTCTGAATCACAAAAAGTCAAATTTCTTAACAGCTCCCAGATTAGTCCACGGTTCTTTATCTATGTCACTCTTTCTTTAATGTATACAGTCTCTGTTTTCTAAACTAGTGCATTCAATTTCTGCCTGTAATACTGATTTCTTTTAACACAATGATGGCTCTGTTATGTTTTAAAGTTCTCCTAGAACCATACCATGCCCTAACTTGAACATCCTCACATATTCTGTATTGCCCAGAGAAGGAAACTCAAACTTTGGCAGAAAACCCAAGGCCTATTTGTGATTTTTTTGCCTTCTCATATCTCCTTTATCCCCTCATTGTTTACTATTCCACAAGAACATTTCAGGTTTCAGAAATATTGATCTAGTTTTGTGTTTTCAGGCACACCATGCTCTTTCCTATTTCTTTTCCTCCTGAGTTCTCTGTTTCTACCTTTACCCTTGCTACAGTCTAAACTCAGAATGGCGGCACAAGAGAGTAGCGTAAATGTGAGCTATAGCATGTCCTTCCTCTGCCCGAAACTCACTCATTCCCATTTATTCCACTGTAAAGTCAATGTTCCTACAAAGGACCAAAGAGCTACAAGAACTAGCCCTTGGCTACCATTCTGACCTTATCTGTCATTACTTCCCCTACTCACTTACTGTTCCTTGAACATGACTGGTAGAGTGGCCTCTGGGTCTTTACAATTGCTGTTCTCTTTGCTTGGAAGACTCTTCTCTTCATACAATCCCAGTGGCTCACTCTCATGTGTCTTCATTATCTTCTCCGAAGGCCTTTTATCCCAGAGAACTTTGCTGACCCCATTACCCCTGTCATAGAATATATCCATGTTGACTGTTTGTCTCTCTACCACTAGAATGTGTATTTTCATGCAGTCAGTGACCTTGGTTTGTTTGCACTGCTATAGACCCAGTATGAAGTCTTAGCACATAGTATGCACTCAGTAGTTTTTTTCCCCCAAATGATAAAAGCTTTTTTTTTCCTTGCCTTTTTCCTAAAGCTTATCTTGTTAACTGCTATTAATCTTCCCACAAATACAGTTCAAACATCACCTCCCCTGTGAAATTTCCTCTACCCAATGAAGAGTTATGTACTGTACGAGGGTATCTCTGCTCTTTGTAAACATATTTTATCTAGTTGTGTGTGTGTGTGTGTGTGTGTGTGTTGCTTTTTATTTGTTGTTCCTCAGATTGCTTCTCAGTTCCCCCAGAGGGTGGACACAAGAGTCATTTAACACTTCATTCTCTTCAATTGCACCAACTACTAATCTGTAGAATTAGGAAGTTCCTACTTTTGTCCAACCAGATGATTTTTGTGGTCTATTATAGTTTAAGAGAAAAGAATCAAAGAAAACCTACACACTGTGAAGTAATCTGTCCTCATTCTTATGCCATAATGGCATACGATTGTATGGTGTTTTCCATTGTACAGGTAGATCAGCGGTATCCAGAGAGCTGTCTATCTACTCATGAAATTGTGTCATGAATAGAACCAACTCTTGCATTGCAGTCACTCCCCATTTTTTAATTATGTGCATTATGTCACCAAGTTGTGAGACTAATGTTAAGATTTGGGAAACTATGAAAATAAAATTTTGCATTTGAAATAACTATGAACTTAAAAATGAACAAATAACCTCCCCAAAAACAACCAAAACCAAAAAAACCCACACAAAGTGTTTGCCTTTTTCACCTGAATAGAGGATATTTCCTGAAAAAAAAATTATTAATGAAGGAAGATTTAGCAAACAGCTTTCTCACAGGATAGAAATGAGAGTGTCAAGAAAGCCGTTGCATGCTGCTGCTGCTGCAGGGGAAGTAACATGAAAACATCTGCATTTTGATTGGGTCATAGGGGACAGCAGGGACAGGGGGTGGAAGAAAGTCTCTGAGCCCCCACCAAAAAAGTTGCTTTTAAAGTAATACACTGTTCCACTTCATCCTTGATAAAACAAATGCTAATTCTGTTTTTAAATTGCCAGTATACAGGGAAGTGATCCAAATCCTTTATACCTTTGAGAGATTTTTATCCTTTACATATTCCAATTCAACTTAAAATATTGTGCAATTGCCAAACCTCATATTTAAAATATGTGCTTATCATTCAACTCAGGGTAACATTAGCACATGGAAAACTGGATTCTAATTAATAAATCAGAGCCTTAACCACAGAAACATCATTCACACATATGAGATGGCAATAGTGAGAACCATTAAAAATAGTAGCATGCTGTCACCCTTCCGGGAAATATGGAAATATGCCTTTTCGGGGTTATTGGCCTACATTATTTATCAATGTTTGGCTTTAATATATGGATTTACTCCACATTGAATGAATATCATATTTCTTCTAGAAGATACAGCATTAATTTGTGATCTTGGACAAATTGTCAATAGGATAACAAGCCCACTAGGGGGGCATGCAATCAATAATTTGTATCCAGTGATTTCTCCCCTTAGGTTGTTGTAGGAAAATATTGCTTTTTCACTTTCACTCTTGCTGATAAGCACAAAACAAGCAAACACAGAAATTACAGAAAAAAAAAAACCTGCACAAAACAAAACAAAAAGCACCTTTAATCAGGGTAGAGGAGATTTCAAAAAGAAGACAGCAACTTTTATCAATGTACTACAGGCTTACAATTGGTTCCTGTTCCACCTCAAAACCAACAAACAAACACAAAATAAAATGTCATCAAAAGAATAAAACACATGAAAAGATGGGTTCGTAGAGAGAGATCATTAAAAATTTGGAAGTAAACCTAAACCCACAGATTACTGTATGGAATTGGAAACACACACACAAGAAACGCATGTGGATTCCACTTGTCTTCATGCTTTTCTCATCTCATCCACACCTCTCCCCACGTGGCTAGGCTGTGACTTATGTTTCTGCTGTTTTAAGATTCAGCCTCATCCATAATTCTTTCATCTGAATTTATGTTACTCAGATAGTTTGTGTTCTTGTTGCTAGAGCTATGCTCCCAAACCTGAGTGCCCAGCCTGGATTTTGAATCTCCAGTTTGGTGTGACTCATATCACCTTCCTTGTATTTGCTGATTTTTCCTTATGTATACTTTCCAAGTATACATGAAACTGTATACTTGGAGTCTCAGGGTGGCTTCGTCTAGCTTTAGGCTTAAAATTCACCAGCCCCAATTCTGCCAGTCCAATAATCTGCCCACCTTTCTCAGATGGGCTTTTGAAGGAGATGTGTCTCCTTCAAAAAAGGCAGATTACAGAGTCTTTGCTTATACAGCCAGATTTGAGAGTATGGATTGAAACTGAGTCCATAAAAATGTGACTGCCCCATGTTCTTCTACACAGTTCTCTTACTCTAAGCATCAAGAGTGAAGAGAGGGGCAGCTGATTTATAGAGTCAGAGAGCTTCATGCTGCTACCTCCCCCACAAAATTCCATGAAACATGAGTGGACGTCAATGCCAGGTAAGTTGACAGCCCATGAGTCACTATTTTGGGCACATGATGCCATCCAGCAAAGAAATGCAGGGTACATAGTACCAGGCTCCTCCCATCTCACTCATTCAAAGTAGATTCTTCTCTTGGAAAAGAATGAGTAGTGGCAGCAGTATCTTCTCTAGTATTTACCCCAAAGACTACAAAGAACTGGGGGAAAATTCCTATTTCATAGACTCAGGGCTGAATGAAGAGAGAAATTAAGAATGATTTTTCTCAAACCCGAGAGACAAATTTACTTGACCTTTCTGCCTCTCTCTGTCTTGACATAAATGTGTTTGTTTCTACTGAATTACTTCCAAGTGGAATTCAACCACAAGGAAATTGAAGAAAACAAGCATTCAAAGAGCCAGTAAGATTTCCCCTCAGATTATAAACCTAAACAGGATTGAGACAAGGCTTCTAATGCTTTTTTTTAAAAAAATTTTTTAGATGTTGATGAACCTTTATATTATTCATTTATTTATATGCAGTGTCGAGAATTCAACCCAGTGCCTCACACATGCTAAGCAAATTCTCTAACACTGAGCCGCTAATGCTTTTATAACTTCCATGATACATAAATTTTATATATATACATATATACACACATATGTATAATATATACACATATATTTGCATTTTCTTATGAATATGTATGCATACATGTATGTCTATATTCATAAGAGTAGATATTTCATAAATGATGGTGAAGAAAACCAAAAATCTGTGTCTGTTGGCTTTCAGCCAGTTTTGGTTTAGGGACAAATATATTGAAGTTTATTCCTCCAGAATTCATGTGAAAAAAATCTCAGGAAAAGCTGAATACCTTGGATAGATGAAGAGCCCCAACCACAGTGAAGCAGAACTGCAGGGAGCCCAGGGGTTACAGAGAGACCAGCTGTTCCTTTTCTGTCCAGTGAGTGGTTTTCAGTGTGTGTTTCCTGGGTCAGCAGCTTTAGCTTCTCCTGGGAACTTGTCCTCCTGCTACAGTGTAGAAATCGCCACTGTAGTTCACGACCATTATTTAGGATGACGTGGCTATTTTCTATAGATTTGCTCCTCTCAATATTGAGAAAAGTTATGTTTTTATGATGACTGAGGCAGCAGAAAACTAAATTTATTTTGGTCTACCAAAACCAGAGTGATCAGCATCACAAAGATATAATACAAATATTTTATAAAAATATTTAATAGAAACTAATTTTTTTGACTCTTCTCTCTGTATTCCTTTCCCAAACGCTATGGATAATTGAGGGTTTACAACAATGAAACACTGGAAGAGTTGTATCCTTGAAATGGAAGGTCTCACTTCCATTGCAGAGGGCTCTCTGGGAGAGAAGCTGACTTTGATGTGTAGGAAGGACTGCCCCTGGGAGAGAAAGACATTTGACAGGCACATATTTTAGAAATGTTTTGCAGGTAAAATTTTCATCCATAAAATCATATTAACATTTCAAACACACGACCCTCCAGAATTCAAAAAACGTCTCCGGAGATTCTCTTGCCTTGTAAAGAGCTATACTTTTCTAGGGCAGAGAACATGATTTTTTCCAAATACTTTAACTCTGCCCCTGACTTCCGTCTCAAAGGCAAACCTTTAACAAGTTGGGGGTGGGGTGGGGGCGGTACTACCATAGGGTGACAACAAAGAAAGGACAGTAAAGGCAGAGAGAAAAAGATAATACTTACAGCTTTACAGCTTCTGTCTGGATGACATTATATATATATATATATATATATATATATATATATATATATATATATATATATATATGGTTTCTTCCCAAAATCTTCCTGGAGTTATTCAGAAAGATTGCAAATAAATCATAACCATGATGAAACAGAAGACCAGAATCCTAGAAAACCTTCCACCCTGCCCAGCTCTGCATTGAATCTGTTCAACATTCAAAATTGCCCACTTCATTTGAGCATCCTATATAAATAACAGATCCATCCAGCATTAAGATTGCTTCTTAATGGATAGGAAGCAACTGAAAAAGTGTAGCTACCAACAACTAACACCCAGAAAATCTATGGAGTAAGGTAGGGACACAGCTCAGGTCAGATGACCAAGGCTTCCTGGGTAGGTTCTGAAGCACATTATATAAAGAGCTAAGCTGGTCTGCTATTGCAGAAAGAACCCTTGGCTATTTCAATGCCAGGTTTAAGTCACTGGTTTTAATATAACATATTTTGTTTGGGTAATATTTTTGACATCTCTTAAGAGGAACTTGGGTTTTTATTAGTCTGATTGAATTTAAGAAAAGAAAACTAATGTGTTTGAGTTTAGCTAAATAAGCAGAGGTAAAATTTGTTATTATAATTTCCTTAGAACTCAAAGAAATGCTATCACCTTCTAACCAGATATTCTCTTTCTTTAAGTAGCAGATATGATACTGTGTGGTCATAACTGATAGGACTGCTGAGAAAGCCAAGTTGTTTATGTAGCATACGTATAGCAGAAATGCTAATTTTGGCAGCCATTCCTAGAGTGCCTCCATGTGCCAGACATTGTTGAGAAATATTCCTGCATTTCTGCTCATCCTCATAAATGTGTCATGTAGGCAATATTATCTCTGGCGATACCTGTTGGTTCTCTGGTCTAAATGTCCCCTGGCTTGTGTTTCCATCAACTTTCCTTCACTACATAAATATTTACATTGAGCCTCTACCAGGTGCCAAACACTGAAGTTCTGGTCTTGTTCATATTGCAGTAGCACAAATAATAACCAAACAAGTGAGAGAATATCTGCTAAAATAATGCTATATAGAAAATTATAGAAAGATAATAGAGACTAAAGGAGTGGCTCAGTCAGACTAGTGGTCAGGGAAAGAATCTGGGGGAAGTTGAGATATACTGTAAGCCAGAAGAGGCTTAAATGAAAAAAACAAAGCCTAGAGAATTTTCTAAGAACAGAAACATCCTTTGAGATATATAAGGGACACCCGAGTCTTTGCACACCCAAAATAAATTATTGTTTTTAAATTTTGCACTAAACCACTTTTGTCAGCTCTTTGAAAACCAAGAAATAGAAGCAACATTTCTACAGATCTCATATGCTCAGGAGTCTAACAATTGCTGTCTCGTTCCTTAGCTCTTATGGCTAATGCTTTAGGAAGTCCTGTTGGCTATAACTCTAAGGAACACCTTGTCTCCACTCAAGTACTACCAGTTTGACCATAATATATCAGAACTGGAAAGACCCCACATGTCTTCCCATGGAAAATGGGTAAACAAATTGTGGTTCACGTGTACCATGAAATACTACTCAGCATAAAAAGAAAGAAAGAAAGAAAGAAGAAGAAATTATCAATTCACACAGCTTCTATGAATCTCTAGGGAATTATGCTATTTTTTTCATTCTCAAAAGGTTGTGGGTAGTATTTCATATATATGTCATTTTTAAAGTAACAAAATGGTAGGAATAGAGAACAGATCAATGATTGTCAGCAGTTAAGAATGCAAAGTAGGAGCAGGAAGGGAATGTATATGCCTATCAGAGGACAACCAACAGGAGGGATCTTTATGGTGGTGGAAAAGTTCTGTATCTTGACCGTAGAGGGAGAAGAGGCTACAATGCTGAGAACACTCCGTCCTGAGACCTGACACAACCCTGCCACCTAAGACTCAGAGTGAAGCAGGAAAAGAAAAGAGCACCTTCTTTCAGCTTCACTCTGACACTAGGTTGGCAAAAACCAAGTGACAGCATCTAATAATGGACAGGGGCAAAAACAAGGCCAGAAAACTCCATGAAACAGGCTTTCTGGTGGGGTAAGTCAAGAGAATACAAATGGAAGACATGATTTACAGTAGAAGGGGTAGAGAGAGAAAAGGGGAGGGGAGGGGAGGGGAGGGGAGGGGGGATAGTAGACAATAGGACAGACAGCAGAATACATCAGACACTAGAAAGGCAATATGTCAATCAATGGAAGGGTAACTGATGTGATACAGCAATTTGTATACGGGGTAAAAGCGGGAGTTCATAATCCACTTGAATCAAACCGTGTAATATGATGTATTAAGAACTATGTAATGTTATGAACGACCAATAAAAAAAAAAAAAAAAAAAAGAAACAGGCTTTCTGAATTAGCAAAAAAACAGTTGGTCACTCTCGGAGACTGAGAAAAACAGTCATTGAATCCAGAATACACAGTCCAAGGCACCTTAAAAGGAACTCAAATCATATCAATATCTGGATGTAAATAATGTTTGCCTTAATTTCTCCTGTTCTATCTAAAATATCTTGCCTTCAGTTAAAAAGAATAAGACATACAACATCTCAAGTAAACTCAAGTCATTATCAAGAGACTAGGCAATAAACAGAATCAGAGGTGACTCAGTTGTTGCAATTGTTAAGACCAGGACTTCACAATTGCCATGATTAATTGATAAATGAACTAGTTGAAAAGGAGGATACTATTCATGAACAGATTATAAATTCTGGCCAAGAGATGGAAATTTTAATAAAGAGGCAAATATAAATTTCAGAACCAGCAATATAATATTAGAGATGGAGAAATCTTCTGATGAGTTCAGCAGCAGATTCAGTCAAGTTGAGGAAAGAATTAGGAAACTTGAACAAATTTAATACAAACCATTCCAACTAAAATACAAAGAAAAATAAAGTGAAAAAGAAAAATAATGGAAGAGAGTATCAAAGGGCACTGGGATTGACTTGTTTGGAGTTTTACTTTATATGTGTGCAGCAAAGTATCAAAGAAGGCAACTCATTTTACATAGCTGTTTTGCAATTGTGAACAAAAGACCTGACAAGAACAATTTTGGAGGAGGAAAGATTCATTTTAGAAGGGGGCTCAGTCCATTGAAGGCAGGCTCCATTCTTGGGGCTTGAGACTAGGCAGAACCTCATGGAGGAAGAATGTGGTGAAGAAAAGTGGCTCACTACATGGCAATTGGGAAGTAGAGAGACTCCATTTACTAGATGCAAAATATATCCCCAAAGCCATGCCCCCAGGGACCCCCCTCCTCTAGCTACACCCTACCTGCCCACAGTGCCCACTCAGTTAATTCCCATTAGGGGATTAATTCAGTGATTGGGTTAAGGCTCTCACAATCAATCATTTCACCTCGGAAAGTTCTTCCATTGTTTCACCCATGAGCTTTGGGGGGACAATTAATATCTAAACCATAACACAACCCTAGGTGGATTTTTGGAGCCCTCTTTTTTTCTGCCTATTCCACTCCATTCCAAAACCCTACCCTGGCAATTCTAGCTCTCTCACCCCTCCTAAACTCTGGTCTCCATCTCTTTAACCCAGTGAGTCAGCTTGGGTTCTGTTTTGGTCCCTCTCACTTTCCAGGAATAAGAACTTCACAGAGCTTATTTATCTTTTCCTGAGGTTTACAATTCTGCACTGCTGACTGCCCAGTCTCTAAAAACAGTTGTCTTATGTATCTTGTCTGTATTTCTGTTTGTTTTTGTTGGGAGGTCAAGTCCAGTTCCTGTGATTCCAACATTTCTAGAAATAGAACACCATGTTGTTCTTTCCCATTTGGAATAATGTCATTAGATCCTTAAATTTTACTAGGGTTGAATATCACACTGGGATCAAGACACTTGGAAGGGAAGTTGGGGGTCCTGAGAAGTAGCCATGACTTCCCACCTATTGCTGGCTCCTTCTTTTTGAGCTCATGTGATCTCCTCCTTATGACCCAATTTCCAGTTGATCAATTGTACTTAATTGTTTCTAAATCTCTACTCTCCCCCCTCCCCCCAACATTCTGAATACAGGGCAAAGTACCATTTGAAAGACTTTAAGTGGATAGATTGACCTTTTTGCCATTTACCTGAAAGCTGATTTTCAACATCACTTTTTAGAACAAGGAGAAGACTAGGCTCCCAAATTGCTCTGCTGCTGAAAGTCCTGCTCACACTAATAGGAATTACACACAAGCATTTCAGAGATAATGGAGCCGTCAATCTCTTTTATGAACCATGACAAGTAGCCAAAGAAAGGTGGATTTTAAAGCAAACACCCACCATTTCAGATCCAAGTCAGCAAGAATCAGTTCCAAGTCTTTTCCACTACTTCCCCCATCCCCCTCCCAAGTCAAAACACCCATGAAATCCTTCCCCCTTGAAGGCACCTGCTGGCTACATTGAGATGAAGGTGATGGCTGAATAAGAGGGTAGAAAGGCTGGAAATAAAATCCCAATGGTTAATAACCTTCCTCTCTGGTCTCAGATTCCTGCTAATAAGATAATTGCAGACTGAAGGACTCACTCTGTCTTTTTGAAGTCACAGCAAAAGCATTGAAGTGTTTCTGTTGATCCTCAGAGCAGAAGCCTGAGAGGAAATCACATCCGATGTGGGCTTTTTTTTTTTTTGAGATGGCATTTCCTGGTTCCTTGGCAAACCAGACATACTTAGATTCTTCTGTGCCTCACTGAAGTGCACCTGAGCCCTTGCCTACCACGATGACATCATCATAGCTGCAGGAAACCTGTCAAGGCAGTACTTCAAGTAAACCTTCAGTGGCAATGTTTCTCTAATAAGCAAGGTGTTATGGAGTTTGTGATGGGGTTTACCTCACCCCTGTTAGGTTATCTATTGATGTCAGAATCGCAGAATACTCAATACAGCAAGGACTACAGAAGTAATCTTGTCTTACTCTATCACTTAAAAAAAATCAAAGTGAATTGTAAGGTAACACTGCAATTCCTAAGGGAGGAAAGCATGCTCATCTATTTTAAACAATAAAAATAAAAATGAAAAAATTCTCTAGTTAACCCTCATCTAAGACAGAAAATTAAATTTACCAGCTCCCTTTTCCTTCCCAGGTTATTCCAAATAAATTTACTTTAACTGAATATAAAAACATAGGGAAAAAAATCTCAGGAGAATTTTTTTCAAACACAGTCATGTTGAAATGCCTTGCAATGTGAGATGAATGAATAACAGCCCACTGGTATTATATGAATGTTCCAGAGAACTTCCTAGAATGGGTCTAGGGAGTAAAGGGCCTTTTTGCCCCACTAAAAACCTGGCTTCATGGCACCTGAGGTCAGATCTGATAGTTTTTATACACAGAAAACCCTCCTAATGTTGCCCTACTTTGAACAACTTAAGAACAAATTGTTTCAGTTCTAAGGAAGCTGGGTTACTTTGGACAGTAATACAAATAAAGATCCCCAAAGGAGAATCCTTCAGGACAGAAACAGATAAGATGTTACCTCTTCAATATTGGCAAAACTAATAGTTCAGGATTATTTTGGATATATAAATTACTGAGGTCAAGAGGCATTTTCTGTAATTTATATGCATCCTAAATGAATTGGTTTGAAAAGATTCATACCATTCTTCATGCTCCAAGAAAACACATTTTGTTTTAGTATATTTTATTTCATAGCTAAAAATGCTTAAAGAAATGTATGCTTAGGTAGAACAGTAGAAAAATAGAAACTTGGAAGTGGGAGGTTCCAGTGTTATATAACCCAAAGAACATTATTGACTGAAAATTCATAATTATTAAGAACAATAACACTTGAGATAATGATAATAATATTGTTAGGAACTTCTTCTATTCATAGCAATTTACCAATTATTTTTACTTCTACTATTTAATTAGAACCTCATAAAATCCCAATGACATAGAAACTGACATTGTCTTATTTGACCAAGAAGTTCATTGATCTGATCCATGTCAGAAATTTTTGAATATCTAAGCTGGAATTTGAACTTGGTTCTGGAGCATTGCAGATCCAGGATGGGAGGGAGTCTCATGCTTTGACCTGTGTGGGTGTGGTTTTGTTGAAAGTCAAGGTAAAACAGTAGGGCCCTGTTTCACCTGCACCTTGATTCCACATGAGGTACTCTGATCATAGTGAAGGTTTGACTTCCATATCTGTACACACACAATTTATCCCTACCCAGTCAATGGGTTGTGTCTCTCAGAAAAGTGACATCCATGAGAGCAGATTTCCAAGGTCAAGATTTGGCATTCAGAATTTCTGATGAACTACAGGATGTTTCAAACCTTCCTGCCAGACTACTCCCTCTTGCCTGCACGAACTCTGGAGCATAAATTAGTTCACAAAGTGTCTGCATTACATTTCCCTGCACGTTTTGTCACTCCCAATTGCCTGGCTTTTAGTGGTTGCAGGAAAGAAATTCTATACATGTGGTGACATGTCCTCAATTCTGACCTGAAAGGTCTTTACCTGTGCTCTATGAGGTGAGGTAATTTAAACCCAGTACCCAGTGTTGCTTCAGAGGCCCTCGCTCTCTATGCAAAGTTCCTTAAAAAGTCCACCTCTGAGGAATTTCCATTGCCCTCTTGGAGCCACAGGTGGCCTTGACTACCTCTGTGCCTGCTCATTTTCTTCCCTTGAATATTTATGCTTCTCTTGCCCATTGATTTTGAGAGAAGGGTATGGGAATTGATTGGCAGCACCGGCAAGTAGCTGATGGGAGAGCTTGGCCTCAGAATGAGAATGACTCACTAATGATAAAACTGTGTCCAATGTGACTGATGCATATGGAGTGAGGAAACTCTAGGGCTCACTCCTTGCACACCATTCTCTGCAGTGCTGACGTCAGCAGGCAGGGAGGTGTGCTCTCTTCCACAGTGAGGGAGGACTCCAGGATGCTCACTTCTCAGTGTTCTGTGCAACATGCTGTGTGAAGCCTTTACTGGCAAAACTCTGGAATTCCTATTAGAAGCTTTCATTCATTGGAGTCTTTCTAGCACTGGGGATGTTCTCAGTCTGGACTGGTAGAGAGGATGGTGGTAGTACAGGGTGCTATAATTGTGGCTTTGTTTTCCATGTGGTACAGAATGATGAGTTCTACTGTTGAAGAGCCAGTTTCTATGCATCTACTTCCCTTTCACTCTTGGCCTTTTCTCATAGATTTTGAAACAAAAAGAACAATTCTTGCTCATGCAATTTTTTTTTTTTTTTTTGTACCAGGAATTGAACTCAGGGGCACTCAACCACGGAGCCACATCCCAGCCCTGTTGTGTATTCTACTTAGAGACAGAGTCTCACTGAGTTGCTTAGGGCCTTGTTTTTGCTGAGGCTAGCTTTGAACTCACCATCCTCCTACCTCAGCCTCCCAAGCCGCTGGGATTATAGGCATGTGCCTCTGCACCTAACTGCTCATGCGCTTTTGAACTTGGTATGTACAAGTTGAGCATTAATTCTCTTATTCTGTGTGAAAATTCAGTCTACTCACCACTGACTTGTTTCATTTGGGGACAAAACAAGGAAATACTAGTGTGATAGATTAGGTTTCATCCACACAGCCTCATACTAAATTAAAGAAGCAAAATAGCTATAATGTATTTTTATTTTATAATGATTCTCACTTGGTGATCATTCTGTAAATATTTGCTAAATGAATGAATGAAAACACAAATGCATTCATATGCAAATTTAGATTCTCTGAGCTGATGGGTGGAGGTAAGTTGAGGAAGGCAAGGTAAGCATTACTTTTTCTACAGAGGGATGAAGAATGAAGCTCAGATAAAAATGCCAATATAAGGCCACAGAAGACGAAGCCAGGGCTGTCCATCAGCTCACAAGTGTGCACTATGATTGTGGAAGTGATGACTGTCTAGTAGAAGAGTGAAGTCATTTTAAGCAGCTCATGAGAGCAGGGTAGGTACTTTTGGGCTAAAATCTTATGATGATAGAGCCCCAACCTTTAAAAGTAGTTCTGGAAGGAATGAGAAGGAGGCAGGGGAGAAACAGACACAAGATGATCAGGAGAAAGGGGCTCTAAAATAACAGGTAGGGAAAGTTCTGGAGAAGAAAGGATGAGATGAAACTGAAGAGTGGCCCAAACTGTGGGTACTATATGGGGTTGGGGGAGGGGGCTCCCCCAACATCAGGAGCCATTCATGGCTGCTTCACCTAGAGCCAACTGCTTCCCCTAGAGCCATTAGCTCTACCCAAAACTTCTCCCACATCATTGCTCTTGAGACAGAGTCACCTCTGATTTTATCTATCTATCTATCTATCTATCTATCTATCTATTTATTTTTTGACCCCAAAGGATAGAGATTTCAGGAAATTTTGTGACACACAAAAATGTGGCACTATTTGTAGTAGGGACAAGTGACTCCACCCTCTTTCAGTCCCAAGGACATCTCTTTCACAGTTTGCTATGTGATAGGGCTATTTTGGGTGTACATTATGCATTTAAAATTCCTGATAGGAGTAGGGCAACATAAAAACTGTCAAATATCTAAAAGTGTCCTTAGAACATATTACCTGGAAATAGAAAGCAAATCCCCAAGTTCATAGCGCCAGATTATAAAACAAAATTAGACAGATATTCTGGACCACCTCTGCTCTGCTTTTGTTGTAAATAGAATGAATGCTCACGGTGAAGCCCTGAGCATAATTTTGAAGTAGGTGAATCTAGTTCTCTCATCTTAACCCACTAAAGTGGGAAAGGGCATTTGCCTCTATGCTCCTACCATAGACTGCTATTTTCAAAGCCTGTGTCAAATGCCAGTTAGGACAGAACACAGTCAAGCATGGCTGGTCAGGCAGACTTTGGTCTCTAGAGTAAGAATGTCTGCTTGGGAGAAGGCTGACTGTACAATGTAACGTGGAGTCAGGTTTTAATGAAAGGGATTGGCCTTATTAGATCCAGGGACAATGGATACCTTGTCTTAAAGTTCTGCCACTTGGTGTTCTGGGTAGGACATTTTAATACATTTCAGATATGTTCTTGGCAGGTTTTAGTGATGATGTCATCATAAACATAATATAGTATTAAGAGGGTAGTCCTTAAATATTACCTCCAAAAATGAGTTCTAGTTCTGATACTTCATATTAGTGAAGTATCTAGACTGATACTTCACATTGTGCACCAAAAGCTTCACTTTTTTAATCTCAATTTCCTTGTCTTGAGGTCCATACTAACTTCCTTATTGAGTGGTTGCAATACAATGAATTAAACATCAAGAATTTGAAGAATAATGATATTTGTCAAACATTGTCATTAGCACTGTCATCATGATTAGTGATATTTATTCTTCTGGCTTGGACTTTTGACAAAGCTATGGTGTTGTTTATTTTTTTATTTTTATTTTTTTTTCCTTTTTCTTGCCAGAGGGTTGAGCCAGCAGGAGGCATTCTACCACTTAGCTACAGCTCCCTGCCCTCAATCCTTTTTATTTTATCTTTTTGAGAAAAGGTCTTGAAGTTGCCCAAGCTGGACTGAAACTTGCAATCCTCCTGCCTCAGCCTTCTAAGTTGCTGGGATTATAAGTGTGTGCCACCATGCTCAGGGAGGCTGTGTTTTCCTTTAACCATGGTCTTCAATGAAGAGTGATTTTGATGAGCTCTGTGGACAAACCAGAACTTTTCATGAAAACCAGTTTTTGTTTTCTGTCAAGATGTCGTTTTTAGTTTTTATATGCTCTTTTCTCCTTTTCATAATTAGGTGTTCTGGAGCAGCCCTTACTGCTAAAGAGAGTTTTCTTTTCTATAGCAGCCACAGAATTATAGCCTGGTTCTTTCAAATGCATATATTAAGAAAATTTAGGTTCCTTATCAGCAGGTAGCATTGAGTCCTGTGTGTGGGTTTCATAGCATGGGGTCCTAACGTTTATTTGGTTGCTTGTGTCTACCCGCTTTTCAAATTTAGTTGTAAAATTATTTATCAGTATTTAGGCATGATCCAAATAATCTAGATATGGACTCATGATTACATTATAAGCCTTCCACATACGAGCTTATTTCACACATTCATGGAAAGCACTCACTTCATGGAATCTAGTTACAGATTCTCCCTCTCTTCTCATTCTCTGATGGGCTGACTTACACAATTGTCTTTTGGAGTGGAAATGATCTTTTTGCCTCTGATGTGTTCTTTATTTGAGATATAATTGACAAATGAAATTGTATGTATTTAACATGTTCAGTGTGATGATTTGGTAAACATATACATTGTAAAAATGTGTTTGTGATTACCACAATCTCATTAGCACATCCATCATCTCACATAGCTCCTTTTTCTGTGTGTGAGAACACATAAGAACTACTCTCTCAGCAAATTTCAAGTGTCAACTACGGTATTTTTAACTATTGTCACCATGCTGCCTATTAGAGCCTCAGAACTTATTCATCTTATAATTCAAAGTTTGTCAGAAGTGCTTTATAATGCCGTCTTTTTTCCCCCCACATCTTGAGTGGTTTTTTTTTCTTTTTTCTTGTTTTCCATGGCCTTCACTCTCCATCCAAATCTAAAGAACTCTCATGAAGAGTGCATATTCAATGCCCAAAGGAGAGTCTAACATGGGTTTGGATGTGGCATTGTTGCTATTGTTTTGTTGTTATCCTAACATTTTATTACGATTAGCTCTCCCATAGTGAGCACTTACAATTCTTCAGTTACCATGCTGTTTCAATTATCTTCATAATAACCTTAAGTAGGTCTTACTCTACAGCAACAAATCTGGAGCTCTGAGAGAATAGGAGGCTAATATGCCCAAGGTCACACAGATGATCAGTGACAAAGCTTGAATCTGAATCATGACCTCAAGGATCCATGTTCTTATTCAACCCTAAAGTCAGAAATTATTTTAGAAAATCAGAACTCTAAATACCATAATGTTCTCAACATCTGCAACTTTTATTACTCCTGTCTTGGCCTTTTATTCTTGTTCAACACCCTAACATTCTTTCGGAGTTCTAGAGAGAGATGGGGTGTACAAAGGAGGCTGGTAGAAGCGCAGAAAAGAGCAATAAAGAGGAAGAAAAGGACATGTGACAGAAAAACAGCACAAGACCTAGGGGGAAAATGGGAACATATATGTGGCACCTTCGATGATTCCTCTATGCCACTCTACCCTGTGGCATTTTCCTTTCTTTTGTGTGTCCTTCAAATCTTGGAGAATTTTAATCTCAATTTTCATAAACTGCCCACTATGATTTTTAACTGATAATAGCTTAAAAGGTTTTCTCTCCCCCAAGGGACACTTTCATTTTAACAGAAGACATTTTGCAGACTAAAAATATTTCTGGATCAAAAGCAATGAATATTTGATGCTGGGTTTCTGGCACCAAGATAATTTGTGAGGAGGATATCTCTGGACCAATAGCCAGAATACACAGCATTTTCCCCTGTTCTTGACTGTGTGGTTTGGATCATAGACCTAAAGAAAAGGAATAAGATGAAGAAAAAGGAAGAGAAGGAATGGAAAGAAAGGAGGAAATTTGTCAAGGTTTAGATTGAGTGGTCTTGAGTCCTTTTATGAAGGTCATATAACATCCACAGATAAAATCACTTTATCCATTATGGCAAGCTGTGAATGCACAGGAATTAGAACCAACCATGCTCTTAACCAATCCTGGAATTCTGGGCTGGCCTGGACTCCATGATTCAGCACCACAGATGACAAGCTCCTTGCTCCTTCCCCTGGAGTCTTTACCTTGTTACTTGTGTTTGTGCTTTTAATATCTTTGGAAAACAGGTAGAGCTGGATCAAAGTTGAATGGACTCGAGTAAGTTACTTACTCTGTTTTAGCTTCCATTTTTGGATCAATGTAATAAGGACAAAACTCGATGTGTTGTATGGTTTCATTGTATAAACATAAGTTTCTTTAGAGATGAAAAAGCTTGGGTACAGATATATTGGAAATCTTTCTCCAGGTCAGATAGCTAGAAGGTGGCTTTGTTGTGACACACCCAGTTCTGCAGGATCCAACTTATTCTCTTAATTTAAACATAGCATACTGATGCAACATGATAAATGACAACTACTGTCTTATACCCAAGGCCCAACCAACTCCCTTAATCGAGTCTGATCATCTAGACCCATGTTGGGCTTATGCAATATTAATAGGCTGTCCCTTTTGGAGATTTCTGATGTTCATCACCTGCATTTTATATCTCTGACTATTAATGTCAGATGCTAGGTGTTTTTGTTGCGTTCCCTGCTTCTCTAGGCTTTCTTTTGCCACTAAATGTTGGGTTCACTTCCCCTCCTGATTTGTGTAGCTCATCTTGCTGCTAGATGTTCATGTTATCAAATATACCTCATCCTGAGCAAAGGGTATCTTGAATTCACCAAACACCTCCACACATACTTACAGAGAGAGGTGTGCTGTGGGTAGAGCACAGAGTCAGGAACTGAAGATATAAAACTGTTCCTCTGGCCTTCGTGGGAGAGTTTAGCAATCACCTGGGAAGAACATTATTTCCCAGGAAAGAATGCTTTTCTCCTCTAAGAATTCTCTTTCTTGGGAAAGAAAATAAGGCATTCAGACTCCCAAAGCCATGCTTGGAGACAAGTCCATAAACTTGGAAACAGTACAGTTTTCAAAAGTTCCAAGAAGTTTTCACAGAAATGAATCTATTTTCTTTGAAACATAACACAATCAACTTTTTTTTTCAACATATACAATTATATTCCAGGCCCTGTAAATACTCTTGGATAATTAAATAAAGCAAACTAAACTGGTATTTAGACAAACAATATATTTTAATGAAAGCCTTCAAAGTGAAATTAAGCCAAGGCAGGGTTTCTTTGAACGAACATGTATTAAGTGAAGCCAACACGTATTTGCCACTGCAGACACTGATACTGGGAGCAGATACAGCTATAATCAAAGCCAGAGCTCTCACTTTATTTTTTCATCCCAACCCATGCATCCTAATTAAAGCCATATGAATGAACTTCAGCTATTAATTTTACATAACCTGATATACATGTACTGCTGAATAAACCCAGGGTCCTTTAACCAAATTAGAGAAGTTAACTGTAACGGATATATTTGTCGGCTGGGGCCTAACATATAATTTACTTAAACCAATATTAGAATCGAAACCAATGTATCTGTATTTCAACCACATACATTTTCCCAGCACATGTTGTTGTTACATAAATAGATACATATTCCTCTGGACCACTTCATATTCTCACAACCAATGAATTCACCGCATTCAGCAGATGTGACAGGATCATCACCCCATCTTCCATTTCCTCTTTTCTATTTTCAAACATAAAGTTTACAAAAATATTTTTGTAGAATGGATCAGCTAGAGAAACAAAATTAAGAATATTATGAAGCAAATTTGTCAAGAGCATTCCAGTCTAACCAGAGGAATACAGGGTTGGGGTTCTGTGTTCACACATTCTGCCTAAATAGCAGTGAACTTGTATGTTCTAATGTGAATCATTTCGCTGGCCTCATTTTTTTCTCATTTGTAAAAGTGGAGATGATACTTCCATAATCATGCAGGGTTGTTAGAGGAATAGAAAGGAGATAAATGATGTAAACTTACTTTGAAGTCTTTCAATCATTGCAAAAATTATAGGAATCATGGTTATTAATAATGTTCATAACATCAGGTTCAATAAATAGTAGTCAATGGCCAAATGAAGTCATAGTTTAGAAGCAGTGACACCAAGTTCCATTGCATGTCTCTCCTTTTTTGTGTGACAGTTTCAGGCTAGAACAATATTCTAAATGGCCAGCCAATTGCACTATATTTATTCCATATAGTAAGCTTCATTACACTTTCGTTGTCCTATTCAGCTGGTAAGAGTCTCACAGCCAAGACAGAAGAACAGTGGATGCTTGTTATCTACTATCAGTCACTCTTTATGGGCTCCAAATGGGGGGAGAAAATGTAGCAGGATTTTTTTTTCCTGAGCAAGTAAGAAAATAAAGAGCATATATCTCAGCAAGTCTTGAATAAATGATGAGTATGTTCTTCAAGGGAGAGATAATGAGAAATGCCTCATCCATTTTGGACAATGCCTGATAAAAAATAAAAAGAAGAAATCAATGCTTATCCTGCACGTACAGAACAAGACTGGAAAAAAATCTACTAGGCATTTAAGAGAAGACCCTACTCCTCAGAGGTGATTGGCATCTGCGGACGGCAAAATGATTTTGCAACAGAAACTTTTCACCTCTGCATTTTAATAAATTTATTATTTAAAAAATAAGGAAAATGACCACTCAACACACCTATGAAGCTCTAAAATGTGATGATGTTTTCCGTAGTGTTGCTGTTCTCGTTGAAAGGCCCTTCTGGTTTGTTCTTTGTTCTCTCTCTCTCTCTCTCTCTCTCTCTCTCTCTCTCTCTCTCTCTCATAGTACCCCTGATTAGAGCAAGATTCCCTTTATCTAGTTCAGTAGCTTTCAAACTTTTGTTTTTCACAACAAATTACATTAAAGAGCACATTTAACCTTGTGAATTTTTGTACATGTGCAAATCTATGTCATTGAAAAAATATATGAAGATAATATTCTATTCTTTACTACACATGATACCCCATGGTTTTTTCTATTTGATGGCATTGCATTGTGCAATAATGCATTAAATACTTTGAATCTATACCTAATCAATATCATGATTCACTAATGAGTAAACATCTACAGTTTAAAGAACATTAATCTAGGGAAAATTTTCTTTTCAAAGTACCTTGGAAGTCTCCTGAAGGATTGGAGGTCAGTGCACTCGCATGAGCACCTTCACTTGTAAGAGATTGCTGGCTTCATTCCAAGCAATACTTGTTTTCAAATTTGTATTCTAAGGGGCTGAAGAGTCAAGGTCTTTAGTCCAGATTTAATCAGTTTCAAATTGAATAAAGACTCAGAAAATTTCCATGTTTCAATTTCTTCCATTGCAAAGAAGACATTATGGCTACCTCATTGGATTATTCCAAAAGTGAATGTGATAATAGGTGAAAATCTTAATAGGTGTTTAGAGGTGTTCAATGAATATTGGATAACTCTCTTTTACCCCCTTTCTTTCATTTTACCTTTTCTCCTTCTTTCTTCCACTCTTTAGAAGGTAGTACTGTAGAAAACTACAGGACTGAATCTGGAATGATTTGTGTGTGTGTTTGTATATATGTATATGTGTATATATATATATATATATATATATATATATATATATATATAGAGAGAGAGAGAGAGAGAGAGAGAGAGAGAGAGAGAGAGAAGGCTGGTACTTCATTTGCCAAGAATGAAGGCCAACAACTCTTCATGAAGGAGGCTGTCAATTAAAGACTGAAAGAAACAGGAACATATTCTCAGCCACTGAACCCCCCCCCCCAAAAAAAAACAACCTTACTAGCAATATGGCAGAGAAACAGCAAATGATACTTGTGGCTTTGGACAGCTAAAATGCTAGAAGTTATAGGATCTCCTGTTTGCTTTATATTTCATTCTTGCTATCTTTCCAGCCTAGTGGGACCTCAATTGGAGGTAAATCCTGGGAATAATTATCTTTAAACTATACTAATCCAAGCAACATGATTCTCAGAGACTTTTAGTATGGGTTAGCTGTAGAAAAACATGGGATATTTGTTTTCTTACAGCTGCTCTCTTTTCTCTCCCTCTCTCCCTTTGTTCCTTCCAAGATTTAAGTGTTCTTTTTTCTGTCTGGAACTTGTACTCAGACTCAGTCTAAATCCATCTTTCCCTCCTGTCACCATTGAAATGACAGTTTTTTTCCCCAAGAATCTGTTAGTATAAGCAATTAGAAAAGCCAGTTTACTCAAACTTGCAGGTATACAAATTAGAAACAGGATAATGGTTTTTTTTTCTTCCAAATGCAGAGAAGAATGCAAAACAAATAATAATTCTGAGTCAACTATAGAGCTTATTTAATTCTGATCTTCTGGAAATTCTGATGTAGTAGAATTGGAAAATGGTGGAGAGTTTGACTTTTTATGTATTTTTACAAGTTTTTTTTCTAGATTATTTGGATTTTTATCTCTGATCAATACTTTGATAGTTTCTGGATTATTCAAAGGGGAGATTCATACATGAAAGAATGGATAGTGCAATATTTAGGAGTAGGAGTTTTATTTCTCAAGATTGTTCTAGGAAAGGACTTGATCACAAAATTTATGCCTGGACTCTACCCTAATTTGAGTTTTCAATGTGTATTTGGAAATCAGTGTTCACTTTAAGAAAGTTGTCATGTGTCACCTATGATGTGGGAGAATGTACCTCCCTCCCTCAGGATGCACCACAGAGACTTGTGTGACAAGACATGGACCTTGAAGTAGATTCTCCAATAAGAGTAATAGCATCACCACCAATAATAATTTTACAGAAACTTGGAGACAGATTTATCTTTGAACATTATTTAATACAGCCCATGGATTTTTTTTTAAGATGGGAAGCCAAACAAAGCCCAGAGAAGGCAAAACAAGTATAAAGTAAAAAAATGCAATTGATTTATTCAATATCTATTACGTATTGACTTACAACAACATTGATATTTTTGTGATTTTTATGAATCATCAATTTAGGTTTGGATAGTTTGGGCTGTTTGTTGGTCATGCCTTGTCTCAGATGCTGGTTGTCAGGTGGCTCTGCTTTTGGGTTGGCTGGCTGTCAGTCATATGAACAGAAACAAGTAATACTCAAACAGATTGGTCCAAAATTGTTTACATGGAAGGTGGATAGTTCTTAACATGAGAACAGAAGCTGCAAGAAACATTGAGGCCTATACTAAGAATGGACATAACATTTCTTTGAATAAATAAAGGTATAAGTCTAGGCTAAAGGAATAGAAATATATATTTCACCTTTTGGTGGA
Source organism: Urocitellus parryii (assembly GCF_045843805.1). NCBI lineage: Eukaryota > Metazoa > Chordata > Mammalia > Rodentia > Sciuridae > Urocitellus > Urocitellus parryii. Next base: position 28,782,336 of record NC_135543.1, read on the forward strand.
GGGACCTTCAGGTTATATTGCAAAAGATTGTAGAAGAGAAAGAATTGAGGCCACCTGTGCAATCTACCACAACTGATTTAGAGAGGTTATATAAAAGAACAGATGTTGTATATGCATGTGTGTGCATCTATACCTGTGCATATGTACATACACATATAGGTAGATATATAGCTGATACAACTTTTAAGGGATGAATGTTTTATACATTTTCGTATGTTTTTCTTCATTTTCCTAATTTTCTATATGGAAAAAAACACAATAAAAATGATGCATTTTTATTGGTTCTTTTTAATTGTACCTAACACTATGATTAATTTTGATATAATTATACAAACATATATCTTATTCTAATTAGGACCCCCATTCTTGTATATATCTTTTGGATGTACTTGAGGTGGGATTAATTATGGTACAATGATGCATTTTTGAAAATATTCAAACTACACAATCTTTGAAGATAATTTAGATAATTGAAATTAATAAAGTTCAAGAAAACTCTGTACTATAGCTAGGAAATATTCCCTAGTAAGAGAATGGTCATCATTCTTTTCCATATCCACATTATGGAATGACTATAAATAGATATTTGTGTACCAAATGTTAGAATTGGTATAGATATTTTGAATCTGAGTTTTGGGAAATCCTTGATTGAATCATGCTTGTTGCAGGTGGGTGGAGACTGACGATTTGACGCTATTTTGCTTTTATTTTAATCTCTTTGAACCCTGAGATGGTCAAAGAAGTCTTCAAAGTTATTGGTACAGCTGTGAGTTCTGCCACTCAAAAGTTGTGAGACTTGCCTAGGTTACTTCATAGATATCAGCTTCAGTTTTCTGATCTGTAGAACAAAGGTAAACTATTTCATCAAGTTGTTTCTAGGATTAAATGAGGTTATGTATAAAAGCTTCTATATCTTGTAAAGTGTAGTTATTACATGTATGGTGTCAGTTTCATCTGAAATTATTTCATCAGTATCAACAAATGATATTGTTCTATAAATGTTTCAGCCTATGATAGAATAATGGGTGTAGAGTGGCACCTTTTATCATTTCTACCTTTGCACATTATGCTTGATGACAAGATCAGATTGTCCATTTTCTGAAGATGGCTGTTTCATTTTTTTCAACAATTGTTGAGCTGACTGTCCCAACTTAAAGACTCTCTGTACATCTTTAATTAAGATCTATGTTAATTAAATCATTTTATTCAGAGTGGGACTTCAAAACCTTTCTCCTTCTGCAGAGTTTCCCCTACTTCTAGTCCCACAAGAAAAGCTCAGAGGTGTTTACTGAGCTGAAGATGAGACCCAACAAGGTCTTTGGATAGTATCTGTGAAGTTTCTCTTCTTTATAAAATCAAATGTGTAATCACAATTAAGTAGGTGAGACCTACAGAGTCTCTCTTAATCAGGACTCAGGGAACAGAGCTTATTTTGCCCATAAAATAGGGTCACTTAAATAGTAGAGCCTTAAATCTTAGATAGATCTTTTGCATTATTTATATATTTATCTAAAAGTGGTTGATGGCACATAAGACAAAAGCATGAGAGCACACCCATGCCCATTGTCAGCTTTGTCTTACTCTTGGCTCTTGTTTAACAATCATCCCAATTTCCCAATAATCCTGAGGAGTAAGAAAATCAAATTGTCTTTATCTATTACTATGCCACAACAAAACCCACGATTCTGCGTAATTAATATGCACAAATAAAATATGCAAAAAATATCAGTTGCCTAATAATTTGTCTTCATTCCTAACTCTCAGTCAAGCCCTATAACAGGACAGTGTCCACTCCTATGGCAATGATTTGACTACACTTTCATTAATAGACAATGCCCTACTCTTCTTACCTTCCTTCCTTTGTTCATTTCTGATTCCTGGCTCCTTTGTATGCGGGATATTCATTAAGTGACTACATGTGCTAAGCCTTGTTGTTTAAGGAAGTACATTAGTTCAAGGCAGACACACAGTGTTGGCATGTTTTATAAGTGTGAAATAATTGATCAACTAAAGGCACCATTAAAAACTATGCTCAAGGAAGTGAAGGAAGGCACAGAGGTCTATAAAGAATAAACTGAGGGTCTAATCTGGATGGAAAGTGAAGTTGGAGAAGATGTGCTTTGGGAGGAGCTGGGTGAGCAAAATCTAGAGAATGAGGAGAAATTAGCCTGGTAAGGGGATAGAGTGAGAGGTTAATTGGAAGAGAGAACATGTAGCAAGGAACAAATCTTAAGCTATACCTGAGAAAAGAGCAGTACTGTAGGATGGTAGAAAGTGAAGAGTTGACCCAGGACTCAGTCTGTAGCATAATGACAAGCTGAAACACTTGAAAGATTTTGAGGAGGAAGAAGATTTTAGTTTTGAAATATTATTCCTGACTGACATTAGGAATTGCTTTGGAAGGCGACACATTGGACTCAGGGATGGGTATTGTGTAGTACAAGCAAGTGGTGAGTTGTTGGTGGCTTAGAAATGAGAGGTGGCTTTGAAGTCAGAGAGAACCGGATGAAGCGAACATGTACAAAAAAAAAAGTGAACATGTACAAAATTTACATACAAAACGGATAGGACTTCTGGAAGTGTCAGAAGTGTCAGTTCTTTGTCTACTGATGATCTAAGCAGTTTCTAATATTTTTATTTTCCTAGCATCTATCTAATCCCACTTTTATTAATCTCATATGATCACATTCATTGGCACTACTCTGCATTCTCATTCCCAGGTGTCCTGAATAAGTTCTAAGATTCTCCATTATAGACACAGAATCCCTGAGCATTATACAATACACATGGCATTTTAAAATTAGTACCGATGGCACCAAAACAATTTAATATTCAAAAGAAAAAATGTCTTTTTAAAGTTATATTTTCTTTTGGTCCCTGAGAATGCTTAAAAACACAACTCCCAAGCTCCCAAGCTCCCAAGCTTCTCTACTGTCAATAGTAATATGAGATTACATGAAAAATGTTTGACCTTCCCACCATCCTTTCTGGCTTCAAAATCCTGTGTTTATATAAGACTTAGCTTAAAAAAATAATTCCTTCTTGTGTATGGATTTAGTTTCCTTTTGGTCTAGTATTAAAAGCAAGGAAAGGCTTTCCATATTAGGTTTTATTACCAATGGTGGTGATCATTTTGACATAACATGCATTTCCCTAGGGTGTCTTCCTTATTATTCCAATCCACCCCTCTAGTAAGACTAGCCTAACATATCTTGAACCCATAATCTTATATGAACACACACACACACACACACACACACACACACACGGTCATGTTGGTCATGTTCCTGAACAGCCATAGGTTGAAACTATTAGAAACACTGCACTTCCAATTTGGTCTTGAAGCTACCAAAGATTTTCTGGAAGAAATCTGGATGGAATCATTTATCCAGAGATTTCAATGTAGAGAAAATCACCTCTACTGGAGGTGGGGTGAGGTGCTGAAGGCTAACTTCAGCTGAGTTTGGAATGTTCTAGTTTCTTTTCTCAATCTCATTGTCCTCCATTTTCCTTTCTAAAACCAGGATGAGTTTCACCCCTTCTTTAAGGGCCAACCTATTTCAATCCTTCCGTATGGTTCCCACAAATTTTTCCATATTGTCTGATAATCTTTGAAGTAATTTATATACTTATGTCTACTCAAACACACATAGTATTCCTAAAGCCAAAACATCTATGTCCTTTCTCATGTCTATTTCAAGTACTATACCCAGCTGTGGTTCTGGACAAAGCATGGAGTCTAAATTATTCTCATTTTGATTGACAGCACATATCAGATTAAATAGTCTATTGAATAAAGTATGATAACCCATAGTCTTTGAAACAATTTTCATTTATATTTTATCACTCACTTTCATATTCTCATTTAAAAGACAAAGTTTGAGTGAAGCAGGGGCTGTTATATATTACAGTCTCAACAAATTACCATAAGTGTAGATGCTTAAAACAACACAAACATATGAACAAAATTCTGAGGTCATATGTCTGTGTTGGTTCAGCTCAGTTCTCTGTTGTGGATTTTCTAAGGCTGAGATCAAACTTATGACTGAAGGGGCCCTCATTGGGAGATTTGGGGAAAACCTGCTTCCAAGCACATTCAGACTTATGGCATCATTCAATTCCATGTAGTTGTAGGTCTGTGGTCCTTGTGTCCTTTCTGCATGTTGTTGCTGCAGGTCATTTACAGTTTCTCAAGTTGTCTACATTTTTGATTCCTTGGCTCATGACCATCTCCATCCTCAAAGACAGGAATCTCACACCAAATCTTTCATTTCATATTTCAATAACTTTCCCTTCTGCTGCATCTCTTTTCAGCTTGTTTTCTACTGAATGTCTTTTGTTTTGTCTTTTACTACTTTACTCCCATCCTATGTCAACCAATTCCATTCTAGCACATGGCGGACATCACCTGCCTGGTTCTGTGATGCAGTCCTGATTAGGAAAATAATATGAAATTCCATGTTGTCCATTCCATTTGGTTTGTGTCATGGTACCAGTGATATTATTTTAATCCTATATATCTATTATGGTCCCAACAGGATACACAAAGCCAATTCAACTACTGAAGGAGACTATAGTGAAGAAACTACTTCCAGAGATCTGGAAAGAGAAAAACAAATTGACAAAGAATATTGTGATAACCAAAGGTCAGCAAATATAGGAAGCTCCTGCAAGCTTGGACCTAAAGCAGCAAGAAAGGCAACTAATGATTCCATAATCCTATAAACCAAAGCACAGGAATCTGACAGCAGCTGAAATTCTTCAAGACCTCGGCTGTTTCCAGAAAACATGGCCCACAAGAGGCACAGAGCAGACAAGACATAGCATAACCTATCTTTATTCCCTCTCTCTGGGCTCTTGCTGAGGCTTCTCATTGCCCAAACCCAACAAAAACTGAGGGACATAGCAGCCAAGGTGATGGAGTTGGTAGACACAAAGCAGAGCAAAGAAGGATATAACAGTGCATCTTGGGACAATAGGTAGAAGAGAACAGAAGAAACAGAATATTATAGTAATTCTTAGAACAGTAGAATCACAAGACAAACAAGTACAACTGTGTTCAATTTCCTTGTCTTATAGATCAAGCCCCAGTGAGTCAGAGAGGCCTTCCACAGGGTCCTGACTAGACTCACTTGTGTTCCTTAGCAATGCAGTTCTCTTCCTGGCCTACTAGGGGACACTGAATTATATCTACACGTGAACTTGTTATGCTAGCATCGATCTGATTTCTTACCACAGGTAGTTAAAACCTGCCTTCATTTGTCTTTTGGTCGATTATTCTTCTGAGAATATCAGAGGCTTTGAGGTTTCTGAGGTATTTGGAATCAATGGGATGGTGTTTTATTGAATTATATGAGGGGCTCTGAAGCTCTGGGGACTGAATTCATTACTTAGATTATGAAGAAAAAAAAAACAGGAGTCTATGCAGGGATTTGAAGACATGCTCACTGGAGATAAAATCACCCTGTCCAATGAGGATTATACAGATCCTGAATACATGGTATGCAGTGTTAGAAATTTGTATTAGCCTGGTGCCTGATAATTTGGGTGGATTTGCAAATTTTGGCTCTAAACCGATGCACTGAGTATTAAATTTGAAACTATAGCAAATTATAGGCATTATTAGTTTGGAACACATTCAGATGTCCCTGGCAGAAAATAAAAAATTAGATGTTCGAATTCAGTGGATGTGATGATTCAGGCTGAGTGATCTCTTTTTATCAAACACAGATGCTTTTTGATCCATGTCAGAGTTTAGGTCTAGCACATGTCACCTGAATAACCCATTGCCTTGTCCTCTTCGAGATGGAAGACAGCAGGTATTTTAGGGAACATTGAAAGGATCTTTACTGTCAGTTCATTGCTCTGTTACACTCTGAGGAGTGTGCAGGGGCATATAAGTCAAAGCCTCTCCTTGGGGCAGCCATAAATCTCCTTGTAATTAAAGAATTCAACATGACATAATGACATCATGATACCAGTGCCCTAGCATCTATGCCTGTGAGGATGCTCCCAAGAAAGGAAAGCTGTAGTCATCAGCATCTTCAAGAAGGAGATGCACAATTTTAGGAGATGCAGAGAGTATGAGAACCAAGAATGGAGAAGAGAAGACATTATGAAAATATATATGGGAACAAGAATGAGAGTCTCAGAAGCATTAATGGATAGAGAGAATGAAAAGAACCAAGAAAACTTGTATGAGTTTTTTTTTCTTTATATATATGTTGTCCAATTGTGTTATGGTAAGTTCAAATGTACAGTTAATTAGATGGACACAATATATGTATTTATTTATTCTTATATGGTGCTGAGGATTGAATCCAGTGCCTCACATATGTGAGGTAAATGCTCTACCACTGAGCTACAGCCCCAGTCCAAGCCTTGTATGAGTTTTTAAAGGTAAAGTGGTAGGAAATAGTGCCAAATGAAATTTTGGTTTCTGGCACTGAAATGACAAAGGCCATGTTACTAGAGGTGAGCCTACCAATTTTTTGCTGGAAAGACAAGGGAGAGACCACCAGAAGTGAGGCCAGCTGAGAGCCTGCTACAATAAACCATCCCCTCAAGGTTTACACACACATACACACAAAAGAAATATAAAAATCAAGAGCATGCTGTTCTTTCATCATCCAGTTTATATCACACTTGATCTCACTTTGTTTAAAAGGAAGCAGAAGACTCCATAATGGAGGCCCACCGCCCCCCCCCCCACTAAAAACACACACGCTTTTCTCCAAGGTCTAATTGAGGAGAAATGTAGGCAGGCAGCAGGGTCTGAGCACCTCGCCCTAAGCCTCCTGTTTTGGTTCCACCTTCTCCCTAGAGTTTGTCCATGTAGTTTCTGATGCCACCTTCTAGAACTGCTTCAGAAAGACATTCCTCCTGCTCCTGCTCCTACTTTTGAATTCCATGCCTAGTGGAGACAGATGCCTTTTTTTCCCTTATGGCTACTGCTAAGATGAGCTCCAGTATTACAAAGTAGGAGGATCATAAATGCACACTTGGCTATCAAAGAATAACAGAAGGAATGCAGTTACCCACAAGCAGCCAGACTTTCAAAGCTCAGGTTTCTTATTCCGAGGTTACTGAATGCTGGCTAGTTCAATGTCTCTGAATCTCTGGTTCCTTATTTATCAGTCTGGTAGTCTTAAACTCCTGCTTTTATATTATGAAGATTATATTACATTTTTAAGACAAGGACATCTCCAGGTTCAAAATTCCTTAGATCCTCTTATATTTTGCTTAGTTTTGGTAGGGTAAATCAACTTCATTACAAGTTCCAGTACTATATTTATTGGCACAATAAACACTCCCATATTTTTGAGTTGTGTACATTCATATATGAAGCTATATTTACAAATACTTACAATATTTAGAGCATACAATAAAATAAAATTAACAGAGCAACTTCAGGGCTTTTATATTACTATCTCTAGTTATATTGAGAAATTCTGATTCTAATGGAAGTTGAAGATACCACTGACCAACTATCCCCGGATACATGACCTTGCAAGTTTTTTGATGTGGCAGATATGGGTGACTTAAAGCAAACATGTTTCAGTGAGCAGTGTGAATACCATTTGGATGTCCCTTCTAAGAAACATGATAAGTAAACTAGCATATTAAGCCCAGTCTTATATACATGTGGTTGGGAGAAAAACTCATCATCAGAGGGCTTGCTAGCTCACGAAGTAAAAAAAAAAAAAAAAAAAGTCATGCAATAATTCGAACACACAAAGAACAGAATGTGGCTTAAAGTATGAAGTGGTAGAAGGGTGAGGAAAGAGTAATTAACAGCGTGAGAGAGATACAGATAGTCCTATCTTTCCAAAAACAACATAAAACATTCTTGAAAGAGACTTTTGAGGGAAGAAAAGTCTTTACCACTTCGATTACTCCAAGAAATTGTAATGTCCTATCAATTTGAGAAGCTGTTTCTTTTTTTCCCACAAAGTATTCAGCACAGTGCTTTGTATGTCCTACATACATAATAAATATTCATTAAATGTTAAATAAATTGGAAAAAATATCTGTTGATGCACTTTTCCGCTCAGCTGATAACATGGGAAGTTCCTATCCAGCGTCTTGTAGTTACTTGGCATTATGAAGTATAAAATAGCGGAAAACCTGCAGCATCTATTTTTAGTGTCTAACTGGGGAGTCTATTTACGGTGTACATTTATTTTTTAAACTAATCTTTATTGTTTTTATTTTAAATGTTCTCATAATGATTAATATAATAAAAATTCCCCTTTTTCATCACTATTTTCTAAATTTATTTTTCTTTTTTCAGTTTTTTTTCAAATTAGTTATTTAGGGTGGGACTAGGGAAGAATATAGTTACTATGGATCAGACAGGAGAGAGTAAAGGGAGGAGATGGGGAATGGGGGTAGGAAGGGTGAATGGGACATTGTTACCCTATGTGCGTATATGACTACACGACCATTGTATTTCTATATCATTTACAACCAGAGGAATGAGAAGTTATATTCTATTTATACATGATGGGTTAAAATGCATTCAACTGTCACACTGTACATTTAGAAAAACAAAAGTTAGCCTATGATTAGACAAGCATGCCATATGAAAATACTTTATAAATCAAAAGCACTGTATAACTGTTAGAACTGTGTCAAATGGGTTGATTTAGGTTTTATGATTGTCATGGCAGCTCTAAAAATGGAGCATGCCATAGGGTCAGTAGGTAGAAAACTTTCCCAAGATGTCACTGTTTCTTTACCAGCAAAAAAGGGTCCATTTCATTCTCTTATGTCTGGTATCTATAACTGCTCCATTCTGAAGATCTTTGCAATGAAGTCACCAATGTAGGTGAAGTAGACTTCTCAAGAGTCTCAGCATTTGATTCTAGCAGACCATGGAGGAAGAGTGCATTGATGGGGAGCTGATGTGTGGTGAGAAGGACGCACATGGTGGAAGGGAACAGAGAATGGTATGAAGTATCCGGAGCAGTTACTGGGGAAAGAATGTGTCCTTGGGAGAAATAGGGACGCCCATTAAACATTTATTAGGTTAACTTAGAGAAATAGAATATCAAGTAGAAAAGTGATTGCAGACTAGGAATCTACTGTCCCTGGCTCTGTTCTCTAAGTGTTTGGCTCTTTTGGGCCACACCTTTCTTTGTCTCCGTTTTTTGCTGTCAGCAAGCCACTGTGAGAAGGGTGTTCCCACCAGTGGATTGATCCCAAGCTGAGATTCCTTTAGTTTCATTTACAATGGCTCTGTCATTTCAGCCAGCCAAATTTCCTTTTGATATTAAAGTCCCTGGTTTCCTTCCCAGGACCTCCCACATCTTAGCCCAAGGGCTCTGGCAACTTGATTTGGATTCAGCCTTGAATTCCTCCCCTCTTTTCTCACAGAGTGTTTTCTGCCAGGGATGTGTTGGGAATGAGCCAAACTTCTTGTGCTCTAGCATTACCCGGCTGCCAAAGAACCCTGCTCACAGTCAGCTCCTCCTGCAGGAACCTGGCTGTCCCCTGGGGGGGCCTGGTGTTCCATTCATGCTCTCTGCTTTATCACACAGCCAGCCACTTCCATGCAGGCAGGTACTTTTCTCTAAGGAACCCTTGAGTGGAGAAAAGCAGGAAGCCCAGTAAATGAATCATTCATTCTTCATGTCTCTCCCAGGCACAGATCTGCCCACTTAGAAGAGCTTGGACCACTAGAAAGAATTCACCATTTTAAAGGGAAGTGGGTTGGATTTGTTTACCTATGGATTTGAACCGCCTCTATTCCTAACGAGGGGCCCTGAAAAATCTAGGTTCTGAATTTTTCTGTCATCACAACTTCTTTCTCTCTGAACCCTACCATTTCCTACTTACACAATATTGAGTAAACCATTTCACCACTATGTGACTTAGTTTTTCAAAGCAGGTAACAAAATTTGCAGTGTCTCCTTCATAGGATTTTAGAAGCATGAAATGTGTTAATGGAGGCTAGAGTGCTTTGCAAGCTGTGAAAAGCTATATGTTGATTTTTTTTTAATGCAAATCTTCCCTAGGAGGAAAAGGTAAGGTTACTGCCTGTAGAATTAGTAATGTAATATAAATGTTGCCTCACTTATTTGACCTCAAAAACTTCAATTGCAGAATAAATATTAGATTACAAGACCTCTGAATTTTTCCTCTGCCATTAATATTTGATAATTTTTTAAGTTACTTTCTTCCATAGAGAGATCATCTTCATACTTACGATGGAACCCAAGATTTGTCCTGATTATCCTGCTCTTCTGCTTCAACACGGACTTTCTTGATGGCCCCAGAAAATGTTAAAATTTGTTGAGAGCCTAGTCTATGTGAAGCAATGAATTCATGCAGTAAATTCCATGGTAAATAAAATACACCCAGACCCTTCCATCAAATGTCAGACTGATTGTGAGAAACCCTGCTGTAATCTCTCAAATGTACTATCCTTGACCCCTATTACCTTCAGCTCCTAGCAAGTTTCTAGCTACAAAGTAAATGCAATTGATCTATGAGTCAGTTGAAAGTTCTGACATCTCTTTGTGAAAGCCAGACTTTCTGCAGAGTGATGAGCCTAGGGAGAAGTAGATGTGTAGAGGGGAGTGCAGGTGGTCTGTGTCATGGGGTCCGATTGTGTTGTGGTAAGTTCAAATGTACAGTTAATTAGTTCATATGACTGTCCTGTGTTGTAGAAACTATTATAGCTGCACATTTGTTTTTATGAAATCAGTTAGCAGCCAAGGAAGTCCATTCAAATGAATAAAAACTAATTGAAAGTAATAGGAAATTACCTGAACATATATTGCCAGTAAATTAAATTAATTGAAGGTAATTGATAGTGACTGGAATTAATAAAAGTAATGGAAACAAATTGTACTTAATTGAAATTTATTGAAATTGAATTAAACTTAATAACTCAAAGTCTATTAAATTTAATAGATTCTAATTGATATTAATTATAGACAATGCTTAGTAATAACAGACCACTCTTAAAGGTTTCCCACTGCATTTGTACCATACGATTGTCTTTAACGTGAAAAAAAATAAAGTCTAAGAAGATAAAATGCATTCACAGCTTTGGAATTTTAGATTTCTCTGTGGAATAGCTGAATTAGAAGAATTTGATTCTGATAATGGAGCTTCCCCTGAAGACTTAGGAAGATAAAAATGGTTTTACTTCCTTCAAGAAAGAAACTTTTATTAGAGTTTAATGAGAACATTTTACCTGTTAAAACATTAGGTTTGATTTGATGAATACTCTTGCAGGAGATGTTGTATTCAGCATTTGCTATCTTTATAGCTATGTTGTCAGATTCCTTTACTTAAAAAAAAAAAAGTTTCTCTCTCTCAGTTACAAAGCAGCCAAAAACCCCCAAGGATTTTTTATAGGCATCTGTTAGAGGATTCAAGGGCTTATATTTTCAGCTTCTTGCTCCTCAGCTTTAGAAATTGGTGGCGGCATGCTAGGTCTCCTGTTGTGAAACGAAGAGTTCTGTTAGCAGGTCCTTCCACTTTGGAGACAGTTCCCCACATGCACGTGGTGATGTTCCCATCCTTCATGGTCTGCCCAGCCTTGCTGTTTACTGAGTAGTACTGTCATGTGAAGAAGTGACTTTCTCTCACGAGAACAGCATTAAATTATTTTATGTGGAATGGTTATTAAATGGTTAGAGAACTGTGAAGTTCACCATGTGGAGTGAGAGTAAATACTACATCATTCAGCTTACATGAGGAAAAGCCAGATTTTGCTATGTGAATCAGCAAATCCCATATTACCTATATATCAGAAGTAACTATGGGGCATATCAAAAATACTTTGGTCACAGGAGGGTCTCTGGTGCATCAGTATACATATATATATATACACACATATATACATATATATATATATATATATATATATACACACATATATACATATATGTATATATCAGTAAATATATATATATATATATATATATATATATATATATATATATATATTTACTGATATACTTGTCTCTAGGTGATGAAGCTGAGGCCAGGAGAACTACCAGGCTAAGTTCAGAAGCCTTGACCCCACTCCCATCTTCTTTTCTTTTTCCCCATTTTTACTTTTTCTCAACTGTGGGGCCCTACAACCAGCTCTTCGTCCTTCTCTGCTATAAAAATCACTTGTAGATTCTTGCTGTATTTTAAGTATAAGAATTTACAAAATTTTAATAATCACCTCCCCCAGTATAATATAGATCTAACTTTGAAGAGAATTTTAGGCAGGTGCATGAAGGATGAGACCAAAGCTGCAGAGAACCCTGGAAAATTCTGACAGAGTCCTAATCAGGTAGGACTTCACTGGCTATGGATTCCTTTCCCCCTGGATATTATTGCAGTCTGCTAAGAAGGTCATGCTGGCTCCTCAGTAAGGTATTCTCTACTCCATAAGATGTTCTCTCTTATGGTAGGGGAATGCTAACATCTCACAGTAAAAGATCACCAATACATACCTTAATAATTTTGTAGGAATATTTAAACAGTATCTTTGAATTTTTTCTCAAAATCACAAATATTTAAAATCTCTAACTTTCTAGCATCAATATACATACACATTTTAAAATAAATATACATACACAGTTCAAAATAAATTCACAGGAACATTTGGTACAATGTCCTAATAGCACCCATATCTGGATACCAGCTTAAACTTTTAAGATTTTATATAAATTTCAGTTAGTATAATTAAAATGAAAACAATTAAACTCTAACACCAACATAAAATATTTTGCATTTTGCATATATGTTTAATAAAGTTAAAATAATAGGCCCCCAAACTAATAGGAATTTAATAAATACAGTAGTCCAAATACTGATAAAAGTAATAACGATATTCAGATATATAAAAATTCCATGAATCAGTGGTAATAATTCCTTGTGTGAATTCTGATTCCAGACTGAAGGCCCCAGACCAAGAGTGCCAGTGTCAAGGGCAGGAGAAGATAGATATTCCAGTCAAGAACAGAGAGTATTTTTCCCTTCTCTGCCTTTTTGTTATTCTCTCTTCCTCAACAGAATGGATGATACCCAACACATGAGTAAGGTTAATCCTTCTTATATAGTCTACTAGTTCAGTTGCCAGTCTTTTTAGGACCTTCCCAGACCTGTCCAGAAATAATGTTTAACCAGCTCCTGGGACATCCCTTAGCAAAGTCAAATTAACACATAAAATTAATCATGACAACTTCACGTAAAATTTAGCCTAATTTCATGTATGTACTCATCACATACTTTATAAGTGTTTATGACGACATCAGTAACACTTCAGATCCTCTTTTACCTTGCACATACTTTTTTTTTTTTTTCCCAAGCAGTAGCACAAGGTCTATGTGGTAAAACCATGGTTACCAGATCTACATCCTTCACCATGAGTAGTGTAACCTTGGGCATATTAGTTCAACACTCTCTGCCTCAATTGCTTTATTCTTGTGACAAGGGTAATAATAACATTTACTTCACAGTTTTTTTAATGAAAATTAAATTAATTTATTCATTTAAGGAAATTAGCACAGACTAAAAGCCTCAAAGAAAATAGAGGAAAAAATTAGGGTGCCAATCTTCTCTAGGGCAAAAGCAATGTCCTCAGCACCTAATTCAGAATTTTATTAGACCAGAAATGCAACCTCATCATCCTTAGAACTCCCCAACCACAGAGACTTAATGATTTTCCTACTTGTGGTTCCCAGTGTTCTAACATTTCTCACTTTCTTCACCTCTCACTGAGCCCATGCTTTATATATAATGGAGAAATACGGTTCTGGATAATATTACTTGATACCAAATCCACATGATATCTGTATCTGAATGAAATTAGAGTCAACTTGATGAAACAACTGAATTTTCCTATGTTCATAAATATTGAAATTTTGAAGATGATTTCAAAGAAATACTAGTATAATAAGACATTTACCTCATTGTGTAAAGTCTATGTGTCACAAAACATATCTCTAGAGAGAAATCATCAAGCAACCAGGTGCTTCAGTCTACACAGATGTTTTTAGATTCTTTGATTGACAGAATGATTAAGCAAATTTCCTCATTTTTATCTAATATTTTTGTTATAAAAACTTCTCTCTTTGGCTGATTGAACTTATTTTTGTGGTTAGATTTAAAAGTTTACTCCACTAATTCCTCCTTGACCTTGTTATTTTGCCTTCATATGCACCTCAGTGTTTTTGTAGAAAGTTTTATTTTTTAGTGTTTGATACATAAGAAAATTCTTGAATTAGCTGAGTTTTGAAAGACACTGCTGAAGTCACCTACAGCTTTCAGAATGGAGATGTCACCATAGTCTCAACAACACTTTTTTTTTTTTTTACTCTTTATTTTTCTAAAAATGAGAAAATTCAATTTAACTATAGCTGAAGCATGATTTCTTGAGATTTGGTGTAATAGTTCAAAATCACCTCCTTTTATTCCATTTAGGTACCACAAAGCAACAAATGTCAATAGGGGCCTGCCCGATAATGAACAACCCTACCAGCTTTTTCAGAAGTGGTCAAAGAATGGGAAACTTGAGTACTGGGCCAGGTCACAGTGGATATGTCCCTCAGATCACTTCCTCAACACAAGAACCTAAAATTTTAGCGTGTTTCTGCACTTACTCTGGTTTTACAAAATGACCTCCTAGTTTTCTGAGGAGATGGGTTAACCTCTATGAATAACTTGGCTCATTTGAAACTAGTGTTCAAATATTCCAAACGACCATATCACATCCTCACTTGAAATATACTTTTGCCCTTCCCTATAAATTTTGTATAACAGAATACAACATTATTCATTGGGTTTCTCTCTATCTTCTTGAGATAATCACTTCCTTAGGGCATTATAAGGGAAGACATGTATCCAAGCTCCTATAATCCCCAGGAGTGTGATTGCTCTGTGGTAATTATACCTTCTGTCCAAGATGTCTTGTGCTATTATTATGGTGCCTTATTGCTCAAGTACGACAGAAATATCTGATAATGTAATTACTTTACCTTATCACGCTTTAATAAATAATGTAGGAAGGGTGGCTTCTGCAGCAATCCTGCCTAAAGAGGCCAGGCATTCAAAGGGAAGGGGTTTGTGATATAGCTGATATTAATTTGCAAAGCTGAAGGTAAGCAACAGAAACAGTAACATCCGATATTTCACCATGAATGATTAAACAAATGCATATGGGCAGGCATATCAAAGCACAGCTCCCTCTCCAGCCACTTGGAGAACAGATTGCCCATCCAAGTGTGAACATTTGGCACTTATGTGTCTTTTGAGGCATGAAGAAATGCCTGAGATTTGTCGTTTCTCTATTCCTGGACTTACCTCTGCCCCTGCATCTAGCATAATTGTTATGAAGGTGAATCAATATGTGTTTGAAACATTGGATGTTATATAAAGAATGAGCTTCCTGTGGTCATCCATTTAATAACATCTAATGATTGCTTCTCTCACACACTTTCTTGAAAATTCTCTGCTTTTCCCTTTAGTTTTTTAAATATCCACGAACTGTATTGATCACTACTTTGGTAGACAATTCTGATTATAATTAAGAAACATCATGGTATACACAAAGAACTCTTCTAATAAGTCTAGTGACAGACTTATTATTTGATTAAGGAAAATTCTTCAAAATATAGCTATGATAGAGAGTCCTATTAAGTAAAGAATAATTTAAGCAAACTTGACCTCTGTCTGCTCAAATATACACAAACAAAAGAGTATCTGTATCAGTGGCTTCATGGGGGTTAGTGCAAGAAATTCAGGTAGCAATGTAGGTAGAAGCAGTTCCTATGCACAGAGGACTGTGTTAGGTACAGTCCTCTCCGAATCAAGGACAATGCCTGCCACAAAATCAGTATTCAAAGAATGTGGAATAAATAGATGAATTAATGAAAGAGCCAAGTCAGTTAGAAACCTTGGAGAAAATTAAGCACCAAGTTATTTAGATAAAGATTAAATGTGTAAATTCACATAAACACTAAAACAAAATACACGAATTAATGTTTAAAAATGCTAGTGGTATTGTTAGATTTTTGTTTCATTGCTCTGTCTACTCTGCCATGATTGACTAAGCACTTTCCTGATAGAAAATATAGAGGAAACTCAAATTAATTGCAAAATGGAGTTTTGCAAGCAGGAAACAAAGAGAGAAAAGAAAATGGTGTCAAGTGTCACACTCTTTGGCAACCTAGATCTCGAAGATGAAAATGCTGAGACTCTTTTATCTGGTAGTTAGCCCAAGGTAGAAAACTGTCATGGATCACTTCTTATGGAATAGAAATGATGCAAAACCCATTTATATAACAAGAAAATGCAATGTCTACTTTCAAAGTGTTTCAACCCAGTGCTAATACATATATATGGATTAACAAACAATCATAACTTCTAAATGAAGAGGGTATTTGTTTTCTATTGCTGCTCTAACAAAGTTTTCACAAATTAAGTAGCTTTGAACAACCTAAGTTCATTACCTTACAGTTCTCAAGTTCAGAACTGTAACAAAAGTTTCACTGAATTTAAATCCAGGTATAGGCAGGGTCATGTTTTTTTTTTTTTTTTTTTCTTGGAAGCACTGAAAAAATCTATTTCTTTGTCTTTTCATGCTTCTAGGTCAGATATATTTTTTGGCTTATGGCCTCTTTCCTCCACACTCAGAACATTTAATGATGGTTTGAAGCTCTCATATCACCTCATTCTGATCTTCTCTTCTACTTCTTTCACTTTAAAGGACTCTGTGGTTACCTTTTATAAATCTGGATAATGAGAAATGATAATATAAGCTCAACTGATTACCAGCTTAATTCTACTTACAATACAAATGTCCCTTCTACTTACAATACAAATAATTCCTTCTGCCATGTAATATGGTATATTCATAGATTTTGGCAATTAGGATGTGGGCCTGTTTTAGAGAGAGATGGGGCATTCTTTTGACTACCACAAGCAGAATTTCAGTAATTGTTTTCAATGTAAGAATGAACAACATACTTTGGCCATTCTTGAATACTGAAAATTAGCATTCCATTATTTTCAGGCATTAATTTGTTTCTAATCAGTCTTATATGAGATCCTAAAAGAAACCTATACCTACAGAACAAATATGGAAGATACACTTCTCTGCAATTGATGATCGGATTTACTCTGAGGAGCATGAAGAAATATAGGAACACTTCAATAGAAATAGTCTGAGCAATGAATTGGAAAATTAGTCTAACCGCAAATAAACAAACAAAATAAATACATAAAATAAAATTAAGAAGAAAAATAAAACCTTTAGCAATTGCTTTATTTTAGTGTCATAAATTTCTTTCTGTGCAATAATGGGAAGATTACTGATAGTTGCCTGTAGCCAAATGTCTTTCCTAATTATTGAAAATTCCCAAGTACTTGAAAAATTACTTTGGATCAAAAACTTTGTCTCTAGGAGTTTCTTACTAACATAAAAATGTGTAGACAAGATAATGCATAATTATTACCAACAATTAATACATATCAAAGAAATGTTTTAATGTAAAAAAAAGTAGCATTATATCAGTCAGAGTTCAACTAGAGAAACAGAACCAGCAAGAGATATCTAGTAAGAGATTTGTTGCAAAGAATTGGCTAGGCAAGTCCATCCAGAAGGGAAGGATGAAATTCCTGGGTATAAATGGGAGCTGCTGTTCAAATGCTTAATTTTTTCTTCTTCAGGGATATTTTATATATGCTGAAAATTTCTAACATCACCCCTTGGCCTTCATATACTTACAATATGCTAGATTTTAGAAGTATTCTTATAAAAACTAACTCAGAAATATTTCATGCATTAAAATTCACAGTTTAGACAAATCTTTGGCAAAATTAAACAATTTGACAATTTTTATTTGATAAAACAGCTTTCTCTTCCTGATTCATTAGTGCTATGTGTAATATACTTTTATATTTTTAAGATTTTAATATACTTAAGATTATATTATAAAATTTTATTCTATTTGAGTTCAGGTTTACTAATCAGAGATGTTAATATTACATCTACTTAAGGTTTAAGATTATGAAAACAATAAAGTTGAACTTGAATAAATTGATTGCTCATGCTAATAAAATTTTAAGTTTTCAGCATTTATGTTTTATAGTATACCAGATTGAGGATTATTTCCAAGATCTTCAGATAACTAAAATCCTATACAAAAATTAATTTAACTAATTATTATGTATTTGCTACCATTATTATTTTTTTGAGAGAGAGAGCAAGAGAGAGAGAGAGAATTCCAATATTTATTCTTTTTAGTTTTTGGCGGACACAACATCTTTGTTTGTATGTGGTGCTGAGAATCAAACCTGGGCCACACGCATGCCAGGCAAGCACGCTACCGCTTAAGCCACATCCCCAGCCCCATTATTTTTTTTTTTACTAAGACATAATACTGAAATATTAATTAGTAAGCAATATTTTAAATTTCTATACATTTTCTCCTTACTTTCCAAATGTTATAGTGAAGCTGAATCTTTGGATCTCTTATCATATTTGCATTTTGGGGAAATTATATTAAGTGTGAATATAGAACTATGTGTCATGTGTATCCGTGAGTTTCCTGGGTTAGCAGGATACTGGTGTGTGGCACTCATAATTGTCCATGGACTCCTCTGGAGAAATATAATCTCTTTGGTTAATTTCTTTTTTACTTAGAATAAATAATTTCAGCAAAACATAATTGTATATGTACTTTTATTTTTTTTTTAATTTTTCCTAACACCTTTTTTTGTTTACTTCTTTGTGTTGTAATCCCCAAACCTCTTGGCACTTTTTTCCACGAAGGACTCAAAAACCTTCTTTTGATTTATACTTACTGTATTGGAAATTAAAGCAGAGAATTTTGTAATGTTTCATTATTATTTCAATTGAAGACAACACAGTTAAGGATACTATCTGCTAATAGTAACTTTGTAGTAAATGGGAAATTGGTCTTTACCTTCTGAATACTTTGAAGTTGATCTTATAAGAAAATTCAAACTTTCTCTCTAAAGGTTCGTTCTGTAATAGTCTGTAATGGGAACAAACTGGGGTTTGACAGACTTACAGAAGAAAAGGTGAATTGAGTCGTTCATGTGTGCATGTCAACAGGAGCCATAAAAATAGGAAACTCAAAGAAAGATAGTTGAAGCTGAAATGCCCTCTTCACAGGAAAAATGTAAGTGGGAGCTGTAGGCAATTTTAAGAGGTAGCACATGATTTTAGGGAAAATGAGTGGGTCAAATGAACAATCAGTGGTCTAGGAAAAAGTTCCTCTGGCTTCTAGGTAAGTGTTTGATTTTCCATCTCTTCTCTGGTGGTCCCTTCCTAGTTAACGATATTTCAGAGCAATTGCATTCTTTCTGAGGAAGAAACATACTTTAGTCAGATTAGGGATTTTTAGAGAAAGTTTCTCCCTGTACTTTGGTAGAGAAAGAGGGTAAGATCTGATAGAGAGATAATGGTATTTGTGAAGTCATGGGAGATGGTTAAAGAGATCTTGGCTCTGAGACCATTTTTTTTACCTCAACATGACAGAAAGACATACTTTGGTGTATCATTTTCTGAGGTCCAATAACAATAAGGTAAATTGTCAATTTGTTCCAGAATGTGAATGAGCATGAAGTACAAAATTGAAAATTAACTTTGTCATGGGATGTGTTAAAATTTTATCCAAGTGTGAACAATTTTAGCACACCTGTTTCCTCGATTTCAACTACAATATGGAAACATCATTTGTGTTTTGTAGGTGATCTACCTAGATAACCAAGATTTAGTGTCTTACCACGTAACCTTTAAGGGTTTGTGTTGAATTTATTTTATTTCTGATTATTAAACAAAAACCAAAATTTTCTCATTAAAAAATTCTAAGGTTCTATGCAAGTGTATTACCTTTTATGTTTCTTAATATTTTGTTTTTGAAATGGTTAGACATTTGTTATTTTTCAAGACTCTATGATCTAATTCCCACCTTATATGTTTAAATATTCTCTTTTTTTGCCTCATATCAGATGAATGAGACAAAGTCATTAATAGGTATTTATTTTTATATCTGAGAATCACAATGTTACCTTTAACATAACTTTAATATAACATAGAATTGAGTTTTATATCTATATCTTTATATCTACCTAATGTTAAACTTATACAAATATAAACATAAATTGAATATTTTGGAATAACATTCTTACCTTTTGACAGATGAACTTGGGAAAAATAAAAATAGTACAGAGGTTATTCAAATAGTTTCATTCAATTACTGTGAATGTGAACTATGTGTCTTATCAATGGAGAATCCAGATCATTTTCAAATGTCCATGAAACATATTTACAAATTATTTACCTGCTGTGGCATAAAGCTCAATAAATTTTCAAATGTCAAACATTCATAGTTGAATACCATTAATGCAATACTCAAACAATGAAACTTTAAAAAATATATTTCCAAAGGTATTTAAGTAAAAAAGAAAAACAGACTTGAACAAAAACTAGTTTGAGAGATGTTATGAATTTTAATGTTAAGAGGTAAATTATTTTTAAATCAGTGTTAATATATGCTTTATGTATACTTATAAATATGGATTGTAAACATTTAATGGTAACTCCAACATATGCAACATACATATCTATAATTTTTATAAGTACTTAAGGAATACAATAAATTCAATAAGTATGTAAATAACTCCTGCTACTTACATATTTTTTGGAGCTGTTGTGAAAATACAAATATCTAAATGTTATGTGACTGCTGCTCTAGAATGTGTCCTGTAGTGGACGAATGTCCTCTGAGGTTCCATGGCTACACAGAAGTGTCAGGTACAGAGAATGGGTTGAGATCAGATGGCATGGAAGGCATACCTTGGTCAGCATGTCTTGATTTGCAAAGAATAAAGTAGAAATCAGGAATAAGCTCTATTAGGAAATGCTCCATTGGAAGACAGTCCACATCTATTAACTATAACTATGAAAATGAGCCTAAGATACAAACCAAGACCAGATGCATCAGGGAGTGATACAGAATGAGGCAAAAAGAAAAGCAGAGCAAACATTTAGGGTTTTGAAATAGACTTTGGGATTTTTGAATAGACAGATATGCACCTATTTCTCATTGGTTTATCATCCCTGGTTAATAATAATCAATTTTCTCCACCCCAAATACTTCTCTTAGAACTAAGGTAGAATCTAAAATTTGGGTGGTTTTTATAATAGAAAATTTTAATTTTACGTAAGAAGATGGAAGGTGCCATGATCTCTAGCCAGCACTTACCCTGAGACAGATATTGGAAACTATTGATATGGAGAGTATATCAAATGCCCATTTAAGACATCAGAATTATCTTCCTTTATTAGCAGTAATAGATGAGGAGCTGACAGCTGCGTGAAAAAAATTCTTTTTCCAGATAAATGGAGTCATAACTAGAAAGCAGACAGATTTAGTGAAATGATGTAATGAAAAGGTAGACAGTAATGACTTCAATAGTAGAGGTTATGGCTATTGAGCTACCATATTATATCATGTGCTTGTACAAATGATCAAAAGGACTTATAGTCAAACTTCTTATGTTTCCTCCTACACATTGAACTGCCTGCTAATATTTCTTTGTCACTAGCAAAACAGCCTAAAAAGGGCATTTATCAATTAGAGAAGGAAGAGATTGTGCCTGAGTACTAACTAGTGGAAAGGTAGTTTATATGTTTGTATGACAAAATAGTGTGATGAAAATATTTAATACACTGTTAAAATTCTTCCAGGTAAAAATGGATAGAACTGAAGAGCATTATGTTAAGCAAAATAAGCCAAACTCAGAAAGTCAAGGGTCATATATTTTCCCTCATATGTGAAAGCAAGAGAGAAAAGAAGGGAAAAAAAGGGGGGAAAAAGAAGATTTCATGAAAATAAAAGGCACACCAGTAGAATAGAAGAAAAGGACCAAGGTCAGAGAGTAGGGGAGGGAAAGGTAAGGTACGGAGGAACAAGACTAAGTTATACTATAGGTATGTATGAATATGCCACAGTGAATCATGCTATTAGTATAATTTTAATGCACCAATCAAAAAATTCTTCCAAGTGAAATATGGTGGTGAATCAGTTATTTCATTTTGTAGAAACAATGTAAGAATGGTGTATTTTAGAGCTGAATATTTATTGAATCCATGGGTTGTCACTGCTCTGATTTGATTAAGAGAGCTCCCAATGGCTATTCTGACGACCAGTAAAGGGTGGTGAAAACCCTGGGTGGATTCTTCTAAGATCATGAATTTCAGGTGGTTGGGAACTTCCTGGCATGCCTGGTTGCATCCAAATTCATTGATCCATGTTACAAAAAAGAAGTAGTATCATTTAATGATCAAATGTTATTACTCATGCATCCTAGAAGACTGGCCAGAACATTCATTACTGTTCTTCTCCCTTCCTAATAACAATAAAACTGCAGATTACCAGTACCAGGAAAGCCTGTGGAAGCAGACTATGTTCAGAAGTGGAAGCCAGATTCAGGCTCTGCCAGGATCCAAACAGTCACAACATGGTGTGTGGGAATCCGGAGTATAGACCCTTGGTCAGGGGTTGATCTCTCTGAAACTGAGAGAAAATTTAGGTCATGCAAAATTATGGCCTGTGGTAAGACACATGGTATTTGGCATATTGAGAGGGAACAAGCAAATTGTAATCTGGCAGATCACTTCTCAACAGAGGCCAAGATGATAGTACCTCCTCCCATCTCTTGTGGGATTTCTCTCCAGCCATTGAATTTGATTATAGAGGGTGAAGAAAACTCTGCCTGAGGAAAACAAACAAAGAACGTGCAATTGGAGTAAAGAAAACAATTATAGCATCCAGAACAGTCGTCAGCTTAAAAAATAAATAAATAAATAAATAAAACTGCTTTAAGAGATGGGTATTTTCTTGAATGTAAAATAATAAAAAAAAATAAAGCTTTAATAGAGAATCAGAAAATAAAACAGGCTTGTAGGAGAGTGCGGTTGGTGATTTATGGTAAAAAGATTGGGTGGAAACATTCAGGCAAAGAATGATCGATGTGGAGGCCTGTGGCTGATTGCATCTATCAATTTGCCCTATTCTTCCTTTCCAGTATACGTGTCAATCGCCACATGAGGTTGCTCCTCTCAGCAAGGACAAGACATTTATTTGCCTACTCCTGGAATCTAGGCCAGGCTTCTGCCTTGTGTTGGCCAGGAGAAGGAGGCAGAAAGGACAGACTGCCAGTTCTGGAACAAGGTCTCAATAGTGTTTTCACTTGCTGTCTTGCTCTGTGGCTTTCATCATGAGAACAGCCCATGGTAAAAAATGCAACAAGCGAAGCAGAGATGGGCCACCTGCAGTCATTTCAGCCAAGATCACCCTAGGTCAGCCAGCTCAGAGCTGACCACCAGACATAAGTGAGGCCAGAGGAACGACTCAGTCTCTGAACTGAGCTGAATAAATGGATGTGCTTGTGTGTGTGTATATGTGTATGTGTATGTGTGTGTGTGTGTGTGTGTGTGTGTGTGTATTCTATGCCACTGAAGTTTTTGATGAATTTCATTTATTATGCACTGTTTAGTTGCCTCATAGATAAGTCGCACGAGATATGAAGAAATGCTAGAAAATAAAGAGAAAAAAATACAGAGCCTGACAAATTGACCAAATTTGGTGAAGGTAGATATGCAGGAGCTCTAAAATGTCAAAGATCAAGGAGTTTCTGTTATTGAAGGCAAGAGGGGAAAAGAGAAAAAGAGGAAATGCTTATCTAAGTAATAGAGAATCATGTTCCAGAATTAAAGAAAAAATATAAGCGTGCTGTTTAATATATCTCTCAATTTCAAAGCAGCAGCAAAGAGTCGGGCATATCTTTATTAATTTTCTGAATCAAATGATGATGAGAAAAATTTGCAAAAACATTTAAAAAAAATCACCAACACATTGTTTGCAACAATATTAAAGCAGACATTGACAAACATTGACCCATTGGGTAAATCCAACCAGGGGTCTGTTTTGTGAATAAAATTATCATTTATTAAGTATTGCTATGAGTGCTTCTGTGCTACAACTGAAGTGTTGTGCAGGAGAGCTAGGGATTGGACTGTGGATCCTAAACTTCACACCATCCAGGTTTTGACAGGAAATGTTTGCTGACAGAAGATAACAATATAAAAATCTTCATCTTTGGCCTATTAAGTTAACAGTGCTCCGAACTTGGAATTTTGTGCCAAATCAAGATATCATTTACCTATTACTGGATTAAAAAATTAGGATTGAATATGAAAAGCATCAGAGAATGTATTAATCAACTACTCATAGGAAAAAATGACCTGAGGAAGACCATTAGATACTAAATGAATTGAAACTGAAATCTCAAAGCAAGGGAAGAATTAGATGAGAAGAAATGATAAAGAACTTCGCAATAAATACGATTAAGTTTAAACCGATTGTGAAAGAATTTATAATATAACTGCCAAATACAGATTTTTGAAATAGAAAAGACATACTTCATGGAAAAATACTAATAATATAGTTGCATAAAATTACTCAAATATTTCAGCAAAAATCAGGCCTTATAAAATGTCAGGGAGAAGGTAAATGAATAGAATTATAAATTTTCATAGGGAGGATGAGGATCGTTGGTAAGGAAGAGGAAAAGCATTTGTTACATTTAATGTTGATAAATGCTTATGTATAAATATGCAAGGAAAGTGAGAAAAACAACTATAGGTTCACAAAGGCAATAAATCAAGGTTCAGATTTAACAAGAACTAATAATAACTCAAATAAGTTAAAATAAAGAAAGTTTAAATGAAGACAGCAGAATAAATTAAATTAAATGGTAAATATCATATAGCATGGAGTTCTTTTCCATATTACTTGGAAGGGGGCAGAACTCTCATACTGAATAAAATATAAATATCTTACAATTCATTGCTTGAAGAACAATTAAAACACAGTAATGAAAATTTTTGAAAACAAATAATAGAAAAAAAAAACATTAGGCAAATGCAACAAAATAAAGTCAGACTATCACATCCAATACTAGAGAAATTGGGATGTAAGGTTAAAAGTACTGAAGAGAATCCTGAAGGACATTACACAATGATAAAAAGAAAAATTTATGAAGAAGATATAAGAGTCATAAAGTTGCATGCACCGGGAAGATAGCAGCTAAATATATAAAGGAAAATATTAGAAATGCACATTGACCTTGATAAAAATGCAATTATGGGAAAAGATTTTATTGTGCCATATTCAAGAATTGCACAGATATAATAGACAAGAAATAAGTGAAGTCACAGAGGCATAGAATAATACAGTCAATAAACTAGGTTTTATGTGTGAATATATACAGCTATACAATATGTACAAAATTACATCCTACACAAAGAAGAAAGACATTTTGCTTTATATTCAGCTCATATTTATAGTAATCATTAATATCCTTCCCATAAATAAAACATTTCTGTAGGAAGAAGTTTTTATTCTTAAACTCTGATCAAAATCCAAAGAAATTTTTAATATCAAAATGTCCTATAAATGTTAATTTCTTATAAATTAAGGATTATCTCTCTGAATAATTCTTGGGTCCAAAGAAAAGTCAGAACTGAAATTATAAATAGTGTGAAAAGTAAAAATAAATAAGTAAATAAAAATAAGTACTTTCCTGTTGGTCAAGATTATTCAGATAAAATTATCAGAGAGCCCACCCTCAAATTTCTTTACTAATAATTTGTAACAAAGAATCTCGAGATGAGACACTTCAAGGTTACATTATCTGCTCAATAACAACCTTAGGTTGAGTGTTTCTTCCACTGAAGTCATGCTGATCTTGGTTCATTGGGTTTGTTTTAAGTCCTTTCTCACATACACCTTTGGGAGAGGACTGATTCATTTCTTTTTCTTTTTTTTTTTTTAAGAGAGAGAGAGAGAATTTTAATATTTATTTTTTAGTTTTCGGCAGACACAACATCTTTGTTTGTATGTGGTGCTGAGGATCGAACCCGGGCCACACACATGCCAGGCGAGTGCGCTACCGCTTGAGCCACATCCCCAGCCCAGAGGATTGCTTAATTTCTAGGTATCATATTCAAACAGGCTAGCATCTTTCAAATGAAGAGACCATGTCATCCATAAAAAACTGCATTCTCAATTGTATGCAAATGAATTTGAAATCCTTAGTGAAATGGACAGTATTCTAGGAAAATATAATTTACCATAATAAGTGATAACTCCCCCAAAGTCCATCATAATAACCTGTTGATTTAACAAAACAAACTTCACTGACTGAATTTCATAGGGGAGAACCCATATTTGAACCAGTATTAGTAGTGTGTCAGAATGAAGAGGTCAATGCAGATGTGAATAGGGTTTAGTCTTGGATCCAGATACAAACAGGGTTGTAGAGTCTGAGCCTGAGTGTTTTAAAATGGATTTGTCAAAGTGGGTTACTGATTGGGGTAGTGCAAAGTTGATAGTATAGTACACGGAATGTATGAGGACTCTTGGGCACAGTGAGTTGAGGATACTGAAACAAGCCTTAATGAATAAACTGCTGCTTATTAAGTGAGCTGATTGCCCAGGTAAACAACCCATCGTTTATCAGAAAAGCTATTTCCCAAGGTGAACAAAATGGATAAATTGGTTTTCACTAACATCCTGAAACTAATAATGAAGTTATTTATTGATTTAGAGCCTTATCTTCCTGGGCAAGAGTTTCCTTGAAACGACAGTAAGGCTGTGCTGACAGAGTGCTCTAGGTCCTCCTTCCTGGTCATAAATTATGTGCAAATAGGTGGTATTAGTTCTTAACCAAAACTACACCAGAAGGGAGAAAAATTTCTACCAGGCAACTTTCCAAATATAAACAAGAAGATGTAGAGGGATAAAAAAAAAAAAACAAAAAAAAACAGTATTTTCTATCATTTGTACATCTAAAGAATAGATACACAAGTGTTGCATAAAATATCTCAAAGCATGGGTTAAAAGTAAACTGATCAATTTCTTATTATGAAACAAATATAGCATTATTATTAAACTTATAAACTGCAGTTTCTGCACATCATTATTGGGCACATATGCAAAAAGCACAGTATTAAAAAGCAAAATATGGCCAAACACTTTGAAAATACTTTATCCTAAGAACTTAAGGATGACTTAGTTTGGGTAAAGCTATTAATATAACTTTTCTTATTTAGTAATCTTGAGAAAATGTATTAAGCACCTCCACAGATGCTGAGAAAGAATGACACAAAAATTTCTTATAAAAACTTTAATAAGGTAACAAGAAATGAATACAGTCTTCATGCATCCACCTCATCCTCAGAGCCAAATTCACGCCAATGGGAAAATATTGATTTTATTAAAATTTGAAATGTATAGCTTCAATACAATTCAGTCATTCTGCTCCTAGATGTTTACCCCAAAGAAATGAAGGCATACAGTTGTGTAAAGGTTTGAACCAGATTCATAGTAGTGGTGTTTGTAATATCACAAACTGGAAACAATGTCATAGTCTACCAAGAGGTAATTAAATAAATGAATTTCAGTGCATCTATATTATGCAGTATAATCCATCAACAAAAATGAAATAAACTATTGATGTATGCAAGGATGTGGATGAATCTCAAAATAATTATGCTCTTTGAAAGAAGCCAGAGCCGGGCTATGTTGTAGCTCAGCGGTAGAGCACTCGCCTAACACTGCAAGGCCCTGGGTTCAATCCTCAACACCAAATAAAAACAAAGAAAATAAAGGTATTGTGTCCAACTACAATTAACAAATAAATATTTTAAAAAGGAAGAAGCCAGACCAAGCACAAACAAAAAGATTAACAACCAAAGAGTGTATACTATATGATTCAATTCACATTAAACTCTAGAAAATGCAAACTAATCTATAATGACAGCAGATCAGTGGTAGTCAGAAGCCAGGAGGAATGGCAGGAATGGATTACAAATGGACATAAGGAAGCTTTTGTGGTGAATGGACATACACACTCACACACACACTCACACACTACTCCCACACATATACACTAACACACACTCAGACATATAAACACACACGATTGTGGTAATGAGTTCACAGCTGTATGCGTATGTCTAAGGTTCTCAAACTGTATTTTTATTACATTTGCATTATGCTGACTATACCTCAATACATCTATTATGGAATTTTAAAGTTAGCCACAGTGGTTAATGGCTACCATATTTGACAGCATATCTCTCTGCTGCTGTATCACCAAAATAAAAATAACCAGGAAACATAGGAGGTAGATCAGGCTGAAAGCAATTAAATTAATTTTGTTTTGGTGAGATATCTTTGAAAATCCTACTTTTCTTCCTGTACATTTATTCACATATACTTCTAAATGCTTTTAAAAAAGTGAGTAGGGGCTGGGGATGTGGCTCAAGCGGTAGCGCGCTCGCCTGGCATGCGTGCGACCCGGGTTCGATCCTCAGCACCACATACCAACAAAGATGTTGTGTCCGCCGAGAACTAAAAAATAAATAAAAATTCTCTCTCTCTCTCTCTCTCTCTCTCTCTCTCTCTCTCTCTCTCTCTCTCTCCTCTCTCACTCTCTCTTAAAAAAAAAAAAGTGAGTAGGATGGGCTCATTTTCTGCTACCTGCCTATAAAAAGTATATAATTTAATTGAGATAGGGTACTATAAAATAACAATTGAAAGAATATAAAGGCAAACTACTAGCATGGAGAAGTTAATATCCCCATTTCATAGAAAAACGCTAATCAGTTTCAAAGGACTCCTAAATAGAATTAGATATTATCTGAAAAATTTTACCAATGTAATGAAACATAACCAGGTCTGTTACAAGGGTAATATATGAAGTAAAGGGTGTCATAGCACAAACCCTAGAGCCAAGGAAAGGTGCTCATTGGCTGGTAACCAGCCCTGATCTTTAATTTTTTCCTTCCCACCCTTCCCCTCCCCTCTTCCCTTTCCTCTCATGCCTCTAAAAAATACCTCTGCTCCCTTATAAACAGCTGTGAAAAGAACGCCACTCTAAAAGTTAGAATACTTTGGTTCTGGTCCCTTTTTCACCACTTGTTAGCTGTGTCTGGGAAAGTTGCAATCCCTTTCCACCTGTTTCTAAGGTGGAAAATATATGTACGCAATAACACCTGCCCTGCTTATTTTATAGGTCTGCTGTGAATATGAAGTGAGATCATGAATATAAAAGTGCTTTGAAAATTGTCAAGTGCTTTACAGGAGGAAGGGATTATTCTTTGCTTTTATAGGAGTAAAGATTTTATTTCTAAAAGCACTTAGAACAATTTGGATATTTACATAATAGCTAAGAAAGTGCACTTGTGGCAGTGAGGAACAGGGAAAATCTAGATTTCCACTTGTAAATTCCTTTATATCATCTGTAGCAGTTACTTCATTGTCCTTCACAAAGCGAGTACTAAGTAATTTTTGATCATGTAGTTTTGATTCCACGTTTGATTACTGAATGCCCCACTTATGAAACACTTTCCCTAAATTACTGTATAGTGTTAAGAATCTCTTCATGTGAATATGTTAACTTTTGAATTTGGTGGGAGATACTCCAAGAATAGGAACAAGGCTATGTATAAATTAAGAAAAAAAACGAAAGAAAGAAAAAAAGGAGTCCAGCCTGATTTCTATCAAATTGCATACCTTCAAGAAGGAAATCTTGCAAACTTAATAAATGAGTTTCCTAACACTTAGATGAGACTAATGGAGAATTGTGTATTGGCTCAGCTTTCAGGAAGTCCTTATATTTGAATTTAGATACTCAAAATAGACTAGTTGCATTTGCAGAATTAATAAAAAGAATGATACGCATGACCCTCTGAAGGATGAATTTCCATATTTCCCCACATAATTCTTTATAGACCGAAATAAATTACCAAGAGCAATGTCCCTTTCTCATAATAAATGAACAATTTGCCTTTTGATAAAAGACACATGCTTGGGAAAGTCTTTTTCATATCTAGATGAAATTTGGAAAGATGAAAATGGGGCATTCCGGACCTCCAGATGAGTTCAGGGGTGCAGTTTTTGTTTTTCTGTTCATAACCAAAAAGCTAAGTTATGTTTGCCCAGGTGCACAGAGAGTTTGACAAGCTGTGGTGGCAACTTGTTGCAGGATTCAAGGTGAAGTGGGAGCAAGTAGAAGTTTGAATTCTTTTTTCAAGCTCAACTATACATGGAAGATTGTGTTTGGAATGGAAGCTAGGGCATTTGACTTTCATTTCTCAGCACCAACCATTTCATGACCCTTATTCATCACACTCCTCAAAATGAGACATTTAATTAAGTGTGCTCGAATTTTAATACTGCACTTGATTGGCTATAAACCCAGGAATGCGTGCTGATCGTATTGTACTCTTCTTCGTTATCTTTCACACCATACATTACTTTTCATGTGAAGCCATAACTGGATGCTCCATTATGAGCTCTTCTGCTGGAAATTCAGGCATTCTCATTCTACATCCACAGCGGGATGCTTGCTGCAATCAGATGTGCACACTACACTTCTGACATTCTCGTTAACATTGCTCATGAAACTTTGTAATGCTGGAGCTCCCTGACAGTACTGAATACAAGTTTCATAGCTGTGTTTCCCTACCTGAGCCTCTTATTGTATTTTTAACATTTGCATTTCCTTAAGTTCACTTTATGAGTGCTCCATTTATTTGGAGTTAGACTAATTTTCGTTCTTAGAGAAGGACCATGGCTGCCCTGATCTATGGGACTACATGGGTCAGTCCTGATCATCTACACTTCAACATGGAGGGGCCATCGGTCAACACACGCAGGAGATAGTGGACATCATTGAAGAGGTGGAGGTCTTACCCTTTCAATATATGTGTCAATTTTATTTAACATAAACAAGAAGTGACAGTGTTTGTGTTTGTAAGTGCCAATATTCCCACTCATGCATGTAAACCCCCTAAGATTAATTCCTTTCATATTAGGGACTGTGGCCAGCTCAAAAGAGAAGTGATTTAGTAGTCAAAGAGTTGTTTCCTAGGATGCCAGATCTGGCAGTTGCTCCCTATATGATCTCAATAAATTGTATTAGATTTTCTGGAACTCAGTTTCTTTATCTATAAATAGGGTATAGCTGTGCCAAGGGTTTTTATTATTATCAAGCCTTTTTAACCATTTCCATTCACAGAAATTATCTCTCTTTCCAATTTTTTGTAGGAGTGTTGACACTTGACTGAGTATAGTGGTTATTTATAAGCCATTAAACCATCTGTAATGCTGTCACTTGGGCATCCAGGCACGTTAAAAGCTCTTAAAGATAAATGGTACATGACCTTCAACCCAATACACACTCATGATTGGCTTGTGGTCCAATAGAGAGCCCAGTGTAAAATGGAAGGATGGCTAAAGAAAAAACAAATCAGAAATTATATAATATTTCCCTTCCCCCATCATGCACTGCTTATAATGTTGTTGTGTCAATTGATCCACAAAGCCCTTGTAGATGTGGTTTATTTTATGAAAATAAAATTGTAGAAATACCTGAAAGGAGTAGATTGCTACATCCTAGTTTTGAGGACAGAGTAGCCTAAAATGGACGAGGGCCTGATGTCACTTGGGGACAGGCTAGAGAAAAAGGTCTTAATGTTATGTTTTTTTATTCTACCATGTTGTCTCGAAGTTCCTGTAGCCGCTCTTCAGTCACTACAAAGCAGAAGCAGACAGCAACAGCAGTTCTTGTGGCCAGATAAGCATGGTAGATGATGTGACGTTGGTAGAGACTATAAGGAGACACCATGTGCAAGAAGACTCACAAAGTCCCTGAACATAGTCATGTGATGAACGTATACAGAGAGAGTAAGTCCTGGAAAAATTTTAATGCTTTGGGGGAATGGTAGCAGGGGTTCTGTGAAGGGCAGAGATACCTGTGGGGTACACATGCAAGAAAGATTCACTTGAGCTTAGCTTTTGACTCCAGAAGTTCATCTTCCTGAGACATGTTTTTCATACTGTGATGTTCCCTAAACCAATGAAGGGGATTAGGATCACTCAGGCTTCACACTTTTTTTCTCCTGAATATTAGCCTAGTTCCAGATATTCCAGGGGGATATGGGTTAAACAGAAAATCAATTAACGGACAAAATGGATGAGTACATTGGTTCTGTTTATGCCAAATGGAATAAATTGCATCAAAAAAGAATTAATATTTTATATTAGTATAACAAACATCCTCAGTGAGATAAAGTCATTTTTGGCATAAAAATTCTACTAAAAATGGTGAACTCACTAGTAGAATTGAAGAGCAGTATTCAAAAAGTCAGAAAAAATATTCACTTTAAATGTGAGATCAAGGAATACCTCAAACATGGAGAATGCATAAAAAACAAAAGCATGATGATAGAAGAAAAAAAAATTAAAAGATAAACAAATCAAGAACAATGTCAATATTTGAAAAAATGTTTCATAGCTGGATGGGGTGACACATGCCTGTATTCCCAGTGGCTCTGGAGCTGATGCAAAAGCATCACAAATTTGAGGCCAGTCCAGCCAGTCTCAGCAACTTAGGAAGATTCTGTCTCAAAAAACAAACAAACAAACAAATAAATAAAGAGTTGGGTATGTATCTCTGTGGTAAAGTGCCCCTGGGTTAAACTCTCAGTATCAAGAAAACCTTTTATTCATAGAAAATAGGGATACATTTGTTTGATTAAGAGGAAGAAAAATTTGAAGGAAAAATGACCAATCATTTTGAAAAATTATGCAAAGTTTTTTTTCAATAACTGTGCTCAACATTGCCAAATAGGAGATATAAAGGAACAAAAAATGCTGTGAAATATTTGATTTGACTATAATAATATCAAAAATAAAGAATTTTTGAAGTTCCTAAATAAATGAGTGGAAAATCTGTAAGAATCAGGTATCAGATTACTGACAAACTTTTAACTAGCAATTAAAAAAAAAAGATCAAGGAATGTGTACAATATGTGCATAAAAAATAATAATCTCAAAGTAGAGGTGTATATGTGCCAAACTATTATTTAAATATAAAAGTGAAATACAAATATTTTAAACTTTACAAGGCCTTATACAAGACCCCAAGTGTGTAAAACTGTAGGTTATCCAGGATTCATATAAATTGAAATGATCTGTGCAAAAACTCATGAAGTAATTCAGCAAGAAGACAATGAGATGCCAGAGAAGCCCCAAACTATATATAGTATTGAGTAAATAATCAAAACAACATGAAACTTGGCTTAAAATTAGTAAATGACTTTACTGAGAGAACATGATTTTCCAAATTTAAAAAAAATATATATATATATATATATATATATATATCAATTCCAATTGTCATGAGACTCTCCTGATAAACAGAGATACATTTTATTTTTGAAGAGATACATTCGATTTATAAAAGTTCCAGGTAGTTGCATTTTACTTTTGTATGAAATTGAACTACAGACTCAAGCTAAATGCAGTGTACCTTTCCTAGTAGTCACTTGTGGAGGGTCGTATCTATGCTCATGGCACTTGTCATATGAGCAAGCTCAGAGGCAAGAGCAATAATAAAGCGATTCATTTTTCTCTGTCTTACAGTTTGGATCCAGAGCTGTATTACCTAATACAGTCTTTCATTCTACTCTGGATTAGAGAATTTTTTACGATTACCTCAAATCAAATTCACCTTTAATGGAAGGGATATTTCATCATTGAGGCTATCAAAAAATTTTACATGATAACCTTGAACAAATTGTAATGTTGCTGGTGTACACAAAAACCATCTTTAATCATAACTCCCCCTGTTCTTCTCTGGGCCTTCAAATTATCCCCCCTCCTACCCGCCCCCAGTCTGTTTATTCTAGCTTTCCATTTCAATTTCTTGTCTCCTCTTTCTGCCACATGGCAAATTTCTAACTGATTGATTTTAAATTGTAGATGATGGAAGTACTCTTTTAAGGACAACAGCCCTTAATATTAAGAAATTTAGATGTAATTGTGTCTGAAACAATGGTTTGTTTATTCCTGTAGCAGGGAAGGGGTGTGGATATTTAAATTGGGAGGTAGAGAGCCTCTCCAAGTCTGTGATCACTTCAAACACATTTGAATGAAAGTCTGGCTCAGGAAGCATTTGTTTCTCCTTTCACAAACAAAATCATTATGGCTTGTGAGAAACTGGTATTTTTGTCCATCTGTGATCAATCCCAATAGCTTGAGGGTATGAAAATCCAACACATGGTTACATAATCATTAGACATGACAGATAAGCAGGAAAGTCAGACAGTGACTCACCAAAATGGATTGAGCAGAAAATCCCAGCATATTTGATGTAAATGATTCAATAAGTTACTAAGAATCTAGGTCACTCCAAGCAATGGAGAGTAATAAGTTCCTGAACTCGTCTATAACTCAGATCCTCAAAATAGCAACTCAACTAATTTGTTGAATATCAGCCTCCCAAACATCACCAGACCAACCTGTTACTGAGACAAAGATTAATTTGTAATTTACCAAGGTAAGGGGACCTGCTGCCACCAAAAGGAAAAAGGGACACACAGTCACTAGACTTGTTGAGACTTTGAAGTATGATTTACATGCAGAGAATTTATTAGAATTGTTTAAGGATTACAATACAATAATTTAGGATTGGCAGGTAATTGAGGCAAGTGGTTAAAAGAATTTGGACTGCAAACTGTCAGTTGTTGCTTTCTATTGACAAGTTGATGGGTATTTTGGAAGATTCAGGAATAAGCAATAAAGTTATTTGGAACCTTCATCTTTCTGGCAAGAATCTCCTGGAGTTGTAAAGTTTTGTTAATGAAAACAACATGAGTGTCCAGTCATGTTTATCCTGACAGTAAATTGTATGGCACACGGTTTCATTTCTCAAATCTTTTCACTTTTCAATAATCCACAAATGTCTATGATGCTAGAACAACAACTTTTATACCCATCATAGCATAATACATTGGTAATGTATTAAAACATCCAATAGCTGGTGAATGTGAATAACTGACAAATAAATATAGTACATTACCATTATTTTTTGTACTGGGGATTGAACCTAGAGTGCTTTACTACTGCGCTACATCCCTAGTCTTTTCTGCTTTGAGACAGAGTCTGCCTAATTTGCTGAGGCTGGCCTCTACTGTATGACTTTCCTGCCTCAGTCTCCTGAGCTGCTGGGATTACAGGTGTGCACCAGCATGCTGGGATATAAGCTATCTTATCATTCAGGATCAGGCCAGGGGTACAACTGTGTGTCAGGGACCAGGAGGCTCTCCCTCTACTTGTTACCTTTATTCAGTGAAGTCTAAAGGAATCGAAGAATTCTCTTTAGTGCAGTACTATTCACAATAGTTGAGACATAGAAACATCTAAGTGCCCATCAGCTGCTGAATGGATAAAGATATACACAATGGAATGCAATTCAGTCATAAAAATAAAGAAATCCTGTCATTGGTGACATGGATGAAAATGGAGAGCATTATGTTAATTGAAATAAGCCAGGCACAGAAAAACAAGTACTGCATGATCTCATTCATATGTGGAATGTAAAAAAAAGTTGATCTCATAGAAGATGAGAGTAGAATAATAGCAACCAGAGGAGGATAGGGTAGGAAAAGGTTGATGAGTGGGTCCTACGTTGCAGCTCCATAGGAGCAAGAAGAGCCAGTATACTTCTTCACAGCAGGGTGACTATTGATAACAGCAATGCATTGTCCATTTTGAAAAGCTAGAAAAAAAGCATTTGGAAGTATTTACCATAAGGAAATGATAAATCTGTGAGGAGAGCTGTATGTTTAATCTGATTTACACATTGTATAGTGTATACATGTATCAAACCATCACATGATCCCATTAATATGTACAATTTTGTGTTTTGGTTAAAAATAGATTTAATGAGGAAAGAAAGGGGAAAAAGACCAAAATAATATTAATGGAGAACTCCCAGTTGAAATTTGGATCCTGGTCATTATGAAAACATTCTTCAAGGTAGGAGGATAGCACACAGTTATTTAATATTGTATTAGTTTAACTGATAATTTTTAAATATTTACAGAGAAGGCATATGAGCCTCGATTTATGTTATTATATTATTCCCTAAATAATTTTGAGGTTGAACTGTCGGGGGGTGGGTGGTGGGGCAGGGTGAATGGTACTGGTTTGGGCAGGTTGGGTAAGAAGTCTCTATGTGTACGATGAACGCAACCCATGTTTGGACACAGATTTCCTATGAAAAGCTAACTTTCTTACCCAGTTTTAAAGTTTTTAAATCCTCATTCTTCATAAACAAGTAGAGAAAACTGAGTGACACCAAGTGTGAGAAAGTACTGGTCTAAAAGACCCATGGATAGTGTCAAGGATGGTGGTTGACATTGAAATTAGGCCCCAGATAGCTAAGTCTGGGTGAAAGGAAGGTGATTCTCATCAGACATACTTCAAATCTGTCTTTTATTATGGAAAGAAGTTGGAGTCTTAAAAGGATTTTCAAGATTTATATATTCAAAGCATCTCTCACTAAATTTTCTCTACTGAAAATAGTCCATACTTCCTTGATTTATAAATGTATAGTTGAAATATTTTCCATTTAATATATCTATGTTTTTCTATTTTGGAGAAATTTTTAATTTTGCTAAGAAAAGCTGGTACCCAAAGATATGCTAGGTCCTGACATGTAGAGATATTTGCAGCTGGTCTCTGCTGTTGACTAACTGGGAGTTGGTCTTTGCTGTTAACTAGGCAGCGGCCTAGGTGGCAGCATAGACTGGTGCTCACAGCACTGACCAAGTCCACCTAAACCAGAAGCACCAGAAGAAGCACAAGGGGGAGACAATCTGCAAGGTCAACAATGAATAGCATCCTGCTAATTCTGACTAGTCATGCTTCAGATTCTAACTCCTTTAGGTATCTCCTGAGCCCAGGAGCTAACAGTTCTGTGTATATTGTGTATCAACCTTATCCATATCCCAGTAAATACATAAGCCAGGAAAGCAAAACAAACAAGAAAACCCAGAACACCTTTCTGTTCCTAAACACGCACAGGTAAAAAGAAACAAAAACAAAACTGTAGTAACCCAGAAGACATGCCAGGCATTTCAAAAACAGTATTATATTAAAATGTGAGAAGATCTATAGAAAGTTCTAAGAAGTGATTGGGGCCATTTGAAACCACTTGTTAATATAATTGTCAATGGGGAGGCTGTGTTTGAATTATAAATCTATGGTTGCTTCACGTTTCTCAGCTGGCAGGGTAAATCTTAAGAGTAGAATTAATTTTTCTTTTCAGATCTAAACCGTGCCTTCCACATATTATTGGAAGTTCTTATAATGAGGGAGGGAGCCTTAGTAATTGTCGGGGCATGGTATACAAATTGGCTAAAAACTCTTCTAATGGTAAATTGCCCTCCACTGGCTCCTTTGTTCAGTGACTTACTCTTAGCTCTCTCCACAAATTACCCCTTTCCACCTTTAAAGAAAGAACATTCAGGGGAGCCTTGGATATTTGTCACTAACCATTTTCAACAGCTTGTACTTTCAAACAGCCTCAGAGAAATCCCTGTTTAGATGATATGCCACTATTCGATTGGTAGAGGATGCTACTGTTTTCTTCAGTTCCATAAAATATCACCTAAGGGGTGAGCCCTGCAGGGGTGTAAACAAGAAATATGATAGGGATTCCCTTTTGGGTGACCCTTGGAATCTAGCTGGACCAGAGATGAAAGCACTGGAGTGAGAATTCCACAGTGGTGAAACAGGAAATTCATCTCTCCCATGCCCAGGTCGCTCACTTTCTTGTGCCACTTCTTTCTGTCTAAAGAGTCCTCAGATATTTCAGTTAGAAGTAATGCATTTTTTAATAACCTTTGAAAAATGTATGTTTTAAAATTTTGCCATAGATGCTCACTTACGCCAAAGGGCTGACTCCGATTCCTGGTTCCTTACCACTCTGCCTGCCTTCACTTGGAGGGAGAGATGTTATTTCCAACTTTTTAATTTATTTGTATATTCATTTGTTGAGGGTTTCTACTAATTCAGTATCCAATTCATGCCAATCATGCTGACTCATGCTGTTAGCAGGGCGCCCCTGCTGTTAGTAGACAGGCAAGATTAAAGGAACACCTGGGATGCTAATTTAAGAGACATTCTAAGGTCAGTGCATGCCTGTAAGCCCAGAAACTGTCAGAACTGGGGAAACTGAGGCAGGAGGATTGCCACTTAGTGAGACCCTGGGTCTATGAAGCCCTGGTTTTGATTTCAAGCAACACACACACACACACACACACACACACACACACACACACAGAAAGACAAAGGAAAGAAGGAAAAGATAAAAAAAAAAGATTTGAGCTGGTAAATATCTTTGTATGTTGAGTAGAGCAAGGAGTCAGGCAAGTTGAAAGAAAAGAAATACTGACTCTAGAGGGCAAAATTAAAAATGTTAGCTGGCATTTTTCCACTCCTCCTCCAGGGTGCCATGACTGTTAAAGTGGAATTGAAACGCATCACTCCCAGTCTGGGGGCCATTCCGATCTGACAGAGCAGAGCTACCCACTGTGCTAAATGTGCTGCCATTATTTCTCTGCCCTCATTCTTGGTTACAACTGCTTTCCAATTAATATCTTGGGTGCATTATAAGTTTGCTCCTGATGCCATTCCTTTAATAAAAAGTAAGCTTAAACTGAAGTCAGCAGTGAACAATTAGGATTTTTTTCCTTAAGAACTTTATAGATTCCTTTTTTTTTTTTTAAGTAAGCCAAGGCTTCCTCTGTTTTATAGATCTCCGTAACTCCAAAGACTTAAAATCCTAGAACACATTCTATTTTTTACTTACTTTACATGATGGGTTCTCTGGAAAGCTTTCTCTCCACTTTTCCTGATCCACATTCCATTACTTTTCTCTTGCTTTGTCCTCTGGGTAGCTGATTTACATGAGGGCCACACATAGTATCCTTTGCTCTCTGCTTCCTCTTGGGTGTGACCAATGGGAAGCACCAGCAGGAGATCTGAGTTCATTCCCCTGGTTTGCTATTCCCCTGTTGGTTCAACTGCCAGTGTAGGCTGGCAGATGGTGGGGCCAGAGGCAGGGATGGAAGGTGAAATTTGGTGGTGATAGGAGGTTCTCCACACAGTGTCTACAAAGTAATTTTCAGGTTACTATGAATGTATGTATTATTTATTATAAGTGCTAAATACAGTATCTGGGGTACCTTGGGTACAGAGAAGTTTCTCATCATGGGTGGGACCAATCAATCAATCACTTAACTGTTAACAAAGCCAAAAACCCAGTTTTTATCATGATGTACATTAATCCTTGTAGGTTAACTGCCCTTTTTGCACTTTTAACTCTACATAGACATAAGTCATTTATTTAACTAATATTTATTGATTGCCTATTATCTAACAGCATCTTTTTTATGGGCTGTGGAGAATTAAAATAAGACATAAGTTTTATTTTTCAAGAAGCTAGTACCCTATTCAAAAGGAAAAGAGACAAAGGAAATTATCACCAACTCTGGTTCTGTATTCAAACATTCTTACCCACAAAACTAACTGCCAGAAAAGGACAGCAATTTGGAAGATACCAAAGGGGTAGATGTGCCAACAAACTAAAATGCAAAACATTAGTTGAAGAAGAGATTTCTTTGAGTATGGACGAGGATAGTCTGTAAATGCAACCATAGGTGTCTGTGAACCTTCCAGAACAGCTATTCGAGGAATACAGGCATGATTTCTTGTATGTAACAGATGGGTCCATCTGCTCACAGACCGCATTTTCTGTATCCAGAATTTGGTATTCTGAACAAACTTTGACTTGGCCTTTCAAATCATGATTTCAAAAAGTAAAACTATTTTAATTAATTTGTTACTATGTGATCCAAGAAGTACTTGAAATGTTAAATTCTACTCAAATATTAAGAATTATCCAATTTTCTTCAAATACAAGTTTAAAGTACTCCACTATTAGTATATTGGTCTGCCACATTTAAATTATGTTTTAAAATAAAGTCTTCACAGTTATAAGGGCCCATTCTCTATTCCTGGCAAAGAGATACTTGATTTCTTTTTCTAGGTTCTCAATACTCCTTCTAGAAAAATACAAAAATGTTGATTTATTCACAAATGATAACCATATTTTTAAAAAATTTTAATACTGAGCCATTTAAAATACATGAACATCTGTAAAGTGAACTTTTCCCACATACTCATCCAGGTGAGAAAGATGGGGAATTCAAGTTGTTGGAAAGATCATTGCTACTAATTTCATCAAAATAAGTGACTACTGTTTCTACCTGTCTGCACACAGTTTATCAGAGTCATAATTGTTCATTTTACAATTTTCCAGCCCTTAGAATTTTCTGATTTCTTAGGAGTCTGTTTATATAAGGAAATAAAAGTAACCAACTTTTGGAATAATCAGTTGATATTAAAGGAATTTGCCTTATGTGAATTGGGATAGGAACAAAGTTGTTTTTGTTGTTTTTTTAAAATTATAACTGCATTCTAGTTATACATAATTGTGGGGTTTATTTGACATATTCATAAGTATTTACAGAATATAATTTGCTCCATTTCAATCCCTAGTATTTTTCCCTTTAACTCCCCTCCCCCAACAATAGCTGTTTTGCTGTTGTTGATGATCTTTAATGGCTTCCTCCTTTCTCTGGTAGGTGGAGTAAGTTTCAGGAGCCCAAATTACTGCCATTTGAGTGCGCTTGGGTCTGTGAGTTTGAACACTACCCCTCATAAGTGGTTAAACTAGTCAGGAAAGTGTAGGCTCCAGTGCTTTCTTAGCAGTATAGATAATTTTCTATATAATGCACATCTGCTATTATTAAAGAGAACCTGCAGGACTCCTAAATCTACCAAAGATCATCTGTCCAGGAATGTCAACTGACTAAATAGACACATGCACAGACACAAAACATTCAGACACACACACACACACAAAGAAACACATGCTATCTTTCAGTTTCTCAAAATCTGTGTAAAATGTCATGTTTTGATTGTTGTAAAGTCATATGGCAGGATGAGAGGAGACATCAGAAATGAAAAGTCAGTTGATTGTGAGATTTTACTATATCTTCTAATCCTTTAGGGCCATGGGCTTGTCAAAGAATGCAACAGAGGCAGGACCTGTGAATTAGTTTTCAGACCAGTAGAAATTGAGAGAATTTATTAATACTTCAGCCCTTTGCTTGTTCTATTTCCTCACAGGAACATTGCACCCGCACACCTGCTCCCCTGTTTCTACCTGCCAACTGCAATGCCTGGATCCCCAACCCTACCTATATTCAAAAGCTAGTCCTACTTAAATACTGTTTCCACTCACAACCATGGGTGGAGTCTCCTGTGCTCTGCTCTTTGCTGCTATGGCAAGAACCCCTCATTTGCAGAAATGAAATCGTGGACCTTTATAAAGGGAAACAATATGATACCTCATTCCTTGAGTAGCAATGGAGCTGATGCCCTACCAGGTGCAGTGACTCTCTGGGGTCACCCCATGTCATCATTTTAACTTTTTTTCTGTCAGACTTGAGGGGATTTCCCCTCCACCTTGAGACACGTTCAAAGTTGTTGAGCACCATGGTAATGACACAATCTATCATATCATTTACTTAATTATCACAATGATCTCATGAGGTGGCTATAATCTTATTTTACAACTTAGAAATTACCTGGCTCGTAAATGTAGGGGTATGCATTGAATCCCAGGTCTTCGCGATACCTTGCCAGTGATGGGTCTATGCCAAATCTGCCTCCTTGGAGTCATTGATTAAAATGCAAATACACCTGGGAATTATAGTCTTAGAAGCTAATATCCCAGTTACTAATCCTGCTTTAGGGGGGATTAGTTGACAACTCAGTGAGAGTAAGAAATGAACTCTGAAGTTGTGCTGGAGGGTTACTTTTGATGACAAAATGGCAGAGTATAAACTGCCTACTCAGAGTTTTGCCTTGAGCCATTGCTATGCCGGTTACTCATAAGCTGCATGGTAGGCTGGCAGAGGAGCAGGTGGAAATTCCACTGCGAAGAAGAGAGAGGTCTGTCATTACCAGGGGAAGAGAGCCCATCCCTGATCCATCCCTTCCCATGGGGGCTCTTTGCAGAAGCATGTTTGCCTGGAATCTCACAGGAGACCCACTTTCTGGTGAACATAACGAGGCTTCTCAATGAAGACTCATCACTTTGTGGCCTCTATGAAGATAATATATTTGTGCCTAATCCATAATTAACTGGGAAGAGCATAATATTAATTATTTTGCTCAATTGTTAATCAGTAGGGTGTTTCCCTCCTGCATTCCACTCCTTGCACACTAACCTGTCAGGCTGTAGTAATTGTTGCCTGAACAGGTTTGAGTAAAAGTCTCCAAGGAGGACCAATTCTCTTGTTCCATTAGTGAGAACACATATAGATCATTTTCAGCACTAATCTAGGGCTAAAATCAATTATGTCTCTTGTATTTA
Source organism: Urocitellus parryii (assembly GCF_045843805.1). NCBI lineage: Eukaryota > Metazoa > Chordata > Mammalia > Rodentia > Sciuridae > Urocitellus > Urocitellus parryii. Next base: position 28,824,753 of record NC_135543.1, read on the forward strand.
AAAATTAAATTGACTCACCATGGGAGTAGGATGAAGGAAAAATACATTCCTCCTATTATGTGTAATTACAATTGTAAAACATTTTCCTTCGGAATGTAATTGCTGCCTGCAGAGGCTGAAGCGGGCGAGCTTGAAGTGTTTAGTGGAAATGCTGGGCTTCCTCTTAGATTTTTCTTTGGGCTTTTGTTTTTCACCCTTGCCTAGACCTCTTTTTGCCTCTTTATTTGAATGCTATTATAACACTGTGAGGTCTTCTAAGCCTTCTTAACTTTCAAAGAATATCAAATGTAGTTCATATGGTAGGGAGCAAAAGCCACAGTAGGAAAAAAGAGAGAGAAAGAGAGAGAGAGAGAGAGAGAGAGAGAGAGAGAGAGAGAGAGAGAGAGAGAGATGCATGCACATGCTCTAATTATGGCTGTAATCTATATGATGAAATTTTCCACCTTACTATACTAGTATTTATATAGTTTGGCCAGGCCTGGCTTAGATGCTACGGGAAATTCATACACAAAAGATACACACTTTATTATCAAGGTCTTGGATCTCCATGAATGAACCCAGTGTATGTTACAGGAACAATAGCAGGTTCTTTTTTTAATTGAAGATATTACTTGAACATAATAGGTATTCCATTGCTTTGGGAAGTTAGTAAATGAAGAAATTCCAAAACTGATCATGCATCTTTTGTTATACTCAGTTTTCAGATTTGTCCTTTTATCTCCCTTAAAAGTGCCACCATTTTTTATAACTCAAAAACATTTTTAAATTATAGCAAAAAAAAAATAGTAACCAATTCTTTTAGATAGCTCACATATAGAGTTTGTAGATAAAATCCAGGCAACTAGTGAAATGTGGTCACATAAATAACTTATTTTTAAGTATATCCTAAATATTGCTGTGGATATATTCATTCTAAAAATGTATTCATTGTTTATCTCACATTCAAGTTTAACAGGGATTTCCGTATTTTTGTTTGCAAAATCTGCCCAACTTATTTATATAAAGAAAACCATTTATTATTAGAATATAAGGTTTCTCAAGAAATTCAACAAGGAGATTGATAGCTTGACCTCAGAAGCAGATTAAAATAGTGCTCATGGCACTGAAAGCTCTTTTCTTATCTCCCATATTCACTTCTCTTTATTTACCTGCTGAATTATTTGCTTTTGTTCCAAGAAAACCCCTTTGACTGACACACATCATGGGAAATACACATGACTAATTAATTCTACTTTAGGTAGTGACTCAGTCTGTTTTCTGTTGTTAAATGAAGTAGTACAGATGAGAAATTAATAAATAAAGAAGGTTTATTTTGGCGTATGGTTCTAGAAATCCAAGAGCAGGTCATTGGCCTCTGCTTGACTTCTTGTGAAAGTCATGTGCTGTTCCATGCATGACAGAAAAGCAGAAGGGGAAACAGGCAAGCATGGAAGAGATGGGAGCAGAGAAACTGAATTGCTTTATAATGATGTGTTCTCATAGGAAAAAATCCATTTCCCTTTAATGACCTATTCATCTCTAAAAGGCTCAACCAATTCTCAATAGTACTACATTGGAAACCAAATTTCCAATATAAATTTGGGTGGAACAATCCACATCCAAACCATAACAGGGAGATAAGCCATGCAGTACTGGAATTAGCCTAAATTCCATTTTTCTTGAGGAAAAATATTGATTGAATCAGCTTTTGTCATATTCCCACTCAAGGACCAGTGAAATGTGTTAGGAGATGATTGTCATATTTTACAAATAGGGCTACTCCTGTCTATTGATGATAGGGTCAGTTCTCAGAAAATCAGTGCTGGTACAAAAAAGTACTGCTTATAAAATGCTTTGGTGTCCATTATAATTTTAATTTAGTGAATTTCAAACATACATAATGTTAAATTTCATTTGGGATTACCACTTCCTAGAATAATTTACCTGAAATCCTTTGGAATTCTGAAATAACCCTAGTTAGACTCCATATCTGTAGCCTTCTATTAAATACAGTGTTTCTATTCAATTTTTTGATTATGTATGATATTATCACCCACTTTCTATTCCCTCAAGCCATTATTTATGCTTTTTTTAACATCTGATCCTTCACATCTGATCAGTCTTCCAACACTATTAATATTTTATCAAGATAGCTCTTAAATTTATTTACATATTATCTAATTCTTTAATTCTACTTCTACCTTCACCACTCATTTATAAATTAGGTAGCATGTGAAGTGTTATGACAAGTCTTCCTTATTCAGACTCTTCTCATTTTAGTGCATACAGTCAGGAATGATCAGACTGTGATTAGGAGACTTTAAGTTAGTTTTACCAAGAAGATAATTGCACAAAAAATTCCCAGGTAAAAATGATTGTAGGAAATTTAGGTTGGAACCTTGAATGTAATTTGAATAGGTATCTTTTGAAAAACACAAATTAGGTGCTAAGAACCATAAGCAATAAATTTGGGAACATTCACTTTCGACAGCAACTCTATGAAGTAGAGGAACAACTTCAGAAGTGTATTGTAAATGAAATATATAAGTATTTATTTTTTTGCATTAAAATTCTTATTACACATATATATCACATTTTTTCATATCTGTTTATATATAAAGTATGTTGACACCCAATTCGAATCTTCATACATGTACTTTGGATAATGATGTTCATCACATTCCACCTCCCTTGTTATCCCCTGCCCCCTCCCTTTCTCTCCCACCCCTCTGCCCTATCTAGAATTCATCTAATCCTCCTATGCTCCCTCTCCCTACCCCACTATAAATCAGCCTCCTTATATAAGAGAAAACATTCAGTATTTTTTTGGGGGGGACTGGCTAACTTCACTTAGCATTATCTTCTCCAACGTCATCCATTTACCTGTAAATGCCATGATTTTATTCTCTTTTAATGCTGAGTAAAAATCCATTGTGTATAAATGCCACATTTTTCACATTTTTTAGTGTTTATTTTTTAGTTGTAGTTGAACACAATACCTTTATTTTACTTATTTATTTTTATATGGTGCTGGGGATCAATCCCAGGGCCTTGCATGTGCCACATTTCTTTATCCATTAATCCACTGCAGGTCATCTAAGTTGGCATGAACATACTCTATACACAAATATATGAAAAATTTTACTCTATATGTGTAATAAGAATTGTAATGTATACTGCTGTCGTGTGTTTAAAAAATAAAATAAATAAAACTAAAAAAAGAAAAGAAATTAAACTAAGTCTTCAACACAGGACTGGTTCTACTCACCATTCAGACTCTGTACTTGGTAGTGACCTAATTTCAAATTGGAAAAAAATATAATATATGCACAACAACAACTAAAATGGGGGCCAGGGATATAGCACAGTGGTAGAGCACATGCCTGTTATGTGTGAAGCCCTCAGTATTGAAAAAAAAAAAAAACTAATCAATATGGAGAATACTTTGAAATGAGAAATGGAAAGTTGTTTGTTTGTTTGTTTTTCTGGTACCAGGGATAGGACCCAGGGGTTCTTTTGTATTTCTTATTTTGAAACAAAGTTTTGCAAAGTTGCTTAAGGCCTTGATAAGTAACTGAGGCTGATTTGAACTGACAATCCTCCTGTTAAGCCTCCTGAGCCACTGGGATTATAGGAGTGTGCCACCACACCCAGCTGGAAGACTTGCATTAAGATTGAAATATTCTCTATGCCCTTCTTTCCTTTATTACAGTATTTCCTTTTGAAGGAGACCTACCTGAAGCTCTGAAATTATCACCAGAGCTGTTTTGATTACCCCAGACCTCAATAATATCTCTTTTCTTCAAGAAGTTTTGATATCTATGGTGTTCTTTCATATTCTTGAAAAAAGATCTTATAATTTTGTATTATTAGTTACTTTTTAAGCACCTATCCTATTATTACTAACTATATTCAAGGATCCAACACGAAGAGACTCTGGTTACTACATTTTTGTATGTTTAATCAATACAGCTGCCTAATTAATTAGTATAATTAGAACTTAACATTATTGATTAGATTACAAATCACAGGAAAATCGATAGTTTCCAAATTTTTCAGCATTCTCTTTCTGGGAATGATATAGAACAAAATGGAAATGTAATAGAAATTTAAAAGAGATCTCATTTAGGTTATGCCATAATTCCTACTCACAAATTTATAGAATCACAGAATAGTCATCAAAATGAACACTATAGGGTTTTGAACAATCTAAGCCCAGAAATATGTCAGAATCACCTTTCATAAATTGCACTGTTTTGATTCTTTTATTTTATTAAGATATTTGCTTGACAAAAACCAGATATGATATAAAGGTTTTATAAATAACAGTATATATCTCTTGATTGTTCATTTTGACTCTGTGTATGAAAACAATTTCAATATAAATTGGCCATCAGTCATGGACAAGAGGTAAGTTCAGTTTGGAAATAATCACTTTAACTCTTACGGAAAATAATGTCATCAGGTGCCCAAAGAATTAATTAAGAAATAGGGAAAAAATGTTTTTGTGTTAAAAATAATAGTCTTAACACATACCGATAATGAGAACTACTTTGCAGCAAAATTAGATCATCTATGTGCTTATTGTCCTTGAAAAAATAGTGACTATGATGTTCAATTGCAAAAACTCTCCAATTCCTAGGAAGACACAGGATAAGAAGCAGTGGTAGTAAAGAAAGTCATGTTGTGTAGTTAGTATTAATGAAATAAATTAAACAATGCCAACTGGCATAATAGTATAAGTGGAACGCTCTCAGTCGCTTTCACTATAAATTGGATGAGGTTAACCTGACCTCCAGAGGCTAGTCCTAGATGGCCCAAGGAAGTCTGGGGGCAATCTTATCAGCTCAGTGACAGTGAAGACCTATGCCAGTCAGTCCATGACATTCTTTTCTGGGCTCAAGGATGGTCAATGAACATCAATAGTAGATATTTAGCCCAATGCTCAAAAATATTTGATAGTTATGGTGTTTGATCTTCTCTCCCTATTGATTTTGAAAATTATTGAGAAAGTAGATGGGTCAATTTGCTTCTGGCAACAATTTGTGACTACAAAGTTACTCGATTAAGGATGAAGCTAGCTTTCAGAAGATGATAGAAGCATTTCCGGAAAAACAGAGAAATAGAGCCTACACCCTGGAAGAATTGAATTTGAACCTATAAATAATAGTACTTCCATTTTTTAAGCTAGTTAGATGTGGTTTTCTTTATTTCCTGCAATGACAAACATCCCAGTTAACATATTTGTTGATCACTATATCTTATAAGCAACATTCAGAAGCTTTACTAATCTTGAACTGACATAGCAAACTGTAAGATAAATACATAGATATTACCGTTTGTTTTACACAATTTGGGGAACTTGGAACATCAAAGGATTAAAAGATTTTGCAAAATTAACTAAAGCTAGAGTTTTGGAATTTTGTCACAATATCGATTAGTAGAGGCATCATAAGTGTCATAGAAAGCACAAAGCAACATTTTTTTCTTCTTTTCTAATTCTACAGGGCCAGTGAGTGGGTTTTGCCCTTTTGAGGAAGAGTGAGAAGTTGTAGAGCTAAAACCTAAGAAAGGAAATGAAAATGATGAATGTCATCCAGCTTTCCGTGAGACTGTCAATTCTTTAGGGTAAATCCTTTATAAAATTTGTCGCTAATATAAACCTTTCTTCCCTATTTCTACTAACACATGTACTTCTTAGGCTTCCCCCAATGATCAAAAGCCCTTTTAGTTAGCCTTGCACCTTTCTCTCATGAAGAAAGTCTTAGATTCAATTAATTAACTATAAAGTATAAGGGGCTTAATCAAAACACAAATCCTACCCAGAATGATTTGCATTTCAATGATAGAGAATGAAAAGGGTGATACTTACCTTAAAGGGATACATCAATACTTGTATTTTCAGCATCTGGAGGAAGATTATTTGCGGAAAAGAATGTATTACCATTATCTTGTACACTCTTAAATGTCTGACTTCAGAATTCATTGTACAGTCTACCACCAAAATGGGGCATCAAAGTATTACTCAGGGTTGCTGGCTGTTATTTCCACAATGCATATAAATATGGTAGGAGGCCTTGAAACAGAGAGAGTTTAAAGAAATCAGCCACATTTAATGAGATAGTTGCAGAGAATTGAATTTAGAAGGTTGGAAATGACCCAGTATTTCAATTTTGTTTTAGTAATAACTTAATAACAACTTCGTATAATTTCAGTGATTACTACTGAATTCATTGAAAGTATAGCAAGGATTATAATGAAATGTCCATGTATCCAAAACTTCTATTTTCTTCCATTTTTTTGCCAAAAGAATTAGTATATATATATACTAATTCTCATTATAATAAATATTAGGAGATATATCTCCTAATATTTATTATTCCATTACATGGAATATTGTTATTATGTTATTATGTTATTATGAGTGCCTAGCAAAAGTTGGTGCTTAATATATGTATGAATTTTCATGGTGTCATTCACTTCTCTCCCCTCCATTAGATAACAACTAGGACTTTTTAAAAAATAATTTCATATAAAAATGTTTATACTTTTACTAAATATTTATGAATGATTAAAATGTGTAATATTATTATTTAAGATTTTAAGATTTTGAAACTTTCAGAAATGACATTCTACCAAACATTGTTCTCCTACTTTTTTACATTCAATATTTATTATTCCATTACATGGACATGAACAATGTACCTTTTATGCTATTGTTGGTTTTGAATATGTGAATCATTTTCAATGTTTTATAAAAGATGCTAAATTAAATATTCTAATGCTCATCATCTTGTGCTCTTACACTGGAGTTTCCCAATATGCAGAAAGAGTTGTGTCAATTATTCTCCATTTTGCAAATATCCTTACCAATACTTCCTTTTCCATATAATTGTGGAAAACAGATTTAATTGGAGACCCTCATTGTTATACAAAATTACATATAAGAGGAAGTGAGGGGAAAGGGAAAAAGTAACAAGAGAGAGAAATGAATTACAGTAGATGGGGTAGAGAGAGAAGATGGGAGGAGAGGGGAGGGGAGGGGAAGGGGGACAGTAGAGGATAGGAAGGGCAGCAGAATACAACAGACACTAGTATGACAGTATGTAAAAAAGTGGATGTGGAACCGATGTGAATCTGCAATATGTATAAGGGGTAAAAATGGGAGTTCATAATCTGCTTGAATCAAATGTATGAAAAATGATATGTCAAGAGCTTTGTAATGTTTTGAACAACTAATAATAAAAAAAATCTTGGTATACTTGGAAAAAAATTATATTCTTTGATTACTAATGAAGTTGGATATCTCATATGTTTGTGGATATTCCAGTTTTTTCTTGTGAATAGACTGCTCATAGATTGCTTCAATTTTTCCCTTGTTTGCTTTTTTTGACTTTCTATATTTATAGTCTCTTTACACACCTTTGATTATATGAGGAAGACATATTTTCTCAAAGATCCTGGCTTGTCTTTCACTTTATTTAAAATGCTTTTGTAGAACAAAATTTTAAATTTTAATGTCATCAAATTTACCAATCTTTTACTTCTTGACTCATGCTTTGTATAACTAAGAAATTCTCTCCTTCTACAAAGTCATAAGTATAATCTCATACATTCAATAAATAATAGTTAATCTACTATTAAATGTCTTTCATTGATCTTGGAAATATATACAATCTATGAACTAAAAAGATAACTCTTGGCTTCCAGGAAACATACAAGACAAGAAACAATAGAGGAAGAAGGACAAGAAACAAACCATATTATTACATAAGGTAGCAACTCAGGTTAAAGTGAAAAACAGAACAGGTTATAGATGCAGAAAGTCTTATGTTAGGAAGGGTCATTAAGTAGGGTATCTGAGCAGGTGATGATGGATCTGTCTCCAAATGTATGGAGTAAGGGCATCAATTAAGGGAATATAAAGTGTTAAAATGTCTCAACACAGAGAAGAGTAAAGGAAGGTCTAGAGATAGGAGAGCACTTGACATGAGTAGCACCTAACAACTTGTTCTTCTTGCTTCCATTCACATAATTCTGTGCTTGTAGCCAGGTTCACAGCATGGTTATGCAGCTTAGTTTATTTATTTAAGTTTTAAAAAAATTGTCCTAGTCATGTATCATGATTTTTTAAATTTCTGAATCTTTGTAAACACGATTATTTAACATTATTCTCTTCATCCTCATTTTCCTAAATCAAATTCATTCATTCTGTCAAAAGTTTACTATTGGCCTAGCAAATCACCAGGGAAACTAATTTTGTCAGTCTTCCAACCTGATGGTGGTATTCTCTTAAATACTGGCAAATCTAAAATGGCACTTATATACGTTTTCCTTATCTCTTTTTCTTTTTTATCTTTCTTTTCACATTGGGAAGACAGTATGATGGGAATAGCGCTGGGTGTTACTTTTATTGTTATTATGTCTGCCTAGCAAAAGTTGGTGCTTAATATATAATTAAATTGGACTCATCATCTATGTACTGGAAGCTGGAGTTATTACTGGGGCAAGTTTCTGATATCCATCATTCACTGGTGTTTGGTGTTTGGAATCAAATTCAATACGCACTTGTTAGTTTTTGTGGCCCTCTAGCCCATGTTCCCACCAGTGTTAAGCAGTCTCTCGGTGTTAATGTAAACATTGTGTTTGAGTGTGGACATAAATTTTTATCTTAGGAAATACATAGGTCTTCCCTAAATACATAGGTCTTTCCTTACTATCCTGAGTATTTACCTAGTCTATTATTGCTATTCTTGGAAGAAAGACACAAGCATTAAGATGCCAAATAATGTTACAGTTTGTCAAGCATTGAAAAATAAAATGAGAAGGCCATCCAAATGACCAGTGTATTCAGGTTAAGGGTGAGGGCTTAGTGACTGCTTAATGCTTCATTTTGTGAAATATTAATTCACCCATTTCTAAATACACCATGGGAATTGTCTTCAGGATGAAATAAGGACAAAATTAGCATAGGGATTTCAGGGAGATATGCCTGTTTTCTCTCTCTTCACATTTCTATCAGAATGCCTATTTTTGAAGTACCTATGGCTCAATTCCCCTGATGTTTATTTAGGAATTACAGTGTAACTAAAATGATGTCTTCAGATTCTAAAAACAAGTATGGTCTTTATCTCTGAAGGTTCCTTCACTCTAGTACCATTTAACTGAAAACTAAGTACTGTCATATATAGATTTAAGAGAAGCCAATTTAAGGCAGCCCCTAATTGCTGCCAGAATTAGGATGATACCTATATTTGAGGAAAAATAATTAACTATTTAAAAAGGAATTGGAGAAAAATGATAAATTCTATTGATTTCTCAGTCTCTTTATGGACTGACCACATTAGGTTAAAATATTAGCATAGATAACATTGATTATTTTATGCCAAGCACCAAAAGCTTAATATACATAGTTCCTTTAATCCCTACAACTCTCTTTGAGGAAGGACATCTGTCAGAATGGCTTACATTACTTTATAGTAACATACATATTAATTTTACACACGTAGATGTCACTGGTACAAGGCAAATCTGAAATCCTATGCTGAGGTAGACAGATTTTCATAATCCTTACCAGGTTTGTGCAAACCAGATTCTGCTCTTAGAAAGAAACTCCCTTGGACATTCTCCATGTAGCTTTTCACACCATCCTCTTAGGGCTTGTGTCCTCTGTCATTCTCTTTGGCCAAGTCTTCACTAGGATCAGAGTCAGGTCTTCCTTGGGCCAAGCAGCTTCCTTAGTTGATTTCAGTCCTGTGCATTTTAGTAGATCTAAGGCTGTTTCCCTCTCCAAGTTTCAGCCTTTTTTAGCACAAGCTGTTGATTACTACAAAACTCTTTAAAAATTAGTCAGCTTATCTGTTTTGTTCCATTTATCATGGTGAGACAAGCCATGTTCACATTTTGTTTTACTGACATAGTTATTTCTTTGATCCCAGTTAGACTAAACTGGATAGAAAAATCAAGTCAAACATTCTCTATCTCTTTATAGGAATTAGGAAGGAAGCATGTTTTGGATACAGTTCTGCCAAATGGTATTTCTCTAAATTATCTTTAAAAAAAGCATGTGAATAATCCAAAGCTGAGTTTATTGCTTATCATGGAAGAGGAACATTAACTCAGCAGTCTTACTAGTCTCTCCAAAGGGGATGAACAAAATATATTTTTAATTGGATTTTAATTTTTAAAAATATTTTGGATATTGACATATGTTTTGAGGTGGGTTTTCATATAGTCTTTGTTAGGATTGAGCAAGAATATTGATATAATAGTGTGTAGTCAGTGGACAAGAAGGTATTTGAGGCAAGGTATTCAAAAGTCATGGAGGTATAACTGTTGTTTCATGTTCTCTATTAAAAAGTTGGTGGTTCTCTTGGGAATTTCCTATAATGAACAATAAAGATTTTGTAACTTTTCTCCTCATGGGTGTTGAAGAACAGTAAAGCTGTATTTATGCCAATAGTTGGACTTTAATTCTCAAGTGATGCAGTATAAAGAATATGCATCTGTTTAAATTGGGATAGAGTTGATGTTTAAATACTTTTCACTACATAAATAATGTGTGTTGATTTTAGTTTAATAATTAGTCAGCTTATCTGTTTTAATAATTAAATAAAACACAATGGAAACAGAATCCTTTGGAATCTCACTCACTAATAACTTGGTAGTATGTGGTCTTGAAGTCTTTTTTTTTTCTTCTATGCACAAAATTAAAAGTGCTGTATAAAAGATTATATGATTTTCTCTCCATTTAATGACACTTCCCTATGTCTTAATTTCTTTAATTAAATGTGACACTATTGCTTAAAACTTATTTGCATTTGGGATAATTGATTAATCTCTATCTGTGCTTCAGTGTTTTCATGTGCAGTATGGAAATAATTTTGCAAAGAGGTTCTCTTCCTGGATTAAAGAGTATCATGTCAGTAAAGTATCTGAGTGTGTCTGACACACTATATGCTTAAATAAACGTTAATATTCATCTTAGTCCTGTGGGTATTTCTAAGGAAATATAATCACACGCACATAGGGCCAGCCAAAATTTGTATAAACCTAGAGAAAGAGGAGATAAGTTAAAACTCCATGATGAATATCTGTGACTTCAGCCTCTCAATAGGGGCCATGTTCTACTCTGACCAGTATGAGATAATAGAGAATTCCTGAGGACATTAAAAGATTTAGTCACTTGATAAAGCTGGAATTAATTATACTGGACTTGTAGTCTTCTTTCTTGCTTTGTAAATATGTCCCCATGGAAGCCGGGGAGTCTTTTGCTCCGAATTACATTCTACTTAACTGAAAAACTACCATCTTGCAATTGTTTTCTGTCTTACCTAGGAGAGGATCTTGACATCTCTGACCTACATTCCCAGGCATTGCTTGGAGCACTACTCACAATACATTCCCCAAGGAAAACTCTGTACTTCTGCCCAGTAAGACTGGAGTACTACATTTTGCTTCTATCAAGTGACCAAAACATTATTCATCATCATTAAGCTTGACAAACAGTTTCAAAAATCCACATGTTCTACCTTATCTTGGAATCACTGAAGTGAATTAAAGACTATTGCTATTCTAGTCATTCAGCATGAGGGTCAGTCCCTTCTGCTCTTGGTATGTGCTACTTATGTTTTCACTGTAATATTTAAACTCTGGAATGTCTTATAAATAAGAGCCTTGGAGCTTTGACTTATGGTGGAATGAGTATATTGTTTCAAGGGTTCTCAGTTTGGCTGCCTTTCTTGGCTTTTCTACGCTGTGGACTAAGAACCCTCAAAGCCTAAATTTATTATAAGTGGCCACTGATGATTTGTACATTTTCTTCATTCAAGTAAGATGTCAGAGGAGATTTGAAATTTGCTTTGCTAAGAGCTCTCTGTTATAGTAATTTGCCTCTCCTCTTAATTTTACTGAATCTCTAAAGAGTCCCTTAAATTTGAACTGGTTGAACTTCTGCAATTTCCCCAAAGGAACAGATGAACAGTGAATGTGTTGCTAAGGTGAGGAATTGTTCCTCTTTGCTGGTAAACAAGAGAAAAGAAAGTATTTTCAAAGACAAAGCAGACACTGAATTGAAAGGGTGTATTACTGTAGAGTCCAAACCAGGAAATGAAATTGAATGTTAGTCAGATGCCTGTCAAAGGCAGTGGCTGAAATCCTAGTTTACATGGAGGATATAAATCATCTTTACTCCTGGTGAAAACAGAATTATAAAAACCAAAGGTGGGGGCAAGGGCTTAAAAATTAACTGGAAATAGGTGGAAGTAGGGGTAGAGATGAGTTTGGAGAACACAATTTTGCCTGACTTGACCAATCATATTAAGGACAAACTGGACACATTTAACAATTGTCCACAGATGAGTCAACTTAAACTAAACAGATTTTCACCAGTGTCATGGAAAAATAACGCTCATTAGGAGCATCCTACCATCAAACTTCCTACCACCAAAACTACTTTAGGACAATAGTTATTTACTTTGCATGTTAGAATCATTTGTAAATTAAAAGATATAAGTGTATATATACTGATTCTCAGATCCCAGTCCAAGAAATTCTGATTTAATTTATCTTGTGCTGGACAGAAAACTCCTGTTTGTTAATATCTTCTTGGGTGACTCTGACTGCATCTCAATGCCATTGGCAGCTCTGGTCTAGAAGGAAGTCTGACTCACTGTTTCTACATGAGAACAAACATTTGTAGAGAAGAAGCACATTCAGTCTTTGATGGAAATATAAATTTTAGGAATATAAATTTTATCTATTTTTTTTCACTTAACCTAAAAGCCTTCAGGCTCTCAATTAGTTTTAATCTAACAGATATATTTCAGGCAATATTAAGTAGATCAATAGTCTATCTTGATTCAACTAACTGGATAATTATTCAATTGTCCAATTCACAAGGTAGAATCTTAAACCATACAGAAGAGAGGCTATATTTTAATGGACTTTTAACGCAAAATAATGAAAAAGAAATCACTAGGGACTATTGTTTTAATTGATTAATATGACAAAATGATGAAACCTAGGCTTTTAAAAAATATTTAAAACTTCTTCCCATATCCTGAAAATATTCTGACCTAGAAAAGTTCATGGGTTTGAATTGTTCAATAATGAAAGACAATGAAGTGAAGACAACATTGTACAGCTCATTTACTTCTTCATCGTGTCCTGGAAGACTAAAAGCATCATAGATGAAGCCTTGGCAGCCTTTCCTGGTTATGATACATGAATCTCACCTTCCTTGAGTTTCTTTTCAAAGAGTCAGTTATGGGTTTTAGGGTCTCATCACCAGATAAATGAGTCTTGTTTGAATGCATTTTCAGTTCAGTAAAAATTCATTAAATTAAGAAACAGCATGACAGAACAGGTTTAGAATTCAGAGAACTGAATTCTGGTGCCAGTTTGTGTCATTGAATTAACTTTGACTGGAGTTCTTGATCTATTAAAGTCTAATTTCATTATTTTTATAATGGGGATAAATAAGATTTTGTCCTGCTTATCTATTGAGTTCATACCAACCAACCCACAGAGGTGTGCTGACTAAGGTTTTGATCTGTAGCTCAGTTGAGTTCCTTAACTCCTGATCTCCTCTGTGGTAGGCATCATACCCTTATCTATTTATTTATGGAAGAATTAGATACTATCAAAGATTTGGAAAATTTTACACTCATCATCCTCATTGAAGATGTGACATTGTCCATATTTTGGAAAAGTTTACATTCATGAGCTGCAGTCTAGAATACATCTAATCACTGTATCATCTTGTCATTGAGAGACAATTAGCAGTCTCATTTCCACCAGCAGATAAAGACTATAATTTGTCTTAATAACCTACCTAGTGAGTCCCTATGGGTAACTCTGAAAAGAGATGATCTCACCCACATAATTATACAAATCCTCATCCTCACAGCTCCTGCTTGACCTAAGGGGTTAAATATAGACTACCTTTTGTAGCCCAAAGCCTTCTGAATATTGTCCATGGCTTTTCCTTAGAGCAGTTGGAATGTATTCATCTTAAGGACATGAACTCATGCAGTTAGTTCTTCTCTTCATGGTCTACAACTCATTCTACTTGTTGTAGAGAACTCTTTTTACTGATTCTCCTGTTTTTCAGACTCTCATACTTTCACCGAAACACCACCACCACCAGCTTTCCTGGGTCTCCATCTTATAGACGATGGATTATGGGATTTCTTATTCTCAAAAATTACATGAACTAATTCCTCATAATAAATTTACATGAATATATACGAAGTAGGTATGTGTATGCCACAGACATGTAAATATAGCTGTGTCCTATTGGTTCTGTTTCTCTGGAGAACCCCGACCAATATATTATTTGTTGTGTTTATTCATTCTTTTCTGTTTAGTCCATTCATAAGGTGATTCTTTAATTTTATTTCCAGGTGTTTCCTGAATTTTTTTAACTCATGTCTGAGTATTTCTAAGTATACTTTGTGGAGTTCTTTGATATCATTTTAAAGCTAATTTTGAAATATTGCCTCGCTCTTTTAAACCTTTAGCTAAGTATGTGTTTCAGGCCTGATTCTACTGTTCATAAGAATATTATTTTGTATTTTTTTGTTCTCTTTTGTCTTCTAGACTCTTTAAAGGAACTTGACCTCAACTTGTTTCTGTTGTATATTTATAATGAAAATTTAGTTTTCTTGAAATTTTAGAATAAGGCAAGATTCAAGATTGCCTTTCAAACAAAATTGAGCCTCTTGTGTTGTACTCAGATACTATTTTTTAAAAATCTTTATTTTTTTAATACATGGTACTGAGAAACAAACCCAGCTACTACTGAGCCCCAGCCCCAGCCCCAGATATTATTAAAAGTTATGTTTTGTTTTGTTTTTTTTTTTTTTTGCTTTTTGAGTTTTCTTCCTGGCTCCATTCCTCAAACTAACTGGTATTTGGATATTCATTTTCCTTCCTGTCTCTTCCCCCATCCTGCTCAATCTCTTCCCCAAGGTGATCCATGACTTGGGAGAAGCATGTGGTGCAGACTGCAGGACCTGTCTTCACCATTATGGCCATAGGCAAACTTCCTTCCATTTTCCACAGCCATGGCTTTCCAGTTAATATCGTGGCTACAAGGAGCAGATTGTGTTCTCATATACATTGGATGTCTTACTCCCCTCTTTTAGTTTATTCTGTTCAGTTGCTCAGAAAACTGAGACATTTTCATATTTGGTAAGTTGTTCATATTTCTTGTAATATGGGTTCCAGGGATATCCCATTACCCAATTTTGTCATAAATGTCACAAATGTCCATTTTATTTTTGGTTACTGTTTTACTAACTCATTGCTATTTTGGTTTTCATATGGGGTTTGGGAAAAAGCAGTCTGCCACTTCTTATTCTGTTTTCCTAAAACCTTTTCAATTGCAAGCACTTTTGCTCATTTATCAAATGAGTAATGGCCTGACTTGGCCATTAATAGATCACAATAAGTTATTTCTTCCAATAAAAAGAGACATTTATTGAATCTCTACTACAGTAATGCATCGTAATAATTTTATCATATTATTCTGCATATATTATGAAAGTAATATATATGTACATATATTTAAAGTTAGTCTGGACATTTGGGTATTATAATCTTCTGAAGACACACTGTTCTCCCACTTTTTCCAGCTAGTTTATGTAGGTAAGTTTGACTACATTTGAAACACTTAGTTGTGGAACAGAGAGCATGACATGTTGTCTACCATAAATAGCTTCAAAACCACCCAGAGTCCCAATGGCAATCCAGGGATTTCAAAACTCTTTAATTCAAGGGAATCTTCAATAGAAATGTGATTTATAGTAGTGGGACTTAATTTTTATAAATTTAGAGTTTTGGGGCATAACATAAACCTCTGTGAGAGGGTCTTCAGGTATTTGCATTTTGGAAAATCTTTAAGCATTTTCCAACACACAAAATAGTTACATGCCATGCTCTATAAGAAAATAATTTATAATTGATCAAATAGCTAACTGTACTAAAACTTATTGATAAAAGTACTGGCAGTTGAGCTGGAAATCCAGACACAGGGAGATGAGGGTGAGGCAGGCTGACTTGGGTGGAGTCAGCAGGTACAGGCAAGGTTCTGAGGGCTAGTTATAGATAATTGCAGAAACTGGTATTATGGTTCTGTTTTGTAGGGTTTCTCATAAAATTCAGGACAGGTATGGCATATAAGTATATGTATCCACATACACACACTAGCAGTGCCACAATATTGCTCTCCAGAATTCATGTGAAAGAAGCATAATTAGACATACATTAGAATAATTAAGCATAAAACTCTTTTTCTGTGAATTTGGATAATGCCTATAATTCTCATTTAGAGGCACTCAAATTCAATCATTACCAAAATGGTGGAATTGGCCTATCAATCAAGATGTACTTACCATTCTTATTTTGCATCTGGCCACAAAAAAACGGAGGTGTGGATTAAATCTAAGAGAAGTGATAAGTGGGCAGCCACACTGGATAGCTTAAGATAAAACTAAAGGTGCTATTTTAACATTGCATATAAAGTATTGGATTGACCAAAATCTATGCATGATAATCTGTGTAGTGTGTTTCATCAAAAAATTATAATAATAATAAGGAAATGTGTATGGTATTTTGATAGCATGAGTCACTCAAAATCAAGGGAAGTCAACTGAGATCCTCCATGGGAAATAATCTCCTTTTTATTCAAGGTTATTAAGAGATTAATTGCAGAAGAAGACTTGTTAAAAAATTATCACTAACTGTGTGAGCATGTAAGTTACTTAACTCTTAGTGGAATGAGATGGACATCATTAACCTAAGTACATGTATGAAGACACAAATGGTGTGAATATACTTTATATACAATCAGAGATACGAAAAATTTTGCTTTATATGTGTAATATGAATTGCAATGCATTTTGCTCTCATATATAACAAATTAGAATTTTTTTAAAAAAGTATTATAGTAGATCTTTGTTTTCAAACTGGGTTCAAAAAACTCCTAAAATTATCATGGGCCCTTCAGAAGAATTTCCAGCAGTTGGCCTTACAGTTACCACCACCACTATGCTCTGAAACAAACAAACAAACAACAACAACAACAACAAACCCAAACCATTCCTGTGTTTTTTTTCCCTTTTGTTGAAGGAGTTTTTTCAATAGAACTGATTCATCTCTGATTCCCATATTGTTCTTATATATTGTTCTTCATTCACTCAAATCACTCAAGTGACCAGTAAGAGGTTGGAGGGAGTTTACACAAGAAGATAAAAAGTCATCAGAGAAAGAAATAGTGATGTGTTCAGCTACACGTTCCTAGACCTATGTGTGAAGGATAAGCACAAGAACTTCCTCAAAAACTGACAAAAGAATGTCCCCCAAAAGGGCACAGGCCATCCTGGCCCTTTTTTCTTTAAGGTTTTCAGAAACTAAGAATAGTGCATGTAGGTCATGAAGACTGTTTATGTAAAAGGCATCTGTGATTTTAAAAAAAGAACATATATTCAACAGAAAATAAGTTAGGACCGTTTCTGGACCATGCTCTGAAAGTGAGAACTATAACTAAGTTTACTTGCAAAGATCTATGGAATCTAGCAGCAGGTAATTCTCTTCCCCTAGGTAAAGACTCAGATGACATGCAAGCAATAATGAGGGAAAGGCCAGCTGGAAGATTGCAGTAAATTTCAGAAGTTATTTGATTGACATCTGCTACAACTTAGAGCAAAGGCTCCGTCCATGAAAGATAAGCTGATATAAGGAAACCAAGAAGGCCTTCTCTGATGTGTGAACATTTGAGGAGAGATACAGTAGGTGAGGTTGTTCATTTAGTGCATAATATTTCCTGGTTTCTGTTTTAATATCTGTGATATCAATAATGACATCATCGTCCTGACTCCTGGTATCAGTAGTTTGTATTTCTCTCTCTTTTACCTCAATAGTGGAGCTAGAAGTTTATCAGTTTTATTTTATCAAAGAGACAACTTTTGATTCTACTGATCCATCCTTTCTTCCTTTCTCTCTCTCTTTCTTTCTTTCTCTCTCTCTTCTCTCTCTCTTTCCCTCCTTCCCACCCTCCCTCCCTCTCTCTTTCTCTTTCTTTCTTTCTTTCTTTCTTTCTTTCTTTCTTTCTTTCTTTCTTTCTTTCTTTCTTTCTTTCTTTCTTTCTTTCTTTCTTTCTTTCTTTCTTTCTTTCTTTCTTTCCTCTTTCCATTGGGTAGATTTCTGTTTCCTTAGAACAGAAGCTATGGTCACTTATTTGAAACTTTACTTCTTTTCTATTATAGATTGTTAATGCTATAAATTTCCCTCGGATTACTTCTTTAGCAACAGTCCAAAATTTTCTATAAATTTCCATGCTCTTTTCCTTTTCATTTAGTTCAAAATACATTTTTTTTTCTCTTTTTGACCCAAATTATTTAAAATTGTGTTATTTAGTTTCTAAATATTTGGTGATATTCTAGATATTTTCCTCTTATTGATTTCAAATTACTTTCATTGTGACTGAAAATCATATTTCTATGATATGAAAACATAAATTTATTGAGGTTTGTTTTATGGTTCAGCATATGGTTCATCTTTGTGTGATTTTGGTAAGCACTTAAATGTGAGTTGTGTGGAACTTTGAGCTTGTGCTCTTCTTAAGCTCATAACATTTAAAACTGTCTTATATTCTAGATGAATTGTCCACTTTAGTCATGTGTAATATTGTCCCATTTACGCCAGTAATACTTTTTGGTATGAAATCTACTTTCTTTGATATTAACATAGCCACATCAGCTTTTTTTTTTGTGTGTGTGTGTGTGTAATGTTCAAACATTGGATATTTTATTTTTACCTACTCATATTTTTATGTTTTAATGCATTTTAGGTAGATAAGATTATTTTAGTAAGTGAGAAATCTGCCTTTTAGGTGAGATATTTAGAGAAACTATGTTTAATGTGAGTATTGATACAGTTAGGTTTAAATCTATCATACTGCTATTTCTATTCAATTTGTGTCAATTCTTACTTTATTTTATTCATTTATTTTTAATTGATTTTAAAAATAAATGACAGTGGAATGCATTGCAATTTTTATTACATATATACAGCACAATTTTTCATATCTCTGGTTGCAAATAATCTATGTTGACACCAATTCTTGTCTTCATACATGTACTCTGGATAATGATGTGTATCACATTTTCTGCATTTTTCTGGGTTAATTCATTACTTTAAAAAAGTCATTTAATCTCATTTCTTGTCTTATTTGCTTATAATCCATAGTCCTGTGATTTTATTATTTATTATGAGCATCCTTATATTAATATTATATTACTTTGTAGTATATAAACCTCAGAGTTTATTTCTATTTATCTCTTCTTAGATTTTGTGTACTTCCCACTGTACTGTTACTTATGTTAGAGTCCTAACACTAGATGTTATTACCTTTACTTAAGTACTTAACATTTGAGTAAACTGTAATAAAAGGTCTTATTTTCCTTGTGTGGATCCATTTCTTTTTCTGGTATCATTTTCCTGTTTTTAAGTCTACTATTGAATTTGTTAAGATGTTTTATTTCTGAAAAAGTCATATTTTGCTTTTATTTTAAAATTATGTATTGTATGGTTTCAGAATTTTAGGTGGAAGCTTTCTCTTTCACTACTTCAAAGATGTTGCTTCACTATAATCTGCATAGAATTGCTTTCTACAAAATTACCTATCAACCTTATCTTCATATTTTTGTATGCATTTACTGTTTATCTCTAAATTTTTTTTAAAGATTTTCATTTTCTTCTCATCTTTTATATATAAATGTATGTGTATTTGTTGTTGATAACTAACTTGTGATGTAAGTATAATTTTCTTCATGTTTCTATGCTTGAATTTCTTACAACTGGGATTTACCTTTTTATCAAGTAAAATCAATATATTTAAAATATTCCTTATTCCTACTTTCCTCTCCTTAAAAAAGACCATTTACATATATCATGCCACATGAAATTGTGCCACTGTTCAATGATGTTCTGGTCTTTTTTTTGTCATTTTTCTATGTTTTATGTTTAATTGTTTAATATTTCCCCATTGTACTTCTCAGTTCATGAATCTCTTCTTCAGCAACATCTAATCCCATCTAGCATGTTTTTCATCTCAGTTATTGAAGTTTCCATCTCTGTTTAACTGGTTTAATAATTGTCTTACTCTCTCTAGCATTCTAATCTTTTCTGTTCTTTTTTTTGGGGGGGGGGTACTGGATTGAATCCAGGGGTGCTTAACCACTGAGCAACATATCCAGACCTTTTTTATATTTTATTTAGAGAATAGGTCTGAGTTGCTTAGAGCCTCACTAAATTGCTGAGGCTGGCTTTGAACTTTCCATCCTCCTGCCTCAGCCTCTCCAGCTGCCAAGAAGCATGCTTAATCTTTTTCTGGTTTGTTGAACTAATGAAATACAGTTAAAAAAATACTGTTTGTTTTAATATCTGTGATTTCTGTTAAGTCTTCTAAAGTCGGTTTGAGTGATATATTTTTTCCACTTCATTATGGATATTTTCCTGTTTTTACATGCCTGATAATTTTGAAATAGATATTATAAAATTCTGAATTTTACTTTGCTGAGTGCTGGCTATTTTGATTATTTGTTTGTTTTCATATTTCTCTAAATATTCTTGAATTTCCTTTTGAAATACAGTTAAATTACTTGGATGCACTTTTAATCTTTCAAGTCTTGCTCTTCACTTTGGAGTATTTAGGCAGAACTAAAGGAGCACATAGTTTAGGGCTAATTAACCCACACTTTTGAGGCAAGACTTTTATTAATTAATTCCCTGGTAAATGTCTCCTGAATTATGAGGTGTTTTTGGATAAGTTTACTAACTTATTCCTAACTTATTTCCTAACTTATTCCTAACAAAAACTATTTCTGACCCTGTGTGAGCTATTGGTACTATTTTTTTCTGATACATTTTAGCCTCCTACCCAAGCTCAGCATGTGCTAAAGGCTTCCTGGGCCATGGCTTTGCTTTCTCTCCATGTAACTGTGTCCTGTTAACTCCAACTTGCTTGGTCTCCTTTAGTTCCTTCCTCAACTCAGTCTCCTGGGTTATGCCTGGGTTCCCCTCCACAGGCGGAAATTCTACTAAGGTTGAAGGTTGGGGTCATCTCAGAGCTCATCTCCCTTTTTCTCATCTCTCAGGGAACATTGTCCTTCATTACCTGTGTCTAATGACTTGAAAATGTTGACTTTGAAGGCTGTTGTTTCAACGTTTTACAAGTTTTATTTATTTATTTATTTATTTATTCATTTATTTATATAATTGTCATTTAGTTGTTTTTTACAGGTGTGCATATCTGGTCCTTATTTGTTCACCTACATAAGAAATGGAAGGCCTTACATGGTATTTTAAAGCAAGAAGCTGCCTCACTTTTATGAATCTTATGTTGCAGAATATTTTGTATTTCATCAATACAAATTGTACCATGATTATACTTTTCCATATATTCTTTTTGCATTTAAGATACTTCCAAACTTGTCCTTTTTAGTTCAAGTAATTCTGACTTAAACTGTTTTTGTTTAATCATAATGTATTGGTAAACCAGGGGATCTTGAGAATATGAGTATGAGGAATTGACTTGTTATACACTTTGTATCAGAAGTAAAAATTTAAAAGTACCAAGCTCAAGAGAAGTACCGAGGGATTTTTCTTTCTGTATTTTTACTAGAAGGAAGTCCTAGTTTGCAAATAAACAATAGTTGAGAAAAAGAAACTTATCACTTTAAGTGAATAAAAAGTACAAGATATAAGTTTTTCTGTATGTAGTATGGATATTTAGTTATTTTGATTAAATATTTTCAATATTCTCAAACAAATTATTTAATACATTCTTTTCTAAAAGATTGCTCATAGATTGTGAATACTGCTCAAGAGCATAATTTCTACTTTTATTTTACACATATAAAAATAATGTTCAAATATAAAACAATTTATGGTTTGAATCTTGCGATTTTTTTTAACATGAGGTTAAAGCTTTAAATAAATCAAAGGGAATGAAAGCATTTTGTTGATTCACAGGCTATGAAGAAAAATTATGGCCAATATTTTCATTATATCCAACAGACAGTGAATGGTGAGCAAATCACGTGGGTTGTTGAAAGAGGTTAGCAATCAAGGACAAGATAAAAAAAGAACTTATGAGAACAATTTCACTAGAAGATTAAGAAACTTGTTTGAATGCCCAGGAGATGCTTTAAGATACAGGTACTGAGTGCACAAGACAATTAATTTTTAAGTGCTTTTAAAATTATCAGATTAGAGCTGGCTTGTAGCTCAGTGGTAGAGCCCTGGTATAACAAGTGCAAGGCCCTGGGTTCGGTCCTCAGCACCACATAAAAATGAATAAATAAAATAAAGATATAATTATGTCCAACACAACTAAAAAATAAATATTAAAAAAATAAATTGTCAGACTAATTTTTGAAGTCAGAACTTCTCATTATTCCTTTTTTAAGCTTTGTGAGAAATTTTAATATCATGGTAGAAAGCATTGTATTATCGATTGAGATTGCACGGATTCAAATTCTGAATCTGCAAATTACTTCTCTGTGCTTCATTCATCTCATCTATAAAATCAAGGATTATAATAATGCTTATCTTACATGGATGTTAGTAGGACTAAATGCATTACTACACATAAAGCATTCACAAGAGTGATTGGTAGATTGGGGAGTTAGATAAATGTTAGCTATTAGCCATTAGCCTCGAGTTTTCCATTAACTATCTGTCTTGATAAGTTACTTGAGAATGTTCTTTAAATTCTTCCAGTCTCTGATTTCTCATTTGTACAGTAATGTGGTTTTATGTTTGCAAGTAGATCTTATCTTAGCTGTCAACTCTGATTGATTAGCATTAGATACCTAGATCATAGTAGTCATAAGAATTGTGTCTAGGCTCAGGAGAAAAAAAATATAGCATCAATTAACTCAGTGGGAAATGGATCAGTACAATTGTAACATACACACATGTGCATAAACACGCACGTACTATTTTATTTTTTTATATATCTCTATATATCTATCTATAAATTTATATATCTATATCTACCTATTTATAGGTAAATAGATATAGATATCCGTTGGCATCACAGTTGTCTTCAACATGATATAATTGTATAATTTAGCATTTTTAAAAAAGAGGCCAAATTCTAAATAAAATTGCTATGGCAACACCATTGGCTTCCAAATATTTAAACTTCATTCTTATATTGAGGAGATTTTTTGCTTATGTGACTAAGCCTACATCCTATGGCAGGGACTGAATAGATTCTTGGTATACACTATCCCATCTTTCTTTGAAGCTAGGACATGAATATGTTACCTAAGTTCTACTAATATGATATATCCACCCAAGATAAGAATATTAAATGCCAAAACTTGGGAAATAGATTGAAAACATGTGGTATAAGTAGAATGGGGGTGTAATTTATGTATTCAGTATCTTCTTCTTCAGATAAACTCTGTGGCATGACTTTATATGTAACAAGATAGACGCCAAGGCTAATTGTTTAGTCTCCTAAACATCCTGTGAGTTTTACTTGACATGTGACTTGGTTTCTTCAATTTCTAAGTTAGCCTGTATTGATTTGAACTGTTTGTAAACAAGACACAAGAATGTTACCTGGGGTTGCATAGTCTCTTTCTGTGACAGTTATCATTTGACTATTATTAGGCATTGCATGACTCCTAAAGACTAAAGCTATATTAAATGCTTACACTTAAGTAACATGACCACAAATGAGACATAAACATCTTTTAGTAGAAAGAAAAATTGCATAAATAAAACAATCTGACTGGCAAAAGATCAGCAATAAACATTTTTCTTTGCTATGTGTGTGGAAAACCTTAGATCACACTTTACCTCTTGTTTTAGTCTGTTCAGATCATTATAACAAAATATCAAATACTTGGTGGTTTATAAACAACAACAACAACAAAACATTTATTTCTGCACTTGCAGAAAATGGAAAGTCCAAGATCAAGGTCCTGGTAGATTTAGGAACTGTTGAAGACCCATATTCTGTTCATAGATGAGGACTTCTTGCTATGTCTTTACATGGTGAAAAGGACAGTCTTCAAGGACTTTTATAAGGGCAGCATTCCCATTCACAAATGTTCTATCCCCACAGCCCAATCATGCCTTAAGGGATTCCCCTCCCAATACCATCATCTTGGGGTTTAGAATTTCAACATATGAATGTTAGGGGGATAAAAACATTCAGGCAAAGCATCTGTTCTTTATGATGAAGCAACTCTCTAGCCCCTTCAAAGATATTACTTTTGGATTCCCTCCTTTGATAAGTTCTTTAATACTTTCATTATGTCACTCATTGAACAATTAGTATAAATTTACTTATACAAAGTGTCATCTATTTATTTACTTATTATTAGTACTAAGCTGAATAACAAAACCTATAATATCAAAGATTGTACTTTAAAAACACTGATACCCAAAACTTCACTTATTAAACACTAATTCTGTAAGAGCGATGAAGGCTAGTGATAGTGATGGTTGAAACAGTGTTAGCCTTACCGATGGCCTTTCCAAAACAAATATCATCCACCTACTAAATATGCACATAAATTTAGTGTTATAGGAATGACACTGGGGCTTGCCAGTGTTACATTGACACCAAAAGGATCTTCATTATTTGTCATTAATTTTCATTAATTTTCCAAGCTTTTTTCATGCATAAAAGAATACAGATGTTTCTTGATGGGTTTGCCTATAATAAATCCTTCCTAAAAGGAAAATATCTGAAGTAAAAAAAATGTACTTATGACACCCAACTAAGATTTGTAGTGATTGTGCATTTTGCTTTCAAATGGTCATAACAAAATATCATCCTGAAATTTCCCTCAATGGGAAACAATGTATTCCTCAATGAAATAATGCATTCTCCAAACCATTCTTCATTCAGGCACAAGTATCACTTGAAACCAAAGTCTTCCTAGTTTATATAAACTCAATGCAAATTGTAGTGCATTGAGATATAAAATTGCAGTTGTTTGAGCTTAGACTCCATGATATCTTCAACATTATGCAAATATTATGTATCTGTTTCTTCATCTGTAAATAGTAAATAATCTGTTTTTCTAAGTACAGGAAATTTATGCATAATATATATTTCACCTTTAACATGTTTGACCTAGTCACCAGATCTCTTCATCCCTTCATCCATAGAGTTGTATCAATGCAATTGATCTTTTCAAAGTATCAGTATTGGTTTGTGGATTTCTTGTTCTCTCTCTCTCTCTCTCTCTCTCTCTCTCTCTCTCTCTCTCTCTCTCTTTCTCCTGCTTGTTTTAAGCTTATTATTTTTCTTCCTTGAGCTTCCTAAAATAGAAGCGTATAGTACTAATTTTAGAACTTTTTGTCTTCTGATGCTTGCATTTAATGCTATACATTTTCCTCTAATCGCTGTTTTCACTGCATCCCACAAATATTGAGAAGCTTTACTTTCATTTTTATTAAGTTCAAGGTATATTTTTAAAAATTTTCTTGAAATTTACTTCTGGACCTCTATGTTATTTAGAAACATTTAAAATTTCCAAATATTTAGGGATTTTTCTGTAATTCATTTTTAGTTTAATTTCACTGTGGTCCAAGAACATACTTTATGTGATTTCAATTCTTTTGAATTGTGAAGGTATATTTAATGTCCAAGAATATGATGTATCCTGGTGAATATTCCATGTGAGGTTGAGAAAGATGTATTTTCTATTGGTATTCCATGGATTATACTATAAAAGTCCTTTAGATCAATTTGTTTGATATTGCTATTCAAGTAATGTGTAGCCTTACTGATTTTCTGCCTACTTGATCTATCGATTACTGATTGGGATGTTGTATCCTTCAACTATAATAGTGCATCTGTCTATTTTTTCTTTTAATTCTATCATTTTTTTTTTGTTCCACGTATATTTAAATTGTCTATCGGTTTCCAGGTGTTCTTATGTCTACTTTGAGAATTCACTCCTTTGTTTAGTATTCCTCTTTATCTCTGCGCATCCTCCTTCTGAAGTCTGCTTTGCCTGAAATTTGCACAGCTACTCCAACTTTCCTTGATTAGCTGGATTGTTTATCTTTTGTGATGCTACCATGGTCTATCTTTCTCCATTCCTTTAATGAGTTTTTACATTAAAGTGTGTTTCGTATAGGGAGATGGAGTTTGGTGATGGTGGTGGCAGTGGTGGCAGTGGTTGTGGTTGTGTGTACATGTGTTGCTATTTTCCTTGATAATCACTCTCTTTTAACTGGTAACTAAGATCAAATCATATCTAAAGCGATTATGATATAGATGGATTAACCACTATCTTCTTTGTAATGGTCTTCCATTCACTGATTTTTTTTTCTGTTTCTTTCTCCCCTCTTTTTCTGCCTTCTCTGTGTTTGAGAATTTTATGTATTCCATTTTCTCTAACTTAGCCTCACCAATTGTACATTTAAAAAATATTTTAATGGTTACCCTTGAGTTTATAATATACATTTGTAATTAACTAAGTCAACATTAAAATAATATTCCACTGCTTCCCACAATGAGTACGTACTTTCTCAAATTTTTCTTGGAATTTCTTTGTCCTGTCCCATGTGATATTGCTGTCATTCATTTCTCTTATCCAAGTGCTATAATGACCCAATACATTGTTGTAATTATTATTGTTTTAAACGCTTATATTTTAGATAATGTAAGATTAAGAAAAAAATTAAAAATATATTTTACCTTAATTTCTTCCTTAATGGTCTTTCTTTCCTTCTGTAAGATCGAAGGTTCAGACCCAAATAATTTTTCTTCTACATGAAGAACTTCCTTGACCATTTTGTAGAGCAAATCAGCTGACTGTGGATACCTTCAGCTTTGGTCTGAGAAAGATTTTATATCTCCTTCACTGTTCTTATTTCACTGGATACAGCACTCTGGGTGGTAGGATTTTTTTTCTCTTTGCCTGCAATTATTCCACAGTTCTTATATATCTGTGTTTTCTTTATTCTTTCTTCTTTTTATATCTCTGTCTGTGAAGTTTCTACTAATACGTCTTCAAGTTCACCAAATATTTAATTAGTTGTGCCCAGCATACTGATGAGCTTATCAAAGGGCATTTTTAAATTTCTGTTATGGGACATAATTTCATGTGCCTCCCTTTATTTTCTATGCTTTCTATTTTCTGTTTATGTTGTGTATCTTTCCTTGTATATCATCTTGATTTTCCAGTTCAGCCCTTCGTATTACTAATCAGAGTTATTTTAAATTCCCTATGCACTGATTCTAATGTCTGAGTTTTAACTGAGTCTAGTTCAAATGTTTGCTTAGTTTCTTCAGACTGCTTGGGCTTGCCTTCTGAAACACCTGGCAATTTTGTTTTCTTTTTGCTTTTGAAGACTAGGCATGGTGATTCAAGACATATAAAGTGAATAAAAAAAAAATACAGTGTGAAGTTTCATGTTAATCAACCTAGACACTGGACTGTGTTTAATGTTTGCTGTGACTCTTGATGACAGAGGTAGCAAAGTCCTATGGAACACATGCTTGGTCTCCCCAGCTGTCTTGGGCCTTCCCTGAAAACTCAAGAACTCCATCTTAGTTTCAGTCTGTGTCTTGCAACATTTTCATCTGTAACCAGTGGCGAGCAACGATGTTGTGGAGCAGGAAAGTGTTTACTAATTTTATGACTAAATCTCTACTTTATCATTCCTATTATTTTTTTTTCTGCTTGCATTATCCACCTGTTCTTCTTAAAGTGTTCTTACAGAGGTATAAATTCTCCCCTGTGCTGCTAACTCTATTTCCTGGATGTCACTCCAAAACTATATCCTTGAACTTTCTGTTCCCTAGTGACCTTAGTAAGAGAGGAAGACTAGATGTGGCTGAGACACAATAATCTTTTCCTCTAGGAGGTAGATGTTTGCTATTAGAAGGCTGTGGGTGTCTGTAAAAAAATGTGTTTCTTTTTTTCCCTGCCTCCTGATAGAGGAATAAAGGTTTTTTCTTGGGTCTTCATCCTGAGAATCTGGTATGCAGTTTCTTTAAGATGATGAGCCTAGAAGTTTCAAATCATTTAAACTTAGCATCCAACAATTTGTCAAAACTATCACTAGTGTTCTTACCAGTTTTATGTTTCCACAACTTCTGCCTAATTAAGCAGATCTCAGTGTTGATTCTCTGGATGCATCTTTCTCTTCAAATTTCCTGGGATTAGTTTGTCCTTACTACTTCTGATCTCTGATATGTCCATAAAAATCACTGATTTTCAATGTGTCCAGCTTTTTCTTTTATTAAGACAGAAGTTATGACTTCTAAACTCTTCACATTTGAAGCTGAAACCTGAAGTCCCGGGTATTTTCAAGTTGATATTTTCTGTTAGGATGTGAGGAGATGACATAACATTATGGAAAGAGGGTCTATACACTTGGGATTTCCACCTGGATCTGTACAGGAATATTAGCCTCAGTAGTAAACTTCAGTGTAATGGGGTATTGGCCAGAGACTTCATCTGACAATTGTAACTAGAAGACTCGAATGGGCACCAAACAGCAAACTTGGATCATTCTGCTGCACTGACTGGGTCTTCTGAATCAATGTTTGAAGATCACAGTCTTTATCCATTTGTTTCTATTGCTATTATTACTGTCTAAGACAGGGTGTGGGAAAGCATTACCTAAGCCATAAGGTAATATGCTATTTTGTGTTTAACAAGATGAGGAACTGGGGATATATTATTATGTTTGAGTCATAGAAGAATGAGGTCTCTTGAACTATCCTGGATAAATTCTTTGTTTTAGAGATACAAAGATTAAAGTTCAGTGAAGATCCAGAGAATTGTTGAGCTATAAGTATACATCAGCAGAAGAAAAAAATAGCTATCTTTGGGTTCTTCACATCAGCATTACTAACAGAATAGTTTTTAGGTATTAATAGATTTGCTGCCAGTAAAAAAATCCAATATTAAATGAAGTAAATTATATTATATTTTTGCAAGTCAAAAAAAATGTATTCACCTAGTAAAACTTCTGAGAAGCTAGATATTTGTTTTGCTGAACTCAGAGTCATTTATTGTGGATATTTTTGTTGTTGTTCTTAATTCCTATCATCATTTAAACATTTAATATTTCACAGGATACATTTTGAGAACTTTGGAACTGCTTCTCTCTGTCTCTCTTCTTTTTTTGCTCTTATCTGTTTTGAGATTCCTATTTCTCACTGCTGGATGTTATAACTCCTATTCCTTTCCTCTTTCTACACTGTTCACTCTCATTTTCCACTTTTTCTCACTCCTAGAACATGTGGAGCACAAAGCACTCTGTAAACATTTCAGCATCCTTGATTGACATTTGGATTGTTTAATGTTGCTTTTCAAAACCCTAACACCTCTGTCTAGGACTTGGTATCACTGAAGTTTTGTTTTATTTTCCAGAATTTTTTCTTTTTGCCACTTTTCATTTCTTTTCTTCTTTTGAGTAACCTTGCTCAATTCTTTATTTTAGATGTCTTGTTGCACACTTCTTTTCTTGTCTGAAAGCTGGAGAGAGTGCATGAGTTTTTAGTCTAGTTTCTGAAAATCGGGCCACTGATGAGGAAGCAATTCCTGACAGCAGCATGCATCTCTCTGTCATTTTCTCTGACGACTTTGCCCACACTTGAGTGTCCTTTAGCAAAATGACTGGAATAAGTGGTGCATTTTCCGGGATGCTTTCTTCTATCCTTGCATCAGCAGAAAATCACAGCAGTGGTCTCCGTGGACAATGGTAAAAACAAGACAGGAACTGCTATTATAAATGCGAAAAGTCAATTTGAATGTCAGCAGCTGAGGAAGGGGAGGCGAGCTGAAAGGAGCTGTAGCTGGAGAAAATGAAGGCACTGTACTGTATCTTGCTCATGCTTCAAGTCTTACATTCGAACCACATTTAAGCATATTAGAGTAAGTGATTTTCATTGTGCTTGGCTCCAGGCTTCCTTGACTTCCTGCAGGGACCACATACTTGAAGTAGGGAGTATAAAATGCCCCAAAACACAAAGTTCCTAAAGCACAGAGTTAATTACCGAAGCGAACCTGGGAAGCATCATTTGCTCTTAGAGATTGTTTGCTCTTGAATCCAAAGATGTGAGCCTGACTCTCATGGGAACCTCAAGAGTGATTGATTTTGAACAATTTGGATTTGAGACGATCTCTTTTCCTTTATAGCTATTCTCCAACCATCAGCATGAGTTTCTAAAGAATTTTACAGAAATAATTATTGAAATATTAATAGGTCTTATTTGAATAAAGGGTTCATCATCTGAATAACATGGGACTGCTGAGAGCTGAAATATGCTAATTAGCATTAGAGGAAAATATGAAATACATAGGAAAAAATATTCACCCATGGAATTCTTATTAATTTTAATGTAATTTTGTTTTGGAAATATATATATACTTAGTTTAACAAGTCAAACAATATTGCATTATATAGAGTAAAAAGTGAAATTCTGTATAAATTACTTCATCTCCTGTAATATAACTCCTTTCTAAAAAACACCTAGGTTAAAATTTTGGTATATTTCTTTCCAAGTTTTGTTTCTTTTTTTAGATATTGACAAAAAGTAGTTTGCCCAATTGTTCTCTCACTAGTAGTATAACATGGTATTTGTTTCCCCATGTCCATGTCATGCCAGATACCATCAATTACTTACCTTGTTTGACAATCTTAAAGAAGAAAATTTATTCCAAATGGCTATGTATAAGAGTCATTTCATTATCCTATAATGAAACATTATGGCAAATCTAAATATCTACCAATTAACGAACAGTTAAAGTTTAAATTTGCCTTTGTCTTGTACTTCTTATAAAAACATAAAAGATTTACATGTGCTGACATAAAAATCTTCTATGAAAAAAACCTCTCTAACCTACTGTGAGAGAAAAGAAGCAAATAAATATATATTTTCCCTTAAAAATATAAGAACTATCATTACCACAAATCTGAGACTCTCAATGATATTCACATAGCTTACTTGTATATTTATTTATAAATAGAACTACATGGAAATAAAGTTCATACATTAAAATGTAGTTACCTTTGGGGAAAATATGGAATTTATTATTTTGGATGAGCATGTATATTTTCTATAACTGAAATAATATAAAATCTGTTAATATCATGTTTCATTGCTGTTCTGAATTTTGTTTCTCAATTATCAATTCAATTGTTTCTTTACACTATTGATCTTAGCCTTTCTTGTGCTCTAAATGGCTTTCATAGACATACCTCAAAAATTTTTTGCATTGAGTTCTTTTGCTACATTTTTAAGATTTTTTTCTTTGTTTTAATGATTTTCAGAAATATTTTTCTATCATGAATATAATATTTCTATAGCTACATCCATAGTTCTGTTACCCCAGTAAAGACTAGAAACTCCTCATTCTAATTATTCTGTAAAGCTTGAGGATTTTATTTTTTTAAATTTTTTCAGTAGGAACTTATTTAATCTTTATCTTAGTATTTTAAGTTAGAATGTATTATATTTTGAATAACTGAGTTTAAGATAGCTTTGCTTGTTCAAAACGAGTGGAGTGGGGGAGTCAATAAACAGAAATGTTTTACCAGATCCCCCATTTCCCTATTGTCCGTATTTATTCATTGAACTCGGTGTGCAAGGGTGCATTTCCTGTTTTTTTTTTTCTGTGACATCTGACCTCTAAGAAGAAGGCAAATATTTAAATTAATTTTTCACTCGATATTTACTAATTTAGAAGTAAGAATGATCACATAAGAAACTCAGAATTTTTTTTTTAAAAAATCGTATCTATCATCCATCTATCTAGAGATACATAGGGATCTATCTATATCATCTATATCTATAGCTGTATCTATCTATGTCTATATCTATCTATAGAGAGAGATATTCAGTTCCAACCGCAAGTCCACAAGTTCCATGAAATTGCATATGCGAATTTATTTCTGAGTAACTTTTTGGCAACTGTGACATTTTCTGTTCCAATATACACAAAATGTGATTTATTTGAGAACAGTTAGAGAAAAAGGAAACTGATGATTGTTAGTAGAAAAGGAAGGTAAAGTATATGTCAAAAAGTTAAATTTTTACAAAATACTTTGGCAAAGGGAGAGGAATGTTAGGGGAACAAAGTTAGGTCTTAAAGAGATCCATAGGACTTGCTTTTTGTGTGAAGGGGAACAGCATTGAAGCAAAAGAAGGAATAGGAAACTTGGGAGGGCAGAGTTAGGACTCACAGAGGAGCTTGAGGAATAGCGTGGACTACTGTCCTCAAATTAACACTAAAGATACTGAGGACCATAAGTGTTTATTTGCAATAAATAAAAACAATTATATGAAACTTTCTTAAATTAGAGAGCAAACCTGAAAAGCTTCTAAAAAGCCAAAAGATAATAGAATTTTAGATTACTCTATTCATTATTCTTTTTAAAAGATAAAATAATGTTGACATATTGTTCTTATTTTTTTAACAACACTGTTTTATTGTCTTGCTTTTGAGAAAACAGATGTATTTATAAAAGCTTTCCATAGTCTAACCATACACATTGCCTATCTTAATCCCATTTTCCCAGAAGATTTTAAGTCCCTTACTGTCAAATCATCCTGCCATGGTGGCTGTTAGAAATCTGACCCCTGGCATTAGGTACAGCCTTCTTCAACTCTAGTTCCAAGTAGTGTCTTAGGGGGAAATAGAGAAAAATAAAACTGGAAAAATAGGCTGGAGCAAGCCTAAGTGCCAGTTGTATCTTCTTACCCTTTAACATATAATTAGACCTGGCAGGCATATGGCAAATGCTTTTTCAGTGTATTCTGCACACAAGGCTCAAAACCATTTCCAAATGGTGATTTCTGGTCCCTCCTTTTTGGCCCACCAGTGGTCTGCGTTCTGTGAGTGAGCTGTGTAATTGTGACCCCTAGTGGCTAGACCTGAGACACTTCAGTAAACATGTTCCAAAAAGTGGCATGTACTAAACTGCTAACCTGGTTAACATTTTTTTTTCCATTTTAATTTCTGCATCTAAAGTTGACTCAAAGTAAAGTTTTCCCCACTATTTCTCTTACCTCATCTACAATAGATAGCCCCCAAACCAAAACTTACTTTGCTTCCAGGTTAATAAAGAATGGGGTGAAATGGTTTAATGCAATGGAGAATGATATAGATTTTAGAGCCCATCAAGAGGAGGTTCCTGTCTCTTGACAATAAAAATTCAATTACAACCCCAAAGGTCTACTGGTGGTGACACACATTTCCCAAGATTTTCCTGTTTAAACTCAGAGCTATTATTTTTGTTAGGTCCATTCATTCCTCAGAATTACATTTCATACCATCATACCTTCTATTGCAATCCAAATATTTTACATGTGTTACATTGATAACATAATGAAGTAACTACTTATAAACACTATTAGTAAGTTAATGGGATTGATCAAATAATTAAGATAGAAACTAAGGAAATACATGTAGAAACTGAGTCATCTTGAAAGCAGGATGGCCATAGAGGTATAATCTGAAGCCTGAAATGTAACAGAATTCCTAACATGTATGCATTACAAATGTTCAGTGTGATTCAACACAGAGAAAAATGTTTATTTCATTCAATCTTTCCAAGTTGCTTGTAAGGAAATCAGGGATTTTTACCCCAATTTTCAGCTCTATAAACTGAGGCCCAGATAGGCTACTGGTCTCTAAAGACACAGAACTGGTTTAGCAGAGTTTACGATCCAGTCCCTGGTTTCTGATTAGATACCTGGCATAGTTTTTGCACTGATATGTGGGCGAGGAATTCTTCCAGGGGTCCTTTGGAAGTCACCTTATTCCAAGAGGGTACAGGTCAGTTCATATGGTTGAAGAAAGGACAGAAAACTGGAAAAGCAAAGTGAGGAAACATGCAGTACACTGAATTATGTCATCATGTTACTAATAGAGAGCTTACTGGGTCACACACAAAACTCAAAAGCCAATGTGAAATTTTGGGGGAAATTAGGACTGTGTGTGTAAGGATTATGGAGTGGAATTTTAGTTGTTGTTTACATCTTATCATCATCAATCAGTCATCAAGTCCTTTCTTAATTGCAGCAGAAAGTTAGAGAATAAAGTTCTGTTAAGGTAAACAATACTTTTTATAGAGAACTTAGTGTCTGATTGAAGTAAATTATGTCATACCACCTTATTGTGAACCTGTAAGGTAAATATTGTCATTCCCTTTTCATAAGTGAAAACTTTGAGGCTTAGAAATGTCAATCATTGCCCAAGGTCTCAACCTACAAACAGAACAGCTCACTCTACTCTCCAGATCCCTGCCTCTTAACTACAGAGACGTGAGACTAAGTCCAGGACTTCCCATCTTCTCCTAGGGGCTTTTAGGACATGCACATGAAACACAAGCACAAGATATTAAGAGGTAAAGACGTTGCAAGGTGAAAACAAAGATCATAACAGAGTGAAATTATCTTGAGTTTAATCTATAATACAATTAGACCATTAAAATCAAGTTATATAAAGGAATTCTTTCATCATGCATTTTAAACACAAATTCAAGTGATTTGGGGGTAACTTTTTAAGGAAACAAGTGCAAAGAGAATATCTAAGGGTTATTACCAGGATTACCAGATTTCCTCCCTGTGTGACCTGCCTGTGCAGGACTTTCTACGACAGAACACTTGGTAGGAGAAAGAAGTACTTGCCTATCACCACTGTGGAGGGTGGGACATGGACAAAGATTGTCATAATATTTCTCTGAGGATAAAGGAGAGGGGGAAGAAGTGAGGAGAGTAAAGATGAAAGGAAAGAATCTCCTGTGATCAATTTTCATTATTTTAAGAGACTGGGGTGTGAAGACTAACAAGCAAGTAAAAAACAGAATGCAAAGCAATCAGCCATTCCCAAAGCATGCTGATGGAATATTAATTTTTCTTTTCCTTGGGAGCTACAGGATCTGGGCAAGAAAGCAAACAGGATCACCTATCCTTGAGCATGGCATAGCACAAGCTCTCCATTTCTTTATATATTTGAATCTGGCCAAATTAACTGTTCTCTAAATTAGAAGTATCTTGCCTATAATAAGATTAGAGAATTCGGAAATCCTTGAATGCCATTTACGGATTTATAATAATGCATCTCCTCCATGGAGTGGTTCCCAAGCAGCTCAGAAAGTCAAAGATGCAATCAAAATTAGATATTTAAATTAATTTAACATCTTGAACTTCATATTCATGATTCTTGTTGAATATGCTTCTTGATTACTTGGAACCTTCAACTCTTCATTTTTCAAACTATAATAAGTTACCTCATCAGGGTCTTTGTGAGGAAAAAAATGAAACGAACATGTGAAAAATACCTAGTACTCCAATACTAGTTGAGTTGTCTATTACGCATGCCCCTTTTGAGTGTGCCCCCTTCCTGCTAACTGATGCAGCACTGTTTGCCCACTATGAATAACCTTCCCACTGACACAGGCCCTTTATGTTGGTGAGTGTTTGGTTGTTATGGTATGAAGGCTTTTTAATGATTTTTTTTTACATCTATTTTGCTATAGGTCTCTCTCTCTCTCTCTCTCTCTCTCTCTCTCTCTCTCTCTCTCTCTCTCTCTCGTTTGTATGTCTTTTCATGCCCCCCTTTTGTTTATTTAACCACTTCTAATCTTCTGAAGGACAACAAAATAAGACACATCTTTGTCAGGACTGCCTTTGAAACACTGAGCATGTGTTCTGTAAAAGGAGACTTGGGGCATTTGTGGATGTCAGTGGGTAGTTCTGGGATTCATATTTTGGACACATATAAATTTTATCTAGTTTATATTAAATTTTCCCGTAGGCCACAGCTGTGTTAGATACATAGAATCTCAAGGAAATTTTATTCTATTTTATTTTTTAAAGATTTTTTTTCCTTCTGTGTTTCTGGAGGGCAGTACCTATGTTATGTAACATTTTTGTCTCCCCAGTGCCAAGCCAAGTAGTTATACAGAAGGAATTCCATAAACATTTTGCAAATATCAAATGTCTGAAAGATCAACCCCAAAATGAAGGCCTCTCTTGCTACTGGTTGAGCATCTCATCCAAAAGATATCACTAATCATCCCAACCATGAGTAGCTTTGTTGTGCTTCCTTATGACTCATACTGTGAATGTCCCTAACTTAGTAATAAAAGGAAAAATAAAATAAAATGTTATATGAATGTTATTTACATGGAGTATGGATCCTTCATTTTTCTCTTGAAGATGCTTTTTTATTACTTGCTGAGCATTTTGCACCATTACCATAAAGGTGGAAACTCACTAACTCATCAGGATGTATTTCTTTGTGAAAACAATGATTTATGGAAATGAAGTCAGAAGCTATGAAGAAAACAACACACTGACTTTACAACCTGAAAAAGGAACTTAGTATCCTAGAATATTCCTACTAACTCCACACTGTCCACTCCCCTTGAATTATGTGCACATAATTCAACTGAATGCATATGCATATGTAAGTGCATGTATATATGTGCATATATGTGTGTGTATGTGTGTATGTATGACTTTCACTGCATGTCTACATAACTATTTCAAACTCTATGACATGTGAGACATCTTTTAATTGATAATCTCTGCAGATGAGAGTAAGACAAATGAAAATTTGTCAGGCATCATGTATTCAATGTAATGTAAATGCTAAGTTGTCAGAATTAGCTAAAAAAAGATAATATAGACTATAAGTACTCTGCCCTGTCAAGAATAAATATCACTTCAAGTTATGTGAGAAAGTTTTAGGAAAGAATACAGAATTTGAGATTTTAAAACTAGAAGCGATGTTAGAAAAAAGCCAGAGAAATGCTTTTTAAACATTTTCTAATAAGTGAAAATTATTTTAAGTAAACCCTTAATCATGGGTGTATCATGAATAATAATTATAATGATTAAAGTTAGAGGAAAGGGTATCATACTCAATGCCGTAAAACCACATCCTTCATCCCCTACATAATTCTTAGGACACCCCTCTGGACCATCACAGCTTTTTTCAATCCACTGAGAAAATGTTTGAAAATAAAAATTGGAAAAGCATCAGTTATGGCTAATATTTAAAAATATCAAAATAGGGCTGGCATTGTGGCTCCGTGGTACAGCTCTCACCTAGCATGTGCGAGGCCCTACGTTCAATCCTCAGCACCACATTAAAAAATAAATAAATTAAATAAAGGCATTATGTCCAACTACAACTAAAAAATAAATAAACAATATATCAAAATAGACATTAAAGTATTTCCTCTTAAAACAAGTCCAAAATATTGATAGCGCTGCTTTATATTTTAATATTTCCATCAGCAATTTAAGTATTTGGTTTTATTTTTGCAATTGCTAACATATTTGGATTTTTTTTTCTTGCCACACTGTCAAAACATGGCTGCCACAGCATCAGT
This sequence comes from Urocitellus parryii, assembly GCF_045843805.1. Classification (NCBI taxonomy): domain Eukaryota; kingdom Metazoa; phylum Chordata; class Mammalia; order Rodentia; family Sciuridae; genus Urocitellus; species Urocitellus parryii. Next base: position 28,862,142 of record NC_135543.1, read on the forward strand.
TATAACATCTGCTTTTAAGATAATAAATGGGCAAGAGTGTGGATGCCAGACAGAAGTGTCTTATCCCCTTGGCAAAACAATGACATCAATAAAACGTGTTGAGAGCACCCAGCAGAAAATTCTTCCTGTCTCCCTGGCCATAACTGTGTCCGATGGTTATCCCTCCTGCAAGAAAATTGCGAGGAGTTATCCCACTTGATACTGGACATACTTGTATAGCCCTGAAGGAAAACCAGAGTTCTCCAGGAAGAGACTGTGGTTATCCAAGCAACCAGGTCTGCCATTCTACCTCTAGGAACAAATCTTCATTTCATAACTCGTAAACGAGCAGCTCTGCTGTTCTTGGAATTGGTGAATATTACTGATAAATTGATAGTCGGCCTATGCCCATATTCTCAAATTGGATGTTATGGTTTATCTCTTAAGTGACCTCCAAAAAGGTCATTTACTAAAGACTTTGTCCTTCTTGATAGCATTTCATTAGGAAGTGGGGTCTGTTTTGAAGAAGCGGGTCACTGGGCTGTGCCCGTTATCCTTCTTCTTACTCTCTTTTCTTTCTAGCTGCTGTGAGATGGTCAGTGTCCTTCCCTATACATTTCTGTCTCCATGATGTTCTGTTTTGCATCAGAACCAAAGCAATGGAAGCAGCTGACTTTGGACTAAAATCTATTAAACAAAGAGCCAAAATAAAACTTTTCTCTTGTGATTTTTCACAGGCATTTTTTTTTTCACAGAAAGAGAAAGTTGACTAGCACTGGACTCAAATGAATAAATAAATCAAATTTGGAAAAGTGGAGGGACAGAGGGATTATTTCCAGTGAAAGAACATTAGGTGAAAAATATGGAACTAGATTTCATATACTACCTATGTAATAGCTTTGATTCTCAAGCTTCATTTCAAGATCATTCTTCTATTCTGAATTCTGTTCATATTTGAGTAGAATTCTTCAATATTTTTCTAAATGTAAGTATCTTACTGAATTAAAACTCTTTTTTACTTTACTCCTAATTACTTGCTTAATTTTCCCCCTTCATGTTGATCATATGAAGTTATTTGTTTGAATACTAAATGAAAATCAAAGTAGAAAAGTCCTGATTGATTTCTAACTTCTGTATTAAAACTCCAGTTCTGCCTAATACTGAATAAATATGCCTGGGTAAATTACTCACACCTTTCTCATCTGTAAGAGTAGGGTAATCTCCATATCTCCTTCATAGGGTAAGGACTAGAGATACATGAATGGTCGCAGGTGCAGCCCTTGGAAGAGTGTCAATATGTTAGCTCTCATCAAATGCTGACTGTTGTACTAGGCTTCTCAGGCTACCTTACCAAAAAAAAAAAAAAAACATGAAATTTTACTGCTTAGATAGCAGAAATTTGTTTTCTCACATTTCTGGAAGCTGGAAGTCTGAAATCAGAATGCTAACTTTGTCATGTTCTGATGAGGACTCTCTTTACAGTTAGTAAACAGTGCTTTCTCCCTGTGTCCTTGCATGGTCTTAGGAAGTAAGAGTGGAGAGAGATCAGTCTTCTTCTCAGTGAAGCAATCCTGAGTCCCTACTCTGGTGAAGTACTGCAATCCTAATTACCTTCTCAAATTGCCATCTCCAAACTTCTTGTTTCCCTTTCCCTCCTATTGAGATTGAGGTTCATGTTTCAACATATGAATTATGATGGAACACACTCAGCTCATAACCACTACTATTCAAGTGGGCTCTAGTCCTCTTCTTTATGTCTTTTGACATTTCATAGTCTTTGGGCAAATCTGACGTTAGGAAATTTATTTTTAATAAAACTATATCAGCTGTGCTTCCTCTCTTTAGAGAAGTGAATTTTTTCCTGTATTTTTCTTTCAGTGGAAAATGTATACTATGAACTAATTATTACTAAAATTTTACTATTTTGTTCTCCTCATTCATATGTAAATAGGAAGTTGTAGGGAACAACTATTAGAAGTGAAATTTTAGGCAACATAAAAATGCTAGATGAAGGTAGTCTTCCCGTTTTCTTTCAATTCATATTATTTAGACAATTATATACTAACTACATAGGTAAATGCCTTTCTGGGCATCTCATTAAATGTTTAAAAAACACCCATAATACAAGAAAGAAGTAACTATATGAAACAGATTTGTTAAATACATATAAGCCTGTTATTTCTAAATTTAACAAAAATGGCTGATGGTTTTCAAGAACTGGGATTTCTGTTTCTAGTACTATAAAAACAGATACTCTGTCTTTCCCTTTAAAGTCAGATCTTGCACTCCTTCTTGTTTCCTTGACTTAAAATTGTGATTCATATGTGTTTCATTTTTCTGTAAGGAAAAAAGGCAAAGGTACTGGAAACCTGCAGGTAACCCTTGAGCAATGATAGATTCTGGCAAGAAAGAGTTGGTTTTATTTTTCCATAAAATCAATTTATTTTCTTCCATGTCACTGAGTTCTTCCTCAAGTTTCCACAAAACACTTCTTCAGTTTCTCCATAGTCTAGGACTGACCTCAAGAACAACTGGACAAGATGAACAGAAGCAAATAGAAGCCATGTCTATTCTTCAGCGGTGGGTATGGATCAGGCCCTGTTTGCACACCTTGCTGATGGGAGAAGCAGTAAGGTCTAGGTCTCCTCAAACTCCACACATATATCCTCCTTCAGCTTCTCTACTTTGTAGGCCAGGTGTGAGCACAGCTCTCTTACAAAAGTGGCAGCTTTCCTTGAAGGTCCCCATGACAATTGAGTTCAGATGTGGATATGGAGAGAGGTCACCATGCATTTAAGGAAGAGATAAGAGATAGATATAGGTTCCAAGAAGCCTTGCTTTTTTTCCAGTTTAAGGTTTCATAGTTTCATCTTGTCTTCTCTTGTGACATCAGGATTGGGGCTAGATGCAGAAGTAAAAGAAACACCTGTACCAATGTTAATATACCAGCTCTTGGAATTGAGAAAATTCAGATCTCTATGCTTATTAAAATGCTTCCTTTCCAATACAATGAGTGATGGGAATTTCTGCTAAGTTATTCAAAGCTTTCTTGGCCATTCCACTCTTCTTTAGATCACACCTTTTTTCTATTTTTTTATCTAAAATTTTTATGCCAGTATATTTTTTTCCTATATTTTGTTTATATAAGATTTTTCTCCATTTTTTGTCACTTTAGCTGATATTTGCCTTAGGAATGATAATGTGAATTCCCTGTTCCCACACATACCTTCAAAGAATTTCAAAAGAGAAAACTTTCTCATCAATTGTACTCTTTAAAGGATTGGAGGACTGGGTAGCGATCCACAGGAGTAAAATCTGCTTTGACATGGGGCTGGGATGTCCTTGTCATCTGAAGGTACCAAATGATTTGCATTCAAGTTTCTGAGCAATATGAGGACTTAAAGCAGCTGCTGAAGGTGAATGATAAACTATTTTTTGAGGGCATCATTACATGCTTTTTTAGTGTCTAATGGACATTTTGTATCTTTTTTGATTATAGATTTGGGTGTCCAAATCCAAATGGAGAGAGAGAGAGAGAGAGAGAGAGAGAGAGAGAGAGAGAGAGAGAGAGAGAGAGAGGAGAGAGAGAGAGAGAGCCATAAAGGTGAATGTCCATGCTTTGGATGTGTAGCACTGGGAGAAAAATGATGAATTCTACGGACAAGCAATGCAATGTCTTTTTATAGATGTTCTGTTAATTACTGACTAAATGTAAATGACTAATGTAAATTTTGGTAGGAAACAGGAAGTATGGAGTAGGGCTGGGAGATTAAGCCATGAAACCTTAACTACTAATAACTCTAGACTTCAAAAGTCCCTGTGATTTAAACAAAGGTCATGTAATGTCCTATCTGCATTTGAGAACATGATTTTCTTCTTCTTTTTCCAAAGATGCCAAGAGGGTTTACCTATATAATTTACTTACAATGCCTCCACTGTCCCTTCTGCCATCACTTTTCTGTGACCATCTGTATGAACATTTCTTATTGGATGCCATAGTTTTCTCTTTTTTTATGCTATGAAAGCTAACAATACTTGTGCATTGTAACCTGGATTGTGGAGGGAAGGAGGAAGCAACATTCTGTGTGTATGAATGAACTGTATGTAGTCCCTGGGCTCACACAGTGCTACATCACTTGTCTCAAAGGAGGCCGTGTCTGAAGCTGACGGAAGCCCCTGGGTGGAGTTGTCTACTTCCTGCACACTCCTGTCAGGCTTCCCTTCGGCAACCACACCACCAACATTTTAATGCTCCTTACTGCCATCAAGTCCATACTTCTTCCTAAATCCACTAAATATATGTCAAGGATGCTTGATGTGATTTCCACCACTTAATCATTTATAACACCTTCTTTTTGAAATGTTTATCTTTTTGCTCTTGTTTTTTCTTGTATTTTTCCCAGTTCCTAATCTTTAGTCTTTTTGGCCTGTCTAAATGTGACCTCAGGGTTTATCTTAACTGCATTATGTATTCTGTTTTTATAAAATATTTTATTGTTTCTTCTTCATTGTACATGTTAGTAGAATCTATTTTGATAAAATTATACAAGAATAGGACATATCTTATTTTCATTATGATCCCATTTGTGTGTGTGTGTGTGTGTGTGTGTGTTGCTGGGGATTGAACCCAGGGCCTTGTGTATGGAAGGCAAGCACTCTACCAACTGAGCTGTATCACCATCCCAGGAGGACTCTCTTCTTGTGGGTGAGCATGATGATGGGGTTGACTTAGGTAATATCATATGTTTACACAGAAAAACGATTAGTTACTTATTGCATTCTTTCCTATTCCTATCTCCCTTGTCTCCTTTCATTCCCCCTTGTCTAATCTAGTGAATTTCTCTTCTTCTCCTTTCTACCTATATTGTGTTTTAGCTTCCACATATCAGCAAAAACACTTGACCTTGGATTTTTGAGATTGGCTTATTTCACTTAGCACATTTCCAGGTCTATCCATTTATTAGCAAATATCATAAAATCATTTTTCTTTATGGCTGAGTAATATTCCATTGCATATATATATATATATATATATATATATATATATATTATGAATTGTGCTGCTATAAATATTGATGTGGCTGTGTCACTATAGTATGCTGATTTAAAAACTTTTGGATTCATACCTAGTAGTGGGATAACTGGATCAAATGGTGGTTCCATTTCAAGTTTTCTAAGGAAGCTCCATACAGCTTTTCAGAATGGTTGCACTAATTTGTAATCCCACCAGAAATGTATGAATGTACCTTTGCTCCCTCAGCCTCCCCAAAATTTGTTTTTATTTGTATTCTTGATAATTGCTATTCTAACTGGAGTGAGAGAGAATTTCAGTGTAGTTTTAATTTGCATTTTTCTAATTGCTAGTGATGTTGAACATATTTTCATATATTTGTTGATCATTCATATTTCTTCTTTTGAGAAGAGTGTGTTCAGTTCCTTTGCCCATTTGTTGATTGGATTTTAAATTTTTTTGTGTGTGTGTTAAGTTTTTAAAGTTTACTGTATATCCTGGAAATTAATGTCCTATCTGAGGTGCAGGTAGCAAAGATTTTCTCCCATTCTCTAGGCTCTCCCTTTACTCTCTTGTTTCTTTCCCTATATCATCTCGTATATGTCCAGGGCTTTACTTTACATCCCTATAAGATTCACTCCAAAGTTTTACCCATAGTTCAGATCACAACTTTGAGCTACAGACTTGATAATCTAAATGCCTAATTTTCACTGCCAATTAGATATTTACAGACATCTGTAGTTTATCATTTCTAAAACCCACTTAGTCCAGCATTCTAATTTAATTTTCTTCTGATTCACCAATTTCATATTGATGAATAAAAACTGAGGTGACTTTTAAAGGCAAACAGCACAACTCCCAGGAGATTTGATCTCCCACTTGTTTTTTGATTGAACATTGACACCTCTGGGCCCAGGAATACAACAAGGAAAACAAGCAAAGATAATACAAATTATTTTCTGGAACTTTCCAAATTAAAAGTGGCAGGGAGAAGCTCCTCATTTGTGTCTACCAAATTCCTGGTTTGGAAATAAAAAGATGTTTACAGCCAAGTCTCTCATGAGGTGAATAAATCCCATGTATTCAAAAAGAAAAGGCAAATAAACAACTTAAGAAAATCAGCAGTAAGAGTTGAAAAGAAAGATATTTCAATATGTTCTAATATCATTCCACTCAACCATAAAATTAATTTTACCTCTATTCTTCCAATTTTTTTTTAGTATTTAAGCCAATAAATTTCACAATTGTGCATTCTTTTTATCCTGACTTAGGGTGATATAATAAGTAATCAAGAGTGTTTGACTGCAAAATTGAATAAACACTAATACTTCCATCTTTACAAATGCTTTTGCCAGAAATTCCAGGGTCACTCTTGACTTTTGTTTCTCCCTCATCCTTTAGCCACGAAACATAAAATTTCCTTCATATCTCTGAAGTCCATCCACCATTTTTTCAACTTTTCTTTCACTATCATGTTATCCATTCCCATCCTCACTCAAGTCTCAACTTGCGTTACTGGATGCTAACTCATCAGTACTTAATCTGTTCTGCACACAGTATTCAGAAAAATATTTTAAAGGATATGTTACGAAAATACAATTATGCCTATTTTGTTTAAAACTCCTCAATACCTTTCTATTGTTGTAAGAATAAATATTTGGAATGTGTTCCAGATATGTCTACTCAAAGACTCATCTCTAGCTGTTATCTCCCTTACTTTCTTGTTTCTGCCAAACTGGATTTATTTCAATTTTTGGAATATGTCTATTTTTCTTCATCTTGGAGTCTGTACAATTCTATTCCCTTGGCTGTGATACTCCTGTATTAGGTATTCATCTTTCAAAACTAATTTCCAAACCGAATTCTTCAAGCAAACTTTCCCATAATTGGTTCTAGACACCCTATTTTACTTTTAATTATAGAACAACTATAAAATAATTAGATAATGATACCTGTTTGATAGTATTTGTTTCTTCCTAGAATCTACATTTTCATAGAGAGGTTATGTTTATTTGTTAAAGATGTATTCACAAGGCCTAGAGTACTACGTTGTATTTGAGGGGCATTCGATATGTATTTTGAGTAGATAAGTAAATTCACGGAGCAGAGGAGTTCCATGTTCTGTTACCTTGGCATCTCTTCCTTGGTGCTGGACTTCTCTCTGCCACACTTGAGTGCTAAAATGCATCCCCAGTATCTGATGATTACATAACCAAGAGTTCACAAAGCAAAGAGAAAAGAACACCATGATTTCAAAGAAATGGACAAACTGCTGGCTTCAATTCATCTGTTTAGAAATGTGTGTGTCTTGAACTCATACATTAAAAATGAAGCAAATCTCTACTACAAATCTTGCTGCTTATTACCCAACTTCAGCATTAGAGAAGAAATATTTTATTAGTTGGGAGATGGCTAAAGCTCAGGTTGTTGTTCTACTATTAAAGATACTGTTTTATTGAATAGTTTCATTCGAGATATAGTCCACTGGGCCAGAGAGAGTAGGGGGAAACTAGTACTGGTAGCTTCACACTCCTAACACAGCAAACATATTTGTATTCATTGCAGAGAGTGTTGAAGTCTACTGAGGATGGGGACATAAAATTGGAAGAGATAAGGCAAAAGGACAGTGGAAGAATCCTTTCTCTGCCTCAGGCAAGTGGGCACAGGAGAGGCATGATAAACACATGCATCTCTCTTTAGTAAGTCAAATACAATACGAAGGCTATTTCTGTTTTTAATGTTCTTTAAGAGGATATTTTTTCTCAAAACCAAAGATTAAATTCATTTTGTTGGCAAAAGTACAATGTTCCTCACTTGATTGACTTGATTCTTCTTTCTCTTCAGAGGGCACTTGGCTTTAGTTCACAGGTGAGAAACTGCCCTGCCTTTTAAACTATTGCTTCCATTATGTTTTCCAAGTGAAGAATCTAAACAATTATCTGGAAAAATGAATCCATCATCCATCCCTCTGTGAGTTCATTCGGGTCCTTGAGATAATGACAAAATTACTACAGAAACCAGTCTAACTATATATAACAAGAGGAAGAGCAGCGTGCAGTGTTCGATTACTGATTTCCTGTACCAGTATCATGTGGTGTCACTAAGGCGTTTTTTCATTGAGAAAAGCCTTGTTACCCAGGCAGGTAACCCACATCCTCAAGCCCAGTGGCTGCTCCCATTCCCAAGGCTGGGAGAAAGACAGCAGAAGCCACCACTGCTGGTCAAACAGTCAGGATGGCACTGAGTTCCTGCAGTTAACAGAATAAGAAAGGTTGGAAGGTTGAGCACTGGGCTGGGATCAGGAGCTGGGATCAGGGGAAAGAAGAAAAAGAAACATACTCAGAAGAGGAGGGGAGCCCTAAGTCATTTAAAATCCCTAGGCCTCAATTGCTCCAAAGTTTAGCATATGTAACAGCTCATCTAGCTATTGACTAAATACGACTGCTTCTAGATGTCTGACTCTAGTAAATAATCAGGAACGAAGAAATTATGGGTGAAAATGAAATACTTAGCTTGGTATTATTTATAAACAAAAGCTGAAACAATGGGAATGTTAACAAGAGCAGAAAATAAATTGTGCTAAATACATATTCTGCATTTTAACCAGAAAATGTTTTCTTATTGTGGTAGAAATAATGCTTACAAATGTTGAATAAAAACTGTTGAAATATATCGGCCTGTGTGTGTGTCTGTATGTGTGTGTGTGTTTGTCTGTGTATCTAATGTGTAAGTCTTATTTTTAGCTGTCTCAGAATAGTGGGAAGTGGGATATAGGGGTACTTCAATTTTTTCAGCTTTTCAATTGTTTCCATGAAAGAATCTCACATGGTTGGTAGGTTCCTCTCATAGCACACCATCTTATCACTTTTCACATTGGATTGAAGATTTTTGTGTGACTGCCTATCTGTTTTTAGAACTGATTAAGAATCAATTTATATTTATTTTATATGCTCAGTATTTAGCATACATAGTAAAATGTATTTCTTAAACTAATCTGAGCTGCATAACTATAGAGAGCTTTTGTAATTAGGAAGAAATCCCATTTAAAAATATGAAACTAATCATTTTTGGAATTCAATTCAATTAATGTGCATGTTCTGGGAAACTGAGATGAGAAAGGCAAGGACATACCTTCAGAACTCACAGTGACTAATCTGTAAAGGTAATATGGGGAGGGCATATGTGTATAACCAGAGAAGAAATGAAGGCCATCATTTCAGGACACAAGGAATAGAAGTGTAAACTACAAAAAGCCCAAATGCGTAGCACATTTATTATCTGATTGAACCAATTAGTAAGAAACAGGGGATCAACTTAATCTTACATGATTCCCCCCAGAGACATGAATCTTGACTTTGATCATCTATCTATATCTGAGAATTGTTTTTCTATTTCTCAGTTGCTCATCAAGTTTTTGTTCTCAAATTGGTTTCCTCTACGATCCAGAAACACTACTAACAGTTGTTTTGATTCACTTTATCTAAATTTGCAGATAAAAGATAAAGAGATTTTCTTTCTTTAAGTTAAAAATTATAGTGACAGATTGGGCCCAATGGCATACACACTGGGCCTGGTGACACACACCTGGTGGCACACATAATCTGACACAGAAGAATCACAAGTTTGAGGCCAGCCTCAGCAACTCAGTGAGACCCTCAGCAACTAAGCAAGACCCTGTCTCAAAATGAAAAGAACTTGGGATGTGGCTCACTGTTCAATCCCAATACAAAAAAACAAAAAAACAAAAAACTGTAGTGATGGTACTCAATTAGCCCCATTTCTTCCAGTGTCATTCAATTATAGCTGTTAATCAACAGCACCCATGAAATACACATGTTGATGGGAAAGAAAAAAGCCTTCAACAAGGACAGTGGTCCATTTATGAACAAATAATTAGTAGGTAAATGCTACAATGCTACAGAATATTTGGAAGATTGCTAGATAAAAATTAATATGTGAACTTGATTTTCAAAGGTGAATCAGACTTTTCAAGGAGCAAGACATAGGATCACTGTTTTAGAGATAACAGACTAAACAAAAGATGGAAGCAATGTAACAGTCTTGGAGAACCTAATAGTGCCAGGATAAAAGTTGAGAAGGAAGCAGTAAAGGAGGCAAGAATGTGGAAAGGGGCCAGGTCAGATTGGGACTAGAGCAGGATTCTTGATTTTTTATTTTATAGGTGACCAAAGCATTTCGGTATTTTTTAAAAATAATATAATATACTATATGTAACATAAAGATTTCCATTTTAACCATTTTATGTGTATAATTCAGTGCCATTAATTACATTCACAATGTTGTACAACCATTGCCACTATCATTTTGCAGAACTTTATTGTCATTCCAAACAGAAACACTATTAAATGGTATCTCTCCATTTCCATTTCCTCTAGATCCTGGCAATCTCTATTATACTTCATATCTCCATAGATTTGCGCGTTCTATATACCCCACATAAGTCAAATCATACAACATTCATTTTGTGTCTGGCTTGTTTTATGTAGCTGAACATTTTCAGAATTTATCCATATTGTAGTAGTGGGTGTCACTTGTGTTTCACTTGGTTCCTTTTCAAGGCTATCCATTATAGAGATCGATCACATCTCATTTATCCACTCATCTGTAGATAGCTATTTGAGTCAGTTTTTGCTTTGCTTATTGCAGATAATACCGCTATGAATGTCCGCATACAAGTCGAGTCCTTGCTTCCAAGTATTTTGAGTACATATCACAAATGAAATTGTTGACTCACACAGGTCTAAATTTGGGGGGAACCACTATCCCATTATCCAAAGCACCTGTACCATTTATATTCCAGCCAGCAGCATCAGCAATGTGGAAAGGGGCCACTCTTATTGGGAGTGAAATGTTATCTAACTCTGGTTCTTATTTCCCTCATAAGTGGTGATATTGAACATAATCTTATGTGCTTTTTCGTCATTTATACATTTTCTGTGGCAAAATGTCTATTGAAGTTTTTGCACATTTATTAATTGGTTGTTTTTTCTATTACTTTCAAGTTGTAGGTGTTATTTATACATTCTAGATACCCATTTCTTATCAGATATAGTATTAGCAAATATTTTCTCCTATTCTGGAGGTTTTTCATTGCCTTGAGAGTGTCCTTAAAGTACATTTAAAAATGTTTTAATAAAGTCCAATTTATTTATCCTTTGTTGACTCACTTTGGTCTCATATCCTGGTGATTGAGGATTTTAAATGGAGGAGTGAGATGACTAAATTTGGATATTAGGATACTTTAAATGAGACCGTGAAGGATGATTAATAACAGAAAAAACTCAAGATGAAAAAAAAAACAGTAAATAAGCCACGGCATAAAGCTTATGAGTAAAAAAGCATATTGATAAAACATAATTTCTCTCCGTCTTCAACATCTGGTAAAATTCACAAAAAATTGCAAATGTGGAAAATAATTATCATTAGCAATAATATATCATACCTTATACCAACCACACACTTTAAAAGTGTCAGTTTCCCAGCTACCTGGGAAACTGAGACCGGGAGATCAAAAGTTTGAGGCCAGACTCAGCAACTTAACAAAACCCTGTCTTAAGAAAAAAAAGAAGAAGGAACAAACAAACAAACAAATAAACCAATTTAAGGAAGAAAGTGAAATTTTGGGTACAGCTTAGCTATACTCTTTGTACCTACTCCTCCTGTCCTCATGATGCAGTATAGAACAAAGAAAATAGTCAAGAAAACAGTGAGAGATGGACATTAAGTAGAATTGTGTAATTAGGTAGTCAATGGAGTAATGATATAAAAATCTTTTTTCCTACTTCGAGTTCTTGTGGCCTCATCGGAATCAACAAAATCCCCCAGGACTCTCCATTTCTCAGGTTTCAGAGTCAAGTTATGAAATAATCTGAAGGTGAGTTTGCCTCTTCAAATTGATATCCTTCCCATCCTGTTCCCTTGCTGGACAAGAAAACAGGTAGCCAAACTTAAAAGACATGGAACCAGGCTTCAGAAGAAAGGTGGCTTGATGCCCTCATGGCAAACCCTTCACCTTTCTTCTGCTTTCAGGTTATAAACTCTACAATCAACCAAGTTGTTCCTGTTCTCTGTTTAAAGCTTGAAAACAATACAAAAAAAAAAATCATGTCAGGAGACTGAAACAAGAGGATTGGGAGTCCAAAATAAGCCTCAGCAACTCACGGAGGCTCTGTATCTAAATAAAATATGAAAAAGGGCTGGGGATGTGGCTCAATGGTTAAATGCCCTGAGATTCAATCCCTGGTACCCAAAAAAAAAAAGAGAGAGAGAGAAAGAGAGAGAGATTTCACCAAGCAATATAAGTCACTCTATATTAGAATAAATAAAAACATTTGATTGTGCTGCTTAATTGAAGTGTAAAAATGATCAAACAACAACATGGCAACTAGCCAAACATTAATAGGGAAAAGTATTTAAAAATGAAATTGGAATAAAAGGACAGAGTATGAGAAACAACCACAAGAAGAAAAAGCCTCACTCAGGAGTGGAATATGCTTATTTCAAAGAATTTAAATCCAATACTTCAAGGAGTACTAAGTGGGATAGATAATAAGAACATGTATTCAAATAAAACTGGGAGAAGTGCCATAAGGAAAAGAAATAGCTGAAAAACAAAGAACATTTCAGAACAGAAGAAGGTACAACATGGGCAGGGGTTTAGCTGAGTGGTAGAGTGAGTGCCTAGCATGTGTGAGACACTGTGTCTGATCCCCAAGACCACACACACACACACACACACACACTATAGTATTAAGAGTTGAATATTGATGTATATTTTTCCAATGTGAATGAGTGGGTCTCTTCAGTTCAAATCTCCTTAAGAAAGCAACTATAAACTTTGGGCAAGCACACGTACATATGCCCACATATTGCACAAACACCCCCAAACTTACCAGAAAACACAGGACAGTTACCAAAAGCTGACAAATACAGGACCAGAGTGAACACACTGAGCAATTTTTTTTTTTTTAGTTTCACAGTATTTAGATTAAGTACAAGTTCTATTTGCACCATATATAGTGGGGAAAAAAAATCAGAGAGAAAACCCATAGTCATTCCAGATAAAACCCAGAGACAGGAAAAGTCAACCATCACAGCTGATGGAATTGTGGGTAGACATCCAGGGAGGAATCAGCCAGAGACACATATCTGTGAGTTCTGTAAATGAATTCATCACAAAACAGTTAGCTGGTGACTAAGACTTAGTTGAGAAGCACGAACATTAACAGCACACTGCAAATAAAGTAACTGAGGTAAGGTGTCTTGCACCCCAGTGCTGCCCACTGCAGGAGGAGACAGAGTTTGCAGTTTGAGCCCAGCCCAGTGCTCACTAAAATAATGACAATGATTCCAACCCTCAGCTTTGAATCCCATTGACAGGATTGTAACAGAGTCTCTAGGTATACCATTCACCATGTCCAGTATACTATCTAAAAGTGCTGTTCCCTGAAAGAAACTAGATAACAACCTATCCTAAAATACAATCCATGAGGACTAATCCTGAAACATACAGATGTTGGAACTGGCAATAAAGGATGTTAAAGCAGCTATTTTCACTATGTTCAATGATGTAAAGAACACAAATGAATGTGTATTTAGCATATGAAAAAAGTAAGACATCTCCAAAATAAAATAACTCTAAAGGAAAGAAATAGAAGAGAAAGAAAGAAACATATGGAACTTTTAACTGAAATTATAAATGTATGAGATGACCTCAACAGAAAAATGAATATTATAGGAGAAGAATCCTGTGAACATAAGATAAATCAATAAAAACGATTCACTGGGAAGAACTGAGAGAAAAAATATTGAAAAGGAAAAGATTCTCTTTACCTACTTAGAGGCACATAGGAAGAACAATGAAGAGGGATGTGAGCAGAAAAGCATCTGAAGAAATGACAATCGGAAATTTCCAAGATTTGGTTATTATTATGGCTTGAATCTAGAAAGTCCCCCCAAAGGTCAGATATTGGTCCCCAAATGCAGAAATATCCAGGGATGGAGTTTGAGGGAAGTGAATAGATCATGATAACTGGCATCATCAGTGGATTAATCCATTGAAAAGTAAAAGAAGTAATGTGAGTCGTTGAAAGTGTAGACAGTAGGCAGATTGAGAGGAAGTAGGTCACTTGGGGCATGCTATGGGGACTGTATTTAGCCCGTGGGGTGTCCCTGTCTCTCTCTCTCTCTCATTCTCCCTCCCTCCCTCTCTTCCCCTCTCCTTCCTGACTACCATGAGCTGAGAAGCTTTCCTCAACCACAACATTCTACCATGAGGTGCTGGCTGGCTCATGGCCAGAGCAATGGAGCCAGTTAACCATGGACTGAGCTTATTTTTGTGGGGCAAAATAAACTTTTCATCCTTTATGTTGTTTGCATTAAATATTTTGATGACAATGACTAAAAGCTGATGAATATAGTATTGACATAAATTTATAGATTGGAGAAGCTCAGCAACCTCAAGCAGGATAAAAATATAGACCCCCACACCTCGGCACATTCTGATGAAGCTACTGAAAGTCAAAATAAGAAGCAATCTTGAAAAAAGCCAGTAAAAAAAAAATTATCACATTATACACAGGGACACACCAATTTAAATACACGGATGTCTTTTAAGATATTCTGTATACCAGAATAAAAATGTTCTTTAATATTATGGGAGAACTCTAAACAACACTCAAATCTACTAATTTGAATGGAAAATATCACTAACAAATGAAGAATGTGGAATAAAATATCAGATAATAAATACAAAAATAATTTGTTGACAGCAGATTACAAGATTCCAGGATTACAAAATGCTAGAGGAATGTCTTCATTCCAAAAGCAAATGATATAAATGGCAACTTGAACCTCCTGGAAGGAATGAAGAATACTGCAGTTTCTAACCATCTGAATAAATACAGAATAATATTATTCCTTGGAATTACTCTGTCTGTCGATCTAAGAAAAATATTATAACACACAACAGGTTTTAATATATGCAAATGTAATTTTACACAACTTTACTAATAGTACATGCAGCCAAAAAACTGATGGTGTTAGAGGGGATAGATTATTTTGATATAGTTGTAAGATTTCTGCATTTTACATGGAATAGTTAATACTAATTCTAAGTATATAGTTAAATATGAAAAGCCTATATTATAATCTCTAGCATAATCAATAAAAAGATGCAAAATATTTTTTTCCAAAAAGAAAAATAAGAGGATACTATCAGAGTGCTTTTTAGCTTTCTGTAAGACTGTACATTTTAATACTCAATTAAGAGACTACAAAACCAGGCATGGCACCACTATACTTAAAAGGTTAGCCATTGGTCACCAAGTGGTTTATTAAGGAGACAAAGGATAAGTCAATTTTTATCATTCTTCCTGGTTATCTTTGATCACAGTGAGCTTGTTTTAGGAATATTTAAAATGCATGTCTTTGTATATTTAGTAGTATCATTATTTGGAGATAATTGAAATCCACTATCAGTAATTGAGATGACAACTAGATACACTCTTATAAAATTGCAAAGAATCTTAATCACAGTATTAACTACTTTGGTTTAATTTATTTCCACAAAACATCATACTCCCAAATTGTAAAATAATTTTTTCTAAGTATACACAGTACATAGATCAAGATAGAAGATATGTAGAATTGTAAAAATGGGTCTAAATATATTTAATAGAATTAAGTTCAAAAAGAGCAGTAATTACTATAAAGAAAGATTTTTTTATACATTTTGACTATGACTTCTTTATCAGACACATGAATTCCAGTTTGTGATGAGACCTTTGACTATTAAAGTATCTTTTCAACTGCATAAGTTTTAAAAATTTGACAAAGTGTGTTACTTAAAGTGGTCTTTCAAGGAATGTGTTTTTGTTGTGCACCTAATAAATTTGGGGCTAATTAAAAGTCACAACGATTTTTTTCCCCTATGTTTTTCTCTGCAAGTTTTAGGAGTTTTCGGTTTTCCATGATAATTTATGGTCCATTTTGAATCAATTTTTTCATATTATGTAAGACATTAATCAAAGTATTTTTGCATATGTATATACAACTTTTCAGTACTGGTTGTTTAGAAGTCTCTTCTTTCTTCCAATATTTTTTTGGAATACTCTGAAAAACAAGATGTGTATATTTTAAGGTTTTCTTTACTGTGAATATATTTTTGAATCCTGTGTTTTGTTCCTATTACTCATTTTGTATCTTTATGCCAGTTCAACACCCTGTTTATTACTGTGTCTTGAACATTGTCTTGGTCTTTGAACTTTATACATTTTATCCAAATTACATTGGATATTCTAGACTGTTTGAATTTCCTCATAAATTTTAGAACCAGCTTGTCAATTTCTACAAAAATGGGACAATAGTATTTTGATTGTGATTTAACTTGTCAAATATAGTTATCTTAAAATACTAATAATTTTATCAATGAACCTGACATGACTCTTGATTTAACTTTTAGTTAAATATTTTAGGTTTTTCACTTTTGTCAGATTTCCCCCTAAGTTTCTCATATTTTTAGGACATGGAAACCGAAGAAAAGAATTATGAAAGGAGATACCTGTTTTGGTTTTTTTTTTATATTACAAGTAATGCATTCCCTCTTTTACTGTGAAGTATAATGTCAGTTATTACACATGCTTTGCTAAGCTTGTTTACAATTATTGCATGAATGTTCCTGAGGGACACTGATCTGATGCCCCATATCTAAATTGAAATTACATAAAATTAAAAATTGAGTTTCCTAGTTCATTCTCTTTTTTAAATTGATCACTAGTCACATGCTGTAGTTGCCACATTTGTCAGTACAGATGTGGAACTTTCCATAATTATGTAAGTTGCATGCCCTTAGTCTACATTTTCTCTTTTTGTCTATTATCTTGCTCCTCCTCAATTTTAAATATGGTCTTATTCCTGGAAGCCGGCAAGGTTTGTCAATTTTGAGAGTTCTGAAGGGCTAGACTACTCTGGTCTTGCAGTTGAAGTTCGGCCCCTTGTGTCCATGCAGCTCTAAAGAGATCACAACTCTTGATTTCCTGTTCTCAAGTTGTTCTATAGCACAGATCCCTTGCACCCCACTCACCACCTCCTTGCTTCCTTCTTTTTTTTAATCTTTGTTTTGTTCTAATTAGTTGTATATGACAATAGAATGCACTTCTCTGACAGTAATATGATGATGGTCTTCTGGTGTTAGTAGTTTACATTTCTCTTGTATTTTGAAGTTGGATGGTTATCTTGTTATGCAATTTTTGCTCATTTGTTTGTTTGCTTTTGTAATGTACTGTCCATGAAATTTAAGTTTCCTGTCTGTTCTCACATGAGATTCAGACAGTGGAAAGCCATGTTACTATCTATCTCTCCTTCTTGATTTGGTCCACTTTTTCTATTAATTAATGAGAAAAGAATGCCAACTTTTTGAACTTTTCTTTTGCCTCGAGTATCATTTTGGATAGTTTTACTTTCAAAAGATTTGTACTTTCATGTTTAAAGTCTATCTTTTTTAGGTAGCATATAATTTGAATTTGCCTTTTAAATGAAGTTTTTATATGAATTCCATTTAAGCTATTTTTTCATAAAGGTGTTTTGAAGTTTAACATTTGGATATTGGTTTTCCATTTGAACCTTTTTTCTTATTATTGAGCTGCTTGAATTTTTTCTTATATTCCTTTGTAGCTCATCCGTTAAGTTTTGAACATACATACCTCTTTTAATTATTCTTTAAAGGTTACTCTAGGGTTAACAATATGCATCTTTGACTTTTAAAGTCTATTTCAGGACTTTTTTTTTGCTTTTTACTATTCAGTTTCTATTTCACACATCACATTTCTCTCTCTTGACACTTTACACATTTCATTTCCAACTTCAAACATCCTTCTTTTTGTTTGTCCCTTAAACCTTTTCACCTACCATTTCCCTAAGGTAGTATTTGCCATAGCATTTACTTCAACACATGCATAAACTACACCTTATGTTTTTGATTTTGATTTGAAAATTTGGGGGTTTTTTTCCAAAGGAAACTACAAAAGAAGATGTACTTTTATATTTCACCTATAACTTATTGATTCTGTTTCTCTTCAATATTTTATCTACACCCATGTTCCTATCTGGCATTATTTCCTTTCATCCTGATGAACATTCTTTATCAGGTCATTGGAGCATAGGTTAATGTCCTTATTTTTAAAGAAAATTTTCATCAGGTGTACTTTGTAGGTGCAATTTCTTTGTCATTGGACCTTCATTGTTTTGATAAAAAGTATTTTTTAAATAATTATTACCATCTTTGTAAGGTATTCTACTTTCCCCTCTTAATTTTTTTCTTTATCTTATTAACTAATAATTTTACCATGATGTGCCTACCTTACTTAATGCAATATGTCTGTTTATTTGGGAATAAATGGACTCAGAAATGTGTCACAATGAAGAAGAAATATTACAATAAAATATTAAGAATCTACTTCCCCAAATATTCAATACAGTATGATATTTTTATAAGCATAAATGCATGTAAAACAAACATTTTGCAATAAAATATAAATTCAATAAGATCATTCATAAAATAATGAAGGCAATGGTATACATGAAATGTAGAATGGCAGCTCTTTGGATGGAAGAAGGCAATCCCTTGTTTTGGGAGGACAATAGTGTGTAGAAAGGTAATTGTCATAATAACACACTGTTCAAATAGTGGGATGAAGATATTTCTTATATTACTACAATTGTTAGTCAAATTAATACATAAAGTAGACCAATCATAGACAGATCATTTTGACAGCTGATGAGCGGTGATCTTATTCTATGATGAGAACGTGTTTCCAACTACAGACTGGGAGTGATCCTTCATGTGTGACATTAATGTATAGGAAAAAGGAAGAGAAAAATGATTTTCCAATTTCCCAAATCAGAGTTAGAGTTTGTTGTTCTAATATTGAGGAAAATATACTTAGGCACAGAGACTAACTGCCATTGTGATAATTGAAAAACACAATTTTTATGTTTTTCCTTCATTTCCTCCAGTGGGAGGTAACGGATAAAGACACAGCTTGCAGTCATGTTGACAAATTGCTAAATGCACTCTTAGTCCAAAATACCAATCTTTTCCCTAAAAAAAAGATCTCTGAATCTAAGGGGATTCTTCACCCATATCAATTTAATGAGTGCTAGATATTGATCGGTATTTGACATTACATAAGACTTCAAGAGTGAAAAGATGCAATTTGACAAATTCTACAATGTCATGACTGAAGTAGGATTTAGGAGTCTGACATTTAAACTGGCCTTTTTGCTCATTTGCTTTGTGAACTTAGAGATCAGTAAATAATAATAATTTGCTCATCATTTTTTCTTATCAAGCAATTATGGATGACAAATGTGTTTATTTATCTCTGTTACCTCGGGGAGTGCCTACAAGCCTCCTTTATGCAATGTAGATTTTCAATAACTATACATAATAGGAATAATCAGATACCAAGCCAATGACATTTTACTCAATAGACTCAATTCTGAAGTTGTTCTCAATGTTTCCCATCAATAGCACATACTTAGTGGAATCAAATTGCTAGTACATCTCATTTTATTGTGTTAACTTTATTACACTTCATAGATACTATGCTTTTAACAAATTGAAGGCTTATAGCAACCCTTTGTTTCTGGAGGTTATTGGCACCATTTTTTCAAAAGCTCAGATGATGGTAAACATTTTTAGCAATAAAATATTCTTTTATTAAGGTATATGCAATTTTTAAAAAAAATCTTAATACCATTTCACATTTACTCAACCACAGTATAGTATAATCTTAACTTTATATGCATTGGGAAACCAAATGGGTTCAAATGGGAAATAATATTACCATGAATTTGTTCTTTTTCCTGTATAGCTTTGAAATCACATCTCCATATGCTTTTTAATCCCATCAGAAATGTATCTTGAACACGATATATCTCTGATTCAAAGAGTTAACAGGTCTTGCTTAAGACCACGTGACTCATGCTAGGTGTAATCTCAACTGGACACTGGCGCTGGCCCCTAGCCTTGACTCTGCTATGCTCTGTTTCCAGGGTCATATTTCTCCTGGCCACATCTGCTACAACCACCTGTGGTCTGAATTACTGCCCTGCGGTTTCAACACAGTCAGCACGTGATCTTTTATATGAGGTCTCCGTTTGTCTACAGCTTTTCAGAATCCCTCTTCATCTACTATTTTCTTGCTTCTATCAATCACAGCTGGGAGCAACCACATCCATCCACTTGATGAAATCCGAACGTATGAAGTGATTTCTTTTCTACAAGAGCAGACCATTATGAACAATTTAGACTTTGAGTTGGGCAGAAGAGAATACTGGGCTGTAAGGAATTTAATCTCCTTTCAAATCTTCAGGCCAGGGCAGAGTTTTAGAGTTCGCAAAGAAGATAGGAAAAAAAAAAAAATCTTTCCGGTAATATGATTTCAAGGCCACAGGGAAAGCCCTTCTCCCAACAGATTCTCCTCATCAAATGTATATAATCTTTTTAATGGGGGACGAGACCCTTCCTTTTATAAGAGAGAAAAATAACACTCTAAGTCTCCCTGGGGAGAGGGACACAGGCCTTGTGCTGTGTTGACAATACCACTATGTAGCTTTCTATGTGCCAGACACTCTTTCCACTACTTTCATATATTATTACCCTTATTTATCTCTCAACTCTCTGGAGAAGGGCTTATTATTATCTCCATCTTACAAATGAGGAGACAAGCAGAGAAAAATTAAATGATTTGTTTAGCACTGCAGTTAGCCAGGGCTCAAGCTGAAATTCAAGCCAAAGTGGTTTGGTTTCTGAGTTTTTTATTTGAACACTACGCCATAGTCCTCTCTACAGCAGGATGAAGGAAAGCAACTAACCAAACAAACAACAAACAACAAAACCCCCATCGTTCTCATGCATAGGAAAAATGGGCCCTGAGGTGACAGAGTGATTCACAACATTATGTAGTAATTGCAGAAGAGATAAGGCCTATATTTGAAGCTATGGAATGGGCCATGGGATTGCCTGCAAGAAAGTTTAGATGGGGGAGAGGGGCAGGCACTACCAGCAGCGAATCAGAATCCTTGAGGAGATGGTAGATTAAAGGAGAGGCTTTCCTAGCACAAGTTTGGAAAGTGAATTGCTATGATGATAGTCCAAGGTTAAAATAATGTTTGGCACCAAAACTTCCAAGTGCCACTTCCTCCATTAGTAAATAAACATAAGTGAATAAAGAGATGATATTTTAGTTTAGTTTCACAAAAAAATTAAATAGAAAGTTTTAAAAAAATTAAATAGGGAGTTTCCATATGCCCCTCATCCTACTTCCCCAGTGTGTAGAGCTGGTAGGTACTGAGCGTAAAATCCATTAGTAGCCATGAACCTACACCGACACATGATCACCTCCCAAAGTCGTAATTTACATCTGATTCACCCTTGGTGGTGTAAAATCTGTGTGTTGTGTCCATTACTGTAGCTTCCTACAGAATAGTTCACCACCCTAAAAATCCTCCTGTGTTCCTCCTATTCATCTTTCTCCTGCTGAAACCCTGTGATGAAGCATTTTGTTGTTTCCATAGTTGTGCTTTTTCCAGAATGCCAAATAGTTGGAATAATATACTAAGTAGCCATTTAAGATTGGTTTATTTCAATTGGTCACATAAACTTAGAATTCTGCCATAGCTTTTTGTGGCTTGATGGTGCATTTTATCAGTGAGTAATAATCCATTGTCTGGAATTGCCACAGTTTATCTCTGCATTCACCTATAAAGAAATATATTGATTACTTTGAGTTTAGTTAATTTTGAATAACTCTGCTATATAGATAGATAGATAGATGATAGCAGAGTATATATATATATGTATATATATTTATTCATGGGCAAATTCTTGAATGGGCATAATTGTTCAACTTATGTGGATAAATACCAACATAAGTTGAACAACAATTTGATTGCTGGATCATTGGTGAAATTATATTTGATTTTGTAAGAAATCTACCATGTTGTCTTCCCATGTGGTTATATCATTTCGCATTCACACAAACAATGAAAAATTTCTCTTGTTCTACATTCTCTCCAGCATTTGGTGCTCTAAGTGTTTTGGATTTTGGTCATTCTAATATGTGCATGTTTCCTCTTAAATTAAATATCCCTAATATTGTATGATGTTGAACATATTTTCATATGTTTATTCTCCATCTGTCCTTTTTTATTTTTGACATGTCGAACTCCAATTGTTCAATCACTATTTATTGAATGGAATGGCTTTCTTCCATTTTATTGTCTTTGTCAAATATTAGTTGATTATTTTCTGTTGTTCTATTTTGGGGATCTCTTCCCTGTTCCGTTGATGACTTTGTTCTTTTGCCAGTACTATACTCGCTTGATTATTATAGCTTATTTTAAGTCTTAAAGTTGCCAAATTCTCAACTTTGTTGTCCTCCAATACTCTTTTTGAATATTCTGAGTCTTTTGCCTTTTCATATAAAGCTTAAAATCAATGTGATGATAAACACAAGATAATTTACTGAGGTGGTGATTGGGATTTATGTGAATCTATAGATCAAGTTTTGGAAAAATAAAATCTTGACAATATTGCATCTTGAGTATTTAATACTCGTAGATACAGAATATCTATTTGTTTATTTAATTCTCCTTTGATTGCATTAATCACTGTTTTATAGTTTTCTTCATCTATCTGGACACATTCTCAAAGATTTATACCTAAGTATCTAATTCTGGGTGCTACCAACATAAACAACATTGGACAACATAGGTTTGCAATTTCAGATTCCTATTTTGCACAACTGGTATGTAGAAAATTGGTTGCCTTTTGTGTATTGACATAATATCACACAATATTGTTATAAATTTTAGTTAATTCAAAGAGGTTTTTGTTGTTCATTCTTTTGTCTCCACAATTGGGTGCTCATATCATCTGTGACAAAAACAGTGGGATTTTGTTGTTGTTGATATTTTCCTTCCCTTTTAAAAATTTTATTTGTTTATTTTAATTAGGTATATTTGACAGAAGAATGCATTTTGATTCATTGTATACAATTGCAGCACAATTTTACATTTCTATGGTTGTAGTGTTACACCATATGTGCATTATACATGTACCTAGGGTAATAATGTCCATCTCATTCCACCATCTTTCCTACCCCCATGTACCCTCTTTTCCCTCCCTCCCCTTTGTCCAATCAAAGCTCCTCCATTTTTCCCATGCCTTCCCCTTCCCCATTATGAATCAGCATCCATTTATCAGAGCTAACATTTGGCCTTTGGGTTTTTGGGATTGGCTATTTCTCTTAGCATTATATCCTCCAACTTCATTCATTTTCCTGCAAATGCCATAATTTTATTCTCTTTTAATGCTGAGTAATATTCTATTGTGTATATATATATATATATATATATATCACAGTTTCTTTATCCATTCATCTATTTGAGGGCATTTAGGTTGGTTCCACAGTTTAGCTACTGTGAATTGAGCTGCTATGAACTCTGTGACTGTGTTACTATAGTATGCTGATTTTAAGTCCTTTGGGTATAGAACCAGGAGTGGGATAGCTGGGTCAAATTGTGGTTCCATTCCAAATTTTTTAATGAATCTCCATACTACTTTCCAAATTGTTTGTACCAATTTGCAATCCCACCAGCAATATATGAGTGTGCCTTTCCCCCCACATTCTCGCCAACAATTATTGTTGTCTGTATTCTTGATGGGTGCCATTCTGACTGGGGTGAGATGAAATTGTAGAGTAGTTTTGATTTGCATTTCTCTAATTACAAGAGATGTTGAATACTTTTTCATATATTTTTTGAGCTCTTTCTTCCCATTCTGTATAGTTTTTCTTTTCTTTTGGATCTTATTATAGCAGGTGCGACTTCCAGTACAATATAGGAAAGGATTGCTCAGGGGAATGTCCTTGCCTTATTCCCGAGTTTAGTGAGATAACTCCTAGTTTCTCATCATTAAGTATGTTCTCATTAAGTGTTATTTTATTATTTATTTTTGGTAGCATACTTGCAAAATAAGAGGGTTTCTCTCTATTCCTAAATTGCTAAGATATTTTATCAAGTATGATGTTGGATTTTTTCAAATGCTTTTAGTGCATCTACTGTCAAGATTATGTAATTTTTCTTCTGTAGCCTGTTGATGTGATGGGTTATGTCAATTAATTTTGAATGTCAAACCAGTCTGCTGTATCCAGAATAGATGCTACTTGGTCTTGGTATATAATTTTTTTAATACAGTGTTGAATTTTATTTGCTAATATTTTGTTGGGATTTTTGCATTTATGTTCATGAGAGTTATTGGGTTGTTACTATTTTTTTATTGCAGTATCTTTGTCTGGTTTTGATATTGGAATAATGTTGACCTCGTAGAATTAATTAGAAATATTCCCTCTGCTTCTATATTCTGGAAGAGATTTTAGAGAATTAGTATACTTTTTCCTATAAAAATTTTGTAGATTTTATCAGTGAAAAGATCTATGCATTTTGCTATCTGTTTGGGAAGCTTATTAAATTATTTAATACATTTATTTCACAGACAAAGGTTATTATTATTGCTTTCTTCCTGTGAGACTTTTGGCCCATTGCTTCTTCTAGTAATTTCTTCTTTCCCTACAGGTTACAAATTCATGGCATAGAATCCTCATAGCACTTCTTTATTATGCTTTTATATTCATAGGTTCTGTAGTGCTACCCCTTCTTTCATTTCTGGAATTAGAAATTTGTATTGTATTTCTTTTTCTCTTAATCAATCTGGCTAATGTCTTACCAATTTTACTAATCTCTCTATTATTAACTAATAAGTCTGCATGCAATGCTACACATTTCTGATTCATTTAGATTAATATCTACCATATTTGCTATTGTTTACTGGTCACTGTGCTTATCATTTATTCTTATTTTTTTCTTTGATTTTTATGATTTTAATTGAAAACTTTATTTTTCCAATTTATGTCCTGTCTTAGACCTAGAGTTTATAATATACAAGGGAAAAATCTACTAAGACATATATTCAAACTGTAGAAAAACAAAGAAAAAATTCTTCAAGTAGAAGGGGGAGAATAAAAGGCAGTTTATCTATAAAAGAATGAAACTGATATGCATTTCTTGCATAATACTTGCAAGTAAGAAGAGAATGGAGAACAATATGTAAAGTATTGATTATATATATTAGATATATTGTTGCTATTGTTATTTTGAGAAAAAATTAACTCAATAAGAAAAACTAATATTTTTTCTTTATAAATAAGTGTATAAGTGCAATGAATGCATGTATAAGATGGGTGCCAGTCATAACACAAGGTTTCAGAGTGAGAACTTTTGTTATTGTAAGGTACTTGGACTATTTGTATTAGGTGGTTGTTTTTTGTTGGTGTTGCTGTTTTGCTACTTATCCTGCAGGTTTCTGAGAGTACTGGAGTTGAGGTTTGATGTCAGATATTCATTTGAGTACATACTCATTCCTCATATTTAAATATTTCTTTCTGTACTTTTTTCATTATTTCTTCTCTCTCTCTCTCTCTCTCTCTCTCTCTCTCTCTCTCTCTCTCTCTTTCATATTCCCATTGTATGTATATTAACGCTTCTATAATTGTCCCACATTTCCTGGATATTCTGTTGCATTTTTTGTTGTTTCCTTTCCAGGTTTGGAATTTTCTATTCACATAACTTTTATCTCAGAGATCCCTTCCTCAGTTATGCAAAATCTGCTAAGGAGCCCATCAAAAGCATTTTTTAATGTTTGGAACTCTATATCTATATCTATATATCCCATTCTTTTTTATTGTGTCTTGGAATTTCTACTTTCTGTTTGTAATACCCACATTGCTTACTTTTTTCATTCAAATATTGAGTATATTAATTAGTTTTTTAAAAAAATAATACTCTGATAATTCTAATATTCCTGCCATCTCTGAGTTTGGTTCTGATGCTTACTATCTCTTCACACTGTATTTTATTTCTCTTTTTGGTATGCCTTGAATTTTGTTGGAAACCAGACGTGATGTCCTATGTAAAGGGAACTGCAGTAAGTAGACATTTGTAATACTGTTAAAATATAAGGGGAGGGAGTACCTTTTATAGTTCCATGATTAGGTCACAATTTTAGTGAGTCTGTGCCTAGACTATCAACTTCACACCTACCTCTCAGTTTTGGCTATAGGAGGTTATGACATTTCCTTTCTCCCACACAGAAGGGCAGAGGGAGCTTGACTCAGGCAATTCCTTTCTTCTAAGTCACTTAGATTCTGATAATACCCTGGGTCTTTTAGATGCAAAGCCTCTGGTAAAATATTTCCTCTTAAAAGCTAACCTTATCGAGAAGAACTTAATGATCTGAAAATATCTCAAACGAGTGAGTTTTCCCCTTCCCTCACAAGAAGCATGGGGAGAAAATCTTTCCCTGGTGAATTTTTAGAAGTAAAACACAAAAGTGTGGGTATGTTCTTCCAAGACTGGGCCCCTGGAGTTCACAGTTTTCAGACTTATTTGCAATGAACCATATTAATTTGTCAATTATGATTCCAGTTTTCCTTTCCAAATACTGGTTCCCCTGGAGGTTTCTGCACGTGGGTCTCCACTCTGGCGAGTTTTAAATTTCTGCCTGTCTGTCTCCTCTATTCGGAGGGCAGGACAGCAGTTTTCCTTGTGGCTGAAATTCTCTGATATATCTAAGTGTTTTAATTGTTTCTTGTTCAGCTATTTACTGGTTTTGTGAAACTTCTCACATTCTGCATCTATTAAGTTTATTTAATCAAAGTATAAATTTGCTAATAGTAATTTAGAAATCTTCTCCCTAGCTTTTATTTTTCTCCCTTGGAAGGATTAATTATTATATTATCTTTACTAAAATGTCTGAGCCCCACTTATATCCTCTAGCTATAGCTCAGAGGTAGCTCAAATAGGAGGACATTGCTGGTATTGGGGGGTGGTGTCATTCTGAAATGTGAAGGCAAATGTATAGGGTTCTTATTGATGGATCACTAAGTCTCTCTGTGTGGAATCATATAAATCATGTTGAAAAATGGACTGTGAGACCCACTTCATAAATCCTGCCCCAGTTTCCAAAGGTAGCCTCTTGCAATCTCAACGTCAGTGCTCAGCATTTCAGATGCAAACCTGCAGTCTGGCTCCTGCAGGAGTTAATGCGTTAGCATTTTAACAAATTGAACCAATTCAGTGGCCTATTTATCAGTTCAAGCTATTTGGAAATGTTGCGACCATATGTCGTCCATTGAAATGAACACTAAACACTGCATTTATAAATGGTAATTTATGACTCATAAATGTCTTTGCTATTAGAACCATTCTGCCACTGTGAATGGAATTGATAGCAGGTTCTGAGCTCTGTGGTATGTGTATGCTTTTTCCTTTTTAGGAGTGTTGTAGATATTATAGCTTTAATGCCTTATGGAGATGTTATTTTTAAAAAAATCTGTGCATATCAAAAAGATTGTTTTTATGCTAGATTTTCATATTCATAAATTTGACAGGCAGGTTAAATATATGTGAGCATGTGCATATGGCAAAGATGCTTTATATGTGCATGTAGACAAAGATTATAGAATTATAATTCTAAAATATAGAAGTTACACCTTATTATCTGTCCAGTTCTTAGATTTACTCATGCAATTGAAACTGCTAGTCATTTACTCTAACATCTTCTCTCTCCTTCTTTCTTGGAGATAGAATGCCTGACTCTGAGTGGGATATATAGCACCCTGGTATATATAAAACTATATTATTCACTTCCCTATCAAAGAGGAAGGCAAAAATACCTGGTCAATGTAAGGAGAAAGATTTTATGAACACATCCAAAAAACGATATTAAAATAGAGCTAGATTACTTTGCATGCTTTGGTTGGTCTTTTCTTCATCCTGCTGACTGTCAATGTGGCAATCAGGCTGGATATTGAGCTAACGTTTGAACACTGAGAAATGTGGATTGACTATGGTTAGACTTGGAAGTCCAAGTTTGAATCTCTGACTGACTCATGAAGCCATATATTGACCATGGAAAGTTCAGCTCAGACTGATTTTTTAGGCACAAAAGACAGAGAGCAGAAAAATAAATCTTCCTTTTCAACATAGTCATAATTATTTTTTGAGACACATGTGTGTGTATATATATATATTTACTCTGAATTTAAAGATTTAATCATAGCAGGACCAGAAATATTAAATTACCTGCCTAAGTTCATAGAACTCTATGGAATTGAGAAAATTTCTAGAACCCAAGTTTTTTGGACCATGGCTCATTATCCTTGTTATTTACATGCCATCTGTAATATTCAATGAGGCCTGAGGGGCGGGGCAACACCATGTGTTAGCATAGTTTGTGGAACTTTCAGACAGGAAACCTTGGTCAATTTGCAGGTTGAAATAGCTCCTGGAGAAACCACTGGTAGCTGGGAGACAAATTTACATCAGAAAGCCAGAGTTCCAATTGTTCATCACAAGATAACCTCTATTCTGTAAGCCCATTAAGTGTAGTTTTATGTCTAACTATTATCTCACTATTTCTCATTCATCACAAATGATTACAATTAAATATTTATACATATGTATAGATGGAACATTTTGTGGTGAAAATTTTAGTGTGCTGGTTCAAAGTTCTGGTGCTTTAGGAAATTTGTAACTGCTGTTATTAATACAAATGGTTAATACCATGACACTTTTTTCTAAGGAGAACTGTGTATTTGAGATTTTAGCCATAGAGTAAAATAATGTGAGAACCATAGGTGAATCTTTAGAACCTGGAAATCAATTATTTTTGAAAATATGATGTGAAATCCTAATTTTGTGGAGGAATGATTCCAAGGATTAAAACAAAAATGAATTTACCCTATCTCTCTCTCTCTCTCTCCCTCTCTCCCTCTCTCTCTCTCTCTCTCTCTCTCTCTCTCTCTCTCTCTCTCTGTCTCTCTCTCTCTTCAGGAGTGGAAGTTCATCATTAACTCAATGTCAAAATGCGATAGTCTAATCTCCCCACATACACACTCTATTTTTTTTAAGGAATTTAAATCTCCTGGTGTTGGCAGCCCATTAACAACATTTAATTAATTCAGTCATTTGTTTTAAGAGTACCTAATATTTGAACATTTCTATTTTAAGCAGTGTAAATCATAGATTAATTTTTTAAAGAATTTAGAGTTTTGTGGTAAGAAAAACATGTGCATTAATAATTAAAGACTAATTAGGTGAAGTGAGATAACAAAACAAACTGTTTCAGGTCACCCAAACAAACCCACCTATAAGAAATCAACTGAAATTCAAGAAATTAAACTTATGGAGTCAAACTTTTTAAAAGTTCTTACCTATAAATACCCTTGATATCCTCAAAGTTTCATATATTCATTAGTGGGGAGGACTGTAAATTTCACAAAATTATCCATGGCATGTATGTGATGCTCCAGAAAGGTAGTAGTAAGAGAGAGATGCAGGTGTGGATAAATGAGAGTGAAGAACAGAGGGGTGGGAGGGGAAGGGAAGGGTATGGGGTTAGAAAATGATGGTGGAATGTGATAGACAATATTATCCAAAATACATGTATGAAGACATGAATTGGTGTGAATATACTTTGTGTACAACCAGAGCCATGAAAAATTGTGCTTTATATGTGTAATAGGAATTGTAATGCATTCTGCTGTCATATATAAATTTTAAAAATTAATAAAAAAAAGAAAATGTTGGAAAATTCTTTAGTTGAAAGAACTGATTTGAAGTGAAACTTGAAGATCAATAAACTTCTTTTATCCAATCAAGAAAATTTAAATATAGAAAACTATAAATATACTATAATGTACATATATGTGCTAAATTATGCACTTAAAGAATGTATTTGCTGCCGGTCAGGGTGGAGCATGCCTGTAATCCCAGCAGCTTGGAATGTTGAGGCAGGAGGATCACAAGTTCAAAACCAGCTTCAGCAACAGCAGGTTGCTAAGAAACTCAGTGAGACCTTTTCTCTCAATAAAATACAAATAAGGCTGGGGATGTGGCTTAGTGGTGGAGTGCCCCTGAGTTCAATCTCTGGTACCTCTTCCTGCCCCATAAAAAAGAATTTATTTTCCTTATTTCTTTTGAAGAAAGAAAATAGTATAAGTAAATTTCACTATACTGTGTACCCCTTAAATATGTCTGTGTCTCTCCATTTTTAGAGTAATTAATGCTATAAAATAACATTTATTATTCTCATACCTTGTGTCAGAAGACTTCAAAGATGGATTCCAATATTCTCAGGCTCTGGTAAACATATTTCTTCTCCCAGATGTTCAACCAATACCAATTCAGGAGCTGCTGAGATGAATTTTTGAGAATGTAATTTAGATCCCAAGTCACCTGACCTTAACAGAGGATGCCTAATTTTAAATAGCCTAACCTCATCATAAGTCCTTAAAGAATGGTTCCTGAGAAAGATTCAAAGCCTAAGAGGCTTGATGTGTGGAAGATTTTACATCATTGACTTGGAAGATGGAGCAGGTCAAGTGCATAGAATTTCTCTGACCAAATCCTAAACAGTCTCTAGCTGAGAGTGACATCCCCCGAACCCCAGCTGCATCACCTAATAGGCAACAACAACCACAACAACAACAACAAAAAGAACCCGGATCTCTGATGTAAACCACAAGTACTAAATTATTGTGGCAATTTAAATGAGCCTGGAATAGAAATTCGTCTCTCATTTGACCCTAGCACTGGTCTGAATTCCACTCTTGTGAGCCCTAGCAGAGAATCCAGTCATGCTGTGCCCATACTTCTGACCTATAGAACTGTGGACTAATAAATGTATTCCATTTCATGTTCACAAACTGTGATAATTTGTCATGAAGCAGTATAAAATTAACGCTAATATGCTTTTCACATTTAAACTACATCCATACAGTTTGGTTCAAATGTTCAAGCTCTTAAAAATGACATACTGCTCTGCGATTTTTCTGTGAACATTTGCAATATATGTAGCACCACTTTAATAATTTTACATACCAGGGCTCAGCAACCTTTTTGCATTAAGGCCTACAGAGTAAATATTGAGTCCAAGTCACATGTTTTCTCTTGCAATTATTCAACTTGCTCTTGGGAGGGTGAAAGCAATCATAGATAATAAATTAATGAATTGTTAACCATGTTCCAATAAAACTTAATTTACAAAACTGACAATGGGCCAGATTCAGTCCTAGGCTATGGCTTGCCAATTCCTGATATAAAATATTATATAGCATTCTTCTTTAGCTGTACATTTGTTTTCAGTTTTTCTTTTTCACAAATTATCCTTAAAATTATTCTAACCTATTATGTAAAAGTTCTTGAACTTCTTCAGAACAATGATGTTGACACCATTTGATAATCATAGTATCATAGTACCTGAATTAGTATTCAGTTATGTATGCCCAGCTGTACATGGTGGGACTGGCACACATACATAAATATGATATTTCCAAAGGATTATTCTTGTTGTTCTGTTACATTTTTACTTTTCATTTTCTGTTCTGTTCTATAACTTTGTTTTCTTCTGTATTCATAACTCCAGCATGATCACTAAAACAATTAAACATTTTCACAATTCCCAGTGGCTCAAGAGGAAAAGGCAGGAGGATTGCAAGTTCCAAGCCAGCCTTAGCAACTTACAGGCTCTAAACATCTTATCAAGACCCTATCTCAAAATTAAAAATATAAAAGGGCTGGGTAAATGGCTCCATGGTTAAGAGCCCCTGGGTTCAGTCCCTGGTACCTCCCAATTTTTAAAAAATTATTCCCTGCAGTACATATCAGAAAAGATATTGTAGGGTCAGAGTATGTTCATGACTGGGTATGTTGGTGCACACTTGTAATCTCAGTGACTCAGGAAGTCGAGGCAAGAGGATCACAAGTTAGAGGCCAGCCTTGGCAACTTAGCTAGACCTTGTCTCAAAATACAGAATAAAAGATTGAATATGTAGCTTAATAGTTCAGTGCCCTTGGGGTCAATCCCCAATCCTACTAGGGGCTGGAGGAGAATATGCTCACATTAAGCTTTACCATATGTTAAAAATCCCTCATGAAATTCTAACAACTAATCAAAGTTTGTTTCTCTCTAAAAATTCCATTTATTACTTTTTCATATTAATTTTGAAATAATTTTAGGCTTTTAGAAAAGCTACATAAGAATTGAACATTCTCATTTACCACTTTCTTTCTTTAATGTTCACATCTTACTAACCCGAGTAAAACTTTAAAATCAGGAAAGTATCATTACATAATTCTGATCTCTAAACTATATTCCTTTACTCAAATTCCATTAATATCCCCTTTTATATACCCCTTTCTTCTTCTAGGATACTATTAAGAATTTGTGTTAGCTTTTTGTCACTGTGACCAAAATACCTGATATGAACAACTTTAAGAGGGAAAAATGTATTTTGGCTCATGCTTTCAGGCTGTGATTTGCTGGCTCCATAGCTCTGGGCCTGAGATGAGGTAGAATACGATGACAGAAGGGTGTGGCAGAGGAAAGCTACTCAGCTCATGGAAACCAGGAAGCAGAAAGAGAGAGAGAAAGGGGCCACAGACAAATGATATTCTTCTAAGGCAAGCCCCCAGTGATGTATTTTCTTCAACCTGGTACTACCTCTTACAATTACCACAATCTCTCAGTAGTCCCTTCAGCTAACAATGGATGAATCAGAACTCTCATGGTCCAATTACTTTCCCAAAGCTTCACCTTTGGACATTGCTGCATTAGGAACCCAAACCTTCAACATATGAGTCTTCATATCCAAACCATAACAGGATTCCATATTGTATTTAGTTGCCGATTTTTCTTAGACTCCTCTTATGGAAAAACACTGATCTGCTATTTTATAGAATATCTTTGATTCAGATTTATCTCATGTATTTTCATGACTGGAAGGAGATAACCTATTTACACCATGGAGATGACATGTCCTTCGTGATGCATGGTATCAAAGGATTCATGATGTCAACATGTTATGACTATTGAGGCTAACTTTGGTCATTAAAGTAGTAATTGTCTGGGGTTCTTCATTGTGAAATTACTCTCACCTTGTAGTTAAGTATTTTGAGGGCTATGTTTTGGGATTATGCAAAGTCTGTCTCTCCTCTGGTTTTCACACACTAAATTTTATTATCTCTCACTGGATCCTGTTTGAAACAGTAATCACTACACTGTTTCTCTAGTTATGTTGTTTTCTTTCCCTCTTCCCACGTTAGTCAAATGAAAGAATATGAAAAATGTCTGCTCTTTTATTAGACTTAAGGGATGGCAAGTGAAGTTGAATGTGATTTCTCACTTTTGCTAAGTGTGATGCTTCAGGTATGCTTCGGGTATCCCCCCAAAGCTCCTGTTAATGCAGAGATATTCAAAGGTAAAATGATCAGATTATGAGAGCTGTGACCTAATCATCCATTCTGATTTGAATGAGCTGACTGGGTGGTAACTGTAGGCAGGTGTGGGGGCTGGAGGAGGTAGGTCACTGGGAGTGTGCCCTAGAAGGGACGTAATCCACACCCCCACTCCTTATCCTTCATTTCCCCACCTTGCTATGCGCTGAGAAGCTTTCCTTCACTGGGTGCTTCTCCATAACAAGTTCTCTCACCCTGTCCCAATACAATGGAGTTGGCCATCTATAAATTAAGACCTCTGGAACTGGGAACCTCAAATCAAATTTTCTTTCTCTAAATTGCCTCGTGGACTATTTTGGTCATGGTAACACAAAAACTAACTGAAACACTAGGTATTAGTATTTCAATTTATTTGGTTTATCTCCTACTCATTACTTTATTTCCTAATCAGTAGTTTTTATCCCAATAGTTTTCTGAACCTCTTTATATGTTGCAGATTATAATAATTTGTCTTAGAGATGCAGAATCATTTCTCTTGCATATAGCTTACATTTTAAAATTACTTTTGCTTTCTTTTTTTGTAACATAAAATTTGTTTTATATATGAAAATAGTTAAAATTTTGCTGTACGTTTTACAACTATTTTCATAAATTATTTTTTTATCTGGGTTATAAATTATTCTGTATCTTCTTTTATAACACTTGATTTTCATATAAAAATTCTTTATCCATCCAATATTTATTCTCATATACAGTGTGAAGGGAGGATAAAATTATACTTTTCCATGCTTATTTTTTTTCTATCAGAAATAGTCGTTTAGTTTCATCTCTGAATTGGAAAGCCATTTTTGTCACATATGGGAAATCCATATACATGGACACCTACTGTTGTGCCTGCCACTGTTTTTTCTAAAAGAATCTATTTTTTTCTTTTTAGTTATACATGGCAGTAAAATGCATTTTGACATATCATACATATGTGGAATATGTATGATATTTTTGTGGCTGTACATGATGTGGAGTTACACTAGTTGTGTATTCATATATGAACGTAGGAAAGTTATGTCTGATTCATTGTACTGTCTTTACCATTCCCATTCCTACTCCTTTCTCCACACCCCCTCCTGTTTAATCTGGTGAACATCCGCACCTCCCTCATTGTGAGGCAGTATCCACATATCAGAGAACATTTGGCCTTTTGTTTTTTGGCATTGGCTTATTTCACTTGGCATGATAGTCTTCAGTTCCTTCCATTTACTAACAAATGCCATAATTTCATTCTTCTTTATGGCTGAGTAGTATTCTATTGTGTATATGTACCACATTTTTTTTTTTACCCATTCATCTGCTGAAGGGCACCTGGATTTGTTCCATAGCTTAGCTATTGTGAATTGAGCTGTGATAAACATTGATATTTGCCTGCCACTTTTTCCAGTGCTTTACTTCATTTTCAAGTGTCAATAACATAGTATTTTAAATTATGCAGCTTAATTCCAAGTGTTGATAGCTGAGAAAGTCTTATTTTCTTCCTTTCCCACATTAGAAAGACTCCTTGATCATCTTTGTTATATTTAGAATCAGCTGCTTGATACATGAGAAATATACTAACATTTATTTCTAGTATCTGTCAAACGTATAAACAAATTTGTTAAAATTGAACTTTTCAGATGATGAAGTTTTGCATTTGAACATGGTATAGCTCTTCATTCATGCCATATTATTTTCCCAGAAGGAAGTAGATAATTTCTCTTTTCCTATTTTGTTTTTCAGCACTTGAGATTGAACCTGAGGTTTCACATATGTTAAGCAGGTGCTTTACCTCTTAATTACACCCCCAGCCCTTTTATTTTGAGAAAAGCTCTAACTTTCTCAGGCTGAGCTCAAATTTGCAATCCTCCTGCCTCAGCCTCCCATATAGCTACACCCAGGGCAAACACTCTCAACTTAGATGTATAAAAAAAGCTTTTGTCATATTCTACTGATTGCCACAAGACTTATAGCCTTCTTAGGTAAAAGCACTAACTCTTCACATGAATCTATAGAAGTCGAATGGGTAACTAAAAGCAGGATAAAAGTTTGGCATTTTCCTCCCCATTTTGCACCTGTCTCCTTTGCTCTGAATCATTCCCTCCTGTAGCCATGCTGGATTCTAGGAACAAAAAGCCTGATTGATAAGCATCTTGTGATGAGTCAAAACTGCGCCCTCCCCAGGCAACAGCAGCTTTCTTATTGCACACCAGACCCCATTGACCAATGCTGAGGTTCTGATCAAGCAGGCTGCCATCCAACCAAGACTGCTTGACCATGCTCACTTGCAGTCCTCCTTGTCTGTACAATCTGGGAGCTTTGGTCAGTCCCCCCAGAAGACTGGGTGGAGGTTCCCGGCTCCCTGGCCTTCCAAATACACCTCTACTAACTACAGTTTTCTCTTTCCCTTCACCATTCCCTTGTCTTCGTTTGGCCTATGGGGACAGGTGGCATAACATTGTCCATTGGGAGTCCTGGATCTCGTATCTTCATCCTAGAACTCCAGTAACAAACTAAAAAATTTAAGTGAGAAGTCATGAATTGCTTTATAAAGAGTTTCCAGCTTACAGACCTTTTATCTGGGAATATTGTTTCTTCCCCCTCAGGATTTGGAGCTAAGAGAAAAGGGTGAACTAGAGAGAAAAAAAAGTAAATTCTATTTTCCTTTACTTGTGTCTATAAATTGATATGCAATGAATTCTGGCTTCCATTACTTAAAAAAAAATTAATTGATTGGGGAAAACAATCATTGTGTGAAGTTTGCCATAGGGTATAGCGGGAAGCACTCAATAACTGTGTTGTTGAGAAGAGTCTGCCTGGTCTATTTGTCTCTCTGCTATTAGTAATTGGTCGGATAGCCATGAATGAAAGAACTAGTATATAAACATATTGTGAAAGCGGGATATTTTTCATGAGGGCATGACTTTTAAGAGCAAAAGGCCTATTTGACCTTTGATAAGCTAACATGTTCAGCAAAATAGTAAAGAACAGCATGTCATATGAGCAAATTATAATGGGAACCAATAGAGAAGTACATACAATTTTGAAGAAAAAGGTCAACAGGAACATAAAGTAAATGTATAGGACTTGGGAAATTATCAATTCTGGAGTAGATATGATTGAATATTACTCCTAGAGATGGCTTTGAAGACTGAGTAAGTAGTCCAATGCTTCTTCATATACAAATCAGAAAAATGGGACTCTGAGAAGATAAGTACTTGAAGACCAGAGATAGCTGGACTTTTCAGTCATGTTTTTATTTTTTTCTTCTGATTTTTAATTGTGCAAGGACTGTCATCTTCATCAGCAAGTCTGCTTTTTGCACATTGTAATGTATGGCAATTGTCAAAGACGTGCCTGACCAAACTAGCCATAAAATGAAAGCATTTCCTATGTACTAGAATGTAATTGGGAACTGCTTTATAGGAGGTCCATTTCAGAAACTCAAAATAAGTATGGTGGAAACAGGAAAATCATACGTGGGGTCCAGAGTTCCAAAATGTTAGAGGTGACTAATGTTTTACGTTTCAAGTGGATAAATTGAGTCCCAGAAAAGTTAGAAAAGTTAAAGTTGGATAGGGGAAAAGAGGTTTTGTTTGTTGGTTGGTTTTTGTTTTTGTTTTGTTTTTAAGAGAAAGTGATAGAGATGGAAAGAGAAAGTAGTCAGATGGAAAGAAGAACATTGAAAGACTCCTTGGAGAGGACTAGAGCTTTGCAGTAAAATAACCGGGAGCAGAGATTGGATCGCCAGCTTCAAGCAGACAGAAAGAGCTTAGAAAGTGAAATGGAAATGAAATGAAAGCGGAAATGAAATCAGGTATCAACAAGGAACATGAAGCTCCCTTGGCACAATTCCATCCCTGTGGCTTGGTCCAGAGTTAGTTCCATCTTATGTCACAGTTCCTTAATGATTTGAAGCAGCCCTGATTGCATTTTTAACCTTGGTTATTATTTTCCTTTCTGGAGCATTCATGTATAAGTAAGAAGAACTTACAAGGTACTGAGGAAATGCTTCTAAAATCAATCAGTAAGACATTGTGTTAGTCATTTTATAAATTATATTTGAATTCTGTGTATCTGATCCATACTTTCTGGCATAAGGAAGATGACCTATGAATTTAAATAGAAACTTCATGGGAAAGTACTTGGAGAAGGACAGAAACCTAACCATATATACTGGTAGCTTCTCCTCTTCTAAGCAGGAAGCCATGTGTAATTGTATTTCAGGGTATACAAATATGAAAGACAAACTAGGCAAGTTGCTTTACCTCCAGATGAGATTGGGTATGCTTATCATGAGAACTGTTAGTCTTTTATAGCCAGTGCTCATAAATTTTTAGCTATTTTACTATTATTAGAAATGATTTTATTTGTCTATGCTCCAACCATCAAATGCACAGTAAAGTCACTGAGGACTTCCTATATTACAGTACAACTTAAAATGTATGTTTGTTAAGTAAAGGTGATCAGTGTTATGTTTTATGGAAAGTTCTTGATACTTTGGAATTAAATTTATATTCAACTAGTCAATTATATTAGAATAAATCTGCTTACCCTCTCAATAAACTTTTTAATAGTACTTTTAAAAGAGATTCTATGATATATAGGATACCTTTGGTGAAAGTTTCAGGCAAAAGAATTAGATGCTTAAGGAAAACTACAATTAAAACGCCCTAGAGAGCTGAATTTAACATTTATTAGGTGAGTGTACCAGTCTCAGCAAAATGGAATTTAAGATTGTACCTATAAAAAGCTGTGATAAAAGTAAGAACTCATCCTTAGAACAGGAAGGTAAAGTGGTTCATGGTGTAGCCAGGCAGAAAGACTCAGTATATATTGCTAGTTATGCATGTTCTTTCCTAAGAGACCTTAAAACAAATAATTTGGATCCTCTTGATTTCAGTTTCCTACTGGCTTGTGAGGGTCTAGTCTAAGTATTGTTTGATCTGTCTTATAAGAATCTTCCTGTGTGTTGGAGGAACACTGTGCTATTTTACTCTGTAGTACTAACTCCAGCACATAATCATAATTCTTCCTGTCTTCTCTTCCCTAAGAAGGAATTCCTGGTGTCAGTATAACAAATTTGGGTGTCAGTTCACTCATACCTATGTCAAAAAGAATAATATTCTGTAGTTCTGACAACAGGAGGAAAGAAAAGAATAAGAGGTCAAAATAAGAAATAAGAGATAGAAAAATCTAAATTGCTCATCCTCCTAAATAGGTGAAAATGCTCTTGTGTCCAGCTGTCTCTCACACAAAGAGAACATTAGTTCTTATAAAGAATGGAAGGAGCACAATACTGGGAGCATGGTGTAGGAAAAGGTGCACTCAGAGGTGGCCCTCCCTTAAAGTCAGCCCTAGGGAAAGACATGGGCATCAGCAGGAAGGAGGACACTTTCCTCTGTGACATCAAGGCACTTGCCAGACCTCCTTGGAAAGTGGGTCAAGTCATACTGGACACACTTATCTAGTAAAGTATAGGATGACACAGAGGATATGGAATCCTGGGAAGAGTATAAGGCACTAATGAACTGTACCACAGAGTGTTTCTTTGCACGGCCCAAGCGTACTAGTGATGATAATGAAGCTAGTGATAGTGTTTACACAACATCAAAAAGACAGATGCAAAGTGAAACACCATTCAATCAACTGGATGGAGGAGCTACATAATGCCAAACAGCTGGGTATTTGGAAACATCTAGACATTTGATAGCACAGTTCCTAATTTTTTCTAAATAGATTTCCCTTTAGAGCCAGAGCATATTCTCCACAAGGAAACTGGTTTCTGTCAACACCTTCTTTTTTCTGCCTTTTAAAAAATCCATAATGGGATTAACCAGCACTCTCACCCACTATTTGAAAGATCTGTTTGGAAGAGGCTTTCACTTGTTTCTTAAATAACTCAAGTATATTTTCTAAAAGCAAAGATTTATCATTCTTCATGCAATTTAGTACAATCATATGTCACGGACTCTTAGACAATTATTAAAGGTGTCCAACAGTGGTCGAATAATGGAAACTAAATGTGACTTCTCAAGAAATTGTTAGAAAGATAGCTTCATTTGGATATAATAAGTTTGGTTTCATTTAAAATAAAATATGAAGCCAGGTGCAGTGGTTTTATGCCTGTAATACCGGCAGTTCAGGAAGCTGCAAGTTCAAAGCCAGCCTCAGCAATTTAGCAAGGCCAATAATGAAATAAAACAAGAAGGGTTGGAGATGTGACTCCATGGCCAAGTGTCCTTGGGTTCAATCCCTGGTAAGAATCTATCAATCAATAAAGTAAAATATAACTATGAGCTGCTACCTCAAATAAAATTGAGCTCTGTATTTTCAGAGACAGTCTTGATTATTTCTAATAACTACTTTGACTCCCAATGTGTATTGGACAAATTTCATAAAAGTATATTATGTACTCACTACTTGACCATACATAGAATGAAAGACTCAATGTATTTTGAAACCATACCGGAATAATACTTGTTCTGGAAAAAAAAAAAGGAAGAAATAAAAGAAATGAAAAAAGAAAAGAAAAGAAAAAACAATAATCAATACTTTAATTCCAGAGCATGTGGTTATTGGAACTAAAGGTCCTTACTGACATAGTTAGAAAATGCAGGAGCACTTCTATATATTAGGAATTTAAATTCAATGCACTGCAATGTCTTTTTTTTTCCCTGTGCTTCTCACAATAATTAGTGGTTGACTCTTTGTCTTCAGGCTAATTCAATGCTTATGCTATTAAGATATAGACTGGGTACTACTGTGTGAATACTTCCTGGCTTTAGTCCATTATCCAAACTTTTCCCAGATTTCAATCAAGAATAGGGTCCTTCATTCACTGAAAGAATGTCCTTGAACTTGTGCTTCATGGTGTTCACACACCGTACTCTTCCCTGACCCTCTGACTCTGCAGCCTACAGTGGCCCAACAGCCTGGTTTCCTTGGTGGGCAACCTTGTGCTATGGTTTTATGAAGCAGAGAGCCCCTTCCCCTGGAGTCTAATGGTAGTCTACACCCACCCTGGGCAGCTGTACATGCTCATCTAATAAAAATGGCTTTCACAGATCAACTTTTACTCTAACACTTTCTGTAGGGCCTTAATTTTGGCCACATAATGTAAATTTTTTTGGTTTTCAAGGATTTCTATGCCCAGAATATGACATTCTTACATTTCTCTATTTCTTAGAATGCATTCATAGACTTCTGTTGAATTTAGGACTTCTTCACTTTCTCAGGAAAAATTATCTTCATTGTCCCTCTCATGAAAATGCTTTCCATCAATTTTTAGGTTAAGGTATAATTGACAAAACTGAGATGGCTGAGTCTTAATGGTATAACTTGATATGCTCTTATAAATTTATATACCTGTGTAATTTATATTGCTACCAAGATAACAAATATCCCATCACCTCGGAAGCCCCTTATTAAAGAGAACTCTCCTTCCTGACATCCTTAACAAGAACTGTTCTAAGTTTTCTTCATTGTCAATTAGTTCTGCTTGTCCTAAACTTTATGCAGTTTTTAGAGTGACCTTTTGTCCCCAGCCATTTTCACTGCATTTTTTTCATATATCAATATGCTATTTAATTTTATTGCTGAAAATACACCTTGGTCTGTGTGCTATAATGTATTCATTTCCCTATGAGTGATATGTGAGTCATTTCACTCTTCAGCTATAATATGTAAAGCTGATATAAACAACTGTGTGCAAATCATTAATTTCACAAATGAAGATGGCTGCAACATCACTAGGTGATAAGATATTAAAGAAACACGTATATGTATATGTGGTCTGTTTTTGACAGAAATGTGGTAATGATGGTTATGTGACTCAAGACTGTACTTTCAGCCCATGATGGAAGTTGGCTTCCTTACAGAAACTCAATCATTACAACAAAATCATGTTACTTGTATGTTTTCTGTCTTCTTTCTTCCCTCAACCACCATGCTTTTAATCATGTTTTATATGCATATTTTTATGTGCCAGTTCACAGAATAAATACTTCCCATTTTTTTACTCTTTTTAAATGAAGTGTAAGTTAAATTTATATATTTTGAAAAAGTAAAAAGATGTTTTGTCATTAATAATAATCATCTTTATTTAAGTTCAGCTAAAGTTATCTGGTTTCTGAGTAACTGAAAGAAGAAAATATCATGTTTCTATTTCCATAAGTACAAATCTGATATCTTCTAGCAGCTTCTATGCCAGTCAAATTCCTAAGGAATCACTATTTTCATCAAGATAGACTCTTCACTGAAACTAACATATGCTGCCTGTCTGGAAAAAGAAGTCTTAAAAAGAGAATTGAAATATCAAGTTTGTTATCAGTAGTTATCATATCAGTTCTCTTTCCATTTTAATCTAACTAGTTATTTTATCTGGAAAAATTTACACATTTTTCTTGAAGCCACATTTTCTCACTAGTGAAATGAAAGTTGTATCAGATGTTATCTAATATTTATCCCAGTTATGATACTCTGGGACATCATGACTCTATGGTTCTACATTTTCTCCCTTATTTGGAAGAAATTATCTAACAAAAATAGCTGTTACCATTTTTCTCTTTATTATTATGTACTGTGTTATGTGGTCAAGGGATGCTAACTACCCTCTGAAAGAAAAATTTAATACATGTTGGTGCAAGGCATTAAATACTTATAGCTCTGATAGGGAGATTTTTTCTTGTTAAAATCTGGAACTACTTGATAGAATCATTATGGCCAATGATTTGCAAGATGTTAGCCAAAGCAATGCATAATCAATCAGAGCCTCCTCTATTATGTCCCTGCCTTCCTAGCTGCAATACATGTCAACAAGAAAACCATGCTAGGAAGTGATAATAGTGGTGAAACAATAAATACTCTTTCTGTTTAAATGTTGTTTGACAGGTTGCTGAAGAGTAAAAATGACACCTCCACTTATCCACATGTGCAGGGGATTACATTTTCTTCCCTTATGTTCCTGAATCTTTTTCTCACCAAAGGCTCTATTCCAGTAAGCATCAAAAAAGAGTAAAAGCAAATGAAATGTATCTGATATTTCCTGGAGCCTCAATTATGCTCCAAACTTGAATTAAGATAAGCCCAGATGGTGAACCATAGCTGGATTGGTCTGGTCCACCCTTGTAGCAAAAATTTAAAATCTTGGTAGGGCTGCCCTCAGTGCTACTGATCAAATAGGGAGAATTGTCTTGTGCTAGGAGAAAAATGTATAGTCTCAGATCTGTATAGCCCCAAGCATCCAACGATTCTCCATGATGGTTCATCAAAGCCTCTTTGCAAATGATGTCTCAGTCAGCCCAGAGAGAGGGAGTCCAACAACACAGGAAGAAGGAAAGTGGTGTGAAGACAAGGGCACATTTCTGTATATGAAGTACAGTGGTGAGAATCCTAAAATCCCTCCTCCAGCTTAACTGTTCCCCCCAATTCAGCAGTCCTAAACTTGACAGCAATCCTGTAGAGATTCATTTCATTTTTCCATCACACTGTTCTCCAGTTTGTAGCCTGGGAAACAACTATTTCCCAGTGTTCCTTAGTGATGGTTAAAGTTGCAAAATCTCAGGTCCTGTTGTTAGACGTTGAGTCCAGGGTGAAAGTTGTCAAGAAATCTTTATATGAAAGAAGTTATTTCATATATACTTAATTTTTTGATCTTGAACAATACCAGTATCATCTTCCTTTCTGGCAAAATGCAAATTTTTCTTAAAGATGTTTAAAATCATTTCTCCTACAAATGGAATGACCCAAGTCCTATGAGTCACTGTATCTTCTATTTCTACTTTTATTTGATATTATCTTTATAAATGGTAAAGTTTGTTTTAAGTTATAATCATAATTACAATGCCCTATATCAATAATAG
The DNA here is from genome assembly GCF_045843805.1 of Urocitellus parryii. Lineage (NCBI taxonomy): Eukaryota > Metazoa > Chordata > Mammalia > Rodentia > Sciuridae > Urocitellus > Urocitellus parryii. The sequence continues at coordinate 28,905,402 of NC_135543.1, forward strand.
GAAAAATCATACATATATATATATATGTATATATATATATATATATATATATATATATATATATATATACCTATATATGTATTTGGAACAAAATCTAAATAACTAAAGAGTCTAGACGTATTTATACACACATATTTTACAAATACTCATTGAATATTTTTTTTGGAAGTGGGGGTACCGGGAATTAAACTCAGGGGCACTTGGCCACTGAGCCACATCCCAGCCATATTATGTATTTTATTTAGAGACAGGGTCTCATTGATTTTCTTGGCACCTTACTTTTGCTGAGGCTGAATTTGAACTCTCCATCCTCCTGCCTCAGCCACCCAGGCCACTGGGATTACAGGCATGAACTATGGTGCCCAGCTACTCATTGAATTTTATCCATATATAGAGTCCATATACTAATAGACATAGCAGCAAGGAGAGACTTGAAAGACTCCCATGGGTACCATACACAATCCTTACCTACATTGATACATAAATTAATGTCCCCATAGTAGTCAGGATTAGTTATACTTGCAAGCAGTTGCTCTTCTATGTTTGATGGTTCAATATTATAAGGAGCCCAAAACAGCTAATTTGCAATACAAAAATTCCAATTAATGGGGAGTATTACATTGTTTTCTATAGAAGTCTTATGTATAAAGATCTTTAAACCAGTTGATCCTAAAATCAAATAATGAGGAAACAGTCACTTGTGAAATTTTATAATACTGAGAGGTGCCAATCACATTTCCATTTTATCTTTTACTATCATTGCACTTTAGTACAATACAATGGTTAATGGAAAAAAAGTATGATATATTAGAAAGCTTCTCCTAATTGGCTTTGAAAATAATTCTTGTAGAAGACCTTTGAATGCATACCAGTCCATCTATTTTTTGCATGCTGGAAATCCAGTGAATTATATCAGCATTAGTTAATTGATAAATCTTTTTGCTGACACACATATATCTTGATCAGAACAAAAGCAGTTGGAGATGCCAAGGTAGTGTAGAAGGTATTTGGATAGTACATGGATAGTGTTCTTGGCATGTGTGAATTCAAGGCAAATACATATTTGATACATGTTCAACCCAAGAAATGACAAATCATTATCTAATCCATTATCAGTGGTTCCAAATATAAAATTGTTCTGACATCCAATGACTAGTTTGTCTCCCTGGGTATGATGATACATTGGACAATGATGCTGGCTAGATTCAGAGTGATCTTGCTGGGGATTAATCATTCATGTTTTGAGTCCCTTAAAAAAATTATCTCCTTATTACTTTGATGTTTTTTGGAAGCCAAAAGAACACAGAGATGGCTGTGAAAAATATTTAAAGGGATATATATATATATATATATCCCTTTAAATATATTTGTTCTAATTGGTTATACATAACAGTAGAATACATTTTGACACATTGTACATAAATGGAGAACAACTTCTCCTTCCTCTGGCTGAACATGGTACAGAGTCACACTGGTAGTGTAATCATACAGGTATATAGGATAATAGTGTCTCTTTCATTCCATCCTTCCCATTCCCTCATCTCCTCCTCTCCCCTCTCACACCTCTGCATAATCCAAAATTCCTTCATTCCCTCTTCCTCTATTATGGATCAGCATCCAGTTATCAAAGAAAACATTCAGCCTTTGTTTTTTCAGGATTCATTTATTTAACTTAGCATGGTATTCTCCAGTTCCATCCATTTACCTGCAAATCCATAATTTCATTCTTCCTTAAGGCTAAGTAATATTCCATCATGTATATGTACCACTTTTTCTTTATCTATTCATCTGTTGAAGGACATATAGTCTGGTTCCAGTTTAGCTATTGTGAATTGAGCTGCTATAAACATTGATTTGGCTGCATCACTGCAGCATGCTCATTTTAAGTCCTTTAGGTATGAACCAAGGAGTGGTATATCTGGGTCAAATGGTGGTTCCATTCCAAGTTTTCTGAGGAATCACTGCACTGCTTTCAAAAGTAGTTATATCAATTTTCAGTCTCACAAGCAATGTATGAATGTGCCTTTTTCCCAACATCCTCAGCCATACTTATTATTGCTTGTATTCTTGAAAATTGCCATTCTCACTGGAGTGAGATGAAATCTTAGTTTTGATTTGTATCTCTCTAATCTCTAGAGATGATGAACATTTTTTCATATGTTTGCTGATTATTTGTATTTCTTCTGTGAAGTGTCTGTTCAGTTCCTTTCCCCATTATTGGTAGAGTTATTTGTTTGTTTTTTTTAGTTATTTATATATCTTGGAGATTAGTGCTGTATCTGAGGTGTGTGGGGTAAAGATTTTCTCCCATTCTATAGGTTCTCTTGTCATGTTATTGTTTCCTTTGATGATAAGAAGCTTTTTAGTTTGAGTCCATCTCATTTATTGATTCTTGTTCACTTCTTGCAATTTAGGAGTCCAGAAAAAGCAATCATGAAATTCATTGAATAAAATAAGAGACCCAGAATAGTCAAAGCAGTCCTTAGCAAGAAGAGTGAAGCATGAGGCATCATAATACCAGAACTTAAACTATACTACAGAGAAATAGTAACAAAACAAGCATGGTATTGGCACGAAATAGATATGTAGACCAATAGAACAGAATATAAGACACAGAGACGAACCCACATAAATACATTTATTTCATAGTAGACAAAGGTGCCAAAAACATACATTGGAAAAAAGATAGGCCATTTAGCAAATGGGAAAACTGGAAATCCATATGTAACAAAATGAAATTAAATCCCCATCTCTCATCCAGCATAAAGATCAACTCAAAGTGGATTAAAGACTCAGGCACTAGAACAGACACTCTGTGCCTAATAGAAGGAAAAGCAGGACCTAATCTCCACCATGTTGGTTTAGGAACTGACTTCCTTAACCAGATTCCTATAGGGTTATCTTCTTACCTGATTTTGAGAAACCAGAAAACATTGTATGGATATATATTTCCAAATTCTCTACCACTTCAAAATTTTCAAATCTCTCTCCCACATCTCTTTCATGATCATGTAATCATATTTCAAATGTCTATGTTTTTCATTACTTGATTATGCTGTTAGTCAATGCCAGAAAGTTGATGTGAATCCACCCCAATGGCCATTGCACCTTTACGCAAAGAGGTATTGTTTGTTTAATGGGTTTTCCTTTATCATTGTCTTTCAGGGTTGTATCTGAGTGTGAATATAGTGATGTAGCTATGTCTTCTAGCTATGCCAAGATAGTGTGCAGACCATCCCATAAATTGGACTTGAATTTCTTCTTTCTCAATCAATTGTCATTAGGAGCTTCTGATTAGTCAGTAAACACAGCTTGACAGAGAACTGGCAGGAGAGCAAGGGAGGATGCACTGCAAGAATGATTGATCCCCCCCCCTCCCCGCAACTTACTAGAATATGTGCTTGAGCTCCGTCTCACGTGTCAGAATTTGGAAGATTATATAAGTTGGTGACAAATAGTTTTGAAATGATTATTACATAATTGTTCAAACTATAAATGGATAAAAGACGCATTCAACAAAATGGATGAGTTTTAATGTATCTGAGCACAAAATATTCATCAATATCATTTAAACTGTCACATTGCTATTAATTCCTAGCAATTCTATAATTCTTGAGTTTTGGTGTTATTAAAGAAAAAATAATCACAGTAATCAGAAAAATTATATAATCCTCTCTTTTCTAACTACATACCTGTTTGAGACTGAATTATCTTCATATACTTCCAACAAATCCACCATTGCAACAGATTGAATTAAAAAAAAGCAGATATGAGAAATTTAACTGTTTTTTACTAAGTCATATATTAAAGAGGTTCCCCACATTTTAAGTAATTTCTCTCCACTAATGCACTTATTTTGGGGGAAATTGCAGATATTCTTCATAAAGATACATCACTTAGGCTTTATCATTGATTTATTATTATTTAAAATAAACAACTAAATATTTTTAATTCTCTTATTTCTATTTCCTAATATAGTACATACTAAAAGATATAATGCACATATTCAAAAGCTGTTTAGAGTTTCATTTGTTTAAGTATGTAAAGATCTATTGAGAACAAAAGTGTTGAGAAGAATTTCTCTGAAGAATAGTAGTTATTAGCATATTACATCATTTCTCCAAATTTCTAGAAGTCCCCACTGTGATTCTCTTATTTGAGTCTGTTTACAACATCTGATCCACCAAACCTTGTAAGTACCAGATGGAAGTGATCTTTTAACTGCATCCTGGACAGATGAAGAAAGGCTTATTTTTATCTTTATCTTACTCAAAGATATTTGGAACCTTTAATAAATGGCTAAAGAAGAAAACCAAATGATTCCCATATGACCCCTATAATTCAGAGTTCTACCAAAGATTTGGCTCTTCTTGCTAATAGTGGTTACAAGGTGCTCTATATTTTTAAAATTTTGTATTTATTTATTTGCTTCTAAAGGGTGTCTCCCAACAGGCCATAGATGGATGATTTGTAAGTTTCATCAAAGATGGCAGACCTCTGAATTTTTATGGGGTTTTGTCTCCTGACCTTTGGTGGTTAAAAAAAAAAAAAAGTAAGTTTCCAGTACACGATATTTCTTGTTACTTTCTGCTTACTAGGATTGTTCAGCTTGAGAAAAATCAATGTAATACACCCCTGTATCCTCAGGGATATGAGAGAATCAAATTTCTCGAGACTAATTACAAGACAGAGTTGAAATAATCATGTTATGAGAGAATGAAGTTGTACTGTTGGCCAAGTCAAGTGAGAGAAAGCTGCTGGATTCTGCCCATTAGTATCCAGGAAAACACACTCAAAATATCAGTAGCTACATATCAACTGTCAGTGACTGGGCTGGCTTAGTTGTTCTAATAAGGAGATGGCATGTGGATCAGCTGTAGATGATCATTATTTTATAATGACCATGGTTATTCTCCAAGATAAGTCTATTTTCTGCAGTTCACATTGGCAATGTGAAAGGGATATGATAGGCATAAACACTCTGTCTTTTAAGCAATTAATAATGGAGTAGATCTTTCAGAGGGTCCCATGTAGTAGTACATTTATTTTATCATTTTCATGAGAATAGAGGGCTCCTGAGTCTTTCAGTTGTCTTTTTCAAAGCTTTAACCTAGTAGGCAAATAAATAAATAAATAGATAGATAGATAGATAGATAAATAAATAAGAATGGATTTGGTGACTTGCTGAGCACATCGACTTAACTGTATATATATGAATGATCTGGAGAATAATTATACGATAGTTTGACTTTGAATTGAGCTTAAGCCAAAACTCAATTCAACACATTTTCCCCCTGACCAGTGACCATTGGGGCTTTTAGGATCCCCACAGATTAACAGTGACTCAGATTCCAGATTCAATTATTACAGAAATTTTTGGATACTTCATTTTACTCAGTGTACAGTCACTCTGTGGTGCCTGCAACAGCCATCATGTAAATGTAATCACTTTGGAAAGACCATGGAAGAAAATTTGAGCAATTCTCGTAAATTATTGCAGACATCATCTTCAAGCCTTTTCAGCATCTTTTTTTTTTTTTTTTAAGAGCAATGGGTATTTACTCTTTAAGGTATAGACATGGGTAGAGAGGAATTGGTTGAGGAACCAGTTCAGATTAGAGAAAGCAGGATGCCAGCGTCAGGGACCTTATGACCAGTGAGACACTGTGGAAGCTCTCTGTGTGGAAACATTCTGATTACCTTTCCCCTTGACAGATAGGCGCTATTGCCTTCCGCCTCCCAGGTACTCCATCATCTCCCCTACATTCAGTAAGCCTATCTCCATGTCAGATTCTTTCACTTTCTTTTCCATCCTGCACAGAATAAATAAGTACTTTCTCATGGATTCTAGGACTGTTCTTGACAGTTTATTTCTCCATGAGTTTGCGGTGAGAATCCTACAAGATGCTTCCAAAGAAAGGAGTTATGGTGTGTAAACTGATTCCATGTTGAGAATTCTTCTTAGTCTCCCCATCTTAAATATTTGGACTCCTTATTATATCAGGGAATTTCTGGCTTTTCAACTTCAATAAGTTTGAACCACTTTTTAAATGTAGGTTTTAGTTAATAAATAGACCATATAATTAGAACTATTTCTAGTTCTTAAATTTCACTGATAAATAGTAATTTACCCACACCAATTAATTCAACATGATGTGAGGTGATGTTTATATAGTATCATCATATATACATATATGGATATATATATTCCACATATTTTTGCCAATATGAATCACTATTACAAATTACAAACTGGTTATGGTTTTATTATCTAAGTTTTATTATCTTTTAATTAACCTCTGAGCTAACTGTAATCTATATGGTGAAAGTAAGAACCATATTGGATCTAGGACATGAGATTGTTTTAGCACCTCCAAGTAAAGAATGACTATAAGAGAAAGATTGCTTCTTCTAGTAAAATACATAAGTTTTGATGTTTGAGTACTTGTCATTGTACCAATCTCTCTAAATTTTACCATGTTGATTCTAGAGTTCCTGTTCTGATCCAAGATTCCAATTTTTAGCAAGACTGATGAAGCCAAGTTACACTTTAATGCCACAATACACAGGCTTGCTTGGTCTAAGAATAGTTTTTGGACGTGTCAATGCTGTCATTATAAAATGTAGAATATTCTTTTGAAGAAATCTTGTAAACTTCATCTTTTACTAATGATAGTAAGAATTTGATACCTATATCTTATTATTTTCTATGTTAATGTCCCCTGTGCAATTATAATTAACTTAGCTATACATATCCTTTGGACTCTTTGAAAACATCAATCAGTGCTATATCCCATTATCAACACCTTCATCATCACCTTTGACTGGGAACCCTGTCTTTCCAAAGGCACTTTATGCCTGATTACAAAGGATAATTTAAATTCCTGTTTTGTCTGGGTAAAACCAGTTCACTTATTTTTATAGTAACTGATTTTTCATGCCTTCAAATCAGAAAATCAATCCCAAAAGCACAACCTGAAGCTTTGGACATACTTTTTTGGTTATTCACAGGTACATTTTGTACCAACAATATATTAAAATATATTGTGTATATTTTATTTTATTTTATTTTATTTTTATTGGTTGTTCAAAACATTACAAAGCTCTTGACATATCATGTTTCATACATTAGATTCAAGTTGGTTATGAACTCCCATTTTTACCCCAAATACAGATTGCAGAATCACATCTGTTACAGTCCACATTTTTACATAATGCCCTATTAGTAATTGTTGTATTCTGCTATCTTTCCTATCCTCTACTATCCCCCCTCCCCTTCCCTCCCATCTTATCTCTCTACCCCATCTACTGTATTTCATTTCTATCCTTGTTTATTTTCCTGTTCCCCTCACAGCCTCTTATGTGTAATTTTGTATAACAATGAGGGACTCCCTCCATTACCATGCAATTTCCCTTTTCTCTCCCTTTCCCTCCCACCTAGTGTATCTGTTTAATGTTGATCTTTTCTTCCTGCTCTTCCTCCCTGCTCTGTTCTTAGTTGTTCTCATTATATCAAAGAAGACATTTGGTATTTGTTTTTTAGGGATTGGCTGGCTTCACTAAGCATAATCTGCTCTAGTGCCATCCATTTCCCTGCAAATTTCATGATTTTGTCATTTTTTAGTGGTATATTTTAATTAGAAACGTGTTAAAAAAGGGAATGAGGTGCTTATATTATTCCAAATGATGGAGGAATGAAATCTAGATAGGGCATCCAAGAATACATTGCAAGATAAAACAGAATTGGTGGGATTACTAGATCTGCCATAACCAGAAAGGTTGGTTGTCTTCAAGATCACAGTGCATTGGCTAGACTCAGGAAAGTGCCACCAGCAAATCATGGCTCCCAAATCATATTGCACCTCCTATGTCTGTACTAGCAAACAATATACACCCCATGCTCTGCCTTTTGTTACATGTAAAGCCAGTAAGGAGACACTGGCATTCTACATTAATGCTACTACAAAGAAACTCAACACCTCCATGGCTTGGCTTTGCAGCAGGAAAGTATAATGAGCGTTTGTGTGAACTTCACCTTACTTTTGTATTCCAAAATTAAGCAGGCACCACTGATTAGTTGAATTTAAATTAGGTGTACAAGCTGTGTCACAAAAGCAGTCTGGGAAGTAGAGTTTATAGACTTATAACTTCTGAACCTCAGTGGCACAAAAGTCAGGATAGAATGGATGTTCTGGACCAATCTATTATATCCACCATTCCCCTGGATCAAAAGAATGATAATGATAAAGCAATAATTAAGAGAACTTTTTTATTTAAAATCCCTCTCTAAGTGGGCCTTTTCCTTCAAGGTATCAGGTTATTCTTGAAGCTGGATTGAATAGTCTACCAACGAAACGATGAACTGAAGAGATAAGCAACAATCAAAATATTTTTAAAAACACTGCTGATAATTCATCAAGTGTACAAATACTTTAAAACACCCTTCATCTTATTAATACAGAGTATTTTTTGACTGAAATATTTAAGTAATTAAGCAAAATTAAGGCATAATTTATCTGATTTATGATTGCCACAGTTACATGCTGTGTATCAGTGATACCTGTCTTACTTTCTGTAGTTTACGGAGGCCTATATCAATGTGAAATCCAAGTTTTTGTATTAATTCATAGAATTGATGAAATGTCATTAAGAGCAGTTTGTAAGTTAAAAATACGAGCTAAATATATGTCTAAGAATATTCTAGTGAGAAAATATAAGCACATATAATGTTTATTCTCAGGTTCAATTTCACTTCAGGGAACCTCTTTGCAAATCCCTTTAAAGTGCTGAGTTAAAGGAAGAAGCAGAGCTTCTTAGGAGCCTGAAATCGGCTAAATTTAGATATGTAAATGAATCCGCAGGGCTTGCTTACACTCCATAGGCAGTCTGTACAAACTCTCTCTCTCTCTGTGTCTCTCTTTCCTCCTTCTTACTCCACCCCTAATTAAAAGAGCAGTTCAGTTACAGGGTCAAATTCCCCATGCTGACCTAGCTTGGCAGCTGCTTTGAGAAGGGTAGAAGTCTGTACACCACAGAGAAGTGGCAATTAGTTCCCCTGTAATTAAGGAGTGAATGGTACCAGCAAATGGATGTGGGCCATTTTCAGGCTGCTGAGTGGGAAAACATGGAATGGATTAAGGAGAATTTCCTAAGCACAGTTTATCCTAGAAATGGGTTCACCAATTCTCTGAGAAATGGCATACAGTCTTGGGATGAAGCCCAAACAAAATTACTGCAATTCAGTTAGATTGGAAAGTGGAGAAGCTTACAGAAACCTACTCAAGAAGAGAGGCCCTTGGAATAAATTGGTGCCATTTATAATGAGGTAAAAAGCTCTCTTGGCCACCCAGAGCATAACTATAATGTGTTATCATGTCTTATTTTGGAATAAAACTCTGTTGGATATTGTTTGATTATAGAAATATAAGCAAGATTTTTGTTTTTTAGTTTTATTTCTAATATTTAGGTGCTTAAATGGTAAGGCAAATTTTTTTTCCCTTGCAGGCAACAGAAAGTCAGTATATATTCCTAAATAATGGTGAATACTGCCAGAATAAATATCAAAAAAATTCATAAATGTCATCAAATGACTATCAGGAACACAAGTAGCTTCGTGATATGTCTGTAATTTAGTGTGTTCTGGATTTTACCCCTATTCTTTTCTATTTTTTTTATTCTAACGTGTTAGGTATGACAGCAGAATGCATTAAAATTCATATTATGCATATAGAACACAATTTTTATATCTCTGGTTGTACACAAAGTAGAGTCACACCATTCGTGTCTTTATACATGTACTTACGGTAATGATGTCCATCTCATCTCACCATCTTTCATATCCCCATTTCCCCTCCTTTCCCCTCTCTCCCCTTTGCTCTATCTAGACTAGAGTTCGTCTCACCTTCCCATGCTCCCCTCCAACCCATTGTCAATCAGCATCCTGATATCAGAGAAAACATTCAGCATTTGGCTTTTAGGGATTGGCTGACTTCACTTAGCATTATATTCTCCAACTCTATCCATTTACCAGCAAAGGCCATGATTTTATTCTCTTTTAATGCTGAATAGTATTCCATTGTGTATATATGCCATTCTTTCTTTATCCACTCATCAACTGAAGGGCATCTGAGTTGGTTCCAGAGTTTAGCTATTGTGTATTGTGCTGCTACGAACATTGATGTCGCTGTGTCCCTATAGTTTGCTGGGTTTTAGCCCTTTGGGAATCTGGGTCAAATGGTGGTTCCATTCTCAGTTTTCCAAAGAATCTCTATACTGCTTTCCAGATTGGCTGCACCCATTTGCAATCCCACCAGCAATGTATGAGTGTGCCTTTATCCCCACATCCTCACCAACACTTACTGTTGTTTCTATCCCTATTTTTTCCCTATGTTGTACTCTTTTCTCTCTTCTGATCAGCTAACTCTGCTAACTCAGTATTTTTGTTCCATCATAACTTTTGTCTTCATAGGTCTTCCATCTTGCCAGGATCTCAACTCTAACACACAGCATCAATTCATTGTTTTTTACCTCAACCAATTGGTTTCTTCACCTGCATCTTCATAAGAAAAAAAATGTGAAGATCAGCTAATTTGAAGGTCAGCCCATCCTAATTACATATAATTGGCTTGCTTCAATCTTTCTATTAACACTATTTTAAAATTTTATTTCAGAAAACTAACTCTATTTGTTAGTATACTAAAAGTTTCTCAACTCACAAAAAGGATATATATATATATATATATAGAGAGAGAGAGAGAGAGAGAGAGAGATTTCTATTGTGAGCCTTATTCCACTGAGAATTATATTTTCTTGCTCCTCACATTAATCTTTCTTTCTTTTTTTAAACCATAAATTGTACAACACAGGGTCGCTTAACCACATTCCCAGCTCTTTTATTTATTTATTTATTTTTTTAATTTTGAGACAGGGTCTTGCTAAGTTGCTTAGGGCCTCATTAATTTTCTGAGGCTGACTTTGAACTTGAGATCCTCCTGCTTCAGCTTCCAGAGCCAATGGGATTACATGTGTGCACCACCACACACTTGGTACATGAATTTTTCTGGATTACAGATAGGGAAACATTTAGGTCTTCCCTCATATCACTGTTGCTTGAAGAATGTGGTGGTCTTAGGCCAATTGTTTGTACATTTGTACTGGTCCCCATACAGTAGTGCTGTTTAACATGCCATCTCCGTATCTAGCACTTGCCAAGGAAAGATATTAGACTCTTTCTCAGGGCCATTCCTTTTTCAATTTTCCATCTTCCCCTTTGTTTACTTTTTGGACAGATGACTAGATGGCTATCTGTTTGGGTTCATTCTGTGGTCAGAAAGTTATCTATTTTGTTCTTTTTTAATTCTATACCTTAATTTTTAAAACAATTTATAAAATACACATATTTTTGTATTACATTTAAAAACCCAGTTGATCTATGTTTTTAAAATGTTTACTGTATAATGTTTGAGTAGATATGTCCCAATCAGAAAAAGAAGGTCAAGGGTCCAAATAGTACATACATGAATTCCTGCAAGTATGATGTTATGAATTTAGGAAATCCACTATTGCTCTAATATTACCTGACAGTTGTCTCCAACTTTTCTGTTTTCTGACTGGAAGTGCAGTCCACATCACCCCTAATTCTGGTTAGCTTCTCTGGGCTTCTGTTGAGTTCATATGGAAATCAAACTAGACACCAATAAAACACTAGAAAAGACCTCATATTCATTCTAATCCCTCTAACTCTTCTTTTTGAGGAAATTCTTTTTGAATTTTAAGGTTTACGGAGTGTACATCTATTTTACTACATTCTCAACATCAAAACACACAGTTGAGAAAACCATGGCAGGGTCCTTGATATCTCAATTTGACTGAAAGTTACTCTGTCATTCAGCTCGGAAGGAGGGTCTCTTTTGGACCCACTTCCAAAATTGAAAAGAGAAAGTTTATTTTTCTTAAAAATAACTTCAGCCACTATTCAACCTTCAGAGAAAGTTTGAAAAGGCCTCAGTCATCTTGCTGCTTTGGGAATTTCTCCATTAAGGAAGCTTTCATTCTAACTGTGCCAGACTGATGTTGTTCTTATAATTTAGAGGAAACTGAGGCAAAAGCCTTTTTAATGGGGGTGACTGTTTCCAAGAAGAACTTTTTAAGCTATCACTGGTTCAGTGACTCTGGATACTCTTGGTTCCTGGCAGTCATGGGTCAACCTTACAGACTTCTCTCATTCCCAGTCCTTCAAATGGATATAACAAATGCTGAAACAATATGTACTAGGTTATAAGCACAAAGAGAGAAGAGCATGGATGTCAATTTTCTAATCGCAGACATGTCACACATGAAAAAGAATTTTCTTATTTAACAGCTGTGTCAACTTAATTACATTATAATGAAATTACTTTAACTCCTCTGCCACCAAATATGTAGTGTCCACTTCTTCTATTCTCTGACACTAACTGGTTGTTCAGAAATGCAATGCAATATTACCGCTGTCTACCTATAGTTAGAACCAGAGAGCACCAGTTAAAGAACTAGGCAGACAAGGTAGCCCACATTTCAGATGCCCATTGCAAATCCCAGGTCACCTGCACTTCTTACTGACAGGCTTTAAGTCAAGGGATTCCCCCACCTCTTCTTCAGGCTTTGGAGATTTTGATGCTGGAGGGGGCAAAAGGACAGATAGTCAGTATAGATAATGAATGATTGGGTCAGGAAGATGGGGGCTGATTTAAAAGGAAACAAAATGCTAATACCTCCAGAATACCTCCAGAGGTCCCCCTCCCCTCACCTGTCACCAAAGTTACCAGTCTCCAGGGAATTGTTCCTCTTAAAAAGGAGTTGCAAATGAATGTCCTCTGGGTGGCTTTCTTCCTGTCTGTACCCCTGGAAGGCTCTTTTCCCACCTTTTTGCTCCATAGTTTAGATAAAGGCAGGAGGAGACATGAGAAGAAAGGATAAAAAGTGCAGTAAATCCCCACTCCCTTGATCACCAGCTTTAGACCCCCTCCTCTGCAGAGGAGACTCTCTCTGAGTCTCTCTTTTCTATCCTTTAAATAAAATTTGTTGCTCTCGTCTTGGTATTTCTCAGGTGTTCAATCTTCAACACCAGGGGAACGGGGACGACATCCTGATTCTTATTGCCAGTATCATCTCTTGTATCAATTTGAAAGAACAGCTTACAGATCTCAGAAAGGTACTTTCCTAAAGTTTACTAATGTACTATAAAATGATGCACAAGAATTACCAGATGAATAGGTTCCTAGGGCATGGTCCAGATGGGTGGACATGAGCTGTACCACTCTCCTAGCATGTGAATGTGACCAACAACCTGTAAGTTCTCGGAAACCATTAGTTTGGATATATGTAAGTTTCATTACACAGGCAGGAATAACAAAATCATTGCCACTCATGATACTCATGATTAAACTCAATCTTCCGTCTTCCCAGGGGTTCAGAGGAAAGGGACCATAGTTCCCAATTCTCTATTATGACTTGATTCTTATAGAGTCCAGTTCCCATTCTTAAACAATCTAGAAGCTTCTCAGCCAAGTGTCATTTTATTAGTATAATAAAGACATTCATCAATCAGGAGTTTACAAGGGTTTTAGGAGCTCTACACAAAGAATATGGCAAAGGACCAATTTTTAAAAAATATTTCAGTAGATATTTTGACAATATGGATGAATAAATGTATTTGAAATATTGAATAAATATGTACTGAAAATGAAACATAGGAAATATAAATAATCCCACATATTAAAGTGGCAACACTAGCAACTCTCATGGATTACATTAGCTAAGTCTGAAAGACAATTATGTAAGTTTGAGAATTTCTTATTAACTTTTGGAAGTGGGTGGTAAGTGGCCAAACAGATGATAGGATTCAGTGATAGCAAAGACATATGCAGATGCATAGATACATATACATATACACACATACACGTGTACATACACATAGCCATATAGACATGCACATTATCTTGTCTACAGAGGTGTATCATCTTATATATAAACCAGAAGTCTCTGGTTCTTTTAATACCACCACTTGTTTGGAATAAGGACTGAAGGGACCTTTTTATATTATTATAAAGAGAACAATTTTGTTCTTTGGTTTAAAAATAGGAAACAGATTTTGACCAAAGTTATAGGATTTTTTTCCTAATTATTATGTAGCATTCTCATAATGCTCTACAAAACTTAAAAGAAATAAATATGCAAGCAAGCTAACAAACGAATACATTCAAAAACACTTCTAAAAAAAGAAAATGATCCTACACCTCACAAATTTTACTAGCAAGCTACATTAAGTCAGGGACTGAGATGTTTAGTTGTTTGGTGAGTTTATTATTGTATATCCCAGTGCTTTGATCAGTGGTAGCATATTGTAAGCATTCAATAAATATTTGTCAAAAGAATATATCTGCCAAAAACAAATTCTTCATGATTCTTTCCCATAAAATTTATGGCCAATAAATGGAATACATATGGTTGAAGACATCTGCATCAGCTTTCCCCATTAGAAAAAATACATATATTTCTCAGTCCAGGGTAAGTAAATAATGAGTGCCTTTGAGCCAGAACCCTGACCATCCTCTGAAAATTCAGGCAGAATAATTGGCCAGTTTGAGGTCATGGTATGAAATATGAAATTACAAAGACATTTTTCTATCAGGATGCTCCTTCTAACTCTGGGGAAGAACACTATGGCTCTGAGCAATTAAAAGTTAAGAGGAAACAAAAACAGGTATAGGAAATAAAAATATAAGTCCCATAGCTAATGAGCAGTACAAGGATTATAGTGTCAAATTGTATGGAGTATCCAATGTTCGAATATGCTAAGGAGTCTTGTCAACTAATCAACTTTAAAAATCTCACTAGCATGGCCATTTAAAAGTTGTTACCACATTGATGCAAAAAGAAAGAAACAAAAAGGAAGAAAATGGACACAAATATGACAAAGAAAAAGAGTTCCGACAGATTGCTTGGATGACTGGTGTCCAGATAAGAGTTGAAAACCTGAATCACTGAAGCTCTTTGAATAGAAGGTGTCAGTTCCAGCACCTAGGACAGCACCTGCCCTGAAGCAAAAGTTACAGGAGAGGATGGACTTCCCTGGTATGATTCTGCTGTATCCTCAGGGTCTTGAATAGCCTCTGCCTCAAATGCAGTGCTGAGGGAATATCTGTTAATAGAGGAAAAATTATTAATAACAAAGATCATAAATAAGATGGACTCTAGGATTACATCTCCTGGAATTAGCCCACATTTTAATACCATGACATCTGCCTGTACCTAAAAATAGGTCTTTCAATGCTTCCCAATATGCTACAGTATGAAAGTACTTTCTTCCATTGATCACTATCTTTTCCATGTCAATTTCATTTAGAATGAATATACCCCTGAAAGAAGTAAAAAGATAAGTTGTTACCACATCAATGCAAAGCAGGATGGTTGAAATTCTTCTTTTAGGACAAGTAGGCTAGGTAGTATGAGTTCCTTTGGGCCAGTGTCTCCACATTTCTCATGTCTACCAAAAAAGTTATAGAAAAGAGATTTTTTTTTTTTTTTCCATGAATCATATTTGAAGAGTGACATTGAATATTCCATGCCAGTGGTCGAGCCTCATTAGGATAGGGTAAAGAGACAGCTGTTTCAAGCAAGCTGCAGAAAGTAATTAAGTGAGAGACAGTAGGAGAAAAATTCTTTTTAATCTTTAACTTTGGAGTATCCAATGTTCTAATATGCTAAGTAGTCTTGTCAACTTTAAAAATCCCACTAGCATGGCCACTTAAAATGGAGCTTTTCATTAAACTCTGTTCCAAAAAAATTCTAGGGCATCACATCACATCTGTCTTCTTTCTCACATCACATCTGTCTTATATCTGAGTCTGAGATCAGAGTCATCTATTCCTGGTAATCTTCCCTCTCAAATCTTAAAATTGACCAAGTAATTTAACAAACATTTTGTTATCAGCTGAAATTGGTTGAAACAGCTTTCTGTCCTTAATGAAATTCCTATTCTATTTCTCTGAGGTCTGTCCCAAGAAGAGGCCTCACCACCCTTGTAATACAGGAATCAGCTCCCTACTTAGGACCTATGTGGTGAAGATTATGCATTAGCACAATGAAGTGAAAACAAAACAAAAAACAAAATAAAATTGTCCCAGACTACCTTTATCATCATTCTAACCTCACTTGGATCATGCTCTTCCTATTTGATGGAGGTCTTCTGACATGCACACAGGATGCATGCTGGAGATTGTCAGGGGTGGATTTTACTAACAATCTCCCTCTGGTAAAAAAATTTGGCCACCTTGATCCATTTTTACCACTCAAGTCTAGTTAACCTTTAAGATAAATAACCTGGGATTAAAGTATTCACCAAGACATTGGATATTTAATGATAAAGAAGAAAATCCTGGGAAATCATGATTGACCACCTTAATCCCAGGAGGAACTACTCACCTCCCATATTGATCTGCAATGTGTTTATTTCTTGCCAAATTCCTTTCTGTGACAGTCACACACATTTCACCTGAAGACCCATTAATAACCCTTCAGGCCTCCTCTGATCCTCACCTCTTCTGGAAAACCTCCTTGTACTTCCCCTAGACTGAATTGTGTGCCTGCTCCACTAGTTTATGTCATTACTCTTTCATAGTGTTCATCTTTGTTTCCTTTTATATCTGTCAACACCCTTTGGTGACTTGTGGGCAGGCAATGCATCATGTTTACTACTGTAGCCCCACATAAATTTCAAAACAGAGAAAGGCATCAGTGATGACTAATTATTACTTAAAAAGAAAACAAAGTCCTCTTAGACAATACAGGAGAGAATAAGCTATAATCACAGAGATCCAATAGTGAAGCAGGCTCAAAGGAGAAATGGTAAATATCATGTTGCTGGAGAAATTCAAGCTCCATCAAGGTAATTTTACATGTAATTCCTACTCTAGATAAATTCTCTAGGTAATTGAACTCCAAATTCCCTTTTCACTGAAGTCATCTGATATGATAACCAATGCTTCCTCAATGAATAGCATCAGAGTTATCTAAACTTCAAAACTCTGATGCTGTCGGTATGGAATCAGACAGAATTTTCTGTAATTCATAAGCAACCCAAGAGATTCTGGTACATCACTAATTTTCTTAAAGTCTACTAATGCTTATTACATTGGTACGGTAGAGTTATACGGTGTGTTGATTGTAAAAATAAAAAGGGATACATTCCCCTAGAAATGTAGTCCAGATAAATGATCTGGGAACCTTCTCATAAGGTACTGTATATTTAAGCTTTCACTTCCCTGGGTATTAATAAAACCATCATTGATCCCATGCAAAGCCCTTCAGCTCTGGTTTATTTCCCAGATTCATGAATCTAGAGCAGTTTCCAATCCTAGCTGTATATTAGAATTACCTTGGGAGCTTTAAAATATATGGATGTCTGACTTTTTCCTACATGATTCTGCTGTAATTGGTTGGGAGATGATCTTTCTCGTTAATTCTACATTTCAGTCTGAGATGAAAACTACCCTAGGAGAAATAAGGGCTAATCTGAGATTTGAAATATCAGTAGTAGTTGGTCATATGAAGAGTGTGGGTACAAACTGGTACATACATATGTTGTGTATGTGAAGTGTATGCTGGCAGAAAAATGTGGTTAGGTAGAATTAAGAATGAAAATCCAGGCAAAGCTGTTCACTTGGGGAAAGTTCTAATGAGGTTTTGCAATGGGCAAATGGTTATGATTGAAGTAAGTTGCAGATAATGTGTGCAAAAGTGCTTTGTAAAATGGAAGACATGTTTTTCTTTTTTAAAAAAGAAAAACTTGTAGTTAATTTAATTTGACTAAATGTTGAATCCTTTATGATGTCATTTGCAACCTAAGGAAATTAGAGCTAGTAAGATATCAACAATTCACACATGGGTCATTTTTTATGCTAAACTCTGGTTATTGTATTTTATTTTTTTCTTCTAACAAAAACAGATCTACAACCAGACCCTAATTATTTTTAATCCCATTTGGTGGAAAATTTACTTAAATGTGTGGTTCTATGTTCTTGCCTCATTAATTCCTATCTGATGAAACATCACTAAATCTTCCTTGAATAAATGAGTAAGTTTGTGATCCCTCAAGGACATCAATTAACAGTATGTAGGAAATTCAAGTGTGTCCTGACCCCAGGACATGCCAGCAAGTGGCTTTTTCTAAGAGAAATTGCTAACATCAGTTCACTTTATTGTAATTGACCTCTTTCTCTTTAAAGGAACATTGTAAGGGTAGAGGAATTGAATATTTAATTGAGTTCAGTTGTGTTCCAATTCTCTGCAGTTTCCTTGCACCTAGTAAGTGAAAGTGACTTGCAATGTTCTTTTTGGAGAAACCCTTTGTTTTGAATGACCTGTCCCATGGGGTCACAACATCATGAGATATTGAAAGCATCTCTGCCATGGTCCACTTCACCTGATGGAAAAACACCAGTTCTGCTGACAGTCGCCCAAAAGAGCTTGGAAGAGGATTTCTGGAGTCTGCTACCAGATGTCACTGAACATTGAATGTATATTTTCACAGGCCAGCTTAGAGATGGTCAACACCTGCATGTAAATCTGATAGAGATCCTGAGAGCTTTATAGCTATGCCTTGCTTGGATTCCTGATATACATAAAACTTGAAATAATAAATGTCTTTGATTTAATCCGTACAATTTTGAGTGAATACTACTGATGTGCTCCCAATAGATAATTACTTCACTCAGTCTCCCCAACTCTAGGGACTACCAGTTTCAGCCCTTCTTGCACCTGGAGATGAGCACCACCCAGAATGTATACTCTAAAAGCTCTTTTCCTTCCGCTCAGCCCTACCCCATCCCAGGCTCAGCACCAGATTACCATCACCCTCAGCTTGAACCACAGTGCTTCCCAGTTCACCCAGGAGGGATTCACGATTATTTATGACCCATGTAAATGATTCCATTTAATTAAAAAAATTGAAATGCATATTAGTGTACCCATTTTATAGACATGTGTATTGTATTCCAGAACAAATACAAATTTGTACAAATAAAAAGTATAAAATAAGGCAGAGCATGGTGACCATTGCTGTAATCCCAGTGGCTAGCGAGGTGGAGGCAGGAGGATTACAATTTCGAAGCCAGCCTCAGCAATTTAGCAAGGCACTAAGCAATTTAATGAGACCTTGTCTTAAAAAAATACAAAATAGGACTGGGGATGTATCTCAGTGGTGGAGCGCCCCTGAGTTCAAACCCTGGTACCCATTCAAAAACAGTATAAGATAAAAGTGTAGAATTTTTGACTCCAGGTTCAATATACAGTGTATTATACTGAATCACTATAGATAAATAAGCTATTTCAAACTACTTGACAACAAGATTTGAAAAATATCAGGCCATCTGTGCTAAGTGTCAAGAGAGTTAATGCACTCTATGTAATGACAATAAAATATTATACTAATGTAAGACATTGCTATTAATATACATGAATGTATATAAATATATGTGTGTATAACTTTTTTTCTGCTTGAATTTTGTGGAAAATGCATGCAGTTATATTTCAATTAAAATAGATTCTAATTCTTTAAGTGTACACATAACTTATTCTGTGTGCATTTGGATAACTTAAATTGAATATATATATGTATATATATACATATATATATATATAAAGCTTATTTTGAATATATATATGTGTGTATATATATGCATATATATGTATATATATGTATATATGTATGTATATATATATATATATATATATATATATATATATAAATCAAATATAATATGTTTTTCCTTTCTGGCTTTTGTTACTGAAATTGTCAATTTTTATTTTAATCTTATATGGTAAAGATGAAACAGAAAGGGAATATTAACATCATGATAAATATAGTTCATAATGAATTCTTTCTCTTTACTGAATATATTAAGGAGCAGGGAAAAGAGAGATTTTTAACATAAACCATCCTAGATCTTTAAATTTGTATGTAAAACTGGCACTAGTTCATCACTGCTTTTGCTGAGAAAAAAAAAAAAATCAAAGTCACCCAGGAGGGTTTTCCCCCCCTCTTCCTTTAATAATGGATACTTTCAGAGACCTCCTAAGGTCCCATTCCCCCTGTCATGTTTAAAGGGTTTATTGTTTCCAGAAAAGCTTTTGCTGCTCCCTCTGGAGACTGAGCTGATCCAAGGTAATATTAATTCTGTGCCTCTCTCTTGTCGGAACTCAACTTCAAATGGAATATATGAGATGAAAGCTGAAAGAGAGGTTATGTGGGCTGTCATCCGCCATTGTGTCTGAGGCATCAACTGTGCTCAGAACAAATTAGGTGTCAGTCTGGTAAATCACAGTCAGGAAGGCAAATCAGTTTATAGAAGACTTATTTGGTCTCCTGGAAGGCTCCCCCATTCAGAGAACAGTTAATCTTTCTCTTCTTTTCTTCGGTAATTTAAGAAAAAAAAAGTCTGAGATTTATCTGGTCATTTTTATTGTCTCCTCAACCCCCTCCCCAGCTCACTCCTTGTTTTCCCTACAGAAATGAAGAGATATTGCTCTAAAGAAATCCTTGCATTTGCAGGGCCATTTGCATGGAATGTTTCATTATTTGGGTCTAATTTCCTAAGTGAGGAAAGACCTTGAAAAGCCAGGGTGGAGCTTCCAGAGGCGGGTGATAGGAAGGGAGTGGGGAGATGTGACTCAGCTGTTGGCCTTGTATGTGGGGTATTTGCAGAAAAAGGAGAGACTGCACAGGGAGAATCAGGCAAATCGTGCTCCCATGGGACTTGTTTTATTTTTTCAAAAAATCCTTCCAGATCCTATTAGATCTTCGTTCTTCATTATGAAGTTTGGATGGCAGAAGAAAGGGATTTTTTTTTTTTTACCTTGGAATACAGAATTTTGAATGTGTCATCTGTCTCATCTTTAGCCTGAGAAAACAAATCAAGAGGAAATGAAATGAAATAATTACAATAATCTTATCAGGCTATCCAACCATTTTTCCTTAATTTTATATAAAATCTTTATTGGAATTTATAAAGCAATGGGAAGCAACAGAAAAGCACTGGACTAGTTAGTACTCAATTGACCAATGTTTGAGTTTTGACTGCAATAATTACAGAAACCTTGAGATAGTTACCTATTAGGCTGGTTTACCCTCTGTCACCTGTAAATGACAATTATTATTTCTTTTGCTAGCATTGTTACTATATAGATCACATGAAAAGAAATTCTAACTAAGTAAAACAAAAAATCAAAGGGGATGTTATTGCAACAGCCCTAACTCTGGTCATATCTGTGCCATCAATCTTCATAAATACACAAGTGTTCATTCTCAAAGTTCTTTCATCTAGATTTGAATTTTTCATTTGGTTTGTGTTTGACTGTATTATTAGCTTTTACTAATTAACTGTGGGTATATTTGAATGTAAATCAGAAACTCCATGATTTCAATATTAAATGACTTCCTCATGCCTCTACCAACTATGATTACATAGAGAAAAAGTACTAGATGTTTATACTTTGTTTATTTTCTTACTTAGGCCAGTACACTTGACTGAGATTTTATACCCTTTCGTAATAACACACTTGCTTGATTCAAAATAGGTTTGTAAATCTATTTATTCCAGCCTTATCGGTCTCTCTCTCTCTTTTGCCAGACATCCCAAATCCTTATCTTCTATCTAGACTTAGAATCCTAATTGTATCCTAGATATCTTCTCTTCCTTTTTCTGTGCCATTTGTAGTGAGGACATGGCAACTCAGATGTATCAACAGGTTAGTAAAACAGTCATGTTGCTTTTAATCATCAGCTCAAATTATTATTTCCCTTCCAGTTTCACTTTAATTACTCCAACATCTTAACAAAAAACTAAATCACCCATTTGGACTATTTGTACTTGATAAAAGTGTATCATGTCCCTCCAGGTCTAGGCTACAGTATCATGCCAAGAGGAACATGCTCAAGAGCTCCAGGTGATTGCTATTAGTTCATAGGTTAATTTTCAAAAATGGAAGCCAAAATGTTCATCTAGAATACTTGAGACATTATCTCTTCCAAAATTTCTACCCTAAAACATAAAGAAACCAAAAAGTCTTGATTGTAATTGATACATGACATACTTCAATTTTTTTCTTTCCTTGTTACTTCTCACCAATAATCACCTTCTTCTCAAACTTCTAGGTATTGACCTATTACATTTGTTTTGAAACTCATTTTAAAGAGTAGTTTCAGTCTAAGTCTCTAGTTCAATATTCCTCATTCATTCATTATCCTAATAGGATTTTGCTTCATTCCATCCATCTCCTAAAATTAATCTGTTAATTGTACTGGGAATCTTCAAACTGCCAAGTTCAGCAACCCTCTTTGATGTCTCAATGTGAAGGAATCATTTGTGACATTTGCAATATTGAATAATGTTGAGATTCAGCATATACCAAAATAAAGTGCTTTGGTATTCGATGTGCTTACATCTAAAGGAGATTGGAAGGCTCCAGAAGCAATCTGAGAAGTTAGTATACTTTGGCTTTTTCCTACTCTTCTGTCTCCTGTCCCTTATCTCTATTGAAGTGAGCCATAGAAACCAGAATTATTTTTCCCCAAGGTGGATAATGGAAAGGCGAACCCCTCCCCACCAGGGTCAACCATATAATCTCTAAAGGTCACTATCTCCTTTATTCCTTGAAGACCCCCATTCTAGAGAGGTCCTACCTCTAGAAGAAAGGCTACACAAGAGAAAACACAATGGATCTGAATAGAGAGACTTTGCTGGTTTTCCCCCTCAGACTATTATCCCCTCAGACTACTATGACCTTTTCCAATCACATTTCTGCATGGCTATCCATTATTCATTGAACCTTTTGAGTCTATACTTCTAAAGTCTCTGTGTCATAAACTTTTTTACTAGGAGGGGGTGCGGGGATTCAACTCAGGAGCACTTGACCAATGAGCCACTTCAAAGCCCTATTTTTATTTTATTTAGATAGAGGGTCTCACTGAGTTTCTTAGCACCTCCCTGTTGCTAAGGCTGGCTTTGAACTCACAATACTCCTGTCTTAACCTCCAGAGCCACTAGGATTACAGGCGTGCACCACCATGTAATAAACTTTTGATTAAGCAAATGTGTTTTGCTTCTTCCTTGGTTGGATGTTTTATATTACAGGAGTATTTATTGGCCATGGCTCTTACCATGGGCCACAAAAGGTAGCATATGCCTAAAGTATATTCTCTGTGAAATGCTCTCCAGGCCTGGTGATTTTATTCCAGATATTCCTGATTTTCCCGAATTTTTGGCTGCTCATTTTCTGCTACATTGATCATCTCTTCATTTGTCTCTCTTTGGAGCACCCCAGCTCCTCTCAAACTATACAAACATGAGTTTCAGCACCTGTACTTATCTTTTCATCTAGTTTCAACACTCCTGTCCCCACCTCCAAGCAACATTTAAAGCTGCTGGAAATTTCCCATATCCACAATCTATGGCTATATCTGACACAACACATAAGAACTTAACTTTTCAATAAATCATGTTCCTTCCCTATATTATTTACCACTATGTGCCACTCAAGAATCCTAACTAGACTTTTTATAGTTCTTCACAACTCGATTATTTCTGATGTGACCCCTCACATAGATACCCGAGTCTTTACTTTTTTGTCTCTGGAAGCCTCCCTGGCATGTGTATTTAAGGCACCCACCATTTCTTTGTCTGATTCCAGACATTTCCTACAGGTTATTTTAGTTCTTCCAAGCCACCCCCACCTCACGGAGGACATGATCTGACATATGCTTTTCCTACAACTCCTGAAATAAACCATGCTTTTGTTTGTTTTCCATTTTCTTATGCAGATTCCTCTGTTGAAATGTCATTTCTCCAGGTCAAATGCTTCCTTTGTGAAGTGGTCTGATTCTTACTCCCTTTTGAAATACCTCTCCCTCCAGTTGCTTCAGATCAACTTGGAAAACTGCAAAGTAATCACCAACTTGTTGCTGAGTTTTTAACACAGATACGGGGTCCAAACAAAAGTGAAGCACATCTTTTGTCTTTCCCTAGAGCTGCTAATAATCTTTGACACAGGAAGATATCCAGCATTTTTCTGATGGAAGAAACTGATGCTTCTTGATTTTTTTTGTTTAAATTTTTTTTTTTCCAACTCTAACACATACCTTTACCATCTGGAACAAAGGGTTTTATTGTGTTTTTGTAAATTCTGTGGTATTGCTGGAACCCACGTCTACATGAAAAGTGATAATTGAGCCCACTTAGCATCTGAGGGAAGACACACCCCAACAAGTAACTGGAGCCATGTCAGGCTCTGTGGGGTACACTGGAGCCACTTGGATTTATTTATATCCATTAAAGAATCTGCTTGTATTATGATAGCTGGCTTTTAGGAGATCAAAGGAGCAGTGCGGAAATGTTGTTTTTCTGACTGTGCAGCACACAAACATCATTTAAATGTCCTCTCAACATGTACACATGTCCAAAGCCCATTGGAATATCAGGCAGCAATGCGAGTTGGCACCTTGCCTGCATTGTTAGTCTTGCTCCATTATAATGGAAATAACAGGCAAGACAGAGACAGAAAGTGTGGGGAGGGATAGATATGAGTCTGGGTTGGAGGCTGGAAGCAAAGTCCCAGTATCATGGTATTTTCTTTCTTTCTTTTCTTTTCTTTTTTTTTTTTTTAAAAAAACAAATCAGTGCAGAAAATGTGGCTATTTGTCATAATGCTCCTGCTCTCATCTCCTTGGAGATAGTGCCCTAAGACCACAGGAAGCTTTGGAATTGTAGTTACTGCTCATGCTTGGAAGGTAGAAGTGGACAAACTAGGCAATGGGCATGTCTGGGCAGGTCAAATGCCAGAATCCAAAGAGCAAATAATTCTACCAAGCAGAAAATTGCTGTTCAATGTCCTGCCAAGATCCTGCTCCTTTCAACCTATTGTGAGCGAACTTCATGGGATGATTTTCAGAACATTCATTCATTAAATATCTATCAGTATTTAAAGCATGTTTTAATTGACTCAATCATTTGGAACTTTCCTCTCTCCTGTGACATTACAGAGCATTAGAGTCAAAAATTCCTTAGAGATCATTTCAGTGCTCACATTTACTGAGATCCAAAGGGATCTTAGTCTGCCTAAAATCATATAGTTAGTCATATTAGATGCTATACCCATTGATATTTCACTCCAGTAAATTTTTTCATGAACTTAATTCTGGAATTCATTATAAGGTAATAGTATGTAGAATACTGTGGCTCCTGCAGTCAAAGAGGAAGGATCTGGAGGACAATTCATGTGTCCAATCTGGGGTGGGGGGTGAGTGACCAGTATAAGTGGGATGTTGTTGATAGTATTAGTTAATGGGTGGATTTTCTATTCTGTCCTTTATCTTGGAAGGGATAGTTGTGTACAGAAATAGGAAAACACAAGAGAGGAGCACTCCTGGTACTATCCTTTGCCATTTCTATTCACCTTTCCTACAGTAACTTCCCACCCAGGAAGGTCACATCCCTCTTAAGGACATTGTATAGACTGCAGGTCTAATATTGCTCCTATAAGTTGTTATGCCAGACAACAATGATATTTGTTACCAATCCCCCTAGCTTGGAGTAGAATACTTTAGAGGAATAAAAGCTTGAATTTCTGAGATTAGTAGTGAGAATTGTTGGTCCACTATCTCAGCAGATGCCTTTTTTCTAAAATGTTCTCATCCAATCTTCCAAACCTGGGGGCGCGGGGGGGCGGTTACTAGGTACACATAGATACCAATCCCTTTTACAGTGGAAAACTTCCTGTCTTGAAATGACTTTTATTCCTGGCTTGTCCCAATTTGCCTCTTCTTCAAATTTCAATCACTGTCTTGTCTTTTATAAGAAGCATTTATCAAACATGAAACAAGATTACCTTGGATTTTGATAGCTTCAAATTCCTGACTACAGACCTAACATTTGAGAATAGGTTGCAGTGTTTTTAAAATCATTTTTCCCTTTCCAATTGTTTTATAAGATATAGAGTTTCACTAGAATTCTAGGGAATTCACACTTTTCTACCTTTAAAACTTTATATCAGAAGGTTTGATTTTGTGATTCAGCCTATGCAGAAGTTAAGCTGACTAGGATAAGAAAATGACCTCTTATTTATGCTGTGTGGGGGAGTTTCCTCGGGAAGTCAAAAGAAGACCCTCAGTATATTCCTCTCACTCTTATGTCACAGGGAGTGGATACTACTATGGTTTGGATACAGCTTGAGTATGTTGTGCAAGGCCTCATATGTTGGGAATGAAAGGAAAGCGAGGAATGGGAGACAGGCGAGCGAGAAATGAAAGATGGAGACCAGGCAGAGATACACATGTAAAGGCCATCTCTCCATAGACAGAGGCAGCGCAGGCTGGTGGTTCAAGAGTTTTATGGGGGAGGCTCAGGGATTAGAGCCCCGTGGGTCCTAATATGGGCAGTTAAGGGTGGGGTTGGTGTGAGGGAGTGGTGAGCCTTTTTCTCAGAAAGGCCCTTGGGCAGGAAAGTGCAATTTTTTCTTAAGATGGTGGCTGTCACTTTAGATGAGAGGGAGAGAAGGCAATGCCAAGCAAGGACCTTACAAGGAGCTTGGTCCCTAGTGTAGTGTGGCAGTGTGGATAGAGGTGGGGGACATTTTAGAGATGGGACATCATCGGAGACATCATGACAGGCCCCTCTTTCTCACCCTGACTTCCTGTTTTTCCTTGTATTCTCTCCCTCTCACCTGTGTTCCTGGCCTTGTGGTGTCTTTGGCATAAGGTGATGCAGCCAAGGGGGGCCTTACCAGAGCTGGCACTGGGACATTTAGACTTTCAGCCTCCAAAACTGTAAACACACTGCCTTATTTTTTTTTTTTTTAATGAGTATCCACCCTTAGACATTTCACAAGAGTAACAATGACATGGAATAACAGAGACCTAGAGTCAAAGTATTCTGTAAATATTTGATCACTGACTTTTCTGAACTTCCAAAATTGAAATGAAATATTCTGATAAGTATAATTAATAATAATTCTCTTATTCCTCCTAGAATTCAAAATTAGGATAAGAATCAAAGAACTAAAATTTTGGTCTAATGTACATCATATTGCAGTCATATAAAATTACCCAAAACTATTTATCACTAAGAATAAGTCTCTTTTTATTAAATGTCGAGATAGTGACTTCTGCTCTGCTTACTTCCAGAAACTGTAGTGAGGAAAAGAGTCTTAAATAACATAAACTTGTCATTCCTAAGCTTTATACATAAGACAAATACTATTAAAACCTTATCATTAGCCCTTATTACTAAGAATTTTGTGTGCTCATTTTTAATTTAGTATTTTATGGTGTGGTATTTCATTTTTATTCTATCATCAGTTTTTCTTACCTCTCACTCAGGTTTCATACATTTTAAGTGCAGCCAAATATATGAGTCCTTCATATATATTTTAAAATCAGCTCCTAAAATAGGTCAGAACTCTCAACAAATAATACTTGCCTGGATTTGAATCTATCATCAGAGTCTGCACCAGGGAAGATATATTGGCTTCTTAAGTAAAAATAGAGCTGCAAAATAAGCAAGTTATTCAAAGTTACAGTTGAATTTTATATAACAGAAAAAGAAGATGATTAATCTATATATGCATAATCAACAACATTGTATATGTGTGTGTGGGTGTGTTTGTGTGTATTTAGCAGGGAGCTTGTTATGTGTTGGGGATCATCCTGGGTCATTGCCAACCTATCAAGGGGTCAGATGTCATTATAGAAGCAGCAACCTTGCCATCATTATTTTGTCATCCCCACAGTACTCACAATAATCAAGAGAGACAAATGGATGGTAGAACTGGGGGTGTGAGACACAACAAGGCAGCCCTCATCTGATTGGGGTTTCCAAATAATTCAGTTCTTTTCTCCTCCCCTTAAAGGTGTCCCAGGCTGAACAGGCTGTTTTGGCAAGTTCCCAGCCCTAGTTGACAGATAGAAAAAGTTAAGTCTTGGTGTGGCTGGATATTCTCCCCAATCCTCCTTGTCAATCTTGGATGAAGCTGCTAGCTCATCTGGCTCCTTTCTAGTACCCTAAGACCTCACTCTCTGTACACTCTCTTACCTCCTCAACCAGCAAAGAGAAAGGGTAATGGTTAACAATGATGAGATTCCCTGGGAAGTATTAGAGAAATGAGAAATGAAGGAAAGCAGTTGATATGGAAAGGAGACAGCACAATAGTGTACCTCTAAATTCAAAAGCCAGAATAAAATTCACATTCTTTCTTTAAAACTAACTCACTGTGTGATGTTTGGAAAATCATGTAAACAATTTTAACTTTGTTTAAAATGTCATTTAGGATAAATAATATCTAATTTTCATATGACCACATGCCAAAAAAAATCTTTAATGTTTAAAAACAAAAAGTTTACATGAAATGAATGATTCTAACACAGAAATTTAAAGATCAATTAGTAGAGATCATTGATTCTTCTGGGTGAGAGCCAGAGGGGCATCATATATGTTCAACAACCAATGAGCTACAACGCAGCCTTTTTATTTTATTTGACACAGAATTTCCTTAAATTGCACTGGCTAGCTTCTAACTTGTGATTCTCCACATTTATCCTTTCAAGTAGCTTGGATTACAGGTGTGTGCTAACATGCCTACCTAGAAATTATTGTCTTAAAGATCACATTACATTGAAAAATGTTCAAATATATTATGTAAAACTCCAACCAACCAAATAACAAACAATCAAAAAATACTACTCGGCACCAACTAAATACTGCTGGGAAATGAGTGATACTGCCATTTCATTAGTTTTTTTCACAATGTTTTATACCGCCCTCCCCCTTCTTCTCTTTCTGTCTTTTTTTTATGATTTGATGATTTTTTTTACAGTAGTATATTTTGATTCTATTTCCTTATTTTTCTCATGTCTACTGTGTGCTTTTTTGGTATGGTTACTACAAGATTGGCACAATGCCTTTTATATTTATAATAGGCCATTTAAATTGGTAACAACTTTACTTCAGTAAAATAATACCTACCCAGAGTTTATGCTACTGATGTTCTAATTATACATCCTTTAGACTGTATATCCATTCAAGTACTCTAGTTATAATTATTCATACCATTTTTATTTTTTAACATTCATACTAGAGTTAAAAGTGATTTATTTAACACCTTTGCAGTATTAAAATATTCCTAATTTGACCCTGTGTTTATTTTTAATTGTAAATTTTGTACTTCCATATGCTGTTGTGATTTTTCTTAGCATACTTTTTTTAAAAAATTTTTTATTAGCTACACATGACATTACAATGATCTTGGCAATTCATACATTTGAATCATTGGGGTATAATTTCTCATTTCTCTAATTGTACCGATTGCAGAATCACGCTGATCATAGAGTCACCTATTTACATACAGCAATCATAATGTCTATTTTATTCTGCTGCCCTTCCTATCCCCCCCACTCCTCCCCTCCTATCATTTCTCTCTATCCAATCTAATGTGACACACTTTTTTTTTTTAGCATACTTTTGTTTGAACTATAAAAATCACTTGGCATTTCTCTTAAGGAAGGTCTAGGAATGATGAACTCCCTCATCATTCATTTGTCCAGGAAAAGTTTTTGCCTCTTTGTAATCTGAAGGACAGCTTTTTCAGATGAAGTACACTTAGAGGGAAGCTTACTTTTTTTTTTTCTTTAGCAAGTTGAACTTATCTCACTATTGACCTACAAGGTTTTTGCTGAGAAATCCACAAATAATTTATGAGCGTTCCCTTGTATAGTATGAGTCACTGTTTATGTTTGTTAACTGCTTTTAAAATCCTTCTCTTTTACTTTACACAATTTTATTGTAATGTGTCCTCTTTAGATTGAAGCTGGAGGATTTTGAGTTTCATAGATCTGAATATTCATATTTCTCTTAGGATTTTGGAAGTTGTCAGCTATTTTTTTAAAATAAGCTTTATGATCCTTTTTCTTTTTTGGTGAGACTTCTCTCCTGTGATTGGATCTCTTAAGAGTGTTCCATAAATTCTGCATACTTTTTGTTCTTGTTTCTTTTTTCCTTTCTGACTGGATAATTTCAAAAGACCTGTCTTTGAGGTTGCAGATTCTTTCTTCTGCTTGATCAAATCTTCTATTGAAGCTTTCTATCACATTTTTTCCAGTTCATTAATGCATTTTCAGCTACAGAATTTCTCTTTGCCCTTTTTGATGATTTCTTTTTCTTTGTTGAACTTCTAATTTTGTTCATATATTATTTTTCTTATATTATTTTTATATTTTATATTTTATATTATTATTTTATATTATTTTATTTATATTATTTTATTTATCTCTATGCATTATTTCTATGCATTGTTGAGTTTCCTTAAAATGATGATTTGGAAACTTTCTCCAATAAAATTTTTGTGTGTGTATGAGGTCATGTTGCCTCACTTTTTATGTTTATGGGTCTTTGAATTAAACTGTATGTTTTAGATAGTGAATTTGCTTCCTTTAGCCTTGTCAAGATGACTTCATTGAGGAAAATCTTTTACATGAGTGTAGCTGCAAGGTCACTAGCTAGATGTGGAGCAGGGTGTCTGGTTCCAGAGAACGTGAAGCATCATAGTGTCTGTTCATGTCTGTCAACTAAGGTCATCATCAACAAGCACCGCAGGGTCCTGTGATTGGTGTTGTCAAGGTCCTTGGTGCTGAAGGATACTGAGTATTTTTGTATTCTTAAAAATATATGTATAAAGGTTAGCTTCCATAGATAAGAGAACAGAAAGCCAGAAATCTAATGAACATTGCTCAAATCACAGAGCTAATCAGAGGTATTCCGGCAAGTATTTGGGCTTTTTATCAGGTACTAAACACAGCAGTGTGTTCACTTATTTGTTTCCGAGTTTTAATTTGCTTATTTTGTGTGTGTGCATGTGTGTGTGTGTGTGTGTGTGTGTGTGTGTGTGTGTGTGTGAGTGTCCTAATATTCAGGATTTTGAGAAATGTTATTGGAAAAAAGTGATATTGTATGTACTTCCATGATGAAACTTGGTAACTGAAAATAACATATTAGAGTAAGTGTCTTCATTTGTCAATTTTGTTAAGATAAATTTTGGCAGTGTAACTACATTTTGCTCATACAAATTTTGGTTGTATAATTTGGTACAGTAATGCTACAGTGAAACTTAACATAAGAATCAAAATACTTAAGTTATAACTACAGTTTTCTATGTGTGATATAATGATCTTTTTGATTCTTGTCTCTGGAGCCTTAACCTCTTCCATGGAATATTCTTTATCTCTGTGGCTAGGCCAAAAGAAGGGAAAGTACGAATCTCTCGCTTTCATTTTATTTGGTCCAGTTGCTGGTCTTGCTTTGATTTGCCACCCGATTACACAGTCTTTTATCTACTACCCTCTATTAATTTCTTCAGAAATTGGATTGAAAATTTTTGTTTAATGTGAATCTATTGGAAAACTAATCAAACCAAGTTTCACATATGGATTTTAGTTTTGACTGGAAGATTCATTACCTTGAAAGTAGATTCATGGTACCTGAATCTACAAGGTTCTCACATTTATATTATGTGAATCTCCTGTCAGACTTTTGATAGATATTTGTACCTCACACGTTACTTGATCCTTGGAATTTTTGCCATTTGCATGCTTTCATTTAGATATTTGGTGAAGGAAGTTTGATTCTTTCCTGAATTTGACACTACAGAATTCTAATTTAATAGAAATTTACATACAAATTGCTGTATCTAAAGATCTCACTCTTAAATCACCAGTCTGTGAACCATATAGCATGTACCAACTCTTGTGCTTTTAGACTGAAGATCTATGTGGACTTCCCTGATACAGTGTTTTTCTAGAATATACATTAGAATCAACTCATTATTCTAGTCTCCTTCAAGAGTTGCAGTGAGGACTTATGTAAAAAATTTAGCAGGAATAAACAGCAAATAGTCAATGTAAGCTAATTTATTATTTATTGCACATTGATTATTAAGTAAAAATTTTTAAAAATAGCTAGCATGTTGTCTAGGGAGCCTAGGGATGGATATATGGATATAGGGATATATATATATTTTTTTTCCTTCACGTGTTATCTTAATCTATTTAGACAAGTGGGTGAAATTAAAGTAAACAAGATGTCATGTTTGTCTCCCTCCCAAGAATTTATACCGTGAAGCTTGTGTCCTGGTTCATATTCTTGTTGTCCTGAGAGTGACTTTGGTATCTGCTGCCAAACCTTTGTTATTTCACATTTTTATTTACTTATGACATACATATTCATCTTCTTTTATTATTTAAGTAAATAGTGCAGGTATTGGGGTACAAAATTGTATTAAAAAATTAAGATATATAACATTTAGTGAGTAATAACCACAAGTCAGCATGTGAGTTAGATGAATTTTTAAACTCAAAATGCACAGCAAAATATTACATAAGTTCTTGTGTTGTCATCCTGAATTGTGAATTGGATAACTAAGCACAATGTGTGTCCAAAATAAATCTAAGAATACAAAGTGATGGGTTTCAAATTCAAGAGCATCAAAGTCAAAATCTTAGATTCTTCAGAATAATAACAGTGCTGTCCTTGAACAGGACAAAATAAACTTGGCAGAGCACATCCTAGTCTGATAGGCACTTCAAAGCCTAAGAAACTAAGCAAGCTTTTACATTTTACTGGAATGTCAGAAACAAGAAAGGCAGTAGATAGGTAGAAATGAGGTGAGTGGGAAAGTGTCTTCTATTATAGTCTCCCATTTCCTCCATGAAGATTCATCAAACCATGTTAATAGTTGATGGACAGCCTATTCCATATATGAATTTTTACAATTCCTTACTACTCAAGATGTGAATTTATATATTTTACATTGAATTTGTCAAGTATATATCTTATCAGTCCATTTAATTGACAGTTCTTTTAAGACAGAGACTCTTCTGCATGCTTTGTATAGATCTGAATTCAGAAAAGTTCCAGTAAATATACTAAAATACTAGTTTAATTAAT
Organism: Urocitellus parryii; assembly: GCF_045843805.1. Lineage (NCBI taxonomy): Eukaryota > Metazoa > Chordata > Mammalia > Rodentia > Sciuridae > Urocitellus > Urocitellus parryii. The sequence goes on from NC_135543.1 coordinate 28,938,422, forward strand.
TTATGTTTTCTCATGAATTATTTACTTATCATCTACTATTTCTCCACCTAAACAACAGGAAAGATTTAAATAAGTTAGTTAAAACTTGTTTCAAAACAGAAATAGTGCTGGGAATATGTCTCAATGTTTATATACCCCAGAGTTTATATACCCTAGCATTCCAGAAAAAAAGAAAAAATATACATGCATATGTACATATATTCCAATGTCATTCCTTTATTATAAAAAATGAAATCTCCTAACAAGCATTGGTGATGAAATGCAATAAATAACTGTTTGAAAGCATTAAAGAAGCAATATTTAAGCAGCAAGGATTTATGAGATTAACCCTCCCAGGAGAGTTTAACATTTCACATATAACTTTCCCTTTTGCAGGTTGCTGACTCCTAAGTTGCACATGTATATGATGAAGTACAAGAAAGAAAGAAACAGCAATAAAATAACTTTTGAGAATTTAAATAGATTCATCCTCTAGCTAACAGTATAAGGATAACAGAGTTTGGAAATATAGGCCATGAAGAAATACGGGATAAGTTTGATAAAACTCCAGGGTTTTATGCAACTTTGAAGAAAAACATGAAGTAGTATTAATGCAAAATTAGAATAAAATCATGCCCAGACATTATATGCAATACATAAAACAAATAAAATCTCTTTTAAAATAAAGTAATAATGTAAAAGTTCTCTATAATTTTTCATACATTATGCAGTGCATAAAAAGCAAAATTTGCAAACATTATATGAGAAAAGCAAAAAATGACCATAGTCCATAAAGAAAAAAGTTAATAAACTTGGGTAAATAAATAATCTAGACATTATTGTTCAGACAAGAAATTTTAAAAATACATTACAAATATCTTATAATTATTATCATTATTATTTTGGGGATTCAACCCAAGAACATTTTACCATTTAGCTATATTCTCAGTACTTTTGATTTTACTTTTTTTCAAATTTTTATTTCTACATTATAATTAAATATTATGCTAAGATTTGGTATTGCATATTAATATATATGCATATGATATAAAAATACAACTTAAATTTTGCTAGTAATCTAGGCTATATAAAACAACAAAGGACAATCCTGAAATTTAAGAGAAAATAACAATGACAATAAGTAATTCAATAAATGGATTGAACAGTAAAATGTACGGTTCAGAAAGGAGGATTCCAATAGAAATATGGCAGTTTAGAATGTCAATACTGTGAAAAAGTTAACACAAAAGGTATGAAGAATTTATCAAAACTGATGAAAACACAAAGTCAAAGAATTGCAATACTGTACAATACTAGAACTATAAACTGAGAATTTAGATACTTGTGAACATTACTGTAAATTTCTAGAAAAATAGACAAAAAATTGAATAATCAGCTAAAAAAGGAATATTTACTTTAAAGGACTTAAAATAAGCACACTATAGTAATACAACCACATCAATATTTATAGCAGCTCAATTCACAATACGTAAACTGTGGAAGCAACCTAAATGGTCTTCAACAGATAAATGAATAAGGAAACTGTGGTATATATACACAATGGAATATTAGTCAGCAGTAAAAGAGAATAAACATATGGCATTTGCAAGTAAATGGATGGAGCTGGAAAATATTATGCTAAGTGAAGTAAGCCAATCAAAAAAAGAGGCAGAATTGTCTCTCTGATAAGTGAATGCTGATCCATAATGTGGGGTGATGGGGTGCATGGGAAAAATGAAGGAACTTTTATGGGCCAAAGATGAGGGAAGGGTGGGAAGGGAATATGGAGTTAGGAAAGATGGTCGAATGAAATGGAGATCATTACCCTAGGTACATGTATGCCTACACATATGGTATGATGCTAGATCATGTACAACCATAGAAATGTTAAATTTTGCTGCAATTATGTACAATGAGTCAAAATGCATTCTGCTGTCATATATACCTAATTAAAATAAAACAATAATGACATTTTCTGTGACTTGAAATATATATTTAATTTACAGAATAGTGAGCATCATTATTTATAATAACAGAAAACAACCCCATGATAAATCATTCTAAAATAGATAAAGTGTTGCAATTTCTAAGAGTGAACTACCATTACACAAAAGAGTGAACCATGTGTTAAGTAGAGCCAAGAAGTGAAGTACACATTTTTATATATTATGTTATTGCATTTATCATATAAATTAAACTTAAGAAGAAAAACAGACATGCATACATTGGCAAATCACAGTAGTAACTAACTTTTGGGGGGGAAATGACTGACAGTGGCAACACAAAGTTCTGTCACGACGATCCACTACTTCTTATCAGTGTAGTAGTTCCATGAATGTGTTACTTTATTAAATACTGTTTGTGTTGTAGTTGAATAACAGAACTTAGAAATGTATACTCAACTTCAAAATAAATGCTGTTATTTCCATCTTATGGATGACAATTTGGGATAAAAAGGGGACAAGAAGGGGTCTTTGAATAGCATATTCTAAATGCTAACAACATTTATCTTTTTACAACTTTATCACATTGATTCTCTGATTAAACTACAATGAAACACCTCATTGTGTTTTCACAAGCTCTGAACATCCTGTATTGTTTTGTTCTCTAATGTTTATGTTTGCTTTTTGTGTGTGTGGGGGTGTGGGTACAGGGAATTGAACTCAGGGGCACTCAACCAATGAAATTCCCTATTTTACACATCTCTACATCCTCATTACCAAGACTTATAAGATCTGAGTCCTAGAACATCTGTCTACTCCTGAGGTCTGGCACTGTCATGATCACTAAAGTCAGCAACTGGATTTTTCTACACAGGCCTGCTACTCTATGAGCAAAGTTGCAGTATTAATATGTGATCACCATGAAATCATTTGCATCTATGGTGTAAACAGCTAGAAAGACTTCTTGACACAAAGCTTATCTAAAGTATAGCCATAATAGACTATCATTGTCTATAATTTCCTGGAATCTGAGTGTTTCTTAAATCCAAATAATGTTCCATAAGTCTTCCTAATAAGAGTAAGAACAGTTGAATAGGAATTTCCTACTTTATTATTACTTATTTTTGACCTCTCTGTGCTGGACAGAAATGCACATTTTTGGATTAGTATATCTGTGCATGTGATTTTCATGGACAGGGAAAGGGAAAGTATATCAAGAAATGCAAGTGTTCAAAAGAGTACCTCCCACACTCTGTGGCACATTAGAATCAACTGAGAAAATTCTGAAATACAGGTTTGGGGACCTTTATTCATAATACCAAATTCAATAGGCTTGGTACAGACAAGATAGACCAATTATTAGATACCCAAAACTTTCTGTTCCAGGTGACTGTGGACCTAACCTGGAGAGATATTCAGTAATGCCTTCTCTCCAAGACTTAGCAAGTGTTGAATAAAATAGATGCTGAAAGCAAGCTCTGGTTGAAGACAGAAAAAGTGACTTGAAGAAGAAGATACAGTGAGAAGAGGAATGTGCAGATACTGTAGTCAAAGGTATAAGTGTATTCATTTCACAGGAGCTAAGCCTACACCTGAGGAATGGTGTAACTCTTTCTGCTGAATGACACTAAAATATTACAGGTTTTCCAACAATGCATGTAAAAAAGAAAAAAGAAAGAAAGCCCATCTTTCTTTGTATTTTATTTTAAAATCTTATTTATTTTTATTAGTGGGGATTGAAGTTAGGGTCTTACTCATGCTAAGCAAGTGTTGTATCACTAAGCTATGTCCCCAAACTAGAGAATAATATTTTCTAAAGTCAAATATTTAATCTAATACAACCTTAATCAACCATCAGAAAGGAAAAGAAAGGAAAAAAATGTTTGTCTGTTTCTTTCTTTTATTTTTTTCCTTCAATGAGATTCTTACTTGTTTTTGTATATAGTAAAAAGGCTAGTCACTTCCTCATTGCTTCTCTGGGGAGTAACCTAACAATAAGATCTTCAATATGGTATTCTAAAGAAAGAATGAGGGCCTTGGCAAGTTTCTGCTTTATGCTTTTTCATAAAATGACAGGAGAATACCTAATTTTATTGTTCCAGTTATGAGACAGAGCCACTTTATGTCAAAACACTGATAGATTTCTTTACTTTTCTTTCAAAAGTTTCCTTCAAAAGTTCAATTTAAAGACTTCACTTAAAGTCCAAAGGAACAAATAGAAATGAAAAAAATTCTGAATTAACTTGTAGTCTGGGTTCAGTATGGGAGTATAGGACTTTTCCATATGTCATACACTTTTGTTTCATGAATGCGGTGTTATTTTTTATTTTTGAATCTTGCCTCATCTTTTGCAGAATGGAGTAATAATGCTAGCATTCATAACAGCATATACAATATCCACTGTGACCATTAATGGCACTTCAAGCTGTCAGAAAATACTGGGGAACTCAAATGGAAAATAATTAATTACAAAGTGACTGAGAAAATACACAAAGAGGTAAAGAGCACCAATACTTACAATTTTCAGCCTCAGAGAAGAAATTTATAAATCCAGAAATGGGTAGATTAGATGTAGATTATACTTCATTGTATAAGACTGCAATTGAGATCATTGGTATAATCTTTATAATTCCTAACACACACATATGCACACACACACACACACACACACACACACACACACATATATATATATATATATATATATATATATAGAGAGAGAGAGAGAGAGAGAGAGAGAGAGAGTAAGTGTGTGAGTGTATGTGTCCCTATACAGATATATTTACCAACCTTGTCAACCAAAAGAAACTCAGAAACACTGACACCCAATAGCAATGAGCACAGTTAATACTCAAATCTTGGATTTTAAATAGCATTCTCTGGTAAATGATACCAGAACTGTTTGGAGAAATTTTTGTTTACAGTTTTGAAGTGGGTAAAGTGTAAGATAAAACTTGGAGCATTTATAATTGAATGTTACTTATGAAAAAGATCACTTGCCATTTCGTAAATACTTAATAATTAAATTATAGTAGAGTAAATCAGTAGGCACCATCTTAATCAAGTGACAAATGTTTGGCATCTCCAACAACAGGAGGAGTTGATATCATATACTTGCTAATAGGATACACTGAATTGTTCTCATTATGGATGCATGACTTCTCAGAGTGGCAAGAATTTACATGAACCCAAATCACGAAATTTTTGACCAAGTTAACTATTCTCTTCCAAATTGTCCAAGTCGTATGAAAAGGCTCAGGAACTAGTCTATATTGACGGCATTATGAAAATAAAACCAGAGAATGAATGGAACAAGTGTTCCTGAACTAAATACTTGACTAACAAGCGGAAGTTCTGGGATCATTTCTAAAATTTGAATGGAATATTAGGTGGATTATGTGACATTATTGTGGTAACTTTAATATTTTGATGACTAAAGCATGATTACATGAGAGATTGGCCTTGTTTTCATGAAGCTCACTGAATTTCTAAGGAATAATTAGGCATTATGTCTGCAATTTACAAATGATTCAAAATAAGAGTATGATTGTCTAGTAGGTTAAAATGCTGATGATTCTGATATAAGAGTTCTTTGAACTAATCAGAAGACTTGTAAGATTAAGACCATTTCAAAATGAAAATTTTGAAACTATTAAAATTTAAAATCTAGACATCAAAAACTCAATAGAGAGAAAGAGAATTCATCAGATTTAAGACTTTCAAATGGCCTTCTGATCATTTGGAGGGTAATAAGTCCTGATTAATTTTAGGCTTTCTTAAATTTAAAATGGAGATAAATTAATAGAGCTACTAGGACAAAGTAACAATAACTTTTTTTAAAAAAAGGTGAAGTAGAGAAAAATGATGTAGAATAAGAAATCATCCAAAAGAGTTTAATATTGATATTCAAAAGAATTAAAATGATTTTAGGATTGGAAAAAATAAAATTAAAAATTGTTTCTAACAAAATTTAAACTAGATATCATGAAAATTATTTTACCACTTAAATCAATAAAAACTGAATATATATATGAAGTAAACACATAATAATATATGTAAATAATATATACTTACATATGTCTATAAATATGTTTTGTGGATAAATAAATCTACACACACACACACACACACACATATACACACGGTTATAGTTGAATGACCCTCAATTGGAGAATGTAAGCAAAATCTTCATGAGTCAAGAACAGAAGAAAAATTTCCTTCTCTTTTGTAATTCTGAGCTATGTAATTCTGACTTGTCACTATCCCAAAGAGTACTAGTAAAATTAGGCAAAGTACAAAGTTAAATGGTTTGCTTGAAGGGATTGAAGAACTAATCCCCCCACCACACACAGGAATGTAAGTTGGTGGGATGTGATTGGACATAAGGGTGAAAGTATTAGTTAATATTATTTGCTAAGTCAGCATTCATTTTGAATTCTATAGGGCAATTGCTGGAGGAACACTCAAGAGACATGATATGAAACAAAGGGAAGGAAACAAAAGAAACATAAAACACATGTGGCACAAAAACAAAACTAAATACTAAGAGAGTAATTTTCACTCCAGATAAAAATTAAATATAAATAGAATAAATTTCAAAAACAAAATAACGATTATCATTTTAGGGGAAAAGAAAATCTATGGAGATTGAAGATGGCAGATTCGAGGAAGGCTGCATTTCTCATTGCTTCAGGGCACTCAAGCAGTGGGAGTACTGCTTCTCAGAGAGGTGTGGGAAGGAGAGAATTTTAAAAAATCCATACTGGACAGCCAGGATATCTTAGTGATTCAGAAATGTGGGTGCATTGAACAAAGAAGTGGAAAGTGTGCAGTGGAGCCAAGCCAGTTGTGGCCATGACAGTGGCGGCGGGTGGTGGGGGGATAATAATAAAAGAGAAACGCAATGGAGAAATTTGTCATGAATAAAACCTGAAGAACAGAAAAGCATCCTGACCTTAGCTGATCTAAAAGTGCTCTGTGACTGTCAAATGGCAAGCAGAGAGTGAAGGTAAGAGCCAAGTGGAGGAGGTCACACTACAGTATCTTGCTAATGCAGCAGCCTGGGAGATGGTAGCAAACATGGCCACACTGTCCCAGCCAGCACCTACCATGTGGCCTAGGGTTTAAATAGAAGAATGTGAGTGGAACAGGCATTGAGAAGACTATACTCATGGAGATGCAAGTCAGAGATACAGAAGGGAAAGCAACTCGCTTTGCCTGTGAATCTATTGCTCACGTGATCACCTGAAGAGGGTTGACAAACTGAACATGTGTGAATGCACTCAGGGAATAAGTCTGGGAAGCCCATATTTATTCATGGGCAGCACAGCATGTGAGACCTGGAGAGGGTTGGCTCCCCTGTCCTGTGAGTAGAATTTTTGGGAGGCTTCTGAGATCCAAATTCCCAGCAGACATCAGCATCTGCCTGGCCCCAGGATTTATCGATATTATCTCTCCAGAACAGACATTATATGATAGAGTCCCCATGGCCTGATTAGACCTACGCCCCAGCTGTAGAACACTCTGATTAGGACTCGACAGCAGTTTTACCCTGAGAGTGCATCAATCGGGTCTCTCCAGAATAAACTCCACTTAACAGTATTTCCCATTCTATTCTACTTTATGGTGGTGAGAAGACAAGGTGAGAGCCATTTCCACTAGTTTCAGGTTTAGGCCACTCCAAATGGTAGCTCTGTGAACAACACAGAAAAAGAAAGTGGTTTAAAAAATTCTAGCCCTTGCTCACTTGCTCACTCTGTCAGTCTCTGTCTCTCTCTCTCTAGGGACACAGCCCAAGAAGAAATGGAAAGGACAGTCAAACGTAGGCGGTGATCGTTCATCCTCATTGGCAGTTTTGACTACCTCAGTGGAGATAAGTCTCATTTTTCATTAAGAAACTGTTCTCTTTTCTTCTTTATTTCTTTTCTTTATTTCTTTTGTGTGTGTCTCTATATGTGTGTCCTTGCTCTACTGATGGTTTGGTGGATACACATATACACACCCACACACACACAGACACACAACACACATGCACATTTTTTTCTCATTTTTCTCATTTCTTATAATAGTCATTTTTCCTTGTCTTAGAGGATTAGGGATTTTCATTTTTGTGGTTTGTTTTTGTTTATTTCTCCTGTTTCTCTTTCTCTCCTGTTCTCTTTGTCTAACACCTAAATTCTTCTGTTCTCTCTTTCTCTCTCTTTTTTTTTGCTTTGTTTATTCTATTTTTCTTCTCCATTAGAGCCATCACTTAGTATACACTTCCCCATCCTCTCCATTCACATCATGAACATTCTGAACTTTCTTGTACCTTCTTATCATATGTTTTATCTTAATGAACTATATCTTTACAAATTTCAGAACTATTTGGTTTACCTAACTTCTGCCACCACCATTCATGTTATTTCGGTTATTAGTGTTATATATACTTCATAGTTGACACCTGCTGTTAATTTAGTGCCAGATATAATTCAAAGGTATTTATTTTTTTTTTTTCTATTGGCAATTGCTGACCGCAGCATTTCTATTTTTGCCAGGTAATTAGTTTCTGGATGTCATAGTATGACCAGGCATTTATTTTAAAGCTGTATATATTTGCCTCAGTTGTTAATATTTGCTTCCCCTATTTTTTGTAGGGTGCTAACAACCTACAGGAACACTAAAAGTTCACATAGTAGAGAATATGCAGCTGAACTAAATCCAGCCAAGAGATAGCACAATTTACTTCATATACCAATTAATCATGCTCAAATTCTTGAACTTCACTATACTTTAATACAAAGAATAGAAGATATAAAAACCTTGAATCAGCCATCAGGCCCCCAAATAAGAATGGTTGGAGGTGGGGGAAGGCTTTAGGTACCACTTACAGACATCTACTCCTATAGCAAAATGAAAGAGAATTACACAAAAACTGTGGATACCACACATGAAAGGAGTCTCAATCTATGTTATTCTAGAAAAAAGTATCAAGAGAAACTTGTGCCCTAAAAAGATCCACACATAAGTGTGGAAGAGGAATCAATTCCAATCAATGCACAAAACCCAACATAGGAATATATGAATATGAAATAATAAGGTAAAATTATGCCTCCTAAAGTTCATAATTCACCAGCAAAAAACTCCAAAAATATTGGTGAAATATCAGAAAAATAATTCAAAAGAATGATAATGAAAGTGGTCAATGAATTCTAAGAGAAAAAAAATAAAAAATGAATGAATTAAGGAAGTCAGTATAGGATCTGAAGGAGAAATTCAGAAAAAATATACAAATATTTAAAAAAGGAATCTTAAAAATAAAAGACAAAATAAATCAAACAAAAAATTATTTGAAAGTCTCCTTAAGAGAGTAGGCTGTGCTGAAGGCAGAATTTCAGAGCTAAAGACAGAGTGGCCAGCCTTGGACATTCAGACTGTATCAAAGAAAAGACAGTAAGTAACCAAGACCAGAATATAGACAACTCCTAGGACAACATTAAGAAGCCAAATTTAAAAATTATTGGGATTGAAGAGGAATGTGAGAGGTAGGCGAATGGCATGAATAACCTCTTCTGGGAAAGAATAACAGACATTTTTCAAACCTTGAGAATGAGATAGACATCCAGACACTGGAGGCACTCAGAAAACAAAAAAAAAAAACACAAGTTATCAAGTGTTATGATTTGGATGTAAGGTGTCCCCCAAAGCTCACATGTAAGACAAAGCAAGAGGGTTCAGAAGAGAAATGATTGGGTTGTGAGAATCTTAACCCAATCAGTGAATAACTCCATGATTGGATTAACTGAGTGGTAGCAGGAGGCAGGTGTGGTGTGGCTGGAGGAAGTGGTTAATTGGAGGTGTGGCTATGGAGTATATATTTTGTATCTGGAGAGTGAAGTCTCTCTCTCTGCAATCATGATGTGAGCTGCTTCCCTCTTCTACCCTCTGCTGCCATGATGTTCAGGTATACCTCTCGCCCTGAGTAATGGAGCCGGCCTTCTATAGACTAAGAACCTTCTCAATAGGATTACTAAAGCTAAGAAACTAATGCCAAGGGTTAACAAATGGGATGGTATCAAATTATAAAGCTTTTCTACAGCATAGGAAAAAATTAAGAATGTGAAGAGAAACTTACAGAATGGAAGAAATCTTAGCTAGCTAACTACTCTTCCAACAAAGAATTAACACCCAGAAAATGTGAAAAACACAAAAATAAATATATGAGGAAAATCTTCAACATCTTTAGCAATTCGGGGAATGAAAAGTACAGTGAGATGTCATTTTATTCAAGTCAGAATGGCAGCCATCAAGAATACAAGCAACAATAAATGTTAGAGAGGATATGGTGAAAAGGGAAGGCTTTTACACTATTGAAGGAATTGTAATTTGGAAATCATTATGGAGGTTCCTCAAAACATTAGAAATAGAACCAGCACATGACCCAGATAAACCACTCCTCAGTATTTATCCTAAAGAATTCAACTCAGCATACTGTGGTGAAACATGCATAACTATATTTAGAGTAGCATAGCTTACAATAGCCAATGTGTGGAGTTAGTCTTGTTGTCCATCAATGGATGAATGAATAAAGAAAATGTACTACATATACATAATGGGGTTTCATGCAGCCATGAATAAGAATGAAACTATGTCATATGCAGGAAAATGGATGGAACTTGAGAACATTATGTTAATTTAAATAAGTCAAACTGAGAAAGTCCAGGGTTCTATGTTTTCTCTCATATTGGAAGCTAGAGAGGAAAAAGGAAAAGGGAGTTGGGTGGAAAGGAATCCTATGAACATTAAAGAGATATTAGTTGAGGAAAGGGACCAGAGGAGAAGAGAAAAAGAAAAAATACTGAGGTATGATGTTGGCAAAATTCTAATATATAATGTGCATGCACAAATATGTAACAACAAACACTGACATTATGTACACTATAATGCATTGATTATAAATGGGGAAAAAAAACAGAAAGATACTCTTCACTAAAAAACAACCATGCTTTTTCTTTAAAAGAAACATTTCAAAGACTATGTTCCCCAAATTAGAAACAAACAGAAACAAATAAAACAAAAACTAAATAAAATTACTAGACAAGCCAAGCAAAATGACATTGCAGAATCATAAGAGAGATTGTTAGGGATGTAGAGGCCATCTCATACTTATTATAATAAGTCTTAATTTTGTATATAACTGACAACCAAACCAATCAGTTAAAAAAATAAAAACAAATACAGAAGATAAATCCACAAAAATAGCATCAGATGGAAAATTAGAAAATATTTACAAAAATTAAACAACATAATCCATATGCATAACCTAATTCTAGAATGGTGTATCTAAGAATAGCATAATAGGCATCACCATTAAACATAAAAAAAATTATAACTATTTGCCACGCATTAGACCATAATGCAGGTCTCAACAAATTTGTTATTTTGACTTTCTAACCAAAATGATATGCTGGAAATTAGTGACAAATGGTAAATTAATTTTTTATGTGTTTTGAAATCAAGAAATAAAAACATTTTAAGTAATGGAGGTATGATATTGAAACTTGGAAAATATATTGAACCAAATGTTATCAAAACTTGTAGGAGATTTTTAAATCCAAACAAACAAGGAAATTTATAGCCTAAAATGTATTATTTTTCATTTTTCTGTGCTAGGAATAGAGATCAAATCCAGATTCTCAAGCATTCTAGGCATGCTGTTTATCACTAAGATAGATATTCCCCCTACCCAAGATATATTTGGTAGAAAAATAGAGCAGCTAAAAACTATGACAACTTTTTTTTAAGGAAAAGAACATTGTATAGAGCAGAATAAGTTAGAATAAATACAGATAGTTCTTGACTAAGGTTGGTCATTGAAGTTATGCTTTCTTGATTTAATTGGTGTGAAGGCAATAACATTCATAGAAACCATACTTTGAATTTTGAATTTTGATGTTTTCCCTGGCTACAAATCATATGTGATATCATACTATTGCAGGAAGTTGGGTAGCATCAGCAGAGAACCTTGTGTCTGGTCAGCCATGAGATCCTGAAGGTCAGCCACTAATCCTCTACAGTGTACCATGTGTGAACCACAATGCTCCCTGGGTTAGGTGTGTTAATTGCATTCTTGCCTGGGGATGTTTTGAACCTCATGCATTTGTTGGACTGTAACTTCACCATAAGATGAGGAACATCTGTAAAATAAAAAGAAAGTTAACATTTACTCCATAGACAACAAAACAAATTTATTAAAAATTTATATTATTCTTTTAGTAAACTATAGGGGGGAGCATCTTTACCCTCATAGTGAGTATGTGAAAGTAAAACTACACCCAATGTCATATTTAATGTTGAAATATTAAAATACTTTCTATAAAAATTGGGAAAGAGATAAGCACGGAAAACATTATTCTCCATTTAACATCATCATAGAATATCTAGGCCCTGCAGTAGAGCATCAGAAATAAACAAATGATATAAAAAATTGTAAAATTATAATTATAGCATTATCATCCATTATGGTTATATCCTCAGAGAATACAACAGCCTACAGATTATTTATTAAAAGAATAAATTAGTTTATTGCATTTGCTGTTAATGTTAGTATATAAAAATCAATTTTATTCTTTATACTAGCTATAAACACTTAATAAAATGAAGCTAAAGACATTAGTCTAAATAGTATCATATATATCAAATACAATTGAAGAATGATGAAGAAGACATTTATACAAAAAGCCTTAATGCACCATTTAGAAAAATTAAAGGAAACTTAAATAAATGAATATATTTTACTCATTTATGATTGAAATATGCAAATAAAATACAATTGTAAATTCAATGCTATCCCAATTAAAGTAAAAAAAATTAAATTACCAAATTATATCTAAAATTTATGAGAAAAGGAGAAAGTGCTATATCTTGTAGATGAACAAAATGGGAAAAAAAGTTCCATATTATACTAGATAGTAGGAATTATTACACAGTTGATTTGAAATAATTTTTTGTTAGTATAAGAATCCCAACTATGCTTCTGAATATCATAGATTTAGAACAGGCTATATACAATTGGATACTGGGTTTAAGACAAATTTCTTCTGAACAATTAATATTTATCCTTTAAAATAAATGTTCCTCAACTAATTCAAGGGTGATTATATATCATTAGATAGTGTTGATATATAATATTTATATATAAAACAGAGTATTAGAAAATTTGAGTGGAATAATTTTATTTAATTTACCCCAATAACAGAGAGCTAAGAGAAGTTATTATTCTATCAGTTGACTGTCTGTGTTAAAAAAATACTTACTCATCTTTCTCATATAATTAACAGTCATCCATATAATACTAAAGATTGATAGGTGACAGGTAAGACATTAGGTTTTCTAGAATATAATTGTATGAAAATTATGATCTAAAACAAATTTTACCATTAGTTTGGGACATGAGAAGTCATCCTAACTGGGACAAAGGGAACAATTTTTTATTATAATTATGAAATTTATTAACTAAAAGATGCATTAAAAGAACATAAGGTAAATTTTTGACAAAGAGCAGATAAAAGTTATATTTGAGTACATCAAATATCCAATAAGTCAAGGAAAAAAAAATGGCAGATAGCCTAATACTGTTATAGGCTTGGCACTAATGTGGAACTTTATAAAAGAGGATATCCAAATAGCTGGTGAACCTATTAAATGGATTCAAATATATTAGTAATCAGAAAAGTGCTGTTAAAAACCAAAATGAGATGTCAATATCTGTTCTCCCATATAGAAACATTAAGTACATTCACACAAACACATATTTTTATGGATGAAGTGCAAGGGAAGAAAAAATGGGAGGGTACTGGAGATTGAACCCAGTGGTGATCTACCATTTAGATACAAACCAAGAATTTTATGTTTTATTTTGATATAGGTTCTCCCTAAGTTGCTTAGGGTCTTATTAAGTTGCCAAGGCTGGCTCTGAACTAGCAAACCTCCTGCCTCAGTCTCCCTAGCTGCTGGGATAATTGGCAAGCACCACCACACACAGCAAAAAAAAAAAGAATTGATATACTTTTAGTAGGAGTACAAATTGTTGCATCTTTGGAAAGTTGCTTGACGTTACTTGCCACAGTTAAAACTATACTTATGCTTCTTCTCACATCTTGAGTACTACAAGAGATGTCATATGCCCCAAGAGAAATTGGAGTAAATGCTCCTAGAATTATTCATAAGTGAAAAACAACCACACAGATATCCATCAGTATTTGAAGAGAAAGAATAGATGATGCAAAGGAGCCCCATCAACTCTTCTTTGCATCTCCTGGCATCAGGGCTTTGGCCTGAGCCTCTCCCTCTAACCCCTAGGCAGCTTTTTAACCACCATGGAGCCCCTCCCAATCCTAGGACCAACTAAAAAACACAGCTTTTTCCAGGAAAAAAAAAAAAAAAGAATAGATGAGCTGACTTACCAGTCATGGAGTAGAATGCTATGTTGTAGAGCAAAATAACAAACCACAGTACACACTTAGCAAACATGATGGGAGTCAAAAAAACAAATAAAAAGAAATATTATATAATTCCATTGATATTAATTTTAAAAAATAACAGACAAAGTCCAACTATAATGTAGAAGTTCATATGATTAGTTTGGACTGGGGGGAAAAAAAAGGGAGTTGAGATTCTGAAGGTCCAAGGGGAAATTGAGACATCCTGTGTGGACCAGGATGATTCAAATATTTACTTTGTGGCAAGTAAGCAATATAATTAAGGCTTTGGGGTTTTTGCTTTTTTGTTTTTATACATTATTTGTATATATATGCTATGACTAAAAATAAAAAGAAAACTCCTGTATTTAGCATCTTCTTCATAGATGGTAAGAGAGGAGAGAGAAAGCCCTTCATGTAAAAAAAAAAAAAAGTTATCACTCTTTTGTCTACAGATCTTTTTAGTAGCCTGTCTGTTCTTCCTGATGCTGAAGATCTCTGGCTTTCCTTTGATTCTGGGAAACTGCTTAGGTATTGCCATTAAAGGTATGTGGCTTATTTATTAGAATCAGTTTAAGTTACTAATAGCCAAAACACCCTCACTTATTTAGCTTTAAAATTGAGTAAATATATCTGTTTAGAATGAAGTTTCAAGTAAAGTCTATATTTCAGGTCCACTGGTTTTATATTACATGTGAAAAAATTCATTTTTACCAATTCACTTTATAAATCAATGTAATTCTAATTAAAAGGTCTAATAAATTATTCTGTAATTTTTTTGTATTATTAACACATCATTTTACAGTTGATCTAGATAATCAAGATCTTTGACAAGCCATAATTTCAAACCAAAGGAGTGTAATCCACTAAATATTCAAACATACAGTGCTTCCATAACTCAAATAGTACTATGCAGGTACAAAGAATGGAAAAATAAATGAAATATATATAGGGAATAAACTGTTGTGGTTTTAGATTCTAGGAACAGGCATAGTTATATAGAATATAAATTAATGAATGAATGAGAACCTTTCAAATAACTTTGACATAAAATTATTTGGCCAAAAATTTTTAAAAATGATAATCTTTATCTCAAATCAAAACTACCAAAAATTGAATTAAATGTGTTAAGAGTAAAAGAATTACAAAGCTACTGGAAGAAGATAGAAATTAGTCATTCAGTTGTCTTGAGATTAAGAGGGAACTTTAGAATTGATTCCCAGAGTTGAAAATTAAAGAAAGAGAATTAGTAATTTCACTTCAAAATATTTGTTTTTATATGAGACAATTGCACTGAAAATAAATTTAAAGGATAAACATCAATAGGAAAAATATTTGCTCCATATATGCTTGAAAAAAATGTTATATCTCTAATGAAAAAAGTTTATTTCATGTATTTTGATAAAAAGTGGATAACACCAGAGAAAACAGGTAAAGTACACAAAAGGGAGAATAATAACAGCATTACAATTTTTTAGTAAATACTTAACATACTCAACTTTCTTTTTCATTAATAAGTATAGTCACAGGAATTCACATGGAAACAGTCTATCTCATTGACAACAATTAAAATACATCTTATTAAAGCAGTTGAAACAAAACTGCATCTCTCATACACTCTTGATGGCAGTGTAAATATGACTTATTTCTAGAGGCCATTTGATCACATGAAGCCAAAAGCTCTAAAGTGGGAATATTTTGTGAAACAGTAATTACATTTCTAAATATAAAGGAATAATTAAATATGATAATATGTAGGTAAAAGCCATGTGATAGAAAATAGACAGTAGAAATATGAAGTTAAGAGGATGATTCTACAAAATGTGTTTACTCTGATGACCCCCACATTCTTTGTTTAAAAAAAAAAAAACAATTTGCCTGTAGCTTGGCTTGGTATAAGTCAATAGGATATGTTACACTCTGCAGAAAACAACCTGTCATCTATAGGACAGATGCAAGCTTTTCTCTACCAATAAGAACAAAAGTCACCCTTAAAGAGGAGATTTCAGTGACCTATACACAAACAAGATTCCAGAACTCAGGGGAGATAGGATAATTCTCTCTAATCATAAAATCTGTAATAATTAGTTCCAATTAGAGCCAGTCATATGGGCCAAAGTGACCCAGAATTGCCTTGTATCTTTGCACGTCATTATAATAGTGAAATCCACCCCTGATCCCATAGGGTAAGACCATGCACAGTGGGGACTTTAAATTTAGTTTGATGCAATCCTTTTGTCAGTCAAAAGTCAGGAGATAGATCTGGATGGGACTCTGGAAATTTCCCCAGGACTCCCAATAAAACTGGAGGGCAGAAGGGTTGTGCCATTCCTCTGCTACCCAAGAGGATCTACTCTGTCCCCTGAGAGTATCCCCTATTCTCTTTTTCTTAGCCTATAAATAAATACATGCTTGTTACTATGTGTAATTTGTCTGAAATCTTTTCACCATGATCACAATAAACTATGTAACAGAGGACTGTCACAGCAGCCTTGGCTCCATGGTGGGTCCTTGTTCTGTAAAACCATTGGCTTACTGCCTGGGTTGAAGCATCCAGGGGTGGATACCTAATCCGAACTGAGAGTTCATCTATCTTGTAAATCTAGGAGAAAGTAAAAGATAGGAGGTAAGAGTGACAGGATCTAAGCTGCATCAGTGCCTGTGATCATAAAACTCCTGGAACAGCTGCTGCCAAAATCCAGGGCTCACAGACCCCTGGGCTTTCTGAGATTTTTTTTTTTTTTTTGAAGAGAAAAATTTTAATAATCTTTCTCCCATTATGTTGTGTTCAGGGTCAGAAAACAATATTCCCAAAGTATAGCACTTTGACATGCAGAGGTATTGAATCAAAGGGAACTGAAAGTTTTTAGAAGAACTTATCAGGATCAAAAGTTCATGACCAGCTGGACATGGTGACAAATGCCTGTAATCCCAGCAGTTTAGGAGGCTGAGGCAGGAGGATCACCATTTCGAAGCCATCCTCAGTAAAAGTGAGATGATAAGCAATTCAGTGAGACCTTGTCTGTAAATAAAATACAAAATAGGACTGGGGATGTGACTCAGTGGTCAAGTGGCCCTGAATTCAATCCCCATACCAAGAAAAGAAAAAAAGCCCATGACCTCACTTTTTTCCCCTGCAGATGCAGGATAGCACTTGCTCTCTGAAATTTCCTTATCTGAAGCTCCTCAAGAAAGGTATGGTTGCACTTATTTTCTTCCCTGAAATTGCATTAATCAAGGAAGAGGAAACTTAAATCATATTGGAGTACTCAAGAAAACCCAGTCTATTAGTTTATCATGTTATTAAGTTTTTAATTATCATTAAGTTTTGATCTTATTTCTAATGTGGCTTGGCCCAGATGACAAACATTTCAAAAATCAACTTGGTAAGTGGAGAATTTCCACCTCAATAATATATATTTGTTTTCATTATAAAATTCCTGACTCCTTCATGAACACACATTTATCCCAAGATTAGTCTTCAGTCTTTATGTAGAGTCCAGGGCCATCTCTCCAAGTCTCACCAACAACAGCCTATTGATAAAATAAAAGGTGACTTTATTGCTTATCACAGTAAGAGAAAAACTTCACTCTACTTGCCTTTGGTAGTGTCACAGGAGGAAAGGCAAAAAAGAAATTTATTGAGAGAGTTTGAAGTTTGGTGTAGGTCAGGTTTATCAAAGTACAACTTGATTAGAATTGAACAAGGATCATGATATAATTGTAGAATATTTTATTAATTAATTTATTTATTCTGATTAGGTATATGTGACAGCAGAATGCATTCTGATTTATTGTATGCAATTGCAGCACAACTTTTCATTTCTCTGGTTGTACACAGTGTAGCGTCACATCATATATGCAGGCCGACATGTACCTAGGGTGATGATGTCCATCACATTCCACCATCTTTCCTATTTACCTGCAAATGCCATATTTTTGTTCTTTTTAATGCTGAGTAATATCCCATGGTATATAGACATCACAGTTTCTTTATCCATTCATCTATTGAAGGGTATTTAGGTTGGTTCCACAATTTGGCTATTGTAAATTGAGAAATGTAACTGGGTATGATACTTCTAAAATGTTGATGAGTCTTAGGGAAGTACCTCTAAGGAATAATCCAGTTATTTGCCTGGTCAAAGTCTCTTGGAGTAAAATTGTGATGCTAATGAAGATTTTGAAAGAGAAAGTAATGTAAATAAATAGGCTAGGTAGTCTGAGAAGTGCAGGTAGATTGAGTCCTCAGTGCCTTTGTTATGTAAAAAGGAAATTGATTTTGTTTCAACAGGCTTCTGCTTTCCTGAAATACCAAATTTCCAGATATAACATTATAGCCCTAAATTCCTGTTTAGGTCTAAGATAAGACTCTTAGTATTGGTGGATTTGACTTTGATAGAAAATGGAAGATAGTTTTCCAGTACAAAAGTGAACCAAGCTGGAAATGAGCATATTATGCTGAGGACAGTGAGAACTGTAGCTACAGTTGGACCTTCATTTATGAATAAAGACCAAATTAATGAAAGATCAAATGAAAACATGGTAGTGACCATTAGGACAAATTTTCCACAACTATTAAAAAAATGAGGGTTCTTTTTTTCTTTTTTTCTAGTATTCCATAATTGTTTATGAAAGCTAATGTTCCAGTAATGATGAATAACTTCAAAATGGGCATATGACCAAGCATTTTTCTCTTTCTACATCACAAGTACCTTCATGAATAGAAGAGGTAATGGTATCCCAGCAACAGATAAGCAATGCTCCATTTAATTGCCAAAGATTATATTGTAATGAACTTTGGAAAAAGAAAGTCAACTACAGAGTCCTTTGTTTGATTAATTTGACAAAAATCTATAAACATCTGACCTAGCTCATTAACACCTAATAAAGACAGAAGACTCTTATACTCAATTTCTAGTGAACAAGTGTTGGGTAAGGGGTTTTAATTTTTCCAGTCAAAGAATAATGAAGTCCATAAAATATACTTTGCCTATCTTTAAGTCAATCTGAATGTGGCAATCATCAACACAACAATTGGGGTACTAAAAGCTTTATGGGTGACCTCATCAAAGGCCATGCCAGCTATGGCTCTTTTCTCTATTTATCTTCTTCCTCAGGTTGCTGTAGCACTGCCTACAAGGACATAGCATTATGTTGCTATTACCTAAGTCAAATGCATGTATACTTGTTAAATAAGGTGGCACTGGAGGTAATAACTTAATGAGATAGTATTAAAATAGCCCAATACAGCCAGTGTAAGAGAATCTAATATCAGAAGAAGATAATGTAACATGAAACACTTTTTCAAGAAAAAGAGTCAAAGTCGTACCACTAGAGTAAAGCATAGAAGCAAAGGATCACACTTAATGTATAAATAAGTGTAACCAAGCATAAATTCTCAACTTGCTATGGTCAAACTTGGAACAGAAACAACAAACTTAAATGACAGAATGTAAATAAAAACATGAAAAATTAGATGCTTTAGCACATATTTACTATTTTTTGGTTTACATACTATATGCTTCTTTATTTTTCATATTTTTATGGGTGTAATATAATTATACATAATAGTGTAATTTTTGTTTTGTACTCATACATGTATACAATATAACAATACAATTTGGCCAATATCATTCTCCAGTATTTCCCCCTTTAACTGCACTCCTGCCTCATCCTGGTTTCTTTCTTCTACTCTATTGATCATCATTTGTTTTAATAAGATTCCTTCCCCTACTTTTCTTTTCTTTTTTCCTTTCTAGTTTACACATGAGAAAAAAAAAAAAAACACAGTACCTTTGAGTCTCTGAGTTTGTCTTATTCTACTTAACATAAGGTTCTCAAGATCTATATTTTACTGGATGTGTCATAATTTCATTCTTCTGAATAAAACTTCATTGTGTGTGTGTGATCATGTTTTCTTTACACATTTATTCATTGATGAAGACCTAGGCTGCTAGGCTGGAACCATAATTAGGCTGTTGTGAATTTTGCTGCAATAAACATGGATATGCATGTAATGGCTATAATATGGTGACTTTAACACTTCAAGATAAATGCTGAGGAGTGGTATAGCTGGGTCATATGGTAGTTCTGTGCTTGGTTCTTTGCGGACTCTCCATACCGATTTCCTTGGTGATTGTACTAATTTGCAATTCCACCAACAGTGTAAAGGTGTTTGTTTTTCTCCACATCCTCTCCAGTGTTTACTATTGTTTATATTCTTGATGACTGCCATTCTTGGTGTGAGATAAAATCTCAGTGTAGTTTTGATTTATATTTCACTAATTGCTAAGGAAATTGAACTTTTAAAAATGTATTTCACTTGTATTTCTCCTTCTGAGAAGTGTCTGTTAAGTTAATACGTCAATTTATGAAATGTGTTATTTGTGACGGTTTTTATTTTAAGGTTTTTTGGGTTCTTTATATGTTCTTGATACAGTCCTCAGTCAGAAAAGTAGCTAGCAAATGTTTTATCCTATTCTCTAGGTTCTCTCTTCACATTCTTAGTAGTTCCCTTTTGCCATGCAGAAGATTTTTTTTTATGTCATCTCATTTATTAATTATTGGTATTCTTTCCTGAGCTTTAGGATCCTACTGAGAAGAGCATTGCTTGTGATTCTATGTCAGAGTGTTGTCCCTATATTCTATTCAAGGAGCCGCATAGTTTCTGGTCTAATTCTCTGATTCATATAATTTTTAATACAAAAAGACAAACTTTTTATATTTAAAATACAGCTCCATTTCTACAGCAAGGGAATTTTAGGATTGTATCTTTCATTCTCTCACTCATGGATGCTCACTTCTAAGTTGATTTAACAGTGTGAACTTAAATATCATCTTGATACTCACTGTTTTCAAATACATAGCTATAGACCAGAGCTATCACCCAAATAAGACACATAATCCAATAGCCCATTCAAAATTGCCTTTCATTTGTTTATTGGATACCTATAACTTCACATATACCAAATTGGCAATCATGATTATCCCTGCCAACACTTCATAACTGTGTTTAAGAATAATTTTCAAAATAAAAACAAAATCATAATTCTCATGGAAAGATCAAGTGAATACCTGTCACAATTCATATTCAATTCGCTATTATTATCTGATCAAAAGGATTTATGATGAGTTGTAAAGATAATACAAGGAGCAGACACATTGGTAGGTCAAGAACATAGAAAGGAGTATATAAATGGAGGAAATTTTTTTCTTCTGCCATTCGAGTAGGGAAAATGATTAAACCTATCAGTGGAGAGAATTTATCTGACTACATATAGACAAGACTTAATTTGCATTGTTTATATATATATATATATATATATATGTATATATATATATATTACAGAACATAAATTAGCTCAAAATTATTCATAGTCAGAATAAAATAACTTTGAAAATATTTTCTAAACAATGCATGGTTCTTCACTGAAGTAAATTTTTTCCTGTGCTTGCAACATTCCCTATCACATTTACTAATTATTAATTCTTCCATTTTCTCTAAACTTGAAAAATGGAATAACTATAACATTTCTGTATCTCACAGACACACTGTTGGTAATAACATCAAAATGTATATAGAATCTGAAAACTTCCTGTCCCTTGTATTACTAATATCCTGCTTGTGTCACTCTCCTTTTTCACTAATTTTCTACAGAGTCAGCTAATAAGTAGTCCATCTATACTCTTGCCTTGCTCCTTCCACAACTAGTATAAGAACCATTCTTTGAGTATGCAAAAAAAAAAAATCATGTCATTCCTATGTTTAGTGCCCTCTAATTTCTTCTTCTTTCACTCAGGAGGTCCAAAGTACTTTCCATGATCTCCAACGCCCTGTATAATCTGACCCAATTAAGTCTCTCATCTTGACTTTTATTGGTCTTGACTCACTCTGTTCCAGGCACTCAGGCAACCTTGCTGCTCTTCCAAACTGCCATGCTTACTCCTGCTTTGGCTAGATTCCCACATTTGGCTGATTCCCACATTTCACAATGTTTTCACTAAACTCTCATCTCAGTGTAGTTCATTTCATTCAAAACTGAGAACTGCTCCAATTCCTATTCTCTCCTTCACCTCCTGCTTTGCTGCGAATTGTTTCTAGTGTGTCATGCAAACTACTTATTCCATATGAACATTGTTTACTGTCTCTGTATCCTGGCTGGACAAAATCATCTCTATTTGGTCTTCATTATGTTCTTCTACTTGTTCCTTAGGCATGTCAGCAAATCCATCTCTACCACCTTGTCTTGTTATCTGAATGATTTTCATAATGTCTTCATTGATCTCCAGGAAGGCTTTGAAATCATTCAAGACTCCAATCCATAAATTCTTCCAATGGACATGTAATTTATTTATTATATCTTTGAAGAATGTCATTGCATCAAAAATAATGATTAATTTCCAGCACTACATCATGTACACTTGAGCATCTGCATCAATTTTAACTGAATGCAATCTAATACCAGGCAGGTAAATATGGCCTTGACAAACCAAATAATGCCCTTGTCAGTGTCTGAAGCAATGAAGTTTTATTTGGAGATACAAATATAATCTCAACATTTTCATTTTCATAGCAACAGATTCCGGGTAGCAGGTGCATTACCAACTATTACTACTTTCATTTTGAGTTTCAACCTTTCCTCTTGAAAGTATTTTTCCATTTCAGTCATAAAGCATTGATGAAATCATTCAATAAACAAGATGGTTGTCACCTACATTTCCTGATTATGTTGTCTGAACATAGGCAAGTAATTTTTGTTTTTAAGAATATGTGGGGTTTTTGCTCTGATTCCACACCTGATTTTGTAATATATCCTATAGCATCATCACAGAGTACCAGAGTTTTATGCTCTGAATTTAGATTTATTGTGTATTTTCTTTCAGAAGAGTCAGATTTCATTTAAGTTGAGAAGTTTCTTTTGTTGATAGTCCTTATCCCTAATCAGCTCCTCAAACTCTGTCAGAAATGTGGTAGTAATTTCATAAGCAGATAAAATCTCTCAGAAATTGTTATATTTTATTTCAAACCTACTGCCAATTTTTTTAGTTTGTTTTAATTAGTTATACCTGACAGTAGAATGTATTTATGCACTTTGATATATCATACATAGATGGGATATAATTTCTCATTTTCCTAAGTGTACCTGTTGCAGACTCATATTGGCCATGTAGTCATGTATATACATACAGTAATAATGTCTGTTTCATTCTACTATCTTTCCTATCCCTATATACCCTCCATTCCCTCCCATCACTTCTCTATCTAATCTAAGGTAATGCTATTCTTTCCTAGTGCCCCCTGCCGTATTGTGAATTAGCATGTGCATATTAGAGAAAATATTTTGCCTTTGGTTTTGTGGGACTGGCTTATTTTGCTTAGCATGATATTCTCCAACTCCAACCATTTACTGGGAAATGCCATAATTTCACCCTTCTTTATAGACGACTAAGATTCCATTGAGTATATATACCAAATTTTCTTTATTCATTCATCTGTTGAGGGATACCTAGGTTGGTTCCATAATTTACCTACTGTGAATTGAACTGCTATAAACACTGATGTGGCTGTGTCACTATAGTATGCTGATTTTAAGTCCTTTGGCATAAACCAAGGAGTGGGATAACTGGGTCAAATGGTGGTTCCTGAGGTTTCTGAGGAATCGCCATACTGCTTTCCATAGTGGTTGCATCAATTTGCAGTCCCACCTGTAATGTGTGAGTGTACCTTTTTCACCACATCCTCATCAACATTTATTGTTGCCTGTATTCTTGATGGTTGACATTCTGGCAAGAGTGAGATGAAATCTTATAATAGTTTTGATTTCCATATCTCTAATTTCTAGAGGTGTTGAACACTTTTTCATATATTTGTTGATCAATTGTAGTTCTTTGTCTGTGAAGTGTCTGTTCAGTTCCTTAGCCCATTTATGAATGGGTTATTTATTTGTTTTGGTGTTAAGTTTTTTGAGTTCTTTATATATCCTAAAGATTAATGTTTTACAGAGGTACATGTGGTAAAGATGTTCTCCCAATATCTAGGATCTCTCCTCACTTTGCTGAGAAGAAGCTTTTTAGTTTGAATCCATTCCATTTATTAATTCTTGATTTTACTTCTTGCACTTTAGGAGTCTTTTAAGGGAGTAAGATCCTAGGCTGACATGGTGAAGATTTGGGCCTATTTTTTCTCCTGTTAGGCACAGAATCTCTGTTCTAGTGCCTAAGTCTTTGATCCACTTTGAGTCGATTGTTGTGCAGAATGAGAGATAGAGGTTTAATTTCATGTTGCTACATATGAATTTCCAGTTTTGCCAGTAATATTTGTTGAATAGGCTATCTTTTCTCCAGTGAAAGTTTTTGGCACCTTTGTCTAGTATGTGATGTAACTATATTGTGTGGGTTTGTCTCTGTGTCCTCTATTCTGTACCATTGGTCTACAAATCTATTTTGGTGCCAATATCATGCCATTTTTGTTATTATGGCTCTGTAGTATAGTTTTAGGTCTGGTATTGTGATGCCTCCTGCTTTACTTTTCTTGCTAAGGATTGATTTAGCTATTCTGGGTCTCTTATTTTTCCAAATAAATTTCATGATTGCTTTTTCTATTTCTATGAAGAATATCATTGGGATTTTAATAGGAATTTCATTAAATATGTATAACACTTTTGGTAGTATAGTCATTTTGACAATATTAATTCTGCCTATCCAGGAGCATGGGAGATCTTTCCATCTTATGAGGTTTTTGTTCCATTCTCTTTCTCTAGTGTTCTGTAGTTTTCATTGTATAGATCTTTCACCTCTTTTGTTAGATTGATTCCCAGGTATTTTATTGATTGATTGATTGATTGATTGATTGAGGCTATTGTGAATGGAGTAGTTTTCCTAGTTTCTCTTTCAGTGGATTCATTGCCAATGTAGAGGAAAGAGTTTGATTTATGAGTGTTGATTTTATATCCTGATACTTTGAATTCATTTATTAGTTCTAGAAGTTTTCTAGTGGAGTTTTATTTACTTAAATGGCTTGGGTTGCTAATACTTGGGGATCTCTTGTGGAAGCATTGATAGGTATTCAATGTTTTCTGGCACAGCCTGTTTGCAGTTGATCTGATAACTGAGATGGTTACTATGTGACTAATGGTCAGGTTGATATGTTGACATGCTATAGATATGGCTGACTCACAACCTAAACATGGTGGAGGGGGTTAACCTGAGAGTTCATCATGCTATTCCTACTGGCATGCAATTTAAAGTGTATGAGTTATTTAATCTGAAAATTTTCATTTACTGTTTTCAGAGTATGGTCAAGTAAGGGTAACATATCAAGAAACATGAAACTGCAGATAAAGATGGACTACTGTAAATCCATACTCAAATTAGACATGTAAAATTTATCTTATTATAAACTGAATTCTCTCTTGCAAAATCTCAGTAAGAAAATAGAGGACTTGAATACCACAGTTAACATCCTTAATCAATATATATTGTATACATGTCAATTTACATAAATTGATCACATAGCAGATTTCAAAGGAAATCTTAAGCTATTTCAAATAATTAAAAATACATATACCACACTGTGTGACTGTAAATAGATTAAATTGGAAATCATTAAGTTTCTTTTCAAGCATAAATATTTGCCAGCAAACAAAACATTACTAACTTGAGAGCTTAAGAGAACATAAAAATGAAAATTACTAAATATTAAGAAATGAATGAAAAGTGAAGTACTGAGTAAGAACTTGTAGAATGCAATTGAAGTAAATTGAAGTTTAAATGCACAACTATAAATGAGGTCTGACTTGGCTTCAGGAAGTTGGAAAAATAGCAACTGAGTATAGTTAAAATGGGTAAGGAAAACATTCTATTAAGGCTACCTGGGAATCAATGAATTAAAAGCATATAAACAGTAGAGAGAAACAAGAATATCACAAGTAGATTCTTGGAGAATTTAACATATGAATTCCTCTATCCAGGCAGAATCATTAGAAAAGGCAACAGCGAAATGTTTTAGGAACTAAAAGTAGACATAGAACAAAAAGAACTGAATATTTTAAAAATATGAGAGCACTAAAATTACAATAAATTTGAAAATATGTGAAATTCTTTGTCTAATAAAATAATAATTAACAAAATTTATACATAATTAATTTATGTAGAAATATAAAGCATTAAAAGCTTCAAATATGTATACAATTAGAATAGTAATAAAAGGTACTTTTCTGAAAGATAAAGGAAAAAGACAATAGACATAAGTAGTTTTATCCTTTGAGTTTGAACCAACATTTAAGGTACAGGCAATTTCAACCATTTGCAAACTTTCTCAGAGTTAAAAATAGAACATCCATCCAATCATTTATGAGAGTGTCTAGTTTGATCCCAGAACAAAGTAAACTATTAAATAAAATCATTGCAATAATTATTTACTAACATAGATACAAAATTCCTAAATGCATTTTGTTGAAATATAATTCAACTTAGCTTCCATCATGTCCAAGTAGAGTTTATTTTAGGCATTCAAGTGTGATATTCAATATCTGTTTATGATTAAAAACATTATCTAAGAGGGACCAAGAGGAAAATATTTTAATCCAATTAAAACAACAATGACGAACTCAACTAGCAGCACTTATTAAAAATAATAGAAGAGCTCAGCATGTTCACTACACAGATATCCAACACAGAGACATGGATGCAGTTAAACAATATTTTTTTTTAAATTAAAAAGATAACTACTTCTTAAATAATAACAGAGCTGTATCATATCTAACCATAAATTAAACAAAAGATTTGTGTATTTATTATGGAGAAAAAAAATCACAAAGTGTTATCAATAAGCTCAAAAGAAGACTTGATACATTGAGAAAGAAACTCCCTATAGGTTACAACTTAATACAATCATTCTTCTTTAAGTAGTCTGCAATTTACAGTAAGTCCCTGCCCACATCAGAATTTGTTATTGCATAGTTGCACATTTCAGTCTCTAATGATTATTTATATTGCTATTGTATCAGTAGTAATGTATCTAGTTCATTTCTGATTTGAGTCTTCTCTCTTTTGTTCTTGATTTGTCTAGCTGAAGATTTGTCAATGTTGTCTATTTTCAAAAACCCACTTCAAGTTTCATTCATTTTTTAATCCTTAATTTTGCTTATAATCATATTATTCATGGTCTAATATAGTAATTGTTAATGAAAATACTGACCATTCAAGATCATATTACAAACCATATTTTAACAAAATAGAGGCACCTTCTTTTTTATTGGTTCTTTTTATTCATACATGATAGTAGAATCTATTTTGATATATTTATACAGGCATGGAATATGATCTTTTCTATTTTTTCTGGTCTTTATTTCACGTTTCTGCCCTGATCCTTATTATTTCCTTCTTTCTACTAACTTTGGGTTTGACTTTTAGTGTTTTTTTTCTTTGTAGCTGTTTTGTGTCTGCTTGAATTATAAAGTTATATTGTTTAAAATTTTTCATTTTTTTCTTTATGTAGTGATATATTACTATGAATTTCCCTCTTAGAATTGTTTTGCTGTCTCATGATTTTTTCTCCATTTGTTTCAAAATTATTTATTTCTTTTTGATCTGTTTTTTTGATACATGAGTTTCAGAAGCATGTTGTCTAGTTTCCATAAATTGATGAGTTTTGCAAGTTTCTTCCTGTTATTTATTGATTTGTACTTATCTTTCATCATGATAAAATATGACACAATATTATTTCAAGCCTCTTTAATTTTTAAGACTTGTTTTGTACTTTTGACATATGACTATTTTGTGTGCCCTTGAGAAGAATGTGTATTACGTTGCTCTTGGATAAAATATTCAGTATATGTTTGTTAGTTTCATCTGCTTATAGCACAGATAAAACCCAATGTTTATTTATTAGCATTTTGTCTATGTCACCTGCTCATTGTTCAATGTAGGATGTTGAAGTCTTATACTATTATATTTTTTTGGCTTTCTATTTTTCCCTTCTGATCTATTAGTATTTACATTACATATTTAGCTGCTCCGATGTTGACTGTTATAATCTCTTGATAGACTATACTCTTGCTTGGTTATCTTACAGTGTTACCCTCTTGATTAACTGATCTCTCTCTTATTGCATCCCAACCCTTGTCTCTTAACTTAAGGTCTATTTTGTCTGACTCTCCTTTGGTTTTCTGTCATGGAACTTTTTTCTCCTCCCTTTGCTTTTATTATACATGTGTTGTTAAAATTGAAGTGAGACTTTTCTAGAGAACTTAGAGTCAACATTCATCTTTCTCTTTTAATTGGTGAATTTAATTCATTTTCTTTTAATTATTTAATGATCAGTAAGGACTTATATTACAATTTTGTTCATTTTTCTCTGTCTGTTCTGCAGATCTATTATTCCTTCCTGCCTCTTTTGCTTTCTTTCTTTGTCATTGAATGACTTTCTGGTGTGCTATACTTTATTCTAATCTGTTTATCTTTTGTGTTTCTATCATAAGTTTTTTCTTTGGAGTTCTATAATGGTTTACATTAGACATTAAAATTGTAATGGCCTATTATCAGCAGAAAATTTTAATCAAACTTTTGATTTTCCTTCCTTTCTCACATATTTTGCTTTTGACATCTCAATTTTCATCTTTACACTGTAACTATTCAAAATATTACAGCTATTATATTCTAACTTTTTAAAACTGCATAGTATAAATGATTTCATATTCCAATGTGGTATTAGAATATTCAAATTTGAATATATGACTCCCTTATATCTACCATTAATAACAATAATATTTATTTATTTACTTATTTATTCATTTATTTAATGGTATCGAGGATTGAACTCAGGGGCACACTAGACTACTGATCCACATTCCCAGCCCTATTTTGTATTTTATTTAGAGAAAGGGTCTCTCTGAATTATTTAGTGCCTAACTGTTGCTGAGGTTGGCTTTGAACTCCTAGTCCTCCTGTCTCAGTCTCTTGAGACACTGGTATTACAAGCATGCACCACTGCACCCAGCTACCATTAAATTTTATATTTTTATGTGTTTTCATGTTAGCAAAGGTTTTTGAATTTCAGCTTCAAGAACTTTTTTTAACGTTTCTTATGGGTTGGATCTAATAGTGAACAACTCCCTCAACTCATGTTGATCTGGGAAAATATCTCTCTTTCATTTCTGAAGGGCATATTTGACAAGTATTCTTGGCTGGCAGTTTTACTTGTTTTTTGTTGAAATGTATCATCCCACTCTTTTCTAATCTGCAAGATTTCTAATGAGAAATCTACTTTTCACTTATATAGAATCTCTTGTTTGTGATACATCTCTCTTTCATTGTTACTGATACAAATAACTTGTATGTAAGTGTAGGAAAGTATTAAAATTATTTTTTCCATGTGTGACCTACACTTTGTTATTATTAGAATACAGAACAAAGATTATCTATCACAATCTGTCTCCTTGAGATTGTGGTATTTGGATTTCAGAGTCCAATTGTCACATCTCTTATGGAGTAGATGTACGTGCCTGACATGAGGAATAAGGGGGTTTTCATTTCTCTTTACAGTTAGTGAAAAAACACTATGAATACTGCAGATGAACAGAGAAAGTTGCTTGTATTTCTGGTGAATTTTCAGGTTTTGATTTTAATCCGATTTTGTTTGAGACTCAGATTTACTTCTTTTTTTTTTTTTACGAAATGACATTTTAATATATTCTTTAATTTCTTGCTAAGGGAATTTGGAGTTAGGTTCTCTTACTTGGAGTCAAAAATAATCTAACATGACAAACTCTAAAGATTTCAGAATTCATAGAACAGAGGGGTGCCTATATGAAAAAGTGGACAATGGGTTCTAAAAGAGTATCTGTACATGGCCTGAAGGGGAGAGGGAACTTAGGTGGGGAAAATTTAAGATGTCTTCCCCTACTCAGTGCCTCCACAGGATCATGTCTCTATGCATAAGGAGAAAAGCAGATTTTACAAGAAAGTTTCTGGACATGAGGTCCTTTTCAGTAGTCAGTGGAAGCCAAGTGGCAAAAGAAGACTTGGTCTAGCCATATTGCATCTTACTTTGGGAGTTGAAATGTAATATTTAGCATTATGGCCTAATGCAATACTTCTTATTTTATATTAATATTTGTCTATGCATTTAACTACCTATACATTTACTCAATGAAAATACCATAATCTGACACAATGCTATGTGTTGTAAAATCTAAATGAAGGATAATGCCTTCTTATTTTCTACCAGAGTTTATGCTGATTCACATTCAGTTCCATAGCAACAGTGTTTTTAAGTGGTTCACTTTTTTTATCTGATACAAATGTCAAGTATTGAGTTTATTAACACCACAATTTTTGTAAACCAAGTTTACCTCAATTTATCTTTAGATGAATTAAAGATTTCTTTCTACTTGATAAACAAGTGTTTTACCTTTGAAGAGCCAAATAAAATGTTTGAGTTGATAGTGATTGAACTTTTGAGAAAACAAGTAAAGTAAGAAGAATCAGGATTTTCTACTAAAGTTGTCTGGAGTATGGAATTTGCAATGATGTAAAATATGGGGTAAGGGGTCAGAGATGTATCTCAGAAGCAGAGCACTTGCCTAACAAGTACAAGACCCTGGATTCAAGTCCAGCACCACAGGAAAAAAAATGGGAGTGTGGGGGAAATAAGAGTTATGTGAGTGTTAAAGGCCTTGATTTTAAATTGAAATTTTGATAATGATATTTGTTAGTATTTTATCACCTGAATAATAATCAACTATATGACTTAACAGGTTTGTAGGGTAGGGGATGCCATCTTCCCAAAAGATAGGCAGTTCTGACTTTTTAAAAAATTCATTCTAATTTGTTATATATGACAGCAGAATACATTTCAATTTATATTATACATATATAGCACAATTTTTCACATCTCTAGTTGTACACAGTGTAGAGTTATACCATTCCTGTCTTCATACATGTACTTAGAATAATGATGTTCATCTCTTTCCACTACCTTTCCTATCCCCATACCCCATCCCATCCCCTCCCTCCCTTTTACCCTATCTATCATTGTCTAATCCTCCCATGTTACCCCCCCACCATCCCCATTATGAATCAGCATCTTTATTATCAGAGAAAGCATTTGGTATTTGGTTTTGGGGATTGGCTTACTTCACTTCAATAAACAACTAACTTGACTTTCTTCTAAAAGCATAGTACACAAAGTTGAAAGCATAAATATTATTTTTTAGCATTCTAAAATAAAATTTTAGTCCATGCTGACAAGGGAACAAAGATTTCTAATTCTGAGCTTTCAGCTATCCTGTCAGAAGAGAATAATGCATTCATTCCATTGGAGTGATGTCTGTTCTTTGGAAATCATGAGGACAGGAAAACAAATGATTGTCTAAAATTACTTATTAGTATACATGACTGGTTATCCAAAGACTAATTTCCAAATATGTATTAATTTCTTCTATATTATTGCTATTTCAAGTATAAAATATGTACATAAGTTAGATATACTTTTACTTTATTGACAACAGAAAAATCATTTGGTCCACTAGGTTAGTCAAACTCTATGAATGGAAATAACTATCAGCCAACATCTACAGGATTATAGAGTCAGTATGAGCCCCATTTTTCCTTCAAACTATTTAATTCGTATGAATATTTGAGAAATTAAGTTTCTTAAATATCTCACCTATTTCTGCTCTAATTCACTAATCAGCAAACTAATTTGGTTAGCTATTCATCCAAAACTTCAGTGAAATTGTATTTGCTACTACTTCTTAATTTTAAATATTTTAATATCTTGTGTATAATTTTTGTTGACTAAAACACTTTATTTGTGAAAATATAATTGAGGTAAATTGGAGAAAGTATTGGGGGAAGCACCAGTTTTCTTGATGGCACTGTTTTCTGATCAATTTATGGATAAGGTTGAACTTGAATAAGTTCTCTTAGTGATGTCAAGACACAAGAACAAGGAAGTCACTCTAGTGTAGCACAGGAATAACATGGAAGATAACAGAACAGTGACCTGGGTAGAATGATCTGAAAATCCACAGTCAAAGAATAAAAGCTATTCAGAAAAGAAAGCTTTTAACATCTTGTTTTCTGTTAGTGAAAAACTCCACTTCCTTCTCCAGGCTCCTTTGTCCTCATTGGGTTTGACAAGCAGGAGGCTGGTTAAGTGATAGGATTTTCAGAGCACTGAGATATTCACTGCAACCTCAGCAACTTCATTTCCTTGTACCTGAAGTTTGCATCATCTCACTTATTCCTCAAATTATAAATACCTCTGCCTAATGGATTTTGTGGTTAATTAGCATGCTGAATATGTATTAATCTCTATTTAATGTTATTACTTATCCTTCTTCCAAATGATGGCCAAGAAGATAAACATTGACAGATTGATGTCAAAAACCTAGATCTTGGGTCACTGATAGGATTAAAATGGTGTGTGGGAGTGTGGGAGTGTGAGTATATCTCTGTGTGTGTACACATAGCTATTAGGTATATGTGTTTCAAGGGAGTAATAAAATGGGTCAAGACATTGCCTCCATTTTTTAAATTTTTTTGGGGGGGCGGGGGGAATGGAGCCACAGAAGAGAGAATAGCACTTAAATACATGCTAGAAATCTTTGAATAATTTTGCAGTTTCACAGTTATGCCAAGAAATGTCCTTGTGGGGTCCTTTGGTTCTCAATTTTTTTTCGTACTGAAGACAGACCTATAGAGTACAGAGTCGTTTGGTTAATTTACTACCCACAATAAGTAAATAAGTGTTCAGTTGTTTATTTCTATAAGATGTCAGAAAGTGGTTTAATTCATTCACATGAGCTGAACATGCTGACATTAGGCTGCTCATGCTTAAGGACCCTGACGTATAAGGGGATTCATGAAACACAGTTTTAGTTCTAAATCAGTCAAAACCTATAAATCACATTTTGAAGTAGAAATTTATTTTTCAGATGCAAATTAAAATACACAACTGGGTGCATAACCATATTACCTATATGTGAAAACTGCATATCTCCATAGAAATTTGGTGTCTTTTCTTTTTTTAATTTTAAGAATGTTTCCAAGACTAGAATTCTTTTGTCTTACAAGATAAGATTTTTGCCTTGTTTCTCTTGGAAGGATCATATCCATCCCATCAGTCTGAGCTCTAAGATTCTCAAAACAGAAAATGGAATAATTTGTTGAATACCAGGAAAGGAATCCTATGTCAAAATATGTCCTCTGACTCAAAACCATTATCTGCAATTTCATCATTTGAGTCATTTGCTTGAAGACATTTTATTCTATGCAAGTTAAAATAAAATAATAATGTGTATGGTGTTGATAACTATTCAGCCATCATTACTCACTGACTGATGGGAATTACAAAATCTTTTCTAAAATTTCTAAGCTAGAGGCAGTTTTGAACATAAGATAGGGTCAGTTTTGGCACCAAGAACCAAGGAGATTGAGATAACTTCCACTCTGCTGTAATTTTCATTGATCTAATATTCTTTCCATGAATAACTCATTTTTAAAGGAATATTTTGTTCTTACATGGACTTTTAAGTTAAGTTCCAGTTTTGAATTCCAAGCGTATTTCTGCTCTGTCCCACTCCCATTAGCCCTACTTTAAAGTGCAAAGCCATAGAATTGAGGAAAGATAGATGAGCCTCCTCTAGCAATGTTCTGCAGACCCAGACTTTCATATGACATTACTAATGGCTTGATTAGGAGTAAGTGGTGGTGGGCAGAGAAACATTCTAAAACAAGATGCTCAGGTAGTTGTTCCAGAAAACCCAAACCCAGTATATAAGTATATGAGAATATCAAGGTGCCATGAATATGGAGATAGACAGCAAACAGATTCAAGACTGCAGAGAAGACAAATTTTGGTGGGGGGTAATTGCTAATTAAAGAGTAGTCCTGTGCAGCAGCAAGATCAAGTGGACCCTTGCAATTTGGGCCAGAAAAATGGGCCTATACATTAATTAGGATAAAAGTGACTTTAAGCCAGAATGTACCTGGCTTACCTCAAGCGAAGATCAAAGAGTCAAGAAACATTCCTGGTGTTGGGGTCTGGTTGTAAAGCTCCAGCTTTTACTGCAATGGTTTTGTCTATGTGTAATATTCTGGGATACTATGTGGAGAAAACTGACTAGTGTTACTCAGGAGCAATTATGACAGTTACAGTGCGAGATAGCTAGCTAGACTCATGTCAAGCTGATTCCATAGAGGCCTAGGGAATCATTGCCATTTTGGATACGGTTGTTCTAGAAAGTTGGCTCTAATTTCCTGATGCTTATTCTTTTTGCCAGCTGAGCTGAGGTGTCAAAACAATGTTGGGAATTCACCCCATCTCATTAGAAATGGCTTTACTGTCATCTCCTATTTTAATCTGATGGACATCTCATTTCTACAGAATATCTGTTTAGAGGTCAACGGCAACTCTCTTGACATCCTTTTCTCAGACAGTATTCTCTTCCCAGAGACTGGCAAAACTGGGGACTGCTTTATCCTGGACATTTCTCTTCTTCATTTATTGAAATCTTCATTAAGTAA
Source organism: Urocitellus parryii (assembly GCF_045843805.1). Taxonomy (NCBI): domain Eukaryota; kingdom Metazoa; phylum Chordata; class Mammalia; order Rodentia; family Sciuridae; genus Urocitellus; species Urocitellus parryii. The sequence goes on from NC_135543.1 coordinate 28,973,334, forward strand.
TTCGTTATGGAAACTTGACCAGGTACTAAGACTGTTCTTAAATATAGGAACAAAGGTTACCTCACACTTTGTGGTTCTAAGTCTATATTACTATCTCTCCTACCTATATTCTCATCTGTCTAGGACTAATCTCCCTCATCCCCTTAATTATTTCTCATGAGGCATGATTTTCCATCTTTCTAACATCTTGATCATTCTCATTGACCACTTTGCCCTGTAAAGCACAACCCCAATAATTAAAGTAATATTCCTACAGAGAGAAAAGTAGCAATTTCATACTTCTTTGTCAGTTTCATACTTACTCTGATATAAGCTAAATTTGATTAGACTTTTTTGTGGACACAGGGCAAGGTAGATTAAAATCAAGCTTACTGTTTACTAACATGATTGAGGTTGAGCACATCTCTGTTCTACCTTAATGTGAGGAGTTGATCTTTTTAACTCATTTGCTGCCGTCACATTTATCCCTATTCAAGCTTATGTCATTAGTTTCAGTTCATTGCCCAGACCTGCCATTATCTTTTGAGATTTTTATTTTGTCATCTAAACTAGTCACCCTCCTTTTCAACATCAGGACACTCACTCATATCCTGAGCATATATCTTCTTTACTGTCATACAGTCATGATAAGAATGTCAGTGTTATAATGTCAGGGACTGTCCAAGGTTGACAACAATCCAGTAATAAATACTCTTTAAGCATAATTATAATGTGCAAGTGAACGAAATATTTAGAACCTTTTTTTAAAAAAATAGAGCTTATTAAATTGTACAATAAACAAACCAAGATGTTTTGGTCAGGAACATATATGATTCTGATAACATGAACAAAGTATAAACTTTAGCCTAGTATGTTATGGATTGTGTTCTCAACAATCACTGTTTCATTTTTTTAGTTATTTTGAACAACCCCTTCGAGCCCTCAAATCCTCGGTTCTTCAAATGTAAAACAATTGGATGTGTCCATTATCTAGCATGTCTCGCATCTTCCATATCTCTGTAAAGACCACTTATGTTGGTTTAGAAACCCATTTTCAACTTCTCTCAGTATACAGCAAATGTGTGAAAAAAATAATATGATACTGTGACCAATATCCACAGCAAATTCTGTTCCATGTGTTGATCTACCCTGAGGGAAGGCCATATGATCTAAGTGAACAAACTTTTGCTTTTGAATATTCTCCCATTTGTCTTCTATGCCACAAATTACAAAATTTGTGCATCATTTGCACAAATATACTTAAATTTTTATGATGAAAATATTATTTTTCCTTGGATCAAACAGTTGAGACAGTGGGTTTTCAAACTAAGCTTGATTTTAAGGGCCCCTGGAAAAACCTATTCTAAGGAGTTGGATAAAATTCAGGTAATGTAAGAATGAAAGGATCAGAGTTGACACATTCATGGCTTTGATTTTCATTAGCTTCAGTCCATTAAACAAGCATTTGCCAATGTAATATTGTATGCATAAAACAACTAAAATATTCATTAAATGGAAAAATGGCTGAGGATGCAGGCCAACCATTTCTCCTACAGTTTTGCTGCAGGAATATTGCTCACCAGGGTCCACTGCTCTGCCATTTCGTTCACTTATTTATTTTTTAATTTAAGGCATTTAAATATCTGTGCATCATTGGCAAATGCACTTAAATTTTTTGATGGAAATATTTTTCCTTGGATCAAACATTTGAAATAAGAGGTTTTCAAGCACTTTTTATGAAAGCCCCTGACCCATATGATTGAAGTCATCAGACAGAACCAGTCCTCTTATGTTTTAAGTAAAAAAACAATTTCTTCTGATAAATCAACTTGATTCATTGTCAACATCTACTCACCAAAGAAGCAGAAAATTTTAAATGACTAAAGTATCAAGCATTGTGCAAAGCATTTTCTGAGATAAAGTAATATCATCACTATTTTTAGACCCATAATTTAGTGAAGAGATTAGTCAAGCATAAACATTAGTATAAAACAAGGTAAAATAATTAAATGACAAAAGAATGATCTGGGAAAAATCAGTGGGCCAACAAAAAATAGGTCAATATTGCATATACCAACTACACATTTTAGAGGAAACTTGGTTTGAGAGAAATATGGGGTATTGTTATATTGTTATATCATGTGCATTTACAAATATGTCACAAAAATCCCACCATTATGTAAAATTATAGTGCACCAATAAAATAGTTTGATTTGAAAATTCCAGCATAACTTTTATAAAATAAAATTTATCAGTTTTGAGTATAAACTTTGATTAGTTTTGATCAATATCTTCTTCAATATCCAATATTAAGGAGATCATCAATCTCCTCCTTCAATTCCAGGCTACTGGATTTTTTTTAAATAAAATTTTGCCTTGTCCAGAATTTCAAATAAATGGAATCATGCTACACACACACACACACACACACACACACACACACACTTTGCCATTGACATTTTTTTCACTTTTCAGAATATATTTTAGATTTATTCATGCTCTTGAACATCATACATTCATTCTTTTCATTGATAATGTGTATATGGTTATCTTATAGTTTTATTTCAACTTATAAGTTGCTATGCATTTGGATTGCTTATAGTTTGTGACTATCATGAATCAAACTGCAAGAAAAATACATATAAATTTTTGGACAGTTTCTTTGGGGAAGATATTTGGTACTACTATGGTGGGTCACATGCAAATTGTGTTTACATTTTGAAGAAAATGTCAAATTATTTTTTAAAGCGGATATACCATGTGTCATCCCAAAAATTAATGTGTAAGAATTATAGCTGTTTAAATTCCTTGATGATATTTGAGATTGTTGGAATTTTTATTAGGAGTGTACTATTGTCGAAGTGTGGTTTTAATGACTAATAATATTATGATATTTTCTGTTATTTGTTGTATCTCCTCTTGTGTTTTTTATTTTTATTTTTTTTATATCAGAGATTGAACCCAAGGTTGTGAAACCACTGAGACATATTCCTAGCCCTTTTAAAATTTTATTTAAATACAGGGCTTTGCTCAGTTGAATAGGGTGTCACTAAGTTGCTGAGGCTAGCTTTGAACTTGCAATCCTCTTGTCTCAACCTCCTGAGCCCCTGGGATTAGAGGCAAGTTCCATCCTGCCTGGCTCCTTTGTCTTTAACACTTTGCCTTCGTGTGGTACCTTTGTGATGATTGATAAGCCGATAGTGATGTACTTTTATTCACTGAAGTGCATAGTTTATAATAGTGTTCACTCTTTGGGTTGTACAGTCCTAACATTTTTGACAAATTCATAACATCATTTATCCACCATTATAATATCAGAGAGAATAGTTTCACTGCCCTAACAATTCTTTGTGCTCCACCTATTAATCTTGTCCTCTCTTTGAACCCCTGACAATCACAGATTTTCTTTTTTAATTGTCTCAGCTGTACAGTAAAAATTGTACAGTTTTGCTTTTTCTAGAATTTAATAAAGTTGCAATAGTAAAGTATGTAGAGTTGCCATTTTATCCTTTCTTTAAACAATATGCATTTAAGGATTCTCTGTGTCATTTTCATTTCTTTTTTTCTTTTTTTTTTTTTTTTTGCAGGGTGGGGGTCACCAGGGATTGAACTCAGAGGCACTCAGTCACTAAGCCACATCCCCAGCCCTATTTTGTATTTTTTTTTTTTTTTTTAGAGACAGGGTCTTACTGAGTTTCTTAGCACATTGATGATGCTGAGGCTGGCTTTAAAATTGCAAACCTCCTGCCTCAGCCTCCCAAGCTATGGGGATTATGGACATGAGTTACCATGCCCAGCAATAACTCATTTATTTTTGTCACTGAAAAATATTCTATTGTATGTATGCCCCACAGTTTGCTTTGTCACCAACTAAGAGACAGTTTAAAGTTATTATCAATAAGTCTGACATAGACAATTGTGCATGGGTTTAGTGCTGACATATTTTCAAGTTAGATGCATAGAAACATGATCCATGGAGCACATGATTACTGTTTAAGTAATTGTAATACAAAGTAGCTATACCATTTTGTTTTCCCACTAGCAATTAATGAGAGTTCCTGTTGTTGCACATCTTTGCCAATATTTAATATTACCAGATTTTGTTTTTTCTGAATTTTAACCAATCTAATAGGTGCATAGTAGTATCTCTCTCTTTAAAAAAAATAGTGATATATAATGTTGAGTTTATTTCTATGCACTTATTTGATAACTATATATCTTTTTGGTAAGTTGCCTATTCAGACATTTTAATGATTTTACATTCATGAAAAAGGAGATTTCACAAAGTAAAGATGAGAAGGAGCAAGAGAGAGGAAGAATAAACATGAGTGCTATCTACTTTCTGTAATATCATTTAATTCCAGGAACACAGATTTACTGTTTATCTTCAATAACATAGTGTTAGAAAGAGTATAAACTGAAACTTAAAAAGCAGCAGAAAAATTGTAACAGAGGAAGCTCTTGAAAATATCTATGCTATCTCCTCTTTTATTTTCTTCTTGTGTGCATGCTTGCCGCAGTCTGGCTGGGCACAGAATCACGAGCCACTCAAGCAGGAACAAAACTTTATTTTTGAAAATGCCGCCAATACCCCGTACGAGTTCAGCAAGCAAGCCGGTCCACCCGGTCCCGTTAGACTGGGCTCCCCCCCCACCCCACCCCCACCCCCACCCCCACCCCGACCTCCCCCGGAATTCCCTCCTACTCTCCTTCCCCAACCAATGGGAACTCTCCAGGAGTCCCATAACATGAGTCCTGTAGCAGGCCAAGGTGAACAGCAGGAGTTCAATTTCCATATGAATGTAAATCTTAACATAATCATATCATCTCAATGGCTAGCTGGAGTCACCTTACAACCAAAAGTGCCATGCATCATATTATTTTGCTGTGGATCCTAGCACATGCTCTGTTATTCTCCTTCACTCCATCAAGCAGCTTCCTCTACTCATTTATATTTTCTGATCACTCATTGTTTTACTTTTCAACTCACTATTACAGCTACCAAAAGCCTCTTTTTCATATTTTAAAATTTCAACTTCCACTATCTTGAGTTTGACTCTTCATGGTTCAAGAAGATACAAGTAAGCAGGTTATCCCCTGCCCAAATTTTTCATAACAGTTTATGTATCTGTATTAGTCAGAGTTCTATAGAGGAACAGAAACAACAAGATATATATATATGATTATAAAAAGGGATTTATTAGATTGGCTTACATGATCAGAAGCTGGATATTCTCACAATGGCCTTCTGCATACTGGAGAGCCTTTGGAACCAGTAGCTGCTCATTCCAAAAGGTTGGAGACTCAGAACTAAAAGAACCAATTATGCAGCCCCAGTTCAACACTGATGTAATCTGGAAACTCCCTGGACAATCAATGATCAAAGTCCACCTTGGAAAATGAGAGAGCCAAAGTCTAATGTCCTCAAGTGATTGCAGCAGCAACCAATGCACCTGTTGAAGAAGAATGGAGCTTATATTGTATATGGCAGGGCTTGCTCCTTCTGCCTTTTGTTACATTTGGGATCCCAGCCTATTAGACTGCAACACCACATTCAGGATATGTCTCCCCATTTAGTATGCAGTCCTATATGCCAATCATATCTGGAAAACCCTTCATTGACACACCCAGAATTTTCTTAATTCAACCATGTTAACAATCCAGACTTACTATCAAAGATTTATAAATCTCTGATCAACTAATTGTAATTCAAAGAGATGCATAGGGCTAATCAGGGGGATCGTTGTGGTTAACACCAAAGAGTGTAAAACATAGATGCCTACCCACCAAATTTTTGAGATTAGCAATTAAACTGAAACTTTTCTTTTGAAAACATACACTCTACAATAGGCCTACAACAAAAGTCATTGCAGAAAGTCACTTAAACATTGAGGACATGGCAACTACTTTAAAATGTCACAGATAGTGAAAAAAGGAGAAAATATTTTCCACTTGATAATTAGAAAAACAGCATAAATTTGTGATCAAAGTATAGTAAGTAATATTTTCTGTGAGGTGAAAGATTAGAATAAAGTACATGGAGTTGTTAATTCTTCATTAGAAAGAGGTAAGAACAACCTTGTTTGGATAATAGCATAAGCAAAAACTAGAGAAAGAGATTAGAAACCAAGTAGATGGAGATGATGAAGATGATAAAGATAAATAAATTCAAAATTTGCAATAAAGCTAGTTAATACTCATAAGGCATTAGTAAAGAGCTAATAGATTATGAAGAAATACTAACAACTAAACCCTAAAGAGAGAAGTAGAAGAAGATCTTAGAAGATGGAAAAATATACCCTGTTCATGGTAGGCAGAACTAACATCATCAAAATGGCGATATTACCAAAAGTTCTCTATAAGTTTAATGCAATGCCAATCAAAATCCCAATGGCATTTCTTGTAGAAATAGATAAAGCAATCATGAAATTCATATGGAAAAATAAAAGACCCAGAATAGCAAAAGCAATTCTAAGCAGGAAGTGTGAATCAGGCGGTATAGCTATACCAGATTTCAAACTATATTACAGAGCAATAGTAACAACAACAGCATGGTACTGGTACCAAAACAGGCAGGTGGACCAATGGTACAGAATAGAGGACACAGAGACTAATCCACAAAGTTACAACTATCTTATATTTGATAAAGGGGCTAAAAGCATGCAATGGAGGAAGGATAGCATCTTCAACAAATGGTGCTGGGAAAACTGGAAATCCATATGCAACAAAATGAAACTGAATCCCCTCCTCTCGCCATGCACAAAAGTTAACTCAAAATAGATCAAGGATCTTGATATCAAATCAGAGACTCTGTGTCTGATAGAAGAAAAAGTTGGCTCCGATCTACATATTGTGGGGTCAGGCTCCAAATTCCTTAATAGGACACCCATAGCACAAGAGTTAATAACAAGAATCAACAAATGGGACTTACTTAAACTAAAAAGTTTTTTCTCAGCAAGAGAAACAATAAGAGAGGTAAATAGGGAGCCTATATCATGGAAACAAATTTTTATTCCTCACTCTTCAGATAGAGCCCTAATATCCAGAGTATACAAAGAACTCAAAAAATTAGACAATAAGTTAACAAATAACCCAATCAACAAATGGGCCAAGGACCTGAACAGACACTTCTCAGAGGAGAACATACAACCAATCAACAAGTTCATGAAAAAATGCTCACCATCTCTAGCAGAGAAATGCAAATTAAAACCACCCTAAGATACCACCTCACTCTAGCAAGATTGGCAGCCATTCTGAAGTCAAACAACAACAAGTGCTGGCAAGAATGTGGGGAAAAGGGTACTCTTCTACATTGCTGGTGGGACTGCAAATTGATGCGGCCAATTTGGAAAGCAGTATGGAGATTCCTGGGAAAGCTGGGAATGGAACCACCATTTGACCCAGCTATTGCCCTTGTAGGACTATTCGCTATTGCCCTTCTCGGACTATTCCCTGAAGACCTTAAAAGAGTGTACTACAGAGATACTGCCACATGGATGTTCATAGCAGCACAATTCACAATAGCTAGACTCTGGAACCAACCCAGATGCCCTTCAATAGATGAATGGATAAAAAAAAAAAATGTGGCATTTATACACCATGGAGTATTACGCAGCACTAAAAAAAATGACAAAATCATGGAATTTGCAGGGAAATGGATGGCACTAGAGCAGATTATGCTAAGTGAAGCTAGCCAATCCCTAAAAAACAAATGCCAAATGTCTTCTTTGATATAATGAGAGCAACTATGAACAGAGCAGGGAGGAAGAGCAGGAGGATAAGATTAACATTAAACAGAGACATGAGGTGGGAGGGAAATGGAAAGAAAAGGGAAATGGAAGGAGACCCTCATTGTTATACAAAATTACATATAAGAGGTTGTGAGGGGAATGGGAAAATAAAGAAGGAGAGAAATGAATTACAGTAGATGGGGTAGAGAGAGAAGATGGGAGGGGAGGGGAGGGGGGATAGTTGAGGATAGGAAAGGTGGCAGAATACAACAGTCACTAATATGGCATTATGTAAAAATGTGGATGTGTAACTGATGTGATTCTGCAATCTGTATTTGGGGTAAAAATGGGAGTTCATAACCCACTTGAATCTAATGTGTGAAATATGATATGTCAAGAGCTTTGTAATGTTTTGAACAACCAATAAAAAAAGAAGAAAAAAATACTGACAACCAAGGAAATATATTGTAGTTAAAATATAAGAAAATATGTTAAATGACCAAGTAAGTGGATATTTAATTAAATGTTACTTTCTTCTGTAGCTATTTTTCTTCACATCACCACCCTTAACCTCCTGACTCTAATTGCATGAGTGTTTAGAAGACGAATGCCATTTACAATTATTCTAGCCTCTTGCTATTTGTCATTACCAACTTTTGTAAGAAACACCTCAAATTATGAAATTATAGTCTTGTTTAGAACTGTCAAACCTCTTGTATTTGAAGCAATTTAAAACCCTAGAATCTGACAACATCATCACATCAATCCGTCTGTCATTTTGGAATTTAACCTTCCCCCGAGAAACAAGGCACTAAATAGAATTCTGAGATATGCTTCCTTTCCTATCTTTGAAGCTAACAAATAACATTTTATGATCCACACAATCTGGAATAACAATCTTTTGTATTTTGTTTTATTAATACTAATAAATCTTCTCAATTTATCCTTAACCTAGTTTATAGAAAAAGAAAAAAATCTGTATTGACAGTAATTTAGTGGTCTTTATTTCCTTTTTCTTTCCCAGAAGCATTTAAATACTACTAAATTCTAGAAATATACAACCTGTAAGATTAACAGAAAAATATTTTCCAACTTATTCATAGAATAAATGATTGAACATCCCATGGACCTAAATTATCTGCCTCTTTCCAACTTGTCTTTCAGATCCAGGATCATATGACAGCAAATGTTAAGTCAATAGCACCTGGTCAGAGACACAGAAGATCCTCATGATTAGAGAGATCAAGGACAGGGTGAGGTCTGTGGAAGCTCCATGGTGATCAGACAAATTGGGTGGATGGCTAGAGAATTAATTTCACCCGTGCTGAATAGAATTAGTCAAAGCAAATAATCAGCTTTTTTCCAAATTTAGAAAGAACACTGAGATGAAAGATGAATTGTTTAGGAAGTGTTACCCTTCTCATACTGGTCCCACATCATGTCATGGCCTTGTAATGGAGACCTACCCCAGTTTTTATCATCCCTTGAGGAAGTATGATGGTCCTTTATGTTACTACTGAAGGTTGCTTTTTTTTCCTGTTTCCTGTCTTCCAAATTCAAAATTCAAGAAAGCTGCATTTATGTTCTTGAAATACCAAAGAATAATTCCCTTGCTCATTTTTCTAAGTATGAATTTAGTACTTTGAGGAAGAAAAAAAGAATGAGGGAAATGAGGACTTGCATTTCCATAGGAACTCTTACTGTCATGTTATCAAAAGAAACAGAAGGCAGAGATTATAAGGAATATCTCTTCAGAAAACAAGACATAATTTACTCTCTTCACACTTTGGAGAGTCAAAGAAGAATTTGTGTCAACCATCTAGACTTTAGCATTTGACTGGTAGGAGCTCTGACCCTGCTATATATCTCACTCTTCATCCACCAAGGAGAAATATTGCTATGAATGAACTATGCTCAAGTGTATTATGTCAATTGCTAGGAATGAGGCACTGGGATCAAAAATATTAATTTCAACCTGGTGAATTCTTTCAAAGATTTGACCACAATTTTTGTTTACCTCTTTGAAGAACTTCCTATTCTGTTTCTGTGAAAAGACTGGTATGGAGCCTGGTGGGAATCCCTTCTTCGAAGGAATAGGGAATGTGAAGGGACACCACACCTAGAAAATGGGAGAAGTCTTATGGCAATATAAAGTGTAATTTGCCTAGACCATCTCTGCATATGTGTTATGGATTAGATATGAGGTGTCCTGAAATTTAATGTATGAGACAATGCAGGAATGTTCAGAGGTGAAATGATTCGTTTATGAGAGCTGTAACCTATCCAGTGGATTAATCCATTAGGTCAATTAATGGTCTCAATGCATTAACAGGTGTTAACTATAGGCAGGTAGGGGATGGATGAAGGAAGCAGATCACTGAGGGCATACACTTGGGGATTATTATTCCTGGATCCCTGCACTCAAGCTATCTCTACTTCCTAGTTGTCGTGTCCTGAGCTACTTTCCTCACCATGTCCTTCAGCCATGATGTTCTGCCTCAACTTGAGCCCAGAGCATGAAGTCTACCACCCATGGACTGAACCCCTGAAACCATAAGCCAAAATAATCTTTCCTCCTCTAAGTTGTTCTCATTAGGTATATTGGTCACAGCAACACAAAAGTGACTAATATAGCATACGTTATCACACAGTTCAGTGAGATAAGTAGCAAAAGATCCATATATCCTGGATCCTGCTAAATATCACTTGATTAGAAGTAAACTCATTCAAACAACTCTCTTACTACTCATGGTTTCAAACTGCTTATATTTTTGATGCTGTGATTAAAATAGTTGAACAAAATCTAAGAGAAAGAGAGCAGAAGTGAGGCTCTAGTGTGTAGCATCATCTTCACTGTAGAAGGTATTTAGTCATTGAGAAGAGGGAGCCTGATCTATCATCCAGTGGATATTGCCCATTCCTGCTTCCTTCCTCGCTGCATGCCAGAGAAATTTTCTGGTAATCTCCAGATTATGACAGGACTAATCCCAACTTTACTTTTTTGTTCTCACCAGGTAAGGTCCCAATTATCCCTTCTCTAGAAAATTTCTACTTATTCTTTGAGGTTCCACTCAGGTGCTTGAAGTTAGTATTTTACATTTCCTTCCCCCACTTCTTGTGATCTCCTCTAATGTCAGTTCTTGCTGAATCAGCTTTTTTAGCAGAATGAACAATGAACACTTTCTGGGTAAGTTTTAGCTTCTCCAATGATGGTATTCTATCCCAATAAACTTAAGGTTCATCAAGGACTAAAAATACATACAACTTTTTCTTGTATGTGTCAGGGAAAAAACAAAATGTGTCAATTAATTGAATTAAGCTGAATGAGATGGTCTAAGGTCAACATGTTCAATTGTGACTAGATAGACCACCTTTTCATTGAAGATTGGGTTTTTTCAATACACTAGTCCTTCCCAAACCTTAATTCAATAAATATTATCAATAGTGCTCTTCGATACCAATATCTGGTATTTATCTGACATAAATTATTCCCCTTCTGCTCTATATGCTCTTTTGTAATACCATCCCACACTCTGGATTGGGCTTGTAACATGCTGGAGCTAATAAGAATTGCACAATGGTTGCTGTGTGGTAACTGTCTCTTAGAGCCTGGAGACTGCCTTGTGCATAAGTACAGGGAAGGCTCCTGAAGGAGATAATGAGGAGGAGAGAGAAGCAAACCTTGCGGAGCTTCTGCAGCTCAAACCCTGCCAACTGGCATGGCAGGTCTATGCTAGACCATTCACTCTAGCTGAGTCAATCCAAAAGTCATCCAATCTGTCCAGAGTATCATCCAACACAGTAGATTGTTGTGTTAAGACAGTAAATTATTTGTGCATGATTTGTAAATCAACAAAAGAAAATGGATCTCCAAAATGACAACATGCAGGTAAGGGGGAGATTCTTTCAGATTATCTCTCCTTGATGGTTTTGTAGTTGCCCAGCAGTTTTTAGGATCCCAATGACAGAAATTATTGTAGATGTTTGCGTAAGAAGACACCAATTTGGGGTAATATGATTCAGATAAAATCAACAGTAAGAATTTGCAGGACACTGATTGTACTCTAGAACTTAATTATTCTTTATTTAGAATGAAGTTCAGTTCTGATTTAAGTTTGAAATCTGAAGACTCTGGATTCTTCACTATATCAAAATAAATGCTATATTTTCTGTTTTTTAAAAATATTTATATAATCTCTACATTGAGCCAGAATCTCCTTTCATCCTATTTGTTAGGATAAGGAAACTGAGGCCTAGAAATGTTAATTATCTTGACCAAAAATCACAAGAGAAATAAGCCAATGGCATGGATTCAAATCCATGCTAACACACCTGAAAAAGTCTAGTCATACCCAAGATGCTACTTAATTTTTTTCTTATAACGTGCTACATCTAAGCATGTTATTATTCATATGCAATTACCTGGCTTATGATTTTTTTAAATTAAAATGAAGAGTAAGATCAGTTTTGAATAATTCTGGCATTTTCTTATTGTCCTGTGATTGAGAAGATGTGCATGTTAAAATATGAAGAACGAAACAATAAGATAAAATTAAGCAGGGTTTGACAAAAAAAAAGGACTAGAATGAAATCCGACTATTCTATGCTGGACTTTGCCATCAATATTATGAGTGATGAGCTAACTGGACACTTTGTTTCCTTTCACAATGTGGGCCTAGGAATTTGGTTAAATTTATTTTCAGCTTTGATGCTTTTTGAGATTCTCAGTTTGGTATTATTGTAGGCAGGTGACTAACATATTCTGAGGACAAAAGCATTCTTCTGAGCACTTTGCAAACCATACCTACTGATGGGCCATCTTTTAGTATGTGGACACATACTTAGCACCTGGAATATACTATGATAATAATTAATTTGAAATTGCAAAGCTGTTGAGCTTGTAGCAGTTTCCATCCACAGGATCAAGCACAGAGATGAGCTCCTCAGAAAGGCTCACTGAATACTTTCTGAATTAAATTCAATATTATTGTTTTCTACTCTATAATGTCCATCAATTAACAATGAATTCTTCTTTTGCTGTGACAGCACAAACCCAACTAGCTGAACTGTCAATCCTTCCAGGCAGGAGTCATTCTTTATGGTTCTTTTCTTACCAACTAACAAGAGAAGGGTGAGGAAAGCATTTTTCATTGTTTAATTTGATCTAATGGGGAAAATGCATTTTCCTTTTTAGATTTGTTGAAAGTAACTCCATTTGGGTAAAATGACAGCTGTCAAGTTCCTTGATGGTTTCACGTTTCCTGATAAAATTACAGGCACAGAAAAGCACACCAGGCTGGTCCTAAGCACTTCAGTGTCATGAACGTGTAGCTATAATTAGGGACTTTTGCCTGGTGTTAACAAATGCCAGGGGGCATCTCAATCTCTGCAGATGAGTTCTCCAGGATTTAATTAGCTCTCCACTTCTATTCTTTGTAGAACTATGCTGTTCCTAATATACCTGGTGCTTGCTTCAGGCATGGGTCAAAGTATGCATCTGTCAATTATTTAATATTCATGACATTTTTTAACAAATGAAGTGTGCATGAAGCCTGTAGTATTGAAGGATACCAAAGCCTGTGCATTTATGGAATAGACAGCCTACTTCTTTGAATAATAATTTGAAGAACTCAGGGACCCAAGAAATTTTGTTCTTAAAATCTTGAGATCGGTCTTCTCTTTTTGCTTGAAATTATCAAGAGAGAGAATGGAGTTTAAGTATTCTCTGGGTTTTAATTTCCACTCTCTGTACCTCAGTATAGAAATTTTGTACATCACTTACAGGTTTCTCTTTTTCATCTCTATGATAGAGAATTGAATGAGCTGATTTCTAAGACTCCAGCTTTAAGTCTAGGCTTTAATGATCACTATGGAAATTTTCATCAGATACACTCATTCTTCTTTAAACTAGGTTACTAAGGAAAATTCTGAATTTTGCTTTACTGTGAGAAAATTCAATTTTATAACTTTTTTAACTAGATAATTTCTGTACCTCAAAAAGTTTGAAAATGGCTTTCTTAACTATGACAGTAACATGTGATACCTGAAGACACTTCAGAATGAATCCCTAAAACCAAGCTATGTGGCATTGAAAGTGATTTCTTTGCAGCCTTCAGGTGACATTTTAGAGCATTAATAGCAGAATTTTGAGCATCCTGGTTATTACACTCCCCCAAAAGCCAAAGTGTGTGCTTAGTCCATCCCTCTGGAGTATCTGCCTCCTTAAAAATATGTTACATTCAATTTTGAAGCTAATTGTGAGGATTGGTTAAATGCCTTAGCTAACAGTTATTTCACATTTAAGCTAGAGCAAATATTCCTTTAGAGAGAGATCAGAACCTTGATTTCACTTTTGCTTCTCTTATCAATTTCACAGTTAACATTAGATCAGTGTATGGCATATGTCTATATATATGATAGCAAACTTTTTTGAATTTATATAGTACAGTGTATTATGGCAATTTTTAAGTAATAACAATGACCATGACATGCATAGGTATACCATAGATCTACAATTTGCATAGAGTATGGCAACTCAGCAGGTCATATGAATAACAATTATTTGATTCTTTAAATTATTTTTGATATCAAGAGGAATTAATACAGATACGATTTTTTAACAGCTTTATTGAGATATAATAGCTCTACTGCAAGCATTTAAGTGTACAATTTGATCTGTTTCAGCATGTGTATGTACCTGTAAAACTTTTACCACAATTGAGATAATAAACATATCATCACATTTCAAGATCTCTTCTTAAACACTTTGTAATCTCTCTTTCCTGCCCATTCCAATCTCCCTCCCCAAACAACTCCTGAGATGCTTTACTATAGATTAGTTTATATTTTCTGTACTTTTATAAAAACCAAATCATAGAATATTTAATTTTTTACTTTTTTCACTCAGTATAATTATTTTGAGACCCACCTATATTTTTGTATATAGCAATAATTCATTTTTTTTCTGCTGGTGAGTACTATCCTATTTCATAAATTTACTGCAATCTGTTTAATTATTATTTGGTTGATGAGCATTGGGTTTTTCCTAGTTTTGGGTTATTACAATATATCTTCTATGAATATTCATGTACATATCTGTTTGCATATGTATAATAAATGTACATATATACATACATAAAATATATATTTAACACAGCTTTGTGTGTATGTGATTAAATAAATAACTTTGTATGCTAAATGTTAAAGTTAATTATTCTAGAGTTTTTGGGGGGAGAGTGTGTTCCATCAGATTTTTATATAAATCATGTCATTTGACCATAAAGATAGTTTTACTTCTTCCTTTATAATTTTATTTCCTTTCATTGCCTAATTACACTGGAGACAGTCTCCAGTAAAATAAGAAATAGAAATGGGTGAGAACAATCATTCCTGTCTTGCATAAGGCCTTTAGAATTTCACCATTAAGTATTAGACTAGCTGTAGGTTTTCATAGATTCCTTTTATCACGTTTAAAAAGTTCCCTTTTTAGCACTAGTTTGTTAAGAATTTTTATTAGGAATGGATGTGGGACTTTTTCAATATCATTTAAGTGCTGTTTTTAATATCAACGGAGGTACTCATTTTTTTTTCCTTTTTAATGCACTAGTATTGTGAGCTACCTTGGTTGGTTTTTAAATGTAACCTAGCAAATCATATCTTGGTCATGATGTAGCATACTTTTAATATATTATATTTAGTGAAAGGTATTTATGTCTTACAAATGTTGAATAACCCTATCCTTTGCATTTGATCATTATATTCATATGAGCATGTGATCTTTAAAAATCCAATCTTGGTTAAGTTTTGAAGATTTCTGTGACTCAGTTTACATACTTGTGAAATAAATAAAAATAGTAGCCCATCCACTTGTTAGGGAATTTTACCTGTTTGTTTCCCTATTTACTCCTGATGCCCAAAAACAAGTTGAGACACCCAGTAAGGCTCACTGCACATCTGTCAATGGAATAATCATCTTCCAAGTCAGTGATATGATACATGGAATAGTTGATATAAATCAAGCACTGTCAGGAAGGAAAGAAACCGATCAACATTGGAGAGTCTTTTGAGAATGACTTAGAGCTTGTCAATGGGTGTGTATGGCATCTCATAGAGATAACAAAAGTCACCAGAAAACAAGAAGGAGCTCAGGTTGCCAAGGTGGCCATTAGCAAAGAAACGTAGGTAAACAGTTAAGCATTTATGATGGAGAAGAAAGGGAAATGCAGTTGGAAAAAGTAAAAATGAGGCCAGTTTATGCATAGCCTCAACTGCCAGCATGAAGTTTGGTTTGAGATTAACTTTTGAATGTCCTGACTCAAATCTGTTTGTTTACAAACCTTAGAAAGAAATGGAGGAGGAAAAGGTTACAACTCAACCGAGAAGATGTCAATTTGCCCTGTAGTTACTTGTGATTTGGAGCAATTCCAAACAAAAGCAGCAAATCGAAAGATCTCATCCCTTTTATTTTCTTCCCTTCACTTTAAGAATACCAATTACAAGTGATTGAAAGAAAACATTTTCATGGTATTTCCCCAGACCTGATTGTGTTACAAGTCTGGAGACAATCTCAAGGGCTCCAGCCGGGACATATTTACAGGGTATCAAGTTTGGATTTTATGCCTTGTTTTTGCCATTATGTGGAGGCTACTTTGATGTTTATTGTACTGCTCAATTGATACAAATTATAGTCAGATAAAGGCAATCAACATTTTTTTTTTTACCAGTTCTTCAAATTGTGGCTTGCACTCAGTAAGAGACAATGGTAATCTCTAGCATTTTAGAAATTTGATACAACACCCGCTGGACTCCCAGGACATTGATATGTTTTGTTGTTGTTGTTGTTGCTTTTTGTTTTTAACCTACTTGAACTTCCAGAATTTGATATAATGTGCACCTACTGGTACACATTGTGACAAGGTAGAAGAATTTTTAATAAAAGGCAGACTCAGTCAAAGGCACCCAAAATACGAACATTTTGTAGTTGATAAAAGAACATCATATGATTTTTGAGCACAGCTCAATAATATAGCATTAAATTCAGGCGCATACTTTATGGTGTCGTAGAATGCATTTTCAACAGGGTGATATCTCTGTACAAAGAGGTAAAATTCATACTATGGAGTAAAAAGCAATCTTAGATATAACAATGGTTTATGACTTTCTGAAGTGCCACAGTATAAAAAAGAGATATGACACTTCTCTGACTTTTCATAGGATTAGGGTACTATTAAAATATGTACATTTAAAATCTCTTTAGACAGGGGTGAAATGCAAAAATAATTAAATAAATAAAGTTGAGAAACCAATGTATAAAAAAGTGGGTGCTTGTTGTTCTTTTGCCAGTCTTGATATATCTTCATAGAGCAACTCAAACTGCTTTCTAAGTATCAGCATAGTAAGTGTTGTGTGCATGTGGATGTGTACATAGGTGAGTGTGTACGCT
Organism: Urocitellus parryii; assembly: GCF_045843805.1. Taxonomy (NCBI): domain Eukaryota; kingdom Metazoa; phylum Chordata; class Mammalia; order Rodentia; family Sciuridae; genus Urocitellus; species Urocitellus parryii. The sequence continues at coordinate 28,990,485 of NC_135543.1, forward strand.
TGTATGTTGTACCCATACAAGCTATATTTCTCAAAATTAGGGCTAAGCCTCCAGTTTTCCATGACTTTGTAAAAAAAATCATAATTTATCTTAAAAAATCATAATTTTTTTAATTTTTAAATTTATCTTAAATTTTAATTTATCTTAAAAAAATCATAATTTATCTTAGATGATCTAGACAGTCGGATTGTTGAACCATGAAATTCAAGTTTCTTTCAAGTCCCATTCTTTTATTAACCACTTTGTAGATATGCTTATTAAATTTGTAATTAAAATTTATCCCAACACAAATTATAATGGCAAGTAAAAAATTAATTTGTAGCATAAATAAATGTACACTATTTTATTTTTATATTTTATTCTTTCTTGCTGTGCTTCCTTGGATCTTTCTCAATAAATATCCAATTTCCTAAATTTGAAACATGATTTTAACAAAATTAATATCAACATTAGAATAATCTCAACTCTGTGAATAAGCACACTAGGAAACTGACAGATTTTATTATTACTTTTATCTTATTGGTGGCATTTATAGCTTCAATTGGGTGCTTGGAATTTGAGGCTATATTATAATATGGTATAGTGTAACCAGACATTGATGTGAAACTCCACATTATCTATAGTTATATCTTTGACCCTAAACAAGGAATTTAAATATTTTAGTCTGGATTTAAAAAAATTTTCGAATGGATACTATCGTAATATCAACCTAACAGAATTGTTGTGAGAATTAAATGCAATAACAGATAAAAACGCTTAGCATAGAAATTAACTTACAATAAAAACAAAGTAAATAACATGTTGGTGCTGGAAGGGTGGAATAGTATAGTGCTGATAATCATAGTAATTATAGTTGGTTAATCTTTATGTCCAAGTAGTTTGCAAAATTATTATTCTATAAACCTAATTCAGAGGCAGTAAAAAGATTGCAATTCCAGGATAGTTCAGCCTGTGGTATAATCTTGGAATATTGGTAGTTATGGGGAACAAACTAAGCTAGAATAAGCTCAATTAAGAATGAGGGGGAGAAATTTAACAAAGGAAGTTTCAAAGGAAGTGAATGACAGACTCCATAACAAGACCAAAAAAAAAAAAAAAACCCTGTGAAAATTGAGAAAACTGTCCTTTTAAGGGAATACTCCTAATTTAAACTTTTAAAAAGGAAGTATTTCCAGTTGAGGGAGAATTGAACTATGATTGTGCTCAGGGACTAGAGGTGAAGATTATCTAATCTTAGGTAGTTAAGAAACAGTTTTATCAATTTATCGGATAAATTGTGAATATGACTAGATGTAAAAAAGAAACAAGACAATGGATGGGGTGAGAATAGCTGTGTCATGAAGACCACAATTTTCTGGTGACAAGGTATTCAAGAGGCATAATAAAGAGATTAAGTTGAGTTAACATTTGTGAAGAATGTCAATTGAGTTCTAAATAGAATTGCATTGATGTATAAAAAATAATATGGACACATTTATATAAGGAATCATATATGTGTTAGTCAGTTTTTTTCACTGCTGTGACTAAAGGATCTGACCAGAACAATTATAGATGAGGAAAAGTTTATTTGAGGGTTCACGGTTTCAGAGGTCTTAGTCCATAGAAGTCGGCTTCATTTCTTAAGGCTCAAGGTGACACAGAGCGTCATGGTGAGAGAGAGTGTGGCAGAGGGAAGCAGCTAATATCAGGAAGCAGAGAGAGGCTCCACTCACAGATGTAAATATATATACTCCAAAGTCATGTCCTAATTCCCCCACCCTTCCACTTTAGTAACCACTCAGTTAATCTCTACCAGGGAATTAATTCATTGATTGGGTTAAGACTCTTACAACCCAATCATTTTTTCCCCTGAACTATCTTGCATTGTCTCACATGTGAGGTTTTGGGAGACACCTCACATCCAAACCATAACAGTCACATTCCTTGAAAGGTTGACCACAAAGATTATGGTGGAATTAAAACATCAGTGACCGGTCATCATAGATTAATGGCAGGAATAAGTGGAAGCTGCTTCTTTGAAACTGACCATTCAATCTAAAAAATGTTGATAGTTCAAGTCTTCTTCATTCAGTCAGACTGAGGAAGTTAATATGGTGTGTGACCTCTAGCTTAATTTTTAATGCTTACAATAAAAAGTCATGGTTAAACTGCTATATGCATTAAGAAAATAGGAAATTGATTATGAACATCTCATTGACTATAGAGAGGCTTGAATGTCCACAGTTTCCTTTAAAGCATCATTGATGCAATTCTCCTACCACTGACTGAACATTTCTATAGAACTCATCTAAATATGCTCAATAAATCCCCAGAGAGTTTCTGCATCATTAACTGTTTACATGGTGATCTAAATAAAAAGGTTTTAGCCAGATGAGATATCTTTCTCATGGGCTGCCTCAGGCAGCAGTTGAGTAGAGCTGTACAAATCTCTTGATATATGGACAAATGATAAATATCACATTAGCCATCTTAATTTCGCCACAGTAATCGCTGAAATGCCTTTTGTTGAATTAATCTCCAAAGAACCCTGTAATCTCACATCCCAAGTGCTATCCCTGGAGACCACAGTTTGTACAGATTGGAAAGAGACATATACACAGTGGTATTTCCTGCTCATAATTCAGGATTCTGTATTTAAAAGCAGATGCCCTATGTGTATAGCTCATTTTTAATGGCATTGTATCCAAATTTCACTGAACATCCTTCTAGAAAGAATGACTATTCTGTTTCTAAACGTTAAAAAAGAAAAATAATTGTTTATTACACAATGTCTGTAGACTATTCTACTATTGATAGGATAAGTAGAATAATTCAGTGGATAGATGAGAGAAAGGCATGACTTTTGTGTACTACAAAACCTCTCAGATGTATCTTTTAATATGCTGTAAAGAATTCTAGTACATGAAGATCAAAAATAATTCTTAGTGGAAGATTATATCAGAGGGGAGTCATTACAAATTCTTCCATATTATGCAAATAAATCTATAGTTTGAGTCTCTAATTTCTACCTTTCTAAAATGAAAAAAAAATGAGTAACATAAACTCCAGGAATTCAATTCAAAATTCTGTTATACTCTATGGTATTAGATAATATTTTTGTCTATAAAATTATTGAATTTGCAAATCATGAGCTCTGGGGTCATAGCATGAGCTTCAAGTTCTTATTAATTAAAAAATTGTGTTACTTTACTGCTTGTTTCCTATTTACTCACTCATTTGCTCTTGTTATTCCCAGGCAGATGTAAAACATCTGCTTAAACTATTCTTCATAATTATCATCTAATTATTGTGTTTTTCTAATCTTTATTTCCCAATCATATTTTATTCAACACTTAGATTAATATTCACAAAATATTACTTTCAATACCATCAACAATTCCTATTATTTAGAGAGTAATAACATTTTTGTTTAAATATATCCTTTTGTTATATACAATGTCAGATTTTATTTTACATCTTTGTTATGCCTTTACTGGTGTTTTATGCCCATATCAACTTCTCTCCTATTCAATAAAAATCAATTGTTTATGATATCATTAAAATGTTAAAACAATTCTGTGTCTTTGTTTAAAATAACTACATGGTCACTTATATGTGTAATGTAAAGTATCTGCCATGACTCTGCAGAAATTCTCTCCATTCTTTGGCATATCAGAAAATACATCTCTTACTAACTGCAGGTATTCAGCACCCTCTCATTTGCTCTTCTTAGTGATCAAGCAAGTCCTTGGCTTTGACCTCTACAGCATTTTTAAACAAGATATGTCTTATTTATCTGTTGAAGTAATTTAGACAACTGTGGTCTGCTCTTCGTATTTATGGGCTCTGCATCCATGGATTCAAACAGACAAGGATCAAAAATATTTGTTAAAAATTACTTCTGGGGCTGGGGATGTGGATCAAGTGGTAGCGCGCTCCCTGCCATGCGTGAGGCCCCGGTTCCATCCTCAGCACCACATACCAACAAAGATGTTGTGTCCGCTGAGAACTAAAAAATAAATATTAAAAAATTCTCTCTCTCTCTCTCTCTCTCTCTCTCTCTCTCTCTCTCTCTCTCCCCACTCTCTCTTTTAAAAAAAATTACTTCTGTACCAGATAAATGGAGACTATTTTTCTTATCATTATTCCTTAAGCAATATAGGATAACAACTATTCACACAGCATTTATATTGTGTTGTCTATTGCAAGTAATCTAGAGATGGTTTAAAATATAAAGGAGACTGTGGGTAAATTAAAAACAAATTTTATGCCATTTGATCTTAATAGATAACAGTGGATATCTGTGTATTTTGGTATATCCATGGGGTTCCTAGAACCAATCCATCTAAGATACTCAGGGGTAACCAAGAATGCTCATGCTTTTTAGACTAAAGAAGAAATGCCTTCTCTATATGAACCAAACTGGATAGAATAAGATGAGAGAAACAGCAAAATGTTTGGGTAAATTAACTAGATTTCTAGTGTTTAATTGTGGGAAACATTTTTGTTGTCTTTTATTGTATTGGATATCTATATATGCACACACAAATATACATATATTCACACACACACACACACACACACACATGCACGTCATTTGTTTGTTTTGCGGTATAGCAGATTGAAGGGCTTTGCACATTCTAAGCAAGTTCTTCACCCCTGAGTCTACCCCTAGTGAGATTGGGTCTCAATATGTTGCTCAGGCTGGGCTAGAACTGATAATCCTCTTGCTTCAGCCTCCTGGGTAGTGAGAATTCAAGGCATGCTATACCATATCTGGCTTTAAGTTTATATTTTTAGAGATAAATCTATTTTTTAGTCATTGGTCTTTTGTTTTTCTCTGAAAAGTATCAGCACTTAAGCTCTATTTTGTCACCTTGTAATTTTTGAGTTTCTAATAAACTTATGGGCCCTCTTCCCAGAGAAATGCTGAAAAATTTAAAATATACATACCACTGCAGGTGTTACACTGAATTTCTAAAGCCCATATGTGGACCCCACAGGAGTTCAGAGTTTATTCTCTGAACACACCAATATAATATAAATGATTACAGAAATGCTTTTAAATTGCATTTTGGAAACCATGCCTAAGCAAGTGGGGGCGGGAGAAGGGGAGGGCAAGAGAAGGTGCTGGAAGTATGATGGATCATATTATGCTATGTGCATGCACAAATATGGCATAATGAATCCCACTATTATATATAATGATAATGCACTGATAAAACAATAAAGCATGCTTAAATAGGATGTTACAGATACTGGTGCATATTTCTCTATGAGTCTTCCAAGTTCACCAGAACATGAATAAAAAAATTTCCAAGAATATTTTTGTGTCCTAGTTCTTTATTATACTAGTGGGCCAACAAAGAAAACTAAAAAAGCATACAGATGTCATGGAAACTCACTGGTACTAAAACCTTGGGCGGGGGGAGGGTGTGGAGAACCTTTTATTTGAATGAAATTCTAAAAAGCAATTCTAATTCAAAAAGCTGATAAAAATTACCTGATTAGCTGTAGTGCAATTTGGTGAAACTATGTGGGTCCTCCCCATAGATCTATAATTTGCTCATCTTTTCTAGTTGCTAGTAAAGCTCTTCAGATCCTTCAGGAGACAGACACACACACGTGATCCAGTTGGATGTGATGAAGACAGAGAAACAGTACTTTAGACAGAAGCAATTGTACTCACAAAGGTACTAAGGAAAGGGAGAGTAGCTAAATATTCTCTTAAAGGATGATACTTGGAGTGGGTAAACTAAAGGTGATCGATTTTTAAATTTTATATTCTGTGTGAGAGGATTTCAATAATAATCTGCAAAAATGAGGACTATTTGTTGATTTAACATAAATCAGTAAATTGTTAAGTTTTATATTTTAGGAAGTTCTCTCTGGATACTGTGCAGAAGATAAATTAAAGGAAGGGATTGACAGGAAAAAAAAGAAAAGAAAGAAAGAAAGGGAAAGAAATAATTTAACTCTGAAGCACCATTATTAGAATCAGAACTAGACAACCAGGATCAGAGAGAAAGTGGCAGGTTATAAAGATCTTGTGTATCCAGGAGAATTGACAGGTTTTATACCATTTGGATAGGGGTGATGAGAAAAAGAAGACAATAAGTTCTTTTTTTTTTTTTTTTGTCATGCTTTTCACATGTGGCACAGAAAATAAAGAAAGGATTTTAGGACAAAAAAGAGTCTCTGGATCACTACAAGTTCATTTCACTCTCTAATTACTTCATACACACGAAATGTTGCTTTTTAGCTAGGTAATGATTTCCCCAGTTACATTATATGTTTCATGAAGAATTCTCTGAAGTCATAGTAGACAAAATTTGTTCAAATCTGATTACCTAGCAGGAGCACCTGCATTACTAGGTTGAGGAGAATGGCAACATTCTGGTTAAGTTTCAAGGAAAAACACATCATGAATATTTCACAATGCTTAAAATGTCTGTAGAAAAGAGAAAATACCTCTGTGTAGTTGTTACACAGGACATATATCTGTTTATAGTGTATTTCACATATATGTGTGTATACACACACATATGCACACACAGTTCATATATATAGTATATGTGTACATATATAAGTTGTATAAAAAGTTCTTATATGTAGTATACCACTTTACCTGCATTTAAGTTTTCTCACAAAGAGTGTTTATTTTTTAATAGCAAAATCAGGAATGAATTTCAGATTTAGTGAATTTAAATAATTCTTTAATTACCTTCATTAATTCCTTTATTTTATTCACCTTTATTTTCATTTGATAAAGATTTTGAGTGAGAACATAGAAGTACTTCTGTCACCATGGAAGGTACACAGATAGACAAAACAAAGGAAAAGACACTGCCCTCGTCCTCAGGAAAGTAAAGGCTGTAAAGTGGAAACTAGTAGAATCATAATATGATGTAATTAAAGCATAATGTGTTGTATACATATTAATGTAGCAAAGAATGCTAAAGGCAGTTGGTACCATAAAAGTGCATATAAAATTAGTACTGTGGAAGTACCCAGATCTTATTTGGGTCAGTTGTTGACTACTGGCAGGACCTGGGTGAATGAAGATGGGTGGTAGATTATGCTAGTCCATGGCTACATTATTCACCTTTTTCCTCTCTAGTTCCTGTGCACTACTGTGGACTTTTCTCTTCCAATGTAACCTTTTATGCTGGCTGCAGGATTCAGGGCTCTTGTGTTGCTACTGACTATCCATGCTACCTTTCCCTTACATTTGGGAAGTCCTCTCAGCTCTGAGTCTTCCTCTTAAGGCTCACTGTCAGGTTCATCTTATTTGCAGAGGCACATTTGATTTACTGGAGTGTTTTATGAAGTGATTAAGTGATATACTTTGCACTCATTTAAGAGAAGGTAAAATTATTCTAGTTAAAGTAAAACACCACCCTTTCTACCAGAAAACTCAGTCTGCTTTGTAGAGGACTATTTGAAGAGCCCTGGGGAATGCAGAAGTGACAAATAGTTTGCTCTAAAACCTCATAAGCCTGCTGCAATATATTTAGGTCCTATTTTTTAAAAACCCAGGAAAAAAAGTGAAATACTTTCCAGGAAACCACATATGCTGCAACAGAGCACTGAAAAATGCTCACTCTGAGAAAGGTCACTAGGTACAAGGTTGTCTTAAAGCATGTGGACAGTGACCTGAATCTACAAGGGCATGAAAATTGGTTACTGTCAAGGGAAAATGAGGGATTTACACAGTGAACGGATATCCTTTAAAAAAAATTGTCAAGAATTTATTTTAACACTGATATTCTTTGGACTTGTCTGGGTTGCTTTTTGAATAGCTCTTTTTCTAGGAAACTGTTTGGATAAGGTTGAGTTGGGATGGAACCTAAAGAAAACAAGAAGCACAATTGGTTTATATTTCCCCATTGATTGATCAAATAGACAGAGTATGAATATTTATTGAGCCAAGAAATACATACATATATTAGATATTTAATCTATCAGGGATCATGCTATTTTTGGTACTGCAACTAATTTTTATATTAATTAAGTAATTTATTTTAATTATGCATATATGACAGCAGAATGCACTTTTGTTCATTGTACACAATTGTAGCACAACTTTTCATTTCTCTGGCTGTACACAATGTAGTGTCACATCATATGTATAGTCATATATGTACCCAGGATAATGAAGTCCATCTTATTCCACCATCTTTCCTGCCCCCATGACCCCTCCCCTCCTCTCCCACCCCTTTGCCCCATTGAAGATCCTCCATTTTCCCCTTGCCCCTCCATTATGGATCAGCATCCACTTATCAGAGAGAATATTCTGAAATTGATTTTTAATAGAAGACAGGTTACTCTAATGTTCTGTCTTTCTATTTCTCCATTTATTTCCCTCTCTCTGAGTAGACATATGACTTTCCATAAAAGTTATGTACTGTAGATTGCCTGCTGCTTTTCCTCCTGTGTAATATCCAATGTATATATTTTAAAATCTGCTGCCCTTTGATTCATTGCTTAATAGTAGATAGCATTAGAGCATTATTATCATCATGGTCATCATCACCATCAGGAATTATAGCATACACTTTAAGCCAATATTAGTTTGCATGTCATTAGCTGCCTACATTCTGTTAGCATTGTAATTAGGAATCACTTAATTAAACTAACAAGGTCAATGGCAATTCCATTTTCGTAAGCTCCAGAGCACTTTCACAACCATGGAATTTTTTCCTCCTTCAGATTAAATGACTCTACTTTTAAACATTCATTAACTCCAACCCTAACATTCCTTTCCTAAAATGACCTGGGGTATATCTGGGAGTGTACACACACACACACACACACACACACACACACACACACACACACACACGCGTGCGCGCGCGCGCGCACACACACACACACTGAAAGGGCTACTTGGAAAGACCCCTCCTTTTTTGACTTTCAGGATACTGCTAGAGCATTGAGCAGGTTGCATGAGAAATCATGCAGTGTTTGAGGTTATTTTTCACTGCAATTTCCCCCCAAATATTTTTGACAACCATTTAATTTGCAGTGGGATATTTATGTAGGAACCCACACTTCAAGCAATTTATTCTTGAAAATGAAGTAGAAACAATAGACACAATAGTATGATTTCAATAAATAACAAGAATTTACAGCAATTGTTGCCATAGTAGGATATAGTTTTACTCTCTTCAGAAACAGATAGGATTTTAAGAGGAAAAAAATGCCTTTCAAAATGACAAGCAAGATGTAAAATTGAGATAAACAGCTCAGAAGAGTAAGTACCCAGCTGTGCGTCGTTTTTATTTCTGAGCTTGTTACTTTGCTTTTCTGAAGGACTCTGCACCTTCCTGACTGCCTAGAGTAGCTTTTTAAAGGCTCATATGCGAGTACTGGAGTGGATTCTGACCAATAATTTTGTTTGGCTTCTCCTTTTCATGAAATATTGGAATTAGTTTGAACTTAAGTATGAAAATTGGGAGGGAGTAAATGTTTTGATTTGTGACTTAATTGGCAGAGTTTCTTAATTCACATCTTATGATATTGTCTGAGGATTTCCACCTACTTATCTTTTAGAAGGATTTTAATAGAATTAAAGAGAAACTGGATCTCATTTTTTTCATGGCATATTTGTTGGAAGAGGCTAGAGCTTCTGACTTTCCACCATTTAGCCATCCTATTGCATTTAAATATTATCTTAAGCCAAAGACACTGTGCTTCACTGTTACACCATAGTGGAGATAAATCCATCAACAGATAATTCTTAACCATGTGCCACATACAAACCATATTATACATGAAAAAAGGTTTCAATAACTGCAAAGCATCAATGAGACTTTAATAGATTCACAGCCAATTCAGGAGTTAAGAAATAATGATTTAAAAGATGATCAAAATATTTCATTTCAGATTGAGTAAGCACTTCCTTCAGGTGAATGAGTAGGATTACCAATTTGGTGGTTTAGTCACCACATAGTACAAAAATAAAGAGGGAGAGAGATCAGTGTGAGCTGGAGGAATTCTTTCTAGAAAAGGAGAAAATTGTGCTAGACTTACAAGACATGTGATTTGGAGAAGAGGAAGGAGGTACATTTTATAAAGTGAAAATGTTGATTTGTGTTAAGGTCTGAAAGTTTGTATCCTTGAGAACTACATAAATTGAATCTTAACTCCCAACATGATGCTATTCGAATGCAGGGACTTTTGGGAAGGGTCTAAGCCCATTTTCCATAGCTATATATGAATAGCAAAGATTGAGTAATTTATAAATAAATGGGTTTATTTAGTTCACTATTACAGAAATCTAATAGCATTATGGCAAAAAGGTCTTCCTGCTATGTTGTGATGTGGCAGAGGGTATCACAGAGTAAGACAGAGAGATTAAGGTAGATAAAGCACTTTTTAATGAACTTTCATTTCCATAATAACCCTTTAATCCTTTAAGTAGTTCCCTTGTGAAAGATATCCACAGAGGGATCCTCTAACACTTCTACCAGGTGAGGACACAGCATTGATCTTGGACTCCCAGGCTCCAGTACTATGAGAAAAGAATTTCTGATGTGTATAATTCACTCAGGTTATGACATTTGTGTCATAGTAAATTGAATAGACTAAGATGATATGCATGTAAAATATGTGAAAATTCTTCTGGAAGACACTATAATTTGTAGTGTTCATGTGAAAAATGTTCACATGAGAAAAATTAAGGTGGCTCATGTGAATGAATCTAATGTTAAGTCGTTTTTAAACTTTATTTCATATTGTTTGAAACTTGCATTGCTCCTCTTATAGCAAAGTCACATGACTTCAAATCTAATTTCAAAATTCTATTTCATTCACATAATTGTTTGTTTGTTGGTTGTTGTTGTGTTTTATATTCATTCTTTAAATTTAGATACTGTTCTGTTCCTTTAGGATCTAGCACTGAACAAAACAAAACAAAAATGCATAATCTCATGAGATTTATGTTCTGGTTGGAAGAAATGAGTAATGAATAAAACAAATAGACAAAATACATCATATTTAAGATATGGTTAAATATAGAGAAATAAAAAAAACATAAAGCAGGGTGAGAAAATATGAGGGTTGGGTTCATTCAAGGGTTCAGTAAAGGCCTTGCTAAAAAGATGAGTTCTGAATTGAGACTCAGAAAAAGTAAGGGAATTGCCACATAGATATGTGATGTCAGGAAGTGCATGTCAATCAGGAAAAAGAGCAGCAAGGACAGAACTAGTCCAGAGAACTTGGAACAACATAGACAAAAGGGACTTGGGAAAGACGAAGTCAGCTCACTGAGGGGACTGAAGTCCTCCTAAAGACATTGGCTTTTACTCTGCCTGCGCTGAAAAACCATTGAAGGCCCTTGAGTCCAAGTTTACTGTTAGCTGAGTCATAATGGATCTTTCCATGTGCATCCATGTGCTTATTGAATACATTCACAGAAAAAGAGGGCTTCAAAATTGATGTTGATGATCAAGGAAGTAGCAGGAGTTCAAAGAATTTTTCAAGTATGTGTGTACTTCTAAGACACCAACAACAGGGATCACATTACTGTCTCTTAGAATCAGTTGATACTTTTGATATTCTTATTAATGACCATTTTTAATCTAATGAGTCTAATTTTTTAAAAGGGTTTAGGATCCTCAGATCTATGGGGTTATGTCAGTAAAATAAAACATCTTTATGGCAATACTTTTTGGTCTTTAATAAATTAGTTCACAGTTTTCATGTGATCTAGTGGAACAAGCTCAGGATTGTGGGTTAGAAACACAACTTTGACAAGCTAACAAGCTCCACATTATTAGGTAAACTGGTTGATTTATACAGAACACTGCAGACAATTTCTACCGTGTCCATTTCATGTTTTACCTGCATTAGCCCCTTTAAAATGCAGACATACAACTCCCACAGGTAGAGTTTTCCAGTACTGAGTCACATCACATCTTACTGATTTTTTTCACTCTAATCTGTGATTCGCCAAGTGCTGCTCTGTTCCATAGTCCTCCAGTGTCCATACCTTAGGTGACTTGAGTGCAAAGTGTTATTTTAGTTGCTTGTGTCCATTCCCCACCTTTCCCCTTGGATGATCTTCCATGATTCATCCCATGGATCAGAAGCTCTTCTCCCTGCCACATTCCTTACTTGAACTGCCTGTCAGAAAAGGAATAAATCTATATCATTTTATATGGACTATAGTCTATAAATAAAATCCATCCCTTGGGTGAATTTTCCAAAACTACTGCATTCATTTTTGCTTTTCTCAAGTCCTTTGTTGGTAATGTTGGTCTTGACTAACATAATAAGTCCATAATTGATGACTTCAGGTCAGTGAAAATCTACCTAAATTCCATGGTCTTTGATATGCAATAAGGAAACTGTGTGAGTTAACCGGTTGTCTCTGTGATTAAAAGACATGACAAGAACATTAAGAAGAGGAAAAGTTTATTTTGTGCTCACAGTTTCATAGGCTTAATCCATGGTCAGCCAGCTCCACTGTTCTGTTCTAGAGATGAGGAGGCAGATCATGACAGAGGACAATTTTTCAGCTCATGATAGTCAGAAAGCAGAGAAAAAGAGACAAGAATGAGGGACAAAATATAATCCCCAAGGTAATGTCCCCAATGACCTACTTCATTCAGTCAGGCCACATCTGCCTACAGTTACCACCAAATATTTCATTAAATTGTTAATCTATCATATGTGCTAATCTAATGATTATTTTTTAGCTTTCATAATCTAATCTCATTTCTGAATATGCCTTTATTGCTTAACATGATGTTTTTTTGATAACAACTCTTATCAAAACCATAACAGAAACTATTCTGGTTAATTTGCCAGAGATTTGGACATTTGTAATCCGAGTGACTAAATCATAATTCTCACTGTTATTATAATCACTGTCATCACCACATTTAATATAGCAATAAATATTGAGTGTTTACTGTTCATAGGGGAAGAAGACCGAACAATATATGGATTATCTTATTTACTCTTCAGAACTGTCCTGAGAAGTAATTATTAACATAATTTTCAGATGATGACACTGAAACAGAGAAAGACTAGGCTATTTGAAAAAAATCTGATACTTATGAGTGAAAAGTTGAGATTAGGGTCTATATTTGACTTGGATGTTGTTCTTCAAGATTGTTTTTAGCTACTCATTTTGCACACCATAGTGAAATCAGTATTAAGGCTTTTCTACAGTGATAAAATATAAATATTTCCCTTAACTAGTATAATAAAAATGAATGAGAGTTGTAATATCTCTGCAATATTTATCAGTGACCAAAAGAATATGAAAAAAAGAGAAATGACAACATACGGGTATATAAATACACAATACACATATACCAAATTATAGCTGTGATAAAACAAATTCATCTAACATACTTTAGTATCTCTCAAATCTTTCATTAAAAATGGTAGGCAGTGTTACTGGTTTGTGTCCTTGTAGATTTTGAACAAATCATGCTGTATAGCACAGATCACATAATATTTACAGATGAGTGAAGGCATTGACCAACTGTCCAAATACACAGAGAGCAGAGGAAAAGATGTGAGTTTATATGGAGATGCCTGTCATCAAGTTCACATTTCAGGCCATCATAAAGCTGCAGAATACATTACAAACAGATTTGTTATAATTTAATAGTGTTTTTTTCCCCTCTTGGAACAAGAGAACATAAATGTGAGCAATAACATTTTAGGATATGTAATACTTCAGTATGTGCTTTCTTTGGCATTTTGATGAATAAAAGGAAAGCTGAGAACAAAATTTTTCATCCAGGAAATGGATTTGGATTATTAGAATATAAAAGTTGATCATACTACCCCATTAAACACAGTAATGGCAGGATATAATAGCAGGAATATTAATGCCAGGGAAAATCTTCATAGGGAACTGAAAAGAAGGCAGAGCTACAGTCAAAAGGCTTAGAGGTTCCTTCAATGATAAGCTGTAATTCACAATATTTCCCAGGTTTAAGTTTCTCCATTTGTAAAATGAATAATCCACACTTAAATAATCTCTAAAATCCTTTCTTGTCCCTAAATTCTGCTATTTCAGTTTGACTAAGACAGAATTCCCCCAGGTCCAATATTTATGAAAACTTCCAAAAGACTTGAATATATTACTTAATATAGATAGTAAGATTATTTTCATTTAAAAAGTTTTCTGGAATATAGTCAATGGAGAATTTTCTCTGCAACAAAAGATTCAAATATTTATCTCAACACTTCTAAACCCAAGTTATGGATATTCTAGTTAAATCTGTTACATATCAGAATCAACATGCTATTATATTGTTTGAGTAACAAGATTTATTTTACAAGGATGAAATGAGAATTAAGAAAAGTATTTTGAAATTACTTTGTAATTCATGAATTGATGTAACTATAAAAGAGATTAAGGACTTTAGAGGAACCCTCAGAACTTCAATAAAAAATATTCTGAAAGAGCAGAAACAGTATCTGTCAAGTTCAATATTGTATTCTTAGCTTATAGTACAATGCCTGGCTCAGAGTAAGAGTTCAATATATATTTTTATGATTGAATAAACAAAATGAATAATGAACTTACTTTATATAACAGGGTCATTCTATGATATATTGAACTGCCATGGCAGATTGTATATCCAGGTTCAGTTAGTGTTAATCTTGATTGCATATTATACATGGCCCATGATCTTTGAGATCAGGGAAAATAAAAATAGGGATCTTCAGGCATCTTCTCATAGTAGATCTATTCTTAAGTCAAAGTCACTGTATAACATGTTAACAGGTATGGTGGAGAAAACATGTCATGGCTGTGGTTTAATTCCCAAATGTTATACTTTCCTAAAGGCTCAGATAAAGAAATGACTATAAGAATATTCACTAAAATATATTAGATCATGTTTATAAATACATGTACTAGTTCATAATGGACATAAATAAATATCTGTGGTTTTGCCATACTATAAATTCTTATCAACATTGAAGAGGAAACTGGGCTAAATGAATGGAAAATTTTAAATGAAATTTTCCTATTATTATTTCACAGAATCTCAAAGATCAGGAGCCATCTATATATAATACAAGATCAAGATTAACACTCAATTCACTAGAGTAAATTAATAGCAATTAAAGATGTTATGGAAAGGTTCAGTTATATAAATTAAGTTAACATTTTTATTCAATCATAAAAGAAATTACTGAGCTCTTACTCTGATCTAGGTGTTGTGCTATTTGTTAATAATGTAATGATCATTTTCATAGAAAGATCCTTACTCTAAAGAAAAGATTTCTATCTTATTACCAATGTTATAAGAAATTATAATATGCTATGTAAAATTTTCTAAAAATATTGTTTCACAGCATGGTAGAGGTCACATATATATCTACATATATGTGTATACATACACACACATATATACAGATATATACATACACATTATTATTAAAAAAAATCTCAAATACATACATCAATGGTGACCTTCATGGGGACATACAGTTGTTTGCAAAAGTAGATCAGATGCCCTTGTTTTGTATCTTACTAGCTTTAATGAATTTTGTGTTGACTTCAATATTAGAATAAGAATGACTGATTTTGGCACCAGTTCATGAAATGACGAATTCATACACATGGTTCATGCTGTCCATAATCTTGTCCAGAGGGTAGCAACTTATTTTTTAAGGTTTCATCTGGTACAATTTTAAACATTGGGCCATGCTATATCTGTCAGCTACTCAACTTGAACATTGTAGGATGCAAGCCGCCATAGATAAAAATAGAAACTAATGGTGATTGCTATGTGCTGATAAAATTTTATAATAAACAGGTAGTGGGACAGATTTGGTCCAGGGGCCAAGTTTGAAATCCACTCATTAGTCAACTGGATAGATAGCTTTCCCATAATTAATTATAGATATCAGAGTATCTATCTGTATCTATCTATTACCACACTCTTTGAACTGAAGAAAATAGGTGTAGATCTAAATAATACATCAGTTGTCTAGCTCTATCAAAAACATTATAAGCAACTCTTTTAAATATTCCAAATTGTAACATTGCTTATTCCTGAAACTGCCGTAGCCTTTCTCCATGCCCCCTCCTTCAGCCAGTAGCATCTTTGTGCCTTCTATTCTGTGTTGACTAATTTAGTTAAATATTTCATAAGTCTGTTCCAAGACTCCTTGTTTAAGTAAGTTTTGAAAGATTGATAAAGGCTTTCGGGTTTTTATTCTAAGAGAAATACAAAATTTAAACGAGGAAATTAACACATTTCTTCTTGTCTCTCTTCTTTTTTTTTATTGGTTGTTCACAACATTCTTTATATGACAGTCTCCTCATAGAATTGTATATAATGATTTCCTTACATTTATTTCTTGGATCCACTCAACCAGACATTCTCTGGGCTCCCAATTACCTACAGAAACACCTTAACCAACATTACCAATGACCTCCATGCTGCTAAATACAACAGTAATTTTTTATACTTGTAATATCTAGATAACTTGGAATTTCTGTCCTTCTCAAAATTCTTTCTTCTCTTTACTCAAATTACCTCCATGTGCCTGTTTTCCTGTTACTTTGTGGCTCCTTCTCTTTCCCTTAGAAGTTCCTTTTTTGCTCCCTGAAATTTAAACTGTGGAGTGTCTCAGAACTCAATTCTTGTACCTCTCTTCCTTATTGGTGCTAATTCTTGACATACTATAATATATGGCAACCTCAGACTCCAGTGCCATATATCCAAATGTTTACTTGGTATTCCCACCTTATTTAGATATCTAAGAGGAGTCTTAAAAACTGGTATAAATGACTATATTTCAAAGATTCCACTTTGAGTGGTAATGAAGCGATAGGTAGTAGATTTACTGGATAAAACTAACAAATAAGGAAAAATATATGTACCAATTTTTTAAAGACATTGCACACCCTATAGCACAGGACAAAGGTTTCTGAGAAAGATGAGAAAAAAATGGGATAAGACTCATGATTACCCCCATTGTCCTGTACAGGGAGAGTTTCCAGGATGCAGCACATCCAGGAAGTATCCAAATGGAACATAATAATTTTCCTGTGTTGAGAACATAAAGCAGAGACAGCTTAAGTTCACCAGGCAGAGAGTCAGACAGGAGAAAACTGCACAAAGAAGTTGTTCTGGAGATTTGGAGAGTGTCCCTTGAGTCTCTAACCAACTAGGCTCAGGTTGAGAGATCATGTCATCAAAAATAAGCACACAAAAAAACTATGATTTAAGTTTTCATAAGACCAATAATGGCTTGTGTTCCCACAAACCTCAGTAAAAACTTCATAGTTCACTGGATATTGGAAAGAGTACTCACATCCAAATTGGCCTCATAAAGCACAGAGCAATCATCAAGAAGATCCAAACATTTTCAAGTAATACAATTGAATCCTAGGACAAAGCTGAAGAATATTTATCCAGAGGTAAAACAAGATAAAAGCCAAAATTCCTGATATCTAGTCAGAAATTACCAGGCATGTGAAAAAACAAAAGTATTATACAAAAAGAGCTGGAAAATATTCCTTAGAAATGAATCCATAAGTTATTTTTATGACAGAATTAGCACACATGGTTATGAAAACTGCTATAAACTATATCAGTGGACATATTCAAGACAGAAAAGATTAAATATGTTAAATAGAAAGAGGGGAGAGGGAAATACCAAAATAGGTTTTAGAGAGAAAACTTACATGTCAAATTTCAAAATATATACTGAAGGTCCTGGACAACAAACTGGAATTTTTAGGAAGAAGTTATTGCACTTGAAAGCATAGCAATAGTAGCTATGAAAAATAACAACACAACAAAAACTGAGCAATAACACAATAAACCCAAAATATTAATATGTACTACTAGTACAGCATCAGGTGGTCTAATATATATTTAGTTGGAGTTTTCAAAAGAGAATAGGAAAAATAACAGGAGCAATATTAGAGAATAGAGATTACATGTTTTCAGAAGTTAATGAAAATTGTATACCTACAGAGTCAAAAAGTTCAACAAGCTTTAAGAATAAAAAATTGGAAGAAAATTGTAGTAATGTATACCACAATCAAATTGCTTTTAAAAAGTGAATGCAAAAATCTTAAAAGCAGCTAGGGAAAAAAAAGGCACACATGTTAGCTAGCCTTTCATCTCCATGACCAAACGACTTGACAACACAACCTAGAGGAAGAAAAGTTTATTTTGGCTAACAGTTCAGAGGTTCAGTCCAAGGTCAGCCAAGCCCTGAAGTCTAGACTCCAGATGAAGCAGAACATCATGGCAGAATAGTGTGGTGAGAAAAGCTGTTCAGTTCATGGAATCCAAGAAGCAGAGAGAAAGTTCTGCTTGCCAGAAACAAAATATAAACCCCAAAGGCAATCCCCCAGTGATTTTCTTCCTCCAGCCACAACCACCCTATCTATACTTACCACCCATCAATCCATTCAAGTTATTAACTCATCAAATGGATTAATCCACTAATTATGTTATGGCTCTTATTATCTACTCATTCACCTCCAAACCTTCCTGCATTGTTTCACAGATGAGCTTTTGGGGGTCATCTCATATCCAAACCAGTAACAACATATTATGCAAAAATTAATAAGAATGTTGGAAGTTTTCTCGTTTCACATAATACAAGGGAGAAGTCAGGAAAGTAATACCAAGAAAATACCTTGGGAAAAATTTCTAACCTTCAATGATTGCCAAGATTCCTAAGAGTTCCCTTTAGCCATCAGATGTGTCTTAATAGTCATATATTCTTCTTTGAGCTTTTCACATACTGTCTTACCATGTTGCATGCATATCTAATAGTTTTTCTTTTATAGATATTGATCCATAGTTTACTCCTTAAAGATGGATTTTTTGTATCAACAATTTTGAACCATACTTGGTTTAAAGTGGGTTTTATTAAATTAAAGGAAGGAATAGCTGATATGATGCTTTCAAGTCATGATTGTAATAATAGAATTTATGGAATATCTACTATTTCTACATAAAATATTTTGTGTATAAAATATTTTATATACTTTCACATAAAATAAATAATTTAGTTTTCCTATTGATCCTGTAATCAAAGTATTCTTATTATTTACTATAAATATGTGCTTATTTTTGTTATTGAGAAAAAAAGGCTTTTAGAGGTGGAAGAGTAGATGTTCATGCCCAAATATGTCAGATAAAAAAGCCCGCACTTAAAATTTTTTTTTCACAGTTTTTATTGGTGCATTATGGTTGTACATAATGATGGGCTTTTTGGTTACATGTTCATACATGCACCCAATATAATGATGTAATTTGACCATACCATTCCCAGTTTTTCCCCTTTCCTTCCCTAACCTTCCTTTCCCTGGTTCCTTTTCTTTATTTTACTGATGTCTCCTTGATCTCTCTAGCTTACACATATGAGTGAAAACATGACCCTTGACCTTATGAGTTTGGCCTATTTCACTTAACATAATGTTCTCAAATTTCATCCATTTTCCTGCAAATGATATAATTTTCTTTTCTTAATGGCTGAATTAAACTTCATTGTGTGTGTGTGTGTGTGTGTGTGTGTGTATATATATATATATATGCCAATTTTATTTATCCATTCCTCATTTGGAGACATCTAGGCTGATGGTTCAATAGTTTGATTATTGTGATTGTGCTGCTATAGACATGGATACCAAAGCCTTCATTTCTGACTCTGAGTTAGCAGACCTGAATACATGAATGCCAATTGCCTCTTAATGGATCTTTTATCAAATTATTTCTATCTATCTCTCAGTTTTGGTTTCTTTACTAGCAAAAAAGGAGATAATAATATGTTGCAAAGTTTTTCCTAATGATTAAATAAGATCATTTAACTTGTAGTGCAAGGCAAATGGCCAAAAGTCAACAAATATCTATCATTTATTTAGCTATAGGAAGCACTAGTATGGACTGGCCCTCAGCAGGCAGTCACAGGAAAGGACCCTGTGCAAATACAAGAGCAAAGAAAGTGTGTTACAAGAAACTTCCCTAGTGATGTCAGCACTGAACTCACCTGTTCTGTCTTCAGGAGCCTTATGCTTTGATGACCTTGTATTCCTTGAAAGATGGGGAAACGAATCCCCTTTCTTAATACATGCCTGTAATACAGAGAAAGATTTAAAAGCATCCAGAATATTGTGGCCTTCCTGGCTTGCTCTACTGAGAGGCCCAGAGGTCACAGCAAGCCCATTGGCACAAAAGATTATTATTTGTACTAGAATCTCAAAATTACAAGAGTACCTGTTAGAACCAAGTGAAGGAAAGCTTTCAGAGGACATTTAGATGAGCTTTCAGTACTTTTATTTGCCAGAATTTATGGGAATTAGTGCTTTTTTTTCCCTGCTGACCTCTTTGGTGTACATTCTCACACTAACCTTAAATTAAAGCTAATGCTCGAAGCAAACACACCTTAACACACTCTTGCAGTACGGTATCTTGCACATGAAAATTGAACAAAAGCCAATTAAGAGTTTTGTTTTCACCTATGCTGATAACACCTTAATTAGCTGCATTTGTAGCATGGATTTCCTTGGATAATTATTCTCATGGACTTTTGCCAGGAGGCATATTTCCTCTTTCCTAGTACTTTCTAGCAACAGCTGAAATATTAGACAAGCACTCTTACAACACATTATATTAAGAAGTTTAATTAGTAGGAAATAAAATATTACATTGATATTAAACATTAAGTGGTTAGAATGCACAAAGACGCTGACAACTCCTCAGTCTATTTAATTCTTTTATCTAACCAGCAATTGTGACCTCTTTGTTCTATTACCTGTTTGTCAAAATGATCTCCATTGAGTGGCCCAGCTTCTGTGTTCAGTCTCACTATACTTTTAAGCAATTACTTAGATTTGCTGATTTCAGTCTCAGGATGGGTACAAGTCTTCATAGTCACTGAGACACAAAGCTAAATTCTTCCTGAGTGCTATCATCAGCATACACTTTGCATTGCTATTTTACAACCACTCAGATATGTTCTTGGATCAGCTAGATCTGAGAAGGTACTGTGTTTTCTCTATGTCGTGAGTGGCTCAGGTTGTGGTTCCTCCTGTACAGACCATGCAATCCTTCTTCTTTTCTAGCCTACAGATCACTCAAAGGAAGTAAATAATGTCACCTGATGTCACCTATTGAAGCAGTGGGGTTTCTTTCACAGGTTAATGCAATTAGATTTCTCTCGGCCTATTCCTAGGCCTTTGTGATTCTTTTGTCTTGCTTTTCGATCTATGAATTTTCAGTTTCCTATCAGGGGTTTTCTTGGACATATTCACAGATTTCTTCCCCAGAAGCACTTAGGTATGTGCATTTTAGGATTTCAGGATGCCCAGGGAGTATATTAATGACTGAAATGACTATTATCATCTTTCATAGCTTTAAACTTCTAAATCCAGTGTGATATATGCTATGCTCTGACCCAAATCTGAGAGAAAAAAAAATCCTGTATTTTGTCAGCAGGTCAGCAAGACCTGAAATATTGTTGGTTCAAATTTTAGGGTACACATACTTTGGCATCCCTACAAAGTAACTTTGTTTCTTTCTTCATATGATAATTTTTATTGGTAAAACTTAAAGTTCTTGTTAATTGTCTCATGAAGTTCATAATCAATCCTCTCTTTTTTTTTACAATTTTACTTTTAGATCAAAATTAAGTGGATTTAACCGTATATATCTTTCTTTACCAGTGAAAAAATAATTGTTAAAGTAAAGTGAAGAATGATTTTTTTTCCACTGACTGATTTTTTAATTATTACCTGTATATATTTTAATGTTCATCTCTTTTATAACAATAAAGAAACCAAGAAGCTAATAGAATGTTCAGTTGTTCACTTGGTTTTATTGAAACATAGGAAATTAATTTGATGATGTAAAGATAGCATTTTGAAAATGACTATGAAATAGAATAACAAAGCATAGAAGAGGGAGTCATCAGTGTTTGTTTTTAAAAAAATCTTTTCTCTGTACTTATGCATTTCCTTCTGGAAGTTTCTTTAACTTTTTAAGCCTTGGTCTCCTTAAATATTCATTTGGGAAGATAACCTTGGAAATATTTGTGGATAGTTTAGCTTTTCCAATGAAGGGAAATTCAAGAGTGTGTTAAATGTGGAAAATTCTTGCACAACCAAGGACTGCCCCCATACAAAGTGCTTATAGCTCCCTAAGGAGAAAATTGGGTTAACAATATCTAAGGTTACATCCAACTTTAATTTTCTGTGGCTGTCATTATCAAATTAAAGCACATTAGCACAGTTTCAGAACAGTAATTAGTATCATGGTAAAAGAATTGTAAGATATCTTATCATTTAAAAGCTTGTAGACAAGTTTTAAAAATCAGTCACAAAAGATAAGGAAACAAATCAAATACTGTTTTTAATACAAACAAAAAAGTTTGAAGTTTTAAATAATCAGTATTTTGGGTAATAAAAAGCCCTTATATTCTGAGATCTTACATATAGAATTGTTGCATGCTGAGATATATTATACAGCCTACCTATTCCCAATCACCCTACCTACTGAGACTTTAGATAGAAACAATCTCAAAGATTTATCTAAGTTGACTGATGGTATGACAGCAGGTAGACTCTGGAAGCTAGAAAAGGCAAGAAAACCCCAGAAAGAGATATAGTCCTGTTGCCACCTTGATTTTAGCCCTCCTGGACTTGTCTAACACTTCTGGCTTCCAGAACTATAGCATCAAATTTGTGGATTTCCCCACCTACCAGTGGAACTGTGGATTAAAACCCATGGCACTTTACTGCTGAGCTACATACCCAACCCTCTTTAATTTTATTAATTATTTTGAGATAGAGTCTCACTAAGTTGTCAAAGTTGGCCAGAAACTTGCAGTCATTCTGTCTTAGATTCTGTGTATATATGTGTTTTAAGACACTCAGTTTTACCAAAAACTATTGGCTGCAATAGAAAATAAATACAATGCATACAAAATAGTATTTGATATTAATTTATCTTTTCCTAGTAGAAAAGGTAAATATTTTTTCATCATTTTTAACATCATTGGATTTTTACATTTTACCTAATGTAAATTTTCTTATTTGTAATTTTTGACTCAGTTTATTTTAGTTTTCATGTTGTATTCAAGATATTTGATTCTTGTATACTTTTAAAATTTTCCTTAAAGTTTTCCTTATTTTTGTATTTCTATTTTTTGAGTTGGATACTGGTGGTGTTTCATTGAATACACAGGATTTAAATATATTTGATAAAATAATTACATGTGTTATGGCTTCTGGATGTCATGTATTATTCAGGAAAGACTTCTCTATATAAATTTATTTCAAACTATACTTCTTCTGTGATTTCTTCCTGTTTGTTTATTATTTTTTAACTGTTAATCTTCCTGTAATTTATTTATCTGTGTAAACTATGAAAAGGGGGTATGAACAGTTATTTTCACAAAGACTTAGTTATCCAAGAACTATTGAATATACTCTCTTTTGATGTGAAATGTTACTTTTTCAAAACCATATCACCTGTAGAATTATATTTCTGAAGTTTCTAATGTTCCGTGGATCTTTTTACATATATTACTTCATCAATACCTACCATTTTTCTAAATTTAATCAACAGAGCTTTATTTGTATAACTTTACTGGCTAGAATAGTGCATCATTCATGATTTTCTTCTGTTTCAAAATTTTTTTATATAAGGAGATTATTGTATGTTTTTCAATGGGTCATATCCTTTTCTGAGGTTTATTTAGCAGTATTTAATAATTTTTCTTGGTATTCTGGTTAAGTTCATATTATTATTATTACATTAGTTATTTGTTTAGTCCTAGTTCATAGAAAACCCAAGTGTGGTGAAATATCCATTCTCTGGACCCAGTCTGCTTGAGTTTAAATCACTTTGGGGGTACTAATATTTTTCACACATTTTTGTTGTAGTATTATACTTGTACACAGTGGTGGGATTTCTTGTTAAATATTCTTCCATGTACACAATATAACAATATAATTTGGCCTATATAATTCCCAGTATTTCCCCTTTCCCTTCACTCTTTCCTCCCCCTGGTCCCTTTTATACTGATCTTTTCTACTGATCTTTCTTGTTTTCATGAGACACCTCCAACTTTCTTTTCCTTTTTCCTCTTTAGGTTTCACATATGAGACAAAATGCGTGACCTTTGATGTTCTGAGTTAAGCTTATTTCACTTAACATAATGTTCTCAAGTTTCATTCAATTCCCTGCAAATGATATAATCTCCTTTTCATTTATGTCTTAATTAAATTCCACTGTGTATATACCACATTTTCTTCATCCTTTCAACCTAGGTTAATGGACAGCTAGGTGTGCTCCACAGTTTCGTTATTGTGAATTGTGTTGCTATAAACATGGGTATGCACATATCACTATAGTATGATGACTTTAATTCTTTAGAATAAATACTGAGGAGTAGTATAACTGGGTCATATAGTGTTTCCCCGTCTTTTGAGGAAACTTCATACTGATTTTCATAGTGATTGTTCTAATCTACAATTGAGATAGCAATTATTTTATGTGAGGGTGTCAATATATGTCCAAATTTCCTCATGAGTAAAAGGAGTAAAAATAAAAATAATACTTTTGACCTATCATAAAGAATATTCTATAATGTCTAGAGATTTAGAATACTCCTTGGCATATTTTGACCACTAAGAAAAGAAACATACTATGGCTATTTTTTATTATATTGATCATTATTATATTATATTGATTCTTTATCATTAAATATTTTATTGATATACAATTGTAAAATCCATAATTCAATTAGTCTTGTCTCTCTTTTTCAGATTGTTGTACCACTTATTTTTTGACTACTATTAACAGTCAAGCATAGCTTCTCCCTCAAGAATGAATCCCAGCAATGAGAGTAGCATTTTTACTTTCCTTTATACGTGAGTTTTAACCAATATAATATAATTTGACCAATAATTTTTGTAGCTATATAATAGATACCACTTAGTTTTGGAAATGTCTTTTTGACATTATTCTTAAGCATTTTTTTATGAATAGGCTGGGCAAATTTTATAAAGGTTTTGTGATGAAATTGTGAAATAATCTATTTAATTTTATAATAAATTTATATATGCCTTAAAATTTGTAATAAAATTCAATATATAATTTTAAATAATACATGAATAAGATAGAGATAAATAAAATTTCTAACCCTGCAAAAGGCTGCCCTTTTCTGACTCTATGTTATTATAATAGAAGAATATAATTTGTATTGTGCTGTTCAAAATATGATCAGTTCTATTTAAGATATAATAGTTTTAGTTTGATTGAATAATTTCTAAAGTAATATGCTTGCAAATATGGGTAAATTTTACTAAATCAATATTGACCACATGCTTCTATAAGGACTGTCTGTAGCCAAGTTTTACCCTTAGCCAAGCTGCAAAATATACCGAATAGAGGCAAATGATGTTTGGAAATCATTGGTATTATGAGTTGTTTGAGGGCAACATTGTTGATAGTTTTATGATTTGCACTTGGTTTCAATAGAGCCTGAAGTATATAAACACTTATAATCTTGTTCTAAAGAAAAGCAGAATATGCATTGTGGTAACTAACTACCTATCATTTATTTTAAGTGTTCAATTGTTGAAAGGTCTCAAGAATTAAAATACTTGATTCTCATGAAGAAGTTTCTACATAGGTGAGAACAGGAGATGAATGAGTTCAAAGGGGTCAATAAATCTCCAGAGCAGGCCACTTTTTTTCCCGCATCACTGGGTTACATGAGATATGATTCTTCTCCAGGTTTTGAGACATCACCAAGGTATATGTGATATCATATTTTGTATTGTGGATCAAACTTACCTATCATTGTAAGATTTATAGGTTGATTTGTCCAATAAAATTTTTATTTAATATTACTTATTCTTCCTTTGATTTAATTGTTTATTCCTATTAGGCTGTATTCCAAAGGTACTCTTTCAAAGAGGTATTTATTTGCCTGAGCATTAATTGCAACCCTTCTGGCTACTCCAGGATGCTTTTTATGTCTTATCCCCAGTAGTAATCTGGCTGATGTTGGAGAAGTAATATTTTCTGTTCTTATTTCTCTGTGGAGCTAATGAGGTCTGTTCTGACATTTTCAATGCGCAGTTGTCTGATGTTCTATTTTCTTTCTCCTGATAGTTTTTTTTTTTTTTTTTTTTTTTTAATGTAGCTCTTCTGCCATTTCATGGGATGTTAGGTAAAGTAAAGATATCATCTTATTCCACCTTCTGGACCCAATTACTCTCATTAATTTTTGCAATGAATTAATGATAAGGCTTTTAGAATTATGACTGTATAGATGATAAAATTGGAGAGTGTGAATCTAAATAACTTTTCCAAAGAGATGCATCTAGCTGATGGGAAACTAGGGTTTGAAGTCTGATGTTCAGCTTCAGAGTCACTTTTGTCCCCTCTTAACTGCAATGAAGTCTCATAAGATTAATATCTACTCTAGATGTTATTGGTCTGATGTACTTATACTTGGTGGTGAATTGAGACTTTTTGAAGGCTTTCTCCAGCTTATTCTAACAACTTCTAATGGAATAAAAGTGATATTTATTTGAGGTTCTTCACAATAAATCATAAAATAATGTGACAAATATTTTGAAGTATAACAGGTATCTATTTTTATAATTGTTTTCATTTCAATTAATTAACTATGTAACACTGGACATTTGATGATTATTTTTAAAAAATTTGAGCTTTTCTTTATTCATAAAATGGATATAGTAAAATATCAAAGGCTTATATGAAGATTGAGGTTCATCTTTGAAAGCCTAGCAGAAGATAAGACATTTGGTAGACAATGACCAAAAGTTGGCTTTTTTCTTATCCCACATGCATGTTTAATTCTGAGAACAATCCAAGTACTGGATATTATCATTTCACTTTTATAGGTGAGGACATTTAAGTTCACAGAAGTGAAGCACAGTTTGCACTGAGTCATGTATCTCATAAATGGCATAGCCAAATTTAGCATGGATGGCTGCAGGACATTACACTTTTTATTTTCTGCACAGATTTTTTCTAACTCACATTCTGAACTTGGTACCACATGAACATTGCCTTTGATCTAGGCAGTCCCTTCCTGTTGGAATCCCCTGAGTTTACATCTTCTCTTTGGTGTTTCAGGCCACTGGATTTAATTAAAGAGAACTGAGTTTCTCTTTGTTGGAAAACCTTCAGGAAAGGGACCTATTTTTAATGATTTGGAAAATGGAGAATTAAACAAATCTGAGCCTGTAGCTGAAATCATTAGCAATGAGATTTTGTGGTACTTAGGAGTAGGGATGGAGAGGAATAAATGTTCCACAACAGATCAAAATCCACACAAAGGGGAAAGAACCTTTCTCCCATTTATGCAAATGCAAAGTCCTTGATTTAATAAGAAATCTCTAGGATGGCTATATCCATCTTAATACTGTAGAAGTCAGCCTGGATTTGACTTTCTTTACTTCACAATTGTACAAATAATTTGCAAGAGGTTTAGTTTTATTTGGGTTTTTAATTATTTTTGTGTGTGATAATAAATTTTCCTGAGTCCATTTGAATATATGTTAATAGACATATGGCCATTCTTGTTATATTAATACTTAGAATGTCAGTTTTCATTCATTTTTTGTACTAAAGAGTATTGGACACTGCTGGAGGAAGACACACTTTAATTCCCTAAATAAAAGAAGGAATTTTAATAAGGCATTTTTTGAGGACATTAACATGTCATCTTATACCACTTCAGTCTTTCCCTAACAGTGATATTAATGTTATTTAATCCTCAATAAAACTTTTTAGGCAAGTTTCTAACATCACATGTCCATTTAATGGACATTTCTAAGCACAGGAACTTTGGATGCCTTGAAAATATTTAAGTAGCTACTTAGTATCAGAGTTTGGTTTTAATGCAAGTGTTCGGACTTCTAGTCTAACCCTCATTTGATTAATGTAAAATAGCTCAGCAAGTATGATCCTTTTTTCATAGAGATCATCTTATTAAAAGAATGAATGCAAACGTGGAATGGAACCACCATTTGATCCAGCTATCCCACTCCTCAGTCTATACCCAAAGGACTTAAAATCAGCATACTATAGTGACATAACCACCTCAGTGGTCACAGCAGCTCAATTCAAGGTAGCTAAACTGTGGAAGCAATCTAGATGTCCTTCAATAGATGAATGGATAAAGTAAATGTGGTGTATATACACAATGGAATATTAATCATCCTTAAAAGAGAATAAAATTATGGCATTTTTAGGTAAATGGATGAAGCTGGAGAATATCATGCTAAGATAAGTCAATCCTCAAAAAACAAAGACTGAATAATCTCTCTCATAAGTGAATGCTGGTCCATAATAGGGGGACATGAGAAAAAAGGAGGAGCTTTGATGTGGCAAAGAGTAGGGAGATTGAGGAGGGGGAATTGAGGCAGGAAATATGGTGAAATGAAATGGACATCATTACCCTAGGTACATGAATGACTGCACATATGGTGTGACACTGCATCATGTATAACCATAGAAATGTAAAGCTGTGCTGCAATTGTGTACAATAAATCAAATGCATTCTGCTGTCATATATACCTAATTTAAATAAATAAATTAATTTTAAAAACTAGAACCAAATAAAATTTTAAAAAATAAATGAATGCAACTACTAAAAATAATTTTCTCAGAAGGCCATACATCCTCTTACACTGATTTGTTTTTACAATAATCCACCCAAGTTCATGTTATAAAGATTCATTTGTTAATTTATAAACGTGACAAAAATCAGTTTCCATGAATACATAATCAGTTAAATTTGAGTACTCTGTCATAGGTAAGTATAATAGGCTTTTTTTTTTCTTTTTGAAAATCTAGATCATTGAATTTCTTCAGAACAGATGACACAGGACCTTTATAAATGCCCTGTTGATCTAGATTTGGTCAGTTAGTGATTGAAGACATCCTGGTCATGGGACTTAGGGGAATTACTGGTGCAAAATGGGACAGACTGTACTGTGGTTGATACTAGTTCCAACAGATACCTGCTTCACTTGAACTAAGTCACTGGAATAGAAGATCGGAACACCTGTGATTCTACCAACTGCATACTGAGAACTTATACCATGAACTGTTCAATCTGGGGAGAAATAAGAAGTTGATTCTTATAAACACTTTGTTTTAGAGAAGTAGAACCTGAGACACAGAAGTTTAAACCTCTTACAAATCACAGAGAGCAGAAGCAACTTACCCTAAGTCACATAGTGAGTGTTAGATAGATTTGGGGATCAAGATTGTCTTCTGATTGTCTTCCATGTTGGCATACTTAAGGACATTTTAAATTATTATATTGTGTATGAAAATAAACACATGTAAGCTTCAAACAATCTAAAATCCAATCATTAGAGAGCTTTCTTTCATGTATCTATTAACATCATAAATACTCTTTTGATAGTCAAAATAACAAATAAATAAAAACATATGCACAATATAGACAGCTTAACCAGAGACTATCTTCATGAAACTGCAAATATTGAAAATTTTAAGCCTCATTTTTCATTAAGTAAAATAATAAGGTTGAGTTACCTCTTTAAGGTATACAAAATACCAGATGCAGCTTTAAATACATTGAAGGCAAGACAGAAGGGAGCAAAGTCTCTGAAAACCAAAGGCAAAAAGAGGTTTATTTGCGTATTTCTTGCCTAGAGGAAACATGATTTCCTACCCCTGTGTTTGCATCCCTGTGTTGACTACGCTTTGACTTTGTTTGACAGATGTGACACACATATGATGTCCACCAATGTGACTGCATATGGTATGAAAGCTCTACGTCCTGAATTTTGATTATTTCAGCTTGTAAGAATTTTGATTTGAACCAAGGAAGATAAATAAGACATACATCCCAAACTCCAACCTCCACCATTCTACCCTTCTATCTGTCCTGTGTGGGTCACCTTGCATACACACCACTCACAGGGGGACCCGTCCAAGCGGTGGTCCCAGCTTCGGCACCCTTTCCCCCACTTAGATAAAATGCAGTTGTATACATGTCTAGAAAAATGTCGTAAAAAGTTAGCCAACAGCCATCCGAGTCTTATAGAAATTCCCATCTACATTGTGTTATGGTTTAAACAATTGCCATGGTTAAACAGTAATCATCAGAACACAAAAGCAGTAGATTATGCTTAGTGAAGCCAGCCAATCCCTAAAAAACAAATACCAAATGTCTTCTTTGATATAATGAGAGCAACTAAGAATAGAGCAGGGAGGAAGAGCAGGAAGAAAAGATTGATATTAATCAGAGACACGAGATGGGAGGGAAAGAGAGAGAAAAGGGGAATTGCATGGAAATGGAAAGAGACCCTCATTGTTATAAAAAACTACATAAAAGAGGTTGTGAGGGGAATTGGAAGGAAAAACAAGGAGAGAAATGAATTACAGTAGATGGGATAGAAAGAGAAGATGGGGCGGGGGAGGGGGATAGTGGAGGATAGGAAAGGTAGCAGAATACAACAGTCACTAATAGGGCATTATGTAAAAATGTGAATGTGTAACCGATGTGATTCTGCAATCTGTATTTGGGGTAAAAATGGGAGTTCATAACTCACTTGAAACTAATGTTTGAAATATGATATGTCAAGAGCTTTGTAAGGTTTTGAACAACCAATAAAAAAAAAAAGCAGTATGAATGTGAAGGAAATAAGAATAAAGATCTGGTGCCAAATAATTTTGTACTAATCCTTGCTTATAATAAATTAACCAAGGGTTTCTTTCAGATATGTTGTTTTCTAATAGTTTTTATGATGTATTTATCTTTTTTAAAAAAAATCTATTAAGCTTGTTTTTTGGAGACTGGTTAACAACATTGGGGCAGAGTTTTAAGCTCACAGCCTGAATTTTAGAACATTAGTTACCCAATAAAACCTGTATGTAATTTCTTTCTGAAGAGAACCACTTCTTCATTAACTTTTGAAATAAACAACACACTCAAAAGATGACTCATTCTTCTGTTGACTTCAGCCCAGTATTCTTACATGTTCACACTGAAAAGTTCCATGAAGTTTATTTCAAGCAACCCGGCAGGGGAGGGGGGGTGAGAAAGCTGATTTCACTTATAGTTTGAGGTTTCTTCCCCTCTCTTTAAATATTTATACTCCCAATAAACAAACACAGATGTTGAAAAAAGAAAAAAGAAGCTAACTAAAAACCTTGCCCTGTGAAAACAGGCATATGGCAAGGGTTTTCAGTATAGTTTGATTTGGAACGTATTAGAAATGATGCAATTATTTAATGGTTTTGCATAACAAATACAAAATTTCTTTTGACTTATGTAAACAATAAAATTTCTTATAAGGCATCTAAACTTTGTTACTAAATAGATAAGTGATTACATTTAGATGTGGTAGCGCTGTCTAAAAGGCTGAAAATACCCTGCATGATTCAAATATGTTAATCAAATACAGGCAATTGGATGGGAGTTAAATAGATACTCCATCTCTAGCTATAATGTCAACTAATAAATCAACAGGGAAGAACAAGTCAGAAAGGGGTAAGTTATGTTTAGATTTGCATTTTATCATTGAAAGCTAATTGTTTCTATATCCCAAAAGGTTTTTTTTTATTGATTATAGTTCATAGAAAATGAACTATTCATAATCAACCTAAGTTTGCTAATTCAAAGTACTGTATTTCACCAGTGGGAACTGGAGTCACTAAAAAAGTCACGTTATGATACTCAGTAATCAAGACATCTAACATTTAACCCTGGAGTTGAACCACCGGCCAAAATAAAATAAGTGAGTCAGTGCATTGTCCATCTCTTGTACAGATGTCAGCCAGGATTTGGCATCTGATCAGTAATGGGAGTGTCGTGACATAAATAGAGATGTTCTTGTTCTTTTTGGTGAGCTGTTCCCTGGCAATAAATTTCAATGCTTACCTCACAGTTTTCTTGAATCGCAAATAAAAGAGCAGAAATCAAGTACACATGAGAGGTGTTTGCTTGGTTTTTGCACACTTTATACTCTGCTTCTTTCTGACATTTTGACATCATTAAAAGGTATCTCTCTCAACCTCTCTATTGAGAACACATTGCCTTAGGCTGGGAAACTGTAATTGTGTCAACAAAAAATATTTTAAAAATTATAAATAAAAAATAAAATTAAAGGATTCCTTTAAAAAATCTTCTAACAATAATTTCATAGTGTAATTGAAAGTATACTGAGAGATATAATATTACCTGAGTAATATAAAACATTAGTCAGAATAAAATAATTAAACATGCAGGCTCTGGAATTAAACCAATGTGGATTTCTTCCTAAGCATGGATACTTTCGAGGTACCCATGTGGTACTTAAACTCCTTGAGTTTCTGTTCTTCACCATTGAACCATGAAAAAATATTTATTATAATCATTAGCAGACTTAGAGATACTACAGATAGTACACTGCATATCGAGGTGCTACATAAAATGAAGAATCTTCCTTTCACATCCCCATGAGTATTTCAGTGTTGTGATTTCTGCAGTGGATTTAAGGAACTCAATACTTGACAGCATCCTCACATTAATGCTTCACAAAGACCTAAGGAAAGTAAAATTACTTTTTTTGTCTGCTTTTGCTTTTCTTTTATGCCTTGTTGAAAAGCCTGTGATTTGAGAGAAAACATAAAATTATGGCTGAAATCAGAGACAAAGAAGAAAAGGGAAAAATAAGCAGATTAAATCAAAGCAGATGAAAATAATTTTTATTAAAAAGTTTGATGTCTGAGAATCTTTGTGGAACCTAAAATATCTGATGGGAAATGACTGTAAAGATTAATTTGAATATTTTGAGTTTCATTCTGCTGTTTATAAGAATGATACCAATTGATTTCATCACCCCAAATAGTAAATAAAATAGGAGAAAACATCTTTAGTAAAAGAAATTCAGGGAGAAAACTTAATTGTACATGGGTTATTCATGAATGACAGTTATTCATCTTTTCATTTATCCATTCCTCAAGCAAATTACATGTATTATGTATCCTATGCCAGGTGGGCATAGAGCATAGGTGCTCTTCAGGGACGTGTAAAGTAAACACAGAAATAAAGAAGGCATTCTCATTAGTATTACTATAATAATAATTTAAAAAGATGGACAGCAATAAGTATTGTCAGAGATGTGGAGAAAGAGAATCCTTTAGACATTGATGAGGGAAATTCGACATGCTGTGACCACTTTAAGAAAGAGTCTTTAAGTTTCCCAAAATTTAAACATGGAATTACCATGTGATTCAGCAATTTTACCCCCGGGCATATACACTGGAGAATGGAAAACATATGACCATAGAAAATGTATGCAAATTTTCACAGCAGAATACTAATGATGAATAGCCCCAAAGTGAAAACAACCCAAATGTCCCTGATGAATAGCTGACAGAAAGGTTGGTATATCCATATGATGGAATATAACTCAGTCATTAAAAAGAGTCATTTTATAACATAGATGAACCTTCAAAACACCATTCTTGTTGAAAGATGCCAACCCCAAATTTCACATGTGGTATAATTCCACTTTTATAAAATATACAGATTAGGCCAATCTCTAGACAGAAAAAGTAAATTAGTGTTTGCTAGTGGCTGACAGGAGGGAGAGTGACTGCTAATGGATACAGGGTATTTTGTGTGTTTTTTCTTTTGTCTTTTTTAAGTGACAGAATATTTGTAATTAAATAGTGCTGATAATTGCATAATATTGCTAATATATTAAAAACCACTATATGGTACATTTTACAAGGGTGGATTTATGTATGTGAATTAGAATTCGAGAATCTTTGTGCCGGCTTTTAAATGTTGACAACATGGTACATGTTTTATAATTTAGACATGGGCAGAAATATCTCTTATGGTTGAAGCCAGTATTTACTTATTGAGAGGGTCAACTTGAGAAGGTTCAATAAGCAGGTAAGAGAATGAAAGGGTAAGGAAACAGGAACCTGGTCAGTCATGGAGAAATCAAGCTATTCAGTTGTGAGGAGTGATATGAAGCAGTTCATCTCAGCAGGTAATGAAAAATTTTAAATCTGGGGAAAAACTTATATGTTATGGAGAGTTTGTTTAACAAACAACTTCTTAAGATTAACATCATGTTTCAAAATGTGACAAGAAGGAAAGTCAATTCTCCACATTTCCTAATTGAAGTCTGGCTAACCTTAGAAAGAAAGGTTCACATAGCTGAAATAACTTTAAACAGGGAACCTGAGTTAAATCTCACTTTTAGTTCAAAATTTTGTATGTCATATTGGACAACAAAATTTCTCTCCCTGGCCTCCCTCTTTTTTTAAAAAAAAAAGTACCTTTGACATGACCCTGTGAAACTAGGATGTTATAACTAGTTACTGTTTTGTTGGATTATCAGCTCTGGAGATGTCATCTTTTCCCATTACCATGTCGGTCTCTGTCTTTCTAGAGGGAATATAAACTAATGGGAGGTCTTTATATTTTGAATCCCAGAGAATCAGGAAACACACACACACACACCAGAAGAAAATAGAAAGCAGCAGTAGAGTCTTAAAATTGAGAGCAGTTCTGAGAAAATGTGGCAAGACTCTAGCCACCAGGAAATATGTTAAAAATAGAAGAAACTAGAAAGAAAGATAAATGGAAAAGAGGAAAACAGAAGTGGAGGGGAGGAGAGAAAGGGCCGGAGAGAGAACACCTTCATGCCTCCTTCATTGTGCTTAGCTTCGAGTGCTCCACAGAGGGGCTGGGCAGGAATTTTTGTTACACAAGCCGGCTGCAACGTAAAGCATTACACTAGATCATGAGCTCTGTTTTTTTGAGCTAAAGGCTACCTTGAAACTCATAAGTTAATTAATAAAGAAGAAGGTTGCGATGTCAGGAGATTGTCGGTTCTCCTGAGCCCCACCCTCCTGCAGTTCACCATCTCTGGATGGATGCTGTTGTGGCTTCCGCAGAGATTCTTGGGAACCAATTCAAAAGAATGGAGAAAATTAAAGGGAGCAGGATTCTCTTCTCATACTCTACAGTAGGAGACCATTTCCCCATTTCCCACTGCTTGATTGAGAACAAACAGGGCTTTCTTTGGAACTGTCTCTGTCCATCCAATTCCAAGTTTTGGGTTGTGTTGAGTCTGGGCTTGGGAAGAGAAGGAGAAAAAGTAAGTTTACCACTAGAAGACCCATTCTGCTCTTTTCCTTCCCAATTGGCTTCCTCATATTTACTTACTTTCTAGAGTTCCTGAATAGCTACTCCATGCATCATTTCCAGGCTATGGCTGCATTTAGTGTGATTAGCAGGGTAGACTGTGCTTAGTCTACCTTAACTGAACTACATATTCTGTTTTAAATATATTAAAATTCTTGACTCCTGCACTCTGATGAGAAGCTCTCACTGAGCTCATCCTCATGAGTATCCTCTGTGGTGTTCCATCCAGTATCTTGATCTTTGTTGTGATTTAAGCCTTCAATCAAATCTCACCTTATCAGTAAGGTCAACTCTAACTGCTTTATTTAATGTCACTGTACAACCCAATCTTTTTTATTCAGCTCTACATTTTATAACACCATTACTTTCTTTTATTTAGCAATTTATTATATCCATTTTATCACACTAGGATGTAATACATATGACACCAACACTCTGTATTTTTCACACTTGTATTTCAAGCTCCTCAAATAGTGATAAGTTTAGAAAACACCCAGCCAGTATTTCTTTAAACAAATGAGCTCTAGAAAAAACTTTTCTTCTTTTTTTTTTTTTGGTTTTTAAAATTTCCTTTTTCTATGTATGTTTTGCATAAATGTATTAACATTATGAACTGTTATCTTTATTAAGTCCCATTTGCCAAATTTCTTCTAGGCTGGCATCTGGGGAACTGGAATTCAGGAGGGCTTCCTCCATTCCCAGAGTTGGTAAGGGTGGCAAGTTCTCAGACGTCATTACAACCCATTAGTCAGGGAATTCAGTACATCTTGTATCATTCCACTGGGAGAAGACTCTTAGAAACTTCTACCTGGTTTCCTCTGGATTTCACTTCATGTAATTTTTTTTTATTTACTAATTTTGTTTTGTACTCTTTCACTGTGATGAATCATAATCACAAAAAAGCTTCATGTGTAGTCACATGAATTAACCTAGTAAATCAAGTTTGGTGTATATCAGTGGCATAATGGCAGACACAGAGATTCCATTCATTCCATTCATTCATTCACTATCTGCATTATTTCCCTGTTTTCCATTTATTTTCTCTCTTGATAACATCAGAACATTGTCTTAAGTATTCACAGATAACTGTCAATTGATATTTGAAAGTGATGCTTCTAAAGTGGATTGGAAGCTCTGCGTATATTTGTGGTTTTTGCTTTACAGTGTCCAGTAAGTAAGCTCATAATTATATTGGAGATTCCTGAATATCAAAATTCAGATGCCTATTTTTGTATGAATGTTTAATTTCTCCTAAACAAAATAAAATGAAACAAAACCTTTCAGGTTTCTTTCCCAGAATATAATAATTTTCCTACTGTAATTGTCCAAGGTTGTCGAGATGATATTAGTGGTGGAGAATTTTATGTGCCCAGTACCCATCCCCAACTTGTAGCTCTGTGTCTCACTGCAGACCTCTGCTGTGGCTGTCAGGTCCCAGCCTTTCCTGTGCTTGTGAGGGAATATTGGCTGCCTTGGCATCTACATCCGCTCTGCCAGCACATGAGGCCTAAGGTTCCCTCTGCCCTGTCTCATCAATTATCACCCTTCCATCTGCTTTCCATTTTCCAAAACGCTGATGAAATCTCTTGTGTGCTTGTTCCCTCTTCTGTTGTTTCTTTTTTCTTTATTCTTGTAGGTTTCTAAATTTTAATGTTTTTAAACTATCATTTTAATAGGGTTTGGGGACAGAAAGAAGACAAATCTGTGCACAAAAGCCCAATGACAGAATTCAAACTTCCTGGATTTAACAATTTTTAACACTTGATATATTTATTTTAAATACGTATTAAGAAATAAAATACAAACACAGTTGAAATGTATCTTATAATCCCCCAACATTCACACAATAAAGTGAAATTCAATAATTACATGTAACAAAATTAATTGATCTCAGAAATATAATTTTGAATGTGAAAACTCAAATTGAGCAAAAAAAGACAAAGAAACAAATCCAGTATGAAAACAATTCTGCTACAGTTTGTATTTTGATTGTCCTCTAGAGGCCCACTGTTTATGACTTCGTCCCAGTCTATGGTGCTATGGGCAGAAGATTGAACCTTCAGCAAGTGGGGCCCGGAAGTTAGGTCACTGGGGGTGTGCCTTTGAATGATACACTGGGACATAGGCCCTTCCTTGCTGGGACCAGCACAATCTTTAATTTAGAAACTGGAGGGGTGATGAGAGGATGAAGAAAAGACAAACAGACACACACAGAGAAAAAGCCAGGGCCAGGTGGATAGCCAGGCTCTCCTGAGGTTTGACTGACACCAGAACTAGCTCAGCACATTTATTATAAAGGTTTTGTCATCAGAAGGTTATTTGTAGAAAGTTTTAGCAATGCAGGCAGTCTGAAGGATGCAGCGAAACTTGCAAGATATAGAGGTCATCTTGTTATGCTCAGAATTCTCTATCCTGGGAACTGGTGTCTGAATCCAGTGTTCCAACTGATAGAGCCGCCTTGAGCCTTGAACATAGCCACCTATGGCCAGTCTTACTATATCAACTGAGGCATCTTGACCTGCACTTTTGTACAGGCAGCTCCCAGTGCAAACACAGCCATGAGGGAATCAGAGATCGGCATTCGAGTCACTGCTCTCCACACCTCCTCCTAACTCTCTTTGCTTCCTGGTAATGCTGAGAGTGAAAGGGTTTCTTTGCCATGTACACCAACCATGATATACTGTGCTGCTACAGACCCAAAGCAACAGGGCCAAGGAATAGAGGAATTAAATCTATGAAACTGTGAGGCAAAATAAACCTTTTCTCCTTTTAAATTGATTACTTCAGATATTTTGTCATAGTAAAAGAGAGATCACTAACACAAGCTTAGTAGTTTAAAATTATTTAAAGCAACAGGATATTTTGGGTAGAGCTATCAACATATGTGATGAATTAAAGGAAATACATGATAAATGATAAATACCACCTGAAATGAGGCTCTGGAGGGAAAAAGAGAAATGAATGAGGTTGAGAGTAACCCTATAGGAAACTTCAATAATTTTTAGTGTTTTATTAATAAATATGTCAATGTTTATATCATTATTTTGATATTTTGTCTGCTATTAAAATATTTGTGATAATCTTCTTCAAAAGTTAAGAACCCTCTAGCTTTCCTTACAGAGTATAGTAACTATTATTGCATATTTTCTACTTAAAATTTTAGAGTTTTAAATTCCTATGTTAATCCATAGTACACCAAAATTTATGATTTTAATTAGTGAACCAGTAATATTATTTTATACATGGGTAGCCATTAGCTCCAGCATTGCTATTAAACAGTTTATTCTATTTTCAATAATTTTCAAAGTTACCTTTGTAATATTCAGCTTTCATATAGATATGGATTCCAAATATAAAAGCATGGGGACTTCATTTTGTGTCCTGCCCTCTCACTTTTAATAATTGTGTTGACTTGAGTTGGGCAAGCCACTTAAATTCTAATCCTTTGTTTTATTTTCTGTAATATGAGACCATCATGTTTCTGTAATGACTGGAAATAACCTATTAAATCATCAGGCAGAATTCCTGGAAAATAAATGATTACTGTTATTGTCATTGTAGACAAGAACCGAGAATGATTAAAAAAATGCTTATTAGTTGTCTGTGACTTTGTTTCATCTGATGATGACAATAGAATATATCCTTATGAGTTTTAAGATTTCTGAGAGCTCTCTCCCTTTAAAAAGAATGGACTGGAAAACTTGGAAATTGGCCCTGCATGAAAATTGACAATAATATACGCATTTGATAAATAAAAATTCTGATGAATTCTCTCCCATTCCGGTGAAATGATAGGTTTGCTGTGTTGGAGAGTTAAGGATCACTCAGTGTTCAGAGATGACTGATAATTAGGTTTGGAGAACAGAGATGAAAATATTTTTGTTAGGTCAAGGGCATACAAGAGACTTCATAACAACCCCTAGAGAAACACAGGAGTTACTAATAGCTTGCTGGTTGATTTTTGCAATTTTGACCCTTCTTTCTTCTGGACTAAAAATATAGAGAGAGATAGATATTTTTTTTCTAAGAAGAATATGGGAATTCTTCAAAGAATTTTATATGATGAAGATTTAGAATAAATAGGGGAAAGATCTGTGTTTGCAAATCATTGAACCTGAGGTCTGTGTCAACTATTGTATATGTAATAAATGTTAGCTTACAAAATCAGATGCTCAGTATAAGTTTTATTTAGTGCAAATGAAATGTGCATTTGGAAATTAAAACATCATTGCTAATTGTTTACTTCTGTATCCTTAAAGAACTAGCCATTTGTAGTTTAATTTCAAACATAGGCAGTTAATTATATTTCTGTTGGGGGTAAGAGCAACTGTGGTATTTTTCTTCTGTGATTTCAGCAAACCATATCCAGGAAATTAAGGCAAAAGGAATTATGACAGAACCAAGAGCAGTCCTTGAGGAAAACTTCCCGCGGATGCCCCTCTCAATACCACAGAAATAACTGTAACCTCAAGTGGAACTTCGTGTCAAACGCCAAAAATGCAAGAAGGCACTCTCTAAGGTGATCCTTGTGTTCCAGATAGGAATTCTCTATCATTTTACTCAGAAGGAAATAGGACACCATTACTTCTCTCTTGCCTCTTTTGTAAGCACTATATCCACTCAGCTTTGGGTCCTCCTCCCACATTCTAAAATTTAACTTTGGGGAAAACCATGGCTTACTGCTTCTGTGAGCTGAATCTCTGCCTCTGTCTCTCTGTTTCTCTTTCTCTCTCTCTCTCTCTCTCTCTCTCTCTCTCTCTCTCTCTCTCTCTCTCTCTCTCTCCTTGGTTTGGTCTTTCTGTCTTAAGATGTTTAGGAAACGAAACACATCAGTCTTGGTCCTGAACAGAATTGAGGTTTCTCATGGTAGCATGACTTTGGAAACCATGATGTCGAATGGAGGGAAAGTCTGAGGGAGTAGACCCCCTAATGGAAAGGAGCAGGGGTCATAATGAAGAAAATGTCCCTGACATGTGTGACCTTCAGGGAATACTGATTTAATATTTGGACTGTTTCTCATTCTTAGCCCTAATTTCAGTTGTTCAACTATTTGTTTGACTGACATTGAATTTCCCCACTCTAAAAACTAGGAAAATGAACCATGATGTTTAATATTGCCTTGTAGCCTACTAATTGGAAGTAATTGAATAATAGGAAAATCCAATCAATCGTTTTCATGATTTATGGGCTAGAATTAAATCATTTACTTTTACATTTGTGTGTGTGTGTGTGTGTGTGTGTGTGTGTGTGTGTGTTTTGTGGGGAGTTTACAAAAGTTGAACAGAGTCACTTGAAATTCTATGATCATGACAAGTGTGTTCTGTTCTAGGAAGACATAATCCCTGTAATAAAGTTCCTAAATGAAATAACAGGAATTTAGCAGACTCAACATACAATGATGTTTTTACTTAAAATGTCAACATATGGACGACTTTACAAACAACTAAATGGAGTTACCAAAAAAAAAATCACTAAATATAGAAATGCTCTCTCAAATAAATTTATTTTCTTCTACTCCCTTCATGCATATCCACTAGCAAACCAGGAAAATCATAAATATACCACTTTAAAAATGGTTATTAATGATTATATGCTGCAAAACTAGGATTTATGGAGATCAGGAAGATTAAAATCCTAATAAAGTGAACAGTCAAATATTCCTTTTATTTAACTAATAGGGAAAAAAGGGCAAATGAGGATGAAAAACAGCTCAAAGTTTAGATTCAAAATGAGAGTAAAAAATCATTACCAAATTTCTAGTTTGTTTCTATTAACTTCACCTTATTTAGACAATTCAATATATTACATATGCCTAATCTTACTACTTACCCAGTTTGGTGTTTTCTTTTTTCTCTAATAGTGATAAAAATATATGAGAAATATATAAACACACACAGACTTTTTCTATTAAATATTAGCATTTAAGTTGCTTTGCTACCACTTAGCCTAATTTCGTACAATTTATTTGGAGAGCAGGGATGGTTAAGATTGTATGTCTTGGAACCAGGCCAGTAGTACACTCTGGTCATCCCAGATTCTCAAGAGACTGAGGCAGGAGGATTCCAAATTTGAGGATAGTTTGGCAACTTTGGGAAACCCCATCTCAAAATAAAAAAAGGGCCAGGCCGGAGATGTAGCTCAATGATCAATCAGCCCTAAGTTGAATTCAATCCCCAGTCCTGAGAAAAAGAAAGAGGGAGATCATAAATCTTGGACAAATTGGTCCTTACTGATTTATTGGTGTGAATTGATGACTGTTAGCAAAGGACCTCTAAGAAATAGACCTATACTATGTATACAACCAGAGATATGAAAAGTTGTGCTCTCTCTATATAATAGTAATTGTAATGCATTCTGCTGTCATATATAAACAAACAAACAAACAAATAAATAAGAAATAGACCTAAAACTTGTCATGTTAAAGTGCCTAGAGTCTCCATGTAGACTATTTAAATATAAGGCCAAGAATTTGAAGACTTCAGACTGTTGGCGTAAGGTCAATAAATTAATTCATGAATATCCAGAATTGATTTAACTTAAAATCAACCATGTTTATACAAGAATGTTATTTTTTCTCTTAACTGACAAGTAGTTTCCTAAATTGGATGCAACTTTAAAAATGCATATTCAATGTTTCAACCTACCCCTCATGGAAAAATATTCCTTTACTGAATGACAGTCATTTGATTTTTCCTGTAACAATGATAGGATGCATAGAGTGATGGGAGGGGAGAAAAGGGAATGTGGGGATATGAAAGATAGTAGAATGAAACAGACATTATTACTGTTGTATATATGTGACTGCATGACCAATATGATTCTGCAACATGTACGCTCAGCAAAATGAGAAATTATATCCCATCTATGTATGACATATCAAAGAGCATAAATGCATTCTACTGTCATGTATAACTAATTAAAAAAATTAAAAAATAAAGAAAGAAAGAAAATCAGCTGCATACTTGCATATGCCTGGCATTGGAAAGAATTCTTCACTGCCATCTTCATTTCTGTCTTTGGAGAGTCCTGCGTAACTCTTAAGACTGTATCTCAAAGTATCAGTTTACTTACCTATCTTAATGGTCACATATGAAATGCCTTTCAAATTCTTCCTTAAGTTAAACATTTAGAATGTATTCAGTGACTACATATAAATTATTTTTTATGGGATAGTTTTAGAAGGTTACTTTTTTTTCTGCTTTGTTTTATTTTGGTTTTTAGAGTGTACATACCATTGTATTAATGATCTGAATACTGAATTTACTGGTGGACTTTCCTAGAGTTATTGTTCTTTTGTATTTACTATGTGACAAAATGAACAAAATGGTAAGAGTCATCACAGCCTCAGCTGAATACATGAATCTGTTTAAAAAAAAGTCTTATTTGAAATCAATTCAGATAGAATCTAAATGCAATCCTAGCAGATTATTAAGAAGGGTTAAACAAATTGGAGTTATAAGGAAGAAACTCATTTCTTTATTTCTTTTTATTGCCTGGAAGTATTTTATTGTATAAATCCAAAACAATTTATTTATCCATTTACACGGAAATTTGAGTTATTTCTTAATTTTGGCTATTGAAAATAAGATGACAATATCCATGCACAAGTTTATTATAGACATGTTTTCTTTTTCTTTTGAGTAAATTTCTAGAATTTAAATGGCCCATTCATGTGTAAGGCATATGTTCAATTTTTTTCAAATTTCTAAATTGCTTTCCAAAATGATTATACCATTTCACATACCCAGCATCACTGTAGGAGGATTCCAGTTCTTTTATGTATTTGTCAAAACTTAGTATGATCTTTCTTTATAATTTTAGTAATTTTTGGTAGACAAGGGGTTCTATTTATTGCAGTTTAAATTTTTATTTTTCTAATGATTAATAATCGTGAACTTATTTTTATATGCTTATTTGCCACCCATTTATTTAATTTCATAAAGTGTTTTATCCATTTTTTATTTGTTTGATTTCTTATTTTTAATTTTTGAGAATTATTTATGTAATCGGGACCCACGTCCTTTATCAAATCAATGTTTAGCAAATATTTCTCCCAGTTTGTTATTGAATATTTGATACCATGAAATTCGCTTAGAATTTGCATTGAATTTCCCTTTGTGAAAAATCAATTTCCTATATATGCATGTGTCTATTTCAAGTCTCTCTGATCTGTTCCAGCAGTTTATTTGCATATCGCAATGTCTATTATCACTTTACCTTGATTATTGTGGCTTTGTAATGAATCTTAAGAACTGGTAATATTTATCTCTCACCAACTTTGTTTTCCTTTTATTTTCTTTGACTATGCTAACTCTTGTATATCTTGTGGTTTTCGAGATAAAGTTGCAAATTTTTAGAAAAAAAGTAGCTGAGATTTTGATTAAGGCTAAACTGCTTCTATAATATCAATTTGTAGGCAATTTGCTTCTTCAAATATTGAGAATTTTTAGCCTTCCAAATTTTTCTCCATTTATTTATGTGTTCTCTACTTTCTTCCAGTAATATTTATAATTTATAGTGAGTGCATTAGTCTTGTACATCTTTAGTCAGATAGATCTGAGTATTTATTTAATATTTTGTTATTGTACATATCTATTTACAAAACTTTAATTTGCAATTGTTTGTTGCCAGTATGTAGAATTACAATTATTTAAAAATAATTATCTAGTATTCTACAAATGGCTAAAAACATTTATTCCTAGAAGCTATCTTTTAGATTCCATTACATTTTCTTCATAGACAAGTTGTGTTAATAAAGTTGTGTTTTACAAGAATAATGACTGTTATTTCTTTCTCTTGCCTTGTTATCTCACTAGAACTTCTACTACTCCTGCCATGCCTTTGATAATGGGGGAAAGACATTTATCATTTAACTATTAAATATAACAAGGGTTGTAAATTTTCATTCATGTTTTCATTTATCGTGATAAGGAAATGTGTTAGTTAGGTTTTCATTGCGGACATCAAAATATTCTACAGGAACAACTTAGGGGAGGAAAAGTTTATTAAGTGATTACCTTCTCCAGCAATGCCTCACCCGCCTACAGTTACCATCCAATTAATCCATTCAAACTAGAATAAACTGATTTGGTCACAGCTTTTATAATCTGATTTTTTAATCTGAATATTTCTGCATTAACATAGGAGCTTTGACAGGATGCTTCATATTTGAATCCTAGTAGGAAGATTCTTTATTTTTGTAGCAAAAAATTGTTACAGTAAAGAATTT
Organism: Urocitellus parryii; assembly: GCF_045843805.1. NCBI lineage: Eukaryota > Metazoa > Chordata > Mammalia > Rodentia > Sciuridae > Urocitellus > Urocitellus parryii. The sequence goes on from NC_135543.1 coordinate 29,034,874, forward strand.
GTTTCCCTCTGGATTGTGTAAGTCAGTCATTCTTACAACCCATTAAAAAAGATTACAGTCCTCTAAGCTTATTATTACTTTTTGCTAATGCAACCCAGTTTGTATTATGGTGTCATTAAGTCTTTTCTGTGACTAAATATTGCTATTACTTTGGCTACACTCTTGCTATAAGTAATAAATAAAGTTTACATCATTTCTTTTTCTTTTTTATTCTTTTTAGTTATAATACAACACAAGGATATACCTTGATATAATCACAAAAACATGAAACTCAATGGGGATTGAATCTCCTTCATTTCTGATCCAGGAATCTCATGTCTTCTACAAACACCCATGAAATAGCTTTCAGGCTAAATAAAACATCAGGCCCTAAAGAGCTCTTGACAGTACCAATGTATTTTTCTTGAGTCTGTGAATGAGGTATTCAAAATAAAATATGGGGCTGGGGTTTTGGCTCAGTGGTAGAGCCCTTACCTCCATGCATGAGGCACTGGTATTGATCCTCAGCACTGAATAAACATAAATAAATAAAATAAAGATATTGTGTTCATCTACAACTAAAGAAGTATTTTTAAAAAATAGAAATGAAGAAATAGTCAGGGACCAGAATTATCAATGGGAATACATAAATCATCATGAGCATTATGAAGCATTATGACTAAGAGTCTATGGAGATAGAAATTATTTTCTGAGTACTCTGAGTCTGTAGTCAAAACTTATAGGAAAGTGTAAAAGGCTCAATTGATTTTTTTCTTTTATTTAAAGTTTTATTTGCTCTTTTTAGTTATACATGACATTAGAATGTATTTTGACGTATCACACATACATGGAGTATAACTTTTCATTTTTGTAGTTGATGACGTGTAGTTACACTAATTGTAAATTCATTTATGAACATAAGAAAGTTATGTTCAGTTCATTCTATTGTCTTTCCCATTCCCAATTCCCTTCCCTTTCCCCAACTTCTCTCTCTCTAGTGAACCTCCCCTCCTTACTCCTCTCTGCCTACTGTGGGTTAGTGTCCATATATCAGAGAAAATGTTTGGCCTTTGGATTTGTGGGATTGACTTATCTCACTTACATGAGTCTTTAGTTCCATCCATTTACCAACAAATACCATAATTTCGTTCTTCTTTATGGCTGAGTAATGTACCATGTGTATATGTACCATATTTTCTTTATCCATTCACCCATGGAAAGGCACCTAAGGTCGGTTCCATAGCTTAGCTATTGTGAATTGAGCTGCCAAGCAACATTGGTAATGTTATTGTAAAATATGCTAAATACAAGTGGTTTTACTTAGTTATTTAGCAAACACTAAGTTTAAAGGACTTATTCTTTGAAAATATTAACTAATTTAGGTCTTATAATATCCCAATGAGTTTCTTGTTTATCAGCATGTTCATAGAATTGCACTCAAATTATCTTGCAAACCTTTACAGAAGTTTTAATGTCTGCTTGGTAGTATGCAATCAGAGGAAATGTTTTTGTTTGCTTGTTTGCTTCTTTTTTTTTTTAACTTTTAAATCTGGCACTCCAAACTTCAACATGGCTTCCAGGAAGCGATAATCATGTTTTATCAGTAATTAGTATTCTAAAGAAAGGTACTCAACCTTTTCTGTACACTTTCCACATGCCAAGTTGTATGCTACTCAAACATCACAGCTGCAGAGACATATGTGGGTTATGTACACAATGCATCACTCATATGCCCACAAATACACACACACACACACACACACACACACACACACACACAGATTTTTTGGCAGTTGCTCTTGTATTTCTACATAACATATTTATGGATTCCAAGAGTGATCACAGAATTTTGCTGAATAGGAACCATTTCTTCTCGTTACACTACACAGATAGAGACAAACTATTGGAACTATTAATCTGGTATATGAATGTATTTGCTCAGGTGCAAATTAGTGACAACATAGCTTGAATTACTATTGGATTTCTAGACTATCAATGGTAGAATAGCCAGCATTTCAATGTTCTAAACTATGCAGGTGCCTTAGCTCATATGGACAGCTGAAGTCTGTCCGAAAGCTGCCTAAAGCTAGTTCCTGATCTGTAAATTCGCTAACTGAAACTAACTTGATAATCTTATTCTCCACCTTTTTAAAATTGTCTAATTTTAAAAAAGGTGTTAATATGCCAAAAAGTGACAAAATCAGCCATCAGTCCTGCAAATAAATAAATCATCACAATTTTCCTCTGCTATTTTTATCTTATCTTTTGCTCAATGAGCACCATATTCGATATGTGAAAATAAAAGTCAAAAGTTGTGAAGTGGGACAGACCTTGAAAGAAAAATAATATCATCTTCTGAGTCTCTTATTAAATTGTGCTCAACACCTACACATTTGTTACAAATATACAGGATAAAATATATGAAGTTCCCACAGAATTGCTGGGACATAGGACATAATAAATATTTCTTAAGCTTCTCCTTTTCCAAGAAGCTCCAGTCATATAAACATGACAGAAAGCATAAAAATAAGTTTTAAAAATTCACTTGTAAATTAATTTAAGTTTACTTATCCTTTTTAACATTGACCCATTATAATTGAACATCACTGTGGGATACAGAGTGGTGTTGTTTTTGGTACATTTATACACTATGTATTGATAACTCAGAACACTTAGATTATCTATCATATTAAACATGTACCATTTCTTTTGATGAGAACATCCAAAGCACTCTTTTCTACCTAGTTTGAATTATATGATGCAATACTGTTAACTGTAATCCCTCTCTTATAGAACATATATATATTCCACCTATCTGGCTGTGATGTTGAACCCTTAACAATTTCTTCCCATGAGCTCTCTTCATCCCATCCCGGGTTTCTGGCATGTGCACTTGGTCTCTTGTTCAAGATATCACATGAGTCAAATCATGTAGCATTTGTTTTTCTTTGCCTTGTTATTTCAACTAACTGTATGATCTCCAGGTAAATCCATATTGCTGCAAATAACAGGATAGTGTCTTTTTAATGACTGAATATTATTCCTTGGAAATTACGAAGTATCCTAATATCACTCTACAATGTATTTATGTTATTATCCTTTATATTTGAAGACAATGGTTGCTCTTTTAATTTTTGTCTTGTGTGACCAAAGAGTTAAATTCTGTTGCCAGTACATTACATATATTAATATTCCACTATTTCAACTATTTTTTTCTTGTTAGCATAGACCTACTTTTCTTAAAGTAGAAAATGGTTCCATCTATGAAACACAAATTTCCACTTGTGGCAATAATCAACTAATAATGTATAGTGATTACTGTTAGATGAGAATAGAAGCCTGCTGGGGATTTCTGGCAACTTTTTTATTTGTTTGTTTTCTTGTTCGAGGTTAATTATTTTTTCCTCTCTTTTCCCTTTCTTCCTCCTACTGAGAATGTAAGCGCAGTATTTCATACATTGTGTGTAACAGTGATAATTTGACATTAAGGAAAATAGCTGCGGTTTAAGTGTGCTATATGCTAAAGCAGGATCACAGAAGATTGAGTCCCTATGGCACCATCAAGATGTACCATGATGATTATGCTGTACTTTGACCTCTTGTTCTGTCAAGCTAAAGGACCTCTTTTGTTTATGCCAATCTTAGTCAGTGTTTCTGTTATGTTCAGCCAAAGGCACTGCTAAGTGATAAATCTCCTCAGTCTGCAACCTATCAACATGTTCTTTTCACAAGGTGCACATATAAAATATTTACATTGCTAGATTTGTTTGCATTTTAAAAATCAAAGAGTCATAGTGAACACTAGACATAATGACAATAACAAAATTCTTAACAATTGGTAAAAAAAAAATGCTTTAGTTTTTAATGAATTTGCACTTGGGTTAAAAAAAAAGAAGACAAAAGCAGTGAAGAATGCCAGGCTCCAAATCTCCAATTCTGCATAGCATCCCTTTTGTCAAATTGTTGGGAAGAATTTCCTTCTGCTGGATACCTAAGGTCTTTACAGAGCACAGAAACTGGCACAAAATATTCAGCAGCACTGACAGGGATATGGTGAAATGAAGTCATTATTTGACTCCCCTGATGTGAAATAAGCACTCCAGGGATTTATTCCATAAACCTGATCTTGTCCTTTTTTGTGTGTGTTTAGCCACAATAAAAAGATGATCAAAGTATGGAGGTCATGAATGACATGGTTTATTGCCATACAAGGGATTTTTACTTTTCATTTAGTTCACAGTGTGTAAAGGGAGTACTGAGAGCAAACCCTACAGGAATGCTCTTGACAGATGAGACACACCATCTGCATGGTGACTTCTAAAATGGTTAGTCTACTTGCCCAATTAGGATAGAGGCAGATCTTTCCGGAATGTGAAGCCTAAGTAATGTTTGAGGTGGATCTTTATCCAGTTCTCCTTGGGAAAGATTGTCCAATCAAAAGAGCAGAGATGTGTGAGGATTTGCAATGTCTCTTGACGGAACAGGGCAGTAGAAAGCAAGGCTTTGGGAATTAGCTCAAAAGATACCACAAGGTGTGGCCCAGTAACAGCGGAAACTCTCTAGTTTGTCAGTCAAATTCCAGAGCTGATGATATGTATTTTGAGGTCCATTAGTTGAAGTCAATGGTTTGCAGATTGGGTTTGATAAAGTGTGAGGTCACATTAACCAGAAGAGGGAAAGTTCATTTCAAGTGCTATCACAGCAAATGTGTCAGTCATGTAGCAAATGATGTAGTGTTTACAATCATTTCAAAGCTGCATAACACTTTCTAACATACACATCCTCATTCTTTCAAGAAATATCTCCTTATTGTCACAGCTTATTTGCTTCAGCTTTGGTCAATGGTTTTAACAAAGGCATATCAAAAACTGATGTTTCTTCTGTCTATACAACCTAATATTATTGTCATGTATAGGAGTCATATCCCAGGACCAACCCCCTATATAAGTTCTAATTCCTACTTAACTAATGTCAATGACAGGTAAACAGATTTCTGTCATTTTAAGTCACTTTTAAGTCATATTTCATTGTGTTGATCTTTTACCAGATCATTTATAATTTCATTGCATATATCTTTAAATTTTATAATACCATTTCTGGAACAATATTTTATATCTTCAGCTCTAAACTTCTATCATGTCATTTTCTTTATCTTATCCTTTTCAAAGATCATATAGCCTATTACAGTTTTAAGAAAGTTTAATGATCATGTCTTAGAACTCCATCATTCATAGTCTGAAAGCATAAGATGTTAAAAGAATTAAATGCTGCCAACTCTGCATAGATAGAAGTTAAATTATAGATAATTGATAGGCAGGTGAATAATTCTTTTCCTCAGTAATGCAAATTAATTTTGTCCAGCAGAGATATAATTGATTTTTATTCCAAATGAAAGATTACCTTAAACATTGTATTTTATTGCCTTATAGAATATTAATTAGCTTTCTTCTATTAGTAAATTCATTTCAGCTTTACAAATTTTTATTACCCATATTTATCTATTCTTCAAATTCAACTTAACATTTGCTGATTTTCTTATTAAATTAAAAAGTTAAATGAAATGCAAATATATAATCATGTTAATAATTTATTTAACTTATTCAACATGTTTTTTTAACTTTTTGAAAAATGATGCTTTCGAGGTACTAGTAATTCCATTTATAAATGGGGCAACTGTGATTCTGAATATTGGAATAAATAGAAAGCAGCCCAGCTTGGTTACCTGACTACTATCAAATCAGAGACTGGATTCCTGCTTTTTCCTCTTATCTACTAGTTCTCAGTTAGTGATAAATCTTAATGCTTTCTTATTGTTGTCTCACTAATTCTATTTTAATACCTGAATTTCTATACATTAATTTATCTTACTCATATCATTACTCTCTCTCTCTCTCTCTCTCTCTCTCTCTCTCTCTTTCTCTCTCTCTCTCTCTCTCTCTCTCTCTCTCACACACACACACACACACACACACACAAAATCTGGAGACTGAAAGTAACAGAAAGTCTAAGAAAAAAATGACAACATGTTCTATCACACTAAATTTCTTCATTATTTTTATTTTCATGAGTGGTAAAATAAAGAATTACTAGACAAACAGGGACGGCCACACACATTAGTGACTAGAAATATACAACCTACATTTTTTTCTGGTCATGAAAATTGCTAAAACTCTCAGAAAACAGTGGTTATTGAAGTGTGAAGAGCTGTTAAGTGTTATAAATAATTTTCATTGTGTTTTGTTGTGGCACTTATGTGTACAAGGTTTCCACATTTGTGACCTTCTGGCTATTTGGTTTTCTTGCAAATGTTAATCATAATGCTCCCTTTCTGGAGTGGACAATGTTTCCATTTAAAACAATGGTGGACACGTTAAAAGAACAAGGAATTTTTTTCAAAGCAGCATATTTTCTATTTTAATAAACAAAGAACAATTAAGAGAGAAAAGGGGATTTTATTTAAGTACAGCACATGGAGAGAGAATGTGTCTAATTAGATTTACTGGGTCAGAGACAGAGGGCTGTGAAGAAAAAGGAACAATGTTTTCTATTCCCTGAACAACAACAACAAAAAAATATATGCTCTCAGGTTTACTTTCCTCTTTGAATAGCATGATAAGTAATGAATGACAGAATCCTGGTTTGGTAGGGACTTCAAATTATTATTTGCAAAATGGAAGATCAGCTTACACAAAAAATAACCTATTATCTCTTCTCAATACAGCCCCAAACCCAGCTTAATGTTAGCGTTCTTTATTCTCTTGTGTAAACGTTCCTCATTACTAAGATCTCAGTTAAACCAATATTTTCCAAATGATACTGTTTATCATCCCTAAGTTAGAATGTGAAGCGGAAATGGTGGGTAGTTTACAATCAGTCTGGGCTAATTATTTTTTTCCATATTTAAGAGGTGTCTGTCTTGTTAATTTAACTTTTATAATTATTTTGGTTATTTTATTTAGCTTTCTGAGATTGTATTCAAAGAAGGATTATTGGGAATGTCTTAGCATCCTTCAGTGTGGAAAGGGCAAGTCTAGATCAAAGTTCACCTTTAACACTAAATTGAAAACTTAGAGATGGAACCACAGTAGTTCCTTTATATAAGTAAGGGATTGATTATCGGATACTTTTGTGATACCAAACTGCGCAGATGTTCAAATCTCCTATATAAAACGGTATAGTATTTGTATATGATGCATGCACATCTTCACATGCACATTAAAACATTTCTAGGGCCTGAGGTTGTAGCTCAGGCAGAAAAGCACTTGCCTCAGGGTGTGAGGCTCTGGGTTTGACAATTAGCACCACATAAAAATAAATAAATGAATAAAATACTGTGTCCATCTACAACTAAAAAAATAAAAATAATAAACATTTCTAGATTTCTTATGATACCTAATTAATAATGTAAATAGTATGTAAATAATTGATACATTATACTATTTAGGGAATAATGACCAAAATAATCTTTTCATGTTTAGTACAGATGCAATGTTTTTTCAAACAGTTTCCATTGGCCTTTGATAGAATCTTCAAATATGGAACCTAGATGTAGAGGGATGACTGTATAATATCTCTATTCAACACTGCATTCCTGTTGACAAGCTGTTTTTGTCACCTTTTTCACTGCTGTGACTAAAAGACCTTACAAGGACAATTAGGGGAGGAAAAGTTTATTTGGAGGCAGTCTGTAGATGGCCAAATCCATTTCTTGAGGCCCAAGGTGAGGCAGAACATCATGGCGGAAGAGTGTGTGGGAGGAAAACAGCTCAGGACATGATCAAGAAGCAAAGAGAGAGAGCAGTCCTCACCAGGACAAAATATAAATTCCAAAATCACACCCCCAGGGATCTACCACTTCTAACCACACACTATCTACCTACAGTTACCGTACAGTTAATTCCTATCAGGGCATTAATGCACTAATTAGGTTATGCCTCTTCTAACTCAATCATTTTTTTTTCTCTAAACTTTCTTGCATTGTCTCACACTGGATCTTTGGAGTGGGACTCCTATTATCTAAACCATAACACAAGTACGATAGATATTCAACAAAGATTTTCTAAATACAATGACATCCATTTAACTGACCCTATTAATCACATGTCTTTTACCTTAAGTAAATCATTTAGTACATTTTCTGTCTAATAAATGGAATTGTTTTGAGGATCAGATTGCATCATGAATATAAAACATCTTTGGTGGTTGTAGTGGCTCTTCAAGTATAGCCTCATGGGATGCTTATGACTTGTAGAACTCTTGAAGATGATCTTGTTGGCTCAATAATTCAATTCACAAATTCATTAAATTTAATGGAATTCAAGATAATTGAAGTTACTTGAACAGGATCACACAGCTCTTTATTGTCAAACTTCATACAACTAGAACCCAGGTCTCATAATTTCTAGTTCAATGCCCTTGATACTATGATTATTATTCCTATTTGGTGTGGGTTTTAGGACACTTATTAAGCAATAAATTTGCTAAGAAGATTAAATCATATTTACTAGCTGTGTATTTGAGGCCAAATGGGAGAAAATAACTTAATAATTGTCAGAAACAATAGTGCATCTATATTAAAACTGTGCATGGTAATAAAAACTAACAGGCAAATAAAAATACAAAAGACAAATAACCTCTGAAAGAGTCCCTGAGCACAATTTTTTATAGTTTCGAACTTACAGTCCTATGTCCTTAGCAGAATATTTTTATGAAGAATTATGTAAAAGAGTAGATTAACTTAACTGCCAGAGAGATGAAGATGTGGACTGACAGTACTCATGATGTCCATTGCTTTCTGTCTCGCTCTCTTTCCCTTAACATAATTGGCTTTGACTGGGCAAATCATGTTCTTTTCATTGTAATGTCATTGCAATTTATGATTCCATAAGGTACATGAATAGATTTTTTATTTCATTTGCTTTGCATTTCATTTTAATGCCACCCAAGAAAATTACCTACACAACTATGCATGCTACCTTTTATTAGCTTCACCATGTTTCCATTTTCATATTTTTGATTACCACCAAATTTTCTTGTAGCTCTACTATAAAATTAACTCTACTTCCACAATTAGATCATTTACCTTTAGATCTTTTCTCTGTGAATTCTTTTTCAGTAATGCTGTGTTAAATTCAGCGTATACCCAGTAAAACAAAATGATAACTGTAATCTGCTTATTATTGCACAACATTTATGATACAATTTTGTTTCCAAATGAGAATCTTGCTTTAGATTTTATTGTAGTCATTCTTTTACTAATCTTTAAGAAGCAAGCAAAGACACAAAGCCCTTATGTAAAGAATCTTATTATTATTATTTTTTGTTTGACAAATTAGGTTGTATCAACCTTTTATTATATGTAAATGCACAGTTTCTATTCATAATACTAACCACAAACACAATCAGGATGATGGTCTTTTCATACAATTTATGGTAGATGACGACTCAATGATGGGATTGGCAAGTATTGGGAAATCAATGTGACCCTGGGAATTATGTTCTGCAAAGATAAACTATTTCTTTTGTATATGTGTGTGTGTTTTTCTTTTTAGAGTTGGAAGCAAATTATTTTCTCTCTACAGTTTGCTATCTAGTCACAAGCTTCCATTTGTACATTTGTGTTCCTTTACATTAGAAAATAGATGGCTTTTCTTTTTAGCTTCAGCCCAAAATCAATGAGTTTCACAAGATCCTTAGTGTTCTAGTCTCTATTTGACATATAATGGAAGATTCTGGGGGTAAAGGAGAAACTTCCAAAGAGAATTGGTGTTATGAAAATTCCACACCATCTCACAGATGCCACAGTAGAAATGTCAGTCAAATCTAAACCTTAATGGAGTTAAGAGAGTTAGTCATAAAGAGAAATGAAGGAAGACTATGCAATTCAAATAATTTAAGTCTGTCATTTTTTAAGAAATTGACATTTTCTATCAGGTGTGTGTATGGGGGGGGGAGTTTCTTTCAATGAATCTCACTCCTCCAATTATCAAAAAAGTTTTTGAAGCTGATTCTATTTGAGGAAGTCATGTGATATGTCTTATTAAGGATTGGGTGGAATATTATGCATTTTAGAGATAACAAAGTCATCAATTAATAACCACACACTGACTGAGAATCTACCATGAATGTAGCACTCTATTAGTTTTAGGAAATTTAAAAAGAAAAGAGAATTCCTCTCCTAGTGGAGTGGCTACCGATTGAGAAGATAAAACTTAAGGAAGTAAGTAACCTGAATAAAATAACTTGAAATGAACAAGGTGAGGTAGAAAGTGTTTCAGACTGAAGACACTCAGAAAATACACATACCTGAGTTGTCTAGAATGATGTGTTAAACACTGTAAGCTGAGCTTAACAAATAAAGTCAAATTTATTTTAGCATATTAGCAGAATGAGTCTTTTCTTGGGAATTTCTCTCCGAATATTTTTTGAAATTATCATTATTCTATTCAACTTATATTTATTGTCTACTAATGCTAGGGACTCTCCTAAGTTCAATGTGCACAGAAAAAAAGAAAACATTAAACAAAACCAAATAAAATAAACCACAAATAAAGATACCTATTTTAATAGATCTTATACTCTAATGGGGATAAGAGAAAAAGGTTAATATATGGCATGTTCAACAGTGACACTATTATTACTACTGTTATTATGTTATTGTTAATAACATTTTGTGGAGAAAAATCAAGGAGTTGAGGTGACAGATTAATTGTGGGTATGCAATTTAAATACATGCTTCTGACAGATCTCACTAAAAAAAAAGTGATTTTAAAGTCAAGGCCTCTGGAAGTGAGGGACAGGCCAGAAGATGTATGAGGGAAAAACAATGAAGAATACTTATTCTGAGGGATGAGCTCTGTTTCAGTCATATTTTATTAATTAATTAATTAATTAATTAATTTATTTATTTTTTCTGCTGCTGTGACTAAAAGACCCAACAAGAACAAATTTAGGGGAAGAAAATTTTATTAGGGGGTTCATGACTTCAGAGTTCTAAGTCCAGTGAAGATCAGCTCCATTCCTGGGGACTCAAGGTCAAGCAGCTCATCATGGAAGAAGAGTGTGACAGAGAAAAGCATCGTGGAACATAGCCACCAAGAAGCAGAATGAGAAAGAGCTCTGCTTAACAAGGACAAAATACACAGTCTATGTCCCACCTCCTCTAGCCACACCCTACCTGCCTTCAGTTACACTCAGTTCATTGCCACCAGGGGATCAATGCACTGGTTATGTTAAGGCTCTCATCACCCAGTCACTTCTCTTCTAAATCTTCTCGCATTGTCTCACACAGCTCTTGGGGGACATCACATAGCTAAGCTATCTCAAGCTCCTTCCGTAGGTTTCAGGAAAGACAAAAGGAATGAGACAGGTGTGTGAGCAAGAGGAGAAGAAGAAGATCAAAGCAGCAGAGGCTTTGGGAGAAGCAGAGTCACATTGGTTGCTGCAATGACTGGGCTTTATTCTGTATGTGCTAAAGAGCTGTGTGAATTTTCTTCAGACTTGTAGTATGATTTAACTAGAGACTTGAAAGAAAATAACCTTTGCCACGCTGCTGATAATAGATTAAAAGGAAGCAGGCGATGGGTTTGGTAGTTGGCAAATCCTACACTCCAGGAGGCATCTAGTTCAGGCTTCCTGGGACAGCTTGATAGGTTGACTTCAGGGTGATGAGAGTGCATAGGTGGTCAATAATTGAAGTTTAGATGTGTCTTTAAGACAAAGCTAACAATTTCCTGCCAAATTAGATAAAGGATATAAGAAAGAGAATTTAGGGGCTGGAATTGTGGCTCAGCGGTAGATCACTCATCTAGTACGTGTGAGGCCCTGGGTTCGATCCTCAGCACATATACAAATAAAATAAATAAAATAAAGATATTGTGTCCATTTACAACTAACAAATAATATTTAAAAAAAGAAAAAGAAAGAGAATTTAAAATAAACACTAAACAACATAGCTGGAAGACTTTCAGAGATAAGAAGCGAGCTGTTTACTTGTTAAAATACTAGGAGTTGCCTCATATTCAGTATGATGATAGTGAAGAGCAGGATGCAGAGCTGAAGCAATGACTAGCAGCAAAGAGATGGGATGAAGTAGATGTGTACAGAGGAGCCCAGAGCCTGGGAGTGCAGCGGCCTGCCTGTGGACAGGGGGCAAGGCAGACTGTGTCCACTGATGCTAGAAGAAGAGAGGCTGCTGTGGTACCAGTAAGTCCCACAAGTTCATGTTCATGTCAACAACTTTCTGCCCTTCATCTATGTTTGCAAATTTTGAATTCCTGAACTTTTACTTAAGTGTCACTTTTCTCTCATCTGCCGCTCAATCTTAACCTTTGATTAGGGAATGTGAGAGATGGAGAGGAAGAAGTGTTGAAAGAATAGAGAGAAAAGGAATGGAGAAAGAATAAAGAGGAAGAAAAGTACAAGAAGTGAAATACACAACAAAAAATAAATGAAAAAAGAGATGAAGAATAACAGAGACAAAGAAAGTAAAAAAAAAAAGTAAAGATTCATTGGTTTAACAAAGTCTTCACATTTTAGGATACAAGGTAAGGATTGACTATTTGATTGGAATTGATAAATTAAAACCTTCATAGTGACGGAAATTATTATTTACATAGTTTTAATCTAGCCTACACTGAAATTTGCATAACTGTCACTCAAAAAAATAACTGCATAGTTAATTAAGTGCTCAAAGTGGAAGCGAGCTTTAAAGAGGGAGGGGTTGATGTGTATTTATGTGTTTAAACTTTAGCCTGAAAATGAAGAGACCTAGAGTTACAGAAAGGGGCTAATTCCAAAAACAGTCTCATGTACATTTTTAAAAACTGAAGAATTTAAAACAGGAAAAAAAAATCTATCATAATTTGTTCTCAAGTGTTTAGTTTAGTTTGTTCTCAGGAAAGTTATTATAAAAATTCACATAATAAATAAGTTTTAAAATTCAAGGTGAATGTATGAAGTTACAAGACCTGTATCTCATGTTCACAGTCCATTTAACAAATTTAGTGGTATTAAGAGCAATAACTGAGGTAAGGAAATGTTCCATTCTTTAGCACAGAAAAGAACTTACAATAAGTTTGATTTCTGAAAGCTGAACAGATAATTCTATTAACATTATATTTTATGATTCACCCCTGAAAGAAAATTCAGAGATCATATATATGTATATGGTAAATTATTTGGGTAGATACTTTATAGACATTTTGTGATTTTACCTGAGAAAGTAGGTATAAAATATGATTCACTGAGTGGATATTTAATAACTTTATCTAGTACATTGTGTTCAGTGTAGAAGAAAATGGAAAACAGAAGGAAATTCAAAAAGAACACATGGTAAGATCTGTCCAGTTAGATAGGCGCCTATCCAACTTGGGGACTCTAATCAATGTGGATAGAGAAGATTCATCTCAGAATATCCACATTATTTTGGTTCCATGTCCTCCATAAAACCTCCTGGTTACATTTGGGTACCATGTACAGTGTTTATATAAAGATGAGAGATTGAAGACCCATCTCATTTCTCTGGTTTGTTTATTTCCAGGGATACATGGGATTAAACTCAGGGGTGCTTTATCACTGAGATATATCCCCACACCTTTGTATTTTAATCTGAGACAGGATTTCACTAGCCTCCCCAAGCTGGGATCCTTCTGATTGGCCTCCTGAGTTGTTGGGATTACAGGTTTGTCACCAGACCTATCACAGCACTGGTTTACATCACAGATAAACTCTTATTAGAAGTCTGAGAGCTTACTTTCTAAGTTGTGTATCATGATAATATTTATGCCTAAATTCAAAACCATCTTTCTGAGATTTGATTTATATCACTGTGTATCTCCCATGGATACATGAGATATACGTGTTATTAATCTTCTATTTTTCTCTTTAATCTATCTTGTATTATAGGGTTCTGTACCCAAATAAGACTGATGATGGTTAGAAATAAAATAATGTTTCCCTCTCCTTATGTATTTTTTTTACTTTGTAATGACAGAAAGGTAGCTTCACATGTATGTAATAAAAGTTCAGTTTGATATAAAACAGTGTTTCTTCCTTCTGGGCTGAGCAGGGTCTAATGTCCTTGCCAATAAACTGTGTGAATTTAATTGCTGTCCTTGGTTACGGGTCACTTGGAGGATATTAGTCACATAAAAGATGAAGTAAAATTACTCAAATCTTGATTCTACAAGGAGTAAGGAAAGAAATTAAAATAAATCCAAAACTAGGATTGGGGACATTTATATGAGATGAGGTATAATATGTGCAATTTAGCACTTTAAAAAGATTTTCTCATGTAAAAATACACAGTTACATTTCTTCCCCTGGAATTTAATTTTGATATTTTAATAAAACAGGTGGGGTGACAACTAAGGAAAAATATTTCCTACTCCTCAATCTCAATGCCAAGCTAAGTGATCAGAACATGGGAGGAAAATATTACTTATTAAAGCTCATATTAAACTACAAAGTTTGCCAGGTAATTTCAGATATAGCATAAGCCTCACCAAGGCATTATTATTATAGGATATTATTATAATTGTATGTTGTATTTTTATGTTATGTTACATTAGTATGTTATATTATATAATATCATTATTATCATTATTTTATTAAGCATATCATTCCAATTTGGTGGAAAATGGAATGGAGATATAAGAAGGGAAATAACTTATCAAGCATGTTGAAAAGTCAAAGCTTAGATTAGAACTCAAGAATAGTTACCTCTCAAGTGTATTTCCCTTACCTCCCTTCCTAGTGAGTATAGGACATTTCAAACAGAAAACACTAGGGAGATTTTGGAATTCTCCCATCTATTTTACTAAAACATCTTTTTCATAATAAATACTTATATTTGTGCTCTAGTTTTATTTCATAATATCTATATCACTCATGTATTGAGAGAGATTTGTGATGGTAAAGAAAATTAATTCAATTTTAAATATATTTATTGAGCACTTGCACATGCAAAACATTGTCTTAAAGTTTCTTTGGGAAAAAAAAAAGAGTTAGAAGGGAAAATGCTTTTTCTCTCACCATTCTAATGTTTTTATTCTTCCTTTATACAATTTTGCTAATCATAATGTATTTTGTTAATTTTTGCCACTTCAAAGGTTATGTCCATACAACCAATGAGATTGAACAACAATCAAATTATTTCTAGTGGCTAATTACTGGCCAAAACCACGGAGGCCAGAAAATTTTCAATTTTTCCTGCTTATTTAAACACCAATTTGGTTCCAAGTTTGACTAACTGCCATATTTCTTTCATGATTGATGTAATTTACCCTTCAGGATATACCACAATGCCAAAATCCACTGAGAATCTTAACCATTGGTTCTTAGGACTAAAATTGTCATTCAAGTTGATTTAATCAAAGGGAACCCCAAAAGGAAAAAAGGTAATGCTGATATTTTCAGCCTAAAGAAATCTGCCATGCTACTCTGCAGTTCACAAAAGGCTTTTTCCTGATTAATGAATCTTCTGAAACTTCTTGAACATTACAGAGGTCTCAGAAAATGTCTCAATGCAAGCAGGCATAAGTCAGAAACATGTAGATTCTGTTTATGTGAAATATCCTGTTTTCCCTGGAAATGAGTGGAACACTTTTGTGTTGTTAGTCACCTTCCATCGCTATGACAAAATATCTGAGATAAACAATGTAAAAGAGGGAATTACTTATTTTGGTTCATAGTCTGAGAGGATTCATTCCATAGTCACTTGGTCCCATTGCTTTGGGTTTATAGTGAGGCCAAACACCATGGTGGATCAAAGCTGCTCATGCCTTAGCAGCTAAGAAGTGAAAGAAAGACAGAGAAAGGAGACAGGGTCCAGAATTACTCCTCCTCAAAGGCATGCCTCCTTGACCTTCTTCCCAAAACTTTAGGTCCCGTCTCCTCAAGTTTCCACCTCCTTACCAGTACCATCACTGGCTCCCAAGCTTTCAACACATGAGCTTCTGAAGGACATTTAAGATCTAAAATGTAACAACTCTCTTTAATTGAAATATTATCTTTGTGCCCTCATACACACATACCTGCAGAAGATATTGGGAAAGTTCCAAGAAATAATAATAAGTTCAATAATAAGTTTAATAATTAATAAGTTTATGAAAATAGGAGAGATGGAGAACAGGGTATATATAAACCAGAAATAATATGGTTCACATGGTGCAGGGTATTGAAAGCATTTCTTGTCATAGAAATCTAAGATTTAGAAGTGCAACATAGTGCCCCTTTTCTTCTGAAAAGGTCAATAAAGTCAAGAATGTATCTGAACATTGTGTTTTATTTTTAAGCTTGTAACAAAATTATTCATTCACATTAATAGCAAAAGTGATAATTAAACATTTCTGTGTGTTTAATTATCATACACATTTTTTTTAAAATGACTAAATCAAACAAGTACTTATACATGAATGTTCATAGCAACACTAATCACAATAGCCAAAAAAGAATGTCCATCAACTGATGGAAGAATAAACAAAATGTCAGCAAAATAGAATATTATTTATCTATGTACTTATCTATTCCTTCATATGCAAAAGAATGTAATACTCATATATGCTATAACATGCATAAACTTTAAAACATAATAAATGAAATAAGCCAGACAAAAAAGATCATATATTATAGGATTCCAACTATGTGAAATACTCTGAATATTTACATCTATAGAGACAGAAAGCAGTTAGTAGTCTGACAAGAAATGGGGAGTGACTGATTAATGGACATAAGATTTCTATGGGGTGACAAAATTATTTTAAAACTAGAAAGTGTTGATGTTTGCATAAAATCATGAGTGTTGTACTTGCCTTTGGATTGTTCACTTTGAAATGGCTTAATTTATGTTATGAGAACTTCATATTATAAACAAATAATATATTACCCTTTAAACAAGATGCTACACAGAAATACATACTCTTGGTTTCTTATTTTATTATAATATTCCTTAATTAGCTTTAACATATGAATCAGTGTACATATTTCTGTACAACTCTAAAAGCAAAACAAATTTACAAAGGAAATACCAAGAAGTTCTACAAAACTAATAAAATACAATTCAGCAGCATAATTTAATGCTACAGATAATCTTATGCCAAAACTAAATTGTCCCTCAAAAATGAGAAGGCTGTTTACTATGGCACAGGTTCTACTGTCTGTAGCCTTGTGTAACACTGTGTACATTGTGACAGATGAATGCTTTAACTCTGCTCTCTCTGTTCTGCTTAGCTGTGAAGTTCCTGGAAACTCCATCTATACAGCATGGCATGTTATCAAATGGCCCATCAGTTAGAGGCATATTTCTGAAAAATAAACAGAGATTTGGACAATGAAATCTTATAGCAATTTCAATTATAAATAAGGATAATCTTTATTCATCTTCCAAAATGGAAAAATCTGAACATAAAAAGACAACTCTACTAATAATTACTTGGAACAACATGTAAAAATACCTCATTTCAGGAAATCCAGGACATATGGTTCCCCTATTTACAAAGTGGTCACTCCAAATTACAAAATGTGATCTTGTATGCATGAAATTAATTGTTAATTTGATTGTTAAGTTTTAATTGTCACTTTTTCTTGCCTGGTTGGAGGAATTAATTTTCATTCACTCTTAGTGATTTCAATTCTTCTCTATCTCCGAATATGGTTAGGGCCTAGGATTTTTAAAGGATGGAAGAGCGTGGACTTGGGGAGAGCCTGCTCATCCTCATTTTCAGAGTAAATTGATCAACACACACAGTTTGTTCTGGTGAGACATTGGAAGCCTGGGCATCTATTGATTTTATATCATTCACATCCATACTGCAAAAGGGCTCAGAAACATCCATTTGAGCTGCCATCCCAGGACTGTTTTTGCACCCTCAGGCCATTGCCCCTGAGACCTGCTGCATGCATACAAGTGATAATAGTTTCCACTAGTCCCAGAACCTCAAACTCACATTCCATTTTGAATCTTGGAGGATGCTTCTCTCTCTTATGTGATCACAAAACAAGAGGGAAGCACATGAAAAGAGAAGTCATGTTACCATGTAAAGAAAAAATAAATGATGAATCTACAGATGGTATGGTAAAATTTTACCACTTGATTATAGAGTGTGGGGGGATCCTTTATACTATTTTGTTCACTTTTGTAAGTTTGAAATTATTTCAAAATAAAATATTAAAAAGAAAATTAATTTTACTTCAAAAGAAGAAAAAGAGGTAGGTTACATATCAGGTACTGGGAAATTTTGTGTGTGTGCCAGATTGTAAGTTCATGAGCTGCACGGTAATTGAGATAGATCTTGCAACTGTCAATCTCAAGTGAATTGTAAGTTAATTAAGATGGGGAGCATAATTTTCTGTGTATCCAAAATAACAGGCATCATGAATAATATTTTCACTCCCAGCCCAGCCCAATAAAGTCTCCGACTCCTGCTCACTAAAGTCTGACAACCTTTCTGATTTTCTTGCTTCAAGAATATTACAACCTATTAAAACTGAAAAAGTAGGTTGATAATATTTTTAAGTAAATGGTGTTGGATGGATTCCCAGGACATACTCAAGAGAAAGATTTGCACATAGGGAGTTTATTAGGAAATGCTACAAAATTGACCCCTATGGGGAGAGAAGGAAGGCAGGTTGGGAAAAGGAAAAAAAAATAAACTATGAGTCATAATGAAGGACCAGTTGGGATAATGTGCTAAGCTGGGATGGCCATTCATAGTTCCTGCAGAGAAAAAGAGCACAGAGTTTTAATCTCTGCATCAACCAATTTTTGGATGTGGGCTTCCCTGATAAATTTGGATAAGATTGCTGTCCTCAACCAAGGGAAGTCATGGAGAGAGACAAAGCTGAGAACTACCATCTTTCACTACTCCTAGAATCTGGGGATATGAGCATAGCAGCCAGGTAGGTTGGGATGTGGGCTGTGTATTTGCATCTCCAGCACCTTCAAGCTCTCAGAATGTGAGCCCTGTAAGGTCAAGGATAAATGACATATCTTGTATGTTCAACAAAACAGTCACTCAAATACTTGCTTTTGAATTACTGTGGGAACAGGAATTTGAAACATATTGGATTTGAACTTCCAGTGGAAAAAGCATATGCAAAAATACAGCATCCCATAGGAAAAAAAAAGGGCACTGAAAAAAAGCAGAAACAAAATTTAGGAAAGTTGGTATCATGATGTTTTTGCCCTTGTGAGCCAAACAAAAATTATACCATAAATGTTAGAAAGAACACGTTATTTCTCAGTGAAGGATGATAGAAGGACAAGGATACTTCAAGATATTGATTTATAAAAGGAAACAAATGTGGGATGATTATGATCTGAAGGACAAACAGATGAAGTGTTAGAAGTAATCTTAAATTAAATGGGTACTAGTCATGGGGACAGGAAGAGATGCAGAGGAAGAGGCAGGTGTAAGCATGTGCTGACCCCGTGAATAGTGAGATGAAAGAGAAATAAAAGTCAGAGACCACTCAGACTTCATAGCATAATGTCTGGGAGCTAGGAGTGAGGAAACTGGTTTACAGGAGATAGTAAGTTCTATTTTAGATATACTAAGACTGAATTTTCTTATTAGAACCTTAGATATGTCAGCATCATGGGAAACACCTCCAGGGGTTCTCATCTGGGTCTTGTCACTGCCACCATAACTGCCTATGTCCCCATACAAAATCATTCCTACCTTAATGAGGTTGCTACATTTAAGGGGAAATGATATCTTTTTGCTTTTGTCCCATCATCTCTACCTACAACAAAGTCCAATTAGAATGCCCTAAAAAGGACTTTAGTTCCAAGTTTTTATTGAGTTAGGCAGCATGCCTGGCTGACCAAGCTGCAATCCTCACAGACTGGATGGCTGCACTTCACTGAAGGACAAAGTGATTAATGGATGGCCTTTGCCAAGCTTTGGGGGGATCAGACAAGAAAAAGAACCATTTATGTATTAAATAAATGATAAAGATATTATTTTTGCCAGACATTAGATCCCCAAATAGAAATGCATTAAGCTTGATTGTGATCTCCGAATTGTTTTCCCTGGGGTGGGGAGATTCTGGGAAATAGATATCAGGGTGCCTGGAAATAGATGTCCGAGGGACACATCAGCTGAATGGATTGAATTTTTGTTGTTGGTCAGCCTGATTAGTCAGCATACCATGTTAATGAAGTCAAGGTCAGAGGCTCCATCTTTCTCTGAGCAAGTTAATTCTGCTTCTTCTCTCACAGTGGAATCTTAAGCCAACTGTCTCTAAAATAGAGAAATTACACAATGAGGGCAT
The DNA here is from genome assembly GCF_045843805.1 of Urocitellus parryii. Lineage (NCBI taxonomy): Eukaryota > Metazoa > Chordata > Mammalia > Rodentia > Sciuridae > Urocitellus > Urocitellus parryii. The sequence goes on from NC_135543.1 coordinate 29,055,127, forward strand.
TTATGGATGTTCCAGCAAAGCATATCTTAGCCACTAAAAAAAGCAAGAAAATGACTCATGTTCATGGTGGTCAGAAATGTTATACAAATGTATGTGTTGTATAAAATATATGGCTTCTAAGAAATGATTCTACTTTGTTCTGCACAACTGACTATCACTAAGCACTATGACATGCAAGATTTTTATATACATACTCTGCTTGTCAAATGGCCTTTTATTCCTGTTACCAAGAAAAAGACCTATCCCATATTATATTCATCAATGAATACTTCTTGAGTGTATAAACACACATATTTGAATAGTTTTCAACTGCTTGGTTGATTAATTCATAGAAAGAATGATCATTTTGCCCAAAGTTACATGATTGGGAAGTACCAGAACCATGATTTGGATCCAATTTTTTAATCCAAAGCCACTATAGATTGCCTACTTATCTAAATAAAGCAAAATAAATAATAGTATAGAGTAGAATAAACATAATAATACTCAAGGAAAGCAATATGAGAATTCCTAATTTGCCCAAGAAGGTTTTGAGTTTATTTAAAAGTGATGCAAGGAGCTTTTCCTGAGCAAAACCTCACCAAATAGGGATGAGTTTGAAAAGAGGAGACTCATCTGAATGCATAAGAGACAACAATAAAGTTTTGTGGTTAAAAGAAAAGAGGAAAAAGAAAAAAATCATATAAAGGAAAAAATATGTAATTTTGTTGATGATGAAGGCATACATATTAAAGTGGCAATAAGATTGCTTGATTTTTTAAATTTAAACAGTATTCATGAAAATCTACTATGGTCAGCTTTTCTTAGGAGAATGATGTGATGGGCACTTCAATATTCCATTCCCAGAGTTATACACTGTTAGCCATTTTGAAGGAAGAAAATTTGGTAAAATATTTCAATAACTGCTGAAGCCCATACTCTATTATGAAAGAGTCTTCCTTATTCCCTTCATTGGACTCTATTCTTAATAATAAAAAAGACATCCTGGCATGGTGGCACAACTGTGAGTTCGAAGCCAGCTGTAGCAACTTAGTGAGACCACTTGTGAAAATAAGAGATTAAAAGGGTTAGGGATGTAGCTCAGGGGTTAAGATTCAATCCCTGGTAAATAGATACATAGATAGATAGATAGATAGATAGATAGATAGATAGATAGATAGATAAAATCAATGACTGAGCAAATATTTATTCACAAAGATATTTAGAGGAGCATTATTTTTGACAAAACATAAAGATAGGGGTGAAGGTTGTAGCTTAGTGGTTGAGTGATTACTTAGCATGTGCAAGGCACTGGATTTCATCCTCAGCACCACAAAAAATAAATAAGTAAAATAAAGATATTGTGCCCATCTACACCTAAAATTTTAAAAAAAGATTTTAAAATATATAAATATAATCTGAGATACAAGGCAATCAGTTAACAAATCAAAATACAATCATATGATTATATATATTGCCACTATTAAAATGCTATTTTAATACTTGTGGTTCACAGATAGGTTAAAAACAGTAAGTTATGTGGAATGATACAATGTGTCATCACTTTGTAAACTAAATGTGTGTATATATCTATGTCTATGCATTTCATAATTGTGCAGCAGTTAATTTATTCACAGAATTGTATGCAAACATAGCTAGTTACTTTGTTTCCTATAACTAATATAAGGTTTATAAGGCCCATCCCCATACTAGGAAATAAAACCAATTTAAAATTGAAAAATATTAGAATGTCAATTATCTGTCAGATACAAATGCCAAATACCTCTATTCCTCTAATACAGATGTTACTACCCAAGATGGTGGTGGGTATTTAAGGATAAATTGGCTAAACAGAGGCTTCACATTTTTGTAGACATGACCTACCAATTGTCATTGAGCCATGTCATTGAGCCATGTTTTTTTGGAAGGTTATTCCATAGTCTTGCACTTTACTCTTTTTTGCTTTGGGGGACAACCTGCTGGTCATATCACTGATATCTGTAGTCCTAGTCATCATACCCAATATAAGTTCACCAGCCATGTCAACTTCCTTGCTCTTATTCTGGTTGGGTATTTGTCTATCGCCCATCTTTCTGGATCCCCTATATATCATCAAAAGATCAAATTGAATTTATTCCTTCTTTAAATAATAGAGCAAACCAAGATGATGGGATCTGATTCATCCTTATTACCTAAATACTCACTACTACCAATTCTATTCCACACTCTTCCAGACGAAGCTTCAATCAAAATTCCTGTTCTTGGTGTTTTGCCATATAATCCATGGTAAGTGTGCTATTCACACCAACATTCTCTGGTCCTCTCATCCCTTGTTAGCTGTTTTAAGCTCTCGTTCATCCAGTCCCTTGAGGTGGGAATGGAGAATGTCTGCAATTCTTGTTCTTACCCTTCTGGCTCTATCTTCTTCCCTTGGCCAAAAAAACCCAGAAAAGATGACAGGTCCGAGTTTAATCCATACTCCAAGTTCTCTTGGATCATATTAGAATTCTATCATCTAGATCACTAGGTCTAAGTCAGAATAAGTTAATCAGTAGCAATAAAAATTTGAAAAATATTTTCTTTTCCTTTTTGATTACTACATTTTAGAGTTCATGAAATTGATATCTAAGTCCACATTCTAAAGATGATAATTGTTTTTCTTTTTTAAAATCTTTTTTGTTAGTTCATTACGGCTTTACATAATTGTGAAATTCATTTTGGCATATTAATAAATGCATATAACATAATTTGTTCCATTTTAATCCTAGCACTAACCTCACTTCCCTTCTCCATCACCTGATCCCCTTTCTCTTCTCTATTAATCTTCATTCTACTAATTCTTTTTTTTTTAATGTTGGTTGTTCAAAACATTACATAGTTCTTGATATATCATATTTCACATTTTGATTCAAGCGGGTTATGAACTCCCATTTTACCCCGTATACAGCTTACATCAGTTACACTTCATTGCTTTACATATTGATAAACTCATGTCTGTTGTATTCTGCTGCCTTTCCTATCCTCTACTATCCCCCCTCCCCTCCCCTCCCCTCCCCTCTTCTCTCTCTACCCACACTACTGTAATTCATTCCTCCCCCTTGTACTGTTTTTCCCTTTCCCCTCACTTCCTCTTGTATGTAATTTTGTATAACCCTGAGGGTCTCCTTCCATTTCCATGCAATTTCCCTTCTCTCTCCCTTTCCCTCCCACCTCTCATCCTTGATTAATGTTGGTCTTCTTCTCGTGCTCTTCTTCCCTAGTCTGTTCTTAGTTACTCTCCTTGTATCAAAGGAGACATTTGGCATTTGTTTTTTAGGGCTTGGCTAGCTTCGCTTAGCATAATCTGCTCTAATGCCATCCATTTCCCACCAAATTCTATGATTTTGTCATTTTTTACTGCAGAGTAATACTCCATTGTGTATAAATGCCACATTTTTTTTATCCATTCGTCTATTGAAGGGCATCTAGGTTGATTCCACAGTCTTGCTATTGTGAATTGTGCTGCTATGAACATCAATGTAGCAGTGTCCCTGTAGCATGCTCTTTTTAGGTCTTTAGGGAATAGACCGAGAAGGGGAATGGCTGGGTCAAATGGTGGTTCCATTCCCAGCTTTCCAAGAAATCTCCATACCGCTTTCCAAATTGGCTGCACCAATTTGCAGTCCCACCAACAATGTACAAGTGCACCCTTTTCCCCACAACCTCGCCAGCACTTATTGTTGTTCGACTTCATAATGGCTGCCAATCTTACTGGAGTGAGATGGTCTTAGGGTGGTTTTGATTTGCATTTCTCTGACTGCTAGAGATGGTGAGCATTTTTTCATGTACTTATTGATTGATTGTATGTCCTCCTCTGAGAAGTGTCTATTCAAGTCCTTGGCCCATTTGTTGATTGGGTTATTTGTTATCTTATTGTCTAATTTTCTGAGTTCTTTATATATTCTGTATATTAGGGCTCTATCTGAAGTGTGAGGAGTAAAGATTTGTTCCCATGATGTAGGCTCCCTATTTACCTCTCTTATTGTTTCTTTTGCTGAGAAAAAACTTTTTAGTTTAAGTAAGTCCCATTTGTTGATACTTGTTATTAACTCTTGTGCTATGGGTGTCCTATTAAGGAATTTGGAGCCCGACCCCACAGCATGTAGGTCGTAGCCAACTTTTTCTTCTATCAGATGCCGTGTCTCTGATTTGATATCAAGCTCCTTGATCCATTTTGAGTTAACTTTTGTGCTTGGCGAGAGAAAGGGATTCAGATTCATTTTGTTGCATATGGATTTCCAGTTTTCCCAGCACCATTTGTTGAAGATGCTATCCTTCCTCCATTGCATGCTTTTAGCCCCTTTATCAAATATAAGATAGTTGTAGTTTTGTGGGTTGGTTTCTGTGTCCTCTATTCTGTACCATTGGTCCACCCGCCTGTTTTGGTACCAGTACCATGCTGTTGTTGTTACTATTGCTCTGTAGTATAGTTTGAGATCTGGAATCGCTATACCACCTGATTCACACTTCCTGCTTAGTATTGTTTTTGCTATTCTGGGTCTTTTATTCTTCCATATGAATTTCATGATTGCTTTCTCCATTTCTACAAGAAATGCCATTGGGATTTTGATTGGCATTGCATTAAACCTATAGAGAACTTTTGGTAATACGCCATTTTGATGATGTTAGTTCTGCCTATCCATGAACAGGGTATATTTTTCCATCTTCTAAGGTCTTCTTCAATTTCTCTTTTTAGGGTTCTGTAGTTTTCATTGTATAAGTCTTTCACCTCTTTTGTTAGGTTGATTCCCAAGTATTTTATTCTTTTTGAGGATATTGTGAACGGCGTGGTTGTCCTCGTTTCCATTTCAGAGGATTTGTAGCTGATATACAGGAATGCCTTTGATTTATGCGTGTTGATTTTATAACCTGCCACTTTGCTGAATTAATTTATTATCTCTAATAGTTTCTTTGTATACCCTTTTGGGTCTGCTAGGTATAGAATCATGTCATCTGCAAATAGTGATAATTTAAGTTCTTCTTTTCCTATTTTTATGCCTTTAATTTCTTTCGTCTGTCTAATTGCTCTGGCCAGTGTTTCGAGAACTATGTTGAACAGAAGTGGTGAAAGAGGGCATCCCTGTCTTGTACCAGATCTTAGAGGGAATGCCTTCAATTTTTCTCCATTCAGAATGATGCTGGCCTGTGGCTTATCATAGATTGCTTTTACAATGTTCTCTATTAATCTTCATTCTACTAATTCTTAAAAATTGCTTCATTTATAATTATACATAGAAGTGAAATTCATTGTGGTATAGTTATACATGCATATACCATAATTTGGTGAATTTTATTCTAGAGCTCCTCCATTTTCCACCCCCCCCCGCATCCCGCTAAATGCCCTTCTTTACTCCACTGACCTCCTTTCTGTTTTCATGAGATCCCCACCTTTTAAAAAACTTTTTTTTGTTGATGTTGTTGATGGACAGATGCCTTTATTTTGTTTGTATGTTTTATGTGGCGGTAAGGATCTAACCAGTGCCTCACACGTGCTAGGCAAGCACTCAGCCACTGAGCTATGGCCCAAGCCCAAGACCTCCACCTTTTAAAAAATTCTTTATATCTGTCTAATTTCCACATATGAGAGAAAACATTCAATCTTTGACTTTTTGAATCTGGCCTATTTCACTTAGCCTGATGTTCTCCAGTTCTATCCATTTACCAGTAAATGACATAATTTCATTTTTTTTTTTACGGCTGAATAAAACTCCATTGTGTTTATATAACACATTTTAAAAATATGCTTTTAGAGAATACAGAAATTTAGCATTGAAAAGAGATAAATATTTTCATTTTGTTTTGTTTTTGCTTTTTATATCAGAATCTAACCTCATTCCCTAGTACAATGGAACTCATGGCTTATATTTGGAGGTAGAAAGTTACAACAAACTGTGACTTAAACACCAAAACCCACAGTTTTAACACCTTAAAAATTAACCTTCCTATTACAGATACAAACATAAAAGAAAACATTAAAATGTAAATTATGATTAACTTTGGTTAAGATTATAAGCAATTTTTATTTTCATTTTATAGCTCATTTGAAGTTTTCAAATAATCTCAAACAAGTATATAAAATTTTTATAAAGATAAAAATAATGGTAAAATAATCCTTCTTAATATGATCTCTTCTTTTAAAATTTTCCTCTCCCTGGGAGAAATAAACAAAAATCCAACACCCCCACAAAATTTATAATATTTCATCCACAACAAGCTAAACTTTTTAAACTGTGGAGGAAAGGACTAACTGCCTTTTGAAAAGCCAGAGCCTTTAAAAATATATTTGTTTTTTTGTTTTTCATTTGCTTTTTCAAAATAAACATTTTTCAAGTAGACAAGTCTGACTCAGAATACAGTTCTTCATTACTTTATGGTGGGTCTTGCACAACATCTGGTTATACCTCATGTTGCCAGTAATATTTCATCCAAGACATTTTGTTCCCATTAATTATCATACATAAGAAGACATCTCTGTGTTATTTTTATGGCTCCAAGGATCACATAAGGCAGGCGATGGGGTTTCTGTGTGGTGGGGATGGAGAGTGAATAGAGACACATCCCAGTGGGATGGCATGCAAGCAGCCAGGAAGATTTTGCATCCCAGCAAGCAGATGTTAGGGACAAAGCACGGGTCAAGTGACTTGAACCACTGTGTTTGCCCAGTGGATACTTTTGATGGGGACTCTAACAAGTTGAAATTGGAATTTTGTTTTCAATGAAAAAAATCATTCTTTGATCACTTCATCTAACCATTCCATAAGAATTTACATAGGAGTAAGATGTTCTGGTGAGCCATTGTGTGGTGACTATAGATAGTAATACAGTCTATATATTTCAAGAAGCTAGATGAAAGGACTGTAAAAGTTTTCATCAAGCCTGGCACAGTGGTGCACATCCACAATCTCATGACTTGAAGTCTGGGATAGAGGATTGCTAGTTCTAAGCCAGCTTCAGCAACTTAGTGAGCTTCCCAGCAACTTAGTGAGACTCTGTTTCAAAATTCAAAAATGTAAATAAATAAAATAAAAAGGACCAAGGAATGTGACTCAGTGATAAAGAACTCCTGAAGTGAGATCCCCTGTACTTAAAAAAAAAAAGTTTTCTTCATAAAGAAATGAGAAAGGTTTGAAGAGAAACATATATTTAACGTGATTTAAACATTACGTGCATCAATCATCACCAGATACCCCATTAATACATAAAATTTGTATGCTTTCATGAATCAGTTAAAATTGATTTAAAATTTAAAATAAAGGAAAAAGTAATTTATGGGTGAAATTGAGAAAAATTCAGCAAGACAGTTGAAGAAAGGTTTCTGTTGTGTTTTCCTTTGCAAAATAGAACCAAACAAAGAAAATAGAAATAGCTATTCCACTGGAGTGTTTGAGGCAGAGCATTGGAGTGCAGTGGGGGGTGTGGCAGAGATGTCACAGAGCATGCAGACACACGATGGCCTTATAAAGAAAGTAACTAGGCACACAGCATCTACTATCCCCTCTCTCCAGCTGATGTTATCTCTGAACCAAGAGGGTCTCTGCTATCAAAAACAGAACTAGAACTACCACATGATCCAGCAATCTCACTACAGACTTTATGGCCAAAGGAGATAAAATCAACACTGTCAAAGAGACACCGTTACCTCCATGTTTATTGCAGTACTTATTAATCACAATAGCTAAGGTATGGAATCAACCAAGGTGTTTGCTGATGAATAACTGGATTTAAAAAAAAAATTGGAGTATATATACAACTGAATGTCATTCAGCCATCAAAAGAAGGCTATTTTATCATTTGTAACAATATGGAAATAGAGGAAACTATATTAAGTAAAATAAGTTAGACACAAAAACAATGCCATACATTTTCACTTATAGATGGAAGCTAAATGTTAATCTTACAAAATAGAAAGTAGAATAGTAGTTAGCAGAAGCAGGGAAGAGTATGGTAGAGGTGGGGATGATGGTTGATTGATTTAGAGGAGCAGTTGGAGAGCAGATGTAATTTCCAATTCTTTATAACACAGCAAGGTAACTAAATGGTTAACAATGAATTGTAAATTTCAGAAATGTTACTAGAATGTATTTGAATGTGTCAAACCCTAAAAAATGATACTTGTGTGAAGTGATGGATACACTAATCACCTTGATCTGACCACTGAATATTGTATACAGGTCAGGTATTTAAGTGTTACACATATATATGTACAATTATTATGCATCCATTAAAAATACAAAAGAATGATAAAATGTAATTTATAAAATATGTACTCTGTGCCAAATGCAATGGGAATTCAATGATAAAAATGATTGAACAGATAAGCAGCAACATACAATGATCTCTGTTCTCAAAGACTTTATGATACGTGATAGAAAAGGAAATGCAAGCAGCTAACTCTTCAATAGAGTAGCAGCATAAAGAGTCAAAACCTTAGGTTGTGTTTAATGAAATGCTGAAGTCTGTGGAGGCATTTGAATGGCTGTTCAAAGGTGTGAGGGTCTAGCCTGTTTTTTGTTTTTTGTTTTTTTGTTTTTTAAATTAGGATTTGTATAAGCAGAGAACTGGGGAGGGTGTTCCAAATTGAAGGGACAATGGCACCATTATCATTATCATATAGTTAATAGGAGCTTCAAATTTCACTTGCCAAATTTCTTAATTGCATTTTTTCTCCATAGCCATCAGTTTTCCACTTATGTATTATAACAACTTCTCTTTAAGAAGTTATGATTAAATACAATGTGAATATTTACTAGGTCTTTTGGCACATATTAAGCACCTTTTTAAGAAATCTCAATTAGGTTCTGAGATATTTTATATTTTCTCAGCCACATATTACAGAAGAGCATTTGGAGACTTGAAGAGGTTGTTGGAAGTAACAGGACTGGGATCCAAATGGTCATCAAAGGTCTGAATGACTCATACACTCACCTTGCTTGCTCATAGGGGTCAGTTTATTAAATCCCCAGGCCAAATCCTGTTGCTGCCTATTGTTGTAAATAAAATGAGTTCTTAGTATGATTTTACCCATACATTGACCTTTTGTCTATGGGTGCTGTTGAGTTACAGTGAACAGAATTGGTACAAAATTCAATGGTTATAATTGGGAACATTGGTTCCCAAAGCCTAAATTATGCATTGTTTTGCTCTTGGCAGAAAAATGTATCCCCGTGAAGAATCCTTGTATTCTTCATTTTTGGAATTCCCTACTGTAACTTTTAGCAAACAGTTAATTCTCTACTGTATTATGGCAAACAATTAATTCATTTTTTTTAAGTAGTTGTTTAAGCCATGCCTAGTTGTGCACCCATACAATCTTAGGAACTCAGGAGGCTGAGGCAAGAAGGAAGATTGGAAATTCAAGAGCAGCCAGGATAATGTTGTAAGACCCTGTTTCAAAATTAAAAATAAAAAGGGCTGGGAATGGAATTCAGTGGTAGAGCACACCTGAGTTCAATCCCAAGTACTCCCCCAAAAAATAATTGGTCCTGAATTTATGGGGTTCTAACTAGTGGGGCAAAAAGAGAGAACAACACAGATAATCCTGCTGCTTTGTAGAGCTTTTATCTTAAAATGTTCAGTGGAGGAAGGAGCACCAATGAGCAGGAGGAGCAAACTTAACGGTATAGATGTTGTTAACTATTAGCAAATGCCACAGAGGCAGTGACGATGAAGTGACAGGAGGAGTGAGGCTGTTGTAGGTGGGTGATCCTTGGGGCTGCTATGAATGGGCTGATGATGAGCTGTGGAAGTGGAAACTGGAGACACATGAAGCATTGAGTAGATCCATGTGGAGACTGAAAATAGAATGTCCCACACAGAACACAAAGGGGAAAGTATTAGGGAAAGAAATGAGCTCAGAATGTTCAAGGAACTTCAAGAAAACAAGCAAAACTTACAAGGCAAGAATTAAAGTCAGAGAAAGGGGCTAAAGCCAGAGTAGGCCGATTGTATTAGCTGTGGTGAATTGGAATGACATCGCAGTGCTTCTGGAAAACCTTTGAGAACTTTAAAGGTAATGTGATTTGACTTGCATACAAGGCAGTATGCTTTTGAAATGAAGCCAAATGATTTATTGATGGGGTGGATCTTTAGCTGAGAGGGGAAAAAAAAAAGAATAAAGGAATACACACCAACCTGGTGGCACACATTAATAGCATTTACCCACATTTGATTCTCTACTCCTTTTAGGTAAAGGAGACACTATATTTCCTTACTATTTTTCAATTAGGCCTGCCTGGCTGTATGAGTTGCTGTAGCTAACTAGAATAAAATAAAATTTGAGTCAAAGTAATTACTGTCATTTCTCCAGAGAAACTCAAAATTGTAGTGGGACAATTTTCCCACACATTTTGTGCTGCCCCATAATCAAGGAAGCACACATCTATAAAGAAAGGCAGAGCTCCAAATTGATACATGAGCTGATCCAAAACACACTGGACAGGGTCACCTGGATCCCACATCAAACTTTATGTTGAGAGAGAGAGAAAAAAGCTTATTTTAAAATTGATGGTAAACTACAAAAATATGGGGATTTATTTTACAGCATATCCTACCCTCTTTGGAGTAATATGTAAAGTTAGTGTCCTTTATTTTCTTCTACTTGAATGTCAGAACTTAATTTGAACATCACCTGTTACAGAAAATCTTGAACAATCACTAATTGAATACCTAATATATGAAAAATAATATACCAGCTCTTATATGACCATAGGGATAAACAGATCATCCTTTGTACCACCCCCCACCCCAAAATTCAAAGACTAAAATAAAAAAAAAAAACTTTACTATTCACTTTATTGCAGTGTGATGTTATATCTGATGTTACACCATTGTGTCACAGATCAGAAAAACAAAGCTTAAAAGAAGTGGAAGTGTGTTATTTAAGCCAGGCTCACCTGTCTACTTATAGCCTGCTTTGCATTCCTTCATGTCATAGCTACAAAAATTCTACAAGGAAAGTAAAGAAAGTGTCATTATTGTTGTTTTATAGATAAAAAAATAATGAAGTTTGGAGATTATAAAGGATCTTATCTGTGGTGAACTGGCAGTGAGTACTAGAGAATTGAGACTTGTCTTCAACATCAAAATTCAGTCTGTATTTTCTTGCAACAATGGTGAAATGACTTCAGTTGCCCTAAGCTAACAACAACAAAAAAAAAAAGATGAAAAGCTTTGAAAGCACAATTCAGCTTTACAAAGCTTTCCATTTAATAAAATCATTGATCCATATTGAACCACTTTGGAATCTTTGCCATTTTAATCAAAAGATTACTTGGTTAAATCATTTCATTAAAAAGGGGGGCTAATTAGCTGAATAAAGAAGCTCACAGTGGGTATGTTTAACATATTATGAGAATAGTCCCTTTGAAGTACAATTCAAAACTTAGGTAGGATCTAATTATATACAAACAATCTATAATCTTATCATGATAATAGCATCTTAGAGATGAAAGTGATCTTAACACATTATTTAGCTAAATTCCTTTGCCTCATAATGGAGGCAACTGATACTCATGTGGAAAAAAAAAAGTATATTACATAACTCATTGTAAGCCTACCTATATTTTCTGTGGAAATGGAGAATAGCAAAAGCAGTAATCTTTGCAACTTGTGCATAATTAATACTGATATTTACACACATATCTTGACTTGGCAGTGGGATCAATCAGACTTGAGATGACCTAGAAATCAGATAGAGTCGAAGGGTCAGGATTGGGACATGCAGGAAAGAAAGAAAGAAACAATCCTGAGTCACAAATGACTCACGTTGGCTGCGGAGTAATCTCCAAGTGATTCCAAAATGAGAAACAAAAGGCTGTTGCCAGCAGTGAGGACATTGATAATAAGTTTTTGCAGACTGTAAGGAGTCAATAGGTTAAAGTCCAGATGAGCAGACTGCAAGGGCAGAAGAATTCATGTCCCCATTTCTTTTGGTGTTAAGAGAACCAAATTGCAAGAACTACCTCTTGCCTATCTTCACAAGGCCTTCTGTTCACATAACCAGCCAATGTTCTCCATTCTTTAGTACATTTATTACACATCAGACACCCAACACACATGCCCTATTATTATTTATGGAATTTTCTATGCATATATGAATTCTTTATACTGAGCTAATTGTTAATTATAGAACTTTAGAAGAAGCTATCCTATATTTATCCCACCATTGTTTTTGAGTAGTTTGCACTCATTAACACTTGTTTAATTGGTTAATTTACATCCAACTTCTTTATTACTTCTTGCCCATTCTCTTGGGCTCAGGGAATCACTTTGTAGAACCCTTCATTAAAGCATCTTCAGGATTGTAGTATCCAGAGTGAACAGGTGGATAATCAGCAATCATTTCGAGCCCTAGGTTCTACCCAAGGGATAGCCATTTGCCCCTTCCTCTATATAGCCTGTATTCATGTGTCACTTTTGACATCTGGAGGCAAAGACAAAATATTTTTCTGGGAAGAAATTCAGACTTCATCAGATTCTATTTCTGTCCTCAAATCAGCAGTTTCTGTGTTTAATTAAGAAGAAAATAAAGACACTGCACATATGAGTTAAGGCTGAGCTGACATATCCTGGTATTATATTAAGAAACATTCATGGAACCCTGCTTCAAAAATGACAAAGCTGCTCCCTGAATGTGGAATGAAACAAGCTGACTAATTCTTAATTTAGAGACATGAATTATTAATTGGTAATGCATTAAAGCCAAAACGTAATCTAGTTAAATCTCTAGTTAAAATAAAAATTCGGATCAGAAAGCCCTCCTCACAGGCACCTCACGCGCCTTCTACACACCTTTGCAACTGTGCTTTGCACATGCTGGCAAGGATACATAGACATCTAGAAAATCTAGGCAGCAGTCCTAGATAGTAATTCACACCATTCTACCTAACTAGGTGTGTGGCTTCCATTCTGTCACCTTACTTCCCAACCTCGACAGTTTATTCTAAGGGAAGAGGTGCTGGAAGAGCTGAGCCCTAAAACTCATCAAGCTATGGAATTGTATGGGAAGGAGTTAGAGTAGCACCTTGAAATAGAAATTTCTCTCCTTTTCTTCCCTGAAACATGATCGGCCATGGCAAGCTCTCAATTCCTGTCTTCTTCTTCCTTCTCCTTCCTACCACCCTAGCTCAACCTCTATCTGCAAAGTTACTGACTTGATAAATGAAAGAAATAAGCAAAGCCATTTATCCTGAAAATATCCAGCTGGTGTGAAATTTTGGCCTACAGTACATTCTAATTAAATAGAGAAACATTTGAGACCAAAAAAAAAAAAATACAACTTAATTTACTAATTAAATGACAAGTACTCTTCTCAAATTGTCCCTTTGGCTTACTGTGCATTTGGAGAATTAATTAACAATACAATCAGGCTACAGTTGTGAAATGCCAATATGGATGTGATTTGAAGATGCAGCTTCTGTTTTCCATGATGACTTCCTGGGTTTTGTTTTGTTTTTGAAATGGGAGTTGCACCCTAATGAAGACGCTGGGTCTTTCAATTTGTCTGTGTAAAATTAAAACGAGTTTGTGGAGTCTTGCAAGCTCTGCACACAACTCAATGATACATTTAATGGTGCATCGCATAGCCCCTGACACAGGCATGTGTCTTGATTAGATTTCTTTAATTGTTTACTAGAAATGAGGAACATAAAGTCAGTTTGGGTTTTGATGATGTCCATATGTTGAACACTTTTGAACTGGGTGATAACAATGCCTCTTGGGTGTAGAACCAGCTCATCTCATAGACTGAGTTCAAAGTAGGTTAATGCCCTGAGGTAATGAGGAGAGAAAAATAACAAAGTGCCTTCTCTTTTTTTTTTTTTTTCTTTCCCTGGCTCTAAATTTGAGGTGGCCAAAAGAAGGGTGTTAAAAAGTAGAATGAGAATTTGGGTATATTTGGATTCAGTAACGGGTTCTTTCTGAATTTCTTCCCTGCTCTGAAATGTTTTCTACATCCCATAGCCCTGATCTCAGTGGTAACTGGAGGTGACTCAGGCAATGCAGAAGATAGGGAGGTGGGAAGAGGTAATAGAAAGAAGAGGTGATGCCTTTCTATTGGATGTGCTCTTGTCCTGTGGTGAAGTTGAGCTTTGAGTCCTAGAAGGGCCCTGTGTGAGTGCCCAGGATTCACTCCTGTCATTGTTGACTTTTGTTTTGAGAAACATTTTGAAATTCTTATAGACTCCTCACTGTCATTCTCTCAGCATCTGATTCATTTTCTCATACTTTTGTACTTTGAGCTGGATATCTGACCTACAATAAATGAGTTTATTTTCCCCCCTGCCTGTGGAAAGGAATCTCCAACTTCAACCCACTTGGTCCCAGTTATCTCTTTGGAGAGGAAGTAGAAAATATTCCTGCTGGAATCTCATTGGTAATCCTCCATAGGGCTGTTGGATAAAGCTGATCACTTCTGTGATGTAGTATTTCCAAATACATGTTTCTAACTTCACAGTGAAACACAGGCTCCAACTACCCAGTGCTAGGCATAATTCTGGTCATTGCGGAAGTATATGATCTATTGAATTTACTGTCTTTTCAAAATAATAGCAATCAAACTTTCATAACTTTTTGAACCAGAGAAATCTAAATTGTGAGGTCCAGTAAAAGTTGAAATAAATTTTATTCTATCATATCCACATTAGCCTAATGGTCTTTTAAATAATGCCTTGGTTATTTTCTTCACTTTTGGTAATTTTTCTGAACAATTTAATTCTATCTTCATATTTGGAGAACAGCTTTATGACAGAGGCATGACATATGTATTTTGGTATATGTTCTCTATTATTATATCCTGTTACATATTTATCTATTATTTATTCATCTATCTTTTTAAAATGTCATAACAATGATAATCATAAGCATAATATGTACAATTTCTAAGTACCTAAATTCTATCTCTGTGTTTGAAATTTGAGAAATAAAGAAGCATGATTCACGACCTCTATCCTCAATAAACTAGAAGTCAAATGCAAAAATAAATAAATAAATAAATAAACAGAAAACAGAACACTAAAATAGATTCAGTGAAACAGAGAGCCCCTCTGGGAGAAAGCATGCTCTTTTCAGGGAACTTCGCAGCATATTAGAATTTGTCTACCTGAACTCTGAAACATAAGGCAAACCACAGGCTGGATTGGCAAACTGGAGTGGTTATCCGCAGATTACAAAAAGACTTTCACATTATTTTTAAAATTTTGTACTATGTCCCAAGGATGAAGATAGTTATGGAAGGGTTTTAAAGAGATGAGTCAAACATTCAGTGATGGGTTCTTTATGCCAACTCCATAGAGGGGCCTCTTCAGGGAAAAGACATGATGATGAAGGATTTTCTCCATTCTCCAACTTTGATACTTGGTTTTCTGATTCATCTAAGAATTTTTGTCCAAATAATTACTCTGTGACAGTTATCTTATGGATAGAGGGTGAATAATATTGAAGAAAGTTATTAGAGACCTAGCGATACCCTCAACTATATATGGACTAGGGTGGCATCATTCTACTGTTCCCAATAACACAAGATGAATGCTCTGGAAGCTTGTTGCAGGCAGGATCCAACAGCGATGCCAGGATGAACTATGTTTCTAGCATCTGTAAACTTGATACTTTAACATTTGCCATACATATATATGCCAGGCACACCTTGTTCTTTTTATATTTGTTTTAATTTTTATACATGACAGTACAATGATCTTGACATATCATACATTTGAATCAGATGGTGTATAATTTCTCATTTTTCTGAGTGTACAGGTTACAGAATCATATTGGTCATGCAGTCAGGTGTATACATACACCAAAAATAATGTCTATTTTATTCTGCTGTCCTTCCTTTCCCCTATTCCCTTCCCCTCTCATCACTTCTCTCTACCCAATCCACACCTTGTTCTTGACAACTTAATAATATGCCTGAGTCATCCGGCTTTGCTTTCCTACCTTCCTCGCCATCACCTTTCCATGAGAAGACTCCTTTTTCTAGGAGTACATTTTTCAATTACAAACCAATCAATCAAGAGTCTACAGTGCTGGTCATCTCCATTATTGGACTGTCACCATCCAGACCACTGTAAAACTTCCCTGATCACCCCAGGAACATTCCCGATGCCGCAAAGATTGGTGGAATTACTTAAATCAGCAAACCCTAATCCTGGTTCATCCTTCTCACCTGTTCCTTCCCATGGAAACCACAATAGAGGCATCTTCCCATAATCATCTCTCCCCCTCTGCTTTGTGGCTGATCCTGATAGTTCCCCGTGTGGCCCTTCAAGTCATAATGTGTATTTTCCCTCCCTTGGGGATCTGTGAGTATAATAAACTATCCTTTCAACAACAGCCATCTCCTGATCTATTGGCCTAACAATACCTAAATAATATCTAAGTAATGCAAACAATTAAACGTTCTCGCTATGAAGCTGTTAAAAGTGTGTGGGGCTTAGTCGTCAAGTGATTTTCGGCATGGAATCTCCTTTGATCACTCCACTAATCCTCTGAGTGAAGTGGTGCAGCTGTGACTCCTCTTCATTTGCAGAGGAAGAAAAGCACAAAACCATCAATTTTTCTGGAGTCATATGGCTATTAGATGGCAGAGCCAGACCTGGGAACCAGATGCCCTGATCTCATGCACAGCTCTGGGTAAAGTGCCAGGCCTGGCTGATTCCACAGGAGACAAATCAAAAAGGAATTTTTATACTATCAGCCCTTGAATACGGGAGCACATTTCAGGGTAGGGCCATCTGAAATGGATGACATGTCTGACTAATTAAAACATAGCCTAAATGTAATAAATTAAATTAATTGGACAACAAATTGTGTTTTGACTATTTTTTTCAGGAATGTGTTAGTGAATAAAAATAATTTATGTGTAATTAATATGAATATAAATTCATGATACAAATCTTTTAAAATGATTATTTTCTGAAATAGTTAAAATCTCCCAGTGTAGTTTTATTAAATTGATTCACTTCATGTGTGAACCCCTTATTGTTATGTAAAAGGTACACAAATCACTAGAGCGAATTGAATTTGTCATTTCTAAATTAATGAAGAATTGTATAGGGCTTTAGATACTATCAAATTCAATAAGTTCAATTTTTTCTTATTTTTTTCATTAAAAAGACCTGATTTTTCAAAACCATCTGTGGTAGCTATAAACTGTGTCCATGAGTCTTCACACCCTCCACTTGTAAAAATCATGCTTGCTTATCCTTTATACATCCATCCAGTGGAGTGGACAGAATGTATACACCTGCTCCATTCATGCTAAGCTTGACCATGACTTCCACTGACCAATGTCTCATGAACAAAAGAGTCAGGCTGGATATTCTTTGCAGAAAATCCCAATATGTCTCATGTGTTTCTGCTTGCTCTCTTACACTCTCATCATTTGCTAAGCTAATACATGAGGAATAGCCACTGACCCAACAAGAATCATAAGAAAACCCAATATTGGTTTTGAATCAATCTGTAGTCTGAATTCAGACCCAGAAGACAGAGTTCTAGCCAACCTGCTGACTTGAGATTAAGAAAAATGTAGATACCTTGTATGAGCCACAGAATTCTGGAGAGCTTTCTTCCAAGGCATTATTGCAACATTAGCTGACTCATACACCAGGCCATCTATTTTCTGTCTTCTCTACCAATGTTCTTTTGATTGCAAATATGCTAATCTTTATGAATTTGGTTTAGCTCTATATGTTTTCTAAGGATGCATGAAAATTCCTCAGAAAATGATATCTCATTTACTTTATTTTAGGATTTTGATATATTTTCCAGGAAAACAAAACCTGTCAAGTGCAAAGTGTACTAAGAATAACCATGATTATTATGTTGAACTAAAAATGAATCTTTTCTGTGTCTTTTTAGTCAATAGTAGGCTGTTTTATGTTGAGTAGCTCACTTGTGTACTTTGAGTTACACAAGGTCTAAACAAGCACTAAATATCCTCAAAATTGTTCTTAAAATATCCTATATCAGCATGTATTGCTTTTTTCTATTCTACTTACTACTGCCACATTTAATAGCTCCTTAGAAAAAAATATTGCTTATTAAAACTTTCCTGATAACCCAGGTATGGTGACACATGCCTGTAATCCCAGCAACTAAAGAGTCTGAGACAGAGACTGGGAGGATCACAAGTTCAAGACTATCTTAGTGAGGCCCTAAGCAACTTAGTGAGACTCTACCTCAAAAAAAAAAAAAAAAAAAAAGGTAAATTGCTGGTATGTGGTTCAGTGGATTAAGTACCACCAATGGACTCAGTACCCAGTACTCAAAACCAAAAAAAAAAAAAAATCTGAAAAACTTATTAAATGTTACAATGTGCACATGTGGACAGATTTGTAAGTTCCTTATGTACCTTGCTATTAAATACAGTTTATAATTTACAGTGATTATATATCTATTAACTCAGTTGAGGTTATCAGAGAAGATAATATTGGACTCTTTCAAGGGTGTGGGGATGAGAGCTGGAGAAATTAGTTCAAGTCATGCAATTAAGAAATGGTTTGCTCCAAATTTTATGTGTTTTCCCACCCAAGTATCACATTCAAGTTGAATATCAAGCAAGAAAGCATGTGGGATAGGAAAAGGAAAATCAAAATCTTGGCATTATTAAGGAGCACTAAGATTAGGCAGAGTTAGCAGTCCCATTGCCCTCAGAGGCAAACTGACCCACGGTACTCCTACTACTCCACGTACTTTTCTTGTGTCAGTCAGGTCTGACAACAGAACAGGACACAGTCTACTTGAGGTATTTAGACTGGGAAATTAAAACCAGCACATAGTTGTAGGGGTGTTACAGGGGGTGAAAGGGTAAATGCAGAATGGAATCACTTAGAAACTTACAAGGTGGGGATAACACTAGCCCCTTCCCTGGGGCTGGTGAAACTGTAGAAGAAGAAAGCTTACCAGAGCCAAGAGCTGGAGCCATCTGCAAAGAGTAGAAGTCAAGGAATGAAACACTGCAGTGAGGAGCGGGGGCCATAAAGGAGACAATCAGCAGAGAAAAGGAGGAAAGAAAAATATTTCTTTGTCCTTTTTTATTCTATAGTCCTCACTAGCACTATAGGGGACCAAAGATACCCTGAAACAAGTGAAAAAGGGGTCTAGGAAACAATTTGCAAACCATGCAGAGAGAAATAGAGTAGGATAAAGTCAAAAATCCAAGATCCAAAAGCACGGAGTTGAGTAGAAACATACACACACCCCTCCTAGATTGTAAATTCTCATAGGAACATTTTAAATTATGTCTTAACTGAGAGCAATAGCTGGGTCTTTCAGTCAGGTTAGCCTGAAAAGATGCTGAGTGACTGTTGGAGGTGGATAGCAAGGGGGAAGAAGAGCCCCTGAAACAGATGGATAATTTGCTTATTCAAAGACAAACTTTGAGTTCATAGGTATCTGTCTTCTTCATAAGCCTTATACTTAAGCCTCGTTTCATTGATTCAAGTTTGTTTACTTTTTGAAATTCCTAATAGCCTATTTTCCCTTCCCATGGCCCCCTTAGAGAAAGCATGTGAATGTGAGTGTGTGTGTGTGTGTGTGTGTGTGTGTGTGCGCGCATAAGAGGGAGAGAGGGAGACGGAGGGGGGATGTATATATACTGAAACTCATTAGAATCAGTGTCTCACACAACATAGCAGGGGGGCTTGGCCCAAGTCTCTTCCTGGCTGTATCTGATCAGTGAAGACCCATGCATTGGTCCTGCGTGTCTGGCAGCTTCTCCAAAGCTGGAATTCAGTGTACAAAGAACAAGCTAGCCAAGGGCACAGTGATGGAGTGGAAAAGTACTCCTGAAAATGTGTCTAATTTCTTTCAGATGTCTCCCATCAGCTGGTTGTTGGCATTCTTTCCTGTTTTCCATTTAGTACCTTTTATAGTCACATCTTTAAAGATGAGATGAGTGAGAATAGAGTGTTTTAAAACGAATGTTGTATATTCATATTCATATAGACCCATATAGAATACAAAAACATAAACACACTTAGAAAAATATAAATGTATATTACATATATATATATATATATATATATATATATATATGTTTTAAAGACAAAAAATGATTACTTTTTACTTAATCAACTTTGATTTTTCGATCCATCTATTTATGCCTACAGAAGAAAACAATAATAAATCATTTATAAAAAATGGCTCAATCCTTTCTACTGGGAAATACAGTCAGACAGATTTTCTCATAAATTGTTTAGAATAATGCAAGTCTCTAGTGATTTTTCTCTGATATGTATATAAAAGAAGAAAATAATCACAAACTTTGAGAAATGATTTTATTGGGTGTTAGGGAGTGGAATTTGTCAGGAGAGGAGGAGGGGAGTGTTGGGAAACTGGTGCATTTTAACAAATAGTGATATAAGGTCCTTTGTCATCTCCTTGCTAAAGAACACAGACACCATCACTTTTAGAAAAACAAAACAAAGGCAAAAAGGAAACACAAGACCAGAGGCTAGAAATCACAAACAATATACTGATGGCTGTAGTAAATAAATAAATAGATCAATGAATAGATACATGAATAAATGAATTCTCCTCCTTCTCCCTGGGCTTTCCAGAAATTTTCCTTTGGTTATGGTGGGGGGTGGTGACTCAGCGCGTTTTAATCCTGTTTCTCCAAAGCCAAACATCCTGAAGCACTTCCTTGCTCATCATCCACTGAAAAAGAAGCAACTTTTGAGCCCTGGTACTTGTGAAGTGCCTTCCTCTTGGACAAGATTTACCCCAAACTCATTATTTAAACATGAGTTGTGTTTTCCTTGTAAGCAAATCAATTGTTCAAATTAAAAATTCAAGGAGCATGCTTATCTTGCCTAAGAGAAACAACTGTCCCTAAAGTATATAAAAATATTCACTTTAAAAAATATGAGAATTCAGTGTCATTCATTTTTTTCTATTCAGGAGGTTAGGTCTCTTCTTCAATTTGCAAAAAACAAAATTTACCACTACAATGAAGTAACTAATTTCTGTCGGATAGTGAGATTTGGTCCGTTATATGCTATCAGCTACCATTTAAAAAATAGTATGAAAATATTACATGTAATTAAACATTCTACAAATTCCTAGAAAAAGCTGAGTATTGTGTTATATTAATGTACCCCATTTGGGGCTGGGGATTAGGTTCAGTGATTGAACACTTGTCTTGTATGCAGAAGGACCTCAGTTTATGCAAAGGAACACATACACACACAATTTTATTTAGCCAATAACCTATGGTTGAACATGTAAATTATTTTCAGGTTTTCATCATTACAAAGAAGGCTGTGATAATGTAAAGATCCTAAAAGGAGAATTTCAATTATTATCATGATCAGTTCCTTCAAAGACATTCCTACAAGGACAACTTTACCATCAAAGATTATGAACAAAGATTTTGAATATGAGCCTGGCCTCAAGAAAAGTTGCACCAAATTTTATTCCCATTAATGTTAAGAAAGTCTTCATGTATTACTCTGTATTTCCCTTTATTTTATTTTTTAATATGCATTTGCATTACCAAAAAAATACATTTACATTCATTTAATCATTGTATCTATATAGTGATTTGTGAGTTTGTACATTCTCCAAAGTAACACAGGAAATTTAAAATGTATATCTATATCAGGCTTTGTGCTAAAGATTTACAATGCAGAGGTGAAGAAGAAGAGGACAGACCACCATACTAGGAAATTTGCTAACATTTCCAATATTTTAGCAAAGTTGTTCTACATTGGGAGAAGAAGATATTAAGAATGCTATCTCATGGGTGTTGATGGATCTGAAAGCTAGGATGCTTGAAGGGGTCTAATGTCATCTGCCTAGACTCCAGTAGGAAGAAGAATGGTCAAGTTCTTTTTTGTTTTGTTGTTACTTATGATTTTTAAGTGCAGTTAATTTTTTAAAGAATATTATATTTTCCCAGGGATATAGATTAGACCTATTCCTAATTTACTACCGATCTCTTTTAACTCATGTTATTTTTTTCTCCTGCCAAATTTAGCAATTAATTCCCTAAGAATTTAACTTCTATTCATACTCTGAAAAGTCTCTATCACATGATAATAGACATGCTTACTTTTCCCAATCATTTTTTATATATTTTAAATATATTTAAGCCTTCATACATAAATGCAGTAATACAGTATAAGAAAATACTATGATGTTTTATGGAATGTTTGTTTTTATTTTAAATATTCTTTTTTAATTGCTGGTGCTTGACACTTGCAATATTTAACTTTTAATAGTCTATTCCTTTTTTTTTTTCAGTGAACTGAGGTAACTTTAAACTAGACCAAATTGTTAGTGTGCTTTTGTTGCACATAAAAAAATGTTTTGCATTTGCCAGTAGATGGATGGAGCTAGAGAATATTATGCTAAGTGAAATAAGCCAATGTCAGAAAACCAAAGGTTGAATGTCTTCTCTGATATCGGATGCTAATTCACAATAAAGCCAGAGGGCATAGCTAGGAAAGAATGGAGTTACTTTAGATTAGGCAGAAGGGAGTGAAAGGATAGAAAAGGGTATGGGTGTGGGAAAGATAGTAGAATGAATTGTACACTATTACCCTATGTGCACATATAACTACAAGACCAGTGTGATTCTACGTCAATGTGCAACCAGAGAATGAGAATTTAGGCTCCATTTATGTATGATGCGTCAAAGTGCATTCTACTGTCATGTATAACTAATTAGAACAGTTAAAAAATGCTCTTCCTTAATACATTCATGTTTCAGAACTACTTGCATGTTCTCAGAATAGATATTTTTATTTGAATTGGCTTAATATTCTATATCAACTAGAGGAGAACTGTCATGTTTTCAATGTGTAGCACCACATATTATCCTCAATCTGATGAGCTGTGTTTAAGGAACTCAGAAGTAACTGTCATACATCTTTCCCTTCTTATATCACTTCCAGTCCTTGTTCATATTATGTAAGATCTCAAACCTAAAACAAGTGTTATATAGATAGCATTTGATTTTTAGAACTAATTTTGTCACTTCAAGTTTCCTATTTATTGGCAACTTTCCATTTGATATATAATGACTCTCCATTCATGAGTTTTACATACTTTTCTATTTTTATTTATTTCACAGAGTGTTAAAGTAGGTCTTTCCATAATTTATTCCATATTATGTGGTTTATAATTTAAATGCTTATCTGTGACAGATAAAGATAACAAGTCTGAGTCTGAAATGTTGTGGTTATCGTCAATTTTCTTCTGAATCTGTGGATGCAAATTGCTTATCTTTGGCTCTTTAGTGGTTTAAAGAAAAGTCTCATGTAACCTTTTAATAATAATTTGTTATTATTATCATCACCTTTTGCTTTAAGTAACTCATTTTGGGCTTCATGTGATTTTTTTTTTCACTTTGAAATTAGAAATTAAGCTTCCATCTTGATATGGGTCTCTTAATCTTTTTTCAGTATTTTTTTTCAATATTACTTAGTGCATGTTAACTTGCAGATTCATACAAGAGCATTTCTCCTACCTACACAGTCTAACTTGTGCAGTTCTGTAAGCATTGTTAACTCCATTATATGTGACTTGCTGGAGTCTTATAAAATATAGAAGTTCTTGCATCTGTTCTTTATACTTCTCATCTCTTCTCTAATCATGTCCATTACTGTCATAGGACTGAACTCTAAGAACTCTAAGGTGTTCTATATTACCTACTTATCTCTCATTACTTCTTACTTTGGCAAATAAGATTTCCTATCTATGCAAGTTTTTATGATCTCAGATTGTTCCTTCTTTATGATTGCTTATTCTACCCTCTTGAAACATTTTATAAACAGAAATATTCTAAATTTTTCTTCTGTTGCCTTTAGGAACTACTTGTTAAAATGACTTCCCCTACTCCTCATTCCCTATCCTCCTACAAAATCTTTATAGGACTGATTCAAAAGAATGTAGTATCTCTTCAAAGGCATTTTGATTTTTTTTCTATATTTTTCTTTCCTTTAAAAAACTTTTTCTTTATTTTCCTAAAAGAAGAAGTTCCTGCTCTTACAGCCCTGTCACCATGCCAGCTAACTGCTGTACCCATGTGCTCTGAGGGTCCCTTCTATGGCAATTACTCTACACTTGTCTGCAGGATCTAGACAGAATCTGTCTGCTAAGTGGAGAGGATTTCTGAGAAATACGCATTCCAGCCCTAGCTTCTTAGCCAATGAAAACATCAGCTCTTGGCAGAAAAGTGTTTGTCACATTGGTTTGGTTTTCTCTCTTCCATCTGCTTCATGGTTATCCCCTCTGGTAAGAAGCTCTTCCATAAAGGTAGAACCTTCTGTTCTTTGCAAGCACCATTTCCAAGGAGTCTGGCTCCCTAGCTAGTTTTCTACCAGCTGATAGATATCCTTAATGTCTGCTTTCTCTCTTCCAAGTCAGGGGTGTCAGTGGATTTTTAACATGGTCTTTCCTAATTACTTCCTAAGAAAACTACTTTTTAATAAGAGTAGAAATTTGAAGCTCTCTGACACTTTATCAGGTAGAAATTTATTAACAGTGTTTGCATGTGAATGACCTTACATTCCAGAGCTGAAGCAGGTCTTCCAACTGTTTTCCCCAATATTTCAGATAAATTTCATGGAAATTATAAGAACAATTATTTAGTTGCTTTTATTAATGTTGCTTTGATATATAGAGGTCTATAATCTATTGAGAGTTGGACAACTGCATTTCTTAAAAGGAAAGCAAACATCAAACATTTCAATAATTCCAACAGGATGTGCTCTGAAATTATCTGAATTTATGAAGTTTGACAGTAATATCTCATTATGGTTAGGAATGCCTGGACAGTAATCACTATGTAGATGAAATAATAATATGTTCCATCAGCCCATATTTATTAAATAGCTATGATGTGCCTTACTCATGTCAAATTATGAGTAGGATCTAAATATGTATAATACAAAGTTGTATTCCTTGTCAGCACTTCATTAATTAGTTATAGCAAAGCAGTACGTTTAGTAAAATATTTTATAGATAACAAAATAATATCAAATTGTTAAAAGTGTTTAGATTCATAAAATGTGTAAGCTATATAGTAAGTGGTGAAATTGTTGGAGGAAAATGGGATGTTAGTTAGAACTTAAAGAACAATGAAGATACAGAAACAACAGAATAAAAGAAAAATTCTTCCTGGCAGTAAAAGTAATATTTGAGCTGGGGATGTACCTCTATGATACAGCATTTTCCTAGTATATGGAAGGCCCTGGATTGTTCTCTCAGCATCCCTTACACATACGCACATATACACAGCAACCATCATCACAACTTATAATTTCCCAAGCATTTTACTGAAATTCAATCATTTCAACTTCTCAGCTGTCATTTGAGCAAGAAACAGCCCCAAATGATAGGAGAAGAAAGATATGCTTAGTGAATGACATATCCTGCATTTGAACATAGACTGGCTAGATTTTTAAGACATAATAATAATTTAATCATTAAATGTGATCCATAGGACCAAAGGATTGCGGTTAAGAGTGACTATAGGATGAGTGAAGGACAGTGATGTGTTCAGGAAAAGACAAAAATAGTAAGTATCCATGGAGGATCTTTCAAAACATGATCAAATCAACAGCATTTGAATTTAAGACCAGAATATCACTCACATTCATGGGATGCAGTAGATTGAAACCATTTATCAAGTTATTTTAATAATCAATGGAACACCCTTAATATTTTACCTTCCAGAAGCTTTCCATTGCTTTTCTTGCACAGAGTAAACATATGGGATCCCTAAAAAAACTTCAAGAAGCAGCCTGCAATATTGTTTTTCACTGTAGTGACATTATGGAGAGGAGGTGACTTGAGTTTCCCTCAGGGCGCAACATTCTGGATTGGGACAACTGAAAAGAATGAGGAACTGTGATTGAAAAAATTCTCCCCACATTTGAACTGAATTTTCTTGACATTTGGTGTCTTTACAGAGAAATCAAAGGGAATTGGGAAGGATTTATCTTTATAGCTCTTTTCCCCCCAGTTGTTTAGAATTAACTTAAAATTTGATAATTGAGTTCTTGAATGCTACTTGGAGGGACTGATTCATGACTCTGCTCTGGAAGAACACTTTAAATTATACCACTAGTAAACAAAGAGTCAAATTTCTTTCAGATGGAACTCAGGACTTTTATATGATTTTTCTGCACCTTCTCTCTCTGACTCCTAGATTTAATATGGCTAATTTAGTTTTTCCCCCTAATTTATGCTTCTATGTGCTTATTTATAGTTCCTCAATGCAACATCTAACCTAGCATATCCACTTCTATGCATATCTTGTAGCATTATTAATCTCCCTGATTTTAACAGATTTTTTTGTGAAACATACTCCTAAAAATTTCTCAAACACAAAGAGATGAAATCTACTAAATGTTGCTATCGATTCTAAATAGTGAATATATGCAGAACACGCATTTTGCTCTTTAGACCTTTTCTTAGATATTCCATGTAAGTTCCTAAATTCAGTGTTTTTTGAATTGGCTTGGTTTTCTCTCTTCCATCTGCTTCATGGTTATCCCCTGGATACTAGGGGATAACCTAGTATCCCCTGGATACTAGGATACTAGGGGAAGTTACTCAGATTGTAACCCAAGGTAGTTTTACTTGGCAATAACACTAACTTGAATAGGGTTCTTATTTCCTTCCAAAATGTATTCAAGACTTAATTTAGTTATAATATCCCAGATCAATCCCTCAGCTCTAGGATTTTTGTCACTTCTTTTCTATGGTCACCATTGTACTTGGTAATCATGTTCTGTTCTATTCATTCATGAACAAAAAAGGCATATTTTTCTCTCCTTGCCTTCCTAGTAGGCTGCCCTGATCTTCAGTTTTTTTCCCATGTTGGAGGTATCTCTGTCCCTGAGTCCTCAAAATTGTCTTCTCTGCTTAGCCTCATTTTCTATTCTATGTAGCTTGACTTTTACCTGCTACACAATACAGCTGTGAGAGCTGACTCTTGAAAAATTAGCTTTAGAAACTCTACCTTAGTCTCATTGAAGGCCATGTCACTTTAAAAGCAGGTGGCATCTTCCTGACACCCTGCTCATATCCCATTATTTCTTTCTGATATTTAAAATGAGATGAGTTTTTCTCTTCATTTCAAAGCTCAGAGCTCATAGACTCATTAGCATGCAGTGCCTGTTTCTGGTCTCAGGGTTACCCCTAGCTTTCAGTTGTCATCAGAGCAAGGGTATCTGCCCTGTTCTGGAACTATGGCTGATCATTCTTTAGAAGATTTATCATGCTTCCTGATATTCCTGATATTCAGGATCTTTCTTAGGACATTTTGTGACTTCGTTTTATGGAAATTATTTTCCAAAATTCTAACAGTATAGGCCAAGAGTAGAAAAGTAGTGTAAATTTAAAATGAGAGACCTGAGAGCAAAAGGATACCTCTTCTCTTAAGTTTCCTAAAATCCCATCAATGTCACTCACTTCCATCAAGTAAACTTTTCTAATCATTCTAGTCTATTTTCCCAAGTCATTTTGCATTTGCTTTATCACTCTTACAGTGCTTATAATGCATTTTTATATCATCTTCACATTTTTCTCCTAGAATAGGAGATTCTTCAGGGCATGACTATATATCATACATTTCTATGCTATACATGTCTCCTTTCCCTAGGCTAAACTTATGTTCAGATAGAGGCATCTTCAATTCTTTCCCTACCTGGGTCAAATTAATTGTTCATTTTGCTCTCTTCATGAATGAGCCTCTTACACTTACAGAGAAAGCCACTTAACCATTCTGATGAATTCAGTTTTTTATTAATACATCCCAATATCTTCTTGCCCTCTATATGTGCCAAGCAAAATGTTGACTAGTTTCTGACTTGTAACTTTCATTCAAGCATTTCCAAACTTTTCAATTCTCTTGAAAATTCCTGTCAATAGCCCTCTAATTTTAACACACTTGGACTTCCATTCTTAGGAGCTGTTGGGAGTAAATGTTATGATTTCAATCTAGAATGTTTAGATCCATTCAATAAAAGAGTATTATATTTTCAATCCATCATCCTCTGATTGATTTCCAAGTCTATACATAAGATACCCAGGCTAAGGTACCCAGATTGTAACTTACCCCCAGTCTAGCTGGAATTATCTAATTGAAAAGTCACCAAGGACTTGATACTTGTCATATCTCATGACATTATTTACAGGCCTCTTTCATCTGGATCTTTGGGAACTTTGACAGAATTTGACTGTCTTGCCCTTCCATATTTTGAAACTCTTCATTCCATGGATCTTTATAAAATCAATCATCCACTGGCTATTTCTACTTCTTTGATTACTTTTTCAATTAATCTTTTACTGGTTATTTCATTGAATTAATAATTTTTAAGATTCTGTCTTTAGCCTTCAATGACATGAATAACTGAAATCTTAAATGTTTTATTTTATGTTAGCAGTTTCTCTATTGCTTATGAAATTAATACATCACAGGTAGCCAGCACAATAAACTAATGTAGTGGATAATTCTTTCTTGTTCATTTATGAAAGTACATCTTGAAATTCAGAGAGTTAGGTAAATTGCCCACAAAGCTAATACACAGCAGAACTAGCATTAGTGTTTAGGCAGGCGTCTTTCCCTGACTGTTCCAAGCTTTTTGTGAATAATTTAATCCACGTCAGTGATATTAATTATTGGCCTTATGTTCCTGATTCTAAGATCTGTATCTCCAACCTTGACCCTGTCTATTCCTTCTGAGCTATGCTTCTAAATGCACTATAAGTTCCTATCCAGTTTTCTTTACCCATCTTTATCACACATTAGTGCCTGGTCAAATTGAGTCAGTATCCTGATGTTCATGATTCCATGCTTTCCTCCTGGTTTACCCTCTTCAGTAGAGTACCCAAATCTGTGTAGTCCACAAGGTGAGCTCTTAAACTAGTCCTTGTTAAGGTCTTATTTCACCTTTTTTCTAGCTTCTCCTGGCTCTTATGCAAAAATTATGTCTCCCACATCTGTATGCCATAATATATTCTCTGAACATCTATTTGAATACTTAGCACATAGTATTTCAGTTGATTTTCTTGCCATAATGTATCTTTTTTAGTAAATGTATGATAAAATATATTAATTTATGATTGTCTTTCTATGTATAGCAGAAATAAGTATGCCTTCCACATTAATGAGATCAGAAATCAGTTCTAGAATGGAAAAATGAATATTTCACTACTATATTAAAAATAATTTTAGACTTGTCATGTGATTTTTAGCTGTATTGACACCTTATCAAGGCCTCTGGTACTTAACTGCTAGATTGTTTGAACTGTGCCTTGCACTATTTCTGCCATGTCAGGAGTCATTTGGTGGAGATAAGCACAAGCATCATATAAATAACAAGGTAGGAATTGACCAAGTGCATGATGTGAATAAAATATTAAATCAATAAGTTTTTTTCTTAAAACTCTTCTCTGCCATTTTTGCATATTCAATTTATACTAGCATTTAAAAACCCTGTTCACAGATCATCACTTGAAAGAATTTATCAAAATGTGCAGTTGCAAAGAATTTTTCCCCTATACTATTTTAGCTCTGTGTCTATATCTCTGCCATGATGTATCCTCTTGTCTTGCATCTGATTACTTTCACTGCTAAGATCTTGAGCACAAGTTCTCTGTTTTCATCTAATTTGGTTTGCCTTGTGCCTAGCACAGTTTTTCTCATAGTAGGCACACAGCAAGGAAAATACACATGTGTCTAATCATAAATTCCTCTTCAAAAAATTAATCTTGAAGATATTAATGAAGAACTAAGGCATATTAATTCAAACCACTACACATCATTTAATGGTTAACATTATACCCAGCCCTGTACATAGGGTCTCTGAATAATATAGAAGAAAAAACACATGATTTTGCCTCTTGTAGCTTTTACAAAGTAGTTGGAGAGACAGATTTTTACAAATGAGACTGGAGATCTGTATGTAATCAAATGAGTGATTTTTTCCAATTACATCATCACCATTTATGTGATGGAAGAAGATTTCTTCTTTAGTTCTTAATTGTGTCCAATGATTCTGAACTTTAACAGCTGGAAGTGAACAGTTTGACTGACAATAGTCAGTGGAAACTCATGCCTGGGAATGAGTTCAAAGCACTGTGATTACCAAGAGTGGGATTGTCAAAATCAAGTTCAGTCCATGGGGGAAAGCTCTCATCATGAGGACTATCTAGACAGCGGATAGAGATGAATCAAGGCAATTGGAGATTCAAGCTGTGAAACTGGAAGCTATTTGGGTGAGGTTTGATGCTGAGGTCACTATTGAATTTAATGGCTTTGTATTGCTAACAGTAACCACCAGGCAAGAGTTAGGAACAATTTGTCCCACTGTAGGTAGAGTGCCAATCTAAAGTGCATATGTGTCCTGAACCTCATCCCTGACTTCAATAACATTTAGCTCTTGACCCCGGCAGTTTTCTTAAGCATGCTCTGTTGAAACCAAAAATTCAGAAAGCATTTATTGACCTTTGAAATATTGGCTACATTACTTATGTATTTATATTTAAGTTAAAAGTGTGCAAGTATGCAACTGTTTGTTTAAAATGGCATCTGTCCATGGATGCTGCCTCATACAGTTTTATTTAAAAGATCTGTGAAAATACAAAAGATTTAAAACTTAAAAATAAGTAAAAGTATTCTCTAAATGCTGAACTTTTATTTCCCAAGTCTGGGAAATATTAACTTCTTATGAGGCTGATTGCTATGATTATTAGTAAAAAAAAATTAATGCTTTTGGGGGGCTGGGATTGTAACTCAATGGTAGAGCACTTGCCTAGCATATGTGAGGCACTGGGTTTGATCCTCAGCACCACATAAAAATAAAATGAATAAAATAAAGTTATGCTGTCTATCTACAACCACAAAAGAATTAAAAAATAAATAAATAAAATAAAGGTGTTTTGTCCATCTAAAATTAAAAAAAAAATAATGCTTTCTCTTTGTACAAGATGGTTGCTTGTTGTCATATCCTTAGCTCTCGAACTGTCCCCTGCTTTAGAGTCATAGTCTCTGCAGGATAGAAAATAGAATGAGTACCCTGACCCTGCCTCTCTGTAGGAGTTACTGTTAAATACACCTGAAAACTCACTTGTACCAAATTAAAAACATCAGATCAAAATGTGTAACACTCTTAGTGCTTCAAAAAACCCGGGTGACTTAAGAAAATATATGTGCTATTACTATTCCATAAACATATGTGTTTGCATTATTTTTAGAAGTTCTGTTTATTTTAAAACAGTTTATTCCCATGTTCTGGAAAGCTACCATAACAATTCTGTTATGGTTGGACATTTTACTGTCATTTGTAAACATCATCTCTTAATAATAAGCAAGGCTATTGTGTCTGTGCTGTGAGAATGCTCCTTACGTATGTACAGTCTGCACAGCCACTCCTGGCAACTCTCCTTGACCTTTGCAACACAACCTTCTTAAGTAAATGAAATTCACTAAAACACAAAAATAGCCATGTGATTCTTTTGTGCAAGTTGCTAGTAAGAATACTACCACTAAAGGCCTCCTACTCACTCCTTCTTTCTCTGATTTGGATTACTCTAATCTTATTAGTGATTTATTATTATTATTATTATTATTACTTTAGGTACCAGGAATTGAACTCAGGGTCACTCGACCATTGAGCCACATCCCCAGCTCTACTTTGTATTTTATTTAGGGACAGGGTCTCACTGAGTTGCTTAATGCCTCATTGTTGCTGGGGGCTGGCTTAGAATTCATGATGCTCCTGCCTCAGCCTCCCAAGACGCTGGGATTACATACAGGTGTGGGTTACTGCACCTGGCTCCTAGCATATTATTAATGTCACTTAACAAATGACTTTCCTATGAAAAAGCCATTTTTACTGATCAAAAGCTTGAATACAAAAATTTCACGTGTTTCATTCCAACATGGTTTTCATATATTTTTTAAATACATAGGTCTTTAAAATGTTTTTTAGAAAAAATTTGTTTTGTTTATTTATTAATTTAAAATCATTGCATGAATGGTATACGTTGATGAGCATAGAGTGGATGAACTTTTCCTTATTTTTCTCCCTTAGTACAAATAAAAACCTTGCACATTTTATATAAACAAATGAAAGATTCTGAAGGTAAAGAAAAAAGGAATACCAACTAGTGGTGGCAAATTCTTAGATTTCCTTTTTGCTTCATCTATCCTGAACCAACAACATTCTAGAAACACCACAAGATAGAGATTAAAACAAACAAAACAGCAAATAAATAAACAGAATCAAAACAATAACAAAATCCCACCCAGGCAAAAGGGCAGACAAAATGTTAAACTCTAATCACCCTATTCTAGTCAAACACCTTAGAAAAAACTGTGACCTCTGGTTACCTACCTGGAGCAATCCTAGTAGGAACCTGGAATTCCACACTCACTAGACTGCAAAGAAGCACCCCAAACCTCCATGCAATAGGAGGTATATCTGAAAAGGCCAGCAGAAGAGTGGAAGCTAGGACTTTCATTCCCACCTTGCCTGCCCTGTGCTGTCAGTGGAAATTATGGGGAGATGACCCGAAGCAGCACTGCTACTCTGAGCCAGTGTAGTATCAGTGGAGTCTTCCCGGGGTCTCCTGCCATCCAAAAATAAGGAGGTGCCATCTCCTCACCCTGACAATAAAGAAACCACACTTCTCTGCCCTTTTCCCTGCAAAAGCAATTTCAGAGAAATCAGTTACAACAGATTTATATAAGATTCAGAGTCTAGCATAATACCCAATATGTTCTGGTTCCAACTGAAAACCAATTGTTATGTCAAGAACCAGGAAAATCTCAACATAAATTTAAAATCAAAACAATAACAAAATCCCAACCTGGAACAAAAGCCTGCATACTTGACCTGAGGACCAGGAAAAGGGCTGACAAAATGTTACACCATAATCACCTTATTTTAGTCAAACACCTTCGGAAAAATTGTGGCCACTAACAGCAATGTTAGAATAATTGGAGAAAGACTTTCGAGAATTCACACTTGGAATATGAATAAAGTAGAAAAGTCTTTTCAAAGCCCTTGAAGCTATACTGAAGGAGTAAGTGTTGATTTCATAAATTAAAAATTCAATAACTGAAATAAAATACCATGTAGATTTAATAGGAAAATGCATATGTTCAAGGAAAAACTCAATGAACTTAAAAAAATAGAAATTACTCAATACGAACAGCAAAGAGAAAATAGACTCAAAAATATTAACAATGACTTTATTTTATCACTGTAATAAAATATAACCATTTCATGTCACCAGTGTCTCAGGAGAAGAAAAAGAGCACAGTGGAAACATTACTTGAGGAAATAATAAAAGAGAACTTCCTAAATTTGACAAAAGATAGAAACCTACAGATTCAAAAAGCCGAATGACTTCAAACAAGATAAACTCAAAGAAACCCATGTCAAGACACATCACATGCAAATTTCTGAAACTAAACAAAGAATATACAAGAAAGCAGAGAGAGACAGTAGGAGAAAGGACACATATAAGCGGGAGACAATTTGAATGACAGCAGACCTCTGTTTAGAAACCAGAGGCCTGGAAGAATTGGCACATTTTTAAGTGGTAAAATAAAAACCTCAGGCTTACCAATTCTGAATCCCAAAACCAGTGAAAAAGTCTCTTTGAGAATAAAGCAGAAACCAAGACATTCTGAGATGAAGTTGAGCTAACATAAATAAATGGCTATGGAAATTTTTCTAAACAGAAAAAAAATGATAAAAGAAGAAATCTTGATCTCAGAGGGGAGCAGCTGGGTGTGCTCTGTTTGTGGATCTGTCTCAGAAGGCATGGAACTTTGCTGATAAAGATTGGTCTACCTGCAGTGCTCTGTGGAATAGGAGCTGGGAAGGCCAGGGACTTGCTGTTCTGTTGGTACTGCTGCTACTCCAGTAGAACAATCAAACTACAGGCTAGCTAAGGAACATGGGGTGATATGGCTGGGGCCCTGCTGCTGCTGCTGCTGCTGAATAAGTATGTCCACAGGGCTTCAGTTGTGGAGCAGAACTGACTCCTCACCAGGGTCTTTGTTAAACTTCTTTGGTCAGACACAACAAGCTTTCCAGGAATGTTTTTATTTTTTTAGAGTGGAAGATTTTTTTTTTTTTTTTTTTAGAGAGAGAGGGAGAGAGAGAGAGAGAGAGAGAGAGAGAGAGAGAGAGAGAGAGAATTTTAATATTTATTTTTTAGTTTTCGGCAGACACAACATCTTTGTTTGTATGTGGTGCTGAGGATGGAACCCGCACCGCACGCATGCCAGGCGAGCCCGCTACCGCTTGAGCCACATCCCCAGCCCAGGAATGTTTTTATTTAAACCTGTTGTCAGTCCCAACTTACAGGGTTCCTCCAGGCCCGGTCAGGGAAGATGCTGGAAATAAGGTAAAAACCCAGGCAAGTCATCATAGTGTTCTATCCCAGGCCCTCGGGTCTCTGGCCAGTTGTCCTTCTTTCTAGTTTGTAGTACTTTAATCAATGTGTTGACAATTTCAGAGCAATTTAGTTGCAGTTAGAGTGAAAAGCAGAAAAGCGATTCTACAAAAGAAGATTTCACTTATTGTTTGGAATTTTTTTTTTTTTGTCATGCTTTAACTGTAGTTTTCTTTCTAGCAACATTTTATTTCAGAAAACCTTCTTGATTCTCCACATTCAGTTTGGTTCCCTCCGATGTGTTCCCATGTACTTGAATAAAGAATTCATCTTCTTGTAAAGTACTTAAACAAATCATCATAATACTGTGGGGACATAACTCCATGATGGAAAGGGCTTACTCTAGGTTCAATGTCTGATGGGATGAGCTCAACAAATGCTATTCAACAAATGAATTGATGGTGAATTGAATGAACAATGAAAAATTGTTATGTTCAAGTGTAAGCTGTAGGAGAGTCTACCTCTCAAATTTGTTTTTTTTTGTTATGTGTTTGTTTTTAAATCATAGTAGCTGGAGAAATTATTTTCATTTAGTAGTTTCTCAAACACACATAGCTGGGAGAATATGGCTAATATGACCTGACAATTAATTTTTTTTTATTAACAAAGTTCTTTTCAGTATCAATAGTACATGCTCACAGAAAATAAACACATGACATTAAGCAACAGTGATGCATTACTACTTCACATTGTTGCTCTATGTTTGAGCACATGTGAATATTTTGAATTTATCATTGCCAACTATGTCACCCTGGATAGTAATAAAAGCCACTCAAGACGCCAATCCAAGCAATAGAAAATATCCCTGACTATGGACATTGGGTACAAGTTTTTCTTGCCTTAATACCAAAATCTAAAGTGCAAATTTCAGAGATCTATTAACACAGACCATTGTTTTTTGTTCTTGGTGCTGTTGTTCATGTGACTTCATATTTTTTAAATGATTGATATAATTTGATGTGATGTAAACAATTAAATTGACAATGTGGCATTATGTTAACAATAAAGTTTGTCACTTCAGTTCTCTAAGAATACTTACATAAATACTCTATAAGTCATGTTTGTGACACCATCTTCCACTTGTTTCTGAGAAGCTGATGACACCAGATGAAAAGGTCCTTGATTCCTTTATCGACATCTCATGTTGTTCTGTGTCCCTGGTAATTAAAATTTATGTTGCATCTCAGATTACTTAAGGCCTTTTGGGATCTACAACTTCTCAAAGTTTCAAATTTTTAATTCAGAACCTCATTATCTAAATTTTTCACAGAAAATATCTGAAAAAAAAATTGGCTTGACAAATTTCATGCTGGCTAAATCAACATAAAAATTTCAATTTATCTCATTACCTAAAACTCAGTGAACTTGATTATATGCCTATAGCTCAATATGAAGTATCTGTCTGTAATCATCCAATGTTTGAGTGCTCAAATATTCCATGCTTGGCCTGAAGTGTGAGAATTCCTTTTTAATCTATTTTTTCAGAGACAGCTTTATGAATGAAATTGTAATTTTGCATAATCCAGCTGCTCTATGGGATATGACATCACATGCGATAGTTGTCTCAAGTCATGAAGGGTGCTCCTAAACAAGGAGGCAATATTTTTCTGGTGTATATTAGGTTATTTTATTCAAAGAAAAATCTGGAAACTTGGTTATCCAGAAAAGACATTTGAAGAAGAGCCTGTGAATCTCTATGTGGTTGCTAAGTTCTGATAGTTGAGCTATAACTTCCTAGATAACACAATTTGGCTTCTGCCAGCTCCCCAACCACCAAATCAGTTGTATTCTTGAGTTTGCTGCACTATCTAATATAGTCCCCTTATATAAGAACAAAAAGAAGAACTGATAATCTATTTTAGGAGGGTCAGGGTTGAAAGCATACTTGGATAATAAAAAAAAATTTCCCTGAGTTTTTGAATGTCATTTTGTATAACAGTAAATTATTAATTAAAATGGTCTATAATGAATAGTAATGATAATCACAATTTATTTTGTACTTCAAATTAATACGTTATCATCTCATAGCAGAGCATTATCATTTCTTTAGCAGTATTATTTCATCATAGACTTCATAGATGATGATAATAATGATTCTCTGTCAAAAGCCATAATTATTTGTCATGTAATATGTAGAATATAAAATATTAAATATTAAATATAAACCTGAAAATTATTTTATCCTTGACTAAAAAAGGAATAACTGAGCCTCATATAAATAACTTTTTAAATAATATAATCAATGTTATCATTTTATGTTATATAACATTATACTAATGTTAATTTGTTCATAAATGATGATTAGATTTATCCTATAAAACTTATAGCCTTGTCCCCTGCCCAATTTTATTTTACTGTATATTAAGATATGACACTTTATAAAATCACTAACTACAGTATTCTCATGTCCCATGATGTCACAATAGGTAAAACTGAATAATAGGCTAAGTGACAAGACCTATATTATAAAGTAGATGACATTTTCCTTTGGAGGAGATGCCATTTCCTAAGTTCAGAAGAATGCAAAATTACAATGTAAGAATCTCAACTAATATAATATTCCTTCTCTTTATTTTGTTTTTTATTTAAATCACATAGGGAATAAATGCATATAGTAGATGAAATAAATGACTTATGACTCCAGCATCTCAGGAAAACCACTACTTAAATTTCAAACAGTTTTCAAGGAGTTCTCCTCTTCATTTATAGCAGACTAGATAGAAAAATACAATACTTGACTATTAAGAAGTAGAATAAGTGATTATTACTTTTGTCTTCTTTATACAAGGTGAACATGAATTATTCCTATAACATGTTACACACATAAAGCAAGATCTCAGACATCAAGAAGTTTAGAACAAATTTGAGGGGTAACAACAACACAGAGACCAGATTATAATGTTGAGGACAGCAAAGGTGTTGTTTCTCGTTTACTACTATATTCCCTAAATCACACATTGTAAATGGCCTTCAGTCCAAATTCAGTAGATGGGAGAACATGTGAATGAGTAGCTTTCCTATGGTAAAACACAAATACTGAAGAGGATGGAATAGCTTGAGTATGTTCAAGGTGCTAAAAGAAGCCTCGATTAAGAGGTGACCTGATTCAAGTATTGAAATTCAAATGGATCCAGAGGAAAAAGAGGGAAGGCAAGAGAAGGGTGACAAGAGGAAAGGCACACAGGAGGGGAAACGGAGGTCTGTGAAGGGCATCTTTGCATTCTTGAGTCACAGCATATTGTGCAAGACCTGTGAAGTGATACTGGCTTGAATCTGATTGCAGGGTTCCTTACAGCTTGAAGAAGGAGAGTGCTATATCTTTCAGGCTCTGGAAAGCCAGTTTACATTTGCAATCAGCCTCCGTGCCCACAAGAATTACATATGAAGAAAGCATGGATAATTTCCATGGAGGATAGAACAGCTGAAAACAGGAAGATTTGACAAGGTGAATAATACTCAGGGCATGAAATAAAAGTGACCAAAACAGAGGGGTAGTAACAAATGGAATACATGATATAAATGATTGGGGTTCAAACTACAAAGGACACCACACTCCTGGCTCTGAGAAAACAGGGGTTATGCAGAGGGCTGAATCACATGTGTTGAGTCCAATACTAGGAGGAGTAGCTGGAGTCTAGAGGGGCAAGAGAAAGAACATGGTAGAACTGGATTCACTCTTAACCAATTGGGTAATGCAGGTGGGTTGGTTTTGCTTTTCTGTTCATCAACAACTTGATATAATTATAATTAGAACACATAAACTTCCCTGTAAATTTGGACAAGGAATGAATGAACTAAAGTTTATATAGGACTAGCACATGGTCACTACTCCATCAAAGCTGATAACTTCAACCAGTATTTTGTCCAATTCTTTTTTGTTTTTTGTTTTTTTTTTTTGATATGAGGATTGAACCAAAAGGGACATTACCACTGAGCCTCATCCCTAGCACTTTATTAGTTTTTATTTTGAGATATGGTCTCTTTAGTTTGCTTGCAGCTTTTCTACATTGATGAAGCTGACTTTGAGCTTGCAATCTTCCTGCCTCAAACTCTCAAGCTGCTGGGATTACAGTGTGCACCACCATGCCCATCGCTTTTTTAGTTCTTTAATGAATTTTATTATGTGATATTTGACACATGACAGAACATATACATATGTGTTCTGTATGATCTATGAAGCAGGATAATACATAGAACCCCTGTTAGCTCACCATCTCACATTAAAACAGAACCAATGTCATCAGAGCCCCTGTGAACTACATGGTCACACACAGTTAACCATTATGTTGAGTTTTAAGTAAATTGTTCATTCACAATTTGCATATAAAGTACAGCCTTCTTAAGTGTGTATTTCAATGAGTTTCAACAAATACATATGGTACCCTAATACAAAATGTGACAAGTGTTTAACTACTACCCTCACAAAGATATGAAAAAATTCTATTGCCCTAAGAATATCTCTGGTCTCCCTTTGCTCTCAATCCCAATCATTTCATTTTGTCTCTGGCAACTGCTAAGTTGACCTATTTCCATATATTTATTTTATCCATGTTAGAAATGCATGTAAATGGAATCATTTGTTGTGTCTGGCTGCTTTTATACAACCCTATGTTTAGATTCCTCCACATTATGTGTATCAACAGTTTATTTCTATTTCTGTGCAGACTACGCCATCTAGAACATGCCACGGCAGAGGACATTTGGGTTGCTTCTAGTTTGGGCTATTACGAGTGAATCTGCAATGAATTTTTGTGTATGGTAATTTTGTAGGTATGTTTTCATTTCAGATAAATATCCAGAAGTGAAATATCTGAGTATAGTGTAGATAAATATGTAACTTTGTAAGAAATTACCATTGCTTTTGTTTAACATTTTTAGTTTAGTTTTATTTTTTGTTTGTTTCTTTTCTCTGTTTGTGTTTACCATTTAGGCTGCCATCTGAAATATATGAGAGTTCTATAACTCTGCATAACATTGGGTATTGAAATACTTTAATTTTAAACATTCTAATTGGCATAAAATAGGTATCTCATTGTGGTTTTAATTTTCATTTTCCCATGACCAATCATGTTAAGACTCTTTTCATGTGCTTATTGGCCAGAAATACATCTTCTTTTCTGAAGCGTCTGCTAACATAGTCCTTTGTTCATTTATTTTTAAAAGGCTCTTTGTTTTGTTATAATTGAGTTGTAGGAGTTATTTATAAATTCTGAATGCAAGTCCTTTGTCAGATATATGCATTGCAAATATTTTCTCCTGGACTGACTTGCCTTTTTAATTGTCTTTGAAAGAGCAGAGGGTTTAATTTTGCTGAAGTAGAGTTTATTGGTTGTTTTTCCTTTATGGTTTGCACTTTTTGTGACCTAATTTTATATTTTTTGCTTATCTCAAAATAAAAAAAAGTTTCCTTGTTTTCTCTTAAAAGTGTATTTGTTTAATTAAACATTTAAGGGGTTAGGCATTATTTACCTCATTTCAGAATTGTGGAAAAAAGGCATATTGATTCAAAGGTGGTATAGTGTCCTTTAAAGCTAGGCAGGCCTGTCTAATTTCCTAAAGCATTACAGATAGGTAAAAAACATTGGCAATATGGGGCTGGGGTTGTGGCTCAGTGGTAGGGTGCTTGCCTAGCATGCATGAGGCACTGGGTTCCATCCTCAGCACCAAATAAATGTAAAATAAAGACATTGTGTCCACCTAAAACTAAAAAGTAAATATTAAAAATGTGGCAATAGGATAGGACTTTAATGTGAATTCTTATTGGTCAAAAGCTTCTCATAAATATTGGAAGTGATGTGTGAATTCCTTCTACCCCTGCAAGCAGAGGGATGCAGAGATTACTCTGCCATTTAACCTGAGCAGGCTGCTCAAACTACAATGCATATAACTACATTTAGGAGCCCCCAGTCCACCTCCCCTATGGTTTCAAGTTGAATGGAGTGCTCCAGGGCTCTGTGCACCAGCTCACCCTGCCTTGTTCAGATGATGGGATCTATTTTCCTGTGCTATGATGCAACCATCAGGCCAACTCGTAGGTATCTTCTGTGTGTGACTCCAGCATGAAGATTCCCGGAGGATGCTTTAATGGGGGCATCCTTGAAATCAAAGACTTTGCATCAGTAGACATGTCTCTAGTTGTTTCAAGCATGGAGAACATAGAATCCAGTAACTCAAAACCAGTAATATAGGTGAGGACACAGCTTGGAAGGAAGAGGACACATTCATTTTTTCTTAATCGTTAAGGGAAATGAAAAAAAAAATACATACATGGTTTCAGGCAGAAAACAACTGCACGTTTGTGTTTATTTCCATGGGTCTGATGTTCCAGAGGTAATCTTTCTAATTAGATTTTTTGTGATTTTGTTATTAACACTTTGTTAATGAGGTTGGCCCACTGCATCTTTCCTGAGTCTCCTTGGGCTGCTCTGGAAGACTGCAAATGAGAAAGCAGAGAAGTGCTTGCATGGGAGGTATATACATGTTAATTGTGCATAGAACCACATCTGCTTTAATATCACACATTTTAAATACTCTGAAAGCCCAAGAAGTCAGATAGTTTGGACATCTTTGACTTATAGAATAAACCAGAGCTCCATGCAGTTAAATGACACTATGGTTGAAGAAGAGGTATGGCTAGAGTTAGCAAACGGCTACCAGTGTCCTAATCCTGCTCTGTAAGTAGTGATTCACTGACTTCTTTTTTTTCTAAATGCACCCATCCCGGTTTCTTTTTAAATATACATCATTTCTATCTGTTTCTGCCTGATGAATAATCTTATTCAACTGACATTCAGAAAACCGTGATGTGTTGTCAAAGTTTCATTCTGTAGTCGATGCCGTCACTCTCTTGGCTTCTTTCTTCTCTGAAAGATGTTGGACTTCTCTGAAATCCTCCCCTTATGCTTCGTCAGTCTCTGCTTTAGGATCCTCACTCTCGGTGGGCATTGCCTACTGGACATAGTATGAGCTAATGCAGTTGACCTTCATGCCCTGACGACTAAGGATTGACTTGAGAATGAAGTTGCTAGTTTTAGAAATTATGTCACTGACAAAACAATTGAAGTTCTTTTGATTAAATAAAATGTTTGCCTTCCATGTCATTACTATATCTCTAAAATGTTTCTAACCAATATTTTCTCTTAAAATGAAGCAGAATCATAGTTTATTATCTCCCAGAAATATGCCCCTTTTAATCTTTCATAGCTTTGTTTTATTTATTTTGTCATCTCCTATATATGCTTGTAATTAGCCTTTTCCTCTAATTATAGTTTTTAAAGATCCCTAATGCTCTGAGGCAGAGTTTGTCTTGAAAATATTATGCCAGTAGCTTAAATACCCATAGAGCCGGTACCTCTTTGCAGTGAAATCCATCTTGTATTCCTATGACCCACAGATATTCAGCCTGTGAGTGAGAAAAATAAGGAAGCAATGGTCTCAGTACAACTATTACACTAAATAACCAGGACAACTCATGCAATTATTTAGCTCATTCTATAAAATATGAATATCTCTCTCACCTAATCCGTGAGGATATTATGAAAAATAAATTCACTCAGTAGTTAATTAATTTAAAAAATATTTGCTGAACTCCTACTTCACACACACACACACACACACACACACACAACACTGTTGTTGGAAATTTGGTAATTAAGATATAATTCCTGTTCTCAAATATGTAGTGCTCTAGAGGAAGTAAAATACAGCACAATGTATTTAAAGGCATAGTGGAATCTCTGTGGAAGACTTCATGGGAAAAGTTTTAGTCAGCTTTTTTGCTGCCATGACTAACAGGACCCTACTAGAACAATATTA
Source organism: Urocitellus parryii (assembly GCF_045843805.1). Lineage (NCBI taxonomy): Eukaryota > Metazoa > Chordata > Mammalia > Rodentia > Sciuridae > Urocitellus > Urocitellus parryii. Next base: position 29,097,391 of record NC_135543.1, read on the forward strand.
GAGAAGGAAAAGATTGTTTGAAGGCTCATGGTTCCAGAGGTCTCAGTCCACAGAAACTGGTTCCCTTCCTAGGGGCTTGAGGTGAGTCAGAATAACATGCAGAAGAGTATCTGGGAGCGAAGCTGCTCATGTAATGATCAGGAAACAGAGGGATCCCCTTGCAAGAAAGTGCCAAATATACCCCGAAGCCACTCACCAAATGCCCTACATTCTTCAGCCATAACCTATCTGCCTTTAGTTATGAATCAATCCCATCAGGTGATCAATTCACTGATTGGGTTAAGACTTTCATAACCCAACCATTTATTTCCTGAGCCTTACTGTATTGTCTTACAAGTGAGCTTTGGAAGGACACCTCACATAGGAACCATAACAGGAAAGCATTGTTTGAGCCACATCTAGAAGCATAGTGGGATGGGCTGCACTGTGCCTTAGCATGACTGTAGCCAAACAGGAGAACTGCTTTGGAGATAATAAAACAAAGGGAGTGGAAAAGGGAACACATTGAATCAACTACAGTTTTTCTGAAAATGTTATATATTATTAAATATGAAACGTAAATGTAAAACCTAAATAAAATGTATAAAATAGAAAACTGAGGCTGAAGACAATCCTGAAACTCTGGTATCATGAACAATTCATGCATCTCTAGTGATTCTTATTGGTGTGGGTGAGATTCTTGGGGCCTATCTCTACCTTTTTGTCAAGATTTTTCAGATAATTAAACTGATGTGAAAATTATTGTTGGTCCGAAAATTTAGGAAATGATAATGGTGAGAAGTATAATATTATAAGTGTTTAGAATATGGGAAAGGAAAACTCACTGGAATTGTTTACAGGACTATGATTCACCTAAAAATGGTCCAGACAAACTGAAAAGGCAGCAATATGTATATAAACTTGGTAGTTTCCATTTATTTCAAATATCTTTGGTTTTCCAAAAGCCAACTCCTCTCCACACACACACACACACACACACACCACCATCATCACAATTCCCATTTAATGTATTTAACCTATTTTGCCCCTCTCAGTAAAATCTTCCCTTCAAAAGAAACTCAAAAACCCAATCCTAAGTATTTATGGAACATAATGTAAAACCAAATATGGAACCTCCCTTCTTATTTCAATATTGGGAATTCCTAAAAGAAAGTACTTTAATTTTTAGTGCAATTTATTGCCGTCTTTCTTTTTCTTTTTGTCTTTTTCTTCTTCCTTTTTTTTTTTTTTGCTTTTTGTTTTTGTTTTTCTTTTTCTTTTTTCCACCTCTCTAGGCCTTGTGAGTTCAGTGGCAGAAGGTAGAAAGAAGCTGAAAGCAGAGTCCAAAACAAAATTTTTCATATTCCTTTCTAGTTTTTTTCCAGGCTCTGGGCCTTTGCTCACCATCTTCCATGGACCATGGTTCAAACTAATAAATAGAAGCAGTTAAACACCACCTGAATTTCTTGGTAAAATAACAGTGCTGTGTTAGCTTTCAAGAACTGTAAAAACAAAGCATAACAAACTTGGTTGGCTTCAAACACCAGAAACATGTATTCTTTCACAGCTCTAGAGGCCAAAAGTCCAAAATGAAGCATCTTCAGGATTATACAGTCTCTGAAGGCTGGAGGTAACATCCTGGACATTTAGGAATATCATTTGACTAAAATGCCCATTCAATTAATGTTTCTCAAGTACCTTTTTTGAACAAAAGTCAAAAGATCTTGTGAGATATATTCAAAATGAAATATTTCAAATTTCGAAATAGTAATCCAGATAATAATATAGTTAATTTCCAAATGTATGTTTTAAGTAAAACTGAAAAAAAATGGCAATACGTACAATATGATTTCATGTGTGCAAAAACACTGAAAATTCATAGTTATGGGAAAAAAAACATACACATGAACTTTTTTTGAAAACATACACATGAACTTTTGATTCTAATGCAGCTAAGAAGGACATAATGTCCTGGTACATGAGGCCTTATTCTATACACTTGTATAGTTTTGATTAGATATATGTTATAATATTGTAATAACTATCTATTAAATATATAAAATTTCCAAGTTTCACAAGGAGGATAAATTGCAGTGGTAGAGAAAGCAAGTACTCACTAGTCTGTTAAAATAATCCAGTCAAACTATTTGCAAAAGTCTAAATTATGGTAGAAGTGTGGGGATGAGGAAGACAAAAGAGATTTAAAAGTGTTTAAGGGTCAAATTTGAAAATTTGATGAGTGAACGGATCTAAAAAATGGAGGGATGTTTAAAAATGGTTAAAATATAAGCTGGAGTTTCTAGTTTGAATTTGTCACCTAATAGGCCATCAATATGATAGAGAACAGACAAATATGGGTGATGGGAATGTGAGGTTAAGGTAACAATTCTATTAAACTGGTCACCTTGTGTTTACCCACATATGCTTTCTTTAAAAAAATAAATAAATAACTGCATTCCTGACTGGCCTAAATCAATAGGATATGTAACATCACAAAGCAAACAACCTGTTATCTGCAGGAGAATGCAGGCTCCAAAATTCCAATAAACGCAGAGTATCATGAAGTGTGTGTGTGTGTGTGTGTGTGTGTGTAGGGAGTGACCCTTGCACAGACCAGATTCCAGAAGTCAGAGAGATAAGAATAATTGCCCCTAACCAAAAAATTTGTAAGAACAGGCTCCAACTAGAAATGGTCAGCATGAACCAAAGTGACTAGAGTTGTCATGTGCAGTGGAGACTTGAAAATCTGATGTCATCCTATTGTCAGTCAAAATTCAAGAGGTGGGCCTGGGCAGGACTCTCTGGAAACTTCTCCAAGGGTCCCAATAAAACTGGAAGGCAGGAAGAACATTCCATTCTTCTTCTGGCTGAGAGGGCCCATTTTCTTCCTTTTCCCTCTTTCTATCCTTCTAATCAACTCATGTCTGCTACTCTGAGAAATACATCTGAAATCTTTCTGATAGGATTACAAGAATCCTTCATCACTAATGCCTCAGCTTCATGGCAGGTTTGTGCCTTATAAGAAATAGATATTTTTTAAAAGGTGGGGGTGTAAGAAAGGCCTGGATAAATAGATATCATTTTGGATGTCTTTGTTTTGAAATGTTTATAATGTATAAGGTGAATCTTTTTCAACAAAAGATGGAAACAAGTGAAACATGACTACTACTCTATGCTCATTAAATTCAGGATTTCTCAGACGGTGTTACTTGTAGAGATGATATAAAATATTATTGAGTCAAGGTCACATCTTCCCCAGCCTTCTGCCTTTTGGTAATAATTATGGAACCATTTCACTTTTTGTCAATTTCCTCTATTTTGCTATCAGGGTATCACATGAGGATCTTTAGCAGTTGAGTAGTAAAATGTGCATGAGTCTAGGAAACACTAATCTAAACTTTTCTTCTTGTTTACGAGTGTGAGGAAACTGAAACAGAATTTTTAAGTAAGTGGCCTTTTATCCACCAAGTGACAATATCTGGACAAGGTAGAACTGACTTCTAAGGTAATTGTGATTCTGCAATCACAGAATTGTAGAGGCAAATTTTACTTCGATTTCAAATGGGTGAGACTTTGCTATTAAAATGTGCTTAATGAAGCAAATACAGATCTATTTAAAAAGTCAGAAACTATGAAGTATGTGTGTAACAGAATAACAAATCCCTCAAGACATTTCCATGATCAGAGAAATCAGTTCCCCAAATGTGGTGAATGTTGGTTTTGAGAGGATGGAATATATGGTCTGCATCTCAATGCATGAGCCAGATTTGAATTGTTTTGCTTAGGAATGAGTAATATCAATCAGGCTCTTATCAGATTAAGAATAAGTAGCTTTAAGCACTTTTTTTTAACCAAGTTTCTATTCATCAAAACTCAAAACATTCTTTTTTTGTTAAGCATTTTTCCTTAATTATTAAACCCATGTGGATGTTAATGGAATCTTAATCCATGTGTTTCTCATTCACTTGCATTCAATTCATCAAGTGCTATTTTGTAAATGTCTTTGACATTAAAGAAGCATTCTGGGGTCTTTTTCTTAGAAACAGGAAGTGTGTTCTGCCAAAAAGTAAAGGAACTCTACCCTAAAGATTTAAATTCCATTTGAAATGCTGAGCTTAAAAAGAAGCCCAGAAGATAACTTGACAAAACACGTCCCCAAATCTTTCATTTCTTCAATTTTTTTTTTTTTAAATTACCTTGTGAACATTCAGCTGGGTTTATTTTCTCTTTGTTCCCAAATAGCTGACTGCCAAGTCACTTGGAGAGGGAGTTTTGTTTTGACTGAGGCTATGTTCCTATGCCTACCAATGTTTTGTGGTTGTTAGTAATACTGTCCTTAACATGGAGAAGAGGCTGCAGACATGGAAAGGAGAAACCGGGCTTCCTGATAGACCCTGCTGTAGTTTGGATCTTGACTGTCCTTCAAAGGACTGTGTATTCAAGGATGGTTTCCAACCTATGATGCTGTTGGGAGATGGGGCTTAGTGGAAGGAAGTCAGATCATGAAGGGTGGGCCCTTAAAGGGAAGGTTGGAGCCCCTGCCCATTCTTCTTCCTCCAGCCTCCACAAGGTGAATAGCTTTGCTCCACCCTGTTTCCACCATGATGTTCTGCCTTGCCATGACCCCAAAACAATGGATCCAACTGATTGTGGACTGAAATCATGAGCCAAAATAAACCTTTCCTTGTTCTAAGTTTATTATCTTAGGGATTTAGTCACAGGGTCAGAAAGTTGACAGAACCCTGTTCTCTTGCAACAGGAGGAGCAAAGGGAAAGGCCTTCCTCTACCTCGCTTATTCACTGGGATAAACTAACAAGACAGATTAATTGGAGAAAAGACACACAAATTTATTACATGCATAGAGGTAATCTTATAGAGTGATGACCCACTAGCCCAACATAATTTAGAGGCTTATACAGAAAGCAGCAGAATGGTAGACAATTCTTAGGGGAATAGTGAATGATTTTTAGGGGATTTCAATGGGCCTGAAGAAACATGCAATGGCCTGGGGCAAAGTCTCCTGGGACTGTGCAACACACAATGGATTGCAAATGATCCTCTTTGGAGTATAGAATCAGACAAAATAAGGGACAATGGTATGTAACAAATGTTGGTCCAGGTGTGTTGACAGACTTTAATCTTTCTTCCTGACAACATGAATTTATTTAATGAGAACACAGGAAGGGACCAGAGATTTTCTTCCTTGGTGGGTCTAAACTGTAAGCAGACAAGGAGATTTTAGGGGGAAAAAAAAAAAAAACTCTTCTAGTATCAACTGCCCTTTACCTTCTCTTTATTTAAAATAATCAACACACCAGATTGCCATACTTTGAGCAAGAATCCCAGGGATGCTTAATCATCATCAGAGAATTGCATTTCTCTCTTCTGGACTGGATAATCAGCTACAAGCAAGGAGGTAACTATGAGTCATATTAGTGTAATTTGCTGTTATTCTCTGGAAATGGAATCTGGGCATCTCTTTTTTCTAATTATTTGTATTTATTTTTTATTCTCCAGAGTGATTACAATGTGCAGCCAAGTGTAAGAATTAGACCATTTATACTGAAGGTCAAATTTCAGACCCCACCCTAAAACTACTAAATAGAAATCAGTTATTAAGATCCCCAGGTGATTCATGTGCACATTCAAATTTGAGAAGCTGTTTTAAAAGTGCAGTTACATGATTACCATCACAATAAATACTGGCTTAACTGTGCGAGATGCCGGGGTTTTTATTTTTTATTTTTATTTTTTTAACTCTCTAGGGTTTTTTTTTTTTTTTTCGTTTTCCTATTCCCCAGGGGTGCAGAGAAGTTTGAGAATGACTGCTCTAGGCTACTTTGTGGAACCTGAGGTTCATTGACTTTAAGAAATTAACTGTCAGAATGGGATAATAACCTATTTATGACCTAATAGGATAGAAAATGATGGTCAATTATTTCATCTTGTCTATTTCTAGGTTGAGTGGATCATCACCCACATTAAATGACTGCTCTAGAAAGTGTTCTCAATCTATCACCCCTCCTCCCCAAGAAGAAAACTTCATCATGTTGCTTGAAAATCTTCCATTAGGATTTCATTGATTTTCCTTCTAGACTTTCTTTACCAAAATGCAAATCTTTCTATGAAGGTAAATATCCTCATCACTGCAGTATATGTAAGGATGCTCAATTGCTTTCCTTTGATTCTTTGGAGTAATTACTCTGCACCTGTGAAACTAAGTAAACCTACATTGGAATGAATTACCAGGTTTGAGAAGAGGAAGTAACGGCAACCTCTCGGAGCATTCAAAGAGCTGGGATCTTTGAGGAGTGAGACCCTTCCAAACAGTAGGATTGAGAATTAGCTAGGTAGCTCTGTAAGGTCCCACATAAGGGATGCCTGTGGAATAATGGTGAGCGAAGGGCTGACCTGAACAGGTGGGAATTTGGAAATTAAAAAGATAAAAATGAATCTGGCAGATCTTGGAATGGAGTCTGAACTGCACAAGCAATTTTAATTTTAAATATATAAATAAAAGGAATAGTGATATTTCAAACCAAGACTGTGAAGAGACAGAAAGAGAAAAGGTGGATAAAAAAATAAAGAGCAAAACGATCAAATTCAGAAAGCATGAGTAGAGAATCAAAAAGAAATAAAATAAAACCAACGTTGACTGAAAGAAACATATGTATGTTTATTAAAAAAATGTGTGAGGAGAAATATTTAGCTTTTACTTATTTTTTTTCCAAATTGCCCTCTACATCTAATAAATCACCGGATTCCTTTGAACTCCTTCCCTACAGACTTTCAAATTTCTAATGGGCTAGCCCACTTCCACCTCCATATCCCTTGCAGGCTGTTCTCACCACTCCGTTCTTCACAGAGCAGCCAGAATGACATATTTGAAAAATATAACCACTTACAAGTCATCAGTGAAACCATCTGAGTCTTCCACAGCCATTAAGATTTGGATCTTGCCTATTTCTCCAGATCCATGGTGGCTCTCCATCCATTCCTGGAGTGTTCTACCACAGGAGGCAGGCTGCTCGTTCTGTCTACATCTTCATTGTAACTACCCATTTTATTGCCTATTTTATCCCCCCTACCCTCTTTCAAGGCTCAATAATATCAAGATCTTATATGAATGGGCTAGTAACACAGGATTAATGACATATTTTGATACTCCTGGACTCTGAAATTCCAGGCAAGTTGAACCATCTCAGTTTCCTCATATCAAAACTAGACTAAGAGGAACGAGTATCAGCAGCAAACTGATTCACATGGTATTGGTATTTTGAGTCATTGTGAATATTAACTGGGATTTCTTGGAGAGCACGGCCCTAGGACACTTTGATTTTGACTTCTAGTCTCTAGAACTGGAAAAGTATACATTTCTGTTGTTTAAAGTTCATGGCAATTCATTATGGAACTCCAGGAAAATAGATGCTTAGAGCAGAGTCTAGGCAATTGCTAACCCATTGCTGTGCCTGGATTGATATCTCCATCTTAGCAGATAGGTCAAGTAGTTATCAATGATATTGATGATGAAGATGTAAAAGTTATGGCTGAGGTTTATAAAGATAGTTTGTCCATTTTGTCTTTGAGATCACATTCTCCACCTGTAGATATTATTCTGGTCTTTCTAGAACAAACTGAATACAATTTAGTTCAAGTAATGTTGATATTGCCTGGTGAAATTTAGCACTTCCTTTTCTGTATTCTCTCAATATCACTCTCAGAACTTTGTTTTATACATATCATCCTGCCTTCATTATTTGTATTTGCAAAATCACCTTTAAATATGTGAACTCAATTTTATTCATTTTAGCATCTTTTGGGAATAATAGAATACCTGAATCATCATACTGATTGTCAGTATCTGATTTATATTTAGTAAACAAAACAGTTGTACCTTTTTTCATTCTTCATTATCCCTCACTGACATGTTTTTCTTTTTCATTTGCAATCTAAATATGAAACTACAGACTAAAGAAGACACTTGTGCTTGATCAATAGTAGATAAAACTCATCAGATACAAATTCAGTCTGCCTAAACCTAGCTTGTCTCAATGAAGTGGACAGGGACTTACATTTATTTAATTTCACTTCCTGTATAAGCTCATTCTTGTTTACTGGGTCTTTGTTTTAATATCTTTAGTTAAAATCAGAAATTGTTTTTTTCATAGTCACTCCTGAATTTTATGCTTACTCATTAATAGGCAGTTTTACCCTACTGATCAACCTATTAATAGGGTTATGCCATAGAGCTGAGTTAAGATCTGTAGAGAATTTCCAACTGTTTATTTTTCTAGCTCCTGACAAATGCAGAGATGGGATTCTAATGCCTATTGGGTTCTATTTTCCATTTTACATAGAAAATGGAACTACAATTTGGAAACGGGACTCTGTTTGAGGTGGCAACTGGCAGCTGTGTAATTATCATTGCTCTTCTTTATTAACTGCTCGCCTTTGCCTTCTGTGTTGCTTTGTTGATAGAGGTAACCTCAATCTTGTTGCTATGGTGATAGTAACAGTAGCTTAGGAGATCTTGTTTGTGGTAAACAAATTCAGGCATATGCTCAAAGCCTGGTGGAGCAGCTTCTCAGCTTCCTTTACACTACTATCCCTGCATAAAATCAAAGAACCCCCAAATGAAAAACCCACCACCTGGGTTTGATTCAGAAAAAGGGACACAGTCCTGAGATTATTGTCTCTTATGTGTGTGGGGCTCGCCAAATACACAAGTCTATGTTCTTGAGGCAAAGTCTTCTCTGCTGGAAGGGCTTCTCTGTGCAGCATTGTCAGAGGAACTGTGTAGGGAAGAAAGTTTCACCTCCAAAGGACACTAGCCTCATCAGCAAGGCTGGGGAGACACGTTAACAGGATGACAGATATTACTTCTGTTTTTCTTACCAAATCCTCTCTGCTGGGGAAGCCTGAATTTTATATGTTGATGAAATAATTTCTTTCAAAATATGATTTTGTAAGCACTGAAGTCAGGTACCTTCCACCCCATATATTAAATCTTTGAGTTCTATGAAAGCATGTCATCATTTGAAGAAGTTCAGTCTTCATAGGGTTAGATGGAATCTAGGGGTCAGATTCATTTCTAGAGGGTGGTGAGGTTGAACTTGTTTCAGTGACCCAAGACACTCTGTCTCTCTGTCTTTCCACCTCCTTTTTCAAATGCTTTTTTTTTTTTTACAACCGAACAACTGGTGCCTATAAGATTTATTCCCTAACACTTTGTCTTTAAGATAAGATGTGTTGGCTCACTTCTTAATGAAAATTAGAAAAGCTTTTTATGATATTTTCAGTTACTAATACCCAACAAAGCGCCGGAACTAGAGATCATGTTCTAACAAAGAGAGGAAGAAAGTGGATTATCTATGTTATGGTTTGCATATAAGGTATTCCCAAAAATCTTACGTGGGAAAAAAATCAGGAAAGTTCACAGGTGAAATGATGAGATGATGAATGTTATAACCTAATCAGTGGATTAAGCCTTTAGATGGATTAATTGATTTGAATGGATTAATGGATTAATGGAAACAGTATTCAGATCAGGAGTGACTTGAGGAAGTAGGTCACTGTAGGCATGCCCTTGGGGATTATATTATCCCTGGCTCTTTGCACTCAAGCTGTCTGTTTCTTGGCTATCTGGAATGAGAAGCCCTGCTCCATGGTGCCTTTCCATCATGATGTTCCACTTCACCTCAGACCCAATGAGTGGAGTCAGCAGTAATCACTCAATTCTCTGAAACGTATGTCACAATAAACTCTTCCTTCTCTCAGTTGTAGTTCTTGGATGTATGGGTCACTGTGATGCAAAGTTAATTAGAACAACATAGTAGCACATGGGAAGTATCTCAGTAGAGACCAGAAGAGTCACAAAACTAAAGTACTAAGGGTTTTTGAACATTGTATTAGTTCCTGAGAATTCACAGAATCCTGATGCACTTGCACAGATTTTCATTACTCTTCAGATAATTTTGCTAAACCCTGGATATTGGATTCTAATGTCCTTAGATGCCTTGTCCTACAGAAAGGCTGAGTCTTAACACCAGCAAGATAGGAAGTCAATTTCACTTATTCAAGTTCAATTAAACTTCTTGCTAAATATTTTCTTGTGTTTTAAAATTTTATTTGGATATTTGTCTCATATGACTACACTGAAAATATAGTGCCACAGTATTTGTTGTAGCCCATTAATTCTTGTCTTCTAGTAACTAAACTGAGTATGGTGGGGTGAACAGTTCAAGCCACTGTTAAAGTGATGTCTCTAAGCACATTAATTAACATATCATAGGTTGGAGTAAGGTATTTGATGGTTTATAGCCAAAACATATATATATATATATATATATGTGTGTGTGTGTGTGTGTGTGTGTGTGTGTGTGTGTGGGAGGGGTATCAGTGCTAGGGATTTAATCCAGGGGAGTTTTATCACTGGGCTACATCCTCAGCCATTTTTCTTTTTCTTTTTTGAGAAAGGATCTCACTAAGTTGCTCAGGTTGTTCTTGAACTTGCAATCCTCCTACCTCTTTCTCTGAGTCACTGGTATTATAGATGTGTGTCACCACACTTGGTTAGATTTTTAATTTGAAACAGAATTTTCTCTTTAGCAAGACCAAAAATGTTCATGGCATAAAACTAGATAAGAAAGATAACTCTACTATGGTTCTTAGCAGAGCTGCTCACTCTCAGATTGGCTCCTTTTTAGACATAGTGTTTATGCTATGTCCAGTTATTTTCTACTTCCATTTCTGAAAACTTCATCCAACACATTCACCATCTTAACTGTTGGTTGCCCAAATCTTCCTATTTCCCTATAAAGTACCATTTATTCTCTCTTTCTCTCTTTCTTTTTCTCTCTCCCCCCAACACACACACACACACACAGGCATGCACACACACACACACACACACACACACACACACTCACACTCACACACACATACACATTCTTTAGTCCTGTCTCAAATTGTTCCTTGATTTCTTTCCTGGATTCTGATAGAGAGATTTCCTTTCTTTCTTTATTGCTACAACATTGCATTTACCAGTTCATCATTAGGATTCCTCGTTATGAATTGTTGTTTGGAAATTGCATCACATTGGTGGGTGACTGAAAAATCTTGGCAATTACCATCTCATTTTCCAATTCACTACTACCAATTAACATATAGGTATGATTGTGCATGGACCTAATGGAGGAAGTGGAATGTAAATGGGTAACAGAGATCCAGGAGGTAAATTTGAATTCATGTCTATCTCACTAGAGAACTCATGCTTTTATTTATTATACCAAAAAAATCCTTTAGCAAAGGTATTTGTTTCTTACACCAAACTTCTGAGCATGAAACCTGTTTTCACACTTTTTTTGCTAACCCAGTCTCAGAATATTTGAAGTTTTCTTCAAAGATTCATGTACCTCTCCTTTAGGTCCTGGAGCCAAAATCTGGCCATAAACAAAGCATCCCCCAAGACTTTCTCTTTTGCCCCCATCATGAGCCTCTAGCTCTGCTGAGGGCATCTCAGTCATGAAATAGACTTCCCAATGGATCTTCCCATCCTAAATTCCAAGCACCAAAGGAAGCGCTCAGTATTTCTTTGCACCAGGGAAATTTGTATTCAAATTTAAAAATCACTGTAGGATTGCTGCTCTGTCTTCATTTGAGTTGCTTGCGTGGCTATTATATTTAGGCCTATCCTGAGAAATGCTGTCAAGGTGGGGCAAGAATGAAGAGCACAGATCTCGAGAGTCTGTGTTATAAAAATCTGATTGTGCAGGGTTGAGTTCTGCTAATTATAAGCTTTTGCTCACTTGATAGTCCTCCATGTTTTCACATTTTGAAGAAGAAGTTTAGGAAGATTGAGGGACGGATAGGTGGAACATAGGATGATGAGACCCAAAAGCTCTTCTGTATGACATTATGATGATGGATAGGAGACATATATTTGTTGAAATCCAAAAATCCTTATAACACAAAATTTCAGGGCTAATATAAACTGTCAACTTTAATTAATAACAACTTATTGATATCTGTTCATCAGTATGACCCATATGCCACACTGATGCAAGATGTTAATAATAGGGAAAACTGTAAGAGTAGATGAGGAATATGTAGTTCTGTATGTTTTACTCCATTTTCCCATAGAGCTAAAATGTTCTAAATAATAGAGTCTATTTTAATCAATTTAAAAAGAGAGCAAAGTAAATGTGTGTACTCAATTTCTGGCAAGAGGAAACAGAAACTGAAGAGTCTCAGTGATTGAATGAAGATGTTAGGCTTGTCCATGTCCCCTTAGTTACATTTCTGGTATCTGTGGAAGTGCTTGGATTATGCCCATCCATACATACCAGCCATCTGGGCTATGAAGAAAATTGTGTTAAGAGTCTGATAAAGGTAAAAAAGATTGGACATCCCTTCCTCCCACAAAAGAAAACAATTTGCCTATGCTTCAATTCTTACAAACTGCACAGATGTGCTAGAATTTAGCTGCCTCCCTGGGGTGCAGTAAAGTGTTGTTCTGAAGTGTTTCAAGACTTGAGCATCCCAGGGCCTGGCACTGGGGTGAGACTCAAGGGAAGAAATAAAGCACAAATTGAAAAACTGTATTACTTGGGAAATTGTAGTTTAAAACATGTGACAGGACATCTCTCCCTGCTACTAAGATTTCTTCCCTATTGCTTTCAGACAAGGTCTTCATGATATCAGAAGCACACTATCCCTTTATTTTTCTCTATACCTTAATTCACTTTTCCAGTTCAGTGGAAGAGGAAGATTATAGGAAGATCACAGGTGTATTCTTTGACAAGAGTTTTTGCATGTCCTAATTTCCAGTGCTGTAAGTGTTGGGCTCAGCACCAGCATCACTATCCACATACTTCCCAAGACTACACATCCTTTGGAGCCCACCTCAAGTTTGCTCCAGTTGATTTTCATTTCTTCTCTCAATTCTTCATAGATCACTTCAGTCCAGCAATGCAGAAATCAGAACTTGACATCATTTTGCTAAATTGTTATATTTTCAATTTACAATCTTGCCTGATTTAAAAGAAGTTATCTATATACACATCTGTACCTATATCTACATCCATATGTCTATCTAATACTGACGATAGAGAACTTTCTCCAGTTAAATTTGTTGACTCTCCACTCCTGTCCATCCTCAACTCTTGTCTCTATGCATTATTTGAAAAAAACACATTCATTTGTTACAATGCAATATATGTTGGGGATTTGAAAGAAAGGAAAAACTCAGAAGCCCTTCCTTTGCCCTATTTTTCTTCTTACTCAGTCCCTGAAACCAGAAATTTTCATCATTACCTTGGGTTTAGTGGGTAGAAGTCATCCTAGTGGATATTTACTGAGATAACTTTCATAGGCAATGAACATTTTTAGTCAATAAACAGACTCTATTATGTTATGCTATGATTTTAGGACAACTGGTGTCTCATTTAAATAAAGAACTTTAGAGTAGACTTCTCCTTTGGATAATGAAGTAGGACAGGAGAACAAAGATGTGGGACAAACAACACAGGCACAGTAATGTCAAATCACTTTAGAGCATTAACCATGGTGTTTGGCCCACAGAAAGAACACGTCTTGAGAAAGAAATAAAAATATGCACCTCAGCCTCCCTGCTGAGTACTTCAGTACTCTATGGGTAAATTGTTTAAGCTCCCTCCATCTCAATATTTACATCTGTAAATGAGGTTTGTTTCTGTCTCTCATGTGCCTATAAAGGTCACATAAGATGCCCAAGAAAGTGCTGCAAACTGCAATATGTAGGCATGGCTTTGTTAGTGATATACCAAAGCACAGCATGACAGAATTTCTGCCTTGGGAAGGTGAGAAGCAGGGTAGGATGGGGAAGTAACTTCCAGAACAATAGGAAGGAGCAGCCAATCACACAGTTTCCATGCTCCTGTCTTTGGAAATTAACCCTTTTTGAAAACAGAATTCAAAATGTCTAAACCAAACCTTCGTAATCTCTTTATTTGCTAGATAATGAAACTGAGCCACAAGGAAGATAAGTGCAAGCCTACATTTCAGAACATGAAAGCCTGTCATTCATACTGCTGGCCGCAATTGTGAAATTTTCAAATTATTGGGCCTGAAGTTGGGGATTTTTTTTTCTTTGTAGATCACCTTAAACATTGTTCTAATCCTTATTTGGAAAATTTTAAGATCATCTAGCAAAGACCTGCCAATTTATGTCTTTTATTTTTATTATTGATCTAACTGCTTGGCCTAATCTGGACACGGAATATACCAACAACATATGTCGGTCACCCATTCACATTGCACTTTGCATTTATGAAGTTTTTGCTTCTCCCATCCATGTACTACAGTGGAATTTTCTGCAAAGGAGAAGAAGGGATTGCTATCCTCAAAAGGACTTTCCTTATGAACTCTTCTCAATCACTTTCATTCCTGAAGATCTAATTTGTGTGTGTTTGTGTGAAGTTCTATAACAAAGCCATGCTAAAATCAAGGGTTGGGTTTTCGGTCATAGAACTGACAAATAGTCAATTGCTCAGCATTTATTGAGGCCTTACACTGTGTAATGTAAAATGTCCAAGAGGAAGCAGAAGACCCTGCCCTATTCAGACAGGCAAGCTCTATGTTGCAGCAAAGAAAAATGGGGGCGGAGGGGTGGGTTATGATGAGAAGCAACTCAATTCTAGAAATGGCATGTGCAATTCAGAGAGAGATAACTGTACTGAATTTGAGAGCTCAGGAGGAATTGTGTGCAGATGATCACATTGAAAATTCTCTGAAGCATGTCAGGGTTGACATGAGCATAGTGGAGGAGAGGAGAATGTCACAGGTGTGAAATCAAAGAGAGGAGGGCTGGGCTGGGTGACTCCTGTAACAAGGGCAATGAGGAGCTCCTGCTGGTTGGCATAGGCTTGTTCCAGGGAGAAGAAGAAAGATGAGGCAGCAAAACACCTGAGAAAGACCATGGAATGTTTCTTCTCCCCCTACCACTTCCACCACTGGGGATTGAACCCTGTGGATGCTCTACCACTGAGTTGTAGGACCAAACCTTTTAATTTTCTTTCTTTTTTTTTTCTTTTTTGAGACCGTGCCTCTTTCCCTAAGATGTGAACACTGGACAAGTAAAGAGAGGATGGGTTTCAGAGGTAGAGCATAGAGTTAGAGAAAACTGAGTTTGACTCTGGGCATACAGAGTCCTACCTGCAGGATTTGGGCACAATGCCTGATTTCTCTGAGCCACAATTTCCCCCAATGCAAAAGTCTATTAATAAAATGCCATAGATTTCTTATGGAAAATTAGTTATAATTTAGAGTAGATGCTGAAAAAAAACTTCTCTTGATTTTTGATATTAGTTATTATTATTATTGCTGTTTGACTTGGGATAGCATTCATGTTATTGGATAATTGTGTTTCTTCTTAATTTATAGCAACTTCCAAATAAGAATACTCCTTAAAAAAACACAGTTTTTTTTTTATTCAACTTATTCTTATCACTCTACTAATTCTTGGAGCCAACAATTTTTCTCTAATTATGGTATCATGGGCTCTGAATTTCAATTGATCTCTAATCATTACTTCTTTTTTTAATTTATTTTTTATTGTTGGTCGTTCAAAACATTACATAGTTCTTAATACATCATATTTCACAGTTTGATTCAAGTGGGTTATGAACTCCCAATTTTACCCTGTATACAGATTGCTGTATCACATCAGTTACCCTTCCATTGATTAACATATTGCCTTTCTAGTGTCTGATGTATTCTGCTGTCTGTCCTATTCTCTACTATCCCCCCTCCCCTCCCCTCCCATCCCCTCCCCTTTTCTCTCTCTACCCCTTCTACTGTAAATCATTTCTCAGGGTTATACAAAATCACATATAAGAGGAAAGGAGGGGTAAGACAAGATAATACAAGTGGAAGAAATAATCATTACTTCTTAAGAGTTTGAGAGTTACAAACTTTTGCCATGATTTGACCTTGAAGCATTTTTAAAAATTAAAACGTGTAGGATAAAACAGTAAAATGAAAACTAGAAAGAAAGACATATAAATAATTTTGTTTTTATTCTTAATTTAAACAGTTAACTCATTGGGTAGATAAAATCAGAAACTTTAAGAGAGTTTCCCCTTCAACAGAAATATTCTCATTGACCTCCTATGGTGCCTGAAATTCCACCATATGTTCTCCTCCTTCAGGAGCCATGGACCCAGCAGGAGCATATTGATACAATGATGGTTTTCACAGCATTGTATTCCCTGAGAGGGGCAAGACATTAACCAGTGAACACACAAAAAGAATGCATATCATCTCATCTCATATCGGTCACCCAATCTACTACTCTAACAGTATGGAGACCCTTCAAACATGACCAGTAAATAAGTAAGAATAACAGTAAATACTTCTAAATACTTACTACATGCCAGGCTTGGAAAATTCTCATGACAATTTTGGAAGTGGATGTTATCATTGCGCTCATTTCAGAGTTGAGGAAACTGAAGGACAATGAGATGTTAAAATAATGATGCTCAATGAAACATGAGAGCCAGAATATTTGAGATCATTTAAAACAGAAAATGTTCTAGAAGATAGGTGAAGAGGCTATAAAATCTGAAGGGCTTGTAGGAATATGCTATCTGAAATTTTAGTAACACAAAGATTTTATGTCAATCATCATAGGAGAATATGTTCTCCAGAGATGACCAAAGTAATAGCTCCTATTCCATACTTCTTTCTACAATGTGATGTTGCTGCTCCTTCAAAGTCCGTTTTTATACCTTCTTGGAACTGGGTGAGAAGGGGTCAGTAACAATGCAGGCCAATAAACTGTGGTGGAAGTGACTCTGGGAATCCAATGTTAGTCCAACATAGAGAAGTCCTATATAGGTGTTCCTATAAATAGCCTCAGCTCCCAGCTAACAGTCAACCACAACTTACAGCCATGTAAAGTCAGCTGTCTTGGACATCTAGACCATTCCATCTTTCTGATGCTTCCAGCTCCAACAGTTGTCTGATTACAACCCCACTACTGGGCCTGAGTCTACTCAGTCAACCCTAAGAACCACAGAGATACTAATAAATAATTATTTTAATATACTAAGTTTTGGGCGGCTTGTTTTACAGAAATAGATACACAGAATGATAATGCCATTGAGCAAGATAGAACATAATGCTACTCAAATTGTCCCTAATCTCTAAGAACTAAGCAGAAATAATTCTGGGGTGTTAATTCACTGGCATATGACGTTTATCAGGCTGCACTAGAAACACCTTCCCCTTGTTGGGGTTCTGGACCTTCTCTTTAGTGAGAACTACCATGTTCATTCTCTTTAGAAAAGGACTGAACTCCCTCCTAGGGTTTTAGCATTGGTCTTTTGAATCAAAGCACTACAGATTAAGGCTGGAGATATTCAAGGATTGCCTTTTTTGAATCCACCTGATCCATCATGAAGACCCATCAAGAAATGAGGTGAGAAACAGAACATTTGAAACAACCATGGGGTCAAGAATTCCTTTTCCAACTTTCATTTTTCCAAGATTGGTGACCATTTTTCATGAAAAGGATCAAAATTAATCAGCATTGACCAAAATAACACCTCTGAGTTAATAAATTATCCAAATAGGAAATTCCCTATTTACATCTTCATCTCCTCAATTTCTTTTCAAGTCTTCTGAAGATTGTATCATAAAAAATTTACACTGGAAATATTTGAAATATAGTGGTCAGTTGCTACTGAAATTTGGTCTCTTGTTATTTTCCATGAAGTTTGGCTGCTTTTACTCTCTTCCCATTTTCCGCAACACTTGTTATCTGTATTTTCATCTCCCAGCTAGCTGCCTTTGAGCCTGTCTGATAATTTCACTCATGCAGTTCAATTTTTGTATGTATTTGATCTTTTCTTTCTTTGATTAAGAGTTAGTGGCAATGCAGTTATTATCATGAACACATTAGCACAATGACTAAACTGAGGCCAATAGCAAATGTGTTTTATTCTTCCAGTTTTAAAATTTATAGATATTCTTTTGGAGAAAATCATACCATAAGTCTAACACTGCCCTTCTTATTAGAATAAAGGCAAAAATGTGGCCAATAAGAAAGGATAATGAAGTTTTTTCTGGAACTCATCTATTAATGGAATTCAAAGTGTCCCTGATGATGAGATCCTAAGGTAGCTAAATATAGCACATCATTTAGGTAGGTAAGTGCTTTTAGAAATTTTCTACTTGAGCATATTCTCTTTCAAAATTCTTCCATGGATGGGCCCAGGGAGTTAGAAATCCTTGAGTGGAGTCTTATTTATGTGTGGCTATTCAGAGTGGATGGAGGTCATTGATGATCGAGACATGGAGGGGTGGCTATGGTGACAATCAAGGGTAGAATGAATATAGTTTAGGAGGGCAGCAGATTCCAGATGGACCCTTTACTAGTACACAAGACAGGCTTAGGGAGAGTGGGGTAAGTGGGTGCAGTTTTTCATCAGCATAATGTATAGCTCCCTGCAGTCTCATTGCTGTGGCAAAACTGTGAACCTGTACTTGTGAACACAAAGAGATCTTCCTTTTCCTTAAAAGCGTATTCTTGAGCAAAGGGACTGTTTTCTTACAAACAACTTTTCTGCATCCAATAAAATAAAACATCTGCTTATACAACTGAAAAGCACAAGGGATGTTTCTGTATTAGTTATATTTGAGTTTTAAAATTTCTTCATGTGACCTGCTTTTCTTCATAAATATGTTGCTCCAAAAAACAAAATAAGGTTCAAAAGGAGGAGGTAAATTTTATAAAATTTATCCAGATTAGTATCTCTAAGACTAAGTCTAGAAATTAAACTTCCCGCTTTCCCATTGCATATTTAGATTGAATTTCATCTTGTTCATCTGTGTGTATATGTGTTTAGAGAGCATGTGTATAGTTATGCCATCACCATAATGATTTGTTTCAATCATAAATTTACTTATTTTCCATAGTCACATGTTCAACAAATATTCTAGAGTATTTACTATGTTCATAACCAGGTAAGAAAAACAAATGATAAAAACAGAGAAAAGCATGGAACTTTTGCTATTGTAGCACAAGGGAGAGGGGTTGCCTCATCCTCCTGAAGGGAGGACTAAAAACTAACTAAATAAATAAATAGGAAAAATAGAGTGCTATTGGGCTTGGTATGACAAGGGACAGCCCCAACAGTGGGGTGAAGAGAACATCTCCTATAAGGGAGAGAACCCTAGTTCTGCTTTGAAAACTTGAATAAACTCCTGAAGTCTCCATGTGTTACTTTCCAAATCTGATGATAAAATTGTTCTTATTAAGTTGTTCAACAGATGAACAGATAGTCCACATCAAGTGCTTGGAGAAGTGCATAATGAGTGTACACACACTAGCTGTTTTTTTTTCTTATGTTGACATCATTTATAGAAGTCATGTTTCAAACTTTTGTAATCACTTGAAAATATTTGTCAAGTTCCTCTGTACCTACACTGTTCCAGTTATTTTATTTTAATTTGTTATATATGACAACAGAATGCATTATAATTCATATTACACATATAGAGCACAATTTATCATATCTTTGGTTGTACAAAAGTAGAGTCACCAGTGAAATGGGATGTCATCATTACCCTAAGTACATGTATGAAGACATGAAGGGTGCGACTCTACTTTGTGTACACTAGCTGTTTTAATGGATGAAGTTAAGATTTGACTGGGAAAGAAGCAAGGAATAAAGTTGAAAGTTATTCAGGAATAGAGCATTAACTTTTCCCATTGTATATGGACTATAGTATGAAGTGTGGATTATATTTGTATCTGAAAGAATACCATGAGATGATTTTTTTAAAACAGAATGCTGGCTTAATTAAATTCCCATCTATAAAAAAAAGATTTCTTGGTGGCTATATGTAGTTAGGAAAAACAATTATGAGATTCTTGTAGTAATGCAAATCAGATAAGTAATCACACTACAGATAAGAAGAGTAAAGAAGGGATGTGAATGGAAAGAAAAGATTATAAAGACATAACCTGGATAAGTTGGGGATGTTAATTTTGATAACAAATTATCTAAATACAATTGGTGTGTTTTCCTTTGCACAATTAGGTGGACAGTAATGGTATTCATTGAAATAGGAAATTGAGGATAAAAGCAAGTTGAAAATAACTGATGTTTTCAGATATGATGACCTTGAAGTACTTATTAGCTCTTAAAGTGGGTGGCTATCAAGAAAAATCAAAGGTTGCATTTTATTCAACATGCATCTGGAAATATAAAATTACTCATCCTGAATTTAAGTATATTTAAACCATAGAAAGTTTGAGATAATAATAATGAAACTAAAATTTACAGACTGCATACACTTTGGGACATAATTCAATCACTTTACATGGAGAATCCTCTATATTACACAAACACCTGAGACAGGTCTTATTTGGTTCCCATTCCATAAACAGGACAATTTTTTCTTTGAAATCTTAATTAGCTTGCCAAAGTTATGGTGCTAACATTACTCTTAGGTTGTTGTCAATAACAGATCCTTCAACATACTATTGGGCCAGGTACTCATTTGACTCATCTCAAATGAGTCTCCAGGTACTCAATCCCTTCTAATTTAGAAAATATAGTAGCTAGAAAATATAGTAGCATTTTTTCTCCCTGGAAAGAGACAATTATTAAGAACTAGGTAGAAGTGGAGAATACCTAAGAATATAAGACTGGCAGCTTCTAGTACAAGGAAACCATTAGAAAATTTCTGAAGTAACTGAACATTAAATGGAGAAGTTGGAGGAAATGAATCCAAGAAGCATACTAACTAGAATAGGTCAGAGCAGAGTTATCCATCATTAACATTGCAACAATCCATTCATTAGATAGATATATGTATAACTGTAGACAGAGTACATTGAGAAATTACTATTCCTAGCATTACTTAAGGTACACAATGCAGGCAATTCGGTTGAAGTATATAAAAATCTGGAGAGTAGTTTGAATCAGGGACATATGAAAGCATCAGTTTAGTGAAACCCCTCACTTTAATAATAGACTACTAATAAACTAAGCATAAGGAAAGGTTATTATTTCCCTACCACAGGTTTGTTCAAAGGACAAGGAATTTACCTTCTGATATCTGTAATAGTGAGCTCCCCTTTTGCTCCACACATGACTTGGTCTCCTTCTTATAGTTCTGTAATTGTCAGTTTTGCTGAATTCTAGGCACATCTGTTTGCTACAGAAGGCTCTTCAACCACCTTCTCTCCAAAATTCCATCCTTCATGTCTGCCCTTTCTAGTTTATTAATACCTAAAATTTCACTATTAGAAAATTATTGTTTTGCCTTAACTTTAACAGGGCATTTTTGCCTCTATTATACAAAAGTTTCTAGTATTAGACAACAGAAATCTTGCCAACTATTTACATCTCAGGTTATAGATAAAGGATACAAAAAAGCAAATTGTGCACATATTTCTACTTCCTTATTTGCTTACTGTACAGGTTATTCAGAGAATAAGCCAAAAATTGTTCAAGAGCCTCCTCAGTAGAGCTTTCTCTGAGCAAATTCTTATCAGGCAAATGAAACAATTTTTTAAGGGGTACTTTACAGCTTTTTTTTTCCCCTGTGGTAATAATGTAAGTTAAAAATCTTTGGCTTCAAACCATTCTCACTATTTCTGTGTCCAGCCAGTGTTCTTTTCTCCCTTGTCTTTACTGGTGATTGTCCCTAACTGAAAGTTCCTTGACTTTTTCTCTTTCATGTTTCCACTGTGCTTTTATTAAAGTGGACCACACATAAAGTTATATGTGTACAGCTCTGTGAATTTCCACTAAATGGCAACAATGGGCAATTCAGAGGGTGATTAGAATTTGAAGCTTATATACCATTTTAACAAAGTGAATAAATTGTGGCAATATGACTACATCAAGAAAAAAGGGGTGGGCTCCAGGAGTGGTAAGTTGTGAAAAGGTGACTGGGAAATGTATGATCCATAAAAATTGTTTAATAGAATGATTATGTAAGTAAATCACATTCTTCCTTATACAGGAGAAGGAAACATCTTTGTCAATGGAAGGGATGTCATCTTTACAAAGAGAAATTCATGCCTGCTTTTAGGAAGATTGGGTAAGACCAGAAAATTTATTCTGTGTTTTCTGTTTTTCAGTTGCCTTCAGCTAAAAGTCATCCTCTGCTAAACTGGCATACTCGGGGGATGGTACATTTGATTCCCTTCATCCTCTCTGAGTTTTTAGCACAACCTTCTCTGCACCTCCCTTATGAAAAATCACTACCTAGACTTCTATCACAATTGTTGCAACTTATTTTGAAACTTATTCAATGAAAACATACAGAGTACATGATTTTGTACCTGAATTTTTCTTTCAAGATAAATTTTATTATGTTTAAGATGTTCATCCATGTTAATGGATGTAGTAGACCATCCATTCCCACTGCTTTATTGTAGTTTGTTTTGTAAGAGTACAAAAAATCTATTAAGTCTGCATTTAATAGATATTAGGTGGATCCCAGTATTTGAACAATATGAATTATGCTACTAAGAAGATTATTACATGCTATCTGGTAAGTGACTATATATTTTGTTGAGTGTGTATCCAAGAGTGGAATTGTTGGATCACGGGGTATAGATATGTTATGGTATAGATATTAAGTGTCCCTCAAAGACACATGTGTCCTCATTGCAGCAATGTTCAGAGGTAGGGCTTTTAGGAAATGATTGGCTCATAAAAGTGCTAATCTCATCAGAGAATTAATCCATGTGATAAATTAATGATATAAAATGACTATTGGGTGGTGATGAAAACTACAGGAAGTAAGACCTAGTTGGAGGAAGTAAGCCACTGGTGGTGTGCCCTGGATGGATATTTCTTGTCTCCTGCCCCCATCCCTCTTTGTTTCTGTGCTTCCCAACTGCCAGGAACTGAGTGGCTTTCCTCTACACACCCTTTCACTATGATGTTCTGCCTCACCTCAGGCCCAAAGCAATGGGGCCGGTTGACCATAAAGTTAAGCTTCTGAAACCATAAGCCAAAATAAATCTTCCCCCGAGTATTTTTCCTAAGTATTTGTCACAACAACAAAAATCTGATTGACACAGGGTATAAATAATTTTAGCAGATTTTGTCACATAAATGTAATATATAAGAGTTCTTAATGTACTCAAAAATGCTTGATATTTTTATAAATGTATCCATTCTGTAAGTGTATAGTGGTACTATTATCTCTCTTTTGATTTGAATTCTCTGTATCAATAATGATGATCATCAACTTTTCATAATTATTGGCTATCTTAACATCCTTTTTGGTAAAGATATACCCTTTGGCCCACTTTCTTGTCAGACTGTCTTTGGTTTTCAGAGTTCTCTATATATTATGATTATGATTATTTTGTACATATGCATATTATAAATTTTTACTCTCTTAATGACATGTTGATTTAATTTTAATTTTAAAATAGTCCTATTTATCATTTTTCTTTATGCTTCGTGTGTTTTATGCCCTATCTGTAGAATCTTTAATTATATCTGAGATCATAATTTTCAAAAATCTTTGTTTATTGCTCTTTAAAACTTTTATCTTTTTTTCCTAATAACAGCTGTACTGAGATGTAATTCTCATCAATGCAATCCACATATTTAATAGCTTAAGTCACAAGCCTTTTTTATACTTCAGAGTCTAATACATTAGATGTTTGCATATTCACAGACATAGGCAATTTTAGAATTTTTTTATCACCTCAAAAGAAAACAACAACAACAATATTTATTTCAGTCTTCACTCTCCTAACTCATTATACCTTCAAGCCCTTGTAACCAATTTCTGTTTCTGTATATTTGCTTAATCTGGACAATAAAAAAATGGAATAAAATAATATGCATAATTTTTTTACTGATTTCTTTTACCTGAGTCCTGGGCAGGAGGTGCAACTCTTGGTGTTCCCAACAGACCAGCTCTGATCACTCGGTCAAAAAAACAAACAGAAAAGGTAATGGTGAAGTAGGAAAGCAATTTGTTCATTATAGCCATACTGGAAAGGACCAAGGGAACCAAGTATCTTTAACCCTTTCTTCTGGGAGGTGACAAGAGCTTTGGGAATGAATAAGAGAAGGAACAAAAACAGAATGCAAGAAACATGCAGAGTCAAGCAGTCTGGGTGAAGCTATTTTCTGTTGACCAACATTTCAGGATGGCCACACAGTCCTTTTAGTGATATGAAAGTTGCAGCTAGTTGCAGCTAGTTTTCACTCTTATTACAGGATGTTTATCAATCATACCTGTGATCCTGGAATCGAAGGTATCTGCAAGGGAGAAGGCAAGAAGAGTAAATCCTACAGGTGAGGTTGAATTACTTAGTACCTTCAGGTTTAGAGCAATGACTGGAGACTTTTAGGTGCCACTCTTATGGTATGGAGTAGGACATTATAAAAATTTGTGGCAGATAATGTGTTGATTGTTATGTTCCTGTAAATCTTGAAAATATCTTTGTTGCTCTTATCTTGATGCTTTCAGCCTTGAAAGGTGGAGAATTACTTAAAAATTGTGGAAAGTGAACACTTTCTAAATGATTAACATACAGACATGTAGATTTGAGCAAGAATCTAACTTAAAGTGCAAAGAAACAAAGGAAACAGAAGGAAAATAAAGATGCAAATGGCAGACTTTTATCTTATGTTTAGCTAGCTACTGGACATCTGTAACCTCAAATGAAAAGTCAGTGTTTTCTAGCTAAAGCATCCTCAAAATACATGTTACACTTCCACTTAGCATCAGGATCTCAAGGCTTATGTATATCTTACAGTAGGCACCAATATTTCATTCCATTTTATTATCAGTAATATGCAGTTTTATAAATATATCACATATTTTTAACCATTCAATATTTGGTGGATATTTAGAAGTCTTTTTTTTAGTTATAAATGGCAAAATTCCCTCATTTTATTTAATTTATTTATGTTTTATGTGGTACTGAGGATCAAACCCAGTGCCTCACAGATGCCAGACAAGCATTCTACCACTGAGCCACAACCCAGCCCTGGAAATCTTTGCTTTATATCATAATTAACATCCTGTCATAATTAACATCCATGTGGTTTTGAATTAGTTATGTGATATAAGCTAGAAATTCAGCATTCATTTCTTTCCTTGTGGATATTTAATTGCCACAGTTCTCTATTTATTGAAAATACCCCACATTGCAACAGGGTATTTAATTATACCACAGGTTGTCAAACACATGTGAGTTTATCTCCTCTCTTGCATTTATCTCCTATCTTGCATTTCTATATAGGGATATCTTTGTACCTAGTCCAAAAAGTTTTAATCAGAATGGGGAGGGGTTAATTACACTCTGATACATTGAATTCTTCATTTTAAAATTTCTCTTCAAGATTGCCTAACTATTCATGCCTCTTTGAATTTCCATGTAAGTTTTTTGGATATGATTGCCAATTTCACTTTAAAGTGACTCAGATTGTATTGGAATTACAATGAATATATAAATCACTTTGTAGATAAGTATCTTTATATTTAATCTTCCATTCCATAAAATCCACAATGCATATTTATTTTTATTTAGATTTTCTTAGGGTTTTCAATAATGATTTATATTTTTCTTTGATGAAAATTTGCACATCGTTAAAGAGTTAGTCAATCTTTCAATGTACTTTAAATTATACGAATGTCTTTTTATTGTTATTTCTTTTCAGTTGGGGCACATCTGAATTTGTCATGAATTGTGACTTGTCTTTGTAAATTTCTGTTCCTTATATACTTGGTAATGAATCAATTTAGGAAATGAATAAATAGATGAATGAATGCCTAATGTTCATGAACACGTAAATCCTTACCCAACCCATATCTGGCTATAAACTGACTCAATTCCTTTGTCAGTGCTACCAAATATCATAGTACCTTTGGATATTTTCCGTTTCCAAATATTGTTTAGTGGTCTACCAAACCAAGTACAGTGTTCTTTTAAGTTAGTCTTATTTATTCTCATAACCCATTAGACATAATCCTCTACTGAGACAAATTCAACAGGGATTTGTTGATTGTCTCAAAAATTAAATGAGAGACCAAAAATAAAAAGAAATTAGTGACATTGATACAGATTTTTTTTGCATGAATACGTTCTCTCTCTCCCTCTATTCTTCATTCTATTATTTTGCTTCCCAGATAAACAATGCACCTTAGAAGACTAGTCCTCCTTCTTACATAAACCCCTTAGCAGGGACCCAAGCTCCAAATCGATCCTACCATCTTGTTAACATCATTTCCTGCTGAGGGGCAGCAAGTTATGGTAGGAAAATAGCTTTGATGGTGAGCAGAGCATTTTCCATGCAAGGCACTTACTACCTGGTAGCTCAGTTTCCTTATCTGAAAAATAAAAACATTTACGAAATACACTGAATTAATTTGAGCTCCTTCGTGTTACTATTAAAAATATCGCAAGATATTTTAAAACTAATCTAATGTTTACCTTGTCCTTCTTAAGTCATATTAAACACTTGCTGACACAAGAGTCAGACACTATAAATATAAAGCATAAAATTATATTTTATAATCTATATTTTATAGGTAACCTTTAATTCTGTCTTTGTGTATCATCTCTCAAACATATGAGAAAGTTAAACTCAAATATTTTTCATTCCCCTCTCCCCCCAAAAAATTATATACAACCTGATAATAACCCAGAGTCTTCTAAAAAAACACAATTTCTGTTTACCAAGATTTTTTTACATACTTTTTTTTATTTGGACTGTCAATAAGTTGCCAGATTTAATAAATAAAAATGCAAAATGCCTTGTCAATTTCACGTTTCAGGTAAAAAAAAATTACACCATAACAAATTTACTTATAATAAAAAAGTTCCTTATGTGATATTTGAGGCATTGTTAAAAATTATTCATGACATTCAAACTTAACAGAGCATCTCTTATTTTATTGACAACCCTAACTGATCCTTTGGAAAATCTTTATGGAGAATCTCTCACCTTTCTTTGAGCAGATCATTCTGGGAGTTGATTCCTGAAATTGAACAGGAATCTTAAAAGCAATCAAAAGGGAAATATCACACCCCCAAACCACCCCACCCTCTAAGTTGCCAACAGTCTGCTTCTGAACTCAGGCACTTTATCTTACCTCTGGGTTACTATGCCTCAGCTGCTAACCTCAGCCCATCATTATACCAGGACACTTGATCCAACACCTCCTCTTAACTAAGAATTTACTCTCACTTGTATTCTTTGTCCTGCATTGTCAGTTTGTCAGTTCTTACTTTGCTTCTAGATTATTTACATCATAAAAAAATACAAAGTCCTCCTGATCTCATGCTTTCTTCCTTTACTTTTCAGTTACAAAAAAGTAACTATCCAAGTAGCAACTCTAATAGAAGCCTCTGTTCTCTCTCCAGCTACCTCCAGTAAGGATCATCTCTACTATTAAATTGGCATTTCTTTACTAACTGGAACAAAGTCAGACTTTGTCAATGGAGATCGTGGGTGGGACAGCATAGAACACAAAGTCTTCTTCCTGGATCTAACATGCTTTTTCTATACAGCCTGATAATTTCAGATAGCTAGAGACACCCATTATGTCACTTCTGTAAAAGACTGTACTTTCTGAAGTGACATTATTTATTTAAAAAGAAAAACTCAAAGAAGTAAATAGAATAAAAATGTAAAAACCTACCTAATATCCTAATATACAAATGATTTTAATATTTGGGTTAAATAAACATTATCAAAAAACTTGAAGCATCTATAAAATGTGAGGATAAAATATAGGATATTTTATGCTATTTTATAACATGGTAATATTTTTACTTGTTCTTTCACAAAATAAACTAACTGGATAACTAATTTTGACATTTTTTTCAGCAAAAATTATACAGTTAGTTTCATGATTTTCTTAAGTGATTCAAAAATTGGAAATTTTAGACAACATGGCAAATTGATCCAAATTGATCCAAATTTCGTCAGTCACACCATGGACATTCACTGAGCAGCTACCTAGTCTGATTTCCTATCATACAGTTCATCTTCTTAAAACATAGGATTATCTAACATCATGTTCTTATAAGTTTCTCTTATAATTAAAGAAAAAAGAAATTTATGAAAGACAGGAATATTGGGAAGACTATAGTCCATGAAGTGCCTGTTTTTTTGTTTGATTTTGGGGGGTGGGTAACAAGGGATTGAACTCAGGAGCAGTCACTGAGCCACATTCCAAGTCCTATTTTATATTTTATTTAGAGACAGGGTTTCACTGAGTTGCTTAAGACCTCTCTTTTGCTGAGGCTGGCTTTGAACTTGCAATCCTGCTGTTTCAGCCTCCAGAGTCGCTGGGATTACAGGCTTGTGCCACTGAGCCCAGCAAGAGCCTGTTTTTATAAAGTTCTGTTGGCACCCAGGCACTCCCATTAGTTTTCCTACTGTGTGATACTGCTTTTGCACTAAAATATCACAGTTGAGGAGTTGCTATAGATGGTGTCTAGTCCACAAACCTAACATGTTTACTATGTGACTCTTATACAAGTGATTTGTTGGTCTAAGGTAAAAACTTGATGATTCTTACAAAACGACTTGAAACAAGTTTCAGTCAGTCAATTTGTTTATGTATTTCCATCACTAAACATGTACCAACTCAGATATAAGCATTCTTAGTTATAAAATCAAGGAATAAGATACATGGTCATGGGCTAGGGATGTGGCTCAATGATAAATCCCTTGCCTAGCATGTGTGAGGCCCTGGGTTTGATTCTCAGCACCCCATATACATAAATAAAATAAAGATCTATTGACAACTAAAAAAATATTAGAAGAAAAATTTTTTTTAAAAAACCACATAATTTTACTTATCTGAATTTTCAAAAGATTCTCAAAAGATTTATGTTAAAGTCTGGAATATAGAACATTCTCAAAAAATTTATATTAAAGCCAGGAATACAGAACGTTCCCCCAAATAAAATGATATGGGAATATGTAGTTGAAGCTTCAGTGCAAAGATGCATACTTTTAAAACTCTTATAATTCGTATATGACACTGTATGTCTCCCATAATTCCTTGCACACTTCTCATCAAAGTTAGTTGTCTGATTGATTGAGACCATCTTAAAGCATATTTAGGTGACTCCTTCAATTCTACTTCCTCAAAGGACACACATTCTTCCACTAAGTAAGGTGTCTTCTCATTTTTGATTTTGGAAGACATCCCTAAACTAGTTTCTTAAACTAGTGGGCTCTTGATAAATGACATACACACTAAATTGTGTCAAACCAAGATGTTCCTACAGTGCAATGAATTTTGCTAACTCTGAACAATGGATAAATGACTCATCTGGACTGTTTAAATGACCTGTTTGCTGTTATCTGCACACAGTAATTTACTGGAGGAAATTGGATTTTGCTGGCCTATACTTCCTGCTTTGTTCATTTGGTGCTTCTTTTCTCTTCTATTCTTACTCGTAAATGAGTCAATCTTACTTTAACAGAATGCTTTTAAGGTCTAATACTTCATGAGGAACTTTTTTAAAAAGGACACTCATGAAATTAAAATGAATAACTTGCTTTTGAGACTATTCCATAAAAATGAAGATGGATAAAATATTAAGAAAGCATATCTAGAAATATTCTACAACTCAGAAGAGTTGCCTCATACAGTATCACTCTTAATTGATTTAATTTCATCCAAGTACATTCAATAAAGTGAAATGCATTGGTGTGAGCACTGAAAGTATTTATATTTCAGGTGAACAAAACATTTATAGCTGTGAGAAGCTGGAACAGATATTTATGTTAACTTGTTGCCTGTTTTTGCTAAAGATGTGAACAAAAGTGGCTCTTCCAATCAAACTCTGACATTGAATTTAATGAAGCAATCGATCAGCCAACCAGGAAGTATCTGCAGAGCATGTGTTTAGTGCTCAATATTGTCCTGCAACTCAAATATTCAGGGCACTGTAATCACTTTAATTTTTAAAGAAATTACAATTAATTTTAGAAACAGCTTTAATGAGATAGAAAATAGTGAAATATTGAAGAACATAAAAGTAAGTAAAATAAAATGTTGTGTCTAATATATTTTTTGATCTTCCAAGATTGTAGACCAACACTCAATACATGTGAAAAGTTAAATAATTTGTAAATTAAGTCTTTGATGAATAAAACATTTCTGGCTTATAATCTTTAAATGTAACTAAATTCAGAGAACCTGTGGATTTATTTTTGAAATAATTTAGGAAATTGTTAATGAGATTATGGAATTTCAGCTTACAGTTTCAGGATGGGAAAATTTAGATAAGCAAAATATTGAGGGAGGCAAGTGTAGGAAAGACATAAGCAAAAACTTGGAAATAGAAATTGATATAGTATATGAGAGAAAATGGACCTGATGTTTATGTTTATCAGTAGGAAAGTTGAAGTTAGATTTTTCTGGACATTTGAAAACCCTTGAAAAAAGGGTTGACATAATGAGTAGCAATGAGTTTTTCTAAGTTTTTAAAGAGATGGAATAGTTTTGAAAGGGGTATTTTGTTTACAATGAGAATTATCTCAATCAAGCATCACTTTATAATAGGCTTTGTCAATCTGGGCCATGGTTTATATAGCTTGATAACTGACTAGCATGTACTTGGATTTCTCTTTGGGAATTATAATTCAGTGGCAGCTGTTAACTCTCCTATTAAGCTTGAATATATTCATATTAGACCTGTGCAAATCATATTCATTAAACCTGCTATTATAACCTTCTGTGACCCTCTTCCTCCCATTTTTTTCTCTTAAAGCCCAAAGCAACATTGATAATTGTAATAAAGTCCAGCCTTTCATATCTAGGTTTTCTGTAATTCCAACCTCTTCATTGTGCATTGCAAGCCCAAAGAAGAATTCATAGAGATGGTTATCTTGTCCACACATGATAAAATACGTACCAATCTGATAGCCATTCTTTGATACAAATAAAATGCTATTTGTTGTTTTCTTCTATTAAAAACATAATCATCTTCATAACTTCTTTTCAGGATTTTTGAAATTTGAAATTGTTGCATTAAAGCACTTTTATGTACTGCTCCTACTTCTAGCAAAAACAAAAAATAACAACAAAAACAAAGCTAACTATGTTAATTATGTAGTCTACAGATTTAAAAAATGCTGACAGTGATCTAAAATCCACCTGGAGGTGATTAGCAACAATGGCAAAGAATACAGTCAGAGGTAAGCTAGTGAAGTTGTAGGAGGAAGATGTTTAAGAACTAACTGAAGTTTTTAAAGATATAAGGCGGCAAAACTTCCTTGTTGAGATGCTATTCAGAGGGAGTGTCATATCTGTCAGAAGATCCAGCTGGGATTAAGGGTAGGTAAAATGTAGACAAGAATTAGACTACTAAAAGTGGAAGGTAAGGAGTAGAGACAACAAATTCCAATCCATTTAATCAAGAACTGCACCACAGCATTTTTTTTTTTAAAGAGAGAGAGAGAATTTTTTTAAATATTTATTTATTTTTTTTAGTTTTTGGCGGACACAACATCTTTGTTTGTATGTGGTGCTGAGGATTGAAACTGGGGCACACGCATGCCAGGGGAGCGCACTACCACTTGAGCCACATCCCCAGCCCACCACAGCATCTTTAGTAACTCGAGAAGCCTCAAGTCAATTCTTTTCCTTTTCTTTAAGCAGACAACCTGTATTTATTCCAGAAAATTGAAGTTAGCCTGTGTAATCTCCTCTTTCTCTCCCTCTCCCCCCCACCACCTCTCTCACACACAAGCACAAACACACAGAGGAATCATTTTCTTGACCATGAGAAATTTAGGTGCAACTCGTACAACTTTGTTCTTAAATTCACCCCTTATAGGTTTTCTGGTATTGTAACCATGAGTAAGTCCCTCTTCCATTTATGTGGTTCTCTTACTGTTTAGACTGCTTCAATACTGAAAATCATTTCAAGACCAGAGTGCCCTCCCGGTCCCTTCCTACTTCAGTGTTTTTCTGTTACACTTCCTGAAAGACTAACGTTTCCTTCCTCTAATTCCTCAGCTAGGGTTACCTTCTTACCTCTTAACCTTGAAATTTGATTTCAATTGCCATGCTCTAGAGAAATTCTGCTCACCAAAGCTGCCTACCTATATCTGATCACCCAATTAGGCAATCCCTTATTTGTTTGGAACTTTAGTTCATCTGAGACTACTGGCTATTTCATCTCAATATACTTAAATTCTATGACTCCTCATTTCCTCACACATTTTATTTTCTCTGTGAGTTCAATATTGGTCTCCTTTCTCAAATCCCCCATTAGGCCAAGTGTTCTTACCTGTGCTCTTCTCTATAAGCCTCTTTGTGTTCTTTAATGAGCATGTTAGAGGCAGGTATCGTGGATTCACAAACATTCACGACACATATCTGAGTAAGTTGATGGACATTGATAGAGTGAATGCACTTAGCTGACTAGTACTCAGGTAATGGAATACAATCTGAACAACAACCATGTCTCTGAAGCACCTGTCCAGAATACACCCAGCACTCACCCTAAGAATAACCACTACACTGACCTCTAACAATGCAGACTAGTTTTGCCTTCATATTGATGAGATCACTCATTATGTACTCTTTTGTGTCTGGTTCCTTCTGTTCAATGATATCTTTGTGAAATTTATCTGTACTTAAACACAAACCGGTATTTTGCTAGTTCTACCACAAATAATTTTTTCATTCTTCTGCTGATAAATATTGATGTTTTCAATTTTGGAAAAATACAAATTGCAATGCCATGAGCATTTTTATACCTATCTTTTAATGTTTATATATATATATATATATATATATATATATATATATATATATATATATATACACATACATACATACATATCTGCTGGATATATTCCCAAGAGTAAAGTTTATGAATGATAGAAAATGCATATGGTCAGTTTACATAAACACTAAGTGATTAAATGAATTTCCACTCCCAATAGCAATGGAAGTTACAGTTGTTTCACATCCTTCTAATATTTGGTAAGGTTTCTTTATTTTTCCATATATACCAAATTTTAGCCATTTGGTGTATATGAAGTGGTATGTCATTGAGGTTTTAAGTTACATTTCCCTAATGACCCAAGAAATCAAACACTATTTCTTTTTCAGCCTTTAGATAGTCTTTGTGAAGTGTTATTCAAGTCTTCTTATTTTTTTTTTTTACTTTTTAATTGAATTTCTTGTCATTTAATGGTTTCTAGAAGTCCCTTTTATAAAAGAAGTGGTATATGGGATATATAAATGTGTTTGTGTGTGTGTGTGTGTGTGTGTGTACACACACACACACACAAACACACACACACTCTCTCTCTCTCTACCTATAAGAAATATTCTGTCCCAAAATGTATTTATACTTTCCTAGTGATGTCTTTTGAAAAAACAGAAAATTTTAATGTGATTCAGCCCAATTTACCAGTCTTTGCTTTACAGAGAGAATTTTAGTGTCCTGTGTGCTGTTAATCAGTTGTCCTCCTTGCATCATTCTGATTCTGAAGTTAATGTTTCCAAAAATGTCACCATTAGACATTATGCCATTAGTTTTTACAGATTCTGTTTATCATGTGTATTCTTACTGTGCTAAGAGTATTTTATCACAATTGGGTGTTGTATATTTTCAAAAGCTGTCTATGCAATGTTAATATGATTGCATATTTTTTCTTAGTTTTTCTAACATATTCATTATATTAATTATTTTTAAAATTCAAAACAAACATTTTTATGAACTTGGGTATCAAAACATTGAAGATAGTAGAATGAAGAAGACATTATTACTGTATGTATATATATGTGACTATATGACCAGTGTGATCTGCAACATGTACACTCAGAAAAATGAGAAATTATATCCCATCTATGTATGATACATCAAAGTGCATAAATGCATTCTGCTATCATGTATAACTAATTAACACAAATAAAAAATTATCCTTTTATGTATTACTTTTTTATATAAAATGTATACTTATATCATTGATTTTTAACTTCTTTTATTATTCACTGAAGACTGTAAATTTTCTTCAGAGCTCTGTATTAATTTTTGAACGTGAATTTTACTATATGATTATTACTGATAATAGAATTATATGGAAAGTTATAAAGAACTCTAATAATATAGGAATAGTAGATACTATAGCAGCTACTACTTTGTAAGCGTGAAGCAGAGTACTCAGTGAAGAAATCCCGAAGTAGACCCTTTGTTCCCTGCATTGTGATGGAGACTTCATTAGCGAATATGCATCTTTGACCCATTGGGTAGTGTTACAGTAAGTAGCTAGACACAAAGGGGCAAGGGAAAATAGGGCTCACTCCATCTTGAGTGACTAAAGAAAAAAAATTTGACCAAAAAAAAAAAAAATCACCCATAAACTCATCATCTCTTTCATGCTTGATACTACCTTCTTAAAACTAAAAATAAACAGGTGATACCAGCCTAACAGTCTTTCTGCCTGCTAACAGGTAGTAGAAGGCAAGGTTTTAGATTGGTGGGATTCACTGGGAAGTCACCTTCTGGGGTGCCAGGAGAAGTTGCCTATAGGAAGTATGTGCCAAAACTACTTGCAGGAGTGATATTCCTGAAATGAACCATCTAGGGTGGTTGCAGAAGCTGTTAGTGTGGAGATTCCACATCATGAGATGAGCAAAGGGTGAAGGCTATTGGCATTCCATGAAGAACTCACTCCCCATCTCAGAAAATAATTAGACAAAGATGAAATCTCTAGTTCATGCAGTGTTCCTCCAGATTCTTTTACCAACAAAGTTTAATTCTGGTGTGATTAACAAAAAAGCAATGCTTACACAGTCCAGTGAGGCAAAGGTGGATTAGGAGCTGAAAGGCAACAAATCTGTGGCAGTTGTAAACTGTGTCCTAAAAATATTGTTATACTTGAGTTTTATTATCATAATTTATTCTCTAATTAATTTTATAATATTTCCATTGACCAGCAGATTTTTAGAAACATGTCTCTTAATTTCCAGACATTGATGGGATTTATGGTTGTTTACTTTTTTTGTAACTCTTGGCTTAATTTCATTATTCTGAAAGAACATACTTGAAATGATTTTAATCCCGTAAAAGTGGAGACTTGGTTGTGTAATATTATCAAATTAACTATTGCTGCATTTATATTGAAAGGTTTATTCTATCATTATTGGTCATAATATTATTTCTTTGTCAGTCTCCATAATTATTAATTATATTATCAATTTTTACCATATTCTTTGGATTTTTGTTGGATACTTTTCATAGACTTTCTGTTTGATAATTTTCATACTCTATTTGAGTCTATCAACAATATCAACATACATTTTTTTCCTAAAAGCATTTTTCTGTTTCCAAAAAAATTTTTTTTATGTTTGAAACACCATATTATAAATTATTTCCCATATGTTTCATTATCAGTATGACAAAGAGTTACTGTGAAGGGGATCAGAGGACACTGAAAGTGAGGAAAGAAACCATAAAAACTTTGGAAAAACAGGGAGAATGAAAACATATTACTCTCCTTCACTTCAAATTGTAAATGTTGAGCTCAGAGTCTGGCACACAGTCCAGGTCCCACTAACACTGTCCGTCCTCAATGGATATCAAAAAAAAAAAAAAAAAAAAAAACTTGCTGGCTTTCCTCTCATCTTTCCACTATCCACATCCCACTTTAGATCTAAGCTCAGCTTAGACATCATCATTAACAGGGAGGTCCATTTATGAATATTTGGTCAGACTGTGGTTTTGGCTGGGAGAGAACAGTGGGAGTTCCTACCGTATGAAACTAGAGTTTGAACTCATCTGACTTAGATTATGGATTCTAGCTCTGACTGCCACAAACTAAAAGTAAAAATGTTCAGAGATAATGGCTGTTGTACCTGGTTCGTATACAAAAAGAAAATAATTTTTGAAAAGACTGTTTAGATACAATATAAGACTATAAAATTCTGTGAATTCATTTTAATTATATTTAGCATGAAAGTAAAGTCTTCCGTTTCTGTGTGGATATTTCAATAGGATACTAAAGATGAGAGTAAATCTTGAAATGAGAGTAATGTGATAACTGACAGACACAAATAAGAAGCATGAATTCTCCTGAATTTGTCCTCATATGACTTAATTCAAACAGTACCAAGCAAATATGGTGACCAAAGTCTTTGTGTTTTTAAAATTATGTATCCATTTTGGAAAAGTCAGAAAGCAAGTTGGCATGAAGTTCAGGGGGACACTGCCATTAAAGAAATACATGTTTTTTATAGGTATAGATTCATAAACTTTATGAAATGCTTCTATGTGTGTGGATATTTTGAGTTTCTACCCAGTTTACCAGATCACGTTATTGTGATGTTCAAAGAACATTGCTCATAATGTCAGACAGGATTTTGAATACTGTCTTACATTTTTTTAGCCAGTTTCTCAGTCTTCATTAAGACAAATTAGTTACATGTTTATATTGTTATAGCCCCATCATCAAATAAGAATTATAATGAAATACCCATATTATTCCTATGGAACTCTTATATGAAAAGAAGCTGAGAGAAAGAGAGGAACAGAGAGAAAAAGACAGAAAGACAAGACTGGTAAACATGCCCTGGAATCTGCAAGTCACTACCCAAATGTGAGCCATCAGTGTTGTTGAATATTTTCTAAATTCAAGGCTCAGGAGGAGTTATCATTTTGCTCCATATGTTTTCATCTGGTTTAGTGGGTGGGGAGGGGGGTTGTCAGTGGCAAAGCAGAACCAAAAGTCTGTCTGAGGTTGGAGTGTCTCTGGAAGACAGCAAAATAGACTGATATATTGGGGGCCAATATCATCCTTAATTTCTGATTGTATTTCTTGAAAAGACTGAGGCTTATATGGATCAAGTTAACATGCTCTGTGGGAACAAATACAACCCTTGATCCATTGTAGACTCTCTGGAAGCCCTGTCCTATCTGAGAAGCAGTGCCTTGCTGAGACTATGATTTTCTTCTTAGTGGCAGCAAAATTTAAGAACTTCCAGAATTGGGGTAGAACATTGAGTAAATTTGATCAGCAACTATTTCATACAAAGCTAACAAATGCCAAAACTATGAATAGGTATAAACTTCTAACTAGAAAGCCTGCTGTTGATTCTGCATCCCTGATATAACTACAAATATTTAGTTATCTACAGCCTTGAACAGAATTTGAGATAGAAATTTGAATCATTGCTTGATATAGTTCCAACAACCATATCCAGAAATAAATATCAGGGAGAGTTGAATTGATGTCTTCACACACGCACACAGATTTACACATGGTTGGGTCATAGACAGAAAACTCACATTTCTTTAAACTTAAATATTTAGATATTGGTGGGCGTGGTTGTGCATCCTGTAATCCCAGTGGCCCAGTGGCTGAGGCAGGAGGATTTTGAGTTCAAAGAAACCCTCATCGACTTAGCAAGGTCCTAAGCAACTCAGTGAGGTCCTAAGCAACTCAGAGAAACCTTGTTTCTAACTAAAATACAAAAAAAGGGCTGGGGATGTGGCTCAGTGTTTAAGTGCCCCTGGGTTCAATCTACAGTACCAAACAAAAAATAAATAAATATTTACATATATCTTGGACAATTTTATCATCCCATCATCAGTTTTTTATTATTTTTTTCTATCTGAAAACAATGTTCTTCTAACTGAGAGATCTGGGTTTCTACAGTGATGCAATTACAAAGACTGAAAGAACATGTTGAAAAATCTGTGATTTTTTGGGCTGGGGTGTAGCTCAGTGGTAGAGCACTTGCCTCACATATGTGAGGCACTGGGTTCAATCCTCATCACCACGTAAAGATAAAAAAATAAAGCTATTATGTCCATTTACAACTAAAAAAAATATTTTTAAAAAAACTTGATATTTCTTTCTCTGCCCTCCACCTGTCTGTTTAGCTTGGAAACACAAATAAGAACTGTGGTCCAGAATCCAAAGGAAGACTATGGTCACTATCATTCCTTTGTATTTTGCATAGAGTATGTTCTTTCTGTGGTTGGATAATTGGGGAATCAGATTTAGGGGTAAAAATTATACCTGTGTTAAGGCTTGCCTCCCACATTCACTGTCTCTTTACTTTCACGGTCATTTAAAAGACATTTGTAGAGTTTGACAAAGCATTGATGACTCCCAGTAAGAATAATGTGCACATTCAAATGGAGCTGGCTTTCCAATAAATCTGCATCCCTGCAGCCCTGCCTGAGCACTTTCTGGATTTGCTGCAGAACACTGCCATCAGGTGTGGAGTGCGAGAGCTAGTTTCCAGAGGTGGTTTCCTTGCAGATATGGGGTGTCCCTGTGTACTCCCTGGAAACTTGACTTCCAGATAAGTTTTCCTTTTCTGAAACTTTGTGACAAGTTGCAGCAGATTCCGGATTCCAAATGTGTTTTGATATATTTTTTTAAATCTTACATTGATATAGCCCTTTTAACCTTTATAACAAAGAAAAAATATGTCAAACAGTAGGAAAGACTCATAGCATATGACTGTTCTCTTTGTTTAGGCTTTGAAGCAGGAAATGGATAGACACAAGTAGCCACCCACTGCCTTTCACGAGAGCCCCAAATTATTCTGCCCAACTGTGTATTATAAAGAAACATTATACTGTCTGTTTTCTCAGCTAACCTTGAATTAATTTAAAAAATAAATGAATAAGCACTCAAATGCAACTTTCCTTTGCCATTTTAAAGGAAGTAATCTATGTATAGCAATGAACCCACAGTATCTTCCAAATGTGCAGAATAGATTGCCTGGAATAGAGTAAACACTCAAAAACCATATATTGAAGGAATGTAAAATTAAGTAATAAATTCAGCCTGTCATTCAAAATGCAACAAAGTACTTCCCTAGCACATCAACTTTCCAACTATACTTGTACTATTCTCACTAAATAAAGCTCATATTTCAATCAATATTAAAAGATTAGCAAAACTACTATAGTTTTATTTCACTGATTTTTTTAAATGACACCTTTATTGACAATATTGTACAGCCCTAATTTTATGATCAAATATGCACTGGGAATACACTTTGAACATGACTCATTCTCCCATGCCCAATTCAAATTTCTTAATACTGAATCTAAATAAATCCTCATCTCTAATCACCTCCAGAGCAAAGTCTCAATCTCACCTCTGAAAAAAATTCTCATCTTTATAAAGGTCAATGAATGCATCTCCTAAAATTGAAAAGCTATTTGATACAGAGTTTATGTTCCATATTTTAATTGATCCAAACCAAAGCATTTCCTATTGACTATGCAGGAGAAGCAAGGACGTTTTGTGACCCTAGACATGAAAGGCCTCATGCAATTTGCCCAGGATA
Source organism: Urocitellus parryii (assembly GCF_045843805.1). Classification (NCBI taxonomy): domain Eukaryota; kingdom Metazoa; phylum Chordata; class Mammalia; order Rodentia; family Sciuridae; genus Urocitellus; species Urocitellus parryii. The sequence goes on from NC_135543.1 coordinate 29,136,704, forward strand.
CTTTACCTTTCTTTTAGTCATCCAAAACTTGTAAGTTTTACCAATTTTGGCAAGATATCCCAGATTCCCTGAGATCATTCTGCAACAGATCTTCTGAACCAGGATTAAAAACTCTTACTCATTATGTTATATCCACATATCCATTCATTCTTATATATCACTTTTCAAAAGTCTTCGAGATACCAACAGGCAGGTCATTTGCAAACACATTCCACTGCACTGAGCCCTATAACAGCATTTTCATTTTAAAATGTTGCTATATCATTTCACACCTACCTAGATGCTCTCATTTTCTACTAATTTATTTCCCACCAAGTTTCTTAATAAAATTAAGATGTCTAGGCATTTAACTAAGTGCAGGGCAAGTTGTTTATGATGGCCTGCCTATGGGCCCTCCTATGTCTAGAGTCCTTATAGCAGGATTAGCTGACTTTTGCTCTCCTCCTGGGTTATGCACGCAGTTTTGTCACTCAGCAGCTGGTCTGGGTTGCGGCACAGCTGTTTTAAAGGCATCTCAGTCCACAGCCCTGCCGGTGCACTACTTACTGATTAAGTGGCTCTTGAGCTCTGTGGGCCAAGGATTGCTGCTCTATTGTACTCTGTCGGATCTCTAGCAGTCATCTAAGGAAAAATGCTAGCAGCAAAGGTCTCCATGAATAGGATGAGGGTGGAAGGGTTGGGGAATGACAAGTCTAATCATTTGGGTGATGTCTTAGAAATGTTATTAATTATAGACATTCCTCACATTGATTTTTGATGTAAGTATGCGTGCGTGATTTTTGTGTATATGTGTATGCATGCATGGTTTAATTAGTACAGTGTTTTATAATATGCTAGTAAAATTGATCCCACTAGTAGGATTGATCTCTATAATTAACATCTATCCTGCAGAATTTATGTGATTTGGGGCATGGGATCCAAACTTTACAATAGCTATTGCTTTGGATTACCCTTAGGTAGGTGCCTATGGTCACAAACTACAAAGTCACTTCCAGCATTGAAGGAGCAAACTTTCAAATAATACCTCTCTACCTCCTACCTGCTGCTTGATAATGACTGGTATTTCCAGAATTAATGAGAAATACTTATAATGTCGACAAAACTTTAACGTCATTCCTCCTCTGCCTCAAAACTTTCTTTCCTGAATGTATAAAAGACCAAGAAAACACTAGGTTCAAGGAGAGACAGAGTTTTTTGATAAATGGAAACCAAATTTAGTATTACATTAGAGGTCCCAGATCCTACCTGAGGCTAGTGGACTACTAATATCCAGTGAAAGTAGAACAAGATCCTGTGGATTCCAGTAGCATCCATAAGATATTGGTTGGCAGGAGCAGAGACTGCTCACTTCCTCCTTTGTTCTCCCACAGGATGGCAATCCTGAACTATAGCCCAGTAACCCTCTGCCTTTTCACCCAATCCTGATCTCTATTCCTTTAAACTGCTGGTCAGGATTCTTCAACCTGATAGTTCATCCAATAATCACAACTCTGTAACCTAATTGAGGAAATATCTGCTGGTGTGCCTTGCAGGTTAATGTAGTTAATTTGGCTAATGGTGTCAATTAAGATCCCATCCATGGCCAATATGTGTCCTGAGCATCGCACAAAAGCCTAGTTTTTCCTCATGATGATGACTTCAGTTCAGGTGCCACTGATACAAGTTACTTTAAACTTAACTCATTTTTTTTTTCAAATTACTCACATTTATAGTCAATTCTCTCTTTTGGTTCCAATATCCGTTGGTATGTAGTACAGATAATAAATACAGTTTTCTGATTGTGCTGAGTGATTTTATAATTGCTTTTCTTTTAAGAGTTTCCTAAGTTATGCCAATACCGTCAATGATACTATTCTAGTTCTTACAGTCCTTCTCTGTTTTTTCATCCATTCCCCACTCGCCCTGCAACCCAACATGGCTAGAATTGCAAAATCTTAGTAAAAACCCAAATGACTAACAAAGCTGAAAATGCTAATGATTAGCATTTGGTTTGTTTGGATCACATATTTTGATCATCTGATTACCCATTTCAGAGGGGCCACATGGTTCATTTCATCATCTTGACAACATCAGCCTTTAAAATGACTCATCTTGGAATGTTGACTTTCATGGCACTGAACAATCATAATCACTATTCTGGATTTGAGAAAGATGTGAGCTCGCATTCTTTTATCACTTATGTCAAGTCTATGCTAACAAAACCAAATAGGAAATTTGAGACAATCCAATAGTTTTGTGTTGTAGGCAAGGGTACAGTTGGGGATCAGGAGGTGTGCATATTAATTTTAACTTCCTTTATCTTTCCAAAGTATCTCCAAGAATTTTACAATTATGACCCAATTGCTATTATGTGCAACTGGAGAAACTGAGCCCAGAGAAAATAAGGGAGTTCCCTAAATGTATGCAGTTGGTTAGGACTCCAACTCCAGCAAGATGGTTCTGATTGTACCATTCCACCTCCAACACCTCAATCAGCAGGCCACAGGAATGGCAATACTTTCAAGTTTTTACAGTAGTATCCTTCTCTTTCAAACCCCATGGATGATTTAGTTTTTGCTTTAATCTCTCTGGGCAGGGGTGAAAAAGAGAGTTGGACTAGTTTCTTTTCTTCCAAAATGATTTCCTAAAATCTTGACATCTGCCAAAAGTTTGGACTCAGAGGGGACCTTTAAAAAGCTCTAAACTTTAATTTCAAATATTTCTTTGAAACTTAGCTGTGACATGATTCCTCAGGAGTCCTAGCCACCTGCCAAGTTTGAAGTGTTTTTATTCAGCTGTTTTTAACTTACTGCAGAGAGGTCTTAATTTTAATAAGATAGAAAATTGTATTTTTCCATTGGCCTATAACTCTAAAACAATGAAATGTGTGCTGTATGAAAAAAATAAAGAAAAATACAAAAACAAAGCAACATAAATATCATTGACTAATTCAACAAATAAATTTAGCATTTGTAAAAATGAGGTAGGAATGTCAAACATAAGAAAAAGACCACCATCCCTCAGCCAATCAAAATGATTTACTGTTTGCTAATAATATATCTAAGAAGTATTTGGTGATATTTAGGAAAAAAATGTAGGAACATTTTGCCCATGCCTTAGGAAGATACTGCCTGCTAATTAATGCAATTATGTGCTTGAGTGAAAGGTTTAAACGAAAAAAGGAAAAGAAAATATCTAAGTAGCTGTACCATTTAAAGACTGCTTCATATATAGCCATTATTTTTGTATGCAAGGAGATAAGGAGAAAATAAAATACTCATTAATGTATTTTCTTGTTGTTTATAAAGTGGCCTTTAAAATTGGAATCAGTATTTGTGAACCTATGCACCTTATTTGGCTGTAAAAAGACACACTTAATAAACATTTTTTTTCTCTTCTTTGTCAGTTTCTTTTTCATTTTTCTGACAGAATAACCCACTACAGCCTTTACAATAAACACACTGTGAACAAGAGCAAAATTATGTAGCTTTTAGTGAGGACTGTAGTTGAAATCACAAGCTATCTAGGTGTTAAGACCTATTTAAACAACTAGCAAAAACAAAAGTGTTTTGCTTTCTTGTAGCATCAATCAACACACTTAAGCTTTCAGGTACATGAAGACACAGTCTTATTGTTAGGTCAATGGCTAATTCCATTTTATCGTTTTGTTGTTGTTGTTTTAATTAATTATACATGACAGTAGAATGCATTTCAATTGATTGTACACAAATGGAGCACAATTTTCCATTTCTATGGTTGTACATAATGCAGAGTTGCACCATGTGTGCAATCATACATATACCTAGGATAATGATGTTTATCTCATTCCATCATGTCTCCTGCCCCATGCTTCTCTCCTCCCCTCCCTGGCTTTTCCTGAAGTTCCCCCATTCTCCACAGGTACCGCCCTCCCCCATCTTTACTGGAACAGTCTCTTGTCCTCAAAATAAGACTAAAAAGCCACTGAGGTAATCCCCAGCCCCTTTTATTTTTAACTTTATAACAGGTTCTCGTTAACTTGTTTAGGACCTCGCTAAATTGCTGTGGCTGACTTTGAACTTTTGATCCTCCTGCTTTAGCCTCCTGAGCTGCTGGGATTACAGGTATGCACCATCACTCCAGGCATGAGTTACCTTTCTTGAGCATCCTCAGAAAAATTGTTTCTGTCCCACATCTGACTCAACAGATTAGACTGTTGTCATATGACACTCCTTCCTGGCTTATCACAAATAAGTGCTGCAAATCATAGTTCTTTAGAACGGGGGGAGACATTTATTTTGCAATAATGCAATGATTTTTGCCTCTATTATTCAAGATGATTGATGTAAATGCAATCACTCTGTCTCTTAGATATTAGTGAAATAAAGTGACAGTTGTTGGCTCTGCAATAAGAGACCATCTGTACCAGGATGCTTGGAGGAACTGAAAGGTTGGCATTTTCACAGCATGAGATAAAAGTTATCAATTATTCAGTTAGTTTATGAAGGATATGTCTAAACCAGGAAATTCAGGTCTAATATTTTACTTCAAATTGTGATTTATCAAAATTGTTGCCAGATTAGAAAAGATCAATTTTTAAAATATTGAAGAATTATGTATGGTCATGAGTTCTTGGGTGTTTCTATTTCTAGGTGTGCTTTGCCCCAGAGAATAACCATTAGTCCCCTTACAACTCTACATCTAATTGTTATGGCATGCTTTTAGGTTGAAGTTAAAGGCTACCTGCTCTGGAGCAACTTGAGTACAACTGGGACAATCTATAATCCTCTTACTGTCTCATCCTCTTAGTATTCAGAGGCACAAGTAATGGACTTGTATATTCTTTGTGCCAAGCATGACACTAGGTGATGAGAATGCAAAAATAATCTTAAATTAAAAATTCATGTCAAAATGACTATAGAACTGACATTTTGTTTCTCCTTGAATTCCTCCATGAGTCCAACAACAGAAACTCTTGCCAATGTCCCCATCTTCTCTGAGCAGGATTAGAGCTAGGGGGGGACATGCAGTTCATCCTTCACTTGCTATACTCAGGAGGAAGTCACTAATCCAAATAGGAGGCTGCTATTCTGTCCCTTTTGACCAGAGCCACTCAAGGAATCTAAAAGCAGTTCACAGCTAACATGACCTGCACACTCTTCCAGTATCTCTCTTCCTGCCCTTCCTTTGCTTTGCCTCTTTGCCCTGGAAGCAGGTTTCATGCCTGCCTTTTTGGAGAGTTGGTGAGTTGACTTGTAAAGCAAACTTCTAACAGTAAAAGGTTAAGATTAGAGAACAATTTAGGCAAAGAGAAGATATATTCTCCAGTGATAATATTTTACTTCCAAAGAACCCATACTAGTTTAGTGAATAGTTTAGTAGTGTGTACTTTAGAAAGGTATCTCTTGCAGACATAAAATTAATCCATTATATCAGTTGTAAGTGATTTTTGAGAAGAGAAATTGAAGCAAGCATCATTTAGCAAAAGACTTGAAATAAGAGAAGGCTTTGAAATGGGAGGTATATTTTGAATAGGTAAATAGGATATTAATTCAGAACAAAGCAAAAGAAACATTTCTACATATATGTAAATATACAAATATAAAATTATATTCTCTATTAAAGTAAATAGCTACACTGCTTTGGGAGTAATTGTTTTTATCATAATTTCACAGTCATCATTAACCTATATCCATATTTATGCAAATTGGAGTGTTAAGTCAAATTAATTTCATAAGTTCATTTTTTTTGCTCTCTTACTAAATAGGGTTCTTAAACAGAGTTGTGTGGTTGCCATGCATCTCTCCTGTGACCATCCATTTAGAGTAGAGAAATTCAGATAATTTAAACATCAAAATTGCAACTTATTGTCTCCTCCTTACTTTGAAGTCCCCAAAGCCACCCTAAAATGAAGCTATATTTGTTTGCCTGTCTAAGCAAAGGAGCCTTCCACTCAATTAAAATTTAGACTTACTCCTCTACTCTTTGTGACCCCTTTTAAACATAATTTAGAATGTACATCTTAAAAAAAGAAATTCAGATTTATATGTAGCTTTTTTTCTCCCATGCCCCTTCTTCTTTTTCTTTGATTCCATGCTCAAAGCCAGAACCTGAGGGACACCAGTTACTATCCTAATATGTATAACTACCAGGACAAGGTTTCCCTGGAAACCACACCCTTGTAAAAACAATGCAGAGCAGACTTAGTTTCATCTCTGCTTACATTTTCTATTGGGAGAGAAATCATCCTGGCATATAGTTTGTTTTGGAGGTGAAATTCAGAGCAGAAAGCTGGAAGTTTTATCACTGGATTTCAACATCTAGCAGACCAATCAAGGAGTATAGCTATTGGATGGAAAATAAAACTAAATATGGAGTAAGCCACGTACAAAGCTCTAAATTGGAGTTAAAAATCCCAGATTGCCTTTTCTTCTTTCTTGTGATGGTGAGAGAAACAAGTAACAGCATGGAAGAATTACTGGGGTGGTCTCTTTCCCTGGTGAAGGAAGAAAGAATGGTGGTTTCTAGAAAGGAGAAGAAAAGATTAATTTTAATTTTCTGCAGTGTACAGCAGTGTGGTGAGTTTGGAAGAAGATGCCCACCAAGCATCTTTTACTGCTGGGAGAATGGAAGAAGCGTACTTCATTATATATTGATTTTCCATGAAAATAGTATAATAATCAGAAGATAATAATGTCTTTCCATTAACTCCTGTACATTATAAATATGAACTTCATGTCATTGATTTTCCATGAAAATACTATAACGATCAGAAGATAATAATGTCTTTCAATTAAATCATGTGAAGTATAAATGTAAGCTTATCACCCTGTAACTTCTTATGGCTGCCATATGGTGATGAGAAATCTTTGGATATGAATTGTCTTGTCATCTGAATTTTCCATCAAAGAGCCTCTGATTGTGTTTTATACATTATACAAATGTGTCAGACAATGTATTTGTCAGCTAGTGCTTTCATTTAAATGTGGGACCAATATTTCCCTTACATGCATTAAAAGGTTTGGGCCTAACTTAAATGGATAATTTTTATAGACAACTTGGTAACACAGTAATGCATGACATTATGGAGAGTACATAGTAGTTTTACCAGAGCTTAGAATTATTTTCTATGGAGTACAACATATCCTTAAAAGAAACAATAAATCTTGTATTTTTCTCTAGAGAATTCTAAATTCTTGGCAGAGGGAAAATACACCTTAAAAATACAGAGATAAAAGTCATTCCAGTCTGAAATGACCTAAAACTTCTGCTTTCCCCAAATGAGTTCTGCAAGACTCATCTTGAAAAAGGGTTATAGAAAAGAGGTGAACCAATTACTCTCAACTTGTATAGACTTATCTACAGATCAGATTCCATATCAAGCCCCGGAATCTGCTGATTCAAAACCTAGCCTTTTGTTTGCAATCTGGAAAGGAAAGAGTCAGATGATAAAGGGATCCTCCATACTACATATTCACGATGCTGATCGTTAGTACTCTGTGTTAAGAGAAATTGCCTTTGTTCTCCAGTTTACCAGTTTAACTTCATTACCTGCTTAATTATTACTAATAATTAGCTCAATAATCAGTTGGTCACATATTTATTATCTTTATACTTAAAAATCTATTTTAACACTTAAGAAAAATATCACCTCACCTATTACACACGTAACCTTCTTAAAGAAGATGGTGTAAAACATTGGAAGCTGGAAACACCTTTTAAAAAAAAAAAAGGGAAAAGTGGGTACCGGGATTCTTAAATAATTTGCCCTAGGACCCACAGTCCTAGGCTAAATGATCAGAGCCAAATTAATACACAGGTCTAGTTTGCTGATTACCTTGAAAGCAATCTGTAAATAATGAGTAAAATGGAAACTTAAGATCTTACATGTTCTTACATAACTTTGAATTCTTTACATATAGTTTTTACCAGGCAGCCAGTGAACCTGCCAATTCATTTTCATTGGAAAAGTGGTTGTTTAATTCCTACTAATTCATGCCTCTTAACAAATCAAAGTTTAGAGGAAAAGGATTGGCAAGGAAGCAACATTATAAGGTGGTAGCTGAAGAAGTCAGCATTGACCAAAGACTTATTTCCTTTCTGAGTGAAATTTTTGCTAGAAAATCACCCATTACACTTAAAATTGAAAAATTGAGTGCAATTTGATATTTCCATGTTATTCCATGATTATTTCTTATAATCTCTTTCAGTTTCAACAGAAGAAGCTGAAAAGTATAATAGCCTGCAAGTATGTAACTCAGAAGCAATGAAACTTTCATTGTGGAACATTCTATCGTATTAGCCAAAGAGAAGACTGTTAAGTTTTATAAGGGTATGAGAAGTGCAAAGGAAATGAATAATAAATGCACCTTGTTCTGGACCTTTGACATATGATTATTTTTCACAGTATAAGGATATCTGGGAATTTTCTCTTTTAAGAGTCATTCCTGCCTAAGGAAGAAGCCTCACTTTTTCCTTCCTTAAACCTGAGATGGCCGCATTTGAACTACACCGGCCTAATTGGATGAATCTCATAGAATTTGATTTGAGAACTCATCTCTCTAACCTTGATTAGGGAACTATATAACCTATGGAAATATGTACCAAGTAGAGCTGGTGTTTGGCGTGGTAGCTGCAGAAAGCTGTGATTGCCAGGGTCAGCAGCAAGAGGAGCCCTTCTGATACTGTCATCAGTGTTAACTGTAAGGCCCAGGTCCACCAGCAGAAAACTACACTATCTTTGCTGGCATCAGTTTGTGGTGAATGTGAGTGTTGTTGCTGGCTGTGTGAATTCTAAGTGTAGCCTTCTGACCTTTGTGTCCTAGTAAATACATCTTAATAAGTTTCTTTTCTGAGTAAACCAGCTAAGGTGAATTTTGTTGTTTTCAATTAAGAACACTCCTGTGCACTAGGCATTCTGCCAAATATTTTTCATAATCAGCATTATTGTATTCCTTACAGGTATCCTATTATATAGGAATATATAGTGGAGCTCAGAAATGTTCAGTAATTTGCCCAAGATCATTCAGATGTTAGGTAGAAAAGTTGAGACTTAATCCAGATATATTCTTTCTAATATTACAAAGAATGAAACTGAGTTTTAACTTTGGGGGAAAAAAATAAAGGAAAAACCACAAATGATTTGCATTTGAATAAAAAAATGAGAAAGTATTGATGCACTCTAGAATCATATTCAACTTACATCTCACCACTACCTAAGCCTGCTATTTCTGTTTATCAGAGATGTTTGATATTTCACATAGATTACCATATTTTCTTAGACCACTTGAAAAAGTGCTCTTCTCTTGCCTTTCAAGTCTATCCAATTTTTACACTTCCAACCTCCTTTCCTTGAGGAGTCTGCCTTTCACACATCTCTCCATTTAAAAATCCTATGACATGGAATTATATGTGTGCATGTGTATGTACATTTATATATAATGTGTGTGGATAGATAGATAGATAGATAGATATCTAGCAAATAGCCTGTGCTGCCAGAATTCATCTTTCTGGATTCTATAGCATAGGGGTCAGCAAGCTTTTTCTGTAAAGAGACAGATAGTAAATATGTTACCCTTTATGGCCTGTGTAGTCTGCTTTGCAAATGCCCAATTTTCCTATTGTTATGAACACACCCATAAACAATCAATTAATGAATAATCATAGTTGTGTTCCAAGAAAACTTTATTATAGAACAATAGCTCTGGGGATTATTTTGTATAACTCTGCTATAGTCCAGTGACCCAGAAATGTTAGTGTGCATCACACTTACCAGAGGATCTGTTATACACAGATCCCTAGGTACCACCCCTGGAGCTGGGGTGCAACTGGGGATTCAGATTTCTAAAATGTTTTGCTGCTCCCAACAGTAAATGTGTATGTTAGGGTGAGGAATGAGGGTAGTGGTTAAATGTTTGTCCCTCCCTTCTTTATTAGAATACCCCATTGCATTGAGCAGCCAGTTACTCTTAGTATTGATCAAATTGGTTTTATATTTTTGCATTGGCTTTGCCTTCCTTTGGTTTTGTTGCTTATTCTTTTTCCTTGGACAGATAACACATTCATTCATAGGTCTTTTGTTTTATTTCTGTTGTGGGAAGAACTCAGATTAATGATGTTAGTTTCAGGAGCGGTTTAGAGGTTAACCTGTGGCATAATGTATAATAATTATTAAGATGTTTACTGTTGTTTAATTATGATAATGTGCATGTGGAATATGAAGCACTAGATTACAGGATAGCTGGAACAATTAAACACTATGGAGAAAATTTTAATTGTAAGAATTATGAACTCGATCAAAATTTCTTAACCGCTTTGGAAATCATGACCAAAAAAAATGAAAAATTTGGTCAGACAGCTATCAGTTCAGAGAAGGCTGAGAAACTAGAGTGCCTGTATTGCAGGGTTAAAGGAAACTCTTCTCCCCATCACCTCTGGAGAGACAGTGCTAAAAATGAGCTCCAGAATTTAATTTTAAGCATGAAAGAGCTGACAAGAAGACTTAGTGTGCAACTCTGACAGGTTTTCTATGTCAATGTCAGACACCTAAAAGAAAAAAGTTGGGTCCTGAAACCTAGGTTGTAGAAAGTTAGTAGCTGGACTAAAGAATCATAAACTTCCCCCTGAATCCCCTGTGCCAGCACAAGAATCTCCTGCCTTGGATATAGAATTACATATTTCTTTTGCTTGATGATTCTGTGAATGGTCACCTAAAGCAGCTGCCACTCAAGATGCTGCTTGCTGGCTACAAGGTATACCTCTACTTCACCACTCTACGTTATCTCCATGTCAGATACCAGGATCAGGAATTTGTATAACCCACTGCTCTTCAAGAATGTAGCATACATACTAAACACATTCAAAATCTTGGCTAAAATATGCAAGTGGTAAGTAGTAAATCTGTGTAGAACTCTCTAGAGTTTTTCTTGGTTGGATGAAGGGACAACTATGAGACTTGACCCATGAACACTCATCAGTATATTAAGATTTCCTGGTCCTAGTAGTTTAGTGAGGTGGCTTTTTAAAAATTGTGAGATGACACTACTGCTGTAATTCTCCAGTAAACCCTTCTCTTGATAGACTAAACAAATAAATATGAAAGGTAAAAACATTCACACTTTTGAAAGAAAAGACGGAGGAATATATTCAGGCCACAAGATATGAAAATGTGCCACAGAAAGATAATGATTGATTAGTTAAACTACCAAAACTAGGAAGTTGTTCATCTGAAGGACCCACGAAGAAAATGAAAAGGCCAGTCACAGGCTGGGAGAAAATGTTCACACTACATACAACTCAGATATGCAAAAAAAAAAAAAAATTGAATCCAAAATATATAAAGAATAGCTACAAGTCAATAAGAAAAAGAAATCAACCTTATGGTAAAGTGGATAAAGAAACAGATTTTTCATACACAATAAAAATGACTGTTTAACAATGCTTAGGCTCATTTGTAATTGTGGAAATGCTAAGTTAAATGAGCATTATGAAATTACAACTAAATGCTGTTTTATACTCACTAGATGGACAATATTGTAAAATCCAACAGAAACCCTTTCATACATAGTTGTGTATGTAAGACTGTTCATAAGTTGTACATTTACAAAGGAAAACAAGAGAATGATAAACACCCAATTCAGGATAGTGGTTACTGCAGGACAGGTGGGATAAGGAGAGGAGCACATGGAGGGCTTCTCAGTCTGTGTGCAGAAGGCAGATGCTTTATGTTATATTATTTTGAATGCCATATATATATATATATATATATATATATATATATATTCATTCTATATTTTCATATATGTCTGTCTCATATACTAAATATTCCATAATTTTTAAATTAGCCAATAAAATGGGATAAAGATCCTAAAAAAAAAATTGTGAGATGATAATTGTATTTATATGAAAAGTGAAGGGGAGATGACACAATAAGTGTACTTATTAGTACTGAGGAAGTAGTTAAAGACTCAGCAAAGTGTTGTAATGATTTAATTATGTGTGACTTAGATCTCCCTGTGGTTTCAGGGGCACTTCTTTTCTTTGGGCAGTAAAGAATATGGCTCTTAGAGTAGAACTGTCATCTCTGACAAGCTCAACAGTGGCCAGGATCAATGGTGAAAGATAATCCTACTTGCCTGGGATTCCCCCACTATGGTGCTGTGTTCCTCAAAGTTTAATGCATTGGTCTGGAGAGCAAAGGACAGAAGTAGGACTGTCCACTTTCACCCTGATTTCCAGTTGCTCACTTGTAGAATTTCCTGCAAATTTAGGCCATGCTACATTCTAAGTCCTAACTTAAGAAATTGTTTTTGCATAGGGTACTGTTAAGAATTCCAAAGAACTTGACCTACCATTTTGGACTTCTGGAAACCAGATCAAAAACAAACAAAAACAAAGCCCAAGTTATTATGCTGGTGGTGGTAATTGATTTTAATTATTTTAAATAGCTTGTATTCTAGCTATATAACATGGTCAGAGAAGATTCACTGTGATGTCTCTTGGTGTTCTCATTTACACTGATAATGGCTAATGGGCAACTGTAGCAACTAACATCCTATAAGCAAGGCAGTTGATAGTTGTGGAAAAATTCAGGTCATATTTCAAGTAAATTTCACAGGCTAATTGAGGAGCTGCTGAAGAGTGAAGGATAGAATAACTGAATGTGGAGGGGAATGATAAATACCAGTCTGCCTTCAGGACTATGTGACTTCAGTGGGAATGGTGGTTTGTTCTATTTTTGATCCATTATTTGTAGTTTATGACTGGCTACCATCTTGAATAGACCACCATGCTGGATTGAATTTAATGGAAAATACCATTTCTAGGTAGTTCAGGGGTTGGATTATCTCACCTCCCTTTTGTGCGACATTTAAAATTTTCTTGGCTTTAACTCTTATTTAAGCCATAGTTTCAGTAATAAATTCCACATGGTCTTTAACCAGCATCGTGCAGGTACATAGTAGATCCCAAAGCCACTTAAATTATTTTGTTTCTTGACTCAGAGATTCTCTTAATCTGTACCATGAGACACCCATGGGGATCTACTATGGATTTATGTATGAACAACCTGGAAGTGCAAAATTGTTAATATTCCTTAAGACAACTCTGGTATTATGGAGGAAAAAAGATGATGAATAAATGCTTCTTTCATTTTTTCCCTTGATGGAAAAATCTCATCTATATTTCTTAGATTCCCTGGTTACTATGGGATAGACCACTGATCATTCATAGTAATGGCTAACTCAGCAATTTACCCTGGCACTGACGTCTTATTTCCCTGCTTGAATCATCATTTAGGCTTTCTGCATAGAAACTTCTATCTCAGGATCTGCCTTAAGGGGAATGTAGGATGAGTCACTCAAAAAGGAGACTACTCATCATTTCATCCAAGAATTTCCATAAATGAGTGAATATTTAATCCCTTAATCTAGCAATCATCAAATCTGTGGAGACTAGGAAGTTACAATTTCGTGGATGCACTAAAACACAAATAATACCTACTACAGAGAATTGGGGACTAAAATAAAATTTAAAAGTCTCCAAAGGATTATAGTACTAGGGAAGTTCTATATTCCATTTCCATGTATAACATGATAAATCATACTTTCAGATGCAGTTGTGATAATTCCACAAAAATGATGATTAGATGATTCACTTAAAAAGATAATTCAGGTTGAACCTTTTATTTTTACTGTTTTAATGTGTTAAAGCAAATCTGACTTTAGTTGAATCTTCTTGTGCCTTTCCAATTAACAACCAATGATGGAGTTTGATGGGTTCATCACATATTAGCAATTCTAATCATTAATCTAAATATAGTTTGGTTTTTTTTTTTGTCAGTTATGGATTCTTAAGAAGCAATACAAACTGCTGTGTAAAGAAGGCTCAGAAGATTGGGCTGGGTTGTGGCTCAGTGGTAGAGCACTCACCTTGAATGTGTGAGGCCCTGGGTTCAATCCTCAGCACCCCATGGACATAGATAAATTAAAAAAAATGTTATGTTCAACTACAACTAAAAAAATAAATATTTTAAAAAAGAAGGCTCAGAAGAACAATAAAATTTAAAGTAGTAGAGTTGATTAATGGTGATTTGATTTTTCATTTTACCTTTTATCAAATCATAAACAGTTGTGACAATTGGTAGCTTTCCTTTTAAACTTGTCAAAATTAGAGTACAATACATTCTAGGGGCTCTACAACAATATATGAAAGAACTGGCCTGATTATCCACATTAATTAGTAAAAAGATGGCTTAGAGCTAATGAATGTTAGGGCTGAACCAAAGCCTTAGCAATAACCTACATATGTCTGGGTGTCAGTTAAGTGAAGGGAAGGCAAGATAAACTTAGCTTAGTAGTTCTGGGACCAAGACCCTACTTCATTGATTGAACATTAGTCTCTTCTGTCTTTGAGTATTGTTCAAAATTGTTGTAATTTTTTTCTTAATTTTAATGATTCTATTTGTTTTCCCCATATTCTACTGTGTTTGTGTTCTGAAGCAGAAGATAATAAAATGAGTAAGATATCTGAAGGTGAGAAAAGAGAGAGAGCTGCACGAAGCTTGTATAATGTTTCACATACAAATATATTTCATATACTTTCAACTGAAGAGTTCTGAATTTGGAGAGAAACAAGATCAAGATGTCTCTAGGAGACATCTCCTAACCATCTTCCTCATGAGGGACAGTCTAAATCTATTCATGCAGATAGCACAGGCCACTCCAATGACATGCCAAATCTGGTTGAGTCTTCTGTGTGAATTAGACTACTTTGCATTGAAGTCTGTTCTACCTCACTTGTGAGTCCCCTCTTGAATTTCACGTTCTGGCCAACTAGGTCCTGGTGAACAGGTCTGGATGCAAAGTTTTAACATATAGGATGAATTGTTTCCAGGTGAACATGGAGAAAACATTATTCCTCTTTACTCACGAGTGTGTAGGTGGCATCCAAATCTTCAATGTCTATGTCAGACTGATGAGACAGTTTGTCTTGTAATATCTAATCATTTTGGACCTCAGTGGTTAGAAATAACAGAAGTTGATTTCTTCTTGGTGTTAAGTCCCCTGAAAGTCATCAATGGGATGGAAATATGGGCATGCTCTTTGTAGTTACTCAAGTTGACAAAGACTTCAGAGGACAAATACTTCTTTGGCCAAAGATAACTGCAAAGGGGAACATATTGAACTATGCAGAGTTTGTCAAAATTACTTCTGGAAAAATTTCCAGGGAGTCAGGGAGGAGAGGCAGAAATATTTAGCGGACCTAGATAATGGCTTTCAAATGTCTTTTAATGTCTTTTTTATGTCTGATATCCATAGAAAGGGCTGCACAGACCACCTCAAGTTCTGGGTCCACCTATGCCTCATTGTTCTGAACCTGCTTTCTCTTTCCTGGCTTCTCTCTTACCTCTTAGGATACTTCCCAGTTGATCTGCATATTTATTATGGCTCTAGTAATCATTCTGTCTAAATTGGTTTGGTTGAATCCCTGGATGCTCCCTTTGGAAGCACAGCTATATGCAGCCCATGAGACAATAACACATCACCCACTTATTCTAAATCTAATCAGAATCCCAGCTTGTGTATATCACCTTAAGCCTGTGATGATACAAATTGAGAAGAGGAATGAAATGAGAGCAGCCTGGTAAGTACCTGAAGTATGGCAGTCCTATAAAGGGAAATGACTAACCAAATTGATTTATAAACTAGATTTAAAATAATTAAAGAGGCATGAGAGATACCAAGAAGGAAGAAATATTTAATTTTTTTGTCTTGTTTTTCACCTACATCTGTGGAATTAAATATATGCAAAATATAAATATGAAGAAGCTACCGATTAAAAAAGAAATTTCTGAAAGAATTGATTAAATTATGCACTTTGGATGACACTGTGTAAGGTATCATAGATTCATAACAAAGGGCTGAAAAGGTAAAATTATAATTGGAACCCAAAGGAATTTGTAGAAATTTGTTGAAAATTTTCACTCATAACGAAAGCCTTCCTTATCTCACTGCATTGGGCAGTAGAAAAAAATCTGAGAGCTTCGTTCCAGACCCTGGTCAATCTTTATCTAGTAGGAAAAATTGAAAAAAGTTAGTTTGCACTCTTGAGCTTCTTATTCCTCATCATCCAAGGAAGAAAACTGGACTAACTGTAGTGAAATCTCCCTTTCAGATCTAAATTACAGAAACCTTTTCTTAGCATCAAATCTACTTAAATAGGTCTCAGGAGTAAGGTCATAGTAGAATACTTCTTTATTTATTTTATTGATATTTTGGATTTGTTTTCCTACCCTTCTTCCTATTGAGTAACAAGCAGCATGAATCATGCATCTAAATGTTTGTAATAAAACCTACATTAGTATTATTCTTGGGAGTGTAGAAGTTTCCTTTTTATCCCATAGGAATTCCATAGTCACCTTCAACATACTTGTTACTTCACTAAACTCTTAAAAACAAACAAACAAAAAAAAACAAAAAGAAAAAAGAAAGAAAGAAAGAAGAAGATAGCTTTACATTTTTTTTAAATACTCATTAGTTGACACTTGTGAGAAATGCTGATTCCCAAGACATTTCTCAGTCCTGATCTGAGAACAGGATCAACTGAAGTGTAGTTGATCAAGGTACCTATGTTGCAGCCCTTTACTTCAAGGGTGCTTGGGTGGCAAGGACATCTGTTAGAATACAATCTAGGCCAGGAGCAGAAGGAAAGTTACTAGGACACACAAGGCCATCAATTTTTTGTGTGCTTGAGCTGATTTTCTGGCCCTGGTTTTCCCATGTAGCAAGGTATCAGGTCAGTGGCTTTTCAAGGTCACTGTTTCAGTTAAATTAAACTAGGTTCTCTTTATGGAGAGCTATATATCTTCGGGCTTCAAAAATGCCTTATTTTCTGACTATTTGAATATAGAATAGGCAAAAATGTGAGTTTTTAATCTAGCATAGTGGCTTAGGGCTTCATGAAAGGGCCAGGAGAAGATAGGATATAGTTATGATAGTTAAAAATTATCAGATTCTGGTAATATTTTTGAATGTAGTGAAAATAGTGTTTGTGAATGGATAGAATGAGGAGACTGAAAAAATAGAAAAGAGAATAAATGACTAGAGTGCTTTTGGACTAAAAACTAAAAGGACAGTGCTGCCGTTAACATCAATTATATGACTATGGGAAAGGAGATGATATTTCCATATAATTCATGTAATAATTATACAACAGATATTATTATTTAATAATGCTCTACAATTTACATCATTTGTTTACATCTATAACTGTGCTTGTACATGTGTGCATGTTAGAGGGAGGGTTTGGGGAACTCAAACATGTACATTTAAGTTTCACATGTGTGTTTTCCTAAACATGTGTGCTTACCTTTGTAATTGTACTCTACGTACTATGCTACCTTAAAACTTTTTTCCCCCCTTTGGACTCATATGAGTAGAGATTTTTGTGCACCTCATCTTTCTTATAACAAATGTCTTTTCATGATGTCTCAGGAGATAGAACCCTGGTCTCTGAGAAATCACCCAACATTGTTATTTAATGTAACCCTCCCTTCCAAAAGGGAGCAATGCTTTTTATTTTTTTTTGAAGTAGACAAGAAAATGGTGTATTGGGAAGAAGGTGTATTGGGAAAGTCAAGAAGATGACATATTGTGGGCTTTATTTATAGAAAGTATGTGGATAGATATTGCCCCCCTTCTTAGCATTCACTATACTTTACAAAGCCCTGCCTCACAAAAAAAAAGAGAGAGAGAGAGAGAGAGAGAGAGAGAGAGAGAGAGAGAGAGAAATCGGATCATTCTGTCACATTTCTGGTGTTGGTATACATAGAATGTGCCTTAAATTAACCCTGGATCTATTGACCACAGGATTCTGAGGTAGATCTTTTTCAAAACCGATGAATCAGTTTGAATGTGGGTCTTTTCATTACCGTTCAGAGAACACCCTAGTTGAATTCCCTAGTGAGAACTCTGTCACACATAAACTAAGCTTCTTACATAATAGTCGATATTAATTTCCCCTGGAAACAACATAAGTTAATTCTCTCTAGAGGAACTAATATTTGGATTATTTAGAAAGTTATTTCTTTGCCCTTTAGGAACAACTGTACCTCCCTCTACTCCTTTCCATTTTGTGGGGCGTAAATGTTCTTGGCTCTCTCCTGCCCACATAAGACCTGTCTCCAATTACAAGAAGCCATTGTGTCTGGAAAGGGTCATTCTTTGCTACCCAGAATTGTCACCAGGTCCTTTGTCTTTCTCTTCTCCCTCTGAACCAAGATGACAAAGGAAGGAATTAGTGATCCATCCTACTCACACCACATGTGGCTAACAATCGTATTGTTAAAAAGTCGGGTCATATTTGGACCTTCTGATCCTAAGCACAGTGATTCTAACATAATAAGTATAAATAATTGTAATAAACCAAGTTGAATTGGCTTCTTGGAGAAAAACAGAAAGTGAAAAGATGGGTTCAGAATATTGGAGAGAGTTTGGAGCTAATTGGAATATCATAAAGATAATGAATATCTTTAGAAAAAAGTTCATGAAAGAGACAAATGAGCAAAAGAAAAAATGAACAGGGATCAAAGAATAAAGTTGCTGGTGATCTGAGATTGCTTCTGGACAAGTGTGTTTCCAATGTAATCAGAGTGGCACAATGAAGACACAGAAAAGGACAATAGCAAGTACAGGGTTTTCTCTGTGTTTGTGTGATACAAACCAGTGTCTTTTCTGCAGCTCCAGGTCTTCAGCCTGGGCCCATAAGCAAAGTGACATTTGGCTCAAAATCCCTACAGATTTCAGTTCCAAAAGGGACTGGTTTCTTTAACCAATCACAGACAGAAAAGTTAGAGAGATTTACATTATAAGAGAATTTAATATATGTAGGCCTTTTGAAAATTAAAGAATTTTTTTCAAACAAAAAACTTGCCCAGCTTTAATAATAATAATAATAATAATAATAATAATAATAATAATATAATGATAATAATAATATAATGATAATAATAATAATATTTGCTATTACAGGCTTTTTAAAATAAATTTAATATACAAAGAAAGTTCTAAGTAATGTCATAATCATTTTCCCTTTAAATGAAGCATTTCAAGAAATGGAAGAGATATGTAGACAATTTGGATAGGGACTCAATGGAGTTTGCAAGATGATGAATCTTAGGTATGAATGATTTTGTTTAGGACCCTTGAATCAGAACTGTGATCACTTTGTCCTGCGGGTTCTCTTGAATTTCTCTTAAACCAACAATCACTAATGGTGTGCCAATGTGACTAGAAGTACTTCTCTTGTTAAATAAAACCCATTGGGGGCTTGTTCCAAGGAATGCCTGACTAGGTAAGCAGGCTAAACGTGCTGAGCAGCAGTTTAGAGCCACTCTGTGAGGTTTCCTTTTTATTTATTCTGTTAGTTTTTGTTTTCAGAAAACACAGCCTCTGAAGTCCAGGCTTGTGATAATCATTCTGTTACTCTCAAAAGCACAGTTGCTTTACCCAAAGGCAATGTCTTTGTAAAACAGAGGAGTTCTGGGTTTATATATTTTTGGTAGATTGCTTTTTTAGATTACAAACATTTTTTACAACATTAAATTACTTTCAGTGTCTCCTTCCATGTGATAAAATTTGATAGAACCCAATACCAATTAGAAGAGTTCTAGTCAAATATTTTTCATAATGCTTATGCTTCACTTCAATGTAAGATTTGGGCCAATAGCTTTCCTTTTTTTTTTCTTTTTTTTAAGTTGTAGATGGACACGATACCTTTATTTTATTTATTTATATTTTTATATGGTGTTGAGGATCAAACCCAGTGCCTCACATGTGCTAAGCAAGCACACTACCACGGAGCCACTCCAGCCCCAATAGCTTTTCTTTATAAAGGTAGAAGGGAAGGAAGAATGATGAAAATATAATGAACTCTGTTAAGGAAATGGGAGTGTGATGAGCTTTACCAATGTGTCATCTCTTTTTTTAAATATCAGTGCTTTATGATTATACTTAATAATGGGGTTTGGTATTAAATATTTGTACATGCACATAACAATTTGGTCAGAGTCACCTTCTTTTTGACTAGCTCTTCTGAAACTCCCTTCTGTCCATCCCCATTCCTCAGATACAATCTATCTCTTTTTCCTCCTAGAATGTTGTATTTAAACCTTCTCTGAAAGTAGGTAGTAGACTGATATGTAGTGAACCACTATGTGTCCACTTTTTTGATTTTGCACTTGCTCGTATCTTAAGGGTGAAGGAAGGTTCTAAATAGAAATTAAAAACACTTACTGAATTAAATGTAATGTGTTGCTAGTTACTTACAGTGAAGTTCAGGAATTCTTGTTTCTCCCTTGTTCTACATTAACCATGAATTTTAATTGTTTGCATCTTCTTCTACAGCCCCACTAAAAGATCATAGGACTATAAATACACTGCAGTAGAAGAAATTTTAAAGATCATTTGGCTTACAGTGACATCCAGCATTTAATATAAATAATATGCTCCAAAAAAAGAAAATAAAAGAAAAAGACCACTTAGAAGTCATCTTGATTTTGAAACTGAAGGGGAAAAAATTCAGAGCCTTTATTACTATAAGGTGTTCTAAGGATAACTGGTCCAGAGCCTCATTCCCCTCTTAGATTCCAAACAAGCCCTCAATGTGACCCTCAAGTTTCATCTGACTTTGGGAATACCTAATTGTAAAGTGACCTTATCATGCACCCTTTTTAGGGGCCCCACTCACTCTGCAAGTCCAATTGCATATCTTTCTTGCTAAGTCACTGAGTATGGCAGAAGATTTCAAATTAATGGAAGGGTTGGTTTGTTGAATTGATTCAGCTTTGTCAGAACCAGGCGCCATGTCATTTCCCAGCAGTTTCCCTTTCTAACTCCTTTCCTGTTTCATTTAACTGTATCAGCACCCAATAATGTCTTGCTGAGTTCTATTACCATTTTGCTTAATTTTCCAATTTTCTCTTCCTAATTGTGCCTAGGCATGCTTTGCACCCAATCGTTCGTCAATTCATGGTGCCTTATTTTCAGCAATGGAAAGTCTTTAAAACCATGAACATGCCTTAAGGGGTTGTAGTTGCACTCACTTAGCCCAGTCAATTTTAAAATGTGTCTCTCAGGAACAGGAAAGGGAGCAAAGCAAGCCCAATGTGGAAGATAAGAGGCCACATAGATACTATTGGGATTTCGTAGAGAGGTACCACAAGTCAGTCCCACCTAATGGTTCCCATCTGAAACCCTCCACTGAAGCTTCTCCACCTGTTGAAGTACTGTTAACACAAATTTTGATCAGTTACACCTCAATGTGAATGTCTTTACCACAACATTTCCCCAAAGCACACTTTAATAGTGGATAGGGACAGTTTCTCACAGGTAGCTATGTATCTGAGGCATTGGGGGAAGATTCCCCAGAGATGAGACAATCAGAGCGGAAAGGAATAGCTGTGGACTCTGGAAAACAAAATTCAGGGGTTTCAGGAAGAATTGCTAGGCACCTTCACATTGTTTAAATTCTCTATCTTGTTCCTCCTCCATGGAAAAATTGCAATGCCTAAGACTAAGTAGAGTCATTTACTCCTAATAAATAATTCATAATAATGGAAATGGTTCTCTGCACATTTCTTTTGAATTCCAAAGAACTCTAGAGTTTTTTTCATTGCTATCCTACTTGAGGTAGGATATTCTATGCATTTGTTATTTCAGGTAGGTGATGATTTCCAAAACAGCCCAAAATTCCATCATCTTGGTTCTGTGTTTCTCTATACAGTCAACCTAACATAGCCTTGGCTATTTTAACTATCATTTAACCACTCTTTGTAAACTGGCCACACAGGCCACCCTTCACTGAGGTTTGTCTATCTGAGCCTATGCAAATATTTTAATTCTTTACCTTAGAGATTAGAACTTATTTGATTTTGCAAACCTTCAAATGGACTTATAACCCAAATCTGTTAGCCCTAGAAACAAGCATCTATTTTTTTATCCAATATAAAAACGTTCACTAAATCAATATCTAAGTGACTCAAGTATTCCTTGCCATCATTAGCTGCTGAGTTTTTATGTGTTTCCTTTTATATGATCTAACCAAACCTTATTCTTTGACATTTTCGAAGCAAGAACAGCTTTTTGAATTCATTAGTAGAGTTCTTAGCTGGATACTTGCCTCCTGCGAATTCAGACCCTTCACAGTTCAACTTTCTCTGGCGCATAATTGCAAGCTCTACATCATTCCCCTCTGATTGTGTCTTTTAAAGATTGCTTCTGTTCATTACCTGCCTTCTTTCAATAAGGTCCTGTGAGAGTCCTCTAATCTTTGAAACTTTGCTGGATTCCAGTTCACCATCAGGATGAGAAGAGAATGGAAACATTTTTATCCCTTGCTATCAGAAAAGTAATTTAAAGCAACCCCTCTCCAAATGTCTTTCTGCATCTCATTTCCCATCTGCACCCTGACACACAGGCCCTAGGAAGATCTTAGGAGGGCAGACAAGTGTTCTGCTCAGGAACAATTAGACAAGGTTTTGAGATTCCCTTCACTTTCTCCTCCATACTCTTCTCATCACATGCCACTTCCGAGGTAAGCAAAGAGGCGGGCTCAGTGGCAGAGCCTCTCCCCAGCAAGCAAACTATTTTCATGCCTTGATTTCAAAAGTAATTCACTGGTTACCATTCAGGATTGCTAATAAGCTAAGTCCTTTTCATTATAGACTCCAAGAAATAATGCTTCATAAGAACACTACCTGTAAACTCTTAGCTGGGTGGGACTGTGCTTCAGATTCAAAATGACTACGAATGTATTCCTTCTAATGAAATTTGCCGAATTGTGAAAGGGCAATATTATTTTGAAAAGGAGCATTTAGTACCATAGCCTTATTTAATTACTTAAGAACTATGTTTGAATGCTAATTATGTAGCAGTGTACCTGCTGAGAAGGGTAGCCTATTTAGTAGAGATTAAGAGTAACCTTGGGATTGAGAATGTGATGCCTAATCATCTGTCAGTAGTCCCCACGCTACAAGATAGTAAAAAAAGGAGAAAGGGAAGGGAAGAGAAAGAGAAAGAGAGAAAGGCAGGATGGAAGGAAGGAAGGAAGGAAAGCCTTTTGTAGCTACAAGGTGGAAACTGAAAGCCAGATTTGAATATTCACAACTGAACATAGACAAAAACAAAAACTTTCATAAAATATAAAGCATACTCAGACAAAGCCCTTGTGTGACTCCAAAGGAACATGGCAGTGACACAGAGACTCTATACTGAAACAAGCTGGGATGGACATCATGCATCACAAAGAAACCTAAGCATGCCTTACAGTTGACAAGAGTGACTTCTGTTTCTTCATTGGCAACAGTTTCATTTCCACATTAATTTTTCCAGATCCTGCTAAAAATTATCAAAGATACTAGATTGCAATATTTCCCATTTCTAGATCACACCCAATTCAGAATGGACCACAGCCTTCCATAAACTGTCCTTAGAATGACCCTGAACATGTTCAGGTGCCATTAAAAGAACCTCCCAACTCTTTTGCACCATGATGGACTCTGTTTCCTCTGTTTGCATCTCCCTTGCTGCTATAAACTGAATTAGCCTAACCTGGAGTATGGGTGTGTATCCAGTGGTCATTGACTGATGTGTTCTAACACATAAAGCTTTTATGGATTTAATAATTGTGTACTCCAGAAAATTCATAAGTTGAAACCATATAAGCTAATGTAATGGTAATAGGAGACAAGGTTTGGGTGAGGTGATTAAAATTAGATGAGACTATGAGAGAGTAGCCAAGGGAATTTTGTTCCTTTCTCTGTCATGTGAGAAAAATACTCGAAGGTGGGCATCTACAAAACAGTAAGTGGGCCTTTACCAGATACTAAATCTATTAGAATGTTGATCTTGGACTTTGTAATATCTTGAACTGACTGTGAGAAATAAATCTGTTTTTTTTTATTAGCTTAACCAGGTTTTAGTATATTGTTATAGCAGCCTCAATAGACCAAGCATTTTTTTCACAGATAATTGACTATTGTGACTTTTTTAGTCTAAATACGTTTAAACTATTATATGTAGCATTCACTGATTTTTTTATTAGAAAAGTGAAGTGTAACCATTGTAGGAAATTTGAAATCACATAGTTACATTTTTAAAAAGCAAGTTTCTGAGCCAAGCTGTCATCAATACCAATCCTACTGTTAGAGACATTAATGCTGCTGCAACAACATATGACTCCCTGAGCTTCAAGGACATCAATAAACAATTTACATACAGTATTATAGTGAGACCAAATTTTTACCCCTCTTCTTATAGATTAGCAATAGGATACAGAAATTTCACAGACCTAGTAAGTTGAAAAGTTGGCATTAAGCCCCTTTGTGGTTGGAAAAAAAAAAACCAAAACAAGACAAAAAACTATGTATTATTTTGTTTGTTTAACCATGATGTAAAACCTCATTGTATTAGTGTGCTAGAGCTGTTGTAACAAGCTACCATAAACTGGATGACTGAAAGAATATTTATTTTGTTGCAATTCAGGAGTCTAAATGTCCAAGATTCAAGGTGTCACAGGGTGGGCTTCTTTTGAAGGCCCTCTTCTTGGTTTGTAGATTGACATTCTGTCCATGGCTCTTCGTGTTGTCTTTCCCTCTGTGTGGCTCTGTCCTAGTCTCTTCTTAAAAGGACACCAGCCATATATGTAAAGGACCACCCTCATGACCTTATTTTATCTTAGTTATTCTTTATTTAGAAGCCTTCTCTGCACATTCTGAAGAATTAGGGATTAGGATTTCAACATTTGAATTTAGAAGGATTAAATTTCAGCCTATGATATTAATATTTGAAGGCATTTCCATCCTTTCTTTTTAAGTTTAAACATATTTGAAAACCTTGGATTATGCTGCATTAACTGTTGAGTTCTTTTGATATGTCAGAATCATGACTTACTGAGCATCAAAGACATCAATAAACAATTGAAATATTTTATTAGTATAATAGTATAATTTTAATGCCAATAAATTTTACTATCAAATGGAAATACCTGTAAGTTTGAACCCTTCCATCATTGCTTTAGTTGAGAACTCTGATTCAAGAAAAACTAGGGGACTCTTTTAATTATTTTTTTCTTTTTTCATTTTATTTATTTTTTTAAGATATGCATTACATTAGAGTATATTTTGACATATTATAAATATATAGAGTATAACTTATTCTTAAATGTATTTTTTTTAGAGAGAGAGAGAGAGAGAGAATTTTTTTTAAATATTTAATTTCTAGTTCTCGGAGGACACAACATCTTTCTTTGTATGTGGTGCTGAGGATGGAACCTGGGCCGCACACATGCCAGGCGAGGACGCTACTGCTTGAGCCACATCCCCAGCCCTAGGATCCCATTCTTGTGGTTGTGTATGATAGGAAGTTTCACTGATATATGAACATAGGAAAGTTATGTCCAATTCATTCTACTGTCTTTCCTATTCCCATCCTCCTTCTTTTCCCTTTGTTAATCCAATGAACTAAAATGAAGAACTCTTATTTAAGGGGAAAAATAAAGAAGAAAGCTGATTCTGATAATAATAACAAATTTTGGAAATTGAACTTCTCCCTACCACTCCCCAAATCATTGGTAACCATAAAATAGCAGGTGGCATCCCCAGTATTTAGTGATATAGAACAGGTCTCATTTGTTGAGAACTATAATTGGTTATTTGATTGGATCTGTCTGGTAGCTCAGCGAAAGGCCAGCTTAAAATGTTTATTTTTATTTCACCTGAGTTGGATCTGGCCTATTGCTAAAGATGCTTCCCAGGGAGTGTGTCAAAAGCATTTATAGACTAAATTCTTAGGTTTCTGCTGACTGAATTAGGTAAAAGTTAAAACAAACAATAGATTAATCAAAAAGAATGGGAGGAAAGGCTCAAGAATGAAATATTCTTAAGGGTTTGGGAAAAAAATCTACATGTTATTGGAATCTAAAAGGTCACAAACATGTTTAGAGCTGAGAAATGTGATATTAAGTGATTTTTGTCATTGAACAAGCACGGTACAATGTACTTATATAAACTTGGATAGTATAGGTCAAACACTATTCATTGTGACTTCTTGATGCAATCTAGAGTGGTACTACACATCAGATTTTGAGGCTGCAGCGGCTGTAACATGATAAACTGTTTTATAAGTAGAAAAATATTATAGAATAATGATAAAATAGTGTAAAACTCATAAGCAATAACATAGTTGTTTATCACTATCAAATACCATATTCTGTATGTAACTGTACATGCTATGGCTTTATGTGACTGGCCATATATCAGGTTTGTTCACACAGATATCACCACACACACCAGAGTAATGCATCCTGTTACATCATTATGCCTGCTACAATACCACTAGGCAATAGGAAGTTTTCACCTTCATTATAATCTCAAGAGACCACCATCATGTATGTTTTCCATTGTCAACCAAATCATTTTTATTTGGTACATGACCATATAGCAATAGGTATAGTTACCTATGGTGTATATGTAAAATGAACTTTTTAAATGGTCAAATTATAAAAGTCCATGGTTGTAAGAGGCCCAAGTGGCTTAAAAACTGAACTTTTGTTGACTGAGTGCTTCCAGTACTAAGAAAAAATGGCTCATTATTCCTTGCAGATACAATGAGAATTCTACTAAATTTTGTTATCTGAAATAACAAAATTCAAGAAATATAAGAAATTTTCTCATATTTTTCCTTTGAAAATGTACAATGAATATTATTATGACCATTTTCCAGTTTATAGAAATATTTCAACAAACATTAAGCAGTATTTCATAGGTTCATATACCTATTCAGTGATATTACTAAAATTAAAGCTAAAAGATCTCACTTTATTATATTCCCAAACATAACACATATAAACCTGCACACAAATTATGTGCATAGAAAATATATTCACCAAGGTATTCTAAGCAATTGTATTTGGTGAGATAATAGGCAGACATTTAAAAATATCTATTTAATAAAAATATTTGGAATAAGTAATAATCTAAATATTATTTGGAAGGAAGTAAACTATTTTCTTTTATGGATGATTTCAAGTTATTTTATAACAGCCTAGAAACATCTATATTTATACTTTTTCAAGATTCACCAATTATGTACATTTTGCTTTGTCTTTTTTTTTTCTCCATCTATATTTTGTCTCTTTCTCTGCTTAAAGAATTTCCTTTAGCAATATATTATAATACAATTCTACAAGCAGTGAGTTATTTCAACTTTGGTTTATCCAAAATACCTTTTATTTGAAATTCATTTTTGAAGGATATTTTTGTTGGATATAGAACTCTAAGTTGACAGAATGTGTTTTTTCCCTTTATCATCAGAATTTTAAAAATGTTCTTCCATTTTCTGCTGGCCGCCAGAATTTATGAATACTAAGTTGTCATATAAATTGTGTTGCAAAAATACTTTTTTATCCTAAGTTTTTATACACAGGCTGAAAGAGTAAATTGTCTCTTGTTCAAATTTTGCTTTACTCGGGTCTTTAGCAGATTGAATGGGGCCATTCACACTGAAGAGGGCAATTCACTGTTTTCAGTCTACTAGTTCAAATGCTATTATCAATGGAAACATCTCCACAAATACATTCCAAATAGAATTTAACCAATATTTGGGCACCCTGTGGTCCAGTCAATTAACACATCAAATTAACCACCACAATTTGATAATTATTATCCTTTTAATTATGGAAAAACCATACATAATAAAATTTGCACTTTTATCCATTATATGTGAGTTGTGTGATATTCAGTATGTTCACACTGTAGGCAAACCATTTATCCCCAGAATTTTATTATGTTCCCCAAATGAAGTTCTATACTTATCAAACATTTATTCCCCATTCCACCCTAATCTCAGCCCCTGCCAACCACAGTACTTCATTCTGCCTCTATGAATCTGATTATTCTATGTTCTATTTCTTCTGATTATTCTTTGTTCTACTTCTACTTCACACTGGGAACAAAGGCTGAGGTCTTCAAGACTAGCCAAATAAGGGACAGGAGAAAACCAAGAGAAAATAATAATACCATTAAACATTTCTACAATTTTTTGTTTGTTTGTAGTACTAGAGATGCAACCTAGGGGTGCTTAACCCAACCCCAGCCCTTTTTGCTAAGTTTTGCTTAAGGTCTTTCTTAGTTGGGCAAGGCTGGCCTTGAATTTGTGATCCTCCTGCCTCAGCTTCTCAACTTACTGTGATTAAAGGTATGCATCATCTGGAACAATTCTGCCAGTTTCAAGCTGTCTTTTTCTTAAATGAACATTGTTTTGGTTTCTGTAAATATTTGACTCTTTTCCAGTCTTCTGATCAATTTAATTCTGGCAGGTTTTGTTTTCTCAATAGTTTTATGGGGCATTGGAATGGTCTCACTGCCTACTCTGTAATTTTCACTAACAATCTTTCTAATTCTTTTAATATAGTGAGTGTTTTTGCCTATAGGAAATGAGATTCTTAAAAAACTTTTTACAGTCTAACATTTTAATAGGATACATCTCAGGATTATCCATTTCACATCCACTTTCTAAAATACCTTTTGAGCCTTTTAAATATGGAAACTCAGGTCACCTTAGTTTATGAAAGTTTTCTTAGGATGTATGTTAAAACATTATTTCTATTTAATTGTTTTGTTCTTCTTATTTAGGAACCTAAAATACACTGCATGCTGAATCATCTTACTTTCCCTTCATTATAAATATATATTAATTGGGTAATTTTTATCTGTAGGTTTTAATTTTATTGTCTTAATTATTTTCCTGCTTTTCTCCAAAGTTTAATATCAAGTTTTATTTGAATACATTCTCTCTGGGGATCTGTTATTGTAGTCTTCATATACTTCATTTTAAAATTCATCTCTTGTTTTATTTCTTTATGAATTTTTTCATTTCCATTTCCATGTTGAGATTTTAAATATATATATTTGGAGAGGTTTTTTTCACCCTCAATGTGCATGTTATGACAGGTTAATTTATTCTTCAAAGTTGTGTTAGATTTTGATTTTGCTTCATGTTTAGATGTTTTGGGGGGAGGGGGTGAATTCTCAATAGGTTAAATATTTGGGTAATCCTTTCTTATTTTCTTCTTTCAGTAGCTTCGATTACATGAAGAATGCTTACATCTATATTTATGCTAACAAGCTTCTCAGTTTGAGAATCCTTACAAGATTTCTGATAAGAGAACACTCTAACATTAGTGTAATGAAGCTTAATTTAGTTAATCGAGTCTGTGTATGGAGTTGTAGGTAACTTCTTATTTGGGGTCTTTTGGGTATTTTTATACTGAAAGATGTAAAATTTCTCTTCGTGTTTTAGTTTTCTCAGTATAACACCACATCTAAAGGGAACTTTTTATTTTCTTTATATTCTCTCTACACATCCCCCCTACACACATCAAAATATATCTTTCTTAAATGTCTCATGTATAGTTATTTTCCTTCCCTCTGATCATGCTTTGACCCACTGAGATTCCTTGTTAATAATGTTTTGCCACTTAGGCTTTACCTTCTTTTAAGTGGATGACTTTACATCATTTTAGGTCCTTTTTTTCCACATTTTCTCTTTCTGCAAAATTATTCAACCACCCATCCCTTCTCCCATACTCCCATATTATTCCCAATAGGTAACTTTGCTAAAATTTTCAGATGCTCTTCATTTTCTAGTTAATGGTAAAGATATGGAAGTTGTAATTTTTTCTTATTATTAGTTAGTAAAGTTCATGCAAAATTTTTTGAGATATTCACATTTAAGCAGTCATCATATCAAGATTTCCCATATATCCTACCAAAATAAAGTGGTTTTAAAATATTTAAGTTTCAGTAAAACTGCCTCTTGAACTCAAGTTCAGTGTGCCTTGAATTATACATTTAGAGAATTACACTCTTTCTTGTTGTTCCAATTATTAGAAAATCTCCATTACATGTTCTCTAGTTGACATAAGTACAAAATACAGAAAGTTTATAAAGATGCTTATAATGAAAGTAATAAAGACTTTTATATAAGTCTTTATAGCTTTTAAAACTATCTATGAGTTAGCAAATTATTCCCCACCCCCATATTCATGGACTGATACTTTCATTAAAAAAGAGGATTAAATTAAATCACTAAATGCCAATGACAGATTAAATAGTCATTCAAAATACAAATCAGTTTTTAAATTTATATTGTATTCAGCAGACACAAATTCACTGTATCAAATTGCTATGTCTAAACTCTTAACTCAATTTCTGTACTGATGTCATCAGAAGACAATAAAATACTTTATATGAAGATATATAGATTATACTTTACATAGAATTGTCTTAGGGTAATTTCAGCAAGATTTGATTTCCCATTTCAGAGAGAGAGAGAGAAGAAGAAGAGGGATAATTTCAAAGGAATCAAAATACTTGCTTGGATTAAGACTGCAATCAACTTTAATACCAAAGACCATTGCCTGATGGGAGTCTAACAGTTACATTTGTATTTTTCATTACTTCTTATCCTATTAATTTCCCAATGGATACTGAGTATTTTAAAAAGTTTGGATAGAAAGGTTAGTATTAATTAGAAATATATTTCTATACTGAAAATGACAAGTTCACAGTTAAAAAAGGAAAAAAAATTGAGAGTGAAAAAGAAAACGAACAGCCCTTCACTTTGACAAGACCTGGTAAGCATATGTATATTATCTATGAACATTTGTATTAAACAGGTACCTCTTAAAATTTTTAGATGCTTTGAAAACCTAAGTTATTAAACATGTCTTACACAATATCAAAGAGAAGGTTTCATATTTTCCATATTGGTTTACATTTATTGAATAAATTACTTACCTATATGTCAAAGATCTATTGCACAAATTTAACAGCTCACCTGCTGTGTTCTAATGGTCACGGAGAAAAATAGTATTTTGTATCCTGGATCCATTTATTTCTTTTTTCCTAATTCTCATGAAGACCTAGTTTTATCTAATTGTTTTTGCCTTCTTCAAGTGGCTTATGTGCTCAAGAAATGTGGATTCAGAGAAAGCACAATTCTCTTTTTGTCGTGAGTGACCAATAACAGGCAAAATGCTATTATGTGGGAATTTCTGATTTGCTTACTTTTTTTTCCTATAAAAAGCCAAGTGAAACAATAGGTCTCTCTTTTGATATAAATTTTAAGAGTCCAGGTATTCAAACTGCTACTGGAGATCATCTTAAATTTTGAGATAATCTTTGTATTGAAACCAAGTCTGGAAGAGGATATTTGCAGAAATGAGAAAAGGACAGGTTTCCTTATGACATACTACATCTGAAAACGCTGAACCACCTAACAACACTGTCTTCTTCTAAATTTCTTCTTTTTGAGACAACATTAGTCAGTAGTTGCTTAACCAAATTTGGGTTTGGATTTTCTGTTTTGTTACAGGCAAAACTAAAAGCATCCATTAGATAGAGCGACATACATCTGAAGGTATATCGTACTCTCTTGATCTATTATTGCTCAGATGTCACCTTTTTGACTAAACAAAAGATTAATGTGAGAAGAAAATATCAATATGATAATATTAGTTCACAAGATTATTAGTGAATATTAGTTAACAAGATAGCCATAAGAACTAATATTAATATCATTATAATATTACCAGAGATGGTGCCATTAAGTTGCATAGTTTACAATATAAATATACAAGTTAGGAAGGAGTGGCAAGTAATGAAGTCCCTGGAGGATTTTTCTGTTTTGGTATCTTTTCATAGGCTACTCAATATAATATCTGCAGCGGATGATGCAGAAATGACACTTAAAGCAATCTACAAGAAAAAATTCAGGGAAGAACAAAGATAGCAGTTAAAATCGATCCACAAAACTCTAAGTAGCTAATGTTGACCAAAGGCAATGACACACATGGACTAAAGGGATATGTAATTCATGATCAAAGCCTTCATTTTTGTTACTGAGTATCAGATAATGTTGCTGTGGGGTGTTTCTGTATTGTAGGTACCTCTCTAGACTGATAGCTTCTGTTTCCTGGTTCATGGTAATTACTGCTCCCTTTTCCCTGGAGATCTGCTTGATGCTCTTACTTAACTGTTTCATTCTAATATATACTGCCCTCTGTGGATGCACACCTAGTTGTCTCTTGTGTTTTAAAATAACATGCCCCCTACACTGTTTCCAGGGTACCTAGGCTCTAAATAACTTGCAGCATGATCTTGAGCAAAACAGTTTACCTTGCCTGACATGGATTTCTCCTTCCACAATTTGTAGAAAATAATTCTTTCTTCATAATGTCCTCATTACATTTAAGTGAGACAATTAATGGGGCAACATTTTCTAAACTATAAAATACAATTATATGTAAACTATTTGTGCAGTTATTACAACTGTACTAATGTAAATCTTGTTCCATTAAGCCTGTGCAGAATGAAAATGTGAAAAGAGCTTGATCCAAGTTCAGATCTCAACTACTACCCATTGCCTATGGATCATCGGGCAATTTATGCAACTACTTTCAGAATCAATTACCTAATATTTAGATTGAAGAATGTAACTATGTATTTCCCTAGATAATCATAAAAACTAATGAAATGAATGATACAAATTACTTAGTATATTAATGATAAGTATTTAAAAAACATTATTACTATTGTTGCTTGTATTATTATTTTAATATAGACAAAGTGCCTTTAAAGGAATTCAGTTTTCTTATTATATAGTCTCTTATTTCACTTGATGTAAAAAATTTATCTATCTTAAAATATATTCTTTATTAGATATTATTTTAATCATCTTTAGCAAATATTCTTATTAATCTTAATAATCAATATCAGCCTTTATTTTTAATGCTGTATATAAAAAATCATAGAAATTGGCTTATTTATTGATATTCTTATAACTTTTACTCATTTTCTTATAATATTGGATTTCCCAAGGCACTGTGTATTGAATATAAGAAAGAAAGATATTTGTAGGCATCCTGATTTTTAAAAAAATGCTGGAACATTTAATGTTCCAGAGTTAAGTATAAAATTAGGGTTTTTTTCTTGTTAGATAATCTTTAAAATGTAAAAATTCTTTATATTTCTAATGAAAGGTGTTTTCACATGAAATCTATACAAATCTTTTAATAGCTGAAAATATCCATTAATAATATATTTTAAGTACACACACAAACACATAGTTAACCATAATATAGAGTAAATCAACACATGACATATGTGAACTAATATCCTTCAGACATACATTTTTCTGAGTACTACCAGTATTAATGAGTAAATGACTGCATAATTTATTAACTGCTTTTGAATTGTCAGGGCTTATAAAAACTTTTGTCTCATTATCATACAAATTTTATAACAACACAGTGATAGCTAAAACAAGATCATTTTACTGATGGAATCTGGAACAAAAAGTGGATAATTTATGTTCCAAGTTTCCAAGAATCCTGAGGGATTTATATTTGGACTGAGTGCTAACAGTGCTAAGTTGCTTAACCATCATGCAATCGCATTATGAAACTATGCAATATAGGACTCCAGAATGCAGTTTATCTATGTTCCAGGAACAATCTTTTAATAGTTTATAGAAGAAAAAAGATTCCTCATTCTGAAAAACTGAAATCTTTTTCTATCAGGTGTCTACATTCCAAATTTACAGAAAATAAGAAAGATTCTGTTATTTCTCTCAATTTCATTATCTATAAAAACAACAACTCTATTTTGAGTCTACTCCACTTAACTGGATTCCCATCTTATTCTTTGTTACCCTTGACAATAAAGTTCCAAGTAGAAGTTGTTTTTCTTACTTTCTCAAAATCTGCTTTATCAATGATATCTTAAAAAATTTTTCTAGTCTTCTCTCTTCTCCATTGTTGCAGTGGAGAAGAAAAGATTTGGTATTTTAATGGACATGAATTATGACCACATTGCCGAATTCTGGGTCAATTGTCATTCTTCACTTAAAGCAAACATCTATCTCTCTTTTGGCACCTCAGATTTCTTCCTTTAGACTTTCTGCACTTGCATTTCATAATTCTACACTAACTTACAGTTTGTTTTTCCATATTTTTATTGGTGCATTGTAGTCATGCATGATGGAATTTGTTATTACATATTCACACATGTATGTACACAATATCACAATTTTTTAGCCTCTCCAGTCACTTCTTCATCATTTTTTTTCATTTCTCAGAAATGGCTTTATTGGAGACCATTAAAGCAGGGGTGATGGAGAGGATCCTCAAAGGAATGGCTAATTAGTTGACATTCTGAGGAATAACTATCTATGCTGGTAACAAGAAGAATGGTGGAAAATATTTAACAGATATATTTTAGTTTTTATAAATAGGGTTTTAATATCACTCATAGAAGTTTGTATATCTAGATCCAAAGATTATAAAGATCTTACAAATATTATATGGTGTCTGTACCACCCACTTGCACACTATAGATGCTGTGTGTCGTTTAAACCCTCATTTCCAGCTTAGATCTTTCTCATGCACTAAAGACCATTTTCTTAAATTACCCATTGTTCCATCATATAGGCATTTCAATTTTCAGAAGTCTAGAATACTATTTATAATTTTCCTCCTCAAATCTTTTTTTTTAGTTGCATCCCTAGACTTATGAATGGCCTGCCAAGTTATTCAATTAGTTTTAAAATAAAGATCTCTAGGACCCTGTGGATGGCTTCTCCCTCTCGCTTGGCATATAATAAAGCAGTCACAAGGACTACAGGATTCATCACATATCATTCTCACATATCCCTTTCTTTTCATTTCCCTGTAACTGTCCTTTTTAAATCCTCTTTTGAATTACTAGGTATACTTTCTTCCTATTTCACCTGTCCTCAGTACATATTCCTGAGTGCTATATTACACATGTCCTTCCTGTCTTAAATTTATTTTCAGGATTCCTAATGCATTTAGGTAGAATGGCCTTTACTTTGTGTGACCTTTTAGTATGTCCATTGTAATCATAATAATTAAATCTAGCACTAATAATTATAAAGATGATTATATTGATAATTTCAATGGGCACAACTGAATGCTTAGTATAAGCTAGGCATTGCCTTAAACACATTTTACAGAGTAATTCCTTTATCTTCTCCATAGTCCTAAAAAATGGGAGATATTGTTATTGAATAACTTTTTATTAATATTATGTATAGAACCTACTGAAGTAGCATGTGTGAAGTTCACGGAGACCATGAGACAGCAAATGGCAGAACTGAACTACAAACTCAGGAAAATTTCTTCCTCTTATGTCCCTGGATGTTTTATGTCAGTTCATAATCTCCAGCCACATTCACAATTTGTTCCAACCCTACAGAAATGCTTAACAGTTCCTAAAACATAGCGTTAGATAATGTAAATATTTGGTTGCTAGTCACATGCCTTCTTTAGTAGATTCTGAGCCCATTGATGGCTAAGGCTGTTTTCTACTTCCTTTAATCCTCAACAGAACACCTTACACATAATGGAGGCTTAATAAGGATATTGTCATGTACAGTCAGTTCTACTCTCACAATTTAAACATAAGATAAATTTTATCTGCAGCAGGGCCCGGGAGATCCAGGCCAACTGATTCGCGCAGCCTGCCCTGCGGCTACAGAAGGCGTGGCGCCTCAGTGAAGCCATTAATTAGCAAGCAGGGAGGTTAGGGACTGCCATTAGGTGGAATTTCGCCAGCCAAGCCCACACGGACCCTTGGGTCGAGCACGGGATCTCAGAAGGGGAAGGAAGCAGTACAGTCCCATCCCCCACAGCGGACACTCCACCAAGGCAGTCAGCGGCCACCATCCGGGAAAGCTGAAGGATACACCACCACTCTCCAACAGCTTGCAACATCAAAACAGCCAGCAGCAGGACCCCGGAGATCCAGGCCAACTGATTCGTGCGGCCTGCCCCGCAGCTAGAGAAGGCGTGGCACCTCAGAGAAGCCATTAATTAGCAAGCAGGGAGGTTAGGGACTGCCATTAGGTGGAATCCCGCCAGCCAAGCCCACCGCCCACGCCCGGAACAGGCCCAGCGACCTGCCAGCATGGTAGTCACGACACCCCAATTGGAATAGGGACAGAGCAGAGCCGTCTTCCACTCCCTGAACAGGCCCAGAGAGCCACCAGCGTGGTAGACACGTCATCCCAATTGGAGTAGGGGCACAGCCGCCGCCCGCACCTGCAAGGGAGACTTTTCAAGTATACAAGAGCAACATAAATAAATAGAGGGTAAATTTCAAAAACACAACAGTTGCACCAAGCAGAAAGAAACGCGAGCAGTATGAAAAGACAAGGAAAGAAAGGACCACAAGCAATGCAGGTCAACTCAACTTTAGAAGAGGTAATAGCTGCAACAGATGGAATATCAGATAAAGAGTTTAGGATATATATGCTTCAGATGATCTGGAGTCTCAAGGAAGACATGAGACAGCAAAATCAGACAATGAAAGATCACATTGACAAACAAATCCAGGAAGTAAAAGATCAATTTCACAGGGAGATAGAGGTAATAAAAAACAAACAATTAGAAATTCTAGAAATGCAGGAAACAATAAACCAACTTAAAAACTCAATTGAGAATACTACCAGCAGAGTAGATCACTTAGAAGAGAGAACATCAGACAATGAAGACAAAGTATTTCAACTGGAAAAGAACATAGACAGCTCAGCAAGTCTGCTAAGAAACCATGAGCAGAACATCCAAGAATTATGGGACAATATCAAAAGACCAAATTTAAGAGTCATTGGGATACAGGAAGGCACAGAGCTCCATTCCAAAGGAATAAACTGTCTATTCAGTGAAATAATACGAGAAAACTTCCCAGAATTGAAGAATGAGACAGGATCCCAAATCCTAGAAGCCTACAGGACACCGAATGTGCAAAATCATAAGAGATCCACACCTAGACACATTATAATGAAGATGTCCAACATACAGAATAAGGAGAGAATTTTAAAAGCTGCAAGAGAAAGAAAGCAGATTACATTCAGGGGTAAACCAATCAGGATAACAGCTGATCTCTCAACACAGACTCTGAAAGCTAGAAGATCCTGGAATAACATATTTCAAACACTGAAAGACAATGGGCTCCAACCAAGAATCGTGTATCCGGCGAAATTAAGCTTCAGATTAGAAGATGAAATTAAAACCTTCCACAATAAACAAATGTTAAAAGAATTCCCAGCTAGAAAACCATCTCTTCAAAAAATCCTTGGCAAAACATTACAGGAAGAGGAAATGGAAAATAACATTGAAAACCAACAATGGGAGGTAGGACAGTAAAGGGGGGAAAGTAGTCAAAGAGGATAACGAATCAGGTTTAGTAACATCAATAAACAAATATGGATAGAAGAACAAACCATATCTCAATAATAACCCTAAATGTTAATGGCTTAAACTCACCAATTAAGAGACACAGGCTAGTAGAATGGATCAAAAAACAAGACCCAACAATATGCTGTCTACAGGAGACGCATTTGATAGGAAAAGATATACATAGACTGAAGGTGAAAGGTTGGGAAAAATCATATCACTCATATGGACCACGGAAACAAGCAGGAGTGTCCATACTCAAATCTAATAAAATAGATTTCAAGCCAAAGCTAATCAAAAGGGATATAGAAGGACACTTCATACTGCTCAAGGGAACCATACACCAACAAGACATAACAATCATAAATATATATGCCCCAAATAATGGTGCAGCTGTGTTCATCAAGCAAACTCTTCTCAAGTTCAAGAGTCTAATAGACCACCATACAATAATCATGGGAGACTTCAACACACCTCTCTCACCACTGGACAGATCTTCCAAACAAAAGTTAAATAAGGAAACTATAGAACTCAATAACACAATTAACAACCTAGACTTAATTGACATATATAGACTATACCACCCAACATCAAGTAGCTACACTTTTTTCTCAGCAGCACATGGAATCTTCTCAAAAATAGACCATATACTATGTCACAGGGCAACTCTTAGACAATACAAAGGGGTAGAGATAATACCATGCATCTTATCTGATCATAATGGAATGAAACTGAAAATCAATGATAAAAGAAGAAAGGAAAAATCAAGCATCACCTGGAGAATGAACAATAGGTTGCTGAGTGATCAATGGGTTTTAGAAGACATCAAGGAGGAAATTAAAAAATTCCTAGAGTTAAATGAAAACACAGACACAACATATCGGAATCTATGGGACACATTGAAAGCAGTTCTAAGAGGAAAATTCATTGCTTGGAGTTCATTCCTCAAAAAAAGAAAAAACCAACAAATAAATGATCTCATACTTCATCTCAAAATCCTAGAAAAAGAAGAGCAAAACAACAGCAAAAGAAGTAGAAGGCAAGAAATAATTAAAATCAGAGCTGAAATTAATGAAATTGAAACAAAAGAAACAATTGAAAAAACTGACAAAACTAAAAGCTGGTTCTTTGAAAAAATAAATAAAATTGACAGACCCTTAGCCAGGCTAACGAAGAGAAGAAGAGAGAGAACCCAAATTACTAACATACGGGATGAAAAAGGCAATATCACAACAGACACTTCAGAAATACAGAAGATAATCAGAAATTACTTTGAATCCTTATACTCCAATAAAATAGAAGATAGTGAAGGCATAGATAAATTCCTTGAGTCCTATGATCTGCCCAGATTGAGCCAGGAGGATATAGACAACCTAAACAGACCAATAACAATAGAGGAAATAGAAGAAACCATCAAAAGACTACCAACTAAGAAAAGCCCAGGACCGGATGGGTATACAGCAGAGTTTTACAAAACCTTTAAAGAGGAACTAACACCAATACTTTTCAAGCTATTTCAGGAAATAGAAAAAGAGGGAGAACTTCCAAATTCATTCTACGACGCCAACATCACCCTGATTCCGAAACCAGACAAAGACACATCAAAGAAGGAAAACTACAGACCAATATCTCTAATGAACCTTGACGCAAAAATCCTCAATAAAATTCTGGCGAACCGGATTCAAATACATATCAAAAAAATTATACATCATGATCAAGTAGGATTCATCCCTGGGATGCAAGGCTGGTTTAATATACGGAAATCAATAAATGTTATTCACCACATCAATAGACTTAAAAATAAGAACCATATGATCATCTCAATAGATGCAGAAAAAGCATTCGACAAAGTACAGCAACCCTTTATGTTCAAAACGCTAGAAAAATTAGGGATAACAGGATCATACCTCAACATTGTAAAAGCAATCTATGATAAGCCACAGGCCAGCATCATTCTGAATGGAGAAAAATTGAAGGCATTCCCTCTAAGATCTGGTACAAGACAGGGATGCCCTCTCTCACCACTTCTGTTCAACATAGTCCTTGAAACACTGGCCAGAGCAATTAGACAGACAAAATAAATTAAAGGCATAAAAATAGGAAAAGAAGAACTTAAATTATCACTATTTGCAGATGATATGATTCTATACCTAGCAGACCCAAAAGGGTCTACAAAGAAGCTATTAGAGCTAATAAATGAATTCAGCAAAGTGGCAGGATATAAGATCAACACGCAAAAATCAAAGGCATTCCTGTATATCAGCAACAAATCCTCTGAAACGGAAATGAGGACAACTACTCCATTCACAATATCCCCCCAAAAAATAAAATACTTGGGAATCAACCTAACAAAAGAGGTGAAAGATTTATACAATGAAAATTACAGAACCCTAAAGAAAGACATAGAAGAAGACCTTAGAAGATGGAAAAATATACCCTGCTCATGGATAGGCAGAACTAACATCATCAAAATGGCGATATTACCAAAAGTTCTCTATAAGTTCAATGCAATGCCAATCAAAATCCCAACAGCATATCTTGTAGAAATAGATAAAAGAATCATGAAATTCATATGGAATAATAAAAGACCCAGAATAGCAAAAACAATACTAAGCAGAAAGTGTGAATCTGGAGGTATAGCGATACCAGACTTCAAACTATACTACAGAGCAATAGTAACAAAACCAGCATGGTACTGGTATCAAAACAGGCGGGTGGACCAAGGGTACAGAATAGAGGACACAGTAACCAATCCACAAAACTACAACTATCTTATATTTGATAAAGGGGCTAAAAGCATGCAATGGAGGAAAGATAGCATCTTCAACAAATGGTGCTGGGAAAACTGGAAATCCATTTGCACCAAAATGAATCTGAATCCCTGTCTCTCGCCGTGCACAAAAGTTAACTCAAAATGGATCAAGGAGCTTGATATTAAATCAGAGACACGGCATCTGATAGAAGAAAAAGTTGGTTATGATCTACACGCTGTGGGATCGGGCTCCAAATTCCTCAATAGGACACCCATAGCGCTAGAGTTAACAAATAGAATCAACAAATGGGACTTACTCAAACTAAAAAGTTTTTTCTCAGCAAAAGAAACAATAAGAGAGATAAACAGGGAGCCTACATCCTGGGAACAAATCTTTACTCCACACACTTCAGATAGAGCCCTAATAACCAGAATATACAAAGAACTCAAAAAATTAGACAATAAGATAACAAATAACCCAATCAATAAATGGGCCAAGGACCTGAACAGACACTTCTCAGAGGAGGACATACAATCAATCAACAAGTACATGAAAAAATGCTCACCATCTCTAGCAGTCAGAGAAATACAAATCAAAACTACCCTAAGATACCATCTCACTCCAGTAAGACTGGCAGCCATTAGGAAGTCAAACAACAATAAGTGCTGGAGAGGATGCGGGGAAAAGGGCACTCTTGTTCATTGCTGGTGGGACTGCAAATTGGTGCAGCCAATTTGGAAAGCAGTATGGAGATTTCTCGGAAAGCTGGGAATGGAACCACCATTTGACCCAGCTATTCCCCTTCTCGGTCTATTCCCTAAAGCCCTAACAAGAGCATGCTACAGGGACACTGCTACATCAATGTTCATAGCAGCTCAATTCACGATAGCAAGACTGTGGAATCAGCCTAGATGCCCTTCAATAGATGAATGGATAAAAAAAATGTGGCATTTATACACTATGGAGTATTACTCTGCATTAAAAAATGACAAAATCATAGAATTTGGAGGGAAATGGATGGCATTAGAGCAGATTATGCTAAGTGAAGCTAGTCAATCTTTAAAAAACAAATACCAAATGACTCCTTTGATTTAGGGGAGTAAACAAGGACAGGGTAGGGACGAAGAGCTTGAGAAGAAGATTTACATTAAACAGGGATGAGAGGTGGGAGGGAAAGGGAGTGAGAAGGGAAATTGCATGGAAATGGAAGGCGATCCTCAGGGTTATACAAAATGTCATATAAGAGGAAAGGAGGGGTAAGACAAGATAATACAAATGGAAGAAATGATTTACAGTAGAAGGGGTAGAGAGAGAAAAGGGGAGGGGAGGGGAGGGGAGGGGAGGGGGGATAGTAGAGAATAGGACAGACAGCAGAATACATCAGACACTAGAAAGGCATTATGTCAATCAATGGAAGGGTAACTGATGTGATACAGCAATTTGTATATGGGGTAAAAGCGGGAGTTCATAATCCACTTGTATCAAACCGTGTAATATGATGTATTAAGAACTATGTAATGTTATGAACGACCAATAAAAAAAAAAGATAAATTTTATGCTTTTGCCTATATGCCATTCAGTATTGAGAAATACTAGGTAAACACAGAAAATAATACCCCAAAGAAGCAAGCACATTGAAACATGCAAAAAGCTTACATCGCATATTTCATCAAGCTACCTTGATTCCAAGTGTGGGTTATGAGTCAGAGGCTTCCACATCAGCTGTTTCAAGTTTCCATTTCACATGAACCCAATTTCAGGTAAACCTCCTTCCACCACTCACAATAACTCATGAGCTGAAACTTTTCCAACACCCATTTCAACAACACTTTGAGGTCATTTGCAAGATAAAGTGTCATATTTGTTGTTGTTGTTGTTGTTTGTATTTCCTAAGCATTTAAAAATGCATAAAACTATTTTATCACTTTTATTTGGTTCCTATCTCTTCTTATGTGATACTAATAAAACAATTGAGGTTTGTGTCCCAACTCGAATTTGCCTATAAACTCAACAGTTTTATTTGACCTGACTTTGCAGATAATGATGTTTTAGAACATACACTTCTCATTATAGCAGAACAGATTGTACTTGAAGGAATTAAAAAAAGACTGAAAATTACTAGTTTGGGTTGAATTCTGTTCCCTCAAAGTTCATATGTTGAAGTCTCCAATACCTCAGAATATGACTATATGTTGAAATGGGTCCCTTAAAGAGGTGACTAAGCTAAAATGAGGCTCTCAGTGTAGACCTTAACTCACTGTGACCAATGCCCTTACAAGAAGAGGAGACTTGGACACACATAAAGATGCCAGATATGTGCAAATACAGCAGAAAGATCTTATGAAAATACAGTAAGAAGGTGGCCAACTGCAAACCAAGAAGTGAGCTCTCAGGAGAAACCA
The DNA here is from genome assembly GCF_045843805.1 of Urocitellus parryii. Taxonomy (NCBI): domain Eukaryota; kingdom Metazoa; phylum Chordata; class Mammalia; order Rodentia; family Sciuridae; genus Urocitellus; species Urocitellus parryii. The sequence goes on from NC_135543.1 coordinate 29,179,128, forward strand.
AACTGCAAACACTTTAACCTTGGACTTCTAGCTTTTAGAGATGTAACAATACAAACTTCTGTAATTCAAATCACCAGTGGGGGTAAATTTTATGGTAGCCATGTCAGACATGTACCTTCACTAATTTCTATGCATCCTTCAAGATTGAGCTAACGTATCCATTTCTTTGTTGAACTACCAGAGTTCACCCTGATTTGGCAATTTTTTTTCAACCCTGTCCCTGGCCTGATGTGATCCCAGTACAAATTTTATTTTAATACTTATTAAAGAATGTCCTAATAATTTATTATTTTTTTATTTGGTTTAGGTAATAATTTCTGTAGATCAATATTGTCTACTTTTTAACTTTGTGTTAACACCCTCAAATATGGTACTTGTAACATTGTCAACTCTGAATACAGTTTTAAAGATATTGTGTAAGAAAATCAAAAGAATATTTCAATGCATGCAATGAAGGAAACACAAAAGTAACATGCTTTATATTATTATAACATTAGTAGGACACATAGATGTGCACAGATACTTAAGGTCCAGATTATCAATTTTATTTCATTTGTTGACACATTATTTATGCTGTATGTTCCCATGAACTGTACTTCATGAAAAATCATACAAAATTTATAATTTGTGGGTGACAGAGAAAATGACAGGGCTATTGAAAAAAAGGATAAAAAAGTGGAAGTCTGGAGAAAAATTACAACCGAAGATTTAATATATGACTCAATATCCTTCTGTAGGGTAATAATTAAACATTCACCATCTATTGGAGGGCAATTTTCACTTATTTCTGAGGAAATTAGCTCATGCTGAATGATAAGAGTAACCCTGTATACAAATGCTTTTGCTTTGTCAAACACTGTGATTGGAGCAATAAAGGGAAGAAGGGTAAGTTTTCAGTTGCTAATAATAGAAAGATAAAATAGCTACAGTAATATACCTGCAGTATTTACATGCAGTTAGGGAAGAATAATAACTCTAATAATAACTATATTTAACATTTTGGGTATCTTTCTTTGTATAAGTGTTTGTATTTCTCAAAATTAAAATGTTTAATTTTTTAAAGAGTTATATGTCCTAGGATATGGGGGGTCACCATCATTCTATTTTACAAACAAGGAAATTGCAACCTGTGACACTTAATCAACTTGCCACAGGTAATGTAGCTTGTTGGGGTTTGACAGGATACAAAATCTATTTCTGTTTGTATGTATTTTCACCACAGATCATTGCTGCTACTAGAAGTGTCCAGGCTGCCTTTTACTTCTTGGTCCTTCTTCATTTCCTACTCATTTTCTGCTTTCCTTTCCCAGTCCAAGTGCACCTCTGAGTGATGCCACTGTAGCTTACTGGGACTTGGTTCTTTCTAAATATCTCTGGTCTTTGCCTCCTGTGATATGCATTTCTTCACTGTTGTGTACTGTTTTACACTTTCTTAGTGTGCAAGTGCCTTATATTTAGATACTGCTTTTCAAAATAAATTCTCCTTTGTGCCTTAAAGAGAAATCACACATATTTCTGGATTGGTGAATTCTAGGATAATTTAAGAAAAGCTGTGAACACTTACTGAGATAACCAACTAACTGCCAGACATTATACTATACCATGTTTTTTTTTTTTTTCCTCATAGCTTCTCCCCAAACTCTTATGTATGGTAATTTTTATGTTGTGTCTGTCTCTGTGTGTGTGTAATGGCTAGTAATGCAAAATGCATTTCTTATCAGGGATTATAGTAAAAAAGTTTAACACCATTGTTACTTAATATAACTGCAAACTTATGTTATACATTTATTTTTTATGCTAAATAAAATCTTTCAGACTGTTTTCTTCTCCCCTATTTTGTCAATTTGAGGTCTCACAGATTGTCATAATATCTGGAGGCCGCTTTGCTTGAACTATCTTGATAGCACAAACGAATGTCAGTTGTTCTAGATTCATTTTTTCTCACCTGGCCCAACTCCAGAAGTTTATTGATTTCTGTAATTAAATGAGTTGAAAGTAAATCCCAGGCCTGTGCTGCACATTAGTCATTGGTGCTGATGCCTGAATCTTAATCAGCTGTTGAGTGTGGTCTTGGGCCAGAGAGAAGTGTTAACAGTCTTCCTGGTGCTCCCAGGCCATGTAGCAATCTGGGGATTATAATTGCCTCATGCAGGAGAAAATACAGAGGAGGTGGAGTGGTATTAGATTTAAATAAAACTACACACTTCAGAAAGTCCTTGGCCAAATGAGTACAAAATTTATCCTTTTCTTTTTTTTCCTCTTTCATGTGAATCCAACTTAGTTGATGCGATTGTATTTAGCCTTTCTAAAGGGAATGTGGAATTCCATGTTCTCAGTTTGATTGGAATAGTAATAAGCATATAAACTAAGAGATACAAACAGAGCATTTTAATTAATTTTCAAAGATGATGAAGTCCATAATTATTTTAAAATTTGCCCCAAGGTATTCATACAAAACTGACCTAGCATTTTAAAATAATATTATTTCCAAGTTCACATTCAGAAACAGAAAAAAAAATACTAGACTCACATACTACATATGTATATATATGTATCATGTCATATATGTAATCTCATAGAATGTAGTAGCTTGGAAATCAGCTAATCCAGCTTTGAAAGTAGCTTAGTATCAATTTCATTAAGTCAATGAGAAATCATAAATCCAAAACAATTGAGATATTTTTGGAAGATACATAAATTCAACATATAAACATATTTTATAGAGAACATGATTGAGCAGGGAGAAGAGAAAGAGAAAAATAGAGAGAAAGAGAAAGAGAAGAAAGGGAGAGGGAGGAATAGAAAGAGAGAGAGAATATGAATATGAATATGAATGAATCTGAATTGTTACCTTCAAGCAGTGAAATTCTAAATCTCCAGAATTTTCTAACAGCTGGTGAGAGTGAAAACCAAGGCTTCAAACTTTTGTTACTGCCTTACAAATGGTCATATCATGTATCCAGAAAAATTCAACTTAGAAATATATTCTAAGAAACAATATGAAAACTTAAGAGAGGAATTTATCTAAAATAATGTTTTCTCATTCCGCAGTGTAAGAAAAATTGGAACTTGAAATCCAACAATATGATCAGTTAAATATGTACAGCATACCTGTAAAAGAAAACATTATTCAGGAATTAAGAATAGAAGTATATTATTGTCAATGCATAAATATTTTAATATACATTGCAGAGTAAAAACAGGTTATACAATTATATACAAATAGATAAGCACTCTCTAATGAATGTGTTTCCATATACACATGTATACATGCTGTTTGCTTATATTTCTATATTTGTGTGTATGATCATGAATAAAAATATTTGGAAATTTATACTAACATCCTTGACTGTGGTTATCTTTAGTATGATGATTATGGATGGCTCCATTTTGCTTAGCTCCATATTTTCATATCTTCAAGATGAGCAATTATTTTTTGTATAATTAAAAATAGCTTAAACTCACATTTTTATGTATTTCTATGTAAAATGGAAAATACAATAATTTCCTTACCAAGAAGATGAATAGAAAATTGGACAGAATTTGTTAAATATTTAGTATGATTTCAACATTTTGCTGGGAACTCTGGAATAAAAAAAGAAATAGAAGGCATTTTGCATGTCCCATACAATCCCACATTTTCTAAACGTAATAGTCCATCACTCCTTTGCTCAAATACTCAAAATACTGCCTACTGTCAAATGAGTAAATTGAAGACATGAGGCTGGTATTCAAAACCCAAACAAAAAACACTACATGTGACTCCCATAACCACTACCAAAAATAGCTGCATTGGGAGGCATCAAATAGACCTTCTAAAAATGATTAATATAGTTTCTGAAATTAAAACTATATGTGTTGCAGTGCATACTGGCACATGCCTATAATCCCAGCAACTGAGGAGGCTGAGGAAGGAGCAAGATTGAGGTTAACCTACAGAGTTTAGTGACAACCTGTCTCAAAATAAAAAGATCTGGGGGTGTGGCTCAGTGGTAGAGCACCCCTGGGTTCAATCTCCATACTGCAAAATAAAACAAAACAAAACTATGTATATGTGTGTATTTATAGGTGTGTATACATATATTTCTGCACATACATGTATTCAATGATTGAAGTCTGTTAAAAGTTATTATACCATTATACCATTTTGTACATTCTATGTTACATACCCTCTATTATGCAATCACAAGAATATGTGTGATACATACCCATGACTTCAAAAATTGGCAATCATATAGAGAAAAGTAAAGGTACTGATCAAGATCAAGCTAAGATGAGTAAAAGAAAACAGACTTCACTTATAATAATGCATGCTGGATGAGCTAGGTAATTTGAGAACAAACCTAGGATGTGCCCACTTGTTTTCTTAGAATGACTCCCGTAATTGCTTCTAGGGTATACATTCTTGATAAAATTATCTGCCATTGTTTGGCTTCTGTCAGTCCTTTTGAAAAGTTGACTATCAATTTGTCATTCTTTGCTGATTGCTTTTAAGATCATCTCTGTGGTTTTGGTGTTCCACAATTTTATTATGATGAGTTTCAATCTCACATATTTTCCAACTCTCTGTATGAGGATTCTGGGTGATGTCTTCTAATATGTATTACACATCCTGGTTGTTCATTGAATTGTGTCTAATTTACCACTTAAGCACAGCAACTGAGTTCTTAATTTCAGAAACTATGTCAATCATCTCTACAAGTTTTATTTGATGTTCATTCAAATTGAGTTGTTTTGTGGGTAATAAATATCCTGGCTTTTATTTTTAAAAATTTTTATTTATGACTGTGTGTCTTCATTCTTTTCTTGGATAATTGTAAACATACTTTAGTCATTGTCAATATCTGATAATTAATATGTGGATAAAAAGAAAAGTACTATAGAACTGTATTGGCCAAATTATATTGTTATATTGTGTGCATGTAAAATATATGACAACATATTCCACCATTACTTATAACTATAATGCACTAATAAAAATTATAGGGGAAAACTGTGATCAGAGGTCTGATAATGCTGTTTATTTAGTTTATAATCCCTAAGACCAGTTTTTTTGTTTGTTCTAGTATGTTTTATAAGTTATAATATTAGGTTTAAACTTCCTAGATGCAACCATCACAGGAACAATTTTTGCACATATATACTGGCTTCTAAGGAGACATATAAGTAATATGAATTTCACCATAATCCTACAGGAAAGGAAGCCTGTAATTATGAATTACTAAGAAAGGGTTCATTTTTTGTTTCCTCATCTGGACCCACAATTGAAACAAGCAATCTCTCTTGTTATCTCTTAGTTTATGGGTTTTCCATATTTATTCATTCTCTTTGTGTTTCCACCCTTAATGTTCTCAGTCTTGCACATGGGCCACAGAATTTCTTGCCTGCTTAGCGGAGTATAAGATCTTTTATGTGCAAACGTCTTAAATTTTATATTTCCAAATTTCCTTTCTCTTCTACCCCAGTCCTTTATTTAAAACAGTCAGTAAAAGCATAGTTGAAGCTCACCTCTCTGAGATTTAATTTCTTCTCCAATTCTAATCCCTTGAAAAATCACTTTTTTTAAGATTAACATGAATTGAAGTATTTTTTATACTTATTCATTGTACTTGAAAGAACTGAGGCAAGTTTTTTTCATGTTATCTAATCTTCAATGTTATAGAGAAGTCTTAATCAATATTTAATTTTAAAAGTATGTCTAATCTTTCATATATAAAAACAATTTGTTGAAAGTGTATTGTCCTCTATGCTTGGCCTAGTTCTAATGGGAAGTAGAGATAGATAAACACTGATTCAATGGATACAAGAATCCTGGAACTATTATTTTGGGAGACTTTTCCAACTTCTTTCTAGCTGATGACATGTCCCTCTCTTTCAGTGGCTCTCAGTTCCCTTCTGTGACAAAGAATATAACCCCAGAGATGGACATGGACTTCATGCAAAGAGAGTTATGGAATAGAGGGAAATCCAACACACATGGCCAGTTTCCTCAGTTTGTCATTGGTCAATCAGCAATAGTGACTTACACCCAAAATTTCAAAACCTATATCCCACCCTGGATCAAAATCATGTGGCAGGGGCTGGGTTTGTGATTCAGTGGTAGAATGCTCACCTGGCATGCACAAGGCACAGGGATTGATCCTCAGCACCACAGAAAAATGACGTAAAGAGATTGTATCCACCACTTACAACTAAAAAATAAATATTAAAAAAATCATGTGGCATACTCCTACTGACTGTCAGGCAGAATCCACTTTTCTTAGAATAATGTACATTTTTTGGATGATTTCCTACTGATATTTTGGTTTATACCTAAGTAGCTTTAGTTCTCCCTGCCTTTGCTGGCATGCTTCATATTTGCAAAATTACTACATTGTGGTTGTACTTTCTTTAAATAAATGTTATTCAACCCTTTCTCTTACTATTGAAAAAAAGCAGAAATAACTATTATAATTATTAGAAGCCCTGATAACCCTTTTGTTGACCTTTTTCTTCTCTAGGCATCTCAATAAATACCACCAAGACTTACAGATTTCTCCTTATAGCAGCAATTAAAACCATGACTGAAAGTGTATGGATTTTTAATGGTAAAATTGCCTTCATAGGACATTGTGGCTTCAAATTGCTTTACATGTCATATTTCTAACCTTTCTAATATTACTTATATTACTGTATGACTATATTTGGGAACCTACTCAAGTTTAGCATCAAAATAGTTATTTGAAATTTGTATACTATATAGATGCCTAAAACAAAAGTATGCACAGAAAATAATTACAAGTGACCCTTATACTTATTTTTAAAACTACTCAGTTTGGCTTAAATTAACATAAATATTGATTGAAGCATACAGTGATAATAGTTCCCATGTATCAAACAAACAAAATGTGAAATTTTGCATTCTTCATTGGAATAGTTGAGAGAAAAAAAGGCACTTTGACATTATAGTTAGTTGGAGTACAAAATTATGTAACATCAGTGTAAGGGAATTTGGAAAAAAAAATTCTACCCAAAGTAAGAAAGCATTTACTCTTGGTTCTAGAAATATCATTTTCGTGGATGTATTCCTAAAAGTCTGTGGCAAAAATACAAAATAAAGTGATATATGCATGAAATTATTTGTTGTTGCATATCAGTAAGAGCACAAATTTAAAAAGAAGCTGTTTATCCACTATAGGACATTAGTTACATAAACTATTGTAGAATCATCTGTTAAATTAACTAGAAATAAGGAAGATTTATTACTTGTAGCATTCTTTGTACAGTTTAAGAAAAATAATAAGAAAATGGACTATAGTTAAGACAAAAAATATAAGATATAGAAACTTTTGCTTAAGCACCTATGTATAAAACAGAAATTTTGACAATATCAACATACATATATTCAAGCTTAAATATTCAGGAGATAACTGTGAAAGAATAAATTATCTCAATTACCTATGTGGGGAAAGAAAACAATTGAGGGAGAATAAGAACAGATATGAGATTTCCTAGAATTCACTTGCTTATATGGTTTTGGTTTAAAACCCATGAAAATGTAGTCAAAAAATATAAAAAGTAAAAACAACTGAAACTGATAGGTTAGACCCTAAGGGAATGATAGAATATCCAGAAGCTAATGAGCTTGAGAGACTTTAGACACAATATTTTGACTAGGTGTCCCTAACATACACTATTCTTGTGGAAAAAAAAATAAAAAGAAATTCTAAACTTTGTCCAAGTTTCTAAGTTTAGGCACCAGTGTATAGGAATACAGGGAGAAAGAAAAACAAGATCAATAATGTCAAGAATTAGCAGTCAAAAACTCAGATAAAACCAGATATTATGTTTAGCCACCTATAGAACAAATGATGTGACTAGTTAAGTATCAGGAGACATTGGAAAATATAAAGGACAAAAATTATTATTAAAAAGACAGATTTAAGGGAGGTTGTTCAAATCATGAGCTGAATAAATCAAAAATATATATCTTCAAGGCAAGTGGGAAAATTTGAGTATAAAGAGGCTATTCTTTGCAATTAAAGGGTTTGCATTTATTTTAATAAAAGTGGTCATGGTTTGGTGAACTTAAAAAACTACAACTCTTACAGAATATGTACTAATAGAGATATACAGTCAACTATTTACAGTTAAAAGGAGATAATGCAGTTTGAGATTTTATTTACACACTCCAGAACTATTTAAAAATGGAAAAAGTGATTTAAGGAAGATGAAGTAATATTGGCAGACTGGTATTCATTGTTGAGGCTTGATAATGGGTACACAGGGGTCTATTAAAAATCCTCTCTACTAAATTATTATCTCAAACTTAATATCCAATAAATCATATTTTATGACTCTACTTATCAAAACAAAACAAAACAAAGATTCTCTGGAGTACTTTTGACATTCATCCAGGATTAGGAAATATTGTTACCTAGCAACATAAAATAGGTTTACAAAATCTTTATGCATCTTAGTCAAGTACCTATAATCCAGTTGTTGGGCTGTAGATCCTCCTGTTCCTTACTATTGTCCTTTAGTTTGCTTCCAGAAATAATATATCTTCATTCTTCGTTTCTTTACTCTGCTACTCATATTTTTAAGTTAAGTAACACGGGACAACTTAAAAAAAGAAAGTTCAAGTCACTGATAATTCCCCATTAAACAGTGATTTAAAAAGTAAAAAGTCCCCATTTTTGTCACCCTGTGTTTCTTTCACACAGCCCAATCTAGATACTATCAGAGAACTGCCCTAAACTTTTTGATCAGTAACTGCTGTGTATTGAATTGTATCCTCCAACTAATGATTTCCTATCAGATAGAGGAGAAATGCTCACAATTCATAGGTCATTGACAGGAGTATCTAGAAAGGTCTTGCCTCACTAGCAGAGATGTAATTCTCAACTCTAATACTACTCTGCTTCTGCCTAACAAATCATAAAAAGCAAGAACCAAGCAGAGGAACTGAATTAAAGCAAAGTTAGTCTCTCAGAAGACAAATGAGTCATACTTCTGGCATGACTCATGAGGAATGAAAAGATGACATAAAATACTAATATCAAGTATTATGAAAGTTGTAATATCATTACTGATTTTACAGAAATACAAAGTACAATAAGGAACTACTGTGAACAACTTTAGGCTACTGAAAATAAACATTTAGATACAAAGGAAATTTTTTCTTGAAAGAAATGAAATATCAAAGTACGTTGAAAAGAAATAGATAAACTGAATAGTTGTAATTCTATTTATGAATTTGAATTTGCCATCTTAAAAACTTCCCCACAAAGAAAGTTCTAGACTCAAACGTCTTCTGTGATACAAAATATGGAACACTGAGGAATGAAATAACATTTTTACAAAAATTCTTCCAAAAAATGAAAGACTTTAGCCTACTTCCCAACACATTCTGGAGGCCAGCATTAACCTGAAACCCTGCACAGACACACTGGGAAAACATATTGCAGAATATCTCTTATGAAGTTAACACAAAACTTCTAAACACCGCCAGAGCAAATTGAATTCAAAGTATATGAAAAGCATAATATATCAAGAATAAGTGGGGATGATATTAGGAATACCAGGTGGTTATTTAACATTTGAAAATTAACAAACTTTATTCACTATATTAAAAATAAAAATCATGTGATAAGAATTAGACATGAAAAAGATATTAAATAAACTCTCTTAAATTCCCAATACAAACTCTAGCAAATCAAGAGTAAAAACAAATTTTCTTAATTGTATAAAAGACTGTTATGTAAAAATAAGCCTAATGATATGGTTAATGGTAAAATATTGAATGTTTTGTCTTGTTAAGATCAGAATCAAGTCAAGGAAGAATGCTCTCATCTTTTCTCTTTTCAACATTTGCTGGAGGCTCCACTCAGAGCAAGAAGGCAAAGAAAAAAACATAAAAATTATCAAATTTGAAAATGAAGTGAAAAAAAAAGTTTATTTATATCTGTTTAACCGGGCTGGGGATGTGGCTCAAGCGGTAGCGTGCTTGCCTGGCATGCGTGCGGCCCCGGGTTCGATCCTCAGCACCACATACAAACAAAGATGTTGTGTCTGCCGAGAACTAAAATAAATAAATAAATAAATAAATATATCTGTTTAACCTCTATCATATGTCTGTCTCTGTCTTCAACCCATATATAGTTATATTTCTAATGTATATATACATACATATTTACTGTATTTGTTATTGCAAATTGCAAAATAATGGAAATTGAACCACGGAATCATCTGGAAATACCAATATGTCATAGTAATCTGATTAAATTTACAACAAACACAATTATCTTATACTGTAAATTAAATATAATGGGTGCACAATTTAAGAAATATTAATATTGAATAAGATATTAATCAAACATAAAAAGAGGTTTTAAGTTTGTTTTTTAAGAAAAAACATCGACTAAATATTTTATTCAGCAAAATACATGAAGGTTAATCTAAAAATTCACTGGAACCTGACTTGGAATGAATTAATCTACTTGGAATGTATCACTAAAATTATTTTTTTTTTATCTAATGGAGTGATAATTGAATTCTTCTTTTCTAATCGGAGGCAGGGGAGATAGTAGCACCACAATGTAATTACTTGTCTAGTTAAATACATCGTACTTTTTGTGGAAATAATTTGCTTTCAGATTCCTGCTGAGAAGCGACCAGCTTCTCTTTATCATAATATAATTTAGCAAGATGTAGCATTGCTTCTCCATCAAATTAAGGCAATTTGGAAAATTGAAGAGTCTTTGGGTCTTTGCTCTTCAATCATCTTACATTGTTGCTTTCAGCTGGAAAAAAAAAATCTTAAAGAGCTTAATTTCCTTTCATGTAACTAAACCAAAGGAAATGATGTCCCTAAAGGTGATAATGACTCACAAACTCATGCCACCAATGTCCTTTCTTAAACTGCCTTTTCTGGGTCAAGCCAGTCACTTTTAAGTTCTCAGGAAAATTTACATATAGATGTACATGATCACAGTAATAAAAAGTTTAGGCTGAGTAGGACTAAGATGTCTATAAAAATGACTGAATCCTCCCCATCCCCCATACTCATAAACACAAACTGCCAATCAATCATATCCTTAGAGGAGAAAAAAAATCACTTTCTTATGAGACTGCAAAGCAACAGAGATACCTCAAAATCCCATCATTTTTTCTACTAATTAAATCATTGGTTTTAAGTAAAAATCCCTTTGATAAGGAGCTTGTTATCTTGAAGTCATAAGATAGAAGCAATATTTTTAAAATTATGGATGTCCTGGGATGGGAGTTGTTTTGATACTTGGAAAAGTATAAAGACATTAGAGGAAGATAAGCTGATATTGGTGATGAAAGTAATCTCAACTCTATTCTTTCTGAAGCATTTTTAATTCTATTATTTTGGATAATTATAAAATCATGTAAGAACTCCCTCCATTTATATTACCTTAAAAATAAGAAAATCACGAGGCTGTTGTAGTGCACACCTGCAATTTCAGCAACCCTGAGGCTGAAGAAGGAGGATCAAAAGTTCAAGGCCAGGCTTGGAAGCTTAGAGAGACCATCAGCAATGTAATGAGACTCTGGCTCAAAATAAAAATTATAAAGGCTTGGGATGTAGCTTGTGGTAGAGTTGTCCTGGGTTCAATCCCCAGTACCAAAAAGCAAAGCTAAAAAAATCACAAGTTTTCTGGGTATACAAAGGAAAGTCACTTGTTGTCTGAGTAAAGTGACACCATTTATCTAAGAAATATGGTCTTTATCATTATAGGATGGGAAAAGAAAGGAGGAGAAAGAAAGGAAAGATACTCAGGAATGAAATTGATCAAATTATATAATGTGCATGTACAAATATGTCACAATGGATTCTATTTTTATAATGATAATGCTCTAATAAAATCTTCAAAAAAAGGTGATCTTTGGTATATATGTGTGTCTATTTTATAGTTCTAGAAAAGTTCTAAGAATATATTTTGTATATGATTTTCATTTATAACATTGTATGGATGATAATTTTTAGAAATCCATAAATAAATAAATAAGTAAAAAATAACTTATAATTTCAGTGTTCTGAATCTTTGCAAAATAAAATTATCTGTTTTGTTTTCAATTTTATTTGAATGTGATATGTTCTTTACAAATAATTTCTCACTCCTTAGTATTTTATTTATGGAAATTTTCTATTATGTGTAAAAGTTGAGAAAAATAAACCCTTTTTAAATTAAACTCTTTTCATAGAACTCATCACTTTATTTTTTTCCGTTCACTTCTCATCTCCAAATGCATTATTTAGAGACAATATTATCTCTAAATGTTTTGCTATAATCTCTAAAATAGTGACTTTTAAAAGTAACTGGAGTACCTGTAATTGCCTAGTTTCTGTAGTAAGAATAGAATATCAAGTGGAGCCTTTATTATGTTTATTCTGACTTTAAAGAGAATGCTTCCAACCATGTTTAATTATCTAGTATATTTACCATCCTATTTTTGGTAAGCATCCATTAGTAGGTGAAGTAAATTTCCCTTTTTTCACCCCAGTTCTCTCTCTTTGCCTCCGTTTGTTGCTATTCCTCTTCCCCCTCCTCTATTTGTTTTCCTTCTATTTAATGTTGTTTATTTTTGATGGGTGCTTTGTGGGTATATATTAAGGTGGAATTAACTGTGGTACATTCATACATTGTACATAGCATAATTGGGTCAATTTCATTCCACAGTTCTTCCCTTTCCCAATCTCCACTCCCTCCTCTTCAACCCTCTTTCTCTACTCCACTGATCTCCCTTCTGCTTTTATGGGGTTCCTTTTCCTATTTTTTTTCCTTATTTTTTACTAATTCTACATGTGAAAGCAAAGATTCAACCCCTGATTTTCTGAATCTGGCTGATTTTACTTAGTATGATGTTCTCTAGTTCCATTCATTTTTTAAGCAAATGCCATAATTTCATTTTTTTCCTTATGGCTGTGTAAACCTCCATATGTACCATGTTTTCTTTATTCATTCATCTGATGATGATCACCTGGGTTGGTTCCATAACTTGGTTATTGTAAATTATGTAGCAGTAAACATTGATGTGAATGTATCTCTTTAATATGCCGATTTTAGTTATTTTGGATAAACACCAACGTGTGTGGAATAGCTGGGTCATCTGGTGATCCAATTTCTAGTTTTCTGAGGAATTCCCATATAGCTTTTGAAAGTGCTTGTACTAATTGGCAATTCCTCCAACAATGTATGAGTGTAAATTTTCCCCAACATTCTCCCCAGCATTTATTATTATAATTTGTATTCTTGTATTTATTATTATTATTCGTATTCGTGTCATTTAAAATGGAATGAAATGAAATCACAATATATTTTGGATTTGGATTTTTAAACTCAAACACTTTTTTATCAGCAAAGGAAACAATAACGTGAAGAAAGGGCCTACAGAATGGAAGAAAGTCTTTACTATATGCCCCTCAGATGAAGCACTAATCTCTAGGATATATAAAGAACTCAAAAAACTTAACACCAAAAAAAAAAAAAAATAAGAAGTATTGTAGTCAACCAAATATATGGAAAAAATGTTCAATATCTCTAGCAATGAGAGAAATGCAAATCAAAGCTACTCTAAGATTTCATCTCACTCCAGTCAGAGTGGCAATTACCAAGAATACAAACAATAATAAGTGTTGGCAAGGATGTGGAGGAAAGGGTACACTCATACGTTGCTGGTGGGTCTGCAAATTGGTGCAGCCCACTCTGGAAAGATTGCTAGGAATATTTAACACGGTTTCATATATTTCTTAGTCACTTATGTTTCTTTCTTTAAGTTTCTGGTTCTTTTGCCCATTTATTGATTGTGGTTTTTTTTTTTTTTTTTTGGTGTTAAGTTTTTTAGTTATTTACATATCCTGGATATTAATCATGTCAGAGTCGTACCTGTCAAAATTGTCTTCCATTTGGTGAGAGTCTCTCTTCATGCTCATGTTTCCTTTGTTGTTCAGTAACTTTTTAATTTGTTTGCATCTGACTTATTGATTCCGGGTTTTATTTCCAGAGCTTTAGGGATCTTGTTAAGGTGTCTGCACCAATGAGATGAAGTGTTGACCCTATGTTTCCTTCTAGCAGTTTCAAGGTTTCTAATCTAATTCTTAAATCTTTGATCCATTTTGATTTGACTTTCGTGTAGGGTGAGAGCTATCCAGTTTTCCCAGAACCACTTGTTAAAAGACTGTCTTTCCTCCTTTTGGCACTTTTATCAAGTATAAGATAGACATAAGTATGTGAGTTTGTCTCTGTGTCTTCTATTTCATTGGTCTTCACATCTATTTTGATGCCAATATCATTATGTTTTTTATATCATAGCTCTTTAGTATAATTTGAGATCAGGTATAATTTGAGATGCCTCCATGGTAATTATTCTTGCCCAGTACTGCTTGAGTTGTTCTGGGTCTTTTATTCTACCAAATAAATTGTAAGATTTTTTTTATATAGTTCTGTGAAGAATATCATTGGTATTTTGATGGAGAGTGAACTGAATCTGTTCAACATTTTTTATAATATGTCCTATTAACTCTGCCTGTCCAAACATAGGTGGTCTTCCATCTAAGTTATTCTTCAATTTCTTTATAATGTCAGTTTGATAAAATATCATATATGTTTCATATTATTAAGTCTGTTTTCCATATAGAATTTAAAATATCTTTCTTATTATTTATTCATACCATAAAGATAGAATAAGTCTTTTATTTTTAAAACTTCATACATTTTCATCATTAACATAACATGTCCACTGAACAGTGTTAGGTTAATTTATGTATGCATGCATATAAATATATGTGAGTATTTTCACATATACGCTGTCAAGTGAGATTTATCTATACTTTTTTTCACTTTTTTGACATTTTGTAATTTAGATCCTTATTTCTAACTTTACAGAAGTTGTTCCTTCAAGGATTGTAAATTGAAGAAATTGTGATTGAATTTTGAATAAAAATTCAATTTACCTAAAGCACTTTGTCCTCTTCATTTATTTTGAGAATCATTTAGTTTTTAATTTTTCCTAAAACATAATTTATTTTCATTTTCAATATTGACCTAAAATTGTTCATAATATTTTTTATGATCCATAAAAATCATTTTTTGTCATTATGAGCTTTCCTACTTCCTCATTTCTAATTTGATAGTTTGGAACGTCATCATTTAAAAATTTGATCAATTTTGATAGAATTCAGCCTATTACACTACCATTTTGCAAAACCTAGCTTCAGAGACTTATTATTCCTCTCTATGGTGTTATATATTATTCTATCTTTTTCAACAAATTGCAAGAACTGAGAATTTGTCATTCTTGGAATAACAATATGCTTTGGTATTCATGGAATTATAATCTATTATATTAATAAATGAGACAAAAATATTATTAACTGAGATTTGATATGGAAAAATCATTTGTTAGAACTCAGTATCTTTTCTGATAAATAGTCTTAGCAAAAAAAAATAAATTGAAACATAATATTAATATGATTAAATATAAATTTTACACACAAATGCTAGTATTTTTTCTTACAGGTAGAATCTGAGAAAAATTTTTCTTAATACCTGTTGCTATTAGACAAATAAAAAAGGAATGCATGTTTGAAAAGAAAACACATTGTGACTTATAAATAATAGAACAATGTAAACCTTAAAAAAAGGAAAAATATCATAAGGAAACTGGTTAAAATTCTATAAGAGTTTGAGGAATGACCAGTTATAAAATAAATATCCAAAGTCTATTAGATTTATGGTATATTAAAAATATACAAAGTTTAAAATAAACCCAGTTAGTGGTATGAACAGTAATTAGAAATGTAGAAATCATCTTAATAAAACTATGAAATTGTCAAACTCTATTCAAGGAAATAAAAAGATAATAACAAGCAGTTAAATACATTCACTGTATGTCAGGCTTGAGTCCAAGTTCTTTACCCCTTTAATCCTTACCAGAAAACTATGTAATAGATATCATTATTATCCTTCTTTTGCATCTGATAACATTTAGGAAAGGAAAAGCTTAAATAATTTGCTTAACATCAAGCAGTTAGTGGACAGCTGAGCTAGATGGGACACTCAATGTACAAATGGACAGTGACAAGACTATAAATACAAAGAGGACCCTGAGCTTCAGTCTTCATCAACCACACCAGAAAGCCAACATAATATTTACAGTGAACAGTCCAGAAAGTCAGAATATTATGTCAAACAATAACTGCTACAGCAATTGGGCCCAAATGCCTAGGACTTGATTAATAACTGACAGCTTAATTTTTGCCTGTGTTTCTAACATCAGACCAATTGGATAAAACCAAATAGGTAACCCTAACCAATCACATGGGATGCCCAGCTTCTAGTTAGACTAATTACACCTCCCCATCCCCTACAATTAGGACATAATGAAGTCTTCTCTCCATTTTAAAGCATTCTCACTCCTCTACTTGCCTTTGAGTCTCTGCCAAATGCAAGTGATGGTGACTAATTGCCTTGCTGCAGCAAACTCTGAATGAATAGCCTTTGCGTGTTCTCATTTGGGTGATCTTATTTATTTCCACAGAACCATCAAATTCAGGCTGAGTCCAGTTCTGAGGGAAGCATTCACCTTGATAAAAGATCAGTTTAGTATAATCTATTTCAAATACTCATTAGGCTTTTCATAACTTGATAAAATTGTTCTAATTTTATATAAATATAAATGTGGAACAAACAGAACAAATATGAACAAGGTAATTTAAAAGTGAGGCATTTCTTACTTAATGTGAAAATTAATTTTAAAATTTTAACTATCTAAATGCCATAGCATTGTTACAGAATACCAAGTTATATCAATAGAACAGAAATGAAACTTCAGCAATTCTACCTTATTATATGAAAAATAAATAAATATTTCAAGTAGCTGCTAAAATTAGAATTTTTCAAGTATTCAGATTATAAATACATGTATATCCAATTATTTACAAATATTTTTTTATCCTCATATAGAAATAATCTACAAATTTGAATTTGGCTTTATTTTATTTTATTTTTTTGTGATAATAGAGATCAAAATCAGGGCTCCTTCATACCCAGAAAGTGCTTTACTGCTGAGCTACAAAAATAATGCTGCTCTGTCTTGAGCTTCCATACATCCACTACTACATCAAGTCTGTAAAGGATTTAACTTCTAGAAAAGATTGACAAAAATACTAGTAGATGAAAATGAATATAATTTTCTCAAACAGATAAACAACAGGAGGAGCAGAAAAGATATAAATAGCATAAAGAATAATATTTATTAATCATTAAATGAAAATTTAAAGGTCTTATCAAATGACCATGACATACTTTAAACACACATCACAAATAAAATTTTTATAAGATCCAAGGAATAGACATAGAATGAAGTGTCATTTTTTGATTCAATGCATATACTTATTAAATAATAGCAAATGGAAACACTAACAATAATGATACTAATTTCTTAAATATTTGGGAAATTGGGGCTAGGTTTGTGGCTCAGTGGTAGAGTGCTTGCCTAGCATGTGTGAGGCACTAGCTTCAATTCTCAGCACCATAAATAAATAAATAAATAAAATTAAGGTCCATGGACCTATTTTTTTTTTAATTTGGGAGATTGACAATATGCTTCTAATAAGTCTTGGATTAAAAAAAATAGTTAAGACTGCTATTAAGTGAAAGCACCATATATAGTAAATGAAATGACTAGATTTAAATAATATTAGTAAGAAAATTTAATGTTAGGCAGGAAAATGAATGACTTTAAGCATCCAGTATGGTATGTCCAAGAAAGAGCGCTATATCCCAGTTAAGGAAAACAGAGTTACGGGCTCCCAAAATGTGAGACTGCTATCATTTTTTTGACTCAATTAACTTAGTATTTTACTCCAGACATGCAGGGGAGGAGAAAAAAAAAATTCCCTCTACCCTTCTTAAATTCTCAGCTGGAGACTTCTTAACAAAAGACATATTAAAAAGAGAAATGCAAACAGAAGTTTATTAGTGTATATATCTTGAATACTCACAGGAAAAACCCAGGAAATGAGGACTCAAAGAGGTCTGTACACATGGGAAAAAATAAGAATTCATACCCTGTTTGAATCAAATGTATGATATATGATATGTCAAGATCATTGTAATGTTTTGAGCAACTAATAAAAAAAAGAGGTGGCTTAGAATTTGGGCTTAAATATCATCTTCAGCTAAAACAAAGGAAGGCAGGTATGGGGAAGCAAGTTACAGAAAAAGTGACCATAGTGGGGTTTGTTATGTAGATTTACATCTGTGTCTTCTGCTTTGAGGAGTCCTCAAGGTTTAGAGAAATGCTTTTTTTTTTTTTTTTTTTTTTTTACTGGTATGAAAAGAAAGACTTGCTCACAAATGGAAATTTCTGTTATAAATGCCAATTTCTCTCACAAAATTGTAACTTGCAGTGTGCTTGCAGTGATTCTCCTGTGTCTGTGGTTTCTTTAAGTAATCATCTCAAAATGAACCATAGGAAAAGGCCTATTTTGAACTGCCATGTTCTGGTCTCCTACACTGACTCCTCTCAATTTTCCAGCCACATCTCATGGAATTAAATGCAAAGTCCTCCACTGTCTATTTCTTAGCTTTATAGCTTCACTAAATCTCTTTCTATCAATTATTCAATGATTCTCAAGCTACAGTTAAAAAGTTACAGAATTTATAGTAAAGAAAATAAGGATATGGTAACACAAAATATGGTGATTTGCTATATGGATTATTTCAGGGTATGAACATTAAGAAACTTTGGTTGCAAAGGGGCTGTCTATCGTGACGTTTCCTAGAAGCTAACTATAACGTGTCCTGTGGGAAGGATGCATTACCTGCACTAGATCAAAACAATGTTCCTTATGACTGGAGACTGGGAATTGGTGCTGCGCATGACCTGAACCAATAAACTCCCTAAAGGAAATGTTATGTCCCACTGATTTTCCTGTCCCACATATATTCTATGACTTCCCTAGAATTTACTACCCATCCTTTGTCCTTCATAACTGTAATGTTCTTTGTCCAAAACCTTTTTGTGGTCATTTATTTGGCTGTTTACTCTCTTATAAATATCCCTGTGTAGAGATCAAAAATTCAAAATTCATGGAAATTGTGTTCCTTCCTCCTGCTAATCTGTTGTGTGTCAATTTGGTTTTTAAACCCAGCCGAAGAACCCACTAAGAGTTATAAAGAGTAGGAGTGATTTTCCTCTTCCTCTACAACAGCATGGACTAATCTGAGAATATATTTAAAAATCAATACTTAATTAGGTTCATTCTTAGTATATGCATGCCATCTCTAACTGCCTAGATTATCTGCTCTTCAGTGGCTTTTTTTTAATTATTATCCACACAAGTGATAAAGTGATTGATAAGAGTTTACTCTCCAGGAGGACTACAATATTGGTCAAGTATTCATGCTAGTATTTTTCCATTCATTTGAGATAGGGAACAGGAGATGGAGAAATGTACCAAAGGTCAGAGATGAAGCAGTGATTTCACCCATATGCCAGTGAGATTGTGTGATATTTCCAGATAAGGAGTAAACCTTTGGCCCCATTACTTGAGCTGATCATGTTATTGCCATTCCATATTCTTTTGAGACCATCTCTCATCACCCTGGGCTGTGATCTCATTGTATTTATTTTGCCACTTTACAGCATTTACTCTGTGAAGGATCTTTGCCTCTGGCAAATATAAACCCTGCTAAACGATTTTGTCACACTTAAAATCAGGAGCTAACATAGCCACATTTATAATTCAAACCCCTTCCCCATCTCCTCCTATATCACCCTCCAGGTTTTTCATTCTTCCCCTCTCTCCTACTGAAGGGGAAAAAAACAATCCAACTACACAGAAAATTTGAAGTTATTTCCCATGAAAAGTTTGGGGAAGAACTGCATCTCCCATACCCACTCATCAGATGTAGTGAGCAGTAAGAACATGTGGTAGGGAAAAATCAGCAATAAAGAAGTTCATGACAGAGGAGCACTTGCGTTTCAATGGTTCTGCTTGCCCCTAGCTGATGGGATAATAAACTAAATAGATTGCCTGCTCATCATATCAAAAGCTTTTAGCTTTATCCTAAAGACAAGGACATAATGCTGATTTTTTCCATGGTGTGGAGTAAAGCTATTTTGAGAATTTGTTAACCCAAGAACTGTCAGATAAACAACTGAGACTTAAGTGAGGAATTAGTACAAGGATTATTGCAAGAGAAGCAAAAAAGACCTGTGATAGGATAAATACCTTGAACATAAGATCCACAAGCATCTCAGTGATAAAGAACTTTTCTTTTGTAGGGAGAAATGGGCTAACATAGGAAAAAAAAAAAAACTGAGACAAAGTTGGGTGAAAGTGTGATCCTCAGTTCATGGGAGAGTTTTCCATTAAGTCAGTCTGTGTTCAGTTGCATGCTGCTTTCCAATTAGGGTGCTACAAAATTCAGAGACCTGCAAGAAAAGAAGCTTAACTAAAATTTAATCAAGTTACAGCAATAGTAAATTTTTCCAGATTGGCCAGTGGATACAAATAATTCAGCTAATCACTTATGAGGCAAAGAATGGGAATTTAGAGTCTTTAACCTTGTTATCAGGAAACAGGGGAGACATTCAGAAGCTTTATGTAAGTCATATGGGGATGCTTGTTTCCTTTCTTTAAACGGAATCTAGAATGCAAAGATTAGGGAGGCTTAGAGAAAAATAACATTTTTTTTTTATTCATACTTGTGTTTTTGTTGTTGCTGCTGTTGTTTTTAAACTCCTTCTTTACTTTCCAGATCATAGTTCTTGGGCAGATTTCTAAATCATTAAATGAAATCTGCATTAAAAAAGGAATTACCTGACAACTCTGAAAAATCAAATATTCAAATGACTAGATCATATGTAACACTAAAATCTGACCCACAACTTCTAAAGAAATAAGTCAGGAGGCCAAATTGTTGTGGAACACGGGCCTTCTGCAAATCTGAGGCAGCATGAAAGCCCTACTTTCACCCTGATCCTTGCAATTATCCAAGAAAGATTTCAGACATGTCACTCAGTAATGGGCATGGTAAGGAAGGGGTAAAGGGGACACTCTTGAGGAAGAGAGTGGGTCCTCTAAGGTGATGAGAGGGAGAGAGCACCCCTCCTGTCCTCCAGTTTTATTGGGAATCCCAGGAAAGTTTCTAGAGTCTCATCCATCTTTTGACTTTATCTGTCAGAAAAGCTTTCCTGTGGTTTTCAGTTGTCCTTCATTATCTTTTCCCTGCTCATTCATTCATGGCTGACTTGTTACCCAACAGAACCACAAGCACTGTAGCAGTTGGCAAAAATGGTGAGGACATTGTCAACAACATCCAGCTTCCCTATGTCCCTGGTCTCTACTTGATACCAATTACTTACCTCTGATGCCATATCTTCAGCTTCTCCATACCAGTTGTCACCACCAGTATTCCTGAATCCTTCCCTTGTTTTTACCATATACTTTTGAACTTACCTGCATGACCTTGAGTGACTGCCAAATGCAAATCATAATAGTTGGTTTCCTAGATATAGCAAACTATGAATAAATAACTGTTGTTTGTTCTTATTTAAGTCATCTTTATTTGCAGTTTTCCTGGTGTTTTGAACAAGACTAGGTCTAAGTTGCCTGTCATTTTGGACCCCAGTCTTCTACAGTGCAAAGTACCCATGAAGGTGTCTGTGCCTTAGTGCCCACAGCTTCTTGTATCTGTGCCCATATGGTAAGCTAACATTAGGTCAAAGTGCAACACTGATTTGAGTTCTCTGATACTCTTTCTTGATATATTGCCCGAGTTTTGTGATTTATTCTCATGTTTTTCATCTTTGGTGGAAGAGGACATTTTCATTCTTTTTTGATCTATTTTTTTGGATCTATGTTGTGTTTCTACTTTATGTTGTACTGCATAGAAGTGCTGTTTACCATAGACAGAAGAGTCACTGGCTAGAATCAGGTCTTGGCTGTATAAGCCTGTAGTTCAAGCCAGCTTCACAAACCAAAAAATTGACTTTTCACACAGGTACAGTGTTGGACAGATTTTATTGTGCTTCCATTATCTCAATTGTTTTGTCCTGAAATCTTGGCTCTAGCTAATAGAAAGTTTTGTGTTTGCTTATTTGCTGGCCAGGTACACTGATTGCCAAGCTGGCATTTGGAAGAAGCCAACTATCAAACTGGGTGCTCAAGACTTAAAATACACAAACCTCACTTTCAACCAAATATTGCCAGCTCTCATAAGAGTCCTAAGACTAAATCCTCTCCACTTTCAGGAAAACATTTGCTTTTATATACACTATCTCTATAATTGTAATTATTGTATATCTCTACCTATAAATTCAACAAGAAGCATTTAAACCTTCAGTGGCCATCATGTGGCACATTTGAGTCGAACAAAGATGTTCATTCAGAAGACATCAAAGCAAAGAAAGTGAATGCATCTAAGGTTTAATTGGAAACATTTTTAATTGGTATACAGAAAAGTGAGAATGAAATTCTACTTCAGAAATTGTTACACTAAAAGATTATTTGACCAAATCTAATGAGCAATCTGACAAACTTAAGCACTAAAATACAGACATTTTTAAGTCAATGTGTCTTCTTCCCCTGTCTTCAAGTTGCTTTCCTCTATTCAATTTTCCCTCTTCTCCCTGTGAGTTGACTATAAAGATCCATTCCATGCATGATTCAGGAATGTAGGAAAGTATTAAACTTAAAATTTGAACATACCTAAATTAAGAACTATAATTAAGTTATTTCTATAAAGTTAGGCAAGACCAGCAACAATTGATATAACAATTTTAAAACTTTTGCAGGCATACAATATAGGGTTACCTGATGTATACTTTTTTTTTTCTTTTTTTAATTGGTTGTTCAAAACATTACAAAGCTCTTGACATATCATATTTCATACATTAGATTCAGGTGGGTTATGAACTCCCATTTTTACCCTAAATACAGATTGCAGAAACACATGGGTTACACATCCACAATTTTACATAATGCCCTATTAGTAACTGTTGTATTCTGCTACCTTTCCTATCCTCTACTATCCCACCTCCCCTCCCCTCCCATCTTCTCTCTCTACCCCTTCTACTGTAATTCATTTCTCTCCTTGTTTTTTTTCCATTCCCCTCAAAACCTCTTATATGTAATTTTATATAACAATGAGGGTCTCCTTCCATTTCCATGCAATTTCCCTTTTCTCTCATTTTCCCTCCCACCTCATGTCTCTGTTTAATGTTAATCTTTTCCTCCTGCTCTTCCTCCCTGCTCTGTTCTTAGTTGCTCTCATTATATCAAAGAAGACATTTGGCATTTGTTTTTTAGGGATTGGCTAGCTTCACTTAGCATAATAGCAAAAGCAACTCTAAGCAGGAAGTGTGAATCAGGCAGTATAACGATACCAGATTTCAAACTATATTACAGAGCAATAGTAACAAAAACAGCATGGTACTGGTACCAAAACAGGCAGATGTATACGTTTTCTATTGCTGCAGTACCAATTTTCCATGAACATAGTGGCTTTAGACATATATTTATATGTTTAAAGCCATATATTTATATGTTTAAAACATATATTTTAAAACATATTTTTATATGTTTAAAATATATATGATAATATATTTTAAAAATATATTGTCACAAACTTCTTTTAAAAGCTAAAAGAATTCGCAGCCAGAAAACCAGCACTGCAAAGCATTTTGACCAAAATACTACAAGAAGAGGAATTGAAAAATAGTGCCCAAAACTAACAGCGGGAGGTATCTCAGTAAAGGGGGAGGAAAATAACCAAAAAGTAAAAACTAGCCAAACTAAAATAAATAAATAAATAAACATGACTGGAAGTACAAATCATATTTCAATTGTAACCTTAAATGTTAATGGCCTAAACTCACCAATCAAGAGACATGGGCTAGTAACCTGGATCAAAAAAACAAATCCAACAATATTCTGCCTTCAGGAGACTCATATGATAGGAAAAGACATACACAGGCTGAAGGTAAAAGGTTGGGAAAAATCATACCACTCACATGGCCCTTGGAAGCAAACAGGAGTGGCCATACTCATATCCAATAAAATCAACTTCAAACCTAAGTTAATCAAAAGGGATAAAGAAGGACACTATATACTGTTAAAAGGAACCATCCACCAACAAGACAGCAATTATCAATTTGTATGCACCAAACAATGGTGCTGCAACATTCATAAAACAAACTCTCCTCAAGTTCAAGAGTCAAATAGACTACAACACAATAATTAAGGGTGACTTCAACACATCGCTCTTGCCATTAGACAGGTCCTCTAGACAAAAGCTGAATAAAGAAACTATAGAACTCAATAGCACAATCAATAACCTAGACTTAACCAACATATATAGAATATATTAACCATCATCAAGTGGATACATGTTCTTCTCAGCAGCACATGGATCCTACTCAAAGATAGACCATATATTATGCCATCGGGCAACCCTCAGTAAATATAAAGGGGTGGAGATAATACCATGCATTTTATCTGATCATAATGGAATGAAATTGGAAATCAATGATAAAAGAAGGAAGGAAAAATCCTACATCACATGGAAAATGAACAATATGTTACTGAATGATCAATGGGTTACAGAAGACATAAAGGAGGAGATAAAAAAATTCTTAGGGACAAATGACAATAGAGACACAACATAGCAGAATATATGGGACACAATGAAAGCAGTTTTAAGAGGGAAATTCATTTCTTGGAGTTCTTTCCTCAAAAAAAGAAAAAAACGACAAGTAAATGAACTCACACTACACCTCAAAAACCTAGAAAAGGAAGAGCAAAACAACAGCAAATGTAGTAGAAGACAAGAAATAATTAAAATTAGAGCAAAAATCAACGAAATTGAAACAAACAAAAAAAAAAACATTGAAAAAATTGATAAAACTAAAAGTTGGTTCTTTGAAAAAATAAATAAGATTGACAGGCCCTTAGCCATGCTAACGAAGAGAAGAAGAGAGAGAACTCAAATTACTAACATACGAGATGAAAAAGGCAATATCACAACAGACACTACAGAAATACAGAAGATAATTAGAAAGTATTTTGAAATCCTATATTCCAATAAAATAGAAGATAGTGAAGATATCGATAAATTTCTTAAGTCATACGATCTGCCCAGATTGAGTCAGGAAGACACACACAATTTAAACAGGCCAATAACAAAGGAAGAAATAGAAGAAGCCATCAAAAGACTACCAACCAAGAAAAGCCCTGGACCGGATGGGTATACAGTGGACTTTTACAAAACCTTCAAAGAAGAATTAATACCAATACTTTTCAAGCTATTTCAAGAAATAGAAAAAGAAGGAGCTCTTCCAAATTCATTCTATGAGGCCAACATCACCCTGATCCCGAAACAAGACAAAGACACTTCAAAGAAAGAAAACTATAGACCAATATCGCTAATGAACTTGGATGCAAAAATTCTCAATAAAATCCTGGCGAGTCGAATACAAAAGCATATCAAAAAAATTGTGCACCATGATCAAGTAGGATTCATCCCTGGGATGCAATGATGGTTCAATATACGGAAATCAATAAATGCTATTCACCATATCAATAGACTTAAAGACAAGAACCATATGATCATCTCAATAGATGCAGAAAAAGCATTCGACAAAGTACAGCATCCCTTTATGTTCAAAACACTAGAAAAACTAGAGATAACAGGAACTTACCTCAACATTGTAAAAGCTATATATGCTAAACCTCAGGCTAGCATCATCCTAAATGGAGAAAAACTGAAGGCATTCCCTCTAAAATCTGGAACAAGACAGGGATGCCCTCTATCACCACTTCTATTCAATTTAGTTCTTGAAATACTAGCCAGAGCAATTAGACAGACAAAAGAAATTAAAGGCATAAAAATAGGAAAAGAAGAACTTAAATTATTGCTATTTGCTGTTGACATGATAATATATTTAACAGACCCAAAAGGGTCTACAAAGAAGCTATTAGAGCTAATAAATGAATTCAGCAAAGTGGCAGGATATAAGATCAACACGCATAAATCAAAGGCATTCCTGTATATCAGCGACAAATCCTCTGAAACGGAAATGAGGACAACCACTCCATTCACAATATCCTCAAAAAAAATAAGATACTAGGGAATTAACCTAACAAAAGAGGTGAAAGATTTATACAATGAAAACTACAGAACCCTAAAGAGAGAGATAGAAGAAGATCTTAGAAGATGGAAAAATATACCCTGTTCATGGATAGGTAGAACTAACATCATCAAAATGGTGATATTACCCAAAGTTCTCTACAGATTTAATGCAATGTCAATCAAAATCCCAATGGCATTTCTTGTAGAAATAGATAAAGCAATCATGAAATTCATATGGAAAAACAAAAGACCCAGAATAGCAAAAGCAATTCTAAGCAGGAAGTGTGAATCTGGAGATATAGCGATACCAGAGTTCAAACTGTACTACAAAGCAATAGTAACAAAAACAGCATGGTACTGGTACCAAAACAGGCAGGTGGACCAATGGTACAGAATAGAGGACACAGAAACCAATCCACAAAATTACAACTTTCTTATATATGATAAAGGGGCTAAAAGCATGCAATGGAGGAAGGATAGCATCTTCAACAAATGGTGCTGGGAAAATTGGAAATCCATATGCAACAAAATGAATCTGAATCCCTTTCTCTTGCCAGCCACAAAAGTTAACTCAAAATGGATCAAGGAGCTAGATATCAAATCAGAGACACTGCATCTGATAGAAGAAAAAGTTGGCTACGATCTAAATATTGTGGTGTCGGGCTCCAAATTCCTTAATAGGACGCCCATAGCCCAAGAGTTAATAACAAGAATAAACAAATGGGACTTACTTAAACTAAAAAGTTTTTTCTCAGCAATAGAAACAATATGAGAGGTAAATAGAGAGCCTACATCCTGGGAACAAATTTTTACCCCTCACACTTCAGATGGAGCCCTAATATCCAGAGTATACAAAGAACTCAAAAAATTAAACAATAAGATAACAAATAACCCAATCAACAAATGGGCCAAGGACCTGAACAGACATTTCACAGAGGAGGACATACAATCAATCAAAAAGTACATGAAAAAATGCTCACCATCTCTAGCAGTCAGAGAAATGCAAATCAAAACCACCCTAAGATACCATCTCACTCCAGTAAGATTGGCAGCCATTATGAAGTCAAACAACAATAAGTGTTGGTGAGGATGTGGGGAAAAGGGTACACTTGTACATTGCTGGTGGGACTGCAAATTGGTGAGGCCAATTTGGAAAGCAGTATGGAGATTCCTGGGAAAGCTGGGAATGGATCCACCATTTGACCCAGCTATCGCCCTTCTCGGACTATTCCCTAAGGATCTTAAAAAGAGCATACTATAGGGATACTGCCACATCAATGATCATAGCAGCACAATTCACAATAGCTAGACTGTAGAACCAACCTAGATGCCCTTCAATAGATGAATGGATAAAAAATAAATGTGGCATCTATACACAATGGAGTATTATGCAGCACTAAAAAATGACAAAATCCTAGAATTTGCAGGGAAATGGATGGCATTAGTGCAGATTATGCTAAGCGAATCTAGCCAATCCTTAAAAAACAAATGCCAAATGTCTTCTTTGATATAAGGAAGAGAGCAACTAAGAACAGAACGGGGAGGAAGAGCATGAGGAAAAGATTAACATTAAACAGATGAGTTGGGGGAGAGAAAGGGAGAGAGAAGGGAAAGTATATGGAAATGGTAGGAGACCCTCAATGTTACACAAAATTACATATAAGAGGTTGTAAGGGGAAAGAGGGGGAAACAAGGGAGAGAATTGAACAACAGCAGATGAGGTAAAGAGGGAAGATGGGAGGGGAGGGGAGGGGGGATAGTAGGGAATAGGAAAGGTAGCAGAATACAACA
This sequence comes from Urocitellus parryii, assembly GCF_045843805.1. NCBI lineage: Eukaryota > Metazoa > Chordata > Mammalia > Rodentia > Sciuridae > Urocitellus > Urocitellus parryii. The sequence continues at coordinate 29,207,069 of NC_135543.1, forward strand.
GTCACTAATATGCCATTATGTAAAAATGTGAGTGTGTAACTGATGTGATTCTGCAATTTGTATTTGGGGTAAAAATGGGAGTTCATAACTCAATTGAGTCAAATGTATGAAAGATGATATATCATGAGCTTTGTAATGTTTTGAACAACCAATAAAAAAAAGAAAAGAAAAATTAACCTGTGAAACATGCTATCTGACAGTTAATACTGAATCTGTACTGTTAAAGGTTAAAGTCTTTAAGGTTATTGCTGATAATGGAATAAAAGCAAAACAGAGTTCATACGTAATGTTTTAAAAATATATGATTTTAAAATAAATCCTTGGTTTGATAGAATGATTGGCTAATCCATTTCCATCTTTTGAACAATATGTAAACTCAAAAAATGTTTAAACATATTTGGTTTTTTATACATTTATGTTCTGGTTATCTGGAAATTATACAATCATCACTTAACATACCAATGAAAATGAGCAATACTATAGACCTTACCTGATGAAATCATATTGACTAGTGGGTGTAGATAGTGGAAATTTCTCCAGCCAGATTTTATATTTATTCTAATGTTCTAGAAATTACTTATAAGGTTGAGTAAAAAAGAATTACCTAATTACTAATGATATACTTCCACCAGCACTGCCTTAGGAATGCTAGTACCTAGAAATTGTTCATTATATTGGAATAATTAATACATTCATATCAACAAAAAAAATAGAAAAAAAATAAAATAAACTTCTTTTAGGTCAGAAATCTAACACAAATAGCTTACTAAGCTAACACCAAAGTGTGAGCAGATCTGTGTTCTCTTCTTGGAGGCCAAAGGGAAAAAATGATAAAGGCCACCCATATTCCTCAACTTATGGCTTCCCTCTCCATAGTCAGTTTCAGCAACTTAAGGACCATTCGTTTTCATGCTGCCTTTTGACGGCTTCTCTTCTTCTGTGGTCATTCCTTATTCTTTGATCACAGCCCAGAAATGTTTTGAATTTTAAGGAATCACAAGTTTTGGCTAGCCTCCCCAAATCACATCTGCAAATCTCCTTGTGCCACATAAAGGCACATAGCTATAGGTTTCAGGGATCAGGATGTGAATATCTTTGAGAAGACCATTTTCTTATCTCCCATACTTGATATCTCAACATGTACATAGCACATGTTGGTTGGGACTTCAGATGCTGAATTCTGGATGCCAAAAGCCAACTGTACTTACCTTTAAAAGGATCTTTAAGATCCCTCTGATCACAAACTTAAGTCTGAGACCTAAGAGGTTGAGCAACCTCTATTAGAAGCCACATTTAAGGCATTTCCAATAAAAATAATTGGATCCTAATTCAATCCTGCAAACAAAAAATGATGAAACTATGGGAAATAGTTCAGTATAGACTGGAAAATGCCTTTCAAAAATATTTGAGAATTAACGAAGTAGCCCTTTCATCTCATTTTGTCCATGTTATGAAACTTGAAATATGATACTTAATTTGAAAATTGAAAGTGGATTGTAAATAGAAACTTTTCCTATTCTGTGGCAGGAAAGAACACTTTGAAAGGACTTTGAAACAAAAATGAGATAGAATTCAAGTTAAATGTGTGATTCTGTAAATTAAATAGCTGGTGACTTCCTACCAATAGATAACCTATTCACAAGTACACTTGTAAACTTAATAAACTGGAGGAGCATGAGAAATAAACATCACTTATTACTTTTTTGCATTATAAAAAATAAAGGTCCAACAAGACAAGAAAAAATGACCCTATAATTTGGACTAACAAGAATGCTTTAAAGAAGGAAATAATGCCTAAGTTCTAACCTATCCAACCATTAACATGAAAAAACAATTAACTATAAACATAAATGATCAATTTCATTGATTCTTAGTGGACACAGATGTTCCATTTCCTTACCATCTTTCTCAGAGTAAACACAGTATATTAGTAATAGGTACATCAAATAACATATAGATGTTCCCTATCTGTCCTTAATTGTAACCTCTGGACCCCTGAATGAAAATCATTTTTGCTTGCTCTACCATATTTCCTGAGTTTATAGGGGGAGAATCATAACATTATATTTTGCAAGTGGAATTGTAATATTATATTTTTCCAGAGGTATCATTGCTTGAGTTTCCAGACTCCTCTACTCATGATCTACCTATACCTTTGCATTCTCCATTATATAGTATGCATACTTAGACAAAGGTTGTGATATTGTACCTGATATTCTTTATAGGCTAAATGTTCCATAGAAAAACTATATTCATCCAAACCTTGCCCAAACTTCCCAAACATCTTCAGAATTCAGAAGAGAAAAAAATGTCTCAAACATAAAGCTGAAGGTTTTATATCAAAAGACTTTTTTTATACTCTGCATTTGTTCTTCTAGTATTACTGTTCTGTCAATTGACAAAGCAGATGGAGGAGGATGTCCTTTTGTTTAGGACCTCAGGGCTATCAGCAAAATTTTTAGCCTTCTGGCAAAGTATTATGTCAAACAAGCACTCTTCAGCAAGGCTGTAAAGATGTGATCCTATGAAAACCCTCAAAGGAAAAAAAATCCTTTGGAGGGCTTTAAAGAGGACAAGAGGATATGATGATATGATAAGATGTTAACTTTTAGCTATGGACTTAGAAATAGGAGAATGGAGAAAACAATGTTACACTCTTCACCAAGATCATATCTGATTCTCTCAAGATACCCCCATGCTGGCACCAGATAATTTCAAACAGATATATCCTAAATTTCCCTGTGAAACTCATGATGGCACAAATCACAATTAGTGTAGAAACTTTCATAAGTTAGCTGAGGTCATGCTGCATGTGTCAACAATACAACTCTAGGAGGACTGTCAGGAGCAGACACGGAGAGAAACGAAAGCCCCAGGGACTCTTTGAGCACCTTCCATAGATTTCATCCAACTCCTCATCTCTGAGGGATTTTTTTTTTTGGATAAGAATTTGTTTTTGTTATGTCATTTCTATTTTCATATAGGTTGAAGTATTTGCTGGCTTAATACGCTATAGCTCCTACTGTCACTAAAAACTGTTTGATTTTGTGTTTCCAGCCTACAGTATACAAATTTTATATCAGCCATTGGAAGCACATTCTTTCTGGGAAGCATTACAAAATAAATCTGTAAAGAGTTATCCTTTCCTGAAAAGATGCAATGTCCTTATTAATAATAATATTATGCAAAGCTGAAAGACAAAATGATATCCTTAAAATTAGGAAGCTTTCAGAAACCTTTTTTATTACTTGGATCAAAGGTAGACCCACCAGTCCTTATGATCATATGATTTGTTCCCTCAGAGCACATGGCTTATCTCCCTATAACTAGTGTATAAAAAGACTGGGTGCAAGCTCAGTGGCATAGCAGTTGCTTAGCTTGTGTTAAAGACCTGAGTTCAATTCCCAACATGGAAAAAAAAAAGATAACTAGTATATGGAAGATCCACACATTTAGAAATCTAGCTATGATGCTAGATTCTACTCATCCATGCAGATATGATAATATATTACAAGGGAATCATATAGTATTGCCACACCTGTTACCAACCTATTAGGGCCAATTTTTTTTTTTTTTTACATTTTTCTTAATAATTTTTTCATGGTCTTCAAACAGATTTCTTTCATTGAAACATATATCAGACCAAAACTACTTTTGACCCTCATTGGAAGGGACTTTATCAGGTACTGTTAACAGCACATATAGCAGTGAAACTCCAGGGAGCTGACAGTTAGATTCCTATTTTATGATTTAAGGAATAAATCCTCAGTTATATAGAATTAGAAGATAAATCTACTAGGAAATCGCAAACTATGAATTCTTGAAATCCTCTAAAAAGTAGTGAGTCCTCAGAAGTACAGCCCAATCCAAGATCTCTAAACATGCGGTGATCTCAGTTATTGGACAGTTTTTACATAGGATGTCACCCAAAAACTCCTGTTTAATTTCTGTCATTTTTCACTCTTTCATTTATAAAGATTCTTCTCATTTTCTAAAAATGTCTGACATTCTCCAACAATGGCCTGTTTTCTCTTTTCTTTTCCTTTTATGATAATGATATGTTCAGAGCATCCCCATTCTAACACTATTCTTAGGTTACCAGGACTAGAAACTGATATCCTTAACTTTACTGATTCCAAGATATGCCATGAACTCTGGGCCCTCATGATAAAAGACCGCAAGACAATTTCAATCTCAACAAACAAAACAGTAGGAATTATAGCTAATGATGCTTCTATGCCCCAACATGGGCAAACAACCTTAAATTAATCTACCTTGACTTTGCTGCTACTCTTCTCATCCAGGAAACAAAGAGACAGACAAAAACCAAATTGTTACAATGTACTAATCAAGCACTAGGAAACTCTAAATTTGTATTCAGCAAACTTCCTATGATCGTGGGCTGAATACAGTTCACCTGAAAGAGACTATTGAAAATTTAAATTTGTAACTCAGGTCATGTAAGGCCGTGAGTCTGACTTCACATCATGAATAACTCTTTTCCCTAGATCCTCATTTGTCTCTACTGGATATTATTTCCTTTGTGGTCAGGACACCTGGTCTTGTTTACTTCAGACTAAAACTATGAACTTTATGAATAGTACTTCAAGACCCAACTATACACAGGAACTCTAATTTTGTGAAGCACCATGACTAAAAATTCCAACTCAAACACATTATCCACAATGAAACTGATTATTCTGCTATTCTAGCTCAAGAAATTTCTGATCTTTGTTTATGCAATAATGGGAACAATGTTTCAAAGATGGAAATCATATAAACAATAAAGGTTGAAAGCAACTTATCATGAAGTCTGACAGCTGTAATTAACCCTGTCACTACTACTCTGGATGAAATACATCCTTGGCCTCAGTGGTGATAGGTGATTTCATTGTTAGAGAATTCTCCTGGCTTCTCAAGGTGATATCTGTAGCCTGGATAGTATTTCCTTATGAATTTATATCAGTGATACAAGATAGATGAGGTTATCCATCACCTGAAGACAAAAGCTACTCGGCTTTTCAAGGTTGATCCTTAAAGCCTATAGAATTTGTCCTCTTGATCTTTCTAGACAAATTGTGATTCCTGGTGCTAAAGGATTCATGGATACTATTAATTATTTTTATTTTTATCACAATGGACATAAAGCTAGACTCTGACATGGTATCTAGTGTTTTACATACTTTTACACAACAAGTTTCTCAACCAAATCCTCAAGAAGACCTTGCAATATAGTTGAGGATGGAGATAATTGGACAACCTACAACTGGTAAAGATCTGGATGTCCAACCTTTTCTCAATTAATCTTCCTCTTACAAATGAGAAAATGACTTAAAGATCTGAAGGAGAAAGTGAGTATGCAAATTGACCATGGCTAGTTCATGCATGACAATAGATTTCTGACCCACAACCTCTGCAGTAAACAACCCAGGAAGTGGAACCACAGACTCTGCAGAAAATAGTCTAGGAAAACAAACCACAACCTCTGTAGCCATTGTCCCAAAGCAGGGACATAACTTGCTCAATCTGTCATCAGCTCCTCTAAATTTACTCCTGCTTCCAACTCAGGAACAATCAGAGAAAACCAAATATGTTTCCAAAATTAATTTTATAATATGCTGCACTTCTAGTTAGCTCGCCCCCAGCTTCTGCATGCAGACAACCTTCCCTCAGAGTATTCCTGAAGTCTTTGCTATTCTTCACTATATATTTTTTTTTTCATTCCCTACCATCTTTGAGTCTCTGGAAAATGTAAGTAATGAAGAGGCTTATTCCCTTGCTATGAAGAGCTCTAAATAAATAACCTCTGTTTGTTCTCATTTTGGTTCATCTTCATTTATTTCCACAATTTTTTTTTAACATATAAGTTCTGATCTGATTTGGGATTTTCTTCTCAAAGTGCCTCCCTCTTTAGAAGAAGATGAAGGTGGTAGTGTGAGATTACAAGGCTATTCACTTTGAGTAGTTTTGTATGGACAGTACCACAAACCTTTCCTCCATCCCATGAATGGGTGCACAATACCTCTCAAACCCAATTTTCAGCCTCCTGAGCACTTGGTTGCTAAAATTCATTTTCTCTTAGTTTCTCAAAATTGAACTAATTAAAACATTTTCTTTATTCTGAATAAAAATAGTATATTTGTGTCACAAAATATTTTAAAATAAGAAAAACATTTTCTAAAAAGTTTGAGACTAAGCAAAAAGGGATTATTGGTTGTATTCAACAGAAAACTATAGACTTTTTTGTATATACCCTAATTGGATTTTTAAAGTTTGACTTTTCTTTGGTGTTGAGCTATCTTACATTCTGTGAATAAATGGATGACAGCAATGTAAAATAACTCATCTATAGACATGCAAATAAATTCAGTCCTCCAGAGGAGCAGTTGACACCTCCCCATTAAAAAGGCGCTTCCACTTTTAGCTTGACTCCATGTAATGTTGTAGTTTTTTGATTTTTTATTTTGACTCTTTCTTGTAAGATTCTTCCAGCTTTCTTACTAATAATGAGGTTTTTGGTTTGTTTGTTTTTCCTTGTGGTACTGGGAATTGAACCCATGGCCTCATACATGCTAGAGTGTACACTATTACCTCTAAGCTATATCACCAGCCCAATGATGAGTTTAGTGAAGCATTTAACACATGCACATCTTATATTATGTTGTAAAGTAATAATTCAGAATTTTTTGAAAATTGTCCTTTTGTACAATAAATTTTAATTCTTTAGAAGCACTCATGAAATTAAAACCATAACATGTTAATTAAATTACAGTATATTTAAAAAGCACTTATTTAAGTTTATTGTTCACTTTTACATTTTTAATATTTAGAAATAAAAATTCTGTATAGTTAGACATGATTAGAAATTATTAGGTAAGTGTATATAACACAGTTTCACAGATTTCAAGTCTTCTTTAAAACAGAATTTAAAAAAAAAAAACAACTCTCCAAAAGAATTTGTACTTTCTATTCTGACTATGTGTGGCATTTGTTTTAGTTCTTCAATGTCATCTCTTACTCTGTGTGTGTGTGTGTGTGTGTGTGTGTGGGTGTGGGTGTGTGTGTGTGTTTTCAGGAGTATGTGGACAGCTACTATAAGAAATTTGAAGCAAAAATTTGTTTGCAGCCTTGTCACATTCTAAGTTTCATTTAAAAAACACTTCCTCACTTTTTTTGTGTCATATAACTCAAAGCCACACACACAATAGCCTAAATCCCCATGATTACTGCACAATTTCTTTCAGTTTGACAGAGGTTTTAGTTATATACCAATTAAAACGAAACTGCTTCTGGAAAGAATCAAACATAACCAGGGTTGAAACCCACGACAGCTTATTAAGTCTTGGTGGATTAAAATACATCATGTATCATCTCAATGTTTTCCCTAAATAGGGAAAAGTATTCAAATTGGAAAAAAAAAAATCGTGTGTGGGGGGGTGGTGACAAAAAGGGATGCTTGAGTTTTTTACCTTTCTCATGTTCTCTGAGTTTAGTGATATTGTTTTAGAGAAGTTTAAAGCTTCTGTCTGAAGACTTGGTAATTGACTCTTCTGAAACAAACTGACAATGGAGAGTTATAACAGGAGAAAAAGCACACACATTTATTAATGTACACATAAGCAGAGGAGCCATGCAAAATACAAAACTTGAGCGGCTAGAGGCTTAACTATTTTCTTGATTGGAGAGAGGGAAGTGGGAGACTGAGAGTAGTTTTAGAAGTGTAATATAATGATTTGTAGCGAGATAATGAGCCTGGAGAATAGATAATGCCTGGGACAAAGTTTGTCTGGGCTCTGTGGTGCGGAGACTTTCAGTTCTCTTCCTTGGTGATATGAGTTTTATCTCCTTTGGCCAAGTGAGTAGAGTAGAAGGCAATTGTGTTCCTCTTTGGTTCATGCAGTTCTTATGTAGATGAGGGAGCTTCAGAGAAAGTTCTTCTGTGCATTTGCTGTGCCCATGGTACTCTCATTTTGAGGTCTAAAGTGAGATATTTTGGGGGTATTATTTTCTGAGCCCCAAGATTTTTAATGTGACTTTCTGGCCCACAAATTTTGGGGGGATCTGGTCTGGGGCAGCCAAGGATGATTACTCAGTAGGCACTTCCCCTTGCCTCTGTATCTCTACCCCTTTTGCGTTGTCTTATTTGTTGTGCTATTGTGATTGGCATTTCACCTCAGCCCGCCTCTCACCATGCTTATCCAAATATCTTAGCATCCCCTCAGTCATAATCTATCAGGTCCTGGCATCCTTCAAACGTCCCATTTAAGTTGGCAAAGAGAGAATGATGGTTTCATCATTAACGCGTAAAACCATCTGGCACTTGGAATAGTGGCCACAATAACAAATGGGTGCTTGACACCTGAGAAATGTGAACAGGAACAGCTCATCTATGTTAACAAATGGCAGTCTCCAAAGTTCTAATTTAGCGTAACAGGACTAAGGAAATCGGAAAAAGAAGGAGAGAAATAGCTTGGGGAAGAATAATGAGACAGTGTCCATTTGATGGGAAGTTAAGCTGGGCCTGAATTAGTAATGTTAAGCACACTGGATAATTATGCATTAAAGGTAAATCAATAAAGCAGGAGAAAGCAAATAACATGGTGAGCGCTGGTGGGATAATAGTTATTTTTCTGGGCCATTTAATTGCAATTCAGTTTGGGGAAGGAGATCTTTGCCAATTGGAAAAAAAATTGTTTCTTAGGTTCTTATATTTTTCTCTTCTTAAAACTGAATGGTCATTACTATTTTACAGCAGAAATTAGATGAGCTCATTAAGAGCTAATTCACATACAAATCTAAGACCTTCCCCTGATTTAAGAACCTGAATAACACCCCTACCTTCACCCTGTGGAATGTTGCATCAGTTATACACATTAACTTTCTATAAGTTATGCATCTAGAAGTTCCATTAAAAAAACTAGTAAGCAGAAAAAATAGTGTAATTTGAATCCAGACTTTTTTTTCCCTTAAGCTATAACACAATTCATTGATATAATTACTGTTTTTATGCTCATTTTACAGTTGTGAAAACCGAGGCACACACAAAGATCTCATGGTCTCTTGTAAATGAATCAGCAAGATTTTGATCTGATAGATCTCAATCTGAAGCAGCACGTGCCCTGTTAACCACTTATTCATTCTATCTTTTTAAAAATCCCATTTTTTTTTTTTTTTGCCCTGGGGTTGAATCCAGGAGTGCTTTATCACTTAGCTATATCCCTCTTCCATTTTTATTTTTATTTATTGTTTTGAGACAGAGTCTTGCTAAGTTGCAGACTCTGGCCTCAAATTTGTTATCCTCCTGTTTCATCTCCACCTCCCCAGTAAACTGGGATCACAGGCATGCAGCTCATATGCTCCCCACTAACAAAAAGACTTCTTGAAGGAATGAAGGTACATTTCTGAGATTTTCTTTAATCCACCATAGCCATAGCAAAGTCTTGATAATTCTGAGAATGAGTCTAGTTTGGTAGTGCCTCGGCATATCCATCTTCCAATGCTGACAGGCAGAATATGATGTCAGGAACACAGGATCTAGAGTTAGACTTGGTATGTGTGAAATCAGTTGTGTTACCTAATTACTCTGTGACTCACAGGAGTCTACTGTCTCTCTTTGTCCCAGTTTTCTCAGTTGTAAAATGGGTTAATATTGGTAACTACCTAAGGGTAGTTTTAAGGATTAAATTTATTAAAATATAGAGAAATATTTACCAATAGGTACTTATGAATTTGCCATTATTACCCACTTTTAATTAAAAATTTAATAGAAAACAATTGGAAACTGATTAAGTTCTTTTATAATACACTCCAATCAAATTAACATTCTTTTTTTTTTTTTAATATTTATTTTCTAGTTCTTGGCGGACACAACATCTTTGTTGGTATGTGGTGCTGAGGATCGAACCCGGGCCGCACGCATGCCAGGCAAGCGCGCCACCGCTTGAGCCACATCCCCAGCCCCAAATTAACATTCTTAATTATCCTTTTACTTATAAGGTTTTATGTCTAAAGCATATAAGTGTTTTAAGAAATGTGAATTTTATTTCTCTGAGTTCTTCAAAAATTTGAACACAAAAACATTTCTAGACATTAAACAATGTAATTGATATAAATACATTATATGGAAATATCAATAATTGAAATGTTTGGTGTCACATTTAACAAAGTTCAAGGAGAAGAAAGTTGATGGAAAGCTTGATACAAAATGACCTTGATTTGACCTTTGACTTTGCAACTTATTTACCACATGTACTTGAACTATCTGTCCTACTGTTTTGAATTGTAGTTTTCAGGCTTGCACTGTAGAGATAAGAGTATGAAATTAACAGAGCTGTCATAGAGAATAATGAATTTAAATGTTAAGCAGTGCTCTCAGAATGCTAGCTATTATTATTTGTTGTGGCCTTGTCTGCTCCTATATTTCAACAGACAATTGGAAGGGGTAAGCTCTTCTAACTTATGTCTTGAAATCAAGTCACTGAGGGTCTTTACAGATTTCACATTGAGAAAGCCAGTAAAAGGTGTCAAAAACACACACTTCTGCAGGACTTAGTCTGTAATATCTTTGGAATAAAAAATTCATTCTCTTTACCTTTATCTTGAAGTGACCAGGTATTTCGCTTTTGTTCATTCTAGCTCTCTCTGTATCCTGGAGGAAAACTTGTTGGAAAATGTGAACAGTAAGATAATATTTGAAGGATAAGTAGAAACAGATTACTAAAACTAAGGAAGCAAAAATAAGAAAGGCAGAGAAACAGTATGTGCTTAATGACTGTGGGTCAGGTCAAAACTATAAACAAAAGCTGGATGCAGTGGCACAGACCTGTCATTTCAGCTACCTGGGAGGCTTAGGCAGGAAGATCACAAGTTTGAAGTCAGCCTGGGCAATTTAGTAAGATCCTGTCTCAAAAATAAAAAGCAAAAAAGTTGGAGATGGAGGTTTGTGATAGAATACCTTGGGTTTAATCCCAGTACCACACCCATGCACACACACAGATTTAAATAAAAGTATCTGAAAATTGTTAGCTGGGGCTGGAGTAAGAAAATGACACCATAATTCAGCATGGGACTGGTGAGTCTACAAAAAATTTTTGAATTGAAATAAATGTATAAGATGCAAAGTGTCAAACACAGTAGAAGAATTAAATATCTAAACATACTTCTAACCAATATGGTAGCTACTATTCTCGCAATTGACAGAGCTCAAATGAGAACATTGTATTTTTTTTCAGTTATTCTCTTTTTTCAGATTATTTTATGTCTTTGAGTACATTTGTACCTATTTTCCTTTCTCAAAAGGATTCTGCATTGACCTTAATTAGTTGTTTAGGGTTTATAACTTTTATAGCTGCTTCTAAATGAATTCCTTTCTTCCTTTCTTTCCATTTGATATCTGGATGACTGATGGGTTCTGAAATAGCAATCAAGTACTAATTTTTGTACATCCGCTAAGGAATTTTAATATTTTCTAAATGTTCAGGTTTTAAAGGCATATAATTATAAATTCAAAACAAAAATATATGAGTATATTGATACCAATACTTGATTCATTTATTCATGTCCTTGTCTTACTGTATTAATACTTGGAATACCAATAGTTTTGTAAAATTAGATTCAATTGTCTTAAAGTTTACATGAAAAAATACATGCCAAATGTTATCCATGATACATATATTTTTAAAAAATTTCATAGAAATCATAGGAAATAATATAAAAATATCTAGATTGCATGTGTCTTGTAAAGAAAGAGAATATTCATATAAAAAACTGTCATTGATATTAATTAAGTAGGTACTCCGTGCAAGAGGTTAAATATATATTATAGAAGTTATCAAATAATGACAATATAATGAAGGTAAACATCTATAAGAAGGAGACATAAAGAAAATAACCTGGCCTTTGGAATCACTTTTTATCTTGGTACATACTGCTGATTCTTGAAGAGTTGAGCAGAAAGCTGAGCTTTTCATCAGAGATTTTTATAAAGTTATACAATTAGGATGGAAAAAAATACAGTCTAAATACAGCCAGGAAGACAGGGTTAGTTAAAAGATCACATTGGTGTCCAGACCTGAAAGGGTTAACCTCCTAATAAGTGTGAATCATAACTGTAGATCATGGACTAAAGCCAACTTTGAACTTCATCACACCTTCTGTAATTTTAAGGTGAATCTGGCTTCTCATCCACAGAAATTGGGTATCTTTTCTGGAATAAGAAAAATCTTAATACTGTAGTTTCTTTCTATATTGTTTCTATCACATTTCCAAATGTTATTCACCACATGAGAAAATGACAAGAAATGAACACTAGTTAATAGGAAAGTAAATGAGTTTTCTGCATGCTAGAAAAGAGGTAAAAGTACAAGTACAGTTGGGCTTTCCATAAGTCCAAGATGAGATTTAGGTTGCTATAAAGTTAGTTTTTAAAAAATTAGCTTTTATTTCGTGATCATGTGGGTTTCATGGGTATTTCTCCCCCCCCCCTGCCAGAAACTCTTTCCTCCTCTTATATAGTTCACTCCCATTCTTCCTTTTTGATAACACATGGATCTTAATTATTTGGTTAAGATATTTTTGATGTTCACAACCTGACCTAATCAATCACTCTTTGATAATCACTTAAACATGTATGTTTCTCTTTTCATTGGCATATCAGATGTCTTTGAGAGCATAAAAGAATGTGTCAAAGCTATGTGGCTAATTAATGACAGATGCTGGTTGAAAATTTTGAACTCCTGATTCTTACTACACATATTTTCCATGATATTACGTTGCACATTTCACATCTTTTATTAATTCTTCTACAAAGAATCTTCTGTGATCATTGCTAATGTACTATTATAAAACTCAGTGTCACATTCCTTAGATATTCTGTTTTATGTTGTCTAGTTTCTTTTATTTAAAAAAGAACGAAATTTTAAGGCAATCTAAATTCTCCACTTAAAGCAAAACATCGTGATTGATGTGTGTTTGTGCATATGTACAAGTAGTTTCTGTTTCTGTATGTGAGTGAATAAAATAGGAGATTTATGATCAATGCATAAATTACATGTTTCTTAATGACATTTTCCAAATATTACATTGTGTACAACAAAGAACGAATGCCACATTTTTTGATGTGAAATATAGAAGAAAAGATTTTCTTCCATCCACACAACAAAAGAAATTCTTTTCATGAAAAGAATTCCCAAAAATTCAAATTTTAAATATATTACTTGAAACTAATTGAAATTAAAATCCACCCCCTAGAAGATGATTTTTAAAAATTTCAGATTTAAATCAGCGATGCATTATAGGTTAAATCAATAGTCTGATCATATAACTCATAAGTTAAAGGAACTATAAAAGTAGATTTCAAAGTATATCTATTAATTAAGATAATTAGGAAGGAGACACTTTTGGAAGCATGGGTAATATTTTTGGGATTGTTATGGTTTGAATGTGAGGTGTCTCCCAAAAGCTCATGTATGAGACAATGCAAGAAGGTTCAGAGGAGAAAAGATTGGGTTGTGAGAGTCTTAAACTAATCACTGAATTAATCCCTGATGGGTTAACTGAGTGGTAACTGGAGGCAGCTGGGTGTGGCTGGGGGAAGTGTTAATTGAGGGTGTGGCATTGGGGTATATATTTTGTATCTGGAGAGTGCACTCTCTCTCTCTGCTTCCTGATCATTATGATGTGGGCTGCTTCCCTCTGCCACCCTGTCCTGCCATGATGTTCAGCCTCATCTCAAGCCCTGAGGAATGGAAATAGCCTTCTATGAACTAAGACCTCTGAAACTGTGAGCTCTCAAATAAACTTTTCCTCCTCTACAACTGTTCTGGTCAGATTCTTCAGTCACACTAGCAAAAAAGCTAAGATATGGATCAACACCAAAATGTCATGGTCCAAACCAAATTTTATCTGTAAGGACAAAATTACTATGAAGCTATTCTTGAACTATTGGTAAGCCTAAGATTTAAGTCATTCAAAAACAATAGGAAAGATAGAGCAGTTCATACACAATCAAGTTACTTTGAGGGAAAAGACACCAGTAGTGTTGATAAAATAAGTGCAACTTGACATCCTTTAGTAATGATGTAAATTTAAGGCAGAATCCTTATGTCTAATTTGGACTTACCTTCCATTGGGCTAGGTATTCTGCCATTCTTCCACAATTTATCACTAATTTTAATAATAGATGAAATATTTTATACATATAAACACACAATGTGCATATATATGCATATACATACATATATATACATATATATAATTTACATAAATTAACATTTACCCCACAAATTTTAGGTGACTTTAGATTCCAGATGAACTTATTGTACCCTCATTTGTGAATGAGGCTCTGAGATCAACTCAATAAACTCTAGTATAGTAGAATGGATCTGAGTACTAATCATCATGTCACTCAATTCCAACTCCAGGGAATTACATCTTCTCTTCTATTGTCTGATGCTCCTACCTGGCAAATGTAAGCAGTAATAATAATAACATGACCACTTTGTGTCATTATTCCTATATTACCCATTTATCATCAAACTCAATGAAGGCATATCACCATATTAGGGACAGATTGTTTCAAATACATATATTTTCTGCCAAACTTATTAACCTGAAATTAATAACCTGCATTGTCCTCATTTTCCAGTTACTTTAGTTAAATTAATAGTTAAATTAAGCAAGAAATTTCTATTTGATCAGAAATATATTAGCTTCAATGTTAATTTGTTTACTAAATTTAAGTTTTTTTAACTCAGGGAAAATGTTTTGACACAGTGAGGTCTGATATGATTATTAATGAATATACTTCTAAATGTTAAAAGGGTTGCAGTGTAGCATTTTAAAAAATCTTAAGTGTAATTAAGACTCTAATATAGTCTTCTAAGTTGAAAGGTTATTTTTCAGTGCATGCCTTGTTTATTCCTATTTATGTGGATGAGGCTTTGTGTCTGTATCTGTGTACTTCATTCTTTTAAGTAGTTCTAATGTGGGTATAACTAATGCAAAAGACCTAGGAAGGAAGAATTTGGAGGAAACAAAGAAATTCTTTATCTTGGTAGCTCAATCCAGAAAGCAAAATTGTATTCAAAGGAGTGATAAGTTCCTGTGGGGAGATAAATATTTTCTTCTATTCTTAAAAAAAAAAAAGTTGTCAAAGAGAGGAACAAAAATGCATTCTTTGAAAGGGAAGATGTCTTCAAAATGATTGTAATTAACTGTAGCTTGTTCATTTAATTAGTTTTGGCTATGGTCTGAATGTTGGTGTTCCCCCAAAATTCATATACTGAAATCCTAACCCTTAGGTGCTCATTAGGGTTGAATATATGGAGTTTGAAATCAACTCTTAGGAAAATAGTGAAAGGCATGTGGGAGTGAACTTCCAAACTCAGTTCTCAGAGGAGGAATTGGTAATTGTCTCTCATTCCAGCTCCAGGTTCACTTGCTTCATTTCAGCCCATTAGGCCCTTTAGGGCAGGGGCTCATTCTGGCCAATTGTCTACTGTTTGGAAATTGCTTATAAGTGCAGCAGTGAAACAAGGTGAAGGTGGGTGCTAATGGCAGGTTCTCCCTTAGTTTACAAAAAAGTCTTTGGGAAGCGTCTCTTATTGCAGCACCAGGTTCACATTCTTCTTAAAATGAAGGTATTGGACGTGGGGCCTTTGAGTGGTGATTAAATCCCAAGAGTGGAACATTCATGATTGGATTTAGTGTCTCATAAAAGAGATCACACAGAACCAGTGGCCCCTTTCATCACATGGGAGCACAGAAATAAAGTACCATTTGTGCACCAGAAAATAAGTCCTTGCTAGGTACAGAAAACATCAGCAGCCTGAGTCCATGATCTTGAACTCCTCAGCTTCCAAAAGTGTGAGAAATACATTTCTGCTGGTTTTAAGTCAGCAAATCTATGGCAATATGTTAGGGCAGCCCAAATGGACTGAGGCAGCTTAAGACACTGAAAAGAACTTTTAGGCAGAGTATTACACATTTCATATTTGTCGCACAGAAAAATTATTCAGCTGTACCTCTTATATTCTCAATTTTTTTCATTCAGCATAAAATAACTGTACTATTTGTTTTAAATATATTTTGTAGAAGATAATTTGCATTAATTAAGTTTTAAATGAACAGACTATCTTTGAGCAGTTTTAGAGTTTCAGAAAAATTGAGCAGAAAGTCCAGCGTTACCATATGTCTCCCATTTCTATCTCCCATTATTAGTATCCCCCTGTTATTAACATCTTGCATTGGTATGGAACATTAATTGTGATAAATTCACCATTTTTGATACATTATGATTAAGTAAGATCCATTGTATTTTCTGTAGTGTTATCTAGTCCATACATCAGAATTCACTGTTCAATACATTCTATGAATTTTAATAAATGTATAATGACACATGTCAATCATACAGTGTCATATATAGAATAGTTTGACTCTCTAAAAATTCCCCATGTTCCCCTTATTCATCTCTCCCTCCTTCCCTTTGAGCCTGCAGTAGCCACTGACTGATCTTTTCACTGTCTCCATAGTTTTACCTTTTTGAAAATGTCATATGTTTCAATCGTACAATATTTAGTCTTTCAGATTGGCTTATTTTAATCAGCAATATGTATTTCAGTTTCATCTCTGTCTTTTTATGGCTTGAAAACTCATTTCTTTTTGGCACTCATTTTGTCTTAATCACCTCTTTAAGAGGCCTATATCCAAATTCTGTCACATTACAGAATTCTAGGGTTAGAGGATTTAACATAAGATTTTGGGGGCAACACAAGTCAGCTCACAACAAACATCTTCTATGCTTCCAAGTTTGGGCATTTATAAATAAAGCTACTATAAATATTTGTGTGCAAGCTTTTGTGTGGACATAAGCTTTCAATTCATTTGGGTAAATATCCAAAAGTACAATTACTGGATCATATGGTAAGAGTATATTTAGTTTTGTGAGAAACTGCCAAATTGTCTTCCAAAGTGGCTGCATTTTGCATTTCCACCAGGAATGAATGAGAGTTTTTTTGTATGTCTTTGACAGAATTTGATCTTGTCATTATAGGTTTGTAGTAGTATCTCATTTTTCTATTATTCAAAATTTCCTAATGACATACAATTTTTAGTATCTTTTTATATAATTAAATGTCATCTGTTTATCTTCTTTGCTGAGGTATTCCTTCAAATCTTTCAGTTTTTGATTGGCTTTTTGTTTTCCTATTGTTGAAATTTAAGAGCTATTTATATATTTTGGATATTATTTTTTATCAGATATGTGGTTTTCAACTATTTCCCTTAATATGAGGCTTATCTTTTACATTTTCTCAATGCAAATTCAACCTTATAATAATATATTAACTACCAAATTTTAGATAGGTATAGGCTGGTATTTGAGCTCTTTGATTCACATGATACAATAAAACAATATTCCTAGTTATTGAAAGACCCTCACATTATTTAATATTATGGCAAACCGCTTAGCAGGGACATATACCATATATCCTATTATAAAATAATAAACATAATTCTAATGTGAACTTTTGCTAAAGCTTTCAATAAGTTCCTCTGGTCAGCCAAATCTAGGTAGAGACCCTGTTATTATCATGGATGGTACTAGGGCAACAAAACTAGTTGTTAGGTAGCTTTATCTCTCAGGGAGATTTTATGCAAATGAATATGCACAAAACACTTGTATCATTTTTGCAGTCTGTGTCTGCAGATGGGTGCTCATCTAAGCAAGAGAGTGCAACCTCTACTATACTGTGAATATCGACAATACATAAAACATATTCCAACAATCTTTTTGCATTCCTCCCTTTAATATTTGAATATATTTTATTTTTAAATAATTCTAGATTCACAGGAACCTGCAAAGATAATACAGAAAGCTTCCATGAAAACTTTACTGCATTTTTTCCTCTTAGGTACACTTTCCATTAATCACAATGTCATATCAAAATCCAGAAGTTGGCATTGGTACTATAAATGTCTAGAGCTGTGACAGTTCTTTATTGCTACTCTGATGTGACCCACAGCAGCCATCAAGATAGGAATTGTTCCACCTGCTCAGGCTCCCTGCTCTTCTACCTTCAGTCAGATACGTCTTCTCTTTCCCATTATCTAGAACTACTGGTTACCACTTATCTGTCTTCCATTTCTACAGTTTTATTATTTTGAAACAGTACATGAATGGGATCACACAATATGAAAAATTTTGAAGGTATCACTATCTTCACTCAGAATAATGCCTTTAAGCCCATCCAAGTCATTGAATGTGTCAACAACTTATTACTGCGTATCATCCCATACTTTGTTTAATCGTGCATCTATTCAAGGACGTTTCCGTTGTTTCTACATTTTAGACATTATTAACAAAGCTGATTTTGAATGTTCTTATAAAATATTTTGTGTAGACGTAAGTTTTCTTTGGGACCAATGGTGAGGAGTATGATTTCCAGGCTATACGATAAGCCTATGTTCAGTTTTATTTAAAGAAATCGCCAAATTCTTTTCTTGATTAGCCATAATTTTAATTATACTCTTACCAACAATGGCTGACATATCCACTTTATACCAATATTTATAATTATAAATTTCATTTTTTGAATAATTTTGTGTATAGTCAAATGATCTATTGTATATCCTGTATGTCACTTCACTTTTTTTTCTGATTATTCCATATGGGTTTTTTTTTATTTTATTTTTAATTTTAGCCTTATTTTCTCTGCCTTCTTGTGGGTTACATAAACATTTATTAAAATCACATTTTGGTTTATCTCTTTTGTTAATGTATTTCTATATACAATTGTAAGTTATTGTTACAGATTTTACCTCACTTGTCACACCCTATTTGCATGGACATTTCAACAGTTTGAGTGAAATGGACTCCTACATCTACTTAACCTTACCCCATTTATAATATAATTCTCAAAACTATTTTTTCTGCTTATTTAAGACCATGTCATTCATACTTTTCCCTTCAATCATTAAACATGGTTTAGAAATCTTGAGAGGAGATAAATCCACTTTATCTATATTTTTTCCTCTTTCTATTGTTCTTTCTTCCTTCTTGGCATTCTAAAAGTGTTGCTATCCTTTTTCATTTTTTATTTATCTTTGATTCAGAAGCTTTATTTATACATTATTTTTAGGATAGTTTAGTATGCTTCAAATACTATTAGTTTTTCTTCATCTAAGAATCAATATGTTTCCCCCTTCGTTTCCTTACTCCAGGATAATTTTAACAGAGAGAGAAGTTGAGGTTGGCATTTCTTCTTCCAAAACATGAAAAATATACTTTCACTCCTTTCTAGGAAGAGTAAGTTCAGACAAAGTCACCTGGGATGTGAATTGCTGTTCCTCTACAGGCAAGGTATCCTTTCTTGTGCCATTTAAGATATTTCCATTGTCTTTAGAATCCAAAAATTTGACCATGATGGGTCTTGGCCTGGATTTCTTTGATTTCTTTTTCTATAGAATATTCAGTCACACTGTTGAAACTATAAGCATATACGCTTTCACAAAATTGAAAAAAAATTTAGCTGCTGCTTCTTACAGCAAAACAAAACACAAACACACACACACACACACACAAGCATGTTTTTTACTCAACACTTTTTTTTTCTCTTCTGTAATTCTCATAACATGAATGATAATTTATTTGTTGTAATTTCAAGGGTTTCTGAAGTTCAGTTCTGTTTTTTAAAAATTTATTCTATCTTCTGATTTTATGATTTTTAAGATCTATTATTCTCCTTCCAAATTCAGTGATTGTTTTCTTCTGTTATCTCCATTCTGCTGTTAAGATGATTCCATGATTTTTTTTTGCCTTTTTATTTCAATTTTGTTGTTTAGTTCTAAAATTCCCATTTGGTTCATATATATATATAATTTATATGCTGCTTTTTTCATTTCCTTTTGTTTCAAGCATGTTCACAATTGTGTATGGGAGATTTACATGATGACTGCTTTAAAATCCCTCTCATATAACTCTAATACCTGGAATGTATGAGGAAAAAAGAAAACTTAGGGAACTTACTACCATGTTATTCTTTGGACCAAGATCCTAATCAGTTTGCCTTATTTTTTTTTAATATATATTTTTTAGTTGTAGATGGACACAATATCTTTATTTATTTATTTTTATGTGGTGCTGAGGATGGAACCCAGTGCATCACACAGGTGAGGCAAGTGCTCTACCATTGAGCTACAACCCCGCCCCCACCCAGTTTGCCTTCTTATCTCTACTTTTCAGAGTCTCAAATTATTTTTTTTGTTTTTAATATTTTTTTATTTGTAGATGGACACAATACCTTTATTTTGTTTATTTTTATTTGGTGTTGGGGATTGAACTCAATGCCTCATTCATGCTAGGCAAGCGCTCTACCAGGAAGCCACACCTCCAGCCCCCAGAGTCTCATTTTATGTGTAATTTCTAACATTCTTAGAAGCTATGTTTAGTAGAATGAATAGGGAACTGTAAATTTATATCTAGAATGTGGATGGAATACAAATAAAATTTAATAAAAGAGAAGCTCTCCTTCTCTTACTCTTCCAAGGAAGGGAAAAATGGAGACACTGAGATGTGCTAAAATAAGAAACCAGACTATGAAAGTCAGGTATGGAATGTTTTCTCTCTTATGTGGAAGATCCACAAAAATAAGGAATTTTTTAAAAAGGTGATAGGGAGGATCCTATGAGAACAGAAGGAAGAACAGTAGAACAGAAGGAGATTGAGGCACATGAAAGAGAGATGGAAAAAGAAAAAAAAAAAAACCTCCAAAATGAAATTAACTGACCTGTCTATGAGCATATACAAATATATCACAATGAATTTCACTTATGTGTGTATCTACAATGCAATACCACCACAATTTGTATTCTAAAACTTATTTCTCCATTCTCAAAATGCCTAGAATAACAAAGTGTAAAAAAAAATGTTATATTACCAAAAGTGTCAGGACATTTAGGACCCTGGCTTCGAGGACACTGAGACCTATCCAAATAATGACTAGGAAAACTAAACTCGTTCTTTGAGTTCAGGAAAAAGGGTTGATTGAAATAGCTGAACATGAACACCTGAAGTTTCATCCCTCCCAAATCAGTAAATCCCAAGCTCCATAGTATGCCTCTAGTGGTTTCACAAATGACTGTGACTGTTAAGACTTGCAAAAAGTAGGAGAGATAATTCCCCGTACTTCCTCATCACATCTTCATGTGACACTGAAGAATGACAATGGATGACATGGCAAACAGCAAGAGCCAAAGTGGATTCCTTACTAGAGCAAAATTGCATTGCCTCTGGTACCTGGTGATGAAGATTTTATTAGTCTGATAAACAAACAACAACAACAAAAAGAAACAGTTAACTTGCACCTGTAAAGTTTAATATTTCACTCTTAGCAATATGCTCCAGTGTTCCTCATGCTACTAGGCAATGAGATTGACAAAGAAAGGGGCTTCATGTCAATTTGGGGTAATTGATTCTGACTTTCGGAAAAAATAGGTTTCTTCAACACAGTGTTGCCAGGAAGGAGTTATGGGTGGATCTTGGGGGATCTATTGGAGCACCTTCTAATACTACAGAATCTAATAGTAAAAGTTAATGTAAGACTGATTGGCAATGCTAATCTATACTGTTACTTATCAGGATGGTGGAAATCTTTGGAGGGAGTTAGGACTGGAAAGAACCTCCAGGAAAACTGGTGAGCTGTTGAGAATCTGTTTGTCAATATCAGTACTGCCTCATGTTTTGACTAGTTTGTGAAAAGCAATTGAATTTTCCATTTATGTATACTTTTTCTGCACACTATACTTTACTAGAAATATGAATGAAATACTCAGTAACTTAATATAGGCCAGTCCATATCACTCAAACTTGAAGTATGTTTTTGTTGTGTTTTGCATTTTTTTTTACCAGTAGCAAACTGCTTCTGATTAGCTGAGGTCATAGCTGAAGAGCAAGTTACTGAATGGAAGTAGAACACAAGATTGATAATGCTAATGATGCCATCGTATTGTAGAAACAGATGTTGTATCTATTGGAGTTTATCCTTTTTTGTGTTCATGTGGTTGTATACTTCTTCATCATGATTTTACTTTGTTTCCTATCATGTTCTCTTGTTATCATAAAGTAGTGTATTATTGGTTAAATGATCCCAATAGTCAATGTATTATAAAATATCAAGAGAAGATAATAATAGATGGGTAAGCCCTACCCCAAAATCCCGGATGTAAGAGTAAGGTGGAATAACAGGTCCAAGTTTGAATCATTTCCTTTGAGGATGTGTTGAGTATGCTTTTGGTTATGGGAGGTACAGTGACAGTGTTCTAGAAAGGAGCACTCTTGTGTAGCTAGGTAAGAAAAATACCTGTGGAGGAGGGGCAGCAGAGGGAGTGATTGTAATTGCCTTTTGCCATTGCTGAATGACTAGAGTAAATCTTTCCTTCCTATCTGAGGAGACTCCTCAATAAGGTTTAGCATTTGTGGGAAAAAAAGAATCTGACCATCTGCTAATAAAGCTGTAACATTGCAGTCATCTTTTTGGCTCAGCAAAAATATGAGAAGATATGACAAAGTCATAGGTAGTTTGGGCCTCCACCCAAAACAATCTCTGGATCTGGGTTAGCAACACAAAGCCCAAGGAAAGGTTCCAAATGGAACTGGGCTACTGCTGAGCTAGAAGAGTTTCAAGCGTATCATTAACAGTGGTATCATTCTGGTGAGATAATTCCTGTGGGTTGTGTGCTTTCTCATTCTTGTTCTTCCAAAGTTTGCTTTAGGTATTATTTTTAAAGTCTGCTATTACATGTATTAGTTGTGTGCATGCGTGAGTGTCCCATAACTTACCCATGTATTTTTTATTGCTCAAAATAATGACTTTTAGTTTCTGAGGTTTGTTTAAAAAAAAAAAGCTCAGACCAATATTCATGCATTATCAAAATGAGAGGTATTGTCATATTGTCATCCACAACTTGCAGATGAGAAAGTTGACTCTTGGAAAGTTTAAAGAATTTACCCCAAGTCATTTTCCTTGCATCAGTAAAGCAATTTTGATCTTTATCTTTCTAACTCCAATTTCCTATTTTAACCATTATGTGAGAAAACTTCATTGAAGTAGGAAAGCCTGCCTAGTTCTTTGAGGAGACTTAGGATCGTGGGGCAAGGGAATGTCAAGCAAATGTACTTCCTAAAAACTATGAAATATAATGTAAGGCTTCTGCCTTTAGTATGATATTATCAATGTTTTCTGCAAAAGTCTGAGCTAGGAGCTCAAATATTAAATGAGTGTTTTTAAACAATTGGCTTTTACCTTCTATTGCTTCCTCTCCTTTCTCATTCAGAATTAATTTTTACAATTGCTGGGGATGAGTTTGAAATATTTTAATACTTTCAGGAAAAATAAACTTCAAACATGATAAAATCAAGTCAGAATTGCCACTTTGTAGGTTATTGCTTCCGTCTTACTGCTCTTTGAAATAACTATTCTGACTTTAGTGCTTGCTCTAAGATGCTTTTTTATCCTTTAATGATACTATTTAACTAGAATATGCCAAACTCTATGCCAGATCCTGAAAGCATAAGGACAATTATTGTTTTGTGCCTGCTTCTAAGATCTTAAGGAATAATAAGGAGTTGAGACCTATAAACACAGACTTCTTTGTGATATTCTAAAGTCAGAAATCTGCAAAGTGTGCAGAGGGAGTACAGAGAAGCATTGGGAGAGGATGGGATTTGGGGAAGATTCTCTGGGGCAATTGATACTGAAGGTAGATGTTAAAAGAAGAGGAAGTAATTTTTCAGACAAAGGGAATAAGACTGTGGGGAGTGAGTTCCAGGTAGTATAAGCTCCAAAGGTTTGAAAGGGTGAGTGTACAGTAACCCAGTACTCCCACTCAGTTTTTTCTTTTTTCTTAAGTTAAAGTGTGAGTTATGAGTGATAGGCAAAGATTCTGGAGAGGCAGAAAGGGCCAAGGGAAGGAAGACCTTGTAAACCATAATAAAATTTTAATGGAAATAGGAAAGTGGGAATCATACCCAAAATCTAGAAAAAAAAATTGTATCATAAAATTAGTAGCATTTGCTAATGGATTGGTTGCAGGAGGAGAGGTCAAATTTGAATCTTTGTTTCCTCAATCAATTAGGAATATAGAAAGAGAAGAGTATGCTTGAGATGAGGTAGTACTCTTCAGTTTGAACATGCTGGAGAGGTTCATGAAGCATTGGTGTATGTGGTCATATGGCACTTAGGAGAGGAACTTCCACCAGAAAGCCTTAGAAATGCCATTTGATAAAATATAGTAGCATTAGAGAAAAGAAACTGCTCTGACAACTTCACAAAGAAAGTCTGGCTGCTCATTTCCAGGAAGGCATCTTCTTTTTCCTTGGAGTGATAAACTTTGATCTCAGACACTCCCAGGTTTTTTCTCCTTATATTTCTCTCTGAAGTTTTCATTAAATTATTATAGTAAGCTAAGAATAGCCATACAGTATGGATTCATTCTTAAGCAAAGTGAAACTTAGTGAGAATAATCAGGTTCTTTAATCTTAA
Source organism: Urocitellus parryii (assembly GCF_045843805.1). NCBI lineage: Eukaryota > Metazoa > Chordata > Mammalia > Rodentia > Sciuridae > Urocitellus > Urocitellus parryii. The sequence continues at coordinate 29,231,605 of NC_135543.1, forward strand.
TGAACCTTCTCAATTAATCGGGAACTACACTAATAGCCACCAGAAAAAAAAGGAATATGTCAACCAATTGCAAGTGAGACCCAGCTGACATTGTTTTCTTACAACTTTGATTCTAGTGCATTACATTAGTAGGTTAAAATTAGCCCTGATGGAAGTATTTATACCATAGAAGTTGGCTGCAATTGTTCTGCTGTTATTTTGTTCCCCAACAAAACTCATAGAATGAAAACCTAATCACAAATGCAGCAGTGTTGAGAGGTACAGTTTAACAGGAAGTGCTCAGGTCATAAGCCCTTATAAATGGATTAATGCTACTATAAGGTCTTTCAGAAGTGGGTTGATTCCCTTCTGGTCTTCTCCCTCTTAGAGGATGCAGAGCTTAAGGTACCATCTTGGAAACGAAGACTGGCCCTTATCAAACACCAAGTTTTCCTGTACCTTGTTCTTAAATATTGCAGCCTCTAGAACTATAATAAATAAATTGATGTTCATTACAAATTACAAAATCTTGGGTATCTAGTTATAGCAGCACTAATCATATAAAACGTTGGCTAATACCATAAATCAGCACCTGACAATATTTTCCCTAGACAGTCAGTCAGTCAGTATTTACCAGCATACCACTGGCTCCCCCATATGGATAGACAGTTCTCAAAAAAAAAAAAAAAAAAGACTCTCAAAGGTAGCAATGTAAAGAGCAAGTAAAACACAGGAAACAAATCTAGAAGACCATCATAGTGGGGGAAAAAAAAAAAAAGAACCATAGCAAGAATGAGTATATATGGGTTTCCAGTTGGTGGTTTTATAGATTGATTGTGTAAACAGAAAACTCTCTTGACATCTTTATGTCTGACTATTATTATCTGTCAGGGGAAAATGATGATTTACAAAGAAAATAAATCTTAAAAGGCAAGTGATTATTTGAGAAGTTTGGCATGCTAGGAACATGTGAGATATCGTTAGTAACTCAAGAATTTGAACATTGACAAATATATTCATTCTTGAAAGTCCTCAATAAATCTTGCCTTTGGCAACATTTGACTTCAATTCTCTAAACTTCAGTAGACTATAGGAAGTTAAATAACTTTCTATACTTTGAAATTTTAATATGACCAATCCTTTTGTCTGTCCACATATATTAAGTCACCTCTTTGTTGGAGTTGGCTATCTGATTTATGATTAACAAAGAGGAAGGCTATCCTTTCTGATATTTTTGTGTGGGAAATATAGAATTCTGGATGTAATTATTTTTAAAAAGGTAAGGGCAGACGTCGATGATTTTAGAGTAAAACCAAATTATGTTTAAGTATGTAAATATGAGTGCATTCTTAAGAGTCAGTTTTTCTAGTTCAATTTTTAGAGCAGTGTTGTCATGCTGAAATGAGGCAATGGTCAAATCTAGATTAAAACATAGGTCCCCTGGACCCTAGGTTCACCCTTTGAAAATAACCTGTTCCACCTTCAATAGTTAAACAGAAAATATTTAAAAGCTAAGTTTCAAGTGTTTGTAATCAGAGTTGCCTTTTCCTTTTCTCTCCCCTCACCCAAGGTCATGTGCCTTCTAAGTGCAGTTTTAGCCACACCTCCTATAGGTAGTTACTCCAATAATCTCTCCATGTTTCTAGAAACAGCATGGAATTAGCATTTGATTGAATTCTAGCTTGTAGCATATGTGTGAGCCCATCTCCTCAAGAAGAATGCAAATTTCTTGGTAATATAGACATCTCTCCATTCTTCTGCATTTCCCATAATGTGTGGCATAGAATGGGCCAATAATAATTTCTCTATGAATACTTGCTAATAGGTATAAGCAAATGTGTGCCCAGAAAATCCATACTTAGAGAGAACACATGTTCCATACACATTTGGACAGATAGATGATGAAATTCAAAAACATATGTGGCCCACTCAATATACACATGATGGGATGATGTATTTTTAGAAGAGTTTTTCTGAGAGTTAATTTATGTGTACTATATTTGAACCTCTAGTTTCTTAGAAGGCTTTCCCCTGTCGCCTGACGGATATCTAATTAGTATGCTTTAAATTTAGAAAGCATGAATTAATTGCTGAGAACATTTTGTTAGAGAATTGGTACTTAAAAAAAATCCCATAAATAAATAAAATTTTCAAATGAGTTGTAAAGATGCTTAGCCAGCCCTGTTGCTCATTGTCCTGATAGGAATGTTGTGCATTCTTTTGTTATGAATCCTCTTTTAGTGAGTGTTTTCTTTTTAAAAATCGTCATTATTTGGAGGAACAAAAACTTCCAAACAGCAATTCCTATGGCATTTACCTCACTCCTGTGACTAAACTACTTCAACCAGTCTGAAAAAAATGGCCCAGAAACACATATGGTTTTAAGGACAGAGTGACTACACTCTGGTGCCTGGAATCTGAGTCATATCCTTACACTTTGATAAAGCAGAAATGTGACCATTATCTTGTCCATGTCCCTAACTACCATCGTCTTCTAGAAATTGTATGTGTTCTTGTGTTAGAAAAACAAAACAATAGTCATTGAGCAGATCTTCATTAATTTATGAATTTACAATTATTCGTGCATTTATTCAACATTCTATCTCTGTATGCATTCTGATATTTCATGTGCATCCCCCATCCCCTGTCTTGGGAGAAAAGTTAAATACCAAATGTAATTTGAATATTTTGATCTATTAATTTAAATAGTATCAATTCTGGAACAAAAATTTTCTTCTCTTAGGCAAACTCCTCCTGTTGTGTTCCTCGGGATGGAATCCATGGGAATGAGAAAAAGATTGTGTGGTTTGTGTCACCATATGTCTGTGGGATGAGGTCAAGAGAGTCCCTAGGCATGTGCCAATTCCTGGTATATCCTCGTCTCTCATGTACCCTATATTTTTCACCATGATAGGTTCTGATGTTGAAGCCTATGACTGATGAAGCCACAGTGCATTCTTCTGCATAGGACATTGCTTCAGAAAAGCATTCACCTCCTTCCTCCTTGTGAACTCAATGTTTCCTGGGTTCTATGGACTGCAAGTTCCTGAGCCCTTGCTTTCTTTGTCTGATCCTGTATCTTCCACTAGGGAGGCACCTCACCTTATAGACAAGGCTCCATTAAAGGCCAACAGTCTTCCAATTTTGTGTTTCTGCCACAGAGAAAATTAAAACAGCTGTGGAAATAAATGTCAAGCCCTGCATCTGCTTGGTTATGACAAGTTGTCAGGTTGACATGGATGTGGTGTCTCTCCGGGTCTATCTGTGACAGCATTCTCCCAGAGGCACAAACAGGTAGCAGGGCAAGCCCTGCAGCATATTCCTGACTCCTAAGTCCTTTTCCCAACCCCCAGAGCAGAGTGATCCTGTCCAGATACACCAAAATGGTCCAGCTGTACCAGAGGAGGAAGAGGGGTCTTCTCTGTATTAACAGCTAAGCCCTCAGGGCTAGCCCCTAATATGATGAGTGCAGGAAATTAGGACACTAATGTCATTCCCTCTACATTGAAAATCATTGCTTTGTTGTTTTTCCTGTGAGAAGCTGTGTATTATCTTGATACATCCTTTTACATTTTATCTGTTGCAAAAATGTTAAATCTGCCACAAATGGATACCTGACATGAGACCAGACAAAGATCTGGAACTCAGGCAACTAGAAGAGGAAATCATATTAAAATATTAGTCCCCTTATATAAATAATTAAAATTTGTGATAGGTTCTACAGATAGAGGATATTTAATTGAAAGTAAAATCTACCATGTACCATATCTCAACACACTTTCTGTTGTGCCTATTATAGCAAATCATTCCAATTGTTCAATCAATCTCATCACCTCAAATGCCTCAGTGAAATCTTATTTAGTGATGCATTGATAATCTAGCTGTTACGTGCCTTTGAGCTTCATGGCCTTGTTATACATTCAGTCTCTAAATCTGTCCTCTCTCTGCTTAAGTCATCAGAGACTTCCACTTGCATGTAGAAGGAATCAAAATTCTAAACCTTGCTATCTCGTCTCCACATCTCGCCCTGCTCCAATCTGCCTTAATTTCTTCTTGTTTCTTGGTTGGGTCACTGGCCTCTCAAAAGTTTTGTGTTCTTCTTGCAGCCTGTAATAGACATCTGGCTCATGTCCACAGGATTCACAGTCCTGAGTTTTTCAGGTGTCTAGTCAAATGTCACCTTAGCACTCACAATTTTCTGACTCTTGTACCTAAAATAGTCTTTCTGTCTCTTTTTTGTCTACTCTTTATCCCTTCTATGCTTTATTTTTCTTGGTAGCACTATGATAATGTTACTTGCCATTTATTCTCCTCATTATCTGATTATTTTCTCGTCCCCCTTCCCCTGGCACATGCTGCAGTTAAGCAGGGGATATTGTGTTGTATTCACTGTTGAATTTTCAGTGACTAGGATAGGGTGTGTCAACACAAAGATGTTGAGTGAATCAATGGTGGAGAAAACAGTTTATTCCAAATTCCCTCTAAATTGCAAATATAGCCATTCATACATACATACATGCATACATACATACATGCATAATACATTATGCATACACATTTATGCCACAACTTGCCAATTTAGGGAATCAGGGAATTGATGACAGAATAAAATACCTCCCCACTCAAAAGGAGGGAACACTGTACAAAAGTAGATTGTCATCAGCTGGGTGCACGCCTGTCATCCCAACAGCTAGTGAGGCCGAGACAGGAGGATCACAAGTTCAAAGCCAGTCTCAGCAAAAATGAGATGCTAAGCAACTCAGGGAGACCCTGTCTCTAAATAAAATACAAAATAGGGCTGGAGATGTGGCTCAGTGGTCCAGTGCCCCTGAGTTCAATCCCTGGTACCCACCCACCCCCACCAAAAAAAAACAAACAAACATAAAAATAGATTGTCATCACAGTTGATGGTTATGAAGAATCTAGTTATATGTTTTTTGCTTAGTTTAAATGGAACACAGATACTTAAAATGTAAGCAACAATGGTGAACTACGTGAGTCCTCAATGCAAGGAAGAACGATCATTAGTTTAGTGTCCACTTCTCATATCTTGAAGGAAGAGAAAGTTCAACTCAAGGCAGAAGACAAAGAAAAGTTATAGAGATTAACATGTTGTTATAAATACATAAAGACAGGATTATGGGAGATAAACACAAAAAGCACATGGAAAATGTCACAATTTAATTATTTAAAAAATTAGACAATAAGATAACAAATAACCCAATCAATAAATGGGCCAAGGACCTGAACAGACACTTCTCAGAGGAGGACATACAATCAATCAACAAGTACATGAAAAAATGCTCACCATCGCTAGCAGTCAGAGAAATGCAAATCAAAACTACCCTAAGATACCATCTCACTCCAGTAAGACTGGCAGCCATTAGGAAGTCAAACAACAATAAGTGCTGGAGAGGATGTGGGGAAAAGGGCACTCTTGTTCATTGCTGGTGGGACTGCAAATTGGTGCAGCCAATTTGGAAAGCAGTATGGAGATTTCTCGGAAAGCTGGGAATGGAACCACCATTTGACCCAGCTATTCCCCTTCTCGGTCTATTCCCTAAAGCCCTAACAAGAGCATGCTACAGGGACACTGCTACATCCATGTTCATAGCAGCTCAATTCACGATAGCAAGACTGTGGAACCAGCCTAGATGCCCTTCAATAGATGAATGGATAAAAAAAATGTGGCATTTATACACTATGGAGTATTACTCTGCATTAAAAAATGACAAAATTATAGAATTTGGAGGGAAATGGATGGCATTAGAGCAGATTATGCTAAGTGAAGCTAGTCAATCTTTAAAAAACAAATACCAAATGACTCCTTTGATATAAGGGGTGTAAACAAGGACAGGGTAGGGACGAAGAGCTTGAGAAGAATATTTACAGTAAACAGGGATGAGAGGTGGGAGGGAAAGGGAGTGAGAAGGGAAATTGCATGGAAATGGAAGGCGATCCTCAGGGTTATACAAAATGTCATATAAGAGGTAAGGAGGGGTAAGTCAAGAGAATACAAATGGAAGACAAGATTTACAGTAGAAGGGGTAGAGAGAGAAAAGGGGAGGGGAGGGGAGGGGAGGGGAGGGGGGATAGTAGACAATAGGACAGACAGCAGAATACATCAGACACTAGAAAGGCAATATGTCAATCAATGGAAGGGTAACTGATGTGATACAGCAATTTGTATACGGGGTAAAAGCGGGAGTTCATAATCCACTTGAATCAAACCGTGTAATATGATGTATTAAGAACTATGTAATGTTATGAACGACCAATAAAAAAAAAAAATAAAATAAAATAAAATAAAATAAAATTTCATGGTAAAACCAACTAGATAGACTTTCATATTGCTGAGTATTACATAGTTATGTTAGAGTACTTTTTATACTTTTTTATTCTGACAATATTCAAATATATATAAAAACAGAATAAATAATATAAAGAAACCCTTCTGTATCCAATATTCAGTGTTAACAATTGCCAACATCCTGCAATATCATAGTACATTTTGATATTCTTTGGGCATACAAAAATTAATAAGTTTTCTTTGCATTATTTACATGACAGTGAGAAAATGTTCATACATGTTCAAAATTTCCCCAAAATGTTTACTTATATTCCCTAAACACCTAGAACACTCCCTGTATGTTTAAATTATATGGAAACAATTCAAGAAGAGGTCAAGTTTATTAGGTAATTGTTATTACCCCTATTTTTGAAGATTAAAATGAGCATTGGGTTTTAGAGACTTGTGTTCAAAGTTATAAAATCAATGATAGATATTTGAAATAATATCTTTTAACTCTATGCCTAAAGTTTTCTTCAGTTAAACATGAGAGTGAATGAGAATTTGATTCCTGCTTTGTTCATAGAATTTTTCCTCATTAAATCTACCTTTATACTTTCTTGAACTACTTTGCACATTTTGTTGACTTTTGACATATAAACTGACTACATTTAACTTTATATAAGTTTTGTTTATTCTGTGATCAACATAATTTACACCAGGGGAAGTCTTGTGTCTTATGTTGTTCCCTTTAACAAATGTAGGAGCTAAAAAATAGTGCATTTCAAATGTATATTTACCATCCCAAATAATTATCTTCTAAACAAATACTACTCTAAAAATTATCACATAAAGAAATAGTTTTAATAAAATAACTTACTACTATCATGAAAGTTAGGAGAAAGCCATTTGTTTGGACAAAAATGAACCACTAGTATATCTTCAAGATGTAACTCAATATACTGAAGGGTGAACTATGCATAGATTCCTTCCAATAAAAGTGGCCAACCATGTTACAAGTGTCCAGATTAATAAGTCTAGAAACTCTATCATTATTCAGTAGCTTTAATATTTTAGCCTTGGACAATGCAAAAAATAATTCTAAAGAACTGTTTATATAAAATGTGGGAATGTCAAATTAGACACTATAGATATAAATTTGTTAAAAACTATGAATTGTATTCATACTTTCTGTTGATTTCACTCAAACAGAATTAGAATGTGACTAAAAATTTTAAAAAGTTTGGATAAAATTGAAAACCAGTTGCCCAGGGGATGACTCAATTTCCATAGTTGGAGGATATAATGAATTAGTAACTATTAAGTCTTATGGTCACAATGGTGTCCCCACAGAATCCACATATTGAAGGCTTACCCCAATTACCTCCAAATATGATTATATTTGGTGATAGAGCTTTTAATTGAAGCAGCTAAGCTGAAATGAAACCTTAGGGTAGACCCCAATCCAATCTGGCTGTGGCCTTATTAAAAGAGGAAATTTGAACATACAGAGACCATAGATGAACACACAAAGACCATGGAAAGACCCAGTAAAAAGATAAGTCAAGGAGAGAGGTCTTAGAAGAAACCTAACATATCCATACCTTGACCTTTGACTTCCAGCACCCAGAATTGTGAGAAAGCAAATTTCTGTAGCTTACATTCAGTTTGTATTATTTTGCAGAATAGCAAAATGACATTCTACTACACTTTGGATCTGGAATGTTCCAAAATGGCTCATGTGTTGAAGGCTTGGAGCCAAAATAAGTCAATGTTCAGAAGTGGGGCTCTTAGGAAGTGATTGGATCATAAAATATCTAACAGATTAGTCCAATGAAGGATTCATAATTCGAATGGACTTTTGAGAGGTAGTGGAATGTGAAGAGTTAGGGCGTAGTAGGAGAAAGTAGGTCCCTAAAGGCATTCCCAGAAAGGGTACTTCTTAATCTGTGCCTTGTCTCCCCTCCTCTCCCCTCCCTTCTCTTCCCTTCTCCTCCCCTCCCCTCTCATCCCCTTCCCTTCCTTTCCCTTCCCTTCCCTCTCACCATCCCCCACTCTGCTTCTTAGCTGCTAGGAGTTCAGCAGATTTGATCCTCCATACCATTCCAACATGATAATCTGAGACTCAAAGCAATAGAGCTAGCCAATCATGGACTGCAACTTCTGGAACCAAGAGTGAAAATAAGTCTTGTCTCCTTTATGTTGTTTTTCTCAGATATTTGTTATATCTGAGAATATAAGATAAGTAGTGAGTAGGTGTGTTAGTCAACTTATGACAATCATATAACTTTGACATATCAGACACTGGACATGTATTTGTTAAATTTTGCTTTAAGAATATTACTGTGTCAATGAAGTATGGGTTTAGTGGTGAATATTTAATTGCTAATTCTCAGGGTATTTTTCTTTTCAGTTTAGCATTATCGGATACACATGCAGAAGTTTCTTTCTCATGTGGTCTTGCACTACCTACCCAAAGCTATATTCACTTTTCTAGAATTGACTAGAAGTTGTGTAGTCTATGAGGAAAGGAATGGGAGGTCTATAGGTATTGGAAACTGGAATCCACATCATTATTCCTGGGTCAACCAGGACTTTTCAGGACTTATCCTTCTTTGTTCTTTGCTATCTTCTTAGTGGCACTTTCCATGTTCTCTTTCCAAATTCTCATTTAATGAATTTTCCCCAAAGCCACCCTTTCATTACACATTTTCTGAAACTCTTTACTACTTTTCTTTGGAACGTTCTCATTGGATTTTATGGAATCTACTGAATCCAGAATCTGGATCATCAGCAACCACATGGTTTGAGGACACAAAGGAGTAACCTCTTAACCCCCAAAGGTAATGAAATATATCCTTGGATTCCATTCTTCTAATGCAGCAAAGAGACAGGGCAGAACAATCAAGTTTATTCATAAAAGCAAACTTATCATTGAAATTCAGAGCTAGTTTTTGCTTATGTGGTATAATTACAGGAAGGACAGAACCCCCCCCCAAAAAAAAAATCTTCTCTCTTTTTTTTCACACTGATATGAAATGATTTCATTTTAAATATTTTCCTTTTCATTGTTGTTTTTTAAAAAATAGGATTTATTGGAGAAGAAAGGAGGAGAAAAAGAAGAGTCAGCCACTGTATTTCTAATGTCACAGTGGTAAGAATTCCTCTGAAGAGGTGCTTATAATGAGGAGTAATCCATCATGAAGCTTGACTTTCCCTCCATGTCTCTCTCTCTCTCTCTCTCTCTCTCTCTCTCTCTCTCTCTCACTCACTCACACACACACACACACACACACACACACACACACACCCCTACACACCTTTCCACATATCATAGGATTCTGAGTGAATAAGGTCTTTGGAGATAAAAAAAAAAAATTTCTTATCTGAGAGACCTTGAACTTTAGAGTTAACACTTCACATTTGCAATAACATCTACTCACCATGTAGTTTGTGGTATAAAGTTTATATGACTTATAATAGCAGGATCTGTTAATGTCCTGACTTCTTCAACCAATAGGTGTGAAAACCTCAAGAAAGGGTAGCATAAGAGTCAAGCGATAATATTGCTAAATCACTGCCCTCTACTTACAACTTGTTGCCTACTATTGAACAGTCACATAGAATAGCATGGATAGTGAGCTTTCCTAACTGAGGCCAATCATTTGTACATTCAATAATGAGGACCCACCAGGTGCTGGACACTGCTATTGACTGTTATGGAGAATTTCAGTAATAAGTAATGTTCCTGGTTGACTTGAAGGAGACAGACAAGACTACCTTAGTAACTACACAACAAGTTATATAACACATTTGTAACTATATAAAAGTATGTAATATTAGAAAAATTCTGGAATATCCTAAGTTTAATTAAAGGGGCTGGAACATAGAGGCAAAGAGAGATAAGAGAAGTTAATCAGTTAATAGCTGTCAGCCAAACCAATGAAAGAGTGTTCCACATTTCTGAATATATATTTAAACAAAAACCCAAACATCTGCTTCACTACTTGCCATTATATCCTGTTAAGAATCCCAAACAATCCAAAAGCAACAAGTACTTCTCATGGGTTTTCCTCCTATCCCCAAACTTGGCCTGTTTTATCTTATTCCTTCCTTCTTTCTATATTCAGTATAAACAACTATGCTTTTCTTCCTCAAATTGTCTTTATAAAAATTCTCTTAGCTTTAGGTCTACATGACATATTTTCATCTGCTATGTAGCCCTCCTGCTGATATTTGTGGGAACTTGTCCCATGACATTGTCCTTTTCTAAGATCTGTCAGTCTCAAAAGAGTTTTGGTTTAACATATCCAATGAAAATATATGTTCAATATTTTGACGAATCTAAGACCCATTTGACTTGCCTGATATCAGATGATATTTTACAATGAATTATTTTAGATTTTATAAAATATGACAAGTGTTTAAAGAAAAATAAACTAAAACTAGGTGACAGGCAGGGCATGGGGGATAGCACTTTAGACAGGAAGTTGTCTGTTTAAGGAATGTCTCACCAATAAGACACCAATTAGAAAAGCCTAGATGCATCTAAGGACTCAAGACACATTACCACTTAGTACTTTAACTAAAGGAGATTGGGACGCTATCAGAAGCAGGAAGGTCACTATAAACATTCCCTGCCTGTCTGTGTGAGAGCAGAAATACTCTGAAGGGTCATAGGACCCTCAAGTGACAGATTCCCCCTGTATCCATAGGAAAGAAACACTACACAGAGAAGTCAAAAAGAACCTGAAATGGATGTCTCTGCTCCCTCTGCCCAATATATGACTTTATTTCAGTTGTGTTTCTCTACAACTACTTACATCTTTCATTAGACAGATCTATTTTCATTCCTTAATATTCAATTATAGCATTATACTAAATTTATCTTATTCTTTCATCATTGATGAACATTTGGATTGGGACTAGATTTGGGCTATTATAAAACAGTCTTCTCTGAATATCAATGTATCAAGTTCTAAGTAAATATCTTGGTTACATTTTATAATATGGCAACATTTTGGTTTATCTTTTGAGGAAATTCAATAACATTTTCCAAGGGGATTGTACCATTGTTACAAACTGTGCTTTTTGTTACAGCCATGTAATGAGCGAGAAGTACTATCTCATTTTGGTATTCAGTTTCACTCCCTTCATATTTTATTTTTTCGTATTTGTATATAATATCCATGTGGTTATTTGGACATCTTTCCTCTTTTGTGAAATGTGTATTCAAATATTTTACCATTTTTTTTTAGTTTTTTAAAAAAATGTTTATTTTTTTTAAAAAAATGGCAATAGCCAATGGGAACAAACTTATTCTTCAACTCCAGTTTTGTTTTCTTTAAATTTAGAAGTGACTTACTGATTTACTATTTTAAACAATCCTTCCTTCCCCTTTAAATCTTTACCATCTATCCATGCTGAATCCTTCCAAGGAGATGGCTCTAGTATATATCTCCAGGTCTTCACTTAGCTGTTTTTACCAAAAAATTCAAAACACAATTCCATCATGCATCTTAAGGGCTCCAAACATCAAAAACAGAGGAAAAAAATTTGTTGAATGGCCAATTAAGTTGATAAAAAATCCACATGAATATTTCACCATTTTAATTGAAAAATATTAATTTATTAAATATTAAATCATTTATCAATATATCAGTTTTATTATTGGGTTTTAAGAGTTCTTTATTTATCACAAAGTTGTTTATAAGATGATATTTGCAAATATTTTAAAAGAGATTATTTGTGATGTGACATGTAGGAACCAAAAGATCTCCCCATCTTCCAACTTCAAGGGTTAGGCATCTGTCATTTTTAACTAGACATATAATTTTGGTGTTTGAACAGAGTTTAATATTCTGTTGCAATCAAGATAAAAGTATTAGGCTAACATTTTTGCAACAAAACTTCCCCTGACTTTTTTTTTCCTTTTTTGACCAAGTTCTTGAGCTTGTGTCCCACTATGGGAGACTCTGAATATCTCTAATATCAGGACAGGAGGGTCAAGGCTCAGGGTCAGTTCAGTCCACCTCACTTCAGAATCTTGACTCGTCCCTGAAATAAAGTCAACATTTTGGGGTCATTATTTCAGTGGTTCTTCAGCAGAGATTTTTGCAAAGATGACCTGACTATTAGTGAAGGGTCAGCATGTTTACCTTGATGAAAACATAAATCCAGTCTTGAATAATTAATTCAATTATTCATAATGCATGGCAAAAGTATGAATCTCCAGGAAGACCCAGAGTTTCCCTGTAGCTCTCCTGGGCAATGCCCATCTCATGCTGGGATTTATGTAAATAAAGGAGAAACCACCCCATAATAAAACAGCACTCTCTACTTAGAATCCAGTTGCTTATGAACTCATTGTTCTGTTCTTAGAAATTCAAAAAGGAGCCCTAATATTTTTTTCTTTAAATATATGTATATTTTTTAATATTTCATGGTGCTGGGGATCAAATGCAGGATCCCACTGATGTTCAAGGCAAGTGCTCTATCACTGAGCTACATTCCCTGCTCAATCTCATAGTCCTAAAACACAAATTCAATAGTGAGAAATGTAAATACTTTGAAGATAGGGTGTCTTTTCAAGAGTCCTAGTTTCAGTGAGATTCCAAAGTATTATTGAAAGAAGAGGCATGAACACTCTAATAAGAAATGGGGTCATTTTGGGTGTCTGGATGTTGTTTTAAGGGAAAGAAAAAGAAGATAGTGTTATGTGTCTCTCAATCTGCCTAAGGGGCCTGAAAACTTATTTTAAATCAATCCATTTGGTTAAAGAGTAAATGTGATAATCTGCATGTTTGTTTTACATTCATTCTCTTGATTCATAGCCAGATGAATGGAATAACAAAACTTGTGGCAATTTGAGTGAGCGATTCCTCATTATAAATAAATATAAAAATAATTAGGAAAAACATTAAAAGAAGAAATAAAGGAAAGACAGAAGGAAGAAGAGTGAGGAAGAGTTAGAGAGGAGGAAGGAGGCAAGCAGCCATGTGGAAGATCTTCCAGGAATTGGCAGAGAGGGAAAACTACAACATTTGCAGATGTGTCATCTCCTTGAAGCGCCAAACCGTCCTTGCAGGTGGATCTTATTGACACAATTTAGAGACAACAAAGCTCAAGTTCACAGAGGTTAAGTAACTTGATTCAAGTTCACTGCTAATAAGTACCCAGGTCTCATTGTCCCATGAGGAGAACAGAGGGTCGATGAACTGTGACCACCAATCCAGGTGAAGCACAACAAGCATTGATTTTCCTAAGTGCTGAGTGCTCAGTGACCACTCTGCCTGCTGAGATGTCACACTGAGGCAGAAATACAGCCATTGCAGGGCCTCTTCTACACCGTAAACATATTTTCTATTCTGATCTGCTCTCTTTGATATGTAATTGCAAACCATACACTGATTTCCATATTTCCCTGCCTCAAATCTGTACTTTCAAATTATCTGATGGCAAATTTAGGTGTGACAAAATAATCTGTATGAGTTCATGTGTATGTGTATTTATATGGGGAAATACCTCCAGTGTCAACTTTCTTCAGTGCTTTACAGAATTTTCCAGTTGAAACAAAGCATAGGTGTTAAGAACATAGAATTTGGGGCATAAAACTGTGTGAATCCCTCCTTCAGGTTTATTATCTCTCTAATCTGGACATTTACTTACCTTCTCAGCATTTAGTTTAATCACCTATAAAATGGAGGAATATCAGTGAAGATTGGAAAATTTCAGGATAATGATGGACACATAACAGGACCTACATAGTATTGTAGATATACTGCATGTTCAATTGCAATGGATATTTTTCTCATTTATTCCACTGCATTATGGCTTTCTCCAAATACTCCTCCACATGACAGCACTCTCTTTAAGTAAAATCATTTTAAAGATAAGGCTGCACTCCTTTTATATATCCTCTAATGTTTGTATTTTCATGATCAGGACATATCTATCTTGACTCATATTAAACAGTTCCCCTTTCTCTCCCCAACAGATCTTCTGACTATCTCTACTTCTTTAGTAGTTTTATTTGTTGATGTTTTCCAAGAAAAAAAACAAAAACAAAAAAACAGAAATAATAATTCAATGTAGACAGATAGATAGATACATACACACATATGAAAAATATTATTTTGAAAGATAGGTTCACTTGATTAAGGATACTTAGAAGTCCCACAGGCTGAAGCTTGAAAGATGCTGGTTGAGAAAAACAAGTTGGGGTAGTCCCAGTCTCAACCTGAAACCTGAGAAATAGGGAACCAATTCTACAAGTCTTGGTAGAAATCTGAAGGCCTCAAATTGAGGCAAGCTGATATCTGAGTAAGGAGAAGATGGATATTCCGGTTCAAGAAGAGAGAGTGATTTCACTCTTCCTCCACCTCTTATTGTTTGTAGCACCCTCCATGCATTAGATGATGTCAGCCCACCATGATGATAGTGATGTTCATTCTCTCCACTGATTTAAATATTAATATATTTCAGAAAGCCACCCAATGATACACCCCAAAATAATATTTTACCAGCTATCTCGGCATCCCTTATGTTGATGCATAAAAGTATCCATCCTAGTACTGCTTTCTACATGTTCTATATTCTACCCAGAAAGTTCTCTACCTTCATTGCATAGGAATGTCCTACTGACATTTCAGAATCCAGTAGCATAAGAGTCCCTTCCTCAGAAAAGACTTTGTTTACCTTTTTTATTTGGAAAGATTTCTCTTTCCCTGTTTTCCACAGCACCTTATATTCCTTCTATGTAAAAATCTTCACCATCACAATTTTGTGTTTATTGAACACAATTAGATGTATCATGGCTGTATCCCTCCGTAGATCACAAACTGCATGAGGGAAAGGGCCATCTCAGTTTTTTGCTCACGAGTGTATCCTAGATGCCAAGTGACAGACATTCAGTAAGTAATTGTTGAAAGAGAACAGAGAGGAAAGATGGAGGAAAGGAGGGAAAGAGAAGAGGGAGGGAAAAAAGGAAATGGGGAATGAAAGGGTTAGTAAAGGAAAAGAGGTTTTGTAGTTAAGATGTTAGATTCTCAGCAGGATTGAATAAAGAACTCCAGGGGAGGGCAGATATGGTTGCAGCTCAGGGTACAAGATGAGAATACTGGTATTGAGACTAGAGGAGGAAAGCGTAGGTGAGGGGAAAAAGAGTCAGAGTGAGAGTAGAGAAAGCCCCAAATAAATTTCACTTACCTCAGAGTCCAAACTGATGTGGGAAAGATATGCAAACCACTTACCATATTGAGTAGGATGAAGGGATGAGTTGCAATGTTTTCTTGGCCATTTTCTGCAAATAAAACCTAGATTTTCAGTTTCTTCCCAAGAAGCCTGAGGTCCAGCCTAGGCCCCTTTGCTACTCTGTTTTCACAGTGGTCTTGCCGCCTTTCTACTCGACATCTAACAGCTCAGTCATTCTGAGTTAGGAGCGGGTTGGCAGTAGATGGTTTTCTAACCCAATGTGTTAGTTTTATAATAGGCTCTCAACACAGTTTCCATCTGTTTCAGGACAGAATGATCTGATCTGATTTATTCTGATTTTTCTCCAAAAAATAACTTCAACCAGGAGAAAATTTTAGTTTTGCTAATCTCTAAAGGATAAACATAAAAAGAATATTAAAATGAGAGCAAAATATATACATGTATTTTACATATAAAAAAAAACTCAAACCCAGAAATGTGAATTTGCTAAATGTCCCACTGCTAATCATAGCAAGTCTCCTAACGTCTAGTCCAAAACCAGATCCTATGCTCCAAAATAACTCTCTTAGCAATTTAAGGACAAGTAAAGGCTTATTATACTGGTTCTCATTTATGCTCAATCTTGATACCTTAAACATGTAAAAAAAAAATTCTAAAAGCGGATCCTCTGATCCATGAGTCTCTGTTGGACGTATGTGTTCTAGATGAAGGTCTGCAAACTTTTTCTTTAAAGTCGGAGAATAAATAGTTTTGCTTTGTGAGCCATAGAATACTTATGAGTACTCATGTTGCTAATTCTCCAATTTATTGTCAACAGCAATATGTAAACTGATAAACTTTCACTTACTGTTAAAAGATAATTCCTTTTCAAAGGATAAACTAATTACTCTCATGAAGATACAAAATGAACATGGATTAAAGATTTTATTTCACTCCTATGAGGAAACCAAACAGGTATCACAACCATTTAAAGGAGGAGTTAAATAGATTCATTTGTAGATCAACAATATTGAAATAAATCTGTGAACTGGCCTTCCCACAGGAAGCAAGGAGGTTTGTCTTTCCATTGATAGGCTCTATATTCATGTCTGTCCACAAGAGTTATTTTTGCTTTGTTCTCAGTTACTTATACCCTTGTAAAATAGCTCCCTCAGAATCCAAAATCAGGAGAATATACTATAGACAGTGCTGTTTTTCCCTGAAGCACCCTATATCACAAAATCATGGAGTTTTGGAGACCTCCATTTTCTACCTGTACACTGAATGAACTAAAGGAAAATACAGAAATAATGGCTTTTCCTCACTTAATTATCTGAAAAGGAATAGAGGAAAGCATGATTACTGGTTAATATTATAGGAAACTAATTTATAATCAAAACCACTTTAGAGTGGACTCTGTTTAGGGTTCAGCGGTGGATAACTGTGAATGCAATAACCTTCCCACATCATGCATGCCACTTCAAAGTTGCAATCCTGATCATCTCATGCATAAGGATGGGGGAAGCTACTTATTTTAAATCCCTTGAGTTTCCCAAGATCCAACCAGACAGTAGATATAAAAAGCTTGGAAATTAATAAAGCACCAGAATAATTATGCAAAGGACCCACACACATAAAGCTCTGATTTAAATTTCTGGGCTAGTGACTGATGGCTTCAAGCTTCTTGTTCTAGCTTCAATTCAATTTGTTCCCCATCAGTGCCTGCCACCTAGGTAATTTGGGAGCAGATGGTGAGAGGAATGGAGGATGTTCCATTCAGAACTGCCGCCTACCTGCCTCTCACTCTGGGCCATAGGATCCTCCCTGTGTACTCTCTAATCCCTCATCACCAGCCCAGAAAAATGATCTTTATTGCTCATGATATAGTCTTTATTGCCTAATTAGAGGCACTGGGAAGAAGTGGGAGATGACTTCACTTGAGTTCATTAGGAAATAATATATCAGGTCTTGTTTAATTATAACTGAATTACTACCACCTATTATAGAGCAGAACCTTGCTGGAATGATAGAGGGTGGCAGAACTCTGAGTCTTCCATTATTCGAAGGCCAGCATTAGCTCAGTGGGAAAGGGAAGATTGCTCGTGTGAGTTGGAGTTGCAACACACTCATTGGCACAGGGTTTTATCTAATTGTGACCCTTTTAATCACCAGATAATATAATCAGTGTCACATGCCATTCAGCAAGGCACTTTTTGCAGCTGCTGAGCATTCCACTGGAAGGAAAATGCTAATTCCCATAGCTTGCAATTGCTTCTGAATGGCACAGAAAAATACCTCACTTATTGTCTCTAACTGCTTAATTGCTGGGCATAATGTCTTGCATTTAGAGAGAGGACAGAATGGATTAAACAAGAACATAACCTCCTTGCAGGTATAAAGCAAAATTAGGATACTCCCTTATTTAATCTACCTCCTACTCAGTAGAAAAACTTGTGCTTACTTATTGCTATGATCATACATTTGACAATTTATCATTTCATGTCTGCTATGTGGTCACCTCCATTTTAATCTTTGTCAGGGATACAGAGTTCAATAAGACCTATGCACAAGTAGCTCACTCTCAAAATAAGGAGATGCTACACATATATAAGTATATGTCATGTGAGATAAACAGAGAGGTTTAAAAGAGCATTGAAGATGATGAAATTTTTACTGGAAACTTCTAAATTACATTACTATTAATTAAAGAATGGATAGAATTTAGTGAGTGGTTGGCTAAAAGTCATTGCAAATAAAATTTACATTGCAAGCAAAAATGTACAGATCTCATAACATTATGAATCAGAGTATGTTTTCACGCAGTTTTAAATTACATAAAGTATGGTGAAGAGTAAGTTAGATATGACACAATAATTTTAATGGACTTTGGTTCTTCATTTTTGCTTTGTTCAGGTATCTTTAACCTGTTCTAATCACATATTGATTTCCCTCTGCAAAATGCCAATTATATATAAACCAGTGGAAATGTATATAAATCAAGGGACATTGTTCTCCCCTAGCCAAAAGATGTTGCTCTCCTTGAGCTGTGGTATTAATCTAAGTTGGCTAAATCAATCTTCTTTCTCAAATATTTAAGTCTTGAGCATAATGACAAAGAACTAAAATGGTACCCAATCATGACAGGTTGACCCTGGCATCTAACTACAATTATCATGTTTCCAAGGCTGGACTTTCTGGAAGCTCTTCATTTTGGAACGAGCCTTTATCTTGATTTACTGCATCATCTTTGTAATTAAATTATCCACATATTATTTATAGAGAGTTTATGCATTATTATAATCCATGTAGATCCTAAATACTATTCTATAGATGATGGGCATTGCTCTACATTCACGCCATCAAAATTTTGAGCAAAATTCTCAATTTGCATTTTTGTCATGCAGTTCTCCTACCACATATTCCTGTATTTCTACTATAGCTAGGGTACAATCAGTCTACTTAACTGTACAGTTTTGGCTCAAATGTAATCAATTTATATTGTATTTATTTTAAAATCAATACAACTTCAATGTCTACATTTTTCTCCAATCCACTAAAGTAGAACAAGTGACCAGAATTCCTCATCTAAGTCATCAGGCTACCATTTCACCTCTCTGTCCATTCTTCACAAAGTTACAAAATGATCATGCTGGTCTTCCCCCAGAGACTTCCCAAAACCCATGGCTGCTCTATCAGACCCCAAAATTCTTATTGTGGATTTAAGTTAATAAAGGAATGTAGATCAGAGGTTAATGGTGTTCAACGTGGACTCATTCTACATGAACTGCTAATCTAGGCCCTGGGTTTTTTATTGTTTCTAAGAAAGGAATTCTACAGATGAGTAAGGAATCTATGGTCTAGATGTGATGGATTGAGAGAAAACTGAGGAAACATTCCATGAGTGCAAAAAAATCTATTAAGAATATGATTCTGTGTCTGAGAATCAATGAGAAAAACTAACCTGATATAAGCGCATTGGGAATGATAGAGTCAGACACAGAAGCAGAGATTCAGCTCACAGATTACAAGTGCACTCCATCATGCTTGGCCAGGTTCCTTATCTCTCATCAGTTGAAATGTTTTTGACAACTCTATTGATATTTAATTTGCATATCATAAATTCATCTATTTAAACATTAAGTTAATTTATCAAGTTGAGCAACCATCACCATGATCAATTTTAGAAAAATTTTATTGCCTCAATAGATTCTCCATATCCATTTGTAGCTAATCTCCATCCCCAGCCCCAGTCCGAGCCCTAGACAATCACCAGTCTATTTTGTATCTTTGTAAATTGGCCTCTTCTGGACCTTTCATATAAATGGAATTGTACAATATGTGGGTTTTGTGCCTGGCTCCTTTCACTTAGCATAGTGTTTTTGAGGCTCATCTCTGCATCCATAGTTCATTCCTTTTTATTGCTGAATAACATCCTCTTGTGAGAAGGATGTGTCATACTTTTCTAGGCTATTCTCTAGCCAATGTATAATCAGGTTGTTTCCATTTGGGATTTGTTATGAATAGTGCTGCCATGAATATAAACCTGAAAAAAATTCTATTTCATTGAAAATGTGTTTTCATTTGGGTCCATACCCAGAAACAGAATTGCTGATCTGTATGGTAAGTTTATATTGTCTTTTCAATACACTGTCTTGCTTTTTACAAAGTGGGTGAACCATTGTATGTCAGTTGAATTTTATCTCAAAAACAATCATGCAAACACACACACAACTCCTTTTACTCAAAGGCATTAAAGTAGGGGACAAAGAAAATTCATACTTATTTTATTTTAAAACAACATTGATTCATAAAAGTGGCTGTTGAGCTAATGAAAAGTTTGGTGGATGTAGGCTGGGGATGTAGCAGGAGAGACAAATTATTTCTGTCATTACCTAATATTAGAAACTTTAATTTTTGAAAAATCAATACTTCTTAGAATCAAGGATTAGTTGTAAGTCTCACAATTTGTCACTGGCTCTTGGTGCCTGCTTTCTTTTATTGAGAAAGATTCTGCATCTAGATCTTTGTGTGGACTCAATGTGGGAGACACTAATTGACAAGAAATAACCTGGTCTGAAGGAAATGAGTATAGCTTATTATCTGAGCTACTTATTTGCTTTTCTATATTGAGGATTGTTATGTTTCCTCTTAGAAAAAGATGAATTAAATAAAAACTAACTTTAAAAACTTATTAAATAACATATAATTCCATGTTCCACAGGAATGAACTATGTTTTTTAACCAGCTTTGTCACAGCTGTGACTAAAAGACATAATAAGAACAATTTTCGAGGAGGAAAATTTTAATTTTGGGCTCACAGTTTCAGGGGTCTCAGTCCACACAGCTGGCTCTGTTCCTCAGGGCTCAAGGGAAGACAGAACATCATCATGGAAGACTGTGGCAGAGGGCAATGGCTCACATGATGATCAGGAAGGGGAGAGAGAGAGAGAGAGAGAGAGAGAGAGAGAGAGAGAGAGAGAGAGAGAGAGAGAGAGAGAGACACTCCACTTGCCAGATACAAAATATATATTCCAAAGGCACACCCCCAATGCCCACCTCCTACAGCCACACCCCACCCACCTTCAGTTTCCAGTCAGTCCCAGCAGGGGATTAATTCGCTAATTGGGTTAAGGCTTTTATTCGCAATCATCTCTTCTCTAAACTTTCTTGCATTGTCTCACACATGAGCTTTTGGGGGACACCTAAAATCTAAACTGTAACAATATGCAAGGGGTCTAATTTGAGGCAACACTATTGTAGTGTTGGACCCAAGCCTCCTTAAAACTATTGGATGCTTCACATCTAATCATGTATGGCAACATTTTTCTAGTTTTAGGTCTTGCTTTTGACCAATGTAATGTGTGATTTTTTTTAATCCACAGATAAGTGGTTTTCTGTTTGTCTTCCACTTGAATCTGCAGTATCTATCTGCCAGCTTTTTTCTGCTTAGCCTTTTCATGACAGCATTAACCAAAGGGAAGGGGGTTATGAGGACAGTTTGCTTGTGAAATCTTTTGTTGTTGTTGTGGTGGTGGTGGTGGTGATGGTGGTAGGTGGAAAGTCAGCCCAAATCACAGATTTCTCGTTTTACACAAGAGATTTGCAATTTGACCAGTTCTTCCTACCCTCTGTGGTGAGCTGTCTTTTTTACAATCATCAGTATTCTCAAGGCAGCTGAGTATGAGTCTGTAATTACAAAGGAAACAATGGCTCCAGGGCAGGAAAAGTGCATGAAATATAATGCACCTGAGAGCCGCATTACATGGAAGTGCACTAATGCTTCAGAACTTACCAGGTGGTAAGCTATCTTTCTGGAGTTTCGTTTCCACTCACCATTTGCAGGTGACCTTCACCCAGTCACTTTCCTTCCCAAGGTGCTGCTCCAGAAGGGATAACATGCTTGCTCATTTGCTCACCTGGCAGAGAACTCTCCCAGCTGTATGTGTTCCTGTAGACAAAGATTGCAGAAAATGGTAAGCCTTCATTTTAAGAGCAAAAACAGCCAAAGTGGGAAGAAGTGTCTATGAGGAGAGAAAGAGAGGGTTGTTAGATGATTCCCTATCTCTGTATATCACCAATAGCACAGCTTTTCTCAGTGCCAAAAATTGATGCAGTTAAATCATGTCTCTGCTAAAAAGCATGAATAATGTGTAACAGGAGGGAAACCATTTTTAAAATCCCCTCAGCACTTTTCCAACTTTAATGTGCATGTGAATCACCTGCATATTTTGATAAAATGCAGATTGCAATTCAGTGGGTCTGGCCTGAAATTCTCCATTTCTAAGAAACCCCAAGGTATTGTCAGTGCTGCAGGTCCTAGGACCAGATTTTGAACAGAAGGTTTCTACCATACAATGCACTTTCCTTTTTTTTTTTTTTTTTTTTTTTTTGTAGTGTGGAGAAATGGAACCCAAAATGGTATGTGCAAGTGATTTAGTCAAGAAGTCCTAGATACCTCAGTGGTAAAGTGAGTGTAGGCTCAGATCTCCTTGAGATCCTTTCCTAAGCAAGCTCTCTTCACAGGAGCCACATGAAGAGACTGAAGGAGCACTCATAGGAAGTGAACATAGGGCTGAATAGATACAGGGCCCAATAGAACGTGATTTCAGCAAACATGATTTCAGCAAAGTGGGGCAGAGTGAGGACTAGATTGTATGTTTCATCAAACATTCATTCTGCTGGGAGGTGTTCGAAAGAGAGATACTTGTTTGCCTTGAGCTGGGCATTCTACCTTCAATCAGCAACAGATTTTGAGTAAATAATTCTACTTGTTTGTTACCATCATACTCAGCTTTATAGGAGGTAGGTCTAGAATGATCTGACAATTGCTTCTAGCTCTGACATTTTGTACTTCTCTAAGGAATTCAAATCTGCCAGAACTGGGTGATTAGTTAGTCACTTGATTTTTGTTTTCTTTCTTTCTGTTTTCCTACTTCTTGTTCTTAATCCTTTCTGACTCCAGGGAGTGTAATATCTGACAGAGAGAGGGGGGGAAAAAAGAAGACTTAGGGCAAGGCCAACACTTTTTAAAAACGTAAATTTCTTGCTTAAGTGTTGTCTGTTCTCTACATTTCCAGAAAAGTATGGCAAAGATGCCTAGAATAGATATTAATCAATAAGCTTAGGGTCAAGTTATCAATATGAACAGTTTAAATAAAGGCTTGGACAACTTTACCCAAAGATTGCAATTAGATGATGTTATCTTTATACAGGACATTTTGCATTGCTATTGAATATGTACATCATAAAAATGCCAATATCAACATGCCCTTATTAAGATCCACCATATTTTCATACTTGCCTCCATAACTCTAGCAAGACTTCGGGCTGTACTATAACATGTAGAAAAGTGTATTCCCTGTATTTTATAAGTACTCTTCTTATTCTTGGGCTATCACTGACTGAAGCCATATTTTTTTTTCTCACTAAAAGAGGAAAGTTACACAAATCTATTATCAACAGTTTCCCGTTTCATTTTATTATCATTGTATTTTTAATGCCTGGTTTAGTTAATGAGATTTGAAAGTCTTATAATGAGAGCATTTGAAATAGAATTCATTAGCAGAGATTTTTCTACCACATTCAGAAAATTACATGCTAATAAAATAAGAATATGATTTGAAAAATTTCTAATACAAATTGATTTTTATATTAATGATTTCAATATCCAATGCTGGGAAAGGAGAATAGCTATTTCAGTATGTAGGTTAAATGTGAATGAAAATAAGTACTTTTCTGGGACCCTGTTCCCCATACAACCCCTTATTAGATAATAATGTAAGATGTGGTTCCTGCCTGCTCAGGACTCACTATCTAGTTAGGAAGATGACTCATGTAATAAGGTAAATTATAGTTAAATTAGTGCTATATTGTGTTGTCACTTCATCTGGAGATCTACAAAAGCAGTGGCACTCAAAAAACTTAACACCAAGAAAACAAATAACCCAATCAATAAATGGGCAAAGGAACTGACAAGACACTTCACAGAAGAAAAAATATGATTGGTCCACAAACATGAAAAAAAAATGTTGAACATCAGTAGCAATTAGAGAAATGCAAATTAAAACTACACTGAGATTTCATCTCACTCTAGTCAGAATGGCAATTATCAAGAATACAAGTCACAATGTTGGTGAGGATGTGCAGGAAAAGCCACACTCACACATTGCTTGCAGGGCTTGCAAATTGGTGCAACCACTCTGAAATGCAGTATGAAGATTCCTCAGAAAACTTGGAATGGAACCACGAGTTGACCCAGTTATCCTCCTCCTCTGCATATGCACAGAAGACTTAAAATCAGCCACATCAATGTTTATGGCACTTCAATGCACAAAAGCTAAGCTATGAAACCAACCTAGGTGCCCTTTAACAGGTGAATGGATAAAGAAAATGTGGTACAAATGCCCCATGGAATATTACTCAGCCATTTAGAGAAATGAAATTATGACATTTGCAGGTAAATGAATGAACCTGGAGACTATCATGCTAAATGAAATAAGCCAATCCCCCAAAGCAAAAGGCTGAACTTTTTCTCTGGTATGCATATACTGACTCACAATAGGTGGGAGGGTGGGCAATCTGGGGTGGAGGTTTGCCAGATTGGACAGGGTAGAGTTGGAGGAATGGAGGTGGGATGGAAATGGGAAAGATAGTAACATGAATTAGACATAATTTTCCTATGTTCATATATGAAGACACGACCAGTGTAACTCCCCATCATGTACAACCACAAAAATGGGAATTTATACTCCATGTATGTATGATATGTGAAAGTCCATTCATTCTACTGTCATGTATAACTAAAAATAACAAATAAAAACTATTAAAAAAAGAATAGCATTGGGCTAATAGCAGTTTCAATGATCTGATTCTCTCCAGTTACACAGTTTTGTTTGTCTTTTGTTCGCATGAAAATAGACTCCTCATGGTTGTTAGCAATATTTAGAGAAATAAACTGAGAATCAGGACACTTGGACTCAAGTCCAAGTTTCTGCTATGCAAAAAAAAAAAAATTGCACCTAGCATGAAACTGAGAGAACCAAAGTCCTCAAGAAAGAAAGAACCAATAATAATGAGCTTGCTTCCACTGAAATAAACAAACATTTTCTTTTGGTTGACCAAGAAGAGAGTCATTTTTGAGGAGAGCACATTATCTGTCATTAGATTTATTTACTGTCCAGATCCATTGTGATTTATGTCTGCATATTATGTTATATCAGAAGGCTGTATGCAAAGTTCTGAAAAGCTATTTCGTTTCCTAGAGTCTTTGCTAGAGTCTGTAAGACATTGGGATGTGGGCAGTGCTACTCTGATATCTCTTAAAGAGACAATCCTATTTTAAAAAGAAATAATCAGCACTTCACTTCCGGATACCAGTTCCTAGTTACTATGGGCTCTGGTGGAGGAAGGTACTTTTGAAAGACAGAGCAGTAACTGGACAATGTTCTGAGAGAGGTTCCAGTCCCTAAGAGACAATGGAACCTAGTAGATCTATCAGTAATCAACAATCGAAGGCCATAGAGGAAAGACATAGCTAGTGCCACACAGTGACCGACTGGACAGCTTACTAGACTAGTGAGCAGATACAAATGCACAGGAGATAACCTAGAGTTTTCTTAGCTTAGTTAAAAGTGGAAGCATTGTATGATGAGTTTGAAGAAAGAAGAGAAGTAGATGAAAAACCACTGTGAAATCTGGGTAGTTAGTTGAAGCCCCAGATTCATAAATGAGGTCTACAGCAACCATGAATGTGTACAATGTCCTGGTGCTAGATATCCATCTTGTTAGAGGTTCCTAAACTGTTGGAAAATGATTGTTTTGAACTTTTATTTACTTGTATATGTGTTTATTCTTTCAGATTTGGGGTGTATTTACTCATTTTCTTAATCATTTTACCAGTTAGTACAGAGGACCACCTAGTTCCCCAGAATGATTGCCACATCAGTTTTATGAAGACTTTCCTTTGTTTAAGGGAGAGAAGACTATCCCATTTTTGCAACTGTAAATGATTCAAGTGAGACTTTGGGAGGTTGTTTGAACAGTAGAGTATGAGAGAGAGAGAAAACCTATTACTTCTCAGGTCACAAGTCTAAAAAGATAGGAATGTAATTTTCTGTGGCTGTTTTACAGCACACAAAGAAGAAATGAACTCAAGAGAAGTGAGAGAAAGAGACAGAGAGACAAAGAGAACTGGCAACCTCTAGAACATGCTTTTAGTTCTGGTGCTCTCTAATAGCCTGGTTCCTTAATTTCTTCTGTCCTGTCTTTTAGCTTCTCCAAAATTCATTGAAAAACAGCAACAATAACAACAACATTGTCTCAGTTAAAACCACTTTGAGCTGAGGTTTTGTCTCCTGTATGTTTGTACCTGCCCATAAGTCTAATAAACTGTCCACTTAGGTACCACACTTAAATATGATTGAGATATTGATAGAATTCTGTCATTTTTCTACTCTTGTTCTCTTATTTTTTCCCATGGCAAGTGATACCAAGAATGTCACTAATTCTAAAAGAATGCTCCCTGCACTTCCCATTTGTTGAATAATAATAGATATAATAACAAACATTTCTCTGCCAATATAGGTTTGGTCCTGTCTTCATTCTTACTTTTTTTTTCCTATCTAGAATTGCCATGATTACTCTCGTTTTATTTAGATAAGAGCTTGAGGTTTTATTCCAACATAGACAATATGACGTAAAATTTTTAAATATCTGTTATACTTTCATGGATATTTTTCAAGGTAAGGCGATGTCTTTGTTATACATCCATTAAACATGCTGCTGAATTTCTATGATTTTCTCCTAGTAATAAAGACAACTTTTTGATATACTTTGAAGGAAAAGAATGTTGGTTTAACTGTCATCATCACTCTCTTTAGAACATTTTCCTATTATATTATTATAAATAGTTTTGGTATTTAGTCATTTGGATGATAAAAATTCATTTTCTTTCCACATTTCCATAAAGAACATGCATTACTTTTATAATCAGAATATAAAATATCATTACAAAGATAAAGAACCTTCCTTTATCATTTTATATGGTATCCATATAAATAGGCTTAATAGCATTTTACTCTTTTTGTCTTGCAATTTGCTTTGTCTGCCTGACACTTATTAGCTGCACAGGTGCAAGTCACTTAACCTCACTGGATCTCAATTTCCTCATCTTTAGAATATGAATATTAAGATTATCTTCCTGTGAGCTGTTTAGGAGTGCAAAATGAGAATGTTTCAGTCTGAATATAAGGTCAATTCAAGGCAGGGAAAGCTTTACATTCACAGGAATATTTAAATATCTGTCACTTTTCTGTAGTCCTCCTGAACACAATGCTTCTTCAACCCCAAACTACACAAATTCCAAATCAAAGCAGATTATTTTATGTCTTTGGACTCAGATAAACCAGAAATAAAACTTCAGATCATTATTATTGGTGTTCTTCCAGTCTCTAAACCTTCCCTTCCCTAAACCTTGTTTCAATTACCTGATTTTGAGAGTCGATGTGATTCATGCAAGGCTTCAGTACTCCACTGGTGGATTCTAATGACAATTAGAGATATTAGTGTAAAATATTTAACCTTTTATTTACATAGAGTGAGTACTCAGGGCTTGTGCAAGTGGCTGTCTCTGGGACTCTTCTGTGACTTAGAAGCCTGGACATAACAGAAGGTCAGATTCTCCAAGGCCTATGCCAAACAGAGCTCTATAATCTTAGGGAAAATCACTTGATATTTCTGATACTTTGGGTTTTTTTCGAATAAATTTATATTAGATATTTTTCCCAACTACCTTATCTGGTTTATGAAGACTGTGTGATCTGATGAATCCAAGGACGCTTTTCCATTGCCTACTTCACAACTCACAGAAATGTCCTTGGAGTGTTTCTATTCCTTAGCTAATTGAGATCTTCCATGATCTGCATCTGTTCACTGTGACTAGATTTCTCCTATATTTTCCCTCAAATCTTTCTCCACATTACATCAGGTTTCCCCAAAGTCATCATTTTTGTCTAACAGATTTCCCTCTGTAAGAAGTACTCCTCCCAGGGAACTCTCTCCAAACCCTTTGTCATAATCTTTTGGAAACTTAGGCCAAAACCCACATTGTTACCTCAAGCTACAAAAGACCTTCCGTTTCCAAGGATGAATCCCATTACGTTGTTTTCATTTACATCACCTGCACTTATTTATCTCTGTATTTATTTATACCCATCAGAAATTTTAGTACTCTTTTCCCAGACTCTGTCCTGAAATAAATTTACTTAAAATTACTTCAGCTATTCCCTGACTAGATAAAATAATAAAACATATATATATATATATATATATATATATACATATATATATGTATATATATATATATATGTGTGTGTGTGTGTGTGTATGTGTGTATATCCCCAAATAATTTTTACTTAAATTTATTCATTTAAATAATTTAACATAATTATTTTAAACATAAATTGTGAGGAATTGGATGGGTAGAGTAAATAAAGCCTGTGAGAGACAGACAATGCCACAATCTATACTGTAAAAAGATAGTGTTTAAAATTATAAATTGTTAAATGAATGTTTTCATCAAGTAAAAGAACCAAGAAGTCTTATTATCCTAACAATATAATAAGAGCTATATTTTGAGCCAGTAGTCTTTCAAAGAAACACTTTATATTAAAAAGGGGACGGGGGCTGTGCAGAGATCAAAGGTCAAAGATGCTATGCACCTCTTTCCTAGCATTTCTGGTGCTAGAGGAAATTCTTTCATTTGACTTTACTGCCATCTGTTGTTCAAAGAAATAAATACATCTCTATTATTTTCCAAAGAAAAACCTTAAATCACCTGCTCATCAAACTGTTGACTCCTGTGGACCCCAAGCTACAAATCTACCAAATCTACCAAACCTGTTGGAGTGGGGCCTGTGGGGCCTGAGTTTTCAGTGACTGTTCAGGAAAAGAGGAAAATGCTTGGCAGGGGAGTTCACATACACACACACAGTCACTGTTTACTTTGTGCAAAATACATCCAAGCAATTACATCTTAGAATGATCATGGTGTGATGGGATAAAAGAAGAAAAAAACTGACTTGGAAAATGAAAACAAAAGCAGTGAGCTCAGTTAGGATGAGGCAGCTGTCGAAAATTTCTAGCTTAAGCTAAGATGAAGGCTGCTGGAATGAAAGCCCAAGTTTAAGAAATAGAAGTAAACATAATCAGCGATCTATACAGGATGGAGATAGGGTGAAGGAAGTCAGAAGAGTCAATGACAGTCATTAGGTTCACACTCTAGTTGCCACGGGTCTCATAACGCTGTTCACTAAAATTTGGAATGCATGTGTCCTGATTCAAACTCAAATGCATGCACTCATACACAAAAAGGTTTTGGAGAATAAGCTCAGTTGGAGGAAAATTGAGTTGGTGATACTAGTATAGGGTAAAAATAGAAATGCACTGTCATAATAAACAATGGGAATATCAGTTTAGAATTTGGAGAGAAACCTGAAGTAAAGACCTAGATTTGAAAGACACTCATGAGCAGATAATCACAAGAAAAACAAGATCAACTAAGGAAAGTGCATGGGGTATGAGAGAACTGTCAGAAACCAAGACAGAGGCTTCATTTGGTGGGTAGGAAAGAGTTTTGAAGTTAGAAAGAATGTCTAATGGTGACATAGAAATAGAGGCTTAATCTTTAAATAAAAAGCCCTTGGGGTTGGGGTTATGGCTCAGTGGTTGAGCGCTTACCTCGCATGCATGAGGCACTAGGTTCAGTTTGCAGCACCGCATAAAAAATAAATAAAATAAAGATATTGTGTCCATCTACAACTAAAAAAAAAGAGGCCCTTGACCAGTGTGTAGGATCTTTCCCTAAGGAGAAGATAATACTGTCCATTCAAACTATCCTTCTGACACTGTGTGGTCCAATATTACTTTTCTCCAGAAACAAGGTACTACATGAACTTTCCCAAGAACCAGGAGATTTTCTAGTTATAGCCCTTTACTGGTTTATTATCAGCCTGTTTTCATCCAAATCTGCCTGTGTAGAAACCATGAAAAGAGAGATACTATAACAATAATCGAGCAGCTGTCTCATCCTGATAACTGTCTCTGTTACTTTGTATGGATGGATCATCTCGTAATATTTCTCATTATCACTCTATATTATGGGAAACTCGTTTTAAGATTAAAAGTTAAGGATCAGAGAAAACAAATCATTTTTTGACCACATAGCCTTGTAAACGATATTTCTGATTCCAAAGCCTTTCCATTTCCCTTTATAAAATACTTCCAGAAACTTCTATTGCAATAACTGGTACTACTATTATCCATGGCTTGAAGAACTGAAAACCCATTCTGGAATTCTGAGAATTCTGGAATTCTGAGATATTGAGAGCAGAATAGCTGATCTTTAAGCTACTTGTTTCTTCTATCTTCCAAAACCAAAATCCACACCCTGCACCTTACTAATGTGAAGAATCTCACTGTAAGTACTCAGAAATTAACATGAATAGAAATACCAGGAGGATGAATATTATCATTCATAAATGAAGTGTGTGTTCTATTGCTTCAAATTCAAAGCCCTTTATAAGTTAGCTCATATCTACCTTTACGATTAATCTCTCATAATAGGTTATCAAAGCCTATCCTTTCTAAACATGGGACTTTATTATATTTCAGATTATCTTCTTTTAGGATCACTTTTGTTTTGTTTTGTTTTTCTATTAATCTTTTAGCTCCTATTGCCTCACTATCCTTATTTTCTAACTTTCTTGTTTTCAAAATGCCTCAGTTTTATACTTCATCTCTTCTAAGAAGTCCTTCCCTCGTACTATATTTATATAGCACCATTGTCTTGCAGATATAAAGTATTTCCACTAATTGGTCATTTTTTGGTGTACATGAAATCATAGATGTTTCAATGTTACTTTTTTTAATATTTATTTTTTAGTTGTAGTTGGCCACAATACCTTTATTTCGTCCATTTATTTTTATGTGGTGCTGAGGATCGAACCCAGGGTCTCACATGAGCGAAGCAAGCGCTCTATCACTGAGCCACATCCCAAGTCCTCAATATTACTTTTAATTTTATTGATACATATTTTAACTATATTAAAATGCTGAGATGGTCGGTGTTATGGTTTGGAGATAAGTTATTCCTGAAAGCTCATGTGTGAGACAATGCAGTAGTGTTCACAGGTAAAATGATTGTGATAAATGTAACCAGATCTGAGAGTTTATCCATTCAATGGATTAATACATTGAGAGGATTACTGTACTGGGTGGTAACTGTAGGCAGATAGGGTGGTGTGGCTGGAGAAAGTAGGTCACTGGGGACGTGCCCTTGGGGATTATGTCTTATCCCTCTGGCTCCTAACTTGCTCTCTGTTTCCCAGCATCATGAGCTGAGAGCTTTTCTCCTCCATGGTCTTTTTTCTCACCTCTGCCCCAGAGTAATGGAGTAGGCTGAGCACAGGCTGAACCTCTAAAACTGTGAGCCCAAAATATACTTTTCCTCCTCTCAGCTGTTCTTGTCAGTTATCTCAGTCACAATGGTGAAAAGGTAACCAACACAATGAGGGGACAGTTTGAGAATTTTGGAAAATGTAATATACCATTGACACTGTCACTAAATCCAGAAAAAAAGCATCTTCTTCTTCCAAAAATTTCTCTTTTGATCTTTTTCAATCACTGAGGCCACCTCTGTTCACATTTCTATTACCACCAATTATTTCTGCAACCACAGTGTTTATAATTCAAATACAATAAAATGCTGAGGTCTTAAGTATAATTTGATGAGAGCTATTTTGACAAACACTTGGAGGACATACATTTTTCAAGCTATGGGACAATGCTTTCATTGAGAAAATATTTGTAAGAAAAAAATGAAACTTTTTTTTTAGAAATGGGTGTAAATATTTTTTTCACATACATCAGCAAAGTGTGAGGTTTTGTTTGCTTCACATCCTTTCCAACATTAATTGTTGTTACTCTTTTATTTGTCATTTTAGAAAGAGAGTACTGATATCATACTGTGGTTTTGATTTGCACTGTCTTGAAGACTAAATTTGTTTCCTGGATTGCTATAACACACTATCATGAACTCAGTAGATTAAACAACAGAATTACTCCCTCACCATTAATTACTCCCTTATTAAATCTCTTCATTAATTTTCATCTCTTTTAACTTCTCTCAGCAATATTTTTATAAAATTGAGATTAGATATCTGACACCTCAGTTGTCTGTTTTATCACCAAACATTTCATATTGTTGATATTATTAAAAACATCACTTTTTATTTCAATTTTTATTCACCCATTGCTAGATTGCAGATATGAAATTATCTTTATATATCAATCCTCTGTCTTATAAAATTACTCCTGTTAATTTTAGTAGCTTTACTATAATTTCATTTTCAGATTTCCTCCACAAATGATCTTGTCATCCAGAAGTAAAGAGGTTTTACTTTTCAAAAAATCTGAATGGCTTTAATTTCCTTTATTTTCCTGCTTTGTGTTCTTATTAAGTTCAAAATAGTTTCTAATTTCCCAGTAATATATTCCTTCTTACTCACTTGTTATTAAGAAGTGTGTTATTTAGTTTCTACAGACTTGGGAATTTTTCCAGATGTCTTCTAATTGTTATTTACTTATCTCCATTGTGCTTTGGAATATAAATTTTATGAAAAATCAGCTTAAATTTATCAAAATGTTTTGTATCCTAGAATGTGCACTGACTTACTAATAAGTGTTATTCTATTGAATGAAATAGTTGATACACGTCAATTAGGGTCAGGTTGGTTGATAGTGTCGTTAATATTGTTTATGTCCTTATTGCATTTGTTTCCACTTGTTCTAACAATTATTGAGAGATGAGTATGTCAATCTCTACTTGTGTATTTAACAATTTCTCCTCAGTTATATGACTTATTGTTTCCTGTATTTTCAAGCTTTGTATTTAGGAACATAAATGTTTTGCATACTGTTATATTCCCTTCATGAATTCTCCTTATCATTATGAAATAAAGTGATTTGCCACTGACAATGATTTTAACCCTGAAAGATATTTTGGAGTCAGATGTGCTATGATTGTGCCACAAGACTGACCTAAAAAATATTTTGACTCACGTTCACAGAAGTTACTCCAGATGTTATGGTTTAGAAATGAGGTGTTTCCCAAAAGCTCATTGTGAGACAATGCAAGAAAGTTGAGAGGTGACATGATTACGTTATGAGAGCCTTAACCTAACCAGTACATCAATCCCCTGAGAGGGATTACTGCGAGGCAACTGAAGGCAGGTAGGGTGTGGCTGGAGAAGGTAGGTTGATGGGGCCTGTCTTGTGGTTTATATTTTGTCTTTGGTGAGGGGAGCTGTCTCTCTCTCTTGGCTTCCTGGAGGCCACATACTGAACAACTTTCCTTCACCGCAATCTATCAGCATAATACTCTGCCTCAACTCTGACCCAGAACAATAGAATCAGTCATCTATGGGCTGGTTTTCGAAACCATAAGCGACAGATAAACATTTCCTCTTCAAAATTAGTTTTTGTCAGGTCTTTGGGTCACAGCAGCAAAGAGCTAATTAAGACATCAGACTTTTTCTGAATAGAGTTAGTTTGGTTCAATATTTTTCATCCTATTGTTTTTAACCTACATTCATCTTAAAATTTAAAGTGGGTTTTTTGTGCAACATACTTGGGGGTTATATGTCTTTAAAATTGTAACAATCTCTTCCTTTTAGTGGGTAGACCATTCATATTTATGTGAGCACTTATTTCATTTATTTGATCTACTATATTTCAATTTATTTTCTATTTGTTACAATTTTCTTTGATCCTTTTCCTCTTTTGTTTTCTGCACACTTTCGAAATAATAGGGTAATTTTTAAGACTTCATTTCAGATTCTTGTTAATTTGAGTTATAACTTTCTTCCTTTCATTTTCTTTCCTTTCTTTTCCTTTCCTCTCCTCTCCTTTCTATTCCTTTTCCTTTCCTTTCTATTATTGGCAGAGCCTTACACGTGCTAGGTAAGTACTCTATTAGAGAGGTACATGTTGAGGGCCACAGACAAGTCAAGATGGCACCTGGCGCTTTGCCAGGAGGAGTGGTTTGAGAAGTAATGCCAGCAAGCCATTAAGATGATGGAGATTCCTTAATGACTGACTGCTGTATCTAGATGGTGTTAATTAAGATAAGCTGTGTGTAATTATTAAGATGATGAGGATTCCTTAATGACTAATTGATGTATCTAGATGATGTTAATTGAAACAAGCTGTGTATAATGAGTTAGGTATAAATACCTCTTGCTATCCTACAATAAAGCGGCTCCCGCTGTTTCAACCTTCACAAGTTGCTTGTCATCCCGCCCCCTTCCCCCCCCTTTTTTTGCCCAGCCAGACTGTGGCAGATACTTCCCCAACACTTTTTTACTTTGAGACCAAGTCTTGCTAAGTTGGTCAGGCTGTTCATAAACTTTCAATCCTCCTGCTTCAGCCTCCTGAGTAGCTGTAAATCTTCATTCTGTTATTCTAGTGGATGCTTTACGGTTTACAGTACCTATCTTGAATATGTCACAACCTACTTTCAAATGATATTATAGTACTCCATTTATAATAGCAGCATCTTTATAGATTTATATCTATGTACTTCAATTTTCTACTGCTATGCATATTGAAACCATTCATTTTAGTTTTGTACGTGTTAAGTCCCACCATCCACTTATATTATTTGTAAGCACTCAATAATCTTTTAGATAAATGTAAATAATAATTTAAAGGTTTCATGTATTTACCTATATAGTTACTCTTTCTGGTGATCTTTCATTTTTTCTTTGTGGAGATTCAGATTCTCATACTGTATAATTTCCCCTCTTCCTGAAGGATTTCTTTCAATGTCTTTATTATTGTTTAGGTGTGAGGTGTTTTATTTATTCAAATATATTTGAATAAAAAATATGGGCTTCTATAACAGAGTAAAATCTTCCCAAAGCTCCTGTTTTAATATAGGAATATTCAAAGATGAAATAATTAGATTATGAGAACTATAATCTATAATTTAATAACTCCATCCTAATTTGAATGGACTGAGTGGTAGCTGTGGATGGGTGGAGCATAGCTGAAGAAGCTTATTACTAGGGATGTGCTCTGGAAAGGTGCACCTGCCATCAGTCCTCTTTCCTCTGCTGCTGCCCTTCCGCCATGATTCTCTGCCTTACCCCAGGTCCCAAGAGGTGGACTCAGTTGCCCATTGGCCAACCCTCTGCAATGTGAACTGAAATAAACTTTTACTCCTTGAAATTGGTCTTATAGGATATTTTGGTCAGAGACATAAAACTGACTAAGGGGCTTGTGTGGTTTATTGGTGATTCTATCAGCTTTGGTATTTATAGAAAATGTCTTATGATAGATATTTCCAGTGGAAATATTTCCATGTTTCAGCTTTTTCTCTTTTTCTTTTTTGTAGCACTTTATAGCCAGGGTTTTCCCGGCCTGCATGTTTTTAACCATCTTCCATGAGAAGTGTGCTTCCATATTTATCTTGGTTCTTCTGTATGTAAATTAATTTTTTTCAGGATGAAATTAAGATTATTTTTATTATTAGCTTTGAGAAAGTCTATTACGGCAGGAATTTGTATTATTTTTGTGTTTTCTGTATTTGGAATTCATTGAGATTTCTGGTTCTGTAGACTCAAATTTGAAAATTATTTGACCATTATTTTCAAGCATTCTCTTTTCCTCTATTTTGGGTACTCTCCTTATACATATATTAATGTGCTTGAAATTTTCCCCAAATTCACGGATATGTTGTTAATTAGTTTTCTAGTGTTTTTACCTCCTATGCTTCATTTTCAATATCTCCTGCTGAGTGGCAGTTTGGAAAGTGAACCTCAGGCAAAAACCCAGCATAGAGGTGCAACTCACCTCCTGTGGTTTCCTTCTCCCAAGGATCACAATTCTGTGATACCTATTGTCTGACACCTAAAACAGTTGCTTCACATATTCTGTTCTGTTTGACTTTTTTTATGATGTCAGGATAAGTTTATTAGCTAAAACTTCATAATGACTAGAACTAAAAGTATTCTTGATATATAAATATATTTGAATAAAAATCATGGGCTTCTAAAACAGAGTAAAATCTTCCTAGAACCTGGGGTCCTGTATTAAATGTCTTTATAAGTAGAATGTACTCTTTAAATAAAATAACAGCAAGTAAACACCTCTTAATAATTTTATGTTTTTAATTTTATTTTTACTTAAAAGTGAAATAAATAACCAGAGACAGGACACAATTTAAAAGATCATTTTAACTATAAGCTACTGGCAAATGTGTTTCTAGGACTCTATTGTACTCTATTCAATTTCAAAGACACACAGAGTACAGAGTACACAAGCATAGAAGTAGAGGCTTCACTTTCAAGTAACTGTATCAAAAAAGATCATTGATATCCTACAATATTTTTAAATTTGGAAAACACAAGGATAATGGGAGACACTCTGCTTGCCTGGTTAATAACTGCCTACAGCTGAGATTGTTGGTGTCCACTGGTAAAGTGTTAAGAAGAGCAACTGACCTGAAAGGTAGAGAGACAATATTTTGAGCAAACTGGAGAATATACGCAGCTCTCGCCAAGTCCAGGAATTTTTCACTAAAATTTCCATCAAATAAATGTTATGTATGGGCTGGGATTGTGGCTCAGTGGTAGAGCACTCACCTAGCATAGGAGGGACCCAGGTTCGATCCTCAGCAACACATAAAAATAAAGGCATTGTGTTGTGTCCATCTACACCTAAAAAGAAAGATATATATATATATATATATATATATATATATATATATATATATATATATATATATATAAAAGAAATGTTATGTAAAGTATTATATGATAAAAATTCTATGACTGTATATTGCTGTAGCAATGACAATTATACAGTTTTCTCTTTGCTGTTGTTAGGTTTTTTTTTTTTATTATTGGTCGTTCAAAATATTACATAGTTCTTAATACATCATATTACACGGTTTGATTCAAGTGGGTTATGAACTCCCACTTTTACCCCGTATACAGATTGCTGAATCACATCAGTTACCCTTCCGTTGATTGACATATTGCCTTTCTAGTGTCTGATGTATTCTGCTGTCTATATTATTCTCTACTATCCCCCGTCCCCTCCCCTCCCCTCCCCTTTTCTCTCTCTACCCCTTCTACTGTAAATCATTTCTTCCATTTGTATTGTCTTGTCTTACCCCTCCTTTCCTCTTATATGTCATTTTGTATAACCCTGAGGATCACCTTCCATTTCCATGCGATTTCCCTTCTCACTCCCTTTCCCTCCCACCTCTCATCCCTGTTTAATGTAAATCTTCTTCTCAAGCTCTTCATCCCTACCCTGTCCTTGTTTACTCCCCTTATATCAAAGGAGTCATTTGGTATTTGTTTTTTAAAGATTGACTAGCTTCACTTAGCATAATCTGCTCTAATGCCATCCATTTCCCTCCAAATTCTATGATTTTGTCATTTTTTTAATGCAGAGTAATATACTCCATAGTGTATAAATGCCACATTTTTTTATCCATTCATCTATTGAAGGGCATCTAGGCTGATTCCACAGTCTTGCTATCATGAATTGAGCTGCTATGAACATCGATATAGCAGTGTCTCTGTAGCATGCTCTTATTAGGTCTTTAGGGAATAGATGGAGAAGGGGAATAGCTGGATCAAATGGTGGTTCCATTCCCAGCTTTCCAAGAAATCTCCATACTGCTTTCCAAATTGGCTGCACCAATTTGCAGTCCCACCAGCAATGAACAAGAGTGCCCTTTTCCCCGCATCCTCTCCAGCACTTATTGTTGTTTGACTTCCTAATGGCTGCCAATCTTACTGGAGTGAGATGGTATCTTAGGGTAGTTTTGATTTGCATTTCTCTGACTGCTAGCGATGGTGAGCATTTTTTCATGTACGTGTTGATTGATTGTATGTCCTCCTCTGAGAAGTGTCTGTTCAGGTCCTTGGCCCATTTATTGATTGGGTTATTTGTTATCTTATTGTCTATTTTTTTGAGTTCTTTGTATATTGTGGTTATTAGGGCTCTATCTGAAGTGTGTGGAGTAAAGATTTGTTCCCAGGATGTAGGGTCCCTGTTTATCTCTCTTATTGTTTCTTTTGCTGAGAAAAAACTTTTTAGTTTGAGTAAGTCCCATTTGTTGATTCTAGTTGTTAACTCTTGCTCTATGGGTGTCCTACTGAGGAATTTGGAGCCCGATCCCACAGCATGTAGATCATAACCAACTTTTTCTTCTATCAGATGCCGTGTCTCTGATTTAATATCAAGCTCCTTGATCCATTTTGAGTTAACTTTTGTGCATGGCGAGAGATAGGGATGCAGATTCATTTTGATACAAATGGATTTCCAGTTTTGCCAGCACCATTTGTTGAAGATGCTATCCTTCCTCCATTGCATGCTTTTAGCCCCTTTATCAAATATAAGATAGTTGTAGTTTTGTGGATTGGTTACTGTGTCCTCTATTCTGTACCATTGGTCCACCCGCCTGTTTTGGTACCAGTACCATGCTGTTTTTGTTACTATTGCTCTGTAGTATAGTTTGAAGTCTGGTATCACTATACCGCCTGATTCACACTTCCTGCTTAGTATTGTTTTTGCTATTCTGGGTCTTTTATTATTCCATATGAATTTTATGATTCTTTTATCTATTTCTACAAGATATGCTGTTGGGATTTTGATTGGCATTGCATTGAACTTATAGAGAACTTTTGGTAATATCACCATTTTGATGATGTTAGTTCTGCCTATCCATGAGCAGGGTATATTTTTCCATCTTCTAAGGTCTTCTTCTATATCTTTCTTTAGGGTTCTATAATTTTCATTGTATAAATCTTTCACCTCTTTTGTTAGGTTGATTCCCAAGTATTTTATTTTTTGGGGGGATATTGTGAATGGAGTAGTTGTCCTCATTTCCGTTTCAGAGGATTTGTCGCTGATATACAGGAATGCCTTTGATTTATGCGTGTTGATCTTATATCCTGCCACTTTGCTGAATTCATTTATTAGCTCTAATAGCTTCTTTGTAGACCCTTTTGGGTCTGCTAGGTATAGGATCATATCATCTGCAAATCATGATAATTTAAGTTCTTCTTTTCCTATTTTTATGCCTTTAATTTCTTTTGACTGTCTAATTGCTCTGGCCAGTGTTTCGAGGACTATGTTGAACAGAAGTGGTGAGAGAGGGCATCCCTGTCTTATACCAGATCTTAGAGGGAATGCCTTCAATTTTTCTCTATTCAGAATGATGCTGGCCTGTGGCTTATCATAGATTGCTTTTACAATGTTGAGGTATGATCCAGTTATCCCTAATTTTTCTAGAGTTTTGAACATAAAGGGATGCTGTACTTTGTCGAATGCTTTTTCTGCATCTATCGAGATGATCATATGGTTCTTATTTTTAAGTCTATTGATGTGGTGAATAACATTTATTGATTTCCGTATATTGAACCAGCCTTGCATCCCAGGGATGAATCCTACTTGTCATGGTGTATAATTTTTTTGATATGTATTTGAATCCGATTCGCCAGAATTTTATTGAGGATTTTTGCGTCAAGGTTCATTAGAGATATTGGTCTGTAGTTTTCTTTCTTTGAAGTGTCTTTGTCTGGTTTCGGAATCAGGGTGATGTTGGCCTCGTAGAATGAATTTGGAAGTTCTCCCTCTTTTTCTATTTCCTGAAATAGCTTGAAAAGTATTGGTGTTAGTTCCTCTTTAAAGGTTTTGTAAAACTCTGCTGTATACCCATCCGGTCCTGGGCTTTTCTTAGTTGGTAATCTTTTGATGGTTTCTTCTATTTCCTCTATTGTTATTGGTCTGTTTAGGTTGTCTATATCCTCCTGCCTCAATCTGGGCAGATTATATGACTTAAGAAATTTATCGATGCCTTCACTATCTTCTATTTTATTGGAGTATAAGGATTCAAAATAATTTCTGATTATCTTCTGTATTTCTGAAGTGTCTGTTGTGATATTGCCTTTTTCATCCCGTATGCTAGTAATTTGGGTTCTCTCTCTTCTTCTCTTAGTTAGCATGGCTAAGGGTCTGTCAATTTTATTTATTTTTTCAAAGAACCAACTTTTAGTTTTGTCAATTTTTTCAATTGTTTCTTTTGTTTCAATTTCATTAATTTCAGCTCTGATTTTAATTATTTCTTGCTTTCTACTTCTTTTGCTGTTGTTTTGCTCTTCTTTTTCTAGGATTTTGAGATGAAGTATGAGATCATTTATTTGTTGGTTTTTTCTTTTTTTGAGGAATGAACTCCAAGCAATGAATTTTCCTCTTAGAACTGCTTTCAATGTGTCCCATAGATTCCGATATGTTGTGTCTGTGTTTTCTTTTAACTCTAGGAAGTTTTTAATTTTCTCCTTGATGTCTTCTAAAACCCATTCATCATTCAGCAACCTATTGTTCATTCTCCAAGTGATGCTTGATTTTTCCTTCCTTCTTTTATCATTGATTTTCAGTTTCATTCCATTGTGGTCAGATAAGATGCATGGTATTATCTCTACCCCTTTATATTGTCTAAGAGTTGCCCTGTGACATAGTATATGGTCTATTTTTGAGAAGGTTCCATGTGCTGCTGAGAAAAAAAGTGTAACTACTTGATGTTGGGTGGTATAGTCTATATATGTCAATTAGGTCTAGGTTGTTAATTGTGTTATTGAGTTCTATAGTTTCCTTATTTAACTTTTGTTTGGAAGATCTGTCCAGTGGTGAGAGAGGTGTGTTGAAGTCTCCCATGATTATTGTATGGTGGTCTATTAGACTCTTGAACTTGAGAAGAGTTTGCTTGATGAACACAGCTGCACCATTATTTGGGGCATATATATTTATGATTGTTATGTCTTGTTGGTGTATGGTTCCCTTGAGCAGTATGAAGTGTCCTTCTTTATCCATTTTGATTAACTTTGGCTTGAAATCTATTTTATTAGATATGAGTATGGACACTCCTGCTTGTTTCCGCAGTCCATATGAGTGGTATGATTTTTCCCAACCTTTCACCTTCAGTCTATGAATATCTTTTCCTATCAGATGCGTCTCCTGTAGGCAGCATATTGTTGGGTCTTGTTTTGTGATCCATTCAACTAGCCTGTGACTCTTGATTGGTGAGTTTAAGCCATTAACATTTAGGGTTATTATTGAGATATGGTTTGTTCTTCTAGCCATATTTGTTTATTGATGTTACTAAACCTGATTTGTTATCCTCTTTGACTACTTTCCCCCCTTTACTGTCCTACCTCCCATTGTTGGTTTTCAATGTTATTTTCCATTTCCTCTTCCTGTAATGTTTTGCCAAGGATTTTTTGAAGAGGTGGTTTTCTAGCTTCAAATTCTTTTAACTTTTGTTTATCGTGGAAGGTTTTAATTTCATCTTCTATCCTGAAGCTTAATTTCGCCGGATACACGATTCTTGGTTGGAACCCATTTTCTTTCAGAGTTTGAAATATGTTATTCCAGGATCTTCTAGCTTTCAGAGTCTGTGTTGAGAGATCAGCTGTTATCCTGATTGGTTTACCCCTAAATGTAATCTGCTTTCTTTCTCTTGCAGCTTTTAAAATTCTCTCCTTATTCTGTATGTTGGACATCTTCATTATAATGTGTCTAGGTGTGGATCTCTTATGATTTTGCACATTTGGCGTCCTGTAGGCTTCTAGGATTTGGGATTCTGTCTCATTCTTCAAGTCTGGGAAGTTTTCTCATATTATTTCACTGAATAGACTGTTTATTCCTTTGGTATGGAGCTCTGTGCCTTCCTGTATCCCAATGACTCTTAACTTTGGTCTTTTGATATTGTCCCATAATTCTTGGATGTTCTGCTCATGGTTTCTTAGCAGTCTTGCTGATCTGTCTATGTTCTTTTCCAGTTGAAATACTTTGTCTTCATTGTCTGATGTTCTCTCTTCTAAGTGATCTACTCTGCTGGTAGTATTCTCAATTGAGTTTTTAAGTTGGTTTATTGTTTCCTGCATTTCTAGGATTTCTATTTTTTTTGTTTTTTATTACCTCTATCTCCCTGTGAAATTGATCTTTTACTTCCTGGATTTGTTTGTCAATGTGATCTTTCATTGTCTGATTTTGCTGTCTCATGTCTTCCTTGAGACTCCAGATCATCTGAAGCATATAAATCCTGATCTCTTTATCTGACATTCCATCTGTTGCAGCTATTACCTCTTCTAAAGTTGAGTTGACCTGCATTGCTTGTGGTCCTTTCTTTCCTTGTCTTTTCATACTGCTCGCGTTTCTTTCTGCTTGGTGCAACTGTTGTGTTTTTGAAATTTACTCCCTATTTATTTATATTGCTCTTGTATAGTTGGGAAGTCTCCCTTGCAGGGCTGGTAGTGGCTGTGCTCCTCCTCTAATTAGGATGGTCTGTCTACCCCGCTGATCGGTCGCAGGTCTGCCCCCCCTGCGGACACGGGTGGCGGCTCTGCTCTGCCCCCACTCCAATTGTGGTATCGTAACTACCATGCCCTGGGGTCGTTGGTCCTGATCTGGATGTGGGTGGCGGCTCTGCTGGGTCCCCACTCCAATTGGTGTGACGTGTCTACTGCGCTGGCAGGCCTCTAGGCTGGTGGGTCGCAGTTCTGCACAGCCCCCACACCCAATGGGGGTATCTGACTACCTCTCCAACGGGTCGCTGAGCCCCCTCCGGACCCGGGCAGCAACCCTGCTCCACCCCCACTCCAACCAGTGTGACTCAACTGCCTCAGTATTACATGTCCACCAAGCTGGCAAGCTACCTGGCCTGTCTTTCCAGTGGGACGCAGGTCTGCCTGCCCTGCTTGCTCAGATGGCAGCTTTGCACAGCCCCTACTCCAAATGAGGTTACTTGGCTACCGCGCCGCGGGGTAGCTGGTCCTATTCTAGGCGTGGGCGGCTACTCTCTTCAGCCCCAGCTGCGTTTGGTGTGTCATGATACCATGCCGGCGGGTCACTTGGTCTGCTCTGGGCGCAGGAGGAAGCTCCACTCTGCCCCACAGCACCCAACAGGACCCTGACTGAGAAGCAGTCACCGCTGGTTCCCTAGCCTTGGGCCGAAGCAGCTTCGGTAGCCAGAACCCCGCCTCTCGGATCCTGATACACTCTCCGCTGGGAGCTGGCTCCAGCGAGCGACCCCCATGGGTTCCCCAGCCCCCAGGCCAAAACTGTTCTGGGAGTCAGAACCCAGTCGCCCCAAGCTCAGCGCACGCTCCACTTGGAGCTGGCCTCCACTGGCAGTCTCCTCAGTTTCCTCAGACCTGGGCCAGGTTAGCCCCGGGAACCAGAATCCAGCTGCTGAGTGCCCGGCGCACGCCTTGCCAGGCATGAGCCTCTAGGAGTATTCTCCACAAGATCCCCAGTCCTGAGCCTGAGCAAGAAATCTGTCTGCTAGTCGCAGGCAAATACCATCCTGAAATCACCTGTTCCATAGCTGAATGAGCTGAGATCAGTAGAACAAAGGGATGATTACATCTTCTCTCCGAAATGGCAGCTGCTGTCCTCCTCCGTGGTCCGACTAGTGTCTGGAACCAAACTGGCCCGCTTCTCTCCTCTGACTCAAAGCCGGAACTCAGCACTCCATGCTGCCAATGTACCACTGGCGGTAGCCCCCCGAATCCGTATCGCTGCTCCCCCGCTCTGGCACCTTGCCGCTCCCCAGCGCGCGCGGGGGGCGATTGCCTGTCAGGCTATGCGACCCTCCGTGCGAAGAAATGGAGCTCCCGCAGTCGAACTACTCATGATGGAAATCTGTCCACTAGATTCTGGAGCACCTCAATTTCATTGGAAATTCCCAACAAGATAGCCTTCAGGCGATTCACATCGTCTTTCTCCCGCTCAGTGACGCGGCGCACTGGGGTGATGCACTCCCTTCTCCGCCATCTTCCCTCCTCAGGACTTGACTTCTGCACCCGCCGCGGGGCCACCTGTGGAGCTGGGTAGCTGCGGCCGCGTGGTTAGGAACCGGGCGGGTGAGGCGGCTGCTCCCAGAGTGAGCTCTAGGCCTCCCAGGGGAGCCCTGATGGCAGAGGCAGACTGCCGGTTCGGGCGGGGCAGGCCAAGCCGCTCCGGGTGTCAGCCGCTTGCAAAAGTGGCTGCTGGCTTCAGGACTTGACTTCTGCACCCGCCGCGGGGCCACCTGTGGAGCCGGGTAGCTGCGGCCGCGTGGTTAGGGGTTTTTATTAGGGCATTTGCAAACCAGTAAAAATACTGGGAGAGTTCTATTTTTTGAGTGTATTGCTAAACAGTTGCCACTAGATGGCAACCTGTACCCACTCGATGTTTAAATACAAGCAGTGGCCAACTTGAAGCTGCCCACCTGAATCCTGGGCTCCTGTGATTGAGGAGTTCCATAACGTACTCAGTACTTCTAGAGCATCTGCTATGAGCTAATCACAATATTAGGGACACAAAGATGAATAGGACAC
Organism: Urocitellus parryii; assembly: GCF_045843805.1. Classification (NCBI taxonomy): domain Eukaryota; kingdom Metazoa; phylum Chordata; class Mammalia; order Rodentia; family Sciuridae; genus Urocitellus; species Urocitellus parryii. The sequence goes on from NC_135543.1 coordinate 29,276,020, forward strand.
AGTTCCTGTCCTGAAAGTGTTCAAGACTTCTGAGGGGAGAAACAAAATAAGGAGCTCATCAATTAGAATTCAAATTTATAAATTTTGTGAAGGAAAGGTCTGAGACCTCATCAATGGAGATCACCGGAAATATATAACACCTTTTTTTTTTCTGCCTGTCCCTGGAACTGAATTTTAAAATGAAGCAATACAAACAAACTAGGAGCAGCTTTATAACAGGAGGCTTGAATTTAAAAAAGAATATAATGCCATAATTATTTATTAAGTATCTGATAGGTATATGTGCAAAACAAGATATAAGAAGCTACCATAGAAAACAAATGACCCTGTCGTTCATTCGCTCACTTCTTAAGAAGCTTAAAACATCAGATGGATGATTTGAAACAAGTGCACTTGTTATATAGTTATAGATAACTATAATATGTAGAATACTATAATATGAAGCGGTGAAGTTTCTGAGTTGGGAAGATTAACTCCTAGCTGGAGGGATCAAGATCTTTATCTGAGAAGAATTATGTAAAGAATCTTAGTAGATAAAGTTCCAATGAGGAAAAATGCCTGAAAACCTCACTGCACCCAGAAAAAACAGATGGAAGGAAAAGTCCCATCCAGACAAAGCCCTATACTGCTTCCAGGGCTTTCTCTAATTTTCCTGACACTATTAACTGACCAGCTCTGCACCTTGGGCTTGTCATTTCATATTGTGAACAGTTATTTCCTTTTCTATCAATGAGTTGGCTAGATATACAAATTCCTTATAAAGATATTCAGTGGAATATTATGTGTTGTGTGTGTGTGTGTGTGTGTGTGTGTGGTGGGATGAGAATCCTGCATTTCTTTCTGAAGTGCAAAGTCTGGCTAGAGGTCGTTGTGGCCTGAATTGCACCCCAGCATCACCATCAAATTCATATGTTGAAACTGCAATCCTTAGAACTTCAGCATATGACTGAACTTAGAGATTTAAAGAGGCGATTAACTGAAAATGAGGTCGTTTATATGGTGCCTAGCCGGGTATGACTGGTGTCCTTATATGTAGAGGAATTTTGGACTCACAAGAGACACCAGAGGTATATCTGCAACAGAAAAAAAATGTGCAAAATTGCATTTTGGAGGTGTTATTCTACCAGCCAGGGTGAGAGGCCTCAGTAGAGATTCAACCTGCTGACAACTGGGTCTTGAACTTCCAGTCTCCAAAAGTGTGAGGAAATACATTTCTGTTGTTTAAACCAGTCAGTCTTAGATATTTTGTTAGGGCAGCTCTAGTAAGTGAATATAAAGACTGTTGTAAACCAGGCCTGCAAAAGTCAGCTAGGACAATTCTATGATATTCCTGAAAACAGATATAGAACATATGTATTTGATCTGCTTTCAAATAAAATTATCAAAAATGATGAGCACCAGAAAGAGAGGTTCTTGCCATCTCTGGATCAACAGCTTGAGCCTTTGAGAGTGAAGACCAGACAGGAAAAGAGGAAATGTTGGGAAGTCTTTTTGAAAGACATAAAAAGCCATATATGGCTGAGAAGAGACCCGTAGCCAAGAGGTTACATCCTAATGTTGTTGCATGGCTCCAGGCCTTGGGGGGACTTTTGAAAAAGTCCTTGACCTCATGAGGTTGTAGCTTCATTCTCTAGTGCAAGAAATATTACCACTGCTCATTCTCCTTCCATGAGATGCATGCTGGTCAAGTAAGAAAGTGCTTTAGCAACTACCTACCCATTCATATTAGACATGGCAGACATGGACTCTACCCATTCATATTAGAGAACAGAAGACTGTAGAATCTAGTCTCCTAATGCATCAGTTGTCTGACAAAAGTATGGAATTATTGTATTGAAAACAGTGTATATTTATACAGTTTTCCTGATCTCTACCTAAATATAGTGGAATCATTTTATTAGTAGTTCCTCTTACAATTTGAATTAAATTGACATACCCTTGGGGGGGGGAAGTCACTTAATTCAAGCACCCATGAAGCTCTAGAATTTCTTTAAATTAAAATTTAAATACATAATCTTAGGCAAACAATTTATTCCTGTGTGTGTGTGTGTATGTGTTTAATAATGGAAGGTATTAGAGAAGAGAACATTTTGTGTATGTGTCTGTGGTTCCAGGTACTTAACCTAGGAGTGGTCTACCAAAGGGCTCTACCCCTAGCCTATAATTAATTAATTAATTAATTTTTAAATTTTGAGACAGGTTCTTGCTAAATTGCTGAAGCTGGCCTTAGAATTGTGATCCTCCTGTCCCAGCCTCCCAAGTCACTGATATTACAGCATGTGCCACTATGTCCAGCAGGTCACAAGATAGGTGAAAGCTCTTGTTATAACTGTCATGGGTAATGATAACAGCAACGTTCTTGCCAGATTAAATTCTAAGAATGAATAAGAGCTCAACCATTACATTTTTCACTTTCACAGCTCAATTTTGCCTTTCTCTGATTTCTAACCATAGGGTCCTCTCTCCTTCTTCTCACTTTCATTTTATTTTTCAAAAAAAAATAAATGTCTTCACTCTTGTGAATTGATATTCACTTGATTATTTGATATCAATCTTCACATTCCTTGTAAGACTACACAATTCAGCTCAAATGTCCCATTGCCTAAAATGTTCATTGCCTCAAACCATACATGTAATTGGACCCTCCCTCCTAGCCCTTTTCTTTAGGTCTTTTATTTCCTTGATGAGGGGTACCTGTAAGTTTAGACAATACTTTAGCTGTGAATGGCCATTGTTGGATGATTTTGAAAAAAATCTTCTTCTTGTCTCTATATTTTCTAGTTTTCATTCCTCACATGTGCCATTCACAGAGTAGACATTTAATCAATAATTTTAGATTTTAGAATGACTTGGATTAACATTTTAGGTTTAAATCAGTGTTTTAGGTAACCATGTCCTTTTGCTGGCTCTTCTGTATTTCAGTGAACTCAAGTCTAACATCAAAGGGGTGAGTTAAAATAGTATAGACATTATGCATCACAAGAAATACATAAAAGATTGAGTCTAATCAGTCCCCTTTGTGATAAATAGAAAATTAAGCCTTTTAGTGGACATAACTAAAATTCAGTAATAATGGCAAAGTTAATTTTGACTTATATCATTTACAGAGAGTCAAACATGTTCATATCACAGGGCACAAAACTGTGTTGACTTGCAGCACAGCTGTGAGATATCAAGTGCATCTTTACACGTGTATACTTTTTGCATTTTCGCAGTGATGATGAAATGTTCCCAGTATGACTGAAAAAAGAACAGGGGAAACCCAAAGCCTAAAAATCATTCTCTCCCATCCTCTTCCCTCAGCTTCTCAGAGATATCCTGGCTTCAATTCTTTGTATGTGAAGCTGTCAATCAAACTAGGTGTTCTTGGTGCTGAGATGCCACTCAAGATGGACACTGTGCAGTGAAACTGCCATTCAAAATGGCTGCCTGGCAAATGGAGCTGTCAGTCAACTTGAACAGTTCAGTCTGTTGCCCTGTCAATAAAAACGAGCTGGTATACACTGATAGCTACTTCATCAGTTTCAAACACCCTTGATTAACTCTCTAGTCTCTAGTTCCCCAAACTCATTTTCTTTCCAATGGAGAAGATTTGCATCATTATCTTTATTTTTTTTTCCCCAAACCTAATGGATGACCAACAACTGAAACAGGAGTGGAGCAGAGAGGAAAAAACATTTAGGATCCAAATTCTAATGAATCTAGATAAGGAATGAGATTGGATGCCTACTCAACTTGTCATCATCCAATTGAAAACATTATACAAGTTCATTCATTCATTCACTATAGAGATATCTGTGGTAGGTCTACTGGGAACCAGAAAATATTAAAGTAATATGTTAACGTATACAGAGAGAAATGCAGGACTCTAGAAGCCTCATTTACCAACAAGCTTAAGTAGCATATGCTTCCCCATGGGGCTCCAAGTTTGCCTGCTCCTCTGCCATTATTGGCACAGTTTCATTCTTGCAACGAAATTTCTTCATTCTTCCCCTGCTGTGTTGCCACAAGTGATGCTTTTCCCTTAATAACTGAGTGGCTTCAACTGACCAAACATAATTTAGTTATAAAATATAATAGTCCAGGTGTTAGATTTGGGAATATTACTTGAAGTTGCATCTGCAAAGTGTCAATTATAAAAATAATTTAAGCTAATGAAGTCAATATCTGACTTTTCAAACATCTACTTTCAGAAAAATAAGATAACCATCTGTAAGTTTCAGCTGCAGATAATTCCCCAGAAAATTCCACCTCCATGTTGACCGAAAATGCATCTTGTTTTTAGCTACCGGTTAGAAACCAGCATCATGCTTGATATAAATGTTATGGTTCAGATATGAAGTGTCCCCCAAAAAAACCTCAGGTGTGAGACAATTCAAGAATTTTTAGAGGCAAAATGGTTAGACTATAACAAGCAGGGAATCTAATTGGTGGATTAACCCACTGATATGGATTCACTGGGCAATAATTGTAGGCAGGTAAGGCATCACTGAAGAAAGCAGATCACTGGGGTGTGCCTTTGGGGTTATATTTAGTCTCATATGAGCAGAACTCTCCTTCTGCTTTCTGAGTGCTGTGTCCTGAGTCACTTACCTCTGCCACAACCTTCTACCATGACTGGTTGGCCTTGGTCCCAGGTTCTGCATACTCTCCTGTGTTGTCCCACACTCAAAATTTAGACTGTTGTCCTCTTTCTTTTTTGGGAGGTGGTGGTGGTGGGTCTGGAGCACAGTCAGCTCCGGGGACTCAAGTCTTACATTGCACCAATAAAATCAGGAGCTTAATAAGATGCTGATTCATCTCAGTAGTCCTTCTGCCTAAAAATAGAGGCAGCTGTGCCATTCAAGACTGAGTAAGAAGCCTGATTATGAGTATTAATATCTCTGCTGCTTATATTATATCAATGTCCAAACTTGCAGCTCTTTGGATATCTGTTAATGTACCAGTTTATGACATTTTGGCCCCTGTTGAATGACAACTTGCCATCCCCAACAATCCAGTTTAGCCCTGGGTTTCCTCTGCCTAGTTCTTCCCCAATTGCTGCCCTGCCTCTTAGACAAGTTCCATTAGAACAGAACAGGCAACTTCTCAGTATTTTGTTTTAGTCCACCATATAAATGACAATCATCTTCATTTTTTAAAAACAAATTCTATAAAAATTGCTACATATACATTCATAGATTTCAACTGTGTTCTTTCTTTTGCTTATGTTAGTTATTTCTTCTAGCTGTGTTTTATCTTTTAAAGTTTATCCTATGCTTCTTGAAAGAATATTAGGCAAACTTGAGAAGCCTTTTATTGGGAAGAAAGGGGACTGCTTTCTGATGAATCCATTGCTAATTTATTGGCTAAATTTTGTGAAAAATGTGCATTAAATTATTAATGCTTTTTGAGTTCACTTCCAGCTCTAGGCTTATCCAATTTTATATCAGTGAGTAGCAAAAAGAGGGAATGAAGGAAGCATCTTTTTTCCTAGGAGATGGAATGGAATGTGGTCTTAGGATGTATGAATTAGGAGTGACAAATTTCTGTCCAGCTAATTGCAGTGTGACTCAGTGGGGAGGTTCAGATGAAGGACATTTCATATGAATAGAATAAAAAGGATAACTCATCCAGGATCTGAGGAGTTGGTTGAAGGTAGTTTTAATGTTTCTGACTGTACTTTTCTTCATAGACACCAGGTGGCATAAGGATTTGCTTTTGTACATGGTCACAAGCCAACATCTTGGGGGGTGGGTGGGAACATGTTATTAACACAGTTACCTTGGGATTCATTCAAATAATAAGGCCTTGCTTTAAGAATTATATAGGCTATTCCATCAGTTCAATTACCAGAAAAAAAAGTGACTTTACTGTTAAACGATATTTATAATGAAAAGCCTGTCAAATCTACAAAACCAGAAAGGGCTTTAGACAGCAGAGAAGAAGGGAAAGATTAGAACCCTAAAATTTTAGCACAAGAAAGACAGAAGGGAAAGTTCCACAGATAGAAAGGGAAAAAGTAATATGAAAAATGAGACTTGAAGGAAGAATGAAAGAATGAGAAAAGCAATTGGGAGGAAAGAAAATAAGAATAGCCCCGAAAATTCCATAGAGGAAGACAAAAGATAGAATGCTCTTCCAGAGGTAAAGGAAGGGTGAGAGTTTCAGTCAGTATTGGGGTAAGTGACAGAACTTACTTAGTATTAGATTCATTGTCTCAGTATTTCTTTTGTTTAACACATCTTTAAAAGTTTTGAACAGAGCTGTATACATACTGACTCTGGCACAGTTCTAGATCCATGAAATTAGTAGGTGGATTTCTTTGCTTATTTATAACAAAATTGAGGCAAAAAAAAAAAAAAAAGCAAAGATCGCTCTATAAGGTGCATTCTTTGGTTGAGGTTCAAATGACTTCCTTAATAAAAATGGCTTTGGATGACATCAACATTCTTACATAGTGCCAGGATAAATATTGCTGGACACTAGGAATAGAGCTTTTACCAATCCTCATGCCCTAGGTCTGACACTGACTTAGTCAATCATAATTCTTAATAAAAAAGCAAAGTGGTATAAAGATTTCTGACTTATATAAATTTTACCTCAGATTAGAAAAGCAGATCTTTGTATAGAAGAAAGATTTTTAGAGACTCTCTAGCCAATTTTGTCCATGGCCATGGGTAAATAATACTGAGGATTATAAATAACCTCTAAATCAGAAGAGCAGGTCTCTGGGTCATTGAATTCATTTGGAAGCAGGTGCATTTTAAACTCTGTCCAGTGTAATATCTTAAAACTGCTCTACAGTAGCCAGAGAATGATCCTTTGGTATGGAACCCAAACTCAACTGTGTATGAGTTTTAGAAGAAAGCTTGGCATATTAATTAGATTTTTTTGGTTGGAATTTGTTATGGACTGCATGCATATGTGTTCCCCAAACCATATGTTGAAACCTTAATGACCAATGGGATGGGAGTGAGGGGCTGTGCCTTTGGGAGGTAATTACTCCTGAGAGTGGGGTCCTTTTGTTAGGATTACTACCTTTATAAGAAAAGACAATAAGGAGTTTGTTCTTTCCTCTCTCCTTTCCACCATGCAAGGACACAATGAGAAGACAGTAATCTGTCTTCACCAGATAGTGGATCTGCCAGTACCTGGATCTTAGATTTCTCAGTCTCTAGAAATGTGAAAAGTACATGATGATCATCTATCCTACCCAATCTATGGTAATTTGTTAGAGCTACCTGAGAAAACTTGCTTTAAGACAGTAGTTGCTAAGTTTGGATCTTGAGTTTCCCACAAAGGTCGAGGTGGATAAGTCAGTTCAAGGTGTTGCTATTGGGAGACACTGGAGCCTTAAGGAGGTAGGTTCTTGAGAGATCCTTAAGATAACTGGACTAATGCCCTTAAAGGCAATGTGGCCTCAGCTCCCTCCTCAGTCTCTTGCTTCCTAGCCATAAGGGGAGCATCCACCTCTGACATTGCCCTCATCAGAAGCCTGAAAACAATGGCTCTTTTTTATTATGGCCTGGAATCTTCAAATTTTGAGCCAAAATAAGCCTTCTCTCTTTACACATTGATCTTCTCTGGTATTTGCTGTGTATTCTTGATTGGCTGATTTTTTTTTTCTCTTGGATTCAGGGATCAAGAAACGTTATTTGGGTTCATTCCCCCTGCCTCCATTTAGGATCTGTTTGATTTTATCCTAAGTATTTTTTCTGCCTTCAAAACATGAAACTTGACCATAATTTTATATTCATGATTTTCTAAAAGTCATCACCTCTTGTGAAAAAAATCTTCCCATATTAACAGCTATTGTAGTATATTTCTGGGGATGACTCTGACTTAGCTGGTGTAAATCATCTGTCCATTCTTTCAATTCTTTCATAACTATAGCCAGAATATGGGATTCTCTGATTTATTATAGCCAATGATGAATGTCCATAGCTGTAGGAGATGATGTGGGACCAATATCTTCTTATGATTGCCATATAGGTAAGTTTCTACTGCAAAGAGAAAGATAGATAGATAGATAGATAGATGATAGATGATAGATCAATAAAGAAGGAAGGCAGTGCTTTGTCAACAAGAATCATTGATGTCAATTATATAACGCCCAGCAATCTAGTTCACAAAGAGTTGGGATGATGACGACAGCAATTGGTCAGTACTCTGACCAATCAGGAAAACCAGAACAACACATTTATCTGTATAATTACATGTTATGCCCAACATTTTGTAAGTATCTGTGAGGTCAACCCTATCACTATTGCCTAAATGAGTAAAAACAACTCCCTGAATCATTGCATTGAAGAACTTTCAACTACTTATGGGCGATACATTTTTTGCTTAAAAGTTAAGGTATTTAGAAATTTCCACAAAATAAAAATTAGGAACATATTGAGAACACTCTAAGATCCCTGTTATGTCCAGTTTATTTTCATTACCTGGTATATGATATGTGCTCACAATATATTTTTATATGAATGGATGAATATTAACAATATTAACAATGGATGAATATTTCCATGTCTTACAGCAAAATCTGTAAGACATGGAAAGGATCAACTGTAATAATCGGAGTTGAACTGTATTTTTTTAATAAAGCTTCAGCACAGACTCTTGATGAAGAACACTTGGGGACTATATTGCCTTAACTAGGTGTTTCTTATTTTGATTTGATATGCATGTGCATTCTTGTCTAAAAAAAATTGACTGTTCATTTTAAAAATTTATTTCATTCTACACTTTCTCCTTCAAAAGAGATATTAATCTTGATAACTCCAATTTATAAAAATCATTTATCATAATTAATTGTGTTCAGATATAGTTGTGGGAAATGTGTTAATACTATGACTAATCACATAGTAGAAAAATCTGAAAATTACGTAGATTATATCTAGGTAATATTTTGTCCAGATATAGGGCGGCTAAGAAGTATTTATTATTTAAAAACCTTAAGCAAGCAATACTTCCAAGTAGGATCAATTAAAAAATAACTAGATATTTTATTGAACTTTTTTGTGCTTATCCTTACAAGATACTACAAAGAATAATAGAAATTACAAACTGTGATATTCTTTAGAAACATATTAGGAAGTAGGCTAGTCCACTTTTAATCACTGTGACCAAAATACCTGACAAGAACAACTCAGAGGAGGAAAGTTCTAGTTTTGGCTCACAGTTTCAGAGAATTCAATCCATGGTCAGCAGGTTCCAAGGCAGAAACACCATGGCAGAATAGCAGGATGGAGGAAAGCTGATCGGCTCATGATAGCCAGAAGCAGAGAGAGATGGGAAGGGGTCAGGGACAGAAATAGCCCCAAAGTCATTCCTCCAATGACTAACTTCCTCCAGCCATCTGCTTATAGTTATCACCCAGGAGTCCTTTCAAATTATTAATCTACCAAATGGATTAATCCACTGAGGAGGTTGCAGACCTCATGATACAATCATTTAACCTCTGATCATGGCTGCATTGCCTAATATATGAGCTTTGGGGGAATAGTCCAGATACAAACCATAGAGGGAAGCTACTGAACTATGGGGTACCCATAATTTAAAATGAATCAAGAAAAAAAAAGAGCTTAAAAATAAGAGGTAATAAAAAGCACATTCCCAAACAGGGATACAGTCAGGAGAAAAAGTGAGCGATCAAGGCAGGTCTGCAAAGAATGTGGACTAAATTTGAACTAAATCTGTAAGATGGGTAAGGTCAAAAAAGTTTGAATATGCATCTTCTATACATTATGACCTTTTTTTTTTTCATCACATTCTGGTTTCATATCTCCTGAAACAGTTCTGAGCCAACCTGGATCCTCTGGGCTCAGGATCCCAGGGCATAAAGCTAGGCAAGGGCAAACGTCATACTGGCAATGACCAAGAACATAATAGCAGCAGAAGTAGCCACATTCATGAAAAGGTGAAAGTGTATAAATCTAAACACTATAGAAGTCAAGTGGTGGAAGTAGATAATGAAGTAATGTGTAATTTAATCAAAGTCAAGGTATTTGGGAAAAGGGAAAAGATGAATCAGAATTATAGTATACTGAGAATAAATGTCCAAATATTCTGAGAAGTTGCTATGAAAACATTTCACTACTGTCCTTCTGTATTTAGCTGACATATCAATCAGACAGGCTGATTGATATGTCTTACCAAAGCAGAGATGGCATGAATAGATTTGGATACAGGAATAATGGACTCTCTAAATTGGAAGAAGCTTTAGTGGTGAATTACTCTAATTCTATTAGAATGGGAAATGAAGAACTCAAAGGTAATGTAAAGTGTCTGAGCCCATATGACTGAGTAATGCATTTTTATACTTCAAGCTATTCAGAAATGCCAAACAAGATTCATCACTGAGACAGCCAATTTGTTTTTATTGACTTTTAGGGAGGACAATTAAAGAAAAATTTATTTACTTCTGAGCAATCATTCACATCCATTTTTAAGTCAATATATTAAGTGAAGTTGATCATGCAGCAGAACCAGCCATTTCAGCCATGAATATTAGAGATTCTTGCCCATCAAAGGCAAATTTGGTAATCAAAGTAGACATCATTTTAGCTTGGTGACTTTAATGTCCTGATTACAAAGATTCTTTCATTTTCAAAACTCATTTTCTTTCACTATCATTCATTCATTTTTATGCCTTTTATTTGGGTGCTAATAAAAACGAAACAGCATTTTATTTCAACAACAAAAAAAAAAAAAAAAAAAGACCAAGTCCAGGTGGTGTGACAACAGAGTTTATGATTCAATCTGAGACCTGACTATCAGAAACAGTGTTATTAGAGTTTAACTAACATATTGTGAAACACAAGTTTAAAGTGCACTTTTGAAAAGTTTTGCCATAGATGTGTACTCCTGAAACCATTATCACAATCACCACAAAGAGCACATCACCTGAGAAACTTCCTCATGCCTCTTCCTAATCCTTAGGCCTGCCTTCCCCACTCCAGATTTCGTAGGTATACAGTGATCTTTGGTTACTATAAGTTATTTTGCATTTTCTAGAGGTTTAGATAAATGGAATAATCAAATATGTAATTTTTTTGTTTAACTTATTTGACTTAGCATACTATTTAAGAGCTCTCCATTTTATATTAATTGTTTGCTCCTTTTATTTTTGAGCATTATTCCAAAGTATGAATATATAGCATGATATTTATTCTCCTGTTTATGTGCACTTGGGTTGTTGCTAGATTTTAACTGTGATGTATAAATCCTGGTGTGAAAATTTATTAATGAGCCTTTGTATGCTTTCTTTTGTGTTGGTAAATATCTATTGGCAGCCTGACTAGATTTGGGATACTTTTAGGTGCAAAATGACTAGGTAAGATACCATACAAGTAGGTATGAACCAATATATCCTGGGAAAACTCAGGTGTTAGTCACCTTAAGGTCAGGCTACCAAAAGAGTGCTTTCCTGTTGAGAATAATTGGTCTAACAAAAGGCAATTTTGAATTCTACTTCTATTCTCTTTGCAATAGCATGGTGTCGGAAAACACTGGCTCTTTTCCAATATCAGTTTTGTCATCTTTTAAAGCATGTGTTGGCAAACTGTGGCCCTGGGGTCATATTCAATCCACCAAATACCATACTCATTCATTCACATATTGTTTATGGCTACTTTTGAATTATAATAGTCCTTGTGATGGAGACTATATGACCTGCAAAGCCTAAATTATTTATTAATTTGCCATCTATAGAAACTATTTACTGATTCATTTTCTAAAGTATTAGGATATCAATTTTTTGCTGGGCTACATGATTACCTAGAATAAAACCTATTCTCTAATTTCTTTTGAAATTAAATTCCAGCTCATTGGATGTAAGGAGAAGTAGTATTGGGAACTTTCAAAGATTATCTGTTAAAAAAGGAGTCTGACCCTTCTCCTGTTACCAGCTACCCACATTTTGTACATATTATAATGTGTACATATGTTGTATATACTTTGTACATATTATAATATGTATATTTGTACATATTATAGATCCTGCAGCATCTTAGACAATGGAGTGAATTTGAGAATAGAAGGTATGTATGGTGAAGCCACAAGATAGAAGGAACCACTGTTTCCAGAATCATGGATTATGATACCCAACCTAGACCTGAGTTCAAGTAGGATACATGGATAAGAAGAAAATACATTTCTTTCTTAAGTTACTTTGTGTTTGTGTTTGTTGGTGTAATAAATAGTTTTATTGCTCACGACAAATGTAATCTAAAAAATATAATATTTCATGTTTGTGGTTTCTTGGCTTCTTATACCTGAGTCAAATACCTAAGAAAATCAACCTAGAGGAGGAAAGATTTATTTTGGATCATGGTTTCAATCCATAGTTTTTGGCCCCATCATGATGTGCTGATGGTGAGGGAGAGCAACATGGTGTAAGGCTGTGGTGGAGAAAAGCTTCTCTCCTCACAGCCACCAGGAAGCAGTGAGTCAGAGAGAGTGAGAACAATAAAGAGTCTGGGGACAAGATATCTCTCTCCAGGTCTCACTCCCAATGACCCACTTCCTCCAACAAGGCCCCACCCTTCCCAGTAATGTCATCACAATAGGAGTCTATCAATTGATTAATTCATTTATGAAATCAGAGCCTTCATGTTCCAATCACTTACCAAAGTTTCACCTCTGAACCAACCCTGAGCCTTTTGCAGACATTTCCAAACAAAACCATAAGAATATTTTAACCAAATTTCATAACGTACAACGTTCATAGAGTCATCAATGTTGTGGAAACTTGGAAATGTTAATCTTTGGAGACCCAGTAATTTCATCTGTAAAGGAGGCCAGTAAACATGGTTTTCCCTGAAAGCTGGGATTAAACTCAGCTTCCTGCTCAAATTCTTAAGCCTTACTCATAATCATCATCTCTATACGTGTGTCACCAAACCTGTGTGCTCATCTTATACTGAAATGCATTCAATCCTCACTGAGAATGCTGGCATTAGTTTTCTAGGGATTGTTCATTATTCATTGTGGGAAATTGAGTCATTGTGCTATTTCATTGATGCAATTTTGATAGATAAGAAAAAAATTTGATGTCAGTATAAATATTTCAATAATAAGAAAAATTCAAAACACTTGCTCACACCATACACTTATGTAATTCATGTCAGGTGAATGAAATGGTCCATGTTTTTATGGGTATACAACATGACTACCACAAGTAAATCCAAGAGTCATTTATAGTCAAGATTCACATACTGAAGCAAGAATTTGAATTTTAATAGTAATATTTTCTAAATGAGAATTTTATAAGGATATCATTCTTGTTTTCATATAGCCATAAATTGAAAAATGCTTCTCACATTTTTCTACTATTATATTATCATCAATATTTGTAGAATATTTATTAAAATAAATATTTATTAAAATAAAAACATTAATTTATTTGAAGAAATTGCTCAAAGGGAAAAAAAAGCAAAACTACCAGTGATTGTCATCATAGAAGTTGTTATTACTGCTGTTGCTGCTTTGTTGATGATGCTGTTCCTATCTGCAGATCTCCTGGCTACCACTGGAATTACTTCCACCATGGGCAGCAAGCTACTATTGTAGAGGAAATAGGGGTGACCCATACTAACAAAGCAGGTGGGTTTAATAAATCACTTTTCCCCCACTTTCTATAAATTATATTATAAGCTTCAATGTTCCTGGCTGGTTGGAAATACAGTTATGCTGGAGGTTCCCTGCTCCTAAGATTATGGAAGCATCTAAGCCTGGAAAGATCTATTTGGTCATTGCTGTTCAAAGTCTCAAGTGACTATAAGCCACTGGTGTCTCAGGACAGTTTTTAGGCTGTGGAACTAGAGCCTAGATTCCAGGCTCTCCATCCACATGGAAAAATCTCTCCCCCTTTCTCTGTCTTTCTACAGGCTCCATATGCAATATTCTCTGTCTCTTTCTAGCTCTCCCCATGTCAATATTGATTCTTCATTGATCCCAAGCTTTACCAAAATGAAGAACTCATTGAATGACTTACTTTTGTTTCCAGATTAGTCAAAATTTTGGATGAAAACTGGGAAGAGAAGAGTACTATTGGTCAGCTTTTGCAAGGTGATTTAAACCAGCTCCAACACACCAGACTCTAAGGTATCTCCAAGGCAGCAGCTGCAGGAAGCAGGTTAGGACTGGTAAAATAGTTTCTAGATGAAATTGCAATTATAAAAATTTAGAAGAGTAAGAGGAGACCCTCTAATTCCACATTGCCTGGTTAGTGCTGACATCTTTGGTCTCCCAAAGACTTTATGGGGCTCTGACAAAGTCTCTGACACCATCAACAACTGGTTGATGTTGATATCTCTTAGAGTGTACAATAAAGCTGGTTCTACAAATATTAGAACAAACAAGAATTGGATTCAGCTGCTGCCACTGGAAGGAATAACTGCTTCTGTAATGAAGGAGGGTTGCTATGGTGATACTGACAGAAAAATCCAAGCAGACAGACAGAAAACAATCTCATCTTGCTCCTCTAGCCTCCAAATCTCCCTGAAGTGCTAACCCAGCAGGAATCACTGGCAGAGCCGAGGTGGGGTTTGTAGGGTTTCAACCCCAGCATCACAAAACAGAAACTGTAAAGTTTGGTACAAATCTAAGAGCAGATGAATTAAATAATTGGCACAGATACATAGTGAGGTATGAGCTACTTACGTAATTAACAAATATCAAATATCTAAGATTAATTCATATTTTAAACTTGAACTCAAGTTAGTCTGATGTCATACCGTGTGTTCTTAATTGATCCATGATATTATCAGTATTTTTTATCTCTTGATTTTGATCTCTAACTTGCTTGCCAATGCATTACAATTTTCATCTATGTTGGTAATACTTTTCATTTAAATTTACAGCATGATCTTTGTCTCTTCTTGGAAACAAATGCACCAAAAATGAATTCAAATAGGAACTTGACTTAAAAAAAATGGTTGGGAATCTAGCTTCTGAAAGAAGATTCTTGTTATAAGTCCTCAGTATATTCACATATTCACAACCTGACCAAAGTCTCAATAGAAAACTACTTCATGGGATTCAAGTCTTTCAAATTCCTAAACATAATTTTAATTTTCTATCAGATATCTAGAAAAAAAATATCTTATAGAACTGCCACACAGAAAAATTCAGAGATTCCTTTCCCATTATACAAATCATTCATCGAATGGAAATGGAGAATATAGAGAATGCTTAGTTGCTTAGTTCAACGGTACACTCATGCACATACATAAACCCACACACTTGAGATGTAGAAATGCTATGTAGAAGAGAAAATACAGAACTTGGTAAAATTTAGATGCCATTAATTTTAAGATACTCCATTAGCTTATTTACAAGAAATGAAAAAAAGTCTGCCACTTATATTATGAAATATTCATGCTTGTAAAATACATCACAACTTCATAGATATGAAGGAAGCACTTTTACCTTAGACTATGAAATATGGTACAAATAAACAATAAAATAAATTAGGTATATGGGTTAGTGATGACATGTTAAGTTACAGAGATTCTGTACAAGTGAGAAAAAAGAAAACTTTCAAATTATATATTATATAATATGTTATAGAATTTTATATCTTATAACTCTTCAGATGTGGGAGGTTTTATCACTCCTATGGGTTTTTTTCTCCATCTTCCTAAATGATAAACTAGACGAACATTTATTATGATTAATATTTTTGCTAGTATGTAAAATTGTAACTTAAGAACTTAAGAAACGCTTTTTCACAGTAAGTTGCACTGCTTTGTGTCCTTTAAGAGGGAGACAGCAGAATAGGATTAGAAATGACAGAAGTATATATTGGGGCACAGAGCAAGGGAAGAAGGAGAGAGCATCTATATTGTGATACAGTTATGACATCAATGGAAGGAGATGGAAGGAAGCAGGACTGGGATAGAAACAGTGCCAATCACAGTCCAGTTCCAACAAAGGTTGGTCAAGGGCAATGGGAAATGCAAGCCCAAGTCTCATGTTTGCAATGCTTAGTCATTGTCTCTGAGCAGGTTCAGAAAGAATGGGCTTGTTGAAAATGTGGTCTCTCCAGAAGGACAGCAGCTGGAGCTGTCCATTACACTCCACAGCAGGAGAACTGAGTATTTTCACAGGCACCGTACAATTCCCAGTAAACACGAGAGGAAAGCTGAGGATTTTGCTCAGTAATATGTGAAAATAAAATGTAGTCTAATCTTTTGGAATGAGATTCATTCTAGAGGCAGGGGACAAAGCTTATGAACTATTTTAGTCGTTCTCAACACTGCAATTTCATTACTACACGAATCTATATTGTGATCTACAATTGATGAAACTTTCAGAGCAAAAATCACAGCTGGAAATGAAAAGCATTTATATCGCAAAGACTGTTATTGAGGATGTACCAGATGATGATGTAGAAGCAATATTTAGAAGTCTACAGATGATGCTGAATTAAGTGAAATGGCAATAATGAGCACAGTGTATTCATACACAGAATGACTCCAGTCATTTAATTACTGTGCTGGGCTAACATGATAAATGCACCTGGACACAAATCAATGGTAAATGGTTCCCAGAAAAAAAGCATTTAAGAAAGTCATGTACACTAAACAGAATAGTGTTTGCAATATGCAGCCAGAAATAATTCTAACATTAAGGCTTAGAGTTGAGGCAGCAGAATTCTAATTTTATATTGAAAGTGGCTCTGGTAGATGAGTGAGCTACTTTCTGTTATAAATGTGCTGTTTTGGCAGGAGCTGTTAGGCTTGGAAGTGATTTTTTTTTTGTCCTGGCATTGAAGGAAAACTGCTTACCCTCTCCTTTTATTGTACCTGTACTCATACCAAACACCCACATTCATTGCAGTTAGAAATCCTAACAGGTAAGCCCATGATTTTCTCTTTCTAAAACTGTTTCACAGAGAGAAATAGGTATGACACCAGAGGGAAAAAGGTCTTTCATATACAGAGAGCACTACATGATTCCGATGCCATTTCCAATGAACTGTACCAGTGACAACTTCTCTTTGTTCACTAGTCCTAAGATAGAGGATAAGATACTTTTATTTTGGGAATAACTAAATGAACCATATCTATAGCAAAGGATTGAGAAATCTATAAGATATTTAATTATTTATAAACATATTGTTAAATTAACAAATAACTTCACTAAAGTATAACTTTTTAAAATACTGATCTTTGGAGTTCTATATCTTTTGCTCACTGTCTTAAAAACGATCACATGTTTTAATTATGGTCTTATAAGAGGATTTAATTCCCCAATGACCTATGGTTACAAAAATTTGTCACATAAACTTGCAAATTTAGGGGCAAAAAACCATTCTTCCCTTGATATGGATAGTAAGAATCTGAGAGAATGGAGAATCAATAGAAGTCAAAATGGTGGGTGTTTGTTGCCTTTTGAGCTATAAGACATCCAATTTTATACTTTCAGAGATGGTTCCCATGTCTGTTTAGGGATCCTTGGACCCTCCCTCACTCTCAGGATGATAAATCCTGTGAAGCTGATTATAATCCTATCCCAACATGGGGTATGTGAGCAATGTCCATGAATCAGTCAGCTAATACTATCCCCAACACTAGAAGACTTGATGATGAATATGTGCATGCTTCCTACCAAGCCACAGTTTACAAAACCTCAATGCAAGTACTTTTGTTTGAGTCACTGGGCAAGTGGATCCACTCTCTCCCACTGAATATGAGCTTGAATAGTTATATGAGCTGGACCTGTTTCTATCATTTTGCTACCAGGTTGGTCCTAAGACTGAAACCAGCACAGCAGAGGGCAGATCCCGATATAGGGAATAAATTGAGCCCTAAAAAACGTCTGAATCCACAACACAGTGATGCTGGAGCCTTTGTCTCCTTAGACATTTTGCTTTTGCGATCCAATCATTTCCCTCTTTTGCGGGTAAATTTGAGTCAAAATTTGTACCCGCAACCAGCAATGTTCTGACTTTTCAGTTACCCAATAGTGGGATATAGGTAGAGTGGGCAGACTACATTTAAATGATAAAGTAATTAGAAGTGAACTTGAAACTCACTGTGTTTAACATATCATGTTAATAATTCTTCCCTTATAAGCATAATAATCATTATTGAATGGCCCAGGAATGCTGACAGTGGTTGAGAAGAATTGGAATGTACTAACTCTGCCAAGTCTGAGTGAACATTATCAACTTAAAGAATTATTTGGATTTTTTTCAGGAAGGAGGGAAATGTGGCAAAAATATATTAAAGAAGATTAATGCATGGGGGAAATGCAAAGCTGATCATACCCAAGAGATGTGTATAAGTCAGTGTAAACTATCTGAGATGCGAAAAATAGTAAGCCAAATAAGAACATGGGGAGCTCATTAGGATATGAAATCTAGGTAGTCAAATCCAGGAGAGATGTTTAGGTAATAGGTCAGAATTAGATTCCTGTTTGCATATGGGAGAGAGGCAGGGGAGGGGGCAGGGACAGAGATATGCTTAAAGTTGTGCTCTGTTTTCTGGTTTGCAAATAAAAATGGGGATTTTGTTTTCAAAGTTATTGAAATTGGAAAGTAGTTTTGAGAAATGCAAGAGAGCATTCATTTCGTTTTGTCAGACAGGACATTGAGGCATCTGGAGATGAATGGTGGGGAGATTGAGTAGTCAAATAGATATATGAATCTAGTTCTCAGAAGATGAATAGAATAGTAACAAGGTATTTGTTTAAAAATATGAAAATAAAATGCAGATCAAGATCAATCAAAGAAGCTATGGAAAGATGAAATCACCTATGAAGAAACCACGGAATAAAAGGATCTTTCTGAGATTCTTACCTACCTCACTTTCCTCTATCAGACCTTTAAATATTGACATTCCTTTAGGACTCCTTCGTAGGTCATTAAGAATGGAAACAAGATGTGTTTTTACAGAGAGCATGAAGAGAGGACATTTTAAAGTGAAGGAATGGTTAACAGTGTCAATGTCTACTTAGAGGTCAATAGGATTTAGAGTAACATCTACTTTGTTTTATGAAGGTTATGAGTGGACTATATTAATTTCTGTGTCAATGCGTGTAATAAATGTAAATGTTGAATTGTTCTCTTAAAGATCAGTCCAGTTCTCAGGTCTTAATGCATCACACTCTGATTTTCACCCCAATGATGAACACATGCAGAGATGATTCATCATGAATCCCGATGGAACATGTTCCTTGAGGTATAACTGGAATGTAAATAATACTTTTACAGTTTTGAAGTGATGTTGGCCTAGAAATAGGATCTGAACAGAAGTTGTTTCCAAATGTAGACAGCAACCTAGTATTTTCTTTGCATCCAACTTTCGCCTAGCACAAATTTTATTTCAATTAAACCATCATAACATTTGCAGACAAAGATGAAAGGGGCTTGCAACTAAATAAAGCAGGTCTATACCACCATCAGAGAAAAGTTCGTCTGTTTGCTGATTCAGAAGGGAAAAAAGTCAGTCAAGACCTGTTTGAATAGAACCTCCTAAATGAATAGGAGCTGAGGGACTGGGTTGAGCTGTCTATTTAATTTGCCCCATGAGATTATTTGAAGCTAGCGGTTCACAAGTCTGGAGAAAGAAAGATGTGTTCTATGACCCTTTATCCTCAGCTACTTTCTCAGTCAATAATTCCCTGAAAGCATTCTGTTAAAGAAAATGTAGTATTTACAAAGTCGAGATGAGATCATTACTTAGCTTGACAGGATTTATTTAAATATGATTCTCTGAGAGAGTGAGCGATGAAACAGGCCAAACCTTTAATATTCACTGTCAGGTGCCACTGCACCCACACAAGCTGTTCTTGGAGACATCTGAGGGAACAGAGCAAGTGTCACTTTCTCAGATCAAGTTTCTGTCTTAAATTTTAGGGACAGCTGCTTCTATTTAGAAAATGACAAGATGAGTATATATTTCAAAACATGTGCTACAAATACCTTTCAGAAATAACAATTCCAATACCAGGAGACACCAATCATATATATATTTTCTTCTTTCCCTGAATATTGTTGTTAAAAATGGCTCCTTCATTCAAAAAAGCACCTATTGAGCACCTACTCTTTGGTAAAACAGTGGGATATACCTTACTGCAAAAAATGTATGTTGTGTTAGACCAGGTATACACAAAGGTGTATTACAAATTGAATAATGGTATGTGGTGTAACAGAAGTATAAGAAAACAAATATGAGAACACTCATCCAGAGCAGAGTGAAGAGATATTCATCTTATTCTTTGTGGAACATCTAGAGCTGAGCTTGAAGGAGTACATTATTAACAGGAAGAACTAACAAGATGGTTTATGATGGTCAGAACTGCTTTCAAGAAGTTAACACATGGGAAGAACTTAAAGATGTATATTCAATTCTTTATTATTAATAAAATGCAGGATAGAATAAAGAGGGAAGAAAGAAAAATTCCTATACTAAAACTGGGAGAAATATTAAGGGGGAGTATATTCTACTTTTTGGAGCAGAACTTCAGAGGTAGAATATCTGGGTTCTGATTGAACACCTGCATTTATATTCGTTGTGACCTTAGGCAAGTTCCTAACCTTCCTGAACCTTAGTTGTTCATCTCTAAAATGGACAGAACAGCATTATTCCCTTGATAGGGTATTTTTTTATTAATTCAGTTGGTAGAAACAAAACATTTGAACCTATGCTTAGCATGTAGTGATTCTACATAATGTTCAGTCTTTATTTTTATCCAGAAAGCCTCATCTATTAACTCTTGACAGATTACTGCTTGACATGTTTAGTTATTATTAATTTATGGAGTCTCACATTGAGGTTTTATAAATATAAGCACCAAAGGTGAAAAAAATAGTCTTTTTTTTTCTCTTATGGTTTTCTGTTCACTATTCCCACAGGAAAGTAGGTGCATACCCTGTACCTTTTTTTTTTTCAAAGGGAAGCAGGTGGTGGCAAAATAGAAAGTTAAAGTCCCTTGTTTGGAGTTTAGAAAAGTGAAAAAGCTATAAAGAAAACAATCTATTCCCAGGTGTGGGTAGACCTCCATGCAATAACCTGAAGGGATTATTTCCCATGGTCTCCAAGAGACATCTCGAGCTAGCAGGGCTGGATGAGGGAAATTCTGTTCTCTTTGTCATGGTGGCTCTGCTGATAATAACCACAGAAGAAAGGAACTAAGAAGATAATCTGAAGCCAAGAATTGGCCCAGTCCTGGCAAGTGTAAGTCTGAGGGGCCCACAGCTTGGAAGGGGGCTGACTTTGAGGCAACCTGATTCTCTGTACACAACTATATCCAGTACCTCCTGGAAGCTGGGTTAGATCCCAATGGAGTGAGAAACCAGAAAATTCCTGGAATGTCTGAGGCATCCCATTCAGTTAATGGGATGATTGTGTGGAATTCTTAATATAAAAATATTATAAAACATAAAATATTGTGACTTGTTCACTTGTGTTAATGGCTATCTACGGGCAAAACTGTAAATGAAGAATTTTAGGCAAATCCAGATCGTTATTCTTCTTTCACTATTCTGTTTTACCTTTTGCTATTCAGTACAAAAATTGGGTCGACCTTGGAACTCTCAAACTGGTCTTGATCTTGGTTGTAAGAACTTCATAGCGATCATTATCATTGTTATCTTAGTTGAAAGAAACTGCAATCCATTGTTATGATTATTTTAATGTTCTGATTGTATCATGTTGAGCCAGTGGGAGCCCCTTCCAGTTGGCTCTTGTGTCTTTTGACCTGTCCCCAACATTCTTTAAGCATCTGCCACAACAAGATATTCTGGACTCATTTGTCCTTTCCCACTTACAGCTCTAGAACTTCAGCATTTTTTAAAATGGTTCTTTAAATAATTCTGATGACATTTAGAAAGAAAAACCTGGGTTCTGGCTGTATTCAGCTCTAGTGGAGTGCCGTCACTTTCATTACTACCTTCTAGGTCTTTTAGAAAAGAGATGTATATAGGTACACTTCACATACACACAATTCAAACTATGTGTGCATACATGTAAAACATGGTTTCAAGCCCACAACTCTAATTCTAATTCTAAACAATTAGAGGACACGCTTTCCTCCTCTCTTGATATTTTTAAGTACTTTCTCTGATGAGAAACCTGGCTTTGGCTATCTTTGGTGTACGTTGTATTTACTTATTTTCTGGGCATAACCAATCTCCCAACTGATGCAGCATTTTCTCTGCCTCCTCACTCACCCCTGTGGTGTGCTGTATCCTCAGCTGCCCCCTGGCTTCCTGTAGCTTTTCTTGCCCTGCAGGGCTGTGTCATTGGATGCTGGTTCACCAGAACTCTCCTGTGTCACCTCCTACCCTACCAGCATCCCACACGGCTGGGCACAGGCAGGCACACTGTCACTGTGCCCCAGAATGCCTTGTCACCTCACCTCTCACTTTAAGAACTTCTCAGCCACTCTGCACAGGGAGATAAAGGAAGGGGCATGGGAAGGGCAGATGTAATGAGGATGGAGGATCACACTGGCCCTTTTTACTTGGCTGTCTATGCCACTTTCTCCTGTCAATATTGCTTCTTTTTCTGTAGCATTTCCCCAACTCTGTGCATTTGATATTTATATTATCAGTTCACTAAAGACACTTGGTTTCTCTGTGCTTTAACTTTCTTACCTGCATTATGAGATGATAACAAGGCAGGGTTCATAAGGTCGTTATGAGGGTTAAATGTGCTTGGAATATTATCCATCAAAGAGCAAGCACGGAATAGACCCTACCAACTGCTTCCTCTCTGCGGACAGGTGAATGATGAAGCCCTATTTCAGCTTGTGCTTTCAGCCTTGTGAAGGTCCTATTCCCTGACACCCCCTGTTGAGAGTTGGAAGATCTGATATGAGGAGTGTGTTAGCTTTTTTAAACCTCATTCATAAAGAAACAAGCTATAGAGGTGGAAGACTTTTTGTTGTGGTCAAAACAGGATCAGGACAGGAGGTAATGGGAATCACAAATGCAATCCCTTCCACAAATAGAGTGTGAAAATCTCCAGTGGGCTAAAAGTAGCAGGGAAAAAGTGACTATAGGAATGCAATTCTTTAAACTCACACCTTTCTTGTCCTCCTACTTCCTTCTCCGGCTCAACAAACATCATTAGTATTGTTGGGGTTCATTGTATCACTGGTCTTGAAATGTGCTCCATGCATAGGTCAGCTTAAATTAATTCTCCTTTCTGTATTGTAATTTTTTGTCTGTCTCCTAGGAATGAACATGAAGCCTTTCAATACAGATTTAGGAGAATGCAATCACTCCTAGCCCTTCTGCCGTTCCCTAAGTCTGACTCTATTTGTAGCAAATATCCTACTGTTACTTCAGTGGTGTCAGGCTATCAGTGGAAATGGCAACAATCTGTCCCAGATGTGAAGATGTATAGCAGAAAATGACGCTAAATTGTGGCCCTGGTAACCCAGTTCATCCTCCGGAACGGATAAGATGATCATTTACCAGCCTATCAAGAAGGTAGTTTTGATTTACATTGTCTCAGTGACTATTGTTCATGCTACAGATAACCAGAGAAAAGATTCCATACAGAATGTACACCACTTTCTTTATTGGAATGTCCCCAGTTGTCACCCTATTGTAACAGGGTCATTCTTTCTTCTGAGATAGATAACAAAGCATTCACATCCTCAAATAACATTGACTAACTCCCACAAATCCCTGACCGGGCCATTCATCTCCTGAGATACATTTTTTAGCAGTTTCAAAACAAAGAAATCCAGCATATGGCAGTTAATTTGGATCCTAACGACTCCCTACTTTGAGAAGACAAATGATCAGCAAGCTGTTTCAAACCTTAACCTACAACTTGAGAGGAATAATTTATTATCCAAACAAAAATCCCTTAATTAATCAAAACTTAACATTAAAATCAGAATTAAGTTATGTTACCAAAGCCATCTGTTGCCAGGTACACACACATTCTCTCCCTCTACTCACACAATATTGAGTCCCACGGAAGTTGAGAAACAGGTTTTTGTTTTTTTTTAAGTTAATTAATCTCAGGGAATGTTTTGCTCATGGAACATATTTCAGTGACTTCTAATCAAGAAGTGGCTGGAATATAAAGCTAGTAAAACGTTCTGTGAAAGAGAAAGGTAGTGGATAATGAAGAGTATAGCAAAATAAATAGCTGTCAATTTATCAGGCAGCCAATGACAGGAAAGTGAAAGTTTTCCTTACTGGCAATGATGACAAAATCTACCTAATTTGTCATGAAATCACGATCCAAGCTTTCATTATTTGATTTCAATTTAGTTATCTTGCAACTTTTAAAACACAAAATATAAATAATTCCAGAAAAGGAAATTTGAATGATTTACAATTGAACAAAAAGTAGAAGTTCCAAACATGTGTTAAGAAATATCTCCCTCATTCTATGGTTCCCAATTTATTAATGGAACTACAAAATTATGCCTACTAACAAGAAGACAGAATATTAAATAAACAGTCAAAGAGAATGATAACATGTGCATGTGGTTATTTCCTGAAGTGAGATGTCACTTATATAGTTCATTAGATTCCAAAATCTTTGTTACAGTATAATTAAAAGTAATAAATAATGGCTCAGGAATAATGTTAAATTATACCTACTATCCATAATTTTAAGAAAGTAATTTAATATGCTTTGTACCTAATTTCAAGTAAATTTAAGTTTAAAATAATTTAGGTGCATTCATAAAACAGATTTGATTGAACAATTTGTTCACTTAGTATGCGAGTTTTAGAAAAATCCCTTCAGTATTCTGGTTCAAAGTTAATTTGACCTAAGAATTTTAAAGAACATTCAGGGTAGAATATGTACTTAATTAGATAAACTAGATTTATAAAATCCTCCATGTCAGGTCAATGACTGATAACTTTATGCAGAATGTAGAACTGAGATTTCTAGAAATCTCTTTTATAAGTTGTGAAGACAATTTGAGGAATCCTGTAAATGTCTGCAATAATTAATAAAATCTATCCATCATAATACAGGTAATTTTAAGTAATGGATGTTAAGCAGGTTTTTCTATTTGTAATTATGTTCAAATGCTAACAAATGTAACTTATTAGTAGTATTATGTCTTCTACTCATTATTCAAAACTTGCTGAAATTCCATGGAATATTTATGGTATCCCTGAAGATCTGAGCATCTTTATACCTGCAGTCAGAGCTCTGTAGACTAGAGATCTCACTGACTTCACTATCCTTTGAATTGACCTTTGCTCATTTTGGGGAGATCCTTACAATATCACTTCCATTTGCTCTGTGAGAGAGATTGGGCACTTCCTTTTCTGCTTCTTCAGCATGTTGACATGCAGCTGCCTCTGCAGTCCATGACTGTTTAAAGCAGCTAGACAGATGAGAACAACTGAAGTTACCCATAACCAGCTCCTTTTACAGAAATGGGGACAGTATTATTGGTACAGCATTGCTCTGAGCTTCGTTCTAAGCCCAACAGCAGTCTCATAGTTATTGACCTTGGTAAGAATTTCGAGAATTTATTCCTGGGGATGGAAGTTCAAAAGAAAAAATAATTTGTGTTTATTACCTGTTTTAGGCAGGATTCTGGCTTGATTTGAAATCACCAGGTCTGCCCACCTAGCAGCAACACACACAGACACACACACACACACACACACACACAAACATTCTGTACCTGAAGTAACTTAATCCTACTCCTATGTCAACCAAACATTTGTTGGAAAGATTTCTTCTTCAGTCTCACATTTCTAAATCCTCACTCTTTGGTCCAATGTTTACTTCTTCCCAAGATGCCTGACAGTTGTATAATCCATTCTTTACAGAAGAAAATACTCCCCTCACTTTCAGTTGTGTGTTCTTGTTCTATGATACCCACAGAATAATCCCAAACTATTCAAGGAAAAGTTTGGTTCTGGGTTCATTCACATGACTGCCAACTCTGGGTAGTGTAGGCTAATTGGCAGACTTACTAACATGAGACTATGGGATCATGGAATATCAGCCATACACAACTTGTGTAGAACAGGTTCCTGTTAAAGTAAAAGTGGGCTGAGAATGTCCAGTTGAGGTGAGGAGCTCTCAGGGATCAGAGATTTCACACGTAGGTGTGTGTGTCCATGAAGACAAGGAAGATGGTAGCTGAATGTGTGAATAGCAAAGAGGACTGAAGGGTTGCTGACAGACGTCACCTTGACCTGTCAGTAAAATCAGTAGTCCTGGTGGGTTCAATATAGCATGCTCTGCTGGAGCCTCCAAATCAAACAGGGAGGGGTTAAATGTGCAATTAATAAACAAAGTAAGATACCATAGCCTCCAAGGACTCAACATGTCACAGGATGTGTCTATTTTTTTGTGAGAATTTTCTGAAAAAATAACTTGAGATATGAAAACCTCAACTAGACTTTTCCCACGTGTTCATTCTAATCTTCTCATTCAATACGTAAGAGACTATAATCTGTATGCATAAAGCCCCATAGAAATCTCCCTACTAATCCAACAACATAAAGTTATTATTTCAGAGCCCTGGTACGAAGCTTATCACTGGTCACTTATTTCTTTCCTATTTCATTTTCCCTCTGCCACATTCTAACCAGATATGTAGCTGGATAATCTTTGCAATGTAGGTGGGTAGCTGAAGAAGGGACATGAATGAGACAGACAGGAACATTGCCAAGGTGTGGAATCTTCTCTTTAATTAAAACTCTGATTTTAAGTTGTGTGTTTGGGATTTTTTTTAAATCCCTCAGTCTCCGCCCCCCCCTCACTGATTTTCTTCTTTCTTCCCTCACTTTCTCCCCCCCCTTTTCCCATCCTCCATTCTTCTGTTATTCTGTCTCCCTTTACTCTTTCTCTCTTCCTCCTTTTTTGCTTAATCTCCAATCTTTCTTTCTCTACTCATTTCTTCTTCTTTTTCTTCTTTTATTTTGCAATTTAGTCTTCTTTCTCATTGAAATGTCAATATTGCTTTTCAAGTAATTTATGAATAATGATTATCTATTGTGTTTATGAAGATATTCTGTTTTTTTTTTCTTCAGGAGCATCTGATGGAAGGAATGATACTTAATTGTTACAACACAAAGAAAAGATGACATGACTCTAATCATGAAATGGAATAGAAATGATGTCTGTCAGTGAATATAAAAGTGCTATCTTATTCACTAACAATTTAATTCTCACATAAGATTCTATAAAATTATGTTGATGAGACAAATGGTCTTCCCTTTTCATGTTATTTATGTGTTCATGTCCTATTGTTAATGCTTTTAAAAGTTCTCATTGGTTAAATAGCCATGTTTTATTCAGCCAACTCAAGATTCAATTCTTGTAGAGCCTCTGACACTTCTTAATAGAGATACTCAGAGCTTTTTCAGTATCTGGGAAGAAATGAATTGTTGCTAGTTAAAAGGAATTTCTGGAGTTTCAGTTTGGTTGCTACAGGATCCATTGAAGCAAATATTTTGTATTTCATCACACTACTTTGGCAATCAGCTGCCATGTGTTAATTTTCCAGTGACTCTGCTGCACATGTAGCATGATGATGGTTTTTGATTGACATAAGTAGAGATGCTTGATGCAGTCTCCTTTTTCTGCCAAACCCCAGACTCCAATTGTGGATGCTCCAAGGAAGTGGTTACATTTTTAAATTTAAGCTATCCTTTTTTTTAGTATATGTTAATTCAATACATTGGTTTTCAGCAGATTCATTAAAATTCTGGTCTTTTGCCCCACTATGGTGTGATATGAGACAGGATCTCTATGTCTCCGCTTCCTCATCTATATTTACATACAATAAAAATACTTGTTTGTGATCTAAATAGGGGTGGTTTATAAGAGAATATTTTAGTCAGCTTTTTAATTCTTTAACTAAAAGACCCAACAAGAACAATTGTAGAGGAAAGGTTCATTTGAGGGCTCCTGGTTTCAGAAGTCTCAGTCTATAGAAGTCCACCACCATTCCTCAGGGCTCCAGGTAAGGCTAAACATCATGGCAGAT
Source organism: Urocitellus parryii (assembly GCF_045843805.1). Lineage (NCBI taxonomy): Eukaryota > Metazoa > Chordata > Mammalia > Rodentia > Sciuridae > Urocitellus > Urocitellus parryii. Next base: position 29,303,953 of record NC_135543.1, read on the forward strand.
AAGTGTGACAGAGGGAAGCAGCTCTCATGATGATCAGAAAGCAGAGAGAGAGACTCCACTCCCCAGATATATATCCCAAAGCCATGCCCCTGATGTCCTACCTCCTCCAGATATCACTCAGTTAATCCCATAAGGGGATGATTATCACAACCCAATCATTGCTTCTCTGAACTTTCTTGCATTGTCTCACACAATGCAACGTGGGGGATATCTCACATCCAAACCATAAAGGAGAAAATTAGTGTGAGGTGTTCTATCTAGTGCTATGTTAAATAAAGCATGTGTCATATGCTCATAATGAGAGTTATGATATAATTCATATTATTCTAAAGACTGACATTTAGAAACATATCGCTAGAGTTTGGATCTGAAATGTCCCACAAAGACTCATATTAATGGCTTGGTCCTCAGCTTGATTCCACTGGGAGATGAAAAAACTTTGGAGAGGTGGGAGCCACCAGAGGGAATCCCCAAGCAAGTATTGGAACACTGGCCCTTTCTTGTTGCCCTCTCTCTATTTCCAGCTGCCATGAGGTGAACCGTTTGCTAAATCATGTGCTTCTGGCTGTGATGTGCTGCCTTTCCACAGGCCCAAACAATGGGGCCTAGTGACCATGAACTGAGCCAAAATAAATCTTTCCTTCTTAAAAATTAGTAACATGCATTGAAGAGGGGAAAGGCCATATTAGGAGCTTCCCCCTATCACAAGAAGCAGTCTTGCCAGGGAATTAACTGAGCCATATCTTTGAGTCTCTTCATCTCCACTTCCTCGAAATTGTGAAATTCCCTTGGACATTTTCCTTGTGAGAATTTAATTGTTCTTGACTTGTGAAAGCACAGACTTTTAGTTCTTTTTTTCTGCTCTGATAGATTTTCATCTTGTCTCAAACCGATTAACTAGATCATTTTTAACTCATCCATATTAATAGACCTTTCATTACAGGTGAAGTCATTATGATTTGACATGGGCCACATGCTTTTATAAAATGTTAATTTTCTATTATTCTTTATGCAAGTAGAAAGGATGAGTCCCCATTGAAGAATGTGTATTTTGAAGAAACACAAGGAGAATTTGTTTTAAGTCATGCATATGCAGGTCTTCATGACACACACTTGGCCCCTTGTGTGCATATTATTTGTATGAGACTTTCATTCCTCATGTGATTTTTTTTTATTAAAGCACATGTTGTCTCTATCATTTGTCTATGTGTCTTTAACTGCATATTTTAAACTCATGCTCCCCAAGGTGGGATGCAAGTAAGGGTTATGCTAACTTTAATAAATAGCATTCATCTGAATTTCATTTCATCTGGAAGGCAGCTTCTCTCCCCTAAATCCTTCCAAGCATTCTGGAGATCTCCAGGGTGGCTTTTGTCATTATTTTTCTTTCTAGTTGTGAACCTGTTGGGTCCCAGGGACATCTTAACCTGAAGAGCTATGAACGCTTTCCATACCATGACCTGAGTCATCCCAAGCAAGCTGTCCCCAACAGACTGCTGGGACCCTTGGTACTCACCAGAGAGCTCAGATGTGCCTAAGATAACTGTGTTTTTGCAAGAATCACAAAGATGTCATGTCACAGGCAGCCAGGCATTATTTTACTTGTTCCCCAATGTTGCAGAAACTATCTACAAGCATATTAAATTTTCTTAAAGATATTTTTATCCATAATACTCGACCACTAGACCTGGGGGCAATGCATGTGAAAGATGAGCAGGATGCTGTCCAAGGCAACTGTGTTATTCTCGAGCCAAAGTTTTCTTTGACATCCTTTCCAGTCAGGATTTTTTTTTTCTCAAATTCTCTTTGTTGTTTACTTATTCAAATAATTCCTTCTGGTCTTTTTCTCTACTATGACAGATATCTTGAGAGGTGTCTCAATCTTAGTTACTGCCATAAGCTAGATGCAAGCTGGCATGCCCATATATGTATAATGTTTACATGTCTGTCTCCTCCCCACGACATGTAACATGTCCTATTTATCTCTATGTTGTCAGCAGTGTGTCTGGCACCTATAAGTTGCCTAATTCCTATTTGATTATTTGAGTAAATCTTGTCCCCACCAGTTGGTAGAATGACATCCACCACTCTTTTTATTTAATCAAGTAGCTAATTCTCTTCTCAAGTTCACTAACTGACTTGGTGTATATTTTTTGTTAAAAGAGGAGGTGGAACAAAATAATGTATAAAGTCTTTTCTGGTTCTACTATCTTACAATCTACATTGTTTTTATCTATCATGTTCTTTTTGAAGATCTGATAGAACTTGCTTGACCAATTCTTTCCCTGGAATAAAATTGCCTTGGGTTAAAATTTACAGTCTCTTATATTCACTTCTATAAAATACAGAACAGAAAATAAAAATGAATGGATATGATTTGGGTCTCAAATCTGTGTCTGTCTGATTTATTGAATTTATCTAAGTGGAAAGGGTGCACGTTTTAGCAATCCACTCATGAATTCCCTTTCTTCCCATTTCAACTATACCTAGCTAGGTCAGCTGTGATGGGCAGCATTTCATCCACATGTCATCAGGAGTCCTGGGCTCCTCTCTTTCTCCAGACCTTCATCCATCTACACTGCTTCTCTTGTTACTTTTCCCTTCCTGTTCTTATGCTCAGCCTCACCTCCTTTGCAAATGTCCTTCTGAAATGGTTGTTAGTATCTCCAGCTCTGGAAGAGGCTAATTGTCTTTTTATATATATTTACATAAAATTTCAATACTTTTATACATGGCTTCACTTTGAAGTATGTTTGATGGATTTGTTTGCAGCATAAAACAAATTATCCTCTAACTGTTATAGAGAGCAGAAGACCCAAACCAGCCTCACCAGCTCATGTAAATATGATTTTAGGGCACATTTCTTCTGTGGGCTCTGAAAGGAGAACCCAGGGACTTGCACTCTTCAGCCTCCAGAATGCAACTGTACTCCCTCACTCCTCACCCTTCCTTGTATCCTTCCAGCCTCTGGCTTCTGTTATTGTATCTTATGCTGCTGACTGTGAAAATAGTGGTTTTTGTTTGTTTGTTTTACTGGGGATTGAACCCAGGATTACTGTACCACTGCTGTTATTTTATTTTTTATTTTGAGACACAGTCTCTCTAAGTTGTAGAGGGTCTTGTTGATGAGGTTGGCTTGCGATCCTCCTGCCTCAGCCTCCTGAGTCACTGGAATCACAGTCATGCACCACCATGCTCAACTAAAAGTTCAAATGATTTAACACGTCTTCTGTAGCAACATATTCCCAGCTCACTGAGGTAATAGTGTTTACTGAAAAAACATTTATGAACAGCATATACGCAGTCTTGAAACTTTATCAACTCTAACTCAGTTTGCTCTGAAACATTTTTAAAATCACCTCCAGTCCTGGATTCTGTTATTATACTTTTTTTTTTTTTTAGCATCTTACTTTGTCCTTTAGTTTAGGAGGATGTGTCTTTTCCCTTTCTCGAATTTCACATGCATTTACACTATTTGACAAAGAGGAAAGAAAGATTAAGAGAAAAGATCTCTTCCTTTTCCCCTTTCCTTAGCATTCAGCTCAGAGAGAAACATCTGCACAGCAGACAACCCAGCTCCTGCCTCTCTTCCTGGCCTCTTCATTCTCTTCTTTCACAATTTGTCCCACCCTTCAGGCTGACTTAGAGCCACTGGGTCATCCTGCTTGGTCACCATTTTTGGTTTTATAAGATGTCCCTTTCATTACCTTGGCCTGATGTCCTCTCATGCTCCACCCAGTCCCCTCAGTAAGCCTCCACCCCCACCCCCAGGCACACTGACACCCACCACATACACACTCAGAGTCCCCACTTTCCCCCAAACAGATGAACACCCCCACACACAAATCCACACACATAGACACACACACCACCCCACACCCAAATATTCACCCCTGCACATGAACTTCCCTACCACTACGTGTAAATATGAACACATGTACCAATATGCATTCTTCAAATACACGTACACACATTGCACTCTCATATACACCCGCCTACTTATCTGCATTCACCTGCAACCACACACAAATACCTACAAACACTATATCCATACATGTGTCACCTCTTCACGGACACACCTATTCTTCCAATAACACACAAGCTCACAACTCTCCCACTCCCAGTACATTCAAGCATACACATACATGCATTTACACACATACACACAGATACATAGGCGTACATCAGCCACAAAACACACAGTCATACATAGACACAAACACCCCATGAACACATGAACAATCAAGTTAAACATGCACATCACATACTTATCCACTCAAAGAAAACCTCCCACTCTCACATGCAGACTCCTACTAGAATGCACATAAGTACACGTACACAGAAAGACAGGCACTTCCTCTGTAAACTCACACATTTGCACAAACACACACACAGACTCATGCACAACATCCCCTGCCCATAACAAATGCATGCCCGCAAATCCCTCACATACACATCCATATACACATGCATCCACATGCACACACACAGGCACCTGCACACACAGGCACCCAGACCCACACAACCAACATTGTCTCTATCTTATATAAAAACGGTGAATGTTCCCACATTATCACACCAAAATGCACATAAACTACAAAGCACAATGTATTTGAATAGCAACAACAATAGAACTTTAGCCTTTTTATTATTAAACATAAACATTTTCTATGTATAAATTTGGTGAAAGGAGTAAGAACTCAGAGAATAGCAATCTATTTTAAACAAATAATAAAAGTGAAAGCTCCACGTATCAAAATTTATAGAATTTCAGTAAAGCAACATCCAGAGGGAAATTAACTACTATATAATACATAATTATTATAAAATTATTCACAAAAGAAAAAATATTAAACTTAAAATTCAGTATAATCAATTAGAAACATTATAGAAAAACAAAAATATTACAGATGAAAACAATAAAAATAGCAGAAACTAGATAATTCTTAAAATATGTCTAATTTTTAAATTTAAAATCTTGCTCCTGAAAACATCTAATAAGTTATGTAAACATCTAATAAAATAATTCAAGAAAAAATACACTATTTAAAAAAAATAATAAATGTAATGAATTATATATATATATATATATATATATATATATATATATATATACATGTTATAATTTTCAATGAAATGGAGAATTTTCAACAGGATATTATAGGCAAAAATTAAAATTAAAAAATGTTGGAAACATAAAGGATTAAGTTACTGGAAAGTAAATTCTAATATATTATTCTTTACAATACTAATATATTAATTAATATTAACCACTTGAGTGTTAATTTAGTCGTGTTTTCTGACCAATGCTGACCTATGTTTTAATGAAAATTAAGTAATTCTACAGGCTGTTTGAGAACAAATTGACATTTTAGTATTTATAATTAAATACTGCACATATTATCTTCACTTGCTATTATGCAGTCAACACAAATAACATGTTCTCTAGATTTTAAAAAGTGAATATTTTCACTTTTTATGTCTTTGAAATTAGAGTGAAGTTGTAAGAGGAAGCATCCTACAAGCATATCACATCCATTGCTATGCAGCTGTTACTCCTCTTTATGTGAAAATGTACTAGTTCATTTGTAATCATTTCAGTTGATTTATTTGCAATTTCCTACCATGCATCTAAATTTTGATTGTCTTTTCAATTTTCTTTAAGAAATAGTTCACTTTATACAAGACCATAATAAAATTCTATGCAGAAAAACAAGGAAACAGCTGTCAGGTGTGTATTGGAGAAACATGAAGGAAATAGCTATTGATGGGCAAAACCAATCCCAGAGAAATCTGGGGAAACCGGTCAGTGTTGGCAGTTTAGAAGAGAATTTTAGACAAAGCCTAAGACAATCTTGTAAGAAAGGCTGTATTATCAATAGTCTTGATGATGTTTTTTCAATTGCTAAGTTGGGAACCTTAGTATCTAGATTTCAAGATTTTGCCCAATATTCATTTCTTAAGAATACAGTTCCAATCTTTAGCTGGGCTGGATATGTGGAATGAATAATATATTCTGCAGCCTCCCTTTAAACCAAGTCTAAAATCTATGTAAACAGTACCTTGAAAGTTCCTTTTAAGCAGATGTAGGTGGAAATGCCATGTGCAACTTTAAGGAAATGTTTTTAATAAAGATAGAATTATCTCTTTCCTCTTTCCTTTGCCTTACTACCTCATGGGACAGAAACTACATGTGAAGAATGGGAAACTTAAGAGGCACAAGGTATATTGATCCCTAAGAATCATGGTGCCATCAAATTATTCTTGGACTGCTTCTGTAGCACTTTATTTACCTGAGACTAGAATATAATTTTTTATTATGAGAGTGAACATAACTTCTATTATAATTATGTTTCATAATTTGAAAAACGATTTTTTTTATTTTATAATATTTTTATATAATAAGCAACAGAAATGCTTATGCTATAGAGTTAAGCTTTGCACACTATGAGTATGAAGTGAGAAAAGATATGACTTTACTCATTATAATTGAACTGACATTACTCATCTTCAATCCCTCTAGTGGTGTATGTGGGGTATTACAACAACTCTTCTGATTTATAATGTACCTTTGAATAAATACCAGGCTGTCTCCTTTCACAAAATGTCCTTCTTTACCCTCCTTTTCATAACCACTGTCTAAAGGAAGCTCATTTGTTCTTCACACAACTGTGAGAGTCCTTGATGGACCCCTAAAGAAGGATCTCATTCCACCTTGGAAACAGAACAATTAAGAATATGGAATTATGAAAGACAAATACATACACACACATACACACATATATCTAATATCTTAAAATATTATCTATATTATTATTACAATATTCTTTACTGTAAAAATGAAATGATTATCATTTTTATAGGGGAATGCAATTGGGCTAACCAGACAGTTGGCTTAAATTACCATGACCACTTCAAGAAACTTCCATAAAAATACATTGGCAACATGAGTTTGTTCAAACAATGTGGAAAAAAAAATAAGGTTTAAATTTCTTGGTGGTTATCAATTTGTTTCTGCTTTAAAATTGACAGTTGTTCTTTCCTATGAGCCTTTTGAATGTTACAAACTGCTTTTTATCTCTGAAAGTGAAGTTTTCAGACTAGAAACTCTACTGACCTTCCCAAAGTTTTAAAAGCTTGGATTTCAAAGGACATCCTTATTATTGTTCTAGCCTAGGGGAATGTAAACTTCTTGCAGGACATTAAAGATGGGCAATTTCTGAAGCTCTGATTCATTGCCCTATTCATTCAGCTTGTAAAATGCTAGTTTATGACTTCAGGTTAATGCTTGTTAACATCTTGTAATATGGATTCATGGTCACTCAATTTTAACCTAAACTTAAATCTAATTGACCCTCAGTGGAGCTTTATTCAAAACAATGTGCTGATTTTAATAGGGACTTTGCAGAATCAGCAGGGGAAAATGCACAGATTCATTTCAACACATTCTTCTGGAAAAAAAAATCAATATACAATGCACATGATGTTAGGTTTCAATTGGGCAAATCAATAACTTCTAGATATACATGGTTTTGTGACTTTTTTGTTTATCCTCCGGAAGAACATAATATGATCTATCTTTTTACATCTATAGAAGATGTGAAAAATGTTCACATTAATTTAAAATTCCATTACTTAAGTTACCTCTGTAATCTCTGGAGTGTTTTTTAAAATGTGAACACAGCATCATGATAAGAACTCTGATCTTGGAGTCAGAAAATCTTTTTTGCAAACACAGTTCTGCCACCAGCTTTGCCTCTAGAATTTTTAACTTAGAGAAATTACACACAACTACAATATCATAAATCTGTTATTTCATTTTTAAATTAAGTAATCATTAATGAACTTTTGAATGAATAATCCTTATCCATTGTACTAAAGTCAAAAGGTACAGACATTTTTAGGGAAAGATATCAACCTGTCAGCTGATTCTCTTCCTCAGAGACAATTGTGGCCAGAAGTTTCTTAGATATTACTAGAGAGACGTTCTAATGCTTGTGTGTGGAACTAACTATTCTATTGATATATATAGAGATGTCTGCATACTAAGCACCATTCTACATCTTGATTTTTTACTTAAATGACCTTGGGGACTCTTTATGTATTTATTGGTACTATGGATTGAACCCAGGAGCATTCAACCACTGAGCCACATCCTCAGTTTTTATTTGTTTTTGTGAGATAGGGTTTCACACTAGGTAGCTTAGGGCCTTGCTAAGTTACTGAAGCTGGCCTCAAGTTTGCAATCCTACTACCTCAGCTTCCTGAGTCATTTGGATTGCATGCATGCACCACCACACCTGGCTTGGGGACTCTTTTTTTTAGCTTTCATATTAACCATAACACTAATCCTGAAACTGACCCAATTTCACTGTATGAAGTTATCATAATTTATTTATAATTATTATAAATGAACATTTAGGCTATTTCTAATCCTTTTTTATACTAAGCAATGTCACAATAGTGTTACATGTGCTTTTTAGGGTTCGATAGTCTCATATTTTGAGTATGAATTTCTGAAAAGTGTACCTTAAGTGCAAGCATTATCAATAATTTAATGTCTACAACTAATTTTCCTTTGTAGAATTCAGACCAACTTGTACTCTCATCAACACATCTTCAGCTTCTCTTCCCACTCTAACAAATGATTTGATTGGACATATAAAAATGTTAATATTGGAAGTATTTGACAATACAAATGAAACTATTTGTAAAGCATGGATATATCCACCTGTCTGAGTTCTTTATGTGCAAGCAACAGAGGCAGTCCAGATAGCTTAAGCAGAAAATCTAGCAACAACACAGACTGTAAATGATGGTTTTCTGTCTTCTTCCTTGGGAATGTAAAAATTAGCATAATGGAAGAAAGATGTCTACAAACATCACACATGGTCCATTCCATACCCAATGGTTAACTCAATTCTTGCCACAATGCTTTGAAATAGGGGAGCTATTACAATATTTTAATATTGTTTCCATTTTACAGGTGACATAATGAGAGTCCAGAAAGGAAGTAAGAAATTAACAATGACACCATCCACTGTACTAGATATTTCACATGTTTGTCTATTTACTCCTTATTTTCCTTAAGGCATATATTAATGATTCTTATGTTATAGATCATTTAATTGTACTTTAAAGTCACCATGTGAATTTCTCATTGTAACAATGCTTGCAAATTACAGAATGAAGATTAAAATCCATGTGGCTTGATATTCTTTCCAATACACTTACTTCCCTTAATAAGATTACAGGGTCATACTTCAGAGAGTTGTTATCTCAATGTCAGCTCCGAGCTGAAAAGTTGTGTTCAGATGTCTCACAAATCATCATTTAAATTTTTTAAAATGTATAAAAAAATAACTGGCATATGTTGTTTAATTGATGTAAAATTCAACTCATGTATATTGAATATTAGTTATAGAACGCTATAATATGCTAGTTAGAGAATATTAAAGTATTGCAATGTTAAAACAACATTGTCTTGATTCTTTATTCTAGCATGATGGGTTGAATGTATCCCTTCCAAAATTCAGGCATTGTCAATGTGATGGTGTTAGGAGGTGGAACCTTTAGAATGGGATTGGGCATGATGATTCTCCTCTCTTAATAGGGTGTAGGTGTCATTGTGGGAGGACTTGATGAAGGGAGTTCATGTTTTTTCACCTTTCTACCTCCCTCTATGTGGAAACACAGTGTTCCTTCTCTTCAGGAAATTAAGTTTTCAAGTTACCATCCAGGAATAGAGAACAGATCCTCTCCAAAAAAAAAATCAAAACTACTTTGCTTCATTTGATTTCCCAGTCCCCAGAACTATGAGAAAATAAATTTCTGTTCTTTAAAAATTACTGAGTGTCAAGTATGCTGTTTTTGCAACAGAAAACAAAGAGATCCAGTGTAGAGACCTCTCTCTAGAAGCTAACATCATAGGCAGCTATACTGAATCAGATACTGAATTCTTTGATTCTGCCTGCCCTCCCTCTCCACAGGCTTGCCATCAGCAGATCCAATCAACCACAGATCAAAAACCTTAGAGAAATATTTGCATTTGTATTTTTTTTTTTTTTTTTTTTTTTTTTTTTTTTAAAGAGAGAGTGAGAGAGGAGAGAGAGAGAGAGAGAGAGAGAGAGAGAGAGAGAGAGAGAGAGAATTTTTTTTTAATATTTATTTTTTAGTTCTCGGCGGACCCAACATCTTTGTTGGTATGTGGTGCTGAGGATCGAACCCGGGCCGCACGCATGCCAGGCGAGCGCGCTACCGATTGAGCCACATTCCCAGCCCCAAGAGAGAATTTTTTTTAATATTTATTTATTTTTTTTAGTTCTCGGCGGACACAACATTTTTGTTGGTATGTGGTGCTGAGGATCGAACCCGGGCCGCACGCATGCCAGGCGAGCGCGCTACCGCTGAGCCACATCTCCAGCCCTTGCATTTGTATTGGATATGCACAGTCTTTTTCTCATGTCACTATTTCCTAAATTGTACAGAATAGCAATTATTTACATGGAATTTACATTGTTTTATGTATTATAAAGAGTCTAGAGATGATTTAAAGTGTATGAGAGGATGCATGTAGGTTATATGCAAATGCTACTTCATTTAACATAAGGAATTTCAGTATCACCAATTCTGGTATCTGTAGAGTCCTCTTATATAGGAGAAGGTGACTGGATTTTGCATTGTGAACACAATGAATACTGACTAAACTGTAAGTTGCATAATTTGAGGATTTTTAAAGATACAGCCCACTCATAGTGAATGCTATTATTATACTCCTGTGTGTAGGGAAGTTCAAGGCCAGTTTAGAGTGTTTCTATACATTATACCAAGACGTTGTGAAGTGTTCCCTAGACTGGGATTCCTTTGTAAAGTTTTCTAAAACTCTTGCTTGGTTTACCATAGACAAATTTATTTTGAAAATAATTCTAATTCACATATTTTCATGGAAGAATAACTCTCTTACTTAAGAAATCTTTTGTTGTTATCTCCCTTCTGTCCATTTTATAATTAACAAATATTCAATCTCAAACAAAGTGAATTCTTATGATGAGACTTTGTTTACAGAACTACCTTTGACATGAAATCATTCTGTAAACTGCCTTCTAGCATTTTATCAGCATTATAATTTTTGTAGTTTCACATGTTTATTTACCTCTTGCCCTTACTACTATAACAGAATCCCATTTTCTACGAGTACAACCTTGACCACTCCTTTTATTTCTGGACATATCCAAGGAAGTGATTCTTGGAAAGTATTCATCAAATAGCCCAAGAATTACACTGTGCATTTATCACTTCTCTCCTCTTCTGTTTGGTTTCCCTTGCTGAAGATGAGTGTTTTGTTTAAATGTTTTTATTAGTGCATTATAGTTATACATAATGGTAGGGTTCATTTTGACATAATCATACATGCATGGAATATTTTTCCCTGTCCTCCACTTTCCCTTGTTCTTCTACTCTACTAATCTTCCTTTTTTATTTATTATTTTTTAATTATTGCTTTGTAGATGCACATGAAGGTGGAGTTCACTATGGTATATTCAACTGTGTTTTAACTTAATTTTGTCAATTTCATTCTGAATTCCCTCCCTTTTCTCATCCCCTCTTCCTCCCCCTAAATCTCTTCCTTCTCCACTGATGATCTCTCTGTTTCTATGGGATGGATGCACACCACATCTGCTTTTTCCCCCTTACTTTGCTCTTACTTTTGCCTTAGAGAAAATATTCAATCCCTGACTTTCTGTGTCTAGCTTATTTCACCTGGTATGATGTTCTCCAGTTCCATGCATTTACTGGCAAGTGCCACAACTTCATTCTTCTTTATGGATGAGTAAAACTCCATTGTGTATGTGTACAAAATTACTCTTCCTATTCATCTGTTGATGGGTACCTATGCTGGTTCCACAACTTGGCTATCATGAATTACACTGCTATAAATATTGACGTGCCTGTATCATTATACAGTATGTCAATTTTACTTATTTTGTATAAATATCAAGAATTGGAATATGGCTGTTCTATTCCTAGAATTTTGAGGAATTTCCATATTGCATTACAAAATGTGTGTACTAATTCGAAGGTCCAATAACAACTATGAGTATATCCCACATCTTCGCCAGCATTTATTATTATTTAAATTCTCCATGATTGCCAAACTGATTGGAGTGAGATGAAATCTCAAAATAGTTTTTTATTGACAGTAACATTGAACATATTTTCATATATTTGTTGGCCATATGTATTTCTTGTTTTTTTTTAAAAAGTGTATAATTCTTTTGCCTTGTTTGGTTTATTTGGTAGTTTTTGAATTCTTTATTTGTAATATGATGAATGGCAATTATTTTTTCTCATTCTGTAGGCTGTCTTTGTAGATTGATAGTTCCACTTGCCGTATAAAACATTTTAATTTGATATATTCCCATTTACAATTCTTGTTAACAGTTCCTGAGCTATTGGAGTCTTGTTCAGGAAATCATTACCAATACCAATATCTTGAAGTGTTTCCTGCATATTTTTCTCTAGTATTTTCCAAGTTTCATGTCTTACATTAAGTATTTATTGATCATTTTGAATTTTTGTGTTTGTTTTTTTGTACAGGGTGAGGGAGAAGGATCTAGTTTCATTCTTTTACATGTAGACATCCAGTTTTCCTAGTACCACTTGTTGTAGAGACATTCTTTTCTCCAATGTATATTTTTGGCTTCTTTGTTGAGAGTCAGATAACTGCAGATATATGAGCTTATCCCTGGATCCTCTGTTCTATTCTTTCGGTATATTTGTCTACTTTTATGCCCATAGCATGCTGTTTGTGTTTAAACAGCTCTAAAATATATTTTGAGTCAACCATTATGATATCTCCAGAATTGTTCCAAAGCATATTTTTATACTCTGACTTTGTGGCTTTTCTCATTTTCACCCTATAAAATACAATGGGCAAGGTTAAGAACTCATTCCTGCATTCAGACTAATAATATCTGTTCTGAGGGATGGATTTCCTTACATGAAATAAGTATTGTAAAAGGCAAGTTTGCTATCTCTATTCTTCTTTTGCAAAAAGTTCCTTACAAACTGATAAAAAGTGGGTTTCTGCTAAATGGCTTCTTCCTCCAGATGCTCAAATCAATTGACCTGGACTGCACCTCAGCAGTGCACTCTGATTCAAACTGGAGCATCCCACTCCATTTTATCATATGCTACTTCTGCTTTTGGATCTTTAATAGAGGACTCAACTTTGAGTTATCGGGGGAAAGTCATAATTGCGGAAAGCTTTTTCTGTCTCCTGGAAGTCAGCATCAAATCTTGTAAAAGGGTCTTATCACTCATGGAGAAACATTTGCAAAACTACTGATAAGAGAGAAGTTAAAAGTTAGACAGGACCATTTCCAATATCTATACAAGAACATTCTCATCTGCCTAGATAAAGAATTAATTAGATTTTCTTAAAGTCTTGCTTGCCTTTTTCCAGGCAAACTCAAATTTCATCAGTTGAAAATATTACTAGAAACACAAAGCTTCGTTAACCTCGACTGACTGTCTGACAGACTAATTTCTTAATATCTCTGATTAAAATATATTAAATATACATCACTCTGATTACATATGACATTTAAAGATAATTTTTCAGGATCTTCCTCTAAGTTGCTATTCATTTAAGGTGGATTTGTACATTAACACTAGCAATAAAGCATTTGGATTAATTTTTTAAAAAATCAGTAACAACTATTTATTAAATCATTAAATAAAAAAAATAACAGTAAGTCCACTAACACTGAAATTTTAATTTAAAAAGCCATTTAGAACATTTATAGGTTTCTAAAAAATAAGCAAAAAGTTCAGAGTAGGTTTTACTTTTATAATAAAGATAATACATTAATTTTGTTACTTTTTAGATTCTACTTTTCATTGCATATTGTATTCCTCTTTGTGCTAAAACCAGTATAGGACACAGATATGCAAACGAAAAAATAGTTCCAACCTGTCATCACCATAGTCTAGATCCATAGTCATCCTTATCAAGGTCAATGTCACCTATGTCAACATCTCTATCATTCTACACCATCACCATACCATGGTTGACCTTTATTATTTCTTCAGAAGCTGGATGTTCATAGCTTGATCTTTTTCATGTTTTACTCTCTGAAACAATAGTCTAGTCAGACACTTTATTTACATATTCTACTACTGACCATAGTAACTATCTTGATGATGCAAAGAAGCAAAACTTTGAGTTTTTTTAAGTTAATTATAAAAACTTTTTAAAAAAGTTAATCATAATGAATAATCACTTTTTATTTAATAATTTTAATATGAATTCAGGCTTCTAAAGACACAACAGGGAACAGATCAAACAAATAGCAAAGCTACAGCTGTTTGTGTATTGCTAAAGAATCCACATTCTGAGCCATTCCTTTTCCCTTTTGTTGACCAATTTGTTATTCTAATTTTCCCCATATTTTTCTTCATGTATTATAGTTGTACAACACGGTGGGATTCATTGTGACATATTTGGACATGTACACAATTAACAACATAGTTTGGCCCATAAAATTCCACAAATGAGCCATTCCTCTTAAAATCTCTATGTAATCAACTAATCACATGTATTCAACAAACAGAAATCAAAAAAAAAGGGCTGATTAGTGTATTCTCAAAAACAAACAAATAAATAACAACAACAACCAAAAAAATACTGGGTGTGATGGTACACACCTGTAATCCCAACCGCTCAGGAGGCTGAGGCAGGAGGATGGAAGGTTCAAAGCTAGCCTCAGCAACTTAGCAAGGTCCTAAGCCAATTTAGTGAGACCCTGTTTCTAAATAAAAGGCTGGGGATGTGGCTCAGTGGTTGAACACCCATGAGTTCAATCTCTGGTACAAAAACAAACAAACAACAATTTATTTTCTAATTGTCAAAAGTAGAAAATGAAGAATCAAAGAAATATATCATTAGCATATTATTAATCTTTGTATAAATCAGAATAATCGGTCAAAAAATCATCAAGTACTGTGTATAAAGAACACTGTTTTAAAAAAAACTTCAAAGAAAAATTTAAAAAATATATTAGGCACAATCCTATGTAGTTTCCATGTTCTGTTGGATTTGAAATCAAATCATTAAAAAAAATTGAGGGAAAAGTAACTTATGGAAATATTAGGATTTCCCTGCTTTTCCTTGACTGATAAAAGCAAGCCATTTGCCAGCCAAGAGATTTTAGAAAGTAAAGGACAGTTATAAGTCATCCAATGTGATTTGCTGTGGGTTATGTAAACATTGTCTTTCTATACTACCTTTGTCTTCCTCTATGGCAGGTGAGTCTCTCTTCTAAGGCTTAGCTAATGCAGCTTTAGAACAAATACTGCCCATTAGAAAATGCCTATTCCACCATCCAGATCCAATACTATGTGAACAGATAGCACATATTTTAAAAATAGTTTCGATCTATTATGTGAAACAAGAAGTTCAGTTTTTTTTCCTGTCGAAGTTAGTTAAGCTGTGGCGTTTGATTAGACAGGAAAAACATATGAAATGAGTGTTTACAAATGATCTATCATGCTGTGTTTATTTATAACAGCATGAAATGAGAAATCATGTGTTTTGTTATTTGATTGTTCTCCTTTTACATGAATGAGTGTTCGCAATCAACTGTCTGCTTGTGTCTTGATCAAATGTCATTTGTTCTAAGATTGTACTTCAGGAATACTGAGAAGCCCAAGGAGATAACCACAAGTTACCAACACCATGGAAGGATAATAACTCAGTCACGAATCTAGAAATAAAACCAGTGTATGATGGGACAAAAGAGGAAGATACTTGGAATTGATCTATCAACACCACTCTTCCTGCCTTTACATATAGCCCTCTATTTTTCCTGGGATCCTTGTCTCCTAAAATTGATTCAGCTGTTTATAATTCCACTGGAAGTTTACCATACTCTTTGTATAACCGCATAATTTTTGTATTATTGAAAAATCATTTAAAAAAAATTTTCAGTTGTAGATAGACATAATACCTTTAATTAATTAATTAATTAATTATTAATTGTTATGAGTATCAAACCCAGTGCCTCAAACATGATAGGCAATTGCTCTCCCACTGAGCCACAACCCCAGCTCTAGAAAATAATTTTAAGTCAACTTTTTGATGAGTTGATAGATGTTCCGCTAGGAGTAAAACTTGGGCATCATATTTTAAAAGACCAAAGACGAATGAACAGATTGAAGAGTCTAAGACAGCCCATGCCTATATCACATTTTTTTTTCTAATGGGCAGCTGTGACATCTTTAATTAAAACTAGAACATAAACCATTTTTATTACCAATGCTACAAAATTTAAATCTGTCTCCAAGATACTGTCTCTTTACTTGAAATAAGTTTTGGACACCTGCCACAGGAAGTCTCCTTTGTATCCACCCTTGTTCAGAAAGGTTTCTTTGTTCATATGTCACCAAGATCTCCATGCTTCTGAGTAGAACCCAGTGGAATAGGACCCATGGTAGGCCCAGTAATAAGGTAGAGGTTTCAAATGAAAACACTTTGGTAGATCCTGTTACCCACAGGCTAATGACATCCACCAAAAATCAGTCTGCTATAGGGAGCTGTCAATAACAACAAGAACAACAACAAACATAAAGAGACTCTAAGGCTTTGAAATAGATAATCATCTTCTTCTGGGGACATGATAGAGTGTCTGTTAAAACAACCACTTGTGTCACACTAATGAATCCATTAATGTACCCTGAACTCATACCCATTGTTCTCTAAAGTGTATTTGCATTAAAAACAATCTTTTTTTTTAGGTATCTGTACATACTCTACATACTCATATATTTACCCCTAAACCTAATTTACTGAAATAACTTGAGTGGGCTTCTATGTTTTGTCAGGTAAGTGAGCCTAACTAAGGTAGTCTTCCAGAGCAGAGGTAAGAAGAAAACAGAGTGATATTGACCCATTAACAGTATAGATGCTACTTGACTTATGGGGTCATGTCCTGCTAAACCACTGTGAGTTGAAAACATCCTAATATGGAAAGCATCTAATATGCCTAGCTTACTAAATACCGTAGTTTAACACAGGCCACTGTGTAGTGTCAGTTGTTTACCTTCGGGAGCACATGGGTGACTGGGAGCTGTTACTTGATAACACTACCCAGCATTGCAAGATAATATAATACCATCGCATATCATCAACCTGAGAAAAGACCAAACTTCAAATTATTTGTCTACTAAATACATATTGTTTTTGAACCACTGTAAAGTTTAAACATGTTAAACGGGACTATCATAAGTGGAGGACTTTCTGTATTTCTCCTTGAAACATAGGAACATACTAATAGGCATGGTTGACACTGAAGCTCTGTCTATCCATGCTCAGGCCCTGTCAATACTATTGCTGTTCAGCAGAAAAGCTTCCTGCTTCACAACTGCCTTTAGTTATCCACTGAAGACATTGACTCCACCTAGACTAAAGTGGAGACAAGGAAATGAAAATGTTTGAGATACCCCATTCAGGGATTAAGTAATGCCCTTTCATGACATTTAAGGCAAAATGGAAAAATTGGGTACAAAGTGCAACAGCTTGCATAGGTCACAAATGATATGAACCACAACTATAACAAGATCCATCCAAAGCATTACAGACACTTGCAAAAGGGTGCCCCAGTGCTACATACTTTGGCATCTCAAAGACATTTTTTTTTCCGCTCTTGTTTTTATTTTTATTTTTATTTTTTTTCCTTTTTAAAAATTTTAATTAATTTTTTATTTATGTATGACAGCAGAATGCATTACGATTCTTATTTCACATTTTATCTTTTCACAATAGGCCTGAAACACCATATAATAAGGAAGTATACTATAAAATTATTAAAATTTATAATGATAAAAATGTTATTTTAAAGCCATATTTAATAGTGTAACACATTTCTTTCTTTTTTCTCTTTCCCTATCCTAGACTATTCTAAATAGGTAAAAAATATTGGTATAAATTTAAATTTTGGCCAGGCAAGGTGACACTCATCTAGGAACATAGTAATCCCAACAAAATCTGAGGCAATAGGATTGCAAGTTCAAAGCCAGCCTCAGCAACAGTGAGGCACTAAGAAACTCAGTGAGACCCTGTCTCAAAATAAAACACAAAAAAGGAGCTGAGGATGTGGCTCAGTGGGTGAGTGTCCCTGAGTTCAATCCCTGGTACCCTACCCCCAAAACCCCCCAAATTAAGTTTTTAATAATTATAATGCAGTCTTTCCCAGTTAAGATATTTCTCAGCAATGCTAAGAATTAATAGGTGCTGACTTTGTTCCCATGCCTAATGTTAATAAAAATAAATAAAGGGCCAATTCTAAAGACTTGCAGAAGGACAGAAAAGGCAAAGGAAGAAGCAAAAGAAATGGAGAGAAGGAAGGCAAAAAACTGAATCCTTAACCAAATTCTTTGGTTAGTGGACTCCCCCCCCCAATGATGAGTTTAAAATGCTTACATTCTTTAATATGGTCATTAAATATAGATATTGCCCTTCTCATTGAAGCTATAAACTCAAGACCAGAAGGTATGCAGAAGATCAGATGAGATTGCAGGGCACTGAACACTGTCTGCTACTCATGACGGAGGTATTCTTGGGAATATCAATTAACTTGTCAATTTAAATAGGTAGATAGATCATAAATCAAGATGTGTAAATTATATTCTAAAAATATACAGAGAGTGATGAAAATATATTTGTTTTTTAAGTTTTCAAAAGAAGAATAGCAGGGCAATACCATTGCTTTTATATACAGAATTTGGGGTTATAGAATTAATTTCAGGGGCTGGAGATGTGGCTCAGCAGTAGCGCGCTCGCCTGGCAGGCGTGCGGCCCGGGTTCGATCCTCAGCACCACATACCAACAAAGATGTTGTGTCTGCCGAGAACTAAAAAATAAATATTAAAAATTCTCTCTCTCTCTCTCTCTCTCTCTCTCTCTCTCTCTCTCTCTCCTCTCTCACTCTCTCTTTTTTTTAAAAAAAAAAAAAAGAATTAATTTCATTTGGCTACTGTTCCAGCTGATATTCTGAACAGGAGAATAAACAGAACTTAGGTGCCAAGGTTTAGATCAGTGAAGTTAAAATGCTAGATTCAGGGGCTTCATACCCAAATTGAACTCCAGTCAGCTCATGAAAACTGTAAACTGAAGGCTGTAAGCCCCAGGGTAAGCCTACTGACATATAAGGAAAGAACCACAAATAGATCAAAGTTGGAGACAGAATGTCACAAAGCTCATCTCATTGAGCATAAAGACAGTTGGCTGACTGCCAGATATCAGGATGAACAGGCACAGGGCCAAAATTTAGTGCCAGAACCAGAGCACAGATACCTAAGTTTGCCTAGAAGTTAAGCTACATAATGCTCAGTAAATATTTATTGACTACTTGACTGAATGAGTGAACACTGATAAAGAGTTATGCAGCTGAACCAACCAATGCAAAGGCCTTCTGCATTGAAACTGAAGCTGAAATAATATTTTAAATTATATAATTAATAAAGAAGGGCATTCAATAATAACTTCCACTAACAAATAATAGCAGTAATTACACTTACCTACTCTTTATTGTGTATTCACTATATAGCAGATACTACATGCATATCACATATTCTTATCAAAATTCACTGACATAGGTATCATTGCTATGGACCCATTTCTTCAGGCCTTAAGATATTTAGAAACCTTTCCAAAGTCATCAGGCTAAGTGGTAGAGCCAGAATTGGATCCAGATGTGTCTGCTTTTAGAATTGAAGTGCTTAAGTCATGTAAGACCCTATTGTGACTTTCATTATTAACACATATATATATGAAAAGGCTATAACATTTCCATCAATCCTTAATACTTTGCAAGAACTAAAAAAATACAGTATAGCATCTTTTTCAGAGAGATCATAATCCAATATACTCTAAAAGGGAATGATGTAAATATGATGAAACTTCTGAGAGAATCTGAAAGATTCTACTTCAAGGCTAAATTTTTATGTGTTATAGGGCAATACCTGCTGGCTTTGTTTTACTTCTTGTTTACTTTGGGGGGCAGTAATGTGCTTGTAAATACTGTTATATTCTGCTTTTCTCCTGAGGAAATTTAATAAGCATTTTAAAATTGAGTTATAATTCACGTACTATAAAAGTCACCTTTTAAAGTGTACAAGTCAGTGGGTTATAGAATATCACAAGGTTGTGAAACCATCACTATCCTCTAACTCAGTATAATTGTTCACTCCACCAATTCCCTAATGTTAACATTTGGTTTAAAATTTTATTATTTCTCAATTTCAAGGCAGTAAATCCTTCTTGAGCATATTTCTTATATAGAAACCCAGAATAAAAGATGTGCTAGTGTGGAATTGCCTTAGTTGTATGAATGGCAATACAGCCCTTACACACTCCATTTCTCTGTTTTTTTATTGTATAGAATTCAATCTAAAAAACACTGGTGTAGCTGAATTCTGAAGGTGCATTGTAAACACCTGATAGAAAAAACTGAAAGTCTTGTAATTGATGGTGGACGAGAATTCCAAAATATTGTATTGTACAAGGAAAACATGAACAGGCCTTTTTGTGCTACTATAGGTTGAATTATAAAACCCCAAGCACTTATGTCTAGGTCATAATCTGTCGCGACCCCTTGCCCGCAAGGAAGACGCAACTCAGGAATCTTCTTTCAGCAGTTTATTCAGGTCCTTGATACTTTTTCTTCTCTCAGCTGTTTATTCAGGCCTTTGTATTGACATGTCTTTTAGCTTCTACTGCTACTCCTACTGCTACTACTACTCCTACTACTACTACTACTACTACTCCTGCTACTACTACTCCTACTACTACTGCTACGTGCCCCAGCCCTAATAAAGCAGATAAAGCCCCAATGCACAACTGCCACGTGGATCTTTCTCATAGGGTGATTTACAGCTACGTGCCAACTCTCCCAAAATAAGGAGTTGTTTATCACAGGCCACGGTGCTATCAGCGCCATCTTGTAATGGCGGCCACAGTACACAGAAACGGCTCACCACAGTTCCCCCTTTTTAGTTTTACTAAGACAATACAGGCGAGAGTAGAGGTCCTATCCCACTGTGCAGAGTGGCTGCATATGGTTCAGCCCTAAGGAGGCGCCTTCCCCAGATCTGGCTCCATATCAGCCGGCGCCTTTTTTCGTGGGGCGGGGCGTGGACGTCCAACCCGCATGCAATAGGACATGCTCCCCTTGAGGTCCACTTCAAGGATCACTCAAGTGCAGTGCCTTGCCTCGCATCCTGTATCGTGACGATGGTGGACGAAGGGGGACAGCTGAGGCTGAACTGTGACTGATTAGAAATACGACGACAAACAAGTTGGCAGCACCCTGAAAGAAAGGCACGGACAGTAGAAAGGGGGAGAAATTCGGTCGTGACATCTGCCATTGTTAGATAAAGGCCAAGACGTTCCCGTGGAATACATGTGTCTCAGGCGGAAAAACAGGAGGCCTAGTGAGCTGGCCACTTCGACATGCAGAACAAAGAATTGGGGGCTGGGCCCCTGGGGGCCAGGGAAGGCCTGCTATCAGCAAGTTCCCCTCTTTTGTTTATTGCATGTCAAAGGGAATCAAGTAGCCCCTGTCTTAGGTCGTCCACCGCCCCTGCACTGCTTACCCGTCTCTGGGGAGGCCCCATTCCCCTGTCTTAGGTTGCAGTGCAAGCGTGGAAGTTGCCCGTCACTGGGTACTACAAGATCAGCTCAGCGTGTTGTGGCCAACAGGACATTGTCATGGTAAATGTTTAACTGCCTCCATATACAGGACCCATGACCATCACCATCAAATGGCAGGTGTAGTTGAACCGTAAGATTAGTTAGTAAAGATCCTAGTGCAGAAAGGCAGGGAGGAGAGGTATGCACAAAGGAAAGATATGGTAGAAGTTTCAACATTAGAAGAATGACAAAAGAAAGACATGTCGATCCCAGTGCAATGTTATAATAACTTGGGGTGCAACGACCATGTCAAAGATTTACTGTTTAAGATGCGCAAGCCAGACTTGAGGTGAATTGCCATTTTCTAAAGCTGCAAGAGCTTGTATGATCATAGCCTTATCGTGAGCACTGCGGGCCTTGAGGCGACAGAGAAACCACAAGCAGAGAAACATACCAAAGCAACACATTGCATCAAAAATGCCTATTCCCACCCACTCCTTAAAAAAGGAAAAGGCAGATGACAACCAATTGGTAAATTGACCCAAGGTCACTGGATTGACATGGGTGTTATTCAAAACAGCAATCTGAGTTAGTTGAGACTGGATCAAGTTTTCTGCTTCCATGGACCAGGTTCCGGATAGATATTCTCCGATGATGCATGAGGCATTTCTGGAATCATAAAATCTGACAGAGGTTATACATAAATGTGCTCGTTGATCAATACAACCCAAATGTACTAGGTCAGACAATTCCTCAACTTGAGCTTGAAGTAACTCTATCCTTTGATTAGCAGCCAAAATCCCAGATAAAATGTGTTGATTAATTCTACTTTGAGATTTAGAAATTACTTGATTGTATTTTTACTTAAAAGCAAATTTATACTAAACACATTTATCTCAAATATCTGTAACTGAAAAAACAGAGTATCTGATAAATGTAAATATAAAACTTAAATTATAGGTTTTCTGTTGAAGAAAAACAATTAGGCAAATATATATTAACTAATCAATTAGGCATGTGCTAATTAATTTATAGATTAACAAATATAGGTTATCTAAATATCTAAAATATATATATAAAGAATAAGAACATAACTTATAATTGTATTAACTTTATGTAACCACGTGGTCTTAAAATATTTGGATCCATTTAAATTTATTTTTAACTAGGAGTGCACTCTTCTATGTGACGTCACTTGATGTAACTGAAGTAAGATCCTTGAGTATACATTTTTATTTTTATAGTTAGCAATGAAAATAAGGATTTTTTGGTCATCACAGGAACTTTGCCGGCTTGTTCCTGTGGCGAGCAAATGCATCCTCATAACCTTCAAAATTAAAAGTAAAATATAAAGAAGCATATTTGATATCTCCCATCAATAGAACATTATTTAGTAACACAACTATAGAGAAAAAGTCAGGTTATTTAACTTAGAATTAGCTTAAATTTAGGATTGTAACATAGAAACCTGTAGAATTAAATTTTGTCTGAAAAAGATATCTTTTGTTAGCATTTACAGGTAGGCATTTTGTTGTAAAAAAAATACAGGCTCTGAGCAGCTCCGGTAGAAACCTGAAACACAGCAGTACAGGTTAGTGGCTGGAAAGCGGGACTAGAAGTCCTGTCTGAGTGACTGTGGAAGAACCAATCAGAAGCCCGCAAAAGTGTGGGAGGTGGGACCAGGAAGCAGCTATGCCGGCCAGGCACCCCATGGTTACCATGGTGATGCAAACAACATGGAGTCTGGTGCCCATTTTCAGGGCAAAAGTTCTCCAAGTTTTCTTAGCCGATTGTATTTTGTTTGATTTTGTCTGCATTTTCCCCCGCCTGGCCAAGATCTTACTGCGGTAGCAGCTTGTTCTGTCTCTGCGACCTGCGGTTGCAGTTGTACATCCTGTACTTCCTGGCATTCCCCTAGGGAGTCTACAGATAGAAAGGGGTTGGTCCGTGGGAGGTGACAAAGTCGCCCACTCCCCGGGGTACCATTCCATCCCTGGATTGCCCCATACACCTAGGCTTCCGGGGCCCGAGTCGGGCCCCTGTTTCCGTTTTGAGGGCAGCGGCCAGAACCTGTCCTGTAATATGAGCTCCATCAATATCCTTACAAGCTCGAATCATGTCATCAACACTCTTTGCTCTGGTAGATTTAATGGCATTTTGGCAATAGGAATTTGCATATTTAAGAGCCAATTGCTTAATGACCGGCATGGCTTGTTCCAAGTTAGGGAATATTTTTTCTGCTACCTGTATCAATCAGGCAAGGAAGTCAGAATAAGGCTCAGAGGGTCCTTGAGCAATTTTTGAAATTTTTGTTTTAGCATTTGAAATAGGTAGAGCCTTCCAAGCCTGAACGGCTGCTGCAGCTATCTGAGCATAGACCCCAGGATCATAATTAATTTGCTGATTTATGATAGCATATTGTCCCGAGCCTGTTAACATTTCAAGGTTATGCCGTGGGAAGCCGGCGTCCTGATTGACTCGGGCTAGCTCGCGACACCTCTCTTGATTTTCACTTTTCCACAACAAAAAAATCCCCTCCGGACAACACAGCCATGCAAAGCTGTTGCCAGTCACTAGGTGTCAGCTGATTGGCAGAGAAAGACTCGAAGAGAGTCAATGTAAAGGGGGCATGGGATCCGTAATTAGTAACTGCCTCCTTTAGTTGTTTAATATCCTTAAATGCTAAAGGAACATGTACTCTGGCCGGCTGTCCATCGGCATCCAAGTTTTCAATTACTGGGAAGTTTGGGCCGTCTTAGGCTGCCACTGAACACCCCCCAGCCTTCTGGGGTTGTCCTTGTCCCAATCGGGGTTACAAGGAGGGAGCATGACTGCATCAGGGCCGTAGGTGCTTTAAATCTTGACTTTTTTAATCGACCCTCCAGTTCTTCTATCTCCCTATCCAGTTTTTCCTCCTGCCAGCTGTTACCCTGGAGCCCAGTTAGTAACTCCCTTATCTTAGAAATGTAGTCAGCACTGTGAAGCCCAGCTCAAGGCCAGAGGCCTTGTTACATATTTTTGTGAAAAACTAGTAAGGGAGTGTCCAGTGCCTGGAATGCTGATTTTTTCAGACAGTAGCCAAATAAAACAGGGCAACATGAAAATAGGAAGTTTATCTACATTAAACCTTTTTGTAGAGATTCTTTTGCTGAAAGTCCTAAAATAAGCCATGGTGAATATTTTGGAGAAGGTCAATTAAGACTTTTCTGTGGGCCTAATAGGGAGGGGGAAGATGAGAAGGCGGGGTTGAGAGCGGCTAGGGTGGATCTAATTCCTCAGAACTGTCCGAGCTACTTGTGTCCTTGGGAGTTTTTAACTCAGTCAAGTCCGGATAGAGCCTTCTCCTCTGTTTAACATTTCGTACATTCCCATCCTTCTGAGATATCTCACTTCTTGCCGGAGACAGCCGCCTCCTCCCCTGTTTCATGCTCCGCACACTCCCATCCTCCTGAGATACCTCACTTTCTGCCGTCTCTGACTTCTCCTCATGTAATTGCTCTAAAACTTCCTGTCCTTTAGTAAGTGCTTCCTGACATCTGCCATCTGTGAGGCAACTACGGACCATCTTCCAAAGGGGTATCACCCCACCCTCTAATATGCCCTGCTCAGAAGCAAAGTCAAGGTCTTTGCCTAATTTATCCCAGCTAGGTATAGTAAGGCTGCCCGAGAATGCAAACCACGGTGCAGCAATATCTGTCTTCTGTAAAAATCTCTCTAAAGTACTACGTTTCACTTCCAGGCCCTTGGAACGTAACAGGTCATCTAGGGCCAGGAGGAGCGGACTTGAAGACGCGGCACCCATGACACAACAACAAAAGACGCACAAAAAACAACAAGAGATACCACAAAAAACAAAAACGAGATGACACAACAAAAGAAACACAGAAAACAAAAGTGAAAGTACACAGTGCAGCTGCAATAAACATGAGGCTCTCTCTTTCTTTGTAGAGGAGCTGACCCCGCTTTGGACGCGGATCCCACTTACTGGGACTATCCCTGCTTTCATAGCAGATCCCACTTACCTGGGACTAACCGGTGCACCACCCCTGACTGACTGAGAGTTCTGGTTCCCGGGTCTCGGCACCACTTGTCGCGACCCCTTGCCCGCAAGGAAGACGCAACTCAGGAATCTTCTTTCAGCAGTTTATTCAGGTCCTTGATACTTTTTCTTCTCTCAGCTGTTTATTCAGGCCTTTGTATTGACATGTCTTTTAGCTTCTACTGCTACTCCTACTGCTACTACTACTCCTACTACTACTACTACTACTACTCTTGCTACTACTACTCCTACTACTACTGCTACGTGCCCCAGCCCTAATAAAGCAGATAAAGCCCCAATGCACAACTGCCACGTGGATCTATCTCATTGGGTGATTTACAGCTACGTGCCAACTCTCCCAAAATAAGGAGTTGTTTATCACAGGCCACGGTGCTATCAGCGCCATCTTGTAATGGCGGCCACAGTACACAGAAACGGCTCACCACAATAATCCCCATTATTGTACATTGTGACTTTATTTGAAAATAAAGTTTTTGATATAATTAGTTAAGGTGACATTATTAGAAAAGCCTGTAATCCACTATGACTGGCTTCCTTAAGAATGCCCAGTCATGCACAGGGAGTGAGGGCACTATAGAAGATGAAGGTAGAGATGTGGGTCATGTTACTACAAGTCAAGGAATGCCAGAGATTTCCAGAAAGCCACCAGAAGCTATGTGAGAGTCTTGGGACAGATCCTCAGTCACAAATCTCATAAAGAACTAGCCCTCAATACTTTAGTCATAGATTTATTTCCAGAAATGTAAGGCTGTAACTTTCTGTTTAAGTCATTCAGTTTGTTAATTTTTCATGGACTTCCAAACATTCCATTGCATATGCCTAACATCCATCATGAGACTTATATTTTTTGATGGCACTTATTCAAAGTTCCCATCAAAGGATTAGACTAACTCTAGATAGGGCAAAGGGGTTGGAGGGGAAGGAAGAAGGAATCTGGGTAGAAAAGGTGGTGGAATGAGATAGACATCATTACCTAAGGGCATGGATGAAGACAGGAATGGTGGGAATGTACTTTGTATACAACCAGAGATATGACAAATTGTGTGCTATATGTATAATATGAATTATAATGCATTCTGCTGTCATATATAATAAATTAGAATTTAAAAATAAATAAATTTAAAAACAAAGAAAGTTAGCATTCCAAAGTACTCTTGTTTCTCAGGAAGAAAGATTTATCAGGCTAACTCCAATTGTCCTCAGGCCTGAGTGTTGTGTAAACATCTTTATTCTTTCTTTTACTCCTTAGTTTGTACCTATCACTGATGCATATGCATTGCTGTTGATTAAGAAAAAGGTTGATAAGGGGTTTCAGCAAGAGGTAATGAGATTTGTGAAGAACAAATCTCAGGTGTTCTGTAATTTTGACAAAGTAGTGGCTTGCCCTTGTTAATTTCCCACGCACACTGCAAAAACCTATGCAGAACAGTGAATATTTGTGAGAACGTTCCACATATAGAGAATGGTGTATTCTCTATATCTTTTTTATACATTTCCTGTTTTAATTTTACAAATTTAGTCAATTGTATAAAAAAGGGACAGAGAAATAGTTCTATATATGGATATAGTGTGTAATGAACAAATAAGGATAGATAGCATGTCTAGCCCCTAAAATATTTTAAGAATTTTTTTTTTGGCTTAGACTTTCTGTGTCTTATGAATAAAGAAAGCTATCTTTTCTTTTAACCTATTGTTATTTTTTAACTAACAATTTGAATCTACTAAAAGATTATGAGTATATAATCTATACTAATTTCTTATAAAATACAGTGAAGAAAATGTGAGTTTTCAGAAATTTAATAACTTTTCTTTATTGTGCCTGAATATATGTTGTTGATAAGCCAAGGAAATTTTTGTAAATAGTTAAAATTAATGAAGAGTATACATTCTACTATCATGGGTAACTAAAAAGAACAAATAAAAAATTTAAAAAATTAATGAAGATGTGCTTAGCATGACTTAGCTGCCTATAAAAATTACATTATTACATAATAAGTAAATATATATCAAATCCCAGTAAGAAATGTGACTGCTTATTGTAAATATTAACCTCTATGTCTCTAGACACAGTCCAAGTATTGATTCATAAAAAAAGATTGGCAAACAATTCTACAAATCACAAAGATGATCAAAGTAACAGGTTATTCCAAGTATACAGTTGGTTATTACAGTCATTCTGTCTTTGTACACCTATATAAATGTGAAGCACAAAATAAAAGTATACACGTGTCCATTACTATAACAAAATATCAGCCTTTTAGAGGTAAGTTTGACTTGGGGTTAGTTTTGGAGATTCTAGCCTGTGATGGATTAGCCCTGTTGATTTGGGGGTCTATGGCAAGGCAGCATGACTGGCAGGAGTGGGTAGCAGAGAGGAAGTTCACACTGCATCAGGCATAATGCAAAAGAGAGAATGCTGGAGGGGCCAGAGGCCCTCAGGGTCCCGCAGTCCTCTCTGAGGGCATGCTTCCAGTGACCCATGGACCTCCCACTAGGCCCCACCTTCCAAAGATACTGCATCTTGCCACTAGAGTCACCCTGAGGCTTAAGCTTTTAATATATAGACCTTTTGGGGACAGTCTAGTTTAAAACTATAGAATTATGTATACAAACACTTGGAAATTCATCATGAAGAATCCATACAAAATGAATCTTTTTATAGTAAAGATAGGGTGGCAAACTCATGGAAATTTATACTGAAGACAAACTACTTTTTAAAAATTTCGATTCCACAGGTGTTTCAGTTGTGTATGAACTGTTCACAAATGAAGCTATTTCCATGGATTATTTGTGCAATAATTTTCAACCATTCATAACTATAAGGAAAAATACATAGGAAAAATTATATATATATATATATATATATATAATGTATATTAGGATAGAACAGCTCTTTCTGAAGTACCATAGGAAAAACATCAGACTCTACAAAAATAGTTTTATATTTGTCACTCAGAAATGTAAGTTTTCTGTGTATCAACATATTAAGTAATGTTAAATAAACTGAGGAAATGATTACAACATGTTTTCCAAACCAGTGATCAGCTCCATCATAGTGTATCAGTTAAATATTAGCGAGGAAGGTAAACACTGCAAAATGATTATAAAGAAAGACCTTGAGGAGCCAAGTCATAAAAGTATAAGCACAATTTGTACAATGCTGATAAAACACAGCAGTAATCAAAGAAACAAACTTCACAGCAATATTAAGTTCTTTCCTGTGGGATTGGCAAAGATTAAAAGTAATGTGTAAAACTTAGTGTTGTCATGTGGGAGAGAAATTTTCATGAAATTAAGCTGCTAAAGATAGGCATGAGAGATTGGAAAAAAAGTAAAAATTAAAAATGTCTGGAGGTGAATTTGACAATTCTTAAACCTATGTTTATTTTTAGTGATAGCAATTCTGCTACCAGGAATCAGTTTTAAAGATGCCCTTGCATATGTAATTATTACACATCTCTTCCTATCAGTTTGTTTACAAATAAAAGGTTTAAATCATTCTAGAAAGCCAATACTTTGGAATTTAAATAAATAAAATGGAATGTTGTTGAAATATTAAAGTGGGATTGCATTTATTATCATAGAGACACCTAGCCTCATATTTTAAAAAAATCAGTTTGCCAAAAAATACATATTTTGACCATCCTTGCTTAAAATATTATATAGAAGAAGAACAAATAACAATATTTTGTAGATGGTTATCTGTGGTTAACTCTGGGTGATTTTACTAAATGCAATTTATTTTCCTCTTTGTGTATTTTTTTGCAAAAAACATCAATTACAACGTGCAATAAAATATGCTTTTTGAAAATAAATTCTTATTAACTTATAAATCACTTACAATACACAGAGATTGATTATAGCTAGATTTGGAATCTATTACATTTAGCAAAGAATCCAAATAGGAATCAATCTTCTAATGTTCCAATTGTAGTAATTTTTGAGTTCAGCTGAAGTTTAAACGTCATTTTATCTTCAATCTTGACAGAATTCAGTGGGTGGCCAATCTAACATGGATTGACATCAAAATGTCAGCATTAGAAATTTAATCCACAAGGGATTATTTTTTTTCCAGAGAGGATGAAATGAGATAACCTAAGGGGGTAAAAATAGAAACAGCAGAGCATCTAATTGAAAAATATATACCCATGTTTGTTTTAGAATTTCTAGTACTTTATTGGACTTTTCCGAGAAGAAAGACCCCTTAATGACATGGGTAGCTGGATATAACTTCTTCTTTATCCCCTCTAGCATCCTAACTAGTTGGTGTTGCTCTAGCAATTTTATGAAATCAATTTCCTTATGGGAATAGTACCTGTTCAATTTTACAGCTTTAATTTAGTCAAGGCCCTTATGTATTTTCCAGGGGTTTGATTAGTAAGGACATTTCTAAAGAATCAAAATAGTTTTGGTTACTATGAGAAAAACAGTAATAAAAGCAACTAATGATAGTTGACATTCATGGGAATTTACATCTTGAAGCTTATTTTCACTTAATTTGTTTCACATAACAAGATTTTAACGGTAATACTTATAATCTCATAAATGAAGAATGTTTCCTAATCATGTAGTCATGCATGTTACACCAGCAATCTTAATAAACAAACAAGACTAAATACATACAATTTTAAAGGGGATATAACATGTGCCAAACACTTTACTACTTACTTTACTTACCTGCAATCTCTCTAACAGACTTGAAAGATCAGTATTTTAAATCCCATACTAAGTATTTTTAAATTATGGCTCAAAAATGAAATTTGCCTGGAATTGCTTGACATCTTCCTCTCCTCTAAATTCCATTTCTGATAAACATCTAAAAAGCTTTTGTCTACATGTATATTTTAGAGTCAGTATAGGAGGAAAACAAAGTGAATCAAAATCCAGACTTCTTAAGAATTTATGAACCAAGCCATTCAGCCTGACCAGGTGTGTAGAAGGTGAGCTATCACATGTGTCCTCTGGTTGGCCTGCACAAAATACTAGACCGCTTTGGCTTTGGTCTTACAGATTTAAGGCTCTGAGGAATGGGTGGAATTAACAAATTCTGAGGAAGCAGGAAACACAGATAGAAAATGTAAGGGAAAGAGTCAATAAACCTAATAGAATGTAAAAAAAAAATGTAATAAAAATGTAGTGGGATGGCAAGAAAGCCAACTTTTCCAAGGTTTTGCAGGGGTTTTTTTTTTTTTTTTGAATAATTAAGAAAAAGTTAAGAGACATAACTCTTTAAAAAAAAGGTTTTTTTAGTTGTCAATGGACCTTTATTTTATTTACTTATATGCAGTGTTGATAATTGAACCCAGAGCCTCACACATGCTAGGAAAATGCTCTACCACTGAGCCATAAACCCAGCACTGGAGACATAACTCTTAGAAAATGTTTATGGAACAGGGAAAATTTAAGCCTTAAG
The DNA here is from genome assembly GCF_045843805.1 of Urocitellus parryii. Classification (NCBI taxonomy): domain Eukaryota; kingdom Metazoa; phylum Chordata; class Mammalia; order Rodentia; family Sciuridae; genus Urocitellus; species Urocitellus parryii. The sequence continues at coordinate 29,335,117 of NC_135543.1, forward strand.
AGAGAGTATAAGAATCCACGCTCAGGAACATGACTATGCCCCAATCCTCCCCTAGCTCTTAGCTTATAACTGCATAAAAATTTGATTGTATGATCCCCCTAGGGGACATATTTAACCATGAGTTGTGTTGATTTCACTTCTAATTAGCTTAATTAAAAAATTGTGCTTCCTTAGTGAAAAGAAATTCATTACTTTAATTGAAGAAATTTGGAAGAGGAAAAAAGGCTTCTGTTTGTTTTTGACATTCTTTTTTTTTCTTAAAAGAAACTGATTATGTTCTTATTTAGAATAAACACAACATTTGTTTTAGTTAGGAACTTTAATTGCCATAACATCTAAAACAGTGATCAACTGAACAAAACATATACTCAATTGAGAATAGTACAGACTAGAAGAGAATATACTAGTGTAATTTACATTACTAAAAACATATGATTAGCATAAAATATTGTGATTGGGAGTTGAGTTTTCCCATTTTTTTGGATACTTCAAAGATGTCTTATATTCATTTATTCACTTTTCAAACTCAGATTCCATAACAAATCTGGGGAACTTTTCATCTTAAAACTTTCTAAGAGATATACTCGATTAAAATATATTAAATAATTAGAGCAGTGTTTTTACTCTTGACTACACATTGGAATTCTCTAAGAATTTTACAAAATACTCATACCTAGCACTCTCCCCCTCGAGTATCTAATTTAATTGTTTGGAGTATAGCCTAAGCATCAGAAATTTGAAAAACTCCCTGGCTCTAGTGTATGAGGACATTGGTTTTAGAAATTTCATTATTCTTACATGAAACTACTTGGTATAAATTGAGTAAAAAACCCAAGACAGAATAGAGAAATAAGAAGCATAAAGTGTTAATACTGTGAGTTTTCTATTTATGTGACTGTTTTTTTTCCCATCAGTACTGCGTTTGTACAGCAAAACAAAACAACAGTCATAAATTACCTCTTCTTTCTAATAAGTATGTTGCAGAGTATATGAGGCTTGATTAAAGGAAGAACCGTAAAGAAGAGGTATTCTGCACAACTTTCCTGTGGGAATCCTTAAGACTCTTTCTGATACACAGTGCCTACTGTGCCCATTCTTTCCTTCAATAACTGTGCTTGAGTACTAGCTATGCATTAAAGATAGCAGTGGGAAAAATACAAATACACACACACCTTGTTCAGAAAAGCTTACACATAAAATGATAAAATATGTATTCACAGAGCTGCAAATACACATATGCATGCGCGCGCGCGCGCACACACACACACACACACACACACACACACACAGTTACCAAAACAGATAATAAATACTATGGCAGAGGAACCATTTGATAGGCTCAGAGGAAGAAGATACATTCCTCCAGGATATGCATTACTAATTATATAATAAATGATCATGAAAAAACATTTGTCAAAATGTATTTCTTGATTAATTGTATTTGTCTATAAATAAAAACATCTTACAGATAAGAATCATGTTGTATTTATTTTTATATTTTCCTGGACTAGCAGAGTTTATGGTATATAATAGGACTCGATACATTTTGTTAAAGTCAGGTAAATTTGTAAACAAAGTAGGTAGGAAATCTTGAGGTATCAAGAGCAGTTTAAAACTCACCTCCATTTTGCAAGCAGGCTGAGTCTAGATAAGGACGTGTAAGTATTCCTTAAAGGTGCATGTGTTAAAGACTTGCTCCTCAGCCTGGTGCTCTAGAAGTGGTGAAAACCTTTAGAAATATGGCCCAGTGAGCAGTCTTAGATCACAGGACACATGCTCTAGAAGATGATTGTGAGATAACAGTTTCTTCCTCTTTCCTTATTTCTTAGCCACAATGAGGTGAACAGCTCACTCTGTCAGATACTTGAACTGTGATGTCCTCCTCACCCTTAGGCCCAAAAGTAATGGAGACAATGGACCCTGAACTAAAACCTTCAAAATTGTCAGTCAAAATAAATGTTTCTTCTTTTTAATTAGATTGTCTCAGGTATTTTATCACAGTAATGTAAAGCTGACTAACCTAGGATGCTACCAGAGAGTTGGAAAAAATCTTTGTCTCACATCTTAACACATCTAGCTAGTTTATACAGAACAGGATTTTTAAAGTTATGTAGAATATTTACAGAAACCTTGAAAAAGGCTGCAAGACATTCATTCTAGACTGAGCTTCCAGGAAAATCTTCATTCTATATATTGTAGAACACAGTCAGCAAGAAAACTGCAAGCCCCACCATCTTCAGAAAGCCACAGTATTTGGTACACTGTCAGGCTAGCTCTGTGGCAATCAATTCAAAGGAGCAAAATTGATGTTCCATTCCACACCTGTCCTCTTTTCCCCACATAATTTAACTCTTAGTCATTTTTATGTCCCATACAGATGCATTTGATTGGAGCAGCCTGAGTCATAGGTCTGTATTATAAAACTAATAATAATTAAATTTATTAACTGGCACAGCAGCTTTTATACCATTATTGACAAATTATGTTTGTTGGTCTGAAATGAATAGAAAGAACCATGAGACCCTGAAGAACTTGCCCTCCCCAGGTTGTAGGGGTCAGAATTGCTCCAGGAGAAATCACAAATGAATTTTCCAGCATGGACAGTAGGATTTGTTAGGAAGTAGTTGACTTTCCCTGAATTTTCTTGGCTATCAAGATTTATTTTTTTCATTCACAAGAATGTCTTTTTTTCTGAGATTAGGATCCTGGAAAATACCTAGATTTTCCTAGAAATTTCCTAGAAATCACCAAACTCTAAAAATTCCTGTAATCGATGCCTTAAGGGAACCACAGAACTCCTGGAGTTGAGCTGGGAATTCCATTTTTGTGCCCAGCCAGTCCTCATTGCAGCAGTCTGACCAAACCTCAAGTCAGCGGTTAGAAGTGCAGCCTCAAAACTTCCTTGTTCATGGAAGCTGCCAAGTGAGTAGACCATGCAGCCAGAATGCTGGTGTTTCCCATTTTCTTTCCCAGCCCTTCCCCCTTCCTCCTTTCCTCCAGCCTTCTGGCCAGGAGTTGCTGTGCCCAATGCAACACTCTTAGATCTAAGGAAAGTGAGATGCTTGGAGCATAATCCCCCTGATCAATAAATCTTCTGATCTTCATTTAGTGAAGCACTGATGGTTGTAAATGGCTGCTTGACCTCAATCCTATAAGATGTGATCAGAGAGAGGCGTTTCCTTCCTCTTCGTATGGTCAGGATGAAACAATAGAAATAGAATTGTTTTTAATGTATGAACAGAAAGAAGAATGAAGAAAGAAAGAAAGAAAAGAACAGAAATACATGTTTTTCCAATATAATATAAATAACAAAATATATTAAGATGAGCAGTACAAATAAGAGCATTTTTAATGCTGTAGTTAGCTTGTCACATAGTTTAGTTTTATCAAATAAATATCATTTTATTTTCTGTCTCAAACCATATTCCTTCTCCCCATTACATTTCTTCAATTGAATCTGGAATGTTCCCCAAAGGCACCTGTATTCAAAGCTCAGGCCCCAGTGCAGCAATATTCAGAGGTGGGATCTTGAGGAAGTGAATTGGATCATTAGGGCTCTGAGGTCCTCTGTGAATTATGAGTTTTATGGTGTTATTGGGAGAAGGAGGCAACTGTAGGAATCAGGGCCTACTTGGAGGAAGTGGGTGGCTGCAGTCGTGCCATGGAAGGTTTTATCCTGTCCCTGGCCCCTTCCTTGCTGACCCTCTGCTTCCCAGCTGTCACAAGATGATCAGCTTTTCTCTGCCATCCCTTGTCCTCCATGAAGCTCTGCCTCACCTCAGGCCCAAAGCAATGGAGCCAGGCGACGTTGGACTGAAGCCTCTGAAGCAAAAACCAAAATAGATCTTTCCTCCTCCAAGTTGTTTTTCCACAGAATTTTATCACAGAGTAGAAAAGTTGGTTAACACATGGAAAAAAGCCTCATACAGACTTCTTTGGGAAGACATATTTTTATCGACTAAATGAGCTATTCTGTCCAAGTAGATTTTTAGACTTGATACTTCTTTGTATATAAATTTCCTGTTTTCTTTTAAAAAATGTCTGACACTTTTTTATTCACAATTTGAAAGATCAGTACTCATATATGATAGCCACAAGTGATGGTCTTCTCTGGTTATTGCTTATGGACTAGCTCCCACGAAAGAACAAGTTTTAGGCTCTTTTATATCAATAAAATTCACCTTTAAATATTTATATATACAGATTTTTTTTTCACTTTTTAAATTGACTGCTCCTGTTATCTCCTAATGTACTTATTTCTGTTGGAGTCATTTTTCCCCAAAATTTATCATTGAAAATTTTAGCTCCCACATTTTCCATGTTATATTGACAAATATTAAATATTAAAAATATTTTTTCGATTTCTTTAGATTTAATTGATCTATGTTTTTTTCTTTTTCTTTTTGGTGGTGGTACTCAGGATTGAACCCTGTGCCTTTTACATGTCAAAATAAGCACCCTATGACTAAGCCACATCCTCAGCCTTTGTTTTGTGTCCTTAATAAATGATTTTAAATTATTTGAACTTTGAATGGATAAATTTAAAAATTACTCTAGCGCTCCTTTATCTGCAGCTTTGTTTTCTGAAGTTTCAGTTACACGTCGTAAACCATAATCCAAAAAATGTTAAATAAAAAGATTCCATAAATAAACAACTCATAAGTTTTAAATTGCTTACTATTGAACAGCATAGTGAAATCCTGTGCTGTCCTGCCACGTTTCAGCCAAGACATTAATCATTCCTCTATCCATTGAATCTGTTACGGTGAGATTGCAATAAATCACCAAGTCGATGGTAAAGGAGAAAACGGAACCATCTTTATTCACTAGCTAGTGGTCTGGATCCACCAGCTGGTGGGTCAAGGGGTAGGCTGGAAGTCCACACCCTTCAAGTTAAAGTATACATTTATTGTCCAAAACCACATTAATCATAAGTGGCTGTTGCTATGATTTAAGACCATAAACAAACGTCAGGAAACCTAAAATCATAAGCAGAAGGGGAAGTGAGTCAAAATGACCTTAGTAGAGTACAAGTTAAAGAATGGTTACTAAAGTCTAGACAAATCATTCTCTGACAGGGTACATTGTCCAAGAAAAATGGGATCCAAAGAGGGAACAATTTTACAATGTACAAAAATTGCCATTTTGTGTTGCCAAAGATGTTAATGCTAAGCAACTATTGATAGGTACAGAGGCAGGATGTTCCCATAGGAGAAGGATTTCTTACATGACATGGAATCTTAGGATAAAATGGAGTCTGTTTGGTCATTGCTCATATAGCCTGGCCCATAACAAATCCATGCTGGGTTCGTAACTAGCCATTAGTTTATTGGAACAACTCTCCCAGTATGGCAGTGCTTGGGTTCAAATAAGCTTTATTTTAGTTAAAAATGACTCCAAAATGCAAGAGTAATGATGCTGATAACTCATATATGACAATGGGAAGTCATAAAGTGCTTCTTGTAATTGAAAAGATTCAAATGCAATAATATATTTTGAGAGAGAAACCATATTTATATACCTTTATTGCAATATATTTTTATAATTATTTTATTATTAGTTATTATTGTTAATTTCTTACTGTGCCTAATTTATAAATCAAACTTTATAAAAAGTATGTACATATAGGGAAAAACACAATATATAGGGTTTGGCATTATCTGTACTATTCAGCTCCAGTAGAGGGCTTGAAACCTATCCGTGAAGGGTAAAGCTAGAAATACTATACCTCCCAATCACCAAAAAAAAAAAAAAAATAAATAAATAAAAATAAAATAAGACCTCTGTATTATCAGAAATTCAAAGTGACCCTTAACATAAATTCCATCCTTGCAAATAAAATGACTATGTGAATCACTCTTATGTAAGTTATCCTGGTTTGGGTAATCATTCACTGGATTTTGTTTTTTACTGGGAAACACAACCACCAACCAAAAATCTTGTTATGACATCTGAAAGAAAAAAGAGAGAAAGATAGGGGGGAAAAAAGCTAAAACCTAACTCTGCAGACCCTGAGCAATATCACAAGCTATTTGAGTCAGTGAAATTGAACTGAGGTCACTGCCCTGAGGCACCCTGATCAATCTACTCTACCTACTGTATTAAAATTAACCAGTTCCTTCATCACAGATTAAAAGGATAAACTTGTCAATTTGTCATTACATGTGTAAAGGGGAAAACTAATTGTTTTTGCAACAAGAACCAAGGCACCAAATGAGTCAGCAAGTGCTAGATCATCCAAAGAAGCATGAAAACTTAAGTTTAAGCCAGTTAAGGTAAACCCTACAACCATAGGGCATGTGGAGTCAAAGTGATCCCTCAGACCAAAGGCTGGAGAGTGGAGCAGTTGGAAGAAATTTGGTCTTTGACTATATTTCTGAGTGGAGGATTGACTATCCCACTCACCCTAACTCTGGAATTTCCATTTGCATCAGCCAAGATGGCTCTTCTTTGGTAGTAGTAATACTCATATATTGCCTACAAAAATGTTCTAAGTGCTTTACATATATTAAATCATTAAACCTTCATTTAAAAATGAAGGGGATGATTTCTAATAATAGCTTTTTTTTTGTATAAGGAAATGAGATCCAGGAAGGTGAGCACAAAGACACAATTTACATCCTTAAATTGGATTACAGAGTTCACTGTCTTGATCATTAACTTAAAGGAACTTTCAAAGGGTGGTCTCCAAATATTTGATGAGCTGGACTTGCACTGAGTGTTTTCCACATATGGCTCTCCATACCCATATCAAATAGATAATCCTGCAAGATTATGCTGAACACTGTTTGCAAAGACTGGATATGGGATGTAGTGGAAAAGCAGAAGCTGTGTTTTCAGATACTTCTTCCAGCAATTAGGCTCAGAATGATCCCAGATATCATCATACTTCTCTTGGGCTCTATATCCTCGCAAGACCTACAAATAACAGTCATATTCCTCTCACCAGTTTGTTTCAGCACTCACATGGACCAGAAGAGCAGGCCCTTTTATACTTTGACAAGGGCCAAAGAAAGCTTGTCTTTCTCCTTTGGCACCTCTCTTCCTGCATGCTACATTCTCACCCAGGTTCCCTCCTATCACATCTCAGGAATGGACACTGCTCACCCCTGTTTCTGGCTTTGTGACTCCTCTAACCAAACCCTCTGTTCCAGGAAATTCCTCCTGGGTAATTTAATTGCTCTTAACAAGACATCATAATAACACATCAAAGTTAAAAAAAAAAAAAGAAGATGTTAATGGCTGAGGATAATAGCTAAATGCCAAATATTTAACATCAGTTGTCTTTGGAGTAAGGATCAGAAGTGGATTACATGCACATGTGTGTGTTTGTACTTTTTTTTTTTTTTTTTGCATTTTTCCACTTTTTGCAAGCACACTGCTATAGTTTGAATCTGGAATGTCCCCCAAAGTCTTATATGTTGGGAGCTTGGTACCCGACTGACAGTGCTGTGGGAGGTGGTAAAAACTTCAGGAGGTGAGGCCTACACAAAGGAAGTGAATCATTGGGTTGGTACCCTCCCTTGTAGGGTATCTCAAGACTCTGGCACCTTCTCTCTTCTCTCTTTGCTTCCTGGCCACCCGGAAGTGAGCAACTTTTCTCCACCACAAGATCTCCTGCCATGAGGTATTGCCCTGTCCTGAGCCTAACCAAAACACAGCCAAGCAACCATTTACTAAAATCTTTTAAACCATGAACAAAAATAGATTATTCCTCCTTTTAGGTTGATTTTCTAAGATATTTTGTCACAGTGGTAGAAAGCTGTGTATTAATGTGATGGAAAGCATATATATTAACTTTTAAAAAAATATTTATTTTTTAGTTATAGGTGGACACAATATCTTTATTTTATATTTATGTGGTCAAACCCAGTGCCTCACACATGTTAGGAGAGTGCTCTACCTCTGAGCCACAATCCCAGCCCCAACGTATATTAACTTTTATAACTATATCCAAAAATACATTTAATACAGTGGTGTTGAGAACATGCTGCCCACCTTCTTATGCCACTTTGAGCTGCATGCATCAGTCAGCTAATGAAATCTGGAGGCCATTCTGCTTAATATGACTTTGACTCTTAGCAGTTTTAGCTCTAATAAGAAGGTGGGACCCTTATACATGTGTAGACAATTTGTTATCTTTGTAGGAATTTAGGAATTGAGACTGAGATACATGAAATTTTCTTTGACTGGAGGTGAACAAATACATGTAGAAGCTGTGGAAAGGGAACCCACATGGACTAGAAAAACAGCAAAGGAATATTGGGAGATGAGTAAGGTGGGCAAGAAGGAATGAAGTTCCTTCTAAAGAAGGGAAAATATGAGAGAGAAAAGATTTGCAGAGCTTCTCATTTAATTCCAGTTCCTTCTAGTCCATTACAACCATTTAAAATGCTGTGTGATATATTGTTCTTTTTTATCTTAAACTTGTCCAAGTCAATTTCTTACATCTAAACAAAACAATCCCAAGTGATCAAACATTAAAGGGGTGTTAATGGTGGATGATGATGGTGTTTTCATGTATGATATCTCTCAAAGTATTCTTTTTTTTTTTTCAGAGTGCTAAGAATGTTTCTTAACACAAAGAAATGAACTACTATTATTGCTCATTGCAGGTGACATGTCAGGATAGTGTGGCAGATGTTTTATGAATTGGGTGGTTGTTCATACCTCCTCACATTTCATAGTTTATAATACAGGTTAAAGCAAAACCACTATTGTATTTTAATTCGACCTCAATAATGTTTAAAATAATTTATACCATGCACATTTTTGTGGATTATTTTTTTACCAATAATTTCTCATCTCATCCAAAGTAAAATAACATGATTACATTCATCCATTGATCCCTCCATAATGTGGTTTCTTTGCTGACCTTTCTGCCATACTGTCATCACAGAGGGTTACTTCCCTCCTTACTCTCGATCCACTCCAACTACACCCACCACTAAAGCCATCACGGGGTAATAATGAATCTCATGACTTTTTTATTGATCATCCCAACCTGCCTATCATTATGAAAACACAAGCTCATCTTTGAACATCATTGCCTGAAACGTCAACAAGCCCAGCCACGGCACCTCTGGTTACCCTGGTGACTGTGGAGGAATATGCCTGTTCTCACCTGATTTGTTTTCTGACTGACAGCCCCTGCAGGCACTGACAGAGGTTGCTACCGTTGGGCCTAAACTGATTACATCTTCAACATGGAGCATTAAAGACAAAGATATGTCAGAGAATGGTACCCGAAGATTAACTGATGTTGTCGGAGCTGTGATATGAGAACAAATTATAATTTATGTTTGCTACAAAAGTCAATTAATTGAATCTTGTCCTGCCTGTTGGATATGACTTATCAGGTTTTTAGACTTTAACTTCAACTGAGATAATATAGTGTGTGATTTTAACACATCTTTTTCTTTCCTTTCAAAAAATAGAACACTTCTATTGCTATGCAAGAAGCTTAAGCTCTGCCAGGTTACTACATTTCTTGAATGAGATTGATAATTAAAGATATTAGTATACACTATAAATAATAAAGTAAGCAAATATTGTTTTATGCCTACTGTGTAATAGTCCAGTATTTTAGGCATTAGGGAATTTGCAGTAGACCACACAGATAATGTTCTATTTCTTTTTGAAATTACATTTTACTCAAAGGAGGTGGATAAATACAATTTGTTCTAATTAGTTATACATGACAGTAGAATGCACTTTTATACATCATAAATGGATGGAGTATAATTTTATTCTATCTTCTAGTTTCTAGCATATGCATTTTAGTCAGGGAACAGTTGTCATTTTTCAGTGCCTGGATGTCCTAACATATAGTCTATCCTGGAGAAAATCCTTGTTTGTGAAGAATATGTATTTTGATGCAACTTGTTATAGTGTTTTATATAGATCTATTCGAAGTCTAATTGTTTCATAGTGTGGCATTAGCCTAACATTTCTTTGTTGATCTTTGTATTTATTTAGAAAGAAGTGATTGACAGCTCTATTACTTTTCAAATATCTATTTCTCCCTTTAATGACATCAGATTTTCCTCATGTATTTTGAATCTTCGATTTTAGATGAATATATATTTAAAATTGTCTTACCTTCTTTATTTGACTCTTTTTAATTGACTCTTACCATTGAGAACTATCCCTTTATCTTTAACAACATTTTTTGTTCTGAAGTCTATATTTTCTAATATTGGGATAACCACTACAGCTTCTTTATGATTTTTGCTTGATTCTCACAAGGAAAAAAACTAGAAATCAATATTTCTTTGACATGGAATTCTCTACTTTGTTTTTCAAATAAAGTACCTTTAGGGAAAGATATGGAGCTCTTTATCATAGTGACTATTTATTTCCTATTATTCCTGACCCACTGCATAAGAGCTGAGATAGGCACCCTCTTGACATGGTGCTACCTCATACCACGAGTTGGTACTTGGAGGAGTGGCAGTTCTGATCAGTCTGACCTGCCTCTCCTGACATGGAACCGGTTCTAAAAGTGAGCTAGGGTAAAGCCAACCAAGGCCCAAATATTCATTCCCTGATGTGGGACTGGGGTAAATTTTCATCTACTCTGTGGGAGCTGGTGCTCCTCTTTGCCTGTCTAGAGTAGACCTTCTTCAACTCAAAGTGGGGGTGGTGGAGCACAAAACAGTAGTATTCCTGTCCCAGAGTAACACTTTAACCCCAGAGTGGGAGATAGAGAGAGATGTCCCCATCTTCTTGAATGTACACACTAAGAATAGAGTTCTGTAACACCAAGGAAGTATCAGTGGGGGTGTGGGCAGGAGAACACAGATTTTGACTCAAATTCTGTAGACTCTCATGGATCTTCCTAAGATCTAGTAGATTTCTTGAATGAATTTTCTCCACTAATACAATATCTAGACACTTTAAATGATTTTCAAAAAGAAAATTCTCCCTCAGATAAATGTTTTGCTGGAAAGAAGACAATTGGAAATTCCCCAATGTTGAATATACATTATGTTGTAAAGATCACTCTGGTCACTATACAGAGCCTAGTCTGTGGAAAGCAGATAATAGAATCAAATTCAGATTTGGTGTCAGAGAAAATTATAAGAAATATTAAAATATGGTATATTTTAATATCATCAATCAAGACCTAACCAGGAGAATGCTGAAATATAACTCATGGAATGGATTTTAAAAGTGACAGACTCATTAAGAATAATGGGGTCAACAAGGCCACCAAAAGTCCAGCAGACACTTGAAGCCTTGACTCCTTGTTCCTTGGCTACAATGCCAAAGCTAAATACTGTTGTTGCCAGAGCTCAGAGATTGGGATCACCATGTGGTACCATAACATATCCTTATAGAAGAAACCATGAAGAACATACAGTCATTGCTGGAAAACTAGCCCACGGCACAGGCTTTCCATGTGTTCCTACTCATCAGTCTCTCCTATGAGTTGTATTAGTTAAGTCCAGCTGGAAGCCATAGGAAGACCAGGAAAGAGCCCATAGGGTGCATCTTCCTGTAATATAGAGCAAATTAGAGGAAAAGGGCCAAGGGATCCAAGTTCAAACAGGATAAGGGCTGGCATATACATATATATATATATATATATATATATATATATATATATATGTGTGTGTGTGTTATTGTGAAAATTTCTATCACAAAATTATATGGTATAATGTGCCATGATTGTCAGATTTTAATCAGAAGTAATATTTTGCTTTAGTTTTAAAAAATGATAATCATTTTGAAAATCCATCTCATATGCTTTGCTGATGATTTTATGTGAATCTAGAGGGAGAAACAGAAACCAAGGATGAGTCTGAGTAAGGTATTTCCATTAAGTGAAATGAAAAGAGTAAAGAAGAATCATGTTTAGAGGGTGGAGTGATCAGGAATTCTGTTTTGAATACCTTAATTTTGAGAAGTCGACAGGAAAGTTTATACCAAGTCAGTAATTCAACAGCTAAGGGAGGATGGATGGTAAACAGTTTTAAGTAACCAGTGTCATAAAGCTATGATATTAGATAAGATCAGCTAGGATGGAGATATTGGAGGTCTGGTCTTTGAGAAAAACGAGCCAACATTTAGTAGCTGGAAAACGGGGTGTAAGTAAGAAAAGGAGGCTATCGAGGAACAGTTAATGAAGAAAGCAAACCATAACAGGGCTATATTCTGAAAGCCAAGTATAGAAACATCGTAAGGTGGAAATATCTGTATCTGTGTTAAATGCTAATTTAAGGTCCAGTAAGATTAAGACTTAAGAATGGACCTTCAGATGTTGTAATTCAGGATTTATTAATGATCTTAACTAAAATGTAATGGTCAGAGGGCAAAGGAGAGATAAGCATATTAGAGTGAATACAAAAAGAATGGCAAGAGAAGAATCTAGATGGCAAACACTGAAAACTATTTTGAGCTGTTTTAATAGGGAAAATTGAAATGGAGGTGAATGCTAGAAAGGTCAAAGGACAGTTATTTTACAATAAAGAGAAATGTAGTACATGTGTAATGATAGAACAGTAAAATGGAACAATTAATTCTGAAGAAGAAAACTCAGTCATTGGCTTATATTGAAATGATTCTCTCAGAGAAGATGGGAGACAGTGCACATAAGGAAGGATTCTAAATGGGAATAAAACAGTTCATCTACAGCAATAAGGCAGGAGCTAAACACATTGCCCAAATGCACCTGGTGAGCAGATGTGGAAGATGGCCACTGTACCAGTTTCCCTGGGGCTGCCATAATGAATGACCACAAGCTTGATCTTTCAGAGAACAAAAATTCACAAGTTGTGGAGGCCGGAAGTCAAATGCTAGACATTGGAAGGTCTGCACTCCCTCTGAAGCCTCCAAGGGAGACCCTTCTGGGTTCTCTTCCACCTGCTAGTAACCCAGGCTTTCCTTGTAACTGCAGCACTTCTGTCTGAGACTGTGTCATCACAGGCCTTTCTCCCAGTGTGCCTTTGTCTCCACTCCCCCTTTCTTTTTCCATAAAGACACCAATTATGTTAGATTATGGCTCACCCTAATGACTCCATCTTACCTACACCACCTCTGCAAAGGCTCTGTATCCAAGTAAGACACCAGGCATTGGGACTTTGACATATCTGTTTGGGGCACACAAGACAAGCTATGACAAGGAAGAACTGAAATTGGGTGGCATGGAACATGGAGAGAGAAATAAGTAAGGAAAATGGTCACTCCAGGTGTAAAGACTCAGAAGGGAAAGGAAAACATGCTATGTATTTTGAAAGGTAGATGGGAGAGTGTGGTGATGACACAGAACGGATGTTTGCTTATTTTTAATATTTGGAAGCAAAGTCCAAAAGGTGAATGAGCAACACTATTGTCAAAGCCAGACTGTGAAGTCTGGTCTCTGAGAGGAAAAAAGGGCACTGTGGAATGTCTCAAAGTGGCTAGGGATCTGGGGACAGGACGGAGGGTGTGTTTTGGGAATACAGAACTGATTGTACGCTGGAAGATCAGAGGAGGATGAGAAAGCTGAGAGACACTCAGTATGGGGAGAAAATCTCCAGGGGTTGGGGGAAACTGCATAAATGATATCGAAGAGAAAATGGGCCTAACTGATAGCAGAAGAGAATCATCATTTCCCTTGATTTCTTAGTGCATTATGCTGGATCAGAACAAAACAAAAACCCTAGCAATATTCTCATTTCCAATTGTGTCATAGTGAGGCGTCTAATTTTACTTCTAAAGGGGTAGCTAGGTAAAATGTTTTTTATGTTTATTTTTTCTAAACAAGTAAGTGTCTTAATTGACTTGCTTCTAAACTTCCTTCTTACTCATGTTCCCTGAATATCTCTGGAGAAATAAAATTCTCATCACATATTTCTCATTATAGAAAACTAATTAGAGTTCTAATTAGTATATAAAAGGTTTTCAAAATAATCTTCTTTATAATACAAAATAATTTACTTTTTCAATTAAATTTTGTATTTGGCAAAATATTGGATTGATTAGACTTCTGAACAACTTGGCTAATATGGCTTAGTCTTGATTTTGTTTTACCCTTGGGAGACGAAGAAAGTAACAGTGGAAAACAGAGTTTGTTCTCACTTCTGAGAATGTGGCTGTCAGTCCCTGTCCTTCCAAGTTTTGTTCTACTCTTCTCTTCCTCTTTTGGCTGAATGATTCATTGATGTGTTTATGCAGAAACAAGTATTTCTCTAACAGAAGGAAAGCAACTAAAGGAATGGCTATATAGTCATAGTGGAAGAATCTGTAAAACAAGTTCAATAAAATTTTATTTAAGATCTGGTGTGGGTTTTAAAGATAAATGCATTATTCTAAAATATTGGGTATGGAGAGAGATGATTTTAGCAAAGTCTATGAAAGGCAGAACACACCGATCTGTGTTGATTAAATGAAAGACTATTGCCTTTAGCTTAAGAAAAAGGAGACATCCTTAAATAATTTTAAGTAAGGAATTAACATAATGGGAAACAGTTTTAAAAGATAATTCCATCTGTAAAACACAGAAAGGATTAAATAGTGTCAGAGGGTGGGGCTATAAACACTCCTCAATTTCTTCTAATGACTCTCAAATAGTACCTATTATGGGCTAGTCACCAGCTATGGATGCAAACTGACATTGTGTCCCTTTCCTCTACTGATAGGTATAAAGAAACACATCATTTTAATATTTCTGGGTCTCCAGTACAAAATTCCACACTCTACTAATTGTTCTAGCTTGGCTACACTTTTTTAATAGAAAAAAATGACTATCATCTGATTTTGTTTTGTTGCTCTTTTTTATATAGTAATCATTCACATATGCTACTTGCTGTGTGCCAAGGATTCTTCTAGACCCTGAAGATGCATCAGAGAACCACAAAAGAACCTTTCCACCCCCACCCCCGACCTTCTATTCTATTAAATCTCAACTCAGTTGCCACTCTTTGAAGAACACAACCTTTCTTCCTTTTGTCGCTTCTTGGCTCATCCCTTTCAAGAGGAATCCATCATACTTCATGGCTTAATTTTATTTTGCAATTAAATGAGAGTTAGGAGTTTAGGTTGTAAATTTGTCCACAAGTTCATATTTCACTTACCTGAGCATCAAATATCTTTATCACTATGAGAAATAATTCTATTATTTATAACATCATTCTTTTGTTCTTACTTTCCAATTTTTATTAAAGTAAATTCAGATAAAATAAAGTTTAATGTACAGTTTTGAGAATTCAAGTATATCTTGTTACATAAACATAACACAATTAAGTCATAGAATAGTATCATCACCCCAAAAGTGCCCCGTAGGACTTGTTTGTTTGTTTTTATTTTTAGTAAAACTCTTAGGTCCTCCAATTCTTACCTATCCTAACCCCTGGCAAGATACCACTAATCTATTTTTTCCTAAGTTTTGGTCTTTTCCAGAATGTGATATAAATTAAATCATACAGTACAGAACCATTTGAATTTTGGTTCTTTCTCATAGAAAATGAATTTAAAACTCATCTGTATTGTTGCAAATATCAGTAGTGTGATTCTTTACATGGCTGAGTAGTATTTCACTAAATGATTCTGCTCCTGTGCTAACTGTGAGTTTCTCAGAGAACATTTGGGTGGTTTCTAGTTCCTGGTAATTACAAAAAAAAGCCTCTGTTAATATTTGCATAGATATTTTGTGTGAATATAATTTTATTTCACTTTGATAAGTATAAGTTGGTTTCATGGACCACATTGTAAGCCTTTGCATATTTTTATTAGAAACTGACAAACTGTCCTCCAAAGTAGATAGATCATTTGTGTTACCATCTGCAATATATGAGAGTTGCAATTGTTCTGCTTCCTTTCTAGTACTTGATATTACTCATGTTTTCAATCTATTCTAATGTGAATATAGTAGTATCTCAATGAGCTTTTAATTTATTTTTCTCTAATAAATCAATATATTTTCTGCTGCTTATGGATATATGAATCTCTATTTTGGTGAAGTTTCTCTTTAAATATT
This sequence comes from Urocitellus parryii, assembly GCF_045843805.1. NCBI lineage: Eukaryota > Metazoa > Chordata > Mammalia > Rodentia > Sciuridae > Urocitellus > Urocitellus parryii. The sequence goes on from NC_135543.1 coordinate 29,351,078, forward strand.
GTTAGATGATTGGATTTTGAGAATCTTTTTAAATACTCTGAATACAGATCTGTATGTGATCAGCAAAAAAAATCCCTGATTTTTTTTTAACAGTTTTTGAAGTTTTCAGCATACAGGGTTTATTACTTGTCTTGATCAATTCATAATTCCATTTTTTTAATTTTTTAGAGCTATTGTCAATGTTGCTATTTTGATTTCTTTTACTTTGGTCTCCAGTAGTCCATTGCTAATATATAGCAGTCAATTGGTTTTTGTGTGTTGATCTTGTATTCTATGACTTCTTCTTTCATTTATTAATTGTAGAAGATTGTGCTTATTTCAGCATTCTTTTGGAACTTTTGTGTAGGAAAATCATGTAATCTACGAATAGAAACAGTTTAATTCTTTCCAAGATATATGTCTTTTGTTTATTTTTCTTAGCTTGATGCATTTGCTGGTCATTTCAATGCATTGTACACAAGAATGGAAAAAACTTTGCTTTGCCTCTGAACTGACAAGAAACATTCATTCTTCATAATTTATAAAGGAAAGCCATAACATGAAAAGCTTAAAAATTCCTTTCATTAATTATCATTCATGTCCCTGGAGTGTGTAGTGCTATCCTCTTTATCATTCTGATGTTGGTGTTATGATTTCCATATTCGGTGTCCCTCAAAAGCTCCTGGTCATGCAGACATATTTGGATGTGAAATGTTTGGATTGGGAGAGCTGTGACCTAAACTGTTAGAGTCTGTAAACAAGTCTGGATGGCGCCTGGCAAAATGCCAGAGGGAGTGGTTTGAGAAGTAACGCCAGCGAGCCATTAAGTGTGGAGATTTCTTATTGGTTGACTGATGTATCTAGTTTATGCTAATCAAGATAAGCTGTGTGGAATGTATAAATACCGCTCCTGTCCTACAATAAATGGCTTCCACTCCTGCTGTATCAATCTACACAAGTTGTTTGTCACCCCCCCACCCCCACCCCCCCCACTCCCCCCCCCTAGTTTGCTGCAGCCGGACTGAGGCACTAAACAGTTCATCCTAGTTTGAATGAACTGACTGGTAGTGACTGTAGGCAGATGAGGACTAACTGGTGGAGGAGGGTCACTGGGGATGTGTCCTGGAAGGGTACATCTTCCCTGAGACACCTCCCAGCTCCCACTTCTGCTTCCCTCCAAGAACTGAACTGCTTTACTCCACTGGGGACCCTTCTCCCATTATGGGCTGCCTCACCAGAACGCAGAAAAATGGAGTCAGCCATCTATGGACTGAGACCTCTGAAACTGTGAACTCAAATAAATGTTTCCTCCTCAAAGTTGCTCTTGTCAGGTATTTTGATCACAGCCAAGAAAAACACTAATTGTGGGTAATGCATGTTTTCTCTTTCCTCTCTCTCTGTTTTCCTGAGTTTTCATAAAGGAACCATGATAACGTAAAAGTTTAACATTAGGGGGAGGCTAATAGGAAAAGTCTTGGCATGTATTGAAACTTTGCTATAAACCCAAAATTATTCAAAACTACAACAACAACAAAAATAAGACACTTAGCATGTTTATTAACTTATATAATTTTAGCACCATGGACTAGATAGAAAAAGGGCAATGATTACCAATTATTATTATTGGTAACTGCCACTCTATTAAAAGCCTGTTCTTTTCCTTTTAGTTTCACACCCAAATTCTTATTTGGTTTTTATTTATTTTTAAAAGCTTTTAATGTTATGCCTTTCCTTTATAAACTGTTTAGCACAATATAGTAATGATTTTGAGGTTAAATTTTACTTAAATTTGAATCACCTGTTACTTAAAAGTTGGGTAATGTTAGGCAGAAGACAGCCTACATAATTTTATTTCTCCATTTATACATAAAGGCTAATTGTCATTGTCATATAAGACTGTGAAAACTAAGTAAGATTTCATAGCTCATGTGTCTAGAAGGGTTTGAGAAATACTACAGATATGTGCAATACCCATAATAAGCATTAGTTTTTTTACTCTTTAACCTAACAATTGCTTACCTTTTCTTAGATACTAGTGTTCTTCATGTTTAATTTAGTTTTGATTTTATTTATAAAATAGTTACTTATTAATGTTTTATCTGAATTCTGTAAGTTGGAAACGAAGACAGTAGATTTTATCTGTAAAGCAGGAAATTACAGCTTCTGCATTTAAGACTAAAGTCTCTCAAAACTCTGAGAAGTCAAAAGCCTTATTCAAAGAACATTGCTATTACTGGAGACATGATTAGAAACACTCCTGACATTCCTCTCTGAAAATAGCTTTCAGAGACTGAGATACACAGAAACCTCATTTTATTATTTATATTCATCTGCCTTAAATGGAAAATGCTGGGGGCTCATTGACAAGAATAATTGGAATCTAATTCTTTTTAATACATCTATTGTCTGATTTTTACTTCGAACTCATAAATATCTAGTAGAATGAATTGGAAATTATTTTTTTAGCTCCCCTGGAATATTTTCAATACATTTTTCATGATTTACTCCTTGAAAGTTTAAACTATCTGAATACCATCTTTTCTTATTTTTCTTAAGACAGAATTTAAACTAATGATTCCATTTTCTTTAAATATTATGAAGCTAGTCATGGTCTCTACTTAGTGCTGGTAATTTTGGATATTATATTTGTTTTGAAATTTATTTGTTTTTATTTTCAAGTGCATCAACATAAAATTATTATTTTTTTAATGCCTGATATATATGTATGTATACACACATACAATCATATTCTATATTTGAATCCCATCTCTCTCTCTTTTCTTTTACTTAATCAATCTCACTATAATTTTAATCTATTTTGAAATTCTTTTGAAAACTATATTTTCCTCTATTTGTTGACTGTCTTTATTCATTTATTTCTTACTTTTGATAGTTTCTGTTATTTATTTATTTTTTTTACTTTTTGGGGTGATTTGTCCTGCCTTTATTTTTTAAGATCTTGAGCTTTTACTTGTTCATTTTAATCTTCACTTATGTATTTATAATATTTTCATGTGATAGAGTTCCTCTAGAAATGGCATTTGCTGCATTTTGAATCTTGATATTTGTAATCATTATTTGATTTCAATTACTTTAAAATTTAAATTATATTTTTGATCCATAAGTTATCTTATTTACATATAATATAATTTAAAATTCAATATATTTTAATATGTCATTTATATCCATTTAATATATTTAATATAATTCAGCATTTAACAGACTTACATACACAAAACATGGAAAGAAATAAATGATTGTGAGTAGTTTATAATCGTATGATAAATCAATATAGATTCTTAGATCTTTACATTAATTATTCTAAACAATGCAGAATCTTCTGAGAGATGTCCTTGCATATTTCCTTTAAAATGGACCCAAATATAGGGTGGGTGTGACAGTAAAAAAGACACTGAGCTGCTGATCATTCTCCCTTCCTGACTTTCTAACACAATGTAATTCCCAGATGTTAATTGTAATCAGCTGTCAGGAGAACCTGCTGCTTCCCCTCTTCTCTATTTCCTTTCTTGAAAATTTCTGAAAAAAATGTCACTAGTTAAGACAAGGGCAAAAGTCCAGTTGCTAGATATGAATTTTTAAAGTTATTTGTTATTACTTCTATGTTCCTCTGAGTAGAAATATCACTAATGATACATGAAGTGAGAGTTCATCATAGCTCCCAATTTACAAGGTCTTATGTAAATTAAAAAAAAAAACTGCAAGGAAAAGAAATATTTAAGAGACACATGTTTTTTTCCCTGAATATTGTTAACCAACAAAAGTATCCAAAATAGTGCTGAACATCACCCTTGCACCTCATTAAATTTAATTTCCAAAGTCAGGATTTTTCTTCTTACAGAATCCATCTCTCACATTACAACAGCTAAATGATGGAAAAATCCTTAATTAACTGTTTAAATATTTAATTACTCAACCAATACTTTTGTCTGAATAGCTTCAGGTGATTATTCTATGTATCTACATAAAAAAATCACTTGAATTTTTAATTGATTTCATTATTTAGTCTAATAGTGCATATTTAAGCACATACCATAAAATTCTCCTAAGAGTCATGAGATATTCAAGAAACAAAAAAGGAACTTCTTCCCACAAGCATATAAACTATGCATGAAATATAGGAGAAAAAAGAATAAGATACTAAATGTTGTGTATAATTTGAAAGAAGAAATACTCCACAAGAGTCATCAAGTATTCCCCGTGGCTTGGGAGGCTGAAGCAAGAAGATCTCAAGTTCAAAGCCATCCTCAGCTATGGCAAGGCACTAAGCAATTCAGTGAGACTGAGACCTCATCTTTAAATAAAAATACAAAATAGTGCTGGCATGTGGCTCAGTGGTCGAGTGCCCTTGAGTTCAATACCCAGTACAAAAAAGAAAAAAAATTATCAACTATGCTGTTAGCACTTAAATTGCATAAGCAGTCATTTAAAAAAAAGATCATTTAAATAGTGTTATGTATAAAATTACTTCTTTGTTTCTTTTTGTAGTGTTAAACTTTGCATGTGGTTAAAAAGTGCCCTACCACTGGGATTTATCTCCCCAACTCTGTATATTCCTTCATACTTATCTATGAATACAGAGCATCTGGAGAGTTCTTAAGTGCATTGTTGTGTGTATGTGTAAGGAATTGAGGGATATATAGATGGGAGAATTACAACTGTGAATAAGAAAATCTCTTTCAAATAGTACACATTTAAATGAAAGAAAAACACAGTAATCAATTGATTCTTTCATGGTGGAAAAATTGGTATAGATACAAAAGATAAGAATATTTGGTTGGCGCTTAATACTTAATCTTTTCTTTGCAGGACAGGAAAGGTTGAAACACACCAGGCAATAATCAGAGACAGTGGAAGTAATGAGAATTCTGGGAATCAGAGGATTATTGTGTGCACAGGACAAGAGAAAGAACAGCACACTTAAAAACAGCAATCAGGACACATAGTGGAAGGTAGCTGAAAAAAAATGGCCAAAAAATGAATCTACAAAATCAGGAGATATAAGAAGATACTAGAAAATGAAACAAATTGAGCACTATTCTGAAGTAAATGGTCTTCAAGTTTCATAAACAGTAATGATCAGACTCTTCTTCTTAAAAAAAAAAAATCAATCTACCAGTATAATGGGGAATGGATTGAATAGCAGAAAAACTAGAAAATTCCTAAAAGGGCTGCTTCATCAATCCAACAAAGGTAACTGAGATATGAACTAAGGTACTCTTAACTGCAGTATAGAGAAGTGCTGATTCAAAAGCTATTTAAGAAGCAAATGCAAAGATCTGCTCTCTTACTTGTGAAAAAAAGAGGAAGAAAGGTGAATTATGAAGTTTTGCTTGTCAACACCTATCATTTTCTTGACTGTATTTTTTTAACCTTTATTTTATTTATTTTTATGCAGCACTGAGGATTGAACCTAGTATCTCACATGTGCCAGGCAAACGCTCTACCACTGAGCCACAATGCCAGCCCACGTCTACCATTTTGAAAATTGTGTCAATCACTAAATTAGGGAATACTAGAGGATATTTGAGTGAATGAGATAGTGAGATTTATATATATTTAGTTGGAAATCTCTTTGCAAGAACCAAGTGAGTAGTGATTAGGGTACCGGGTACCTTATGACTACTGAACTCAGAAGAGCCTCTGGATGAGGGATGAAAATCTTTGACACATTATTTTGATAATCGGTGTTGCATTACTGAAACAAAATACCTGAGATAATCAACTTTAAAAAAGAAGGGTTTGAGAAGCTTTAATCCTCAATCAGTTGACTTCCTTGCCTTTGGGCCTGTGGTAAGGAAATACATCATGGCAAGAGCATGTGGTAGAGAAAGCTGCCTACCTCATGGAAGCCACGAAGCAGAAACAGAGTTAGAGAAAGGTGTCCCTATATCCCCTTCCAAGAATGCACTCAGTGACCTAGCTTCCTTCTACCCAGCTCTACCTCTTCAATGTCCCACCACTTCCTAATAGCCCCACATGGTGGGGACCAAGCCTTTAACACATCAGAATCATAGCAATTGCAGACATAATTGTATAAACTTCACAACTATCTAGTGAGGTAAACATTACCCCTACACTGTAAATAATAAGTTTCCAAGTTTTTACATCTGGTAAAGAGAGGCACCAAGAGAAAAATTGAACTTTGCCTTGCACCAATGTCAGCATTTTCCAAAATTATTTTGTGTAGTAAGTGCATTTAAAGAAAAAAATCTCAGACATCTATGGTTTACTTATATTTCTCTTAATTATAAGACTACACATCATAGTGAGTTACAGTGTTCTTTTACCTATACTTCATATATCAATCCAATCCAAATTTATATACAATAAACAAACAAAATCTCCCCCAAAATCAATAAAAGATACTTTAAGGATATTAATTTAATAAAATATATGATCTTAAGCTGCCACTAAATTTTTGCATATGCATTCACGGCTGGGGTCTTTCTGATTTGGCTGCTTTGACTACTTCTGCTATGAAATAACTCAATTTTTCTCTTTCTCCACTTCTGTTACTATCTTCTACTGACAATTTGCTAATTTCTCTTCCAGAGCAAGCCCAACAGCTTTGCATTTTCTCTCTTCTACTTAGAGATGACAGAAAGAGAATATTTGGTTTTCCTCTGAATGCTCTTATAAACACAAATCAAAAGCACATCACCCCGTCATATGATATGAGCTAATGCACAGATAATGCAGAATGTCTGTATTTTGTGAATATACCTTATCATCAAAATAGACAAGACCTTAAAATTTTATCTTAGAAATTCCATAATCCCTTGAGAATGAGGGGAAAATTGTTGCCCTCTGCTTGTGGGTCTTCGCTTAAAAGTTTTGTGAGGACATTCTCCTTAATTACATGTGATTTTAGGTATTCTCTTTGTAATTGTTGTCTAAATGAGGACTAACGTCCTTTTAAAAGATTTTTGTTATCTATACCTGATTTGTTTATGTCTGTAGGTTGTTGTCTAAGGTAAGGATAGACTCTCCAGAGAGTAATTTGACTAAAAAAACCAAAAACATAAAAAACAGAAAACTGTGAGAAAATGGAAGTTAAGTTTTGAGTGTGAAAGAAAGAAATTCCAGGGCTTCTGAGAGGGATTCTAAAATGAAAATGATTCAATCACAACATGGAAGCTCCAGAAAGAAATTTAACCTGTTTCCCCATAATGTCCTGTGGCGGTTCCTATGCAGCCCAATAAAGAGGGCATCCATGGATTCTGCACTGACTGACCTGAGAAGGAGCCAGAGAACATAACCACAGTGCCTGGGCAACTCCTGTGAACAAGAGCCGCAGTTCACCACAGGCCCTTTAATATTAGCAGTTTTAAGTTAGAGATTCTCTGCTAATGGAATCTCCTAGGGAGCTTTTGAAAACTCCCACCATCCCAACATCCAGTCAGTACCTAATATCCATTAACCCAGAGTCACTAAAGGTAAGGACCAGGCTTTATACTGTTTATCTCTCCCCAGATGATTCCAATATTCCATCCAAGTAGATAATTGGTTTACAGAGAACACTATAAAGAGTTTAATCAAGCTGTTCCATTTGTTTCCTTGGACTAACATGAAGTGTGTGTATGGGATTATTCCAAAAAAATACCATTTTTACAGATTTTATTTAAATTAGAGACACTTATTTTTATTTTTAGGCTTTAAATAGCCCATATGAAATTAAAAATTTGGGAGCAATTATCCAATGAATTTCTTCAGTATAAACAGAAAAGTCCAGGAATGTATAGGAAAGAAGCGATATCCTTTAGCACAATTTCTATTTCAAAAACTGCTAAATAGTCATTTGAGTAATAATGAGAAATAAGTTGGACAAACAGGTAAGATGTGATATTAAAGTGATGTGATATTAAAATGATCTTCTATGTGATATTAAAGTGATGCTGCAGCTCTAAAACATACTTTACCTATTCTGAAGTATCCACATTGGGCTAGAACATGCTTTAGGGTTTGCCAACTTCCTAACACAGGATCCAGACATTAGTAGTAGTTTATGTCAAGTGTCTTTTGTTCCTTAGAATAAATATGAGGAAGAGTGGCAGAGTATAGTCACATCAACTGCTCAAAGTAGATATTTAATAAATGTATGCCAAGTAGATATCAGCATAGTATAATGATGCAGCCACAATAGTGGCTATAAATAGCAGCTCAATTCACAATAGCTAAACTATGGAACCAAACTAGGTGTTTTTACACAGATGAATGGATATAGAAAATGTGGTACATATACACAATGAAATATTCCTCAGCCATTAAGAAGAATGAAATTATGGCATTTGTGGGTAAATGGATGGAATTGGAGACTATCATGTTAAGTGAAACAAGCCAATATTCAAACAAAAAAAGGCTAATGTTCTCTCTGATATGTGAATGCTGACTCACAATAGTGTGGGATTGAGGTAAGGAGTGAAGGTTCACCAAAATTGGACAGGGGGCAGTTAGGGGAAGTGAGGGGGATGGGAATGGGAAAGACATTAGAATAACTTTCTTGTGTTCATACATGAATACGGGACCAGTGTAAATCCACATAATGTACAACCAAAAATATTGGAAGTTATAATCCATGTCTGTATGATATTTCAAAATACATTCTACTGTTACATATAAATAAAAAGAACAAATATAACTAAAAAGAACAAATAAAAATATTTTTAAAAATTGTGTAAACAATTTAAAATAAATTATAGAATTTTGGAAATAAATAGGAAAAAATTACACAGATATGGAAGAGAACCCCAAAATTTCAATGTCCCTTATTTCTTATTGGTTTTCAGGAGTTATTTATCATTCAAGAAAGAAGAATGATATGAAAGTCTGGAAGTGCAAACAAACCTACATAAACGAAAACATTTGTAGATTAAACAGGCAAAGTGAGAGTTATGTGAAAAGGGTAGAGATCAAAGTTCTTGGCCCAGAAATATCTCTTTACAGTCATAGACATCAGCCAACTTTATATCCACAGAAACATGCAGTAGCCGTACAGCATCTCAATTTCAATAGAATTCTCAAATTTCCTTCCAATCTTGACTCATCCCTTTTCTCCTTTATCTAACAAAATAGTATTACCCACTAAGGTGTTCAAGAAAGGATCTTTTATTTATTTATTTATTTTATTTATTTTTTTATTTGTTTTTATTGTTGGTCGTTCAAAACATTACATAGTTCTTAATACATCATATTTCACAATTTGATTCAAGTGGGTTATGAACTCCCAATTATACCCCGTATACAGATTGCTGAATCACATCAGTTACCCTTCCATTGATTGACAAATTGCCTTTCTAGTGTCTGATGTATTCTGCTGTCTGTCCTATTCTCTACTATCCCCCCTCCCCTCCCCTCCCCTCCCCTCCCCTTTTCTCTCTCTACCCCTTCTACTGTAAATCATTTCTTGACTTTTTTTTCCCTCAAACTCTGCCTTGAATCATTAGCAAGTCAACTCTGTTCTACCTTCAACCTATTTAAAAAATCTCAACACTTTTCACACTTCTCATTGGTAATTGTTATTATACTAATATTATCTCTCTCTCTCTCTCTCTCTCTCTCTCTCTCTCTCTCTCTCTCTCTCTCTCGACTTTGAGAAAAAAAACCAACATATTCTCCTTGGTTTTCCTTTATTCTGCCTCATTTCAAAGTACATTGTTCAAATAGTGGCCAACTTTTTAAAAATATTGGATGCCTCTACTCCTTGTTTAAAAATTTCAAGTGGCTTTCTCTGTCACATAGAATAAAAAACACATCTTTATCTATATTTTTCTGCCACACTGTTTTATTCTCTTCACCTGGACATTCCAAGTTTGCTTGCATCTTGTACTTGCTGTGCCTGCCTCCTACTTGGAATCCACATTCTCACATGGAGACCCTCTTCTCATCACTCAAGCCTCCGCTCAAATCAACCAGACTGTCCTCAGTAAATTCAGCTCAGCATTGCCCTTGACCTTTGATATCATAGCTCTGTCACTCTGTATGCCTTCCTCCCTATTTTCTTCCCAAGACATCATACACATTTAAAGATTTTTAAAATAAAACTTGTACACTATAATATTCCCAGTCCATATAGAACAATGCCTAGTATGAAAATATATTTTTTTTCTCAAACTATTGTGAATTTTTAGTGAAAATAAACATACTTCTGGTATTGTTATAATTATAAAATGATAGAATATTATGTTCTAGAATAAGTAAATTCTTGGGTAAGTTGGGAAAGGGATATTCATTGTAGATGAATCAGTTAAAGTTCTGAGAGACAAACTAGTAAGTGAAAAAGTCAGATTCATGAATTCACTAGAATTCATAATTGAGTGTAACTCCAATATTATGTTTTTTTGTTTGGAATTTGTCTTATTTTTATTATTGGTCAGTATGAATGTAGGTAGATCAAAGAATTTTAATCAGCTGTAAATCACTTATGTATTTGTTTTGGTCCAAGGTATGTGTGGAAAATACAACAACTTAAATACATAAATACTGCTTTCTAGGAGACTAATGTCTAGATGGGATGCTGTATTTTTTTTTTCGTTTTTCCTTTATTTAAGACAATTAAAAAATAATCCCAAGTGTCTAATTGATATACAAAAATAAAGGTACAAATTTTGGAAATGGAGATAAGACCAGGGCAAAGAACAGATAGTCAGGGTAGGCAATAAATGATCAAAAATGATTGGGTCTGGAAGATGGGTACTAAATCAAAGAAAAGAAAATGAAATGTTAACACTTTCAGAGCACTTCCCACTCTCAAGGTTATGGGCACCTGGCAGCTCCAGGGGTTTGCTCCTACCAACACAAGGAGTTGATAATGAGCACCACCTGGGCAGTTCTTTTCCTGACTTTTGGCAAGATGGGCAGAAACCTGAGATCTATAAGAAAACAAAACACACTCCCTCCAGAGGCATCAGCTCTGGATACCTGGGTCCTATCTGTAGGAGTCTTCTATCTCTGTCTCTTTCTCTTTTCTGTTTCTTAAATAAAATTTGCTTTCTTCACTTGCATTTTGTGTTTAATCTTCAACACCTGGGAAATGAGGACCCAAACTCCATTCCCAAGACTGGTATCAGAGAGCATTGAAATTGGTAGATGCATCACTTTGGGAAATGGCATAAAAATAAATGAATAAATAAATGGGAAATCTCAGAGGAACAAAACCCAACAAAGGATGTTCCACAGAACTGATATAGTTGATTCCATTTGTTTTTAGATGGAGCTGAGAAACAAAATAAAATAATAATAATATTAATAATCTTGACAGAGCCATCTCTTTTTGCTGGAAAATTCCAGAGGTGACTGGAATAAGATGAATGGGTGGGAAGGTAGGCTAAGCAGAAGCAAAGAGGGTATCTCACCTTAGTGGTTTTCAGGGAAGATTCTGAATGAATTGGACTTCAGAAAACACAAGGAGAAAGGATTTAAAGAAGGACAGAGAGGTAAACCAGGTAGCAGCAAAACAATAAGGAACTCTGAACTCATGCTTTACTTACACGTCACAATCAAGAGGAAACATGAGAAAGAAGCCTGTACTTATGTAAGGCAAGCTGAGTTTCTCCACTGATACACACACAAGCAATTGGTGGGGTGAAATGACCTCATGGCAGCTCCACATGCTGGAGATAAGACAGAGTGGGCTGTAATCACAGAAATAAGCACAAAGGTGAGACATGGAATATCACAGGATTAATAGAAAGAAACATTGAAAAGGAACTAGAGAAGAGAAAAAGAATAGGGAGATTAAAATGAAAACACAGAAGTTGACATTCTGAAACAGTGTGAGAACCATGGTTTTACGTCCATTGTTGTAAAAAGTTAGCCTGTGTGTGCTGAATCCTTGGAGGAACCTGGAAACATCAGTTAAAATTTAGACAATTCTATAGATGACTGCCTTATTTTCCACATCCAGTAATGAAGTACAAAAGCCTTCAAAGCTTGGAAATAAATGTCTGTTCACTTCCTCAGGAATCACTTCAATTGGCAAATAACTGTAACGCATCATTACCATTTAATGTCTCGGGCAGTTCCAATGCTACCTGGAAGATAATAAAAAGGTGTCCGTATTATTCATATCTCTTAATTGCTCCTATTAGCATTTCCTTTGTTATCCTGTGGGCAAAATTGTAACACTTGGGTAGGCATACAGTGGATAAAGGAGACATAACAGTCCAGACTGAAATACTCTCCTAAGTACCCATTACTTTGGATAGCTATGAGCAACAATATAACTTTGTAATAAAACCTATTTACTGGTAAAAATTAAAATTGCTTTTAACAGCTTTATAGCATGCAAACAATTAAAATAATTATACCAAGTTGCAGCTGCTGTTCTGGTAAGTCTGGCTAAGAAATAAAGCAAAAGGGAAAGAAAAACAAAAGAAAGCATAAATCCCAAGAGCAATTGCAAGAACCCTATGAAAGCAGAGAATCTAGAGATGAGGACAGATCCTTTTTCCTCCAAAGCTACCCCCTACTTACATAGTTATAGGAATGTTCTCTAAAATTGCATGCATTAGGAATAAAAAAATTAGAATGTATCACATCATACTATTTGTAAGCCTTCATTAAAAAAAAATGTTGTAACAAAAGCCTATTTATAGAATTTCTTAACAGTTTCTTTACCTGTATGTACATACTTTTTCAACAAGCTAGACATTTCTATGATGAGAAAAGTTATTTTTAAAAAACCCAGAAAATCAGATAACTCACTATCCTTATACTTTTTATTTAACTATATACTTTTATATAATTTCAGGTAAACAATTATATATTTTAATACTTTAGTAAGAAATCACAAATGACTTTTATGAGCCCAGGATTGTGTGACATTCCAAGAGTAAAAAGAAACCATGATATACATGCAGACATCAAGCAAGTAAAACTATGTGAGTTCCAGGTCAGACCACCTTCCACATTCTCAGGATTTTTATTGAAACACAATGTTAAATAACTTGAGACTTTGGGAAGAGAAGACTGACATAAAATAAAACATGATCCCCACACTAATATTGGGTTGTTGGTCCTATAATCCACTACTATGGTTTGGATATGTGATGTTCCACAAAACTAATGCATAAAACAATGCAAGAATTTTTCAGAGGTAATTAGTTTGTGAGAGTTGTAACCTAATCAGTGAATTACTCCACTATGTATTAACTGGGTGGTGACTGAAGGCAGGTAGAGTGTGGCAGGAGGAGGTATGTTCCGCATGCTGTCGGAATATGTATTTTGTCCCTAGTGAATAAAGCTCTCTGTTTTCTTATTGCTATATTCTGAGCTGCTTTCCTCCACCAGACCCTTCTGCCATGCCTCACCTCAGGTTCAATGCTATGGATGCCATCATCTGTGAGCTGAGAACTCTGAAACCATTAGTTTCAAACAAACTTTCTCTCCTCTGTGTTGTCTTTGACATGGCTTTTGGTCACAGCAATAAAACTAACTAAAACAGAAATTGGTACTGTGAAGTTGGGTCATTGTTGTGACTAAACAGAAGACATTGGAACTGGTTTGTAGTGACAAGAAATTTTGAAGTTTAGAGATGCAATATAAAAAAAGCTTTAGAATACTGTAAATGGGACTGGATAATTCTAGTAGGAGCTCAAAACAACAGAATGCCAACAGGAATGTGGACAGTGAAAACTGGGCTCATGAGGTTTCAGAATATGAGGACTCCACTGGAAATTGGACTAGAGGAAATCCATGTTACACAATAGCAAAGAAACTCTTTACACTTTCCCCATATCTTGAGATTTTCTGTTTGTCTGAATTTAATGATGATGGACAGCATTCAGGTAGTGGCATGGATATTAGTATCAGCTTTTAACCAAGTTTACTGTGATAATCAGGGGCAGAAAGCAGAGCATAAAGAGTTGAATAACTTTCAGTTTGTCTAGAAAAGTGTCAGTAAGCAAGATGTGGTTGTTAAAGACATTATAGCCACTAGGAGATGCTAAATACTTTAACTGGAGGCAATAGGAAAAATAACTCGAGGGGATCTCAGGAATTGGCAATACCACATCCACCTCAGGCTCAAAGGTTTAAATGTAAAATGTTCCTTTCAGAAGAAAGCCCAGCAGGGCATCTTGCTTGCACAGAGTGCCTGGGAAGTTGTTCCACCAAGAATAGGTCCCCATGCCTATAGAAGCTGCTACAACCATGGTCTCAGGAGGTTTGGTTATTGCTTGAGATTTCAGCAGACATTGGAGTCAACCCCTTTGGAGAGATGCTAGTTCTGAAGGATTGCAGGATGTTGGCATGTGGGGAGTGGGGGAGGGGGCTTTATGGAGGCTTCCACTAAGATTTTAAAAGATGACCTGGTAAGTCACGAAAGTGTGGCAGGGTTGGGATCTCTGCAGGTTATTCCTAAGTGAGTAATGGATGAAAAACTGAAAAGGAAGTGAAAGCTGCAGTGGCAACCCCTGAAATTAAGAAATGCCAGTAACTTGAGATGCCTGCTAAGGAAGGCTGCAGGAATCCAGCAGAAAAAGCTGAAAGACAAAAAGCCATGTAGGCTACAACCAGCAAGGCCATAGGGATGGAGCTAAACAGCCCATCAGAGAAACCATCAGGAGGCCCTTGAGCAATGCTGGAACTGTTAAGACTACAGAGACTCTTGGAAGTGGACTAAATGTATTTTAAATTGTGAGATGGAAATGAGCTCTCAGGGCCCAGGGGCACAATGTACTGTTGGGTGTGTGGGAGACTCTCTGCTGAAGTTAAATTTCTGTCTCAAGAGAACATTCAAAAATGCCAAAAGATAGTCCTTTGAAAGAACAATAATGATAAACTTCTAGACATAGTGACCAGGAAATGAAGACTATCACAAGAGATTACACAGATATTCCAAAAAAAAAAAAAATAAAGAAGTATTGTGAAGTGTTGGCGAGGGAAGAAATACACTCCTACATGATTTGTGGGACTGTTGCCATGTTCTGTAAGGCTTTTCCCCAACACACCCTTCCGCCATTATGTTCAGCCTCACTTCAGACCTAGAGCCATGAAGTCTGTCATCTATGAACAGAGACTTCTGAAACCAAGAGCTCCAAATAAACTTTCCTCCTCTATGTTATTCTTATCATATATTTTGGGGACTAAGAATCTAACTAAAATATCCACAATCGTTTATTTATTCATCACACATATTCCAATTATCTGATATATTCCCACAATCTGTTACTCATGTAAAATTGAAAAGTGAATAAAAGACTGGGGTTGTGGTTCAGTGGTAGAGTATCCACCTGCTGGGTTCAATCCTCAGCACCACATAAAAATAAATAAAATAAAAGTATTGTGTTCAACTACAATATATATATATATATATATATATATATATATATATATATATATATATATATTAAGTGACTAAAGCTTGATTCTGAGATGCTGACAGTACAAAGCAGATAAGACTGAGACATAAAGAGGTTAGTTTCTTTGCATTCTCCCAAGTTAAGGCAAGTTAATTTTTGTTGCAGCTGCTCAGTACAGATATAGCCTTTCAGGAATTGGCTTTATATGGGGAAGTCTTCTCTTAGCCTCTCAATGAGGCAAACCTGACTTTTTCTCTTCACCCATCAGTACTAGGGTGTAATCAAAAAAAGTTCAGGTTCACTGAATCCAAAATCATCATGGTAGAAGTCAGATGTTTCATACTTTTATCTTTCTACTTCCCTATCCTTAATTTTTGGTTCATAGAAGTATTTTATTTATATTTTAATCTAGTACATTGAAAATTTTTAAAATATAATTTTAAAACATTGTTACAAAGGAGAAACCCCATGAGTATAGAAGGGAGACCAACAGAATAGAGGAACTGGATAGAGAGACGGGAAAGGGGAGGTACTGGGCAAGGAAATTCTTCAAATTAAATTATCTGCATGTAAGAATATTTCATAGTAAATCCTTCTATTATGTAAAATCACAATATACCTGTAAAAAACATTTTTACATTTTCCAACATAATTTATACATTCATCTGCATACCAAATCCATCATTTAGTTTAAAATGAAAGCTCTCACTCAGTGCTCTTTGTCACTACAATGAGTTTAACTGTGTTTGATTACTTGTTTTAGCTGTATAAAATTATCCTTTTGTATTTTTTTCTGTATCTATGAATTTGCAGGTGAACATCATATGATGCTATTTTGATTTTTTTACTGCTAAAATCCTAGTGCCTAGAATAATACATTGCATATAGGAGCACAATAAATTTTTTTTCAGTGGAATAATAATGAATTTCATTTAGAGTGATCAGATAAGTGGGCAACCCAGTTTCCTTCTTTAAACATAAAATCTTACTTTCTCTCAAGTGAGAGTTGGTTCCATGGTTACTCCACTGACCTGAGAAAGCACTAGTTTTCCATCTTATCAAAACTGTAAATTATAAAATGTATATTTGAAATCAAATGGACCAAAAGTACCTGGTTTTCCAGTCCAGGCAAAAGTAGTGCTCTTTTGATCCACCATGACTTATTAGCTTCCTAAGTGGAAAAACCCTAATAATATAGCAGCTCTCTCTCTCTCTCTTTTTTTTATTGGTTGTTCAAAACATTACAAAGCTCTTGACATATCATCTTTCATACATTAGATTCAAGTGGGTTAGGAACTCCCATTTTTACCCCAAATACAGATTGCAGAATCACATTGGTTACACATCCACATTTTTACATAATGCCCTATTAGTGACTGTTGTATTCTGCTACCTTTCCTATCCTCTACTATCCCCCCTCCCCTCCCCTCCCACCTTCAAATAGGACCAAGGCAGTGTTTGGGTATTTATTGTTCCCTTTACTGAAACCGACTTAATAGCATCTCAGATTCACCCTAGTCTTTCATGTTCCTTTGGAATATTATTACCTGCCTGAAGTGATGACATCATTTCTACTCAGATTCTTCTATCAGCCTTAAATTTGACTTTATTATTGTCATTTTTGGTTAATTGCTTTTTGGATATTTTCCAAATCCATCCTTCCAAAATGCTCTTTCTACAAATTTTATTCAGAGCTCTGGCTACTTAGTTTTGTTTCATTTTCGGAGAAAACAAGTTCTTATTGTGAAACCAAGTTACTTATTATTTCATGTAAGAAGTAAAGAAGTATCAATCATTCTCCCCATAAGAGGAGCTGCAAATGTGTGTGTGTGCATGCATTCCTATGTGTGTAGCATGTGCGTAATCATATACAAATGCTCAATATTTTAAAACAGATTCTGAATACGCTACTCATTCCTCACCAAATCTCAATTTATTCATTTATTTATTTCTTCAGTAAGTCAGTATTTATTTATCTTTTTCCCTAGAGCCAGCCAGACTTAATTAATGTCTACTTTATGGCCTTACAATTTTAAGTAAGCAGCCAGATTTGCTTGCTTTAAAGAAAGCCATTTACTTCAAAAATTTGTCTTTAAAAAAAGAACTGTGTTCCTATCCAAATGATTTAATGTCTTTTTGAAAAAAAAGAAAAATGTAACTCCTAAATTAAAACTGTCATTTCCTATCTTTAATTTATCACACAGAACTTTCCTTCCAAGTGCCATTCATTGTTACTTGTAAAATGCAGTTCTGCGGGTTTTCATATTATAATCTTTATTCTGTATTAAACCTACCTCCTTTAAAAGATTGTTCTAAGATGGAGCTGAATCCAATGTTTTATTGATGAGTCCCAGGAGAAAGGCTCTTTCAAAATCCACCCAGATTGGAGGGAGCTATTGGCTATGTACCTGTGGCATTATCTTAAAGAGCATCGCTAATCTTTACATAGCAAAAGAAGCCACTTCTTTCATTGTTATGCATTAGAACTGGGGTTTGGAACCCTCCAAACCTAAAGGCGATGCCTCAGGCATTTACACTGCTGGTCATTAATATAAAAGTGAAGAGGGCGCTACTAGCTGCTACTATCATCCACTCCAATGAATTTACTTTTCTTCTGAACAGGAAAAAGAAAAACAGCATATTAATGCCCTTGCTTCTCTTATTTTCTTTTTCTTTTCCCTTGCTGATAATTAGAGTGCTTAGAAAACAAAATAGCCATAGAGTCTTATCATGCACATGGAAGGTATTAAAATGATTGCATTTTTCTTTCTTTTCCTTGAAAAAAGCAGGCAAATTATTATTCAATTATTTTATATTTTTGAGAAAATCACAAAAAAGACTATTGCTAGGTTTCTTTTCCAACATTTTCACAATATTACTTTTCAAAGAGAATGTTTACAGGATAGATCTTTTGGAATTACAGGAATATTAGTTTCACCAGGAAACTTTTATAAGCTGAGGACTAAAACAATGTATAATTTATGAATTAAGGAGCTAACAGATATAATGTATAAAAGAATATTTGTATAGTTTTTCATATTTTCAGGGAAATGGGAAAAAATTTTGCCAATCAACTATTTAAGCTCATTTCTCTAGTTGCTGACACAAAAATAAGAGGACTAGTTTTCTCATTTTAGTAAAAGAGATAATGCAACTATGAGTAGCAACATTTATTTTTACTTTTCAGAAAAGAGAGCATGTGCTAGTTTAAGCAATTATGTTTGTCATTACTCTCTCTGGAAAATATCTCCTCATGTACAATTGATTCATTTTGACATGTAGTTGGACATCCCCTTTGGAATGATTTAGTTTACTCTTATTATACTTTTCTGAAGTATTAGATAATTTTCTAACTACTCTGATAACATATACCCCTTCATTCAGGTTTATTGTCCACTCTGTTTGTCAGCATTAAAAAAAAAAAAAGTTCTGTTAATTATTTGTTCTAAAAACATACCTCTGATACATAAAAAACAAAGATTATCTACTGAGCGTGAGAGGGATGGCTTCTAAACCTCACCCCAATCTATTACCAGATCATTAATGCAGATGGATATCTTTTCCACATCACACTTATTATCATTCTGTAAGCCTGCCAGATCCTTAATGTTTCAGCACTTTTTTAGATATTATTCATTCTTCGAGAACCACCCTTTCACCTTTATCCACCAATCAAGCACCTATTCAACATTAGAAACTTTGTATATTTCTTCCTTCTTGGTGAAGCCCATTCTTCGCATTCTGGGAAGAACAAATCTTTAGCTCTGTAACTCCACAAGTGCTCCTTCAAGCTTCTATTAAAACACTTAGTTTTGTATTCCAGTATTTTTTGTTCATCTTTCCAAATACATTGTGAGCTTTATGGTAAAGAGAACTATGATCTCATTTCCAATTCTTAGCCACTGAGACTAATGCTATTATATTAATTAATATCCAACATGTATATAATTTTTAAAAAATTACATCTTGTCTCTTTGGTTAAAAAAAATTTCTACTTTTCCAGCTTATGTTGATTACCACATCCTCAAAGCTCTATATTACACTTTTACTAAAACAATTTGAAAATAATTGCATGTGAGTAAATCCTGCCTCAAAATCCAAAATTTTAAATATAGCTGAAAAATTAAGAAAGGCAGCTCGATAAGCTAGACCAACAGATGTATAGTGAGAAAGGAAGGACTAGATGGAGAGAGAGAGGGAGAAACAGGAGGGAAGGGTGGAAGACATCACAGGTGAGGGTCTGAATTTTTGAGTGGCACAACAAAAAATGTGCAATATGTTCCAATCATAGACAAAAGAATTCTAACCAAAATTTCTACAAACAAACAAACAAACAAACAACAACAACAACAAAAAAAAAACAGCTCAAGAAACTAAAGCACAGACCAGACTCAAAAGCAATTGGGTTTAAGCAGTTAGAACCTGGTCAATGACTTTCATATATTTTTGTTGTTGGTGGTGGTTGATTGTTTTGCTTTTCTTTCCTTCCTCCTTCCCTCCCTTTCTTTTTCTTTCCTCCTGCACAACTCAGAGTCAAGTAGAGAGAAAAACATACTCCTCTAACCAGTGATGTAAGATGCCCAGAGGCTAGTTAGACCAGTCTAGTGATCCTCTCCACTTTCCCATTCCAACCCTCTCTATTCAGTGCACATCAGCAGCCTTCCCTTTTCCTACCAGAAAGCTTTCCCACTCTTTTCCTGCCTGTAAGTCTCTGCCAAATGCAAACAGTGGTGATTGACTGGCTTGCAACAGAAAGCTCTAAATAAATAGCCTCTGTTTGTTCTCCTTTGTGCAATCTGCTTGTTTCCAGGGTCTCTCTGTGACTCTGGATCTGTCAGAGACAATCTGAAGAAAGAGCAGTATAAATGAAAAATAAAAATGAAATCACTTCTATTTTTAACCCATACGCTACCAAATAGAAAAGAGCAGGAAGTCTCAACATATTTTTTAGTTCTCACCATTCATTACTATTATTCTCATGGTTCTGCCATTCTTCATAAGATGGCATATGTGATCCTGAAACTTTCTTCCTCACTTTCTCCCCAGTTAAAAGGCTGTTTCAAACCAGGATGTGCTTTCCTTCTAACCCAACTCCTGAACACCAGCTCATCTTGCTTGCTTCTCTCTTAATTGCTCCCACTCTGGTGAAATCTCAGAAAACCCCTTTCTGTTATCAGGATACCCTTGTGTGATAGGTATTCTTGCTTTTTTTTCTCATCCTTTATTCATATTTTGTGTCAAAAGAGTGGCAGAAAAACTGAGGACATCTGTATAAGATGGATGAATTGCATCAATGTCAATATTCTGTTTTTAATATTGCATTATAGTTTTGTAAAATGTTGCCACTGAGGGAAACTGGGCAAGTTGAACAAGATTGCTCTACATGTTAATTCACAATTATCTCAACAAAAATTTTAAGTACAAAAATACGACATTGGAAATTGAGGTGTACAATACAATCAGTAGAGGCTGATGTAGAGATTAAATGAAAGGCAAAGATAGAATTCTATTCAACACTTGGAAAAAAGCAGGTGGTTATGAGTATTCAAATATTTTTAAATTTTTGTAGTCATGTATGTAAACATAATTAGAAATTTTAAATGATGACCTATAACTAGGAACAAATCTTTATCTTAAAAGTAACTAGAAGTATTTGAGTATATAATCCTGAAAATAATCTACTGAAGATAGGACCTTGCACTTAGAAACTTGAACTTGTATACCAATTCATCCATCATGTCTTACTAATATTTCCTTTATAATATTCCTACTA
Organism: Urocitellus parryii; assembly: GCF_045843805.1. NCBI lineage: Eukaryota > Metazoa > Chordata > Mammalia > Rodentia > Sciuridae > Urocitellus > Urocitellus parryii. The sequence continues at coordinate 29,372,150 of NC_135543.1, forward strand.
TGTGACTATCTAGACTATGACTAAACACACAGTGGGTAAAGAAATGCTCTTATATGGATGATTCATGGCTTAAAAAAATCCCTTCTTTAGACTGGACTTGCTTATTTCCCTCTGACATGTCATCCACTAATGTAATTGTGCACATTTGGAGATATACCAAGCAAATCAAAGGCCTTTTTGTGTGATTCCTTTCATACATTATATTTTAGCTACCATTTCCCCAATGAGTCATTTCTTCCATAAGTTCAGTATCCTCATTTCTTCAAAATATCTTTATGTGACAAGTTCTACAATGGTAGGTACACAATTCTGCTTAACAATAAGGAAACAATTATTACTCTTTAAGGGCCGATGAAGAAATACATTACTTCAGGTGTCATCATCCTGATGTAAGTAGAGTACTCTGAACTCTTTTTTTTTTTTAATATTATAGATTAGTATTTGCGATGACCTTATTAGCCACATAACATCATAGATGTCCATTCAGCTGTACAGGGCAAACTTCCTAATTTCTTTGCCACCTATCTTTCTTTCCCATAATATCTGTGATCATGTCATGTTTCATTAGATGGAGTTTGTTGCATTCAGGTGCTTGATCTCCTTCCAATACGAAGCCATCCAAAAATTCTATGTTAAATATTTGAACGCTATCCAAATCTGAGCCTTAATCGTCACAACTTTAAATACCTAGAGAAAATTGGTGAAACTTTGCTAACAGCTCTTAAGAAAAGTAGAAGGCCCTTCATCGGATTTCTTTGAGAACCAAGCTCATCTTGCCACTAACTCAGTTCCCTTTAGGGACAGAATTCTGTAATCCTGAACATGTGGTTTCTATTTTTTGGGGCCAAGGCAGAGAACTCAGTACTTTTTCTCAACCCATTAATTTCCTGATGTGTGTGTGTGTGTGTGTGTGTGTGTGTGTGTATGAAAAATCAAAAACAACTTATTTAAGGGAACAGTGGTATGTAACTAAACAGATTTTTAAATAATTGGATTGTTAGCTAATAAGAGGTAAATATGTTACAATATCCTTGATTACGTTAAGAATGCTAAATTAAAAAGTTAGACACTAATTGTTCTTTTTCCAGGGATTTCTTTATGTTTGTTGTAAGATACATGCTTTTAAAATACTCTGGGTAACCAGGATATGGCTAAAATAGCTTTTTCTTAGAACTCCTTAGTTTACTTAGGAAAATAAAAAAACATCGACACAAAGTCATCATTTCTGTGCTAGATACATTTATGTGGTATTAGAGAAGAACAGATGTTGGGTTAATTTATTCACAGATCTGGGATTGGAATGACAACCAGAAAAAATTTTTGAGAAATCATAACTTTGTCCTCAATGCTTTTAGTATGACAAGTTGATTACCAGGAGATGAGAATCTCCTGATAAAAGAGAAAAAAAAGATTTGGTCAAAGTCATAAAGTCAAGTTTAAGGATCTTTAAGAAATAATTGGAGTAAAAATTAAAGAGAACATTGAAGGACACAAAATAAGAATAAAATCTAATTAAAAAGAACTTACATGAAAAATTCTCTAGTTTAGTGGACAGATTTTATAGCAATAGGGCATATGAATTTCCAGAAAAAACTACCAAAACCAGGAAACAGACAAGACTAAAAAATCAGTGTAGAAAGTGGAGGAAAAGTCAGAGAAAACTGGTAGATAAATGAAAGAAAATAGCAATGTGTTAAGCAGTGTTATTGGTTAAACTTATTTGACTAGTTGCTAATACCTGACCACTGGTTCAGGGAGATAACGAAGGTTCTCATTCCCAAATATATTTCTCAGGTTTCTCCTCTGTACCATCTAAGGAAAACAATCCTAGTATAGTAAGAATGTCCTTTCCTTATTGCATCAGTCACAATGATCACCTTTTGTTCTAGATTTTATTAGGGATCTGAAAACTTCTCAAATATTTATAAAGGTTGATTTAAAGCTGGACAATGCATAATTCATGGAATGTGTCCTCTATCTATCTATCTATCTATCTATCTATTTATTTTGTTCTTTCTAGTTATACATGACCATAGAGTTATTTTGACATACTTATACAAACGTGTAATATGTTTTACTCTAATGAGGATTCCAGTCTTGTGGTTGTACATGACATGGAGATTCACTAAGGTGTATTCATATGTGAACATAGGAAAATTGTGTCAGATTCATTCCACTGTGTTTTTCCTATATCTATCCCCCCTCTATTCCCTTCATTTCCCTTTGTCTAATCCTTGGAAATTCTATTTTTCCCCTCCCCTGTCTTCCCTTTTGAAAAATTTTCATGAGCCAGATGTGTTGGTACATGCCTTTAGTAATTCCAGTGACTTGGGAGGCCAAGGCAGAAGGATCACAAGTTTGGACAACTTAGAGATTCTGTCTCAAAATAAAAATTATAAAGGACTGGGGACAGAGCTTTGTGTTAAAATATGTATGTTCAATCCCCAGTACCACAAAAATTTAAACACAATAAAACAAAGATTGTCGTGATGGACACATCTTGTTTCTTCTAGCAGATTTCTAATCGGTTTGCCATTTTTCACTTTGACCAAATTTCAATTAATGATTTTACAAACCAGAAGTCCACAAGTTGCATCACATATTTCACTGAATCCATCTATGTGAGGAGACTTGAAAAAAATAGTTTTTGCTTTTGAAACTCTTTATCCATTTTAGGTTTCAGTTGCCTCTCTCTAAACTTTCTCCTACCACTTGCAGTTCAAAAATCTTTTTCCTTACAGAAAATGCAAAAGACAGCTTAGAGTGAAGATTTTCTTTTCTATTGATTTGTTAACAATTATCCCTCATCTCTCAGAGTTCTTACCATTTAATTCTGCTCATGGCTGCATAATCTGCTCAGTTTTCTTGATATTTTATTTCTGCGAAATATTATCTTTGATTGTGATATATGTTCAGTTTTGCCCAATATTTGCATTTTTAAGTTTATGCTTGTTAAAGCCCTCTCAGAAGTATGGTTTTGCTTTCTTCCTGTAATATATACATACACATACATTATCACAATTACAATTTGTAATTTGACTCTTGTAGAATGATTTCTGTAAACTTTCTGTTCCAAAACAGAATTTAAATATTCTCTCCATTCTAACGTGTCTTTTAGAAGTCATTGTGTTCTCTGGTCCCATTTTTTTTCTCACTGGTACAAAGGAAAATTATAATAGATTGAATAGTGATCAAAAATGATATGTTCATATCCTAGTTCCCAAACTCTGTAATGTGATTTGTTTGGAAGAAGAGGACTTTACAGAAGCAATTAATCAAAAAACATTTCAAGTGGAATGCAATAGGCTTTGAGTTCAATAATACATCAATAGAGGAGAAGACAAAAATAAATAAATAAAAAAGACTCACCGAGGAAAAGGGCATGTGAAAAGAGCAGAGAACATAGTCATGAAGATCTAGGCAAAAGTACAGGCAGCGCCACCAGAAGCTGGAGGAATCAAGAAAGGACTCTATCCTGCAGTCCTCAGAGGGAGCCCAGGCCTGCTCATATGTTGAGTTTAGATTTCTGGAAATCTAAACTCCAAACTCCAGATACATGAGAGAGTACATTTCCATTGTTTTAGGGTACCATATTTGTGAAATCTATTCTAGCTTCTCTAAGATTTTTTTTTTTTTTAGTAATTTGTCACAGTAGGCTTAAGAAATTGAAGACGGATAAAATCACATTTTGAGGAGTTAAAAAAAAAGAAAAAGAAAACCCTCTTAACAATGTTGGTAGAGAATCTAGTACATAGTATGTTTTTGAACACTGACTTAATTCCTTCTTACTGAATTCCTTCTTAGTTTTTTTGTGCAATATAATTAAGATTGAACAAAGCCTAAATATTTCATCTTTTTGGAATGTATCTTTATGTTTCTATAAGGTTGACTTCAGTGTTAAAATAGTGCAGTCTTTCTTCAACTTTCTTATTATGGTTATATTGCCAAACCAATAATTGTACTTAGAAGAAGATAAAATTGCAGTAGAAGTTTCCTTTATAAAACTTCTACCTACAGCTATGTTTAACCCTCACTGATACTGAATTACCAAGCTCCCATCTCCTCTTTGTGACCTCCTGGCCTCTCTGCTCTGTAGCTGGCCTGGAAAAGGATGCATGTCAAGGTTTCTTGGACTTACTCATTACAAAACCAAAAGGTCACCTAGATAGGGAGAGCCTTGTGTTTATAGTCTTATAGGGAAGAGAAAATCAAATCAATATTATAGAAGTGTAGAACGTGTTTTTTCTTCTTGAAGTAAAATCCAGTTTATTTTCCATCAAGGTGAGAGGCTGACCCAAGAATTTTTTTATAATCATCTTCTAATTTCCTAGTGCAGTAAAGGAAGCTTTAAAAAAAAAAATCTTGTCACTTAGGAGAAACCAATTGTACTCTAACAGCTTTTAGGAGGTACTCATTTAAATTTGAGATTTCCTACCTTAAAATTTGCATTTAACTTTTGTAGTATTAAGATGACTTTACCGTAATAAAATAACAGCCCAATAGTACAGTAATTGTTTCTTAACTGCGATAACGTGAAAGTCTCTGAATCAGGTGAAATAAATGTTGAGCCATAAAAGCAATAACCCATTCTCGTTCCTCAGTTTATTACAATGTAAAAATTATTATCATTATACTTACTAACCTGAACAAATAAATATTCATTGAATGATCACACTTCCCTTTTATTAGAATTTTCACAATAATAATGACATTTAAACTTCCCTTTTATATTATGTTCATATTAAACATCTCAGATGGAAATGAGACGAACAATACGAGCACAGTAGTGAGGGATAAAACTCTCTAAGAAGACATGAGTTCCTGGAGGAGGACTTGCTTCTTTTCTGAGATGTCTGAATTATCTTTCTCTTTTCTTTTTGTTTATTTTGCTTCCATCCCCATCTCTCTTTCTCGTTACTCTGTATCTCTTTATCTCTCTCTCTCCATCCTCCTTCCTTCCTTCCTTCCTTCCTTTCATTCTTCCTTCTTTCTGTCATATCTTCATTTTTTCCTTGTTTATTTTCATCCTTCAGTCCTCCCCCCCCCCAGTCATCAGATATTTTTTGAGGACTCCACATGACAAACTCTGAAAGCTATGGTTACCATAGTGAGCATAACAAATCACAGATTTCATGACATTTGCATGGTAAGTGACATTTTTATAAACCCAGACTTGCGTGTATAACCGCCAAGTGAAAGTTATCACCTGACGTTCCATCCACAATTGTATCAAATACCTTTTTTTCCCTCCTATAAAGTTGAAGTCAGTCCAAATCTGAGCCCTACTAGAGTCCCTTTGATCCTTCATACTTCAAACCTAGCCACTAAAACAAGTTAACTTTCTCTCATTTCTTGAATGTTATCTACTTACTTCTGATTACTTCTCTGTTTTAATTTGGTTACTCTCTGAATTCTTCTTTATCTTGTCATTGAATGAACTGTCTTTAATCTAAACATGCATCATTCTGAATGCCAAATGAAATTATGAATGCCTCTACAATGAAACTTGGAAAATATTCTGGGGAGGAATAAAAAAGATTCTAAATAAATGTAGGTATGCATCATATTCAAAACTGGAATATTAAATGTTATAAAAATGTCAGTTTTACCATAATTAATCGATAAATTTTAAGAGTTGCATTTAAAAGTTAAGCATTTTTTTGAAATTTTCTAAGTTAATTCTAAAATTATTTGTGAAATATAAGAGGTAAAAATACATTCTGCAACTTTGAGAAAAATCTGAAGGCAATACAGCACTGCGCACAAATCTCTTGTGAAGATATATTAAATGAGACCATGTGGTAAAGGTAGACCTAATGACCAATAAAAGTGTAGAGTTTAGATTCAACCAATGTAGATGTGCCCACCTTATTTATGACACAGTTGTCACCGAAGAGCAAGGAGAAGAATGTCCTCTTTAATAGACAGCATTGGGCCAACTGGCTGTATTTCTTTCATTCATCCCAGTGTTAGTATGAATAAATTTGAAATCCTGATATTTTGAAGAAAGAAATAAGAAATTTAAGACTGAAAGACTTACTAATAATTGTACTTTCTTTCATCCATGTGTAGTTAAGAAACGGTAGTTATCATTACCATAAATAACAAAATAGGGAATGAGTTGAGTGTTTCAGGGTAGGAGTTCATTGGTTTGAATTTGGATATTACAATAAACTCATTAGCATTAAGTCAGATTTCTGCTCATTGTTGCCACAAAAATTGTATCAAGAAACCAAAGCAAAATGAAATAGTAAATAGATGAATTAAAAAAAAAATCTAGTAATTTTATAGAATATATTTATATTTCTATATTCTTCAGTATGCATTTGCCTAAAGTGCAAATTAGAATTGTGCAGCAAAAAGTTGTATGCAGAATGATTTAGAAGATGGAATCTTCAAGGCAAAAATATTTATTCCCTTTTGTATTAGTTGATTTCACATTGCTGAAAGAAAACACTTGAGGCTGGCCAATGTTATAGAGAAAAGAGGTTTGTTTTGCTCACAGCTTTGAAGATATAGTAATCATACAGCAAAAGTTCCTGCTCAGGTCACGTGAGGATCTCATGGAAGATGACATCACAATGATGGGGATGTACATGACAGGGAGAGATCACATGGCAAGACAGGAAGCAAGGGAGTCAGGAGAGGTCAGACACATTCACTTATCCCAATTTGATAAAAGAAAGAATTCAGTGGAATCCCATAAGAACTACCCTAATGATGAACCCAGCCTAATTCCATCTTAAGATTGGGAGCCATCTCTCACAAAATCATGAAAAGTTAATTTCTGTTTACTCTAAGTTACTGCGATTCCTAAACTTGTTTGGAATTCCTGTTCGTGCCTTGAACACACTCATGCCTGGCTTTCCCTGACCAGATAACAACCCTCTCTGAAACCTCTGCAGTACCTCATAAATTCTGATGTTGGGATCGGAATTTACTCCCTACCTTGAAATACCATGCCATGCAGATCATTAACCTACTATCTGCCTTTGTATTATGCTTGTCCAAATCCTGTTATCTGGAAGTTCTCAAGACACCCCCCCTTTGTAACTTTTTGTGCTATAAAACCAAGTTCCTGGAGAGCTGGACTACTGATCTCTAGCCCAGGATTTTGGGAAAGACAGTCCTGGATAGCTCCTGTGTACACAAATACAAGCTTGCTTTAATTTGATTCTAAATTGGAGTCAACTCCTAATCCATTCTAAGGGCAGTGCCCCCATGAAGTACCCACATTCCACTCACCTCACCTCTTAAAGGCTCCATCATTATAAATGGACACAAGCATTTATACGTTGGGATTGTCATTATAGCAGTGTTTGCAATCACGAAAATAAATCACACATATGTTCAATTCTCAAACACATGTATTTGAGAATTGTACCCTTGTTAGGAAAATCACATTCAAACCATAACATCTTTCAAACCTTCCTTTGTTTGGTTCTCTATTTTCTATGCTTGACTCTTTATGATATCTTGTCACTTAGTTTTTGTTCTTAGACTAGGAAAGCACATATTGCACAATGTATCAGAGACTTTTACAAATCAGAAAAAAGGAAAAAAAATTAAAGTCTGTGTGAGATTCTGAAGAAAAGGAACAACATACACCCTAGAGGAGGCACTTGACATTCCTTTTCTGCCTAAGGGTAAAACCTGATGAGGACAGTCATTCTTCTGAGTTTTCTGTGTCTCTAGGAGTTGTCCCGAGAACAAAGAATACTATTTATCCCTGTGATGATACTTCAAAGCCTCTGAAGTTCACAGGAATCATGTGCTGCTACCAACAGTATAATTCTGTGACAGAAAGATGACAACCAGCAACAATTCTTTTGGCATCTAGCATCAAACTTCTGTTAACTCAAACTTAATGTATAATTTGCTTTCCCAGTAATATGAAACAATACAGAAATTTTTAGTAGAAACACTATTTTAAATAAATAAGATGTTGGAGTTTATCTCTTTTATACTCAACCAAACATGGTTTAGCAAGCCTGCAGTATTCTGATTTCTTTTTATTAAAATTCACCATAAATACATTATGTGACTCCACTCTCCTAGAGTTGCATCACTACAGGGAAAAAACATGGTGATAGACATCATGGCTCATATTTTAAGTTCTTTAGAAGATTCCAAATCCAGAAGACAGGCTTTGCCTGAAAGAGTGTTGAATTTCTTATTCTTCTTAATGTCAACCTTATGCATTCATCAACATAATCCTGTTAAAATTTTGTACAGAAGAAAAGTTTCCTTATTTATGAACATGAAAGGACCCAAGAACTGTCAGAAATAGTAAGGTTATCATGTCATTTTTGTAAAGCCTTATTTTTTTTTATATTTGGAAAGCCCATGATATAGGAATGAAAGGGTTTGGAGCTAAGTGCCCTAGACATAATTATTATTCTAGTGACCTTAGACTAATGATGAATCAATCTAAATTAATTTGCATCATCTCTATCTTATAATTATACACACTTTAGTATCCAGAATGAATAATTAATTTTCACAATTCAGCAAGAAAAAAAATCAAAAGTTGTAAAACAAAAAAGGAAAAAAGGAAAAGAGTTGGCAATTAGCAGAACAGAAAATATGAATGCCTAATAATCATTTGGAAAGTGGTTTATTCTCAGTAGTAAACAAAATGTAAAATAAAATGACAATTAAATCATGATTCATAATGTAAGATTAAAAACAAAATCAGACAAAAATCAAGTCTAGACATAAATTAGAAGGTACTGACACTCCCACACTGAGAGCTGTCGCTGTTACTCCAGAGAGCCACATGGCAACAGCTATTGATGATGGACATGGAAATGCTCTCAATGGGCAGTGGGCTGGTAATTCGTTTGGTTCTAGGTAGACACTCTGATGGTATTCTTTCAAAGATGCACAAATAGATCTACATTGAAACAGTCCTTGTAGCAGTGTTTTCAGTAGCAAAAGATAAATTGGGCATATGTCCATCAGTAAAATATTCTATATCAGGTAACATGAAAGAAATAGATTTGTTTAAAATAAAGTAACCATTAGATAAAGCAAGTTCCATAAGGTAAAGCATGATGTTATTGTTGTAAAACCATAAAACAAAAAAACAGTATACTACTAATGGATATATATTTATATAATAAAACTAAAATAAAAACTCTATGGGCTGAAATCAAACCAAAATCATATTTGTTCTATTATAAAGGCAGAAAAGATAAGACTGATCAGAGGACCTTAACTATATTTCTAATGTGTTATTTTTCCTCCAAATTTAATGAATGGGATCACTACTGAAAAGGTATTGTGGTATTTTTTATTAGGAAGATCAAAATTCATGAGGCTATTTAAGACCTTCTTTAAATTTTTAAAAATTCACAAAAGCACACAGAATAGTCCTGCTTCCTTCATGCAGACTAAAAAATCATCAAGTCCAGGTCAATTTATTACATCCATAATGCCACCTGCATCCTTCTGCATTGTATTTGTATTATTTTTTTAAAAAACTGAGGTATCCTTTTACATTACATATTATTTCATATAAAATATGAAACAGTTTTAAGATATGAATATCCATTTGGAGAGGTGAATATATGAATATTTGTTATATTAGTCTCTGGATATTTCTGCATCTAGCTTTTAAAAAAACAAAAAAAATGATTAATAGCATGGAGGAGAAGAAAAAGAAATAAAATGGAAATAAATGAAATAATAAACCTCAGGATTATAGAATTCTCTGTATAGAAAATAGCAAAAGCAGAATTCCAAAAGTTTTAATTTTCCTATGTACACATACGAATACTTCACAGTGAATTCCACCATCATGTACATCCATAAGAGTGGGGTCCTAATTAGAATAAGATATACTCCATGTTTGCATAATTATATTAAAATGGATGTATAACTAAAAATAATCAATTAAAAAAGGAAAAGAATTCTAAAAGTGTTCATTAGTGTGTGTATATATATGTACAATATGCACACATATAAAGGTACATATATACACATATACATGTACATACATATAGACACCTACATATATGCACATAGATGTATTTTTTTTAACAGAGGAAAAAAAATTTGAGTATGTACTGCATCAGAATAGTTTATCTTCAGCAAGATTATCTACAATGTGCTGGACCCATCTGTGCACTTTAGGTAAAGCAAAGCACTTTTCTCCTGCAAAGTAAGAGTCAATGTGAGGTTTTCAATGTTGCATTTAAGCATTAGTATTGTAAAGAAAATTCTCAGCAGCATTTTTAAGTTTACCCAAGGACTCCGTAAATAGCCTCTGGCCTCAATAATCTCAAGAGGATGAGCTTTCACAAGTATTTTAGCTAAAAGAAATGAAAAAGAAGCATTCATTTGAAGAGCTCTTAAGGCATGTGTCAACACCTACTTTTTACTGGAAAAAAAAAAATCTTGCAAGCATCATACAAATTAGAAATTTTAACTTATCCATATACTAGGGGGGATTGGTCAATGAACAAAGAAATAAATTAAAAAATGAGGAAAGGAAATTATTATCTTCCTTTATTTTACAGAATTCGCACACCATTTGAATGTAGGTGTCCAGGACAATTAATTTCATTCAGGTGAGATAGAAGATAATGATGCATCAGGAGGAAGGATAGATATGTGGCACCATTTTCTCTTAAATTGTGAAATATAATCTACATGTCAAAGATTAATTTGAGATCCCTCCTCTGAATATATCAATTAAATTTAAGGTAGGAAAAGGTTACATGTCAAGCACTACTCACTTGGATTAAATGTCATAATTTACTTAACATGTTCTTAATAGGTAATTCTTTCAAAAGGAAAAATAGATTATAAAGACAAATCACAGGTATCTTTGATTATAATCATGGCCACAACAAATGTTCAATAATTTCAATATGTGCAAAATAGAGAAGCTTAATTTCTATTGACTTTAAATTCATTATAAATAATTTATTATTATTATTATCATCACCATCGTTATTATTGTCATTTGTAATTATACTTTGGATACTCAGAAAACTAGAAATGTGAATGTATTGACTCAGAAAACTAGAAAGATAAATAGGTACACAGGAAGGTATTTTACTGATTACTTCTAATTTTAAATATAGAGCCAGCTCTATCTATCAGATTTTAGAAGTTTGCCTCTTTACTCCTCCCTTTTGCATTCAAATGACTACCTCTGGTATAACTGCATCTTTGTCATTAAGAGCACAAAATGCATCTGTTACTTATTGGCTGTTTGCATTTAGACATAAGATTTCTGTAAATTTCAGTTTCCTTACCTACAAGTTAAGGATAAAAGTGGAACCAGTTTGTAGGCTTCTCATGAGAATTAATCATGATATAGCCTTTGCAAAGTTCTTTTCATTATGCTTCACAATATTACATATTCACTAAGCAATAATTATTATCATAATTATTTTAATATGGCTAGTGTGTATTATTCTCTACTTATATGCTTTTCTTAGGTTAAAAATGTTGTTTATAGGATTACTAATATTATTGCAAATACTTGCTTAAAGACATTTTCTTCTTGGGTAAAAATCTTCATTAAATAAATATATAGAGAGTAGCCCTGGCTTGGGTGTGAGAAACCCTGTATTTAGTGTTATAAAATAAGTGTTCACAAATTTATCTCTGCCAGGTGTGCTGGTATACTCCTGTAATCCCAGCAACATGGGAGGCTCAGGCAGGAGGATTGCAAGTTCAAAGCCAACCTCAGCAATTTAGCGAAGCCCTAAGCAATTTAGTGAAACCCTGCCTCAAAATAAAATATAAAAAGGGTTGGGAATGTTGCTCAGTGGTTAAGTGCCTCTGGGTTTGATTCCTGATAGCAAAATTAATTAATTAATTAATCTCAGTGTGTGTGTGTGTGGGGGGGATCAGAAATATACATAGGTAGACATAGATATAGACAAATATTTTTTAAATCAGTTACAAAAAAATAACATATGGTAAATCTTCAACAAATGTTAACCATCATTATTAATATTTATTTATTTATTTATTTATATTGGAGATGAACACTGAGCCACATTCCCAGTCGTATTTTGTATTTTATTTAGAGACAGGGTCTCACTGAGTTGCTTTTGCTGAGGCTGGCTTTGAACTCACCATCTTCCTGCCTCAGCCTCCTGAGCCATTGGAATTACAGGTGTGCACCACCATGCCTGGCATTATTAATATTATTAACACCAGTAGGAACTGAGACAAAATAAGTTAGGACTATATCCAGTATACATTGCCAGGTATTGCACCAGTTTTTTACATATGTGACATACTCAGATAAAGATATTTAGTTCTCACATAACAGATTGGAGGGAGAAAGACTCCCAAACCCATTTTTTTTTTCTATCCAAATCTGCCCTTCATGGGTATGTGTTTATTAGACTGAATGAGAAAGAAGCACTCCTAGTATAAAAAATAGCCCAGCTAATGCCATAAAGGTGAAAATGAATATGAACTGTCATTTTCCTGGCATTTTTGTCATCTCTTGTCATCCTGGAAGCTTCCTCCACACAGCAAGACTCTTCACACCAAGGCAACACTGGAGGGCACACTTACTGAAGAAGGAATGAGAGAAATTCACTTTTACAGAGCACCTACAAGGTTTGGAGTCTTCTCCGTAGTCTTTTGTGGACTTAACACAATTCTGCCAGTGATACAAGTTTATGAAATAGAATAATGCATATATTTTCTACCATTTCTAACATTTTGGTGAATGTAGTTAGTCTTTCCAGATGCATATCTAGATAAAAGCATAAATAGTCATAGTCATTTCTGAGTTTAGAAGTGAATATTATAATTATAAATTGTAATATATATAAATTATAATACTATATTTTAAAGATGAGAAAATGAGTCCCAGGGAAAATAATACTATGCAAATGATTTTCAGAACTAAGGATAGGTCTAGATCTTAAATATAGTGTGGTTCGCTCCTAAAGTCACATTTTTCCACTTCATTTTGGGAGATTAACCAGTGTCAAGAAACTGCTGTTTCAAGGAATTTCCTGAGGGTTCAGCTACTAAGACACCCTAGTGTACTCTAGCTAGGTTTCCTGGCAGGTGAAAAGATGCCTTTGAAATTTTTAGGAGCTGCAATCTAGTTCCATGGTTTATCATGCACAGGATAAATACAGGGGAAAAAAAGAGAGAAAAACAGAAGCCAAAATTATAATCTCATAGTTCATTAAAATTCTCTTCCCTTTTAGGAAATGATTGTTTGGGAAGAATCAAAAATATGTTTGACAGAGACAGAATCCAGAATAGCCAGGAATGGTCCCTTCTGGACCAAGCTAACAGAACCTTCACTCAGTACTGCCATATCACCCCTGGCACTTTGATTTTAATATTTCATGTCTCCTCATGCTGCCTTGTCTGTATCCTTCACAATGTTTGTCTCATATCCATGTTATGCATGCAGTGGCTGAAATATCTAAAATGTAAGATTCAAAATCAAATTGTGACAAAGTAAAGGCTCATTTATTGGGTGAGTGCTTAACTGTAAAAAAGTTAAGTATTTAATTGTAAGATAATGATTTGGGACATTATTTTATTTTAGACAATGAGTTTTCTATAGTTCTCTGCCACAGACATTTCCATTTTGACAAATATTTATAGATGAGAATGCTTTGGTGAGAGAAGTTTCAGCACACTGTTGCTGAAAAAGAAAAAAAAGGAATAGAGGTTTTAAAGAGGGTAAGAGCAATTTAATGTTACCAGTGCCATCCCTCCCACATGGAGGCACAGATTAGTTTTAAAATGTTGCCCTCATTCTAGAATTTTCTGATGGTGGAAAGTAAGAATATACTTACCTGAATGGCCCCTTCTATCTTGCCCACCACAATACTTAGGGAATTGATATGGGTAAGTGATTCAGAGGGTCTAGAAGCAGGAGGAGAGGCTGTGGACCCTACTCATCACCCTGTGGACTCCATCAGTAAATCTTTGCATGTGCTGCTTGGATTACCTCATTTTTGAACCTCCCCAATTGGGCCATAGAACTCTGGGTATTCCATGCACTTTCTTTTCCCCTCTCCAAGGCTATGCACTCCTGTGAACACTGAAAGCAGTATCTTATGCAGACTGCCTGCTCAACAATGCAGATTTGAGGAAACAACCACAAAACTTGAGCATTTCAGGGCACTACTTTAAGGAAAGCAAAGAGGAAGTTCTCAAGATCTGTCTTAGTTTTGTATAATATAGGGAAGTTATACAATTTAGGAATCTCTGCCCACTCCCTTGTCCCCCACAAGAAGGAATAAGAGCTGTGAAATTGATGTACACATAGTAAAATTATGAGAGATAGTCAGAATGGCTAACTGAGCTCATTGATTCAAATGTTTCCCCACAAGGCAATCAGGGAAGACTGGAGAAAATGACTGAATTTTTCTTCAAATGCAAAGACAGTAACTTAAGACTTTAAGGAACATGAATCATCAAGAAAATATGACACCACAAAAGAAATTCAACAATATTCCAGTAACTGATACCAGAGAAATGTTTTGCCCAACAAGACTTCAAAATAAGTATTTTAAGAATGCACACTAAACTACTACAAGAGAACACAGAAAGAAAACAAAATCAAGAAAAACAATGTAAATCGATATTAGGTAAATGCGAAAAGAAACTAAGTGATAAAAGCTTGACACAGAAAGGCAACTCCCGCGTGATTTTACTCTGAAATCACTAGAGTTGAACTCATAGTAGAAGAGTGGCTGTCTAGGGGCCAAAATGGCAAGATGTTCATCAATGGTATAAACTTTCAGTTAAAAGATGAATAAATTATTGATATCTAATGTACAGCATGATGACTATAATTAATAATGTACTGGAAATTTCAAATTTACTCTACATAGATCTTGTGTTCTCAGCACACACACAAAAGCAATTATGTGAATTTATGAATGTGTTAATGGATTTGTGCTAATCATTTCATTATGTGTAGCAAACAATCACATTGTATACATTAAAATACACACGTGTGTATATAAACATAGTTAGAGAAATAATATACACACATATATATTATTTCTTTATGTTCTTTAACCGTGTTCCTCAATCCCAATCTCAATTGCTCCTTCCCCCACCATAATGTATGCATCACACCTGTAGACCTATTGACAAAGGAAATTCTAAATTCCGGTTCAAGATAGCACCCTGATTCCTATTCATATCATTCCCAATAACCCTAGTTGTATACTGGAAAATAGTGGACTCAATTACCAAATTTATTTTTGATATGAGTATATTTATAATAGCCTCTCATAATCTCATGTATCTCTTCAGTTTTAAGGGATTCAATGAAAATTTCCATCAAATCTCATTCTCTCTATAAAGCAAAGACTCAAGTCAAATAATCTGCTCTTGGAGTTCAGCCAAATAAATAGTGACTGTGGACACTTTGTGATACACACAGTTGAACTGCTTATTTGAACACTAAGTTTTGCTGTTTGGTGTGTGTTTGACATCTGGATTAAGATTGTATGGTTTTAAAAGTGGAAGACTTGAGTTAACCTTCAACTTCCATACAAATGAACTAAGTAGCCTTGGAAAAGCTATTTATGCTCTTACATTAGGGGATTTGACGTTGTTGTTATTGTTTGTCATTAATATTTTAATATAAAACTGGGTAATATTATTAATACTTGCCAGTAAGTAATGTGAATAATATATCTGACAGTACCTTGCAATACTTTATCCAGATGTAACTAAACTTTTATAATTGTAATGTCCACAGGAACTTCTCATATTTATGTACTTTCTAATGTACCTAAAGCAATGTTATTTATGGATCATGTAATCAATAAGTATTTTTTGAATAACTACAACTTTGGCTCCCAATGTTCTTTGAAAGTGGTATAGTATGCTTATGCTTATGTATGCCCCAGTCCTATTGCAAATTTCATCTATAAACTAAAGATTGAGCAATGAATGAAAACAGAATCAATAATTGCAAGTTGAGTTGACACACACAGTGACATGAATTATTGATATCACATTTTCATTTTCCTTAGTTTTCTTTCCTTGGATTGTGCCTTGGCTACAAGTTTTCTTATTAGGCTAATAAAGATGTAATGAAATATTAGCAATGAATCATTCTGATTATATTATGGTAATAAGTAATTATTTTATCAAATTGAATGGTTATAATAATAGCATAAGCAGGATTTATATGCAAAATTTTATACTTTCAGCTGTTAACTATTTACTGATGAAAGAGTAGGTACATAAATAATTAATCTATCACCACCAAAAGACAGATACTGACTTGACTAATGTGCATGAACAAGTTAACTAGCAATCTAAAATAATACAACTTACCAATATGTTTTAGAAAAAGCTCCATTTTTAATATAATAGTCAATATTTGGGTGAAATTATGAATTGGATGAAATTTACTATTTTGATGGAATTACTTATTTGAAAAGAAAAAATTGATGTGTATGGCAAAATACATTACATTCATTTAGCCTTCCTCTTTTCAGCTTTACCATACCAATTCTAATGCATTTATAAAGAAGGAACAAATGGAAAGATGTAAATTGAAAAAAAAAACATATTCTTTCCCTCCTTTCTATGGAAAAAAACAATGTATTGGTCACTTTTTTTCATCATTAAAACACAATGCCTGAAACAGATACTAATGAAGTAACAAAAGGAATATTTTGGTTTGCACCTCCAGAGTTTCCAGTCCAAAATTGGGTATCCCATGGACTTGAGCTTGAGGGAGGGATGCTCATCATAGCATGAGCATGTGTCACCTCTGGAGCTGGAAAGCAGATGGAGAGAGGGAAAGCCTGGATTCCCACAATCTCTTTGGAGTACATTTCACCAGTGACCTAATGACCTCCCATAAGACCTCACCTCTTCAATGTCTAGAGCATCTCAGTGCAACCACCTTGGAAACCAGGCTTTTACATATAAACCTTTGGGAGATACTTACCAAATTACAGTGTTAAGACTTTGCAAAATGAAATCATGCTGGAAATATTGAAGTAGAGGCAGCATTTTTACTCGGAGTCCTACAGGGCCAAATCTTAGGCATGGGGACTCACATCATATGCCATTTGTTAGATGATAATAATTCTCCATGTTTATATGAAAAGTTGCTTTAATTAATATCCCATTTATTTGCTTTGTTTTCTATATCAGAACTGAATTAGACTAAGCATTTGTTAAAGGTATCTCATCTGCTAAAAAATAAAACAAAAGCTTTTCATAGCAGCATGACAGAGTAACTGATATCTGCTCATCTTTCCACAGAATACAACAGTAAAAATGCAGAAAATGTGCAAGAGGTCTGTTTCCTGAAGCACAGGACTGTCAACCTTGAGAAAAGGGGAAAACACAAGTTGAGCCCCATTATCAATCTAGCTTTCTCTCTGGAGGCAGAAATATCCATTTATTAAAGCCCTCAGCCAAAGAGGGCCAAGAAACAATGAATCACCAGTAGCAAGAAGTATAATTAGCACCCAGGTCTTTCTTTTCTTATTTAAAGAAAACAGGACTCTTTGGAGAAAAAGGTTGATTCTAGTTCTGAGGCAGTAAATATGGATGAGCCTGGGATCGTCTTGTAACTTCAGAAAGAAAGGAAACCTTCATCACACTCAGAGGGGCAAGATGGCAGGTGGTCTGTTGGCTTAACCTGGGGAACCAAGTATCTGAATAAATAATGACAGCAACAAATAGAATAATAAAAATCTGTGAAACAATGTTTGACATAAATGCATGAATTAATAAATAAATAAATGAAAAGAAAAAGCTCCTTTTGATAAAGAATGAATGTTAGAAAATCACCAAGATATTTTGAAACCAGTAGATCGTTTGATTTAAAAGAACTTTGTTAATAGTTTCTCAAAATATCCCCAAAGTAGTAATTATTTTGAAAGGTGAAATATTAGCCTTATGGAGCAGATGAGGGGGACACGAAATGATTCCAAGTTAATATTACCAAGATTGGGTCTAGCTAACATCATGTGTCTTACTGATGAACTTGAAGATTATCTGTTGTTTTTGAGAAAGTATGTAGTGGAGTGACTATGAAGGCTGAGGGTCTTTAAACTGACTAAGAAGCAAGGGGAAACTGAGGATGTGTGCTCTTTTTCTCACTTGACAGGTAAAGACACAAGAAATCCTAGAGGTCAACTAGGTTATTCAAGTTCACCAACTAGTGAGTCTTTAATAGGAAACAGTTCTAAGACCTGTGCATTTTTTATATAATTTTAAGCAAATAAAATGTGAAATTAAAAGACGAGAAGCAGGTTGTGGTGGTGCATGCCTATAATCCCAGGGGATTTGGAGGCTGAGGCAGGAGGATCTCATGTTCAAAGCCAGTTTTACCAACTTAGTGAGGCACTTAGCAACTCAGTGAGACCCTGTCTCTAAATAAAATATATTTTAAAAAGGAAAGGGTGGGGTTGTAGCTCAGTGGTTAAGCACCCCTTGATTCAATCCCTAGTACCAAAAAAAAAAAAAAAAAAAAAAAGGTGTGAGAGAGAGGAGAACAAAACGGTCTCCTTCCTAAGTTTTCAGCTTCCCTCAATTACCTTTGCCAACTTACAACTGTATTTTATCAAAGTAGAATGAATGGCTGTGCTGCTCAGTTTATTGCTTTCCAAGGAAGCCCTGCTCCAAAATGTTGATAGCACATAAATCCATTCTTGGTGAATATTCCAACACACTCCACACTTTCATGTGAAGCATAAGTATTTTTCAGATTTTTGTCTGTTTTTTTAACAAGCTGTCAAAAACACATGAAAAATTAAGCAGCCAATATTTCCAATATAAAACATAATGCCATTAGACAATTAGCCTATGAGGGAAGAGCTTTCATTGGAAATGCCTCACCACTCAAAAGTACTTAAGAAATTACCCTTCAGGGCTTCCAAATTCCTGTTACAGCTTCATTGCCATTTGGAGATAGTTATAAATAATTACCTCAAATACAAAATTCTTCGTAGTTAATGTCAGTTTCTTTACTTAAAAATTTTAAAAGGTTATGAAAGTTTTCAGTTTCTCAGAAGTTTTAGAGGAATAATTTATAAAACATAACTACAACCAAAACATGGTGTCAGGATGGAGATCTGTGAAACTGAACACCACCTCAAAGCACTGAAAATTCTCAAACAACATTCATGCACACAGGAACAGAGAACCTCACCTAGCAGTACAGTCATGGTCAAGATTATAAATTCACACACATGGGCCAGCACAATATTTGACAGTTGTGCCTGGGCTGCGTTTGGAATCAGAATGAGAAAAGGTATTTTGGAAAAGGCAAGAGAGTTGGCCAGAAGTATCAAAATAGATAATAAAATATTGAGACCAAAGATGATACTGGTGTTCCCAGTCCCATTCCTCCATGTTGAAGATTGAAAACCTGAGAAATCCTGAAGCTAGAGCAAACAGTTTTATTTAAAGGATAGAACAGAGAGACAGAGGTAGAGAGAGGCAGAGAGAGACAGAGAAACAGAGACTCCTTCGCAGAGGATTGTGTCCAAGTTTTTGCCCAAGGGAGTGGGGGTGTTCTGCCCTTTTTCTCCTTCTTTCATGCCCCCCTTATCTTGGCAAAAGACGGGAAGGAAATCTTCTAGGGGTGCCTCTTCATATCTGCCTAGAAAGGGAGGAAGGGAGCCACCCAGGAGGTACTTCATCAACAACTCTTTATTGGAAGGAATAATTCTCTGGAGGCAG
Organism: Urocitellus parryii; assembly: GCF_045843805.1. Lineage (NCBI taxonomy): Eukaryota > Metazoa > Chordata > Mammalia > Rodentia > Sciuridae > Urocitellus > Urocitellus parryii. The sequence goes on from NC_135543.1 coordinate 29,391,833, forward strand.
GTAACCTGGCAACAGGTTGGAGGAGGAGGAAGTTCTCTGGAGTTATTAGCATTTTATTTCCTCTCAAAATAGCCCCCCATCTTCCTGACCCAATCATTCATGACCTACACTGTCCTTTTGCCTCTCATCCTCATTATGGAGGAATTCTGAAATGTAGGCACAGACCAGCACAATATTTGACAGTTGTGTATAATATTCTATAGGCTTTTTTTTTAGCCCAATTCTTAAGATAGGGTATATGGAAAAACATTTTATTTGAAAAAACCCACTTAGGTTGGCACCCTATTCTTGGTATCCCAGGGAACCTGCTGTGCATCTGCAGCAGAATTGGACGAGTCGAGTCTGTTAGTGATTGCAAGAAGGGATCCCTCCCTCCCTCCTTACTTCCCACCCCTATTTCCCAATACTCACCCCCTACCTTTTTAAAGAAAAATTATTCTAATTTGTTATATATGACAGCAGAATGCATTACAATTCATGTTACACATATAGAGCACAATTTTTCATATCTCTGGTTATATTCACACCATTCCTGTCTTCATACACATCCTTAGGTAATGATGTCCACCTCATTCCACCATCTTTTTTTTACCCCTTTTCCTCCTCCCTTCCTCTCCCTCCCCTTTGCCCTATCTAGAGTTCCTCTAATCTTCCTATGCTCCCACTCCCAATTCCACTATGAATCAGTCTCCTTATATCAGAGAAAACATTTGGCATTTGTTTTTTGGGGATTGGCTAACTTCACTTAGCATTATATTCTCCAACTCCATCCATTTACCTGAAAATGCTATTAGAGAAATGCAAATCAAAGCTACTCTAAGATTTCATCTCACTCCAGTCGGAATGGCAGCTGTTAAGAATACAAACCCCCTGCCGTTTTCACTGCTTGCTTGACTGCTATGCTTCTGGGAGTCTCAGGCTGCCTATCCTTACCAAACACCATCCTTATAGGAACCTAAAATTCTCTTGACAGTCTAGGAGAAATACGACGAAGTTTCTCTGAAATATGAAATGCAAACTTCATATTTACCCATATTAATGAAAGAAAACACTCAAAGAACATCTACAAATTACATTTGATGAAGTGTTTGCAGTTCCAATCCATTTACATTAAAGGCACATATTTTCATTGACTTAATTAGAGATTTAACAAGGGGGAAAACAACAATAGAAGAAAAGTATAACCTGTTTAAAGTCAGGTCAGGAGAACTCTTTGTATAAGGAAATGCTAAGTCAAGTAGAACTTTAAAAAAGGGATTCCTTTCACATCTAAAAGTTCAGTTGCATACATTTAAGTCCTTTAGTCCTTCCAGTAACTCTGAGGGAAGTATCCAAGGTCAAAGGATTCATGAGTTTCAATGATGAGGTCAAATCTGTGTAGTGTGGTTCAGGAGTCCTCACTCATAACCACAGTATATGCCAACTTCAGGACCAGCACTAGGAAATCAAGGGTACCTACAGCAAAGTTTTTAATTCTAGGGAATTGTCTCTCTGGGAAGACAAGATTTAATGGTGGAATAATCAGGAATGTGGTCGAGAACACAAAGGCTAGAAATCAAATGCAATTTGAGGGTGAGAAAATGGGAAGACACAGGAATGAGAAAGAATTCCTGGAAGACTTGGATTTCTTACCGGTTGCAAGCCCTGATGTTTCGCAATCTTCCCCCTAGTATCCTGTGGCTGGGCATTTCAAATTGGAAAGATTCAGACTAAAAAAATACAAATCAAAAGGAGACAAATGCAGGTAAATAAATTTAATACAATTAGGAGGCATCTTGATTGAGAGAACTCTTCTCTTAAAATAGCTTTTTATGTCAGATTAAACAAGCAGGAAAGGAGGGCACCCTGCAGCATCTGCCAAAGTCCACATGAACTGCTAGGAGAGTCTTTCATGGAAAGCATTCTGAACTGTGGCTTTTTGGACTCCCCTAATACAAGTTAACCATGGACTCAACCTTCTGCCCCCATGATTCAGTGTGTACCAGATACACTGAATATCCTACACTGCATCCTAAATATTACTTGTCTTCAAACACTTCACTTGAATCCTACATCTCTCTTGAAGCCATACATGAGCAATCTAGCCCATCTACATTCCTCCCCTTTTTGATAAAATAATTGTGTGCCTCCGAAGACAACCTATTTTTTGACAACATTGTGCTTTAATTCATTCAACAAATAATTAATGAATGCAGTTTTGAATAAAATGACTTTAGAACTAGACTACATGTTCTCAAAGCCTAGATCACCTCTAACTAAATGTGTGATCCTGAATAAGTTGTTTGACCTCTATAACCTGATATTTACTCTTCTACAAAATGGCTTTATTGGTAATGTCATTATTTTGAAAATTGAATAAATTAGCATACTTAAGTAAATAATGAATCATAAATGTTTATGAATATTTTATATGTGACTGAAACCTCAGTCCTTGTCCCCCATTCGAATCCAGTAACAAGGACATGGTTTTGAGAAAAAGAAAACAGAGTTTTATTGTTTTGCTAGCAAAGGAAAAATACAGGGGACTCCTGTCTCAAAAGCTTAAATTTTGCCCATCAGCAGGAACCTGGGGCTTTTAAGGAGGTGATTCAAAGGCTACATTCCAGGTGTTCTCTGTTGGAGTTTTAATTCATTTGTTAATTTGAGAGACAGTCCTCTCCAAAATCTGGATTACTTAATTCCTATAGTGGATGTGTGCTCAAGGACAGATAACTCTGCCTAGGATGGAGAAGAAAGGTAATTCTGTTTCCCCTGAGATTAGGGAGTGGGAGAGATTAGGGAGGAACAGGGAGAGAGGAAGAGAAAGAAATATGTACATTTTATAAATAAATTACAGTGGCAGAGAAGCAGGGGCTATATCCAGACTGCAAAGTGGACCACTGTTCTGCATGTCCTCATTAATCTTTAGATATTTTATTATGTTCTACTCACTGGTATGTATCCCAGTCCCAGTGCTTCTAATTTCTTTTCTGCTTTTGCAGCCAAACTTTAAACAGTATTTAATAGTTTAAATTGAAAGAATGGTAATAATTGAATTTTTTTCCGAGAGTCTTGAGATTTGTATGAGTACTTTTCTTAATTTATTTATACCTCCCTTAGTATTTGAATATTCACATCAAGCAAAGTCCTAAAATAATAGGCAGCTTTTTTATAATGGCCAATTTTCTTCCTTCCTTCCTTCCTTCCTTCCTTCCTTCTTCCCTCTCTCCCTCCCTCCATCCCAGTGTCTGTCTGTCTCTCTCTCTCTCTTTCCCTTCCTCCCTCCATTCCTTCCTTCTTTCCATTTTTTTTTGGGGGGGGGTACTGGGCATGAACCCACAAGCACTTATCCAGTGAGCCACATTCCCAAAACTTTTTTATTTTATTTATTTATTTATTTATTTATTTTTTTATTTTTTTGAGACAGGGTCTCTTTCAGTTGCTTAGGGCTTCACTAAGTTGCTGAGGCACACCTCAAACTTGCAATTCTCTTACCTCAGCCTTTCAAGTCATTGGGATTTACAAGTGTGTGCTACCATATCCGGCTATAATAGCTTTTTTTTTTTTTTTAATGAAAATCCCATGGTCCTGATGAAGGGTAGTTAATCTATAAAGAGAATAATCATCAATTTGTGACACAAAGTTGGCTTAATAGTTATCCACAGACAGAGAAAGCAAGGAGTCAGGATGCTTTTCCATTCCTTCCTCGAAATTGATAACAAATAGAGATTCTACCTTTACTTAGTTCCTGCTCCTTTCTTTTAAAAAGATGATTTCTTCAATTACATAGCAAACCATAAACTGTTTTTCTTCTGTTCTCCTCAACTAAGGACACCCTTCCTTTGCTGACCAGTGTGATACTCATTATCCACATGAGGCTATTGAATAATTAATCATAGCTCATTCAAATCAATGTGTGTGGTAAGGGTAAAATATACGCTGCATTTCTAAGATTTGGTATGAAAATAATGAAACTTGTAAAATATCTTATTACATTTCTATATATTTTTTTGCATGCTGAAATGACAATATTTGAACATGAAGGAAAGTGAAAATGTTATTTTAGTTCATTTCACTTGTTTCGCTATAAATGTTTAATGCGATCACTTAAATCTAAAAGAATAGAGGTATCTTGCATTATATTTATATCTAGCAGAGCAAGTCCGGGCAGTAAAAGTGCCCAATCCATACAGGGTATCCAATTGACATTCTGACACAATGTTTATCTCTTCTTCTCTACTCCCTTTATCTCTAACTCTTAATGCTTATGGATGGCATTGGCAGAAAGATGCTATTGATAAATATATGAAAATTTATTTTCTAATTATAGAGCAAAGATCTTAAACTACACTTCAATTCTGTCAGTGACATTCTGTTTCCCTCCCATTAACATCTAGAGTCCAGGACACACTCACAAACTCCTTGCATCACCTGGCCCTGGCCTTCCTTGCAGCTTCCTGTTTTCCCCCTGACAGTCAAACCACAGGTGTCCACGTTTCTTTTTGTTCAGGACGTCTTCTCTTCTTCATGGAGACTTTGATGCAGTGCTGCAGCTACTTTCCTCAGACTCCAATTCCTGTGATTAACTTTTGTTCCTCCTTCAACTGTTATTTCTTTTAAGAAAGAACTTCCCTAGCTCTCTAAAGCTACAAAGTTGAAATAGATATCTCTAATATATACTATAATATCCTTCCTATGTTTGGTAATTCCATTTTTTGCTTTTTAGCTGATTTGTGTCATATTTTATGTGCACATTAATCATCTTTCCTGTAGTGTTTTTCAATAGAGATACCATATGCCTGTTGGGAGACAACACTTCGCTGATGGGTACATGCAGTAAGGTATGTTTACCATCTCTGTGAGACAGAGGAAGAAGGCCTGACACTATTCAAAAGGGTGTTTTTCTACTTGTTTTTTTTTTTTTTTCTCTACCTAGGTGATTAATTTGGGGATAGCTGAAGTTTCCTGCCAGGTTTCTGTTCTCGCAACTAAAAGGCTCAGGGGTCTCTCCAGTCAAACTGGGCTAACTGGGCTGCACAAAATAACCACACTAGAGACACAAATACCTTTTTCTTTGGGGTCGCTGTGACGGCTCCTCTGACCTTAAGGGTCCGCAGAGAGAGGGAGAGCAGGCACTGACCCCTTTTATTGAGGGAAGCTATTCAAATGAGGCAAGGGGTCAGGTTTCAGGGGTCTGAGTCTATCTTCATGATGTCCACTGTCAGTAGATTGACTGACACCTGGGTAGGCCACACCCAAGGGCACAGTAAGAGGAGGGGACACACACAAGGCACTTCCATGGAAGATTCTATCCTAAACAGGGCAAGGGGTTATATTAAAAAGGAACAGGTGAGCATAGCTTCACCCATGGGGCTGTAGCAAGACACACCCATTTCTGTGACTGAGTGCCTCAGCACCCAGCTGGGGAGTGTAACTCAGTCACCAGTAAGATTGGCCTCCCACAGTTTCCTGTGGTTGGTGAGGGTGGGAAACATCACAGGTGCTATTCTGCTGATGGTCTCTGTTCCCCTCCCCACATGCCTAGCAGGTCTGTTGTAGCCTCATGAGGCTTTTGAGGATAGAGGCACATTTGGGATGGAGTTGGGTCATGCTTCCTGCAATGATAGGTATTGGCCATAGCTACCCCTGGGATAGTTGAAGAAGATAGCCAGGGTGCTGGCATCTCTCCTCAGTTTCTGTGGTTGCTAGGCAACCACATTCCTGCTCCTGCTTCTCTGGCTGCAGTTGCTGATGCTTCAGCTGGCTGTCCAGGATGCCATCATGACAGTAGTGGCTGTTGCAGACCACCACTTACAGTTGATGCTTCTGTGGCTGCCATAGCAACCACCACAACCATAACTGTTGCCACAGATGGTCTGGCAACTGCTGGTGCTGTCACAGTTGCTGTGGCTGCTCCAGCAAAAGCCACTGAGTCATATCTGATGTGGAGTCCATCACTTCAGCTGCAACTGCTCTGGGTGCTGCTTTGGTGGCAGTTCTAGAGACTCCCTGCTTCAGCTGCATCTGCTTCTGCAGCTGCTGTAGCAACCACAGCTTTCGCCAGAGATGCTCTGGAGGCTCACGCAGCAAGCATCGTCAGCTCTCCTTCATACCTACCAAGGATTTTCCTATAGTTTTCTGGGGTGGGGATGATGAGAACCTTTCTGACCCCATGGCAACCAAGTTCATGGCAGCATAGGCAGCAGAGTCAGACCAGTATGACAGAGCAGAAGTGTTTTAATTAAAGTATAGATGACGAGTATGTGCAGGCCAGCTCCATTGGTCTATATAATAAGCAGCACTCCTCTCATTCTCCGGGGACTCCTCTGGAAAAGCTCCTTCTTATGCACTGCCTCCTTTGTGCTGCAGCAGAATTCCAGTCAAGTATCCTTTGGGTCATTTTATCTTGCCCACTCATGATTTCTATTTCAAATTGAGCAGGCTTAGCTGTTTCGCCATAGTGCTGTTACCACTAAGGGCTGCAAGCACTAAGAGCTGCTAGCAGCCAGAGCACGTAACATTAAGAGCTTGTTGAGAGCTGCAGAGAGAACTGCTAAGTCTAGCTGCTGAAAACTGCCAGTAGAAACTAACAACTAATGGAGCTGCACTTTGTGTTTCTGTGATTTCTATCTTAATTGGGAGGGGGGGAACCTTAGCCAATTCATAACATTTAAATATAACTACTGAAGACCTATATTACTGTCCAGTCACTCTGTCAGCTGATAGCAATCCCTGCAATATACACACCCCCTTAGCATGTGCTGCATTTCCATATCTTACCTGGGAAAGATAAGTACCCTGAATTGCAAGTCTGACTCTTTCATTATTGAGTCCCCTGGGCTCAACCTTGTGTTATTAAACAGTGAACTCTCTGAATATTAAAGAAAAATTTATTCTAGTATTATAACAGTCTTCATAACATAATATGCCACTAGGTACTTTTAATATGAAACACCCAAGTTCAAGTGTGTTTTCCTCCCAATTTAGCAAATATTCATGGGGGTCATCATCATCAGTGTATGCCTCCTCCTTGACTCTTAAAACCCAGCTTTTTAAGTGCCATGAAATAAGAGTTGAAAACATGGATTGTCCTTCCCCTTTTATTTTCTGAATTTCAAACTCTTTTGAACACAAAGTTTACACATATTTTATTAGAAATGCAAATAGGTCTAATATTTAAAGAAAAAGGACTAATTGAATTGAATGTGGTACTTTATTGACTAGTTCATGCTACCATGTTTCTGTAATCTTCCAATTAATTATATGTAGTGTCTGGTTGTTATCTTTTTTAATTAAAAGAATTTTTAGGTGTATTGTAATTATACATATAGTGAGATTCATTATGCCTGGTGGTTGGCTTATTAACATGTCTAGATATTTAATTTAATGCTTACCTGAGTTGTCTCATATTTATCTTTCATGTTTTTATGAACATTTCTCCTCTGACATTCAAGGTACCAGTTTTGACAGAGAGCCCCTACAGCATTGATAAAAATGCCATTGGTCAGCATTAAATATTTTGTTCAAAATGATGAGTCTTGAATTTTGAACTGTGGCCATTGATTGTCCAAGTAAGAAAATGAAGATTCATATTAGGTTCTGAGATAAAAGCCAGGTCTCAACTACTACATTCAATATGTAAGCAATTGCTAAAATATGCAGAAAATGGAAGCCAACTCAGAATCAGAACATGATTAAATGAACAATATATTTGTTTTTTGATACCATTACAAGTCACTTGGAATCATTTTTGGATTAAGATTTGAGCATAAATTAACTACAATAAAAAATGCACATTTTCATTTTAGGGGGAAAAGAAGCTTCTGATCTAGGTGGCAGCAAGGAGAACAAAAACCAACATCTGCAGAAGAGGAGTGATGACTTTAGGTTGCTTTTGTTGTTAGATAAATTGTTAAACCACCTGGTCCACCATCTGTACCAGGAATCTGAAAAAAAAAAAACTGAGAAAAAAAAAAGATGTGCAAATGTTCAATTTTAGAAGTAAAAAATCCCCAACTCCAATTTTATATTTAGCACACCACCTAAAAATATGCAATTTCATGAAATTGAATGATCTACTTGAATTCATTTTTTTCTTTTCTATAAGTATATTGTTTTATTTATATTAGTCAACAATCAGATTTCTTATCTTTCTAGATTCTTATCTAGAAAACTATTTCACTAAGCATGACTGTCTTACCAATTTCATACTCACAAACTTTCTAATTTCAGCAGTAAATTATTTCTTATTCAAGCAATTCACTGTTACAAATGCTTGCCTTCCTTCTCAATGGCATTAGCAAGAATTATAGAACCTAGTTCCCTACATTATAGTTGCATATATTTATGCACATATTCAGTTACTTATTAGCCCAGTATTGAGCATTTACTAAATAAAAATCAACAAGGACTTATATTTGATCAAAATGCAAATATCACCTCACAGAGGTGGTTTTTAAGTGGAGGAGGTATACTTGAATAAATACCTTTAATTAAAGATAGTGAGAACCCACCCAAATATTAAAAGAAATAAAAATAAACAAGACAGTATTGTTTTATTTATTCATTTTTCATTCCTTCCTTTAGGGCTCTTTTCCTTTAAATGATACAAGCAATACAGGAATTCATCGTCCCTCCTCTTTTCTCATTTTCTCCTTCCTTTATCTTTTCTTCCTTCCACGGGTTTTACAGTAACAAATACATGTTAAAATATCCAAAAAATAAATAAAGATAGTGAGAAAAAGGGAGAAAAGAGCAGTTGCTGTTAGATATGTATCCAGGACATAGACAATCAACTTCAGTTTCCACTCTGAATGGCTATGATGCTATATGCAACACCTTAAAGTCCTATTTTAGTAGTTTCCCACTCATTTTAAGGCTTAATTATGAAAGTCAGAAAAGTGAGCATATTTCAAGAACTACACCCAACATATTATATTCAGCTTAAACATTTTTCTGGGCACCTGAAAAGATTTCATAGTGTCCAGAGCAGGCTTGATCTCTGCTTAGTATTCAATAAATAACTGGATATTGAGACAGCAGTGGACACTGTTGGTGCCCTTCCCAGATCCGCTCTACTGAGCTGTGTACCTGCCCCCAGCTGCTAGGGTTATTGGTTGCCAAGGATCACAGCTGCATTTGTTTCTAAAGCATTTCCATCTGCCAAATGGCAGTTGCCTTGCCTAAAGAAGTTAGTCCCTTACCCCTACAACCAGTGGCATCAACAATGACTGACTGGCATGAGATTATAAAAGAGCTTCTCCTTTGTTTTGCATTTTTCCTCTGTATTGTATAATTTAGGGTCAGGCTGAAGATCTAGATTCTAGTTCAGACACATACTGGTTCAGACACTTTCTTTGCCTTCCCCTGTTTCTATCTCCTGAGAACACTACCTTTAAAAATCATATGAGCTTGAAACTTTTTTGGGGTTTGATTCTAGAAAATTCAGCCTCAGATAGAGGTAAAATTAAATTAAAATACTGGTATGCAGTATTCCTGACTAGAGAGAATGCACAGTAAACTTACTAGTATCTCAAACTGACATTTTTGTTTAGTATTTACGGATTATAATCAAGTTTGTTGATATTTGCATAAAAGAGTACCAAGCGAACTTCATTAAATAATTTCCTTTATATAGCATTTCTCCATAGAAAACACTTATTGAGAACTTGATAAGCTTACTGACAGGTGTAGGAATAATTTAAAAACACCATTCTCCTCAGCATTTTAAAGTTATTAAAAATTACCTGAGTCAGGATAATGTAGGCATATTTCTAAAACAAATAGAGATGACTGTGCCTTAAGAATCTTATAAGTAGGAATGATAGAGAAATACATAAAATGTTAGCATCTTTTTGCAGACCCTGAGTAAAGAATAGAATGAAAGTAACTACCAATAACACAAAATAGAAGGAAAATGTTTGCTTAACAAATATACTCAGAGTTTCACAGTCAAAAGGAAAATATGGCAGAGAAGCCTTTTATATCAACCATAGAGTTGTACAAATAATGAATGTAAGACACTCTAAGTTCAGAGAAGAAATGTGTGTGTGTGTGTGTGTGTGTGTTTGTGTGTGTGTGTACGCACGCATGCACACATACATGCAAGTATATCTGTGTGTGGTACCACCTGCATGCATGCATGCTGGAGAGGGAATGATGAAATAAACAAAGGAGATTAAATCTCAACACTAGATGAAATTGTAACATTGGTCTATTTTATGCTTTGAATACAGCCCTTGCTGCTTTCTTGCTGTGACTTATTTTTAAAATGGACGTGTTTCTTTCTCTCTCCCCTTCCCCCTTTCTTATGCCTCCCCTCCAATCTCACGGGAAAACAAGATTACCTTTCTTCACCATCCTAGTCAGAGTAATGGAGAGTTATCTTTTCTCGAGCACCAAACACCCCACAAGAATAGGAAAAGAAATAATTCCAGTTTGGGGGATGGCACCAGAATGTCTCAGAAATGCCTGTTTCCCAAATGAACAAATGAATTACAACTGTGGACACATGGAATGTAGCCTTTGAATCATCTCTTTAAGAAACCCTGTTCCTAGAAAAGGAAGAGCGAAACAACAGCAAATGTAGCAGAAGGCAAGAAATAATTAAAATCAGAGCGGAAATCAACAAAATTGAAACAAAAGAAACTATTGAAAAAATTAACAAAACTAAAAGTTGGTTCTTCGAAAAAATAAATAAGATCGACAGACCCTTAGCCATGCTAATGAAGAGAAGAAGAGAGAGAACTCAAATTACTAACATACGGGATGGAAAAGGCAATATCACAACAGATGCTACAGAAATACAGAAGACAATTAAAAATTATTTTGAAAACCTATATTCCAATAAAATAGAAGATAGTGAAGACATTGATAAATTTCTTAAGTCATATGACTTGCCCGGACTGAGTCAGGAGGATACACACAATTTGAACAGACCAATATCAATGGATGAAATAGAAGAAGCAATCAAAAGACTACCAACCAAGAAAAGCCGAGGACTGGATGGGTATACAGTGGAGTTTTACAAAACCTTTAAAGAAGAATTAATACCAATACTTTTCAAGTTATTTCAGGAAATAGAAAAAGAGGGAGCTCTTCCAAATTCATTCTATGAGGCCAACATCACCCTGATTTCGAAACCAGAAAAAGACACCTCAAAGAAAGAAAACTACAGACCAATATCTCTAATGAATCTAGATGCAAAAATCCTCAATAAAATTCTGGCAAATCGGATACAAAAACACATCAAAAAAAATTGTGCACCATGATCAAGTAGGATTCATCCCTGGGATGCAAGGATGGTTCAATATACGGAAATCAATAAATGTTATCCACCACATCAATAGACTTAAAGATAAGAACCATATGATCATCTCCATAGACGCAGAAAAAGCATTTGACAAAGTACAGCATCCCTTTATGTTCAAAACATTAGAAAAACTAGGGATAACAGGAACTTACCTCGAAATTGTAAAAGCTATCTATGCTAAGCCTCAGGCTAGCATCTTTCTGAATGGAGAAAATTGAAGGCATTCCCTCTAAAATCTGGAACAAGACAGGGATGCTCTCTCTCACCACTTCTGATCAACATAGTTCTCAAAAGACTAGCCAGAGCAATTAGATGAAAGAAATTAAAGGCATAAAAATAGGAAAAGAAGAACTTAAATTATCACTATTTGCAGATGACATGATTCTATACCTAGAAGACCCAAAAGGGTCTACAAAAAAACTACTAGAACTAATAAATGAATTCAGAAAAGTGGCAGGATATAAAATCAACATGCATAAATCAAAGGCATTTCTGTATATCAGCAACAAAACTTCTGAAACAGAAATGAGGAAAAACACTCCATTCACAATATCCTCAAAAAAAAAAAAAATACTTGGGAATCAACCTAACAAAAGAGGTGAAAGATTTATACAATGAAAACTACAGAACCCTAAAAAGATAAGTAGAAGAAGATCTTAGAAGATGGAAAAATATACCCTGTTGATGGATAGGCAGAACTAACATCAACAAAATGGCGATATTACCAAAGGTTCTCTATAGGTTTAATGCAATGCCAATCAAAATCCCAACGGCATTTCTTGTAGAAATAGATAAAGCAATCATGAAATTCATATGGAAAAATAAAAGACCCAGAATAGCAAAAGCAATTCTAAGCAGGAAGTGTGAATCAGGCAGTATAGCGATACCAGATTTCAAACTATATTACAGAGCAATAGTAACAAAAACAGCATGGTACTGGTACCAAAACAGGTGGGTGGACCAATGGTACAGAATAGAGGACACAGAGACTAATTCACAGAGTTACAACTATCTTATATTTGATAAAGGGGCTAAAAGCATGCAATGGAGGATAGCATCTTCAACATATGGTGTTGGGAAAACTGGAAATCCATATGCAACAAAATGAAACTGAATCCCTTTCTCTCACCATGCACAAAAGTTAACTCAAAATGGATCAAGGAGCTTGATATCAAATCAGAGACTCTGCATCTGATAGAAGAAAAAGTTGGCTCCCATCTACGTATTGTGGGGTCGGGCTCCAAATTCCTTAATAGGACACCCATAGCACAAGAGTTAATAACAAGTATCAACAAATGGGACTTACTTAAACTAAAAAGTTTTTTCTCAGCAAGAGAAACAATAAGAGAGATAAATAGGGAGTCTACATCATGGGAACAAATGTTTACTCCTCACACTTCAGATAGAGCCCTAATATCCAGAGTATACAAAGAACTCAAAAAATTAGACAATAAGATAACAAATAACCCAATCAACAAATGGGCCAAGGACCTGAACAGACACTTCTCAGAGGAGGACATACAATCAATCAACAAGTACATGAAAAAATGCTCACCATCTCTTGCAGTCAGAGAAATGCAAATCAAAACCACCCTAAGATACCATCTCACTCCAGTAAGACTGGCAGCCATTAGGAAGTCAAACAACAACAAGTGCTGGCAAGGATGTGGGGAAAAGGGTACTCTTGTTCATTGCTGGTGGGACTGCAAATTGGTGCGGCCAATTTGGAAAGCAGTATGGAGATTCCTGGGAAAGCTGGGAATGGAACCACCATTTGACCCAGCTATTGCCCTTCTGGGACTATTCCCTGAAGACCTTAAAAGAGCATACTACAGGGATACTGCCAAATCGATGTTCATAGCAGCACAATTCACAATAGCTAGACTGTGGAACCAACCCAGATGCTATTCAATAGATGAATGGATAAAAAAAAATGGGGCATTTATACACCATGGAGTATTGCGCAGCACTAAAAAATGATAAAATCGTGGAATTTGCAGGGAAATGGATGGCACTAGAGCAGATTATGCTAAGTGAAGCTAGCCAATCCCTAAAAAACAAATGCCAAATGTCTTCTTTGATATAATGAGAGCAACTAAGAATAGAGCAGGGAGGAAGAGCAGGAGAAAAAGATTAACATTAAACAGAGACATGAGGTGGGAGGGAAAGGGAGAGAAAAGGGAAATTGCATGGAAATGGAGGGAGACCCTCATTGTTATACAAAATTACATATAAGAGGTTGTGAGGGGAACGAGAAAATAAACAAGGAGAGAAATGAATTACAGTAGATGGGGTACAGAGAGCAGATGGGAGGGGAGGCGAGGGGGGATAGTAGAGGATAGGAAAGGTAGCAGAATACAACTGTTACTAATAGGGCATTATGTAAAAATGTGGATGTGTAACTGATGTGATTCTGCAATCTGTATTTGGGGTAAAAATGGGAGTTCATAACCCACTTGAATCTAAAGTATGAAATATGATATGTCAAGAGCTTTGTAATGTTTTAAACAACCAATAAAAAATAAATAAATAAATAAACAAACAAACAAACAAACAAAAAAACCCCTGTTCCCTCTGAGAGGCAGAATCACAACCCCTGGGACTGCAGTCTCCGGTGTTTCTCCTTTCCTAGCAAAGCAATAAAACTTCTTGTACCTTTTTCTGAAAACCATGTCCTGGTTATTCGAATGGCATCAGGGAAAAGTGAAGCCAAAACTAAAGACAGGCAGAGAGGCAAGTGTCAGATCCAGAGAAAGAAAGCCAATGTGGGTCTGGAGAAATTGGAGATCCCCCTCTGAGTGGCTGAAATGTTAATAACTTCAGAACCCTTCCTCCACCCTATCAAGATAACCTACCCCTGCTCCAACTTGTTGCGGAGGTAACCTCTCCTTCCCTACAGGGAGTTACAAAAGTTGTTAATGCACCCTGGGCCCCCCTTCCTGCCCAGATCGCTCCATTTTGGCTCCTCCTATCCATCTGCATCTCACCTTTTGGCCATCCCACCAGAGCATCTCCTGGGCCTAGTCATATATACAAGAAGGAGAGAGATAAGAGGGAAGAGAGCAGGGAGAACAAAGAAAATTTAGGATGTATAAAAGAGGTAGAATATGCTCACTTCTTGGGATACCCAGATACAAGCTATGGCCCCCTTCTCTCTCCAGAGAAGTCTGTGTTACCCCTTTTAAAATAAGTATTGCTTTATATGCTTGCCCTGGAGTGCTTCTCTAAGGTTATATTTCAACATGTGAAGGACCAGGACTTGTCACCAATAACCAGTGGTATCACAAGGACCAAGCTTTCAGAAACAAAATTAGATAAAAGTGTATGGATCTTCCTCCTTTAATTTTTATTTTCTGCCACATTGAAGAGATTGAAAAAAAAAACTTTAATTTTTTTTTTAAATAATGCAGTTTGGTGATTAAATGAGATCCATGATGGATCCTTGTGATATAAAAAAGAATTCTTTTGGTTGGCTTTTGAATCTGTGAAATTCCTGCCGTGGAAATCTTCAAGCTCTGGAGTTTTCTGAGTGGCAAGGGTGTGTTTTTTATGATAATAATAGGGTGAGGTCCCCAGCTAGTTTTAGTTTGAGGGATGATCACCAGAAAGATCAAATACATGATTAGAGGGTTGAAATTTGGGGCCTGTTAATAGAGAATAAAATCAATCTACTTAAGGACAAAGAAAATTACATTTATAGGGGGGGATAATTAGAAAAAGATAGATTTAAGCAATCTTGAAAATGTGTTACAAGCTTTTGCAAAAGTGCAGCTGAAATTTTAGCCTTCCATGAAAACAGGGTTGGAAATTATATCCTTTGTTAGTCAAGACTTATGATTGGTGCCAGCAAGAGTTCATCTGTCTTGTGAAAAGGGATTGGGTGCAGTTTCAGACTCAGAAGTTCCTGGGAAAGGGTCCATGATACTGAAGGTCAGCAGAGTTTAAAAATATTTTAGAGGTCAGCTTATATCTGAGACAGGCAGGGCTGCCACCTATTTCTAGGGTTCAGCTATGGATATGTCTATCACCCCAACTCCAGTTTTAAGCGTCCTGATCCAACACTACTCCATTTTCATTGTTTTCCTTAGTAGGTCACACAGACTTCTAAAGAACGGAGGGGCTGCTGGAGATTGAATCAATCACATAGCCTCCACATCTGGCAGAACTCTGGACACACCAGAGTTTCCAGCTGTTTGATGAAGCTCTCCTGTTGTTGGGTGAGCACAATGTGCAACAAGGATGATGGGCCCCGATTCTTCAAAGAAGGGTCCTGGAACCTGTGTGTCTGGAACCTCTCCTGATCTTGTCCTATGTGTGATCTTTATGATGAAATGACAAGAGTAAACCACAGCACTTTCAGTGAGTTCTGTGAGTTCTTCTATAGAATTGACAAACCTGAGGAAGACATGGGAACCCCAGAGTGTATAACCTGTTTTGCAGAAGTGCAGTTGGCTCCTGAAACTTGTGATATGCATCTGAAGTGATGGAAGCACTGTGGAACTGAGCCCTTAATCCTGTGAAGGCTGAGATTAACTTCAGGTTGTTAGTGTCAGGGAGTATCCAATTGTAGGCCACCCAGGTAATATCACTGAATTGATGTTGGAACATTAGTGGCATTGTAGTATGCAAATAAGAAATGGATGTACCAAATACCTTCATATCAGTGGCTTCTGAACTTGGCTTTCACTTCATGGTATTGGGACTCTATTATCTACATTTATTGGCTGAGATTCTGGAATCCACCATGGAGTAGTCAAATCCAGAGGTCCATGTGGCAATATGTTTTCAAAGAAACAGAGTCTAACTCCTGTTTTCATGGGAATGTTACTGTCTGCTTGGCAACATGGAATCTTTTTCCGCGCTAAAAATGTAAATCTACATAAATACTCAAGATACGTTATTATCCCATAGAAGGTGAAAGAAAAATAAAAGGGAGAAGAGCAAATCCATATACCCAAAGGAGTTCAGGAAATACCTGCCCCAAGTGTTCACTTTAATATGCTAATCTCATCAAACTGAAGGTACTGGAGACAGCAAATTCAGGGAGGGGATTTCTCAGAAATTTCCTTATCTGCCTTCAGACAGATCCTCCAGAAGTAACTTAATTATCAGAAATCTCTCCCCCAATCTCCAAAGAAAGTTGACTCAGATTATAGTAGAGAGAAGACTATAGTTTGACATTTGACATCAGTCCCACACATACTTTTTTTTTTAATAAACTATTATCTTTTCTTTCAAGAGCCTATTGGGCATTCATCTTTCTTAAAAATTATTTCTTTTCCTCTAAATTATATACATCTGTCTTCCCTTTTCCTAGAAGAGGATACACAAGATTCTAGATCTCACTATAGTATTTACTTTTTCTTCATGAGATGTCTTTGACCATATAACTAATTTGCATAATTTTTCCTATTAAGCTCCTTACTTTTCAGCTTATTTCATAGACCCAATTATTACACTCTTAGAGGGTCAAGGGAAAAATTTCCCTGCCTAGCATACCATTTTCCTCACATCCTTCCATCTTTTGCCTCTTAACTCATCTTTCTGCAAGTGGGTTCCCTATCAGGATTACTCCGTAACATCTTCAAGCTCTGGTCAAACAGAAATAGCCCACATTTCAGAATGTGAGAACACATCTCACTTTCTCCTTTTCTCAATCAGCTTGGAGGCAGTTAAATTTTAACTTATAGGCAGTTAGAATTTCCTTATGAAAGCGTGGTTGGTGTGAGCATGTCTTGGAAGTAATCAATGAGTATATAGTCAGTTATAACTGTGGATTAATAGTTGATCACAGTATGTGAATTTTCCCTATTACTAAAATGTTCTGCTTTTTGTGTAAAAGGGAATATCTGAAAATGTGTTTACTTTGTTCTGTTTTGTTTTTGTTTCTGTTTTCTGAGTGTTGAGTAGATAGAGAGATGTATTAGGAAATAAATTTGTAAAGAATGCATTGGATTAGAAGAACATCTAATAAGGAGTACAGTGTTTGGGCTTTATATTTAAAAAAAAAAAAACAAGGGATCTCCAAGCCTTTTAAAAGGAGATAGAGATTATCTGATTTGTGATCTAAGAATTTAAACTGGGCCACAATGTGAAGAGACAATAACAGAGCTGTCAGTTGTCCATTACCACAAGGACCAGGGTGAGAGATGGCTACAGTTTGTACATTCAAGGTCTTCCACAGGCTGTTTGTTAACGTCTTGCTCCCCAGAGTGGTCCTATTGGGATGTGGTGCAGCCCTCTTGTCATGATGTGCTGCCTTAGCAGAGTTTCAAATCACTGGACCACTTGATTATTGACTGGAATCTCTAAAATCATGAGCCAAAATAATCCTTTTTTATTTATAAGCTAATTGCCTAAGGCTTTTCATTCTAGTGATAAAAAACTCAATACAGAGATGAAGAGAAGCTATAGCAGTAGTACTGAATACCCAGGACACCACAACTGAATGAAGGCAAGGGGAACATGGAGACATGGAGAAGGTGAGTGTTCATGTTTATGAGTACTGAAAGTCCGGTGAATTTGGGGCTAGCCCTAACTGTGTCAATGGCTTTTTTGAGCTTTTGAATATTTGCATATAGCAGAAACATGGTAATAGGGTCAGTTTTGACCTGCGTAGTTAAGAAACACAACGAAAAAGTAACTATTACACTTTATTCCTCCTGATACTCACATATGCTCTCTTGTCACTCTACAGCTAAAGTGATTTGATAACAACATCCTGTATAATCTGAGAGAGCATTTCAATTCCCAGTGTCTTTCTGTAAGTGCAGTTTTATTTTAATGACTGTCATTAGCCTTCATCAGGGTATGATTTGGATATGTCATATGTAGTCAAAGACTCTTTAGTGGAGTTTTACTACACCTAGAATGCATATAAATACATTAATTATTCCTAATTGAAACAACACCAGGCATTATACAGCCTTAGAAACTGGTCATATTATCCTCTTAATGGTGGCATTTTGCAGATGCATATGCAGAAGTTCAGGCTCCATGTATGATATATATATATATATATATATATATATATATATTTTTTTTTTTTTTTCAGAATTACATGTCTTGCTAATGGATGATTTTAGCATTAAAATGTAAAAGAGATTTTTTATATCATTTATTTTATTATTTAAATTTTAGGCATGCTCTCCTAGATTATGTCCATTTTGTACTGCAATATGCTTTATTGTTGTATTGGTATGTGGTCATTATAAGCTGAGCACCCTATAAATGACACCTAAAGCTCCTGGAGGGCACAGTAGAATGATCCGTGGTGAATAACATGGATATTAATTAAGTCTGTTGAATTAAATTATCCCATCGCATAAACCACTCTATGAATTCTGGTCAATTTTCATTCTTCTCAGCTATTTCATTAGTATTCTTCTAAAATGCTTTATATAACCAAATTAAAAATTTCAAAGAAAATATAAATAAATATTTATAAGATAATTTTCCATTTTGTCTAAAAACTAATATAGTTACATTAATTATATTATAAATATGACAGATAATTCTACTTAAAGCTTTTATATGCCCTTAAAAATAGCATTAACATTTCCATAAGCTAGTAACAATAAGAGTTCATATCCTGTAGATTTTTTAACTTCCATCACATGGCTGGTACGGGTCTTTTTTGAAAGAACTAAGATGACTATTAGCTATTTTATTGAACCATTTTCTACTTGCTATTATTATGATGGAATTTAATGAATAGCCTCTATTTGCTTTCCATGGAAACTTGATAAAAATAATTTGGATCAATAATTTATATTTAAATAATTTATACCAGTAATAAAGATGGCTAGGCATCACAATAATATGTGAGTTTTAGTTAATTGTGAACTTCAAATATACCAAGTGTAATCCCTGGTTGCCTGGGAGATGCTTACATAATAATTCCAATATTACTCCACAAATAGGCAAGTGTTCAGGGCCACTGGTGTGACCAGCTCTATTACTGTCCATCAAAATTCCCCAAGCACAATGCTCAGCTGTTCAAGAAGCCATAATTCTAGTTAAAACCAGCACAGTGCACTGATATAAGGCAAGGAGTTTGAAGTTTGGTTGCCTGGAATTTAATTTGTGCATTGCCTTTCTTTAGCTTGTATATAAGTGTATATAAAAGGTTTCTATGCAGAATAAATGAATTAATATGCATACTGTATATTTAGGGTTATATAAATATTTATTAAGCAAATGAAGTCTGAAGAATTCTTTTGTAACTACCCAGAAATACATAACTTTTCTTTGCATACTTTGACCATTTTTGAGAATAAGACCTTAAACAAAGACCTACATTTCTGATGGAAAGATATCACATACTAGCTCCATTGCACATACCAGGTCAACTTTTATGCCTGAAATTGAGCTATTTTTTTTCATATCTTCATTGATTCCCAAATTATATCCATTATTAAAGAGACAGATTCCAGTGCACAATATGCAAACATAAGATATACTTTGATAGTCAGGAAACTCTCTACTTGTGGAGCCAGCATGAAAATTCATAATTTCAATATGCTATGTTAAGTACAAAAATCAGTACAATGAACAGTAGCTGATGTAAAATAGTGGTGATCAGAAAAGGCAGAAACATTGAACAGTGAAAGAATGGGGTGAGTTCACTAGTGGCTCAGAAGTATATGAGAATCCTTAGCTCTGTGTGCCAAATAGTTCTAATTCTTTTAGAATTATTATTAATGTCATTTAACTAGAGAATAATTCAGTGCAGAAAATTAAAGATGCAAGAGATAGGGCTTGAATGTGTGAATCAGGGTATTTGAGGTAATTATTAATAGGGTTTTTTTTGGAATTTAAGATGAATTCTGAATCCTTAGACTCATAAACAAAATGGGACTGGCTCATCATGACTTCTTCATGGAAATTATACACTGAGAAATGGGGTTTCAATAAAAAATTATAAGTTATAGAGCCAAATAATAATATCTAGTAATTACTAAAATATATCAATCTCAATCCTTTGATGGTGTGGAATTTATATTCAAGGGGAGTAACTTTGAAAGCAGGAAGAGGAATTCACAGATCAGCTTATACTGCTTTTTTTTTTTTTTTTCCTGCTTGCATCTCCTAAAGACACACCTCCTAACAATGATTAATACCAGTCCTTAACGGGTTTCCAATGGACTATGCATGCAAAATGCCAAGCTAGCAGAAATCAAGCTATATAGAAACTGGGGATACACATCACACATCAAGTCCTCTGAAAGATTAAGTGTCTATCTCTTGAAGGATATTTTAGCATGCTGTTAAAGGGCTCTCTATCTCCCTCTACCAGCTCAGCAAACTGTTGTGCTTGTTTTCAGTAAAATAGGAATAGCTAGTTGAAAAACAAGAATTCTCTTAGAAATGAACTCATAACTCCTCTGAATTATTTTTATAATCCTTAGGTCATGACAAACACTCTCTTGGCCAAAACATCTGTGGGACTTCTCTGAGCCCTCTTCCCAGCTAGAACTCAGTCTTGGCCCTCTTCCCCGACAAGTAAAATTTTAGCAAGACTCTTACCACATCAGTTTGGCAAGAATTCCCCATAGAGGGTAACTGGTCACTTTGGCCTTTTTTTCAGGAAGGACCCTGTCAGGTCAGTTTTAAAGAATTCATCTACACTTAATGTCTCCTCTTTGTCATTTTTTTTATGCACTGACTACTTACTTGTTTTGTAGAAATCCTTCAGTGATCTTTATTTTACTCAGAATTGAATACACTTTCTCTCCACTATTATAGTAGCCTTGATATCTGTTAATGTCTTGCATAAATTCTTCTTCATGATTTTAACAAGTGTTTGAATATTTAACAATGACAGGACATAGTTATTTAGGTTGTATAGACAATGGGTTTCGTGATGGATAATTTGTGATGAATAATACAGCCACCAAGTGAGAGGGTTACTGGAGAAGCAGAGGTCACAGGACAGCCAGGCTTCAGTTACAGCAAGAAGGTCAAAAGATGCTTAGAGAAGAGGATATTAAAACAGGCATTTTGCTAGAGAGTGATTTTCCGAAGATGCAGGGAATGAATGTGCAGTTTATGAAGGCCATGACTCTTGTCATTTTAGGAGATCTCTAGAAGCTTAATCTTTTAGTCAGCTTTCTCACTGTGGTGACTTAAAGACTCAACCAGCACAATTGTAGAGGAGGAAAAGTTTATTTGAGAGCTCACAGTTTCAGAGTTCCACAGATGACTCCATTCCTCTGGGCTGGTTATAAGGCAGGACATCACAGCTGGACAGTGTGGCAGAGCAAAGCAGCTAACGTCATGGTCATCAAGAAACAGAGAGACTCCACTAGCCAGATACAAATATAAACCCCAAAGCCACTTCCCAATTCCCATCTCCTCCAGCGGCACCCTACCACTTCTGTTAATCCCATCAGTGATTACGTGGGGGCTATGACCCAATCATTTCTCCTCCAAACTTTCTTGCATTGTCTTACACATGAGCTTTTGGGGGAAACCACAAATAAACCATAACACTTAGTGTCATAACCCTGTGGAGAATTCAGAACCATGCAAAGATTCTGGATTTCCTTCAGCACCTGTGGAAAACAGGAATTTAAGTCATCATAGACTGAAGACTGCTCCTCAATTTATAGTGGATATACATCCCAATAACCCCATTGTAAATGGGAAATGCTGTTACATCAAGAATGCCCTTAATACACCTAATAACTTCCTATACTTCTTGAAGATTAGCAGCACAGTGCACTGTAGAGTATGGTTATCTCTTGTGATAATGTAGCTGACCTGGAGCCATGTATTGCTGTGGCTGCTCAGCATTGCAAGAGAATACCATATTGCATATTGCTAGCTCAGGAAAAGATCCAAAATCAAAATTCAAAATACAGTGTTTGCTGCATGCATACATAACACTCTCACACCTTGTTCAGGTACAAAAAAAAGGTTACATAATTAACATCATAACTCATAGTAGTTGTATTTAACTAGAAGTTGTATAGATCATCTGTGGTTTTATTCATCACTTCGGCAAAGGCAGTCCAATTTTGGTCTCTTCTTAGAAGTGTTTCTACCGAATGTTCAAAGGGTGACATCTGGAATTGTCCCATTGATAATCTTTTGCTTTTTAATTTTACCTACTAATAATTCTAAGAAATGAGAAACCCTATATTAAAATGACACAGAACTGGTGAAAAGGAAAGAACTAATAACCTGAGAGCAATACATTTACAATGATTATTATGCACAGGTCTTATACCAATTTTTTGCCTTGCTTTTGAGTTATTGTCTACGTTTTTGTCAGAACCTAAAGTATTAAGAATATAGCACCATAAAATCTAGTTAAGGTGCAATTATTACTATAGTTTCTAGCACATGTTGTAATAGAAAGACCCCAGGATTTGGCATTAGACTTCCAGTTTACTGACACATCTTATCTCTATGTAGGCATGCACAGAATCACCTGTTGTGTGATCTTAACTTGTCATATCTGCCCAAGGGTAACTGTCTTGACTTTTTGTGCATAGTTCTTAGACAACTATAAATAAACAAATCCATTAGAGTGGAAAGAATCTTTACAACCAAACCCAAGCACCCAGAATGCACCTGAATCTTTGATATTAGTTGAAGATAAACCAAGTGCATTCTGGCTTGAATGAAGTAGCCTTTGTCCTAACCAATGTACACATAGTTCCTTCTGACACAAATTATTCATATTCACTTGGTCTTGCTGCCCAAAACCATGCTTTAGTAAATTGTACTCTCTGCAATCCTAGATCCCTCTGCTTTTCCTTCTTGAGTCTCATGGCACCCAAGGGGCTATAATACATTTGGATCTGTTTATTCTGGAACAACTCAGGAATGTTTAGAAACAACTGATTGCCAGGATCCACACTAACACAAAATGTTCAAAATGTTTAGGTTGGAGCCCAGGCAATGGTAGCTCTTCAAAATTATCCCTAACATTTTACTGTGCAGCCAACATTAAGGCTTTCAGCTTTGTGTCTTACTTATATATAGCTGTCAATGTAGCTAGTCATTTTTAACTTTGATTTTGCCGGTCTAAAAAGAGAGAAATGATTATCCCTACTTAGCTTATTATTCTAAAATTAAACATTAATCCTTTAAAACTTAACTCTGGTTTTTTAAATAGCATAGATGAAATGCACCTATCATAATGCCTTGCTGTCCCATAACCAATTTGTTTACCTCAGTAAAAGTTGTGACCAAAAGATTGCTGTTCAGATTGCAAATGATTTCAAAATAATGTTGTGGATGATGATTAGTTAATGTGTTGACTGATTAAACATCAGATGTAATTCAGAAACCAATTTGGGCAGAAGGACACACAAGTAGACTTGTTTAGAACATTTTCCTATTGGTCTCATTTTATTATTAAACCATTTAAAAATTCAATTCTACATTTAAGAAAAATTGCAAAAGTAGCACAAAGTTTTCATTTGTATCCTTTATTCAGACTCACAAATAGTTTATATTTTACTAATTTAATTTAAAACTTAACCTGAATCATATTTTTTTCTAAAAATATGTGAAAGTAAGCTGAAGATATTATACCTTTTACCACTAAATATTCAAATTTGTATTTCCTAAAAATAAGAATATTATCTTATAAAATAATATTAAAATTATTTAAGTCAGGAAATTTAACATTGATATATAAGAACATCTAATTCATAGACCGTATCCACTTCCATCAATCTGGCAATTATAGGTTCATTTCTAAATGATTTTCAGGTAGGATTTTCTGAGAGGTCTATTTTAACATACATAAAGTGGTATAATGAAGCATATCATCCTTAAGAGTTATGACTTCTCCATCAAGTAGAAGTAGCTGCTTCAAAACAGAAGCAAGATCACTATGTCTATTCAGATGTCTAACAAACCTACTACGCATCAGTCACTTCCTCCAAAACCTTGGGTGACCCCAGTCTGAATCAGTCCAAATACAGTTGCGTGCCTGTACTAAGTTCACTGTTCTCATGGTCATTGCCATAGTGAAACTTAACAAATATTCATTAGTAGAATAAATGAAAAAAAAGAAAATGTCATCTTTTCCATTCATTGGTAATGACCCCTCGGACTCTCCACTCATTTTCAATCTATCACTCCTCATTTTTAAATAATTTTAATAATTTGTCCAGAAATAGCTATTGAGTATCATATGTCAGGTAATGGATTAAGGTCTGTGAATAAGACAGCAAGCTGGATATGTAAATAATTCTGCCACTGTGTTTTTTTATTCTAGCAAAGGATAAGCTCTGTCTTAGTCATTGCATATTCATAATGGTATTTGAATATCTGAAATTTAGCATCTTCTGTTGTGTGGCGTGTTACTTTTTGCATCTCTAATAGTTTTGTTTTCCTTTGGAGAGTTGATTAGTAGCTATAGTTCACTGGTTACAATTTCAAGATTTGGAGCTAATTAGCAAGGTCTGAAAAATATTTTCTAGTCATGGGATAGCGAACAAGCCTTTTATTGTTATAAGGCTTTCTGGAATGGCAGAAAAACCACCTATTCCGGAGGGTCAAAGGAGATAATGCTTACAAAACACCAGAGCACCAGACACAAGATCAGCATTCATTAACATCAGTTGTTAGGCTCAGTTATCAATTTTTTAAAATATTTATTTTTAGTTGTAGTTGGATACAATACCTTATTTTATTTATTTATTTTTATGTGGTGCTAAGGATTGAACCCAGGGCCTTGCACGTGCTAGGAGAGTGCTCTACTGGGGAGCCACAACCCCAGCCCTCAGTTATCAATTTTGAGGCCAGGAATTTTCGTAAACATTGCTTTCATTCCTATAACAATCAGAAAGTTCCCAAAGTCAATAGGAAGGCAGTAGGAAATTCTTCATAAGTAGAACTGATTGGAAAATTCCTGATCAGCAAATATATGATTAGAAAACAACATGAAACTGTGAGAAAGGGCTTATCTACAAATTATATTTCCAGATCCAAGAATATTTTTGCTCTTTTCTTGTAAGAAAAAAAACCTGATTTATTAAACATTTATTCAAATATTCTTTTCCTTTCTACTTTGTTGCAATAACATGTCTTTTTTTGCACATAATGAATATATATTAAGTATTCATAGCACCAAGCAGCAAAATGTAAAATTTGCAAAACCATAATAAATGTATTTGTATGTAAGATACAAGAATCTGGAAACTAATTGATGGAAAATGGTAAAAAAAAAAAAATCCCTTAAATTTAGAAAGGGCTTGGTCTTTGGTTATTTAAAGATCACGTTCAAATCCTGAGACACCAAATGTCAACATCTATAAAATATAATCCAGAGTAACATATACCTCATAAGTTATCATGAGGCTTAGTTATGTCAATGCATTT
Organism: Urocitellus parryii; assembly: GCF_045843805.1. Lineage (NCBI taxonomy): Eukaryota > Metazoa > Chordata > Mammalia > Rodentia > Sciuridae > Urocitellus > Urocitellus parryii. The sequence continues at coordinate 29,417,469 of NC_135543.1, forward strand.
AGTGATTATGAAATATACTAATTTACTTCTGGTTGATATTAAACAGTATTTCTTGTTAATATTAAATCTGACATTAGGTCAAAAGCATGGGAATCAGATGGGTGAACTTTTATACATGCAGAGAATGGAATCAAGACAAGAGTCAAATTCATGGGTCTGCTGTAAATGTAGACACCATATGACAGCTTCTTTGCTTCTTTGCATGTTAGTTTCAGAGCACACTTTTCCTTATCTATAGGATCAGGAAGTCCAGGGTATCCTTAGGTGGGAGAGGAACCAATGAAACACTTTCAGTAGGGAAGCCCCTGCTGTCTCAGAATTATTTTTAAAACATTGGCTTATATGGTTTCTTATGGGTTGGCAAGTTGCAAGTTCAATGTTTTTAGGGCAGACCAGCAAGCTGACGGCTCAGGCGGGAGTTGTAGCAATCTTTAGGCAGAATTGCTTATTCTAGAGGAAATCTCAGATTTTGCTCTTTAGTCCTTCAAGTTTTTGGATGAGGCCCATATACATTCCTGAGGGTACTCTCCTTTCCTTAAAGTCAAGTGATTGTAAATTTTAATCACATCTACAAAATGACTTCAAAGCTACACAGAGACTAATGTTGGATTAAATAACTCTTGATGGCATAGCCCATTGGGTAACCATAATGCCTGCTAAAGGTGACCACGTGTGGTGCAACAGCATCCTAGGGCCTCTTATCCTGGAGAGCTGAAGATTTTGTCTACTCTTTAGAAAAAGTTATATTCGACTGAACCTGTGTTTTCATGTTTCACCATTCCACATCTGCCTTCTGTACCTTCACTTCCTTCTTGCCTCCTAATATTGATGGTACTCTCCTGGTACTCACTGGATGTACAGAGACCCCCAGAACAGTGTGGCCCCAATCCTACTCTCCCTGACCAATACATTAGACTAAAAAATTCCTCCACCCTTATTTTCATGGAAGTATAAGGATAAGTGATATTCTTCATTCTCCATCACTAGGTTCATGGCTGAGAACCCTATAACCAAAGACATATCTTAACATGAGAAACACATACAAATTTACGAGATATAAATTTTACCTGGTAGGGAGACTTTCAGAAATGAAGACATGGAAAAACTGTATTTTTACTGACAGTCACGCTGAAGTGTGATCAAATAACAAAATGGGATGATCCCACAGTAATAAACTAGGGGAACCATCTGATCTTGACCTTCCCAGGTTTTATAGCATGGTTCAGAGTGGAAAGGGGAAGGGTCATTTTGGTTTTTGTGGCATTCTTTAGGAGACAGTGGGTGGGAGTAGGTCAAAGATCTTTCTGCTGCTATAATGTCCTCCATTTCCTTCATCTTATGGAACTCAGTATGCCAAGCGGCCAGCGGGTGGGTTAGCATTTCCTGCACTCCATCAGAAGTTACTTAATCACCATATAGCCTATTCTTTTTTATGGGGTTAGGATACTGGGGATTGAACTCAGGGGCACTCTACTACTGAATCACATCCGCAGCCCTATTTGTATTTTATTTAGAGACAGGGTCTCACTGAGTTGCTTAGCACTTCACTTTTGCTAAGGCTGGCTTTGAACTCTCGATCCTCCTGCCTCAGCCTCCCTAGCTTCAGGGATTACAGGTGTTTGTACCATATAGCCTATTCTTATAGGCTTTTGGTTAATGAGTTAATGGATTGATGGTTCTTTTCTTCCATTAAAATCCAAAGGCAATTGATTAGAAACAACATGGAAACAGTATTGATTTGAGAAAGAGATGAAGAGATGTTCTGACTTCAAATGTAGACTCTGCCACATAACAATCATGTGACTTTGACTCCTGTGAGCTTGTTAAATGACTCCTGTGAGCTCATTGAAGTGACTTAGTTTTCTCATGTAGGTGGGAATGTACATTCCATGAAGTTAAAGCCATTTAATCTTCCATCACAGACTAGAGATACTTGTGCTTTTTTTTTTTTTTTTTGATCACTTTATATTCAGTGTGCTTCCTTAAACTTCTCAGGATTTTAGAGTCATTTAGACATATTGAGTATGTTTTTCTGGATAAATATTTATTGTCAGTTTTTCTTACTACTTGATGTTAGAGTATATCTGATTATAAATTCCTATGAAATCATGTTTAGAACAAAGATTCAGAGAAAATCATTAATTACATTTGATATCTTTAGGCAAGAAGGAAATTATACATGACATTACATCAAAGAGACAATATCCATAAAAACAAAATAAAAACATAAAACACACAAAAAACAAAATAAAGAGAGAGAGAGAGAGAGAGAGAGAGAGGAGAGAGAGAGAGAGAGAGAGAGAGAGAGAGAGAGAGAGAGAGAGAGAGAGAGAGAGAGAGAGAGAGAGAGAGAGAGAGAAGGTGAATAGTAATGAGAAATGGAGGAAAAGTTAAAATCAATATATCCTATAATTGGAACTAGTTAATTTGTATATACTTTTTGAGTTAAAAAGTTAGCTTTCCACATATTTCTGCTATAGTTATGATCTAAAACTTTAGCTTCCTCATTCTCAGGTCATTCCTGGAGACGGGTGATGAATATATCCATTTCAACTTTCTTATTCTTATGCTGCATACTTTGGCATATTGGATTTGAGGAAGAACTATAGGTAATTAATTTGCCATGTCAAGAGAGTATTATTTTTTTCCCAAAGCTGAAGATGTGCATTCCTATATTGATTTCTACTGTCTTCTTATGTGTGAGTTTTATCACTAGAAAGAGACCTTGCATTCATTAGGTCATTGATTATTCCCTGACCCTCTTTTACATTTCCAACTATGGCATCCACACAGAGCTGGACTCAGAGATTTTTGGAAAGCTTGTGTTATTTGGACACATCAGTATTTTTTCCAATCATCAATCAGTGTAGAAAAATCAACACCCTTAAAAAATATAAAAAGAGAAAGAAAATGATTTCGGTTTTAGTAATGATCTGCTATGGGCATTACAGCAGCCAAAGTAAGCACAGTATTCAAAATATCATGTCTATATGAAAGGACCCTACAAACCTCCAAGATTTATGAAATGATGAAAACAATTACCAGTGCTTGTTTCCTATGCCTTAGATGCCTGAACTTCCATAAGAGTAAACAGCATTCAATTACTTACTGAACAAAAGAGACATTTCTTTTCTTTTTTTTTTTATTTTGGCAATTTTTATTAAAGAGACATTTCTTAAACTGACTATTTATTGCTTGGATGTGTGAGTGTGTGTGTGTGTGTGTGTGTGTGCGCGCGCGCATGTGCAAATGCATATACATTTACAGAGTTTCATGTACTTTATATCACAGTAGAATTGCATATTTTTATATCTATAAAATCATTTAATAAAGCATGTTTAATATAGAAATGCTCATTTACTCTGATTTCTTGTATTATCTTCCAAACATTTACAAATGTGTTAAATCATCATTAGCATATGCATTATTATTATGTCCATTATGCTCTCACTTCTATAAACAGTTTTGTTTGTAACTTTGCATTTAATACAGCCAGAGCTTTCAGTATTCCCAGTGAGATATTCTATTAAGTACACTTAATATTAAAAATTATTAATCTTAATTTTAGAATGCAACATGGAACTAAACTGTATTAAAACCATCAAGAATTATAGATTTTACTAATGATTTACCCTTTCAGTTAGAGCAGCTTGGAAGGTCTGTCTTTACAGAGCTCAAAGTGTGAATGGCCTGAATGCAGGAGAAACAGCAGCTGATTCTCCACCGGGAATCCCTCCTGATGCACAAATTGGGAAACCTTCAGGTAAACCTGTATTATCCAAACATTGCTTTCTCTGTGTCTGACTTGCTTTTACATATGCTTAATTGTGGGAAAGTGCTTCATCTTCAGTCTTTAAAATATCTTCTTCTCTTTCTTGACATGACAATCTTCCAATTCAATGGGGCACTGTGTAGAAAACGCAAGTTTTATGTGGCCCATTAGTTCCCATGATATGCAAAACAAGAAGGTTGGAAACAGTTGCTTTGGTCCACTGATCTGTTCAGCAAGTTTGTCAGGCAAATACAGAGACCAATATCCCTATGCTCTGTGACATTAGAGTTCTGTGGTCAGCTGTGGAAGACTCAAAGAAAAGTGATTCTTCAAAAAAAGGAGCTGTCATCTAGTGTGAGAAATATGTGTGAGGTTGTAACTTTGGGGAGGTTCAGCAATGATAACCCAGTTCAGGATGCTGGGTATAAGTAATGTATAGTTCCTCGCACATCCTTGCAGTATCCAAGACTCTCAGTCAAGCACAGAGAATACTTTTTGTACAGAGTTTCTCTTTTTTTCATACTCCTCTTTTTTTTTTTTTCATAGAGGATTCTGATTTGCATTGAGCTGATGGAGATATGCTGTTTATCACAACAGAAAGCCTTCTCTCTAGACACTAGTCTTCTGGGAGTTTGACTGATTGTAGATGAAAATCCATATATGCCACATCCAAAGAGGGAATGACGAATTTAGAGATGCTATCAGAAGTCATCACTACTTGGGAAATGTCCCTGTCTTTGCTTGATAGTTTATCTCTTGCTGCTGGCTTTCTCATTCTGGAGCTGGTCCAAGCAATCACACTTTCAATAGCACACTTCATGGCTGGCTGAGATGCTGTCAACAACATGATTTTGACCAGTAGGTAGGTTGTAAGTTCCAGGTTGTGAGCTGATTGAAGTCTCCCTCCTGCAGTAATGGAAGAGAACTCACCTTTATTAAACTGGACAGCTCCCGTTACGTCATGCCTTGGGTCAGACGTCACTGGCATGGTAACAGGAGATAGAGTTGGCTACATTCCATTCAAATTTGCCCTGTGATTCACTACCTTCAGATAGAACAAAATGTTCCATTTAAACATTTTCAACCTTGCCCATCTGAATGCACAATTTAGGAAAGGAAAAAGAGTGAAGGTTAAATTATTCAACACATTTATTTTGAAAAGTACATTTATATGAGTGTATGCTTTAAGTTTGCCACCAAAATATGACAGGATGGTTCAAAATGGTCAGTAATGTGCCACGCATGATGAAAAGATTTAGATATGATTGGATCACACTGTCGGGGATTTTGTATAAATCACAACATATTTTTATTGATAATATTTGTACTTCGTTTGTTTAAAGTAAAGCTGTTTATATTTGCAAAAACATATTGAAAATCCAAAAGTTATTTTCAAAGGAGTGGAGAACAGATACTTTTAAATGGCTAGGGAACAAATTATTCATGCATCTCTGATGCTTGATAGCACATGAATCTGTCACTTTATATTAAGCCCATCATGGTGACCCAGTAATGTGTTGATTCACTTGGAAGAATTAAAAGACACAGCACCTGACCTTAGGGAACTTACACTGTAGACAAACATTCTTCTTTTTTTCTTCTTCTTTCTTTTTTTTTTAACATCAGAGGGTAATGTGCCACTGCCGTAACAAGGTTTAGAGGGAGGCACACCTTACACATAGCGTGAAAACCCAATCATCACACTTATGAACCAAAGGATCTAGGCATATATTCTTGAAAAACAGACAATGAGACAAAAGCAGTAGTCATTCGATTCTGAGCTATGCATCATTCAGATAATATGTGTAATTCTTAGAAGTATAGGCTATAGTATTTAGGGACACAGGTAGGAAGTAGGATCATCTTTTTTTTATTGGTTGTTCAAAACATTACAAAGCTCTTGACATATCATATTTCGTACATTTGATTCAAGTGGGTTAGGAACTCCCATTTTTACCCCGTATACAGATTGCAGAATCACATGGGTTACACATCCATGTTTTTACGTATTGCCATACTAGTGACTGTTGTATTCTGCTATCTTTCCTAAGTAGGATCATCTTTAGAGGAAAAAAGGAAGAAGGCATTGAGCACAGCATGGGAGCCGGATGGAGCACTGTGGCATCTTCCAGCTAGCATGCTGGAGAGACAGGGAGGAGTAGTGTAGGAGTGGAAATAGACACATGGTGGCCTCGACAGATCAAAAGAGAAGAATAAAATGCACATGCTTTTCAATCCAGAGAGAGCTCTGCACTGAGATTGAAACTGCAGGCACTGATTAGGTCAAAGAGTCTTTTCTCTCTTTCCATAAATTGGTGAATCGTGCACTCTAGTTACAATTGAAGCTTCCTTTTAAGAACTCATTGCTATTTTGCACTTCCCAAGATGCTTGATGTCTCCTTGGAATCATCACTAATTATTCACTCCTCACTACTTGTATTCAACTGCCCTGGGCCCTGATGCTCTGTCAGTCTACCCGGTTTCCAGAAAAGTGACAATTCTCTTGGAGCATTTGAAAATGTAATTCAGACCCTGTGATTGTGTCTGTGGAACTCTTACTCTGACAAGCAAACCTGGGCTGAGAAGACCTCTTTTGCTTTTCATTTACTTGTATGTTAATGAAATAAAACTAAATTTTTGTAGCAGAGCCCTGTGATTTGTATCCACTTGTGTCCCAGGAAGCTTTGGTATATCACTCATCTGCTCACTCTTGGAGGCAGCTGATGGAATTGGGAAACTTTCTCCAGAGGTTGCTGCTGCACTTACTGGTGAAAAGGCTGACACATTGCTATGGAAATCTCACTGGCTATTGAGACAGAAGACCCCTTTAGGTTCATGATCTTCTTTTGCCTTATGGCAAATTCTTCAGGTTCTGAGTTTATCTGAGACCTAACTTCTGATATAAACACTAAATAAAACAATTTTCATAAAATATATTATAATAATAAAAGTCTAAATATTCACTTATTAATAAATAAACCCATCTGTTCAGGCAAATACGCATTGAAATGTCCCCTGATTAGCACTGGGGATACTGCAGTAAAAAAGGATAAATATATATCTCACTCAGTGGAATTTACAACCTAGTAAACTGAGGATTTGGAGGTTGAAAAAATGTCATCAAAATAGAAAGAAGGGGGATAAACATGAAGGATTATAGGCCACAAAGCATAGAAGTAGACTACCTACTATGCAGACTGATTTTTTTCCTATGGACAGGAAAGCAGCAGGACGTGAATTTTCTGCTGATGATCTTGTATCTCCTTTTCTATAAGGTCCTATTCATGCCTCACAGGATCTGTTAAAATCCTTGTGCTATTTATCCATTGCAATTTCCCAGGCTGGATAGCCATACTGCTCTTAGAAACTCCATTTGTTGATCTGCCATAAAGGAAATATTTTGGGGCTGTTGAATGGGAACAATGAACTGCAGAGATCAAGAGGATACCAGACAGAAACAATGAAGACCAAAAAGAGAAAAGGAAGAAAAAAAATGGCTTTGAAAAAAAATAATAATTAAAATACTGGTATTCGTGGTTACTTCCCTATAATTAAAAGCTTAAATTAATATGTTTATTCTTTAACTTTGTATTTTGTTTTAGTACCACAAAACAATATTTGTTCATATATCATTTATATAGTTATAAATATGATTGTCTTAAACAGAAACTGATTTGCATTAAATTAAGCAATAAACTAGCACTCAAAATATGAAAGTGGTTTATTTTGTGAGGCTAGCTCACAGAATGGAAAGGCAGAATTATACTCAGGATCAGGATATTAAAGCAGAAAATGCAAGGTGATCATGGCTCTCTCTTTTTGACAGGTGGTCTTTGCTTTTTTCTGCATCTCTGTTGTAGTCAACTGTCTCTACATAGCAGATCTTTGTGGCAATTTGGATTCTAGGACATAGATACTAAAACAGAGTTGAGATGCAAAATATTTATCAAGACCCACCCAGAAAAGAAAGCCAGAGGAAACAGAATTGTGCCAGGGAAAAAAGTTGAATTGTGACACATACTTGACAAGGTGTCAATCAACATAACAGGCAGCTCTGGAGTAAGTTTATACATCAGGATTGTCCCTGTCAGGGTGAGGCCCCTATGCATACCTTCCTGGCTCAGGATCAATATTTGAGTGGAAAGGGCATGATTTTAGGTAACTGTGGCTCTTCCTTCAAGGGTCTGAGGACAGTTCTGAAATGCTGACAGGAGGCTGTGGGCTGACTATACTCCCCACAAGCTGGCAGCAACTCTTACCTCAAAAGGTGATGTGGGTGTTGTGTCTCCATGTCCCCCACACTCTCTGGCTTTCCATCTTTGTGGCAGGATGGACATTCCCTGGATAATGGCTTTCATTCTCATCCTGTTTAATAACAAAACTGCAAGTGTTAAAAGACAATTATGGTCCTTTATCATTTGCATACCATTTGTCTAGACAATGAGAAATTAAGCAACCAGAGCACCATCCTGATATGAAATCTATTCTCAGGAAGTCCTGGCAAAATTCTTGATTGGTAGAAAAAAAAAGAATTTAGATTGTTGAGGGCCACAGACGAGTCGGGATGACGCATGGCATTTTTGCCAGAAGTAGTGGTTGAGAGGTGACGCTATCGAGCCATTAACATGGTGACTTTTGAGTTCTGGCGGAGTTCCCATTGAGTTCAGCTTGAGCTCTCAAGGGGATTCCCGGAGAGTTCCCATTGGTTGGGGAGGAGGGATATTTCCGGTTGCTGGTTCCTGGAGTAGCGGCGTGGCGTTTGGGGGAGTTCCCCAGGGAGCGTGTGTGGAGTGTGCTGGTGGAGTTCAGAAATAAAGTTTGTTCCTGCTTCAGTGGCTCGTGATTTGTGCCCAGCCAGACTGCGGCATTAGATAAAATTAGTATTTTTTCAACGTTACATTGAACAGAAAGGATTCCAGTAAGAAAAGGCAATTAAATCAACGTGTTGAAATTCTCTTAGAAAACTTAAAGGGAAAAGTGATGATGCTTTATTTAAAACAAAACCATGTACATGAGTTAGTGGTGGCACATTCATTTTCTGCCTTCCACTATTAGTTATGTATGTGACATTGTTCAAGGCCCTTAGTTTCTCTGGGCTCAATTCAAATTTATCAAACTAGGAGGTGGGATGAGATGTCACTTACACTGTAATAGTTTGTGAAATCTATAATACTGTAGATGATATACTTGGTGTTTTATTATTTCTTACAGAAAGCTAAATGAATGGTCTGAAGATTACTTATTGTGTTTTTTCTTCTAATTTAGGACTTTTTCTGATCATAAAGGTGATAACTCATGTGATCAATGAACTATAAAGAAAATAAAAATTAAAAAAAAAACATTGAGAGTCAAGTTGAAATAAGTCTCTTACAGTGGGCATGGGTGACTACAGTAGAAAAATTTTTTGAAAGTTTGTTTTATCATAGAAAAACTTGAATTTAAATATATGTTCTACTGATTAGCTCAGTGACTATGCATAAGCCACTCAAACCCTATGAACCATTTCTCTTAGCTTTTGCATGAGGTTTGAATACTCAGCTTTTGCATGAGATTTGAATACTATCTAACATATATCTGGAAGGAATGCTGTAAAATTATGATTAAATTACATGGAAAAAGGAGCCTTTTAGCTGTAAAGATATATACACACCTGAGTCATTGGGGTTTACTTCTTTCAGTCTTTGATAGACAATGGGTTTGCTATTTTAAGGAATTTTAAACCATTAGCAGCTCAGAGTGGATGAATTTTTAAAACTGCTTTTCACAATGGTATGGAACTCAGAATATCTTGAGGGATTGAACAATTGAGCTATAGGTAGGAATGATAGAAACATGTAGAGATAATAGAAGACAGAGGTAAGGGGGCAATGATAAACTTCTTTCAACTTTTCTGAGATTTCCCCTTTACTGGACATATCATCTCTGTCTTAAGTCCATCATTTCTACTTTCTGATAGATTTTTTTCCCTCTTTGAAATAAAGTGCAAAACATGAGAGAAATGAAGTAAAATTGAGCTCTAAAAGAAATTAAGTGAGCCATGAAACAAAGCCCTCTTCAAACTATAAACTGCATTGAAGCCAGCCCTTTCAATTAGAGCTCGTCCCAAAGCATCCGTGGTATTTTCTTCATTTTCTAAGTCATCAAAATTTTTCATGGGGCAGACATAAACTCAGTAGTGGATTAATAGTTCTGTGAGTAATGGAAGAGTTGTAAATTCCTGATTTTTAAATCACTGCAGCTTATAAATAGGAAATTGTACATTAACTGTAAATGGTGATAATGCTTATAATCTTCTCTCCTCTTCCTCAACCTATGGTGACCTGTTTTGTTTCATGATAGGAAAACTGTATGCAGATAAAATTGGTGCAAATAAATATGTGAGCTTTCTCTTTAAAGGAAATGCTTTATTACTCAAAGATTAATTTTGTGTTATAAGGAAATAGTGTGTAATTTAAGTGGTTCTGGATAGTCATCTTTTGCAATTTTTCAGAAAAGAAGTATATCTCAGTTCTTACTGATATACAATCAATTAAAGCACATAAGAATAATTGCAATTATCTGGTTCAATCTCTTGTTTTTCCCAAGGATAGATCTGAAACTATGAAGCTGGTGACACCTGCCCAAACCTCACAGTTCTTTATTAGCAGTGCCTATGCAGAGTTCAATATGCTGATACCAAGATGTGTGCAAAGATAGACCCCCTTGTCCCCTATGCACTCAGCAGAAGGAACTCTTTTCAAATGGTGCTTGACTCATCCACATTTTTTCTTGTGCCCACTACAGAGCATCTTCTGGTTTTCCAGGGTTTATGCCAATGTGCTCAATAGTTCAGGATGATTATGTTAGGTATGTTAGTCAATTTTTCATTACTAAAACAAAAATATGACAAACAAATCAAGTTGTAAAAGTAAATGATTCATTTTGGTTCACAGTTTCAGAGGTTTCAGTTCACAATTGATTGGGTTGGCTCCATAGCTTTCTGACCTATGGCAAGACAGAATATTATGGCACAGAATGCATGGCAATGGAAAAAGGCCACTCAGCTTATAGGTGGGAAGTGAAAAAAAAGAAAGAGGAAAAGACCAGAGTCCCATAATCCCCTTCAAAGATAAGACTGGATGACCTAAAATCTCCCAGTAGACCCAACCTCATCAAAGCTCTACCATTTCTCAATAGTGCCCAAATAAGAACTAAGCCTGAAACACATGTACCTCTTCGGGACACTTGAGATCCCAACTGAGGCATATAGGTACGTGTTACTCAAGGAAACATGTTAATTATAATAGCAGGTACAAAGCATGATAATAAAAACAGGTCTTAGAAGTCACTTATAACCCTGAATTCCATGTGTGACTACTTAAAATGAAATGATCATACAATCCGTGATAAAATACCTGCAGAGAAAGAAACGTACTGCTCTATCTCCTATTATAAGGCCGTTGAAAAGGTGATTATTCATATATTCAAAACCATAATATCCTGGCTCAAATTTGAGATAGAGATTTTTCTCTAGCAAATTTTTCTTTCCAGGCCAACATAAAATATTAAGCTGTGAGTTGGGGCATCACTATATCTACTAAAACTCTTTCATCATAAAATTGATTAGGTTACTCATTCATTTCAGAAACATTTGGGAATGTAAAGAATATATTGTGCCAGGGAACAGAAAAATAAATGTATAAAATCATACTAGTATAAAGAATTCATAATCCAGTGTAGGGAAAATATAGATAACCAAATTCTTTCCATTCTTATTTAGCCACAACATTAACTATTGACAACAATGACAATCTAGGAATATAAGTAATTTAGGAAACGTGCCTAGAAAATGGGGAGAAGTACAGGTTTCTAGGAATCTTGATAATTGTTGTACTTGTGAAATTAGCTCAAGCACCAAGACACAAATTATATTAAAGACCAGTTCCACTTGAAAGTTTTTTAAATGAAGAAAAGGGATCTCAGAAAAGTGACTTTCCAAAGTTCTGTAGTTTCTCTGGGGTAGAATTGAAGGGTCGTTTTGCTGAGAAAATGACATCTACATACCTATGAAGGACAGAGAGGGTATTCAATCAGCAGCAAGCAGTGGAAGGGCATTTTAGACAGAGGGAACAGCCGGCATGAGGTTTGGAGGCAAGTCTCTGTAGAGATTATCATGGTTGCTCCAAGCAATTAATCATGTTGAAGACATAGAATTATGGGAAAAAAATTTCAAACGGGAAAAAAATTACATTGGAGAAATGGCTACAAACAAAAAATCTTTCAGTGTGTCCTCTCTTGCCTAGTTGCAGTGTTTCCCAATTTCTATTTTTAGAAAATTCCTCCCTCCAACTCATCTCTTTCGTTAGCTACCATTAGAATTATAGAAAAGAAGTAGATACAACAGTTCTTTATTCATTGTTTTGTTCTAATGAATGACTGTTCAGATTTGCATCAGTTTTCCTCATTTGTATTATGTAAAGAGCAGAGAAGTAGATTTCTGTTATCATTTTATTAACTTTCTTGTCTTGAAGCAAAGAAGCAGGGTCAAGGTAATGCAGAAAATTCATATCGCTCCACTCTGCCTTTCAATTTGCTTTCCCTTGGATTTTTTTCCCATCTACTCTTTTTCACTGACATGGCAGAACTAGTATTCACTTCACGTCTCCACCATTTCTGCAGCGTCTCTGTATGTCTGCTTGCTCTGAGGCTGTAAGGCTGAGCCTCAGAGGCAAGAATCCAAGAAGACAGGCCTGGGTGGGTGACCCCCATGAGCTTCTTGGGCGTGCGTGTGGGGCTGATGTTTGATAGAAAGTAAATAAATGCTACCCTCTGCTGTTTTTCATCAGTAAATATGAGAGTGCGCTCAGGAGAAATAAAGGTGAAATTCTGTCTGTTTATAAACAAAATAGCTATGTGAAGCCTTAAAAGCCTGTAATTTACCCAGGAGCTGAAACATATGCACTCTCAAAATAGCCAAAACAAAGAAATAATCTATTTAAAAGCCATGGGTATTACAGTCTCTTAGCTCTAAATTATACCTTCCATTAAAGTGGGAAGAAACCACTTGGATGTGTTCTATAGATAAACAAGAAATGTGTGTTTTTGAGTTACCTGGAAGCTTTGAGGTGCTTATGGCCCAGAATTCATCAGGAGGAAGAGCAAGATCTCTCAGAAAACAGGGGTGCCTCTTTCTAAGCAAACAATAACATAGCCAGCCTCAGAGAAGAACGTGAGTTGCAGACAGGATCAGACTGAACATGAACCAATTTTCATCATGGCAGGATAGGAGATTTTCAAGTGACATTTTGAAAAAATGAAATTTGGAAACTCAGATGTCTAACGTGGTGGAAATGTCTGTGTGGGCCATTGCTTCTTTCTCTTCTAAAGCCACAGGCCTTGTTGTAACACACACACACACACACACACACACACACACACACACAAACACACACACACCCCACATGGGACAATATAGGCATGGACTTTGGATAAGAAATCCTGGAGATACCTCTTCCTTGCTTCTAAAATTGAACGTTCTTAGTTATGACTGTCTTCTTAGGGACATGCTAAAATAAATATCAGTGACACTTGGATATCAGGGCTTGTTTATTAATTTATTTATTGCTTAAATCAATATCTCACCATGTGCCATGATTCTCACGCGACAAGATTTATAGGCCGAAAGAGGCGACAGATGCAAACAGAAGCACTGAATAGCAGTTGCAAATGCTTAATGAGGTTTTATCCCAGAAACTATGAACCCAGAGGTGAAAAGGAGCTCTCCAGGAAGCTCTCCTTTGGCATTTGGCTTCTCAGCCTCCCTGCTTTTCCTGGCCTTCTGCCCTGAGCTGCGGGCGCTCCCTTTCCTCACCAGATTCTTGCTGCCTCTTGCTGCCAAGAGCCCCCAAGCTCACCAGACTCTCAAAAGCTCTCTTATCTATTCACATGCAGAGATAAATATGGAGAAGGGCAGGGATAGATAAGTTAGAATCTGGAATGGTAATTTCAGGCATAGTCCAGCAGCACAAAGTGTTCTGTGCAGGGGGTTTGATGAGAGGAGACAACAGGCCTCCAGCAGGCCTCCAGCATTGTCTAAGACCATTTAACAACCCCTGCCAATGGGTGGAGCTGGAACCAGATGCACAGACCCTGTGGCTATTTCTGCCTTGGGGCTAGAACATTAGGACTCTGCCACCCTCAGATGGCCAGGCAACACTCTGCTCCTTGCCATGTTCCCCTTTCCTGAAGGATTTCGTCAGTGTACAGAAAACAGCTCACACACAATCAAGATTATATCATATATACTGTCACCTGCCATTTACTGGTACATTTCTCATCCACAGTTTCTGTCTCTCCTTGTTGGGAGTCTTGGTGTCATATGGATGTGTGTGTGTGTGTGTGTGTGTGTGTGTGTGTGTGTGCCTTCAGTGATCCCATAGCTGCTGTTGCTTTCTGTAGATTCTATATTGATTGGATGTTTTCACATTAGGACTTTTTTTTTTACTTAAGGTATACGAAAGAGGTACAAGAAATGACCTCAACCAGTTAAGATATAAAAATTATAATTTGCAAACCAAAACATGGGGACTAGCAAACAAATTTCTTTCAAAAAGAGATGTATTTATATAAAAACTCTTAATCAATTATAAAAAATAAATAAATTCACCACTAAATACCCATACATTTACATTATATGATGACTTTTAAAATGGATATTTAACCAGTTGTATGGGTTACTATACTTTTAGCACAGCTATTAAAAACTCAGGCTGCATAGCACACAATACGTATTTTTAAGATAAGTTAATTATTTCAATTCTAGTTATCATGAAATTGGAAATCTCAAGGCATTTCTGTGGTACATGTGGAGAATGGGTAAGGGTATTTGAAATTGGCATAAATTCAAAAGCTGTTTTGCCCTCAAGTTCTCTACCTTAGGAGGTAAGCAGAGCTGTAACGATTTCAGCAGTAAATTGTTCCATCTTATTGTTCTGCTGCCTTTTAAATGTGAGGTTAACTTACCTCAGGTCAACAAACAAAACTGTTTTGTGTTCCTGCTGGTACCAAACTATCTCTTTAGACACATGTTAGCTCAATTAAACGGCAACAACAAAACATTTTGAAAAGCTAATCAGAGTAGCTTTGTTTCAATCAGGATTTCGTACTGGTTTATATGGTCTTTACTACTTCATAGGTGACTTTTGACATGCAATTATTTTGGTCAACAGTGAGGCTGAATAGGGTCGGGAAAGGGAGATGGAGAGCTGAATGTATAATTTCACAACTTAGAAGTTCCCAGGACTTATTAGAATTATTGGGATCATATTTGGAGTTCCCTTGGTGATTTGCTGGCATGTGGCCTCAGTTCTTCCCCACACACTTGCTTCTCCAGCCCTACTTAACCTTCTTCCTGGGGCTCTCCGTTTTTTGTACAATACTGAGGAGGAAAGCCACACTGGATAACTTCTTAGGATATTTCTCAGTCCTCCTTCCTAAATTTGAAAAAATGTGTTTTTTTTTTTCAGTACTAGGGATTGAACCCAGAAATGTTCTACCACTGAGCTACATCCCAAGTCCTTTTTTGCTTTTTATTTTGAGTCAGGATCTTGCTAACTTTCTCAGGCCAGGCTCAAACTTGTTATCTTCCTGTCTCAGCTTCCCACGTTGTTGGAATTATAGGGATTGCAGGCATGCACACACAAGGTGCTTGAGATTTATTATTTGGGGTGTATGTATTTTCAGACATGTAGGAGGGGTCTCTTTAAATTCTAACAAATTCTCCAAAATAAAAGTTAAAAATAAAAAGTCAATAAAAGTCAATAAAATTTAAAAATCACTTTGTTACATGTTTTGTGTTTGTTTTTTGATCATTTTAATAAAACTCATTCTTCATAAAATTGAATGTAAAAGGCACAACCGACAAAATAAAAATATCAAAGAATTAGACTTCAAGAAAACTGAAATTATTTTTCTTTAAAAGACATTTGTTGGGGCTGGGGATGTGGCTCAAGCGGTAGCGCGCTCGCCTGGCATGCGTGCGGCCCGGGTTTGATCCTCAGCACCACATACCAACAAAGATGTTGTGTCCGCCGAGAACTAAAAAATAAATATTAAAAAAATTCTCTCTGTCTCTCTCTCTCTCTCTCTCTCTCTCTCTCCTCTCTCACTCTCTCTCTCTCAAAAAAAAAAAAAGACATTTGTTGGGCTGGGGTTATAGCTCTGAGTTAGAGCACTTGCCTCGCACTTGTGAGGTACTAGGTTCGATCCTCAGCATCATATAAAAAATAAATAAATAAAATAAATAAATAAAGATATTGTGTCCATCTTTAAAAAAAGGCATTTGTGAAAATAAAAATTGCAGCCATACACTTGGAGAAAGTATTTTCTAAATGTATATGTGAAAAGGACTCTATTGAATAATATATAAATCAATAGTATGTAAACAAATAATCCTGTTATAATGGCAGCAGGATTTTTGCATAGAATCACAGTAAACACAAGTGATAAGTATGCACATGAGAAGACGCTCAATATCACTGGTTATTTGTGAGATACAAATTAAAACAACAATGAGAGTTATTACTTTTACACTAAGATGTGAAAATAAGAGACACTGATGATATTAAGTATTGGGAAAAATGTCGAGTAATTGGAGTATTCTATACTGTTGGTGGGAATGTAAAATGGTACCACTTTAGAACATTTTTACCTATAATCTGACTCTACCTTTTATCTCTAGCTATTTGCATAAGACATATGAAAGTACATATCCAAAGACTTGATAAGAATATTCATGGCGGTCCTATTTGTCATTACCCTAAAACTGGAAGCAACCCAAGTGCTCATCAACAGGTGAATAAAGAAACAAATTGTGCCATAGCTCAATAGTGAAATACCAATCAATAATAACAGTGAGCAAAACAATGGTACTTGCCTGGATTAGCTGGATAAGGCTAGTATTGGCTCACAAGACTGGATGGTGTGCATTTCTTTCCAACTGGAAGTTGAAAGATGCTGCATTGATAACTTGAAATCATCCATAGTGGGAACATTTACACCAGTAGAATTGGTAAATGCTACAAATTAGTCTTCATCACTATCACAGAGATCTGGTTGTTAAATGTACATTAGCATCCTGCTGAATATATGTACAAACATGAATTAATCTAAGAATCATGATGAAAGAAATCAAAGCGAGTCTGATTCTATTTATATGAAATCTATAAAATGCAAACTAATCTATGGTTAGAAAAAGCAATTTGTTCCTTTTCTGGGAACAAAGGGAGTAATGGATCACACATAACTATGAGAAAACTTTTGAAGTCAATGGATATGTTCGTTATTTTAATTGTTGATGGAAGTTTTATAGATAACATATATACCAAAATTCATGAAAATTCAGGAGGTTATGAACCTTATTGATGCTAATTATATGTCAATAGGGAAAACCTATTGGAGAATCAAATAATCAACTTCCTCTTGCCAAAATTATATCTCATCATCCTCAGCAGCATTTTTTTTTTGTGAACTATACTTTCTTGTGGCATTTCTGTAATCTGATCTTTTCATATTTTACCCTTATCCATACTAATAAACTTTAATTTTCTGTGCAAACTTGCTTCCTTACAGAACTTAAAAGTCTTTCTTCCTGTGCATTAAAAATAAAATAAATAAATAAAAAATTGCCAAAATCTAAAATAAAAGACATTCTTCCTGCTCTGTGCCTGGCTGCTTGCTCTCTCTGTTCCGTACCTTACTTTAACCAGCCTTGCATCATTTACTACTTTAATTCATTTTATGAGAAACACAATATTACAAGAAGAATCATCAGAAATCACAGTGAATGGTTTTGTCTAAAAAGAATTTGGATTTGTATCTCTATCAAAGGGATTAGAAAATCAAAGAGGATCATTCTCCAGATGTTACTCTTGAAGAAAACAACAAATGGTCTCCCATGACTGAATTCTCCAGAACAAAGTAATGTTTTCTGCTTGGGAAGATTAGAGGAATTCTTTTGAGAAACAACTATTCCCAAATTTGGAAACATTGTACATTCTCTCATGGGAACATGTCAACATTAAGAAGTTTGAGATAGAAATGAATATGCAGGCCATCCTTAAATTTTGCTCCTAAATTTTTACACATATATCAATATGTTATATTATTTTAAACCTCTATATAATTAATGATACACAAAAGTTTCTTTAAGAAAGAAATCCTCATGAAGCTTATGAATAATCTGAAGACAGAAAAAATAAGACATCTAGAAAAGATGGATTGAGGACAAGAAATGGGATTTCTGAGAAGTTAAGAAAGATTCCCATCATTCACGCCTGATTTTTCACATTCAAGAGAAGGAATGGGGTAAAAAAATATACTGCTAAAATAAAATGCCTGGCTATTTCTTACCACCCAGACTCTTGATTTTCTGGCCAACCAATTCATCCCTGAAAACCCCAGTGTTTCTAAACTATTGAGCAGACCCAGAAAGTTGAAAATGTTCACTCTGAACCTAACAATTTCATTTTGTTGCTGTAGCTCTTTCACGGCATCACTTTAAAAAAAAAATTGTATGGACTTTTCACAATTAATCTGTTATGAAATGATGGGGGATCAGATTCCCAGAGAAAATATCAAAAATATTCACTTCTCCAATGGTGTCATTTAATACATGAAACCTTACTAAAATCAATTTTTAATTTTTTCTTCTGAGGACATTTAATTTTCTTTTCAAATAGTTTGATCAAGGCCAGGGCAAGTAAATTGATGGGTGGTGAGAATGGGTGAAGTCAGACAGCTAAAATATTTATTGGATGGTGTCCACTCTGCCTTAGGTCACATCTCTCTGAAGTTCACTCCTATGCCAAACCATCTTTTAAAGTTATTGGGAAAAAGTCTAAATCTAAAGTAACTCTGCCATGATATCCTGATATAAGTGGTCACAAACATAGTTTCTCTGTTTATTATAGAGTGTAATTATTTTTTCCTGTGTTGCCCTCAGTGGAGAGTAATGTGGACAGGGAGAAGAGCTCTTGCAAGTAGAAAAAGGAATCACTAACTGGGGTTATTGAGTATTGAAAACACAATGGTTTCCACTTGTCCTAAAGCCCAGAGACAAATAAAAGGCTCAGTTGGTTGCTGAAAAAGACAATGCCAATCTAAGATGTTTGTTACAGTTAACAATAAGGGAGGCTGGCTCAGAGTTTATAATTCAGGAGAAGGTTTTCTTAGGAAATATTGTGTATGTGCTGACTCTTGAAAAATGATCACAGTGGTTTTCATGTAAAGCAAGAACATTGGTCTAGG
Source organism: Urocitellus parryii (assembly GCF_045843805.1). Taxonomy (NCBI): domain Eukaryota; kingdom Metazoa; phylum Chordata; class Mammalia; order Rodentia; family Sciuridae; genus Urocitellus; species Urocitellus parryii. The sequence continues at coordinate 29,436,526 of NC_135543.1, forward strand.
TGGATGGAATGAAATCACCAAAACTCTGAAGCATGAAATAAAAATATAAATTCTGTTTTATATTATTTAGATGTAAAGTTCATGCTCCGGTGTGACAGGGAAAATAAGTTGTGTCCTCTGTTTAGAGTTCTGCTTATCCTGATAAGAGCTTGCAGAAGGCCTTCAAGTTGGGCAGAAGTATGGCTGGATTTTAATTTCATTTATCATAATGTATATGATCAAATCTCCATTGAAAAACAAATAGCTCAACTAAAGCATATGGTTTTGTGTTGAATACAGGTTGAAGTGAGATTGCCTAAAAGGTAGAATAATTTATTTAATAGCTTAAGGATCATCTTGTATTATTCTCAAAATCAATATGACAGGCAGGGTATATTATTATTGTTATTATAATAATCACCTTCTATCCATACCTTTAAAGAGGGTAGTCTCTCTGCCCTGTTGTTATACAGGTGGCCAAATGTATGACTTCTAATACTGCATAGAGAGATTGACAGCAGGTTGTCACATATACTCAAGTTTAGGAAACAACATCTGTGCCACATAGGGTCACTTGGGAATTATATTTTGAGACAGAGTAAACAGCCAGGGACTGTTGTAGGGATTTTTTTTCTTAAAAGAGTGGGGTAACTACTGATTCTCACAGGAGAATATGATTGACTTATCTGAGTAATCCTACGGGCTGGCAGGAGCGAAAACACACTGCTGAGGGATAAGCAGGAACTGTGCCTCTTGAGGGTTGTTTTGCCAAGAGGCTTTATCAGTGGGACAAAAATGGGAGAAGAAATTATGGTTAGGACATTTAAGTCACTTCCAATTTCAGATGAAAAAGCTGCACCTAATATCGAGTCTTCGTTTTAAATCCTACCCCATAGTTATGTGTCCCATTAGTGAAGATCACAGTCATCTTTAGCATTTATTGACTGTTTTCCATGTGTAAACCATGTCCTCTAAATGTTTTATATGTGTTATTTCTTTTAATTCTCATAAAACCCTTTGAAGTAGAAAACATAAAGTGTTTTCCTTTTAAACATAAGGAAACTGGGACATAAAAGTGCATATTAGTTGCTTAATTCACAGTTAGTACATGTTAGGACCAAGATTTGAACCTCAGTTTATCTAATGCCAAGTTCTTCAGACTGTACAAGATGCATCATAATAGAAAGCAATCATTAATATTTCAATTACCTATAGCACAGCTAGTCATGAAATAAAATGTTAAATATGCTTAAATTCTTAGAACAAATTCAAATCACTATGTCCACAGGGAGTTAGTTTGGACTTCTGGTAGAAATGCCAGATCCCCTAGTACAGACATTCACTCCCCTTTGTTTTTCAGGGTATTTCAGTGGGATATGAAGTACTGGTATTAGGAAGAGTTCTGGGTCTCATTTCCAGCTCTGCCACACAGCGTAAAACCTGGCATAAATTTGATGATCTCCCCCTATGGTTTCTTCCTCATGACACATGAAGAGGTTTGATCATTGTTTTCTGAGAACACAGACAGTGCCCAGAGCACCCAGTTATGCAGTAGACAACCCCTTGCCATTGAAGAGCTTATATTTTATTATAGAAAGTAATACACAGGTAAGAAATGATGTAATTTTAGATAGTGATGAACATTACAAAGAAATTTAATAATGAAATAGAATTAAATTGAGAAGAAAATTTCAAAGGAAAGTAGAGAAGAGTTCAGACATGTGCCTGGACAGCAAGGAAGACCTGTGGGTCCAGCGAACAGTGAACAAGGACAAGAACTGTAAGTTAGGAAGACTAATAGGCACCAGACCAGGAAGGCATGCCATGGCTTTGAAACTTGGGTCTAAGTTTAGATTCTTCATTAGACTCTTCTTCAAGAATATCAAGCATAGAAACAAAAGGAAAATACAATGTTATATGAACCAAGGAATCCATCTATGTTATATCATCCATAATAAAGTCAGATTCTACCTGGATGATGATATAGTGCCAAATGTAGACCTTGATACAAAGATGCAAATGAAGCCTAGATGTGAAGAAAAACTTGTGACATAATTCCATCCTTCAGGAGGAAACTGATGAGACCTCGGATCATCTTCACAATTTCTGTTCAAATTTAGAGACAGAAGTCAAATTGCAATGAGTGAGGAAATAAATGACAAGTGAGGCAGGGGGAAGGTTAGCCTATCAGGAGATGAATGTGTTGTACAAAATGCATTATAATAAAAAGCAATCATTAGTGTTTCAATTACATACAGCACAGCTAATCATGAATCAAAATGCTTAAATTCTTAGAACAAATTCAAATCACTTATGCCTGCAGGGAGTTAGTTTGGACTTCCTGGTGTAGATGCCCAATCCCCTGGTACACGCGTTCATTCCCCTTTGTTTTACATGGTATTTTAGTGGAAATATGAAGTACTGGTATTAGGAAGATGTTTAGCATGCCATTGTTGGAGATTTTTGCAGATAATAGATATTTAAACAGCTTTGTGCAGAGGTACCAACAGGGAGAGACAATTAAAAAAAGAGAGAAGGCAGTTAATAGGAAATAATGTCTCCATTTTAGTCTAGTGAAGAACAGAAATGAATGAATGAATGAATGAGATTTTAGATGGGGATAATACAGGGAAGAAAAAGCTGTGCAATGGGTATGGAGTACCAAGAAGGCAGCAGAGGAGTTAGTGTGGGACTCAAAGCATGGGGACAGGAAGAATATAGCCTGACAGAAAATATTAGAATATTAGACAATAAGATTTTAGAGATAAGGGAGTTCTGAGTTCTCAGAAAGACTTATTATTTCTTGAGAATCTAAAAAAATGTCCTTTTCCTCCATGTTGGGACTGTTATATGAAGCACTTTGTGTTACTTCTGTGGTATGAAGTTGTCTCTTGACAATGCCTTTGGGTTTGTATCCTTTTCTAAGAACAAAAATATACGGCATTAAAAATATGGAAATATCAGGGACTGGGGTTACGGCTCAGTGGTAGAACGCTTACCTCTCATGTGCAAGGCCCTGGGATGATCCTCAGCAGCACATATAAATAAATAAAATAAAATTATTGTGTACAACTACAAAAAAATAAGTATTTTTTAAAATATGGAAATATCATAATTTTCTTATGTACACATATGAAATTACCTAAATAAACACCACTATGGTGTCCACCAACAAGAATGGGGTACTAATTAGAATAGGATACCTCCTATGCCTGTACAATTTTATCAAAATGGATTTACTGTCATGTATAACTAAGAAGAACCAATAAAATAAAATTTTAAAAAATATAGAAATATGAATATGGCTAAGAATATCATATGATTTGATTGATCTTACAAAACAAAATCACTCACTATTTCAGGTTTTGTTTTTTATATCTGAAATTCCAATGTTCTTTATTCATATTAAATATATAAGCAACATACCTATGTTTTGAAGTCCAAACCAATGCAATAACAACCTCTGTTCTTGTGACTCAATTTATAACAATGACTAATGAAATTCAGAAGGAACATTCAGAACTATTTGGACTAATTTGTAGAATAAAATTCTGCCTTAAATTCAATAATTGACAATAGAGGCTCCAGTGCATTTTGTTTGTCTTTGCTGTTTTTATATTTTATATTTCTACAAGTTTACTTCCAATGAACTTTCTAAAGCCAGAAATTATAACAGATGGAAAAATATAAGTTTCCTTTCACCATAGGTAAGGTAGTTTAAGGACCACCAGTTTTTCACCAGTTTTGGGCAGCGTTTTGGCAAGAAGCAGACTCTACATTTTGGGAATGTGAGGTTGAGGCCTGACTCTATTTTCTCATGCATCATTCAATATAAACACAGCCCACAATTCCACATTCTAGACCATTGACTGGCATAAAGTTCTGTGAATAATAATGGTGTCTCAACTACCAGGCATTCATAAAACAAAAACAAACAAACAAACAAACAAACAAAACCCCAGCATTAGTATAAGGCCAACTTTAATAACCTCCAGGAAAGAACACATTTTATTTTAATAGCTAACTTCACTAACAATTAAAAAATAAATTTACTATCATCTACTACGAGTGAAGAACTTAGATAGCATTGAATGTCAAGCTTGATTTCTAAAGGTTCCCATGTTACATAAGTATTTTTTAATTCAAATGATATTTAGCTTCTGGTTATCTATAAAATCTATTAAGTACCTTCTTTAAAGGGATTATAAATGAAAGTAAAGTGATACCCAAAAAGTATAACTAAACCCTGACAAATATAAATATATTTTAATTACATTACTCTGAAGATAACTATCATGCAAAAAAACTATAGATATTGATTCTTATTTCTTTGAATGGGCAGTTTTACTTTTGGACTCATTTAAATTATAGAAATTCTGTGGAATAATTTAGCCAACAAGTTTCTGTTCTCTCAGGCATGAAAAGTACTCAGGCAATAAATGTATGCATGATTTATCGTTAGTACACAGTGTTTCAGTATAGCATGCTGAGTCTAATACTGGGTTCCTAAATGAGATGCATATGAAAGATGGGGTTCAGAATATGCTACCACAAAATATGGCAGCCTGGTGTCTGTGGAAAGACAGAAGCAGCAAAGTCTTTCAGATCTTTTGTCACTCCTCCCCTGAAGAGGGCCATAAAACCTAGCTGATGTTACTCTAAAGTAGGTCATAATACACTCATCCCAGAAGGCTCCTCCCTAAACCTGGAGACAAAGAAGGAGGGCACAGAGAAGGATCTGAATACACAGGCCTGGCTAGGTTCCTCCAGTTTACTATCAATAGCTCATACCCTACTGTCCTCTAATCTCTTCTATAGGACTGTTCCTAAGAATACAGAGGTCTTCCTGTCTCTTTGGGTCTTCATTTCCAAAAGCTCCCATGTTACATAAAACTTACTAAACGCATTTCTCTGCTTTTATCTCTGTCTTTTGTTAATCTGTTTTTTTTTTCTTGTTATATATATGTCAGCCATGAACATTGTGGTGATGAGAAAAAAATAGTACTTTTCTCATCGACACAGAGCTCACAACACCAAGGATGCCTAATGGTTGTTTTCTTGATTGGCTGCAGAGAAATACCAAATTAGTTCTCTAGGTGGCAGCAGCAGTCTAAAGCTTGTTCAGGAAAGATCACAAATGCCCAGGAAAAGCTCAGACAAAACCAATTTTGAAAAACAAGCTTTCTCTTTCTCCTGTCAATGAGACATTAGAATTTCTTAACTGCACACACAAAAACATCTTGGGTTTAATTTAAACTGGTTTAAATTAATACAATAGAAGGCTAATAACCACAACAGAATAGTAACAATTCAAGCAGTCCACAACTTCTACCTTGGAAAAATAGAGGGTTGTCTAATATTATTTTTCAAGCAAAAAGAAAAGGTACCAGGAAATACAAATATCCTTTCCATGTGTGGACCACGTATTTCTGAAATTGTACCATAATTGTTTTCCTAATAAGGTATTAACAAACATTTAATACCTTGATCACTGTTACATGCAATTTCCCTTTGGTAACTTTGCATTGGAAAGGCTAAATAGTTGTCTAAATTTTACAGATGGAAGAAGTATTAAGGTTTTCATCTTTTTTTTCCCTTTCTTTCCACTCTGTCTCACTCTTTACATCACTTTATTAATTAAATTAAGTAAAGTTTCTCCTGACTTCTTGCTTCTTATATCATTATCTCCATCCTTTCTTTCCTTTTTTTTTCTTTGATATTTTGAGCCATCTGCACAATTTTGTATATGTAGGGAAAGAAGAATACATTTTAATTTAAAAAAATTTATACAGTAGTTTTTTAAAAAATCTCTTCACTGGTGATTTTCCTAATAAAGATTTCTTTCTGGGGAAGAAATAAAATTAATTTGTGAGCTCTAGAGCATATTTTAAGACAAAAATCATCTTTCTGTTAATAAAAGGTGAAACCTTGGGCTACTTTATAAGAAAGGAAAATGTGGTACAAAGAGTAGAAATATATAATAAATTAGTGTAGTTTTACTTTTTTTCTATGAGCAGTCTGCTAGGAGGCCAAATCTTGAATAAAAATAAAAGTGGGAGAAAGCACCCTCAGGGTGAAGGATTCCATCTTCATTATATGACAGAGTGGACATTTAAGGAAAACAGTGGAAAAATAATCCTTGTTAGGCATGGACAGGGACATTATTAGCAATTTATTTCTCTTACATAAGCTCTTGGCTAAGCTATCAATACTTATTTTTGTATTCCATCCCAACCCATTCTGATATTTTGAAGTTCATATTTTGACTATGATATTTGACCATGAATTTTGGCCCTAACTTGCCAGATTGTTGCTGGAGCTAGCTGACGATTTTCCTCACTGGGAAGCAAAGAAATTATTCCAGCCAACTGTACACAGACCTGTGGATTCATTCTGTCCCTTCTGGTATGCAGGTTTTCAATCCTTAATTAGCAAAATGGCTGGGAAATTGTTTCAGATTCTTCAAGAATTCTTCCCCTTACCAAAGTTTTAGGTGGCTTTATTCACTGGTGTGTGTGTATGTGTGTGTGTGTGTGTGTGTGTGTGTGTGTGTGTATTTTAAATCAGAACAGTTACTATAGACTCTGTTGTGTAATTTTTAGCTCTGTTGTCTTTTACTTTATCAGCCAGATAGCTCATATTAGCATGAATCCTAGTTTTTACTGCCCCCTGTTTTTCTACTTTCTTATCATGGCACTGTAGCTAAATCCTCACTGTACAAAAGAGCATTATTTTCACCGTGTTTTGAGAAACATCTCTGAAACACTTGATTCTGTTTTTCCTGTCTAGAACCTAGCTGCGTCCTTGGCACAGAGAAAGAAAGGATTGCAGGTTTTACTCTGTCTTGTGATGCTTTACCTGGAAGTAATATGTGGCATTTCTGCTCACATTGTACTGGTGAAACAAGTCACATGGTCAAAAGTTTTCAGAAGTATATAGGGAAGTGTAAATCTGCCACAAACCCTATGATGGAACCAGAGATATTCGGTCAAGTGGGCAGACAGGGGCATCAAGAAAAATGTGTCATAAACTACTTCAATTGAGAAAAATGTAGCCTCCTGTGTCATGCAGAATCCAATTTTCTATGTGGTGGTGAGTAGTTGTGTTAGTCAGCTTTTTCACTGCTGTGACTAAGGGATCTGAGCAGAACAACTGTAGAGGAGGAAAAGTTTATTTGAGGGTTCACGGTTTCAGAGGACTTAGTCCAGAGAAGGCCAGCTGCACTTCTCAGGGGTCCAGATGAGGCTGAACATCATGGTGGAGTGTGGTAGAGGGAAGCAGCTCACATCATGGTGATCAAGAAGCAGAGAGAGCAGACTTCATTCTCCAGATACAAAATATATATCCTATAGCCACACCCTCAATTAACAACTTCCTCCAGCCACACCCCACCTGCCTCCAGTTACCACTCAGTTAATCCTATCAGGGTTAAGATTCCCATAATCCAATAATTTCTCCTCTGAACCTTCTTGCATTGTCTCACACATGAGCTTTTGGGGGACACCTAACATCCAAACCACCACAGTAAGTATTGATATATCATCTATATTTTTAATCAACTGCATTCAATTATGTGTTCTGTATACTTTCCTCCTTCTACTAATCAAATCTTTATTAGACTTGCTAATAGTGAAGGATGACTGTGTCATGGTCTCAGGTTGTTTCTTCATCATATGCTTTGAATAGTTAAGACTTACAGATAAACACTAGTCAAAGCTGAGTAAGAATAAGAAACATTGGATTTAATTATTTCACTGTCTACTCCCTGAAAAGCAGAGCTGGTTAAAGCAGAAAAGAAGAATAATTGAGAGCTCATAATAATCATCTTATACTTGTTTTGAAAGGTTACTTAAGATGTGGATTTGTTTGAAAAATATGCTACCTAAAACATGGGCTTGGGGCAATGTTTATACAGTAATTAATATTCAAAATAATGCAAAATACATTAACCACATTAACCCCTCATAAAATTCATAGGCATTCCAGTTCATCCTTGCACCTGGGTGCCTGTAGGAAGAGAAACCTTGCCATCTGCATTTAATTGGAAATTGCCTGTTGCTTTTGTTCCATAAAAAGTAATCTTATAAAAGACATCTGTATTAGGGGGAAAAAGGCAACAGAGAACCTCCAATAAAAACAGATCCTGCAGGCATCGCTTTCTTTCACAGAGATATTGGTTCTGTAAATCCAGTCTTGCCTTGTAAAGTTAATGAGGCTCCTCCAAGCTTTTAAAATGACTACAACTGGAATCCACATAACTAGAGAAGTAAATGGAGGTTAACCATACTGTGGGTTTATATTATACTTCCCATGCTAACAGTCCCATAAAAACTTGGGCTAAATGAACAGGGATATTAAACGTTTTATTGCATATATACTGAGAACAATCTGTTGGGGCTGCTGTAGACTGGGCAGGATAGTCAGGTCACCAGGATAGTCAGATCCTTGTGAGGAGGACAGAAAAGGAATGACTCCAAAGTTATATAAATTATTGGAGAAAATTTAAAAGTTATATTCAGGGATTAAATAACAGGATAAGCAAAGAAAGAGGAGAAAGGAATAGGAAAAAGAGAGAGAAAAGAAATAAACGATAATGTGTAGGAGGAAATGGTGTATTCATAGTGATATACCTGTAAAGAACTTAGCAGCTAAAACACTCTACATGTATCTTTCCCTTAGGTGGGTGGATGTGTGTGTGTGTGTGTGTGTGTGTGTGAACTATTTTTTTTAAATAAAATGCACCAAAAGGATGCAAATTCTAAGTGTACAACTCAAAGCATTTTGAAAAATCACACTCACCTATTTAATCTCTACTGAAATATTCAGAACTCCAGAGCCTTACATGATCCTTAGTTTATCATCTCCACAAGTCACTACACTAACCACATTCTGACTTATAGCTTCATAGACTTGTTTGGGGCGAATTTGAAATTTTATAAATGCAATCATGTGACATGTACTCTTTTGTTTATTTTTTTCTCCAACATAGTGTAATGTCTTTGAGATTGATGAATGTTCTTTTGGGTAGCATGAACTGTTCTTTTTCATTATTTTATCATATTCTCTTTTATAAATATAACATAACTCATTTATCAATGCTAGTGTGGACAGATTTCAGAGTTGTCTCTTGTTTGAGGCTGTTATAATGTTCCACTGTTAAGAATTTTCTTCTAGGCACATTCCTTTGGGTCTTCCTAGGTATGAAGTTTTGGAGCACAAGATAAATATTTTCTTATTTTGATAAGTATTTTCTTATATTGCTAAGCAGTTTTCCAAATTTACACTCTCTTCAGCATAGGAATTAGAGACTCTCCACATTTTCATTATTATCAGTGTTATTTGTAGACTATTTTTTCTCTTCTGTTAATTGTATATTGCACCTGATTTTGTTTTCATTTGTATTATAAGATGACTTCTGAAATTTAATACCCATTTAATAATTTATTACATTACAATGTTCTCTTTTGGGAGGGACCTATTCAAATCAACCATTTCTTAAAATTCATTTGTAGGCACTCTTCATTCTAAATCCAAATTTTTGTCAGCTAAATGTATCACAAACATCCTACACTACTGGTTACTCTTTAGTGTTTTATGTCATCCTTACATGATTAAATTTTTTTTAAATTTAAGATCCAAAATCATCAATATTTTTAAATGGATTTTGATGTTTTTGCATAATTTTTTAAAAATCTGCATCCACCCGAAGGTTAGGAAGGACTCTCTGGCAGTTTAAAAACTATATTGTCCTCTTTCATTAGTTCTACAATTTATTGGGGACTTTTTTCCTGTATATGGGATTGAAGCAGGGGTGCTTTACTACTGAGCTACATCTTTGTCACTAAGTTGGGTCTCACTAAGTTGCTGAGTTTGCTCTTGAACTTGTGATCCTTTTGCCTCAGCCTTTTGCTGGGATTATGGGTGTGTATCATTATGCTTAACTGAAATTAATTTTTAAGAGTTTTGAGTGAAAGCTTGCAGTCAGAGTCCAGGATTTTTTTCCCCTATTGATACATAGTTTATACAATACTACTTCCTGAAAATACCACCATTCCTCACCTGTCATCCTCTGACCCAAACATCAGTTTGGCATCTTTCTTTTTTGGGTGACCTATGTATGCATAGATCTGGAATCTCTATATACATAATTTCTGAAATCTCTTTCTGACCTACTGACTTACTTAGCTACATTTACACAATTACTATGCTATTTTAATTATATAGCTGTTTTAGTCAGCTTTTTTGTTATTGTGACTAAAGAACCCAACGAGCACAATTGTAGAGCAGAAAAGGTTTATTTGGGGCCTCACGGTTTCAGAGGTCTCAATTCACAGACAGCAGGCTCCATTCCTCAAGGGCTCCAGGTGAGGCTGAACATCATGGCAGATGGGTGTGGCAGAGGGAAGCAGCTCACTTGATGATCAGAGAGCAGAGACAGGGGTCTCTACTTACCAGATACAAATATATACCCTGAGGCCATGTCCCCAATTTCCACCTTCTCCAGTCATACCCTACCACTTCAATTACCATTCAGTTAATATCTATCAGGAGATTAATTCACTGATTGGGTTAAGACTCTTATAACCCAATCATGTCTCCTCTGAATCTTCTTGCATTATCTAAAACGTGATAGTTTTGGGGAACACCTCACATCCAAACCATAATAAAAGCTTTATAATATGTGTTGACACTATAAATTTCTCATTTTCCCTCAATGTTTTAGGTTCTTTGCATTTCCATATAAATTTTAGAGATAGCTTATCAATTTTAACATGCCAAAATACATACCTTCTAGAGTTCTGATTGGGATTAGATCTGTAGATCAATGTATGAAAGATTGAAATATTTATATTACTAGGTCTTTGTAATCCATTAATGTGTTATAGCTCTTCATTTATTTAGACTTTCTTAATTTATTCCAGTAACTTTTACACTTTGATTATTAGATGCTTATCATATTTATTCCTACATGTTTGATCCCATGACAAATGGTGTTTTAAAAATTTAACTTTTGCTTCTTTCTATGAGTTTGTAGGAGTACCATAAGTGTTTATATTTAGCTTTAAATAGAAACCTATGTAACCTAACCTAACAAATGCCATTTAGTTTATTGAATCATTCATTTGTAGTTTTTCCACACTGTTTTACATATATAGTCATGTTGTCCTTCTTTTGCCTTTATTTTTTTTTCTTTCTTTCTTGTGCTGGCTACAGCCTACAGGATAGTTTTGAATAGAACTTGTGATAGCATTTATTTTCTGTTCCTGGTCTCTGACATAACCATTCAAGTTTTCATCATTTAATTTAATAATTAGTGCAGTTTCTTTTGTTTGTTTTGTTTTGTAGATAGTTTGCATCTGATTAGAGTTTCTTTCTGTATTTACTGATTTATTTGATCAACACAACTATTAGTTGGTAAAACTGTTATTTTTGAACCTCTTACCATGATTTAGGATTTTCTTTTTTATTTCTATAATTATTTTATTTTATATTTCAATTTATTGGGAAATAAAAATTTATGGCAGTTACATTTTTATCATTTAAGTGGTCATTTTTAACATTATGAAGTGTTCTTTTATTTATAGTCATAATTCTTATAAAGCCTATTTAGTTAATGAATTAAGCTACATGTTCCTGTTTCTTTCTTTCTTTTTTATTTTTTTTTTTTAATGTGGTGCTGAGGATCAAACTCGGTGCCTCACACATGCTAGGCAAGTGCTCTATCACTGAGCCACAACCCCATCCCCAGTTCCTGTTGTTTTTGTGATATATTTATTTTAATTTCAACATGTTGCATTTCAGATCTACTTTCTTCTGATTCTTTTTTATTTCTGTGTATCTTCTATTTTTATACAATCTAATATATATATATATATATTGTTTTAAATATTTGAATATTCAATTTTAAGTTTATATATATATATATATATATATATATATATATATATATATATATATATATATTGTAGTCCCAGGTATTTATTTTACTTAGTTGACGTCTACATCTGAGCTTTGTTCCCAGCCCTGTTTTTTGTTTTATTCTAAGATGGGGTCTCTCCAAGTTGCCCAGGCTGACCTCATATTCAAACTTGTAATCCTCCTGCCTTACTGTCTCAGCTTCCCAAATCACTGAGATCACAGTTGTAACTAACACTCCTGGCTTAATCTTTGCATTTAATTGTAATATTTATGATACTAAATTTAGTTGCTATTATGTTTGGTGTTAACCGTGATGTTTTGCTATTCATTTTGTTTTTTTATCCAATGTATTCTCTATTTTTTATTTCTTTATTTTTTTTGGTTCTATCTTCTTTGGGCCTAAAACACACAAATACATACACACACAGGCTTATTTGGCTTATATTATTTGACTTAATGTTTTAAATATTTGAATGTTCAATTTTAAGTTTTTCTAGGGCTCATAACATACACTCTTCACTTACTAGAGTCTTCCTGTGTTAGTCAACATTTCATGGTGGTGAACAAAATACCTGACAAAAAGAACTTAAAGGGAGAAAGGTTTATTTTAGACTCACAGTTTGAGAAGTTCAGTCCGTGTTTGGCCAACTCCATTGCTCCTGGCCTGAGGTGAGGCAGACGTTATGGCAGAAGGGTGTGGTGAAGGAAGTCACTCGGCTCAGGGCAACCAGGAAGCAGAAAGAGGAAGGGACCAGGGGTATAGGCAACACACCTAGTGATCCACTTCCTCCAACCCCACCTTATTTGCCTACAGTTTCCACCCACTATCTCTTTACCTGGAATGAAGTAATCCATTTGCTAGATAAATCCACAGATGAAGTCAAAGCCCTAATCATTTCCTAAAAAGCCACCTCTGATCCTTGCTATATTGAGGAACTTGCTTCCAAAATATGAGCTTTTCAGGAGACATTTCTAGATTCAAAACATAGCACTTCCATACATTCCCACAATTAACATCACAAAGCAATATGGAGACCCTACAATACTTTAAATTCATTTACTTCTTCTACAAACTGTTGTCATATATTTTGATTTTTTAGACTACAGAAAATTTTGCAAACAGTCAATATTCCATAGATTTCCTCTATATTTACCTTTTGTTGTCCTTTACCAAATCTATGCTTCAATTGTGATCATTATCAGTCTGCCTAAAAAACTTCTTTAGGATTAATTTTGGCATTTGTCTAGTGAAAAATGATTGCAATTGATATTTTTATTTTTGAGTAAATATTGACTAGGTAGAAAATTCAGTTTTAGGCTTCGGCACATTAAATATTCCATACTCACTTTCAACTTACTTCCTTTCTGTTGAAATGTCATCTTTTAATTTCATATTTCTCCTTCAAAAACAGTGGGTTGTTTTCTAGCAGTTTAAAAGATTTCATTTTTGATTCTCATCATAAGGAGATTTGTATGATGTTCCTAGGTATAAGATTGTTTTGTTATTGTTCTTCTTCTTCTATTTTTTTCTGGAGTTTGCTGAAATTCCAGAATCTGTGACTTAAACTCTTCCCTTAGTTTTAGAAAATTTACATTCAATGTCACATTAAATATTGATCCTGTCCATGCTATATTTCCTCTCTTTTGTGATTCTATAAAGACAGACTCTGGGCTGTATCAAGAAGGGTATTTTATTTCCAGTCTTTCTTATTCCTTTGAATTTGATGACTAAAAATTGAAGTGTTTGCCAGGATCTGTTACTTGGCAAGAACCTGAATCCAATTACTCTCTTACTAGAGCCATGAGACTATAGCATTGTCTACTTAGGTCTTCAGCTGCTTAGCAGCTTCTTGCTGTTTTTTTTTTTTTTTTATGTTTAGTTCTGCGTGTTCAGCTCAGGAGTCAATAAATGCCATTAGAGATCAGCTAATTTATTTTAAGAACACGAGTGAATGTTGGGCTGTACAGTTCTTTTGTCCCAGGGATCTTGGACCCTCAAGTTCTAACTGTGTAGTAACCCTGAGCCCCATTTCTATGTGTGACTGCTCCATTTATCCCCTTACCTGTAGGAAATTGGCAAGTGTCCCAAGGAGGAGCAGAGGTGGGTAAATTCAGGTTTCACATCCATGCATTTCCTTCTCCCTGGGATATTAGATTCTCAGGTCCTGAGTCTTTGGTTTTTCTTCAGTGCTTTTGAGCAGCTGTTGTATGTATGGTTTCCAGCTTTTATAATTGTCCTCAGTGGGATAGTTAGACCAATATCAGCTATTCTGGTACAGCCAGAAACAGAAATCTCCTTTTTATTTTATAAGAGTAACATTATATGACAAGAATATGGGCTTGTTACATTTCTCAACATATTGAAAAAATGTCTCAATGAAAGTGCCAAGAATAAGGATATACTGTTCCTCTAAACCCCATGAATTATTTCTATGTTAATTTAATCATAAATTATCACTTTTTGCTGCATTGCAAGTGATGAAAGCAACAAATGTAATATTTTTTTTTTCCTACAGGCTACATTTTAACCAATAATTGAGTTTACCACTCCCTTTTTTTTTCTTATCAGCAATTAAAGGAGCAAAATAAAATGTATTCACACTGACAGATAAATGAGTTTCTAGGAGTAATTTTTTTTGTTGTTGTTACAGCCATTCAATTCTATGGAAAATATAAAACTGACCCAAACTAAGAAGGTGGGGCCAAGCATTATAAATCATTGTTTCATGGCCGTAAGAGCCAAGACTTGATTTTCTTCTCATGGCTTCCCTCCAGGGATCCTCCATGACCACCAGCCAGAGTGGATCTGCACAGGTCACTAAAACTTGGGATGCATTTTCACAGTTGTATATTTCACTATTTTAAGTTAGTCTTCTCTTGTTTAAATTGCAGGTGACAACCCTATTTCCTAATAACAAATTAAAAAAAAATGTCATGAGTGCTAACAGGGAAGATGAAGTTTTGATTAGGAGTCAGTAACACTACAACCCACAAGCAAAATGGTGCTTTCTTTTTTTTCATTTGAATTACTTTTGATGGAAACGTGAGATAAATAAAATAATGACCGCAGGCTGGTTTCTTACTATCAGTATGTCAGTGAACACATTTAATAACATCTGTTATCAGATGGATGTATTTTTCTCACATCAAGCAATTCTGCCGTGTATTCTCCAACAGACACTATTGGGCTATCCTCAATCCAATTCAATTCCTACTTCAGAGTCAGATCTCACAGGCTAAAAGCTAGGTCCCACGAAACTGCCTTTATTTCAGATTTCAGTCACAAATAGTGGATTATCACCTCCACTTCTGACTAGACAGCCAAACATTTCCTCCTCAGGTTTGATTAATTTAGTAGAATAGCTCTCAGAACTTAGGAAAATATTTTGCATGCATTCACCAGTTTTTAAATGATAGATATAACAGAGGATGCAGTCTGAGGTCCCTACCACAGGACTTTGTGTTCCCAATGGAGCTGGGCTGTACCACCCTCTGGTGGATGTATTCACCAACCTGGAGTTTCTCTGAACTCCATAGTTCAAGGAATGTCAATGGAGACTTTATCACATAGAAATATCAATTACTAACTCTATTTCCATCCCCTAGTTCCTCTTCAAAGAATGGGGGCTGAGGCTAAATCTCCAAGCCTGTTATTATGGATTAGTACTGCTGGTGGCCGGCCCTTATTTGGGATTCATCAAGAGCTCCTCATCAGAACATAAGTCTCTCAGATTACCTGGGAAGTTCCAAGGGATTTAGTAACTCCATTGTCAGGAACCTGGGCAAAACCCAAATACTAGAATGAAAGATTATCTTAGAAATGATGAGGATTTTAAGAGCTCTGCACAAGGAAGTGGGGCAGAGAACAAGATGTGTATTTCTTTTTATTTCTCAGGAATACAGCTGCAAGCACATTTGCATGTTATGTATAGTTGCCTTCATGCTTTACCTGGAAGACTGACTAGTTACAACATTGTGGCCTGCAAAGCCAAGCATAGTTAATTTTAGAATCTTCAAGAGAAATTTATTGACCCTTGCTTTGGACAATAATATTTGACTTTAAATCCCTAATTAGAAAAACATGGAACAGTTCATTATTTTGCAAATCATCCTTACTCAGGAATTATCTTAATGTCTGTATCATTCCAGATTTAGTATATGCATTGCAAAAATGCAAAGATAGACAATCTTATTTAAAGGCAGGAAAGGGGTAACCTAAGAAAAAAGTTAGGAGACACAATTCCTAGGTATGACAAATATAATTAAACCCCAAAATATTTGAAGTTCAAAAATAGAAGAATCTGGGGTGTTTTTTTTTCTTTCTTTCTCTCTCTCTCTCTCTTTAGTGGTTTCTGATGTTATGTCATTGCTGGAAGCATGCATAGCCTTCTTGAAGTCTCAGTCTTATCAACTGTATAGGACAATAATAAAACTGGCTTCATGGAGATGTTGTGGCAATTGATTAAATGGTACCTGTAAAATGCTTCTGTCAATGTGCAATAGAGTAAATGAATAAATACTATATCACTTTTTATGTTTTATTTCTCAAAAGATTTTTTGGGGGGAGGCTGAATGAAACTTTCCTAGAGAGATAGACAATAAAGAATATTAATTAGTTGATTTTCACATTGAGAAATATCCTCTTTTAGTACATTTTTTTTCCAGATATCAAAACCTGTTCCCTCAGCCCTGTTTAAAACTCTTACTGGTCAATGGAGAAACATTAGTATCCTTTTTACTTTTAATGCCAATCAGGAAAGGAGTTAATGTTGCAAAATAATTTGTCCTAAAATACAAATATAAATACATCCTTATATTATGAAGATTGAATTTTAAATCTCCCCCAAATTGAACAAATATTCAGAAATCTCCTTTATTAGATTCAGCAAATGAGAAAACTTAAATCTAAAGACAATGAGCAACTTTTTCATAGGCAAGTAGGGAGCTGGGCATGTGCCATATGATTCCTAGGCCATTCATTGTTCTGTACCCTCTTCTGTCTGTGACACACCCATTGCTCATGCAGCCAAATTCTTGAGATTTCTTCTCTTTGCATCCAATAATTTTTTTGTGTGTTGTTATTTTGACCAATTATCCCTGAGATTCATGAGAATATTGCTTAGAAGCATACAATTATATCTTGATTGCAATTTGTTTGTTTGAGTGCAATAATGCTTTTTAGTCTTTTAAAATTCAACTGTTCCATTTCAATTGGTTTAGTTCATAATTGACAGCAATTACTCATTTTTATTCAGAGAAACTAAAATAAAAGATGTGATTAAATTCTCTACTGCAGTGACGTGACATTCATTTGATCATTCCTAATTATTTTCTCTTTTTACATGAAGAATCTTCTTAGATGACTGTAAATACTAGTGTCAGACAATATTATAGGGTGACTGAGGACTGAGGAGGAAATAAGCATACAGGTATAAAATATTACTAGTGGCATAGTAAATGCTATTTATGTATTTATTTATTGTGGTGACTGTGGTGCTGAAGATTGAACCTGAGACCTTGTGCTTGCTAGGTGACTGCTGCACCACTGAGCCACATCCTCAGCCCATGGTGATTATTTATTTTTTCTTTTTAAAAATTTGTTGTTTTTAGTTATTAATAACAGTAGAGTATATTTTTGACACATTATACATACATGGAGTATAATTTATTCTAATTAGGATCTCATTCTTGTGGTTGTACATGATGGGGAATTACACTGGTCATGTAATATGAACATAGGAAAAGTTATGTTTGATTCATTTTACTGTTTTTCCTATTCCCATCCCTCCTCCCTTCCATTCTTTCCCCTTTGTCTAATGTAATGAACTTATATTTATTCTTCCCTCCCCAACCAATTATTGTGTGCTAGCATCCACACATCAGAGAGAGCATTCAGCTTTTGGTTTGGAGATATTGGCTTATTTCACTTAGCATGATAGTCTCTAGTTTCGTCCATTTACCAGCAAATGCGATAATTTCATTCTTCTTTATGACTGAGTAATATCTATATCTATATACCATTTTTATCTTTATGACTGAGTAATATATATATAATATATATTAAAATTGGTATATATATATACCAATTTTAATCCATTCATCTTGAAGGGCACCTAGTTTGGTTATATAACTTGGCTATTGTGGATTGAGCTGCTATAAATATTGATGTGGCTGTCACTGTAGTATGTTGATTTTAAGTCCTTTGGGTATATATGGAGGAGTAGGATAACTGGGTCAAATGTTGGTTCCATTTCAAAGTTCCTTAGGAATCTTTATACTTCTTTCCATTGCATCCCCACCAGCAATGTATGAATGTACCTTTTTCCTCACATCCTTGCTAACATTTACTGTTGCTTGTATTCCTGATAATTGCCATTCTGACTGGAGAGAGATAAAGTCTCAGAGTAGTTTTAATTTGCAGTAAATGCTTTTTTTAAAAAAAAAATATTTTATTCATTGTAGTTGTTGATGGACTTTTATTTTTTATTTATATGTGGCGATGAGTATCAAACCCAGTGCTTCACACTTTCAAGGCAAGCACTCTACCACTGAGCCACAACCCCAGCCCCTGCAGTGAATGCTTTTTAATTGAATAAGTTTTATGAAGTTTTCAGGTCATCTGAGGCATTCAACTGAGCCTCCTTGTGGGCCACTAGTTAATATTACCATTCTCTATTGACTATAGACCTAGTCAATGCCTTTGAGATAGATGTTTCTGTATTCAAGGGGTCACAAGTGGGAGCTGCTTATCAAGATATGCATGCCTGAAATGAACTAGGTGAAAAATCATTGTAATTCGTAATGGTCAGGGAATATTTTATATTCTCACCTTATAAGCCTTTTCTACTAGTTAGTATAAATTATAGGCCAGAGGTTCAGCCTGGCTTCTGGAGCCCAGTATCTGGGTCTCAAAAATCCTGCTGCTTCATACGTTAGTAGCAGTGGGGAAATCATTAATCTGCTGGAAATTTTCTTTATCTATAAATCAGAAAGGGTAGATAGTAGCTACCCAGGAGGGGTAGTTATCAATAATAAATTGCAAATTCATGTAAAGTACTTGGTCAGTGACCAGCATGTAGAAGTTACACAGGAAATGTTATTTATAATGAGGTTGATGATTGTCTTTATGACTGTTATTGTAAGTTTATTTTTTGCCTCCTCTTCTAACATTGAATAACATGGTATGGAAGTATCTTTAGATTCAAACCTTCATTCAGTGAACAAATGTGGACTACTGAACTGGACACTTGGCTGGACACCATAAATATACGAATGTTGAAAGATCACAACCAAAGCAAACCAGTGCAGGAGAGCCTCCTGTAGTGTTCAAGACAGGTAGACCTGTAGTCCCAACCTTAAAACTTATATTAATGGGAATTTATGACTTCATGACCCAACTTTGTAATTTATTATTAGATAGATTTTATTTTAAATTTTTAAACTCAGTTTACCACAGCAGAAATGAAGCAATCAAATAAACAGCATTCTATCATATCTGTAATATGTGATAATTTTAGTTATTATCATCAGATAATAAACTACCCAAAATGTAGTCATCTAGGGCTTATGAATTCTTTGGTGGAACTAGGAAAGTGGGTACTAAAGATACCTTTTCTTTTCACAATGTCTGAAAATCCAAGTAGGAAGACTTATGGATGGAGAAAATTAATGGTTTTAGGCTTTAGACTTCTGAAGTCCCATTCACTGAAATGTCTGATAAATGTTACTTTTTATTGGCTAAGAGCTGAGCTGAGTCTGTTGGTTGTAATACATACACAGAACTTTGGCATGTCACTATTCAACTCTATCACAAGATGATTCTAAGAGAATATAATGAAGAGAATGTGATAGAAACTTATCACCTATTTTGACCTCACCTTGAAAATCACATAGAATTATTTTTGCCAGAATCATGGAGTGGGAACCACTCAGAACCATGGAGAGGAAATATAGACCATACTTCGTGATAGAAAATTACCAAAGTTATATTTTAAAGGAAACGTGTGGAATGAAAGATATTATGGCAATGATTTTTAGAACATACACTCTTTGTCACATAGGAAGATACAACCTCGGATTTGAACAAACTTTACATTTCATCTAATAAAATCTGCTGATGAAGAAACAGAGCATAGAGAGATAAATAATGCCATTTATCCTATCAGAAAATCACTTGATATTTGCACATTTGGAAATTATTCTTTAAACCTGCACTCTGCACATATCTGATTCCCTATCCTCATTGCTACTTCCATCTTAGTTCGCTCACACAATTAATATTTTCTTCCATCTTTCTTTCTTTCCTTCCTTCCTCCCTCCTTTCTTTCTTTTTTCTTTGTGTTTATTTACTTATTTTTGTTAGTGGGGATTGAAACCAGGGCCCTGTGAGAGCTAGGTAAGCACTGTACCACTGAGCTACATTCTCACTCCTGGAATTTTTTTTCCCTCGCAGTTCTGATGGCTAGGAAGACCAAAATCAAGGTGCTGCCAGATAAGTTTCTTTCTGAAACAGCCTCTTAACCTGTACTTAGCAAGTATTAAAACACTTTTGTTCTTGTGACTTCTTTGTGCATGCTTGGAGAAAAAAGACCAAAAAAAGTAACTGTGTTGTCCTTTTTAATAAGATAACTAATCCTATGGAATCAAGGGCTTGTCTTATTTAACCTTAATTACTTCCCTGGAAGTTCTATGTCTAAACACTAAAGTCCATATTGGGATTTGGACTTCAATATATGAATTTTGGGAAGATACATTCAGTCCATGAAATCTCCATAAAACACTCTTTAGCAGAGACCAAAGATGTTTGTTATTCTATCTTGGTGGTCAAAGTTTTCCTGAGATGTTGTCCGAAGAGCTTTCACTAATTATTCCATCCTGGCCTGGTGTTTCCTAAGGACGTTGTCCGTGACTTCAGCGGACAATACAGGTTTGGCTATAAGCAGACTGCCATCACTTGTACTTTTATTGTGTATTCACTATAATTGAGCATGTCATTTCCTACTTGTCACCTTTCTCTAATAAATACCTCAAGTATCTCTGCAAATTGAGCCTTTTCAAGCACAAAGGCTAAGCTATTTTTGTCAGAGCCCACATTATATTTGTGATTCACATAAAACATAACGTTGCATATAAATATGGAATTAGAAATAAAACTACAAAGAAATGAAGAAAACTGAAATGTAAATGCAAAGGTATAACTGGAAGTATTTTTCTTTTGATGAGTTTCATTGTTTGAATGTTATATAATTCTTTTTTAATGTATTAGAATAAGACTTTATTCTCTTCAGATGGGAATATAGTGGTCAATTTTAAGATAGTTTAGTCTACTAGTTTACTATTTGAATTAAAGAAATACTGTACTCTCACGATTCTATTATTGGGTAAAGTCCATTTTCTTCATGTGCTGGTAAAAAATCATCTTCACATACTGTTTCAGCACCTAGTATAGAAATACAGGAATAACCAGAAGGTTTTTGAAGTGCCAAAGCAGAACAGAACTGAATCTATGATCCTTGGCGAATGGAATCTCTGCTCAACTAGGAGGTTAATATGGGAATCTTGTTGTGAATTGTTGCCTTTAAGAAAACAAACTGTGCCTCTTCATTTAGAAAAAAGAATCTTCATTTAAAACATTAATCCATGATCTAAGATCACTAAGCTCTGATGGTTTGGACAGAGAAATTTTTATTGAACATCTGTGTTTTCTTTTGTTGTTACTGATGGGATTGGGGAACATGTTAGCCACTTAGTCACCATGTTTAGTGGTTAGAAAACATGAAGCTTTCTGAATCATTCCCAATTCATTAGGCACAAAAGTATGTAGACCGATAGAGGATATTTATGTTAGAGTGGTACAGAAATATATAATCAGAGTAGGAATTGATAATTTGTAAATTAGGTATAGTTCTTGTTTTCTACTTCTGTATAAAATTTTTGCCATTGTTTTCCCTACCAGGATCAAATTTAATTTCATTTGAGTTATTTGACACTGCAAGTCTGAGTGCCAGATACAATGAGAAATAATGAGGTTTATGGGAAAACAGCCTGTGACCTGAAGAAACTTACCACACAGAGCAGAATGTAATCAAGGACCTAAATTTAAATGTCATTACATAGTAAATTCTATAAAGACATAAAAACCACATTCTCTAAGTACTTAGTGTAATGGAAAATATAGTGCCTACATTTAAGGGATGGAGAAACTTCAACATGAAGAAATGACAAAGTAAGTATATTAGGTAGGTGGAAGAGTATGAACAAAGTATAGAGGTATGTTCTTGCTTGTTACAAACTACTGATGAGAACACCAATTGGTCAGGTAAATAACTTTGTCATATTTATTCACCACAAATTACTTCATGTACAATGAATGGCCCCACTATCATAGAATGAGTGCATAAAAGTGGGACATTTTTGTATAAGGATGCTCTAATATTCATCCACTACACCATAGTCTAGAATTGCTATTCTGTCTTCATGAATGAATTGTTTTTACACAAAGTTTATAGCAGCTCAATTATGCTTTCACATGTGACTAGGCATGAGACAGCCAGACATAAATGAAGCATTTAAATGTGCACAGTTTGAACCTTTGTATGGAGATGGGTGCGATGTGTCCTTAGGGAGACACGTGGTGACATCATATCAAATTTCCCAAACACAACATGAGGACATGTGGGGAAAGGAAAGACTGATGCCAAGAGTTGAATCACAATATGCAGAAAGAGCAGGAGCAATAGGAGAATGCAAAAGACTTCTGTTAAAATGAAAATTTGGGGTTGAAATAATTAAGTGAACCAGGCTTGCAGGCCAGAAATGAAATCCCAGTTCACCATATTCAAAATCTATGCCTGTGAATTGCATCATTCTCTTCCTTTATCTATTTACAAGGATGTGGTCCTCAGTTGAGCAATAGATTTCTCACCAAAGATATATTCAGATGAGGAGTTATTCTTATTAACTTAAATATTTTCCAGATAACAAAAGCAAAAAGCTGACTCTACTGTTAAAAAATACTTTCTTTAACAAAAAAACAAACAAACAACATCACTTACATAGAGATATAAATTGAATAAGTGTTCTGGCTATGAATGCCTTAATTTCTGAATGATTTGCAAATATTTTCTCCCAATTCATATGCTACTTTTTCATTTTGTTGATTACTTTCTTTGCTCTGCCGCATGAGCAGCACGCAAGCTTCATAAAAGAAGATTCGAAACATAGAAATTTACTAGTGAGTTTTAAAATTAAAGAGACAGACTCTCATTACCTTTAATTCCCAGCTCCGGAGAGGGCTTCTCCTAGCTCCCGCCTCCAGCCACCTAATGCAGTGTCAAGGTTTACAGAAGAGGCTAGCGAGAGAGGGAGAGCACGCCAGGGAGTGAACTTTTATTGGGGAACAAAAAATTCAAGGGAAAATCCCATCCAATGAAGGTCGAGGCGGGCAGCATCCCAAGGTCAGGGCCAGCTATTGGGTCTTCAGGTCAGTGGCCAGGCACGCCTCCACATGGACAAGCCCTCGCACTTGGGACAGGGTGGGGAAGGCTCTGACACGGTTGCATCTAAGAGCCTCTCACTCAGCGAGGGAGGTAACTCAAATGTGCGAGGATGGCCTCCCACACTTTGCTTTGCAGAAGATCCTTAAGTTGGATATACTTTGACTTATTTATTTTTCCTTTCATTGCCTGATCTTTTCAATGCTATGCTCTCAAAATCATTTCTAGGCCAAAGAGATTTTCCTCTATATGGTACTCACAGAATTTGATAATAATAAACAACCCTAAAAATCAAAATTAATAACTAAAAATAGGCAAAGGACTTGGTATTTCTTAAATGAAAACCTAAAAATGACCAACAAACAAAATAAAGATGTCCAATATTACTATTCACCAGGTAATACAAATCATACCAGGTAACAATATCAATTTATGCCTGTTATCAAAAAATTAAGAAATAACAAATGTGTCAAAGGGGTGTAAGAAAAAGAATTCTTACTTGTAGTGGGAGAGAATGTAAATTAGTATCATCATTGTGGAAAAATAGTATGAAGGATCCTCAAAAAAATTAAAAATAGAACTCCCATATAGCCCACAAATCTCATTTTCAGGCACATAGACTAAAGGAAATAAAATGAAATAAGCATCTCATGGAGATATCTGCATTCCCATATTTACTGCAGTATTATTCACAATGATTAATATATGGAAGTGATCCAAGTCCCCACTGTCAGATAAAAGGAGCAAGAAATTGAGGTAGGGGTGTGTGTGTGTGTGTGTGTGTGTGTGTGTGTGTATGTGTGTGTGAGCGTGTGCATGCGCGTGCATATGCGCATGCATACACGTGCTATGGGTATATTATAATATATAATAATATATAATATTTATATACATACAAATATATAAAATGAAATATTACTCACCACTCAAAAGAAGAATATATTGCCTTTTGCAGCAAGACACATGAATATAGAGTAATCAACTAAGTAAGCTAGACATGGAACAAAAAAATCTTATACATAAGATTTTTAATATGACAAATATATACAGAGAGATGAACAGCGGTTTCTAGGGGTGGAGTAAGGTACAATGGAAAAATATAGGTAACAGGTTTATGATTATAGTTTTGTACTATAAAGATCTGATGTACAGAATAAGAACTATAATTAACACCAATATAATTATAATAATATTATTAACTATATATGCATACTGGGAATTTGCTAAGAAAGTAGGCTTTCAGGTTTCTTACTCTCCACACACATTGTAACCATGTGAAATGATTGAGATGATAATTTGCATCACTGTATAAATTATTTCCCTATATATAAGCATATCAAAATATCATGTTGTGTACCTAAAATAGATGCAATAAAATGTTGGAAACACTTAAAAATATAAATATTTTGCTATTAACAAATGCATAAAATGTAAAAACAAATGGCTATTTAATATTATTTGATTTATTATTAATGATGTAATTGATAAGAAGTTATATCAGGAAAATTTAAGAAAAACATATGATCCTATAAATCAGGTATGTTGAAATTAACTTTCCAATGGACCCCAAACTAGTTTTGTTGGGAGAGGAGGCTTTCCTTCCATTGAACAAAATTTATTTTCAAGAATCATGCTGCATTATTATCAGTATCTACAACATTCTGAATTGTAAAATAAGACAAAGAAAATCCAGAAGATAACCCAAAAGAGCCTGAGACACTATGCATACATTTCAATTGAAGACACTAGAGAATTTGTTGTTGTTTATTCCAAATATTCTTATACTAACATAAGCAAAATGAGTGCTTGATCCTAGGGTTTACTAGAATGTCTCATGAGACCCAAGGACACAACTCAAGAGAACAATATAAATCAGGTTTTTGAAGCTACCCTGAATCATCACATTTATTTCTTCTCTCTTGGCATAATCTTAGTATCATCTTTCTCTTTATCAATTGCTCAACTGCCTTTATTTCTTCCTTAGTCCCTCTGACAACAATATGAAAGCAAACATGTAGTAGGTTTTTTTTTTTTTTCTTTCTTTCTTTATTTCTTTCCTCTGGTAAGGTGACAAAATTTCCTGGATCTCATGGTGAGACTAACTTGCTGGATGTTTAAGATCAGCACTTAAAAATTAAGAGTTAAATTAAAAGGGCCAAGGAAATCAATATTTGGCTCTTGCCCTCTGAATAAGTCTGAAACCAGGGAACTTCTCTAAAGAGCTTTGCGACTCTGGGCCACATAACTTCCTGATCAGGGACATTAATGAGACCACTGGAGAACAGAAAGCCAATCAGAGCATTTGCTATGAAGTGGAGGGTCATTGGAGAAGAGAGACATCCCTGATGCTTCCAAGGGAAGTCACATGGTCAGTGAGACCTCGACTCATCCTAGCACAAATGGCACTAGCAGAACATAGAAGCTGCTCTCAAGTTTCCTGAGAGTGACACCCATAAAAACTCAGCTGACTTTTAACAGCAGATAGGAACAAAGTCAATTTTGACCAACTTGATATTAAACATCTAGCAAAAACAGTTAAACCAAAATACAGACATTCCTGGGCATTAGAAAAAAAAAGAAAAAGAATTATATTTAACTTAAGATATACACTTGTGTTAACCCCCAAGAATATGCAAGACTGAAGACTGGAGGCTACAAAGAGAGATTCTTAGGCAGGAATGCCTGATAACTATCAAGAGAAACTACCAAAGTCAGAAGTTTTTAGTTAGTTTAAGGCCTACAGATCTTCCTAACCTACACAAGTAGGCTTATTGTTTGCTAGTATGATTATCTAGCCCTAAGTTACAGAAATAAAGGGATCTCTACTAGACACAGATGTCATACCAGTAGAAAGATTTTACAAAATTAGATGACATTAAATAGCTTAACCACATCTTAAGAGGATGGACATCTGTGACATTATAAATTAAATGTTGTGTTTACATTCCTGATAACTCTGACAATGTTAAAGATGTATATTCTCAAAAAAAGACCTTGTCCTCTCCAGCCTTTATATGGGGACAACTGAACCCTCACACCTCCTGGTGAGAACTTTATCATCTTCATGATATTCATTGGCATGTTCCAGATGCTGCAACATTTATTTTATACTCATGTCTTTTTGTTTATCTCTCCTAGAAGCACCTATCCTCAGATGACTTTACAGCTTGTTCTTCCACAGCCAGACTTTTACTGATCTGACCCCTTCTAAAAAGGAACTCCAAAACTACTTGCCTCACCTCCATTGCCCCCTCTCAGCTTCAAGCAGCCATAGTGGTCATTAATCATTTCCCCTCTTCCTTACCACAGTAAGGAGTTCTTAAAATTAGAAAGGGAGATGAAACCAGATTAGACAGGTAGATGGGCAAGGGTCAGATCCAGAGAATGGAAACTTGAAATGTTAATTCCTCCAGAAAGCCTTTCCTCCACTCTTATCAAGATAACATGTTGCTAAAGTAACCTGTCCCAGGGATTGTCCCTCCCTATCGGGAGTTGATAATTACACATCATTCCTGCCTGAATCACTTCTCCCTGGCCCCTTCAGCTCACCTGTATCCCACCTTTTAGCCATCCCACCGACCATCTCCTGGGTCTAGTCATGGTACACAGGAAGGAGAGACATAAGGGAAGAGAGCAGGAAAATAAAGGAAGTCTAGAATATATAAAAAAAGGCAAAATGCTCTCACTTCTTGGGATATCAGGATACCAACTATGGCCCCCTTCTCCCTCTCAGAAGAAGTCTATGTTACCCCTTTTTTAAACCCTGCTCTATTTAAAAAAAAATGAATTCCTGAGAAGAATTCTAATTTGTCCCCAGTTGGGTTAGATATCATATCCTGTATCTATAGAGTTATACTAAGAAGATATGTCAAGTTATGCTAATTGCACAGTTCGTTCAGTGGATAGAAGAGGGAGAAACAGTCACAACTCCCCAAGAAGTGGGTAAGTCTGGGCTGTTAAAGCAATTGGTATCCATTATACAATCTAGTCCAGATGAGAAAAATCTTTAAGTTGATTTTTTATAGAATATAGATACATACAAAACATGCAGGAATTTATGTCAGTAGCTTTCAATCTGCAACACATAGGCCTAGTTTTCAAACTGCAAGACTAACAGGGAATATGCTACGGGCAATGAAACAAAAGTCTCCTGGAATAATAATAAAAATATCTCTACCACATAAAGATACATTCTCATCTATGTGCATTTAGTGTGTTCTCCTATGGACTATTCTCTTGTATTCATTTCAGGAAATCTTAGTTAATTTATGTCTACTCAATTTATTTCATGATTCTAAGGAAGCCATAAGCTACAATTTAAAATCCCTGAGCACAGTGAAGCAAAAAGAAGAAAGCCTCCTGAAAATCAAATACGAAATCAAATATAAAGAATTTTTGTATTGTTAATACAGGAAAAAGGAGAACCATGGATTAGCCACTCAGTGTGGAACTCAGCTGAGGTCTGCAAATAGGGATGGAGATGGCCAAAGATCCTAAGCAGTGAAGGCAGAGCTTGTGGTGGAAACATTGCTATGAAATACTCAAGGCAACCTGAAACTTTGGTTCTGGGTTATTTCATTTAGATTCTCTAAAAAGGCAATCTTCTTTTGTCACTTTTTATTATTTCTTAAGTGTGTCTTTGGCTACTTCTTTCACATTCACTTAAAATTGGAAGAATATCTTTTTGTCCATTTTTTGGTAAGATGTATTCATGAGATTGAAAAGTGTCCAAGACTAGCACTTCTTTGATATGCCTTTAAGAAACATACAAGTCTTGTTAAATGGACCTAAGCCTCTGACTTTCAAGTCTTCCAACAACTCAGATGCTATTTGAGGTCCACTAATTGAGTAGTAAAGGCCTAGATTCATAAATGCATAGTTTGGGCTTTGTTTAGACAATTATTTCTGACTCTAACTGTCTGCTTTGTTCTATGACATTTTTAAGGAAATAGAGTAAAAGGCAAATATCTGGAAGATCACAATTATTTGAGGTCTTAAACTATTATTTTTGAGCAGTGACTTTATACCACTTGCAGGTTTAATTAAGAGTAGAGAAATAAAATTCTTATTTTTAATTTGGTAGGCACATATTAAAATTGATAAAGCAGAAAGTACTTCTGCACAGCCTGTTTTTAATGAGATTTCAATGTTCTCATCATCACAGATTTTTCACTGCTCTATTAACCCATTCATAAAACATTTGTGTGTATATCCATTGTGTGCTGAGCATTAGAGATACACAGGTCCTGAACTCTAAAACTTTAATTTTAATAAGGAGATAGGGGTGTAGGCAGAAAATTACTAAGCAATGTGGTAAAATAAGTTTTGCACAGGAAATTAAGCGTGATTCATATATCATTTCTTAGAATGAAAACGTCTAATCGCTAAGAAATGACAATCTAAAGCTGTACTGTAGGACCAAGAAGATGGGGTGGGAAATAAATTTAATTTACCTTTCAATATGCCTGGACCGACTTGCCTTCTCTTGAAACTTTAAGATCCTAGAAAGTGGCATCTTTTTCTTTGTCTCAAAACTAATTTAACCTGGGTACAATTAAAATTACTTATATCAGTAAATTGCCATTATCTCTTTGAAGGACACAAATAGCTGAAATGCACAGTAGCTACTTGGAGGACAGGAAATCGTGTAAAACAATAATATATGAAACAATAGTAGACTTTGAGTCTATGTGTCTGATGAAATCATTCATAAGCCACATCAGTTGGGGAATAAGAAGGTAGTCACTAAGTAAGTAAATTTTATAGTTAGCAGAAGGTATCAAATTGCAGAGGGTACTCTGCATTGTTGAATTTTTTTTTAACAATAGTGGTCACATTGCCATATAGAGACTTGAATTTTGTATAGATTCAAATTCTTAGAGATTTCCTTTCAATGTGTCCAACCACATCTTTAGGTGTTCAAATGATTACCCAGAAAGGAGCACCTACTATTTTCAGTTTCTTTAAGCTTATTTTTCCTACCATCTGAGTGATTTTCTCCTTTCACTGAAAAATGGCAAATTGATTCTATATGTGTTGGTTATAATTATGTGTCTCAAATTTGACTTAATTATTTGTACAAGGTAATGCAATTTGGAAAAATGAAGGGGCTATGAATAACAAATATTCTGTTCATTAAAGGTTTATAGAGCAGTCAGCTACTACCTACCTACTTCTCTATACAAATGCAAATTCCTTTCTCTCAGGTGTCCAACCTGGCTCCCTAAACTCATTCCCACTTCCATTTTTTTTTCTTCATTCTGAGAAATTTGTCTCTAGAGGATCTGAGATGCACTTTTCTCAACTGTTGCTCTCTCCCAGGGCAATGTCTGAATGGGGCGTATATGGGGGTAAATGTGAGGTGGCAATGATTCCTAAGAGAAGTCTTCTTCCACTGTGAACCTGCACTCTTAAGCAGCTGTTGCTGAGAGAAGGAAGTTCTGGAGGCTGAAGTTAATGCATACTAACATTTAAACCAATGCTTTGTCCTAGTGGCCAGAGGCCAGGAAGGCGAAAGAACTCAAGGCCATGTGCCCCCAATTTCAGTAGTTATTAGTCTATATTACTCAAGCCATTGAAGGCAGAGTCCAGTCATGGAGGAATGTAGCCAGGCCAGAAATGGAGTAGAAAACAGATAACTGATTTCTCAAATAATGCAGAACTTTGAGTTATAGGCAGCTATCTATATGAATGTGAATCTACATGTGCATTGTGGTATAGACCAAGTTTGAGTAAAACTTATTCCTAAAGGGTTTTTCTTTCAGCCACTGAGATATAAGATCTAAAACCAACAACCCACATGATTCTTTGACATCTGAAACATCTGAAGGTCTTACCAAAGTTGCCCTTTCTACTATGCTCCCACAGCTAAGAACGCTGTGCCCCAAATCCCTCCAGATTGAGGGTACCAGACAAAGTTTCTGCTTGTCCCAAAGTATCAGGTTTTAGTGCCTGCCATCCCACAGCATTTATAGCCAACAGTCATATCCTCCTGTGGGAACCAGGGTCAACTCACACTTGTGGTAACACATACCCTGTCTTTCTGGCCCCTGGCTGTTCATTAAGCTCCTGAGTGCAAGCCCTCTGTGCCCCCTGCCTGATATGGGATTTCCTATCTGGACTAGACTTTGAGTACATGTGACTGATAAATTGCTGTTGATCTGTCGAGTGTCAAGCGTCCAGTATTCAATCATCCCCACAAGTATAAGGCAGAAATCCATTCTTATAATGGTGAAGAAGAGACAACAAAATAGAAAACTGGGGAAGTTACTCTATGATTTGGCTCCTATGTGACTTCTTCCTATTTTCAGTTAAAGGGAAAATCAATACTTAATCCATACATAAGAGCCTGTATTTGGTAACCCAGAAGATATGCTGAGAGAAGTCAATGACTAGGTAACTTTCCTTTCTCCTTTTGCAGTGTGGTTTGTATGAAGTCACTGAGATAGTGAACGCTCCCATTTCCTGTGTCAAGACACTATCAGCAAATAGAAAATTCAGTTCCCATCCTTTAGTGTAGTCCTTCTAATGAAAATGACAAAGAATATCTCCCTTCATATTTTTATTTGGTCCTAAGGTATAACTTGTTCTAGTTCATCCCAGAAGTTTTCTGATTGTGTGTTTTCTTCTTTGATATTCTACAATGTGAAATTATTCATGTATTTTTGTGATATGTTGTATAAAAAACTGCCTGATAAATACATATTCTGAATTACCAGTAAAATCTTGAAGGTCAAGAGCAATGTCATGTATACATGTATGTCTTGTATGTACAGACAGGCAACTATCTGTGCTTGGGACTTTCTGTTCATTGTTTCCAGAGCAGAGGGATCAAATTGAAGGAAAGGTTAATGGGTAGATAATTTTATTCAACTTTTTTTTTCTTTAAAATTTTCTTTTGGGGCTGAAGGTGTAGTTCAGTGGTATAACACTTGTCTAGCATGCACTAGAGCCTGAATTCAGTCCCCAATACTGCCAAAAAGCAATTACTTTTAAATTTAGGATAACTGCACATTCCCATGAAGTTGATTATAAGAAATGATAGAGACCCTTGGACTCTTCACTCAGTTACCTCAATTGGTAACTTCTTCCAAAACTTAGCAAAATATCAAATCCAGTGTATGCATGTTGATTCAGTCAAAAAAAAAAAATAGAACATTTCCATCAGATAAGAATCCCTCAGATTACTTTTTTATAGTCAAACTGTCATAACTTCTGTCCTTACCTGATTCTTCATCTCTGGCAACTTCTAATCTGTACTCCATTTATGTCACTATTTTTTTTTCAAGAATAATATCTAAGGAAAATCATATATTATTCAAACATTCAGTAATGACTTTTAAAATTTAGGTTAATTTTCCAGATGCAGTTTTTTTTCTTGTATCAATTATTCATTAATTTTTCATTTCTGTGTAGTATTTCTTAATACAGATGAACTTCAGTTCATTCAACCATTTTTCTCATTAAAGGACATCTGGGTTATTTTGTTTAGGGCTGTTATGAATAAAGCTGTTATAAATATTCATTAGAAGTTTTTGTGTGAAAATAATTCTTAATTTCTCTAGAAAAATGCCTCTTAATATGTTACCTTTACCTGGCTTATTAGATGTTTACCTAATATTTTATCTTTTTTCAGTGAAGGGGAAATTTTCTGTATTTATAACCTTATTAGCCAACTATCTGTTACTTTGTTATAGAAATACAATTGATTTTTGCATGTCATTTTATAACATCAATTTACAGAATTCACTTATAGAGTATATAAGAGGTTACTGTAGATTCCTTGTTCTTTCTCTGTAGTTAAACATTAATCTCTAAATAGGCTCAATTTTCTCCTTTTTCACCTCTGAATTTTATTACTAGTGCCTTCGATTTATCACTCTTTAATCTATCCTTGATACCTTTGAAAAACATTAACTAAAACAGTGAATTATTTACATATACCACATGCTCTTTAAATATCACTGCTCTAATCCTTTTCCTCTTTTTATAATGATAGCAACATGCACATAAGTAACAGAAAATGAAAAATGTCTAATCACCATTTGTCACATTATCTGTGCAGGACTGTGAGAAAATGAGAGAAAACACTTTGAAATCCCCAGATACCTAGACACACATGATCTTCTTAGCCTGAGATTTTCACTGTATCTTTTGTACCAAAGTGATTTAATGAAATTACTGTTATAGTAAATTTCATAAGTTAAATAATTCTATTCTCTAGTGAAAACAGTATTGGCAACATGATACCGAACTCAAACTGGAGAATGCTTAAAATTGTTTATAAAATTTGACTTGAGAGCTAGTAAGTTAGATTTATCTGGTTGAAAAATCCTTAAATTCTCACTGATTAAAAACAGAAAAAAATTTCTCATATATATATATATTTTTTAAAAACAGTTTAACCTTATAATATAAAAAATTCAAACTCAAAAAAATCTTTGAAAATTTCAAAATAGAAATATGTGCAACGATAACCTTGTATATACAAATAAAACCTAGGCAGGGCTGAAATATTAATAAGAAGGAAAATAGAATTCAAGGTAAAATGAGCTAAATAGGACAAAGAAGGTCATGTTTTATTGGTAAAATGTAAAATCTACAATGATAATGTGAATGTCACAAACCTTTATGTGCTGAGTAGCATAGCATTAAAATGTATTAAGTGAAAACTCATATAAATCAAGAGAAATTGAAAGGGCATAAGTAATGGAGCTTTAGCAGTAGCTTTGGGTCCCAATCAGATTAAGATTTAGATAAGGATAAAAGCACCTAGATGATACAATTAGCAAGGTTATTTAATAATTACAGTGTATATTAAATTTCATACTCCACAAAAATGAAATGTATTCTCTTCAACATGTTCACAGAATACTCTAGAAAGAAGTTATTATGCATTAGGCACAAAGAATACATTTAAGAATGGAGAAAGCAAAATAATGGATCATGTTTTGATCAGAAAACAATAAATACAAATTTAGTCAAAATTTAAAAAATAA
The DNA here is from genome assembly GCF_045843805.1 of Urocitellus parryii. NCBI lineage: Eukaryota > Metazoa > Chordata > Mammalia > Rodentia > Sciuridae > Urocitellus > Urocitellus parryii. The sequence goes on from NC_135543.1 coordinate 29,469,917, forward strand.
TTAAGATTACAAATTAATTCCTCAACTCTAGTAAATTGGACTCCTGGGACCATATACAAAATCAAAACTAAACTGAAAATAGTTGGAAAGTAACTAAGGAAAGGCAAAGAACCACATACAACTAAGTATATGTAATTGTCAGAAAGTACAGTATACAAATTCGTTTTAAATTAAAAATATGGTATAGCCAGGCATGGTGGGGATGCCTGCAATCTCATCTTGTGAAAGTGAGACAGGATGGTTCAAGTTTGAGGCCAGCCTCATCACCTTAGGGAGACTATGCCTCAAAGTAAAAATGAAGGAGTACTGGAGATGTAGTTCAGTGGTACAGTGTCTTTGAGTTCAAACCCCCGTATTGAAAAAAGTTATTTTTTAAAAATATGAATGAGAGAAAGAGGGAGAGAGAGAGAGAGAGAGAGAGAGAGAGAGAGAGAGAGAAGAAGAAGAAGAAGAAGAAGAAGAAGAAGAAGAAGAGGAGGAGGAGGAGGAGGAGGAGGAGGAGGAGGAGGAGGAGGAGGAGGAGGAGGAGGAGGAGGAGGAGGAGGAGGAGGAGGAGGAAGAAATGGGGGGACAAATATATTACTTTCAATGCTTGTTGAGACTCCAATATGAAGTAAGTCAGTTCATATCACTTTGAAGCAGGCATTTCTTCAGGTGATATAACTTCACATTAAAATAACTTCTAATAAGAAGTTTGGTTTCTTGTACTATCACAACAAGGTATTGCCTTCAAGCTCTTAAACATAGTTTTGTAGTACATTCTTGTGCAGCAACTCTCTATTTTTGTGCACAGAAGAAACAGAAAGAAGCTAATAGCAGGGATCTTTTCCTGCTACCTTCCTTTTTCCTTCTTTGCATCAAATTCTGTGTTTCCAGAATCAAATTTCTTTTTAACCACTCCAAAGTTGTAAAATTATTCAGTGCTAAAACTAATTAGATGAGTAATTTAAACAGATGAGTTTCAGAAGTTTCAATATAGCAATAACAACAAAAGAATAGACTTCATATTAGAAGCCAACTAAACCACAGTTAGGGATTGAGAAAACTCTGAAATCAAAGCTCTAATGCATCTAATTGTTTTTTTTTTTTTTTTTTTACCCAAACCTGTTTTGTGGGTTTCTACTACATGCAATAATTTATGTGATTTAATTATCAGAAATTTCTATGAAACTTGTTTGTATTTCATGAAAAATAAGAAAAATAGTTCTTTTAATTGTTTCACAAGGGTGAAATATTTGCAATGGTAGAGAACTTTTTTCCCTTTATTCCTCTGTTGCATAGATCATATCTGGCATATTATTAGAATTCAATATTATTAGAATATAGGTGTTATGGTTTGTATATGAGGTGTGCCCCTAAGCTCCTGTGTTAATGCAAGAATATTTATTTGTAAACTGATTGAATTGTGAGAGCTGTAACCTAATCAGTCCATCTTAGTTGGAATGGACTAACTGGCTGGTAACTGTGGGGAGGTGAAGAATGACTGGAGAAGGCGGGTCACTGGGTGTGCCTAGGAAGGGTTAGTCGTCCCTGCATTTCCCCACCTGTCTTTGCTTGCTGGTGTCCAGGAGCAAAGTAGCAATCTTCAATATGCCCTTCCACCATGATGTTCTGCCCCACCTTAGGTCCAATGCAATGAGGACAGCCTACCATAAATCTAACCACTGAAATCGTGAACCAAAGACAAACTTTGCCTCCTTTAAGTTGTTCTTTTCAGATATTTTGATCACAGTGACGAAAAGCTGACTAACACAATAAGAGAGAATGAATAAATCTTTAACTTTGGAGGACAACATGACAGTAAGACCTCAGCAGTGAGGAGTGAATCACAGAAGAGGAGTCTCCCCTTATGTAAACAGGTGAATCAACAACATCAAAATGATATGAGGTAAGTTAAATTCCCTCCAGAATTTTGGCAGGATAAAAAGATGAGTGTTCTATTTTATCTTACAATCCTCTGATAGCTGGGAGAGGGTGGAAAGAAAGGATATTTATTCTAAATGACAAGGGTCAGTTCTTTGTGCTCAGAATTTCCTCATGAAAAGGTATGAGTCATATTCAATTCACTCCTAATTCTCAGAAGACTTTTTTTTGGGGATTTATATTGAGTCTCCTTATGATTTTATATATATATATATATATATATATATATATAATTAATATGAGTAAGATAATCAGCTGAGTAAAATAGTCAAGATACCTGTTTTGGGTCTTTTCATTATGTGTAACATAACCTCAAAAGCGGCATTAGCAATGTTGGTCTTTGATTTGGTCTGTCCCTTCTATAGATGCTGTACAGATGTTATTTATATTAAGTGGAGAGAAGAAAATAAACTTAACTTTAAAACCCGAGTTAATGAGTAAGCTACCAATAAAAGGTAGGTGATTAGACCTTCTCTGGTGAAATAAAGATCGACACAGATGTTCAAGACAGTGCCACTAGGTAGGGTAGCAAGTCTAGGGGCTTAGGCAACTCTCTAGACAGGCTTCCACCAAGGTCCTCAGAGCTGAATTTGTTTCCAGGCATTTAGATCAAGAACTCATGCCTAGGTTATAATCCCCTCAGAAAACACAGAGAACAACCTGTTCTTGGTGGTTCTCTGTGATACAACTTCATGACATAAACCATCTGCTGCCTGTTCCCACTCTTGCTTACTCACTCCCTTGCATTTTTCTCTACTCACTACATCATCATGTATAAAGAATACTAACTTCATTTTTATTATCTGTTGTTTTAAATTCCCACAACTCTAGGCTGAGCAGCCTTATTAGGACTTCACTTAGCAAAGCATTTACACTAGTACAACTCAAGAAGCATGAAGGCTGTCCTCAATTAATTGTATTATTTCTATTATTTGTAAGCACCAGAGGTTATTAATTTCAATGATCATGGAAAGAATAAATGGTTTCTGCAACTTAGCAACCATTTCACTCCAATATTTTAGAACTTTTGCTGGAAGACTGAAGAAAGCCACATTGACACATTCATTGATCCCTTTAAGACAGTTTATACTGACTTGGATTATCATCTATTCTGGTTAATTCTTAGCCACATAGAATGACCTCATGCCCCAGAAAAACTACCCAGATTTCTGAAGAGAAGTGGGCATGTATGATTTCTTACAAATATGAATTTTACTTTAGGAACAAGAATTACAATCAAGAAAATAGAATTACTACCAGATAAGATATGGTAGCACTGCTTCTGTTATCTTTTGCAGTACAGTGAGTCACTCAGGACATCTTAGATGGAGCCAATGGAAATCTTGTTAGCTTTTCTCTCTCCTTTCTTCTTTCCTTCCTTCCTTCCGGTACTTCCTTCCTTCCTTCTTTCCTTCCTTTCTTTATTCATTCCTTTCCTGCTCCTTCCTTTACTGTGCAGGTTCAGACACTTGACATTGAGTACCATGTTTCATGGACTTTTAATCTTCTAGAAATTTAACAACTTACAGTTATGGCTTTAACACAGTGAAGTTATTATTTTTCTTTGGCAGATTAGCCCTTCAGAAAATTTTAACATTCAATTTAAATATTTCATCTCACTCTATCACAGTATTACTTTTTTGTATGCTAAACTCACAGACCCTGAAAATATATATGTAGCAATCCATTATCATCTAAAAGGGTTATCAATCTTGTCTTCTACATATTAATATTTTGCATATTATATATGTATTTATATGTTGTTCCTTATATATGTAACAGAAACATTTAAAGTGTTCCTATATAATATATTTATATTGTATGTTCCACAATGCCTGGTGAAACTTTGTGCACCTTGGTGCTCAGGGCCTGGGATGATTGAATGGTTCTGTGCAGCTGGTTGGTTCACATATTAGCACAGAAGAAAATGAAACGGAATGCTGAGCCAAGATTTTACACTTCTTTGGGGATACCATTAGCAGTTAGAAAGCTGAGAATACCATAAGGGAAAAGATTGATAGATTTAATTTTGTAAAAATTAAAAAGCAGTCTTTGCCAAAATAATAATAATTGAAAGTCAAATTATGAACAGAAAAATTTGCTATACATAAGACAAATAGCGATCGCATCATTTATGTGTGAAGAATATGATACATCATTTAGTAACAAATATTGGGCTTCTCTTCCATCTCTGAAACACATAAATGAGTAAAAAAGACAAAGATCAATATCCTAATTTTGCTTAGCATCTGATAAAGAAGTGCAGAATACATTTTAAAAATAAGTAAATTCTAAGATGTTCCTGTCTTCTGGCAGTAGTCCTGTGGTCTAAGTATGTTTGAACTAAACCATTTGCTATGAAACGGGTATTCTGATTTGCTTTTACATTACACATGTGCACATGAGAAAACATCTGGAAGTGGTACCTTACAGGAGAGCAGTGGAAAGTGCTGGGCAGTAGTGGGCAATTTACAGGCAGCCAGTTATTATCATCACCTGGTACTACCATCTTCCCAGCTAACGGGATGGTCAGGTTGAGACCTGCAGCTCAATTACACTTTTGAAACTATGCTTTTACCTCTTCAGTGGAGGAAAATCATTAGAGTAAGGGCACAGGGAAGGAGCAGGTAAATTTTATTTTGGGGGGAATGAGTAAATTCCTGCTCTATTTCTTTTTTGAGATAATTAATTAGAACTTATGGTGTACAGTATATTCATGATAGCTATATTTTTTCCTGTGGGAATTCCGGGAGATGTGGCAATCTGCAAATGGCACACACAGAAAGTTTCAGTTCATTAAATAAATTTGTGGATCCATGAGAGACAAAGATATATTTTGTCTCAACATGTTTAGTTTAGAACCTAAAACACAAAAAACCTCTACCAAAGCAAAACTTCTTTTGACTTTAAAATAAATGATGCCATTTTTTTTAAGAGAGAGTGAGAGAGGAGAGACAGAGAGAGAGAGAGAGAGAGAGAGAGAGAGAGAGAGAGAATTTTTTTTTAATATTTATTTTTAGTTCTCGGCGGACACAACATCTTTGTTGGTATGTGGTGCTGAGGATCGAACCTGGGCCGCACGCATGCCAGTCGAGCGCGCTACCGCTTGAGCCACATCCCCAGCCCCAAATGATGCCATTTTGGTTACACAATGCCAACATTTCACTAAGTCAACATGTTCAAAAGTGTCTGTGAGAGTGGGCTGGCTAGAGACAATTTGCTATGGACAACTCAAGTAAAGAGTATATGGTTAAGATCTGACCTTACCTAAAATCTCAGTAACAGTTTATGGGAGACTGAGATCCTACTCTGTGATATTTCTAAGGTGGCAATATGGGATATTTTCGTAAAAGGATTGATCTGTGTTTCAAAGGAAATTTCTTCTCTTGAAATGGAAAGCAAAGTGCTTGAGGCTTTCCATAAGTGCAGCATGTGGAATATTAATACCTTCCCATCAACTCTGCTTTTTACTCTAGTCAGATGCAGAAAAGAATTTCATTTTAGAGGAATCAGCCAAGTTTTTAAAAAGAAGCAGATGATTTTCTTTGACATATTTAGATTTGTTCAAAGTCCTCTCATTACTGCTAGGTGAAATAGTTAAATACCAGCAGCTTTCATAGGAACATCAGATTTAGTTCTAAAAACCCTCTGGCAAAGCTCAGAGTCCAGAAAGTCTCCCATTTTATTAACATTTATGTCTGTGACACTATTTTTATGGTGAAAGCAATATTATGATTTTGATTTCTGTCTACTTAATAGACATTAGGCAGGTAAAGAACCAAGGCTTTTCCAGGTATGGATGTTTCCTACCAGAAGGCACATGAAACTTTCAGAGCAATTGTTCTCAAATGGCACCAATGAGTAACCTATGAGATTGAGGTTAAGTGACCAACCCATTTAATGACCCATGACCTGCTAGAGAATCATAAAATCAATTTTGTGAATTATAATTCTGTATTTCTTTTTTTATTAGAAAGTAGTGGAAGTTGAAGGAATGGAATAGAATACAAAGTACAGGACAGAATAGAGTAGAATAGATCAGAATGCATCACAGAACCAGGCGTGGTGGCCTACTCCTGCAATCCCAGCGGCTCAGGAGGCTGAGACAGACGTATTTCGAGTTCAAAGCCAGCCTTAGCCAGAACAAGGAGCTAAGCAACTCAGTGAGACCCTGTCACTAAAATAAAATACAAAATAAGGTTGGGGATGTGGCTCAGTGATTGAGTGGTTGAGTACCCCTGAGTTTAATTCCTGGTATCAGGGGGAAAAAAAGAATGTATCATAGATAGGATAATTGCCGTCTTATCAAATATGTGTAAGGGGCAGGGGAAAGATGACATATAGATTCTAAGCGTGTGTCAGGTGACAAATACCTGTTTAAAGGCAATAAATGCAAGGAAGACCAAGTGTATTTCTAACATTCCAGGATATGGTGTTATTTTAAATGAGAAGATGAAAACAAGTATTTATTTGAACCCAAGCAGAGCTGACTACCTGCATTCAACTCGTAAACAATGTTATGTGCTGGGCCCTCTGATGCTGCTGGATTTGCAGACAGGAAAATGTCTGCAAATGGAAGAGAAATGGAAGAGTTCTGACTGTCCTGTATCCTCTTGTGCATCCTTCCGTCTCCTTTTCTTTCCTTCTTGTTGTTTCTGCTTTTTTCCCCTCTAGCACATGGTGCCTGCAGGATTTCTTTCTTTGCACCTTCAGTCTAAACATATTGTTTTGATTATTTTCAGTTTTTGAAACCGACTTCTAATGGTAATTAAAAGAAAAGATATCATTCTATTCTCTTTGGAAAGCTTACTGTTTAAATGACACAATCTTACCTGTAAAAAATTGATTCTTATAGTGCATTTTCATGCATGAGACCTGAATTAATGAAAGAGATATTTTCAAAGATGGGGAAAAGGGCTTCCTGGTGTACCTTGGTATGTACCATAGAGAGAAATATTTTATAGCATCAATAAAATGGGAGATATTATAACTTTGCATTGGCCTTGGCACATTTATGATTATAATCTTTTTAGATGGAACTAAGATCATCTTAAGATAGTGGTATTCAGAAGGTCACAGGACAGATATGGAATTCATATGTGATTAATTAAAATTTTGTCATAAATATAAGCATTTAAGGAGTATCACTAATGCACAACTTTTTAAACAATCCAAATATTGTCAGACAGAGTGACATATGCCTGTAATCCAAGCAACTTGGGAGGCTGATGCAGGAAGATCACAAGTTTGAGGACAGACTCAACAATTTATCCAGGCCCTAAAGCAATTTAGCAAGAACTTGTCTCAAAAAAAAAAAAAAAGGCTGAGTATGTAGCTCTGTGGTAAAGTGCCCTGAGTTCAATTGCCATCACTCAAATCAAAACAACAAACAAGTTAATAAATAACTTAAAGATTCCATCCAATTAGATAAAGGGAAAATAAATCACTAGGATGGTAGAAGCCTTCACAAGTTTCACATTTCACTGAGGAAAATGTCATTCTCTCCTAGCATTTCTCATATATTTTAGGTATTGCTTATGACAAAATTAGTAATAATAAAGTAAACATCAGATTCTGAGAGATTAGAGATTAATATCTCGATTTGTTTTAGTCAGTTTTGCCACTGTGACTAAAGGATCTGACCAGAACAACTGTAGAGGAGGAAAAGTTTATTTGAGGGCTCACTGTTTCAGGTGTCCTAGTCCATAGAAAGCTGGCTCCATTCCTTGGGACTGCAGGTAAATCAGGACATCATGGTGGGAGAGGATGGTGGAGGGAAGCAGCCCACATCCTGGTGATCAGGAGGCAGAAAGAGAAACTCCACTCTCCAGATACAAATACATACCCAAAGCCACACCCCAATTCCCACCTTCAGTCACATTCTACCATTTCGGTTAATCTCATCAGGAATTAATTCACTGATTGGGCTAAGTCTATAACTCAATCATTTCCCCTCCAAATTTTCTTGCATTATCTCACATCTGAGCTTTTGGGGGATACCACACATCCAAAACATAAGCACCATTGTAATATAGAAAAGGGACAAAATGATTGTTCTTAAACCTGTGCTTCATATCAAGATCAGGATGAGCTGAAAATGGTTTTCAACCAACGTAATAGAATTGTAGATATGCAAATGTATGCTCAGGGAGCCACTCTGCAAGTGGGAGACCTGGAGAAATACATAGGCAGAGGACACTAATGCTGGTGATATCTTAGTTACCCCTCTACACCAACATTTCAAATTTTCAACCTTCTTAGTATCTGGAGAGGCTGAGGAGTTCAGAAAATATCAATCCAGACTGTAGGCTCACTGATGGCTTTTTGAGTCCAGTCAATGAAAATTACTAATTAGAGTTTTAAGGAAGAGAAGATAAACCAGTACATTTCCTGCTCTAATTCCCTCTCTTTCTTCCCATGCTTTGGGGTCTCATTCTGTTTGGTGATGACCACAGCTCTTTTGCATTGCTCCAGTCCCATGACCATACCTGTCACTGGATTCGGTAAATATGTATCTTCTATTATTTATGCCTTCAGGTCTAGAATTTATAGAAACTTCTTATGTTTTCTGGTCCCTGGGCACTTCACCAGCCTTCTTGGTTCCCTTAAACCGTCTGTGTAAAGAGTTCCTCATTAAACTCTATCATACTTTGGACCATTGGCTCCCTTCCAAGCAATAGACTGAAACAATAATGTTCAAGCAGAAAGAAATCTTCATGGCTTTAAGGTTTTTAACTTCAATTTCAAAAGTATCTCTCTAATAAAGGAATATGTTGGTTTTATTATGATAATAAATCCACTCAGAGAAAGCTGAAAGACTTTCTTTGTCTCATGCATCCAAGTCCTCATAAACAAGTCAGCTTTGAATCTTTTGGATTAGAGAAAGCCAGTCCAGAGCGGTCAATCATTAAGAAGAGCTAGCAAAACTAAATTAGTAAGTGCTAATCCCAAAACTCAAAGAAGAGTGGTCTCAATCAGGAACCCACGAAGTGCCATTTTTAAAGCATATGCCAATATTACTTGAAATGGAGATAATCAATAGTGAATCCTATACCTTAATATATCTACCTTACTTCATGTAAAAACACAGGAAATATTGTATGTTGTAGACATTTATGGAAGATCTCCAAAGAGTAGAAATGAAAGAAGGGGAAAAAACTAAAATAAAACCTAAGGTAAATAGAAGTCTAATTTTTTTTCTTCTTCAGTGCTTCAGTGGTTTGTCCTGTGCTCTTACTTCAGAGAACCTTGGCTGAGATAGGTTTGCTCCAGAAAATCAGACAAGAGCACCTACTGGTCCTCTATTGGAAGGAACTCTGAAGTGAACAAGAAGTAGCTGGAGAAGACCAGCCACATCCATTGTCCTGGATATGAACCTCTTTATTCCTTACCTTGATAACATAGCTGTGAAAAAACACCCATGGCAAAAAGCAATATTTCTCTTTGTTGTTGGATGTATGAAAACCCTTGACCCTTACCCAGAGGAAGTCTTCAATCCACCTGAACATAAAATTTTATCTACACCATTCACCCTTAGAGATAGTATTTTGAAATGCTCCACCTTCCAATGGTACTCAGGTTACATAAGAGTAAGGAGACCCTACAGTATTAAGGAAGATAATAGAACATTGGTTTTCTTGCCTATGATAGAGAAAGGAGAGGGAAAAGGAAGATATAAAAAGGTAAAAAGTACACACATAAAAGAGAGTTTGCTCTCTCTGCCTGACTGCTTGAACAGTGTCTTCACCATGGAGATTTATGCCATCAGTACTGAGTTCTCTGAACCACACCATCGACCTTCCTGGGTCTCCAGTTTGCTGAGAGATGTCAGATTGCAGGACTTTGCCTCCATAATCATGAAAGCCAAATCCTTACAGTAGTTCATATGAATATCTTATTGAGTCTGTTTTTCTGGAGAATGCTGATTGATGCAACTTCATTTAATAAATATGTGTATTTTGAGAAAGAGCTATTAGTCTCATTTGAATGAGGAGATCAGTACTCAGAAGTCAGGTGAGTGTCCTAAAATCACACAACCAGTAAAGGGGCACATCCAGGACTTGAACTTGGGCATACTCTTTAGTTATATATTGTCTGCTCTTTAAGTTACCCCAGAGTGTAACTTCATTTTATTTCTCATTTACTGGCTGAATAAAGAACACTTACCTTCCTTTCATTATAATTTCTTCCTGTCTCTCAAGATTTTATCACACATTAAGGTTTTACCTCAAATATCAATAATTTTATAAAACATTGATTCTCATTCTTAGTGGTATATTTAAAACACCCTGGAAGCTTTTAAAATTCCTGATCCCTCTAATAAAACCCCTGCCAATTCAGACAGTGTCTTGCAGTGAGACTAAATACCAGCATTTCTTAAAGTTTCCACGTGATTCCAATGTGCAACCAAGATACAACACCACTGCCCTAAATCTCTCCAAATCGCATCACAAATTCTTTTTTTGTCAAAAATTTCCCCTATTAGACTTTTATAACAGAACTATATTTCACTCTTTTGTCTTCACCCTACCCCATCCCCAGCAAATATAAAGCTTTATGTATTTCAGACACTCAGTAATAAGTTACTCAATTGAAATAAATTAGATCACTTGAAGGAGTCTAGGGAAGGGGGTGGTTGTAGAATCTTCTAGAATCATTCATTCTTCAGTAGATTTATTTATTTATTTATTTATTTATTTATTTATTTATGTGATCTGGGAAAAACAACTAAACTTTTGGCCCAAAGACATCCATTAAGTAAAAGCATAATTTACATATAAGTCTCTGTCTCAAGACTCTCCTTGATGTTTTCTGGCTTATTCTTTCAGTTGAAAGACTTTAAAGTTAATGCACACTTATTGGAATTTGCCACTTAAAGAAATTACCCATTTGTACTGTAGTCTCTCTTATCTTAAAGACAATATCATAATGGACTGAAACTATATAACTGTCATGCATTAGGTATTTATATTTCCAAGAGAGCCAGACAAGGATAATTTATTCTGATTTGCTTTATATCGCTCTCATTGCAATGGCCTTTTCTTTTTGGTACCTCGAGAATGCTCTCATACTGATGTATGTATGATTAATACCACCCTCAGCAGCACTAGCAATCTCCTCCTCTTCATTACCAGTTCCTTGTTATTGACCTCATGATGTCATCGCTGCTCACTTTGACTTTTGCAGTAGCTTCATATCAAATCACCTGTAGTCCTTCTATTTTTGGAAACTTCTTTCCTGTATCATTTGCCTAGTTTAAAATGCACTAAAACACCATCAGTGTCTTTATATACCTGTCAGGTCAAGACAATATCCAACATCCCAATTTCCATCAAAGAGGACTTCTACATGAAATTTGCAGTCATTGCAATGTACTTCATAAAATAAAATGGACTTTATTTAACCTTACAGTCTGTAGAGGTCCAGTCACCTTTTTCTGAACATAATAAAAACATATTCTGCTATTCCCAATATCCCTGAGAAAATCCTAAAAATCTCTAAGATGATATTAAATCTATTCCATCACAAAACCTTTTTATACTCTGTTTGATATAATTAATATCAGCCTATTCTGATCCTTGTCCCCTCTTTGGTTCTTTCAATACAGAATCATGAATGGTGCCAAATGTTTCATTGATGTAAGATTACGTTTCATACATAACTATGAGTACATATGCCTTTTCTACATACGTATCTTTTATCAACATCTCAACTGTCTGTGACCCTAAAAATGGTCAAGAACAAATGATCTAAGATAGGGTTTACTAGTATGCCTCCCAAATTTCATGTCCATATCTCCATTCAGACCCTAACATCCTAATAGTTGAGTCTTGGTTATCTTTGTATTTCCCTTACAATTCAGCCACAAATAAAGCATATGGATTATATGAAAACAGATGAAAATTGAGTTTGCCTACAAAATATTGTGTAGTTATTTGCCTTGGGTGATTTAAAAATTATGTACCTTCTCTTCAGCTAGTTAGACCATATACATGTACAGGAATGAGGTAGCTACACCAAGTGAACAATATCATAAAGGAATTTTTAAAGAAATACTGAACTCAGTAAATCTAGATACGTATTTCCAGAAACAAACAACCAATGTATAAAAAATAATGGTGGCATTTGCCATCAAAACAGTATGAAGGGACTGGGGTTTTAGCTCAGTGGTAGAGTGCTCACATAGTGTGTGTGAGGTGCTGGGTTTGATCCTCAGCATGACATATGAATAAATTTAAAAAAGGTATAAAAATATATGAATATGGTGGAAGTAAATTGAAGAAACTAGCAACCTGATGAATTGGTCTTCTTTGGCTAAGAAACATTTAGAAGTTATTTCATTTTGCCCTATTTCATGGGAATCAATGAGTCACTTTTATAAATCATACATTATTACTGTCAAAATAATGGATCTCAAATAGTTAATACTTCAAATGTACTAATAGCTGAAATGTAATTTATTGAGGCTGTATTACTGGTGAGTTGTGGTAAAGCATAAGTAATAGATATAAAGTCAGACATGAATATGGCCATATGCCTTTGAATCAATATTGAAGTCCAACCTTCAATATTGAGATCTTCTTATTCTTTACCCATCCCTCTGCTGATAATATAAAAGAAGATAATTTCTGTTACCCTTACCTGTCACAACCACTGTGGATATTAATGATTATCCAAATAGGTGAAAGTAGATTCTATGACACTGTTTGGTGTCCAAGCTTCCTCTTTACCATTACTAACATTTCACAAATGGACGTAACAGCATAGTATGATGAACAGGGACTTTTGAGTTGCAGTTTTGAAAGCCACTAGTCTTCCACACCATTTGACGCCAAGAGGAAGGAAAAAGAAGGTGAAATTTTCAAATTTAGGAAGTGAATGTTACACATTTTCTCTCTCAAATGTGCAGGGTTTCCAGGGTTTGGGTCACCCACAGGCTGTTCCTGCTGCAGGAGCAGCAATAAAAACTAGGTCATAGTAAGAGGGGGCTGTTCCCAACATCTGCTAAAGAGGGTAAAAGTCACTCTTGATTCAACGTGAAGTATGACAAAGTTTAAGCATAGGCAGAAAATGTACCTCTTGAACAAGCACATTTTGTGTTGTTAAACACAAATTGAGAGAAGCTATTATTTTGGGCTGAACCCCTAAAGTATCCCAGATAAAACCAGAATGGAGTCACTTATGCTGAGTGCTGCAGAATCAACCTGATATTTCCGTAAAAAACAGGAGATTCACTGCAAGCAGTCAAAAGGGGCCAGTTTAACTGAATCTGCACTTTAAGGAAGCCCCCTTTGCTTTCACCTATGAGAAAAATAATTTTTAGATCATCAATCTACCATTTTTCCTTAGTTTTTTTTTTCCTTCTTCAGCCCCTTTCTGCATGGTTCTGCCTCTGTTCTGCTTATTGGAACAAATATTGGATTTTATGTAACAAAGGCATTGCCTGATTCAAGAATTGCAAACACAACCATTATGTCTTTATAAAGTGAATTTGTTGTAATTTTGACTTTTGAAGCTACAGAGGCAGAATTGGAAGGCTTCATCTGGTCACCTCCAGGGAAATCTTTATCCCAGTGGCTGTGATCATCCAATTACTAGAACAGCAGGAAGATGGTTGATGGCTTACAGCAGAGCCTGTCACATTAGCCTAGAATGGGCTGGAGAGCACCGCCATTCACGTGGCCTAAACATGCTTACATGTGCTCCTTAGAAACAATGTGGACCTTGATCAGGTCCAGAGCCTGTTAATATCTGCTATTGCACCAATATTTCAGATGTTTGTGAAGAATAGTTCCTCTAATTTGAGGCAGGATAAATAAATGATTTTTCCTAGTTCCTTTGTGACCAATTTGAGATATGGAAAATGCAAATTATTATGGTTTTTGCTAAACTATCTTTTGTTTGGCTATTTCAACCTAATTTTTCTATGAAATAACCATTCTCTAAAATATTGTCATATTGTGGGGATCATTAGTAATTCAGAAAGAAGGAGCATCTCTATTTTGTTTGGAAGTGGTTCTCAAACTTCAGTGTGAATCAGAGCCCTCTCAAGGAGCTATTAAAATGCAGACTGCTGGATTTCAACATCAGAGTTTCTGCTTCAGTTGAGTCTGGAATAAGGACTAAGAATTTTCATCTCTAACAGCTTCCCAGGTGATATTGTTGCTGCTGGTCCGGGGATCGTACTTTGAGAACCACTCATACGTGAGGATAGGGATCCTATTTAGAAAAGATGGTAAGGGTATAATAAAACTTGTGCCATTTCTAAGGTATCGTATTATTTTCAGGAGTGGTTACAATGCTGGTCATGGAACAAACTCAGCTTGGGTGTTCATTAGTTCTTCCACATTTGATTTACTTCCAAGGGTGGAGTGAGCTCATTCCATTGTGACCACTCTTTACCTGATTCTATTCCCAAAGCCAGAAGTTGAAAATCATCCAAAAGGTTATTCATGTTGGGAAGACTGCTGATTCAGGTCAGCTGAAGGAATAAAATAGGAGGTGAGTAAAGTATGCTTTCTATTGTTTTCATTTCAAGATGTTATCAAATATTAATGTCCAATCCTAGTGCTTTTTTTTAAAGGACTCCTGATCGGGTTCCTGCTTCTCTGTCCTTCTCCCTCTAGCTTTTTTTTCTCTCTCTCTCTTGTTCTCTCATTCATTCTTATTAATTTTTGGATTTATGAGTTAAATGAAAGACCATCTTCATTTCCCTTCCTGATAACATGTTTATATTTCACACTTGGTGAGAAGTATTCCTAGATTATGGGTTTAGGGTAAATAAAAAAGGACTTCAACTCTAGACATAGCAGGGGAACAACAATAACAACAACACACACACATACTCACACATATTACTGAGTTGAATATATTTTTCTTATTTGGTCTTTTTAAAACTTATTTTGATAAGGGTAATTCATTTTCCTTATTTATTTGGTTTAATTATCTTAGCTAAGTCTAAGCTTATTCTCTCAGTAAGCCAAAATTCACATTTGTTTATAATAAAAAGACGATAATTTTTAAACCTCAGTTTCTAGAAGTTTTTCTGAAAAATAAAAACAAAATTATTAATTTAGAACTGGAAAATTTGGCAAGTTTAAAACAGTCTTACATATTTTTCCTTATAAATAGTTTACAAATGAGAGATTTAGTATTATAAAAATATAAAAACTAGTTATCCTGTTTGGGTCTGTATTCTACATGTTAACTACTTAAATTTTGACTTATCACTTAGCAGTTGAATTGGTAGACTCCAGGTCCAGAATGTTATTTTATATTAAGAAACTTCTTGTGGATCCAGGCATAGTAGTGCATGGCTGTAATCCAAGTGGCTCAGGAGGCTGGGACAGAAGGATCGCGAGTTCAAAGCCAGCCTTAGCAACTTGGGGAGACACTAAACAACACAATGAGACCTTGTCTCTAAATAAAATACAAAAGGGCTGTGATTGTGGTTCAGTGGTTGAGTGCCCTTGGGTTCACTCTCTGGTACTCACCCCCCAAAAAAAAGAAATTTCCTTGTAGGTCAATATGCCACTAATTTAACAAGTATACCTGTGTAAAGATTAGTTTCGAGAACTGACCTAATTTAGAGTACATAAAAATTAAGTATTTGTGGTGAGTGGAAACTCTGTAGGTCTTGGTAGACCAAGAACACAAAAAGATTCATATGTATAGGAAAATACTAAGAAGTTACACACACAATGTTACCAGTGAGGTTTGGTTTTGTTTCTTAGGTGATGTGTGTGTGTGTGTGTGTGTGTGTGTGTGTGTTGTAAGTGGACACAATACCTTTATTTTATTTTTATATGGTGCTGAGGATTGAATCCAGTGCCTCACACATGCCAGGTGAGCGCTCTACCACTGAGCCGCAGCCCCAGCCCCCTGGGTGTTACTTTTGGTTTTGGTCTTCATGGTATTTATTGTTGTTGTTTTTGTGGGGGCAGTTTACAAAATTATATTTTCTTTCCCTTCCCTTTTATGTCTGCATTTGGCTGTTTGATTTAACAGAGTGAATACATGCCACATTTGTAGAGCTTTTGAGAAGGAAAGTCAATTATTTTAGCATCCCAGTTACGAAGGCTTCTGAGAATAATGAATGTTGAAGTGTTACCTTTATTGAAACTGTTAATGGGAACTTTGAAGTATTTTTCATTTTGGTGATCAAACTATAAATTTCATCTGAAATATAATAATGGCCGAAGTCTTTTATAGTTATATGATCTATTTCCATATTAGTATAATAGACATCAGAGATCCCCCACTGACTTATTATTTTAATGATTCTAGATTTGTTTTAATTGTTTTAGTCAAGTGGGTATTTAAAATATGTCAAATAATCTTTACTTAATGTTAACAACTTTTCAGGACCCAAGAGTACTCTGTAGACAGATCTTGAAATTGTTCCTCACGTCTGTTTCTAAATTAAGATCTGGCTTATGCAGTAAAGTTGAACATGGTTTGTTACCTCCAAAACTTCTGTTGAAATTGATTGCCATCATACTCTTGTTGGGAGGTGGAGGATGTAATAGGTAATTAGGTCACTAAGAGGGATTCATGCCTTTGTTGAAGGAGTGGTTCCATTCTCATGAGAACTGATTGTTTTCAGTGAACCTAGCCCTTCTCTCTTGTCATTTTCTGCACAGGCTCATCTGACCTTAAACCTTCCTGCATGTTACGATACCCTTGCTAAATATTGCTTTGCCCTTGGACTTCCAAGCCTCCAGAACTGTAAGCCAGAAAAAGAGACATTTTCTTTATGAATTATTCAATCTTAGATATTTTTTTCATAGCAACAGAAAACTAAGACCGCATGTCTGTAAAGTCAGTGGCATATTCTCTTCACATTCCTTTTACTCTCTCATTTATCTTACTTCAGACATGTGCTTTCATTTCTTCATTCCCACCGTCCCTACTGCTGATTGAGGTCCATAACTACACTCCTATTGGCTGCTTCAGTACCACTTAGGTTTTCCTTCTTTTCAATCTATTGAACACACTGTTGCCATATGAAGCTTCATAAAATAATACTTTTATGGACAAAAAAGGACACTTGGAACTACCCCGCAAATGCTTTTACTTTCATTTTCCTCCTCACTTTCTTATATGAACTTTTTGTCAGGCTGAACTTAACTATTCATATCATCTTAAAAGTCTCCTAAATATCTGTGTGAGTATAAGCAAACTGTTTCCCACAGAGCTTTTCTATACAGGAGGTGCTTAGACATTGCTAGCTCATCTTCTTCCACTGCAGTTGTCCCAATCCTCCCTATATCTCCTGTGAGGAAAGTCCTGATGAAATGTCACTGCATGCATATGAACATCCATTAAATATCACAACTAGAACTCACTTACCCCCTTTTCCAGTGGTCCTGGCACTTTGTTGTGACACTCATGACTATTAGCCTATATACCTTGTATTATAGTATCTTCTCTATCTCCTTAATGAAACTAATGCCCTTAAAAGTCAAGGTCTTTGTATCTACAAAAGTTCCAGAACACATATTTCTAAATGACAGGGGTTCAATACATATCTGTTCAATAAAATAAACCTGATGTCTCTTGGAGATTCTTTGTTGATCTCCTATTGAACTGAATAATAATACTTCTTATCTTTTTTTTTTTTGTCAAAATACAAGTCTTTATATTTTTGAAACTGTGTTTCCAGGAAAGGTAATTCAAAACTACTCACCAAACCCCCCTGCAAATTATAACTTTAGTAAACAAATAAATTCTTTGCTTTATTTTCCTTCACATGTATGTGTACTAAAATATGCAAATGCCTCTCCGTATTCTCTGTATGATGACTGAGAAGGGTTGTGGTGAGCAGAGAGAAAGAGAAGAGGTAATTCAGGTACAGGCTTCAAAAAAATATGCTCAAAGGTAAACATTTTTAGATTGCTTACAACAGTCTTTTTTAAAAATAGTTTTTAATTGTAGATGGATACAATATCTTTATTTTTTATTTTTGTGGGTGCTTGGGATTGAACCCAATGCCTTACAGTGCAAGACAAGCGCTCTACCACTGAGCTACAGCCCCAGCCCCATACAATAGGCTTTTATAAGGCCTCTGAAACAGTAAAATATCTAGTCCCAACTAAACAAAATTAAAAGAGCTACCTACCAATATTTGGTTTCATTCACTTTTAATAGTAGCTTAGTTGATGAAAGTTTTTTAGTAAAGTGCTGAAGAAATGTTCTCAGAAGGTTTTTAGTACAAAAACTTAAAAGGTAGAATTTATATGTTCATATATTCTCAGTTTCTTGAACATATTCAAGATATATTAAAGTCTTTAATCTTTATGACAAAATCATGCTTTAACTTTTCAAAAATGATCATAGCCATTGAAATAAAAATCTTTCATTGAATTATAATTATTAACGATGTTAATTTTCTTAAGTAATTTTTCACTCATTAATAATTTTTTACTCTTTTTTTAATTCTCCAAATTCCATTACCTCTGCCCCCTTCTTGATTGAAACCTGTCACTCCTCATTGTCTCATTGTCTTGTCTTGGTTTGGAAAATTAAAACAATTTAAAATTAATCTTGTTGTAGTGTTTCTCCAATGGAGGCCTGACTATAGCCAAAATTAGTAAGTATTCATCTTTCTAAAATTAAAGGAAAATTCTAATTATTACGGCTACAGAATCTTGGAGCTTCAGAATTTCTAGAAGTAGAGATTGGGAGGCTACACTTTTAACAAGTTCCAGAGGTTTATGCAAGTTAGATCTTGAGAAATGTTTCTCTTATGTATTATGTCTCCTGAAGAATGGTGATCTTTTCAATAACTTACTTCTAAAGGAGGCACTGATGTTAGAAATATTAGCTAAAGACATGACTATTTTGAAGGGGTTTTCAGTGGCTGATTTGTTCCTTTTTTCACTTTATCTCTGGGAAAGCTGGTATTAGGTATTTGAAGATAAAATAAAAATTTGATTATACTTTGGTCACTTGTAGAAAAATAGTAGGGTCAAAATGTCTGCTTGTTCCTTGATGAGAATTAACAGTGAAAGATGTGGAGGCACAGGGAGGCAGAACTGGGAGGAAAAAAATAAAAGGCATGAAATTAGATCACATTTGTTTGTACCACTCACTTTTATTATATCAGGTGATATCCAACCAATAATTTAATTCTTCCTCCATTAAAACTAAATTTTAGTAATGCACCATTACTTCCTTCAGAAACTTCCAAGAACAATGAAGAACTGAGGTATAATTTATGTAATTAATGTTTATTTTCCATGTTAAAACATTTTTTCAAAAAGTATGCATCTCTTTGTCCAAGTGGGGAAACAGTTTTCTATTGGTGCTAGAGGAAAAAAAGATGATAATCAAATCTAAACAAGCAAACAGAAGGGAATAGGATTTTCAATTCTTGGCATCATTATTGCTAGTGATTCATTGAACGGTAGAATAAAGATATTTGTTAAGCATATACTTAGTATTGAACAAAGTAAGAGGCAATGGAGATATGGCAGTCAACAGCAAACCATTTTCAAGTCAGCAAACATAATTGTGTAAGTTACAACTGAATACAAATAAAATAAACAGAAGCACAATGAGTGATGGAAATGAGAAATATTCCAGAGATGTTGGTCAGAAAAGGTCTCTCTGATGACATCTCCACTTTATGACACATTGTGTCATGATCATCAAAGCATGGAATATTTAAAATTAGATAAACATTTACCTGATGGCCATGATGAAGGCACTAGCAGGAGACTTCTTCCCTGGCTTCTTACCTAATCCCAACGGAAGATGTTTCATTTCTGTGTTTTGTCCAAGGCAAGCTGACAATTTTTGACAGATAGATAAAACTTTCCTCTTCCATTATATTTTATATTCTTTCATTGTACTAAAAAGCAAAATCATTTTGTCCTGTAAACTCATAGCAATCTCAGGGTTACTCTGCATCAATAATATAGTTTTAATTGATCAATTTCCTACTACCACCCTAGCTAATCCTAATAGTATTTCAAGGGCTTTCTGCAGTCACCTGATATATGCTACTCAGCTCTCAGAATATCCAATTCTTATGCTTTTCCTTTTGCTTCCATCAATGCTTATGCTCCTTTAGTGTCTGCTCCTCAGGCTGCCTATCACATTCTGTTTCTCTGTGGGCATATAAGATCAGCCCTTCCCATATGCCCAAATGATTAATCCCAGGAAAAAGTTGCTTTCACCACCAGCTAATACTTTCTTCTACCAATCTTCTACCAAGAAAGAAACCAAGTCACAGATAATTGCGACTAAAAAAAAAAAAAAAAAAAGAAAAGAAAAAAAAAAAAGAAAAGGACTAAATTTGTTCCATTGTGATCCACTGTTTTATTTTACTTAGTAAGGAGTAAGAGTTGCTGTTTTCTTCTGACAGTTACAAAAACAATAGCAGATGGAAGCAGCATTAATTACTTGGCAACTATTATCCAGAACTACCTTATTAAGAATGGGAATTACCATCCTAAAACTATCCAAATGATATTAATAAATTATAACAATTATCAAGGATAGCAAGAAGTGGCAACTAAGAAATTGCCTACTGGACTAACATTTCCAGTATTTCAATTATAACAAGCTATTGCACATATAAATGCAATGAACCTTGTAACGTATGAATTATGTTCTGGCCATGGAGAGCTGCATTGTAGTGTCTCCACTTGGTTGATTAAATAGCATCCCATTCATTAATAAAGGCTAAATGCTAAAAGGCTGTTAGTGTGTGCAGATAGCACTCATCGACAGTATGTTGGTCTCTTAGGCCAGGTTCTCTTTGCCTCTATCTCTTTATTATGCTTCAATGTCAAATGACTCCTTTGTGAGGAAGAGTCATTTCCTGCTGCTTTGCTTCCTAACATCAACCAATGACTAGACAATGATTATTTGCTTTCGGAAAATCCATTTTTATTCCTCCAATACCAGTAGTTATCCTTGCTTTCTCGGAATAAAATACATGGAAAATTTCAGCCCATGGTCATGAAGTTCAACTTTGTGAAGTTTATGTGAAAATAGGGTACACAACACATCTTGTCATTAATTTAATATATATCTGTATGTGTGAGTCATTCTCTTTTCCCCTAAATGGGTTTTAACATTTTAAGATAATTTAATTTTTTATGATAATGGGTTATATGACAATATTTTATAATTTCTCACCTTCTTTTTTCTTGTGTTTTTGATCATTAATATACTATATGATATTCTTTGGACAAGTTCAAGATGGCAAAGATAATAGTAGTAAAAGAAACCTCTACTGTAACAAGGTGTGTAAAAAGAGGAGGAAAGGACTTTAGCTGCTTTGTTAAATACGATTAAGTCGATGTTCTATTTCTATTTTATTCTATTTTATTTGTGTTTCATCTACCTAAAATGACATCTTGCTAAGTCTTAGTCTAAAGTCATGTTTTCTTCCTCAAGAAAAATGTTATAAGCTAACTCTAACCCCACATATTGCATATGTCTCCCTGCAGTAGTGGATCTATTCAGTGGCTGGTAGAACTGTACCATCAGCATTACTATAGCTCACCCCAGACCTAGTGAGTTTGACTCATGTGAGATACAGAAACTGTTATTTTTAACAAGTTCTCCAAGCAATTCTCATGCACAATAAGAGTCCTTCTTTGATTGCACTTTTCCGGGCTACTCTGAATGGGTCAGACATGAATTCCTCACAAACTAATACACTGTTCAGTAGAAATGATAAGTAGTACAAATAACATTAATAAATATTTGAAGGTGATATATTCATAAACAATTCAGACAAAGCACTATGGACAATTACATGTGATAGAGATTCTAACGGAAATGCTTTGTAAATGGTGTAGGGGAGCAGGATTGCATCAGAACTCTAACAGAAGAAGACTGGACTATAAAACTATGGATACAGGAAAAGGAAAAAGCCAATGGTGGAAGGTAGATAAGAAAAAAAAAAGACAAATGTGGGAATATATGGCCAGGGTAGAGAATGCCAAGTGATTGAATCTGGGTGAAGCATGTTGTATAAATTCTTATGGGTGGAAATAGGAATTCAAAGAGAAGCTTGGGGGCTGGTGTGTAGCTCAGTGGTAGAGCACTTGTCTGGCATGTGAGAGGCACTGGGTTTGATCCTCAGCACCACATTAAAACAAATAAAGAAAATAAAGGTATTGTGGCCATTTATAGGAGAGAGAGAGAGAGGCTTGGGTCATGCCAGAGAGAGCTTTGGAAAAGTCTAATATCTGTTTATTCTTGGTTATTTTTCTTGTATTTTGAAGTTAATCTCTGAAAAATTTTCTCAAAAGACACACTCTAAAAGTTCCTTAAAACTTCACATTTCTGCATGTGTCATGCCTAGCACACGGTTGCTAACACATTATAGGTTCAACATACATTGTTAAATGAAGAGAAAAATCTTTCAGTCATAGCTTCTAAACAAACTAATACCATATACTTAAACTTTGTATATGGCTTTGCACATCTGTTTGAAAAATTAATACCCCCGCCAGAGATGGTTAAATATGGCATGGCAAAATAATGGTGGTTTTGTCAAAATATTGAATTATTCTGATTTATGAAAATTTAACTGCAATGAAATAATTTTTGGAGGGTATCAGGATTGTATCCAGGGGCATATAACCATTAAGCCATATCCTTAGCCCTTTTTTATGTTTCATTCTGAGGCAGGGTCTTGCTACATTCCTTAGGGCTTTCTAAGTTGCTGAGGTTGGTCTTAAATATGCAGTGCTCCTGCCTCATCCTCCTGATTCACTGGGATTATAGGTGTGCAGGATGGTGCCTGGCAAAATATTTTTTGAGAAATAAAAAAATGAATTATTGTGCTTTACAGTTTTTAATAAGGCTAATATTGGATTCTCATTCACCAAATTCAGACAATAGGCAATTATAATTTTAGAAAAATTCTAAAACATTTCAGAAAGACAAGGTTAGAAGCTTTTCTAAACCAGAGACTCCACTTGTCTCTATTCTTTTGTCCCTATGCTTTTCCATAGTAAGTAGCCAACATTTTTATTTTTATTTTTATTGTAGTTGTAGATGGACAGAATGCCTTTATTTTATTTGTTTATTTGTATGTGGTGCTGAGGATTGAACCCAGAGCCTCATGCATGCTAGGCAAGTGCTCTGTCACTGAGCTATAGCCCCAGCCCAACTAAAACCTTTATTATTATTATTGAATAAATCCTCAGGGAAGAATTTGGAACATCTCCTGTTTTAGAAGATTTTAAAAATATTACAAAATAATAATGGCCCTACCCTAACAGAAAAAAAAAATCCTGGGTTGAAGAGGATACATTTGCAGTTAGTTGTAGATGGGGCAGGGATTTGATTACTATGCAGGAAAAGACAGTCAGGCCTGCTGGGAAGTCAGAAGGTCAGCAGAATGACCCCAACATATCCATAATCATAATTTTATTGTTGCTCTGGGATTTGGACACCAAATGGAGACAGTAATAAAGCCTCATTTTGTGAACACAATATCTCCATATTCAATAAGCTAGAAGTGCGGTCATGGTCCTTCCTTTCCCAGGAAGGACTCAGCTTCTTGCCGAGGGTTCCAAGATAGAAAATGAACACATACTGAACTGGTTTTTCTTCTCCGTCTCCAACTGGGGCTCAGGAATATGACAAAATTTGTGGATTTATTAACCCTGTATGAATCTCCAAGGAGGGCCTCTTTTCCCCCTAAAGCTTCCAAAAGAAATGAAAATAGAAGTAATGTCAAACTCATCCACTTTTTTTGTGTGTGTGGAGAAAAATAAGAAATGAATAACCACCTCAGCCTGTCAAGTTGCTAACAGGCAAATCTGTTCCATACAATCAGGGCACAATTTCATAGTCTGGAAAAGAAAACCATGGTTTGAGGGGAAAATGAACAAATTCTTTCATGCAATTCATTTTTTTCCCTGTTTTCTTTTGAAAATGATTGACAACTCTATTAAATATCCCCTTGGCTAACCAGGAAGACAAATGTTTTGCCACCAGAGATTGCTTATCCCAGAAGACATGAAACCTTTGTCCACTAGCCTGCATGAGCTGTCAGTGAGACCAAGGAAGGTGACATGTTAGAGTCCAGATCCCTTCCTCCTTCCGGTACATAGTTATTGAGCTCCTTTTCATACAGTGGGGCTAGCGAACTCTAGACCCTCAGATCTTTCCTTGAGGACTTTGAAGCAAGCATGCATGGTAAAAATTGTCATTTCAAATTGTTTGTAGGTTATGATTTAAAGCGGGGTGCCTTTTTAATGATTTGAAAACCACTTTATGTAGTGGCGTATGAGAACACTTTGAACTTCTTAGAATTGAAACACTCTGTTCTCTGTTAATGTTCCATATTACAATTTCAAAATATAAAACATGATCTAAGTCCCTATTATATGTCAACGGGAATGCTAATTAATTATAAAATGTTTATCTCATTTTTTCTCTTTGTTTCATTTTTAGGACATCTTTAAATATCATCTTTCATTAATTACTGCATCTCTACCAACTTATCCCCCAACGAACTACCACCACTCAGATTATGAACTTTATGTCTGATTTACCAACAGACACTTAACTACTCCATGTTTAGGTTGGAGCCTGGCACATAAAATGTGAAAGCATTTTGAACAAATGATTCCCATATTATTAATAAAGAGTAGGTTGCAACCCACTCCTTTCTGTGCTGAGTGAAATTCCTCTGCTTTTCTCCCCTTCGCCACCATTCATTACTTAACAGCAGAGATGCATTGTGAGAAGTGTTTTCTTAAGTGATTTTGTCATTGTGTGGCTATCATAGAGTATATTTACATGAATTAAAATGGCCATGACATCACTAGGTGATAAAATCTTATGGAACCACTTTCATGTATACAGTCTGTTATTGTTTGAAATAACACTATTCAGAACGTGACTGTATGAAAGCTAAGAGTGTACTATTGGACCAGTGATCCAGTTCAGAGGTGTATGGAAGTAAGGGTGCTGGCAGTTCTTTGAGAAGCTAATCCAAAGTGTGTACTCTCTTCAGACACACACACATGAGCACACACACACACACAATTGTGAACATGATCTGTAGGGGTTCACATAGGGACCTGTGTCAAAGATTAAGAATTCAAGGCTTTCTTAGATTTTTTATTACACCTGTTGTGAGCTGATTTGAAAATTATGTTAGAGCACCTACTTCTCTGGTAATCATCCCTGCTTTATTTTTAAAGTCGAGTTAGAAAATATAGATTTTTTTTTCACCAGCTCCAAAAGCCTTAAGTGTTGGAGTTCCAGTGTTCTATTACACCCTTGCCCCATAATCAACTCCTGGTGCTCTTACCCTCTCAAAAAACTAGCACCAAGAAATACACTTATGAAGGACAAATTATATCCATGAGAGCATCCTTGTTTTTTAGGAGTTGTTTGACGAACAAGGCATATCCATGATATCAGCATTCTGATAGTTGGTCTGAAACATAGATAGGCATTATTGCTAAATTTGAGGATATGCATCTAATACTAATATGTGAGTTTGATTGAAATTTCAGCAGCAAATTTTAATATTTGAAAATTAAACTTATCCATGAATGTAACGTCTCTTAAAATTGAACATTCTGCTTTTATTTCTTGGAATTTAAATTACTTCAATTATAACAAGTTTAAAATCAGAACGCATTAATGAGCTAGCTGGAAGATCTTAAGGACTGACTTACTAATCTCCTATTAGGTCGGAAATACTTACATAGTCAAGGAACATGCTCTTGAAATGGAAAGAAAATAGGGATTTTTGCTATAGAACCTTAAAGTGCCATGAGAAAATTTTTTCCAAATGTGAAAGGCATGAAGAAAATACTTCCTGTCAAAGAGAAAATTGCAACAAATTTAGTTATAGATAGAATTGCCTTTTACTTACAATTTGTGAATCAGTCCAGCTTTCATTCCCCCAAATTAAATGAGAAATTTCCCCTATACAATGAGAGGCTGTGTTTTATTATTATTATTATTAATATTATTATTATTATTTTGTAAGTTGGGAGGAAGGAAACATGAAGAGAATAAAAACTGGTTAGCATCCAGTTACAGCAGGTGGTTGTTGTTATTATTATTAATATTTTATACATAAAAGAGAAGGGACTTCTTTATCACTCTGACTCATGTATACTGGAATTTGCTGTTCTCAGGAAGAACTGGTATATGTTAGGATCCATATGCTTCTTTTATGTTTCTGTTTCACTGTGTGACATATAGCATGCGTGACTCCATTTTAGTTGGTTTGGTCTGTTAGGGCCTAGGGCTAGAGCTCTGTCTACAACAATCTGGTATTATAAATTTTATTTAACATTACTTAGTAACCCACCAGATATTTTTCAGTGGAATTTTATTCAACATATTTTTAAAGCCCGTTGTTCACTGAAAAAGGGTATTATAGTAAGAACTTGCTAAGCAAGATTTGACGAGATTTAAATGATTACTTTCATGGTGACATTTTTCAGGACAGTTTCATCAGACCCACATGTAAGAGCCATTTTCTGAACAATGGTTACTTAATTTGCTTATATCTTAAATGGCTCATGGATTTTTTCCCTTCATATTTAAATCTCTTAAAAGCAAAGTTGTGATACAGGGCATAAATGAGATGAGAATGAGGTTATTAGCAAAGTATTTTCTACTAACAACTGTAATGATAATGTGTTTTTGTTCATTTGTTATATAAATCCTGATTGCATTTCTCCCCTGAAATTTGACACAGTAACGTGTATGTCAATGTATTTTTAATTTAAGCATTAAAAATAAAGACATTTTAAAACCAATAATCTGTTTTTGATTCTTGAATAAAAAATACCATGATTGTAATTAGGGACAAAAGCTGATGTGGTTTTCTTATTACAGTGATAGATAAATTATGTAACTATACTGTTGGCTCCTAAATTAAATGTAATAAGCCCTGTCAGCAGAAGATCCTTCTTGTATAGATACCAATGCATTCAGTCCTGTAAAACCAAAAATTAATTTTGCTTCTATGAATTTCTTAATTATTTATTATCAAGAATCTAGTTTAGCCAGGCGCTGAGACTGGAGCTGCCATTTGAATGTGTTCTTGGGTCCCAAAGAATTCTCCCTCTTTACCAATGCATGACAAGTCAGACAACAGAAATCAAATCATTTAGAATATTTAGGAAAAGCCTAGGAGATAATTGTGTGAGAATGGCTATTGGTCCTTGTACTTGAGTGGTGAGAATCATCTCATTTCATCTCTTTCTTTGTTAATGTGCTGATTTTGTTCATTTCCTGATATGTAGAGTGTGGTGATAACTTGCCCATATAGAGATGAAATAATTATAAGAACAATCTCTTTTGGCTATAGTATAATTCATCACTAATTTAAAAGTAATATCCAAATAGGCAGTCCAATCATTGTTTCATGGATATTTTACCTCAAAGTGATATGCATCCCTTGATTCTGTGTTGAGACCTCTTTTCCTGTAGCAGGCCCTTGGGAGTATCATGGGGCCATTGATTTTCAGTTTGCTTTTACAGCAAGTTTCCTCATGCTCATAAAGAGGGAATTGTGCTTTGTGCCCTTTAGTAATTCAGTTCTTTGTGTTTGGGATTGAGGGCAGGGGAATACAATGGAATGCACTTAAATTCAATCAATATTTATTGCTTATACAATATGGTAAGGTACGGGATGGTTGCGATTAAGCTGTAGGATGCTAAAATTCTTTCCAAATTCTTGTATATTAGCGACTGGAGGGGAAAAAATGAGAAAAGGGGCAATTAACCTCACACCTTAGGGTTTCTTTATGGAGATCAAATGGGAGCTCTTAGAAAACATCTGTGCTACCACTACTGATTTTTCTTCCGAATTCTCTGTCCTCTGTTCTATACCCTGATACATACAGTTACAGCTTTCTAGGCAATATGTGGTCTATACATCAATGCAGATTGCACACAACTTCAGCAAAAAATTATGGCTGCAGAGTGAAAATTTGAAACACCCTTGCAGCTGAAAAACTATTTACCATAGCATTAGTTGGTTTGAGCAATGGAGATTCAAGTCAGATGCACTCTCCCTATTTGCATGCCAGAAGGCAGAACCCACTCAAAGCCTCCCAGGCCCCAGCTGTTTCAGAGGACTACTTTTCTGCTTCAGAGTGCAGAGGTGGGGCCATCTGCACTGCTTGAGGTTTTCTTGTGGGCACATTCAGTACTCTGCTATAGGCTTTTTAATTAACTGCGATCTAGCTAAAGGAATGTTCAGCGATTGAAACTAGAGACTAAGAAAAATAAAATCACACAAAATGAAGACTATGCAAATTTTTAATTATTATTGGATGACTCATATTCTGCAACAATACCCTGGATACAGGCCCAATATTTTGAACCAGCTACCAGGGAATAAGATCAATTGCATGATGACAAAAATGTTTATTCTGTATTAAGAATGGAAGCACATCATCATAGCTCTACAATGTAGACCAAGATAAGGCTATCTATAAAACATAAGTGTTGATAATTATCAGAAAGGAGGCACGCCTTCACTAAAACACAGTGCCCTGGAGGGTGTAACGTAGCACATAGTTTACTTTGGGGTTTTCTGTAGGTGTTTTCTAAGTAGCTTGATTAAGGTAATTTTCTCCACTTACAATTTAAACCCATATAAGTACAAATCTGTGCATATAATGGCATAATATAAACCTACATCCATATCTAAGTGCCTAAGAAAGTATTTCATAATTCTCTCTCTTAATGAATTTGCCAACTCCCTGCTCTGTTCTGTGATCCTTCTTCTCAACATTCTCTTGTTACTTTCTCTCCTGCAGTTCTTTCTCCCTTGGCTATTCTGTGATATTTTCTCTGGTCTTGTGGATGAAAGGTTTATTGTTTTTTTTCTCATAGTAACAAAAGCTGTTCAGAGGTAAGTTTCCATGGAATTCTGATAAATAAAGACAGATTTCTTAGCCCTCATTAATAATTATAATTTGTTTTTGTCAAACTTGTACTGTAAGTGAAATAGAAAAAAATATCTATACATGACCTGATATTACTTCTGAGGTGACCAAGATGAATTTTCTTTTGATGAGAGAAAGGAGAGAGAGAGAGAGAGAGAGAGAGAGAGAGAGAGAGAATTTTTTTAAGGGAAGTATTATGGTCAAACTTACTGTGTATAAATAATGCTCGGTTTGTATTTTAGAAAAGATTCCACAGGAAGAAAGGATTTGAGAGTCCATCCGTTGACTCATTAGCCTTGGCTCATATATACACTTGAACAGTGTATCCTACTTCCTCTGAACAGTGTAAACCCTGCTGCCTCAAAAATATTTTATCCCGAGTTCAATCTTCAAACCTGGATTACAAACCTGTCTTTCTAAAAGTTTATTGAATATCTCTGCTTGCACTTAATGCTGATCCCTAATACGCAGTTGCCACCTTTACTACTATAACTACCCTTATGACCAGCATTGATCTCATTTCTGTCATTAATGGGATAAGTATATCAGCAACTGGTATTTAAAATTTTGATGTTTTTTCCCTCTCCCACTGCTTCCTACATTATATTGCTGCATTTTACTTTTTTATAACTTGAATATGTATATATTATATATAATATGTATAGATTAATAAAAAATATATATTCTTGTGTGTTTTCCCTGCTCTCACCTCAAAGCATGAACCTCAACTCTTGCAAATGTAAATTATAATTTTCCAAAGTGCATTTATGTCTGCAGTTTCTTCGTCATGTGTAATAATAACCAATGTCTTTTCCTTCCTAATATTAAAGAAAAAAAATTCTTGCCTTACATGTACTTTAGACATTGGATACTAGGTGATTTTCTTCCTCTTGCATTTATGAATGGGTATTACAGTCACTCCAGAGAAGGATGAAGCTTACTGTTTTTATTTTTTTTCAAGGATGAACTTTACTGTTTTTATTTTTTTTCAAAGCACATATTTTAAATTAACTGAAGAGAGGCAAAATAATTTTCTTTTTTTTTTCTTTTTTTTTTTTTTGAGAGTGAGAGAGGGGAGGGGAGAGGAGGGAGAGAGAGAGAGGGAGAGAGAGAGAGAGAGAGAGAGAGAGAGAGAGAGAGAGAGAATTTTTAATATTTATTTTTTAGTTCTCGGCGGACACAACATCTTTGTTGGTATGTGGTGCTGAGGATCGAACCCGGGCCGCACGCATGCCAGGCGAGCGCGCTACCGCTTGAGCCACATCCCCAGCCCGCAAAATAATTTTAAAAGCCTTTATTTGTCAGTTTTAGGAGAAAGGCTATCCTGCTCCTAAAATAATTAAAATTATATGGCCTGAGAGTAAAACATAACAATTTTTCTCATTTAATTATTGTATCTCTGGTTAAATTTACCTCTTGTACTTTGTATATTTTATACATTGTCATGCAAGAGTTTTAAAATTACATTTTAAAAATATTGTTAATAAATGTGCAATTGCCTTTGGTGTTTGTTTCATAATACAGTTGTTGAACACTACTACTTGTTATAAACATTTAATCTGCATATTCTAATGTTTGCCTTTATTTTATTATTATTATTATTTTTTTTTACAAATACTCCAGTTTTCAATTTGGGAGAACACAGTAATACTGTGCTTTTCCACCTACTTGAAGTTTGGCATGTTTCTGACCTGGTTTGGCTAACAAAATGTGAATAGAAATGCCACTTACTAGTTACGGGTCAAAAATTTTTATTGCTAGTAACCAGTTTTGACTTTTGTCCCCATTCTCATGGCAAGGGTAAAAGCAAGTTATTAATTGCTCCACCATGATCCAGAATCCCTGAGAGAATTCCCATGCTGGACATGTAACTGGGAAAAAGAAAAGTGTTTTCGCTATTTTTAAGTATCTGAAATTTTATGGTTCTTTGCTGTCATAGAATAACTTAACCCCTTCAAAATACTGCAAGTCAGCTAAAATTTTACATACACACAAAAAATCACAAATGATGTTTTTATTTTCAATAATGGCATTTCTATAGGTTTTTCATGACATAGAACATTAGCCAGGAGCTCTAGTATATCAGTGTATAAATGAGTATATAATGGACCCTTGTCTTCTTCATGATAATAAAGACAACTTGGCCATTTGGTATGAAGTTTACTTTTGGGTGATTTTGGAGATAATGTTCCATCTCTTTTAAATATGTTTATCTTCCATTCCTAGTGTGCTATAAAAGGAATTTAGAATGTTTTTAATTATCAGTAGTTTTTTTGAATTTTATCAAATGCCTTTTCTATAAATGGATATGAAGATATAGTTTTTCTATGCTGATTCTTTAATGTGGTGAATTACATTACTTGATTTTTCTAATATTAAGCCAAATTTACATTTCTCAATTTAACTCAATTTGATCATCTTTCAAAATGTATCACTAGAATCAATTCAGTAACATTTTGAGATTTTTTGTCATTTGTGTTCTTCATAAAGATTAATTCAGAATTTTCTTTCCTCATAATTTTCTGGAGAAGTTCAAATACCAAGATGATAAAATTAGTTGCAAAGTAGTCTCTATTTTTCTGGACTTTGAAGACATATATGTAAGATTGAATGCATTTGTTCCCATCCTTTTCTAGATAAATTTATCTGGGCGTGAGAAGGTTGAACAAATTCTCCAAATTACAAAGAAAATGGACTCACCCCTTAAATCTTAATGTTCTTTCAGAGGTTGTTTCTGACCCCTTCACCCATTGCCCTCAGCAAGAAGTCTCACCCTGTATTTTTACAGCACGCTATAACAAACTCATCTCCATTTGAAATACATGACTTCTTCAAACGACATAATGTTTATTACAGTTCATTTTTATTTTAAATATGAAAATGTATGTCAGTTGCAGAGTAAATGCCCATGGATTAGATGTCCTCTTTAGTGCATGTCTTTGTTTTCCATTAGTTTGTAAATTTCCTGAAAACATATTTGACACACGGAAAATACTGAATGTACAGATGTTAAATTGAAGGATGCCTGGAATAATCCACTGCTTAAATCATCTCAATGTTTTTCTTCTATTTTATTTTGCTACCTTTTAATTGAAGAGCATAGGCTCTCAATTAATATATATAGCAAACATCTCACAATAATTTTCTGATATGAAGTTATCAGAAGTTCATATCAGGAGTTATTAGGAGACGGAAATTTTCTCTGAAAATAGCTTGTGTTGGAAAGCTGCCTTAGAAGTTGTGACACTAATGGGTCACTGCAAAATGCAGGACAATGTAGCATGTAGTTTGACCTTTATATAATAAAAAACACTTCCACACACACACACACACACAGACACACTGTGTCTTTGTGTGAGTAAGGTAGTATGCAAACAAACAAACAAACAAATAAATAAGTATTTTTCAAATAAAATCAAAAGTGACATATGATTCTGTATTTGTGGACCATGAGCCATGAAAAAATCCAAACAAACAAACAAAAAACCTCTTGGTGTTCTCTTTAATTAAGCAATTACATATAAGCAGCACAACCAAAAACATTCTTTTTAAAAATTAGAGCTTTAAAAATTACAGAAGCTAAGGTGCTCTTTGATTTT
Source organism: Urocitellus parryii (assembly GCF_045843805.1). Taxonomy (NCBI): domain Eukaryota; kingdom Metazoa; phylum Chordata; class Mammalia; order Rodentia; family Sciuridae; genus Urocitellus; species Urocitellus parryii. The sequence continues at coordinate 29,502,348 of NC_135543.1, forward strand.
TATTTATCCATTTTTTTCATAGTAGCTACTGAATATTAAGTCTAAAAATGTCATTGCAACATTACTCTGAAATTTAGTAACTCTTCTTTTATAGAGGATACAGATGCTGATAAATTTCGCATATCTGGTTGTGGTTCTGGTTATCATCAGGTTCTGAGTCCAATTATGCAGAGACCTTTCAACACAGTGAGAGCCACATGTTCCCAGGCTTTCCGGAGAACACTTGAGAGGCTGAAGACATGGAATGATCCAGTATTATTTGGACCTCATTGTTATTCCAAGCTAATGAATTTGAATTTTATTCAAGGAGTGATAGGATGGGCAAGAATGACTTCAAGATATACTGTTATTCAGATGATTTTCAGTACAGCACAGGGTTAAGAAAGGCAGTATTAGGTAATAGAGGAATGTAGACTTTACAATGAGAATGAACAGTGCATATCTATATAACTATTTATAAACTGCATGACCGAGTGTCATGTGTCAGGTTTTTGTTTTTTTATATTGGGGATTTAAGCCAGAAATATTAGTACTACTACATCCTTGGCCCTTGAAAAATTTTGAAGCAGGATCTTCCTAAGTTGCTTCTGGCTTTTGCTAAGTTGCCCAGGCTGGCCTTGAACTTTCGATCATACTGCTTTCAGCCTCCCCAGTAGCTGGGATTACAGATGTGTGCCACCACGCTTGATCTTGTTTCCTTATCTCTTAACAAGGACAGTAATCGTAAATACTTCCTTGGTTTGCTTTGGAGCTTCAGTGATTTAAAATACATGCGGTGTTTATAATAATGCTGGGTATTTTGGGGCTGGGGTTGTGGCTCAGTGGTAGATCGCTTGCCTAGTATGCTCAAGGCACTGGATTCGATCCTCAGCACTACATAAATGTAAAATAAAGACATTGTGTCCACCTAAAAAACTTAGGAATAAATATTAAAAATATAATGCTGGGTATTTTGAAACAGCATATAATTATTAGTTTTATTATTATTGTTATTTTAGTTAAAGGCATAATATCAAAATAGAATGATAGTAAACTGCAGAGATGGGGATGCGTAATTGGAGAAACAAAATTTTACCTTAAGAAAAAAATGGCTTCAAAAATTTTTCAAATAAGTTCACTTACTCCTTTTCTCTTTTCTGTGTTTTCCCAGTTGATGTAATAGGGACCAGAAATAACCCTTGTTGAACAAAGATTTTAGAAGGAAATGTAACTGGAACATGAAATATTGAATTTAGATTATTGATATAAGAATGAACAAGAAAATGTTATGTTGTCATAGCAACTTCTCCTGAAAACTTATTTTATTTCCTCCTATCAAAAGAGTTAGGAGTTATAATGTATTCCAAAAGGATAATGACATCCAAGGGAGGAGGCTTGCAAAGTTAACTTGTTAAAATCTTTGTGAAAGACTCTTTGTTTTAGTTAGCATTGGTCCTAAATATTATTTGACTCTCTTGCGGCAGCAAACAACATGCTTTTTTGAATATGCCCAACAGTTGCTGCCAAATCTTGAGTCTTATAGGATTGTTGGGGATGGGGTGCCAAGAACTGAACAGTTTTTAAGTGTTCAGTGCAGCTACGGTCATTTCAATAAGATCACTCTGGAATAGTGGAGAGCATGGACATGAGTGGAGAGATTCTGGGACAGAGTTGTCCAGCTCAGATGTTCAACTACCCACCGCAAGAGATGAAATCATGCATTGTCAGTAGATGCAGACTTAGGAAAGGCAACCTGCAGGGATTGCCCAGGGCATGTAAGAAAGGAGGAAGGAAGTACTGGGTTATGGTTGACAGTGGGTATTTTCCTTCAGAATTCTAAGGATAATGGTGGGATTTGGTTAAGAATAATAAGATGAGTGTCATGGACTTTAAGTTTGTGTTGTCTGGAGTCATTCCTTTTCCTAATCATTGGAAATATGTAAAATTTTTAAAAACTCATTTTAGAAGCTTTATGAACTTGGAGCCAAAGTTATAAATGAATAAATATGCAAAAGAATGACATTCAAAATGATACACACACACACACACACACACACACACCAAGGAAAAAATAGGAAGAAAGAAAGAATGGAAGAAGGGACAAAAAGAGAGAGAGGAAAAAAATGAAAAATGATAGGATCCTGGTAAACCTGTCTTCAAAAGGAAGATGGAAAAAGTAATAAGAAAGTAATGCAAGTTTTCCTACAAGTCCTGTCTTCTCTCACCTCTCCTCACATTCTAAGCTCAGACCACTGTTTCTTAGTGAGTGCATATTTCTTTAGCTCAAAGCCAAACAAACAACCAACAGTTTACTTGGACATTTCCATTTCAAAATCGCACAGGCAGTTCAAACTCAACATCTCCTAAGAGGAGTTCAACTTTACCCTATTAAATCCAATGTACCGTTTATGTACTTATTTTTGGTAAAGTATGCCAGCATTCACCCAGGGGCTCAATTACTAAATGAAATTCTGTCCTTCATGGTGGGTCCTTTCTCTTGCTTCTCCTATACCTTCAAATTCACTTCCTGCTGGGTCTTTTACACCCTTAGGTCATTCTAATTTGCTCCTGCTCTTAGTAACAACAGTTACCCTCTTTTAAGTGAGAGTTTCATATTTTATAGCCTATGGCTGCAAAAATATTTTCTTTGTTCCTCAGCTTTACCTCCATTTCTCTGCCCATGAGATGCTTCGGTCAGTATAGTTGTTTGCACTGACTTCCCTCATTTCATCAGCAGTGACTTTTTTTATGGATCTAATTCACATTCTTTGCAGGTCAACATAATGATACTCCAAGATGTGGGCCTTGGCTGCCTATTATGCATTATCTTTCACAATTCCTTAAATATGAAAACCCCTATATACTATGCTGACTTGAAATTCAAATTGATCATGAGTTAGTATTTGATTTTTTGACATGTCTACTGATGATTTTAATGGTCACAAAATTACAAACTATAATTTGAGGGCCAAATCCAAGTGCCCACCTAATTTCGTTAATGATGGTTTGAAATATAGTCATGCCTCTTCATTTATATAATATCTATGCTTGCTTTCAGGTTGGGAGGCAGTGTTGAGTAATCATGACAGACACAAGATTAGAATTGGTTTACAACCTATTTTGTTTGATTTGGGTAAGCAATTATATCTCAGCTAAGTGACTCAGGAATGCTAGGGACCTACCTATGTGTATAAAGGTTAGCAATGTAAAACTCAAGAAAACTTTAAAGAACCAAACAAAAATGTATGAGAAATATAATGGCTAATATAGTTTTTAAAAACAAACTATGAAATGCCATTGGGGAAAGAATTAGCAAATCTGAATAATCAGATTTAAAAACTCAGTATATGCCACATATTAACAGAAAAGAATAAAGAAACAGAAAAATATGGCTACAATACACAGAAGATAGAAAAGTATTAGCATACAGCTAGTCCCCCAAAATTAGAAAAAAATAAAAATGAAGAGGAAGAAAGACTTGAGTAAAATAACGGAAAATAAAAAGAATGGTACAGTTCAGTTTGAAAGTGCTTATAAAATATCAGTGAGGAAAGGCATTTTGACATAAGGATAGATTCTAAGAATACTACTGACATCAGAAAAATTTCAAAATCTTAGAGAAATAATAGATCATATTCAAAGGCACAGACATTTGTAGGATTACACAAGATACAACATGGAATGTAGTTTTCAAGGCATTATAACCTAGAGATTTTATCTCACATTAATGCCATAGTAAAATAGTCTCAGATATGCAAGTTCTCAGATATTTTAGCCTACACACTGACAAAGGATTCATTCAAAAATGCATAAAACCTCTAACAAATAAATATAAAAGCATCAATAAATTAACTTTAAAACAGGCAACATGAACATTTATTGAAGTATACCTTTGACCAGAAAACCAGCTGAGATTTAAACATAATCACCTGAGATGTAACCATTATCACCTGTAATCAGAGAATTGCAAGTCAAGATTGCAATGAGATATCATTTTAAACCCATTCAATAAGAAAAAAAGTTTAAAATGCTAAATGGATGTAGAACAACCTATTTTTTGTATTGTTGGTAGGAATATGAATTTGTGCAATCATTTTGGATAATAATTTTAATTTATGCCTTCCATATGACCATTCTTAAATCCATACATTTAGAAATTTCATGTCTAAGTACCTACTGGAGAAACATATACATGTAGAAAACAGACATACAAAAAATTTTTCTATGGATCATTGTTCACATGAACAATAGCATAGCAACAATACAAGCATCCTTCAATGAGAAAGCAGAAGAGTAGTCTTAGATATATCACTTAATGGAATAGTACTATATTAATTTACAATAGTTACAATGTATTAGTAACAATAGTTACTGCTAGAAATTTCTATAAATATTAAGACTTAAAACAATACTAAAGTATTATCTTACTGATCTAAAGGTCTGAAATCTGAAATAGTATCTCTAAGCACAAATAAAGGTACCAACAGAGCTTTTTTTTTTTTTTTTCAAGGAAAGAATCCATTTTCTTGCTATTTATTAGCTTCTAAAGGTTTCCCACATTCTTTGGTTCATTGCACCCTTCCAGCTTCAAAGCCAGCAATCCTCAGTGGAATCATCTCACACAGAATGACCCTGATATGCTTTATTGGGTGTCCCTCTTCCACTTTTAAGTTAATTTATGATTACACTGGGCTTGTTATTATAATCCAGAGTTATCTCCACATTTTAAACACTTCATATTAACCCTAACAACACATAACCACACCCACATCCCTCTTTGCTTCTTTGATGCATTATAGTTGAACATAATACTTAGCTTCATTTTGATGCAATCATACATAAATAGAATTTAATTTACTCCATTTCAATACCCAGTGCCCCCACTTGCCCTCCCCTCCACCTCCACTCATCTTTTTCTTCCACTTGACTGGTATACCTTCTCCTCATTTATTTCTTTTAAATCTGTGTTCTATAGATATATCTAAAGGTGAGATTCACTCTGGTTTATTTATACAAGCACATAGCATAATTTTGTGAATTTCATTCTGCATTTCTTGCCCTTTCTCATCACTCCTTCCTCTCCTTCAGTCTCCTTGTATTCCACTGAACTTTCCTCCTAGTCATATCAGACACCCTCTCTCCTTTTCCCTCCCTACTTGCTGCAGATCCTGAAAATGAGAGAGAATGTTTGATCCTTGATTAAGTCTAGCCTATTTCGCTGAGCATGATATTCTCTAGTTCTATTTATTTGCTAGAAAATGCCATCATTTCATCCTTCTTTATGACTGAGTAAAACTCCACATTTTCTTAATCTCTACATCAGTTGATAGGCACCTGGGCTGTTTCCATATCTTGCCTATCATGAGTTGCTCTGTTATAAATGATGATGTGGCTGTATCGCTACAGTATGCTGACTTTTGTTCTTTTAGAAAAATATTGGGGAGTGGTACAGTTGGATCTTATGGTGGGACGTTCCATTCCTAGTTTTTTTTTTTTTTCAAGAATCTCCATATTTCTTTCCAGAATGGTTGTACCAATTTGCTGTCCCATGAACTATGTATGAGTGTACTTTTTCCCCCCATAAATTCACCAGCATTTGTTACTTGTATTCTTGATAATTACCATTCTGAATGTAGTGAGATGAAATCCCAGTATAGTTTTAATTTGTGTTTCTCTCATTGTTTGGGATGTTGAACATTTTTTCATGTATTTATTGGTCAACTGTGTTTCTTTTTGAGAAATATCTATTTAGCTATTTCGCCGATTTATTGATTGAATTATTTTTATTATTGGGGTGTTGTATGTGTTAAGCTTTTTGCATTTTTTATATATTCTAGAATTGTATATTCTGGATATTGATTCCCCATCAGATGAGTAGCTGGAAAAATTTTTTCTTTTATTCTGTGGACTCTCTTCCCACACTTTATCATTTCCTTTGAAATTTGATGCTGCCCCATTTATTGATTTTTTGTTTAATTTCTCGAATTTTCAGGGTATTAAAGAAGTCAGTATCTGCACCTATATGAGGGAGTGTTGAACCTGTTTTCTTCTAGTAGTTGTAGAATTTCTCGTCTAATTCCTAAGTTTTGGATACAATTTGATTTGATTTTTATGTATGAGAAATAGAGATCTAATTTTATTTTTCTACATATGGTTATCTGATTTTTCCTGCAACAATTGTTTAAAAAGGCTATATTTTCTCAAATATATTTTTTGGCATTTTTGTGAAGTATCAAATGACTGGAACTATGCGTTTTTTCTCTGTGTCTTCCATTTTGTTCCATTGGTGGTCTTGTCCATTTTGATGGCCATATCATGCTTGATTTGTCACTATAGCTCTATAGTATATTTTAGCATATGGCATTGTGATGCTTCCTGCATCTCTATTCTTGTTAAAGATTTCTTTGACTATTCTGGGTCTTATATTCTGCCAAATGAATTTTAGGACATTTTTTTTAGTTCCATGAAGAATGTCATTGGTGTTTTCATGGTTATTGCATTGAATCTGTGTAACATTTTTGGTAGTGTGGCATTTTGATGATATTAATTCTTCCTACCCAAAACCATGGGATGTCTTTCCATCTTCTAAGGAGTTCTTCAATTTCTTTCTTCAGTGTTCTATAGGTTTCACAGTAGAGGTCTTCCACTGCCTTGGGTATATTAAGCCACAAGATTTTTTTTTTTAGTTTATTGTGAATTAGATGGTTTTCCTGATTTCTTTTTTCTTTTTCTTTCTTTCTTTATTATTATTATTATTATTTTTTGGTCTCAGTGTTTTATTTTGGCCTCCATGCCTTCATACTTGAGAATGTCTGTTTTATAATATGAAAAGGAGGTTCCCACCCACAATCTTCCCTCACCCTTTCTGCACACAGCTATTTATTTTAAAATGATCCTAGTTCTCTATGAACTATCAAATATGGCTTAATGCTTTATATTACATCAAGTAAAAATTGGTACAGATGTGGCAGGATGTGACCTGTACCTCAAGGAGGAATCAGACAGAATTTCCTGATTTCTTTATCAGCAGAATGCTATTGGAGTATAGGAAAGTTATTGATTTTTGAAGATTTATCTTGTATCCTGCTACTATGCTGAATTTATTAATCAACTCTAGAAGTTTTTGGTAGTATATATGCATATATATGTATACATTATATATATATATATATATATATATATATATATATATATACACATACATATGTATATATATTAGTTGTAGATGGGCACAATACATTTATTTTATTTATTTTTCTGTGGTGCTGAGGGTTGAACCCAGTGCTTCACACGTGTAAAGCAAATGCTCTACCTCTGAGCCACAACCCCAGCCCCTCTGGTGGAATTTTTTAAAACCTTCTATATACAAGATCATTTCATCAGCAAATGGAGATAATTTGACTTCTTTCTTTTCTATTTGTATTGTTTAATTTTCTTCTCTTGCCTTTTTTATCTGGATGAAGTTTCAAGGACTATATTGAATAGGAGTATATATGTATTCTTGTCTTGTTCATGATTGTAGAGGTAATGTTTTCAGTTTTCCTCCATTCAGTCTGTTGCTGGCTTTGGATGTGACGTATGTAGTTTTTATAATGTTAAGGTCAAGTTCCTTCTTTACCTCCTTTCTCCAGCATTTTAAATATGAATGCATGATGGAATTATCAAACAATCAATCTGACAGATAGTTTTGCTAGATATTGCAATCTTGGCTGGCACTTGTTTTATTTTCTAGCATCCCATGCCCTCCTTAATTTTAGAATCTAAGGTGAGAAGTCAGAAGTAGGCCTTTCCAGTTTGCCCTAAATGAACCCTGATTTTTTTTGAAGCTTTTCAGTTTCTTTCTTAGATTTTCTTGTAGTTCACTGAACACTGTAATAATCAATTTTTATAGTCTTTCAATGGAATTTATTCCACTTCAGTATCTGTGTGTTCCTTTCTTAGATGATTGAAAATTTGGGGGTGAGGTTTATTTGCAGAGGACTTGGGCTTTTACATCCATTGCACTGGATTCCTCTTCCTCTTTTATACCTATCCTTTGGTGTATAGTTATCATATCTGTTCTAGGAACTTCTCTCTGATTTTGGTAGATGCATAGATATACAGTAGTGTGACCTGTGGTCCACTCTAGTTTTTGTTTGGAATGTGGTTGTTGGTTAGCGTTTTTCTTCCCGTTTTCTATGTGTTGGAGTATTTTGAGGTTCAAGTGGGGATAGCGTGGAGTGAGTTTCCCTCTTACTTGGCTGACTTCTGACCACTGCTTATTAGGATATCTACTCTCTGAGCTTGAAAAGTCTCAAACACTTCCCAAATGCTGTTACCTTCTACTAGAGAAAGTAGAAGCAAGGAGTAGCAATAATGTTAACAACTGATGTTCACCCTGAAAATAAATGTGCAGTGTCTACTTTGACATCTATACCTCTAATCACCATCCTTAGAGGAATGGTGAGGTCAGAATTTAAATCAGTGCCAACAATAAACAACCATGAATTAGATCAGACATTAACCAGCAGGTACCTACAACATGGTACATTGTATTAATAATCACAATAACAAAAATGGGTAGTGTTATGGTTTAGGTATTAGGTGTCCCCCAAAACTTAATGTTTGAGATAATTCAAGAAGGTTTAGAGGTGAAATGATGAGGTTATGAGAGCCTTAACCCAATAAGTGAATTAATCTCCTGATAGGATTAACTGAGAGGTAACTGAAGGTGGGTAGGGTGTTCCTGGTGGAGGTGGGTCATTGGGGGCATACTTTTGGGGTACATATTTTGCTTCTCTTGAGTGGAGTCTGTCTCTGCTTCTTGATCTTCAAGTCTTGAACTGATTCCCTCTATCACATTCTTCAGCCATGATAGTTGGCTTACATCAACCCCTGAGGATTAGAGTCAACTGTCTATGAACTAAGACCTCTGAAACTATGAGCCCTCAAATAATCTTTTTCTCCTAAAATTGTTCTTGTCATCTGTTTTAATCACAGCAGCAATAAAGCTGAATAAAACAGGTAGGAATTTTGTGAACTATATAATTCTGTCAGATACTAGAATTGCATTTTTTGAAGTGAAGAGAAAATATGTTAGGAAGGCAAAGAAAGCTTGAAGTATTTAAAAAGTAAATAGAGAAGAAGTAGAAGGTATTTACCTCAATGAGCAGGAGATAAATAGTCATCCTTTATGAGGGCTGTATACATGGAGGAGTAAAATTAATAAAAATAATGAAAGAAAGGAAGAGGAAAATATGAAAAATTTGATTTCCAAAAAGGGACAACAAAGGTCTAAACAAGCAAAGAAGTTAAAGATAAAAATGAAACAAACTCATGTAAAATTTTACCACAACAAACCAGGATAAAAGAAATAAATAGGTGAAGAAGAGAGCAATTAAAATAAAAAAAATGTACAAATATACATATGTGTATATTTGTATTTTATGTATATTTCAGACTACTATTCACACAATGAGAACACATACCAACCCACACATGCACACATACATACATAATCATGCAGAATGGAAAAAAGTAATAAGTAAATAAATAAATATGAAGTAAAAAGAATAAAAAGTAAGATTTTTTTTTAAAAAAAAGAGGAAAATGAGAGGGGAATAGGAAAAATATTCTTTTTAAAATATTTTTAATTTTTTTTTAGTTATAGATGGACACAATACCTTTATATATTTATTTGTATGTGATGCTGAGAATTGAACCCATGCTAGGTGACCACTCTATCGCTGAGCCACAATCCTAACCCAGGAAAAATATTCTTAATGAGAAGAAAGGGGCTTGCTTTTACTGAGTAATCAAAACTGTTAATAAGGATGGATAGTCTCTGCTCTGCTGATGTAGAATTCTTTGTGTTTATGTTGGGAGACTCTATTACCCTTAGGTCAAGGGCTTGGAGTTGTTAAGTTCCATGTCTTTGTGTTTTTGCCCAATTTCTATATGCTGTGACCCTGCATCAAAGCTGGTTATAGTAGCTCTCAGCTTCCCATCTCCCGGTATAGGATGGGATAGGCTGGGGGGTATTGATTGGTCTACACTCATATTGGGGCTAGGGCAGAGTTCTAAATTGGAGTTTCCAGTAGCTAAAATTTAGTCTTGATTGACCCTTGGAATTTTTTTTGGTGGGTACATGAGATTTGCTTGCACTCCCCATTGCTGAGGTGATGCTGATCTGTGTTGGACATCTGGGTCTCAAGGGCCTCTCAGAATTTCCACGTTTCAGGTGAGGGGGCTAAGCCTTTACACGCTTCTCACATCCCATCCCCATGGTTGTGAATTACCCAGGATCAGACCTGGAATATAGAAGTGCCTGTCTGATGCATTCCCAAACGTTCATATGGAGCTTTCTCAACTTGGTATCCCAGCCTGTATCACCCTGGATATAGTCTGGATTCCACAGTCAGTGACTTCTGGGTCAGGCTGGCAACTTCCATCATGAATTCCCAGTCTTCAGACTCTGCTCACTACGATGTATCTGCTGAAAAATGGTTCCTGCCTTTGTTGTGCTGATTCTTATTGGACTCTCTGATCCTGGCTGATTGATTTCAATTACTCTTCAATCAACAACTTCCCCACCATCTATCTCTAGGCTATTAGTTAAGGTCAATTTCTCTCTCTTATTCCACAGCTTCCCTCAAGAAAATTTTATCTGCTGTATCTTCCTCTACTCTGCTGTGCTCCACCTTCCCTCCACAGTGACCTTGAGCTTCTCTAACATAGTGTCTCTTATATTAGGATCTAAGGTTATGACTTTTTATGTCTCTGATTATTTTGCTGTACAATGTTGAATTTCCGTGAATTCCCTTAGTCACTCACCTTGATGATTTTTAAATTTTGAGCTGAGGAACTACTGGGGAAGGGAATCTTTCCTCTAATCCACCCTTTTCCACTCACCTTAATTTTCCTGTGACATGCAACTTAATATATCTCCAGGTTCTGGGGATTAGAACAAGGTTATCTTTGGTTTCTGTTATCCTGCCTGCCACCGTACACAACCAACAAAACAAATAAACTAAAGGGGCAGAATCATATGAAGAAAACTTAGCAATGAAATATTACCTGGAAACAGCTATCCTCTAAAGATTATATACATCTTGATTTATTTTTTTAAAGTTACAGGTAGTGTACAAATATACATTAAAACAATGCAGTATTATATTGAAATGGGAGTTTGTGTTACTATAGGTGTATTATTGAAGGTGATGGGTGGCGAATGGGGACTGGGATGAGGTAGATGCAATTTCAGAACATGCAACTTGGCATATTAGGTACACACTATTTTGTAGGGAAATAATGCATCATATTATGTAATGTAAATTTTAACTGTGGGTTTTAAATCTGATAATTTTTGATATGGAAAATTTTACACATCTTACCAAAAAATCAAATCAACATTGCAGTTTTTTACACTAAAATATAAATTTTAACTTTACATAGGAAATTCTGCATATATAAACAATTATTAGAAGAAATGGAAAAGTGGAGAGTACTCACATCACATTTTGGTGTATTTTTTCATTTATATGTCTACCACATATAGTGAGATTAATGCAATTTCAGCCTGAGTGATGTTATAGATTAGATTATTATTGACCTTTATCTTTAATTTAGTGCTTTCACTTTGAGCAATCATGCACCAGGGAGTATCTCCGTACTGTGGTTGAGAGACAGGGTTGTATGGAACCATGTGCTAACTCTCTTTGGAACATCATGATGTTCCATCTATACTAATTAAAATTTCAGAAGCTGAGTAGGAAATTATTCATATGTAGGGGAAGAAGGACCTGTTTTTCACTGAGTGGATGTATAAATGCAATTTACTGGTCACTTGAGAGACTTGGGCATCCCAAATTATTTTATAGTGCCTTGCACTTGTATCATGTGGCAGGCCTTGCTGTGTCTTCTCTGAGCCATTATATTATTAAGACTCTCTTGTGATCTTCTAGGATAGGTTGAAAGAGCATCATTAGCGTCATTGTACATATGAGGATGCTGAGATACAGTAAAATTAAATACCTCATCTGAGTTTAAACCACATTATCATTTGATGTTAGAAGCCATACCAAATTCAAGTCCTCTGAATTTTAGCTGTATGAATTTTAAAAGTAATGCTTCTTATTGAAACAATGTTTGTATAATCACTAAAATACGACTGATGTTTATCATTCAGATGGAGTTTAAACTGGTTGATCCTCATTGGTGAGTAATTTCCTCAAGAATGATTCAGGTACATCAACTTGTCACAGATTGAAAATCATGTCCCTATGTGCATCAAGCCAGTTTAAAAGAGAAGACTGAGATAGAATTTTATAGGCCAAGTCCAGAATTGGTATATATTTCTTTTACTGGCTTTTTATTGCTTCAGCTCAGTCTCCTGGCAAGAAAACCTGGGGATATCATCTAGCTGTGTTCCAGGAAGAAGAAACAGTTCATGGGTTTGGTGAACAGGTGATCAGATTCAACCACACTAAACAAGCTCTCTCCACTGTGCCCATTTACTACATAGAGTTATTTATATCCACTTCCTCCTCCAAAGTCAGGAAACCCTGAAGATCTAGAAATTTACTCTCTATAAGAGGTGAAATAGCCACGTTCAGTGTATATTAGTAATGTGCCTTTCAACACAGATTTAAGTGGCAGTTTCTAATAAGGGAATAAAGTGCTTTTATGTCAGCCTTGCTGCATTGGACTGAATGCCTATGTTCTAAATGCAGAAACACTAAGTCCAAATCAGTGGTATCAGGAAGTCAGATCCCTGGGAGATGTCTGACTGGGCCATAAGGGCAGAGGCCTATGAATGTAATTAGTGACCTTATAAAAAAGCCCAAAGTGTATTTCCCTCCCTTTCTACAATACGAGAATCCTTTGAGAATATAGGAATCTATGAGGAAGAGGACCCTCCCAAATACAAAATCTGCCTGTGCCTTCGACTTGGATTTCTAGCTTTATTGCAATACATAATCTTTTTTTTCTTTTTCTCATTATGTTGTTTTTGAGCCATGCAGTAGAGTCCATAATTTCTTATAGTGATCTGAATGGGTAAGATACTGGCATCTCAAAGCCCTCTGGATAAAGACCTAGACAGCACATACCAACTTTCAAGTGCTGCAAATTTAAAAGTTGGTTAATGTGAAATGTCTTCAAGGGACTTTTTCATAATACTATGTACATTTAACAACCATGTCCATTTTTATTAAACATTTTTATTGATTATATTTTTACATACCAGGTACTGAGTTTCAGTACTGAACTGCTTAAAATACCTTTTTTTCCCTGAGTGAAGCAGATAGATTCAACTCTTGTTATTTATGGTAGTGATGTCCTTTAAAGTTGCGATTATTCAATCAATCACTGAAACACCAGTCCTGGGGGAAGTGCAGAGTTAGGCTCCTACACACCTCTCTGTTCACAAAGTTTTTATCAATCACTCAATATATGGACTTGTTTTACGCACACTTCTATTGAAAGATACCATATTTAATAGGTATACAATAGGTACATTTAATATATAAGATTAATATATAATGAGTTTAATATGAACTCTTGACCAACAGCACAAAAGATAATGGTGAATGAAGTTTATCCAACACATATTTACTCCATAAGTCATATTACAGCCTAGGAATACTAGATAGTACTTCAATACTATGATTGGGTCAATTTTATGTGATAAGAAAAAAAATGCATAAAACATGGTATGCAATGTAAAGAACAACTATGATACAAGAGCTGAAGTGAGAAAGCAGATTGCCACCTCTTTTGATCTCAGCGGGGGTGGGTGCCTGGGGGGGGCACACTGAGCACTCTTAAGTTTCTCCTTCTCTGTGTATGACCACAGATGCACACAAAATTACCACGTATTGATTTTTGAATTGCAAACAAATTTTAGGAAGTAAGAGAATTAAATCCTTGAATAATGAGGATCAAGTGTATTGTCATTATGCCCATATTCCAAGTACAGAAACCAAAGCTTAGAGAGGTCAAGTCACTTTCCAGAGTTATACAATTGGTAAGGGACCTGCTTGGCTCCAGAAGCCAAGCTTTTAATCAGAATGCTATTTACCTCATGATTCCCCTGGGTGTGTTCAGAGACCAATGACCTCTATAGGTGATCCTATCATGGATTTGTAAACACAGTGTCACTAGGCTAAATGACTTTTAAAATTCGTTTATATCTTGACATTCAATGATTTGAAGAGTATTTTGTTAATTTGCAAATTTTCTAAAGAATTTCAAAACAAAAATTTTAACAATGTTCTAATGGGATAGCATGCTTTTCTATAAGCTCTCAACATTTTAAACTAAATTTCATTATATGACCTATTCATTTTGTAATAGTTCTTTATTTTCCACTATAATGCAAACACATGAACTTTGAGCAATTATAGTATTCCTCTTTTACAAAAATCCATGTTAAGAATCTCTCTTGCTGTTATCATTCACTGAGAGATACTGGGCAGACAATGGTTTGCTTTTCATTCATATCACATATCTCTAGTGACCCTCTGGAGCCATGCACAATGACATGATCAGGAATTACAAATACTGAGTTGACTATTTTCAAGAACTCAATTTAACCTAAGACCTCAAATACAGGTTTGGAAATTCTTTAATAGATATAACTTTTTAAAACATTTTCTAAGTTTAATTGCACACATGAAATAATAATACTTCTAATTGAATAAACCACCCTGTTCTTTCCATTAACCTGTCTATGAACCCCTTTCCTGAGGCAATCATAACTTCAAAAGGACCTTTTTGAGTCAAGAGAGGAAAGGGATGAGAATCAGAGAGGAAATTTGATGCAGTCCCTCAAACAGATATTCACTATACCTTAAAACACAAATTCCTCAAACCTCCACTCCTACATGGTTATAGATAGTAGGAATTTGTGCCAATTACTTTAATACAGGGGATTCTTTCATGTGATGTAAGATTACTCAAAAGGACTTGTATGATGATAAAATGTATCCTATTCTTTGGCTTCTGTTTGGAACATCATAATTATAGTTTCTGTGTAGCAGCAAGGACCTGACTACATTTATGATTTTTCTATGATAAAATGTATCATCTTTTCAGATTCTCTGCCAGAATCTTTTTTGGGGGGGTAATACATGGGTGACCTTTTGAGCAAGTTTGCCCCACTGCAATTATGTCATTGTTCTTGACTTTTCTTAAGCCATACTTGAATGAATGAATATTTCATGAACAGCTGTAGCTACAATTATCTATAGTTCAAGGATGATATACAAAGAAAATAGTAGAGAAATATGTGATGCTTTCAACTTCTTCTTGGAAGTTGAATTCAATTAGCAGACTAAATGAAGAATCCATGCAATTTTCCGTGTAAAATCAGAGGTCTAAGCAAATGCTCTGTAACTGGCAGAGGTCACATAGAGGAATCTGTCTTTCAACTTCAGTCCCTAAGGGCACAGCAGACTCTGGCCTTTGTACTTAACCCACTCATCACTTTAGTGCAGTGTTCTTTACATCTCAGCTGTTCCTGCTTCTTCCGGGTCCATCTCTTTTTTTCTAGATAGATGCCTCTATAGGGTCTAGCTGAGTTCCTGAGCCTTTCACAACAGCAGCAGAGGCTTAGTGCTGTCATCCACCCTGTTAGGTAAACCATGATGCTCATCTGAGCAGGATTAAGATCTGGCTTCTGAGATGATATATTGCTATCATCCTTGGGTATTTTTACCGCTAGTTATTGGTGATGAGTGCTGCTTCCTCACATGTTGAAGTTCGAACATTAGAGAAGCTCGAGGAGGCAAGCATATAAATCAGGGTTTATTTTTAAAAAGGGTAATATAGACTTCTCCCAGGAGGAAGAAGGGGGCCATAGCTGGTATCCTAGTATCCCCAGAAGCAAGGTGTTCTGCCCTTTTTATGTGTCCTAGGCTTTCTTTGTTCTCCTACCCTCTTCCCCTTGGTGGGAGGGCTCAAAGGTGGGAAACAGGAGGGCTGAAGGGGGAAGAGCAGGATGGAGTAGGCAAGGACACACTAAAAACCTTATAGCTCCCTATAGGGAAGGGTAATTCCTAGGACAGGTTACCTTGGCAACAGGTTGGAGCAGGACAGGTTCTTGATAAGGGTGGGGGAAGGGCTCTGAAGGAATTAACATTTCATTCCTCAGGGGACAGTCTCCCACTTGTCAGACTCACTCAAAATTGTCCTGACTCAATCTGACTATCTGTACTGAATGCTTGTCTACAACTTGCTATACAAAATAGATAAAATGAATAAAAGCTGATTTGGAATGCACAGATTACCCTTGCTAAGGAACCTCCTTGCACATGATGTTGAGACATTTTTGTGGCTTTCTAGTATGGGGTTTAGATGCACTGGCTCAGCTCAGAGTCCTGAGCTTATACATTTATTTCCTTCCACTCTAGAAATGCTCAGCATTCCCCCTGATGTCTCAGCCTGCCGGCAGACTGGGTTATTATGCAGATCACTAACAACTTGGATGAAGTTTCTGGGTTTTCCACATGCCTCTCTTTCCATGAGGTTAGGGTCTCATCATGAAATGACAAATCATGAAGAATTATAATACAACTTGAAGTTTCCTGTCCCCATCCCTCTTTTTCTCTTGAGATCATGCAGTGGCCATCTGTGGTTTTGCTTTCACTGATATGATTCCTCTAGTTTGGATTCTACCAATGGACCCATCAACTTCACCTGGATAGAATTAACCAATAATGTGAATACAGTGATCCAAACTAGATACAGTCAGTGATTTGAGATTGCAGAGAGGCTGCTCCTAATCTCTCGTGTTCCAACTTAGTTTCACTTTGATTTGAATACAGTGCTCTTTGTATCTGGCCCAGATGTTACAGCATTTTCTTAGGACCCTTGCTCATAAAGGCTATTAGCACTTTGTTACTGACTGTTGAATTGGGTTCCTGGGTAGCAGAACACTCCTGGGTTGCACTGTGTTCAGTGAGATGAGATAGCAAACATGGATTTCACCCAGTGTTTGTTTAAGTGAGGACCTTTACTGAAGTATAAAATCCAGTCTAAAGAGCCCTGTATGAGGCTCCTTGATGGTTGAAAGAATGGCCCAGGAGATTCCAGCCCAGCCCCACAACACAAGGACTGCAGGGACTCAGACCTCTGTACACATAGAACTCAGCTCTCTCTAATGAGTGTCACAATGCACACCAGCCGACCCAAAGGGTCAGAGGAGGCAGAAAGAAGAGTCAGCTGTGGAGCATTGGTGTTATATTTCCATACTGGACTAAAGCAGTCTGCTGAGGAATCAGTAAGTATGCTTTAGGCCCTGGCGATGACAGTGGTAGATTCTTTTAAGAGTAGTCATGGTAGTTATTTCTGCTTTCACTTCAGAAACTTTCCTAAAGCTGGAAATGGTTGTGCAGAGCTGGTAATCCCAACTATTCAGGAGGTTGAGTCAGGAGGTTTACAAACTGAGAAGGACAATCTAGCAAATTTAATGAAGTCTCAAAATAAAAAGTGTTAAGGATGTAGCTCAGTGATAAAGCACATACATGCCTGGCATATATGAGGTGCTGTATTTAATTGTTCACTCTCCAGTACCATGAATAAATAAATAAACTCATAAATACAAAAACAATATAAAGAAAGAAAAAGAAAACAAAATCTGTCTTAATTAAATAGAGGAATGCAATCTATCTCACCTATACATCAATCCACCCCCCGACACACAAACACAGTGTACCTGTTGTTCTCTGAATAAAAAATTTACCTAATTATTGGCACTTGCTATGACTTTTTATTGAACTATCTTTTGTTTTAAATGTTGAATGTTCATGAGATACATTTAGGGTGAGGAGTTTTACTGAAACATTTCCTGGGGTCTGATTATGATACAGAAACCCACTTCACCATCATGTAGTTCTGATCACTGTGCCTTAGGTCAAAAAGTAGTGACTATTGATATCGTGAGGATTTAAGAGAGAAAAATGTCAGTATTTGGGGGTTACAAAGAAAATCAATTTTTCCATCTGGGGGACTCAATCAATGATGCATTGTTAGTACCAAGAGTGGAAAGACGATAGCTACAGAACCATTCTACCACCAGATGGTGTTTCTCTGTTTCTGTATACTAATTGCTATCAATAATTAAACACAGGTCTCTGATTCATATGCAACAGAGGCAGTGATTCTTAAACATTTTAGAATCATTATAGTACATTTTATAGGTTCAGCTAAACACAGCACTCTGGCTGATTATGATTAAACATACTGATGCTAAATTACATATTGATCCCATAAATATCAATGCATACAGAGAAGCAATGAGAAGAATGCTTATAACTAGAAGGGATATTTTAATTTTAGAAAACAATAAGAATAATTTTTAATATAACGTCATACAGAGGTTTGAGTTAGCCTTGTTGAATTTTATCACATAGGACATAAGTTTTTTTTTTCTTTCATAATACTAAACATTAATTTTAGACTGTTTTATATTTATGAAGTACATAGGCAGCAAGAGTACATTGAAATATCTTGAAAACAAACAAACAAACAAACAACAACAACAACAACAAAAAGATTTGGGTCTTGCTGAGTTGCCATGGCAGGCCTCAAACTTGTAATCCTCCTGCCTCAGCCTCTCAAGTCTCTGGGATTATAGATAGACATGCACCATTGTGCTTGGCTATTTTTTCAGAACACTGGAGATAGTATTGTAAAGCTGTTTCTACTCCTTGAATGTCTTTACATAAAAGAGACAGAAGAAGTCTGGTGTGATGGCACATGCCTATAATCAAGGCCCTGAGCAACTTAGCAACACCCTGCTAAATTGGGGACATGGCTCAATGGTTAAGGGTCCCTGGGCTCACTCCCTGGTATAAACGTGTGGCAGGAGATGAAGGCTGGAGATACAGTTCAGTTGTAGGCCACTTACCCAATGAGGTCTTGGATTTGATCCCCAACACTGCAAAATAAAGTGGGAGAGAAGGATGAACTGCACTGCATTCATCAGATACAAAATCTGTAAAAGTTATTTTGAAATGGGTATAGCATCATTGTTTTTCTTAAAAGGATTATGGTTTGAGCTGGCTACTAGCATGCCAGGTGACCTTGTACTAAAATTCTTAACTGGATGGAGTATTCATGTCCTCACCTAGATTTAAAGAAAAGGATTCAAAGTTGTCTGAGGTCTCTAACAGCTCAAAAATTTTTTGATTGCATGATTCTCTTACATTATTAAAATCCACAGCTATGTGGGAGGGAGGAAGCTGTGTTAATACAAGTGGGAAATTCGATTGCTCATAGAGTCCAGAAGCCACTCTTGATGATTCATTTATTTCCAGTCACTGCAGTCCATTGACTGATTTGGATACTTTACACATCCTTCCCATCATCCTCAATCACAGAAAATGGTGTGACCTGCATAAAGAACTGTCTCTCAATGATGAGTCATGTTTTTAATTGTTCCTTCAATAAATAATGAAAACATTTATATCAGAAGAAGAAGGACATTGCTTTTTTCATACAAATAGATAAATTAATGTTTCTTATTGCTAAATTGTTAACTCTTTTGAAAACTACTGTGCCTGGTATTACTAAATTGATTGGAAATCTTTGGGAAATTACAGTGTGTTAGCGACATAAAGAACACATAATCCTTTCCTAGAGCTTTTGCCTTTGTGGGGTTCCAGACATTCTGCAGATTTTAAATGTCACATTTGATTCATTCTCCTTTCTTTCCTATCACATCAGTTTGCTACTACAGTGCCTGTGCCAGATGAGAGATGAGTCCAAGAGCAGGCGAACACAGCACACGGTTTCAGTGAGGTCAGAGGATTAAGAAAATTAATGCAGTTGTAATCACAATGCAACTTACTCAATTTTATCAGGTTTTTGCAGTGTGGCCTCAGGAGATTTATCAATTCCTTCATCCTTTGTGAAACTCATTTTTTAGGGATAAGGTAGGTCAGCAACAAAAGGGCAAACCTTTACTACTGTACATGCTGAGCCTTATTATTCTCATCTATGAAATGGAATTATTAATATTTTCATTCAAATATTAAACACCATGAAGAGTAAGTCTTGCCAATTAATGCCATTAGATCAATTTCCAATTGAAGCCCACTAAGAACATTGTATTTTATCCCATTTCATCTTTAATTAGCTTCATTGTGTCCACTGTCCCAAGTGGACTTTCAAACTCTTCTTAACACTCTTGGCAATAAAAATGCTTCTATGTTTTGGAATTTTTTTCCAATGTATATGAAATGGTGGTTATCATATTTAGGTCAACGAAAACATCACAGATAAGTATATTAGGTTTCAACATAAATAGGAGATTATTTTAGATTACTTGCTTAGTGAATTAAGAAAAACAATGGATGTGTAAGATCTTTAATATGTTGATTTGCAATGCATTTTATGGGTTATAAAAAAGTACAATTCATCACAAAAATTTTTAGAAATTACAAAAGCAAGAGTAAGTGAGGACCATAATTGGTCTATATGTATATGAGAGGTCAAGGATAGAATGCAAGCGCTATTCATACTAAGTTTAGTGATGCAAAAAAATAAGCACATTTGGAACATACAGTATAGTGTTATTTTTATAACACCATGCAGGAAAGTGAAATTCCAATGAATGCTGACACAAAGTAAATAAGAAAAAACATCACAACAACAGAAGAAGCTGTAAAAATGATACAAAGATTGGATGATTGTAGGTGAATCTACAGAGACTTGAGCAAAGAAAATGCAGTTCATGGCACATGCAGAGATACAAAGAGATACATTACACATGTAAGTTCCTGTGAAGGAAGACAAGGAAACATATTCATAAGCTCACAAAGGACACTGGAAATGTAGAAATAGCCAAAATGCAAGATGGCATAGGGCAAGCATGCTGTGAGACAAATAGGCATGTGCAGATGTGCTTTGGAAAGAAAGAATTCTCATCAACTATCTTTCCAAGTTCAGAATGCAGTTTTTAGTGGATGAGAATATCATTAGCTTTTTTTTAATATTTATTTATTAGTTATTGGCGGACACAACATCTTTGTTTGTATGTGGTGCTCAGGATCGAACCCGGGCCGCACGCATGCCAGGCAAGCGCGCTACCACTTGAACCACATCCCCAGCCCGATCATTAGCTTTTGAATCTCCAAGTAAGAACACTCTCATGTATATGAGGAATTAGCACCAAATGTGACAGATAAGGAACTTATGACTAGAAAATACTTGGATATCAATCCTGAAACATGCTCAGAAGGCACAGGCATTGTGAGTTTGAAAGGACATGGGTATTGCCTTGCTGAAATGTGTCCTGTAATCATTCAATAATCTACTTCTGAAAGGTTTCAATGCCATGTAATCCCTGTAGTAAAGGGAGTCATTCCAAGAGATACTTCACTTTGTTGTACATCATCATACTTCAAACCCAGTGACATTTACTTAGTCAGGCCATAGTATTTTCTATTGCACATAGAAATGCACATAGAAAATTACAGAACCACATTGCCCATTTCAAGCAGCACAAGAGTTTTTTTCTCATTCTGGATACAAATTCCTAATTTATGTCTGGGAATGTATCAGGTATCTGTCCTAAGGTTTTAATTTTGATTTCAGTGTTACTGGTGTTATTTCAAAAGCAACAAAGAAAAATTAACTTCATGCTTGAATTCTTAAAGAAATCCTTGTTTTCAAGGTTCATCTGATTTTTTCTAGCTGCTGCTTGACATTAAAAAAAAAGTGTCTATGATTATGGAAGTCACTGAAAGACAAATTCCATGAATTTTCTAGGCAGGGTCATTCTTTATCCAAACAATTGCAATATAAAAATTTAAAAGGTCAGAATACAGACTGTGGCAATAGCTTAGTGGAAGAACACTTTCTTAGTGTTCTTGGGTTCAATTCCTAATACTGTATAAATAAATCAGACCACAAAATCAGGAAAAGCAATTTACAGAATTATTGTCCTCTATTCTCTATCTTCCTTCATTCTCTAAGTACCTGAAACCATTTTAATCGAGAATGCAGTAATCAAAACTATTTACTGGATGAAATATGAGTTTATTAAAAGACAAGCATCATCATTCACACTTTTTATATATTACCCCATATCTCCTAAAACATATTTATTTTGTTCTCTGGGATACATTGGCACACATTGATTCCTTTTGTTAACCCCACAAAGAAGAAAAGAGTTCTTCCAATTTGACAATTCTAGAAATGGCCTTAAGTTTTAGATTCAAACAGGGTGAAAAATTTGGTGATGACTGAATCAAACTTAAGATACCCTAAAGTGCTGCTAATAATAATCTGAAGACTAGTTGACATAGGTTAATAATCTTATAGACATTATTGATGAAGAATTGGATTTGGAAGGATATTAGAAGCAGTACTGAAATAAAACTAATTTTTATGAAAGAAATAGTGGAATTTAGAACTACTTTAAACATATCCATATTTTGTTATTATAATTATTAGTAAGTGTTAATTATATAGAATATAGGTTTCAGTGTGGCATTTTCACATATATATGTAATGTACCTTTATCATATCCACTACCTTATAACTATTTTTACCCCTCCCCCCAGTTCTTCTTGTTCCCTGACATTATTATTTTTATTTACATGTCATCTTCTTTTTCCCCAGATTGCATAGAGAAAACATGTTATATTTTTCTTTCCAAATCTGGATTATTTTGCTTAACATAATGATTTTGCATTCTATTCATTTTCCTGTGAATGATATTTTGTTCTTATGTGTAATTGAATAATACTCTGTTTACATGTTACTTTTACCTTTTCAAACCATCAAAGATTTTCAGATCAATAGGTTAGAATGAATAATTGTGTACGTCCATTTAGAGCCTTATCACATGTAATTGTGCTTTTTGTTATTTATAAGTTTTTCTTTTTCAATAGTATGTAATCTCTTTGAACATAGACTCAATTGCTTTAATTTATCCTGTTAGCTTTACTTATTTACAATAGTGGAGAGTAAAGAGATAATCATTAAATGCTTATTGAATTAGCAGCTCCAACAAGTACAAACCAATTAAGTTCTTGTTCAAGCTATACTATAAACTCTTCTCAAGTTATTTCCAATACTTCAGCCACTACTTTCTTGTACAATCTACTAAGATCTAACTTCCTTACTCACTACACTTGCTTAAATCTTTCTTTTTCAGGGAAACTTCTGTTTATTCAGGTATCTTTATTTTTAATATGATGCAAAGTACTTGTAAGTTTAACTTTTATTCTTCTTATAAAATCAAAACACTGATGAAAATTTATAGATGTGATTATTGTATTAAAATGGATCTTTGCCCTACCTTACTACAAGAGAACTTAGAAATTGTTGCCTGACATTAGTGCATGTCTCTCTGGACAATAATTTCCAATTTATGTATAAATTGGACAACACATAAGACATTTTCAGACAATTCCAGAGAATAACAAAAAATAAACTTCCCAGATCTAACAAGTGAGTTTAGAACATTAATATGATATAAGATCAATATGGAAAACTTAAGTGTATGTTTCTATACACATGAATGAAGAACATTTAGAAACCAAAATTTAAAAACACAATATCATTTATAAGAGCTCCACAATATAAAGTGCTTTGGCCCTAATTAAAAAAAAATGTATAGGAACTATATGCTAAATATTACCAAGTGAATAGAATAAACCAAAGAAGATTTAAGTAAATGGAGATACTTGCCAAGTTCAATATTTAGAAGACTTTTATATGGTCCAAAAATCCTCCATTGGATGAATGATTTAAAAAAAAATATATTACAATATTACTCAGAAATTAAAGGATAAAATTATTAATGCATTCAACATCTTGGGTAGTTCTCAGAAGATGCTAGGCTCAGTTAAGAAAGGTTATCATAAAAGATACAGAATGACAAATTTTATGACATTTTCACAAATGTCACAAAAAAATCACAAAACTATAGTGATGGAGAACATATCAATGGTTTACAGGGACTATGTATAGTTTATATGGGGAGGAGTTAACTTTAAAGGAGAGAAAAAGGGATGTTTATTAGGGTAATGAGCTGTATTATGGTTAGAGTAGAGGCTACATGAACACATACATGTATTAGAATTCATATAACCAAACATGAATAGAAAAGATAAATCATTTTACCACATGATATTTAAAAATATTATTTATAAAAATATTCACAAAATGAATTTCAGGATAGAAAAGGCAATAAACAAAAGGAAGGGAGAAGAAAAATGAGGTAACCAACCAAAAAATTACCAATCAGATATTTGTTGGCACAATACTAAATTCTATGTTTTTATGGTTTAAATATGAAGTGTCTCCCCAAACCTCATGTGTATAAGAAAATGCATGAATGTTCAGAGGTTAAAAATTATACTACAAGTGCTGTAACCTGCTCAGTTCATCCTAATTTAAATTGACTAACTGAGTAGTAACTTTCAGGAGGTGGAGCATGGCTGGAATAGGTGAGTCACTGGGGACATAGACTGAATGAATTCTTCCCTGTGGCTCCTTAACCACTTCTCTGCTTTCTGACTCTCATGAGTGCAGCAGTGCTCCTCCACCATGCCCTCCTGCCAAGATGGATGTTCTGCCTCACCTTGAGCCCACAATAAAGGAGTTGGGGGCCTGAGGTTGTAGATCAGCGGTAGAGCGCTTGCCCAGCACATGTGAGGCACTGGGTTCGATCCTCAGCACCACATAAAAATAAGTAAATGAATAAATAAATAAAGGCATTGTGTACATCTACAACAAAAAAAAAGAGAGAAAGAAAGGAAAAGAGAAAGAAAGAAAAACCATGAAAAAAATATATGAAATCAGCCAGCAGCCAGCCATAAACTGAACCTCTGAAACCATGAGGACAAATAAACTTTTCCTTTTTTGAGTTACTTTGTCAGGTGTTTTGGTAACAGTGATGAAAGACTTACTAGCAAAGAAATTGCTACCAGGGGTCAGGATATTCCTGTGACTACTGTGATTATATGGTTCAGAAACCTTTTGAACTGGTTTGCAGAAAATCTTGAGAAGTTTGAACAGGCAGTCTGGCTATGCTTTAGAATTCTGTAAGCAGAGATTAATGGGCAGTTCTGGTATAAACTCAGAACATCAGAATGGTAGGAGGACAGTGAAGACTGTGCTCATGCAGTCTCAAAGGGGAGGATTCTACTAGAAATAGGACTAGAGGCCATTTGTGTTACAATCTGGCAAAGATCTTGTCTAAATTTTGCCCACGTCATGAGAACTTCCATGAAGCTGAATTTATTTATTTTATTTTTTGCTTTTGCTTTTAAATACTTTATTAAATATTTGAGTTTAAGAAATATCTTGATATAAAGAAATGTATCAGTCTGGTATATATCTAGACTTATTTTCAGATGTGATTTAATTAATTAATTAATTAATTTCAATTAGGCACATATGACAGCAAAATTCATTTTGTTCATTGTACACAATTGCAGCACAACTATTCATTTCTCTGGTTGCACAGGAAGTAGTGTCACACCCTATGTGCATCCTTACATGTACCTAGTGTAATGATGTCCATCTCATTTTACCGTCTTTCCTGCACCATCCCCACCCTCCCTCTCCTTTGCCCAATCAAAGCTCCTCCATTTGTTCCCATAGCTTCCCATTCCCCTTTTTGGATCAGCATCCACTTATCAGAGAGAACAGTCGGCCTTTGGTTTTGGGGGATTGGCTAATTTCACTTAGCATGATATTCTCCAACTCCATCCATTTACCTGCAAATACAATGATTTTATTGTCTTTTAATGCTGAGTAATAATACCACAGTTTATTTATCAATTCATCTATTGAAGGGTGTTTAGGTTGCTTCCATAGTTAAGCTATTGTGAAATGCTATGAACATTGATGTGGCTGCATTAGTATAGTAACACATAATACTGCTTTCCAGATTGGTTGCACCAATTTGCAGTCCCACCTGCAATGTATGAGTGTGCCTATCACCACCACCCCCCACATCCTTGCCAACATCTATTGTTGTCTGTATTCTTGATAACTGCCATTCTGACTGACATGAGATGAAATCTTAAAGTACTTTTGATTTGTATTTTTCTAATTCTAGAGATATTGAACATTTTTTTCATATATTTGTTGATTGAATATATATCTTCTTCTGAGAATTGTCTGTTCAGCTCCTTAGCCCATTTATTGCGTGGGTTGTTTTGGTTTTTTGGTGTTAAGTTTTTTGAGTTTTTTATATTTCCTGGGGATTTATATGTGATATGTGTGTGGCAAAAATTTGCTCCCAATATGTAGGCTCTCTATTCACGTCATTGATTGTTTCTTTTTCTGAGAAGAAACTTTAGTTTGAGTCCATCCCATTTAATAATTTTTTACTTTATTTCCTGTGCTTTAGGAGTCTTGTTAAGGAAGTTGGGGCCTAATACGAAATGATGAAGGTTTGGGCCTACTTTTTCCTTTATTAGGTGCTGGTTCTTTGAACCAATTTCTAGGAACTTGATCCACTTTGAGTTGAGTTTTATGCATGGTGAGAGATAGGGGTTCATTTTTATTTTGCTGCATATGGATTTCCAGTTCTCTCAGCAAAATTTGTTGAAGAGGCTATCTTTTCTCCACTGTATGTTTTTGGCACCTTCGTATAGCATGAAATAACTGTATTTAAGTGAGTTTGTCTCTGTGTCTTCCATTCTGTATCATTGGTCTACCTGCCTATTTTGGTGCCAATACCATGCCATTTTTGTTACTATAGCTTTATAATATAGTATAATGTCTGGTATTGTGATGTCTCCTGCTTCAGTTTTCTTGCTAAGGATTGCTTTGTCTATTCTGGGTCTCTTAATTTTTCAAATGAATTTCATAATTACCTTTTCTATTTCTATAAGGAATGAATTTGGGATTTTAATAGGAATTGCACTGAATCTGTATAGCGCGTTGGCTAGTATGGCCATTTTGAGTATAGTAATTTTGCATATCCAAGAGCATGGGAGATCTTTCCATCTTCTAAGGTCTTCTTCAATTTCTTTCTTTAGTATCCTGTAATTTTCATTGTAGAGGTCTTTTACTCTTTTGTTAATTCCCAAGTTTTTTGTTTTTGTTTTGAGCCTATTGTGAATGGGGTAGTTTTCCTAATTTCTCTTTCAGAGGATTAATCACTGATGTATAGAAATGCATTTGATTGATGGGCATTGATTTCATATCCTGTTACTTTGCTTAATTCATAAATTAATTCTAGAAGTTTTCTGGTGGAATTTTTTGGATACTCTAAGTATAGAATCATGTCGTCAGCAAAGAGTGATAGTTTTTAGTTGAGTTCTTCTTTTCCTATTTTTATCCTTTTAATTTCTTTCATCTGTCTAATTGTTCTGGCTAGAATTTCAAGGACTATGTTGAATAGAAGTGGTGAAAGAGGGCATCCCTATCTTGTTCCAGTTTTTAGAGGGAATGCTTCCATTTTTCTTGCCATTTAGAATGATGTTGGCCTTGGGTTTAGCATAGATAGCTTTTATAATGTATGTATGTAATGTATAATGTATGTATTATAATGTATAATGTAATGTATAGTATGTTCCTGCTATTCCTAGTTTTTCTAGTGTTTTGAACATGAAAGGGTGCTGCATTTTGGCATATGCTTTCTCTGCACCAATTATAATTATATAGTTTTTATTTTTAAGTCTATTGATGTAATGAATTACATTTATTGATTTCTGTATGTTGAACCAATCTTGCATCCCTGGAATAAATCCCACTTGACCATGGTGCACTATTTTTTAAATATATTTTTGTATGTAATTTGTCAGAATTTTATTAATAGTTTTTGCATAAATGTTCATCAGGGATATTGGTCTGAAATTTTCTTTCCTGAGTGGGTATCTGCCTAGTTTTGGTATCAGGATGATGCTAGCTTCCTAGAATGAGTTTGCAAGAGTTCCTTCCTTTTCTATTTCATGGAATAATTCGAGGAGTATTGGTATTAACTCTTCCTCATAGGTCTTATAGAACTCAGCTGTGAATCCAACTGGTTCTGGGATTTTCTTGGTTGGTAGGCTTTTAAAAGATGGCATTTTCTATTTCCTTGTTTACAATTGATCTGTTTAAATTGTGTATGTCCTCTTGACTCAGTTTGGGTTGATCATATACCTCTAGAAATTTTTCAGTGTCTTTCCGAGGTTTTCTATTTTATTGGAGTATAAACTTTAAAAGTAGTTTCTAATTGGCTTCTCTATTTCAATAGTGTCCGTTGTTATAGTTCCTTTTTTATTGCAATTTTTAGTAATTTGGGTTTTCTCCCTCCTTTTTATTAGAGTGGCTAAGTGTTTGTCAGTTTTATTTATTCTTTCAAAGAACTAGCTTTTTGTTTTGTCAATTTTTTGAACTGTTTCTTTAGTTTCAATTTCATTGATTTTTACCCTGATTTTAATTATTTCCTTTCTTCTACTACTATTGGTGTTGGTTTGTTTTACTTTTTCTAGGGTTTTGAACTGTAATGTCAGGTCATTTATTTGTTGACTTTTTTTTTTCTTTTAATGAATGAACTCCATGAGATGAAGTTTCTTCTTAGCACTGCCTTTATAGTGTCCCAGAGATTTTGATAAGTTGTATTGAAAGGGTAAAGTTTCTAAGCTGGAAAGCTTGAATGTAAAAGATTAGGTATTATTAAGTTCCTCTGTTACACCCAGATTCCTGAGATAGTTTAGACAACACCCTACTGGCCATTTAGCCTAGGGCCCTGTGCAGTTCCTCACAGGGCCCGGACCAATCAGTTTGAATGTGTAACCTGCTTACGAATGACCAATCACCCCCGCCCGATCTGTTCCCACCAATGAATGTGCCAATCACGTCTCAGAGTTGTTGTTCAATTTCCCCGCGCCTCATGATGATTTGTTCTGATGTATGCAAAGCCTCCCGCCCTCCCCAAAAAGTATACTTAAGCTCTGCTTGATCTTTGCTCTAGACTCTGGGCTGCTCTCCCTTCTTGAGTAAGCACGGAGCCCCAGTGCGCTGGAATGGATCCCCAATAAATCCCCTTTTGCCAATTGCATGGAGTAAGTCTCTTGTGTGGTCTCTCCCTCCGACGCTCCGCCGGACCCCCCTTACATTATAGGAGTTCTTACTTACCTCTAAGAATTATTTTTATCTCCTCCTGTATGTATCCTCTTATACATACATCATTCGATAGCATATTATTTAGTCTCCAGGTGTTGGAATAGCTTTTCTTTTAAATTTTATCATTGATTTTTAATTTCATTTCATTATGGTCAGGTAGATTACAGGGTAGTATCTCTATTTTCTGTATTTGCTAAGACTTGCTTTGTGGCATAACATATGGTCAATTTTAGAGAAGGATTCATGTGCAAAGAAAGTATATTCGCCCATGGATGTATGGAATTTTCTATATATGTCTGTTAAGTCCAAATTATTGATTGTGTTATTGAGTTATATAGTTTCTTTGCTTAGTTTTACTTTGGAAGATCTATCCAGTGGTGAGAGAGGTGTATTAAAGTCAGCCAGTATTATTGTGTTGTGGTTTGTTTGGCTCTGGTATTTAAAAAGGTTTTTTTTTTTTTGATATATATAGATGTCCCATTGTTTGGGGCATAGATATTTATGATTGTTATGTCTTGTTGATGTATGTATCCCTTAAGCAGTATGAAATGTCATTCTTTATCCCTTTTCACTAGCTTTGGTTTGAATTCCACTTTATCTGATATGAGGATGGAAAAGGGATTTGTTTATGAGGTCTATGTGAGTGGTACTTTTTTCCCACCCTTTCACCTTAAGTCTGTGGATGTCTTCTCCTGTGAGATGAATCTCTTGAAGGCAACATATTGTTAGGTCATTTTTTAAAAATACAATCTGTCAGTCTATGTCTTTTAATTGATGAGTTTAGGCCATTTATATTCAGGGTTATTATTGAAATATGATTTATAATTCTGGACATTTTGGCTTACTTTTGGTTTTTAACTTGGTTTCTTCTTTGATTAACCTTTCCTTTAGTATAGTTCCTCCATTTGCTGATTTTCATTGTTGTTTTTTATTTTCTTCTTCTGGAATATTTTGCTGATGATGCTCTGTAGTGCAGGAATCCTCACTGTGAATTCTTTAAACATTTATTTATCAAGAAAAATTTTTATTTCATCATCAAATCTGAAGCTTAATTTTGCTGGATATAAAATTCTTGGTTAGCATCCATTTTCTTTCAGATCTTGGTTATATGTTTTTCCAGGATCTCCTGGTGAAGCCAGATTTAAAATTAGGTAGTCAGTATAGTTAGGTAAATGGGGTCTAATATCGAGTAAGATCCAAAATGGAGGCTATTTTGAGAATGATTCCGGGAAACACAGGACAACTCATGGAATGTTAATGAAGTCCCAAAAAGGCCCTAGGCCAAAGTCCATCCCAAAGGAATGTTAATGAAACCCAGGAAACAGCCCCCAGCAGATTTGAAGATAGCCCATCACAAAGAAGTGTTAATGAAGTCCCTCCTGCCCAGATTACTTCTTTGGCCCATCTGTGTCCCACCCCTCGGGCCTTCCAAGCTACATTCCATCACCAAAACTATAAAAAGGGGAGGCAACTGCACTTCCACGGATTCCACTTCTTGGGTCCCCTTCTTCCTCCGGGAGAAGTCTTTTCTGCTGTCCTTTAATAAACTTCTAATTTCTACTCTGACCTTGCCTCGGCGTGCTTTTCTGGTGTTATTCTTCAACATTGGGGAAGCAAGGACTCCTCACCGGTCAACAGCGGTAACACTGGCTTTGAAGGTCTGGGTTGAAAAATCTGCTGAGATACGAGTAGTGGTCTCTGTGAGGTCAGGCAACAGGCAGCAACCAAAGGAGGCAGATTTTAAAAGGCTGATGAATGAGGCTTAGTTAAGACTCACTCTCAGGTGGAACTCTATGAGACTGACAGAGTAGACAGAAGGGTCTGAGGAGAAACCACATGGGAGCTTGACAGGATTGGAAATTTATGGAGCTTATGGCAGGAAGGGAAGGGCTTGAGACAGGAAAAGGTGTTTTTAGAATCCCTTGTCCCACTGGAGTTGGTAGGGGAAGCTGGCTGAATCCCAGGATTGGCCAGATGACCCTGCTGATTGACAAGCATTTCCGTTGGTGCCTGTCTGGTGCTTTGTTCCTAAGTTACCGCCACCAACCTGAGTCTCCCCCTGGAATGTGATCTGATTCCTCTCTCTTGTGGCCTTTAAGTGTCTATCCTTGTTCTGTATGCTAGGCATTTTTATTATAATGTGCCTTGGTGTAGATCTGTTATAATTTTGTACATTTCGTTGTCCTGTAAGCCTTTTGTATTTGATTTTCCAATTCATTCTACATGTTTGGAAAATTTTCTGATATTATCTTGTTGAAGAGATTGTGCATTTCTTTGGTTTGAAACTCTGTGCTTTCCTCTATCCCAATAACTCTTAGATTTGGTCTTTTGATGTTTTCCCATAATTCTTGGATGTTCTCTTCATGGTTTCTTACCATCTTCACTGTGTGGTCAACTTCATACTTCGTCTTCATTATCTTATTTGGTTTATTGTTCTCTTCATTTCAAGGATTTCTGCCTGGTCTTTCTTGAAGTAATCTTTTACTACTCATATTTGCTCCCTTATTTTTTTTGTTGGTGTGATCAATGGTTGTCTGTATTTGCTCTCTTATCTTTTTGTTGGAGTGAACAGTTTTTTGCCTGTATTTGCTCATTTAGGTCATTCTTTAATTCACAGATCATTTTAATTATGTACATTATGAACTTCTTCTCTGACATTTAATCAACTGTCCTGTACATCTGTTCTGTTATTGTAGTATCTAGGTATGTTTAGGGCAATTTCCTCCCTTGTTTTTTTTCATGTTGTCTATGTGTCTTTCTTTCTTGCAGTGTGGATCTGAGGTATTACAGTTTCTACCCTATAATTTTGTAGTATCTGTGAAGATTATCTGCACTTCATCTTGGTATTGGGTTTCCAGAATTGTTAGAGTCTGTAAACAAGTCAGGATGGAGCCTGGCAAATGTTAGAGTCTGTAAACAAGTCAGGATGGAGCCTGGCAAATGTTAGAGTCTGTAAACAAGTCTGGATGGCGCCTGGCATTTTACCAGAGGGAGTGGTTTATGAAGTAACGCCAGGGAGCCATTAAGTGTGGAGATTTCTTATTGGTTGACTGATGTATCTAGTTTATGCTAATTAAGATAAGTTGTGTGGAATGTATAAATACCTCTGTTGTCCTACAATAAAGGGCTTCCACTCCTGCTGTATCAATCTACACAAGTTGTTCGTGTCCCCCCCCCCCCCCCCCCCGGTTATTTTGCTGCAGCCGGACTGCGGCACAGAACCTGCTGGTGTCTTGCAATGGATGCTACTGATACCACTAGTTACCAGAGATGAGTTCTGTTCCCTTACATGTTGAATTATAACATTAGAGAAGCATGCTGTGGCAAGCATATGAAGCAGGGTTTATTTTAAAAGGGTTAATATAGACTTCTCCCAGGAGGGAGAAGGGGGATATAGCTGGTCTCCAGGAAGCAAGGCATTCTGCATTTTTTAATATGTCCTAGTCTTCTTTTGTTCTCCTGCTCTCTTACCCTTATCTCCCTTCCTCCTGCTTACCTGACTAAGTCCAGGAAATACTCCTTGGGATGGCCAAAAGGCAGGAAACAGGTGAGCTGAAGGGGGAAGGCCAGGATGGAGCAGCCCAGGTGGCATTAATTAACAACTTTTCAACTCAATGTAGGGAGGGGCCATTCCTGGGACAGGTTACCTTAGCAACAGGTTGCAGCAGGGGCAAGTTGTCTTGATAAGGTGGAGGAGGAGCTCAGAAGGAAGTTCAGTCCCTCAGGGGGCAGTCTTCAACTTCCTGAACTCATTCAAATTTGTCTCCTTTATCTGACCAGACTCAATTTACCTATCTATGTTGACTGCCGGTCATTCTGGCTTCACTACTGTAAGTAAAGGTGATGGAGGCAATAGCTCAGGTAACTGAAGGTAGCAATAGAGATTTCTGACGGTGGATGCAACCTCTTTCAGAAATGGGGCTGAAAGAGTAAGCCTTACACTGGTTTTGTGGTGCCTCTTCAGAAATGCAGCTGGGAATCGACCTTGGGCCTACCCTGGGTCTGGGCTCCCCCACAGGTCAGTAGGTGCGGTCCTGGGCCTGAATCTGAATTTAAATGTGATGGCCTAATTATTCTGGTGGAGGAAATTTCAAGGCACATGCATTGGTATGGATATTGCTTGCAGCTTTTAGCCAGGTTTACTGGGAGCAGAAAGCAGAGCAGAATAATTTAAAAAACTTGCAGTTATGCCCTAAAAGTGCATGTTAAACTGGGGATAAGGAAGTTGTAGTTATTGAAGAGATTGTATCACTTAGAGATGCTAATTACAGAGATAACAGGAAAGGTGCCTTCAGGGCTTCTCAGGCATTGACAAGACCACACTCATTGCAGGCTTAAGGGTATAGAATTAAAAATTTATTTGAGAAGAGACCATGGGGGTATGCTGCTTGCATGGGAGTGGGGGGTGGGGTCTAGGAACTTGCTTTTCTGTGCTCAGACACCCAGAAGCTGTAGCAGCTATCCTCCCAGGAGGTGCCCAACTACTGCTTTAACTGATGGCAGTCCTTGGCATGATTCACATGGTGTTGGTTCTGCAAGAATGCAGGATGTCGAAGTTAGGGGATCATGGAGGATTCCACCAAGATTTAAAAGGAAAGGCTGGGTAGCCAGACAGGGAGCAGCAGACTCAGAGTCCTGTAGGTAACTCCTGAGAGGGTAATACATGAAGCTGTGAAAGTAAAGACAAGGCTATAATGGAAACCCCTGGAAATAAGAAATGCCAATAATGTGGACTGTCTGTCAAGGATATACTGCCTGAGGAGAAAATCAGGCCAAGACACAGGCCATGAGTACTGAAAACTACAAGGCCAAAGGGTTGGGGGTGCCCAAGCCTTTTGGAGTTCACATATCCCTTCTAAGTGCCCCAGTAGCTCAACATAAAGGTTCATGACTTATTTGCCTAGTTGGGTTTTATCTTATTTTGGTCTCTTCCCTTCTTTCTGTGCCCTATTCCTCCCTTTTGAAATGGGAGTATTTACTCTGTGTGTATATATAATTTGCTTTTGATTTTCATGGTGCTTATAGTCAACACTTTGCCTTGAATCTCAGATGAGACTTTGAACTGGTCATTTGGGCAAGGCAGGAACTATCAAGACTCTGGGGATTCTTGGAGATGGACTAAATGCATTTTATCTTGTGAGACGGAGAGGAAATTTGGGGGACCTGAGGCAGAATGTTATGCTTCAGATATAAGGTGTCACCATAAAAGTTCATGTGTAAGACAATTCACAAGTGTCCAGAGGTGAAGTAATTAGATTATAAAAGCTATAACATAAATAATTCATCCAAACTTGAATGGACTAACTGGGTGGTCACTGTAGGCAAGTGGAGTGTATCCAGAGGGCCACTGAGGGCTTGCTCTGGAAGGGTTGATCTTCCCTTTGGACCTCTTTCCTCTGCTTCCAGACCACTATAAATAGAGAGACACTCATCCAACCTGCCCTTCTGCCATGATTCTGCTTCATCTTGACCCTAGAACAATGGAGTGAGTGAATCATAGACCGAATCTCTGAAGCAGTGAAACTAAATAAATGTTTCCTCCTCTAAATTATCCTTTTCAGATATTTTGGTTATGATGACAAAAACCTAACACACACACACACACACACACACACAATTTTTGTATTCAAAAGACATTCTTTTTTTTAAATCTTCATTGCCTCTCTCTAAAGCTTCCTCTCTCCATTCCTTCTTTCTCTCTTGTCTTTTTCTTCTTTTTTATCTTTATTCTCTCCCTTCCTTCCTAGCTCCCTCTCTTTTCCTTCCTTCTCTCCTATCTGAGATCTCTGTCTCACTTTCCTTCTTCTGTAATCTTGTTATCTTGCTACTACTTCCAATGCTTTACCATTTCCTCCTCCTTCTCCTCCTTTATCTCCTCTCTCTCTCTCTCTCTCTCTCTCTCTCTCTCTCTCTCTCTCTCTCTCTCTCACTTTCTTTAGGCCCATAGTATATATCCTGGATATTGGCAACAGTTAAGTCACATGACAACTCAAAATTTCTTACAAGTAGACATCATTGGCTATATTGACAGTCATGGTGGCACATCAAATGGGCTAAGTGTGATTGAATGCCAAAAAGTAATAAGTAGGTTATAGTTCAATTAGAAAAAACACCAAGAAGAAAATCAGGCCAAGACACAGGACATGAGTAATGCAAACTACAAGGCCAAAGGTTTGGGGGTGTGGTTCAGTGGTAGATCATTTTCCTATTGTGCACAAGGCACTGGATTAAATCCTCAGCACCACATAAAAACAAAATAAATGTATTGTGTCCACCTACAACTAAAAAGAAGAAAAAAAACTGACTTTTTATTTAAATTTTTTTATTAAAAAACTGATTTCTGTAAAGGATGAAAGAAATTAGGAAAATGTACAAAACAGATTAAATAAACTTCAGTAATATGTAACAAATATTATGCACTATCACCTAAAATTATAACATTTTAATAGTTGCAATTTGATTCACTAATCTCTCATAACTTTTCCTCTCTCTTGACTCTGAAGGCCTTCTTAGGCATAAAATAATTTTATAAAATAAACTTCATTTTCTTCTTTTTTTTCCTACTTGATACTATTAAATTAATAGAGATAATCTGAAAAGAGACAAAACAGTATAATCATTAAATGATTTTAGAGGCTCAGGTACGGCGACAGTTGATTTTCATTCTTCCTTAACCTCCTGGTGTATGAATAAAAGCATTTGATTGAATTTATAGATGTAAGCCTTCAAAATGCACATCTCCTCTGGAGAAGGCACAACAGAATTTTATTCCAGGGTGTAGTATAAACAACTGTTACAAGATTTTCAACTGAGGGTAGTCATGGGTTTGTAAAGGAACAGATTAAAAAGTTAAGCAGGTAACACCAATTTTATAAAGAAGTGAGTGTTATAGTTAACAAAATTCATGTAAAGTGAAGGTGAGTAAATCAAAGGCATATTTCAGGGATTATTTTGGAGGGAGAATAAGGGCGTCTTCATTGCTACGTGTGGACTTTTGGCATAGGAAGTAGTACCAAATGCAGAGTGGGTTAAAAAATTTGAAGATTGGGGCTATTAGCTCTGGGGTAGATAATTAATGTTCAGCATTAACTCACTGAAAGTAAAATCAGGGGTCATCGAAATTTTATACCTTCTCATCTATACCACAAAAATCTGAGACTTCATAATGATTCCAGTTTCCTCAACTTTTCTCCTAACTGTGTTATATACATAATCAAACTCTTCACATGCCATGAAACTTCTTGGATTTTCAGGTGAAATATATATTACTTTTTATCTTATTACATTTCACTTGGTAATGTTGAGACCATGGAAAAGAAGATCTGAAAATGCATATTCATCTTATGTGGAAATACAAAAATTTCTCATTTTACTATAGAGTTTCTTTATGTAATCTTTATGCTGTGCTGATTCTTACTTCTTTCTATCCTCCCACTAGCCATCTATTTTTATAACATTGATACCTGGATAAGATACAGCTCAGAGGGAAAATGTTAAAAAAGGAAGTGCAGACCATCAATTCTGAAATAGGATTCAAAATCTATGAACAGCTGAAAGTAATCATTGTTCAGAAAATATCTTTCTGAAGAAAAAAGCTAACCTATGCACAATTCATCTTCAATTTTATTTATTTTTTTCTTTTATACAACCCTTTGCCATTCATATTCTTCTTCCTTATAGTCACCTATCTTAATATATGTTTGCATGTCTTTAAAAGTATATTAAATCTTCTAAAATATTCAGCAATTATACATACAAAGTGGTGAAATTTGTTTGACATAACATACATAAAGGAATCTGCATAAGTTATAACTGAATGACTCAATAAATGATAAATAAACCTCTTTAGTAACTGCTGCTCTAATAAAGATATAGAATATTGACACCTCAGAAAACTATTAGGTGCTCTACCTCAGTTACCGCTCTCAAGTATAATTGCCTTATAACTTCTATCAACATTGACTAATTGTTCTTGTTTTTTGACATTTGAACCAGCAGATTCAATGTGCATTTTGCTTGGTCTTATTTCCTCTATTTAATTATGTTTCTGAAATATTATTGCATATAACAGTATTTTATTCTTTTCCATTTCCATATACTATTCTACTATATACACCTACTTAGCCAATCTAGTATTCATAGAAAAACTAAATTACATCCAATTTGGCAACAGTAAGTTATAATATTGTGAACATTTCTGTACATATATAGAGTCTTCAATTTAGAACTTTAGCAAAGAGTGGAACTGCAGGGCCATCAAATATGTCTATTTTCTGCTTTAACAGACACTGGAAAATATTTTTTCACAATATCCATACTAATATAAACACTCAAAAGCCAGTGAATAAGACCTCTTGTTGATCAATTGTTATTAAACCTGGTTTCCCAACTGTACCCAAAGTCTTGTAGTGGAAGTGAGTTCCCACCCCTTGCGATGGTTTTAATTTGCTATTCTCCAACACTACTAACACTGAGCTCCTTTTGAATGATAATTCACCACTGAGATATTATTTTCTCTTCGTGCAGTGTCTCTGTCAGGCCTTTTGCCCCATTTTTAACGTGGATATTAATGTTTTTTAGGCATTGTTTTTCCTTAAGCTTAAGTCAAATTTCTTAATTTGCTGAGATATTCTCTATCTGTACTGATTTTTGCTTGATTCTCCTATGAGTTGTGTGAAAAATAGGATAACATTTCTTATTGAGGTAAATATATCCATTTCTCATATACATAATTAACTTTGGTTTAATATATTGTGAAGCTATGTTAGTGAACACACTGTTTTTAAGATTTTGGTTTTAGTCATTAAACTATGATGTTCCATGTGGGTTTTCTTTAATTCTACTAGGAGTTAGGGCTTTTTGAATACACGAGTTGTTATTTTTTTGTTGACTTGGAAAGTCATTTACTCTTCAAATATTGCTTTTACCTTGCTGTCTTTCCCTCACCATTTATCATATACCACACATCTCATATGCTCTTTTTCAAATTATCCCTACTTTTCCAGTTCTGTCCTTTGGTCTTCATACTATCTATTCATCCTTATCCTTATCCTTCTTTCTCCTCCCCCTCCTCCTCCTCCTTCTTCACTGACCCTCTCAACTATTTTATTTAATCATCTGTTTATCACATCCATCTATTTCTTGACTTCATATAACTGCATAATGGGGTCTTCTAACTTCTAAATCTTTAATCAGTAACTCCATCTTATAGCCTCTATTACCAAAATATTAGGGTCAGTTATCAATATCATTGATTTATGATCTTGGTTCAATTTTGGGTATTTTGTGACCCAATACTGGACATTGTGTATAAAAATCTAAGGCAGCTTGGTTGGTATTCTGTTCCTTGGATTGAGTTCAAATATCTTCCAGCACCCTGCCTTTGGGCTGGGGGATACATCACATTTATCTATTCAGGGACTAAGCTAAATGAAGCCTAGTTATGTTCCTATGAGTATCATTCTACTGCTGATCTTCCTTTTCTCCTTGATGTAGTTCTTCATTTGCTCCAACTAGTGTCTATGGTGATTGCTAAGAATCCTTCCATTGATGACTAATAAGACATAACTTTTGTATCCTCAGCTCCATGAGTCAGCTGAAACCATCATTTTGCTTTTTTTTTTTTTGTGTGTGTGTGTGTGTCTCTCTTAAAAGCTTCTAAACTTGCTTGCAAAATTGAACTTAGCATTTCTTGGATGTAAAGTGACCCAGGACAAGAACTATTTCTTCATATCTTCTTCCTTTCCAGTATCCCAGTCCCCCTCCCTGCTGAGGTATTACCTAAATCTAGTACTTCCTTCTCTAGTCCTGTGAGATAGTTTAAAAATCTGTGTTTTTGCTTCTCAACTTTGTTTTGGCTCGATTTCTCAGTTTCTTTTCACCTTTAAGAATAATAAATTTCTCTGAGAAGAAAAACAACGTAAAAATGTTAACTCACCCTCTGTTCTTTGTCTTGTATCTTCATGCAGGAAGCTTTAGTTGCCTCATCAATTTATAAATGCAGTAAAACAAACTTTCAAGTACAGATTTATGTGACTTTTCTAATTATTCTTGGAAGCCATCTACAAATGAATCCATTAAAATCTGAAGAAAAACCTGCATATGTTCTTTACTGTTAAGAGTTATATAGTGATATTTTTTGGTGAATGTGTTTATTTTGCACAAATGATATTTTCCTGTAATTCTAATTCTACTTAAGAAAACATGTCACATATATACAATGGATATGTGACAACAGATGAAACTATCATTTGCAAAAACATGGGGGGAGCTGGACGTGATGATTTTTTTAAGTGAAATAAGATAGTCATAGAAAAACAAATACCACGTGATTTCACTTATATGTTGAACAATTTTTTTAAAAAAGGTGATTCCATAGAAGTTGAGAATGAAATGATCATTACCAGAAGCTGGGAAGAGTAGGAGGAAAGGGAGCAATGAGGAAAGGTTGTTCAATGAGCACTAAGTTGCTATTAGATAGGAATAAGATGTTGTGGTGTCTTTTTACACAGTAAGGTGATTGTTGGTAACAATAATACATTTTAAAAAGCTATAAGAAAGATGTTTCAATGTTTTCATCACAAAGAAATGATATATATTTGAGGATATAGATGTTTAACATCATTTAAGCATTTCACAAGGTTTACATGTTATCAAAACAAATGAGACTTGCACAATTTTATATTTTTAGGTATGAGTTAAATATTTTTTAATTTACTTTTAAATTAAAAGTACTTAATTCTTTTTTTAACATAAAATTTTATAAAATATCATATTTTGGACAATATATATATGTACATATATATGAAATGCATACATTTTATATACATATATAGTCTTTTGATATATATATATATATATATATATATATATATATATATAATGATATATAATGCTAAGTTCTCTCTCTCCCTCCCTCTTTTTCTCTCTCTATATATGTATATATAGTCTTTTGCTTTTAACTATTAAATTCTACTATTTTATTCATTTTGTATTGTAATGGAAATCTTTATTTTGCCTTTAACTCTGCTACCACAACAGTTTTGCTGTGTATAATATTCTACATGCTACCTCCTGTCTCATATACGAACTTCTCTGTTCTGTATATGTAATGAGATGGGAATTGTTGATTTACTGGACACATATATATACTTATTTATTTACTTCTTTCAATAGTTTTTTTTAATATACTATCTTTGAAAATCATGATTTCTTGATATATGGTTCATATCATTTAGTATACAATTTATATATCTCATACTGTAATATTATAACTTCTCACTTTTCTTAAAGTTTATAGTATTCCTACTTAAAATATTTGAGGAATTTTTCTCTATTCTCTAAAAGCTTATATGCTAAGAAAAGTATTCAATTTTTACAGTTTGGAAGAAAAAAGAAAAAAAAATTCAGTATAACTGCTTCACTCCAGATAAATGGTCCAAAGCTGAAATTAAGGTGATCTTCAAGTGGCTAGAAGAATAATATCTCTATTCAGGTATTATATATTTTTAGAATTTCTCTTAATTACTTATTACAGTTTTACTTTATGAATTTGATTTTAAGTTATTTGACACATAAATCTTAAAAACTGTTGGCTATTTTATTTTTAGTGCATACATTTATAATACAAAATTACATATTTAATTCCTTTTGATATTTTCTTCTTTACTTTCTAATTTTAAATTTTTTCATTTCTATTTTTTAGGATCCATTAAATTTTGAGTCATTTTCATTTAAGCACTTTTGCTGTGAGTAAACATATATTTAAACTATTTTTCAACCCAATATATAACTCATTACTTTGGAGTTTATAAAACTTTTATGGTACCTTAGATGATTAAATTTTTAGTTACTTTATCTGTTTGAGTATTTTTTCTGTATTCCATTTATCATAATTTTAACTTTATTCCTGTTTTGTTATGGCAATTTTATTTTATGATATATATTATCCTGTGATTTATTGTACTGTCATCCTTGTTAATATTACAAATATTCACATTTTGAAAATAAATATTAACAAATAATAAAAGATTTGTTCAATCTCCAGTACCTAAGATGGAAAATTTTATATATTTTTACTATTTCTCCACTTGCCATCATACATAAAATATATCTTTATTTTATTGTTTATGGTAGGTAAACAAAAGTATCATTTAGGAACATACTGAATGAGGGATGCAAGTGTGTTATGAGGCACAGCAAGAAACATCTTTGGGGTAAACTGAAAGAGGGTAGTCTCATAGAATGGTCCTAGACTAGTTTGTTGCTGAGATGCCAATATTTAAGAATTAGAAAAGTTGACTTAAAGGCTCCATCTGCAAAATGGGCCAGAGCCCTGTGGAATATTTAGGGTTTCATATTAGTGACAGTTTGGGCTTATCTTTTGGGGGTAATTGTGGGTATAAAGATAAAGAATATGTCAAGCTGGTAAAAGATTTTAGTAGAGATATTGCTATAAGAATTTCAATCAGAAGAAATGTGTTTGTATAAGTCAAAAACTTCCACAGCATAAATGAAACTTCAACTGATTCTTTTTTTTAAGACAGAGAGAGAGAGAGAGAGAGAGAGAGAGAGAAATTTTTAATATTTATTTTTCAGTTTTTGGTGGACACAACATCTTTTATTTTATTTTTATGTGGTACTGAGGATCGAACCCAGTGCCCCGCACAGGCCAGGCAAGCATGTTACCACTTGAGCCACATCCCCAGCCCTCAACTGATTCTTAAAGGAAAGAGTAGTTGTAATAGATAAATGCAATGGAAGAATGCAAGTTGTGCACAAGAACATTATGTGTCCACAGTTATGAAGACAGGGTCAATATGACCAGACTGAACTTTATAAACCTGGTGGTTGTCAACTAGCATTGACCAGTCTTTCTAGAAAATACCATGCCAAAGACATAGTTGCAATTGTTATCTACCTTTTCTTTTTCTTTTTTCTGAATCTGGAAGAAAACTGTCAATTTTTTCTCTGGTCAGGAAGGGCCAAGAAGGATCATTTATATAATTTTGATCAATATAAATTCCTCTCTTCCATCCCTTAGCAAAAATTTGGAAGAAGTACACATTTGATAAGTATGCATTGAAAGAAAGATGACAGGAAAGTAAAGGTTTCATTCAGCATGCCTTAAAAGCACATAACACATGCTGAATATGTTGAAGAAAACAAATGTAGAAATGGTGGATAGTAAAGGAATTTCTGTTATGCCATCTGGAAAAGCATGTGTCACACAGGATTTCAACTTGAATATGCTTGTAATATAAATCTATTCTACCAGCATTGGAGTCAATGTTCTCAATAGTATGATATGGAACATTGAAACAATTATCCATTTTCCATTATCAGATACTTCTATCTACTCTACCCACATGCCAGTAAAATGCTTTTGTAGTTCTTAACTGAGCATTATTAAAGATCACTGAAGATCTCTGAAACATTTTCAAAACCTTTTGAAAATTCTTTTGTTTAATGGAAAGTTCTAAATGCACACACCAAATAATGTTTTTAAAGAAGCTAATGCTGAAAATATAGCTGTTACATAAATAATGAACTATATAAGATAAACTTTATGAATCAACCTACATACTAAATCAAACAACATGAACTAAATGAATAAAATAAAAATGTATGTGATGAGTTATCAATAGTCTTTAAATTCAACTGTATTTCTTAAAATTAAATTGAATTCTAGAGTTTTGTGAATTGTTTCTCAAAATTTATGCATATATTTGCAATTAGGGAAAAAGTAGGTAAAAATGGAACCACTTTAGCAATGAAAGAATCATCCTGAAGTAAACACTGCCGCCTTTACAGAGCAGTCTGTGGTTCCCAGGGCAGGAACTTGTGTGAAGCTGTGTGTTTTGGGTGGTGAAAAAGCAGTTACCTAGCAACAACCCCTCCTCCCAAGTCTGCTTCCAGTCAGATTGAACACGTCAGTGAATTGATTATGGGTTTGCTAGATGGAAAAAGAACAATGCCATAATGTGGTAGGGTATGATTCTCAATCATAAGAAACTTTCAGGTTTTTCTCTCTGAAGGGCACACTCCTCACCTGGTACTGCTAGAAGCTTGTCTAAAGAAATAGGATAACAACTAATGTGCTTATCATCAAAAGAAAATGAGAAAATTTCAGATACTTTAATTAATAACATTTATTTTCAGTTTGCTTATAAAGCAAGCAATGAAATAGTTAC
This sequence comes from Urocitellus parryii, assembly GCF_045843805.1. Taxonomy (NCBI): domain Eukaryota; kingdom Metazoa; phylum Chordata; class Mammalia; order Rodentia; family Sciuridae; genus Urocitellus; species Urocitellus parryii. The sequence continues at coordinate 29,545,583 of NC_135543.1, forward strand.
TACAAAAGCATTGGCTCTGGGCAAGAGGTAATCTTATCACAATGTGTCCTCAGAAATGAAACAGCATAGGATAGGTTTAGATTCTGAAGAAATAGTTTAAACAATCTAAACAGGTTTTCTACAGCATTTAACCATCTGAAGGTATACTCAATGACATACTAATTTATATATAACATACACATAATATACTTATGTTTATAACAAATGAGCTGAACCATATGTTAGCAATAACTTAGCTAGAAAACATACACTTTAATAAAGCTCACACTAGATATTTGGTTTGCCTGTGATGTGTATCACAAATAAATGCCAACCTCTCTTTCATCTAATGGATGTTTATTCCCAGGGAGAGTTCTTCCAGGTTGATGCATAACTGAGAAAATAGGTAATCTGAATGAAATGGAATGATAAGGACTATCACAAGCCCTGCTGAAGTAAAAATTAAATACAGCAAATTAGTGTGTGTTTTCATAGCATGAAGATGTAAGGTTTAAAAAAAAATCTGTTAGAAGAATGCTAAAATGCCAAGTGTGTGGGAGCAAGTTAGAAAGGGAAAGAAAAGAGACTTTGGTTTATAAAATTTTCCATGATGCAAAGGACTGAAGCCAATATCTCCCCAGACACAGTGCTGACGCTCAGGGCCGCTGCTTGCCAATGTGCAGGAAACTGTCATTTGTACAGTAGCTTTCTGAGACTTCCCCGGCATCCCCTCCTTTCTCATCCCAGCACACACTGAATGTCATTTGTTCACTGAGTTCCAGAGCAAAGTAATTCTTTGTAAGAAAATAAGTAACAGTTGGACTCACAGCTCAAGTTAGCTCCTTTAGAAAATTGCTAAACTTTAGTTTTTAAAAGGCACATTTTTCAGATACAAATTAATCACTATGTCACACCATATTGTTTTCTAATTCTTCCCAAGAATATCATCAGTTCAGAAAAAAACATCTCATTTCCTGTGAAAATAACAATAATAAATATTATTTCAGATTTTTGTTAAATTTTTGTAATTATTTTGCACAGACCTTTTAGAAGTCAGGGCTTTTAACCATAAACATCATCTCAGAAGCAGTCTTATTATATGCAAAAGTCATATCTGAGAGTGAGTCTGAATACAGAATGGATTATGCCCATCTGTTCCTAAGTATTTTAGCTGGTCAAATGTCGGATAGTTAAGGGAAGATCAGAAGGAGTAACAGCATCAGCAAAATGTTTAGACTAATAATTACATTAGAATATAAGAAATGGTAGTGGGAAAACAGTTATCTTGTTTCAAATGGATCAATTTGTAGTGAATTTTACCCCAACTGTAGAGAGTATCATGAATTTGTGTCAGAGAAATTTGGGAAGCAAGAAAAGATATCCTTATATTTTACGATGGATGGGTGGTTTGATGCAGAATGTTCTCTCTTCTTACTCTTTCATTTAATTGCCTCTGTGCATCAGATTATTCTGATAACTCAGAGGCACATTTCTATTCGTCTAAGTGATCAGAAGATCTTTATATTCGGAACTGACAAGAATCAGTTTCAGGACGTCTCTCAGTGTTGCCTGTGAGCCCCCGCAGAATAGCAAAGCTAATATCTAGTCGTCCAACAGTTAAAATAATTGATGAGTGTGCGCTGAATCCTCCAGAGAGGAGGGAGGAAGCAAAGAAGGAGGGCGAGGAGGAGAGGCTGGAAGGGAGGAGGGGATGGGGGGCAGGTGCTGATTTCAGCCCTGTAGCGTCAGGATTGCGTCAATTCGGGTTTCAGCCACGTCTGGAGTCTCAGAGACGAGCTTTTCAGAAGAGCCAAAACAGGAACAGGGGTGGCAAATCATTGTGCTAGCGCGAGTGGACCTCCCGCTTCGCCTCCTCCCTGCTCCAGGCGTGGGTCCCCTGGGCTCTGCGCCGCTGTTCTCAGCACTCGGGAAAGCCGGCTCTTCAGATCCAGGCAAGTCCATCTAGCCAGGGAGTTTTCCGTTCAGCACCTCGGACAGAGCACGCAGCAAAAAAATGGCTCCGATTGCTACCAGCCGGGAAGAATTTGGTAAGCAAGTTACTCAACTTATTCCTTGAATACTCCGGGGTGGGCAATATCTCCCACCCACCAATGGATGTTGAATGGAGATTTTTAGGTAGTGAATTGGAAAGGAAAATGAAGACAGCAAACGGTTAACCGTGGCTTATTTCTATGATTTCTCCCCCCCCCCTTTTTTTGATATCTGTCTCCTTAAAATTGCCTTCAGTTAGGGCGATTCTACCTTCCAGAAGTTCCTGAATGTTCAGGTAGCTCTAAAAACTGCAGCATGCATTGGTGGGAAGGAAAAAAAGGAGTCTGTTGTTCGTATGCTCTTTTCATTTATCTTGTAGGCGATTTTTATTTGCAGGCAAATCTGTATTTTATTAGGAGGAGCCAAATATGCCTGTGGTTACATAAGAGTTTGATCTGGTATAAAACAACTTGAAGATTGAGGGCCTGACATGTACATTTTATTACAGAATATTCCCTAATTTTCTCGGCTATCTGTTCTTCTATCCTTGGAATATGTTATTAGTGCAAGACAGAATCCTATGACAGTAGGGTTACAGGGACTTTCAAAACCAACTGGCTCAGCCTATTCCATTTTACTGGCGAGATAACTAAAGCCAGAGAGATGTGGGAAGTGTTTCCAGTTGCACACTTAGCTAAAAGCTGCTAGAAACTTGAATTGGGGCTCTGGTTTGGGATTTTAAATTTCTTTTTTTTTTTTTTTCTGTACCGAATTTTTGGCCCCATAGATCTTCTTCTCTGTTTCAGTCAATTTAATTAGATCTATTTATTAGAATAAACAGTAGTGTTTTTATATCTAATTATATTCCAAAAGCAAGAGACCAGAATTTTACTTACTTTACAAGTTTTTTCTTTTCGTTCTTTCTTTCTTTCTTTTTTTAAATCAGGGAATTTTGTAGAAGTTTGAGGGAGTGATATCTATATAAAGTGGTGATTGTTATTAAACTGAGTGAAATGATCACAATCTTTGCTCTCAAAAGCTTAAGATATTATCAAAAGAGAATGCACTGAGTCCATGATATCTTGAATATTTTTCATTTGGTGTATTAAATAGACAATATTTTATACTAAGTACATAAATGATTTTTTCAGTCTTTCATTTAGCTGATTGAGGAGTGCGTGCATGTGTGCGTGTGTGTGTGTGTGTGTGTGTGTGTTTGTGTATATATTGTGATATGTATACACAAGTTTTGACCTGAAAAATCAGAAAATTTCTAATCTTGAGGCATTTTCAGGAACTGTGGAAGTGAAACATGTTCTAGCATGGGCTATCAGTCTACTTAGAAGAGAATCATTTTCAGTTGCTTTCATTGTTCACCTGACATTAGCTGAAGAATTGCCTCGGTTCATGACTTTGCTTTTACTCCCTGGTGTTAAGAGAATTAATGTCCAAGAGTGGGAGGCTTTTTTTTTTTTCCCCATAAAGACTTGAATAGAAGGGAAAACTCAAAAGCGGATACTAAGTTAAGCTGATTATCTTTAGCTCTTGCCTCTTTCTCCCCAGCTTTCTGTTTTTTTTTTTTTCCTTCTTCTCTTATTTGGGGAATCCAGAGATTTATTCGAGCTTTACATAATTCAATTTCTTAACACAATCAAGCTACAGAAATTTCTATTGCTCCTGTTTTATTTGCTTTTTAAATTTTAGATACTTATTTATCTCATCTTCCCCAATCTTTTATTCTTTGAGTTTAGTTTTGCAATTATAAAGTAGGTAGGCAGAATATTTTTGGGGGTGGGGAAGGTGAATAACAAAAGATTGGTCTTCTTGGGATTAAACAAGTCTTAACCCATTCCTGACTGAGACTTTTCAATCCATCATTCCCTATTTGAAGTAAAATATGGACTAGAAGTAAAGTGAATGTATAATATGCTACATTAGTTATATTCACTTTGATTGTATGAAACATTGACTCAATTAGTATACTCTGTCCAGATGTAGCAGTACTGCTTTTACTTAAACATTCCTAATGATTTGAGAAATATGCTTACATATGAAATATGATAAGCTTCATGCACAATCCATATCACCTAAGGACAGTGATTTAATGAGCCCTCATTCAAGGAAATAATGCCAATTTCAATTTGATTGCCACTTTCATGTGAAAATATCATAGGAAAAATATTTTTTATTAATAAAATTGAACTCTAAATTATCAATACTCACTCTTTTCATTACATGTTAAGGAAAGATGATTCATCTAAAACTTCTGTTTTAATCCTATTTAAATTAATTTGTACTTTGGATAATTTAGTGTTTGCATACAAGTGGGTTGCAGCATTACAGATTTTATAAAATAAGGCCTTATTCCTTTTCTTTTTTGTTCTTTTTTTCCCATTAATAAATGATCATCCTCTTGATTACTGTTCCATAATTAAGGTGAAAATTTTTAGTGAGTTTGTGGCAATGGCAGATAATATTTCACCATTTAAAGAAAATTGTGTGAACCACTGAGACCCTAATATTTTCTACTTGAATTTTGGAAAAAGAAGTATAAAATAAAATACAAAATATCTCAGCATTTGAAGAATGTCCATCTAGTGTTCCATAGTCAATAAGAATTGATGCTTTTGGAAAGTTTCAAAATGTCAATGAAAAGATAATGAAATCAGTACTGACCCATCGTGGTGGAGTTGACTCATATTATCTGAGAAAACAAAGATAAGGCAATGCTATTAAGCACAGAGCCCCCATATCTGGTCCAGGCCCAGATTCATCTTCTCATTTTAAAAGCTACTGAAGTGAAGGAGTTTTTAGCACACTGTTTTTTCCCTGTGTGTCACACAAGGAATGTGTTTATATCTGAAGTTTATGTGAACTGGGTATAACTTATACCCAGAACAGCTGGAAAGGAATTCAATCTGTCCAACCTGCAGCAATCTCCAGCTCTGCTATGCTTTCCCAATAGGCTTCTATCTCCATTCTGCTCCTTTAATATATGTTATTGGTCACTTGATTTTTCAGATGAAATCCCCACAGTGGTGGGGATCTTCAGTGCATTCGGACTCGTCTTCACTGTCTCTCTCTTTGCATGGATCTGCTGTCAGAGAAAATCATCCAAGTCTAACAAGACTCCTCCATACAAGTTTGTTCATGTGCTTAAAGGAGTCGATATTTATCCTGAAAACCTAAATAGCAAAAAGAAGTTTGGAGGAGATGACAAGAATGATGTCAAGAATAAGCCAGCTGTGCCAAAGAATTCATTGCATCTTGATCTTGAGAAGAGAGATCTTAATGGCAATTTCCCCAAAACAAACCTCAAAGTGGGCAGCCCTTCTGATCCAGAGAATGTGACCCCGAAGCCCTTATTAGAAGGAGAAAAAGAGGCAGTTTCCCCCGATAGCTTAAAATCCAGCACATCCCTCACTTCAGAAGAGAAGCAAGAGAAGCTGGGAACCCTCTTCTTCTCCCTAGAGTACAACTTTGAGAAGAAGGCATTCGTGGTGAACATCAAGGAGGCCCGGGGCTTGCCAGCCATGGATGAGCAGTCTATGACCTCTGACCCGTACATCAAAATGACCATCCTCCCCGAGAAGAAGCATAAAGTGAAAACCAGAGTGCTGAGGAAGACCTTGGATCCAGCTTTTGATGAGACCTTCACGTTCTATGGCATTCCCTACACCCAAATCCAAGAGCTGGCCTTGCACTTCACCATCTTGAGTTTTGACAGGTTTTCAAGAGATGATATCATTGGAGAAGTCCTTATTCCTCTCTCAGGAATTGAATTATCTGATGGAAAAATGTTAATGAACAGAGAGATCATCAAAAGAAATGTTAGGGTAATACAATTTGAGTCCTTATTTATAAACAACCTTTAATGTAGGTTTTTAAGGAATCTTCATTAAAATGATGTTTATACATATCATCCTTACCATGTTTAATTATTGTTCATTATAGTCAAATAGATAACAAGAGAACAGAGCAAATGTGAGAAAATTTAACCCACATCTGAAATACTCAAAATAGTTTAATGGTATAAATAAATAGTTTTCCTTTATGAGTACTTAAATATCATCTATATATATTTTTGTTGATTCCTATTGTAAGTACTGTGACAAATGTTGTTACTTTAAAACTCATATGGCTACTTCTTAATCCTAACTAAGTTAACAAAGTTGTTTCAAGGCCAGCATAATTGAATTTGAAACTGAAATTGAAATTGAAAATCTAATCAATTCTATCTAAGGATTTGGAATTCATATTGACTTTTTATGGAACTGCTTTTCAAGGAGGAGACATCAAATCACACTGAATAATAAATGCCCATCTCTATGTTATATAATAGGAAACGAGTTACTCTGTCTCTGTAGTTATACTACTTTGGGAGTTCTGGGATTAGGAAATGATATTCTTCAATTAAACACAGTTTATCTTATTTCCACCTTAAATACAGAAATCAACACTGATTCTAATAGTGGTATTTCAGGATAGCATGTTCATGGTGTTAGGATTTCAAAAATTTAGTAAATGTACTAATTTAACTAATTTCAGTTCTTTAAAAAAATTAGTATTTTAGTGCCCAAACAACTTCAGAATTTATTCTGACCACCTCCACCTCCTTTTCTTTTATTTGTTGAAATTAATGCAAATAAAGGTTCAGAGATTATATAAATTTATTTGAGACAGCCACCTGTTCATTGGCACAGTGGAGTTAACAATCTGTCTCCATTTCTCTTAAGTGTTTATTCATACAGCTGCCCCGTGTCAGGTTTTGTTTAAATACATTGCTGTTTTAAAATGCTGCCCCAGCCATCATTTGGCTGTAACTAAGTCCCAAATCATCATTTTGCTACTTTTAGTTAAAATTTGGAGTTTGAGTTCTTGGTCCTATTACATTATATCTTTAAGTACAAATTAAATCTAAGAAGTATACAAAGAAGGACTCTATGGCACTGTCCAAAAACATTGTATTAAAAATCCTGAGTCACTTCAAGACTTAAATTCAATTTATTTCTTAGATTAAACAGAGAGTTAAAGGTAAGGAAGAAGCAAAGACTTTTAACACCATCACCACTCTGAGACAGGAGAATGATGGGAGTCAGAATAATGCTCACTTGATCTGAATTCAAATTCTGACAATATCAGTGCTAATGAATTTGAAATCAAATCAAACTTGTGCCAGTAGATCCTACATACACCCATTCAAAAGATTAGGTAATCATAGTAACTTTAATGACTTAAAACAGTGTAGGTATCAATAAAACAAAAACAAAAACAAAAATACATATCTTTCTGTTAAGTATAATGTAAATATCCTTTAAAACATTTGTAAAGAAATGGGCGTGGCCAACTCTGTTAGCTTGCTGTAGTACCTAAAAAGACCACAAGATGGCAAGCAATGGTTTTTAGGCCATGGTGGCACTGCACAAAAGTTTTTAGTTACTCCTAGATTCCTTAGCACATGATAATAAAAATAAATATCAACATTACATTTAAATAACCATGATATTATATTGCCATACAATTTTGATTAAAAAAACAAACATTAAAACTAACAAAATTATGTTAAAATATTTATGCTGCCCTTCTCTTTGTTTAGAAGTCTTCAGGACGGGGTGAGCTACTGATCTCCCTCTGCTATCAGTCTACCACAAATACTCTCACTGTGGTTGTTTTAAAAGCTCGACACCTTCCTAAATCTGACGTTTCTGGACTTTCAGGTAAGAATGTGTCTGAAATATTTAGGTTCAGTCTAAAAGTGGGTATACATTGAATAAAATAGCTACCAACTAACACTAGCCTCTGATTTTGATTTACTTTTATTTATAATCATAAGTTATAGGATTGTTTCACTTTTTCTCATTTTTTGAAATACTGTGACCTAATGCTACCAGCAATAAGGAGAAACATACATAGAGCTAACACCAGGCCAGTACCTGCTAAATACCTAGTTGAATGGTGTTGAAATCAAAAACCACTGATAAGTGGAACAGTGAGGGACCATTACCAAAAGCACACAATTAGAAATATTATTAGGGTTCAGGAGAAGTGTTTTTAATTTCAGTATTTTTAATAAGCCCATTTAACCTATACTTTTATTATTTGATTACTTTTTAAATGTATTAAGAATTAGCTTTTAGTTTTATAACTAATTTCACTAAACAAAACAAAACCCCAAACTCTTTTGCATAGCAGGATGAAAAAGAACATGAACTATTGATTAAATAATATAAATTCAAATCTTGATCCTTCAATTTCTTAAGCTAGTATTCTTGAGCATATTTCTTAAACCTTGTATAAATTGGAGATAATAATACCTTGAGAAGCATTGTAAAACACAGAAACGTATAGTCTACTAAGAAACATCTAGACAGCCACGGTGGCACAAGCCTGTAATCCCAGTGGCTCAGGATGCTGTGGCAGGAGGATTGTGAGTTCAAAGTAGCCTCAGGAATAGTGAGGCACTAAGCAACTCAGTGAGACCTTGTCTCTAAATACAAAATAGGGCTGGGGATGTGGTTCGGTGGTGGAGTGGCCGTATCCTTGGTTTCACCCCAAAATAAGTAAATAAAAAAGAATCATCTAATTTTAATATTATCATTGTTGCTGTTATTATTATTTGATGCTGTAAGTTAAAATGTGGTCCTAAAATTTCAGATCAGGGAGCTAAAGTTAAATCAGGTACAACAATAAAAATGTTAAAAATGATTAAATATGTGGTCAAGTAACATGATTCTAAAATTCACACACTAAGGATGGCAGGGCAAAAGTCACTAAGGAGCAACAGAAAGAAAATCCAGCAAGTGATTAAAGAACCACAGAAAAGTTAAAGCCAGTAATGTTCCACATTTCAAATACCCATTCAACAGAAAGTTAACCCAAATTCAGATGTAGATGTCCCAAATCATACAGGTTTCTAAAGTTGGATGTTGTGTAATATTTTTTTCCTTCTATCTCATTTTCCAGAATGAGTTATTAGCAATCAGAATGTCGCTAATAGAACATTCTTTTTTTCTGCCCTTTTATGTTATCCCCTTTTTTTCTGCCATTGCAATTTCTTTTCTAATTTCCAGTCTAGAATTTCTTTTTCATTTTCAGTTTTGTTAATAAGAGTAAAGTCACACTTCATTCACACTTTGTTTGTTCTTACTCATTTCATTGTAAAGACCTTGGTGTGCTGGGATCTCGGAAAGCTCCATTACTTTGCAGTCAGTTCTGCATCTGAGCTTTGCTCTGTAATACCTGTTATGTACCTTTGCAGATCCCTATGTCAAAGTGAACCTGTACCACGCCAAAAAGAGAATCTCCAAAAAGAAGACTCATGTGAAGAAATGCACCCCCAACGCAGTATTCAATGAACTGTTTGTCTTTGATATTCCTTGTGAGGGTCTTGAAGAAATAAGTGTTGAATTTCTGGTTTTGGATTCCGAAAGGGGGTCCCGAAATGAGGTGATTGGGCGGTTGGTCCTCGGTGCAACGGCAGAAGGAACCGGTGGGGAGCACTGGAAGGAGATCTGTGACTTCCCCAGGAGACAAATTGCCAAGTGGCACATGCTCTGTGATGGTTAGCGTCCTATCCATGAGTTGGAACTTAAGGGTTTTTACTAGGCAAGGAGAAATTTTTTTTTTCTTATGTGATTGTAAGCTTGTGACACAACAAGCCACCTTTTGTTGGTAAGAAATGGATTGAATTAGTAGACCAGAAAGTAACTGTAAATGTGCATCATGATAATTTCCCCCTTTAGTAGCAACATTGGATAAATTTTCATAAGATATTTGATTTCCCCTGCAGGTTGTCAGTGACATAAATAGGGATGGTCAATCCTGTTGTGAACACTGCACTACAATCTGAGTCATGGTTTGGATCTAGAGGGTGATGATTCATTACAATGTCACTGAAAGTCCAGATGAATTTTTAAAGTTTTAAAACTGAAAATCATGCCTTCGCTTATGAAAATTCATCCGTTTTTCTTCAAGTTGGGGAAATCAAATTTTATTTAAATCCAAAGATATTAAAGAAATGTTTTCTAGTTTGTTTCTATTAATTATGTCAAATGCAAATGGTTGTCCTGCATATCAAAGTATCTGGTCATTTCTCTTTGGTTTGTAAGTATTTGATACAATTTTATCATAAGAGAAATAACAGGTTCATTTCCAAAGGACAATGAACAACCTGAGAAGTTATTTTATCAAAGGGCTGAGTTGAGAACACTGTGGCTGAAATATGATTTTTTTTCCTCTTCTTTAAGGTTACATGTGAGTCAAAATGTAAAATAGAACCTCACATAAGAACCACAGCCTTGAATTATTCACTGCCTGTCACAAGCCTCAGTGTGACCTAAGAAACCCCTGTTTACCTTTGTGAAATCGTCAAATTAGCTAGTGGATAAAGAGATAAGCTTCAGGTAGAGATTCAACTAGAAACATGGTTTTCTTGTAGGAGATATGTACAGTGTACAAATGTACTCTCAAGGCCATCCTTTGTACCCAAGTGGGCATGGTCCCCTGAGTGTTGGCTTAATTCATTCTCCCCCAGAAAGGATTAAACTATTTGAAAAGGGAGGGAAATGAAGGGAAGGAAACAAAGGGGAGAATAGAAGGAAGGATGAGGATTGGATGGAAGGAAAGAAGGAAGAAAAACGGACTGTGAAGTTTTATACATTGCCAGATTAAAACTAACAAATCAAGTAACAAGTCGGAAAAAAATAGAGTAAGCCTGACATAATTTACATGTTCACAAAATATACTTAGGCTGTCAAATTAGCAAAACAAAGTGTGCTTTTCACTATGTTTCTAGGCTACTAGGTCTTGAGCTGTTGTCTGTAAAGCAGTTTAGAGACTTGTGTCTTGTACCATTTTCCAGTGCCAGGGTTCTGAAATGCACTCAAAACCTGTTAGAGGAAAGCAGAGCCCTGCGATTATCTGGAAAGAATTCACTGGAGGGTAATGTCACAATATTTGAGTTTTTAGAGACGTATGAGTGAAACTCGGGTACGGCTGAATTATTAAATATGCAAGTTAGAAATAAAGTCTACTGGAAAATTTACACTTGGAGTCAGGTTTTGTGTCAGTACTTTAACAGTTTTTGAGAATGTGTTTGATATTCCAGTGTTTGTAAATTCTATGAACATGCATTTTCCTAACAACTTCTACATGCTTTTTATGACAATGCCTAATGTAAAAAAAAAAAAAGTATTACATTCTGTATGTGCAAAGATCGAAAATCAACCACTTTTTGTGCTTTAAGATGACTTTGAGACAAAAATGAACATTCCCCAGCCATGGTCTTCATTCCATACGAAGTCATTCCGCGCAGCATCTTGGTCTCCTCAGCTTTTCTGTGAAAGCAACATGAACTTCAGACAGTGTGGAGCTTGGGGAAGCCAAATGGCCTTTTTAATGTGTGTATGTTCGGTATCATGGGCCATGGAATATGAGGTATTTCAGAGCTCTGAAAAGTTGTGAGGAGTCAATTTCCAGTATCCTACACAGCAGCCAATAGTAATACCAGCCTTCAGTATGATTATTGGAAGAGGGCTTTTTTCTTTTTCTTTTGTTTTAAGTGGAACAACAATGAATGAACAATTGAAATTACAATGGATGATTTGTAAATAGTTTTTAGTTTTTAAAATTTAAAGTGTTTTAGAGTGTGAAAAGTTGAGTGAAACTATTTACAACGGGTAAGAAAAGAAAGAAGAAAAGCAAGAAAGGAATCCAAACAGGCAGGGAGATATGTGATCTCATCATTTTTGAAAATTGTACTGTTTTATAATGTATTACAATATCAATGTGAATATCTTGAATTCTGTTACCAATCCTGCACTGTATTAAACATGTAAATTAATCGTTTGTCTGATTAGCCGATCTAACCACCCTCATGGGGAGGTATCCATGTTTGAAGAACTGTGTAACTCAGTAACTGACTTGTTCTGATGTTGTAGCTCAATAGAAGTGATTTGGAAGGAAGCATGGTTCACAAGATGGTGTCTGTTCTTTTGTGCCAGCTCTGTATGATGTTTGTAAGACCATGTTTGTAAGACATGAATAAACTGCTGCTTTTGCCCAACCCATTTCAACTCAGACTTTCTGCCAATGGACTCCGAAGTGAGCCTTTTCTTACTGTTATATGAGCTTTCAAGCTTCTTTAATAGGTCACCTGTGATACTTTAGGGAAATGTAGGGACTGAGCAACAAATCTTCCATATACTTTTATTTTGCTTAATGTTTATTACAATCATCTGGAGCAAATATAATCATACCTAAAATAAACAAATGCACGATATGATGCCTCATGCCTGGCAATTTGGGAGGCTGAGGCAGGTGTATCACAGGTTTGAGGTCAGCCTCAGCAACTTAGATAGGTCCTGTATCTAAGTAAAAAAAAAAAAAAAATTAAAAGATGAGGGTGCTGGGGATGTAATGCAGTAGTAGAGCATCCCTGAGTTCAATTCCCAGAAAATGCAATGAATGGATGAATAAAAAAATAAGAATTGACTTGTACATGAACTTAAACAGTAGTTTTATTTTAAATAGTAAAACATGGGAATCAACTCCAATGTTCATCAACAAATGAATGGATGAATAAATGTGGAAAATTATATATGCATTGCAACATTACTCAGCAGTGAATGAAACTTTAATATATACAGAAACATTTTCAAATTGGGCAGTAATTAGGCTGAATGAAGAAGGCTGGACATCCCTTCACCCCTTGAAAATGTACAATATATAATATAATTATTTCTTTTTAAAGAGAGAGAGAAGTTTTTAGTATTTATTTTTTAGTTTTGGGTGGACACAACATCTTTATTTTATTTTTATGTGGTGCTGAGGATAGAACCCAGCACCCCGTGCATGCCAGCCAGGTGAGCACGCTACCGCTTGAGCCACATCCCCAGCCCCATAATATAATTCTATTTATAGAAACTATACAAAATGCAAACTAACCTGTAGTGATGACAAACAGATCAGTGTTTGGGGATGAAGGAGGCAGCATGGAAAGGTGTGAGTGAAAGATTGAAATAGATTAGGAAAATGCATTTGGGATAACAGATGCGCCAATTTCCTTGATTGTGGTGGTAGTGTTATAGGCATATATCTATCAAACGCAACACTTTTGTGTATGCAATTTATTATACGCAAATTATACCTCCATAAAGTTGTTAAGGGGAAAAACATACAGAATAAGCCAATTATAATCAAATCACAAAAGAAATACCAGTATCAACATTACCACCAGAATTGTGACTTCTGAAGATCAAATTACATAATATCCTTTAGATCAGGTCTCTGTTCCTAAAATACATCTTCCTAGAAATGTGTGTTTATATTACTGCTTCATAAAAGCAACTAAGAGAGTAACTTTGTCATGATGCCATCAAGTCATTTTTTATTTAAATACAACTTGTGTTAGGTTTTTATTTCTATTTTTAAGAAATTTCTGTTTAAATCTCATTTTGTTTTGCAGTTTGTGAAATGTGTACACTGTTCCAAAGTTACATTTACGAATAAAATATGTTAATAGAATCCTATCTTTTAATACATTCTCACCTTTTCTCTCCTCTTCCATAACTAATAATGTTTGAAAGATTTAAGCTAGTCCCTCCACAAGTTAATAAAAGTGTATATCTATGTTCACAAATCCTTCTTCACTATATGAGCAAAAGCATGAAACATAGTTTGAATTCTCTTTTTCACTTAACAAGCTTTCTTGGGGATGGTTCCCTGCCTGCAAATAGATATGGTCGCCAGTCCTGCTTTAAAGCTGTATAATATTACCTTACAGGATCAATTTCAAATGTATTGTGTTTGAAATTTAAATGTAGTAATGATTGGAAATGTATTTGCTCTCATAAAATAAGGCCCTTCGAAAGACAAAGTGTGGTTTTCATTGATATTTACATTTCCACAGTATCTAGGCCAGGGCTCTGTGTATAGAAAGCTCAATGAATATTAATTTAACGGAAAAAAGTTTCAGCCATGATTAATACCCTATTTGAAGCAAATCTATAAGTAGTATTTTTTTTTTTTTTAAGTAGCCATAGGTAGTGGCACACATTTGTTATCCCAAAGGTTTGGGACGCGGAAGAAGGAGGATTGTGACTTCAAAGCCAGTCTGAGCAACTTAGTGAGACATGAAGCAATTTAGGGAGAACTTGTCTCTAAAGAAGATATAGAAAAGGCTAGCGATGTGACTCAATGGTTAAATACCCCTGGGTTCAATCCCCTATACAAAACAACAAACAACAACAAACCTCACGTGATTCTTGGAAAGAAGACAGGAAAACACTGAAAGTGCCTCTGCTACATCAATAGGCCATTTACCCAATGGAGAATCCACAAAGACATGTGATCCTTGTATAGGAAATAGGCTTCAGTTTCATCCCCAAATCATTCCCCTAATGCAGGCTGCAGATGATACAGATGCTGCTAATGCTGCCGCTGCTGCTGTATTACCTCCAGCATACTACTACCACCTTATAATGAGATGACTTATTTAAGCTTATATTTTGATTACTTGGGAATCTTTCTGTGATATTCATTGATGCACACCCCTACCCAAGATCTGCTTTTGGTGGTAGCTGACTGAAATATTTGCTGGATTAAAATGTAAAACTCAATAATAGAATGCATATTCTAATTTATATCTTCTCATTTCATAGCACAACACACAATGTAGACAACAGTCCTTTAAATTTACTGATAATGAAGATTAATCTCAGTATACTATCTGACTTTAAAACACCCAGTGGCCAAGATGGGAGGGAACCTGGAGCTGCCGGAGTTCAAAACCACTGCTTTGTGGACAGCACCAGACAAACCTGCTTCTAAGAAAGCACAGTATCATGTTTTACTTCTTTCATCCCATTTCTTATGGTAATGTCACATATAGAGCAAATACTGAACATACTGAAAAATAATGGTTGAAAGGTTGAAATAATTTGGTAGATTGTTGTTGTTGTCTTTTTTTTTTTTTTAACACAGTTCAGTTACAAGCAAGTGGTAGAAACAGGAGCTAAGTGTGCATGGAGTCTCCACTACAAGTTTTTAACAACTGTTATCAGTTTCCTTGAACAACCATATTTGAGAATCTAGCCAGACAACAACTCAATGCCATCTTGCATATCTTGAATATCAGTGCCAATCAAGTGGTAATAACTGTGCAAGACCAAATCATAGCAGAAAAGGGATGGGAAAGACTATCTGTAAAATGGGAAGCTTTTTCCAGCCTAATAGGAACATGTCTACTCATTTTCTGGTAAGAAAAATTACACAGATCTTGAATTTTTTGTTGGTGAATGTGAAGTGATAAAAACACTTCTTAAGTCAGCCTCTCTCTAATTTAAAATAATATTTTAATATTCTCTGTACCTTAATGGATAAAAGCATGATCTCCTTATTCAGACTCCCATCATGTTAATCTTGGCTTCATTCTTTATTAGCTGTGTGAGGTATATCTCATTATTAAAAAATTCTGTGTCTCCATTTCTTCTTCTCTGGTAATAATTCCACACTTGCAAAATATCCCAAATACACAGAAGAAGAGAAGGGAATATCATTAGTTCAGCGTAGAGACGGGTTTTCAGAAAACGAGTATTGAATTTCTTTGGATCTAAATGGGCAAAAAAGAAAATCTAGTAAATTAAACTGTGAGGCTTTGAAAATGGGTATTGACATCTGTTAGTAGTTCAACTGCATCTAGAAGCTTACAGCTGTATTTTACATCATAGGACATGTTCGTTTTAATATTTAATCTTCACAAAAAATCCATGCAGAAGGTTGGAAATACATTCTTTTTATGCTATTTGAGATTTAGGTGATTTATCAGAAGTTAGCATCTGCATTTTGTAAGTGGAAGCAAGTGGGGGATGGGATAAAAGTCTAACCCTAGAGGGAACAAGCATTTGAGAAGAGTGTAGGTTTAAGGTAGGACAGAGCCGAAGCACCTGGAGAAGAGAAAAATCATGTTGAATTAGGAAAACTGATGACCTGGCATGAATGATGGGGAGTCTAGCTGGAGTTTAGGGTGCAAGTAGATAATATAACTTGTATGAAAAATGATCTATTTGGAGTAATTGAAGCATGGAATATTTGTTTATTCATCCACATTATTGTTATGATGATGTCTCTGCCTTTATTCATGCATATTAATATATAAATGCAGGATCCTAGAGGTTTTGTATAAAATAAACATCAAACATGTTATTAGCTACAAAGGCAAAATTTTCAAAAGTTTTAAAAATAATCACACTAAGGCAAAGTTTGCTGAAATATTTGTCAATACACAGGTCACTACTTATGAGTAATGTAGCACAATAGTCTCATTCAAACAGTTATAATGAAAACACACAGAAAGATAGAAGATGACAAAGTGACAATATAAAAAAAATAGCTCAACCTCTAAGGAATGTAAAAAAATATAGTTAGATGTGCAGTTTCCCAAAAGATATGCCATAGTCTGAGTGGTTTAACCAAGAAACATTTATTATTTTTACAATTCTGAAGGCTAGAGCTCTGAGAGCAAAGTGTCACCAGGATTGATTTCTTCAGTGACTCCTCCCCTTTGCTTGCAGATGACCAACTTTTCATGGGGTCTTCATATGGTCTTTCTACTTAATCTCTTTTAATACAGACACTAGTCACATTGGATTGAGCCCATTTACATGACCACATATTAACCTTAATTACCTTTTAAAAAATCCTGTCTCCAACTATATTCTCATTCTAAAGTACTAGGGGTCAGGACTTTAATACTTGGAATTTTGTGGGATGCAAATCAGTACATGATCAATAGGAGAACATAAGAAATGTTATTTCCTCAATTGCATACAGAAATGCTAGTTTATATTCCATATAAAAAATTAGATTTCTACTTTATGAAGTTGTTGAATGCTTGACATCATTGTTTTCTTATTCTGTTTCTTTCTACTCTTGCTATATGTGGACAACAGACAATATTCACATTTCCCCAAAATCAAAGCACAGGAACAATCATGCTTATCCAGAGAAAAATAGAGAAAGAGAATGGGCATTACAATCTTATTCCAAAGACATAATTTTGGGGAATAGATACATATATATGTGTATACATACATACACACACATACACACACACACACACACACACACACACACACATATATATATATATACATATATATGTATATATATATATGTGTGAATAAACACATGTATATTGTGAGATAAAGTCTTAGAGTAGTTTTGATTTTCATTTCTCTAATTGCTAGATATGTTGAACATTTTTTCATATATCTGTTAATTGATTGTATATCATCTTATGAGAAGTATCTGTTAGCTTCTTGGCCCATTTATTGATTGGGTTATTTTTTTTTTGGTGATTATCTTTTTGAGTTCTTTATATATCCTAGAGATTAGTGCTCTTACTGATGTATGTGTGGTAAAAAATTGCTCCCAAAATGTAGGCTTTCTATTCACCTCACTGGTTGTTTCTTTTCCTAAGAAGAAGATTTTTAGTTTGAATCCATTGCATTTATTGATTTTTTATTTTACTTCTTGCACTATAGGACTCTTATTAAGGAAGTCAGGTTGTAATACAACATGATGGGGATTTGGGCTTGCTTTTCCTTTTAATAGGTGCAGTGTCTCTGGTTTAATTCCTAGGTCCTTGATCTACTTTGAGGAGAGTTTTGTGCATGGTGAAATATCAGAATGGCAGCTATTAAGAATACAAACAACAATAAGTGTTAGCAAGAATGTGGGAAAAAGGCACATTCATAAATTGCTGGTGGGACTGCAAATAGGTGCAGACAATATGGAAAGCAGTAGGGGGATTCCTTGGAAATCTGGGAATGGAACCACCATTTGACACAGCTATCCATCCCTCTTCTAGGACTATACCCAAAGGACTTAAGAACAGCATACTACAGGGACACAGCCACATCAAAGCAGAACAATTCACAATAGCTAAACTGTAGAGCCAAACTAGATGCCCTTCAGTAGATGAACTGATAAAGAAAATGTGGTATATATACACAATGGAATATTACTCAGCAATAGAAGTGAATAAAATCATTGCATTTGCAGGTAAATGGATAGAGTTAGGAAATATAATGCTAAGTGAAGTTAGTCAATCCCCAAAAACCAAATGCCATATGTCTTCTATGATTTAAGGATGCTGATTCATAATGGGGTTGGGAGGGAATATGGGAGGATTAAATGAACTCTGGACAGGCCAAAGGGGTGAAAGGGGAAGAGAGGGTCATGGGGGTAGAAAATATGGTGGAATGAGATAGACATCATTACCCTAAGGACATGTCTGAGACATGAATGGTGTGACTAGATTTTGTGTTTAAACCAAAGATGGAAAATTGTGTTGTATATGTGTAATATGAAATGTAATGCATTCTTCTGTCATATATAGCAAATCAGAATAAAAAACAAATAAATAACTAAAATGTATATACACATGAACATTTATAGATACACACATACACATATATAGACATGCAAACATATAACTATGTTAATGAAATGCTCCATAATAATATTTTAGTAAATGAAAACTAGTCTTTTCAAGAATCATAGATATGAAAATATTTTTTTCATAATTTTAACCTGTTAACTATTATATGAACATGAAGATTACAAAAATAATATGAAGAGACAGGATGAATCAATGGCACTTTGGTTATCAAGGCCCTACTCTGAACTCTGCTGTGAGCATAGGCAAGTCAATATCACTCTAGTATTTTAAGGTTCTATGATTCTGTATGACTCAATGCACATTAGTTCTATTTTGATATCATGTGGTAATGAGCTAAGTGTGGTTAATTTAATTCTACATTTATCATGAAGGACAGTATGTACAAGAAACATTCAAACCAAGAACTATATTTGGTTAATGTGGTCCTCTTTTTTGCTTTCCCATATTTGCCCTTCCTCAACTTTTTCAAACTCGCCTTCACAGAATCATGCCAGATGTAAAATAAAAGAATCAGGTGGCTGATCACCCAACTGACTTTGGATCTCTGCTGCTGCTGTGTTCTCTGAGCAGCTTCTTCCAGACTGATGGAGACTTATCGTTCTTGAAAGGTGAAAGAGATTGATTTCCAAGTAACATTGTATGACATGGTAAAAATTTACAAATTCTCTTCCATTCATTAAAGGCTCATCTGGAACAGCTTCATATTTTATTGTGCATCCTTTAATATGTGATATTTTCTTTCCAAATTTCCAAAGTATGCTGCAGCTTTACTGAAGATATTTATAAGGCAAAATCCATTGAATGTAGTTAAGAACTGAAGTGAATACAAGCAATTCCATTGGGTTGGTTTGGACAGAAAGACCTGTGAATGGAAACCGGACAAACAAAATGATCAAAGAGTCTTAAAAGTACAAGGAGATGAAAGTTGGGCACTTGATATTTTAGATCATTAGGTTCACAAGTCCCATTCTTGAAGCTTCTGTGTCATTACCCTTCAGATGGTGTCATATGAGTTTTAAAAGCAAATATACAAATAAACAACAAACCAAAATGAAAACTAAACTATACTACATCAGTATGATTATAACCACCTTTTCAGCGATGTTTATTAAGGGATTATAAAATATTTTGACCTACTGTTGGGAGCCGACGACCGCACCCTGAAAATGGCGCTGGCTTCCTGCTTCTGATGACTCAGCGGTTAGAGTTGTTAAACAGCTCCTTGTTGGGCTGTGGGCTGGGCTCTGGCCTGCTTCCGCTGCGCTGCACCTATTAGACTCTTCTACGTGGTGCTGGTTCATTGGCAAGGCTGGGTACTTAAGCTAGGGCGGACCGACCGCTCGGGTGCGCGCGCGCTTTCTTTTCTTGTTCCTGTCTTTTCATTATGAGTAAACTGCTGAAGGAAGAATCCTGTGTCGTTTTTTCCCTTGCCGGCGAGGGGTCGTGACAACCTACTTTAAATTTAATATATCTTTAAAAATTGTCATATTTTAACTATTTGGAAAAATTACTTTAGAAACCATTTTACAAATGAGTATACTAAAGTTTTTTAGGTGCCTTTTTGACCCTGTCTGCTCTCTTCTTTCACATGCTGCTGTGTACTAAACCTTTGCAAGGACTATCTTCTCTCTTGAACAATGACCCCACCGTGATTTCAGAAAATTGTTCTTTCATTTCCTCTAGATATTAACCCAGGATTGCTCTGTCAGGTTGCCAGTCTTTGAACTCCATCTCCTGCCCTAGGCACTTTCACTCCCATGACATACCTGCTCTTCCCTCTGGAGAAAACTTACATGATGTGTTTATTTTATGTCTTCAACCACTAAAATACAGATTGCATCAGAGCAATCAACTCAGGTTTTTATTTTCAGGTCCTAGAACAATGTTTAATACATTCTGAGTACTTTATGTTTCTTAAATTGATGTATGAATGAGCTTTCTGAAATTGTGCTAGAGATTGATGGGCTATGCCTCTTTATTCTACATCCCTTCATTTCTGTGGCATAGAATGAAAAGTAAAAGATCTAGACTATAGGATTCCCTAGAACTTCATAGAAAATTATTTGGCTATTGTGCTGTCTAATAAAGACTAGGAAGAACAAGTCACCTCATTATTTTTTCATTATGTTGTCATGATTCCAACCTCCTTCTAGGATGATTTTTGATAAATATATGCAATAATTTAGTAGCTGGGCATTTTCAAGGCCTGTATCCTTAGTCAGTCACCATCCAAAAGGACTACCAAAGTGATGTAATATGTAACCAAAAATTTTGTACTCGTTAACGTTAGCTTTCATCCAATTTCTTGTTTTCAGAAGGTTCAATGAGAGAGAAAATAGCTGAAAGAAAACTGTACAGCGAAGCTTTCCTCTTGACTTCAAAACATAAAATACTCTAAGAAAGTGTGTTTGACCTTTGCAAGGTGACGGGCATCTCCTTTAAATTGACAACTCCCCCTTCACCATGAACATGAAAAGGCTAAATCTGTCATGGGTACGCTAGAAGCAAAATGGGTCACCACGAAATTCCACCAGAACACAAGACTGCTCCTTTCTACTCTGTTGTGATTTGACATAACTTCTAAGAGATGAAAATGTCGCCAATAACATGATAGGTTTCATTTAGGTTTACACATCAATAGAAGGTTTCAGCTCTGTGAGCTTACGGGTTGCTAAATGTTAAAAAACAAATTCTCTCCTACTATCAGTGATGACCATTCCCCACATTATTATTAGAATGTTTAGAAGTTTCCAAGGTTGGTAACAGGCATTCAGGATATCTCACAAAACCTCAAACTTTAATGAGAATATGAATGATAGAATTTTAGAACTTATAGAGATCTTGGAGATCTAGTCTAACGTCCTCATTGTATAGATAACAAAATTGTGATGCAGATGCTGGTAAAAAGTTGTCATAGTAGTGACAACTGACATATAGATCAGAACACTATATGCCACTTCAAAGAACTGGGTGGCTGCATAGGCAATGTACAGATAGTTTTCTGGCCCTTCACATTTCAAATCATCTGAACATCTTATTTGTTGTTCTTTCCATTTTCACAAATAAAAGAGTATGGCTTGGTGGTTCATTCAGTTTGATCTAGAGTCAGAAATTCAGAAGTGGATGCATTAATGAAAATCTGAAATCAAATCCCTGGCTAGATGAAGAGCAGCACAAGTGTGATTGACACTATGTAAAAGTGAGGGTAGAAAATAGAGCTCTAGAAATAATGCTGAAAGACTAGGAAGGAAAAGGGAGCATCTGCTTTCACGTACTAGTCGTAAAAATTCATGGCTCTGGACCTATGTTTTCTTATATCTCAGAGCTATTATTTTTCTGGTGATACTAATCTCATAGGACGTGTAGTATACTTGTAGTCATAATCAGTAGTCGCCAGAATTCTATCTCAGGTGCTTCTAATTCTAGCAGCCTCAATTGATCTCTCATCCACCCATTCTCAGCACCACACAAGATTCTATCTCCAACACATCCCCAAAAGCAACACCCATCTGCACAAAAGAATGCTCCTTTCAATGTTTTAGCCCTTTCTTCCATATAGGCTTGAAACACCAGTTGGGAGTGGGCATGACTGTGTAGTGTTTTCCAGAGCTCAAATTTCCTACTGCAATTCTCTTTTTCACAGAACTGGGAAAATTTCTCTATCTTTTGAATTTATGTCAAATCTTGTGAGTCCTAGAAATTCTCCCTCTTGGCAAACAATTTTTTTTTCTCCAAAGTGCCTTTCAGTTTGCACTGTGCCATTTACACACAGGAGTTACATGTGCCATGGCTCATAGGTGTTAAATGAGTTGTGGTATTAACAATCTTCATGTACCTACCTGTCTCCTGCATGGCTCATACATTACCTTAGGATTAAGCTCCTATTTCTAATTGTTTGTCCTTTAGAGGGATTTTCTCCCAGATGATCCTATGGTCATATGTGGGGAAAATAAAAAGGCAGAACCTTTAAAAGACCTCTACATGATTTCCAATATCCTGAATCTCTAGTGAGACTAGAGCCTGGCTTTATTCTGATAGTCTATTGTTGCTGATAGCAATGGAAGAATGGATCAGATGATCTGGAACTTCCTCCCAGAATGAAAACACTGGCTCAGGTTTAAATATTGGCCAGAAGAACCACTGTAGCATCATAAGTCATCAGAATTTCTATCTGTGAGAAGCTAAACCAAAACTCTGACATTTTTTAATTGTTCAGTTGCCCAGATATAAATGGTTTGGTCTTTCAAAAATTCAGGAATGTTTTGAATACTAATTTGTGTAGTACCAGAATAGTTTAGAGGCAAGTGCTGTACTGCAAGAGCAATAGGAATTTATTTTAAATCAGGAAAAGTATAAGGTCCGTGAATGCTTGTAGAATTTGTTACTGAAAGGAATAAAAGATCAATAAAACATGGTACCTAACCTCAAGGCTTTCCCCTGCCACCACTGCACGCAAAAACACAATGTACAAGACTACAAGAAGTTAGACACAGACAAATGTATTATATGCCATAATGGTGATATAAAGTAAGCTAGGATTATAGAAATGAAGACAGCAATTCTAGCAATAAATTGACTTTCATTGCAAATGTGACTTCAAAATGACCTTAAATGTTTGGATGTTAAAAGGCATTTATACAAGGACAAATATTACTAAAGGAAAATACAGGATGTGGCTTGTCAAAAATGATTAGGCAATCCATTATGATTGACACACAAATTCTTGAAGAGATAGAGTTATAAATGTATGCTTTGGCTACACTATTGAAAACTATGAATGAATGTTCTGAAAAGGCATTTAAATATTGATCTCTATATACTAAGTTGAAAGTTGTTTGTTGTTGTTTTTCTATCCCTTTAGGTTCTGATCTATTGTTAAAAACTGAAGAAAGACGATATGGAGTTTAAAATACCAGGTGGTTTATTTTATGTATGTATGTACATGTATAGGTAAAGTTATTCTTTGGGTTTCCATGGGGAATTGGTTCCAGGATCCTCCTTGGATACCAAACTGTGTAAATGCTCAAGCCTCTTATATAAATCATCATGGTATTTGCATGTAATGTATGCCTATCTTTATATAAAATTAATGATCTCTATATTTCTTATAATACCTAATAATTTTAAGTTACATGTAAATAATCTTTGAACTGTAATGTTTAGGATATCACAGCTTAGAAAAGGTTAATTTATTGCTCAGCATAGATGCAAACATGGTTGACATAATAATATTTTCAATACTCAATTGCTTGAATTTACAGATGAGGGAACCTGCAGACACAGAGAATCTACTTGTATGTATATATGTATGCATGCTTTCCCTCAATAGGACATAATGTCAGAAGATTGCTGAAAAATTATCTATTTAAATATGCATCTCTCATTCGAAGCATGTGAAAAGCAAAGTTGAAACTGAAAAATTAACTTTCAGGCTTAGTTATAAATTTAGAGTGGCACAGTGGCACTACATCCTGATGAATGTCTGCTGTTAAATCACAGAATTCTCATCCTTCCATTCTCCCCTTTATGAGGTATATGTCTTAGTTCTTTAATTCCTGTGTATGTGAAGTATATTGATTCTTAGGGCTAAAACAGACATGAATTTTATGTAATTCAGCATCTCTTAAGATTTCTTATGAAAGTGATTTTTTTAATCTCACATAATTTATTTTAATGGTCTAATAAGAAATAAAAATATATAAATTTTCAAATGTAGAATTATAATTATCACCATGATTAGCAGTTATACCAATAATAATACTGAGTCCATCTCAAAAAGAAGAGAATCCTGCCATTTGCAACAATGTGGTGAAGCTGGAGAACATCATGTTAACTAAATAAGATACAGAAGGACAAATAGTGTCTCATTTCAGGTATATGAAGTACGTATAATAGTCCCACTCATAGACACAGAGGATACAATGATTGTTTCCAGGGCCTTTTGGAGAAGGAAATGGATATTTGTTCAATGAATATAAAATATAAGTTATGCTATATGAGTTTATTCTAGAGATGGACAATACAACATAATTCCTCCACCTAACAATAAGGTATTGTACTCTGAAAAGTTTCTTAAAATGTTAAATCATGTTAAATGTTCTCACCACATTAAAAAAATAAAAAAAGGAAAATCATAAGCAAAAACAAAGGAATACAAGGAAACTTTGAGAGGTGTTGGACATGGCTATTACTTTATTATAGTGATGGTTTTATGAGGGTTCACACAGGTACAAACTAAATTGTGCACATAAGTGTGTGCAATACACATCAAAGTAGATAATGAGAAAGACAACAGAGAATTATTGGATGAACTGCTTGAGGAGGTACTGAATCTCCAGACATTGAATCTCAGTGCTGTAACATTCTTTCCCTCCCTTGTGAAAACAGACTTTGTTATGGCTTATTATGACTGGGCTATGTTTTTTGGTGGGGTGAAAATAGGCATTAATTTATTAATTGGGTAATCTAAACTATTCAATTTTATTGGCCAGTTTGCACTATATTCCTAAGGTTCTTGCATAAATGGTGGTCCCCAACACCATTTTAAACCACAAATTAATAACTATTCATTTGTGTAAGACAGTAATGAAAGGAAAACTGGAAATTCTGGAATCATGAGTAGAAAACACAATCATCAACAGAACTCAGGGCATATCCTGACAAGAACACCGATTTTCAGATCAATTAGATTGCTACCCAAATTTTACATATTTCACTCAAATATATTCAAGAAAAAAGTATATATTGCATACTTCTATTAGAATTCAAAAAACCTAGAAAAAATGAATTAGTCAAACTTTTGTGGTAGGGGAAGAAATTGACGTTTAGTTATTTCTAGCCATATATCTGGTTATATTTGTTAAGATGATGCTGCTTCTAATGATTTACAAGCAAAATTTTCATATATTAGTAACTGACATCACACTTTGAGTCAATAAATTGCATCATAGATTTCTGAAACTTAAATTTGTTGTTCTGTCTTTTGAGAGGTTCATCTTGCTATTTTGGTGACTCCCTTACTACATGAAAGCATTTTTTATCATAAGTTATTTTTCTTTTCCATTAATTCAAGTTCTTAACAATTTCAGAAAGTGATAACCAATTACTTAACTAAATTCTTATCCACCAAAAGGCATCATGGCATGGATTGGCTTTACCAATATGACAGCTCCTAAGTCATGTTTATTTTTTTCCTATTTGAACAGAAATTTTTGAGCTTTTAACTAATTTTTAACTTCTGAAGTCATGTTAGCTTTACATACATTTTCCTAAAACCTTGAACATTAAAACTCAGCCACAGATCCATGTCTATTCCATTCTGTATTTACTTCCTTAATGCTACCAATGACTTAGCACCAATCCTGGGAAATAAATAATGTGGGTTTAAAGTCGTGGGTACTCAACCATGGTTACAGAATCATAAAAACATTAGCATAAAAAGTGAGCCAGGTGAATTAAATGATTAACTCATTTTCTCTCACTTTATATATTTAGAGACTCATACAAAAACAGTTCCCATCCACAAATGTTTAGATGGCTTAATATAATTTTGGTCCTATTTATCTCTTGGAATTGATCCAAATAAGATGTAGGATACTGCAAGCTGAGGACTTCCACCAGCTTTCTCACCTAAGAATAGCCAGAGAAGCCCTGAAAATATTTTAAGAGGCTGAATTCTGTCTTACTTAGAAGTTTCATGATAGTAGAACATTTTAATAAGTAATTTTTTTTGAGGTTGAGTTCCTGACCTATGAGGGTTCATCAATATCTGTAATGTCAAACAACAAAACAAAACAAAACAAAATACTACAATCCTGGTATGCCTAGCACACAGACATAGATCTGGTTTCTATGGAGACCTCAATGAAAATGCTCTAGCTTTGTGTTAAATTTTGATTGATTGATTGATTGATTGATTATTTCTCTTGCAGTCAAATTTAGTCATAGAATCTGTGTAATTTAAAGCCATCAGTTACATTTCTGTGTAAAAAGGAATTATTTTAATGTTACACTAAATGTTTGGAGATGCATTTGAAACTAAAAACGTCTAATTTCAGGTTGTTTTCAGGGGCAACTGGTTGACTAGTACATTTACTACCTCTCCATGAGAAGTCTGGACCTCCAGTATTCATGAGGATGTCAGGGTGTGTGTGTGTGTGTGTGTGTGTGTAGTAACAGAATTAATAAATATCTGTTAAATACATAGGTCTAATGTACTAGGTGACAGGAGAAGTACAGAATTAGAAAGTTTATAGAGTTAGTCCTTTGTACATGTATCCACTAATCACTGGTGAGCATGTTTTACACTTGTCTGTTAGAGTAAAAACAAGCCTTAAAATGAGAAGAAATTGATTTGGAAGCTTAGATTTGGATTTTCTAATTGTGGGATTTTCCATAAAGCATTTAAACTCTCTGAGTTTCAGTTTTCTCATTTGTGAGATAGAATAGTAATATTCTACCTTTCCTTTCTATTGGAAAATCAATGAGATGATATGTTAAATTGAGTTTTCAAGCAATTGTTGAGATTAAGGAAAATAATTCTGTAAAACGAGCAGTTGTCATTGCAATTTCAATTTGCACTCAAATGGATCCCATAGGTCATGACATTTTCTCATGCATGACAAATTCAACTTGATTCTGTTCAATTCACATCTACTTGTTGAGCACTAACTAAGCGTACTGGGGAATCTTTAATGTACTGTTTTTACTTGAATCATAGGGGAAGATAAGATACAAAAAAATTACCTAGAATATAGTGTATGAGTTTAAAAGACATGAGTAATGCAATATGTCAGTGTAGGCATATTAAGAAGTGAGCCATTATTTCCAGCTAGGAAGATCCAAAGAACAGAACCATAGTAAACCAAGGGTATCCTTGGAATGCTGAAGGAATTTGAAGGAGTGAATGTAGAAGTGGAATCCTAACCAGAATCATCAAAAGCAAGTGTGTTCTAGAAGAGAGAGCCTATAGAATTGGAGAAAATCTTTACCACATACACCTCAGATAGAGCATTAATCTCCAGGATATATAAATAACTCAAAAAACTTAACACAAACAAAATAAATTACTCAATCAATAAATGGGCTAAAGAAATAAATAAATACTTTACAGTAGAAGAAATACAATTGCTTAGTAAATATATGAAAAAAAATGTTCATTATCTGTAGCAATTAGAGCAATGCAAATCAAAACTACTCTAAGATTTCATCTCATTCCAGTCAGAATGGCAATTAACAAAAATACAAACAATAATAAATGTTGGCAAAGATGTGGAGGGAAAAGGTAGATTCATACATTGCTGGTGGGACTGCAAATTGGTATAACCACTATGGAAAGCATTATGGAGATTCCTCAGAAAACTTGAAATGGAACTACCACTTGACCCAGCTATCCCACTTCTCACTTTATACCCGAAGGACTTAAAATTTGCATACTACAATTATGCAACCACATCAATGTTTATAGCACCTCAATTCACAATAACCAAACTATGCAACCAACCTAGATGACCTTCAACAGATAAATAGATAAAGAAAATGTGGTATATGTACAAAATGGAATATTGCTCATCCTTACACAAGAATGGAATTGTAGCATTTGGAGGTAAATGGATAGATCTGGAGAATATCATGTTTTGTGAAATAAGCCAGTCTCCCCAAACCAAAGGCCAAATGTTTTCTCTGATATGTGGATGCTAATTCACAATAAAGTGGTGGGAGCTAGCAAAAAATAGAGGTACTTTAGGTTAGAGAGAGGAGAATGAAGGGAGGGAGGGAATATGGGTGTGGGAAGTATGGTAAAATAAATTGGGCATTATTACCTTATGTGCATATATGATTTTATAAACGGTGTGATTCTACATCATGTATAAATAGAAGAGTGAGTATTTGTACTCCATTTACATATGATGTGTCAAAATGCATTCTACTGTCATGTATACTTATTTAGAATTTTAAAAAAATCATTAGATTGAATTGAAGGTCTGAAAATGGGGGAACTAAGAAATATTCTGAGAAGGCTAGGTTAAAAGTAGATCTTTGAGTGTGTTGAATGCCAGAATGAGAACTATGAACATCTTTTTGTAACCAATGGAAATATTTAAGAGCCAGAAACTTAGGTTATCAAATTTTTCAGGAAGGATAGATTAAAAATTAAAATTAAAAATAACTAATAGGATGAGATTGTGGGATTATTATTTTTTTCTCTCTCCCTCTCATTATGGTGAAAATTCAAAATGATGAAGACTTATATGATTTGAGAATAAGATTGCATATAAAATGCTTAGCTTTGTGTCTATAACAATATATTGGTTTTCATTTGGTTATTGTTTGTGGGCATTTATCTCTTAATTTTGGCACACAATTGGTGTTTGTTATATTTGCATCTATATTCTGCCTGGTAGGCTCTACTGTTGACTTTCTTCCCTTATAAACTGAACACATCCCTTCAATATCAGGTCTAGACTGCATTCTATACAGCCACAAATGGCTCTTGCAGGTCCCTGTGCAAAAGCAAGGAAACCTGCTTTATATATTGCAAACTTTGAAATGATAAATTCACTCAGTTCTTGAATTCATAGAAGTGGGGTAGAATCTATTCTTAATTTCTAATCTGATGCACACAAATAAATATGTGGTATGTTCATATGTTGTATGGTTAGGTAATTTATTGTGTGTTCCTCTTGTATCTTTTACTCTCTCTCATACTTCTGTGTGTATGTTTTGTAATTCACACGTATTTTTATTGTGAGCCTGAAATACATACTCAAGAAAGATGTGCAGATGGATGACTTGGTGGAGTTGTAGTAATCCCCTTGGGTAACAACACCTATTCTCGTTCTCTAGGACTTGAAAAGGAGTAAACTTGTACACATAGAAGAGAACTGATTAAACATAAACAGACGTTTAACTTCAAGTGTTCAATTTTATAAGCAAAACTAGAAAATGGAGACAGATCAGGCAAACCCCACCTATTGCCTGCAGTCTCAGTACTACATGAAACAGAGCTTCAGATGCCAGAAACAAAATCTGGACCTTTGAATGTATGTTTAATAACTGCACTTCTTGCTTTTTGGTGATATAGGCATAGAGCATTTCTTCTCAGGGGCAAAAAAAAATTAGTTATTCTTTTTCAAATTTTGGAGGGAGACCACAGGAAAAGTAAAATTAATCAGCTGCTACAATTGCTCTCATAAATGAAACACCTAAAGAGAAATTCATTTGAGTTTATGATTGGGTTTTCCAGCTCCATGACATGGATAATTAAGCAAGTTTTAAAGGATATTTTAGATGTTACTAAGTGTAAGAAAAGAAAAAAAAAGGAATATTAATACTGGAGCCAATTAAATCTGAATTACCCCAATAATTCATACAAAAACAGAAGTATACAAAGTTAGCATTAATGAAAATATTGGGACTCTGAGATATTAGGTGATTCATTCACCATCACTATTTAAAATATTACCAAAATATAAAAACCAAATATATTTAAATTAATGAAATGATATCTTCTTTCTTCTTCATTTTGTGTTCATTTGATGTGACACCATCATTTCAGGTTTAAATAATCTTAAACCATTTTGAGCTGGTAAATAAATTGAAAAGAAAACCAATTGCACATGTACAGATGAAGGAAGCAAAAATGTATTTTTTTCCTCATGATTTTCTGTGCAAAAGCAAAGAACCTGCTTTATATATTGCAAACTTTGAAATGATAAATTCACTCAGTTCTTGAATTCATAGCAGTGGGGTAGATATTCAAGTAAATTGGTGTACTAGTAGAAATTCCATAATAAGGATAGCAGCACATTTTCCATTTTTTTCCAATTTACTTCAAAGCCTAAATTAATTTAGAATTTATTCATTTTCTGAGGAATTTCTGATCATGTCGAGCAAATTTAATACTTGAATTTAATGATAATATTTAAGCACCAAAAGTATCAAAGAAAGGTAAAATTTGACCAGGTCAGTATGGCCTATTTATAGATCAATCTTCTATTACCAAAGATGTTTGCACACTTTCCTCAAAAAGTGACAATGAAAGTCAGATATAGAAGAGCAGAAACAGTTGAATTGAAATTTAAGAAAACTTTTGATAGAGTTCCATACTAAATACAAGAGAGCATTATGTCAGTCTCATAGGCACAAGGCTTTGATACAATAGTGAAATGGGTAACTATTTGCTTGGGATAAAGATACCATATGATGGCCTTCCTAATGACAACAGCGAAAGTTCCAACACCAAGGTTCATTTACAATAAACTTGGTCAAAATATTAGAAAATATTTTATGATAACAACCTTGGAAGAGATACAGTAGAATTTTAATGGGTTTTTCTTTTCTTTATTTTGGATTCCAAGTAGCTAGGAATCAAGAAAGAAACTGACAAGATGAATATCAATGAGAATAATTCCTGAGTACAAGTCTATTTACATAAGATGAGGAGAGCATCAGAGAAAAATATTACTAAATCTCCTATCTCATGAGGCAGGTAATGACATGATTTATTAATTGCTTTAAACTTAAGGAGACCAGGGAAATTTGGTAAATTTGAAGTCATTATTAAAAAAAAAAAGAAAAAGAAAAAAATTTTTAAATCAAGTTTGTTGCTTTAAATATACTTACCTTTATTGAGTACTCAGTAATTTTTACTATAAGTTTTTCATTGGACTTTTTATTCTCACTTCCTAGTACACTTTCAGATTTTAAATAGGTATTAAAATTTCTTGATGAATTATGAATTAATTATAATCATTTAGTGCATGTCACTCTTGGACCATGGTACTTAAGCCATAGAAGAAAACAGGGCTAGCAAAAATATACCTGTATATAAGCTTTTTATGCTACAGTGAAAATTGAAAGTATTAATTAGAATGGGATGCAAAAAGAAGATTGGGAAATTTGGAAAGTCTTCTTGAAGGGTCATGTTCAAGATGAACAGAATTTTAATAATCTATGAGAAAGAAAATGTCTATGAAAAGCAGTCATGAGAAGAGCAAAACGGGATTGAATTGTATTGGTTCTAGGTATGTTTAGACAAATAAAAGAAGATAAGTTGAGCAGAAATTTCTGAGTAAAGGTAATGAGAAGAATATGTACTAGTGGAATTATCAGTGACAAAATGCTATTGGATGAGAAAATCACCTTACAAGGTACACATGATTCTCACATGGTTCATACATTTAAGGATCTTTCTTACTTTCTAATATAGTATTTCAAGAAATTTTAAAAACAAAGAAAAGTTGAGATGAAATCCTAATGTAGTTTTGATTTGCATTTCCCTGATAGCTAAATATGTTGAATATTTTTTCATATAATTATCAACCATTTGCACTTCTTCTTTTGAGAAATGTCTATTCCATTTATCTGTCTATTCAAATGAGTGTTTGTTAGTTTTTTTTGTATTTTGAGTTCCTTAGATATTTTGTACATTAATTTTCTGTTGGAAATAAATCTCGAAAAGATTCTCTTCCATTCTATAGGCTGTTTCCTCCCTAGATCAATTTTTTCCTATGCTGGACAGAAGCTTTGCTATTCTATGCCATCTTATTTATCAGTTCTTTCTATTATTTCCTGAACTATAGATCACAGTTTTTATTCTTATTTGAAAGGGAACTAAGTGAAGTGATTAAAGCTATGCATATCATTACTGCAGAAAGTCCAACATATATCTGAAAATGAAACTATTTAAAGCAGAATTCGTATTTTCAAAGTTAAGGAAAGGACTTAGCAATCTGGGACTCCTTTGTATTTCACATTTTGGGCATATTTACTGTGAACTTAACCCCTACTCTCTCTCTCTCTCTCTCTCTCTCTCTCTCTCTCTCACACACACACACACACACACACACACACACACCTCCCTTTCTCTATATGCACATTTATCTCTCTGAGATAGCAATGAGAGTTAATGTAAGCATAATGAGGAAAAATAAATGAGAAAGTTGTTTGCAAACAATACATGGCACTATAGAAAAGCTTGGAAATAATTGAGAACAATTAACTGTTTCACAATAAAACCACATGCCTATAGGTTGGTAATTGCATTTTTAAAAAGTCTTATCTAAATCCAATTAGGTGAATTTTCCAGCAGTTGCCATTGCAATTTTTGTATCTATGGTAACCTGTGAGAAGAAGAAGAAAAAATGACAGCTTTGTGTTTTTCTGTCCTCTTATTTAAGAAATTTTTGGAATGCATCTATTTTTAGTTGTGAGAACTGCAGTAAGTCAGGGAGTGCTTTTCCGTAGCAGTGAACTGTGTCCTTAAGGGATGAGGGGTTATGGTAAAGGCAAGTGCTACTGGAATTATTGGTACCAAGAAGAGAGTTAACACAATCTATCTTGTCCTTGAATATGGCCAGTTGCAGCTATGGAGATGTCATGATACCCTGCTTTCTGACCTAAGAGTAACCAAGGCAAAGAGAAAGATGGTGAGATAAAAATCTCTTTCCACATTCTCACTGAACTTTGTTCTATGTGGCGTGAACATTCATTATTCTACACTGTTTGGCTGAATGTTGATTTGTCTTCTCAACGATGATAGGAGAGGCTTGCCCATATGCAGCCATGCCTTTCCAGTGTTCAGAATAAAACATCACATGTTATCCCACTAATACAAGTAATTCTTATGTACAGGTTAAAATGAATTCAGTAAAAACCAATAGTAAGAAAAACAAGAAAAAGGAATTTTTCTGATACACTATCTGTTCACTTGGATCACAATTTCTGTTTATACCATAGGAGCCAAGTCTGTCAAAGATATGAACAAGATGGGACTTTAGGGATCTGCTTAGGATTATAATTTATCATTGTGTGAAGGATGAATTGCAATGTCCAAGGAGTCAGCCTCAAAGAGGGAAAATGGCAATTTTAAGATTTACACAACTAATCGATGGAAAACCTCTTTATGGTTTTAATCATATTGTTACATCTCCAACATTCTTGCAATGAGACAAGATATAAATAAATATATGCTACAAAAGCTCTTATAGGATCAAAATAACATTCCTTGCATGTATTGGTTATTTTTCTCACAGTTGAGCATGAAAGGGCATTGATTCATAGTTGATTAGAATTTCTGGTTCAACTGCATTTTAATTCTCTAACAATTATTTGGAATTTAATTTTATCTTGAACTGCATCATTTAATTTTCCACCTGCAAATTACTTTGGGCTCCCTAGAGATAATGCTAACTAAGCAAAGGACATCATTAGTGCTCTTACTATTTGACAGCTATAGATACTGATGAACTGTAGACATGGAGCTACTTATTTTCTACATGATGTTTGATGTTGGCAGTTCTCCAATGGTCTAATGTCAGAAGTTCCACTCAGTGATATAAGAGAGAGGAGCATAGGTTCTTCTTTCCTATTAGACTGAAATATCCTTCAGAGAATGCACCATTCCTATGTATGTACAATTCTTCAATGCCTAGTATTAATAGCCAGCATTTGTTGAATCTCTGCTCTATGTTAGGGACTTTAAAAGATCACTAATCCCCATATCAATCCTACAAAGACGATATTATTAGTCATCTATCTCCACACTTTCTTTTTATTGCAGATAAGGATGCTAATGAACAAAGCAGTTAAGTAATTTATGCAAAGTCTCACAGGTAATACATAGTAGAACAGACTGAAACCTATGTCTTTGAGAATCTGTGTCACCCACCTTTACCATTACATCACACACACAAAATCTCATTCCATGTAATACATTTTTAATATTTTTTTGGTGTACAGTGTATTATATTAAAGTTAAGTCTTATGGGTGATGAAGGGATGCTAAAAGAAAATAGAAGGCATAGTCAATTCCATAAAGAATTTTGCAATAACAATTCAACATTCTCAAAAGTATTCTTTGAGTTCGTAATAATAATTTTATAGTAATTTCATTTTTTAGCTTTATGTTAACAAAGTTATTATCTATTTTACATAAAATAGTGCTGTGGCAGAAAAAAATGTCCAACCCATGACTTGGAGTCTCTAAAGATGACTTTAGGATATTAGGTACAAGTATATCAATTAATAACTAGTAATGGTGGGGAGCATTTGTTCATGCTGATGCTATCTTCACTGCTATGTTACCCATGATAAAAATTTTGTTATTATTTTTTTCATCTCAGTTCTGAGAGGTGATGATATAATGAGGTTAGAGCAGTTAAGCATCATACTTGAGATTCCTAATGAGCTAGAGGCTAAGTGTGAAGAGTTTCCCCAGACTATTGTATTGAAGCCTCCTAATGTTTAACTCTCCATTATGTCATTTTAAGAATGCTTAGTTATCAGCCAAGATGTGAACTTCCTTCATTCCATTGAACTTTTTCCCAGACCTAACCTTGTGGTTTAGAATGTGAACACAACTAGAAAGACAACAACAAAGACTGTAATATCAGTGTGGATTCCTATAGCCTTTGGGCCTCTGGGAAGACTTTCTCCTATGGCTATTTGGGCCATAGAATGATCTAGAAAACACACTTTCAACCACTCTAACCAAAGACAATGTGTTTATGGAAGCAGAGTGATTTTCTACCTTCTCCATCATTGACAATGATGGAAATATCCCTTGTGTAATACACAGCAGATAAGTCATGCTTCCTTACAGACCTATATCCCAGATTAATATCAATGAACTTAACTGGAAAACATGATCTGAAACATGACATTTCCCTGCTTCAAACCCTTCTGTGTGTTTCCATTACAACAGAATCTGATCTCCTTTCCCTATGTGGATATCTACTATACAGTTTCTGTGAATTTTTCTCCTTTCCTTGATGGGAATATACCCCTTCCTTCATTGTAGCCCATGCTATGGGGTGGTGCTGACTTTATCCCCAGCACCTTTGGGTCATGCATCATCAGATCATGCCAGCTTCATGGCCAAAAGAAGTGTTTTGTCAACGTACTTGAGAACAAAGTGGAAATAGTGAACATCTTCATGAAAAATGAAAACAGGAATCCATTTCTCCTTTGAGAATGCAAAGAGGATTTAAGATGAGAGTTGCTGATAGACCAGTGATCGTTTTACCTCCTCATGTCAAATTTTATTTCAATTGTATCATAATCAGTGTCACTAGTATTTGCATTAAGACTAACATAAATTTAGATATCATGTAAGGATTTTAGCTGATGAGGTACTTACTGAAAACCATCTACACTAATTAAAGGGCCTCTATGGCATCTTAGTCCCCATTCTTCCACTGCAAATTCGTCTGAATTAGCCTGAAAGCCTCAGTTATCTTCTCTGCTCATCCACAGTTGAAATGAACTAACTCCCATCTCACTTTCTTCACTTTTAACACCTTCCTGCCCCTTCTCTCTGACTAACCAAATCCTATACAGGACTGAGGAACCACAGTTCACTTGCCAGTGGAGGCCCTCAATGGTTTGTTTCTCAGAGCTGGCTCACATGAGTGTTGTTATGAATCAAAAAGTTGGCCTTGCTTTTAATTTTTTCCCAGTTAACAGGATCACCTCAAAGGAGGGGATGAGTTTTTATTCTGTGATTGCTTCCAAAATATTGAGCATAAAAACCCTTAACAACTATTTTTTTTTAATATTTACATTTTAGTTTTTTTTGGTGGACACAACATCTTTGTTGGTATGTGGTGCTGAGGATCGAACCCGGGCCGCAAGCATGCCAGGCGAGCGCGCTACCGCTTGAGCCACATCCCCAGCCCCTTAACAACTATTTTTGTTGGTGTTGTTTTTCATGGATTGATGTCTTGGCCTCTCAATACACCTAGTCCTCAAAACCAAGTTTAAGGAGTTTATAGTGAAATCCAGGGATAATCTGAAAACGCATGTTAGAGTTTTCTGCCTTAACCTTCAATAGAAATATTGATAAACACAATCATCTCATCAATTAAATTTCACCTTTCCTGTGATTACATGATCAAAGACTAAAGAAGTAGACACAATCCTTCTCTAGAGAGTTAAAACCCCTTATGGAGGCCAGGGAAGGAGTTTGTACATAAAGCTCTTGGCAACTGTGATGTTCCCAGTGCTGGAGTTTATATTATGCACCACCACCATGTTTAGTGGACTGTCTTCTGAGATCAGAGATAATTTCCAGTGTCTAAGGACAAAGACCAAACAACACATCAAAACAAAACCCACATGATTGGAGATTAAGAGGAGCTGTCCGCAGCCGCAATATTAAAATAATCATCCTTCAATCAGTACGAATGGTTTTACTCAGAGGATCTATTATTCAATAGTGACTGCTTGGAATAAAAGTTTTATTGGGGCAGAAGAAAAAAAATTAAGCAATAAATAGACTGTCAGGAACACTGGCGTCTATCTGATTAGTGCTGCATTATGAGAAAGTCATGATATAGACAAGGAAATAATCTTCAGGATATTTCCACCCAAGGCTCATAAAAACAATTGCTTCTGATTGAGTTCTTTTATTTTTATAGACACAATATTGGAGGATGAATTATTTATTGAATATATGAGGCAAAAATTCTGCCAAAGACTTTCTAGGTGCTATTATTAAAAGGCAAACAAAGCCCACCAAAACATTCGTGCTTCAAAAGGGAATTTAATCCTTCTTGGGAAAGAAATGTTGATAGACTCCAGTGCAAATTCACTATTTTGCACATTAATCCAGTTATACATAACAAAAGAAAGGACCTTTATCATTTCAATTTTTTCCATAGGATCTAGTTCGATCTGTGACTCCAATGGTCAGAATAAGTGACTTATTGAATAAAGAAAAGTATGTCCCAAAGTAGGTCTACTTGGATTGAACTCACAATGACAATTTAAGTCACATTTGTTACAATTTTATTACATAAACTTATTCTGCTCGAATGTCCACTGAAGTAAAATTATCTCTATTTTCCCTGGTAAAGTATGCCTGTCCCTCCCTGCTATCCTCAATGTCCTCGCCATCTTGTTCTGAGCTGTTTTAATACTTTATAATTAATATAAAACATATTTTCCACTTAAAGGAATCCTTGCTACCATTGCTATTTTTTTGTGTGTGAATTTGTAGAACAATAGAATTGAATATTTGAAAAATAAACTTTCTGTCTATGGTGAACCAACATGACTTTATTACCTCTACTTAGGAATAAAATTGGGGAAGACAAAGTAGTAAAATATATTTAATGGAAATCAGACTCTGAAACAGGCTTTGAAGATTGATGTAAGGGTTTGCAAATATCCCAAAGAAATATTTTACTAAAGGAGGAAGAAGATATCTCTGAGAATTAAGAAAGAAAGTTTGGGTACAAATACTTGGTGAGAGAGTTCTAAACCAAGTTTTTCATATACATTATCAATTCACAACATGTTTAAGTGGTAGATGTTATGTATTCTTATTTGAAGATGAGAAAGCTGTGGTTCTCAGAGACTAAATGACTCTTCAAAAAAATCACGTAGTTTCTAATCAGGGCTCCATTCTGGATTCAAGCCCCATCTAACCCACTTCAGACATCATTTCATGGCCTCAACCCACCAATTCTCTGTTAAATCTCATTGGTAATTGCTAGGACCCCAGATTACCTTTGCTAGTAATCATGCATTCTGTTACATAAAAGGCATAGTTAAGATATCCGATCTCTTTAGGACTGATTTTTAACTACATGCTTGTGTGTTGATAATATCTTTAAGCTTTGCAAGATGGTGGAAAATGATAAAAGTTGCATCATTTTTTGCAGGGAAGCAATCAGAACATATTTATTACTGCCTGTTCTTCCTATTCAGTGCATGTGCTTCTCACACATGGAAACCTGACTGTCTGTGCAAGTGCTTTGCCTTTTTCAGCACTACTTCTGCTATAGTACTCCAAATATGGAAGTAAGGGACTGGGACAGAGTATGGAGTGGAATCATCTGTGCTGGTATAGTACAACTGCCAGTCTAGACAATTTCAAATGATTTCTCAAAAAGAAAACCCTTTCCCCTGTGTGTTTCCTCTACCAGATGAAGGTTTCCTGGGAGAGTTCAGAGGCTGAGCAACAGCATGGCATCGATGAAGAGATACTTGTATGAAGTGGAAACCAGGCTTCTTAAATAGTTATGCATCTTGCAAACTATCTAAACTTGCTGAGCACCAGGATGTCTGTAGGTGAAAACACTTATTTGATGTATATCAGATTTGATGTATTTGGACTCATGTGAATAGTAATAAATAGTGCTTCTCTCGTTCACCCCTATAGTCAATTTCTGCTTATCGTCCATCTGCCAGTCTTGCTCTGAAGGAGCATCCCATGTATGTCCACAGTTTTTCTCTCCTTTTTTCTCTTCACCCTCTATTTATCTTTTGCCTATGAAGGTATGAAGAAATGGTAATCACTGGTGCCTGTTATTACAGGTGTGCACTTCCATGAAAATGGTGCTTATCAGTCTTGCTCTTTGAGGTCAAAATAAATCTTTTCCCACAGAGAGAAGTGTGCTAAGTTCACTGAATGTTTTTATGTGAGAACATCTGTGGGAACATGGTAAAATGAGTTGAATCTCAATCCTCCTATTTACAATCTATTTTTGAAAACAGCACTTGTGGAATAATTCGAAAATAAGATAATTGCAGAATAACATGAGATTTATGGAAGTGACTATTTAAAGACAAATCCTTGATGAATGTAAGTTAGGGCCTGGCTTCTGAGTGGATTTGAACATGGTAATCCACAGAGTCAAGGAATAACAAAAAGAAATGAAAAATATAGACTGTGACTATGGATAGAGAGGAGCAAATAGTTGGATACTGAATAAAAACTTGGTTTACTTTACAATTTGACCTAGAGCAGCCCCAGAAAATTGAAAGTTCTTCGTGGACAGAAAATTGAAGTTGAAGGAATTTGAAAGATTAATGCAGTATGAATAATGTATGAAGATTCAAGGTGATGAGAGAGAAATACCTATATATGTATGTGTTATGTGACATTAAAACCTCCGAGACCTCTTACTCAGAAAAGGGTCAATTTGGAATGAGACAACAGGCTGAGGAAAAGCAAGAGAATATGTGGGCCAAAGGGAGGAGAAAGGAGAAAATGTTTGAAAAATGTGAGCAACAATAAAAAGTTACTGGGGTAAAAATGTACTCTGAATAATTACGAATATTCAAATGACCACAAAGAAAGCAAGTCTTTTTAGAAGAAAATGCACCTGCATTTGTGTTGAGAGCAAATGGTCGTAAAATGGAATGCTGAATTATTGCTGAACTATTGCACATCATGTGCTTCTAAGGGGGAAAATAAGGAAGTTGTGAAAGAAATGGTTATAAAAAAATCAACTATTTCCCAAATAAGCTGAAGACATCTCAGTGAAACCTAATTTATAAAAGGTGTTGTAGGGAAGTCTCTGAGAGACAGTAGTATGTAAAAACAAAAGAAAAATTCTGACAGATTTGTGAAGTAGGCAACCTTCCACATAGTTAAAAAATATTAGTACATATCACAGTTTCTGGGACCTCGTTCCTGTGTTTATAAATGGCTTAAGGACATCTTGATATGATACTATGCCAATAAGGATAATATTGTGGTGGAAAGGATAATTAAGGTAATATAAATGAACCACTGAAGATTTTATAAATTACTTTAAATGTAAATATTATTATTATGACATACATAAATGAGATTTAAAAACAGGAGCCAATTACTATACAAAGCCAAGGTATTCATATAAAAAAATAGCAGTTTACTAAGGAAAATGGTGGAGAGAGGTATTTATGGCAAGAGAAAACCCAGCTCTGTTTTATCCAGGTCACTTAGTCTTTGATCATGTGGGACATACATATCCTGCTTCCTTGCTTTTGAGACTGGATGCAATAACTCATTCCAACCAATGAATCATGGCTGGATGAAATGTAGGTCACTTCCCTTCTCTTGAGTGCCTCCTTCTTCCCAGAGTCTCTGAAAGAGTCATCTGGAGTCCTTGAAAAACCATAGGGAAGAGTGTCCTGCAGAACCTGTCATCCCTGTCACTTGGTGATGACTAAAGCTTTGTTAAGTTGGGCCAGGAGTTGGAGTTTATTTGCTATCACTACATAGCTTATTAGACATACATTCTCTAAGAATATTTTGGAATTGTCTTTTATTTCAGAATACAAAATGTGTTTGAATACCTCACCCAACAAAAAAGGCAATTCTATTTGTGACACAGTCTGAAGTTTTAACTCAGTGGCTCTAGTTTTATAATTTATCTCTTTTTTTTTCTTTCTTTTATGACATGAGCCACTTGGCATAATTATGTGAAAATACAGAAACAAGCTCAAAGTGATAAACTTCCCCTCTGATTTCACTAGCACAGATTGTATTTTAACTATTATCTCCTTAAATATTGAACCAACATCTTCGATTAATGAAATCTAAAAATCAATTTGACATTTTTTAGCTCTTGCTGTTACGTTTCTGTTTGACTCATGTTAGTTTTGTATTAAAGTCTGAGGATGTGCTCATTATCATTTGTACTATGTGCGTAAAACAGATTTTACATAGTAGTCTCAGGATATTTTTATTTATTTATTTTGAAGAATTAGAACAGTTTTTTTTTAAACAGACTTTGTTTTTTTTTGGAATATTTTCAGACTTACAACAAAGGTGAACAGGAAATATAGAAAACTCCCTTATAAAGTCCCCCACCCACACATCCTCCCTCTCCACCAACATTGCACACCAGAGAGCTACATTTGTTATGTGCTCTGAATGTGTGTCAATGTATCATCAGCATTGCTCAAAGCCACAGTTTACAATAGAATTCATTCCATGGATTTTGACAAATGTATGTATCCACCATTATACTATCATTCAGAATAGTTTCCCTACGCTAAAACCTCTTTGTATTTCACCTCCTCATCTCCCTCTCCTGAACCCTTGACAGCCACTGATCTTTTTTATTGTCTCCATAGCTTTACTTTTTCCAGAATTTCATACAGTTGGAATCACATAGAAGGCAACCTTCTCAACTAGCTTTCTTTTACTCTGTAACATATGTTGAAGATCCCCATGTGTCTTTTTATATGCTAGATAGGTCGTTTATTTTAAGAATTCAATAATATTCCATTATACATGTGTTCCAAAATTCATTTATTCACCAACTGAGGGACATGTTGTTGTTTGGCAATTATGAATAAAGCTGCTGTAAACATTTGGGTGTAAGTTTTTATGTGAACATATATATATTTTTTAATTTATTTAGGTAAATCACATTCTTTGATAAAGAATGGGTCAGCTGGAGTCTTGGAAACACCACAGGGAAAAAAATGTGTGGTAATAAAGTGGTCCACATTTTTATAAAGAATGTGATTTCTGTATTATTATTATTATTATTCAGGGATTAAACCTAGAAGCACTTAACCACAGAGCCATATCCTCAGACTTTAAAAAAAAATTTTTTTTGAGACAGAGTCTCCTTAAGTTGCAATCAATGAACAAGAGATACAAATTGTTGAGTTTAAATTGTATTTTGTGTGTTTGACAGTGTTTTTCAAGTAACAGAATTTTTTTTTTTATTTTCAGCAAAGTCCAGCTTATCTCTTTGATGGATCATGCTGTTGGCATTGTTTCTGTAAAGGACATAACCAAACCCAATGTAATCAACATGCTTGCCTATTCTCTGCTAAAAGTTGTATAGTTTTGTGTTTTACATTCAGATTGATGATTCACTTTAATTTCATATTCATGTAGAGTGTGAGATCTGTGTCTGGGTTATTTTATCTTGTTTTATGTTTGCATGTAGATATCCAGTTGTTCTAGCACCACTGGTTGAAAATAATATCTTGTCTCTATTAAATTCCCTTTGTTGCTTTGTCAAAGAACACTGGACTCTATCTGTGTGACTCTATTTATGGGCTTCCTACTCTGCTTTCTATATTTGTCTATTCTTTTGCTTAGTCCAGGTTTGAACTGATTTCTAATTGTAGGGTGAATTGAATCCAAACATTTGCAAAAGGAGATAGGGCCTGATTTCCAGCTTTCCAAAGACAACATTTTAAAAAGTCTTACTGTTTTTCCACTGATAACTTTCATTCTAAAGGCACTTAAATATTAAATTCATATCTTACAAAGGACAGTGATCATGTTATATATATATATATATATATATATATATATATACTATGATTTCTTAAAAGTTAAACAGGAGACCCATTTGTTAATTTTCTTGAAAGACAGTTTGTTTACTTACTTATTTTTGGTACTGGGGATTTAACTCAAGGGTGCTTTACCACTGAGTTATATTCCCAATCACTTTTCTTTTCTTTTCTTTTTTTTATTTTGAGACACAGTCTTGCTAATTTATCAAGGCTGGCCTCAAACTACCTCACCTCCCAAGTCTCTGGGATTACAGGCAGATACCACCATATCATAAAAATATGATCAGAAATCATATTTTTAATTCTTGAAACTAAAACATTCTAATTTTTTTTCAAATTTATTTATTATTTAATGTTGAATGTAATTAGAAATTGCTAACACATTTCCTACATTTAACATCCTTT
This sequence comes from Urocitellus parryii, assembly GCF_045843805.1. Lineage (NCBI taxonomy): Eukaryota > Metazoa > Chordata > Mammalia > Rodentia > Sciuridae > Urocitellus > Urocitellus parryii. Next base: position 29,588,460 of record NC_135543.1, read on the forward strand.
AGGTAATTTGCAGTATTTAGTTATTATTAACACATAAAATTATTTACTTCAACATAGTGTACTGGAATAATTTTAAATATATTTAAAGTTGATTTTGTATTGAAATGCTTGCTGTTGAAGAAAGAATTTCACATGTTGTTAGCCTAGGGAAATAACAGCAACAACGGTGGTAAAGTCTTTCTACACAGTGTTTGTGACCTAGATGCTAATTTCCTTATATATAAATAATTTAGGTAAAGCTTTCTTTATTGAGAGCCTACTTCCAGGTATGAATCCAGGTGCAAAAATATCTCATGATTGTACTCCTGGGTAAAGCAGACTGAATTACTATGATTATGAGGACATTCTTCTTCTATTCCATTATAAGAGCACTTGAGTAACTGGGGAATTATCTTCTTCAACCTCTTAGATGTAATGTCTTCTGAATAATTACCTAAATACTGAATGGTGATATTACTAGCAGAAAATTTTATAAATTTTTAAAGTAACTTACTTTTCAATTCTTAGTTTTAGATAAGAACATTCTAGGAGTTGCAATGTGTTATTTTGGCTTATATTTTACATATATTCATTGTATACATTTGTGAATAGTTTATCATTTAAAAATATTTTTGATGCAAACCCATTAAGCCCTGGTAAACCCGGAAGACAAATGTTAGACATGCAAACAACTCAAACTATATGTTCTAGATTCATGGGATATTAGAATGGGAAAGAACTTAGAAATGAACCAATATCTAATCTTTGATTTTCTAGAGTGGAAATCCAGGACTATAGAAGGAAAGCCAAGGTCATAGAAAACAGAGTAGGAACAGAAATGCTGAGAGAAGGGAAATAGATAAGTCTTTACATCCTTCCAGCTCTATGCTAATTGACTGCAGCATAGTAAACTGGAATCCAAGTATAACAGCTGTCATGCTGGAATGAGGAGGCACAGAAAAGAATGAGGAAAAGCCGAAGCAGCTGGATATGCAGTGCAGCAGAAAGCGGGGGATCAAGCAAGGTACTCTCCAGAAAACTGGGTCTCATGTGAGTAATCAGCTGAGGGTAGAGCAACACAGGTGCAGAGCTGGACCACTTGAAGGTTGCCAAAGAATAGATTACAGTGTTGAAGGTTGCCAATGGAAAATACACCTAAATATAAAAGTGAAAATATAAAACTGCTGGAAAAATAGCATAAACAAACAAAGTTTTGTTAGAATTCATCAAAATAGGGGCTCGGGTTGTGGCTCAGTGGAGGAGCATTCGGCTAGCACACGTGAGGCACAGGGTTTGATCCTCAGCACCACATAATGAAAATAAAAGTATTGTGTCCACCTACAAATAAAAAAATTGTTTAAAAAAATTCATCAAAATGAAAATCTTCTTTCAAAACACACTATTGTAAATATAAAAGCAATTCATAGAGGAAAGGAAAATATTCTAATACATATCTGTTATAAGCTTTTAATTCAGAATATATGAAGCATTTTTAGATCTCGATAATAGAAAACAAGTAACTGATTTTTAAAATGGACCAAAATATTAGAGAGATACTTAACAAAAAATGTGTATGGATAATGTGTCAAGGAGAAAAATATCATTATTTGCCTAGGAATTTCAAACTAAAGTGTAGTGAGATGACTATACACCATAGGAGTAACTGATATTGAAAATAATTTAAAATAAAAAATTTCGGGGGCTGGGGTGGGAGCTCAGTGCTTAAGAATTCACCTAGAATGTGTGTGGCACTGGGTTTGATTCTCAGCACCACATACAAATAAATAAGAGTCCATTGACAATGTGAATATATATTTTTATATATGTATATATATTTTAAAAATGTTGGTGGGAATTTGGAAGAATTAATCATCATATACATTGTTGTGGTAAAATTATAAAATTAAACAACCAAAATGGAAAACCTGGCAGTTACTTTTAAGGTTCCACATATGTTTACCATATGAAAGAGTGATTTTTCTTCTGGATTTTTACCAACAAGGAAAAAATTTCCCTCTAGAAATATTTGTTTGTAAATTTTCATAGTAAATCTATCATAATGTCAAAATCTGGAAACAAATCACATGCCCAATTATAGGAAATGGAAATGCAAATGTTAATATACACATACCACATTATAGATAAATACATAGCAACATGGATGGAACTCACAAACATTAAAATGAATTAAAATAACTGAGTCACTAAGTCTTTAATGACTCTAAAAATATTCCATTCTATGGCAGGCTAAATTAATTGTCTGTGTTTGGCTAGACCACATGTGAGTTTGGGTGGGTGAGAGAATAAAGAATTAACTGAAAGTCATATGTGTACCATTTTTGTTTAAGATAAAGTATGGAAAGAGTGTGTATTTTGTATGGGAAATGGTTACAGGGAGGTGTACATTTGTCAAAACTCATTCAACTGTACCTTTCAAATGGGTGTCTTTAATTTATGCAAATTATATCTAAATAAAGTTGATTAAAAACAAACACTAAATTTGAATAAAGCAATCATATAAAGCAAGCAAGTGGTGGACTTTTCTTCACTACTCATTTCCTTTCGGAAGCTCTGAAAAGTGAAAATCTAAGCAATGAATAAAAATAAATGAAAAAGAAACATTATTCCCAGGAACTATAAGTTTGTGAATTTTAAATCAATGTCAAAAGGATAGAAGTTTGACTGAATGAAAGCTTGCATATGATAGGTAAGACATTCAAAATAACTTTTTAATCTCTATTTAGAGCAAGAGGAATAAGAAGAAAGATCATAAAATGTAGAAAAGATGGAGTGACATTAGCTTATGTAAGGCTCCACTACAAGATTACAGAAAGTTTTATCTGTTCACACTAAGATAGATGATGAAAGTGAATTTTAAAAAATCTATTAAAAATTACAGTGAGAAGAAGAGATAAGAAATAAGATTCAAGTTAATGAAAAGTTTTTAACAGTATGTACTATTACATAATATTCCCAGTATATTTGATTTAAATATTTTCATCTATGAAGATAATTATATTGGGAATATAAAATAATATTAGAACAAATAGTTATTTGTCACAGCAAGTTTATAAACATAAAATTATTTTTATTTAACCTACAAGTTAGTACAATGTCACTAAATGTAAACAAAATTTCTAAAATTCATAAAAGAAAATCTACATTTCATTATGTATAACATACATGTGAACATATCCAAACATTTTGAATAAGAATAATACCCTATCCTTGAAAACATACTCTGATGCCATAATATTTAACATGATCTTTGGAAGATAAATTGGTATCACCCACCAAAATTATCCTTTGACTAGAACTAATTCTAAAATTTCTCTGCCCCCACACATCAAGTGCTCCCTTCCTTTAAGACTTTTGGGAGAATTATAATTCTACACTCCTTGGTACTTAGGCAAACTCAGCAACTAGTTCTGGCTAGCAGATTGGGAGGAATGATCAAGTATATTTTCCATGCTGAGGTGTTTAGTTGCTTTTATGCTTGTGTTCCTCTTTACTGTAAGGATCATGGTGTGGACCTATGGCTACTGTAAAAGAACTAAAAGCTCATAGTAGCAGAGTCATTGTGCCACCACATGGAGGACGGACTGAGCAGAGTCCTAGGAACTTCAGTCATTTTTTTTTTTTTTTTGATACCAGGCATTGAACCCAGGGGCACTTACATAATCACTGAGCCACAACCCCAACACTTCAAATATTTCATTAAGATACAGCATCTCCTAAGTTGCACAGGGCCTCCTTAATTTGCTGAGGGTGGCTTTGAATTCATGATCCTTCTGTCTCAGCCTCCCAAGCTGCTGGGATTACAGGTATGCACCAGTTTCCCAGACACTGAACTTGTAGAGTTGTGTGTAACCATAGCACAACACCCCCAACAAAACGCTCCCTCTTTTTATAATTAGTTTTATCATAAATAGTAACTGAAACTTATAAAATACATTCATGCTTATCAAATACCTATGTTCTTATGCATCATGCCCCCACATAGTGTTTTGTTTGCCTAATTTTTTTTCCCTAATGAAAATGATCACGATGGATCATTTCTAACATGAAGATTCGATGATTCTATGATCATTTTCTAATAATTATAAGCTAGAGTTGGTAATGTTCATCAATCTATTTAACACCTGACACATTAAGTATACCTCTTCAACAGAGATGAAATCAGAAAATTATTACCTTTTTTGATCCTAGAAGATGAGATACTTGATGCACAAATTGCTCAGTGCTGAAATAAATCACTCAGTGAAGAGAATGGGAAAAAAGAACATTTGACAGGTTTTTAAAAAGCAGTCTTCAGGGGCAATACCTTGTTTATATTCGTTTGTGAAGTTCCTAGTGATAATAGCTTCTCTTAAAATACTACCAATTGTTTAACAAGGGAATCATCACTAATCTGCAGACAGCTTAAAGTTAAAATAACTCCTTGCAACTATTCTTGAAGTGTTATGTTCATTTTACACAGTTTTTATTGGTGTCTAATTTCAAAGAAACTTAAACATCATATAAAAGTCTCAATTTACAGACTCAAAGCATTCACTGCTTGGCTTATAAAGTGCATTTTATTGGACAACAAAAGCACACTATTTTAAGATGTGATTTTCTTGGTAAATTACTGACCCAATAATGTTTCTGTTCTCCCATAAATTATATTATACACTATCATTGCAACCATATTTTATTTCAGAGATCTCCTATGTGCCAACATAGTACTTGCCGTTAAAAATGATTGGATCAGCTTTCTCTCATTTTAAAACTCACTGTTTAGTCTGTTATTCTGTTCTTTCTCCTTCTGTTGCTTTTACTCTTTTTTATAGACATACACAAATATTTACAAATGTACACCCAAGCATACACACACCCACATACTCACACTCCTGCATATAAGACTGTATCCTTATGGAAATTTATTATTAGTATTTGCTGAGGTTCATTCTCCCATCATTCATTTTATTTTTTATTATTTTTAACTTTAATTTTAATTTTTCATTTTCAACATTATAACCTTATTTCAACATTATTTCAAGTAGAGAGACTTGTTGAATACTGCTTAAGAAAAATATGGCTTCCTCTCACAGAGCACATTAGTTTATCATTCTGTTCCTTAATCCAGTGATGGGAAGTCTATAGGAGGATAAATGGCTCAGATTATTCTCAATGGCACCAATGAGTTATTTGGGAGCCTTCAACTTATTTGGTCTGTGAAATCAGCCAGAGGCCTCTGAAATGAGTCCAAATTATTATGATTATTATGATGGATTTTTAGGAAATGCTTATAGTCTATCTCTTTCTCTCTTTTATAAGCTGCTATGCATGCATGTACATATATAGATCATATTTACTTTATCAACCTCCTCTTCATATTTATGTTGATTATCTCAAATATCAAAACTAATAAATGTCAGAAATTTGTTGAATACTATTATCTGGTATAATGAATTACAATGTCTTAGTTAATGAATTACAATGTCTTAGTTCTCGCTCAAATGCTCATGTTTACTTCATTCCTTCCTTTTATGTTTTATTGTTAGTAGTGCTTTCAAAGCAGAGATATAAAACTAACAAGTTTAAGAGTATGCAGAAACATTTGGAAATTATGCAAATAATGCCATCCAAAAGTTTTACCAAGCATTTGAGTTAAACCAGGGTGAAATTCTAGCCTGAGATGCTAACTGAAGTCTAATAATATCATTTGGTTCTTAACTTATATCTCAGGAAGAGAAGTCTAGAAAAATGCAAAATAGTGGGGATCTGAAGATGACAGAGCTTCACTACACCTGTCTTCTCACGTAGATCTGAAGCATTTGTCAGTTTTACCTGCATGTGGCATCTCTTTTAATTATCACCTCATAGTAGTTAAGATTTTAGTTCCATTCCGTCTTCTTGCTCAAATTAATTATTTTCTTTTGGAGAACATCATCAGTGAGTTAGAATACTGCAAAATGTATAAATAAGCTCTACTCAAGTTCAGGTCTCTAGTGTAATAAAAAATTAGAATACATGTAAAAACAAAATTGTCACTTTTTATATACTGTTACCAGAGGAAAACGATACTTTAAATAGGCATACCAAATTAAGCTAAAAATAAATGTAAGCCTTCAGAAAAGTTCCATTTAAGTTAAGTATAATTATATTTTTGGATTGCTTTCTCTAGACCCACTTTAGAGGAATCCTTGGAGAGTATGTTTAAAATAAGACTGGAAAGTGTATAAGAAAGATTAATCTAATTTATTTAGATTACTATTTTTTTTTTCTTAGGCACATTTGAAATGTATCCCAGCTTGATTGGCCACTAATTAAGTAACAAAAATTATTTTGAATGTGCCACACACCAGTCTCACCTGTAGAGGATATAAAAATAAATAAATAAATAAAAAACACTTCATATTCAGTCTATTGATGAACATTCTGGATGCTTTGTTCCCATAAGAAATAAAGTTACAATAAATCGTACACAGCATTGGCAGACAAGTATGTTAATTAATCAGAAAAATAAGCCCTATACTTCTTTTGAGACAAATCCTATAAAGCATAGTACATGATGTTATGGAAGCAAATAGGTAGAACTAATTTAGAATGAAGGAAAGTGATATTTTATTTGTGATGCTGACAATAATATTGTAGTGGGGGAACAAACACGGGATTAAAAAATAATCTACCAGGTGGTAAATCAAATAAAAGGTGTTGTATGTTATAGTTTGGGTGTGTAATATCCCCCAAAGGCTCATGTATGTATTGGAGCCTTGTTCCCCAATACAGCAATGTTACTGGGTGGAGCTCTTGAGAAGTTATTGAATCATAAAGTCTCTCACTTCATCAATGGGTTAATCCATGAATGGGTTAATAAGTTGATGACGTTATTAGGATCTGGTGGAAATTGTATGAAGTAAGGCCTCATTGGAGAAAGTAGATCAGGGGAACATGCCCTAGGAGGCTGTGTTCTTGTTCCAGGCTCCTTTCTGCTTCCTGGCTGCCTTGAGGGAAGCATCTTCCCTCCACCACATTCTGCCATGATGTTCTCTGCTTCAGGCCCAAAGCAAGGAAGCCATTTGACCAAGGCCTGAGACCTCTGACCCCAAATAAATCTTTCCTCCTTCAAGTTGTTCACTTAGATATTGTGTCACCATGATGAAACCCTGACTAACGCAAATGTCCATTTTGAAAAGTATTGCATAATCAAGGAGCTAAAGTATGTCATGGGGCTACCTGGTAAGCTACATTAAGAATAATGATTTTTCTCCTGTTATGTTTCCCTGAAGTATTTTAGGATGAGAATCACATATCGAGGATCAGAGGAAAAAAGCAGTTTCGATGAGCTCACAGGTTTGAGGTCCACCCGACAGTGGTTTTCATTCCACACTTCATATTCCTTCATCTGCTTAAGGGTAATATTCGTTTTATTATATCTGCTTCTGCAAATATTTGTCCCCCCAAATGGGTAGGCTGCATCTAGGGAGGAAGCTTTTATTTCAAAACTGGGGTGAGGCTGAGGTAATGTAGGTTTGAAAAGAAAAGATGAATCAAATGTATGTTCTGTTCCTACATTAATTATGGTTTGGGATAAAAATGACATACATTTATGTAATAATATTCGGTAAAACTTGACTCACTGTATGCTTGCTGTATTATTTGCAAGTATTTTGCTCGGAAGAAACAATAAAGTGGATGAAACTCATGAAAACTGATAACAATAGACGGTAAGTAGGATAACAACTTGTAAGACATATCAGCATAGATAGAAGAATTAGAGTTTGTGTAATTTGAATATAGATAAAAGGGATGGAATAATCAGCAATGTCCTATAAATAGATAGGGATAGAAACACCAATCTTAAATATAGGAAACATAACAGCTCCAGATTGACAACTTTTCTAAGCCCAATTGACACCCACTGATGTAAGGTGCCAAATTTAGCAAATGAGAAAAGAGGGCATCCAATTAAAATTGAACTTCAGGAAAAAAAACATATTTTTAAACATAAATAGTATAAACCATGTGATATTTGGGACACACTTAACATTTTATGTGTATGTAAGTTTTTAGTGCTTTTATTTTATTTGGAAAAGACACACTTGTGAACTATATTGGTCTTATTCTGGCTCCATGCAGACAAATTCTAGAACTCATAAGCACACTACTACAAAGGTAGCAAGTATAGCAAGTGTCGTTGACAGCTTATTTCTGCAAGAGGGCAAGGTGAGTCCTGTGGCTCTGGGTACCTTCCATCTGCTGAGAGCCCTGTCTCAAACTTCAACTCTGGTCTTCAACACCCTCTGCAGGGAAGGCTGATATGCTGTTAATGATAGGACATATGACCATTTTGTGACAGAGGATTCAAGTAGTGCCTTAGTCTCCTTGAGCCACTATAAGAAAATGCCACAAATTGGATTGTTTACATAGCAAATATATTTTTCTCCTAGTTTTCAGACAGAGGAGTCCAATGTCAAGTTGTCAGATTATGAGATTTCTGGTGTGGACTTTTCTGGGCCTGAGATGTCTGTCTTCACATTATGTCCTACAGTGACTTTTCTTTGGTAGTAAGTTATGGAAAGAGAATGCTAATATTCTTTTTTAAGGACACTTATCCTATTGAATTCAGGTCTCACCTATCCTTATGGCTTCCTTTAATATTTGCTACTTCCTTGGATTTCTCAAATTCAAATGCAGCTATCATAGAGGTTAGAGGTTTGATATAAGAATTTTAGATGGACAAAAGCAGTCCAAAACAGAGAGTACTGTTTCAAAAAAGCATATACATGAAGCCAAGATTATTTACCTGACATTACTTCTTGTAGTATGTTCTAAATACATTTAATAAACCGGTATGATTTGAGCATCTTATTTTGATACTCAGATGGACAGCAATACATCAATACAACTTTCTCCATAGAAATGATGTAAAATTTAGAAGGTTCTTTCATCAGGGAATTTTGAAATTCTGGCCTTGGAAATACATCCAAAGAAAATAATAATAAATATGCAAAAGGAAATATCTTCACTGCATTATGTTTAAATAATCAAAGTGAAACCATTCTAAATGTACACTAACATATTTACTAAATGAATTATGAAATATCCAAAAAGTGAGATATCATGAAGTCATTATATTTGATGTAGAGGAATATGAATAAAAGGAAAACGACACAATTTCAAGGAAAAAAAAACAAATTGAAATGTGAATGAACTAAATTGCCACAGCCTTGTGAAAAAGAATCTTCTATAAATTCAGTTTATATATTCATATCCAATAATCTATCTTTTAGATTTCACAGAATGAAATGAGCCAATATGCAAGGACATATGTGTTCAGAAAATCTTCCATTTCATCCCTTAGAGTCACACTGTCCCTTCTCCACCATACTCTTGACCCCACAAAGCTGACCTGTAGAGAACATTTTAGTGCTCCTCTGTCCCACCTGACTTTGAGAAAATGCAGTAAAAGAATGTTTACTTCCTTGACTCCATGGGAAAGGAACCTGGAACTGGCCATATTTTCCTAGGAGGGGTCATTTGTCATCTTAAAGCAGACTTCTTTATGAGAGTCTCCTTTTCTCTCTCTAGGAACTTCTTTCTATTTTGTGTCTATTCTGAGGATGGGAAAAGCTGCATAATACTGGTTATTTGTATATCCCTTTTGACTTCCCTATAACTTACTTTTGAAATTGTTTTTGAGACCTGATTGATTCAATGTATAAGGATATTTATTTGTAGAATTTGCAAACAATTTGAAACCAGGAGGAACTGGGATTACATAAATGTCTTATAATGTAATACAACCATTATGTAGGATGAATTGGAACCATTTAGTTAAGGCCAGTAGATATCCATATCACGATGTTAAGTTAGAAAAGCAAGTTTTAAAATACAATTCCATCCTTCTCTAAATAACAAACAACAGGCCCCAAATTTATTTGTATATTTCTGTGTATATTTAATTCCGCTTATCTTCATATACATATTTTATATGAGAGGCATTGTTTTATAGCTTGTAGTGTAGGACATGTCATTATTTTTAATTTGTAAAGAGTAATATAATATAAAAATATAAAAAATGCATGCATACTATGTTACCATTTATGTATACTTTAAAAATACTGAAGAGATAAGTCAAAGTCTTACAGTATTTCTGTGTGCTGGTATTGCAGGTTCTTATTCTCTTAGTTGAGTTGCTTCTGATTCTTCTTGTTCCTCCTTCACCTCTACTAAACATTTAACTATATGTTTGATTAATATATATTTTATTTTAAAACACATATTAGACAAATACAGACTAAGTTACACCTTTAATCACATCTTTAACTTAAAGTATGTGTGACTCACCCAGTAAAAAAAATATGTGATTTGAATAAATTCTAAAACATAGCTGTGAAAAATTAAGACATGGATCATGGGAACACATAGCAGGTAGAAGGAACGGTTTGGGTGAAATGTTGTATTTATAAAAGAGGATTTGTATCTCTTTGGTAAGTCATTTTTTTTAAGTGGAATACAAAGTATAAGCAATGGGAACTGAAGTTTAAAAATCAGGTAGTAATGAATTCATTTGAGGCCATGTCAAGGAAAGATTTACAGAATAAATGAAATGTAATGAAGGCCCATCTGGAGCACTTTTATTAAGGTAGTAGAATATCAGGAGTGGCATTTTGGAAGACAACTCTGACACCATTGTACTGAACGGATTAAGACATTTGGCTAAATTGTAGAAAACAAAGGACGAGAGGAGGCTACTTAAATGATCCGGGAAGAAGAGGAGAGGTCTGTACAAGGTGGATGGCATCAGGAAAGAAAATGAAGGGTAGACATAAGGAGTAGTGAAATTAGCAATGTATTTCCAAATGATTGCTGATTTGTCTCCCCAAAATCTATTTTTTGAAAGAACTATGAAAAGTGTGAGGGAAGAGTTAAGGACAGCCAAAGATTTGAATGTGGGTACCTAAAAGCACCTGATATTAAAACAGAGAACTATAGGCCAGGAACAGATATCACTGGTTTTAGGATCATAATTTTGAGGATTAAAGGGGCTTCCTTCAGTAGCATTTCTCCTTTAAATTGATCGTTTCTGACGTTCAAAATCAGGGACCCTGATTAAACTTCTCTATTGTAGCTATTGTTGAACATATGAACTGTAATGGAAGCGAGTAGAATGTCAGAAAGGGACCCAAAAGTGATCAAAACTATTGAAATAGACATAAGATTTCCCACACAAAGGGCATATCTGACCCAGGAGAATTGGCGGAGATTGTCATTAGAACAAACACAGTGAGAAGATTAAAACAGTAGCAGTGAGTATTCAAAGTCAGAGTGAGAAGGGGAGCTGATTCTCATGTCTGAGACATTACAGACTATTCAAAAGACGGGAACTTTTATAAGAGGAGGAAACTTTTCACATCAATCAAAATCTACTCAGGATAGCGCTTCTCACATAGCATCCTGCATTAGAAGTACCAACAGAGCTTCTTAAAATCTAGATTGTCAAGCTCCACCCCATATTTTCTGATTTAGCAGATGTTCAAAGGGACCCAGGGATTTGGATTTCTTCCAAGCTCCCAGGTGAGGCTGATGTTGCAGATCTGGGAACATACTTTGAGAGCTACCATGTTAAGAGATATTAAAACTGCTTTTAAACAACTGAGATTAATTATTTTGATTCTTTTTTTATTATTAGTTGTTCAAAACATTACAAAGCTCTTGACATATCATATTTCATACATTTGATTCAAGCAGATTATGAACTCCCATTTTTACCCCATATACATATTGCAGATTCACATTGGTTCCACATCCACTTTTTTACATACTGCCATACTAGTGTCTGTTGTATTCTGCTGCCCTTCCTATTCTCTACTATCCCCCCTTCCCTCCCCTCCCCTCTCCTCCCATCTTCTCTCTCTACCCCATCTACTGTAATTCATTTCTCTCTCTTGATTTTTCCCCCTTTCCCCTCACTTCCTCTTATATGTAATTTTGTATAACAATGAGGGTCTCCTTCCTTTACCATGCAATTTCCCTTCTCTCTCTCTTTCCCTCTCCCCTCTCGACCCTGTCTAATGGTGATCTTCTCATGCTCTTCTTCCCTATTCTGTTCTTAGTTGCTCTCCTTTTTAAAAAAAAAAAAAAAGATCAGTAAAAATCTGATATCTTAAAATCACTCAACATTCATGAATCTTTATTAATCTCAGTTGTTGTCAAGAGATTAATAAAGATTCATGAATGTTGAGTGATTTTAAGACATCAGATTTTTACTGATCTTTTTAAAAACAATTTGACATACATCTCTTTAAAATACCTTTGTTTATTTATTTATTTCTATGTGATGCTGAGGATCAAACCCAGTTCCTCAAACTTGCTAGACAATTGCCCTACCACTGAGCCACAACTCCAGCCCATTTTCACTTATCTTAATATTAACCAGCTATGTGCAAATATATGGATTTATTCTGACCTATCCAATGTGTAACTACTATGGATTATCAAATTTTAGCATTAAAAGGAATTCTTTTTTTTTTTTTTTTACCCTCAGAAACCCAGTCAGTAGAATATTTTTCTCATTGATGAACCTCTCCTTCCTCATCGGTCATCAAAATCAAAGGTGAAACGTTTCATCTCTAATTACTTTCATTGTGTTCTTGGATAAATCCATGATCCTTTTAGAAAAATGGTGATGCTGTAAGTTCTTCAGTGAAATCCACTGGGATGGTCATTACTAAGGGAAACCTTGTTTACATAGTGAATCATTTCTCCTGATCTGTTCTACAAGGCACAGTCACTAAAAAAATGTTATTATTTTCAGTGTAATTTTGTGCTTAAGATGTTTGCTCTTTATAATTAAACAAGGAAATATTGTTATCCGGTTTTGTTTGTTTAGTCATTAATATTCATGCATAATATCCTGTTTTCCCCCTTTAGAAAAGCAAAGTTCTTACCTACTGTAGAATCAATGAGCTCCCAGTAACTGGTGTTTAGAATATTCTATCACAGCATAAATGGATGAATGGAGGCTTATTCTGATTTTTTTTTCTCCATGAGAGGAAAATGATAAATGATAAACTTATACAATATGGTAATTTATCTACAGGTTTCCTCTGTCACTTCACTCTGTGAAAACCCTTCTCTGTTAGGTGTTTTCTTGAATTCTCTCATCTTAGGAAAATGAATTTCATAATATATCTAAGAATGAGCACTTATCATTTTAAGATTCCTTGCTAAGATTCTTACCTGTGTTAAAAATATAATACCACAGCTTTATGAGATAGGTCTTAGTATTATCTCTTTTCAGAGATGAGAAAACTAGAAGTTGAAAGATGAATTTGGCTAAGGTCACAGGAAAAGAAAAAAAAAGCAACCCAGGTATCTCAGAAAAGAAATAAACTCAGAAAGTGTGATTCTTGCCAGTCAGGAACAGAATTACTCTTCCTTTAAAAATTCATCATAGAAACAATAATTGATTTTTTATTTGCTGTTATTAAAGTTCATATAAACTTGACAGTCTGATGCATGAGTTAATATAAAATTAACTCATCATATTTCTTACCATTTATAAAAGTGATACTTGTGGATGGTATGCTTAGCCTATTCTGTGGTTTCATGTACCCCCTTAGTACTTTTATGTATGACCAATTATTTTTATTATAGCTGAAAAATGTGGCTGTACAGTACTTGAACAAAAAAAATCTCTACCAATGCTTATGTCATCATTATTGTTTTTAAGAAAAAAAAATTTGGAAGAGAAATCATCTATAAATTAACAAGCACCCAGTGATACAAAGTACAGTGGGTCAAAGGTGGGACTTTAGCAAAAATTTACTTATGTAGTTTCCTCTTACCTGAATCTGGTGGCACTGCCATCTGGTATGTGGCATCGGCCTTCTTAACCAGGATGTGGATGAGAATTACGTGTGCAAGCATACATTTTGAAGTTTTGTGCCTTTAGCTGAGGGTACAGTTCTTCCTGAATGTGAAAGCAGTGTCTGAAAATCAACAGCAGTAATGACAGTGGTGAAGAAGATGAGAACAATGGCGTTTTCCACGATGCCTGAATGCTCTCATAGGCACCTTCTCCTTTTGTGATCCTCTCTATTCATTATCAGTTGATTTTTTTTTTTCGTTCAACTCTAAAAGCTTTAGTTGTCTGATTCAAAAATTGACTTCACCACATGCTAGGAATAAGAAGTGGACATTTTAGAGAATTTCACACAATAAATCTTAATGGACAATTGTTTTGGAATTGTACTTGATTCCATTTATTTATGCAACATCTTGACTTTGTTGCTTATACATTAATGAGAGATCTAAGCTTATTTCTACAGGAGAAGATATAAATCCATAAACACATGTAATTCAAGCTGTATAATTAGCTAGATGTCTAGATGTTTGCTTTAATTCTTTGGGCACTAGAAAAAACTCAAGATATCCATTTCCAATGAAAACAGATGCTTTGAAGATGTCAGTTTCATGATTCTATGGTGAGGGATTGGTCATGATCTAAGTCTTAATTTTATTCCTTTACATTTATCATAACCCCATTCCTCTGTACAGCTGAATTGAAGAAAACAAACCATAATTTTTTTTTTAATTTGGGAGTATACAAAAGAAACTAATTTAAATGACTAAAAAGGGAAAACATAGCCTAAGTAGATTTAAAGTCCCTTAAAATACATAAGTTTAGCTACTTCAAGGGAAAAGGAAAATCCTCAAACTCTCTTAAGTTACTCCATGACCATTTAATTGTAATAATTCTCTTTTATGTATGCATGTGTCTCAGGGAGCATATGAAAATGTAGTTGCTTTTCAGCAAAATAGTTTTGAATTCAAATTGTCTTTAATTTAAATTGACCTTCTCTCTCCATGGTCTCAAATTGTTTGGATGTAACTTGAGTCCACACTGGCAGATGGCAGAGTTAGTTCAAGAGAGGAATGCCATTGTGAGTGGTTCCAGTTTCTAACTTGAAAATGAAATTCTCAGAACAGTAATATGTGCTAATATTTGGCCCACTGCAATATAATAATCCAATATGATTGTTTGAAAATAGAATGACTAGTGAGCTGAACAAATGATGAGAACCAGCTGTGGAAAGGTTCATATAAAAGATATTTTACAGCTTTGTGGGTAGGCTTGTCTTCGGGGCTCATCTCTGGCACACTAATGATCAAGTTTAAGGTGGCGAATTAACTTCAGAGCCCGAGTTTGGTGGAAATGGCACTGATACATTTCCACTGGACTTGGTTATTATTGGCTCTGAAAATAAATCCGTAGAAACTAAGTAAAATCTCTATAATATTTGTTATCATAAAAACATAGGAAGAGTTAAGTTCATTATCCCTACTACCTTATTACAGCAGAATAGGACATACTGGAATATCATTAGCCAAACTTTTCACTTCAATTAATTTTATTACAGATAATCTGAAAATGTTCCATACAAAGAATATAAAGAATTAAAATCTCAATTCAGATCAAAGAATCATTTTTTTGTCCCCTCAGAAAACACAGAGAATAAGGAGAAAGGTATTTGACCACAATGAACTCAACCTCAGTTCATAAAGAAACTGATATGGAAGATTTATTTCTTAAGCTTCTTGTTTATTCCACAAACTGGTACTGAATATCCATTGTATGTATGGCACTATTCTGGGTCTTGGGGAAGAATCTGAAAGTGTCATAGAGAATTTATGACACATGGGAAAGAAGGTATTTCTGAGGCCCAGTCCCCTGCCTATCATCCCTTTAGCCCTTTGACTTAATTCAAATGTTAATATCTCAGAAAATGGTAAGGACATTTATGTGAAAATATCTGTTAAATAATTAGCATAAAGCGTAACAAAGAATGGATGATGTTAATACTGGTTTATTTTCTTATTTTTATTTTTTTTGTGAAATTCAAGGATGAATTATAGATAGTCTTTATCCACAAAAAGCTAATCAACTAGGATATGATATGAACATAGAAACATATAGGGGAATCTTATAAATAATCCAAGTTGTTGAGATGATTCTTAAGGTAAGACACAGTAGAGTCTTGCTATTTGATACACATATATTTATATATTATAACTGATATATGTATAGTGTTTATATATGTCATATTTATATATCATAACTCTACATGTGTAATGATGGTTTATATGTGAATTGTCCACCCAAAACACTTGTGTTAATGCAGGAATATTCAGAGGTGAAATGGTTGGACTGTGAGAGCTGTAACCTAACCAGTCCTTCTAATTTGATGGACTGACTGGGTGATGTCTGTAGGCAGGTGAGCCTGAATGGAAGAGGTCGTCCCTGGGGGCTGCCCTGGAAGGTTTTAACTTCCCTGCAGCCACTTAAAAGCAGAGCAGCACTTGCCCCCATGGACCTTCTGCTATCATATCTGGTCTCCCCTAAATCCTTGAGCAAAGCAATTGGTTCACCTTGGACTGAACCTCTGAAACCTTGAGCCAAAATAACCTTTTTGCACTGTAAGTTGTTCTTATCAGGTGTTTTGGTCACAGAGAGGAAAAGCTGACTAAAATATGTGTGTGAGTGTGCATTGTGTGTATGTTCTTTCTTAATTTCAGAGTGGATACAAAAATACATAACACAAAGTACACTATATGACATGGACCGACATATGGAAGGTGATACTGGTGATGATGATGATGAAGAAGAGAAGACATGCCTAGCATTGTGATAAATGATTGACATTAATTTGAACATATTCAGCATTGCAGAACAACCAACATTAAAAAAATAAAAAAATTAAAAAAAAATTTTATTATTGCTGTTATTATCCAAGAAAACATTAAATATTAGAAATGTAAAGTCATTTTCCCCAAATCATACAACTAGTGAATAAAGCAAAACAAAACAAAAAAAACTAAGTTCATATTTATTAAAAAAAAAACAGGTCTTTTCTGTTCATTTTAGTACAAGCCCACTGTCACTTTCTCCATTCTATATGGTCATTAACTTAGTTAATATCTAAAATTAAAAAAAGAACCTTATTTTAATTTTGAAATATAGCTTTACTAAAATATGGGCAGAGAAAATCCAGATGATAAATACACATTTTTATTAAAATATACAATTCCTAAATTTTGAAAAAGTTCTTTTTATTCAACCAAGATTGTTGCTATTCTAATTGGTAATGCAACCCTCACACACAATGTTTCCTTAGTGTGTGAGACAGCTTAAAACAACCTAAAGTAGACATACATCTATCTTGGAATAACCTAGAAATCACAGAACTCGGCCAACTAGAGACCTTCCAGCTGTTTTCATATATAAACTAATCTGACTTTCATTTCTTTCCCACTGACTTTCTTCTATGAGGTGTATTTTTTCATGATATTATATTGTTTTTTTTCCTCCTGAGGCACCAGCAATAATACATTCTTTATTCTCTGAGAGCACACATTTCAAACAATTTCTTTTTGTCATTAACTTTCATTTTTATCAATTTAACAAATTTAGAAACTACTAGTAATCTAAAATGTTTAAAATCATATGTCATATACATATTTTCATGTAAAATAATCAGTAAGTGATGAATATAATGTAGACTTTTACTCTATGAAATACAGAGTAACAAGAATAGTTTTGTAAAATGCTCTGCATAAACAAACTCCAATTATTTATTGTCCTGAGAAACAAAACTGGTTAAAAAATGAGATATACAGCTAATCCCAGAGGAAAAATAAATAATTTTAAGAAGTTATTATAATAATATAAATAAAAAATAATGTGGGCTTGAATTAGCCCAGAGGCAGTAAGATTGAGAGGGAGTAAAGAAACATTGTGCATTTGGAATTTCTCACATTTTAGAGATATTTGTGTATTTGAGTATGGAAGAGGAGGGTGACTAAGACAATCTGGAATTTCTGAGCTGAGTGACCCAGCATGACAAAAGCACTATGGTGCAGCAATAAGAAGGCTGAGGGTTAACCCAGCTCCAAGATTCAAACCCAGATATTTGGCAGTTGAATGACTGGCTTAATGGTTCCAATTTGTCTAAAGAAAATCATTCAGGCTACTAGAGCAAAAACCCCTAACTGCCAGATATTCATTCAAGTGTTCTTTTTGATAACTTTGATTTATAAATCAAGTAAAAATGGAAGAAACAGCAGGTAGGGATATTTGTGTGTGTGTGTGTGTGTGTGTGTGTGTGTGTGTGTGTGTGTGAATTGCATGCCTATTGAAGACTGCTGGTGAGATTAAGACAGCAGATTGTAAGCATATTAATATCTTTTCTAGTCTTCTCTGTTTCAAAACCTGAAATATATGATGTACTTTAGAAAAGTTTGATCTGTTTACCATCACTTCATTTTACATTGGCCTACAGAATAGTTAATTTTTGAAGAACCTTCTTTCATATGGTGCAGATGACATGTCCCACAATATTGTACAGGTGTCATGGCTAATAAAAACCAATTACCATTGTGGTTTCTGTATTTTTTCTAAAGTAGGAATAAAGAAAGTGGGCTGGAATCCAGAAATCTGACTGAAAATTTTAGCATTCAGCTTTGCATATCAGTGTATTGATATGACAAGTCCTGACAGGCACCATCGACATAGTAGTAGTAGTCCTCCAAAGGTTGCTTTTGGTTATACCTCTACAAGTGTCCAAGAACAGTCTATGGAACTATTGATTTCAGCAATGTTTGTAAGAACAAAAGGTTAGAATCACTGCAATACTTCCATATGGTTTTAAAAGTATAAAAGAATAGGGAATCTCTTTACTACGTCATAGGTAAGTAAGTGCATTGCTAAGTAAAAACAATGAGAAACAAAAACAGTATTTAACATCTTTACACAGATGCATGCACACAAACACACACAGAGGCTAGCGTATGCATTAAAATTCTGAAAACATTAACAAAAACTAGTGACATTCATTTGCATATTGGGGACTGGAAACTGGGTTGATAGAAAAAAATTTTCAATGAAACCTTTTTTATATCTTCAGGCATTGAAAGTTGTGAATATAGTATCTGTTAGTAAACAAACTTTGGTTTTCTACTGGCTAGACAAAAGTTGTTTTTTTTTTTTTTTTCTAATTCAAAAGGAAACGTTAACCTGCTCAATTTCTCTGTTTTTGTTTTTTTTTTTAATTTTTAAGCACTTTTAAAAAGTCAGTCATGCCAGTTCTACTTAAGATGCTGTTAATAGACACACCAGACTTTGTCTTCTAAGCAGTTACCTGGTAAAGTTGTGTCTGCTTGTACTTTCTACAGTATGCAGTTCTGGAACCAAATAATATAATTTGATTTATTTCTTTGCTAGCTTTACCACTTACAGTATATTAAAAACTCTTCCCTCTCCTGTAGCATCTGATTTGTATTATGGTCAAAAGTGACAGTACTTGAAGCAAAACTCCATATAAGAAGGCAAAATTCATGCAATAATAATTAATGTCTTTAGTATGCTTCAGAATTGATGAGAAATGCATATTACCTATTTATCTCAAGTAAATTACATTATATATTTTTTACAAAAAAAAACAAGTGTTTTCCTTAATTTACTGTTTGAAATCATAAAGATAGCAAATTAAAGAGTGAAGGTGAAAGATTAGGTCTAATTTCAAGTCAGTTTTCTACTGGCTTTATAAGATAGTTATAAGCCTTGTTCCACAAGTAGAGCATTCACAAGACTCTAAAATGGGTGGAAAAAATAGAAAAGCACCCAGACATTGCAACTCTTAAACAGAGCTTTATTCCATTCAGGGGGAGGTGGAAAACAGACATAAAATACCCTCTGAGCAAGACTTTTTTCTTGGATTCATTTTCACCTTGTCGATCTCAAGTGTCCATAGGTGTTCCCTTCACCCTGATCTCTATCAATTTACTTTCAATTTCATTAACTGGAATCTCTTTTTCTCTTTCTTATTCTACCTACATTTGACTTCGGAGGCCAAGTCTCATCTCATTGACAGAACCCACCTGGAAGACAGTTCCTAAGTAGGAGGGTGGGGGAAGAAGAATTTTGCATATAAACCAGTATGTTACAAACTAATCAGACATTAAGGATTTTATGTTATGTCTTGGCATTTGCCCCCAATTTAATGCCTTTATTAAAGTTATCTGCATCTTACCACCTGAAACTGAACTTTTTAAACTTACGCAAATAAAAGTATATGGAATGATATAAATCTGAAACAAAAGTATTTGGAGGAAAACATTTCAGGAAGGAAACATGTTCCTTCCCTTTGTTGAACTCTGTGAGTTTCTTACTGTGCTACATAAAGGTGTCATCTGAGGAACATGCTTTCAATACTTCTTAGCTTCCATTTCTCTGACAGCACAGTAAAGTGGCTTGAGATAGATTCTAGAATCACCAGCCATGTGAATCTAGACCAGACATTCCAGCACTTGGCCAATCAATGGCATCATCTGATTAATAAGAGATAACGGAAATGCCCACATTGTATGGTAATTGGGTGGATTAAGAGTATTTTAAAAGCGCCTGGCACAATGTGTAGTAGAAGTTAGTATACAGAACCATTCTCACTGTTTCTTCTGCCTCTCATTACTTCTCATTAGTATTGTAAACTTACTATTGTCTTCAATTTGCTTCAGAGCATGCGCCATTCACTGAAGGAGCCAAGAAATTTCATCTGTGTTATTGCAACTTCTGCTTGGTTTCTTGCTGTATTGTTTACCTCATATCTTTCATGGAATAAATTGGTAAATGCATGAGGAGTAAAGGTAACTGTATTGTACATCATGCAACAGTTAGAGAACAGTTATCCACAAATCTTAGATGGGTCAGATTTCATCCTGACAGCTCCTTATCCTCATCAGTTACACAGACTGTTAGATCTGAAGAAACTTGACCAATCATGTAGTGCAATACAAATACAGAAGAGAACACTGAGGCTGTCTAGTGATCCATTGATGTTAGAAAACTATGGCATTTTCTTTGCTCATAGCTAAAGAACTTTTCTGATAACACAAATAAAATATGCAGAGCCAGACTTAACTCTTGACTTTAATCCACACTGTAAACATCTCTCAGAAAATTGTTTATTTTCCTGAAACAATTTCTTTACATCTAAAACACATTTGGGGGTGAGGTAAGGTGAGACGGAAGGTCAGGATTCCTTATTAAAAAAAAGTCATGAAATCAGCTGGGTATAATGGCACATGCCTCTAATCCCAGCAACTCTGGAGGTTGAGGAAGGAGTATCCCAAGTTCAAGTTCAGTGTCAGTACCTTAGTGAGGCCCTAAGCAACTTAGTGAGACACTGTCTCAAAATTAAAAAAAAAAAAAATGAAAAAGGACTTAGCTCAGTGGTAAAGCAACTCTGGGTTTAAGTCTCTACCAAAAAAAAAAAAAAAAAAAAAAAGTCCTGAAATTAAGTCCTGCACATAGCAATGTAGTAGTAATTAGAATAAGCAAAGTTTTAGCAAACAGGCCACAATACTGCTGCAGCTAATTGTATTGTTTTTCTCAAAAATTCATTTCTTCCTTCCTTGAGTGAAGATGACACAGCCCCACTCCATTCATGCACTCACCTAGGCTTTGGGCTTGTTCCTTACTCTTTAGCAAATAAAGCAAGAGAGGAAGTGGTGGTAACACAGAGCTATAAATGTGAGGCCTCAATTGCCTAGGCTCTTGCAAATTCCCCACTGTCATGAGAGCAGCTTGCTCAGATAAAGTCTTTACCTGCAGGCTTAAGCCCACATTATGAAGTCAATAGCAAACAGCCCACTGTCAACTAAGAATGTGCGGCAAAGCAGATACTGAACCTCAGTCCGAAATTAATATGATTAAAATATAAATGCTTGCTGTTCTAAGACATTAAGAATTTAGAGTTCTCAACACAAAAATTCTGAAAAATCCACTGAACAAAAATTCCGGGAGTCTGTTTCTTTCTTATCACATAATCAGAAATAGGATTTTCTGATGAGTGGGCAGCTCTTCTCCAAGTGGGGCTTCCAGAGTTATTGCCTTCTGAGTCCAACTTTTCAATATATGGTATGCAAATCCCCCTTAATATTTAAAAGCCTATGAAATTAGGAAAAGCATGAAGCTTTGAGAATGGGAAGATTTCACGGTCAGGTTTAAATGGGAGCACAACTTTAACCTACTCCTTTGGCTGGAACATAATCCCATGGCCATATCTCACTGATGATGTATAGTCTCTTCAAATAGAAGATAAAGTCAGTAAATAGCTTGCAGTTTCTGCCATGATAGACTTATAAGTAAGTACCCATTTCCTCTATTTTCATTAAAAATTTTCTCCTTTACATTTTAAGAACCAAAT
Organism: Urocitellus parryii; assembly: GCF_045843805.1. Classification (NCBI taxonomy): domain Eukaryota; kingdom Metazoa; phylum Chordata; class Mammalia; order Rodentia; family Sciuridae; genus Urocitellus; species Urocitellus parryii. The sequence continues at coordinate 29,610,695 of NC_135543.1, forward strand.
CATCCTACATATTGCTAGTAGAGTAGCTTTCCCAAGGGTTTTTTATTTATTTATTTTTATTGTTACATAGTTCTTGATATATCATATTTCACACTTTGATTCAAGTGGGTTATGAACTCCCATTTTTACCCCGTATACAGATTGCAGAATCATATCAGTTACACTTCCATTGATTATTGCCATACTAGTGTCTGTTGTATTCTGCTGCCTTTCCTATCCTCTACTATCCCCCCTCCCCTCTCCACCCCTCCCCTCTTCTCTCTCTACCCCCTCTACTGTAATTTATTTCTCCCCCTTGTATTATTTTTCCCTTTCCCCTCACTTCCTCTTGTATGTAATTTTGTATAACCCTGAGGGTCTCCTTCCATTTCCATGCAATTTCCCTTCTCTCTCCCTTTCCCTCCCACCTCTCATCCCTGTTTAATGTTAATCTTCTTCTCATGCTCTTTGTCCCTACTCTGTTCTTTGTTACTCTCCTTATATCAAAGAAGACATTTGGCATTTGGTTTTTAGGGATTCGCTAGCTTCACTTAGCAAAATCTTCTCTAATGCCATCCATTTCCCTCCAAATTTTATGATTTTGTCATTTTTTAATGCAGAGTAATACTCCATTGTGTATAAATGCCACATTTTTTTTAGGGCATCTAGGTTGGTTCCACAGTCTTGCTATTGTGAATTGTGCTGCTATGAACATCAATGTAGCAGTGTCCCTGTAGCATGCTCTTTTTAGGTCTTTAGGGAATAGACTGAGAAGGGGAATAGCTGGGTCAAATGGTGGTTCCATTCCCAGCTTTCTAAGAAATCTCCATACTGCTTTCCAAATTGGCTGCACCAAATTGCAGTCCCACCAACAATGAACAAGTGTACACTTTTCCCCACATCCTCGCCAGCACTTATTGTTGTTTGACTTCATAATGGCTGCCAATCTTACTGGAGTGAGATGGTATCTTAGGGTGGTTTTGATTTGCATTTCTCTGACTACTAGAGATGGTGAGCATTTTTTCATGTACTTGTTGATTGATTGTATGTCCTCCTCTGAGAAGTGTCTGTTCAGGTCCTTGGCCCATTTGTTGATTGGGTTATTTGTTATCTTACTGTCTAATTTTTTGAGTTCTTTGTATTCTGTGGATATTAGGGCTCTATCTGAAGTGTGAGGAGTAAAGATTTGTTCCCAGGATGTAGGCTCCCTATTTACCTCTCTTGTTGTTTCTTTTGCTGAGAAAAAACTTTTTAGTTTGAGTAAGTCCCATTTGTTGATTCTAGTTATTAACTCTTGTGCTATGGGTGTCCTATTGAGGAATTTGGAGCCCGACCCCATAGTATGTAGATCGTAGCCAACTTTTTCTTCTATCAGATGCCATGTCTCTGATTTGATATCAAGCTCCTTGATCCATTTTGAGTTAACCTTTTGTGCATGGCGAGAGAAAGGGATTCAGTTTCATTTTGTTACATATGGATTTCCAGTTTTCCCAGCACCATTTGTTGAAGATGCTATCCTTCCTCCATTGCATGCTTTTAGCCCCTTTATCAAATATAAGATAGTTGTAGTTTTGTGGATTGGTTTCTGTGTCCTCTATTCTGTACCATTGGTCCACCCGCCTGTTTTGGTACCAGTACCATTCTGTTTTTGTTACTATTGCTCTGTAGTATAGTTTGAAATCTGGTATCGCTATACCGCCTGATTCACACTTCCTGCTTAGCATTGTTTTTGCTATTCTGGGTCTTTTATTTTTCCATATGAATTTCATGATTGCTTTCTCTGTTTCTACAAGAAATGCCGTTGGGATTTTGATTGGCATTGCATTAAACCTATAGAGAACTTTTGAAAAACTAGGGATAACAGGAACATACCTCAACATTGTAAAAGCAATCTATGCTAAGCCTCAGGCTAGCATCATTCTGAATGGAGAAAAATTGAAGGCATTTCCTCTAAAATCTGGAACAAGAAAGGGATGCCCTCTCTCACCACTTCTGTTCAACATAGTTCTCCAAACACTGGCCAGAGCCACTAGACAGACGAAAGAAATTAAAGGCATAAAAATAGGAAAAGAAGAACCTAAATTATCACTATTTGCAGATGACATGATTCTATACCTAGCAGACTCAAAAGGGTCTACACAGAAACTATTAGAGCTAATAAATGAATTCAGCAAAGTGGCAGGATATAAAATCAACACGAATAAATCAAAGGCATTCCTGTATATCAGTGACAAATCCTCTGAAATGGAAATGAGGACAACCACTCCATTCACAATATCCTCAAAAAAAATAAAATACTTGGGAATCAACCTAACAAAAGAGGTGAAAGATGTATACAATGAAAACTACAGAACCCTAAAGAGAGAAATAGAAGAAGATCTTAGAAGATGGAAAAATATACCCTGTTCATGGATAGGCAGAACTAACTTCATCAAAATGGGGATATTTCCCAAGGTTTTGAGAGGTCCTTACAGTTCTCTGCCAATTCACACAAAAGCTGCCTGATACCAATGATATATACATAAATACTCCAACTACCATGACTTGGTATTTAATGTCTGTTGCTGTCCAATGCCAGCTTAACTTTTTCAGCATATATACCCTAGAACAATAAAACTTTGGTGGTAAAGGACATCGTTCATGCTGTCATGCAATTTGGTCCAAGTATCATGTTTATAGAGATTGGCTACTCCTTACTTCTAATTAGTAAATTATTACCTTAGATATCCCCAGTGGGCCAGCAAGTCTGGGTATGTACTACAGCTACGTACTGTGGCCTTAGATGTGGGTCACTTCTGCTTCCAGCTGTGGTATGTCATACTGAGGATATGTTACTGAAAGAACAGGTGCAAAAACAAAATCAGGAAAGAACCAGAGACATTTCACTGATCTTGGTTACTGAATTCAAGCAGTTAGGTACATATGATAAGCTGAAGGATCAGAAAAAGTGTTATACCAGTAAAAGAAAAAAAGGTTAAAGGACTAAGGAAAGACAGTCCTCAGCAAATGCTCTGATCCCAGACATTGATTACTATTGGTGAATTTTCTCAGGCTGTTCAAGTCCAAATATGAATAAGCAGGACTATTTGGAGCTGTTAAAGGGAGCATATGCTCATCATCCTTGAATAACAAGACTGATGTTTTAACTTCTATGGAACTTACCAAGGTAAGTCTCCTTCCATTGAAAATTAATCTTTTTCTTTTGAGTTCACTTTTACCAAATAGTTTCCTTATGTGGTTTGATACTATTATATTTTATATTGTTCTTATTTATATATGTGCTATACTTCTCTCTACTAAGTCACTTATTTTGTAAGGTAACACATATTTAAAGTATCAAACAGTACTAAGTATAGAGTAATAGCTCAATAAATAGTGATCCTATACCCAAGAGCAAACCAAACTATTTTGTTTGTTCATTTTTTACAAAAGAGTTGTTATCATACTGTTTTTCAACAAATCATCAAATAATATGGTAGGGAAGATTAGAAGACCAGTAGAAAATGGAATTATTATAAACTATGAATGTAAAATGCCAATGTTCAACTTCCCACATAGCTTACTTTCCTTATGAATAATGAGAGTGTTTAAACATGAAGCTCTCTAAGATCTAGTATATTCCTAGAATATACTGTTCTTCCATTTGTTATAAAAATTCCCACAAACTTAGTAGCCTATACAAATATCCATAATAATAACTTTACAAATTCATGCATCAAAAGTACAAACATAAACCAGAGTCTGTGGCTCATTTCTGCTATACTCTCATCTACTTGGGAGACTCAGACAAGAGGATCTTAATCCCGAGGCCAGGTTGGGCAATTTAGCAAGACCCTGTCTCAGAATAAAAAGGGTTGGAGATTTAGTTCATGGTACAGTTCCTCTGTGTTCAATGTACAGTACAAAATAAAAGAAAATATACATAGAATGATTCAAATGGATTATCTGCTCAGCATCTCTCAGGACTGAAATCCTGTGGCTAACTGGACTCATATCTTATATGAAGGCTTAGTCAAAGAGTCAACCCACTTTACTTGTTCTTTAGGGTGCTGGTAAAATTTAGTTTCTTATAGTTACAGAGCTGAGTTCACTGTTCCCTTGAAACATCCTATTGAACTTTTTTTTTATCAATTGACAAACAACAACTGCATATATTTATGGTGCACAGCAGGATGTCCAGAAATAAGTGGCACACTGAACTTCTCTCATGTTTTTGTTCTCTGACTTCCCTCTCCTGCTTTTAATTTCATGCCAAGTTCCTTTTGCCATGTAATGTAACCACAGGGGTAAAAGTCAGAAGTGAAGATCTTGGGTGTCAAAATCCCACCTGCCAAAGATATGATATTCAAAGAAGAAACTAGAGCTGCACAAAAACAGAATGAGTAGCTTTCAGAAATAATGATTGGTGGTTCCATTCCCAGCTTTCCAAGAAATCTCCATACTGCTTTCCAAATTGGCTGCACCAATTTGCAGTCCCACCAGCAATGAACAAGAGTGCCCTTTTCCCCGCATCCTCTCCAGCACTTATTGTTGTCTGACTTCCTAATGGCTGCCAATCTTATTGGAGTGAGATCCTATCTTAGGGTAGTTTTGATTTGCATTTCTCTGACTGCTAGTGATGGTGAGCATTTTTTCATGTACTTATTGATTGATTGTATGTCCTCCTCTGAGAAGTGTCTGTTCAGGTCCTTGGCCCATTTATTGATTGGGTTGACCCAGCTATTCCCCTTCTAGGTCTATTCCCAAAAGACCTAAAAAGAGCATGCTACAGGGACACTGCTACATCGATGTTCATAGCAGCACAATTCACGATAGCAAGATTGTGGAATCAGCCTAGATGCCCTTCAATAGATGAGTGGATAAAAAAAAATGTGGCATTTATACACAATGGAGTATTATTCTGCATTAAAAAATGACAAAATCATAGAATTTGGAGGGAAATGGATGGCATTAGAGCAGATTATGCTAAGTGAAGCCAGTCAATCTTTAAAAAACAAATACCAAATGACTCCTTTGATATAAGGGGAGTAAACAAGGACAGGGTAGGGACGAAGAGCTTGAGAAGAAGATTTACATTAAACAGGGATGAGAGGTGGGAGGGAAAGGGAGTGAGAAGGGAAATCGCATGGAAATGGAAGGCGATCCTCAGGGTTATACAAAATGACATATAAGAGGAAAGGAGGGGTAAGACAAGATAATACAAATGGAAGAAATGATTTACAGTAGAAGGGGTAGAGAGAGAAAAGGGGAGCGGAGGGGAGGGGAGGGGGGATAGTAGAGAATAGGACAGGCAGCAGAATACATCAGACACGAGAAAGGCAATATGTCAATCAATGGAAGGGTAACTGATGTGATACAGCAATCTGTATACGGGGTAAAATTGGGAGTTCATAACCCACCTGAATCAAACTGTGAAATATGATGTATTAAGAACTATGTAATGTTTTGAACGACCAACAATAAATAATAAATAAATTTAAAAAAAAAGAAATAATGATTGACCGATAATTGGAGGTTTTCAAAGCAGAGATATTTTTGAGAGACAGTGTTGAAGCAAATGCTATTAACAACACTGAAAATGAACAATTATCTGTTATGTAATTATGACTTAAACTACTATCTGATTGAATTTTTCTACTGCCCAAGTTAACTCATAGATATGTGCTGTTATAAACAGCCTAGGAAAGGTTAAAAAAAAGGTAATGTGTAAAGGGTAAACCAATGAGGGAAGAACTCACTCTCTTTTGTCTATTTCCAAAGCTAAGGAGCCCTATCAACATGTCTTTCATAGAGTAACACACAAATGTGTGCTTAATTTATGCCTTTTATTTAATTCATATATCTAAGCCTGACATAAGCTTAAATATTAATGTATGTATTTCAATATAGCTATCAATCTTGGAAAAGTATGAGAAATGTATTTAGAAATAATGCAAATTAGAAAAAGAAACTCTTCGAAAATATCTGGAATGCTGCTGAATGCAGAATGAGCATCCTCTGGGAATGTTCCAATTTCACCTGCTGTCATCTCTCTCCAAATTACTTCAGAAATGTCATGCCTGGTTGAGTGCTGTATACACAGGTGGCTCTGTATCAATGGAGTTTAATGATGGCATCCGTGAGGAAGAGATAGGAGGAGGAAAGTATCATCTTGGTATATGTGAGTTTTAGTAGAACTACATTAGCAAATATAAAGCACATTATAATAAAACCTCTATCATCTGGAGAGCTATGAAGAAGAAAAAGTGTTCCAGGCACATAAATTTCCTGGTGTGTGGATGTAAAGTTAACCTGAAATTTCCTTGCTTTCATGTTTGCTGAAATACTTTCTAAATTGTATGTATTCATTTTCTTAGATTAAAAAAGTTCATGATCATGAAAACTATTGAATTATTGTCTGAGGAATTCTATCATAGATCTTTGTTGATGATTAAATATAGAAATGAGATAAGTTGTACCTGATTGGATTCAACTGCTTGGAGTCCAACATGTCACAAAAATTGTGTGTGCCAAAGTCATACACGAACTAGCAATTGCATTTGCAATATTGACCTATGTTGGGCCATTTAGTTTCAACATTGAAATGTGATAATTTCAATTCATCAAAGATACTGGTAAGTAAAAGCTTATTTTTCTGTGTCTGTGTATTCTTTCAAGGTGAAAATCAATATTGATGCTTTTACTATATTCTTTTAATCTTTCTCAGCTCTCTGAAAGTTGTTGAGAGATATATGCACTGTGGATATATGAAAATAGTTTTTATAACTCTATGGGAACAGAAACATTGAAGGAATTAATTCAGAAAACAAAACACTAAGTGGCAGACTGGTTACTAAACCACAACTAAACTTGGAATGTCAGTTTATTTCCTGTTGAAAACACACTGAACTAAATTAATAATTTCCAAACTTGAATTATGCATGCTAAATGACCACACATCCCAATTTTCACAGAAAATATTTGATTTATGCCTGGCCTCACCACGTAATTAGCATTTGTATTCACTTTCACTTTCAGAAATGTCCCAATGGGATAGCAAATTATAAATGTACCTATTTATAGGCATTGTTGACATGAAAAAACTTATTCCTGGAATCTCAGTGTTCAAATATAAAGTAAACACACACACACATGCATATATATACATATATATATTTTATGATTGTTATTAGAATTAAAAACAAAGAAGTTTATAAATAGGATAAAAACCAACCCACAAAACAAATTCTAATAACCAACTTTTGCTTTTTGTCAGAGATTATCCTGTTTTATTTATTTATATTAAATCACAGATGTTGAATCTAATGGCATAAAAATATAGCTTTGAAATGGGTTCTACATTGCATCTGTAATTTCATTGTTATATTTCTTAATTTATCAATACTACTTGTTCTGAGAATCATTGTCCATTTCCTTTTTTATATAGCCTTTACCAATAATTTCATGACTTTGCTTGATTGTTGAGGAAAATTAGATTTCCGATTTTACCAAATGATAAGTAAACAATTCATAAATCCAATTTGAAATAAAAATTTACTTTAATACTCTATGTTTTTTTCTACTAGTATTCAACTCTGTAGTAAATAGCAATTTTGTAAAAGTATTTGTTAATATTGGAAGCACAACGTCCCTTACTAAGTGTTCATGACCTATTGCTAAGAATTGTGACAAGGTGTCTTATCTAAAACATGACTCTGGTTCCCTGACCTCTGTACATTGTTACTATGGTGAGCCATGCCATCCTGCTTACTGTAGTTCTCCTTCTATGTTCAGTGGAACTACCAGATACTCAGTGTACTATCACATGATGCACTTTGTCTTGGTGGAAATATTATCTCAGGCCCATATGCAAATGAATGCACTAAAGGGAGTGCCTTATTGGGTTATGAATATACCCTGACAAAGCAGAATATGCTTATAATATAGACTATCATTGCAAATAAAAGCACTTGATTAAAACTTCCCACTAGAGACCTCAATAACCTGTCTTAATATGCTTGGGCACCCCCTTGGATGCAAAGGTTGGGAAGCAATCCAATTATAAATTTCAGTTATAGTTAAGGGAAATAATTTAACCTGTGGAAAGTGAATTACAGTACATTTTTTTCCATATAAGAAAATCACCTGCTTTCAAATGTTTAAAACATGATATGGGGATTATTAATATTAAAGAAAATTATTTGAAGGTTGTTTTCTCTCATACTAAAAGAAGGTGAATTTTTTAGTTACTATTTCTTAATGCTCTTGACAGTTTTTTTCAGCAAGGGAGACTTTGGAAGGATTTTCAAAAACAAAACAGAAAAGTTACAGAACAACTTTAGGTAAGATAATGAATTCTTGTTGACAGTCTTTGGGAAAATAGAAGCTGTTAAGGAAAGTCACATGTGCAGGAGCGCGTGCGCATATACACACACACACGCTCACACTCTCTAGTCCAGCAGTTCAGGGAACCTAAGTTAGCCTTGCCCTTGTTTTCTATTTATAAAATTGCTTTTGACATGTCATATTGTGTGGTGTCAAACACACCATGCAGTGCAAGAAAAGTTGATATAATCAAGAAAATACAGCTTGAAATGCAAAGTGATTTGACAGCTTATATTTTTCAAATGAGTCTTACTCCATTTACTTTCCCTTTCCTGTGTATTTGCTTTATTCACCCTTTTCAGAGGCAAATCAATGTTTCAAGTTATAAATAGAACTGCTGTTCCTTTCCAATAATCATTCTTAGAATTTTAATCCTACCAAGTATGACTACTCTGGTCTGTTGAGACCCAATTGAATATGATAGTAAGTCCTCTTATTTATAATAAAAATATGACTTTAGAGTCTTTCTCAATCCAAAACTGAAGAGCCTATTTATCATTAAAAAACTGGCATAATAATGTCTGAACATAATGTGGTGTTTACAAAATTTTCAATATATTTTGAGAAAAGAAGGAAAATATAAATTAGAGAAATATATCCCCTTATAGTAAACCTTAAGTATAATCTCCTTATAAGGCATACAAAGTGAAAAACATATATTACATCAGATGATAAACCACTGTGGGGTTAGGAAATTTTGTGGATATATATGTTTATGCATATGTATATGTACATAAATTTATGTGTATGTACATAAAAATACATATGTTTATGTATCATTTTGAGGTGTATCGTCATAATTTCTCAAAACTTAAAAAGAAGAAAGATAGGATCTCACAGGCAAATCTTCCTAGGCTGTATAATAACTGAGTTGATCTTGAAATAAATGTAAAATTCTCAAAAACCAAAGAGCCATTTGGAACCAATTACTGAACAGTAACTCTTTCATAAACAGCAAAGAAGCAATCATTGGAAGGTTGGGAAGAAAAGTATACACAGTGGAACAAATTATCCTTATTATAAATACTGCAATTATTCTACTATTGTAACTAAATCAGAAACTTTGTAACAATTTTATCTTATATACTCTCAGAGTCACTGACTGTGTTCATCAACTTTTCATCACTATAACAAAATGCCTGAGAAGATCAAGGTAAAGGTGGAAGGACTCATTTGGTTCACTGTTTCAGAGGTTTCAATGCAGAGTTGCTTGGCTCCATTTCTTTGTTCTTGTGGTGAGTGGGAGACATCATGGTAGGGGGCACATGGCAGAGCAAAGCTGCTCACCTCATGGATGTAGAGAGAGAGAGAAGGGAGAAGGCCACAGCAAGATGTGGTTCCCAAGGGCATGTCCCTGAGGACTTACTCCCTTCAACTAGGTCTCTTTCCCTTACTTCCACCATCTCAATTATTCATTCAGCTATGAATCTCTCAATGGATGAATCCCCTAATGAAGTCAGAGCTTTCACCATTCAATTACTACTGAAAAGTCCCACCTCTGAACTTTGCTGCTTTGGGACCAATACTTGAACATATGAGCCTTTGGGGGACATGTCAGATCAAAAATATAACAGTGATGGAACACGCAAAATTAAAATGCAACAATGAGGAGGATATAAAATGCAGTAACACAGAATAAGCACAGCCTTTCAATCAGTAATTTGTCAAGTCAATTAAAACAAATAAAGCTTCCTAAGATGCTTTGATGAAAACGTCTTTGAATTGCCAACCTATTATTTATTGTGTAAAGAGAGCTTATTTAATTCACTGTGCTCTCATCTGGACGTGGTGTATATTATAAACAGGAGGGATTAGTGATTTACAAGGCACAGTTTTCTTTTCCGTGTGAGCAGCTGAAGTATTCTTTCAATGTGTCTCTTGCAAACCACAGAGCACTGATTTTTTTTTCTTTCTCTGCCCTTGTTAGAACAGTTGAATCACTCTGTTCCATTCAGTTTGACAAGTTCCCAAGTTTAAGACATACTACAAAGCAAAATCTGGCTTTTGTGAAGCATTTTGGGAAGAAATTTCTCTCTTTTTGAAAGTGTTGAAAACAGGAGCAAAGAGAGGATAAAGGTGAGAAGCAAGCTATATGAAAACGTGTGTGAATCAACCAGCCATGTTCACAGCAGCAGCAAGACAGCTTTCTGGAACTCATAATTCACTCTATTCTTAATGATGAGGGTGTACAAACAATTCTGCTTTCAGACTTAATTCACAGTCCATTGCCAGATCAAAGTCAAATGGGCATTATTACCAAGTTGGAGGAACACATCTATACCCACTGACTTTCAGAGTGATTCAGGGTTGGTTGGTTACATTTACAAATATTAGCAGATAATCCAGTCTCCATGCCTCCATTGACCACCACCAGTTTTGTTCCCTTTTCATTTGCTGTGATAACATTCTCATAATCTCTCCTGGATTCTAATCAATCACAACACAGCTGGCTGTCAAGAAGCACTTCCTCAAATCTGAATCAAAATTATAGTAGGGAGAAAGGTAAAATGAATCCGATCCAACTTTCCTACATACATATATGAATATAGCACAGTGACTCTCATCTTCATGTATATCCACAAAACATTAGTTAAAAAAAAACTGCCAATAAATACAAGAAAGATTAAGAGTGGAGGAAAGGAAATAGTGGGGAGGGAAAATGGAAGGAAGAGTGCAAATACTGGGGTCTGAATTAGAGCAAATTATATTCCATGTTTGTATACGATGTCAAAATGAAACCCAATATGAAGCATAATTAAAAGGAGCTATTTTTTAAAGTTAAAAAGGAAACAAAAAAAATCTCAATGTGTTTTACATTTCTTTGTCCTCTCCATTGTGCTCTTGCAGAATTTTCAAAATTATAGGTGTAGAAGTTGAAAGGGTTGAAATACATCCACAGCCGATGCAGTGCTGGGTGAGAGCTTATGCTCTGAGGCTTCTTTTCCAAATAAGAGAAGGGCACTTTCTCAATCTGTAATACTGTTTCCTGCACAGCTTGACCTTCCCCTACCACGTTTTTCTAACACTTGAAGAAGAAGAAATTCTAAAAAATTGTCCCAGAATGTTTTTGAAGTCTTGGGATCAAGTCAGTGGAAAGTAAAAATCGTATCTGGTAGTCACTGCTTTGGAAATTGTGTGGTATTTAAATTAGATATAATAGTCACTCGTTCTAACAATGATGTCCTGACATGTGGTATTCCTAATGCCAGATACACTGATATTCTTTCTTTATTGCACTTTATGTTATGTTATTTTCTTTTGTGAAATAGTTGCATTATTCTTTATGTATTAAGTTCACATGAGCCCCATATTTCAAGCCTTATCATTCTGAAGCAGCTATCGTTAGTGTATTTTAGATGATATTAAGACACCAGACTGAAATGATTCTGATTTCAGTTATGCTGAATTTCCTGAGATAACCTATCGTACTGCTGTTGAAAAATAAAATTTGAATTCTGATTAGTCTTCGATGCAGTCACTGACTGCATGGTTAAGGGTGTGACATTGCTGTCAGCTGCTCAGAATACCTCATTGTTCTCTGTTAACAGACTCACAGCTGTGAACATGACTGCTTGAATAAGCTAAATGAATGAGGAAGAAAAAAAATGTAGGTTTGTTTGATTTACAGAGTATTTGGATACCAAAAATATAATGCTGTTAGATTCCCGCTCTTTATAGGTGAATATGTGACAAAGTAAAGGAAATCTCCCCATTCTTCATGCAAGACCAGTAATGGTGTCAAATAAAAACAAATCCTGACCGAGGTTAAGCAGCAATTTTATGTTAAAAGGTGGTTGCAATTGGAGGGACACTCGGAACTCAGGATTTGTAAGCCTGTCAAAATCAAATGGAGAAAGGCTTTTTCTTTACAGAAAGGAGCAGTGAGCAGAGTTAGCAGGAACCTTTGACAGGAAATTGGGAAAGTGATGGAGGCCAACAGATAGCATGGTCAGAGTGGGCTGACACAAAATATTTTTAGCAATGCTCAGCTAATCCTTCAAATGAGATCTTAATAGGGGCTGTTCTGTATTTTATTGCTTGCTCAGGCTGGGGGAAAAGCCGAAGTTCAGGGACCCGTAGGGAATGAAGAAGGCTGACTAAAGTTTGGCCAAGCCAAACCAGTGGGTCACTAATTAATGGGCAATTGTGAGCACTTAGTCAATAGAGTGCTACAAATTCTATTTTTAAATCAAATTTAAACTAAGTCAACAGGTATATTTGAGTGCCTACCAGGTACAGGACATGATACACTGTAAAAAATGACCCATTCTGACATAATCAACCATGACACTCTCTCATCAGAATTGACCACGGGGAACATGTCACCACTGTACCTTGACCACCCTTGTTTCCTGCACTTGGAAGTTGTAGTGGGTGAATGGTGACAAGGCAATGCGAATAAAACAGAGTAAAGATAGATGTGTTCACAAAAATGCCTAAGGGTATTGGTAAGTGTTTGGTTACAGTGAGTTCATTTTCTTTGGTTAAATTTATAAATGTTAATTATTGGCAATAAGATGTTATGGTGCAGGTGGGTGTGGGTGCTCACTCACGCATGTGCGTGCTTTGGGTATGCATGCTTGAAATAATGAGATGGGCTTGAAAGAGGCAAAGAAGCAAAACTTTGGGGCAAGGACAAATGGTTTTGGGTTGAGTATTATCCCTAAAGTTACATTCTGTTCAGAACATAACGTGAGGACTCAATAAGTAGAACTAATTGCCATGCTCACATATATTCAGCCACAGAAATGACAGGAAAGAACACAAATCAAGAAGCTGGATACCCACTTCCTTCTTAGAACAGCAGGAAATAATGGGAATGATGTTATTTCTCTCATGTTGAACATCATTGTAATATGGGGGTGTTTAATAATTTTTAGGGTTGTTTTTCCATGAAGTGTAACAAAGTAAACTATACTTCTCTTTGTAGAGATATGGAAAAATTTAAAGAATATTTTATTTGGTTAGAGACAAGATCACACGTCAAATAGTAATTACATGTAATTAATTATCAAAGGAATGCTAAATATATTTGTGTAATAGCAATTCATAGAAGAATGAGAACACTTCCAAAACACATGGAAAAAAATGCAAAGCTATTCAAATTTGTTATTTAGTCAAGTTTTTTTTTAAGGTAATTCAATTGTTCTGTGTTTCCAAAGCTAGTATATGAGCTAAAAGGCATAAAACTAGTGAAAATTTAAATGAACCATTTGTGAAATATCATTTCAGGTTAATCCATGTGTTTATTTATTTGAATTGAGTCTTAAACAATTGCATGGATGTATAGATGCAGTTTTAATGATTATTTATATTATTTATATAAGTTAAAATTACAGAAAGGTGATGAGATTTTTTTGACTATAAAACATGGAGTTTGGGTAATAATAATACCAACTTTCAAAACCTAAGAAAATGAAAAATGAAACTTGATAGTTTTCTGATGTTATCAACCTAGAGATAAAATGTTGATTAATAGTTTTGGTTTAGCTTTCCTGTTGAGCTAAATTTCTTTACACTTTTAATAGAATCTGCTAAATATGTCAGTAAAGCACAAGTTTTCCAACCCAAATAAATAAGCTGTAAATATAACTCATTTGGATATACTTAAGTCTAATACACGGTAGTCTTCTTAAAGTGGCCTTCAAATATAACATATTCAAAACAGGATGTAGTTATGTAGCTACATCCTATATTGAATATGTTATATTTGAATATGTTATATTTATATATGTTATATTATAGAATGAGAGTACTCGAGTAGCCATGGATGGTGAAAGAGTATTAATCTATATTTTATAGAGAAAGTCTGACATGTGCAGGCTAATATTTGGTGTAGGAAAAGATGGGCATTACATGATATGAACCAGCAAACAGAATTAATCTCTGCCCATCTATCAGGAAGACTGATGGCCCCCATTTGCTGGTTAATTCAGGGTCTTTTTTCAAGTATCAGATGTCTTTGTGATGTGTGCTTTATGGCTCAACAACTTTCCAAGGTTACTCTATAGTAAAGAGTAATTTGCCAACTCAACCACTGTTGCTTGGAATAACATTCATCCTGATCTCCAACTATAAGTTTATATTTATTGTGAAATGTGATGGATTATCTGTCACTGTTGAGTGAAGACCAGAAAGTTTACTATGGTGACTGAAAAGCCGTCAGAGCTCAGTTCATATCATTCTTTGGAGTTAAAATACAAAAGAGCTTATGTTCACATGAGTAGCCATCTAATTCTCACCCTGTATTAGTCAGCTTTCTGTCATTATAACAAAATACCTGACATAATCAACTTATAAAGGGAAAAAGTTTATTTAGACTCACAATTTGGGAGGTTTCAGTCCATGATTTATTGAACCCCTGGCTTGTGGGCCAGTGGCAAGGAAGCATATCACTTTGGAGCATTTGGCAGAGTAGTACAACTTATTTGAAGGAAAGCTGGTGCTGTACCCTGGAACCCTAGCCACATGTGAAGTTGAGGCAGGAGGATTGCAAGTTCAAGGGCAACCTCTGCTACTTGGAGATACCCCTGTCTTGAAATTTACAAAGTACTGGGGACATAACTCAGTGGTATACTTACCCTGAATTTAATCCTCATTACCACAAACAGACAATAAAACAGTTCAATTCATGACTTAAAAATGAAGGAGAACAAAGAGACAGGGACAGGGACCTACAACGTCCTTCAAGCTCACACCCCTGATGACCAAAATACCTCCCCACTAGACCTCATATATTAAAGGCTCAATAAACTCCCAAGAGCACCACTCTGGGGGTCAACCCTTTGACACATAGGCTTTGGGGGACATGCAACATTCAAACTATAACATATACTTCTTACCTTTTTACACTACAGAATTTCTAAAAGAAACTCTGTTTTGCTCTTTGTTATAATTGGTGAAATTAGAGATACTATTTTCCAGAAATTCCCTTGGAAATTTATATTATAATACAGTAAGTTTCAATTATGGTTTATAAAATACACTTGATCTAGAAGGGGAGTGAAAGATAAGCATCCAGCTTAACATCTATTGAGAGCTTCCCAGGTCCTGAGCAGCGTGTCATATATTTTGTTTCATTTAAATAAAACTGTGGTATTGATATGAATATTTTATGAGTAGTTCTTAGACACAAAGGTGAATTTTGTTTTCTTTCTTTTTGCAGAAAGTGAAATAAATGCATCCGTGCCTCAAACACAAGGCATTTCCACAGCTAAACTGCAAAGAGGCTTGGGTTTAATTATGAGCAGTAGTACCAGCAAATTCAGAAAACTGAAGTCATCGAGAGGGGTTTTTAATTCAGCCATTATTTACAAAATGTTGCTGAGTGGGCAGAAGCATCAAAGCGTGAAAGATCAAAGAGATGATCTAAGAACCAAGGGAAGTGAGAGTTCATGGCACCATGGCATGAAGTGGTTTAAGAACATGAATGAGCAGAGTGTCTGGGAAGAGTAGAAGGGACATGGTTCTTAGATCAAGACAGAGAGATTGATCTGGGTAAATATATTCTTTTCTACTGGATCCTACTAGATTGGTAACTTTTTCTGTGAATCTTCTGTTTTCCAATAAAATATTTGTGCAACGCCAGTACATAATTATGTCTCTTTATTTGACACACTGTAAAAGCTAAGGTAATGTGATGGTTTGGATGTGAGATATCTTCCAAAAGCTAATGCATGAGACAATGGAAGAAGATTTAGAGGAGCAATGATTGGATTATAAAAGCCTTAATCCAATCAGTGAATTAATCCCGTGATGGCAATTAATTTTTTAGTGGTAACTGAAAACAGGTAACTGTAGGAGGTATATTGATGGGGACATGGCCTTGAGGTGTAAATTTTGTATCTGACAAGTGATTTCTCACTCTGCTTACTGATCATCCTGTGAGCTGCTTCCCTCTGCCATACTCTTCTGCCATGATCTTCCGCCTCACCTTGGGCCATGAGGAAGGGAGTCTGCTGTCTATCCTTTGAGATCTCTGAAATTGTGAGCCTCCAAAGAAATTTTTCCTTCTCTACAATTGTTCTACTTGGGTCTTTTAGTCACAGTGATGAAAAATCTGACTAAAACACGTAGATTTCCTTGGGAAAAAAGAGGTGGACAGTGATTTTCCTAGTCAACATTGTTCACTACATTGATATCCAGGATTTCACAATTTCTTCACAGAGAAAGTCTAGTTATCTTCAGTACTTTTCTGTTACAATCAAGAAGTGCAAGGCTTTATGTGAGACTAGAAACTGTAAAAAAATTACACAATACAAAAGCATTCAGTGATGAAATTGTTTGAATTGGAGATGATTTAAAATGCAACAGATTTCATTTCATACAGGAAGTGCAAGTTACATTGGCCTATTTTTTGGGGGCGGGGGAGTGAGTTTCTTGATTTTCTGTTCTATGGCATATATATTGTATATTCATAAATAAAATTAACTCAGCAAAGAAAATAACCACAGAGGAAGTAAAAGTCACCTAAAACTCATCACACAAAGTTAATCACTATTTGCTGAATTATTTTTCAGGTAGCAATTTCTCTCTCTCACGTGCATGAATTTGTGAACACATGTGAGCAGGTAAAATTATGTAAATAGAATTAGAAATGTTCTGTTTTGTTGTACCTATTTTTTTTTCTAATGCATGTCTTGTAGATGTTGCTTTCAATGTCAATAAAAGGATATAGAAAAAATTTTTAAATTATTTGTTCTTCACTATTAGAGATACCAATCTCTCATTTAAAAGAAGGGTATATTATAAACAACAACTATATCAATATCTGTACTTGTAAAGTTATATTATTCTCTGGTAATACATACTTGAAATGGCACTTTTCTGGATAAAATATTATGTATAATTTTAAACATAGGCTTTTTTTCCCCAAGTGTTTATTGTACAAATACAATTGCCAGGCATCTTCTACTCAAGGATAGCAATAAACACAATAGAGTCAAACTTCCAGCACTTCTGACATTTACATCACAATGCGGGTAAGACGATGGACAAATAAATCCTAAGCCCAACAAGGAAATATGCCATGAAAATAAACAGGCTATGGAAATAGAAGGTGATAAGGGAGGGCTCTGCTTTAGGTGAGCTTTGAGCAATGGCCCGAGTCGTGGGAGGACTGAACTATCTGGTGGCTTAGGAAGATCAGCTCTGGCAGAGGTACCTGTAAGTGCAAATGCTGAGACTCAGAGCACATGGCTCATCAGAGTTGGACTATGTGAGGTGGAGACCACACAAAGTTAGCAGAAGAGTAACATTATGAATTAGTAATATTAGTAATAGTATAAACAAAATATAAACACCACTTATTTCCAAGATCCTTCTCATCCATGAAGGTTTTTAATTTTGATATAATCCAACCTTTTTTCCAATGCATTATACTCACCAATGATGTGTGAACTGCACCCTTTTCAGAGAATTACCCTTGACTGAGAGGAGTATCTGACTAGAAGTTTAAGCATCCCCTCAAATCCACTTTATGTTTCTGGAAGCCCATTCTTATTCTGCTCCTTTTCCTTTTCTATGCTGCCTTCCTCCCTCCTTTGTGGGTTTCCCTTGCACCCAAATACCTGACTCAGGCTCAGCTTCAAGAAAATCAAATTTAAGACAAGAAAATCTTCTAGCACTGGGTTAGCAAACTGAGGGTGGGTAACAAAGACTCTTGACAAAAAAAAAAAAAAAAAAAAAAAAAGAAAAAGAAAAATCTTACTGACTCAATGTTCTAGAACAACCTCCTGGGGGATTTTATTTTTTGCTGTAGTTCATCTATATATTGAGGAACCTGTGCTTAGTTAAGTCTATAAATTTGGTGACAATTCGATCCCTTAGCTGATATATAATATAGAAATGTTACGCTTCCCCCTCAACAGTTGTGCTCAGGTTTAGCCATTACTTGTCATGCTAAGTAACTGTATGCTTGTATTAATTAATATGAAGTAGTAAATTTAAAAACCCTCTTCTGTTAAACATTAAATTATTTTTAAGTGTGAGAAATTCTCATGAAGAAGCCAATTTTGATCTGAATTTTGAAGAGAAAGGAAGATTTTAAAATCAGAATGGTGGGGATGAAAGATGAGAATAAAAAATAAATTAGCTAAAATACAAAAGTGACAATGCGTATAGCAGGTTTGGACACCATGCATTAGCAATATTCTAATTCTTTGTTTTAAATCCTTTTCTTCCCTTCATCTTTTTCTTTTTTTCTCCTCCTCCTTCTTCCTTACTATAAATTAATAAACTAAAATTATAAATGAATGGAAATTGTGTTTAGTTTAAGGATAATCCCAGGATAGGCTGGGATTATTATAAATTAAATATGATCTAGTTTATTCTGTAGACATTTTGGGGGTAGTTAATTGACTACTTACAAGATATTAGTAAGTCTATAACAAAACAGACTCTCAAAGTAAACTTTATAAGCATAAGACGAGCATATTTTCAAAAGGAATTCTTGATAAAATCAAACAAGGAATACCATTGAACTTGCTCTTCTAATTAGATATGCCCTGAGAAATCCATACAATTATTGAAGCTAATATCCATGAAATGTTTGGTTAAACTAGCAACCATTTCATAGTATTTTAACATGCCTTAAAACATAAATGTTACTGATTTTCTTCCTTCTTAAAATGTGTGAACATAAGAATTTTCAAACTCTTCATCTTTAAAATATAAATCTCTTTGGATATTTTCATGGGCATTTGGTAAGTTCTTAGCCTTATACATCTCCTTTTTCAGTCATTCTACCTCATTATTCCTCTTTGCAGAGCCTGGCCATGAAATTATTCCAAAACTTGTTTAGTGAAAATGTAAAGCTTACCCCTGTAGTCACATTCATCATTTAAATGATGGTTAAAATTTCAATGTAAGGGATTTTTAAAAGCAAGAGTCCTTTAAAAATGAGCAAGAGAAGTGTCAAGGATGGATATTAATAAAAAATGAATCTCCAAATTTCAGTACATCTAGGTTTTTTTGTTTGTTTGTTTCCAGTGAGGCACAGTCATTATAATCTTGTCTGGCTATATTTTCTGGTGAGATGCAGAACTTATTCTTTTGAAAAGCCAGATATGATGTAATAGTTAATAAAGCATAGCACGTGTTAGATTGATTATGGATAGGTAATCTGGAAAGGACTAGAAAATGGAAAGATCACGTGGATTGTAGATAAACAGGAAGCTGGTCATTTGGTGGGGACACTCAGTCAAAAAGCTCATGTGAAAACCCAATAGTTCATGATTATGGTTGTCTCTATCTGAATTGAAGACAAAGTTCCTCAAAAGTTAGATCACAGTCATACCCAGATAAGTTCAAATTAACAAACTTTTCTATACCACCATAAAATGACAGCTACTCTAAGTTGAAAAGCTTATCATGATCACAGAGTTGAGAAGGGGTCACATCAAAGATACAAGACACTGATAAATACCAAGAGGTTATTTTAGTTTGGATAAAAAAAATCCACAAATGCAGAACTTGAGGGAAAGATGGTTTACCAGAAAGAGGGTACTTGTAATGTACAGCTATGAGGTTTCAGTAGGTAGGTCTGAGTTTTCCACTTCAGGCACCAAGAAACTATTTGTAAGCTGGACTGGAATATTGGAAGAGCAGTCAGTTGGAAAGTTGTATTCACTCTTCTCCTCTTGCTACCCAAGAAATAGCAATGGTTATTGAGAAAAGCTCTCAGATATTAAAAACCTCTCCTGGATTTTAAGATCCTTCATGGTAGAAATTTTTAGATGTTTTATTTTCATATACCAAATAATTTAGAACTTTATACACAGTAGCAGGTGAACAGTGTTTTTAAACAATACATAATATGTTAATTTTTAAGTGAATTTTTAGTGGTGTCAAGGAAGTTTTCAGGGAGGGAAATGGTGAAAACATTCCTCATTAAAACAACAGCAATAAGTCTTACATCCAAATCAACTTGACTCTATTGAGCTCTAAATTTGGTCACTCTCTTTCAGGGGAAATCTGATGGTTCATATGTCTCTCGCAACGTGGCTACAAATGATTTAGTTCTCTTGGCTGGCTTAGACAAAGGGAATCTAATGTTTTGGACATCTTAGAATATTTTATGCCTTTCCCCTCTAGTGGTCATAACTCTTACAGATCACTTATTTCTAATGCTATAAGCCAGAGGCAAAATTGAAATAGTAAAAAGTAATTTGTGAAAGTCAGGCCTGTTTCACAGGGGCCCTGGGTTAATGTGAACCATTAAGAACAAGCATGTTAATATATTCACTTGCATTTTCCCCTGTATTTTATGGTTTCCTTTTTTTTTGTTTCATTTTCTACTTTATCTTAAAAATCCTTCAGTACATGGTATGAAATGATGATAACTTGATCATTTTCACTGAGTAATGTGTTAGATATTAAGTAATGTTTCTCTTACTTTGCATGTATTTGATAATCTCAAGCCTATATAAAACAAGATTACCTCATTTGTTTCTTCTATAAATGAATTTTTCTATCAATTCTTACCAGAGGACTATTGGATGAAAAATATCACCTTTTATTAATTTTTATTATTTTCAAAATATTTTAGCTTCTCATTCTTCTAGACAAATGCTTACTCTTTATTTTAGTCTAAATATAATATTTACTGAAGATACACAAGTACTAGGCACAGCAAACAACACATACTTGGTCTTTGTTCTCATCAAGCTTGGAGTGAAGTACAGTATATTTCCTGGATAAGGCTTCTGTCCAAATTCTCATTTGTGTGTCTCCTGAGGTGCACTAGACAAGACCTTGAAGAACTCTCATAAATATTATTTTATCCTCTTCCCTTCAAGCCTTAATCAGAGTTAGAACTTACCTACTTCATCTTTTCACCTTGTTCACTCATCAATTACTTTCAGCTACGTGGAATTGAGACCTTTGCAAAACAAGTTGTGTCTATACAGTACCATATCCATGAGGGCAGGAGTTTTATATTTCTTGTTCAGACATCAACCTTAGCTCATGAAACTTCCTAGCAGACAGAAAGTATTTGTTTAATATAGGAGACTTGCTATTGCTGTCTTGACAACTCTTATGAATATAAAACACTGTTACCAGGTTGGTATTCTTTTTAGGTCTCCTCAATTCAGAATCTATTTAGTCACCAGGCAAAAGGTGGATCACCTGCCTATAATGTGCAAGTATTTTTGCACCTCCATCAAAATTCCTATCCTTATGGCAGGTAAAAGGAAGCTGTTATTCTGTAATAGTCTCACTCTGTATATCCCTCTGCTCCATTCATTTACTTCCTGATACAGCCTACAGAACTTGCACCAGAGGCTTTGAATGGGATAGGAAGAAGTAGGTGAATACAACTATTAATGTCTTTTTCCTCTATACCAACTTCTATTTCCACTAAATAACCATGTGTCCTGTGTCCATCCAATGCACTCTCCTTTATTTCTTGCTGGTGACAACATTCTGGATCAGGTGGATCTCTAACATGTGCCTCCCTCCCTATCCCCTGCAGCCAAGTGGTCTCCATCCTAATATCTTATCTACTTTATTTAATCTAAAACATTACTAACAGCTTGTTATTCTAAATCATTACCCTGATCTTGCTCCTAATTAAAATCATAAGACAAAAAGACGTTCTTATGTTAAGCTGATTTACTTATAAAATGACATCAAAATTTCGTCAAATTTCTAATTTTCCAGAGTGCTTTGAACTAAGATCCGTGTCCAATTTCAACAAGTATTCTGAGCTGGTATTTTCTGTGGCAATTATCACACCCACTTCAGTTTTGGCTTTTGTCATCTGTCCTTTTTGCAACTAGATGCTATTGTTAAATCTAAAATCCTGTGGGTGACTTGGTGGGTTACAATAACATCAACAACAATGAAACAAAAAAAGCCTTGAAATTACAATGGACAAAAGTGTCTTCTTCAGCAAATTAAATTTAAATGTCTAATGGAGTTGATTTTTAGGGTAAGCTATTGCTTTTTTTTTTTTTTCCCCCTCAGAAAGCCTCTTAGCAGAGTCTTGCTTCTGTGGTCCTTACCCCTGTGTGGGAACAAGAAGCCACATGTGCTAAGATCTGCTGTGCCTTTTTTATGATAAGGTGGCTATATTTTTTTTTTTAAATTAAAAAATTTAACCTTTATTTTATTTAATTGTTTTTATGTGGTGCTGGGGATCAAATCTTTGCCTCACCCATGCTACCTCAAGTGCTCTACCACTGAGCTACAACCGTAGCCCTTGGCTTATATCTTTTTTTTTTTTATTGGACGTTCATAACATTACATAGTTCTTAATACATCATATTACACGGTTGATTCACGTGGATTATGAACTCCCGCTTTTACCCCGTATACAAATTGCTGTATCACATCAGTTTCCCTTCCATTGATTGACATATTGCCTTTCTAGTTTCTGATGTATTCTGCTGTCTGTCCAATTCTCTACTATCCCCCCTCCCTTCCCCTCCCCTCCCCTCCCCTCTCTCTCTACCCCTTCTACTGTAAATCATTTCTTCCATTTGTATTATCTTGTCTTGCCCCTCCTTTCCTCTTATATGACATTTTGTATAACCCTGAGGATCGCCTTCCATTTCCATGCAATTTCCCTTCTCACTCCCTTTCCCTCCCACCTCTCATCCCTATTTAATGTAAATCTTATTCTCAAGCTCTTCGTCCCTGCCCTGTCCTTGTTTACTCCCCTTATATCAAAGGAGTCATTTGGTATTTGTTTTTTAAAGATTGACTAGCTTCACTTAGCATAATCTGCTCTAATGCCATCCATTTCCCTCCAAATTCTATGATTTTGTCGTTTCTTAATGCAGAGTAATACTCCATAGTATATAAATGCCACATTTTTTTTATCCATTCATCTATTTAAGGGCATCTAGGCTGGTTCCACAGTCTTGCTATCGTGAATTGAGCTGCTATGAACATCGATGTAGCAGTGTCCCTGTAGCATGCTCTTGTTAGGGCTTTAGGGAATAGACCGAGAAGGGGAATAGCTGGGTCAAATGGTGGTTCCATTCCCAGCTTTCCAAGAAATCTCCATACTGCTTTCCAAATTGGCTGCACCAATTTGCAGTCCCACCAGCAATGAACAAGAGTGCCCTTTTCCCCGCATCCTCTCCAGCACTTATTGTTGTTTGACTTCCTAATGGCTGCCAGTCTTACTGGAGTGAGATGGTATCTTAGGGTAGTTTTGATTTGCATTTCTCTGACTGCTAGTGATGGTGAGCATTTTTTCATGTACTTATTGATTGATTGTATGTCCTCCTCTGAGAAGTGTCTGTTCAGGTCCTTTGCCCATTTATTGATTGGGTTATTTGTTATCTTATTGTCTAATTTTTTGAGTTCTTTGTATATTCTGGTTATTAGGGCTCTATCTGAAGTGTGTGGAGTAAAGATTTGTTCCCAGGATGTAGGCTCCCTGTTTATCTCTCTTATTGTTTCTTTTGCTGAGAAAAAACTTTTTAGTTTGAGTAAGTCCCATTTGTTGATTCTATTTGTTAACTCTAGCGCTATGGGTGTCCTATTGAGGAATTTGGAGCCCGATCCCACAGCATGTAGATCATAACCAACTTTTTCTTCTATCAGATGCCATGTCTCTGATTTAATATCAAGCTCCTTGATCCATTTTGAGTTAACTTTTGTGCACGGCGAGAGATAGGGATTCAGATTCATTTTGGTGCAAATGGATTTCCAGTTTTCCCAGCACCATTTGTTGAAGATGCTATCCTTCCTCCATTGCATGCTTTTAGCCCCTTTATCAAAAATAAGATAGTTGTAGTTTTGTGGATTGGTTATTGTGTCCTCTGTTCTGTACCATTGGTCCACCCGCCTGTTTTGGTACCAGTACCATGCTGTTTTTGTTACTATTGCTCTGTAGTATAGTTTGAAGTCTGGTATCGCTATACCGCCTGATTCACACTTCCTGCTTAGTATTGTTTTTGCTATTCTGGGTCTTTTATTATTCCATATGAATTTCATGATTCTTTTATCGATTTCTACAAGATATGCTGTTGGGATTTTGATTGGCATTGCATTGAACTTATATAGGACTTTTGGTAATATCGCCATTTTGATGATGTTGGTTCTGCCTATCCATGAGCAGGGTATATTTTTCCATCTTCTAAGGTCTTCTTCTATGTCTTTCTTTAGGGTTCTGTAATTTTCATTGTATAAATCTTTCACCTCTTTTGTTAGGTTGATTCCCAAGTATTTTATTTTTTGGGGGGATATTGTGAATGGAGTAGTTGTCCTCATTTCCGTTTCAGAGGATTTGTCGCTGATATACAGGAATGCCTTTGATTTATGCGTGTTGATCTTATATCCTGCCACTTTGCTGAATTCATTTATTAGCTCTAATAGCTTCTTTGTAGACCCTTTTGGGTCTGCTAGGTATAGAATCATATCATCTGCAAATAGTGATAATTTAAGTTCTTCTTTTCCTATTTTTATGCCTTTAATTTCTTTCGTCTGCCTAATTGCTCTGGCCAGTGTTTCGAGGACTATGTTGAACAGAAGTGGTGAGAGAGGGCATCCCTGTCTTGTACCAGATCTTAGAGGGAATGCCTTCAATTTTTCTCCATTCAGAATGATGCTGGCCTGTGGCTTATCATAGATTGCTTTTACAATGTTGAGGTATGATCCAGTTATCCCTAATTTTTCTAGAGTTTTGAACATAAAGGGATGCTGTACTTTGTCGAAAGCTTTTTCTGCATCTATCGAGATGATCATATGGTTCTTATTTTTAAGTCTATTGATGTGGTGGATAACATTTATTGATTTCCGTATATTGAACCAACCTTGCATACCAGGGATGAATCCGAGTTTTGTACCATGGTGGACACTGTCTGTTCCTGTTCTAGATCCACAGTCCTGCCTTCCTTTAATACTGACCATGACACACTTAACCAATTTTGTCCTCTTACCCTTTGCTTGTTAATGAGTTCAACCAAGGGGACACATCAGCAAGAGCTCAGTAGGGAGGTGAGAGAATCTGGAATATTTGTTCCCTCAGCTCTCTCCATGCTGATGGATGGTGGTATACCTGTGGCTGAGTTTCTGTCCTCTGATAGTTGAGCACCTCACTGGGTTCAGAACTGCAGTCTCTAATTACAGTGTCTCCCTTGCTATTCTCCAGTCTTGCTATTCCCTCCTGAACTTCTTTAATCTTGTTTAACTTTTTTTTTTTTTTTTTTTTTTTTTTTTTTTTTTTTTTTTTTTTTTTTTTTTGCAGGATAGGATAACTGGGGATTGAACCCAGGAAATTTTAACACTAAGCTACATGCATCACAATCATTTTTTTTTTTTTTCATTTTGAGATAGGGTCTCCCAAAGTTTCTGATACTGAGCTCAAACTTGTGATCCTCCTGCCTCAGCCTTCCAGGAGACTGGGATTACAGACATGCACTAGCTAATCTTGTCTAACTTTGAAAATGGTTTCTCTATTAAATCCTTTTTCATTATATTCTATAAGTTTGCCACCTGTTTCTTGGCTGTGACTGGCCAATACATGTGAGCTTGTGTTTGTTTCAGCATGAAAAATAGAGTTGACATTGTTGTCCTTCTGCTTCCAATCCTTCTTGGGCAGCAAAAACCATGAGCTTTACCTCATATAGGAAAAGAGTCAGAAAAAGTAGCTGGCTTGGACAAAAAATGTGCTACATTATAAAACTGATTAATCTTTAAGTACTGAAGATAATATATTATTATATTCTGTTGTAATGAAAATGTCTTAATGAATGTTATAGGTGGGTGAGATAACACTGTGAGAGTAGAATTTTCTACTGTTTATCAATAGCAGGAAGAATACATTCTATAAAAGCAATTGAGAACATGGGGTACATTCTTTTATAAGGATGAGGAAGAAACATTATCTTTGCACTGAGACATTAAATCTTTGGGCCTGGATCATTGGGTGTGCTAGATCCTGAGCATTTTAAGTGAAGGTTTCAAGTGAGCTTATATGGAATGGAGTATTAATTAGGAAGGCAGATGTGGAAAGTTCAAATCCCATCATTTCATTCAACAGTAGTTCTCTGTTTCATACCTGCTTTGGTTAGCAAGGTTTTACCATAACTTGAGGTGGATTCAGGTGTTGGGATTTCAGTGGTGATAACCGAATGATAGCTGTGTCCAGGAAATAGTAATTTTAAGAAGTTCACCATCTAAACAGGAAACAATGAAATATCATAAGACGCCAGGAGTCCGGCACTCTGGGAAGCTTAGGAAATATTAAAGGTAAGCTAATGTCAGCTGATTAGGCTAAAGAGCTCAGGCAGTTTGCTCCTGGAAGAATCTTTAACACTATTTTATAATCAGTTATTGATAAAGCCAAATCATTTAAAGTCTTACTATATAATTTTTTTTTATTATTCACTATTGGCTGCTGTCTCATACTTGTTCAACTCTTTCTTGCTATTGGACTATGAAGAAGAATAAATTATTATGTAATTCTTAATAAATGTTTCCAAAAGCAGAAAATATTGGTGGAGGTCGTATTGTGTAGTGGGTCAGGGTCATGAGTTTGAATATTTGTACGACTACAGACAAGTTGCCTACTCCTTCTCTGACTCAATTTCCTCCTTGAATTGGGCCTAATCAAAGTTTGTAGTACATGAAGTTGCTATGAAGAATTAAATAGTAATATGAGGAAAACCCTTACCGTTTGCAAGTCACATAAAATTCTACAAACGGGGGGCTGAGGCTGTGGCTCAGTGGTACAGCACCTGCCAGGCACGTGTAAGGCCCTGGGTTCGGTCCTCAGCACCACATATAAATAAATAAATAAATAAAAATAAAAGGTCCATCAACAATTAAAAAAAAAGTTTAAAAAAAAGCTCCAAACACATCTCTGTTAATATTACAGCTGTAATTATTTCCATTGCTATAATTTTAAGGGAAATAATTATTTAAAAGTTAGATAAAAATTAGATAGTAGTGACAGCTGAATGCTTGTCTTGTGAGTACTTTGAATCAATTCTAAATATTTTAGTTCATAATCATCTCTTCTATGTTGGAGCTATTCTGGTTTTCTGTACACTTACACAATAGATATGCACACATATAATATACCCAGAAAGCATGTATAAAATGATCTGCTACCTTGGTTTTAAGTGTGTCTCATGTATTTTAATTATAAAAGAAATGTTCCCATATTTGTGATTTCCTTAAAGATTAGATATTTTATCATGCTTCCTTTGTATTTCCTCTTATTTCTCTTACATCATGGAATATGGCTTAGGCACAAATGATACTTGTGAATTCACAGGAAGATATTAGACAGGAAATTATTGTGAACATTTAAAAAATTAATATGTATCTATAGATCCTTAATTTAGGTTTAGTAATAAGAAAGCATACCACTGCATTGATATTATTTAAGGGACACATAGAGAATTTGATTATTTTTCTCTTTATGTATGGGAATTTCTCTTTCATTCTATTATTCTTGGTAAAGCCAAACTGCAGGGGCTAGAAATCCAGAAAGTACCTAATGGCTTTGAGAGAAAGAATGGTAATCATGGTTTGTATGTTTGACACTTTTTGTCCAAGTGTGCATGCTCCAAGTGCAGAGAAACCCAGTTTGCTTCGGCAGCATTATTGTCATCTTGCACAATACCTGCCTTTACACTGGCACAGTAGCAGTTAATTGTATTTTTATACAACTTACAATATTTCAGAGAGAAAGATGCTATTCGAACAAAGCACCTCCTCAATAATTATAAAACCTAAAATTCTATTGATATTTTTTCCAGGAGATGATGAATTCCTTTCCTCCCTGTTAAAGTGCAAAGAATAAGGAAGATGGAAAAATTGATGAATGATATAGGTTAAGGAGTTCTTGTGTCCTTCTCCAAATTGACCTGGAAGTGAGATGTGATGAAGGGAGGACATGAAGAAAAAGGAATCGAAAAGAGAAGGCATTTGGACTCATGAGTGAGGTGACATGGTTTCTAATTCTGCACCTCCTTTATCTTTTCACACATTTCTTCACTATTCTTAGTGTCATTTGTTCACTCACAGACCACCTCTGTATATAAAACTGCACAGGGTCAGCATGGCTTCCAGTCTTAAGAATATAATTGTGCCTTCAAGGAGACAGGGTGGGCCCATGTCAAAAGTCAAAACACCTGAGTGATGTGTTATACCATCTTCAAATGGCTGATACAGATATATGATAGTTAAAAGGCTAGGGGATCATTATGGTCTGAGGGGTAAGAGAAGTAGGCTTTGAGAAGCCTGTTCAGGATGAGATACCCCGAGGACTGGCAAGTATGCAGGGTAAGCTTGTGAAATATATTACATTAGTTAAGACTTCGGGTATGAACTTTGGATGCAAACTTTTTACAACCCATTCGAAATAATAATAAGGAGAGTATTTAGTTTTATGATCTCATTAAAATTCCTGATAGCTTAAATAGAATCTACGCTTCTATCTTCATTCAGTTTGTTAGCCAAGAATTAGCATTCCCTGTGTAACTCAGAATTTATGTGAGAAGGAACAATTGGGAGACCAGGTTGCTTCTCCCTGGTTTAATAAAATAAATAAATAAATAAATACAAGTTTTTTATTTTTTAAAACAATGCCTAAAGGAGACATTGATTTTTATTTCAAACTAAGCAACTATAGTCTATTCTCTGATAAAAATGAAGAATTTCCTTTTCAGCTGATAAGGCCTAGAGTATTTATCTTTGGCTGATCATGGAAAGAAGTTGGCCTGGGCTATCCATCTGCTTTTATGAGGCTTTGTTAACACAAAGGGACAATGAGGCTGAAATTGGCTTTTGACTTAGTGGATCCTTATCATATCTGGCACCTCTTCATGAAAGAAAATAAAAGTCAGGTGGCAGTTAAATTAGATGAACATTTCTGAAACAAAAAACAGTTTGGAAAAAGGTAGGTTTCTCCTCTTGTTCTCAAGAGCTCTATGAGAATAAAGATGCTTGTGATTTCAAAGGATAAAGTTTATCTCCTTGGCCTTGATGGCATGGGTTTAGCACAGCCTGTGAACAAGGAAAGAAACATGGGCATTAATCCCACAGTGATCCATTTTTAAAATCTCCTTAACGATTATCTCAGTAGTTCAGGTTGTCATCTGTAGCCGAAGATTGTGATATAGTTATTGCATGGTGAGGTCAAACACACCACGGGAAGAGAATATTATTTCTGTTCTGATAGTTTGTTCTATGTTGTGCATGAACCCAACAAAGAATTTTCTATATATTGAAAAATCAAAATATTTCAAGAGCAGTAACTAAAGCTAATTTGGGGCTTCATTTTGGAAGCAAAACCCACATTCTCATTCTCTCATTGGTGCATCTAGCTCTCAGAAACAATCGCAATGGCTACTTTATCTATAGTATAAGAATCCCTTCTAAGGATCCTAACAAATATTTTTCCAACATGCATTTTAAGAGCTCTACTAAGGGGGCTCCTGCCTCCAGAATCATCTGATCCCATTGTGCATAGCTCTCTTTGTTAAGCTAACTCACTTAGGCCGAATCTTCTCTTCTTATATATAGATTGGCAATAGCTTTCACAGCACAAACAGTGTTCTGTCCGTATATTAGTGGTTCAAATACTTGAAGAACTCCTCTTTATTTTATTTTTCTTGCTCTGTTTTTTATTGACATTCTTACCTGCCACAACTCTCAGTCATACGACTTAGTTTCTGGACTTCGTATTATCAGAGTCATTGCTCTGTGGGTTTACCTTGATATAACAATATCCCTTTTAAAATTTTGTTTATTTGTTTTAATTAACTATACATGACAGTATAATACATTTATGCACTTTGGTATATCATACATAAATGGGTTTCTCATTTTTCTGATTGTGCATGTTGTAGAATCACATTGGTCATGTAGTCATATATGTACATAAGGTAATAGTGTGGTTTCATTCGACTATCCTTTCTATCCCTATATCCCCTCACCTCCCTTCACTCTCCTCTACCTAATCTACAGTAACTCCATTCTTCTCTAGCACCCACTCCCCTTATTGTGAATTAGCATGCACATATCAGAGAAAATATTTGGCCTTTGGTTTTTTGGGATTGGCATATTTCACTTAGCATGATATTCTCCAACTCTATCGTTTACCAACAAATGCCATATTTTTGTTCTTTTTAATGCTGAGAAATATTCCATCAAATATATATACCACATTTCATTTATCTATTCCTCTGTTGAAGGACACCTAGGTTAGTTCCATAGTTTAGCTATTGTGAATTGAACTGCAATGAACACCGATGTTCCCACATCACTGTAGTATGCTGATTTTAAGTCCCTGCACGAAACTCAACTCAAAATCGATCAAAGAGTTGGGCACTAGAACAGAGACCTTGTGCCTACCAGAAAGAAAAAATAGGCCCATATCTTCACCATGTCAACTTAGGATCTGACTTCCTTAATAGAACTCTTAAAGTATAAGAAGTAAAATCAAGAATCAATAAATGGGATGGATTCAAATTAAAAAAAAATTCTTCTCAGCAAAAGAAACAACCAGTAATGTGAAGAGAGAACCTATAGATTGAGAGAAAATTTTTACCACATGCACATGAGATAAAGCATTAATCTCTAGGATATATAAAGAACTCAAAAAACTTAACACCAAAAAAACAAATAACCCAATCAATAAATGGGCTAAAGAACTAAACAGGCATTTCACAGAAGAAATAACATCGATCAACAAATACATGGAAAACTGTTCAACATTTCTAGCAATTAGAGAAATGCAAATAAAAACTAAGATTTCATCTCACTCCAGTCAGAATATCAATCATCAAGAATATAGGTAACAATAAATGTTGGTGAGAATGTGGGGGGAAATGTACATTCATACATTGATGGTGGGACTGAAAATTGGTAAAACCCCCATGGAAAACAGTATGGAGATTCCTCAGAAAATTCAGAATGGAACCACCATTTGGCCCAGCTATTCCACTTCTTGTTTTATGCTCAGTATCCTCTATTTCCACATGTTTATTGGTGCATCATAGTTGTATATATTGATGGGCTCTTTTATATAGGCATATAATGTAACAATATAATTTAGCCAACATTGCTCCCTAGCATTTTCCCTTTCCTCCCTACCTCCTACCTCCTGGTCACTTTTTTTTTTAAGTTTTAATTTGTTAATATATGACAGCAGAATGCATTACAATTCATATTACACTTATAGAACACAATTTTTCATATATCTGTTTGTACACAAATTAAAATCACACCATTTGTGTCCATCTCATTCCATCATCTTTCCTACCCTTATTTCCCCCTCCTTTTCCCTCCCTCCCTTTGCCCTATCTAGAGTTCATCTAATTCTCCCATGCACCCCCCACCACCACATTATGAATCAGATCAGCATCCTTAAATCAGAGAAAAGATTCGGCACTTGTTTTTTTGGGATTGGCTAATTTCACTTAGCATTCCTTTTTCTTTTTATGAGGCACATCTCCACCTCTTTTTTCATTTTTCCTCTCTAGATTTCATATATGAGAGAAAACATAAGACCCTTTACCTGAGTTTGACTAATTTATCTTATCATAATGCTCTTAAGTTCCATCTCTTTTCCTGAAAATGACATAATTTCATTTTTCTTCACGGCAGAATAAAATTCCATTGTATATATATACTACATTTTCTTTATCCATTCATCCGTTGAGGTTTAGGTAGGCTGGTTCTATAGTTTGGCTATTGTGAATTGTGCTGCTATACACATGGGTATGCATGAATCACTGTAGTAAGGTGACTTTATTCCTTCAGGATAAATACTGAGGAATTGCTGTGTTATATGGTAGGTTTCATGCCTAGGGTTTTGAGGAAACTCCATTCTTATTTACATAGTGTTTGCACTAATTTACAATTCCATCAATATTGTTTCTTTTT
The DNA here is from genome assembly GCF_045843805.1 of Urocitellus parryii. Classification (NCBI taxonomy): domain Eukaryota; kingdom Metazoa; phylum Chordata; class Mammalia; order Rodentia; family Sciuridae; genus Urocitellus; species Urocitellus parryii. The sequence goes on from NC_135543.1 coordinate 29,642,894, forward strand.
TTCCACATCCTTTTCAGCATTTAGCATTATTTGTATTCAGCATTTATTATCATTTTATTCTTGATGACTGCCATTCTAACTGGTGTGAAATGAAATCTCAATACAGTTTTGATTTACATTTAGGACTGACTACTGGACTCCAGGAACGAGCAAGATGAGTGCAGAATACAGAAAAGTGTGACTTAGGCCACGTTTTTTATTATTGTAAACTAATGCTTACTTTTATAACAGTCAGAGTGTGCCACTTGTAGTCAACCAAAATCTTGAGATTTGTTTTCATTCTGTTCTATGGACAGATGCTTTCTGATGGATACTTCTAAATTTCTTAAGGTCCAACTATAAGAATGACCATTGTTTCTGAAAAATTTCAATTTGACTTCTGGACCTTATATTTGCTATTCGCAGGAGTTGTATACTTATGACCCTGTATTCTAGAGCTTTAATTAAAATATTGATTATACTATCACAGGCAATGGTCATGGATAGAATTTTCAAATCAAGCTGGGTGTGGTGATGCACACTTGTAATCACAGCCACTAAGGAGCCTCAGGCAGGAGTTCAAGGCCAGCCACAACAACTTAGTGAGGCACTGTCTCAAAATTTAAAATAAATAAATTAATTAAAAGGCCTCCGAATGAAGCTCAGTAGTAAAGTGCCCCTGAGTTCATTCCTTAGTACTGAAAATAAATAAGTAAATTCAAATCAAATGAGGCCCTCCAGTACTTCCTTATCAATAGTCATCGCAATGTGCTGTCCTCGCTCATGGACTTATTCTGCTGTTCCTTAAACTCCTTGGAAGATTTCAGGCCTCGTCAGTCATGCTTCAGTTCAAATCCTGGACATACTAAAGGGAAAGTTCAGAAACAAAGGTCTGTCCCATACTTCCAAACCCAGAGACTGGGACAAGTATCCTAAGAGTCCAAATAGAAACCAAGGATATGAATAAAAATATAGTACTTTTAGAAAGGGGATTTTTATAACTGTGAGATAAGTAAATCCATGTAAGGAATTCCCACCAAAATAATCAAAGATTACCTAACTCTTAAGCCTGCTGGTGACCTAGGACGTCTAAAGGGGTGCTGCACAAGAGTTACACTTGGAATGCACATTCTAATCTGAGGCCTCAAGGAGGAAGGATGAACAAGTGAGGAAACTATGCACATTCAGGCTTTTCAATATTTCAGGACTAAGGAATGAACTCAGAGGCACTTTACTACTGAAGAAGCAGAAGTTATCAATAAGGGGATGAATTGTTGTGAAATGAGTGTCACAGAAAATGACTGAGGTGTCACTGTAGTGTGTTGTTTTTAAGTCCTTTGGGTATAGACAAAGGAGTGGGATAGCTGGGTCAAATGGTAGTTCCATTTCCAGTTTTCCAAGGAATCTCCATACTGCTTTCCATATTGGCTGCACCAACTTGCAGTCCCACCAGCAATGTATGAGTGTGCCTTTTCCCCGACATCCTAGCCAACACTTATTGTTCTCTGTCTTCATAATAGCGCCCATTCTGACTGAAATGAGATCTGCCACATCAATATTTATAGCAGCACAATTCACAATAGCAAAACTGTGCAACCAACCTAGATGCCCTTCAGTAGATGAATGGATAAAAAAAAATGTAGCATTATATACAGAATGGACTATTACTCAGCAATAAAAGACAAAAAAATCATGGCATTTGCAGGTAAACGGATGGCTCTGGAGAAGATAATGCTAAATGAAGTTAGCCAAACCCTAAAAAACAAAGGCTGAATGTTTTCTCTGAAATAAGGTGACTGATACATAGTAGGGTAGGGAGGGGGAGGAAGAAAAGATAAACTCTAGATAAGACAGAGGAGTGATAGGGAAAGGGAGGGAGCAGGAGGTTAACAAGGATGGTGGAATGTGATGGACATCATTATCCAAAGTACATATATGAACACATGAACTGTTGTGAACATACTTTATGTATAATCAGAGATATGAAAAAGTGTGTTCTCTATGTGTAGTAAGAAATGTAATACATTCTGCTGTCATTTATTTTTAAAATATCAATAAAACAATTTTTTTAAAAAAAGAAAAAAAAAATGACTGAGGTAGTTGCGGGTAGCATGGTCCTGGGTTTTTAAGATGAGGACGGAGGATGGCTTCTGAACAGAAGGGCATCATGAACTGTCTTCCTTGATGCCTTCTTGGTTCATATTCTGACGTATTTGGCCATGCTGTTCACATGGTCAGGATCATATTTATTTGGGAGAATTGAGTATAATTCCACCACGTCTCTTGAGAAAGAGAATTATTAGTGACTGGAAGTAAGGTGCTTGCATTTTAAACAAATATTGGAATTATGTAGCTCAAATGAAATTATTGGATCTTTTTTCAGAAGGAGGAAGGCTGCCTATCACTTCTGAAGTGGTGGGAGGGACACCAGAAGAGCAATAGGCTAGAGCAGCATCTGCACAAGTGGCACAGGTTGTATGCAACCACAGGGGCCCAATCTGAGAAGGGTGAGGAGCTGCCGTGATATTTGAGCACCTGACAAATAGCCATAATAACTGCAACCGTGTCCTAAGGGGACTACTTTAAAGAATAATATTCACCTGAGTGAGTGAGTTTTAATCTACCTCTAAAAATGTCAATCCAATTAATTTATAATCATATTGGATATTGTGATTATCAGCCTATAAAATCGAAAGGCAGGTAATTATATTTAAAAATCTAATAATCACTCTTTCCATTTTTAATTTAAAAATCATTTCCCACCGCACCCATCTCCAAAGGCTAATGTTGTATTGATGGATTTCTTTTAACTAAGGCAATCACAATTTTAAAACACCTAAACGTGTCGAATTTAGCTGCAACATCCAAATGCCAAAGTTCAGACAGGTCAAAATAGTTCTCTGGAAAATTTCTACAAGGTGCTATGCTTACAAAACTCTCCTGGGACTGAGAAGAATTGGGGGAGGTCAGGAGATAGAGAAATTGTGGGGTTCACTTTTTAGGTATTCTCGCCCTGATCTCTAAGCATCTTCTAATTTTAGTGATTTACACTTCCATCAACAGTGTGGAGAAGAATGGAATTTGGAAGAATGGAGTGGGCTTTGACCATTCTGGGGCTCTGCTCTTGGTGACTGCATGGATATTTTCCCTTTGCATGGCTCCTCAGCATCAGCACTGACATTTTTGACTAACTCAGACTGAAAGTAATTATTCTAATTTTTGAGCTTTTCATCCCTCATAAACTTTATATTGAGCACCTCTTTTTCTTAGTACAATGACATGATATATACTTTGTGAATTTACTTGCATTTAAATGAGGAGCAAAGTGAGTGATAGCATGAAAAATAGGCTGTGACAGAAGAATAGATGTACTAATGTGCTCAAAAATAAACTCTCTATTGGTTGAGGAAATGGGAGCTGTTCTCAGCTACCTGAATGAGTGTCAGTCTCATGAGAGAGAATTATGTCCTTGTGAATGGAAAGATCTAAGCAGTGGGGTAATTTTGGCTTCCCTTCTAAGTGCTGGGCAAAGGCACTCAAAGAACATATCCTGTAATCTTGTCACTCCTCTGTTACCATGCCTCAGCCCAGAGCGGAGCACTTTGGAGTACATAATGTCTCTGTTTTGTTTTGTTTTGATGCTGTGCCTCTATAGAAAGGGGTAAGGATTCTAAGGCATAATTATACTGTACACCAAGATTTGAATCCTATCTCAGGCACTGCGGCCTTGGTATGTTGCTAAGCATCTGTGGATCTCCAATTCCTTATTGTCAAATGGTGATGTGAATCCATCAGTGTAGTTTAAATGAGACAAGAGATTCAGTATTTGGATATTCTTGTTTGAGAGGTGCATGGTTTTAGTAGAGGAAAAAGCTAGCTCTCAAGCATCCTATGCATCCCAAAACCATGTTTTTCAAGTTCTTTACCTGAATTAACTTTCCTTTAGTTTTTCTCTAAATGTGCATGTCCCCAATCAATTATATGTTCCTCTCATAGCATTGCTAAAATTTATTTGACTTTGTTATTTATTTTTATAGATATCTTCCTTTCTAGGCTGTTAATTCCCTGGCAATAGGACCCATGCACACTACCTACACTCACAGGCAGCTTCTCTTCCTAATCACACTCTTAGCCAATCCCCAGTCATTTCTCCATTAGCTGAATTTCTACCTTGGTAAAATGTAGAAATATTGGAGAGGTGGGAATTTTTAGTAGAGGCCAAGCTAATTCATAAAGAAAATTTATTTAAATTCCCATTTTTTTCTTTTTCTATTTTCTCCCTTAGTTCCTCAATAATCTTGTCCTCCTCCTCCTCCTCCTCCTCCTCCTCCTCCTCCTCCTCCTCCTCCTCCTTCTCCTCCTCCTCCTCCTTTTCCTCCTCCCCTTCCTCCTCCCCTTCCTCCTCTTCCTCCTCTTCCTCCTTCTCCTCCTCCTCTTCCTCTTTCTTTTTCTGAATTTTGCCCCCTGGACATATCCAGTGCATTTGTCAGCCAAGTCAATTTTCTGTCTCTAATCCATCAACTTAATTTTGGGTCTGTGAAATGAACTGAGCCACTATCCTGTTTATATTGGTCAGGCATATGTTTTATATTAAATACCAAAAGGAGAATCACAATTATCCTGCACTTAATAAAATTAAGGGGAGAATCTCTTCATTATCAAAGCCTGGAAAACACATCTGATAGGACTCTGTTAGCACCTCTACCATCTCCCTCTGGATTACCCTTCAGTTTGCAGGAAACTCATTTCCACTAGAATAGGCCTGTGAATGGAATAAGATTTTGCAACTTGACATTCCTGTTCATTATAACACTTTTTCTAGCAACTGGGAAGGCAGTAACAGCAGGGGGTTAATCAACAGGAAATGACATTATTTGATAGAACACGATGTTGAGAGAGCTACAGTGGCTTCAGTAGTTGGTTTGATATTTTCTCATTAGCTGTTGCAATCTTTCAGTTTGGTTAGATGGCAGGATTCAACAGGCTTCAGTGTCTTTCCCATTCATATTCCGTTTTCTGGTTGTGCCATCTTTCAATTTCCAAGCCACGTCTGGCTCCTTTTGGATCCCAACAGCAAATTAGGAAAACAGCAAAAGGAAAATAAAGTCTGACCCTGTGTTAGAACCTAACTTGTTTCTGGAGGGCTCAGATTTTAAAAACAGAGCTTCAAGAAAAAGGGCAAAGCGACGTAGTCATTATGGTGGGAATTAAGGTGCCTGGAGTCTGGATCTCTCACCAGCTACTACCAAGATGGGTCATGAGCCTGACTGGTCACTTCTTTCTCTGGATTTTTCTTCCTTAATGTTTAAAATGAGAAGGTAGAAATAAGCCACTTCCAAAAATTACTCTGGCTTAATCTTGTTTTGAGTTATGAGACACTTAACCATATGAAGTAGAGTTATGTTGATGCCATATGAAGTAGACATCTGAAGGTAAGTGTCTCCCTAAAGCTTTCATAAATCCATCAAAAAGATGAGGTTGGTGTAAGCAGTTTATACAGGATTCCCACACAGTGCCAGCTAATGGTCCTGAGCAATCACACACACTAATGCACAAGTTTATCTGAATGTATAAGTGACCACAGGTTGATGGCTTCAGTGTTATCACTGAAAAAAAAATATGTTCTTCATGAAGTGTTTGAGAAATATTTTAAGAATGATAATTTTTTAAAAGTCAGAAAATCAGACATAGTACTTGAATTATTTTAATTTGCAAATTGGTTATCAAAACTTGGCATACTTTATACAGCTCAGTAAAATATTCTTATTTTCCATTCAAAATTTCCTGTTTTCCATTCAAATTAAAATGCATTTTTCATCAACATGTTATTTGGGAACTATAATGATGTTTTTTTTTTTTAATTGAAAACAGATCATTCACTTGTGGCCTGTGCATCCATGAAGTGAGAGGTGGACTTCTAGTGTGTTTTTCTGTCTGCTTCAAACACTGCTTTGCCATTCAGTGCTACTGATTCACAAAGTCTTCTTCAAAATCTACATTTTTGTTTTGCTTGAGTTTTTGCTTTATTTCAGCCTTTCTGGACTTATTAGAGTCTGTAATTGGGTACCGAACAATTTTGATTTTTTTTTAAGAAAGCCAATATTTTTTTTGAGAGAAAAAAAAATACAGAGATGGAGTTTGCACATAGGATTGATTTCTTTTCTCTTTCTCTCTCTCTCTCTCTTTCTTTCTTTCTTTCTCTCTCTCTTTCTTTCTTCCTTCTCCTTCTCCTTCTTTCTTTTAAACTACAGGACCAGAGAGAGAATAATATGCAATGTTTTCATTTCATGAAAGTCAAATGTTCTTGACTAAAAATATGAACACTTTCATTGCTTTGTCTTTCCCCAAAGCATCCTGTTCTCCACTGGAAACTGCAGGCTGGTTTCTGTTACAGTGACAGGCAGGCCCATAGACAGCTATGCTTTCAGAAGTCCTCTTTCCTGATATGAAGAATATTTTCCTATCTCCAAAATCATCTCCAGTAGAGCACCCTAGGAGTGGGGGGCTATTAATTTCAAAATCACAATACCAAGAATCCAGCCTGATCTTTTGCCTCAGAAGGATACTGGCTCCTTCAACTGCCATGGCAGCCCGGTTCTCCACTGGGGCTGAAATCCCAACTGTTCTCTTGGTCACAGCCCATATACTAGGGCAGCCGGGTGAAGTCTTAGACATCTTATGGCTGAGCTCCACCATCTCACTTTCTAGACCTTTCTCAGTTGAAAAATATATAACTGTTTAAAAACAATCCCTTGATCAGACAGAAATGTCAAAAATTCTGCTCCAGAGGTTTGCACATGTTCCTAAAATATTTAAAGAAGAAAAGAAAATCATGGTGATTTATAATACATTCATCTAAAATTGTTGAGAAGAAAATAAACCAAGGAAGGAAAGAGAAAATGTGAGAATTAAGTCATGTGATACGTATTTGATACAGAGGATAGTGCAAAAGAAATATTATCTGTGGAAAGAATGGATGAGATGTATGGGGAATGAGCACCTCTAAACTGTTCCTGTTGCTGGGATAGCTTCTCTTACATCCCCATCCCGGCAACAGGAACAGCTTGACAAGTCACACTTTTTCTTGCCCCTGACTTAGGTTTTCATTTCTTGATGCTGAGAGTTGTTCCGATTGAACTTCAATTAATACTGATTCTAAATCCTGTAGCTTTACTTGATCTTTCTCCCCATTCCCCTTAGTCTCTCAATCAAATGGCTAATGATCTGGAAACTGGAAGACTGAATGGAAAGGCGCCCTTTGCAATGTGGATCTTTTAAAGGAAATAGTTATTTGCCAACAGATTAAATTTGAATCAAGGTGGATCAGTTTTCTTCATCAGAGACTAACCTGCCCTAAGCCCTCACCTGGCACAATGGGAATGCTGTTCTGTGTTTTACGTGGAAACTATGAACATTCACAATGTAGCCTCATACTGAACTGAAGTGAGTTGCACTAGAGGGGGGGTGATCTTTCTCCTCTCCAACTCCTGCTTTTCTGTCCATGGTTTTAATTTTCTTATGTGGAAAAAAAATTTTCACATAATACATTTAGGAGACTGCTGGGACATTAGCTAGTTTTGTCTGTTGGAGTTTCAAGTACAGTTTAATTAGGATGAAATTAACACATAATCTCTTTGAGCACCAAATTCAGCCCAGTACTAGCAAAGTATTCTTAAGGGCTCCAAGGAATTAGCTCTACTCATCCATTTAGAAAAATAAGGCTGTCACAAAATAAATAATAGAAGGGGGATTTGAACAGACATCTAAAGCATAAAACAAATGGAAAATGATTTATTTTAATGAATGCATAGCTGAGCATGCTAAAGGTATGTAAATAAAAGCATAGCACCCTTGCTCCTAGAAGAATCTCCACATACACATGATTGCTCAGTGATTCCAGAAGTGTCATGCTCACTTCCTACCCACCATCCCAAGGGTATCACTGACAACCTGGAGTTGGGATTCACAGAGAGTTAGGTAAGCAGTGTAGCAGGGAGGGTGTCTTGCAAGAGGAATTCTTAGGGTACTTGACCACCAAGAGAAAAAACAAAGCTGGAGGAAAATAACTGTCTCCGATGATTGAACATTTTTTTGTTTGAGAACAAAGATTTTATTTGTTCTCCATTGCTGTGCACAGCAAAATAAATAAAATGTGAAGAAATGACAGAAAAAAGCAATTTTACTTCAATATATTATAATCTTTTCAAAAAGCTATAATTAATATATATGTGTTTGTTTTGGAATGAATAAAGTTCAGCAATGTTTTTATTGTCTGCAGTGGGTGTTAATCATATATATATATATATCTGTATATACATATATATCATATACATATATATCATATACATATCACATATATATTATATATATATGTGTGTGTGTATATATATATGTATATATATAGTTCTAAAACACAGTGTTTTATCCTTGTAGTAAATGACCAGCTAAGAATTAATGCATGTCTTCTGGTGCTAAGTCCTTAATGGAGATATCGCTAGTGCTTTGGATGCAGGCTGAAGACTAAGTTTGCTGTCTGTCAAGGAAGCAATGTCAGCAGACACCGCAGGACTATCCATGGGGGGCCCTCATTAGAAAGGAAATTTTTCTGGGACAAACTTTCAAAACTCCTGCAGCTCTAGGACTTTATTAGTTAAAGAATTTTCAAAGTGTTTCCTAAGACAATTTCTATTATAGTTGTTCATGTCTGAGAACTTAGATAAGTTACTTTCAACTGATTCTTTTCCCTTTTGAAACTTCAAATTTTTCAATGTTGCCGTCTATAATAGGTTGGATTCTCTATTTTAAGTGTCTAGCAGGTACTTAATGATATTTCTGCCTCAGCCTTAGCCAATCTCATTTCTTTCAGAGACTGGAAAGAACTGAAGGCTGTAATTCTTAGGGAATAGTAATTTTTTCCCTCTGGTATTCTAATCTTTCTTCTGCAAACCTGATAATACCTCAGCTGCATTTTTGATGCTTTAAAAGGCTTAACGTGTGTACTTAGACTCACAATGAATCAATACCTACCAATCTCAATAAGGACTTTGTCTTAACTTTTTAATTTGTCTAACATTTAACCCACATTATTTTCTTAGAGTTGCCCATGTTTTCTCCCATTGGAGACTGAGATTAACCACCAAAATCCACTACACTTTACATTCCTGGTCTATTTTGGGGGGTTTATGGAATGCACTAAGTGCAGCAGAGAGCAAGAAGAAATGTGCAGCTACTGAATATTTCATGGCTTTTGCTGTCTAGGAAGTTGGTGAGAGGCATTTCTGCATCCAAGTCCAAACCTACATTTGGAAAAAAAAAAGTAGGCTATGATCATACATATGTAAAGCAACAGTTCAACCCAGGAAGCACTGCAGTTGAGATTGGAGCCACATAGGATATCAGGCTGTTCATTCTCTATTGATTACAGGTGAACCCGATTCTTTAGTCTGACTGCTAGATGGGTCAGGCTTAGATTAGTTATCAGGGTTTTTTAAGCAATAACACCCAATGAATATAAAATACTTATGTGAGTGTAATTTAGATACTGAAACTTTTTAATCCATGCAACAAAAATGACAGAAATTGGTATTTGTCTATCTAGAAAGAAGTTTGAAAGAAGATGTAGTAACTGTGACAAATGATGCAAAGGTCTTTCTCAACCGAGTGAGGCTGAATTCTTTCCATCTCACTTCAGAAGCTGGACTCAAGAGAAGAGGATGAAAAGAGAAAAGATTTCATCTCAAAATAAATCGATTTTTAAAATAATTATCACAGTGGTAAAACACAATTAGTTCACCCTGGGCTCCCATTCTCTGAAGACACAAGCCAAAGCTGGATGCAAGTAAATTTGGGATATAGAAGGAGATATGGTGAAGATGGAAATACTGAGATGACTATCAAAGCCTCTTTGTTCCCAAGCCAAAGATGCACATTATCTTCCTGAAAGGTAAATGTATAAAGAAGGCGATTTGAGGGCTCAGAATTAACATCATTCATTTGCTAAAAGTAATAACAGGCTCTGATTGTTTGTAGACTGTTCCTCAGAAGAGAAGACTGTTCAAATCAATGACAGAAACTCCTGATTTGACATTTGAGGTATCTTGTCGGAATCCTGGAAATTCTTTCTCCAAAGACTCTCTTTAAATTTTCAAGTTCATTGCTGACTGGCCATTTTTCTTTAGATTAACATACTCTTTATTAAGCATCTCAATATCTATACTCAGTAACAAAATAAGACCTCATGTGTGGACTTAAACCCTAACTGACACATAAATTAATTATTTGGACTGAGATAAATAACATTTTCTGGAAATCAGATCCTTTCCAGCCAAGGTTGGCTCTTTGAAGGAGTGCCTCTGGATATAACACTTGAAGGCACCTAATTAAACATGAGCATTTCCCAATTCAGGAAATTTCTTCTGGATTAATCATCCTAATGTCTGATTCGTGGTCTTATATTTTTGCTAGGATTCCTTTGTTTCCATATTTTTGGTGTCTTGAGATTTCATGAACATACAAGCCCCTTTGAGCTGCTATTCTAATTTCTTTCCAAGATGCTGTTCCCTGTGCTTATTTCTTAATGAACACATAAAGTAGGTAAATGTAGGAAAAAATAATAATATCCCAGTTTCCCTTGAGACCTGATCCTGTGTCAATAGGCTTCTGACCTGCTGATTTTTGCTGGTACTCTGCATCAATTCCAGCATAATGCCCAATGCACCTGTCTCTTCTTTAAGGGTAACAGGGAAAGGAGGGCAATTTTTGTTAGTCATTTAGGAAGCAGTCCAATGTCCAACTCTGTCACTGTTTTCATCATTGTCACTGACTTACCTTTTCCTCTGCATTCTGGGAAAGTTTTTAATCCACACCACTGATTTAGTTTTCAACAAGGTCAAATCTGATTTTGACATTTTGGTTTAAACTTCATTATTATTATTATTAAAAGTTGGGTGAAAGCTTTGCTTGCATCACTGTTTATTCTAAATAGGTAATGTTATAATTTCCAAAGATTGAATTTAGAAAGATTCAGCCCACGTGAAGTAATGGAAAGATGTAAATAATGAGTAATTCTCTACATTTTCCCATTATAATCCTTATTTATTTTTGTTAGTTCATTGTGATTACATAAAGTAGCTGATAATTCACTGATAATCTGCTCTTGTGCCCTTCATGGTACCCAATATTAAAATGAAGCATGCACTATTTTATGATTGTTTCACTGTATCCAAACACTCTAATTGTATGTGCTATCCTTTTATATATAATTTTCTACTTTTTTTATAGAGACATTTCTTTTTTACGAGTTTACACTCTTTTATTTTGGCATACTATTTAGTATGCATGTATAACTTTTGCAGAAAAAAATATTACTTAATTTATAAGAGATTTATAAGAGACCTGTGTCTCCTTTTTCTCATCATGAGGGTGTTTCTCTTTAAACAAATATCATTGATTTTTTTCCCCTTAGGATAGTTTTTATTTCCCTTGGCTTTGTCCTCAGTGTAACTGTGTTTCTCTTTTCTCTAACTTCATATGTATTGTGGTTAGAAAGCTGTCTTCACTCTTTGCAGGATATCATTTCAAGCCATATTCTTTTCACTCTAATTTCATTATACAGTACAGACAAGCTGTAGAAGTAAGTTGAGAAAAATATATCAGAAGGTCAACAAAATATATCCCTGGATTAGAGAATGAGACATAAGAGATAAAATTTATACAGTCTACAAAAGAGAGGTCTCCAAGGTAGACACTCCATGACATGATCTATAAATATTATCAAGGTAACAAAATAAACAAAGAAAACTATTTACAGTCACAAAAGATAATAGGACAAGAATGATTGTCTGGAGCTAGGTGAAGGAAAGTTTACAATAATATATAAAAGAGAAAGTTTTTGAGCTGAAAGCAAAACCAAGCAATAAAACAAAGAAACAAAAGTTAAGATCAATCAAAATCCTGTAATAAAACACAATTTCAGAAAACTTACAGGAAGAGGCAAGAAATGTATATGTATATTTTAAAAGTGAATGATTATTTAATATTTATGGTAAAAATTAAGATTCAATGTTGGTATTTTGATAATCTATAACTTAAATAACATTAATTATTTCACGTGAATTCTGTGCCTACCATATTTTAAAAATGATATCTCATTGACTCTGTGTCATTGAACTCATCCTCAACAAGGACAGCATGTGATCTCATCATCCTCTTTTCTGTGATGACCAAATCTCACAATGAAAAATATATTTGTCTGACCTTAATACCTAGGCTCTTCCTCCTCCATCTCCTTTTTTTTTTTTATAATTTCCATTTTCGTTTTTCTACCAATATTGCTCTGAGCTCAGCAATGAGTTCTAGCCTTTCAAATAAAAGGACACATGGTCACTGGTATTCTGACATGACCAATCTGATGCATTCCATTGAACCGACCAACACTTGCTTCTTCAGGGATCTTCTTGCTTATGTTCTCTCTCTTAATGGCTTTCTGAAGTCTTCATATTTCTTCTTTTGCCTTTTAATAACATGGATATAGGCTTCAAAATTTTATTGTGTGAATTCATTAAACATGCACAAACATTCACATGCAGTGCCCTGCATAGAGAATTTAATAAATATTACTTCGTCATTTTATAGTTCATTCATAAAGATGTACTTTGCTCTCTCCTCTTTCTAACAAACACTCCATAGAGAATCTCATCTCTTGCTGTGTTTTCATTTACCATTGATACACTGGAGATTTCCTAATCCATAATCCTTATCTCTTAAGTTTCAACCTCTCCTCTGAGCTCCAAATATATAATTTGAAATTGCTTTTTTTGCATATATAACTAGATATTCCAAAAGTACCTCAATCTTCATGCAATAAAAATCTAACTCATTATTTACATCTTCCCGTTACTTCACACGGGCTGAATCTTTCTAAATTCAATATCTTTGGAAATTATAACATTACCTATTTAGAATAAACAAGCAAAGCTTTCACCCAACTTTTATTTTTATTCTTCTTATTTCCATGCATCCATGGAGCCCCAACACCAGCCAATTTTTCCCCACCAATATGGCATGTGTCATGGTCTCCTTTCCTGGTTTCTCAGTCACACGCCTAATTTGCATAGCTGAGGTTATTGTTGTCTTTGCAGGATGACTAACAGAAGCACCCAACCATTTTATTGGCCCTAGTTTCTCTAGATTTTAATCCACTCTCCATATTACCTCTAGAGAGAGTTTGGTAAGGTTTGTAAATCAAACACCTGTTTATATTGCACCTCTGATTTAAAATAATTCCTGACTTCACATCACCAACTAGTAAGTTCAAACTTTTCAAAGCAACAAGGGGAAAAAAAAAGCCATTGTAGTTTCAAGCTATTTTTCCCTGACCTACATCATTGTTCCCAAATGTTACATGTTTTGGAGAAAAATTGTGCCCCTTTCACACTGACCTGTCCCTGACTCAATTTAGTATTCTGATCATATGGAGCTGGAATGATGGAGAGCCCCTGACTCATTTTTCTCTTTCATGGAAGGAGTTGATGAATGAATACATTTTTTAATATCTAATTTTTTACTCTTAATGAGTATTCTCAGGTACTAAGAGTATTGTTTTGCAGATGAGAGCACTGAAGTCTGAGAGGTGAAAATATTTGTACATTATCACACAGTAAGTTGCTAAGAGATGGGATTCTCAATAAGTCCTCTCTGACTCTAAAATCTGAGTGTTCCTCAACTATTTCATGGGGTCATAGTGGCCATTTTTTTGAAGTAGTGAACTCTCCGATACTCAGTATTCAAAGAGATCAATAACCATTAAGTATGGGACATCTTTCTCAGATAATATTTTATACTAACTATATAAAGAATTTGCTAATTCTAATTTTCTCCCCAAGGAAAACTCAAAACTAACTTAGATAAAAATATAATATCACCTCAATTTTTAAGCTAAAAAACTATAATTTTAATGCTATTATCAAGGCTGTGTGGTTGTGTTTGCAACAGTATATAAAATTATTCAAGCTCAATATTCAAAAGCTTGATTATATATTCAGTGAGATGTAGTGCCATTTTGTGCACTGAAGTAGTTATAATAGCTTTTTAGTCATTCACAGTTTGAACATAATAATATAATCTGAATAGTCAACAATTTGAATTAATAATTAACTGATGACATCTGGTGTAATATAAAATTTTGTGTAAATTATATACATTTATGGTTAATAAAATTAAATTTCTTATGTGTTCTTTTAGAGAATCTACCATGTCAAAGTCACCATTACATACCTTAATTATAATTATATACTAATCATATTAAAGTAAAATATGATTGAAATCTGTGGTAAATTAAAAAAATCATATAATATGCTGAAATTTACCACTATGAAAAATTTTATTTTCATGTGGTTTAAATGCCCATGCTAATATCTCATCCATGTCTTTTAATAATTTTAGCCTAGAATAATTCCTTTATGAAGTAAAAGTCCACTTTGATTAAACAGAAGAACATGAAATCAGTAGTAACCACATCAAATTTTGCTATGAAGCATATGGATCAAAAAAAGTCTAAATAATTTTTTTTTAAATTGGAATTTGTATTATGCCAGAATCTTGGCCTAGACCTATAAAGAAAATGAAATGGAAGTTTCTTTCTCAATAAGCTACAGTTTAGTAAATTGTAGAATGCTAAGAGTCAAATTAGTGAATTCATAAGGTAATAAATATAGAAAATTAGCTAAGTTATTAACCACTAGAAATTGAGAAAGTAAAAAAAAAAAAGATTAATATTAAAGGAAAGCAGCTTGAGCTATATATTTGCTTTCCTCTAGTCAGAATCCTGTCCTGTTTCAAAGGGGGCACTGCATTTTGAATACATAAAAAGGTAAGCAAAAAAAAAAAAAAATGGGCTGGGTGCAGTGATGCACACCCACAGACCCAGTGACTCAAGAGGTTGAAGTAGAAGGGGCAGTGGAGCCCAGACTGAAGGATCAAATGAGACCAGCCTGAATATCACAGAGAGAAAATAAAATAAGAACTCTGAGGCCTATATGCTCTAATTTAAATATTTTTGTGATTTTTATCTACAAACCAACTTTTGAACTCTGTTCCTATTTTCTTAGGGACTGACAATGTTACATCTTGCAATCCATTAAATGCATCCCATTCTCTGAATTCTAAATGCCTGTCCTTCCTTATTGTAGTCTGTTTGAAGTCCTACTTTAAGTACTAGGGCCAAAGCAATCTTTTCCCTTACCACCTTATTTTGCCCACCTTTTTGGAGTCATTCTCCTCACTTGCAATCTACTCATATATTTCTCATTATCTATTTAATTACTTGCCACATTCTGGCTTTTCCCAGATCCTGGTATGTAGGTGACCAAGACTGACAACCTTTAACTTGTGGACTATATAGTGTTTATCCATATTTTTCCTGAAAGCTTAAAACAGTTGTAGAATAAATTTTGAGTATCAGTATCATGATGAATGAATGAACCAATGATGAATGAATAAATGTGTGAATGTAAGTTATTTAGATCAGCTGTAAGATCTATCCAGGTTTTTCAACCTTAAAAAGACTTCAGGGTAAAAATCTAACAGTCCCACAACTAGAAGTACTCATACTTACTTTGAATTTTACTGCATGAGCTTGTGAGTTTGTCAGTGTGAGGTAGGAGTCTGTACTCCACAGATCAATCTTTGCCTGTTATTTGCAAAATTAACTTTTCCTCTTCATTCTCTGGCTTCCACATATCCAATTTTTTTTTGGGGGGGTGGGGGCAGGCACAGGCAGTAGTGATATTTTCTGGTTTACAATATTCTTAAACTTCAGGCAGAGAATACACATGATGTGCATTCATTTATCCATAGGTTATCAATTCAGTGGCTAAATCTCTTTTCTCTTCATGATTTATTTTTTCATCAAGGTTTAAGTAGTAAATGATATGCTTTGAAAGGGTAATTTCATTAAGAGTGTACAATCTATCACTTGGTACAATTAATTCTTTAACAAAAAAATGTCTTAGTGATCTAGCATATGCCAGGCAATATACTCTGCTGTTGAATAAAATGTTTGGGAAGCTATTGATTTGGATTGAGGACGTACATTAGGCCCAATAGGTCAACATCAAATGGAGTCACTTATACAAAGTTTCCATGTTCTTAAACCAAAACCTAAACTGTTTACTTATAAGAGTTGAACTTCTGAGAAATCATAAAGGGAAAGGATAATCAAATCCCCATGCAGTCCGGTTTTCTCAAAATAGCAGATTCACAGCAACCTATCACAAGAGGCCCTATCAACCTGAGCAGCAGGGTAAGGAAGTCCTCTTTGCTTTAACCTAAATAAGGAAAATAATCTTAAGGAACATGATTTCAACCAGTCTGCTTTTTGCACTATACTACTTTCTTGTTCCTGTTTAAGAACCAATGGTACTGCCACCCCCAGTAAAGCACCTGTCTATTTTTGTTTGTTGTTTGTTTGTTTTGTTTTGTTTACGCTTGATACTCCCCAGATCACGAATTACTAGTAAAAGCCAACTGTATCTTTAAAGCTCAACTTGTTGAAATTGTGTCCTTTGACAGTGCTAAACCCTAGAGAGATACAAATGAATACAGAAGAGGTCACAATATTTTAATAAGGTGAATTTAAATGTAAATACATCTTTGCAATAAATATAACAAATTCGCTAACAAAGAGAAGAAGGGAATTGCCGACCAGGGCATGTGTAATTCTACTTACTCATCAATGACTAGAGAGGTGAAAAAGAATTATCAGCATTCCAACTTCTCTCCTCCAGACCTATCACAGCAACTGGATGTCTTGGCAGCTCCTAAAGGAGTTAAGGATGATATCTATATAAATAGAGCTAATGCATTCCTTTTGAGTAAATTGCTTGTCAAATTAGTTTCCCCTTTTGTACTTCAAGAAAGATTGCAGCGATGAGCAGCAGCTCGCAGAGATGCTTGGAGTGTACTTGGACCCTGCTCAGAATCAAGTGGTTCTGAAGGAACACAGAGCACCTAGGTAAAATTAAAATTAGTAATTAGAGAGAATGGTGTGCCACCCCAAGAAGATGGTAACTGCCAGGGTAAGTCTAGGGAGCAAATGCAAACTCCAAATAGTTTCCCCAAGTCCAAGGGAAATATTGTGTAATTATTTTGTTTACTTAACACTTCCATCTCAATCATCAGCATTCACACATTTGGGAGATACTTCCCTGACACTATTCAACTACACACATACGCACACACACTCATAAAAATCCAACTCAGGCTTTTGAATGTTCTAAGATGCAAACTCCCAAAAGCCACTAACAAAAGCTGAAAGTCAGGAGCATTGGAATATTGCAAAATTTAATCATTTTTAATCAGATTTTATGGAATTTAGGATTTCAGGGAAAGGATCTTGGGTAGAGGGCCTTAGAATTTCAAAAATGCGATAGACTAAGAGAGCTATAGCTAGGAAAGTCTCCCTACTTTTCACGCGTGCGGGCGTGTGTGTGAGTGTGTGAGTGTGTGTGTGTGTGTGTGTGTGTGAGTGTGTGAGTGTGTGTGTGTGTGTGTGTGTGTGTGTTGGGGGAGTTCCTTTCATATTAATAGAAAAAAAATTCTATTGACTTCCAGAGAGGAATATAAATAGATAACATTAACAATTGAAAAGCAGGTCAATTCACTAGCTATAACTCCCTCTCACTTTACCCACTTACATTGGGCAATCCATTAATGTATGTACTGTGAAGACATTTCCACGTATTGTTTTCTCTTAACCAATATCAAATTAAGTGTGCCAGTGAAACAACAGGAACAAGGACACAGCTGGCATGACAATTCCTGTGCTTTACCACCAAATCAGAATGGCTGACATGGAAAACAGAGTAACAGATGGTGGGACCAATAGCTAGAGAAGCATGCAATTTGCTCAAGGTCATAAGAATTTTAGCAGAATTAGAAACAAAACCTAGGAAGACCTTGAAGCCAAATGCTATTGTTCATATGTATTCTTTCATAGAACACCAAAGTTTCAATTAAAAATCAGGGAGTAATTACAATATAGCTATAGGTTCTTTTAGATGCAATGATGGAAATGATAGTTTTGTTACAGGGAAGATGAACAGCTCATATTGCCTGCCTCTGCTCTGTGGAGCATAAAGGCCACACTGGAACCTGAGACTGGAACAAATGCTTGGTATCTCTATATGACAGTTAAGCTATTGACTTGTGTTATTTAGGCATTTGATATATGAATGTGTGTACATCAAGTTCAGGTAGGTTGACATTTTAGGTGAATTTCCCTGACATCAGTGTGTAGGATAAATTGGGCTGTCTGAAAGGAGGAAAGGGCAGGAGCTTGTGATCAGGGTGGATAAGTTATGGAACTGTTTCAGTCATTGACGTCAAATATAAGAGGAAGAACTGAAACCAGGACATGGAGGTGGTGACTCTCCCGCAGATTGAGAGCCATGCTGACTTTCTTTCTTGAGAATGAGGGTGGTATCTTTAGAAATACCCCAGGTTGAGACCCAAGCAAGATTATGTTGGAAACATCCAGGAGGCAGTGAGATTCATTTCTATAGCTCAGAGGGAAAATTAAGTCCAGATTCATAAACTGGACGGTCACCTATATAAAGGTGACAGAAAGATCCATAGTCCTGAGCGAATTTGCAATGAAAGGGTCAAGAAAATTTGTAATAGAATCACTGGGAAAAGTTTCATTTAAAGTCAGATAGTAGGGTCACAAAATCTTAAAATATTATAAACTAGACTCCAGTACAATGTGAAACTCCTGCTTTTTAAAAGATTATTAAGAAAGGCCACAGACTAGGGGAAAACATTTGCAAACTATTTATATGATCCTAAGACTTATGTATTTTAGAAGCTGTTTCAGAGAAATGTGAAGATCTTAAAGTTTTAGAAGAATTCAAACAGAAGCAGGACTTTGGGCATCTGAAAAATATTATTTCATGATCCTTTATGCTACCATAATTGTCAGCAAAAATATTTATCTTGTATCTCTTTCATGCTTGACAGGGTCCTTATGTTCTAGCTTGTTTCTAATAACTGAGTGTAAACAAGGATGATCCATGTTCAAACATGACAATGACCTAATTCAATTACCTCCCAATGTTGGAACTACAACTGTCAAGTGAGCCGAAAGAATCCCTGTTAGCTAGGTATTATTTCAACAACACTGAAGACTCATCCTTAAGTGCCCTGAATTACTGGGTTTTTTTTTTTTGTTGTTGTTGTTGTTTCTTTGTCTTGCCTTACAAAACAGTGGCATCCCTTCTGACGAATGACAACTGTGCAGAAGAACTGTGATAAACAGCAAGGATACACATAGCGGAAATTCTTCCTAATTAATTGGCTGGTTAAAAAAGAAAATAGTGTCTTTGTGGCTGTAGCGACTGAAGCCTGCCTGTGAGACAGCATCTTCCATTAACTCGCGGATTCACTTCTTTTCTAGCAGCGCAGCCAGGAAGGTACTTATATACGTGTGCATCTGACACGTGCGTCTGTGCAGGGGCGGGCAGGAACAAGAAAGGAGAGAGTGAGGACGGAAGAGGGAGAAAAATAAGAGGAAGGGGGGGGGGGATACAGAGAGAGCGCCCCAGAGAGATCGAGGGAGACGTGAAAGAGTGAAGGATCAGAAGGAGGGGGGATGTAAAAGCCAGGTTTTTATTGGAAGCAATTGAAGTGGTTGCTATGAGACCCGCTCCAGCAGAGGACCAGCAGCCAGACTGATGCTGATGGTTCTTAGCTCGCACTAAACCTTTCCTCTGACACAGTTTTAGAGTTGTTTAATATCTGAGCAAGCACCTGACACGGGTGACTATTTTCCTTCCTTTTTTTTCTTTTCCTCCTCCAGTCCCTCGGGTAAGATGGAGGTAGAAAATGAAGCCAGCTGCTCCCAGGGCAGTGCGACAGGCGGGTCCAGAGAGTACAAGGTGGTAATGCTGGGAGCAGGGGGAGTTGGTAAAAGCGGTAAGTTTTAACACCAAATGCTGGGGAAGGAGGGACTTCTGTGCAGGAAACTCTAGAGTGGAAAATAATGATAATAATGCTGGTGCTGTTAGGGTCTGGCTGCGGCAGGGAGCATCTGGCAGGATGTTTAGAAGTGTAAAGATTGTTAACGGGATGCTGATGAGTCAGGAGACTGGAGAGACAGTCATGATATGTAGAACTTTAAGATGATGATTTTCTCCTTCTATCTCATGCGGGTGATATTTGCTCTTAATTTACATGGTTTTTAAAAATTAATAGTGATACTTAATAAATGTTCATGGTCTGGGAAAAAAAATGTGCTCCTATTCTAAAAAAAAAAAAAAAAAGAAAGAAAAGAAAAAGTAGGAAAAAAAGAAAAGATATTCACATCAGGAAAGGAATGCTGTAAATATTCAACTAATCACACAGATAGATACAGACACAGGCTCAGGATTCTCATGGAAGATTGTGGTATTTCTTTCACTAGGCGCTTCCCAGTGTCCTTTTCCTAGTTTGTGTCTGACATAGCATGTGTGGGTTGTGAACCAAGAGGGAAGTTGGTGTTTTGAAAGTAACTGTGGTTTAAAGAAGAGTGGGACACATACAGGGTGAGTCAACCAGGCATTTTAGTCAATGGAACTAAAAGGACAAGCTACAAAAATTAAAGGATGTGGGATGGTAATGAGGTGATGACAAGACTGGGTAATTTATTTTTGGTACATAAAGATCAGGAGTCATCTGGGCTTTGGTTTCATGAGGAGCTTAAAAGGCCAAGTATTACAAATTAAAGAAATAGATATTCAATAATGTTTGAGGATGAATATATGTTAGATAGTTTGGGCCTATGGATATCATTAGAACATAAAGATATATAGTTATTTATATAAACATAAGATTCCCTACTGAGAATACATGTTTGGGCATGTCAAAGGGCAAAAGAAAAGTGAGGTTAGCATGGAAAAACTTTATCAAAACTATTCAATACTTAACTGCTTGATGAAAAGATTCAAAGTTAAGGAAAATACTCTTGCAGAAGAAATCCCAAAGCTAATAATTTTGATGGTGGTTCCAGAAGGAGTAAGAAAGTTTAGCAATGAGGAAATGAGGGAAAGACAGTAATTTTAGTGGACAGAAAAGGCAGAGAAAAAATTATCAAGAGACAAGAAATTGAGCCACCCCAATGCTCCCCTGCTGCACCCAAAGGAATTATCATATAAAGGAAAAGAAAAGAAAAAAAAGGCAGATTTGGATGTGATAGTAGCTAGGAGGTTGCCTAAGTGAGAAAAATTATTTATCTCTTCTAGGAAAGAAATGTGAAACGTGAAAGGTTTTGTAACAATATATGAACAAGAAATGAAAAAAAAACTTTCTTTGTTAATATAATGGCTTGGGAGGGAATAAATCAAAATAGATGATGATGGGGGGAGGAAGTAAGCAGGAAGGATAAGGGAAAATAATCTATGGAAATGAAGTTATGCTTTAAAAACATGTCATCAGATACAATGAGAAAGAATTTATGTGGGGGGGCTGGGGCTGGGGCTCAGTGGTAGGGCACCTGATCTGGCATGTGTAAGTCAGTGGGTTCCATCCTCAGCACCACATATAAATAAACAAAATAAAATAAAAGTATTGTGTCCATCTACAATTAAAGATATATATTTTAAAAAGGAAGTTATGTGGGAATAAAATCTGAGAAAACAAACAGATTAAGGAAAAATTTAAAAAGTCTAGACGCCATGAACATAACTTATGGCCGGAGCTGGTGAGGTGGGAGAGTCTACAATAGTTCACGTGCCAATGAGTCCCCTTTGCCGGCTAACAGGGTGTTTTCTTATTTTACCAGGAGGTGGGGGATGTGGATCTGAGTGATTGGTTTTTACACACCTCATTTTATTCCACGGATGCAGATTTGGAAAGTGGAGGTGTTGCCTAGGAGCACCCTCCAGCAAGACCCTTATGTTGTGATATTAGGAAGTTAGAATACTGATATCATGTCTTCTGTTTTGACCTCACCCAATATTATTTGTAATGACTACTCATTCTTACCATTGAAATATCTAGATATTTTCAAGATAACACAATGGTTGGAGGAGTGGCTTGGGTTACTTTCACCTTCACTTTATATAAAAGAAACCAGTTCCTAATTAAATACTTGAATAAAACTTTTCCTCTGGGAGAAGGACAACAGTAACGAGCTCACCCTCAGAAAAGGTTAAGAATAAAAGATGGTAAATAGTTTGGTTGTACTGATTATATAAATGGCATCCTTGGATATTTCTCCAGAGAATTTTATTCATATTACAATTTCACTCCTGGAAAATACTGTCCTTAGGGCCAAGTGTTTCACTGTGATAGAATCACTTCTTGCCCTTGGACATTATTCTTATGATTTATATGGTGTTATCAGTATGTAAATATTCAGGCACTGACCTCAATACTAACCTTTTCTTGAAGGTTAAAGTATTTGATTTCAAGTGAACTAAAATATTTTTTAAAAAATCACTTTTCTATGAAGAATGTCATTGGGATTTTAATAGGAATTGCATTAAATTTGTATAATGCTTTTGGTATTATGGCCATTTTGACAATATCAATTCTGCCTATTCAGGAGCACGGGAGATTTTTCCATTTTCTAAGGTTTTCTTCAATTTATTTCTTAGTGTTCTGTAGTTTTCATTGTAAAGGTCTTTCACCTTTTTTTGTTATATTGATTCCCAGGTATTTTATTTCACTTGAGGCTATTGTAAATGGAGTAGTTTTTCTAATTTCTCTTTCAGTGGATTCATTGATGATGTTTAGGAATGCGTTTGATTTATGGGTGTTGATTTTTTATCTTGCTACTTTGCTGAATTAATTTATTAGTTCTAAAAGTTTTCTGATGGAATTGTTTGGATCTTTTAGACATAGAATCATGTCATTGGCAAATGGTGATGGTTTGAGTTCTTCTTTACCTATTCGTATCCCTTAAATTTCTTTCTTCTGTCTAATTACTCTGGCTAGAGTTTCAAGGATGTTGAATAGAAGTGGTAAAAGAGAAGATGCTTGCCTTGTTCCGGGTCATAGAGGGAATACTTTTAATCTTTCTCTATTTAAATGATGATGGCCTTGGGTTTAGCATATATAACTTTTACAATGTTGAGGTATATTCATACTATCTCTAGTTTTTCTAGTGTTTTAAACATGAAGGTGTGCTGTATTTTTTCAAATCCTATTTCTGCATCTATTGAGATGATCATATGTTTCTTTTTTTAAGTCTATTAATATGACAAAATTATGTTTATTGATTTCTATATGTTGAACCAACTCTGCATCCCTGGGATGAACCCCTCTTAGAAATAGAAAAAAACAATCATGAAATTTATTTGGAAAAGTAAGAGACCCACAATAGCCAAAGCAATCCTTAGCAAGAAAGGTGAAGCAGGAGGTGTAACAATACCAGATCTTAAACTATACTACAGAGCTATAGTCACAAAAAAACAGCATGGTATTGGCACCAAAATAGTCTTGTAGACCAATTGTACAGAATAGAGGACACAGAGACAAACCCATATAAATATGGTTATCTCATACTAGACAAAGGTGTCAAAAACATCATTGAATAAAAGATAGCCTATAGAACAAATTATACTGGTAAAACTGGAAATGTATATGTAGCAAAATGAAATTAAACCTCTCCCTCTCACCCTGCCCCAAAATCAACTCAAAATGTATCAAAGACTTAGGCACTAGAATAGCAATTCTGTACCTAATAGAAGAAAAAGTAGACCCAAATCTTCACCATGTCAGCCTACGATCTGACTTCCTTAACAAGACCCCTAAAGCACAAGAAGTAAAATCAAGAATCAAGAAATTGGATGGATTCAAATTAAAAAGCTACTTCTCAGCAAAGGAAACAATCAATAATGTAAGAAGAGAGCTGACAGATTGGGAGAAAATCTTTACCATGTGCACCTCTGAGAAAGCATCAATCTCTAGAATATATAAAGAACTCAAAACACTTAACACCAAAAAAAGTAAATAAAAATAAAAAGCAAAAGTAAAAAAAAACAAATAATCAAATTAATATATGGGTTAAGGAACTGAACAGATACTTCACAGAAGAAGAAATACAATTGATCAACAAAAGCATGAAAAAATCTCAGAAATGTAAATCAAAAGTACACTAAGATTTCATCTCACTCCAGACAGAATGACAATCATCAAGAATACAGGCAACAATAAATGTTGGCAAGGATGTGAGGGAAAAGGCACATTCATACATTGCTGGTAGGACTGCACATTGGTACAACCACTATGGAAAGCAGTATGTTTATTCCTCAGAAAACTTGGAATGGAACAACCATTTGACCCAGCTATTCCTTGGTTTATACCCAGGAGGATTGCTGTGTTCAAAGCCAGCCTGAGCAAAAATGAGGCACTAAGCAACTCAGTGAAACCCTGTCTGTAAACAAAATACAAAATAGGACTGGGAATGTGGCTCAGTGGTCGACTGCCCCTCAATTCAATCCCTGGTACACACCCCCTGCCAAAAATACACACATATATACACATACATACTACTATAGCAATTGACTTCTCCCCCCAATATGTGTATGTATATGCAAATATACATGTATGTATGTCTCTTCAAGAAATAATTGAAAGCATTATTCTGGCAAAAGGTGCTGACAAGATTATAGTCACTATAATACGAAATTGTTGAAACAGTACAGGTCTACATTGTTCTGAGAGAAAGGGGCAGGAGATGAAGGAGCATGTGTTTATGCCTAAACTACCCACGTCTTCTATTCACATGTTCACCATTATCTGCCTCATTTACTCTTCACCTTGATCCTGTGAAGATATATTACATTCTGCATTTTATGGATGAGAAAGCTGAGTCTCACAGGGGAGAAAATCCTACAGCCCAGAGACATAGAAATATTAAATGGTAAATCTAAGCTACAAATACATATATGTCTAATTTCAAGGTTTACAGTATTTTCATTTTCCCCACCTGAGAGCTTTAACTTTGTTTTCTTGGAGGAGATTGTACTATGAACCTGAGTTCCAGCTTCAGCTCCATCTTCACAGATGTAGTTTAGATATTAAAAATTAATCATGTATATCAATCAAAATTCTTGAAAACCTTAATCTTCTGCCCAAACAACACGGAGTGTTAACTTTATGGGATGGAGCAGGGAGAGGTGTGGTGATTCTGACCAAAATTGCAACATGGAGGCAACAAAAGAAATATTCTTACACATTGGGAGACCCCTGGGGCCTTCACCACATAGAGAAAGGACAATAATCCCCTTGACTTTAGGAGAGCAATTAAAATAATTTATTGAAAACTTAAACTATGCAAGTCGACAAAATAAACCGTTTGCTGAATATATCAGGTAGACTTTCAAATTCTATTAGGTGCCAGTCTGTCTAAGGAAGTGTGTTTTCTCTATATGCGTCATAGAATAATTGATAGAAACCATGTGTCATAAATGGAAAGAACCTACCTTATCCATTTATTTAATAGGAACCAAAGGTTATGTGTTTATGTGCGTGTGACCCTACACCTGTGCAAAACCCTAAATTATGAGAAAAAAAAATTAGCCACAAACTGGACTCTCTACTCAGCCCTGTCTACTGGGATTTAAAAAATGCATAAACAAAATAGAGATGCTATGTTGTAGGTACAGTGATAGAGCAGTACTCGTGGTATTTTGAAAGCAATGGGAGCAATAGGAAGTTAGAGTGATATATTTCGCCGATTGTTTAGCTGCTCAGCTGTAGCCTTGGGACTATTTTTTCAATAGGCCATGTAACCTTCCATCAACCAGCATGAAATATCCCTCTCCTTACTGGAGAGCAGATTACTGCCCATGAAGGATTGTGTGTGTGTGTGTGTGTGTGTGTGTGTTATATCCTTGTCATGTGGAGGGATTGTGATAGTGTGCAACAACATGACAGTCTTCTGAACTGCTTAAACATGTGGAGGGGGTTCTTATCACTGAATCTGGCTGTTGTTTGTAAAGCCTGACAATGAATTCAATTTAAGCTCTTGGGATTTGCTTGTAAATACTAGGTGTCCAATGACTGTGACCAAGCAGTGCCATCTGTTCTTCTGGACCTTCAGTAGGCATCAGCTGAGTGCTCTAGCTGGCTACTGTACCAAATCATCCTTTCTGCCTTTTCTGTCTGCCATCACCACATTCCAGCTGACAGCATAGCATCATCAGGGGGATGTTGACCTTGTTCTAGTCTCTACACACACACAGGAACTTCAGCGCCTGCCAATGCCAAGTGTATTGCAGCAATAGAAGTGGGTGCCTGATTCTCCCTGCTGTATGAATGAAGGATGGGAAGCTGACAGGTAGGGTGGGCCTTCTTGGGATGTTGTCCTGAGAGGGCAGCCAAAGGAAACAAAATGTTTACATCCCAAGCGAATGTCTTTTAGTTGAACTATAATGATATGGTGCAGAATATTTGTGATCTCATAATGGAACCTCCCATAAAGAATTTTAACAAGTTAGAAAAGTTGTAACGGTAGTGGTCAGGAAGTCCTTGTCATAAAACTGCTTTTATAGAAAATTCGTATTTGTGTCGACACTTAATAAATGGATAAGAAATCATCAGTTTTCCAGCCCATGGTTCCTCGTAATCTGCTTTAAAATGAATAAGAAAATTATGAGTTATATGTCCATAAATGTGCATGCCCTCACAAAAGAGGAATGATTGACATTTTGTCCAAACTCCTATTTTCTCTCTTGCTTCCCTCAATGAGAAGCATGAGTTCCTACCCTTCAAGTCTCATGTGGGTCCTGTTCAAATTGCACTCTCTGCATTAGTCCATAAAACCTCAACAACCCTGGAGTATAGATGGAGAAATTATCCTCAATTTTCAGATGAAAGTAGTGAGGTTTGAAAAGTTTGAGTAATTCCCTCAGGAACCCAGAGCCTGGAAGGCAGTGGAGGACAACCCCTACCAGAGCCCAGGCCCTTAACCACTGTCTGATCCACCAAGTAGCAGACTTGTTCTTAGTCTGGTCATGGTGGCAGAATGAGGTTTCAAAATCAAAGTGAAAACAGAGTCATCTGAAGTAGAGAGTTTGGCATCCTACAGAATCCACAGCCATGGTTTCTCATCTGTAGAATGGGACAGCAACTACTGCAATGACCCTCACAGAATTTTAAGAGCAAAACCTGACAATACAGTGTTAAGTAATGCTTGTAAAATAAATGGAAAGTTCCTTTTAATTATTTACCACTAAACAGCATGTGATCTTGCATCAGTCACTTAAGCACTTGGGAGTCTTCATTTTCAAAATTAATGGCAGTAAATTAAATTATCCCAAGAGAGTTGCTTGGGTGGACAGTATTGGAAAATACTAAATATTTTTGATAAAAATAAAATGAAAATTTTTGATAAAAATTAAAACTAGTCACCAAAATATCACATCTTTACTAAAACTCTTCCCTCCTTTTCTCTTTACCTTTCTCCCTTTTTTTCCTTTTACATCTTCACCTAAGATGTTTTATCTCTGTAGAGATAGAGACCAGAGAGGAGTGGGGGAGGAGGACAGATCTTTCAGATAGGTTTTAGGAAAATGAGGCAATTTGGTTGAATATTGTACACCTGCTTTGTGTATCCAGATTTTCTACGTCTTCTCTTACTCTCTATATCCTTATATTGATTACTAACAGCATTATCCTCTTGAGTGGTAATTTCGGTGACAATAATAATGGGGATTTGCTAGTTACCTTAATAAACAATTCCTTTATCCAACTTAATAGACCCGTAAAACACACACACACACACACACACACACACACACACACACACACACCATTGCCTGTTAGAGAAAGGATTTGGGGACAATCTCTTAATACCATGGGCACAAAGGGCCTGTTTAGAGGGACTATGATTTTTATGGAGTGTTCTTGTGCTTGAATCTGGACAGAAATGAATCTTTCCAATATGTATATTTTTAATACAATTTGTGCAATAAGACTTTGCCTTATTCTTTATATTATCATCACTGCTACATTTGAGTAAAAAGTCACATTTAATGATGGAAGAAAGAAGTGATAATAAATTACAGTCACACTTACAGGTTTTTTTTTTCAATGAATAAATCTGACCCTATCTAGAGCCACAGGGAATGTCTTTTATTTGAAATTGTAGAAACTTTAACTAATTGCTCTCCACTACCATCATTTAACACTCCCCTGTATCCCACTCCTCTCTGGTCTCTGCCATTCTCAATCTGATGGTCCTGAAAACCTATTTTGCTTACTTCTTCTGCTCAAAACCCACCCATTGCCACTAGGCAGACATCGAAAGCCTGCAGAACTCCTGATGCCTGAGCAAGGTCAGACTATCTGGCAACCATCCATGAAGAAGGGCATTCCCATGCCAGTCAAATGGGGAGGGCTGCCTTGTTGGAAGGCATGAAGCAGGAATCAAGCCAGAGAGGGCTGAAAATTGGAAACAAGGAAACAGAGACATGTCAGGAGCCAGAATAGTCAGTGAGGGGCTGGAATGAAGAGTGAACAGCACCCTGGCATGGGAACGACAAATGAGGAGATTCAGAATTGAAGTTATTAAAGCTCTGCTGCTGCGGAAATATCATCTGAGGTGGGCTTTGGTATAATATAATTTGTTAGATTGTATTTCTCCTTTTTCTGTTTCTCTCTCTCTCTCTCTCTCTCTCTCTCTCTCTCTCTCTCTCTCTGTGTGTGTGTGTTTCTTTATACCTCTTTCAGTGTGAACTCTATACAGATCTAGAAAGACTCTATAAAAGACCCCAAACCATCCTCCCAGCTCTGAATCTTCCTTGCAGACATATTTGTTCATTTTTGTTTCCCCAAATCTTGAAACTTCTCCCTTGTATTATTCACTGTCATTTCAACATAAGCTTTTTCCTGCTCATCCTCAATGTGTCTAGTCCGTCTGACTATCCAGATTCTGCACAAGTATTTCCTCCTTCTTCCCACCATGGTCGATGACATATTTCTGCCCTTTGTAACGCTTACATTTCTTTCAGATCATTATTTGTTTCATCACTATCGACAATTGCACAGGTTCTTCTAGCATGTGTTACATGGTCTTGAAATGTAATTTAAAGCTTGATTTTTAAAAATTTAACTTACCATCTCCTTATATTTTATTTTTCCATCTTGATTGCACATTCCTGTTGTGTAGGAAATAGATTTCATATTGTCTTTCTTTTCTCATGATACCCATGGTAGTGAATCCTCAAAAATTTCATTTCATTTCCCATTTCTGTCATTCAGGAAACACAGAGTGTAAGATGTCAGGCATACATACTAAAATAAAACTAAGTGATACTCTCACACTTTATGATATAAAGAACCAATGGATATAAAGAAAAAAGCTGTCACAGAGAGAAAAGAGTCAGGTCTGTGAGCATAGGAAAGGGCTGTGGCTTGGGAAGTACCTAGGTTCAGGCCGCATGATTAGTCTTGGTGACAATAAATTCAAAGGTACACAAGCCCATCCTATATTTAGAAAGTGTATTCATAGATCAGAGTAATTCTGGTAATCTCCCTCTTTTAAGGAGGTTTGAACCACATTTCATTCCTTTAACATGCAACTTAGCTGTGTCTAGCTGTAGCTATGTTCTGGGCACTAGAAAGAGAAAACTGGATTAGCCCCAGGCCCCACCTTCAAAACTGTGACATAGTTGCAAAGAGAGGCCAGTAACCAGGAAAGTAGAATCAGTAACACTCATAGATGAAAGTAGTTCTGTGGACAAATTCTAGAAGTAAGATACAACTGCCACCTTGTAAAAAGTGATTCCATGCCATCAGGTGCTCCAGATTCAGGAGCAGCAGCATACACCTTTCTTGAAAGTCAAAAGCTGAGACAGCTGGTGGCCAAATACATGAAACACTGGAAATAACTCATGTTTTAGTTCCCAAACCATTTCTCACTATAGAACTACCTGGGGGGAAGAGAGGAACAGAAGAGTGTTTTATGAAATATTCTTGGAAAACCTTAGTGAATGAATCTGCAGAACAGCATTTACCTCCTTGATTTTGAGTTAAAAACACTTGTTATCGCTTGCTCATCTCTGATCGCCACTGAGGTAGACTGTGACGATGACGGTGAACCCTTAATCAGCCACAAGAGTTTATGTTTCCTATTATGGTAAAAAAAAAAAATACCACACTACACACACACACACACACACACACACACACACACACAACTCAGTTGACCAAGAGTTAATTTTAATTTTGATAACCTCTGTTCTAGAAAAAGAAAGAAGTCTTGAGAAATGCAAATACTCATAGAATAAGAATTCATCACTTCTTCCTGAGTCCAGAAAGCTCTAAAATCAGGAAAGTAAAATCTATTATATGGGTTACAGTTGTGACTTATGTTTAAAAAACAACAACAACAAAACATCATAGAGACAACATTTTTCTTTAGGTTTAAGAGATTTTTTTTATGTTCCCCCTTTTTTTAGTTACTCATTTATTGCCACTTGCTTGCTTATAATGAATGAGTTTAAATAATCTAATGTCATCAGTTTTGCCGTTAATTTGGACTCATCCTCCAGAAGTTTCATATTTTTCTGCCATTATAAACTGTGTCTCCCACTTACTTCATCACAGAAAAGCAAATTGAAAACATTTTTTTTGCATAAAGTACTCTGCTCTGACAAGTACACATGTTGTCTGCATCTCTAAACTTATTTGCATTTTTCTTGAGTTTCATCCTGAGACAGCCCAGTATGTTTGAAACAGCTTGGACTTTGAAGATGGATAGACATGTATTGAAATTCAGTTCTGCCCCTTCTCAGGCAAGTGACTTTGCTGGCTCTTCCTCTTCTTCCTGATCTCTTACTGCTGATGAACCAGGGCTCATTCTTCTGACTTCTTCTCATCTTTAATTTGGAAGAATAGTTTACTCTGTCCCTTGGCTTGAATATGATTTATATACCTTCATCTCTTTATATTAAGTGACATTTATATCTAGATTAAAATTAAAATGAGACATCACTAAAATAACCAAAATTTCAAGGAGTAACAATACTTACTAAATATAGACTAGAATGTTGATGAGAGAGTAAATTCTTATGACCACCCTTGCAAAAGGGTCTGGTACTATGTATGAAGATGAAGAAATTCATAAGTTCACCATATGATCTAGCAATTCTACTCCTAGCTATATATATATTTAATCTACAGAAATTCACATATGTGTGAACAAAGACACATGGCCAGAATGTATGCAGCAGCATTATTTCCAATAGCTCCAAGTTAAAACTCTCAGTGTCCATCAATAGGAGTGAATAAATCAAATTTACATTTACATTTTCTAACTGGAAGGAGAGTGAGGAAAGCATATTCATAGATCAGAGTAATTCTGGAAGTCTCCCTCTTTTAAGGAGGTTTGAACCACATTTCATTCCTTTAACAAGCAATTCAGATGTGCCTAGCTCTAGCTTTCCACTGTTGTTCTGGGCACTAGAAACACAACACTGGATTAGCCCCCAGGCCCCACCTTCAAAAATGTGACATAGTTGCAAAGAGAGGCAAGTAACCAGGAAAGTAGAATCATCTTAGCCTTAGAGTTGAGCTTGGTGGTGCGAATTTCCGTGATTATTTTTCCTTAGATGATTTATCTAGAACCAACATAGAAAATGTAAAAACTTCATTCCGTCCTTCATCATTCAAGACATTCTTGCAGTGGTCACATGCCAGTGACATGGAAGATTTCCCTGTGTGCACAGCCCAGATGTTGTCTTCCTGCTTCTCTATTTCATCCCCAATAATGATACTGCCAATCAGTCCTCAAGGCTGAGTTTGTTAAGCATGGTGTGTGTGTGTAAGAGCAAAGATGTGGGATCCTGCAGCCAGCATTCAGACCTTGCCTCATTTGCTTAGTAGTAGTGTGAACTTGGCTCAGTACTCAGCATTTCTGAATGTGGTTCCTCCTCTGGCGAATGGGGATGATATGAGGGTGACGTTTCATTGTGTGCATGTAGAGGCTTCCAATGAACTATTGAGAATAAACTGCTGTGAGTAGAACCTGGAAATTCTATATAAACACTAGTTATTATTGTTGCTATTGTTACTATTAAACATTTTCCAAAAAAAAAAAAAGAAAAAAAAAACACACTAGTCAGTCCTCAGGCAGAAGATTACATTTTCTCCATTTTGTCCAAGGCTTAAATGACTTCATTTCTCCTCACAGGAAAGCATTTATATTTTGCTTCCCTGCCTATAATAACTACTACTTCTGTGTACATGGTAAAAGGCCAAACAAAACAAAACATTCATACAATCCTGAGAAAATGACCTCGCAGGATTCAGACTAAAGGCAACAGCTACTAACATGTTTTCTGGGAAAGAAGGTGGCTTCTGATTCATAAGCCTAGAGTTTTTCCCAGAAAGGAGAAGACACATTTGTGCTCTGTTTTTTTTTTTTTTAATTGTATGTTTGCCTATACAGTGTCACTACCATGAGATAGTCTCAACACTCAGGAAAGGACTTTCTAGTACATCTTCCACCAGTGTGAGTTTCTGTCTCATTTCTTATGTGGAAAACTTCTTGTACAATGAGATTTTACTATCAGAAGACTTCAGAGGAGAAATGGGGAACCCAGGATGGCTTCACAGTTTTGTTTGATGTGAACTTATCATGGAAGGTCATGCATTTCAAATGTCTCTGGGCTGTTCCCATCGCTCCAGTCATGTGCCATCATTTTTAATTTTCAAAGTTTATAGCTAGCACTTGAGCTACACCAGCTAATCTCTATCTAACTAATAAGGTCTTCTGCTTCCACCTTTATTGATTAATCATCTGTAGGAGTTTTTAATATCCATTTGTGTTTAATTTGCTGATATTAAAAATGTCTCATTCTTGAAAGTGATAAATGGTTTTTCCAAGAGACAGGATTTCAGTTTTGATTTATGTAATGGTGAGTTCACTGGAGCCTGGCTGGATACCCACCCTTGTAGAATGCTATAATAAAGAGCCTGCAACACACTTTATGTCCTTGAAAGTTTCTTCACTGTCTGGTGGATAAACTTTGTGTATTTAGTCTTCTTTGTAGACCCTCCAGCACTGGTTCCCAAGAAGAGCCCCCCAAAGTGAATACTGTTTTCTTGTGAAAACCCCTTGCTCCAACCAGAAGGGCCTTCTTATTTTCTCCCTTATACTTTATTCATCCCAACCTAACTTTCCCATAACTCATCCCACTCATTTTCAATAACCTTCTAGAATTTTCTCCATTTAATTACATTTTATTTATCCTTTAAGTAATTGGAGGTAAACATTCATGTTCAATATTTTGATCTTCTTCTCAATATTTCTAGTTTTTGTTGTCTGTATTATTTGCATAACACTTAACAGATTTGTATTTGTAGACTGTATCATGCTTTCTCTATGTCCTTTCTATTCACCATAGTATAAACTCCTTTAAATGAAAGTCTAGTTTTACGTATTCTATAATCCTTGCCAACAGCTCTCAAAGTGTGTGGTTCCCTGGTCCTTAGCAAGTGTAGTATCTGGGAAATTGTCAGAAATGCAAGTCTTCATGTGCCTTTCCAGAGCATCAGAATTAGAAACTCTGAGGATGAGACCCCCAAATTTGTATGTTAACAAGCTCTTTTCGTGTTATAGACATAAGCTCAAGCTTGAGCATCAAACTGTTCCTCAAACATCGTTTTGCATTAGAATCACCTGTAGTACTTTTTCAGTACTTAAGCCTTGTCACTTAGGTTTGATTTAGTCTGGGCTGCAACCTGGGCACTGAGATGTTTTCATGATTCCCCTGTGGTAATACTGTACAGCAATATTTAGTAACCTTACTCTATACTATCACTGATTTATCTCTCAAACTAAAGTACACTAAACACATATATGTTAAAGTGATTTTTTTTCTGACTCTAATAGTACAATCTATTCATAGCAAAAAGGCACATCTCTTTCTTAGCATGAAGCTCACTTCTCCATTCTTCTATTACATGCTTCTATTATTCCATTAGATTTCATCTTTATCATCACACATTCCAAGAGAAATCAAAATTCAAATAACAGTGACACATGACTTTATCAAATATATTAAGTAATTTTCCTGGGATTTAATTCTTTTATGTATTTTTTTTTAGTTTGAAACACTTGATACATACAAAATAATGTATGTTACCTAGAAGTTATGAATAAAAATACAAGAAACATCTCTGAATGGGCCACTCAGCATAGTAGGTAATTCTAGTTAAAATATCTTTTATCTTCAAAATAATATGATTTTCTGAAATCAGGTCACATATCATGGTACAAAGAGAGATGTGAAAGCAAGGATGTCTTTCCAGCAGTCACTAAAACATAATGTGTACATGACCTCCTCCTATGTGTCTGCTGACATGTATCTTTGAAGGGTGAGGAGAGTATAAATGTATATTGTCAGCTGAACAGGAGTATGACATGTTATGAAATAATGTTCACAATACTTCTGTGGTTACTGGAAAATGCTTTTTTCGTCTTGAAAATGTGGAATCCTATTTTTAAAATTTAGGAGGTCTGGTCCCTTCTAAATCTCAAGCGATTGTGCTAATAACCTTACAAGAGAGAACATGGTCCCTGGCTGGATTCCATGAATTACTAATATACAGACCATGAAAATTCAAATAGGTCACTTTTTACTGTTCCATTCAATTTATGTGTGTCTGTTTTGCTGGTGCTGACTCGACTTCTAGCAAATGTTCTTCCCTAGACCTTGTATCAGACCTTAAGTAAACACTTGTTGATAAATGAGTATTTATATCCAGCCCTCCATTTTCGTGTTTCCATTTTCCTCTTCAATGTGAAATATTCTCCCTGCTCTAGCTGTGCTGCCTCTTAAAATTTTGCATTAACTTTAAATTTTAAAATATTTCATTAAAAGTTTTTCTTGATAGTGGGAGTTTTTTGTTTGTTTGTTTTTTGTCAATTTTCCTCTCGATATTGTGCCTGCTTTGACTCAGTATTTAAAATGCTTCCAGAACACCCTCAGTTAATCTCAAGACTGTAGTTGGGTCTTGCAAACTCAAACACACCTTCTGTCTTTTGGGGATAATTTTATCTGCCCTAAACATGCACCCCATGAGAGATTTTTTTTTTTCTGATTGTAAATGCCTCTATGAAGCTTTAATTCTTGTAAATGTAGACATTGATGTGTTTAAATATTCACTGTTACTTGGGAATCCAGAATCTTCTAACAGAGAGCTAAGGGAGCAAATCTCTCCTGTTCTCACATGCCTCACCTTTAATATTAGAGGAAGGAAAAGATATATAGTAAATAGCATCCAAATACTGTACTTTCTTTTCAGAAAATGTTAAAAGTTTGGACCAATCAAATTATCATGGCAATTGAGTTAAATACTTAGAATCTGCATCTTTAAAATATCGCTCCATTTATCAAATCAGGTAGTGAACGAAGTTATACACAGATAGATATTACATATATAATCTTCCTTATACTGTTTAGGCTTAGATAACATGATTGCATTGAATTTAAAATGAAGTTTACATTTATCTTTTAACATTTGAGCCAGCAATTTAAGCAAATTTACTCCTAAATACTAAGTTTTACATTTATTTATGTACTTTTCTAAGCAAATTTACTCCTAAATACTAAGTTTTACATTTATTTATGTACTTTTCTATGTTTTTAAACTGAATTTGCCACTTTGGTTTTTCTAATTGATGTGAACAACAATTTGCTAATTTATGTCTGACATTTAAAATTTTTATTTCCCATTCCTTGATAGTATCTCTCCATATGTCATCCCACAATATTTATGTTTATTCATTGATTAATTGGGAAGCTTTTATACAATCAAGGAAGTTGTAGTCTCAACACAATTTTCTTAAATGTATTTCCATATGAAGTTCAATGCCACTTTTTCAGTATTATAGACCTCTGGTTGTCCTCAAGGTTATTGTTAGTCATTCTAATTCCAATTGACTCAATAAAAGGTAATTAAAATTCCATGATATTATCAAAAACCAGATAAAGAGGAAATACAGAACACAATATATAACCAGAGCACCACACACTAAATGATGATTAAAGCAGAAGGGAGATGAATTTGAAGTCGATGTATATACAGGTGTTTCACTTCCTGCTCCAACACAAATCCTGTAAATTCTCATCCTCTATAATCCCACTCCTATAATATGCAGTTCTGTGACTATACATAATTACTCAAATTTCCTCGGACTTCATTGTTCTTTCATCAGAGTCATGCTGAGGCAAATTGGAACCTGAGGCAAAATGAACTATAACAACAACAATGGCACTAATACCAATTTTGATATAAAATTTTCATGAAAAATTTGCATTAACTTTAAATTTTAAAACATTTCATTAAAAATTTTTCTTGATAGTGGGATTTTTTTTTTTTTTTGGTCAATTTTCCTCTCGATGCTGTGCCTGCTTTGCCCCAGTATTTAAAATGCTTCCAGAACACCCTTAGTTAATCTCAAAACTATAGTTGGGTCTTGCAAACTCGAACATACCCTCTGTCTTTAGGGAGAATTTAATCTGCCACTTTTACATGGTGAGAAGACCAACTTGATTTTGGTTAAACAGATTTTGGGGAATAAGAATATATTAACACAAAATATCTTGAGGTATCTCATTCAAAGCCTACGTTGGTGGATTGGTCAGGGAGAGGTCATTACTTCATTTTGAACATGGAGAAATAAATCTTAGATTTTTGTTTTGTGCAAATAATCTGGATGCTAAATCTTACTCTAAGAACCTCATCTTGGGGCATCAAGGAGTTAGATATCTATGGAGCTTTCACTAAAACACTTATTTGTTGTGGGGTGGGGTAAATGCATGAACATCTCAATTCAAAGAGTCTCTTTCTTTGTTCTCTAGCAATATCATTCAGGTGGGGGACATGCTAGTACTTTGGAGATTCCAGTATCTTAGAGAGTAGGGACATTTCTAATACTGCGACTGTAGATGATTCTGCAGGTAGAAGAGTTCTGTGCCTATTCTGACCACTGGTACCATTAATCTCACTCAGAAGTAAGTCATATGGACTGACAAATCACTTGAAATATCTATATTGTAGTGAGTTGAAGGCTTGGATTTGTTTTACTTATAACATGTTGCTTATGCTTAAAAACCTAGATGTAGCTTAGATCCAAAATTGAACTCATCACGTTTGTTAAGCATTACTAAAGAAGAAAAGGTTAAACAACAAAGATGAAATCTTGATTCAATTATCAAGGGCAAGGATAGGTTTCAGTAGCTTTCAGAATCCTAAATAAAAATAATCCAAAGGTCATCTTTGTCTTTGGAGCATATAATGTAATTTTTTTCTATAGTGTATCTTCTTTCTTCTGAGGCTCTGAGGCACATGTGGCTCCCAGAAAATCACGTTCTCAGTCCCAGTAGCAGGAAAGGGTCCAAATGAAGATTATGACCTATGCTGATAGCTACATTTACCAGAGGTTAATGGAACCATGATAAAAATTGCATTATTCAACACTTTGTTTTCTCCATGGGTTAAATATGCTCATATTTTATACCACCCAAAACAAATCCACAGTCAAAGTGCCAAGAGAGATAATCAAATTTCTAGTTAAGAATTTAATAAAGTTTAATGGTCTTGGTGAGAGGAAAAAAAAATTAAAAAAGCATGCCATTGTCTCAAGATTTGCATGTGTGGTGCAGTGTCCCCCAGGAAGGAGTGTGCAAACCCTTGAGAGTAAGGACTGCATCTATGTCTTATTTCTCAGCACAGGTCGATGACTTGAACAGAATAAATATTTAATTTAAATATGAGAATGCATGGAAATAGATTCTCTTCATTTACCATTCAATTCAGAAGGATGGATTTGGAAACTTCATTTAAAAATACATACAAAATACACTGTGCAGGAGAAGTGCTGATCAATTTTTAGTTGATTATATTTTCAGTGTACTCTCATTTGTATTTTCCCAAAATAATCAAAGATAAAATCTTTGCCACTTACATTTTCCACAGTTAACACATCACATACACTATTCACATAAAGCTCCTTAGACTGCACTGTTAGAGATGAATACTTCATAAAGAAAAACAATGGATATGGATAAGACCCATGTTTCTGTTGGTTGATTACTGGGTATTCAGTTAATTCAGTGTGACTGTTTGATAATAATCCAGGCAAAGTGGAATGGAAACTCTGGAAATGATAATAAATATATCTGACTAAATGCACTGTGCTCAACAAAGTTCAATTCAAGTTCAAGAAAACATCCATGGACAAATTACATAAGAAATTCATTACGAATATTGCTATTAGCTTATAATGAAAATCTTGAAATGATCTATGATCAAATAATTTGCTTCAACTTTGTATACTTTGTTTCTATTCCTGTTTCTATTCCTGTCCTAAATTTTATCAGTTCTTTTGTGGTGGGGACAATTTTATATAATAAAGTTGTCCCTTTAGGGTTTGTCTTCTATATTCATGCATGGAAGGGATGAGGTAAATTTGCATTTTTATCTGTTTTTTGACTACATTTCTCTTATACTATTGCCTATAAAAATTCAATTTATTTAAAATATTTAAACATTAAAGAACTTGTAACTAGGCATCATTATTTTACCCAACACCTCAGAGGGTAAATCAAAATAGACATTATTAACATTTTGAAAGTCTTCATAATTTTTATCCTGCTTTTGTTAAATTCCTCTAAGAACTATAAGAAGTAATATGCCTATTTCAGAGATGCAGAATCTGAGACAGTTTAGCTCAAGATAAAATGGCTATTATATGGCAGATATTGAACTAGAACTCAGCTCTTCTGATTTTTTACCTTTGGGTTTCATACTTTTTTTTTCCTAGTACTGGAATCAGCCCAGGGATTTGCACATGCTAGACAAGAGCTTTACCACTGAGCTACATCCCCAGCCCTAAGGCTTTTATACTTTACAGCATGACTTTTAAAGGTAGTGCCAGTATCATTTTCATTGGTTATGATTCCAGAAACACTCAGTGGCTGGCTGCTAAACTGAAGGGGGCAAATGACCTCTAGCACAACTACTTTAAGAATCATCAAGTGATTGCAGCAACTTTCTTGCAGGGTTGTTAAAAAAGAAAAAGTAAAAAGAAAAAAAATATCCTTCAATAAAACTATGAGTATTATCTGTACTATTGGAGCAGTGAGACAGACTCTCCCATATTCTTGTCTGAAACTAAGGGGATGGAGATGATATCAGAAAGAGGTCTGATGAAGGATGCTTGTGACCTCTCTTTAGTTACAGTGTGATTGAATACAGGTACCCTTGAATCAAAGAAAAGAAATAACCACACTCCTACTTCGGGTAGCACCAAGCAAGGTAAACTCACAAGTAATTAAAGCTAATAAAAATAAAATACTTGAGTTGTGCCAAAGGAAGAGGCAGGTGCTGAGGGAAGTCATAGGATTATGTTGACAATTATTAACACTAATATATGTACAATACTCAAAATAGTGTGTGTTAATAAGCAAATACTGAAACACATCCAAGTGTTACCATAATCATTATGAAGATAAATGATTTATTTTCACCTGTTTGATGAACACCTACTCAGGGCCAGCTGTTGGACCACCTGCTAGGAAATAATGAGGAGCTCAGGAAAGTCCCTGACCTGAAGGAAGACTGGGGCTCTCATTGAACTTGTTTAATTGTATTCTTTCTCAGAATCATCTTTGAGAAGCCACTGAGTGTGCCTTTTCCTTCTTCCTTCTCCTCAGCTATGTGTAGGCACAAGGTCATCATCTCATCTCAGGCTTCTCATTCTGTGCCCCCAGCTCTCCCTGGGGCTCCCTTTGCATGTCAATTAAATGGTCAGTGTAGTGCCTAGACCTGTGCTGAGTAGCTCTAAAATACCTTTAGTGGAGAGAGAAATGGTCTCCAACTCCAGCTTTCATGTTAAAATGTGAATCCTACGTGGGACATACAGACTGTCAATATCTGTTGCCACTGTCCTCTCCAGTGGCATCCAAGCTTTGCCCTTTGGTCATGTGTGAACACTGCCACAGCCCCCCACCCCAGAAATTCCCTTTACAAGCCTTCTGTTGGAAGCTATTATATTTATTCCTGATTCCATCTTGGTAAGTTGCATGTGTCTAGGAATTCTTCCGTTTCTTCTAAGTTATCCAATTTGCTGGTACAGAGTTGGTCATAGTAGTCTCTTAGGATCCTTTGCATTTGGTGGTATATGTTATAATATCTATACTGTAAAGACTCTTTTAAAAAAGAGAATTCTGTCATTTGTGAGAACATGAATAAAACTGGAGGATGTTAGGCTGGGCAAAATATGTCAGGCACACAAAGACAAATACTACATGATGTCACTTGTTTCTAGAATCTAAAATCTCAAAGAGATCAAGTGGAGCAGTTACCAGGGAATGGGGAGGGTAGATAGGGATGAGGAAGGGACA
Source organism: Urocitellus parryii (assembly GCF_045843805.1). Taxonomy (NCBI): domain Eukaryota; kingdom Metazoa; phylum Chordata; class Mammalia; order Rodentia; family Sciuridae; genus Urocitellus; species Urocitellus parryii. The sequence goes on from NC_135543.1 coordinate 29,683,270, forward strand.
AATATTGATCCAAGGATTCTAAGTTTCTATTATAACAAAGGAATAAGTTTTAATGATCTAGTCCACAACATGGTGACCACGGTTAATGATAATGTTTTACACATTTCAAAGTTATTAAAATAATAGATTCTTAACATCCTTATTTATTATTGATTATAATAATAATAAATCCTATAATATTATTTATTATAGTAATAATAAATATTATTATCAAAAAATAATAAATTGGCGAGGTGATTAATATATTGATTTTCTTGATTATATCACATAACCCCATGAATATACACTAATTGTTCTTTATCATAAAAGAATAAGTAAATAGATAGATGATAGATAGATAGATACATACATACATACATACCCTGTTCTTTCATTCTTCATGGCTTCAATAAAACCTCTGCCTTCCTTCTTCCTCACTCCTCCTTCCTGGCCCCTCTCCCTTCATTCCATCCTCATTGGTAGAGCCAGAAGATGCTTCCTGTTCTCTGCACACATAATCATGGTGAAGTTAACAGTCACTGTGACTCAGCTCTGCATGCTCCATGGACTACCAGTTTCTTAAACAGTACTGTGCTTAGTCTAGGACTCAGAATAGCCACCCAGTGCATGTTGGCTGTGGAAGTCAGAAAGCAATAGAAAATAAATGGAAAAGATGGAGGAAGGAAAGCGAGAAGAAGAGGAAGGGGCACAAGCAGTGAGTATAGTTGTTACAGGCTTTGAGACTTCAGTTGAAGGTTTGAGGATGATTCAGTGAGCAATTGTGTTGATTAAAATGGATCTATTATTCATGGAGCACTGTGGGGTAAAAGAGAGAACAAAAAGACTGGAAATAAAAAGCACCTGGGTTTTAAATATAGCTCATCCACTTATTATTCAGGAGCCTTTTAGGAAAAATTCAGGCTCCATGGCCTCTGTTTGCTCACCTGTGAAAGAAACAGGGTGGTTGAGGTGTGACCTGTTTTTCTCAGGCAGGGGAGATAATGGTGCACAGTATTTAAGAGCACATGTGTAGGACTTCATGGCAGCATGACAATAAATTTACAAAAACTCTCTATTCCTCAGTTTCTATCTCTTTAATACAGACAATAACACTTGCTTCCTCTTTTATTGAGGGGATTGATTGAGAGAACACATTTAGACCTTTTAGGAGTTAATAGTTGCTCAACAAATATTAGTCATCATTATTATGATTATCGTGATAAGTATTATGTAGTTTCTAAGAATGAAAGACTATGTTAGCTTCTGATCAGAAAGCTAAATTATAAAATGCAATAAAATAGTTCCAAAATCATTATTTTAAGTATATATAAAATAAATAAGTCAAATCAAAATCCCAAAGTAACATATTTAAAGTTTTTTTACTCTTGTATATGTATATCTAATAATAAACCTATATATGATAACTATTATACCAATTACTGAAAAAAAGTAGTGTTTTTTTATACATAATAGAAGTGGTCATGAGTCACCTGAAGTCCTGGAAATTTGCTAATAGCAATAATTGTTTTTAAAAAAGAATTGCAAGTTCATGAAGATCAGAGCTACCATCTGCTTTTGTACAGAGTTTATATGAGGCTCTTGCTATATTCCTCTTGTCCTGAATTAATAATTAATGGAATATTTTTTCATTGTCAAAGTGTCCTGGCTTAGTCACTAAACTGTATGGCTATCATGCTTCAGCACAAAAGAACCATCTGAAAAATATACAGGACATGATAGGAGAAAGAGTCAGTCCTGAGAGCAAATAAGTAACAGCAAGTTATGTCAAACCTGTCACTGAAGTACTTACTGCCTTTGATTTCAATTTGCTCTGCTATAAATTTGGAGATGTGCAGTCTCCCTTCCCACTTGACTTTTTGAAAGTTTCAAATATAGTAAGAATAGAATGGGTTTTTTAAAAATGTAATGAATGCTTTAACTACAATGCCAATTTTTCAAATCTGATGGTAGAAAAGATAAAGCAGTAGGAAAACAGTAAAAAGGAAGCAGTGTAGGGATCTGGGTAGGGACACACCTCACTTTGCCATTTAGCTTGTTGTTGGCCCAGGCTGGATTTTTAGGTCAAGGATGTCAAATTCAGAAACAATAGACAGGGGAGTGTGAAGAACAGGAATTATTATATTCAGAAGGGCACAATGGAGCAGATCTTTAATCCCAATGACTCCGGAGGCTGAGGCAGGAAGATTGCTAGTTCGAAGTCATGATATAAGGAGATCCCAAACAGCTTAGCAAGACACTGTCTCAAATTAAAAAATAAAGAAAAGAAAAGAAAGCCTTGGATTTAAATTCAAATACTGCATCTATTACTTACCAGGTGTGTAGCCTGGGGCAAAAGACCTAGAACCAGTACCTGTCTTTGCAGAGCAGATGTGAGAGATTAGGTAATGTGCATATCTTCACTAACGGATGAAGGTGTCCTGGTACTGAATGAAGGTTGGAGGCCCGAAAGTCATTAGAATCAGAGATGTTAGTCCCTAACACATAAAAAGAAAGATAAGAACTGAAGCTTATAAATACTGAATGAAATATAAAGATTCAATGCTTTAATTCCATCTTATTGATTAGTTTTTGAAGATGAAAGTTTAGGAACACCTTTATATACCTATTGAGTAACAGCATTATTTTATCAATACTAAGGCAGTGAATGGGATTTGCAATCTTTGTGAAAGGACCCAAGTGAGGACAGAGGTGACTTTGCCAGCTAGAGTGACACACTAATGCTCAGGAGTGTCTTACATTCATTGACAAGAGCTCTGAAGCTCAAGGGGAGAGAACTCTTTGAAATGATGAGCTCACTGACCTACAAAGAGCCTGATGAAACCAGAACTGTAGACTGCAAACTTGATTTCAAACGTACAGAGTGTCTCTAGTTAGCTCAGATGTGCTGTTGGAGATGAGAATACAAAATGGAAAATTGGCACTGACTTCAGATATGTCATAGGAAAACTCCTTTTGGGCTCAACTTATAAATCAGATTACCTTCACCTGGGGTTACTTCAGGGAACTCATTTGATGGCTGTAGTTGTCATCAGAGCTTGCTTAATGATGGCCTTTGGGCCTTCTGCCAATCTTACACAAAGAACTAGAAATTCTGTACTCACAAATTATTTTATCCTAATACAGATGAAAATATCAGGACAATATATATTTTCCTGCTGGCTGATCACTTGGCCACATAAATTTTCCTAGTAAATTAAAATATTAATTTTATTGCATCCAATGTTTCTTTGTTCTTTTAATGATTATTTTATTTCCAGTTTTTTTTAATATCTATCTATCTATCCATCAACCCATCCATCCAGGGTCTAGAAACTCACTTACCACATATATATAAAACAAAAATCAAAGTACTTCTCCACCTCCAACATTCCCTAGTGGAGGAACACACTGAGTTTTATTGTCTCCATGATTTCTTTTTGGATTCTTCATTTGAGAAATTTAAAAATTCAGTTAGATTACTTACAGAACAATATTTATATGGCCACTTTAGGATATGTCTTTGCTTTTTAGTGAAACAAATCATCTTGGATGTTTTTCCAAGTCAAAAAATATATATCAGCAACAGAATGTAATTTATATGACATGACTTTGCTCTGCCACTGGAATTATATTTAATCATGATGTGGATCCTGCAGTTTGACTAGGGCACATCCTTTGAAGTGTCCCTGCTCTTTTCTCTGCCCCATGGGGCTGTACACTGCCCCCCTTCTGACTCTGAGTTGTCCTGAACAGATGATTGATTTAATCATCATGAAAGGACCATAGTAAAAAAAACAAAAAATCAGAATGTTGAAATCTAAGATGATGCCTTAGGAAATCTAAGATGATGCCTCTATCTCCTCTAGCTCCTCTGGGTACAAAAGCTCCAAATCTGAGGCCAGGAATGTCCAGAGGAGCAGGAGTCTGGGGTGCCCCTGTACCTTTCTCCTTGGTGTGCCTCACGTATGCTATGCTCCTTTCCCTTCCTCCTCCTGGAGAAGTTGGGGCATCTAGATTGTAGGAGGAGCCAGCAGGGTTAAGTGTGTGGGATGCAAGGCCCAGTGAGACATAAAGGAACTTACTGTCCTCTTTGGGATATTAGACATGGTCATAGAAACTGACTTTAGTTTTGAAAAGTCAGAGGTTATAGATCTATTTGCAGGTCAGTGGTCATGAAAGGAGACTTTATTGTCAAAGTGAGAATCTAGTTTTACTTGTAAGGAAAAGGGACAGATTAAAAGGTAAGAATGTGCCTGATACACAGAGAGGCTGGGGAGGGGACAGACTCAGCACATGGAGGGTTCAGGTTTGTGGGGAGTGAGGACATGGTTAGAGAAGTGGGTGGAGGATTTGAAATCTCAGTCATGGAAGTTAAAATTAGCAAATTAGAGGACACTCCACCGAGGCAGTCAGCGGCCACCATCCGGGAAAGCTGAAGGATACACCGCCACTCTCCCACAGATTGCAACATCAAAACAGGTTTGTGTCAATCAGCTCACCCCCCAGACATCGGGAATTCGCATAAAATCTCTCCTAGGCTTTCCGGGAGAGGGACTATCAAGCTGAGCCTCCATAAAGACTAGGGGGAAACTAGAGACACCTGACCTCCAACCCCTCCTCCCAGTAGCAGCCAAAAGGAAACCTGGCTAGCCAGCGCTGGGGGAGGGGCAAGCAGAAAAAATCAAAGTGATAGAGTGCCGGGGATCCCAGCAGCCAGCAGCAGGACCCGGAAGATCCAGGCCAACTGATTCCTGAGGCCTGCCCCGTGGCTACAGAAGGCGTGGCGCCGCAGAGAAGTGAGTAATTAGCAAGCAGGGAGATTAGGGACTGCCATTAGGTAGAATCCCGCCAGCCAAGTCCACACTGATCCTTGGGCCGAGTACGGGATTTCAGAAGGGGAAGGAAGCGGTACAGTCCCGTCCCATCCCCCACAGCGGACACTCCACCGAGGCAGTCAGCGGCCACCATCCGGGAAAGCTGAAGGATACACCGCCACTCTCCCACAGATTGCAACATCAAAACAGCCAGCAGCAGGACCCTGGTGATCCAGGCCAACTGATTCGCGCGGCCTGCCCCGTGGCTACAGAAGGCGTGGCGCTGCAGAGAAGCCATTAATTAGCAAGCAGGGAGATTAGGGACTACCATTAGGTGGAATCCCGCCAGCCAAGCCCACACTGAGCCTTGGGCTGAGTACGGGATTTCAGAAGGGGAAGGAAGCTGTACAGTCCCATCCCCCACAGCGGACACTCCACCGAGGCAGTCAGCGGCCACCATCTGGGAAAGCTGAAGTATCCACCACCACTCTCCAACAGATTGCAACAACAAAACAGGAGAAATCAAGACTAACAGGAGAAACCAGGAGACTAGAGGCAAGACCTTGGCCAGTGGGCGGCTGGAAACCGCAGGCCCGCCGGCGACAGTTCACCCACTGGCTGCGTAACTGGGCGGTAGGAGAACGCTGCCCGCAGACGACTGATCACCCGCCAGCAGCCTGTGATACTGGGCGGCTGGAGACTGCCTGCCTGCCGTGACTGGGAACCGAAATCAAACAGAGGCAGTCCAGTCACACCCCCCTTTAGGACACCTCAGCAAGGAGCCTGGGGCCCGCCATAGCAGAGCAGTGTTGTCACTGGAACTCGGACGTCAGAATTCTTTCCCAGCGGAATCCAAGTTAGCAGGCATAGTTTAACAACACAAAGGAGAGACATCAGAGTAATACAGAACCAAAACAAAGCTATAGAAGAGAGCAGAAACAGGACAATCAAAAAGAGCTGGGAAGTAACGTGGACAACATGAGAAAACAAGGGAAAAAAGGAGTACAAACAATGCAAGACAACTTAATGCTACAGGAGGACATAGAAACATCAGAAGCAGGGATAGGGAAAGAACTCAAGGCATACCTAACTCAAATGGAAAGGAATATTAGAGAAGACGTGAGACAGCAAGTCCAAGAAATAAAAATATATTTTGAAAATGAATTAAACAAACAAATTCAAATGGCAAAGAACGAGCTCTACCAGGAGATAGAGATCTTAAAAAAATCAAACGATAATCCTAGAATTGCAGGAAACTATAAACCAAATTAAAAATTCAAACGAGAATATTACAAATAGACTTGATCAAGTAGAAATCAGAACATCAGATAATGAAGACAAGGTTTATCAACTTGAAAAGAGTATAGTCAACACAGAAAAGATGCTTAAAACCCATGAGCAATCTATTCAAGAGATATGGGACGTCATAAAAAAACCAAATTTGAGAGTCATTGGAATAGAAGAAGGAACAGAGATTCAAACCAAAGGAATGGACAGCATATTAAATGAAATAATTGTAGAAAACTTCCCAGAGATGAAAGATAGAATGGATTGCCAAATCCTGGAAGCCTACAGGACCCCAAGCATTCAAAATCATAATAGACCAACTCCAAGACACATAATAATGAAGACAGCCAACATACAGAACAAGGAGAGAATATTAAAAGCTACGAGACATAAGAGGCAGATCACATTCAGGGGTAAACCAATTAGGTTAACGACTGATTTCTCATCACAGACTTTGAAAGCGAGAAGATCCTGGAACAATGTATTTCAAACACTGAAAAATAATGGATTCCAACCAAGAATACTGTATCCAGCAAAATTGAGCTTCAGATTTGACAACGAAATTAAAATCTTTCATGATAAACAAAAGCTAAAAGAATTTGCAGCAAGAAAACCAGCACTGCAAAGTATTTTGAGCAGAATACTACAAGAAGAGGAGTTGAAAAATAGTGCACAAAACCAATAGCAGGAAGTAGCTCAGTAAAGGGGGAGGAAAATAACCAAAAAGTAAAATTAGCCAAACTAAAATAAATAAATAAAGAAGCATGACTGGAAGTACAAATCATATCTCAATTGTAACCTTAAATGTTAATGGCCTAAACTCACCAATCAAGAGACATAGGCTAGTAACCTGGATCAAAAAAATAAATCCAACAATATGCTGCCTTCAGGAGACTCATATGATAGGAAAAGACATTCACAGGCTGAAGGTAAAAGGTTGGGATAAATCATACCACTCACATGGCCCTCGGAAACAAGCAGGAGTGGCCATACTCATATCGAATAAAATCAACTTCAAACCTAAGTTAATCATGAAAGATAAAGAAGGGCACTATATACTGTTAAAAGGAACCATCCACCAACAAGACATAACAATTATCAATGTGTATGCACCAAACAATGGAGCTGCAACGTTCATAAAACAAACCCTCCTCAAGTTCAAGAGTCAAATAGACCACAACACAATAATTATGGGTGATTTCAACACACCGCTCTCGCCATTAGACAGATCCTCTAGACAAAAATTGAATAAAGAAACTATAGAACTCAACAGCACAATCAACAACCTAGACTTAACCGACATATATAGAATATATCAACCATCATCAAGTGGATACACGTTCTTCTCAGCAGCACATGGATCCTACTCAAAGATAGACCATATATTATGCCATAAGGCAACTCTTAGTAAATATAAAGGTGTGGAGATTATACCATGCACCATATCTGACCATAATGGAATGAAATTGGAAATCAATGATAAAAGAAGGAAGGAAAAACCTTACACCACATGGAAAATGAACAATATGTTATTGAATGATCAATGGGTTACAGAAGACATAAAGGAGGAGATGAAAAAATTCTTAGAGTCAAATGATAATACAGACACAACATACCGGAATCTATGGGACACAATGAAAGCAGTTTTAAGAGGGAAATTCATTTCTTGGAGTTCTTTTCTCAAAAAAAGAAAAAACCAACAAATAAATGAACTCACACTACGCCTCAAAAATCTAGAAAAGGAAGAACAAAACAACAGCAAATGTAGTAGAAGACAAGAAATAATTAAAATTAGAGCAGAAATCAACGAAATTGAAACAAAAACAACCATTGAAAAAATAGATAAAACTAAAAGTTGGTTCTTTGAAAAAATAAATAAGATAGACAAGCCCTTAGCCATACTAACGAAAAGAAGAAGAGCGAGAACTCAAATTACTAACATACGGGATGAAAAAGGCAATATCACAACAGACACTACAGAAATACAGAAGATAATTAGAAAGTATTTTGAAACCCTATATTCCAATAAAATAGAAGATAGTGAAGATATTGATAAATTTCTTAAGGCATATGATTTGCCCAGATTGAGACAGGAAGACACACAAAATTTAAACAGACCAATAACAAAGGAAGAAATTGAAGAAGCCATCAAAAGACTACCAACCAAGAAAAGCCCTGGACCGGATGGGTATATAGCAGAGTTCTATAAAACCTTCAAAGAAGAATTAATACCAATTCTTTTCAAGCTATTTCAAGAAATAGAAAAAGAAGGAGCTCTTCCAAATTCATTCTATGAGGCCAACATCACTCTGATCCCAAAACCAGACAAAGATACTTCAAGGAAAGAAAACTACAGACCAATATCTCTAATGAACTTGGATGCAAAAATTCTCAATAAAATTCTGGCGAATCGAATACAAAAACATATCAGAAAACTTGTGCACAATGACCATGTAGGATTCATCCCTGGGATGCAAGGATGGTTCAATATACGGAAATCAATAAATACTATTCACCACATCAATAGACTTAAAGACAAGAACCATATGATCATCTCGATAGATGCAGAAAAAGCATTTGACAAAGTACAGCATCCCTTTATGTTCAAAACACTAGAAAAACTAGGGATAACAGGAACTTACCTCAACATTGTAAAAGCTATATATGCTAAACCTCAGGCTAGCATCATCCTGAATGGAGAAAAATTGAAGGCATTCCCCCTAAAATCTGGAACAAGACAGGGGTGCCCTCTATCACCACTTCTATTCAATTTAGTTCTCGAAGTACTAGCCAGAGCAATTAGACAGACAAAAGAAATTAAAGGCATAAAAATAGGAAAAGAAGAAGTTAAATCATCGCTATTTGCGGATGACATGATAATATACTTAACAGACCCAAAAGGGTCTACAAAGAAGCTGCTAGAGTTAATAAATGAATTCAGCAAAGTGGCAGGATATAAAATCAACACGCATAAATCAAAGGCATTCCTGTATATCAGCAACAAAACCTCTGAAATGGAAATAAGGAAAACCACTCCATTCACAATATCCCCAAAGAAAATAAGATACTTGGGAATCAACCTAACAAAAGAGGTGAAAGATTTATACAATGAAAACTACAGAACACTAAAGAGAGAAATAGAAGAAGATCTCAGAAGACGGAAAAATGTACCCTGTTCATGGATAGGCAGAACTAACATCATCAAAATGGCGATATTACCAAAAGTTCTCTACAGGTTTAATGCGATGCCAATCAAAATCCCAACAGCATTTCTTGAAGAAATAGATAAAGCAATCATGAAATTCATATGGAAAAACAAAAGACCCAGAATAGCAAAAGCAATTCTAAGCAGGAAGTGTGAATCTGGAGGTATATCGATACCAGAGTTCAAACTGTATTACAAAGCAATAGTAACAAAAACAGCATGGTACTGGTACCAAAACAGGCGGGTAGACCAATGGTACAGAATAGAGGATACAGAGACTAATCCACAAAGTTACAACTATCTTATATTTGATAAAGGGGCTAAAAACATGCAATGGAGGAAGGATAGCATCTTCAACAAATGGTGCTGGGAAAATTGGAAATCCATATGCAACAAAATGAAATTGAATCCCTTTCTCTCACCAGCCACAAAAGTTAACTCAAAATGGATCAAGGAGCTAGATATCAAACCAGAGACACTGCGTCTGATAGAAGAAAAAGTTGGCTACGATCTGCATATTGTGGGGTCGGGCTCCAAATTCCTTAATAGGACTCCCATAGCCCAAGAGTTAACAACAAGAATAAACAAATGGGACTTACTTAAACTAAAAAGTTTTTTCTCAGCAAGAGAAACAATAAAAGAGGTAAATAGAGAGCCTACATCCTGGGAACAAATTTTTACCCCCCACACATCAGATAGAGCCCTAATTTCCAGAATGTACAAAGAACTCAAAAAATTAAATAATAAGATAACAAATAATCCAATCAACAAATGGGCCAAGGACCTGAACAGACATTTCTCAGAGCAGGACATACAATCAATCAACAAGTACATGAAAAAATGCTCACCATCATTAGAAATCAGAGAAATGCAAATCAAAACCACCCTAAGATACCATCTCACTCCAGTAAGATTGGCAGCCATTAGGAAGTCAAATAACAATAAGTGTTGGCGAGGATGTGGGGAAAAGGGTACACTTGTACACTGCTGGTGGGACTGCAAAATGGTGAGGCCAATTTGGAAAGCAGTATGGAGATTCCTGGGAAAGCTGGGAATGGATCCACCATTTGACCCAGCTATAGCCCTTCTGGGACTATTCCCTGAGGACCTTAAAAGAGCGCACTATAGGGATACGGCCACATCAATGATTATAGCAGCACAATTCACAATAGCTAGACTGTGAAACCAACCTAGAAGCCCTTCAATAGATGAATGGATAAAAAAAAAAAATGTGGCATCTATATACAATGGAGTATTATGCAGCAATAAGAAATGACAAAATCATAGAATTTGCAGGGAAATGGATGGCATTAGAGCAGAGCAGATTATGCTAAGTGAAGCTAGCCAAGCCCTAAAAAACAAATGCCAAATGTCTCCTTTGATATAAAGAGAGCAACTAAGAACAAAACAGGAAGGAAGGGCATGAGGAAAAGACTAACTGTAAACAAAGACGAATGGGGGGAGAGAAAGGGAAAGAGAAGGGAAAGGATTTGCAAATGGTAGGAGACCTTCAATGATACACAAAAGTATAAGAGGTTATGATGGGCAAGGGGGAGGGGGGAAAAAAAGGGAGAGAATTGAACAACAGCTGAGGAGGCAGAGAGAGAAGGTGGGAGGGGAGGGGAGGGGGATAGTAGGGCTTAGGAAAGGTAGCAGATTAAGACAGTCACTAATATGCCATTATGTAAAAATGTGAGTATGCAACAGATGTGATTCTGCTATCTGTATTTGGGGTAGAAATGGGAGTTCAAAACCCAATAGAGTCAAATGTATGAAAGATGATTTATCAAGAGCTCTGTAATGTTTGGAACAATCAATAAAAAAATTAGCAAATTAAACATCAAAGGTATGTAGCAATTGCAGTAATAACTTAAGAAGCAGAAGGAATAAATGTTGATGTTGTGTGATATGCTTGGGTGGACTATGGAATTGGATCTACATAAGAGAAAATGCCTCTGACTTTAACATCTCTTTGGGAACAAAAGTTATCAGAAGAGGCTAGGCGTATCCATATGAAAGGTGTAAATTTGAGGATTTGATGGCATTATTACCTCATGTTAGCTGGTTGGAAGAATCAATATCTCGGTTACTTTTGCCTCATACTGAAAACAGAAATACAATAACATTTTTGAGGAAAAAAGAATTTAAATCCAGCCTCTCTTTAACTTCCACATGGGAATGAGAACCCATGGTTTCTGTGTCTGGATTATTTCCCTTTACATACCATCCTCCAGTTCAACCCACTCTGCTGCAAATGGCAGTATTTCATTCTTCTTTGTGGCTGAATAATATTCAATTGTGTAGCCCATATTTTCACCCGATCATCTGTTGATGGGCACCTGGGCTGATTCCATATTTTAGCTGTTGTGCTAAGTGCCACAAAAAGCATGGGTGTTTACTGATTTCAGTTTCTTTAAATATACACCCAGAAATTGGATAGTTAAATCATAAGGTAGATCTATTTTTAATTTGTATTGAAATATCACTCTGAAGTGTATTAATACCTGCAATATATATATATATATATATATATATATATATATATATATATATATATATATATATATGAATTTAAAAATTCCTAGAAAAAATGCTTTATACCATTTTCTCTGATCATCCAATATAATCTGGTTGAGAATACATAGGAGAATCCATATAGAGTTGGTTTGTTCTGATTAGAGAAATAGACATGTTGTCCGGGTAGTGGGCACAAGAGCTGTCCTATAAGCTACAGTCTGTCCCATATAAAAAATGAATTTTTATATTGCTCAATTAACAACTTAAATCCAAAAAATAAGACACATATCATCATGACCATAAAGCTGGTTAGTATTTAATCCTAACTACAACTTGAGTCTCCTAGCATGATAATATTCTCACTTAAGATGTAATAAAGATAAAACAGATAAGATCTCAAATTACAAAGGGCTAGCTTCAAACTAAACATTAGGAAGTATACCCTTGGACTAGAATCTCTCCTAAATCAAGAGCCACAGAGGAAAGTTTTTAAGGAAAGAATGCTTGGTTATGTGATCAGAGGCTAGAGCTATAAATTTCTTCCCCAAATGTGAATTTGAAATAGAGGTGATTAGTGAATTGATGGAAGGACACCTTTTGGACAAGGAAGGGTTGTATAATAAGCATCCACACAAGCTAAATAAAATCTTGCCTTTCCAGTAGCTCTTCTATGGAAAACACTCTTAGGCATCTTTTTTATTCCATACACTTGGGCTTGCTCTGACAGTGTCTCTGAAAAAACAAAAATTGTAGTTTATACTAAATTCAATTGAAAACTTCATGTTTGAGCCTCTTAAAAAGAAGCAACTCCATTTTTGACATCTTGGGGCAAGACAAAATCCTAGTCTCATAACAGAAAGAAGCCAGGGAAGGGGGTCAGCCACAATCATGCAGACTATAGGACACAGGATTGCTCAGTGGGTAAAGATGATTGTTCTAGAAGCAGGTGACCCTGGTTGAAAGCCAATCTCTGAGACTCATCAAGGTGTGACCGAAGCATCTTATAGAATAGCTCTCTGCCTCTATCTCTTCATCTGTGGGATCAGTTAGTATGTGTACCTACCTTGTACAATTTCTCTGAGAACTAAGTAAAGGAGATAATGAATGCAATGTAATAAATACAGAATCCTACACATATTTTGAGTTCATTAAGTATTAGATGCCATAAAAGTCACCATTACTATAATTAATATGGTAGTTTTCAAATTTTGGGGTCTGAAATAAATATCATTTCTTCTTGAGTTCCACAGTTTGTATATAAATATTATGGTTCATGACTTCAATTTTTCTACTGTTCTATGTCTATGCATCTTCATGTTTTGTTAAAAAAAAAAACCTCATAGGGACCATTTTAAGTACTGCCTTATCATACAATGAACATATTTTAAATATGAAATTTGATTATATTGATGACTCTTGACTGTACCTACTCTGACATTTTTGCCTTAAATTTAGATCTTCTAATCAGCTGCCTTTGATCATTAGACCTGAAATTTGGGGAAAATATTTCCTGTTTATGAAGCTACATTTCCTTATTTGGGAAGTAAGGACATCACTAACTTATGACTTTCATCAGGTATTTATGAGAGACAAATGAGAAATAAATGCAAATTTTTTAAGATATTGAATGTCCTGTATGTATGTTACCCATTGTGTATGTGCATAGGCATAGACCCACACATGCATCTCAGGAAGTGTGAGCATGTGTATGGCTGACAATGAGGAATTCACAATATGGAAGCTGATGTACACCCGGCTTTGAATCTGGGTCTCCTTTTGGCTTTTCCATTCACAGGCTGAGCACAAGTTTCAGTGTCCTTTCTTAGCGAATAAAATGCTCTAGTTTGTTTCAGGGATTTCAAGAGAGGATTAAAGAAACAATATTTAAAGAGCTTAAAATGTCTCACAAGCATTAAGCACTCAAATGGATATATTTTTTATTGTCACTCAGGGGGGAAAAAGTGGTGATAAAATCCGGCTGAGTCTCCTTGTGATATCTGGTAGCTCAGCAAGTTATGTAGAGTTGCCCCAAAAGGAGGGAGAATAGAACTATAAATTCTGAGCATCCCTTTGTATTTTAACTCATGCTTAGCCCACTCTTGTAACATGAATCTCCTCTGCCTTTTTCAGAACCAGGGATTAGAAAGAGATGTCCCTGCAAAATATTTGCAGTGAAGGGTTGGAAACAATTAAATAAGGGACAATAAAATAAATCTGAATACGTAGGAAGAATCCATTTCAGTGCCCAAACCTAGTAAGGTAATTATATTCTACAACATTCTATGATGTATTTCAAAAATGTCACCTTCTCATTAGACCACAATGGCAACTGTCCTAATCCCAATATATTCTGAAAGTATCTCTTTAGCATTTACTAAAATCTAAATGAGTTCAAATTGTATCCTTTAAGAGAAACAGAGGCACAAATTGGTTAAGAAACAATTTACTTGGACTGATCAGAGTTGCAACAGAGAAGACACAAATTTCAGACAGACTGAAATGTGTTCTTAAAGATTTCAAGCAAGTTTTAAAGGCACAATCTGGGGAGGGGGATCATATCAGTTGTTTGTCAAGAATTTACATTACTGTATGCAGGGTAATAAGCTGTCTTAAAAGGAAAAAGACTGGGTAATTTAAATAATATGTATACATGAATCTGTTCTTAGAAAGGGAGGAGGGAAGGACAGGAACCAACATATTCTTAGGTAGTTAGGACTGAGATGACCTTGGTAGCCCCCTGTGGGATTTCAATGTGCTGCTCTAGTGACAACTATAGCCCCAGGTATGGCAATTATAGAACACAATAGTTTGCACAGGGGTTCAAAGTTTATTTGGAGCTAGAAGAAACTGAAGCCTGGTTTTTGGTGTTGTCTATGTATAATATATTGAGATGTTTTTATCTGTCTTTATCTGATTTTAATTTTTTGTACAATAGTCTTCCCAATTGTCTACTTCATGCCCTCTCTATGTACCATGTACCCCAACACATATTTAGTTATAATTTGTGAAGACAGAATTTTTCTCTGTCCACTGCTGTTGTGTCCAAAGCTTGATATGATGTAGTAGATGCTCAGGAAATACTTATTGACTAAAAAAAATAACAGTTTCAGTGAAAGAAGGCTATAACCATGCAGCTGTAGTTCAGAAACATTTCATAAATCTTTAATAAGCTGTAGAAATTTGAGTGAACACACTTTGGGGACAGCCCTGCTTCTGCCATCATATCGTCGTACTATTTTAAGCTCTTTAGGAGAAAGAAATAATATAGAATCATAATCCAAATCATATGAAGCTTTAAGTACCACAGTAAACACTAGTGGAAATTGAATTTAACTTAGATTTTTATCACACACAAAAAAGGATCCTCCTAAGAATGCCAGCAATATTCTAATGCCAGGCCCATGCTTAATTGTCCTCCTTCCTATCTCGTTTCTATTGAATTAGCTCCCCATGTTAAACTGCTAAAAAATGATACTTGGTAATGCAGGATTTTGCAAATATCCTTTTATTCACTAAAGGCAGAAAGGAAATGAGCTTTAGATTCATACAAAATTCAATCATCTTCAAAAAGCCCATTTTTCTCCTCTTTTCCTTTTGTCTAATTCTGTATGAGAAAAGCTAGGGCATTTGTGCTGGAGACTGGCAGTTCTCAGACAAAGGCAGGGTTGGGGGGAAAGAAACTTTTTGACGAGAGGCAAAATGGTAGCAGTTATGAATGGTGGCTGCATCCAGTTCCAATTATGATTAGATTATGCTGAAAATAATGTTCATGTATATTTAGGCTGAGAGACAAGTAGCATATTTAAGCAAAGTCTACAGAAATTTCATGTTTGAAATTGTGTGTCTTAAGTAAGACAGAATTTAATTTTCTATAAAAAGTCATTCTTTAAAAAGCATAAGATATGCATGTATTGAGTATGTTCAGGACAGGCTATGTCTAAGTCTCATACAGATTCTGAAGTAATTAAGCATTAACGTTTACTAAGGTGTCAATTTTTTTAACCAAGGAATACACTTATGAACACACAAAGAGAAGTGGTAATAAATGTTCTTCACCATAACACTGTTTACATTCTTTCATTGGAGGGCAAACTTGTATTATTTCATTACTATTTATATATTTTGGTGTAAAAGATTTTTCTATTGGTAATCCTGGTTGTCTTCGAAATAAAAAAAAAAATCCAGAACTGCAGAAAATATAAGGATTCTTATTTGGTAAGCATGATACAAGAGTATGATATATTTAAAATTAACAACAATGACAACAAAACTAGAAATGATGAATAATTTAGGGCCCATCGTAGTTCTGTGTTTTAAAAAGAAATTTAAGGCACAAAATAAGGGCAAAGCAGAGAGGATAGAATTCTAGTTTGGGAAAATGAGCTATGAAAGACATTTGGGGGAAGTTTGAATGCAATCTGAATTTTAGATCATATAAACATTAAGAGAAGTGGAAGGATGGGAACTATTAGCTGAAAAAAGTACATTACAAAACATTATATGGTATGATCTCATTTGCTTAAAAATATATGCGTGTATATATATTACATATATATATACACACATATATATGAACATGTGTTTATAATATATATATATATATATATATATATATATATATATATATGAACACAATAATTCATGGATATAAGCATACAGAGAGAAAAGAAATCCAAAGGCATATATACAAAAAGAATTAAGGAGGTCTAAGTGTGTTAATTGTTGCTAGTTTCTATTTTATTTTTTTTGCTTAAATATTAAATTAACTAACTTATTATAGTTTCTCTACTTTCTAATTATTGTTGTTGTTCTTACGATGATTCTCAATAGTGAAAGATAAAAAAGATTACTATTGTAATCATGGATATAAAAAAGTCTTACTTTTGAATGTATTTATTTTTTGATAAAACTACCATCTTTTTGCCTTGCCTGACACATGTCATGTTCCCTTTGCACCAAATTACCAGACCCATCTGCTTCCCCCTCTATGCTGTGAGTGATGACCTGTCCTCTCTCTCGCTTCATCCAAATACCTTCTCCTGTTTCTAGACTCATATTAGTCGCCACCTATGGATTATTGAGGCACAAATTATTTCTATTTTTTCCTATTTGCACAAGAGCTATCAAATGCCATTGGAACACTCTTATATTTTATGTTTAGTGTGATTTTCTGTGGTTAGTGGAAGTCAGATAGTTCTCTCCACCAGCCTGTGTTCCCGTGAGTAAGGTAAGGTTCTGGATTGTGATTGCTGAATCAGGATATATATATATATATATATTCAGTGCTGGGATTGAACCCAGGACCTTGTGCATGTGAAGCAAGCATTCTACCAAATGAGCTATTTCCCCAGCCCCAGGATCCATATTTTTTCATCTTTTTATCTAACTGTAATCCTTAGCTCTGTTCACATAAGACAAGATTATTAAAGCTAATCCATATTTAAAAAGCAAACTTTCAATGTAAGCTCAGGTGAACAGCTTTGATTATTGTTAAATAAAATCTTTTAATTCCCTGTAGACAATGGGCAGAGAAAGTCAGTAATATTTTATGTGATACACTTGTTTGAAGGTAGCATCAGAAAAAAACAATAATGATATTGTGCCTTTAAGTGTTATATGAGACTCATCCAAAGGGCAAAATATCAGCAACTTTGAGCTTCTTTAGCATCTTCCTGCTGTCCTGTTGTGATAAAAAGGACGTATCCGAGCAATCAAAGTCAAAACTCTAACCTACAACAATGATTTTCTTTCAAAGGGTTGTGTGGTACATTCTAAAAACTGTCAAAAGAAAAAAAAAATAAGCCTAAACCACAAAAACAAATAAACCAAAAAAAAGTATGAAAAATATCTTCAGTGATCTATGAGAACTGACACAAAACAATGAAATAATGAGCTGTCATTCAATTGGGAAAATGGGGCCTATATTAAATTTTCTTGTTAGGCAACCCTTCTTCTTTTCAGACAGCTAGAATGTGCCTATGGAGGGGTCCTACATGCTACTTATTAAGTCCCATTTGTGGTTCTGTAAAGTGGTTTATTCTAAGGTTTTGAATACAGATACTTAAATCATGCCAAGTATATTGGTAAAAAGACTAGTTGAGAAAGAGGAGAGAGCCAGGAAATGGGGGGTAGCCTTGAGGGGAAGAAGGTGCTCTGTTCTCCTTTCTTCTCACCTGACCTTTCTTGTATCTTCAGTGTGTTCAATACACACTAAATGAAAGAGCAAGAGGACGTGCAGAGTTTCTTCTTTCTTTTTTTCCTAGTAATTTCAAGTTCATTATAAGATTAATTAATTACCACCTTGGAAGATATGGGAAGTTAACAAGAATCCTGAGGAAATGAGATTCAGAATAGGCAGATGAAATGCATAACAGATATTTAAAGAAAAAAAAATGTTTGTGGGAGAAACCTGCATGGAGGAAGTCCTAGTGCTCCCCACAGAGATGGACCTATGGTTCATTCTAGCTAGTTAGCTGGAGTGATGACTAGCTTGCAAATGCATCGTTTTGTTTTTCACTAAAACATTGGAGTTTAATTTACTGAGCATTTGAATGTTTTCTTTCCATTTATCTCCAAGAGTGATGTTTTGTTTCCTTTATTCTAATGTGTAGTCATTAAAAACTTAAAAGAACTGTTAGCCCTAAATGACTGGCTGAATTGTTAACTCAGTTGAAACAAAGATTAGAAGATAGCTTCTATTTCCTTGAAGTAAAATACCACAAATTGGAATATTTAATGAAGTGATAAATTATTCTGAAAATTGACAATTATTTTGCTCATTCTGATTCAGAGGGAAACTAAGTATGTGAACAAAAAAGGCATAAGATATCTTTATTCCACTTGTCAGGTTTTGAGCATACCTTTGAGAGTTTGGTGAAGTCTGCAGAAACCCTTCTCTTTCAGAGCAATGCTATTAAACATAAAAACATAAATGAGGAGAACTACAAAGAAAAGCAATTACATTGAAAGACTTTGTCAAAGTATTAATAAATATGACACAGGAATGTAAAAACTTCTTTAAGAATATATTACATATGATTTATCCAAAGGAAAAATAACTACTGCAATCTCGAGTTACTGGTAATCAGCAAATTGTGAGATATCTACGAAACTTTCGAATATTGCAAAGTAACTGATTTCTACTGGTGACAAAGTAACAGATAATGCTCAGAGTATTCCAGTTGGACAAGGATATTAACAATGGAAGAAGATATCAATTGCCTATTAAGATTCAATAAAAATAAAGATGATCCCCAAATTGAGAACTTATGATCTAGTTGAATTTATATTGGCATTTATATTTAAGAATAATATTGTAGATTAGAGTTGAAATAAAAAATATAAAGCTCTAGTAATTCAGAGTGATCAAAGAAATTTTACATTAAAACCAAAACAATTTTTGTACGTATGTTCTTTCTGAAATTGGTATATAATGATCATACATAAAATTATGGTGGGATTCATTATGCCATACATGCACATAACACAATTTGATGGATCTCATTCACCTGTACTTTCCTGTTTTCCTCCCCTCTTTCTTCCCCCAATCTGCCTGCTCTTCTGTAATAATTCCCTTATGTTTTTTATTATTTTAATTAGTGTATTCTAAGGATAAAATTGCTTTCATTGTGGTGTGCTTGTACATGAACACAACATTACTTAGTAGTTTTCATTTCCTAGTACTTCCCTATGCATTCTTCTCTTCACCGCTTCTTGGTCCACTTCCCTGACTTTTAAACATATTTATTACCAAATTTCAGAGGAACTGAGCTACTGGAGCAATTTTCTAGATTGGAAATCTTTGTCTTTCACAGATGCAACAAAATAAAGCCTATAAGATCTCAATAATTCAGTGGGAGGAATTCAGAAATTTATTTGGAAAAATACACATTTCACTTCGAAGTCATAAAAACCTGAAGAAAAAGCTAATATTCTTGTTTTGTTTCTACACCAAATTGCTACAGAGTCATTGTTCTGTGCAAGTGTAACAGGAAAAGGTTAATTACCAGCTTTTTTATGGGGGCTAAGGGGTGATAAAATTGGTGGTATATGGAAAATAAGCTGATAAATATGGGGCTGCCTGAAAATTACAGGAAGCATGTGGACGGTTACAGCAATACCCAAATCTATGGGCAGACATTTAACTGACTGGATTACTGCTGTATTTCTCACAGGCATTATCATTCTATAAAAAGGTTGCTCTGGTAATTTCCAACTGAATGTATTCATTGTGTTGGAGAAATTCACTACATAATAGCTGATGCACTTAATGAACACTGTAGTAAACAGGCAAATCATGTTTTCATATAAATAACAAGATCAATAAAAGCTGCTTCCTTGATCCCCTGCTGCATTCACTCTGGATAATATACACCTTGTGTGACCTGAGAAAAAACATGGTTTCATTATTTGTCTTCTTCTTTTCCTTTCTCCTACGGGGCACATTGTTGCTGGAATCTAGCACAGTCCTTGGCACTCAAGGACTCACAGGTTTTATAGAGTTTAAGTAAAATCACTACTTCTTAATTATTTTCTGCATTGACATAAATGAAGAAATTGGAGAACAAACCACCACATGTTTTGTATCCTGAGCTATTTCTAAGAAAAAGAAGTGAAGAAAAAGAAACTATGACAATACCTTTCTTTTGTATTCCTTAAACTCTCAGATTCTGGTGAGGCTATTGTTAATTTATTGATTATCAATTCCCCTATGTCATGTTGTCTATTTATCCGCCTGGCAATGTGCTTTCTTAAACAGAGTCAAGGAAAATCATTTCCTAGTTAACAAAAATTTCTAAAGGAAACGTGTTTTCTATTCCCCACCTCTGTCCTCTTCTAACAATGCTTCAACATTACCGTAAACATGCTTTCCCTACTTTGTTCATTCCCTTAGCATATTTTTTAAAAAATTTTACTTTGTGCAAGCCTCTGTTCTAGCTGTGGGTACCTACAGAATTTACATTTTAGAATACACTTACAATTTAATATACTGCCATAAAATAGAACAGAAGAGGAAAGACTAATGGGAAAGGTATTATGTTATAATCTTACTGTCTTCAAGGATGTCCTCTCTCTGGGGAGTTAACATGCATTCTGAGACCAGAAGGAAATAAAGGGACTGCTTTATGAATGTTTGGGGAAAGAATACTACAGAAAGAGGCATCATTAAGGCATAAGGTCTCAGAGGTAGTAAGGGCCAGGTCAGGTAGGGCATGAGGCCTTGGTAAGGATATTAACTTTATATTAAGCATCAGAAGAAACTATTGAAGAAGTTTGAGTGAGAATATGACATGGTTTTTGTTCTCCAAGCAGCATCTCAACTGCTCTACAAACAACAGATTGTGGGCAAGGACCAAAGCCAGAAGTTTGGCTCCATGGTGGAGAGAGGCCATGGATAGATGGAATTCAAAAGAGGTTGATAACTGGTTGTATTACAGTTAACAGAGATGACCTAACAATTACTGATGGCACCTCAAATTTAGGAAAGAAAGTTTCAAAATTGGCCTAACCAATAAGACTGGTACCAATACAAATCAGTTTCTAGTCTTTCTGTCTGTTCCTTTTCTGAATTCAGAATAGTTGCAGTCATGTTAATCAATTACTACTTTCCAGTTGTAACATCCCTTATATTCCAAAATCTACAGAAGATTCTGTCGCATTTCTTCTATAAATTGTCAAACCTGTGATACCCTTTTACTGGCATCCTCATTACACTTTTACAGTTGACCTTGCTTTCTTCTCTACTATCTTGACCACCATGATTGTATGCCTCCTGGTTTGCCATGAATCTGTCTCATCTTTCTCTTACTAATAGGCTCACTTTCTAATAAAATGATAAAAATGAAGTGCTAAAATCTGTTAGTCTCTTGAGCTCACAAATCCTCTCATACATGCTCCCAGAGAAGTCAAAGGATTCTGAGAGGGTTACACTAGTAGTTATCTATGAATTCCCTGGAGTCAGATTCCCTGAGCTTGAGTTTAAGCTCTCAAGTAACTAGCTATGAGAACATGAGCAGTTCTTCTCTTGACATTGATCCTTCATTGACTTATCTGCACTGTTTTCATAGATTTGTTGAGTCTTAAGTAAGATAATTCCTTTAAAGAATTTTGGACAGAACCCAATGTCTTGCAAGTGCTCAATAAATTGAAGCTATATTACACACCATCATGAAATAGTACAATGTTATGTTTCTAGGCAACAGCAGTGTCCTAAGTGTCATGTGTATATTTTGTCTGCCAATAAAGTCTATAATTTGGTATCTCACAAACCCTTCATTTTCAACATTTTAAAAATGAGCTCACTTTTTTTTCTTTTCAATGTTTTCTTTTCTCAGTGTATTTTTCTCTTCAATGTTTTCTTTTCTCAGTGTATTTCCATTCTCAGTGGATAGATACACACTGGAAAAACATCCATGCTTAAATTCCTCCTTTCTATCACTTTCATGTGTAATCTGTGTCCCACTGATTTAACCCCTTGAATATAACTTTCATCCTTCCATTTTCTTTCTCTATCTTCAGTGTTCTATCCAAGGGACTCATCAACACTTTGAGTAATATTCCTCAATCGTTTTATCTGCAAACTTGGTTATTCTTTTCCTTAGTTATCACACTAAAACACCAAGTCAACTGTATCATTTCTTGCTTCCCACACTCTAAGACTCATCAAGGCTTATAGTCAAAGATAGCTACCTGGCACCAATTTATTACAACCTTACAGGAACATAGTTGCTATCTACATTTCAATATTGTTTTAAAAATCCCCTCTTTCAAAATTTTTAAATTAGCTATATCAAAAGAACATTTATTTATGCTTTCTGTTATTCTTTAAATTACCTCCCCCCTTACACTTACAGATGCACATGCCCCAACACATACTCAAATGTTTCTAATCCTTTCTTCTCCCATAGCCCACTCTCTGAGGCTAGGCTTCTCATTAGTCTCACTAATCTTCTCTGACTTTCAAGGTGAGTTAAAGGATACATCTCTGTCAATTTCTTTACCATCATATCTGCATATTTTATTTTTCTTATAGGACAAGAGCATGTTTTCCCTAACTAAACTATAAGCTTCTTTATAGCAAAATCATGTATTTATCTTTGTCTAACACTTATCAGGTAGGTAGAAACTTGGACCTTAGCTGTATACTGCATGATAGGATAATTTAATGAACAAGTTATTTCAAAAGTTCTCCAGCATCCCTTAAGATAGAAGTCTCTGGATTATATCTTGTGTAAGTACCAGTTCAATTGTGCTTTCAAACTCTAATGGTTCTACATTGCCTATAAGATAGTGCTTCTTAACTTAGGGCCTATAAACCCTTGCTCTCAGGATATGTAATTGTTTTATGGATTTTCATCTTGACTTTGTGAATTAATTTAAATAGCCAGTCTTAAATCAATATAAGCATGTGCTGGATCATTCTGTAAGTCCCCTTTGTAACCCAGACTTGTCATTTGGTTAGAGTGCATGTGCTTTATTACAATGATGTTGTATCTAGTGTTCACTTAGGTAGCACTTAATTTTTGATTTAGCTAGGATCTATGGCAATAAGACTATGACCAATTTTTTTGGAGATTCGCTAAGTATTAAGTTTGAGAAATATTGTTATAAGTTGAAATTCATTGTTATCCAATTAAATTATCATATTAATCTAAACATAATTTATAGCATTAACACAATGGTAACTCAATAAAAGACCCTCACCAAGAATTTATTCTACATTAGGTTCTGTGTTTTGAGTTAAGTTATCATCTATAGAAAAGTTTTTCTACCTAGCATTTCTGCCTTTTAAACTTCTGACTATTGCTTATATCTTCACTCAGATGCTAGGTTATCTATACAACTTTTCATGATTAAAGTTAAGTGGAAGCCATCTATTTCTACTTTATTTGTCCCATTTTGGTATTTATTATATAATTCCTAAAAGCTTTTTGTCACTGTGACAGATACCTGAGAAAAACAACTTGCAGGAGGAAAGATGTACTTTGGCTTATGCTTTCAGAGATTTCAGTCATAGTTGACCAACTCTATTGCTATGGGCTGGTGGAGAGGCTGACTATCATGGTGGAAAAGTATGAAAGAGTGAAAGAGGAAAGCTACTCACCCATAAAAACCGGGAAGGGAAAGCATGCGTACTGACTAAGGACTGGGCCGGGCAATAGTCCATTAGAATTGTTAGTCTATAAAATATTCATTCACTAGTGAGATTACAGTTCTCACGATGCAAACATTCCTTAAAATCTCTACTTCTAAACATTTCTTCATTGAAGACCAAACCTTCAATACATGAGTCTTTGGAGACCCTTTATATACAAACTACAACAGCATGCAAATGTATTTGGGTAACACATTACATATTTTAAAGCCCAAGTAGATGGGTGTTATGATTTGGATGTTCCCCCCAAAGCTCATGGGCTAAACAATGTAGCAATGTTAAGAAGTGAAAAGAGTAGATTATGAGAGCTGCAACCTGATGAGTGGATTAATCCATTTGAAGGATTAATAATTTGAATGGATGGCTGAGTGGAAACTGTAGGCAGGTGGAGTGTTGCTGAAAGAAGTAGCCCTCTGGGAGTGTAAGCTTGGGTGGTATCTGTCCCTGGTCTCTTTCTCTTTCTTCCTCTCTGTTTCTCAGCTGCCATGAACAGAATAGCTTTTCTCCAGCCTACACTTCCTTACCTCAGGCTCAGAGCAATGGAATAGGCTGACCATGGACAAAGTGAAAGTGTAAGACCAGCATGAACATCTCCTATTTAAAGTTGTTCTTGTTAGGTATTTTGATTACAGCAACATAAAACTGACTAACACAACGTGACTATGGGTATTATTAATTTAAAGGAATGAAGAAGATAAACTATTTTCTTTGTTACAGTACCTGTGCATGTTCAAACGGTAGAAGATATGTCCTTGCATCTCAGAATGTTGTGCTGATTAGCATTCTCCCAAGGAAAGCATAGACAAAAAAAAAAAAAAAAAGCAAAAACAGAAAAAAAAAGTCCAGTTAAAATGGAATCGATTACTAGTTTGTGATTTACTTTGCATGTTTAGGCAAGACAGCTTATGATGAGGAATTCCAAAAGAAAATAAATCCCCAAGACCTCTCAATAAAATAAATCTATGTGAATTTTGGTGAAGGTTGCAACATTATTGGTGAAATTATAGGTACAGTGACAAGGCAAGGCCAATTATCTGGTTAATTGAGAATAAGATGTTGATGGTGTATTTTTTTTTTTTTGAGAGTCTTTTTGGAGACCATTGTTCTTTCAGAACTTAATTGTAAAAGGCATTTCTATATTCAAACACCTCATATGAACCCAGAAGAAAATTGCTCTGGATATCATATTGCTGTAGTGCTCTTTAAATGTTTTATGGGGACCTGCCTGCCATCTACAGATCCCAAGTATTGTGTTCTGTCTGAAATTGCATCTCTTTATTTAATTTCCATGTTATTCTGACTGAAATGTGCATTGCTTAGTAATAGGATGTACAAAGAGATTTGTCACTTCCAAAATGTACATTACTTAGAGCTACCGTAGTCAGGGGAATAAGCTATTCACCAATAATGAAGGCACTTAGCTCTGCTCTGAAAAGGCCATGCATTATTCTAACTTGAAACCAATGCTTTACAAACGTTTTTATTAGTTTATCACATATTCTGGTATAACTTTTCAATGAGTTGAGATTTCTGGAGTTAGGAAGATACTTAAATGTATTTCCCTTCAACAAATTTGATTGGATTCTACTTTTTTCTCTTCTAAAATTTGTGACCACCTGATGAGAGTACCCATTTATTTACTTTTCAGACTGCATGTGGAGGAAGTCATAGAATCTTATTTGTGCTTCCAGTATTGCCACTGCTGAGCTTATTAGTCCTAACCAAATCCCTTAGCCTCTCTGGACATAAGTTTTTTGTTTATTTGTTTGTTTGTTTTTTTGTTGTTGTTGTTTGTTTTCATGTGTAATATAAGTGGCAGAAAATTTAAGATGCTTTTCATTTTAAGATGTTAGCATTCGGTAATGAGGGTTTGACACTCGGAAGTAGTGTTATTCTTCCCAGTGATTTTTCCCTAATCTCAACTTCCAGCTGTTGTGGGTGTCTAGTAGGTATTTATATCATTCTCATAGCTTACTTTTGACATACTGGTATAACATGCCTGGCAACTGTTTTGTAACAAAAGAAAATAATTCTATAGTCCTTGATTTTAAGGAAAGTGTTTAGTCCTCATTATTTGTATATCTTCTAAGTTGTCAGTCAAATATCATTTCATGTTACAAGAATTCCAAAGAAAGCTATCTGCTAAACAAAATAAAAATAATGTATGACTGAAAATTGATGTCTAGTGTCATTGAATTGGATTCCTGATTGAAATATATTATTATAGGAGGCTTCATAAAATTTCTCCAACAAACAGAAAATCAATTTCAAAAATAGTTAAAATAAATTACTTTTACTAAGTGCGCCAGTGGCTCAGGGTTACCAAGATACCCAAATCATTCCTTAAACAAATGGAAAGACAATGGGCAGGTCTTGTGTTTTACTTTCTTGCATATAACCCAGATATTGGCCACTCTTTTAGGTCCAAAGGTCACCAGTGAAGCTGAGAAAATCAGTAGATGCTGGTTGACAATCTTATCAACTGAATGTGGAAAGCCCTGTAAAATATATATAACTCAAATCTATATTTACTGAAAAATGCATTTTTTAAACAAAGACCTGTTCCTGTATTATTTGACTCAATCTGTTCTGCTGTGAGTTTCAACCTCTTTCTCTGGCTAAAACTCTTATAGGGAATACATAACTGCCAGAACTATCTCATATGTCTCTATCTTGGCTATATCCCCAATCTTTCCCTTTAAACCGCAAGTTGCTTATTTTTTAATTAATAAAGCCCATTTGATTTTTAGTAGCCATGTAGGCTCTAAGTTATTTATATCATATTTGAGTTAGAATGCCTTTGTATAATCAAAGCTTTAAATGAATCTCTGAATTTCTATTGACATGTAAAATATCACTTCTGGCTTTTCATGTACCCAGTTGATACCACATCAGTAACCTGTATTTAAGCGTGTGGTCATTCCATTCTGTCACATAAGATGAATATTTTCCAGAAGTATATTCACTTTTTTTCAGCTGTTCTAAATAGTCTAGATTGATAGAGAGGAAATATAGTCTACGATCTTCGAATCCTTGCATTCATCAATTCTCTAGTTCTCATGGGGATGAAGGGTAGATTTTCAAAGTCTCTGGGGCTATGTATGTAATATTTATTTTGAATAGAGTATTATGGCTCATAATTCTCATGTACAATCTACAATAAATAAAGTTCAGCAGAATATTTTCAGTCCCCAAGGATCTGCAGAGAGATATACAGAACAGTGGTTGAAGATATACCTCAGTGGTGTATAACATATGGGAGAGGAAAAAATGCAATGATTTTATTTTTAACCAGGAAATAGCTAGCCATTTTGAGATATTTTCTTTTCTTATTTTGAAGCAAAATATATTTTTTAAAAAGTTTTTGAAGATATTGGGGATTTTCATAGTATACACATATTAAAAAGTCATAATATTTTTCTTCCCCCTCCATATTCTCAATATCTGCATAAGAACCCACATAAAACACTAAAGACAGGTGACCCTGTCTGCATGCAGAACAAAATAGTCTGACCTCTCTTACCTGTTATTTTGCTATCATGGAAAAAAGGGTCTTAGAATTTCTGTAAATAATTTTTATATATGGATCAAAATAGTTTGAGTTTAAGATGCTTAGAAATAATAGTGTACTTTTGTGAATAATGATTATACAAATCTAATAAATGTAGTTGCAAAATTATTATTATAAAAATATAATAATAGCTTTATAGTGTCTAGGCAGCCAGAAACTAAAACACCATATAAAGTGGTTGAGAGTTCTGGTTTTGAAATCCAGCCAACTTGAGATCAAATTATACATTGATCATTTTTAAGTGACACTGTTAACTTATAGTATTTTTAAGCCTCATTTTCTTAATATATAATGCAAGGATTATAATACATTAATCACAGGGATTACTGTAATATGTTAAAAGTATGTGTGGTAATATTTGCCATGGGTAGTCCATACTTAACTGTTTGGTTAGTGTTATAATGACTCAAAAATTGCTGGGCAACTGCTCTCTATTTATGGACTGATTTAGGGACCACACAGAATGGTGATTCTTTGCTTAGGTTGAAGTTTTCAGAATTCCTAGTTTTATATTAAGCTTTAGTGAGTGGGATTAGGACTGATTCTGACTACCAGTCTAACACCCATGAGTCCTTTTCCTGCCTTATACAACTTCAACAATGTGGCCACTGCATTTCAGTTCATTTACATTTTTTTTCTGAATTATCCTGGTAAGGTATGGACTTATTTTATTCTATTACATATGCTTATATTTTAAAAGTTTCACATTTTTAATCCTTTATTCAAAGGAGTCAGTATTAGCATCAACCAATGTTTGGCACTAGCTTTAGAGCTGACATTACACCCAGTACCCTCTAGAATATTCTAAAGATACTGCTACTACTCTGGGAGTAGTTTCTGAACTACTGTTAATTATTTGGGTAGTACACTACAAACATGAATTTATTCCCTAGACAAATCTGGCATCATTATTACTATATTGTGGAAAGTGGAATCTACTGGCTCATTAAGAGATCAGCATCATCCAGATTCCTGCTGAATTAGAACTTTCTATTAGTCATAACATTAAACATACTTTGCTATGGAGACAGCATTTTATGCAGGAATAGTACTGGACATGGTACCAGGAGACCTTGATTCTAGTTTCAATTTTTTCTTCTTTGGGTAACTCACTTATTCTCTGTGTATCTTGATTTCAGATTTAGAGAGTTGGAATATTATTCTCCCTAAAGTTATTTCTAGATCTAAAATACTATTGCTCTGTAAAAAAATACTTTTTGAGTACCCTTTTCATGTTAATTATTAAGTTAATAAGCTATGTTGTTATGGATAGATTTCAAATACAAAGAGAATGAAGACTGGACTTCAATCCCAATTACCCCTTCTATTCACTTGTTGAAATTTCTCTCAGCCTGCTAGCTCCTGAGCTGGGATTACCTGTAGCTTAATTCCCATCGGGGTGTGCATGTTTAAAATTGTAGATCTACTCTAGGGCATGTGTTAACACCAAGAGTTGTCCAAAACCTGCTAATCAATGATATATAAACATGTTACACAAAAGCTAATAGCATACACTTTAGAATAAAAGAACAAAATTCTAAGAAGAGTTTTCATCCCAACCAAGGGACTCATCGTGTAGCTGGAGAAATTACACTTTTTTGTGTGTAGAATAACTCATGTTAGTAAATAATCAAAGTAATTTGAGCTAATAAGTGTTTACTTAAGTTCAAAAGGGAATACATAAGCTATTCATCAGTTTAAGAAAAACTTCATGTAGGTGTTGGAACCCCAGTATGCAAGAAGATGTGCTGACCTAGATAAGCTAAGAAGATGGTGAACTATTAGTGTGATTTGCTGCCCTGTTTCTTTCTTTCTCTTTTATTTTTGGTACTGGAAATTGGACCCAAGGGTGCTTAACTACTGAGCCACATCTCCAGCCCTTCTTATTTATTTTTTATTTAGAGACAGAGCCTCACTAATTTGCTGAGGCTGGCTTTGAATTTGCAATCCTCCTGCCTCAGATTTCTGAGTCTCTGGGATTATAGTGTGCACCACCAGGCCCAACATTCGGTCCTATTTCTAAAACAACAATGCTCTCCTAGCCCATTTCTCTGATATATTTATCTATGATAATTTCTATTTACTCCTGATATTACTTGATTTTAATTAGTGTAAAATTCTTACCCTTCAAATGATTCTTTTAACACAAAAAAATAGTGTTTATGTTGTACAAACCTTGGTGTTGGCACATATTAGTTGTGTGACCTTTTAAGTTTCTGAAACTCAGAATCGACAAGTATGAATCAGGAAATTAATATTATTCATGTCATTATAAGAATAAATAAGATGATATATGTAAAATCTTTGCAAGAAAGGTTTGCACATTTTTATGTGCTCAACAAATACTAGCAATCATTCCCATTATCTTGAGAAAATTTTCTTGACATCTCTTTTTGGAAAAAATACATAGAGGGAATTTTATTCCCATATATTCCTCTACCCTCTAGCCTCTGTGTTAGTTTTTCCTTGGTGTGAGGCTAGTAGGCATGAATAGCCATGTGGAAGACTGGGGGAAGTGGCTCTGGAGGGTCTGGAGAAAGGGAAGGATGTTAGTGTGATTTTTAATCATTTATGAATGATTCTTATGAGTGTCCTGCATAGACATGTGGAAACGTGCACATGTCAAATCCTGAGAATAATAAAGCAGTGCATCTCAAACTTCAACTTGAATTTGAATCTTATGGTTAAAATGTTATTCCAATGCAGTAGTAGTCTAGAGAGTCTGGAGTGGTCTCTGTTTCCAGGGAACTCCCAGATGAAGGTAAAGCTGTACTACTCTGAGGAGCAAAGCGATATAGACTCATTATTTCTGAGGTTGATAATTCACACCTGGGATTCTTAGTCAGTTATTTACTCTTATTTCTGCATATCCGAAGGTAAATTTTTTATCATTATGCATTCAGGGAAATATTTTTACTTAAAACATCAAAAGCAGCAACAAAAAAAGAGTGCCTCACTTTAATATCAACAATGTTACTACTTTGTTTTTACTTTTTTTTTGGGGGGGGCAGGGTATACAGGGGATTGAACTCAGGGGCACTCGACCACTGAGCCACATTCCCAGCCCTATTTTGTAATTTATTTAGAGACAGGGTCTCACTGAGTTGCTTAGTGCCTTACCATGCTGAGGTTGGCTTTGAACTCACTATCTTTCTGCCTCAGCCTCCCCAGCCACTGGGATTATAAACATGCACCATCATGCCCATCTCGTTGTTATTTTTGAATGTAGCATTTAAGTTACATGAACTTTATACTAATCAAACTTAAGCAATATCAGGAATAAATAGAAACCATCAGAGACATGATATCACTACGCAAACTATGATTCCAAACCATTTAACATGACAGGGCAGTAAGTGTTTCCTAAGCAACTACTTTCTCATTCTCATTACTACTTTAATTCAGGGATAACAAACTGACCACCTATGATGCCAAAGATAAAATCTCTTTTGATGGTATTTTTGTTAATTTTACTTGTTTGTTATGAGTTACTCCTATTTTACAGAAACAGAAATCCTAATATCATAATTTGGGTTACTGAGGCAGAACAAACCAAATTTTTCCTCAAGATATTTGGCTTCTGCATTATTTTTATTGCTAATTTCTTGGACCAAGCCATTTGCTACATGTCTTTCCCTTAGAAAATATTTTACAAAAAGAAGTCTAGGCCTTTGCAATTTAGCTCCATTGCTAGGGAAGACATCAACATCTGCTGTCCCAAGGTGGTCTAGTGTCCCTGGGTGAAATGTGGAAGGAGGCAAAGTATAGGGTGCTTCCACACCAGATCTTACACCAATGCTAAATGTAGTCTGCTTTTCATGCTAGCTAAATAGTGAATGCCAGTTTTACACACACATACACACACACACACACACACACACACACACACACCCCAGCTCTTCACCTAAATAACAATTCAAAATGATCCATGCTTAATATTCCCAATTCCTTTGCATTATTGAGAATGTGTTGAAACATGAGATTCATAAATGCCTAACTTTAATAGAGGCTTGCCCTTTTTCAATACGAAGTAATAGCAAGAAAGTGTGTAGAGCTATTTGGAAAGAAAATCCTGGAGATGAGGTTGACAGGTTTATGGCACTGGCCCTTGTCTTATTTGCAGTAACTCATTTTATATATAGTGCCTCACAGTGGGAAAGCTAAGGGCTAGAGGCCTCTGTGATTTAACTCAAACAATAAGTAAGATCGAGGTATCAAAGAGGGCAGAAAATAGGTCTGCTGATTAGAACAATATATTAGGGGACAAGAGGAGGCATGGGGAAAAATACTGGCTGTAACAAATCTGAATAAGCATTTCTTACTGTTGGTCATTCTTTCTGATTTAATAAATAGATAACTCAATGTACTGTGTCCACAAATAGTCTCCACTGGCACCCCACATTTATATAATTCCCTTGGATGGTTAGAATTTCGTATGCAACCTCCATCATAAGAACAAGAGCAAGGAATATTTTTTTTCCAGAATTCAGATTAAGGAAAAGCAAAACCCCATGAATGTAATTAAATCAAAGTTTATTTTGGATGATTTTGGTGCCAGAGGGCAGAAATATAATAATGAAATAGACAGTTTCTTTATTTGGTTATGGTGACTCAAAGATTTTCACTGCTCTATTAAACTCAAAAAGCTATTGTCCTGGTCAATCTTCCTGGCAAGGCCTAGGAGACCCATCAGTGCAAGGTCTTTGCTGATGCCTGGGGCAAATTCAGATGTGTCCAGTGCCTGGAATCCATCTTCTGATTCTCCATGGGGTTTAGCTTTTTTCCCAAAGCCTAGGATTTCAAAAACTCAGATTCTTTACACCCGTCATGATTTATTTTTTCAATATGTTCAAGGTGTAATAAAATGGCTGTCAAGTGTCAACTTCTTGTTTCATAAGTGCCACCACTTATACTGTCCCCTTTCGGTCATTTCTCAGCCTAAAATATGATGGGTGGTAGAGTTTCCTTTAAGCCATGGTTCCTGTAAGTACATATTTCCCTGGGAGAAAACAGCTCCAGAAAGCTTCCCAATAATCTTTTGCAATAAATGTTTATTAGTTTTGATGACAGGTCCTACACAGTCTTGGGGGATTATTACTTTTGTTGATTTTCAGATTCAATGTGCTGTGGTGTCGATGGGTTTTACAGTTGTGGCTTTTGGATTTTCAGAGAGCTCAGGCCATTTTAGATACCGTTTGTTTTCAGCAATAATTTCTTTAACACTTAAACTATTAAATATATATACTTTGCAAAAAAAGAGACCTGGTAAGCTTATGCTTCTACATGTGTCTTAGCAGCTGGTCAGCTATGGCTTGCCCACCAAAAACAGACAGAGGCATATCATTTAGCAGACCTAATCGGATTCTCACTTTTGCAGTCAGGACATGATTCAGTCTTGATGTTAATACTCACTGTTATGTCACCCACAGGCACCATGGAAGCCAATAAAAATTAGGGAAGACTTGAGGGCTTGCTACAGAATTTACCTTTACTGGATCCTAACTTTTAGGTTGCTGTTGCTAAAGCATAACCTTAAAGTCCTTAAAATCCTGTCCAATCTGCACTCATGTCCTTGCTCAGGACAGTCTGAGTGTGCCTGTGAACTTTAAAGCTACTTTGAATCTACATCCCTCCCTTCTAGACCAACAGCATGCACTTCATAACCAGTCCTTCAGAACAATGCCTAAATGTAAATAATGGCAAATAATCCTTGATTTTCCTCTTCATGCTATATTTGAGAGTATTTTCAAACATAATGGAAGACTCTTTTTGTCTTTCTTTTCAAGGAGTTTACTAAAAAGATTTTAAAAAGTGTAGCATGCATCTTCCATTTTGATAATGGAAGATGGATAATGATTAGTCTATTTTATTTAGTAACTTTTATTCTTTTCTGAAGAATATCACGGATGCAGTCTTCTGACTTAGAAGTAGATGTGCAGAAAGTGGAAAGACCATCCTAACTAATTTGTATCTGATGCAATCTAGAATGCACAGTTGTCAATCACCCACAACTATAATATCCATTTGGTGTCCTAGTGTCATTTCATCATTGTTTTCATCACCAGACCTTCATCAAATACTCCCAGAGGACATGGTTCTGGATGAGACCCTATGGTGAGGGCAGAGAGAATTACGCTGCTTGCACAAATTTTCTTTATAAGATGAAAATGATTATCTCACTTTGTATATTCTGAGGTTGCTATTTAAATAAATAACTGAGAAGCAATGACTGATTTACCAGGCAGCTCTTCTCCCAACAATATGGCCATATAGGATTTCAGAAGGCATAGCAGCCTCAGAATCAGCTCAAAAGATTTGTAAATAAGAATGTATCAGCCCCTCGCTGCTTCCACAGATCTGGAGGAGTACCCATGAATTGATGCATTTAACAGCAACTGAGGTGCATCCAGTGCACAGCAAGTCTCGACACCTCCAGTGTAGATGAAAATGATTAACAGATTGAAAGCCACAGATATCACCATAGGGGAATCTCCACAGATTCAGGAGCTTCTTAGCATTGCAGGTACATAACCAACCTTTATGAATACCCCATGGGGGTAATAAAATCTGCCAGACTAATTCATCCGAATCAAAAAAAAAATCAAAGCATAATTTGAGAACGAGAATGACCAATTTACAAGGAAATCACATCACCAGAAACCCCTCTATATGCAAGGTGCCAAACACATGGACAAGGAAAGCAGATGGCTTTTTGGACTTGAAATAGAATGAGCTGGAAAGGGTTGTAGAAACTTTTACCCAGAGTATCTTGAGTCTCTCTTTCAGCTTAAAATGGCTATTTTCCAGCTATCATTTCTCTCTCTCTTCATACTCGCTGAATGAACTCTGGCAAGTAATTACTCTACAATTAATTTTCTTGAGTCCGTATAGACCACTTTTCTTTATCATGTCCTTTAAAAAAAAATACTTCACATCATCCAATTTAGATCCCAGGAGTCCCTTTCTGAAATTTACCAATCTTTCTAAACTTATTAGTAACACATTTATAAGCTGCCTCAAAAGGACAACTTTGGATTTCATCCTAGAAATCTCTTGAGTTCCCAATTGGATGTGATAGTCATCCTGACTACCTTCAGGTCCTTCCTTTTCTCCAGAGGAGACATTTGAATTCTGACCCAGTCACACACTCTGGACTTAGGATCTGCACACGTGGACACATGCATCCGGAGCCTGGCTGGAATTTGGACATAGGGAGAAAGTAAAACTAACTTTCAACAAAAGACGAAAACCATGATTTATCACTTCTTAATAGAGAGTTCGGTCCAAAGTCTGCCAGATGCTTTGATATCAGAATGTCACTAAGGGGATAATGATAGAAAATGATGGAGCAGAGTCCAAAATATATTTAGATCACCACATCATAGGCAAATATGATTAAAGCAAGTGTGGAGGTTATGTGGTGGATTATATTGATAATTACTGCTGTTAAATGGATGTCAAATGTGAGGAAATTTCTCCCACCATGAGCTCCTTTCTATGTGGTGACATAAAATGAGGCTGCATCATTTATCATGTTTTAAGTCCAAAATACTTTGATACTATTTAAAGGTCTGTCAGTGGTTGATAACAAGTCCCCTTTTCCTGCAAGCATGTCTCTAAATAACTCACATTAAATAATGAAATCAACACATGTTTATGATGTAAGAATTGTATTCACCAAACCACTTTTGGGGGAATAAAAATATAGAATTTCCATCCCCCAGCTTGCTAAATAGCACAGTAAAATACTGACGATAACAGGGAAAAACATTACTTAGTTATTATTTGCCGCAGTCTGGCTGCAGCAAAATAACCAGGGGGTGACGAACAATTTGTGTACGTTGATACAGCAGGAGTGGGAGCCGTTTATTGTAGGACAGGAGTGGTATATATACATTCCACACAGCTTATCTTAATTAGCATAAACTAGATACAGCAGTCAACCAATAAGGAATCTCCACACTTAATGGCTCGCTGGCGTTACTTCTCAAACCACTCCCTCTGCAAAATGCCAGGCACCATCCTGACTTGTTTACAGACTCTAACAACTATTATGGACAAGTAATGCTTACTAATCCCCTATCATCCCATTTAACCCTCAAACCAAGGCAATCCTACACCTATATATATTTTTTTCTTTTTTTGATACTGGGATTTAACTGAGAGACACTTAACCACTGAGCCACATGCCCAGCCTTTCTTATATTTTATTAGAGACAGGGTCTTACTAAGTTGTTTAGGACCTCATTAAGTGGCTGACTGCTGGTTCTGAACTTGTGATCTTCCTACCTCAGTTTCCTGAGCCTTTGGGATTACAGGCATGCACCACCACACACAGCCACTCCCCTACCCTATACACAAGGCAACTATTTATGCTTAATGGAGTCCCAGGAGTTTCCCATGAAGACATAATTATTAGTATAGTGATTTTAAATGCAAACTAAACTGCCTGGGATTGACATTCAGTTTTGTCTCTTGGTAAGTTACCTAAACTCCCTGTGCTTCAGTTTCCTTATTTATAAAGTGAGGGTAATATAAATTCTAATACTGTGGGTCTTTGCCTACAACAGTACTGTAATAAGGTAAGGAAATTGCTAAGCAATAATTTAATGTCTAATAAATCAGTCCACGCAGCTTCTGAGGTGCAGCATTGTGATTTAAATGCAAGGCCTCTGCCTTAAGCTCATGACCACTACAACTTGGGCCACAGAGAAGAAGAGGACAAACACCGGACAGTACTGGTTTTGTGTCCAGCTCCCCATTAAAAGCAAATAGGGCTTTGGCAAGTTATTTGAAACTCTCTGAATTTAATAATTCTCAAATAATAGTATCTCTCTGAAAGTAGAATCGGAACTGGAGAAAACATTAAGTGTGCCTCCACTGATGGGAAGCTACAACTGTTATCCCCTGCTCATTCCTGGCGACTCTTCTCACCTCATGGTCAAAGGGCACTTGAGGACACAGTGCATGTATACGATGAGTGACGAGGGAAACCAGAGAACTAACTGTTGAATTAAGTACAAGTGATTGAAGATGGGAAGGAAGGAGAAAGGAATAGGGAAGAAGAAAAACTGACTTAAATGTCATCTTAGGTAAGGAAGAAAAAATATGTGCCGATAAGAGATGTTGGGGCAAAGTCCCCAGTGTGGAAAGGAGCAGGCTGAGAAGGACACCATTCCTGGGACTAAACAGTTTGATATTTGGTTTCAGGCTAACAGATTAGAAAGACTTTCTGAGTGTCAAATTAGTGAATTTGAAATTGATCCTATACATAATGAGGACTAGAGAATCTTATGTGGAAGGCCCTATGAGAAGTCCCATAGAAAACTGTGAGTTAGGAAATACTTATCATCTGATTCCAAAATAGATTTTATATCATAAAAATTGCCATATATACCATGATAGAAACAAAAAAGCTTAATTAATAAATCATTCCTACAAATAACTTCATTCTTCACATAATTATAATTAAAATTTTCAGAGCATCCATATATCTGTAATGAATTAGTTTCAGGTCTTTTACTCATACATCAAGGCTATATTTAACATTTTAATTATATACGTAATAAAAGTTAATGCAATAATTAAAGGTGGGTGTCACGAGAAGGAAAAAAAAATCGATTATTATTTATTAGCCATTGTTGAATTGAAGGGCAATGGCAGCAAAAAAAGAAAAAGTTTAAGATAAATTCATAACAAAAGTCATATTTAGGAAGCTCTTGACTGGCTGTATTGCCGTGTAAAACTGGTAGTATCCTGGGTATCCTGTCTCTCTTTGTGTCATACAGGGTATGCACAAGCTTGTGGTGATCTGTTTTAGTCAGCGTTTTCACAGCTGTGACTAAAAGACTGAGCAGAACAATTAGAGGAGGACAAGTTTAATTTGGGGCTCACAGTTTTAGAGGTCTGAACCCATAGATAGCTGGCTCCCTTCAAGATGAGGTAGAACTTCATGACAGAAGACTATGGTAGAGGAAGGCAGCTCAGGACATGATCAGGAAACAGAGACAGACTTCATTGGCCAGATATAAAACATGTACCTCAAGGCACACCCGCAATGGCCATCTCCTCCAGCCACACCCTTAAAGCTCCCATAACTCAATCATTTCATCCCTTAATGTTCTTGTATTGCCTCACACATGAGCTTTTGGGGGCCACCTAGTATCTAAACCATAGCATGATCCAAAAAGCCACACACAAAAAATAAATGGAGTCCATAAGGGGGTTCATCTGGAAAGAGGTGGCTGAAGAGTGTCCTTGAGCCTGTTAAAAAGTTAAAAGTTAAACATATATTTTAGCACCTCTGATTTCCTATTTTGTATGTTAATTGTTAGGCAACTTGGTTTATATTCTTTCAGAGTTAATGAGCTAACTCAAGGAAGCAATAGCAAAACACAGCAAACACTTAATATTCATTTAGACAGTTAATTTGGATTTAGACTGAAGGCTAGCACTTAGTTAACACTAAAAAAGATATTCTTCATTTTTTTCTTTTTTTTGTAAATTGTTATAATATTATTTGAAAAGTTTTAAGGAACCCATTTCTGATCTCTAGACATCAAGTTCAATTTCTTCTTAATGGTTCTCTTCCATTTTAAACTCACAACACATTAAATTGAACTTTCCCTATGTTGAAATTCACCTCCTTTCCAAATGTATTCCCATTCATGGGTTCTTTCAGCAAAGGTCACCATTTCATCCACCCAGAAAAATAACCCTTCCTCACCTCTACATTTAGTCTCCAATTTGTGCAAATTCTCTTCCTTTAGTATTTGTCAGTTCCATCTCCTTTTCCCACCTGTCCTGGTGGAATCTTATGTCAAACCTTCATCATGTCTCACCTCCCTGTCCCTGAGAAGTTTCCTAACAGGTTTCCCTGTGGTTAGTAATGCACTTCACACCTGTTTCTTCATTTTTGCTAGTGAATTTTATTTTCAAAATATAAGTCTGATTTTCTCACTTCTATCTAATAACACCCCTTCTCAATTACCTGTGGCTGTCAGGAGAAATATTAAATGTTTAATCTAACACAGGGGTGCTCAAAAGTAATACTTTGGATTCTTCTTTCCTGTCTTCATCTGGCCCCTTCACATCTTAGGCGGACCCTGGCTTCCCCTATATTGAATGGCCAGAAATACCTGAATGTGGCAAGTTGTCCAAGCCTTGGAACCTCTGATCATTCATTCCTTTTGCTTAGAAGACTTCTCTAAACTGTACCCCATATGTATTATAAACGATTCAAACAAATAAACTACTCAGTATTCATAATTACCCTGCCATCTCAGGGAGGTAATTACTCACCTCTGAGATTAGCGTCCACTGTCCTATTCCTTGAAAAAGGGAAAAAGAAAACGATTAACTATTATAACTTTAATGCATCAAAATAGAATTATTTATTTCATTTCTATCCTTCAGTGAGCTTCTTGAAAACAAAGTTTATTTCTTTTAATCCCATGTCCCTAAACATAACAGAATACCTAGCTCTTGTGTAATTATTATTTGGATAAAAATAAAGGAAAAAAAATATATATATATATATACACACATATATATGTAAATATTTACATATATATGTGTGTGTATACATATTAACCCTTATGGTTTAGAGTTGAGGAAATTGAGCTAGAGCTGTCATTGTGATTTTCTAAATTAATTGAATATGTCAGTATTGCCAATTGTGAGAACTCACCCCTCCTACACTATTGCTCAATGATCTTTCTATCAAGCTCTGGACAACTTCTAGTAAATTCTTATTATCTCACTGTTTATGAAACTGTGGTTGTCTTTGGGATTTCATAGGCCTGGACTGGCCTATGAAACATCATATCTGCCAGTGCCAGTTGGTCAGCTATTCTTCATAATTCACTCAACTTTTGACCCAGAGAGCTAGAGAGCCATAGCATTAGTGCTTCAATTCAGAACAGCAAAATGAGAAAACAACTCTAATTAAGTAAACTGAGTGTGTATTCCAGGTTCAACCTGTTTTTCAGTTCAGAGTAACGTGGTTGAAATGTTTTAGAAATAAGTACATTGATTATATTCATTTTCATACTAACTCATTAATTCAGCAACAATAAAAAAATAACAACTGGCATTCCCATGATGATACAAGGACTATCAAACAAAGTGTCCTCATGAAAGCCAAACACCAGTAAATAGAAATGTAACATTCAAACAGATGGGATAGCATCATATGAACATATGTGAGTTGTGGTTTAAAATTTCATATTCTAGTTAATTTGACCTGAGATCCCAGTGCAATATTGGAAAAGAGAGAATACTTGAATCATTCTAAATTTAAAAAAAAAATGATTTAAAACAAGCCTTGATAAAAAGTTTCATCAAGAGTTTACAATTGTCCAATCACTGGTTTGAATTTCTTTATGTGTAAAGAACTTAGCTTTTGTAACACTTATTTTAATATCAACCCAATAGTGCATATTATTATTAACCTTACTTTCCAAATGAGGCAACTGAAAAACAGGACAAGATACTGATTAACTCTCTTAAGGCACACAACTTTTAAATGTCCGGAAAAAATTCATAATCTTCTAACACTGGTCATTCCATTGGAATGACACTGAGGTGAAAACTCACAACCAAATATCTAATTATTTGAAATATTAATTTCCCAAATTTTGACGCATTTATTTATATTAGTGGCTAGAAATTTACCAGTCTTTATTAAGTATATGCTATGTTTAATGTCATGTTTAATAATGATATTATCAATATAGATGCACAAAATAAACACAAGCCACAGTGCCTGGACTCAGGTTTTAATTCAGTAAATGATAAAACTAACAAACAAACATATTAGAGGATAATTAAAGCAGTGGATTAGATATCAGAGAATCCATCAGTGGAATGGCTCAGACCCAGCTCAGTACACCATGTGGCAGTCAGTTCTCCTTCCATTTTACAATGGTGATTCCAAAGGTGAATTAACTTTCCATGGTCAGTCCATACCAATGCTGTCAGTTGATCACACCGGTTTTAAGTTATGAAGTGCTTTTAGCTACTGGCAATGAATATCTACTTGAAGAAAGTGGCAGTTTCTATACCATGTTAAGTTTAAACATTAGACCCCACAATAATTTTTTGGTACTATAGATAAAATTCAGGGA
This sequence comes from Urocitellus parryii, assembly GCF_045843805.1. Lineage (NCBI taxonomy): Eukaryota > Metazoa > Chordata > Mammalia > Rodentia > Sciuridae > Urocitellus > Urocitellus parryii. Next base: position 29,723,924 of record NC_135543.1, read on the forward strand.
CACTTTACCACTGGGCTATATCCAGTCTTTTAAAATTTATTTTATTTTTATTTTGACACAGAGTCTTAGTAAGTTACTAAAGTTGGCCTCAAAATTGAGATCCTTCTGCTTCAGCCTCCACAATAGCTGGGATTATAGGCATGCAAAGAATAGAGACAATATAATTTCTATATGAAACTAAGAACTAACCTCAAATTTGACATTCATTCATAAATTGTCCAAATTTTTTGGCCATGCCCCATTCCAGAGAGATTCTGTGTGGCTTAGCCCTTCTTTCTGGGTTCTTGACTTCAGAATTTATCATAGAAACTTATTTCTTTCATATTTTTCTTACTTTCCTCACTCATTTGAAGACTTTTGATCACCCAGTCTATAAATAAAGCAATTTTATTTTATTTTTACTTTAATTTCTCTTAGTGTTTCTCTAAAAATTAAAAAAAAATGTTTATAGAAAAAATGCAAACATTGCATTGGTGTATAATTTAGGATTTTTTTCAGATTATTTTTAAATTCACCAAAATATTAAATTCAACTGTCTTACAATGAGTAACTAGAGGAAGAGGTACAACAAAATTTACTAAGACTTTATTTATTAAGCAAATAATTAATTTGAATTCCATAAATTGGTATTGTATACAATTAACATATGATGAAAAAATATAAGAGCAATTTTTGGAAAGGAAGAAAAAAAAATAAGAGGAATAAATAAATGGATCATATGACAAGAAAGATAGAGTGGGAAAAGGAAAGATAAAAGGATAGAGAAAAATACTTCAGTACAATACCCGTGAAAATATGGCACAGAGAAAAAAAGAGAAAATGAAATGATCTGCAAAACTTATATTTAGATAACTTGTTCAAATAGCTTTTCATTTTCTGTAATATTCAATTCTAGACTTTTGGAATATTTGTTAATTTAAGAATAATCATAGATCTTTCCACCTGCTTTAATTAACCAAGCTTAAATTTTGCTTAGATCAGTGGTAGGTACTAAAACTTTTGGTCCATTGATGACCTTATATGCTTGAATATTATCCAGAAAGTGTTCGGTTTTGTAGGTTATTTCTATTGATATACACCATAATATAAGTTAAAACTGAAGGTTTATAGAACTAGATTAATTTATTAATAAGTTAAAGTGAATATTAATTTATTAAAATATATTATAACAAGCCATAGGTGGTGGCACACACCCATAATCCTAGTGGCTGAGGAGGTTGAGGCAGGAGGGTTGTGAGTTCAAAGCCAAACTTGCATTAGGGAGGCACTAAGGAATTCAGTGAGACCTTGTTTCTAAATACAATACAAAAAAGGGCTGGGGATGTGTCTCAGTGGTTGAGTGCCCCTGAGTTCAATCCCTGCTAACCTATCCCTCTGCAAAAAAATATTATAACAAGATTTTATAAAGTCTACACTTTCCGAAACTAAGCAAAGAAAATTACATGAGAAAAATGGCATTGTTTCACTTCTTTTAAAATACTCAAAGACATCTAACATAAAAGGCAATTAGGTTCTTCTGTTTTTGTATTAAGTAGATTCAAGTGTGTTGTGTTGACTGCGTATTTGAAGAAAATCCAGTTGTATAAAAATATGAATTTGAAAGAGAGAGAACCTCATTTAACCTGTGAAAGGGTATCTCAAATTCCTAGGGTTATTTGGCCATGTTTTAAGAACCACTGTCATAGCCAGTTGCAGTGACACACACCTGTAATCCCAGTGGCTCCGGAGGCTGAGGCAGGACGATCGCGAGTTCCAAGCCAGACTCAGCAAAAGTTAGGTGCTAAGCAACTCAGCAAGATCCTGTCTCTAAATAAAAAAAATACAAAAAGGACTGGGGATGTGGCTTAGTGGTTGAGTGCAAAAAGATATGATCTGAAGAAGACCATGGAAAAGTGTGCTTGTTATCCAGGGTATGACACATCCCTGTTTTCAACATTTTCCTCCCTGAATGAAGTAGCTATTGAATCGTGAAAGACTGTGTGAGCTAAAAGAAGATAATGTTTTAAAAAGAAGTCCAAGAACTTAGAAGCAATGAAGGAATAGAATGGAAAATTTTAGATAGATAGGAAAGAGCAATAATAGGGGCAGAGGAAAGTTTTATATGTCCTCCAGTGTCCTTCCAATAAAAGAAGCTTATAAAACAACTGACTAGTTTATGCCTAATTCCACAAAGTTCTTAACAAAATTCTTAGAAATGAGATGGAGAATAATCAAATAAAGAAAAATTATTAGGGATCATGCAAATATTATAGCAACACATAAATCATAGATATCACACTTAATAATCTTTTTCCAAACCTCTGAAAGAAAAACCTTCAACTGGAGGTATATGTTGGTATCCTTTAGTTACAAACACAATTCTCTGAAATGCCTGTTTTTTCACCGTGGGTTCAGGATCTCAAGAAGAAATAAACTCTCCTTTGGCAAATAAGAAGAAACCACAATTCACATAGTGTTGATATTAATGTCTGTGATAACTCCTATCATATGCTGTACATGTTCTAAAACCTAAGAATTTTGGAATAGTGTGCAGTTCCATCACCATTTATGAAAATGAGGGTCCAATAATTGTCTCCATTAATTATTCTCTAAAAATGGAGGTAGAGGGAGAGATGTATTTACATATGTTGGTACAAGTAGGCAGAGCATCAGCAGTATTTCATTTACCTAAGGAGATATGGTTTATTGTCAATGATAAAAGACTTGAAGAAAGATTGGTGAAAATGTCTATTTGTCTTCTTTGTTTCATTGAGTACAAAATAAACTGTCAGCATAAAGCAAATAAGTAATGACTGGTAATATTGAGTTTTAATATCCATTCCCTTTTTTGGTATCTCATCAATCATCCTTGAAAATCAGTCAGTGAAGATGAATAGAGTTTTTAAAGTCCTGAAAAGCACAATTTCTTTCTATCAGCAGTGGGTTTATGGGACAGGAAGAGAAAATACCAGAGCAAGAGAGAGGATGCACAGAACTAGAGACACTCGGGCAAAACACCAGTCAACTCCTTCGTTGAACCTTGTTCCCCCAACCAAATGGTTCCATTTTCTATTTTATCCCACATTCCCCAACCAATCCCTCCTCTACATCCATCCTCATCCCATGTCCACAAACATGTAAGAAGATGAAAACATACCAGGGCTTTACTACTTGTTACATTCCCAGATTGCCAGAATGTCTTTCCACTGTGATGATTTTTTTCTAAGATTATAATAATTGATTCTGAAAATTTAACTCTTGGATAATTTGGGCATATGCCTGACTCAAGTAATTTTGTGAATCCTGATGTAAATATGTTGAAGTACGCTTCAGATTTACAAGGCACCAGACTCCAGACTACCAGAGCTAAATGCCCTTCTAAATGTCAGTTTCATAGATGGTTAGAACCTGTAATAACCTAGAGAAAACACAAGAGAACTCTTTTCCTGTTAGAAGTGCATTAATAAGGAGAAAGAAAGATGGCATTAAAGTGGGATTAGGATATCTGTCTCGCCATTTTTTAATTCAGCATTCTTTTCAGTCTAACATAGGTTCAACAATTTCCAGTACTAAAAATTGTGAAAATAATTAAAACATCTTTAACAAGTTCCATGAAACTCTTATTTTATCACCACTCTTAAACTCTCCCTATTGCCTTGACTTTAGAAAGAACATCCAACACCTGCTTGGGGGCAATCCTTGTGGATGGCCATCTCAGTCTCACTCAAGGGGCTCATCAAGTGATTACAAACCATCACACTGTCATTTCCTTGGGGCATATTCTCCTTGGGAAGGATTCCATGTTATGGATTCTTTTGATGCTATTTCTGACCTTCTTTCAATGCATTTCAGAAAAAGTTTGTAAGTGTAGTGCTGATTGATAGAAAAATAAAAGATCAGTCATAATTTGTTCCTTTGCGTCAAAAGATAATTTTAGACTTATTCATTTAAAAAAAACACACTGATTGTATATACAGGAAATGTTTTTGGTATGCTCATGATTGAGCATGAGTTTTCAATTAAGAGAAAGAATGAATGAGAACCAATTAGCACAATAGAAAGAGTCTTATTTTGGGGTCCTATGACCCATCTACTTTTGGTGGCTCCCTAACCCTGATCAAGATTATATACAGATTTATTCTAAAATATTTTTGTTAAGTTGCTCCACCAATGAAATTTTTAAAGATATGTGACCTAATTTTCATTTTTTAGACTGATACATAAAAATTTCATTCTAAATTTAAAAAGTTTTAAAGAGTATAATTTCCAGCTTATGTTAAATAATGAAGTCTCAAAAAATAATCAGAAGTATACCCATTAGTATATAAAAAACATAGTAATTTAAAATCCACTATTATCCCTTTTTAAAATATACATTAAAAGATCTGTAATAGTGAAAATACTACATTTTTTTTCCTGTACTATTTGGAAGTTTTATGTCCATTTGATTCCTGCCACAGAATTTCATCTTACTGTATTTTATATTTTAATAATGATCCTGTAATACTTGACTTTTTGTATAGCTTTGTCACCCCTTCACATACTATTAATGTGTACATGAATGTGGTTTTTTTCCTCCAAATTCCCATATCCTAGAATGTAAGTTCTAGAAGGCATAGGCTTTACATGTGTTGTTCCTTGATTTGCCCCAAGCATCTAAGCAGTGTCTGGTACATAATAAATACTTAGTATTAAATGAATGAATGCATGAGTGAACATCAACAAGGGACGTGGGAATTCCAGGAAGAAGAAATGGGTTCTGACTTAAATTCAGTGCTGAGGGTATGTATCCCAAAGAAGGCCCTGTGTGAGTAGTTACCTGAAAGTGTAAGAGAGCAAAACATGCAGGTGTATCTGAGGGAAGAGCTGTCCAGGCAGAGGTAACAGTACCAGCTGAGACTCTTCCTTGGGCAAAAACATGGCTGAGACTTATGGAAAACTCCCAGGAGGCCTGTGTGACTGGATCCCAATGATTGAAGTGGTGGAGAGACAAAACAACCACATCCTATATAGATGAGGAATGGATAATGATGGCGATAATGACAATGAGAAGAAGAAAGAGTCTTAGTGTTTAATCTTGAGGTAACTTCGAGTCACTGTTCCTCATCCTTCTTATTTTCCAGACAAGAAAATAAACACATAGAGTTTAGGTCATTTTTTCCCAAGATCCCACAAATATAATCATAAGAGGGAAATAGTATTAAACCTTAGTGACCAGTCTCAGTCTCATCATTCCTATTTCATGGACAGGCCATCAATCCTACAGGGAAAGCTATGATTTGCCATCCTTTGTCACTGTGATATGAGATTGTATTATTATCCTAAATGCTTCTGTTTAGTACTTTCCATAAATATCATATTCCTTTTGGAGGAGTGGGAGTGGGTAGGAGAAATAATAACCAGTAGTGTGATTTTATGTAGTACTTTAACTGTTTTGTTTTTGAGTTCATAAAAAATAACTCCTTCTTTTTACAATTTATCTTTTTCATAACTGACAGTCTCTGCCTCTGGCCAAATATTACTGAAACTCTAAGTAGGATGATATATAATATTGTCAGATTTTTCAGAGTGGTAAATTTGATGGTTTAATACTGAATTATGCAAAACAAGAAGTAGTTGGTTTAAATTTAACTTTAAAATGAAATAGTAAATTATGAAAATATCTGAATATTAAAATGAAAATTTAAATTAAAAAAACATGCCCATGGAAAAAGAAAGTCTAAACAAAGCATGTTTGCTTTTAAAAAAATGATTGTTGTTAATCTCTTACCACTACTATTGCATGGACATTTAAGATTCTTTGAACATTATCTATTATACGTACTTAATGAATATTTTATAAAGTCTTGGGAAACATTACATTTACATACCATGTGTAAACCGTATGGCCAACTAATAAAGGGAAAGGGTTTTTGATATGAAATACATCAGATACTTCATAATGGACTTTCAGTTACTTTCTGGCAAATGTTCCTTTCTATGGTGGGGAAAGTATTCTTGCCTCCTATACAGCAGTTACCACTAACGATAATAATTCTACAAATCAAATGACCAGGGCTATTTGAGTCCACCAAATATTTTCAGCCCTAATTACTTTCACTAAGATTAAATTGGGTGACTGAATTTTCTGGTCAAATGTCCTCTCTAAACATAAATGTTTTGTACTTTCTTTGTATCCATAAAGGCAGTAAAATACAACTGTCATAAAAAGAAGCATTTACGAACATGGAATGGTTCAAACATCCTGTCACTATTTCTTTTTTGAACTTTTTTGTGATGGTAGTTGACTTGAAAAAAATATATATTCATCATTTCAGATATGCTCCCGTCTGGAGAACTGATTTTTAAAAATTTCCAAATGGTACATAGATTTTTCACCATGTAGAATGCAGCAACCCTGGAAATCTAAATAAGTATTGTTTCTTATAATAATTTTTGAGCTATTCAGCAAAACTTAAAAATGTGTTATATTTAAAAAATTCAGAAGGATTCTGCATGGACTGTAGTGAGAAACAGAACACTAAGACTAAGTTAATGTTTCAGGAGATGATTCTTCTTTGGGGGAGGAAGAGTGTGAAATTTTATTTTACTTCACTGGAAATGTTCACATTTTCTTTGAGCCTTCTTTTCCCCATATGTGAGTGTCTACTATGCATTTACCAAACCCATTTTCTTTTTCCTCCTGACATACATCCATGGCTCATGGCAGTTGGGAGAAGCCAAGTAACTGAATTCTGTTAACTGTGTATGGAAAAAGTAATGTACAATATTTATATAACTTTCCCTAAAAATCCTCCCATATAATCCTCCATGCATTATCTCTCACACTTATGCCAATTGTTGTAAAGAATTCTGTGGAGACCTTGAATTCTGAGTGGTGGGAGACCCACTTGATGAAAGAATCCTAGACCCCAGGAAGATTCCATGGGACAGTGCTACTACGTATCCATGCCTCTTCCATGCTGCATTTGACATGAGTGCAAAATAAAGAATAGTAGTAAAGACATATAAATTTGGTTTCAGCCTTTGCATCTGTATTAATAAATTCTCTTTCAAACTTGGAAAATAAATTTCTGATACTTTCTATTTGTGTTAGGCACCTATTTCCATGAATCTCTTCCCACCTCATGTTTACACTCGAGTACAACCTGATTTTCTAATGTAAGAGGATTGAAATGCATCTTGGACTCAATACATTTGAAATATTCCACCTATTAATTTGTTGTGCCCAATTTCAAGCACACTGACATGCTCACTGAATGTCTTATGGATGGACTTGTAAACACAATTTTCTTTGTTCAAAGCAGTCTTGGCCAGATTATGATTAAGTCATGACCTTTTGTACACTTTGCCTTCTTACACAAATGAATTTCTAATCATCTAGTAGAAGTAATTCAATGCACAACTATCATTTGGAAGATAAACTAAATATACTATGTTTAGGTCATTTTTAACCTAAATTATCCATGAGAAAAATTACCTGCTCTTTTATAGCATTTAGTTTCAAAGACCTACACATCACAAATTTTATTGACTTATTCTTCCATATTGAAATTTAATGATCAATGATATATGACTAGGAGAATATTGTTGGCCTCCTAAATCATGTTTCGCATATATCTTGCCACAAAGCCAAAATATCAACAAGGAGTATAAATAAAATCACATATGATCCACACTGTGAATATAGGTCACCTCTAAGGAAAGAAATAAAACTGAATTCCATGTGGAATTCTGCTGCCCTTACAAGTTTATAGCTGTGGAGTATGAGAAGAAAGATTGAAGACTCAGAAAAAGAGATAGGAACATGAGGTACACAAATAAACTACAGATATAAGCATCCCCAGGAATGGAAATCCAATGCAAACAGACAACAATACGGACAATCATCCAGGAACTTTCTGTTTCACAGCAGTCACAAGATATCAAGGGCTGGGGTGTGGCTCAGTGATAGAGCTCTTGACTAACATGTATGAGGCACTGGATTCAATTCTCATCACCTCATAAAATAAACAAAATAAAGATCCATTGACAACTAAAAAAATAAAGACAATAAAAATATATCACCATTGAACAGGACCAGAAATGAAATGACCATCTGTTTCAGAGAGTCAGAAAATAGAGTAGAAAAGGGTAGTTCATCTCAAAGTTGGAGCAGTGAAGGGGAAGATGGGATGGCAGAGAAAATTAAAGATCTTATTGAAAAGAAAGAAGATTTAAAGAAAGAAAGAAACAAGAAATGCAATGCCTGTCACCACTAGTATCTGCCAATATTATGCAATTTAAGAAAATGCACATTAGTCATCTAACAGAAGAAGACATTCTTGATCTAGTAACTCTGGACTTCCAATATATAGGAACAGAGAGGGAATTAAACAAATATGAAAAAAAATTACTATAAGGAGAAAACCAAAAGTTATAAATCAGTATTTTGAAAAATTTTTCTTCAAATACAACAACCAGTGAAATATAACACAAGAATATTAACTGAATCCACTATCTTCGAATAATCATGTAAAGATCAAAAACGTAGAATCAAAAATTTAAAATCTGAGAACAGTAAATAATTTTAAAAAATGTATTAAGAAGATGAGAATTGAAGGAAAGGCCAAAACCATCTCAAAAATAAATACTAAATTGTATCTATAGTAAAATAGTTTGGGATGAAAAATCAAGAGATGTTAAAGAAGGCAGAAAAACACCCACAAGAGTGATTATGTGATCAATAATGTTTTAAAACAAGTAAAATATGATCACTGAAAGTATATTAAAAATGGTACCCAAGATTCAGAATTAGAATCTTAAAATAAAAAGCAAAAAAATACTACCAGTTAAGAATTGAAAAGGGATTTCTATTTGTCAACCAATAGATAAAACGGAAAATATAAATAGAAATTAGAAAACCATCTGAAAATAAACTTAAAATATATAGGACACATGCACAGCAGATATCAGAGGACAATTCATATTGATATAAGCTTTATCAGTCAGAATTAAAATATGCAACTGAGTTAACAAAAAAAAAAAACAAACCTAAGGAAATCAACATAGAAAAAAAAAAGACAAAAGCAGGTAGACAGTGAAAAGAAAACAATTGAGTAAAAAAACAATAATTACAGAAAAATCAAAGAAATACACAAATCCTTAGTTAATTTATACAAATAATATAGGAAAATAGTAAACAGAAAATTATAAATAGGAAATTACTATTGACACTATGGAAACAAATTCTTATACAGTTCCATAAATCCTTAAAAATGTGATTTAAAACCTAGATGCATAAGTTTTTTAGTAATACTACTGCCTAAAGTTCTGCTTAGTAAAGTTAGATGGCTTAACAGACCAAATAAGCACAGACTAGATAGAAAAGTTATAAAGGAACTACCACTATACAAAAGGAACCTACCTGGTCCATATGGTTTCATAGGAGATTCTATTAAAATGAAGTATTAATGAATGAATGAATGAAGCCATGACTATGGATAAGATAAATTGAGAGTGAAGATAAGAATCAGAAACTATTTCTATTTCAGAGGTTATGATACTAAGGAACTCCTAAAAATTACGAAAAAAAATTGCTTAAAATACTAATTAGCAAGGGAAAGGAGTTTGAAATGAACCTATAAAAATCAGCATCCTTTATATAAGAAAATGATGACAACTCTAATGGTTCATTTTGATATGAAGATTCAGTGGCTAATCCCAGTTACTCACCTGATTCACACACATAATTATATTTGGTCAAGACTGTATAAAATACTTCATAGGTCCCCCAAAATGCTTGTAATGATCTCCTATCATCCCATTTCTTCATTAGCATTCTTATTCCTAGCTAATATCCAGGGCCTCCTGCTGAGTTTGAGGACACAGTCTCTGAGATGTCAACTGCACAATATAGACTGGCAATGATTTTGACTGTGGGGGAAGGGTATCTGATAGAAAAGCCTGTTTGCCTCCCCTGCTTATCTCCCATGAAAATGTTCTTTATAAATACATTTTCAACCACAGGGCAGCCTCTCAGAGTCATTCCTATACTCTGCTGAAGTTTCTTTAAATAATCAACTTGAAATATGCTGAAGAATTATATTTTGGGTGAGTTATATTACAGTCCCACATAAGTGTTTAAGAGAGCTTCTTCAAAAATTGTTTTATATATTATCTCCCTAAAAGAAAATGGCTCTTAAGTGTCCCAGAGGGCAACCATTTTGTGAAACACAAAGAAACTTTTACAAATAAACCTTCCTAAAATTACCTTTTGAAAATTTGGAACAAAGCTCAGCTGGCTCCCTTTTCTTTGGTTCTGTCTCAGTGGTAGGTCAGAGAATTTGAGAATTGAAGGGCTTTTTCAATTATCTAATAAACAGCAGGTTTCCATTAAAGCACAAACTCAAATCATCTAAATAATATGCTACTTGTTCTTCTAAATAACTATATGTTGGTTTTTCCATTCTCAACTTTAATATGCAAGAGTATTGATCAGTCCTTAAAATACTTATATGTATATCTTTTCCTTAATTTTGTTCTAAATTTCTTCTGTCTCCACAATTCCTTCCCAAATATACAGTATTAAAATTGAGCCACAATTAAAACAATGTTTGCTATTGCTTCTTGGTAGCTTCCATAAAGATTATTTACCAATGGCTGGTAGACAACAGGTTAAATGAGTGAATTGAGTTGTGTGATGCTCAAGCGGAGCTATTGGCCATTATTATTACTGCTTAAACAAAAACGGAGCTGTACAGCAATTAAAGAAGTAAAAACACACTTTAAACAGGAACTATTACAATAGAGAAAGGAAGAACTAAGTATAGAACTGGACTCAATTCCAAATACAACAAGAACTGCTTAGGGACTTATAGCCAATGAGCAGGATGGGGGTCAGTGGATGAAAAATTAGCAAGAAGAAGCATTTGAGATAACTAGGGAGGATTCTGGTTAAACTGATTTAATGAGATTCTTGCTGAAGGCAAGATGTTACGTGGAATTTGGTAAGGTAGAATAATTTGATCAGATATGGAGGGTGGTGAATAGATGTAAAGGTTGGGGATTGCTCTCTAAACTGGTTAAGCAGTTCTTGCTTAAACTGTGTTATCCAAAAGATAAATACAGAAGATCAAAATTTTAAAGTTAGGTGAGAAGAGGGTTCAGAGGAAGTTGAGGAAATGCTGGTCAAGGAGTGAGGTTTGTTAAGTATATCAGCAGAAGCCAGAACATGAATGTTGTTCTCAGTTATAGGATTAAGTTTTGCTTGTGGATGAAAAGCACTTCAGAAAGTCTGTACTTTAGACTTCAGTCTGTGATTCCAGACTGAAGAGTAAGGCAAGCATGGTTTATGAAAGACCACATATGCCAGCATGTCATATTAGACATGTCTTTAAATAGCTGTTGACATGTAAGTGACAAGATTTTTTTATGATGATTCTGGTATGATTATAAAAAATATAATGGGAGAAAAAACATATTTACAAAGAAAACAGTGTTGAGTTTAATACAACAGAGGCTTTGAGAAGAAATGCAAGATTCTGAATTAGGTAATAAGGAAAGAATCAAGACATATTTGAAAGATATTTTGGAGTGAGGTATAGTAAAAAATTGACATGTTTGCATGAAGAATATGAAAGTTAAAGGATCCAAAGATATCTTTAAGATTTTAGTCTAAATAATTGATTATCATAAGATGAATACAGACTCTTAATCATATTAGTGAATGGGTATATTTCTCTTTATTTTGAGTGAGATGTAGTGAGAACATCCTCATCTTAGTTTTAACTTTATGAAATCTAAGCTATTGTTGGAATTGAGATGACTAAGCTAACTGGTGAAGATGAGGCCAGGCTTCTGACCTCTGTGTTATAATTGGGAACAAAACAAAAAACAACAGGTGACAGAGAGATAGTGACAACTGCAATTTTAAAGCTCAGGAAATACATACACACATACACATATGGAAAGATCCCAGTGAAACCCATTAGTTTTCATAATTAGAAATTGTTAAAATTATTAATTCTACCAAAGATGAAAGAAAAAGCTAAGGAGAAAAAAATCCAAATGATTTTATTTTTATTGGTTTTATTTTTTAAATACATGACAGTGGAATGCATCATAATTCTTATTACACATATAGAACAATTTTTCATACCTATGTTTGTATATAGTATGTTCACATCAATTCATGTCTTTATACATGTACTTTGGATAATGATGCCTATCACATTCCACCATCCTTGCTAATCCCCTGCCCTCTCCCTTTCCCTCCCACCCCTCTTCTCTATCTAGAATTCATCTATTCCTATCATGCTCTCCCTCCCTACCCCACAATGAGTCAGCCTCCTTATATCAGAGAAAACATATCAGCATTTGTTTTGGGGGATTGGCTAACTTCACTTAGCATTATCTTCTCCAGCGCCATCCATTTACCTGCAAATGCCATTATTTTATTCTCTTTTATTGAGGAGTAAAATTCCATTGTGTATATATGCCACATTTTTTTATACATTTATCCACTGAAGGGCATCTAGGTTGGCTCCTCAGTTTAGCTACTGTGAATTGTGCTGCTATAAACATTGATGTGGCTATGTCCCTGTAGTATGCTGTTTTTAAGTCCTTTGGGTATAGACCGAGGAGAGGGATAGCTGGGTCAAATGGTGGTTCCATTCCCAGATTTCCAAGGAATCTCCATACTGCTTTCCATATTGGTTGCACCAATTTGCAGTCCCACCAGCAATGTATGAGTGTGGCTTTTTCCCCACATCCTCACCAACACTTACTGTTGTTTATCTTCATAGCTGCCATTCTGACTGATGTGAGATGGTATATTTGAGTTGTTTTGATGTGCATTTCTCCAATTGCTAGAGATGATGAACGTTTTTTCATATATTTGTTGATTGATTGAATATCCTCTTCTGAGAAGTGTCTGTTCATGTCCTTGGCCCATTTATTGATTGGGTTTTTTTTTGTGTGTTTAGTTTTTTGAGTTCTTTATATACACTAGAGATTAGTGCTCTATCTGATGTGGGGGGCCGGGTAAAAATTTGTTCACAAGATGTAAGCTCTCTATTCACCTCACAGATTGTTTCTTTTGCTGAGAAGAAACTTTTTAGTCTGATTCCATCCCATTTATTGATTCTTGGTTTTAATTCTTGCAATATAGGAGTCCCATTAGGGAAGTTGGGACCTAATCCCACATTATGAAGATTAGGGCTTACTTTTTCTTCTATTAGACGTAGGGTCTCTGGTTTAATTTCTAAATCTTTGATCCATTTTGAATTGAGTTTTGTGCATGGTGAGAGACAGGGATTTAATTTCATTTTGTTGCTTATGGAAATCCAGTTTTCCCAGCACCATTTGTTGAAGAGACTATCTTTTCTCCAATGCATGTTTTTGGCACCTTTGTCTAATATAAGATAATTGTAATTTTGTTGGTTATTCTCTGTGTCCTCTATTCTGTATCATTGGTCTACCAGTCTGTTTTGGTGCCAATACCATGCTGTTTTTGTTACTATTGCTCTGTAGTATAGTTTAAGTTCTGGTATAGTGATGCCACCTGCTTCACTCTTCCTGTTAAGAATTGCTTTAGCTATTCTGGGTCTCTTATTTTTCCAGATGAATTTCATGATTGCTTTCTCTATTTCTATGAGGAATGCCATTAGGATTTTGATTGGAATTGCATTAAATCTGAATAGTGCTTTTGAAAGTATGGCCATTTTGATAATATTAATTTTGCCTATCCAAGGGCAAGGTAGATCTTTCCATCTTCTAAGGTCTTCTTTGATTTCTTTCTTTAGGGTTCTGTAGTTTTTATTGTTTAGATCTTTCACCTCTTTTGTTGATTCCCAAGTTTTGTTTTTTATTTTTTTGAGACTATTGTAAATGGATACTTTTCCTCATTTCTATCTCAGAGGATTTGTCACTGATATACAGAAAAGCCTTTGATTTATGGGTGTTGATTTTATAACCTGCTACTTTGCTGAATTCATTTACTAGTTCTAGAATTTTTCTGGTGGAGCTTTTTGGGTCTTCTAGGTATAGAATCATATGGTCAGCAATAGTGCTAATTTAAGTTCTTCTTTTCCTATACATATCCCTTTAATTTCTTTCATCTGTCTAGTTGCTCTGGCCAGTATTTCAAGGACTATGTTAAATAGAAGTGGTGAAAGAGGGCATCCCTGTCTTGTTCCAGTTTTTAGAAGGAATGCCTTCAATTTTTCTCCATGTAGAATGATGTTGGCCTGGGGCTTAGGGTAGATAGTCTTTATGATGTTAAGATATGTTCCTGTTATCCCTAGTTTTTCTAGTGTTTTGAACATGAAGGGGTGCTGTATTTTGTCAAATGCTTTTTCTGCAACTATTGAGATGATCACATGATTCTTTGAGTCTAATGATGTGATGAATTACATTTATTGATTTTCTTATGTTGAACCAACCTTGCATACCTGGGATGAATCCCACTTGATCATGGTGCACGATCTTTTTGATATGTTTTTTTGTATTCAATTTGCCAAAATTTTATTGAGAATTTTTGCACTATGTTCATAAGAGATATTGGGCTAAAGTTTTCTTTCTTTGATATGTCTTTGCCTGATTTTGGAATCAGGGTGATATTGGCCTCATAGAATGAGTTTGGAAGTGCTGCTTATTTTTCTATTTCCCAAAATAAATTGAAGAGTATGGTACTAGTTCTTCTTTAAAGGTCTTGTAGAACTCAGCTGTGTAACTGTACAGTCCTTTTCTTGGTTGGTAGGCTTCTGATGGTGTCTTCTATTTCATCACTTGATATTGGTCTGTTTAAATTATGTATATCTTCCTGATTCAGTCTGGCAAGTCGTATGACTTAAGAAATTTGCCAATGCCTTCACTATCTTATACTTTATTAGAGTATAAGTTTTCAAAATAATTTCTAATTATCCTCTGTATTTATGTAGTGTCTGTTGTGATATTACCTTTTTCAACGAGTACACTGATAATTTGAATTCTCTCTCACTTCTTCATTAGCATAGCTAAAGGTCTGTCAATGTTATTTATTTTTTCAAAGAACCAACTCTTTGTTTTCTCAATTTTTCAATTGTTTCTTTTGTTTCAATTTCATTGGTTTCATCTTTAATTTTAATTATTTCTTGCCTTCTACTGCTTTTGCTGTTGATTTGTTCTACTTTTTCTAGGGCTTTGAGATATAAAGTAAGGTCATTTATTTGTTTATCATTTATTTATTATTTCTTCTTTTAAGGAATGAACTCCATGCAATGAACTTTTCTCTTAGAACTGTTTTCATAGTGTCCCAGAGATTTCTATATGTTGTGTCTATGTTCTCATTTATCTCTAAGAATTTTTTAATCTCCTCTTTGATGTCTTCTGCAACCCATTGTTCATTCAGTAGCATATTGTTTAGTCTCCAGGTGTTGGAGTAATTTTTATTTTTTAATTTGTCATTGGTTTCCAGTTTCATTCCATTATGATCTGATAAAATACATGGTGGTATCTCTACATTTTTGTATTTGCTAAGAGTTTCTTTAAGGAATAGTATATGGTCTATTTTAGAGAAGGATCCATATGCTGCTGAGAAGAAAGTATATCTGCTTGATGCAGGTTGAAATATTCTATGCATGTGAGTTAAACCTAAGTTATTGATTATATTATTGAGTTTTTATTCAACTTTTTTTTTGAAGATTTATCCAGTGGTGAGAGAGGTGTGTTGAAGTCACCCAAGATTATTGTGTTGTAATCAATTTGACTCTTGAACTTGAGAATAATTTGTTTGATAAACATAGCTGTACCATTGTTTGGGGCATATATATTTATGATTCTTATTACCAGGTTAATCCATATCAGTAGATTAATTATTAATTAAAGCTTTAACCTAATCAATACATGCTTATAACTTGAATGTCTTAAATTGGTGTCTTCATTTGTTGGGGCACTTTCTTCCCTTGTCTTTTCATGTTGTTCGTGTGTCATCCTTTCCAGCTCTGTGGGTCTAGATTGTTATTGATTTTACCCTATACGTTTGTAGTGCTCTTGTAGAGTTCCAAGATATCTCCTTTGCAGGGAAGACAATGCTAACAGATTCCAATATCAACAATTTGTTGTTATTAAGATGTTTACACTTTAGTCTCAATGTACAAAAATGTTGGATTACATTATTATCTAAAATAAAATCAGTCATTTTGTAAAAAGGTTTATAGTTTCTGACAGTGGACAATAACCTGGGGGTAGAGTTTAGGATGATATGCTGAGAAGGTAGGATGTGAGGATATAGAGTCAATATATCTTAGGAAGTATGAAGGAGAAATCTAGTAAAGAGGGTTAGTAGCGAGAGAATAGATAGGAAGTAATTTAGGGTAGGCAAGTACGTGGGAAGACAGTAGAGTACATAAAACAAACACACATATGTATTTAGAAAAACACAGATGTTAAGACAGTAAAATTTGGAGGAGGAAAGAAAAATGAAAGAATAAAAAGAAAAAGAAAAAAAAGGGCATATACAATACCTCTATATTATATTACTGAGATGACTCAGTACTCAAAGTCCTCTTTCATGTAAAGGTTTCACATATGTTGGGGATGTGAGGGCCGGAGGATGAAGCAGTAGAAGGGAAAAAAGAAACAAGCCAATAAACCAACGAACCAACCAACAATGGAAGAAACCAGGGTTGTAGCTAGCTGTAGAGATCTGTATCTTTCCTGCTTCTCTTCTCATCCTGTAGGTGGCATTGTCTATTGCAAGCTGGTGTCTCTGCCCTTAGGATGGTGAAGGTAACCAGGGTGGGAAGACTGGTCCTAGCACAGGGTGCCTGGATGCAGGGAGTGGAATACACCAGTCCCCTGCAGAAAGACTGCACCTTCTGCACCGCTAGAGCCACATCCCCAGCCCCTTCTGGGTCTCTTTTTGGGACCACTCACTCAAGTGATGTTAGCGTGCCCGGTACTATCTCCCTCTCTTGCCTGGAGATTTCCCAGTTCCTGGTCTCTCCCTCTCCCCCAGCAGTTCCCAATTGAGGATACTCTCACCCCAGGGCTCCCGTGGGCAGCTTCCTGGTAGCACTGCACACCTGTGTAGGGCAGCTACTGTGTTGGTTTCGGCTGCTGGGGAGGAGGAATGTTGGAAACCTGGTACCTGGCTGCTGGAGATCTGATCTGGGAACTACCCCAGCTAAATGGCAAGAATGTTGAGTCAAGATGGTGGCAGTCTGCTTTCAGCACCAGGGTGTCTGGTGAGGTGGAGAGAGTCTGGTGAGGTGGGGGGAGCCAGGAAATGGTGTTGTACTGTGGGTAGATAGCAGCTGAATGTCCTGCGTGGGAGTGGATCGAGTCTTGGCTATCTGCAGGTGTGTTGATTGGTGATTCTGCTAAGGCACTCCATGAGTCTTGCATGGATTGGAACTTTGAGGCTTTGAGTCCTGCTCCAACGCCAGGCAACCTACTCTAATGCTGAGGCCCAGAGCCCCACATGAGTTCACAGTGCTGGTGATTTCTGCAGAGAGCAGCTGGATAGGGGATCTCTAACACTCTCGGAGATATAGTATTCCTACTAGGCGAGATCTGAGGGTCTGGCTGCGCAGGTACAGGGTGGCTCACTCCCTTCCTTCCGCCATCTTGGATTGGATCCAAGAAATTCCCAAATGATTTTTAAAATATGTATCTAATATCTGAAACCAACAAAGATGTAGCTTTCAGTTTATATTCCTGAAATTCTCAAAATTCCTAAGGTTGTCTGTAAGGAAAGTTGATTTGCATTTCAAAATTTTTTCCAAAGCTGCCAAATTAACACATTCATATAGAGACACCCTTTGAGGATTCAAAAACAGGAGGAAAACAACCATTGAAGTGTACACAGAAATTTTCTTCCACTGAGTCAGGTTCCATTTCTTTACATTTCTCAACAAGCAAGTGCCTTTTACATGTTTGTTGAATTTAACTGAGTGTTCCCTGCTCTGAACATTTGCTAAAGTGTGAACATACTGTTAAAGAGAACCAGAGCTAGACAATACAGTAGTGATGGCAGTAAAGATAGATTATATTCAGGAACTATTGCTATAGAGAAAAAAAGGGATTTAAGTATAGAACTGGGCTGAATTCTGAATATAATAGGACTAACAGGGATTCACAGGCAAGGAACAGAGTGGGAAAGAAGGAGGAGGAGGAGAGGTTGCATCCATAGATAGAAAATTACCAAGAAGAGACATCAAGGGTAGGAGGATTTTTGCTAAGCTGATTTAACAGGGATTCTTGCTAGGCCAGGGTGATCAGAAATGATTCCCTGTGACTGATTTAGTAGGGTTCTTGCTACAACTAAGCTATGCATACCCTGCAGGGTAGAAGCAAGCACAGGGCCAAAGTTGAGGTCAAGTTAAAAAAGAATTCAGCAAATCTCTACTCAAGATTGGTTAAAGAGTCTTTGTCAACATACATATTGCTTTTTTTTTTATATAGTTTGTTTTTTAATTCAAAGGTCCCTTGTCTCCTAACAATGAAAAATCACAAGGAAATTCTTGAAAACAGAAACACTAAAAGTATTTTACATTTTTAAGTTTGTAAAAACCATGGAGAATTTAAGAACGACAGAATAAGTAGTGAAAAGGCATAGTAATTAACATGAATTAGACAAGATAAAAGTGACTGAAAAAAAAATTTAACTAAAAAAATTATTATGAATAAAATAATATCATCAAGAATATAATCAAAGGATGATAACTATAATGTATTATAGCTTAAAGGAACACTAGAGATTATCTTCTTATTTTACAATGAGATACTTGAGTCCCCCAAAACATACAGATCTTTTAGTGGAAACATCACTCTGGTTATTATCAATTGTTTAAAGAGAACAAGCCAAGAGGGACTGTCTACAGTTAGCTTATAGTCTCACTATATCAAGAGCTTCCTAATTTTCACTCCGATTCAATTCTAGTGGAAATACACTCAAAATTCAAATATATTTATACTAGAGAAATATCTGTCATTATTTGCCTTCTTTTCCCCCTTAAGAACTTTGTCTAATTATCATTTTGTGGCTCATATAATATAATCAGTCACTCACATAAATGTGTTTTTCACCAGAACCTATTAAAAAAGATTGGTGAACCAAAGTGAATGAGTTATTAGTGAATTGATGATTTTTTTTATTAAATTTAAACTTATTTTTATTTTCAGCAATGACAATGCAGTTTATCAGTCATCAGTTTCCTGATTATCATGACCCCACTATAGGTGAGTAAAAATCTCTTTTCCCCTCAGTCCAAATAAAGACACTCTAAATAAGTAGCCTGTTGATGTTGATAATGACGTTGAAGAATAAATAATTGAATTTATTGTATTATGAACACACACACATTGTGTAAGTTTTCATAATATTTGTCTTTATATCTTGTAACACACTCTAATAATTTTATTATTATTATTCTGTTAAATGATGGTTAGAATCCATTAAGTTGACCTTAGGATCCACTAATGGATATTTACTATTAGAGAAACTGACTTGAAAAACTGTTGTCTAGTTAATATAGGTGACATAATTATATAGGGACTTGGTAATTTGCTTCCTGTTTACCAGTCTCTGAATTTTCTGTTGTAGAATTAATTAACTATGTTAATGGCACATTTGGAGAAGTCATTAGATGACATAATTTTATCCAGCATCCTCATTTCACAGATGAGGAAACTAAGACTTAAAGAGTCAAAATATTGTAAAAGCTCCCAATTCAGCCAAGATTTATTCCCTTATGTAGTTGTCTCTCATAATGCAGTACAGAAGCATTGCACTGGGAAAGATTTCTCATTCGTTCAAAGTAGGAAAAATGTCTTTAAAATTGCTTTATTCATAAAGCTATTTTAAAGAATAGATTGAAATTTTTCTAGCACAGTTCAAGAAAGTCATCTTTGCCTAGAAACACACCAAGTGTTATTTCCCAGAGAGGGAAGCCTAGATCTCCAGGGCCCTTCACGGTTAATTCCTTGACTCTTGGAGGGTGAGCTCCAGTAATGACTCCCCATTATGTACCTCATTTATTTTCTCAATTTTCATATGTCTTGTCCTTGCCCCCTGCCTGTGGATAATATCCTCTAGTTTCCACCTGCTAATCAAGGAATTTCGATTTAAAATACATAAAATATTATCCTATATATAATGCTCCTGTATTTCTTCCTGTAGGTCTTAGAGAATATTTGCTTGAATACTATACTGAAATGAAGAAAATGCATGAATTTTTAAATGTATTATAATTCATTAAGATCTCTTCATTAGGTAAACAGAATCAATAAGATTTAAATACAATTGATTGGTACTATTGGACACTACTCTCTGGATAGTGTCCTATCCAGAGAAATAATTGTTCTTATTTCTTGGCAAGCATTTTGGTGAGAGACCAATGATACAGTGAGAGACCAATGGTACATTGTTGACCAAGAAGGCCTTCCCCAAGGAGTTTTTGTGTCTCTGAGAATAATCACTTAATAAACTTTTAGAAATGTTTGATTAACCCTTATTTGATTAATTTCTAAGTCTGTTTTCTAAATATCTAGATTACCAGTAGCTTTGTACCACTTAAATATGAGTTACAGAAAGAAGGAAATCTCTGGCCGTAAGTTCTGAATCTTGTACCTGTTGGAAAATTGCATAATATAATTTATGAAATCACAAGCTCAAGCTCGCTCTGCTCTTTGTTGTTTTCTATGATTATTTAAATTGTATATGTATCACTGTCTCAAAAACTGGCCTCTTGCTCATCGTGTCTAATAGCTTACGTAGGACAGTGATTGTGAATAAACCATAAACGGCTCCTTCAAGAGAAAGAAATAAGGATGTGATGATTTCTTTAGATATTCACATGGCCCATCCATCACTTGAGATTAAACTAACTTGGACAGCCACTACTAACAAGTGGCTAACATCATACTTTTATCTACTATGAATAAAGTAGCTAGCTTTAAAAGAAGAAGTTTGAAAATAGAAAGACTATTTTATTACTTTCTGTTCGATTTTCCCATCATCTCATTTCTTATCTTCTCTAATGGACACATTAGTTAATAATTTCCCATTGGTATCCTGCTTGAAGGAGGTCAAAGTCCCAAGTTATTTTCTCTTCACCAGCTCTGACTACATAACTGTAACTCAGTCTGGCTGCCTTAATCATCCCTCAGGAGAGAATTCATGTTAGTACATTTTGAAAAATCTTACAAATTGAAGAAGAATAAGCATAGTTATTTCATGACTGAAATAGTAAATGAATGTTCTTCAATCCCTGTTTGGATCTGTTTATCATCCTGATTTTTTTAAATTTTATTTATTTATTTTTTACATACATGACAATAGTGGAATGCCTTACACTCATTATTACCCATTTACAACACAATTTTTTGTAACTCTGTATATAAAGTATGTTCACGCCAATCCCTGAAATATTTGAGTTATTTGTAGGCTTTTATTTTCTCAAATTAGAATCATCCTTTTTTGAAACTTTATAAACTCTGAAAATTTATATTTTATTCATAATAAGAATCAGGGATATTATTGGGTAGTGTCCTATCCAGAGAAATAATTGTTCTTATTTCTTGGCAAGCATTTTGGTGAGAGACCAATGATTTTGGTTTCTGAAAATCCACAGAGTATGCCTAATAAAGGGATATATTTAAGTGTATTGATTCAATTCTTCTAATGGGAGAAGAATTTATGTAAAATTTAAACTATGTTCCTTTAATAGACTTACATATGGGTAAATTCAAGTTTTAATTTAATCTTTAAAATGGAACTTCTCTGAGCATTAGACATGGCACCAATTACAGCTGATTTTTCCATAATAAAGTTATTATAGAAATAATAAGAAACAACATTTTGACCAATGGACTGGTTCTAACCTTTCATGTTAATAAACCCACATGCCATATTTAAGTAATGACTCATTAAAAATGACCATTGTATGCCATTCACTTGGCAAAAAATAAATACCTACTCTTTGGAAAGCAATCTGTTTGTCCTCCAAAAATAAAATATTGAAATAGTACATTTCAAGCCCCGAATGAATTCAGTCATAGGAGTTAATGCAAATACACAGATATTTGTAAAATTTTTGAAGTTAGCTATTAATATAAGAAATAAGTCAACACTGTTTAGAAAGGGTTTTGAAAAGACTGGGCGGCTGTTAAGCAGCCCTCTCCTCAACTATGTTCACTGTGAACTAGGATCAAGCTCTCCACATTTTTCAAAAGCCAAGAAACTCCTGCCATCTTTTCTAGAATACAGAAATCCTCCTTCAAGGAAACCTTTCAGGAAATACCAGACTTCTTAAATACTTTTGAAGAAAATGACATGTGAATGCTTGTCATGGTATGCCATTTTAGTTTCATTATAACTTGCTTGAGGTTGAAAGCCTGAATGTATAGAATTCTAATGGAATATAAATTAAAAATCAGATTATTGATTTTTCCTACAACAGATGAGCTCCCTTTCTTTGAAACCAAGAATGTAATAAAAGATATCAGGTTCTGCATTTTACTCCAAAATTATTGTTTAATGAAAACTGTGTATGTTGAGAATTGTTTCTGCTGATGTTTACTGTCAGTCACAGGAAGGCAAACACATAAGCACAGAAAGTAGGTTCACCTCATTTGCAGAAGGAAACATAGTGTTCACAACAACCAGTGTACCCTGAAAAAGATGCCTAGTCCTGGATGGGCAGTTCTGAAGTCTGGAGGATTTGTGTTTCCCTGCAGTCACACAGTTCCTTAACTTTGATTAAGTCACATATGTAACTAGTGATTATCTCCTACTCTCCTTAAAGATGGTAAACACAGCACATGCAGAGATCAAATGGAGTCAGTGCTGTCCAAGCACCGCAAGACAAATGGAAAAGAATTAAATGAGACCATACAGTGAATAGAAAAGCACAAGGCATGGCAGGAGTGTAGCAAGGTAAAATCCACTTGCCTTGAAGACAGGGAAGCTTTTTGTCAAAAAACAAAATTACAACCATTCAGTTGTAGACCTAATCGACTTTTGTTCACCAACAATTTATGAATCTGGGCACCCTTATTCTTCCAAATAGAATGAGAGCTCCCTCTGGACAATGGCAGAACAGCATGCTTTTTATGATGAGGACAAAGAAACAGAATGTTTTAGTCAGCTTTTGTGGAATTGTGACCAAAAGACCTGGCAAGAACAACACAGAGAAGGGAAATTTTATTTGTGGCTCATGGTTTTAGAGTCTCAGGCTATAGCTGACTCCATAGGTCTGGGCCTGAGATGATATAGTATATCAGAATGGCGTGGTGAAGGAAAGCAGCTCAGAGAACCCATCTCATCAGGGACAAAAGATAAACCCAAAGGCATGCATAGGTGACCCACCTCTTTACTTGCCTAGTGTTACCACCAGGTTAATCCGTCCCAGTAGATTAATTAATTATTAATTAAAGCTTTAACCTAATCAATACATGCTTATAACTTGAATGTCTTAAATGAGGTTTTCTTTTCTTTTAATATATTTTTTTAGTTGTAGATGTATCATTATTTATTTATTTTTATATGGTGCTGAGGATCGAACCCAGTGCCTCACACATGCAAGGAAAGCACTCTACCACTGAGCTCCAGCTCTAGCCCAAATGAGGTTTTCATCAGAGCATTTATTGAAACATGCCTTTGGTACTTTTTTTTTCACTCTTTTGTTTTTCCTCCTCCTAATCTAGCATATAATCTGTGTCCCATCCACTCAGGATCCTGAGTTATTGATTTCTGCCTGCTCTTCACTTTGCAGGTTAGCTTCCAGTTTTGTTAATCAGGAATGTTGTGCAATTTCATTGTGGAAATGACAGTCTTAACCTTGGAAAGTAACCTACTGGTAAAACATTTATGAGCTTCGCCATCCAACAGAAGTGATTTTTGAATCCCTCTTGCTAGCATTGAAGCAAAATTGCTAAACATGTCTACGCCACAGCTGACACACTTGGAAAGTATATCTACTTCAGAATACTGTGAGAGTTAAAAGCAACGTATGTCAAACTCTTACAGTAATTCTTGGAATATTGTAAGTAGGGTTGCCAGAATTAGCTAATAAAAATACAGAATGCACAGTTAAGTTTAAATTTCAGACAGATATTATTTGTGTGTGTGTGTGTGTGTTTGAGTTACCTAATTTGCTGCTCCAAACAAAAGACCTGACAAGGACAATTAGAGAAGGAAAAGTTTATTTAGGGGATCACATTTTCAGAGATGTTAGTCCATAGATTGTTGACTCCATTCTGTGGAGCCTGAGGCAAAGCAGAACATCACAGCAGAAGAGTGTGGTGGAGGAAAGCAGCTTCAGGCATTTCTACCAAGAAGCAGAGAGAGATCTGCTCAACACAGACAAAATATATATCTTCAAGGCACACCCCGATGACCCACCTCCTCCAGCTACACCCTACCTTCTGTCAGTTACAACTCAGTAAAATCTCTATCAGGCGATTAATTCTCTGATTGAGGTAAGGCTCTCATAACCCAATCATTTCACCTCTACATCTTCTTGCATGGTTTCACATATGACCATTTGGAGGATACCTCATATCTACATCATAACAATAGAAACACAATACAAAGTTGGCTCATGCTACCAGTTTTGTGGAATTAAAGCAGGTAGGACTTCCTTATTAATCCTGCTTTGGTTGACTATATATGTTGATGGCTATTTCATGCCATGAAGAATAACCAGAAAAAATTCCTTGAAAATTTTAAAACTTATGCTAATGCCAATTTATTATTTCTTCTGCTTTCTTTTCTTTTTCTACTCCTCTGTTTCTTCTTTTATCTATTGGTACACCAAAATAGACAAGGATTCTTTCTTCATTGAACTTTCTTACCTAGTTTTATCTCATCATTTTAAAGAGCTGTTTGTATCTTTTCATCTGGGATATGTTCTTCTTTTCTTCCTCATTGTATTATATTAATGCAGCACACAGTTTAGTTAATCTAGTCTTATTGACTTCTTCAACTGCTTCCTTGGGCTGATTTTCCTACAGAAAGAAAAAAAAAATTAACAACCCAGAAATAAATTATAATATTATGATCCCACCTGCCCATATATTTGTTTGGTTCTTGCAGTGCCCAGAAATTCATGAAATCATCTTTCCAGCTTTACTTGCATATTCCATTTTCAAGGAACACATATTCTTGTAATTGACTCAACTGTAAATGCTTTTCCTCTTTTACTGTTTTAGACCTCAGTTTCACTTACAAGCCATGAATGTTGTATAATATGCACACCCAGAAGATTTATATTCTTTCTGAGCAATTGTTAAGGACTGTAACAAGCTCTACAGGAAAAAAAAAAATACCATTTTATAGTGCAGTCTTCCTGAATGATTTGGGAAGTTTGAAAAAACAAGGAGCTCCTATAAGTGGCAACGTACATCAAGGATATAAACAGGTCTTCGGCAGAGAGCCACATGCCCAATGATTGCTCATGCAGCATGGTGCTTGAGTATGAAAAATATCAATGCAGTTAGACCAGCATGGGCTGAACCTACCATGTGAAGTATATTTTGCTCAGGATTTCCTGTGGAACACAAACTTCTTAAGTATGGAATTTAAGGACTTGAATTACATGAAAATGGCCTGCTTGTCATCTAAAGTGTCCACTGATAGTGTCACGTCTTTGCGTCAATAGAAAATCTCTGTTAAAATGTAAATACTCAGAGGTGGAGGAGGTAATGCCTAGGGCCATTAAGAGCCATTTATTTAATAACATAGATTAATGTGCTCAATTATTCTGGAAAGAAAACCACAGAACCATGGTCTACAGAGTAGTGCTGAAGGAATAGTTACAAGGTCTGGATATTACTACTAGTAGAAAAAGTGCTGTAGCATAATTCTTGAAGGAAATAAGGCTGAGAAGTTGAACTAGAAGAATTATAGTTATTAATGATTCATGTCTGAACATGATAAAATAGAAAGGTAGTTAGTTGTAGAAATTGAATTTTGTCTTCATATTGGCCCAATTCTCTTCCCAGACTTATCTTCTAACAGCCTGTTGCCATTATGCTCTGGCTAAAAGTTCTTCAGTTTCTTAAATAAGCAAAACAGGCTCTTCTCTGCCTTTGGGTTTTATCAGTATTCTTTCCCATTCCTTGAATATCTTCCCTGTGCTTTTAACATAGCAAGTTACTTTTCATTCTTCATTTGCAAGGTCTCAGTTTGCATATTACCTCCTTAGAGTGGTCTTTGCCTACCTTACCTAAGTGAACTATACAAAATATGAAAACGCACACAAACCATGTAAAATACATAAATTTAGTCCCTATATTGGTACAGAGCTTATTTCCTTAATACTATTTATCAAATTCTGAATAAGAGGTAATGGGGCATTTTGTTGTTTATTTTTCCATCTCAGATGCAGCCTCTATTGTGTCCAGGAACATATTTGCTTTTTTACACAGGACCTAGTGCAATGCATGGTTTATAAGGGATGATCAAAACATTTATTGAATAAAAGAATGCATGAACAACTTTCAGTGTCATCTTCCCTTTTACCTAAGTTAAACTTCTGTGAGCAGAATTTTAGACCTTTTGACTGTGTCATTCGATGTAGTAATCTCAACACCATCAGGATTGAATGCAAACCTTTGATTTTTATGAAACTTCAGTGGGGCAGCTGAGCATGACCATGCAATCTGGGTTCACTTTAAATGTATTATGCTGGATCTCCAATGGGATTTTACTGGTGCTTGGAAAATATGTTCAGGTCAAAAACTACTCACTTTCTCATTCTACTAAAACCAGTAGCTTCTACCATTTCCACACTTTCACTGATGACCTTGCTTTCTACTTTATTTAGAAAATAGAAATAGCTAGAAGACTAATTTCTAAACACTCTCATCCATAAAATACTCCCAAAGTTACCAACCACTATGCACCTACAATGGGCTTTCCCACTTATATCCATGTTCCTATGTAAGGCAGTTCTGTACCACTATTTTCATTCATCAGAATCAATTCCATGGTCCCACTCAAGAATCTTGCACCATATGCTTTTCTTTTTTAATTTATCATTCTCCATCATCATAAAAACATGATGTTACTGTGTGGCTCCAAAACATTAAAATATCATAGTATTAATTTTTTATGACATTGCTTCCTCTGTGAGTACCTTTTACATTTCTCCACTGCTTTTGCTGTAAAATTCCTGAAAGTGTTGATTTTACCACAAGACTCTCATTCCCCTTCTACTGATAGCTAGGTTTTGAAGCCCATTTCTGAAATTGCTGTGACTTTTTAGTGGCTAGCCAATATCAATTTTCATTCTCTTCATTTTGATATACCAGTAGCTGTAGCATTAGATATGAACTACCATTCTTGAATTTCATCTACTTTTTTTCAAGTGGCATTCAGGATTCCATACTCTCTTACCGCTAACCTCTGTGATAACTTTTTGACTCAGCTTGGCTCTTCTTCTGGAATTTTAAGTATCCCTAAGACTCAGTGCTTGGTCTTCTTACTGTCTTTATCCACATTCCCTTTCTTGGTTATTGCCTTTGTTATCATGACTTTAGTTGACACTGATAATCTACAACTTCAAAATTTATTTCTCCTTCTCCTATTTATCTCCTAAATTTCATGTTTATATAATTTCTAACTCAATTTCTAAAAAAAAAAATCACTAAATTACTCAAAAAACTAAAACTGGCTTCCAGTGCTTCTCTCTCTCTCTCTCTCTCTCTCTCTCTCTCTCTCTCTCTCTCTCTCTCTCTCTCTGTCTCTCTCTCTCTCTCTCTCTCTTTCTCTCTCTCATACACACCACACACACACACACACACACACACACACACACACCACACTCTTTTCTGAGTATTGCATTCTTATCTTTGTGACAACCCCATCTTTCTGGGTATTTATGCCAGAAACCTCAATTCTTCTTTCTCTTCACATAAGATACCTGCAAGAAATCCTATTGACTCCATACTCAAATTTGGTATCCAGAAACTATTCCTAACTACCTCAGATCTTGATATGAGCCAGCAGAAGCTCCAGCTGGGGCTAGGACTGCAGCTCTTCAGAATTCTCCCCGATTCTACCCTTTCCCTGCCTAATCTACTTTCATCACAGTGGACAGAATGATCACTTTCAAAAACAAGTTAGATAATGCCACTCTGGTCACAAATCCACATAGATTTCCATTTTATTCATGTCAAAGTTACTGACAAAGGCCCATAAAATCCTCAAAAAGGGCTCAAGGGTATATATTAGTGGGAGAGTTTTGCCTAATATGTGCAAGGCCCTGAGTTTGGTCCCCAGCGAAATAAAACAAATACATAAAATTCTCAAGAATGACACACCTTGCCCATTTGACTTTATTATTTGCCATTCTCCCTCATTGATTTGGTTTCAATCTCACCAGCCCCCATGTTGCTCCTGGAGTATGTCAGATAGTTTCTTAGCATCTTGCACTTGACCCACCGTTCCCTGGAACACTCTTTTCTCAGGTGTTCACAGAGCTCCCTTCATGACTCTTCTAAGGCTTTGCTTCAGAGTTCATATGACTCTTAATTAGGCTTCCATTAACCATCACCAGAACTCCTTATAGGTGTCTTTCTATTTGTCTTTCCATAGCACATGTTACCTTCTTAGTCAGCACACAGTTGTGTCTGTCTTCTTTAACTAGAATATAAATACTGTGTGATTAACTGAAGTCTAAAAACCTACATCAATGTCTGGTTCACAGGAGATGATCAATAAATTGGAAGAGTGAATGGCTAAATACCTCCTAAAGTACCTTCAACTTTGAGCAAATTAACAGATATTGCTGGCCCTTTCTCCATCTATAAAAATGAGATGAGAATATTATTTCTCATGATGGTTATGTGAAATAATATAGATGTAACGGCTTCACACTTTACTCAAGACAAAATGAGAATCATGATTTCCTCAGTAGGAATCAATTGAACTAGACGAAAAAAAAAAAAGTAAAAATGAAGGTTGTCAAGAAGAAATCACCTATACTTTGTGTTCTTATTTTGAACCACCATAAAAATTTATTCATAAAAGAGGTTAAAGTAACCAAAATGTCAATTTATTAACTTACCATGAGATATTACTGTCATTGCTATTGGGATTATTTAAAACTCATGATTACTATAATTTTCCTGTGGCCAAACTATATAAGGGAGAAAAATCATAATGAAAAATTCCTGAATCAATTTACTCTGTGAAATCTCTATCAGAAAGCTGGATATGAGCTCCACATCATCTTTATGACAGGTGTCTTATATAGGATATGAAATTTGCCTGTTAGGTATTGAATCAGTCCAGGGAAGTTAAGAAAATTGAAAGTTTAATAATGCCAGTCTAAGAATATGTGACACGTCCTTCAAAACTGCACTGGTCTTGCACTAAATGCAAAACATCCTTCTTAGCTCCAAAATAGATCAAAATTTAGATGAATCCTAGAAATAATCAAAAGAACAGATTCTTGATTGTCAGCATTCATAAAAAACCGATTGTTCTAAAGGAAACATTCATTATTTAGAGATGCTCATGTTTTCTTACTTCTCTTGAGTTGTGAAGATTATGGCAATTCTGACTGTTTTAAGTTCTTTACCTCTCAATGTTCTGATTCGTATCCACTCATACTTCAATAATTCCTAGGCACCTAATATGTGCCAAGCACTCTTCTTGGAGCTGGGCTATCATCAAAAACAAAATAAAGTTCTTGTCCTCAGTAAATTACATTTTACTGAGGGAGACAGGTAATACAAACCTATTTTACATACACACACACACACACTCACATATATACATATATGTATAATATATACTAATAATTTGGGTTTAATCATATATATTTATTTAATATGCAATCACTTTTATGTATAGTTAAGTTTTGCTTGGTCACTTGATATGACTTCCAGAAATACACCCACCTCTTTAGTAAAAACAATACAAAACTTTGCATGGAGAGTTAGGGATAGGGCCTTGGAAGGCACCTCTGTTATTAAGAAGCCTCAGCTATATTAGAGTCATGCCCTATTGGCCTTGGAGATGCCATCTTTTTGTTTCCCAGAACTGCCTGCTTCTTTTTTATATATAAGAAATTAATGCATAACAATTATACATAATAGGAGTTTCATTAAGCATATTCATATATTCACATAATATAATTTAATCAATTTCATTCCCTAGTATCCCCTATCCCTTCTTTACTGATCTTTCATTTTCATGGAATTTCTTTTTTGTCCTTTAGCTTCTGTATATGAGATAAAACATATGACCCTTGACTTTCTGAATCTGATTTATTTCATTTAACATAATAATCTCCAGTTCCAATTATTTTCCTGCAAATGACATAATTTATTCTTCTTTATGAATGGATAAAATTTCATTGTTTACATACATTACATTTTCTTGATTCATTCATCTATTCATGAACACCTAGACTGGTTCAATGCTGTGGCTAATTGTAATTTGTGCTGTTATAAACATGTGTATTCACAAAGCACTATAGTATGCTGACTTTAATTTTTTTTGTATAAATATTATGGAGTGGCATTATTGGGACTTTGGGTGGATCCACTCATAGTCTTTTGAGAAAGCTTCCTACTGATTTCAATAGTGGTATTATTAGTTGACATTGCCTCCAAAGTATTTAAGAGTTTGTTTCCTCACATTCTCACCAGAATTTGTTATTGTATTTTGATTATTGCCATTCTAACTGGAATGGTATGAAATTTCAGTGTAGTTTTGATTTGTAGCTCCCTAATAATTAAGGATATTGATGATTTTTTCTTATAATTGTTGCCCATCTTTATTTCTTTTGAAAGTGTCTGTTTAGTTCATTCACCCATTTATTGATTTGATTATTTGTGTTCTTTTTTATAAGTTCTTTATGTATTCTGGATATAAAACCTCTATTAGAAGAGTAACTGGAAAAAGTATCCCCTATTTGGTAGGCCCTGTCTTTATGTTCTATACTTGTCCTTTGCTGTGCAGAAACTCTGATTTTTAATTTTTCTTGGTACTGAGAATTAAACCCAGTGGCATTCTACCACTGACCTACATCCCCAGAACTTTTTATTTTGAGATATGGTTTTGTGAGTATGCTTAGGCTTCTTTCAAACTTGTGAGCCTCAACCTCCCAGGTTGCTATGATTATAGGCATGGGCCATCACATCAGGCAGATGATTTTTAGTTTGATGGCACTCCATTTATTGATTCAAGGATGTCTGCTCTCATAATTCTTATTCATTGTAGGACTTGAAATTTTAGCCTGAGCAATTAGGCAAGTGAAAGAAAGAAAAGAGATACAAACAGGAAAGGAAGAAGTAAAAGTAGCCCTATTTGAAAATGATGTTAGTCTATACTTACAAAACTCTAAGAGCTCTTCCATAATATTTTTAGATATGATAAAAAATTCAGAAAATTAATAGGATAAAGTCAATATACCAAATCAGTAGATTTTCTATACATAATGAACCCACGAAGGCAGATATCAAAAAACAATTCCATTTGTAATAGCCTTAAGAATTATGTATAATTTGAACCAATGAGCTGAAAACACTTTGTAAGAAAAATTACAGAGCACTGAAAAAAAATAAATAGAAGATACTAAAAGATAAATGACCTGACCCCATGTTCTATGGATAGACAGAATTGGTATTTTTAAATGGTCATATTAACAAAAGTATTGTGCAGATTGAAAGCAATCCCTATCAAAATACCAGTGACATTCTTCACAGATCTAGAAAGATAAGTCCTAAAATTCTCATGGGAACAATGTTATTTGTCTCTTAACATGAAATACTATCTGGGTTCAGCCTTATAGAGTTGGTGTGCTGTGATTTTATCTAGGAGATTAAAAATAATCTTTGCAACTTTATGTTACAATACGTCTTATAGGCATATAACCTGTGTGACGAAGAGGGACAGGATGGAATGAATGTCCAAAGATTGAATGTCCAAACAGCAGAGTCCAGATAAATCATGGCATTTTCTGCAAGTCAGTAATCCAATCTGGTCTTCATTTTCTTATCTGTAAAATTATGTCAGCCATGCTTTTCCTAAGCATAAAACAAAACTGATTTGAAGCTAAAATTAGCTACATGGAAAAATCAATTGAAAAACTATCAAGCACCAGGCCAACATGAGCAACTATTTTTATATAATAGAAGTCATCATTAAATTTCTTATATTCTTGCCTTTACTAATCATGTGGGATTATAGAAATTAAGTCTTCCAAAGGGATATTTTATCTGTGAGGACAATAGATGACTGCCAAATTACTTGGGATTACCTTATGCACTTTTGTTATGACTGGATGTGGAATTTTCCCAAAGGCTCCTCTGTGGTGCAGTTGGTCCCCAGTGTAGCAATGTTCAGAGATGGAACGCTAGAGAAGTAATTGGATCATGATGGATTAATGATCTGGTGGCATTATTTGGATGTGGTAAAAATTCTAGAAAGCGGGGCCTAGTTGGAGGAAATAGGTCCCTGGGGAAAGACCTGAAAGGTGAATCTTATCCCAGGCCCTTTCTTTACTTTCTCTACTTGTTTATGTGAAGTAAGCGGCTTTAATCTGTTATACACTAACCAGCATGTTGCTCTGCCACACCTTGGCCCACAACAATGGACCCAACTCAACTTGGACTGAAACCAATGAAACTGTGAACCATAATACATCTTTCTTCCTTTGGGATGTTTTGCTCAGCTATTTTGTCACAGTAACAAAGAGGTGAATAACACAGCTATAGAAGGAAAGCTAAGGCATCTTCTTGCTTACTTACCTATGTGAATATTTTATGTACTTAAAGAATACCCTATCTCTTTGTATTAAGAAGTTTAATAATACCACTTTCAAGAATTAATTTCCTTTTTAAAATGTTCTTATGAATATATGTGTTTAGGAATAGTGGAACTTCTAATCAAAATCAAATTGACTACCTGAAATCTTCTCAGTAGTTCAATTTGTAGGGCCAGAGTAGTCTGCGTACAAAAGGCAGAGGCTGCTGATATCAACTTAGTGATTGGAGCTTTTACTTTAAACTTCCATATATGGCCATATTCCATGCATGTTCACCTTCTCCCATTTATGTTAATTTTCAGCTTGTTTATTTCCATTGAAATACACATTTCTCTCAATTCTTCTCTTTGCTCTCATTCTCTTTAAGAGTTGTCTGAACTCTAAACTCCCACTCAGTTTTCAAGTGGTGCTTATTGAACTTCCATTGCCAATACTCAACTGAGAAACCATCACTGTGTTCCAACCCAAAGGACATGCCAGTCTCATTTTACTGAGAAAGGGGTAAGAAATATTAATGATTATGTCCCTTTGGTAGGAAACATTATCTTTTTTTCATCTCGTGTACCATCACTGTCTCCTGGTTCATTGCTTGTTTTTAGTCATTGCTCTATTGCTCTACACAGCTCATGGGACTCTTCTGGCAAATAAACATAAGCATTTTTCATGGCTTTATCTTAGACTCTTTTTCTCAGCCCTGGTTCTCTCTCCAAAAATCTCAACTACCATCATGCTATTAATTGCCATGCATAAGCCAAGGACCCCCAGGTTCATATGTCTTGTTACATAATCATAACTTTCAGAACAGTTTTGGATTTTTAGACTTACACATTCCACCACTTACTAGACTAATTTGCATGTCCTAAACATATCTTAAATTTTACCATTTCAGATTAAATTCATATCTGTCACCTCTCAAAATTGTCTCTCTTGTAGTGTTCCTTTTGTCAGCACAGGATGCTGTTATCCCTCTAGGAATTCAAGCTCCAGAACTGGGAATCACCCTTTACACCTCTTCTCCTCTATAGCCATGCCATCACTGACCTGAAGATTTCATCTCCTAAACATCTTTCAAGGTCATGACTGCTACATGTCAATAGTGTGCCACACAGTGACGATCCATAACTACTACACAGCTGAAGCAATATGCACTACCAACTCCACAGAAACATCTCATGATGCCCACCCAACATGGAACTCCATAAGTTTAATTTCCTCGTACTTTTTTAACAGCGAAGGGATGCTAAACATACATCCTCAAATATTGTTTGCTTGATTTTGTAGTAGAAAAATAGAATTTTACCATCTATATTATTCTGTATCTGGCTCTTCTATATTCCTTATAATATTTGTGAAGTTCATCCATATAATGCTATGTAGTTTTAAAACATTTGTATTACTACTTCTTTATGATACGGTATTGTGTAGATTATTAAACTGATACTTTATATATAGTTCAATAAGAATTTTTTCAATTTAATCACATAATTTTTCTTTCTAAATAGATAAACCTATTCACACTTTGTTGGGAGGAGTGGGTATTAAACTATTTGGACTCATTCCTGTGCCTTTGTCTTGTGTTTTCTATTTATCATGGTTTTCTATTTTTTCATATTTTCTCTTTTCCTTTGGGTATTGCTGAAAGTTTCTTATCCACTTAGAGTAGGTTATTCCTGGTGATTATTTATTTATGATATTACAAATGTTTTGTTTACTTGGAAATATTTCTAAATGTTGGGGCAAGAAGTAAAGGCACCATCTTCAAAAGAACATCTTCAAAGTGATCTTTAAAGAGTTTCAGATATGGTTCTATCTTCTCATATATTCACCCCAAAATACACACACATACACACTTGTCTTTCTGCTTAAACTTGCTCAGTGACTTTCCTGGTATTTACATGAACAAATCTAATTTGTCCTACTAACTGGTACTTGGACTGATGTTTATCAATACTTTAAGTCCCTTCAGAACCCACTCTGTCTTCTCTCTCGGCAATTAAGGAACACTGTCCTTTTTCCACTGAGTTTCAGTGACTTGCCTCCCTCCACAGTGCCCCTCCTCATAGTGAAGCCTAAAGTATGCTCTTATTCCTGCTCCACTTCTACTGTGTTTAATTACTGCCTATTTTTGCTTCAGCTACTCCACTCTCTCTCTCCAAGGACCATCTCACTGAGATTCTGTTTCCCCAGATCCTGAGCAGCCATACCTTCATAAATAGATTACTGATTCCTTGATCATGTTTTCCTTTGAAATTTCAGTAACAGATCCTTGGGGAAACTTCATTTATATTTATTGAATAAATTTAGATGTTATATTTTCATCCCTCAAAGGATGCTTAACAACTTTATTATAGCAAAATTTATCATACCTAGACTAGAGCTGGTAGATCATGAAGAAAACAACAATTCTGTTTATGACAGGTATTCCCAGGAGAGATTCTTCACTCATTATGACAGATTACTTGTTTCCTATTCACCCACAATTTCAATACATTTATGTATCAAGTTTTCAAAGCTATATAATTAGATAACCAAAATTTCAGTGGGACAATAAATTATATAACTGGTCACTCTGATAGAACGATAAGCGATTGCTTCAAAATGAAAAAAAAAAAAAAGAATCAAATAAGTCCAAAACTTTGGGGCCATAATGGAGAACAAGCCAGTTAAGAACAGGAATTTTTAACCAAAAAGTTGAACATCTTCTCTTCAAGAGCTGAAACATAGTCCTGGCCCCTGGACACTATGATATCACTAGGAAAGAAAAAACAACTGATACAGATTCACATTCATCACACATATGCATACTATGCAGCTTGTAATATATCATATTCAATTTGCTTAATAAGAAATCACTGTGGAGCAGGGCATGGTGGCAAACTGCTATAATCCCAGCAGCTCAAGGAGGCTGAGGCAGAAGGATCTCCAGTTCAAAGCCCGCCCCAGCTACTTAGCGAGGCTTTAAGCAATTCAGAGAGACCCTGTCTCTAAATAATGTGGCAGTGTGGTTGAGTACTCTTGGGTTCAATCCCTGGTACAAAAAAATTACATTATTTAACAGTAAGTAAATAAAAGTAAGAAAATTATAGGCTTACGTAAGATTGTCTTCTTCAAGTCAACACTTTGAGTACTTGTATCAGTGATATTGTGACCACTTGAAACATGACTTTACTGTGCATTTTATACACATGTATGTATATAGAAAATATCCAATTTTGGGAGGTTTTGACTTTTGGAAAAAATGAAATAAATGAGGTGACAGCAGTGGAGAACAGTGCTCCTGGGAAACAAATAATGGATTCTAACAATATTTTCTTTGTATATATGACTTCCTATAAGCTGACATTGGAGTCTAAATAGATCTTCTAAAATATTTGTGATATAAATCATATTGGAATAGATATGAAGCCTTTTTATGGGACCTTTATTTTTTCTTTTCAGAAATATCTACTTTTTAGCAAGTCACTTGAATTTGTTAGTACCAAAATTTCATCATTTATAAAATGTGCGTAATACTACCTGTCTTTAAAAAAATGTGGTATTGTGATAAACACTGATTTAAATAGTGCATTTGACAGGCTTTATAAACTTTTGACTGATAAAGCTGGGTTTTAAAAAAATTTTCTCTATAATCATACCATGTAAATATATATCTTTTATTTATAGGTAGACTAACATGATGCATATATTTAGATACATTGAATGATAGAGGCAAAAATGCCAAAAAACTAGTGTAGATAAAAAGGTAGACAAAAAATAAAATAAAAAATAGATATAAATGAGTGTAGATAAAACTCAAAAAGCCAGTAATGATAGGGATACATATGCTACCATGTGTATTTACATAAATTAGACTGAAATATGGAAAATTATTATTTTCCCTTAGATACTCAGTTGTGTAATATACAAGTCTCCCATAATAAATGATCTCTACTATATTTTAAACAAGACAGCCCCACTGTATATCACTTCAGGTTTAGAATGCAGCTCTGAAGAGTTCACATATAGAAATTACTTTTCCCATTTGAAAAATACTGTGGTTTTGATTTATAGAAGCAAAGGAAAAAAGAAAAGCAGAATCTGAAAGAACTAAAGTATTTTTCCAGGGCTTTGTAATCCAGTAAATTTAAAACAAATAGACTTGACCTTTGCACAATAATGCTTAGTCCACAGTAATTCATACGTCTAGGTCACACCATCCAAAGAAGACAAATGAGATGCGTGTTGAAGAACATTGAATTTTAATATTAACCCCTTCGCAATTGTATTGCTCATAGCTCAGCCCTTTTCCATACTGGCCTGGGTTTCTGAACAAATTTAATGCAGACACAGTAGAAACTGGATAGACACCCACCGGAGTAATTTCAGGAATACACAAAAGCTCTTCCTACATTATATTTCATATCACTTGCAATCTATTTATAATATTTTGATGCCAAAGTGTTGATGATCTTATTATTAAAAAATATGAGTCAAAGGTATATGAAATTATTACTTTATGAAATTTTGCAAGGAAATAACATTTATGTTTGTTTTTGAAATTTAAAAAGTAAATGATTCCCTTGGGGGTAAATATCTTCAAAAGCACAAACAATACATAAAACTGAAGTTGACCCTGAGACACACCTAAAAGAAAAGGAATATTTATGAGAGTAGGGGTGGTGGTGGTGAAAAGAGATAAGACTAAAATCCACATCAGTAGAGTTGAATGAATATTTCTTCTATTCAGCCTAGGGATAGTTTATTTTCAGGATAAACAACAACAAAACAAAACAAAACAAAAAAACTTCCTATGTGCTCAACTTAAATTTCTCTGTTTTTCCTTTCTATTAAAATCTTCATTAATCTTAATCACTTGAGATACAATAAAATAAGAGGTGGACTAAGTGTCTATGCTAGAGATCATACTCACATATATATGCCATTTCTTTCTCTTGTCCCACACTGGTTTCACTCAGGAGCCAGAGGGCTGTCCCTGTCCAGTGTTCTGTATTGCACATAGAGTAATGCTGCTGGCTGACAACTTTGGAGGTATGATGTGGCAGTGGTATATCGCTCTGATCTCAGCATACATCATTCCGCTCACTCTCCCCACTGCCAGTTATTCTCTATCTAGCATCACCCTCATGCATTCATTAATCACTATGCTTGATTCTGTGTCTGACATTCTGTTCCATCTTCTTCATATGACTGACTCCTTTTTGTCATTCTTGTAACATCTCCTTTTTAGTGGGGAGTAGGGGACCAGTGATTGAACTCAGGGTCACTTGACCACTGAGCCACATCCCCAGTCCTATTTTGTATTTTATTTAGAGAAAGGGTCTCACTGAGTTGCTTAGCACCTGGCTCTTGCTGAAGCTGGCTTTGAACTTGCAATCCTTCTACCTCAGCCTCCTGAGTCACTGGGAATTTTCATATCATCTTAAATGTTTACTCTTTATAACTTTTCACTCTATTATCATTTTTATAAAATTTTCCCTATGGCATTTATCAAGATTCAATATTTCTCTTGGACATGTATTTATTGTTTCATTGTCTATCATAAGAATGAGGACCTTTGTGTCTACTTCAGTGATGTGTTTCCCAGCATCCAGAATTATATCTTAGGGACAGCTCTTGATATAAATGTGAATCTTCTCCTATATTTCTCAATAGATTATGAATATCAATCGTATGGATACTTTGCAACAATAGCACAATTACCTCTCTGCAATTATTTTCTATTTTATTCCTATAAAATTAATCATGCCTAGATTTATGATATATATGCATGCCAGTACATTTTCAAATAAAAGATCTACAGTTCTTTGATTAAACAGATAGCTTATTCATAAATAATTTTGACCTAGGATACTCAATGTTTATTCTTTGTTAAACAAAAATGTGACCTGGGATCTTCATTAGATATGTAACTATTTAATACAAAATAATTTTATTGTATTTTTAATGGTTTGTAATTATAAATAACTCAAGCCTGAACAAAATTGTTGCCAGAAAACACAATAGTTTTCTTTGTATTGTGCCTTATTCTGAAAAATATCAATTAATGTAGATGATGTATAAAGTAGAAAAATATAGAACTTAATTTTTATATTATAACTAGAGGCTCAAGGGGTAAAACTGCAAAATTCAATTTGAGCTGCAAAAAAGAGAAAAATAATTAAATGCAATGGTGAGAGAACAATAATGTAAGTCTTTGGTTTCTTCATTATAAAGCAAGTTTTACATTTATTTGCTGTGATAAAGGACTGTAGATTAATTCAAGTTTTACAACTACAGCTTATTATAAGAATTTCCTTACAAATTTACAATGTTTCTTCAGGGACTTGGGATGAAAATTGTAGAGTACAAGTTTGTCATGTAATAAATATTGAATATTGAACAGTCGTAAGGCTTGGTTTGCGTAGTGAAGGAAAACTCTTGCTGATACACATTTTAACAATTAATTATGCTTACCAATGGAAAACAATTTTCAAATTGCAATGGATGTGATTGTTTTCTGGAACAAATGAACAAGCATAATTTATACTGTGTGCACCACTTGGCAATAGCTGGGAGAGTTAATTGAGTCTGGTGGCGAGAGTAAGGGAAACATGACAAGAGTGGATAAAACTGGACACTCTCCAAGATGCTCATTAATCATGTGACTAATCTGAAAATGAATGCATCATGCAAATTAGAGGTGAAAGAGGCTTCCTGGTTTGGAGAGATACCAGCACGTGAATTGTGTGCATTCTCAACACTGAATCAGGCGGGGCCATGGGATGTGTCACTGTCATGCTCTAATTGGAATATGATGGTGGGTGGAACACGTTTTAGAATTAAACATAAATTTCCATAAGATTTAGCCTGGTTAAAATGGCATTCAATGATGCAGAAAAGCGCTTCTGAAATTGTCTTCAATAAGACCATGGAAATATTCAGATTGTTCCAAGAAGTGAAGATGAGTGTGAGAATATTACAGCAGCCTGATTTCTGTAAACTCTACCAAAGACCAATGTTACCTAACATTTCCCTTTTTCTCCTTAAGTTCTATTGAAACTGGAAGCGCTTTAACCCTATAAGGGAGATCTGCTCCTTTCTAGTCCCAGAAGGAGAGAATGAGAGTGCAGGAGAATATGTACCAATACCATTTTGTCTTTGGTGATCTCTTCATTTTCAGTCAGATCTATTAATGAAAACTGTAGCTGTCATTTTCTTGTATTTGTTTCCTTCTTTGAAAACAACATTACATTAAAATTTTGAAAGTATTTACAACTGGCTTGTGTATATTTTACTAAAATTTGCTTCCAGTGTTGACATGGGAATTGGAATAACTTGGGCAATATTTACATAATTTCTAGATTTCTTACTGGCATGTTTGTTGATTGGTTTGTAACTCATATTTTGGACTAAATACAAGTATTTAAAATTTTTATGATTTGAACATTATTGAGAGTAGTAGTAGTAGTAGCTGGCCACATTTTTTTTCATGTTTCGATTGAGAACCTTTTAAAATCTCCAGCACAATCTTAATAAGACAGCATAAATCCATATATTTGTAATCAATTAGAAAGTAGCTCCACAGAGACTATGGATTCTCCAGTTTATACAACTAGAAAAGAAGATTATTCAAATCCTTTGTTTTGTGTGCTCATAATATAAATAAATATTATTTGTTTAAAAAGAGAAAAAGAGTACATTACCATAGGTAATAGCAGGCTACTACTACTGTTCTAGTCAACTTTTTCTTTTTTTTTAATACAGTGACCAGAACACACAATGAGAGCAACATGGATGAGGGAAATTTTACCTGGGTCTTAAGGTTTCAGAGATCTCAGTCCGTTATACCAACAACTCCATGGCTCTGGGCCCAAAGTGAGGCAGGGCATTATGGAGGAAGGAAGGGCCCAGCAGAGGAAATCTGCTCAGCTCATGGCAGGGTAGGAAACAGAAGAAAAAGTAGGGAAGGGGCCACAAGAAGGCATGACCCCAGGGACCCCTCCAGCTGTGCCCCACCTGCCCACAGTTACCACCCACTCAGTCCATTCAAAATAGGATGAACTGATGAGGTCCTAGGTCTCATAATCCAATCACTTTACCTGTGAACATCCCTGCACTAACACAGGAGCATTATGGGAGACAATTCATGTTCAAGCCACAACAATGTTTAAAATCAAAATATTTTTCCCTTGAACAAAAAAAAAAATTATACAAACCTATCCTAACTTTGTTTCTCACAGCTCATGGACATATAATGTATACTCAGAGGTTTAGTGCTGAATGCTATGGTAGTTTATTTCACAATGAAATAAATGGTATCAATAAATGGAATAATCATCTCTATTTTTTCTTTTACTTTTTATTGCTCTAGTAATTAATGAATTACTAGGAAATATATTCTTGTAAAATGCATAGCCTTCTCTTTCACCTGAAAATCTCTCTCTACCCCTCTCTAGTACAAGTAATCCCCAGTCTAGAACTTACGAAATAACTTTCTTGCTTTCCTTTGTAATATCCTCCAGTTCACTATGATTTACCCTTGCCTTTCCTCACACAAACACACACACACACACACACACACACACACACACATATGCACAAGCTTTCTACATATTATTATATATGTAGATGTGTAGTCTTACATGGATGTGTGTCTATACTTATCTATACATTTATCTAATACTGCATGTATAATATAAAATCTTTGAATTGCTTTGTTTTGGTGCTCTAGTATTACCCATTGTGTAGTTTAATACATTAGTTTGCTCTTAGAAT
Source organism: Urocitellus parryii (assembly GCF_045843805.1). Classification (NCBI taxonomy): domain Eukaryota; kingdom Metazoa; phylum Chordata; class Mammalia; order Rodentia; family Sciuridae; genus Urocitellus; species Urocitellus parryii. The sequence continues at coordinate 29,765,404 of NC_135543.1, forward strand.
TTCCTACAAATGTGTAGTTGGATTTTGATATTTAGTCAGATTCAGTTTTGATATTTTCTAGTAAGACAATTTCATATATGGCATTGGATATAAATGCCATGTTGGATTTAAAGTGTTTGATGTAAAGACATAATATCTGGTTGTTTCTCTTTTATGTGGTTAACAGTCATTAAGGGTTGGAAAATGGTGATATCACTACCCTATCATTTCACATGCTCTTAATTTTTGGAATGTTTTTTATAAAGTAAAATGTTCTGTCAAACTCTATTTACTCAGTGATTCCGTTTGTATAAGAATTGCATAAATCTTTTCCATTATGTATTACTTTTCAAAATAATGAGTTGATTCTCTAGGTTTTCCAAGGATGACCAATGAGATTTTTACATCATTATGAGTTTGTTGACCTAAGCATGTTTGGAGGGTTATCTTCATTGCGGACCATTTTCTTATTGTTTATATTACCCACCTTTTGCCAGTAGCAGGCATTTAAAATACACTAAGTTCTTTGAACCCAACTCTAGCAAACAATGATTGTTTTCTTCTTGTCTGATGTAATAGCATCTTCTCAGCCTCTCTTGTTCACGTTCCACTACAAACCTGGATTTCTTTAAAAGCCATTACTTTAAAAGTTCTGGTTTTTCTTAATGCATAGAGATGTTTTATGACCACTTAATGCAATGCACTAAATATGAATGCTGCTGTTGCCTTGAATTTGTTCCCAGATGTTTTTCATGGATGGAAGGGGAGCAGAATACTGCTACAAGTTAAAAAAAAAAAGCCTGTGTGCACATGCTGGCCCTATTTCCTTTACTTAAAAAAATAATAATACAATTATCTTGCATTACTTGTCAGAGAATATAGCCATTATGAATTCTCCCTTACATAGTCTAAAGTTGACATATAAATATAGATTTAATGCTTATCACCATTTTTGTCAATCTCCCACTTGTTCTGTCATTTGATATTCCTTCAGTATACTTTTAATAAAGAGCTTATCAAAACAACATTTCTATATTTAGCATCTTGATGGTACTTGTCTTTATATTTGAAAGTTAGATTGCATTATACAAAATCATTAGTTCACACTTTTCCCCCTTCAATTCCCTTAAAATTATTATTCTGTTTTCTTCTAGTGATGAGTATGATGATGATACAATTGTTTTTGTTTGTTTTTGCTTTTTACTAAATACCATAAAAATTCTTTGTTTTCTTATAAATCCAATGATTTTGAGATGTATTACCTTCATAGTGGTGGTTCTATGTTGATTTTCTCAAATACACAATATATTTTCTTGATATGTAATTTCAAAACCCTTTTATTAATTCCAAGAAATCATCTTGAGTTATAGTTTTTAATATTTGTTCTCTTACTTTGCTCTTCTTCTTTGGAGTATGTTATTATTAATATCTTGGAACTTTTGTCTTGTATTTATACTTCTCAAATATTTTTAATTTTTAAATATCTTTGGCCTTTTACAATTTTTTTCCGTTTTACCTTCTGCAACTCCTAAGGCAGCAACTACTATATTTATTCACTCTTGTCCTTCTTTCTATTTAAGCCTTTGTTTCTGACATGATTTGTTTTTTTAGAACAAATTACTTAAGTTCTAATTCTGATTTCTTTTATATAGTAATTGTGTTAGGTTTTTGTCACTGTGAGCAAAATTTCCCACAAAAACAACTTTTGGCTCATGATTTTAGAGCTTCACAGTCCACGGTTGGCAGACTCCATTGCTCTGGGCCCCAGGTAAGGCAGAACATCATAGCAGAATGTGGAGGAAGCTGCTCAGCTCATGGTAGTCATGAAGGGTTATGGGAAGGAAGAGGGGAAAGGAGTGACAGAGAAGGAGGCAGGGGGATAAGATATAATCCCCCAGAGCTTTCCCCAGAGACTGCTTCCTCCAGCCACACCCCTCCTGCATACATTTACCACTCAATGCACTAGCTCTTTCAAATTATTAAGCCATCAAATTGACTAATCCACTTATTAGGTTACAGCTCTCATAATCAAATCCTTTCACCTCTGAACATTCCTGCATTGTCTATCACATGAGCTTACTGGACGACACCTCATATCCAAACCATAACAAATATCATGTATTAAGTTCTTAATGTGTTTTAACTCATTGAAAAATACCCTGTAACATTTCCAGATATTTGGTGAACTCTCTTTCCAGAGTGCCTTTCTTATCTACAGGGATGTTATTTTGCTCTATATTCTTATATGTTATTTTGCTCTATATTCTTGCTTTTTTCCACTTAATTTTGCATAGAAGTTGGTTTTAATCCTGCTCTACACTTTTATATGGAATCAGCTTTCCTGATCTTTTAGACAAACACACCTTTGCACCTTTTCTAGTCCTACAACTATACAGCACAATTTTCTGTTGGAAGCTTATTTTTGTCGGAGCTTCTTTGTTTTCTTTCCCCACTCTTACTTAAAGCTTCTTTTTCCTTTTGTATCTGTTAAGACTGTCATTTTCAATTTTTTCCCAAAAGTTTCTTCTCAGTGTGAACCTGTTTTAAGGAAAAAAAAATAGCTAAATAGTGTTGGAATAATTTGGAGAGCAGTGAATCCCAGTTCTCACTGTAGATTTTTTGCCCTCACTAGCTATTGAAGTTCAGGAATGGTCTCCAGTTGTAGCTGCTATATGTACTTGACTTTCTGAACTTTTCAGTGAGTACTAGGTCTCAGATTCATCAGACCTCATGTTGATTACTTTCATTTTCTCTGGCATAGATGCTAATGCCATGTGATTTGCAGCTTTCATAATATGTCTCTAGTCCACTCATGTTTGGAGTTTGTGGAACATTTTGTCATTTACATGATGGTTTTGCCCTAGGGGACAAAATCTATGCCACCACCACGTTTGACTTCTACTTCTACTAACTGGTTTTTACTTTGTATTATTGCCATGAATTTGGACAACATCACCCCTGCCAACAAACAATTTACAAACTTACATTAGACTAATGGAGATAATTTCTCCTAATGGAGAGTGGATATGCACTTATTATTGGTAGCATTTCTTCACTTTCATTCACTCAAATTCATTAGCTCATAATCTCAAATTAGAGAACTCTTATCTCAGAGACGTCATACATACTTGTAGGTATTTAAATTGTTCACAAACAATTGTTTGCATATGTAGAAATGGAAAGAAATGATACTGTCTATTTTTCAATAACAGCCAGTGTTCACTCATTTTATTGGTCAGTTTTGACTATGAGATTTACAAATATTTCTTTTTTATAATCCTATTTCATGTTCCCAAGGTTTGATTCGTTAGGGTCATTCACAGGCTTTGAAATTTGATTGAAAAAAAAAAAAGTGAGACACAAGTTTCTTCAACACTGGAGAAAAAGAATTGAGCAATGCTGATACTTTATAATTTGTAATTCCATGTCAGAGTCTCTATGACTCTATTTCCTCTGCTTTCTCTTACTCAGAAGCCCTACAGATTACTCCTTCCCTCCTATGGAAGGAATGTACAATATTTGGTTAAAAGAAGCCATTTTTATTTCTCTACGGCCTTGGAAGCTACACAAGGGAAGTCAACGTATATTTTCTGTACTATTTCAATTGAATTGTGGTGAGAAGATGGCTTCTGGTAGGAATATATCTGAGTACTGGGGCAGAAAGAAGCTACCCTTGATTATATAACGAGTTATATTTTATTTAGCTATGAGTACAGACACCCATAAAATAGGGTTTAATCAGGAATGGGGGATTGTTCTCATATATCAAGAAATCTGGAGACATGAAATCCAGAAATTATATGACAACTAAAAGAGATCTTTGGGTGAATACGAATTCTATTCTACTTTCTCTGCTTATGGTATTTAAACATGTAGATGAAAAGTGAATCTAGAAAATGGAGACATTGCATCAACATTGAAGACAAGCAAAAGAAAGGTGAACAATGAAGGATGAGACAGATACAGGAAACGCTTCCACTTTTACAACACTTTCCTATCTTCATGTGGGAAATTGACACAATGAGTTATATCTTAATTCCCATACAAACGGGATTAGAAGAGGAGTCATCCATATTGTTTCACTGCTACTCTGAAGAAAATTCAATTTACACCATGATATGAAGAATATGGGGAATGGTGCAGATTTTATATAATCTCTGCTCTTGAATATTGGCAGGACCTATAACTGGCTTTTAATCAATAGAATATGCCAAAGATGATGTGCTGTCACTATCATGAAATGCAATATTATAGGGCAAAGGTGAAGGGATTCTGCAGATGGAATTATGGTTATTTGACTTTACAATCATTTGAATTTATGTTGACCAAAACAGAGATTAACATGGTTTTGGCTGAGATTGACACTGCATTTGAACCATCAAAAAGAAGATCTAGAGAGCAGTCTCTAAGGAAGTCACAGTTTTTGCTGTTGCCTTTGAAATAGTGTTACGTTATAAGAGAGTCATGTGGCTAGATTCTGAGAACAGTCTAGAAGCCTAGAGGAACACCTAGCTAATAGCCAGCAAAAAAATGACAATATCATTTCTACATTTGCAAGGAAATTGAACATAAAACTATAAAAACAGAAGTGGATAATGAGGCTCATAATATATGGTAAATTAAAGTCACTAGATGCTTGAGAGTTGTGCATATGTGTGTGTGTGTGTGTGTGTGTGTGTGAGAGAGAGAGAGAGAGAGAGAGAGAGAGAGAGAGAGAGAGAGAGAGAATGTGTGCATTTGTATTCCTTTGCAGTTCATCTCATCTGGATGCAGTTTCCTGAATCCATCTAGTTTTCCTCAACAACCAAAATGTGCCAAAGAAACATGAGATTTACTTATGTTCAAATTGTTCCCTAATATATCAATTGCTTTGGGACTCACTTGCATTTGTAAAATAAAGTTTATAGCAGAAATTATTCTATACTGAAATCAAGTCTCAATATACTGCAGTGATCTGTTTAAGGACTCATAGATAAAAAGTGTTTGGGTTTACACATGTAAATGGCTCTAGATTCTGGCACAATACCTTTTCCTCTGCCTGACACCTTTATTTGGTAGTTTGTTTCATATTCTGTCAGTGAGGTGTGTGTGTGCAATGCTATGAAGATGAGTGGGGCATACTCAATGAGCCTACAGATATAGCAATCTAAGAGGGAAATAATAGCCAACATATTATGATGAAAGTATAATGCAAAATATCTTTTTATAATAGGACAATCAGTGAGTGAAAGTAGCCAAGAGCAATTATTGGTTCATTCTCCTGAAAGATCTTCTGGAAGAAGAGGGAGTATTGAGCTGAGTCCCAGAGTTTGAGTGTGAAACAGAGGTGAGACAAAGCCATCCTTCTCAGAATGGAGATCAATATAGAAGTAAAACATAGACCCAGCACCATGGACTAATTGTACTTCCCAGGAAAAACAGGGCACACTGGAAGCATTTGTGTTCTTCCAGGAGATTTGAATATCCTTACTGGGAAGTCTTGTTTTGTGGTACATGCTAACAAAAACAGAAAGTCAAAATTGTTTTTAAATGTTTATAGCACTTCTTAAGATGATTAGAGATTCTCATATGTGCTTTAGGATAAGATTGTAATAATAATGCATCTCTAACTATAGTTATTAATGAGTTAAGTCCACTCAAATAAACAAAACAGAGAAAACAGACCTGCAACAGTGGGTCTCTCTAATCAGCGTGTTGGTTCTGGCCTCCAGAACAGTAGCACCTTTTAATAAGTGGATATTTTTATCACAGACCCCATTCCAGAAAGGCTCCCCATCCTCAAAGATAGATTTATAAAGAGTAGAATGCAATGAAATCTCTTTTATAGAGACATGGTTTACCAAGAAGGAAATATCTCAAACCTAACCAAAACAGTCACCATTGCTGATTATGAAGACAACTGTACTGCTCTTGGCAGTTGAAGAAGTCACCCTGGAAAAAAAAATAAAACCTGATAGCAATCATACTAGGCTTATCCTGATGTGTTGAATGGGGCACAGAAGCAGAGGTGCCATGTAAGGACGACATGGTGAATATGTTGAGATGATGACTCCCTTTCAAAGTGAGCAGTGAGACATTATTCTAGATCACAATGACTATTCTCTAGAATCTGGGTAGGTCCTCCCATTGATGACTTTCATGAAGAGAATTCTGTGTGTTTACACTTTCAGTTTTGTTCCTTCCTTGCCCCTCCCCACAAAAACAAACAAACAAACAAACAAAAAACTAAGTTGTGAATGGATGCTGTATTGGTTTTCTATTGCAGTCACAAAAATGACAGTACACATGGTGATATGGAACAACTTAAAACTCACTTTCATTCAGTTCCTACATGAACTCTGACACTAGTCTCACTGGACTATGCCAAGATATCAGAGGTCTATGTTCCTCTCTGAAGGCTTCTGGAGAGAATCTGTTTCCTTGCTGTGTCCAGTGCCCAGTGGTTACCTGCATTTCTGATCTTAAGCTCTCCCCGCCAACCCACTCCATCCTCAGCAGCAGCTTCGAATCTCTCTAGACTTGATTCCCTAGTCACATCTTTCTCTGATTTTCCTCTTCCACCTTTCACTTTCACTTTATAGGTCCAAGTGATTACATTGGGCACACCTGGATAATCCCAGTTACTCTCTATATTCTGAGGTCATCTTTATATTAAGGTCAGAAACTTAAAATTCATTTGCAACCTGAAGATTAAGGCATGGACACTTTTAGGGGGAAGCAGGCAGCATTATTCTTCCTATCAGAGATGACAGAGTGGATCATAATTTTCACTCCAAGAAAAGAAATGAAATATCTCAGAACACTCCCTCTTCATCTGGCTCAGGGATGTCTTGGTGGCTACAAGGGCTCATCTGGGAGCTTCAGCCAATTTCTTCTGTCATCCGTCTCTTAAAGAGGCCCAACCTCAGGCAGAGGGTAAAAATTGTGTCACCAATATTTAGGTATTTTTTTAAGAGCATTTTCAATATGGAGGAATACTCTGAGTGTTTTCTGTCCCTGAAGGTTCTGCAATATCAGTCTTATTGCACATCTAGACTGGCCCACACATACACACCCACAAAGAGGCAGGCATCCTTGATTTTTTAAATGTGACAGACCAAAACCAGAACTTTTTACAAATATTCAATCCTATGTTAACTGATGAATGGCTCTTTGATACAAGATTTTTAAAACTATAATCAGAATGTGTTGTATACAACCAAAAGAAGGAAAAATGCTGAAAAGCAGTGAAATTAAAGTTTTAAGTCTCCTGATAAAACCCCCAAATGCCCTTATGGAAAAAAAATATATATATATGTATATTTATTTTTTTCTTATTCAATTTCTACTCGAAAACTCTTCATATTGATTTTTTTGTTTCTGTAAATCTTCTACAATAAAATGAAAGAAATCTTACAAGATATCCCATCTAATTACTAACCATGTGCTTGGACCTGCCTCCCCTTCAAGAAAATCCATCCATCTTTAGTAATCTCATCTGTATATGCTTATGCTTTCCTTATATTCAACTAAAATATTAATTGTGTAGTTTTAATAGTTTGCTCTTTTATTAGTTTGCTTTTTTCCTTTTTTTTAGAGTCACAGGAAAAAGTGTCTAATTCTTGTCTACAAAGAAGCCCTTAAAATATTTGCAGAAGTTAAACATCTACTGCATGATCCTTCTTTGCTCAGATTGAACTCCTTCCTTCCTCTGTAATCCCTTGTTCAGGAAAGATTCAAATCTAGATACAGCTCCTGCCTGCCCCCTGTTCATTACAGTTTATCCCTCACAGAGTTTATCCCACTACAGTAAGTGAAATATTCCACCTGTAGCCTGACCAGGAGTGAGTACAATGGGTCCCTAACTCTCCTGTGGTAAGTAGATACAGATATCTCCACCTTCGCAATCCAAGCCCCCACAGCCAAAGAAAATTACCTGGTTTTCATGAACATTTTACTTCATCAATTCATGTTAAAATTTTTAGCAATAAAAACTCCACCTATGTTTTATCATAACTGTTATTTTGAATTTACATTTCATCTTGTCAATAGACAAAGCACCCTCAGGCAATTGTGTCAATCACTATCAAGCATTATCTTTTTACAAACAGACCATTGTTTAACCTTGTCAAGAACCATTTGAAAACCAGTTATATCTCATTTTTTAGCCACACTCCCATATGAGCATATATTATTCTGTATTTCCCTTAAAATCACTAACAAAAATGGCAAATGGAATAATACTTCATAAACTACTAGCTTACATTTTACATGCTGACAGAAATCTACAATTTATCATGTGGATAGAATAATTCACATATTTACTAAACTCAATCCTCTTCAGTGTCAAGTTATACTTCCCATTTTATCTACCAAGATTGAAGTGAAACACCCATTTGAAGTCCATCTTCCTGCACGGTGATGATTCAAATATCATTCATACATTCTCTTGGAATCCTAAAACATCATTAATCAGAAAAAAAAGATATTTTCACTCCATTGGAGTAGCCACATGCTCCCTTCACATCTAATCACACATCTTGGGATTTCATTCTCTCTTGACAAATGTTGGTTTTATCGTTTGATTTTCAATGCAATTCTAAAAGAGGAAATAAGAAGTAAAGGAGCTGTGATATCTTAGCCTTTCATCAGCATCCTACTCCTCCTTTTCTCACCTTCTTTCCAGATACATTGTGTTTTGTATCTTTTGTGAATCTTAACTTCTCTAAAGTTTGAAAGAAAAGAAATTAAAAGTTCAGGTGTTCCGATAAAATCCTTCATACCCTTGTGAGGCAAGTACTGAATTTTGTCTAATTTCTATACTCTGATTTTTTTAATGATTATCTGGGCCATCTCTGTTTTTTGGAACTGACTTAATTTGTCAAGTTGGACTCTTGGTTTCTGACCCTCCAGTGGAAACATCCTCTCCTGCCCAGTGAATATCCAAATATTTCCATGCACACTGGTAACTGACTAAATTACTTCTCTCCTTTTCTCATAGACAGTCTTTGCTTTTCTCATTTCCAGATAGTTTCTTTTACATTGGAGTTTAAGGTAAAGGTACCCTCTGGGGTTGTAGTCCATACAACCTATACAGTCATAAGTGTTGGTATTTTAAAAAATGTAAACCTGCACTTTGAATGTCAGATTAATATGTATTTATCAAATTTGTGAAGAATATAATTTTATTACTGGTCAGTACATATGGAAAAATAATAGCATAAACAAATATCTCTTAGTTCTAAAAGAACTAAGTTAAAAATAAAGAACCTTCTGAATTTAGCAAGTAACAGTAAATTTTTTGTTATAAGGACATTGTAAATTATCTTTTGAGAGTTGGGAACGGGGTAAGGAGAGAAATTGAGTTAGATACTTGTTCTCTTCTTTTGTTATAAAAAATATTTTCAACTATAGAAGTTGGTCAAGAAACTTAGATTTGGTATGTAGTAGAACTAGACTTCAAGCTAGATGTGCCCATCAGCAAATTCCCTCCAGAAGAGTAGTTTACTATAATATAACACCTACAATCTGTTGCTTTGTAAATGTTCTATAAATTTTAGGTTTTATTGTAGGATATATGAAATTATTTCTTCCCAAAATAATGAAGAAAAGTTAACTATACATACCATTATAGACTTGCAGAAAGTCTTCTAAGCTTTAGTACATTTGATTTGCAAAATTGCAACTCAGTCTGATACTTACCACACTCTGGATACTTAGCAGTTAGTACCGACTAACTACTAACTTTTTTCCATATCTTCTTAAATTCTTGAAACATTGAATATTATCTGTTTGATACAGCCTATGTGATTACTCTTCTAGTTCAGTGATTTATATATATATATATCTTTGGTTGAACATTAGAATCTCTAATGAGGGTTATTTAAAAAAAATAAAAATCCAGGACCTAATTTCAGAATTATCAGATTAAACTCATTACCAAAGAGCATTTGCTTAGTTAGAGCAATATACCCTGCCCTGGCTTGTGGGGCAGAGATAATACTATGCTCTTGAGTAGAGAGGAGAAATGAGGTTTGTGTTTTTGTGTTTAAGAAACAGAGGAGTCAAAATTACCAAGGGGGTAAGGACAAGAAGAATTCATAGGCATCTCTAAGTTTGAGCCAAGTATTGATATAGAAATAAAATAACTTTATTTGGAATTATTAAGAAGAAATATTTTAATTATTCAGAGACAGATAAGTTAAACCTTCATGAAGGAGATAATATTTGGGCTGGACTTTAAGGATGAAAGACAATATATATTTCTGGTAGAGACATCAAAAATCTTATTCCTTGGGGAAAAAATGTCATGGGAGCTTATGTTGTTTATTAAAAGAATACAAAACAGACCAGGGTTCTTAGAAGGTAGGATGAATCCTGGTGAGTATTTGGAAGGAAGTTTAGAAAATTTACTGTGTTGAAACTGTTGTTCCAAGAATACATTGTATTCTACCTCAGAGGATTGGAAGCAGGTTTCAGTTGGTTTTCACTGAGATTCTTTCCGCTTATCTGTCTCTATCTTCCTCTGTCTCTCCTTCTCAATTAGCAGGTGGAGGGTATGGAAAAAAGAGTTCTATGTGAGGAGCCTTACAGATGGCCTCATCTTTATTAGTTGAATGTCTCTTGGAGTCTGCCCAGTTTCCAAGAGTTGATGAGAACACCTTGGATTAATCAAATTGGGTTTCCATATTTATTTTCTGCTATTATTTAAGGTTCTCTTCCTTTAGTTTATAAATATGTGAGGACAGTGATGATGTCAGTTTTGCCCTCATTATGCCCCAGAGCAAACTATGAAGAAGGGGTTCAAAATAGTTTTTGAATGAGTCATTAAAATCCATGAAGCCACATATGGGATACAGTATTAACATCACTAGCTGTGTCTGCCTGGCATAATAATATGGGAAAAGGAAACAAGCAAAATCTCTAAGTCAGATTATTTATTTATGCATATATTTAGCTTTTTCAGCATTTTTAGTTTAGTTTTTTTTCTTCAAAATTCAGCCATAATATTAAGAGGGAAGGGAGGATAGAGAAAAGCAAAAACTCAAAAAGTTTCACATCTGTGAGGACCTACTGAGAGTCCCTAGTTAAGTATAAAGATCATGCAGCAAAGACACAGCCTCCAGATTTGGTGGGCATGTCCACCTGGTACTAGAGAAGGGGGCAAGAAAATAAAGAGTGAATAATGCACTATAAAAATAATCAGCAGCTGTGTTTCCTTGTCTGCCTTCTGCTCCAGTGAATAGCTGTGAAACACCAGGATGATCCCACTGATTGGCAGAAAGGTAAATGGAGACCAGATGTTTGAAGGTGACACACAGACTAAAAATGGGAACTGTTGCTGCGAGGAAGGAAGAGAAAACCAAGTGTTACAGAGAAAACTAAAGAAGGAAGAGGGCATCAGAGATGAATACGGGGAAAAAATCCTTTCCATAGGGATTACAGTTTACAGAGTGGGTGAGCTCAGTTCCCTTTAAAGTGATATGGGAGGGCAGGGAATGGTGGTACACACTTAAAATCCCAGAGATTCAGAAGACTGAAGCAGAAAGATTGCAAGTTCAAGGCCAGCCTTAGCAACTTAAGAGGACCCTGTCTCCCAATAAAAAAATACAAAGGGCTGGGGATGTAGCTTAGTGGTGGAGTGCCTCTGAGTTCAATCCCCAGTACCCATAAATAAGCAAATAAATAAAATTAAAATAGTATTTTAATTACCAAGGGGGTAAGGACATTTCTCTAGGAGATTTAAAAGTGCCCCAAAGTGGAAATCACTTAGGTATAGATTGCTTCTTCAACCTCCATTAGATACAAAGAAATAAGTTTCAAAGGCACACATTTTGAACCATATCTAAATTTTACTCTGGTTTGCTACTACTGAGCATGCAAGTTGTGTTTACCATACTTTCTCATCTTTCCAGAAACTTAAATACAATGTGCACAGGCATCCTAATATGACTAACATTTGGATCAAGGGTTTTTATGAATTTATCTAATCAGAAGAGCCTAGGTCACACACCTGTGGCCTCCATGTAAGAAAGACTGGAAAAAAGAAGTGCAGTTTCTTCCTCAATCATGGAATGTAGGGTTCAAAAGATGCCACATGGCCACAAATTTAGCAATTGTTCAGGATGCTGTTTCATTTTGTTTTGTTTTGTTTTCTCTTTTGTTAAGGATGTTTGAGGAAAGATTCAGCTTTCTCTTATTTATATCTGAGCATTGATTTAAACTTGAACCAGATTTGTAAGTTATGTATACACTCACTTTAAGAAACAGCATCAAATATTTAAAGTAAACCTCTGTACTCAGTTGACCAGTTTATAGAAAAAAATGTTATAGCAAATTAAGAGGTGCTTTTTTCTGGGGTAGGTGTTTGAACCCAGAGATGCTCTACCTCTGAGCTATGTCCCTAGCCTGTTCTATTTTTTTATTATTATTATTTTGAGGCAGTATCTCCCTAGGTTGTCAAAGATAGCCTTGAAACTTTAAACTCAGCCTTCTGAGTTATAAAGACTACAAGGGTGTACCGTCATGCTCCAGTAAGAGCATCTTTTGAGATCTATTAGACCGAGTTGAGGCTTTCAACCACATTGTGCTGGCTTTGTGAATGTAAATTTTAATATATTTGTATTTAAAAGAGACATACTATTAGATTAGTTACATTGCATTGTAAAAATTAAATAAGTATCATGTTTGAAAAAAAATAAGTAGAATATCAGACAAAGTGTAGTAGGAAAGTAAACTGAATTTGTTTATTACTTATTATGCATCTTTCATATGCTAGAAAATACATATATGTGCAAAGATAATGAGGCATATTCCATGCTTTTAAATAACTAAGACTAAGATAATTAGAACAGAATGATTAAGTGGCTTTAATAGAGCTATGCTTAGGATATTAGAGAAGTATAGGAGAGAGTGTAACAATTTCAGAGTAGGTGAATTCAGGGAGATTTCCTAGTGATATGTGATGGTTAATTTTACATGGAAATCTGAGTAGGCCACAAGGTACGTACTCAAACTTTATTCTCAAGTTTCTGGGTGAAGTTCATATTGGAATCTGTAGACCTGAGTAAGCAGATTGACCTTGCTAATGTGCATGGGCCCTGCCCAATCAATTGAGACCTATGGAGGTAAAAAGACGAGTAGGAAGGAGCCCTGCCACCTGACTGCAGGAAATGGAACTTTAGTCGTCTCCTGTCTCTGGACTGGATCTTAAATCAGTTCTGGTTCTCAGGCCTTCAGATTCAGTCTGTAACTGCACAACCAGCTCTTTCAAGTCTATCTTGGTAGCTGCAGATTTGGAGACTTCCCAGTTTCTGCTGGAGAGTGCTCCTGTAGGCAGTTGACCAGTAGCCTCTGTAGGACCTGATCACTTATTAGAAATAGAGATTCCCCACCCAAAGCCTAGATTGAAATAGGATTTGCCTTTTAACAAGATCCTTGGGATATTTGAAAGCACAGGGAAGACTGTGAAACACTGATCTAAGCCATTGTTCAAAAAATAAAAACAGAAATGAAATTTTTCCCCCTATTGCACAGAAAATTTCATTTCTACACTCATTAGAGAAACCAACAAATTAAGGATTCACAGAAGGCAAGCCTAGAATTGCATGTATCATATTTCTCTATGTTCAAATTTGGTATATACATGGTGTTCAGTTGTTATAGCTTACAGACCATGTGTGGGCAGCGTGTGTGTGTGGGGGGGTGGGTCACACAAAATCACTCCATTTGCGTCAGGTTTGAGGAGGAGACAGAGAAAAGTTCCCTTCCACATATGCATGGCTCTTCTCAATCCCTTTCAAGTCCTTGAAAGCCCAGGCACTTCCTGCACCTCCCATGTTCCCTCCCTGCTCTCCTAGTCTGTACCCAACACTCTTCTCAGCATGTCCTCTCTCCTACCATTCCTGTTTCATCACCCTGCTGATCATTCCCTGGGGACACTGCTTTCTGCTTTCTCTCCTGACAGCTAATTTTGTGCAAAAGCAATCTAGTGTAAGGTGTTTGTGGTTGATAATAGCTTAATATTTTACCTCTCCTGTAGTTTTATTGCATTTTAATAGAAAGTTCTTGGAAATTAAGCAGCTTATCTTAACCACAGGGAATGAGGCAAGAAGAGGGAGAATTGGGGGCATCATGCCGGGTCAATAAGATATTTGGGACAGGAAGATCCTTTGGCATCATTCTGTATTTGATCTCCATATCCCATATTCAACAACATTGTCAGAACTGTGTTTATTCAATACAAAGACTAAATATCTAGAAGTTATCCTTAGGTGAGATAAAACTGATAGAGAGTAGAAGAAAAAGAGAACATCTTTGGAAAAGTGAGTTGTCATGAATTGAGTTTTGGCAATGCAGTACTGCCATTAGAACTCTGAATGATTAGAAAAATGGAACTAGAGAGTTCCTTTCTTTCAGTTGAGTAATTTAAAGCATTTCCTTTTAAAAAGCTTTTCTACAAAGTGAACTGTAACACAAGTACTGAAAAATATACAAAGCTATTTAGAACAAATGTCCAAAGAAACTCCATCCTCATTTAGAAAGCATTTTCTCACATACTTAGCTTAGCTTGGGATGTTTGTTTTTAATTTTTATAAATTTAAACATAAACTATATGCCATGTATTCTCTTATGTCTGACTTGATTGGCTCAATGTTGTGTTTTCAAGATTGTACCATATGTTTGTGTTATGCATTTTAAATCTTATATTGAAAAGAATCTGCTGTATGAGTACATTAGAGTTTATTACACACCCTACTATTGATGCAATCTAGGTTTGCTTCTAGCTTAGGAACAGTATCTTGATGTTGACATAAATATTCTCATTCACACGTTTTTATGAATGTGTGGACTATACATGTACACTTATTTATTAATAAGTGAAATTATTTGTAATTCAGTACTCTAGTAGATTTCTGCTGTATAACACATTGCCACAAATTATGAGTGATAACAATAATAGCCTTAGTCCCTCACATACTTGTAAGGTGAGTTCCAATGTATTTGTTTCTTATTGGAATTGAGTTTGCTTCTGAAACCAGTGGGCTTCTCAGGACTTATCCTTCTCATGACAATAGAAGAATTGAAAGAGCCTGAGCCACATCCCACCTGCATATTTCATTCCTCTGCTCACATCACATCCATTAGCATTCCACTAGGCAAGTCACCTGGTCAACAGTAAAACCAAACTGCAGGGAAGTACACTTTACCTTCCATGGAGACCCTGACAAAGTTGTAGATAATAGCATTAGTGGTGAAAACAACTTGAACCAGTACCTCAACCTACCACGTAGGCTATGGTTGTGATCAGCACACAGTCCCAAACAGTTTTCTAAGCTGATTGCACCATTTTATGCTCCACTTATAGTATATGAAAGTTACCATTACTACAGAAGGGATATTATCAGTTTTTTTTAACATTAAGCAGTTATTTTAGGATTTTAATTTGTTATTATTTTTTTGTTCCTTCCTTAAAGGATAGAACCAGATATCATTGGTCTCTATGTCCCTAGTATTTATTATTTTTAATACATATTTTGGAAACCAAATATTATAAATTTCTCCATGATAGCATGATAATTAAGGCTTTAGGTTTAAATAAATCTAAACTCTCTACAAGTCTATTTTTAATTTTCTTTTCTTTTTTTGAAAGAAATGGATGGGTTTTATTTTATTTTTTCAAGTTTTAAGGTTACATTTCATTTTTTTATTTGTTCTTTCTAGATATTCAGGACAGTACGTGACAGTAGAGTGTATTTTGACATATTATACATACAAAGAATAAGTATAACTTGTTCCAATTAGGATCCCATAATTGTTGTTGTATATGATGTGGCATTATACTGATAGTGTATTTATATATAAGGATAAGAAAGATATGTCCAATTCATTTTACTGTGTTTTCTATTCCCATTCCTCCTCCTTTCCCTTCATTTCCCTTTGTCTAGTCCAGTGAGCTTCTAATCTTCCCCTCCCTTGTGGTGGGTTAGCATCCACAAGTTGGAGAGAACATTTGGCATTTGGTTTTGGGGGGACTGGCTTACTTCACTTAGCATGATCTTCTCCAGCTTCATCCATTTACCAGCAAATACCATAATTTCAATTCTTCTTTATGGCTGAGTAATATCCCATTATGTAAATATACCACATTTTCTTTATCCATTCATCTCTTTTAGGGCACCTACATTGGTTCCATGGTTTGGCTATTGTGGATTGAACTGCTATAAACATTGAAATGGCTGCATCACTGTAGTATGCTGATTTTAGTTCCTTTGGGTATATAATGAGGAGTACAATAAATGGTGGGATAAACTGAATCAAATAGTGGTTCCATTCCAAGTTTTCTAAAGAATCTCCAAATTGCTTTCCAGAGTGATTGAAACAATTTGCAGCCCTACTAGCAGTGTAGAAGTGAATGTTTTTCTCCACATCCTCACCGACATTTATTGTTATTCGTATTCTTGATAATTGTCATTCTGACAGGGGTGAGATGGAATCTCTGTGTAGTTTTGATTTGTATTTCTCTAATTGCTATAGGTGTTGAACATTATTTTTCACATATTTTTTTGACTATTCATATTTCTTCTTCTTTGAATTGCCAGGCTTTTAATGAGCATTAAATGTCATAGTGAATGAAAAAGAAATATTTTCACTAGGTCAGCCTAATTTCAACTATAAGTAACTTAAAACACAGGCAATCACACACCAATAATTATGTCTACTTTTTACTAGAGAAGCTTCCCCTTCCTGAAGAATTTGTAGGAACACTTGTTATCTTTCAAATATGAGCTTCTTGTTGTTATACATACTTTATCCTATGATATGACTTGCATTTTCATACAGTCAATAAAGTCTTTGATGAACCAATTATTTGATTTCCATATAGTCCAATTTTAATGAATAAATTTTGATTTGTCAATATCTGTAGATTATTGATATTTGTTGGTAAGAAGTCTTACCACTAAAGTAAGACAGATGTCCTCCTACAGTATCTTCAAGAGGCTTTTTTGTTTTGCTTTGCTTATTTATATTTGCAATCCAACTAGAATTTATTTTTTGCTTGTGTGCATCCTGTGAGGAAGCAGATTCCATTATTTTCAATATTTATGTACAATTGACACATCTCCTTATTGAAAATATATCATTTATCTCCAAATGCCAACATTATCATGTACAAAAAATATTCATTAGTGTGTGGCTTTACATTGTGTTTGTCTATCCATATGCCAATATCACAGTGTCTTAATTAAGGTAGATTGAGAATAATTCTTAATAAATTATAAAGTTTACTCTTGTTATTTTCACCATTTTCATTTCTATATACATTTAGAATCAGTAGGTGAATATCTGCCCCCACCCCTAAGTCTGTTTCTATGAATTTATAGATAAATTAGGGGAAAATGCACATTATTGCAGTGTGAAATTTTCTAATTCATAAATATGACATAATTATGACTTCATTAATATCATCTTTAGTTTTTCTCATATCAGCTTGCAGTTCCTAAGTAGAAGTCTTGCAAAACTTTTGTATGATTTGTTCTTTGTTATTTGGTGTTTTTGATGTTATGGTGAATATTACCGTTAGTTAATTTAATTTCCTATCTCTTTGCTTGCATATAGAAATAAAATAGATTTTCCATTTGACTTTGTTTCCAGAAATTTGTGAAGTTCTTGTATTTAATCTAATTTTCCTGTATTTTCTTAAATGAGTGAATTTCATGTATTTAGTCTAAATTTCTATACTTTCTTAAATTTTTAACATACTTAAACAAGAGTTTTCATGAATAGTGATATTTTCCCCATCAACCAGATTTTTGCCTCACTGAACATGCAAAAGCCACACAGTATGCATAAAATTAGGTGTTATCAATATTTTTTATTTTAGCATTCTGTGGGTATATAATGTTATCTCATTGTGTTTTTTAAGTTCCACTTATTTAAAGCTAATAATGTTGAACAAGTTTTCATGGGGTCATTTATCATCCGTGTGTAGATTTAAATATGTCCTTTTTTGCTTATTTTCTAATCAGACTATTTGTTTTTGCTGCAAAGTTTTAAGAGTGCTTTATTTTCCTACTCTAATTATTTTTTCATTCTCTTAATGAAAACTTTCATAAAACGAAACAATTTCTTTTAAATTTTGCTAAGACTCAGTTTTTAATTTTTCTTAGACTATGCTTATAAAAACTTTGTCTTCCTCCTATGATTTTTCTAAAAGTATTAGTTTTAAATTTTTATTGAAATTTGAAATCCATTATAGGTTATTTGTGTAGATGATGTTGGACTTAGCTCAAGGGTCCTCCTGCCCCAATGGATGCTTGATTTTTCTTTACAACTGATTGATTTTTTTTTCTTCCATTCTATTGCCTTTGTGACATTGTCAAAATTTAATCCACCATATTTGTACAGTTTATATCTACATTATCTGTTTGGTTTCAATAATTTATGTGTCTATATTTCTGTTACTATTATATTGTATTTATTCTATTGTTATAAATAACTTTTAAAATCAGATAAATTTATCCCTTTTATTTTATTCATTTTTTCTTTTTAAAATTGCATTAGTTATTCTATTTCATTTCCCATTTCACAAAATTTTTATAAGTCTACTTAATCTACCCAAATTAATGCTATGATTTTTGAAAGGCTTGTGTTAATTCATTACAAAAATTTAGAGATAATCATCATCTTTAATATATTGAATCTTCGAACACATAAAAATGGTATGAAACTAGTATTTATTTAACTATAATGTGATTTCTTTTATTAATATTGCATTTTAGCACATAAGTATTGCATGTGATTTGCTCAATTTACACCTTACTATTTCATTTTATGAACAACTGTGAATTGGTTATAACCTAAATGTTTCCTGTCTTGTGGAGTCAAATGGCACTTTATTATGCTGGGTCTTTTTTTCTTTGTTATCCTCCTCCTCCTTCTCCTCACCCTCTTTTCTTCTGTCCTTTATTTCTTCCACTATTTCTTTGTTTTTATTCTATTCATTGATGTTTCCAGGTTGCTAGATTCTTCAACTCCAAATTTGAAATATATAAGACAGAAAGAAAATTCAGGGAGTTTACCATGATGTTGTTCTTCAGGTCTTGAAGTTTCCAGATAGTTTTTACTCCTCTCCACATTTCAGAGTCTTCTTATATTTGTTTCATATATAAAATCCATGATTTTAAGTTGCATATACCAGGAAGAACAGAGAAAATTACATCTATTGCCCTCTTTCCAGAAAAAAGCATCTTTTTATAAGTCAGACATCTGCCACTAGAGTTTCTCATATTTTATGGATGGACTCCATAGTATTTTGCAATTGTTGAGTATGCTTCAGGTGAGGGTAAAGTATCAGTACTTTTTAACTCACAATTTCCCTACTATTTTGATTTTTATCAAAAACATTTTAAACATTTTTAAAATGTTTTCACATTTTATGTGAAAACATAGTCTGTATTGAAGCCCATTCTATCTGGTAAAACTATATATATAAGACAAAGACTGCAAAGATCATCTTTTCCACATATTTTTCCTTGATTCAAGAAGTCACTGCTTGGATTGTCATTTTTTATTGATGAGCTCTGCACAGGCAAATTTCCTGTGAAGTTCTGCAGTTCCAAAGGACATGCTCTAACTTGCACGCCCCTCATTGAATTTAATGTTCATGACAAGGCCTCCTGAAGAAAAGACCAGGAACACAGACATTGTGTCAAACATGGTATTAAATGGATCATCTGCAAGGCAAACCCTCCAAAATGTTTATGACTGGCCACTTTGTCATCAGATTTTCCTAAGCAATGACATGGGGCATCTCCATCTCCAGAAGACTACTGGTAACAAATTTCCCATTATGCCTGTTCACATGCCTAGAGAAAAGATTGAATTGCAGTGTTCCTCAGGTATTGGAGAGACCCTATTCCTCACAGACCTAAATAAACCTAAATAAACTGGACTATACTCTCAATATTACAGCATAGAAAAAAAAATCAAAGCTCAAACCCATAATTTCTGTGAATTTCGTGGGCTGATGTTCTCATGTATATTTGTCTTTAGCATTTATTGTTATGGTACAGAATAATGTTCTTGTTCTCTCTGAGTCATGCTACAAGCTCAATTCAGCCAACTTTTAGAAAAACATTTTCACAGCCAACAAACATGTATACTCTTAGAATATTTCACTGAGAGTTAGGTTTGGGGTGTTGTGGGAGTTACATCAGCACTTACACAACATTCTCTCTTCCTAGACATCCCAGTCTTGCTCTTCCAAACTGTTTTCTACCTTATACCTTGGGACTCACCTAGCTCAACATCAGTTCCTGAGTGTCCATTGTTATCTCTTAAGCACATTTCTGAGTGCATCTGATATAGCACTCATTAAAACTTGGTGCAATTCCCTGTTTGTTTTTATTCATTTACCCAAATTGTAAACTAAATGTGGTAGAAACCAATGATGACTTTTTCAGCCTTGCAGACTGCCATCAGAGTGGGTAGCTCCTATTACACACTCAGATGTGTTTTGAATTCTGATACATATATTGATAAATACATTAGATTTGTGTCAGTGCGAAGTCAGCCATAATTTAACTTTTTTGTTCAAGAGAAAATGTTCAGTACCCTATGTTGCCAGATACTTCTGCTCTATGCATAGGCAGAAACACCCATTTGAATGTATAATAGAGATGATTTGTTTAAGTGATCTTCTGAGAAACGTCTTATAAATACATTATTTGAGTCTTTGTATTATTTATTGTCTTTGAAAAAAATTGGGTCAACCGTTAATAGCTTAGTCATATATACTAGCTCAGAGTTATAGAAAAATAGCTTCACTGAAATATCAAGTAGGTATTTCAGATTATGGAATGAATCATATTAGAAGCATTCATTTATCTTAAGATTTTTAAAAGTCCTCTGCTGAAAATTCTATAATAATTATAATAACTTTCTGGTGTTTTTTCTAGGTTATATGCATCTTATGGGTTTAAACTACACCCAATTTCACATTGAAAAGTAAAATGTTTTCAAATAATTTAAAAGCATATGATTGTTTGGGAAAGAAATTAAATAAATTACTTTGGTGGAGAGTCACTCAGAACACCTTATATGTTTTAAATTAATCAAAAATGCATATATTTTATGATTATTGCATATATATCCTGTCAAGTCCTCTATGATTATTGGTTAGGGAAAATACTTATACATAGGTAAATACAAGTAGCCTAAGTGATTTACTTTTATGTATTTTGCCTAATTGGTTTGGTGCAATACTAAAAGTCAAACATACTTTGAGTGTGAACTGTGCTTTATATTTTCAAAAGAAATATCATATGTGTTACATTTGTTGTACCTTATAGAAATCCTATGTGTTCACATGTATGTGCTATTGTCTCAATCTTACAAATAAGATTAAGTGGTTGGCCAATAGCAACACACTTTTTAAGAGCATATTCAAAGATTTAATACAGGTCTTTAATATTTTCTTTTTATAAATTCTGCTGGAGAAAGAAAGTGAGGAAGACATATTCTAAGAGAATCAGTGGTCTCAAATTAAACATTAGTATTTTGAGATGAATTTTGAGGTGGTGGATGCCTCCAGTAATGCTGTCCCATTGTGTTTTTTTTTTTTTTCTGTGCAGAGAATACAGCAGGCAGCTGCTACCATTTCTGCCTGATAAAGCTTTGTGTACATTTGGCCTCTTTGTGAGGAAAGATAAATGAGCTCACTTCAGGGTTGGGTCTATGGGTAGATGATTGAAATTCAGGAAAGTGTTTATATGCATTCAACAGAGTATTTCTGACAGTACATTTCTGCATGGGTGGCCTCAAAGGGTGTGGATGAATGGAAACTGAAAGAAAGATTGTTTGTGGAAAGGAAATGAAAGGGATTAGTTTCTATGAAGGCCAGGCAGGTGACCTAGATTCCCCATACTGGGATGTATACTCTTATGGACACTTTTTAAAAGAGAGAGAGAAAAAAAACATCCTTGGATACAAGGACAGACTTTGGTTTCTAGCCAATTCACATCAAGTCTCTTTGAAGGGGTTTTCTGATCTCAAGAGAACCTTTCATTTAATATATGTTTCAGGTGCTGGGCTTATCCAAGGATCAGATAACCACACAGAGAATTCTAGCCTTGATTACTCTGCATGCCCCTGGCCTCAGGAGGCTCTTCTTTGGGGCTTTGAGTTTAAATAAACAAACCTAAAATCTGGAAGACTCATTTGTGATCCTCAGGACACAGAGCCCTTTCCAGAGTCACTCTTCTTATTTCCCTATGAAATTGAAAAACAACCCAATGCCTCTTCCAAAAAATTTGAAAGTAATTCCACAGAATTTCCCTTCAATAGGAAGATGATCAGTGGGACAGAAAATAGAAAAAGTGTATGATGGACCATATATTGAATGGATTTAGAATAGCTAGGTTGCTGAAACCACACTAGATGGATCACTGTCTAAGTCACACTTTCCATATTTCTATCTTCTCAAGTACAATTCGAGGAATGAATTTCTTTGAGTCTATGAATCTCTGCCATAGACATTTTGTAGTCTTAAAAATCCATTGTATATAAATAATTTATACATTTGTCTCTCACCATGATTGAATAAGCACTTTGAGAGTCAAGACCATGATTATCTGCAACCCCCCTTCTCTCTATGTGTGTGTTTGATAGTCTTCTTATCTCTAACAGCTAGCAAAAGACTGATTTGTGGGAGGTACTCAGCACTATGCATTGAAAAAAATGCCTCCTGTGGTTATTACCACTTTCTAAATCAAAAGATTCTTAAAATAATTCATTTGTCTAGTGGTGGCTCAAAATCAACAGTGTGAATAATTATCATTTTGTGCCCAAATCCAATGGTGTTCTGAAAGCTTTTAGCAGTGATGTCATTTGCTCTTTATTTATAATAAAAATGGTGGGTAAAGCAAAATACAAACTGTACCCAAAACCTAGGATTTTTTTGAAGTTCAGGCTAAGAAGGTTCAACTGTGCTTGATATATGATATGCATTCACTTTACATATTTAAACATGCAAAAATATGTAGGATAGATTTGGTGTGAATAAGAACATACAACTATGTAATGAAAGAACTTAAAGAGCCCTGTCCTGGGCTCAGAGCCAGGTAGCTGAGCACCCATTGTCCTCACTTAGAGGATCCATAGACAAGGCACAGTCAGTATTTCCCGAATTGAACTTGTTATCATCTGTCTACCTTCCCTGTCTCAGGAAATGTCATAACCATCTGCTCAGCTGCTAATGCCAGAAATATGAGAAAAGCTTCTCTGGTACTTTCCTTTTTTGTTGTTCCCACATATAATAAATTATTAAGTGCTTTAATTTCTTATTTCTAATATCTTGCAAATGTATTAACTTCATTCCAACACAAATACCACTATCTCAGTAAAGGTCTGTATCGTCTCTCATTTGGAGTTCTAAATATCTACTTAATCTTCTTCCTATGCCACAAGGTGCCACCTTAAAATACATTCACCACACCCCAAAGACAGAGCATTTCAAAAAGGCTCTCCTGATGATAGCATTATAATAGAATTCAAATTTTTCTAATAACAATGGCCATATTTAATCTTTATTAAACCTTACTCACAAGCACCCTGCTTGAAGAATTCCAGACCTTATGTCATTGAATCCTCTAAACAACTTCATGAATTAAATATAAATATTTTTATAACTTTTTAAAGAGAAATCAACATTATATATAGAGAAGGTGATTTTTCTAAAGAAAATCAGCTTACTATGGTGGAGCTAGAGTTTAAATGCAGGCAGTCTGACCTCACATGACTCAATCAAAAGCTGATTCCTTTTAACGTATTCAGAAGTTGGTCCAGTTTATCTCTTAATCAACATGTCTTCTTTAAAGCCGTGTGTTATGGTTTGGATGTGAGGTTTCCCCAGAAGCTCACATGTGCGACAATGCAAGATGTTTCAGAGGCGAAACGATTGGGTTGTGAGGGTCTTAATCCAATTAGTGAATTAATTCCCTGATAGGGATTCACTGAGTGGTAACTTAAGTGTGATGATGTGGCTGGAAGGGGTGGGAGTTGGGGGTGTAGCTTTGGGGTACATATTTGTACCTGGCAAGTGGAGACCTCTCTCTCTCTGCTTCCTGATCATCTTGTGAGTTGTTTCCCTATGCCACACTCTCTCACCATGATGTCCTGCCTCAGCTCAAGCCCCAAGGAATAGAGCCTGCTGTCTATGGATTGAAACCTCCAAAACTATGAGCCCTTAAATAAGCCTATCCTCCTCTAAGATTCTTTTGGGTGGGTCTTTTAGTTGCAGCAGCAAAAAAGCTGACCAAAATCCTTAGTATTTAGCAACACTGAAATCATTTAAGTTCTTGTGCCTTTAACATACCCTTCTTGCAATTTCATATTCTGGCTTTCCTTTTCCTTTTCCTGCCTTGCCTCGCCTACCTCTTCAACTCAAATGCACTTCATCCAGAAAATATGTCTTGTCCTTCCAAGTGTAAGGAGGAAGTGAGACTGAAATCATACCACCAAGTATTTTTATCAGTCTCAAAAGAATGACGTTAAAATACTACAGAAAAGGAAATCTGACAGATTTACAAATATGTGGAAATTAAAGACTATATTCTCAATCACCTATGGGTCAAGGTAGAAATCACTAGGGAAATTAGACAGTAATTAGGGATGAATGGAGATGAAAGCACAACAATCCAAAATTTGCCTGTAGATGCTTACATTTAAAAAAAAAAAAGAAAAGAAAGAAAGACAGTAAGGGGACAATCCTGTAAATATCCCCACACTGACAATAACTTGGCAGTCATCCACCGATGGTTCTTGGAATATTATTCAGAAATAAAAACGAAAAGAAACAATCTTTAATATCTATAGCTAAAACATACCAGTTTTTTGGCAAAGCAGACAATTGGGGAATCCCTGATTGAGCAGGTCCCATAATAACCATCTCATTATTAATGGCTCTTAAATCTTGTAATAATCTCCATTTACCCGATTTCTTTTTAATGACAAAAATGGGAGTATTATAGGGAGATATGGAAGGTTGTATATGCCCCTCCGCTAATTGTTGTTTGACCAGGTCATGGGCTGCTTGTATCTTTTCTTTAGTCAGGGGCCACTGAGGAACCCACACTGGTCTTTCTGATTTCCAAGTAATTTTTATTGCCTCAGTGACCCCTTCTGAAAACCCAGTCCATGTCTATTTATTCCTTGATCTATTTGAATCGGTGCTGCTATACCTTGTTCTCCTAATCTTTTTTCTTCCCTGAAACTTTGTCTAGCCCTAATAGTGGGCGCATTTGGATTGATGTTATTTGTTAATGTCAAACCTAATTGATCTAGGACATCTCGTCCCCATAAATTTATAGGAAGATGATCCAATACATATGGCTGTATAGTTCCTTCACATCCTTCAGGATCCTTCCAATCTAAGACCATTGCACTTCTATGGGGATTAGTTGCCACTCCTAGGCCTTGAAGCGTTTGAGTGGCTTGTTGTAATGGCCAATGTTTTGGCCATTCTTGACGATATATGATGCTAAGGTCTGCACCTGTATCCAGTAGCCCATTAAATTCATGTCCTTGAATATTTAGTTTTAGCATTGGGCGAGAATCTAAATTCAAAGACAGCATAGCCCAATCTACACCTGTGGAACCTAAACCCCTGGAACCTCTTTCCATAGTACTACTGGAAAATTTATCATGTAGGCTGGATATTATTAATAACTGTGCTATTCTATCTCCTGGTGAAATTACTGATATACCCTTTGGAGAACTAGCTATAATTTTTATTTCACCTTCATAATCGGGATCAATTACCCCAGGAATTATCATAAGTCCTTTTAGCGTAGAAGAACTGCGTCCTAACAAAAAGCCTACTGTTCCTTGGGGAAGAGGTCCTTTTACTCCTGTGGGAATGATTTGAACTCCCATCTCTGGAGTTAGTACTGCTCTGGCGGAGGCGCAGATGTCCAACCCTGCACTCCCTCTGGTTCGTCTGATGAGAGATCTGATGGATAATGTGTCCTGGGTACTACCCTGATGGGGTTGCTGGGTTCCTCCATGGTGTTTCTGGGTTCCTCCAGTGTCCTGTACATTTGTGGTCGTGGGCCCTGGAGCATTGGGCCCCCATGTCCGTTTTTTGGCAATGGAGCCTGATGCCTTTCTCCACGATATCGTGGGTAAACACCTGCTCCTTGTCCGTTTTTTGATAACGGAGTACCCTCTATGGTGGTTTGAGAACGGCATTCATTAGCCCAGTATCTCTCTCTATGGCATCGTGGGCAAATATCCGGTGTTCTATTCCTTTGATACCTAAATTTGTGAAACCTTCCTCCTATGGGGCAACTCCTTTTAAAATGTCCTGTTTGTTCACAATTGTAGCATGTTTTTGGCCTGGCATCTAAAGCCTGTTGTACTGCTGCCAAGACTTGTCCTTGTTCATTAATGTCTCTACATAATTTAATATATGTGTTTAAATCTTCATGTCTCCATGGTCTAATGACCTCTCTGCAGCAACGTTTTGCTTGGTCATAAGCCAGTTGTTTTATAAATGGCATTGCTTGTTCTGTATCCCCAAAAATTCTGGAAGCTGCTTGAATAAGCCTATCTACAAATTCAGCGTAAGGTTCATTAGTTCCTTGTATTACCTTAGATAATTGACCTTGTAAATCTCCATGCCCCTGTAAAGTTTTCCATGCCCTAACTGCATCTACAGCAATTTGTGCGTATACGCCAGGATCATATTCAATTTGTTGCCGTTGACCCTCATAAGGTCCTTTTCCTAACAACATATCTAGATTTCTTTGAGGGTAACCGGCTGCTGCATTTTGCCTAGCTGTCTCCCTGCAAAATTCCTCATTGGCAACCTTCCATAACAAATATTGTCCTCCATGTAGCACAGATTTACACATACTAGCCCAATCTGCTGGAGTCATGTCCAAGTTGGTAATGGATTCGACCATCGACCATACTTACAGTGAAGGGTGCTTGAGGACCATAGGTTGTTACAGCCTCCTTTAACTGCTTCACTGTTTTGAACTCTAACGCATGGTGAATTCGCTGCCCTCCTGCCTGCTCAAGTACAGGGCATGCAAATCTTTGAGGTCCTGTCTCAGGATCCCATCTATCAACTACGGAGGTTGAGGGGGTTGAGGGCCACTCAGCTATCTCCATAGGTGGAGCTGTTGGTTGAATTACGCCCTCTGGTGATAGAACGGTGTTAGTAGCAGCCTCCTGTTGTAGCTTTTTCCCTAATAGCTGTTTCTCCTCTAAACTTTCTTCCTTTAAATTTTCTTCCTCTGTCTGACTAGCTTGAGAGACCTTCTCTTTTGCTTGATCTAAAATGTCTTTCTCCATGGTTTGAACCTCTAATAATTTATTTAACAGTCTTTCAGTTTGTTTTTTACTAATTTCTAATCTGTTATAAAGATAACGCAATCCAATAAGATAACACAAAACAAAACCGAAACATAATGAAACAAAAACGGAACAAAAAATCATTGTATCAATTTTCCTATTTTCTGGACATGTACATTTATGGTCTATTTCTATCTCTTCCTCAGGGGCAAACAACTTCAAACCTTGAGCCAACCATTTTTCCCAGTCTGCCTGAGAAAATTCTAGGGATAGGCAGCTTGAAACAAAAACAAAACAAATCAAAACAAGAACATATTATTTTTTAAATGGTCACCCATTCTCTTGCCTTCCCTTAGGGGCAAGCAATTTCACTTACCCCGAAGCTTCAGACGTTCCCCGTACGGGCTGCCAAATGCCATAGTGTGGCTGGGCACAAATCACGAGCCACTGAAGCAGGAACAAACTTTATTTTTTTACTGCAATAAAAAACCTCACACAGGCTCCTGGGGAATCCTCCCGAAAAACACAAGGCTGCTGCAGGAACCCCCAGCCGGAAATATCTCCCCGGGAAATCCCTCCTCCTGCACTTCCCCAACCAATGGGAACTCCTGGGGAATCCCCACAAGAACTAAAAATAGTGCGAGAACTCAAAAATAGCGCTAGAACTCAAAAGTAGCGGCAGAGGCGGATATTAACGCCTCACCTGTCAATCAATACTGTTGGCAAAATGTCAGGGGCCATACAGACTGGCTGTGGCTCTCAGCATCTCCCCCCTTCTGTTTAATTAAACAACAAGTAATGTGGCTTAGGGACCGTGCCTGTTAGGTAGTCCAATTCAACATATGGTCGTTACCTGTCATCGGATGAACTGACCTCTAGGCGTCAGCCTCCTGTCTTAGGTTGGTACCACTGCAATCGGATCATACCCGTCACTGACTGCCGGTCCAGCATGCAGCCATACTTGTGGATAGGCCTTTGCACCAGTGGGGGAGTGAGGTTCTTTGCCTCACCTCTGTTGGCCCCCAAATTTGGCCTTGGTGCCAGTGGGGGGGTGAGGTTCTTTGCCTCACCTCTGTTGGCCCCCAAATTTTAGACCATCACTAGTAGAAGGGAGGAGGATGAAAAATGCCATGACACCAAGCCAATTGAGGGCTCCTTTGAAAAACTGTACCACCGGTGACACCATCAGCAAGAATACTCCAGCACTACCACAATTCGCTGCACCAACAGATAGTTCACAATGCATACAAGTGATACATAGTCCAGGCAAGTTCTGCAAGCAGTTCAAAGCAGAGGAATCTTTCAATATGTCCATTTCCTCCCAAAGTAAATCGACTCCTTGATTGAGCATTACTTGTTGAGTTATTATTCATTGATGCATCGGTTTATACAGTTTGTTGTGATAACTATCGAAGAAGCTGTAGTTTGGTTTTATCTTTGTCTTCACCGGCACTGGGATGAAGATAGGAATTCTGGCAATGATGCTAAGAAAAAAATTATGTAACATTCCAACAGGCACTAAGAAAAAAAAATTTTTTTTCAACAATTTACATTATCCTGAACAGAATTATTAAATATAATGAGAAGGAAAGGTGAAAGTAAACAAACAGATCTGTTAACCTCCTTATTTGTACACATATTAAAACAATTTTCAACAGCTGTTTACCCAATCTAAATTAAACCATTAAAATCACGTGAATAAAAAAAATTCGGATCCATTTATTCATGAGCGCTCCTCATATAAGATATATGGACATACACACATACAGACATACAACACAAAACAGAAGTGTGCACACATAACATACAACACATACGACAATAGTAAAGTCCTTGTAACTTTACCTAGGTGAAATCTCCATTGCAATGTTTAAAAACTCCACAGTCAAAAAGTATAACTGATAAACATTAACCTAGGTCTGTATGAGCTCACAAATAAAATAGAACTTTATGATGTCGGAAAAGGCAATAATAAAATAAATATTGAAAAAAGCATCCTGGTTAATCACTGTTGCAGATGTAAGAATAGCCAAACTGGAGCTCTGGATATCAGCTGTTATGGATTTGAGTCAAATCACCTTTTTTTGTTTTTGTTTTTGTTTTGGTCCATAGAATTCACTTTGGTTAGTTTCTCTGGAATCCAAATCGGCTGTTGTTCTCCCTGTAGAAACACACAAACAGAACCCTCCAGACAATCACTGGGTCAGGACCTTTCCATTGTCCTGTTAGAATATCCTTCCAAAGTACCTTAGGCTTATGTACATTTTTTGGACACATATGCCTTTCCGCAGCACTAAGCCCTGATGAATCCAAATTTAAAAAGTTTAGAGTAAAAAGGGTTATTTTAAGTTTATCTTTGGGGGATATATACCCCTTTCCAATTCCCTCTTTTTGCTTTAATAAGTACATTTTCATAGTTTGATGAGCTCTTTCAACTATGCCTTGTCCCTGTGGATTGTATGGGATTCCTGTTATATGAGTAATGCCAAATGATGAGCAAAATTGTTTAAAAGAGGTAGAAGTATAACCAGGACCATTATCTGTTTTTCACTGTTTTGGAACGCCCACAGTGGCAAAATTTTGTAAGCAATGAGCTATAACATCTTTAGTTTTTTCTCTGGCATGAAGGGAGCCTATCAAGAATCCAGAAGAAGTATCAACTGTAACATGTAAATATTTTAATTTTCCAAATTCTGGCAAGTGTGTGACGTCCATCTGCTAAATATGGTTAGGTATTAGTCCTCTAGGATTGACTCCAAGATTAACTTGTGGTAAAAAGGTCACACAATTTTGACATTGTTTTATTATTTGTCTAGCTTGTTCCTTAGTTATTTTAAAACGCTTTTGTAAAGATTTAGCATTGACATGGAACCTTTTATGAAAATGTGTAGCTTCTTCTAGTGTAGAGAAAATATGTATGTCATGTGTAGTTTTATCTGCTAAATCATTGCCCAAACTAAGGGCTCCAGGCAATCCTGTATGTGCTCTGATATGTCCTATAAAGAAGGGATCTTTTCTGTCCCAGATTAGACTTTGTATAGCAGAAAACAAAGAGAAAACAGTAGAAGAAGGGGAAATCCTACCAGCATCTTCAAGGGATACTATAGCATTAACTATATACTGACCATCAGAAAATAAATTAAATACAGAATCTTTAAACATCACAAAAGCTTGTAAAACTGCATTAAGCTCTACCTCTTGAGCTGATTGTTTGGGTACTAAAAATGTAAAATTTTGATCAGGGGTAACTACTGCTGCTGTACCATTATTTGACCCATCAGTGAATATATTTGGAACATTCATGATAGGGGTTTTTCTTGTCATTTTTGGAAAAACTACAGGATGCTTAGACCAAAAAGACAACAAAGGATTAGATGGTAAGTGATTATCAAATGAAACATTAGATTTACACATGATTATTGCCCAAGTATTTAACTCATTAGCTAACTCATCAATTTGATCCATAGTATATGGAGTAATCATTTTATGGGGAGAAATTCCAAACACTCCCTTTGCTGCTTTTATTCCTTTGAGTATTAATTGTCCTACAGCCTCAGGATACCTAGTAAGAATAGTGTTAGGAGAATAAGATAAATGTATCCACAATAACGGACCATCTTGCCAAAATACTCCTGTAGGAATATTTTTTGTTGGTATTACAATAAATAATAAAGGCAAACTTATATCAATTCTATACAAATGCATATTTTCCATATATGTTTCAATAATTTTTAATGCCTTTCTTGCTTCAGGAGTTAACATGCGGGGTGAATTTGTATCTGATGGACCTTTTAGGATATCAAATAAAGGTCCCAACTCTCCTGTTGGTATGCCTAGATAAGGCCTTATCCAATTTATGTCTCCTAATAACTTTTGAAAGTCATTAAGTGATTTGAGTTGATCTACTCGCATTTGAATTTTTGATGGATGGACCATGGTTGAGGATAATAGAACTCCTAAATAATTAATTAGAAAACTTAATTGTACTTTATCTATTGCTATCTCTAGATTATAATTTTTTAAATAAGTTTGTAAGTGTGGCATAACATTCTAGCAATGTGTTTTTAGCTTTGTGTGCTAATAATACATCATCCTTATAGTGAAATATTTGTAGTTCAGGATTTTGATTTCTAAGTGGCTGGATTAGTTAACATAAATTTGACACATAGTTGGGCTGTTAGCCATCCCTTGAGGGAGTACTTTCCATTCATATCTCTGATCAGGACCTTCATGATTCAGTGCAGGGATAGTAAATGCAAAATGTGGACTATCCTCAGGATGAATTAGAATTGAAAAAAAAACACTCGACCCAGCCAATCGGCCTCAAGAGCAGGAGGATTGTGGGAGGTGGTGAGGCTTGTAGTTTGGGGGAGAGGCTTGGGGAAAGCCGGTGGTGGCAGTTGGGCTCTGAGGGTTTTTCCTGAGGAGCTGTTTTGTTTGGCCTGTGTGGTTCTAAAAATAAAGTTCATTTCTTTTGACACGTGGCTCCTGAATTGTGCCCAGCCAGACTGCGGCATTTGGTGGCTCCAACTGGAACTGAGGGTAAGTGATAAGGTAAACTGCTCGCCCCTGAGGGCAGGGCGAGAGGATGGGTAGCCATTTTAAGATTCCTCTTTTGTTTTGCTTCACTTTTGTTTTAAGTTGCCTGTCCCTGGAGATGAGTGAGACGGAAGAAAAACCTCTCACATCTGAGGAACAGATAGAGAGAAAGGACGGATGGACATTTCAGGAGGATAGAAAGGCTATAATGATTTTCTGTTGTTCCAATTTTGTTTCATTCTGTTTCAGTTTTGTTTGGTGTTATCTTCTTGGGTTGTATTATAGTAGAAATATTCAAGTAAAAGAGAAGTAAAAGAGAAAAAAACACTGTGTCTTTCTCCTGATTTCCAAGGAAAAGCTTTTAGTCTTTTACCATTATGAGGTTAGGATGTGATTTTGTGGTTCATGGTTGGAAAAGAATTGATGGACTTGTCCCAGCGATTGTTCTCAAGGGAATATAAAGGTTACCTGAGGTCAAGAAATTCTCCTGATGAAGAAAAAAAATCTACCCAACTATATTCTAACTATAAACCCTTTTTCCTATACATTCTTCTCAATCTGCTTACTTTTTCTGGCTAGTGTATCTGATTCTCTTACTTAGTAATTTGTTTAGAAATTCTTTGTTATGAAATCTAAAAATTAATCATGGCTTTTCTACTGGACATATTTGAATGTAAACTTTGTCTTGTGTTTTTCAGAAGATGCTTATAAGACCCAAGTTAGGATTGACAATGAGCCAGCTTATCTGGACATCTTGGACACTGCTGGCCAGGTAGGTGATACACTTCAGCTTCTCTAGTCATTGAGACAATTGAAGGCTTCAACCTCATATATGTGAGATGAGTTTATTCAAATAGGAAAAAAATTTGTAATACAAATAAAAAAATTGAACACGAAAAGACTTGGCATGAAAATGTGATGTATCATTGATTACCACCAAGAATATTTTAATATTTTCTCAATTTTATAAATAACAAAGCATACATATAAAGTATTAATGAAATCATAAAATAGTTTATTATTTTTTCTAGATACACACAAAATTCGATTCTAGACTTCACTGTGAAAAATATTTTCATTTGATGAAAATAAAAAAGGAAGGGTTGTTTACCACAGTGTATGGAACCAAGGCTAAGGAGACATTTCAGTGATGTAAGCAATTTAGCATAACCTAATATGTTCCTGCGCAAACCTGTAGGCAGGAGGAGGAGGAGGATGGGGTAGAGGAGGAGGAGGAAGAGGAGGACAAAGAGGAAGAGAAATGATTTATGTGATATAAAAAAAGAATTAAAGCACTATAACAATTGTAAGTAAAACAAGAGGAAGAGGAAGTACATAATAATTACAATAAGTCAAAACCCTTACGGTATTTACAAGGAGGGTAGATGTCTCATTTAAACTTTAAATGTTCAAAATAAACACGTTAAAAATGTAAATCTATATGTAAAGTGCCAAATATATACCATACAACTTAAAAATGAACTGAAGGAAAAGGGAGGAACACAATAAAAATTTCAGTGCAATATAAGGCAGAAAATAAACAAAAAATAGGTGGAATATGTTGATAATATGTATATGGAAATATAAACGTATCAGATATCAAAATAAATGGAAACGGATCTCTCTTTCCTGGAGTAGACAAGTATTGTCAATATTGTATTAAAAGAATGAAAAAGACTGATTTTTATGTGGTTTAAAAGAATCACAATGGTAAAGTAAAGTGGCAAATCAAATAATGGAACAGTGCCAGGGATGTAGCTCAGTTTGTGAGCACTTTCCAAGCAAACACAAGGCCCTGGGTTTGATTCCCAGTCCTAAGTCACCTATTTTATGTAATTACTTTTGGCCCTGGGTTTTATTCCTAGTCCAAAAAACAAACAAAGAAAAATAAAAAGATGAAAAGTGGGTTTAAGAGAGCCAAACTTAAAGCAGGCATACCTGTATTAACATCAGAGAAAAGAGATATTATACAAACAGCATTATTGTACTGTAAAAGTTCTAGTTTGTAGTGAAGAAATCATCAGAAATAGTTTTTAAATTATAATCTATAATATTAATAGCAATGGAGAGGATTGTGAAGAGCAAAATTATAAATCTAAAATCAAATCCAATTGAAAGTACTAACACAGCTCTGTCAATAAGTATTAGGTTGTAGAGTAGTGCAGTGGAAGATTTGAAAATACATTTAACCCAAATAGAATATTCTATCCAATACAAGAATCAACAATCTTTTCACATTTTTTTAATTTTCTATTGATTTCTAATCTTGCAAAGCATGTAATCTGTAGGAGACTGATTATTTGATGAATTTAGAATTTTACTTTGTGGCATAGGATTTGATGCCTTTTTATAAAATGTTTAAGCTAGTGGTTATTATTTTTGGTTACCACTTTTGGGGAAAGTGAAAAAGACAGGAAACGAGAGAAATACAAAATAAACATCAACTATACCTGCAATGATTTATGTTTTATTAAGTTTCCAATTAAATATAAAAAGTTATTAATAGTTGAAAATCAGGAATACACATGTTTTCACTATATTATTTTTCTTTGTCCTTAAAGATCTTACTAATTTTAAATATATTTTATGTTTTTCATCTATTTTATGTAACTACTTAAAATATAACTGCAGTAATTGGAATATTGATAATGTATAAGTCACTAGAAATAAGTAGTCAATTTATATACTTATGAGTTATACAAAGACTATCTGAAATCAATATATTAACAAACTCATTTGTTTCTGGAGACATTTGGACAAGTAACTTAGGTGAAAAGATTGTTGAAACCATTGGGGAATATTTAGAATAGAAAAATAATATCAATTATTTGAAAGTCCTGCCTTATCCAAAGCAAAATACATGTGTTTTTCAGGGCAATTGGGGGCTCAATTGAAAGAAAATTAAGAAGGTTAAACATTAATACTTTTTTCCAATGACTGAAATTGTCCAATGAAAAAGTCTACTTTGAGAAAGAGAAAAGCCGAATTACTGGAAATATCAACTAGATTTAAACATTCTTAGAAAGCGAAATCCTTCACTTATCAAACAGACATTTGGTTTATAGTATTTATATAGACCTACTGGGTGCTAACCATGGTGCTAAGGTAATGGTGAATATTTCTCTTTCCTGTTGACAACTGGCTCAGCCATGTGATTGCTAAAGCCTGTGAAATGTAGACAGTTGAGAAAACACACTAATTTTAGACTAAAGTCTGTAGGGGTATTAAGGGTGTTTTTGCTATTCCTCAAAGTGCATGCTGAAGGTAACTCTTGGTTTCCAGAAAATGAAGAAAATTATGGAGCATACCTAGCACTATCTCAAAGAAAGAAGCAAAGCCTAGTCTACCCAAGCCTGAAGCAGGTTTGCTCCAGCACCACACAGATTGCAAAGTAGAGAAATGATAAGCACCCATTGTTGTAAGACCCTAAGTTTGAAGTGGTTGGTCACATAGCATTGTTGTGGAAATAACTGATCAATATGCATATTAGTAAAGCATTTTTTAGTTCAATATGGCTCAGAGAGTCTATCCACCTGTATGTTGGTAAATTGGTAAGTGATGAAAGATAAATTTAAGATAATATGCTCTGGTAATACTGAGAAACTTGCAAACACAATTAAAATGATAAAGTTATTAAACTTGTATACCATTAAATATTTTTCAAAATATCAATTATGGCCAAACAGTTAGGAGTACATAAACCTAAACAGATGGTGATATGCTTGTTCCA
Source organism: Urocitellus parryii (assembly GCF_045843805.1). NCBI lineage: Eukaryota > Metazoa > Chordata > Mammalia > Rodentia > Sciuridae > Urocitellus > Urocitellus parryii. The sequence continues at coordinate 29,800,991 of NC_135543.1, forward strand.
AACTGTTATTAAACCTACACAGGAAGAGGTGGTCTATACAGCTGATTTAACAGAACTTATGTCCCTACAGGTGATAGGAAAGAACACCATTGAAATTTTTTAAAATAATAACACATTTTTTTCTTTAGGTACTGTTGATTTTCATATTTATTGAAATTTAGCATCCCTACAATATAGCCAAGGATTAGGTAGAAAAGCTACTATTAAAGTCATCATCTAGAATACATATATTTTTATGCAAAACGTGAAGTGACTGTCCTCTTAGAGGCAATAAAGGAGACCAAGTACTGACCGGTTTCATGTTTATGCTTGTAGGGACGACAAAGTTTTATCTCTTACCTAGAGCAAAACAGAAGAAAGATTAAGAAAAGCATAATAAAAAATTTAAAACAAGATCTTAGATGATATAGGAGCTTCACAGAATGAAGAAACATAAAAGATCCAGTCAAAGTTCCTCCATTTTTCCCATGCCTCCTCATCCCTGTTATAAATTAACATCCACTTTTCAGAGAGAACATTTAGCGTTTGGTCTTTGGGAATTAGCTAACTTCACTTAGCATGATATTCTCCAACTCCATCCATTTACCTGAAAATGCCATAATTTTATTCTTTTTTTAATGCTGAGTAATAGTTCATTGTGTGTAGGGAAGGTGCATGTGGGCAGTAACAATGTTGGAATTAGATGACATTATTACCCTAAGTCATGTTCACATATGGTGCGATGCTAGGTCGTGTACAACCATAGAAATGTAAAGTCGGGCTGCAATTGTGTACAATAAATCAAAATGCATTCTGCTGTCATATATACATAATTAAAATAAACTAATTAATTTTAAAAAGGAAAAAATGATATTTTTATGCTTAAGTTTAATGTGGAATGGACATCTATGGTAAGCACCATTAGATTAAAAGTATGTGTAACCTACGAAACAAACTGGGCTCAATTTAGCTAAGCCAGTTCTTCAAATTCTTTTTGGCCTCTCTGTGCCACATTCCTTCTCACTTAATATAGGGCTGGATATCTGTCTCATTAGGGTCTTTAAAGCAGGGGACAAGAGAAAGTCAGAAATACCTTTCTGTTTGTATAATTTACTCAAGGCACCATATTTAGGGGGAGTGTGCCATGCACTACCTCATGCTATACATATGGACTTGCAGTGCCACCATAATTCCATGGAAGAAAGGTTGGATATCACCAAAACTCAATTTGGAAAGGAGTTTTACTCTGCCATTCATCCAGGTCTTTCAATTATCTCATTCAGTGCTTAATTCTCCATCCAAATGTTTGGTAAGCCTACCTTTGACTACTTCCATTGTTCAGGAATTCTACTGCTGAAAGTAGACATTCTCTGGAAAGCTTTAATTTTTAGAAAGTATTATTGCCATGAGCTAAAAATTTCTTCTCCATAGTTTACTCTTGACCCTTGACCAATCTCCTGAAATATTATATTACTCATTTTATAAATGGAAAAATTAAGTCTCATAGAGTGTAAGTGATTTACTTACTGCAGTACAGCAAGCTCTAGATCCAGCTGTGACTAGAAGCCATCCACATTTCCACTCAAGCTCTTTCTTTTTTTTTTTTTCATTTCTCTTATGAAATCCCTTATGTGTACCAAGGACTTCCATAGATCAAGAAAATGCAAGATAAAATAAAATATTGTGTGTAAATTCAAAATGCTTGTGGTTTGGGGCAGTGTGGACATGCTAATTAAATTTTGCAGCAAATTAGGATGAAGATTATAGAGGAAGTATGCAAATTTTGTTAAGGGATTATCTCAAACTTCGAATATAGCTAAGTTTAAAATAGAAGTTGCAAGTATTCTTAAATGAAACTCTAAGAAAATATGTATATGAAGTTCAATTTAATTATAACCATATTAAATCATACTCATCCACATAAGAAGTACTAAAAGTAATTCTTCTCCAAACACACCAGTTTCCTCTTTGTGACAATCCATGAAATCCAGCCACTGAAATTTTCTAGACTTACACATTCTCCTAAACGTGGATACTACCTGAATTAAGTCATTCTGAAACAACATAGCTGTAATTTTATTTGGTTCATCCCCTAATCAACTCTGCAGTCAAAGTAGGTCCCTTAGCCCATCTGAACCTAATTTACTCATCTGTGAAATGAAAGAATTAAACTTGATCTCTAAGGTATCTTTCAGATTTAAACTCTGTGATTTTCTGAATTACCTCTGGCCTGATTTGTACATTATTCTTTGAAAGCTTTAATCACATTTTACCCTCAAGCTTTTAATTTATTTATTTGCTTATTTTTATTTTCATGTTTGTGGTTTATCCTTGGAATTCTTTAGAACATGACACTTCAAGAATCATCCCATCTTACAAGTGGTTGTTAATATTTTAGGGTCTTAGAAGATGAAACCTGGGCTAGATTGCCCCACAATGGGCAAAACTCTAATATAATCAAGCAGTCCTATAAGAAGGGTATTTTAGACAGCTCCTTCTAATTGCATCCCAGGGCAAATGCTATGTGCCAACTCCTCAGTCAGTTTTCATTACATTTCCAGAGTTTTGATTATTTGATAGACACTATTTTACTAAAGTCAATCAAGTAATACCACATTAGAACTGAAAAATATGAGAATGTAGATCTTAATATTCTCAGTCTTGGATTTACTGAGAACTTTGTTCAGTTTGATGTTTTGTCTCAACTGGGTGCTAAGGAAGCATAGAGTTATCATCTTTCCATCTGCTTCCAACTCCAGTGTACTCACTTTACTGCTAGCTACCCAACACTGACTCTAAAACAGAACTCCTGTGACATCATCTTAACATGGATATCTGTTTCATGTTCCTCTCAAATGATATCATGTAGGTATAGTCTAGCTTCTCTGGAAATAAGACACATTTTAAGCAACTATTCTAAATCTAGAAATACATCATTATCTGAATGTCTTGCCATATAGTCATATGTGAGGAGAAGTAAAAGGCAATTTTTAAAAGATACTTCATAATATAGCTAAATATTAAAGTACAAACCATTATAAGCATTGCCATCAAAAGAATCAACATGTCTACTTTTTAAATAGGAAAAGACAAATAATATTCACAACCAGACTCATGTCCTGAATTGATACTTCGATCATCACCTTTAGTCTTGGGAAAATGGGTCAGGTCATGGTGATCCCTTGTGTTGGATAGAGAGGCCTGAAAACTATTCACTATTAACACTAATGCAAATAGAATGGCCATGAATTCTGATGTTTTTCAAGGATATTTCAGGTTGGCACTGGCACCTGCTCTACAGCAATTAAAGCTTGTTATTTCTGTTTTTGGCACTGTGTTTCACTCAAAACTGCTCTGGTTTGTATAATGACTTACATAGTCATCCAGACTACAAGCAAATTACTAGCTCTCCTTCCCTAATGAAGAGGCTCTAAAACTTCCTATGATTTAAACATGCAAACAAGGAAAGCAAACTACTATAAGGAATACAACCAGAAACCAGAAATAAAACAAAAGTGATATTTTAGTAACCAAATGCCAAAAAAACCTATAAAATAAAGTTCATATGTTATTTATAAACTCTCTCATAACAAGGGAGACGATCAGTTTTTCATTCTGAGTCTATTTTGTATTAGGGTTAGGTATAAGGTGTTGGTTACCTGTTTGTTTTGTTTTGTTTATTTTTTTTTTTTTTGGTCTATAGTTTTTAGAATAAAAACTCAAGAAGTGCACTTGTAGAAACAAGTATTTTAATAGCCAAATGATCTAACAATTTATAACAGAAGAACAAGAGAATGTGATTTTAAAATACAAGCTAAAGCACAAAGCATATTTTAGAAGCATGTAAGTATGGGTCCACCTGCTACAATGGCAAATGTTTCTAAGCTAAATGCAATAATTGCATTCGTGACTAATACTATAAAACTATCAAGAAATTATAATTATGATTTGTATTTTCTGCTAAAGAAAGCAAAAAGCATGCAATTTAAAAATTAGAAAAGTTGAACATACTTAAGGTGAATTTTTAAAGGTAAAATTTCTATTGATTCAGGGGAAACAATTAGTCACACCATCAACTGTAGATTGATTTACAGATTCCAATGACAATATTCTTAATAATTCAGTGTCTTTGATGGTCAACTATATGAGGCTGTATCTCATACATGCCTGAATGTATGTGAGTGTCTAATATTCCTAACACAAGTAATTGGGACATTTACAGGTTTGCATTGCTAGATTAATTGGTCTATATTAATACAGAAAAATTAAATAAAACCCAGGCAATCCCTGACTATGGAGAACTTACACTTCTATTTTTGCACATATTTAAAAAGAATTTAAACTTACAAAAAATAAATGTTAAATTTCATTACCATATTATTAATCACTTCACCTCTTTACTTTTCTTATAGTGAATTTCATTACAAAACCATGCTTTAAGAATCTAATTACTCTCTAGTGTGATATGCAGAGCATTATGATATATATTTATCATACATATTTTTTAGCTGAAACTTGGCAATTTTCAAGACTAAACTTGCCAAATTAAAAAATAAATTGATTTATGCTTGACATAAAAGTACTAAAATGACGACCAAGATTCTCTGAAGTATACTTTTGATAGAAATAGCTGAAAAACAGAATGTCAATGACTTCATATTTCATCTTTCAGCTTCTTTGTTGCTATTGATTCCTTCAGTATTCTACTTTTGTGGTGGACAATGCCAGATCTTTGTATCCTATAATTACTAATGGGCCATTGTGTAAACAGAGATTTCACTAAGAATAGTCCTTAGAGAAACTCCACAGTCAACTTGTAAATGTTTTCTATTGAATATCCATGATATGACTATAATTATGAATATTTTTAAAAATTTGAAGGGGGAGTAAAGGTCACAAATTACACTTTCCTCAGTTTACTAATAAAGACCCTATGGCACAAAAGAGGTAAATGGCTTATCCAATGTTTCATGGCTTCTAAATGCTGCAGATGGAGGTGTCCTAACACTAACCCCTGAGACATTCCTACAATCCTGCAGGGATGCAGCTCTATTACCTCTTCTAAAAGTTACTCTGTGAAAATGAATAGTACTGAACTATCTGTAAGTGGTGATGCTTGCTATTTGTGTATTACTTTTTTGGCAATGGCAATGATATTATGATTAAAGGAGATTTAGTTGGAAACCAGCACAGAATATTGGCAAGCACAATGGATAAAAAATTCAAGAGTAGTAAGAATTAAAAAAAAAAAGGGGGAGAAATACTAGAAGTACAAGGGCTCATTTATTTCCATCCATTTGGCTTTGTGCATTCTTTGTAATATTTTGCACAAAGGGTTTTATCTTTCCTAATTTTAAACATCAGAAGAATTTATTTGCAGTCTTTCCATGAGTCACATTGTCCATATATTTATCAATTAGGAAAGCTTTAATATCATGTTTGTGAAAAATGATGTTGCACTCTGTGAAATTTATATGAAGACTGAATGAGCCAGAACAATAGACTGAGCCCTCACATTTGCTGTAACCCCAATAATGTCATGAAGGAGGGTCGTGGCTAAGTTTGCTATAATAACAAATGAAACATACAGGTCACATGACTTATTTTTTTTCTCCTATCTGACATAAGCAAGATATGCAACATTAGACAAAATATTGTCTCTGATTTACTTTCCCTTCGTGTTCAAAAGAGCTTGCATTAAATATTCTTTAAAACATTTTGTGCTCAATTATTCTCCAAATTAGTTTATTCTGTTTGGCAATGAGCTACTCTGTACAGGATATTGATTATGTTCTCTGAAAAGTACTAAAAGTTATGACAGATGCAAACAAATTTGAATAATATTTTCTGTCCTCAAGCAATTTGAAACTTATTAGAACAGGCAAGATATAACAGTTAGTTAACAGAAAGTGTCAATTAACATACTATAAAGGTAGTTCTCAGTATAGTTTTAAGAATTATAATCAGCTATGCTTGCTTAGGTAAAATGAGAGCCACAAAAAAATAAATAAATAAATCAGGAGGGCTTCTATCAACATACTCCTCTTATTCTGCAGGAATTATATTTACATACACAACTTCCAATATCCTACTCTCTTAAAAAATGTGGAAAATAATGCCTATCATTATAGACCTTCTAGCAATAAGACATTTTCTTGATAAAATGAAATCTTTTATTTAAAAAAAAGTCCCTTTGAGATCTCTCTTTACTTCCTTCATGATGCAATATTATGGTATTAAAACTTTTGTCTGTGCTCTTTTTAGGGAGGCAGAGGTGAGGGGGAGGCAGAATGTGTTTGGAGAATCCTGGCTATCTGGGAAGCTTAAAGTGGTTAAGAAGGGTTCAGGGGAAAAGGAATGGAAAACTGGGTTTTGAGACTAATTTGAGACTACAGGAAGAAGTTTGGTACTTCCTTCTAGATAATATTTCTTCATTTTACAATCTTAGGTTCAACAGGTTGGAAAATATATGATGCTATGCTTTTAATGTGGTTTCACATACTGAAAGCTTGGTCCTCCGTGTGGTGGTGAATTCTTTAAATGGGGGCAGGGGTGTCTAGGTGATTACGTCATTGAGGCACTGACCTCAGAATGTTCTATTGCTGGTCTGAGATATTTTGTGATAGCAACAGAAAATAGACTAAGACATTGATAATATTAGGTAGAAATCTTATTCATAAAGAAGGACGTGAATTTAGCTGAAGTGAACACTGAACCCTGAGTTAGGGAGACTTGCTGCAGTAGAAAACCAGATGGAAAATACCAAAGTACTTATAGTTGTTAAAATACAAAATGTTAACAAATTTAGTGTAAAGGTCTAATGAATGGGTTTTTATTTATAATTTTAGAATTAAGCAATACCTCATTCTATCTTATAGAATGAGTATCATGATGAGTTCAGCAGAGTAGACTGGCTTTTTAGTCAGAAAAGGGCTAAAGAAAGTGGAAGTATGAAATGAAAAACAGATTGGTCATTTCAATTAGTTTCCTTACAGGATTAAAAGGTGACTTCCTTATTCTGCCATCTCAGGTAAACCAGGCTCATTCTGATTGGTTGCTAGGAATGTGTTTGTTTATCTTTTTTGTTTTTGAATACTGGCTCATTTCAGAGTTCAGTTCCATTATGTGGCACCAAGCAGAAGTGAGTCCATTGTGGTTTGGTGTGGTTTGCTGGGGTCCAGTGTAGGCAACAAAAGCCTCCCATAGCTTTGTTTCACATATTCCGTTCTTCATAGCTGATGTATCAAAGTTGAACAAGTCTGTTTCCTTTATGAAATTAGCCTGTAAGCAAAGGATTGGCTTCTCCTTTTATGGCATTGCTGTATAATAGCTGTATTATAGATACATCTGAACTACGTAACTTTTGTGGGAAGATATGATAAATCCAATTTTTGGTGGTGGTTGTTATTTAAGATTCCTGGTGAATTTGTTTTCTATTAAAACTATTCTTCTTCCTAAAAATTTTCAGCAGCCCTGGAAAATAAATGTATTGCATTTCATTTGAAATCTGGAAACAGATGGAATTTGGGAAACCAAACTTCTCCTTTAGAAATCAATTCTTCAATTAGGCAGCAGAATTACTGAAACACTCTCATTCAAGAAACTTGAGTTATTTGTTGGACCAACTACCAATAAATAGCATGCTGATTTTGACTTCAGTGAGCAACTGGAGACAAACTGTGACCAAAAGAGCTGGAAATTGTATTGCTCCAGAGCAATTAAATGTCTTTAAAGTAAGTAAGAAACTTCTTCTAATCAACAAAATTTTATGAGGAACCACTTTACATAAGACTATCCTGGAGACTGTTAATTCTGAATTCTTTTAAATGCAAATGAAAATGATAATGAATATCTCATTCAGAGACCACTCTCAGTAATAGGGGGTACATGTTAGAAGGACAGTTTGAAAATAACTGATGAGTCCACTCACAAGGCTAACAAGTGTCATTGGTATCACTAAAATATCAAAAGGCAAGTTTTTCCTGCCAAGATCCTAAGCCCAAAATTTTGCACCCTGCTTTCTACTTTGAAGCAAAGCTGTTTGACTCTGAAAGGCTTTTTCAGATAAACATGCTTTCATACTCTCTACATAATACTTCTGTGAGTGGCTCTCGCAGTTATCTGGAATCTTCCAGCTTATTATCCCAAAACTCTATCCTCTTATCCTAAACCAATTCAAGTTTAAAGTGAAAGTTAAAATAGCTAATGGAAATTTGAAATTCATTTCTTTGAGTAATATTTTTAATGGGCCCATAAACTGAGTCCCTTACAAGATGAAAATGGTTTTACAACCATTTTAAATGTGTTTCCCATTTCAATTTCTTAATTTTTAAAAATTTTCCTATAATACAGGAAAGCCCTGTATACAAAAAAGTGCAAAGTGCCATTGCTTTTCTTTGCAGGTATCCAGATTTGACTTCAAAATCAAGTTGCACTATGGGAAGCTCAAACAAATCCCTGAACAAGACTATTATTTTGTTTCAGATGAGTATAATGGCTAAGTGTGGTAGAGATCTGCTTCTATAGGTATCAATGCTTTCACTCCTCCATTCTAATATCTGAAGTTTCAGAGAAATGATTTGAGTTATGGAACTATTTAAAAAATGGGTAATGTATCAATGAGAAAGTCATTTTTATCTAAAAAACTGTAAATGAGCTAAATTAAGCAAAATATCATCTTCTTATGAAGCTACAGAAAGTCAATAGGAACAATATATTTCTGGGGACGGTGCTACGTAAAATGTACACTGGCTCTTCCCTCTGAGAAGATACCATTTAAGGAGGTTCTTCTATTGATTGATGTAAGAATGTCAGATAACTCCATTTTAGTAGTTGTGCTTATTAATGAACAATTGCTTTCTTCACTTTGTGGCTCTGGTAAGACCATAGAAAATAGCAGCACATTGGTGGCTTGAAGGACATGTTGATAAAATTTAACTGTGCAGTCAAGTCACACATAGGAGTCAAATGTCTTCACAGTAGGTCAATGGAATAATATTGTGGCTGCTCTCTTGATGGTGTTAGGTACCATGTCTGGTCCTACCTTATCTTGCACTTTAGTTATAGATAAAAGTGCAGTTGCAATTGGAAGTCAGTTAGCAGAACGTAGTATTTGAGTAAGCTTGGCTGAACCACTCTAAGTCTTGATCAGAGTTTGCACTAACATAGTAGGAAAGCAGAATTCTCTGTTGAAGTTAAAATGGTAATTACGGATAGCAGTATGTTGGTTAGCCATATTGTCTAATCATTTCCAAACCTCAATCTCTGGTAACAATCTTAAGACTTTTTCTAGCCAAATTCTTGTTGAACTTCGAGAGAAGAAAATGCAAAATTTGAGATACTTAGAAAAAACTCAAGTTCTTGAGATGTTTTCACTATAGGTTTCAGGTACATGCCTGATGAATATAGAGAACCTATAACATTTATGGTTTTCTATTTTTATCTTCTATGTATAAATTCTACTAACTAGAATGAATTTTATGGGCTTCCCCAGGCTGGGCACCGTGCTACAACATGGAGGTTGAGGCAGGAGGATTGCGAGTTCAAAGCCAGCCTCAGCAAAAATGAGGCACTAAGCAATCCAGTGAGACCCTGTCCCTAAATAAAATACAAAATAGGCCTGGGGATATGGCTCAGTAGTTGAGTGCCCCTGTGTTCAATCCTTGGTACTTCACCTCCCAAAAAAAGTTCTTCCCCAGAATTGTATCCTCTGATCATCCCAGGAATAAGATAGTTTTCAAATAGGTACCACATCCACAATCCTACAAATCAGACTCCTCAAAATTCGAAGAAACATTTAAAAACATAAATAATAAAGAAGAAAAAAGTAACAAAATAATTTTAGCATTAAAAGAAACTTTAGAAGATGATTAAAATTTGCAATTAGATTTAAGGTTTTTGAAGATTATGTTTAATAATAGGAAGTTTTGTGTGTGTGTGTGTGTGTGTGCGCGCGCGCTCACATACGTGTGTATGCATGCGCACACTGTGGAAATCATGAGCAATGACCTCTTTATGAAAAACAAACAAACGAATGTACATAATCACTGGTCACATCAAATAGTATGTAATCTTGATAGATATGTGGCCCTCCACGTTATTTTTATAGGACCTGTTAAGAAAGTGTAACATGATGTCTTTCTATGTCATTAACATTTTAAAGCTGATATGAACCTTCAGTTTGGACTCATGATTATTTATGAATAGTACTGTAAGCACTGGCAATAGCTCAAAGAATTTACCCCAATTATACATGTCTTCTAGGACTTTTGTCATGCAAATATGTTAATGATGCTAGATAATATACACATCTATGAAAAGTCTCAAAGTTCCTTCTGAGGTAATATTTAGTACAGCAGAACTTTGTGAAGTTCCTGTTTCCTTGAGAATATATCAATGAGTGAAGTTTCCAAGGGGCTTAAGATATTCTAATTAATCTATAAAAATGAACTTCCTAGTTGTTGATATAATTTGTATTTTTAAAAATATCTTCTTTTACCTCATTACCTGTTTGGTACTATATACCTTTATCTTTCCTTTGAACTTATGCTAAATTTAATTGGATTACTAGTTATTGGCTGATGGCTTCATCAAGGATTCCCCACACGTGGAAGTCTTCCTAGTCAGAGTCCCAGAAATTTCTCAAATCGGTTATTTTCCAAAAGCTATAATGTTCTCAGGTTGTTGTTGATTCCCATTGGAACAGTTAAACCCTAAGCAACAGTTTATAGTGCAAGTAAATTATGAATTTTTATTAATGCAATAGTTTCATCACATGAATAAGTCTAAATGGAGTGCAGTGACCTAAATCTGACAAATGACTGGTCCCCATAGCCTGTTAGGATAATAACAGCATTCTAGCCTGGATTTTCAATTCTGCTTTGCTATAAGATAGAATGAACATCTCTTAATATGTAAATCACAGAAAGTAGACTAATGTGTGAAAAATTTCAATAAGCCACAAAACTGTCATTTTAAAGTTAGCATCTGATTAGGATCTAGAATGAAAGCTATAACTATGTTAACTGTAAAACTCAATATTAATGGTATAATATTTGTCACACTATCATTATGTATTTTAATCCTTGAAATCAGAAAAGAAATTTTCTGTATTTTTAAGTCTTAGAAAAGTGTTTTTATTCATTATTTTAAATGGACAGTTTTAATATTGAACAAGTTCCTGTAGTTTATAGCCCCAGCATTTAAAAAGTGAGAGAATTAGCCTGCAAATTGTTTGTAAACATTAAAAATAACCAATTTACAATGAAACTGCATATAAAAATGTCTATGAGGCCAGGTATGGCCCAGTGACTCCAGAGGCTGAGACAGGAGATGGTGAGTTCAAAGCCAGTCTCAGCAACTTAAGTAAGACCCTTTTTTTTGTCTCCAAGTAAAATATAAAAAGGGCTAGCAATGGGACTCAGTGGTTATGTGCCCCTGGCTTCAATCCTTGGTTAAAAAAAAAAATACAGGCAAAAGGCAGAGATGACCTCACTACATGAAAGTTGGTATATTATACAAGAAGATGTAAAATTAAGCAAAAATAAATGAACAATTAGAACTGTGTGAAAGGAACCTGGCCTAACATGGACAGTTAAGATTACTGAAGGCTATATGTTAAGATATAAACTTGAGGTCATGAGCAGATTTGGGAGAAATCAAAATGATTTCAAGTATGTAATGTGATATGTGGGTATGTTTGTAGTTGGAGAAAAGGCGGTAACTTTGGAAACTTAGAGATACCCATCATTCCTTAGACAGGTGACATGGGATGGATCATGTGCCAAAACAGGGATAAAAAATCCATCTACTCATGAAATCAAGTTAATAATTTTGATTTTAATTCTAGGAGTAAGGATACATCATTGACTCAGTGGAAAAAAAATTGAAGTTGTATTATTAAATGCTTACCCTGGAATAATGTAGAAAAAAAACTAAGGAGATGATAACTGCAGAAAGATTATTAAAAGACTTTACAAAATTCCAGGCTAGGAATGGTGGTTTAAAAAAATGTGTCACCTTCCAGAGTGAACATAAATATAGAAATAAAGTTTGTGGATATGTCCTGGAGTTGCAATTAGCTGTAATTCATGGTATAGGTATGGCCTGAAATTTCAGTCTTCTAAGTTGTCAAAGTATATTTAATAAGATTGTTTTATACTAAAGCACTTTTCCCAGGTTTCATGGAAAACACTCCTTTTTTAGTCAGGGATCATCAGTATAGGCTGTGTTGTTATATTACATCTTGCTTGGCTGATCTTTCAGAATTGATGTTCTTATTTCATCACCAGAATATAGTTAAATGGGCATTTCTAGTTTCTGGATGCCTGTGTAGGTACCAGAAGGCTAAATAATTTTCTAGATATTTTTCAGCATAAGCAAAATCTTCAGCCCTATATAGAACAGCAGATAAGAATGGCTGGGGTGTGGTTGTGAAATTGCATTTAAAAATAGTAATTGTTATCTAGTAAGTGTTGAAATTTGGGGAATTTTCAAGATGCTGATCTTAAAATAAAGTCTTTATAATAAATTTATTTTTGTAGACTTTGTGGTTTTTTTAAATTTTTTTGTAAACTTGCAAATTGTAGGCAATCCTGGCTCCCAAAGCCTTTGATAGAAAACTTCACTCTGTTCTTGCTACCTATTACAATAGGAGCTCTTTTAGCCAGCCTGCCCTTTAACTCACTCACCAGGTTAACCAGTGACCTGTGCTCCTTCCTAAAATCATAATGATCCTTATTTCCAGTTCTACACATGCTGGCAGCAAATTACTCTGTTATGCCTGGGCTTCAGCTCTCCTTAAAATGCTTACTGAGAGCTCATTATGTTTGCCCCCTAATCAGTTTATACCAAGTACATGATTTTGTAATTATTTAAATTAAATATATTACACAAACTGACAAAATACTGTGAGAAAGGAGTGAATACTTACACAAAATTGGGTGTTTTGAAATGATATATTATCCATGAGTTTCAGCTTTCCCTCACCTTCCAAATTATTGTTGAAGTAAGGGATTTACAAGGTAATTTTAAAATTTGGCATTTGAAAATCCACAATTCTGAACTCCTATACATTCAATGTGTCTTAAATCGTTGCTCCACTTTAATGATATCAAAACTTTCAAGCATGAAGAATGCATTATGGATGCTTTATGCAAAAATATAGCTCAATTTGGCAGACTTATTTTTAAAGAGGGGGCATGTTGGCTTACCATCAAAGATTGGAAGATAAATATACATTTGTGTGTTTTAAATGAATATAAAATGTTTAATATATGTATCATTTAAAATTATTCTACTTTTTAAGTGATGTTTTTCATAAAGCTAGCTATGGTTTATCATTGTCCCTAAGTGACCCTAGTCATACAATAGCCAAGCCATGAAAGAGTTTTTCCTGAATCACCAGTAGATATTCTGCTTCTAGATCTTTACTGACTTTGCTGAACTGGACAATGGTTTTCGTGATTTTCAGCCAAACTCCCACCTAGCTTGTCCTCATCTCTCGAAGCACCCTTCAGTGACACCCAGACTCACAACTCACATCAGAGTCAAAACTTTCACTTCTGCCTTATGCTGCCTATTGCAAGTTGTGTGTGGCGAAATATTGAGTACATCTGAGAATTTTCTTCTTATTATTATTTTCCTCTGCTAGCTACCAGGAGAGTAATAATCCAGAGGGCACCAGGTGCAAGCAAAACTTAATCCAAGAGACTGCTTGCTGCCCGCTGCCCGCTGATGGTGCAGCTCCTTGGAATAATTAAAACAGGCAATTTGACTACAGATGCATTTCTCTTGTTAATCATCAGGTCATTAGCCTTAATAAGATCAATCTGTGATTAGATTTGCCATATCTCAAACTGATGAAATGGAGCAGAGAGGAAATCAAATTCCAAGTACATGTTTCATTTATTGCTAACCTTCATCTGATGCCACAAAGCCTGAGTCGTTTGTAGAGGTTACAGATGCATTCTCTCCATGCCTAAGTGATCAGAGACTCAGCAGAATGACAGCAAAGGGGGAACATATCGAGAATAAAGAGGACTAATTTAGTGATCAGCACTTGTTTATGGGACACTGAGCCGGTTGGCTGAATTATTGGTGGTGTGACCTATTTCTTTTAATCATTAGTGTACTCCAGTAGGGATATATGGGTAGAACTAACATTGCTGTTCTGGTGGAGAGATAGAGATAGAGATAGAGAGATAGAGAGAGAGAGAGAGAGAGAGAGAGAGAGAGAGAGAGAGAGAGATCCTTGGAAGTTAAGGATCAATTCAAAACCCAAAGCAAACCTGTCTTCTGATCACCCAGAGATGCAAAGATTCAGTCTTTACTAAAGTTAAAGTTTTGGGGAATGACAGAGTTCATTTGCAATAGTTCCTTAGCTCATGTTAGGACGACTTGGGGCACCTTTGAAGATTCTGAGTTGGAAAAATCGCATATTTTTACTTACATGTATTTTTCACAATAGGTAAAAAGCCTTAGAGACAGAAATTAGATCAATGGTTACCAGGAGCTGAGGAGAGAGGATATAAGGAATGGGTTTGGGGTGATGAAAACACTTTGGATTTAGTGGCAATGGTTATGCAACTTTTGAACATGCTAAAAAATACTGAATTGCATATCTTAACCTAAGTTTCATGTTGTTTAAAACTTAGGAAAAAAAAAACTTAGTTCCTCTTTGTTTAAAAACTAAGGGAAAAAAAAAAAAAAAAGCTATGTGGTAGTTGGGCCTGGTGGCACACACCAGTAATCTGAGTGGCTCTGGTGGCTGTGGCAGGAGGTTCCCAAATTCAAAGGCAGCCTCAGCAATTTAGCAAGGCCCTGACTCAAAATAAAGTATAAAAAGGGCTGGAGATAAGTAAAAGATGGCTCAAAGCCTAAAAACAGACCATCTGCTTTCTATGGACGTTTTAGAGGAGTCTGAACCCTGAATGAGGAAGAATGTGCTTCAAAAGAATCATGCACTTGATCAAGATCGGACCCTTCATCTGCCTGCTTTCTTCTGGAAGTTGGTACCCTCTATGAATTTGGTTTACTGTGTTTTAAAGTAATGTCACTTTTATTGATCTCTCTACCTTTGCATTCTTCTTCATGAAATGTTTTTCTTTTGATCTCAGGAACGGCAGAGCAGAAATTCTTGTTTGCAAGGGATTATGTTTAGCAGATTTGTGAGATTTTTTTTTTTCCCAAATCTTATTCAAGGAATAGAATCCCTTTTACAAAATTCACAAAGCTTGGGATCTCTGCTCAGTCTCGAACCTAGGAATATGTAATAAGTCTAGGTATCATCTGGTCTTTATAATTTTACCATTAGTATTTTAGTTTTAAATTCCACACTTTCTGATACCTTTATAAAACCTTTATTTATAGAAAACATCACCGATTTTTTTTTTAAGGAAAACATTGGGTATCACATCTAAATTTGGGAGAAGTTGATTGGTATATTAAAGGCAGAGACTGAAGTGTCCTGAGTTGTTTAGGAGGATTACGGAGCACTTCCATTTGTATGTCTTGATGGTTTCCTAAGAAGCAAATGGTCTCCACTAAAGGTGGGGCTGTTGGTGTCCTTTTAAGCATTCCTGCCCCTCTGAGGCTAAAACCAGTGATCAGGGGATGCCAAGTGGCTCTGACTGCTCTATAGATGCCTCCCTCACTTTAATAATGTCCTTTGGTAATATCTTCCTACTTTCTAAAAGCAAACACTGTGTTTGGTTTTATGTAGGTATCATCTACTTCTGGTGACAGAAGTATGCATGTTCTTAGCAATTTTGTTGAAAATCATTTCACCTAGAAATGTGTGGATCTACTTCTAGGATCTCTGTTGTCTTTTGTTGTTCTATGGATCTTTTTTGTGTTATTGCCACTACAATGCTGTTTTGATTACTATAGTTCTTTAGTGTATTTTGACATCAGATAATGTAATTCCTATTGCTTTGTTCTTTTTTCTCAAGATGGCATTTGCTATTCAGAGTTATGATGTTTTATACAACTCTTACGATTGCCTTTTCAAATTCTGAGAAGAATGTCGCGACCCCTTGCCCGCAAGGAAGACGCAACTCGGGAATCTTCTCTCAGCAGTTTATTCAGGTCCTTGATACTTTTTCTTCTTTCTCCCCGGATGCCCCTCCCAGCCTTAATAAAGCACCTCAAGCCCCAATGCGAAGCTGCCACGTGGACTTTTCTTATAGGGTGCCAAGTCACAGCGTGCCAACTCATTCTGATAAGGAGTTGTTTGTCACAGACTACAGGGGAAACCAGCGCCATCTTGTAATGGCGGCCACAGTTCACAGAAACGGCTCACCACAGAAGAATGACATATTTTTTTGTATTTTAGTAGGGATTTTATTGAATCTCTAGATTACCTTGAGTAGTGTGGGCATTTTAACAATATTGATTCTTCCAATCCATGAACATTACATATCTTTTCCTCTCTCTTCTTTTTCTCCTCTAATATTTTTATTCATTTTAGAAATGTTTTATTTCTTTGGCTAAATTTATTCTTAGGTGTTAACCAATGTTACTGATTTTTGTGCATAGATAGTGTTTGCATCAAGAAGAAGAATCTTTGTCAGGCATGGTGGTGTACACCTATAATCCCAGCAGCTCTGGGGGCTGAGGCAGGAGGATTGCAACTTCATGACCAGTCTTAAGAACTTTGTGGGAACCTCAACAACTTAGTGAGGCACTGTATCAAAAGAGGTAAAGGGCTGAGAGCAGTGGTGTATGCCTATAATCCCAGTGACTCAGGGAGATTGAGGTAGAGGATTATAAATTTGGGGTCAGACACAGAAATTTAGCAAGGCATTAACTATCTTTTCAAGGCCCTGCCTCTATAAATAAATTAAATATTTTTTTAAAAAAGGGCTGGGGATGTGACTCAGTGGTAAAACCTCAATATCAAATAATAATAATAACAACAACAACAACAATATTAAAATTAAAATTAAGTAGATGAAAAGGACTGGAGATGTAGCTAAGTGGTAGAGTGTTCCTGGATTCAAGTCCTAGAACAACATGAGTTTTATTTTTAGGGTTCTTAGGGAGCAATATATTGGAATCTTTAATAGTGCTAGTAACATTTTGTTTCTTAAGTTTCTTAAATTGGTGTCCTATCTATTATAGATGACACATACTTGTGTTTTGTTTTAGAGTATGTGTAATTTTGTAATTAATAGAGTTATAAGCCTATGTCTTATTGTCAAAAGATGATTAACAATTCAGAATGGAGTAATTGACATTTTTGCATGAACATGTATGCAGAAGGAAGTGTCCTGCGTTGTTTAGAAGGAAGTGTCCTGAATTGTTTAGAGGGTTGGAAAAAGAAGGACAGTTGACTGAGAGTGCTATTTTTTGTTATAAGCCTTATGATATGATTTAAATTTTTACCTCTTGTGTATGAGCTGCTTGAATGTAAAAATAACAAAAAATAATAGAGCTGCTGAGACAATCTCTCCCTCCTGTGGATGTGAGTAGCAGATTTTTATTCTTTTCTTCTTGTTTATATATGCTCCTTTCAGAAATTGAGATTCAGTAAGATTTTTTCTTTCTTATTCAACCGAAATTACTCTTTAAATGTCCTTGCCACCAGAGAGACAAGTCTCAGATCATTAAGTCCAAGGAATGATGTAGTTCTATTCCTCTGCATATCCTTCACTCAGAGTTTTCCCCAACTCTCGAAGGAATGGTTGACAATTTATGAAGCACCTGTAGCACATCACCCACAGACTTTTGGAGCAGGAAAACGTGGTACAATTTGGTTCTTTTTGGTTTGAAAGCCTTGTTCTGTGTAGCAGGGCATCTAATTAGAGTTCCTAGTTGTGAATATTACTGCAGGAATCTCTATTTTAATTTCTCCCCAGCTGTGCAGCTGGCTAAAACACAGATGGGAAGTAGAGCTGTGGGAAATCAGAAGAATTGAAAAGTGAGTTGAAAAACCAGTGAAGCTTTAACAAGAGAAGAGTTGCTTCAAGAGTTCTAAGCTCCCCGGGTGGGCGGGATTGTCTGGCTTTCTCATTTCCTTTCCCATACTTTGGGATTCAGTTTATGTGTTAAAGTATTATGGGGGAAGGGGATGATGGTCATTTGAGGGTGACCTAAGAGAAGGGTCCTTAAATTAGAATGCTTGCTTGCTTTGGGCTTGCTCTAGCAGAAAGGGCAATGCCCCATCTGAATTGTTTTACTCCTGACATTCCTCTGGTTAAAAATGAGCAGATAATTTATCATCCAGACTATTTTTCAGACTGTAAGGGATACATTAAAAATAACGAAGGCACATCAGGCATAATCCAGGATTGTTTGGGCAAACTGGAATATTCCCTAGTTTGCATTCCTCTCCTAGGACCTTTGCTAGAGTACAAGTGCCCTTTCCAAACTTACATTTGTGTCCTGACTTCTATTTTCATGCTTCCATTGTCCCTGGCTCATTCTCAGTCTGATAATTCAAAAGAAAACAAGTTCTCATCGTGATCCTCAGCAGGACCTAACACCTGGTAATTGATGCTGAGTGGCAAAGTGTCCTGTGCTCCTAGAACCTTTAGCCTATTTCACAGGAAGATCAAATATCAAAGACAAACCCCTGAGAGTAAAGGCATTAAGAGGCCAACTCCCCTTTCTCCTCTCACTACCTAAGCTTACTGGTGCCTTGGGAAATTTAATATTTAATATGCAAGAGCATTGTATTATTTAAGAAAATTATTTTCATCCCTTGTTTTGCTTCTCTCTTTAGCTTAAAGATGTCACAAATCTTTCAATATTATCTGCATAAATGTAATTTATTCCAATTTAAAACATATATATGCCACATTTAGAATAGTAGGAGGTATGGCATATCATACAAATACAGAAATAAGCCTGCTAAAAACCACATTATGTAAGTAGTTCTGCTAATCTTGTTTACTTAGGCATAATCCACCTAAAATTCATAAAAGTGCATACACGTATTATATGTATATGTGTAATATGTACATCTATATGAAACATATATAAATGAAATACCTAGAAGAGTTATTCAGTTCAGATCTTAGATATGGGATACAATATAGAGCAAAATAATTGCAGGATATGGGATATTATATGTGGTAAAATTGATAATAGCATTTATCCCTGAAATAAGAATAATTTACATTTTATTGTTCTGTTGATTTAAATAAATTTTATATATTACTATTATGAACATTGAACAGCGTGTTCTGTATCAATTCTCAGTCACTCTGCAATTCTCTGTCCTGATGCAGTTTGGACCATCCTTTGTACGTGTGCACTTTTCAGTGTCTGACTCTTTTGCCTGATTCCTGCTTGCTATGTTGGGATAGTAGCAGCACTCCTCAATTTATGACTTCATTCTTTGTAAGAAAATCCTTCATTTCTGAATCTCTATGCTTTAAAATTTCTATTAACTTTAGACTTTATCAAGTGATTTTGAAGAGGGTTTACTCCTTCTAATATACCATGCAAAATCCAAGTCATGAAATGGCACAGGAAGTAACAAAGGTTAATTCAAGAAATCCAAAACAAACCACTAAAGAAACTCAATTCCATTTTCTTAATGTGCTCAGCCATGGGCAATGAGAGACTTACTCATTGAATTGTAAATAATCAACCAGCCAGTCACAACATCCACAAACAATTTGACCTGGATTACACAAATGAATTAATCAATCCAGCTGTCAAATTTGTTTTTAAGACAAGGAATTCAGTTTAAGTCTTCTGTCCAAATGGAAGCACTGGCCATTCACCATCTCTGCATCTCAATTCCCAACATTTGCTAATACTCTTATGTGCTCTTAAAACAAATTTCCCCCAAGTGGATCAGGAGTTAACATAAATCTATATTTCCAATGAATCATTCACTGGTCTGTTCAGTTACAAGTTTTGCCATATCTCTTCATATTCAGTCCGACTTTTCATTTTGAGACAGAGAAGAATGTTGTTCATCATTAATGTTTTTCAAATTGCTGTTACTTTTTACAGTTTATCTGTGAACACTCTGCAATGATCTCACCCACTATTCTGACAAGATTTTTCTTCTCTTCCCTATCTTGCTTCTGCTCCAAAATATGTCTTGCTGGGTAAGGAAAGAAAAGTCTAGAACCAACATAAAAAAAATGGCCATCTTCTTTTGAATTTCTAAAAGCCTAAGAATTTGTTAACCCTGATGAGTGATTTTCAGAACTAATGTTGCATTTTTCTGGGGGGGGGTGGTGAGGGTATAGTGGGTAATCTTTGAATCCTGACTAATTCCACTTCCATTACATCTCTTCTCAAACAGCAGGGTACTTTATTTTAAAATGCCTGTAGCAGGAATGATATTTTTTGTGTGTGTGTGACTTGAGACCACTGCAGTTTCACCTGGTTCATAGTTTCAGAGTTCCCTTCACAAGAACAAAGTTGAGAAGAGCCAGATTGCAGAACTGCTTCCTGCTTCCTCCATATAGAAAGGATGTGCTGTTCTATCCCTAAAAATAACATTTCAACTGAAAAATAAGTAGCCTTTACCACCTGAAATTTCCCTGAATTGTACGTATCATACATATGATTAAATAGAACCTTTAAAGTTAGAGCAAGCAGTAAACTAGTTTACTTAGTGATAAGAAACATTAGATTCTCTGTAGTTTAGACAAGTGGACTACTTCCTGAACAAAACTTTTGTTTTGTGTTGTGTTTGATAGACTTCTAAAAGCTCTTCTGAAAAAGAGGCTTGTAGGAAAGTGTGACTCCTGGACCAGCAATACAAGTATCAACTGGGAACTCTTAGAAATGTGAATTCTGGGGTTCAGCAAGGTATGGGAAGGAGGCCTCCAGGTGATGCTAACATATGATAATGTTTTGGAGACAGTGGTCTTCATTGGAATGTTCTACAAGCTCAACTTGGATACCAATCCATATTAGTTTACAGTATTGTCCTCTGTAGACATAATTACTATATTTTTCATAGTATCTACAAATCATCATCAGTTTATTTAATTTAACATTTGAAGAGCTTTAATTTTGCTCTAAAGAATGTGTACAATTACACAAAATGTGCACCCAGAACATTCATAGCATTTAAAATTTGCCTTTGTATGACTTTTTAAAGGAACTATAAATTAAATGATACTAAAAAAAAATCTTTAACAAATCAGGGCTTGTTTGTCTACAACCAAGAAGGTTAATTTTTTCTTTCTTCAGTTTTCTCATGCCAATATTTCAAATGATATAACTAAATTAAAATCCATTGTGTTAGTTGCCTTTCTGTCACTGTGAAAAATGTATCTAAGATAAACAACTTATAATGAGACTCAAGGTTTAGAAGTTTCATTCCATATTTGGTCAGCTCCATTGCTTTTGAGTCTATTCCAAGGCAGTACTTCATGGTGGGAGAATATGACAGAAGTACCTACTCACCTCAGGACAATTAAGAATCAAAAAGAAGAGAAGAAGAGGGACTGGGGCTCCCTTCAAGAGCACACCTCAAATGAGCTAACTTCCTTCCAGGAGGCCCAACTCCTAAATTCTGACACCTCCCAATGGTGCCACAGGCCTATTTACATATGGGCCTTAGCATTCATCAGAAAACACATGACTATTTCTATTCTTTGTCTTTTCTGTGTTGATAGACTGATTTGATCTGACTGTTGGACTTTGGGTAGTTTTTACATCTTGTAAACACAACCCTTAAGAGACATAATAAAATGAATCATTGCACAAATATGAGACGGAAACAAAATATATGCATATTTTAAACATGATAAAAGAGCAGAAATTTTTCAATTACCACATTTATACTGAATAATTATATCTGTAATCAAATCAAATGAAACCTTCTCATTGCCTAATTGAAATAACGATTATGTTTATTTTGTAGGAAAACACTCAACAATAAAACCCATACAGCCTGCTCCTGTAGGATTCCTGTGTTCAAAAACCTGTACCCAGGGCTGGGGTTGTGGCTCAGAGGTAGAGTGCTCACCTAGCATGCATGAGGAACTGGGTTTGATCCTCAGCATCATGTAAAAATAAAATAAAGGTATTATGTCCACCTTTAACTAAAAAATAATTATTAAAAAAAAACTGTACCAAATTCACACAATATGGGTGCCCAAATTCTCCTAGACATTTCCAACCTGTGATGTTCTAACAGAATGAAACTTTTAACATCCTATCTTTTTTCTCTTCAAAGGAGAGCCGTATGCTTAAAAACATGTTAAACTAATACCTCAACATTTTCTCTCTCATAGGACAAGCAAAGAAATTTTTGAATTCAGTTATTCACCATGCATAGTTGTAAAATATAGTTACTTTTTGAAAAAAAAAACACTGCTGGAGTTGATACCAATAAGCAGTTTAGTTAAGTTAAAGTAAAATCATTAGTGGTATAAAGGCACCTGTAAGATACCTTGTAAAGTATAAGTGCCAGCATTATCAGATATAAAGGAATTACCTTTAAGAAATAAAATGAAACCTGAAGAAATCTGCCATTTTATGTAATTGAGTATTAAGGAAAATATTGAGATACACTATTCTATAACCAAAACAGAACCAAACCCCAAAGCAGATACTTTCATTTTTTTTAGTATGCAATAATTAGAACAATCACTCTCAGAACTCCTTTAATCAATTTTGCTGCTTTCTTGCATCTTCTAGATGGTTTAATGGGGAGAGACTTCCCAGAAGTAATATAATCTTTCTCCAAGGATAGTTGAAAACACTGGCTTCTATAAATTGTACATTTTCTTGGAAATAAGTATGTTCCAGTAAGCAGGCTTTAGGTGGAATCTTTTGACTATTAGATCTAAAAAGATTGTTATGATCTCAGGAGTTCAGGGAAGAACCCCAAAGTAGGGACTTGGGGAAAAATACATCTCAGTCAACATGTTTTGTTGTGTTTGAACAACTAAAAGCAAAATGATACTAGCAAGAGACTTTTTCAACCTTAAAATAAAGATATAACTCATAAAAATCTATATTTCTGGTTCTCCCTCCAATCTAAAAATAGTGCATTGAAGTTAGACAGGGCTGCCTGATGGAATTGAGCACCTGCTTTCTGAATCACAGGAACCCACCGGGCCTGTAATCCTTTTATCATGTTCAGTGGTCACCTCCCTGGGGTCAGGTATACCTGAGGGATAAGAGATATACCTGCAAATAAAAAGGATACAAACAAGTGACCTCATGAAGTTTGCATCTAGTGGGAGGAAAAAAATAAACAGCATAAATAAATAGCCTAATTCAATGATCTATTAATGGAGTAATAACTATGGAGAAAAAGGAGGCAGGAAGTGAGGGAGTTTGCCTGGTTTGTTTCAGGTTCTGAAAGAAGACCACTGTGGATGGAGCAGAATAAGAGAGGTGGTGCAACAAGAGTCAGAATCAGAAAGGGATGGAATGAGGTATAGTCTGCAGGAGACCTGTAATCCCTTCTCAGGATTTCTTATGTTTCTCTGACTGACATGGGAGCCACTAGCAGCTCCAAGCAAGGGAAAGACTTGACTGGTTACATTGAAAAGGCTCACTCTGAATACTTTGTTCTTACCAGTCCTTGGAGGAGCAAGTGTCACAGAAGGAAGAACATCTGGGAGCTACTGCAATAAAATAAGAGGGGAGATGGGGCTTGCACCATGGTGGCATTGCAGGTGAAAGAAAAGTAGATGCATTCTAGAGATAACTTGAAGGTAGAAGGGACAAAATTTACTGAATGGACTTAATGAGATCTGTGAGAAATAAAAAAATAATAATGGTTCTAATAATTTAGAACCATTACTAGGATAACAGTGAAAAGAAGGGAATGAGAAGTAACACTGAAATTCAATTTAATATTAACCGTACATGGACAAGTCAGCAGATGACTGAGCAGAGACTGGGCTCCAATTATGATAATTCTCTCCTCTTTCACTGTTCTGAGGGAAGAGACATGATTATAGGAATTGAGGCCTGGCAGCTGCAACCAGTCTATGTGGCAAGTAAAGTCATCCCATGCCAAGCTACACCATGAGGTTTGGGGATGATCAATTTTTATTTCTGACTTTTAAAGTATTATTTCTATTTTGAAATGGTAAAAGGAAATCAGAATAGAATTGATAAACTCTCTCTTTTTTAATGTGAACAATCCAGATAATGCCTATAAAACTAACTGCTATTGTGTCCATTTTATATGCAGATATTTATGCTGTAGGCAAGCCTGACCCAGGATAGGTGATAACTGAAGCTGAAAAAGGGGTGACTGACCAGGTGGATTCTTAATTTAGAAAACAGGTGCTCAACTCAACCAGGCGGCTTATTTTTACTCCAATGCACCATTTTCAGATGAAAGGGAGAACAAGAAATACAGAGTTTTATAAGTTATGTTCTAATTTTAATATTGGAATATGTAATTGATACCTCAAGAATTTGGATACCAGTGAGATAACTTCAAAGTCTTTTATAAACTAGGAAAATGGAAATGAGAAAGATAAAACAACTTTGCCTATCACAGTAATCTCAGTTCTATCTCTAAGTAGCTACACTCTTGGACAAGTTATTTAACCTTCTCATTCCCTGGGTTCTCTTCTCTTTAGTTCTTTAGTTACTTCTTAATAGAATTGTTTTAAAATTAATTAAAATGTTATGCACCAATGTCATGTGCACAGAATAATGTCTGACCAAAAACAATTGTGAAATGAATATTATTTCTTAATTCTGCTTAAATATATCATGGTATATATTTTTATTTTAAAGCTAGAGTGCTAGGAAATTTAATATATATGAGTATTTTAAAGCCAATAGTAGCTTTCTAGCACTTTAACCCATAGAAAATTTATGTTATTAATTTTATGAAAAAAGATAGTGGCTCTTACCATTATTTCTAAAAATAAAGAAACTGAGCTGTTAGTTACTCAGGTCCACATAGCCTGTCTGAGGCCCACTTTCTTTCTTTGAGGGAGAGTTTATTTCTCATGAAATGTTATGCATGTGGAAGTGTGACATCCTGAGACATTTCCTTAAGTTCTGCATATTTATCCATGATCTTTAGAGCCAACATTATAAATTGGTAAATAACAATATTGGACTAAAGGAAGGTGGCTCTTAGAAACATTTGTTTACATGCTTTATTCAGAGTGCACTTTCACAGTTTTCAGGAATTTATTATCCAATAGTTTGATCAACCACTTAACATTATACCTATACAAAGCAAACAATAATAAAAGTTCCATTCTTCCTGGTAAACAGAGTTGGCTGTGAACAGAAACTTTTGATGCTCTAACTTGGAGAAATAAGTGATGTAGGAGGTTGCAAGGGTCAGTGCAGAAAGTATTTTTAAGCAGAGGAATGACTTCTAGTGTGCCTCAAATCATTCCATCTTGACAGTTCCCTATGCTGATTCTATGTACAGCCAGTCTATTTTCTTCCATGACAGGAGCTCTTGGCTTCAGTCATGCAAATCTGCTTAAAATGATACACACCATTTGCTCACTTCTCTTTTGCTTCTATAAAACCTCAGAAAATTGATATCCCTTCCCCACATTTAATATAAAACTATTTGTTACTTCTTTTCCTTAAATGTTGTTTAAAAAACCCTTCTGCTAAATAATGTCAATAAGCCAAATAACATGCATTCGGAGCTTGAATGTTAAACTTGAAGAAATGAACACAATTTTTCCACAATATATACTTTAGGAATAAATGGGACCCTTGGTTTACTCTTTTGACAGTTAACATTTAAAGTCTTGGACCAGAAGGATCTTGTACTATAAAACAAATAGTATCCAAGAACTAGAAAAACGTACCAGCATATAGTAAGGTGAGATATACACTAGAATTAGAGTCAAGGAATGTTGAATTAATAATTTCCATCTTCTCATTCACTAAATGTTTGATTTGGGTAAAAACATTGAATGTTCCTTTAATCTGTAAAGTGGAATACTCTCTATACCTTTTAATATTGTTGGTTTACAAATGAGAGCTTATGAATAAGTGAGGTAAGTCCTTAAGGTATAAAATTTGATTCTTCATTTAGTTAATAAACATTTGTGAAAGACTTATTAAGTGCTATGTGTATTACTGTACTGTTCACCATTACTTTTTTGGTAAGATCAAAGTAATGAGGGTGGCCATGCAATGGAATAAAACCCGAGGAGACAGAAAACCTGAGATAATATTTCTCCTTTGAATAGAAATTTGAGAAAATGTGACCTGCAACATCTAAACTGACACTTAAGGAATGAAAAGAAAATTTAAGTCACGGGGAAAGAAACTGTATAAATAAATGCATAGGGCATTAAAATGTGTCTTTCCTGAACCATTGTTCTTTGGCTTTGCTTCAGGTACCTTAACTTGCACAAATGCACTAAAACACCAGTGTTGGGTTCTTCTCAGTGTTAATCTATATTATTTATTTCTGTAAGACTTGCATTCAAGTAGACAAACAATAGGAGACTGATCAGATTAATGTAAATGCCATGGAAGTGTATGAAGCTCTCTCCAGCAAGTCTTCTGTGCTCTACTCCAGTATTATTTTAAAACTACCATAGCTATAAAAATTTGAAGAAAAACTGAAGTATTTTTGTTTGCTTTCTACATAATATGATGTGCCAAGAGCTATCAAAGGTTATGTTGTCTTCCAGAATAGCGTTGTAAGGGAGAATTATGTTTGTAACCAGGCTTACAGTTCAGAGTTAGGAACTGAATACTAATGCTACAGATTTTGTAAAACACAATTTTATAAAAGTATTTTTACTTGGATGAAAGAGCAAGTGTTTGGCATTGATATGAAATAAAACAAAGCATTTAAGCTTCAAACAGATGTGTTCTTTCAGTAGTAACTCCAGATTAAGCGTTAGTAAACCATTTAAAGGATAAGTAAAAGTTTTCCTATAGTAAGTTGTCTATGGCTTTGGGCTTACTTGTAACTCTGTCAGCTTACCAACAGGTGATGAAAAGGGACAAATTCACATTTCAAATCCCATACCCTGTTCCTCACCATTTATGACAAAGAGACCTATTCATTCTATCCCCAGCTAAGGAGAAGAAATAGACTTAGTAGGATAACCAACATGAATAGTTGCTAAGGTATAGAGATCTTACTATGCCCAGGTGGTCCTGAAAGGACTTTATAAGAAGAAATGTTCTCAGAACTTTGTTGTAATATCTCCCTTGATCCCTACCACTGTCTTTTGGAGTGGATCCTCCTCCTTAATGCCATTGCACACATGAAAAGCAGAGACCTAGGAACTGTGTCCAAATCCAGTCTGACTCCAGAGCCTGATGTTTAAACTCCTCTTACTAGTGAATTCTGTGATAGTCTTAATAACTTGAAATCACCTGTTTTCTTACATACTAAACGACTGTATTGTAGAAATTTAATGTTATTTTGTGTAATGTCTTCCAAGAACATCAACAGTCTATTAAATGTTATACTCTTTTATCCAAGTATGTCAATATATCTGTTTCTTTCCTAAATATAAATAGAATATTATCTGTATCTGAACCATTCTTTAATTAATAATGTTAATTCTAATATAGGAATAATCCATTTGCTATTTGAGAAGCAAAATCACCTCTTGAATTGTTTTAAATTTGAAACTTAGAAATCTGGTTAAGTATCCCATTAGTAGATTTAGGGGTGAAGGACTTTAAGGGTGAAGGACTTTAAGGGTGAAGTACTTTAAGATTAAAGGAAGTACAAGATTTTGGAAGTACTCACCATATGTCTCAATCTCCACCAAATCCTAAATCTAGGTGGGGAGTTATTTTATACTTTCATCTTGTAACCAAACACAATGAGTTCCCCACTTGGTAAGTACAAAATCAGTAAGCACCACCAGGATGTAAAAGAATAAATAAACTTTTATTAATTGCAGCAATTGTGGTGATCACTCAGGATAACTCCCCAATTAGTGTCTTTCCAAACAAAAAAAGCAAGAGACTTTAACTAGGGAAATGTAGGGAAATTAATACTGGAAAGATGTTATCACTTTTGAAGGTGGACATACTTCTGAGCATGCTCATTCAAGGTCATGCTTCTTCATACATTGCATGATTGAAAATAATGGACAGGAACACTTCTGAAGAAATTTAACATTATAATGAGAAAAGTTTATTTCAGGTTACACGGAAGAGGAACTCCGTGCCTTTGGCTGGTTTAAACCATTCCTTGTGATTTACCTACGCCACCCAAAGGCCTTATCAGAAACAACTTAAAGAAATTTTAGTAGTCAGCATCCCCCCACTACTTGTAGCAGCTAACAATTTTGATTTCCCGTTAAAAATTTGAATTTTAGGAAATGGATGAGATAAAATTTGCTCTGTCTTATAATTGGCATTGATATCATCAGATTTCCTGTATTTGTTACTTATAAGATCCTTGTTCCCCCCACACTATTGTGTTCCCTCAGTCATAGTCAATACATTGCATCTTTTCTCATTTATAACTTTCAAATGTTGAATTTTAAACTTCTATTGAGTCAAGTGGAACCTGATGGCTTTTCCTCCACCCATTCCCTCATATTAATCATAGTTGCTTTCTATTAAATGATTGAACACTTGTAATACTTTGAGGAGTCACATGTGTACATCCTTCCATTGATCTACCCTCAGCTGCATGCTGAAGTATCCTCTACAGCTATAGGAGTCCTCAAAATCTTGATACGTGCACCCATCTTGCACTTTCCTCACAAATAACATTGGCACTGATTTGCCTTATGAAGGATATTTATTTATCTAATTAGACCCCTAAATACTTAGAATTATTATTTCCTGAGTTATTTGATCAGATAAGATTGAGTGAGTTCTAATTTTCCCTCAAAGCATTTTTATCTCTGTTGTTTGAAAATTTGTATCAACTCCCTGAAATATTCCATTTAGGTCTTATTTACTCTCTCTTCCAGTCCAATCCAGGTTTCAGCAAATTAGATCCATCCTTGAGATAATGCAGAACAAGAAGTTTGGCAGTTAGTTGGTAACTAAACAAGACTTATGAATGGATTTGATGTTCTCCAGAGGACATCTTCTGTTTACCTTTGTTCTTTTTCTACTCACTTCTCAGTCTAGGTGTGCCAGTCTACTTATGCCTGCAGAGTCGGGAACTTCATTGGCTCTTCATCAACTTCGATGATCTATTTCTGAGGTTCAAGTAGCTTAAAACTTGATTCTAGAGTCCCTCTTATAATACCGTCCTCTGTACATTGGCAGTTTACATGAACAGAAGTATTTTTATGGATTTTTGCAAATAAAAGTAGTTATCAAATTATTCAGTAATAAAAACTGTGGTTAAAGTTTTTAATTTAATGAGTTTCATAAGAAGAGGCAAAATGAGAGCAGGAAAAGAGTTGGCCATCCATGACCATAGTTTCCACATTCATAGATTCAGTCATCCTGGGATCAAAATATTCAGAAAACAGACAAGTAAAACAAAACAGCAATAGAAGAATAAACAATGCAAATAAAAACTAGTAGAGTACAACAACTATAAAAACTGCTATATAAATATTTAGCATTAATATTGTATCCAGTGTGATGTGTACTCTAGACATGGTTTGAAGGGTATAGAAGGCATATAGGATATAGGTAAAGCAATTTTGAATAATCTTAGAATCTCTTCTCTTCCCTCCTCCTCCTCCTCCTCCTCCTCCTCCTCCTCTTCTTCTTCTCTCTCTCCTCTCTCTCTCTCTCTCTCTCTCTCTCTCTCTCTCTCTCTCTCTCTCTCTTTCTCTCTTTCTCAGTGCTGACACCCTAACTGGATTGTCCAACTTTTCTAAAAGAATCCACAGGACTTTGAGCAAAAGTAGTGGCTGCTAAGTTGGGAGAAAGAAAGTTATTTGCTCCAGCATCTCCTTCTCTAATCACCCTGATCTCTGCTTTTACTTTTTTAATTTGTTACTGATGCTGTTTGAAGTTTCCAAAGACTTCATCAGGACAACCTCAGATCATCTTTTCTTTGCCCTCACCCTTACCCTTTCAGAACTTTTGAAATGTTGTTGCCATTATTTTGTTTCCCAGCGGTATTATAGATTTGAAATAAATAATTGTGTGATTTCAAGGAGCAAAGGATGGAGAATTATCCACCTCCTTGAA
This sequence comes from Urocitellus parryii, assembly GCF_045843805.1. Lineage (NCBI taxonomy): Eukaryota > Metazoa > Chordata > Mammalia > Rodentia > Sciuridae > Urocitellus > Urocitellus parryii. The sequence goes on from NC_135543.1 coordinate 29,830,994, forward strand.
TAGCAACTTCCAATTTTAACATATTGCTTCAATAGAAATGTTTTCAGAAAAGCATTGCTTCAAAGTCTCATATGTACTAGATACAAAAATGGCTTTTACAATATGAAGCCTTATGTTCTATGATTATTATAATCTATGCTTATATATTTAAAATTCATTATGCTATAATATATTATATATTAAGATATAATAACATGTAATATATAAAAACCTATGATTCTCTACCTTATTGGCAGTTCATAAGAATATCATCCTCTTCATGTTGAGTCATCTTGCAAACAGTAACATTTTTAAAATTTTTAAAATTTTAAAAGTTTTAAAATTCAAATTTCCTCTTATCTTATAATTCCTTATTATCCCCCATATATTTTTGATTTTAATGCTGAAAAACTATCTCTTTCAATTAAGGTTAGTATGCAATTTTAAAATTATTACATTTAAAATATCTAGATGAAAATGAATCTAAAATTACCGAAGCTATATTTCAATGTTTCCTTTTTTACTTTTAAAGCAACTCATTTCAGTCTAAAAGTAGAATGAAGCACAATTACATTTGTGAAACTAAATAACTTACAGCAATTGCTGTAGGAAGTTTAAATAATTTAGAAAGCAATGTATTTTATAAATATATATGTAGAATTTTAAAATTTGTAGTATTCAGGTATATGTGATTACAAATTTGATTTAAAAGGTAAGAAAAATGTCAGCAGAGTTAGGTCAAAGCAGCCATGTTTCACTTATTCAAACATATCTTTTGAAAATATAAATTTTAACTTTTTTCCTCCAATTTTTCTTAAAAATTTTCTGTTAAGATGAATCTTATAGGTCTTTACAAACTCTTTTAAAGTTAGAAACTTGCTTTTTTTGTTTGCTTTAGAATATATACATTTTCAGAATAAGCAAATCAGTTTCTTTATATGAAATGACATTTTCCCACTCAGATGGTAACAATTTAATTAAAGATTTTCATATGTTCAAAACATACTGGGCAATATATAAGCATTAAGCACAGTGTAAATGAAGATGTCAACTTAAAGAGTCTTTAAAGCCTTGTTTGGTGACACAAATCTAACTTCTTGAATGATGACAAAATAAGAAAGACATAATTGTTAATTTTTTAGGTTCATAAATGATAAAAATATTCACAAAAGCTAATCAATAAGGGTTGAGTTTTCTATACATATGTTCATAAAAGAAGAAAGAATATAATTGATTAGGAGGAGGTTTTGTGACTCTGATCAATGAATGGGAGGGCAGTTATCCATAGAATGTAGAAGAAATCTGAAGACTGGCTTAGCTGACCTGGCTGTGTTTTAATTAGCCATGAGAAAATGATGTCACCATTACTTTTCTGGATTTGAATTTTCTCATCTGTGAAGAAAAAAGGGTTGCATCCCATAATCACTAAATTCTCTGTTATCTAGAAAAGCTCCAGCATAGAGAACAATGATCATAAAGGCACAATGGGGGAGGTGACAACTTCGATGATCAATCCTTGAGGATGTAACCCCCTTAGGGAGTACACATACAGGATTAACTGGAGACAACACTGGGTATGGAGAATGATAACATGGTACATAGGGCCTTTAGAATCAGTCAGCTATTTTGTTGCTGTGACTAAAGGACTTGATCAGAACAATTGTAGAGGAGGAAGAGTTTATTTGAGGGCACACGATATCAGAGATCTTAGTCCATAGAAGACCAGGGCCATTCCTTGAGGCTGGACATTGTGGCAGGAGAGTGTGGCAGAGGGAAGCAGCTGACATCATCAGGAAGTAGAGAGAGAGAGATGCCACTCACCAGATACAAATATATACCCAAAAGTCCCCATTCCTACCTCCTCCAGCTACACCCTACCACTTCAGTTACCATCAGTTAATCCCTATCAGGGCAATAAATCACTGATTGGGTTAAGACAACCCAAACATTTCTCCTCTGAACCTTCTTGTATTGTCCCACATGAGCTTTTCAGGAACACCTCACATCCACACCCTAGCAAGTATTGATTGGATGTGAAAGCAAATGGGTAACAATTGGATCTTTAGGGGTAGGAAAGCTCCATAGCCAACACAATGCTTAAAGATTCATCAGACTGAGAAATGCATGATGGATTCACTGAAAACCAGAGACCCTGAGGTTTGGGTGGCCACCCACAAAGCTTCACTGGAAGCTGAAGTATATCCATTTCTTCACATGGTCAGGAAACATGTAGTCTCTTCATGATTGTGCTTCCAATATTCTGGAAGACAAACAATCACCTGCTCTGAGAATCACTTTAGTTATTTGCATCCTGAAAAAATGCCAGCTTCCCAGTACGATTAAAAAATTTTGAGATGACCTTGAGACAAATTATTATAAGTATTGCAAAACAAGATGATTTAGTTTTCACCTGGGAAAGAACCATGCAGGTGCTTTTACTTGCATCCAACTTTTAGAAATGTGGAGTACGTTGTGCACTGGTGAGGATTTTGGTGTGTGTGTGTGTGTGTGTGTGTGTGTGTGTGTGTGTGTGTGTTTGTATGTGCATGTCTCATATCATGTTATTTCTTTGTTTTATAGTAGCATAATATCACACATTCTAAATCAACTAGTGACTCCAACTTTGTCCTGTGGGTTTTCTTCTTGGTTGCATTTTTACTGGGACCATCTTTCCAGTATCACACTGAAACTGTCTAAAATGCAGTGGATGGAATCTTTCCATAAGGCAGCTACATTCCTGCAGTTTCTAACAGCAGGAAAACAGCCCCCAGAATGAGTGACCTCCAGGATAAACAGGAGACCAGCTGTGATTAGAAATATCTTTTAGTGGATTTGTACCACCCAGAGGCAGTCATGAAACTTTTAAGTTTTTGATGAACAAGTCAAACAAAAGGGGGAAAGTAAAACAGACTTCTATGATAAAGAAATTTTTGATTCATCCAAAGGCAGTAAGATTTATCTTTCCCCCCTTGTAGCATAAGACAAATGAGTAGAGCTGGAGAATTAAATAAGGAACATTAAATTGCTTTTTAATTAATGTGGATTTTACTGCAATATAACTTAACCTGAAAGTTAAACTGGACTTGACCTTAAATTTACAGGAGTGAGTAAGCAACTAAAAGCTTTTAGTTTAAAGATTTGATTTCTTTCTTCTTTTATCTTCATCCTCCTGACTCCAAATCTCCCTCTCCTTAAAGTATATATCATCCAGGGAATGATAATATACTTAAAAATATTGAGCTTAAAGTAAGTAATTAAGCAAATGATAATATAATTATCTGTTGGGCTTTGGTCCAGGCACTTGTCCCTAGTGCTTTGGAGAAGATGATACTCACGTAGTTTAGAGTCTAGTAATGGGAAGGAGAGCAAAGCACATATTTGCCATTACAGTACAAAGAAAGAGCTATCAGTGCCAAAGTCAGGAACAGTGAAGCACTGAGCGTGTTTGGCAAGAGGGAGCAAAACTAGAAGACAGCTGTCAAAATCATTTTCATAAAACCTCCTTTCAGATAGATTAAATGTAGTGAAAAAGCTCCAGCTTTCAAAAGAGGAGGGGCAACATAATCCTTGTCCCCCCAAATTGATCTGAGTTCATGTCCTATTTCTTGTCTACATAATCAATCCAAAACTCTTGTCCACTGAGTGTGATGTTCCTCCTCCTCTCCCACTCTAGTCTTTTATATTTCCAATGATGTATGGATGGTTCACTTAGATATCTTGTGTTAAATCTAACTGGACAAGAATAAACCTGTATAGGACACAATATTCTTTATTTATTTTCTCAATCCACTTATTTCTGTCATGACTACTGCCACTTCCCAGATCCAGAGTTATAAAATATGGAACCACGTTTAATTTAATTCGCTGTTTCCTTGGAAAGACGGTTTGGAATGAATGTGTCCCTAACTTCCCACTTAGTATTTCTAGGACTTTGGCTACAACATTTTGTATGTCTGTACTAGATTTTTTTTTTCATACCTGGCATGGAAGCTAATAGTATAAACATCGGACTGGAGCCTATGCAAACACCTAACTTCTTTTCTAGAACTATCAATAACAATTTTCCTTCCTTTTCTCTCTCTACCCAAAGTGGCAGCTTTCAAGTCTTTTCTTCCTTGAAATGTATGACATTTCTTTTCTCCTTGTTTTCTTTTGTTTTGATCTCTCTTTCAGACATTTCCCTTTGTTTCCCCCTCTCCATAAACTCACATTTCAAAATTCCTGCAAGAGTCTTTAAGATTTTCTCCCTGCCTTCACATTCTTTCTCTCCATTATTATTCCCACTATTGCCTCACCACTCCTCCAACACCACTGAAAGAGAACTGTCTCCTGTTCATTACTTTGCTAATAGAAAGAAAGAAAGAAAGAAAGAAAGAAAGAAAGAAAGAAAGAAAGAAAGAAAGAAAGAAAGAAAGAAAGAAAAGAGAATCTGACTCTATGCTCAGAAGGGCTCTGCAGTTATCTTATGACTCTGTGGCTCTGCTCGTCTTTAATTCCTAATAATTTTTATTAATTCTTAATAATTTTTAAGCAATGCCCCATATTTTCACTTTGTACTGGGACCCACAAATCATATCGCTTTTCCTGCATGGCAACTTCAGCCTTTATTTCAAGTTGTATTTAGGTCAGAGCTTTTTCAGGACCCATTTTTATAACAGCCCAATTTTGGTTGACCTTCAACTTTTCCAATGTTCAATGCCAATATCATAATTAAGCCTTTCTAGTTTTTCAGGCACAAAAATCAAAAGATTTTATCCATTGTTCTCCATCATAACACACTGTTTAATTTTTACAGACAAAACTTTTTTGTTACCTTACCTTGCATCAGTATCAAGTACTGATACTGTCCGTGAAAATGTTTGACCACAATGCATTGAAAATAGACCATGTCTTAGCAAACCCTCTACTGAAAATTCCATTGAGGTTTCATTGAGGGTGCCCCCTTTTGTATCAACTCCATTAAAGAATTAGCCCTCAGCTCTAAGCATTTAGGGATTTGTGACAAATTAATATGTTGTCATCGACCACTGAAGGGATACAATTGACTGTTTTCATTATAGCATTGGTTGTCTGGAAATTCAAAGTTCAACTGGAGTGAAATTGATCAAATTATATATTTATGCATATAAGAATATGCCTCAAGGAAACCCACCACTCTGTATAAATAATATGTGCAAGTTAAAAATATTTACCACAAAAATTTTAGATTGAACTTTATCTTCTCCCTGTATCCTGGTTTTTCTCTTTTACATATTATGCATGATAGTTTTGCTGAAACCATGTATTCTTTTATGCCTTTTCAAATCTTACATCCCTAAAATATGTAAGTGGTCAGTAAATACTTGATAAATGGGTTAAGCAGAGGATAAGCAATATTCCATAATACATTCCTAAAAATATGTTTTGAATATGAAAGAGATAATAGTAAACTTACAGTGGTAGAGAAGGTTATGTTCTCTGAAAAACTGGAAAATAGTATTAAAAATTGTATTTTGCCTTTTAAACACAATATTTAACCACATGCTATCATCATTTCTAATAGTTTTTTTGTTCATTACATTTCAATTGAAAATATTTAACCAATTTAAGACTTGAGATCAAGACTATTCTACTAATTTTAGCTTCTATACCTTGCATAAATTATAGAAAATTTATGATACCCAGACTTTCATTATTTAATTTTTTTTTCAAAAATTCTGCTTTCTTTAAAAAGATTCAAGTTAAAGCAGCAGCAAGCATGTTGATTTTTTGGAACTCTCCAATAACTGGACTGGACCATTGGAAATAGACCTTAGAAGTTTAATTCCCTTATTATGCAAATGCTGAATTTGGGCCAGATATATTATTTAAGGGTGACAATATATAATCATTGCCAAGATCAATTGCATGGAGGTTGAGAAATTCTGTAAAACTAATAAATTTAATAAAAAGTGCCAAGTCTCATTCCCCCACCAAGCCTTCATTCCCAACCACCTGTGTCCCCATGGTTCATTATGTATTAAATTGCTCTTCATTTATTTTATTGTATCCTAGTTGTGTATTGTAAATTTGGGCAAGGCTGTGTTTTCATTTCCTTACTTGTTTGTTTTAATTTTTGTATATCCCACCAATTAGCATGGTGTTAGGTACATGATTGGCTTTTTAAATTTTATATATTAGAAGAATAAATGTGGTATTTTGGTATTGAAAAAAAAAAGGATGATCTGACAGTAGAGCTACTGCATTTTGTAAATACTGAGTCTTTCATATCTTAGTATCACTAGTTAAATATAATGAGATGGCCCAGACAGTGTTTTCTAATACCTGCTCAAAATACACTCTGCTATTCAAGAAACTGGGATGTAAGTTTCATCAAAAAATCTTTATCATTTTCAGAATTGAAAAAATTCTCACACTATTTTAATACAAGAGGGTATATCAAAGAGAACTGATCAAACCACAGTGTTGTACTCAGAATATCTTTTTGAAGATATTTGAAATGCTTATATTTATAGCATTTTCTGGCAAGGGTCTGTTTTATAAAGATATTTTGCTACTTATGGATAGCAAATGAAATCTAGTAATGTTCCTGAATAATTAACCAACAAGTTTCATTTATAGCAGGAAGCCAATGAAAATGATATTAGTATTCAGGATACACAGAACATAAAGCACAGGGATCTTTAATTCATGGGTGAATGAAGACGGAAGCAACATGTTGAACATAACATTTCCCTATAAAGTGATTTCCGTATCATATATTATTAAGTTGATACATAGCTGCCGAGTTCTGCTCAATTTTCTGGACTTCTTCCTCCTTCAGTGCATCTGTAAGCAAAATGCACACACACATATCCTTATGCTGTGTAAAAGTTGATGTGGATAAGGTCAGCTATCCAACTAGAAAGTGCCCTCCCCAGTCATTGTGATAACTCCATTATATCAGCTTTAGAGGTGGAGAGATTCTTCTGTTTGAAAAGAAACGTTAATAATTTTCTGATGAGCATATTTTTAAAAATACCAACACATTTATATTTAATGCAGCTTAAAGAGGATTTCATGCTTATTCTCCCAGTGAAAGCTTCTGTTCTGCCGGATTTGTACCAGAGATAGTAATAGGCTTAAATTGTATTGTATTTTAAAAATTCATCAAAGTGTTTTCACATCTGCTCTTTCATTTGATTCTTTCTTCAACCCTGTAAATATGGGTTAAGTGTATATTAATCCTTCTTTGACAAAGGTGGAAATTGAGGATCTGAGATGTTAGGCAATTTGTCAGAAGATACAGTCTAATGGGTACCAGACCTAGAAATCATGTACTGCGACTCCCTTTTCTAGCTGTTGTGTCATAAAACCCACTTTTGAACATGAACACATTTGTATACTCTGGAACATAGGTGCAAAGTAAAATCAATAAAGGAACTATTACAAGTGCTGGAACCACAATCCTAGAGATCCCAACAGACAAGGTCTTGGAATATGTATTTTTTAAGATTATGTTTTAGTTAGACACAATACCTTTATTTATTTTTATGTGGTGCTGAGGATCAAACCCAGCACCTGGGACATGCTAGGCAAGTGCTGTACCGCTGAGCCACAATCCCAGCCCCAGTTATGTATTTTTAATATGACTTATATGTGGCTTTGAGCCTGGTTAATAAACTGTCCTGGATTTTGTTCTTTCATCCAATACTGTTCCCTATGAATTTTTATTTCATGTACTTTGGTTGTCTTCTTAATAGGTTGTTAGTCTTTTTCAAATTTATTAGTCTCTTCTTTATTGTGTAGTTATACTAAAGTAGTGAAATTTATTACTCTTTTTCTTAAGTTTCATGGAAAGATCTTTCTCTAGATCATTTTTTAAAAATCTACAGTTAAAAAACAGGAAACAAAAAACCCTTCATTCTTTATAACAAAATAAAATTCATAAGTAGAGGAAATACCTAAGTGTATAATCAACATGAGAGATTCTCAATATAAGTCATAGGTAACAAAAAACATAATTCCTTTTTAATCCTAAAATTTGTAAAAGTCAAAAAGTTTGCTTATAACAGCATTACTGAGAATGAGAAAAATTTGTCATTCATATGGTACTATTGATACAAAGACTTTTCAGTGAGATTGGTACCACTTCACAAAAGTAAAATTGTATATTCTCTTTGAACTAACAACTCTAGTTTTCAGGTATATATAAATCCATGCATTATGAATGTTGAAGAATATACATTATATACATTATATCTACTGTTCATAATAGATATAAAAGGAGGCCATCTAAATATCTGTTCATCATAAGGATGTGATTACATCAAATATGATACATGCATAAAAGGAATAATGATGTCTCTGAGGAAAAGAGTGAATAATATTTTATACATGCTTGTATGAAAAGATTTATAAGATATTGGAGTTATTAAATTTTAATTCAGGGTAAAATGAAAATTGTACATATTATGTTATTGTTTGAATCTAAAAAGATATAGGTTTGAGTTGTATCACACTAGTACAGTATTTAACTAGCATGAATGTGACCTCTAGCACTGAAAAAAAATTCATGTGTGTGTACACACACACATATATATACATACACACGTACATATATATATATATATATATGTCATGAATATGTTTGTATATACATAGACATTTCTCTAAGAAAAAAGAAACTAGTAACTGTGATGTATTTGAATGAAAAAAGTGGGATTTTGAAATGGGAAAAAACTAAATTAATAGTATATGTTTTTCTACCATTTGAATATTTTGTCTCAGATTTTTAAAATTATTAAAAAATAAATAAACCATTAAACAAAAACATATTAATGCATAAAATGATATGGAAAGTAGAGTGAACTTTATGTTGTAAAATAGAACTCATCCAGTATTTTGCATTTTTGCATTGTTTTTATCATAATAGATAAAAATATATTTACATTTTCCTAAAAACTAAACATGTTCCCATTATTATTTCATTTGACAAAGGAAGCATCAGTTAGCATTTTCAGTCTGTACTTTCCTACTCAATCTTTATCAAGTATGGATTTCAGATAGAGGCATGGAGTTTCAAAATCAGAAAAGGTGAGAACTATGAGGGACCTCAGACATTTCATATTCAAACTTCATTTTGTGGATGATGAAACTGAGGTCCTGTATGTTTTTTTTTTTTCTTCTATGTTTGGACATTTCAATAATGGTGAAATTTAAGACTGAGTTAAAGTGAAAGTTACTGCAAAGTAATTTGATACACTGAGAGTGAGCGAATATAAATTATTTTAACCAGCTCTGGCTTTAGTTGGCTCACTGTCCTTGATCGTCTCTTCTCTAGATCCAGTCCTTGCAACTTTGAAATGATTGAACCCAATGATACTGTTTAGAACTATTCCATATCTATTGAACATGATTTAAAAGACGATTTCTGCACTTATATTCAAGTGCCCCAATTTCCCAAAGTTCCTGAATCTATTTAAATGTTCTCATTTTTCAAATCATGTTAAGTCAAATTAACATGTGTTTAGACAATTACTATGAATTAGGGCATTTAATAATTCTTATAAATACTTTGTTACATGAAGAATCCTATCTTCTAAGTCTTCAAATATGACTGAAGTTCACCTAAAGTTTCCATCCTTTGATTTCTTTTTTGTTTTTTATAGCTAATTTTTTATTATGTAATTTTTTATTTATATATGACAGCAGAATGCATTACAGTTCTTATTACATCTATAGAGCACAATTTTTCATATCTCTGGTTGTATACATAGTATATTCACACCAATTTGTTTCTTTATACATGTACTTTGGATAATAATGATCATCACATTCCACTATCATTAATTATCCCATGGCCCTTCCCTTCCCCTTCTATCCTTCTATCCTATCTAGAGTTCATCTATTCCTCCCATGCTCCTGCTCCCTATCCTACTATCAATCAGCCTCCTTATATCAAAGAAAACATTCGGCATTTGGGTTTTGGGGATTGGCTAACTTCACTTAGCATTATCTTCTCTAACTCCATTCATTTACCTGCAAATGCCATGATTTTATTCTCTTTTATTGCTGAGTAATATTCCATTATGTATGTATGCCATATTTTTTAATCCATTCATCTATTGAAGGGCATCCAGGTTGGTTCCACAGTTTAGCTATTGTGAATCAAGAACCAATAAATGGGATGCACTTAAACTAAAAAGCTTTTTCTCAGCAAAAGAAACAATCTGTGAGGTAAATAGAGAGCCCACATCTTGGGAGCAAATCTTTACCTCTCACACATCAGGTAGAGCACTAATCACTAGGGTATATAAAGAACTCAAAAAGCTAAACACCAAAAAAAAAAAAAAAAAAAAAAAAAGAAAGAAACAAATAACCCAATCAATAAATGGGCCAAGGACCGAAGAGACACTTCTCAGAAGATGATATACAATCAATCAACAAATACATGAAAAAATATTCATCATCACTAGCAATTAGAGAAATGCAAATCAAAACCACTCTAAGATTTCATCTCACTCCAGTCAGAATGGCAGCTATTATGCATACAAACAACAATAAGTTTTGGTGAGGATGTGGGGAAAAAGATACACTCTTACACTGCTAGAGTGACTACAAATTGGTGCGCCAATACGGAAAGCAGTATGGAGATTTCTTGGAAAATTGGGAATGGAACCACCATTTGACCCAGCTGTCTCTCCTTGGTTTATAACCCAAAGAACTTACGGGGACACAGCCACGTGATAGCAGCACAATTCACAATAGCTAAACTGTGGAACCATCCGTTGATTTCTTAGAGCACTAATTGTTCATGTCACAACATTTTCTTGTGTTCTTCTATTGTTTCATGTTTTATTCCACAGCCTGAGCTGGAGTTTTATATTTCCCATTGAATTTATATAACTATCCCTTGTAGTTTTAACAGAGGATTCAAACACATATTTCAGACTTAAAGAAATATTTCAGATTGCAATTTAAAACATTGCCCTTCCAGATGCAGAGAAGTAGTAATACAGATATATGCAACATGAATGGCTTAGGGACAGTTGAGGCATTGGTACCATCTGGAAAGTAATGCTGATGAAAGAGTTAACAGAATATAGAAACTAAATTGTCCCTCGGTTATCCATGAGACAAATCTAAGAACATCCAAATATAGAACTAGGTCTGGGAAAAAGTTTCACAAGGATAATCATGGTCTTACTCTAGTTTTTCCTCATATTTTTGAGGAGAAAAGCAGTTTGCTTCCCAGGTTATGTGGAAGACCTATGGCAGATTAGCAATACAAACTAGCTTTTAATGCAAACTGAAGCCAATTTCTTTAGATCCTAGTTTTTTCTTTAATAGTTCCTAAGAGGAAAAAAATGGTTAAGGGTGGAATTTAGAAAATGCTTAAATATGCAATGTAAACAATGTCAAGTTTAGGTTCAAATCATTTTAATGAATGGGAAAATCTAATTTAGATTTTTCTTAAAGTGAGGTCATTAAAAGTATTAAAAATATATCCTCTCTATGTAGTTCCTATGAGACAATGAGTGAAATTCACCATTTACCATATGCTTCTGAGATCTCTTAAAACAACCCTTCTCTGGTTAAATATCAACACTTTCAATAGTTTAAAATACTCAAATTCCATAATAATACATCTATACTTCATATTGGTTCTCTCACAATTCATAAAGAATCTTTTTCTTTACCTGCAGGCAGAATTTACAGCCATGCGGGAGCAGTACATGCGAGGCGGAGAGGGCTTCATCATCTGTTACTCTGTTACTGACCGCCAATCATTCCAGGAGGCTGCCAAGTTTAAAGAGCTCATTTTTCAGGTCCGCCACACCTATGAAATTCCCCTGGTGCTGGTGGGTAACAAAATTGACCTGGAACAGTTCCGCCAGGTTAGTGCCAATTTTATCTGTTAGCTTCTGTCTTTTTTTCTCAGAAGATACATAGTATTCAGTGTGGCTGCTTTCCAAGGTTGACACTGAGAATTGAAAGAAATGATGCACATGATTTTTCTAGGAAGTCTAAGTGGTCCTGCGGTTGACTGTGTTGGCTACTGCAATATAATCCATCTTACATGCTATTTTACAGCAGGTCCTTATCACTCCCCTATACCTTTGGATTGGGGCTGGTTCTATTATTTGCTTTGAGCCATAGTGTGTATACTTGGAAAGTTGAAATTTAAGCTTCTTCAGGTTCTGCCTTTCTCACTTGAGATATTCATCTTTGAGACACTGTAAAGTGGGCCCAACCTAACTCTGTAGAAAGAATCGTGTGGACAAAGTGAGATGAAGGCTCACAACTGTCCCTGCCAAGATACCACACATCTGGGCAAAACCATTTTGCATGTTCTAACACTAGTCACCTTATAAGTCACTCAAACCAATTCACATGAAAAAAAAAAAAAATCTCCCGCAGAGTTCTTGTCTCAATTTCTGAAATACAGAATCCATGGCAAAGAAAATCAAAATGTTTAAGCTATTATTTTTTGGAGTAAATTTTCATGCAGTGGTAGATAAACCAGGATCTCCCTTTCTCCCAGAATCAAAACAAGCCACTACTTCTCAGGTTGATTCAGAAATTATTTTCATCTATGATAAATTTCCTTTGAGCTATCCCTGATACTTCAGCCATCCTGATTCAGGGATCAAGGAAGTTATCTTACATTTTCATTGCTCTGACTTGTTTTATCTAAAGCAACATTACTGAAAACTTGCATTCAAATCAAGTTTTGGTAAATCTAATTGTCTAAATTGAATTGCTTCATCTCTATTTGCATTGACCTTAAATTTGAAATGATTTTATAGAGTTTATGTTATTCTAATTGATGATTAATTTTAATCCACTTAAAGTAGCCTGCTAGTAAGATCCTTTGCTAAGGCAGGAATTTTTACCAAAGCAAATTCAGTTTTCTCTTATGTTAAGAGTTTTTTGAATTTGAATTTTCACATTCAATGCATATTAAGTCTTCTAGAAGTGAAAATATCTCAAAGAAAGCCAAATTTTATGATTTTATGCTTAATATAGAAATGTTCTTATGATTTGGTACAATTCATTTTCATGGTGACATTTTTGTATCATTTACTTGAGAGTCTAAGTATCTCAACTAATTTGTTTTCAAAGCTGTAATATTAATTTGTATCCTGTGCACTGTTTTGTTTTCTTTCTTTGTTATTTTCCTTTCTCCAAAGCAATGTAGGGTAACGATATGCTTTTATTTCTGTGGGTAAGAATTCAAGCTCATCTCAACAGTTAAATATGAATCTATTCTCAGATATTTGCAGAAAACAAGAAATATAGGCCTAGTACCTGGACCTTTCAGATATTCTTCTAAAGCTTAGGGATGCCTCACTTTTCTTATGGCTTTCTAGGGCAAAGTACCAGACAAGCATCCTAACAAGTGCACCATCAGTGATCCCAGGGCCATCTTTATTGCACTTCTAAGAATTTCTGGAGAATGAAAACCTCTCGTTCAGCGTCATTTGGGAAAGTCAGAAGCTAGTGAATTTGGGAACATTAGGGAAACTGTTTTCAGTTCAGGTTCTCACAGATCAATGGCTCTCTATGATTCCAAAAGCTAGTGACATTTGCTTTCCATGCACTTTCCAGGTCCTGCTTTCCTAGACTCAGAGGTGACCCTTAGGACTTCACAAAGAATGTACAACAGGAACTCAATCCCAGCTTGCATAATTAGCCACTCCTTTCTGATTAGCAGTGAAGTGAATCATAAGCATCACAAATGTCACTGAAACAAATATTTTAGAAAGGCATTAATTTTGCAGATTTGACATACTTTTCCTTTTTAGATAAAAGCCAGTAAACATGAATAGTCACTGAAAGTGCAAAAGCCACGAAAACAAAATTACAATCTTTGTTAAAATGCTCATGTACCCATGTCGCCAGTAAATGAAGTGTTGATGTGCAAATTTGGCTTCTGGCTGTGGTGCTTCTGATGGAAATAATTATTCCTAAAATCGCACAGTGGTTTTTCTTTGCAAATGATTTCAATTCACACTTTATTTTAATCTTATGACTGCCCTGTGTGGTTGTAAGGCAAGTATTTTAAGAATAAAGATATTTGAGAAGTGAATATGGATATAGAAATTGACTTTCCTAAGCTATTGGGGTTAGTTATAAAATTAAAGCTAAAACCCAGATCACACGTATTCTTTTTGTTACATGAGTATTTACAAGACTAAACCTGGTTCAATTGAAAAACAAACAAACAAAAACAACAATGCTGACATTAAGACCTTCTAAAGCTCAAAGAAGTCCTTTGAGGCTTCCTAAAGTAATAGAATTAAACCATCAAAGTTGTTGAAGGAAACCTCCAGTTGCTTTTGTTTAATAGCGAGAGACAGAGAACAGGATTCTCACTTGGCACATCTTCTCTATAGGGAAAGAGATTAAAAGGAAAGAGTCCCATTGATTAAAGCACTTTCTTTTTATATTTGATAGGGTAGGTTTTTGTATCTTTCATGCATTTTGATGAAGCTTGTGGTATTTCAAGCAAAAAATAAAAATACAAAGCAAACAAGTAATAGATTTTAATGCCTTTTTTATCATTATTTGTCTTAAGTTAAAATTTGAAAAGACTATTTAAGAGCTAATATTTTGTCAGGAAGTAGTATTCATTTTGATACTGATGATGCCTGTGATGTATCTGTAAAACTGCAACAGGCAATTTACACATATTATTTTATTTAATCTCCAACACAAGCCCATGTCATGGGTTCCTACATGGTGCCTATTCATGCATGAGAAAACTGAAGCTCTTGTACATTCAGGAACTTGCAGATCTCACAAAGAGAGCTGTGTCACCATGTTCACACAGCCAGCTAGAGTTCAGAAATGAAATGCAAGTGCTCTGTGTTTTACCATGGAGCTTCCAACCATTATTTTATCATGAATTATAGTTTTTATACCAGCTTCAGAATCTGAGCATGTTCCTCAGAGATTGGAACATAAATAATAGCAAGTTGATGGCCAGTATAGCCAGAAAGATGAGAATAAGTTCCTGTGTGTGGAGAGGGCAGCTCCAGGCCCTGGACAAGACAGGGAATTTGTAAGGAATGGTGTGAGCAAAAATAGGAGAAAAGCAATGAAAATGAGATTCAAGACTTCTAAAAGGGCCAGGAATGGTGGTGTACCCCTGTAATCCCAGCTACTTGGAAAGCTGAGGCAGGAGAGTCACAAGTTCAAGGCCCGTCTTGGCAATTTAATGAGATCCTGTCTCAAAATATAAAATAAAAAAGGATTGAGGTTGTAGCTCAGTGGTAGAGTGTCCCTTGGTTCAATCCCCAGTACCAAAAAATGAAATAAAATAAAATAAAATAAAATAAAAGAACACCTTTCTGATAGGCATTGCTTTGTAATCAGGTGAACAATTTTGTCCAGAGTCCATTTAGGGTATTCTAAAGAATTTTGAAAAATTCCCAGACAACATTAGGTTTCTAAGCTTCCATTATCTTTGTCCCTACTTATTGTGTCTTCAGACATTACATTAGAAAGCACAAGAGGATAATTCTTATTTTTGCAAAACCCTGACCACCTGTGCATACTACAAATGCTTTCGAAATGGAATGAATTTCAGCTATTTGAGAGCTAGATTAGAAAAGTTTACATCAGTAGCAGACCATAAACTGTCTTATCCTGAAGCCAGATCATGATAAAACCCTCAGCCCTGAGAGTCTAATTACAGGTTACTACACAGCTGGAGACCTGGAGACTCTAATTTCCATATCTGCTGACTAAGTGCTGAATTTGGATCATGAAAGACGCTTTATTTACTCTTTTGTGAGATAGCTAATGAAAATTATTATTTTTAACCAAGATGGGTATCTGTATTTATAAGGATTAGGAACTCCTGTATTAAGAAAAATAATACTTATGTAAAGTTGTATCAAGAGAATGACAACTTCAGAATAAAATAAAGGAATGAGTAACTCATTCCTTATTCTCAAGAACTTTCTCTTCAGGAGCTATGCACAATAAATATGCAGAAAACCCTATTAAGCAATAGAAGTAAGTGCCAAACAATATGATATCTGATACTGCCTATAAGTGCTATAGCTTTCAACAAGTTGTTCACAGATGCAAAAGATCCACGTGGACACATATATGAGAAAGACACAAGTGTCCTGACCACATAGAAGAGATCAGATAAATAGTGACTCACGGTTATTTTAAGAAAATAGGAAAGAATAAGTCTAGGGAGGAAGAAATAAATCTTGAGGCTTACAAGTATAAACAAACATGGTGAGTGGTTGGTGGGGGGTTGAGGAAATAATTCTGCTTAGTAAACAGTCAAGCATGCTCCCAACAATTTCTTTTCTTTTTTTAAAAAAAATTATTTGTTTTAATTAGTTACACATGACAGTACAATAACCTTGACATATCATACATTTGAATCAGATGGGGTATAATTTCTCATTATTCTGAGTGTACAGGTTGCAGAATCACATTGGTCATGCAGTCACATATATACATACACCAATAATAATGTCTATTTTATTCTGCTGTCCTTCCTTTCCTCCCTTCTCCTTCTCTCCCCTCCCATCACTTCTCTCTACCTAATCTAATGTGACACAACTTTTTTCTCGAATTGTCATACATGTATTTTGTATAACAATGAGGGTGTCCTTCCATCTTCTATGCAATTCCCCTTCTCCCTCCATTTCCCTCCCACCTCTCTTCCCTATCTAGAGGTAATCTTCTTCTCATGCTCTTCCTCCCTACCCCATTTTGAGTCACCCCTTATATCAGAGAAGACATTCAGCATTTATTTTTTTGGGGATTGGCTAACTTAGCATAATCTGCTCTAATGCCCTCCATTTCCCTGCAAATGCCATGATCTTGTTATTTTTAGTGCTGAGTAATATACCATTGTGTATATATGCCACATTTTTTTATCCATTCATCCATTGAAGGGCATCTAGGTTGGTTGCACAGTCTAGCTATTGTGAATTGTGCTGCTATAAACATTGATATGGCTGTGTCCCTGTGGTATGCTGTTTTTAGGTCTTTTGGGTATGGTCTGAGAAGAGGAATACCTGGGTCAAATGGTGATTCCATTCCCAGATTTCCAAGGAATCTCCATACTGCTTTCCAAATTGGCTGCACCAATTTGCAATCCCACTAGCAATGTATGAGTATACCTTTTT
Source organism: Urocitellus parryii (assembly GCF_045843805.1). Classification (NCBI taxonomy): domain Eukaryota; kingdom Metazoa; phylum Chordata; class Mammalia; order Rodentia; family Sciuridae; genus Urocitellus; species Urocitellus parryii. Next base: position 29,848,099 of record NC_135543.1, read on the forward strand.
TCCCATATCCCTGCCAGCACTTGTTGTTTGACTTCATAATGGCTGTCATTCTTACTGGAGTGAAATGGTATCTTAGAGTAGTTTTAATTTGCATTTCTATGATTGCTAGAGATAATGAGCATTTTTTCGTGTGTTTGTTGATTGATTGTATATCCTTTTCTGATAAGAGTCTGCTCAGGTCCTTGGCCCATTTGTTGATTTGGTTATTTGTTTTTTTTGTTTGTTTTTTTTTTTTGTTTGTTTTGGCATTAACTTTTTGACTTCTTTGTATACCCTAGAGATTAGAGCTCTAACTGTTGTGTGAGGGGTAAAAATTTGTTCCCAGAATTTAGGCTCCCTATTCACCTCACATATTATTTCTATTGCTGAGAAAAAAACTTTTCAGTTTGAATTCGTCCCATTTGTTGATTCTTGGTTTTAATTCTTGTGCTATCGGTGTCTTATTAAGGAACTTGGAGCCTAACCCCATGTGATGGAAATTAGGGTCAACTTTTGCTTCTATTAAACTCAGAGTCTCTGGTTTAATTCCTAGATCCTTGATCCATTTTGAGTTACCTATTGTGCATGGTGATAGATAGGGATTCAATTTCATTTTGTTGCATATGGATTTCCAGTTCTCCCAGCACCATTTGTTGAAGATGCTATCCTTTCTCCACTGCATGCTTTTAGCACCTTTGTCTAATATAAGGTAGTTGTAATTTTATGGGTTGGTCTCTATGTCCTCTATTCATAGATAATGCCTCCCTCAAAGATACATTTCAGCAGAGACAAAACATAAATATATACCAAAGTGCATTTAATATGCTGTATGAAGTAATTAATTGCAAATCATAGTCAAACTTAAAAAATAAAAGAATACCACTTCATTATCTTTCATTATCAGTACATTAGATTATTCACATAAACACATTTTCCAAATAATGAGGGTTTATTTTTTGAAAGGAAAAGAGAGGTTTGGCAATTTACTTATTATTATTAGAATAGACACTCAAATTCAACTAGCAATTATTTTAGCTGCAGTTACCCTTTGATAGCATTTCTTTTGTATGTTACCTCATTTAATTAAGTAAATATGAATCTGTTAATTCCTATTTGATGGAAAGTAAAACTTAGAGTTTTACCCAATTTATTCAAACTAAAAGGGTTTTTAAATCTAGAGTTTTATCTTGAATGAGTTTTCTCACATACACATGCATACATAAATACACATGTATATATAATCATTGTACATGTGCGTATATATATATATATACATATATATGGTTGGCACTATATATAACCATAGGTAATAATGAATATATGTATTTTTCATTCAATTTATTTAACAAGTTTTTAACAATCACCCAGTGTGTAAGAAACAGGCACTCTTTTAGTATCTGGTTGCACAGGGATGAATATGACAGACATCTGTATCTTTAATAAACTAAATTAACAGTGGAGGAGACAGAATATGAACAATTTGAATAAGTGTGTGTTTATACTAACTGTACAACACAAAAATTCTCTGATTAATAATATTACATATATACACATGTGTGCATGAACACACAGACACACACACAAATACATTTCCAGTATTGAAAAGAGGAAGAAAACAAAGTGGGAGAAGGGAGAAGAGGGCAGTGTGGGAGAGTGAGAAAACCATCTCTGATAGAGTAGTCAGGAAGGCCCCTCTAAGGAGTCATTGGGCAGAAACCTGTGGGAAGAGCATTCCAGATAGATCCAACAGTATTTGTCAAATCTTCATGGTGCAATTTAGATCAGCATGTTTGAAAGCCAACATGGAGGATGCAGGGTCAGATATATAGCACCTTAAAAGATTTTGGGTAAGGAGCATGCACTTGTTTTTAAGTGATAAGGGCAACTATTGGTTTAAAACATTGAGCTGAGCTATGACATGAATGCATTTTCATTAAGTCATTCTAGCTGTTGAATGTGGCCACAGTGAAGCAGGAAAACCAATTAGGAGAACTGGTCAACAAGATTAGAAATGATGGCAGCTTGGGGGAAAGCCATAGCACCAAATATTTGTGAATTCCACACTCACCCAGCATGCTGACAGGATGGCAGGTGACAAAATTGCAATGATGTTTGGAGATGTATCATGTAGGACAAAAGCTGGACAATCTTCGGTGGCACCTGAGATCATCAATGCATTATTAAACAGTACATTGCATATTCCTGATGAATTGCTAAGACATGATTAAGACATAATCTCAGCATATATATTCTTGAAAGCAAGAGAGAATATGTCCCAAAGAATAAGATAACCCTGGGTTTTTATCTTTATGCAGTTAATTACCATGTCTTTATAAATATCGGCAACCAACATCCATATTCTCATAAGAGTTCTTCCTTCTCAGCACAGAGGTAGGAGAATGTAGTCAGTAGAGAGTTTCCAGCTGTCAAGAGCTTCCGGGTCAGAAGGGGCTACATCAAGACTCCTTGCCTGCAGTCACACCCTTCCTGTATTTCTAGTGAAGTTTAGTATAAATTTCCACACATTTCAGCATAACGTGGAACACTGTGACAGGCAAATCTGGTTCTACTCTTCTCATGACTGGATTGTCAACGATGGTTGGTGTCAGGGTTGGGATGTAAGGTGTCCCTCAAAAGCTCATGTGTGAGAAAATGCAAGAAGGTTCAGAGAAGAAATGATTAGGATGTAAAAGCCTTAACCCAGTCAGTGATTAATCCCTGAAAAAAGCTGACTAAAAGAGTTGGGCTGGCATTCATGTTCAACTTTCTCTTCTGTTCACTTCCTCCTCTGAGACTCTGTTCTTAGGTGGGTGCAGCTAGATAATGTCAGTGGATTACTGCCTACACACAGCAGGGACTCAATAGATATTAGGTCTCCCCATTTTCATCCCTCACTGAGTGTTATAGTTTGGGTCTGCCTTGTCTCCCCAAAGCCCACAAGTGGAAGGTTTGTTCTCTAGTCTGTGGCACTAATGTGAAACCCTTAGGGACGGGGCCTAGGGAAAGGAAGTTAGGTCATTCCATGGTCTTGAAGGGAATATTGAGAACCTGGGGACTGCCTCCTTGTTCTTTGTTTCCCAACTGCTTTCAAGAAAGTGGACCTCCTTTGCTATGAATTCCACCATGAGATATTGTACTGTCGCAGGCCCAAAGCAAAAGGGTCAACTAACCATCAATCAAAACCTTTAAAACCTCCTCATCAACAGTTGATTATATAAGGTATTTTTTCACAGTAACAGAAAATCGACTAGCACCCCTGGATTGTTGTGAAAGGTTATTGTTATGCTTCTAATTTACTCTTTTAAAAGTTAAAAACTAGCCAGCCAGAAGTGTAAGAATTGTGTAAAAAGTAAGAGTAATTAAAAGTGGGTGAAATCTCAGGGGTTTTTCGATAACCAAAGTATACAGGCTTCAGTGTATGAATTTTGCAAACCCATATTGAAATTATTTTTCAATGTTTTTTTTTTTTTTACCTTGAAACATGGAGTAGCAATTCTATAAAATTCTGTGAAACAGAGTAGCACAGTTACATTTTGTTATTGAATTCTTTCTTGTTTTCTAATATTTTAAAAGAATATTTGCTGTGTGATTTTAGTCCTTTGAAATACCTGGAGGGGTGATTTACAGTATTTCATATTTTCAGTTTTGGTAAATGTTCCATATATATTTAATAAGAAAGTATTCCTTTGGGTTCACCATTACATGGGTGTACCAATTGGCAGTTACTTTATTTTGACAATTTGAAAATCACATTCCAGTCCTTCTGGTAGTTTTTATCTTGTGTGGAAGGCCAGGTTTACATCTAATGGCATTTTGCAGGTTCTCTTTTCCACATACTTATAACTCCCCACCCTAGTGTTTTATTAAGGTTTTCTTGTCGCCTACAGTTTTTGACAAGTTTAACCTGATGTCCCTGTGTGGCTCTCTCACTCTCTCCTCTGTTAGCTCATGGGTTTAAGTAAAACTGAGAAATCTAAAGTTGACAAAGTGAACATAAAAAGGATTATTGGCCATTCCAGAAAAGCTAGGGCTCATTTTTAAATGCATGGAAACACTTATCTGGAATGAGACCCAGGGTTCTTAAAATGTGGTCTCCAAACCAGAAGAATCATTATCACCTGTGAGCTCTGTTAGAAAACACAGATTCTCAGAGACTGTCTGAGTCTTATACATAGGGATATGACACAGAAGCCTAGTTGAGTAAATTTTCTGAGTGACTCTGGGGCATGCTAAACATTAGAGAACCACAATCCTAGAATAGAAGTGGAAGGACATGAAGGGTGCTTTTTATCATATGGGCATAATCAGGGAGAGTCTAAAACCTCCAAGCACTAAATGAAATATTTGAGGCCTAAAAGGGAAAAAAATACACACACACACACACACACACACACACACACACACAGAGAGAGAGAGACAATGTATAAAAATATTTAAACATAAAGTTAGTTTATGCTTATATTAAAACACTGGTGATGAAAATATTAGACTCAATACAATTTTCTAACTAAATTTGTCATTTAAACATCTAAATTTTGCTGTGGATTTTGTGTAGCTACAGTTAAATAGCCTGTGAGTTTCCAGTTTCATTGGAACAGAGATTATGCCTGCTCAGATTGAGCTGATATAACTGTTTGCTTCCCTTCCTTATTTAAATTGTGTTACATTGGATTGTTTGGTTTGCATGGATCATTGACTACATTTGTAAAATTGACAGGACAATGCAGCTTGTGGAAATAAGCTTGTTTCTTTTTAAGGAAAAGAAGAAAGAAAAGCTACATGGGTGATCAAATTGGTTCCTTGATTTGAAGTCCAAGATTATAAAAAATATTGTTCTGAAATGATTTCTTACAGTTTTTTAAACCAACCATTATAAAATAGCCATCCAAAAGGAAATAAATTGAAATGGGTGAAAGTAATATTTTGTATCATCCTGTACCTGATTTTGCTTTTTCTTGTTCTTCCTCATGTATCCCAGCCTGGTAAAATTCTGATATTTGTAGTTTCCTCAATGCTCAACAATTGGACTTCTGGCTGTGTGTGTATGTGTGTGTGTGTGTATGTGTGTGTGTGTGTGTGTGTGTGTGTGTGTGTGTCTGTACATGTGTGGTTTTATAGGTTCATATATGATTATAAGTACATTAGAGACTGGAGCAATCCTATGAATTCAAAAGAATGATGTCTATAGGCTGAATTACAAACATTCTGAAAAGAGTCATTTGCTGTTTGCACTTTGGGAACTTTTAAAAAATCATCCAACTGCATATTTAGGAAATTACATAACTCATTTTCAAAAATTATCTGGAAATAATTTGTATAAACAAGTGGTTTTAGACAGCTATGTGGAGAAGCCACTTATGCACTTCTCTCAGTATCCCCAATGTTAACATCATGCATGACTACAGAATTTTATCAAATACAAAACATTGGCATTGGTTCAATCAAAAAATATATTCAAATTTCATCAGTTACATTTGCACACATCTTTGTGTGTGCACGTGTATAATTCAGTGAAATTCTATGTATTTAGCTCTTCCACAATCAAGATGTTCAACCATACCACTAGCACAGACTCTTATGTTTCTCTTCTAACATATCTATCCTCTCTACCCTAGTCCCTAACCCCATCAGTCATTAATCCACCAACTCATTTCCCTTTTCTAAAATTATTAATTTTTTATTGTTAAGTAAATAGAATAATTTTATATGCATTCTTTTGAGCTTGGATTTTTTTTTACTCAGTTTATTTCTTGAGGAACCCCTTCAGTTTTGTGTTTACCAGTGTGTGTTTGTGTTTACTATTGAATGCTATTCAGGCTTGAATGTGCTCCTGCTTGTTCACCTACTTATGCTTTTATTTTGACTATTTATTGTTTCTAATTTTTTGGAGTTTAATGTGCCCTTCTGGTTCTGAATTCTTAAAATAGATGCTTAGCACATTAATTTTTATCCATTCTACTTTTATCCATTCTACTTTTCCAGTTTATGCACTTGAAGATAAATTAACATGCTAAGGAAGATTTTAATTGTACATCTTTAATTCTACAGTTCTGTATATTATAATTTTATGTTTTAATTCAAAATATTTTGCAGTTTCAATTATGATTTCTTCTTTGATTCATTTATGTTTCAAAAATGTGGTTCTTAACTTCTGATCATGTGGCACATTGCTAGTTACCATTTAGTTATCAAATTCCTTATTTTCTAATATTTTAAAAGGATGTGTTGTGTACATCTTTAGTTCCGTGAACTTTATATTATGTGGATTTATAACACTTTGAAATATAATTTTGGTAAATGTTCCATACATCTTTAATAAATAATACATACATTTGGGTTCAATGATGTTGCACAAATGGACACGAAAGTTATTTCTTTAACAAATTTGAGATCACATTCCATTCCTTCTGTTGCCTATTGTTTGTGTTGAATAATTGCTATTTTGAAAGTACTCCTGCAGCGCATTTCCTGTACCATAACTTGCCACCCCATTGTTTTACAATTTTTCTGTTTTGTTTGTTTGTTTGTTTGTTTTCTTCCCAACAGACTCAATCTGGTCCTATGTGACTTTCTCTTTCTTTCTCTAGATATGTGTTACTTCCAAGTATCTATAGTGCAATTTGAATTCTTTTTCTGTTGTTCAGATTTGGAAAATTCTGTCATTATATCTTCAGAGTTTCCTTTTATCTTATTCTTTATTCTCATAGGATTAAAATTAGGACTGTGTTAATCTTTTATACCTCATTCTTGTATCCCACTTTCATTCTTTTTCTCTTTCTATCCTTTAATCTCCCTGAGCCATATTCTTGGTTTTATTCTTCTGAATTTTTTATTATTTACTTCTTCCCTTATTCTTTTTTTAATATTTATTTTTTTGTTTGTTTTAGGTGGACACAATATCTTTATTTATTTCTTGTGTGGTGCTGAGGATCAAACCCAGTGCCTTGCACATGCCAGGCCAGCGCACTACCACTTGAGCCACATCCCCAGCCCCTTCCCTTATTCTTAATCTGTCTTAAACTCACCCACTGAGTTCTTCATTTCAGTAGTTCTACTTTGTCATTCTAGAAATACTGATCTTTAGATTTCATCATCTTTTAAAAGTTGTAATCTATTTCCTTAAAATAGTATAGAATGATTGTCTCTCTTAAAAAAAAATTCTCAATTTTTTAGTACTTTACCTCTGGAAGGAGACTAAGAAGACTAAATTTTCCACATCATCTTACTCTAGTCAATAACTGGATGACAGGAAACTGAGATACAGACCTTATAGGGGCTCATCTCTTTATTTCCCACTTTTATTCTTAGCATGAGGACATTTGGCCCAACTCAAACCTGGGGAGAAAGGCTGCTTGTTAGGCCCTATGCTACTACTTTTGTTGCCACTCCTGTGGAGACCTAGTTCTACTCAGTTTTCAGTGGAGGACATTTGCCTCTCTAGGTAAAGAGACCCCTGGCTCACCTCTCTTACTTTCCTTCTCCTACTTTGTCTGTCCCTGGAGTTCTTTACTGCCTAAGGGACTCACATAGATTACCTTGGTAGTTTTTCCATATCCATTTTTTTTTTTTGTATCAGTAAGAGAGCTCTTCAACATTACTGGGTTGGCTATTGCCAGAAGTGGCCTTCACCCTCACACCTTGATGTAGATTCTTATTCTTTGGTCAACTTGCCCTGCTCAAGTGGATAGAGCTGGCAGAGTGTCTCCATACTGTACCACTAGTTCTTGCAAAATGAACATGAATTAATTTCAATGCCAATTAGTGTGACTGGAGTTTAAGTATGTTTTAAAAGATTTGTGAGCTCTTGTACCAGGGCTGGGCCCCTGAAAACTGCTCTTCTGGAAAGGTCAAAAATACATGCATCCAGCCCTACAGAGGGAATTGTACAGGCAGCTGCCACCTTCACAGATGAGGAAGAGGAGTGCTGAGTCCATCACATGCAGGTGAGCTTACCACTAGGTTCTTCCAGGTCAGGTCAAGAATCTTAGTGGGAATCTGCTTTGACTATTGTGTTTGCTTTTCTCTGGGTTCTTGTATGATTATTGATCATGCTTTCATCCCTGATGCTCAACCCCTCAAGTAATCTACACTGTACATACCAACACCTTCTTCCAACTAAACGGGGACACAGGCCACCTCTGCCATCCGATGTTATTTTACCACTTCTCATCCTTTTGAATTGTAAATGATCACCATATTAAGCCTTTTCTTTGCTCACTGAACATCATGTGTTGGTGTGCCCTCCTGCTATGACCTTCCACTGTCCGTGCTTTGGCTTTTGCACTTTTCAAAGTCCATCCATTGTTTACAGATCTGCCTACACAACTAGTTTGTGCACTTAAATCAAGGAGGAAACATGCTGTACAAAATCAGAAAAAAAGGAAGACATTTAAAAAAATAGAGAAACAGTACTTTTTTTTTTTTCCTTTTTGCCTTAAAACACAAATCAAGAGAGGAAAGAGAAAAGCTTTTAGACTAATGATGCTATAGAACATTGTCATGATGGGGGCTGGGGTTGTGGCTCAGAGGTAGAGCACTTGCCTCTCATATGTGAAGCACTGGGTTCGATCCTCTGCACCATATTAAAATAAATAAAATAAAGGTGCCGTGTCCATTGACAACTAAAAACATTTTTAAAAAATTAATGAATATCTCCTCTTAACTACCAGATTATGAGGCAATGATGGGCATGAGGAGCAATGAGAGACAGGAAGATAGACAGGAAGATTGGCCAGTCCAAGCCTTGAGGAGGGGGACTCCTAATAATTAGAAAGCTTCATTGTTTGCATTAGTGGTTTTCTTTTTGATTGTGGGGTGGGAGGGCAGTTCTGGAGATTTAGCCCAGGATCACTTTACCACTGAGCCATATCCCCAGCCCTTTTCATTTTGAGACAGGTTCTAACTAAGTTGCTTAGAGCCTCCCTAAATTGCTGAATCTGATCTAGAACTTGACATCCTCCTGAGTCGATGTGATTACAGGTGTATATAATTGTGCCTAGCTAAATGGTTTTCTTAAGGGAGAAAACAAAGCTATTTTAATACTAATCAAATAGAATCTGAGGCAGGTAAAACAGGTTTTGAAATGCAGTCTTCCTTACACATTAGTTATATATCTCATATATTTCCAGCAATACAAAATGAGAATAATCTGCAATTAAGATTGTCATTAGAAGCAGAAGCACAGAAGCTGCATAGGAGGTGGATTTTCTCTAAGAAATCAATAATTTCAAAAGCATTATTGGAGTGTCTGAAATATATCATGCCACCACTTATTAAAATTTATGCTTTCTTTTCTTCCAAAATTGGTCTTCATTAGTAAGGATAAAGAAGAGATCTTTTTTTTTGTATTCAAAGGGGACATTTAGTATAAAGTAATTCACATAATGATAAATAGCATTGAAGTAATATAATTTTGGTGGGTTTATAATTGGATTTTGCTGCATATTCAGTGTTCTATGTGTTTGTATAGTGATGAGACATTATGAGAGAGAGATTTGGTTTTTATTTTGAGAATAAAAGAAAACTCAAATTATTCAGTTCCTGCTAGTTGGCCAATAGAGCCACAGTAATGGGCAGAGCATATAACTGCATATGTAATGGCAATGCAGTTTGGTTGTGTGCCCTCAACCAAAGAACAAATCTTCCCGTGTTTATTGAAAGTTGGGAGTCAATATTGGGGAAACAAACATTCATTCTAGGAGACAACACTTAAAATGAACATAGTCCTGGAAGAAAATGTGAATAAGCTTATATATGTTTAAATTTTTATGTTTAATTTTATTGAATTAAAAAATACTTCTTATAAATATAAACTCTTTTTTCCCCTCCTAATCTTTTATTTCTAGTGCTTCTGATGGCAGGCTCCTATTTATTTTCAATTTTGTCTCATTTTTATCATCAGTGCTAGATTATAATTCTTTTAATGACATAATTAATATCATAGAGACATGTTTTTCTACATTTATAAAATATGTTTACTTAGAAATGATATGGATTGTTTTACCTATTTAATATTTAAATGTATCATATGTAATACATATGATACATTTAAATATTAAAAAGCATATGTATGTATATACACATACACACATACACATATATGTGCCTTGTTCTTGTTTCACTCAATACTTTGATTTTAGATATCTCTGGTAATAATACAAACCTAGTACATTCATTTTAATGCCTTCATAATAGTATTCAAAACAATGAGCTTGTCTATTGGTAAGATGTTTCCAACAATTTTTCACATTATTGAAAGTTCTGATATGGATATTATTGTGTGTGAGTCCTTGAACACATAGACAAGAGCTTCCCCAGTAGACATGGGTAGACATGAAGTTGAACTGAGTGAAGACACTTGTATTTTCGGTTTCATGGGGTATTGCTTTCCAAAACAATTTGCTTTCCAAAATAACTGCCAATTTGCACACCCTCTAAAGTTATAAAATTAATATTACTATGCTCTAATTATTATATATTTTTCCAGCGTAATTAGTGTGAAATTCTACCTCATTCTTTTGTTTGGATTTTCCTTTTCCTGATTACCAACAAGATGGGATTTTTTTAACTTAGGTGTCTCTGTGAATTTTGTATTCACACAATTTGCCTAATTTTTTTTTGCAATATGAATTAATAGGTGCTCTTTATAAATTCTTTTCTATTTTATATATGTGTATATCAATCTGTCACTTTTTCTTTCACTGTATTTCAAGTTTCTTTTGTGAGTTGTATTCTGCTATTTGACCAAAAACTTATTCCTTAGCAGAACAAGGCTAATGTTTTTGGTACATATTGGTAAGGCATGCCAACTCTTAAAATACAAAATATTCCCATAGTCATGGTTAATAGTCTCCTCCCAGAGCTCAGGCCTACCTGCTACTCCAGGCCCACTGCTGCCCAAGTATCTGATGCCCCTCCATGGGACACTGCTGAATTCCCTAAGCTCTAACACTCCAGGACTAATGCCTCACAGTTACACAGATAGTGGAACTTAATTCTTGCATTATCGTTGACCTCTCTTCTGACTGTTTGGTGTCCATAACCTACGTGTTGTTAGGGGGTCTAAATATCACTCCTGCTTGAAGACACAAAGATATTCTCCTATAATTTATTCTAAATCATTAAAGTTTTCAGTTCAACAATTAAGGCTTTTGTTTTGTACATAAATGCAATTAATTTAGAGCATCATACAAATCGACTTCCCATACATGCCTGGGTCAGTTTCTAGAACACTAGCAGTTCTACTGATCTCCTATATATTATTCATTAATAGTGCATTATAACTTATAACTCATCATAACATTTTGTAGGGAAGATTTGCTTTTCCAATTTTTTGTTGTTAATTGCTTTCTGTAGAGTTGTATTGCTTATTCTTGGAACTTTATTCTTCGATATGAATTTTAGAAAGTTTCATGAATAATTCTGCTTTTTTATTGAAATTGCTTTCATTTGTTTATTTTTTTCCATAGGATGCCTTAGTTCAATCTGCTTATAATTTTGTTGTTTTAAACTCCTTGTTCAGCTTTGGAATCAAGGTAAAAATGACACATAAGCCTTCCAGTTATTTTTCTTGATCTGTGCTTTTAAGAGGAATTATCTGGTTTATGAAGGCTTATTCAATCCTCTTATAAAACTTTCTGGATTTGACTTGTTTTCCCTTTTGTGAAAGATGATGGATCAGCATAGAGGTGTTCTATTTATTATAGAGGCAATTATGATAATTTATTATATCAAAGCTTCATCTGAATAGCATAAATTATTTTAGCTTCCAAAGATCCCTTTATGTTCTATCAATATGTGCAAACATTTCTTACTGAACTCTATTGAAATCAGAAACCTTAATTTCCAAGAGATCAACTCTTTAAAATGGAAGATTTGCAGCTAATGAATTATCACTTTCTGAAAACTATCTTCTTTGCCTAACGTTGTTCATATTTGAGGGCTATGGAAATAGCTGGCAGTATCCATCTACCTACTAATCCTATCAATTTTCTTATCTATCTACAAATCGATTACATGGGTATTATACTGATTTCTATATTATCTCAGATCCCGAAAGAAACATTAAAATATCATAATATTAATATTCGTCAGTTTCTTTCTTGCAGTTTTTAAAATCGTGATATATTCAAAATGATTTTGCTAAAAGCACATTGAATATGATTTTTAATACTAAAGATGGTTTATTTTTCTATTATTTTATGCCTCTATTCTTTGTTTTTACCATTCTATTTCTCAAATTATATTACTAATTTTATTAATATACTCGTTTTGTTTTTTCTAGCTCTTTGTCTTTTCTCATTTTATTTAGATTTCCTTTCTTATAAGATATATATAAATATGTATATAGTTATATATATGTATATATATATATGGATTTTGTTTTGATTTTGAATTCAATTTTATAACATCACTTAAAGAACATGTTAACTCATTTTCATATGTTATAATTTCATGTTATAACATTTGGATTTATTCACCATTTTCTATTTATTGCATTTTTATTTCTCTTTTATCTCTGTCTTTGCTTAACTATTCTGTTGCCTTTTAATCACTTTTTGTTTGAAAGTTATAGCTTATGATTTTATTACGTTACCCTCTAGTCCCCCCTTCTTCTTATTATTTATTTATTCATTTATTTATTGTTGTGGTGCTGGGGATTGAACCTATGGCTTTATGCATGTGAGGCAAGCACTCTTCCAATTGAGCTACATCCCCAGTCCATATTACCCTCTAATATTTCAGTCATATTTATCTCTATATTTTTCCTGAGAAAGCAAAAATATTGGGTGTTTTATTTTCTTGAAAAATAATTTATTAGTATACACCAATGATCCCCCAATTTCTCCCACTTCCATCTTCCAATTAACTATTTAAAATCCTTCTATTTCTAAAACTCTGAAATATTGATAAAACATAATAAATAAAAAGGATGTATGCAAATTATAAACTGCACAGTAATAACATGCACATCCATAAACATTACACCCAACTTAAGAAGCAGAACATTCTCAGTAACATTGAAGCTCCCTACCAATACTGTCCCTGATTGCAATCCCTGATGGTCCTCTTCTGAATTTATATTCCTAATAATTTACTTTACTTTAGGTTTTTATTATCTATCTATGTATGAATCATCATCATGACCATTTGTGCATATTTTATATGGAGAACATAAAGATCAGTTGTTCTCAAGAGCCCCTTAAATGCTTAGAATTATGGAGGACACCCCTCCCCAAGAGAGTCTGTTTACCACATTAAAAATTAAAGTAGAATGTTAATATTTATTGTTATTTACATTTTATTTAAATTAACAATGTGAAACTCATCGCATGATAATAAAAGTAACAGAATTTCATGGAAAATATGTATTTTTCCTCCCCAAATTAATGTTAAATGGCATTGTTTTAGACAGCTTTATTGCCCCTCTGACTCAAAAACTTGAAAAGAACAATTTTAGAGGAGGAAAAGTTCATTTGGGTCCCACAGGTTTGGAGGTCTCAGCTCATAGATGGCCAAATCTATTTCTTTGCACTCAAAATAAGGCAACATCATGGTGGAAGAGGAAAGAAGCTTAGGACATTGACAATCAGGAAGCAGAGAGAGTCTAAGCTTGGCTCACCTGGGACAAAATACATACTCCAAAGGCATGCCCCCAGGACCCATCTCTTCCAACCATATGCTATCTGCCTAGGTTATGGAGTTAATCTATATTAATGGATTAATCCACTGATTAGGTTTAAGCTCTCAGAACCCAATCATTTCACCTCCAAAGTTTCTTGTGTTTGCTCACACATGAAATTTTGGGGGACATCTCATACCTAAACATAAGAGACATTGTTTTATACTTTTTTGCATGTCTCCTTAATGTGTTACCTAGTTGAAGACAGCTGAATTCCTAGAATTGCACTTTTCTTCAATTTGTGATAAAACATCATATTAAAGTTTATGAAAAAATAATCAGAAAAGGCAGGATATTTTAACACATTTTCCAGTCTTCTTTGACAACTCAGCAAAATTCAACATGTTGTATTTTTTAAAAAATTAGTTAAAACTCAGATTATAAATCTATGTCAATGAAATATTTTCTTAAACTAAAATTTACTAATCTGTCTAGCACGAATGGACATTACTGAATCACTCATGGTTTTATAATATATATTGGCCTTTTGAAAACCATTGATTCACTGAGTTAGGCTGATGTTTAAATACTGTCACATTTGATTCTACAAAAACATCAGATTCAAAAATTAATAATCAATTTTATTTTAAAATATCTCTTAGAATTGGGAGATTGTTAAACTCTGGGTAGAGTTTTCCCAAATGCTAGTTTTTGCTTGGAACCTCAAATTTTATTGTTGACCTCTAGTATTGTCAGTTGTTCTTGGATGAAAATTTTAATTCTTTCATTGCTAAGATAATGTCTGAATAACTTTGGCTTGACTGGCAATTATTTTTCTGAGATAAAACAGGGTTTTATAAAAGTGTGAGTCATCCAGCTCTCTATAGAAGCAATTTATCAAGTGCTTCAATCCAACACAATAAGTGTACATTAGCAAAACTTTTTTATGCATTCTTCAAATTTCATTACAGATAATATTGCAATGATGTAAACACAAATGTCAATATTGAATGCATTTAACAATGCTTATTCTTCATCAAGTTTATTCTTTTATGCCATTCTTTATATTATGAGCATGTAGCAACAAATAATATGAGTTTGATTACATGGCACTACCTTTATTCATGTTAAAGCACCAGAAGTTTCATCAAACATTGCCCTTGTTCCATTAGGAAAAAATATGCTAGCTCAGTGATAGAGCCAAATAAAATTATAACATTAGTGTGACATTGTTTTGACCTCATACATCTCTTAAAGAGGCTTGGGAATGACTAGAGCTCTGTGCCTCACACTTTGAGACCCACGGTTAAACATCATCCTTTTACTGTCTTTCTGCTTTCTGATTACATCTCTCACTATTTTTTCTGTGATATAATTTCATAACTTTTCTCCTTTTACCAACAATTTTTTTCTCTCAAGCTCTTTTGCCTCAGTCTAATACTAAATCTTTGTCCCCCACATATCTTGTGAAAACACTACCATTGGTCTTAAGAAAAAGAAAGAGGGAGAAATATTTAATAAAAATATTTATCTTTTCAGGGAAGCCTATAGGAGTAGTTTGAACTGGAGATATAATGTCAAGGCCTTAGATATAACACATACTAGCAAAAGAAATGCTTTGACTAACAGGTATTTGCAGGCGTGCTCTCTAGCTTCTTGTATAATGAAAGGGTTCTTGGTGTTAACCTGGAACATGCTAGTTCTAATTACTTATATCTGGGGTATAGCTTAGTTTCAACAAGTGCCCGTCTGACATGGGCTACCAGCCTGACTTCTCATTTATATTACAGATACTAAGGTAGGTTTTATGAAAAACCCCAGAGACATCATTTCATTTTTAAAGCTCATTATGTTACTGTTCAATGTCTGTCATATGTGAGGCATTATTATGATATCGTCTACCGAAGAGAAGCAGAACTTCCTCCAAATTATACAATATTAAATTTTGTAGAATGAAAAGCACCTTATTAAAAATAAATTACCTTAATCACACATTTAATTTAGATTAATTAAGATATATAATGCTTATACTCTAGTACTAATTGATATTAAATATCACTTCCAGGATTAAGTTAATTACCATAATTAGTGTCTGGTGGTTTATTTTCATTCTTTTGATTAATTCAATTTTATTGATTGTTTTGGTATTATATAGTTTTATGTTTACCAGACTTTCAGAATTTAATTATATATGGAATATATACTAAAATGTTGAGACAATATTAAACATGGTTAGCTAAATTGAATTGAGGGTGCCTCCATACCTTCAATCCCTATATAACTGCAACCTAAGTTGGTACTTCAAGGAACTGAAAACCTAATTTTTGGAGTATATTTGGTAACAAATAGCTGGATGTCAGACAATCACAGCAGCTGAGATTGAGACAATCACAGGCTGCACACTTGTTTACTCTGGGACTTAGTGTGTAATATTTCCAGAAGGAAATGGATGTCTTGAACTTGAACTCCCAATGCACCTCAAGTTTACATTACCTCACACCATTGACCATTAAATCAGAATATGGGTTTCAAGTTTCAAGGGTAAGAACCAATGTGGTCGGTGTCTTAAGGTTTAGAGAAGCATTTCATAAAGAGGTAGATGAAGAAAAACTTTGAGTATAAGAAATATGTACAAACCAGAAACAACAAAGACATCAAGAGTATGGAGGAGATTGATGGGATAGGCAATAAGGATGCCATTGCTGTGGAAGGTTATCTCAGAGCTTTTGACCTCTCCTTCCATCCAGGATCTCATCTCACCCACTGATCTCCATCATTAAAGCATCATAATTTTTATTTATATCAAAAGTTGTCACATTTCAGAGGACACAGAATTAGCAAGAGAGAAACATTAAGTTTGAAGCTTTTTGTTCACCATCCTCAGAAATTTGGATTTATTGTGTGTGTGAGACTATACAATCTGCACATTAAAAAGTACTTAAGATGATCATAGCACAGGTGGTCTGGGAACCAGTATTTGAGAAACACTGTCATCTCAAGCTTGATTTACATCTCTCAATTACCAGCCATTAAGTCAGACATAATTCTGTGTGTTATGATACAGTGCCACAGTTGTATTGTTTTCATTTTGTGTAGCTATCAACTAATATCTTCCATTAAGTCGCTTGGTCCATTCTTATTAACCCTGTGCTCACTGAACCACTTAACCTTTGTCACCATGTGGGTATATTGGAAGAGCTCCATTTCCCTTTCGCACAACTGAGTCTGACTTCTTGGTTCTCAAATGTCATACATCTTGTAGTGTGTTGAAAAGTGTCCACCAGAAGACATGCCCATACCTTAACCCCATCCACAAATGTGGCCTTTTAGGGAAGTAGGCTCTTTGCTAATATAATTAAGGATCTCAAGTTGAGACCATTCTAGATTTACAATGGAATGATTGGTGTCCTTATAAGAAGAGAAGAGAGTACAGAGACACACAGGGAGAAGAAGTCAAGGTAAAATGGAGGTAGAGACTAAAGTCTGTTTCTACAAACCAGAGAACACCAGGAATCACTAGAAAGTGAAAGAAGCAGGGAAGGATTCTCCCGGAGACCTTTCAAAGAAAGCAATTGCCTGTACCTTAACTGCAGACTTCTGGCCTCCTCAATTGTGAATGAATTTCAGTTGTGCTAACTCATCAAATTTGTGGCAATTTGTTGTAGCAGCCCTGGGAAACTATGTTCCTCTTAAAAAATATTTTAAAAATAGGACATAAATTTTATTTGAAAAGTAAATATATTTGCAACAATCCAGAATTAACTTTTATTAGGTGACATTTTACAGTACTTTCTCTTCTTAATGATTATAACGTCTTCTACTTTGTCTAACTTACTATACGTTCCACGGAGAGATAAGAATAAATTCTTATTCTCAGGATTTGCACTACAATCGCTGTGTTTCCTGGTTTGCCCAGCACGCTTTCAAGTTATATCTGTTCCCCTGGCATCGAGAGCAGATCAGTGCCTTTTTTGAAATTATTATTACAATGGTTTCTCAAAGTATTATTTGAATAGAATTATTTTACATGTTTATTAGTTATAATAAAGTAACTTGTCCATTTGTAAGAAAATATTTCAAAATACAAAATAAATAAGAATCACTAGTAGATGTTCAAACTATTGGGTAAACGTTTAATGAAGAATAGGATGTTTACATAGTCTCAAAATAACCTTCAAAAATTTATTATACTTATTAGAAAGGGTTTAACTGTAAATTCACAGTTAGTAACTCTATTGGGCATCACCTTGACCATGTGATAAAAATGAACTTCATTAATCACATGACAAAGCACATCTTTTACTTCCACTGAGGGGCCTTTAGAAGGATACGCCATGTCATGTCAAAAGTGCAAATCTTGAAACTAATCATAAGAAAATATCAGAAGAGCCCAAATTGAGAGACTTTTACAGTATAATTGGCCACATTCTTCACAATTTATCTGTCAGAAGAGACAGTCTAAGGAGCAGGCGCATCCAGGGGGGTGGGGGAAGACATGATGTCTATATGCAATGTACAAACCAGAACTGAACCACAGATCAGGGAAAAAAAATGTTGCATGAGACATTTTGGGGACAAGTAGCAAAATTTGAATATGGTCTATATATTAAGGAGAGGACAATGAAGCAAATGTGTAAAATGCCAATATTTGAAAATTTATACTATCATTATTAAACTTTTTTAAAATTTGAAATTCTTTCAAAATATAAAAACCAGGAAAATTTATATAATTATTATGAGTTATTTTAGTGCTTCCTGCCACTCTTGGAAGTTTTCCTTCCACTTAGACAAAATTGCATTTTTTTTACAATAACTCTGTAACTCTTTGTTTTTTTATTCTTTCTTAATTTTGACTTCTCCTGTGTGTGCGGTCTGACCTCTGGGTCTTCAGTGTTTAAACTTGTAACCTTTTTGAAAGAGTGTACAGTTCTGTCCCTCTTTAGTTCTTTCCCAGGGGAATCCTTTCAAAACCAAAGCTGGTGTCTGAACCCCATTTCCTTTATCCTACAAGACTTATGAGTAGGAAATCCTGACCATTTCACCCTCTCTCATGGCTGCATCTACCGCTGGCTCAGTTATCAGTTGCTGCCCCGCATGGCAACCACACAGATGTGGGTCTCCTCCTGGGACAGCATCAGAACAAACTGATGCACGTATTTATTTACATTAGACATCTTCAGAAATCTTACTCTATCCTTGTCCAAATTGTTTATCTCCACGCTTCTTCATACTTGATATCCTATTTTTACTTCATTTTTAAAAATTGATTCTTTTTAGATATACAAAACATTAGGATTCATTTCAACATAATTATAAAAACATGGAATATGATTTACTCTAATTTAGTTCCCAATACTTCCCCTTTCCCTCCCCTTTTCCTTCCCTCTATTCTACTGATCTGTCTACTATTTTTAACTTACCAGTTTTTTTTTTAATTAATGTCTTGTGTATATACATAAAGGTGAGATTCACTGTGGTATATTCATATATGTACAAAGGAAAGTTGGATCAGATTCATTCACTGTTCTTCCCTTATCCTGTCCCTTCTCCCTTCCCTTTCAATCCCTTCTTTCTATTATAATCTCTCTTCTGTTTTAATAGAATTCCACCTCCCCATCTTCCTTTTTCTTTCTTTCATTTTTTTGTCCTTAGTTTAAACTAGCTTACACATATCACAGAAAACATTTGACATTTAACTTCCTGGTTCTGTCATATTTCACTTAGCATGATGATTTTCAGTTCTAACCATTACTAGCAGATACTAAAATTTTCTTCTTCTTTATGGCTGAGTAATACTCCATCGAGTATATGTACCACATTTTCTTTATCCATTCATCTGTTGATGGGCACCTGGGTTGATTCCTTACCTTGGCTGTTGTGAATTGTTCTGTTTTGATGACCTATTTTTAAATAATATTATACCATCATCTCTTATCCTTTCAACTTTTATTATAACATGAGAAGTCATTTTAGAATTTTCCTGATTATAATCCCTGTGAACTTTTAATACTGCAGACGTTCTTTATATCTGTTTATCTGCTACATGGATATCTGTAATTTGAACATAAAAAGTAAGATGTGTTTCAATCTCCCCAAATCAAAACTTTGCTCTCATCTGATACACACACACACACACACACACACACACACACACACACACATATATATATTTCATAGCATATGTATGTGTGTGTGTGTATGTGTGTGTGTGTATGCTACAAGAAGGCATGCACTAGACTATGCAGATATTTTCCTGCCCTATCTTGAAATCTGCAATTGCATAGTTTTAAAATATTTGAGGATAATTACCTTTACAGTTCTTCCTACTCCCTCTGGACACCAACTTAAGCCCTCTTCCTCCTTTCTCAGATTCACCTTCATCATTGACGAGCAACCAGTTCAGATGTTCCCTAATGCCATCAGATACAGATCAGACTCAGCAGGTCGATTTCCCTCAGCATTGTGGGAAGTTGAGGGAAATGTTGGGAAGTGAAGGTGTATGGCAAGTAATAAAGAGAGGAAAATAATTATGTATCCATATAAAGAAGTAAAGGAAAGAAATGAGAAATGACACATTGTCTCATTGCTTTATTCTAATGACTTAAATAACTGCAAAATCTTGTGATTGTGTAGTTGGTGGGCTGGTCTCAGAAAAGAGAATCATAATAAGCTGGAGCCGAGCAAGAAGTCACACCTGACTGAGTAGCATTGCAGAGGACGGCACAGTTAAAACTGCACAGCAAGTTAATGAAAACCTAGGTAACTGAAGTTCTAATTAGAGAGGAAAGTCACAGAGTGAAGTGATGTCCTTAGGTCTCAGAGCTGGTATCCAGGATAAGAATACCTGCCTAAGAATCTTCAGTCCACAGCTTTTCCTAATCTATAGTGATGTATTTGTGCAATAAGTAACAGTTAAGCATAGAGGAGCTTTCCATCAACAAAGGTAGCATTGGTTGTTAAAAGGCTGAGTCCACTGAATAATTCCTGAACTAATACCTGATTGTGTGGCTAACCTAGAGTTCTTGGAGCAGTCTATTCAATAAAGATGTTTGCATTCTTCTCGTTGTCAAGAGGATGAAGAAGTTTATAAGAGTAAAAAACAAATTGTAAAGAATCATCCAAATTCAATTCCAGTATTGAGACCACTTCCATATAGTGGTCATATGGAGGAACATAGCTTGAGAGAAGGGAGAAGTGAATACAATATTCACCTTAAACAATATAAATGAAGTTATTTAAAAATGTGATGAACAAATAAATTCCCTTGCTCTGAAAAATCAGTGTGAGTCAGAATGAAGTTTTGAAAAATGAACATGGAGAGAGAGACTGCAAAAGAGAAAAAATCCTGTTTGGGGATGTATAGGTTAAGTTTGAAGTAGAAGCAGAACCCAGGACTTCTCAAAGGTGATACACACAAAAAAAGTCTTCTTTTTAAACATGAAAACTGTGTAAGTACATCTTTTCTCTACCATTGATGGCCCTCTTTTGTGCCTGCCCACATCCAAAACCCTGGTTCCCATCTCAGAGCAAACCACTGGTGTGATCCCCTGCACAATGTGTGTGTGTGTGTGTGTGTGTGTGTTTGTGTGTGTGTGTGTGTGTGTGTGTGTCTTTTCATATTTCACTAAGCTCACGTTTTGAAAGCTTTTTTTCCCCCCCACTCAAATTTCGGAACTTAGAAATCTATTTATCTCTTTACAATTGTATCTCTGGCATCTCATATTTTGTACTTGATACAAGAGAACAATGAGACTTATCACAATATGAATGGCATTCCTAAGATCACAAAACTATTTGGAGAGAATCCTGGACCAGAATCTAAGTTGAATGAGTTTCCTTTTATGTCCTTTCCAACTCAGATATACTCAGTATGATGTGTCCAGTCATATTGTCATACTGTGGCTTTTATTTTTTACATGGGTGTTTTCCAAAACAACGTTACTTTAGTGTGTCTCTGTCCTCGGATATCGTTTTGTTCCCCCAAATGACTTCAATCTGAAGAATGCTCTATTAAATATAAATAAAAATGTATATATGACAAAAATTTAATCAGATCCTCTAATATTTTAATGTGAAAGATGGAAAATATTTCATTTTAAAAGATTTCTGGTTCAGTATCAAGAATCTGAACTGCATGTTCATTTTTCTCAATGTTAGAAAATAGGAAAAAAATTATTTGATCTGAAATCTTTAATTAGCAATCATTGATATGCATTGTAAACAATGCAAAGACTATAACAGAAGATCTTAATATTATGATGTAAGCCAATATAGATTTGTTTTAAAAAAATTCTCTAAAAAAAACCCACAAAGATTAGGGTGAGGTGAAAGAGTGTTGAAAGAAATTTCTCATTCGCATCCTATATTTGATTGCATGAGATTAAATGCCAAAGCTTAATTAATTCTTCATCATAAAACTGTCTGCAGATTTCCTCATTAGGGATAAGAGGGAAATCTGCTCTCTTCTTCCCTCTACTTGTACTTGAGGCTTCCCCTCCTAAACCTGGATATTCATAACTTGAGAAGAGACTGAATTAACACCTGAATTCATTTTGGTGCTAGATACCTAAAAAGGCAAAGCCAAAAGGCATTTTTTCTTCTCCTTTAACTGCTTCTCCACAGCAATTATGGTTACTGTTGAACTTTTTCAGACAAACTGACTTTTACAAATTATTCAAAAATGTACCTTGTACAGAAAAAAAAATCGATCACCTTCCAAGAAATGTGATTACCTTATGATATAATTTTTTCCACATAGGCCAGTTCAAATTTAATTGTAAGTTAATTACAACTTTAAAGTGACTTAATTTTTACTACAATAGGATGCTCATTCTCATTTTTAGAATTGATTTCATAGTCTATTATTTACTAAATTCAGAAATTCTCAAGATCTATTGCATTATTAATTATAGCTTAGTCCATGTATGATTATTCCTTGGTATACATGGAGATTTGCTTCCAGAATCCTTGTGGATCCTCAAATCCCCACACTCTCAATTTCCTGTTAGATGACAACATATTTACGTATAACTTATACACATCTTCCTGTATACTTTAATTGTCTCTAGAGTATTTATGATATCTAATGCAATGTAAATGCTATGTAAATATTTATACTGAATTGCTTAGAGGACAATAAAAATGTCTGTATATATTCAGTACCAACATATTTTTTTAAAAAATATTTTCAATCTTTAGTTGGATAAATCCATAGATGCAGAATCCACAGATACGAAGGGTCCACTGTACTGGTCAAACTACTATTTTATGAGTATTTCCTCAATCTATTTATATTAATTTTATGGCTCTTAACTTATTCCTCTAGGAAGCAGTGAGATTTCAGTGATAAATGCAATATTCCATATATTTCTTGCCTTAATTGTGTCTTCTAAAGCTTGTCTTCCTAAACATTGGATTTCCACCAGTTTTCCATTGATTCATGCTAGACTTTGGACTTCAAGAAACTCAGAATCTGTTAAATCAATGTGTTTCCATGGACAATCATTTTGTGTTTCCCAGTTACCCTACAAAGCACTCCCTACTTCTACTAGGAAACCATCTTCTCTCTCCATTTTTATGTGTCATAGACTCCACAGGATACATAGGCAGGTTAGAGGAATGATTTCCTGTTTCCACAGAATGTTTTCAAAATTCTAACATACACGTCTCTAGAACTATGAAAAATTAATTTCCATTATTTATTAGTTGCTCAGTATAAAGTATTTTGTTACAACATCATGAACAGATTATAGGTTTTAAAGAGCTTGGTGTGAATCTGAGGGCCCCGAATGCTCTGGGTTTTGGATTTTAGGGCTTATCAACTATCTACACCTAAGAAAATTGCAGTAAAGTCTACCATGCTGTGGTAATGATTGATTGATTGATTGATCAATTGATTGATTTTCATATCAAGTCATGGGGAGGTAGAGGAATAAGCATAGACAATGTGTTTTCATACTTCAACAGGACTCACAAACCATTTTGAAAATGGATCATCCAGAGAACTAACAATATTGCAAATTCAGTATTCAGACTTATCCTCAGGCAGAAAAGAATAAGTGAGATAATCTTTTTATAAGACAACAGGATCTTAGGTAATTTTATTTAGCCATTTTTATCTCAAGGAAAAGTAGATATTATTAGTTTTCTGATAAGTGTTTTGTCACCAATGCATGAACATTATTCTAAAGTCACTTTATTTCTCAAACATGTCTGGTGTTTTCTCCAACTACATTTTCAAGTGTTGTGCTTTGTTTAAATTCAAAGCAACTCCAAGTTCTGAATATTAAAAGAGCAGGCAGCACAATGGCAGATAAGATTTAATAAGGGCAAAACCCTTTAGGGATCCAGATCTCAGCTTCTTAAACAGGATTATTTCCTCTGAAGCAGTCATATATTCTGAGAAAAGAGATTTTTTTTAAAGCCACAGTTTAAGAATCTATATAATCCAATAGGCCTGAATTAAACCAGTATTAAAATACATTAATTCATGTGAATTTCTTAATCATAAGTTAGTCCAGCTCTGGGTTACATTTTACAGAAAAAGTATTCACTTGAGATGAAAAAAAGTATTCACTTGAGATGGGGCCTTACAGATATGATTTTTTTTTAAACAGTGCATAGTGGAATATCTACATAGGACTGAATTCATATTCTGGATAAGATGTGTTACAGAGTTCAAAGGTTAAAAATCAGAATGTAGTTTGGACCAGGCAAGCATGAACTATGGGAGTGGGTGACTCTAATCTGGGCCTTCTATCCTAGACAGATTGATTGTTATTAGACTTTATTTTTAGGCAGTTTTAAGTTCACAGTAAAATTGAGACAACGGCATACAGTTTCCATATCCCCTGCACCACTACATGCACAAACTTTTCCACTATCAGCAACCCTCAGAAATACATTTGTCATTATCAATGAACCTTCATCAACACAAAATTATTAGCCTAAGTTCGAGGTTAGTGTTAAGGTTGATTCTTGCTGGTATATATTCTATGGATTTGGACAATGCAAAAGGACATGAACCTATCACTATAGTATCATACAAAATAGGTGACAAACCTAAAAATCCTTTGTTATCCTCTTATCCATCCCTAAAACCCCTTCAACCCTTTGTTACTTAGGAATAAGCAGTGAAATGTGAACAAATAACATAGCAGGGTCCCAGGCTTTCTTTGGATTGCCTTTAATGAACAATCAAGTAATTTGTGGAACAACAACAGGGTTCTACAAAAATAAACAGGTAGAAACAAAGGAAAACAAGTATATGTCAAGAAAGATCAACGGAGCTTATTCCTGACAGTGTCTACTGAGGTTTTTGCAAAGTTGGGATTTATGACCGTGAGTTTCCCACAGTATTTCAGAAGGAAAAATTTCATAGTAGCACAGGCACTGAAGCTGCAGTCTGTCTAGTCACTGACCACAATACTCACCTAAACAAAGAAGGAACCTGTAGATGAAGCCCCCAAAATAGGAGGGCCATTCTGACAGTTATGGAGAAGACTAACCAGGGTCGAAATCTTCCTCACCCAATGTGAAGGAGGAGATAAACATCTGATTGGTAAAGACTGCCGATGGAACTTGGTTCTCCTGGAAAATTTCAAACTGTAATAAATTTGGAAGCAGCAATTGTTTGCTTTTGTTGTTTTCTGCTCAGACAATCCACTCTCTCCTTTGAGTGCACTTTACTTGAGCCTTACTCTACTTTTACTTATACTAACGCTGACAAGAACTCACAAGAACTGAGGTTCTGAACTTTAGCTCACCATCCTCCTGTGACACCTTGACACCTATTAAACTTTTAATTTTCTCCATAGTTTTGCATTTTATCAGAATGTACTATAGTTGAAATTGGATGCTATGTAACCCTCTCAAGTTGTATTTTTTCACAGTTTTTTTTATATTAATTCACGTTTCCTCCATATCTTTTCATGTCCTGGTATCTTATTTCTTTTTAGTACTAAATGATATTTCATTGTAGGGATGTAGTAGAATATATCCATTCACCTATGGGAAAATAACTTGGTTACTTGCAGATTTTGTTAACTATAAAATCTTGCCATTTTGTATGGACATTGGTAGTGTTTTTGTAGTCCATAAAAGTAAATACAGAGAAAAAAGTTTAATGAATTTAGTAACTTATGGATACTAATATTCATTTTACATACTTTAAATACAGAAATGAAAAACCATATAACCACTCAACAAAAGAATTAAAAATCTGGATTTCTTAATGTACATTCAAATGCTAACTTAAAAAATGTTAGCACAATATTCATTTAGGATCGAGGCTAAGTACAGAATCAGGAAAAGATGGGGAAGAAGGATTATTAAACCAGGGATAGATCTCTGCTATGTTGTTCAGCTCTGCCCCAGATACAAGTTCTGTAGTTATCCAACATTTCCACTTTTTCAGTCATCCAATGATTACCTATTTTTAGTTGAATATTTCTGCTAGAGGGTACAACCTTCTCCTTCACCTAAAAGATTTACCTAAACTTTCCTTCCAACCATAAATGGAACAGTCCATAAATATAACTTCTGCTAAATATAATTTTCTTCATGTATCTATTTCTAGTAATTTTAGATCACTCCTGAAGTTTTGTTCCAGACAGATGTCCTATTCCTTAATATAGCTCTGTGTTTACAGACAATAAAGGGAAAGGTAAGGTAATTTATTTTTATTATTATTTAATTTCACATTTATATTTCTTTCCAATTAGAAAGAATGTAGAACCAATTATATGGGTCTAAAATACCAGGTTATATTCATGACATGGGCCATTACATAGTAAATATATAAGAGAAAAAAAAATATTTGGACATTTTTCTGGCTCTTAAAAAAACAACTGTCCTTCCTTCTTCCTTTCTTCCCTCCCTCCCTCCCTTCCTCCCTTCCTTCCTTCCTTCCTCTTCTTATTTAAAAAGAGAAACTATGTTTCTTGATAAATAGGGTCCAAGCTGTTTTATAAAGAGTATTAAAAAGGAACTTTCTTATAAGATAATAGCTAAATTCAAATTCTCATTGGTCCTGTTTCTGTATGCTATTTTGTATTGAAAATTTTAAGAAAAATTTTCTGTTTTGAAGTTGTTTATGATACTATGATCATAAAAAGTCGTCCAAATAGACTAACTTTGTTTACTTTTCCATTTAGAACATTGAATGGGAAGGCCGTATAATAAAGAGGTACACTAGAACCCCTGTTTTATATACTGAGAGTATTCAAGTCATTTGAATGAGGTCACCAGGTGGTGCCCAGAAATAATGACCAAATCACTCGCTTATTGTTTTATAGCAAAATGCATAACACCATTCTACTGAACATATGAAAGCATTTAATCCTTCAAAAGAGACAGATTATTTGGAGGGGTTTTATCTCTTAAGCTTCAAATCCTTTGTGGAAAACACACAAAACAAATTCAGAGCACAAGGGCAAATCTGGTTAAGAGAGTGGTGTTTCCTGTTCTTTCCCGAGAGTATTCAATACAATAGAGTATAAATAGCAATGGAATCAATTGCTCATTCTGCATTTCTTTATCCCTTTGTTGCCACCACACATGCCTGCTTATGTTACATGAGACAGAGTGTGTGTTTATCTTCTGTAATTATATGTATAAATGTTTGATGGCAGTATACATTTTTAAAAGGAAGCTTGTCAATAATGTGTCCATCACGAATGACTTTTCTTTCTAGCTTTAAGGCACATTTGAAATTTCCCAACCTATTGTAAAAGGAATGGATCACAGATTTTCCTTGTGGGACATTGCAAAAGCGGTACTTTTTTTAGTTAACAAACCTTATGAATGAGATATTCAAGAACACAGGTCATCCACCATGAGAGGGATTTTAAGAAATATATTAGCATTGTATAGTAAGTAATGTACCTGCTTTATTTCGTCTCTTGAAAGCAACACAAATATCCAGATTGTACTACAGTTATAATGACATGAATGGTATAATCCATATAGGATGGAATGAAGTTGGAAAAGTTTAGGATATGGTAGCTCACTTTACGGCTTTGTGTTTAACTTTTAAATTCTAAATAATATTCTGCTCTCTGGAAGTACCACAGGTTGTTTATTCATTCACCTACTGAAAGACAACTTGGTTGCTTTCAACTTTTCACAGTTGTGAATAAAGACCCTATAAACATCTGTGTGCACGATTTGGAATGGGCATGAGTTTTTGTTTTTTTGGGGGGAGGGGCTAAATAACAATGTGCTGAATTATGTGGAAAGAGTATATTCAGTTTTGTGAGAAACTGCCAAACTGCCTTCCAAAATGGTTGCATCCCTTCCTTTCACAGCAATAAAGAAATCCTGATACCACTTGGTTTGTCATCATTCGGTATCACCAGTGTTTGGGATTTTGACCATTCAGATATGTGTACAATAGCATCTCATGTTTTAATTTGAAGCTGTCTCGTAACAATTTAATTTGAAGGTGTCTAATGACAATCTTCCCATGTTTTACTGATTTTGGTGATGTGTCTGTTCAAGTACATCAATCACCATTTAAAAAACAAGGTTATACATTTTCTTGTTGTGGAATTTTGAGAGTGTCTTACTAATCCTCCTTCTCAGATATATCATGAAAATATCTTCACTCCTCATCTTCTCATCTCATGCTCTTGACATTGTCTTTCATGGGGCAGTTTGTTATCATTTTAATGAAGTTCAGCTATCAACTATTTCTTTCATGAATCATGCCTTTGGTGTTATATCTAAAATGCTGTTGCCATACCCAAGGTCCATCTTGGCTTTCTCCAATCTTATTGTCTAATAAGAGTCTTATAATTTTGTATTCTATTTTTAGGTCTATGATTCATTTTGAGTTAGTTTTTGTGAAGGGTATAAGTTATGAGGCTCTAAGTCTTGGATTCTGTGTTTGTGTGTGGGGGGGGAGGGGAATCCATTTTTTTATTCAGTTCTTTTTGTTGAAAAGACTTTTTTCTCCATAACGTTGCTTTTTCTCCTTTATCTAAGATCAGTTGACTACATTTATATTTGTCTATTTCTGGACTCTCATATTCTGTTCCATTGATCATTTATTCTTTCACCAAATGGCACATAACATCACTTTTTGTAGTTCTATCATAAGTCACAATGTTGGGTAATATTGGTTCTCTGTCTTTTTATTCTCCTTCTATTAAAAAAAAAGCCAATACTTGCTTTTTTGCATTATCATGTAATCTTCTGAACAAGTTTATAGGTATTCTCAGAATAACATCCTTTATTTTTTATTGGCATTATATGAATATATGGATTGATTTATAAGTAAGTTACATTTTGACAGTCTTGCTTCTTCCTCACTGTTAACATGAAATTTCTCTCATTACTTCATTTTTTATATCTTTTCTTAAAATTGTTTGATTTTTATTATATGTATATATTTTTTCACATATTTTGTAAAATTTATACCTAAGTTTTCCATTTGGGTTCATGTTACTGTAACCCATAATGTGTTATTAATTTTGAATTTCAATAATTACACTAGCTTCATATTTCTCAAACTATGTGATTGCTTTTAGTTCTAGGAATTTTTGTTGTTTATGATTCTTTCAGGTTTCATACAAAGCCAGTTATGTTATCAGTGAACAAATAAATGTTTATTTCTTTTTTTCCCAGTTTATACAACTTTTAATATTTGTCATATAGCATTAGCTAGGACAACCAATATGATGTCAAAAACACTGGTGAGAGAGGGAAACTTTGTCTTTTATTTTTATCCTAGTGAGAAAGTTTCAGGTTTTTTCTTTTTGGGTTTTTTTTTAACCATTAATTATGATATTACCTATAGACTTTGAGAAAGATGTTTTTATTAAGTGAGGAACTTCTCCTCTATTGCTAGTTTGCTTTTTTTAAAAATCACAAACATTTGTTGGATTTTGTCAAATGCTTTCTCTTATTATTAATAAATCTATTTATTTATTTTTTCTTTAGATTGTTGGCATGATGGATTAAATTATTTGACTTCCAAATGTCAGAATCTTTGTATACATTGGCTACCCTAAGACACATAATTGGTCTAAAAATTATTAGATTCAATTTGCTATTTTATGGCTGAAAATATTTTGTCTAGATTCATTAAAAATATTCATCTTTCATTTTTTTCATTAAATTTCTTTTTTTTAATTAGGGTAATGCTGGATTCATAGGAAGTATGCCCTCTGTCTTCTGTAAGATATTATATATAATCACTAAATTTATTTCTTAATAATCTCTTAACTTTTACTAGTAAACACTTCTGGATATGGTATTTTCTGTTTGGAAAATTATTGTTAATCTGTTTCTTTAATATATATAGGTCTATCCAAATTGTATCTTCTGTAGTGAATTTGGACATTTAATGTATAGATTAGTTTATCAAATTGGTGGGCATGATATTATTCAGATTACTTTTTATTTTATTGTTTTACTGACCATGAAATCAGTAGTGAATTTTCACCTTTTATTTCTGAAATAAAACTATTCATAATTTATATGTTCTCATTTTTCTCTTAGCCAGGCCAGAGGGTTATCAATTTTATCTTCCTTTTCAAAGGCTTTGTTGAGTTTCTCTGTTGATTTCTTATTTTAAGTTTCACTGATTTCTGTTCTAATCTTATTTTTTTCTCTTTTTCTACTTACATTAAATTTAATTGACTCTTCTTTTTCTAGTTTCTTAAGATAGAAATATAGATTATTGATGTTACATCATTGTTCTTCTCTGATATGCTGTAAATCCAATGCTATAAATTTTTCTTTACAATTGAACTCCAGTAGTGCATATCTATAATTCTATCAAATCTGAGGGCTGATATAGGAAGATCACAAGTCTGAGGCAAGCCTCAGCAACTTAGCAAGACCCTGTCTCAAAAAAAAATTTATTTTTAAACTGCTGGTTATGTAATTTAGTGGTAAAGCACCCTTGGATTCAATCTTTAGTACCAAAAATGAGACAATTTTTTCTTTTTTTTATTGGTTGTTCAAAACATTACAAAGCTCTTGACATAGCATATTTCATACATTAGATTCAAGTGGGTTATGAACTCCCATTTTTACCCAAAATACAGATTGCAGAATCACATTGGTTACACATCCACATTTTCACATAATGCCCTATTAGTAACTGTTGTATTCTTCTACCTTTCCTATCCTCTACTATCCTCCCTCCCCTCCCCTCCTATCTTCTCTCTCTACCCCATCTACTGTAATTCATTTCTCTCCTTGTTTATTTTCCCATTCCCCTCACAACCTCTTATATGTAATTTTGTATAACAATGAGGTTCTCCCTCCATTTCCATGCAATTTCCCTTTTGTCTCCCTTTCCCTCCCACCTCATGTCTCTGTTTAATGTTAATCTTTTCTTCCTGCTCTTCCTCCCTACTCTGTTCTTAGTTGCTCTCATTATATCAAAGAAGACATTTGGTATTTGTTTTTTAGGGATTCGCTAGCTTCACTAAGCGTAATATGCTCTAGTGCCATCCATTTCCCTGCAAATTCCATGATTTTGTCATTTTTTAGTGCTGCGTAATACTCCATGGTGTATAAATGCCACATTTTTTTTTATCCATTCATCTATTGAAGGGCATCTGGGTTGGTTCCACAGTCTAGCAATTGTGAATTGTGCTGCTATGAACATCGATGTGGCAGTATCCCTGTAGTACACTCTTTTAAGGTCTTCAGGGAATAGTCCAAGAAGGGCAATAGCTGGGTCAAATGGTGGTTCCATTCCCAGCTTTCCCAGGAATCTCCATACTGCTTTCCAAATTGGCCGCACCAATTTGCAGTCCCACCAGCAATGTACAAGAGTACCCTTTTCTCCACATCCTCGCCAGCACTTGTTGTTGTTTGACTTCATAGTGGCTGCCAATCTTACTGGAGTGAGATGGTATCTTAGGGTGGTTTTGATTTGCATTTCTCTGACTGCTAGAGATGGTGAACATTTTTTCATGTACTTGTTGATTGGTTGTATGTCCTCCTCTGAGAAGTGTCTGTTCAGGTCCTTGGCCCATTTGTTGATGGGGTTATTTGTTGTCTTATTGTCTAATTTTTTGAGTTCTTTGTATACTCTGGATATTAGGGCTCTATCTGAAGTGTGAGGAGTAAAAATTTGTTCCCATGATGTAGGCTCCCTATTTACCTCTCTTATTGTTTCTCTTGCTGAGAAAAAACTTTTCAGTTTAAGTAAGTCCCATTTGTTGATACTTGTTATTAACTCTTGTGCTATGGGTGTCCTATTAAGGAATTTGGAGCCTGACCCCACAATATGTAGATCGGAGCCAACTTTTTCTTCTATCAGACGCAGAGTCTCTGATTTGATATCTATCTCCTTGATCCACTTTTAGTTAACTTTTGTGCATGGCGAGAGGAGGGGATTCAGTTTCATTTTGTTGCATATGGATTTCCAGTTTTCCCAACACCATTTGTTGAAGATGCTATCCTTCCTCCATTGCATGCTTTTAGCCCCTTTATCAAATATAAGGTAGTTGTAGCTTTGTGGATTAGTCTCTGTGTCCTCTATTCTGTACCATTGGTCCACCTGCCTGTTTTGGTACCAGTACCATGCTCTTTTTGTTACTATTGCTCTGTAATATAGTTTGAAATCTGGTATCGCTATACCACCTGATTCACACTTCCTGCTTAGAATTGCTTTTGCTATTCTGGGTCTTTTATTTTTCCATATGAATTTCATGATTGCTTTATCTATTTCTACAAGAAATGCTGTTGGGATTTTGATTGGCATTGCATTAAACCTATAGAGAGCTTTTGGTAATATCGCCATCTTGATGATGTTAGTTCTGCCTATCCATGAACAGGGTATATTTTTCTATTTTCTAAGATCTTCTTCTGCTTCTCTTTTTAGGGTTCTGTAGTTTTCATTGTATAAATCTTTCACCTCTTTTGTTAGGTTGATTCCCAAGTATTTTTTTTTTTTGATGATATTATGAATGGAGTGTTTTTCCTCATTTCCCTTTCAGAAGTTTTGTCGCTGATATACAGAAATGCCTTTGATTTATGTGTGTTGATTTTATATCCTGCCACTTTGCTGAATTCATTTATTAGTTCTAGTAGTTTTTTTGTAGACCCTTTTGGGTCTTCTAGGTATAGAATCATGTCATCCACAAATAGTGATAATTTAAGTTCTTCTTTTCCTATTTTTATGCCTTTAATTTCTTTTGTCTGTCTAATTGCTCTGGCCAGTGTTTTGAGAACTATATTGAATAGAAGTGGTGATAGAGGGCATCCCTGTCTTGTTCCAGATTTTAGAGGGAATGCCTTCAATTTTTCTCCATTCAGAAAGATGCTAGCCTGGGGCTTAGCGTAGATAGCTTTTACAATGTCAAGGTAAATTCCTATTATCCCTAGTTTTTCTAATGTTTTGAACATAAAGGGATGCTGTACTTTGTCAAATGCTTTTTCTGCGTCTATCGAGATGATCATATTGTTCTTATCTTTAAGTCTATTGATGTGGTGATTAACATTTATTGATTTCCGTATATTGAACCATCCTTGCATCCCAGGGATGAATCCTACTTGATCATGGTGCACAATTTTTTTTGATGTGCCTTTGTATCCGATTCGCCAGAATTTTATTGAGGATTTTTGCATCTAGGTTCATCAGAGATATTGGTCTGTAGTTTTCTTTGAGGTGTCTTTTTCTGGTTTCTGAATCAGGGTGATGTTGGCCTCATAGAATGAATTTGGCAGAGCTCCCTCTTTTTCTATTTCCTGAAATAACTTGAAAAGTATTGGTATTAATTCTTCTTTAAAGGTTTTGTAAAACTCCGCTGAATACCCATCAGGTCCTGGGCTTTTCTTGGTTGGTAGTCTTTTGATTGCTTCATCAATTTCATCCATTGATATTGGTCTGTTCAAATTGTGTGTATCCTCCTGACTCAGTCTGGGCAAATCATATGACTTAAGAAATTTATCGATGTCTTCACTATCTTCTATTTTATTGGAATATAGGTTTTCAAAATAATTTCTAATTGTCTTCTGTATTTCTGTAGCATCTGTTGTGATATTGCCTTTTTCATCCCGTATGTTAGTAATTTGAGTTCTCTCTCTTCTTCTCTTTGTTAGCATGGCTAAGGGTCTGTCGATCTTATTTATTTTTTCGAAGAACCAACTTTTAGTTTTGTTAATTTTTTCAATAGTTTCTTTTGTTTCAATTTCATTGATTTCCGCTCTGATTTTAATTATTCCTTGTCTTCTGCTACATTTGCTGTTGTTTTGTTCTTCCTTTTCTAGGGCTTTGAGATGAAGTGTGAGCTCATTTATTTGTTGGTTTTTCCTTTTTTTGAGGAATGACCTCCAGGCGATGAATTTCCCTCTTAAAACTGCTTTCATTGTGTCCCATAGATTCCTATATTTTGTGTCTGTATTTTCATTTATCTCTAAGAATTTTTTGATTTCCTCCTTTATGTCTTCTGTAACCCATTGATCATTCAGTAACATATTGTTCATTTTCCATGTGATTCAGGATTTTTCCTTCCTTCTTTTATCATTGATTTCCAGTTTCATTCCATTATGATCAGATAAAATGCATGGTATTATCTCCACCCCTTTGTATTTACTGGGGGTTGCCCTATGGCATAATATATGGTCTATTTTTGAGAAGGATCCATGTGCTGCTGAGAAAAAAAGTATATCCACTTGATGATGGTTGATATATTCTATATATGTCAGTTAAGTCTAGGTTATTGATTGTGATATTTAGTTCTATAGTTTCTTTATTTAACTTTTGTTTGGAGGATCTGTCTAATTGTGAGAGAGGTGTGTTGAAGTCACCCATAATTATTGTGTTATGGTCTATTTGATTCTTGAACTTGAGGAGAATTTGTTTTATGAACATCGCAGCACCATTATTTGGTGCATAAATATTGATAATTGTTATGTCTTGTTGGTGAATGGTTCCTTTTAACAGTATATAATGTCCTTCCTTATCCTTTTTGACTAACTTAGTCTTGAAGTCGATTTTATTCGATATGAGGATGGCCACCCCTGCTTGCTTAGGAGGACTGTGTGCAGGATTGAACCCAGGGACTTGTGCATGTGAGGCAAGCACTGTACCAACTGAGCTATATCCCCAGCTCTGATCAGATTTTCATTTTAAAAATAAAGCTTTAAATACCCCCATAATCTCCTTTGTTATGGCCAATGTGAGGTATAACTTTTTTTTTAAGCTTATCCCAAGTGCAGAAACTTTGTTTTAACTCCAAGGAAGTGGGGACATGTAAAAATGTTTAAAAACATAGTTTAGATGGACAGAGTGGTGCACTCCTGTAATCCCAGTGACTTGGGAGTATGAGGCAAAAGGAGTGCAGGTTCAAGGCCAGCCTCAGTCACTTCTTTAGGTCCTGCCTCAAAATAAGTAATTAAGTAAAATAAAATAAAAACCCTGAGAATGTAGCTCAGTGGTCAAATCACCCTTGGCTCAATTTTCAGTACCCTGACAATCCCTTAAAAAACAACAACAAAAAAACCCATAGCTTATCTGTTAGCCTGAAGCTATTATAGTGGACGTCTAAATCAAAGCAGTTACCATAAGGTCGGCATAATAAGCACTCCTGTAGATAAATATAAATATCTAAATGTATCTATTAACATAAACATAACTATAACAATAATATCAATAACCAAATGTGTGATCTTTTTTAGATTTTCAGATGAGAAAACAGGAGAAAATTCAATATCTTTCCCAAGTCATTTTTTTTTTTTTTTTTGATACTGTGGCACTTATCCACTGAGCCATAACCCCTTCCCTTTTTATTTTTTGAGACCGGGTTTCATTAAGTTGTTGAGGCTGACCTCAAAATTTCAATCTTTCTGCTGAGTTGCTGGGATTACAGGTGTGTAACCACCAGGTCTAGCTCCCAAGCCTTACGTATAAATTGGCATGCCTAATTCTAGAAAAAAATCAACCTGACTCCAAAGCCCAAGGTTTTTCTACTGCTGTTCAGTTTCTTACTCTAGTTTCTTTCGTAAGTCTCTTTCAATTCAGCCTTTTCATTTCCTACTCTTTCTAAAACCCAGTAGTTTCAACTTCTGTGTGGCAGGGGTCTTTTGTCAATGAATATTCAGAAGTTGCCCTCCAAGGTTAAAACAGTAAGAACAATACTAGGTAAAAGGTGCCTATTGAAAACCTCTTGTGGGGGTAGTTATCATCACTTTTGTTAGTAGAGTCCATGTGTTCATGTACACACCCTAATGATTTTTATGAAGTTCATTATGATTCTACTCATAATAAAATAACTGAAATGTGTTTAAAATATTCATCCGTCTGTTATCTGATGGTGCTTTCATGATGGCTTTGGTGGAAAGCAAATATTGCAACTGACAACAGTGAAAATGTGTTTGAAACTTTAGTCTTTTTAAATGTACACTTTAATCAGCAGCTTTTCATCAAAAAGCATAGGCAGAAGTAAATCAAAGATTACTGTTTTTTCTTTATTTCTCAATTCTAAAGGAAAACTTAAAAAGTTGATTTGGGAGGAAAAAAAAACACACTAAATTAATACAGTCACACATCCTGGCTACTAATGAAACATTTCCTAAGGAGAAGACAATGAGGTGTACAATCAGACCCTTCTGTCTTTCCGTTCTCATATTACAGAACTAATGTAATCAGTTTTCTTCCATCTCTGGTTCCTTGCTGATCTGTAACTTTTTTTTTTTAAGAAGCATTTGTACCATAAGGCTCTCAGATTGATTATTGAACCAGGGTCTGAGAAATTATATATGCAAATGAATGTCTCATCTCTCAAAAGCTGTTTCATTTATTCTAAGTTACTTTGCTTGTTGCACTCTAATTTCCATATGGAAATTCTTCTGTAATGAAAACTAATATGAGATTACGGCTAACCTACTAGCTCTTTCCTCTGGTAGTAAAGACCAATGAAAATATACTTGTAATGTTTCCAATATATTCTCCATTGTGGACCTTAGGTGGTTGTTTTCTAATGAGGTGCTTTCTCTATATCACTTATATTTCTGATTGGTGTTTTTTTTTTTTTTTTAAGAGGTATCGTTGAGTGCAATTTGTCATCTCTGAAAGGTATAGTATTTACAAAAGCAGAACATAAAGTTTCTTATTTATTAGCTTTTATGTCCATCTCCCATTTCAATCCTGTCATTTTATTTCCCTGACACCATACTTCTAATAATCACTTGTGATTTCAATTTAAGATGGAGTATCAAAAGAAGCAATTCAATAGCACAACTAACTTAAGACTCAGTTCAGTGGTATAATCTTATAGCTATCAAGTCAATCACTTTGGTAACCAGAGTGATAACAGTCTTAGTGGGAAGCTTTTTAGAAGTTTCTGGCATTTAGTTAAAAAGTGAACTATTGTGGAGAAGGTGAAAGTTTTAAGTGCAGGTAACCCAGATAATATTGAGAGAATCTTAACTGTAAAGCAGTGATAGAGTTTAAAGGTGTTTTAAGTATTATTCACTGATTACATTATGACAAATAGGCCTAGTTACTCTAAGTTTTGAAATTCTCTAACTTTCCTTAAGCAAAGTCTCATCTACTCTGCATTCTGTTACCTTCAGCCTGCCAGGTGGTATTTTGCTCATCTGACAAATTAACCTGTACTCTATGGATAACAGCAGGTTACCATTACTATTCCAGGTAACATAATGATACACTGACAAAACTCTTCTGCAGGATCAGGTGAACACCTCTAATAATGGAGGTCAGACTGCAGAATGAATATTAAGAACAAATAAGACATCCAGCATTTCTAAAATGACACAACCTGAGAGGTCCCCCTAACATCCACAGTCACAATGAGGAAAATACGCGATAGGAATCACTCAACCTTGGTGAAAGTTATCCCTTAAGATTCTTTGATATATTTCAAAGCTATATTTGGAGTTTTCCAAAAGGATCTTTTCTCATGTGACTAATACTGTCTTGGGTTTCTCAACAGTCATGATCTTAACAGTTGACATTAAGAAGGAGAGAGAGGGCAATTGCCTTTGAGAGACTGCAACTTCTGTGCTGAGAGAATTCAACTCACAATCCATGGGGACTAGCAACCCCACAAGATACACATAGTTCAAGAGTTGTCAGCTCCCAGGAGCGACTGCTTAGATCCTTTGTTACCCACATCTTAGAAAAACCTTTGAGATTCATGGTGGTGCTCTGTCTTTAAACTGACAGAGTTTTAAGAACATTTTTCTAAACTGTTAATTCTTAAGATATGGCACCTCTTAATGTTGTGACATTTATAATTTTGGTTTATGTAGATTATTACATAGAATAAGCTTTTTAAAGGCTGAAGAACTCTCAAATTTCCATAATGCATAGCTTTATACATGGTGGAAAGAACACAGCTCTATTAATGAGATGCATTATTTTTAGGGATGCCTTTAACACTTCCAGGTTTCTAATTAGAAAATAATAACATATGGACATAAGATCTTTAAAGGCCATCTCTTTAGAAGTTGTACTAAGGAGAAAAATCAGTTATTGGAACAGAGGAACTCTGGGAAGTCCATATTCTGGAAATTTCACATCACCCCAAATTTCAATAAAACCTTTTTCCCCTTTCTATGCCCAGAATCTTCAAGTGTTACTTCAAAGGATTATTCACATATTCACGAATTTATCTATTTCTGAAAATAGCCTTTGGTCTTCCCACTGAGAGAAAAGATTTGCTCTTCTTCTCACATGTGGGACAAAGCAAAGGGAAATCTGAGAAACCCTGAGCATTCACCTACAGTAGCCAATTTGCAAAAGTGCTATCGGGAATCTGTCTCCTGCTGAGGATCTAATGTCCAATTTCTTAGAGGATTTACACATGAAGTATGATAATGTTTGGCAAGGAAATTAACATAGTCATAGATGGAACAAATACAGAGTATCTCAAATTAACTACAGAGCAATTACAATGACATTGTGCACTGTACAATAGTCCATTAAGCAATATTAGATCATCAACTTCCTCCATTCTTGACGTTACTCTCAGGAACAAAACTAACAGCCTTAGTAGCGTTCAGAATTTTACTTAAGCTAGTATACCAGGTCGGCCTGGAGTTTTGAAATGTATTTAAGCGCGTGCACACACACACACACACACACACACACACTCAAACTTTTATGTCTCTGTTTTTACTTATAATTACTTATTTATAAAAGGTACTTTTATTTTATAACTCACAAACTTGTAACTAGGGAGACTTAGACATACAGTGAAAAACTTTTCCTTAATTTTTAGGTAATTTATTAATATAAATATATACTGGATACGATATATAATTTCATATATTATCATATTGTATGCTTATATACTGTATATAATTATTAAAATTCATAGAGAGCTCTGTCCGGGGAAGAGGATAGCATACTATCAAAGACTGATATCACACTCTTTTTTTTTAATACTATAGTTTTTAGTATGTTTTTAATTCAGGAAAGAGCATTCTTCCAAAGTTATTTGTATTCTGAATATTTTTGAGGTATTCATACAATTTTGAAATTCCATACAATTTCTAGAGAAGCTTTTTCTGTTTCTCAAAAAAAAAAATAACATTGGAAATTGGATACCTATTGCATAGCATCTCCAGATAATTTTGAATAGTACAAACATCTTTTAGTTCAAGAATCATACTCCTTCTTAATGCGGCTTTATCCAAATCCTCCTGGGTGATATCATTTTTTTGGTTTAAAACAGTTTTAGGCAAAACTAACTCATAACTACTGCTTATGTGTAATTCCAAAATAAAATTTTCCTTCACTGGAAGAAAATTCCTAAAAAACATAGTTATAATCATATTACTTTTCAATGTTTATGATTATATTTTTATTGTTTCTTTTTGTGTGGAGAAACTCAGTACTCATATGCATATATGTCCACATGTGCAATTTAAAATGCAAGCTCAGGAAAGCTGTTATACTATCATTGTCGTGTTTTTAGTGCCTAGATCAGTTTCTGGCCTACAAGAGATGTTCAATAAATGTGATTTATATTGGGAAATATGCCTACATGAAAGACCAGGGGTAAAATCTGTGCTATCAATGAAACTTAACTGCAAAATACATGGTGGTCCTACAATATTTCTTTGTTATCATCCTTTATAATCACTGTCACAAATTTTGTGTGTGATGGAGAGGCTTATCAGAAATTTTAAAATGTTCTCAATTCTCCATAGCTTCCTAAAATTACAAGTCAGCATTCCCATAAATTGTGAGAAATTTTGGGACCAGGATTAATTATCCAAATAAGGATCTGTGCTCAACATTTTTCAGGAGAAGACCATTTTCCTTTGACTACCCCATTTGCCTGAAGCAGAAGTCAAAGCTTAAAATTTCCATGTTGACCCCTAGGAAGCTTGCTAACAAGTGTCCATGGTTATGTCCAGTGACATTAACACCAACTTCTGGCCTGTGTGTTCTTGCTGACATCTTCTTGGACAGAGCTCCCTGTTCAGTTCCACCAGCCAACTAGTATCTTTAATATAAAGTGTCCATGTGAACTACCTGGATTGATGACTCCATCCATGTGAAAGCACTGGAAGGGTGTGGCCATAGTTCCAGAAATAAATACTTGATCATCACTGAATTGAACAAACACTACTGCAAGGTCACACATTTAAATGAAATATGAAAGAATGGGAGATGGTCAGTGTCATAAACAATAGCCTAACAAACCTAAGATCTAGACACCTTGCATTCTGACCTACAAACACTTACAGAAAGATGCCTGGTAAGAACAGAATAGATCATTTCTATGCTCACTTTGATACCTTTAATGCCTCAGTAGCTGGATGACTTTAATTCTTGAATTCTGGTCCACTTAACCTATTTTTTTGCTGCTCAGCCTCAAACTAGAATGTCAGAAAATAAATAGTTAAAACTAATCAAATTGAAAGCAAAACTTCAATGTGACTTCTCTCATCTGAGATATGGAGGTATCAGTGGCAATCAGAGGCTAATTCCATAAAAGCATGAAGTGCTTATTTTCTGTGCACAGAAGAAAATTGTATCTTTAAAATAATGTGAAAGAAAGGTATTTAAATTAAAATGAACAATGTGCTCTTGAATGACCCATCCCTATATCTGGAATACATTAAATATTGAAGACAGTCATTCATTAATCCAATTAACATTCCTCACCCACTACCTTAAGCGTCAGTTAATAGACATGAATAAGACACAATTCAGGGCCTCAGAAAACTCTAGATCAAATGGGCCATCATGAGTATAGCATGGAAAGTGCTGAGACAAAGTTATAAATAGGAAGTATAAGAAAGGGTCAGCGAGGCAGCCATTCCATGCTGAGAACACTACTTAGATATGAGTTGAGATTTTAAGAAAGAGCTGACATTAGTTAAGGAAAGACATAAGGGGAACAAAATATACAGAGAAGAAAATAAGGGAGATCTAACATGGCGGCGAAGGGACTGCATCACCCCAGGGCGCCGCGTCACTAAGTGGAAGAAAGACGATGCAAAACAGCTGAAGGATATCTTTGGGAAGTTCAAGTGAAATTGAGGTGCTCCAGAATCTAGTGGACAGATTTCCATCGTGCGAAGTTCGGCTCTGAGAGCTCCATTTCCCCGCACGGAGGGTCGCATAGCCTGACAGGCGATCGCCCCGCGGCTGGAGTCTGTGGCGCGCGCCGGGGAGCGGCAGGGTGCCGGAGCGGGGAACAGCGATACGGATCCGGGGGGGCTCCCGCCTGTGGTACATCGGAGCCCTTAGCGCTGAGTTCCGGCTTTGAAACAGAGGAGAGAAGAGGCCCAGTTTGGCTCCAGACACCGGTCGGACCACAGTGGAGAACAGCAGCCGCCATTTCGGAGAGATGATGTAATCATCCCCGTGTTCTACTGATCTCAGCCCATTCAACTACGAACAGGTGATAACAGGCTGGTATTTGCCTGCTTCTAGCAGACAGATTTTCTGCTCAGGCTCGGGGCGGGGGTTCTTGTGGAGAATACTCCTAGAGGCTCGTGCCTGGCAAGGCGTGCGCAGGGCACTGAGCAGCTGGATTCGGGTTCCCGGGGCTAACCTGGCCCAGGTCTGAGGAAGCTGCGGAGACTGCCGGCGGAGGCCAGCTCCAAGTGGAGCGTGCGCTGAGCTTGGGGCGACTGGGTTCTGACTCCCGGAACAGTTTTGGCCTGGGGCTGGGAAACCCGTGGGGTCGCTCCCTGGAGCCAGCTCCCAGCGGAAAGTGTATCAGATCGGAGAGGCGGGGTTCCGGCTACCTAAGCTGCTTTGGCCCAAGGCTAGGGAACCGGCGGTGACTGCTTCTCAATCAGGGTCCGGCGGGATGTTGTAGGGACAGAGTGGATCTTCCTCCTGCGCCCAGAGCAGTCCAAGTGACCCGCCGGCGTGGTGCCATGACACCCCAAACGCAGCTGGGGCTGAAGAGAGCAGCCGCCCACGCATAGAATAGGACCAGCGATTCCGAGGCGCAGCAGCCAAGTAACCTCATTTGGAGTAGGGGCTGTGCGGAGCTGCCATCCGAGCAAGCAGGGCAGGCAGACCTGCCGCCAACTGGCAAGACAGGCCAGGTAGCTTGCCAGCGGGGTGGACACGTAACACCGAGGCAGTCGCGTCACACTGGTTGGAGTGGGGGTGGAGCAGGGTCGCCGCCCGGGTCCGGAGGGGGCTCAGCGACCCGTTGGAGAGGTAGTTAGGTACCCCCATTGGGAGTGGGTCTGTGCAGAACTGCGACCCACCAGCCTAGAGGTCTGCCAGCGCGGTAGACTCGTCACACCAATTGGAGCGGGGGGGGGGGGCCCAGCTGAGCCGCCACCCACATCCAGATCAGGACCAACGATCCCAGGGCGTGGTAGTTAAGTTACCACAATTGGAGTGGGGGCAGAGCAAAGCCACCACCCGTGCCCGCAGCGGGGGCAGACCTGCGACCTATCAGCGGGGTAGACAGACCACCATAATTAGAGGAGGAGCACAGCCAATACCCGCCCTGCAAGGGAGACTTCCCAACTATACAAGAGCAACATAAATAAATAGGGGGTAAATTTCAAAAACACAACAGTGGCACCAAGCAGAAAGAAACGTCAGCAGTATGAAAAGACAAGGAAAGAAAGGACCACAAGCAATGCAGGTCAACTCAACTTTAGAAGAGGTAATAGCTGCAACAGATGGAATGTCAGATAAAGACATCAGGATTTATATGCTTCAGATGATCTGGAGTCTCAAGGAAGACATGAGACAGCAAAATCAGACAATGAAAGATCACATTGACAAACAAATCCAGGAAGTAAAAGATCAATTTCACAGGGAGATAGAGGTAATAAAAAACAAACAAATAGAAATTCTAGAAATGCAGGAAGCTATAAACCAACTTAAAAACTCAATTGAGAATACTACCAGCAGAGTAGATCACTTAGAAGAGAGAACATCAGACAATGAAGACAAAGTATTTCAACTGGAAAAGAACATAGACAGCTCAGCAAGTCTGCTAAGAAACCATGAGCAGAACATCCAAGAATTATGGGATAATATCAAAAGACCAAATTTAAGAGTCATTGGGATACAGGAAGGCACAGAGCTCCAAACCAAAGGAATAAAAAGTCTTTTCAGTGAAATAATACGAGAAAACTTCCCAGACTTGAAGAATGAGACAGAATCCCAAATCCTAGAAGCCTACAGGACGCCGAATGTGCAAAATCTTAAGAGATCCACACCTAGACACATTATAATGAAAATGTCCAACATACAGAATAAGGAGAGAATTTTAAAAGCTGCAAGAGAAAGAAAGCAGATTACATTTAGGGGTAAACCAATCAGGATAACAGCTGATCTC
This sequence comes from Urocitellus parryii, assembly GCF_045843805.1. Classification (NCBI taxonomy): domain Eukaryota; kingdom Metazoa; phylum Chordata; class Mammalia; order Rodentia; family Sciuridae; genus Urocitellus; species Urocitellus parryii. Next base: position 29,891,467 of record NC_135543.1, read on the forward strand.
TCAACACAGACTCTGAAAGCTAGAAGATCCTGGAATAACATATTTCAAACACTGAAAGAAAATGGGTTCCAACCAAGAATCGTGTATCCGGCGAAATTAAGCTTCAGATTAGAAGATGAAATTAAAACCTTCCACGATAAACAAAAGTTAAAAGAATTCGCAGCTAGAAAACCAACTCTTCAAAAAATCCTTGGCAAAACATTACAGGAAGAGGAAATGGAAAATAACTTTGAAAACCAACAATGGGAGGTAGGACAGTAAAGGGGGGAAAGTAGTCAAAGAGGATAACAAATCAGGTTTAGTAACATCAATAAACAAATATGGATAGAAGAACAAACCATATCTCAATAATAACCCTAAATGTTAATGGCTTAAACTCACCAATTAAGAGACACAGGCTAGTAGAATGGATCAAAAAACAAGACCCAACAATATGCTGTCTACAGGAGACGCATTTGATAGGAAAAGATATACATAGACTGAAGGTGAAAGGTTGGGAAAAATCATATCACTCATATGGACCGCGGAAACAAGCAGGAGTGTCCATACTCATATCTAATAAAATAGATTTCAAGCCAAAGTTAATCAAAATGGATAAAGAAGGACACTTCATACTCTCAAGGGAACCATACACCAACAAGACATAACAATCATAAATATATATGCCCCAAATAATGGTGCAGCTGTGTTCATCAAGCAAACTCTTCTCAAGTTCAAGAGTCTAATAGACCAACATACAATAATCATGGGAGACTTCAACACACCTCTCTCACCACTGGACAGATCTTCCAAACAAAAGTTAAATAAGGAAACTATAGAACTCAATAACACAATTAACAACCTAGACTTAATTGACATATATAGACTATACCACCCAACATCAAGTAGCTACACTTTTTTCTCAGCAGCACATGGAACCTTCTCAAAAATAGACCATATACTATGTCACAGGGCAACTCTTAGACAATACAAAGGGGTAGAGATAATACCATGCATCTTATCTGATCATAATGGAATGAAACTGAAAATCAATGATAAAAGAAGAAAGGAAAAATCAAGCATCACCTGGAGAATGAACAATAGGTTGCTGAGTGATCAATGGGTTTTAGAAGACATCAAGGAGGAAATTAAAAAATTCCTAGAGTTAAATGAAAACACAGACACAACATATCGGAATCTATGGGACACATTGAAAGCAGTTCTAAGAGGAAAATTCATTGCTTGGAGTTCATTCCTCAAAAAAAGAAAAAACCAACAAATAAATGATCTCATACTTCATCTCAAAATCCTAGAAAAAGAAGAGCAAAACAACAGCAAAAGAAGTAGAAGGCAAGAAATAATTAAAATCAGAGCTGAAATTAATGAAATTGAAACAAAAGAAACAATTGAAAAAATTGACAAAACTAAAAGCTGGTTCTTTGAAAAAATAAATAAAATTGACAGACCCTTAGCCATGCTAACGAAGAGAAGAAGAGAGAGAACCCAAATTACTAGCATACGGGATGAAAAAGGCAATATCACAACAGACACTTCAGAAATACAGAAGATAATCAGAAATTACTTTGAATCCTTATACTCCAATAAAATAGAAGATACTGAAGGCATAGATAAATTCCTTGAGTCCTATGATCTGCCCAGATTGAGCCAGGAGGATATAGACAACCTAAACAGACCAATAACAATAGAGGAAATAGAAGAAACCATCAAAAGACTACCAACTAAGAAAAGCCCAGGACCGGATGGGTATACAGCAGAGTTTTACAAAACCTTTAAAGAGGAACTAACACCAATACTTTTCAAGCTATTTCAGGAAATAGAAAAAGAGGGAGAACTTCCAAATTCATTCTACGAGGCCAACATCACCCTGATTCCGAAACCAGACAAAGACACGTCAAAGAAGGAAAACTACAGACCAATATCTCTAATGAACCTTGACGCAAAAATCCTCAATAAAATTCTGGCGAATCGGATTCAAATACATATCAAAAAAATTATACATCATGATCAAGTAGGATTCATCCCTGGGATGCAAGGCTGGTTTAATATACGGAAATCAATAAATGTTATTCACCACATCAACAGACTTAAAAATAAGAACCATATGATCATCTCAATAGATGCAGAAAAAGCATTCGACAAAGTACAGCATCCCTTTATGTTCAAAATGCTAGAAAAATTAGGGATAACAGGATCATACCTCAACATTGTAAAAGCAATCTATGATAAGCCACAGGCCAGCATCATTCTGAATGGAGAAAAATTGAAGGCATTCCCTCTAAGATCTGGTACAAGACAGGGATGCCCTCTCTCACCACTTCTGTTCAACATAGTCCTCAAAACACTGGCTAGAGCAATTAGACAGACAAAAGAAATTAAAGGCATAAAAATACGAAAAGAAGAACTTAAATTATCACTATTTGCAGATGATATGATTCTATACCTAGCAGACCCAAAAGGGTCTACAAAGAAGCTATTAGAGCTAATAAATGAATTCAGCAAAGTGGCAGGATATAAGATCAACACGCATAAATCAAAGGCATTCCTGTATATCAGCGACAAATCCTCTGAAACGGAAATGAGGACAACTACTCCATTCACAATATCCCCCCAAAAAATAAAATACTTGGGAATCAACCTAACAAAAGAGGTGAAAGATTTATACAATGAAAATTACAGAACCCTAAAGAAAGACATAGAAGAAGACCTTAGAAGATGGAAAAATATACCCTGCTCATGGATAGGCAGAACTAACATCATCAAAATGGCGATATTACCAAAAGTTCTCTATAAGTTCAATGCAATGCCAATCAAAATCCCAACAGCATATCTTGTAGAAATAGATAAAAGAATCATGAAATTCATATGGAATAATAAAAGACCCAGAATAGCAAAAACAATACTAAGCAGGAAGTGTGAATCAGGCGGTATAGCGATACCAGACTTCAAACTATACTACAGAGCAATAGTAACAAAAACAGCATGGTACTGGTACCAAAACAGGCGGGTGGACCAATGGTACAGAATAGAGGACACAGTAACCAATCCACAAAACTACAACTATCTTATATTTGATAAAGGGGCTAAAAGCATGCAATGGAGGAAGGATAGCATCTTCAACAAATGGTGCTGGGAAAACTGGAAATCCATTTGCACCAAAATGAATCTGAATCCCTATCTCTCGCCGTGCACAAAAGTTAACTCAAAATGGATCAAGGAGCTTGATATTAAATCAGAGACACGGCATCTGATAGAAGAAAAAGTTGGTTATGATCTACACACTGTGGGATCGGGCTCCAAATTCCTCAATAGGACACCCATAGCGCTAGAGTTAACAAATAGAATCAACAAATGGGACTTACTCAAACTAAAAAGTTTTTTCTCAGCAAAAGAAACAATAAGAGAGATAAACAGGGAGCCTACATCCTGGGAACAAATCTTTACTCCACACACTTCAGATAGAGCCCTAATAACCAGAATATACAAAGAACTCAAAAAATTAGACAATAAGATAACAAATAACCCAATCAATAAATGGGCCAAGGACCTGAACAGACACTTCTCAGAGGAGGACATACAATCAATCAACAAGTACATGAAAAAATGCTCACCATCGCTAGCAGTCAGAGAAATGCAAATCAAAACTACCCTAAGATACCATCTCACTCCAGTAAGTCTGGCAGCCATTAGGAAGTCAAACAACAATAAGTGCTGGAGAGGATGCGGGGAAAAGGGCACTCTTGTGCATTGCTGGTGGGACTGCAAATTGGTGCAGCCAATTTGGAAAGCAGTATGGAGATTTCTCGGAAAGCTGGGAATGGAACCACCATTTGACCCAGCTATTCCCCTTCTCGGTCTATTCCCTAAAGCCCTAACAAGAGCATGCTACAGGGACACTGCTACATCGATGTTCATAGCAGCTCAATTCACGATAGCAAGACTGTGGAACCAGCCTAGATGCCCTTCAATAGATGAATGGATAAAAAAAATGTGGCATTTATATACAATGGAGTATTATTCTGCATTAAAAAATGACAAAATCATAGAATTTGGAGGGAAATGGATGGCATTAGAGCAGATTATGCTAAGTGAAGCTAGTCAATCTTTAAAAAACAAATACCAAATGACTCCTTTGATATAAGGGGAGTTAACAAGGACAGGGTAGGGACGAAGAGCTTGAGAAGAATATTTACATTAAACAGGGATGAGAGGTGGGAGGGAAAGGGAGTGAGAAGGGAAAGTGCATGGAAATGGAAGGCGATCCTCAGGGTTATACAAAATGTCATATAAGAGGAATGGAGGGGTAAGACAAGATAATACAAATGGAAGAAATGATTTACAGTAAAAGGGGTAGAGAGAGAAAAGGGGAGGGGGGGAGGGGAGGGAAGGGGAGGGGAGGGGGGATAGTAGAGAATAGGACAGACAGCAGAATACATCAGACACTAGAAAGGCAATATGTCAATCAATGGAAGGGTAACTGATGTGATACAGCAATTTGTATACGGGGTAAAAGGGGGAGTTCATAATCCACTTGAATCAAACCGTGTAATATGATGTATTAAGAACTATGTAATGTTATGAACGACCAATAAAAAAAAAAAAAAAAAAAAGAAAATAAGCATGACTAATTTAAAGAATTTCAAGCCATTTGCTGGGACACCGCATGCATGTAGGAGAGAGGAGGAAACTCAGTGAGCAAGCAGCAGAATCATGAAAAGCCTTAGCAGGAGATAGTTGTGTTTCAAACATATAACATTATATATAGCATTATATATACATATGTATTATATATTTATATAACATATATGTGTGTATATACATGTATATGTGCATATATAGATATATACATGCAATTGTATGCATATATACAGATATACAAACACATTGCACATATATATACACACATATCTATATTTATATTATGTTTCTACACAAACTTGCATATATCTATACATATAGGTACATATCAGTTTTGACATGCACATACACAAACAAACCAAGAAGTAAGAATTTTTGTCTAATTATTTATTCATGTATGGTCAACATGTAAAAGAGTTTATTATATAGTGACGTTTAAAAGTGCTCTTTGATGGGAAAATAACTATAGCAATAAGAAAAGCAAAGTTACCTTCATAAAGATAATCACAAAAAAATGGCACTAATATGTGCAGTTTCAATGTTATCTTAAAATTCAAAAATCTCTCAGATCTAAAATAGAATGGGAATAGAACATTAATCAACACATAATGTAGTATTAAGAAAGTCACTTTCACTTTATGGTGTTTGTTTATATGCATCTGTGTTGTATCTTGCACTTTATCTGAACTGTCTTGATTCTTTTAATAACTTGGCATTTTCTTTTGCTTCAAAAGTGTCTATCTTTATCACAGAAAGTGAAATCCTAAAAATGATACTTCCCATGGGTAGTGAAAGGTGAAGGAGAAAGAATTATTATTTACTCCTTGGGTGCCCTGGAAAAATTAGAGCCCCTAAGACAATTTGTGAAAGAAAAAGACATTGCAAACTGGAATAAATTTCCACCATGGCTAATGTTCCATGCCACTCTTTAGTATAGGGAGTAGTCAATCTAATGAAAATGAAGTTTAAGACTGTGAGGTATATATCTCAAAGGGCTTGCATTTTCCACTTCTCTTGCCAAAAATAGTAGAATTTAGAAAACCTAAATCACTAAATTTCATATGAATGACCTTCAAATATTTTAACATATGTGACAAATAGCTAATTTTCCCAAGATATTAAATTTTCTAATAAAGATTTTAATACACCTGTTAAAAAACATAATAGTACAGTCCTGCCATTTAGCAATGTATTTCCTGGACCATTGGCTGTTACTTATTAGAAAAAATTCTGTACCCAAATAAATATGGATCTTTAAATAAATGAACATGAAGGATACATTTCTCAAAATTACCTGGGAATGTGCTTTCCAGCATTATTTACTAATGTTGCCATATTCAGTAATAATGTTATTCAGGCTTTTGCTCTTTCTTTTTCCTCCCCTTGTGATTACTTTTCTCACAAATGGTGGTAACCAAGGAGAGCAAAGAGGCATGAAATTGAAAACAAAGTTAATTTAAGACCTCATTCCATTTCTGTCTCATCCTAGATACTCCCTGAAATAATAACTCGTGTGAACATAGTTTCTCACCAAATAAGTCTAGTTTTCAGAAAACAAAAACATAGACAGTTCAATTAATGTTGGATTTTAAAATGAATTATGAGTATGGTAATATGTAACAAAGAGAACCTGTAGGGCAAGACAAAAGAGCTGATACCTAATCTTGGTATTGAGAGATGTATTAGTTACTTCTCAGAGACCTAATTTCTATACTGCAAGTTAGAGCACTGAACTACCGAATGGTATCTAAAAACCTGCCCAGCTATAAAGGTTTTGACTCTAATATAATTCAGGGACTGATTTTTAAAATGTAATTTGTCGTTTGTCATCTGTTGATGCTCCAGGAAGTTCCACAGATCAAGAGACCCCCTGGCCAAGTTAGCTCCTTTTCAAGCTCCCTGACAAATGATTAAGATTGGACCATTGGTATAAAGCTTTCTTCTTTCCCTTTTATGCTCTTGTCAAATGCACAGAGCAGAGTCCAGCAAAGTTTTGTATCCCTAAATTCCCATAAATATTGTCGATAAGAACACTGTCTTCACCAAAAGGGAAATCAAGAAAAAATATGGATAATAAAATTTTGGTGGAAATGAATAAAGGAAATCAAAATGGATGGTCTCAGTGATAAGGTCTATCTATTTTCATTGTTTCCTAAACTATCTGTAATGCTATGAGTATCATGCTGTTTTCCAATTATATTCTTTTTACAAAACTCCTAAAATATCTTTTTAAACAATACTGGAGCTCCATGCAATGAATATATTGTATAAGGAGTACAGAATTGGTATCAACTAAAGATGCCATCTGCATACTGCCAAGTATCTTCATGTTTCTCCCTACACAAGGGTTTGTTATTCATGGAGAAATAAAACTATCAGCAACAACACAACACTCTTTACTCATACACTACAGTAGGTCAAGTTTATATGCTTAATTTATAAATTCTCTCAGCAAAGCCTCATAACAACCTTATGAAGCACCTCTCAAACAAAAAAAAAAGAAAGAAAATTAAAAAGTAAAAAGGAGAAAAAGGTAATTGGAGGCTTAGGAAGACTAAATTTATATTCCCAAAAATGAGAGTCAAAATTTGAAACAAAATGGAAAACAAAGACTTTCTCTATTGTCACTTTTCTCAAAAATCAAATATGACATGCTAAAAGTGCAGAGAGAAGGAAGGAAACTTTGAGAAGAGTGAGAAAGATTTAATAAGTGGAAAACAGGTGTCAGATAGGAAGACAGCTGGAACAGGAAGCAATGGGCAGAAGAGATGGGGTTTCAGGCCACAGTCTCCATGATGATTCTTGTGGTTCTAACACTTCTCTAGATTTAAACTACGTGAATATACTACTAAACCACATGCTGCCTGTGCATAGTCAGATCAACTTTGCTGGACTAGATTCCTTAATGATATGATTCTAAGGGCATCAGGCAGCCCTACCGGAGCCTTTTCTTTTCCCTTGCAAATGGGACTCCAGAGAGATTCCTGTCTTTTCTTCCAACTAAGGATTAGTGTGAAAATTTCCACCATCAAAACTTCAGTTTAATGTTTTGCCACCTAAGAAAATTTAAACCCCCAGTAAAGAGAAGTTTTCCAATTATTTTCTTGATTCATAACCTAATATAATAAAGATTCTGAAACCTGGACCTGATTAAACAGAGAAACATATTATACATTAAGCATAGGCAAAAGGTAGTTTCACAGTGCAGAGCTCGAAAACACAAGACAGGTACATGAAATAAATGAATGAAAATTTAAGCATTTAGATAAACATTTCTTTCAGTTAAAATCTAATTCTTTTCAAAACTAAGAGTTTTAACAGAACAAAAATTGTAAGTTTACTTCTATTGTAACAATTCCCATTTTAATCAGATGCAAATATTAGTTGTGTTTATGCAAAACAGTTTCAGTAAAACATGGATTCTCAACAAATCTGCAAGTATAAATATTAAAAAAGAGAGAAAACTTCTTTTACATAGGCCTCAATTAAATTACAATATTAAGCAGGCTGCAGCAGGAGTCCATTAAAGATTTAGTTACCTTCTGTAGTGAACATTAAGAAGCTATTACTCAAATTCTATTTAAACTGTTAAAAGGAATTAAAATGTATAAGAAAGACCATTACATATCACGAGCTAATTTTCTAAGGAAAGCTTAGCAGCTGATAGATTGTTTAAGCCTCTCCAAGGTTTTAGCTTCACACTCAATAATTCAGAGATGGGACCAGGGTTATGTTGATTCATAATTTGCTCCTGTCCATCTCTCAGTGGAAGGATGCTGTGATATAGAATCAGTCTTCATTTCCCATTTTGTATCTAAAGCTATGCCTTCCAAGTCAAACTCAGCAATTATCAGCAAGAAAGTGACATTGTGTTCTCCCAGGGCTCCCAGCTCATTCACCACTGCATCCTCTGATTCCCATTTTGGTCCTGGTTTGTACTATGCCATGTAGCTGCTTTGAAACCCTTGCCAAGGACAGAAAAGTTAATTTTCTTTATTAGCTTAGAAAATGTCTCCCCTCTTTCCTGAAAATAAATTACATTTAGAAATGCAGTGTTCTTTTTTTTTTAATTTCTGAAGAAAGCTTGTTTTAAAGAGTTTCTGTTATCTATTTTTATCATCTTGAATGTTCTTTCTGTTCAACAGAAAAAAAATAAAGGTTATTTTTCCACAATGTTCTCTTTTTTAATTAAAATATTACCAAGGAGCAGTTAGGAGAAGAACAAAGGAAAATAAAACTATTATAACTGTATGGTAAGCCCAAAACAAAACTATGTCAAGGAAATATGGAACATATTATTTAGGATAAAAATATTTCTTAGTTTGCTTTCTGTGTTTTCACTTACAGTAATTCTTCTTAATAATCATTTATCAAATATCATCTATTATGTGATCAGCACTTCCTACTCACAGAGGGGAATCGCAACATGAACCTAACAGGCTTTAATGCATGAAAAATAGAGGTTTTAAATGTAACCATTCCAATTATAGAAACTTTGGGAGATTTTTCATTCAGAAGTAAATAAATGGTTATATTTCAATAATAAAGAGAAACAAACTGGATATAATGGGCATCCTGTTTCTCAGAAAACACTCCCAATTTAATGGTTTTTTATTAAAAAACTCCTGGAATGCTACTTGGAAAAGCACCTATCCCCAGTGGTCAGCCTCACCCTAAGGTCAGGGGTTGAGTTAAAACCAGCTAAGGTCAAGAAGCAACTTTTATTATCCTGATAACACCCATGGCTCTCAAACTGGAAACCATGAGATACTGTCAGTTATCAAGAAAACCATGGCAATACTTAACTTTTGTAGAACACCACAAATGATGTCAGATTGTGTAATTTTCCAAATGACATCTTCTACTTGTGAAGGTTGTTTTCAGTTTGGCAGTGACTACCATGATAGAAATAACAAGAGACAAAAAATGAATATGAAGCTGGAAATACGAGCAAGTTTGTTCGATCTGATTTCAACATGTGAGAAATTGTGCAATGTCCCATGCATCTTATTAGTTATTGTGGTTACTTAAAAATAAAAATAGTTTTTCTTTTAATTTATGTGTATTATTTTTGAACACTTACTCTCTATTTGAGCCATAAATGCTCATTAAATTATTTGGACCTAAACATGCAACTGTTAAGTGTTTCCTTTGCCCTAGAGAACCAGGAAAGAACTATTAAAACACAAGTTTCTGTGTTTGGGATGCTCTGGACTATGGCAAATGATTCAGGGTTAGGCACAAGATGCAAATCCAGCCAGTGGTTCTATTCAACTGCTGTGGAGAGATCTTCCCCCTCTGGCAAAAATGTTGTGATTACGAAGTAGGATATGAATCAGCATAGGTCTGCAATGTAGATCTTGAAATAAAGCCAATGGAATGGAGCAAGAGGATGAAAGAGGGAAACTGGGGTCTTGGAGGCATCTGAACAATGAAGTAACACACATCTGAATCTAGTCCTGTCTCTAGACCTTAAGCTATGTGAGCCAATCAAACCTGGAGTGGTCTAGCCAATTAGAAAGTTTCTATCACTTGTATTTAAGGTGTTCAATTAAAAGACAAAAGATCTTTCAATTGCTGTTTTATTTTTATTTAATAAGAAAATTGAGATATGGAGGGGTCATTTTTGTTTTAAGTGCTATGATGAGAGGCAATAGGATTGTCCTGGATGCTACTTACCTTCCCCCATACTACCACCAAGCAAGGAACACAACCGAGTAAGTCTGAGACAAGGCCATTGGTCAGTGTCCACATTTCTGACATTAAGGATGTTTCCAAGGCCTCTGGATGTACTCCCTTCCAGGGCTTCTGGGTGCATAGATCATTTGGCATAGGTCCTGTTACTTATAGAAACTGTTGCTTAGACACCATAAATGTTTTATACAGTAAAGGTACAGAACTCACTCTCTCCCTGGAAGTTTCTTCTCTTGCAAATACAGCTGCTGGCCAGGGCAGAGCCTGCCCTACTATACCTTTGGCCATTATGCACATATAACACCTATACCTAATGGGCTTAGGTTGTGGAATAATGAATTTGGGAGTCTGTGATTGCTCTTTTACTTCTCTGCTTTGTAAGTTTTCCCTCAGTAGTATGCACTCTACACTTTTGGTTGTATAAAAGAATAAAAATAACACATGGATGAAATAAATTTAGTATGAATTGATTAAGTATCTAGGTGCTAGTTTATAGTTTATTTGTAATAATCAGATAATGCACTGATTCAGTTTTATTTTGCTATCATCAGATATAAAATTCGTTAAATTAATCAGCAAGAAATTATAGGAACGATTTACATCACATGTAAATGACTTTTACATGATGAAATAAATGACTACGACTTCTACAAAAAGTTGAAAATTTAGTTTAAAATAGAAACTAAATATGCAATTTGATATTTCCCAGCTAAAATATCATGTTTGCTGTTCTAGATATCATGTTTGCTGTTCTAGATATCAGGTGTTTCCCCCAAAGCTCCAGTATTAATATTTGGAGATGAAAGTATTGGATTGAGACAGCTATAACCAAATCAGTTCATTCTAGTTTGAATGATTTAGCTGGATTGTAACTGGAGGCAAGAGGGCATGACTGGAGTTGGTGGGACACTGGGGACATGCCCTGGAAAAGTTCAGCTTCCCTGCAGCCCCTTTCCCTCTCTCTGTGCTTCCCAGTCAGCCACCATGAGGTGAGCAGCTTTCTACCCCCATGACTTTTACCATGATCTTCTGTCTCATCTTGGGTCCAGAATACTGGACTTTCAGATCATGGATTAAACCTTTGAAACTGTTAATCAAAATAAACTTTTCTTTTCCTATATTATTCTTGTTGTATTTAGTCAAAGTGGAATAAAACACAATATTACATGCGGGGATATGAGTATTAAGTGCTAAAATGTACTGATTGGTACATCCAAATTAAGAGAGATTATGTGGTTACCATGAGCTGAGAAGTTACAGAAGATTGATTTTTTGATGTACTTTACAAACATCAACTTAATGATAAAGTGTAATATCTAGGACTTAAGACAAATTTTCTATCCAAATGTGCATATCAGTGAATACTTTGATTCTCTTAGCAGCATTTCCGTATTGCCGAACTTTACAGGGATCCATTCACATGGACTATCATAAAATGACCTTGCTTCTTGGTCTACCAATTGTTTGCTTTCCTGTCCAGAATTTCATCATATATGAGATCTTTCTTACATATATTATATGTAAATCTGAACCAGATACATTGTGATTTTCCTCTTATTTGATGTTGAGGGATCTATCAACAGTGGCCACAAGTCAAGATAGCCACTCTCTAGGAGGTTCCTGATCTGGAAGAAAGCTAGGTGTAGGTGTATCATTCAGGTAACACACAATGAGGGGATAAAACCAAAATAAATTAAACTGATGAAATGTATTACTTACAGATCTCAGAGAAAAAAAAAGGTTGTAGATGGGGGTCAACAGGAAGTTTGGGTGTGATAAGAAGTGAGATAGGGGCTCATGGGTGTTATTCCTCAGGCTTCCCCTCAAACTTGGGGATTGGTTAACAATACATGTACAAAGGGGAACCATCTTATTTATGTGGCTCTAATGGTCACCACTAGAATTTACTTTGGGATCAGAAATCATGGGATGTGCTGGTTTTTGAGTTTGTGGAATAAGGAAGTAAAATGGTATATCACACTCCCCAGAGATGTAAAGATTTAACTAGATCAAAGGTGACAGGGTGTAACTGGATTTCCGGCAACTGATGATCAGGCCTAAAAATATATGCCAAGGTTGAAAATGCATTAAGCAAATATATGACTAGATAATAAAATTTATATGGAGAAAAAGAAAAGAGTATTTTCTAATATTTAGTAAAGTATCGAGGCAAATACTCCCTGAACCACTATTATCTAAGAAGTCCGAATTGAAATACCACATAGAAGAAAGAATAACTATTCATTTGGGGGCTCCCTTTGGGAGAGAATTCACTGACTAAAACTTCCAGCAAAGAAATGAGTGGTTCCAGCTGGAACTTACCAGCAAAGAAGTGAGAGTCCCTTCATTCAAGGTATTCAAGACAGGACTACATTATCACCTATCATAGATGTTTATAAATGGATATACTAAACTCAGAGGAATGCTGAAAAAAATATCCATTACAATTACTGATTCTACGATAATTGTGTTATATTCCAATTTCCAATAGAATGATATAAAAAACAAATGAAATAGAGGCAACTTCATAAATACTAACATCTAATGTCATTGGTGAACCTATGCTGTCTAATACATTAGTTTGAATGCTAACAAAGTAGAGCTATGTCTTCATGAATCTTACATATATTCTACTTCCATATAGTTGAGCATTATTCAACATATATTTATTGATTTAATATCATTAAGAAATTCATATTACCTGTCTAGTTGACTAGTAGATAGCAAGTGCTTAATTTAATAATATTTTTGTAAAAGAATATATTAAATTAGAAATAATGTGTGTTGTTACATCTTTTACTTTGTATAAGACTTTCAGCAAATTATGTTTTAGGCCAGTCTTAGTTTCCTCAATTTCTTTAAAACTGGATTTTCAAAGCAGAACCTAACCTTTTTATCCTCCCCCACAGGACCAACAACATATTAGCTGTGATTTTCAATAATTTATCAAATATGGACATAGAAATTAAGAGGCAATTATGAGAGATACCATTGAGGATGGAAAGATCAGAATACACAATTGAATAGATCATCAATTTAGATAACATTTCTAAATTTGCCTGATTGGGCAGGGGAGTTGATGGACTTAGTGGTTTAAAAAAACATATAAAAATATACATGCATCTATTTTTCAGATTGGGAAATCATGTACTGTAAATTGATAAGAAAAACTCTCTCTTGCCCTTTTACTTTCAAATTTACTGATTTTCACTTACCTTGTGGGGAAAACAAAACAAAACAAAACAAAACAACAACAACAACAAAACACGCTTCTTCCCTAAGTGAAAATGTAGCAAGGCTAATTTAGCACATGTGCAAGACAGTGGTGTCTCTCAATGCCAGGAATAAATTGGAAATTCTTATGGAGGTTCACTTCTAATGCCTGAGCTCCAACCCTAGAAATTCTGATTTTATTCATCTAGGAATCCAGAAGTTTTAGAGTTCCCAGGGTAATTCTGATATATATGATAATTCTCAGCAATGGCAATTGCTGAGAACTATGGAGGTAGCAATAGCACTGTTCTAAAACTCACTTGCACTATTTAGGATGTTGATTAATTGTCTATTGAAATAAATACTTAGAGCCTAATGAGACTGCATTCTATTGATCCTGCCTTTCAGTTAAATCTGTTGGTAACATTTTAAAATACAGATTAAACATTTCTAACATGAAATTTTGTCATTTTGTCAATGCTCAAAAAGTTTTGTATCTTGGTTTGGGGATTAAGTATATTCAACTGGTAAAGTCTATGCCAATCATCTTAAATAAAAGTATCTCCAAAATCTGAAGCATTTCTGGCCCTGACCATTTTGGATAAGGGATACTCATTCTGTACAACTTTTGGGAGCAAGCCCAGCTGACTAAATCAGAGGTCTGGGGGTGGGGTCCAGAAAATTTTGCTTTGCTTAGATGATTCTAATGTGTTCTCAGCTGCGAGCTACATATGAATTTTAAAGAATCCCCACAAATCCTCTTGTCACCAGCCACATTTAATTAATGTTCTCATGATGGTAGAGCTGGCAGTGCTAAAAATAGCAAAATCAGTGGGAAATCACAAAGAAGCATCCTTCTCAATTATGACAAAGAACAGTCTTATGAACTACATTAAAGAATAATTACAGTTGAACAAATTACAGCTCAATTTTACCAAAATAAAACAGATTTTTTTTTAAGTTTAGTCAAGTTTTGAAGGTGTTAAACTTAAGGTAGTAAGAATCAGAATAAGTGCCTGTAGTATACTATAAGAGGCACAACAAGATGGCCAGAAGTCCACTGAGATATCTCATAGGGCAAACACTATGTGTAATTTGGCAATATAATGTAAATTGGACAGGGGATTACATTCATCTATGACAAGGAAACCTATGATTGCCCTGGAGACAAGGTCATTTTACCATAGATGCAACATCAATGCACCTTAAAAGCTCATTATATTGGCAAAATTGCATTGTTATGTCATGTGCATGTTCCAATACATAACAATGAATTTCACCAATGCACCAATAAAAATATTTAAAATATCTTATATAGCTGGGAACCTCTAATCTCAGTAGCTTAGGAGGATAAGACATGAGGATCACATGTTCAAGGCTAACCTCTGCAATTTAACGAGGCCTTAAGCAACTTAGTGAGACTGTCTGAAGGAAGGAAAAAAGGAGGGGGCCTAGGGCTGTAGCTCAGTGGCAAAGCGCACCTGGGTTAGTTCTTCAGTACCAAAAAAAAAAAAAAAAAAGTCTCATACATACATGAATAGCTTAAACTCTCTTCTTGAAAGAAGTACTTAGTGGCTGATCTGAACTGAATTCAAGTATAATAAAGGAGACACATCCCCTAAACTTTTAAGAATGCATCAAGTACTCATGTGAACCCTGACTGTGTCTGGCCTTATCTTGCTCTCCCTTTCATAAAAGTGCTGCAGGAGTACTGCCTGAACATCTAATGGTGTCTCAGACGTATCTTTGATGCCAATCAGACCAAAAAGGAAAAGTTTCTGCTGAAGAAGCTCGTTAACTACAACCACCCAATATCCCAAATACAAAAATACCCTTTGGTTATAGAATATTAGAATCAAATGCAATAATCAACATAAGGCAAAAGAAGGGCAAGAACAATATCAGAACTGTGACTATAGAAAGAGCATTTTGAGTTGTCTCCATATATTTAAATCTAAAAGAAAACAAATACTTTAAATAAATAAACCAACGTATTATTTAATGAGCTAAATAATACTGTGAGCAAATATTAAGAAGAAAATAATGGATATATGTTTTACAAACTGCTCCTATATTGCATTTATATATTATCTGAAAGGAGACAGTGACCCAGGTGAAGAGGGTATTCTCTTTGTCCTTCTTTTACCAGCACAAAATAAATATTGAAATAATTGAAAACTTGAATGGCACTGAGGATCAATTACCAAGACACAGGACTGTGGACATGGAGAAAAAAACATGCCAGTCTCCAGGTAGATAATGGAGGTTTCTGCCTTATTTGTAGATGAGTCAGAGCAGAGAGGCATCGAAGTCCAGTAAAGGTGGCTTAATGAAGAATTAATGAACTAAAGCAGACATCATGGTCAAAGGGCACAGAGCCTCAACTGGACAGAAGAATTAGGTTCAATTTCATATCCAGAGCCAGGCATAGCCCAGTTACAAACTCTGTATACCACTTGAGATATAAGCATTATTATCCATTCTTCCTGAAGACTCATATTAGAGTTCAGCATACCAATGGTGATTCTCATTCAATATAAGTTTTGAGGACCGACTGTACATGCCCAGAAGTTGAGTTCAACTTCTTGGGAACGAAGGCCAACAATGAATCACAAGATCAAGACTCCAGTCAGTCAGCAATTCCCAATGGTACTTAGGATTCCAGCAGTTGTGGGTTCATCTGGTAAATAAACTAGGAGTTTTGGACTTCATACTGGGCAAAATTTCTCATAGATAAGCAAAGGCTATGGTCACATAGTAACCTGTTTTATGGCAATACCACGCGTCAGTATGTATGAAGTATGGAGGCTCCTAAGAAATAACCTGTCTTGAGAAGCCTTAGTGGAAGGCTGGGAGGTGTGAGGCAGTCTGTTAAAGTCACTGGAATTTCTAGGTAGCCAGGAATGAAGACAGTGGTATGATCATAGGCTCTGTGAAAAGATTTATGCTTCTTTACAATGGATAGATACAATAGGAGATAGATTGACATGTTGTAAATAGCACAAAATTTCCCCTTATAAAGACCAAGAATTTCAATATGATTGAAATTAAGAGTGTTCAACTGGATTAAGAAAGAATCTCTGATTCCCTTCCTATGCTTCATTAATTTGGATACAAGTTCTGAATATCTGTTAGATCCTATGAACAAGTGGTATGGCTCAAACTTCCCTTCAGAGTATACCAAAGAGCAGAGCATGCATTGGAAATGTGAGTTGCTCCACTTATATGATAAAAACAGAAGAAAGGTTTGGATAATTACATGATTATTGTACACAGGGTTTTCATGTGGATTTGTAATTTATAAAACTGTTTTTCAATTATTCAGGGGCATAATGTGGAAAAATATGAAATTGAAAAGAAAATTGAAATATCTCATTATTGATGTTAAGTACTTCAAGTGTTGATACCAGGTTCAGCCTCTTCTGTGATGACTTAGGATTTCTCAGTAGAACAGAGACAGCATGGCAACCCACAGGCAGGCATAAGTGATTGATTGGAGACTCTTATTTAGTGTGTTCTGGGTCAGGAAGTTATTGAAAGGGCTGATTGATTCTATTTAACAGTGTCACCTTCGTACAGTTTTTCTCCATTTCCTCAAACAGTCTTGTTATGCCATCTGTGAATGGAGTTTCTAGTTCCCTGGAACAATTTTTTAATGATATTTCATCATTGTCTGTTCTTTTCCTACGGATCCTGTACCTGATTAATTTAGTTTTCCTTAATTTAGTTTTTCAGTTCATAAATATCAATTGTATTTTTCTGTTTGCCCAAATTTATTTAGATTTATTCTTGAAATACATACTCTTTGTTGGGAATTTGAAGGATTAAGTAGAATTTTCTATAACATGACCTGAGGTCAGGACTCAGGTATTCTGCCAACACAAAGTTTTTTTCCACTGGGGTAGTAACTCACCTAGCATGAGTGAAACAGGTTGAGAAAATGGGAAAAGTTCCACTGAATATTCTAGAAGTCAATTCCAAGGAAGAGTGCATTACTTGGAATTCTTAAGGAGCTTATTTGGCTTCCAAATTGAACATAGAAATTATTTGCCTTACTGCTATCTAAGAGGCCCCATAAAATTCTTTGTTACTGTTATTCAGACCATTTTTCTTTAGTGAACTATAGAAACCAGAAAAAAATAAAGGAAAAATTTTCTGTTTGTTAAAATATCCAAAGAAAATCAAGATGGTTAAGTATTAACATATTTAAAGAGACAGTAAGATAGAGATAAACAATGATAAATAAGTTAAGTCTCACTTAATTTTGTCAAACTTCAGTAAGAGTTGATCTGAACTGGTAGACAGCCTATATTATGGGCAACACTGGATTGATGCTTTATAGTCTTTTAAAATTTGTTTAATTCAGAGCAGTGCCATAGATGTCCAAAAACAAACAAACAAACAAACAAAACCAAACAAATAAAAAGCACACAGTTTTAATTACTAGCCTAAAAATTTCTTTTCATCCAGAAAGCACTATGAAGAATTGTTTGGTTTCTAAAAGCAAACTGGATTTCCTGGTACTCAGTTTGATTCTGGTTCAATATATTTGGGATGGAACATAATAAGTATTCCTTGGGATTATGAAGTGCATGCAGTGCATGCGTGAGAAGAAGTCTCTCTACGTATCAGGAATTCACAACAAGTATTTTTTTCAAAGTGGCCTTTTGAATGATAAGCTTAAAGTAAATACACATACATATATATTGACACATACATACTCTTGAATCCCAAATGTAGACAGGAGGAAGATTGTACCAAACAGTATACATTTGTGAAAAATTTCAGCTACAGTGGAGAGTTTATTTCACTGGTGTCTCAGCACAGTAAAT
Source organism: Urocitellus parryii (assembly GCF_045843805.1). Taxonomy (NCBI): domain Eukaryota; kingdom Metazoa; phylum Chordata; class Mammalia; order Rodentia; family Sciuridae; genus Urocitellus; species Urocitellus parryii. The sequence continues at coordinate 29,909,841 of NC_135543.1, forward strand.
TCTTTACTTCCTGCCCAAAAGATGATCACAGCCTATAGTGACTCAGATTGAGGTTCTCAATTTTTTACATGGAATACCTCATTTAAAAAAATATGCCTCTTGGGGGCTGGAGTTGTAGCTCAGTGGTAGAGCACTTCCTTTGCACATGTAAAGTACTGGGTTTGATTCTCAGCACTGCATATAAATGAATAAATAAAGTAAAGGTTTATCAACAACTGAAAAAAATGGTTCTCTTTAAAAAGAAGAAATATATACATATATATTTTTCCCAAAGCACCAGAAACATAAAATCAAGAAGTATATGACTCCAAAATGGTATCTTTATAGGGATTATAGTTTTTTTCATGAGAGAAAAGAAAAAAAGGAAGGATAATATGCTGTATGCTATTTTTTTCTTTCTTTTTTTTTCTCTTTTTGGAATGTCTAATTTTGTCCCCCATTAGGCTTAAATATCCAGCTTCTAGGTGAAAAGATGAAACCAGGATTGTGGGAGTAGGACTACAGAGAGGAAAAAGTACTTGTATTATTTAAAATGATATTACACTTTAAGGTTATAATATTAAAAGATAGCCATTTTTAAAAATATATATTTCCTCTTTCTTTTCTTTTTTTTTCTTTTTTCCTTTCCTTCTTTTTCTTCCTTTTTTGCTGTGCCATAGATTGAGCCATGACCCTGGTGTATCAGGTAATCACTCTACCATGGAGCACCATCCCACGCGCCATTCTTTCTAATTTTTCTTTTTAGGCCCTATTTATCATGGGCTTATGGAAGAGGGAGGAATGTATTTGGATAAAATGATAGAAATAGAGGATATAGAGATTCTTGGCATGCATACTTTTAGAAGCTATAGTAGAATGTTCTCTGCAAAATTATGCAAGAAAATTACACCAAATCACCCTAGGAAGAGGGTCAACTTACTAATCGGGTGGAACAGCATGGTCAGATAGACAGATTCTCCTTTGTATCTATTAGATTTAACCATGCTATTACATGAATATTGCATTGAGAATCAGCCTGTCTGCCATGGAGCATACTGTGGTCAGGTATTTGATAATTTTATCACAGAGATATAGATTAGAAGTTCTGAAATAAGTGCTTATTAAAATAGATGCCTGACTTACAGGGAGAGGGAGGCAAGGGAATCTCCTTTCACTAACTGTCACTGTGTTACTCAAACTCCTTCCCCATGCCAATAAACCATTTGACAGTGGCTAAAGGGACAGAGATGAATGTGGACTATCAAGTAAATAGTAAACCTATGTATACTGAATTATTACATCCTAACAAATTTTAAAGCAAATTGCTCAAGGATAGTTGTTTCATTTATTTCCTCACTACACATAATTATAAATTGTATTATAAATATCAGAACAGTTATGGACAAAAAAAACACTACAACTTCCCTGTACATTTGAGTATATGCATACCTATTCCTACTTAATAAAAATAAAGATTAATTTTCAGAGACAGGTCAATTTTTTTTTTAAAGAGAGAGTGAGAGAGAGAATTTTTTTTTAATATTTATTTTTTAGTTTTCAGTGGACACAACATCTTTGTTGGTATGTGGTGCTGAGTATTGAACCCGGGCCGCTCGCATGCCAGGCGAGCGCACTACTGCTTGAGCCACATCCCCAGCCCAGAGACAGGTAGTTTAAATAAAGAAACATTATTTCCTTATACAAAGTATTACCTTCACAGATGCTTTCATCCTCTGAGCAGGCTGGGTAGTGTGGGGTTATTTTTCACTTTGGTTCATCTCCTGTCTTTCAAATTCTGCCTACGGGCTTGTCTACTAGGATAAAGAACACATTAAAATCAAGGCTTATTGTGAAGCCTTGTGCAGCCTGCTGAGGACCACATAGAGGCTGGCAGAAGGTTTTCTATGCCTCAAAAGAGATAGCACTCCCTATGGGCAGGGCATTCTCACTCCATTCTCCCCATCTCTTCCCAACTAGAGATCAAAGGAACCCACATGATACTTTTTGTTCAAATTCTAATGGGACAGAAAAGCACTTCTGGAATGGTGGAAAAAAAGATGTATAAATCTCTTTCTGCACAATGTAGTGAGGATACAAACAAAAATGGTCAAAATTAACTTTCCTAAAACTCTGAAAATTAACTGATTGCAATAATTATATGAGTATTTATGAAAGAAATATATCTGAATCTCAGTAATAGCAATGAGCTTTGTAGTGTTTTAACTTTCTCTATTCCCATCACCCTCTTCCAAGTTCCAGAGTAGCACTGAATGGCAATGGCCTTGGAACCACAGAGTCCATGAAAACCTGTGGTTAGCCACCAGCATGGGAAAGAGCAGGATTAAAGTCTCCCAGGAAACTAATCTTTATAGTGTACTGCACAACTTCTCTGAGTGTTCCCTGGAAGAGTCCCAATAATAAGGTTTTTTCTATATTTGTTGTCACGTGGAACTAATCAGTGAAAGAAGAAGCATCCCTAAAACATTTGTTAAAAACAAAACAACAACAAAAACAAAAACAAAAAAAACTAGCAGCTATCTAAAGTTGCAACAACAGACAGAACAAAAAAGATGGTAGTTAAAAAATATTGAAAGGAAATTTTAGAAATAAAATATGCATAAGGGCTCTGGCAACCTCTGAGACCATTATACTAAATAAAACAAACCAATTGCAAAAACAAACAAACAAACAAAGGTTGAATGGTCTCTTTGATATGTGGATGCTATTAAAAAAGCATTTTATATGACCATAATGGAATTAAGTGAGAGATTTGAAAAAGTAGGATATTTGGGAATTCACCAATATGTGTATTTTTCAATAACAAAAGTATAAATAAATAAGAGATCAAAGAAGAAATCATAAAGAAAATTTGAAATTAACATCAAAATTTATAATATGTAGCTATAGTAGTGATTATTGAGAAATTTATAGTTATCAAAGCTCATGTTTGAAATATCTCAAATTCATAATTAAAACTTGGAATTTTAGACAGTAGGAAAAGAAGTACAAATAAAACTGAAATACATGAAAGAAGGAAACAATAAAGATTAGGGAAAGAATAACTCAAAAATGTAAAAACTCAATAGAGGAAAACATTAAAACTGAAATTTGGCTCTTTGAAAGATTAACAAAATCAATAATTACACTGACAACAAAAAGAGCAGTAAAAGCTCAAATTGATATAATGAGAAATTAATCAATAAAAGGCATCACAAATAAACTTACAGAGATAGAATGTACTATAATGAAATACTCTGCATAACTTTATTTCAGTAAATTAGATAGCCTACATGTAAGCACATATTTCTAGAAAAACATGAACTATTGGAATTAACTGAAAAAAGAAATAGAATATTAAAAAAGACTTAAAGACAGTAAAGAGTTTGAATTATCAATTTAAAATTATCCACAAGAAAATCTCATGGTTTCACCAACAAACTTTCCCAAAAGATGAAGCGAGAATAGATACAAAAAACTTACAAATTCTTTTTAAAAATACAAACAAGAAAAATCACTGTTCAAATAATTTTTTGAGGTCAGTTAGACACAACAAGAGGGAAATAACTAGCAAAGCAATTTCAGCATCTTATATGAAGGATTATAACTAATTGCCAAGTGGAATATTCCCCTAGAATCCTAGTTTGGCATAACATATGAAAATCATTCATGAGAATAAAAGACCAAAAAAATTAAAAATATGGCAATAGACATGAAATATTTTACAAAATCCAATACCCTGCTCTAGCAAAAATACTCAGCACACTAGGGATGGAAAGGAACTTGTATATTGAATTTGTATTCTGCAACCTTGCTGAACTTTATTATTATTTTAATAGTTCTGTTGTTGATGTTTTAGGGTGTTTTGTATATATGAACATGTCAGACTCAGAAGGGAAAGTGGGGGAATCAGATATTATGAAGATACAGAGATCAGTGGAACTCTTCCATAATAAAGAACATCTATAAATTATCCATAGTTAATAATGTATATAATGCTGAAAGAGAGAAAGTCTTTCTTTCAAGATCAGGAAAAAGTCCAGGCTATCTCCTCTTGCACTATCTAGAGGTGCTAGTCAGGGAAATAGGCAAGAAAAAAATTTAAAAAATAAGAAAATCATACAGTTTGTAGAGGAAGTAAAACTATATTCTTCAATGACATTTTTTGTTGTTGTTTTAGGTCATGACAGCCTTTTTAATTTTTTTTTGTCTTTTACTAGTGCACATCATTAAACATAACAGTTGAGTTCATTTTGACAAAATCATACATGCATGAAATTTGATTTACTCTATTTCAGTCCTTGTTGTCCCCCTTGCTCATTTTCTCCTTTCTCTACTCTACTGGTCTTCCTGTCACTCATTTATTTTTTTATTTTTGATTGGTGCTTTATATACATCAAAATAGACTCTACTGTCATGTATAACTAAAATGAACAAATAATCAAAACAATCCTCAATACATTTCACATGATTGAAATAATTAAAAGGGTTCTGGCAACCTCTGACACATTCAAGTGGATGAAGGAAGGACAGATCACATGACCAAGAAAAGCCTGAGTAGTCCCTAATCACTCAATATTGCTGAAATTAAGGTTTTATGCAAGCAGGAAGTGAAGGGTAAGCAGAGTTGTGAGCCACAAGAGGAGTATTGACCAAAGGTGTTGAAGCAATTCTGTCCACTCAAGGTATTTCAAGATATTTGTGCTCACTATCCTAAACAAGTATAGATTTTGGGAGACTTCATGTAACAAAGAACACAGATTTTATATACTTAATCCAGGAAAGTCATTCAACCAACAAATAGTTTCAATAAAAACAACATCCTTCCTCCATTCCCTTCATTCCCCTTTGTCTACTCCAGTGAACTTCTATTCTTCCCCCACCTTGTGTGAATATAGTGCTTAATAATAAATCAAACAAAAGAAGCTCAATATTTGCATACTGGAAACTATCAATATTTGCATACTGAAGACTGTCAAATACCATAGATAGAAACTAGAGAGGACATAAATAAATGGAGATATCTTGCTCAACAATCAGATGATTTAGTATGTTAAGATGCCAATAGTCTGTGAACTGATTTAAATATTTGACATAACCCTTCGGAACATTCCTGATACCTTTCTGGTAGAAATTGACATCCTGAAATTCATATGGAAATTCAGTGGAACCAGAATAGCCAAATTGAATATGAAGAACTCACTTTCCATTTCAAACCTTAACACAAATCCATAGCATCTGAAACTGTGTAATATTGTCATGAGGGTAGTCGTACAGATCAGTGGAATAGAAATGAGTGCATAGAAACAAATCCTTTCACCTCTGGTTAACTGTTGACAAAGGTATAGAAAAACAATGACAACAAATTGATTTTTTCCAATAAAATGTTATCTCAATTGGGTATCTATATACAAGAAAAATGATAATTTGAACTCCAGTCTCACACCATAAATGTTATGGTTTAGATATGAGGTGTCCTCCAAAAGTTCATGTGTGGAACAATACAAGAAAGTTAAGAGATGAAACGATTAAGTTATGAGAGCCTCAACCTAAATAGTCTTTTAATCCAATTGAATGATTTAACTGGGTGGTAACTGTAGGCAGGGAAGGTATGAATGGAGAAGACAGGTCACTGGGGTTATGCCCTTTGGGTTTGTATTTTGTCCCTGGTGAGTGGAGCTCCATTTCTCAGCTTCCTGGTGCCATGTTCTGAACTGCTTTCCTCTGCCTCTCCCTTCCACCTTGATGTTTTGCCTCACCTAGGGCCCAGAGCAACAGAGACAGTTGTTCATAGACTAAGATCTCTGAAACTGTGAGCCAAAACTGAATGGAGTCTTCTCCATTCATACCCTCCCAGCCTACAGTTACCACCCAGTTAAACCATTCAATTGGATTAAAAGACTAATTAGGCTCTCATAACCTAATCATGTCATCTCTTAACTTCTATGAGGCTCTCATAACCTAATCATTTCATCTCTTAACTTATCCTCCTCTATATTGTTCTTGTCAGGTCATTTGTTCACAATAGAAAACAAAATGACTTAAACAATATAAAATTGCAAATAATCATGGTTTATCTCAATATGCATCATAGATTCACATGTAGGAGATAAAACTATAAAACTCAGAGGTAGACAATGGTTTCTTAGATATGGGATATTCTGTTGAGTAATGAGCTGCTGTAACTGCTTGTTTTCTGTGAGATTCTCCTTCCCTTTTCTTATGCTGAATCATACATCATTTTGATGAAGACCCCTTATAAGCCCTCTGTTATTAGGGCCTACTCTTGAGAGTGCCAAGTGCTTCCACTCCTGAGGATTCTTTGATTCCAATGCAGGATAGGTGTCAAAGAAAAGCAGGGTGATCATCCTTTTTCTGTATCTGTCTAACATTTATCACCTGAGGTCAAAAGAAGTTCTACTTGTAACCCCCAAATTTGCAATCTCTAATGGATGTTATCACATCATCTTTTGCTCCTACTTATCTAACCATGGACTCTGCCCTGGTGCCACGGTCTCGAGTATTAAAATATACCTGACAATCTTCTCCATACATCTTTTTGCTGTGCAACCTGCCCCTAATCAAGGCCCCTACCCACAGTTGCAGAAAATATCCCATTCAAATAAAGAGATGTAAAAACATCCAGGGGCACGGTGACTTCTTTGTGCAGTCCTCATTTGTTAGGGACCAAAGTTTTTTTCCAGGAGCTGTCTGATTCCTGTGGGAAATAGTTGTAAATGACACTTACAGGTCTGAGTTCCTTCATCTAAAATGTCTTCTTCTATCTTGTTCCATTATAATGTACGCTTAATCTGGTGATTCATTTGTAGTATTATTTTTAGTTGTATTCAAATAAACATCTTGTGTCAAGAATTTCTTTAAGTAGGTCATAAAAGAGATAACACCAGGGTAATGAGAAATCTTATTTTACAACCAACAACTCAGTGCTGTTGTTTCACAAATGTGCAGCTCATAAAAATGAGATAAAGATAATCACAGGGACAAAGAAATTAGGAGAAGACCTAGAGAAGTTGAAGGAATGTTTGAGAGATGCTTGAGTCCATTGTAACTCAACCATAAGCTGACATTTTGGGATATATAATTGTTTGCTATAGAGGATGGTCCTCTGCCCTGTGGGATGTTTAGCTGCATCCCTGAGCTCTCCGATTCTCAGCTGTGACAATTTGAAAACGTCTACATGCATTGCTGCGTCTTATTCAAGAAGAGGACAAAAACCATTCCCCTTCAATCCACGTTTTCATCACAGTCCTTCATTTTCAGAAGGGAAATTTAGATTGAAATTGTAGGTGGATTGCTCTTGGTCACATGGAATTTAAAGCAGAATCTAATTAAAAATGTGATGCCACTTTTTATTTAGTATTCTTACTGGGATCATCCTCAATAAAGACAGAAAATACATGCTGGATCTTGAAGGAAGTACACGAATTTCACTGATTTTATCATTAGATTAGAATAGTGATCTACATATTGTTCAGTCTTTATCAAATGTCTGCCAATCATCTTTTTTTTTTGGTAGCCTTTGATATAACTAATAGCTTTGAAGCAAGCTAGAAAACTGTATGAAATAAAAATAACAAAACAGGACTCAACATATTTTTGTAGCTTAAACTCCATAGCTATTATCTATAACATAGCCTAGATTGTATGAATGTGTTAAGATGAAAGAAAGGTAAGTCTTGCATGTAAATGATAATAGCTAAGTAATCTAAGAAAAACCCTGAGATTACAGTGGAATGGTGACTTTAAGAAGATGTAATTCCATGGTATTTCCACTCTCTGTACTTGCATATTGGGTCAAGTGAATAGATGAATTTATTCCATTTTCTGTTCTCATTACAGGTTTTGTCAGGAAAAGTGAGTTATCACAGAATTTTATCGTGTGATACATTTGGTGAATTATAGCAGTGAGCAGAAGATGGTTAACCTCTCTTATAATTGTATATCTTGAGTGACTATTCTGCCCTTTCCAAGTGCTTCTGAAATAAAAATTTACCTCTTAATCTCTACATAAATTTCAAGGTGGTAATGTTTAAGTGAAAGTATTAGAAGGGTAGAAGAGAGTATTTTCCTGATGAAGAAAGTCTCTACACAATAATCTAGTCTCTACCAAAAGACAACTCCCATCATATATTGCTACCTAACAAATATAAAAAGTATTTAAAAATTTCATATAATAACATCCAATGGAGACATATTTTAGCTGTGCAAAATGTTTTCCTGTTTTTCAGAGATGAGGATACTTACAATTTGTGATTTTGATGGTTGACTTTATATGTATCCTAGGAGGTTGTTCACTGTTGACTCTCTCAAAATTTCTCTATAAGAACACCTTATTAATGTAAATAAAGGTAATTATGCTAACTGTAGTAAGGTGAATACCACTTTGATAGACTCACTTAGTATTTCAAAAGAAGGAAGTCAGAAGAAAGTGGCTATAGGATTTGGAACTTGGGTTGTGGGATTTTGAAGGTTGATATAGCAAGGTGAAGGTCTTAATGTCAACTTTGATAAGCAAGCTTTTAGTCATCCTATAACATTGTTTTAACTGGTCACATAGTCTTATATTCTAGGAGCAAATATTTCCTAGAGCAAGTAATTTAGTTATTTTGCTTATTCTTAGTATTACTTAACTCTATTCTTGATCCCATAGACAGAAAAAAACTATGCCTGATCCCAACAACCCAGGAAAAGAAAATTGTTTGGTTAAGTCTCAAAGGCCAGTTTGAATTTACAGTTACCACCAAGACTGAAGGAAGTTTAGTGCATTTAATTGAAGTAAATGTAGGATTACTATTAAGTAAATGTATGTTATTTCTTAGACTAAAAGAAAATTGCTACATTTACTAAAGGGAGTAACTTTGAGAATAAAACATCTTGAGTAAGACAAGAACCTTGTCAATCAGGCAAAAGTTATATAATCTTATTGTCCTAGTGATTGGAGAATCAGGACCCTTATTAATCAGAAATAAAAGTATATGCACTCAAACTGCTTGACGCTAAGGGTTGGGCTATAGAATGTGGGAAGCCAAAATAGTGACAGACATGGCCCTGGCCCTCAAATAATTCACAGCCTAAATATAAAACTGGAGAAATATTCAGAATATTAAAGAAAGAAAAGTTAAAGAATAAATTACTAATGTTATGAGGCAGTTAAAGAACTAAGCAATGCAATCAGCCACCAGTCATGTAAATTAAGAGAAGGGAGAGACTGAATAAAATGTTTCCTTTTGGTTTAGTTTAAACAATTTACAAGAGATTAACAAATTTTAAAAAAATTACAAATAAGTATTTTTGTATGAAATTAATTTAGTCCTTTGATCAGAATATAAGCCAAGAGTTTTCTCTTGCAAGCCTTTATTGCAACCTATGTTTAAACACATGGGTCAGAGATTTAGGAAGAAATAGTTGAGGTTCATTTTTGTAGAATCATAAAGAACTAGAAAGCCCCAGTTGAAATTATTGAGCATGTACACAGGGCTTTACTAGCCTCAATAGGGGATAAAGATCTATACGAGAAAATGTTCATATTCCTAGAAATTCTACAGAGGCAGAATTAAGGTTGTAACAGTAGCTTAATGTCTGAGGTGAGGAAACAAAAATATAAAGTTATAGGTCTGAAAATAGATCCCCCAACACTTGTAAACTGCACAAAAGACTGTTTCCTCACTGCAGGTTTCATGTTTTCAATATTCAAAGGTTAAATACTCGTTATAAGGAATAAAAAGTATAGAGCATAAGGTTTATAATTTTTTTTTCCAAATTATGGATCCAGTTGCTGTTTACGTACAGACTGAATTAATTGACCAGGATGTGACTCTGAATGTGGTCACAACTACATGTAGTAAAGAAGATTCAATTAGGACAACTCAACATCAACTCCTGAAATGATTCAGTGGATAAATCTATTTCTTGATCATTATTTTATAAGTATGAAAGTTTAACTAGCTAATATTAAAAATATATTCAATACAGGTATCACAGATTTATTTCAAGTCACTACAGAACTCTTAAAAGATAGTCTCAAAAGAGAACTGAGTTCACTTAGTTTTAGAGAGAAATACAAACTATAAACATTAAAGACAGAGGTAACATGGTTGCAGAAGGCATGTGATCATAAGATGGGGTAAATCTTTAGGAGAAAAAAACTGCAATGGACTTCTATTACCATAGACGTTTAACTTTACTCTGTCCCTCAACAACACTTTGAAGTAACAAACTGGAAGTGAGAATGGAGTCCAGGAGCCTAAGTATCATCAGAGATTCCCATTATTTAAACCTATCTCAAATCCCCTCTTTAGCTATATCTGTTCAACTGTTCAGGGCCTTATTAATATTTTATCATATATCCTAGTTCACTAGGACATTTAATTCTAATCCTCTTCATTGTAAATTCATTATCACCTTTTGTACTACATTCAGTTTTTATCAAAACTGACCTTTCTTAAGTTTTGGAGGCATGTTCGTAGATTTTAAGCAGCAGCTGGGACCTTAATTAACTAACTCATCTAAGTGTATTAAGCTATAAATCAGAAAGAATGGTATTATAATATGCTGTGATTTTACTGTCTTAAGGTACACTTTGTATTTTAATCGCTATCTTCAAGACTTAATGACTTAATTCATAGAATAGTATTTCATGTTGCAGAGTTGAGATTGAGATGATGACCAGCACTATTATGCCCTTTTGGTGTATTTTCCTAACTGAAGATCAGAGTCACCGCTTTGGTGTGAGAAAGCAAAGAGCGTGAATGACTTAGTAGGTATCAGTGGGATCATGCGCATCCTGCAACCATTGCATCTCTGCAGCCGCCTCATGGAACATACAGTATCCATGGGAGTTAGAGATCCTTGTTGTGAGACCTGTATGTGCCTTACAAGAGGGTAGAGGTAAAAATTCATATAAAAAACTGGCCAGCTTTCAGTTTTTCTGCCTATATAATTAGTTCTAGAAATTGATAGACACTACAAAATCTTTGCAGTGCCTAGCAATATCTTTGCTAGGATTTTTGAGAATCCCTTCTTTTCTATTATGCTGTTTTCATTAGTTTTGCTTCTATAAGACAAAACCTTCTAATGATCTATTGTGTAGAAATCAGATTCTATAACAACCCACAGACAAAAATATGACTTTTAAATATATTCCTGTTTTATCATCAAGACTAAACAATATTCTGTATTTGAAAGTACATCTTAAAATGGTAAGATAAGCAGATGGCTTTGTAGAAGTAGGAGAGAGTGCCTCAAAATTCTTGAGATATCTGAGTAACAACAGTCTAATTTGGCTGGACTTTACAACATTGAATAAAACAGGGGAATCAATTTAACAAGATTAGATAAAGTTTTATTTGCTCATTAGCATTACTAATTAATCAGTTCAATGATACATTGAATCATTCAGTTTTTCATTTCCTTGCTCATGAGAACCTTGTCCATACATATTATTGTAATAGGGAAAGGAGAGGATACAAAAGAACATAAGATCTGGTTCCTGGCTTCTGAGAACTACAGAGTAATTGGAAACAATACATGCGATGCTGACAGGACAGAGCCTTAGAGAAATGCCTACTAGGTTATCATAACAGTGACATTGGTTATCAGAGCAGGGAATTAAAGAAGCATTCAATAAAAAGTAGGTGTTGCAGCCAGTATGAAAAAATAGGTAGGGCCCTAAGCCAAGCTGTGAAGAAAACAACTTTAATTGACTTTGCATGAGAATCAAAGTAAAACCAAGTAAATATTAAATATTCTACACATTTCTTCCATGATTTTTTTGCATATTCTTTATCTTCAATTTTCCCCTAAACTTTTGATTTTCTGATTAGAATATGAGAATGTAACTATTTTTCATCTATTCTTCTTAATAATCTGCCCCAAAATCTTTGCAATCACTTCATCTTCTAGCAATACCTTGGCCAGTGAGTTCTTTTGGCGTGTAAATGGAATTCATGCATAAAAACCATTAACACAGTTATCAAATGTGTTCTGCCACCAGATTTATGTCCAGACCAACCTTACTCTTCACAATACAATCCATTAACTGTGCATAAACATGTTCAAGCAATTAGGTAATGTGGGTAATGGTGAAACTGAGTGATAGCCATGCCCCAGGGGAAAATCATTCAAAATTGGTGGCATTTTGAATTTTCTGGCCAGATGTTAAGTCATTGTTTTGATAGGAAATTAAATATAAAGAGGTAAAAGGTGGAACATTCCAAAGAATTCTCCTTGCCAGGGATCTTTCTTCCTAAATATCCTTGCGCAACTCCAAGTGGATTCATTAACAATTTACTCATTTTGGTATGTTTGTTCTCACATTTGCAAACATGTGCACACATATATACACATGTAGAAACATATGAGGTGTTTCATTCCAAACTTAAGAATCTACTTTCTAGAATATTTAAGGAATGAAAGGGAAAGAAATTTTGGATCTTAGTTTTAGAATAATTAGCCTAAGATTTATTATCTATTATAGTTTAAAGGAAACTTAGAACTCATCTAGTACAGGCCTAATTATATAAAATAATTGGGTACCAAGAGGGTTAAGTGGTTTGTCCCAGTTCAGAAAAGTCATTATTGAATGAGGTGCAAACCAGCATTCTATCTTTCCTCCTGGAGATTTACACTTCATCATGCTTCATTGGGCAGCTGGATAATTGACGGATATTATCCTGCTTAGATTTATGAGGTGGTGATAGATAATGTCCCATGATTTTCTTTATGATTTAAAGAATTGTGCATAAAGGAAGGGTTTTTTATCTTTCTTGATATTGAAGTCTACTCTCAAGCTCAAAAATAACTTGGTACTTCCACAGTACTAATATAAATATCAGTAATAACAATAAATATATTAGGTATTTACTATTTACACAAACTATGCAGAACACTTAGTTTTCACATTTATTCTTCACATTTCGCCTGAAAAAAATCCAATTTTTACTCATAGGAGAACAAAGACTAAGCATATGGTTATAAATTGTGTACGGTTTTAAAGCTCATAAGTGTGGTTACCTGGATTTGAGTCCCAGTGATGTGATTCTAAAATACACTTACATGTAATGGCACTTTGAGAACTGTTCTTTTTGGTTTCTCATAATCTACTTTCATAATTACAAGAAGAGAGGAGGCCTAGAAATAGTGATTATGGCTTATAGACCTATCATAGAAAAATAATAATAATCAATAAGTTTGTTTCTCTTAAAATCAGACAATATTAAGCACCAAAAAGTTACTTCTAACATCTGTCTTTTGTAACTATGTCAGCCTATCCCATTTGGGGTTGTGCAGCTAGAATTGCCTTTATCCTGATAAAGTCAGATGGACAGACTCTTACACTTCAGCATTGATACATTTAGGATGACGGCCTCCCTGTGAAGGAGCATGAGCAAGGAGAAGCAATGTCCAAAGGAGCTGACACCTGAAGATTATCTGCTTGCCACACTCCCAGCAGCTGGGTAATGAGTCCTCCATTACAGGGCAGCTAGGTGCCAGATCACAGTGGCTATCACAGTACTTCATAAAGTGATAAGGAACTACCTCTATAACTCTTATAGCCAGTCTGATGACAGAGTTAGTTATCTTATTTGGTCCTGTTAGTTAACCATCTAAGAAACATCACTCAAACAAATCAAATTTTAATGCTCTTACATTTGACTTATTTTAAGAATATACGTATTTTATATTTTGCTTCTTAGAACACTGGAAATCATTCTTCAGACTGTAATTATTACTCCCCCAAAGCCCAAGTAGAATATAGTTATAAATAATTCCAGCTCTCTCTCCAACAGGGAAAATATGATGCTCCAGACTTAAATCTCCTTAATATAAAATGTTTAGAATAATTATGTATTATATCTAGAAATTATGATTATGTGGACTGGAGGCCCAAATGTGACTTAGCTATCTTTATGTGCATGAGAATTTATTATAGAAACTCCCTCGAATTTCTCTGGATCCGAAAACTATCTTTAAACTGAGAGAAATTGTGTCATTTTTTTTTATAAATGAAAAATGACCTTTTGGCATCTGATTCAATGATAAAGAATATTGTTTAAGATCAGACAATGTAGCTCCACAGTGATCCCAGGGAAGGGACCTCCTCAGGAGGAGCATTAAAAAGAGCACTAGTCCTTGAGTCACAGCTGGAGACCTCAGGATATCTTTCCTAAACTTCTGTTATTTCCCATAGGATATTCAGTAAATTGCCCCTCTAAGGGAACACCCCTTAATACCAGGCTTCTCTCTTTTATCCCTAAGTTAAAATATCTACAAACCATGATTGTTGTCATATTTGTTCAAAGCACTGACCACCTTCCTCTGTCAGGAATAGTCCAATAGCCTGGTTTGTTGTCATTGTTTTGTTTTGCAGTACCAGAGACTGAGCCCAGGGCTTGCACATGCTAGGCAAGTGCTCTACCTCTGAATTATGTCCTCAATCTCTCCCCAAGATAGACATTTGAACCTGTTACTGCACAGCAAATAGTAGTAATTTATTACAGTCACTAGAGTCAGGAGAATGAGGGATGTGTAACTCACATATAGAAAAGTGAAAATATAAATGAACAACTCAATAGGTCATCCCAGAGTAAATATCAAAAGATCATTGTGCTGGGGATGTGGCTCAAGTGGTAGGGCGCTCGCCTGGCACTAGGTTCGATCCTAAGCACTACATAAAAATAAAATAAAGATGTTGTGTCCACTGATGCCGCAGTCCAGCTGCAGCAGAATAACCAGTGGGTGACGAACAGCTTGTGTTCATTGATACAGCAGGAGTGGGAGCCATTTATTGTAGGACAACAGAGGTATTTATACATTCCACACAGCTTATCTAATTAACATAAACTAAATACAGCAGTCAACCTATAAGGAATCTCCACACTTAATGGCTCACTGGCCTTACTTCACAAACCACTCCCTCTGGCATTTTGCCAGGTGCCATCCAGACTTGTTTACAGACTCTAACAGACTGAAAACTAAAAAATAAATATTAAAAAATTCTCTCTCTTTTTTTTTAAAAAAGATCATAATCCAGTTACAAACATCAAGTCTTGCAAGGAATCTGGTGAAATATTATTTTATATTCTTTCAGCGACTATTCACAACACTTTCCTAAACTCAAAGAAAAAGCTTCAACAATTAAATTTAATTATGATGTTTGCTATGGATTTTTTGTAGATACCTTTTTTAGTTGGAGAAGTTCCCTTTTATCCCTAGTTTAAGTATTTTTCACATAATAAATGATGTCTTTTATAAAATGTTTTTCTACATGTTCTTTTCTCTCTTACCTTGTTCAGTATGTACAGAGATTAATCTATGGTTTAACTTAAATTTTTAACAGCTTTTTAAAGTTTAATTTTTATTAGATTAATTTCTGCTCTTATTTTGTTATTTCCTTCCTACCACCTACTACATTTTTTTGCTCCCATTTCTGATTTGGTAATTTCCTAATATTGATATTTAATTTATTGCTATTTTACTTTGTTATATCCAAAGTTTGGATTTCTTTAGTTTTGGGAGGAGTTGTCAAATTTGATGGACTGCAAACCATTCATAAAATGCTTTCCTGCCATTTGTAAAAGTTCAATACTTGTCCTTCTTGAGAATCGTTTCACTTTGACCTTTAATTTTTACTTCCTGATTGAGTTTCATCTTCAATTCCTTTTGTTTTTCTCTTCATGTGATCCATGAGCAATCTCTTCCCCTCTCATTTTTCCAGTTGGTCTTCAAAATGCTGACCTCTACATCTATAATACCATAAGACAATTATCAACTTATAATTTTATTTGTCTAGCTCCTTAAATTTGATAAATTACATGTTTTTGAAAGTCAAGGTATTAAAATTTGACCCCATTATGGTCACTCAACTTTCTCAGGTTTCTGTGAAAAGTCAGCAATGCCAACTAAGATGCCCTATCTCAAACTTTAATGTCACCCTGATGACATCACTCATACCATTAACAATCACATATTTTTATTGTATGTCACATGTCAGATGACAGTATTGTTTTTTCGTTATGAGGAATTGAACCCAGGCATGGTTTACCACTGAGCTACATCCCCAGCCATTTTTTTTTGTATTTTATTTAGAAACAGGGTTTTTCTGAGTTGCTTAGGGCCTTACTGAGTTGCTGAGGCTCCTGTCTCTGCTTCTAGGGTTGGTGGGATTACAGGCATACACCACCAAGTCCAGCTCCCAGCTCTTTTTACTTTGGGAGAGCACCTCACTAAGTTGCTGAGATGACCTTAAAATTGTGATCCTTTCTACCTCAGCCTCTTAGGTTTTACAGGCATGTACAACTACATGTGGCTCCTGACAGTGTTCTCATTTTTGGCTAGATTCTCTTTAATATGTCTTAAGACATTTTAATCCTTCTATCCCTGCCACAAGTAACGCATTTCCTCTTGCATGTATGTTCCTATTCTTTATCTTTATTAAAGTAACTTCTAATTGTCATTTGGATTACACTTTAGACATCAGTTCATCTGGGAAACTTAATCTGTATTCTGAGACTGCTTGGATGAGAGACTGTTTCATCATTGTCTCTGCAGTCGTTGCTATAAAGCTCAATAATTTTCTGATATCTAAGTCTCAGTTATATATCTGCCAAAGTTCCATAGAAATAGGTCACAATAACTTTCTAAATTGAGAGAGCCCTGAGCTTGCTTGCTTTATTCCAATGTCACTGATGCCAATGAAATGATAAATGAAGAGAATTGTACTTGGAATCTGGATCTCTGGAGATATATATATATATATATATATATATATATATATATATATATAATATCTTACTTCAGCTCTTTTCTTTTGTGCATTATGTGCCTGAGTTCCGTGCACCAGGTTTCCAGACAGGTAGTCATGCCCTAGAAGAAATCTTGGCCAGAACCTAAAAGTTTTTAAAAATTACTTAATAATCTCCTAGTTATAATTATGAAATTAACATTCATCATTCTCTTTTGATATCTTATTATTTGGGGGATAAGAGCGGCATTTTGGAGAAACTTGTAATCAGCTAGGGATATTTTGAAAGGTGGAAATAGCAGATTTTAAAGTTCATGGGTTTTAGGTATGTACACATTAATAGAAAGAATCTTTGTGGGGTTGGGGCTATAGCTCAGTGGCAGAGCACCTGCCTAGCACATGTCAGGCATTGGGATCAATCCTTAGCACCACATAACAATAAACCAAATAAAGGCATACTGTCCATCTACAACTACATAAAAAAAGAATCTTTGTGGGAATGTTTTAAGTTCATATGTGTTGTGTTTTCTTACTTTTCCCCACAAGATGAATGTAGTTACTTAACTTGGAGTTCCCATAGACCTGGATTAACTCATCCATAACTCTTACCACACTCTGTGGAAGTGCCTATCACCAAATTGTGTTTATCTCTAGCAACAGCTATTTGATTAGAGTTTTAACATTATTTCCATTATGTCCCACATGCTTAGAATATTGAGTGCTGTTAGGTACTAAGTAAATATATTGAATTTAATTGATTTCAACAAATACAAAGGGGTAATAGAAATATCATTGGCTTAGAAGTCAATGGGAATCTGATAAAGTCATCAGACATTTTTGAGTTTTCAGTTTTCTTTTCCTTAAAATAATATCTCAAGAGCTTATTCCAACTGTTTTCCTCTTTGTCAACAGGCTATAATTGTAGAGACTCAATTGAAGTCAAGAGAAGCTGGTCCTATTTCTTGACCATATTTTCCATGGGATGACTTTATTCTCTATCTAATCACTTCTCAAGGCTGATCAGTGGTCTCTAGCAGTACATCTCAAGGATCACATTATCAGGAAAGAGATTTTCTCCTTCTTAGTAGTTTGAATAAAAGTTTTGTATCTGACTCCCATTTACCTGAAAAGTGGTCATTCTGGCTATCATCACAATTCTGAGGGGAAATGAATCCACTGATTGCCTATGGCCTGGGTCACGTATTCTTATCTGAACTGAATAGTAGCTAGGATATGGTTTGAGTGTGCTCCCCAGAGTTTCTTGTACTGCAAGTTTTGTCCCCAAATGACAGTGTTGAGATGGTAGAGGCTTTAAAATATGGAATATAGTGGAAGATGATTGGATCTTGACCACTCCTTAGAGGGATTAATGCTGGTCTCACAGAATGGAGTAGCTCTTCTAAGAATAGGTTCTTACAAAGCAAATTCAATGGTCATGACTCCATTTCTGGTATCCTATCTTTCTTTGTGATTTCTTCTGCATTCACTCATGCTGTCATAATGCCATCCACTACATGATGAGGAAATAGAAGGCCCTTGTCAGAGCTGAGCATATGTCAATGCCATGTTCTTAGACTTTATAAACTTTGATCTAAGTAAATATCTTTATAAAATGCCAAACTTCTTGTATTTTGTTATAGCAACATAAAACAAATAGCTTCTCAAACCACATAAATGGATAATAAGATAATTTTTTAAAGTTTTTTTTAAAGAGAGAGAGAGGTAAAGAGAGGTAGAGAAAGAGAGAATTTTAATATTTATTGTTTAGTTATCGGCAGGTACAACATCTTTGTTTGTATGTGGTGCTGAGGATCGGACCCAGACCGCACGCATGCCAGGCGAGCGTGCTACCGCTTGAGCCACATCCCCAGCCCAAAGATAATTTTTAATGAGAACTTTAATGTTTTTAACCTAAGAAGGGATGGACAATGTGAAGGTTGAAAAAAAATACCTCAAAAAGCTCAATACAAGGATTGTTGTCATGAACCCTTATGCTACCTATATCAAATGTATCATATGAAACTGTAACATTTGGAGAGAAATTAGGCCATCTAGTGAATGTCCTTTGGAATCTTTATGTTTAGAATCCCAACCAGTATTATAATTTGTATGTTTCAAATTGTCTCTCATTTAGGATTCATTAGTTTATATCATTTAAAAGTTTTACCTGTGTATATACCTTTGACCCCTCTTAATCTAAAAGCCATTACTGGATATTTACTAGGCATTAACTACATGTTCATTAGCTTGTTTTCTAACTAAGCTGCTTATGATTTTGGGTGGAGTTGGTTTTGCCATTGTGCAAACAATCAGAACTGAGAACTTTCTTCACAGAGTGATGATATAGTTCATCTTTCAATGAGTGATTGAAAATATATCCTAACTTGAAGTTGGAAGATTTAGTAGATCAGGGTTCTCATAAAGCCTCTGCTCTGCTTATTGTGTTTCATAAACACTCAGGTGATATATTTTAAGACTTCTAGTCACCCCATCTCCTATGATGTACAAATACATAAATTAATCTTCAACACAGAAAAATACATTGATACATTTATTATATTCAATAAAATGATGGTTTGGGGAAAATCAATTATTTTTATCAGTAATTTATACTTGCATCTTCTATGTCTGACTAGATAATTTATATGTTTCTGTTAGAGGATGACAAACTTTGATAACAGAAGACCCGAGGCTATTTTATCTCCTAGACAGTTTGATAACATCCTTGTATAATTTCCACCAGATGGAAACTAAGTTGAGTTGTGAGTGATATATATTAATGGATCAGCAAATGCAAATAAAATTAACAAATAGCAATCAGGCCTGTATCACAGCAGAAGGTGAACCTGGTAAAGATCTTGAAGAAATACTATCCTCTAGAGAGAAATTTTGTGCATAGGAAATTAGCTTCCCATTAGACCCCAGGAAATAAGAGCTTTTATCAGTCTTAATTTTGCTAGAAGTTTCCAGAAATAATGGAAAAAAAGCATAGAAATGAAACTTTATGGGGAAAATGTGAAGTCTTAAATTTATATTAAAAAAAATCTTCTAGAGAAAGACACAGCATGCATTCAGGATGTGTAACACTTAGGTGACATTAGCTTTAAAACAAAGCTGTGGAGGGTGGAGTGAGCAGATTTATAATATGATGTATAGGAAAAATCAGTTTCTTCAAAGGTTGGAATAATTGGGGTTGGGTTAATAAAAGTAAGGAGATGATTCTCTAGTACATTCATGGACACATATGTATTTCATAATATTAAAAGTTAAAATTAAAACTACAAGAAGAAAGACAAATAATATGACACAACTTAATATACTTATTCCATTGGTGTAATATAGGTATTGAATGATAGCTATTGAAATACACAGTGAAGGTCAGGTCTTGAAGTAATCTTAGGGTATACAAACTGGAAACCAGAGTTTGATGTCCTAAAGCTGACTCTGATTTCAAGTTTCTAGAATAAACTATTAAAAAATTATAGGTGGATAATTTCATTGTTAAATTAAAAAAAAACTATCAGGAACAAGAGATATTTTTTTCTGGCAATCACATTTTACCAAAATTCATCATGATAACTCCTTAAAGAAGAAGAATTAGGGCTGGGGATGTGGCTCAAGCGGTAGCGCACTCACCTGTCATGCGTGCGGCCCGGGTTCGATCCTCAGCACCACATACAAACAAAGATGTTGTGTCCGCCGAAAAGTAAAAAAATAAACATTAAAAAATTATCTTTCTAAAAAACAAAAAAGAAGGAGAATTAGAAATGGTAGGATTTTATAACTTCAATTATGCACATTTTCCTGAACAATTCTCAAGATTAATTTTGGCTTTATGTATGAGAAGATGCTATAGTGCCAATTGGAGCCTGTATTTGTACAAATTTACAGTGAACATGAGATGAGAGAGAAAGGAAAATACAATATGTATGAGCTTCTCTGAAATGTCTATCATAACGATCATGCTTATAACTTGAATGTTTTAAATGAGTTTTCATCAGAGTATTTATTGAAACATGCCTTTGGCAAAATTTCTTTACTCTCCTTTCTTTCCTCCTTCTAATCTAGCATATGATCTTGTCCCTCATGCTTAGGATCCTGAGGTATTAATTTCTGTCTGCTCTTCACTTTTGCAGGTTAGCTTCGGGTTTTGTTAATCAAGAATGTTGTGCAAGTTCATTGTAGAATTGCCAGTCTTAACTTTGGAAAGTAACCTAGTGGTAAATGTTATATGAGCTTTGCCATCCAACAGAAGTGATTTTGAATCTCTCCTGCTAGCATTCATGCAAATTTCAAAATGTCTCTAAGCCACAGCTGACCCATTCGGGAACTATATCAACTTAGAATACTATAAGAGTTAAAAGCAATATTTGTCGAACTCTTATAGTAGTTCTTGGCACGTAGTAAGTCGGGTTGCCAGAATTAGCTAATAAAAATACAGAATGCATAGTTAAGTTTGCATTAGAGACAGTTATTATTTTTTGGTGTGTTTTAGTCAGCTTTTTTGCATCATCAATCAAAAGACCTAACAAGAACAACTAGAGGAGGATAAGTTTATTTGGGTGCTCAAAATTTCAGAGGTATTGGTCCATAGACTGCTGACTTCATTCCCTAGGGCCTGAGGTGAGGCAGGACATCATGGTGAAAGACTGTGGTGGAATAAAGTATTTTCAGACAGGACCACCAAGAAGGAGAGAAGCTCTGCTCAAAAAGGAGAACATTTTTATCTCAAAGGCATGTCCCCAATGACCCACCTCATCCAGCACTACCCTACATGCTTTCAGTTACTACTCAGTTAATCTCTATCAGGGGACTAGTTCTCTGATTGAGTTAAGGCTCTCATAATGCAATCATTTCACCTTCTTGTATTGTCTCACACGTGAGTTTTTGGTGGACACCTCATATCTAAACCATAACATGGTACAAGAATATTCTATGGATATAAATAAAGACCAGGACTTTAGAATAAGTAAAGAGTTATTTATTTACAGCAAGAGAGTCAGCCACTATCACTTGCATTATGTAGGTAGAGAATCAAAATTAGGGAGTTGTTACTAGACATAGCAATTTGGCTTACTGCAAGTGTGACTTATAACACTTTGGCTGCCTGAACTAGGTATTGTAGATAATAATTTGGTTATCTGGGAAGATTTCCAAAGGTCAATTTTATTTTATGTGTGATCTGGCCACTGTGTGTTTGTATATTCAACCTCTCGACCTCAGTACAACATAGTGCTCTCAATTTTATCTACCAACACTAATAATATTCATTACTTGCTAAGTTAGATGCTGTGTAACTAATGTTACAACGATTATGACAAGACACGTATTAGCCTCACAGAAAGCACTTCTAATTTATGAGAATGTTGAAGACACAATATTTTAATGTGGCAAAGGCATTCTTTCAGGATTTACTTCCAGATCATGGAATTTCCTTAAGGAAACTTTTAAAGCCAAACAAGATCTCAAGTTATTCTGTAGTAGCAATCTGCACAGAATGTCAACTCAGTTCAGGACATAAGCTTTTTCAGCAGAAGGAAATAGCTTATATGAGTGAGAAAACACAAGGCCCTCAAGCAATTCCCATATCTATCACTTCAGAAAACTCCTGTACACTGTTCTCACTATATTCTTTTCTTTCTTCACTCTCTCTAGCCCTTCTAATGTTTATTGATTCTGCTTCCTTTATCACTTTCCATTGATTGGTGGGTGTCTATAGTTTTGCATTAAGGATATTGATCCTGAAGGAAAGCCTTCTAATGGGGGTCAGCTGAAGTCAGTCATGAGCTTGGCCCTTTCTTGATTTTTGTTAATTTGGTTTATTGGGATTTTGCTCATTTTGCAGTGTGCAAAGAATTGGTGTGGGGTGAGAGAAGATTTTTAATGTTTATTAGTTGGGCTGTTTTCTCAGGTTAGCACCTCATCTGTCATTATGGGCTGGGTGATGTGATGAACTTTTTCAGGACCCCTCTCTGGCTAAAGCACCTTGTTTCAGGAACTTTCTCTAAAAAGGTGAGATACGTTCTAGCTCTGGCAGATCCTTCTCAAATGAGAGGAAGTTGGACATGCCAATTTCTAATTCTTGTTCCTTTTGTTCATAAAAAACAACTGAAGCAAACTCTCTGGTATTTAATCAGAACTCATGGCCTTTAGGGTATTGAAGTGAAACCTTAGGTTTCCAGTATTCAAATTCTGAGACTTTTAACAACATAAACAAGATATCATGAGCATAAAAGGTTATACTTTATATAGGAAAAGCAAGGCAAATTGAAGAAAAGGAGCTTTGAGCTGAGACAAAGCTATTTTAATACTTGGTATTAACACTGCCACATAGTATCTATGTGAACAGTGAAATAGGTCTGACCTCTTTGAATTTCAGCTTTCTTATCTATAAACATAACACAAAACCCCTTAACTTCCATGAAAGATTAGAGGTAGTATTAAACAATACATAGCTCAGAGTCTTGGCATCAATATTGACATTCTAATATTAATAATAGAAGATCAAGAATTACCAGAAGTCATTTTAAATATTCATCGGGGCCCCATCAACCATGTTTTCTAATCACAAAGGATATTACAGAATAAACTTTGGAGAGAATACTTCCAAAATGTCTGACATAATAGAAGGACTATTCCCAGGAATGTTACTCTTCCTTATGGAGCAGTACTTCACACAAGAGTTGCATGGAGTCACAGAAAAAGGATGTGTTTCAGGATCCTAGCCTTTGGTGAGCTGCTAATCTACTTGAAAAAAAATAAATAAAGAGACTCAAATATGTAAAATAATGTTAATACAGTCAAGTGTATAATCAAGAAGCTGCTATGTGAGATCATCTAGGAAATCCCAGGCACCTAAGAGAAGAAATTCCTCAGCAATCAGTTAGTCAGGCTTTGATAACACCACGACATCTTCGCTCTTCTTTTCTTTATTTCCACCCAAAATTATTCAAGTGTTTTCCTTCCTGGAAATTACTTAGTAACGCTCTTCATTTATTTTTCTGTGTAATATTTTGTTGTTATTTCCCTATATGCATTCAATTTTGTGGACATTGTATAGAAATAAACCTGATCCAAATGCTTGGTTTAATATCAGTTGATTTTTTAAAAGTGCACATGTTAATAAAATCATGGCAATAAAAACAACAAAACCTGGGGAAAATTATTGAACTGCTCAAATTAGAGCTATAGAAAGAAAGACCATAATTTGCCACAAATTCCAGCATATTCTTTGTTCAACTTCTTTCATAATTTTGTGTTCTACTGTGGAGAATCTTGATATTGGGAAACTGTCTGACTAAATTAATTTGCAAGCCAAGTATTACCTTTGAGTATTATTCCTGCTCAAAATAGTCTCAAGGGGCAGGTTCTGGTCCAAGTCTAATGATATAGGACTTGAGAGTAAGTTGTTTAGAAATGTTTATAGCAGTTTAACTTTGCCACAATATTCAAAGGCCTGATCAACCAAATTGGTTTAAGACAGTCAAACTAGCTCTCAAAATTTATGGGGTTAAATGACATACCTAGAAATTCAGGGTTAAAAAGTGAATCAGTCTTCAAGGTTGTGGAATTGGGATACACACTAGGAGACAGGAGGTTGGGAAATCAGCTCAACCTTCTGAGAATATGTGGTCAGCTTTAAAAACAAGAAGCCAGAGCCAGATAGGACAAGGTCACTAGAATTCAACCTACTGAGGACAGGATGATAGTCTTTCATGTTCTGGAAATAATGTTAGGGACTGTTGCAGATTATAAGGAATGATTTCAGGTAGTAGGGAGCAAAGAGATACTTAAAATAGTCACAAAAGTAATGTGCAGGTACCTGTATCTTTGTCTTATTAGCATTGTAAAACACACACCCCTGCCCTGCAGTGGAGACGTAAGATGGTAATGAGTTCTGTGTCATGTTAGGAGGCATGAGGAAAAGGAGAGGCATGTGATAACATCACATCAAAAAATTGGTTCCCTACCTACTGTGTAGATGCCTTAACAGCTGCACATCCTTGTCCTTTACTTAATCATACAGTGATTTCTGTTTCCCACATGCTCTAGCATAAAAAATGAAGAGACTAATTTTTATCCAAGTTATACCTTTGTCAGATTATTCTGATGGAGAGCACAAGGACCCACCCTACCAGAGACAGCTTCATGGAAGAGATTGTAGATGAGTTTAGATGTAACTGAATTTGTGTGTGGCAAGTTGCCATGGCTTGAGCTAGTTGATGGACATGCATGGTACACGGACTGTATATCCATGTATGACACTTGGGAAAAAAAATAACAAAAGTAACAAACAATGGCCCTCCCCTCAGGGACTTTGAAAACCCCAAATTAGTGAATTCAGTGGGTCTAAGGTGGTCAGCACAGCTAGGATCAGCAGTCTCGAGACTCTTGATATTGAAGAAAAGTTTAATCTAATCCTTATACAATTCAGAAAGCATCTTACAAACTGTGAGTTTCTCAAATCTTTATTCTCTTCTCTTTGAGGTGTGGATGGTTTAGAGAATGATCCATCATCTCAGAATGTTTTTGTTACCTCAAAGCAAAGTGAACATTATCAGCACAATGCTATTCTTCAGTAAAGCTAAAAGGGTGGTATTTTTCTTTCTTATTTTGGTTCACATAATTTCTATGGAATTTGATTTTTCTTTTTTTGTGTGCTTATTAGCCCAATACTGGAAAAGTTATCTCCAGAATAACTTTTATTCTTATTAATTTCATTTTGAAATCTAGCTCTGAAGAAAATGAAGTGTGCTAATTTTACCTCCTTGCTTTCTTTACTCCACTCTACTTAATTTCTGTTCTTCTGAAACCAGGACTCTCACACTGCCTTCTGGTCTCCTTAACTATTCCTTAGATGCAGTTCCCAACTCAGAGTAGAGAAATTCAGCTATATTCTGCCCAACGCATCCTATGTAGTTTCCTTTAGCTTCACTCAAACATAGATGAACCTATGTCTAAATAATGGCTACATATTCCAGGGAACACTAAACCAGCTATATCCACAAAGGACAACTGAAAGAAATAATGAGAATTAAGTGTGAGAAAGAGGTTTTCTCTTTTGGTTTTGGTGTGGTTTGGTTAGTTTGTGGAGATATGTGCTTATAGATCCTTACTGTCCCAGTTTCCTTTCTGCCAATCTCAAAATGAGAATGGGAAGAAAGTAAAACAATGAGTAAGCTATTAAATAAGAAATAGAATCATGCATAGGAAAGGATTTTAAAGATCACCTAGTTTTTCAATGACATTTTACAAAGTAGAAAACAAAAGCATTAAGAAGTGAAATGATTTGAATATTTTTCCACAAATTATTGTATTACTTTTGCTAATGAGAGAAATAGTTTCATATTTGATTGAATATTAATTTTATTTGATTGAATATTAATTTATTAATTTTATTTAGATAATACTTTCTTGAGAAAATAACAAATATTCTGTCTGGGGCAATATGTTACCCATTAATTTATAATTCTTTATTAATCTCCAATAGTTCTCAGAGTATCTAGATTCTATGGTCCATAAAGTAGGTTTCTACATTTGAAGGTATTTTTTCACATTGAAGACTTGAACAATTATCATTCTGAGATATTATTATAACTTTATGTTTATTTCTCCAGACAAGTATTTATATATGTCCTGGTGTATTTCTCCAAATATTTGTACATGTCCTGCTGTCATGTCTATTTAATATTTAGTATAATCCTTTGAATAAATAAGTAAGAGCGGAAGTTTTTTTAAAAAGATTATGTGTGAGGTCAACTAATGTGTTAGAGAAAATTCTCTATTCTTCTTAGTGTGGCCAATATAGAAGATGGATTCCCAGAGATATTTTGACCTGAAATTTACTCTAATGAGAAATAGCTAAAAGCAAGAGATTGTAACTGTAAGATTCACATATTGTAATTACATGATCCTTCAAGAAGAATTATTTGACTTCTTAGGTCTGATGGTAAATAGAGGACATTTGACCAGCTGATTCAGCAAAATTAAACAGATTTTGTTTTGTGTTTAAATAGTTTAACAATCATGTCTATTATGGGATTAATTTGTGTCAATTATGTCAAGAACTTTCTAAAGGATGCAATGAATTTACTGTGGCATCAATAGCTTTTAACTTAATTGGTAAGTACATATTTAATTGGACAAAATATTGAGTATAGCTATTAGAATGTGATTTTTGGAGAAAACATTATAGTTTTATATTTCATAATTATATATTTAAATTTATTTCAGCTGTTTTAAAATTAATTCATATAATTCCATCTTTCCTTAGTTATATAGTAGAAATTCATATATAGATAATCCTATTTTATTGATAAAACACTTAAAACCCACCTAAAACCATAATATAAGTGTATGTGTTCATGTATATGCATGCTAAAGAGAAAGAAAGAAAGAATGAAAGAATAATTCTACCCTTTCATTGCACATATAGTGTAGTTGCCAGTATCTAGTGACATAATTAATTTATACAGGTCAAATTCAGTTAAAGTAATATTTTAAAAATAAAATGGACCTTTGGGTTTCTCCAATCCAACCCTTGCATTCATAGGTGGAAACAGAAAGGTCCATGCAGTATATATATGCAGTGAGCAAGTCCACATAAAGAGTTTAAAGCAAATGTAAATCTTATTGCAGATATCTTGATGCTTAATCTAGAAATCATTAAACTACACCATTAAAAACCCAGGCAGGAAACTTGCACAAAACTTGCAATCCTATTCTCTCTGCCCTGTGAACTTTCATAGTCTTTCATTTTTTATAATCCTTGGGAAAGAGCACAGCACAGTAGGGTTAAGACTTTGGACTTACGGAGTTCACCTCACTCAGCTTGGTTAGAGCAAATTATTTAACTTCTCTTTATGGTTTCTCTATTCAAAATAGAAGCAATAAATATTTAGTGATTATTGTAATTATTGAAATAGATAGTTCCATCCCTAGCCTTCACAGAACAACATAATATCTTCCCCTTTCTCATTTTCTCAAACACATGCCTTTCGCTACATGACAATGTGTCCTGAAAATAATACTATGTATTACATTCCTTCTTCTTTTTCCCTTCCTATCAATACTGTCAAAATATTTGGAAATGAGTTGATATTCAATATTTTTAAAAATTATATTGACAAACTTGAGCTGAATTAGTCAATATGAACACATTGAATAATGTACTCTACTGGTTTAATTTGACATGGAGGTAATTTAGGATTTTGACTTAAGTTAATCAGTTTCAGGCCATTTCTGATTTATAAGCTACATGATAGTTATAATTTATTTGGATTTTATAGTTACAAAAGACAGTATATGTTAATATGTGTACTGTAAAAATGCTGCATGCATTAAATTAGCTTTATTGATGAGAAAGTTTATACTGTCTTAAGAAACCATTTGCATTCAAGGCCTTTTTATAGCACCATTTACTAGGAGTGCACTTAAACAAGGTCCTGACAATGTGAATTACTTGTGGATCCATTTTTTTTTTTAGTCAAATAACCTACGAATTGCACTTGGAGGATGAGGTGCAGAAGTAAAGAGCATATAAATTTATTCCATTAACACTCCATTTTGTATGTACATTTTTTTAAAAACTTTTCATTATGCCACAATTTAGATATAGTTTAAGTGTGTCTCCAGAAGTTTCATGTGCTGCAAGTTTGGTCCCAAGAGTGGCAGTGTAGAGGTGGTGAGATCTTTAAGAGGTGGGACCTAATGCAAGGTAATTAGATCATAGACTTCATCCTCTTGAAGGGAATAATGGAGTGGGTTGGGTCTTGCAATAGTTTCCAGGGAGAATAACTTGTTCTAAAAACAGCAAGCCTGGACTTTTGCTTTCTGTCCTTCTCAACCTTCTACCATGATGCCATCTACCATGAGATGTAGCTAGAAAGTTCTCATCAGAACCAAACAGATTGCAGCACTGTGTTTTTAGACCTCCAAAATTGTGAACTAAATAAGCTTATTTTTCTGTGCATAGTTCCAAGTTCAGGCATTTTGGTATTGCCACTGAAAATAGTCTAATAAAAGTCACATATTTGTTTTGATAATGGGCTATTTTCTATTGCCTCTGAGGCAAGATTAAACCTGATTGTGGGCTTCATTCTTATTTGGACAAAATACTAAAGGATTAAGGGCCAGTCTGGCATCATACCATGAACTACCTCCTCACTAACTCCTCTGTAAACCTCATTCCTTTCCCATTTTCAGCATTTCCTGTAAAATTCTTCCCCTGATGGTTGAAAACTCTTCCCTGAAGCTTTCTCTTATGAATCTACCTCTAACCTAGAAAAAGAATGTCAAGTAAAAAAATGGAAAACATGAAACTTTGTATCTCATCGTTATCCAAGTGTTTTAGGAAAACAGGTTGGATATTAAGTCTGGTCTTTTAAGTAAATGGTTGAGAAGCCAGGAAATAAATGCAGGATCATGGCTACTGCAGTGAAGGCAGTTGGCAGTAAGGAATAGGAGCAGGTTCATCACTCAGATGGTATCCCTGACCATCAGCCATGTACGATAGTGGGTAGTGGGAAAGGAAAAATGGTTGTCCCTACTTGAAATTCCATTGCTAAGTCTAGTTTGTATTTTATACATCTGTATTCTGCATGTGCAAGAATTTGTTGAATCTAAGCCTTATTGTTCACAAATAAAACTCTGAGTAAAATTCTCTTGCTGTCTCCAGTTCTTGCTCATCTCCATCCCAGCTCTGTGGCATTTTCTGTTCTCTGGGACTCTTCTTTAAGGCCTCAAATGCACCCCATGAACATCCTACACAGAGCATACCTCTGTGTTCTTGTCAACTAGAAGAAAGGATATAATAATCCATCCCTCCCAAGGAAAAGGTGTCCCAATTACTAGTGGACTTAAATTTTGCAAAAGAGTGCAAGAGGATCATTGTTCTTAACTCCAAAGGGCAAATCTGTAAGAAAAGAAAATAACAACAACAAAGAAAGGTAGTTTCTTACCATCTTTCTCTGAAGACCTTGCTTGTCTAGATGTAAAACTAGCTTTATAAGAAAGCAAGTGTTTGAACACTGAGATTATCCTCAGCACAGATGTTTAATTCATTTTATTTGAGAAACTGTTCCTGCCTTTTATAGTATATACAAAGACAGGAATAAACTATCAGGCAGACTAATTTACATAATCTGTTCAGTTTAAAATGATAATTGGCTACTCCCAGGCTAGAATATACAACTCAGCAGGCAAAAGTAATTTTAAAATCATTAGGCTTATACATCATGGTCAGAAGGTCAGTACACTTGAATTTCATTATGCAATAAGGAAAAAGCACTTTCAGGTCCTATGTCTTTGTTCTGTGCCCTTATTTAGAAGAGTAAATTAGAAAATACTATGGGAAGAAGAATCCATTACTACCAATTATTTCTGAAAGAAAGCAAAATTGGTGACTGAATGATTCTGTTTTTAAGTTAAAATCATGACCAGCCTCAATTCATGTAATAGTAAGAAAGAAAAAACCTAACAGATTATCATCAAAAAACACTAATTATAAACCCATTTATAATAAAAGCAGAATTTGCTTATTATCTTTCCTCAAATTCCTATAATACCTTTGATTTTTACCCTCATGAGGCCATGAGACAAAATGGGCAAGTGAAGTCAAAAGACCAGAGTTCTAATCTCATTTGAGAGCCCTCTTTCCAGATCCATGTGATTAGCACATTTTAGTCTTTATTTAGTTTTCAATAGATCTTAGACTAATAAACTATATAAGTATAAAAATATTCTCCTTATTCCAATAATTTTGTATAATTTC
Source organism: Urocitellus parryii (assembly GCF_045843805.1). Taxonomy (NCBI): domain Eukaryota; kingdom Metazoa; phylum Chordata; class Mammalia; order Rodentia; family Sciuridae; genus Urocitellus; species Urocitellus parryii. The sequence continues at coordinate 29,940,350 of NC_135543.1, forward strand.
CCCTGGGCCATTCATGGAAGCTCTTCTCTCTGGAAAATTCTTCAAAACTGGGTGAAATCATTACAGAAGTTGTCACTGGTAGCCATTGACATTGAACATGTGAAACCATTGCTGTTTGACCATCTTATCAATGAGAGGAGTTCAAACTGCTATTCCAGATTATTTAGGTTAATAGAAAACAATGGTCCAGGAATACCAAACTGTGATGTTTTCTTTTGCTTTCATAACCCAGAAATGGTATCTTTAATTATGTGATACAAAAACAGGCTCTGACCATTTCAGACAGTGGCTTTAGGAGCTTGACTCATAAAAAGTGACAGTAGAATAAGTACAGCTGCCAAGTTATGGTTCCTAAATTCTTCCCATGATGATCACATGGGAGTGAGAGTGTCTGTCAAGAAGAAAAACTGAATGGTTCTCAGAATTCTCATGCCTGCATAGTTTCTAGTAATTTTCCTTTATTCCCACCCGCCTCATTTTTCTTATCTGTCTCTCATCTTCTCCCTGTCTGAATTGTCATTTAAATCTCACAGTTTTCATTCTTCTTTATTTCATTACTTATTAATTCTTGACATCCTTAAACCCTTCTAATTTTATGTATATTTTTTAAATTTCAATTTTACCATATATTTATCTTCTAGTGTTTGAATCCTGTAGATCAAAAAATGTCTCTTAATATTTTTTTTTCCTCTTACGACTTATATTCCTATTTTAGTTACTCTTAAAATCCGTGTTATATTTTGGATATTAGATGTCCCCCCAAAAGCTTTTGTTAATGCAGAAATCTTTGAGGGTACATGATTAGATTATGAGAGCTGAAACCTAGTTAATCCATCCTAGTTTGACTAGGACTCACTGGGTAGTGACTATTGGAACATGACTGTAGGAGATGGGTCACTAGGGGTGGGACCCAAAAGGGTGCATCTTCTCTGTGGTCTCTTCTCCCCTCTTTCTGTGCTTCCTGACCCCACTATGGGCTGAGCAGTTTTCATCTGCTGTGCCCTTCCTCCATAATGTGTTCCCTCAGCTTGAGCCCAGAGCAAAGAAGGTAGCCATCTATGGACTGAGACCACTGAGACCATGAGCCTCAAATAAATTTTCCTCCTCTAAATTGCGTTTTCACATTGTGACTGAAGCAATTCATATCTCCTTACCTCAAACAAAGCTTTCATTCTCTCTATTTTATGTCATTCAATAGTTTTCCTTAAATTTCCCCAGTGTTTTGAGAAGTATTGCCAGAAAGATTATGTTGAATTCAGATTTCGATCCAAAGACAGAGAGTTGTTTTTCAAAAGGCCAAATTGAAGTAAATTGTGTGTGTGTGTGTGAGAGAGAGAGAGAGAGAGAGAGAGTTTGTGTGTGTGTGTGTGTGTGTGTGTGTGAGAGAGAGAGAGAGAGAGAGAGTGAGAGAGAGAGAGAGAGAAATGGGTTGAACTATTCCAGTTGTATCCCTGAACAATAAAACTAAACAAACAAACAAACAAACAAAAAAACAGGAAATCTTCTCAAACAGTGCCCTCTTTGCTCTCTACTACCCAACCCTGCCATGACTAATTTTTCTGAAAAAAAGATATAGAATGTGAGCTCTAGTGAGAAAAATAAGGAGAAAAATAAGGTTTCTGACATCACTCTGTCTCTAATATACTTATTTCAACCTGGCAGATGATTCCTCCAGCTTTCTCCAACCTAAGGAGAAGGGTTGTTATTTTAATTTATAGAACATGAATTTAGTTTTTAGGCAACATGATAAGGCTGAGTCTAGGTCTTATCAGTCCTCTGTCTGATTTCAATAGGGAAACAAGATGCTGTCAATCTTTACGTTCCAGACTATGATGACAATTCCATTAACTTCCCATATTTCTCCCCAGTTCAAGTTACAGCCATGGCTCAGTTTTCGTCTCATGGAAGATTTTGGCCTATCATCATCTACCCAGTTGCTCTTATAGTAACTATATAAACTTAATTTCTTTAATAGCCATCTGAACAATTAATTTCTATCACAATTAATTATTTTTACATGATTATTAATTAATTTCTGCAAACACGAAGGGATACAGATTAGCGATTCTAACTCCAAAGCATCACTTTAACTAGCAACCTTTTTAAATCAGGTTGCCAAGAGATTGGTTTCTTTATCATTTGTTTATTTGGCCTGTTGGTTGGTTGGTGTGGAAAGATGTGATCAAAAATTTTATGAAGGTTCTTTATATATTTCTTGTGATAAATAAATATTCTCTCAATACATTTCTGTATCAATTACAATCATGGATACCAAAATGTTAGGCTAGATCTAAGAATCCTGATTGCAGAAATCATCCGTACCACTTACTATCCAAGTGGCCTTATTATGATCTTTATGCTCTTTCTGGGTAAGTCAGTGCTTACTGGTTTTATATATTTATGAACTATAAATATGTGAGGTAAGACATTTAACAAGAGGAAACAAAATACCTGAGATAAGACATTCAAAAAGAGGAAAGGTTTATTCTGGCTCACAGCTTGGAGGTGTCAGGCTGTGATCTATTGGAAAGGCAATGCATCAGGCCAGTGAAGGCATGGTGGGGCCAGCTGCTCACCTCATGACCAGAAAATGAAAGAACAGAGAAAAAAAAAGGGTCCTATTCAAAGAAATGTCCCCAATAACCTTGACCTTCCACTAGGCCTTTAAAGCTTTCCACCACCTCCCAATATCACCAAGTCAGGGACTAAGCTTTTAACACATGGCCTTTTTAGGGACATTCATGATTCAAACAACAGTGTTGTGTGTGTGTGTGTGTGTGTGTGTGTGTGTAGACAAATATATACATACACAGGGATATACACACATAGCTATATGTATACACATGCGGATGCATATATGATACATATAGAATAGTACAAGTTATCAAATATAAGCTATCTTTGCTACCATTAACAATATTACTATTATTTTATACATTTATAGAATGGTCTTATGTCATATTTTTACATCTATGTACATACAAAAAAAAATGTGCTATATTTTTCGACAGAAAGCTTTCCAGCATATATTTTTGGAAATATATTCTATCTAGTGCTTGTCATAATGTATCAATAATGATTATGTTATGGACATTTTAAGGAACATTGTTCAATGCATTACTCCTTTAAGAAAAATTTTTCATTGGTTCTGATACTAGAAACATTTGGTTTTCATTGAACAATTAATTAATTTCTATTATAACAACATTGAATTACATGGCTGGCCATGTCTCCCTGTTAGCACTGCCTGTTACAAATTTAGAGCTAAATTCACAATCTGTTTCTACTGTAGGTTTAAGACATTATAGAGTAATTTTGACTTCATGTATTTTTCTTAATCTTTTCTTTGTCCCATTTTCTATATACTTATATTAACATTTATTTTGTGTTGATAAATTATGTATATTTATGGAAATCACTTTTACCAGTTATTTGAAAATCCTGAAGTGACCATTATTTTTCATTAACTAGAATAATAGAAGTTTGACTAAATCATCAAATTATTTGACTAAACAGACTAATGAATTCAGTTAAAATTGTAGAACTGATTGTATGTGCAAAATGTCAAATTCTTGCAATTAATGCAATTGATGAGACTGGTCCAATCCAATATTTTTCTTTTTAGCCTGGAAATGAAAGTTAATTCAGTTTCATGAATATGGCTGTCTGAACATGACCTTCTATCAGGCACAGATAAAACTTGTTGAAATTTCACAAGCAAACCTGGGACAGTATTTGCCTGCATTTTTCTTCTATCTTAAAATTTTTCTTCTTAATTCTTTCTCCTTATAATGAAAAGAAAAGAAAAAAAAGAAGAGGAAAACAAACAATAGGAGGATTTAAGCTTGCTATAGGTAGAGATTCACCTAGGAGAATAATTTGATATGAATATCATTACTAAAATTGCACTGCTTCAAATGGATTTTTAGATTAATATATCTGCAGAGATATAAAATTATCTGATTTATAGCCATACATTATTAGATCTGAAATGTCAGTTATCATCTCTTCTGCTTAATACTTAGATTACCATATAATTTTATGCATCTTTGAGAAAAAAGGTTGAAAAGTAGCAAGGATATGAATTTTGTATCTACTGGTGCAATTGTAAATGTACTGTCAAGCATAGCTGTGAATATTGCACTCTCGTATTGACTTAATTTCAAGAAAGAAGGGACAGCAGTAATGAAAGTGGCACACATCTTCATAAGTCATTTCTTGCTCATGACAAATCTTTGTGAAACTCTAATTGACTTACTATGTCAATGATGACCTTCCACCCATTCTTTGGCTTTTAAATTGTGAATGTGCAAAATTAAAACAAGGGAATTTATCAACTCTACTTTCTCTTCTTTCAGTGTATAATGTTCAAGGTTAAAAATATGCAACAGGTTGAAGAAGAGAGTTGAAATTTCCAGTCATTCTCACCATTCTCACCATTATCTCACGAATCTAGAAGCCATTGGTAAAGGTCAAATTACTATGTTCTCATGATTTTTTTAACATTTATTGAATAGCCATTTTATGCAAATAGGTAAGAAACTGAATGGAGACTATATCATGATGAAGCAAAATGCTCCATCTGAGGAGATTATGACTCATATGAGAATGTGCTGTGCAATCAGAATCTTTTGAGATAACAGGTTCTATCCAAGTTTCCTGTTATCAATGTGGGGAAATGAGATAGTGATGGGAAAACATGGGTTTCAGTTCCAGCTTTACCTCTTGCTCATTTTGAAAACTTGACTCCATGAATTGGTTCCCAGTTTTCTTATCCATTAAATGTGAACATCTATCTCAAACATTTTCTATGAACATTAAATAAGATAGTGACTATAAAAACTTTTGGTACAGGCCAATGCTTGATAGGTACCTAATAAAGTATAGATGTGATTACCATTATAATCCACATTCTTCTTTAACAATTAGGAAAACAGGTATTCAGAAATACCTTGCACTTCAGACACACGCTTATTAAGTAGAACCTAAATATAGAAGCTTGATCTCTTCATTCTCCTACAATGCTATTTACACCAAAGTATGCTATGTTATGTTCACAATTATTTGATCATCTGATATTTATTCCCAAGTTTATTTTATCTAGATGCCATGCACAAAATATGATTTTGATAACTGCCTGTGAAATTGCAAGGAAATAACAAGTTCATTTTCCTCTCACTGACTCTCACTGTGAAAGAAGCAACCCCAAATATTAACCAGAAATGATTATTGGCCATATTTATTTCCATAATTTTGAAGCATGTATGTGAATCATTTCCTGACAAAATGTTCTTATATTTAAATTTGGCAGACTCCTATTTCTTTGGGATAGTACTTAGAAAGAGTGTTCATGTTCATGAAATTTTTTTTTGAATAAAGATGAAAGTGGGTATATTTTGTCTTTAACTGATTTGAGACTATCATTACATCTGCCCCATCAGGACCTCAATGTCAATTTGTTATTTATTCAATGTTGATTGCTTCACTATTCTCACCATAGCCTTCAAGGGATCAGTCTTGACAGTAGGTATCGCTGAGTTGCTTTCTCCTACCAAACTGTCCAATCAAGAGTAAATGTCCACCTTGCTGATATTATTATAGTTGTTATTTTCGTTGGATTTGGCCAATGTTTTGTGTTTTGAATGTCATGTGGATACTTTTTAAGCTCTGAGTTCACAGTTCTTGTTTTCTGATTATTATGTATATTATATATATATATATTCTATTTTGCACATGTTAGAGTAGTTTCAAAGATATGGTGACATTGTTTCCTTAAAAAAAATTAGTGTAAGGATATTCTTAGTCAACCACTAGCACCAGATGAGGATTTGGGGAAGTTTCTAAATATCAAGGTGTAATTACAGCAGAATTAGAGGTAAGTTTCAGGTCTCCAGCCACTCACTTTGGTGTGCTTTCCCCATGGTGTGCCAGATTGGGGAAGTGTGTCTTTAGCAATGTATTGGAAGCAAGCATTGCAGATGAAATCGGCTCAAGTATAAACTCTAAAGAGACTTGAGTCAACTTGTTTTTAAACTGCCACCCTCAACTCTCTCCAACAACATGTGCAAATGTTCTTTAATAAAAAGCAAACTGTCAGGTAACACCAGAATCTAAATTTTGGATCTAGAGTTATGTACATGATTAGACTTGAAACATTCTCCATAGATGTGCAGGCATTGAAAGGAATAAGAAACTTGGGTTGGGGTCTGTAGCTCAGTAGTGGAGCCCTTGCCTAATGTGTATGTATGTGTGTATAGTGCTGGGGATAGCCCTTGCCTAATGTGTATGTATGTGTGTATAGTGCTGTGTATATACACACACACACACACACACACACACACACACACACACACACGGACCAGGACCAGAAAACAGTTCTTAATTTAGAACAAAATCAGTTTAAAAGGCAATCATAAAGCAAAAATACTCTAGCAAGGGAATGATATACTTTGCAATTGAATACATACTTGAATGGAGTCAGCCAGCTCCTCACACATTCAACCTCTGAAAATGTTCTCTATGTCTGTATTCCACTTCATCCCTGCCCTACTTAATTCCTACTGATCTCATTGGTGAGACCAACTTCCTCCCCACTTCACATTTTCTGTTCTTATATTTTCACTAGCTACCCTCACACAGTTTTTATTTTACTGTTATTTGAGTTTTTTATTTTATTGGTGTATTCTTTCCCAAGTTTATTCTAAGCTTAGAAACTGTGTTTCTTTTTCTATGCTATTGTACCCCATGTTTCACACTGTGCTGTGCAAATGATATATAGTCAGTATTTGCTGAGTGAATGTGAACCATTTTATGGAAGGAGAAGCAGTTCAAGATGCCCTATGATGAATATGCTCCAAAACTGACTGACTGTAGGGTTTTTGAGCCAGGGCACTGTTGACATTTTAAACTCAGTGATTCTTATTATAGGGTGCTATCTGTATACTGTAGGGTGCTTAGGAGCTTCCTGACTTCTACTCAATAAATGCCACTATAACCTTCCTGACTCTCCTGTAGTCTTAGCAACCATAAATGTCTACAGATATTGCCAAGTATCTCATGGAGGCAAAAATTACCCCTGGTTGGCAGTGGTTACTGCTTTAAAGTAATAATTAAAGACCCCCTCCCCCTCCCCCTCCCTCTCCTCCTCCTCCTCCTCCTCCTCCTCCTCCTCCTCCTCTTCCTCCTCCTCCTCCTCCTCCTCCTCCTCCTCCTCCTCCTTCTTCTTCTTCCTTTTTTTTTCATACTAGGGATTGAAAACAGAGGTTCTTTACCACTGAGCCACATCCCCACACCTTTTTATTTTTTGAGATAGGGCCTAGATAAGTTACTGAGGCTGGCTTTGAACTTGCAATTCTCCTGCCTCAGTCTCATAAGTCATGCATCAATACACCTGGATATTTTCCAAATATGAAATATCTAGTCTATCAAAACTGAACTATTTGTAGTCATGCAAATCCACCTATACCATCCTAGTGCCATGGTTTAAGGTAGTATTTTTGTTTATTTTTCCTTTGTTAGATGTCCTACTTATTCTACTTTACTTTCTCAAATTCTCTTCTTTCTACAGAGCCTGATCTCAATTCTCATCAGTTACATGAATTTTTATCTCTCAGTCAGGGACGCAACTTTATGCCATTGATGGGAGTTGAATTTGAATGTCTGAAGTAAGTTTAATTTGTCCAGAAGCATTTCCTTCTGCTTTTTATGTGAATGAGAGCAGCACTGTCTGATTTAAAATCATCAAAAATAAAATCTCAAATTAATACTATGGGCCAATAGCCCAGTTCTCTTTCTAATCATCTACCTTTAATGGTTTTTCACAGATTTATTGTAGTTTTCTCCTAAGCAGTGTTCAGATCTCTCTATTATATCTCATGCTTACTGCCATGTGCTCTCCATAATCCATCATCTTTCCTTTATCTATTGTCAGAAGTCCTTCTCATTTGAGTATTGATAAGAAGTGTTTGATGTCTATTCTTTCATTTTAAGCCATATCTTGCAAGTGGTTCTGAGAAGTCAACAGTAATAACAAGTTAGTCCAAAGCAAATGTCAAATGACTACAAGCAGAACCATAGGATAGAGCTAAAAAGTCAGTAGCTAGTGAAACAATGCAAATATCAAGTCCAAAGAGCAAAGAGCAAGAAGATAAATGAAAGAAAGAACCAAAGGCCAAGAAAAAGCTGGGGACTTGTGTAAAATGAGAGGCAGAAAGTGAGGAGGGATGACATTCAAAGGCTTTAACAATCTGTACAGTTTGGAATCCCACCTACCAGAAGTGAGAATGCCTCAGATTTAGAGAGCTTCCTCCAGTTTCCCCTCTGCATCTTCAGAAGCTCTTGGTGGGGTGTTCAAAATCTTGAAATAAAAATGGAAAACAATTGGAACAGCAAATGGAAAATGCTTGTGGGTCTCAAGGCTTTCTACCACCTGATGTGGACATGGTAATCGTCAAGTGTAGTTTAGCTGATTATCAGTCCTGAAAGAAGTGAGAGATGAATGTGTAAAATACCAATGGAGTAACTACATCTTATTACTTTGTACAATAAAAAAGCTACATGGTTGATATGGAATACACACTGCTAATTGATATCAGTCTTCCAGGGGTATCCAACTCTCAAGCATTCTCCAAACTGGCATTTATGATCTCTTAAGATAGATATGTTATCATGGCACTTTGTTTCATAACCCATCTCAGAGCTCTTTAGTTTCTTTATATATGATTTTGCTGCTACCAAGCACATCTATATAATTTCCCATTTTTGTCTTGGCTTGCACTTTACAGTTTGTTAACTGCATTGCCTTTTCATCTTCAAACACACCAAGTTTGCCGAATCTTTTGCTTATACTGTTCATGTTTTCTGAAACACTCTCCAAGTGCCTGGGTGGAAAACTCCTACTTGTCATTCAAGGCGTACATGTGTCATCTCATCCTAACAGAATGATTCCTGCATCCTTCACTCCTGAATAAATCTAGGCCCCCTTTCATACATTCCTTTTCTAATAATCCTCATTTGCCACTGTGTCTTAAAAGAGTTTGTTTCTACCAACTGCACTAAACAGTTTCTGTTCAAGGTCAGATAATGCTCAGTTGTAAATGTAGCTCATAGGATAGTGTGTGATGTTTAAAAGGTAGTGAACAAATGAATGAATATTCCTTGATCAATGCTGAACTAGCAGTAATTACCAATGGTGAAATGAAAATGTAATTTAATACTCTACTCATGTTAGAAACACAGAAGGCATCCAATTACACTAAACTCTTCAGGTAATTTGCTTAGAAAATTAGTGACCCAAACAGTCATTTGGGGTTTGTTATTTGTCATGTTTTTCTTTTGTATATATTGTTTTTTCATTTTCAATGTTTTGACTGAATTCTCTGATGACTTCAAAGAATTGAGCAGGTGGATGGGATTGAACAATGAATTCAGACATGCAGGTTGTAAGTGTTTGTAAAGTAATTGTTTTCCTCTGTAATGTAAAACGGACATCCCATCTTTTAACACCTGGGGATAGCATGAATTAGGTGAATTAATTGATATTTGTGGAGTACAATGAGTTATGCATAAAGATGTTCTTCATTTAAATGTAAAAACATACACTAAGAGCCCATTTTGCTGGAGAATACCTTAAAAAGCACAGTTTTGCTTCATGAGAAGAAAAACAACAAAACCACACCTAAAAAAAATAAGAATTCAACAAGGTATTCTTTGGGAATAAACAGTTTATGAATTGCAATATTTTCTGTGTTTGACATATTGCTTACATGGTATTTCAAATCTCCAGTGATTTTAATGAAATGGAACTAAGGGTTTTCAGCATTGAGTGTTGGAATACAAATGCAAAGATTGTGGCATTTACATTGTTTTTGCATAATCTTATTACCTGGTGAATACAAATTTGGTAACTCCCATGATTTGGATGCTACCCCTTTCTCTAATTTCATCTGTATCATCTCCACATACAAGGCAGAAAGAGAGTACTTATTTTAGATAAGAGTTTCTCCATTCTGTTCATGATCTGAATTCCTCACCACTCGGTTTTTCTTTGTATGTCATTTTTTTTTTTTAGCAAGTGACTTCTTTGATCTCTGCATTGATATAGCATTGATGTGGTTCTCTGTCCTCTCCTCAGTTATGTTCAATATTTGCATGACATTTAGTCCCTAGAATAGAGATGAGGAATTGGAATATTTTAAAGATTCAATATTTATAAACCTTTAGCCTCTCTGACATGAATTTTCCTCTACTGAAATCCTTTCTTCCAATCTTTTTGCATAGAGCTTGTTGGTACAATGTACTGACTTTATTATGTCACTGGTCTGCTTATATCACCTTGGTCTCAGTATTCTCTAGATACTCCTTAACCTGCTCTATCCTATTTACCAGCTACATTGACCATGTCTTCTAAGCATGCACTTTTAACCATATTTGTAGCATGTCTACAGTGTTCTGTGTTTACAGCCCATAGTCCAGTGTCTTTACTTCTCAGCATCCTTAGCTAAATTAATTGGCAGATTTATTGCTCCATGAAGCTACCTTTCCAAATCCAATGGATCATTCCAGGTCAAAAGCTTGATTCCATAACCACCAAAAAGACTTATGGGATAACCCTACCATATCAAGAATTCATTCTTTTCTAAACATTTATCTTTGCGAAGTGTTAACACCCTATATTATATCATTCGATAATCTAATTTATGAGCTCTTAAGATAGATATGTTATCATGGCACTTTGTTTTATATCATTTGTTTCATATACATTTCCTTGACAAAATGAATTCTATCATTCATTTTGTCAAGGAAAAGTATACATAATATCAACAGGAAAAAGCATAATAATGCAGTTTCCTAATAGGTCAACTGGTTTAGCCCTCTCTAGGAATCAGTACCTGGGAATTCATTTTGGTTGAAAAGTTAATAACTCACATTTATATCAGAATTTATATTTTCTCAAAGATGTTTCACACATAATATCTCATTTTATATAAACAATTGATCATGTTAACCCCACATTCATTGGCAGTGCTGATTATTATTTCTAATGAAAATTCAACTTGTGAAATATTAACATGATAAATATAGTACTATAATATATTTTATAAATAAGTGTAAACTCCATATTAAAATAAATTACTTAGATATTACTTAATAGAAAATGTAGCATAGAAGATAATATAAATCTTCTATCATAACATGAACATGATTATTTATTGTAAATGACAGGTCATTGATACTTATTTTGTGCATGCACTTAATTAGGAAAATTATAAATATAATTTCTTACTATCACAGCAGTACTGATATATAAATAATACTATCCCTATTTAATATACCAGGAAATTGAAGTTCAGGGAAATTAAGTGGTTTGTCTCAAGTCATAATTATAACTTGCCCAACCAACATTTTAAACCCAAATTTCAATGTTTTTAAAGTCTTCCCTCTTTTCACAGGTTAAAAGATCATTTCTCACTCCTTATTTAAAGATAAGTTAAAACTCCTCAAAAACTCCAAAGAAGATGTATTTTCAATTTTAATGCAGTTTTGCTTCCATTGCATGCAATTGCCTTCAAAAGCTATGCTAATCTGTTATTTTAAACTCCTTTAGTGCTAGTACATATCGTAATTATGACACCTAATAAATGTTAACCTTTTGATGGAAGTAATTTCAAACCTACATGAACATTATCCAATTAATTATTCAAAGACATTGTTGGATAATAATCGTGAAACTAATTATTACAGATCAGACTGGTTACAAAATGGATTTTCTTTTCTATTATGTGAACAAAACTCTTCAAATCTAATCCATTGTCTTTTATTCCACGCAACTATTTAACTAAATGGAAAGTATTCAAAGAGAACCAACCTCAGGAACACAGTGAATCCAATGATCAATTTAGCCTTACCTGAAATGAGCACATTCTACTTACCAAAGTGAGTTCAGACCTGTGAGGAAAGCAGAGGTGATTCAAATCACTTTCCTCTCCCTTCAGCTCTCCTACCTGATGCCTGTGAATGTCTAGGAATTAGTCATCCCTGAGGCAACCGAGTATATCCAGGCTGTCTCTCCAGCTGATATCAGATTGAAGAGGTTAGAAAAGGAAGCTCACTTGAGCTTTTCTTTCTTCAGAGTCAGACTATAGGGTGAGAAACAATTTAAAAATTTAAAAAATAAACTTTACTTAAATTGAGATCCCTGCTTTTGAAATCAGGGCCTCAGAGTTCATATAGCACTTTCTGGAAACCTGTTGATAATACAGATTCCGACCCCACCTCTGAAGGTCTCAGAATCTTCATTTTGACAAGATCCCCAGTTTATTTTGTGCACATTAAAGTACATGACTTTACTAAACTGCTTTAGCTGGTAATCAACTTTTTCTTGTAGCAGGGGCAGTGGAACCAATTTGGTGGATTCCCACAGACCAATTTGAACATGTAAGTGTCTCTGACTCAGTGGCATGCAGCAGTTGGCAAATATTAGCTTAAACCAATTCATGAGAGTCAATTATGTACACACTTCAGTCCCCAGCTCTGTTGAGATGTTTATGGCATGGAAACTGGCAACTCTACAAATCAGACTTTCTTTACCTGGATATCTGATTATTAATTTTTTTTACCAGCATCCCACTCTCCTATTATATTGCTATTTCCAGAAGAGGATTCAGCTGATTCAAGGATCAAAGTTCAATTGGTGGCTGGAAAGAGATTGAGCCTTCATGCTCTCTGGGTGGACTGTATTCTGGAAAGTGTCTTTCGACTGTCTGTTTCCCACTATTCAACAATTACATTAAATCTGTAGTTTATTTTGGCATTTATGTGTTTCCTCTGCTATCATAGATGTTTTTGAGGTTCTAAACATGCATTAATGTGACCAATAAAATTTAGTAACCATCATGTCCCCAATTACTAAGACTTAAACCCTCTGGAATAAATCAGTCTATGAAACCATCATGAAACATCTGAGACACTTGCTCCAATCTTTTCTTTCTTTTTTCTTTTCTTTTCCCCTCTCTCTCTCCTTCCACAGAAATGAATTTGTGATCTTGCAAAATGACAGATGTTAGGCTAGACTTTGGAGTTACAAAATAAGGAACACATATATCCTCTACTTGAGGAAGTAAAATTCTAAGGAGTAGAACTTTCACATTAAATTATTTGTTTTGTTACTGTATAACAGAAGATTAAAAAAAAGGGATGATTTAACAGATCTTCTCAGGCCATGACATGATTTTATCATTCAAGATGGTTTATCATTCAAGATGAATAGTTTATGTTGAAGATTTCTTTCAAATTTCAATGACTTAAAGCAACAAAACTTTATTTCTTGGCCACATTCTTGCCGGTCTTAAATTGGCAGAGAATTGTACTTGACATGTTTCACACTAAGAGAACCAACCTCAGGGATGCTCCAGATCTGGACTTCAGGATTGTAAAGGCAGGAAAATTAGAATATAGAGACTTGTGTACTTGTTCTTCAAATGTCTGCTTACTTCCAAAGCAAGTTACTTGATCACAAATAATTTCAAAGATGGCCATAATGTAGAACCCAGAACTATGTCCTGGAAGTGGGAAGTTCAACCTCTCTCTAAGAGGTTTTACAATGCTCTGTGACTTTACCTTAGTTTAATGTCATCTCAGATTTGAATGCCAGATTCTTTCCTCTACCTTAAAAATGTATGGGAATCTTAATCATGGCTGGAAAGTTGGAATAGATGACCTTTAATCCTTCTCCAGTTCTTGGGTATTATTATTATTATTTTCTTAGTAATCCATGAGGAATTGTCTGACATTATACTACAGACCAAACAGAAGATCTAAAAAGACATGATTAGCACAGACATGAAAAAATGTAAATGTTACCCTTGACTCTTGCATATTCTATGTAATTTCCCATTGGATATTAAATGATAACACCATGTACCCAATAAAAGAAAATATTTTTTGAAATTTCACAAACTCTTCTCCATGAAGGCATATTTATGGGAGACATGGAGTTTCAGGACATGTAAAGCAGGAATTGTTTAATGGAAACCAAGTCAAAAAACAAAGAGCTGGGCTAATATTGAATGCTTCTCTACAAATCACCCACACCTAAAGATATCACAGTTCAAAAACTTATGCACAGTTTAAAGTTGAACTTTGTGCTTAACTCCTTAATATTGAGTCTGAACATTTTTTATCACTTAAAATACAAATTTAAAAATAAGTAAAATGATATACAGAAAACAAATAATGATAAATATTTAAAATTCACACATTGTCACACTTTAATTGAAAAAAATGTAACTAGAATGGAATGATTTATTTTGCATGGCAGCTTGCATGGCAAGGTGTTAAGATTTTGGATAAATAACTGCTTAAAAGGCATCACATATCAAGATATCATGTATAATAAAGAAGAAAAATGAAAAAAAATTACAAAAACTTGCTTTTTCCAAAAAAATGCAAGAATAGAAGTTATTTCAGGCAAGCAATTAACAAATAAAGTAAATATAAGTTTCCGGTATTCTACATAAATATAGAAGCCCTGGGCCTATAAGTACGTAAAGATGCTTGGCAAGCAGAAGAAAACTCAAAGCCCTGGAAGCATGCAGGTTAGTATGGTAATTATGATAGGATCACCATTTCATGGTAAACTGTCTTGATATGGAAATCATTTTTTATAATATGTGTTCATTTTTTCCAGTCTGAAAAAATGATATTATACTAAGGTAAAGTCATGGAGCATTGTAAATCCTCTTGGAAAGGTAACATTACAGTTGATCTGAAGGTTGATATTCAAAAGAAGAAAGCAGGCAATGATGCTAGGAAATTGAAACTAGAAAAATAGTTTGGTGTTACAGTGCTTAAGGCCTTGCAAGGTAAGAAGTTCAGCTTCTATACCTTTAGGTTTCTAGGCTTCATAGTGGAGTGAGTGAAAAGATGGTATAGTTTTCATATACAGTAATTGCTCTAAATTTTATCACCTGTTCTCTTCTTAAGGCAATCCAAGGAATATTCTGAGAAGTGAAGCGATTTCACTATCATAGTTAGGGCTTTTAAAAGGGAAGCAATTATTTATAGTGAGGTCAATGGGATTCCTTGCTTGAGATTAATGTACTGGTCATTGCAGAGAATAGCCTCTCTATTTCCAGGTAGTTGCGTGCAGATGACCTCATAGTTCTTTTTCATCTTGTATTTTTATGGTACTGATTACATTAATTAGGAGAAGATACTGTATAATCAAGCTCGTCAGAAAAAAATTAATAGGTTACTTTAATAAGTTTTTTCTGTGATTTGTGTTGCTGATATGAACAGCAATTATCCAGCTAAGTAATGAGCCACTAATGAGCATGTCTTTCTTAGATTACATTGAGAGCACACTAGAGCAGTGGTACTACAAAAGCAGGCAATGATTTCTTTTCTGTGAGTTAGTAATTTTGACAGGAGTATTTGTAAAAACCCACAATAATGAACCCCATTATCTATTGAGATGGCCCCCAAACACCTCATTAAAAGTTCGCCAAAAATTCCTTAATTCTCCTCTTTCTTTCCTTAGGCAGTGATTCTCTTACATATAGATTCATGCACAACCTTTTTCAGGTCAAGTAATGATTGGTTCTACAAAGTGATCTACTGCAGGTGAGAATTGAAGGTGGAACAATTGTCCCAGTGGATGAGATCTACAGGATTTCATTTAAAACCATCTTTTAATGACTCAGTGACAATTCAAAGTGGATTTTAAATTTATTTGAAGTTTTCTAGTTTCACAGCTCAAAATGAAGCCTTGTTTGATAAAAGTCCATATGACATATGATTGGGCAGCTTAGTGTGAAAGACAGAAAATAATACTGGGATTTAGAAAATTTAAATGTAAGTCTGTCTCTAGTTACAGAACTTGGGTCAAGTCATTTAATCTCATCCCTACTTTTGTCATCTGAATAATAGATTTGGTTGATATTTTTGTTCGAGTTCTTTTTAGCACTTAAATCTTAGGACTCGGAGTCTATTTACACACAATCATAATTCTTTCTTGAAATTAATGTTTCTACAAGACAATGTAGTAAGTATATAAGACCTATACTTTTTGTTTTGTCTATCTTAAGCATTACCAAATTCTTGGAAGCAAGATCAATCTAATTCAAATCTCCTTACAATGAGAAAACCATCTAAATAAAGGTTTCTACTTATTACACTATTGCTCTAAAGCTTGGTAAATCCAGATCTTTCCTGTAAAGCTTGAGGCTAGCATTTCTGGTAGTATAAATATTATTTTAAACCTAATAAATGGTACTCATAAAGAACCTGGTTAAAGAGGACAGCAGAATTGTACTTTGGTTACTGCTAGAATTGTTAAGATTATTCATTGATCCCAGTCCTTGATGAATTTTTACACACAGTGATGATTTACAAGAACAAATTATCATTCTTTCTGGTGTTTACAAAATAGGCCGAAAGTAAAAGAGGGAACTCTATTAACAAGCCTGACCTAGTTTTCAGTTTAATCATGCTTTTAAATGATAGTTGTTAAAGTAGCTCTTTTCCTCTTACTCACCAGGTGTTTTAGTCAGATTTTTCACTGGCATGACCAAAAGATCTGACAAGAAGAATAATTGTGAGGAAGAAAATTTTATTTGGGTACTCAGTTTCAGAGGTCTAAGTCCATAGACAGCTAGCTTGAAGTGAAGTGAACATCATGGTGGAATAATGTGGTCAGGTCTTGGCTACATAAAAGGAATTGGAGGGGACACTTTTCTCACCATGACAAAATATAATCCCTAAAGGCACATCCCCCATTAACCAACCTCGTCTAGCTACACCCTACCAGCCTATGGTTACCACTCAATTAATACCTATCAGTGGATTAATTCACCCATTAGGGTTAAGGCTGTCATAATGCAAACATCTCACCACTAAACCTTGCATTATCTCACAAATGAGCTTTTAGGGCCATCACATATCTAAAGCAAAACACCAGAAAAGAAGATACTGATACAGAATTTCATTTTGAGGTTTTCTTTTTCCTTCTCCTTCTTTTTATTTCTTTCTTTTTGCCAATGTTTCAATATAAATGTTGTGCACTTATATTTGTTCAAATGTACATATTTTATCATGGCACCTAAGCTGGAATAAGATATAGAACATTTTTTCTCATTAGAGAGAGAACCATAGTTCCTTTCCTTCACCAATAGCATGGGAGAAAAATCTCCCCTAAAATTTTGATTTTATATGTCCTCTACATGTGTTATTTGCATGAATGCATAATGTCTCTTTTTTATGAAGTACAACATTTTTAAAAATCCCTTGATATGTTTTAGCAGAATGCAGACTTACAAGCACACTAAATATGCAGCATCTGTGATGTAAACCTTTGTGTTACTATTGTAGTTTTTCCCAGCAGTAATTCACTCTCTTTGGTCAGTTCAGACAACTCTGAGGCAAGAGCATAGAAGCTAAATTATTTTGCCTTTGCTCTGTTGAGCAAAACAACCTTGAGAGATGCCATGCTAAAGTCTTCCAGGAATTCATGTATCTTTTGTTCATATTTACTCCGGCATACTGAGAATTCTGACTATCGTGCCCACTGACAGCTCATTAGGGTCAGCTGAGCTCTTCCTAACACATCATCCACTTATGCAGAAAGAACCACCCTTGAGTTGCTTTTCACTTCTTTAGAGGGAAACATAATCAAAAACCTTTTCCTTAATATCTTTAGCATCGACTGTTACCGACAGTGATACATCCTCAAGCTCCTAAGCAAACTCACATCTAATTTATTTACTTTCCGATGAGGTATATATGTTCACTTTATATTAAAATAATCTTGCCTCTGGCCTTTTTGCTTCTAAGGGACCATGGTTTCCATAAATAGCAAAAGCTTAAGGACTAGAAATGCTTTGTTTTATTTTATTTTGACTCAGAATCCATGATACAGTTTTCAGAAATGTTGTTTTAAAATATCAGCTGTGTTCTCGGAACATGAACACTTTATTCAAGACTGCTTAAAATGTATGAAATGCATGATCCATTCTCAAAGAAAACAGAAGAGCCTAAGATCTGGGTCTTGTCAAGAAAATTGTAAAAAAGAGATGACTCTCAGCGTGAAATGTCTTCATTTTGAAAATTTAAGATAATATATTTATAAATCAAGAGATTCAAAGACACATGATTTGGAAGACCAATACCATAGGGATAATTAAATCCACACAGAAAAGGAAGAAAATATGAATAGTTACAACCAATATAATTCATAATTTAAAGCCACATACCTTTCATAAACACATCACAAATCATCTTTTAAAATTACCATGAAAAAAAATGATTACTTTCGAGGAAGAATAATTATTTTTATTTGCTCAGGCTAATAATTCCTATTTACTGTCAACTGTCCTGCATCTTAACAGTATTGCTTTATATTTCCTGTATCAGAAAAGTATTAACATTTTTATAAGATTGTATTTATAAATGCAGAAGTCATTTGCTTTCAAAAATCAAGTAAATTTAAGCCAACTTTTCTCTGAACTGCTCATCTACAGTGTCTGTACTCAAGATGTGGTCCATAGACTTCTGAGATCTTATTAGGTAAAAACTGTTTTCATAATAATACTTAGTTGTTCCTACTTTTTTTTTTTTTTGTACTGGGGATTGAACCTAGGGGCACTTAACCACTAAGCCACATCCCAGCCCTTTTTTTATATTTTACTTAGAGACAGCATCTCACTGAGTTATTTTGGGCCTTGCTAAATTGCTGAGGCTGCCTTTGAACTTGTGATCCTCCTGCTTCAGCCTCCCAAGCCGCTGGGATTACAGGCATGCACCACTGAGCCTGGCTTCTACTTTCTTTTACCGTGCTTAAATTCCACTGATGATGTGTATGCAAATGTGGGTAAATTTGCTGACTATTTATTTATTTATTATTAGCTTTATTTTTTAAATACATGACAGCAGAATGCATCACAATTCTTATTACACATATATAACAATTTTTCATACCTCTCTTTGTACATAAAGTATGTTCTCAACAATTCATGTCTTCATACATGTACTTTGGATAATGATGTCTATCACATTCCACCATCCTTGCTAATCCCCTGCCCCCTCCTTTTCCCTCCCACCCCTCTGCCCTATCTAGAATTCATCTATTCCTCCCAAGCTCCCCCTCCCTATTCCACTATGAGTCAGCCTCCTTATATCAGAGAAAACATTTGGCTTTTATTTTGGGGGGATTAGCTAACTTCACTTAGCATTATCTTCTCCAATGCCATCCATTTACCTGCAAATGCCATGATTTTATTCTCTTTTATTGTTGAGTATAATTCCATTTTATGTATATATGATATGCCACTTTTTTTTTTAACCCATTCATCCACTGAAGAGCATCTAGGTTGGCTCCACAGTTTAGCTATTGTGAATTGTACTACTATAAACATTGATGTGGCTGTGTCCCTGTAGTATGCTGTTTTTAAGTCCTTTGGTATAGACTGAGGAGAGGGATAGCTGGGTCAAATGGTGGTTCCATTCCCAGATTTCCAAGGAATCTCCATACTGCTTTTCATAGTGACTACACCAATGTATGAGTGTGCCTTTTCCCCCATATCCTTGCCAACATTTATTGTACTAAAAAGTTTCTTCTCAGCAAAAGAAACAATCTGTGAGGTGAATAGAGAGCCTACATCTTGAGAACAAACTTTTACCCTTCACATATCAGGTAGAGCACTAATCTCTAGGGTATATAAAGAACTCAAAAAGTTAAACACCAAAAAACCAAATAACCCAATCAATAAATGGGCCAAGGACCAGAACAGACACTTCTCAGAAGAGGATATTCAGCCAATCAACAAATATATGAAAAAATGTTCATCATCTCTAGCAATTAGAGAAATGTAAATCAAAACTACTCTAAGATACCATCTAACTACAGTCAGAATGATAGCTATGCTGACCCTTTAGCACAAATCAAAACACTGGCACTAATTGTGTCAGCTGACATGTGTTCTTTGTGGTCATGCAGGCCAAAAAAAAAAATCTCTTTTAAAGAGTAAAATTAAAATTTAAGAACTAAATAATACATAAGGATATCCTTGATTAACCAATTAAATTATTTATTTTATTAAATTTGCACCTTCAAGTACACACCCTTTTATTCATTATTCTGTGGATGTAATAGGAAGCTCACATAAGGTAATTCTGTGACAAAAAAAGAAGTACATAGTAACCTTGGGAACAAGAATTTGTGTGATTGAGTCATGAGTGGAAGAGTGATTTTCTTCATGGAATGCTATTTTACATGAAATCATGACCAACACGATCTAGGGGTATCTAGACTTGGGAAGGAGGTTGATAATTTCTCAAAAACATATAAAACAAACCTGTCCCTTCAAAGGAAAACAGCGACAGTATGTGTAGTTAATGCTAATGTTTGAGTAAGGGAAAGTTAGAAATTTTGAAAGCTTGTATCTGCTACCCAAATTTTGTAGCTTTTTTATACAAAAGCTATAAAGGTTTCTCTTTATAAGATGGGTAATGATAGCAATAAATGTAATTCTTTTGATATTTTAACAATCAATTTGTTAACATCTGTCAGATCAGCATAATCAATGAATAATATTTTTCAAATAATCAATATGTGATATTACAAAATAGACTTAAGCACAATATCCATTCACACTTCAAGATAGACAAAGGGATTAAATAGTAGCGAGTATGTGATGTTTATTCATGTCATTTCAGATTTTACACTACAGCTAACATTTTGTCAAGTTTCGTAGAAAACTAAAGAAGAAGTCCCACAACTACCTGAAAAGATTATTAAAATACTCTTTCCAGTTTCAACTTCCTGAGCACAGGTAGTTTTCATATTTGTTAACGGAATGATATATTGTAACATATTACATAAGAAAAGACATCAAACTCTAATTTACTTACATTTGGCCAGGCATCAATGAAATTATAGAAATGTAAAGCAATACATTCACAAATTTGTTTTGTTTTAGAAAATGCATTTTTCAATGAAACTTCTTTATGCTGACATGTAACAGACTTCTCATTGTTACTTTGAAATGAATAAATAGGATAAAATACTGTTTTCTAATAAGATAAAAATCAATATCTGTAACTCACATAAGCCATTGAGAACCATTGTTCTAGAAACTTGATCTACACTCTCACAGTTTTAAATTCAGAGAAAGGTAGATGTTGTATTTTCCTCTTCAAAATTTGTGTGTGCTTTTCCTGCTAGTGAACATAGCCTCAAGAATCATCAAGCCTCTCCATTAGGAAACCCCACTTTCCTTTCTGATATCTTACATTACCCAAGACCACTATATCCTCTTTCCCTTTCCTGATTCAGGCACATCTAGAAAAACAGGAAATTACCAAGTCTGACCTAACAACATCCTTATTCCTAACAGAAATGAGAAGTGATCCCCTTGATCTACTGGTGATGTCAGTGGAGACCATTATCCCAGGTCATGTTGGGCTTTGATGGTATACTTCATGTCTTCTAAGATATCATTAAAAGCTTAGGAAAACATGGAAGACATGTATTCCTAATCCATAGTGAACTGAGTATTTCTTCTTGTGCAATTTATGCTTTTTCTATGTTTTGTTATCCTGAAAATGCTGATGTAAAAACTTTCCTTGTGACATTCTGTCTTTAAAAAAAAATATTCTCATCTTTGTGTTAATGTAGTACCTCATCTGAGACTCTGTTCTTCAATTTTCTTATGAGTGGCTTGGTTCACTTGCTGACCAGAAAGCATTAAGCCCTTCTGGCTTTCGCTCTCCCTTTAGTCCTAAATGTAACAAAAATTTGTGATGTTAATTGGCTGTTTTTAAAAAAAAAATATATCACAAGAACTCAACATTACAATACTTGATGGGGTTCAGTCCCATGCTAGCTAACATCAGAGATTCTTAAAATGGAAACACCTCTTGAAAAGAAATTAAAACAAGAGTTCTTCCTGAAATTGGATTTTTAAAATTAATGTTTTTATTTTTATCAAAGTAATGCTGTTTTCAAATGCTTTAGAGGACTATTAATAAATACCTTGGGCAGAAAATAGTGCCAGGTTGAAATGTACCATAACATGTATCAATTGCCCCATAAAACATCCTCTCTTATGGCTTATTACTTAAATGAGGTGGAGTTGCCTAGGCAACCTTTGCATCCTATAATACCACAATGGCTAAAAAAAGGCTTACTCAATTCCTGCTCCACTCAATGAAAGCTAACAGAGAAGCTTCTCGGAAGAGTTCTCATTGTTTACACTTAACTGCAAATGCTGCCATGCAGTGTTCAGTAACAAATAGTATTGTTTACAGATCACTCCACACCATATATTCCAGACCAATATAAAAGTTCCAAATGATTGAAAGATCAATCTTCCACTATCAGTGAAATCTGTACGTCTCTTCAGTTTAACTTAAATAGTGCTTAATCACCTCAGAAAAAGAACAAGGTAACAAATTATACTTAAAAGCCCACTGAAAATTTAGAGATGTTTTTGTTTTTAACCAAGTCTCTATTTTTACATTTCTTGACTTGCTCTGTTTCACTTTTAAATAACATCAATTTTGTACCCTCATAATGCCATTCAATTCAATTGCCTACAGAGCTGTTTTTATACTTTTTTTTTATTCCACATATATTAATAATTTAATTTCTACCTCTGTTGCTCACCACCAATATACATAATGAAAATTACTACTATCATCCCTTTGAATATCTCTTTTAGGTTCTAGGTCTTAGGACTCATACTAGATAAATGGAATGAATTTAGATGATTTCAGGAAAAGTTTTAATGAAGTGGTATGTGGTGTAAAAAGATAACTTATTTCAAGTCCCGGCATCACAAATTTTAATATGATTCACAAGTAAATACTAAAACCTATAATTAGAATAGGACATTTGAGAAGTAGAAAAATCAGTCACCATAAATGAAGAAACACATCTGGGACTCTGGAACACCAACATAGAGAAAACTGGGGAATATGAAAACACCTACATAATCACATCTATCAGGAGAATGGCTTACTCACCATAAAAAACTTAAGAGTAAGAAGATCCTCCATGTTGGTTTGAAGAGCTGTTTTATTTCTCTTACATCTCAGAAAGTGTTTACAAATAATTATTGCCTCCATCCTTTTAGCCCTTAAACTCTTTAGCCACATTTTGGGTTTTATATTATCATTATTCAAAAATGATTCTAGGAAATAATGTTCATTGTATATTTCCACCACTATTTCCCTTAAAACACAGTGTCTAAAACTGCACACAAGACTACAAACATAATCTTACAAGCTTCAACAGCAATATGGCTTTTGACTTTCTTATTTTTAGTGTTTCCCTGTTATTCAGCCTACAAGTGCATCTACTTTTTTTGACTACACTATATAAGCATTTGATCATATTACATGTGCAATCCAATAAACTGTTCCTTTATTCTGTGTGACCTGATTTCTAAATAAGAGCTCACACATTTTTGCATTTTTCATGATTTTTTGAACCCAAGTATAAAACTTAACATTCATCCTAATTATAATCCTAATTAAAATTCATCCTTTTAGTTTTGACCCTATTTTCAACTCTGTTCATTTTTACTCTGATATTTCATGTATTCTGCATTTGACCTTCACAATTTTTTTTTGCTTTGTTTACATGCTTGTTGCAAAATCTTTTTTATAAGTCAAACAAAAATGTTTTAATAAGTAATTAAGGCTATGGAAAGAATCACAGATAAGAATTGCTAGTGAATCCTAAGGAAGAAGATGACATTGTTGAAGTAAGTGCATGCAAATTCTAATAAAGTAGAAAAGAGTACTGGGGAAATTGTCAAAAAATAGGCAATAGTCAGAGGAAAAATATCCTATATTGTAAGGGTGGGGCAAACATGAGACAGTATGTAGAGAAGTAAAAGAGCAATATTCCTGAAGACAAACAGAGGAACAATTATGTAAGAGTGGGTCAGCCCTCAAATTTATCTACTCATGCAATTTAGGCAGATCCAAGTCAATATGCGTAATGGTTTAAATGTAAGCCCTTGAAAGAACACAGATATCTAGAATCTTATGTTTGAAAACACATCCAGTGTGAAGTAGATAAGGTTCCTAATGAAGGTTAGCTTGAATAATAATGATAAATACTTGATGTGAAGGCACAGTCTCCAAATACATTCATATATAGCATAAATATAGTCATGTACAGTTCCACAGAACCCAAATAAATAGGAAGGATGGAAGTTGTCGTCTCATTAATGGGATGACCAATCCCACAAAGTAGTAGCTGGTAAAGATTTTTATAAATAAATATTGTTTGGTCAAACTCCTGATGACCAATGCTTATGGAGCCAGACCACTTTTCAAAGTTCCAGGGATGTAGGGGTTTTTAGGAAGTCACATTACCCAAATTCATGAAGTTTATAACCTAGTAAGGGGAAACATGTAAAACCTATATACAAATACTTATTTAAATTTCTATTCATGATAAACCCAATAAAAGACAAGTTCAATATCTAATAACATCTAGTAGGATAAATTAGGTTAGTCTGAGAGATTCTGGGAAGGCTACTTTGTGGAGTTGTTGTTCTAGCTGAGAAGATTGTTAGATTAAAAGATATGAAAAGACAACAGCAGTGTACTAAGTACAAGTGTTGCTCATTGCAAATAGGAACTTCTAAGAAAGTCAGTATGGATGCAAACATGA
Source organism: Urocitellus parryii (assembly GCF_045843805.1). Classification (NCBI taxonomy): domain Eukaryota; kingdom Metazoa; phylum Chordata; class Mammalia; order Rodentia; family Sciuridae; genus Urocitellus; species Urocitellus parryii. The sequence continues at coordinate 29,965,032 of NC_135543.1, forward strand.
AACATGGGGAAGCACTTTCTTAAATGGAGTTGGATTTTGAAAGATCCAGGTCATTGGGTTCTGTGAGATTTCAGCCTTAACTTTAATATCAAAAAGTGATCATTGAAAAACACCACGGCATTGGCTGACAGGAAAATAAATTAATGGGACTGATAGAGAATAAGGCAGTAATAATTGAGGATATTGCAATAGTTCAATTGAGAAATATTGGAAGCATGGGATATGGTAATGTTGGTGAGGATAATAAGTGAATTCAGCATATTTTTAGACTTCTTTTAGTTTTCAAATGAATATAAAAGATAGTTACTATGAGAAATGCAGTAGTTTAGTGTGAAATTCTACTTTGGATAAAGAGTTTGCCTAGATTTTTCTATTGCTCATTCTAAGAATTTCTATGACGTTATTATTCTTTGACACAACCCACTTATTTTTCATGAAAGAATTACCTTTGAATTCATTACCCCAACCCTACTGAGGACTTCAAGGTTGGAACATAGAATTTTATTTGGTTCTCTCTGTTTTTTCTCTTTTCTACCTCTGAAGGCCTGACAGAGGTGACCTATTTATTTATTTTTCAGAATACTTAATTCCCCTCCTGATAACTGCGGAAGTTAATATGTTGACAGTGTGACAGTCGTTGAGGATAACAAGTAATTACAAACAAACACTAAAACTAAAATAAACAGTTTATGCAATGAGACTGGCTGCATCTCCTTGGGTTGAACATGATTAAAGACCTGTGAAAATCCTCCAGAATGATTCTCCAGCATGCTGTGATCCTGAGGGAAGGATTCTTTATGGTTCCATCTGCATCCAAGTTATCACCAGGCTCCCTCCAACAGAAGGACAGGAGATTTTCAATTAAGTCTTTATGAATAAAGACAAAAAAAACCTTTTTCTGAAGCAACTCTCTAGAAATCAGTGACAACAAAATATTCAACATGTAGTACATACAGCCATTAATTGGATAGGTGCCAGCAGTGGAGAGCAGGGATTGGGGGTAGTGTGCCAAAAGAGAATATAGGGTACAATTGTATGTGTCCTGACAAGTTTGCTTTCCTCTGGTCCTATCAGAATGGACAATCTGACTAAAGATCCCTCATTGTCTTCTTGGTTTAATATCTTTGGTTAGATGCTGCACTTTTACAATACTTTATTTTAGCTCAATAGACTTTAGAGAAGGAAAGACAATATTGTAATAAACAATTGGATATCAAATTAAAGTAAATTAGCTTTCATCAAAGATATGTAATTCCAATGCTTAAGAAAATAAGACAGGGACTCTTGCTGCTAGAAATACTTTCAGTTTTAAATGGGGTAAATTTTGTATATTAACTTCACAAATCTTGTCACATACTTTGTGAACTCAGCCTCGTAATGGAGAAACAAGGTTGACAACAGCCACCTCACAGGGATGCCTGTAGAGAGATGGCCAGTGAGAATCCTCACCAAAACCTGTGCACAGCATCCAGCTCACTATGATCAGAAACCAAGATAGGTGCTCTTGCTCATTCTCTCCTGACTTCTAAGCAAAGAACCTCTAAAATGTAAATGTCAAATTCTACTGATTTGGACATATTTAAAGCATTTTCGGTGGAAAAAGGAATCCCATCTGTAAACTGTGTGCCTCTCTCCATTCTCAATGTACCTGACAGTTATTCTCATCATTTTTTATTATGTACTACTTATTTTAAGGTTGAAAGAAAAACTTCATTCTCCCCAGTTAGCAAGGCAGGTATCAAAGATTTCCCACTCCTCTTTTGATAAATTACATGCTATGAATCAGTTTTTACTATACAACATGAACTGTTTCCTATAATAAAAATGCACCTCACAACAATTCCATCACCTTTATTGGATTTTGGAATTTTATTTGAGCTGCTTTCACGCAGACACCCAGGAAAAGAAGAAGAAAAAGAAGCATTAGTACAAATCAGAGATATGAACTGTCTCTAAGATTAAACTGTTCTAATCTTCTAAAAAAAAAAAATCAAGCCCATGATTTCTTGCACTTCTACCCCTTACAATTAAGAGAACAGTTAGGAGAATTTTGGAAGAAGTAATATAGAAGCAAGCATTGTTATTTATGCAAATTAGGTAGCTTATTAGTTTAAACTGTTATTTTTCACAACAAAGATTATGCAGTAATCTCTACTTTTCAGTGTAACATCTTATGAACGACTAATTTTATTTGACTTAGATATTTCTGCTTGAAAGTTGAAGAATCTAGTATTTTAAAAGATCAGATGTCTTGCCTGATGCTAAGTCACTATAAGGGCCATACTCAGGATGCCGGACAAGCTTCAGTGTCTGAGTGGTAGTGTGTGACAGGCATCCAGGGAAGAGACAAATAGGAGCACCTGAGTTCACCTTCACCAAGAATAACTGCTTCCTTGGAAAGTGCTACAACACATGCTCATGAGATTTCTGTTTCCTTTCTTACATTCCAAGTGTTTAACTTAGGAGCATTGACAATTGAAGTACATGACAGTATCGAAAAAAAAAAAAATCCCAATTATAGAGTGAAAATGAGAAATTCAAAGCAGTTTAGATATGAGAAAGGATTTTCATCAAAGTGATCAGGCTGTCCCAGAAAAATGTAAAATGAAAAAAAAAAAAAAAAGAAAGAAATCTTTTGGTTACTGTTCCTCTGTCAGCTAATAAAGAGCATAGGGGTAAAAATGAATCTTGATCCATCAGCAGTATTTGACACAACTCTTCATTCTCCTCCTTGAAATACTTTTTTTTTTTTTACTTGAATTTTTGCTTCGAACCTTCCATCTGTTCTTTGCTAGTCTTATTTCCTTGGATGTGTCCTTATGTCTCCAGTTCGTAAATTGAGAGTAACTCAGGTCTCAGATCTCTTTTCTCTCTCTTGTGTGTCCCCCACCCCGTCCTCTTCTCTGTTCTAACGTCATTCAATTAGTAGGTGATCTCATTTAGTCTCATGACTTTATTTAACATTGATATGCTGCACTTGCAAAAGTTGCTTTCCTCTCTTGAGACTTCTCCCTTAAATAAGAATGAAGATTTCAGATGAAAAAAAAAAAGATGATTGGATTTGAGAGGTAAGAATAAGCTTCATGGAGTAGCTATGGGGAATTTGAGCCGGTTTTGAATGATGGGCTAGGATTTTAAACAGAGAGGAAGGGTATGTGAAGTTAGCCAGAAATAGTTAAAAATGTCTGTGTTCCGCTCAATAGGCCAAGAAATAAAGTAGTCAAGATTAAGTGGAGAGTGAGTGATGGACATCAGAGAGAACAGACCTTAGAAAATTTTATTAGAATCATTTTATGGATAAAATTAAACTCAGGAGATGAACTTTTAGTTTAGATATAGCTGTTCCCTCTCCTAATAACCTACATATTTAAGAGAGCCACTAGTATCACTTAGTTGGTTTGATACTATAGTCAATATGACTTATTCTAAGAATTGGGAAGTAATTGAAAAAAAGGAGGCCCGAAACACACATTCTAGGTTAACAAAGAAGATGCTTGTGGGAAGCAAGCATTTCCTATACTTCAAATTTTCTTTTGGTATCTAGATAATGTTGAAAATCAGAAAACAATACCCCCAAATAAAGCCCTCAGAAGCCAAGTTTCTTTCTGACCTTCTTTTGTCCTCCTGTCTCTTATTCCCTCCTCTCCTGAAGCAAGCCACAGAAATTAGAATTCCTCTTCCCCAAGTTAGGCAATGCACACCAAAACCATACCATTTTTGTCCAATCACATTTTTATACAACTGCCCCTGCTTTACAGAACCCAAGAATAAAACTCAATAGATTTCCCTATATCTTTTTGTCTTCAATCTAAAGGTGTCTGTGTTACATAAAAATTTGATTAAGTATATCTGCTACATTTTTCTCTTGTTAATCTGTCTTTTGTTATAAGAAGTTTCAACCACAACCACATCTTATTATGGGGGGTGGGGCGGGTGGGGGGGAAATCACTTCATTTCTGTCCCTACAATAAAAATACTCATAAATCAGTTATTATTTTGGAGAAAAAAAATATAGTTAACAAGACATGAATTTTACTACAGTTTTTTACAGGAGGATATAAAGAGTAGAACTAAATCACTTAATAAAAGTCAACATTAATGAGACAGTATTCAATGTCATATTATTAATATGAAATTAATTCAGGATATGTTTGTATTTATTTTGAAAATTTATGGTGCAAAAAAGGGTAATCTTTGGCAATGTAATAAAAAGGGTCTTCAATTAGAAATTGGGATTTGTATGGATTCTTTATGGATTTGGTACTTGAACTTAATTATAGAGGGTAATCATTATCTTTTTTTTTGTTCTCATTGGTAAAATATAAATTGTAACTGCCCTGTTTTATTGAATTGTCTCTGAATTAATATAATGAATATTGAAGGCATTGATGTATATAAAACAAAAGGAAAATGGAAAATGAAAGTTTAGATATTGCTATTATTATAAGTAATATTGTGTATGAGCTGATTAGAGAAATTAGAAAATAGCAACAGAATTGAGATTTGAGCCCAGTTGTGTCAAGATGACTGATGCTATGCAGAATAAGAAGTGAATTAAGTTGACTAAATTGTGGTTTAATTTTTCTCCTTGGACTAGACTTTGATATCATTAAGCATTTATATCATAACTACCATAGATTTCTCCAGGTGTGCATTTAGTCAGCTACAAATCAAAGAATACCAAAATGAAGAAGGATTAAAGAAAAGAAAAAATAAGAGAGGTGAATTATTTGAATTAATAACTGAAGTACAAATATAGAGTGTTTTTTTGGTATAGTTTCATTCAAGTTTATATATACACCACCATGTTTATTTTCTTTATATCCATTGGGGCTATCTATGTTATGGTTCCATCTTCAGATGGATTTTCCCATCTTGATATCAAGACAACTAAAATAGATCTACAGCCGTTCTTTCAAGTTCATTGCCAGTGACAAATAGCACATCTCTCATCTACAACAATCCATCAAAATCCTAATAGTGTTTTATTAGCTATGATTGGGTCACATTCTTTTCCGTGAACAAATTACTATGTCCAGTGGAAGGCAGTATTCTGATTGGTCATACCAATGTAGGATGAACACCCCTTGAATCAGAACTGGAATCAATAGCACCATAATGACATAGGCCAAGTATAGAAGGGAAATTGGACCATTGAGGAAAATAGGGTTCTCCTACAGATAGAAACAGTAATAGATTGAAAGAACAGAAATCAGCAAATGTTTATTACAAATGTGTGTTAAAGCAATAAGAATTGACTTGTCAATAAAATGCATTTGTATTTACTATGTCTAATCCTAGCATTTTAGGATTAAGACATAACAATCTTAGAAAAACAGACTTGTTCACCATAATACAATGCAATGTACAATGTCAGGGAAATAAACAGGTCAGTGAGACACCAAAAGATGACGATAAATTCTTGTACAATGCACATATTGAATAGTTGTATTGCAGAAGCATAATATGAATTCATTAACATACAAGTAATATATTACTAAAACTATTAACAAAAGATTCACTACCCATGGTCTACATAGTAGTGTGGTACCCCAAATCACTTTCAATATTAAAATTATATGGAAAGGTAAAGAATGTACACCTAATTTGGTCAAACCAGTACCATGGGACTTATCTGGAGTTGGCATAGAGAGCTGGAAGACAAATTATATGTAGTTATAAAAAAAGAAAAAAGAGATGGGATATCTTATATTAACACAAAATCAATCAAACATGCATATTTATTAACTTGGATGATCTTATATTCCTGCTGACATTCTCCAGTTATTTTAATTAATAAAGAATATAGGATTCATGCCAGATTGGTTTGCCCATTCTGTTAACAAGAAAAGGAGTACCAGGTGTAGAGATAGATACATGTAATCCCAGTGAGTTGAGAAGCTAAAGAAGGAGAAATGCAAGTTTGAGGCCAATCTGAGACACTTAATAAAACCCTATGCTAAAATAAAAAATAAAATGGGTTGGATTGTAGCTCAGCAGTAAATATCCCTGAGTTCAATCCCCAGCACTTACCCAAAAACGGAGGGTAGGGAAGGAGCCCATCAGCCTACAAAGAGTAGAGGATGTCTCCCCTGGATTCCTGTTATGGACGGACACCCAAGAATGCAGTCACCCTATCAAGGAAGCTATTTCTGCTGTTTTCTCTGTTCTTGGGAAAGTGGAGCCAGTCCAGAGGGGCTTGAGGGAGAATCGATAGGGTCTAAGTCTGTGAGCATCAGTTCATTGGTAAAATGAGAATAGATTTCTGAACTTTTCTGCATGTAGGCACATTATTAAAATAAAATAAATTAAAATGGTTCAAAATGTAGTGACAAGAATTTGAGTTGTTTTGATGTAAGTTGCTCTTCTGATCTGATATACATTTTTTTTTCTGCATCAGAGAACCCTGAATCATTAAAATAGGCTGGGGATGCATGTGTCTAGGGGAAAGATGCAGGCTCCTGTTGGTTCATTTGTAAGTTCAGTTTTATTTGAACCAGAACACAGGAGGAAAGGTTAATGATATCTCAACATTTCTAAATTGAGGGGTTTCAAATTACAGGAAAATTATAAATGTGTAGGGTAAGGCTAAGGTGTATGAAATTGTGGATTTGTAAATATTCATAGTTGGCAAAGAGTTTCTGTATATGAAAGAATTGAATTTCAAAGCAACTTCACCCTTTTGGTCATATATTAACATTATAAGCAAAATTGTCTTTTCATCGTGAAAATAATATTGTTTAATATTATGGCTCACAAACCCAGTAAGCTTTAGGAACTATATCTGACTTTTCATTCCCTTAATGCATATGACAATGGTCTTTGAATCTAGAGAAACAGAAAAGAATTATTTAAAATAAATTAACATCTGTCATAGCAAAATTCTCACACAAAAAAGTTTAAAAGACAATGACACACCTCCCAGTAAGAATTTGAAGACTGATAGCGTTTTCCTAAATATATTTTATTTTTCAAACCATGGTTCCAACTAACTGAGAAGGATTCATCACATCATTTATGTCAAATACACCATTCAGCCTCCTAAATTAAATAATAAATTTTAACCTCCCCTCTCTGTGAAAGTATTCAGATGCCATTTTCATCTTACCTGGAAATTTCATTTTGCTCTTTAAAACTGTAATCTTTCGATCTATAAATTTCATGACCTATTGGATTCCATCCCATTTTCCTTGAAAATTCCATGATGGTCTATTACAATTAAGTTCTTCATTAGTGCTCAAGATTCAGGGAATTCTCTTAATCACCATATATTATAGAATAAAATTATATAAGAGGAAGACACCCTATTTTTAAAACAAAATCAGTCATAGCTGATATTGAAATTTTATAGACATAGAATTGGCTTAAATAGTTTTGAATGGCCAAGATATATAACAGATTTAATGATTCGTATCACACAACTCCATATACGGAGGATGATTATCAACAACACTTTGAAGATCATTTAAAAACCCTAAATTGCAAATCATTAGGATCACGGTTTAAAAAAGTATCAACTGTACCAACGTTATACAAAAAAAAATAAAATAAAATAAAATAAAAAAATAACTTGAGACTTGAAGAATAGAATTTTTCAGAAATTCAAAAAGTGTAGTATCTCACCAGTTCAGATAAAACATATTTGATGTCATTCAAAATTACTTACTTATAAGATAATGTTATCAAAGATGATTATGAATAAATATTTTTTATTAAACATGAGAAAGACTACTGTATCTAAATGAATATATTTTAACAAATGCTTCTAAATTTTAACTACATCTTAAATTAAATATTATAGGTTAATATGTGGCACAGAATTTAAAAATTCTACACTTCTTTTGTGTATCCTCATTTGAAACTTTGCAAGTTTCTCATATTGGACCAGTTATAGTTACTTGGCTAATGTCACATAGTCAGGAAGTAATAGAAGGAATTCAGACTTAAGTTTGAATTCAAGGCACGGTCTATATTCTATAAGTCATATTGTAAAAGTTTTATGTACCTCCCTGGGACTAATAGCATAATTCAAAGGAGGGTAATGGTTAGTGAGGTGTTTGAGAGAAGCTTAATGATAGATGTAATATTGGAACTGAGTATTGAGGGTGGTTAGAATTTTTATTGACAGAAAAAGCATTACACTCTGAGTGAACATCACAAATAGAGCTATTTCTCTCCTCAAAGTTTCAGTTTTGATAGACTAATAGTAATTTTAATATTTTATTACCAAAAATATCTTACATTTATTGAGAGTTTACAGGCAAGTACCATGCAAAGCATATTGAAAAATGATTTCATTCAATTCATAGAACGATTTTAAGGGTTTCTATTAATCTCATTTAAACAGAGGGGGAAAAAGGAAGAATATTCTTGAGAGCTTAAAGAATAGAGCAGAAGAGTGCTCCAAACCTGAATATGTCCACATCCACCACCTAAGTTTATAAACCATAGCATAGCTTCCAGTTTCCTTTATTTCCACTTTTAGGGTGAAACAAAATAAAAATGAAACAAAGTTTCATGCAGGGACTATATCTGAGTTTAGCTTTAAAAGATAGGCACACATTAGATGTACAAAAGGGAAATGAGAAAATATGATAATATGAATAAAATATAAATATGGAAAAACTGTATGTGGTAGGAGAATGGGAATTCCACACAACCACACTTGACCCAATTTATTAGCAAACAAGGAAAATGTGGCTTCATCATTGCTAATTCTTGGGACTTCTCTTTCATTGACAGTTTTCTTTAGACTTCTGAGTTATATATGCTGAATTATAGTGCAGTACCAGGAGTTCACCCCAAACAGATTGTTAAAGTTACAATCCAGTTCTTATATCTCTTTCTGCCACGTATTCACAAATTGTTTTGAACATGACATCAACCCCGAAAAATAAAGTATGGTATTCTAGGATACTTGCCTGAAGTTTGAGAATATTCAGGCAAAGTGAGCAAAAGTATGCTCTATTCTTTCTCACTCTTCCCAACTCACTGTTCACAGTTGCCCATCAGATATTTTACACTGAATGTACTTGTGAACACAAGCATTTCACATGCAAATATATGTGCTTTGTCTAGCCTCAGTCAATTAAAAAAAAATCAGAGCTGGGTGCAGTACTGCATGCCTGTAATTGTATTAGCTCAGAGGTTGAAGCAGGAGGTTGGAAACGTTAAGGCTAGCTTAGGCGATGCTGAGAGACCCTGTCTCAAAACAGATAATAAAAAGGACAGGGGTGCTGGGGTTGCGGCTCAGTGGTAGTGCACTTGTCTGGCATGTGTGAGGCATTGGTTTGATCCTCAGTATCACATAAAAATGAATAAATAAATAAATAATAAAGGTATTGAGTCTATCTATAATTTAAATATATATTTAAATTATATATATATATATATATATATATATATATATAGAGAGAGAGAGAGAGAGAGAGAGAGAGAGAGAGAGAAGAGAGAGAGAGAGAGAGAGAGAGAGAGAGAGAGACTGGGGATGCAGATCAATGGCATTGTGCCCTTTATTTGAAATAAGAAAAAAATTTAGTTGTTTCACTTGAACTACAAAATTATTATTACTCTTAACATTAGAATTCAGAAGCACATATAAAATTTCACAGCCCAAATATAATTTGCACCAACTTATGTAAAGGTCTTTATTTCTTTGTACTTATATTTTTCTTCTCCTGCACCTTTACTTCTGTAATTCTTGTCCTAATTATTTTTCACAGCTTTATTCTTGTCCATTTCTGCCCAAGTATCAATGACCAACTTCTGTTATATTTCTTGCATAAAAATTTCCCTGGCCATTTGAGTTTTCACTGCCTTCAATTATCTCTCAACTTCTTTACTACATGTACATTTGTCACACAATTCCATTCATAGTGTTAGCATCTGCCCAAGTATTTGTTCGGCAAGACACTAATACCTAGAACAACAACAACAACAACAACAACAAAAATAGCAACTGGGACTTGAGTATTTCAAACACAGCATTTACAAAAATTGAGTTCTTGGAATAATTTGGCTGATCATTAACTTACTACCACTTATGTGACTATACCTATCAGAAACTGCCTTTCTGTCTTACTCTGTCATTGACCCCTTACAATCATTAACTTTCCAGGATCACAAGAAATGATCTTGCTCATTCTTTGTCTGCCTCTGGTTCTTTACTCAAAATTTTCCCAGCAGATATAAGATTCCACTCCTTTTTGTCCCATGTTTATTGTTCTCTGATTTGTAATTGAGGTATTTAGATTCTCCACCATTGTGCTTGAGCCAATAAAAACTATAATTGTTAGAGTTTACCTGCTTTTCAAATCCTGAGATTCTCTTTATGAATACTGACTTCCAGAAATCTTTATTATCATTAACACATTTATGTTCTATCCTTTATAGTATGTATTGTATACTACTCTTTTATTTTGTATACTACTTTTTTGTCTGAATTGTCTTATAGTTACATAGCACTAGTGTTTTATATTCATTTTATCTATCTATCCATCCATCCATCATCCATCCAGACAACTATATATGAGATAAATAAAAAATGATATCTAAAAATGTCTATACTTTTTTTAAAAAAGTGAATAATCTTGCTGCCTATCATGCAGTATAAGAATTTACTTAAATAGAGCCAAATAACACATCACCTGCACTCGATCATAGGAACATATTGGGTACTCAATAAGTATTTTTGATCTAAAATATATAAGCAACAATTCCTAACCTTTAATGTTACTAATAATTTATAGGAGAATGGGAAACTTTGGAATAGCCCGACTTAATGCATGCTGGATGGATGGTTAAAAGCTGTCTTGCAGAGTGCTAGAGGTAATTGAATGCTTGAATCCAGATAAAATTAACAATGAATACACAAAGAAACTTTACCTGTGTTTTGAAAGCAACTGAACATGTAAAGATACTGAACATTTTCCAAAACTTGAAGCTAATATTTAGTATATTTTCAAGGTGTTATTAGGAATAATTATTTTGTGCACTAAGATGAAAGAAAAACTTGCTCATTAGTTAAAAAGTATGCCAATGATACCATAATATAAAAAGAGGGAAAAATCACCCCTTGTTATACAAACAAACATCAAATGTCAGATGCTCATCATTTCTAGTGCTGGCCTATCAGATCTTTACTTACAACTATAACTGAATGGATTCATTGAAGTTTGTATAACTCTCTTTGTTCTATCTTTTCTTGTCCTCTAGGACATGTGTTTACAAGTATAGTAGTTCCCTCTTTGCTATGGCTTTACTTTCAATGATTTCAGTTATCTGCAGTGCAAAAAAATATTAAATGAAGAATCCCATAAATAAAAAATCATAATATAACAGTTATATACATTCTGAACAGTATGGTGAAACCTCACACTATCCTCCATCCTGCTTAGGATATTAATAATCCCTTTGTTCAGTAGGTTCACACTGAGTAGACCACCCACCCATTAGTCACTTAGTAGCAGTCTTCATTATCAGATCAGCAGCACTTATGTTCAAATAATCCTATAGCCTAATTCTGCATCTAAAGGCCTGAATTATTCATTTATCTTCATCTTGTCATGCGGACACTGCATAATCTCACCTTATCACAAGAAGTGTGAGTAGAGTACCAAAAGATATTTTCAAAATGGAGAGACCACATTCACACATTTTTTATTATGATACCTTGTTATAATTGTTGGATTTTATCATTAGGTTATGGTTGCTAATCTCTCACTCTGAATAATTTATATTTTATTATGTGTATATATGTACAGGAAAAAGGATAGTATATAAACGCACATGTATACACGCACATACACACACATACACTGTCCATGGTATCAGGTAACCACTGGGAGCCTTGAAATGTATTCCTGGGAATAAGTAGAGACAACTGTATGCAAATGACTGATAAGCAATGGTCAAGAGAGTTCAGTCAAGAGAATAGAAATCCCCACACACCAGATCCAGCCAATCTGCGCTAGTATATTTTCATGCACACTATCAATATTTATCAATAATCCAGCCTGATTCTATCATCCCTTTGGGTTGTGATGCCTAAAAATCATGAGGAATATAGTGACAGATGTGTGGAGCACAGACTTGACCTTCAGAATTGTTGCTGCTGAGACTCCCAGGGAGAGATATGAGAGGCTGCTACGGGCGGGTGGCCAGGCAGAATAAACACAAGGAATGGTTCACAGGTTTTTTCCCCCTTGCTTTTCAGTGGAGAGAAGGCACAAATTTCCATCTGTCCTTCTTAGCATTGTGAAGAAAAACATTCATCAGGAGATTGTGCTTCTGATCCAAAAATTTAGATCTCTAAACAGAGTTTTCCAGTAAGAAAGAGAGACAAATCAGTAATCTTTTAAAATGTAGACTCTGGAAGGATCATGAGGATAATATAATTTACAGAATTTATGTGTATTGTTTCCCATATATCAAAATTAGGAAAACCATAAATTTCAGATGTCAACTATATTTCATTTTTTTTCAGTGAATATTCACTCCCTTTTATATTTATTTTCAGTGTATTTGATTTTTTCAATTTGAAAACACACCTTCAAATATTTTAAGGGAGTAAGCTGTAAAGCAGAGTGCTTGCATTTTCATTGGAGGTCAGACAATCATTAAGCCATAACCTTGAGCAAGTTATTCATGCTTTGTCTCAAGTTCCTCATATATACAATAGGGATGGAAGTAGTACCACAGTAAACTGGAATGACTTAATATATGTAAATTATTTAGAACTTTATAACCTCCACCTCATAATTATTAAACATCCTCAGATATATTTAGGTCATATCGCATAGTTAAATCAGGTATTCTCCCCATTTCATGGAGCAAGAATCAAGCTCAAAGTCACAAAATTGTCAAAGACCAAGTGAAAACTGCTCTTTACCATTTTTCCCATTGGGTTCATAGAGGTGTTAACTAATGGTTCATAGACTGCATCCAAATCAAATTTTCTTCTTGCACAGAACGTGCTATTCTTACTTTTTCACTAATGCTTTTGTGTATTTTTATTTCTATTTACTGAACAGATTGTGAGCTCTGTAGGATGAAAACTATATTTATAGTTATACCACATTTTTCACAGTCCCTGCTAAGATGCTGTAAAAGAAAGTTTGCACTGGGCACTTGTTAAAAATGAAAAAGAATATTTTATTCAAGACTTTTACTGTAGGGGGTCAAGGCTTGCAATAAAAGTGAGATGTTGAACTCAATTTCCCTACAACAAAGGCTGCGGGGATTTTTAAACACTTGGGTAAGCTCGTAGAAAACTATATCAAGATGCTAGGGAGAAATTTGTTCAGTGTGGTTGGTTCATGTGTGTTTGCTAATTGTCACTTAATTTTTTTTGTTAATTTTTTAAATGTGTGAGGTGATGAATTTGCTAATTACTTAAGCTTTTCACATACATTGAATAACTGTCACTTACTGAAGTTAGGTTCCTATCCTTCCACAGAGATACTGGGACTCTATCTTTCTTTTGATTGCATTTCAAAGGAATGATTCAGGAGTCCTTGAGAATGACATTTTGGGCTATGTAAAATTTATATCTCAAAGGGGTAGAGAAAGAATTTATAATTACAAGTTTTCTAATGTAAATATTCTATGAAAAGAGAAGTCAGAGGACTGTGGTAGGAAAAAAAAACAGTCAAAAGCATAGTCAAGCTCAGTGAACATTAAGGCAGTCTTGATAAACACGATAAACGTGGTGTCCTACACTAAATTCTTTCTGGAAACAAAAAGATATCAGTCAAACTTCATATTTTTACAATGTATATTGGTTCAATTAACATTTGAAAGGGAGATAGGAGATTATACAAGGAAGTAAAAAAGAGTTTACAGTAAATCACTAAGTTTGAGAAATTATAACTACTCTCTTGCCCTGGCAGGGTTGGGTTCAGTACTATGACTGACAAGCAGTCAACTGTATTTCCACTTCTTGTATGCATGACATTTCCATCTATGATTTAGTGAAAGTGCTCATGAGCATTAAGATAGCCACAAAATATCTAAGGAAACCACATAAAATAAGAAGTTGACTATTCAGACTTGGACATTAGAAGTATGTCAATCCACATGTACTCTCTTGCATCTAAGACTTAAAAAGGGAGGGAGGCATCAAGTCAGAGTAACAGAAGAGCAGGTAATGGTGATAAGAGAATCAATGGCCAACTAATGGGGAAACTAAAGATGAGAATGCTCTCTACCAGGGACAGATAACATAGGTTGCAATTTTTTCTTTCAAAGTATATTTCAAGTGCTCCTTAGGATGTCTTGATTTTAAGTGTGAGTTTTATATTCTGGATATGCTTTATACTGAGAAAAGATCCTTATATAATAAGTTTGGTGGGTATTCAGATATAATCACATGTGAAGATCATTTATAGAGTTAATAGATTCTTTTATTTAAAAAAAAAGAGGAGAAAAAAAGAGTCAACAGTAAGTTTTCCAAGGGTTAACTGAAATTTTCTGTTCACTTAAATGATGGCAAGTCACCATCTGGAGTTGCTATATTTTCTATAAAGATTTTTTTTTCTTTTGAAGACACTATAAGAGAGGAAATGAGTATATAATTCCTATTCTGACTGGAGAAGGGAGCAGCCCAGACCTAATTAGATGAAATTTTTAATGACATGATTTTAGAGAGTGTAGGTACTTTGATCTTTCTCTGTGCGTTTGCCCTAAAAGCACAGTGGTCAGCCACCAGCATTATGAGAGCTTGGAAAGAAAAATTCCTGATGAGAGTTATAGGGCAGACAAGGTTTTCCTAAAAAGATATTTGCAAGTGAGGATCCATAGTTGGTATTACAGTGGTGCCACTGTTCTCCCTTTATTAGTAATCATGTTATAAAATACATTCTTAAAAATCTATGATTACTTTTTATAGTTATATAGTTCATAAGACCTAAAATAGTTACATTGTAATGCCCATATACTACAGACTAGAGTTTGATTTTATTCCTACACTCTAGCTTATTTTTACGTGTAGTAAATCTAATCTTATAACATTTACTCTATAACTAGACTTCAGTGCTTATCTGGGACTGACTAGTTAAATTAAGAATATGATTTTAAGAGTCAGCCTCTTCAATGGAGTAAACCTTAAAAGTTCTATTTTTGTTTGGATTTTGTAGATAGAATTCTAAGATTATGGAATATGGTTTTGCTTATAAATTTTTCCAACATATCAAAGATAGTAAGTAACCTCTACCTAAATGATAATAGTGAGATTGCCAATGAATTCCATCTTATACAACTTATACAAGTAAGTACTTAACCTATCAGTGACAGTTCAAACAGCTAATCTATTTCCCGTGAAATTAGGTTTATTCCTCATTAGGTTGCCAGGATTCCACATTCTTCAGGTTGTCATTTGGATTTCTCTTCCCCTCAAAGATCTCTTTACATGTTTTTTTTTTTTTCTCAACAAGTAGTACACTATTCATCCAGTTGATCTGTCACAAACCTAGGAATATTCCTCTTCTCCACTTTTCTTCAGCCCATATGCCCTCTGTGGGAAATACCTTTCAAATAGGTCCTGAGTCTTACCTTTCTTCTCCATCCCATCTACTTCTTCTCCAAACCGCTATTATAAAATTTCTAAATAAATTCCCCTTTGCCCCCTTTTCTTCTATTCTAGGGTCCCTAAAGTCTTTTCTACTTGCATGTTGATCATTATTTTTGGAAAATGTAATTCTGACAATGTCATTTCCCTTCTCAATTTCCTCCTTGGCTGCTTATCACACTAAAAATTCTGCATCGGACTTATGTATAATTTCCCCCCAGTGTAGTCATTGAAAATGTGAGATACAGTGTTGGAAATCTTAGTTCTCTACTGGAGAACTTTCTATAAATTGCTCTTTAAGACTTATACATAAAGGGCCAGGATTCTAGTACTATCTCCTAAGGTTGTTTGTTATGAGAATTAAATAAAGTATTTAATAAAGAATATTTAAGTGCTCAGTGAGTTCATGAGCTGTAGTAAGTACTTAATGAAGGTTTAAATTATGATGATAATTATGCTAATGTTAATGTTTCCTCCTTGAGTGAGAACTCCATGAAGAGAGGGGTTGGGTTTATGTTGCATATTCTGTATCCAGAACCAGGCACAGAGGTACCATATGCAGGGTGTCATTAAGTAATTGTTTAATGAATGAATAAATGAATGAATGAATATAATAAACATTGTCATTTATTCTTACTCTCAGGTATTTCTGTCCTTTGATTTTCTCTTTTCTATCTATTTATATGTATTCATTTGTCTCAGACCTGGAAATAATTTTCTTTGGAATCCATTACTCTCCTCCATATTCATCCCCCATTCCTATACTGTTTTACTCTAAACCCAAAAGCAAGACCAGTGATACCTGTCTATTTTTGTTATGAAAAGTAGTTAAACTCACCTATGAGCTTTCAAAATATCTCTTATGTTTTCGTCACATCAATTTATTACCTTAGGTGTGATGCTTATCTTAGTTATTTTTTCCACTGAATAAAACTGGAAATCAGAAAAGTAAGTAGGAAAGGACATAGATGAGTGTGTGTGTGTGTGTGTGTGATATAGATACAGATATATCTTTACCCCTTGGTATCCACAGGGGGACTTGTGTCAGTATTAAGTTCCACCATACACCTAATATGGTGATGTTCAATTACTTTACATAAAGTAAGACTTCTCTTACTTCTTTTGCAATGAGAAAAGCATAAGTAATAATTTGTCTTGTGATCAAAAAAAAATACAACTTTGAGTATTCATCACTACTGTCACAATTTTGCATATATAGTGTCATTATTAGAAGATACATATGGTCATGGTGGTGCTTGTATTTCAGTCATTGAATATTATAGATCATGGAACTTCAAAGTCTTAATCTAATCCTCTCATTTTACTTTTGAGAAAACTATGAGTAAAACTAGTTTTCTGATATTTTTATAATAGATAAATGATATTTAAAATGGATAAATGAATTGAGTAAGGCAATCTCTCAATGGTGCCAAATTATTTTTTTGGCACCAAATACATTTGATGCTATGCAGGAAAAAAAATGTTTGGCTTCCTGTTTGACCAGATTTCTCTGTGCCAAGTAGTTACTGTCTATGGAAAAGATAATTGTAGTGTTTTTGTGTTTTATCTTCTGAGGTAAGCAGATATCGTCCACACACATTGACACTAATACTATCAATTTGTGGGGTAGGAAAACAGTAGGCTACTCAGAGAGGGGAGAGAAAAACCTCTTTCTAACCTCCGAGCAATTTTGTTCCCACAGTTAAATTACTTTGCACTATCTGAAGAAATGACACAGCTTAGTCTCCCATGTAGTTAGGAGAAGGGAAGGAAAGGAAAGTAATGAAAACAAAGAAAAGAAAAATGAAAAGAAACAGCCATTGAGTTTAAATATGTAGACACTGAAATAAAATTGAATTGAGACTCAGAAGAGAGAAAATATTTTGCAAATGATCTGAATTACTTTATTTATGTTACCTTTTATGGGTTTTGAGATTTTTTTAAGTTTGTTTAAAGAAAGATTTAACCTACTGGCTCCTAGTGACACTGATTAATTGCTTTTCACAACATTGGTAGGACTATCAATTTCAGTATTCCCATACATGCCAGAGCCAACATTTTCTCTAGATTCTTTTGTATAACTCTTAGAACTTAGAGGAAAAACCAAGTTTAAAATATTTGTTATTTTAAAGAATGAACTATAGGAACAACTGGGCTTTTGCATTAAAGAGATAGACATGGTAAATCTAGTTAATGCCAACTCTTCTGTCATCTCTCTGCTCAATTATTATATCCTCAGGCACCTTTCTTGACTTACTTGACTGGATATATTCATAGTTTTACATTCATTAATGCTTCATGCAATTATCTTTTGTAACATTTATCATAACTGCAATTTCATATTCAATTGAGTAACTAATTACTATGTTTTATTATTAAAATATAGAATCACTGAGGACAGAGATTATATTTAATTTTTCTCTTCCAGAATATAGTATAGGCCTGACAACAAATAAAACATTTAAAACAAAATTTGTTACATAAAGGTATATATCAGTCTTCCGGTCTGCACACGGACTAGCTATGAAAGTCCACTGCTGTTAATAGCTTAGTTTGCCACATTTAAGGTCTGGAAAGTAAGCCTTTTCATTTCATCATTTGTATTCCTGATATTCTTACTTTAAATTGTTTTCCAATGCTATCACTCTATTTCCATCATTTATTCAAAGCATATCCTAAGAGCTCCCTTCCATTATTTTTGGTTTGAATTGATTTCCTTTCAATCTGATTCTCTCAGTGACTCAGAAATGTCAGATCCGCATCAAACATTACAATCAGTTCATAAATATCTGGAATTTTAAAGATTTTAATTTATTTACATGTGCATAAATATTTATTAAGAAAACAGATATTAGAAAACATAGAAGGAGGTTAAAAACAATTTTATTTTTCCTTGGATAAATAGATATTTACAGGATGTAAAGAAACAGGTCTTTTTAATGCTACTGAAGGCTGTGACTCCCATTGCAGGGTATGTTGAATAAAACCCAAGGAGAATGTTAAATATACATGTCTACTTCTCATTCACGACTCTTCTCCCAGACCCATGGATAGCCGTGATCTCACTAGATCTAGTATGTGGCAGGAAAATATATAAGGAATTTTTCAAAGGTAATGAAAATCGTTTCAATTACTCCAACCCCTCTCTTCTAAAAGAATGAAGGGTGAGACTAGATGTTCTAAGCTTCCAACCATGGATTGGTCTTTTTGATGAACAGATCCTATGTAAACACCTACCAAGAATTGCCTCCTTAGAACAAAGGGCAAATCTATCACCTCCAAAATTTCTAAGATTTCAGGACCTCTGTATCAGGAACCAAGGTCAAAGACCAAATATGGCATCAAATGATGCACCAAGATTCCGTGTGGTTTGGAAAATTAAAAGGGTTTTAGGGCCTCTGTACCCTAACATTTGTTCAGTGTGACTCATGCCATAATATCACAAGCCAAACTCATACACTTCAAGAAGGCTAAGAGGTTTGTCAGATTTATGCACTAAATTATGGAGAATGCTGCTGAGAGAGTTTGTATGGTTAAAAAAAGAAGTTCAAGTTTGAAATGGAGGGTGGTAAATTTAGGAAGAAATGGCATGCCAGGTCAAAAACTCTCCATTGAGGACAAGAAGAAAATTTGTACCTGTGCCAGGTATTTTCTGCATCCAAATGAATGAACTCCAAGGAGCAATTCAGAAGAAACAGAAAGCACCATGTTAATCTAGAGTACCATCAAGTGTTAAGCATGATATTGGAAGACCTGGAGGCTCATGTCAGCTCTATCATTAGTTTACTGTGTGACCTAGAGTGAGCCACTTAGCTTCTAGACACCCCAAGTCCTATAATTGTGTAACTCACAACTTTCCTTCTGTCTGTAATGTTCTAACCAACCTCTTTTTGGCAAGTCAAGAAGCAGTATTGAATTACTCCTATCATCACAATTTAGTATTTATTTTGGTTGTTTTGTATCTTTTTAAATCTACAATAACTAAAATATCAGCACATCATTTGTGGATTGACATCCATCTAAGAGATTGCAAAGGGCAATGTGTCAGTGTTTTTTATTCCTGATTTACTTGAAAAGTTAATGCAAATATTTTTTTCTACAAGCATATTGCTAATTTTGTTTTACTAAGGATTAACACAAAAGTGCTTTACCACTGAGCAGCATACCCAGACCTTTTTTTTTTTTTTTATTCTGAGACAAGTTCTTGCTCAGTTATTCAGGTTCACCCTAAATTACTGAGACTGACTTTGAACCTGTTATATTGCTGCTGAACCTCTTGAGCTACTGGGAATACAGGCAAGCACCACCACACCTGGCAATTCATATTGCTCATATTGGAGGAAAGATTTACTTCTGGTAAATATTTAGCCAAGTTTAAGTGTTATCATTTGTCATCCATCCTCAAGAATTTGGGCTGAATTTTCACAGAAAATCAGAATGAGACTCAAGGTAATTCCCTATCCTCCCCTTCTCTCCTTTCCTATCCCATCCACCTTCTCTTACTGCAAAAGGTGTATGAGTAGATGTGTGTAGTAATGAAGGGTGCTGTGGAGAAGCAATTGCTATCTGTTTCTATTTACATAGAAGCTCTCCTTCTAGGTCATTGTAACCTCTCTGCTGGCGCTGGATGCTAATGGTACCCTGCCAGCTTATCGTTGGCATTAAGAATGCCCTGAATTATTTGTGCTACTCTAGGATGTAGTTCAGTACTTGGCTACAAAAAGATTTCTAATAATGGAAATTCCTCAAGGAGGTTTCACTCCTTCCTTTATTCACCCATTTATCTTTGGTTGACTGAAGGAATAAAGGAAGGCACTAATCCTTGACCTGCTGGGACAATTTCTGGGTGACCAGTGAGTAACTTCACCATTTTTTTTTTCTTCTCACACCTATCCTATGCAGTAAGAAAACTTAGGAATCCCATGACTGCCTTGGAGCTGTGGAAACCTATACTGGAGTTCTCCCAGATCACTGTTACTGTGTCCTTTCTCTACTGTTTGTTTCCAGAGTGCAGTGGATCTGTGACATAGCTTACACATCAGAAAGCATCCAGTCTTCATCTAGGAAATGGAATTCCCTCCTGACAGCTATGATCATATTATATAAGCACCCTCACAGATTATGGCTCACTATGTCCCAAGAGATAAGGAAGGGAGGTAATAGTATACTGCTCTCAATTTCTGGCTTGCCAAAACAAAAAAAAATTATTTTTTTCTTTTTAGCCTGTTTTAAAATATTTATGGTTTAAATGATACTTATCCAGTTCTTGAAGTACAGTGCAAAATATACAGAATTAGCATCAAGAATCAGGCTCCTGTTGAATCTAGCAATTTGAAATTTTTGTTTCCAGATGCAGGGTCTTTCTACAGCAATTCCTATAGTAGTTGACAACCTCGGGGGACTGAGAGTCTCAGGCAATGCTTTACATCATTGTATAATACTGCTGAAATAAAGACTCAACAACTGTATTAGTTAGAACCCATTTGGTTGTTAGAAAACCTCACATATGCTAGTTTAAACAAACAGAAAAATTGAAACAAACAAACAAAAAGTATTAGCTACTATTACTAGGAAACCCAATTTGGTTGGCTTCAGGAATAACTAACTAGATTTAGAGCTCCTAACAATATCATGAGAGTATTTCTGTCTCCTTGCTTTTCTTACCTTTCTATTGACTTTATTCTTAGGTAGACACTTGCATTTTTACTAACTTACTCCTGGAAGGAATAGGATTGTTTCCCAAGAGTGCTAGTGAAATTTCCAGGGAGAGTCTCATGAGTCTCTTTCGGTCATATGCTAACCTTACAACCAACATCTGGATAAAAAGAGACAGTTCCTTAAAGACCCAGGCCTGGGTTACTGTATATCATTGGAGCCAGGAATTGGATGGATCTTATCAAAATTACTGAATATTTAAGAAATGAAAAATATAAACTTTTCCAAGAAAAAATTGAAATATTTCAAAAAGGGAGAGAAAAATCTACTGGGTAGCGAAACATAACATATGCCTATCATTGAAATATCTACAGAACCCAACACATGTCACCCTCAATTTTAAAAAGTAGCTTATTCACACGCACGCACACACACACACACACACACACACAGGGGAAAAAAACAGAAATCTGGGAATTCCTCCCTTAAGCAATAGGAAACTAGTCAATATTATTAAAGAAGCAATAAAATCACATACAAATTTCAAAACTTTACTGCCATTCACAATTTCATTCCTTTATCCTTTTTATTCTTTAATTAAAGTAGCCTTTGGAAGCTATTCATATAAAAACCATTTCCCTCTGATAACTAATTAGGCTAACCTCCACTGAACCCCCAGCCATTGTGTTTGTGCAAAGAGCTTCTGAAGGGTCATCATTTCACCTGTCCCAGGATGAGGTATCCATGGAAACCTTGAACTTCTAATGTCTGGTGTTTGGCAGGCTCTGGCACCCAGAGGGCAATTTATCGCTAGGCTGCCTCGAGACCAGCACTTGGGCTTGCAGTCTGGATTTAGATGATTTTGTTAATGGTAACTCTTCACCCAAATCTATCTTGGCTGATCCCACTACTATTCTGACAAACTCATTCAGGAAGGTAAATATACCAACTCAACTAGATCAGTTAATGAGAGTAAGAAGCAGAAATCTACTGTTAGGATAAGTCAGGACATGGAATAACAACTCAATTTTTTTTATTATAATAAGGGGATATATATATATGTATACATATATATATATACATATATATATATATTACATACCATATTAGCTATACATACACATATACATATTCTTGACATATGCAACACACACACACACACACACACACACACACACATATATATGTCTATGGAAAAAGAAAATAGGCAAGTCAACATTTTTGTATTTATATACACACACATACATAAAAGAGTAGTCTTTCCCCTTAGGTTAGGGCCTGAGATCACTGATTTTGACATGCTTTGTTCTTTCAGCCTCCCTGAGCTCCCTAGACCTTGCATTTTGCTTTTGTCCTCTTGGTGTGTGAGGGCTGACCTTAGCAGAAAGTCGGCTGTCTTAAATATGGCAGGTCATCTATCAATTCCTCCCCAGACTGTCGGAGTTCCTTTTAATCTCACTTGTAATTTTCCGGGGGAGGTTTACAAAAGCCACAAACAGAATTTTAATGTTGTAAACTACCTTTGGAGACAGTAAATATTTCCTTTTTCATGAGGACAGGCTGTATGTCAAATGGTCTCAGAGAAGATGAAGACGTGTTCCAAGTGAAAGCTTATTGTCTTTAAATTGTCCATGAATTGAGTCATTTGCATTACTATTCTGAAATGATTCTCTCTACATATAGTTACAGAAGAAGCCCTGGCATACATTTCTTGTTACTGCGTGTCTGGTTCTCAAATATTTATTTTCTTCTGACAAAACCAAAATATTAATTGTTTCTGTAATTGCAGAATATTCACCCCACTAATTTACAAATGCTTTCATTATGCATTCTGAGCATCAGATACAGAAAGTAATGGCAAAATTAATGGATGTCCCCCCATTGAGAAGAAAATATAGGCTCAGGAAAGCTGACTGAAAAGGCTAGACTGAATGCCTCTAAATATTAAGGCAATAATGAATTTTCAAGATATCTAGATAAATGGACTTTCAAATTTCTTAAATCAGCTAGCAAGTAAACACTATAAACTAAATAAAACTGCATCACAAATTAGTTTAGTAAGTAAGCTTTTGTTTTAATTATTTATGCTAATACTTCATAGCTTTCTCAGAGATGGTACATCCTTAGTGAAATAAGAAGGTTAGTAGGAAATCTTTACAACAATCCTTTATTGAAGTCTGTAGAGGAAAGAACAATGCGAGTGATGTTGTGAGCTTATTTGTGAATTCAACAAATATTTGCCAAATCTTTGCTAAGGTTAAATTCTTGGAATAATAAAAAAAAAGTGAACGGGATAGTTTCTACCTTAGAGAAGTACCTCTTAAGGAGTAAAAGGAAACATCTAATGATAAAATGCCTGGAAAGATATATGGTAAGAGGTGAAAATGCTTCACTTCAAAGACAATAGAGGTGTGACTTGGAGGGGTGAGATATATTTCTGGTAGTTGAATCTAGGAAGAGGTCATGCTACATTTTGGAATGTGCATGTACTTTTAAGTAGTCAGGGTGTGAAGAGGGCTGGGTGTGGGTGGCATCTGGGTGAATGTTGGTTCTGTTCCTGGAAACAGGGCATAAGATGACTGGTTCAAGACCAGGAAATAGCAGACATGGAGACAGAATAAGAAAAACATGTTCGAGAAATCACTGAATGTTGGAGACAGAAGTCACCCCACAGACCTGTGATCACAGAAAAGACTTGTGATTTTTAACAAAATGCTTTTCTGTCTTACTCAATATATATACTCCAAGAAGAAGTTAAGAATTATACTCTAAGGAGAAGTAAAAAATTGTGAGGATAGGTATGGTAATGGAGTCAACTCCACCTGAATATCTGATGAGAAAAAGTTTCCTACCTCATCCTCTGGTGGTCATAAAGCCAAGAATCAGACATCTCACTTATATCAGGTTGCATGACATGTGTCAGAGAAGTCAGCCACATCTTTAAATGAATAAACAAAAAGTTCCAAAAAATATTATATTGACTGTGTAATAAGCAAAAGGACATTAGGGTTATCAAATAGGTCTTTTATTAATCTCAAAATGGGAATATGGAGTAGAAGGGTAAGTAAATCAATTAATGTCACTCAGTTAATAAGCATCAGATCTGGGAATAGGACCCGGGCCATTTGATTTCAAAACCCATTTTCTTAAATTGAGTACTTTTCTCTTTGTATCTCAGTGAGACCTGCTGTTTAACGAACACAGACAATGTCCTCAGCTACCTCCGCAGAGGACAGAGCACAGATAATGTCAGTGAGCTGACAAGTCATTGCAGTGATAGTGTTGTTTGCCAGGTGCTCTGACAGGACCAGAATCTGGAAGTGAAAACAGGTGTCACTGACGTGGAGATGCAGTCTCAGGCTGCTGCTTCTTAACAGACTTGTCAAGATTGCCTGCCATTGCTGGCACGCTGTGCACCCAGCCATTGAGGCAGGTCATTCCGTCCACCCAGGGATTGATCGGGCAACTGGGCTTAGGAAGCAACAAATGCAAGGAGTTTCTAAGGCCACAGAGGGGATTCCTATAAGAGTTAACAGCTGTCATCTGTGCAGCCACTTGAATCTACATATAATATCTTCCACATTCAAAGGGATGGGAACTTGTGGATGCATTTTATTATAAAATATTAAAGAATATAAATTTTAAAAATACAAACTTGAATTTCACAAAGTGAAAACCCAAGCTCCAGAAGTGTAGGGTCCTCAACTGCTCTCTGACTAAGCAGGGTAAAAGGCATCTTACTCCTGCTTTCCCCAACCAAGGCAAGCTTGATTGCCCCAGGCATTTTCTGAACATTTTTTTTCCATTTTTCTCTTTACCAAAATGCACTTGTCTCCTGCACCATCATGTTAGCACCATTTTATTTGTGTTCTTGGTGAAAAGGAAGATAAAACTGCAAGAAGAAAGGCCTGGATGTCAGTGCCAACTCTAATATATTAGCTTGGAATTTAGATATCCCCAAACTGTTTATCTACTTCATATAAGACAGATTTTGGAGTGCATGATACCCAGGAATAATCGCTAAAATTTAAATTATCTTTGAAGTATAAGAAAATTTGACAGAAATGGGCATTTTACATAAGAATGTACAATAAATATATACTTGTAGAAACAAGATAGTCATTGAGAGAGATGATGTGTAGGGTCACAGTTGATGACTTGGTAACATCAGGATGATCCTAAAGCTATCACAATTACAATCCTGAATTATTTTGTATTTAGTAATGCATGTGAATTCTCCAGAAGAACAAAACCAATGTGTGTGTATGTATGTGTATACCTACATTATTTTTATATATACATATATGGAATATATATATATATATATATATATATATATATATATATATATATATAAAGAGAGAGAGATTTTGAGAGGTTGACTCACATTTTTATAAAGACTGAGAAGTCCTACAATCTGCCATCTGAAAGCTGGAAGCCAGGAAAACCAGAGGCATAGTTCCAGTCCAAACCCAAAGGCTTTAAAATTAAGGAAACTGATGGTATAGATTGTGGTTATAGTCCAAAGCCTAAAAAAAAGAGGAGTCAATGTCTGAGAGCAGGAGAAGGTATATAATCCCAGCTCAATCTGAAGGCAAATTCATTCTTCCTCTGCCTTTTCCTTCACACCTTCAATAGATTGGATGATGCTCACACACATTGAGGAGGCAATCTTTTCCAAAGAAATAGACAAATATAACTTTGTTTATAACAATAGCCATAATAATAACATCCTTTTTAATATAATGTAATACCCACCACATGCTCAATAATGAGGGATCACAGAAATAAACTGGAGAGCAAAAGAGCTGCCTTCATTCTGTGGAACTCTTCCTCTGCTTAGCGGGAAGGATAGATTTAAGAGGAATGACTTTAAAGCTGAGAAAAATATTCCAGGGTATAAGTTAACAAGAGCTTAAATGAAGTCAGTGATCACAGATGGAGAGAGAAGATGGAAGAATAAAATAATACATGGATACACATGGAACAACTTGATTCACAATAGGATTTAGACATGTGGAAGAAAGAAGAATGTAGAATGGTCTCAAAAGATCTCACCTGTACTGCTAGAGATATTGACATGCCTGTTGGACTTTCCAAAAGAATTTTTCACTGGGGAACTATACATATGATTCTGGACTTCAACTGAGAGTGGAGATTTGAGACATTGGTCTGAGATTTGTGAGCACTCTGATGATGACTAAGTCTATGAAAATGGCTAGAAGTAGCAAAGGAGGAAATGGCAAATGAGCACAGAAATAATGAAAGTCAATGAAAGAATCCATGGACACATAATTCTGAGTGAAGAGTTGTAAATCTGAATTTCTAGACTGGATACAGGTTATCAATCCAAGGGAGAAGAATTTTATAAAAGGGAGTCACCAATTTGCAAAAGGTTAAAGATCACTGCAAACAGTTCTTGGGATTGGCAGCAAGAACAATATTTATGCCTTTGCATAACATGTTAGGAGAATGAGGTGGGGACAGAATTCAGATTGTGGATATTAATGTGCAAATCAGAAGTGATTGAGAGAAACCAGCACATAAATGTACAAAGACTTTTTTAAATTGTGCAACCTTCTCCCAATCACTTTTGTGTCTCAACTCCATCCTTTGTCTTTTTCACCTTGTACAAATATTTCACCTTGTACGAATATTTTCCACTCAAATAATTTATATTTGAGTGGAAATGGAGTGACAGAAATAAGAAAGTAACTAAAATTAGACTCTTAAAAAAGAAAATCACATATTTTTTCTGAGACAAAGGGGACTATTAGAGAAGAAGGCTGAAAATATGGAACAAAGGAAAGGCAACTAATGGTGCAGGATTGATATAGATCTAAAAGGGACCTCAGAGCCCTCCAGATATACAGGTATTAGACTTCACAGAAATCAGCAACTTCTCATTTTCTAAGGTTGGGAAGTATAAGATAAGATGTCTAATGATTCAGATGAATTTCTAGGTACTGTCCAAGATGGCAAAGTCATTCTTTTTGATGCTTTTATTTTCTCTCTGAGGTGAAATAAGAGGGCAAGGCCATCTGGTAAAAATGAGGATAAGGTCAGAGATCTGAGACAAGAAGTGCAGATTTTGAAGAACTAAATGAGGAATCGGAAAGGACTCTTGCTAATAATAAGTAAAATGATTGACAAGAGCATTGATGGCTCTGCTAAGATTGAAAACTTAATTTATGGTGGTGCCAATAAGCACAGGCACTTATATTTTCCCAAATATTCCCCGGTGTGTATATGAGGTCAGAAAATAAAGAATATGGCTTATTTTTGCAGATTCCAAGTTTAGAAGTCATATCAAACTCATCCTAAATTCATACATCTTTTTATGAAATTTCTTTTACAAATGCAATCCAATTTGATACAGAGGTTGATAGTGAGCTCAGAGGAGCCCTGATAACTGTGTGAAGTCTTATACTTTCGTTTGATCCTCATCAGAATCATCTGCCACTGTGATCCCCAAACCTGATTCAAGCAAGCATTGTAACCCTGCTTTGCTTTTTCTTCTTCTTTCTCTCTTTAGAGATTCTGTGGGACATGCATTCATACTAAAAGCATATGTAATCATGCATTTATGATGTTTGAAATTGGTTTTAGGAACATTTTAATGGAAAGAACTTAAAACCTTCAGCAAATCATTTGAAATTCCAGCTAATGAGTTCTCTAGTTAATTCATGGTGAATTTCAACCATAGTAATTGTTTGGTTCCTCCTTGGCATTGCAATGAAGACATGGGGACAGATGTTTTTGAATTGGTTCATGGATAAAGCATTTGCGTATTATGGAGAATGTGATGTCCTTTACCATCATGGTATTCTGCAGGGATTCAGATATTATACAGTTATACAATTTATTACTTAATTATAATTGTTGTATGTATTAAAATATGATACTTATATTAAATTGTTATGTGAATTACAAATATAATTTTCCTCTATTTTTACCTAATATGAATTTATTAAGGCAATAAATTATCTATTAAAATACTTTTGATATTTAAAGAATAAAATTATTAACCACTTTTAAGCTTAGCTGTTCATAATAACTAATTCCCTGAAAGTTCAAAGAACCATTGATTTAATGTTAATCGAAAACATACTTTTATTTGTTAGGGCAAATATGTAAAGATATCCTTAGGCATGTATATATATATATATATATATATATATATATATATATATATATATTTTACCCACACATATTCCTGCATATATATATTACACATACTGCCTAAGTCTATTGATTTATAATTTTAACAAGATATTTTAAAAGTAAAGTCCTTAGGAGAAAATTCAAAGAAGAAGCCAGACATAGCTGTTAGCAAAATATTTAGCATTAACCTTCTCTTTTTTTCCCTTCATAGCAACTACTGGCTACCATGGCAACACTTCCCCCAGCACACCACAGTTTCTAGGATGAAAAGCACAAGGCCTTGGAGACTTCAAATGTCTCTTGTACAAAGCAGTCTAAACCCTTTACCCTAGAGCCATTATCATCCTGTGCCTCAATGACTGGCTACACCATTTAATTTATTATGTCCTGCTTTTCTCTCTCCACTCAATCAATATTACTCCAGTACACCGGGAGAGAGAAAACCTATTACATTTCCTTGCACAAAGTAGGCTCTCAAAAATAGTTTTTGTTTTGTTTTAATTACTCAGTTGCATTCCAAACAAATTTCAGATAGTTCTAAGTAAATTAGGCAGTTAAGTGCATTAATTCCCTCTGATTGTGCTCTCATTCATTCACTCCCTTGTGTTCTGGTCTAAACCACATTAACTACTGTTGATTCCAGAAAAGCACCATTTAGGCCTTTGTTTGTGCCTTTCCCTGGCTACCTCTCCCCCCACCAGCCTGTGTAATTAGTACTTGTCACTCAGGTTAAGTCCATTCAGATTAAAGCTCCCTTCTTTAGATAGGGTAGGGTGACTGCAACCACGGTGTCCTGTGCTAGCCACTATCATTGATCTGAAATTTCCTTTAATTTTTTAATTGACTTAATTTCCCCAATTGACAACAAGCTCCTCTATTTATTGTAATCCCAGCTGTATTCCCATGGCCCTGGGTTTCAGTGGTGTTATTCTACAAACTTGGGTGCCTACTAAGTGCTAGTCAATGGTGAATGAAAAAAGTTTTCTGTAATAAATAAGCTTAATCTTAACTATAGGGAAACAAAATAAACATATAAAAATGAATAAAATGATCTCCAAGAATATTTCACTGCCCAAAAAGAAATAAGGCAGCGTAGTGAAATGGCATTACTAGGATGTTAAAAGTGCTTTGGAGAGGACAGTTATGCAAAACACCTCAGGTGAGATAAAACTTAAACTGGGGCACGAAGAAAACAACCAGGAGGAGAACTGAGGGAGCACATCTTAGACAAGAAACAGTTGATGTAGATACTTATAAGCAGGAAGATTGCCCAGGCATATGTGGAAGTGTATATGGTGGATGTATAGAATGGAAAGCAGAGTGCACAAGGTGGTATGAGGAAATAGAGACTACATAGGGTAACATTTTTATGTCATGGTGAGAAACAGCAAATTTTTAAATGGGGTCCAAATGTGATTCAAAGCAGCTGAAAATTTCCTCTGAACTTCTTTGGAAACATCAGAAAAATAAAGGTGTCATTTATTGTATATACACAATAGGGCAGGAGCCATGATAATTTCTTTTCATAAAATATCTCATTGAATCTTATTATCAATTCTATGATGTAGGATTTCATTGATGAGTAAATTGAAGCACAGAAGTAAATTGAAGCCCATGGGTAGGAAATGTATCACCAGAATACAAATCCTGAGAATCTGATTCCAGAAGATAAACTTTTAGCCAGTGTGGTAAGATTTTGTCGAGTATCTTGCTAAAGCCCACACTATAGTAAAAAATAAATTTGGAAATAATATCTTGGCCTCTAGAATTTCAGCTTAATGGACTCATTATAATGGACTCTGTGGTCATCAGTGACTGCTTATGGGCTGCCATTATCACCATCATCAAGAGTAAATATTTAATGAGCATCTTCCACCTGCAATGTTTGTGGCTGAGCACAATGAGGATTACAAGAAGGACAAAATATGGTTTCTGTTCAGCTGTATTGCATTTTGGCTGATGAGATAAAACAACTACAGTTTGTCCTTTGTCTCTATGGGGTCTGCAACACAGGATACAAACAACTTTGGATAAAAAATATTCAGGAAAAAAATTGTATTTGTGCTGAACATGCACAGACATTTTTTCTTATAACTACCCCTTAAGTGATAGATGCATCATAATAACTGGTCACATATCATTTATTATATTAGGTATTATAAGTAATCTAGAGGCGATTAAAGTATAGCAGAGGACATGCATAGGTTTTATGAGCATACTACTACACTACTTTTAAATAAGGGACTTGAGCATCCTCGAAGTTTGGTATCATGGGGATTCTACAACCAGATCCCCCCCCCCCCGCCTAGATACTGAGTGATAACTATAAAGTGTAAGACCTAGAAACTCCCCTTAGGAATAATAAATTGAACAGCAAACTGAGACCAACAAGACCACTGCAGTTCGGCTGGGTGTATGGAGATGTGAGCAGATCTGGAAAAGGTAAAAAAAGAGAAAAAGAGAAAGTTTATAGAAGAGAAAAAGCAACATGCAAAGGCATGAAAATGGAAAGATTCCTGCAGAGGAGCTGTGTTAGTCAGATTTGTGTTGCTGTAAGCAGAATATCCATCAAAACCACCTTACAGGGAGGAAAGTGTATTTGGGGCTCATGGTTTCAGAGTTCTCAGCCCATACATGCCAACTCCATAGTTCTGGGCCCAAGGTGAGGCAATACATCATGGAGGGAGGGCCCAGCAGAAGAAAGCTGCTTAGCTCATGGCCTAGTCTGGAAACAGAGAAAGTGGGGAGGGATGGCAGAAAGGCACACTCCCAGTTACCCACTTCCTCTCACCACATGGTACCTTCCTAGAGTTACCAACTCAGGGAGTTCAAACTAAGGTGGACTGATTAGGCTAGACTTCTCACAGTGTAAAGATGTCATCTCTGAATATTCCTATATTAACACAGGAACTTTTGATGGCTACCTCATATCCATACCACAAGAAGAGCTGTGATCACTAAGGTGTGAAAGGTACTCCACAGTCCAAAGAGCCACAGACAAATATGCCATGACACATGGTGCACTCCTGCTTTCATCTCTCCCTGATTCTCACCCTTCCCATTCTACAGACTCAGGCTGGAATCTGGAATCTTGATCCTAAATCAGAGTGCTTTTCCTTCTCCCTACCATGGAGAAAGTTAGGGAGTTGTTTACCCTCCTTTGTCATAGAACAAGGAAAGGAAGCTCCAAAAAGTTAGGAGGACCTACTAAAGAGGGTGACACCTCTTCTCCAGTTGAGCATCTGCTTTGGTTGCAGATTTGTTTACCCATCTAGAAAAGAAAATTGGAGTAAACAAAGACAGTGGGATGAACATCCACACACCCACTCTCTGATCCATCAAGAATGAGTTTCCCACGGGCTGAGCGCATCTGAAGGTAGGGCATCTTGCTAGTGAGTTTGAGATAACATCTGACCACTTACTTTGAATGGCAATGTCTGTCTCAGATGAAATATGTAAATAAATCAGGTTAAATAGATCAAAATCACTTTCATTGGAACAGGTCAAGGAAACCATCAAAACTACGTTAAAATTGACCCAAATCAAATAGTCTCTAAAAGTGAAAATTGAAAAAAATATATATATAAGTTTTGGGATGCTTTCCCTTCAATTTAACAAATTGGATGTTTTGGTCCCAAATAAGTCAGGAAAGTATGGTTCCTGCTATCTTGATGATGTGTGTTATATAATGAATATGAATTGCTTCATAGGCAAGAATAGAGCTCAACACAGATGATGAAATATTTTTAAAATGTAGAACAAATCCCAATGAGTTCTCTCTGTGCCCTCAACATTTTAACAATGCCCAGTAGAGTTATCCATAAAGAGATTTTTGCTGGTACAGCTTCTGCTGGAAGAGCAAGTCCCACTCTTTTTTCACTCGAGGTTAGCAATTCTAGCAGAGTGGTATCAGCAGAGTTTACTAGGCAACCATTATTTCTCTGAGTACCTTTACAATAATTTAGTTGAATTTATTGTATTTTACTTTTATAGAAGACGAAAGCATGTAAAGAGACATGAAACTCCCGAAGTCAGCAAACGGTTGGGACTGGAACTCTAATTGGACATGTGCTTGCCGCTGGGCCTGCTCTAGAAGAGGCTGTGCTTGCCTTGGGCCCCTGCAGGCACATCAGCCCCCGGTGCAGCTGTGGCTGTGTGCTAATGCCTCCTCCAGCAGATGGGTAATGGCATTTCAGGGAGTACCTGGCCTATTACACGGTGATCTTCCTTGGTGAAAAAGGTCATATATATTAAAAAGATGGCCCCCCTGGGTTATTGAAATTTTCTATTACTTGTATGAAACATTTTTCTTGATTCTCTCTTCTTCTGCCATTGCCTTGTTGGTCCTCCAGGTGGCACATTGAATCACAAACTTCCCTTCTTTGCATCTGAGGGGCACAGTCGTAATAGGGTATCTTCGACAATTGCTCCCCTCCCCTAAAACAGTCTTTCTACAACATGTGTTTCCCCTCCCATATTTCTGTACTTACTGAAAATTTAATTTTTATATAAATGTTATATAAAATATTGTGTGCCACTTATGTAGTATTTAAACATCATATTAAAACTTCATGCTGGCATCATTCTTAATAAACATGGAATGCTAGTGAGAGAAACAAGAAAGGTCCCAGGAGAAACAGTAAGAAGGATGGAGACAATAATTGATGGAAAAGAAGACAACTGGACAGATTTTCTCCTTAATTGGATGGGTGACCTTGAACCATTTCTTAACCACTGCTTAACCTTTCTGGTCTGAAACTCCTGATTCAGAAAATAAGAAAATGTAATTCCCCTTAACACTCCGCTTCGTCCTTAACAGTTAACCACATCCTGTGAATACGTATTGGTGATTTAAAATATTTAATTTTATTTAAAATTTAGAAAGACAAGATATTAGAAGAATACGTTAATTACCTTAGTTTTGTTTTTTTTTTTTAATTCTACTAGGAAAGCTGTTACTTATTATCACACACTCTGGTTCTAAAATAGTCAAAACACTATTTGTGGATGATTATATTCCTAAAAAGTATTTCCTATGATACTGTTGCAATAACTGACTGTATTTACTAACCATAAAACACAGAAATCTTTAAAAAATAATGTTTGTTAAGACTTATTTTTCCTAACATTTTTTTTCACTATAATGAATGTGGGAAAAAAAATGCTGAGTCAGTCTCAATTATATAACATGGAATTTATATCTGATAATAAATCTAAAAATGTTTGCAACTATAGATTTCACATATTGAGAGGGTTCTTACTAAGTAATGAGTGATCACAGATTTAAATATACTTCAACTTGCTAAAAATATGTGGTTATATCATGTATTAAAGGTACTGTTTTGCTGTGTATATTTCCAATAAGTATTTGGGCACAGAGTTTGCTTCCTGATTTTATTTTAGATTGAGTTTGATTGTTACATCAAAATTCTAAATGAAGTTTGATTTCTGTGATAATTTGTGATGCTTATATTTATATAATTAGGAAATATTTTATAAAATATGAGACTATATATGAAGAGATGTATATACAAATACATATTTACAATGCATACATATGTGTAATACATACATATATGCATAAACATAAGTATTTTCAAACGTGTAAAAAAAGTACAGACCTTAAAGACTTAACTCCAACCTTTCTAATTCTGTTCTCTCCTCTCAAAAATTACCTTCCTAAGGGGCTGGGGTTGTGGGTTAAGGGTAGAGCACTTGCCTTGCACATGTGAGGCACTGGGTTTGATTCTCAGCACCACATATAAATAAACAAAAATATTTTTAAAAATTACCTTCCTGTGCTGTTCAAAAATAATCAAAAGTAATAATTGAATGTCAGAGCACTCTTGAGGACATCTTCACTCCTCCAGTAATTTGAAATGCCACCCCCCAAATACATCAAACCCCCATATATATGCTAATCTTTCTAGTATTAGGCTATTTTTCTAACCCTTAACTTAGAAAAATAGCTGCCTGAATCTGGCTAGGATTCTCTGTTGAAGTTCATACCTTAATCATCAAATCTGAGTCTTCATACTTTTCTAAAACATGCATGTAATGCTACAACCATCTAAATAAAGCTTTAGGTAATCCTGCAAGTTTCGATATTTATACTTTTGTTTTCCTTACATTATTCATTTCCCAATATTTTCTAATTTTCATATAATTTCTTTGTTAACTATTTAGAAATATATTTTTCTCAAATTCTTGGGGATTTCTATTTATTTTTTTATTAATTTCTACTTTAATCTGATATGGGAATATGAGGTATTAATCATTCTTTTCAGTGTTTTGAGGCTCGGTTTAGCAGGAAATAAATTTCTTGAAGATAATGTAACTTTTTTATTAATTGGGCGTAGCATCTTAAGTATGTAAAATAAGTCATATCCATTATTTCCTTCGAATCTCATGTTCTTATTGAATTTTTACCTCTATGCTTTCAATTGCTAAATGAGACTTGTTAAAAATATTTACTATATTGGGCTGGGGATGTGGCTCAAGCAGTAGCACGCTCGCCTGGCATGTGTGCAGCCCGGGTTTGATCTTCAGCATCACGTACAAACAAAGATGTTGTGTCCGCTGAAAACTAAAAAATAAATATTAAAATTCTCTCTCTCTCTCTCTCTCTCTCTCTCTCTAAAAAAAAAATATTTACTATAGGGCTGGGGTTGTGGTTCAGCAGTATTGCGCTCATCTAGCACGTGTGAGGCGCTGGGTTCGATCCTCAGGATCACATAAAAAATAAATAAAATAAAGGCAGTGTGTCCAACTACAACTAAGAAATAAAAATAAAAAAGATAAACCTTTAAAAATTTACTATAATTTTGAATTTTAGAGATATCAATTCATTCTTGATATAAACTGAGGCTACAATTTTTAGTTCATACAAATATTTAATATCTTCCTGATTGGTATTATTACAATTATAAAATATTTTCCTTTAACTCTAGTAATGCTCATTTTTGACTTTGATATTTTTGCCACTGTATTAAATTTCTCTTTGTATATGTTTCCACTCAGATTTCATTGTTTCTAGACTAGATTCTTACAGGTAAGATGTTGCAACTACAAGTGATTTTTTTTTTCAAAAATTAGAACTGACTTATCACTGTTTTTTTGTTTTTTGTTTTTTAACTGGAGAATGCACTCTACTTATATATACTTGATTGTGCTAGAGTTTTCTACTCTGGCCATTCTTCAGTGTAAGCCTATTATATAATCAGCCTCACTGGCTTTTGGTTTTTCTGTGTCTTTTGAACACTAGGACATGTCAGCCTTTTTAACATGTCTTCCCTTTATCATGGATAAACCATATGCCAAATAATAGTTGTTCTTTTAGCCTGAGTCTCAGAAAAATAATTAGGAGACTAGAACCCAGTCAATAGCCTGAGGCTAGGTTGCCACAGTCTACTCCCAAAGAACATTTTTTTTCAAGTCACAGAGATATTAAGGCTCTTTTACTATACAACTATTAATTTACTATACAACAATTAATCTGATGAAAGCTGATTATTAAAAATAAGTTTCCAGAAATGTAGCATTTCTACAGATATGTAAAATATATGTCAGTGACTTCTAGATAGGGAAAATGCTTACAGGTGACTGAAAAATAAATAGTAACCCATGGTATGCAGTGTCAAAACAGTATGGTTATCACTTGTGACAACTTGAAAATCAGACTAGTTACTTAGTGCATTTATAACTTTGCTTAAGTATTAGCAAATCCAAATGCTAATAGCTTTAGTTGATTGTTTTCAGTTACATTTCCTAAGTTCTTACATGATAGAAATGATCTCCAAAAAGGATTGATGTGTTTGCCATCAGGAATAAAAGGAGGGAGGAAAAAAATCCAGACATTCTGGGTCTTGAGGTTAAAACATGGCAATTACTTTTCTCCATTTTATAGCCCTTGGTGAAGCCAATCTACTACAGACTCAAGGGAAAGATGTATCTTTGGAATCAAACAGACTTGGTAGATTTTTACACTTAAACTCAGCCACGTACTAGCCATATGGTGTGATGTATTGGCTAAGAAAGCTGGTTTCTGCTCTGATTAAAAACAATTACAAAATGTCAGTTGCTTAGAAGAACAATTTTTTTTTTCAGAGTTATGCCATATCTCCAACACGGGAGGGCTGGGAGTTGTACTCACTGTAGTCCTATCCCAGTACTCAGAGTCCCAGATGGATAATCTGAGAGAGCTTTATAGGAGCACTAAATTTTGAGTAAGAAAGTTAATCGCAGCTATAGCAACAAAACCTTGTGTACAAGTATATGTGCATAATTTACGTTAACATCTTAGTTAAGACTTACTAAACCTTGAGTAGTCTTACTGATTATTCTTTTAGTTCCTGTAAAACCTCTATTGGTCACTTAAGCACCAGAAGCTTTGGTAGATATTAAAGGACTGATAAATGAAGCCAACTGCCTGATCTCAGTCCTGTATATTCTCTAGAAGACCCAGTACAATAACATCAACCACAGCAGGCTTAAGTGCCACAAAGGACTCATGAAGCTTAGAGCCTGTTCTGAAGTACTCAATTAGAGACAGTCTTATTTATTATATATTTGTGGTGTTTTTCTTCTTGTTTTCTTTTTCCCCTCCACCCCTACTCCCCGCCCATCAAACCCAGAGCCTCTGCATGCTGGAGAAATGTCTTACCACTATAACCTAGCCCTGCCTGTTCTCTTTGTCAGCAAATAATTTCTTTAATTCTCACAACAACTTTACTCTGTCACTTAGTCTTAAATGAAAGCTACGGACTATAATAACAACTAACATTTTTGAAGCTTTAAATGTACACCCAGCACATCCATGTCCCTCTTACAGATTATCTCATTTAATATTAACAGGGTTTTGTTGTTGTTGTTGTTGCTGTTGTTATTTATTTTTTAAGTTTGGTGCTATTATTTTTATGTTCTAGATGAGAAAATCAAAGCCAAAGCATTAAGAAATTTACCCACGTTTGCAAAACTAATAGATATTTGGGTTGGGATTTGCAATCAAATAGAATGACTCTAAACCCTTGGTTTGGTTCATTATGCTGTTGCTTCTTTTGAAGTTTGGAGAGCTTAATTCTAGTTCTATTTTTTTTAAATTACTTTCTAGTTGTAGTTGGACACAATGCTTTATTTTTATTTATTTACTTTTATGTGGTGCTGAAGATCAAACCCAGGGCCTCGCATATGCTAGGCAAGCACTCTACCACTAAGCCACAACCCCAGCTCCAATTCTAGTTATACTCTTAAACTATTTTAATCTGTTATTTTTTTTTTCAGGAATTCTGGTTTTCTATTTGTCCTTCAAGTTCAAAAATTTTAAGATTCTTCCTCAAAACAAATTCTCATCTTTTGCTTTATTCTTTTTGTTTTTCAATGAAACAGGCCCATAGGCCCTAATAGAGAACATATTTTTGATCTTAAAGCCTTTCCCTATTTTTAATATTATTTATTTTTCTCCTAGGTCTCTACAGAAGAAGGCTTGAGTCTTGCCAGAGAATATAACTGTGCTTTTTTTGAGACCTCCGCAGCCCTTAGGTTCTGTATTGATGATGCCTTTCATGGCTTAGTGAGGGAAATTCGCAAGAAGGAGTCGATGCCATCATCCATGGAAAAGAAACTGAAGAGAAAAGGCAGCCTCTGGAAGAAGCTGAAAGGCTCCCTGAAGAAAAAGAGAGAAGCCATGGCATGATCTCCTTGCTGTTGAGTCCCTCTCTGTCTCTCTCAATTTTATCAGTCGGACAATTCTGCTTCAGTATTCTCTTTTCCTCTCTCTTTATATATCTGCCTTTAGGTAGAAGTTAGATCTGCATAACTGTACCTCTCGAGATAGTTTTGTTTTGCCTTTAACAGTTGGATGGATTTTGTCAATCAGCTGGATATGCTGTTTAGTTTTTACAATATATGACTAAATAAAATTGACATTCCAATTGCCTCATTTCCCTTTAAAGAGTCTAGCTTCATTTGGTATGCTGTCTGGTTATAAGGAAATATGCAAAATTGCAAGCAGAATGATAAAAGGCTCAAGGGATCTGCCTTTGCCTGATAACACTGGTTGTTTGCATTTCAGGAATCTCTGTAAATAATGAAGCAGCTTGGGAAATAATTTCAGAACAGGAATCTGCATCCTGGTCTTTCCTTAAGTGTAAAAGTCACCATACGACTTCTTGAATGCTTCAGAAATGAATGTCAGAGAAATTATTTATAATGGGAACTGGTAGGGGTCATTAAAAAGCCAAAATGAAAGATACCCTTATTTACAGTGTCCTGCCCCCTTTTCACTTGTGTGAAATTATCACAGTGAAGCCACAGGGCTGTGGCAAAAGAATATTGTCTATGTAATGAGAAGAGAATAGCGATTGTGAATTTGGTGATTCATATACTTATAGAAGGATCTTGTGCTCCCTTCAGGGAGTAATCTCTTAGAACTCCTTCATCTGCATATACATATATGTAGGTGATGAGTTTTGATAACCCAACTGACTCAACCTTGTCATATTGCTAAAATCTTTTCTCTCCTTTTACATGAAATGTGATGAGACGCCACCAGTTAGATGCTTTGTACTTGTTTTTGTTACAATGGGTCATCATGTAAAATGAAGTCATCTGTCGTTCATTTTTTTCCCATTGTGTGAATTGCCTTATTTAAATTCAAGGTAAGAAACTACTAAAAGGGATAGCTCTGAATGTTTAATAGAAAAGCATTTAGGGAAACTACAGTTAAGCATGAATTCATCAAAATAATCTTCATGGGTTGGGGGGACAGTTTTAGCATAAATTAGGGAATAAAGGGAGAAGGACAATGGTGTCCTTCAGTATTTCATCACTGATTCTTCCTTTTTTTACACAATGTCTCTGGCACTTGGTAAACTTTGAGAGTGTAGAAATGACTCACTCAGACATAGGCCCTGAAATCTTTACCTGTGAGATTCAGTCCGTATGCATTACTTTACATGTAATATTGATACAAATAGAATGGAATTTATAGATTATCAGTTCTTACCTGTTAATCAAGATCAATCTTTCAGCATATTACACTTGTGGGTTCTTTTACAGACTGGAGAGAGGGCCCTTTCTCAAACCCACCTAGAGCCCTCTGTTCTTACTCCTAGGCCTTCCCATCAAGGAAGCTAGAAGGTATTTATCTTTTGTTAGTAATTTCTACTACTCTGTCCTTTAGGCTTTACTGAAACCAAGTCTTTTATGCACTGATGCATGGACTTATCAGTATTCTCCATCCTGAATTTCCCCTAAAACTAAATGCATAATACTTCTTCATTGTAACTTGTGTTCAAAATTAAGATGAAAATCCAAAATAAAATAAAATAAAGTTGATATAAAATCACAAGATTTTTTAAAAATTAAATTTATTTTAAATTGACACATAAAAATTATACATATAAATAGGTTCATGTGATACAAGATAATCTTAAGCCTTCAAACTGA
The DNA here is from genome assembly GCF_045843805.1 of Urocitellus parryii. NCBI lineage: Eukaryota > Metazoa > Chordata > Mammalia > Rodentia > Sciuridae > Urocitellus > Urocitellus parryii. The sequence continues at coordinate 30,004,861 of NC_135543.1, forward strand.
TTTTTGACTTCTTCCTTTGTTTTGGAATGTTTAATTCTTTGCGTTTGTCCCTTTAAATTAGCTCATTCACCTTCAGTAGGTTCTTTGCTTCTTACAGTCCCTGACCCTGGAATCCTTCCAAGCCTGAGAATGTTGCACTCCAACAGTTACTCCCTGTTTGCCAGAAGAAGAAATTCAGAAAACAGTAATTGGCACTAATTTTTCTGTGTTCAATCTGCATTTTTGTAAACTTGATGATTCCCTTACCCATAAATGGCATTGTTTGGTGCATTTTCTAACACAGCCAAGTCTTTGTAAATTTTTTTTTTATCTTTAATTGATAACTCCTCTGCCTTTGGCCTTAAAGTTCTATATCTCATTTTACTCTTCTTCCATCTCTTTCATTATAATGCTTAAATAAATAATTTCTATAACTTAAAATCATTTAATAGTTATTAATAATTTATGGTAAATAATTCTTGCAACTTAAAAATTCTCTTTGAGTTTTGACTTGGGGAGCAGTTGCTACATCCAACCACTTTATGGTATTTCAGGAAGGGAGTCTGCAGATCATCACCTTCAGATTGGAAGTATCTGAGATAGTTATCCCTAATAGAGTCACAGACAAATTTCAAGCATTATTTTCAACTTATCTTTCTTATAAAAGACTGTACTAGAAGGGAAATATTCCATAAAAACCCTAGATAATTTTGCCCGAGAGATATTGAGTTGCCCCCTTTGATATAAGACCAAAATGTCAGGATCTTGTCTCTGATCATGTTCTTGAAAATTTTTATCCAGACCTGGGACATCTAAGTGATTCCAAAAGCTCAGAAATTATAATGTACATTATGCCTATATTGTCCAGTGAATATCAAGATTTTTAGCCAATATGCATAGATGTCCAGAGTAAATGAATGTCTAGTCATCCAACACAAGTTATCAAATTGTGAATAAGTGCCTAATAGGTAACAAACTTTCTCTAGTTACTACAAGAGAGTATGTATAAGTGTGAGTTTATTCCATGGGATGGTACTAAGCAATCCTGAATATGATTTATTTCCTCCTCAAATGGACCCTCCACCTATTTTAAAGTAATTTTCATTAACTTATCCTATAGTTGGCCATGATAAAATAATTTGTCAGACCAGACACAAACACAAGTCTAAAATATCACATTTTATGTTCAATAGGCATTACCTCAGCCTAGGAACTTCTGTAGAAAATACTAGTAGGGATAAATCCTGGGCAGTTGGAATAAGCATCATACATATTGTACTCAGATGTTCAAGCAAAAGATAACTACTTCATTTCTCTATAGTTTATTTTTTCTTCCTCATGAGCCTTAGACTAATGGATAGTTGGGAGGGGGCCTACTAAAATTTAGTTTATTCTAGTAATTTAGTGCTAATCTGAGGCAGTAATTTAAGAACCCTCCTAAACTATACAATATCTACTTGGTGTGCATATGTCAAAATTTTATCATTCAAAGCTATGCCCCATGTACTCTCTGATTCAAAATTATCTCTGGGTTACAAGGTAAGGTGTGGCCCAGGTCATTTCAGGGCAGTTGTTTCTTCCTTTCATCTTCTAAGCCCTGCATTACACTCTGTTTCTTCTCTGATCTGTTAAACCAAGAGGCTGGCCTGCTTCTGTTTAATGCATTGGTTGACTCCGTTTATCAAGTGTGTCATGGTAAGCAGGCACTCCCTACTAGAGTCTGTGAACTTTCCCCCTTTGCCTTGGGTCTGGAGTCCTCCCAATACTGTCTCTTTGTTCTGACCCTAGGTCTTTCTAGTCTACCTCCTCCAGAGCCCCTGTCTCCCTTTGAGATCACTTGTGTAACACAAAGAGGATGTGTGGATTCCTGAACTCTGCCTCAATGAAGTTACTCTAGTTCTCTGCCACCACTTCAGTCTAGCTCCTGTGGGACCTCCAAGAATAGAGCTGATCCAAGTCCCTTGGCAACATGACACACAAGTATAGCCCAAGCAAAAGGGAGGTTAGCTCGAAACACTAAGTGTACCAACAACCATTACTATGGAGAAGTTGATCAGTAGCCACAGAGTTCTCAAACTTCCCTATGGTTGTTGATAATCAGCCTCAGATCAATATTCAGTCTGAAAGGCTAGGGTAGGTGATGAGTAAGAATATCCTAGGTAGTAACCTTTTGCTTTCTTTAACATCTTTCTTCAAGTCACCTCCTGATAGCCTACATGCTTTTCCTTTTATGTAATCCTATAACAACATGCTGGCACCAAAACAAAAAACTGAAAATAAAAGAAAATTAGATCATGCAAGATAGTGATGACTTCCTTGATTTAGGGGCTTCTGTTCCACCATACCATCAAAACATGAAACCCATCTCAATAAAAATATCATATATTTTGTAAAAAGACTGAAATTCATGGATCAAGGAACATATGAAAATACAGAAATATATAAGGAAACATATGAAAGTGTGTGATCATTATTATACATATATCTAAGGCCAGGCTTTCTGACCACCTTTATAAAAATTAAGGCTATAGTTTTTCTGGTTTGGATCTTTACATAATAATAAAAGAAGAAGACACAAATCCTACCTAGCCTATGTTCTATTTTTAGCTTTCACTTAAATTCTTCTACCTGATCTCAAGTTTTCCCTTTAGAATTTCAACCTGGGCTTATATGGAAAAATAACAACAACAATAAAACAAAAAACAAAAAAACCACAGTCATTCTTTCTGGCCACTCAACCATCATTAAATGTAAATGTTAAGAAAGTAGGAATTTTAACTATCTCATTAAAATATAAACCATATAAATACTATATTCATCAGCTTTCCATCAATATAAGAAAATACTTGACAGACTGGTTATGAGGAATAAAAAGTTTATTTAGCTCATAGTTTTGGAGGTTCAAAGTTCAAACAGCATAGTGTAAGTTCTATAGTGGTCTTTGTTCCTTTTCTAAATCATTGCTTAATATACATAGCCATGGTGGGAGTGCACACAAGAGCAAGCAAGTGACTATATTTTGAAGGAGGAAGAGACAGGGTGCAACAGGCCAAGGCTGTTCCTTTTATAATAGCTCTCTTATGAGAACTCAAGAGGTCATGCAAGAACTACCCAAGACCTAAGGATCTCCCACTTCTCGAAGCTTCTACCATCTCCCAACAGCTTTATCCAGGAATCCATATTTCCAACACGTGGCCCTTTGAGGTAACACAAACCATATTTATGCAGTAGCATTCTGTCCCTAGGCCCCCAAAGTCCATGTCTGTCATACAGTGCAAAAATGTATCCCATCCATTGCAAGAGTCCAAACATCTTAACTGTTCTAGCGCTGCTCAGAAGTCCAACTCCAGAGTTTTTTTCCAGAAATTCAAGGCAAACTCTTAGCTGTGAGCCTATAAAAATCAAAATGCAAGCTATATACTTACAAGATACAAGGTAGGGCAGGCACAAGATAAACAAAATGAAGGAAAGCCCAGCATGAAAGACATTAAAATCTAAAGCTCCAGATCCAGCTTTCTGGGCATGCTGTCCATGGATGATAAATCTCCGAGGCTTTGGGAAACCTATCTCGATGGCTTTGCTGGTTGTAGGCCCCGTGGCTGCTCTCTGAAGCTGTTTTTGCATGCTACCTGCATTTTTTCATTGCTGCACCTCTGCCTTTCTGGCTTCACTCCCACAGCTCTCCTAGGCATTGCCCCATAATGCTCTATTTTAGCATCTGATGCATTTTCTCGTCTGTTTCGCTAAACTCTTAGAACTACTTCTTATCAACCAATTCTAAAACACTCTTATTTATCTTACAGTATCTTCCCCACTCCTCATACCAATTTTCTCTAAAATATCTATTAGAATTTCCAGAGAAACAGAACCAATAAAACACATATTTATGTGAAATTGGCTTCATTAGATTGGCTTGCACAATCATAGAGGTTGAGAAGTTTCACAGTTGACATGTGCAGGCTGGAGAGGCAAGGGTCGTCAGTAGCAGCTCAGTCCAAGAAGTTGGAAGCCTCAGAAAAAAGAAAGAGATCAATGATAAACCCCCATCTTGGCAAAGTTCTCCCCACATCAAGAAGGACACTGGTGAAAGTCCAAGTCCAAAGGCTGAAGATCTTGGACTCTCGTGTTTAATTGTGGCTGCAGTAGAAAATGTGCCCATTCAGGAAGGAAGAAAAAGACCAAAAGTTAAAGCAAGAGAAAGAATAAGTGACTTTCTCCTTTTTTTTGTTCTCTCTAGGTTCCAAGCCTATTGGGTGGTAGTACCCACATTCATGGAGAATCTTCTCCACCCAGTGTGTTGACTCTGTAATGAATATTTCAAACAACCAGCTCCTAAAGATAGTAGGTTTATTTTGACTCACAGTTTTAAAGGTTCCAGTCTATAATTAGTTGATCCTGTTGCTTCTAGGTCTGTGGTAAGGCACTTCGCTATGGGATTGCATGGCAGAGCAAAGCCACTCCCCTCAATCTGGGCTCAGAAAGGAAGAGGAAAGAGGTAGGGTCCCATTATGCCATAAGGTTGTGATCCCAGAGAACTACAGACCTAACTAAGTGCTACCTCCTATAGGTTCAATCACCTCCCAATAGTGCCGTGGATTAGGGATCAAGTCTTTAACACATAGACCTTGGAGGGACACTTATCATAGCACTACTCCACAGACCAGTCTTCTCTGGAAACACACTCACAGAGCTTTATCAATCCTCTAGTCATCCTTCAACACAGGAAATGCGGCATCCAAAATTTGCGTTCACAAATAAATGCAGATTTAGTAGCTACTTTTAAAAACTAAGCAGAGAAACCTGTGGTGAGACAAGGAGCATGTGAATTTTCAGGGTGAAAACGATGAAAGCATTACTAAAGGAAATAAGTGGATTCCAACCACCAAAGTAGGGTAAAGGTAAGGGTGGTGTTACACAAAACTCACTTGGAGATACTATGCCCAATTCTTTTCATCCCTAAGCTTCAGTCAAGCTCCATCTCTTGTTAACCTTTTTATATAACCCCTAGTGTAGCTATCTCCCTTCAAAAAGATGGGTCTAAATCATTAATTTTTATGGAGAAAAATCACATCAATAAATCAAAACATTTCAGCTTATAAAAAAAACTTGTGTAAAGTCTTAACAATAATGTCAGTATGATTTATCCTATTTACTTTTTAAATACTTTATAGTTATTAACCTGTACCTGTAAAAAAAGATGCACTGAATAATAAATAGTGAATCAGGAAACCATATACATTATAATAGCTCAGTTTCCTAGAGATGAGGACACAGGATCAGAGGCTTGCAAGTCTCCAGGCACATGAGGTCAGTCAGGCCTGACCTTCGTTCTAGCTAGCCTTTCAAGTGCCCTTGACTGCCCTGTGGGGGCTTAATAGGCCAAAAACCAAAGTGGTAGGGACCATGGTGCTACTGACCCCTTAATATTTTATTGTCTCTCATGGAAGAAGCAGAAGGAAAGAAGATGTGACAATATCAGCCCCATGAGAGGTTAGCAACTCCAGACACCCCAATTTGTTAAAAATGACTATAGGTCATTATTATATCTACCAGTTCCAGTAGAAAAGTCTTTTAAAAAATTAAAATGAAATAAAATGTTCTGATATATTCAGTATGCCCACTGAAATCACAACAATGATTTATTCTGCAGACAATCTATGTTGCAATTTGGGTATCACTCTGCTTTCTCCAGAGGTGTAATTAAAACAGGTGAATAAATAAAATGAAAAATATGGTTTCTGGGATAGATCCACAGTGACTCTTTCAAACATATGAAATATGAGAGCTGTTTGCTTCCCATCCTGGGTGAGGCAAGTAGAGTGCCGGAAGCCAGAAGTCATGCTGCTGAAAGTCACTCTCCTCAGGTAAGCGCATCAGATGTGAGGTGAAAGTGTCGAGTAAGGCGAGTTTGCCAAAAGTGTTATATTTATTGCTGGTGAGAACTGCTGGATTTATAGCAATTACACTGTATATTTTTATGTAGAAGAGATAAAGTGAGAAATAAAAGCACTGTTAGAGTTCCATGGCTGAAGAGATGTCTAGCAAGTTGAAAACAACCATGAACTATGGACATCAACACTGAATCACAGATTGTGACTTTGGGTCAGTCAAATCCTTCCTCTCTCTGATCATATTAAATGAGGATAGCTGGGCTGAGTGGTGCACGCCTGTACCATTGGCTCCACAGGCAAAGGCAGGAGGATCCCAAGTTCAAAGCCAGCCTCAGAAAAAGAAAGGCATTAAGCAACTCAGTGAGACCCTGTGTCTAAATAGAAAACAAAATAGGGCTGGGGATGTGGCTCAGTGGTCAAGTGCCCCTGAGTTCAATCTCCAGTATAAAAAAAAAAAAATGGGGATGGAATCAGGCCAACAAAAGATAGATATTCTTTATGTGGCTGAACTTTGTCTTTAGTACTTATTGTGTAGTTTATTTTATTGTATATTCTGTGTTGCTACTAATAGAAATCATTGGGTTTTGTAGATAAATAATAGAAATTACTTGTTTCAGCCATCCGTGGAAGAAAAGAGGAACTCTATCTCAGTAAATACGTGGCCCCCCAAAGTCAAACTAAAATAGTAAATGACCCATGAATTCACTAGCAGCTGACTTACAGATAACTCAACTTTCATTTATGCATGCATTCATTTACTTAATATTTTTGACCTCCTGTTGTGTGTAACACACTCTATTCAACATTATTTGTTTGCCCCTCAGAAATCAACACAACGAACCAAACCATTTGTGTACACATTAAGGAAACATTTTCTGAGCACTAACTCCCTGTCAATTACTGCACTAAGCTCTGGGGATACAATTTTACTCAAACAGCTCTGACGCTCCTCTCTGATGGTCTGTTCAGGGAGAAAGATAACAGTGAACTATATTTGTCATTTTTAAATTGGGACTATATTCAATGCTATAAAGGAGAGTTATGAGGTGTGAATATTATCTATAATAGGAGGCTTAACTTAGTTGAAGAGGTCAAGATCTCCCCTGAAGACATGAGGATTGAGTTGGCATATGAAAGACTAGCACCCTGTACTAGGCCAGGGGGAGACAGATGGTGCTAACGTGTTTCCAGCAGCAAGAGGAGCATGGGAATCAGCCCTGTGGCAAGCGGGATCATGGTGAGTAGGGGAGACCAGCATTCTGGGGTAGAAAAGAGGAAACGGGTCTGTGATGTGATGAGAAAATTAGGATAAAACCTCATTGGCCTATTTATGCAAGGGTTTCATCTCTCTTCATCCTGAAAGAAATTTAGACAATGGAATGAAATAATAATTATTTGCTTTTTTTGTAAGTGGTATGATTCTGGCTCTGGAGAATAGATTGGGAGGAGAACAGAGTAAAATACCATGACTCTATTTTATGTTATTAGCAATTATGTAACTTAATACCCATAATTTACTCAGGGCTGAATAAAAATGTAAAGAAATTGGTTTCTCCCTGGAGAAAGGGTTTGCCGTGATTTTCACAGCAATGACCACACATTTTTTTCCTCTTTTATTCAGAGAATTTATAAAATCCTTCTTCAAAGAACCAACTAGTTCATTCAGAACAAGAGCTTCTTCAGATTCTTCAATATGTACCTATGCAAGTATGGCTGCTGCCAATCACAGTTTGGGTATTGTGTAGTGTTTTCTAATATACTGGCTTTCTGAAGATCGATCCTTTGCCCTTACAGTATCTTAACTTCCATGAGCCACCCCAATTCACTAGGATCATGTTCCTGGAAAATCAAAACACAACTGTAGGAACTGACCGTTGTGAGATGATGTCATTTTATTACAGTGTTATGGGATGTTATGCTTTATTACAATTGGGAAATCAATCAAACTTGTAGAAATGAGGGAAAGAGAATAGATTAAGACATCACATCAAGCTCCATTTGTAGAAAACATGATAAACTTGCTTAGTGGCTATAAATGGTTGTTCTAGAAGCAGGGTTTGGCAGTCCATATGAAGTCGTGAATAAGGGAAATTGCTGAAGTGAGACCACATCACACCTGTGAGAAATGTGAGATTTTGGAGTTTGAGGGTGTCTGATAGTATTTGTGAGCCCCTAGTTTGACCCCATTGTTAATATCAACAAAAAGTGAATAAACTAACTTGCTGACATCTCGATCTTGGACTTCAGACCCCTAGAATGGTGATGAAATAAATATCTGTTGTTTAAGCCACCTAGTTAAATTTAAACTTGGACTAAAATAAACCCATTAAAAGACACCAGAGATTGACAGAATGAAATTTAATGAGTATAAAAATGTAAAAACTACATTCCTTATAAGAAACTCATATCAAACATTAGGACACAAGTAGGTTCAAAATAAAAAAAATAATGAGAGATTTATCAAAAAAGCAGAAATTTTCATATTAATACTAGATAAAGTAGACTTCAGACCAAAGAAAATTATTAGGAACAAACAAGGCATTATATGATGATAAACTGATGAATCTACCAGGAATAGATAGAATTCCAAATGTGTATGCACCAAGCAACTGAAATTCCAAATTTATGACATAAAAACTGACAGAAAGAAAGGAGAAATAGATAAATCCACACCTGTAATTAGGGAAATTATTATCCCACTCTTGACAACTGGTAGACAGAGAGAAAATCAGCTTGAATATAAAAGGAGGCAACTTTGCCATTACAGCAAGATCTAATGGACATTGGAGAATACTTCACCTGACAACAGTAGAATAGACATTTACTCTGAAGGGCCCAGAGAACGTTCTCTAAGATAAATCATAGATTGAGTTATAAAACAAAACTTTTCCAAAGTGACTTGAAGAAAATCAAATAATACATTGATCTGAATAAAAATTGAAATGGCATGCCAAATTGTGTGTGGCCAGCTAAAACAGTGTTGGGAGGGAAATTTACATTGACTCAAAGTATTAAATAGGTTTGAAATTCTCAAATTAATAATCTAACCTCCCACCTCAAAAGCCTAGGAAGTAAAGAGCACAGTAAACATACACCAGGCAAAAGGAAGAAAATAATAAGGATAAAAGTAGAAATCAATGGAATTGAAAATACAAAAACAGAAAACTAATGAACCAGAAAGTTGGTTGGTTATTCAAAAAAATCAATCAAGCACCTAGTATTACCAATATATTAGTAAGATATCATAACAATTCCTGCAAACATTAAAAAGATAAGGAAATATGAAAACTATACTCACATGTTTTATAAAAATCATAAACTACCAAAACTTAGCCAAGATGAAATAGGTAACTTGACTAGTCCTACAAAAATAAAAGAAATTCGGTATGCAATTTAAAATTTTGGAAAAGGAAATAACCATGCCCAGTTTCTCTTACATATTCAAAAAACTAATAATAATTTCATACAATCTCCTTGAGAAGGTAGAAAGAACATTCCCCAACCTGCATAAGAGTATTATCCTGACTTCCAAATCAGACCATTCATCATAAAAAAGAAATTACATAACAACATCTCAAATAAACTTAGGCACAAAAATATTAGGAAAGCAAACTTAGAAATGAATAAAATAGTTATACATTGTAAGCAAGTATAATTATTTTATACATTTTAACTATTTTAACATTAGATAAAGTAGGGCGCAGACCAAAGGAAATTATTAGGAACAAGCAGGGCATTATATGATGATAAACTGATCAATCCACCAGAAATAGATAGAATTCCAAATGTGTATGCACCAAGGAGACATTATTTAATAGAACAGATGTTATTTAATAGAATTTCAAGGTGTATGAAGCTATTAAAACATTTATACAAATTAGTCAGTGAATCTACCCTTTGATTAGACTAAAGAAGAAAGAAAAACCCGTGATCATACCAATTTATACAGAAAAAAAAGCCTTTCCCAAAGTATAACAGACATTTCAGCAAGGTAGAAATATAGTAACTTGATAGACTATATGAACTTGATGAAGACCCTCCACATAGAACCAACACAAATCATATTAATAATAAAAGACTTAGTGCTCTCTTTCTGCTACCAGGAACATTATAAAGTTATTTATTCTCTTCACTGATTCTAAACACGATACTAAATTTTCCAGCCACTGTAATAGGGCAACCAAAAACAAATGATAATCATAGATGTATGTAGATGATATGAAAAATAAATCCATGTCTATTTCTAGACAACATGTTCATATACATGGAAAACAGAATGAAAACTATCAAAAGCTTAAAATTTGTTCAGTAACATTACAGGATACAATATCACACATAAAACCAATCCCATACCCACACGAAAAATTGGAAATAAAAATTTAAAAACACAAAACAAATGAAAAGGCATAGATCTATGAATATATGTTTAGGATCTGTATGATGAAAATTTTAAAATAGGGTAATAAAAGAAATCAATGAAAACCTAAATTTATGATACCAAATAGTGTGTTCATCGTTTGTAAGTTTCTTATTGTAAGAATGTCAATCGCATCTAAATTGATCTATAGATTTAATATAATTTCCATAAAATCTTCAGCAATTTTTTGTGTATATATGCATAAGCATTTTGAAATTTATATGGAAACAGAAAATTCTGCAATGGGCAAAATAATTTTCAAAGAATAAAATAAGAAGTATCATTCTTATCCATGTTAGATCTTACCATATACTGATAATAATGTGTATGAACAAGTATGTCCAAATAGGTTGAATTAATTTTTGAAAAGTGCAAATGCAATTTAATAAATACAACCTTTTCAATAAACAGTCCTAGAAAAAGTTGACATCCATCAGAAAAAAAAAATTACCTTGACTTGAACCACATACCTTACACAAAACTTTATAGAGAATAATCACAGACTCAAAAGTAAAATTGAAAAATCTGAAACTATAAAACTTTTAGAAGTGCTCCCAAGATGTAGACTCTCTATTCACCTCACAGACTGTTTCTTTTGCTGAGAAGAAACTTTTTAGTTTGAGTCCTCCAATTTATTGATTCTTGATTTTTATTCCTGCACCACAGAAGTCTTAATAAGGATGTCGGGGCCTAATTCCACATGATGGAGATTAGGGCCTACTTTTTCTTCTTTGGTTTTATTCCTAAGTCCTTGATCCATTTTGAGTTGAGTTTTGTGCATAGTGAGAGATAAGGGTTTAATTTCATTTTGTTGCATATGGATTTCCAGTTTTTCTAGCACCATTTGTTGAAGAGGTTATCTTTTCTCTAATGCATGTTCTTGGCACCTTTGTCTAATATAAGATAATTGTAGTTTTGTGGGTTAAACTCTGTGTCCTCTATTCTGTACTATTGGTCTAACAGTCTGTTTTGGTGCCAATATCATGCTGTTTTTGTAACTATTGCTCTGTAGTGTAGTGTAAGTTCTGGTATAGTGATGCCACCTGTTTCACTTTTCCTGTTAAGAATTGCTTTAGCTATTCTGGGTCTCTTATTTTTCCAGATGAATTTCATAATTCCTTTTTCAACACTAATCTATAGAGTATATAAATAAATAAAAATATAAACACCAAAAAACAAATAACCCAATCAATAAATTGGCCAAAGACCTAAACAGACACTTCAGAAGATGATATACAATCAGTAAACAAATATATTAAAAAATGTTCATCATCACTAGCAATTAGAGAAATGCAAATCAAAAATGCTCTAAGATTTCATCTCACTCCAGTCAGAATAGCAGCTATTATGAAGACAAACAAAAATAAGTGTCAGTAAGGATGTGGGGGAAAAGGCACACTCATATACTGCTTGTGGGACTGCAAATTGGTGCAGCCAATATGGAAGGCAATATGGAGATTCCTTGGAAATCTGGGAATGGAACCACCATTTGACCCAACTATCCCTCTCCTTGGACTATACCCAAAGTACTTAAAAACAGCATACTACAGGGACACAGCCACATCAATGTTTATAGCAGCACAATTCACAATAGCTAAACTGTGGAACCAACCTACATGCCCTTCAATAGATGAATGGATTAAAAAGGTAGCATGTATACATATTGGAATATTACTCAGCAATAAAAGAGAATAAAATCATGGCATTTGCAGGTAAATGATGGAGTTAGAGAAGATAATGCTAAGTGAAGTCAGCCAATCCCCCCCCCCAAGAAAATGCTGAATCTTTTCTGTGATATAAGGAGGCTGATTCATAGTGGGATAGGCAGGGAGAGTGTGGGAGGAATAGGCGAACTCTAGATAGGGCAGAGGGATTGGAGGGGAAGGGAGAGTGTATGGGGTTAGAAATGATGGTGGAAAGTGATGGACATTATTATACAAAGTACGTGTATAAATACAGAAATTGGTGTGAATATACTATACAACCAGAGATATGAAAAAGTGTGCTCCATATGTGTAATAAGAATTGTAATGCATTCCATATATAAATGTTATATATAAATTTTAAAGAATTAATTAGTTAATTTAAAAAAAACAACTTCTAGGAGCTGAACATGGTGGTTCACACCTATAATCTCGGTGACTGGGAAGCCTGATGCTGGAGAATTGCAAAGTCTAGAATAGCCGTGGGTAATTTGCTGAGGTCCTCTCTCAAAATATAAAATAAAACATAGAGCTGGGGTTGTGGCTCAGAGGCACTTGCCTAGCATTCATGTGGGACTGGGTTCAATACTCAGCACCACATAGAAATTAAATGAAAGTATTGTCTCCATCGACAACTAAAATATAAATGTTTTAAAAAATAAATAAAACTAAAAATAAATAAAATTTTAAAAGACTGGAGATGTAGCTCATTTGTGAAGCACCCCTGGGTTCAGTTCAAATACCAAAACAACAAACAAACAAAAAATACAAAAAAGTAGAACAACAACAACAACAACAACAAAAAACTTCTAGGAAAGAACATAGAGGAAAATACTATCCAAGACTAGGGAAAGAGTTCTAAATCTTGACACAAAAATAATGATTAATAAGAGTAAAAATTAATAAGCTGGACTTCATCAAAATTATAAATGTTTTCTTTGCAGAAAACCAAAAATCAAATAGAAACAAAATCCTGTGAAAAGGATGGGGAAAAAAAAGATTTCAGAATAAAAGAAAATATCTGTAATCTACATAAACAAGGAAGGTCTTATATATAGAATAGAGCGAGAATTCTCAAGATTCACCTTTAAAAAGGTAATCAAATTAGAATGAGAAGAAACATGCAAATATTTTACCAAGAACTAGCTACAGTTGGAAAATGAAAGTATGAAAAGATATGTAACATCATTATCCATTACACAACTGCATATTACAGCCACAATGAGAAAACAAATGGTGCTAAGTAAGAATTAATAAATTAATATGCAAATGGTGATAATAGCAAATGCTGGAAAGGATGTAGAGAAACTTGGTCACTCACACATTGCTGGGGAGGTTATAAATGGTATAGCCAGCTTGGAAAATATTTTGGAAGTTTCTTTCAAAATTAAAAATTCATGTATCACATGGCCCTGCCATTACAGTCTTGAGTGTTTATTCCAGAGAGGGAAAATTTATTTTTATATGGGTACTTAAACATTTCTAGCAGCTTCAGTCGTTATAACTGAAACATAGGAACTCTCCAAATTTCCTTTAAAGAACAAATTGCTACATGAACTGTGATAATTTGTCCAATAGGATACTATTCAGCCACAAACAAACCTTTGATATGAACAACAACTTTATGAATTTCCAGGAAAATTATGCTGAGTGCAAATACAATTTTTTGTGGAATACATATTACATGTTTTCATTTATGTAATACTCATGAAGTTACAGCATTTTAGACAGAGAGCATGAATTTGGAGGTGAATATAACTACAAAGGAGTAGCACAGAGAAATTCTGTTATGGTACAGTTGAGTGCCTTGATTTTAATGATGTTTAGATAAGAGTTCTTATGTGATAAAGGTGCAAAGAGCTATGGGTACATATAAAAATTAGTGGGTATATGTGTACCTATATATAATGTGAATAAACCCAATTTGACCATAAAAGAATTTCTGTTTTGTTTATGAATATATATGTGAAGCTGTTTCACCATGTACTATCATGAAGCTTTCAGCACCTCACCAGGGGTCCTTTTTCCTGCTCAAGAGGTTATAAGTCACCAAAGAAAATTAAAGTCTGAAATAATTAGTGAATAAATAAGAAGCAGAGTCAAAATCATACTTTAAAGGGGCCTTGGAGCTCTTGATAGGTCCAATCCACACAGAAGCTGGAGCTAAACAATTAGAAAATGGCTCCCGTGGTTTGTAAATAAGGGGGCACATTAAAGGCAGGGATAAGGTTTCTGGGGTGGAGTCTTGCTTCATGGAGTCTTGTAGTTAACAGGATGATTGGCATCTTGGTAGGTTACACCCATCTTAGAGAGGCTGTGTTACTATAGTTGGTCACCCCATCTCTGGTGCTATGTGGGACCTTTTTGAGCAGAGCTGAAGGGGAGTTCCCATGGGTTTGGGCCATCTTAACAGCAGGAGTGCCACTGTAAGTTCCCAATATCAGACTTTCCCACTCACTGACTACACTGCTGAAAACATCCTCATGAAAAGTTCATGGATGGCTCTCAACAATGTACTAGTTATCCAATTGTCTGGATAGAGTGTGACAGAACACTCATGCACATATGTTACATTAACGAGGTTTATTACTTACAGGTAAGTAGCAAGTTTAAACAGGAGCTTAGTATTCATTAGGAGATAGTCCCCTGTGCCTCAAAAAGCTACCTAGCATGAGTAGAGTCTCATCTGTACATAAAATACTTGCAACACTGCTAACGGACCTCAAAATTCATGCCCATCCTGGGTTTCATATTATGGGTGATACAGGTTCCCTGGGATAAAGCATTGAAGGACATAATATTTCAAAGCAGGCAGATGGAACAGAACCCAGCTATTCCAGTTATTCCTTCCCTGTCTCAGGATATTGCATTCCCAGCATATTTTTACAGTTATTCTTAAGAACTGCAAGTGAGAAAAGGCAAGATTGTATTGGTCCAAGGTCACTCAGAGAACTGACTTGAAATATGATTGAGTGTTTATGCTCTGATTATGCACAAGGATATGCTGCCAACATTGGAAAGATGATAGTATGCGTATGAGCACAAACCATAACATCCATCAGACTAAAATAAATTCCAAATGAATGTGAGGCTTGCTAAATATAAATTGCAAGAAAAAGTAAAATGGTCAAGATCATAAAAATTCTTTAGAATACATCACTAAGAAATATCTTAACCATAAAATATGTCAAGCTATGTTTTTTTGATTATTTAAAAATATAATTGAGTAGAGAGTAAGGAGAGATGATTTAATACTTAAACACCCATGATTATGAGAGGAAAACAAAGATCTTGGGGAAATTCGTAGAGAAGCATGTTTTTGTTAGGTTTGCATTGCTGTGACCAAAATATTCAACATTCTTACAGGAGGAAAAGTTTATTTTTGCTCATGATTTCAGAGGCTCAGTCCATGTGCAGCCAACTCAGTTGTTCTCGGTCCAATATGAGGCAGAATATAAACAGCAAAAGAGTGCGGCAGAGAACAGCTACCCAGCTCACTGTGGCAGGGAAGAAGAGAGAAATGGGATAAAATGTATAATCTCCAAGGTGCACTCCCAGTGACCTATCTCCTCCAGCAATGTCTGACCTGCCTATAGTTACTACTCAATACATTCAAAGTTTTACTTCAAGGATGGATTAATCCACTGATTAGGTTACAGCTTTCATAACATTTCACCTCTGAATTTTCCTGCATTAACACAGAAGCTTTGAGTGGGGAGGGTTTACCTCATATTCAAGCCATGGCACAAGATTCCAAAAAGACAAAGCAATCAGACAAATAAGGACATGTGTTCAAGTGGTAATACAATATCTGGTCACAATCAAATAAAATGAAAACCCATGAGTCTAAAATAGAGTAACAGGATGTCTTACCATGGGAGCAGAACAAAGAGAATCTGGAACCAGCAACACTTGGAGGTCAAGGGAATAGAGAGCATTTCAGATGTTTGATTTGTAATCACTTTATTTGACAACTCAGTGCAAGATGAAATGAGATAGATGCATGATAAAAAAAAAAGCTAGATAATAAAAGTCCTAGCTGCAACCTGGGCACAAAGTTGGACAAATGTGATCTAAGGTCAGAGCACATAAGTGGTGAATGAAAACTGTACGCATAGAATTCCTGAGAGCACCTTTTGCTCTCAGCAGAAAACAGTACTGCCTGGAGGATAGAGGCTCTCGGAAAAGTTCCTGCATGAGCCACAGCATGGCAAGAAAATCAAATCAATTTTCCAATGGGCTTTGCTTTTGTCCCGCATTTTATCTCTTCAATTTGATTCACTATTCTTTCCATTCTGTTCTTCTAAAGCTACCACTTGATATTTACTTGTTTCAGTGTAAATGGTCTTAAATGACTAAATAAGTCATATAATTTTAGGCAAATTTCAACCTCTCTGACTCAATTTCTTAATCTTTTAAATGGAAGTAATTACTAGAGGAGTTTATTTTGTATGTGATTGTGAAAAATGAATTAGGCACTTTGAAATGTATCAAAGGATCTCTTCCATAATGAGTATAAAGTGTGCCAAACGAGTAAGTAAACGTAGCTAGTGTTGTTGAAGTAACCCAAGTGTACTTGGGGCTTTCCATAGAAAATATGGAAAATTCTTACCATCACTGTATAGGCCTTTTCTTGGGCAGAGAATATATAAATCAATTTAGAAAACATATCACAGTCTTATGCCTTCTAGATGACTTGGATAAAACAAATGGTCCTTAACACAGGGAGAGAACAGAAATCTTTTTTGAACTTTCCCACTCTAGAAAGAGAAGTTCTAAAGAAGAGTTCTCCCTCTAGGACTTCAGACATGGACACTGCTAAAAACCTATGCTCAGAAAGGGAGAATGAGGTCTCCTGAGAATAGAAGTTACTTACTGCTAAGTCCATTGGAAGGCAGGTCATTGCTTCCCATGTCTCATTTCTTAATCAAGTCACTGACCTTTAAGTAAATCAAAGTCTTAACAAAAAGGAACCTTTGTTTCCCACTGATATTACAACATTAGTAAGCTAATTAAATGTTCTATAATTAAACTGATACTCAACTTTGCCATTGCCCCAATGTAGTAGAACAGCTAACAAGTTTGAAACCGGATGCCCCTGTGATACAGACTGTTCTATTTTAATTATTGAAAGAAATGGAATCTAAAAGGTCTTTGATGAACACTGTTGTAAGTGTTTAAGCTGACATATTTCAGAGAATGTGTAATAGAACACAATGTAATTGAAAATTACAGGAAAAGGGAAAAGCAGCTCTGTTTTAAATATATTGCATGTCACCCAAACACCACATTTCACTCAACTGTGAGAGTAGCAAAGTCTTCAGAGAAGAATCTAAGAATTTTAAATTATGGAAAAAGAGAAAAATACAGCTCAAAATGGGAAACAACACATTTATTTGGAAGTTGGTCTTTCTAAAAAGCAATCCTAAGTATTAAAACCCAATTTACAGGAAAGATTATTTCAACTAATTATTTAATTGGCAAGGGGATTTTTCAGTTACATTCACAATCACTTTGGTATATGCAGACTCACCCTGCCCCATGCTTTTAAAAGACACTTATATTTGTAGAGACTAAAAGCTCTGAAAAGCATCTCCAAAGCAAAGGGCAAATGAAAAAAAAACAAGGTCAAAAGTCCAGAGCTAGATTAATAGCATTAAGCATTAATGTAAGATCATAAGACTTGTAAGAGATCAATAATAAGACAATGGCTAAGGGAAAGCTAGGAAGAATGGAAACAAATGGCTTTACAAACAAATGAAAAATTAACACAATATAGGCTAGAAAAAAAATTTGGAGGGACAACAATAGCAAAAATAATGGAAAGTAGCAGGATCAAATCACTTCAAAGCTTCAATGCACAACACATTCTAGAAAGAGAAGTTCTAAAGAAGAGTTCTCCCTCTATGACCAGTTCTTCCTGCATGCCTATCTCGCATTTTCCAGTTCTTTGTGTCTATTTATACAACATAGACCTCAAATAAAAACATCTATCTGAAGTCAGTTCAACAAACATTTTTTTCTTCTGTATAAGTTGAACAATTTCAGTTTTGAGTAATAGAAAATCCAGACCTAAAGAATTTAAACCATCAGTGGGGTTTTATTAACTCACATTAACAAGGAATACGAGACAGGGTGACTCAAGGCTGGCTCCTGTTTGGTTTAGTATATCCACCTGCTAACATTGATTAATTTGTTTTAAGATCTTGAAATCTTGATATTTCACTTTGCAACCCTTAATGTTTGAGTAGCTGCATTTTAGCTGCAAATTGGCTATGATATCAAATCTCCTCATATCTTATTCATATGAAAGAAAGGAGACTATTCTTTGGTTGATACCTTAAAAGCTAAGAATCACCCCAGAAGCAACATTGGCAGAATCACCTGCACTTCTCCTTGATCAAAATTGGGTCACCTGTCATTGTGTCATTGGTAAGGGGAACATTGTTATAATGATTGATTTAGACAAATGGTACTTTTTTCCCCTCTGGCCCAGACTTTCTAAAAGTGTACATAGCCTAGTGGAAAAGAGTGGATATTTGACAAAATTGGAGTAGTCTTAGCAGGAAGAAACTGGTATAGGAGAGGGAAATGGAGAATATGGCTTTTGAGTAAGTCACCAACAACTGCCGCTACATCCTCTGTATGCTAGTTACTTCCCTGCTAGTTTGACAGACTCCTGAAAATATAAAGATGGATGCACATTGTCCTTTGAAAAGCAAGGAATTGCAATGTTGGTTCTTCTTTGTGTGAGCCTATCCCATTCCATGTGTGAATGTCAAAGGCACATCTCTAAGGGATATCAGCTACATTGTATATTTCATATTCTGCATCTTCTTTTACCAAAAACTGAAAACAACTACTCCAACATTCAAAGAATTACTAGAAATGATCATTTGAGACTTCACTAAATATGCAAGGTGTTGCTAAAACAGAGGTAACAAATAAGTTCTATTTGTATATGTCATTCTTTTAAAATAAAAAAAAAAGATATGTTGCTCTAATATTTTTTATTCCCCACTTTTTCAATTAGCCTACCTTTTTGATAATAGACAGGGCCCAGAAGCAGCTGCATATCAGAGCAGGCATCCCAAAGAGAGTACTCTTTCAACCCCATGTCTGAAACACCTTGCATTTATCTTGGGCACCTCCACTGTTATCGTGAGTTTCCTTGCTATTGCCGCCACCATCTTTAGTTGCAGTAGCATACATTGAGGGACACCAGCAGGGTCTGGAAGCCCAACATCAATGTGAGGTACAGACAATCTGCACAGGTACTACAAGAATATAGGGTAGAAACTGTAATAGCTCAGATCCACGCTGCAAGAAAGGAAGATACATAGACAACATGAAAAAACAAGGGAAGAAAGTGCCCCAACGAAACCAAGATACTTCAATAACAGAACCCATGGACAGCAAAGTTGATGAAATGTCAGAGAAGGAGTTCAGAAGGTTCATAATTAAATGACCTGTGAATTAAAGAATGACCTAAATGAGCAAATACAGGCAGAAATTGATCACTCTAACAAAGAGATAAGAGAGCAAATACAGGTAGCAAAAGATTACTTCAAGAAACAGATAGAGACTCTGGGAAAAAAAGAAATCCTTGAAATGAAGGATACAATAAACCAAATAAAAAACTCAGTAGAAAGCATAACCAACTGACTAGATCACTTGGAAGAAAGAACATCAGATAATGATGACAAAGTATACAATTTGGAAAATAAAGTTGATCACACAGTGAAGATAGTAAAAAACCATGAACAGAACATCCAAGAAATATGGAACAGCATCAAAAGACCAAATCTAAGACTTATTGACATAGAGGAAGGCACAGAGTTTAAAAGGAAAGAAATGCACAATCTCTTCAATGAGATAATATCAGAAAATTTCCCAAGCATAAAGGATGAATTGGAAAAACAAATGTAAGAGGCTTATAGCACACCAAATGTACAAAATTGCAACAGATCCACACCAAGTCACATTATAGTGAAAATGCCTAGAATACAGAATAAGGATAGAATCTTAAAAGCTGCAAGAAAGAAGAATCAGATCACATATAGGGGTAGACCAATTCGTATCTCAGCAGATTTTTCAACCCAGACCCTCAGAGCCAGGAGATCATGGATCATATCCCAAGCTCTTAAAGAAAATGAATGCCAGCCAAGAATCTTATATCCAGCAAATTAAGCTTTAGATTATGAAATAAAAAAAACCTTCCATGATAAACAAAAGTTAAAAGCATTTACAACAAAAAGGCGGAACTATAGAACATCATCAGAAAAATATTCCATAAAGAGGAAATGAAAAACAGTGATGAAAATCAGCAGAGGGAAGTAGTGCACTAAAGGAAAATTTAATCAGAGGAGAGGAGAAACTAAGTCACTTTAAACAGCATAAATTAAAAAAAAATCTGGGAATAAAAATTATGTCTCAATAATAACCCTGAATGTTAATGGCCTAAACTCACCAATCAAAAGACATAGACTAGCAGATTGAATTTAAAAAAAATACCTAACAATATATTGCCCCCAAGAGACTCATATAATAAGAAAAGACATCCACAGACTGAAGGTGAAGGGTTGGGAAAAATCCCACCACTTATACGGACTAAGGAAGCAAGCAGGGTTTCCATCCTCATATCAAATAAAGTAGACTTCAAGCTAATCAACTAGTCTCTATGTTAAATATAATTCATATTTTGATATAGAAAAATAAGATATTTATTACCTTACAAGGAGAAACATGCATATGACAGTACTAATATAAAAACATTTTTTAAAAATATTTTCTTTTAGTTGTGTATGGACTCAATGCCTTTGTTTGTTTTTATGTTGTGCTAGGATCTAATCCAGTGCCTCAGACTTGTAAGGCAAGTGTTGTACCACTGAACTACAACTCCAGCCCTAGATACATTCTTGAAAAGTAGCATGCATAACTCCATTTTTAAAAATTTACAGTAGAAAGGATGCCCATCAAAGTATTTTCATTATATATGTCTATGAATTATTTATAGGTAACATAATGTTCTATGTACAATTTAATATCATGCCTTTTTCACTGGATTTCTTATAAACATCATTCTTAATATCTTCAGAATAGTCCATTATATGTAAGCATCATATATTATGTAATCAGCTATCAAATATGGACATTTAATTTGTTCCTCTGCTTTCAGTATTATGAATATTACAGGATGGCATATTTACATGCAATTTTTGTCTGCCTTTCGAATCATTTCCTCATCCTCAAGATTTTAAGAAAAATTACTAAATATAACAAATTATTTCCCAGAAAGTTTATATCAATTTATACTCTCCAAAAGGTGCTATGAATGATGATTTATTTTAGCTATATGGACAGCTAGAACTTGCTTCAATAAAACAACAGAAATTAACAGATTTACTTTTCTATTATTTTAGCCTCAGAACACCTGTTCACTTTTCTCTCTTGTTCAAAAGCCAATGCTCACTGAAAAGTTAACCTCACTACATTTCTAAGGCCACTTTGGTAGTAAAAGGACAGAAGTTCACACAAATACAGGTGTAGATTTGCACACACTTTTGCTTCTTCACTGAATTCTCTTCTATTCTCAAATCAAACCCCTCCTAACTCCTTATTGCCCTTGCCAGACCTTCCCTCCCTAGCAAGGTGGGTGTCATCAGACTACAATCTTAATGGAAGGCTTATCTCCATGCTACCCAGCCTGCACCACCTGCATATTCCACAGGCACATCTGAGATCTGACTTAGAGAAAAACTTTAGGTCCTCAAAATAATCTGTTGGTTGGAATTAATAATGGCAACACATACCAAAATATATAGCCAGCTAACAGGAATGATGTCAAGGTGTCTTATTAAATTTACCATGTAATTGCCAGTGTATCTGCATCACCTTTCTCCCCTGCCAGCCATATTTATTTTTGTTTTTGCATTATAACTCTTACATCTCCTGCCTTATGAGAGCCCTGAATACCTGCCCTGCAATGTATTCCCTTAATTAGAATGCAGATTAAATGTTTGCATAGGTTCTCCTGATCAGCACATGAAGGATAGGCACATAGTCAGTACTCTTTGAAATGTAAGGAAAACGTAGCTTTTTATTATAAAATTAATATGCATTTATTATGAAGAAATTACAATATGAAATAACATAGAGAAAAATAAAAATCATCTATAATCCTTGTGATCACAAATAACTACAATGAACACTCTTGCATATGAACTTTCAAAACTATATTTTTCATTTTTCTTTTATAAGTTCATTGTAGAAATGAAATAATACCAAGGAGTATCTTTTGTCAACTGCTTGTTTTCTCTAACAATATATTGTTAGTTGATTTTCTTCAGTTTTCATAATATCCATTTGAATGATGGAGGGATATCTTAAAAGCTACCAGTTATCCCATCATTTGGATGTAACATTAACTCATCAAAACCAAGTTTGTATGGTTGGAGACTTGCTTACATTTTAACATTTCACGATTACAAATCGAGTTAGGTTGAACAAGAGAGGCATTTTAACTAAGCAGCAATGTAGTCAGCTTCAGATCACCTTGGGGACTTCAGGAGACCTGACCTGTCACCATGGTTTTGTCATTCACCACACAAACAACTCTGGGAAGCCGCAAAACTTCAATGGTCTTTGGATTTTTATTTCAAGCAAAATGTGTGATTAAATTATCTCTAAGCTATCTTTAATGTAAGGATAATAATTTGGCATTATGCAAATTATCTAGACCCTTGGCAAGTCTTCGGCTGATCCCACCTACTTGATTCTGTGACCTCCTAGTTACCTAAGCTTTTTACCAAAGTGCTCGTATTGATTTCCTATGTGCTGTAGCAAAATCCAACAAATTTTGTGGCTTAAAGCAAATTTATTTTTTTACAATACTGGAGGCCATAGCAGGAAATCAAGGGGTCAACAGAGCCATGCTTCTTCTGAAGGCTGCAGGGGAGAATCCATTCTTTACCTCTTACAGCTTCTAGGTGGCTCTAGGAATTCTGTGTCTTGTGACATTACTCCAATCTCTGTATTCTGTTTGCTCTCATGATTGAAAGGGCAAGGCAGCTCTGTGATGTCTCTTTCATTACAGTGCTGGTCCCATTCATGAGGGCTTTGGCTCTGTGACAAAGTCACTTCCCACAAGCCTCTCCCTCCTAATGCCATTGTCGTGGTGGTTAGATTTAATAAGAATTTTGGGGACCACACATTCAAATTATACCAGTTGCCTTATGAGAAGAAACGTGAGCGTGTATCTTTTCTTTCTGCTCTCTACCATGTGAGGACACAATCGGAAAGCAGCTATGTGAAAACCAGGAAGAGTGTCCTCACTAGACATGATACTTGCTGGCAACATCTTAACATTTTCTAACCTCTAGAATTGTGAAAAATTAATTCCTGTTGTTTAAGGGGCCCAGTCTCAGTATTTTATTTTAGAAGCCCAAACTGACTCAGACATATTTAAAAACTCCACTCTTACAATAAGATAATATTTGTAGATTTGGGGAATTAGGCCATGAACATATATGCACATAGACCCAGATATAAATATAGATATAGGTATTCACACTCATTCAAAAATTAACCATCCTACAAATATCTAACTCAAAACTGCAAGGTTGATAATTAGTTTTATTAAAAATTTGCATTTAATTATTCATTCTAATTGCAAATTGCATATAAACTGCTGTTGTTTGCATGTTAAATGTCCCTAAAGTTACACTTGTTCAAAGCATGGTTCCCCAGGGTACCCTACTTGGAGGTGGTAGAACCTTTAGAAAAGGAGGCCTGGTAAGAAGCCCTGAGGTCATTGGAGGTATGATTTTGAAGGGGATTGTGGGACACCAGCTTCCTCCTCTTGGCTTCCTAGCTTTTGAAGGAAGCAATTTGCTCCACTACATGCTCCTGCTCTTGCCATCTGCCATGCCCATCAGAGGCCCAAGGTCTTTACAAGACCTACCTGGTCTTGTAAAGAAACCTTCGAAACTTGGAGCCAACAAAATCTTTTTTCCCTCGTTAATTAATTATCTCAGGTGCTATAACAATTGAAAGTCGACAAACACACGACCTATAGCTGATAGAATTATGCATAAGGTGAGCAATTAAGAGATAAAGGATGAAGCCAGAGCATGTAGAATGATCTATCTCAACAGAAATATTTTATATAATGCCGAGTAAATTGGATTTTATTTTGAAGGATATAGGGAACCTTTTAGAAATATGCAGCAATGTGGAAAATAAATTTAAAAGGACAAGCTCAAGAGCAAAAAAAATAAAAAAAGTCCAGTTAGGAGGCTCTTGCAACAAATGAATGGCTAAATGATGAGATGAACCAAGCAAGGCATGAGAGAGAGATTAGAAAAACCTTTGTGATGGATTAGAAGGGAGTATCCTTGGCCCCTCAATTCATCTGTTTTAAAAGCAGCTTCTAATAGTAATTTGGTGTTAATTTCCTTTCACATGGACTATTTAACATGGTGTTTTGAAAGCCTCCATAAGTAATAATAACAGTTAGTTTTGTGTTGCCACAAGGCAGGATGCTTATTTGATCGTCAATCATCCATCCCACAATCCATTTGGCACTGTTCCATAAGCAGTGGCCTGTGAAGCCCTCAGAGGGCCCTGCCAACAAGAGCAGTTGGCGATGGCACAACTGAGTGAGTGCGGAATGATTCACATGGAGAAACAGCATCAGCACTTTAGCTGGGATGGACGAAGACAGGCGTGTCAGAATCCTGCTCCCAGTCATTCGGCTCCCTTTGTTCCCTGAAAAGCTGAACACTGTTATGCATAGGGACAGAGGACCCTCAAACTAGAGTGAGAACTGGAAGCAAGTTCTGCAGGAGATTTTCCTTCTTTCCTTCAAAGAAGTACAACTGGTATACCCCAAATACCAAGGATGGGATCACTCACACATCCTGCCTGATCATTGCCACCTTCTCATCCAGCCAAGGAATAGAGTCAAAGAAAAACAGACTGTCAGATATAGAAGGGACTAAAGAAATTTAAACATTCTCTTCTCTTCCATTTTACTTTTTCAGGTGAAGAAGATGACATTCAGATAACTTTTTTTTTAATAAAGTTGCAGATCTAGTTAGCAACAATGCTAAGACTAAATCTAGGTTCTCATTACATGCACACTGTCTTCTCTAGGACTCTAGTTTTGCTTGGTTTTACTCTGTGACTAAGCTAAGTAGAGTCCTGCAGTGAGGCATGTGTGAATATTTAAGAGATGTGGTCATATTCTCAAGGTATATCAGTAACTGCATTTTTTTATCACAAATATATTTAATTTTTCTCCAAGATTTATTTTCCTCATTTAAAAAATGGCAATGGTGAACCCACCAACCTCTTTGTTAGAGAATCAAATGAAATAATGCATTTATAAAACAAAAATAAAATAATCTCATTGATGAAAAATTATAGCATGTTTAAATACAGTAAGAGGTGTGCAGTTCTGCATGAGCCTGGAGCTTTATGTAACTGTTACTAGTTTTGAATGAAGTAGGCCCCTGAAGCATTTGATAAAATGCATAGTATACAGTAAGTATTTGGTGAATATGTTAATATTAACATAATAGCAAGAACAATGATAACCTTGAATGTGAAAAAACGAAACAGGCTGGAAACAAAGATATATTACAGATATAACATAGGCAAAAAATAGTCATGGCTGTAGTCATTAGAGTTACAAACAGTAGCACAAGGCCAGCAATTGAAATAAAAGCTTTCACCTGGGCACTATGACCCATGGATAGAGGATAAGGCTCAGGCTAGAAAGAATCATCTCAGGCTCAGGCTAGTCTAGACAAGGTAGGGTAAAAATAATACAAATAGAAGTAAGAAAATGGCTTATATATGAGTCCTGACACCAACATCCTAAGTCACCTAGAGAAAATAACTAAAAGACTTTGATTGAATCTCCTTTTCTATAAAGGACATGCCAAAAAACACAAGTCAAACATCTTCTATTATTCCAAATGCTCTTGTCTGAACTTTCTATGAATTTTTTTGTGTGTATTTATATCATAGTTCTATGTATAATTTATACCAACCTTTAAAAATTTGAAAATATCCCTCCAGAAACTCTAAATTAGGAATCACTACATAAGCTAGTCCCCAAGCTCTCTTCTCCATCTCCAAAAATTTATGATTTTAATATATTTAATCAATATACCTGTGTGGCTAATAAACAACACAATTTTTCTAAGGATAAAAACATTTTTCTTTGCTTTTATTATCTATCATTTATATATATAATTTATGAATTATGTGTGTATATATAGAGAGATATATATGTAGATATAGATACATATAAAGATTTTAAGGTAATCACAGTTAGCAACATAAATGACATCAGGACATAAAATCAACCTTTATTACCTTTTAAATATCCACTTCTTGCCTTTGTTTCTCAGACTAGCATATAGCTTTCAGTATTCTCAGGAACCAGGACCCGCATAAAAGTAGTTTTTGTGTGAATACACTAGGATTTTATCTGAATCATTAAATCCACATGTCAGACTGCTTGTGTTGTAAAATCAAAGGAAGGAGACGAAATTGAGCATTTAAAAAAGTCAATTTTATTTGGCCCACAAGGAAATGATTTCTTGTAATTCAGACCAGAAAGGTATAAAATGAGTAAAGTACTAAAAAAGCCAGTCTCTTTGTCTATTTTAGCTTAACCTAAGCAAAAGATAGGTGTTACATAAGGATAGTGTGACTTTCAGAAGTCAGAACTGAAAGGGAATTTAAATGTCTTTACCTGAAATGAAAGTTGAAGAAGCTGAGTTCAAGTAGTAGAATGAGTTGACTTCTCACAAAGTCAAATAATGTTGGAGTCAAACATAGAACCTGAGTGCTCATTTATCTTGATAACAATAGAGAAATCTTTCAATAGAGATCTTAAAATATGGCAAGCACCTACTCATGTACAGTGGTGTGATAGTTAGAAAGAAGTAAAAGTAATTTAGGAGCCAATACAGCTTTCTTTTAACTCTTTTTTAATATTTATTTTTTTAGTTGTTGTTGGACACAATACCTTTATTTATTTATTTATTTATTTTTATGTGGTGCTGAGCATTGAACCCAGGGCCTCATACGCACTAGATGAGCACTCTACCACTGAGCCACAACCCAGCCGTTATTTAACTCTTTTAAAAATTTTTTTTGTTTTAATATCCACTTTTATTCAACATTATTCTTGAAACTCTAGCCAGAGCAAGTAACAAAAGAAAGAAATTAAAGGGAATCAAATAGGTAAAGAAGAATTCAAATAGTGATAACTATTTGCTGATGACACGATTCTATATCTAGAAGATCCAAAAAATTAGAAGATCCAAACCAATAAATAAATTCAGCAAAGTATCAGGATATAAAATCAACACCCATAAATCAAGCACATTCCTATACATCAGCAAAGAATCCACTGAAAGAGAAATTAGGAAAACTACTCCATTCACAATAGCCTCAAAAAAAAAAAAAAAACCTAGGAGTCAATCAAATACAGCTTTTAAAAGCTTAAGATTCAGCTCAATTCAACAAACATATATGAAGTCAGTTACCTAAAGTTACTATAGGCCAGACATTTTAAGGAATAAAGAAATAATATATTATCCCTACATAAAATTAATGAGTGATAAAAGTAATGATGATAATATAGTATGTGTCCTTAGAGTTGAACAACAACAAAAAAAAAAACATACATTTGGATTTCAAAAGGAAGGGATTGTATTTGAATTAAGTAAACACAAAAAACCTCCATGCACAATGAGAAAAAGAATAATTATATATAAGAAGAAATCATTTTTCAATGCTTGCATATGGAACACTGTTGTATGCCCTTCTGTCATGATGTTCTGTTTCACCATGAACCCAGAGCAAAGAAGATGGCCAACCATGGACTAAACCTCTAGCACTGTGAGTCCAAAATAAACTTCTCCTCCTGTAAGTTGTTCTTCTCAGGTATATAGGTTACAGTGATGAAAAACTGACTAACACAGAAATTGGTATAAGAATTGGGATTATTAATGCAACTAATCTGAGCGTGGGGTTCAGAAGCCTTTAGAACTGATTTGTGAGAAAAGTTTCAAAAATTTTGGAGACATAGGCTGAAGAAGCCTTAGATTGCTATAAGTAGAGCTAAATGGTAGATTCTGGTGGGAGTTCAGAGGATCAGATGTAGAGAGGAAAGTGAACTGGAAGTTCTGAGTTCATGTTTCAGATAAGAGCAAAGAGTCATTTGGAAGTTGAACCACAGGCCACGTGTTATATTCTGGCAAAGAACTTGTCTACATTTTGCACATGTTGTAAGACTTTGTGTGTGAGGCCAGATTTAAAAGTGAGGGACTGATTAATCTGACAGAGGAAAATCCAAGGCAGCACAGCATTCAGGCAGTGGCATGGATGGATATTGCTGGTAATTCTTAGTCAGGTTTACTGTGAAAGTCAAGGGAGTAAGCAGAGAAAAAATATTTGAAAACCTTGCAGTTTGATCAGGGAGCAAACACATGTAAAATTGGGGGCAAGTAAGAATCTATTGCTCAGATTAGTGCCATTAAGCAGAAGCTAAATACTTGGCAAAGAGAAAACAGGAAAGATGCCTTGAGGGCATCTCAGGAATCTGCAAGACTACCCATCACAGGCTCAATGATGTGAAGTAAAAACTCATTAGAGAAGATACACAGGGGCACCCTGCTCATATAGAGAGGCTTAGGAAGTCATTTTTTCATGCTCATCCCCCCAGTTACTCAGAGGCCACTGCAGTCATCATTCAAACACCCTGGTATCACCCACATGGTGCTGGTTCTTCGGGTTGGAGTTAAGGTGTCATGAAGACTTTTACTGAGTAGGGTTGGAATCTCTGCGGGTAGCACGTGAAAGGGTGATGCAAGAAGCTGTGAGAATAAAACCAAAGCTGGAATGGATAACCACCAATTTAAGAGATGCCAGTAATGTGGAATGTCTTCTGAGGAAATCTGCTCACTACAGACAGAGTCAAAATAAAGGAGAGGCCATGCAGGCTGTAACCAGGAAGGTCCTTAGAGACAGGGCTGCCCGAGCCCTTTGGAAATAACATCGTGTCCCCACATGCCCAGATGTTGGACCTGGAGCCATAGGCCCTAATGTTTGCCCAGCTGGGTTTTAGTCTTGTTTGGGTCACATCCCCTCTTTCTATGCCCCTACTTCCTCTTTTGGGACTGGAAATGTTTACATTTTGCCATTGTATATTAGATATATATATATAACTTGCTTTTAATTTTTACTGGGGCACGGAATCAAGCCTTTGTGTCCTCTGAAAACTTTGTGTAAGACAATACAGGAATGTTCACAGGTGAAATTATTGGATTACGATAGCTATAACCTAACAGTGGGGTAATCCATCTGATGGATTATAATTTGAAGTTTTAATGTACGAGATGATACCTGTAAGCAGGTAGGGTGTGACTGGAGGAAGATCATTGGGGCCATATCTTTGGGGTTTATATTTTGTCCCTGCAGTTTTGCTTTCCCTCTCTGCTTCTTGGCTGCCATGAGTTTAACAGTTTTCCTCTGCCACCCCTTCTACTATGATGTTTTACCTCACCTTGAGTCCAGAGCAATGGAGATGATTTAAACTGAAACTGTGGGCTCAAATTAAACATTTCCTTCTCTAAATTATTCGTATCTGATATTTGGTCACAAAAATGAGAAGCTGACTAACATAATTCATGTACTATATTTAAACTCATACATCGATTCTTTCATGTAAGCAAATATTATCCATATATTTTAGACTTAAGGATGTCTCTTGCCTGAGATCACAAAACATTCGATAAGCAAAGCTAAACTCTAAACTTAAATTTAAATTTAAGACAACCAGAGAAATGAAAAATTGTACAGCAGTTGTGTACAATAAATCAAAATGCATTCTGCTGTAATATATACCTAAATAAATAAATAAACGATTTTTTAAAAATACAAAACAAGTTAAATTTAAGACAGACCCATTGTGTTAGATGCTATGGATAGTGAAAATGAGATGTACTTTGAATTATGAAAAGTTTGATGGAAAGGGTTTTATATTTTGCTTTTGCTCTTAATCCCAAGAAAACCACATAAAATATCCCAGAAGTCTGAAAGCATCATTCCATCAAGTAGGTTGAAATGAAATTTGGAGGTTCGATTGGAATTATTTTACCTTTTAGGAAGTCAAAATAGCAAAGAAATGAATGAGGTTTTTGAGAGGGTCTGAGTTTCACTCCTGTATCACTTATCTACTTCTGCATAATAAATTGCTCCAATATTATATATATATGGGCTGGGATTGTAGTTCAGTGGTAGAGCACTCACCTGACATGTGCAGGACCCTGCGTTTGATCCTCAGCACCACATAAAAATAAATAAGTGAAATAAAGGCATTGTGTCAAACTACAACTAAATATATATATATATATATATATATATATATATATAAAATAAAATTTATATATAATTTATATATATATATATATATATATATATATACACATATGGAAGAACAGCAGAATAAAATAGACATTATTATTGCTGTGGGTATATATGTGACTGCATGACCAATGTAATTCTGCAACCTGTACACTCAGAAAAATGAGAAATTATATCCCATCTGATTCAAATGTAAAAAATAAATAAATAAATTTTAAAATATATATAAAATAAATAAAATTTATATATATAATTTTTATGTGTATGTGTGTATATATATATATGCATAATATTCAGGTAGTGGCATGGATATTGAGAAAAATTATTTTAAAAATTATATAAAATTTATATATATTTTATATAAATATATACATAAAATATATGCACATATAAATTATATATATAAATTTATATAAATATATATGCTATATATATATATTTTTTTTAAAGAGAGAGTGAGAGAGGAGAGAGAGAGAGAGAGAGAATTTTTAATATTTATTATTTTTTAGTTCTCGGAGGACACAACATCTTTGTTGGTATGTGGTGCTGAGGATGGAACCCGGGCCGCACGAACGCCAGGCGAGCGCGCTACCGCTGAGCCACATCCCCAGCCCCATATGCTATATATTTTTATATAAATTTCTAATATTCTGAGAGTTAGCAATCTGCAAGAGGCTTAGGTTAATGATTTGTATACAATGTTTCTCATAGGGTTTATTGTCAAGTTGTCAGCTTGGAATACAGTCCAGATGAAAGCTTGATGGGAGGGCATTCCTAGTCCATGAGTAGTCACATGGCTGCTGGTAGGTAAACTTCCATTCCTCACTGAATGTTGGCCACAGGTTCTCACTGGTTACCAGACAAAGACATCTTCAGGACCTCATCATATGTACCTATTCATAGTGTAGTTTTTGACAAAGAAGGTGGTTTCCTTTAAAATAAGTGGTGGAAGAGAGAGAGAGAGAGAGAGAGAGAGAGAGAAGGCTTAGCCTTTCTCTGACCTATTTTCAGGAAAAAAAATACCATAAATCTGCCATATCTTATTTCTAAAGGTAAGAGTGTCAAACACTTTTTTGGATATATTTTTAAAACCTCTAGAAATTCCCTGCCTTTAAATTAGATGAATAAGAACTACTTAAAAGCATTATCTATTATCTTCTTAGAAAACTCTCATAATAGTCATTTTCTTTTCTCTAAGAGTCAAGGCACTCCTGCCTCAAAATTTTAGGTCATGTTTTCCTTGTTCCATAACTCACCTGTTGAGAAAAAGAAAAAAGAAAACTGCATGTATTTTATATGAACTTCTTATCCTTA
Organism: Urocitellus parryii; assembly: GCF_045843805.1. Lineage (NCBI taxonomy): Eukaryota > Metazoa > Chordata > Mammalia > Rodentia > Sciuridae > Urocitellus > Urocitellus parryii. Next base: position 30,036,612 of record NC_135543.1, read on the forward strand.
AAATATAAAGTGATTAGATGACATCTTAGCTGCCTTGTATCTAATATGAAAATATACCAGAAGATGTAAGAATTAGAGCACTGTAGCTGTGGAGAAGTTCAGGGATCAATAAGACTGCTTAATTCATACCAGAAAGATACATTTATCAGATTCTCTGATCCAACTTTTCCACTTTATAGCTGAAGACAGCTAAAACATTCCAAGAGGTAACATGCTTAACCCAACTTAAAGAATCATTAATTGACTTGATATGAGAATCTGAGCCCGTTTTATTTCCATTTCATCATATTTTTATTTCATTGTACTTCTTTGAAAATACTGATTTCTCTTAGCAGTCCTGCCCCTGTGTGAGTGAGTGTGTGTGTGTGTGTGTCTCTGTGTGTGTGTGTGTTTGTGTGTGTCTGTGTGTGTGTGTGTTATGTGTCCCTTGTGATTGAACCCAGGGTTGATCTACCACTGGCCTACATCTACAGCACTTTTTACTTTAAGACAGGGTCTCACTCAGTTTTTAAAACTGGCCTCTGAATTGTGATCTGTCTGCCCCAGTCTTTCAAGAGGCTGGGATTACAAGTGTGTGGCCAGCATATCTTTCTCAATCCTAACCTAAATTATTCTAGCTTTAACTTATTGGTCTTATTATTTCCACTATAATAGTTTCAGAGAGGGTGATGTGTGGTCTGGACACCATTTAATGGTTGATGGAAAGGGCAGCATGCCAATACTTTTGTTTGAAATATCTATTATCAAGATACCAACATGAATCTCGAAACTTATGCAACCTATACTTGGACAATGATTAGGGGAAAAATAGAAGCCAGAAATGAATGTTAGCATGTTGAAGACTTTTGTCATTACATCTCTCAGAACAAAATCTGAGAACTTACCAGAAGGTTTTTAAAGAAAAGATCAACTGCCAAAATTCTTTAGTCAACATTTCAAGATGTGGGCAAAATTTTCAGCAGCTTATAGGTATCTAAAAATGTGAAATCATTCAGATCAGATACCTTACCCATTAAGGATCAAGAAATACAAGTTATTGGGATGTGGACTGGAGAGCTTTTGGCTTATTTTACTTTAACAGATATAATTTCCTCTTTCATTTCTTGACCGTCCCTTACCCCAACATTTATGTAAATATCAAACTCTCACTCCTCCCCATGAACAACAGAGGGTGCAGACCCTTCTAGTTTGGCATTGATCAGAGTCTTAATGTTTCCATATTGGTTCATTTAATCTAGAATTTCTTGGATTTTTACTTGCCTCTTTGTTTCATTTTGTTCTGTTACTGCTCTATCCCTATTTCTTAAAACAGTGCATAGCTCATAGTAAGAGCTGAATAATGAATGTTAAATGATGGAAAGCTTAGAAGAGGCCTGCATGATGATCCAGGAGCACCGGCTATTGAAGGATTACCCTGTCTTCATTCAAAACAATTATTATTCATCCCAAATGACTATGAAAGACTTATAAAATTATACTTAAAATCAAACACAATTAACTGTGTGTCTGATGATTATTTGACTGATGTCATTGATAGCTTAAGGTATTTGTAGATAACTTGACTCATAAGAATTACTGATTTAAATATGATTAAATAGGTTTAATATGTTTAAATATGTTTGACTATGAAGGGATCCTGAAGACTCTTCTGCTTGTCATCATATTTTTGAAAAAGAAGACACTAAAGTACATAAAGTCTAAGTACTGTATCCAACATTCCTCAGATCATTAATGAAATAGTGAAAAACAGAACTTTTCTTTTAGAAAATGTGTTCATTGCTTTTGCCATTTGGTTCATTATTAACTCTGACATGTTTGTTTCTTTGTGAAACTACTGAAAGAATCTTTAAAGGTTGATATACTTATAAACAAGACAGATGAAAATAATGCAGTCAATAATTGGTGAGAGATTATGTAAATTAGGAAAAAGTACTTTATGCTCAAGACAGTTTTCTATATCAAGGTAAAGAAAAACTGCAATTTCAAGATATGTTCTATTGCTTCAAGAGTATGGTAATTAGAGTGAATTTCTCATGAATCAGTAAGCTCTCTTAAAGTGGAAGAGGATGTACAAAAAGGAAACCATATCTGATATTTTCCTACAAAGCCTCAGAAAGCTCTTTCTACCTGTTAATAGTGAAAACTCCATGAATAATTGGCATTATGCAAACAAATGCCTCTCATAAAATACCCAGTTGTCCTCTAGGTAAGAATTATTATTTGTACTGTGTATACATATGCAGGTATATATACATGTGTGTTCATATAGGTGAAGCTGATCTAATAGACTCTCAAGTGAATACTGGAAAAAGATGAGGAAAGAAAAAAATAATCATCTCCTATTTCAGGCAAAGACTCAAGAGATAGACCTAGGACCTTAGGACCTCCAGGATGGACCGGTCTTCTGAGAAATATACACTCGCCCTTCTCTATCTGATCCTTCTTCCCACCTCTGTCTGTGTATTTCTGAAAGTAATTGTCTCAGGCTTTGGGAAATGTCATGCCTTAAGGCATTGTGTCTTTTTAGGGGAGTAGCTGGACCGGGAGAGCACACCTCAAGTGAGTGCAGGAATCAAGTCAATGATAGAAGAGGGCAGGTTTCAATTTTTTCTTCTTTGCCTTGGAATTCAGGATTACCATATTCAGTATGCAGGTTGCTTCCACTCTACACCATGATCCCAGAATCTAAATCACCTCTGGTTGTTTTCCATCCTCTAGTAAAGTAAATTGTACAAGTACAGTCTTCTTTATGTGGTGTGAAGGAAAAGTCATAGATGGGCTATTGGGAAGTGTGCCTTTTCCCACATGACTCCTTTGAGGAGGTCAGCACAGTGGTGGCCTCTTTGGGTCAAGAGAGATTTGTTTGGATTTCTAGTGATTGAACTTCTGTGGAGGGAAGAGATGCATCAGGGGGCAGCAAGCATGTGCAAGAGGAAGCATCTGAAAAATGAACTTACCTAGGGACAACTGCCTGGCAAGCTGTCCTTGGCACAGCATCCTCTGCAGAAAGTGACCCTTGAAAGAGGTGATGTTAATGCAATAATGTAAAACAATGTTTACAGTTGTTAAGTGAGGGGGAAAAAACATGAAATGTAATGTCTCTCTCTATTTCTGTCTCAGTCTCTCTCTCATTTATATATACATATACACATATATGTATATATTTATATATACACATGTATAATAATTTTATACATGTAATTATATACATATACAAATCAATTTGATATATACGCTTGTTATAGCATATATATTAAGACTAGAATGGAGTACATTAAAACTTTAGTAGTGGGGTGACGTATGTGAAATTTAATATTGTGAATTATTTTAATGTCAGCCTTTTCTAAATTTTCCACAGTTGACATCTATTTCTTTGTATTTAGAAAGGAAAAAAAGTAAATTCTGAGTAATAGTCCCTATTAAAAAAGTCACCTTGGTGGTGGTGGTGTCCTTAGGGCAACCTTGATAACATCAGAAGGCATCATCCACTATAAATTCTCACTTAATTGCTTTGAAACCAGCCTGAATTCCCTGCCAAAGTCAACTGCCATTTTAATACGCTAATTAAATCTGGCCTCACACTGGGGTATCATAAAGTTTATTTGGTTAATTCTTTTTAGCCTGGTTATTTCAGTGAAAAAAAAAAGATAATTAAAGAAATATCAGTACTCTTCAGTGTCAATACTCTGCTGAGGTCTCTGCTCAGCTTTAAGAGTGTTCGCCTGGTAGCCTGTGATGCCTGCTACCTGCCTGCCAATTCGGGTCCCTAGTTATTGAAGATGGAGGGCCTTGAAGATTTCAAGATCCAATGACATGATGCCATGGCTTCTGCTGATTGTTGTTCCTTTACTTATTAATCATCTATCTCATCAATAGCCTCTTTTCCAGATGTCATCTTGTTTATGTTCAGAGGACACGTTTGTGCTGCCACCTCTACGGTGATGTCAGAGTTGGATTCCATCATTAGTACTGAAAGATCACGAGTCTTGAATGGGCAAAACCTCTGTTTCATGTCTTTGATCTTTGTTGAAATGTCATACTTTCCAAGTAATCTTTTGCTTCATTCCTCCAGGTAGTCTTTTTTTCTCCAGGTGTTTAATGAGGCAGTGTCAAATTGCATAAATTGCATTAAGGTTTGTGTTAAAGGTATTCATGGTCCTCTGCCCTGAGACAAGAAGTACTAGTATGTTGGTGCAAAAAGCCCTAGATTGACATCTAGGCTCACCACCCACTCATGGAAGGACTCTGAGGAAGTCATTTTGCCTAGATACCCTTACATTTATTTTCCGATATCCATTCAGAATTGGTTTGGGAAGTCCAGTAAGGTAATAGACACAAAACCAATTAGTGAACTACAACATGCTTAAAATTATGTGAAAAATGTGTATGCTATCTTTCATATTTGAAGCCCAAAGTAATATCCTCATGGCCTCCAACCAACACCTGAAACACAAGGCTTGGTTCCTACTCAGTGCTCCATTAGTACTGCCGCTTACTTGATAAGTAAATAATTGATTCATGAGAAAATCATGCAGTATGGACCAAGCAGAAGTTTGACAACATTTTTATCCTGGGACTCCATTGTAAAGATCCGATTATTCCAAATTTCTTAAAAGTTAATATTTTGAATTGTCTTCTGTACTTCATACCCAGCCTTCTTATTGCTGGTTTGCAGAAGCCTTCCTCTTTCATGGACAGATTGCTCCTGTCTCAGATGTCTTCCATTTACAACCAGCTCTCAGGCTGACCCATATTTCTTATGGATAGCTTGTAAAAGGCAAGTGAGCTGTCCACCCCAGCACAGCAACACAGTTTTCCTTTTGGAGCTTGTTCAACCATTTACAAGGCAACAAGATGGCCATAAACATCCTGGGCACAATTCATTGTTTGAAAAATATTATAGTAATAATTTTGGTTTTCAGGCAAGTGTGAATACTGTACCTGTGAAGTGAGAACATTAGAAATAATTACAGCACTGAGCTGCCATAGGACCTATCTCTCAAACAATGTTGACAACAACTGGGAGAAAACTGAATTTTATGATTTTAGTTGGTTTTGCAATGATGATAATAGTTAATATAAAAATAGAAATAAAAATACTCATTCTTATCAGAAAAGACTTTCAGATTCCTGTCTTACTTCTCTTAAAGATCCTTTGAGCATTAATTATTAAGCCAGGTAACAGATGAGGAAACTGAGAAAATGAAAAGCTATTATAAAACAATTTTAAGCAGGGGGAATTGTAGCAATAAATGCTGTGAAGTCAAAAAGAACTTGACACTCTGGAAGAAGAGATAGAAATCTCTCTGTCTAGAATATAGTAACAGTGAAGAGGGACAAAAATGTAGTTAAGATAGGGATTCAGGGATTGCATTATACAAAGTTGATTTGGTTAGGAATTTGTACAGTACTTTATTCTTAATAATTTTGGACCCTTGTAAAGATCATATTAAATAATGACATATATCTTAAATTGTGCCTATGGATTTTATTATCTGAAACTATGTTTTGAAGTTTTATATTTCCTTATCATTGTGTATAACTGATTGGGGATACAATTTATCCACACCTTAAAAATAACAAAATAATCATTTCTCTTTTTGTTCTGTTTTCTGGAAAATATTATGTAAGACTGAAAAATATCTACTTCCTAAAAAACTTGATTAAAGATTCTGAAAAGCTACATACATCAAATATTTTAATAATTGTACAGAGAATGGAAGTCGACATTTTTCAAAAAAATTCACTGTCATTAAAATTATTGATCTATTCAATTTTTAGTTTCTTTTTTGGCCCATTTAGCATTTTAAAATTTATGATAATTACTACTTCTCAATTTTTATTTTTCTTAGCATATTTGTTTTTATTATATTTTACATTTTACTTTAGCAGACATAGTTCTTTTTTAATTATATTTTACTTACCTCTGTCATTTGACATCTCTATCACTACTACTAGTAAGAGGCCTTTTCAAAGAAGCAGATCTCCTTCCTCTTCTCTTACTCCTCCTTTACTTTCTTCTTCTTCTCCTCCTCTGTTCTTTCCGTTGAATATATTGATATATATTCTACTGAGAAATAGTGTTATATCATTGTTTTATAAGCAGTACCATATTCAATTAAAATGATTTTATAGTTTTATCTTTTCATTAACAAGTTGTCATTTCTAATTTTTTTCTCATCACAAATTACTCTGTACACTTGTTCTATTATTTTATTAAGAAAAATTCTTAAAAGAATTTACAAGATCAAAGGTATATAAACATTTTAGCTTTTAGCATATAGTGTCAAATATTCTTCCAGAAATATTGATCAAATAATACTCTTCCCAACGTACAAGAAAGCCTATTTCTTTTCCTATTTTTTCAGGGTTCAGAGCTATTAATCATTTTAATCTTTGGATTAAAAAATCCTTATTGTTTATCTCATCCAACATAAAACACAAAATTCTTAAAATGCCTACAAGACTGAGGGGCATGGTGGTGCATGACTGTAATCCCAGCTTTTATTTGGGAGACTGAGGCAAGAGGGTCACAAGTTCAAGTTCAAGATCACAAGTTCAAGACTGAGGCAAGAGGATCACAAGTTCAAGCCAGCCTCAGCAATTTAGTGAAACCCTAAACAACTCAGTGAGACCCTATCACTAAAGCACCCCTGGGTTCAATCTCTGGTACCAAAAAAAAAAAAAAAAAACAAACAAACTTACAAGACTACATGATCTGACCACCACCTCCCTATCCTCCACAACTTCACAGAATTTTCTACTTTCTCCTTTTGCTGGATCTCCCTCCAGTCATATTTATCTCTCCTAGCCCCTCACAGTGAGCAAGTCTCTACCTTGATTTATGCTCATTGCTCCTTCTAACTATTGCACATTCCTAGTTGTTTTCTTAGCTTGTCCTCATCTTTTTCATGTCACCCTTTCTGGGTGTCCTTTCCTAAAAGCTCTATTTGAAAAGCTCCCATTCCCTATCCATTCTCATATTCCAATATTATTATTGGTCTAAAGGAATGCAATTTGATGGTGAAAGGAGACTCTCATTGTTATACAAAATATGTGTATGAAGATGTGAGAAAAAATGAGAATAGTGTTACCCTAGATTAGGTAGAGAGAAGTGATGGGAGGGGAGGGGAGGAGTTGGGGAGATAGGAAGGATAGTAGAATAAAACAGACATTATCATTCCTGTGTGTATATATGTGAAGGCATGACCAATGTGATTCTGCAACCTGTATACTCAGAAAAATGAGATATTGTATTCCATGTGATTCAAATGTATGATATGTCAAGGTCAAAAAATGCAATTCGAACTCATAACTTTAAACATCTTAATTTATCTCACAACATTGTCAAGGAACCAGCTCACATTCAAAATATGATACATACCCAAGAATCCAGAGTTTGTTTCTAATCCAATTTTCAATAAAATAATTCTGGGTTCCTTGAAAAAATATTTAATTTCTATGTATAAAGCAGAGCTAGTGGAAGTGGAGCATGGAGCTTCCTGTGCAAGAAAAGAGAAAAAAAATCAAATTTCATTCAAAAAAGCAAATGTGTTAGATTGAAGGAGGTTCCATTGACCAAACGTGATACTGTCAGGAGATGATAAATGATAAATGACAGGTGATGATCAAGATTTTGATGACAAACACAAAGAATCAAAGAAAATTTATTGGTACATAAGGACCTTAAATTGTCTATGATGTCTCTTTGATCAAAAGAAAACAAACTTGCATTTCACCAAATTTTCAGAAGTCACTTCCAAATTTTAGGAATTATTGGAATAAAGGACAATTTAATATACCACAGGAAGGAATCACAGAAATAAAAATGTGCAATATGTAGGTCAGTTGGTAGAATGATGTTGCAAGAGAAATGCTGAAAATTAAAACAAGTGTAAAGAATATAACAATCAAATGTAATATACAGTTAGAGTTGAATCATAACTGAGAAAGATAAAGAACAAAGGACATCCATGGGCAAAAGTTAACTCTTTTTTGGTATCTTTTAAGGGATTATTGCTAATGGTTCTAAGATGATTATATTTTCAGAATGTGAAATTTGTGAGTTGGTGAAATTAACGTTCATCAAATATACAGATTGTCTGAACTGTAGACTCTAAATGAGTCAACAGAGTACACCTTAAATCAAGTGTTCATATGTGTCAGTCTCTTTATAGATCTTTACTTTTGGCTTATTAAATTTTTTTTGTTTGTTCTTCTTAGTTATACATGACAGTAGAATGTATTTTGACATATTATATATATATGGAGTATATCTTCCCATTATTATTTTTGGCTTTAATGAAAATGTACCATTATGTTCAGCCATTTGGCATTTCAGCCAAAATGTGTATTCAGTGTACATTAGGTTAATTAGCATAATGGATTTTAGAAGGAGATTTGCACTATAAGATTAGTGACTTGTTAATTAGCCCAAAGAACGTGAAATTTGTGAGTTGGTGAAATTAATGTTCATCAAATACACAGATTGTCTAAACTTTAGACTCTAAATGAGTCAATAGAGTACATCTTAAATGAAGAGTTCATATGTGTCAGTATTAGGACATCAAACACTGTTGACATAGGCTCACTGACATGAACGCAAGCCATGCTTTAATGTTTAAAGCAGTGGATTGACTGCCTTTTCCTTCCTCCTTCCTCTTTCCTCTCTGTGTAAGCTGGGTTTTAGAAAGCATGCCAGAGTGGAGAGCTGCACTCCCTGTGTTGGGCCAGGCAGGTTGGCCATTTGCAGAGGGAACAGTGAATAAGCAAATGCTGCCAAGATGACTGCTGTCAGACCCTTACTGTACAAACAGAAAACTGCATACTAGCATAAAACCTGTGGTGTTGGGTTGAAATGAGAAGGTGTATGATGAACTTAAATTTCTTAAGACTGACAGGCAGATATATATAGAGAGAGGTAGTTATGTGTATGTCTGTGTATGAATTTGATTTCTTTAAAAAAAATTCTGGGCAGGGGCTGTAGCTCAGTGGCAGAGTGCTTGCCTAGCAAGTGTGAGGCACTGGGTTTGATCCTTAGCACCACATACAAAACTCTGCAAATGAAATAAAGGCATCTGTCCATTTACAACTACAAAAGAAAATTTTAAAATCCTTAGAGAAATGACTGTCTATAAAACTGAGCCATGAAAAATAGCAGAAGAGCCGAGAAATTGTGCCAGAAAGTAAGAAGGACTCAAAATGATAGGGTGTGTGCCTAAATACAAGGGAGCCAGCTTAAAGAGACTCTCATTGGTCAAGAATGGAATAATTTGAACATTCAAAGAAAAATAATTTCTTTTTATAACTTTCTACATATGATAGTTTTAGGTTGAAATCATGAGGAAAATAGAAACTTTTGATTCTATGCTGATTTAAATAAATGAATGAAAAACAAATGTAAAAAAAGGAACAGATCAACCACACAGCATATCTTAAGATAGTCTCATAAAAATGCTTATTACTTATTAATAAATAATTTAATATACTTATTCACTTCACATTGAGGAAACCAAACCAATACCACCCAACCAAGTGAAAAAAAATTAATATTCCCAGTAACAGAACACATTGGTAGCATGTACTTCCTGATATGACACATGAAAGGAACTCAACATCACATTTAATGTAATTATTTCTTTCCCAAATTATCATTTTATGTATTAATTATGCATAAATGATGAGAAAATCTTGTCAAGTCTAGACTGAAGAAAATTCTACAGGGTAACTGGCCCATAGTCTTTCAAAACATCCAAGTTGTGAAAGACAAGGAAAGACTGAGGCCACTATCCCCAACTGAAGGAAATCAAAGGACATGACCACAAAATGCAATGCATGATTCTGGATATTGTACATATTATTGAGACTGCTAATAAACTTTGGGGTTATTTCATTGAACTTTCACATTACATTGTTAATTTTCTGATTTTGATGATTGTACTCTTACTAAGAGAAGAATTATTGTATTCTCTTGGAAATATATATCGAAGCATTGAGGGTTAATAAGACATCATTTCTGCAACTGTCTCATATGGTAAAGAGAAAAAAACAGGTAAAAATACAAAGAAAACATTAAGGCAACTCTTGTAATTGTTATCAGTTGGGGAAACATGAGAACATACAGGGTTCTTTGTGTGTTGGCAGGTTTATCTTGAGTTTAAGATTATTTAAAAATAAGAGTTAAGTAATATTGCTAAAACAATTAATTTTGTAACAATTACAAAAGCAGTGGTCCTTCATCTTTCAATCTCAGAATGTGATGATCCCCAATAACACTCAAAAGATATTTAAAAAAATCTTTATGCACCAACCACAGTAATATCAATCATTGTTTATAAGGAGCTGAACATTTATTAAGACCTTAACACCCTGAATCATTACTCCAATACCATCCCACACTGTAAAAGCTCACCCACCAAAACATTCCATATAATTATACCAGATACCTTGTTCCTTTAAATCTGAACTAGAAGCATTTGAAGTTTAAGGATATTAATATAACACTTAGAAACATATTGAGAATCAAATGCATTCACTAGCTAGCTATGTTTTTTTTTCCTTGTCTGTTTCTTTAAAAGTCAATAAATCTGAAAGAACATCAGAAAAAAAAGTGCATTCATTCATTCACCTGCATTTTTTACTCCTGGAACCATCTCCAAAGGGTATATAAGAAACAAATAAAGTAGATTAAAATCTTCTCTCTAGTCATTTGTCATCAATTGTGATATCTTCTTCTCTCAAAAACTCATAGTAAACTTCTTCCCAAAGCAACACTGATAATGTCCAGATAATAAATTTTCTAAAGTTGTATAAAGTTCTTTAGGTACAAGGATGTGCCCAGAATAAAGTGTTTCAGCTCAGAATGCAGCTACCTTCAGCTTCCCATGTGCCGACTCTATGGAATCCTTCAAAACTGAGCGGACTCTATCTCCACATACAGATAAATCAAATACAGCATCTTTTTGAGGGGTAACTGTAAACTGTCGGTTCACAGTCTCAGAAGCTGTCTTTTACATTCAGGTTCATTACTCTTATGAGATTGCACAGTGTTGCTGGTGTTAAGTGGTGGGGTGTACTGGAAGGCAAAGGTTGGGAAGAGAGGTGCTTCCTTCCCCAGAATCCACAGCTATTCTTCATCCCTCATACACAGCTCTTTCTAGGATGCATTTTGTTAATGGTAAACATATCTGTCACCACAATTAGGATGGGCACTCCTTAAAAGAATGAATTACAACCTATTCATCTTCATACTTTGTACAAATCTGGGGCACATAAGTACATAATAAATATTTGGAGAGTTGAATGCAAGACATTCATTCATTCCCTTTGGAGATTCACAAAACTTGAACAATGAAATTCAAGAGAATGAAATGCCCAAGAAAAACAACAAATCATGAAAATGACTTTACAGCAAAATAAAGAGTGTTCTGTCCCTTTACTTGCATTGTTCTCTGGTGTGTTTTGTCTTTAGTAAAAATTACCTGATTAAGTTAACCAGGATATATGAGAAGGATGCTGAGAGGTTATGTGAGATGTCAAGGAAAGACAGTAAGGGAATAGGTCTGGTCTCCTTCCCTAAAAATGTTCATTAATCCTTTCTTTTTCTTAACACTAGGAGGACAAATTAGAATTTATAAGGGGGAAAGAATTCAAGACATAGCCCGTAGGAAACCTACAACTGCAGCTAACTGTGCATCTATTCTAAATTCATGGTCTATCCTTTGTTCTATTTTTCACTCCCCAAAGGCCAAGGCCTGTGAAAATATTCTTGCTTCATAGACAAATGAGTGTGCCAAGGGCCCTCTTTCCTGTTCTCTATAGATAAGAAAGCTTTTTACATTAAATAAAACCCATGCTGCTGGCAATTTCCACACTTGGGTCATTTGCCTCAATTAGCTGAAGTATAAGGAAACTGAAGTTAATGTTTCCAGAGGCTCATCAGTTTTAACTCATGCAGCCAGTGTTTTCAGAAAATTAAAACTAGTTCTAATAATTCTGGGGACAGTGATGATTCACATGTGATAGACCTATTTGACAAGGTAACGTTTTCCAGTTACATTACCCTGATGCCATATCCTCTTTTTTTTGGGGGGGGGGTGTGGTACTGAGGATTTAACTCAGGAGACTTGACCACTGAGCCACATCCCCAGCCCTATTTTGTATTTTATTTAGAAACAGGGCCTCAGTGAGTTGTTTAGGGCCTCGCTAAGTTGCTCAGGCTGGCTTTGAACTCGCAGTCCTCCTGCCTCAGCCTCCCGTGACACTGGGATTACAGATGTGTGCCACCATGCCCACCTTGTCTTCACATTCTTAACACTCTTCTAGACAAAATAAAAACCTCATGCAAATGAAAGACCACTGAAGGCCTGGATCTTGGGTTGTTCAGTCATAGACAATGGTATAAATGAGACCAAAGAAAGATATGAAGCAACTGATTTCAGAATAGCTGTGAATTCTTGAAGAACTGGTTAATTTTGAAATATTTATTTCTTTGCCTGAAAAATTTCCTATCACAAAAAAAACTATTACAAAATGCTTATAACTTGGCTCATTTAATTCAATTTCCTTGTTAATTATTCTTTAAGCCTTACATGTCAGCCACCTAGAAAACTCCTACATAGTGTTAGAAATCATTTATGAAAAGAATCAGTTGTAAAAGCATTATGAAAATAATCTGTAGCTTTGTATTTCAAAGTTTCTGGTTTGAATTTGCTAAGTCCCTAGGAATACTACTCCCTGGCACACCACTCTTCAAGTGCAGAAAAGGTGACAGTCTTACTTTAAAAGAAATCTCTAGTTCATCATTACCAGATCCAGGGTATAAATTATTTCTATTCTCTGATTTATGATTTAATATTTTTCTGAAATCCCCATTGTAATTGACAAACTAATTTTCTCTTTTGTTCTCCCATTTTGTAGCAATTCTCTGCTATCTTGACCTGCTCTATCATCACTCTTTACTTCTCTGTGAACTTGAGTCAGTCAGATGTAGCTCTGACAATGTTGCCTTTGGACACTTAGATGCAGACAGAGTCCTTTCAATTCTATCTACCGCAAAGGGCTTGTTGACACTCAGTATGGCATTTTTCCAGAACTGTGTCTGCTGACTAACCTTTACCAAATTACTAGATAAATGATATTTCTTTTACTAAATTCAGGCAATTTTTATATTTTGAATGAGAAGTTATCACCTCTGTAACCTTAATGCGGGTGGCCACGGTCAAGGGAACAAAGGAATGGCTGGAGGTCGATAATGTCTTGGTTTCTCATTTAGTGTCCTCAGTGCCTCAGGTAGATGAGTAGCCCACCCCTACACAGAGTTACACTCAGTCCTTAAGGCTTGCATCAGTAAGTCATTTAATTATGACTTTTATAAATATATAAATATTTTTATATATTTAATTAAGCCTTATATAAATATAAAGATTATGTTGGATTGGATGCCAGGTAGAAAGTCCACAGTATGTCCTGGTCTTGAGTCCACTGCTATACTTCATGGCCTGTGAATGGGTTCCTTGGTCACTGTAAATCAGCAGCAAGGACACACATGGCACTCAGGCAGATCCATCCCTTAATAGCTGGGAAAGTCTTGCATCAAGCCCGTAATTGTGTTCACATAAATCAAAGCATATTGGGCCCTTTCTGATAACAGGAGACAGCCCATGGGTCTATCTGTCTCTACTAAAGAGGAACCAAATCACTTCATCTGATAGTGTCCTTGGTGGCATCTAGCCATTACAGGTAGCACTGACAGCAGGCAAGAGAGTTCTAGCGAACAGCAACAATATCAGAGATCTTCATGGGCTGTCTCCAGCACATCACAGTTGCCTACTTAGTCTTTTGTCCTGCATGCTTAAATCTACAATGTAGCCAAGTGGCAGTTTCTTTTACTGGGGCTTCCTCCCACCATCTTACCTTTTCCAGTTGTACAACCTTGGCTCTGGGAATGGGTTCCACAGCATAGTGGCACACATTTAACATTTAACATTTTTCTGGACCCTTTCATACTAGTGACCAAAATCCATTGGAGTCTTAAGTTCCTTAATCTGTTGCCATGAACCCCATCCAAAGTAGTCTGGAAGGGCATGGATGGTAAGCTCAGCAGTATCAGGAAGTCTAGTGTCCCCAGGAGTTGTGCCTATTTTATTATTTGCAATGCCTGACTAAATGACTCGGTATGGTAGTCAATCTAGTCCCATACTGTACCCCTCCTACACAAATTATATTTAAGTGTCATAATAACTGGGGTGGTTGACATATGAAAGCTCTCCTGTAACCCAGTAGCCCCACAAATTGTTGTATTTATTTTACTGTGTTCAGAAGTAGAAAAGCCTGAACTTTTATCTATCACAACCTGACATGTATAAACTTTATCCTACCCCACCAGATAAGACCCTGTACATTGCTGGGTTATAGTCCATCCTTTCCCCCTGAAAAAGAGTCAAAAGGATGAAATATTTAGGAAAAAAAAATATGGCAAGAGAAGTAAGAATAACCCTGTTGAGTGACCCTCTTTATCAGTTGGAAGACTGTTAAGCTATCAAACCTTTACCAATTGATACATAAATTCAACAATTCCCCTTCAAATTTCTAGCATCACTTTTGGTGCAAAATGTGATAAGCTGATTCTGAAATCCATATGGAAATAAAGTATCTAGAATAGTGAAAATATCTTTGAAATAGAAAGAACAAAATGTTGGAGATCTAGCTTTGCCTGATTTCAAGACATTTAAGATGATACAATACTGGTATTCAGCTAGATCAATGCAAAAGAATAGAAAATACAGAAATTGGCCCATATATATGTATATATTTAATGCTGTACACACGCACATACACGCACACACACACACACACACACACACACACATATATATACACCTAATTTTTTAAAAATATGTAAATGAATGGATAGTCTTCTTGGCATATATATATATATATACATATACACACATACACATATACACTCATATAAGTGTTCATATATATGTACAACTAATTTTTTAAATATGTAAATAATGGGTAGTCTTCTCAAAAAATATGTTGCTGAAATAATTAAACATCCACATGTGAAAAATAAAATTGAATTCACACTTTGCAAAATATACAAAAACTAACTTAAGATAGGCCACAAAAAGTCTGGAAACCACTTTCCTAAAGCAGTGGACCATAATTATTTGGCATTGTATATATAGATTCTTCT
Organism: Urocitellus parryii; assembly: GCF_045843805.1. Classification (NCBI taxonomy): domain Eukaryota; kingdom Metazoa; phylum Chordata; class Mammalia; order Rodentia; family Sciuridae; genus Urocitellus; species Urocitellus parryii. The sequence goes on from NC_135543.1 coordinate 30,051,814, forward strand.
CTATCATAGTTCTTCTGACAGAAGGAGATAGGGATAGAGAGACAGAGATGGAGAGGGAACAAAATAATCTATCCCCGGAATAAGTATAACTAGAGAAAGGAGGGTAGAGTAATTTCACCACTAGAAAATATGGTTCCCTTCATGTTCTAGAGTCTTCTGATCAACTAAATTAACATACCTGTCTCCCTCTTTTCTTTTGATGATAGAGATGACTAGGAAAAAGTTAAGTGAGAGTTTCTTATCTTTTAAGAAATCTCAGTGATTGCCTCTGTCCAGAGAAGGTTTGTTCTTTTGTAGATCTTCTCTTGAAGTTCCTATCTTCTTCCCTAAGCAGATCAACTTAATAGAACAAAAAGAAATAAATTGCATGTTCTCTGAAACTACTAGCTCTTTACTTGTTCTCCCTAGGGCCTCAGAGCTCTTACTTCTTTGAAACAAAAGTCACAAACTGTGCCCTCCCTTCGTTTTGTCCCTAAGTATGCCACAACAAAGAGCTTGAAGACATGAGGTGCAAGGCGAGTAGACATATCTCTCTCCAGAGATCGTTCCCCGTCCCCACCAGCACCACTGAATACTGGGTATCTAATATGAGGAGACTGGAGAGACTGGAGAGAAAGAAGGATTATAAAAAGCCAACCTACAATTTTAGGAAATAAAGGGGAAGTTATTAAATGAAGACAAAATTGTAACTCAGATATGCAATTCAGCTCTCCTCTTGCCAGGTGGGCTAACTCTGCAAAACTCAAACAATGCAAAAACCTTTGTTGGGAAAGCAAAGAATGCTATTCCTCTTCATTTTCTTCTTCCCCTCCACCCATCTTCATTTGGGGACTCTATCCTTCATGCTGCTTCTATGAGAGCAAACCTCTGGAAATGTATTGTTCCCCAACTTGACACATCTCCAATATAGCAAATCACTGTTCTCATCTTAGTCTAAGATTGCAGTTCATCTTTAACTAGAAAAATAAGGAAAAAGAAACATTAACAGAAGCACATTTTTAGAGCACAGATTTTTTTTTTAATCCTACCTTACCTCAGCCTGACCACAGATGGGCTGGTTGGCACAGCACAAACAGGCACCGTGCCAGCCTCTTTTTTTATTGGTCCCACACAAATCGCTTTACTCCATTTCACAGACATCTCTCTGTCTTAATTCTTTCTTTAGACACTTCTCACTTCAGTAGCAAGACTTGGTCTTGGACAATAGATTATTTCAGGAAGGGCAAATAACAGTGTCCGTTCCTTGGCATACTGAGACGTTTCTGATCCTAGAACATCCTCTTTCCATTTAAGGTAAGGAGAACTTTTCCCTGAGTACACATAGGAAGCTGTATGCATATACATGGCTGGCTGGGAAAGCCAACTGAATTTATTTGTGCAAACTGTTTTTACCTAATGTAACGGAGCACAGAGAAACTTGGAATCTATGTCGATTATGCAAATTGCTTGTGAATGCCTCTGCAGAGTGTGTGGGCAAGCTATCTTTTCTTATAAAAAGTTTGGCATTTTTTTTAATAGTTTCTTCTTTCTTTTAGCTGCAGACTACTTACGGAAACTGGAAGCAAGGAGCCACACCCATCTCATTTTTTCATTGCATACACAAAACCCTTGATTCATTTTTAAGCTGAAATTTTTCAAAACAAACAGAGCGAAAAGGCTGACTACAAGTAAAGTTGAGCAAATTTTAGGTGAAAGTAACAAATATCAAACCCCCAGCTTATTCAAAGAGAAGTTTCCCATAGGCTGTACCCTGTAAAGTCTGAACTGTCAAGTGCAGGCATTTGACTTTAAACTGTGAGAAATAGGTAACCATCACAGTTCTATAAATTGAACAAGGATATGATAACTTAAGAGCTCGAATAAGATGAATCTGGCAACAGTGAGCTCAAGGAGAAGTAGCACTGGGTTAGTGTTTCCATATTTCACAACAGGGGCCCTCTGGTCTTCCTGATTAGTAGGATTTCTTTAGTAGTACGCCAGGGCCACTTGCAAAAAGCCTATAATTATATCATGATATTGCCCTCCCTGCCCAACATCTAAGTTGTGCACACTCTGACAACACCCGTTCCCACAGTGAAGTAGGCTGAGAAAAATACACACACCCACATACACATATATATTCACATTGTATTACACTCATTCTGAAGGTGAGCATTTTATAGCATATAAAATGTATATTAAGTTACATTTCAATGACAAATAGCATCCAGGTTGTCAAATGATTTAATACAAGATGTCCTCATTAATTCAGCTCTGTGAATCTGTGCTCGTAGCGCGTCTAAACTCCGGATGTGTTTTTGGCAGCATTATTTATTTAATGCCACTTTCCCAGGTGTCGTTATTTCTCCTCCAAAATGGAGCTCCTCAAAAGTGCTCCAAAAATCCTTTACCGTTATCTCCTCTAGTCCATATTCTCATTTAATAACATCTCTTTTTTCTTAGCCATTTCCTTGAGATTTCCTCTCTTCAACCCTGCATATTGAAGAAAGATAACTTTTTCAGCGTGAGCTCTGTGTATACCTGGAAGGCTGAGTGCCTCAGGGGACTGCCTTTAAACACTGAATTAAATAGCAGCAAAACTCAGTCCCTTTCCCCCAAATATCTTTCTCTTTAGCTAGCAAAATCTATTAAAATACTCACTGAAAGAAATCATTCCTAAGCATTGGAAATTGACTCAAGTCAATGTGCTTGTTTCTAACTTGTGAACCTCTGTGGAGACAATAAGAGCCCCTGAATTATTTGGATCTCTGTGATATTTAGCTCCCCTCACAATCTTGCAATCAACATTTTACACTGAGATTCAGGCATACACCAAATTTTGCTTCATAAACAACATGTGTTTAAAAAAAATAAAGTATGTTTATTTGCAAGCAGGCACAGAATCATTGAGTCCATCTCTTCTGTAAACTTGTAGTCCCTGCCTTCCTTTGAATGCTCTGACCACTCCCTCACCTGAAAAGTCCACTCAAAGTACACCTGACCTCCTGCCAGTGGTAGGAGTCTATTATCTCCTCCTCTGAAATCAATGGCAGCACTGCATTGTCTTGAGTGCCACCTCTAACATGAGGATGGATGGGTTGCACTGGACTTGTACTCCCTCTTTTCACAAAGGTAGCAAGGAATTCAATATTTTGTCCTTATACCTGGGACATCATTCAGTTTTACCAATTCACATACATTTTTATCATTTACCAATCTAATTATCAAATACCTCATCCTAACAATAAAACTATTACTGCCATCCCCAGTCTAGGAGAATATGCGGTGTTGATCAAGATACCTTGTCGTAGCCACTCCTTGACTTTGGACTTGTTATGTGATATGACACTGGCTACCACTTTGCAGTATGGGCTCTCAAAGAGGAAAACTGCTCCTGGAGTAGAAGCTTCAGCTATTGAGCATATACATAATGTCTTTCTGCCATGTCAGAGTGCTTTAAAGTAAATTGTACAAATCATAAGCAGCTAACATACTTGAAAAATACTGGACTGGGTATAAATAGAACTGAAGACTATGGATGAATGTGTTCCAAATAATATGTCTGACCATATTGAATTTATTTATTCTAGTCATTAGTTTCCTCCCTCCCTACCGCCTCCCATTCTCCTTTCCTTCCATCCTTCTTTTCTTTCTTTTTATTACTCACTCTCCTTTGGTCATTGACTAGGTAATCTTCAACACATCTTCCAGTTCTTATATTATATATCAGGTCACATTGCAAAATATGTGACTCCTTACAGCATGATATGTGGATATTTTCATTACCTTTTTGCAGATACAAATGAAGATGGGGGCTTACTACAGCCTCAAATAAGATAAACCTGGTAGATATTTTGTGACCAAGAGCAAGAAAAATCCATTTATTTGTATGACATTCTATTGGAGGCTGATTATTAGATCTTATCAAAAACAATTTTTTTCAGATGTTTCCTCACAATCTTCTCTCCTTGCTTTTTGATTTGACTGTGAACTTCAATTCAAATCCAGGACTCATCATGTGTGTATTCTAATGACTAGCATTGTGTTTCTGGGTCAAGCTTTCCTGCTTGATTCTTCTCTGAGTCTTCTCAGCCTCTGAGAAATGTAGACTTCAGGTGAATTTGTCTTACAAATTGGTCAGACAAAGCCAGTATCCACGGATCCACCTATCATTCACTCCCGGAAAAGAATAAGTCAATAACTGATGTAAGCTACATCAAAAAATGCTTGTTAAAAAGTGAAGACATTGATACTCATGGAATCTAATCAGTCTTTAACCATTCCCAGAGACTTCAGAACTCAAAGATTTAATTGGTCCTCTTCTGGTAAAATAGCAACTATAAAAATGGATTTGGACAAAAGATAGATAGATGTTTCACCCCTTTATGCTAAAACTGTCTCCAGAAAACTTCTTGTGAGGATAGTTTTCTACTTACCAAGAACTCTTTATCCTCGATTATGACGTTTCTCGTTCCTTTTGTCCTTCATGATTTGGGAAATAAATGCCTTGTTTAAAGAAGGTAGGAGCTGCGAAGTCCCTGCACATTAAACTGAAGATTGTAAATATATTTCCCAGTCCAAAGTTTAATTGCAATTCCTTTATCTTTCCTTATCATCTATGTTTTCTAAAGAGATAAAGAAGCTACATCATGTACAGCCATAAAAAGGTGGAGTTGTGCTGCAATTGTGTACAATGAATGTATTCTGCTGTCATACATACCTAATTAAAATAAGTTAATTAATTTTTTAAAAAGAGAGAGGTAAAGAAGAACCTCCAAATCTTTTCTTCAGAGATTACTTTTTGCTGCCCCGTTGCCTTCTCCAGGGTTGAAAGTCAGCAATCCTATCAGTCTTTGTCTTTTCTACCAAAATTAAATGATCCTTCTTTACTCAGGACTAGAGTGAATTTTGTTTATACAATTAGAATGAGCTAAACATTTGAGGATCCAAGTGACAGAAACTGAAGAAAGTTTTACAACTTGTACTGTGTCTCATGCAATGTCCAGAACATATTGAGCTGTTTTCCACCCTATGCTTAATGCTGTCTGAACATCAGCCACCTCATCTCTCTGAGCAGACCCAGCTTTCCAGCATTGCTTGTTTTTTTCATTAGGGGTAAACCACCATACTGCACAAGATCATTTCACCAAACAGCTAGCATGTTCTGACCTGTTCTATACCTCCGTGGGGAAAAAGAGTCAATGAAAAAAGGAAACATTCATATTCTTCCCTTACTGTTATATTTCTACCTGTGGCCATATCCCTATACCCTTCTTTTCTCTTTTATTTGGTCACTACAATGATAAATTTCCACTCAATTAGTTTATTTCAAAACTAAATTTCTAAAGGAAGGTATTTTAAGCAAGAGATGCTTCTGTGTTATTTATTCTCCCACAGAGCATTGCAGACAATCTGGAGAAATAAAGAGCTGCTCAAATGGCCATCAACGATTGATCTCTCCATTGTAGTAAAGAATCCATGAAGGTTTGCTCAAGTGGAGCCTTCCCCAGGGAACTCTTACCACAGTGATGTCTGTGCCTCTCTTTAATTGAACTCATGTCACTTTCTACCTGAAATTTGATCTTCTCTTCCCATCATCACATATCACATATTCAGATTATTTTCCTTGGATCTTTGTGGCTTTATGCTTTTCACATATGTCTATGTTCTCAAAGATATACTTTCTAGTATTGCTTTAGAATAACAGAGTGGAGCAGAATGCTTTTCAGTGTCACCAGGTCACCAAGTGTATCTCCCCATCATGTGCACACATGTAGAATATGTAGAATGGGGCTTGTTGAGTTCCCACTGGTGGTAACTGTAGTAGGGGGTCTGTGTCATCATTCCTCCAGGACTGTAGGCAAGCACCAGCAGTTACTTTCAGGCCTCTTATTAAAAGAAACATTGAAATTTATAATGAAATTTCTGAGATGATGGATAGAGCTAAAGCATAATAGAGTAGTACTAGTTGGTGGCATATCTTTGAGCTGATTCCCTCCTTGTAGATAGCACTATCATTTCAGCTCTGACACCTGCAGGAGAAGATCCCATTTCTAGCATTCTAAGTGGCCCTTGTTCCCCCACTGGGGACCTATCTTTGGTGTTGTGTGAATATGCCCACTGAAAAGAGAAAACCTGGTGTAAAGCCCAAACATGGCATGCGCCTTACAATGACTGAAGTCAAGAAACAGCACAAACCACCACTGACCAATTTTTTTTTCTGGCTTGATACTAGTTATAAAGTAAGTTGCAGATTACTTGTTACTTCATATCTGGAAAGATATATGTCTGTTTCTGGAATTACTCACTCTAGTAACAAGAATGTAAATGTTTGATAAAACTTCTGTTGATGTAAACTATATTTTTATCAACCAGATAAGAAGCTAAAGGGGTTTCTTACATGTTAATTTTTCACTCAAATATAGTTCCAGGAGTCTGAAAAACAAACAGTATATATATGTATATATATGTATGTATATGTGTGTGTGTCACACAGTAGGATCTATAAGTATTCACCTTGACAATTGGATCCAAAAGCCCAACAGAATCTTCTATCATAACTTCATTGACTCCCCACACTGATGCCTGTTGGGTTCTAGAGGCAAGAAGGCCCTGCATCTCTGTTGTCCACACAATGTCCCATTTGAATCTATTTTCTAGCAGAATCCAAACTCAAATTTGAAATACATTGCTCCATTTTTAAGTAATGTATAATTCTTCATAAATATCACAGAGCACACATCATACTAAATGAGGTCTTTAACCCTCTTGGATTGGTGGGTGTGGTAAGTAGCCTCTGCAAAAATATGCGCAGTTCATGCTTATCTCCATCTGGGTCAATATGCTTTATATATTTCCAAGTGATTTAACATAATATGTTCCTACTTAGGGGCAGTTTCACATTAGCTTCTCAGCTGGTAATTTGGGATATGAAGAAGTTATATCTTATTTAATGTCCTGCCAATAACAATAATTTCAATCAGGGTGTATGCTAGAATCTTTTCAATTTTCAGCTATGATCTTCTGCACTGATTGTTAAGTATAGCCTGCTTCACCAATTGCTAACTGTACCTACAATTACCAAGTTTAGAAAATAAAAATGCAGGACATCCGACTGAATTTGAATTTCAGATAAGCATGCAATATTAAGACACATTAAACTAAAAAAATGATATTTATCTGAAATCCAAATAAACTGGATGCATTTTATCTGAAAACATTTCTATCATCTCTTTGAGTAAATTCCATTTTCCTCATTTCTATAATATTGCCTCCTATAAAATTCTGAACCCATTAAAGGTATGAAGATTCAGCAAGTGATTTGTAACTTATAAAGTATTAGTCATGTGATATGATTGTCATTATAACTTATTTCTCCCATCTGATTATCTGGTCTTTTTTCTATATGGCTCATGTTTAATCTACTTCAAAATGCATTATTTATCTATTTTAATATTAAGGTATACTTTTTGAAAGAGCCAACGTAGGATTCTATGCTGTTGTTTTTTACTGTCATTTTAAGGTTGTTTTGGTATCTATGTCCATAAGCACTATTTCTTCTTAATTTCTCCCAGCATTGATGAATTGTCTGCATCTGTTGTGCAAACAATCATGGTAAAACAGTAGGTTCCTACTTGACTTTACTCTCTGAAATATTCTAAGCATATGGTGAGGTGGCAAAAGTATGGTCTCAAGATGGGAATTTGGTGAAATGGAGAAGAAGCCTCCATTCTAACATTACCTAGTTGGATCTCTGGAGACTTCATTATTAGATTAATCTTAGAATAAGTGCCGAACCAACTGGCTTTCTTCCTATGCCACCAACACATAAGATGACAGAACTTGGAAATATTAAATTTTACATATCTAGAAAAGATGTTTTATTAAGAAGAAAAATTTAAAACTGTTTTTAAATCATAGCTTACCTTTTGAAAGAACTTTATGGCAAGAGAAATAATAGGAAAGATCTCTGAAATAGTAGACTTTAAGATATTAAAGCAAAGTTCCAGAGTCAGGACATTTTCCAGATTTCCAAACTGAACAAGACAAAAAGCCTTCACACAAACAATTAATGTCTAGAGGGAAATGAGAATTCAAAGCAATTGGATTATTGCCATGAGGATCCTTTGCATTTCAATAAGCCCTTAGCAGATAGAGCCTTCTTCATAAAATAACACAAAAATGTCTGTTTCAAAAAGGAGGAAGGTTGAGTATCCTGGCCAGAGACACAAATAATGACTCTATTGAGTCTACATTTCCCAGGATACACAGATAATCAACAATTTCCATGATCAGCTATAGCAATCCAATTAAAGGTAACTTGAAATGAAAGAAACTCAGGAGACCATTTCATCTGTGGTGTAACCTGGCTTCCATAAGAGCTAGAACCAGGTACTGGAACACTCTGGTGCTCTCAAATTTTTTCACCATTAATCCTTCCTGCATGTCAGCTTCATTCTTTCTGATTATAGACTTATAGCATATCATTAGACTATGGGGAAAAAACTGCTAAGAACACCAGAGTTCTATTCACGGAAAGAATGAATATTAGAACAGCAGTTTGAAAAGTCTTTTGTAAATACTCTGATTCATATCTTTTCTAATCAACCATGACTAGCAGATTATTCTAATAGACAATTGTCCTTGGGATAGGATTATGATTATGTAAGTGGGAGAAAAAAAATAAAACCTCTGGAAAAAATGTTTTAGTTACTTCTTTCACCACTGCAATCAAAAGACCTAACATGAACAATTTAAGAAGAGCCAGAGTTTGTTTGGCATTCATGGTTTCAGCGATCTCAGTCCATAGATAGTCATCCCCATTGCTCTGGGCCCTAAGTGAGGCAGAACAACATGGCGGAAGAGTGTGGTAGAGGAAAGCAGCTCAAGTCATGGCACCAGGAGGCAAAGAGAGAGAGAAAGAGCTCCAATCTCCAGAGACAAAATAAATGCCAAAAAGTTATGGCCCTGATGGCCCACCTCTTCCAGCTTCACCCTACCAGCCTGCAGTTACCACCCAGTTTACCCCTATCCAAGGATTAATGCACTGATTATTTTAAGACTTTCATAGCCCAATCCTTTCACACTTAAGATTCCTTTCATTGTCACAACACATGAGCTTTTTGGGGGGACACCTCATATTTAAATCATAACAAGAAATTACAAAGGTGGAGGAAGGGAAGGTATTTCTGCTCACAGAACAAAGGAACAATATGTAAGAAAGCCTTAAGGCAGAGAAATGTTTAACACTTTTACAAAATGACAATAAAAAGGTCAGTTTTGATACAGATGAAAATATACTACCTTGATTTACAAAGGCGTCAGCCCAATCATGCCCAAAGGAAGCCAAGATGAGAATTTTGTATATTTTTCATCAAGTGCAAAAAGCTTTGATTCAAAAATGTGATAGAATCCAGTGAATGTTTTCACAACATACCTTACAGATCAGAGTTCAGAAGAAATGGAGGACTAAGAGTAGAAGAAAGAAAAAATTGTAGTTGGGGGGAAGGTGAAAGAGGAAGATAGAAATTTTTATAACTCCATTTGCTATTTTGCCATATTAAGTTTTTTTTTCCTTCCTAGGACATTGAATATCACCACATGGAACATCTATATTCAGCTAAGCTTGTGGAGTATGACATTTCCTAATATGTGCCCACCTGTTCCAAGATCAAGAAAACAAATTTAAGTGTATTATTGAGACACTCAATTAATCTGTTATATGGGAAAAAGAAAACTAGTGAGTTTGATATCTTTGTATAATAAATTTTCCATGAAAACAATTGTATAATAGTCATAAAAGGCCAGAAATGCCTGTAAGAGTTTATTTATCCCATTGCCCAGTTTTTAGCAAAACTTACCAAATTGCTCAATAATTGAGAAGGTTCTCCATTTTAAAAGAATCAGAAATGTTGGGTCAATTATATGAATTAAATGAACTAATGCTAGAGATACTTGTCTTCTTTTTTCTCCTTTATTAATGCTTTTAGACATAGAGTTGGCTTGAAACACATTTAGGACATACCCACAAGAGGGGCATCAAAGGACTAAACATACTTCTATGCTATGCAGTGAACACACACCTGATCTGGTGCTGAGTCCCTATATTCCCTTTAAACTACAGAAGAAAGGGAAAATCCATCAAAAACTACAGTTATTCTTTCTACAATTGACCAATTTGACACAACATTTCTTTTTTAATTTATTGACTTAACAGTTAATTTTGATCTTGCAAAAGGTATTAATTTAATCATACAAATTAGTATATAATGAAAGAAATTTATTTATAGGACACCTTTTTTGTACAAAACACAAAATGTTGTAAGTTAATAAATTAACTTAAAATATGAACAGAATACAGTAATTTCACTTGTGTATAGTGAAGAGCAATTAAAAAATATTAAATGGAAAATCACAAAAATAAACAATTCATAAGCTTTGAAAATTGTGTGCTATCCTGAATTGCATGATAAAATATCACTATTTTATTCCATCCTACCAAAGATGTAAATTATTACCTTGCCCATATATCCACACTTTGTTAGATATTTGAAAGAAAGAGACAGAAAAATCACTGTACACAGTCTTATTACAGTATGTTGGTATAATTATTTATTTTATTATTGTTGTTGTTGTTCTCTTACTGCATTTAATTTATAAATTAAGACTTCGCTTAGCTACATATGTTTAAAGAAAACATAGTATACTGAAGGTTTAGTGCTATTTCTGATTTCAGGCATCCACTGAGAGTTTTGAACTCCCATATGCCCTGGTTAGGATAAACTAAGATGTTCTGCTTGAACAAGAGACATAGCAACAATTTAGGGCCTTGAGAAATAAAGAATTCTGTTTCTCACTTGTGTAATAAATAGTTCAGTGTAGGTACTCTTGGCAATGTAACATCTCCTCACACTCCACAATTAGAAACACGGGGACAGTAGCATTGTTGTCTGCTGAAAATGGTTTCTTGGGTGGCCATGCTCTAGTTATCTCAATCAGTAGGAAGAAAGAAAAGAGTGTTGGAGAACATCCAAATTTGGGAGGACCAGGTGTGAATTTACTTATGTGGCAATGTTTAGTTGCAAAAAGGGCCGACGTGGACTAGGATTGTGGCTCAGCAGTAGAGTGCTCGCCTAGCACTTGTGAGGCCCTGGGTTCAATCCTTAGCACCATATAAAAATAAATAAACAAAGTAAAGGTATATTTAAAAAAAAAAGGGCTGACATATGGGGACCCAATATCACAGCTGAATCTCAGTCCAAATCTATAATTTTGAAGGGAGAACATGGATTTTAGTGTGTATCCACCTCCATTCTGTGTTTTGAAGCATATTTTTTAAAAAGACTTAGATTCAATACCTACAGATAGCTAAAATTTAAGACCAGTCCTCAGTCTTGATGTGAATCTGTGGAATCTCTTCCAACTAGGCTAACAGATGAGAGCCACAAGGAGGTTATTCTTTGTGAGAGTTGATGTCAACTGCAGCTCTGACCCTGAGGGGCTGTGTGTTCGACTCACAGGGCTGTGATGTAAATGTAATGATGTTTTAATAAAGTAAAACAAATACCTCGGGTGACACAAAGTGAAAGCTCAACAGCTGAGATTTCATGCCACTCTTCTTTGTATCTCCTTCCCAGAGAGACTGCATTATGTTGGAACCAGGTTTAGACAGCTTCAGGCAACATAGGATTGTCCCTTCCCAGTCTACAACAGAATTTAAGGGCAAGATAGGCTTATAGATCAGGTAGGACTGAGAGTTTTACTCAAAATTTGGCTTTATCCAAAAATGCCTGTGTTCTTTTTGCCCTGTGATTCCAAGAGAGCTACACACACCAATAAAAAGATCGCTGTATTTTAGTTAGATGCCTAAAAGACTCAATGTGGGAGCTTGTGGAATTATAACTTGGGCTTCCCAACATTGGGGAAGAAATTCAGGTTTTCCCTGGTACAGTGCTCAAGGGCGAAAGATGGAATTCAGAGAAAAATAGACTTGGGTCCAAATCCCTTTTTCCATAAATCTTAAGTCTTTATTCTCAAAGGTTTTAAACTCATTATCCGATATCCATGTGCATTATTAAAAGTACTCTGCCATGTTCAAGGTTTACTGATTTAAATATCCATCAAGCCTAAAAATCATGCCATTCAACATTTAGAGTGGTCCTGGACCAAACAACTGGCACCGTGACACAGGAGCCTCATCAAGTTGTCACATTACATTTACTAGAACAACCAGGAATGACCTTCAAACACACAGGAACCTAAAACTGAGTGTTAGTAGTACTGAGCATGGACCCATCAGATTAGGCAGATATCTTTTTTTGTGAAAAAGAAGGAGATGTTAAAGAAAGTCATGGCTCACTCTCCCACCCAGGAAGAAGTAGCATTTATCCTTTGTTTTGTTTGTTTGTTTGTTTGTTTTTGTTATTTTGGTCAGAAGTAGGTAACATGGTTACAAGATAAAACTCTTTGAGAAAAGATGATAAAATCAAACAACAATGACCCTTCCATAGGCATTGCAGCAATGTATAAAAATGCTCTAAATAATTTTTAGAATAAATGTATCCTAAATAAATAGTATCTGTGTCTTTTTACTAGAAGGAGAGTTAATATTTAATATTAAACTTACTCTTGTCAAAAGAAGGCAAGAATAAACTAGGTTACCAGTTCTGGATCATGCTAAAATGTGAACAATGTGATAAATCTTTTGAAAATTGTATTTTTATAAGTTTGCTCTAAACAGACTTGCTAAATATTTTCTGATAAATTGTACCGGAAATTGGCATCCCTTAAATCTTCTGAGGAGCTAAATAGTAATGGAATATATTAGAAAGAAGCATGACTACAATTTATGCCAAGCATCAAAGACACAAAATAAATTTGTTTTAAATGAGGAAAGTTTATAAAATAATTAAGTAATTTTTCTGACTAGAAATAATAATTCTAGCATCATACTATAGAATCAGCATGTTCCTTTGCTCATGGGGTTGAAATTTTATAGAAAAGCAAAACTACAAAGGGAACTGACAACCTGTGATATGTTGTAGAGGAAAAGTTATGTCTGCACAGAACTGTTAAAAATGAAAAATTATTCACCCTTTAATATATTTAATCAATGGATATTTTTGAAAACCTGGAATACTCAGAGCTTCAACACATAGGAAAAAGTCTTAGCCCTAAAAACAATTGCACACAACTTCAGATTGTGGAAATATTATATAATAACTAATCTTTTGTGAACGAATTTTGCTCTGCTATGATGTAATGATTTCCATAAAGCATCTCATGACCATGCTTCATAGAAAAGTGGGTGTGAAGCTAAAATTAGTGTTTTGGATGCACTATATTGAAAGGGTTTTTTTCCTCCTGGAAAAAAAAAATAAGTAATAGTCAGCATTGTGAGAGCAATAAGAATATATTTCTAAAACCCAAACACAGCTGGAGAAATACAGCATTGATTATATCTCTCGTTGCTCAAGAGTAATGTCTTCTTTTTCTATTGTCACTAGCATGGTGCCTAGCCCATCTATTACACATAATATATTTCCTTAACCATGTTATCGCTATCACAGAGATAACACAACAACGGTGCATGGGCTTTGCACAATGTTAATTCCCACTTGCCGTTCCACTACAAGCAATCGCAATTTGTGCAAAAAATAAAAATAAATATTTATTCCCAATTTCAAATTGTACAATAATGGATTGCATACTCACACATACGAGGTTTCTTTTCTATGCCAGTATTACCCATGTTTTACACAGCATTTCCTCCAGTTTAAAGGATACCACCACTCCATTCTCATTGAACCACCCATGCCAGCCTCATGTGCAAATGCACACAAAAATCTTTTGTTTTTCTATAATCAAACTTAACATTTACTTTTATCTTGATTATTTTCTTTGTCCCATTTCTTTGGCATTTTCCCCTCTGTGTTCTGTGTATTATGCTGTAATGCCTAGTGTATATCAGATAATGTTTGACCACATCAGGAACTACACAGTCACTAAGGCTAAGCTCCATTCTCTATGTACTTCCAGTAAGCCACCTTACTGACAGAGCTCCTGAATAACACATATACTAGTGTTACTTGTGCCTTAAGTTAGCATCAAACCCAGTTAGAAGCAAATTGCATTGATCCTTACATCAATAAGCAAATGGATGATTTCTAGCAAGCTTTGTGGAATTTTGAAAATGAGTATCAACTTATATTTCTACTTTTATACATCCAGAACTAGAGGAGAACCCATTAACTCATTGTTGTTTAAGTCTCTTTTAACAGGACCTTTTCTGTCTTTCTCATGTTTCTATCAAGTAATGGAAACCCAGTAACACTTGCTTCACTATAAAAATACTAATAGACAATAAGGAATTTGAATTTTGGTATTTTCTTAAAGAACCATTCCCTTCTACCATGCAAAATAATTAATAAGTTTATTAAGATGAATGCAGAATAAAAGCCTGTCAAGATGGAATTTTATTATCCACTCCAGTTCTTAAAGACATGAGCTTCTTTTAAAGGCAACCTTTACATCTGGGAGAAAACAAACATTGATTTTGCTGGAAATACTTACTTTTTAACACTGTTACCCATGGGTGCTACATATATTGGTGAACACTGCTTAGTTTTAGATGGGAAAGGAATAAGTCTTTATTCCAGTCTTTATAAACTGGTTTCCACATAAGTGACATTTTCTCATGCTGTCAGCGTTCAATTTTCCACTGATGCCCTCACAAGTTTTCATGAACAGTCACATGAAAATGTGACACTCACCCTGAAGGAAGCACAGCTTCCCTCTCAGTGACTTTTGGGGCTGAAACAATGGCAAGCCCTAAACACTTACCACTAACTCATTTCCATGGTGAAGTTCTTCATTGCAAACTCACCAGCAACTGCTGACCTCCAGACTTGAAACCCATCGATTCCCCAGCCTAAAGAAGTGGTACACAGTGAACCAGCTGCAGCATTTTGCTGTCACCCAGTTAACATCTTATCATGGTTTGAAAAGCAATTTGTCCAATATTTCAACTTCCAAGGAGATTTCTTTATGAGCTTTTGGATAGGTTTGCCTTTCAATTGGATGATTTGAATAGCTTCTGTTGTGGGAGAGATGCTGCCCTGAGATAATGATTTTGCATTTCACCTCATCATTAATGCCATGGACCTCAAGGGAAGTCACCGTGCCTTTGATGAAGGTCAAAGCATTTTATAACCTTAATAATGGCTCATAGCCCCAGGAACATCAAGTGTGAGCAAAGGGAGGGACTGACTGAATAAAAATATAACCAAATTGCCACTTTAGACTCTATCAGTGTGCGGTGTGAGGATTTCAAATGCAAATAGACACTTAAAGAGTACAATGCCACCCCAAACTTCAGTGCTATTGAAAAAATATATACACATACAGAAATCATATTAGTCAAAGAAAAATGAGAGAAATTATCTTTTTCTCTCTCTGGACAAAATTTTTTTTCTGAAATTTTATATTTAATGCCAAACATTTTCCATAGATACTACACAGAGATGAGCTAATAAGGATCTTTAGATAAATAGGAATTCAAAACAATAATCGTGGTGATTCTTAGTTATGGTAATTTTGTCCCCACGTAGAGTTGAGATGGCTGTATTTGGAAGTCTGGAATGAATACAAGATAATAAGCAAAAATGATTATGAGAACTACATCATCATCTGCATTTCCCAAGGGATAAGTCACTTTGTCCTAAACATGACTAACAAATTACAGCTTTCAGTGGATTATTTCAGGGCCCACTCTAGGGAAATCATCCTAACATAAATTTAGCGAATCCTTTTCAGTTTTCCTAGGCTTCTACTTCCTTCCTTGAGGCATAGTTTACCAGCCACACTTATGCTCCCTGGTACCAAGAAAGGGAACAAAGATTGCTATGCCAAACACGGAGAGAGAATAATATTTCATCTTCTCTGACCTTCACAGAAACCTATGGAGAAAAACATTACTATTCCTATTCACAGACTGTGGATCAAAAAGGTTAATACTGCTAGGTCACACTCCCAATGAGTATCAGAGTTGAGTTATACTGAATTCATCCATGCTTTCAAGTGGGGTGTTTGTAAGCTTTTCATCATGGTGACCAAAATACCTGACATAAACAACTTTAAGGAGAAGAAAATTATTTTAGGTCATGATTTCAATGGCATTAGTCCATGTTCAGTTTGTTCCATTGTTTTGGGCCTGATGTGAGGCAGAACATCATGGTGGATAGGGTGTGGCAAGCAAGGCTACTCAGCTTCTGGCATCTGATAAGCATGGAGAGAATATGTCCTAGCCAGCCCTGTGTTCAGAATGTTTGCAATGATTTTTGAATTAGTTAACCACTTACTCAGAGGATTGATTCTCAAAGTGAGCCCTGGAGTTATTTAAATAGCAGGCTTAACTAGGTGCACATAAGGCAATGTTGTGTGTTAGCAACCTGAAGTGGAAAACCAAATAGCCTTGCATAGTGGTAACTTCTAGAAGGTCAATATATTTCGCAGGAACTATATTTCCCATATGCTATAGTAAAGTTCTAAACCTTCAAATTTACTCATAAAGAACTCAAACAAAACTTAATACCAATAATAATAATAATAATAACCCAATCGATAAATGGGCTAAAGAATTTAACAGATACTTCTCAGAAGAAAATAAACAATTGATCACCAAACATATGAAAAAATGTTCAACATCTCTAGCAATTAGAGAAATGTAAATCAAAAGCCTCTAAGATTTCATCTCACTGCAGCCAGAATGGCAACTATCAACAATACAAACAACAGTAAGTGTTGGTGAGGATGTGGAGGAAAAGGTACACTTATACATTGCTCGTGCAAATTGGTGCAACCACTATGGAAAGCCGTATGGAGATATTTCAGAAAACTTGGATTGGAACCACAATTTGACCCAATTATCCCACTCCTCAGTTTATACCCAAAGGACTTAAAATCAGCATACTACAGAAATGCAGCCACGTCAATGTTTATAGCAGCTCTCACAATAGCTAAACTATGGAACCAACCTAGAAGCCCTTCAACAGATGAATGAGTAAAGAAAATGTGATATATATATATATATATATATATATACATATATATATATATATATATATATATATATTCACACACAATGGAATATTACTTAGCCTTAAAGAAGAATGAAATTTTGAAAATTGCAAGTAACAAGAAGGAACTAGAGAATATCATGCTAAGTGAAATAAGCCAATCCCAAAAAAAACAAAAGCCAAATATTTTCTCTGATAAGCAGATGTTGATCCATGGGGTGGAGGGGTATAGAAAAATGAAGGAACATTAATTTATGTATAGGGGATGGAGGAGAGGGATGGGGCTGTGGGGATAGGCAGGACAGTAGAATGAGACAGACATTATTACCCTATTTACATATATAATTACACTACTGGAGTGACTGCACCATGTACAGCCAGAGGAATGAGAAGTTGTGCTCCATTTGTGTACAATATCTCAAAATGCATTCTTCTGTCATGTATAACTAATTAGAACAAATTTTAAAAAAGAAAAAAAATATTTACTTGTCTACTACTCTATGAGTTCAAGCTATGTGAGAGTAGGGTGTGGATCTATCTTTTGCTTTATCCTAAATATCCAGAAAAGGCTTGCTAATAAGTAGATTCTCCTCAAATGGATAAACAGTGAAGCTAAATAAAGTTCAAACTAGACAAAGACAAAATTAGGGTTAGGATATGGACCCATACCCTAAGCCCAAAGGCACAGTTTCTGAGGATAGATAACACCCAGAAACAAGAACACGTTAGGATGCCAGAAAATTCCATAATGTAAGAGTAATGCTTATTAAATTTAACGCCTTCATTACATTTTCTCAGATCATCACACTGACCCTCAGAACCAGACCTGTCCTTGTTTTGGCCAAATTTACATAACAGCAGAAAAATCATAGGATTAATTGAGGTTTATTTAATATATTTGTACTCTCTTTGCCTCTTTTAGATATAACCACTATCATAGTCTGTTCTTGGTTGTTTTAACTCAATAAAACAGATTGGATAGTTTATAAAGAAAATAAATTTATTTCTTACAGTCTGTAGGCTGGGAAGAACAAAAATGGCAGAGGGTACCACATGTGCGAAACAGAGAGAAAGTTTGCTTTTATGATAAAACAACACCTTTGACAACTATCCTCCTGCTGTGGTAACGGGCATTATTAGTGCATTGGTGCAGGTAGAGCACTCTTGATCTGATTACCTGGTATTATCAGGCCCCACCTCCCAACACTGCTGCATTGGTGATTAAATTTTCAAGAGATGAATTTGAGGGACATATTTAAACAATATCACCTGTCTTTTAATCAAACCTGGTGCTGACCTTCCTGGTCACTCACTGTAGCTTCAGTAAATGCCTTCTCACAGCCCAGATCCTAAAATGCCTTTATCTTCTTATCTTAACATTCATTCATTCATTCATTCACACTACTCATTCAAATTTACTAGGCATTGGGGACAAAATGGTTGGGTAGCCATGATGGAGCATACCAACTGGGTAAGGAAAAATGGAAAACTATGCAAGAACATACTGTGGAAAAGTTCTTTGAAAAATATTCAATGATAGGGAATCTGTACCTGGTACTTCCAGTTATTTTGCTTGAAATCATAAAGCCCTCTGGCATTTCCTCCCTTTATCCAAGTTTTCTTGTTAATACATATAGACAGGTGTATTTTCAGAAAAAATCATTAATACAGGATGTATCATTCACATCTCAGCATCAAAAACAGCCCTATGTCTTGGATCAGCTTGTTTGCTTTCATAGACACTGTGGATCTTGAGCTGTCTGTATTCCCTCTTTGCTTTTATCAGTGAAATGTAAGATGTGCAACCTTCTCCTGCAGTTATATGCACCAATTTCATCTTTTCTGATCTTGTTTTCCATTGTCTTATTTCCTTCACTACTGATTTCATTTTCTTATCCTTTCTATGTCAACTCAGTAAGTGAGATAAGAATAAATATGTAATTCCCCCAAAGACATCTGTTACCAATACACCTATTGGTATATACACCTATTGGTATATTCAAAATAACATCTGATAATTTTGTACATAGCTATTTTTTCATATTTTATATCCTTCTTGAATAATTAGTTCTTTGAAAATGGAGTTTCCTTTTTAATATCTAAGCATTTGAAGGACCAGAATGTATGACTTATATTACATTGAATATATATATATATATATATATATATATATATATATAATATATATATACATTGATACATTTATTAGTTTACACTTTGGTTCATTTACCACTGACTGATTATAGGGTCATTTTGTATCAAGCACTGTTCTAAGCACTGGGAGATTAAATAATCATAAAAAAAGACAGAAATTCTTTCATTTGTGAAAATTACCCTTTAGAAGACAAGATATATAATAAACAAATGCATATATATTTTGTCCAAAGAGATAATTATTATGAGAAAAGAGAAGGAGAATAAAGATAATAAGTAGGGTATTGATTTATACAAGAAGGTCTGAGAAAGAATCCTTTCAAATACATATAAGAAATATTTTTTAAAAAATGTCATGAAATTTTCTTGGAGAAGAATCATATAGACCAAGGAAACATTGATTGGTTGTTAGAAAATGAGGTCAGTGATATAAAGATTTTTCAGATTATCACATGTAACGGAGTGGAAACAGAGTAAGCATGTCAGAGTCTATTGAAAGAAGCCAGAGAAAGACGATGGTTGCTTACAGGTGAGAAGCAACAGTGAGAGCGTATGAAGTAGTTGATGCAACAGATACTTTGCAAGAGAGATTAGAGAGTCAACTAATGGTTTGATTTGGGGTGTGAGCATCCATATTTTTAGTCTGTGCATAGCAAACAGGAGAAGTGATCAGAATGAGTAAGTTGAATAAGTTTACACTGGACAAGAACTAGTTAGCCCAGGGTGGACCCTGAGAACAGAAATGAAGATTTGGTTGAGTGTGGAATGAAGAAGGTGCTGGTAAAGAAAGAGTTAAGGGCAGGGAGCTGGAGAAAAGCAGCCTGGGGGTCAAGTTCAGCCTATATTTTAAGCTTAGGTAGGTAATGACAATTACCATGAAATACGGACACAATTACAAGGCCAGTTCTCCCTCCTTAATCTGCATTAGATGAAGCCTCATCACCAGAAGCCTGTCCCTAACATTCTGGCCCTGTCCCTGCCTATTGCTCAGAGAAAGTTGCTTGTATCACCTGTGAGCAAATAACTGTCCCTAATGTTTTTCCCTTTAAGTGGGCTCCAAGAGTAAGCCACCCTGAGGTGAATTCTTCATGTTTCTTCATGAATGTGACTACACTTTAATTTGTTTTCTCTGACAAATCCCAAACCCCAAAGAATATTTTATCAGTGATGAAGATGAGATCTTTCTATATTTCCTAAAAGGCCATTCTCTCCACTGGCCAAAAATTGTGGCTGGCTTTTGGTATTCCACAATACAGGGAACTCATTTAAAATTGCATGCCAAACTCTCTTGCTGCCAGTGGCCACAGGCATCATCTCAGTGACAAAAGCTATCTTTTTTAAAATGAAGTATTTAGATAACAGTAACAATATTGGCTCAGGTGCAGCAGGGCTCTTATTTATGAGGCTCAATATACACCTTTTACATATAAAAACATTTTTTTTTTGTTTTATCATAATGAATGATTTAAACTCACTCTGGAACGGTACGATTTTCTCCTCCACACTCTATATATTAGATGATCCTTATTTTTAAAAGTGTGCAAGATACTTTGAGGACAGAACATCCTTTCTCTTATTTGAGGAAAATAATTCTTAAGTTGAAAATATTGTAGAAAAATAGATTTAAAATAAGATTTTTAGACTGAAGGAAAACCAAAAAAAAAAAGAAAGAAAAAAAGAGTCAACTTCTGAAAAGACTGAAAGGAAAGAGGAAAGTGCAATGAAGAAGTGAAATTATACTTACAAGAAGTAGTGCTTTTTCCTCTGGCTTGTAGAAAAAAGAGAGATGAATAAGCAAGTTTAAGATACCAAGTTGGAACTATGTTTAGTAAATATTTCTACACATTTGAACACCAATCTCCCCTTACTATATAATGAAACATCCCATGTGTTTTCTTTCAAATAAATAAATAAATAGTTGGGCATTTTCTCCTATATCTCCTATATCCAGGTAGGAAATTTTTTTTTTTGGAAGGCAAAGAAGACACACACAAAAAAAAGATAGAATCTGTGTTTAGAGATGCTACCTATTTTTTAAGAAGAAAATGATTGACCTCCAAAGTTTATGCTTAGTCAATTGGACTTATTTTGAAGATGTCAAAATAGTCATAATATTCCAAAATTTTCCTATAGTGTGTAGGTTGGGATAGGAATATATTTGGCTATAATTTTTTTCATTGCTCTCCAAAATAAATTCAACATCATAAGAAGTTTATAGAAACCTTTAAAATAATCATTGATAATACTTACTAAAGCCTAATTTTAAAAAAGTAGAAAAGCAACATAGGTCTTGATGAAACAATACGCACACAATTAATAAATCCACACAAATGTCCATTAAATATGTGAGAAAATGTTTAACTTTATAAATAATGAAAACAAACACAATGCTTTTATTTTCATCTGTCAAATTGGCAGATTTTTTAAAAGATGATATCCAACTTGATAACAAATCTTTTGAGATGGATTTTCTTATATACTAAATGGATGATAAGCTGATATTGTTAGGAAAGTTTGTCACTATACATCAAAATCACTAAAATGCTGACATATTTTGATGAAGAAATTTAAAATCTAGTAATTTACTCTGAGAAAATAAGCAGTGGGTTATAAATTGATGCAATATTTCTCAAAGTGTTAATGAAAGATGAAATATTATAAATGTAAATATTTGAGTATAATAAATTTAATAAATTGTAGTATGTTATTATGGTGCAATTAAGTAAAATTTTTAACAACATAGGAAACATTTTTAGCATACCAAAAAGGAAAAAAAATAGTATACTATTCCTATATATGACAAGATTTTAATTTTAGAAAATAAAATAAATAACAAAAAATCTATATATGCCACACTGGATTAAAAAAATGGTAAAAGGAAATTCCTCAAAATATTGACTGTGATTTATTTGAACAGAAAGAGAAAGCCGGGCATGGTGGTGCACACCTATACCCAGTGACTCAGGAGGCTGAGGCAGAAGGATTGCATGTTTGAGGACAGCCTCAGAAACTTAGCAGGATCCTCAGAAATTATCAATACCCTGTCTCAAAATTAAAAATAAAAAGGGTTGGGGATATGGCTCAAGGGTTAAGCCCCCTTGTGTTCAATTCCTCATACAAAGGAAAGGACAGAAGGAAGGAAGGAAGGAAGGAAGGAAGGAAGGAAGGAAGGAAGGAAGGAAGGGAGGGAGGGAGGGAGGGAGGGAGGGAGGGAGGGAGGGAGGGAGGGAGGGAGGGAGGGAGGAATGGATGGTTGGAGAGAGGGAGGGAAGAAAGGGAAAAGATAGAGAGAAGGGTTTCTAAGACCTTGTGTTCTTAACACAGTGGGTGCTCCATCAGCAGCAGTTATTCAACTGAAGCAGAAATATAAACAGGCAAATGTAACCATTAAATATCTGCAAATTCAGCCTTTCAGAGAAAGCCTCAGACTGACAATTCTGAGGATAATGTATGAGTGACCAAGGGAAGCAGCATGAATATTTTCTCTTATGAAAGAACCATGAGATTTTTGCATATTTAATGCAAGGCTGCAAAAATGTCTGCTTTCAAGACCTGACATGAAGGATCAGCACACATAAACACTCAGAATTCAATTTGTCTACTTTGCGGAAAGAGCAAGGCAGTCTCTGCTGAGCACCTATCTTCCTTTACAGACAGTCTGAGCATCCTCGTGAGTCAACACTTGGCCCCATCAACTCAACATTCCCTCTAGGACATATGCTTGTGCTACTTATACAGTTTTACCTGTGAAAAAGGAGACATTATTTTCTATGTGGCTATTGACAGTGTGGCCTTATGAACCATTTGCCACTCCATGCTTGGTGCATTTCTTTCTCTATACTTCTGTTCATTGGTTTATTCATTTTAATATAAAATCTTATTTCCTCCTCTACTCATGCAAATCTAAACTCTTCTCCAAGGCCCCCAATTTTTCACATTCCTTGAAAACTGCTTGACTTACAAGTCCTTTGTGCTTTTCTCCCTTAAACATGCAAGCCTCTAAACATTTAATAATTGATCACAGAATAGATTTTTTTCTACAGCTTCACAACTAGTTGGAGGATTCTAGAAAGTGGGAATCCAGAGGTACAGTTGTTGTTGATGTTGTTTTTCCCAATGCAATACCTGCCACAAAGCTAATCACGTTCAATAAAGGCTAATTGAATGTTTTTTCAAACATGTTAAAAGGAGTCCTATGTTCCTACAACAAGTTTTATCAAAACAATTCAATATACTGGATATCATGAGGATTTTAAAGAGAATATTCCAAGGAACGTATCAGAAGTTGAACCAGATGGATGTTCCTTTCAATATGGCAGGAGAACTTTTCCAATGCCGAAGCACTGCGTCTTTCCACCTCCTCCTGTGTAAACTCTGGCTTGTTACACCTTAATTATTTAACAGCCCCTGCCTGGCATGAAACCAGAAAAGGCTGGCTCATTAATGTTCTATTTCAGCACACATTCTTTCCAAAAGCCTTTAAGAAACTCATGAATATTTCATTGTCCTCATCAGTGCTAAGAAGATGGCACAATAATCTAGGAAACCAAATGTTACTTGTAGGTCTGCTTCCCCCAACTACTTATACTCCAACAGGGTGTGTTCCCTCAATGCTCATTTTTTGTAGGTCCACACGTAGCCACAAGGGATGTGGATGCAAAGTGGAATCTGAAATGGGGCCATCAATGGAGGAAAACATATGGGAGTCCTCTTCCCTTCCAGATACCTGCTTCAGAGTGGGCGTGTCCACTCAACCAATGTTCAGGAGACATTTATAAAATGTAATCTAATTTCTTGCTGGCATTTAATGAAAATTTTTTTAAAATTAGGGAGGTGAGTCTGGCTAAAGAAAATACCTTCATAAACAAAGGAAAAGACTCTTTTTTTGTTGTTTCTTTTAAAGATAATACTGAAAATCAAGAAAACCTAGGGAATTTGAATCTTTAATATAATGTTTTCCCGCCCTCTTCTTTCACACTCATCCTATATGCTCCTGAGCCATATGATTGGGGCCATAAGGAAGAGCTGCTTACTCAAATATATCCACACACTGAGCCAATTTTGAAAATAGAAACTAAAAAAAAAAAAAAGAAAAAGAAAAGAAAGGAAAAAAAGTGTACCATATTTCAAAGTACCCCTGGCCTACAATGGCCAGTGATTATGATATTGTAAAACAAAAGCATAATAATAATGAATATTACATTTTTAAATTACATTTTCTCTCTGTTTAAACAGAGAGGGGGAGATGTTGAGAGCCACAGCCAAAGGGGCCCCAGAAAACTTCCAGCTGCCAGCAAACTCCCAGCTGCCGGCTGATGATTGGCTCACAGTGGCCCCAGCAACATCTAGCTGATTGGCTCCTCTGTGGTGATGTTCATTGGGCTGTTTTCCTGCCCTTCAGACTGCCAGCTGATGATTGGCTCACAGCGGCCCCAGCAACATCTAGCTGATTGGCTCCTCTGCGGTGATATTCATTGGGCTGTTTCCCTGCCCTTCAGACTACGGAACTGCTCATTGGGGGACTTCTTTGGCTCCGCCCACGCGACCCAGCCAATCGGCCTCAAGAGCAGGAGGATTGTGGGAGGTGGTGTGGTGTGTGGGGAGAGAGGCTTCTGGAAGCCGGTGGTGGCAGTTGGGCTCTGAGGGTTTTTCCTGAGGAGCTGTTTTGTTTGGCGTTTGTAGTTTTAAAAATAAAGTTTGTTTCTTTTGATAAGTGGCTCCTGAATTGTGCCCAGTCAGACTGCGGCACTTATTCTACTGAATATACACCTTTTACACCATAGAACTTCTGCAAAATGCACAGGTATTATCCTCTCATTTTATAAGTGACAAAGCTACCATATGGAGACACTAAATGACTTGCCTCAAAAAAAAAAAAAAAAAAAAAAAAAAGCTATCGGATGGTGGCCCTAATTGCAAAATACAGTTTCTAACCAATCCGGATCTCTTTAATTTAAACTATAAACTCTATTTCTAAGGCATATTCTTCTCCTAGAAAGTTATTGATAATATTGCAACTCAGTTGAACCATTGGGTTCAATCCCCAATACTAAAAAAATATCAAAAACAAACACACAAAAAATATTCGGAAGTTAGTTTAAAAAATGGTTGGGAAAACTCTAAACGTTCACAAGCTGACGACAGATTTTCATTTTTTTTTCAAAACTTCAAAGTAATTTTTGAAAATATATGATTACTATAAGAACATACTATTTAGAGTCCAATATTAGGTGCAAACCTGCTGCTTAGTGTCACTCATTTGAATTTCTCATTAGACTACATTCCTTTCTGTTTGTTTCCAAAGGCACATTTTATTCTATCATGAGAAGGATAGGCCATTAACAGCAATTTGACAGCAGAAGAGACAACTAAAATGCATACCAAGCATTGCCAACTTCACATATAACTTCAGCTAGAAGCACCAGCTTCTTGTTCTCATTGTTCAACTAAATAGATTCTTCAGACAGTCTCTAAACACTAACATGTTCTGTGGTTTGAAATTGTCTTCCTGATCCATTACTTTTGTATTGTATTACCTTTTTACTATGAACAGATCAGCTTTGCATGAAGAAATTATAGACAACAAACAGCACTGATTGAAATCAGGGGCCCAGAGAATAGTCCTACCCACCTCATCACCACCTATCCTCTGAACAAGGTTATTCATAAGAGTCATGGTGTTTCCGTGATCCAGCAACTGCAGTGAGATTGCTGGTGGACCTGAGTTTTGACACCCAGTCGAGGCTGAAAGGGGCAGAGCAAATACCATAAGTTCCAGCTGTAAGGCAGAAAAGGTTTTAGGCAACTTGAGTGGATTTTCTGGATGGAGGCAGTCCCCAAATCCTCCCTAACTATAGCCTTCACTAACACATGTTTTTGTTTGTTTGTTTGATTTTTATTTTTTTTATTCTAATTTGTTATATATGACAGCAGAATGCATTGCAATTCATATTATGCATATACAGCACAATTTTTCATAGCTCTGGTTGTGTACAAAGTATTTTCAAACCATTTGTGTCTTCATACATGTACTTAGAATAATGATGTCCATCTCATTCCACCATCTTTTTTACTTCCTAGCCCTGTCTCTTCCCCTCCCTCCCCTTTGCCCTATCTAGAGTTCGTCTACTCTTCCCATGCTTCCCTTCTCAACCTCACTATGAATCAGCCTCCTTTTCTAAGAGAAACATTTGGCATTTGGTTTTTGGGGATTAGCTAACTTCACTTAGCATTATATTCTCTTTTTTTTTTTTTTTTTAATTGGTCGTTCATAACATTACATAGTTCTTAATACATCATATTACACGGTTTGATTCAAGTGGATTATGAACTCCCGCTTTTACCCCGTATACAAATTGCTGTATCACATCAGTTACCCTTCCATTGATTGACATATTGCCTTTCTAGTGTCTGATGTATTCTGCTGTCTGTCCTATTGTCTACTATCCCCCCTCCCCTCCCCTCCCCTCCCCTCCCCTTTTCTCTCTCTACCCCTTCTACTGTAAATCATGTCTTCCATTTGTATTCTCTTGACTTACCCCTCCTTACCTCTTATATGACATTTTGTATAACCCTGAGGATCGCCTTCCATTTCCATGCAATTTCCCTTCTCACTCCCTTTCCCTCCCACCTCTCATCCCTGTATACTGTAAATATTCTTCTCAAGCTCTTCGTCCCTACCCTGTCCTTGTTTACACCCCTTATATCAAAGGAGTCATTTGGTATTTGTTTTTTAAAGATTGACTAGCTTCACTTAGCATAATCTGCTCTAATGCCATCCATTTCCCTCCAAATTCTATAATTTTGTCATTTTTTAATGCAGAGTAATACTCCATAGTGTATAAATGCCACATTTTTTTTATCCATTCATCTATTGAAGGGCATCTAGGCTGGTTCCACAGTCTTGCTATCGTGAATTGAGCTGCTATGAACATCGATGTAGCAGTGTCCCTGTAGCATGCTCTTGTTAGGGCTTTAGGGAATAGACCGAGAAGGGGAATAGCTGGGTCAAATGGTGGTTCCATTCCCAGCTTTCCGAGAAATCTCCATACTGCTTTCCAAATTGGCTGCACCAATTTGCAGTCCCACCAGCAATGAACAAGAGTGCCCTTTTCCCCGCATCCTCTCCAGCACTTATTGTTGTTTGACTTCCTAATGGCTGCCAGTCTTACTGGAGTGAGATGGTATCTTAGGGTAGTTTTGATTTGCATTTCTCTGACTGCTAGCGATGGTGAGCATTTTTTCATGTACTTGTTGATTGATTGTATGTCCTCCTCTGAGAAGTGTCTGTTCAGGTCCTTGGCCCATTTATTGATTGGGTTATTTGTTATCTTATTGTCTAATTTTTTGAGTTCTTTGTATATTCTGGTTATTAGGGCTCTATCTGAAGTGTGTGGAGTAAAGATTTGTTCCCAGGATGTAGGCTCCCTATTTATCTCTCTTATTGTTTCTTTTGCTGAGAAAAAAACTTTTTAGTTTGAGTAAGTCCCATTTGTTGATTCTATTTGTTAACTCTAGCGCTATGGGTGTCCTATTGAGGAATTTGGAGCCCGATCCCACAGCGTGTAGATCATAACCAACTTTTTCTTCTATCAGATGCCGTGTCTCTGATTTAATATCAAGCTCCTTGATCCATTTTGAGTTAACTTTTGTGCACGGCGAGAGATAGGGATTCAGATTCATTTTGGTGCAAATGGATTTCCAGTTTTCCCAGGACCATTTGTTGAAGATGCTATCCTTCCTCCATTGCATGCTTTTAGCCCCTTTATCAAAAATAAGATAGTTGTAGTTTTGTGGATTGGTTACTGTGTCCTCTATTCTGTACCATTGGTCCACCCGCCTGTTTTGGTACCAGTACCATGCTGTTTTTGTTACTATTGCTCTGTAGTATAGTTTGAAGTCTGGTATCGCTATACCGCCTGATTCACACTTCCTGCTTAGTATTGTTTTTGCTATTCTGGGTCTTTTATTATTCCATATGAATTTCATGATTCTTTTATCTATTTCTACAAGATATGCTGTTGGGATTTTGATTGGCATTGCATTGAACTTATATAGAACTTTTGGTAATATCGCCATTTTGATGATGTTAGTTCTACCTATCCATGAGCAGGGTATGTTTTTCCATCTTCTAAGGTCTTCTTCTATGTCTTTCTTTAGGGTTCTGTAATTTTCATTGTATAAAACTTTCACCTCTTTTGTTAGGTTGATTCCCAAGTATTTTATTTTTTGGGGGGATATTGTGAATGGAGTAGTTGTCCTCATTTCCGTTTCAGAGGATTTGTCGCTGATATACAGGAATGCCTTTGATTTATGCGTGTTGATCTTATATCCTGCCACTTTGCTGAATTCATTTATTAGCTCTAATAGCTTCTTTGTAGACCCTTTTGGGTCTGCTAGGTATAGAATCATATCATCTGCAAATAGTGATAATTTAAGTTCTTCTTTTCCTATTTTTATGCCTTTAATTTCTTTTGACTGTCTAATTGCTCTGGCCAGTGTTTCGAGGACTATGTTGAACAGAAGTGGTGAGAGAGGGCATCCCTGTCTTGTACCAGATCTTAGAGGGAATGCCTTCAATTTTTCTCCATTCAGAATGATGCTGGCCTGTGGCTTATCATAGATTGCTTTTACAATGTTGAGGTATGATCCTGTTATCCCTAATTTTTCTAGCGTTTTGAACATAAAGGGATGCTGTACTTTGTCGAATGCTTTTTCTGCATCTATTGAGATGATCATATGGTTCTTATTTTTAAGTCTATTGATGTGGTGAATAACATTTATTGATTTCCGTATATTAAACCAGCCTTGCATCCCAGGGATGAATCCTACTTGATCATGATGTATAATTTTTTTGATATGTATTTGAATCCGATTCGCCAGAATTTTATTGAGGATTTTTGCGTCAAGGTTCATTAGAGATATTGGTCTGTAGTTTTCCATCTTTGAAGTGTCTTTGTCTGGTTTCGGAATCAGGGTGATGTTGGCCTCGTAGAATGAATTTGGAAGTTCTCCCTCTTTTTCTATTTCCTGAAATAGCTTGAAAAGTATTGGTGTTAGTTCCTCCTTAAAGGTTTTGTAAAACTCTGCTGTATACCCATCCGGTCCTGGGCTTTTCTTAGTTGGTAGTCTTTTGATGGTTTCTTCTATTTCCTCTATTGTTATTGGTCTGTTTAGGTTGTCTATATCCTCCTGGCTCAATCTGGGCAGATCATAGGACTCAAGGAATTTATCTATGCCTTCACTATCTTCTATTTTATTGGAGTATAAGGATTCAAAGTAATTTCTGATTATCTTCTGTATTTCTGAAGTGTCTGTTGTGATATTGCCTTTTTCATCCCGTATGCTAGTAATTTGGGTTCTCTCTCTTCTCCTCTTCGTTAGCATGGCTAAGGGTCTGTCAATTTTATTTATTTTTTCAAAGAACCAGCTTTTAGTTTTGTCAATTTTTTCAATTGTTTCTTTTGTTTCAATTTCATTAATTTCAGCTCTGATTTTAATTATTTCTTGCCTTCTACTTCTTTTGCTGTTGTTTTGCTCTTCTTTTTCTAGGATTTTGAGATGAAGTATGAGATCATTTATTTGTTGGTTTTTTCTTTTTTTGAGGAATGAACTCCAAGCAATGAATTTTCCTCTTAGAACTGCTTTCAATGTGTCCCATAGATTCCGATATGTTGTGTCTGTGTTTTCATTTAACTCTAGGAATTTTTTAATTTCCTCCTTGATGTCTTCTAAAACCCATTGATCACTCAGCAACCTATTGTTCATTCTCCAGGTGATGCTTGCTTTTTCCTTTCTTCTTTTATCATTGATTTTCAGTTTCATTCCATTATGATCAGATAAGATGCATGGTATTATCTCTACCCCTTTGTATTGTCTAAGAGTTGCCCTGTGACATAGTATATGGTCTATTTTTGAGAAGGTTCCATGTGCTGCTGAGAAAAAAGTGTAGCTACTTGATGTTGGGTGGTATAGTCTATATATGTCAATTAAGTCTAGGTTGTTAATTGTGTTATTGAGTTCTATAGTTTCCTTATTTAACTTTTGTTTGGAAGATCTGTCCAGTGGTGAGAGAGGTGTGTTGAAGTCTCCCATGATTATTGTATGTTGGTCTATTAGACTCTTGAACTTGAGAAGAGTTTGCTTGATGAATACAGCTGCACCATTATTTGGGGCATATATATTTATGATTGTTATGTCTTGTTGGTGTATGGTTCCCTTGAGCAGTATGAAGTGTCCTTCTATATCCCTTTTGATTAGCTTTGGCTTGAAATCTATTTTATTAGATATGAGTATGGACACTCCTGCTTGTTTCCGCGGTCCATATGAGTGATATGATTTTTCCCAACCTTTCACCTTCAGTCTATGTATATCTTTTCCTATCAAATGCGTCTCCTGTAGACAGCATATTGTTGGGTCTTGTTTTTTGATCCATTCTACTAGCCTGTGTCTCTTAATTGGTGAGTTTAAGCCATTAACATTTAGGGTTATTATTGAGATATGGTTTGTTCTTCTATCCATATTTGTTTATTGATGTTACTAAACCTGATTTGTTATCCTCTTTGACTACTTTCCCCCCTTTACTGTCCTACCTCCCATTGTTGGTTTTCAATGTTATTTTCCATTTCCTCTTCCTGTAATGTTTTGCCAAGGATTTTTTGAAGAGATGGTTTTCTAGCTGCGAATTCTTTTAACTTTTGTTTATCGTGGAAGGTTTTAATTTCATCTTCTAATCTGAAGCTTAATTTCGCCGGATACACGATTCTTGGTTGGAACCCATTTTCTTTCAGTGTTTGAAATATGTTATTCCAGGATCTTCTAGCTTTCAGAGTCTGTGTTGAGAGATCAGCTGTTATCCTGATTGGTTTACCCCTAAATGTAATCTGCTTTCTTTCTCTTGCAGCTTTTAAAATTCTCTCCTTATTCTGTATGTTGGACATTTTCATTATAATGTGTCTAGGTGTGGATCTCTTAAGATTTTGCACATTCGGCGTCCTGTAGGCTTCTAGGATTTGGGATTCTGTCTCATTCTTCAAGTCTGGGAAGTTTTCTCGTATTATTTCACTGAAAAGACTTTTTATTCCTTTGGTTTGGAGCTCTGTGCCTTCCTGTATCCCAATGACTCTTAAATTTGGTCTTTTGATATTATCCCATAATTCTTGGATGTTCTGCTCATGGTTTCTTAGCAGACTTGCTGAGCTGTCTATGTTCTTTTCCAGTTGAAATACTTTGTCTTCATTGTCTGATGTTCTCTCTTCTAAGTGATCTACTCTGCTGGTAGTATTCTCAATTGAGTTTTTAAGTTGGTTTATAGCTTCCTGCATTTCTAGAATTTCTATTTGTTTGTTTTTTATTACCTCTATCTCCCTGTGAAATTGATCTTTTACTTCCTGGATTTGTTTGTCAATGTGATCTTTCATTGTCTGATTTTGCTGTCTCATGTCTTCCTTGAGACTCCAGATCATCTGAAGCATATAAATCCTGATGTCTTTATCTGACATTCCATCTGTTGCAGCTATTACCTCTTCTAAAGTTGAGTTGACCTGCATTGCTTGTGGTCCTTTCTTTCCTTGTCTTTTCATACTGCTGACGTTTCTTTCTGCTTGGTCCCACTGTTGTGTTTTTGAAATTTACCCCCTATTTATTTATGTTGCTCTTGTATAGTTGGGAAGTCTCCCTTGCAGGGCGGGTATTGGCTGTGCTCCTCCTCTACTTATGGTGGTCTGTCTACCCCGCTGATTGGTCGCAGGTCTGTCCCCGCTGCAGGCACGGGTGGTGGCTTTGCTCTGCCCCCACTCCAATTGTGGTAATGTAACTACCACGCCCTGGGATCCTTGGTCCTGATCTGGATGTGGGTGGCGGCTCAGCTGGGCCCCAGCTCCAATTGGTGTGACGAGTCTACCGCGCTGGCAGACCTCTAGGCCGGTGGGTCGCAGTTCTGCACAGCCCCCACTCCCAATGGGGGTACCTAACTACCTCTCCAACGGGTCGCTGAGCCCCCTCCGGACCCGGGCGGCGACCCTGCTCCACCCCCACTCCAACCAGTGTGACGCGACTGCCTCGGTGTTACGTGTCCACCCCGCTGGCAAGCTACCTGGCCTGTCTTGCCAGTTGGCGGCAGGTCTGCCTGCCCTGCTTGCTCGGATGGCAGCTCCGCACAGCCCCTACTCCAAATGAGGTTACTTGGCTA
The DNA here is from genome assembly GCF_045843805.1 of Urocitellus parryii. NCBI lineage: Eukaryota > Metazoa > Chordata > Mammalia > Rodentia > Sciuridae > Urocitellus > Urocitellus parryii. The sequence goes on from NC_135543.1 coordinate 30,084,211, forward strand.
CTGCGCCGCGGAATCGCTGGTCCTATTCTAGGCGTGGGCGGCTGCTCTCTTCAGCCCCAGCTGCGTTTGGGGTGTCATGGCACCACGCCGGCGGGTCACTTGGCCTGCTCTGGGCGCAGGAGGAAGATCCACTCTGTCCCTACAACACCCCGCCGGACCCTGATTGAGAAGCAGTCACCGCCGGTTCCCTAGCCTTGGGCCAAAGCAGCTTAGGTAGCCGGAACCCCGCCTCTCCGATCTGATACACTCTCCGCTGGGAGCTGGCTCCAGGGAGCGACCCCCACGGGTTCCCCAGCCCCAGGCCAAAACTGTTCCAGGAGTTAGAACCCAGTCGCCCCAAGCTCAGCGCACGCTCCACTTGGAGCTGGCCTCCACCGGCAGTCTCCGCAGTTTCTTCAGACCTGGGCCAGGTTAGCCCCGGGAACCCGAATCCAGCTGCTCAGTGCCCGGCGCACGCCTTGCCAGGCACGAGCCTCTAGGAGTATTCTCCACAAGAACCCCCGCCCCGAGCCTGAGCAGAAAAATCTGTCTGCTAGACGCAGGCAAATACCAGCCTGATATCACCTGTTCGTAGTTGAATGGGCTGAGATCAGTAGAACACGGGGATGATTACATCATCTCTCCGAAATGGCGGCTGCTGTTCTCCACTGTGGTCCGACCGGTGTCTGGAGCCAAACTGGGCCTCTTCTCTCCTCTGTTTCAAAGCCGGAACTCAGCGCTAAGGGCTCCGATGTACCACTGGCGGGAGCCCCCCCGGATCTGTATCGCTGTTCCCCCGCTCCGGCACCCAGCCGCTCCCCGGCGCGCGCCACAGACTCCAGCCCTGTATTTAAACCCTTAAAATAAAATCAATAGGCTCCTGAAAACAAAATCAATGAAAAATAATTCAATCATATTGCAATGTTTGTCTTTCAGTAGTACAAATTTTATTCTTGACAATAATTTAGGCAATTTCTTCCTCATGTATATGTGTGGCACATGTAATCACATGCAATTTGTTCTAAATACTGAAATAAGTTCATCTAAATAGGCTTATCCAGAAAATCTAAATTCTACTTAATAAATTCATTTTTATTGGAAACAAATGATTTCTTTGTGTCAAAAACTAAACTAAAGTGGGTTATTAAAGCAATTACTGTGACTATAATTTTACTCTCAAAATTGCCTAAATAGATTTTGTTTTTACTGCAACAACACACAAGCTGGCTTTCTTTTCACTAATTTTCAAGTAAAAAAGAGGTGCTCCTCCTTTTCAACAAATGGTGCTAACAACAATGGATATCTACATGAGAATATGTTTTATATGTGTGTATTTATGTACATATATGATATTTGTATATATGTAGACACATATATGATATGTTTATGTGTATGTATATACATACACATAAATATGTAATATATATACTACATACATTAAATATATACATATATGTATAAAATCAGTGGATCAGGTTCCAAATGATGCTGAGAATTTTTATACACTTATATACTTATTGACCATTTGTCAATCATTGATAGTAAAATGCTCATTTTAAAAATTGGGTTGCACTTATTATTTTTAAGATATGTAATTTACTATTCTTTACATAAATATTTTGCCATTTATGTGTTTTACAAATTTTCTACCAAAGGAAAATAAATAGCTTTCCCTTAGATCCTCAAAAGTTCATGATTTGCTAGATATGCTGGCATCTAATGCTTGAATATTTCCTTGTTTAAGTCCAGAGATAACATGCTGTTAAAACATATTCAAATTTGTTGCCTTATGCCTTATGTTTTCATACATAATAACTTCACCTTAATTTTACAGTTATTGAAACTGCAACCAAGTTTTTCTGTATCTGGACATGTGGCCCAGGACAGTGTGTTCTTGCGCATGTTTTGGGAATTCATTCTCTTAGTCTTTTAAGGGACATGCAAGGTTATTTATTAAAGCATCCCTACTTACATTCTGATCTTCCAGTATTTTAGTTGGACACTTTCAGATATCCATGTCCTTGAAAAAGAACAATCAAAGCTAAGTGTTGCTGGTGGCTTTGTCAGGGACTTGGAGAAGGGTTTCACTTATACTCTAGGCATTTTTGGATTGGCTCAAATCTCTTCAATTGGGACTAAATCTTCTTTCTACTTCTACATATAAAGTTGAAAATGCTAATGTCCTTGAGGGAAAGAAACTAGTGGTTGATAATGACAAGTATTTGAATAACTATTGTCAGTTTCTTACAAATTTTTAGGAGAAAGAAAATAAAGATGACACAAATGGACATGAAATAAAAAGACAAAGGAATAAGGTGAAATGGAGGTCAGTATACCCAAGACAAACTGTACCAACTTTGTCATCTGAAAGCCAGTAAATCAGAAGTGTATCTACTTCTGACTCAGACTGATTCATTGTCAAGGACAGACTTCAGATCAAGTGACTCAATCCCTCAATATGCAACATGTAGTCATTTTTGACAAAAGCAGGTATACTTTGATTACCACCTTCAGATTCAGTCATAAAAGAATCCTAAGTCATTCAGTAATGACTCAAGAAAACTGGAGTCGTTCTTTGACCTAATTTTATAAAATTGTAATGCTTTGAAATGTCATGAACTTTTATTTTAATCTAAAAAAAAAGATGCTTGTTAATTTTTTTCTGTTTTCATAATCAAAGATCTCAGCAGGATGAATGAAAAGCTAAGCCAAGAGGACCACAATTCTGTTGAGCATACATGCAGACTATGCGCTTTATGATGCTTTACATTTTTGCAAAGACTTAACAAAGTAGGTGTTATTATCTCCACTTTGAAGGTAAACAACAAAACAATACTCAGAAAACTTAAGTCATCTGCAACCCAAGGTAACACAATGAGACAGTAGAGCTGTTTTTTCAATTCCGTAATGTTCAAATCTGTTGTGATAGGAAGATAGGTGGAAGCAACCTGTACTTTCAAGAAAGGGCCAAGAACAGAATAGAACTAGAGCTGGAGGTGTCTGAAAGCCCAGATAGACAAGGAGACACCCCCCTCCACACACACACACACACACAGAGCAAGGGATGGACAGATGCACAGAAACCTGAACAAGTAGAGTCCTAGTTCTACAGCCAAGACTTCAGGCCTTCTTTTATAAATTCCTGTAGAGAGGAATGAGCTAATGTGTCTGGAACAGGAAGTAAACAAAACCTCAACTCCTGTGAGAATGGTCAGGGAGACCATTTTAGAAGTTCTCACATCTTTGGAAGTACCGTAGAGATGGAGTGGAAGGAAATAAGATGTAAAAATAAGAATATTTCAAACCCTAACTCTGGCTGTCCTATTGCCTCTTAGCAGGGTAGGCTTGGAGGAAGGACTCTTAAAGTTTCCAGAAATCACAGCTGCTTCTTCATGATGTCATTACCATAATTGGGCTTTGCACAGGGAAGTTAGAAAGACCATCATAATGTCACTTGAGGAGAGAAAAACACTATCTAGTCACCTTTTGGGTCTTCTACAGTGATTTAAATTCTCATCAAGAGAGACCACAGTCTATCTCAAGAGTTCACCATGAAGATATAAATGGAGTGAATGAAACCTGGAGGATCTCTCAACACCTTAGCAAAATCTGATTTGGAATACGTTCACAAGAGGATTCCCTAAGGACATGGAAAGAGTTTTATCTTGATTTGGAAATAAAGATGGACAGGTTTGGAGTAGGGGGCCCAGTCCAAGAGGGAGCACTATGCCTAAAGCAAAAAAGTGTTCAGTTGCCAAAGCAAGGGGGTGAAAACTTTGAGAAAGGAAGACAATGGGCTCTGAAGGCACATGCAGGTGTTCTGAAGCATTAATAATGGAAGATGGTGCATAGAGACAAAATGTAATGTCTGCCATCTTTGTTGTATTTGCTTGTGTTTTTCCTCTTCAAAATATAAACTTTTTCAATTTCTCCATGGTCTGAAAAAGCAAAGGACCCACAGTCAGGTTTAGAAAATTTTTGTTGGTTTGAAATAAAATGTTTGCTATCTGCCTGCCTTCATTCATTCCTTCCTTCCTTTTCTTTCTTTCTTTTGCTCTTTTTCTCTTTTTGTAAACTTTTTAAGTTGCAGATTGACACATACCTTTATTTTATTTGTTTATTTTTACGTGGTACCAGAGATCGAACCCAGTGCCTCATGTATGCCAGGCAGGCATTCTACCACTGAGCCACAATCCCAGCCCCTTTGCTCTTTTTCTTAAATGAAATTACTTACTATAGCCCACATCTGATTTTTATAAGCAAACCTTATCAAAGTACAATCTAAGCACGAGGTAGAACTTACTCTGCTACACAACCTCAGTTCAACAAAAATTCATCTTCTCCTAAGTACATTCTCAGAAAGAAAAAGAAAAATTCACACTGCTTTTAGAATTGAGAACAAACAGCCTGGAGTCCCCAACCTAGCTAGCATTTAGAGCATTTCATTTGATCAAAAATGACATTTGAGTCAGCAGACTAGAGCTGTGAAGAGATCTCATGCTCATAACTCTCAGAACTAGGCTGATTTCAAAATAGCTAGAGTAGCAACCCCAGGTCGCCATCTACCAAGGGGAACAATCAAGCCAGAACTGCACTCTATTTTGCTGCTGCTTACAGATTGCATATCACAGCAGTTTACCCTGTAATTTTCCACCCATCAGCACTACCACGTTGCATATTGAAGAACTCTGCACTTGTACTGCAGTTTCCTCATCTATCAGGCAACTTTTCTAACATGGGTTGTGAAAGATCAAGTGGGAACTGCTGATTCACAAAAACACAATGCATTTTGGGGTCCTTTGTGAATAGGCAATTAATTACTCCTATTTTCTTCTTCTCTTCAAAAGGTTCCTGATCTTTGGAAGAGATGAGAGTGTAATTAAAGCTGTAATTAGTGCCTAGGTAATCAAGAGCAGTGATAATAAAAAGGATGAAACTGGAAAGAGCTATTACGTTAAATCAGGATCGAATCAGGGTCTAAATATAGTCTGGTGCAGTATAAAAATAAAGGAACTGCTCTGTTAATAATGGCCATGATTCCGCATGATTTTTTTTTACAGAAGAAAGCTTACTAATTTTAAGGTACATGGCATTTATTCATTTCTGAGAGAGAAAAAAAAGCACAATCATCAAAAATGTAGAAATAAAAAAAAAACTAATGTGAAAGGCAAAGGCTATTTATTCAGAGCTGCTATATCAAGGCAATCAGCCACCATCACCTGTGTTTGGCAGAGACTAAAAGGGAGCTATAGGTGTGGCAGAGTTTTACAGTGGGAAAAGTGTGCTATGGTTTGACTATGTCCAACAGAATGCATGTGTTGGAACCTCAATCCCCAATGCAACCAAGTTTAGGAGTGAGAACTATAAGAGGTAATTAGATGATGAATGGATTAAAAAAACATGTTATCTCAAGAGTGGGAGTGGGTTCCTGATAAAAGGAAGAGTTCCATTTCTTCTCTGATGTGCACGTTTTTTTTGTGCTCCTGCCTTTCACTTTGTACCACGGAATTATGTAGCAAGATAGCCCTCACCAGATGCAGACCCCTCAATCTTGGAACAACTTCAAATATGCCCTGATGGAGAACATTGGTATAAGGAAGTAGCAGACTAATTAGAAATAGAGATCCTATGTGACTGGTTAGTGATACATAATACGACTTTCTCTGGTCTTAAGTTGGAAGCAGGAATAAAAAAAATAGGGAAGCTTGCTTATTATTAATCAACTTCTGACTATTTTGGGCTAACTGTTATAAAAGCTGTTCCTAGACCCTGGGTTATAATAGCTAAAGATATCAATCTGGCTTCCTGAAAGTCTCATCTATAGCAACCGAGTTTCTTTCATTGTTTATTGTACATGAAGTGTTGGTTTTCCTAGGAGATTCCTGCAGGCAGGCTGCCAGTAAGTGTCCTACTTGTATTTATTTTTTGACCATTGTTTCAACTTCATATTCATTCTTTCACATACATTTAGATTATTAAATAAAACTCAAATCTTTTGAGATCTATAAAACTTTTAAAGAGATCATTTTATTATTATGTAATGAAACAAATGGTAACTTATTAAGATGGTATTGTGCTGAGGCTGAGGCTCAGGCCCAGGAAGCAGGATTTAGGGCTCTAGCCATTGAAAGAAAATGTGAGCCGAGTTGGGATAGTAGTCATTCTTTATTCTGAGGTGAGAATTGCCTTTAGCTAGGCCCTGCAATCCCCCACAAGCCATTTCCATAGGCCTGCTTTTCTTTTTTTTTTTTTTTTTATTTTTAAGGACATGAACTTTTATTTGGAAAAAATAAACATAAAAAATAATTAGGAAAAATATGAGAAATAGTACTATTAAGGGAGAACAAATCTTATCAAATATTAATCAGTAATAATAATTTAAAAATCACACTCCTGGAGAAGTAATAGATCAATAGAACAAAATAAAAAAAAAAAAAGGCCTGCTTTTCTTTTGCCCCCCAACCTATTTTTTTTTTATTCGTTCTAAATAGTTATACAGGACAGAAGAAAGCTCTTTAATTCATTGTACACAGTTGGAGCAGAATTTTTCACTTCTCTGGTTGTACATGAAGTAGAGTCACACCATTTGTGCAATCGTACATTTATTTCAAGCCAGACAAACAAGGCACACCACCAACAGGCTACATCAGTGACACATGCTCACAAGCAAATGGTGATGACCTTTAGTACATTTGCTGAGTCATAGTATTATGACCTTGACTACACATAAAAAACACAGTCCACCGGAATGTTCAGCAAGGGAGCCTAACTACAGCCATTTTAGGTATGCCCTTCAGATGGTCTCAGAACCTCTAATACCTTGTAGGAAGTGGACAAAATCTTTTAAGACATTCTGCAAACATTTCTCAAAAACTTAAAAAAAAAATCAAATCAGGACTCTATGATGGTAGAAACAAATATTTCTCTTCCTTTTGTAAAAGTATTCTCAATAGTCCACTAGATAATGTAGGATTCTATCTTTGAGAACATAGGCATCTCTGCTGATTACTCTTTTTCAAACAAATCTTCTTTAATACCTGTACTCAATCTTCTCAAAAACTTTATACCCTTATCTTCTGGGTGAGCTTGATTTTTATTTTATTTTATTTTAGAATGTTTTATTTTATTTCCAATAACCAAAAGCATAGAAGAACAAGATCGCCTTCTTGTAAGGCTCTGAAATGGCTCTGAGCTTCAAGACCGAATATCCCCAGAGTTTGGCCACTGTCAATATTAGCAGAAGTACGGTGTTCCATCCTGCGATGACCACACTGAAGGGGATCCCACATACCATTCACTTACTCTCTGAACCACTTATATTGAGCACATTCTATGATACTGAACCAGCTGCTGTGATTGCAGAGAAAAATGATACAGATCCTGCAGCAAAGTATATATTCCTAGTCATTCTTCTGTGAAGTCATTCCAGAAATATTTGTAGAATCAGTTTAGACCACAGAGGGCAATTGTATTTAGGACAGGTGATTTTTCAACTTGAGTCTTAAAATCTTAGGAACTTATGCCACTTGGGTAAGACCAACAAAGAATTTTAAGACAAGGGAACAGAGTAAGCAAATTATAAAAGCATGAAGTAACTTAATTCATTTGATAACATAATATTTTAAAAGGAAGGCAACGTGCTGAAGAAAAGTAGGATGATGATGATGAGACTGGTGAGCCAGGATCAGGTCATAGAATATAAGAATATTCTACCAAGGAATTTACACCTGATCTTTTAAGCAACAATGAGTCTTGGAGAATATTGGGGAAAGTTATATTTTTATGAATTTACTTTTTAGAATGATATATCCATTGTTTCTACACATATTCTTACATATTTTAAAAATAATTTGTTTTTTTGTAAATCTTGTCACATCTCAAGTGAATACTCTAAAGCTATAAAAACATTTGAAAATTTCAGAACCAAAACAAATTTGTATAGCAAAGATGAGATATCTAACATCTGACAGAATAAAAATAGAACAGGAGAGAAGAAACTGAGCCCAAATGTAGAAAACTAGTGTAAGAATAGGTTTTAGAGATTGTGTATTGTAACCTCTTCTTTTATGTGGATAGGATTCTAAGTTTGATATTTTGTTCAAAGCACCAAGATGTAGATGCAACAGTTAAGTTGCAGCAGAGTGAGCTGTGCAGACCACAGTGCAACTTTTTAAAAGTCAAAAAATATGTATTTATAGACATGCAAAGAGTAAGAGGATTCCAGCATTTCATCATTGAATTGAGAGAATGTGTAGCACACTTCTCTGAAGGTGTTTCTTTGCTATGAATCCCTCTCCTTCAAGATAAAGTTGGGGTGTGTCTGCATCTAATTTCAGAATTGGAGATGGTGTGTGACTGTAGATTGGAAATGCTAAAGTTTAGAGACCGTGTTCTCGCAGCCCAGGTAGCAGGAACAAAGTTGAAGTAGCAAAATTGGTGACCTACACTGTAGTAACTAGAGCAAAGTTTGAATGAGTGTTTTTTATTGCCCAAATATGGGCTGTGCATAGCAGAACAGCAGTGTGGGATTATCTTAGACCTTATTCAACGTGGTACTACAGGGGCCAGCAAGGTGGTATTTCTATCAGTACAGAAATGATCAACCACATAAAAGGAATTGTAGTTAAAAATTGGAAATAAAAATATTGGAGAATAATAACAGGAAGTCCCTTAAGGATATAAGTTGGCAAGCTGAGCATATAAAAATGCAAGATATCAAGTAAATTTGAATTTTAAATAAATGACAAATTATATTTTAGTATGACAATGTCGCCAGTATTGCATGAGACAAAAGAATGCTGAGTTTGACATTTATCTAAAATTCAAATTTAACTGGGCATTGTCTACTTCATCTGGAAACCTACATCAACTTTGGACACTGGACACACTGAGACAACATAAAACCTTCATGTGACTGTATCACTCAGGGAAAAGACCTATTCCACACCTTCCCAGTCCTCCTTTCCTAAGAGTCAGCCCAGGAAGGCTCATTAATTGTAAGTTTGTGAAGAGACCCAAGGTAAGACTCTGTCTCCAACAGTAACAAACTTCACTTGGAAGCTGGTAGAGCCTATAACTGTGAAAAAAATTTTACTCATCCATAGAATTGAACAATCTGAGTGCTGAGATCACTGTTGACTCTGACTCTAAGATTTTGAATAAATTAAGAAATCAGAATAGTTATGGGTCTATCTGAGTTTTTCTCAGGGAAAAAGTTAACTCCCTGCTACCTAACAAAGTAACTAAGATAATATAAAGAGAAAATAAATTTGTGTTCTGATTACAATCATGAGACTTGCTGTTCAGTATACCAGCTACAGACAAATTAGCAGACAAGTCCTAAACAGATTCAGTGACTACCAGATCATCAAAGGTGAGGAGATGCCCAGACCTTCCACATTTGTTCTCAACTCTTCCCATGGTGATTCTGTCTCATTGTTCCACTTCTAGCAGATCATCCTCTTTCCCACAAGTCACCCTAGAACCAGAGAAGCCATAATTGGAAAGTCGACCCAAAATATTTCAAATAATAATTACATTTTCCTGTCCAAGCTGAATAATCTGAGACCATATAACTGTCTATTGCTTGCCTTTGACCTGCTCTGTGCCTAGATGTGTTTACCAAAAGGAAAAAAGCGAACTGCTCATAGGTGTAAAAATTGAAGCAGCACAAGAGAGTAGTTTATTCTGAATCCATAGCTATGGGTTATTTTTTGAAGTCATGGCCCCACTCTTTAGAAAAATATGAGCCAATGAATGTTAGAACAATTATATGGAACACCTAGTAAATTAGGTAGAGTGTCATGGAAGAAGAGGGGAGGAAGAGAATTAAATGAGAATAAGTGGATGGATGTTATATTAGTTTCTTATGGTTGCTTTAATAAAATATCATGAATTCAGTGGCTGGAAATAACCAAGAATTCTTATTGCATCCATGTGTGAGCTTGGAAGTCTGAAATGTGCTTGCAGGATGTGTGTCTCTGGAGTCTCAGGGATGCATTCTCCTTCTCCAGCCCTTAGTGCACTTCTTGGCTTGGGGCCAGTTCCTTCATCTGGAAAGTCAGCAATTTCTTTCATTTCTAAGAACCCTTGTGCTTATACTGGGCTCATGCTTATGACCCAGAAAAATTTCCCCATCTCAAGATTCTTCATTGCAGCTGCAAGTTTCCTTTGCCATGTGAGGCAGAATATTCCTTTGTTTAGAGGACTTAAGACATGGATATTTTGGGGCACATTTACCCTGCCAGCCCAGGTGTGTTCTTTTACCCTCCTTTTGTTGAGAAAATTCTGAATTATAAGATGAAAAACAGGAACACCTGAACTCACTGGGATTTCCCTCCTTGCTTACTCTCCTTTTTATTCCATGGAAGTCACTCCTAATCCCCTTTTTGTTAACTCAAGTCCTCACAAACATTATGTTTAATTTCTGCCATAACAGGAACATGACATCTATTTAACATTCACCTTTTAGTAGCACTTCAAATCATTCTTCAATCTTGCTATTTTCTCTCCTCCCTATGACTTTATCTGCTCCTTCTGGGAGGTACTATTCTCTCCACTTCCCCAATTTTGTTTTACTAAAAATTCCAATATCAATTCCCTGCTACACGTGTGGACATGTGGTCCAAGACTGGAGAAATGGACTTCTTTTGGAGATTTTTATGTTGCCAAAGCCATACATGTAAAGCCACTCACGCCCATTAGCACAAAACACTGAAATGAAGTTGAAAAGAACACATGACCTGTCTTCCTGCCAAAAAAAAAAAAAAAAAAGAAAAAGAAAAAAAATCTGTCTCCAGTAGGAAAGAATGAAGCTGAGGCTTAGTGGAGCAAGATGAGAGAAAGGAAGAGGAAATCCTGTTAAGAACTGGATTTCCTGAATTATTTAGACCTGAAGTCCTGCCCACCTCCATCCTTCCCTGTTATCTAAGACCAAAAAAAAAAAATCATTTTTGTTTGTTTAAGCCAATTTAAGTTGGACTTCAATAATTTTCAGTAGGGATACTTTGTAAATATAACCCTGTCCTGAGATAAGTGCTACACTTGCAATATCCTGTTAAATTCTTAAATCAATCTTGCAATGAAATACTACTTAGTATTATTTTGTAAGTAAAGATACTGAGAGAGAGAGACTGATGGGGTAACCTGTGGAAGTTCATGCTGATAATGTTAAAAAGAGCCAGAATTTAGCCAAGGTACCTGTGTCAAAAGCCTAGAATCCCCACGGAAATGACATATTGCCTCCATTTTCCCTTGCAGAGTGACAGTGCACAGTGTCAGCCGAAATGAGTCTCTTTGGAACCCTTGGAGAATGTTGTGGGCAGCCTCATATTTTGCACATGCTGTTCCTTTAGTCTTCTTGGGTAATCACTATAGAGCTGAGGACAGAAAAATTTACTTAATAAACTCATCATTGAGGAAATATTTGGAAATCATTGCTAGTTACATTTGCCACTGTTATTAAAAAAGTCTATTAAACCATACAGGGGTGATTGCAAACTGGTGATACCCAATTTTCTCTACCTCAAATTTCCCATTGCATGTTGTAAGCTTTTTTATTTTTATTTTTTCAGTAAAACTCGAATGTGATTTGGTATATTTGAGGGCATAAAATAAATGATCAGTCCTCAAGGAATACATCAAAACTGACTCAGACATGCAGCTTTCCGATCTGTTGAGAGCCTTATATAGGCAAACATTCCCAGAAAGTTACCAGACATTGTGCCATGATGAACCAAGGAACAAGTTCCAGGTGGGGGGACAGGATGAGCAAGGGTTAAGAAAGAATGTTGGAGGATATTGCTGTGTGCTAAAAAGTTTAATTTTAGGATGATTTCAGCACGAATATCATTTCTTCAAGAGTAACTACCTTGAATCTCCAGTGCAGATTAGTTCTCCAATATACACTTTCTTAGCAAACTGCACCTTTCCTTTTGTAGCACTTGCATACTTATTATGTAGTTGTTTTCTGAGTGAACACCAGAGCCGACAAGTTCTGTGCTGGCCAGCATTGGGTGTACCTTCAGTATGAAGGACCAGGGTTTTAAATGAACTGAAGGAAAAGATAAAAGCAAACCAGGAGTGGTGGCTCACACCTATAATCCCAGCCTATCCGGAGGCTGAGGCAGGAGGATAATGAGTTCAAAGCCAGCCTCAGCAACAGGGAGGCACTAAGCAACTCAGTGAGACCCTATCTCTAAATAAAATACAAAATAGGTCTGGGAATATGATTCAGTGGTTGAGTACCCCTGAGTTCAATACCTGGTACCTCACCCCACCAAAAAAAAAAAAAAAAAAAGACAAAAGCAAGAACGTTGAGTTATTCAGGATGACATAGGGAAGTTACTGAAGACCACGCCTATTGAAGTCCAGGGAGGTCCATGGGTGACAGAATAATTTCAATTTGATTTTTTGCTCTGGATTAAACATCCTACAACCTCTCCTTTCATTTTAACTTCAGTAAAACTTCTCACACCATCTAACCAGTGAAGAATTTTTTAAACCAAATTGCCACCTGGTATCCTTCATATCCCATTACTGATTGTAACATAATTCCTGCATATGCTAGAATCAGTTTAACACACATTGTACAGAGTTGATGCTTTGTTAGAGAATTTGAAAACCTGCTGCCCTTTCTTTCTGGGTTCCAAGTTCAACTTTAAATTTTGAGACAAAATTACATTCTTTGCCATTCATAGAAATTGAACCTGGGCTCTACACTACACCATTTTGTCCGTCTTCATGTTATACTTCTATAAACTCCCTTCTTCTTGCTCCTATAATCAATATGTGCCCTCTTATGTATCTCCTGTAGTCACTCTTCATGGGGTAAGACTTCTGGAGTACTCTGCACTACATCATATTTCTTAGCAAATTACTTTTTAAATATTTGTTTTGCTTTTTTTCACTATTTATTCACAGTCTTCCTGGTTATTTTTCTCCCTAGTTCTTTCTTGCTCTTTTTCTACATATCTTTTTGTTGCTTAAACCAAAAAAAAAAAAAATCAGTATATCCAAACTGTATGTTTGCCACATGTATATAGATGCTCATTTATTTTGGTCAGGGTAAGTCAGGGAGACAGGATTTTAAATGACCAAGTGAGGAGACAGATGCAAGGAGCTCAGCACACATGAAATGAACAGGCCAGAGGCCATGTAAACAAAAAATGAAAACAATAAGGATGAGGCTGCATGGAGAAGAGAGCAAGCCAAGAGTCAATTGTCCATGAAAATGGGCACCAGCCAAGATAGCTGCAGAGAAAGATGAATGGTAAGAAGCCCAGTTAAAATATTCAGTAAAGCAGATATCTCCAGCAACTGAAAGAGAAGGGGCCAGAGATCATTCAAGGTTTCAGGAATAATTCCTCATGTTAAAATTTCTTTTGCCTCATTCTGAATTCTGTCTCCTTGAATTCTATCAGTCAACTTTGGATGAGTCTGTCCTGAAAATTGCTGTGTGGCACTCAAATAACTTTCAAGAATAGAGACAGTATTTCCAAGAATCGAGTGGGGAACATTCCAAAACATTTTTTTAATCCTATATTTTTCTAGTCTACTAAATTAGGGTATGACCTTAACAAATGCAAAAACAGATTATTAAGTGTGATATAACTGCATTTGAGATATAACTAGCATCAGATCCAATAGCCCCTCATGGTTTTCTTTTCTACAGTTTCAATTACTCATGGTCAATTTTGGTCTAAAAACACTAAACAGAAAATGCCAGAAATAAACAATTTAAAGTTTTTAAAATTGTGCACTGTTCTAAGTACCATAATGAAATCTTGCTGTTCACTTATCATGCCCAGTATGAAAATCATCCCATTACCCAGGGTATCCACGTCATGTACATGTCCATTACTTACTTAGTAGTTATCTAGGCTTTGATATCTACTTATTGTGATATGGCAGGACTTATGTTCAAGTAATACTGAATTAACTTAATAATAGCCCCAAAGTATAAGAGTAGTGATGCCAGAATTTCAGATGTGCCAAAGAGAACTTGTAAAGGAAGAGAAGTTTTTAAATGAAAAAGTAGAGTTCTTAATGAGTAATAAAAAATTTTTATTATGCTGAGGTTACTAAAATCTATGGTAAGAATGAATCTTCTCTTCATGAAATCATTAATAAGAAAAAAGAAATTCATCCTAGTTTTTGCTGTTGTACATCAGATACTGCAACAGATACTACCACATGCGGGGAGGGAAAGAGGAAGTACTAGGTATTGAAACAGCGCAAACTATCTTATGTGCATGTATGAACATGTCAAAATGAACCCATTATGTGAAACCATAATGCACTAATAAAAAAATTGGCATATCAAAAAAGTTACTGCCAAAGAACATGATAAGGGCTTAGGTAACATGGAAAAGACACTAAATTTGTACATGTATGAATGAGAAAAAAACAACAGTGTATATAGGATTTAGTATTATCTGTGATTTCAGACATCCTCTGAGGGTATTGGAACATTTTTGTCATGGATGATGGGAGACTACTCATGTTTTGAATTCCCCTTCAAAAAGACCCCCAACCTTCATCCCTTGTCCAAATCAATCTCTGTTATAGAACTTTTCCCACAAAGAGTGAGTCCCTACTCTAAAACCCAAAATCTATTTCTTCTTCATTATTTCTTCATGATGCCATAGTGATTTCTTTAAAATATTGTGGAAGAGCATGTGGATTTAACTTCATAACAGTTTCCCAAAGTAGTCTGACTACCTTTGGAGATTCAATTGTTTTGTTGTTTTGCTTTCCCCCACCCCACAATATCCCCCACTTGTTTCTAATATAAGGACTATTTATAAAATGTTGATGAATCTCTTTTAGGCCATTGAATTGTTTTAGGCCATTTTCACGATATCATAGGAAAGTGCACAAAATATGCATAGCTCCATGGATAATCACAAAGTAAACACTGGGTCAACAGCACCCTGGTAAAGAAAGAAAACCTCAGTTTCTTCTGGTCCCTGTGTTTCTTCTTTGTGAGTCCCTCATGACCTGTTAAAAAACATTGCTAACCTTTGCTGTATATTATTGCATGATTTGGTACATAATTTATCAATCTGTACTCTGATTGCTAAATATTTGTATTGTTTTAATGCTGAGTCTATTGTGAATAAAAATGCTTTGAAGATCTCAGCACCTGTCTCAGGAGGCTGTTGCCGGTATACTCAGGGTAGTATCAATACATCCAGTAAGTAATGTAAGACAGTTTCATAAGTAGTTGCTTCAATTAATACTCCCATGAGCAATGAGTGAGAGAACACCGGGTTTTCTTTTGTTCCGATGAATTTTTTTAATATTTATTTTTTAATTTTCGGTGGACATAACATCTTTATTTTATTTTTATGTGGTGCTGAGGATGGAACCCAGCGCCCCACACATGCCAGGTGAGCGCCCTACCGCTTGAGCCATATCCCCAGCCACCTGTTCCAATGAATTTTAACAAGCCTGGGACATCTAATTCTATTTTTAATTTTAGTTTTGTGCTTTTATTGCTATTGTGATATCTTATTTATGAAATGCCCATTCTAAACTCTGATCCAGTTTTTATTAGGTAGTCTTCCTGTGTTGCACTGCAGAAGTCTTTACATGTTCTCTCTTGAATTCCTTCATCAGTTACATATGTTGTAAATATCTTCCATTCTGTGGGCTTTTATTTTAAGGGAAGTAATTTATGTTAATTTTTTTATCAATCTATAATTTTTTTCTCTGTTCAATAGCCATGACACTACATAAAATAATTTCCATGATAGCTTTTTAAAACTTCAATACTTACTAAAATATAGCTGGCATTGATTTTTGTATAGTATGAGGTAGGGATCAAGATTCGTTTTTTTAAAAATGTATGAATCCAGTTTTTTTCAGTAATACTTTATTTGAAGGTTATCCTCTGCCTCATAGCTTGGCATTTCTGTCTTAATTTTAAACCAAATGTCCATATATACAAGTAGCATCCAATATTAATAGAATATGGTAAGCTAAATGCATTTATGTATTATAATCTAGAAATTGCACTCTTAGGTTTATACTCAATAAGGAAACATATATTTCTAAAAGACATGCAAAAGTATATTTCATGACAGCATTGCTTTTAATAGAACAAACTTTTAAAAAATGTAAAGTGGCCATAAACTATAGAATGTATACATATATTATATGAATTTATTTAGCATAAATATTTATAAAATGAAAATACTAAATAACAAAAATATGAACCACAGTTACACATTGTATCTCATGAATATAATATTGTACAAAACAAAAGTATAATAAAAAATACTGCATAATTCCCTTGTTTAAGACTTAAAAATCAGGCAAAATGTATTGTTTAAGTCAAATAATAGCTTCCTTTAAAACAAGGGAGTTGATTAACAATTTAACCATTTCCCAGTGAATGTATATATCAAAGCATATTATATGCCATAAATACATATTTTATGAGTCAACAAAGAAAATAAATAAATAAAAATAAAATCTTTAAATAAAAAAATAAAAGAACAGAGTAGATGTGCATGGGAAAGAGGATAACAGGAATTTGAAATTACTGATAATGATTTTTATATACTGCATCACCTTTATTGTTGAAAATTCATAAGGTAGGAAACACACGTAGGATTCCATTGCTGTGACGTGGATCAATTTTGAAGAAAATAGAAACAGCTTATAAGGCGTTGGATATACAAAGTCTGTAGGAGAGGAAACTTTAATTCTGGCCTTGTCATAACTAGTTTGCAAACTTAAAAAAAGCATGTGCATCTAATTGTTTCAGTAATGTTTGTTTGAATACCATCCTTTGTCCCACAACTCTGCATTGCTATCTTGATTTTTAAACTCAATGTCCATATATACAAGATTCTGCCAGTGTTAGAAAAATATGGTAATTTAAATGAATTGATATGTTATAATCTAGAAATTACATTCCTAAGTAAATAATTAGGACCTCTCTCTGGACTGCTGTTTTATCACTTTTATAACAAAGAACATTAGACCATCAAAAGATGCTTCCAGATTTTATATTCTAGAACTGCTTTTGCCTGAGTATCTAGAGCTGAGATACACATCTCTTTTTAAGAGAATTTGAATGTTTATTTATGTTTTTGTGTTTTCTCCGTTGATTATATCATTGACCTCTCTCCATGGACTTTTCCCATAAAAGCTTCCATCTTAGAATAAGCAAAGCCCACATTTAAAAAAATGCAAAATCAATTCAGTGTTTTGCAGTAGCATGTGTGACTGGCCATCTGGTTGCATTCACAACGATGGTGAGATGATTCTTTCTCAGTCTCATTAATTCAGTGCATGCCTTTCTTAAAGAAATTGAATGGTCATATTCAATTCAAAATTTTCTGTCGATACTCATGGGGAACATTTGGAGCTTTTAAAGTAAATGCCCATCCCTTCACTATTTCTTAATGACAGGCAGGGCTTGTTATGCTAGAGGGTGTCTTTTAAGCATTTCAAAATAAAACATGCACATCACAATCTCCTCTATTCATTATCATGATTTACAGCCTCACATCCACCCCAACACCAGATTAATATCTGTTCTCATGCCCCTAGACTTGCTTTAGAAGTGTAATAACTTTCCAACTATGTCATGGTCTCCAATTTCTCCTTGATATAATCTATCTTCTATTACACTGGCACGTTAATCTTTCCCAAATGCAACTTTCAAAACTCTTTGATGTCTTCAAATTTTTTACTGTATATTAGAACTACCTAAAATATTAGCAAGAAAAAGAATCACTATAGAGTAGGCATTGGTTTAAAAGGCAGAACCCATGTCTCATATTTGAAATACTGATTCAGCCATTCAAGAATAAGACCCAGAAATCTGCATTTGGTTGCTTGTCCAATTTAGGGAAAGATGGAAAACATGGATGGCTCTAGGCCGTTATGTCAGGTGCTTCTTTACCCCTGTGAATTGAGGAATTAGAATTTAAAAATTAACTGTGCTTTGGCCAAGCACTCTGTATCACCTAATTTGTGTGATGCCAAGAAGTCATTCCATCAGCAGTTTCCTCTAGATAACTAGAACTTTCCCTTTGCAGTTGCAGTAAAACTTGACCTAACTTGAGACATAGCAAGCAAAAAACAATTTAAAAAAAAATTAAAAAAATTAAAAAAAAAAACAGAACAAAAAGAAACCAACAAGGATTATTTCTCAGGGGTAGTGATGAAAAACTTTGTATAATTTCCCTGAAAGACACAGATGGCCAGCAGCTTCTACCTGGAGCAACTCAATATCCCCTTCAGGAGGAGTCAAGAGTTGATCTGACACTGTTGGATGTGAGAACAGACCCTCAGAGTCCCACAGGGGAAGCCACTGCAGTGCTTGGAATAAAGAATGTAAGCTCCTTTGGGGATCACCAAAAAGGTGCTTGGAAAAGGTTGTTTTAGCATTTGGAGATTTCTATTTCCTCATCCCTTCACCCAAGAAATCTCCCATCATGGAATTAATATGCTTTCATCTCACAGGGAATATGGAATTAACAGATATTTGTATTTTATTATAAGTCCCAAGTGAAGAGAGAACAAGATTTCCCATGAAGCAATGTGGTGGGAATGGAAATGATCACAACATATTATGCAATTTTCCGATCCCATCCATTCACATTTACTTTCCTTAAACCCACTTAATGCTTTTCTCCTGTAACCAAATAGTGTATAGGTCTTATTCTTTACGTGCTTCTTGTTTCATTCTTCTAGATATGTACATAGACATACATAGTGCTTACATATGACAATATACTATAATCATTTTTCCCCATCAAACTGATGCTAAAGGATTAAAGTCTGAGCCTTACAATCTGTATGTTCCCCCACATTTGAAAGAAGAGCTTTATCTATTTATTTAACTCAAGAGAATTGAAATAATTGAAAAGGGTAGCAGGTAGTCATTCTTTTGGTTTCTAAGCAAGAATAATCATAAGGGAGAGAAATATTGTATTCTCCACAATATCTAAGGCAGAAGTTTTCAAAAATGAATATTGACTAAGCTGGTGCCTAGTTAGCTTAAAAACAAATATTGACCGATTATATGATTAAGTAGTTAGCATACAAAATGACGTTGTGATTTTAAATTTTCCAGAGAATAACAAAATAAATTCAGACCATTGATGAATGTGACTACTTTGATGTACTGTGCCACTAAACTAATAGATACATTCATTAATCAGCAAGGATAAAATTGTTAAAGCTTTCATCTTATGATAATAATAGCTAACATATATTGACCACTTGGAATAGACTAAGTATCAAGCTAAATATTTTACATGCATTATTTCATTTAAAACAGTAAGTAGATGGGATGTGTGCTGTTATGTTCTTTATTTGGAGAAACTGAGGCTTTGAACAGTTATGTAATTCACACAAGGTCAAGTAGTTTAAGAGAACCCCGTTCTCCTGAGGTGTATAATCTGCAAAGGTTACTAAAAACTATTCACAAAATAATTATATCATACATATTACTACAAGATGAGGTTACTGAGAAGAATTGTAAGGTCCAATGTAAAATATGTACATTTTTTCATATCAAAAGCATTTTTATCATTAAACTATGCTTTGAAAATTCTTAGTTTAAAAGGTTGCTTTTTTCAGATATTTGAACTCATTACATTTCTGTAGTTTTTTTCTATTACATTTTTATGTTGAAAGGTTACATGGCAGAGGATACTGTTAAATGACCAACTTTAAAAGATACCTCTCCCAAAATTCTAACAACACAAATTCATTTCATCCTGTATTGAAAAACCAATAAAAAGCCCTTCTGGCTGATACATCATGAGCAGGTTCATGGAAATAAAATAACTTGTCCTGTACATACTCTCCCAAAGAAAAGAGATAAAAGTTTGCTGTTCCTATAAGCCCCTGGGCTTCAATAGATTTTTCTCAAGTTAAAGGAAATGGGAAAATGTTACCCCCCAAAAAAATCACTATGTCATTTTCTGTGGCATTACTGAGTAAGAGCCCCAAGTCGAAGATTGTAAATGAGCTGAGTTCTGTTAATAAAAACATTTATTTAGCAATGTCAAGCTTACAGCCTTGAAGTTGGATTCCAAAAACTGCACTTTCTCAGTTTGGGTAACTTGACTCTATTCCTCCCTCCATTTTCTTGAAATCAGGTTGTTACGCATTGAGTGGAATAAAAACATATTTACTTAATCCCTCAATGTGGATGACTAGGAAATTTCACAGTAGCAGAGAAGCAAGCAATGTTCCTTTATCCTTATATGATGACATAACATTGAAGCTAAAATCTTTTTATGGGGTATCACTGCTAAGGTTCAAACCCAATGCCTTGAGGGTGCGAGGTGAGCACTGTATCACTGAGCTACGCCGCCAACCCAGAAGTTAAATTCTTTCATTGGCAACACTAGCAAAATGACTAACAAATCCAGTTGAGTAAAATCTGAACCCTCTTGGTTAATCTCTATCCCATACAATTTTTTAGATTTGAAATCATTCATTAGTAATTATATTTGGTAATGTTTCTGTTGACATAATTATGGACAACATGTTCTTTTTCTGATGACATTTAAATTTAATTTTAAACTTGGAGAAAAATTACATGACTAGTACAAGGAATTCCTACATATTCTTTTTGCTGTTTTATTTTAAATGGTATTATTTGTCATTAAGACATCTTTGTACATCTTTATGGGGCATATTGTTGTCATTCAGTACATGCATATCATGTGTAATAATCATATCAGCAATTCCATCTCTTCAACTGTTATATTCTTTAGAGACAATTACCAATTGTTTGCATGAGGAAGCATTTGCTCTTCACTTGTCTAAATGTAGGTACAATATCTAGGTCTTCTAGTAAAGACAATTGCTTGTTCTTTGAGGCTCCCCCCGCCCCTTTTTCAAATCTACCTCTGATAAAGTGCATTGACTGTCTAGATTTCATTTAACTTCTTTAGGTGGAAAATCCCCATAACAAACATAGTCATGCAAAACCTCTCCCATAAGTCCATCACTTATAATAGCATTTGGTATCTGACTTTTCTTACTTGAGTCAGCTAACCACCTTATATTCATCATTTCCAAAACTGAGGCAAAACTCTCTCTCACACACATGGACTTGACTCCTCTCTCTCGTCTCAAATTCACCCTCAACCATGCTATCACAGTAATCTCTCTCAAATACAAGAAACCATCTTGTCATCGCCTCAGTTTTTAAGGTTTCAACAATGGAAGCCACTGAAATCAGGCCTGTTGCTTAAAGGAATAAATCCAAAGTCCTTGGACTGTCACATGATGGCTTTTAAAGTCTGAATTTTGTCTCCTTTCCAGAGTTATAAACTTACATTCCTTTCCCACACCTTAGACACCAGCAACTAGATAAATGAAATCATGCAGCATTATTGAATCGCACAATTACTTTGAAGTGCACACAACTTCTGGTATTCTCAAACTTGTCAGATTAACAGCTAACTGTTTCTTACAGTAATTTTCCTCCTGAAAAACTCCATTTTGTCATACAACTCAGATACCATTTTTCATACCCAGAATTTCCTTAGTATACCATATATCATTTAATAATTCTCCCATATACGTTTAGAGCCTTTTAGAGACTTTTAGTCTCTCTTGGTTCATATGATATTATAATGTTCTTATTTATTATGTAGTTCCATTAGGCTATGAGCTACTTGGTGGCACTTTGTCTTCAAATTCCAGTTTGATGCTGGTTCTTAAGAATTGCTCAGGACATATTTTGCAAATACTACTAATAAGAGGAGGTAACAGTTACTGGAATTTTAGGGTTTTTTTCCCAGAAACCATATATATTATCTCATTTTATTGCCCCCAGACCTTCCAAGAATGGGCTGTCCTATGCTGCACTTGTCCCCAATATAGTTAAGAAAAGTGAAGATAAGTCATTTTTAAGATCTTACTCAAATAATAGGCCCACTATTAGGAGTCAATCTTGCATGTATTGATCTTGAGCTTGGGCTCTTAAGCTCTTCACTAAATGAAATGAAAGATATAATTTAGTTCTCTTTGTACTTCAGGGAAAGAATTTTGTACTTGCCAAATAGCAATGTCCTTGACATTTCCCTCTACCATAAAATAAAAAAGCCTGTGTTTCAAAGAATCTCTCTTAGATTTTTAAACATGTTTTCCTAATAGCTTTCTCATTCCTTCAACTTTTTTTTCTACTCTGATCTATCCAGTCAAACCAGAACTTTCTAAAAAAAACTCATGATTATTTCCAAATGAATCATTGCCATTGGTATCCTGATTTTGAATCTGATGATTCATCCAGATCTTTAAATTATCCAACTCAAGGTTTTCAATTATTATTACAAATAATGAACTGAATGGCTCTTCAAAATATTCAGCTACTCTTTACTACACCAGGGGAGCAATTCTTTCCTCAAGAAAGTCTCAAGAGGAAAATCTGGAAAAGGCAAAGGAGTTTTGCTATTAGCATTAATTTTCAAGTCGTGGTCTGTGCACACAGAATACAGAGAAGGGGATGAATTCAGCAAGATTCACTATTTAATAGCTGAATATTCATAACCTCATCCTAAATAAGTGCTGAATTCCACTAGTTTCCCAAACCAGTTTGTATACATAGGAACAACTTAAAATCTGTTTGGTTTTTTGACTCCCTCTCCATCCTTGCAGACTTCAGTTGTGAGATAAAACCTTCCAGCTATCCACATTGAGAGCACCTGTATTAGAGGAACCAGGTAAATGCAGATAAAATTTCTGTTGTATTTCGCCCCTTACCACAGACAGACTTGTAAGTCTAAGTGACTATCGTACATGGAAGAGACACACATTCAACGTTTGTTCTGATAAATGTTGGACTTTCTGAACAAAATCCTGAGAACTAAAGGATTAACTGAAAAATGTATCCATTTCATAATGGGGTGAAGATATGATCAGCTTTCCTCATGGTCCCTTCCCTGTCTCCCAGAGGGCTGTGGTTTCTTTGACTCCTTCAGAAATGAAATCCACCTACCATGTGACACATAGAGAAACAGATGAGTACTCACTGGAGTCCCTTGAGGATACAATGAGGTTAATAAGGATTGAAATAACACAGGTTCTTTTTAGAGAGCTTTAAATCAGGTCCTAGGAGGTTAGAACTGGAAGGGACTTTGAAAATATGCTGATTCACAATTGTATGAGAAAGTGAAGCTCCAAGGAAAAGGACTTGTAAGTCACATGACCTATTAGAGACAGAGCTGGGTGCCAAGACTGTCAACTTCACTCTGTGGTTCTGGGCTGACAATCGCCATGCTCCCTGGGAGTGCTCATGTTGGCAAAGGGGACAAAGGGAACAGTGCCTCCCCCACTGTTCCCAATTCTTCTTAAGAGCAATTCATTCAGGGAAATGGAAGGGCAATAGATATGGGCTCTCACTCTACTTTTTCTTCATCATACTAGCGTCTGTTATATTTAGGGCTAAGGAAATAATACTAAATTAAATATGACTTGTAGTTTATAAATTAACCAAATGTTCACTTCAATATGGCAGAGTGCTTTTACTGTCTGCTCTAATATCATCCTTTCCTGTTTACCTTGATCAAAAGTCCATTTCTGAAAAAAGAAACACAAAATATTAATATTCGTTTCTCTGGGTAATGGAATTAAACAATAATCTTATTTTTCTTGTACATATATGTATTTGCTTTTTCCAAGATTTCTACAGCAAGAATGTGTTATTTTCATTCACACACACAAAAAAAATTAATTTCATAAAAGGAAAAGAAATATCTCCTAAAGCACGTATTTCACAAGATCCTATATTAGTTCCCTATTATTGAAGCAAAAAATTACCACAAATATAGTAGCTTAAGACAATACCAATTATCTTGTAGTTCTGGAAATCAAAGTTCAAAATGGATTGGCACATTATATTACACCTGGAAATTTTAAAAGACAAATTACTGACTTATCTACCCCAGCTTCCACAGGCCACCTGTCGTCCTTGGTTCAGAATCTCGTCCTCCATCTGCAGAGACATCAGCACAGTGTCTTCAGATCTCTCTCATCTCTGCTTCCACCACCACATCTCCTATTCGGTCTCCCCTGCCTCCTTCTTACATGGACACTTGTGATTACACTGGGCCCACCTCAATAATCCAGGATCATATTCATATCTCAATATCCTTAAGTGAATCATGTCTGAATAGTTCCCCTTACCATGGAAAGTAACATCATCAAGGGATGAAAATATGAATTTTGGGGGCGGAAGTCAGGAGGGTGGGTGGGACTTTATTGAGCCCACCACAGAACCCTTTTATCAAGCTTTTCTGATTTCTTCCAAACATTCACAATCTCTCCATCATCTACCACACCGCCATTTTGTGTTTGTGCTTGTTTTTATGTATATTTTTATGTACAAGATACATATTCTTCTGACTATTGAATCAATTGACACCCTTGATTCCTTCCCCTCTGGACTTTAAACATCACCTTTTTTTCCTCTTTCTTTCAGTCTCATCATCCCTTCTTTTATTCATGTATCAAACATTAACTGAGCTTCTACACAGCCCCAGGCACTGTCCATGTTCTACAGAGAGAGAAATGAAATACATGAGGACTATGTCTCCACGAGCCATCATAGTGGTGGGAAGACTGAAACGAACCTATAGACAAATATATAGGCAAAATCACTAATTTTTCTTAATACTGGAAAGAAAATAGTCAGGTTGCCAAAACAGAGAGTCATAGAGAGATGGATGATAAGATCACCAGTGAAGTTCCTTCTGAGGGGTGAAGTTGAGGCCCAGACCTGCAATGGAGGAACAAGAGGAAGTAAAACCATACCAGGATGAAACACTGGGGGCAAAGCCTGCCTTCAGTAATTTCCTGCAACATCTATAAGAGAAGCCCAGACAGACCAGTGTTGCTTACCAGCATGAGTATGAATTTGGGACTTGGGAGAGAAAATACCCATTGCCATCGACTTTAATTTCCTCATTTTGATTATTAAGATATTGAATTATAAAATCAGATATTCTATAAATGTTTGATGATTATGTATAAAACTTCACATAGTTTTAATTTCATTGTCCTTGGGGAAAAATATACTAGTATGTGATTCTGGTATCCTGCTTTATTTTGACTATACTGTGTGTGTGTATGTGTGTGTGCACGCACGCTCAAAATATGAAGCTAATAGATTGTTTCATTCCAGAATCATCAAATTGACCAATTGACTGAAAAATAATTATGAGTGTATTATGGCCATCTAAGTCCACATTATTACCATGTCTGAAATGAGGCTTCTGATTCTTTTGTGCTCCTAATGGAAGTGCATGCACGGGTGAAGTTTATTGCTCCATTCAGACCGGTGTCTGCAAGCAATGCTCATCCTATCACCACCTTTCAATGCTGGGAAATTGTCTAACATTGCTGACCTCAATAAGGTTCGGGTTCTATTCAATACCCAGGAAAACATTATAGATCATTCTTATTTGATCATAACAAGGAATCTCAGCCCTATTTTATAATGGTCATAAGTAAAAATAAATAACCAATTTTGCCTGAATGAAATAAAATCAATACTTCTACTTTGCAATACGCTTCTCAGGAACAAAATCCAAAAATTTGTCTCATTTATAATGGTCTTGTGCAAATCACTCTGAGGTATATAAAAATTTGTTTTCAAGGCAGCACAAAAAGACCAAAGCATACTATCTGGATTTTGCATCTGTCCAACAAACTCATAGTAGCTCATCTTAAAGTAATTTTTACAGATGATTACAATGGATATATATCCTCATGCTCCTTAGAACAACACAATCTAATTCTTCTTTTTTTTTTTTTTTTTGTGACCGGGTATAACATAAAATGAGATTTACCTGTGTGCTCGCAATATCTATTAGATGTTAGGGAGATGGAGATTGGGTGAGCTATCTGTTTATTCAGTAAGACATTATCACTGATAGAAATTCTGATACTTACTGCAAATGCAGTTATAGCAACACGACTTTAAAATCATTCCTGTAGATTATTATTATTCTTAAAACTTCTAAGTTTGTGGTCATAGTTATCAGAAGAAAGTAAGAACTTTTCTGTTACTGGTATCCATCCGTTTTTCTGTTTCCTTTGTGAATTTTTAATTAAGGTTCTTCAGTAAGATGAAGATCATAATAGAGGACCTAGTTTTGTTACACAATAGATAAGCAGAAATAAAAGTCATAAACTTTAAAATTTAAACACACACTATTTTACACAGTGATTTAGTTAAAAAATTAAAGAAAAATAAATGCAATTTCCAATATTTTCATGTTTTATAATTTATTTTTTAAGAAACTACAAAAATTGGGGAAGAGTTTGCATATTGCCAAGTAACCAAAAAGTAAATTGCTACTAAGTTGTAGTAGTTACTTTTTTCAAGTAACTTTTTGCTTATTTTGTTTGTTTCATTTTTTTTTCTGCTGGCTGATTATACAAATTAAATATTATAGAAATAATGTATAATGCCAAAATATTTTTTCTGCAAATGAGTAATGGGGTCATGAACTGCTGTTTATCTATAATTATTGAGGGTGTTCTTCCTGTCTAATTAGTCGTGACAAAAGATAAGAATTACCCATATCCCATTTCTACTACCCAGTATAATGAAATCCACTGCTCAGAATATTACTGTCATTTAAGTATTACTTAAGTGAAATTTAATTAAAATAAAGGCAAACACATCCATGAAGCTTATTTTCTCCAGTGTTGAACATCAGTGCAACTACTTATTTTGAAAATTAACTTTATGTATACATTGTGGTAAGAAATAGACAATAGAGTTTTACTGTAAAATATAAATCCCCACTTAAAATGGGGAACCCTCTCCCACCATGTCTGTTTTCTGTTCTTATGTTCATATCCATGGATATCAACATTCCTGTTTGTGAGGCTGATGTTTTTCTCCTCCTTACACATAGTCATTTATCAATTCACACTAGACTTGGGGAAGGGTAGAATATAAAATTCCCTCAGCTACAACATTAAGAAAAAGGACTTTTGAAAGGAAGTTCAGAATATTTTCCCCTGGCATATGATATTGATATAGAGATGAAAGTTGGAATCCTGAATTCTAATCCTGGCTCTCTAGTTAACTCTAGTGGTGCTAACCAATTTATTAATCTTTCTTTGCTCATTTTCTTCTATTAAAAAGGAAGGTTGGCATAAATACTCTCCAGACTTCCTTTTGGCATCCTAATCAGTTCCTGATTTCAGTGCCCTGGTCTAAGATGTTGTTTTCCTCTTCCTATCAGCGGGGAGCTAATTTCATACAAATGGCCTGGAGCTGCAAAGCCCCCATTATTTGCCAGCTGAGGATGCATAACTGACCTCCATCCTACACTACCCATGTCTGCTTAGCTGACAGGGTTGACTGTTTGCAAGGCAACACCCTAGCAATTCATCTTCTCTTTGCACATTGGCAACAGGTCAGGGGTGAGGACAACTGAAGTAACCTGCAATGTCATGGCAACTCCCTGGCTGTGCTTTGGCACCAACTTAGCCCCATGTTGCCTGACGCCTCATCCTTTCAGTATTTAGCACAGAAATTTAGCACTCTTATTTAGACTTATTTCAGAGTAGATGACAGAGTACCAGTGCTACTGAGAAGCTGCCCAGCTATTTCCTCTTCTATAGGTAGGCCCAAAGGCAGACAGAGAGCTGGGCTGAGAAAGGCTACCTGAACATTATGCCCCCATGCACATCTCCTCTCCCAGAGAGGGCAGGTGGTTGTAAGAAATGGGAAGATGACAAGTTTGTGAGCTCAAAGGAATTAAAAAAAAAAAGTGGAGGAAAATTCAATCAGATTTTTAATATCTCAGAATTTATAATAAAAGCATATATTTGTTTTGAGAAAGGGATAGAGATTAACTTAAACTTGGCCTGAAAGTCAGAGTCCAGAAATCATTAATGTGTATTTTAATACAGCCATTCATTTTTATGAAGTTGTACAGTTTTCAATGTCATTTTGTAACAAATGACTCATGATGACAGAAACAGTTGTTTTTAAGACACTGGGTATAAGGATTGCTAACCTACCATTCGGGGTGCTTCCGGACTGAAAACCATATTTTGAGAAATGCTTTCATAACTTTGACTCTTTTCACTGACAGAATAACTTTGAGATTGAATGTTAAACATATGACTTGAAGAAACTCAGCCATTTTGCCTCTTTCTGGGTCACCTTATTGAATTTCACCCACACCTTACCACAGAGTGTCATAAGCCAAAATGTTGATAGAGGATGTTTTCCATTTGTGGGTGGCATTTTTACAGGTATTAACTCATTTGAATTCTACAACAACCTTACTCAAAAGAACTGAGTAATGATGTCACAAAGCTCTTAAGAGATGACCCTAAAATCCTCATTCCAAGCCTGGTATCTTTACCACTACACACAGAAGTGAAACTCAAAAAAAAAAAAAAAAAAAAAAAAAAAAACCCACGGAGTTCTATGAGGCAATTAGATTCAATGGTAGAGTTTTAAAAACCAGGAGTCAGAAATCCCAGAAAATAGAGCCAAAGATTATGCAGAGGTAAGAGCTTCCAAATGGGAGCTAAGAGTAGCTAAGATGAGTGGATTGAGATGCAGCAGACATAGAGTTTCTATCACAAAACTAATGTTTAAGTTCTTTTTGGCCCCTAAGGAGAAGATTTCCATCAGCCCTTTTAAGTTATGTCCATTCTTTATGAAACATATAGCTTTAGAGAATAACGGGACGCCTCTAAGTTACTTTTTGCGAATCATGACAGAGGACTTCTGACACCTGTTTTATTAATAAAGGGCCAATAAAAAATGCTTACAGAGCTGATTTTTGCTCTTTGAAACTTAAATAAATTAAAAAATATATATTTTCTATAAACAATAATAAAGGTGGCCTTAAGGAAACAAAGTATTTGGACCAACTCTCCAACTCTAAAACTTGCTACTTCAAACTGAAATATTCACATAGCCTATGGTAGGCCCTTGAAAGTCAGATGGGGGAACCTGGTTCTGCTTGAAATATGCTGTCTGACTCTCCAGCGTTGTTCATTTCAGGGAAAAATAACAGCAGGCAAATGGACCCGACCAAAATAAATTGCTTGCACATTCAGTGAAGCTCCAATTTTAAAACAAAGGAAAACAAAACAGAAAACATCTATTCTCACCATGTGAATACAAACGCATGTGTAAATGGAAACATGTCACTCCTAACTTTGTTAAGATATAAATACAATTTAAAATATTGCTGAGATTTTCATTGAACACCTTGAACAGGACAGAAAATATTGGTAATGGAAGCATCTTTTGATTCACAAGGCTACTCTGGATTTTGAGAGATGGATTTATGTTTTTCATTTCTAGAGATCAGAAATAAAACTAAGAGGTGTGTGTTGTTCTAATACATGTTCAATATGATGTAGGTCACTCAGGGTCATACTTTCAAATACTTTAGACGTCTAGAGAATTCACTTGCTTCATGCATCATTTGTTTCTTGGGTTTAGCTGGATATTTTTGTCAAGAATCCCAACACTGTTATCATGATATGATGAATTGTTGCTACAAGAATAATTTTTCCCCTTAACTCACACGCACAGTTTTTTTTCCTAAGGATCTGTCCATATAATACCCACAGGGATGATAGAGAGGTTCAAACATGTCCATCAAAAGTTGCTTTTTTCATTCATGAGGCAAATATTTTGAGTGACTGCTTTGAAAATTAATGGCTAGTTGTTTTCACTTCGTAAAAATATAGTCTCCATTTTATCAAGGATTTGCTGCAAATCCTAGAAAAATGGAATTGTCAACTGACAGTGGCCTTTCCACTGTCTATGGTATGTCTCTGAGCATTAGGGAATTCATTTAGGCGGAATTGGGCAGATAATTGGATGTTAAGTTTTGATTTTTAGAATCTAGAGTTCAAAATAAATGCAGCAATCATTTTATGAATTTTTTTACTTAAATTTCTATTAAGTTCTATTTGAACATTGTATAAATGGTAACAATAGTACAAACTCACAATTTCTATTTTGTTCTCATGAAAAGTTTATTTACTTTGATTTATTACCTATTCCTCTTCAACCTTGTCCCCCCCCCCCCCCAGGAAAGAAAATATCCAAAAATTTAATCAGGTATAGAATCTTGTTCAAGGCTGGCTAGGCCCAGGCAAGCAATGTTTATGGTTAGAGTTAGCAGAACACAGATGTGTCTAAACACCTGGACAAGAGAGACAGGTAGGGAGGCAGGCAGTATTCAGCTCTGATTCTACTGTTGTGCTTACGTTTGGCCTGGCTTGTTCTTTCCTCTCCTGGGAGGAGAAAGTAAATGTATTACTGGTATAGCCCACAGGGAGGAAATTATTTCCAGGTATCATAAATTCAGACCAAAGGCTGAGCTTCTAGGAGGAGGTGTTGGAGAACTTAATTTAAAACACAAGTAATCCCATCCACCATGGGGAAGGAAAGATGGGAGTTTTCTAGAAA
The DNA here is from genome assembly GCF_045843805.1 of Urocitellus parryii. NCBI lineage: Eukaryota > Metazoa > Chordata > Mammalia > Rodentia > Sciuridae > Urocitellus > Urocitellus parryii. Next base: position 30,114,644 of record NC_135543.1, read on the forward strand.
GGATTATGAAGTATTCTATAAATGGTGACCTTGACACCACTCATCCAAGCAGAGGCCAGAATTCTGATGAGTATGTTCAAGGAGTCAGGGTCCTCTGTAGCTAAACGTTTGAGTTAAAAAAGACAATTTTGCCTTGGAGCAAATCCAGATGGGTATATACATAACTCTTCATCTAAACTTGTGCTGTCCCTCAACTAGCCCCTGGTACCAACCGTCCTTCAAGCACCCAATTGAGGCCCCCACTTCTTCTTAGCATTGCCACTGATTTCATTTTTCCATTTAGATGGAAATGCTATAGCAAGTGGTGTAAGGGTGATACTCAAATTGGTAAACAGAGTAATTTATTTCATAATCATGGATATATGATCCTGCAATATCTCACTTCCCTATTTATTGATTTTCCCATTCGACAAAAGCATTAAGAATTTTTTTCATGTGCTAAGATCCATGTTACATGTTAAGGAACCAAAAACTCTTAAGTCACAAGAAACCCAAAGGGGAAATGGTTGCTGCTATTTATAAATATATTTTTAAAAAAAGGTTGGGAGGAAGGAGACTGCTTAAATGAGAGAAGTAAGATTTGAAGTTTCATAAAGGACCTAGGGTTAGTTATCCAGCTGACAAGAACAAAGGACTCAGGGTCCCATTTTACACACAGAGAACACTGCATAAAGTGTAATGGTGCAGTACAGTGGTAAGAGCAGTACAGAGGTGATAGATACAATAGGCAAGGACAGAGGAAGAGGGGAGGAGAATAGTGAGAAGTAGGAAATAGAAGAGGAGCAAGAAGTAAGACCAGAGGAGGGGAAAGAACCAGAAACTGGCCAGTATTCAGCATTAGATATTAGATTTTTATACTGAAGTCAGGGAGGTATATGAAGGTCTTGAAGTGATTTGTTCGAGAGGATTTGAACAGCGTTGGTTTATTTTGAAAATGTATTACTATTTTATTTCATAGGTATTGCTTTAGTCATCTTTTCCCCTACTGTAGCCAAAAGACCTGATTAGAAAAATTTTTAGAAATGAAAAATTTATTTGGGGTTCACTGTTTCAGGAGTTCTTAGTTCATACACAACCAGCTCCATTGCTTTGGGCCCCAAATGAGACAGAACATCATGGTGGTGGAGGAAAACAGCTCAGAACATGACAATCAAGAAGCAGAGTGAGACTTGGGTCATCGGGAACCAAAATCATGCTCTCAGTGAACCACCACTTCTAGCCATATCCTATCCTACAGTTACCTACCACCCAGTTAATCCCTATAAGGGAATCAGTAATACATGGATTAGGTTAAGACTCTCATAACTCAATCATTCCACTGTTTTGCATTGTCTTACACATGACTTTTGGCAGACACCTCATATCTGAACCATAACGTGTGAAATCCGAGATTCAGAATTATGGCAATGTGCCTATCATAACACATTTACAAAACAGACATGGCACTCAAACCCCAAATTTAAGCATCTAGACTCCAAACTCAGTTACCTCACTATGATAAGGAAGAATCTTTACAAAACCACACTATGGCATCATGCTTTACATACCCACAAGAGCTCACAGATGCCTCTGAATATCACAACAATCAAAAAGGAAAACAGAATCCATATGCAGTTTTTTTTTAATGTTGTTTAGTTTGGATGACATGGAGGCAATTATGTCTAATTTCCCACCTTCCTCCTGCTAACATGTGCAGAGCCAGGAGCTTCTCATGTTGGCCCATCTTTGCTTTATGTTTCTGAGCACTTTCATGAGAGCATCTGTGCCTAGCAGACCTAGCCAGGCCACCCCAGAGTACAGCATGAAAGGTCACACATGAGCTCTCACAGTCACAATAGGAGCCATAAGGAAGTCTGTCCTCATTGGTTCTTCTATCAATTTGCAAATCCAACTGCTTTAGGTCAAACAATAAAAAATGTGACCCTCCAGAACAGAACAGAAAGGAGTAAATAATTTTAAATATTGCCTAAGTATTTGATAGTTTTTTGATTGATTTCTTTTCCACTTTGGGTTGTAGAGATAAAAAGGGGTAGGACAACCTCCCTGAGATACAGCTCATCCAGTGTTCTCCTATGTCTCTCAAAAAGAAAGATACTCCACATTTTCCCCTTCTTTCTATTCTCCAACTTATTTTCTTATCAAATTCATAGTAATATACACTGAGATGTCACCTGCCTTTTCAAAATCAATTAATTATACTATTGTATTCATTCCTCCTTGACCAGACAGTCTCAGGTTTTGTACTGTGAGCTTGTTATTTAAGAAGAAAGTAGTAGATCACTAATGTTTCCAGTGTTTTGCTATTTCCTCTGTTCATGTCGTCCAGCCTTCAGATCATCCTCCAAATATCATTCAAATCCCAGCACTAATTTATTGTGAGCAACTCCAAACCCAGGTACTTCTGGATGAGAGTCTCTCAAGGTAAACAAAGCATTTACGGTGCTTATCAATCTTACTCTCTAATCATGCTTCCTTTTTGGCCCTCACGTGTTCTTCTGTTCCACATGCCTATGACCCCTTCCTTCCTCTCTCACTCCTGGCTTCTTCCTTTTATTGTACCCAGAAAAGCCAGCAAAAATGTGATCACATGCTCTCCTCCTTTTATTCCACTTGGAAAAGCAAACAACAGACTGAAAAAAAATGGCCAGGCTATCAAAATGATTGGGAATAAAATGAGGAAAACATTATTCCAGAATAAATTATTTGGGTCCCCATAGACATTCCCCTTGAGGCCATTGCCCAAGGTTCTTTCTACCAAAAGGTTTTCTTCTGGCCTTTCTCCATATTGTCCTTTATGCCATCACATTTTGTAGCATTATATGCATATATGATGAGTGTATCTGTGTGTTGGGGGAAGATTTATCTTCAAAATATGGAAACATGTTTGACTCTCTCCCTCTCTACTCTGAATACAGACCCTCAAAACTCCTTTAGTTTCAATAAAGAGGAAAATCTCTTTTTCCCCATTCTGCTTTTTTCATTCTTTTTTGAGTCATCCTACAGTTCATTCCACTGAAATGTCACTCTGCTCCAATGACAATAGCTGTTTGCATAATTGCGAAGTATATATTAGTGTCTCACTTTTTAGATTGTCTCTATTTCAGAGACAACATGAAGAATCAAAAGACCCATAAATTGTTTTGTGCAAATATGAATACAACATAATCATGTATAATTATACTGTGCCAATAAAAAAGGAAATAAATAAACGAAAAGACCCATCAAAATCAATTTTTCCAAATAAAGCCAAAGATGAATAGAGAAATATACCTACAGAAGGACTTTCAATACTATTTTGTCCCTCTGTTCCTTGGCTCACAACTTGTTTCCCGGGATACATTCTGCAAACCCATTCTTTGGAGTTTCATCTCTTCAGCCCATTTTCTGGTCTAATACTGCACTTTATCCTTGGTATTCATGGGTTAATTATATTCTGTGGGATATTTGCAATAATGACATAATTATTTTACAGATAACAATATTTGGTGTGCTTACCTGCCCAAGGAAATTCTAATGATTAAATTATATATATTTTTTCATGTATGCACACAAAGGACCACCTTAATGATTTTAGTGGATTCCTCCATAAATCATCCAGAAACATAAAATAATTCAAGACCCTTTTACCCGCTGGCATTGTAACACATCAGACACAAAGATAAATATGGCACTATCTCAGTCTTTTTTACAAGTAAAAAAAAGGTAGGCATGGAGGACAAAAATACTGTCAAGAAAACTTATTGGAAAGTATAAGAAGAGAATATGAATATGCTTAAAGTGTGGGTGCGATTTAACACTGGAGAGGACATTTTGAGTAAAGGGTGAACAGGATTCGGATGGGTAAGCCTGAGAGACACAAGACTGCAATAGAGGGAAGACAAATGGACTAGATAAATTTTGCAGTTGAGGAGAACAAAGAATGCAAGCATTTTATTTTTTAATTTCTAAGGATTGGGATTTTGGTGCCAGGGTAGCAATGAGCATATCACCTTCCCAGCCACTGCCAATTTGAAGACACATTTTCCTATCTCACCCTCCAAAAAAATGTGTACTGACTCTCAAGGGAGACTCTTACCAAAAGGGAGAGAGCCAGTTGATGATTTTATAGTCAAAATTCAGCTCTTCCAATGGCAGTAGCCAGCATTTTAGATTAACTGAGAATCAAATGTTGTACTCAATCCAAACAAAAGATGTGTCCTGTGTCATAGGTCTGGGATTGTCACTCTATAAATAATGAGGTATTTTACAAAACATGTGCCTACAATGTAATAAAAAAAGAAAAGAAAAGAAAAGAAAGAAAACCAGACCAGCAGTCACCCTAGTGTTAACTGAGCCCCTGCAGCTCTGGCTAAAATGAGAATCTGACGACCTCATTAGTTTTCTCAGGGGTGGGAAGTAGCCCAGACAGATGTCCTGGGCCATGTGACTGGGTAAAGATAAATAGCCAGAATGCAGCTGTGTAGACAGCTGTCCAAACCGATTAAAAAAAGGATCTATCCATTCCCCTCAGTATCTTGAAAGTCTCTGGGATTATCACAATTTATACACGAGTCTCAGATATGTCTCCTGCATAATAATAAAACAGCACTTCCTTGGTACAGCAATTTTTCAAAATTCACTGCAAACGTAGGTTCAATTGAATAGTCTTTAAGAAGTTAAACAGGCTTTTCCAGGTGTGCAGATATACAAGTAAATTGGAGTATTACCCCAACTTATTAATTAAATGTCTGAAACATATTTTAGGATGGGTGATCATGATTTCATAACTTCAGTGGAAGAGGTGCAGCCAGAGTTGTAGAAACTAATCATTCAACCTAGGCCACTCATTCTGTGTAATAGAGGGGAGTAGGCCACTTCAAATTCGGGGTGTAATCTCACAATCTTAAATAGCAACTCAGTAGACAAGAAACAAAGCAACCTACTTAACCTTTTGTGGGAGAATGGACAAGTTGTTAGATATTCATGCAATGAAATTCTATTCAGTAATGAAAATGAACAATTTACTCTTTTACAAGATTTCACATGAGGTCAGTGAGACTGAGATATGAAAAAAAAAAAACCACACATGATTAAATTGTACTCAGGTAGGTATATAGTACCACCTGGACCCCATCCTCAATTCTAGTGATCACATTCAGATGGGAACTCAGATCTTTGCAACAATGACTCTGAGAACTGGACTGCATGGGATTCATCTGTAAAATTTTTCTTGTTGTTTTCACTTTACTGGGTATAATAATTTGTACCATTTTTTTTTATAATTTCTTCAAATACCCTCAAAATATTGGGATATTTTGGGGAAAGGGATGTTCATGTATCAGCTATTTTACTAATCTGAATTACTTATAAATTATTTGTACACATGATTTATTTATATACTATCTAATAGTTATAATAGAGAAATATTCAACCACCAGAACTGTGAAGACTCGGTCTCATCCTTTCTAAGAAAAATAAAAACTAATATAGTCCATATTTGTACATTCATCATTCAAGATGATTGAAATAGAAGGTAACAAATAATGTAGAGTTAAAGTAACAGCAGGCTTAGAGGCAACCTTTGGACTTCGAGAAACAGTAGGATCAAATCAGTGTGATTATACAAGTTGAAGTTGAAGCCTCTTAAAAGGGAAGATGATTTGGACTTCAAGACAGGAGATTCAAGGGCCGAAAGCACATTACCAATACAGTGCTCAGTTTAAGAACGACTCAACCTAAGAATGGTTTCATGATGTTTTAAAAGCTTCAAAAGCTGACCATGCAATGTCATCAAGATGTCTACTTTGAAAACTGGCAAGCATGGCCATCCCAAGGTCTACCTGTTTGATATGGACATCTTTACTGGAAAGAAAACAGTTCTGCCCATTAACCTATACTATGAATATCTCCAGCATCAAAAGGAATGACTCCCACATGGTTAGAATATGGGACAAAGGCCTATAATTGCTTCAGGACAGTGGGCAGGTGTGAGAGCACCTTCCTCTGAAAGGAGTTGAGAAGTATACTGTGGAGAAGAGATCCAGGTCTACCACCACAGAGGATGCAGCTGTTGTAACCAAGGGCATGGCAAAATGCCAGCATCCCTGGTGGCAGAGGACCCACCCCCTAGCCTGGCCTTGCTCTGGCCCAGCTCTTGGCTGGATGACTCCTAAACAAATTATTTTATATTTTAACATTTTGATTTCATTTTCCCCATCCCCACAGTCAATCAGAAGACTTGCCCTTCATCTAGCTAACTTGGCCAGGAGCCAGGGAGTCATGGCTCTGATGAATCAACCCTTCCACTCTGCCCTGGGTGCTACAACCCTGGTGTAGGGGAGAAAGATAGGTGCCGCTTGTGGCTCAGTTTCCTTAGTTTGTTTTAAATTAAATATGGATTTAAAAAGCTGTGGGTTCTAGCAAATGGTCCATTTGTCCTTCCTTCCACCTGTCCCTGGCCTGCTTCTCTGTTTCCCTACAACCCTTTAAGCTAAGCACCAACTCCAGAGACTGGGGACCAGAGCCCTCCCCTGTCTCTCCCAAACCCTTTTTTATGAGAAAGAAAGAGGAGAGAGGATCTGTCTCTTCCTCAGTTAGCTGAACTCAACCTCTCCTGGCTCTTTCCCTGATATATTTGTTAATGTCAAACCTGAATAAAACTACAGGTTTAATATGGAAAAAAAAGAGAACAAATAAATTGACCTTTAAAAAATGATGTTCTGGTTATGAAACACATCTTCTTATAATGGCAATTCATTCAGATGAAATAACAAAGTAATTTGACTTTGAATACAAAATAATGAAAAAAAACCTTAATAACTAAGTAAATATTTAAGCACACTATTAACCAGACATTTTTAAATTTATGAACTCAGCACTAATAAAGGAATGTTCATCTGAGTATAAGAATATCAAATAAAGACGTCAGCAACACTTTTTATTTTAAGTATTATGGACTGGTAGAAGATGTACTGGAATTTCCAACTTTACCACTAACTAGTTTGTGACCATATGGATGTCTTCTTTCTCAGAAATAGCACCCACATAATATATGTGATATTTTTGTACTCAAAAATTCTATTTATTGATAAATGTAAACAAAAAAGGCTATTTTGGTTGAACTTAATAAAACATTTTCTATCCTTCTGATAACCAAATTGACTTTGATAATAATACCCTACACTATTGTCTTTCAATAATGCCTCTTCAACCATGACTTTCTTTGACACTCACTGTACTCCATAAAATGTGTGATGGGGAATTTGTAGATAATGTAATTGAAATTCAAAATGAGAAGAGCCTTATCAAAGGCCCCACAGCAATGTATTATCACAGCAGAAATTGCACATAAGTCCTAGATGTTGGTTCACAAACCCCCATGACGTCTGTATGAAGTATAATTATGGTAAATAACATTATTGCAATTCCTGGATACACACAAGAAGGAAGACAGTAGTCACTGGGAATGGCAGTATGCCACATCAGAGATGTTATGTGGGTCATCAGAAAAACATGGTCAGGTGGCATGAGCTCATGCTGTTAGAGTACTCCCAGTGACCCACAAATATTGGCTTAATAATGTATACTTTCAGTTACACCAACAACTAGGGTCTATGAGGCAAATTTGAGGCCGAACACTCACTCTATCAGTCATTCTAAATTATCTACCTCTGTTCTTCCAGTTCTAGATAAACTTCCTCACATTTTTCATATATTTCCAGCAGAGTCACTATCTGTTTTCTTCCTCCATGAATATTTTCTCCTAGAACATGAAATCATTTCAACAGAGGTGTGTGGTGGACCAAATAATGACCCACAATCATATCTCCCCGCAAACATCTTAATTTCTGGAAACTGAGGATGTTATTTACACAGCAATATGTGACTTTGGAGATGGGAAAGATATGAGATGGAGAAATTATTCTGAATTATTCAAGGGTCCTTATGAAACTCAGGGATATAGACACTAAAAAAGAAAAACCAAAATGTAACTTCTGATACATCTATTATGCTCTGAAGATGGAGAGAGTTTCCATGAGCCAAGTTATGCAAGGAATGTTACTCTAGAAGCCAGAAAAGGAAAAACAAAATTTATTTTTTCCCTGGAGCCTCCATAGAAAACAAAGCCTGTGGACACATGGATGTTGGCTCAAAGTAACTGATTTTGGATTTCTGACCTCAGAACTGTAATAGAGTAAATATGTGCTACTTTAAGTCATCAAGTTTGTGGCAATTTGTTGAAGTAGCAAATCTATATGTTTTGGAAAGTTAACTTAGTGGGAAGCAAAATGATAACAACAAAAACATCGAACACATCTCAAACCCAAACACATAAAGCTATGGGTAGTTGAGTCTTGCCAGGCTTATACATAACACTCAACCCACCATTAGGGTTAGTTAGTTTTCATTTGTGTTAGTCACCTAGATTGGGATTGTCCATCGATTCTGCCAATGTGCCTTCTACTTAAATTTCAAGAACCACTTCATCAAGTTCTCCTCCTTCAATTAAAAAAAAAAAATCAAGTCTTGGGCATTTTTGAGAAAAGAAACAATAATTTGCTTTGAGTTTGTAACTTTTAGAATGCATACTGCAGACTGCTATCCATTGGAGTGTTCAATAAATATTTTGAGGTCACTCAATGATTGATTAAGCATTCTGAATAACCATTGAACCAAATTACCTATCTCTTGGCTAACAGAAATTAATTGGTCTTTCATTTTCAGGAAAAAATAAGGCTTGCTTTAATGAGCTTGTCAGTAGAAAAATATGGTAACTAGTGCTGAAAAGGAAATTAGGCAAACAAACCTATACAGGTCTTTGAAATCCATGAGGTAGAATTAGAACCTTTTGGGAAAATGGCCTTGAGTGGGTGATTTTGAAAATGTGCTGATTACAAAGACTAGAAGCTAAATTCTGAGTAATATAACAGTAGCCCTTGGTGCCAGAGAGCCTTTCAGTGAAAGCTCTTCAATAAAACCTCTTCTAGCAAAACCAGTTACGTTTGAAGAGTTAAATTGTGCATGAACAGCAATCTAAATCAACATCAGCTTAGGAGGAAAAAAAATTAACATGAAGACTATAACAATGAATTTGGTTTAAAGAGACCAATTCTCTTAGAATCAGGAGAAATTACTGACAAAATGTGATAAAAAACAACTTATGAAATGAGCAATGCCAGTCATATTTCTACTCAATTTCACTCTGTCATAACCATAGAATCACTGCCAGCAGAATCCAACCTTCAGTCGGACTCCAAGCATATACTTTTCCATTGTTTGTTCAGTTTAGTACTTTTGAACAAGCTCGACTTTGGTGATCCTTTTCTAACATGTAAATTGCTCTTAATCTTACATAATTGTGCAAAACTGTAAGTACCAGAACCTATTCAATATTTTGCATGCTATTTAGCCTAAAGGAAACTTTCCAGCCTTAACGATTTAAGAACTATTCTCTCTAAGGAATGTGTGAGACTTAGAGGTTCCATGTCAATTGAGGAGAATTTCTTTTGGAAAAGAACAGTACCTTGACAGATGAGAAAACGCAATTAATTGTCAGACATTTTCACAAGGGCATCTCTTTCCAGTAAGACTAACCTTGGTTTTATTTTGTTGTTTTTATTTGTGTGTTTATTTGTTTTTAGAAAAAGGAAAAAGAAAGTTTATTGCTTTGCTAGCAAAGGAGAAACACAGGGGACTTCTGTTCCAAAGGCTGTGATTGTGCCTAAGAGGGCTTTTAAAGAGGTGATTCAAAGGTTACAGACCTTGTGTTATTTGTTGGAGTTGTAATTCCCTTGTTAATTAGGGAGTTAGTCATCTATGAGGTCTTCTAGTACCATCCCCAAAGTCTGGATTAGTTCTTTCCCATGGTGGGTGTGTACTCAAGGACAGATAAATCTGCCTTAGAGGTACTCCTGTTTCCCCTGAGATTATGGAGGGGGAGAGATTAGGGAGGAGCAGGGAAAGAGTAGGAAAAAGAAATATGTCCATTTTAAAAATAAGTTGCAGTGGCAGAGCAGCAAGTGCTGTATTCAAAGCATAAAGTGGACAACTGTTTCATTTCCCCACCATCAATTTCTATATTCCTTTTCTACGGAAAAATGGGCAACAATATCTCCAAGCTGTTCCTGCTGAAAGAGGGCAAAGTTGGGGGAAGTAACTGAAGGGAAAGCGAGGAACAAGAGATGGGTAAGTGAGAAATGATCCCAATATGGGATACCCTTAAGGCAGGCTGTCAAGGGAGTGGAAATAATGACCCAATGGGGTCCAATCCATTTTACAGAAAGTTGAGAGGAGGAGGGGTTAAAAAGTACCAGGTCACCAGGAGACAGAGTGGGGAGAAGGGGAAGAAGCAGAACTAGGCTTTGCCAGAACAGCATCACTGTATTGCCAAAGAAGGTTCCTAATGTATGCAAGAAGGGGCCAGAATAGATGAGGAGCAAGGGGTAGTGGAGAATCAGAGGGTGGTGAGCTGAGCAGGGAGATAGGCCGTCCATATAGAAGCTCAAAAGGGGAGATGTTGAGTGGCTCCTATGGGAGAGCACGTAACCTAAGAAGAGCCAGGGAAGGAGTTTAGTCCAATCTAAATGTAATTCAAGGAATAGTTTAGTGAGAATGTTTTTCAAGGTTTGGTTGGCACATTCCACCTTTCCAGAGGACTGGGGATGCTAGGGGACATGAAAATGTCAGGAGATGTTGAGTGCCTTATGCTGAGAGCCACAGCCGAGTCTGTATGGCCCCTGGCATTTTGCCAACAGTATTGATTGACAGGCAAGGCGTTAATATCCGCCTCTGCCGCTACTTTTGAGTTCTAGCGCTAATTTTGAGTTCTCGCGCTATTTTTAGTTCTCACGGGGATTCCCCGGGAGTTCCCATTGGTTGGCGAAGTGCAGGAGGAGGGTTTTCCCGGGGAGATATTTCCGGCTGGGGGTTCCTGGAGGAGCCTCGTGGCTTTTCGGGAGGATTCCCCAGGAGCGTGTGTGAGGTTTTTTCTTGCAGTAGAAAAAATAAAATTTGTTCCTGCTTTAGTGGCTCGTGATTTGTGCCCAGCCAGACTGCGGCATTTGGCGGCCCGGACGGGGAACGTCTGAAGCTTCGGGGTAAGTGAAATTGCTTACCCCTAAGGGAAGGCAAGAGAATGGGTGACCATTTTAAAAAACAATATGTTCTTGCTTTGATTTGTTTTGGTTTTGTTTCAAGCTGCCTATCCCTAGAATTTTCTCAGGCAGACTGGGAAAAATGGTTGGCTCAAGGTTTGAAGTTGTTTGCCCCTGAGGAAGAGATAGAAATAGACCACAAATGCACATGTCCAGAAAATAGGAAAATTGATACAACGATTTTTTGTTCCATTTTTGTTTCATTCTGTTTCGGTCTTGTTTTGTGTTATCTTTTTGGGTTGCGTTATCTTTGTAACAGATTAGAAATTAGTAAAAAACAAACTGAAAGAGTGTTAAATAAATTGTTAGAGGTTCAAACCATGGAGAAAGACAATTTAGATCAAGCAAAAGAGAAGGTCTCTCAAGCTAGTCAGACAGAGGAAGAAAATTTAAAGGAAGAAAGCTTAGAGGAGAAACAGCTATCAGGGGGGAAGCAACAACAGGAGGCTGCTACTAACACCGATCTATCACCAGAGGGCGTAATTCAGCCAACAGCTCCACCTATGGAGATAGCTGAGCGGCCCTCAACCCCCTCAACCCCCGTAGTTGATAGATGGGATCCTGAGACAGGACCTCAAAGATTAGCATGCCCTGTACTTGAGCAGGCAGGAGGGCAGCGAATTCACCGTGAGTTAGAGTTCAAAACAGTGAAGCAATTAAAGGAGGCTGTAACAACCTATGGTCCTCATGCACCCTTCACTGTAAGCATGGTCGAATCCATTACTAACTTGGACATGACTCCAGCAGATTGGGCTAGCATGTGTAGATCTGTGCTAAATGGAGGACAATATTTGTTATGGAAGGTTGCCAATGAGGAATTTTGCAGGGAGACAGCTAGACGAAATGCAGCAGCCGGTTACCCTCAAAGAAGTCTAGAGATGTTGCTAGGAAAAGGACCTTATGAGGGTCAGCGGCAACAAATTCAATATGATCCTGCTGTATATGCACAGATTGCTGCAGACGCAGTTAGGGCATGGAAGACTTTACAAGGACATGGAGATTTACAAGGTCAGCTATGTAAGGTAATACAGAGACCTAATGAACCTTACGCTGACTTTGTAGATAGGCTTATTCAAACAGCCTCCAAAATTTTTGGTGACACAGAACAAGCAATGCCATTTATAAAACAACTGGCTTATGACCAAGCAAATCGTTGCTGCAGAGAGGTCATTAGACCATGGAAACATGAAGATTTAAACACATATATTAAATTATGTAGAGACATTAATGAACAAGGACAAGTCTTGGCAGCAGTACAACAGGCTTTAGATGCCAGGCCAAAAACATGCTACAATTGTGAACAAACAGGACATTTTAAAAGGAGTTGCCCCATAGGAGGAAGGTATAACAAAGTTAGGTATCAAAGGAATAGAACACCAGATATTTGCCCACGATGCCGTAGAGGGAGACACTGGGCTAATGAATGCCGTTCTCAAACCACCATAGAGGGTACTCCATTATCAAAAAATGGACAAGGACCAGGTGGTTACCCACGATATCGTGGAGAAAGGCATCAGGCTCCATTGCCAAAAAACGGACAGGGGGGCCCAATGCTCCGGGGCCCACGACCACAAATGTACGGGGCACTGGAGGAACCCAGAAAAACCATGGAGGAACCCAGCAACCCCATCAGGGTAGTACCCAGGACACATTATCCATCCGATCTCTCATCAGACGAACCAGAGGGAGCGCAGGGTTGGACATCTGCGCCTCCGCCAGAGCAGTACTAACTCCAGAGATGGGAGTTCAAATCATTCCCACAGGAGTAAAAGGACCTCTTCCCAAAGGAACAGTAGGCTTATTGTTAGGACGTAGTTCTTCTACGCTAAAAGGACTTATGATAAGTCCCGGGGTAATTGATCCCGATTATGAAGGTGAAATAAAAATTATAGCTAGTTCTCCAAAGGGTATATCAGTAATTTCACCAGGAGATAGAATAGCACAGTTATTAATAATATCCAGCCTACATGATAAATTTTCCAGTACTACTATGGAAAGAGGTTCCAGGGGTTTAGGCTCCACAGGTGTAGATTGGGCTATGCTGTCTTTGAATTTAGATTCTCGCCCAATGCTAAAACTAAATATTCAAGGACATGAATTTAATGGGCTACTGGATACAGGTGCAGACCTTAGCATCATATCTCGTCAAGAATGGCCAAAACATTGGCCATTACAACAAGCCACTCAAACGCTTCGAGGCCTAGGAGTGGCAACTAATCCCCATAGAAGTGCAATGGTCTTAGATTGGAAGGATCCTGAAGGATGTGAAGGAACTATACAGCCATATGTATTGGATCATCTTCCCGTAAATTTATGGGGACGAGATGTCTTAGATCAATTAGGTTTGACATTAACAAATAATATCAATCAAAATGCACCCACTATTATGGCTAGACAAGGTTTTAGGAAAGGAAAAAGATTAGAAAAACAAGAACAAGGTATAGCAGCACCAATACAAATAGATCAAAGAATAAATAGACATGGACTGGGTTTTCAGAAGGGGTCACTGAGGCAATAAAAATCACTTGGAAATCAGATAGACCGGTATGGGTTTCTCAGTGGCCCCTGACTAAAGAAAAGATACAAGCAGCCCATGACCTGGTCAAACAACAATTAGCAGAGGGACATATACAACCTTCTGTATCTCCCTATAATACTCCCATTTTTGTCATTAAAAAGAAATCTGGTAAATGGAGATTATTACAAGATTTAAGAGCCATTAATAATGAGATGGTTATTATGGGACCTGCTCAATCAGGGATTCCTCAATTGTCTGCTTTACCAAAAACCTGGTATGTTTTAGCTATAGATATTAAAGATTGTTTCTTTTCAATTCCAATTCATCCTGAGGATAGTCCACATTTTGCATTTACTATCCCTGCACTGAATCATGAAGGTCCTGATCAGAGATATGAATGGAAAGTGCTCCCTCAAGGGATGGCTAACAGCCCAACTATGTGTCAAATTTATGTTAATAAAGCAATCCAGCCACTTAGAAATCAAAATCCTGAACTACAAATATTTCACTATATGGATGATGTATTGTTAGCACACAAAGATAAAAACACATTGTTGGAATGTTATGCCACACTTACAAATTTGTTAAAAAATTATAATCTAGAGATAGCAATAGATAAAGTACAATTAAATTTTCCAATTAATTATTTAGGAGTTCTATTATCCTCAACCATGGTCCGTCCACCTAAAATTCAAATACGAGTAGATCAACTCAAATCACTTAATGACTTTCAAAAGTTGTTGGGAGATATAAATTGGATAAGGCCTTATCTAGGCATACCAACAGGAGAGTTGGGACCTTTATTTGATATCCTAAAAGGTCCATCAGATCCAAATTCACCCCGCATATTAACTCCTGAAGCAAGAAAGGCATTAAAAATTATTGAAACATATATGGAAAATATGCATTTGGACAGAATTGATATAAGTTTGCCTTTATTATTCATTGTAATACCAACAAAAAATATTCCTACAGGAGTATTTTGGCAAGAAGGTCCATTATTGTGGATACATTTATCTTACTCTCCTAACACTATTCTTACTAGGTATCCTGAGGCTGTAGGACAATTAATACTGAAAGGAATAAAAGCAGCAAAGGGAGTGTTTGGAATTTCTCCCAATAAAATTATTACTCCATATACTATGGAGCAAATTGTTGAGTTAGCTAATGAGTTAAATACATGGGCAATAATCATGTGTAAATCAAATGTTTCATTTGATAATCATTTACCATCTAATCCTTTGTTGTCTTTTTGGTCTAAGCATCCTGTAGTTTTTCCTAAAATGACAAGAAAAACACCTATCGTGAATGCTCCAAATATATTCACTGATGGGTCTAATAATGGTACAGCAGCAGTAGTTACCCTGATCAAACTTTTACATTTTTAGTTCCCAAACAATCAGCTCAAAAGGTAGAGCTCAATGCAGTTTTACAAGCTTTTGTGATGTTTAAAGATTCTGTATTTAATTTATTTTCTGATAGTCAGTATATAGTTAATGCTATAATATCCCTTGAAGATGCTGGTAGGATTTCCCCTTCCTCTACTGTTTTCTCTTTGTTTTCCACTATACAAAGTCTAATCTGGGATAGAAAAGATCCATTCTTTATAGGACATATCAGGGCACATACAGGATTGCCTGGAGCCCTTAGTTTGGGCAATGATTTAGCAGATAAAACTACACATGATATACATATTTTTTCTACTGTAGAAGAAGCTACAAATTTTCACAAAAGGTTTCACGTTAATGCTAATACTTTACAAAAGCGTTTTAAAATAACTAAGGAACAAGCCAGGCATATAATAAAACAATGCCAAAATTGTGTGACCTTTTTACCACAAGTTAATCTTGGAGTCAATCCTAGAGGACTGATACCTAACCATATTTGGCAGATGGACGTCACACACTTGCCAGAATTTGGAAAATTAAAATATTTACATGTTACAGTTGATACTTCTTCCGGATTTTTGATGGGCTCCCTTCATGCCGGAGAAAAAACTAAAGATGTTATAGCTCATTGCTTACAAAATTTTGCCACTGTGGGTGTTCCTAAACAGTTAAAAACTGATAATGGTCCTGGTTACACTTCTAACTCTTTTAAACAATTTTGCTCATCTTTTGGTATTACTCATATAACAGGAATCCCATACAATCCACAGGGACAAGGCATAGTTGAAAGAGCTCATCAAACTATTAAAACGTACTTATTAAAGCAAAAAGAGGGAATTGGAAAGGGGTATATATCCCCCAAAGATAAACTTAAAATAACGCTTTTTACTCTAAACTTTCTAAATTTGGATTCATCAGGACTTAGTGCTGCGGAAAGACATATGTATCCGAAAAATGTACATAAGCCTAAGGTACTTTGGAAAGATATTCTAACAGGACAATGGAAAGGTCCCGACCCAGTTATTGTCTGGAGTCGGGGTTCCGTTTGTGTGTTCCCACAGGGAGAACAGCAGCCGATTTGGATTCCAGAGAGGTTAACCAAAACAATTTCTACAGAAAAAGAAGATGATTTGACTGAAATCCATAACAGCTGATATCCAGAGCTCCAGCTTGGCTATTCTTACATCTGCGACAGTGATTAACCACGGTGCCTTTTTTCAATATCTATTTTATTATTGCATTTTTCCCACATCATAAAGTTCTATTTTATTTTTTGAGCTCATACAAACCTAGGTTAATGTTTTTCTGATCAGTTTTGTTTTTTGACTGTGTTTTATTTTTTGACTGTGGAGTTTCTAAACATTGCAATGGAGATTTCACCTAGGTAAAGCTACAAGGCCTTTATTATTGTCTTATATGTTGTATGTTATGTACGCACACTTCTGTTTTGTGTTGTATGTCTGTATGTGTGTATGTCCATATATCTTATATGAGGAGCGCTCATGAATAAATGGATCCGAATTTTTTTTTTATTCACGTGATTTTAATGGTTTAATTTAGATTGGGTAAACAGCTGTTGAAAATTGTTTTAATATGTGAACAAATAAGGGGGTTAACAGATCTGTTTGTTTGCTTTCACCTTTCCTTCTCATTATATTTAATAATTCTGTTCAGGATAATGTAAATTGTTCAAAAAATTGTTTTCTTAATGCCTGTTGGAATGTTACATAATTTTTTTCCTAGCATCATTGCCAGAATTCCTATCTTCATCCCAGTGCCGGTGAAGACAAAGATAAAACCAAACTACAGCTTCTTCGGTAGCTATCAACAAACTGTATAAACTGATGCATCAGTGAATAATAACTCAACAAGTAATGCTCAATCAAGGAGTAGATTTACTTTGGGAAGAAATGGACATATTGACAGATTCCTCTACTTTGAACTGCTTGCAGAACTTGCCTGGACTATGTATCACTTGTATGCATTGTGAACTATCTGTTGGTGCAGCGAATTGTGGTAATGCTGGCATCTTTGCTGATGGTGTCACCGGTGGTACAATTTTTCAAAGGAGCCCTCAATTGGCTTGGTGTCATGGCATTTTTCATCCTCCTCCCTTCTACTAGTGATGGTCTAAAATTTGGGGGCCAACAGAGGTGAGGCAAAGAACCTCACCCCCCCATTGGCACCAAGGACAAGTTTGGGGGCCAACAGAGGTGAGGCAAAGAACCTCACCCCCCCCACTGGTGCAAAGGCCTATCCACAAGTATGGCTGTATGCTGGACCGGTAGTCAGTGACGGGTATGATCCGATTGCAGTGGTACCAACCTAAGACAGGAGGCTGACGCCTAGAGGTCAGTTCATCCGATGACGGGTAAGGACCATATGTTGAATTGGACTACCTAACAGGCACGGTCCCTAAGCCACATTACTTGTTGTTTATTTAAACAGAAGGGGGGAGATGCTGAGAGCCACAGCCGAGTCTGTATGGCCCCTGGCATTTTGCCAACAGTATTGATTGACAGGCAAGGCGTTAATATCCGCCTCTGCCGCTACTTTTGAGTTCTAGCGCTAATTTTGAGTTCTCGCGCTATTTTTAGTTCTCACGGGGATTCCCCGGGAGTTCCCATTGGTTGGCGAAGTGCAGGAGGAGGGTTTTCCCGGGGAGATATTTCCGGCTGGGGGTTCCTGGAGGAGCCTCGTGGCTTTTCGGGAGGATTCCCCAGGAGCGTGTGTGAGGTTTTTTCTTGCAGTAGAAAAAATAAAATTTGTTCCTGCTTTAGTGGCTCGTGATTTGTGCCCAGCCAGACTGCGGCAGCCTTAGCTACAGACTGTGAAACATTGGAAGTAAATTCAGGACCATTATCAGACTGGATTGAGGAGGGGCAGCCGAATTGGGGAAGAATGTGTTCAATGAGGATGCTGGCTACCGTGGAGGCACATTTATACATGGTAGAAAAAGCCTCCACCCATCCCAAGAAGGTGATAATGAGTACCAAGAGAAATTTGTACCACTTGACTGGGGGCATATGGGTGAAATCCAGCTGCCAATCAGAGCAAGGGTGATGTCCTCTTGCCTGGAAGCAGTTGGGTAGAGATTGGAGGTGGGATTGTTTTTTTTGACAGATTTTACAGGAGGCAGAGGGGGTAGAGAGAAATTGTAGGACCTCTGGAGAGAGTTTAAAGTAGGAAGTAGAAATTGTTTTCAGTTGAGTGGAGTTACCTGACTCAGGGGCTACCCATGTAAGAGCAAAAATTTCTTGAGTCAGAATAAAGGGGAATAGAGAAGAAGGCGTCTTTCAGGTCTACCACTGAGAAGTCAGAGGTCCCAGAAGGAATGGTGGAGAGACTGGTTACCATGGGATGGATTAGGTCTACCGCAGATTTGAGGGAAGGGAGGTCTTGGACCAAGAGGTAGGAACCATTGGGCTTTTTTACTGCCAAGATGGGGGTGTTATAAGGGGAATGAGTAGGTCTAAGAAATCTCTTTCACAAGTGGTCTTGAATGATAAGCTGTCGGGAGAGCAGGTATTATGATTGGGCCAGAAAATGGAGGGGTGTTTTGAGATGGATGTGAATGGGCTCATGGTGTAAGGCAATAGAAGGACTTGAAACGTCCCAGACTGTAGGGTCTGCCTGGAAGAGGGTAATGGGGAGGCACTGGCAGGTGGAATAGGGGATGGTCCTAAATAAAGGTAAGAATCAGGGGAGCACCAGGCAAGTCTGGATGGAAACATAAGTGAGGGGAGCAGGAAAGTGTAGCCACCAACTGTGTGACGATGTCCCTTCCCATAGGGAAACAGGGCCCTGTGGAATGACCAAAAAGAAGTGGATAAAAATTAGAGAGCCAAAAGTGCAAACAAGACTAAGTGTCTGTAAGGGTTGGTAAGGTTTAGCCTCTACCCCGACGCTAGAGGCCTTAGAATGAGTAGTAGGCCCCCAGAACTCCTTGAGGACTGAATATGCAGCCCTGGTGTCTAGGAGGAAGGAGACAGTCCTACCTGAAAAATGCAGAGTTACCCTGGATTCCGGTGGAGTGATGGAGACCTGGGCCTCGTCAGTCTTCTGCAGCCAGCCCTAAGAGTTGGAAAGGGGAACCAGAAGGGCTCTATGGCCAGGGGCCGCTATGGGCTCAGGGAGAGTCAACAGCCCAGTGTCCCTCGTGATGGCATTTAGGACAAGGGCTCAGAAGCTTGCGAGGCTTGGGACACATACAAGCCCACTGACCCATCTGATCACATTTAAAATAGGGTTCTTGCGGCCCTGAGGGACCCTTCCGAGGGCCAGTGGAACCAAGGACAGATGCTAAGGCGAATGGACACCTTGAGCGAGCATCTGATATTTCTGCTTCTGGGCCTTCTTGTCTCTCCGGTTACACACTTTAAAGGCCACACCCAGAACCTCAGCTTGGGGAGTTAAGGGTCCCTTCTCCAGGCACCTTAGTATGGCTTTAATATTAGGGGAACTCTGGAAGAAAAAGTAGGTCATTAGTAGTTTTCTCCCATCTGGAGTCTCAGGGTCCACTTTAGTATATTGTAATAAAGCCTTGGTCAGGAGGTCTAAAAATGCTGAAGGGTTTTCACTCTTATCTTGGATGATTTCCTGGAGCTTTTCATAATTGATAGGCTTATGGGCTGCCTTTCTAAGTCCTTCCATGAGACAAGTAATAAATTGGTTTCTACTATTTACTCCTCCAGGTGAATTATAATCCCAATTGGGGTCCGGATCAGGGACTGCTTTAGTGCCAATTGGATGGGCAGGGGAGGTCTGATGTACCTCATCAGCATAATTTCTAGCTTGCTCCCATACTTGCCTGCACTCTTTGGGAAGGAGGGTGTTAGACAAGATCATATGGACATTGTGAAAGGTCAAATCATATAATTGAGTCAGATACTGAAACTCTTTGATATATGTGGTGGGACTTGGAGTATAGGATCCAAGACGCTTTTCTCTGTGTGAAAGATCTGACAAAGAGAAAGGCATGTGAACCCAGATTACACCATCTACCGCAGCCACCTCACAGAGAGGACCCAGAGATGCAGGTTGGGCAGCAGCAGTGAGTATGTGTTGGGAGAAGAGGAGGGCAGAGGGGCTGAGGGGACAGTTGCTGCGGTGGCTTCACTTCATCAGAAAGAGAATTGTGGTCTGGTGGGGCTCCTCGACTGGGTTGGAGGAGGAGGAGTCCTGGGTAGGATCTTTTGTCCCTTTGGAAGCAAGTATAGGAGAGGTGAGAGCTAAGAGGACTTGTGCAAGAGAGCAAGAGTTGCGGAGAGAGGGCTTAGAACATAGAGAGGGAAAGGCCTGAACATGTGATATCTCTCTCCATTTTCCCAAATGCTCACAATAGTTGAAAAGATCCCTGATAATATTGGGATCTAGAGTGCCATTAAGCAGCCATTTAGAGTCGTTATCCAAAGGATATTGAGGCCAGATCTGATTGCACAAGCAGATAAGGTTTGGGGGGGGGGTCTGGTTTGAGAGAGAGAGAGAGAGACCCTAAGTGCCCCAGGAGGCAGGCTAATGGACTATGGGAGGGAATGGATGAGGAGCTGCCCATGGAGAGACAGGAGGTGAGTTTAGAGGTGGGGCGTCCCCAGTCTCTAGTATCACCTACTCAAGAGGACTGTTATGCTCAGGGAATCATCATCACCACTGGGAAAATGTTGGAGCAGGATCCCCAAGAGGCACTTGGGCGCCTGTCTAGGACTATGTAGTAGTAGTAAAAGCCATAGAGATAAACCTAAGGCCAAGAGGTCTCACCAGGAACAACTCCCAATCACCCTTGGTGGTTTTTAGATAGTTAACAGTAGAGATCAGCTGTAGCTGTGAAAGCTGTGGCTGGAGGTGGCCCCGACCACATGGTAACCCTGGGAATGGACATTCAATGATCATTTCCTGAGAGTCCTAGGTTGTTTAGATCAACCGGAGATAGGGGTCTTACCAGAATGTCTGGAATGGGTGTAAACAGGGCATTCTACAGAATAGAGGGCCTGGTCCCATGATGGAATTCGGACTGGGGGTCGAGGGTGCTCAGTGACCCTTGAAGAGGGGAGCAGGCACACTGGGGAACCCAATCCTGGGTTTTGGCACCAAAATGAAGGGAAAGTGAGGAACAAGAGACCTTAAACTAGAAATGAAAGATGGAGACCAGCCAAAGATACACACAAGAGTTTATTTGTCAGAGGTGACAAATAAAAGCCATCTCTCTATAGAAGAGAGAGGCAAAACAGGCTTGGGTCCCAGGACTTTTATGAGGCAGGCTCAGGAATCAGAGCAGGGAGGGTCCCAATTCAGGTGGTTAAGGGTTGGGTTGGTATGAGGGAGTGGTAAGCCTTTCTCAGAAATGCCCTTGGGCAGGAAAGTGAAACTTTTTCTTTAAAATGGTGTCTGTCACTAACATGCCATGCAGATACTAGGCACAGACCTTATAGTAACCCAAAGTCCTTATTCTCTATCAGGTGGGGTGTGGACAGTTAAGGTATTCAGCATCAGAGTAGTTCAGAGGTCCACAGATAGCCTTGTTTCTTTAAAGAATTTCTTTCTTATTTATTGACTATCAACCCAAACCTAAAGAACAAAGAAAAAAATAAGAAGTTATTGATTCTGAATAACATGTGCACACGTGTGTGCACATATGCACACTCACACACAAATTAATGAGATTTTTGCTAAATCAAACATTCCTCTCACATTATTTAGATGCTGCATTCGTTGTTTTATTGACTTCTGATTTGTTTCTGTTTGCTCTCCCACCTTCTCTGGTGTTCAAAATGTGTGGTTTTAGTTGATGCTCAAGATCCCACTCATCACCTTTGTCGGATTCTCCTTCTCCCCTCAGCATGACAGGTGTTTTCTCCAGATAATAAAATATATTTTTCCAATAATTCATTTGGACCCTTAACTGCAAACATTTAGTAGGATCAAAATTAAAAATCAAATTCATTCAAATTTTAAGCATGTAATCTTTAAGTTCAGTACTTCAACTTATCTCTCTTTTTCATCTTCACTCAGACTCAAAATTTACAATTTGTTTTATGTGGGTAATTATTTGGCCTTTCAAGATTTCCCTCATGCACTTAAGATTTGTCTATTTAGGTATGATAGAGCATGACTGTAATCCTAGCAACTTGGGAGGCTGAGACAGGACGATTGCAAGTTTGAGTCCAGTCTGAGCAATTTAGTGATGAACTAAGTAGCTAATGAGACCTGAAATGAGATGAACATCATTACCCTTAGGTACATGTATGACTGCACATGTGGTTCGACTTTACATCATGTACAATCAGAGAAGTGAAAAGTTGTGCTCCAGTTGTGTCCAATGAATCAAAATGCATTCTGCCATCATGTGTAACTAATTAGAACAAAAAATAAATAAATAAAGGAATAAAAAAAGAAAGGTAGGTAGGTCATTTGGTTGGTATGGAGCTATAGCTCTTTAGCTTGGTGGTAAAACAGCACTGGGTTCAATCCCTAGTAAGTAACATAACAACAACAACAAAAAGAATAGGGACAACTCCGGACAAGGGGAAATATTTACAACCCAGGGAGTACAGGATGGTTTCAGATGACTCACTCTCTGGAAAGGCCTTTTCTTGAATCTTTTCCAACTATAGGCACTTTCTATTCCTCACACATTCCTACAGTTGGCCTTTGACCTCTCTGCACATCTCTTCTCTCTCCTGGAGTCACCCCCCACTGACCGGAAAGGCTCTCCTTCTCTGTATGAAATGACCTCCACTTGTGAATTAGTACACTTTTGTCCTTCTTATGCATTGGCTGTGGTATCCTCAAGCTTCCAATCATTACTTCCAATCTGTCAAGTCCCAATCTTAGATTCTCAAGGGAAAGCAGGCTATTTGCCTCCAACTCTATTGTTTGATTAGGAAACCTAAGACATCTTATTTTAAATTCAAATTTAAGCAATGATCTCTATGTCTGTTCTCCCTTTCCCTGTGGCCTTAAGCCCAGAGAAAGGGCCCCAAGTGAAAAGTCCAGTTCAGCCAATGGTTCAAATGTTCCCTAAATAAATAAGCTCACCTGGTTTATAGCAGGTTCATGAATCCTACCTTTCTATGTAAAAGAACTCATGTTGTGATACCTTTTATATTTCTTATCATTTTCATTAGCTTTCTAATGAGAATGGGTCCTGGAAGTCTCTGTTTTCTGCACTTCTTTGTTCTTCATAACAAAGAAGATTGGGATGAAGTCCATTGATGATTATGTGTTGTGAAGGGAGGGAGAACATAAGCAGCAATTAAAGGATACTGGCCTGCAGGAGAGGACAACTGGCAGAAAGAACTACACAAATAGATATTTATCAGGGACTATCCTGGGGGCCCTGTGTGCAAACACTCTTCCATTTCTCCTCAATAAAATCCATGTATTTAACTCATGTTTCTGACAGGGTAGATTCTACCAGTGGAATGTGAAGAATTGTTCTGAGTTTATCATGTTGCCAGGCCAGGGCATAGTTATTTTGTTACAAATATGTTCTATCTTGAAAAATCTGTGAGCATGATATTATACCTCTTTCTTGCTTTCTATTACAAGAATACCATGGTGAGAGATATATCAAATAATTAAAAATGATTAGGGATATTAATTCATTGCATTAATTTTTTAAAATAATATTTTAAATAATATTATAATAAAATCTCACAAAAATTGAGTCATGGGGGTGTAGAAGTAAGTGTAGTATGTAAATTCTGTATAAAAATTAAAATAATTCAAATAAAAATGTTCTTTAAAATAGACCTCAAGGACCATGAGGAAAAAATGCTCAGGTCACAAACAATTGCTTCACTAACTGCCCCACTAGGCCACTCCAGCTACATAGCTTTCCATGTCACTAAGATTATTTTTTCTTCTTAGTAATTGTATTAGTTAGCTTTCTCACAGCTGTGACCAAAAAATCTAATAAGAACAGTTTTAGAGGAGGAAAAGTTTATTTGGCACTCACCATTACATAGGTCTCAGTCCATAAATACAGGGTTCCATTCCTCAGGGCTCAAGGTGAAGCAGAATATCAGTGTGGTGGAGGGAAGTGACCCAGGACATCACACCAGCAGATAGAGAGATTCCCCTCATCTAGGGCAAAATATACACCCAAAGGCATACTCCTAGTGACCCACCTCCTCCAGCCTAGCCTACCTGCCTACAGTTACCACCTTAATCCCTACCAGAAGATTAATGCACTGATTAAGATTCTTGTAGCCCAATCCTATCACATCTAAGCTTCTTTGCATTGTCTTACATGTGAGCTTTTCTATGACAACTCGTATTGTTGTCCAAAACAAACCAAAACACACAACCACCAACTATGACCTTAAGACACTAGTGTTACATAAAAACTGCTGCTGTCTGCCAATCAGCTGGCCAGCTCCTTGAAGCATTTAATGTGCCAAGGGTCTACCAAGCTGTCACACCTCTGTAATCTCAGCTACTTAAGGGGCTGAAGGCAGGAGGATGACAAGGATGAAGACCAACTTGGGCAACTTAGTGACACTGTCTCAAATAAAAAGTAAACAGGACTGAGTTTTAGCTCAGTAGCAAAGTGCCTCTAGGTTCAATCCAAGTACCAAAAAAGAACAGTACAAATGAGATTTGTTTTCTAACAACTTGCGCAGATTTCTCTGTGCTAATGTAACCCCCAACCTTTCCAAGGTTCTTCAGATTTACCAAAGGCCTGTGCATGTGTGTCTTGGTTAAAATCCTATCCTTTATTCCAAATTAAACTTCCTTTGTTGGAGATTCAACTCTACATTTTTGTTTAACATTGGCAACTCTCTGACTATTCATAGCAGGGAGTTATCAGAATGAAAAGAAAATGTTATCCTTTAAAACATAATATTTTTTCTTTTTATTGCAGAAATTGAGGAAATTTCTATATAGTGGGACCACACACAAAGTAAGAAAATCCTATACCTAGATGAGATTTACCTTCTCTCCTAATCCCTTCAGAAGCCATTTCTTCTAAATCCCTATGGTCAATGCCAAACTCTGTCTGAATTCTTAGAAAATGCTTTGTCTGACAGACAGAGTATTAAATATTTCTTTTTGGTTGGGCAACTCACTGAACAAGTCTTTAACCACCTAAGTGCACAATTTTCCAATTACCTTTTCAGAAATGATGTGCAGGAATAATCCAACTAGAAGGTGAAACCTTAGCTCTTTCACTGATGTGAAATTGATTGCTCCTTTTATTCCCAGTGTTATTTTTCTTTAAAAAAAAAAAAGAAAAGAAAAGAAAGGAAGGAAGAAAAAAAGAAAAGAAAGAAGAAAATCAATTTAAGTGCTGTATTTTTAGGCATTAGAGTACAAATAGACATTTATTTGCTAAACGATGATATAGATATAAAGATGAAGAAAACTTCTTATGGAAAAATAAACATGCCTAAAACAAGTTGGTAAATACAGCCTGTGTTCATTATTTCCAATGGTGGGTCTAATAACCTTACTTAGAAAGGTGAAAATATGGACCTGACATGAGACACTTCAGCAATTTATTCTAGATTCCTGCTTCTTTACTTATTATACTTCATATTGGCAAAATTCACATGAATATTACCATTAATGAAGTAATGCATTAATTTCAGTACAGGAACAGTATAGTCATGGAGAAGAGAGTTCAAGAATAATTCAAATCCTGGTGCTCAGTGACAGAGTGCTTGCCTACCATTCACAAGGATCCAAGTGCAATTCCCAACACTGTAACCAAAAGGAAAAGCTACCATGCCAAAAATAATTCAAATTATTTTGTTCCAGTCCTGTTTATATGGAAAACCACTTTAAATACATACTCAAAATTGTAACAAGATTATCTGTTTTTTTTCTTCTTGATCCAAGATAAATAGGTGATTATTGGATTCTATACACAATAAATTAAAATAATGGATAAAGGTGAGCAAGATAAACTTCTTTAGTAATAAATTCAAAAATTGACCTTAAGTTATCAGACAAACTAGCAAAGGGCACAAGTTTGAAGCTGGCTCACTTGAAGGTCATATGAAAAAAGACAGTAGTTTAAATTCACAGAACACTTCATATAATTTAGTGGCTGTTGAAAAAGATAATATTGGTTGAAACTTGGTAAAATTATGGTACTCAGCAGGGCCTTCCAGAGGCAATCAACTCTTATGGCCATTCATACCCCATCCAAGATGTTACGATCAGTTCTGGTTGTTATATTAGAAAGGATACTTATATTTCAAGAAACATATCAACATATGTGAGTGATAAGAATGTTTACTCTTAGAAAATGTTTAGTCTTAGAAAAAAAGACTTACACCATGGTATCTTGAGATAATAGTAAAAATAATTAACATTTATAGAATGCTAACTCTTGCTAAACGTCATCTCACTAATAGTAAATAGTAGTCAACACTCTAGACCTTATACTAATATTAATCTTCTTTTTTCCAAAGAGAAAATTGAAGGAAAAAAAAAGGCAACTTTCTCAGTGAGCATAGAATAACCATGAGAGATGAAAGTTGTTGTACTTGACTGAAAAGAATAGAGCAAAACCTATGAGTAGAAGGTGTGGGGAGGCAGAATGAAGGTACAGTAGAGGGAAATTACTGTTATTTAGATTTGTCTACAGTGTAATGTGCTATCTCAGTGAAGTTCAAGCACATTTGAATGGTGCATGAATGGAATATCTGGCTCTGGTATAGATTAATTGTTTTATAATTTTTGCCAACATGGTCATTTTCTTTGAGTCTAAGAGAACCACAAGAATTCTGACTAAAACGAATTAATCTATGCACAAAATGTGTTTTTAGCCTTCAATGCAGTAAATTTTCTAATGTTCTTTCTAAATTTGATGGAAGGATATAAAGAGATATGAATACCATACATTCTGGGTTGTGTTGCCGGCGTGATACCTCTTCCTACCCATCTTTAATTTTGGTTTACTCTCAGAACAATTCTTCTTAGCATGATGCTTCCATAAACCAGCCATTATGCATTGTCCCCTTTCTGAACAAAATGGAATGACACAAATTTCTAGCATGGCATCAGTTTCAAAGGTAGCAAACCAGCTGTGGTCCGGAGGCCAGTTACTTTTCAGACAACAATAAAAGCTTTAAAGGGAGAAGAAAAAAAAAACACAAACACAAGTTCTCTGCAAACACTTGGCATTTCTCTCAGGGTTTTAGTTGCCCAAATGCTATTATAGACGTCATTCATTTTGATTAATGATATTTTTAGCCCCACAGCCTCCAGCTACCATAGGTCAATATCATTTAATAAGATGTTCCAATTTTATCTAAGATCAGTGGTTCTAGTCAAAGCTTAAAACTTTCTTTCTGGTTAATTATTTATAAGAAGTTAAATAAAAGACCCTTTGTCTCTTTGTTGAAGGAGAAGGAAGAGCAAGGTTTCCACAAGGCTTGTCAAAGTGTCAGTATCAACTAAAGTAACCTTTTTAAGGTACAAGGATCTACCTTGTGAAAGAGAAATTGCATTACTTTCCATAGCTAAAAGAGAGAGAATAAAGACCATTGCATAGAAGTCCACAGAAAAGACAACACATAGGGTAGATGCCCATGCAGTTGGTGTACCACTTTATCCTTGGCACCTGTTCTAGATCCTCTGAATCTGATGCCCAGGAGAGAAAACTGGGGAGGATCATGCACCATCTCACTCTTCTTTTATGTAAGTTATGTCAAGCATGTGACACCACAGGAAAAGAGGTGGCCATAAAGCATGGATGGTGGTGAGAAAGGGAAATCCTTCTGTCTGCATAGCCAGTTCATCTTCCCCTTTGAACTTCTTTTTTTTCTCTCTTCATTCTTTTTACTGTGGCTTCTAGAAAATTTTAAAGTACATTATATAATATTTCTTTTGGACAATATTGCAATCAACTATGCTTCTATTTATGAGAGGAAGAAAATATAAATTTTTAAATGGATGAAGTATATCTGGAACAGCATTAACACAGGAGCTTTGAGGGGGACATGTCATACCCAAACCACAACAACATATATATGCATATGTATGTATTTTTTAAAATAATACATCATATATACATATATAAACATGTGAATATATATACATATACATAAATATATACATGCATGTATACATATACATACATACACACACACACACAGAAAGAGAGCTAAAAGCCAAGTGTTTAAGGAGTGTTAGACATTGTGAAAATAAAAATAAATGAAAACCTCCATGTTGCTTACTATCAAGTTATAGAGGACATGCATATACTCATAAACAGGTAACCTCCTCATAAGAGTTATGTAAATGTGGATGATTTGGCATTGAATGTAGAAAAAGCTTTTGGATTTAATAGAAGTCTCTGTGGGTTTGAAAAATCAAACTTCATCTGATCTCAGGCATTGCAATGCAAATAATGTTCAAGAGATATCAAAGCATGAGGACAAAATGGGTTAGAAAGCACATTAGGAGCAAAGGTATGAGGGTTGAGATGGTATATGGGTCAATATTCAGTGTCCTATGTAAAATTCCTGGACCTCAAAATACAAGCTGTTACTATTTCTAATCTGATATTCAAATCTTGGGCAACATGTAGTATGTTAGCTTCAGATTCTTAGTGAATGGACAGAATGTTTGACATGCTAATTATATATGAGTGATAAACGTAACTCTGATACACACACACACACACAAAGAGAGAGAGAGAGAGAGAGAGAGAGGAGAGAAAATCAATTCCAGAGTACCTCATGCCATCTTTCTCCCTTACTGAGCCAATGCCTTACTTCCCAAACCCACTTTTAATAACACACCATGCAGACAGCCAGTATTTCCTAAGAAACAGTATCTATGAGTCAGTCCTGACATGGAAGTAAAGACAGGTAAGATCACAGAAGACCTGTGCAGAGCAGTGAGGTGCTAAGAGGTTTGCATTTGTGTCTCAGGGAAGCTAAGCCCACTGTATTGGCAAGTTAGTTTGCATTTACTCCCTTAGTAGCCCTTGAATAAACAAAAAACTGAAATTCTCTATGGTACCTAAAGGTGAGCACTTCCTTCCATGCCTGAACTAGTTAGCAAGGTTTTATTTGCCTGCAAATAAAGAGCATCCCTTCAATTAAAACTGTTTCTCAATGAGAACACCAGTTGAGCTGGTTCTGCAGTCCCTCTTCATGAGGGTGTTTATTCCTATTTCTCAAGCAAAATTAAATAAAAATGAAAGCAGTCTTAGGACCTTCACATGAATAACTCTTTATATGTCAATGATGGATTTCTACACAATAAATAAAATGAGGAAAAAAATGAATAAATGCAAATAATTGAAAACAAAATGTGTATTTCTATTGAAATAAAAAGCATACTTAAGTATCCTGATTTAGATTCTTCCAGATGTAAGCACCAATACAAGTGCAAGTTTTATTTTGGAAAAATGAAGAAAATACTGGTATGAAAGTGGGGAATTAATACCGGGAACACAAACACAACAAAAGGAAGGTCAACTATAAAGGGCAAATGTGCAGGCCAACCACCACTATAAAAGACCGAAATTAAGCCAGAGAGGGTCACTGGGAATTAGGGTGGCACATACACCTCAAAATTGATTCACCCAGAAGATGCTGAGCTGGGGGTTCCTATGACAAGAGAAGGTTTTCAAGTAAAAAACACAGGTGCTGACAGGTGGAAGATGACTGTTGTGCGCTGAAGAGATAAGGTTTGAGGGTCAGGTTGGGGAATTGATAGCACCTGCCTCCAAACACCAACACCGCTACTGTGAGAGACCCCTGCCACAACAGGATTATCAGAAGTGCTTTCCAAATCCAAATTTTCTAGAATCCCAATAGGCTTAGATATTTTGCGACTCTCTCTCCCTCTTCATAAAATGATTTTGTATGGTGTAGATGCTAATCCAGTTTTACAGCAACAGTTAGACTCTCCTGATAGAAATTATATATTGTATGATAATCAGTGCTTAAAGACCTGTTTAGTTTTTCTAGAAGAAGAAATTTATCTGAACAACTTCTTCACTATAGTGAAATCCCCCCTCTTTCTTTTTGCAGTATTTCATTGTTTATTAACACCTACTACAGGGAAAATAATCTGTCAGCACAGAGACAAAGAACCTGAAAACATAATCACTGGTTTCTGAAGTTTCCACCAAAGAATAAAATTCCTGGCAAGCATACAAAAGTAATAATAATACACACACAAAAGACAAAATGCAAATATATGTAAACAAATGAATTAATCAAAACACATTTTTGAGTACCATGTCCTTTGATAAACACTATATAGATAACACAATGTACTATGTAACAAAGCCATTGTCCCCCACACTTACAAAGCACTTGAGAGAATAATAATGACAAAATCAGAAGATCCTATAAGAAAGTACATACATAGTTCATGATTAGATTGTGTGATTTCAGAACTGGGAGTTATGAACATGGCTATGAAGAAGATGGTTCGTGAATGAAGAACAAAATGGACATTCCTAATTAGCATTAGAAAGAGAACAGAAAAAAGCTTTGTGAAGAATGAGGAACTGTATAAACTCACCCCTTTTTTCTTTCAATTATCTATGTGTTTTAATTTTCATGAACTAGTTGAGCTAACACTATTTTGATTAAAAAGACATATTGTTAGACACTAGTTGCAATTCTTCACCGTTATAGAGTATAGTGACAAGACAGTTTATAATGAAAATAAAAAATAATTTCTCGGGGGAGCCAAGATGGCAGGCTACAGGGAGGCTGCATCTTGTGTTGCTCCAGGACCTGGGATTCAAGTGGTGGGAACATTGTTTTTCTGCAAGTGATTAGAGGACCCCCAACAGCTGCTCCAACACAGGAATCATGGCTGCCATGCCCACTCAGGTCTTAAGGCCTCAGGATCAATGCAGAACTCTTGGCCACTTACCCATGCAGGACCTCCGGGTGCCCAAGCAGGATCACTAGTATCAGCACCTGAACAGGAATCTTAGCCGCAGCTCTCACGCAGGACACACAAACGCTGCTCATGCACAGGAACTCCGGCCACCATTCCAGCATGGACACCCATCTACCAACGTGGGGCTCCCCTGGTCACCTCCATCTTGGGACACTGCAACCACTGCCATAGTCACCTATGCATGGTAGCCTGAACCTGGGACATGGCACAGGATCTGGAGATAGCCACTAGCCACAACGCGGCATTCCACAGAGCTGCATCTCTAAATGGGCAGCCCAGTGCCACCACCTGGCATCATCTGACCAGACACCCCATTGCTGAAAGCAGCCACCTCCATCTTGGAACATGTTTGTCACCATCTTTAGTTGGGGTCACCCCCAGCTTGGAATATCAGCTGAGGCTTAGAAGAAATTTCAAGGTATCATTAATCTCCAACTCCCTGCTTTCCCTGGCAGCTGCTAATTCAGCACAGCATTTGTGGCTCTGCAGCTGATCCAGTCTGTAGCTCTCAAAACCTGGTTCTAAACTGCCCAATACAAAACAGCTCTCCATGACAGGTGTACAGCCCCCAGAATGCAGCCCACAAGACCTCTGGAGAGAAAGGTTCCTGATTGGGAAGTAGAAAGGGAGAGAGTGAGTGAGACACAGTTTAGAGACTCAATTAGAGACCAGAAATTGTGAGGTTTACAGGTGATATAACAAGACCAGGTGCCCACATCACATGAGTGGGCCCCAAAGGAGATCCTCAGGATCCAGTCTCCCATCGTGGATTGGCAAGTGCTATACCCCACAACCAGGAACTCCACCTCCAAGACCAACCCTCCCACCCTAATAACCTTCACCATCCTAAGAGTGGAAATACCAGCAAACAACAGACAATCCTACCTTGGATGAGAAGGAAATGTGGAAAGATACTGATTTCCAACAAAAACAATCCTTGTATATTCCTTCAAGATTTCTCTCTCTCTCTCTCTCTCTCTCTCTCTCTCTCTCTCTCTCTCTCTCCCTTTTTCTCTCTCTCCTCTCTCTCTCTCTCTCTCTCTCTCTCTCTCCCTTTTTCTCTCTCTTCTCTCCTCTCTCTCTCTCTCTCTCTCTCTCTCTCTCTCTCTCTCTCTCTCTCTCCTGCCCTCACATCCCCAATATTTGTGAAACCAAGTACTTTTCATGAATTAGGCTACTGAGGACTGGAATGTCTGAATAGTTATTACAGTTGTGTTGTATATTCTTTTATCTCCTATTTTTACATTTCATATTTTTTAAATATTTTTGTTTGTTTTTTTGTACTCTATTGTCTTCCCACTTGTCTCCCCAAAATCGCTTTCTCTCTTTTCTCGTGCTACTAGCCAACTTCATTAGATTCTTTTTTTCACACTTTCTAAGATCTAAGAACTTTCTTTCCTCACCTCCTACCACCTCAAACTCACCATCAGAATCTGTAGACCCTTTTTCAAACCTACTGTTTATATTGTAGATAATAATTGAATTCACCATTTCTATATATTGTGACAAAACCATAAATGTCTTAATAGCAACTATTTGGTTTAAGGTTGTATACTGTTTGTATTGGGATCTGCTAATATTGTGGGGTTCCTTTAATGGAGAGGTACTGGAACCCTGCAAAAACACTATAAGCCTATAGGGTAAAAACTTTAATGCCTTGGATGTGCAGTGCTACAAGGAAAGACATACCACAGCATGCAAAAACAAGGGAAGAGAGAGCCCCAAACGAACCAAGATACTACATTATTAGAATTCATGGCCAATACAACAGAAGAAATTACAGAGAAGGAATCTAGGATGTATATAGTTAAAATGTTTCATGAATTGAAGGATGATATAAGAGACAAGTACAGACAGCAAAAGATCCTTTTGATAAGAAGCGACATAAGCAAAATACAGGGAGCAAAAGATTACTTTAATAAAACAATGAAGATAAAATATATAATGTTGACCACACAGTGAAAATGTTAAAAAAACATTAGCAGAACATTCAGGAATTATGGGATAACATAAAAAGACCAAATCTAAGCTTTATTGGGATAGAGGAAGGCATAGAGTTCCAAACCAAAGGAATGAACAATGTATTCAATGAAATAATATCAGAAAAATTTTTCAAACATAAAGAATGAATTGGAAAATAAAAGACAAGAGGCTTACAGGATACCAAATGTACAAAAATCACAACAGATCCACACCAAAGCACATTATAATGAAATTTCCTAGCATATAGAATAAGGAGAAAATTTTAAAAACCGTAAGAGAAAGGAATCATATTACATATTGGGGGAAACAAATTAAGATATCTATAGATTTTTTTAACCCACACCTTCAGAGCTAGAAGATACTGGAACAACATATACCAAGCTCTGAAGAAAATGGATACCAACCAAAAATCTTATATCCAGCAAAATTAAGCTTTAGATTTGATAATGAAATAAAAACCTTCCATGATAACAAAAGTTAAAAGAATTTACAATTAGAAAACCTGCACTACCGAACATCCTCGGAAAAACATTCCATAAGGAAGAAACAAAAAACAACAATAAAAATCAGCAAAGGGAGGTATTACACTAAAGAAAAAACAATCAAAAGAGAAACCAAGTCAAGTTAGATACCAAAAATAAATAAAAATGACCAGGAAAATAAATCATGTCTCAATAAACCCAGAATGTTAATGGCCTAAACTCACCAATCAAAAGACACAGACTTGCAGATTGGATTAAAAAAAGAAAAAGAAGAAGACCCAATAACATGCTCCCTTCAAGAGACTCATCTCATAGAAAAAGACATCCACAGACTGAAGGTGAAAGATTTCGAAAAAACACACCTTTCACATGAACTGCAGAAGCCAGCAGAGGTTTCCATCCTCATCTCAAATAAAGTAGACTTCAAGCCACAATCAAAAAGGGATAAAGAATGACATTTCATACTGCTTAAAGGAACCACTCATTAACAAGACATAACAATTATATATACCCAAACTGAAGACAGAATTAGGCAGGCAGGTAGGCAAGGGTCAGATCCAGAGAGTGGAGGGATTGAAATGTTAATGTTAATCCTTCAGAACCCTGCCTCCACCCTTATCAAGAACCTGCCCTGCTCCAACCTGTTGCAAAGGGTAACCTGTCCTAGGAATTGCTGCCAGCCACAGGGAGTTATAAAGTTGTTAATTAATGTGTCCTGGGATGCTCCATTCTGGCTTCCCCTGTTCATCTGCTTTTCACCTTTTGGCCACCCCATGGAGCATCTCCTGGGCCTAAACATTTATGCAGGAAGGAGAGAGACAAGAGGAAGAGAACAGCAGAACAAAGGAAGCCTAGGACATACAAAAAGGCAAAACACCATAGCTTCTTGGGATACTAGGATACCATTTATGGCCCCCTTCTCCCTCCCAGGAGAAGTCTATGTTACCCCTTTTAAAATAAACCCTGATTCATATGCTTGCCTCAGCATCCGTCTCTAATGTGATTCCTCAACATATGAGGAAACAGAACTCATCACCAGTAACCGGTGGTATCAAAAGATTGGAGCATCTGCATTCATCATCAAACTCTTCTGGAGTTCAAGAGTCAAATATACCACAACACAATAATTCTGGGTGACTTTAACACACCTCTTTCAACACTTGGTAGATCTTTCAAACAAAAGCTAAACAAAGAAACTATAGAACTCAATAATACAATCAATAACTTAGACTTAACACACATGTATAGAATGTTTTATCCTTCAATGAGTGAATACACTTTTTTTCTCAGCAACACATGGATCCTTCTCTAAAATAGACCATATAATATGCCACAAAGCAACACTTTGCAAATACAAAAAAGTAGAGATACTACCCTACATTCTATTAGATCATAGAAATTAGAAATCAATGATAAAATAAAAAATAGAAGTTGCTCCAACACCTGGAGACTAAATAATATGCTATTGAATAAACAATGGGTTGCAGAAGACACCAAAGAGGAGATTCAAAAATCCTTAGAGGTAAATAAGAACACTGACACAACACATCAAAATCTCTGGGACACTATGAAGGCAACAATAACAGGAAAGTTCATTGTATGGATTTCATTCCTTAAAAGAAAAAAAAGTCAACAAACAAATGACCTAACCTTACACCTCTCAAACACTAGTGAAAAAAGAAAAAATCAACACCAAATGCAGGAGAAGACAGGAAATAATTAAATCAGAGCTGAAATCAATGAAATTGAAACAAAAGAAACAATTGAAAAAATTGACAAAACAAAAAGTGGGTTCTTTGAAAAAATAAATAAAATTGATAAATCCTTAGCCATGTCAATAAAGAGAAGGAGAGAGAAAATTCAAATTACTAACACCCATGATGAAAAAGGAAATATCAGGATGACACAACAGAAATGTAGAAGATAATTAAAAATTATTTTGTAAACTTGTATTCCAATAAAATAGAAACTATTGAAGGCATAGACAAATTCCTAGAGTCATATGCTTTGCTCAACTTTAATCAGGATGATATAATAAATTATACAGATCAATTTCAAGGAATGAAATAGAAGATGCCATCAGAAGCCTAAAAACCAAGAAAACACCCAGGACCAGATGGATTTACAGCTGAATTCTACAAGACTATCAAAAAAGAATTAATACCAATACTCCTGAAATTATTTCATGAAATAGAAAAAGAGGGAACACTTCCAACTCATTCTATTTTGCCAATATTACCCTGATTCCAAAATCAGATGAAAACACATCAAAGAAAGAAAACTTCAGACCAATATGTCTAGATGCAAAAATTCTCAATAAAATTCTGTCAAATTGAATACAAAACATATCAAAAGGATTATGCACAATGATTAAGTGGGGTTTGTCCCAGCGATACAAGATTAGTTCAACATATGGAAATCAATAAATGTGATTCATCACGTCAATAAACATAAAGAATCATATGATCAAATCGATAGATGCAGAAAAAGCATTCGACAAAATACAGCACCCCTTCATGTTCAAGACACCAGAAAAACTAAGGAAAACAGGAACATATCTCAACATTGTAAAAGCTTTCTATGCTAAGCCTGAGGCTAACATTATTCTAAATGGAGAAAAATTGAAAGCGTTCCCTCTAAAAACTGGAACAAGATAGTAATGCCCTCTTTTACCACTTCTATTTATCATAGTTCTTAAAACTCAAGCAAGAGCAATTAGACAGATGAAATAAATTAAAGAGATATGGATAGAAAAACAAGAGCTTGAATTATCACTATTTGCTGATGACATGATTCTATACCCAAAAGATAAAAAAAAAAATCCACCAGAAAATTTCTAGAACTAATAAATGAATTCAGTGAAGTCTCAGGATATAAAATCAACACCCTTAAATCAAAGACATTTCTGTACATCAGTAACAAATCCTCTGAAAGAGAAAATAGGAAAACTACTCCATTGACAATAGCCTAAAAAAAACAAAAAACAAAAAACAAAAAACTTCAGAATCAACGAAAGAGGAAAAAGACCTCTACAATGAAAACTACAGAATGCTAAAGAAAAACTTAAAGAAGACCTAATAAGATGGAAAGTTCTCCCTTGTTCTTGAATAGGCAGCATTAATATGGTCAAAATGACCATATTACCAAAGAACCAGATTTAATGCAATCCCAATCAAAATCCCAATAACTTCCTCATAAAAATAAAAAAAAAATCACTCATGAAATTTATCTGGAAAAATAAGAGACCCAGAATAGCTAAAGCAATCTTTAGGTAGAAGAGTGAAGCAGATTGTATCACTATACCAGACCTTAAATTATATTACAGAACTATGGTAACAGAAATGATATGTTATTGGCACCAAAGTAGACTTACATACCAGTGATACAAAATAGAGTACAGAGAGATGAACCCACACAAATACATCCATATTAGACAAAGGTGCCAAAAACATATATTGGAGAAAAGATAGTCTCTTCAACAAATGGTCTGAGCAAACTGGAAATCTATATGTAAGAAAATGAAATTAAGCTCCTATCTCAACATACACAAAACTCAACTCAAAGTAGATCAAGAGCATACGAATTAAACCAGAGACACTGCACCTAATAGAAGAAAAAGTAGGCCCAAATCTTCACCATGTCAGATTAGGTCCCATCTTCCTTAATAAGACTCTTATAGTGCAAGAAATAAAATCAAGAATCAGCAAAGGGAATTGATTCAAACTGAAAACCTTCTTCTCAGGAAAAAAACAACAGTGAGATGAATAGAGATCCTACAGAATGGAAGCAAATTTTTGCCACATGCATATCAGATAAAGCACTAATCTCTAGGATATATAAAGAACTCAAAAAACTTGACACACACACACACACAAAAAAAAAAAAAACACAAACAAACAACCCAACCAGAAAATGGGCCAAGGAACTGAACAGATACTTCTCAGAAGATGATATACAATCAGTCAACAAATATATGAAAAAATATTCAACATCTCTAGCAATTAGGGAAATGCAAATCAAAAATACTCTAAGATTTCATCTCATTCCAGTCATAATGGCAGCTATTAGGAATACAAACAACAGTAAGTTTTGGCAAGGATGTGGGGAAAAAAGGCACACTCATACATTGCTGGTGGGACTGCAAATTGGTGCAGCCAGTATGGAAAGCAGTATGGAAATTCCTTGGAAAACTGGGAATGGAACCACCATTTGACCCAGCTATCCCACTCCTCAGTTTATACCCAAAGGACTTAAAAATAGCATACTACAGGGACACAGCCACATCAATGTTTATAGCAGCAGAATTCAGAATAGCAAAATTGTGTAACCAACCAAGGTGCCCTTCAGTAGATGTATGGATAAAGAAACACAATGGAATACTATCAGCATTAAAAGAGAATAAAATTATGACATTTGCAGGTAAACAGATGAAGTTGGAGAATATCATGCTAAGTGAAGTAATCCAATCCTAAAAAACAAAGGCCAAATATTTTCTCTCGTATGTGGATGCTGATCTATAATGGGGATGGGGGAGGGAGACCATGAGCGGAATGGAGGAACTTTAGATAGGGCATACAAAAGGAAAGGGAAGGAAGTGGGTATGGGGGTAAGAAAGAAAGTGGAATGAGATGGACATCATTACCCTAAGTACATGTATGAAGAAATGAATGGTGTGACTCTACTTTGTGTACAACCAGAGTCATGAAAAATTGTGCTCTATATGCATATGAATATATGAATTGAAATGCATTCTGTTGTCATGTATAACAAATTAGAATAAATAAGTAAATTTAAAATAATAAAAACTATAGTTCTCACGTCAAAGCACAATAATTGGAATGCATTTTTCAAACATTATGCCAAATGTCAATTCTAAGATTTCTATCAATGAAAGCAAGGATTTTATTTTGTTCCCAAGCAAAGGGGCCCGGAGTAAGAAAACAAGCCTAAAACAAGGAAAAAGTCAATATTATATGTGTGAAAGCAGAGTGCTCACTGACTCAGTACCACTTTGCGTGGAGCACCACCATGACATCTTCATATGCAGACATTAGTCTAATAAAGTAAAATATAGAGAAACAGGCAAGAAGAGATTCTAGCCAGTGACCAAATAAAACCCTTCAGCTATGGCAAAGCTACTGGAATTATTAATAAGGAGAAAAGCTTAGGAACATTTAGAAATGTATTATTTATTAAGGAACTATCAGTGGGACTCATAAAAGGCAGTCTGTGAGTGAAAAATACGCTTGTTTGGGTTGAGTATATTACTGCAGACAGGCTGGAGATATGCTGGAAACAAAGGAAACATTAATCTGACTCTCAGGAAACCATTTGTTAATGGCAGCAACTATTGCAGCAGTTTTAAGGGAATGAATCACAATATGTGGTGATAGTAAGTAGGAGTAATTAAAGTACCAGGCTTGCACACTGTCTGAACAATGGAGTTGAATTCAGTCGGTTTGACTTCAGCCCAGATTGAGGTAGACCAGCACCCCAGACTACCTGATTTGCCACTTGGGAAACAAAACAAAAGGACCAGACAACCCAAACCATGAGGATTGGTGGAAAGAACACTTGACTGGGTAAGTGAACGGCATGGCTAAGACATTATTAACAAGAAGCGTGAGCAACATCAATAGTGAGAACAGTTTACCATTCCACAAAATGTCTACAACGTGAATCTGTTGGTTTCCACCATCAGAGCAGCAGGTGGTTCTATCTCTTGATGTATAAGCTAAACTCTGTTAGCATTTGCTTATTCCATATTTTAGCAGAGAAGTAAATTTGAAGTCACACAGATGGGTGCAACAAACTCTGACCTCACAGCAAGTAGCTCCAGCTCTGCATCTGGGTTCTGCCACTTAGTAGGCATGTAACATTTTTTCTCTCTCTCACTCACCAAAACATATTGGCTGTCCCCTAAATCTTTATTAAATATCCTGCTCTTTTTCATGACTCTACTTCCAACTCCCTTCTTCCACCATCATCCCCTCTCACCTGGACTTTGCAATGGTCTCCTCACCAACCTATTCCTTCCCTACTTTCCTCCCTATAACCTACTTGACCACACAGTAGCCAAAAGGAAATTGGCCATAAACCATCCTCACTTTTCCTCATCTGCCTGTGTAGGATAATGAAGCTATCCCAAGAGCCAAAGCCCTTCAGTCTCAGCTGGGAGATCGTTCACATCTTCTATATCACACTGAGGCATGAGCTAATGCCTGCTTTACATTGAGTTGTTTTGAGATTTTTGGGGGGTGATCTGATACTTCAGAACAGCCTTAACTAAGCCAGAAATTACTATCCAGTCTAGGTACTAATGAAACAAAATACTAAACTATGTAATACTAGCTAAGCAGTTTGGTATCAGCTGCTGCTGAGATAGATTGGTTTGCTAGAGATTTATTATTATTGTTATTATTATTCAGTGAAAAAAATATTTGCCAAAACCACCAGCTCGCATAACTTGAAAACCAGTTTATGTACTTACTGAGTTCCAGAGGAAGAGGCTGGAAAATGTACCATTAATAGCTAGATGCTCATCAATCCCATATAACTTTGGAAGTACAGGTCACTGCATTTTCAAATTTCCCTTGCATCCAAGAAAATCCATTTGACAGAAAGCCTGCCAATGATGTGTGAGAAGAAAGAATATTCGTATATACAATAATCCTTGCCACACTTCACCATTTACTTGGGGTATGGAGGAATCAGATCCTCAGTTAGAGGGCAGCTACATTTGCAACCCTTTCTCCCTGCATCCCTCTGTCCAATATCCATCTATCTCTAGTTCAGCTCTGCCTGTCTGAAGTAATATTCTTCCATCCATCACCATGCCTGTTTATCTCCTTCTTTAAATGCTTGATATATCTGTAAAAAAAAAAAAAAACTACAATATCAAGTATGTTATTTAAGCAAGGCAAACTATTCATTTGTTGAGTATTTATTCATTGATTACTTTAATAATGTTGGATTACTACTCTATAAAATTATAGATATAAGGTCAAGCTGACAGACTGACAAACACGGTTTAAGGGGAATATGCTTAGATAAAAAGATTAGCACTTGCCAATGTAACAATGGTCCATTTTATGCTTTAAATATAGCCCTTGCTGCTCTGCCACTGCAACTTATTTTTTAAATGGACACTTTTCTTTCTCTTTCTCTCTCCCTGCTCCTCCCTAATCTCTCCCCCTCCCTAATCTCAGGGGACACAGGATCAAGTTATCTGTTGGTGAGTACAGATCCACCATAGGAAAGAAGTCATCCAGACTTTGGGGATGGCTCCAGCAGACCTCAGAAATGCCCATCTCCCAAATTAACAAATGAATTAGAACTCTAGATAGAGAACACATGGAATATAGCCTTTGAATCACCTCTTTAAAAGCTCCTGTTCCTGCTGATGGGCAGAATCACAGCCTTTGGGAAAGGAGTCCCCTGTGTTTCTCCTTTACTAGCAAAGCAATAGACCTTCTTTTCCCTTTTTCTCAAAATCATGTCCTCCTTATTGATTTGGCATCCGGTACAGGGACCACACTTTTGGCAACACCAACTCTGCAGTCTGTCAATACTGAACTTTTTTCCCTAAATTTATTTAAAATCTGCAGTGTTTGATTAAAAGGAACTTTTAAAAAAGGTATAATTTGTTCTAATCTCATTTTTTAAAAGTAAACAATAGAACAAACAGTTCAGTTTTCCTAAAGTTACATCTTGGACTCTCTCCTATGGGCATGAATATGAGAAAGCCAAAGTGTCCTCGTATCTTCTTTCAGATAGTCAGGGTTGTTTTGATTCTTATGAACAAGAATTGTGAATTGTGAACAAGGAGTCAATTATCTCACTCCCCAGGTGGGGGAGGTGACACCTAAAACAACAACAAATGTCCAATTGCTTGGCAGTCAACACATTTCAGGCAATAGATTGACACATTGGTCTTGGTCATTTTTGTTAGTAAACTTGTTCTTTATTTCTGTCCTTCATGTAGGTGTAGTGAAGTTTCTGTTCGGCTTTCTTTTCTTTCCATATTTTAAATACCTGCTCTTAACTGCTTCATTGATTCCAGTAACATCAACCAGAGGTGCATACAGACGCTACAGATGTAGCTTCTCAGACCCCACTGCTTTCCTGCTCCCCCATTCCCACAGATGGAATTCCTCTCGGACCTCACCACTGGACAGCCTGATAGAACCTCACCTGGACTCCATCTGCCAACAGTAAAGTCCATCTTTGACTCCCAAAGAGATCACTACTCTTAACATTTCCCTCTTTTCCAAAGAGAGCTGTACCTTCTCCATCATCCAGGCTTGAAATCTTATCACTTCTCAGCTTTTGCTCTTCCTGAGTACATTTCTAATTCAGTGTCCTTACTAAAATATGTAGAATTTTTCTGAATGCTTGGGTCTCTAGCAATGGTTATCTTCATTAAATTCACCATTATTTGTCCCTGATGCCAAATCAATAAGGAGGACGCGGTTTTGAGAAAAAGGAAAAAGAAGGTTTATTGCTTTACTAGCAAAAGAGAAACACAGGGGACTCCTGTCCCAAAGGCTGTGATTCTGCCCTTTGGCAGGAACAGGGGATTTAAAAGAGGCGATTCAGAGAAAATGAGATTAGGGAGGAGAGATTAGGAAGGAGAATAACAGGAAAAAGAAGATCAGGGAGGAGCTTAGAGAAAAGAAGATTAGGAAGGAGAAGGACAGGGAGAAGAAGGCTGGGGAAAAGGGGAAAAAAAGCATGTAAGTTTCAAAGCCACAGGGGATATAATCAAAACATCAAGTGAACCCCTATTACATTATCATGTAACATGTGTTTAATTTTCTAGATGCCCGAGAACATACTAAGAGTGTTATGTTAAATCTCCAAGACCATTCTAAGAGATGCTTATTATTCTTATTACCATTTTATAGATGAGGGAGCCTACAGGCAGGTGCATTAGATAACTTTCCCCAGGTGGTAAATCTAGGAAAATGTTAAAGGATCTTCCTCTTTGTAAAACAGTAGAAGGAAGAAACAAAATAGGCTTTGTTGTCCATTCCATCTATCCATATGCTGGTCCTACTCATTATGTTCTTTGAATGTATATTTAATTTCTCTGAGCTCTGGTCTTTCCATCTGTAAAACAAAGATAATAGCAGAGTTGTAGTAAGAATGAGAATAAGTGAAATATGTGACACAATTAAAGTAACTTTTAATAAAAAAGATTCTTTTTTTAATTAAAAATTGGCCAGTTGAGTTTTTTTTTTTTTTTTTTTTGTCAACTAATCTAGAATGTAGGAGTTTCCATGATTTCAAACCTTTATCTAAGAAGTCAGTAGAAGTGAATGCATTTGTGGACTCTTCTCTTAATATTCAGCTTTATATCTTGGCATTTAAAAATGTTAAATTAATGACTGATCAATTCCAAATAAATTATCATCTTTAGAGGTGATGCTAATCAATGGAAGACATGGCAGGGTTGGTTTGAGAAAGGCCTCATTTGACATTGACGAAGATGGGATAATAATGGCTTGGTATTTGTGATTTTTACTCATTTATCATGTCATTACCACAGCAAACTTTATAGCTTAAATTGTGCCCTTTGATGCTATGACTTCTACCCAGTTGATGATGATAATCATGTTATTATAAAGATTATGTTAATAATATGACTGGCTCTTTTAGAAATAAAGTATAGATAGCAATAGTAATTAAATAGTGTCTATATTCTCTTTGCATCATTAGAGAAGGTATAGTTTCAGGCATGTCCTATGCCAGGGGACAGGCTAGACACACTCATTGTAGAAGCAGAAGTAGTCTTTAAATATAAGGTCATTGGATAGAGTTAGAACCAAAGGGAGAGGGTGAACCCAAAAGGTCTAGAGATAGGCAGGCCTTAGTGGATAGAAATATAGAATGGGTTTGTATCAGAGATGCCACACGATGGTATCTCAAGGACATACATTTACCCAGATCTACACAAGGCATCTGCAGGATAAGATCATGACACTAGAAAAAGTAGAATAGAATTGAGACTCTTAAGATTTTATATGAATAAATGGGATTAAGGAAATAAGAAAAGATTCTAAGTAACAAGGGACAGACTCTAGATGAGAATTTGACTGAAATATACATTGACAAAAGAGAGAGAGACAGAAGAAGAGGGAATTTAACAAAAAAGACATTAATCTACAATAGCCCAAGGTTAGGTTCAGCAGTGAGCTAGATTTAAAGAGTAAGGAGACAAGCCTCTCAGCAAACATGGAGTTCCTCTCTGGCATTGTCTTTGTGATTCTGTCATCAGGGTGGGCAGAGGACATCCTAGGACAGCAAATTAATACAATAGAAATCAGAACATATATTCAAATGGTATGCAGAGGCTGGAACTTGAGCCAACATAAGTAAGCATAAATATAAAATTAAAAAATTTAAAGTTTACACTTTTAGAAAGTACAGATATTAGTATTCTCCTTCAGGATATGAATTATACCATTATAAAAATAAGAAGTACAGCTGGGCACAGTGATAAACAGCTATAATCCCAGCTGTTCAGGAGGCCAAGGCAAGAGAATTGCAAGTTAGAGGCCAGCCTGGGCAGCTTGATGAGGCCATGTATGAAAAATAAAATTTAAAGAAAGGACTGTGAATGTGGTTCAGTTGTACAGTGCTTGCCTAGCACGTGTGAGACTCTGGGCTCATTCCCCAGCATCACTCAAAATGAAAATAAATACATAAAAATTTCATAAACTTTTCAGGGCTAAGGGTCTACGGTTTCTAAAACATAGTCGATTACATAAATTATCACAATATCTAAAACCTTGATTTTTCATTGGCTAGAATTAATAGACATTATATGTTACAATGGTATATGATGAAAATTCCTGAAATGACAACATTTTATTGACATGAATACTGCGTGGCCACTAATATTCTCATTCATAAAAAGAAAGGGAAAACAGATATATGTTCTAGTGACCATGAGCATCAATTGAATGGAGAGCTTTTAAAAAATAAACAAGTTGCAGGAAATGTCATATATTAAAATTATTAAATTAAAATCTGAAAAAGTTTAATAAATTATAAACATACAACTGGGAATGACTGACTTGGTAATCTTAATGGGAAAATATGAGACTCTCTATTCCTTTGAGCTCTACACAAGTCAATTTTGAAAGTAGTGAATTCCACTAAGTCTTGCAATTCTCAGAGATCGTATCTAAATAATCATTGCCCATTTTGGCTGCCACATTTAGAGAGTGAAATTATAAAATGAACTCATGCATGAAAGGACAATCTCTTATGTGGCATTCCAAAAAGCTGAATAACAGATGTTTGAGGAATATGAGGATGCATAAAAAGCTCTGAGAAGACCAAAAATATTCAGGAACACTAAAGAAGCTTAGATTTTTACTTTGTCTCTC
Source organism: Urocitellus parryii (assembly GCF_045843805.1). Taxonomy (NCBI): domain Eukaryota; kingdom Metazoa; phylum Chordata; class Mammalia; order Rodentia; family Sciuridae; genus Urocitellus; species Urocitellus parryii. The sequence continues at coordinate 30,159,431 of NC_135543.1, forward strand.
TAAAATTCAAAAATTGAATCTAAGGATGGATCCACAAGGTAGTTGATTTGGGATTTAATTTTTTTTTTTTTCGGTAGGGAGTGGAGGTTCCAGGGATTAAACTCAGGAGCACTCTAGCCCTATTTTGTATTTTATTTAGAGAAAGGTTCTCACTGAGTTGCTTAACACCTCACTTTTACTGAGGCTGGCTTTGACTCCTGATCCTCCTGTCTCAGCCTCTGGAGCCACTGGGATTAAAGTCATACACCATTGCACCAGGCTTAGGAGTTTTAAACTTTAAAAGGACTGCCAATCATTCAGAATTGTACATACATAGGGCTGGGGGTGTAGTTTTGGTGGTAGAGTACTTGCTTGCTTAGAGCAAGCAAGGTCCAAGTAGCATCCTCAGCACCAAACATATACCCACACAATTAGAATCATACATAAAGACTGCCCCATGTGATGTCGGATCACCACACTGGAAGTATTCAAGACCATTGCTAATGGTCCTAAGTAATGGAAAAATTTGAACTCTAAATTCCTTAATCTTTAGAAATTTATGATTCCATACATGGATGTAGGACTTATAAATTATCAATATTCTCATTTAATTTCTAAACTCTGGCACATCTTCTGAGTACTATTTGGCTATTTATAAATTTGCATATATCTCACATAAATGTCAAGATCAAGATCATAGCAAAGTAAGAATGTGGACCATGTGAACTGTTCTTTCTAAAATATCTGCTCCACCCATAATGACTTTGCTTATTTATGGAAATGAAAGCTAGTGTTTCCCATTATAAAAAACAACTTAACTAAGACATGTTTTTGTGTGTGTGCTATTATTTATCACTGTCCCCAGATCCATTTGGCCTAAATTAACTGGCCACTGAAAATAAAAAATGAGAAAAACAAGTTTACATTCTGAAGAAATGTGAACATTGTGTCCAGTTTTTGGGTCCTTCCTCTGACTCAAAATAAATATGCTCTTATGATATTCCATTTAGGAGCTGGAGCTTAGCATATTTGAGATAAAGAGATTACAAAGTTTACATATTTAACTAATTTACAACTAAATAAGAGTAAGCCCTACTTTCCTACAGAGAAGGGATAACATCAATACAGAGGGAAGATTTTCTTTTTAATCATTAGACAAGAAAAAGACTGATGGGACTATTGATTTTGTCATTTTTAAAGCTAAAGAAACTCAACCCAAAGGAGTTATATGATGTACCTAAAGTGCTAGCATTAACCAGCAAAGAGCCAGGAGTAAAATACTTGTCCTAAACTCCACAACGCTGGTTCTTTCCCCTATTAATAATACCTTAGGTTACGCTGTGTAATTTCTAATGCATGTTTCATTTGTTATCTCAATTACTTCTGGAAAAAAAAAACTCTCAAAGTCAGCTAATGAGAAAATCGGTATTGAAACGCAAAGATTTTAAACATAACCCAAGTCATGTTTAAACTATCAACATAAGCCAAGTCCCTTGGTTCCTATTTTAACTTCTGCCCTTAATCGTCACTGCCCTCATATGCCTATTCCCCTTACAACATGTCTAGCTGAAGATATGATTTGCAACTAAAACTGGACACGCCAAAAGAGGAACTTGATGTCTGGCCCATTCTCCATTATTACCTACCAGTCCTGTAGCCTTTTAAGTCTTATTCCTGTCCCCTGGCCAATATCCCAGTCATGAAACACATTCCAATGTCTACCTCCAATACACATCCTGAATCATTCAACTTCTTTTCAACTCCAAAAGCACTATACTGACTTCAGAGTATCTTCATCTCTCGTCCTAATTATCACTACTGATTTCTGTCTGTTTTCTCTGATACCACTGTTGCCCATCTTCACCTTGTACTCAACAGAGAAGTCAGATGAACATTTATTAAATGTAAAACATATTTTGGTGAACCTCTATTTCAAATTGTTTAGTGGACTTGCATCCACACAAAAAAATTTAGAAACTTATAGAGAGCATGACACAATCCCTATTTTGTTCACCAAATCAATTTCATATGATTCCTTCAAACACTACCCTTTTATCATTGGCATTTTTTTAAAAAAATAAGATTAACCTAATCCCTTGAGACATTTACTTGAATCCTTCCTTACTTGAAATTCTCTTTTCCCATTCTTTATCATCAATCCTAAATTAGCTACCTAGTGGCTTTCTATCATAGAGATCATTAACAGTCACCAAGTGCAGAACATGAAGGGGGGAAATTTAGCTTAATAAATATTAAAAGTTAAGTCAATCACTAATTCTACAGAATGGCTACCCCTATCTGGAGAATCTGCAAGATTCTGAAGATCTCAGTCTCGTATATTAAACATAAGAAAATCCTGATGAGACATACACAGAAAGCATATGTTGAAAAGAACATTTTAAAACTTGTGACTGTTCAATGCCAATTAAGATGCACATACATGTGCAAAATAAGATCTCAGGAAAGACATGTCAGTATTCACTGTGCTAATTTTATGCCAGATTCCAAGCTAGCACTTTGTATGTATAACGGATTGAATCCTTACACTAGCCCTGTGACTAAGGTAACACTTAGGAAAATAACATACAAAAGAAGTTAATAAACTATCCTGTCAAATGTTAGGTTTGGATACCTACAGATTTACCAAGAAGTGACAAATTATTTTGCAGAATCGTTGTACAAACACATACTTCTACCCCAACAGCAGTCTGTAACATTCCCCACTGACGCACAGCCTTGCCAATTCTTGACATTGTCATCAATTTTAACTTTTGCCAAAATGATAAATGTGAAGTGAAAGCTTTCACAGTCTTTGTTTGAATTTCCCTGATAAATAGTGAGCGTGAGTATCACTTCATGTTTATTGCCCATTAATGTCTCCTTTTCTATGAAATATATTTTTGTACTTTTTAAAATACTATAATTAAACCACCCATCTCAATTTTGCTAAAATTAATATTTTACTATCTTAATTACACGAAGAACCTTTATTACAAACTTACAATAAAATCCAAAAATGTTGTGTTCTGCAGTAGAACATGTGAACCAAAATGTTCACTTCAACTGTGAAATCTTCAGAAATTTTATATACATATGTGATTTTCTTCAGTTTTCTGCATAATACTTCTGTATGGTTTCTAAATTCTATAATTTTGCTTTCTTTCAATTATTATATCACCCTAAAATTTATTGACTTATGAAATTTCTTTGTTTTCTAACACTATGCCTTACACTATTTGTATGGGATTCTCATCAGAAATAAATATATTCTGTACTTCTTTTCTCAAAAAAATGCATTAGAATATTTTTGTAATTATAGTATGGATATATATTAATTTGAGGCAGTTGGAATTTTTGATAATGATTGTCCTCATCCAGGATCACAGTCTTTCTCTCCAATAATTAAAATTTCTTATGTTTCTTCAAAAAAATAAAATAAATACATAAATAAAAAACTCTAATTACTTATTTGACTCATAGGCATTCTTTCTGTGTTCTTTATGAAAATCTTTTGATTTTATGTGTGGCACATATTCTAGAAACTGCTAGTTATTACTAGAAGTGCAAAAATGATTTAGACTTGGTTCTCGAACCCTCCTGTCTTGCCTCTCATCTCTTTTGTATATCTGTATTTTTACTTTATATTATGGATCTCAATAAATTGAAACTTTAAAGTATAATTTTGCTAAATGTACCAAAAACAAATTCCTGTGGTTCATAATTTTAAAAAGTATGCTTCCCAAAATACAGTAAGTACACTTTTCTAACAATTTTAAAGTTTGTATTTCACATTTCATGCACTAATTTTAATGATTTGGATTATTATACATGATGTGAGACAAGTATCCAAATTTTTATGTTTCCTGATGAAAAACTAATTGCTTTCTCATGATTTTTTAAAGACTCCATCCTGTTTCCAGACTGATCTGAATATAGCAAAATTCTGCATGTGCCAGGGTCTTTTTGTGATCTCTGCTTTATGCTTCATTGGGTTATTTGTTTATCCAGGTGAATTTCAACCTGTCTTAATTATTATGATAGAATATAGAAACAGTACAGCATTATGCTTCAAAGAATGGGCTCTGGAACCAGTTTACTCTTGTTTGATTTACAGTTCCATCATTGCTGGCTGTGTGATCCACAGCAGGCTGCCTGACCTCTCTAGTTTTCATTGTTAAATGGCAATAATAATTTTACCATTCCAAAGGTTACTTGTGAAGACTAAATGAGTCAATACAGACTTGTATGTATTAGTGCTTAGTATAAATTAGTAGTGCCTCAAATTTATAAAAGCCATTTCTTACAGACTCTTGAGATAGCTGTGCAAAGGAAATACAATCTGTTATTAGATAAGCAAATAAAAGCCACTTTCTTGTTGTCCTCGTCCTATTTTCAAAATGTAATTAATATTATCCTCTCTTCAGGTCATACCTGCTGTCCTCAAACCTGCTGTCATTTCTCCATGAAAAACTGTCCTTGAAGAGTGGTCTGGCCCCTTGCCCTGGCCCACTGCCAGCCTTCTGCTTATTTCCTGGGACCTGCCGTGTGATGCATTGTTTCCAGACTCAGTATTGTTTAATGTTCATATACCAAACACTAATTGAGGTTTCCAGGAGATTATTCCTCCATCCCAAACCTGTGCCAGTGCTGGGTCCAATCTGTCCAAGGCCCCATGGGAAACCATCCATCCAAATGCAGGGATGCGTGAGCATGGTTGTCTGGCTGGAAAATTATATGTCCCCCATGGTCCACTTGGCCTTGGAGTCTTTGGCCTTGACAGTTAATGGAAAGATTCAGGCATTTCTGAAAACAGTCTTAAATATCTGCTTTTATTCAGTAAAAATAAGGCACAGATGTGAAGGAAGGAAGGAAGGAAGGAAGGAAGGAAGGAAGGAAGGAAGGAAGGAAAGAAGGAATGAAGAAAGAAAGAAAGAAAACATTTCCTCCAGGTTGCTATACATTACACTCACTGATGCATCATGCCCGAGACAGGATAAACAATAAATGTTTGTTGAATAAATAAATGATAATAATACTGATAGTATATTTTGTGTAAATCTCCTTTTCCAAGAGGTTTTCTTACAAGTCTCATTTAAATTGTAAAAACTTGGGTGACCACACTCATCATAGGCTCTTCATGTCAGCCTCAATTTTACCATTTAAAACTTGGAGAATTGATAAATATAGAGACTTTAACAAAATTACATAACATTTTATCAAAATTATGCAACCCATCTTCTGGGAATTAATATCCATTAGAAATTCAAAAATGAGCACAGGCTAGTGTCACATACCTCTAATCCCATTTACTTAAGGGGTTAAGGCAGGATTGCAAGTTTGAGGTCAGCCTGGGTAATTTAGTAACAATGTGTCTCAAAATAAATTGTTCTTAAAAAGAGATGGGGAATAGCTGGATGGTAGAGTACCTGACTAGCATGCGTGAGACCTTGAGTTCAGTCCCTAGTACTGCAAAGCAAACAAACAAAATGAAATGCAAAGATGATTGAAATAAGGTTCCTGATCCACTGTTGCCTTGCCCACTCACCTCCAACTTCACAGTGTAGCAGAAACAACCAGTGTGTTAACACAGAAGTATAAAGCAAACTTTAAAATGCCATCATAGAAACATGTATGAGGCATTGGTAGAACCAGTATGATAAAGATCTAAATTCTACTTAAAAGGGCAAATAAAGGTCTTAAATAATCAATAGAGATACCAAGATAAAGGAAAGAAGTGACAGTGTTAGAAAACACCATATAGGAGTTTAGACTTCTTATTAGGACTATAAAGAAAAGATTCATGCAAGGTGAATTAAAGGGAAATGAAAACTAAGGTTAGACAAAGGGAACAAATGAGTTAACTGCCCCCAATACTACCAACTTTAAAAAGTAAAAATATTTGGTAAATTTTATGTCATGATATACATGTTGGATACTGTATTTTCATATTTTGTTATATGATTATATAAATTATTTGATTTATTATGGTTCCCATCCAGTATCCAGTCTCACTTCTTTTGTACTTGTAAATCTGTTAGTCTGTTCAGATATCATTTAACTGAATCCCTGAAATCTGCCTTTTTACTGTGTTTTTTCTTATGTAAGCCAAAAACAACTTTATTAATCAATTTATTTGTGTTTTATTTTATCTTGATTATATTATGGAAAATAATGATGTCAGAGAGAAAAAAAATTTTTCTACTCCTAGAAAAAAAGCTGATGGTTCTATGGCCATGTAACTATGTAAACAGCAGGGGCAAAACAATGAATACAAAGCAGTCAATCAAGGATAGCACCTTGATTCTAAAAGTTAGGTCATCCGGAGTAAAGTCACACTTTCGAACATGCTTCTGAATGGTAGCCAATGGATGATGGTCTCAGTTGATCCTTCATGTTTCTACAGTTAACATGAACCTACTCCCTTAAAATTTACCAAACCCTAAATTCCACGCTTCCTAAAACTATTTTTTTCCACTGAATACTGTCTTATTCTTTTGAATTTTTTATTGTTGCATTACAATTATATCCAATAGTGGAGTTTATTGTTACCTGTCCATATATGCACACCATATAATAATATAATTTGGTCAATTTCATTCCCTACCCTTTTTCTCCCCCTGCCACCCACCGCCCTGGTCTCCTTCCTCTGTTCTACTGTTCTCCCTTTTATTTTCATAAAACTCCATTGTGTGTATATACCACATTTTCTTTATTCATTCATCCATTGACAGACACGTAGGTTTATTCCACAGTTTAGCTATTGTGGATTGTGTTACTATAAATAGGAATATGTCCGTATTGCTATATTATACGGATGTTAATTCTTTAGGATGGAGACTGAGTAGTGATATATCTAGGTCATAGAATAGTGTAAAAGTGTTCCTTTCCCCCTACATCCTCACAAGCATTTATTATTATTTGTATTTTTGATAATTCTCATTCTGACTGGAGAGAGATGAAATCTCCATGTAGCTTTGATCTGCATATCCCCAATGGTTAAAGTTGTTGAACATTTTTCATGTATTTGTTGACCATTTGTGTTTTTCTTTTAAGAATTATCTGTTCAGTTCATTTGCCCATTAAAGATGGGGTTATTTTTTTTAATGATCACAATTTTTTTGAGTTATTCATTTATTCTATATATTAATCTATGAAAAGAGAAGCTATTAAAGATTTTCTTCCATTATATGGGTTCTATCTTCATGTTCTTGTTTCCTTTGCTATACAGAAGATTTTTAACTTGATTCTATATCCCACTTATTAATTCTTGGTATTATTTTCTGATCTTTAAGAGTCCTATTAAGGAAGTTGTAGACTGAGTCCATACGTTGGAGTGTTGAATCTACATTTTCTTTTAACAGTGGTAGAGTGGCTTTCTAAATGTCTTATACATAAAATCTCATAAGGTAAAATTTTTCTTTATTCCAAAAGTGTACTTGACCAGTCTCTTTCACATAAATAAACAATATATATTCTTTTTTGTTTTCTGCTTTGTATTTTAGTTGGAATTCTCCTCTTTTGATAGTTACTCAAATTTTAAGATATATTGAGAGTTTACCATTTGGGGCCACATTAGTAATGCTTTGTAAACCATGTAAAGGAGTCTAGTCAATGTTTTGACATTGTCCTCTGGCTCCTCCTTCTGTATAACAGGGACTCTAGGAATCAAGCCTTTAGTCTATCCAAAGACTTAACATGAACACTTGTAGTATTGCTCATTCAGTTCTCAGAATATCTTTTGGATAAAACAAATAATCTTGTGGAACATAAGAATAAGTCTTCCAATTGAAAAAAAAAAAAGAAAGATTATAATAGGCCAATACTTAAGGGCTGTGTGAAATGAGATCAGGGGTATTTAAGTAGATTTACCACTAGGGACTTACTCTATTGAAAAGAATCCCATGAGGGATACTTTAGGATAGAATTTTCTTTCAATGCAAAAAACCACTTTCTCCCTCATTTGGCTCATAAACTAGATTGCTTGATTTGAAATCTCCTAATTTCTCATTAACTCCTAGTAAAGATATACTATTTGCACTATTCTATCTTTAAAAAGTGATAATTTCATGTCTTTCATATAAGCAGAATCTGATTGCAACCAGTGTCAGCCTTTATATTAATGAGTAGTCCTTTGTTGCCTAGACAAACAAATGATTTTTATGAATATCAAAGAATTCATTGTTCATGTAGGCAGAGATAATGCAGTAATTTATGAAATGTAATTTGGAAGTTGTTATCACTAAAAGGATCTTCCTAATCTATATCTGAATAATGCTTGGTTGGGTTTGAAATGCAAACGCCAGGAAGGATAACACATCAAGTCACTAGGATCTATAATTTTTTTAGTTAATAAAATTAATTTATCTTGTTTCCGGAGGGCCAAAGGGTTTTGTGAGAACAAGAAGTAAGTATCTGAAGGGAAAAGTTTTTGAATTGTCAAAAAAAGCAGAAGAATGATAAAGCACATTCACATGATTCTATACAGAAGGCAATCCCCAAAGGTATCACCTAGTAAATCCGCAGGCAGCCCTGTCTACCATAAACTACCTGTGGGAGTCAGGCACTAGAAAACCAGCTTCCCTCACTGTGACAGATACCTGCAACAAACAACTTAGAGGGGGAAAGATTTATTTTGGCTCATGTTTTCAAAGGTCTTATTAGTCCTAGTCAGCTGCTCCAAAGCAGAGATAGAAGAGGGTGGCAGTGGCAAGCTGCTTATCCTGTGACAGTCATGAAGCAGAAAGAGGGCCAAGGACAAGATACAGTAGCCCATTCAGCTCTGAATCCCTCAGTGGATTAATCCATTGATGAGGTTACAGCCCATGACTCAATTGCCTTCCTAAAGGTCCCACCTCTGAACACTGCTGCACTGATGACCAAGTCTTCAATCCATGAGCCTTTGGGGGACATTCCACATCCAAACCATGACACTGCTATCAATGGCAGCTTCCTTGCCTCATGTGAAAATTAGGATGCTAAAATATCAGTAAAATAAAGATCTCTGGTTTTACATCATTTAAAATATACAGCAGTTATTGGCAAATAGTACAAATTTGCTAGTTTCAATCAGGATGTTGAGCACCTTTGCTCTGTATGACCAACTTCAATCAGGGAAAACAAGGTGGAAATTATTTGGATTATACAAATAAATGTTCACAGAAGACTTGACAAATAGGGTTAAGAGACAGAATAAAAGTATTATGTCTTTAGTTTATGAAATATTTTTAATGTAAGGGGCCATGTTATTACTGGTTTGCATATATTCAAATTGATGTGCATTTGTGTCAATTCTATTCAGTTAAGCTTTTGAGATAAGGTCAGTTCTCATGCATATTCACCCAAGGTCAGACCTCAAGAACTGTTATTTTCTGAAGGTTTAGCCTACACATTGCCTGAATTTATTCTGTTTTCTCCAATGTAATCAACTTTTTGGGTGTTTGTGATAACTAATTCAGTGTTATGTCTTTGTTTTGAAGAAATAGACAGTTGTGTAGGTTTTCGGAGATTTATTTTTTCCTAGTATAGGTAGATTTTGTTTATTTGAAAATTAGTAAAAAAAATACCATTTTTCAATTATATTGATGTCTATGTAATAGAATTTGTAGGTATTTACCATTCACACAAACATCATCTGAGTGAATTTCAGTATAATTTGAATTGTTTTTTTTTTTAATTTATTTGGGGGGAAAGGGTGACAGGGATTGAAATCAGGGCCACTCAACCACTGGGCCACATCCCCTGCCCAATTTTGTATTTTATTTAGAGACAGGATCTTTCTGAGTTGCTAAGTGCCTTGTTTTGCTGAGGGGGGGGGGGCTTGAACTCATAATTCTCCTGCCTTAACCTCCCAAGCAGCTGGGATTATAGGCATGCACCACCATGCCCAGCTTTGAATTGGTTCTTGAAATTCCACTTCAATCTTTTTTTTAGTGGAAGAAGTTAGAAAGTGAAGAAAAGCTACAATTGCTAGATTTTCCTTCATCTGGTAATTTGTATGATTCAGGTTACCTTAATTTGATGCACTTTAGGTATCTGCTGAAATGTTGAGATATGGAGGATTCCAAACCTTGTGCTGTGGCATTTGGAGGAGGCATCTTTGTAGCAGCTGGCCTCTGGGTTCCATCCCAACAACCTTGCACCTGAGAGGGCTACTGTGGTGGCAGAAAAACTGTCACCGATCGTAGCTATAGTGGCTTTATATCTCTGGACTTATGCTGAGGTAGTGTGAACTCTAAACCAACAATCCAAACATGGCAATAATTTTTGGAATGTCCAGTTCCATCTCTTATACCTCTTTCTATTTGAAATGCCAGAAGTAGTGCGTATTTCTAGCACTGAAGCAAGACAGAAACGTCTTAGTAACTCAGAGTTACTTCTGTGTTTTAAGCTATTTGTGACTTTAAAGAGAAACAAAAGAAAACAAAACTGCCTACTTATAGCTCAAATTAGCTCTGTACTAAAGAAAATGAGAGCAATTAGAAGTGGAGCCTTCTCTCATCTTAACAGCCTTCCTAGTAGTACCTTTCAAATTGCATTAGAAAGAACTCATCCACATGTCTATTCTATCACTGTACTATGACTTTTGGAAAACTGTAATTTTCAATTATTTTTTAACTTTCTAAAACTTTCTTCACATGAAATCTTTAACATCTGTTCTATGTTTTTTTATGGGTATATGCAATTTCAGAGGTTTCACAGACACTTCTTGCATGCACTCAGAGCTGATGCTAGTCAGGCTGAGAATGTTTAGGAAAGAAGTCTCAGTCAGTGGCCAATTTGCCTCTCAGTGAATGTTTGGCAATTTATAAAAGCATTTTTAATTGTTGCAGTTAGGGTTGAGGTGCTATTGGCATCTAGTCCATAGAAGTGAAAAATCCTGCTAAACATCCTATGTTGCATAGAACAATAATCCACGGCAGAGAATTCTTTCACCTCTGTGCCTGGCAACAACCAATCTGATTTATGTTTCTATAGATACACATCCTCCAAAAGTTTCCTACAGTGGAATTACATATGTGCCCTTTTGTGCCTTGTTTCACTGAGCCAATTATTTTTGAGGTTTATGAATAAAATAGTACATGTGAGTAATTATTGTTTAGAGTTGAATAATATATCATTTATGTGTATACAACACTGTGCATCCATTCATTTATTGATGGACATTTGTGTTGCTTCCACATTTTGACTATTGTGAGAAATGGTACTGTAAACATATATGTATATGTATTTCTTTGTACACATGTTTAAAATTACTCAGGGTACACACCTAGAAGTAGAATTGTTATGAAGTAGGTGGTTCTGTGGTTAATACTTTGAGCAACTGCCAATCTGTTTTATCTATGGTAGCTGAAACATTTCACATTTTCACCAGCAATGTATAAAGTTTCCAATTTCTCCACATCCTTGCCAACATTTGTTATTTTCTTTTGGTAAGTTTTGTTTGTTTGTTTGTTTGTTTTTTGATAGTACTGGGGATTGAACCCAAGGATGCTCTATCACGGAGCTAAATCCCCAGCTCTTTTGATTCTGAGACAGAGTCTTACCAACTTGCCAAGATTAGCCACAAACTTGAAATTGTCCTGCAGTAGCTTCCTCAGTCACTGAGATTATAGACATGTCGTCTGGCCTATAAGAACACTTTATATTTGCTGGATATGCAATTATTGTCAGATGAATGATTCACAAATATTTTCTCCTAATTCTATAGATTATCTTTGCACGTTCCTTTTAATTTCTTTGATGCAGTAAAAAAAAGTTTTTAATTTTGATGAAGCCCTATTTACCTATTTGCTCTTGTTGTTCATGCTTTGGGTACCATAGCTAAGAACCCTAGATCAAATCCAAGGTCTTAAAGAGTTCTACCTATTTTTTTTCCCTAAGAATATTAAGATTTAAGCTTTTACACTGAAGTTGTTGATCTACTTTCAGTTAATTTCATTATATGCTGCAAAGCAAGGTCCAACTTCCTTCTTTCACATGTGAACACCTATTGTTGAAGCAGCATTTGTTAAAAAGGCAGTTCTTTATCCATCGAATGGTCTTAGAAACCTTAGAAACCTTGTCAAAATGCTTCGGCCATAGATGAATGTGTTTATTTCTGGATATTCAGTTTTATTCCATTGATCTATGTGTTTGCCAGTACCAACTATTTTCATCACGATAGTTTTGTAGTGAACTTTAAAGTTGGGGGGGGGTGTGTTATTCCATTTCAGTCTTCCTTTTCAATGTCATTTTGCCTCACTGGGACCCCTCGGAACTTAATATGAATTTTAGGATCAGTTTTTCCATTTATGTAAAAATGACTGCTAGGGTTTTTATAGGGACTGTACTGAATCTTTAGATTGCTTTGGGTAGTATTGTGTAATATTATTATTATGTCTCAATAACATTCATTCTTTCAATTTATGAATATTGTGTGTTTCCATTTATTTAGATATTTTTAATTTCTTTTAATAATGTTTTATAGTCTTCCAAGTACAAGACTTTTACTTCCTTGGTTAAATTTACTTCTAAGAATTTTATTATTTCTGATGATATTGTAGATGGAATTGACTAAAACAAAGAAATAATAAGGAAAAAAAACAGTCAAATATATTAGAAGACAAGACCACAACCATGAAATCCAACAAAAACCAAAAGAAATTAGAATTTAACCTAAGAAGCATTAGTTAACTGGAATTTTCAAATACAGAGTATAGAATAGTGCACACACACACACACACATACACACAAATATATGTATGTCTACACATATATATTATATATGTGTAGACATACATATATTTATTTATATATATATTATTTATATATATATTATATTATATATATTATATATTTATTTATATATATTATATTATATATATTATTTATATATATATATATAATTTTAGGAGATTAAAGAAAAGATTACAAATTTTAGCTCTGAAATAAAATATTTCAAGGAACATAGCATAGTTGAAAAGAACAAGGAAAAGGTCCCTATCCAAAAAACTAAACTAAAATAAAAAGCTTCAGCCATGTGTTTGGCTGACTCTTCTTTTACTATAACAAGAACAGGTGATACACCGTGAGCATTTATTAGTGCCAGATCCTTTACTAAAGGAGTTACATCTTTTAATCCTTATGGAAACTTGATGATATAAGTAGCATTATGATCTCAGTTTTTAGATGAGAAAATGGAGACAAAGAGATCATGAAGAACTTACCTAATATCACAAAGCTGGTACGTGCTAAAGTCGGGGTTTAAATCTCAATCCCAGGATCTTGAGGTGCTAGAAGCAAAAATATTCTTTTAACATTAAATATATATATCAGTTCTTTACAGAAATACATATGTTTCTTTGTCAAATTTGGAAAATCTGAGATTTAACTTTTTCTAAAAACATAATTTTACTCTGCGAATATAAAACACTAGCTATATATGAGAGCCTTGTAACATTCGTTCCAGAAAAAAAAAATGTAGAAAATATGGATTGCTTGCTAAATTTAACAGGGCAAATAATTCAAGCAGGAGAAATTCAAAGTAATTGAAACGTTACATATGACCTGGGCCTTCATGGATGGAAATATTTTTGGACTTGAAGAAAGAGAAGAAAGAAAAAAATTACAGGCAGAAGGAATGGCACTTGATGTATTCAAGAGTCATGCCTAGTCCCTTATGCCTGCAGCATAGAATGCGTAAAATACTGAGAGAAAAGTTTGGTCAGGAATAAAGGACAAAAAGGGGGGAAAATGTGCTGATAACCTGATAACATGAGGAGTGGTTTGGTTTGAACTAATCTTGTGTGGCATTTATGCTAATCTTTAAATAAAATTAAATTATCAAGGGCTTTGAATAAGGCAATGACATAATCAGGAAGTATTTTAGAAGATGGCATCAATATACAGCACAGATTGAGCAAACAGACCAGTTTGGAAGCAATTGCCATGGTTGAGAAAAGAGAAAGTTAAAGACTCTTCTAAGTCAATGGCTAAAAAAAAATAGAACAGATTTTCAAATGTAGTGTAGATGGAACTCAAGCAAAATGGATTGGAAACAATCTATTAACTTAGGACTTTAAATTGAAGAAAATGAAGCCCTTGTTACATGACTTGAATAATCTATACAGTGACTGCCAGCATCTTTTTGTAGAGTTGCCATAAATTTGAGGGCACTGACTTCAAGAACATATTTGCATTGTCTTGACTTCTTTGTGCATATTAATTCTCAGCATCCTCTTGCCTCATCACAAGTTGACTTATTACGAAATTAAAAATAGCCAGAGCCACCCTTTTAATATTCAACCCACCCCTACTGCAATTGGACTCTTTGAGTTTGGAAAACACTCACTCCTTTGGAACTTAGTTTCTCTTAAAAATTGCTGGAGATAGGTCTAACCTAGTCTCCAATTTATTCATTCCCTTTAAAATGTTATCTGTACATATTGTCAAATAAATTTCATGATTATTTATGTCCCATGAGCAAATAATTCCTTCAAGTGTTCATCATAAATAAGGCTCAAGCACTTCTTGATGTGTGCTAAGGTGACTTTTAAGAATCTCAGCAGTTCTGCAACTCTGTTCCCTGCCTGCATAAGAGGGTGGCATGTCTTTCTTGCTCCTTGCACTGTGATCTTCCACCTCTAGTGAATCAGGAAGAAGGAAGCTGAGATATTTGGACTTCTTAACAAAACCCACTCCTGAAAGAGCAGCTCAGTCTTTCACCGAGATTGGTGTCCAGCCTTTGGATAGAGGAATTGTCAGACTAGAAGACTAGTTAATAGTGCATTTTGACTGAGATTCAGGTGAGGAATCCTGATGGCACATTATCTTTAGGCTTGCAAACCTGTTGCCTGTCACCTGCAGACTTTCTGAACACCATTCAAGAGAGACAACCTGTAAAGGAAGCAGAATTTTGCAGTTTTCCTGACTGTTCCTGTAAGCCTGAGATGGCACCACAAACCAGAGAAGACAGCTACTAGCAACCATTCAACTATGTAACCCAGCTGCCCTCCAGGCTTACCAGGCCTGAGATTGACTAGTGACACAAATAAGACCATGTAGGGCTGGGGTTGTAGCTCAGTTGGTAAAGAGTTTGCCTTGCATGTGTGAGGCACTGGGTTCCATCCTCAGTACCACATAAAAACAAATAGATAAAAGTATAGGTTTTGTGTCTGTCTACAACTAAAAATAAATAAATAAGACTGTGTAGACATCTTCATCTGTCCTTTAGACTGTTAGCTGTGTGGAAGGTCAAATTTTCAGGATCACCTCTGCCTTTAGGCACAGGCCTCCAAGCCTGCTATCTCTGTCCAGGCATGAGTCACCAACCCAATTTTTGTCACACAATTACACAATCAAGAAAAAACAAAACTAAAGATTGAAACAACTTTCTTAATGAAAGCATTTAAAAATGCAGTGATTATTATTGAATAAATTGAAACAGAAAAGCAGTGGAGGAGACATTTACTGGTGTAAGCGCATGACCACTTTTCACTATCACAGAAAATGCTCCTGTTCTGAAGTGTCCTGTCGGCCTTCCTGAAAGTCTTTCCGGACTGACCATGCTCCTCCAGAAGGCCACTGCCTCTTGACATTTGGGGGGCAACAGTTAACTCCATCTGTCGACTCTCTTCCCTTCTTCGACTGAGAATCCTCTAAGTTTGTCTCATTTTTCTCAAACATCTTAGTTCTATTTGACAGATTTAACTGTTTGAGTTTTTTGCTAAGATTCATTCCCTTAAAGCCAGAGTTAAAAATTCTAAACATTTGGATTTCTTAAATAATACAATTTCTCAGCCTCACCCCCCTTTTACCTACCACGTACTGCCCCCACCCTCTGAAGTTCTGTTTGAGTTAATTGATGTAGGACTTAGGGATCTGAATTTCCAACAGTCATAGAGGGCTGACCCATGGGGACCAAGGTCACACCTTGAGAAATTGCCCAAGGGTCTCACTTTTTCCCTGAGAGGCATATCAAGGAATTAATTACTCCTTCTAAGAAGAAGAAAAAGGGAAACAGGCTCTTGACATTGGTTTAGGCAACCATATCTTTATATATGAACTTAAAGCAACAGCAAGAAAAGCAAAAGTGGGCAAAATCACATCAAACAAAATTTTTTTTCTTTTCTACAAAATCAAGGAAATAATCAATAAAGTAAAAGAAAAAAAAACTATAGAACAGGAGAATTTATTCTCCAAACATACATCTGATTAGAGGTTAATATTCAAAACTATAGAAGAAACTCAAAACAACTCAATAACAAGAAAACACATTTGCAAAATGGGCAAAGGACCTGAATAAATACTTCTCAAAAGAAGACTTACAAGTGACCAACAGGTATATTTTAAAATGTTTGAAACCTCTAGTCATCAAAGAAATTCAAATCAAAGCCATAAGGCTATAGCATTCCACACGTGTAATCTAACACCTGTCAGAATGATGGTTAATAAAAAGACAAAAGATAGCAAGCATTGGCAAGGATATAAAAGACAGCCCTTCTACACTGTTGGTAGGATTATAAATTGGTTCAGTCATTATAGAAAACAGTAGGAAGGTTCCTCAAAAAAATGAAAAATAGAGCTACAACATGGCCCAGCAATCCCATCTCTAGGTATACATCTGAAGGAAAAGAAATCAGTAGCACAAAAAGACAGCTACACTCCTGTGGTCATTGAAGAATTATTCACAATAGCCAAGATATGTTAAAGATGAAGAAAATGTGATATAATTTGATATACATTCAGCCTTTAAAAAAATCTTATCTTTTGTGACAACATGGGTGAACTTGGGGTACATTGTGCTAAGTGAAATAAGACAGGAATATAAAACAAAATACTGCATGATCTCACTTACACATGGTATCTAAAAGAAACTCATAGAAGCAGAAGAAGGGTTGCTTCCAGAGACAGTGGTAAGATAGGGAGATGTAAGTCAAAGGATACAAAGTTATACAGAATAAATAAATTCTGGAGATCCCATGTACAACATTTCAACTGTAGTTAACAGTATTATATTATAGGGTTAACATTTGCTAAGAGAGTAAATCTTAAGTGTTCTTACCAGACATACACAAAATGGTAATTATGTGAAGTGATGAATGTTTTAATTAACTTGATAATGATAATCATTTCATAATGTGTGTGTATAAAGATGAAGTTATACACTTAAAACATATAGAATTTTTATTAGTCAATTATTCCTCAATAAAGTTTACAAAAGGAGAGAACAGTTTTATCTTCAGAAATATTCCTGTTTGGGCTGGTAAAATATTTTTCCTTTTTAATTTTAATTTGGTTAATGTAAAAAATGGATCGTGATATTTAAAGCGCTCAAATGACTGTGGATACTTTAAGCTATCCAGTAAACCATGGAGAATGACTTTCTGTTTTGTTTTGTTAATTGACATAGAAGCTCACTTTAGAGTTATTGGAAACTTCTTCATGTCTTAAGAATTATCCCATTTGTTTTGTTGTGCATCTGAAATACATTGTGGCAGAGGCAGGGTACACAGCAGTAAAGAATGTAATCCTTCTAGAGCTCCAGAGAGGCACAGCCTATACAACACAAGACTATGCTCAGAAGAGGGCATCCCGTCTTGTTACTGTGTGAAATCCATTGACTGGGCAAGTATGTGGGTTCAGAAAAGAGATTTTCCTATACCTTCCTTTAGTAGAACTATTCAAAATTGTAATTAAATTGTTTGTTATGTAAATGTTTATGACTAGCTCTTTTATACAATAAAAGGATTGTGAGGAATTCTGACTGTTTTTGCCTCATTCACCAGTGTGTCTAGCATGGGGCATTACAGTAAACAACTTTAAACGTTGACTAAACGAATAAACGAAAAAGAAGGGATAGCAGCTTGTGACTGCTCAGCTAAGGATTAAAGATGTGGTGACTTTAAGATTGGGTCCACATTCCTATGTGGAGCATTAACATGCACAGAGCACACAGAAAAACCAGGATAGGAACTCTTCACAAGAGGACCTGGTCAGAGGTACTGTGTGTAGCACGTATCATTTTTATGCTTACTCTTACATAATTCTCAGCACATTATACCATGGGGTAATAAGATCTTTTTCATGAATGAAAGAAAGCACACTAATGATGTAGAAGGAAAGGTCAGTTACACTCTAGGATTCTAATTGTGTCTACAAATGCCAACTCAAAATTCTAGAAGCATTATGGAATGGTGATGTATCAGCTAGTTTTTTACATAACAAGTCACCCCAAAATTTAATGACTTGGAAAATTAGATTATTTTGCACATGTTTCTGAAAGCTAGCAGAAAGCTCTGCTGGGCAATTCTGCTCTGGACGAGGCCTGGCAGATCTTATGCAGGTTTTACTCAGCTGGGGGGCCAGTTTAGGGTTGACTGACTGTTGCCAGGTATGTTGGTTCCCACCATGTGTTGCTCTACCTCCAGCAGACTAGCCAGGGCTCATTCACTTGGTAACAGGGTTCCAAAAACAGAAAGAGAACAAATGCAATGAAAAAGTACTTGTCCACTTGCTAAGTATCACATCCCTCCCACTAGCCCCCCCCCCAAAAAAAAAAAATCAAATTATCAAGCTCAGAGTCATTGCAGGACGAGGGATGTTTAAACAAATCGGGGTCATTATTGTCCTCGATCCATTACAAGAAGTTATATCAAAAATAAAAAATGTGCCTTGTTGTTATTCACTAGGTCAGTGATAAAGCTACCATATGTCTGGATTTTTTCAGTATGTTTTAGTTTCACAAATTTTAGTTTCTCTGACTCTGCTGTATTAAATGCATTGCATTAATTTCACACATTTACTTGAAGGTGTGAACTTAAGTTCTCTGAAGAAACTGCATCAGTATTAATGATCCTACAGACTGCTTGACCCTGGCTGACTACAGCATCTTGATTATGGAAAGATAGAGAGAGCCAGAATTATCTTGATCTATGATAGGGCCTTTAATAGCCAATTACCTTAACTTTTGTATCTGATCTAACATTCTCCTCACTAATAAATTTCCCCAAATGTTTCATGAAGCCTAGCAGACTTCTAGTTTCCGCTAACTCTAAAGCTAAGAATAATGTAAGGTGACATTTGAACCTATGGTTTACATTTACATTAGTGTAAGGTCCCACTAATGTAAATGGTGAGTATATTGATTTATAAGTTTGTTTTGTTCGGTGATTATAAAAGTTCAAGTAACTTCTTTCATGGCGAAACCTGAAATTTCAGGATAACTTGAATTCATGTTCCTGAGGCTATGGTCATAGAATAAACTCTTTTCTTATTTCCTTAAAGCAGAGTTGTTATTTTACATCAAAAAAGGTAAATTTGAAAATAAAAATTAGCATTTTTTCAGTTTAATTCTTCATATTCAGTTTGAGAAATGTTACTACAGTTATTGTTCACTCTTCATAGATGTGTTTCTGACTAACCACCATCAGTATTAACAGGGTACTTCATTATGGAGGGCACGGAGGGAGGAACAGACCATGTCATTACATGACTCCTTCTCAAGCCCACATTGATAAGGAGAATGTGTTAATCCAATTAGCAACTAATACCTTTAAGACACAAAAGCCATAATCCTTTTCATCAGCTTTTGGGTTCTTATGTTCAGGGTTATAACCACTAGAGGAAAACACAGTCTTTTTCAGATATTTCTACTTTTAAAGTGTTCTACTAAATTGGAGTATATTTTTAATCTTTTCTTTTTTTCTTTATTCTTCTCTCTCTCTCTCTCTCTCTCTCTCTCTCTCTCTCTCTCTCTCTCTCTCTCTTCATTATTTTTCTTCCCAAACTTCTACTCATTCAACATTCAACCAGATGCAGCCAAAATTCACTTTTCTTGAACCCTTATACTATGTTTTAGTGAATTTTTAAGACAGTCACAAATAGACCACAAAAAGTTTTGTGTGCCTTTTTACCTGGAAGAACAGATAGCTATAGAAGCAGAGAACACCTCATTAAAAATGATTCTATCTAGGGCTTCCTACAAATTAAGAAACCATTTAGAAAAATTACAGGCCAGGTATAGTACCTGTAATTCAATGATTGGGAGGCTGAGGCAGAAGGATGGCAAGTTCGTGGCCAATCTTACCTACTGATTTTGAAACAGACACAGGAACTGAATCCCAATTCCTCATCTTGAATTTGGTCATTTATCTAACATATCTTTTGTTGTAGAAAGAGAACTTTCCCTTTATTACTATATGTTGAATGCTAGGAGTGAAAGTCTATAGATGAATGGATTTTTAGAACTAAAGGAATGCTAATAGAATGTATGCATTGTGCTGCAATAGATTTGTATTTTATTAGGCAATATATCAATAAACCAGTATTTTCTTAGTGTTTTGGCTGAAATAAAAGGAGTACTAAGGGAAAAAAGTGGTATGTAAAATTGTAATGAATGCAAAGACTTTCAAATTGTCACTGAGACCAAAAACAAAGCTAACCCAACTGATGAAATATGTAGAAGTAAAGTTATTAGCACTTAAAATTCTCTGTCTAATGATCATCTGTGCCTGTAATAGCTCCTTCTCAGTATCCTGATCACTCTACAGTATTTTTGTTTATCATTGAATCATTTGGCTTTTTTCATTTGCAGTCAATCATAGGAAAAGGGTTCTGTTTAACCTCTACTCATGCTCAGTGCCCCAGAAGAGACTTTAATAGTCTATATCTTTTGCTTCTTTGCTTTTTACTTTGTTATATAATCATTTTGTATAGCCTAAACCTCAGGACTGAGAGTTTTCCCAAAGATTATTTTAAAACACCATTTTCCATTTTAAACCAGCGCTTTAAAGAAAAAGTCCTAGTTTATGTTGATGACCTTAAAAATAACACTCCTCCAAGAAGGAAAAACAAGTAATTAAAATGCATAGCTGCCCTACTTTTTCCAGAGTTAGTGGAAGTCAGAATTCTAAATATAATTGTTTCAAATACCTACTTCTGAAAAATGGCAAATAATAAGCTCCCTGACCCCCCATAAACTGATGACAATTATTGATTTCTAGGCAATAAAAGACAAACAGAACTTCTCCCTCTGAACACACACACCAGTATTTACACAGAAGCACAGGAGTCTCCACAACACACTTAGATCTAAGTGAGAACTTTCACCTGGAGGTGAAAGGAAGTAGCAAGAAGGCAGCTGGTCTCTACATACATAGTGGAAAGCTTACAGCAGCCCCATTTGTAGAGAAGATAAATATTGAAAGTCGTGTTTGTAATATGCTATTCTGGGAGAAAAATTAGAAAGAAACATTAGCCCCACCATCCCCTTCCTTAAACCAGTGCACTCTGGGAGGGGGATGGATTTCACACACACTACTTGTTCATGTAAATGAACTGCCCACATGGGGACACTGCCTAGCAGTGAGGTCTCTGAACCCCGCCCACATCACCTTTGTCTCTGAAGCTGAAGACAAGACCTGAGGAGTGCAGAAAGCACCTGCTGCAGTGGAAATGGTGAGGGCTTCAAGAATAAAAGCTGGGACAGTGGCTCAGTGGTAGAGCACTTGCCTAGCATGTGTGAGACACTGGGTTAGATTCTCAGCACCACATATAAATAAATAAGATAAAGGTCATTGACAACGAAAACAATATTAAAAAAAAGAAGAAAGGAAGGAAGGAAGGAAGGAAGGAAGGAAGGAAGGAAGGAAGGAAGGAAGGAAGGAAGGAAGGAAGGATGGAAGGAAAGAAGGAAGAAAGAAGAAAAGAAAAGAAGGCTGGGCACCATTACTGGGATACAGAAATCCCACTGCTACATGGAATTCCCAACCACAGACTAACCCCCACAGGGTGGGGAGTCTAAATGGAAAGTCGAATTGGGAAGCCTAATGCTCCTCTCCTTCTTATGTAGACCCCTCAGGCTGATCCTGAGAAGGGAGGATGCCAGCATAGGCCTGTGATTTACCCTGATATTTCCAGCTTCAGCAGAGAGTGATGCAAAGGAAAGGGACTGATGCACAGGGGTTCAATGTTCAGGACAGAGTGTGAGGTTCCTGCAAGTTTCTTTCTGTACTACCACAGGATTCCTGGAAGGAATACGAAAGCTTTCAATATAGGAAACATTCAATCTGGGGGAAAAAAAGACCTTGTTGTAGAGTCTGAAGATTTTTTTGACAAGTATCCCAAAAGCAATATTTAAAACTAGAGTTTATTTCTATTGTTCATTAGTAAATTGGGAAAATGATATCTATGTATTATCAAATGACATTAAGGAAAAGCCCTTTGAAATGTATGTAGGTAAGATATAGCCATCCTCTTTCCCTGCCTTTACTGGTTTTGAGTACATTATTCCACTTTTTTCTCCTCTCTTACTATACCAATTATACTTACTTTTTGTTTGGTGTTTAGTATTTGCCCCATAATTTCCGGTGTGTTAAATACTATAATAATTCCTTTATATATACCACATCACAGGGAGTAATATACCTATATACCTCATATCAAAGTATTCCAGTTCCTTCCTTCTGTCCCTAAGAAATTGTAGTTACTCATTTTAGTTATTTATACCCTACCATCATCATCATTAGGTGGTTACTTTTAAAAGTATTCTTTTGGATAAATTAAGAATTAAAAATAAAATTAATCTTTCAGATAAATTAAGAATTGAAAAAATAAATAAATTAAAAGAATAAATTGAAAAATCATTTATTCTTTCTGACACTCTTCCTTTTTTAAATGTACATCTCAAGTTTCTAAACTATATCATCTTTGTCCTCCCTGAAGAACTACTCTTAACATTGCCTGCAGTAAAAGTTGACTAGTACCGGTATCTCCTCTTTTTTTTTTTTTCAATTTATGAGAAAACTTATTTTTCTTTCTCTTTTGAAGGATGACTTTATTTGAGAGAGACCTCCAGACTGATCAATTCTTTTCTTTCAGTGTTACTTCACTCCATTGTCTTCTCGCTTGCATGGTTTCTGATGAGAAGAACACTGTGATTCTCACCCTTGGTCCTCGTGTGGCATCTGTCAAGAATTTCTTGCTTCTTTTTTTTTTTCTGCTGTTTGAATGTAATATGTCTGCATCTAGTGTTTGGATATTAAATGATGCTTGATGCTCTTTAAGCTTCCTGAATCTTGTGGGTTTTGTTTCATTGAGTTTTCTTTTTCTTTTTTTATGTCTGTCTTTAATTTTGGAAAACCTAAAATGATTATTTTTTGAAATATTTTTTCTAAGTCTTTTCTTCCCATTCTGATATTCCAATTGCATGCATGCCAAAGCTCTTGGAAGAACAGATAGCTACAGAAGCAATTGTCCCATAGCTCTTGGATGCTGGTTTTGTTTGTTCTCTCTCTCTCTCTCTCTCTCTCTCTCTCTCTCCTTTCCCTCAATCCCTTCATCCCTCTCTCTTCCCCCCACCCCCTCTTTCTGTTTACAATTAAATTTAGGATGTTTCTGTAAAACTTCCTTCAAGTTTACTGATTCTTTTCTCAGTTGCCTCCCATGTAACAATTTCAACGAAGGTATCTTCCTTTATATTATTGTTTTAGCTTTTTAAATTCACACCCAAATCTATAACATTAGCTCTAAGAGAAAATATGCAGAATATTGTAGCTTTCCCCCTCTTGACTCTGGAAGGGCCATGATTGAGACAGAGTCTGAGAGCCTTTCCAACCCCAAGACCCAATTTTGTTCTTCCCTTTATATGTGCCACACTTGGTTCCATGGAGTGAGTCTAGGTTGGGCACTTTGCTAAGACACAGACATTAGACCCACAGAGACTCTGGTTAGGCCCCAGCCTTGAGTCATAACCTCTGCTCTGTCTATGTGACTTTGATCAGGATCCTGAACCCTTGGGACACTTGGGCTTCAGCATTTCTACTTAAAAATTGAGTTTCTAAACCATATTACTAACTTATGGTGCCAGCAATAAGGGTAATAAAAATATGTGTGTTTTAATATGATGAAAATAGTTTAAAGCATTCTGCAATGCCAAGAAATAACCTAAGGAGTGGAGACAAATTTCTTCTTAAGATTGAAGCCCTGAAAACACAGGGATTCATACTGCCTGATCTGTCCCTGTGTTATGAGGTTGTCCTTGATAATAGAGTCCTCTTTTAAAATTACCAGAGAACTTATCACCTCCTGATCAAGGACAAAGAATCTCATTTTGAGGGGTTTTCCTTGGAGAATAAAATTAACTGTGAATACATAAATGGGGAGATATAGAAAAAAATTACTTTTCCTAATTCCTGAGCCCCTCTTTCTCTGCCTCAGCCCTTTATGAAATGCATCACAACTGCTAGACATGGTGACTCATGCCTATAATCCCAGCGGCCCAGGAAGCTGAGGCAGGAGTATCATGAGTTCAAAGCCAGCTTCAGCAATTTAGCAAGGCCCTAAGCAGACCCTGTCTCTAAATAAAATTTTAAAAGGATTGGGGATGTGGTTCCATGAACAAGCACCCTTGGGTTCAATCCCCAGTACCAAAAAAAAAAAAAAAAAAGAAAGAAAGAAAGAAAGAAAAAAAAGAAAGAAAAAGAAAAGAAGAAAAAAGTGCATCACAACTATTTCTGTGTATATTATTCATATACTCTCTGAAGAAAGCCCATGATATCAGCACATCCTAACTCCCTAACAAAAGTCCTCCAATTCTCAAATCCCAGGATCACTATTTTGCATAACAAATGAAATTAATAGAGTTTTAATTAAGTATGTAAACTGGAAACTTGGAAGATGCTTACTTTCACAAGATACAGATCCATTAGCTAATAAAAGCTCTCTAAATGTGCACATATCCAGCATTTTCTGGAGGAGGAGGAGGTATTTAATTTTCAATTTAGTAGGGAATGTAAATGTTGAAGCACACCTTATATTATCATTACATTACAAATGTAATGCTGATCAGGCTCAGATTAGGAAATTCTTCATGGCATAGAGAAAATAAGAGCTTCAAGGATAATTTTCATTCCCCCCTGCATTTCCCAAATGATATCATAGAAACTTGGCATGATCATGGAAATAAAGACTGGTTTTCATGCTGTAAAACAAAAAGAAATCAATCAAGTGCTCCAAAAGATTTAAAATTTCATCCTTTGTTTGAAAATCACTGGAAACTGCCTTGGTATATGAATTTCAAGGTCAAGTGGACAATTATTCAGGCTATTCAGATGAATAAAATCAACATTGTGGAAAATAATAAAACCAGTCAACAGTATTGTGAGCTCTGTTTTGAACCTGAATTATCTGAATAATCGTCTCAACTCTCCACCACGTAGATACTACAATTCACACTAGTGAGAGAGCAAAAGGGGATGAAGGAAGCTACAGGAGGATGGGATGCTTCCAGAAAAAGAAAATAGACAACATCAAGTAGGTAATACCACATTCGTATCCTGGTAATTTAAAAAATTTATTATTAGGGTCATGTAAAAATCTACAAAGAACTCTCTTCTCCTTTCAGTTCATTTTTCCAGAAAATTTCATACCTGAAGGTAACATTACAATGTGGCCAGAATCCTGGATGCTCAGAATGGTAGGCAATGGCTTCCCTGTGCAACCACTATAAAAAAAAAAAAAAAATGAGATGCCAATTCATTCTACAAATAAATGGGGAAGATACAATTTACAAAGTTTATTGGGTATCCTTATATGTTTCAACTTATTTACAAATCTCAATTTTCAGATGTAAATATTTAGAACATGCAACTAGAATTTATGTGCCATGGAAATTGACTTGGGTAAAGAGTGGTTCACCAAAATTTTCCCCATTAGCTTAGTCATGGTAGAAACAATGTCTCTGGAGAAGGGTGCCAGGAAGTTCCCAAAGCTGAATTAAACTCAGAACCATCAGGGTTCTTGGGATAGATGATGGAAAAAAAAATTCAGCACAAATCATACAAGGGCATAGACAGAGGTTATAATGCAAGCTACCTGGAGAATGAAAAAGGCCTGCCTTGGGCTGAGCATCTAATATTTATAAAAGGGCTATCGTTAGGGGCCAGACTGGAGGTAGAGCCAGGGTGGAGCTGCACAATTTGCACCAGCTTCCCCTGCATTTGTGTATTTCTCTCATTCTACAAGGGCATAGGCCAAGGGCCTGCCGTTCAAGATTTACAACTGTATTTTCCGCATCTCAGTGGCTTGTGGGCATTTCCTTTTAAGACTCAGTGTCTCTCCCTCTTTATCCTAAATCCCTATCTCAGTTTTGCATATGAAT
The DNA here is from genome assembly GCF_045843805.1 of Urocitellus parryii. NCBI lineage: Eukaryota > Metazoa > Chordata > Mammalia > Rodentia > Sciuridae > Urocitellus > Urocitellus parryii. Next base: position 30,185,547 of record NC_135543.1, read on the forward strand.
TTCATGGTCAAGGATTTTAGATCTCTTTTCATGGAATATTAACATTCCAATTTTCCATGGAGGTGTTCCCTTAACAGGCCTTCCTATCTAGTCCCTTCCTTGGCCATGCTATGGAGCAATGACTTGGGATTGGAGCAAGTGCAGGAACTGCCACCTGGAGCTCCTCACTCATCTTTTATTTCATGACAATGAAAGAAAGAGGCCCAGGTGCTGGTTGCAACTTCTCTAGGAATAAGGATGCTATAGCATCTCCTTTTCTTAAGAAAATGTCAGAAATGTACTCACTGAGGATTCTTAGTCTTTCCTCATCAGCTAAAGAACCCCTAAGGTAGTTCCTATAGAAAATTCTAGGTGCTGAAACAATTGCAAGGGAAAGAGGAAATATTGTAGAATGTTTCTTTCCCAGTGATCATGAGTTTTTATATTTACTTTCACCGAGGCTAGATATTGAGGGTAGGATGAGGAGACACTTAAAACATACTGATCTCAAAGTTTTGTGTGTTCGGATTTTTTAAAAAAATTGAAACATGGCATGCATGCATGAAAAATGTCACATTGACTATTCAACAAAAATACACAAATCACACTCAGTTTTCAAAAAAATCAAGTGCAATTATGTAATTAGCATTTAGATCAAGAAACAGAATACTACCAGACTCCAAAAGATACCCTTCCTTAAGTCCCCTCTAGTCATTAATCATCTCTTGTTCCAACCAAGGAAAACCACTACTTTCTAGTGCTAGGGATTAATTTTGCCTCTTCTTGAGATTTATAAACATGGAATAATCAAACTGAGTCATCATGAAAGTCTGGTTTCCTTCACTGCATGTCTGAGTTTCATCCACACTTTTGCATGTATTTAGTGTTCATTCACTTCTAGCTGTATAGTACTCCACTATGAACATGTGGCAAAGTATTTATCCTTTCTACTTTTGATAATCATTTAGGTAGTTCCCATTTTGAGGCATCAATAATGCTTTTGGAAATAATTATCTTACATGTCTTTTGGCATACATAGTCCCTTAGCTTTATGACAATATTTCTCATGTATAATTATTGGAGCATAAGGTATGCATATGAATAGTAGACACTATAAAATGTTTTTGAAAGCAGTTTAGCACTTTAGATAACTACCAGCAATATTAGAGATTCAGTCACTCCATATTCATGCCAAGAGTTTGATATTGTCTTTGCATTTTTCATTTTAATTATGTTGTTGAGTTTTGGTGTCATGCACTATGACTTTAATTTTCATTTCCCTAAGATTAATTTTTGTATGATGTTGGCCATTTGCACATTTATTTTCCCAAAAAACCTGTTTCAGTCTTTTGTCCATTTCCCCTTTGGGTTGATTTTTCTCATTTACTGAGAGAAGTCTGTTATATATTGTGGCTAGGAACCACATTGGTACACTTGATGATTATCTTTTCTCTTATTTATCTGCCTCTTCATTGTGTTTGTTTTTTTGTTTTGTTAACCACTACTGGTAATTGAACTCAAGGGTGCTACACCCACTTCACTTTTTATTTTGAGAGAAGGTCTAAGTAGTGAAGCTGTCCTCCAACTTGTGATCCTCTTGCCTCAGGGTCCTGAGTAGTTGAAATTATAGGCGTGGACCACTGTGTCCTGCCTTTAATTCTTGATATATTTTAATCAACAGAAGTTTTTCAATTCTATTATTAGTATCTTTTGTATTCTGAGTAAGAAATTTTGCCTACTAGAAGGTCATAATGGTGTTTTTCCTATATTTTCTTCTAAAAGCTTTATCATTTTTTTTCAGATTTAAATCTGCAATCCACCATATTTTGACTCTGAAAGCATGGTTAAAACATTATCATTTGAATTATGCTAATATCGGGGATATGTTCTTGAGTATTTTCCAGAATGAACTCTGTGAAATAAATTTAATTCTGACTTTTTTTAAAAAACAGTGTAAACTCTCATTATCTTGCCATTTAAATTTATTTATCTATTTTAAATTTGGGGGAGTATCAGGGATTGAACCCAGGGCCCCTAACCACTGATCCACATTCCCAACCTGTTTTTTTATATTTTGTTTTGAGACAGTGCCTCACTAAATTGCTGAGGCTGGCTTTGTACTTGTGAGTCTCCTGCCTCAGTCTGCCGAGCCACTGGGATTAGAGGCATGAAGCACAATACCCAGCAGAATTTTGCTTTTAATCTCACACTGAGACAATCATCTACAAGACATGCACTTAAAATTGAGTTAAACCTAATATTTTTTAGATGTCTGTTTGGTGTTTAGATGTATTATTTTTTTTCTGGAAGAACATTCTCTACTGGATGGGAACTTTCCTAGTGAAGTGCACACAAATTCCTGATGAATGTACAGAATGCAATTGCAATAGCCTAAGTGAGAGATGGTTATGGCTTCTTAAATCTGATTCTAACAACTTCTCAATTAAAAGATAAAAATGGTATTTAATGTTATGTAAACAGCTTTTAGAAAGTGCTATTTCAGAGAAAACTAAAGGATCCTAAGGAATTCAGTAAATAAGGAAACAGAGTGGAAACAGAATTGATCAATAGCTAATTCAATATTTGAAGTTTCCTTCCTACTTCCTTCATGATGAGCTGGGCACTTTCTCCACCTCCTTCAGGGACAGGCTCTTTGACTCCATCTACACTGTAGCCTACAGCACAACGCAGTCAACGTTGCATTGTATTTCAGTTGTATAGCACTTATTTCATATGTGCCCATCATGCCTCTAGCATGCCTGTTCATTGAGGTCAGTGGGGTTGCCATGACAATAAAATAGCAGGGTGGCTACATTCTTTGAGTTGCTTTAGGGAATTTTGAAACTATTATTTCTTACCCTAAATATGTTGCCCTCCTTTTTTACTTAAATGCTTGTGATTGCGTTCTATGTACCAAAGCTTGTCATTGCAGTTAGAAATATAGCTTAAAATAGGCATGATCAGCTCTTTTTGAAGTATTAATAGGTAAATATTTTAATGCTTATTTAGAAAACAAGGTGAAGCAGGAAGATGGGTGAGAATTCTTGAGACAAATTCTCTATTGAAGGAATCTGAGAGTGGGATGAGTCAGACTGGATGAGAAACCAAAAAAAAAAAAGAGAGTTTGAGAATGTGGGTGATCCAGGGGAACTTTGCCTAATAAGATTTTGCTGAGATGCTGGTCCTGAGGGTCTGACTCCTACATTTATACACCCCTATCATATGGCAAAAAGTCTGATTAATGAAACAAGTTCAACTAAATTCATTTTATATCATTGAAAAAACAATAATTATATCCTACGGGTTTATAGATACAACAATAATCAGTTAAATAAATTTTGTCAGATGAGAAACATTGCCAAATTATGACTGTTAAAATTGGGTTCATACTTTCTCATTTTTGTACAATATGCCAAATGGAGTTTGTTTGTTTAAAAAATAGTATTATAAACCTTTCCTTCCTAAAAGACCATGTAGATGCTGCTTCTAATTCTGAGGGTTGCCTCTGCTCCCAAATAATGAATGTAAAAGGAAGCAATTTCATAGATTTATGATGTGATTTCATGGCATTATGGTGAATACTCATAACCATGGGACCTTGTGGAAAGCAGAACCTGATATTTAACTCCAGCAGTCTGGACCCCATTCTCTGTGGGAAAACATATATTTTCTCGTAGCTTAAGGCCATCTTAGAAGAATAGATATGCATGACATGAAAGTTGTAACATTTTGTGAGTGTGCGTGGAGAATTTATCTTTTCTAGTCATTCTTGGCAACATTTTTCACAATTGAAAAGCTCTATCCCTGTTATGTGAAGCCCTGTTTCTAGCTATAAAAATGAGAAATGCTTTTTTTTTTCTACAGAAATGTTTGATTAAAAAAAAAAAGATACAAACAACTTGCTGTCAAGTTTTGGTTTTAAGATACAAATTGTGCATTTTACAACTTCGTCCAAATAAATGTTATCTTTCCCAAGAGGTCACTGTTCAGAAATGCATAAACAAGAGTTATTGTTACCATAAAATTACTTGATGCTGTTTTAGAAAAGTAAAGGGAGAAAAAGCCCTTTAACATACCCAAATAGTCTTTTTGTCTCTGTTTTCAACCTCAGAGCTGATCACTATGAATCGTGAAAATAGCATGTAAGAAGAATCTTCAATGAAGCACTTTTTCTCAAGGTTTTCCTTCCTGCTTTTCTGGTTTATCCTTGATTGAATAAATAGCATCCAGTGACCTCATTCAATCTGGCCTGTATACTCGGTGCCTCTTGCACCCACAATACTCATTTTTTAATTGTACAAAATACAAGTAACACAAGATCTATCCTTGTAAATTTTTGTAAGTGTACTGTAAAGTGGTCCACTATAAGCACACTGTCATTCCTGAGAAGACTGTTACGAAATCCACCAATCCACGTGTGTGTGTGTGTGTGTGTGTGTGTGTGTGTGTGTTATTAGAGATTAAACTCAGGGGCACTCTATCACTGAACTACGCCCCCCAGCCCTTTTTACTTTTTATTTCTGAGAGATGGTCTCACTAAATTGCTTAAGCTAGCCTCAAACTTGCCATCCTTCTGCCTCAGGGTCCAAGTAACTGGGATTATGGGTATGCACCGCTGGACCCAGTATACTTTTAATACCTCTGTGAAGAGATTCAAGCTGAGAGAGTTTTAAAAAGTTCAAGCAAAAGATGTGTTCCATCTGTACCACATTACTTTAAAAACATAGCTATACTATCAACATTTAAAATTGGAGAGTAGACATACCCCAAAACAATGGAAGCTTTCTAAATTCTCTTGAGTAATGGAATGTTTCTCTGTGCTGGGCCCAAATTCTGGCCCCTAGGTCTCAGTCTCTGTTCTCTAATTATGTGACCTGCCTGGTCCCTGCAGAGGTTTGAATTCTTCACTCTCAAGTCACAGAAAATCTTTTGCCCTCCTCTTCATCCCATAGATGTACAACATTCACTCCCACATTCTCTGGTGCCACTAGTCCACTTGGAGGAAATTTCTTTCTTCCTGCTGTTCACCCATCTTTACCTAGGAACTTCTCTAGGCAACCATAGCTTATACTATTTTCCTTTTTCTTTGAAATCAAGTAAAGTAGCATTGTACAAATCAGTACTTGATCAGGCATTATCTTGCAGAGGTGAAGGACAGTGTCCCACCTGGACCTTTGATCAAAGTCACCACTTGTTAATTCACAGTGAAGAGTCAGGGTGAGCTACCAGTAAATCTGCCCACTTGGATTTAAAAAGAAAAAAAAAAAAACTTCACTGATTTTAGATCCTCTTTTTTATTTTCTTTTTCTCTCAAGGGAATCTTCACTCCATCCTCCATTATTCATTCCTGACGATTTAGAGGAGCAACTGCACTAAGTAAGAAATAGAGGGAACTTCTCTTTCAACTCAGAGGAGGCTACTGTTGGAAACCTTTAGTCTCCTTAGGGACAGAATTGCATCTTCCCTTCTGGTTACCAGAAGCACTGAGTCTGCGTAGTCAATAAAAGCATTTCAAGGAACAAATGAGGGACTGAAGACCAGACCACATGAATAATTGGACTAAAATTAGTGAATCACTTAAGTATAGTAGGCTTAATCAGGAAGTGGGACAGCTGTGATGTAATGAGAATGTTGTCTGGTCAAAAATAACTGGTCACTGTTGATGACTGTCTCAAGAGTTATTACTCAGAATAATTTTTAACGATCCCAATATATTGTCAATATTCTAATAAGAGGTCCTTTTTAAGTTGTTGGCAGCTTTTTTTCTTTGGGTAGGATTTCATTTTGGCAATGCTGTTCACCTCCAGCATCTAGTGTGCTATAGTCGATTCATCCCACAACGGACATGCAGGAGGATGAGGGGGAATAGGTGTTGATTTCTGGGGTGTTGGTGGAACATATAGAAATAAATTTTATGGTGCCACCTACATGCACAAAATCACACTCAAAAGAATGAAAGAGAGAGAGAGAAAAAAGAGAGAAAATGAAAACCAAAAGAAGACATTAGAGTACATTTATTGTTTTTAACTACCTGCAGGTACAGGAGCCTAATCTGACCTCCTCCCACAATAAACATCTAGACATTACCAGTTCTCTAATTAGTGACTGATTTAGGAGGCTAACTCCTCAGAGTTCTCCAGAAAATGGTCTGTCCCTCTTCACTATTAATTGATTTTTGCTTTGAAAACTGATCAATGAGAGTCAGTTTCCCAGCGTCATTATACAGAAAGCTCTTGTGTCCAGCTTCACCTGAGGAGTGAACTCTTTTATTCTTCTAAGGGGTCCACTCTCCCAGGCTCAGCTCCTATGACGGGACCTGGCACTGGGAGACAGGTGGGGCTTTTTGCAGCCCCTGAAGCCTGAGAGAGAGGCTGCCTGAGCAGGGCTGCCGGGAGGCTGAACTAATTCAAAACCTGATTATCTGGTCACTTCTCCTCTGGCATCTGCTCCTAAACTTCATTCATCACGGACTGTAGAAAACAATCTCAGGTTTTCACGCACTCACCTTAACAGTTAGAGAGATGGAGCCTGGAGGAGAATGTCTAAACATACTTAAGGGGGAAAAAAAAAAACGTGAAAGCAAGAAGGAAAAAATATATATACAGGGAGCATTGTAAATCTACTTAAAAACAAAATCTAAATGTCACACTATATATCATCCTATAATGGATCTCCCGCTGTGTCCTTCACTGTCTCCTTCCTGCTTTGGCTGTGTTCGCCCGCATTAGCCACGGGGAAATACTTGTATGTGTTTTTCTACAAGCAGCACTGAACAAAAGATTCTGGTGGTAATTTGCCAAATTACAATTTAAAACAAAGGAAAAGTAGATCTTTGGTAAAAATGTGAATTAAGCCAATATCTTCATTGGCATCAAGAGCCTCCCATCTGGAATTCCCCCACCCTTGGGCTGTAGTCTTCCTGCTTTCCTATAATAAGCAGTGTCCACAGACCCACTCCTTTTTGTTCACTAAAAGACTTGCTTTTTGCAAAGTGGTAGGAACCCATTCATATCAGGATATGGGCAAAAGAGGCTGCTCTTGCCATTGGGAGAAAATATAAGGAGGTTTGAATTAGTGAAACTCCAAGTGTCAATTACCAAGTGATGTATATGTGGAGAAAGGATGGGGGGAGGTCTCAGTAGGGTTTAAGACACTTTCCTTGCCTTTCAAAGTTGGGCCACTCATCCTGGAACCAGACAATTCCTTTTACGGGGAACGGAAAAGACACTGCAAACTAGAGACAGGCTGTCATCCAGGATCATTAAACAGTTAAATCACCATCTACATTATCTTTTCTGTGTAGTTCTACAAACAAGAACTGGATAGAAAAGTGAATAGCAAAATTCAGAAGCTATTACATGATTGCCTTGAAATTTGAAGGCAGGTCAGTGGTCCATTCAAATGATAGTGAGCCGGTACTTGCTGATTTAATAGAGGGACAGAATGACTATAGGGATTCTATTGGTTCTTTCTTTGACACAGCCTTTGCTTTTAGCTCTAGATTTTTTCTGATGAAAATATGTTAGGAGCTAGGGTGGCAAAAAAAGAAGCACTCTAACTAGAAAGAAGGTGAAAACAGGCATCAATGATAGCTAAATAGGATCTGCACAGGCCTGCCAGTTGTAGTCCCAGACCTCTAGCAGGAACTCACATAGCTGACAACCCTTTAACAAGAGGTGTCCTGTTTTCACTGTGCCTCAACACTAGAGTGGAGGTAAGAAGCGCATTACACCCTGTCTTCTCAGCTCCACACTTTCCATGGGGCCATGAGTCCCTCCCTCTAGCCTCTCAACTGTAAGTCTGTATTTAGGGATTTATAAAAGGCAAGCAACTCACAGTCTTAATATTCTTTATTAAAGATCAAATAAAAACACAAAAGGAGAGAAAGTCTGAAGAGCTTCCTCATGGCAGGGGGTCCATATCTTGGAAAAATGACTGTCCACTTGCTTTGTCTTGTGTCTTCCCTGTTACAGATGCCTAGGGCGCTCCTTGGATCATCTATAATCATACATCCTTAACAAAGCCCTGTAAGAGTCATTTTTCTTTATTGAAAAAGATTGGGAGCAAGAGAAGCTGAATGTGTGTTATGTTTGATGAACAGAAAGAATACAGGATTCTTAAACTTCATACCATCTATTCAGAAGTGGAATAACAACCCATTACAATTTAATTCTCTGCTTTCAAAGCTATTTTTGTTGGAAATACTAGTTAAATATACATCCATTTGTGGTAAGCATTCTATAAAAGAGCACATTAGTAAACAGGATTCCCAAATAGCTTATATCAGGGGATGGAGTTGCTCCCAGTGATAACATTGTGCAAGACTTTGCAAATATGTCTGTCTTCTGTCTTTATTATATTTCTATAATATCTAGCACCACAGAGCTTAGATAGCTCATCAGTGCTACACTATGGTAATGCAGGAATTCAACATAAGTGATCTTTTCTTTTCATCAATGTTTCCTTCTCACCTCCAGGCTCAGTATATTAAATGAGCTCATCTCTTTTTTCCCTGTGTTTGAGTCCTATGAATTCATTTATTCATTCATTTATTCCATGCATGTCTATGGACAAGTCCTAAGTGATCAACTGTGAACAAAACAGTACTGATTGCTAACTTATGAAGTTTATATTTTAGTTGAGGAAGCAAGCAATAAAAAAATACATAGGCATAAATGAGCATATGCATATTGTGATAGATGTGCAAGGGAAAATAACCAGCACCTTGAAAGAGACAAGTAAGGACAGACGTAAACACTCTAAATGGGTTGGATGAATCCTCTTTGGAGGATGAGAAAGGGTCAGGAGAAAAGAGCTTTATAGAAAAATCAGAGGCATTAAGACTCTAAGTCTGGCTTCTGTTTGGCTACTTCTTCTGCTATTATTTCATCCATTTCTACGTGGTTCTTGCTCCTCTGTTCCTGATGATGAGAAAGGAGTGGAATTAGCTCTGGAAACCAGCAGTCTATACTGGGCTGGCTTCTGGTCTGCAGAGCTCTCTGCTGCTCCTGTGCTTCCCGACTACCAGCCAGGTATTCTAGGGTGTCCCATACTAGCTTATTCATCCCTTTCCTATGGTCAGCCTGAAGGACCTTTCGAACTCCATTCTATCCACCTCTCAATATGCTCCTCATCCCTTGCCCAATTTGTCAGTTCAAATCTCTTTCCTAGTGTATATGGATTGTACTTTGGAGTTGAACGTGGGAAGAATTTCCTCCAACACTGACTCTCATCCTCATTCTTGGACTGTGATTCATATCCAATAGGCAGGGCTTGTTTTTTCTTTTGCTGCTGTTGTTTATGTCTCCGAGAAAGCATTCCTATTCCATTGAGGCTGAGCCTCAGAACCTAACTTAGTAGCTCTTTGGGACTGACTTTCTAACCAGTGCTACCCTGGTTCTACCAATGTGAACTAGACAGTATCCCCCGAAGCCCACTGAAGCAACATCTAGTACCATTTCTACAAACAATTATAAAACACAGAGAGGGTGTTAGAAGTATGGGATCTGAAATGAGGCTACTGGCTTTGAATTCTGGGTCTCACTGACTATGAGACTTTAGGAAACAATTAACTTCTTTCTGCCTTAATTTTCTCAACTATGAAATGAAGTCATGGTAACTACTTTAAAAAGCAATTGGAGGATCAAAGGAGAAAATATATGTAAATTACTTAGAAAAATACCTGGTACATAGTGCATGTGTCCTGAAAATATTATATAGATCTATAAAGGGAGATAACTTGGCAATTGATAATGAGATCTAGGTAACGAATTAAGAAGTTTTGATCCAGGAAGCATGGAGAATAAAATGAAAAACTAAAAATCTAAATATAAGATTAGAGTGGGCCCAGATTGAGTCTTAGTTGCCAGAATACTAAAGTCTGTGCCATGATTTCTCCAAAGTTAATTAAGAAACAGGGATGATTTTGCAGGGATCATATCTCCTCTGAATGTAAGAATGAGTGTATAACTATGGACCAATTATCCCCAACTTCTGAAAAAGAAGAAATGTGGGAGCCCCACAAACCAAGCAGATTATTTTCCTCTTTGGACTCCACTGCCAACCTGCTCTTCTCTCCTTGTTAATTCGTAGATTAAGAACTGGGTGACCCATCAGAGGTTTCCGTGATTATTTTCTCCAAGCATGGAACAATGTCAAATTTCAATGGTTACAGCTTTGAATAATTCAAATATTAAACAGTTGTTTCCCAAAAGGACCCCATTTGTCACCTAAAGATTCATGATATTGACAGATAAAAATGTAAATAGCAGCACGTGACAATACTACATAACACTATATGAATTTGCTACATCGACAACAAATGGATGATATCGGGACATAAGAAGATTCTGTGCAGGACATTTAAATTAGATCTAGGCACCAAAGCCATAAGTCTAGGTGATTTGCTTTCTCAGATACACACAGCCAGTTTGAAATGCTGCTTGAATAGGAAGATGACTCTGCCAACTCCAGCCAGCTACAGATTCCTGTCATTAGTAATAAATGACCCTGGTAGTCTTGAAAATGAATAGCATCCAGAGTTGTAAAATGGCTCTGTTCCAGATGATGTTTGTTTATGTGCAGCAATTAGAGCCCAGCTGCTGTAGGGAGACAGTCATATTCCCAGCTGGATTTTAGGAAATGTGGCCTTTCATTAAAGAGACTGCCCTCAAGAAATTGGATTTGTATGAACTAAATGAGATAGACCTTGCAAGGATGTGTTAAAAAAGGTTGGATGAAGTCATGAACCCCCACTGACACATCCTCCCACTCCAATTGTGGAGGAACTCATTCATATAACAAAAGAAGACCTGCACTGGGAGTGCCACACAGCAAAACAGAAAGCATACAAGCCTTCTAGGCCAACATGATGAACTTACATTTGGATTGTAGACCCAAACCACTATTTTGGAGTAGGTTCGATTTAAAGACCTTCAATTCCAAAACCTTCAATTCAATAAGCAATTGATGCCGTATTCAGTATGTGGCCTTAAAATAAGGGGTGATGGAAAGATGGCAAAAAAAAATAGCAAGAGGGGTCCCTAAAAAGAAGCTAACAGAAGCTCATCTTAGAAATAAAACATAATTCCAAATAGAAAAAAAGAAATGAAATGTCACACTAAAGCCACATTCCCTAATCAGAGGAGGTAGTCTTATAATTGAGAATATGACAGGATGAGCTTCTACTATCAGAATTGTTTTTATCATATTTTCCCTAAACCCTTCCTCCATACACTTGTTTTAGGATCTAGCATCTTGACCTGCAGGAGGGAGAATAGGCTTGTTGTGAAGGTGTTTGGCACTGAGTGAAGACAGTGTCTGAGTATACTGTCTTTCCCTTTCATTTCCAAAACATCAACACTTACTGAGAAGATAATCCTAAGTGTCCTGGCCATTCTAGACCTGAACCAGATGGTCTTATAAGCAAGCCAATAGAACACTTTACTTTTAGACAGGCTCGGTGGTGCATGGCTGTAATCCCAGTAGCTCAGGAGGCTGAGGCAGGAGGATCCAGAGTTCAAAGCCAGCCTCAGCAACAGCGAGGCACTGAGCAACTCAGTGAGACCCTGCCTCTAAATAAAATACAAAACAGGGCTGAGGATGTGGCCCACTGGTTGAGTTGCCCTGAGTTCAACATCTGGTACAAAAAAAAAACCAAAAAAAACACTTTACATTTAAACTCAACTTGTCAATATTAAAAAAAAAAATGGTAAGATTCAAATGAGAAACCCTGTTGTTGATATCTCTTCTAGACATCAGCAGTCTGCTAAGACTTGATAAAGATTTCCTCAAGATACTTGGTTAAGACCATGTTTCTTTCAAAGTGTCAAGGGAAGTTCTCACCTGCCCAGTTCTCTTGATGATGTATTTCTGGAACTATCTGATTTGTGATAAATAAAATTGTATTTGAGGAGTGAATGGTGACTCCTGAAGAGAATGGAGATAAAGAACCCCAGGGGCCTGGTTCCTCAGCCAAGTCCTGTGGAAAAGCAGGGAGCTAGTACGTGGAGTAAAGCAAACCCCAGAGCTCACTGAAAATATCCAAATCTATTTCAAGACACAGAAAAAGTGGTGATCCACTGTTTAAGATCTATTGGAAGCTAAGCCATCAGCCACACCCACAATCACCAGCATAAACAAAGGCCCATGACCAGATGGGCTTCCCTCTAAGAAGAATAGAAACTCGGCTCAACCTCAGGAAGATTGTGGGGCATAAACTTCAAATGCTCTGAAGTGAAATTTTCAGTCAACTTCAACAAGTCCAACTCTTGGGTTTGTAAATTGAATTGATTTAAGAAAATAAAAAAAAATCCCCATATCCTGAAAATGGAATTTATGAACTTGGAATTGTCATCAACCACAGAGAGTGATGAGGAAACTAAGAAGGAAGGGCTCCATTTTCTCTTAAGACAGAACTCAGACATTAAAGACATCCAAACAGATATATTTTCCTGACAGAACTCCATACAAATTCATTTTTAAAGGCAGCAAAACTAAATTTATTCAAACAAGCCATTGCTTTTAAAATAGCTAATTGAGAGATTCATTTTACAGCATCTGTCAATCTTTAGGACTGAGGGAAATGCCTAGTTCTGTTGATGGTATTGACTATGTCTTCTTAGTGGCAACTGGACTGGCTGCCACTGTGCTGGGGGCCTTATAATCACATAGGACCAGAAGCAGGTGAGCTCTGGGGACTCTTCAGACAGCCTGACAACTTCCCGACTATCTCACATGCTTGACAAGATCAGAAACACTATATTGGATTACACTTAGCAGGCCCCAATACAACCCTTAGAACTCCATCCTTTTTCTGATACTGTGACCTTTTAAAGTGCCCTGTCGGCCTAAGTGCATCAGCTGTGTGTATGCACCAAAGGAGATAACCTTGCAAATAAGAGGGCTTTGCTATCTGGCTTTATCACATTTAATGTGCCTTTTGAAGCTAAAAACAAGATTATCCTATAAATGCTTGGCAAGCTGCAGTTAATCCTCATCTTCATGAGGGAACATGAAAGGACACCCTTAACACCCAATATCGGCTCAGGTTCTTTGTGTTATCAATGCAGGAGGTGAACCTGGTGCCACACTGGTGAAACTCGCCCACATCACTAAGCTAGGTGATGCTCCACTAGCTATAATAACAAAGCAGTTTTCTTGCATAAAGTGTCTGCCTTGGTCTTTTTTAATTTCAAATTCAGTGAAAATTTTGAACAGCATTTTCTTAGTGTTAAGAAACGAGAAACTTTAGAACTTAGTTTACAAAATCAATTCTTAAACAGAGATAATAAATTTGCTGCTGTGAATTTGATTGTGGAGTATCTTTCCAGGTAACTTGTTTTTGTGTAAGAGCAATCTAATAGCCAGGCACAGTAGCATATGCCAGGACTTGGAAGGCTAAGGCAGGAAGATGGTAAGTTTAAGGCCAGCCTAGGTAACGTAGCAAAACCCTGTCTCAAAATATTGTAGAAAGAGCTGAGAATGTAGTTCTGTGACAGAGTATGTATGAGACTCTGAGCTCAATTACTAGAATCACCAGGAAAACAAAAAAGGGGCTACTATTAAAAAAATAAAATGGAGGCTACTATTAAATCTTTTTCCAATAGCCTAAGTCTTTTTTGTAATTTCATGTTTAAAAAAAAAAAACATGGAATGCTCTCCCTAAGAGTGTTTTTTTGTTTTGTTTTGTTTTGTTTTGTTTTAAAAAAGACTGATACTAAATGAAGAATTCATTCACTATTTGTAGGCACTTCTGATCCTGTTTATCAGGTTCATGTCAGAATCATAGGATATCATGACTAAGGAAGATTTCTCCTAAGATCTACACATCTTATAGAAATTCACAACTAATTTGTTCATCCATAAAATATATTTGTCTAATTTTAATCAGATATTTATGATTCTTTGTTATAAAGACTTCCTATTTTTCATGGGGGTGTGGGTTCCCAAATTTTTTTGCTGATTTTCAGCTAAACACCTGGAAATATTTGATTAAAATGACTTTTTGTATGTTTGTGTCTATGTAGCATCTGTATTAAAAAAGATGAATTAGCTTATAATCAAACCATTTGATATTTACTTTTTAAGAAAGTGTTTTAAATGACTCAACTCATAGGTATGATGAGAAACAACACAGAGGTCAAGGATGTTGAAGGAAGAGTTATTATTTATAGTTACCAAGAAAAGAAGGTAAGCCATGTGGGGAAGCCCCAGGATTAGTCAGGAAACAGAAGGGGTGAGAAGAAAGCATGGGAAAGAACTTGTATTACTATAATGGCACCTATAACTGGGAAGAAAGCAAAACACAGATGTTGTGGGTTGTGAAAACAGGGTGGTATAGAAGTGTTATGGTTTAGATATGAGGTGTCCCCCAAAAGCTCATGTATGAGACAATGCAAGAACTTTCAGAGATGAAACAATTAGATTATGAGAGTGGAATCGTCCACTGATATGGAATAACTGAATAGTAACTGTAGGCAAGTAGGATGTGGCTGGGGGAGTTGGCACACTGGGAGGGTGGGTCTTTAGGATTTATATTTTGCTCCTGAGCAGAGTCTTCTCTCTGTTTCCAGATTGCCATGCCCTGACTTTCCCTCCTCCACACACTTCTGAGATAATATTCTGCCACGACTTGGGTCCAGAGCAATGGAGTTGACCATCTATGGACTGAGTATTCTGAAACTGTGATCCCTAAATAAACTTTTCCACCTCAATTATTTTAGTCAGGGCTTTTGGTTACAATGACAGAAAAGAAGAAAGAGGAGGAGGAGGAGGAGGAAGAGGAGGAGGAGGAGGAGGAGGAGGAGGAGGAGGAGGAGGAGGAGGGAGGCGGGGAAGGAGGAACTACAATAGGTTGTATATCACTTTAAAAATGTCAAATCATCACCTACAAAATATTAAGAATGATTATTTTAACAGTTTACACTATCATTCATCAATATGCATGTCATTTTTAGATATTTACCAATAAATGATGTTTCAACTATTTGAACTAGGTTCCAAATATACTCATGAAATATTCTTACCAACTTTTCTATAGATACTTTGGGAAAACCTAGACATTTCCTTCAAAATATTTTTCAACTGTACTAACTAAATCAATTAGATTTTATTTAATGCATTTTATTTTCTTTAATGCATGAGAACATAATTGATATTTTTCCTCCCTTAGGTTAGTATTCTAGTTTATGATTGTTCATAAGGTTATTATCAACTGTCCTGGTTACATTTCGAAACAGCTAATGTTCTTTTATAGCTATCAATTTTATATAGTAGTAGAAAACAATTCATCTTTTAAAAAAGTTTCATTCCATTTTAGACGTAAACTAGTTAGCAACACTTAAAACATTACTATTTCACTCCTGACAAGGTTGGGAATAGGCTCTGATTAAATGTGCACTAAAATTGTTGTTTGTTGACATTCTGCACACTGGTGTGTGTGTGTGTGTGTGTCTGTGTGTGTGTGTGTGTGTTTAAAGGCTTCAATTAGTATTCTGTGGTAATCTGTTCATCACACAGAAGCAGCTTCTAAGCAGAGGGCTTGACATTCAGAATCAATATTGTGCAGAACATTTAAGTGTCACAGTAAATATCAATAGGCCCAAAGTCATTCGTGTGCTGGGCAAAATCTAATTAGCAATGCAACCAGAATGGCCAATTTGTTTCCAAATTCTTTCTGCCAGAGCTCTCCCCCTCACTCATAGCCAAATGCTGAAATATCACGGGGTTGGCAATCACAGGAGCCCACCATGGCTCAGTACACCTGCACCCTGTGGGAGTGCAGCTGCTAGCCCCAAATTACACACACAAGTCTTCGGCCCAAGCAGTGCAAGGATTTGATACTCTGTCCAAATATACAGGACTTCCTTGTTCTGTAATTTTATGTTTTGATTTAAGATATGATTTGAGAAGACAAAAGACTTTGAAAAATAAAATAATATAAAAAATAATTAAATAAAACCCATAATATGAGTAGCTAAAATAAAGATGTAAGCAATAACTAATTTAGGCCAAACAACTACTACAAAAATAATCTTTTGGTTTAATCATTGAGATACTCTAGGTGATGAGAAGCAGGGTGGTATTCTAGAAAGAGAAGGGGGCTATATATGAATGGAACCCTGCCAATTTCATTCTGTTCTTGTTATTTTAAACACTGCCACTTTACTGAATTTCAGTTTCTTTTTTTGCACATGTGAAGAAAATAATGCATGTCTTAATTATCTTGTAGTGATTAAATGAGAACATTGGAAAGTGTCCTGCAAACACAGCATTGTCTATTTCTACAGGATCGTTTGCTTTAAAGTTTGGATTTATACTATTCAGACTTTTTAATGACAAAACTGTCGTCCTTAGCTAAATGATTAGTTATAAATTGACCAATTCCTATTTGTACCTACCATCTTCTGTTTGATTACCTCAACAATTATTACACTAAAATAATTCATTTAAGGACCAGTTTCTCAGAAACATTGTTGAACAGAAAGCCCCTCATCCTGCAGACACAATTTCTCAAAGCCTTGCCTCAAAATTTAAGTATCAAATGTTGTTATGAACAAATCATCCACGTGACAAACACATCAGGAATACAATTTGGTGGTCCCAGGGAGCAGGGCACTTGCCACCCAAACACAAAGCTGCATCAGTGATGTTGGAGCTGTGGAGGTAAACAGGCACCAAGACCATTATCAGCACCCATTCTGAGTCTGCTTTATACGTAACCATTATGTGTAAAGCCATTTCATAAGACAGAAAAAGGTGTATTATATCTAGAGAAAAAGTATACATAGAACAGAACTACTCAATATGATACATTCCCCAGATCTTCATCACATGGTCCTCAACCTGGGCCTATGTCACATAGCTTTTCTTTCCCCTACGTGTATTTGTTAGAAGAACTCCCCCAACAGAAGGAGAAGGAGAAGAAGAAGGAGAAGGAGAAGGAGAAGGAGAAGGAGAAGGAGAAGGAGAAGAAGAAGAAAGAAAGAAAGAAATAGTAGTTCATACCCAGATGCAATCAATCTGTGAATGTGACCTTATTTGGAAATGTCATCAAGTAAAGATAAGGTTTACTGGGTTGGAATCAAAATCAAATCTAACAGGTGAACTTATAGGAAGAGGGAAATTTGGAAATAAAAACATGTGGAGCAGGCCATGTGAAGACAGAGCAAATATGAGTTGCAAGTACAAGACTAGGAATGCCAAGGATTATTAGCAACTGTCAAAAGCTTAAAAAAGGGAAAGGACTCTTTCCTAAACCCTTCAGGGGAAACAGACTGATATCTTGATTTCAGAATTCCAGCCTCATCACTGTAGAAAAACAATTTCCTGTTGTTTCAAACACTCAGTTTGTGGAACTTTGTTATGACAGCCCTGTGAAACCAATACACTGGGGGAATTAAGACCTGCTATTTCTCTTTTAGAGAAAATGTCGTTTAAACAGCCGGGGAGATCGATTCACCTGATATCAATCTAGAATAAAATACAATTGAGTGCCAAAAGGATTAGGAACGAATAGGAAGATCAGAGAACAAGGAAATTACAGAATTGAATACTTGATTAAAGCTAATTTCTTAGGGTTAATTATACAAAGCTTAATCTAGCTCACTTTACCGAGAAAATCTTAAGGAAATGTCACTCAAGCACTAATGTTATTAATATTCCCCTTAGGGAATGTCCACTGAAGTTGCCAGTGCTGCTGGCCACGCTTCGTCTCCCTGTCTGTGTCTTGTCCAGTGTCCCCACAGCTCCCTAACAGCCTAGCTCAGCCTACAGCCAACCCTGATCAGACTGAAGGTAACCTCTGCTCTATCGTGTGCAACAATTTACAGAAATTGAGAGCAAACTAGAGGGAAATCAAATGTCTAATATGTCAAGCGTTAGCTTTTTATACTCGGGTTAATCGTTCATTCATTTGACATTCACGCTGATCTTGCCTATTTTTATCAAGCATTTCTTAAGTGGCTGGCTTGTCTCTTGCCTTCTTTCCCATTTACATTGATGTTTACCATGTTCTGCCTGCACCTGCCTTTACTTCTTCGAGTCCCATGTGGCCTGAGTCTCACCTAAATCGGGCTCTAATGTAAGGGATAAACACCTCTCAGAATTTCAAGCCCCCAACAGCACCTTTGCCAATCATCCCCACTTATGTTTGCTTAGTTCACTGGATTGAACTTTTTCCCCAAAATACATCTCTCTCCAGGTCTGTCTTCTTGTTCTCCTGATGGCCAGATCTTCTGTGTGGCAACCGAAGCCAAGTCTAGAATATACTAATGGCTGAGGATCCTTGGCTAGTGTCAGCTTCCCTTTCCCAGAGCTAGATTCTCCTCATATGCTGCATTCTAAATCTCTCATTCTCTTTGTCAAGTAAGCATCAAATATTTATTGCAGACTCCCTGTTTGTCAGATACATTCTAATGATACAATGCCAACCATGATATGCAGTTTCTTCTGTCATGGAGTGGAGGTTCTATAAAGAGCAATACACCAAGAAAAGCAAACAAAAACTTTGAGCAAAAATTCAAGCAGCACATGGATAAATAAAACAGCTGTCATGCTAAGACATACTATTAAAATAAGAACAAAGAGCTGAAAGGGAATGAAGAAGAGATGGGGGAAAATATTCCTGAGATGGCATTGAAACTGATATCAAAAGCAACAAACAGAACTAGCCCTAGAATTATGAGTAAAAGCACACAAGTCCAGGGAATCAGCCTGTGCAAGAATTGAGGAATGGCAGAGCATGTGTAGTCTAAGGATTCAAAGAAGAAACATCATGTGGCAGAAGAAATGGGAAGAGTCACTCTGTAGCTTTTTCTTGTTGCGGCTGTCACAAATTGCAAGAAATTTAGTGTCCTAAAATAACACCGATTAGGGCTTGGGAGATGAAAAATCTGGTCTAAAATCAAGGCTTGGTTCATCCTAGCTGCATTCCTGGAGAAACACTGTGCTTGGGTGTCCCTATCCTTACCTGTTGCAGCTTCTAGAGGCTGGCTGTTTTCCTTTGCGGTCCCCCTTCTAGAAATCACATTGTTTTAATTTCAAGCCCTGCTTCTGTCATCACAGAAGACATCACATCTCCCTCATCATCCAAGAGACCCTCCTGTCTCTCACTTCTAAGGACACCTGTAATTATATTGGACACACCCAGATCATTAAAGCTAATCTCCCAAGATCTTTAACTTCAATCTGAGAAATCCTGTTTGCCAGGTATGGTAACGTATTCACAAGTTTTGGGAATGAACATCTGATATGTACTTTGGAGGAGGGATGTGTTATTATTCTGTCTACTCCAGTGATAGAAGAGGATTGGAGAATTATTAAGAAATATGGAGAAATATGAAGTTCTGAGCAAGGAACATAGGTCATAGGTAAATAATTTTGATGATTTTTAATGGAAATGGAAAGCTGTGGAAGGTTTTAAGGAGAAAAGTGCCATTTTATTGCTTATAGTTTTAAAAGAGATCATCTGTACCAGTACATGGAGAAAGGATTCAAGATGGGAAAGAGGGCTGATTAGAATCAGAGAAAGAATCTGTGGGTGAGGCTCAGTAGAAGAACAGAGGTTTAGCACGCACAAGGCCTTGGTTCTAATCCCCAGCACCAAAAAACAAAATGAAACTAACAAAGAAAAAGCTATAATGCCTCCTTAAAGACTAGCAGTATAGCTCAGTGGTAGACCATGTGTTTAATTCTCACTAAGTTCAATGTTCAATTCAATTCTCAGCCCCAAAACAGAAAAGAATCAGAAAGAAAGGAAGTTCTTCCTTTAAATTGGGTAAGAAACAGAAGTTGTTTAGGCAAAAACAGTGGTAGAAAAGATGGAAAGGAAAAAAATTCAATTATGCCAATTTAGCTTGATGGTTCAGTACAAATACTGAATAAAGAAATAGGCAAACATCAAGGATAATTCTTAGGTGTTTAAGCAATTTGTTTACGAGGAGGAGGAGTGAAGCAAGGAGATGAGAAGGGGAATTCTAAACCCTGAGAAACCAATTATTAGACTTTGACATTTTCAGGCTCAGTTGTCATGTACACTTGACCTCTTTTCTCTGACGGACAACTGCAGTCTTCCTGTATTACCTTCTCTTTCTCCTGGGATATTATATGAAGCTTCTTTTACCCATTTAAACTCTAATTTTAGTTTTTATTTACCTGATCCCATACTGTCACTGTTAATAATTCCTACTATTCATTAAATCTGAAGTTTTTTGTTCCTCTCCCAATGACTTCCAAATAAAACTACCTCCCATCTAACAGCCTTCCATTAAAATAATAATTACTTTTTAGGAGGACGCTCTGGGCTCCCAGATAGTCCCAGGACTACTGAAGCCCTTTTAAGAAATGAAAAGCTTGCTAATCCTTGAATCCAATAAAATCAGGAGACTGAGAAATCCAGTCAAATGTCCTTTAGCTCAAATGTGAGGAAACTGAGACGTCAAACTTATGCACTCCTTGAAAGACAGATGCAAAGCAGAAACTAAAAATTCAGGCAACAAAAACCTTCACATGACAAGGACACTTTCCACTGAACCATGTTATTTCTCTAAAGATAAAAATAACAATCTGATACCAACATGTTTTTGTCCCCATAGAGACAATAATGAGAAAGGTTATAGAAGCTCACTGTTTATTCTGGATTCTGTGAGATTTAAAACAAAATAAAACCTTTCCTGCAGATGACTAAGCCCTCAGATATCTCTTCATGTGGGGGAAAAAAAAAAGAATACAGGCATAATTGTGCTGCTCTAGCTAAAAGGAAAAGGATGAACTGTCTTCATCATATTAGGCTAATGAAAGATGTCCAGAGAATGACTTAAATCATTTCCTCCTAGAGAAGGGTGAAACTAAGCCTCAATGCACGCTTGGACAATGGACCAAGGAGACACTAACTCAATTTCCACGATCAATTAAATCTCTGACCCTTTTTCTCAAGTTCCAGCATCTCCCTATGACCATCAATTGTGAAGGTGTTTTTTGGCCTCACTAGGAACTTAACTAAGACCTGTATTTCATTTTGTAAGTCACCAAACAGGTGACAAGGGATAATGACTTTCAGTCAATCTGAAGTTGGAGATAGATTCAAGCCAAAGACACAAAGGTGAGAGTCCTGCGCCCATGTCTATTATGCAACCCTGAGGTAGTTAATTTATGCTTAATGTAATTGTATATTTGAAAGCTGAAAAGTTCTGAGTGATCATTAATCTTCACAGACACATTTAGCTATGACTTGTCTCCCTGAAAGCTTTTCCTTCAATCTACTTTGGAAAGTCACACTTGAAAACTGTTCCACATTTAAATAGGTGTAACTGTGTATTCACAAGTTAGCCAAGCAGAATATGTTTTTGTAGAATTCACTGCAAAAGAAGAGTCAAATTCAATTCAGAGTACAGATCCATGATAATATAAGAGTTATGGTGATTGACAGTTTTTATATTGTGGTTTCTATGGTAAGTTACAGGATTTTTTTTTATATTACTCAGTGATTCTCAAATATTTACTAGATCTCCATAAGATGATACATGTACCCATTAAATTTATTTAAAGTTGTAAACGAGAGTATTCTAGTATTAATTCATTCTTATTTAAAACTACTACGAACACACAATGAGATTCTTGGCAGAAAATTCTTCCTATATTGTTAAAATATGTGAAGATCTCTTTTGCACAGCACAGAGACATTCATGGGATTATTGTAGCTAGTGGAAATATCCAAATTCTCTGCTGGAAGCCCCTGATTTTGCAAAAGAGACAGCTAAAGTTTGGAGTGCTCACTTGACTTACCTATGTTTAGATGATTTACACAGTCTAAACCAAAACCTTCCACTACAGTTCAAGGTACTTTTGAATTTACCATACTTTCTTACCTGCATTGTATTCTTTTGGTATAAGGCAAAGAATAAATCAAATAATCAATCATGTTTAAATTCATAAGTTTTTAATAGAAATCTCTTTTTTCTATGTATTCTTTATGCGTAAGACATCTTTGGCTCCTACCAAATGGGATGCTTTCTCTCAGGAAAATGGACTATTCCAATAGTTAATTTGTTTATTGATCATAGACAATGTGCTAGATAGCAACTGTGGTCATTTGGGGAAGCACTCAAAAGTGAACAAAATATTATTTCTGCCCTTGTACAGTCTAGGCCAAAATTGGGGAGAACAGTAATATTCCCAGTGAAATCAGTACTGGGACAGAAATGTAAGATTGAGAAGGTGGCAGATAACTGTGTCCAAGAATATTTTCAATAGGGATTAAAATTTATATGGTTTTAAAATTACTATTCAGATAATAGAAGAGAACTAACGATCAAAAAGCTGGAAACACAGAATATGCAAAAGAGCAAAGCTAGACTCTTCCGGCATAGGGTACCATTGTTCCCAAATCCCACTTATGTGAGTATGACCCTGGCTTTTTATAATTTTTGTGAAGGCTGACAGTTGGAAATGATGACAATGAGGAAGATAGTATCTATGTATGAAAAAAATCATAGCAAGCTAATGCAGCAGCACATGAAATGGGCACCCAAGACAAGCTCAGTTATCCAGCAAAGCTTCCCAGGGAAAGAAGTTGATTTCATATCTAAAAGATGGGTAGGAAGGCTGGGCAGGATAGTGCACACCTGTAATCCCAGCAGCTCAGGAGGCTGAGACAGGAGGATAATTCAAAGTCAGCCTCAGCAAAAGTGAGGCACTAAGCAACTCAGTGAGACCCTGTCTCTAAATAAAATACAAAATGGGACTGGGGATGTGCCTCAGTGGTTGAGTGCTCCTGAGTTCAATCTTCAGTAACCTGCCCCTCTCAAAAAGAAGAAGGGGGAAGAAGATTGGTAGGAAGTAGTTTAAAGAAGAACATTAACATTGAGGTTTGAGAAGAAATGCTCCAGGCAGAGGGACAACGTGCATAATGGCCCAGAAGTAAGATAGTACCTGGGACTTTTCAAGTACTGGATGAGGAACAGGAAATTGGGTAATGGCCGACAGATGACATAAGGTAGAGGGATGGCAGGAGGAAATCATGAGGGAACTTCAAAGCTGAAGTATGAATTATATTTTCTCTTTGGGTTAAAAGAATAAATTATTTTTTTGTTTTAAAATGTTTAATTAATTTTTAGAAATAAATGACATCAGAATGCATTACAATTCTTATCACACATATACAGCACAATTTTTCACATCTCTGGTTGTATATAAAGTATGCTCACACCAATTTGTGTCTTCATACATGTACTTTGAATAATTGGGGACTGGGGACATAGCTCAGTTGGTAGAGTGCTTGCCTTGAGTGAATTATTTTGGACTCGTTCTCAAGTCAATTTTCTGACTAGATTTCTAAGGCACATACTGAAAATTGGCCTTTAAATGGTACCTCTTCTATGCCTTTCGTTGTTGTTGCTTATAGCTTCCTTTTAATCACTGAATTTCAGTTTTTACAAATGATCTTAGGACCAGATAACTTAGGTTTTGTGGGGAGAATAGCTCTTATACATGAATAACAATTACATGCTTCACTTTTTGTAAATAACAATTGGCTAGATTAACAAACATGGATACAAATAGAAGTAAAGCCATAGATCACAGCATCTGTACTGACAAAATGCCATAAACAAACATGCATTCATCATAAAATAATGGTCCTTTGTCCTAAAGGCAATGAGAAATAGAGAGGAAGACTCATTAAATATATGTCAAAAAAATTAACAGGACAAAGTGATTAAGAAAATAGTGTGCTTTTTCTCCTTCTTTAATTACAGTTACAGCTACAAAATGGTAATTTTTGACCACTTAAGATAGCTAATCTTGTAAAGTTAGTTTTCTTATATATGCCTATTAATTTTGTTTTTTTTTTTTTTTTTTTATTGGTCGTTCATAACATTACATAGTTCTTAATACATCATATTACACGGTTTGATTCAAGTGGATTATGAACTCCCGCTTTTACCCCGTATACAAATTGCTGTATCACATCAGTTACCCTTCCATTGATTGACATATTGCCTTTCTAGTGTCTGATGTATTCTGCTGTCTGTCCTATTGTCTACTATCCCCCCTCCCCTCCCCTCCCCTCCCCTCCCCTTTTCTCTCTCTACCCCTTCTACTGTAAATCATGTCTTCCATTTGTATTCTCTTGACTTACCCCTCCTTACCTCTTATATGACATTTTGTATAACCCTGAGGATCGCCTTCCATTTCCATGCAATTTCCCTTCTCACTCCCTTTCCCTCCCACCTCTCATCCCTGCTTACTGTAAATATTCTTCTCAAGCTCTTCGTCCCTACCCTGTCCTTGTTTACACCCCTTATATCAAAGGAGTCATTTGGTATTTGTTTTTTAAAGATTGACTAGCTTCACTTAGCATAATCTGCTCTAATGCCATCCATTTCCCTCCAAATTCTATAATTTTGTCATTTTTTAATGCAGAGTAATACTCCATAGTGTATAAATGCCACATTTTTTTTATCCATTCATCTATTGAAGGGCATCTAGGCTGGTTCCACAGTCTTGCTATCGTGAATTGAGCTGCTATGAACATCGATGTAGCAGTGTCCCTGTAGCATGCTCTTGTTAGGGCTTTAGGGAATAGACCGAGAAGGGGAATAGCTGGGTCAAATGGTGGTTCCATTCCCAGCTTTCCGAGAAATCTCCATACTGCTTTCCAAATTGGCTGCACCAATTTGCAGTCCCACCAGCAATGAACAAGAGTGCCCTTTTCCCCGCATCCTCTCCAGCACTTATTGTTGTTTGACTTCCTAATGGCTGCCAGTCTTACTGGAGTGAGATGGTATCTTAGGGTAGTTTTGATTTGCATTTCTCTGACTGCTAGCGATGGTGAGCATTTTTTCATGTACTTGTTGATTGATTGTATGTCCTCCTCTGAGAAGTGTCTGTTCAGGTCCTTGGCCCATTTATTGATTGGGTTATTTGTTATCTTATTGTCTAATTTTTTGAGTTCTTTGTATATTCTGGTTATTAGGGCTCTATCTGAAGTGTGTGGAGTAAAGATTTGTTCCCAGGATGTAGGCTCCCTATTTATCTCTCTTATTGTTTCTTTTGCTGAGAAAAAACTTTTTAGTTTGAGTAAGTCCCATTTGTTGATTCTATTTGTTAACTCTAGCGCTATGGGTGTCCTATTGAGGAATTTGGAGCCCGATCCCACAGCGTGTAGATCATAACCAACTTTTTCTTCTATCAGATGCCGTGTCTCTGATTTAATATCAAGCTCCTTGATCCATTTTGAGTTAACTTTTGTGCACGGCGAGAGATAGGGATTCAGATTCATTTTGGTGCAAATGGATTTCCAGTTTTCCCAGCACCATTTGTTGAAGATGCTATCCTTCCTCCATTGCATGCTTTTAGCCCCTTTATCAAAAATAAGATAGTTGTAGTTTTGTGGATTGGTTGCTGTGTCCTCTATTCTGTACCATTGGTCCACCCGCCTGTTTTGGTACCAGTACCATGCTGTTTTTGTTACTATTGCTCTGTAGTATAGTTTGAAGTCTGGTATCGCTATACCGCCTGATTCACACTTCCTGCTTAGTATTGTTTTTGCTATTCTGGGTCTTTTATTATTCCATATGAATTTCATGATTCTTTTATCTATTTCTACAAGATATGCTGTTGGGATTTTGATTGGCATTGCATTGAACTTATAGAGAACTTTTGGTAATATCGCCATTTTGATGATGTTAGTTCTGCCTATCCATGAGCAGGGTATGTTTTTCCATCTTCTAAGGTCTTCTTCTATGTCTTTCTTTAGGGTTCTGTAATTTTCATTGTATAAATCTTTCACCTCTTTTGTTAGGTTGATTCCCAAGTATTTTATTTTTTGGGGGGATATTGTGAATGGAGTAGTTGTCCTCATTTCCGTTTCAGAGGATTTGTCGCTCATATACAGGAACGCCTTTGATTTATGCGTGTTGATCTTATATCCTGCCACTTTGCTGAATTCATTTATTAGCTCTAATAGCTTCTTTGTAGACCCTTTTGGGTCTGCTAGGTATAGAATCATATCATCTGCAAATAGTGATAATTTAAGTTCTTCTTTTCCTATTTTTATGCCTTTAATTTCTTTTGACTGTCTAATTGCTCTGGCCAGTGTTTCGAGGACTATGTTGAACAGAAGTGGTGAGAGAGGGCATCCCTGTCTTGTACCAGATCTTAGAGGGAATGCCTTCAATTTTTCTCCATTCAGAATGATGCTGGCCTGTGGCTTATCATATATTGCTTTTACAATGTTGAGGTATGATCCTGTTATCCCTAATTTTTCTAGCGTTTTGAACATAAAGGGATGCTGTACTTTGTCAAATGCTTTTTCTGCATCTATTGAGATGATCATATGGTTCTTATTTTTAAGTCTATTGATGTGGTGAATAACATTTATTGATTTCCGTATATTAAACCAGCCTTGCATCCCAGGGATGAATCCTACTTGATCATGATGTATAATTTTTTTGATATGTATTTGAATCCGATTCGCCAGAATTTTATTGAGGATTTTTGCGTCAAGGTTCATTAGAGATATTGGTCTGTAGTTTTCCTTCTTTGATGTGTCTTTGTCTGGTTTCGGAATCAGGGTGATGTTGGCCTCGTAGAATGAATTTGGAAGTTCTCCCTCTTTTTCTATTTCCTGAAATAGCTTGAAAAGTATTGGTGTTAGTTCCTCTTTAAAGGTTTTGTAAAACTCTGCTGTATACCCATCCGGTCCTGGGCTTTTCTTAGTTGGTAGTCTTTTGATGGTTTCTTCTATTTCCTCTATTGTTATTGGTCTGTTTAGGTTGTCTATATCCTCCTGGCTCAATCTGGGCAGATCATAGGACTCAAGGAATTTATCTATGCCTTCACTATCTTCTATTTTATTGGAGTATAAGGATTCAAAGTAATTTCTGATTATCTTCTGTATTTCTGAAGTGTCTGTTGTGATATTGTCTTTTTCATCCCGTATGCTAGTAATTTGGGTTCTCTCTCTTCTTCTCTTCGTTAGCATGGCTAAGGGTCTGTCAATTTTATTTATTTTTTCAAAGAACCAGCTTTTAGTTTTGTCAATTTTTTCAATTGTTTCTTTTGTTTCAATTTCATTAATTTCAGCTCTGATTTTAATTATTTCTTGCCTTCTACTTCTTTTGCTGTTGTTTTGCTCTTCTTTTTCTAGGATTTTGAGATGAAGTATGAGATCATTTATTTGTTGGTTTTTTCTTTTTTTGAGGAATGAACTCCAAGCAATGAATTTTCCTCTTAGAACTGCTTTCAATGTGTCCCATAGATTCCGATATGTTGTGTCTGTGTTTTCATTTAACTCTAGGAATTTTTTAATTTCCTCCTTGATGTCTTCTAAAACCCATTGATCACTCAGCAACCTATTGTTCATTCTCCAGGTGATGCTTGCTTTTTCCTTTCTTCTTTTATCATTGATTTTCAGTTTCATTCCATTATGATCAGATAAGATGCATGGTATTATCTCTACCCCTTTGTATTGTCTAAGAGTTGCCCTGTGACATAGTATATGGTCTATTTTTGAGAAGGTTCCATGTGCTGCTGAGAAAAAAGTGTAGCTACTTGATGTTGGGTGGTATAGTCTGTATATGTCAATTAAGTCTAGGTTGTTAATTGTGTTATTGAGTTCTATAGTTTCCTTATTTAACTTTTGTTTGGAAGATCTGTCCAGTGGTGAGAGAGGTGTGTTGAAGTCTCCCATGATTATTGTATGTTGGTCTATTAGACTCTTGAACTTGAGAAGAGTTTGCTTGATGAATACAGCTGCACCATTATTTGGGGCATATATATTTATGATTGTTATGTCTTGTTGGTGTATGGTTCCCTTGAGCAGTATGAAGTGTCCTTCTATATCCCTTTTGATTAGCTTTGGCTTGAAATCTATTTTATTAGATATGAGTATGGACACTCCTGCTTGTTTCCGCGGTCCATATGAGTGATATGATTTTTCCCAACCTTTCACCTTCAGTCTATGTATATCTTTTCCTATCAAATGCGTCTCCTGTAGACAGCATATTGTTGGGTCTTGTTTTTTGATCCATTCTACTAGCCTATGTCTCTTAATTGGTGAGTTTAAGCCATTAACATTTAGGGTTATTATTGAGATATGGTTTGTTCTTCTATCCATATTTGTTTATTGATGTTACTAAACCTGATTTGTTATCCTCTTTGACTACTTTCCCCCCTTTACTGTCCTACCTCCCATTGTTGGTTTTCAATGTTGTTTTCCATTTCCTCTTCCTGTAATGTTTTGCCAAGGATTTTTTGAAGAGATGGTTTTCTAGCTGCGAATTCTTTTAACTTTTGTTTATTGTGGAAGGTTTTAATTTCATCTTCTAACCTGAAGCTTAATTTCGCCGGATACACGATTCTTGGTTGGAGCCCATTGTCTTTCAGTGTTTGAAATATGTTATTCCAGGATCTTCTAGCTTTCAGAGTCTGTGTTGAGAGATCAGCTGTTATCCTGATTGGTTTACCCCTAAATGTAATCTGCTTTCTTTCTCTTGCAGCTTTTAAAATTCTCTCCTTATTCTGTATGTTGGACATCTTCATTATAATGTGTCTAGGTGTGGATCTCTTATGATTTTGCACATTCGGCGTCCTGTAGGCTTCTAGGATTTGGGATTCTGTCTCAATCTTCAATTCTGGGAAGTTTTCTCGTATTATTTCACTGAATAGACTGTTTATTCCTTTGGAATGGAGCTCTGTGCCTTCCTGTATCCCAATGACTCTTAAATTTGGTCTTTTGATATTGTCCCATAATTCTTGGATGTTCTGCTCATGGTTTCTTAGCAGACTTGCTGAGCTGTCTATGTTCTTTTCCAGTTGAAATACTTTGTCTTCATTGTCTGATGTTCTCTCTTCTAAGTGATCTACTCTGCTGGTAGTATTCTCAATTGAGTTTTTAAGTTGGTTTATTGTTTCCTGCATTTCTAGAATTTCAATTTGTTTGTTTTTTATTACCTCTATCTCCCTGTGAAATTGATCTTTTACTTCCTGGATTTGTTTGTCAATGTGATCTTTCATTGTCTGATTTTGCTGTCTCATGTCTTCCTTGAGACTCCAGATCATCTGAAGCATATATATCCTGAACTCTTTATCTGATAATCCATCTGTTGCAGCTATTACCTCTTCTAAAGTTGAGTTGACCTGCATTGCTTGTGGACCTTTCTTTCCTTGTCTTTTCATACTGCTCGCGTTTCTTTCTGCTTGGTGCAACTGTTGTGTTTTGAAATTTACCCCCTATTTATTTATGTTGCTCTTGTATACTTGAAAAGTCTCCCTTGCAGGTGCAGGCGGCGGCTGTGCCCCTACTCCAATTGGGGTGACGTGTCTACCACGCTGGCGGCTCTCTGGGCCTGTTCCGGGAGTGGAAGGCGGCTCTGCTCTGTCCCTATTCCAATTGGGGTGTCGTGACTACAATGCTGGCAGATCGCTGGGCCTGTTCCGGGCGTGGGCGGTGGGCTTGGCTGGCGGGATTCCACCTAATGGCAGTCCCTAACCTCCCTGCTTGCTAATTAATGGCTTCTCTGAGGCGCCACGCCTTCTGTAGCTGCGGGGCAGGCCGCACGAATCAGTTGGCCTGGATCTCCGGGGTCCTGCTGCTGGCTGTTTTGATGTTGCAAGCTGTTGGAGAGTGGTGGTGTATTCTTCAGCTTTCCCGGATGGTGTCCACTGACTGCCTGGATGGAGTGTCCGCTGTTTTGATGTTGCACTCTGAAGGAGAGTGGCGGTGTATCCTTCAGCTTTCCCGGATGCTGGCCGCTGACTGCCTCGGTGGGGTGTCCGCTGTGGGGGATGGGACTGTACCGCTTCCTTCCCCTTCTGAGAACCCGTGCTCGGCCCAAGGGTCCGTGTGGGCTTGGCTGGTGGGATTCCACCTAATGGCCTTCCCTAACCTCCCTGCTTGCCAATTAATGGCTTCACTGAGGCGCCACGCCTTCTGTAGCCGCAGGGCAGGCCACGCGAATCAGTTGGCCTGGATCTCCGGGGCCCTGCTACAGGCTGCTGGGATCCCTGGCACTCTATCACTTTGATTTTTTCTGCTTGCCCCTCCCCCAGCGCTGGATAGCCAGGTTTCCTTTTGGCTGCTACTGGGAGGAGGGGTTGGAGGTCAGGTGTCTCTGGTTTCCCCCTGGCCTGTATGGAGGCTCAGCTTGATACTCCCTCTCCCGGCAAGCCTAGGAGAGATTTTATGCGAATTCCCGCTGTCTGGGGGGTGAGCTGAATGACACCGACCTGTTTTGATGTCGCACTCTGAAGGAGAGTGGCGGTGTATCCTTCAGCTTTCCCGGATGCTGGCCGCTGACTGCCTCGGTGGGGTGTCCGCTGTGGGGGATGGGACTGTACCGCTTCCTTCCCCTTCTGAGAACCCGTGCTCGGCCCAAGGGTCCGTGTGGGCTTGGTTGGTGGGATTCCACCTAATGGCCTTCCCTAACCTCCCTGCTTGCCAATTAATGGCTTCACTGAGGCGCCACGCCTTCTGTAGCCGCAGGGCAGGCCACGCGAATCAGTTGGCCTGGCTCTCCGGGCCCTGCTGCAGGCTGCTGGGATCCCTGGCACTCTATCACTTTGATTTTTTCTGCTTGCCCCTCCCCCAGCGCTGGCTAGCCAGGTTTCCTTTTGGCTGCTACTGGGAGGAGGGGTTGGAGGTCAGGTGTCTCTGGTTTCCCCCTAGACTGTATGGAGGTTCAGCTTGATACTCCCTCTCCCGGCAAGCCTAGGAGAGATTTTATGCGAATTCCCGCTGTCTGGGGGGTGAGCTGAATGACACCGACCTGTTTTGATGTCGCACTCTGAAGGAGAGTGGCGGTGTATCCTTCAGCTTTCCTGGATGCTGGCCGCTGACTGCCTCGGCGGGGTGTCCGCTGTGGGGGATGGGACTGTACCGCTTCCTTCCCCTTCTGAGAACCCGTGCTCGGCCCAAGGGTCCGTGTGGGCTTGGCTGGTGGGATTCCACCTAATGGCCTTCCCTAACCTCCCTGCTTGCCAATTAATGGCTTCACTGAGGCGCCACGCCTTCTGTAGCCGCAGGGCAGGCCACGCGAATCAGTTGGCCTGGCTCTCCGGGCCCTGCTGCAGGCTGCTGGGATCCCTGGCACTCTATCACTTTGATTTTTTCTGCTTGCCCCTCCCCCAGCGCTGGCTAGCCAGGTTTCCTTTTGGCTGCTACTGGGAGGAGGGGTTGGAGGTCAGGTGTCTCTGGTTTCCCCCTAGACTGTATGGAGGTTCAGCTTGATACTCCCTCTCCCGGCGAGCCTAGGAGAGATTTTATGCGAATTCCCGCTGTCTGGGGGGTGAGCTGAATGACACCGACCTGTTTTGATGTCGCACTCTGAAGGAGAGTGGCGGTGTATCCTTCAGCTTTCCTGGATGCTGGCCGCTGACTGCCTCGGCGGGGTGTCCGCTGTGGGGGATGGGACTGTACCGCTTCCTTCCCCTTCTGAGAACCCGTGCTCGGCCCAAGGGTCCGTGTGGGCTTGGCTGGTGGGATTCCACCTAATGGCCTT
Source organism: Urocitellus parryii (assembly GCF_045843805.1). Classification (NCBI taxonomy): domain Eukaryota; kingdom Metazoa; phylum Chordata; class Mammalia; order Rodentia; family Sciuridae; genus Urocitellus; species Urocitellus parryii. Next base: position 30,217,025 of record NC_135543.1, read on the forward strand.
CCCTAACCTCCCTGCTTGCCAATTAATGGCTTCACTGAGGCGCCACGCCTTCTGTAGCCGCAGGGCAGGCCACGCGAATCAGTTGGCCTGGCTCTCCGGGCCCTGCTGCAGGCTGCTGGGATCCCTGGCACTCTATCACTTTGATTTTTTCTGCTTGCCCCTCCCCCAGCGCTGGCTAGCCAGGTTTCCTTTTGGCTGCTACTGGGAGGAGGGGTTGGAGGTCAGGTGTCTCTGGTTTCCCCCTAGACTGTATGGAGGTTCAGCTTGATACTCCCTCTCCCGGCAAGCCTAGGAGAGATTTTATGCGAATTCCCGCTGTCTGGGGTGTGAGCTGAATGACACCGACCTGTTTTGATGTCGCACTCTGAAGGAGAGTGGTGGTGTATCCTTCAGCTTTCCCGGATGCTGGCCGCTGACTGCCTCGGCGGGGTGTCCGCTGTGGGGGATGGGACTGTACCGCTTCCTTCCCCTTCTGAGAACCCGTGCTCGGCCCAAGGGTCCGTGTGGGCTTGGCTGGTGGGATTCCACCTAATGGCCTTCCCTAACCTCCCTGCTTGCCAATTAATGGCTTCACTGAGGCGCCACGCCTTCTGTAGCCGCAGGGCAGGCCACGCGAATCAGTTGGCCTGGCTCTCCGGGCCCTGCTGCAGGCTGCTGGGATCCCTGGCACTCTATCACTTTGATTTTTTCTGCTTGCCCCTCCCCCAGCGCTGGCTAGCCAGGTTTCCTTTTGGCTGCTACTGGGAGCTATGCCTATTAATTTTGAATAACAGTTTGTTCAAAATTCCGAATTTCATATGATATAAAATCAGGCAAATATGTAAAGAGGTTTTTATAATATTGAAATACATAGCTTCTTAATGAAAGATAGTCATGATATGTAAGTAGTACATTTATAGATCACCTGCTAGAATATAAGGCCTTATCACTAGTTAATATTAATCATTTAAATCTTTTTTCTCTTGGCAAATGATTGTTTGGTTCCCGCTCCAAGAGAAACTATACGGGTTTGTACCACTCATATTTTTTATTCTAAGTTTTTCTTGAAATGTTCAGATTGCAAGGATTCACCCAGGGGTAAAGGATAGTGACTACCCCATGTGTGTCAAAAGACAAAGTCAGTTCAAATGTTCTATTTCAAGTCCTGTGTTTATTTATGGTAGCCTAAAGCTCTTGTGTTTTTTTTCCCTCACTTCACAATCCAATGAAGGAAGCTCTCTAGAATTATTCATCTCCTTCTCAGCCTTTGTAATTGAGCCCACTCTGGTGATGCAGCATGTATCAAAAGCTGCACTCTATTTGGCATACAATTTGGATAGAATCAAGACCTATGTAGTCATATTTCTTTTGGGACCAGAAAACAACATCCAACAAATAATCATTTGAAAATAGCATATTTGCTTCCATTTCCTAAGAAATATAAAAGATGGTCTAAATGTATAATTCATGGGCAACATTTGCTAAAATTTTCTTGTGCTCTCTGGTCTCCTTTGCTTATATTCTACAACTGGAATACTAACAACTCTCTGTTGAAACCTAAAAAAAAAAAAAAAAAAGAAATGCAAAATTAAACAAAGCCCCACACTAAATAATTCTTCCTCTACACTTAGCTATTCAAATTTTCTTTTCCTCTTTTTCTCTGCTTCATTGGTCAAGTCTATCCTTAAATCTTACCTGTCTTTCAGGCTTCTTCCTTCAAACTCATTTTGTTCTCAAAAAGTTGTTTAGAAATACATAGATTAAGTCTGGCCAAGAAAACTCTCCTTTGAAAAGTAAAACAAATTAGGAAATTTGGAGGGAATGATGTAATAAAAATGGATAGAGATCCTCACAGTTCTTTTTGAGGAGGGAGTATGTGAATATGTGCATGGTAACCATATTCTCACTAAGAACCATATCCACCTTTCACTCTATCTTCCACTGTTCACTTTCTCCCTTCTTTTTTTTCACCATCCACCCACTCTGATTCCTATCTGCTGGTTTTTATTCATTGCCTTTACCCAAAACTTGTGACTCTCAACACTTTTTGTGGTGATGATGCCCAGGCAAAACTGGTTCATCATCTTTTTGTTGCTGTGATTAAAATACCTAACAAGAACAACTTAGAGGAGGAAAAGTTGGTTTTAGCTCACAGTTTCAGAGGATTCAATCTACATGACCAGCTAATTTTCATTGCTTTGGATGTGAGGTGAGGCAGAGGACATCATGGTGGAAGGGCATGGTGGAGGAAAGCTACTCAACTCATGGCAAGCAGAAAGCAGGACAGAGAGGATCCAGGTACAAATGATAGTCTGCAAAAGCATGTTCCCAGTGACCTACATCCTCCAGCCACACTGCACCTGCCAACAATTACCACTCAGTAGTTCATTCAAAGTATTAAGCCATCACGTGAACAAATTCACTGATGAAGTTACTGCTCTTGTATTCCAATCTTTTCCCTTCTAAACATTGTTGTATTTCCTAAAACATGAGCTTTTGGGGAACATCCCAGAACCAAAATATAATGCAACCCTTGATCATGTTATTCTCAAAATTCTTCTTCATTTTTTATGCAAGTACTTAGATTTCTCAGTGAGATAGCAGTCAGGAAACTCTCAAAGATTTGAAAATTTGGATTTTGAGATTTGAAATCTTTCGTAATTGATGTAACATTTATTTAGATATATTAAGATACAGTACAACATGGTAAGCCCATTTTAAAACTATCAAATAATTTAGGCACAATGATACAGATATTTTTATGCTTTTATTTTTTATTCTTAGTGGTATCTTGACATATAGTCTTGCTGTAAAAAATTAAAGAATGCAAAAGTACTTTAGCACTTTGGCCAAAAGATTTATTTGACAGAAACATGTGCTTTTAAAATTACTTCCATGTTTTCTGCAGATAGGTAGTGTTTGTTCTCTTTGTACCTGGTGTTTAGTGTTACATTTTAGTATTGAAGTCTTCGTGCTTAAAGACATCCTTAATAGAAAATGTATGTGATTGGAGGGGAAGCATGTGAGCAATAAGCATTCTAATAGTTTCATGGTCTGATAACAATGTGCACTTGTAGAAATTGCAAGAGGTAAATTCAAGAATCATTTCCCAAACTCAACAGTTTGTTTGCTCAGCTAATACTGTTATTGATCAGCTTCTCCAAACACAGTGCTAGGCTTTATTTGATATTGGGAAATCTGATCACTGACCTCATAAAGGCACAGTCTGCATCCTTGTGACAGATAGAATACATCCTCAGTGGAACAAGACGAAGGGAAATTGAGTAGGGGGAGATCTTGCCTGAATATGAGAAGGCTTAATTTACATTTAAGGGGCCACAAAAGAATTTCAAATGGCAGGATACATGGAAGATACTATTATAGGTTGTTTTCATTGCAAAAATACACTGTATTATCCTCAAGTATTTTGTACAGTCACAGACATTTCATAGTATTGGGAACAGTTACATCAGGAGGCTGAGTTCCATGCTGGGGGTCAGGGAAAACACAGGAAAGAGATTTACCAAGAGAGAGATCTATAATGCTGTCCAAGTTTGGTTGAAAGGGGACTGTGAGGTCAGAAATGCTTAGGAAATTACAAGACCTTGGAATTTTACCAGTCTTAGAAAGAACATGAGACATCACACAGGCTGTATGGGTCAATTGGGTTGGCTGGTTTTCATCCTCATTAGGTATACTGACCTCTGCCCATATCTAATATTTCACTTTTGCTGTGCATTCCTAACTATATTTTAGACAAAAAAATATACAAACTATCACAGGAGTTATTGTCTCCTTTATGTTAATTTGTAGGTTTATTTTAATTTGAATCCACCCATGATTGTTTTAAACTATCGATTTATTTGTTTAAATAGCTCAGGATATTATTTATTTTGTTTCTCCCTGCCCCCAATTTCTTCTTTTTCCACTAACTTGTCTCATCTGAACCTTGTAGCCTGTCAGTTCTCTTTCCTGAAATCCATGGAAGAAAAATACACATAATTAGCCATACATTTACAGACTTAATTTTGCTCACTGGAATTGGAGTTTGCAAATATCCTTTCTGCTTAATTAACAAAGAAGTATCTTATTACATTCTTTTATATTTTGGAAATTGTTTTGTTTACTCTGAATGTGCATGGCCTAATCTTCATAGGCAGTACTGGTCCAGGGCACAGCACACTGTGTTGCATAAAGTCAGTAAGTCTAGAAGATCTTTCAAACAAGACCACACCTTCTATTAAAGAACCTGATTCTGGATTTGGCATCATGTGAGCCATAGAAACACAAAGTGGTAGAGAACTGAAACATGTAATTGAATCTTTTAGATGAAGAAACTGAGGGGTTAAGACACTTGCCTCAAGCTCTACAAGTACTGGAAAAGTTTGGACCAGAAACTTTTTTTTTTTTACAACAAAAGAGGTGAGCATATGTTAGTAGGATCATAATGGATTTGGGGGAGGATTTTGTCCCTTTTCTATTTCTTTAATCAAAAACCCATGATGCACATGATACTCCCCAAGTCATCCTAGGGCCCTTGCAGTTCAAGTTCAAATTAAAGCACTGGCTTAAAATTTTTAAGATATATAAGCAGAGTTTTCAAAATAAGACTATCGTTTGGACTTGTTTACAACTTGCCATGATGATTGCTTTAAAGGAATAACAATATACTTGAAAAGCAATTTCTGCTCAATAAAAATTTGTGTCATAAATTGTAATAGTAACTCACAAAGCAGCACACACTCAAATCATATCTTTTCAACCACCTTGTGAAATGAACCCTCTAAAATACAATGTCATTAGCATCTTAAGGAGTACTGCAGCATGCCATTATTCTTTTTGTTTGTTTGTTTGTTTTTGGTTTTGGTTTTTTTTTTTGGTCTTTATATACAACTTTATTTTCTTCATTTTTAATATTACATATGTTGTAAAATTTTCCCATGTCATTTAAATATTTTTCATATAATAATTTTAATGATGTAAAATTAAATAATATAAATGTGTTACAGTTGATTTAACTAGGTACCTATTAGTGACTCCTCTTTTGCCCCTATAAGGTTGCACTAAAATTTTAGTATATTAACTTCCATATGTTTTTTTTTTCTATTTTTTTTTTATTTTATTATTGGTCGTTCAAAACATTACATAGTTCTTAATACATCATATTACACGGTTTGATTCAAGTGGGTTATGAACTCCCACTTTTACCCCGTATACAGATTGCTGTATCACATCAGTTACCCTTCCATTGATTGACATATTGCCTTTCTAGTGTCTGATGTATTCTGCTGTCTGTCCTATTCTCTACTATCCCCCCTCCCCTCCCCTCCCCTCCCCTCTTCTCTCTCTACCCCTTCTACTGTAAATCATTTCTTCCATTTGTATTATCTTGTCTTACCCCTCCTTTCCTCTAGCATGCCATTATTCTAGGGGCAAATTTTGTTGTCAATAAGACATCAGTTTATAAGATGCCAATCAAATGCTCATTAAGTCACAAGCCTGTGGATCTTTTTCTACTTACAATTCCTGACACAGAGCCTTAGAATAAAAAGAATCTGAGAACGCTGCATGCAAGAGTATCATGGTACTGATCTCATTTCACTCTTGAAACAACTTTGTTGAAGAATTTCAGTTATGCAGAAGAGAATAAATTCTACAAACACACTCAAAGAAGGAAATTTGCATGCACAGATTATTTATTTTAGACCAAAAAGTAGGAAGATGTTATATTGTTTTGTAGTATACATTTTTGTTTGTTAGTTTTTGCTTCAGGTACTATTTACCCCCGATTGGATCTGTTTCTCTGTGTTCCCTGAGCTTCAATCTTTAGATTGTTTTGCAACAGTTCATGGTTGTTACTTCAATCTAGATCTCAGCTTTCTGAACTGAGTCATTGTGTAGGATCCTAATGATAAGGAGTTACTGTGTAAACCAGATCCTTCTCTGCCCCACTTGGAGACTCCACCACTATCCCAGCTTGGACCTGAAGGTAAATGTGACAATGCTACCTTCCCCTATTCTTCTCTGCTCTACTTACCCAAGTCTCACACTTCCCACACTCTTCCTTAGCTGTTTTCCTCATACAACCATTATATAAGTACATGCCCAAACAATAATTATTTTAAGTGGAAGTGGTTTAGTATATTGGAAAGAACACAGAGCTGGGTGCTAGAAAGTCTATTCTTAATTATGGCTCTAATACAGAGCCACATGACCTTGATCAAGTCATACAAAATCTTAGTAGTCTATTATCTTATTTATAAAAATTAATGAACAAATCATCTATATTATCTGTGTTTTAAAATTCACATGTATCATATCTAACATCCCTGAAAATAGCTATAATTGTCCATATTTCCAGGATTTTTCATATTTTACTCAAAATAACCAATGATTATTATGATTTTTCATGGAATTTTTAATTCTTAATCCAGTGAGATAGAAAATGAATCTATAATATGATTTTAGAAAAAAAATGTATATTCGATCTAGTAAAATAATGAATACTGAAATAGAACTAGGTTGGTAAAGTTTACAAGTCTGGGTTTCGGGGACTAGGAAGCAGAATAATTAGACAATGAGAAGGGATTAGACATTACATAATACTTTTCTTATTCCTAAAGGAAAAGAGCATTTTATCTATCAGGGAAATACCTACCGTATGGGTGTGGGGAAAGGCAGATTTTAATTTTGAAGAAGATGTTTACAAGTATGGAATGGAAATAATTGAAATAACCCCAAATAACCTTCTCAAGCCATTAAAAAACACAGGATGGCAGGAAGGAAGAAGAAAGGAAAGAAGAAAAAGAGGGGTAGTGATGGATATAAAAAGGAAAGAGGGGAAGGGAGAAAGAGGGAAGGATAAAATGAGAGAAGGAAAGAAAGAAGGTGTGAGTTGTGAAGTTGAATTACCAGAGTCACTCCACTTTTCTGGAATTGATTCCTTTAACTGACATGTAAGAGGACTTGAACTACAGGATAGCTAAGTTTGTTCCCCAAATCTAGAGGAAATTCTGCTATTTTAATTTTCTCTTTGAACTCCAAAGAGCTAGGTATAAGGTGCTTACTTTGTGTAAACAAAAGCTAGGAAAGCACTATTATAAAACATCACTCTGCAGTGTATTTTGTGACAAGAGAAAAAGAGGGTCAAATAACATTACTAAGAATGATCTAGTCTTCCAGCACAGGGTTAATATGCTGAATGGAGCCACTGAAGCTGTCTGTTAACCATTAAACTAAATAGAGCACCATTTCATGCCTGACTTCCTTCCACTGTATGAATATTGCACTGGGCATATTAGAAAAGGTAGTGGGCACTCAAGGAAGCAAAGAATTCCTCTTTGTGACAGTTGACAGTTTCCTCTGATTTAAAATTCTTTCTAAAAGAGCACCAATACTCTACTCAAGGGAGCAGAGCACTTTCACAGATGGCATTGCCCACTTGGATGATAGCATAATTATTTGTCTTCCTCCCAGTAAAAAAGCTAGGAATAAAAAGAACTGATAGCACAGAGCTTCACAGATAATAAATCAAGGGATGATACACTGGTTCTGGGAAGTAGGCAGTTACATGAAACACTATTTTATAAAGCCAGCCAGGCCCATGCAAAATTGAAAATTAAGTAGATCAAAAATGTCCTCTGTCAGTCCAAGCCTTTACTATCAACCTATCTTTCCCCAACTTTTCTTTCCTGCTATTTCTTTCTATTCTCAGGGTTTAATAATATCTTACTCTAGTTTCTTCTATCTTACTTGGATCTCTTTTATCTTGAAGCTTATAAATCATTCAAACTGATGTGTTAAGGACTTACTGTATGGTTTCCCCTAAAATTATCTGATTGCTAAATAGAATATTGGGAAGATCAATAATTATCCCAAATGCAACATGCATAATAAAAGTACATAGGACTAGAATTCAGAAGTCCTGCCTTAGATGGGTGGACAAGTAGCTATGTGACCCTGGAAACTTCACTCCATAGTTTTCTCACATGGAAATATATCCATGAATAGTATATGATTCAGGAATTAATCATGAAGGCAGAATTCTAGGCCTCTTTGGAAGAAAACACATGAAGATTTGATAAAATCTGAAAAAGAATTATTTATTCCCAAATATTATGACACAAACCTCCATATTTTCCATATTATCTCACAGACAATGTAGGTTTGATTAGAAGCAAATGTAAACATTGACATTTAAATGCAGATATAAAGTAATTTGTTTTCTAATATTTACCTAAAAGTTTCCCTTGGTTGATGCACCAGCTATCTTTATCTCCCTTAGGCACAGCAGAGTTTGATTAAATTGGCAAAAGTACCCACTTACCTCTCATTTTATCCTGACAGTGTTAGTAAATCACTTAGGGCACGATTCCTGCCAAGCTTGCATGCACTCAGCAAAGTAATGGGACATCATAATGTTGTGAATCCATTGATGGTGTCCTACAAATTAAACAAAATATACTAAGTTGCCTTTGAAAGTCCATTTAAATAAGGCCAATGAACTCCTCTTTATCTCTTTTTTTTTTAAAGAGAGAGTGAGAGAGGAGAGAGAGAGAGAGAATTTTTTAATATTTATTTTTTAGTTCTCGGCGGACACAACATCTTTGTTGGTATGTGGTGCTGAGGATCGAACCCGGGCTGCACGCACGCCAGGCGAGCGCGCTACCGCTTGAGCCACATCCCCAGCCCTCCTCTTTATCTCTTGAGAGAGGTTTATCTCAGGAGTGAGAGAGCATTCCCAGATGGTATCTGAGAAGACTAGAAATTATGGTCTAGTAACTGGAATACTCAGAGTACTGCATGAAAAGACATACCCTGCCTGAAAGATGAAGATAGAATAAGGGACATTGTTTGTGCACAGAGGAAAATAAAAAGGCATTTTCACTGGAAATAGAAATTTATCTCAGGGTTGTGGATGATATTTGCAAAAAAAACATAGGAAATTTCAATATGTGGAAAGCCCTATTATTCGGTGATCCTATAGATGGTCCGTTATGCTTTTGCCTATTATCAGGACTGACACCCTTTGATGTAGGGTGTATGCAGTCTACAGAGGCACTCAATCAAGGAGGAGGTGGGAGGGTTGGAAATCCAGTCAGTACTGCACTTGCTAAGACTTGAATCTTGGCACAAGATTGGATTTTTCCTATGGAGGAAGAAGGTATGTTTCATTCTAATATCACAAAGATGCCGTAAAAGTTAGCAGGGAATCACTTTGGAAAAAAGCTTTTGTTGGCTAAATTGATTTATTTATTCTAGGTATATCTTAAACATACAGAAGTTATTAAATTAGAATCTTCATGGAGGGGTCCATGGGATCATTAGTTAAAGAGCTAGGCAAAAAAGTTCTAATAGGCAACCATCTTTGTCAACTACTGATCTACAGTATCAATCGGTATTTCTCAACACTGCCATTTTCCCAAAACATAATCATATGGAAATGATTGCACCCCTTCCCTCCTCCCCCTCCCCACACACACAAGTTTACACATACTCCCTGTCACTACTCACTACCTATATCTTCTCTATCTCCAACTCTTCTACATTCAGGAGCCCAGAACCTTACTATCTATTAAAAACAAAATGAAGACACAAAATGAGGTTTTCCTCCTGGAAACTGCGGTTCTTTGGAGGCAGCCAGAAAAGTATTTGAGTTATTTTCCTCTTGCTGCTCTTCTGCCTTTGCCCTCCTTCCTTCTAGGGGCTGCAGTGGTGATAGATTTACCTTATCTTTGATATGTTCTCCCTAATGGGAAGGTTTAATGAGAAGGTCTCAATGAAGTCAAAGAAAAACCTGGCAAAGAATCACACAGATGAGTGCTCTGATCTGACTATGATGCCAACATCTATTCCTTAAGAGAAGAAGTAGAAAAGAAATTCCTGCACTTTTATTTCTTTAAACAGATCTTTAAGCAGGAGAGCCCAAGAGGAATTCAGAACCTTGCTACTGTTAAAAAAAAAAAAAAATGTGCATTTGGATATAACAAGTTCTCTGGAAACCAATTCTGCCAATAAGAGACTATATTGAACAGATCTGGTTGAGCCTACAAAATGAAAGTCTAATGATCTTGTAAATCCTTAATACACTCCTTGCTTCCAAATACTCTCCCCATAAATTCCCACATCAAGGTTTCTAACTGATCAGTGCGGAGTCAAAGAAATCCCTGTAGATTTATTTGTACTTCAGAATTTCCAGAAAAAAAAACTGGCAATAATGAAATAGACACAATTTTTAGGGTTAATTAACTCTACATGAAATATCTTATTGGTCTCTCCGGCTTGATCCATCATGCCTATGTAGATGATTCTCAAGCATTTTCCCTCTCATGGATTCTAGTCTGATATGTCCAAATATAGAAGAAATAGACACTCTCATCTGTGTGTCTTGAACTCAACATATCTAAAATCTAGTTCATCATCTCCACTTTTTAAATATTTTCAAATTTATGTTCCCTTGTTCTGAAATAACATATTCAAAGTTACTCCTCTTAAAAATATTACCATTCAATTTTGTCTCTTTTACTCTGTATGCTTCACACATCTAGTCAAGACTCAATTCCATTCCTTTACTTCCATTCTCATTACAAGTGCTTCAACTCAGTTCTTGATCATCTCAAGTTCAGACATTTATACCTGTTTATCAACATGTTTTCCTGCTTTCAGATTTTTGAAGATGTAATCTCTTTCATACATCATTAAGTAATGAATATTCCTCAATCAGTCCTCTCTCTATATATAATTATTTTCATGTTTATATGAAAAAAAAATAATTAGAAACTTTCAAGGTCTTCCATGAGGTTGATTGAAATTGTCCCCTTAAGAAATTTTTTCACACTGGTTATAATTTTCCAAATATAAATCACATTTTCCACCACAGTAACCTTGTAGCTTTCACTCACTGACCTGCCCTTTCTTCACCTCTCTTCCATATTGAGGTTCTTTCATCTTTTAACACCCAGTTTCATACTTCTTGCACTGTGCCTTCCTTAATCATCACAGCCAGAACAGGCCTTCTCTGGCCTCTGCACATGGTTCTTCCTACACCAACTACATTTACACATTGCTTTGAAGTACAGACACTTATATACATTATATCTTCCTACCAGGGATTTTCATTTCAACAAAAGTAGAATTTCTCAACAAATAGAACTAACTAAAGATAGGATTGAGCTTAATGGAGAGGAGAATTACAGATCACTGAAGGTATTGACAAACAGAAGCAAAGATTATAAGATCACATGATACTAGCATGACAGGTATCAACCAACCCATCGGTACCAAAGAATAATTTAATAGTTAACTTATTTTAAAAAAATAACAAAATTTCATGTAAGACATTATGTTAGGCATTATTGAAGAATAGTTAAAAGCATAAGTTTCTTCTATTTAGAGAGGGTTCTTTTTTAACTAGATAATGCAAGACTCTAATAATATGGTGACAAGAGAATTGCATTCATCTTACCATTGAAATAATAAAAACCCTGGATGACAAATGCAAATAGGAATTCATTCACATAGTTTATTAAATATATACAAGGTATCATGAAATAGTAAGAATTTCTTAGGAAAATAAAGGAAAGAAAAGGGAACTCAAAAGACTCACTTTAAGGTAAAGTCTGTGTTTTAGTCAGCTTTCTGACTAAAGACCTGACAAGAATAATGTAGAAGAGGAAAAACTTATTTGGCTCTCACGGTTTCAGAAGCTCCAATCCGTAGACAGCCGAGGTGAGGCAGAGAGTATGGTGGAGGAAAGCAGTTCAGGACACGGTGCCAGAAAACACAGAGAGAAAGAGACTTCTCTTATCAAAGACAAAATGACAAAATATATACCCCAAATGTATACTCTAATGACCCACCTTCTCCAGCCCACAGTTACCTCCCAGTTGTCCCTACCAGCAGATTAATGCACTGATTAGGTTAAGGCTATCATAACCCAATCATTTCACCTCTAAACTTCTTGCATTGCCTCACACTTGAGGTTTTGGGGGACACTTCTTACATAAAATATAACAGTGTGTTTTTACCTTAATGGAATTTGCCAGTCTGGTTGAACTTTAGCGTTGGTGTTCCAGAACCTAAAATGTGGGCAGGAAGATAACCACAACAAGGTCCAGGATCTGCCAGAGCTTGAACTAGTAAGAGATTTTTATCTGATTTTTACCCACTAAAGCTGGGACCCCAAACAAGCACACTATCAATGCAAGTTTGTTCTATTATAAATCCTTCTTCCCATCTACCCTCTGTTCCTAAAAATAGACATCAATATTACAGAAGATCAGAGTGGGGAAAATCTCACTGAAAACTGGACACACAAGCCAGCCTTTACATAAATTTATAGCCTAGATTCATCCACTTGTGAGCCATAAAATTTCAAGCCAAAAATTTAATCCTGTGTGGCATTAGGCATGTAGTGCTTTACACATTCAGCAACAGCAAAGCAAATCTCTGAAAGAAACGACCTTCATCATAGGCTTCAAAAACTTTCCACCAAACATATTTCAAAGAAAATTTAATATGTGATTCCATGATCAAGAACCAGCAGAAATCAGCAAAGAATTTCAAATAATCTGAAAGGATTAAAGCTTTTCAATACAGAAACTATGAGATACAATCTATAAAATAGATATTTACTTTTACAGCACAGATATCAAACTATAGGATTATAGTGAGGTGAATTTTTTTGGTAAATTCTTACACCTTAATACAAGTAAAAATTGGTTAAAACAAACACTACTTTATTATAGCTCTGGTAATTAATCAAAGGAAAACAACATTGAAAGTGTATACTCATGAAAGAATGTGAGAACTCTGGGTAAGAAAAGCAAGGTCTACATCTATTTGTGTGGGGCTAGTACCATTCTTTTCTACCAATTCAGTCAAGAAAAATAGTGTTGCTGGTCTAAGATTGGCCAAAAAAGCCAGATTTATGGCTGCCAGTTGGGATGGACTTAATTTCAGGTGGAAGGTGGAAATGCAAAGTATTGTTGGTAAAGGTAATATACTCTCTAGGAAATGAATGGGGAAGTTCACACCTCTGCTAGCCAAAGGCTATGATCCTGGTGAAAGTGAGAACTAAGGCCAGCCATAAATTTTAATGGGAGATCCTAGAAATGAGAAATCCATAGAAGACATATAGTAAGTTACTCACAAATTTCTCTCTGATTATGTCCAATTTAAAGGAAAAAATATATATCAGGCAAAAATATAGAAAGGATGGTCCATATTTAGAAAAAAATCAGCCAATATAAAAAAATTTTAGGAGAATTCAGAAGATGAGTTTGTCAGGCAAACATTTTAAGGCAGCTATAATACATTTGCTAAAAGAATTAAAATAAAGGTATGGCCATTACTCAACAGGAAATCTCCATATAGAAAGAGAAGCATAAAGAACAAAACGGGCATTTTAAATCAAAATTTAAAATAACTAAACAGTAGTTAAAATGAAAAATAACTGCTAGGTTTTAAAAGGAAATAACATGTAAATTTGCATATATGTAGAGAATGGACTTCTACAAACAATAAACAAGCAGCTAAATTCAGTGGGACATACTTATAATCCCAGGTGCCTGGGAGGCTAAGTCAGGAGGATCACAAGTTTGAGGCCAACAGGGGAAACGTAGTGAAATACTATCTCAAAATGAAAGAAAGAGAGAAATGGAAGAAGGGAGGGAAGAAGAAAGGAAGGAAGGAAGGAAGGAAGGAAGGAAGGAAGGAAGGAAGGAAGGAAGGAAGGAGGGAGGGAGGGAAGGAAGGAAGGAAGGAAAGTTCTAGGAATAGAGCTAATCGGCAGAGCTTTTACCTAGCATGATTAAGGGCTTGGGTTCAATCACTAATACTGAAAAAAAAGGAGAAGGAAGAAACAAGTAAGTAGACAAGCTGATTTGGGAGCACTGAAAAGAACTAGAAATTGAAAAAATGCATTATTAGAAATTAATACTTCAGTTTACATAGCAGAATAAAAATTAATATGAGAACATAAATCTGAGAAAGTATTAAAATACTGGAAATGTAGACAACATTACGGAAATTGTGAAAGAAAGCTAAGATACATCTGGGATGGAGAAAACTTACCATTGTTTAAGAAGAAAAAAAGAAAGAAAGTGGCAGAGATAATATTTTAAAGAAAATGGCTGAAAAATTTCCAAGACTAAAGAAAACTACCAATATATACTTTTAACAAATCCAATGAATTCTAAAAAAAGATAAATATAAGAGTGAAAATACAAAGTGACAGAGATGAAGAGAAGATCTCATAGCAGCTCTGAGATAAAAAAGAAATTGCCTTCAAAGAGATAACATAATGACAGTTACTATAGCACTATGGCATTGGCAAAAGTGAGTTAAATACAGTGGAATAATAGCTTCAATATGATGAAAGGAGGAGAAAAAAAGAAGTGTCAACTAAAAATCCCATGCCTGTTTTATAAGAGAGCAATATACAAATATTTTGTAGAATGTGAAATTGAATTTTCCGTCTATAGTCCCTAACTGAAACATATAATAAAAAGAAAGAAAGAAAAAGAAAAGGAAATATAATGAGCCAAGTGATTGCATTTGGAATATCTGGAAAGAAAGAAGAAATCATGGGCACTAATGTAATAGATATAAATATTAGAATTTTCTGAAGAAATGACACCAATAGGATATTCAAGGATACATGAAAAAGATTTATTATAGAAATTCTCTCATGTGATTATGGAGGCTGAGAAGTCCCACTATGTGCTATCTGCAAGCTCAAGATTCAGGAAAGATGGTGGTGTAATTCAGCCTGAGCCTAAGGCCTGAGAACCTGGGACCCCATAATCCAACTCTGCATCTGAAACTAAAGACTAAGAATGGGGATGGGGGGATATGGCACTGGTATAAATTCTGGAGACCAAAGGCAGGTGAACCAGAAGATCTGATGCTCAAGACCTGGAGCAGACAGATATTCCAACTAAAGAGGTTGTCATTCTTCCAACTACTTTTGTTGTTGTTTCCTATTCTAGCTTTCAAGAGATTAGATGCTATGCACCTACATTGATGAGGGTGAAATTCTTTCCTTAAACCAATGATATAACCTTTTCCAGAAGCACTATTACACACATCCAGGAATAATGTTTACAGCTAAAAATGAGCATCCTTAAGACCACTTAATTTGACACATAAATTAACCATTAAGATATCTAATTTGAATAGTTGTTAACTGTTTGATAAACATATTTGGTAATAATTCGTTTATAAAAATGCACAAAATCACCAGGATAAAATCAAGAGATGGCATTTTAACAGAGTAATTTTATGTCTGTTACATTAAATTATTTAAAAATGGAGAATTTTTTGTCCATTTTTATTCATTTTATTTTTATTTTTCTAGGAATTTCTAGTATTGGTCAGCGATAAAGAGGAAATTTTTTTTAAAAGAAAGTTTTTTTTTCCTGCTGATGATTTGAGATATCTAAGCTATTTATACATGAAAGCTATACTTAGAAATACTTAAGATGGCCAAACTAGATCAGAAAAAAATGAATCTAACACTTTGTAATATTTATGCTGATGAATATAGCAATAAGCACCTTTACAAAATGAATTGTTTAATTTATTCTCATGCTATATCCTTGAAGAATTTATTTTCCATGTCCCAACTCCTATGTCAAATGTATCAACTTTTTTCTACCCACAGAGAAGAATGCAAATGCCTAAACTCTTGGTTAAATTTTCACCATTCCTATCTTTTCTGAATCTGTATATATTTATGGATGCAAGTGAGAATGAGAAAATATGGTAGGTCATATAATTTTGGTCTTGCCATTTCCCTGCTCACATTTGGGTTTTTCTTTATTATACTCAGACGAAATTTAGTAGCCAAAGTATTTCCACACATCCTCTTCTGTCCATTTCTTCTGGCACTACACCACCTCAGAATATCATTTTTTTTTCTTAGCTCAGCCTTCTGCAATAGCCACCAACATGAATTCCAGCTTATGAGTGATCTACTGTACCTTAATCCATTCTAATTGTCAGATTTATTTTCTCAAAGTACAAATGTCATTCTGGGCTCTGAAACTCAAAATCCTTCAGGAATACCTACTGAACTGTTAGGGATATTACAAAAATTCCTTCTACCTGGCATTCAACATTCTCTACACGATGACTTCAACTAAATTTTCTAGTCTGCTTTCCCATTGTTCCCACCACATAACTCACGATGCACTAAGATATGAAGTACTGTTCTCCAAATACAGCAAAACCTGTGAATCCTTTCCTACAGTCTCTGGTAGAATACACATCAGTGTCCTTTAATCTCCATATGCCCCTCATTTCCCTTCATGGGACTTTGCTTGTTGCACTACAGATTTTGCTCCATGTTATGTCATAGTTATTGGTGCTACGGCACAACAGAATATTAACAGCTTCTTAGAGGCGTCAATGATGGAAGTTCAATGACTAGGAATTCTCCAGATAGATGTAAGCCTGTTCCCAGCTGGAACTACCTTTCTACTCCTATTGACCATCTTATATTTTCAAATTTCAAAATTCCATACATTCATTTCGACGTCTTTCCTTGTGTATTTGCTTATGCTCTTTCTGGTTAGAACATGCTTTAGTTCTTCTTTGCTTATGCAACTCCTACCTATGCTTCAATAACCCATTTAGTTTCTTTTACCTCTGCCATCTTCATATTTTGAGAATAGGAAGTTATTTCTCCCTACACAATCACTTCTTATTTTTTAATTTGGCAAAATGATACTGATAGAGCAGAATTACATACATCTTGTTTCCATAGTCACTTTGAATTCATACTTTCATCACTTATTATTATTTAAAATTTGAGGTGTCTGCAACTTGTGTGTCATATAATCAATAAGGTAAGTACAGGTTGTAGTAGGAAGAGTTTGCATTGTGAGTGCAAGTTGCTTGGGCTTAAATTCCAGTTCTGCTATTTATTTATTTGTGACAGGAGAGTTTTTCATTCTCCCTGTGTGCTTTTGTGATGTGTAAAATGCAAAATACAAATTAAATACAAAATTAATGATACTTATGTCATACTCTTATGAGGATCAAAAGAGCTAATGCAAGGGAAGCACCTAGAATAGAGCCCACAGTGCATGCCCAGGAAATGCCCCCTTTCTGTTATCATTCCTGAAGAATTAGAGTTATCATTGTTATTGTTTGATGCTATTTTTTGTTTTTCTCTCAAAGTGTACATTCAGTCTGCATATGTGTATTCAGCATCTGTAGTATACTAGCTAGTTACTGTGGATTCCAGGTTGAACAAGATAAAGTTTACATTTGAGTGGGCATATGTGAGCTTGTTCCTTTTCTCAGCTCCATATCACTTTCACCATCTGAATAAAAGAGGATTTATTAAACCCAATGTCACAATACAGCTAGCCCTCCCTTAGTACTATGCCCCAACTAAGGGAAATACCAAGTAAAGTTTAGTAAAGTTAAAATGAACTGGTAGAGAGTCCATATGATCTAGAGGATCATAGTAATGATCAGAGTTCACTTTTCAGGTCTAATATTCACCAGATCGCTGACTAACTGGATATTCTTGAGCTCCAGTTCCTTACTCTTAGCATCTGTGTAATACCCATCATTTAGGATCATTGCATAAATCAAATGGAATAAATATTTAAAGTGCTTGACACAAAGTTACATATCCAATAAAAGAAAGCTACTATTGTTTTTAGGGAAGAAAATATATTTATTACATACATCAGAGACTTTTACAATAAAACATCCTCAAATGCCTACCTCATGATTCTATGCAACTAAAAATAAAATTTAATTATTTAAATTTCATTTATTAGAAGTGCACTAGGTAGTTTTGAAAACTAATTAATTATATCCTCTTTAATGCATAACTTTCGGTAAATCTTAATGAGATTTAAAGATATAAGCTAATATCTTAACACGAGGTCTTTATTTTCTCATAAAATGCAACAAAAAATTTTTCATATTATTTATGACATCTAATAAAGAAGTTAGGAAGCTGGGTATAGAGGTACACTCCTGCAGTTCTGACTCAGGATGCTGAGAAAGGAGGATCACAAGTTCAAGGTCAGCCTTGGCAATATAGAGTGATCCTGTCTTAAAATAAAATAATAAAAGTCTGGGAAATGTAATTCAGTAGTAGAGTGCTCCTAAATTCAACCTCCCAGACACGTGCATGTGCATGTGCACATGTATATATGTGTGTACACGCACATGCTTGCACACAGACACACACATTAAAATAAAAAGAAAGTTTGTATCTTGCTCCTATTTTTATGCTGATCTTCCCTGGTTCTTTTCTAACCAGTGCTATCAACTAGACATATTAATTTTTGATGCATTATAATTATACATAATAGTGGGATTCATTTTGCCATATTTGTATATACACATAACACAATTTGATCAAATTTTATCATATAATTTGATATATCAAATGTTGTATAGTCTTATATGACATAATATGATCAGATTATGTATAGGTATATTCTTAAAGCTCAGAAGAAGCAATACATACCCCAAGCACTAACTCATGTGGAACTGCATGGAATGTGTGGCAGTTATACTTTAGTTATTAAATCTCAAGATTATCAGATGCTCAGTCAATAATTTTTCATTCTGATGATATTTTTCAAAATGATGTATAATGCACCATTCTATCACTATTCTAAAGTTATGGAAAGTTCTAAACATCCTTAAGAAAACTCTCTAACAAATACACAGTTATTTTTTATTATCTAGAGACTCACCATCTAACTAAATCTAGTGATTTAAGTGCAAAATACATACTATATTTTGAATCCTTAACACCAATAAAATGCAAAATATCTCAATATCTTTATATTGATTACAGGTTAAATTATTAACATTTTAGATATAATGTTAATAAAATAATTGCTCAAATATTTATAACTATTACTTATTGTGTTTTTGAAATATGGCCACTAGATAAGGTGCAGTAATGCAGCTTACATTATATTTTTGTTGTATGCACTGACCTAAGGGAATATTTTTAAACATATATATACACTTTAGAAAACACATAATTGGTATATATTAGTTGGTAGCTAAAGCATGGTCAAAATCAAGCTATTTGAATTCTTAATCAGGTTGTATAACTCAGAAAATGATGTTCCAGATACCAAAACAGTATTGTGCTGTGGTGTGTCCTATTTTGCCATAAAAAAACCACTGAATACACACACACACACACACACACACACACACACACACACACACACACTTGCAAACATATAACTTTTCTTATTACTCCCCAAATTCCATTAGTTTTAAATAGCACTTGAAAATACTTTCTCTCTGACTTATCTGATAAGGATAGAATAGGTGGGAGATTTTAAGTGTATAAAGTAGTACAATTACATAATCCTGAGCATACCTGTAAGAACAAATGGGGAAACAAATTGAAAACACAGAGAATGGACTCCATTCAGGGAAACAAGGGCTTTACTGTCACTCCCCATGTCTCCACTGATGGCCTGCAGAGGGCTACATGAAAGAGTGTAGGGCTGTGTCTGTGGTTTAGGGGGTTGATAGATGGGCTTCAAGGAAGCAAAATACATCTGCACAGGTGAGTTGCACCTCAAAAAAGGAACAAAGTAAGGGCCAGAACCCAAAAGGGATGGCTTTGGATCACAGTCATAACTGGTAGATGACATATGAGCCCTGTCAGGGCTTCACCATGCCTCACCAAGCTTGAGAGGGAACATCTCTTGCAGCCTTTTTCACACAGAAGAGTAAAATAGCTTTACTCATCAGAATTATATATTCCAAACTCAACAGTCCTTTTTCACTAGGAAATTCATGAGGTCTGACAAGTCATTGGCCATCACTTTTTATTATGATAATGTGCATGCAATTATTACCATCCTTACAGAACATGCAGATTCAAGGTTTAAATGGATAGAGCTGCACATTGGGTGCAGGAAAGTGTAAGCTATAAAAGGTGCCATGGGAAGGAGAGAGGTGCGCTGGCCCGGGTGTCAACAGATCCTGTTCCAGTTCTGACTTTATCACTAACTCTTTGCAAAACCCCAGGCTCTCGGTTTAGATATAGGATTTCAGATTCTTCATTTACAAAATAGAGATGAGTAGTCTCATGAAGTAATGGTGAGCAGGAGTCAAGTGGTGAAGTCAAACGGGGCTTTGCTTTGCATTTCTCTAGAAATTACTAGAGATGTTGAACAATTTTTCATACATTTGTTGATCAATTGTATTGCTTCATTTGTGAAGTGTCTGTTCAGTTCCATAGCCCATTTATTGATTGGGTTATTTGGGGTTTTTTTTGTTGTTGTTGTTGTTGTTTTGGTGTTAAGGTTTTTGAGTTCTTTATACATCCTAGAGATGGATGCTTTATCAGAGATGTATGCAGTAAAGATTTTCTCCCTATATGCGGGCTCTCTCCTCACATTATTGATTGTTTGCTGAATTTGAACCCATCCCATTTATTGATTCTTGATTTTACTTTTTGTGCTTTAGGGGTCTTGTTAAGGAATTCAGATCCTAGGCCAGCATGGTAAAGATTTTGGCCTACTTTTTCTTCTATTAGGCACATAGTCTCTGCTCTGGTGCTTAAGTCTTTGATCCACTTTGAGTTGATTTTTATGCAGGGTGAGAGATAGAGGTTTAATTTCATTTTGCTACATGTGGATTTTCATTTTTGCCAGCACCATTTGTTGAATATGCTACCTTTTCTCCAGTGAATATTTTTGACACCCTTGTCTAGTATGAGATAGCGGTATTTATGTGGGTTTGTCTCTGTGTCCTCTATTCTGTACCATTGGCCTACAAGTCTATTTTGGTGCCAATACAATTCGGATTTTGTTATTATGGCTCTGTAGCATATTAAGATCTTGTATTGTGATGCCTCCCATTTCACTTTTCTTGCTGTGGATTGCTTTGGCTATTCTGGGTCTCTTATTTATCCAAATAAATTTCATGATTGCTTTTTATATTTCTGTGAAGAATGTCATTGGGATTTTAATATGTATTGCAAGCAGGCAACAATAAATGTTGGCAAGGATGTGGTGAAAAGGTATACTCATACATTTCTGGTGGGACTGCAAACTGGTACAACCAATATGGACAGCAGTATGGAGATTCCTCAGAAAACTTGGAATGGAACCACCATTTGACCCAGCTATCTCACTCCTTGATTTATACCCAAAGGACTTAATTTCAGCATACTACAGTAATACAGCCACATCAATGTTTATAGCAGCTCAATTCATAATAGCTAAATTATGGAACCTAAAATGTGACACAAACACACACACATACACACACACACACACTGGAATATTATTCAGCTGTAAAGAAGAATAAAATTATGGCATTTTCCAGTAAATGGATGGATTTGGAGAATGTCATGTTAAGCCAAATTAGCCAATCCCCCCAAATTAAAGGCTGAATGTTTTCTCTAATATGTGGATGCTAACTCACAATAAGTGGGGGTGGGGGTGGGGGTGGGGGCACTATAGAAGAAGAATAGAGTTATTTTAGATTATATAGATGGCAGTGAAGGGAGGGAAGAGGATAGTAAATGGGAAGAGGAAGGATAGCAGAATGAAACAGACATTATAACTTTATGTATATATGTGACTGCATGACCAATGTAATTCTACAACATGTACACTCAGAAAAATGAGAAAATTAAATCCCATCTATGTATGATATATCAAAGAGCATAAATGCTTTATACTGTCATGTATAACTAATTACAACAAATAAAACAATTAGAAAAGAAAGAAGAAAAAGTGGGGGGGGTCTTTGCATGTGGAATCTTTTACACAGAGTGTTTTAGTCAACTTTTTTGATGCTGTGACTAAAGGATCTGACCAGAATGACTACAGAAGAGGAAAAGTTTATTTGAGGGCTCATGGTTGCAGAGATCTTAGATGATAGAAGGCTGGCTCCCTTTCTTGGGGCTTGAGATGAGGCTGAACATCATGGCAGAGGGAAGCAGCTCACATCACCATGATCAGGAGGCAGAGAGAGTTTGTCTACTTTTCAGATACAAAATATATACCCCAAAGTCACACCCCCTAGTCCCACCTCCTCCAGCAACACCCTATCCTTTCAATTACCACTTCACTGATTGAGTTAAGACTCTTATAACCCAATCTTTTCTCCTCTGAAGCTTCTTGCATTGTCTCATATGTGAGCTTTTGGGGCACACCACAGTTAAACCATAACACGGAGTATATTACTACTAAAAAGCTTTAAAGAAGTGCTGGTATTTTACCTAATAAATTATATTGTGTACATATGAGGTTGATAACCAAATGACATGGAATACATAGACAATAACTTAACTGCTCTAGTAAAGAAGAATAATCCATCTATAATCTCATATAGTTCCCTTATTGGAAAAGAACAGCAGCTAAAATCTAGTTGTTTAACAAAAGTTCCTAATGTAATTCAATTTTATTAACTTTGGTCCCCATATCGTATAAGAGATCCATGAACTTGTTCATTCTATATACCTGCTATTTTGTAGGCTTTGGCCTATATCTCCCATCTCCCCACACTTCCATGAATAACCATTTATAGTTTTATTGTTAAGTTCAAACATATGTGTGCACATGCACATGTGTGTATATATATTTTATATATATAATGTATATACAGGTTTTGGGTAGAAGTTGAGGGGGAAGAAATGCATATATTACATGTAAGTGAGATCACAAAATATTTCTTTTTATGTAGCTTGGCTTATTTTACTGTGCAAAATGTTGTGAGGAGTAAATTAAATTATACCTTAAAAGTCCTTAGATAATGCAATTACATAATTGTGCTCAATAAATGCAAGCTATTATTATTTTTTTTTTAAAAAAAACATCTTTAGGGAATAAGTAGATATCAGAGAAGCATCAAAGATGGTTACTTTCTGAGGAAAATCTGCCTTGCAAGATAGGTTTGGATAAATAATTCATTGAGCAAAGCTGCCTGAAGTTGAGAGTTCTCTACAAAGAACTGATAAAACTTTTAAAAAATAAGCCTTTTCCCCTGCTCTCCAGAATTTATAGTTTAGTTTGCAGC
The DNA here is from genome assembly GCF_045843805.1 of Urocitellus parryii. NCBI lineage: Eukaryota > Metazoa > Chordata > Mammalia > Rodentia > Sciuridae > Urocitellus > Urocitellus parryii. Next base: position 30,240,044 of record NC_135543.1, read on the forward strand.
ATGTGACTAAATACATAAAACAAACAACGAGCAAGTTTAAGAAACTTTTTAAGCAACAGTATGTTTGTGTGACTTGGCAATTATTGTTAGGAGTAAGAAATGAGAGGCGGTTGTCATTCTGTGAGGTTTTAAGGAAGACAGTAGGTCTCAGGCAGGGTCTTATAATATGTTTGGATTTAACTGGGATGAGGAAGTCATAATAAAGAAACTGTAGTCACAGAGCCAGGGAACTCAGAAATACTCAGGAGTCATGTCATGCATGGAAGCTTCCAGCCAGTTGATATAAGGGTCTGGCTTGTCAAACTAAGAAGCTTGGCTTGGATCAGTTGTTCAGTGGGGAGATATTAAAGCTCCTGAGTTTGGTCATATTTTCAAAAAATGAAAGGACCTGATGGCTGTAGTCAAATATTCCAGAACTGAGTAAGCCATCTATGAAAGTTCTTTTTTCTTGTCTGTAAAACAGAAGCCTCGTTTTAGGATTGAATGTGTGCAGTTTTGAAAACCAAAATTGCCATCTGTATATATAGATGTTCAACATAGACATTTTAATTTTACATTTAAATAGTTTTGCATGTTAGAAAGGGCTCAAATGCTTTTGAGCTTGATCTTCAGGAAGCTCAAGAAGCTGAGTCTGAGAGTTTCATAAGCTGCCCCAAATAGAAGGCAACTGGGCTGCTATTTTCCTGCCTGAGGTTCTGCCCTATCATGCTCTTGTCTTAGACCCTGGTCAAGATGTTTTTCTCCTTTTCTTGCAGGGAAAACCGTCCAGCCTTTACCTATACAATAACAATTCTCTATTTCTTTTAAAAACTGTGGTCTTGAAAAATGTTGAGGTTAATATCATAAAATTAACCAGGAGGTTGTGACTAAGCACTTTTAAATGGTAAGGACATCAGACAAGACAGATTTCTGTCAAAAAAAAAAAAAAAACAGATTTCTATTCTAATCCTCTATTCTGTAGCAGCATTGCCAATGACCAGCACTACAAATTTGGGGCTCATTTAAGAACTGCAGAATAAACTCTGTTCTGCCTACATGATAAGGCTACTTTTATAAAACTGAAATGGGACCATCTACGTAAAAATGATTGAAAAGTATAATATGCTCTGGGAAGATATATCTGTATGTGTATGTTTTGAGTGTGTTGAAATTTGAGAAAGATATATAATTTTAGGCATAGAAAAGCTTAGATAATCACTCACTTAATTATTACTGGTCATTCCCCAGTGTTTTCTGAAGGGTACAAATGATTATGCTGCCAAGAGCGAAATTACCACAAGTGGCAATTTTTAAACTCTGTAAATTAAGAAAGATAGTGTGAAATCTGCTTGATCTGTTGAGGGAAGTTTTCTCAGGGATATACAATTATGCACATGTACCAGCTTCCTGGGAACAAAAGTCCCCATCTGTATGTTAATGCCTTATTAACTTGAGTCACTTGCATAAGTCAAAGGCTTTTCTTCAACCTTGTAATGAAACATTGGCAGCGGTATGCTCAGGCTGCTGTAAGTGGGACAGTCAACTTGGGAGCATTTTTCCCTTAGATGGAAGTAATTCCTGCTAGTCTTAACTACAAGCTGTTCTTTCTGTCATGTGGAGGAGGGAGGACCCTTTCCAGAACATTTTAAATGAGAAAATCTTTACTTGCTCTCTGCCCTGGGAATTTCCCGGAGTCAGAAGAGTGTGAAAAGATAGCAGGAGACAAGCTGGGTGGTATAGCAAAAAAAGGCACAGGTTTTGGAGTTTGGTAGATATGATTAGAAACTTACTCTGTGTTTCCTTCACTCCTGACACTTTGAATCAGGATGATTTCTTGCATGCCTTTATGACATTGACCATATTTATATATTAAGTAGAAAATCTTCACTTATAAAAATGTAACACATGTTTTTCATGAGAGAGAGAAAGAGAGAGAGAGAGAGAGAGATAGAGAGAGAGAGAGACAGACAGACAGACAGACAGACAAAAAGAAGTTCAGAAGCTGGAGCCAATTCCCCAGTTCCTCCAGAAAGTCCAGCCTGCCGACCTGAACACAGGCACCTATGGAGCTAGAGAGGCATCTTCCCACTACTGACTTCAAATACTGAAAGACATGGCTTGTATCCTCTCTACCCCTGTATTTTAAAACTCAATGTCCATGTGATTTCCTATGTATAAGCCATATTATGCTTACAAAAAATTGTTGACAGAGAGAAATATTAAATCATTGATCTTCCAAGTTAAATTCCTACCAGATCATTAGGATCCTTACTCATGCCTTTAATATTCATGGCCTGCCAGATCACTAGATCAAATAATATAAATAACCCAAATATCATTTAATGTCACATGAACTTTGACTTTGGCCAAGGAAAGAGCCAGTAGTATGAGAGTGGGTAAAGTGGCATCTCCAGCTTGAGTGTGTACATGTGTGGAAGAAAAAGAGAGAGAAAAAGATTTTTCCAAACCAGCTATAGATATATGTATCCGCACGTGGAGCTAGGATTAAATAGACAGTGGTTTTTAAAAAACCCAGAATTTCAAAAAGAGATCATTTTCAAAAGAAACTTCCCTCTTAATAAACTCTCTATATGTAAATAGACTTGTGAACTACATACACATTTCTAGACAGGAAATGGGCTGAGGAAACTGGACAATGGGCTTGTTCTCAAATGCCCTGTTTAGATGTGGCCAAGGAGGAAGTGTCCAGGAAGCAGGAAGCAGTCCCATGCATGGTAGTTCTCTGAGCACAGGGAGGTGTACACAGCAGTGATGGCATGATGTCATGCAACATCATCCATCTTCCTGATCCTGGGAAGAAGCAAATATGAGAGGAAATGCAGCTTCCTACCTGGGGGAGCAGAGATTGAAACATTTGAGATGAGCAGCAGGCCTCAGAGATAAGCAGAAGTGCTCTATGTGCCAGGTCATGTGATTTGGCAATGGCAGTATCTGGAAAAAGATGTTCGTATTTATGCTGTTCTTCATTTCATTTAACTTAAAAATATCAGCTCTAATGTGTTAGTGCATATGTGTATATACATGCACACACACACAATGGAATCCCTAAAACAGCACCATCATAGACTGAATGAAAGAAGAATCTTAAGTCCTAAAGACAGTAGAATTATCATATACTGAAATCACATTTATATTTATAAACTTTTATCTGAGAGGAGGTTAACCCATTCAATGCTTAGTAGTTTTTAACACCAGACCATGCGTATGTATATCATATCTCTACTTCTCTAGCCAGAATATTCTTGGAGAACACAATGCATAAAAGTAATGTATCTTCAGTATTATAGGAAGAAATGTAACATTAGGAGAAGGTACACAGTTACCAGAAGATTTAACTTTTAAAGGCCCTTAGTATGGAGTTCTCTAAGACACAAGAGAGTAGACGAACTCTAAGTATACACAAGTAGAGTAGAAAGGGATTTAACAATAGTAGAAGAGGTTAAAAAATAACATTTTGGAAGCCACTGCCCACACTGCTTCCTGATTCAGGGTTTTGCCTATCTGGTCATATCAATGGTAACTAATGTCTTCATGCCCACTATCCTGTAACTTAGATTACTGATTTATCCTTTATGGGGTGTTGACTTAAGAGAACCAAAAACTTAGAATAGCTAAAAGCATTATTTCTCATAATTGAGTATGTCCCCAAGAGACATTTGGCAATATCTGAGAACATTATTATTTGCTATGTTTTGGAAAGTATAGTACTGGCATACAGTAGATAGAGGCCTGGCATTCCACTATTATTCTACTATGCTCAGGACAGTCCTTGTAACAAAGATTTCATGGTGCAAAATGTCAATGACTCCCAGGTTGTGATACCCTGTCTTAAAGGAACAAAGTAATGCCATTATGATCAGCCCATAGCAGGAGACAAAACAGGAAATGTGTATGTGTTCATCCAGTGGCCCATTGTTTGCTCTTCTATTCCAGAAACTTCACTCCTGTGAGCAGCTAGTCTGCCCCCAGTGGAGTCTGAAATATCACTGATTCATTACCAACTATCCATCTCACAATAGGGAGGAAATTTAAGACCAGTTCTATCAAAGGAAGTATAAATCTGCCCTTTCTGTTCTTTCTTAAAGAAACAAAATTTAATGATCTCAGCTGGGGCCTAATGATCCGATGTCCACATCAGAAAGCTGCTCTGTTTTTGACACGTTTGACAGAATGTTAGGGGGAAACAGGAGGGGAAATATATTGGAAGACTAATTGAGCATTGCCGCTGAGCAATTCATGGAAGTCTTGTCCTCTAGCTAAAGGTTGTTATGCTTCACTGGAGCCACAGACAGACTCTGCCATGAGGATGTCACTCTTCTATATGGGGGAAAAAAAAAAGCATGACTTTAAACACTACAAAAGCTGCAAGTGTTGGGGAGGCATGATGATAGCGGCAGTCACTGTTGTCAAAGAACCACCCAGCTGAAGTTAATGGTCAGACTTTGAAGTAAGGTATACCAGATGTCAAAAGGCACCAGGTGCTAATGTTCTGCTTTGGAGCTGATGAAATAGGGCTGCGATTTGTGTGCTACCATCAGAGTGCACTAGGCCAGTCCCATGAGACAGGGTCTTCATACCACATTTCTGATACGGTCAGGAGCTGCCACCCAGGGTCTATGTATCCCCCAGTGTTGTTACCTGCTCCAGGTAACAACAGAGAAAGACCTCAGGAGGAAATAAGCAAATGTCAACCACCTGCAGAGATGGTGGGAAAACAGCTTCAGTCAATGGACCCTTGCTCTGGACCTCTGAGAAATGACTGAAGCCAGGACTAGTCAGAAGTGTCACACGTTTCTTGGCATTGATCAAGTCAGACCTGGGATGTGAAAATTACTCTGCAAGGTGTTCCAGCTCTGGTTATTTCATATATCAGTCTCAGTTGTCTTAAAAGTAAAGATAAGTAACAAACCTTAAGGTATTGACTTAAGAGAACCAAAAACTTAGAATAGAGAAGCAATGTTTTTAAAGAATTTATTTAACTAAATTATATATATAAATTATTTATGTATGCTATAAATCTGACACATCGTAGATTCTTTTTATGGACGATTTATGAACACATGATTGAAATTGGCTGCAAGTATAGACAGGTCAGGAAGAGGCACAGGTAATAGCCCAATGTGTAAGAACACACCTTTCAGTCACCATCATTCCATCTAAGGGTTGCTCTGGCATCTTGCTATGGTATCAACATGCCCCCTCCAAATAAAAGCATGTGCTGGGAACTTAATCCCTAATACAATAGTGTTGGGAGTTAGAACCAAATGGGAGGATTTTAGATCATGAGTTCTTCCCCCTCCTGATGGACTAATGCTAATAAAAGGCTTGAGTTGTAAATTCTCTCACCCTCCTTCAAGCTCTCTTTCAGTCTACTGTCTTTTACCATAGGATGACACAAAAAAAACAGGTCCTCACCAAATGCAAGCACCTCAGTCTTGGACTTCCTACTCTTGAAAATTGGAAGAAATAATTCTCTGTTCTTTATAAATTACCCAATGCCCCGGACTCTGTTGTAGCAATACAAAACAGTCTGAGACACATTGGAACACTGTATTTATGAAATAACTTCTTATGAAATAATGTTAAAATGTGAACTTCCTCAAAGACATTGAGCAATCTAACTATTAAAACCTATCAGATTTTTTTTAATAAAATAAGGAATTGCGGGGGCTGGGTGCATTAATTTGTAATTAATAGATCTGCAATCTATATTCTAAGTGTAGCTGGCTTGGTGACCTTGGCCAAATAACTTCACCAATCTAAAATGCTTCATCCTTATGGGTGGTTTATTACAATCCTGATTCTTAAATTCTTAAAGGCATTTTAATAATCAAAAGAAAGCTTGGTATGGTGGTGCAGGCCTGTAATCCCTTAGGTCCTAAAGACACTAGAATTATTATATACTGAATATAGTGACTCAGGAAGCTGAGGCAGGAGGATCATGAGTTCAAAGCCAGTCTCAGGAACTTAGGGAGGCCCTCAGCAACTTAGCAATACTTGTTTCAAAATAAAAAAAGAAAAAGGGCAAGGTACATGGCTCAGTGGTTAAGCACCCCTGGGTTCAATCCCAGGTAGTGAAAGAGAGAAAGAAAAGAAAAGAAAATGAAAGGGAAGGAAACGAAGAGATAATGAGAGCATAAGACATGAACATATTGAAAATTTCAAGCACTCCATAACAAAGGATAGCATCACATACAGGATACAGAGAGTACATTTATAATCCACTCATCTTTAAATGTAAACAAAAATAGAAAAAGTGAAGTCAGTGAAAGGCTAGCAGTAGGGATGAGGGAATGAGCAACGTAAAACAATGTTATCCAGAATCCCTCCCAAAAATAAGTATCTTGAAAGAAAACATTTGGATGACCAAGATAGGACTTCCCAGATGTACCTGTCAAGTACTAGAGACAAACTCTGACCCTGAAAAGTTGAATCCCTTCTCCTGAAATTCCTGTCACAGACTAGGGGAGGAAACTCAAAACAATTCATTTGCTGAGTGTATTTCTAACATTGGGACTTGGCAGGCCAAGGAAAAGCAGCTTGCATCAGGAGTGTTGGAGTACATTCAGGAGAAGGGAGCTGGCCTGGAAGTAGATTATAGAAGAGGTACAAAAGGGGAATTAAATGTGGACATTTATCTAAAAGCAGGAGATTCATGGCAAGGCAATAAGCCACTAATTCATATATCAGTCTCAGTTATCTATTTTCTATTTAATGTATAAATATGGTCAATGTCATAAAGGCAAGCAAGAAGACATTCTTTATTCAAAGTGTCAAGAGTGAAGGAAACACAGAATAACTTTCTAATCATATCTACCAAACTCCAAAATCTGTGTCCTTTTTGCTATACCACCCAGCTTGTCCCTGCTATCTTTTCACACTCTCCTGTACTGGGTCCCTTACACTTAGCAAAAGCTCTTGACTAACTTAAGATTCAGCAATATCGCTGCTAATAGATGTGGGGGCCGGGCAGTGGTCAGAGACACTACAATAAGAGACTCCACAGAAGTGGTGTCCTTGCTGTAGAAGCCTGGATATGAGATCAAGAAATTCAGCCCTTTGAATTTTAGAGTTCTGTGCAGAGCAAAGGAAAAAAAAAAATCTGGTATTTACTAAGTGCCAGTTTTGCGGCATGTTGAATCAGCTGCTCTACTGTCATCATATCGGACTGTGATAAAATGATTATCACACCTATTTTGCAGATGAAGAAACATAGGCTCTAAAGAGTATCAAGAAACCCAGGTAGAAAGTGACAAAGCCCTGGCTCTTTCACATGTAATTCCTTTACCTGACCTCACACATAGCAAATGCCTAATTAGTATTTATTTATTGGGAAATGATTGAACTGAATTTACTAACCATACTGTAGAATATACGCATGTCTACATGTACTCTCACGTTCCCTTATAAGACTGTGAGTTCTCTACCTTCTCCTCTCACATCTCTATCAGCATAATGAAGGACACATAGTAGAAATTTCATGAGCACCTAGAACTCTTAATCAAGCTGAATTGAAAACTTGAACATGCTTAATCAATACTCAAATATTTCAGAAAACGATTTTCTACTGAAAACTCCTAAATATACAAGACAAAAATCAATACCAAATTTTTAAATTGTAGATATAGATAGAGCTGCACATTAAGTGGTCTTTTCCTTATTTGTGAAGATGGTATTTTATGTTCACCTTCAAAGTGCTTCTCTGGTGACTCCCATTGCCCCACATGCCACCTCTGACATTGTTTTTTCCCATCCAGCAGGTCTAAGGCTATCCTACTCATTCTACTCAGATATTTAAACCCACACAGACCCCCTCTTCAGGTTTATTTAGGAGTAAGCCTCTGGGATTCTCTACCCTCATCACCCACTTGTCACTTGCATGCACGTGCACGTGTACACACACACACACACACACACACACACTCTTACACACACATACCTGAAGTTCATTATACTGTTCAAAGAGACAGAGTCAATGGGAAGGGGGAAGGTCCAGTTCCTGGCTTTGCTACAGACCATCCAAACTTGAACTTGGAGGCAACCCCAAGCATTTCTCTTCCTTAACTGGAAATGCAAGGACCTCTTACAGAAAGAAAGAAATACAAGAGGAACACATACATGTAAAACTTGCCTCATGGTCCTGAATTCAAAGATTCACATAACTGCAGAGTTTTCTTTGCCACCCAGATTCTCTTTATAACTGATATTGCAGTGCTATTTTTGTCTTATATAATACTTTGTTGAATAAAAGGAAGTAGTTGCTCCCCAAGAGATATGGATCAGCACAGAAAGCTCTGTGGAACTAATAAGTGTTGTCTTTAATCACATTAAATGGGAGGGAATGACGTAGCTCATCACAGGCGACCAGGATTTTCTTTGCATTTTTAAAAATATATGTAAATGTACTGCGACCCACAGTGATGTGCATTTACATTTCTGCATGCACCATATTTCACACCCATTTTAATGAACCCCACTGGGCATTCTCATTCTTTTGTTAAGCTTGAATTGGACTAAAAAGAGTGCCTCCCAAAGGTTCAACCAATAAATTGTGAGCACACTGATGGCCAACATGGACCACTTGCCAGCCCCTGAATATAGTTCCTTCTCTTGCATGGGTTTTTCCTGAAACTGCATTTCATACCTTGGTGTAGAAATGTGGAAGGCACTGTTCATAAGTCATCTCAGCCCTCTATTTCTTCTGGAAGCTTCTCTGGCCCATTTAGTACACATATATTTTCCCTACTGTGAGCTCATTATGACATTTGTCTAACCCTACATACATGTCTCGTCTCCTTCTTTCCTCCCCATTCTTTCTCCATATTCTACCCTCTCCCCACCTACCCATACATATATACATAAAGCTGAGCTCCCAGGGAAAAGGGGCTCACATTCACGTTTCTAGCTTCCAGTAATGGGTGCTTCCCACACTAGCGGTATCATAAGTTTATGTATCTACTTCTATGTGAGACAATAGATGTGCTGATATTTATTTCTGCCTCTTTCTTCTTTGGGGGAAGAGTTACATAATAACTAAAGTGTAGTAGTTTAAAAATAAGAGAGAAAATTTATTCCAGTCAAAATTTAGGACACGTAGGGCCCTCATTTGGAGAGGAAGTAGTGAGTTTGGGCAAATTTTCTGCTTACTTGAGGAAAAAAAAGAACAAAATAGCAGCCAGTCGAGGTGGTGGCTCAGGAGGCTGAGGCAGGAGGATGGCAATTTCAAAGCCAGCCTCAGCAAAAGTGAGGCGCTAAGCAACTCAGTGAGACCCTGTCTCTAAATAAAGTACAAAATAGAGCTGGGGATGTGGCTCAGTGGCTGAGTACCTCTGACTTCAATCCCTTGTACCCACCCACCCACCCACCCCCAATAAGAAGAAAATAGCATTTTAAAAGAAAGGAGATGTGGAAAGCCCTTGAGTCTTTTAATCTTGTTATCAAATAATGCCAACACAGAAAGATTTGTGCTATGGACAGTGACTGCCTCATTGCTGGACCAAAAATAAAACCCTCTGATCATCTGTCATGTGGATTTCCATTGCAGTGAATATGCTGTAGCTAGATCAGCAAATTTCCACCCTGAGCTGGTGCGCTCCATAAAGTCAAAGCTGTGTTAGATGAAACTTTTGTCAGAATGGCCTTTACTTTCATGGAATTTTAAAGGAAAGAGAATGTACACTTCTGTCCTATACCAAACCCTCCTGGGATTATTTATAAGGGCAAATAAGGCAGCTTTTTATTCCAAGCTTTTTCTCATCCAGTGGATATTTCCTCATTCATTGTCCCAGGTTTGCTCTGTGAGGCAAAGAAGCTATTTGTGGACAGAAAGGCCATCTTGAGAAAGGAGAGGGAGCTGGAAATACCTTCCTGGGGGACCACCCATAGCTCTGCCCTCCCTCCACTGCTACACTGGGTCATAACTCCATCCGATGCAAAAAGAAAAGCAAATGACTCAGAGACCCAGGCAAAGCAGAAAGTCTAGTTCCACACCTCTGAGTTGATCTCTATGCACAATGAGGTTCATTAATCAGAACTGGCATCCTTGCTGATGACAAAAGCTAGAACAACCTTCTTACTTCTAAACGCCTGCCTAATCTACACACTGACAACTAATGCTTACCTTTTTATTTATTTATTTTTTATTTGAGGAAGAATACAGCCTTTTCTTTCATTAGACATGGGATGTTTCAGTGACAAATTACTCTGGAATTGTGGGGGAGAAGGCAATCTAGAAATTTAGATTCATTATAAAACATGAGAACAGAATGGGGGTAGGAGTTTAGTAGGATAGTGTCTGGCTGGCTGTGTATTTAAGGAGGAAAAGCAGATTGGGAATGAAGGCCAGATTTGGCAGGGACTGGAGAATTATTTTATCCTGATTTTTTCAGACCATAAGTAACTGTATCTCAGAGAATGTGCTTGCTATAACAGCATAGACTGAGCAAGCTACATACCCATCTCCTCTAAAATTGGCTGCTGATACACAATGCTAAATATTAGTCTGGGCTTGTGTTTACAACTTTTGTTTCTCCTAGTGGAAGCAGCTGATGAATTTATTTTTTATTATTCAAGTGTCATGGGTTGAATTGTTTCCCAGAAAGGGTGTGCTGAAGTTGAAATCCCAGGTATCTTTGAGTGTGTTTTTCTTTTGGAAATAGGGTCTTTGCAGTCATAATATCAAGGTAAAATAAGGTCATATTGGATTGAGGTGGGGCTTAAATCCTAAGATTAGTGTCCTTAGAAGAGTTCCCTTCAGAAGGTCCTTATAGTGTTTGTATTTAAAGATATAGAGACCCAGACTTAAGGAAGAAGGACATGTGACAAAAGCCATAGAAACTGGAGTGACACAAGATACCCAGGAATTGTAAACTACAAAGTAGCAAATCACAAGAAAAACAAGTGCTCAGAATCTCCAGGAACCTGCAGAAACTGGAAGTGGCAAGGAAGGATTCTTCCCTAGAGACTTCCAGGGACCATGCCCCTGCTGACACCTTGCTTTTGGTCTTCAAAAAAAAAAAAAACAGGAAGAGATATTTAAGCATCTGCAATTCAACGAGACATACCTTGGGTAGGAAAGAGCCTGCAGGTTCTTCACAGAGAAACAGGCTTCAGGGAAAACAGTGCTGAATGTCATTTCTCTCTTTTACTGAGTCTCTAACCAGTTTCATTTCTGCCAGTGATCTGATGATGTTTCTTCATTTTACTCTTAAAATAATAATAATAATAATAATCATCATAATAATAATAATAATAATCAGAGTTTCAGATCTACTGAAGTCCAAATCCCAGGTATCTTTGAATGGGGCTTTCTAACAGACTGTTTGGTACCTCCAAAGACTTTAAGGAATAAAGTTAGTAAGGAACAGAAAAGCAAAATATTTCAGGCAAAATGATTGTCAGTAATGTGATGGTGGGCATTGGCATTTCTTAGCCTTCCAGAACCTCTGGCCTCCCAGTGAAGCAACATGTCCACGTTAGGAATATTGAGCCACTCTTTATTCCAGCCTCAGTCCCTAATAGTAGGGGTGGGAGCCTGAGTGTGCTGTTAGGTTATTTCTGCTACAAAACACAGCACAGTGGTAGAGACCACTATAGCAACTAAAGGCTTACAGCCCCTGGAAGTTTCAAGGCAAGCAAAAAAAATTTTCTTTTAAGAAAATTAAAATGCAAATTGCAATGTCTGCTTAACATCCTTTGGAGAATCCTAATGCTATAAATCCTAATGCTATACTATTTACTCCTAGGTGGGTGCATTAGGTGCATAATTGCGTTAATATGCAGGAGAGCAGCTCATCTTGCTTGTTAAATCTTCCCCCTACATTTTACAGCTTTACAAATGTCAGGCTGTTAGACCATAACTCTCCTGTTGAGGACCTTGTTACCTATAAAGCATTCATATCTGCCACATAAAAGATGCAGGTGAGGTACAGATTTGGCAATTAATCTATACATCTTTATCTGTCTACTGGTCTTGCCTATTTTTTAAACAACAATTATATTTTCCTGGGTATCTTTTAAAAAGCACCACTGTTACCATATATGTTCAGTTTGAGGATGAAATTGGTAGGTGGTCCAATTGGAAGCACTTCCTAAATCATCATCATCATCATCATCATCATCCAGATAGAGTCAAAATTTTAAGACATTTTGCACAAGTTTCAGGAGGAGATCTCCAAGTTTCTTGACTTGGCTCCAGCAAAATTGCAAGGTGGAGCAAAATTGGCCAGCACTCCTCCACTTTCCTGCTCTTGTGAAGTACCCACCCCTTGCACAAACAAGCCATCTGGAAGTCCAAGCTTTGCCACATGTATATATCACTCAAGGCAATGCTTTTAGCTATAAGTCTTTCTTTATTTCTATCCTCTAACCTGTCTTGTCAGAACATGCTATTTTAGAAAACAGGAATAAAAGTACCCTAGAGTGTTAATAATTAAAACCTCTGGGATTTGGGCAGCAGAGTTATATCATTTGGGAATCTGTGCCCCTCACTATTGCCTATATGTTAGCTCTGCTAATTCTTGTCTTACCCAACATTGCTAAGAAGCCGACAGCTAATGCTCCTTCCACCAAGAGACACTTCTACCCCTCTTGCCCTCCTGGAAGGGAAGGCTCAGCATTTCTCCCCAGTTCTTACAGTGAGAGCTCTGTGACCAGCAGCCTAGTAGTGATTTCATGATTCCTTTCTCTTCTGGAGTGAGACATTAACCTAAAAGAATGGAATAAATGACCCTGATAGGTCAAATATTTTTCTTGCCATTTATGGGGCTGGCTTTTCCCCAGTAGTATATCAGTAGAATAATAATCAAATCCTCAAATGTTTTTATGCTGGGGGTGCTGGGGAAGGGGCTGCATTACTGGGACTATATCAATGTGTGACTCAACTCAATTTGCATTTCTTAGAGGAATCTACTAAGCACACTTTGTATTTAGCCTGAATGTGAATATGTTAAATCCTAGGGGAATACTTATAAGAATCTTACAAACAATCCCCAAAGAAATTAGAATGTATGTTCCGTTTTTATGATAACTCTCAAGTCCCCAGGACAAAATCTATAATGTCTTATATCTGTTAAGGCAATTTATTACCAGCCCGCTTCACTAACTCAGGCTCCTTAGAATTTTGAAGGACAACTTTCAGTCACTTTGCCAAAAAGGTTTTATCCGAAGCAAATACTGTATTTTTTTTTTCTCTGAGATGTGGTATTTAGGTACATCAATTACCTGAACTTGAACTTAAAATAATCCTGTATTTTAAAAAATCTTTCCAAGTATTACTAAATATTTACTATATCACAATTCCTACAGCAAGTGATCATTAAAGCTGTTTCATTCCATATGTTAAAATGAAACAATGATAATGCCTTCCAGTTTGTGTAGCATTTCCAAAGCAGTATTAATAATTATAGCAATGATTTCTTGAGTCCTACACAGTTTTAAAAAGGTTATTTCATTTAATTATTTTGTGCACTTTAAAAAATCGTTATTGTTAGTAAAAAAAAATGTTATTTTTAGGTGCATCTTAGAACTGATGACAGGGAAGAATTGATGATTATGGGGAAGCTCAGGGTTTTAAACTGAATTCATCTTTTTCTCATTCCGAATTTCTTGCTTTTTATCTTGGACATTTACCACACTTTGATTTACAAAATGTTGCTCCATCTGTTTCTGAGGATAGACTAGTAAGCATCACAGGAGAACAAGTTATTGTTTCCATCTAATAGATAAGAAAGTTGAGCATAAAAATAACTGGTTTGTGCTATGTAGCTGATTAGTAAGACAACAGAAACAAATCCCTGGGGTCCTGGATCCAAGTCTGAGCTCTCTTCTCCAGAACATGATAGCAATGTGAAATATGATTGAGATTAGGCTATGTTCACTCTGCAACTTACCTCCAGTAAAACTCAGGCCAGGGACATTGTGAGTTACAAAGTTCAACATACTGAACACTTTGTAGATTTGAATTATAAGATACAATGAGGAGAACCAAACAATTCTACATTTAATTGCCCACACAGCACGCCATCATCTGTATAGCTGAACTTAAAGGTAATGGTGCACTGGTGAATTGGATCTTTAAGAAGAGCAGTCTTTATGTGTGGGGTTTGCCAATTCCCATAGTGTAAATATTTCCTTCAAAATCAGCTTTAACTTAGCTAGGCGAAGTCACTTGTTATGCATGATGGTTACTTGTGTTTGTCAACTTGATTGGATTGAGGAACTAGAAAATGGATAAAGCACACTTCTGGATGTGTCTATAATGGTATTTCCAGAGACAATTGGCATATGGGTCAGAAAATGCGGACTGCACCTTCTAATAGTCTAGTGACCCAGATGAAATAAAAAAGCAGTAGGAAGCTTGTAGATGCACGCACATGACACTTCTTGAACTACTATGCTCTTGCTTCTGCCTGTCATCCATGGACATTGAACTCTGTATTCTTCAGGTCTTCCAACTCAGAGTGAGGCTACATCATTGCTTTCTGATGTTCTGAGATTTCCTGTTTCTTGAAATGAGCAGTTACTCATTCCCTCAGTTCTTCAGCCTTCAGACCACCATTGAGTACTGAGGGGGGATTACTCAGCCTATAATCATGTAAGCTAATCTAATAAATCCATTCTTATAATAATGTGCATAAATGCAGATTTAGATATATAGACTCTTGGGGTTTTTTCTTTCTTTCTTTTTTTCTTTTTTTGGGGGGTGGGGTGGGGAACACTGATTAATACAACAATGGATAGGAAAAGGTGTGCATATTCAATTCCTGTAAGCCAAAGGAAACTAACCCAGCATGCCACTGCCAAAGTCATAAGCAATCGTGAACAATTCTGAGTCTCTCCCCTAAAAAAATGCAACTATCAAGATCATCTTTAAAAACCATGAATGTCCTGGGAAGAACACAACAGAGAGTTTTTACACAACTAGATTGGAGACCAGTGGTCTCCCTGGTGCTGGTTTCTGACAACAAATGGAAAAGGGAGTGCTAGAAAAGCAGTTCCAAGAATGAGGATAGGAGATGCAGGACAGGTGCGTTTCACTATCAGTAAATAAGTGTTAAAAAGAGAGACCCAGACATAAAAACAAAGATAGACTTGAGATGGAATAAGAATATCAAAAAGCAGAGAAAAATGCATAAGGATAAGGGATAAAGTGTTGGCATCTGGTGCAGAGTAAGCCTGAGAAGTGTGGCTTCACCTGAGTCAGGTTTCAGATAGACAAGATATTCCAGGTCCTAGAGCCAGGAGACCTGGGGATTTTACATCTTCTATCTCAGCCATGCCATTCAATTATCTTTTAAAACATACTTCCTTATATTTTCCAGTCTAGCTGGGACTCCTTGCAGGCTTGGGAACTTCTGACACCAGCCAAGTGACAAATTCATCATCCTAGAAGGTGCAGAAGATTTCCCCTATAGAGTCATCAGTGATGCTCTTTGTACCTGTTGGGAGTCTCCCCAGCTCCAAAGACTAACTTCCCCATCCCCCGAGAAGAGCCGTCCAATGATGAGCCCTGCTGGCTCACATGATCCTTACCCACCAATCAGACTAGCCTGCTGGTTCACATGCTCCTTAACCACCAATCAGAAAGCACCCCATGCCAAATGTCAAACAGTTCAACCATTAAACTGTCATAACTGTCAAACCACCCCCCCCTGCTCTATAAATATGCAGAGCTGTTCCTCAATAAATGGGCATTTTCTCCAACAACGAGCCTTGTTCATTCTTTCAGTAGCCATGCACTCCTTTCTCCACTCTGATCTCTGGCCTGATCCTCGTGCATGCCACCCCCATGTCACAGTTGACCCTTTGGTGAGCAGAAGGGAAACTGTGGGTACAGGCTTATCCTACAAACTCTGGTGTGCTCAGTCTGTGGGTAGAAGGATTAAGGACCAGGAAACAACACTCTCTCTTTAGCTTTCTCTTTACTAGTATAATGGGAACTCTGACTGGGAAAAGGAAGAATCATTTAAAGAGAGAACAGGGAGAAAAGGGTCAGGTGACAAAAGTAGAGAATTCACAATTCACTTTGCTTCTATCTGTATATACAGCCTCCCCCACCTGTCCTAAGAATCTGAGGTCCTGTTCATTTGTCAGCTCTCCATTCTAATACGCTGGGCTTCAGCTTCTTAGAAGTCAGTATTTCCAAAGAAGGAGGGCCTATTACTGTTACTTCCATAGCAGATGGCTGCTAATCCCCACAAGTAAACAAACAGAGATAGGTTGCAAACAGATACATCTCATACCTCTGAATATCATTAATTTGCAAGAACACCAGGGTACCCATTTCCAATTATTGGAGAGTGTGAATCTGGAAGCAGTACTGAGGAAACCTAACCAACAGAGCCAAAGTGCAGGATCAGACTTCCATCCTGCAGGCCCCAGACCCAAAAGAAAGAATTCAGGAGCCACTTAACCTTGTTGCCTTTGTTTTCTCATCTGTGAAACAGTAGGTAATAAAATCCCCCTGTTTGCTCACTGGGTTTTATGTGAGTGAACTAATTAATGATTGCACAAAGTCTAATGCAATGCAACATGTAATTGAAAAGTTTAATCATCGAGGTAATAGTCCAATAATAGTAGGTTGCAGAGTAGTGATAAATAGCACTTTTTACATGAAGATATTACCATTTTGATATTTTCTCTCTGATCTGCATTTTCAAATTAGAAACGTATATAATTTCAGTCTTATTCCCATTTTTATAGTACTGTTTAATTCTCCAAAGCTGCTTCCTCTATTGTTTTTACTGTAATATTTCAACCAAGCAGAGAATCACTGTAGATTCCAATAATAACTGGACATTCTAATTAAAAGTTTTTATGCCCAGGAGTCATAATACCAAAATAGATGATCTATACCACAATTTACACAATTGGAAAACTCACTTTTTTTCATTTCTGTTTTCCACATTAGATAAAAAGTTGTCTTCCCGGACGTAATATCTTAACCCTTTGAATATTGTTCCAATATTTTTATATTTTGTCTTTTTTTCCTAAGCCTTTGCACAGTTGCTGCCTCCACCAGAAATGCTCACCATCAAACTTCATGGAGATGCTTCTTTCTAGAAAATTCCTACTCCTATTTCAAAAAGTAAACTAGATTTTGTTCTGTAACACTCTCTCACACCCCACCAAGAAAGCCTAGGCTCCGTTTGTGTTTTTAATTTGTTTTGTACTTAAGCATCTTCATTATTGGGATTATCATAACACATTGCTTTGATTTGAATGTTTCTTAAACACTTTCACTGTCACCCTCATAGTACCAGGAAAGGGAGTGACATGTTAGAAGAGGTAATTCCTCTTGCAGCAATTTAAAAACGGAAATGGTCTCTTCTGATACATGCTACTCCCTTTCCTGGTATCATGTATCAGAAGAGACCACAGAGATGCGAAAATGGTTTTGAGAAGAGTTTTCACACTCCATGCAGCTGAGAACTGCAAACTACATCATATTCAACTCCATAGCCTCCAAGAACAGGATACCCCTGGGGTTGCCCCAGACCCTGTGAGTTTCTGGATGATCCCTGCTGTATTGTACTCTTGCCTGCACAGCTGGCATGCTTCTGAAATGGCCTTTCCACCCTGCTTGATAAACTCCCACTCATCCCTCGTATTAGTTATCGTGTCCTCTGCGTGGAGACCCTTGATGCTTTATGTCTCACCTTCTATTCTTTGTACTTCCCCAGAATATTCACAAGCCACTACTTCACTTTTCCCACTATCCAAAGTCCATATGTGCACACCTCTTCCCCTTCAGGCTGGTAGTGTCTTCCAGGTAAGGACAGTACTTGGTGCTTCCTTGAAATAGCAGGTCTGATCACAAGACCTGATACATAGTTAAATCATTACTACCCAGGTGTGGTGGCACACACCTGTACTCTAAGCTATCCAGGAGGCTGAGGTAGGAGGATCACAAGTTCAAGTTCAGCCTCAGCTATTTACCAAGACTCTGTCTCAAAATAAATATAGAAAAGTCTGGAGTGTAACTCAGTAATAGAGTGCCCCTGGGTTCAATCATCTGTACAATAATAATAACAATAATAATAATAATAATAATTTGAATTAAATTTAAAATAATTTTAAAAACTGTTGAATGGATAAATGAATTAGTGTTAGCTCTAATTATTATGCAGGCTGACTGGAAGGAGAAGAAAATTAGTCTTGATCTTTTACTCACTAAGTATAATCCACAATATTTTCTTTTCCTAAAAGGCATAATAATATTTTAAGATATACTTGAATAGATATTGAGCTTATTTTTCACTAAATTTATCTGGGAGTCTTTTCCTGGGCAAGATAATTCTGGGTACCACCCTTGTTTTACACATTAGGCCCAAACTCACCCCACAATACAATTTCAGATTCCACTTTCTTCAAGTTTGAGAATTATTTCCCAGACAACTTTGGAAGAGATTTTTTTTTTCTTACCTGCACTACTGCATCCAATAAATGAAATTTTGCAACCACACATGAAAGTTGTCTATTTTATCTGTGGCCTGGAGAGAGAAAACTGTGATGGGGAATATTTGAGAGTAAGCCTCACACATGCTAAATTTTAAAGACTCCTAGTGCTTGAGAAGAGATATACGGTCTGGATACAAAGTTTAAAAATCTAACTATTTCAGCATATTTTTTTCAATCCATGCCATATGGAAAAAAATTATTTTGTTCAGCAAGATTGACAGACTCATAAATTTTTCCATTCCTTCTGCTAAAGGCTTTTATTGTACAACTCTTAAATTACTGCCAATTAAAACTAAGTGTAAGCATTGGTGATACAATCTTGTTCTAGAATTTGTACATAGAAAATAAGAAACTGAAAGCTTTTGTAAAGAGTGTGAATTGTAGCATCATTTTTAAAGAAGATCCTTGATCAATATAATTTAACATATATTCACTCTCCCCTCCACACACATATATATTTGTTTTGAATGAAGATTAGTCCTTACCACCAGCACCGCTGCCATCATTATCTTAGTCATCATCCACTAACATTTACTGGGCACCATTGATTGATAGTTGCACTGGCTTGGATGAGTATTTTCTTTGCCAGAGGCTAGAAGAATAGGATGAAGCACCCTGACTTCTCTAAAGGAAATAGCCAAAGGGCAATGTTGAATAAGTCGGTGTCATCATCATTACCATCCATGGATTCTCAGCTCTGCAGAGAAAAACCAGAGCTCCTTTGTTTCCATGTAAAAGAGAAAAATCTTAATTTTGTCACTGAAAGAAAATGTATTAGTAACTCCTAAACACCACAAAAGATCACAAAATAGGATCAAACCATAAATTTCTTTTGCCTTGTAACTTCTTCATGTCTCCTACAATTTGTATCTGGAATATCCCTCAAAGGCCCATGGTTCATGGCTTGGTCCCCATCTTGGAGTTATTGAAAGGTGCTAGAAGCTTTAATAGGTGGGGCCTAGTGATGATAGAGATCTTTAGGTTATTGGGGGTATTCCCATGAAAGGGATAGAAGGACCCCCATCTCTTTCCTCCTTCTGTTTCTCTCTGTCACTTTCTAATTATGAGGTGAGCAGTTTTGCTGTCATACTTCTGCCTTGATGTGTTGCCTCACCACAGTCTAAAAAACAGGCCCAACAGATCATGGTCTAAAATCTCCACAACTGTGAGATAAAACAAACCTTTTCCCTTTCTAAGTTGATTTGTGTCAGGTATTTGTTACAGTGATTAAAAATAAAAAAAGAAGTAGAAGAAGAAAGAAAAACTGACACAATACATTTGTTAAATGGACTGTGAGTCCCTTGTTTACTAAACAATATAGTTCTTCTCTGGACAGAATAATAATTACAGTGGGCCACTGAGACATATCTCATACAGCCCGCAATAGTGAACTGATTGTGCTATTGTACGGCATTTTGGTAGCTTGTCTTTAGAGGAGAAAAAGTCCATAATCACATCCCAATAGCCTTCCCCCATGTGATTTTTATGTAACTAGTTTCCAGATCAAGGAAATTTTCTCAGGCTGGACCATCAGATCAGACTTTGTAGAGAAGAATAGAACCACCATTATAGTTATTTTCTTATTTTTTTAGGATTTCTTTCTGGAAGAAAGTGATTTTTTTTAAAGCAAGGTTTCAGAGCAAAATTGTTAAGTGAAGCACAATTCTGTTTTAACCTCTGTCTGGTTTTTCCACATTCTCTTCCTATTGAGCTACTTCTTTCCTTCATGCCTTCTTCCCTCTTCCTTCCCCCAACTCCTCCAAGTGTTCCCAGTGGAAATGCTCATACGGTACCACTCATCTGCAGCATGGCGGGAATTTCAGTCATGGATATTTCTTTGAAGCCTTCTTTTTAACATCAATGTGGCATGCTTACATAGCTGCTACACATATTGCAGGTAGCAGTGAATGAATAGGAATCAAATCTTTTCGGAGCAGGAAATCATTTCCTTTTGCAATCAAACACAGATTTCTGGCTTTGCTACCAAAGAATAAATAAAGACTGCTTAGATTAAGTGGCAATTTTCATCACTACTGGCCATGTTGAGCCATTTATTCCTGCTGCTTCCTCCCTGGAACCCTCATGGGGAAAAAAAAAAAAAAAAACCTGCTGCAGAGACAGGACAACCTTCTCTCTTCATTTCCCCATTGAGAGTATGGATGCCCTTTAACTCTAATCCTGCCGGATAAGCTTCTGTGGGAGGCTGTTCATCAGGCCAAAACACCATACTGAAACCTTACCAGATGCCCTCTATGTAAGGTATTATTTTTACACATCATAAAGGATATAAATAAATCTCAGACTTTTATCTTGATTCAGCCACTCCTGAGTTAATCATAAATTAATCGTTTTTCATGTTCAGTTTACATTTCTGACATTATTGCACAAGCTCTGTTTATGTAAACACATCTGATTCAATCTAAGCATCTCAGTGCTCATCTTTAAAAATGAGTGGTTTCTACTATAAAACTCTAAACAAAAACTGAAATGTATATAATTATATGTTAAATTTGTGTGGTTCTTGAAGCAAGTTATGAATATTGGTCCCTATGGTAACATTCATAAATAGTTTAGATATTGAAAGTTTCAGTGGAATAAGTGTGTGGTTACCCTAGCTGTGCACTTATATGAAAAGAATATTGATTTCGATTATGAATACAGTAACTTAAAATCCTAAGTGTTGGCATTGGAAGGAAGGAGACCTTGGAGATATTGCTAGTATATTAGAAACTGTAGGAAATATTCTTCGAAAGGATTTGAAAGAATTTGATATCAGTCCTGTGGGTTCTTAGGATAAAGGAATGAAGATTTTCATGTCTTTTCTTTCGTGCAAGATTTAATTTCCTGGGGGTAACATTGTGTGCTAGTCATTGGCACAAATACTTCAACATGCAATCCTTTAAGAACAAACAAAATATTATGCCTTATTGATGATGATAATAACATAGACGATAACCTACAAAAATCATTCTTATAACATTGTAGGACCATTGTGTCTTCCCTCCAGCCCCGCTATTCTTTCTTTCTTCAACAGGCATTTATTGATCACCTGCTATATGCCTATCATTTTTGTGGGTGCTCAGATTACAGATAGTGATGAATCCTTTTTAGCCAAGAATTCTGCTTTGCAGAGTTTACATTTTTTTTCTTCAAGGGAATCAGATGATAAGCAAGAAAATCAGAGTGAATGCAAGATGACTAAGAGACTTTAGAATAGTGAGTTTTGCATGGAAATAAGAGAGCTTAATGGCAAGAAGAGCAAATTTTTTTTTTTTGAAAGCATGAAAAACGAGAAAGAGCCAACCATGTAAAAACTTTGGGAGAATAATTACAGATGGAGGGATGAATTGGTGCAATGGCCTTGAGAAAAATGTGTATGAGGAACAGAGGGAAGCCAGGCTTCCCTTGTGAGTCAGGTGAGCCTCTTCCCAGGGTTACTATTACTACATTGTTCTTGTTCAGACCCCCTCACTTGAACTCTGCTATTTTCTCACCAATTTCAGTCTCCTGCTTTTGTGTTCTTGATATTCAAATCATCCCTCTCTATCACAGCTCTAACAATGGATCTGGACAGACTTTGTCTGCATGGCCCAACGCCCTCAAGCATAGCTTCTGTAAACCCATCTTCTGCCTCCACTCCTAAAACTCCCATTCCTACATCCTCTACTGCGGACAGGCCATGTATTCTGCTACCCTCTCACATTTATTCAGTCCATTCTCAAAGAGCCTCCCACAGGCTACCTTCCTGCCTCTGTCCACATAGTTCAAATTCAACACACACTTTCAGACCTACACTTAAGACACTAAGATCTAACACCAGATTTTCCTCAAAAGCTTCCCAATGTATTAGAATCTCACATACAATATATATAACAGAGCCTATCTGTGTAATTCATTTGTCCTTTAATTAAAATCTGCTTTGCCATATCTTTTTTATTAGTAAGAAATATTATTTACCTTTTATTTATATTCACCTGCCTGCTTGATTGCTTGCTTTAAGTCTTCCCATTAATGTAAATATTTGGGGGGCAAACCTAGGTGTCATGCTTCCTTCCTCTCCATTCCACAGCCCAGCATGTGCCTGGCACACAGTAGGTGCTGCTTATGATTTAAGATAATCTTAACCTTTCCCTGTTGACTTAATACATAAGAATATTTTTGGTAGCCTGTCTTTTAATATGTGAGTTCCTTTCTTAAATACCTATATAAAAGAATGAATAATTATGGTAGAGCTATGGTAAATAGGCTCTAAGCCCCTTCCCAGAAATATTTGTGTAATGCACATTAGCTCTCAGCTCTATTGACTCAGAAGCCTCAAGAGGCAACATTACACAGGTAAAGTAATGGTTTTATAAATGATGAATGGAATAGCATAGAAATAGATGAGAGACCCCAAGGAGAATTTTCTAGCCAGCATGGAGTAGAAACAGCCAAGAAACAAAAAACATTTTTTATAATGTCACAACTCATATAAAATCCTAACCCTCCATTAAAATCCTAGGGGAAGAAATCTCCAGAAACTCAGAACTACCAATCGTGATAAGTACTTGCTGATGTTAATCTAACTTATAATATAATTTCTATTTTTAAAAAAGGAAAATATTTATGAATACTTGGAAATACAGATTTTGACCTTGGGGATGGTTTCGTGTAGTCACTTGTTTTAAAAAGATGAGAAAAATTAGGTCGATACTGGGGGAAATCACTTCTCAAAGGTCACTCTGGTATTACCTGCATCACTACCACCTGCCAGAGAGGGTCTATTTCTGATGCATGGTGGTAGTTCCAGGGACTGATTTCCATATTTGGCCTCTTTGCTGTGACCAGGACTCTCTGAGGAGTACTTTCACTCACTCCAGCTCATGAAGAACTCTTGTGAAATCTGAATGCTATTATTCTCTCTGCCTTGGACACTGGAAGGGCTAATAATGGAGCCAATCAGGAGGCATGTTAACCGGCACCTCATTCTCCTAGGAGTACCCTGTTCATACCTCTCTCTTCCCTCCCTTGACAATATGCTGCTTTGTGCTTTCTCCTTCTGAAGATACACATCTCCACTGCTTCCCAGCCACAGCCCTCTCCACTGAGGCACCTGGACTCTTTTTTCCCTTGTCACCTTCTCCATCCTTAATGCTTCCATGAGTTGTTCTGCCCCTCCTAGGCCTTGACAGATACCAACCAGTGCCTGGAGGACACTATTTGTAATAAATATATTTCAAATAGAAGTTTCTCTCCCTCCTTCATCACCCTTGTCTCTGGATCTAAGGAGTCATTGGATTCCTTATTCCCTCTCTAGTGTTCCCTCCCGAACATCTCTCTAGGTTTCAGAATGAGAACAGAAAAACATCAGAACCTCTTGTGTCTCTTTTCACGCAGTTATATAATTTTAATGCCTCTTCATCAGTAGTATCTACCAACTCTATTCACTGAAGTCTTTAACTCAGTTCTCACCATCCTTTGGCTTATCCCAAATCCTGTCCTCATCTGGGTGCCCTCAGTTTCCCTAATTTTAAGGTACCTCCTAGTAGAATGGTTTTATTATCAAGATACCCCCAACCTTATTTATGCCACCCATTTCCAAGTGCTTGTCCTTGATCAGTTTTGTTTCATCTCTGAAATGTTTGTTTTAAAATTCATTCCTCAAAGAACTTTGTGTGGCAATAATAGGAAATGACTAAATTAATTCTTTACTTGAACTAGCAATACCTTTTACAATATATTCTGGTTATCTGTTCAGTTCTTGTCTATTGACTCACCCTTTACCTTCAATCTTCTATATATAATGAGCATATTCAAAGCCCTGTGTTTTCTTTTTTAGCCCCCATAACCCTAACCAACTATGAATCTTCTATCTGATCCATCTACCACAACCCAAGTTTTCTGGATCTTCTGCCTGGAGCTCCCTTTTCAGCCACATAAGTACCTTTTCTAAGATTAATGATCATCATGCCACTCCCTTGCATAAAACAGTGGGCTTAATAAATACTTATTGTATTAAAGAATAAACATTGAGGCCAGGCACAGTGGTTCATGTCTATAATCCCAGCAGCTAGGTTGACTAAGGCAGGAGGATCACAAGTTCAAAGCCAGCCTCAGCAAAAGTGAGGTGCTAAGCAACTCAGTGAGATCCTGTCTCTAAATAAAATACAAAATAGAGCTGGGGATGTTGCTCAGTGGTTAAATGCTCCTGAGTTCAATCCCCAGTAACAACAACAACAATAAAAATAATAATAAACATTGAATGGATGACCAAGACACATTTCTGATAATTGAAAAGAAATTTGGTTCTAAAAGCAGTTGTTAACATCACAAGACTATTTTCATTGGTATAGTTGTGTGATTTTAACAGACTTGTCAGGTAAAATACTACATGAGACATATTTAGATTTTAAGAATCTATTGTGCATGAGGTATGCATATTTGATTGGGGATCCTCAATCAAATATACAGATTTATATTTGCTTAATCTGGCCAATTTAGATGTTGGGTACAAAATAATCACTATGCTTTGCTTCATTATAATAAAATAATAAATTAATATCCATCTAGTCTGGCTGCTGTAATATTAAAATAATAGCAAAATTAGGTAATTTATGAAATTATTTTTCTTTCTTTCCTTTTTTTTTTTTTTAATTTTGAGACAAGGTCTGGCTAAACTTGTAATACTCCTGCCTCAGCCCTCTGAGTAGTTGGGTTTAAGAGAAAAATTCTTTATAAAAGTAAGACATTTAAGAATCCTAATCACTACAATCCACCATTAAACATTTTTTTGTCTTTTTTTGTACTGGGAATTGAACCCAGGGTGATTAACCATTGGACTACATCTCCAGTCTTTAAATTTTTAAGTAGGGTCTTGCTAAGTTGCTGATGGTCTCATTAATTTGCTGAGAAAGGCCTCAAATCTGTGTCCTACACCTTCATTACAGATATATTCCACCACACCTATCCACCATTAAACTTCTACTAGTGATAGAACTAAGAAAAATTTTAATTTTAAAAATTTTAATCACTTCAGTAATTATTCCAATTTATAAATAATCCATTTCCCATCACAAGTCAAAAAAAAGAATGTTTGAAGAAAATAGTAAGAAATAATAGTCTTTTATTAGCAATAGGGAAATGGATACAAATTAAAGAATGCATATGGAAGAAAAAAGATATTATAGCATATCTTGTTAGAATATTAGAGATTGTCCCTGACTTAACAATTTTTTTTTATCTTACAGTAGTGCAAAAGTAATATGCAGTAAGTAGAAAGCGTGTTTTAAATTTTGAAATTTGATTTTCCTCCCAGTCTACTGATTTGCAGTATGATATTCTCCTATGAATCTGGGCAGTGGCAGTGGCCCAGGTCCCAGTCAGCCACAGGATGACAGAGTAATACCTAATCATATACAGTACACTGTGCTGCTAAGATCACGTTCAGGGTTTAGGGGTATTGTCTCTCTTTCTGTCTTTCATGCTTGCTTTCTCTCTTTTTCCTGGTAATAGAACTTGAGCCAAGGGCCTTGCTCATGCTAGGCAAGGACTCCACCACTGAACTACATCCTCAGTCCCTTTTATTTATTTTTATTTATTTTTTGTTTTTTATTTTTTTTTTGTTGTTGTTTTTAGACTTCTTTATTTTGAATTATTTAGAGACTCACAGTAAGTTTCCAAAATAGTACAGAGAGGTCTCATGTACCTGTCATTCAGCTTTCCCCAAAAGTAGAATCTTTTTTTTTAATTGGTTGTTCAAAACATTACAAAGCTCATGAAAGCTCATGACATATCATCTTTCATACATTTGGTTCAAGTGGGTTATGAACTCCCATTTTTACCCCAAATCTAACCAGGTTTCCAAGGCAGGCCTGGAATTTGCAGTTTATCTGGCTTATAATATTTCTAACTTATGATTGTTTTGTGAGGACATGACCCCACTACATGAATCAAGGGGCATCTGTACTGAATGAGGCAACTGGACCTTTCGGTTTTAGAACCTGCCCCATTAGGTTTTCAGATAGGTATACCATCTGGGAAATTGACCTATAATTATTTAGGCTGACTTTCTCTCCATTAAAAATATGAAATAAAAATATATGAAAATTTTTAAAAGTATAACAAAATAGCGCAAATACTTATACATATGAATCTGTTCTATTAAAGCCTAGAATTTTGCCATTGTTTTAAATCTTTCACGTTCAAGTAAGAATATATCATAGAGTTGAAACTGCCCATATCAATTTTCTGATTCTGTTCTAAACAGGACTCTCAAAATGAAAGAGGTTATTTAAAAGTTTTATACATGTTTTATACTATTATGCATGTTATACATATATACATATTCATTTGTATACCTATGAGTCCATACAATATATAATATATTTTGCTTAAATTTTACAAAGATAATTAGCACAAGGTATTTATTGTTCAACATCACTCTTAATTCATTATATGTATTTAGATTTATGTATATTTATCTATCTGAATTCATTTTTTAAATATTTGCATAACATTTAATTAAGAGAGTTTTTAATTTTGGTGATTATATTTTTCATCTGTAAGCTTTCCAATTAGTTCATTTTCATGTGAATGTTTCAATACGCTTTCCTCTAGACTCTATATTTTCTCATTCTTCATAAAATTATTTTGTTTCTAATCTCATGTTATTATGTTTGATTTTCAGAACACTCCCTACAACAAAACAAAAATGACAACAGCAATATAATGAAAACGGCCCTCTGAGAAATTAAATACTTTGCACAGGTTCTCATCACTATCAAGTGGAATGGCTGAAATTCAAAAGGACTCCAACTCTTTCCACTCTGCTTTCACACCTCCATAAGAGAACATTTGATTTGGGCAGCCCTCCATCTGCTGAATCCCTTGAATAGTAATGATGGTATCAAGAAATCATAGGGAGCAAAAAAAGAAATATTGGACATTATAAATTGAAGCACACAGAAGGGGAAAAGTTAAACCATGATAAAAATAAAAATATTGTGCATCATCCTCTCCCAAGAATGTTTCTATTCCCCCCTCACCTCACTGTCCATAATTCACTAAAATTATTCACCAGCATTTATGCTTCAACTGGAGAACAAGCTTTAGTCCAAAGGAATGCATCTCTGACACAGAGATCCATAAACTTTATCTGAAAACAGCCACATAGTAAATACTTTTGGCTTGCTGGGCCATATGGTCTCCTTTACAGCTATTTAACTCCACTGATAGAGCCCAAAAGCAGCCATGAGCTGTAAGGAAGTGAATGAGTGGAGCTGTGTGGCACTGGGTCTTATAGCCCATCCGCAGTGGTTACCACCTCCTGTGCTAACTGGACAACTTATTAGACACTGGTGACAGGCAGATGGCAAATAAGCCTTGAACAGGAAAGACTCCCAGATTCTGTCACATGTGTAACCATAAGTTCTTGCCTTACAAATGCTCTGTCCTGCCCTCAGGTTGGCTGATGAAGGAGTTTGCAATCTCTTCTGCTACAAATTTCAAAGAAGCCCAGCTGTCTGAAGGGAACTGTGAAACCACATGTGCTACTACCCAGCAGATGAAGGGGGTTCTAGTTCCAGTTATCTCAGAGACTTCCGGGGGAGGCGTCAGCAGAGACATCTTGAGAATCACTGCTCCCTTACATGTTGACAATTTCCGCAGAAGGAAAGATTTCCAAAGCACAGTGAGAGGAGAAAGTACTTCTATAATACTTCAAATATGAACTTTGAATACAAATATTGTGAGTTTAAGAGGCTCTTCAAGTATTTGCTCCTTTTAATCAGCTTGAGGGTATACTGGCCATGTGAAGAAAGTAGAACTTGGAGTCACCAATTGAGACGTCTAATTCTCCATATTTTCCATACTGAGACTTCCAAAATTTAATACTAAAAAATGGAGGAGGAGGAGGAGTTGGGGGTAGGGAGAAGAGAATGAGAAGAAAAAGAGAAGGAGGAGGATTAAGAAAACAGGGAGGAAAGCTAGAGGAAGGCGACATCTGGACCAATACACATCCTAGGCATCCATTATCTTTTTCTAAATAAAATTGGGATATCTAGGTCTCATCTATTTATTTACTATCAAATACATGTGAAATATATTTTCCCAAACTGGATATCTTACAGGTTTTATCTTACATACCTATCTCAGAAAACTGACAGTTTATATAATTACTTGTTTTTTTCCACATTTGTTATTTAATTATGATTTCCTTAAAGATGAAAATTGCCCATTATTCATATTTGAATCTTTAGCCCATTTCTTCTAGATGGTATTATTGGTACCCACCTATCATTCTTGTATCTCCAAGTTGGTAATGTGATTTTGCACTTCTTCCCATGATGTTATCACTAAACCCTTTGACTTTGGGCTAACTGTGTGACTTTTATTGGCTAAAAAAAATGAGATTGAGGTAATATAGACATGTTCGAAGACTAGGTCTTCAAAGGTCTATGTCTCTGCTTCCCTTTTTGTGCAGTTTGCATCATCCTGATAAGAGTTTTCCTCAGGAAACTGCAGTACCTACATCTTGGCTGTAAAAATGAAGGCACAGGGCAAAGGCCAGAGATAAGAATTCAGTGTGGAGCCAGTCAGGACCAATGAACCTCTTCCTGACTTGAAGCACAGGAACAATATTAAACAACTGATTAATATTATTGAGTTTTGAAGTGATTTAGCAGTAATATCCAACCCAACCCTATAGCTAGTCCAACCCTATTCCTAGAAAAGTGCCTGGCATCGAGTAAAAGTTCCTTAATGGTTATAGTAGCAAAATAATGGGAGATCTAATATATCTTTCAACTATATCCATTCATCCTTCTTCTTCTGGCCTATTCTAGGCTGACAGCCATCCCTTTCACCTTAGTACCCTTGACTTTACAAATAATACAGATCCCAATATTTTGTAAGACTCAAACATCCTTCAAAAATACTTGATTTGAAATTATTCCCGGAAGTCCGCATGTGAGAAGGGGAGGAGGAGGAGGGAAAAAAAAAAGAAGAAGAGAAAGAACAACATCAGAAGAGGCTGATATCTAGCCACTTCTCACATCTAGATTGGTACATTTTTCCTATTGAGCATTCCAATAATACATCCTTTCTCTTCTCTCTATACTTTCTTGGTTCTCAGTAAAACTTTGCTGTAAATATCTTGGAAGATATGAAGTCAATCTCCTTGTGTAACTAAATTTGTGGAGAAAAAAAGAAAACTTCTAGCTGCTCGTAATAAAATTCAAGAGCAATAGATATTTTGAGCTATGATTTTTTTGGTTCTCACTGAGAAAATGTTCTTATCTTGATATTTCTCAATAGACCATTCCCTTTATTTCTTTTGTTATGTTTAAAGACTTAAAAGCAGCATAAAATTAATGTGACTGGACAAGACCTAAGAATGGATGTCCATCAAACAATAATGATGGCTGCAAGGGCGAGTACCCAATTGACCAGGGCAACCACCCCAAAAAACCAATTAGCAGAGTCACCTTCCTGTAGAATTGTTCAAGCTGCAAAGCGAGTTTTCCCTCTACTCTGCTAATCAGTGTCCCATATTTAATGATTTTTAAATAGAAATAGACATCTCTAAAGAATTCCACCACTGCTTTTTATCTAAAAAATTATCAGCATGCCTGATGTTAGAGAAAAGAAGGTTGGGCTCTGCTTTTAAGACCCTCCTTGAATCCCTCTCTTAAAATAGGCAGTGTTGCAGAGGCATTTTTTAATTTTTGTCTTGTTGATAATTCTGTTTGATTTGTGAGGGGGCACCTTTTCAGATATTTGATTTTTTTTTCCTGAAAAATGGGAGGTTTACATGAACCAAATATAATTCATTTTATTTCATTTAGTATTTATATTTAGTACTCCACACCAATTTTCATTATTGACTTTCCATATTTACTAAGAGTTAATTTGGGCAAACTTCAATCAAGTCAGCCAAATAGTCAGGGGATGGCAGCTTGACATAGGTAACTGTGATTACAGTCAATTTGCTAAAGTGCATAGATATTGAAATAACATTCAAAAATAGTGTAGGATGAATGTGAAAGAAAGGACTCATATCCTCATCAAAGGCAGGTTCACACCTCAAGTGAAGATGTTTTAATTTGCATGAGCACCAAGTAGTAGTTGAGGAATCCTCAGCTTCATAGTAGATAGTGACCAGACACATTTCTTCATTGGTTCTTCATGGATTAGCGTCATGGGTATGGAAGCTGTGTGGACTGCTGTTCTTTACCATAGGTATTATCTTTCACATCACTTGACCTATATAATCAGAAAACTATTTTTCATAATCATAGAAAGATTATGAAAGGAATATATAAAAATTGCTTTTTAAAAATTCTGGGAAGTGAATTTTTGAACATTAACTATGAATCAGGCCCTTTACATGTATCACCTCATTAAAATATTCTAAGCCTCTTACAAAGGATGGTGTTACAGAGGAAATGGAAGTTTGGGGTGGGACTGAAGAGAGAAAACTATGAGCAAGTAGAAGATGCAAAATTCAAGACCAATTTTGCATAAATTCAAGACCAATTTTGCATAAATTGCAAAACCACATATCCTCTACAAGCCCAAAAGGATAGTAAATTGGAAAGTCTCTGAAAGTAATATGAAAAACTAGTTTTAATATTCTATTGAATGAGAGTTTCATACCAATTTCTTTCAAAATTAATTTTAAAAGTCAGCTTACAGAGAGGAAAAATAAGAAAGGGGAGTGGGGTCTTATGAAAAATCATTAAAAAAGGGAGACCAATCAGAAGGAAGAAATGGGCCAGGGAGTGGGAGAGGGAGGAGATAAGTCCTGGAGAGTGATATTAGCCAAATTATTTTATTATATTTTGTGTGTGTACAAATATGTAACAATAAATCCCATCATTAAGTATGACTATAAAGCAGCAGTCAAAAATGTGAAAGAAAAAAATGTGTTTCACAACTATAAAACTTAGTTTCTTAAGAAAGTCAATAAATTTAAAAAAGGACAACTGAAAGCTTATTAAAAATAGTCAGCTTTTGACATTTTATGTCATTTTTAACATTTCTGTTAAAATGCTGAAACTGATATATTGATTTATTATATCTTGGTTTCAGGAAAATAATACCCTTGTATCATTTTTATAACATGATGAAAATATATGAACTTAATGTTGATACCAACATAATTAGTTTGGAAATCTGACATAATAAGTACACACACACACACACACACACACACACACACAGGGAATATTACCTCCTAAACACTCAGGATGTAGGGGGACCAACTGCCTTTTTTTATGTAGAACTTGAGAGGTTCCCTGAACCTGGTGACTTCAATTCTAAAATGGGAAAGTCTCACCCAAGTTAGGACAAGTTTGTTACCTTTATAAACTCTGTTCATTTACCTTTATAAACTCAATGAACAGAGTCTGGGCTGTATTGGCAGACATGGTTTCAAGATTGAGCCAATGAAGTTAACAATTACAACTAAAGATGCAATGTTTGCCTTGATTGTTACTCTTGACTGACACATGCAGTCTTATCCCTCAAATTTCTCTATGTGCCTCCGCATACCTACCCTGACAACCCAGACCAGGTAGGTACTTCTCTAAAACTGTCCCATCTCCCCAAGATGCCTGAAGTTCAGCTGTGAGCAGACTTCATCACTTCTTTTACATTGCCTAGTGATCACGACAGCATTGACATTTTTGCCCTTGCTGACCACTGAGTGAGGAGCCATTAAGAATGTCAGTCCCATACCTAAACAAACCACACAATAAAGATTTACTAAGGTCTAAAAGGTCAAAGCCAAAATCGACAGGTTACCTTGTGTTCTTTTTGGCTGCTCACCAGGAAGGAGAGGCATCAAAATGACAAGCAGAAAATTCAAAGGGCATTTCAGGCACAATAAGCAGACACTTGGGCTAGAACTACACAATAATGGGCACACTTAATATTTCTCCAAAGTACGTAGACATTTGGTTAGAAGTTATTAATCATATTTGTTTAAGTGGAAGTTGGTTGTAACTATTTTTTTTTTCTTTTTGGACAAGCACATGAAAGGGAAGAAAATATGTTGAATACTATTCACAGTCCACAAGGAATGAGAATTGGCTCAGGTTTTCTTAATATACTCTCCTCTCTGTGGACCTCAAATGGACAGAACAGTAAACCTGAGGTACAGTGAATGAATCATGATGTGCTGCAGTCTCAATATTTAGCCTCAATATTAATGTATTTTCATGACAGTGGGGTGATGGTGGTAGTTTTTGCTTATTAGGATGACTGACCCAGTTTTGAATGATAGGATTTTGAGAAGAAAACCTAATTTAAAAAGATGCAGCCAGTGATATATCGAAGTTAGCTGCTATGGCTCCTTATTGGTAAAACTGGGGGACTTTTCAAGCCAGTTAAAGCAGTGAAGATTTGAGATCAGCATTGGTGAGAGAATTTATACCATGGAAATTAACAAATACAGTAATCTAGGCTTTCTTTTCCTTTTCTTTCCTTTTTTTATTGTTTAGAAAGCCAACGGTTAAACATTTACCAACAGACAACTGGACACAATCTCCCCAAAAGCTTGCAATCCAGATCAGTGTCAATTTTGATTAACAACAGAGGAAATGCAAGGCACCTATTATATCCATTTCCTCTCCTCCCTGTTTGAGAGGTAATCTTCACCATCCACAAGTCTAGATTACCACAGGTAATAAGATCTGGCTTACCTAAGGAACCTGATACCATGCAGAGCTGAGAAATATTGAAAAAGAGTTAAAATGAAGTGTGGAACAGTTATGCATATTGAGCACCACTTATTTTAGTTGAACACACATACTTTATTAAGAATGAACAAAAGAAGAAAAAAAGTCATCACTTTTCCTCTAGTTAATAATGCATCTCCCTTTCCCTGTTTCGAAATGCTTTTTGTTCAGTGAAATTCAGAAGCTATTTAAAAAAAAAAAAAAAAAAATCCCAATACAGCTTTTCCATCTAGAAGTCTTGTTAAAAGCCCAGGAATCTTTTCTTGAATTAAACCTTACTTCAAAAGCATCAACTGCGGTCTCTGTTTGTCCCTGTGAGGAAGAATTAAACACTGCAGAGCTAAGATCCCAGAATGATACTTCTTTTTTTCTGCCTCAAACAAATTTTCTTTCAGGGCAACCCCATGGACAAGCAGCCCATGAAGAAGGCTTAGGAAGAAAGGCTTTTGCATTCTGTACATATGTTAAGGATCTGAGCATTCCAAGGTGAGTTACAGTGGTTTTCCTTTCATCAATCTGAAGGATTTATCACAAAATACCAAAATGTGACTCATTTATTTCTCATTTTCATTTTCTTTTTATTTATAGATTTAGGTGATGGCTTCTTGCTGTGGGGATTTGCATTCTCTGGCATTAGTCAAGGTCAAAGTACAGAGCCTTTGTGTGCATTCTAAGCCCTTTCAAATATGTGTTCACCCCCTGGTGTGATGCATTAAAAAAAGATACCTTATTCAGAATCGACCACAGGCTCCTGCATTTTGTTTGTCTTCTATTAAAGACTAAGCAGCTACATTTTCATTTCAAATTCCACATAAATGCTTTCAGAATAGCTTAAATCTGGAGCTGTCTAAAGACAGGGAAGGTATTAGAAGACCTCCCAGGATTCCTGAGAGAAATCCTTTAGGGTTTTAGGCACTGCAAAGGCTTCCCCTTTTGTGTGCTTCCCCCACTCCCCAGTACTGAAGAACACTGTCTTTTTGCTCTTCTTAAGTTTGGTTCTCTCTCCTCCCAGTGTTTTTGTATCCCCACCTCCTCTCTCCAGATCTTACCTGGTCTTGATAAAGGTGCGGACAAAAAACACATTGCATATAGATACTGCAAACAATATGCAAATGATGCCCATGAATATAGGCGTGATTGTGAATATATCCACCTTAACAATATCCAATTAAGATGCTAAAAATCTATTAAGTGGCAGAATAACGATCATTTGATAAAGCAGACTTCAGAGACTGACAAGACTTATTGTTACATTCCTTTGAAATTCTTTACATGAAGATAGGTAACTTACTGAGCATCACTAGGCATGCTGCCCTAAAACTGAGAAATAATAGTTACCACTTGCTAGGTTTGTTGTGAGATGTAATTGAAAAATGTATATAAAGCACTTGCTCAAGCCTATAGCAAGCATGCAGAAAAAAAAATGTAAATAACATTTTGGCAGTTGTTGAATTACCTGTGCCATAAAAGTCTCAGCTCACCATAAGAAAGCGAGATATTGGATTCAGACACAGCCTCTACTAACTTCAACTCCAAATACTAAGAAGAAACCTTATGCATGCAAGATGCTCCACTAGGAAGGAATCCAA
This sequence comes from Urocitellus parryii, assembly GCF_045843805.1. Lineage (NCBI taxonomy): Eukaryota > Metazoa > Chordata > Mammalia > Rodentia > Sciuridae > Urocitellus > Urocitellus parryii. The sequence goes on from NC_135543.1 coordinate 30,274,809, forward strand.
GGTGTTCAGAGCAAATATGTCACAAAAGAATCAGAGGTCAAAATGAAACTCAGCCAGGCTTCCTGATGATCCCTGGTGTTCTTCTCTCTAGTCATCTCAGCTTTCTCAGCAGATAATATACTTTATCTTTTTTTTTTTTTTGTATAATATACTTTAGTGTTCTTAAGTTTATCATGTCAATGTACCAAGAATATTTGTAGATGTTCCATAAAGAGGTAAGAGTTTAGGAATGCCAAGATAGTAGAGGCCAAGTGCAAGAAAAATGCTGGCTAGAGAAAAAGATGGATGGGTTGTCATGTCCTTGTTCCCATAGGTCCCATTAATAGAATACAGGCAGATGAGAATGCTGGGAATAAGGGGTTAAGAGAATAATTCTATAAAATGGGTCCATAGTGTTGACTCCCATGCTTTCTTTGACAAGAAGCAATTTACCTGCAGCTCTGACTGGCTTAAGTAGTCAGGATATATCATATTCCCCAGAAAACTACCTGTTTCATGCAGGTGCAGGTCTGAAATAATGTTGATAAGAGGAACCCAAGTTACACTGAAGGGAGACTTTTGTGACATTTCACAGACTCGATTGCAAAACTCAGGAAGCTAAGGATAATTCCTCCTAAGCATAAAATTTGTAAGAATTTATGGTTAAGAATCCACTTAGAACTGATCAGCATGAACTAAAGTAACCTGGAGTTCTCATGGCAGTGGGGACTTTGAAAGTCTGTTGTCATCTTGCTGAAGCCAGAATTATACTGGCAGTCAGTTATAGGTAGGTAAATCGAGTCAGGTTGGATCAGGGAGGCCAATTTTGAGTGAGTCCAGCAAGTTGGAGACTGTCCATTGAACTGTTAATTCCGTTAGAGTCTTTTCTCCATCCTTATCAAGAACCTCCCCCTGTTCCAACCTGGGAGAAGTCTATGTTACCCCTTTTTAAATAAACCCTGCTTTATATGCTTGCCTCAGCGTGCTTCTCTAATGTTCAGACTTCAACATGTGGGGAAGCAGGACTCATCACCGGTAACCGGCGGTTACATTGCTATCAGTCAAAAGTCAAGAGATGGACTTGGGTGGGATTCTCTGAAAATTTCTTGGGAATCCACAATAAAACAGGAATTCAGGACAGGTACATGGTTTGGTTCCTTTCCTCTCTGAGAGGATCTACTCTACCTTCAGAGAATCCCCTCTCCTTGTACCTCTCCCTTCAATAAACTCATTCATTGCCTGTTCCTCTGAGTGACATATCTGAAATCTTTCTGACTTGATCGCAAGAATCCGGGTTTAAAAGGGACTTTTCTTATGGCCTCAATTTCCCATTGTTATGACAACTCCACCATGGAAGTCTTATTACCAATGACAACTCTCACTACAGGTTCTGTTTTCTAATCAGGTGAAAATAAAGTAACTGGTAGGAACCATGGGGCAAGGTCTTCAATGAGGTTTGTACAGAGTGGTGACCAAGGCATAGTTCAGCAGCTAAGACAAGTCTTGCCCAGTCACTGGAGCCTTGCGCCACCCTCACTGAGCCCTTTTGCTCTACTTTATATTGTGTTACTTTCACTTTCAATAAATTTATGCTCTGCCTGTTACTTGCTGCTTGTCTTCTCAAATCTTTGTTTGGGATGACAAGAACCTGAATCCCAATTGAACACCCCACTGGTATCAATCCTTCTTTCCTTCTTCATTCTCACAAAGACATACTGACTCAATTATTAATTATAGGACGCCTGGATTTGAAAGACATCCCATTGTAGAAAGGGAGTGTGTTTTCAGAACCAATGAAACGTGAATTCAAAATTAATATCCTTCTGTGAGATCCATCTTTCTCACAAATTCTTTCCCTCTGTTTTTCTCCCTCCCCCTTTCCTGGTTTTCATGGTGTTTTTATTGATTCTTAAAATTCTGTATGGCAGATAGAGCAGACATGAAATACAGGAAGGTTAGGTAAGGGAAACATAAAAAAGCTCAGTCAAGGAGGTCAGAGAACACTCAGATCCAGGTAGGATTTGGACTTCTAAGATCTATTTATGCAGACAGGCGAGTGAAGTAAGTACCATAAGGGGGATTTTTGTTGTTGTTACTGCATTTGAGCCAAAGGGCTCTTTTTACATATCTATTCTAAACCACTATGAGTGTGCAGAGTGTGAGTTATCTGATAGAGGAGACAAAGGTGTGACTGGTTGGCTAGTAGGGTAGTTGAGTTGGGCAAAAGGGCAGAGGCCAAGGAGAATCAGTTATGACTGGTGATTGTGGGATTGGTGATTTAATCAGGTTTAAGCCTTGAAATCCTAGGAATTCCAAAATCATAATTTGAGAAACTGTCAATACCAATAATAGTCAAATCCATGAACCTGTAGGACATAGATCCAGCTGATAAGGGAGAAGATGGCCATTAGGACCAGAGGTATCACAGAGGTAACTGTCCAGGGACAATGTAATGGCTTCTGTGAGATGGCTTCTGTTGTCTTTCCATGGAGTGGCCACCCCACCTACAGATATCTCAGTGTTGTAGGATATCATCCTGCAACTGCCTGAGGCGCTTCAGAGGCCCCCTCTTCACCCCAATTCTTGTGATCACACCAGAAGGATTTCAGACATAGCACTCAGAGTAACAGGCATGAGTTTATTAGAAGGGACAGAAAAGGGAGAAAGAGACACTCTCAAGGGAGAAAGTGGAACCTCTCAGAGAGGAAAAGAACAGAATACCCCTTCTGACCTCCAGTTTTATTGGGGGTCCCTGGGAAGCTTTCAGATATTCCCACTCAGGCCCAGCCCTTAACTTTTTATTTACTTATTATTTATTTTGGTACCAGGGATCGGACCCAGGGGCACTTAACCACTGAGCCACATTCCCAGCATTTTTTATTTTATTTTTTTTTTAATTTTGAGATAGAGTCTCCCTAAGTTACTTAAGTCCTCATTAAATTGCTGAGGCTGGACTTGAATTTATAATCCTCTTTCCTCACCCTCATGAGCCACTGAGATTACAGGAATATGACAATGTGTCTAGCTCACCCTTTGACTTTCAACTAACAGCAGGATGATAGGATTGTCAAATTTCCACTGTGCCTGACAACTCTAGGTTACTTTGGCCCATGCTGACCAGTACTAATTGGAATCTGTTCTTAGAGATTTTATGGTTAGGGAGAGTTATCCATACCTCCCTAAATTCTGGGATCTGGTCTATAAAGGGTCACAAAAGAAACCTCCCACACCCTTTCAGGGTAACTTGTTTTCTTTTTATTGGCATTTCAGGCCTTGCATTTCTCCTGCAGATAGTTTGCTGAGAAATGTAAATATATTATCAATTTAAGCCATGCAGGGATGCAGGTAAATTGCTTTTTTAAAAGAAAGTTTGTGAGGTCAGCACTGTGGGCTGTTTATAAAATGATATTGACTTTTTATTTACACATTATTTATTTTGTTTATAAAATTATTTCCTTAATCTCATATTCCCACTGTTCACAATCTGTTTCCCATTAGCAGCGGCTATCTGTTCTTTATACATCTCACAGCATACACATGTTCCAAATATTTCTTAATTTGTCTTGTTCTAGAAGATTATCTGGAAGTCTAAATGAATTCCTCTATGGAGGCAAGCAACCTCTGACACTGGAGAAGACTTTGTTTTCAGTTGTGGGGTCCTTCTGTTCCCCAGATAAGTCTTCATGAATTCATCTCATGTGAAACCTATTTCTCTGGGTCATGTTGAGTGTAAGGTATATTCAAATGACTTAAATATTTGCAGTAACACCAGGACCTAAATCTCAACAATACCTAGACAAATTAAAATCTCATTCTGAAATATAAGTAGAACAAAAAAGTCAATTAATTAATATGTCATGTTTCCCTTTATCATTAAATGTAAAACTGATGATTTCCAAACTAGATTTCTGCATTTGCAAATGTAGTCAATCAAATACAAAATCTTAAAATCTGAAAAATAAAATGATGATTCCCATATGGTATGTCTCATGAACATGCCTGGGAATGTATGAAAATATAGTATAACGAGTGACCTGGTAAAATCATGCAGGAGGTACATGAGGAGCCCAGAGGAGGAAAAACCCAACTGAGGCAACAGGACAGGGATCAGGGAAAGTTTCATGAGGTAGGTAAGCCCTCAGAGCCCTGTCTTGAAAGATGACTAGAAATCAGCCATAATAAGACACTAGCAAAAGAAGCACCACAAGCAAGAGCAAAATACTATGCACAAGTGTGCACTTCTGCGTGTGCATCTGTTTGCATGCATGGGAATCCTAACTTTCATCCTCCTTCATAAGTAAGTGCAATCAGGCATATAAATGCCCTGACTTGAATGACTTTAAACTCAACGTGTTCTCCGTTCCAGAGGTTTTGCATTTTAATCCTAACATCCAGCCATACAATCAAAAATCTTGGCTCTCCCACAAAGGAATCACAGATACCCATATCAAAGGATGCCACATATTTAGTGGGGAAAGTGACAACCGCACTGCCCTTTGCTTTGGCAATATCACACACTCCCAAGATGGCACACAGCTAGAAGGCTACTTCCTGCTGCAGCAACAGCATCCAGGGCTCACCAACCATGTGGCTTCTCCCCTGCCCTGGCCAGCCTCCAGGCTATTTCCCTCTGTGAGACATGCTGCTCCTGACATAAATGGGTCATGCCACAACTACAGTGTGATGCTTCTGGGGACAACGCCAATTTTCCTTCCTACCATAGCCCATTCGCTGCTTGAAGGGTCAGAAAGCAGCATAGAAAACAAGGAGCACAGCCAAGCACCAATGATGGTAAGGGATACCCTGGCAACCCCTTCCAGATGTCCAAGGCCTTCAGGACTCAAGGGTAATGCCTTTGACCACCTTTTTTTTCTCATGAACTAATATTACCTTTCAAGTTCATGTGCAAGGAAATAGTTAAAATTTGTATTAACAGCAGCACAGGAGAGAGTACAGTCCTTGTCATTGGAGACCTGAGCTCTAGTGCTGCAGGGGAACTGATCAATGATATCACTTTGGAAAAGTCATCAATATCTGTCCCTGTGCTTCTTCCCCAGGCAAATAATGATGCTCACTCTTTCTCAGCTGCAGGGACTACCCTGACAACCGAAAGATAAAGGCATTTTCAAAAAATTTTAAAAACTGAATAATACTAAATGAAGCCAGGGAGTTGTTCACGCGCAGCATTTGTTGAGACTACTTGAGAGCAGGCGTGCCGATTTTCATAGGCAGGTGAGTCCACTGTGACGTTCACACTTTCCATCAAGATATGTGGCCTGATTTAAAGGAAGTCTGAGATCAGAGAAGCTAGGCTCACTCCACTTAATGCTAAATAGTCATTGAGAGCCTATCATGTACAATGTACTCTGCTATATGTTTTAATTTTAGTCATTTGTCGAAGGTCAGAGAGCTAGTTAGTGTAGGGCTAAATTAGTCGCCCTCACTCTTAGCTGTGTTATCCATCCTTCCATTCCGTCACACATTCTGGAACTAATCTTTTTCAGGCAAGCAAAAAACAGAGTTTATCTGTGTTACATACAAAACTGTTTCATCTAAAACTCTATATAAAGTACACTAGTTTTCCCAGAAACATTTCTTTGATTTTCTCTTAATTTAAAGGAAGGGGAAAAAATATGAGTAACAACTAAGAGAATCTGGGATATGCAACTGGACTTTTCAGGAAAAGCAGAAGGCATAAGAACAGTACAGAGTGCCAACACAATCAGTGTGAATAATTCTGCAATTATTGGGCACCCTAAATTCACTGGCTGTCACTCTAAAGGAAAAGAAAGTCAGACCAGAGGTCCAGCAATATGAACCAAATGATCATCTGCCACTCATTGTAATTATTGCTGTCCATTACTAGAATATTCTCTCTAAGCTGTAACCACCCAGCTGTGGCCATAACTGCATGGAAATAAAATAAAGAATGGGAAAGAAATTTGGCTCTTGTCAGAGAATACGTCAGGCTGATTTATCAACCTGAAATATGGTTTAATCTGCATAAAAATGGAGTCTTGCAAACTGACTGGGATTAATAGGCTCCAGCTCTAATTCCTTCTGGTGGTCTCATTTAAATAGGCCATTCATCACTGTGACCTCTTTTGATAATAGCCTTACTGTAATATTTAATTTCACATTAATTCTGTTGTAACTTAGCCAATATTCATTTACAGAAAATCACAAAGGAATTAGCTCTGTCCCCTACCCCCACCTTTACCAACATTGTCATGCATGCCAAAACAATTGATGATGGTCGATTCTCCTATTTGCTAAAATGTATTGTTCAAGAATCACGTGGATTGGGGTAAGGTAGGACATAAAGGAAAATGGGTATTAACTAAGAATCTTTACCCAGACTATGAGATAGGACATTTATTTTGAGCTAATTAAGACATAAACTATAACTTAATGGTAAAAAATCAGGTTAAAAGGTCTTTGGGCACACAGGACTTGATTTCTTTTTGTGCTAGGGGTTGGCAGGGTTATGTATGTGACCACTGATTCTGAGCCAGATTGTGTCTGGTCCTGAGGGACATTATGGATTCTAATAAATTCAGTTCAATTTATGACAACATAATGTGTTCCTAAAGCATACATTATATATTATTATATATTCTTTGTATGCTATGAAGTGAACATACAGCTCCTTAGGAGGTTTACATATATTTTATGGGTAAAAGAGTAATTCATGCAACACCTGCGTCATGTCACAATGAAAACCAGTGTCTCTACCACCTTGGCCATCAGTGGGATGTAAGCCTCTTGTGTCCCCTCATGGTCCCTGAGATGCTAACAGCATACTGAGGGGAAAGAGGCAGAAACTATAGTTCACCTATACAGCTGTAAGACAGTCAGAGGAACCACAGAGTGTTGCATCTGGCAAATCTTTAAGAATTAAAACTAACCTTCCAGAGAAGAATAAATCAAAGAAAGAGGAGCCTTTTTTTTTTTTTTTCTCCCAGGAAGAAACCAAAATATTCCTGCTAGGTAGATCTCAGAGGGGTGCCAAGGGACACCTGAAGGTAATGCAAAGACTCTGGATTGGCTAAATGAGTTAGTGTGATGGGTGTTCTGGTCTGGCAGAAGCTGGTAAGATGATCCTAGCTTTTATGTCAGCTATGAGGAACACTTAACATTATTTTGTAATATGCTATTTTTCTTCTTCCTGTAACTACATCACTTTGCGTAATACGTGTATTACTGAAAATGAAATTACTTTTCAATTTTAGAATTTAGAGATGATATTAAAGAGTATCTAATCCAACTCTAGCTGAGACAGTACCACCCCAAAAGAGCAACAAGCTCACAATAACATGCTTACAGACACAGATAGAAGAGGTGAGTCGTGATATAGTCCAGGCTAGCATCCTTATCTTTTGAGTCTGGCCCCGGGTTCCTTTCACCTCCCATGCCCACAGACACTACTTCACCCTTTTCTCATTTGGCTCATTTAGGTTACAGAACTCAGTTAGGAAGTGAACCAGCCAGGCAGTTGCCTGGGAGCCAATTTATAATGTTCCTTGAAATAAATTTCCCTTTACCTTCACTATTTATTTAACATCATTTGAAAGGGCATCAGCTCCCTAGCCTACCAAGGATATGCACAACTATCAGCCAAGCCCTCATACAGATTGATGGAAGAGGAAGCAGTTCCTTGTAACAGAGTATCTAAAGATGAAGAATGGCCATTAGTAGGAAGCCTACACAAACAAAAAGAGGAGGTCTTCCCAGGGCTGACAAGCTATTGCATTCTATGTTGAGAGAACTAAAAGTTCAAGGGGACAAATCTGGCAAAGTTGAGAATGAACTCTTTTTCCTAAATAATCACTTAAGATTTCTATCTTTCTTCTCATAACTCCCCAATGGTTTTTCCTTTTTACATCCTCCATCTCAGATGATGACCTTGCTTCTTATTTTTGTAGAGAGAAAAGCAACGAAGCATTCAAAAAAGAACTTCCACACACCCACCACCCAATCTGAAACCTGCCCATTCAAGCTCCTACTAAGCCTTGAAGGAACAATGAACAAAACTGTCTGTACTCCCTAACTCAGTTGCTCAAGGATTTAGCTTCTACGATAACCTTCTCCCTCCACTGTTTCAAAAATGTCTCTTCTCCAGTGGTTCGTTCTATTCTGACAGTAGTCAGTAACCCAGCATGATCAGTATGACACCGGTTTATAAACCTTTGAACACATATCCCTCTGCTGATGCCTCATTATCCTCCCCTTTATTGCAAAGTTCTTTCAAAGAGTTGTCTATACCCTGTTTTCATTTCTTCTTCATTTTCTCTTGAAGATCAGTGATCTTGATGTTGCCAAATTTCATATTTACTTCTCAGTTCTCAACAGGCATCACATCTCTGAAGCATTTATCACCGTGCCTTTTGCCTTTGTTCTTCAATCACCTTCTTTTCTTTGTTTCTAAGACATCTTTCTCTCAGTTCAACTCATACTGCACTGGCTACTCCTATTTCTTCTTCTGTTTTCTCCTAGCTTTCCCAACCTCTAAATGTGGGAAGGTTCTAGTTCTCTATCATTGAATATCTTCCTTTTCCATCTACACTGTCTAGGTAATTTCATGTAGCCAAGTGGCCATAAAATACAAAATACATCCTGAAAATGCCTAGATTAATAGTTCCACTTATTGACTTACCTTTTTTTTTTTCAAATTTGTTTTAATTGTTGCATTAATAGAGAGGTCTTTCCTGAACACATTATGTAAAATACCATCTTGCCCACCCTTACACCTCCATACCCACCTTAGCCTCTGAATTACAGATTCATATACCCAACAGCCTACTGGACAGGATTATGTGTCTGTTTAATCAGCATTTGAAATTTAATACATCTAAATCCTTTCACGGTCTGTTCTTCATTGGTTCTTTCCTTGTCAGTAAATGATAGTCCCATTCTTTTTCATTTTCTCAGCCACATTTTTTTTGAATCATCCTTAATATTTAACTAGCTGTCATAACATCTGTCAATGGACTTTTCAGCCCCAGCTTCAAAATAGACCCATAGCCTTGCCATGACTCCAGCCACCATCATCTCTCATCCGAGCTTATTCAGTAGTTTCCCAACTAATCTGCTCCACCCTTGTCCCTCACCATCTGCTCTTTATATTGTAGCCAGAATTACAGTTTTAAATCAAGATAATTTTCTTTGCTCAAAAATAACCCATGATTCCTCAAGTCATTTAAAGCAAAAGCCAAAATCTTTAGGATTTTGCACATCTTTCCTCAATTCTTCATGACTTTCAGGACCTTTGCAAAAGTGCATCCTAGGCAGAGAAGATAGTGAATGGGTGGAAGGGAGGAAAGATATGAAGTACCAGTCATTGAGCCCCACATAGGTCTTCAAGCAAGGTCATCATCTGAGATGGAGGATGCAAAAAGGAAAAAACATTGGGGAGTTATGAGAGAAAATATAGAAGTGTTAAGTGATTATTTAGGAAAAAGAATTAATCCTCAACTTTGCCAGATTTGCTCCTTGAACTTTTAGATTTCTTCCAAACTGAAGTATTTAAGTGCTGAAAATAACTACTAAATTTCCAGAAACCAAACTTGTCAAAGGAATGAGGACATTGAAGTAACTTGTCATACTGCCACTTAATATTCCTGAGTACATCTCAGAAAAGACCTAAATCTCCCCATGCTTTTAAATGATATGATACTTAAGGTACTAGAAAATCACCAGATGGACAAGGTTTTCAGTCCAAATTTTTAGCATGGCATGAAGAGTCATAGAAATGCAAGAGCAGGCGCTTATATTTGAACTGTTTCTATTAACTTACTCTGCAGTAAATTTTAATGATACTTATATTTTCACTTGGCCTTGATTTTAGAAATTCAGAATTGTTTCTCTTCATCAAGAATTCTCTAATTCCTATGGAGCTCAAGGATGCATAGATACAGACTTCAGGAAAGGTACTATCTCAGAAAGCTTATGACATTTATAAAAACAAATTAGAATAAATAATGCTACTTCCAACCATTCTACCTCCATACAAGTTTACCCTGCAATAAAACAGTTTCAAGTGTTCACTGGTATTCATTTCAAGTTCTTATTGCATTGAGAAATTAAATATCATCAGCTGTTATGACTATCCGGCCATGCTCTCTACAAGTTAGCTACTCAGAGCATAGGATGATAACATATTAACTTGCACTGTGCAGGTACTATTGAATTTATTACCAAATTTAATCACCCTTATCACCACATAGGAGAGGGGTTATTATTTTATTTTATAGATAAGGGATTAAGTCTCAGAAAGTTGAATTTTCACACCAAAGTCACATAATAGAGCCAGAATAAATATTGTCCCTCAATCTTGGAATCATTTTAACATGCATCTGTTGGCATGCATCTGTGTTCTTTCACTCACTCTTCTCAATTTATCCAATCTGTAATCATAGATTCATTCTTATGAAGGTGAGCAAATCCAATTATATAGTGAAATACCTATGCTTTAGTCAAACTGCCACTTGTCTTAAGCAAAAATGTTGAATACCTACACGTGATCTGATTCTTAATAGCCACGAGTGTCCATTCTTGACTGATCAATTATTTCACTAAATTTAATTATTTTTTTCTTCACATGATTTTGGGAGCTTCTCAAAGCACAAAGATCACTGAACATATCCTTACAAACTTAATGTTAGTGTGGAGTAGACCTGGAATACAGTTCCTCTAAACAATGCCTGGGAATCCCCCACATATTTCTCAGTAGAATAGAACCCCTACCCATCAGACAGACTCCTCTATGGAAAGTAAATCAACTGGCTATAATTTCATTTCTACTATGAGACTTTGTTACCAATAAAGTTCTCTAATTACTTTTTTGAATCTTTTAAGTAGTTTAAAGCATTTAAGAGAAACTGATATATGAAAACACACACACACACACACACACACACACACACACACACCCCTTATCAACAGATTCTACATTAATAGATTCAACCAACTTCCAATTAAAATTATGTTTTGACCTGCATCTGTACTAAACATGTATATACTTTTCTTCTTTCTCATTTTCCACTAAACAATAGAGTGTAACAGCAGTTTACATAGCATTTACAATATATTAGCTGTTACAAAATATCTAGATCTGATTTAAAGTATGTGGGAGGACTCCATATACTACTGTAATGTATATGTGAATAGTATGCCACTTACAGAAAGGTCTTGACCATCCATAAATATTGGTTTCCATGGGGGATCCTAGAACCAATCCTTTGTGTATAACAAGGAAACTATATTAAGTTGTGCAACACTTAAGTAAGTTCTCAAATTATGTTTGAATTTTTAGGGGTATCTAATTTGTTAGATTCATAAGTTTTCAGTTTACTAATTGTATAAGTAGGAGACCAATGTTTTTAGAAATCATTAATTGTTTAAAGATCTCAAAGATTGTACATTCCTTTAACATACTGAAGCCATACCCCCAGAAAACCACAGAGTTGTGTCTAAAAGCAATTTCCAAATTTCATCCTTGTCCTTTATTACAAATTAAAAGAGAAATAAATTTACTCTTTTAAAAAAAGAAGTTAATTATAATTCTCAATCCATGGTGTACACATATGATCAACACAGATAATAATTCATAATAAAAAAAAGAATAAAAATCCTTGGATAATCTAAACCAACACAAAACATAATTTAGGTGTGACTATTATATAGACACCAACACATTTAATTATACTTATGACTCCACTCTTATTTACAAACATTTATCCTTTAACTCCTCATAAAATGTGATTTCTCTTCACTTTTCCCTCCTCACATACGTTATTTTGGGTCCTACTAGCCTAATTATTCCCATTAGAGTAGCTCCCACTATTTTTACATCACTCAGGCTCTAAGTTCCAAAATCATCTTTAATTTCTCCTTTTCTTTTAATTGTCATGATAGTTACATATCAGGTCTTACATTCCTTCCCTCTTGTATTTGGTTCCATTCACAATGTCATTAACCAAGTCAGACTCATTTCATTCCCAACTTGATTATTTCAATTGAAAATCATTTGGCTGCCCAATCTTCCATTTCCTGTTCCTCCAGTCTATGGTACATGGCATCACAAGTGGATTACTCCTTGACACAATTTTACACTTACTATATGATCAAAATCATGATTCTTCTTTCCTACTGCATCCAACTACAACTGCCTCTCACTGCTACCTTGTATTTCCCATGTTTGTACCTTCTCAGTGTACACCAGGACATGATGCTCATTCCTGCATGTGTGCCTTTAGTCAAGTCATAATAGTCTGCTTAGTCCCTGGACCCTTGAACACTGCAATCCCCATAGCTGAAGCTACTCAGCCCATTCAGGGACTATATCTTTAGGTCCAGGCTGCAAAGCAACTGAACATAGGACTTCTACATTAACATTTCTAAAGTATATTTCATTGCATTATAATTCTGTGAGATGTTGATAGGTCTTTCTTTCTGACTCTCTTTTAGATATACAGACAAATACACATGAGATTGGTAAAGAAAAGTTTGGAAAATACTGGCTTCAAGTTTGTCTTTTCTCTGGAATTGAATAGGCTGTTGTATGTGTATTCTCTAGGACTGTTTTTGTGCCAATGTTTGAAGCAGTGGGTATGTGAGAATTTCTTGCTGGATGCATATATTTTTTATACCTTGGTAAATTGTGTCTCTGTCTTATTACTCTGGGAATATGTTACTTTGAGGGCCTAAATATACCCTGGCTTCTTTGAAACTGGGCTCCAGCCATGTTCTCTGTTAGTCAGCTGTCCATCACTATAATGAAATACCTGAGATAATTAACCTATTCATAAAAGTTTATTTTGGTCTATAGTTTGGGATGTTTAGTTCAACATTGGGTGGACCTACTGCTTTTGATGTCTGGTGAGATTTCCAAATGGTCATGATTGGGAGCATATAGTGGAGTAAACTGCTTGTTTCATGGACATGAAGCAAAAGAGAGGAAGAAGCATACCTTCAGTGACCTAAACAACCTTCAACTAGGCTCATGTTGAAGGTTCCATGTCCTCTCAAGATCATCAAGCCTTTGACATTTGGACCTTTGGAAGAGTTTCAACATCCAAACTGTAGCATTCTCATGCTCTTTTCTGAGAACACGAGTCCTGCTGGGGACCACAGTGATTCTGGTTGAGGCCATGCTACATGCTCCCCAAACTCATTGGTACTAATCACTCATTTATGAGAACTGTCTTGTAATGCCTACTGTTAGGACTCTGACCGAATTTGGTTCAATTTCATCACTATAATCCTCTTCATTTTGTGATCATTTTGACAAATTCCAGCCATTACTTTACAAATTTAAGATACTGATGCAGAAAGAGCTGAATGAGAGACTTTAGCTTTCTTAGTTTGAACCATCTCTATCATTCGAAAAAAATAAGGTCAAATTATCTGCCATTAATAAAAGGGCAGAGATTCTCCTTTCATATATGAAGCAGCTTGCTCGTCACCCCAGACAAGTGGGAGAAAATGATGCCAACTGTCTCTGACAGCTTGGACAATGAAAGTCTATGAACTGCCAAAACTCTGAGACAAACAACCAGTTGTATAATATCAGCTCAATTTGCAGCTTGAGGGATTGGTATTCTCACATATGACTCTCATGGCCTGGATAATTCTATAATCATAGGCCATAAATTGCATCAATCTTCACACTAAAAATAATATTTCTTTAAAAAATATAAAGAATTTTAAAATCAGAATAAATCAAAAGTCTTGACTTAAACAATGACAAAAAAAAAAGTCTCCTTGCCAGATCAAGTCACCAAGTCTTTAGTTTATGGGTAAAAATGGCGTGGGAGGGACTTTTCAAATCCAAATGAAATATGTATAAGATTTCAGATCAGAGACCAGAAATAAGAATACAGATCAAGAAAAGAAAGGCTAGACATGCAGGATGGGGTTGGACTATATAGAGGCAGGGGAGTTTCAATTCTAATTTCCTTTTCTTTTTGTCTACAAAAACTCCTTTTGCTCAGAAAATAAATTTGATCACCGTAGGCAATGTTTTCAGCCCCAGCTCGAGCTCCTTTGCAAGCCCAACATGCTCACTGCCATCTCTTCACATCTGTAACATTTAACTTTAATGCTTCTGCCCCTGAGGAGGTGCTGAACACATTTCAATGCACCAGCCATGGATATGGCCTGAAGAACTAGCAGCTTGGCAGCGAATCAGCGGTGACCTTTCCTATTGACACTGTCTGCAGAGCAGCTTGGCCACATGGACAGGAATAAATCTCTTCTTGAGTTAGCTTCAGATGGGAGATGGAAATTGCAGACCCATTCAGTAGCATCAGATTTATTAAGGAGAAAGACTGTCCATGGCAAAGAGAGTGAAAACCATGAAAAGTAGATCCAGAGAGCAGATCCTCCCTGCTGTGACAGCTGCATATGCTGCTTTCATTTCTGTCCCCACCTGGGAACAAGCCACTGGGTTTATGCAATAATTTCCCCAGTAGTCAAAACTGGAATCTGGATGAATATGCTTCCTGCTGTCCTCTGTTCTCTTTTAATCTGGGTGGTCACTTTCCCTGAGCCCTATAGCTGTCCCCTTTTGGGGTAGCTGCAAGGCCAACCTTTGGTAAAACTGGAGACTAGAAAAAAATCTTTTATCCCCTCAACCTTTGATTTTTTTTTTTTTATCATCTGCTCTTGGCAATGGTTTGGCATAATTTGCAACAAATTTGAACTGAATTAGAAATGGAGGTATTGCGTATTCATTGGTGGCTTTGGGTAGAATGAGTTTGATGATTATAATGAGGTATAAGGTTTAAAGGTGCTGCAGATCAGCCATTTAAATATTTTAAATTGCATAATTTGTCTTTTAAAAACAGGACCTCAAGGAATTTCAATGTAGAAAAAAAAAAAGCTTATTTTCTCTGGTTAGAGAAGGTTAATTCAAACAGAGTTTTATCTCTTTCTTCCCAAAGTATTCCCAGGAAGGTATATGCAGCCTGTACCTCTGAGGTAGAGCATTAAAAAGTCTTACTTACAGAAGGTGTTACTCTAAATGTATATTTTCTTCATTAGAATAAAAAAAGCCATTTCTTTTTTAGACAAGGGGATCACTGGGAGAGGTTGATCAATGGATACTAAGTTATAGTTAGAAGTCAGAATGTCTGGTGTACTCTTGCACAATAGAGTAACTATAAACAATGATGATGCACTATATATTTTTGAAGAACTAGAAGAAAGGATTGAACATTTTACCTATAAAAACTGGTAAATGTTTGAAGAGACAGATATGTTTTTAACCTGATTTAAACATGATATAATATATACATGTATGGAAACATCACATGGTACTCCAAAAATATGTATAGGTTTTTTAATATTTTATCAGTTAAAAAATAAATTGAGTTTACATTTTCTAAAAAAGTTCAGTTCTTGGTGCAGACAACAGGAATGTGAATAATCCAAAAACATTTCTAGTTATCTATGTAATACTTCCAATGATTATGAAAGAACAATTACCTTTCTAGTTGAGAGCTAGCTTGAATTCTTATACTTCATTAGTGTGACGAGTAACTGAACCTCTTAAAGTTTCTTTAGGCTCATTAATCCTTATAACCTTGTTATAATCCTTGTTATAAGGATTAACTGGAATAGTGTGAGAAAAATATCAGAAATAGCACTTGGCCTATTCCACCCAGAACCTCCACTCTACTTCCAGTCAAGGCTATTATTTTCAATAAGTTTATAATGTTTCCTTTTTGATGGGGTACAAAATAAACAACCAAGAATATTTCAGGGTGTTCACTGCCATAATAGAAACATACACAAAGTACTCTGGGAAATCATCATCAAACTATTGCCTACACTTGGACTATAAGAGAGTTTTTCAAAATGAAGAAATCATCTGAATAGGTCTCAGAAGGCTGAGCTTATATCATATAAAAAGGGGCCAGGTGGGTATTATAACCAGTGAGAAGTCTGAGAAAAAGCACAGAGGCAGCAACTCAGGGAAGCCCCTATACAGGGTGTGGGGTCCCAAGAGAGCATGTCTTGTGTAAGTGTCCTTCAAGTAAGCAACATATTTGGTACAAAATTTACTAGTACAAGGCTGGACCAAGAGTCAATTGGTTTTCATGAGACTAAACACTTTGGTAAGGAGTACAGACTTTCCATTCAATGGGAGCCACTTATAGCTTCTTAACCATAATAGGATAAAAATTAGAACCTGTTTTACAAAGATAATTTTGGTTTCAATTATGAAAACAAGTTTCAATTCGAACACTAATGCTAAGTCAGTGATAAAGGAAGTAATTTTAAATAGTCTAGTAAATGATGACAATATAATCATAGTTAATATTTACCTTAATATGTACCAGGCATATTTCCAAGCATATTATTGCATTATCTCATCTAATCCTCATCATAATCCATTGGGGAAGATATTACTATGATTCACATTTTAGAAGTGAGGAAATCAACTGAAGCAACTTAAGTTATAGTTAGAAGCTTCTGACACTATTCGTGAAACTTGTCTATGAACATAGAACTTGAACTAAAATTAGTAGGATTCAGTGACAATAAACAAGACAGTAAGAGGCCAAAGAACTGGATGGTTTCTAGCTGGAAAGCCTGAGAGATTATAATGCTATTAAGTGGAAGGAAAATTTGGGGGCAATGAGTACACATGATGAGATTCTGGAAACAGATGGCCAGGAAATTGAAAGAGGGAGGCCAATAAAATTTAATAAGAAATTGCTTCAGATAGTTTTACAATGTTAATTTCCTTTATAAAAGAATTCAGAGTCACAAGATATATGTAGGTAGATAGAAGATAGCTAGCTAGATAGGCACATTGTGTTTTATTCATTTAAAAAAAAATCCTTTTGAATTTTGAATTTGAATTTACATTCTAGCATGTTAAATTTTGAATAGTTAGTATACTACCACACGTAATGTCTTCTGTACCTGTCAGAACTTCACCTCTGAAACAGGTCCAGGGAAACAAGAAAATAAACAACTATAAAATACAATAGACTTTTTAAAAAATACATAAAAAAATTAAGACATTTTGAAAATGTTCCAAATAGAGCAGATTTTAAAAGATATATTTTGATTAAGAAAGGGCCTTAAATATTATCTAGTACAAATTATTTCTCTATGTTTAATGAAGGGCAAATAAGAAAGAAAAATAATGCAACTAATTCAAAATTTCATTCACAGTGTATGTTAATTTCCATAAATTAGATAAAACAAAATTGCTACAAAAAGGGTAAAATTGTATTTTCAGGAGATACTTTTTTTAAAGCCACTGAGAAGGAAAAACATCCGTAATTTTCTTTACCAAATCAGTACAAGATCGTTCATACCACTATATTTTAGAAAAGTTACTTTTAGAAGAAATGTTGAAAAGCAATTGTGTGATCCTTTTAGGAGTCCAAGCCCATATCTAAAGGGGTCATATGGGACCATTCCTTGAAGACAGGTGGACAGGTGTATCTTGATGCTTCACAGACATCTTTCCTACCTTAATATTTTCCCAAGACCTTGAATGATCTTCAGTTGCTTTTGAGACCAATTTGATTTTGAACAGAAGATGATAAAACCTGTAAAAACAGATCTTTTGGTTTTATGCACTTATAAAATGCCTCTATTTAGGTCTAAATGACCTCTGATAACATGTTCACCGTCTTAAAACTCCAAAATAGTTGATGCCTTACTGCCTTTTTGGGTAGACTTATTTCCTCTAGAAGGCAGTTAACTCCTGGAAAGCAAAGAAAAGAAGTTGGTTTTTTTTTTTTAATTAATTAATTTTTACAGCAAAACCTAGCCCAAAACAGGAAACACAGAAATTGCTCACAATATTTACTGATATACCTTGCCTCAACATCATTTAGTGAATTTTATAAAACAAATTGTGCAAAAGTATTCTCTAAAGAAAAGCAGCCCTATTTTCAGCAGTGACAGTTCTATCAGAATTATTTTAATTCTTTATTTCTTAATAATACTAATTGAAAAAGTATACCATGTTTCAGTTGGCTTTTTCACCATTGTGAACAAAAGATCCGACAAGAACAACTTTAGAGGAGGAAAAGTTTATTTGGCACTCACAGTTTCAGAGGATTCCATTGCTCTGAACCCAAGGTAAAGCAGAACATTATGGTACAAAAGTGTCATGAGGGGAAAATAGCACAGGACATGGCCACTAGGAAGCAGAGAAAGTTCTCACTCATCGGGGACAAACTATAAACCCCAAAGGCATAATTCCAGTGGCCCACTTTCTCTCGCTATACCCTATCTACCTATAGTAAATACCCAGCTAATCCCTGTCAGTGCATTAATTCACCAATTAAATTAAAACTCTCATATCTAATCATTTCATTTCTAAATGTTCTTGCATTGTGTCACAAATGAGCTTTTGAGGGACACCTAATATCTAATCCATACCATTCAGTTAGTTAGAATATGTTGGATTCATTCAGCAATATACCACTGTTGACTTTGTCTTGTGATCACATCTCATTAAGAAATTCTTTATTTTTAATATCCATTGTTCTTCCTTTCTATAAGCCACATTGATATTTATGCCCTTGATCCTTGGAAAGTAACTCTGAGCTTCTGTTTTCCCTTCATTATTTATTATAAAATATTTTATAATATTTCATAAAATAATTTCTTGATATGCTAAATTGCAGGTTCTGGCTAGAAGAGAAGTCACTTTTTAAAATTGGTTACATTAAAGCTTAGAAAGTAAACTTGTCTGGGCATGAAGTTGCTAAGGTCCCAAGTACTCTGGTTTTTCATCCAAGAAGAATTTGGTTTGTCTTAGGAAGGGGATAGGTGAGGTATGAACACAATCCCAATTCTCACTGTGAACATGTTATCAGAGGTCATTTAGACCTAAATAGAGACATTTTATAAGCACATAAAACCAAAAGATCTGTTTTTACAGGTTTTCTCATCTTCTATTAAATGATCAGGAAGCTTTGTATAACTCAGATAAAACAAACAACATACCTGAATATTTCACTATATTCCATTATTTGTTCATTCTTGCCTTTGAGGAATTTAAACAAAAATCAAGCTACACCTTTTTAATAGTCACAACACAGGGTTTTATTGGAACAGAGTGGGAAGAACTTGAAGCAAGAAAATCAAGTTCAAGGGCAACCTCATGAGTTCTCTTTGCCTTCTGGTTTGGTCATAGTCTCCAGTAAAGATATTTGGCATGGCCTATATTGGAACAAAACTTTCCATTGTATCCAATGGCTGGAATGTCACTTTTTTTTTTAAATACAAATTACAGTATTGAATGGCCTCCCTCTGGCCCCTTTAGCCATATATATCTCAGCCGCCAGCATTAAATCTTATTCCACCAGAGAAGCATATTCCAGGTATGCACATGTACTACTTACTGTCTTCTAGTAAAAGCAGCCTTTTAAATAAGGAATAAAGTATTTGTATTTCAAGGTTAAGTCATTACACATTTTAGAAGGGTAATGACATGAGTCAATTTTATAAAGAGTTACTCTGGTTCTTCCATAGAAAATGGATTCCAAGAAGTAATGAACAGACATGGGAGACCAGGCAAGAGACATTGAAATAATCCTGACGATAGTGGGAATTTCATAGAAAGAGGTGGCTTTAGAATTGATGAGAAGTAGACAGACTTGGAACATATTATGGAGCAGAATTAGAAATAGGGAGTGAAGGCAAAAGAGGAGGTGAGGTAAGAGATGGAGTAGGTAACTTCAGCAGCCAATTCTCTTGGCATTCTTGATGAACCATTATCTTCCATGGCATCTTGGTTTATTTTGAAAGACTACTGGTATTGCCTGACAATTAATGTTCTTGGTTCAGTCTTGACCTTGATTAAAACTTACCTCTACCCATAAAATATATTTCTCTGTTTACCAGACAGATGTGTACCTAATAGGGGAAACAAAACATCCATCTACCCATCTGTCTCTCTACATAAAAAATCATCTTTCAAGGACTATCCACTGTGCATTTGGAAACTAGGTCTATCTCATGCAAAAGTTTTTGCTCTTTTCCCTAAACTCTACTGCCTCCATAGCAATAGGCACAAGAATTTATCACAGATTATAGGAAATATAAATACACAAGAGAAATCCATTTTTCTTGATAACTTATAATCTTACAGGAAAAATATCTTTTTTACTTCATTATATGGATAAGTAAAGGGCAAATAAATGATTAGCTTTTAAATTTTTTTAAAGAGGATTAGAAGAAAAGAGATATTTCTGGTCAAAGGAGAAAGTAAAGGTTTGATCTAGAAAACTTAAATTAGTCTTTGAAAGTTGAATATAATCTGGTAGGCAGAGAGAAATTTGGTGGGCATTCCAAATAGTAGGACCCATGAATAGGAGAAATTGAAGAATTTGTGTAAGAAAAGCAAAATATAAAAGGACTTAACAGTTGTTGGGAGATTACTATGCTTCCTAAACTCTGGCACTTCTGAGTGCCACATTATAATCTATTTAATCTGCATAGTGCTGAGACAGGAAAATACCAGTATCTTCATTTGTACATATGAGAATTAAGACTCAGAATAATTGAGACAGTTTTTCCAAAGTCATGGAAAAGTAAAAGGTGTAACTAGGCTTTGCTCTTCTGTTTTCTTAAGTTTAGCAATAACTTCACCATGCTAACGCTATTTAGAATAAAAGTGGTCTGGGGCTGGCTTGGGAGGGATTTGGGAAGACTAATGAATCTGGTAATAGAAATACATTGAAAACTTAAAAGCAGAGTAAAAATTGCTTTTGATTGTTTTGTTTGTAGTTATATTAGCATGTTGAGAAATAGTTTCTGCAATAACTGGGCTTATCCCTTAGGTAAATGTTTAGAATCATTTAGATATAGAACGTTCTGGAAAATGTGTTTAACCAGTCCCATTATTTTAGAATTCCTTTCTTAGAGTTGATACTATAAGCAATAAGAAGCTGTAACATAGAATCCATAGCATAAGGGGCTTTAAAGTTTCAATGCTACAAAATAAATGATCACTTCTTCTTATCACTCCTTTTTAGAAGAGAGAGAGTGATTTTAAGTCAAAGCTTTTTCAAGGAATAATACTTGCTCTCTGGCTCCAGTAAATATTTGTTAATTTTCTACTATGTATTAGGGAAGCAGACTTAATATTAAATACTTGCTCTTAAGTCCTTGACAGCTTGGTTGAAAACAAAGGTGTTTTTACTTTAGAAGTTATTTGATGCCATAATAACCATGATGGTACTTCCTGGGATTCTCCACAGCTTGCAAAGCAATTGCACTGATATAGTATCAATAAATTGTGACAACATCCTATCTATTGGGTGGATGGGGCAATGTTATCATCCCCTCCTGCAGAGAAGAGAGCACAGTTTCCCCCAACCCACGCAGGTCATTGTGCAGATACAGGACTAGAAGTGAACCAGAACACAACAGCTGCCTCTTCCCAAATCACCAAGGAAGAAACTTCAGGAACAATGTGCCAGCTTGGGGAGAGTTAACTGTATGTGATTGGATTAATAGGAAGCAGGTTTTGAACTGGGCCTTGAAGAAAGGTGATATGTAGGAGCTAGAAGAGGGCTCATGACCTGGGAGACCACTTTTATTCTATATGGTTTTAGCATGGGTCTCTTCCATTGACTGGCTTTGACCAAGAGTCTTATTAATGTTACAGTAAAGAATGCATTACTTTCTCATGGGTCCCTTCCAGAATGCATAAAGCAATAGCCACAAAGTCACTATGGGGAGGAAATTGACAGAAAGGTTTTACAGAGGAAAGGTTGGCTTTAAGGCTTTAAATATCAAAAAAGCCACACACAATGGAACACACCTGTAATCTGAGCAACTCAGGAAGTTGAGGCAGGAGGATAGAAAATTTATTGCCAGCTTCTACAACTTAGCAAAACCCTATCTCAAAAAAAAAAAAAAAGAAGAAGGAGGAGGAGGAGGAGGAGGAGGCGGCGTCGGCAGCAGTGGAGGAGGTCACCTGGTAATGTAGCTCAGTGGTAGAGCACCCTAGGTTCAACCCCCAGTACAGAAAGAGAGAGAGAGAGAGAGAGAGAGAGAGAGAGAGAGAGAGAGAGAAAGAAAATCTGCTACAGTTCTAGTCAGCTTGTTTTGCTTCTGTTACTAAAAGACCCAACCAGAACAATTTTGGGGGTGGAAAAAAGGTTTTTTGATGGCTCACGGTTTCAGAGATCTTAGTCCATAGAAGGCTGTCTCCATTCCTCGGGGCTCAAGGTGAAGCAGAATGTCCAGGAGGAAGAGTGTGGCAGAGGCAAACATCTCACATGGTGATCAAAAAGCAGAGAGAGAAAGAGAAAGAAGAGACAAGGAGGGAGAGGAGGGTGAGAGGGAGAGGGAGAGGGAAGGAGAGAGGAAGAGGGAGGGGGAGGGGGAGGGGGAGGGGAGAGGCAGGGGGAGAGGAAGAGGGAGGGGGAGGGGGAGAGATACAAAATATATACTACAAAGCCAGTCCCTGAAGTCCCACCCCCTCCAGCCACACCCCATCTGCCTTCAGTTACCAATCAGTTAACCCCATCAAGGGATTAATTCACTGATTGACTTAAGACTCTCACAACCCAATCACTTCTCCTCTGCATCTTCTTACATTGTCTCACATGTGAGCTTTTGGGGAACACCTCACATCCAAACCAGAAGAGCTACCAACTACTCCTGGATTTTTAAATTAACAACTTTCACTCAAGGTTTTGAAGTCAGGTATTTTCCCCCCTTGGGTGGCCCTCACCCAAGTAGAGCTAAAAAACTTTCCTTGGATTTTATCAATCTTTCCTCAGAACATTTCCAATATGTTGTATAACACACTCTGGTGAGCGATTTCTGGGCTATTTCTCAGAATTACCTTGAGATCTCTACAGCAGCTATGCTCTGCTAGCCCCGCTGCCAGACTGGGGCAGCAGGGCACAGCCGTGGGACCAGGAAGCATAGCCCGAGGAGCACTCAGGCCTAGCCTTCTCTCAGCAAGTGTAACTTCCACTGGCGTTGTTTGCATCTGACAATATCTCCATCAGGCCAGACTGTATTCACTTTTGCCTCTCACCCTGTCAGCCTGCAGAACAGTATGGTCCCCCATCTTCCAGCAAGAGGAGAAGGTTATCGCTGAGCCAAGTGAAGAAGGAAAAAAATGTGAGACAGTTGTCAAAGTTAGTAAAGTAGGAAGATCTGGGCCAATGATTCAGGGATCTCCAATGCTCGATGGAGTTCTACCTAAGTCAGAGGAGGAAATAAAAGAAACATACTACCAACATAATAGTTTGTGAAGTGTCAGAATAACACTCTGAAAGTAATGGGGTGGGAGAGGCAGAGAATTCTCTTTGATGGGGTTCAGATAAGACCAGGAAGAACTAAGTGTTTCCCAAGAAGACTAAAATAAGAATATGTTAGTACCAGGTGCAAAGCAAGATTGCAGAGAGCTTTATTGCCAAGTAGGATCATTGCAGGTGCGCATAGCAGATTGGACCATATCCATCCTCATGGTTCAATGTCCTGGCATAATTCTGGAACTGGAAGTGAGATCAGAGAAAAGAGAACTTACCACTAGCTATAATATAGAGCACATCCCATAGGTCAAAGTGGGATAGTGAGATAGCCAGTGTTAACAGCATTAGACGGCAGGAGTTGGGAAACAACTCAGGAATGCCAAAGGAAGACATACAGTAAGGATAAAGCTTCAACTGAACCAAAGATAGAGATACAAAGCATAACATTACCGGGGAAAGATAAGTGAGCATAAAACTGGATGCTCTTAATAGAAACAGAATGAATAGAGCAAAGAAAAACTCTCACTCTTTTTCTTGCAGGTAGAGGTATAACTGGTGAATGGGTCCACATAAACAATGGAAGTTCACTCCCAAGAGGACGAATAGTTTAGTAAAAAAAAAAAAAAAAAAGCACCAGAAACCTCTAGTATGGTATGAGGACAGTTCAGAAGGTTTGAGGTGGTTAGGCCTAGAGAAAGAAAGGAAGATTCAAAGAGAAAAATGACAGTTATCTTCAGATAGTGGGGGTGACTATTGCCTTGCAATTAAAGTTATTGTTTCTACAAGATTATAGTTTCCCAGTGTCCAAGTTTAGTCTGCTAAATGTTTCCTTGCATTTTCCTTTAGCTTCTCAACCCTCCAGTTTTTGTAATTTTGTGATGTAAATTAAATAATGGGCAGAAATCAATACACCTGGAGGTGGCAGAAGGAAATTAAGCTGGCAAATTCTCAGGAGAAAAGTAACCTGATTTGAAGACAAAAACAAACCAACCAACCGGGGCATTCCGAGCAATGTGGAGCAGAGACAATATGGGATGGAGGGCAGGAGGAGAATTATTTTGAGCATGGAATATAAAGAAACCCTTAGAAAATGGGAGAGAATATTGGACTCTTATAATAGTTTTGAGTCCTCTGTAAAGGTACCGAAGGGAAGAAAAAAAGTAGTGGAAAGTACATTGGATAAAGAATGAGACTTCATGGATTCGACTGTCAAGTGTACCATTCCCTGATGCCATCACCTTGGAAATCGACTTAATATTTCTCAGCTGAGTTCCCTGTGTGTGTTTATATACACATGGAAAAAAAAGGGTATATTATCTATTTTCTAAAAATTGCAGATCCAGTCATAGTCCTCCCCCAATGAATATGGCTCATGGTAAACCAATTTCTTGTCCTATATTCTAGACAAAGTCAAAGCCAAACGAATTAAACAGGTGATTTCTTAGGCCACTGCCCCAGTAAATGCCAGTCCCTTCAGCTATCCTGGTGTGTGAGGAGTCATTGTCAACAGATGGCTTTGTGCCAGGAATTCACTGTGCATAATATCCTAAGTTGTATTTCAATTTGTTGATACAATTTTATTTGTCTCAACTGATTTTAGGTCATGGCAAGTGAGACTACACCCAGTTAAAGTTAAGCAGCTTAGGTCAAATGTAGCTAGTGTCCTAGGTTGCATCTCTGTGAGGATCCATTAGCAAACTCAAAGCTATTTCTTAAAAGAAAATCATTTGTTTCTGAAGATGGTTTATTTGGCTTTGCTCCAAAATGCTAGGGCACTCAACTAAAATTTCCCATTGAGTTCCTAATAAGCCCCGCAGAGCATCCTGATGTGCCTTGATGTTTTCAGCAGCACTGGATTCTCTAGGTTATGAAATTCAAGTAGCAGTACTGCTGGTTTGCAAGTTGGACCACCCATAGAACCTTCTCTTTCTCAAGGCTATCAGCACTGTGGGCAAATAAGTTGAAATAGTGGACTTTTGTGTTATATAGGCTGCTTCCTAAATGCAAACAGCATCATTAAATATTGTGCTTCTGTCTTGATGAGAGAGGATGTGGTGTGCTGCACCTTGAATTTCTCTGGGGAAGATATTTACTCAGATGCTCAAGTAATATCCCAGCATCTGCCCTGAAGTGGCAGCACACACATGTCTCATAGAACAATGTAGGACACACCTACTTCTTGTCCACCTTGTCCTGTCAATCAACATTATGCCATCAGTTGGGCAGACTAGCATGCTTATTGAGTAATTATGCAATGAAGAAAGCTTCTGAGGACAAATTCAAGCATATCACCATAATATAGTCCAGAACGAGATGGTATGGCACACTGATATCCTCTTCAGGAGCAAAGAAATGCTTTCTGATGTCTTCTGTTTGTTAGGATGGGGTGGGGGAGTAATGGAGAACAGGTTAAAGCTAGATAACTAAAGAACAGGAGCCAAAACCTGGAATAATCTAACAATCATGGTACTATATCTCAAACTATCATTACAATAGGAGCAATTATTTCATAACATTTACAGTGATAATCCATTTCCATTACCTAAGATCCTTCAGTCTCACAGGAGAGTTAACTAGAATATAATAGAAATAACCATTTTTGAGTCTTTCAGGCTTATGAACACAGACTAACCTATGCAGTTATTCTAGAGATATAATATTTCCTTTCATTCTAAAGGCTTCTGCTCAGTTTTTAATAGTTATGACTCCATAAGTCAGGAGGCTAAAACGGGAATTATGCTTATAGTTTAATATATATCTTTTCTATCTATTCAGTGGTGACTTCAGAATGAATTGGTGAACCTGCTGTGCCCACTATGATATGATGTCAAGAATTTCCTTTATCACCAGATATTCATCAGTATCATCTGTGACCTCTAATACTATTCTGAATTACCAGAGATAGGGTGTTTTATAGAGCTAATATCCAATAATTTACTCAAAGACTAGGTTTTTTCCTAATAAGGCCCAAAAAACTTGCATTTGCCAACATATCTCTTTGTAGAAGATTGAAAAAATTTGTTGTGAATATTTGGAAAATTATTTCAGAGTTTGTTGTGATTTAAATGTTTGTTTCCTCCAAAACTCATGTGGAAATTTAACTGCCATTGTAGTAGTATTAAAAAGTGGAACATTAGGAAGCAATCAGACCATGAAGATTTCACCCTCATGAGAGAAACTGATGTTATTAAAAGAAGATACTTGGCTCCTTCTTTCCTCTTTTTCATTCTTGCCTTTCAGCATATGATGGTGAAACAAGAAGATGCTCATCAAAGGGTTAGCATCTTAATGAACTCCCTTGTATCAAGAACTGTGAACCAATAAATTTCTGTTTATTATAAATTATCAAATATTGGGTATTTTGTTATGATAACCCAAAATAATTGTCTAAGTCAGTGTTATGATTGGGATGTAATGTGTCTCCCTAGAGATCACATGTGAGACAATATGAGAATGTTCAGAGGTGAAATGATTAGATTATGAGAGTTGTGACCAAGTCAGTGGATTAATCCACTTGAATGGATTAATCCACTTGAATGGATTAACTGGGATGAAACTGTAGGCAGGTAGGGTGGGACTGGAAGAAGTAGGTCACTGGGCGTGTGCCTTTGGAGCACATATTTTGCCCCTGGTGAACAGAGATCTTCCTCTAGTTCCAGGCTGTTGTGTCCTGAGTTGCTTTACTCTGCTACACCATTCCACCATGATGTTCTGCCTCATCTCCAGCCCAGAGCTATGGAGTTGGCCAACCATGGACTGAAATTTCAAAACTGTGAGCCAGAATAAATTTTTCCTGCTCTTAAGTTTTTCTTCTTGGGTCTTTTGATCACAGAGATGCCAAATGACCAAAACAGACAGCATCTTTCTTAAGCAGGCTTAGAGTCCCCTTTGCTTGAGTGTTGCCGGTCAGGATTGCATGTTGGTTGAGGGACTACACTGAAGTTATCTATAGTGTTAATTCAAATCAAGCTTCTATTCATTAAGCCCTGCATTATCATTTTCAGGTCTGCAAATCAAGTATGATTTTACTGGAATAGCTACCCATTTCAGCTTTAGGAATCCAAATATCAATTATCCCTTGACTAAATTTCATGCAGATCAAATTATTCTGCTTACCAATTATGACCTTCTTCATATGGTATGGTAGCCTACCTATCTTGCTTCTGAACACTAATTATATGTCCCAAACAACATTCACACTGAGATTACAAAGTCATGTGAGTAGCCATGTAAGGTAGCACTTCCCCTGTTTATCCCAGTTAAAAGATGACAGTCACTGAATTACTCTTTAAAGCTGCTGGTGCTGCCATTATCTCTGTGTGTATGTGATTAATTTTTAATTTGTATTTTTCTATTGATTTAGAAAAAGAAAATCAATATGTAGAATAGATACTTGAAGTCTCATGTTTATTATAGTGCTATTCATAAAAATCAAGACATAGAAGTACTGTAAGTCAGTCAACAGATGAACAGATAAAGAATATATATACACAATATATTATATATATACACTGGAATATTCCTCAACCATAACAAGGAATGAAATCCCTTCATTTGTGGCAAGATAAATGACCCTCAAGGACATCATGGTAAGTGAAAGCTAGACAGAAAAACCAACACAGTATGATCTCACTCATATGTGGAACCTTAAGAAGTTGGTCTCAGAGAAGTAAAGAGTACAATTGTGATTACCAAAGTCTTAGAAGTATACAGGGTTGGGGGACAGAATTTGGGAGAAGTTGATTAATGAGTAAAACATAGGAGGAATAAGTTCTAGTGTCCTTCCACACAATAGGGTGCTTGCAAATAGTAATTTACTATATATTCAAAAGTAGCTAGAAGAGAGAACTTTGAATGTGTTTTTCCAACACAAAAAAACATAAACATTTGAGGTAGTGGATATGATATCCTAATTTGAACACCACACATTGAAGGCATGGGTTGAAATATCACACACTATCTCATAAATATGTACAATTATTATGTATCAACTAAAAAAAATCAGTTGGATTATTGAAGTCTTAACCTCCAATAGGTCACAAATTCTCCTTGTCCTAAAGGGGTGTTACCTTCTCAAATCATTACATTTTAGAGGGTCTCCTTACTATCTAAAACTGGTAACTCTTTTTGTAGGCTTTAGCATTCTTTCTCCTTCAGACTAAAGAATGGTGGCACCCCTACTTAGCTTTGTGCTAGTTTCTGAGAATACGTCATTTGAAAAATTTCCTCATAGCATAACTTTATAACTTTAAATAAAGTATATTTTCTAGCAAACAATTTTATTTTAAAAAGTTTGTAGCTAGATGGAGTGGGGAAAAATACCTTATTTGTTCCAAATCATTTCATTTCGCCTTCCTAAAATTTGATTGATGCCCAAATAAAATAGGGTAATTTTACCACATACCTGGAATACCATCTGTTGCAAAGAATAACACTCGGCAGCAATTCTGCAAAACTACATTCAGTAAGCAAAGTTAGAATCAACTCTTTCAAAGTACTGAGAGGACTGTCATAATTCAAGGGTGTTGGGGGCAACATATTCCTTTTAACTGTCATAGCGTGAGACATCTTTTTTTTTCCTCACATGAACTAAGGTACATGAAGGAATCTTTGCCAGCACATCTTCGTATACTGTTCTCATTCTCATTTGCCTGTGTGTCAAAGGCTTCAGAGAAAGAAAAAAAAAAAAAAAAAAGACTTTCAGTTGCTAGATGAAATCAGCCATCCCTACTTTTTCTCCATCCCAATGGGGAAACACTATTTCTAAGGTGACTCAGGTAGTCTGAGAAAGGGGCCAGCACCATGTCCACTCTAAGATAATTCATTTTAACATATATGATGCTCTTGCAAGTAGCTGGCACTCTCAGTTTGCTATTGATGTTTTGTTTTCTTTATCTCAAGGGAGGAAATAGGTCAGCCAGGCTGGACGTAAGCCTGTCAACGATTTGATTTATGGGGCCTGTGTCCTAGTTTCTCTCCCAAAACGTTAAACAAATAGGCTTTCATTCAATCATTACAGTTTTATTCCTTTGAGGTTTGGGACTTTTAATCCTTAAGACATTGATTAAATCCCTGTTAGTAGTCACAAGTCGTGTTAACAGTACACTTTGCAGAAATTTCTAAGACTGGATCATCAGATAAAGACCTGAGAGAATAAGGAATTTGGGTAGAAAGACAGACAGAAATTTGGGTTTTGCTGACTTCCCAATGTTTCCAAGGAACGTCTTTGGTAATGCAGTGTCTCAACACTTCTCTAGGGATCTTTAGGTTCCAAGAACATTTATTTGAAGTAGGCTGACTTAGGGTACATGCACTCTGCAGCTATAGAACAGGAATAAGAAAATCAATTTCTATCACTTGGGAATGAACCTCTTGACCTCGAGGGAAGCATTTCTCCCCAGGCAGACCCTCCACACCTTCAGCCAGACAGCTGGAGCCAATAGTATATTCTTGCTGTTACCCACATTGTGTGTGGCAAGTTTCTCACACTCCATTTCAAAGCCTAAACTCTTTTTTCAGGAATGACCTTTGAGGACTCTCTTCTAGGATGGTAGCCTTTTAAAATCCATAATAAAGGCCTGTCAGATACCGTGTGACACTATAACATATTACCCCAGCCTTGGGATCAATCATAGCCCAGGGCCTGAGATTCAATATATCTCGTTGAAAGGATGCAAAATTTTCAGAATACATTATGGCCAAGTTTGCAAATCCCACAGACATAAATTAGAAAATCTGCTTGATATACTTGCATGTCATCGAATCTCTGCTGGGCACCTTGTTGGGTATGAAGGCTACAAGCCTGCTTCTGAAGCCCCCAAATTGAAATAGGCAGCTCTACACACTGGTTTTGTATCTCCTGCAACCCCTGGGACTCTGGGATTACTGATCCTTGACCTCCTCACATCCTACTAGTTCTGCACGACTTCCAAGTGCTATTTCTTCATCGAGAAGAAGGAAGAATGATAGAAAACAGAAAAGGAAAAAAGTATATGAGGGGATAAACAAAAGCAGAAATCCACTTTT
This sequence comes from Urocitellus parryii, assembly GCF_045843805.1. Taxonomy (NCBI): domain Eukaryota; kingdom Metazoa; phylum Chordata; class Mammalia; order Rodentia; family Sciuridae; genus Urocitellus; species Urocitellus parryii. The sequence goes on from NC_135543.1 coordinate 30,305,072, forward strand.
ATCTCAATGAGGAGAAGTATGAAAGAAAAAAATGTTTTTCTCTGGGAATTTTGATTCGGTTACTATTGCACTATTTGTGTAGCCATTGCTCTTGCTTCTGATGGAGTTCTCTGGCTCAGAAGCTGCCTTCCTGATATTTTTCACTTTCAATTAGCTCAAAGGATGAGGTGTAATTTTACAACCTCACTGAAACTGTACCTCTCCCTCAGAGTTTGGGACTCTTTTAAAACTTCTCTGTGCTAGTCTAGAAGGGCACCGCTACAAGCTCAGAAATGTCAGAAATGACTCTGGGATTAGTGGGTGGTAGGAGATGAGGAAACAAAGCCAGAGCCACCCCCCACCAGTGACTTCTGAAAAGCACTTGTTCCCTGGAGAATATCACCCAGCCCTGTACTTCTCTGACTTCAACACCCACAACCTTCTTAAATGTCAGAGTCATCAATTATTTGGTGTTAATGAAGTCAGGGAGATGAAATTATGAAACTCGACAGGCAGCGTGCCTCTGTGTCACTGTTTGTGGGGCCTTGGCTGACGTGAATGACCCCACACAACGCCTGCTTGCAAATGATTACTTCTCTTCTGGTCCTTTCAAAGTTCAAAGTAGAGACATGATAACCCTTGCAAAGAAGTCATATGCCTCAAGGTTTTGAAAAGATTACAAAAGATCTTGCAAAATAAGGATATGAACTAAGCAAATGCATTTCTCTAGTGACTAAAGCAGTGACCGAAAACAGAAAATCATATATTTATGTCACTATAACTATGAATAAATAAGGTAAAAAATGCAGATGGAGCCACAGAGCTGATAGCCTTCTTGCAAATTGATTTATGTCTGAGGCAAAGAGAAACCAAATTATTCACAAGCAAATGCAATCAAACTACATGCTATGGATGTATATTAAGACAGCTTTCTCTAATTTACTCAGATAATCAATAAGTCTATAGAAAGTGCTCATCAAAATATGAGCTACCTGCCAAAAACTACGAGTGAGAGACCCTAAAATAACAGTGGCTCAACTCAAATAGTAGTGTGGTTCTCTCGTACATGGAAGTCTGTTTGTCTCTCTAGAGCAACATGAGGACCCAAGAGAGATGGACATCCTAAATCCTTCCATCCTGTGGCTCTGTCCTGTTGAGAGTGCCACACCTTTTGTCATAATCCAAGATAGATCATCACCACCTCCACATTCAAGCCCATGGGAAAGAGCACAAGAGGATAGAAAGGTCATGTCCATTCCCTTTGAAGCAGATGATCATGAGTTTGCTCCTATTCCATTGGCCAAATGACTACACCCTAGTCCAAGGAGGTCTAAAAATTTTAGTCTTCGTTTCGGACATCCATATGTGTCTAGCTAAAATTTTCAAGTGCTAAATCTAAAAGAAAAAGATAGAGAATAAAAATGGAAAGACAAATAGCCATCTCAGCCATGTAGAACAGCCTGAACCTACTATGAAGGTTCCACATCCCAGGTCCTTCTCCCTGCACACTTCTATGACCTGTCACTGTCTTTGAAGGCTTGGTGCTTTCAGGATGGCCCCTGCATATCCAGAGATACTGCTTCATTTATCCTTAAAGCAACTGCCCTACGTGGCCCCGTCCTCTCAGGCTTTTTCTCGGTATGGCTACTGTACATCAGCAATAGGAAGGCATTAACTAATGCCGTGACACAATATCATGAAAACTCACCTTGGAACTTTTCTAGGAAAAAGTGTGCCCTCTGGAGCAATGATACTTTGGGAATGGTCTTCTTCAATATTCCTGATCATCCTGAAAATCTTGTTTGTTTGACAGGATTTTTGGTAGGATTATTTTTAGAAGATTAAGGAGCTTTCAAAGAAGTGACACGTGTATTCATCATTGCTCAAAATTCATTCTGTTTTCCATTTCAAACTTATATTTGTTTATGCATATTATATATATGTACATAAATACACATATACATACATACATACATAACTCTACGCATTTCAAATGCTGGTTACTTTGCCATATCTATGTTGTTAAAATTATAATGCATACAAACTTGTCCATTTTTATGTTTCCGTGCTTGAAGACCTGGACGTAGAAAAAAATCTTTTTTTTTTCACCTTTTTTTTTTTTTGTTCCACATTTTGCATTCTGGCCTACAGTACAACCACACTAATCGCTTCAGCTTTGGAGTGATACAATGCATTAAAGTGGCTTTTATGATTGATTAAATGCTCCAGCTCTGCCACTACATTTAATCAATGGCAGCAACCTGACACAGCTTCATTGGCTCCAAGGCACTGCAGCTTAAGCTCCACACATTTTAGCTATTTCAGAACAAATTGTAATTTTTATAACTACAGTATTTTTTAGAGCTTCAGAGAGTAACAATTATTTCTAGGAAAATAGCATGGTCATTTTTATTCTAATGAATTGGAGTGCTTGACATTATTGCTAGGTATACCTCACTAATACCTTGACTTTGCAAGAGTGAGGGGCTTACAGGAAGTCTCCAATCTCAATTTTCTGTCAATTTAAAATTCACTAAAAATCAAATAAAAATGATATGTAAAAAATGGACAATGTATGAATTCCCCTATCACCAACTCCCGGAAGACTAGTTAATCAGTTAAGATGCTTTTAGAAATGCAAGCAATAGAAATCCAATTCAAATTAGTTTAAAAAGTCAGGAACTTTATTGACTTCCTGGAATTCGGAGGTAGGTAGGATTCCAGAATCCTACACATTGGCACGTTTGGGACTCCTTTTCTGTGAGTCTTTCCTCTTCTCACTATGGACTTCTTTCATGTTGGATTTCCCTATGGGCTTTGATAGATGCCAGCAGTCACCGAGGCCAAGATTCTTCCTTCATCTGAGAAAGAAGAAGAAATGGATTCTTCTTCCCTTTCTCATAAGACCAAAACCTTTGCAAAAGCCTCCAACTGTTTTATTTTTAAATCTAAGAGGACAGAATTGGCTCATATGTTCATTTCCAGACCAAACCTCCAGCAAGAGATCACTGGATGTATTTCACTAAACAGAGTCCATCTTTGAAACCTGGAGTGGGCTCAGCTTTATCCCAATTAACATTGCTGCATAAGGAAAAGAGAGCAAAATCTAAACTCCATCAGGAAGGAAGAAATGTATATTTGGGTAGCAATCGAAAGTGTTCACTGCAATAGATTCAAAATGGGTTTCCAGATGCATGAAGAGAATTAGTAAACTTCAGGTTAGTTGAGGAATTCCAGACCATCACACAATCGTTACAGATAGTCACTGACCTAGGCTGAGACCTTCTCTACCTTAGTTACCAGCCTTTCCTGAAACATCTCCCAGGTGCATAGACTAGCCTTGCGTCTGCTCGCTAGGAAGTTACAGGTTTGTTGCTTTCATTTGGTCTTCTGGATTGTGCCTTCACTCCTTTTTCTCCTGGCAGACCTTAAGTTCCTGAAGGTGAATTTAACACTTGTCTTCTGCCACACTGAAAAATGTTGCTCTTGGGCATCTCACATGTCTGGCCACCCTTGTTGCAAAGCATGGAGGGAACACTCACTTCCACGTTGGATCTCAGTAATAAAAGAGCAGTTGGACCACAATTTGTAGGCAATCTGGACACTATATTAATGAATGCAGCATCACATTATGTGTTTAATGTGTTAATATTATTTCATATTAAGCTCCTTGGGGAGTGAGGGGGAATGAGTTCTCAGATAATAAACTGCCTAAATGTGCTGAATAATGATACAAATGTCACTTCCATTCTTTCTCCCTCAAACTCGTGCTTAGTGGCCTCCTGAGAGTCATAACAATAAAACAAAGTTAAGAAGAAAGTTGGGGGGGAAACTTAGCAGATGTTTAGCCTATTTGAGCCAGGGGACATGTTCTCCTACAAAGGCCCCAAACAGCCTTCAAACAGCAATAAAATAAACCTTGTTATTGTAGCTGAAGGAATCGGCCTGAATTATTGCCCTGCAGGCATTAGGAATTAGAATATGCATCAATCTATTCCGTGGCCTTGAGAGCAGGTCTAACTCAATCTTTGAGAGCAGAGGTGAGAGGGAGAGACTGGAAAATCGTTATATCTAGCAAATCTCTGTCTCTCACTCCACATATTAGGGCGTCCTTCACACAAACCGTGGCTTCTGGGCAGAGCTGCTTACACTGGAGAATATAATGGCTCATCTCACTAAGAGCAATCTGTTCCCAGGTAGACAAAGAACACCCCTCTCCCACCAAATAGAGTTCTAATAATAGACTGGTCTGTAACAGCTGTGTTGACCAAGCAGACTACTGGGTGGGGACAATCCCACTTGATACTAGCTCTTCTGGCATGAATATTAGAAGACCACCTCATTCTGAAAGTTGTCTGAATGAATAGTAAATTATATAGTCAGTTGTTATTAGTGTGATTCCTGATAAAATTCAGAATGTTGGAAGTCCCGTAATAAGGCCTTGTCACAACCAGTAAGGCCCTTATAAAGAACAGGGTAATCAGGACACAATTCTTATTTGGCATATGGGAGAAAAAATGACATCAAACATCATCCAACTTGGTTAACACAGGACCAGATATAGAACTCAGGTGTCCTGAGCCTTATTTCAAAATCTTCACTAGAAAATGTTGTTGGATGCTGCTTTTAATCTTTTCCTTTCCTGCAACCAGGCTGAATAGAAAGAAGTCCAACTAAAGGTACCTTATTTTTTTTTCCACTGAATTCTTCCTTCTTTTGGATGAAAGATCATATAAAGAAACAACATGCACTGAGTTTTTTTCTTTCTGTTTTCTTGATAAAGTATAATTTATTTTTAAACATAATATGATGTTACTCTTTTATGATTATCTTTAATAATACCAAAGAATATTTGGGAGGATACAGGGAATGTAATAAATAAACATTTAATTTCAGAACATTATAAAGAAATGAATCAGTTTTTGTTCTTTGTGTCTTTAGAATGATGCTTTCAGTTTATTACTCTTCTCAGAATGCCCTTTCTTTGCTTCTCCATTAATCTAGATTGTTACATGTCCTTAAGGCTTCTCTGAAACTTTTCTCAGAGTCCTGGTCTATAGTAATTCTCCCTTTCTTCTGGATCTAAAGCACTTATTCTATTCATGGTACATATTTCTTTATAGCTTTCCACTGCTTATTTTATTGCTAAATTTTCTCCTCAATGAGATGCAAACCTTTCCAGAGCATGGAGTCTCATCTTGTACTTCCCTGTATCCATAGCGCTGAGCCCTGCATCTACCAGCAAGATTTTGAGAGCTATCTCTTGAATTGCAGTTTATGCCTATGGTGACCACGGTGATGATATTACTATCAAATGGATCTCTAATGACTGTCTAGTTTTTGCATATACATTACTCCCATTTTGTTTGATTAGCCTTGATCACATATCTTAAAGGAATTTTAAATCCTGCAAGTGAATACCTGTGTCTGCTTATAGAAAATTACATTCAAGCCTAGAGCTTCTCAGATATAGAGAGATGTTGACAAATTGCTACAAATGCAGTGGAAAGCTGCTGGATTGATTAAGGGGATGGAGGGTTTGATTTATGAGCAAACATTAAAAGAACTAAATATGTAAGGCTGGGCTCTGCAGCAATGCTGAGTGGGCCTGAGGGATCTGACAACTGTATATTAGTAGCCAGCGGATGAAAACAGCATTGCAAGAAGAAACGCTTAAATTAGAGAAAAGGGCCTTCGGTGACACTCAACAGGGATTTTAATTACTGGGGAATAAATGTCCTGATATATGAATTCAGTGCTTCTTAAGCTTTAATGCACCCACAAATCATCTAGGGATCTTGTTAAAATGTGGATCCTGATTCAGCAAGTTCATGGTCGGCCTGAGATTCTGCATTTCTAACAAACTCTCAAGTGATGCTGATGTCACTGGTCCAGAGGGCAAACATACTTAGTAAAGTCTTCTCTTTTAGAAATGTACAATGATGTTAAATGTTTAATTATAGAGTAAAACAAGTTTCAGAAAAGGTATGTAAAGACTAAATAAAGTATTCTGGAAGCTACAAAGAGGGAGTTAGCACAAACCAGCCCAAGCAGGGCAGGAAAATGGATGGTTTTCCCTTTCCTGCTTTCTGTGTATTTGGCACATCACAAGGAATTAATATGTAAAGTACCCAATGTCATTGCTTCCTTCACAAACTTCTGTTAATGCCAGATGACAGCATAGAAAGAAACCATATTTACCTCCAGGTCATGACTCCAGGCAGCCAAAAGTTTCTTTTTGCTTCCAAAATTACTCCTTCACCTTTTGATTAATGCCTGGAATACTTCAACTGATGACTAATTCATTCCTCTTGGTTAAAACTTTATCAGTTACTCATTCCTTACAATAAGTGGTTTTAAATTTTATATGTATATACAACCAGGGACTGAACACAGGGGTGCTTAACCTGTGAGTCATATCCCAGCCCTTTTACTTTTTAATTTTGAGATAGTGTCTCACTAAGTTGCTCAGGGCCTCCCTAAGATGTTGAGGCTGACATTGAACTTGAAATCCTTGTGCATCAGCCTCCTCCTGCTTTTGCTTCTGGGGCCTCTGGGATTACAGGCATGTACCACCATGCCTAGCTCCTGATAAATTTAAATGAAGAACAGAAAAATATCATAGGATGCTGAGCCCTGGAGGAGTAGACGAAAATGAGGAACATGAGGACAACCCACCCATTTCATACCTGAGGATGAAGTGCAAAGAACAGAGATCAGCTCATCATCTTCTTGCTGACATCTAGATTTCCAGATTTCCAGGCCAGTAGGGCCAGTGCACCAAACCTTCCTCTCTCCTCTCCTGGAATTCTTCATTGCTCAGGTCTTCATTTGTTTCTTGCTGTCATTATAACCAAGGTGTATCACTCAACTCTTAGAGCAAACCAGTTCTTCTCCCTCAAATTATGCATAATCAAATAACTTAAGGATAATGTTTCTCTAATCAAATATAACCCCTGAAAGAGTTTCCATTTCTTTATTATGTCTGATGCAATTAGAATGAAAATTGGGAAAGTGAGCCCCAGGGTTTCCTATGAAACATAACAGTCTAAAAAGATTTCAACTCACTAATCACTAAAAGTGACATGGGCTCACCTCTATACATGTGATCCGGCAAATGAGCAGTCAGGACATTGCCTCCTGTCCCATCCCAACCATTCACTTCTGCACTCCTTGTTTCCATTTTACATCCAAACTACAACATCTCTTGTTGTGTTGAGGCATCTCACTCCTAACAGTTCTTTGATACATCATTTAATTTGATTCTCACAAGAATCTTCAAGGTGAGTATCACTATTACTATTTCCCATTTTTAGGCTAGAGAAACTCATTCATAAAAAAGTTAATATTAGGGCTAGGCTTGTAGCTCAGCGGTAGAGTTCTTGCCTACCACGTGCGAGGCCCTGGATTCCATCCTCAGCACCACATAAAAATAAATAAAATAAAGGTATTGTGTCCAACTACAACTAAAACATAATTTTTTTAACAAAGTTAATATTATAACCAATGTCACCCACAACCTGGAATTTGGACCTTGATCTTTGGACTTTGAATCTCAATGATACACATCCTGGTTATATAAGTCAATTATTTTAGTCCCCAAATAAGATGAGTTCAGAACTCATTGCTTAGTTCACTTAATAAAGTGACTTCAGAGAGTTGTGATGAAATCTGTGTGGTTTTGATGATTGCCATCTCTGTTTTTCCAGTCTGCCTTAGCAAATGATGATGAAGACTCAATAAACTGGAACTGAAGTATCCAGCTGACAACCTTAACATTTTGTTCAATCCACTAGGTTAAGAGTAGGAAGCAGGAGGTAAGGAAACCAAACTGGAGCAATTTTACAGCAAAAAAATCCAGTGTAAATCCTGTGGTGATTATAGATGCAGAGTGAACTCCTCATGTTCTGTCTCTATCTTTAGTACAGCACACTGAGAATGCATGCCCATTAAGATGTCACCAAGGCTCTTTAAGATCCCCAGTCTGCAGAGACAAAAATCAATCACGTTCAATAGTCTCTCCTTACTGAGACATAAAACAAATGTGGACACTAAGACCATGCCCAACAGAAATTTGACAAAAAAAAAAAATGTGTGAATCTGGTTTAGATTTTCAATTCCTCCTGAAACGTAATTGACCAAATTTCTTATTCCCCGTATCTGCTAGTTAGCTTAGTCTTTATTGTCAGTTCTATTTTCTTCTAACTCTTCTACCAGAACTGAAAATATCATAGCCTTCCCATATCTTTCCAATTGAATGAGACTTTGGCACCAGTAACAAAAACCTTTTCATCATCTAAGGACCAGTTCCTATTCTATTTAGCTCTATATAAACATTAGTTGAACTCTTTTGTTGGTCTCAAACTGACTATGTGGAAAGCAGGTGGTGCTGACAAAACGAAATACATATATATATATATATATATATATATATATATATGCATGTGTGTGTGTGTTATATGACATTTTATTTAAAGAAATAAGAGGATATTTTTCACGGTTATTATACACCTTAATTGACCTACTTTATTTTGCAAATTCTAAAGCCTATTAATGCCTAAAGAGCAATAAAATTAAAACTGGGTAGTGTAGTAGACTAAATGCTATTTCAAACAAATATATACTGGAGCATGTGGGTAAATAAGTTGGCCAGGACCAGATATAAAGATAGCAAGACAAGAAATACTGAATCTGAGAAAGAAATTGAGAGAGTCAAAAAAAATGATATGAAAAATTCAAAGCCAAAAATTATTGGAAAAAATTATATACATATCAAAATGGCTGAAATTGAAATGATTGCCAATACCAAATGTGAACCAGGATTTATGGAACTGGAACTCTCACACATTGCCTGGAAGAATGTAAAACAGTATCATCAACTGAAAGACTGTTGGGCAGTATCTACTGAATTCAACATTTACTTAGCCTTTGACATAGAAATTCAATTCTTAGATATATATGCTAAAGAAATTAATGCAAATGGTCACCAAATGACATGTGCAATAATGACCATAATGGGATTTACTTATAATGACCCAAGTCCAGAAATTGTTGAAATGCTGATCAACAAGAAAATGGATAAATAAATGACAGTATTTCCATACAATGAATATTATATGCAACAACATGGATGATGTTTGTAGATATTAAATTGAATAAAAGAAGCTAGACACACACAAAAAGATGCATAATATAGGACTCCATCATAGTTAGTGGATATGGACAGGAGAAGGCTACCAATGGAAAGGAACATGAGGGAAACTTCTGGGGCATTAGAAATATTCTGTATATTCTTCTAGGTAGGAGATACATGGGTGTGGACACATGCCAAAATTCACTGATCTTTATTTACATTGTTAGCATGCTTCATGTGGTTTACACTGCATATCACATATTGTTAGGTCACATATTTTTTAATGTATCTGAAAGAAAAAGTGATCCCAAACACAGAACCTGAATAGAATCCACAGTTGCCTCCCATTTTTGCTTCCTTCAAAGGATTCTTTTGAAGGCTCAAGTCCTAATTTATGAAGAATAATTTCAGGATTCTCAAAGACAAAGACTCATTACAATGTCTGGAAACAAATGCCTTAGCAAATACCTAATGCTTAAATTATCCCCATCAGATGACATTTGGCTAATGAGCCAGATTTTCCACAGGACTCAAGTGCACATCAGACAAATGTCCACTGGCCAATGAGTAAAGCTACAGTAATTGTCTTTCTTTTGGGTATTATGCATATGCATAGTTTTCATCACCAATGCAAATTTTTTTGTACTCACTTCATATCTATTTCCCTATTTAAAACTGTAAAGTTTGGTAATTTTCCATGGGAATTCAGGCTACTTGTGAAAATGAATAATGTTCCATTATGTTTTAATTACTTCTTATATGAGTTTTTATTTCTCATCTGTGGGTTGCTAGTTTATTTTAAAAAATGGTCTAAAAGAAAATTAAGAACCCATAGAAAAGGATGGCAGAGCTAGAATAAGACTTTTTAAAAAGGGGCTTTGCAAGTATAATACAAACCTACTATCCTTCTCTTTTTCTAATTTTACAGTGAAACTAAATTGACAGCAATTTTAGCATAATGATAGATAAGATGTAAACTGAATGAACAGAGTCTAAGGGGATAGACATAGCCTTATGACTGTTTTATAATGGTAAAAAAATATTCAACTACAGATGTCACAATGATTTTTGGATACTGATGTTGCTTAGTATATTATACGGTTAATTAAGGTGCTATTGATTAAGGATAATACTATCATCCTTCTAACAAATTCCAGGGTTTTAATACCAATGATTGACAAAGTATAATTTGGTAAATTTTAAAAAGTGAGTTATTTTAAAAATTTTTAATAGTAGATTGTATTTAATCTGATGTATTCAAAATATTATTTCAGCACATAATCAATATATAAATGATCATCAAGATATTTCATATCCCTTCTTTTCACATTGTTTTCCGAGTATATATTTTACTGTATGTATTTTTTGGTTTTTATTTTTTTGGAAGCAAAGTGTGTTAGGATTTTATTGTTTGTATTTCCAAAATGAAAACTAAAACCAAACCACAGTGTTTAAAGTATTGACAAATAGAAAAAGAACTTAAAATATCAAAAACATTAATAATGGCCAAGCTAACCTGTTATATATGAATCATCTCTATCAGTGAGCAATAAGAATATGGAACATGTACTTATTATTGAAACTATTTTCTAAAAAACCAGCAGGCATGACATGCGCAGGTTGAGCTATAGGAAAATGTTCTGATTTCAATGTCTCGTTCACCATCCTTCTTAAAATTAATAAATCAATAACAGATACATCAGATGGAAGTGGGGCTTCATCATCTTTCCCACAAGTTAATAAACAAGCGATTTACGTAAAATTCCCTAAAAGTATTTTCCTATATTTTTTTTATTTTTATTTTTGAATTTTGATTTGTTATTATAACAACAGAATGCATTACAGTTCATATCACACATATAGAGCACAATTTTTCATATCTCTGGTTGTACACAAAGTAGAGTCACATCCTTCTTTTTTTCTTACATGTACTTCTTCGGGTGAGATGAGCATCGCATTCCACCATCGTTCCTATCCCTATGTCACCTCCCTTCCCTTTTCCTTATGTCCCTTCCCTTCCCTTTTCCCTTTTGCCCTATTTAGAGTTCATTTAATTCTTGCATACCCCCCCCGCCCACAGCATATTATGGATTAGCATCCTTAAATCAGAAAAATCATTCTCATTTGGTTTTGGAGGATTGGCGAATTTCACTTAGCTTTATATTCTCCAGCTTCATCCATTTATTTGTAAAAGCCATGATTTAAAAAAAAAAAAACAGTTATTTCCATTACAAATCTCATCTTAGAACCCCTAATAATTTCCTTAATTAAAATAGCAATATCTTTTTATAGTCAAAAATCTATGTAAGTCAAGTTTCTAATGTCTTATTATTGAAAATGCAAAGCATCATATTCCCTTCTATTTACTGATTTTAAAAATTATAATTCTTTTTAATATTTTTGCAACCCCCATCATAGTTCCAGCATTTATGGATGAAAGATTATTTCAAGATAATTATAAATAAATAAAATTACATCATGTCCAGTGTAGTAGTATGTAATTAGCCCAAGCCTCTTTGTGCATAGTATATACAAATTTGTGCAGCGCTTTTACTGTATGGTACACCTTGTAAAGGTTTTAGGGAAATAGTGGTGACAATGAAGCTTACAGTGAAGAGCAGAGAATTGAATCAAACATTACACTTTTGAATGTATAATTACGGAGACAAACAACAGCAGAGAAAAGTAGGGCCCTGTAATTCAAATCTAGACTCCAGTCTCTAAAGTGACTTGAGTTGAGATCTGAGGATTCATGATGGGTGGAGGGTTGAGTACGAGAGCTCTTCTGGCAGAAGGGTACACACAGGCAGAAACGTGGAATCTTCAAGGAACCAACAGAGAGCAGTGAGCCTGGGGACTGAGTAAGGAAGATAGTGGAGTGAGAAGAGGCTGGCATGGCCTGAGTGGCATGTGAAGGCTATCTGGATTCCACTCAAAAGGGACACCATGGGGAGGTCTTATTAGAAAGAAGCTTACAAAGTGGGTATAGTGGCATACCCTGTAATACCAGTAGCTCATGAGATGGAGGCAGGAAGCTCATGAGTTCAAAGCCAGTCTCAGCATCTCAGTGAGGCCCTAAGCAACTCAGTGAAACCCTGCCTGTAAATAAAATTAAAAAAAAAAAATGGCAGACCATGTGGCCAAGTGGTTAAGCACAGCTGGGTTCAATCCCAGATACAAGGAAGGAAGGAAGGAAGGAAGGAAGGAAGGAAGGAAGGAAGGAAGGAAGGAAGGAAGGAGTTTACAGGACTATTGCAGCATTTTGAAAAGAGCATTATGTCACAGTGAGGAAGACAAGCGAGAGGATCATGGTGGAAGCAGAGACTCCATCAGCAGCATGCTGTTACAAAGTACAGAAAAAAAGGCACAAATGTACAAAGGCACAGGTGACCCAGTTATCACAGTGGTTATGGGTTCAGACTCTAAAAGGCTAAAGCTTTGGAAAATATTTTCTACTAGGAAGAACACAAATCTACAGAACAAGAACTTGTAGAAATGTTGATTCCAGCGCTGCGTTGAGAGCATCCTCTAAGTGAGGAACTGCTCAAAGCCCATCAGACACCTGACACACACCTCTTCTATAGGACTCAGCTGAAAGAGATGGCCTCTGGCCAGGTTAGAGAGCACTGAGCATCAGGTTTGTCCAAGGATTGTAATGTTATGATATTTCCAGGCAAAAGAAGGATTCATGAGTCCATTATTAATATGAAGGAAGAAAGACAGAAAAAGGAAGGGAGGGAGGAGGGAGGAAAAGAGAGAAGAAAGATGGAAGAAAGGAAGGACAGAAGAAAAGAAGAAAGGGAACAAAAGGAAAAAAATCAAGGGGAAGGAAGGAGGAAGGGCCAGAGAGAAGGATATGACCAACTAATACAGCAGAATGACCAACTCATAAATATAGAAGTAATAAGGGAGTCAGAAAATTAATATCATTATAATAATTATCACTATAATAATTCAGAAAAGAATCATTGATAGATGCTGAAACTATTGGGTGAAACTTTGAAGAGTAGCAGGACACTTAAATAACCTCAAAGGATCTCCCGACAAGGTACTTGTTTTCTATAAAGGCAAAAAATAATACTTTACTGTGGACACACCACCTCCACCAAGTGGCTCCAGTTAACGGTAGCAGTAACTGGACAGATGTATTTGGAAGAACACGGGATGTCTTCTGTGGTGTTCCTGCCCAAATGTATCTTGAATCTAATTATGAGAAAACCTCAACCAAACCTAAAATAAAAAACACTCTAAAAAAAAATAATTGGCCCATATTTTTACAAGTAAATGTCATGAAATAAAAAGATTGTAGAACTGTTCCTAATTAAAGAGATTAAAGAAACAAGGGACTATAATGTGATTTGTGATCCAGGACTTTCTTTGGCTATAAAAAACATTATTGGGACAATATATCTGGATAAAGTTTGTAGATTACATACTAATACTGCAACAATATTAATGCTCTGTGTTTTTATGCTGTGGTTATGTAAGTGAATTCCTTATTCTTAGGAAACATACTGGAGTATTTGAGGTAAAGAGGCATCTTGTGACTGCAATATATAGACAGAATAAAATGGTAAAGCAAATGTGGCCAAATGTTCACATTTGGGAAATCTGAGTGAAGGGTATACAGGACTTTTTTTTTTCAGTTTTGAGTCTGAAATAAGTCAAAAATAAAAAGGTAACAGAAAAAAATTGAAATAACAAAAGACAAAACAGAACTGAGTGTGTGCTCAGAATGCACTTTGAGTCCTCATTCTACTGCACATGAGCTGCAGGGTTTTGAACTAGGTACTTCACCTGTATAAGCTTTAGGGTGATTTATAAAATATGCATTATATGAATTGAATTCCCTCTCCTGGGTTTTTATGAAAATTAAATAAGTTAACTCACTTAAAATAGCCAATTTACCATTAAGTCCAAAGCAACAAAAAGAGAGGAAAGCAAACTTGAAATACACAGAAGAATTAGGAGATTCTGGGAAGCATGTCATGGTGTCCCGAGACTACTCATCTCTGTCACTAGAGAATTTTAACCAAGGCAAACCTCTTGTAGGGTTTCATCCTCCAATTGATATTCTCTAATCCCTCCACCAATGTGTGCTTTGGAACTTATGTTGATATGCTGAGATCTGCTATGTGATAAGAGAGAAACTTTGTGACCAGCAAAAATTAGAAAACTAAAACAAACATACCTAAACAGTGAGACAAATTTGTAAATGGTAATGAATTTCATGATGGACATTTTTAGTGCTTATAGATGATGATACACTCAAAACTGGTCACAACACTTAGGTGTTGTATCCCTAACCAGCTCAGGGCAGAGGACCTGTCACCTTCCAGACATGAGTGCTTTATTTTTTATAGGACATACGTCTCTCTGGCTAAAGGTGTAGTTTGGATGTCACTGAATTCTTTCTCCAAGAACTGTTTATAATTTAAGCCAGTTCTCTCATTGCAGAAGTAAATAATTTTGTTCTTCAAGAAATTTCTGAAACTGTTCATCCAACACAACTGTGGGAAAGAGCCCTCCCCTGAACCCCAGAAATCATGCTGTGTGGGAGCTCCTCCTTCTCCCCATGCAAAAGGCCAATCTTGTCACATAATTCCCCATTGTACAGGACAGTCCCTTTTTATAGTTCTCTCCGTGACCCTTGCAGGAAACCATGCAGTCTTATTCATCATGTCATGTTTCAAGGAAGAAATCAGAAATCTATCAGCTTTCAAGGCCTGAGTGATGGGAGCAGGATCAAAAAAACACCTCAAATTGGGGCTGGTAGGAGCAAAGTTGACAACAGCTCCTGAGAGGCCATTTGTTTTCCTTATTTATCACCTGTCAGGGAAGGAAGAAAAGGGAAACCAAATAGGATATAGGACTCAGTAAAGCATCCAGAACTTGACCTTCTGTAGGGAGCATTTGTGAACAATATAAGAAGAGTGTTGTCTCACTAGGGACAGCCTGTACTTTCAATAGGATGACAATGTGAATTATTATTTAAACTTGAGGCCTTTGGAGAGCAAAGGGGCTCTATTAATAATTATTCCACAACAGCTGTACTCTGATCTGCCCCTGGCAGGTCCATATATGATCACCAAAGTGATGAAGACATTGGGAAAGATTTGTTCTCATTTTGCCAAATAACTGTCCAGATTCCAAGTCCTTTGTTTTACAATATTAGAATACACAATGCATAGATTTTAGAACTTTAATAGCTCAATAGTTTCACTTTCCAAATGAAGCTGTATGATACCAAGAAACTAACAATTGAAGAAACATGAAGTAGCAAAGATCAAAAGTTATATGGGTATTGATAATTCAGCCAAAAGCCTAGCATCCATGCTTAAAAACCATTCTATTATAAATTGGATCTGAAATGTCCCCTGAGAAGCTCATGTTTTGAAAGCATGATCACTACTGCATCAAGGATCAGAGAGGTAGGACTCTTAAGTAACAATAATGCCCTAACCCATTTGCTGGATTAATCCAATGATAGCTGAATGGACTAGTGGGTGGTAACTGTAGGCAGATGGTGTATGACTGCATATGACCCTTATTCCCATGGGTATGTCAGGGGCATACCCATGGAGACCATATCTTGTCCCTGTCCCCTTCCTCCCGCCCCGCTCCTTCCCTTTCTGGCTACCATGAACTGAGCAGCTTTCTTCCAGCACACCCTTCTACCATGATGTTCTGTCTCACTTCAGTCTAGAGCAGTGGAGTCACCCAACCATGGACTGAACCATTGAATAAACCATTGAATAAACTCAAATAAACTTTACCTTCTCTAAATTGTTCTTATCAGGTTTTTGGTCACAATGACAAAAGCTGACCAACACACTTGTGTATTAGATAAGGAAAGTCAATCAATCATTCAATTGCCAAATCTTCTTGTGGCCACACCTCTCTGGGATCAGCCTCTGCCTCTGCCATTCCAGGACTCTATCTCCATTCTGCTGGTAGGGATTGGCTTCCCTCCGATTGGCTCAAACAATAGAAGTCTGAGAGGCTTGTGGGATTAGAGTGCTGAGCTGTCCCATCAGGTGTCTTAAGTGCTACTTAATCACCCATCTCTTGCCCCTGGTCTGTCCTGGAGTTAGACTCTCCTTTGCCTCTAAGATTTATATGGCTCCCTTAAAAAGGAGCATCTCTTTCCATCCTTTCCAGATGTGGGAAGAGGGAAAGAATAGGAAAGAAGGAATTAAGAGTCCAGAGGGGACTAAGGATAGATGGAAGCAGGAAAAAGGAAATAACTCAGGGACACAGAAGTAAATGAACCATTTTGCAAAGAGAGAGTCTAAATTATACTTTTCTGAAGTGGAAATCACACCCTACTAAATTTCTAGGACAAATTTTTATAGATGGCTTTGTGCATACAAAGAAAAGGAAATTTCTGGGGCTTCTTCCCAGTCTTACTAGAGATGCTACTAATATGTTTTTAATCTGAAAGTAGATGTAATAAACAGCATCATGAAGGTTGTGAACTGTGATATGAAGAGAGGGGTAGAGAGCAAGTGTAGTTCTTTAGTAGAATCTGATTAGCCATTCAAAGCCAATCCATTTCAGGCAAAGAAAAAACATATTATCCTCAACCTCCTCAGCAACACAATAAGCAGTGAGCTCCTCCAGACAGGATTTGTTATACTATGTTCACAAATACAGTGACCCTTTTCTGAGTTCCTTGGGACACTTAGCTCTCAAACTTGTTTTTTTTTAATTTTACAAAGATTATATACATATATACTTTTTATTGTAAAAAATGCCAAATTTGATTCATGTATATTAATATTTTGTAGACAAATACATGCATATCCACACCAAGTGGTATACTATAATAATCTCATTCAAGTTTAGGTCAGTTTGTCTTTCAAACCATTGTCCAACAAATTTATGAACACTTTTAGTTTTCCTTGCTTTTCCTATTTTAGCATGCTGTATAAAGGGTTGTGAATTCATATTTACTCTTTTTTAATTTTTTAACTTACTCTAATTTGGATCCCATACTTGTGGCTGTACATTGTTTTAGTCAGCTTTTTTGCTGCTGTGACTAAAGGATCTAACCAGAATGATTGTAGAGGTGAATAGTTTTATTTGAGGGCTCACAGTTTTAGAGGTCTTAGTCCATGGAGGCCGGTTCCATTTCTCTGGGCTTGAGATGAGGCTGAACATCATGGTGGAGTGTGTGACAGAAGGAAGCAGCTAACATCATGGTGATCAAGAAGCCGAAAGAGGTCTCTACTTGTTTTTTATATATATATATATATCCATATATCCCAAAGCCATGCCCTAATTCCCACCTCCTCCAGCCACACTCTACCACTTCAGTTACCACTCAGTTAATCCTTATCAGAGGATTAATTTAGTGATTGAGTTAAGATGCTCACAACCCAAGCATTTCTCCTCTGAACCATTTTGCATTGTCTTTCATGTGAGCTTTTGGGAACTGTCAGCTGTAACAAACCGTAACATACATGATGTGGAGTTTCACTGGTTGTGTGTTCATATATAAACATAGGAAAAGTATGTCAGATTCATTCTACTGTCTTTCCTATTTCTCTCCCCACTCCCTTCCCTTCATTGTCCCTTTATATAATCCACTGAACTTCTATTATATCCTCTTAATATTGTTTGAAATTGATTAATTTCAAAGGGAAAATTTAATACTATATAATATGTTTCTATCTCAAGAAAGTATCCATTTTTATATGCTTTTCTTTTGCCTAAGCTCTTTTGTCTATTGATGGCAAAAATAAAAATGCTGTAAGATGATTTTTCCTGGTTTATTCTGAGACAGGAACAGAGTGTGAATAACATACTCTAAGGTTTTCTGGGTGAAGTCCTGCCTCTGTCCCTTATTAGATTCACAACACCAAGCAAGTTACTTAACCTAGACCTGCTTACATCTCATCTTCTGAAATATTGGAATAAATATTGGATGCCTATCTTATGCATGAGAATAATGCCCAGTACACAGTGAGCACCACCAAGGTGTCAGTTGTTGTCATTGCTCAGTTCACAGTGGCACTCAGCCTCACATCAAAAAAAAAAAAAAATGGCTATAAGACTCGGCCTCACACATGGTACTGAATGATCTGAAATGATTTGGGAAAACCAAGAAGCAACTGCTATTCTCAAGTACACCTTCTCCACTGGTTGCTAAAGTACAAGATTCTTGCTTACAAGAACTCTAGTTCAAATGCATAATCCTTGGAAGGAGTTAGATTTCAATGGGAGTTTAAAAAAAAACTAAAACTAACTTTTCATAAAAGAAAAATAAGAAAGAGGACATGGGTTATTGGACTCC
Organism: Urocitellus parryii; assembly: GCF_045843805.1. Taxonomy (NCBI): domain Eukaryota; kingdom Metazoa; phylum Chordata; class Mammalia; order Rodentia; family Sciuridae; genus Urocitellus; species Urocitellus parryii. The sequence continues at coordinate 30,323,482 of NC_135543.1, forward strand.
ATGAGCATGTCATCTTCCAAGAGGGAGAATGAGAAAATCAATGTTCAATCTGCTCACTCAACAGTCCTGTTAAGGCTGAGGGCTAAGAATACAGTTATCTCTGAGCCTGTTTACTTAGGAAAACAACTAGCCTCATTTTTCAGGTATTGCAACCATAATTAAAGATGGTGGCGACTTACCCAAGGTGAACACAGCAGCAGATTGTTCTAAATTACAGATTATTGTGCATGTGCCCATTGATTCCAGACTTACCTTGTTTTGTCTTATTCATTGTTATATAGCTAATTAGTACCAAAGCTGGAATCAAACCCAAGTCTTTCAGGTGCCATCTGCTTCACAGCTGACAATTCCCATCATGAAGCTTTCTGATCATCGGGCACAAAAATCCCTGTAAATGAGATTATAATGAATCTGACATTGGGAAATGCCAGAAAATGGTGGATTCGTAGGGGCTTTGCAAAAAAAGCTTGGAGGTTGTTGAGTCTTGGGTAAAATACTATTTTTTTAATCTATAATATTGGAGGAAATCATGTTTAACTGGAATGACAATGAAACCACACAAATAACCTATTGGCAGAGTGTACAATGCATCGGAGACACCAAAATAGTGGTATCCCTTCTTTTACTTTTCAGTAATTGTCCAACTAGAGTCCTACTTTTACTCTGTCTTACCTATGTTCCATCCTAGCAGCATTAAAAAGGTTCAGAAGAAAGGAGGAATGATTGCCAAGATTGAGGGGTGGGATGGAGTGGGGGACAAGCAAGGGCTAAAGCAACATTAAAAGAGAACATGGAGCGCTGGGAATTTGGATCAGTGGTGAAGCCCTTGCCTTATTTATAAGCACAAGGCTCCAAGGCCCTGGGTTTGACCATCAGCACTGCAGAAAAAGAAGACAAAGAAGAAGAGAGAGAATGGATATGATTGGACAGAGAGAATGGTGTCCTTTCACAGACAAAGACAACAATAAAACAAAAAACACTTGTCATTTGAGGAGGGCCATGCTGAAGCTCAGGAAGAAGCAGCTAGGAGCCCCCTCCTGGTATTCTATGCCACTACTCAGGGCTCTTTATTTGTACAAACACAATGACACAGTACATTCGCCTTAGCCCTGAACTTGTCAGGAACACCTTCCTTAGGCATCCAGAACGATACATGGAGGGAAGCTCTAGAGCTCACAGAGCCCTGTGCACAAATCAGCTAAGCCCTAGTCTGTCAAGGAGACATCTGGGGCGCTATGCACACAGTCAAGGGGATGCCCTGTCTCCTGAGCTCCAGCAGAGCTTTAGCAGTTACTACTCAAGAATCTGAAACATCAACAAGGAAAAATACCAGAGAAGACCCGGCCCAAGCACTTGGCAGGTGCCAGGTGGAGTTTGATGTTAAACTAGTAACTATGGTTTCATTCTGCACTGATGGGTCATTTGTCATCCCCCCATATTTTACCCCATGTCCAGCTACTGCCACCCTTGCCACACACACATGCAGCCTCTTTTGGAACTATACACAGTACATCTGGTGGTAGAATGGTATCTTCAATACAGCTGAGCCATATCTGACTAGCCCTCTCCATTAATATAATAAAATAATTCATTACAAATGAGAGATTTTACTGAAAGGGATGAGCACATTAAAATAACAAGGATTGGTCATTAATTTGAAAATATTACTGATGAATCATTACAAATGATTATAAAATAGCAAGTCAGAGACTCAGCCGACAGGGTCCTGCCTCTAAAGTCAAGGATTTATGAACATGAGATGCTACTTTTACACAGGCAAACTAATCATTCACATATAATAAATAAGAATCAAATACAAACAGCGAAAGTGCAGAGGATCAAAAATATAAACTCCTAAAGAGTCAGCTCCAGGGAATACACTCTTGGGTTCAATGCAAGCAGGCAAAAAAAAAAAAAAATAGTGCAAGGCCAAATAGAATCAATCCTTCTTCCTGAGAACTATTCTATAAAACTGAATTTTAACTCCTTAAATATCCACACATCCAAAGTCATTGGTGATCTCTTAAAGACATATCCCTTATTGACAGATTAAATAGAACCTCCTTAACCTATCTCAGCTCTACCTGACCTGTACATGGAATTAACCAAGATGCCCATGTGAGTTAGAGAGATGGGCTGGGCCCAAACTTCTATGTGGGATTTCCTCTTTCCCTACATCCCTCATGGATGTGCTCTTCCCAGAGCTCAGAGAGCCCTGTGCACAAATCAGCTCTGCCATTTTGCTTATTGTCTCATGTAATATAAGGCTAAACTCAAAGTTTCACTGATAGCTCAAGTTCTAAAATTAGGTGACACTGAAGATGAAGGTCAAAGGGGACGGGAGAGGACTTTAAAGAAGGGGATCTCAGAACCAAGTAGGTCTCACATTGGGAAAATTGTGGCCCTGGTGGAAAACCCATATACAAACATGGATTGTCACAGATAATGGCAGCATGTATGTGACCCAGATAGGCATGAACAGAGCCTGGCCTTGGACATAGAAAGGTGGCTCTAGAAAGAGCAGGTGGACTGGATGATGCACAAGCTGGTGTGCCATCTGCTTCATTTACTGCCTAGAGGAAGTGTCCATACCACTCATCTCAGACCCTGGTCTTCTCAGCTGTTCCTAATTGTCTTCCACTTCAGGATGCCATGTTGATTCAGACTCTAGCTTTGCTTCTAGGCCTGCTGCGACAGCCGCCTGCCTTTCCTATGCCTTTAACATAAATACTGCCTCTGTCTGTGACCAGTCCTGACATTTGGCCCTTTGTTGTGGTCAGGTTCTCCCAGAAGCAGACTCAGGGCAAGGGTTTAAGTAAAAGTGATTTATTAAGACGTGTCCCCAGGAGAAAGCAATAAAGGAGTAGGGAGATCAGAATGTGGAAGGAAAAGAAACTGAGCATGTCTCTGCCTAACCAAGTCCCATAGGGAGCTCTGGAATATAAATCACTCCAGCTCCTGGTGATGATGGCCTGGATTTTAGGGTTGGGGTAAAGACATGAGTTCACAGGCATTTTCAGCTCTTTAGAGAAATCCATGTGTCCAGTACCCCGGAATAACACTCCCAAGGTCACAGGTGAGAACTGTTAGTAGCAAACCTGGCTGAAGCTAGGAGGAATATTCACAGATTCAAGAAAACAAATCTGAGGGGTTGTGGGCAGACAACAACGCTGTCCTCTCTATCACTCAACATCAACACTCTGTGAACATTTGTTCACCAAAGTTGAGTTTTACATGAGAAATGAATGAATTTCATTATTCATAAATTATACTTTAAGAAGGGAGAAAAAGAGAAGGAAGAGCAATTAGAGACACAATATGGGGCTGGTCTCTGGAGAATGTTAGTAAAAATGGGAAAAGGGAGAAACAGGTAGTATCTGAAGATGAAAGTAGGGCTTTAAGGGAGAACTTTTTTCTCATTTTTTATTGGTGTATTATAGTTGTACATATTGGTGGGATATATTGTTACATATTCATACATGCACACAATATAACAATATAAATGGGTCAATATCACTCCCCAGCATTTCCCCCCTTCCTCCCTGTCTCTCACCCCTTGGTCTCTTTCTTCTGCTGATCTCCCTTTGATTTTTAGAAGATCCACCCCCGTCTTTGTTTTCCTTTTTCCTCTAGATTTCCACTTATGAGAGAAAACATAGAACCCTTAACCTTCTGAGTTTGACTTATTTCATTTAACATGATAGTCTCTAGTCCCATCCATTTTCCTGCAAATGCCATAATTTCATTTTCTTTATGGATGAATAAAACTACATTGTGCATACATACCACATTTTTTTTATTGTTCATCTGTTGATAAAAAAAAAATCTAGGCTGGTTCCATAGTTTGGCTATTGTGAATTGTTCTGCTATAAACATGGGTATGCATGTATCACTGAAGTAAGATGACTTTAATTCTTCAGGGTAAATACCAAAAAGTGGTATAGCTGGGTCCTATGGTGGTTCTATGCCTAGCTTTTTGAGGAGCCTCCATACTGATTTCCATAGAGGTTGTACTAATTTACCATCTTACCAACAGTGTAAAAGAGTTCCCTTTTATTCACATTCAGGCAGAGCCTTTATTAAGAAGAAAGAGATAATGCCATCTTATTGGCTGGTTTAATCAAGGCAGTAAAGAGAGGAAAACTGTTACAGTTAGGGTTAGGGTTAAGGTTTTCCCCTCTTTACTGCCTTGATTAAACCAGCCAATTAAATGAATGGCATTATCTAAAATGATGATCTTTTGCCAACCCCCCCCCAGCCGCCAAATGTGTCAGATGCTGTACTGAAAATTGTATGTACATAAATTCTTGCCTTTACTAATTGTCTCCCCTGCATGAAATAGGTTATTGTACATCCCCAATTACCTGGTGAGAAAACTGAGATTCCAAAAGAATAAGTACATTACACAAGAACTCCCAGCCAGTAGGTACAAGAGGTAACTAATACATTATTTTTGGCTCAACAAAACATTTATTTTCCTTCCTATACTTCAGCCCACTTAACTTCATTATGGACTTGATCTTCCACAGACTAAGTTTACTGTACTACCTAAGGCAGAACAGGATTCAATCTTATAAAAATCAATAACTTTAACTTTCTTTAGGATACTTAGTCAGCAGGTGAAACTCCATCAACACCTCTTCCCATCAGTAAAGTGCATGTGATGTGGATATAAAATATTTAAGCTGAAAAACTCTGAGCTACAGCATCCAGGAAAGATGACGAAAATATGGTTCAGAAAGAATTCTGGCATCTACTATTCCAGCCCCAGAAAAATACCTTTCCTCTTTGGACTTAATGAAGATGTCAATTTTCCCTACAGAGACATAGCAAGTTTTAAATATAAAACTGCTATACAATATAAAGAGAGAGGAAAATGCTGACATGCTGGGGTGCCAGATAGTATAACATTAAAATTTCCAATTGCTTCGTAAATATGCCATTGGAAAAAAATCCATTTATAAAATAATTTTTTAAACTACAGATTCACACATTGAAAGTTTTTCTAGAAGTCTGGAACTTGATTCCCCAAAGTTAAAATGTAGCTGTCAGATTAATGCCCCCACTACAAAGGTGTCCACATCCTAATTCCCCCAAACGTCTGAATATGTCACTTTATGTGACAAGGACTTGGAAGGTCTGATTAAGTTAAGATCCATTGAGCTAGGGACATTATTCTAGATTATTTCAGTGTGCTCAGTGTAATCACAAAGGTTCTTATAAGAGAAAAAAGAAGGGTTAGAGTGAGACACTAGAAGATGTGCCTGCTGCTGCAGCTGTTTCTGCTTTAAACGTGGAGTTAGGGACCATCAGGTAAGGTATATTTAGTCTGTAGGAGATGAAAATAAGAAAGAAAGAAAGAAAGAAAGAAAGAAAGAAAGAAAGAAAGAAAGAAAGAAAGAAAGAAAGATCCTTCAAGTCCCCCCCCCCAAAATGCATCTTTGCTGACTCTTTTATTTTAGCCCAATAAAATCCACTTTGGACTTCTGACCTCCAGAACTATAAAATACATGTTTTTGGTTTTGTTTGTTTGTTTGTTTTTGCTGTTTTAATGTTGTAGGGACAGATGAGGCAAGGCACCAAAGATAGCAAGAAACAGTTTTATTTGGCTGCAGCCAGGCTCAGAGGACACAGCTTTGTTGCAATCATTCAATCCTCTGAACCCTGAGTTCAGGTAGTTTCAGAATTGTATACCCACCATGTTCACAGTTTGTAGAAGTTCATATAAAGCAGCTTTATTTTTCATTGTTCTTGGCAAGTTAACCCTTCAAGGACAACACCTGAGAAGGGGAGAGCTTCTTCTCTCCTTTCTTTCCTCCCACTGCCAGCTGTTACCATGGAGCCCAGTTGGTATCTCAGAAATGTAGACATCTCTGTGAAGTCCCAGCTCAAGACCAGAGGCCTTGTTTACACATTTCTACAAACTACTATACTAGATGAATATGTATAAAAAACTAGTAAGGGGGTGTCCAGCACCTGGAGTGCTGATTTCTTCCCAGCCAATGGCCAAGTAAAACAGGACAACCCAAAAATTGAAAGTTTATCTACATTGAATTCTTTTGTAGAGACTCTTGCTGACAGTCCTAAAATCAGCCAAGGTGAAGATTTCTGGAGAAGCCCAGTTAAGACTTTTCTGTGGAGAAAGGGGGTACCACTATATTAAACCACTGACATTTTAAGAATTTATTACAGCATTCAGAAGAAACAAATACATTTGGCATAGATCAAGAACTGCCAGAGAGCTGGAGAAAAATATCAAGAGATATGAAAGGCTATTTGTATTAAAGGCAATTTTCTTGGCCCACGCTGAAGAGAAACCTGAAATTAGTACCAAACCCTAAGAAAGAGGTAATGTCTTTGTTTGCATGCTCTTCAGTAGAGCCTGAGATAAGGAGGCCGATGTGTAGGTAGTTTACATAGGAGGCAATGTCAGAAAATAGAAGTGATGTAGAGGGAAGATTGAAACAGGAAAGGAAGAGGAACAACATGAAAGGAACATTGTCAAGGTCACTGTTGAAGGGCACAAAACCTGCTGAGAACTCTGAGAAACACACAACTCATTTCCCAGAATTACCCATCCAGTACAGGATACCATTGCTTCCCATCCCCATTGGGTGAGGATGAACTCTCTCCCCATAAAAGGACTGCAGGCTTTGGAGAAATCCCTTAAATGCATGGCAGAAACAAATGGAATCTGGCCTTCCATAATATTGTCAGCCATAGCTAATAGCTGAAGTCAGTGGTGGGTAAAGGGTATAGAATGCAAGGTCCCAAAATAATTTGCTACAGCTAATGTGTTATAAATATAATATTTTGGAAATAAAAATATATTTATAAAAAATAAAAAGGACAAAGATAAACAAATAATATACCAAAGATTAGTAATAACTCACTGTCATCATAGGAGAATAATTGTACAGCTGTAAGACTTCAGTGGAGGAAGTAAACAAAAACTAGTATACATGTGCCTATCAAGTGGAGACTTCTACAAGTATAAAGCAAGTATAAATTGTATTGAATTCTCTGTGGGTTATTCTTGCCTTACTCATTAAAAAACGTGAAAAGAAATTGTTTTGATTCATCATAGCCATTCCTAATCACTTAAGGAAGTTAATAACATATTTAATAATTTAAACAGCTTAAAATAGGAGATTGCATAAATAAATCTTAGTGTAAACAAGTAATGGGATATTAGCCATTTTCAGGAAGTAACTATTTTTAGACATGAAAATATATGCATGATATACCATTAAGTGAAAAATATAAGTTACAAATAGCAGGCACCCATGGAGTGACTCAATTTTCTATAAATATATTTTATATTTGAAATTATACATTTCAATTTTTTAGAACTAATTATCTCTAAGATTTGTTTTCTTCATCAGCATTTTCTACAAATAGTGTGCATTTTTTGTAATATGATTTAAAGTAAGATTTCTAAAAAGAACTTCACATTACAGCATTTGTAGTTTGTTTTGTAAAATTAATGTTAAGGTGACTGGGTACTAAACTCTGGTGATAGTAGACTCTTGATCATCTCAAGTGATATCTTCTGAGACACTAGAGAACAGGATCTGAGTCATTAAATTTAATTTTTAAACAACAGCATATTATATCAAAAAAGTGACGTGTTCAGAATCTTAATGATTCTATCGGATTTTTATATTATTTTATAAAATTAGTAAAATACATTATGGCCAGAACAAACCATATTATATTGTTGCTCTAGTATGATTTGACATATATTTTCATGAAACTCTAGCAGTGACAGCTAAGAGCAAACAATAGTATAAAATCAGACATCTGGATTCATCCAGGTTCTCCCAACTCATACAAAGAAGAGGAAAAAGCACCATAGTTAGATTGAAATGTGGTCGGTAGGTGGTCACTTGCCTGTGTTCTCATGTCAGCACACAAGGCAAACCATTCTTTCCATTCCATAAATTGATTCAAATCCATACAAAAAGACTCAATGCTACTTTGTCTTTCCATACACCTTTCTACTGTGGTGTTCAGGAATTCTCAACAAATAATTTTATTGTTAACACACAGAGCTACATATAGTCCATATAGCTCGGTGCTGATTTAAGAGAAATGATGCCACTTTAGCCATCAGATTTCTGTTTCAGTATGCTTTATGTTTTACATGGACTTTATAACTCCTTTTCTTTCAATGTTCAGAGGGTATATCTGAAAGGTCAACTCTAATACTCAAGAGCAAAGTCAGTCCTGCAGGCCAGTGAGTTAAAGGAGTTTTTAATGTGCCACTATGTAGCCAAGGCTGGTAGGCTTCTTCTCACTCCTGTGGTGCCTTAGTCTGTGCAGATATTACTAGTGTGGCCAATATTGCATGCCTCCACCCAGAACTTGAAGTGCTGGTCTAGTCTGGCACAGTCTGAACTCCTTTTCTGCAGCTCTACCCTCTTGCCATCTTCTGTACTGTCCTTTAGCTCTTCTTGAACCAATCTCCTCACTGTTCCTCATGAATAACTTCCAGAAATTCTAAATAAATGATACATTTTGAAATCATAAATATCATCATATTTTAATGATGCAAGTAAAAATATCTCCATTCTCCAAAATATTTATATTCTACCTCCTGGAAAAAAATTATTTTGTCCATGATAAATTTACCTATTCTACCCTTAAATTGTATCAGTTTGGTACTTACATCTAAGCCAACATCTTCAATTATAATATATAGTTATTATATTGAGACTTGTCATATATCATGTCAGTTCTCATCTTCCTAAACTACAGAATCTTGTTCATTTAACCTCTCGGAAAAGGACAGCAGCAGCCTCATGATAATCTGTACTCTTTTAAATATTCCTGGAACACAGGATGCTTTATGGCATACTCCTACATCTTTGGGAGATGTGCTCTTCTTCCTTGTTTCCTAGGGAACAAGAGATAAGAGGGCAGAATCTGGATTGGCACCACATATTCCCAGATCTTGACTCTGTGACTTCCTAGTAGTATAAACTTGGGAGAATACTGCTGGAGCTGGTTGTGCCTAGTTTTCCTCATATGTTAAATGGGGATAACAATCAAAGCACTCACCATAGTTGTTTTGTGGTGATTCAATGAGGCAATACAAATACAACATTACAAAATTGTACATTCAGTAAACATTATTATTATTGAATAGCTCCAAACCATCTTTCAAGGTCTAGATCATTTTGCAACTACTGCATGTTCAGTGCTCAAGCTAAATATGTAGAAAAAATAGAGAATCTGTTTAAATGGTGTACTTTATGTGTTCCAAGAATTGGCATTTTCAACAAGAACTTCAAATGTTCTTATACCAGTAGCCTGCAGGTCTCCCCCAGAGAAGAACTGTTTTTTCAATGTCATCTCTAATTACCACTTGTTGATGGATCAACTTTGTGAACAAATCAGCTTTGCTGGTCTGAATTCACTTAGCAGTTGGCATTCAGAATTTATTATCTTATGTTTTATGTTAAAATTTTTCATCAAGTAAGATTACAAGTTATTCAATGGCAGATATTATATTTTCTTCAGCTTGGTATATTTCATAGCTCCAAATATGGTGACTTTATTAAAGCCAATGGAGGATACAGATTAGTTTTTTTTTTTTTTTTTTTTATGGACTGATTGTTGAGACTTCTGGCCTCAAAGGCACAAACCCAGGTCTTATAACTGAATTCAATTTTAAACAATCAGCAGTAAACCTTGCTCTTCAAACTGGTCTCAAAACATTACCTGAGGTGAACTAAACCTTCAGTTACTCAACATGCTACATTTCATAGAAACATATGCAGCTAAATCATGGATTCTATGGGGCTCTAAATAGTTCCCACACAATTTATTAAGAATGTACAAAGTTATGCATTACTCTCAAAATCATTTGGATATGTTTGGATCTACATAGAAGAAGAGTTATTTGAAAATGACCTTGTGTAATCATGATTATAATAACCTAAATGTCATATTCTACTGTTTTGAATTAATAATATGAAGTCATTGACTCTTAGTAATGGGAAAAATAAAATATCTTGAAATGCTTCCAAACCCATTTGCAAGCACTAGTCAGATGACCGACTTCAGACTAACTCAGGGGCAATATAATAAAATCACCAAAGTAGCCTTTAAAATTCTTGAATCCCAAGCCGGGCATAGTGCATGCATGAAATCCCAGTGGCTCAGGAAAGCAAGGCAGGAGGATCACGGATTCAAAGCCAGCCTCAGAAACTTAGATAACATTACACAAACTAAAGTTTTACCAAATTCTATGGAATAAATACTAAATATTTGGAATACATGCTAAATATATGGGAATAAACACTAAAAGCACAATTTCATTGGAATGCAGCCAGATCTATTCATTCACATGCTATTGATGGCTGCTTTTAGACTACAACAGCGAAGGTGAGCAGTTAAGACAGAATCCATTTAACCTAAAATGTTCTCCACCTGGCCCTTTACAGAGAAATTTCATTGACTCTTGAGCTAAATAATTTGATTTCATTAGAGAAATTCTTCTACACTGGCAATATAACAAGGACAAAAATATTTATTAAGCCTCATTTTTTCTTCCCATCATATAATAACCCAACTTATTCTAAAGCATATGCTGGTAAAGTCAGGTGTACAATACCATAATGATAGATTAAAATACTCTAACATAGAAGTAAGTTATATACTCATCTCTCCATATCCATGGGTTCTGGATCAGAGGACTGAACCATCAATTAAAAAAAAATTATATCTGTATTGATTATATTCAGTTTTTTTTTGCCACTGTTTCCTTACCAAAATAGTGTCATAATTACTTACATAGCATGTACATTATATTAGGTATTAAAAGCAATCCAGAGATGATTTAACATATTCAGGAGGTTGTTCATAGTTTACATGCAATATTATACATTTTTTATGTAAGATGCTTGAGCATCTGTGATTTTGAGATTTTTCAGGACATGCTGGAACTCTCTGTTGAGACCAGAGACAATTCAAATGGCAAAAATCACAGACCCCTACATTTCTCAGGAACTCAGAAGCAATCTGACATATCCAAAGACTGGAGTTTTTTAAAGTCACTAAAAACAATGTTTCTTTGAGGTTAAAATAACAGAAGAATATCCTTATGCTACAGTGTTAAACAAAAAAATTTAGAATTCAAAATTACATAAAGTATGATCACAACTATGCAAAATAAACAAACTACACATTTTCACAAGAAATCTTCAAAGAAAAACACATTCAAATGTGTTGGCTTTGAGTGATAGACGCTTGACTTTTTCCTCCATTTTTATGTAGCAAACTCTCTATAATAAGCAGGAAATACTTTTGTAATGAAATAAACTTGATTTTTAAAATATGGAATATGGATTCTGTTTGTATCTAAGTATGAGAATGACGACTTCTAGCACATATGTGTTAGACATGGCACACAAATATTTAAATGTCTCACAAACAAAAACGGTACTACTACCACTAATGTGTTATATATGCACAACTCTTTGATCTTTCCAAAGGTTTTTTTTTAATCATTTAATTTTTTTACTTCAAAATAACGAAAAACACTTCTAAAATATATTGTTATATGGTGAACATGTATGAGTATGTAGCATTGAATTCCACCATTATGCACAATTATAGTGCACAAATAAAAATATAAAAGAAAAAGAAATAATACATGCATTTTACTATGGCTCTTTTTTCTATTTTTTAATTAGTTCTAATCAGTTATACATGACAGTAGGAATCTCTTCGATTCATTGTACACAAATGGAACAGAATTTTTCGCCTCTCTTATTGTACATGAAGTAGTATCACACCATTCGTGCAATCATACATGTACCTAGGGTAATGATGTCCGTCTCATTCCACCATCTTTCCTACCCCCTTACCCCCTCCCCTTGTCCCCTTTGCCCCATCCAACATTTCTCCACTCATCTTGTAAGATACATTATCTTAATCAGTTCTCACTATTTCAAAATAATGATTTAAAAAAACTGCAATTGACAAAGCAAGAATACTAACAGACTTTCTGGTAAAAGTGCAACATTCTCAAAAATTATTCACACTTACCCTCGTGGTACTAACTTGTTTCTTCCCCTTGATACTGTATAAAATCTCATGTTCAGTTAATGAAGTTCTTATCCTATTTCATGAAATCCTGGGGATTCACAATAAAATATAGCAGGTATTTAGAGTCTCTTAAATTCTGTTTTCTCATAGTTCTCTAATGATGCAAGCTATATATCAACTTTAAAATACTCACACGATGGCTTTCCCAATCATAGTACAACCCTCCAAAAGGTCCAGTATCAGTAAGAATCACAGTTAAGGCAAATTGGACATATTAAAATTATCTCAGCCTCAAAATTCTGAATTGATTTCCTATTCTCCAATGAGGTTTAATGGGCTAATCATGCTTCAGAGTTGCTGACAAGGATCAGCACACTAGTGTACAGATTCCTGACCACCTGGTATGGAAGTCAAGGTTTTATCTGAAAAAGCTGGGCTCTTCTTTTGTTTTTAATTTTCTAAAGCTTTATTTTTTCACAGCTTTATGGAGGTATAATTGACAAATATTGTTTATATTTAAAGTCTATGACATGATGACTTGTTATACATATGTATTGTGTAATGGTACCATAATCAAATGAATTAATTCATGTATCTCCATATTTAAATACCATTTCTATCTATGTGTATGGTGTGTGTGTGTGTGTGTGTGTGTGTGTGTGCACATGCACACTTCTGTATATGTTGAGGACCCTTAACATCACTTTCATCGCACATTTCAAGTAAACCATACTCTGGGATTCCTAAATACAACACAGTGACCAGAGTTGAAAAGTTTTTTAAAGAGGTAAATTTTATCCTTTGAGAGGTGAATTTTATCCTTTGAGGCACCAGTTTCCCCTCTCATTTCCTTTCTTTCCCCACTCCCTGCCACCTGCTGCTCCAGGCAGTAAGTTATCCCTGTCCCTGCCACTCCTAATGGGCCTTGTTCTCAGTTGCTAACTGAATTCCCTGATAATATTTTAGCTGAAAAGAGCTTCCTGTTATATCTGAAAAGGATTTGTATTTTATTAGGTTGCTACTAAAAGGCATAAAACCTAAATTTCCAAATATCAGATCTCCCACTATTTCCCACCCTTTCAATGCAAACCTTATCTTTCCCTCTATTCACCTCGACATCTTTCCAGTCTCCATGCCTTCATTCTCAGAAGCAGGACTGACAGCAAAACAGATCCTCTGACATTATATTCTTCAATGAACCAGAACACCTTTGATTTCCCTATTTCTTTCTGTATTTCTTCCTCTCTATTTTCTTCTCCTTTAGCTAAAAACAAACTCATGGAAGCACGCTGTTCAAGACTTCCCCAGCAAGTCTATTTATGGAACCACACCCCTCCCTTCCCAGCCCCTTGTTTTACATCTACACCTGAAACCATTTGCCATTTTAAAAAAATACTTACCTCTGACACACCTGAGTCCCCTTTGCCCCAATGGTGTCCTCTAAGTGAACTTTCTTTCATTCCTTCAATGCCTAGTAAACATCACACTTTCTCTGAGAAGCCTTCCAATCTCCCCTGGGTAGAGCTGATTCTTCTCTGTACTCCCATTACCCTCGGCACATAACTCTGTACCTAGATCATTACATTCTGCTGTGATTGGACAATCCTCATTCAGTTTGAACTGTTCAATGTCACAGTGTCTTTCTCATCCAGCTTTTGTCCCCACTCCCACTCTCACTACATTCAAGCTTCTAGCAAAGAGTCTGGGACTTACAATGACCAAAGAAATTATTGAATTACAGTAGAAAGAATTTTAAAAAAGCATGAATGATGGATGACAGCATTTCATTATTCATCCTAAGAGTGAGTGTGAGAGGAACTTTCTGGTCAGGCTGCTGGACCCTGTGGGACACTGTATCTCACCAGTTGGCTTCCTCCTGAATCACAACAGCTTCCAGAGAAGTCAGTTGTGCCATCAATATTCTCTTATTTAAATTAAAATCAAGCAAGCATGCATTTTGAATAACCAACTGTAAAATTCAAGTTAGACGCTGTAATTAAACAAACATTACAACCAAATTAATTGGGACCATGCAGAATACTTATCGGAATGTAGTTAATCAGGTATTATTCTTGCCAGCTGATCATGTAGAGAAAAACAGGGCACAGGAGCCTGGGAAAATTGTAATTGATCATATTTCACATCTATCCTTACCCAATCTATAAGAGAAAGATACAAATACAATTTTAAATTATAAATGAGTTTGTAAATAAATTATGGAATTAATAAATCAAATTCTGGAGTTTTTTATGTAATAAGAGTGGGAAAATTTCTTTCACCTTGAATGCTCTTAAATACATTTCCTGAAGAGGAGTAAAACATTATTTTCCTTCCCTTGACGTAAACCATTATTACTATACTTTCATTCAAAATCAGTTCTTGAGGAATAAATATACATAATAAATATATATGTCTATAAATGTATAGATGGAAAATATGTGCATGGGTATGGTGGGAAGAGAACCCAGTGTCTGCCTCCATTTGAATAAGAAAAAGGCTTCTTGGAGTACCAGATAAGGTGAGAAGTAGCTTGGGATGCTTGCTTAACAAGTACCTGTCTCCTTAATTTGTGCTGAACAAATTAGCCCATTTTCAAAATATTACACCCACATTTTCTTGAAATTATATCACTCAGAATTTAATTGGGGCTAATATAAGCACAGACTGCTCACAGTATTGAGGGATAAGAGCAGTGGATATTATCCATGGCTATGTCAGTTGCCATGGTTAAAAAGGTAATCTGAGTTAAGAAAATGAATTCATATTAAGATAGTTAAGAAAAAAATAAAATAGTTGAAAAACTCTTGATTCTCCAAATCTTGTGATTATTCCTTTAAATCAGCAAGTCTGGTATACAACTGTATTCAATGGATTTGAAAACAACTGGAGAAAAGAAGGTAGATTTTTGAGGAGAAAGCAGATCACATCAGAAAACTGAAGTGAGCAATTTTCACTTGGAAATTTGGTGGAGTTGTTCTTAATCTTTCTCTCTCCCCTCCTATGATCATTACCTTGATCGTCTAGTTCTCTGTGTGTCATATTCTACAGCAGTGCTATGTCTTCTCAATCAAAAGTGCAAAACCTGAGACCACTTCACAATGACAATTCTCAGATTGGCAGCAGGTACTCCAAGCATAAGAAATTTGAGGCTGAGCATGGCATTCTGGTGCACTGCTGTAATCTCAGGAACTCAGGAGGCTGAGACAGGAGGATTGCAAGTTCAAGACCATCCTCAGCAAATTAGTCATGACCTACGCAACTTTGCAAGACCCTGTATCAAAATTTAAAAAAAAAAAAAAGAGTTGGGGATGTGGCTCAGTGGTTAAGCACCACTGGGTTAAAACCCCATTGCCAAACAAACAAACAAATTTGAGCAGGAGTATTTGTGTAATGCATGCCATAATATATAAGATATAAACTGATTGCAATTTAAGAAAATAAATAAAAATTTGTATTTAATGTGGGTCAAAACTAATTGAATTTGACTTATCTCTATTGGAGGCAATATTCTAAGATGCCCACATGAAATTCCTCTGCTGGTTTTATTCCCCATCTAATTACCTCTCTTAGAGTTTAGTTAGGGCCTGTGATTTGCTTCTAGCCAATAAATATGGCAAAGGTAATGGCAGATCAACCCATGATTTCTGTATGTTATCTAAGCCTGTTTTTACTGGAGGGAGATATTCTCCTGCTGCCCTTCAATAAGTTAACAGTCCTGCTGTGAAATTCTTTTGGGGAGGGCCTCATGACTGGGAATAGCCAACTGCTTCCAAGACCCTAAGATAGCCAACAGTCAATAGAGAGCACAAGATCCAGGCAGACAGCATCAGGGAAGGGAATTCTGCTGTCACACTAAGTGAGCTTGAAAGCAGATCCTTCCCTATCAAGCCTCTGGATAACAGCAAGACCTAGACCTGTTAGACACCTTGATGGAAGCTTTATAATACCCAATCCGAAGGTCCAGCTAAGCAATGCCCAGACTGACTCATGAACATTGTGAGAAATGAGAAATGTGTTTTTAGATACCACTTTTGTGGTAACATGTGCTAGAGCATAGAAAGCCAGTACAAGTGCCTCTCTTCATTTCTATGCTCCTTTTATGTATATTCCTTCTATCTACATAAAAAAGGAGCATCCTTATAAGAGACCTGCATGCTCCTCCTCACTAAGTAACCTCAAAGCACAGTTTGGTTTGTTTTTTGTTCTTCTTTTGATGTATAGCTTGGGTATTGTTAATTTTTAATGCAAAAATACAATTAGAAGATTCCCTTTGATGAATACAACGCAGCTGATATACCCCTCATCATTTTATGAATGCTCTTAGACCTTTTCCTTCTGCTCATTTATCTTTGATCTCAAAGTGTGAAGCTGCCAAGAACTTCAATGTCTAGCTATTTTCATTGCTGTAGGTGAGGGGGGTAAAAGGAGTTCAAGACAACCTTCCAAATTCCTTTCCTACTTTTCTTCTGTTCTCTACACTGGTATTAATTAAACCTGAACATAATAGCAGTTGTGAGCACTGACATAATATTTATCAAAATGATCTCCTATCTTTTCCTATACCCTCTGATCCTCACAATCAGTTTAGAGATAAATATTATTTACTTGCTTGGAATTTTTATTTGTGCCCACTTCTTCTATACAAAGAGAGAAAAATATTGGAGTAAACAGGGTGGATGACAATACCAAGACATTGCAGCAAGTTTCCAAGAAAGGTAAAATTCAAACCCTAGATTCTGAATTTGAAGTTCGATATTTTTTTTCTGCTTCTGCCTGCATTCCTTATAGAATTATTATAAGTCTGAAATGAGAGAGCCTTTTGTAAATAACATAAATCTTTGAAATTTAATATGAATTTAAACAAGTAGAAAACCACTTTCTAACACAGAAAGAGAAAAATAATGGTTAAAGACTGATTTGACGAAGCTAAAAATTTAAGTGACCATTACTGACATTTTTATCTCCACAGAAAATATATATATATATATATATATATATATATAAAGAACTTATTTATTTAACCTTTGCTTAAAAATTGTGATGAGAAGAAAGAAATATGTATGTATTTTTTTTTATTCCTGCCCTTGTAAAATTTACTAAGTCCCTAAAAATAGTGGAGTAGCAAAACATGTGTTCTCTGACAATTCTAAAAACTAATTAGTGATGAAAATGAATTCTCAGACTTAGAAGGCTAATAACCTTGTCTATTTTGAAAAATGCAATATTTCTGTGTACTCCAACAGATATTTTTTTTTTCCAATTCAGTCTAAGAAACAACAGACTCATGCATCATTAGGCTGGACAAGGAGATGATAAACAACATTGTTATGGCTCGTGGTTGCCAGGTTGCTAAAGGCTCTGGAGTGGGAACTCTCATTATTTGACATAGACAAGTTGCTAAATGAGTGTCAAGGCAATTGTTGATGCCTGAAGTGGCTGAAGTCAAATACAGTGTTCGCCTCCCCAAGCACTCTGACCAGTCCTCTCCAAGGGCGCAGTTGCTTCAGCTGCTGAGCTCTCTGCTTCAGCTTTTTCTTAGTCAAGCACATCCGGATCCTTTTCTCTTAATATTATTTTTAATCATATTATTTTTCTATCCAACCAAGGCCCAAAAGTCTTCCCAACTGCATAAAAACAAACATCAAACTCTTAAAAGCTGGTTCTCAGAGTGATAGTGCAATCTGTTCACAATCATCTTTCCATGTTGTAGACTGGAGTCTCCCAGAACAACCCAGTAGCCTGGATGAACCTATTGCTGATCATAACATGTGTGTTTATATTCCCACCATTCACCAGCCTCAGAGTCCCTGCTTCTCGTTCTCTTACCATTCTTATTTATTTATTCAATGTGTTCCTCATGAATTGTTTTCCAGTTTTTCTTCTCCATGGTGATCATCTCTCTCAATCCCTGAACTATATATCATGCATTTCCCAAAGGTTTTTAATGTAGCTGCTCATGATGTGGTCTGTATGCAAACTTTTAAACCAAGCTTATGGAAAAATAAAATTTTTGTGTAGACTTTTGAAACTCCAAACCATCTAACAAAGCATTTTAAACAGTCGATCGATCATTGGTAATTCCCTATTTTAATATTTAAATTTGTGAAAATGTAAAGGATGTCTTTAAAGGGAAGCCATCCTCTCGACTCTTCCCATGCCAGGCATTCTGGCCTTTCATTTGAGACATTTAGACAGTATGCTCTTGGCAGATTTACTTTTGAAGAAATTATTTCTTATTTGTACTAAGAAACAAAATCTGTTTCCTAACACCTTCCAACTGAAGGCCTTAGTTCCCTTCTCTGCAATGACACATGCTAAATCCAACTTATTTTAACAGATAGTACTTCATTTACATGAAAACAGAACTGTGGCTCTTTCTTAAGATGCTTTTGTTCCTAATCAAACATTTTGCATTTAACATTATTCTCCATATTATGTGGCTCCCAGACACCACAGTCATTCCTTTGGTTTCCCTCAAGATCCTTTTCAGAGTTTCATTTGGCTGATCATCAGATCCAAGCACCATACTTTAAGTGCCATCTCTTCAGTGCATAGCTCAGTAGATCTAGTTTGCTAAATTTTGATACTATATTGTAGTAACAGTCTCTTTTTCGTCTTTTTTTTTAATATCACACCATATTTTTAGCTCAAATTAAAGAAACTTCTACAAGTATTTTCCACAAATTACTCTTTATTCGTGTGCTTGCATCTAAAATTTGCATGGGTATTGGTCACTGTTAGTCTCTAAATCTTCTAGTTAACATTGCAAAGTGGGTAGATGTTAGATTAGGATAATTCTTCCCCATTTGGAAAAAAAAAATGTTAAAGCCGTGTGAATGTGAAAGTGGTTTTTCTACTAACGAAGTGAAAACTGTCCTCATATATTTGAGACACTATCATTTAAAAAGGAGCCTGACTATCTTGTGGTGACAAACTAAATAAGGAGCTAGGTTTAAATGATAGAAGGTTAAAGACAAATGACTTCTAACAATAAAAATTTTTCCATAAAATGCATTGCCCTAAAGAGACTATCATATCATCAACTGTGTTTAGCTGAAGTGATCACTTTCTTAGTGCTAAAAATTTCAAACTGATGTGAAAATCTGTCCCAAGGGATCAGCTGGAAGTCCCAAATGGAGTTCCCACCACCCAAAAAAAGTGGACTTCAAGATTTTTTAATAAGCATCAGCAATGGACTTGGTGGCTCACTTATCCTTGTTGCACTTTGGTTTTCCTGGTTCTAAAATCTTACCTGGATAATTACCATGTCCCTTTGCAAATAGAAAACTCTATAGGCGTTCCTTCTCTAAGTATATTTAGGCCATCTGTGCAAGAATCTGTTCTGAATATTGACGGATATTGGTGTTAAATAAATCAGTCTAAGGATTCCAACAGCCACGTTTTCCATTGGGAAACTTGAGCAAATTTTATTTCATTTTCATTGTACTAATGACTTAAAAAAATTAAATAATTTGATCTCCTATCTGCATGACAAAGGAAGGTTGACTCTTGAACAAATAAATGCCTAGGAAAGCCATGAACATCTGCCATGGCGCATCTTCCTTTAGCCATCCTGATAGTATATTTCTGAACCTAATTGGCTTCAGGTCCTACTCAAGTTATGCGTGAACATAGGCATCTTGATTTGGTGTGTGTGTGTGTGTGTGTGTGTGTGTGTGTGCGCGCGCGCGTACACATGCACGTGCGCCTGTGTCAATCACAACATTTAATCATCAGAAATGGTGATCTCACATTCCCCTCCCTCCTCTCAGCTCAGATTTTGGATTTGTCAAGTGACTGACTAAGTGTTAACAACCAGCAGATGGACTAGAAGGGCAGATGGGGCTCTTTCAGGAAAGCAGCTAAGAAATGATTAAAATCACCAAGGATGGAGCTCATTATCCCTCCTTTCAAAGGATATTATAGTTTTCTTACTGTTCAATCTGAGTTGAAGAGTAAAAGCAAACAATAAAAGTCAATGTCTTTGTTTATGCAGTGACACTTTTAAGGAAGGTAGTTGGGAAATATTTTAAATAGAATTTATCTGTTTGAAAATTGACATCATAGCCTTGCTTAAGACTTTAAGATATTCATACAGTTGTGGGTTTGTTTTTTTTTTCATTTTTATAAAGTCTTTGGACATATCAACTTACGTCCCCATATATTGGGTGTGTATGCCATTACTTTATTCGTTCAATCACTTTATGTTCTATCTGGGTCAGGCCCTGTGCTTGCTGTTGAGGATACAGTGAACAGCAGTTCAACCTCCCTATATTCAGGTACTCCCCTTGGAGCAAAAACAGAAACATCTGCATAACTATGCCATTCAGAACATTCAGTGTGGAAGATTACACATTTATTTTAATAGTATTGCTCTTTCCTGTATTTCTGGGTCACCTCCTGAGGAAATGTTTTCAGAACCAGATTAGTAGCTCCAAAAGAAAATCTGTCTCATTAATTTGTAACCAACCTTATTTTTTACCCTTCATAGTTGTGCCCTGTTTGCTATCAGACTCAATTCTGAAAGACACTTGGTTACATGACATAGATTTCCATAACTGAGGGTGTTGAGAATCATATGCTAAAGCCATTTACTATGGTTAGGATTTGTTGAAGTGAGTCCCCCAAAGGTTCCTGTGTTAGGAGTTTGGTCCCCAGGGTGGTGACATTGGGATATGGTTTGGAAACATTAAGAAATGGGGTTAGTGGGAGGTCCCTAGGTCAATTGGAAGCATGCCTTCAAAAGGGAGTAAAGTCTTTTTGCTGTGACCCTGCATAGTTCTTACTGGAGAATTGTTATAAAAGCCTACATCTGGCCCACCCAGCCCCTCTTGTTTCCTATTTGATGATGTGCTCTCATCCTCCTTCATGTGTGCCCATCATTGCCGTTCACCATGAGATGATATAGCCAGAGTGGAGGTGGAGGCTGTCCAAAGCCTGTGCCATGCTATTTGGACCTTCACACTCCAAAACTAATGAATTAAATAAACTTCTTTTCTTTATGAATTAGCCTTCCTCATGCATTTCATTATAGCAACACAAAGTGAACTAATATGGGAGCAATGAACACATAAAAGCAGAGCTCTGGAAAGACTTTTATTAACTATGGCAGGCAAAATAGTATCCTCTCAAAGAGGTTTCTGTTCTAATCATTAGAACTTGTGATTATATTACTTTATGTGCAACAGATAACTTTACAGATGTGATTAAGTTATGCATTTTGAAATGGGCTGATTATCCCATCTGATTTTGGTAGGTACAATGTAAGCATAGGATCCTTATAAGAGGAAGGTACATTCAGAGAGGGAGATGTAGTGATGTAAGCAGAAGTCAGAGATTTAAAGATGCTACCCTGCTGGGCCTTAGGACACTCTCAGGTGGTCACTGTCAGGTGGCTCTAGAAGCTGAAAAGTTCCAGGAAATAGATGGTCCTCTCAAGCCTCCAGAAAAACCCAGCCCTGCTAACAACTTTATTTTAGAATTTCTGAGTTTCAGAACCATAGAGTAATACATTTGTTGTGGTTTCAGGCACTAAATTTTCATCAATTCGCTGTATTTCACAATAAGAAATTAATAGCACCTATAATATTTTAAATGACGCTATCAGCATTACGATACATTTCTCTACATTTATTACCTACAGCAGTAAGGTTTTGCCCTACATGAGCGGCTCAGATTAAGGAGTAGAGATCATTTAGTAACTCTGTTCATGATTCCTGAAGCCACATCTGATTTAATGAGAGAGAATATGGCCCTACCTTAGTGACCCTGCAAAAGGAACAGGACTTAGGACAGAGATCTGGACGTCTGTCACACATTTGTCATCTCTGGTTATTTAGAAGGAGTAAATTAAACCAATCTCTCAGAATCACAGAATATTAAATTTGTAAGCTTCAGCTTTCTGTGTAGTAGAAGAAAAATTTAAATCTTATTTTAATAGAAAGCCATATCAAAATCACTTAAGAAACTACTAGTTTCTTCAGGTCTAAAATTAAATGTTGTTTGCTTTCTGGAATCTTTTTCTGCAACATCCCAATCTGTTTTAGTAGTTCAAGGAGACATACTACTGGTCAAAATAACTGAATTTCCTTTTCTCTTGGTACTTCTCCTCTCTCGTGACCCTAGCCTTCAGTGTGCTTCCTCATGGTACCCAGTTCAGTGATCTACCAATGCTTCTCTCTGCTGTTTGGTACCCAACCTCTTATTCTGAGACTTCTCCCATACTTTCATCCCCTAATGACCACAGCAGCTACTGTTCAGATCACGTCTTGGGTCTCAAATAAAAGTTTGAAAGAAAGGAGACATAGAGACATAATGACCGACAAATTTCAAAAATATTTTCAGGTAGGCATTTTTGAAATATTCTAAAAATACTAATGAAAGATTTAAATAATATGCTTACATCTTTCATTTCATGTCATATAAAATCAGTACAGGTAATAATAACTGGTATTAGTCAGAAGCCTAACAGGTTTTCTGTAAGCCATTTGGGAATCATAGCTTAGATACAAGAGGCAGGGTTCATAGATTCATACTCTTGAGGAACTTGCAAATTTTCTAGTAGTTCCTCACATATCAGTGCTTGGTTGCACATGGACTCACTCTGCTCACTCTGCCAGACTCTTACACCAAGGAATAGAGAGGCTCTGTTATAGCTGAAGGAAATATACCATCTCTTCCGGCAATCAGTGCAGACCCCCGACTCCCTTCTGACTAGTCTCATCCTTATAGAGAGGAGGGAACTAAAGATTTCCTGAAGGAACACCATTATTTCACAGAGGAGGAGAATGATAAGTTATTGCAAAATTATCATCTAAAAACTGAGTGTCTGAGTTTGAATTTTCCATTTGAGCCATAGCTAGCAAGTTGTTTCACATCTTAAGGCAATTTTCTCATCTATAAACCAAGATGTATTATTATATTTTCTGTCTCATGAGATGAGGATTAAGTAAAATAATTCGTGTAAAGAATTCTAAGTAGAATTCCAAGTAGCAGAGTGACTGATTGAGAGTGGGCACTGAACCCTGGGAGCAGTTAGTACCTGGATTAATATTATCATTAATATCAAAACCATTTCCCTCTCCTCCTTATCCATAACTGTGATATAATACCTTCAAAGTGAAGACTGCAGGCATAATAAAATACTGAGTTGTCTTTATCAGTCTTGGTAAATAGAGTGACTATATTGTTGGTCACATTCCTCTTGCTTTCTTCACTTATTGAAAATGCTCAAATGCGCTAAAATA
This sequence comes from Urocitellus parryii, assembly GCF_045843805.1. Lineage (NCBI taxonomy): Eukaryota > Metazoa > Chordata > Mammalia > Rodentia > Sciuridae > Urocitellus > Urocitellus parryii. The sequence continues at coordinate 30,346,785 of NC_135543.1, forward strand.
TTTGGCAGGCAGTCTCCCAGCCTGGCAGCAGAACAAGGGTCTGTAATTCAATAAGACCTAAGAGGAGTACTGCTGAAAATATCTTGGAAATATATTCCTCCCTGATAAATAAAGAGCAAAACACATAAAGACTGTTCCCAGTGTCCCTTCCTACCTGTGCTGAATACTACTTTGTGAGGAGTGCTGTTTGAACTAACCACACTCCAACTGTGAACCACAGGGGAAAAACAAGAGGACAAAACTGAGACCTGATTTGGTCCGAGAGACTGGATTTATGTCTGTTATTGATTTGCCCTTCCTAACCTAGGGTAAAACCTAGGTATAGTCCTGTAAGTATAGTCCTGTAAGCCTCCATCTACAGAAGATAGCCAATGATGTACTGATCAACCACAAATTATTCATCTAGAAATCAACATGATAAATCCCCTGACTACAGATACTTGGGTCTTTGAAGTCTATCCTGACAATATTTTATGGAAAAAAAATATGTTTTTCTAAAATAGCATCTTTTACGCTGTTTCTAAATTAAGGATTTGCACATTCTAGACCGACCTCAAATACATGAAAGAGAATGTAGAGAAATCAATGGAGAAAAATCTAAACTGAGATGCAAGTATTCATCCTATTTCTGATAAGAGTAGCACCCGGTCATGTGTACAGTATACCAGAGGACATAAGCTATTTTTGAGTAAGAAACTATCATTCATGGAGAGCAGGTCAAAAAGAAAATGTGTTTTAAGCTATTAATTTCTGTCCCCAATTTCCAACTTTTTTTATACTTAAGCATGCCCCCAGACCCAGATAATCTTGTGTCACACATACACACATCCTTACAACTCTAGCACTCACATATCTGCTTTGAAATATAACTATGGGATTATATTTCACCGGTGTAAAGTGGAGTCATAAAGTGTGAACAGGAACATTTCAACCAGAGTAAACATCTCACTAACCACTATGAGCAAGCAGTCTCACCAGACACTCAGGAAAGAGACTCCTCCAGCAGAACCAGCTTCTGGAAAGCTCCCCAGTTCTGATGGCTTTGCTCCTGTGTATCTCAGCTTCTCAGTCCCACCCTCTGCTTCCACATAACCATACTCAGGTGACCTCCCTTTGGTCATTGTGACTTTTTAATCTGGTCTCAGTGAGTCCACATCTGAGGATTTCTATGAGTCAGCATTCGTTTATTTAAAATAGATTTCCAGCTCTTGTCTGTATTTTAAAGTAGGTGTCCCAGTTTGGTCTGGCATGTAAAAGAGACACTACAGGGGAGGTACGGCAGAGGTGGGGAGCACTTAGGAGTGTTATTCTGTCCCATGTGTAATAGTTCCCATCACAACCAGCAGCTGTTCAATTGTAGGTGAGCACTTGAACTCCAATGGTGAGCTGAAGGACAGAGGCAAGCCAGTAGCAGAGCCAACAGCTGGCACTTCTCCGGCACTTCTCCCCTTCTCTGCATTGCCTCTAGAAGGATTTATAGTATTGATTAACTGTTTTTATTGGAGACTTCAATTCCATCCAAAGGGTGCTGGGAAGGCTTTCAGAAAACAAATATATGATGACAACTTGTCAAAAAAAATGTCAAAAAGTAAACACTCGGGGACCTCCACTTTTGGTGATCGTGTGTGAGTCAACGTAGTTCAATTCATTATAAGAAGAAAATTGGAAAAACTAAAATCTTAAAAACATCTGCCTTCAGACTACTGAGGAGTTAAAACAAGACAATTTTCAGGCCAAAAGGAAAAGCCAGATTTGTTTTGAATCCTTTTCCCTTGAGGGTAATGGAAGATTGAGTAAGGCCAAAGAAAGTTGAAATATAACTGCTAATAAAACAATATAAGAAAAAAGAAAGATGAAATATAACTGCTAATAAAACAATTAATTTTAAGAGTTTAGAAGCTTTATTGCTTCTAAATTCTTCAACACAATAAAAGATCTAAAGCACTATTTTATATTAACATGTTTAAAATTTTTAATAAAATGAAAAAATTAATTGGAAAAGTTAACAAAACTGATACAAGAAGAAACAAAAAATAGGAACAGCCCTGCCCGCAATGGGGAATCAGGAGTGGCGCGGGACCCACAGCACGGAACTCCCGGCTACGGCTCCCACCAGAGTGTTTTTAGGGCGGCGAAGGGAGTGCATCACCCAAGTGCGCCGCGTCACTGAGAGGGAGAAAGACGATGTGAATCGGCTGAAAGCTATCTTGTTGGGAATTTCCAGTGAAATTGAGGTGCTCCAGAATCTAGTGGACAGATTTCCATCGTGCGAGGTTCGGCTGTGGGAGCTCCATTTATCCGCACGGAGCGTCGCATAGCCTGATAGGCGATCGCCCCGCGGCTGGAGTCTGTGGCGCGCGCTGGGGAGCGGCAAGGTGCCGGAGCTGGGGAGCAGCGATACGGATTCCGGGGGCTCCCGCCAGTGGTACATTGGCAGCGCTTAGTGCTGAGTTCCAGCTTGAGACAGAGGAGAGAAGCGGGCCAGTTTGGTTCCAGACACCGGTCGGACCATGGAGGAGGACAGCAGCTGCCATTTCGGAGAGATGATGTAATCATCCCCATGTTCTACTGATCTCAGCCCATTCAACTACGGAACAGGTGATTTCAGGCTGGTATTTGCCTGCATCTAGCAGACAGATTTCTTGCTCAGGCTCGGGACTGGGGATCTTGTGGAGAATACTCCTAGAGGCTCGTGCCTGGCAAGGCGTGCGCCGGGCACTGAGCAGCTGGATTCTGGTTCCCGGGACTAACCTGGCCCAGGTCTGAGGAAACTGCAGAGACTGCCGGTGGAGGCCAGCTCCAAGTGGAGCGTGCGCTGAGCTTGGGGCGACTGGGTTCTGACTCCTGGAACAGTTTTGGCCTGGGGCTGGGGAACCCGTGGGGGTCGCTCGCTGGAGCCAGCTCCCAGCGGAGAGTGTATCGAGTTTGGAGAGGCGGGGTTCTGGCTACCTAAGCTGCTTTGGCTCAAGGCTAGGGAACCAGCGGTGACTGCTTCTCAGTCAGGGTCCTGCTGGGTGCTGTGGGGGCAGAGTGGAGCTTCCACCTGCGCCCAGAGCAGGCCAAGTGACCCGCTGGCGTGGTATCATGACACCCCAAATGCAGCTGGGGCTGAAGAGAGTAGCCGCCCACGCCTAGAATAGGACCTGCGACCCAGCGGCGCAGTAGCCAAGTAACCTCATTTGGAGTAGGGGCTGTGCAGAGCTGCCATCTGAGCAAGCAGGGCAGGCAGACCTGCGGCCCACTGGCAAGACAGGCCAGGTAGCTTGCCAGCGTGGTGGACACGTAACACCAAGGCAGTCGCGTCACACTGGTTGGAGTGGGGGTGGAGCAGGGTCACCGCCCGGGTCTGGAGGGGGCTCAGCGACCCGTTGGAGAGGTAATCAGGTACCCCCATTGGGAGTGGGGGCTGAGCAGAACTGCAACCCACCGGCCTAGAGGCCTGCCAGCGTGGTAGACACGTCACACCAATTGGAGTGGGGACCCAGCAGAGCCGCCACCCACATCCAGATCAGGACCAACGACCCCAGGGCGTGGTAGTTTCGTTACCACAATTGCAGTGGGGGCAGAGCAGAGCCGCCACCCGTGCCTGCAGGGTGGGCAGACCTGCGACCGATCAGCGTGGTAGACAGACCACCCTAATTAGAGGAGGAGCACAGCCACTACCCGCCCTGCAAGGGAGATTTCCCAACTATACAAGAGCAATATAAATAAATAGGGGGTAAATTTCAAAAACACAACAGTTGCACCAAGCAGAAAGAAACGCCAGCAGTATGAAACGACAAGGAAAGAAAGGACCACAGGCAATGCAGGTCAACTCAACTTTAGAAGAGGCAATAGCTGCAACAGATGGAATGTCAGATAAAGAGTTCAGGATATATATGCTTCAGATGATCTGGAGTCTCAAGGAAGACATGAGACAGCAAAATCAGACAATGAAAGATCACACTGACAAACAAATCCAGGAAGTAAAAGATCAATTTCACAGGGAGATAGAGGTAATAAAAAACAAATAAATAGAAACCCTAGAAATGCAGGAAACAATAAACCAACTTAAACACTCAATTGAGAATACTACCAGCAGAGTAGATCACTTAGAAGAGAGAACATCAGACAATGAAGACAAAGTATTTCAACTGGAAAAGAACATAGACAGCTTAGCAAGTCTGCTAAGAAACCATGAGCAGAACATCCAAGAATTATGGGACAATATTAAAAGACCAAATATAAGAGTCATTGGGATACAGGAAGGCACAGAGCTCCATACCAAAGGAATAAACAGTCTATTCAGTGAAATAATACGAGAAAACTTCCCAGACTTGAAGAATGAGACAGAATCCCAAATCCTAGAAGCCTACAGGACGCCGAATGTGCAAAATCATAAGAGATCCACACCTAGACACATTATAATGAAGATGTCCAACACAGAGAATAAGGAGAGAATTTTAAAAGCTACAAGAGAAAGGAAGCAGATTACATTTAGGGGTAAACCAATCAGGATATCAGCTGATCTTTCAACATAGACTCTGAAAGCTAGAAGATCCTGGAATAACATATTTCAAACACTGAAAGAAAATGGGTTCCAACCAAGAATCGAGTATCCAGTGAAATTAAGCTTCAGGATGGATGATGAAATTAAAACATTCCACGATAAACAAAAGTTAAAAGAATTTGCAGCTAGAAAACCATCTCTTCAAAAAATCCTTGGCAATACATTACAGGAAGAGGAAACGGAAAATAACATTGAAAACCAACAATGGGAGGTAGGACAGTAAAGGGGGGAAAGTAGTCAAAGAGGATAACAAATCAGGTTTAGTAACATCAATAAACAAATATGGCTAGAAGAACAAACCATATCTCAATAATAACCCTAAATGTTAATGGCTTAAACTCACCAATTAAGAGACACAGGCTAGTAGAATGGATCACAAAACAAGACCCAACAATATGCTGCCTACAGGAGACGCATCTGATAGGAAAAGATATTCATAGACTGAAGGTGAAAGGTTGGGAAAAATCATACCACTCATATGGACTGCGGAAACAAGCAGGAATGTCCATACTCATATCTAATAAAATAGATTTCAAGCCAAAGTTAATCAAAAGGGATAAAGAAGGACACTTCATGCTGCTCAAGGGAACCATACACCAACAAGACATAACAATCATAAGTATATATGCCCCAAATAATGGTGCAGCTGTGTTCGTCAAGCAAACTCTTCTCAAGTTCAAGAGTCTAATAGACCACCATACAATAATCACGGGAGACTTCAACACACCTCTCTCACCACTGGACAGATCTTCCAAACAAAAGTTAAATAAGGAAACTATAGAACTCAATAACACAATTAACAACCTAGACTTAATTGACATATATAGACTATACCACCCAACATCAAGTAGTTACACTTTTTTCTCAGCAGCACATGGAACCTTCTCAAAAATAGACCATATATTATGTCACAGGGCAACTCTTAGACAATATAAAGGGGTAGAGATAATACCATGCATCTTATCTGATCATAATGGAATGAAACTGAAAATCAATGATAAAAGAAGGAAGGAAAAATCAAGCATCACTTGGAGAATGAACAATAGGTTGCTGAATGATCAATGGGTTTTAAAAGACATCAAGGAGGAAATCAAAAACTTCCTAGAGTTAAATGAAAACACAGACACAACATATCGGAATCTATGGGACACATTGAAAGCAGTTCTAAGAGGAAAATTCATTGCTTGGAGTTCATTCCTCAAAAAAAGAAAAAAACCAACAAATAAATGATCTCATACTTCATCTCAAAATCCTAGAAAAAGAAGAGCAAAACAACAGCAAAAGAAGTAGAAGGCAAGAAATAATGAAAATCAGAGCTGAAATTAATGAAATTGAAACAAAAGAAACAATTGAAAAAATTGAAAAAACTAAAAGTTGGTTCTTTGAAAAAATAAATAAAATTGACAGACCCTTAGCCATGCTAACGAAGAGAAGAAGAGAGAGAACCCAAATTACTAGCATACGGTATGAAAAAGGCAATATCACAACAGACACTTCAGAAATACAGAAGATAATCAGAAATTACTTTGAATCCTTATACTCCAATAAAATAGAAGATAGTGAAGGCATAGATAAATTCTTTAAGTCTTATGATCTGCCCAGATTGAGTCAGGAGGATATAGACAACCTAAACAGACCAATAACAATAGAGGAAATAGAAGAAACCATCAAAAGATTACCAACTAAGAAAAGCCCAGGACTGGATGGGTATACAGCAGAGTTTTACAAATCCTTTAAAGAGGAACTAACACCAAAACTTTTCAAGCTATTTCAGGAAATAGAAAAAGAGGGAGAACTTCCAAATTCATTCTACGAGGCCAACATCACCCTGATGCCGAAACCAGACAAAGACACCTCAAAGAAAGAAAACTACAGACCAATATCTCTAATGAACCTTGATGCAAAAATCCTCAATAAAATTCTGGCGAATCGGATTCAAATACATATCAAAAAAATTATACACCATGATCAAGTAGGATTCATCCATGGGATGCAAGGCTGGTTCAATATATGGAAATCAATAAATGTTATTCACCACATCAATAGACTTAAAAATAAGAACCATATGATCATCTCGATAGATGCAGAAAAAGCATTCGACAAAGTACAGCATCCCTTTATGTTCAAAACTCTAGAAAAATTAGGGATAACTGGATCATACCTCAACATTGTAAAAGCAATCTATGATAAGCCACAGGCCAGCATCATTCTGAATGGAGAAAAATTGAAGGCATTCCCTCTAAGATCTGGTACAAGACAGGGATGCCCTCTCTCACCACTTCTGTTCAACATAGTCCTCGAAACACTGGCCAGAGCAATTAGACAGACGAAAGAAATTAAAGGCATAAAAATAGGAAAAGAAGAACTTAAATTATCACTATTTGCAGATGATATGATTCTATACCTAGCAGACCCAAAAGGGTCTACAAAGAAGCTATTAGAGCTAATAAATGAATTCAGCAAAGTGGCAGGATATAAGATCAACACGCATAAATCAAAGGTATTCCTGTATATCAGCGACAAACCCTCTGAAACGGAAATGAGGACAACTACTCCATTCACAATATCCCCCCAAAAAATAAAATACTTGGGAATCAACTTAACAAAAGAGGTGAAAGATTTATACAATGAAAATTACAGAACCCTAAAGAAAGATATAGAAGAAGACCTTAGAAGATGGAAAAATATACCCTGCTCATGGATAGGCAGAACTAACATCATCAAAATGGCGATATTACCAAAAGTTCTCTATAAGTTCAATGCAATGCCAATCAAAATCCCAACAGCATTTCTTGTAGAAATAGATAAAAGAATCATGAAATTCATATGGAATAATAAAAGACCCAGAATAGCAAAAACAATGCTAAGCAGGAAGTGTGAATCAGGTGGTATAGCGATACCAGACTTCAAACTATACTACAGAGCAATAGTAACAAAAACAGCATGGTACTGGTACCAAAACAGGTGGGTGGACCAATGGTACAGAATAGAGGACACCGTAACCAATCCACAAAACTACAACTATCTTATATTTGATAAAGGGGCTAAAAGCATGCAATGGAGGAAGGATAGCATCTTTAACAAATGGTGCTGGGAAAACTGGAAATCCATTTGCATCAAAATGAATCTGAATCCCTATCTCTCGCCATGCACAAAAGTTAACTCAAAATGGATCAAGGAGCTTGATATTAAATCAGAGACACGGCATCTGATAGAAGAAAAAGTTGGTTATGATCTACATACTGTGGGATCAGGCTCCAAATTCCTCAATAGGACACCCATAGCGCAAGAGTTAACAACTAGAATCAACAAATGGGATTTACTCAAACTAAAAAGTTTTTTCTCAGCAAAAGAAACAATAAGAGAGATAAACAGGGAGCCTACATCCTGGGAACAAATCTTTACTACACACACTTCAGATAGAGCCCTAATAACCAGAATATATAAAGAACTCAAAAAATTAGACAATAAGATAACAAATAACCCAATCAATAAATGGGCAAAGGACCTGAACAGACACTTCTCAGAGGAGGACATACAATCAATATATAAGTACATGAAAAAATGCTCACCATCGCTAGCAGTCAGAGAAATGCAAATCAAAACTACCCTAAGATACCATCTCACTCCAGTAAGATTGGCAGCCATTAGGAAGTCAAACAACAATAAGTGCTGGAGAGGATGCGGGGAAAAGGGCACTCTTGTTCATTGCTGGTGGGACTGCAAACTGGTGCAGCCAATTTGGAAAGCAGTATGGAGATTTCTTGGAAAGCTGGGAATGGAACCACCATTTGACCCAGCTATCCCCCTTCTCGGTCTATTCCCTAAAGACCTAATAAGAGCATGCTACAGGGACACTGCTACATCGATGTTCATAGCAGCACAATTCACGATAGCAAGATTGTGGAATCAGCCTAGATGCCCTTCAATAGATGAATGGATAAAAAAATGTGGCATTTATACACAATGAAGTATTACTCTGCATTAAAAAATGACAAAATCATAGAATTTGGAGGGAAATGGATGGCATTAGAGCAGATTATGCTAAGTGAAGCTAGTCAATCTTTAAAAATCAAATACCAAATGACTCCTTTGATATAAGGGGAGTAAACAAGGACAGGGTAGGGACGAAGAGCTTGAGAAGAAGATTTACATTAAACAGGGATGAGAGGTGGGAGGGAAAGAGAGTGAGAAGGGAAATCACATGGAAATGGAAGGCGATCCTCAGGGTTATACAAAATGACATATAAGAGGAAAGGAGGGGTAAGACAAGATAATACAAATGGACGAAATTATTTACAGTAGAAGGAGTAGAGAGAGAAGAGGGGAGGGGAGGGGAGGGGAGGGGGGATAGTAGAGAATAGGACAGACAGCAGAATATATCAGACACTAGAAAGGCAATATGTCAATCAATGGAAGGGTAACTGATGTGATACAGCAATCTGTATACGGGGTAAAATTGGGAGTTCATAACCCACTTCAATCAAACTGTGAAATATGATGTATTAAGAACTATGTAATGTTTTGAACGACCAACAATAAAAAAAAAAGAATATCCACTCAAAAAAAGAAACAAAAAATATAAAAATATGTAAAACTACTAAGGAAATTAAATCTGTATGGTGCTGTATATGTGTAATAAGGATTGTAATGCATTCTACTGTTGTCGTGTATTTAAAAATAAATAAGAAAAAAAAAAGAAATCTGTATGTTTAAAAGTTTCCATATCAAAAGTTCTAGGTTATCTTTAGCAAATTCTTCAATTTATTTGACCAAAGTTTATTTCACCAGGTAACATTATATCTGTTGAATATAATAATTTAAAAATGTATTTGGATTTTGTCTTTGTGTTTTCCCCCTTTATTTTTGTGTAATTCATTGGTATTGTTTTTAGTGTGTGTGTGAGTGTGTGTGTGTATACATTCTTTTCTAAAAATATACATATATTCATGTTATTTTCTTTCTTTTTTTAGCATTTCATCTTGTTTATTTTTTATTTTTTGGTTGTTGTTGTTGTTTTAACTGATGGATTAGAAAGAAAAAACAAAACAATGAACATAGTCCTTCACCATAAATAATTTATGAAACACTAATCTGCATGAATGGTCAACTTATGATAAATCATTATGTAGTACATCTTTGTCTACACACTTTTATTTAAGTATGTGACATTTCACAACAACAACAACAAAATGTTCATAGAAAAAAGTAGATAATTCCTAGAGTTTGGCAGCCTCCTCTCTATGAATTTCTTTGCTTATCCCCACTCCATTTGCTGCTGTCCTGTTTCCTAACACCCCAGTGTACCTTCCACTATGCTGGAACATAATCATTTATTTATCTGGGTGTTATTTACAATGGAGTCCGAGTTCTTGGTGCCAAGACTGCATTTCAGTGTATTTATTCCCTAGTGTCTGCCACATGATATATGCTCAGTAAATATTTGCTGAAGAAACAAATGTTTTCTGGCTAATGTTTATAGTAAACCTCACAGCATCTACATAACAGCCCGTCATTTTTCCATTATACCTGGCTAATTATGAGGCAAACTGATGGAGCACCTAGTCTCCAGCCTGTGCAGAGATACGATAGGATTTCATGACAAGCATTTGGCCAGATTTCAGACAGCACACTTATGCACAGTTACAAACACATAACTTTTTTCCTAACTCTTTGCAGCTAAAATAACCTCAGCTACAATTTGGACATAGCATGGCTTCCTATCCAGAAATGAAAAACTGGATTAGGAAAGTAGTTTGACAAAAATTTTGGTGTCATCTAGAGTACAGGTGTGATCATGGGGTGCAAGTTAACAATCTAGAGGTTACAGCCAGCTCCAGCACATCTGGACTTTGAGTTAACCCTAACCTGAAGTTATCACTACGTTTAACACAGCAGGCCCTGTGCCAAATAATGGGAATATGACATTGAGGATTATGGTCTGGTTGACCCAGACTTCTGAAGAAACACTTCCTTTCTCCTACTGAAACCTCCTGAAAACCTTTTGCTCTAACAATACCAAATTCATGGAGTGTTTACTGTAATGTCCCACTTATACAAGAAATCTTTTCCTTCTAACTCAGCACCATAGGTTACTCTCTTCCAAATAGAAACAAATCTTATCAATTCAAAAAATCTTTCCACGTAGGCTGCTTACACTTCCAGCTCACATGCTCAGCCCTCCATCTCCGCCAGGGGCCTCCTTGTTATGCATGCTGGGTACTGGGGCATTATCGACAGTGCTATATTGGTGTTCAATGTGATGCAGACCTGCTTCCTGATGGATTGAGGCCACGAGAGAAAATACCAAAAGTCTAAAACTCACCACATAAATCAGAAACTACTTCATGCTGTGACTATGATAAATAGATCTGAAAACATCTACCAGGGAAAGTTTAGAAGAGTCTTGGGGCACTGTGTTATACCTGAATTAAAAGGCAGCTTTGCCAAAATGAACTTTTCTCTAGGCCGGTATGCTTGTTGTTTTATGTTTAAAAAATAAGTGCAGCAAAACTCCAGTGAAGAATTAAAGGGATTCTGCTGTTGAAAATTAAGATGCATTTTTTCTTCCATACTTTTTATTGGTATATTATAATTACTTTTAATGGTGGGATTGGTTGTTACATATCTATCCATGCACATGATATAAAAATATAATTTGACCAATAGCATTCTGCAGTATTTCCCTTTTCTGTGCCCTGTTCCCCTGCCCCGGGTCTCTTTCCTCTACTCTACTAATTTCCCTCTGATCTTCATGAGATCCCACCACCACCTTTCTTTCACTAAGGATGCATTTTGCTAAAGGGTTGCTATCATAGTAGGCATACAGGACAGAGGGACTATTTATCATGGGACTGACTAATAGCTGATTTATAAGTCTATAGTGTTAGTCAATTTTTTGCTTTCTTTTATCTTCATATTTGGATTGATACTCCTCTTCTATTAGATTCAGAGAATAGCACATTAAAGATTGTTCAATATTCTGACAAGTTAAATATTTTATTTTTGGTGGTTATTATTTGAAAGTGCTGTGTGAGTTCTGAAGGCTGAAAATTATGGAAGCAAAATGAGTGAGCTGAAATGACAGAATATTTGGGTTTCAAAGTTCACGTTATTACTATTAAACTCATTTCATGTTTTTATCATAAATTCGTCTCATTTTTAGACAAGCTCAATCTATTTTTCTCAAATTGTTGATCATGAGTTCATGGGTAAAATGGGTACACTGGGATTGTTCTGGGGATAACGGCTTCCAACCTACAGAATGGTTCCTTCCATTATAATGATCTAGAGAAAGATTGTCTGTTGAGTTAGAAGACTCATGCCCTGTACAGAAAGTGTTCCTTATCAAACTTAAGAAGCATTTTTAACTTTATTATTTGTTAAAAATTGCACCACGGTAATAGAAACAATCAACATAGGTATGTACACAATGGAGCTACTTTCTAATTACCATGGCCTATGGATTCAATTTCCTGGTTTATAAAAGAACAATGTTGAATTCTATTTAATATAAGGTTATAATCTAAACAAAATGTACTCCTGGGGCTGGGGTTGTTGCTTAGCAGTAGAGCACTCACCTAGCTTGTGCTGTGTTCGATCCTCAGCACCACATAAAAATAAATATAAATAAAATAAAGGTATTGTGTCTAACTACAACTAAATATATAGAGATAGACAGACAGACAGACAGACAGATAGATAGATAGACCTTACAGTATATGGCAATGGGACAGATGATCCAGCTGTAAAGTCAAAAGGGACTCTTGTGATCGTGAGCAAGTTACGTCAATTTCTGCTCAGTTTTCTTTTCCAGATATTTGAGATAAAAATAGTACTTATTTCATGTGGTTAAAATAAAATCATTCATATAAAATGTCCATGCAATTTCTTACACAATGTGAGAGCTCAAAAAATGGCAAATTGCATTACACTCATTGCTGTTAAAACCCCCGGTGTATTACTGCATGCAAACATAAGGCAAAGCATTCTTCAAGAGAGATCAAGGAGAACATTAAACAGTGGCATCATTCAAGTCTGTCATCCATCCTCCCTTCAGTGCCAACTTCTGATACTGAAGAGATTAAGAAGAGCATATTAGCCAGGTATGGTGGCACACACCTGTAATCCCAGAGGCTCAGCAGGCTGAGACAGGAGGATCACGAATTCAAAACCAGCCTCAGCAAAATCAAGGTGCTAAGGAACTCAGTGAGACCCTGGCTCTAAATAAAATACAAAATAGGGCTGGGATGTGGCTCAGTGGTTGAATGTCCCTGAGTTCAATTCCTGGTACCCCCACCTACCAAACAACAACAAAAAAGAAGAGCACATTATTATACTGCTGGGGAAAACACCAAAGCAAAACCCCAAAGAAGTCAAGTAGCCTGGAGTCAGATGCTGGAAAAGCAAAGCCTTTTCGTGTCAGGCATGACTCACACTGCAATCAAAGAAAGCAATAAAGAATTGCACTGAAAACATTTAATAAAATTAAAATTTATCCAAAAATGTGAATATTGCTTAAATAATTCATAGCCTTTAATATTTAGCTATAATTTCATCATGGAGTAAAGTGTATCAAGGCAAGGAAATGCCTGCATTTGTGGATTTCTCCTTGAATTCAAGATGTATGGTGACAGAGGGGAAGCTGTGTCTCTACTGGGTGAATCAGGGACACAGAAATCTTGTTTCCAAAGAGTCTCATACAGGTTCAGTACAGTAGATGAAGCAATTATCTAAATGCTTCTGGGAAAGGATTTGGAAATGTAACATTTTAAAAGCATTAATACTTTAACATTTAATTTTGTTAATTATTTATCTATACTTGGGGAAATCCCCATCCCCACTCATATCCTCCCCAATACTAGCAACATCGCCAACCTCACCCTCCTCATCATCCTACTAGGTTTTGAAAAGCAAAGCCTCAAACAAGTCTTACGTTGCTGTTAGTTTGAGTGATTATTTTTGTCTACTTAATTTTATTTTTAAATAACCTAACTTCTCTACATATTTATGAGGTGCAAAGTGACGTTGTGATTCATGTAAACATTGGGTAATCTTATTAATCTCTCACCTTAAACTTTTGCTACTTCTTTATGATATGTACACAGCTTTTAATTGCTGCGACTAAAATACCGAACAAGAAGAATTTAGGGGAGGAAAAGTTTATTTTATTCTCATGATTTGAAAGGTCTTAGTTCACGGTTGACTGACTCCATTGCTCTGGGTCTGGAATGAGGCAGATCATGAAAAACATGCAGAGGAAAGTCACTCACTTGATGGCAGCTAAGAAACAGCAAGAGAAAGAGAGAGAAAAAAGTTCTCTCTCCCCAGGAGCATAACCTCAGTGACCCTTCCCAAAGCCACACTCCACTTGCCTACAGTTACCACCCAGTAATCCACTGAAATTACTAAACAAAATATAGATTAATCCACTGATGAGGTTACAACTCTCATAATTCAGTCATTTCACTTCTGAACATCTCAACATTGTCTAACACGAGCTTTTGAAGGAACACCTCATATCTAAATCATACCAGTGCATTAAAAATCTTCTATTTACTTTGAGATATACAATCAGTAACTGTTTACTACATTCACCCTACTATGCTATATAACACCAGTACTTCTTACCCCTATTGGCCAATCTGTCCCATTGACCCTCCTCCTACTGCTCCAGTGTATTTAATAACCACTCAACTTTTATCAACTTTTTTTTTTATCAACTTTTACTCTCAACTTTTATCAGATCATTTCCTCAGATTCCACATAGAAGATCATGCTGTGTTTGTCTTTCAGTGCCTGACTCATTTCATTATGTATAACGTCCTCTAGATTTGTCCATGTTGTCACAGTCTACTGGATTTCATGCTTTGTTATAGTCAAATACTATTCCATTGTGTATATTTACCACATTTCTTTGTTCATGAGTCTGTTGATGGACATTCACGTTGATTCCATATCCTGACTATTGTGAGTAATGCTACAATAAACATGGAGAGCAGATGTCTCTTTGACATGCTGATTTTATTTGCTTGGGGTACATACCCAGTAGTGGAATTGCTGGACCCTATGGTAGCTCTATTTTTATTTTTTAGAGAAACTTTCATTCTGTTTTATTATTGTGCTAGTTTACATTCCCACCAATAGTGTATGGTTCCCCTTTCCCCACATCCCCGTCAAAATTTGTTATTTCTTGTCTTTTTGATAATATCCATTCTAACTAATATGAGGTAGCTTCTCATTGTGACTTTGATTTGCATTTCCCTGGTGATTAGTGATGTGGAACATTTTAAGTATCACTACTTTTGAAAAATGTCTATGCAGATCATTTGCCTATTTTTAAATTGGATGTTTTGATTTTGTTTTTTTTTATTTTGATTTGATTTTTTTGCCACTGAGAAATTTGTGTTTCTTATAAAATTTGAATATTAACTCTTTGTCAGTTGCATAGTGTATAAATATTTTCTCCTATTCTGTGGGTTGTCTCTGTTGGTTGTTTCTTTTGTTCTGCAGAAGCTGTTTATCTTATATAATTCCAGTTGTCAAGTTTTGCTTTTGTTTCCTGTGGTTTTGTGGTCCTATCCAAAAAAATCTTTGCCCAGGATGATGTCCTGAAGTCTTTCCCCTATAATTTCCTTCTAATGGTTTTGTAGTTATGATTTTTGTTTTGTTTTTTTCCTTTTATGTTGTGCTGAGGACTCAAACCAGGTCCTCCCACAGGCTAGGTAAGCACTCTACCACTAAAATACTTCCCATCCCCTTTGGTCTTTTGAACAGGCTATTAACTCTCTGAAAGCAATTGTAGATAAAGAAGGGAATATGTTGATGAGTTAAAGGAAAAACTCATTTGGTCATGGGATGCAGTAAATGTTAGAGCTTTCAATGGAAAGACCCAGATGTCTGGAAACTAATCCAAGAGAGTTTTTCCTAGAATAGAGTCTATAGTATACAATGTACCCACACAGTAGTCTGAGTAGAGAGCAAGTATGAGGGACATGTTTAAATGTCAGGGAGGAGATCAAAATGAGGAAAATGCCAGTATTGGTATTTTCACCCAAGATTGGAATTAGTGCCTCTACCCAGCGCCTGCTCAGGAGGTTTCCTTCATCCTGAGTCACAATAGCAACTGCTTTGATATGGAATGGCTTCTCCCCACCTCATAGGACCTAGTGAGAATGTTTCTTCACAAAGCCCCAAAGTTACATATCAAGTTGTTAGAGAGATAATAATTTAAAAAAAAAAACACTCTTCTCCCATCCCAGAAAAAAATTCTCCATGAAGGTAGTAGATAAAGAATTGTTTTTTAATTGAGTAACCATTGAACCAATATGTAATACACACCACGAGCAGTTTACTCAGAGATAAAAAATACAGAAAGAAAGAAATCTTACCCTTGTATATTGCCAAAGAGATGGCTCCCAGTCTTTGAGAAAAACATTCCAGATCATGAAGTTGACAGGATATTTATTTCATTTCTATGATTAACACAAATTTCAAAGAAAGAGGAAGAAATCACAAGTTTTCTAAAGTAAATACTTTAACAAAAAGGGTGAGGGAGATATCTCTTTCCTTAAATTTGACTAAGAGAATTAAGCATCTTATCATGAATTTTTATTTGTTCTTACAAAGTGCATAAGGACCCTGCATCTGGATACAGTGGTGGAGACGAGTTTCCATACTGGCAATCATGGTGGGAGTGAGGAGTATGGCCGAACTCTCCCACTTGGGAGAGCAACACAACCGGTAGCCAGTCCAGTGAAGAGAACAGTAATAAATACTTGGTTAATAAAACGCTGTGAAAAAAGTAATGATAAAAGATAGGGATGTAATAGTGGTGGTGTGTTTTCCTAGCATGCCTGAGCCTTGAGTTCAATTCCTAGTGCAGGAAAACATAAACACACACAAACACACAGACACACACACACACACAAACACACACAATAATAATCATAAAAATAAAAAGAAGAAAACTTGACATGTGGCTTAAATAAAGCTTCATATGCATAATGCATTTAGTGCCCAATATCATTGTTTTGAGTCATTAAGGAAACAATAGCAATGTGATTATTTCTCTCTTGATGATAAATTTGCCTCTCTCTCACCTGGTAGATTCACAGACATTTCTTTCCTGCCTGAACTGGATTGGGAGACACCACTCCTAACCCACCAATTCATGAGAATTAAAACTGTATATCATAGCACTATGTGCTTGTTATGCAAACCAAATGAGTCCAAGGATGGGCATGGGCTTCTAAAGCTAACGTAAAGTATTACTACTCCTGGAAATAAAATGAACAGTGATAATTCTAAGGATGGTTATTCCAAAACATCCCTATTAGGCTTCCAAATGTGTTATACAAACATCTATTAAAAGATGAAATTGGAAATGGTGCTGTTCCCTGAGAATGTTGATTCAATGGGCTCCTAGAGGCAGGCTGGGAAAGGGTTGGAGAAGCATTTCTTATTCATTTATTTGTTTATTTGGGTAGCAGGAATTGAACTCAGGGACACTCAAAAACTGAGCCACATCCCCAGCTCTCTTTTGCATTTTATTTAGAGACAGGGTCTCACTGAGTTGCTTAGTGCCTTGCTTTCACTGAGGCTGGCTTTGAACTTGTGATCCTCCTGCCTCAGCCTCCTGAGCCACTGGGATTACAAGTATGCACCACCACACCCAGAGCATTTCTTATTTTAATACACTTTTTTTTTCTCATAGACAATACATAAAATAATAAAAATTATTTTTATCTAGGTGACTGTCCTTGAAACACTTATGGTTTATTATCTTTCATAAGCACTTATGGCCATTGAAGAAGACAATCAGTCCCTTTTAGCCTGCTGTGGGAGCTCTGGTTATAGCCCAAACTCTCTATATGTTAATATAGAGTTAAACATTTTTTTCACATCATTTTCTCTGCCTGTCTTAAAATTCAAATATCTGGTTTGATTTTGTTCTTGTATAATATAGCACTTACAATCAAGTCACAAATCTAATTTATAAAATTTATTGGGGAAAAGAAGCCACTTTCAGGATACATCCTAGAATAAGTCATATAATCTAACTGCCATATCTTCCCTATTTCTAAAATTCTAAGAAATTAAATTTATTTTTAGAATAGTGACCCTAGAGCTTTGAAAAGTCTTTGAATACATTTCAATGATATTTAACAGAACTTTAGTGGTATATTAATTCTATTGTACCCTACTTCTTTAAAAAAAAATCATAATATAAATATGATTTCTTAAATTTTGATTAAGCAGAATATTCCATTGTTCAGAATATTCTTCCTTTACAAATGTCTGGAAAAAAAAGGAAACTTACTATTCACAATATTTTGGGTTATATCAATAAACCTTAAAAATGTGTTGTCTAGGCTTTTCATTCAAACTGATCCCTGGGCATAGTCTGGTAGATTCACACCATACAAATGCTATGGTGCATACAAAGATAGTTAATCAGTCTGTCCATGGCCCACAAATTGTAAAAATGCCTATACATCAGCCACCAGGAAAAATTTAAATATTTGTCCTATTGATTCATGACACCAAATGTTGACCAAAGAGAATGCCACATTGTCACCCACTAGAAAAGATATATTTGTATTCTTCTGAAAGTATATGCCAGTGACAAAGAGTATGCAAGGTACTTTGTAAACATACCCGCAATATCCCAGCTTCTAACAAATGGCTAATGCAAGGTTGTGCTTAGCTCACTTTTAATAAACCTTTTAAGAACAGCGAGTCTGGGCTTTATAAAAGAACAGTTGGCTATTGCCAAGGAACTAGGTACAAACAAAGAACTAGGTACATATTCAAGGTTGGGCTAAGTGGCTCTTTTGGAGTGCTTCTGCATAAATGGCTTTGTGGATACCCACTGGATTTTACCTCATGGACAAATTGTAATGCTTCACAATGGTTCACCACATTCCTAAGATGAATGCCCTGGGAATAAAAGTCTTCTTGTGACAAATGCCTGTTTCCACCTGTGCTTCAAACAGGAAGGAAAAAAAATAATAATAAATCTAAATGCATTTCAAAAATATTGTATTCGAATCAACAATACTTAGAAGGTAAAACAATCTATCTTAACACAGGAAGAGCTTTTCCATCGAGGGATGGAATACAGGCTTTAGAGGTTGCTTTTTAAATTAATCTAATACTAGTTATCAATTATGTTGCTTCCATGCTTTATTCTTGATGTTCAGCTTAAAAGTGAACTTGGGCAAATAGAGAGTCAAATCTCAGTAGTAGAGCCAAATCTCAGAAATCTCTGTAACCTACATGGTGAAACTTGTAAATGCAATAGCCACAAATGTCAGTAGCACTTCAAGATCAGACTGTATGGGCGAATCATAGAAAACAAGCAGAACTCAACATCAATTCTGCATGTATCTTATCCTCTAGAGAAAAGTCTCCTAATAAGAATGTGTAGGACACTTGCTCACTACATGCTAAGAAATCGAGGACAGAAAGATGGAAAAAAAAATACCCAGTTACATTTAGGAAGCTTAATGTCACTCACTGGCAAAATCCTAGGGCTGATTATAAAACAAATTTTAAATATAACCACTGCGAACCAAGCTAAATTAATTAAGAAAAGTCAGGCAGAACACATTGTGGTAGAAGCTCAAACACTGAGACATAACACTGTGCTCATCAGAACTATATTTGAGTCCTTGACTCCATCACCCCCTAGATGTCTAAACTTGGGGAAGTAAAGTTATTGAGCATCCCAAGCCTCGTTTTCTTCACATGTGAAGATTGATATAATAAGTGCAGTTGTATTCAGAATTCATGTTACAATAAGCTAAGGATTGTAAAGAAGGGTATGACACATTGTTCCCTCTTACTTTGGGGGGATAATTACTATTAATGTGCAAAAGAGTTCAAGAAAAGAAAGTCCATGGAGAAGAATACTTGTGAAAAGTGCTTAAAGAAACCTTGAACAGTTGGGGGCTGATTAACATTTATACCAAGTCATTCGGGATCCCAGAATGAATGGGAGGGTGACTCATGCTATTATTCTTACTTCATAGAAATGCTAGTTAGACACTAAAAGCTCTCTTAACCAAGCCTATCATACAAGTTAGGGGTTGATATTTGCCTTTGCCTGCTTCCAAATTACAACCATTATATAACATACTGGCCTGTACTGTGAACCCATAATTTAAAATGCCACCAAAATGTCATTACTAAATAATCTTTCTAGCTCTGAAATCTAAGGATTTCAGAGCAAATGAGAAAAACAATCAGAAAGAATTGATAAATGTTAAGCCAAAAGAGAATATAGGGTTCAGGAGTTTGGGTGGTATTTTCTCCTAAAAAGATAATCCATCTTACTCTCATAGATCTGTGATATTTGCTTTCCAAAAAGTAGCCAAATAAAAAAAAATGTATACAGGCAGCTTGGCTGTATTTATTTTTCTCATTATCCTCAAAAAAAAAATCAGTTCAGAAAATCATGAGCTTGTGGTGGCTTGCTATTAAATCCAGTTTTATCCTCAGATGATAGTTTCTTCTGTTTTAATATAGAAAAGAGAGCTTTGGTGATCGTGGTTACACAGCATAAATATTGAGGCCACATGCTGTCCCCTGCTGTCATTCACGAGTTCATTTGTTCACAGCTCACCTACTTTGCAACATCTGATTGCCTCAATTACCAGCTAACGTGAGACTCCCTGAACAGGGATGCTCTTCCATTAACTTCTGACGGAAGTCACTTGCTCAGAAGCTCCTCCCCATCTATCAATCATAATGAGTTAGATCTCTTTCCAAACGCATGCCTGCAGTGAGAACTCATTCAAGTGTCAAAGCACGCTTCTAATTGCAAAGTTAATTTTTACTCTGGTAGACTTGAAAAGTCCAAGGATTAAATTTGATTCCCTCAATGCTACTAAAATGTAAAAGTCCAGAACTTTCCATGAATGCAGAGAGACCCCCCTAGATGGGGCATAATAAGTCAGAGTAGAATCTGAAAAAGAATCAATGACTGTTTCAGGGGTGGAGATTGGAGTATCGCTTACCGTGGGTGATGTAGAAGTAAACTGTTCCTGTTCCCCCAAGCATAGTGAAGAAAATTTACATCCTCAGAGTAAAATGGTATAGGAGACTGACTATCCAGTGGAGAGAAAGAAAAAGTTACATCAATGGGCTGTATCCTCCAGGTGGGGCGCGGGTAATTCCCAGAGGTTTCTCATCTGAGGGAGAAACAAAAACATGATGCATGTACATGACTTAAGTCACACCTGCTGCGGGGAAAGATGCATGCTGAGAAAGCCAGGTGTGTGTGTGTGTGTGTGTGTGTGTGTGTGTGTGTGTGTGGAGGAGGGACCTTCAGAACAGAAAGGAAACTCTTCCCAAAAGGGCTTGCTCCTAGCTCAGGGGCAAGAAGTAAGTTGTGCCTACCTCCACAGGACTCTACCCTCACTCAGACCTTCTGGCCCTAACCTCCCCTGTAAGCCAGGTCTGCACTAATAGCAAGCACCCACCATCAGAAAGAAGTCCCCTGTTTCAATTCCCTAATGATTCTCACCCCACATGACACCCCCACCCTCTTTTTTCCCTCTTAGCATGGCTTGTAGTTCTTTGCTAACCAATTGCTTCCTGTGTGTACCTGGAGTCACATGGTCTCCCCAGCTCTACAATCCAGGACTACCTACCTTTGACTCCCTTCACTCCTGGACACGTATCAATTTCCTTTTTAAGCCTCCATTCCAGCATTATCTCCAGAAAGTCTTTATTAACATCAATCCACTCCTGCACACTGGGACTGGACAAAATGCCCTTCTTCTCTGGGTCCTTGTCCCTGTTGCTTTAATATTTCTCTGTGTCTTTTTCCTTGAAACCTGGCCTCCTTGAGAGCAGGCAGGAAAGGTGCACTATCATCATCTCAGACCCTTGTGTGTGGCATGTGAAAAGGTAGTAAAAAATAATCCACCTGTTACCTGTATCACCCTGAAGGGTACAAGATTGGAGGCCAGGGAAGTGTCTGTCTTATGAATGAGTGGGATCTGAACTATTTTCATTATCAAGATAGTCTCCAAAGGCACTTTTCCTGTTGAGCTCACTACTGTGGATTTGAATCTAGGAGCTCCTGGGAAAACCAGAGATTTTCCCCAGTTAAGAATTGAAGTTTCTGCAGATGGAACCGGGGAATTTAAATTAGCAGGCACTGGAGCTGTAAAACAAGCACAGAGAAATGGTGGATCCAAAGATACAAGTTAGAATAAGGAACCTAAGAAATTATCCTAGAAAAAAAAAATCCTCAAAACCTTGAGATTCAGGATGGGAAAGGAGACCAAAATCATAGGAGAATGATGAGGAAAATAAAAACTAGAATTGGTAGATGCACATAGATAGTTGATTTAAGTTGAGGATCTTTGGGGACAGAATCCACCAATGGGGTAAGCCAAAATCATACTAGATATTATATAAATAAAAATGAACAGGGCTTTGGGCTCAAGAAGGAAACACACACACACACACACACACACACACACACACACACAAAGGGACTGAAAACTATAACTCAATCCAGTCTTAAGAAGAGAGGTTAATCAGTATATGATAAGAAACATTTTTCAGTGAAGGATATGAAAATATCAACCCCTGAGAAAAAAAAGGGAATAATAACCCCAGGGAGAGAGCAGAACAACAACAACAAAAAAATGTGACCCAGGGAGAGAAGGCAAACAATGGGCTCTGGACTTTTCACCCTTTCCTAGCAACAATGGGTTTTGAAGGTTCCCAACTATTTCCTCTGATCTGAGTTTTGGACTTGCACAACTATTACCCCCTGACTCCCCAGCTGATGCATTTATGCCAGAATTCAAATCTCACTTGTCATGATGACAATCTCTCTTAAACCCTATAAAAATCGGACCCTAATTGTAACCAATTGTCATTTTCTCTCCTGAAAACATGCCACTCTTCTGCTTAATAAAGAAAGCTTGCTGGTCCTTTGAGGTCTGTTCCCCGTTTCAGTTATTTTTGCTTTCACTAGGAATCACAAATGTGACTAGTACTGATATGGATTTTAGACCAGAGTATCGATGGCCCACAATGCATATCATTGTCAGAGCTTGTGTTTCTTCTTCCATGAAGACTGGATAAGAGTTGCTAGAAACCTCTGCAGGAGAAGGGACTAGAGAGGCCACGTATTCTTCAGGAATACTGATAATTTTGCCAGGCATGGTGGCACATACCTATAATTCCAGTGACTTGGATGGCCAGGCAGGAAGATCACAAGTTGAGGACAACCTTGGCAATTTAGCAAGGTCCTGAGCAACTTAACAAAACCCTATCTCAAAGTGAAAAATAAAAAGGGCTAGGGATGTGGCTCAGTAACTAAGCATCCATGTATTCAATCCTCTGTATCAAAAAAATAAATTAAAAAAAAAGAATACTAATGGTTTTAAGTGTTTTGGGTAGTCAAAAATATGAAAAAAATGTTTACTATGGATCCCTGCCATATTCTTTAAAGCCACCGATGAAGAAGGGATTACCTTCCAAAATTTATAGATGTCAAAAGTGAGGTACAAGGGGACAGTAAATTTTCCAAGTTTATAGAGTAGGTAAACAGAAGTAGATTCAAATTATTTTCACTGATGATAGTTCCTCATGTGTTGTGTGTGCATTCTCCCAGGGGGTCAGCCTGGAGGCTATACCAAAAGACAGGAGCAATTAGAGAGATCTGAAAAGAAAAAAAGAAAAAAAAAAATCCCGGAGAATCAAGAAACCAAGTCTCCATTTACCTTCATTGTGATTGTTACAGCCTTGTGCAACTCCTCACTTACACAGAAACATTGTGAGAATGTGATCAGCAGCCTTTCTCCCACTGCCTCACATATTCCTGTTCATTTTCCCTTACCATGATTTGGGATCGACGTTTTAAAATGCAGAAGAGTAAACTACTCTATTTTTCCCCTTTCTAGAGCAGGAAAGGGATAGAGATATGTACACTACAGTACCTTTAGTTTCTTTTAACTTTCTTGCCTGAGATTCTGAAGGTCCCTTTTTCCCTACCCAATTAACCACTAATTAACAGACTTTATTTACATACGTATGTTACCTGCTGGTTTTCCTGCTTGCAATCAGTTTTCAGAGGTAGCAAGCTGGGCTGAGAGTTGGAGAATCTGGTTTCCGGCCTGGGTGTGGGACTCTGGTCAGGTCATACCTTCTCTTTCTCAGGCTCATTACTTAACAGGAAGAGTGGAAAGGCCAGGGAAGGATGCTGACCTCTACTGACTCTGGCATTACATCTTTGATGTTCTGTCCTTCCTTACCTGTTCTGGCTAACTCAAGGAGCCACCGAAGGAACAAATGAGATGACGCATTTAAAAACACTGTGAAGAACACAGCATTTGAGTAAATGCCACCTGTGTCAACCTGCACCCTGCTGTCCATTTTTAAAGTTCCCCTACATGGCATGCCTTTTGAAGCATTCCTTTGCCCCCAATACCTATGTATTACTAATGGGAAAATGTTGAAAGAAGAAAACACAAAATGAGGGAAAGGCGGCAAGTTTGGAAGAGCCCAATAATTTGAATCCTTCCCTCTGGGAATTTCTAGAGATGAGAACTGGGCTTCTGACTCTGTTTGAGGGTGATCGCTGTTCTTTTGAGATTGACAATAAAACTGAGATGCTAGGAGAAATGTGTTCATGTCTTTCTTTCCAAACATCTGTTTCTGCATGTATCCCACACTCAAGCACTAGGTGAGAAAAGTGGGGAGCGGACTGGTAAACCATTCCTCCATCTGTGGTGACATGGGCCCTAATCTAATCATCGGGAATGACGGGATTTTTTCCAAATCATCAGGCCCTTTCACCTGTGATACATTTACACTAGATTGAGTCCCGTTATCCTTTATGCCACATCGCATCCACACCTTTATGGAAAGGAAACCCAATTTGCTGTGGATCATCTGCACAAATTTCTCTCTGATAGTGACAAATTCTCTTCTTTTCTTTGTCTTTTTTCTTTTTAAAAAATATTTATTTATTCTAATTTGTTATACATGATGGCAGAATGCATTTTAATTCATAGTACACATATAGAGCACAATTTTTCATGTCTCTGGTTGTTCACAAAGTAGAATCACACCATTCGTGTCTTCATACATGTACTTAGGGTAATGATGTCCATCTCATTCCACCATCTTTCCTACCCCCATACCCCTTCCCTTCCCATCCTTCCCCTTTTCCCATCTAAAGTTCCTCCATTCCTCCCATGCTCCTCCCACCCCTATCCACATTATGGATCAGCATCCACATATCAGAGAAAACATTCAGCCTTTGGTTTGTTGGAATTGACTTACTTCACTTAGCATTATATTCTCCTACTCCATCCATTTACCTGCAAATGCCATAATTTTATTCTCTTTTATTGCTGAGTAATATTCCATTGTGAATATACACCACAGTTTCTTTATCTATTCATTGACTGAAGGGCATCTTGGTTAGTTCCACAATTTAGCTACTGTGAATTGTGCTGCTATAAACATTGATGTGACTGTGTCCCTATAGTATGCTGTTTTTAAGTCCTTTGGGTATAAATCAAGGAGTGTGATAGCTGGACCAAATGGTGGTTTCATTCCAACTTTTCTGAGGAATCTCCATACTGCTTTCCATATTGGCTGCACCAATTTGCAGTCCCATTAGCAATGTATGAGTGTACCTTTTTCCCCAAATCCTCACCAATACTTATTGTTTGTATTCTTAATAGCTGCCATTCTGACTGGAGTGAGATGAAATCTTAATTTTCATTTGCATTTCTCTAATTGCTAGAGATGTTGAACATTTTTTCATATATTTGTTGATTGATTGTATATTATCTTCTGAGAATTGTCTTTTCAACTCCTTGGCCCATTTACTGATTGGATTTTTTGGTTTTGGGTGTTTTTTGTTTTGTTTTGTTTTGTTTTAGTTCTTTCTATATCCTAGAGATTAGTGCTCTACCTGATGTGCATGTGGTAAAAATTGGATCTCTATTCACCTCACTGATTATTTCTTTTGGTGAGAAGAAGCTTTTCAGTTTGAATCCATCCAATTCATTGATTCTTGATTTTATTTCTTGCGCTATAGGAGTCTTATTAGGGAAGTCGGGGCCTAATCCAAAATGATGGAGATTTGGGCCTACTTTTCCTTCTATTAGGCACAGGGTCTCTGGTTCAATTCCTAGGTCCTTGATCCACTTTGAATTGAATTTTGTGCATGGTGAGAGATAGGGGCTTAATTTCATTTTGCTGCATATGGATTTCCAATTTTCCCAAAACTATTTGTTGAAGAGTCTATCGTTTCTCCATTATATTTTTGGCACCTTTGTCTAATATGAAATAACTATATTTATGTGGGTTTGTCTATCCTGTACCATTGATCTACAAGTCTACTTTGGTGCCAATATCATGCTGTTTTTGTTACTATTGCTCTGCAGTAGAGTTTAAGGTCTGGTAGAGTGTAATGCCACCTGCTTCACTCTTCTTGCTAAGAATTGCTTTAACTCTTCTGGGTCTCTTATTTTTCCAGATGAATTTTATTATTGCTTTTTCTATGAGGGATATCATTGGGGTTTTGACTGGAAATGCATTGAGTCTGTATACTGCTTTTGGTAGTATGGTCATTTTGACAATATTAATCTTGCCTATCCAAGAACAAGGAAGATATTTCCATCTCCTAAGGTTTTCTTTAATTTCTTTCTTAAGTGTTCTGTAGTTTTCTTTGTAAAGGTCTATCACTTCTTTCATTGATTCCCAAGTTTTGTTTTTGTTTTTGTTTTGTCATCGAAGCTATTGAAAATGGGGTGGTTTTCCTAGTTTCTCTTTCAGATAATTTGTCTGAGTAATAGTCCATTGTGTATACATACCACACTTTCTTTATCCATTCATTTACTGAAGGGCATCTTGGTTGGTTCCACAATTTAGCTATTGTGAATTGTACTGCTATAACATTGATGTGGCTGTACATTGATGTACAGAAATGCCTTTAATTATGAGTATTGATTTTAACTCCTGCTACTTTGCTGAATTGATTTATTAGTTCTAGAAGTTTTCAGGAGAAATTTTTTGGATCCTCTAGAATCATGTCATTGGTAAATAGTGATATTTTGAGTTCTTCTTTTCCTATTCATAACCCTTTAAATTTTTTGTCTATCTAATAGCTCTGGCTAGAGTTTCAAAAACTAGGTTAAATAGAAGTGGTGAAAGAGGGCATCCCTGTCTTGTTCCAGTTTTAGATGAAGTGCTTTCAATTTTTCTCCATAGAATAATGATGCCCTAGGGCTTAGCATAGATAGCTTTTGCAATGTTGAGATATATTACTGTTATCCCTAGTTTTTCTAGTGTTTTGAACATGAAAGGATGCTATATTTTGTAAAATGCTTTTTATGCATCTATTGAGATGATCATACAATTTTTATCTTTAAGTCTACTGATGTGATGAATTGCATTTATTGATTTCCATACGTTCAACCAACCTTGCATCCCTGGGATGAACTGCACTTGATCATGGTTCACTATCTTTTAAATATGTTCTTTATTAGATTTGCCAGAATTTTTTCCTATGAGATGAGTCTCTTGAAGGGAGCATAATGTTGGGTCTTTTTTAATCCAATCTACCAGTCTCTGTCTTTTGAGTGGTGAGTTTCGGCCTTTAACATTCAGGGTTATTATTGAAACATAATTTGTTTTCCCAGTCATTTTTTTTATATTTAACTTGATTTGGTTTCTCTTTTGATTGTTTTTTTTTCTTTAGTGTCATACCTCCCTTTGCTGATTTTTGTTGTCATTTTTCATTTCCTCCTCATGGAATATTTTGCTGAGGATGTTCTGTAGGGCAGGCTTTCTGGTTGTAAATTCTTTTAACTTTTGTTTATCATAGAAGATTTTTATTGCAGCATCAAATCTAAAGCTTAATTTTTCTGGATATAAAATTCTTGGTTGGCATCCATTTTCTTTCAGAGCTTGGTATATGTTGTTCCAGGATCTTCTAGCTTTCAGAGTCTGGGCTGAAAATTCTGCAGAGGACCTAATTGGTTTTCCCCTATATATAATCTGATTTCTTTCTCTTGTGGCTTTTAAAATTCTCTCCTTATTCTGCATGCTAGGCATATTCATTATAATGTGCTTTAGTGTAAATATGTTGTGATTTTATTCATTTGATGTCCTGTAAGCCTCTTGTATTTGATTTCCAATTCATTCTTCATGTTTGGGAAATCCTCTGATATTATTTCTTTGAAGAGATTGTGTATTCCTTTGGTTTGAATCTGTGCCTGTATCCCAATAAATCTTAGATTTGGCCTTTTGATGTTATCCCATAATTGTTGGTGTTCTTTTCATGGTTTCTTACCATCTTCACTGTGTGGTCAACTGTATTTTCAAGATTATATATTTTGTCTTCATTATCTGACATTCTGTCTTCCAAGTGATCTAGTCTGTTGGTGATGTTTTCTGTTGATTTTTTTTATTTCATTTATTTTTTACTTCATTTCAACAATTTCTGATTTTTAATTTTTTTCAGAATCTCTCTTTCTTGAAGTAGACTTTTGCTACCTGTATTTGCTCCCTGATTGCTTTCTTGGTGTGATCAATGATTGCCTGTATTTGCTCTCTTTTCTGTTTGTTGGAGTGATCAATTTTTCCCTGTATTTGATCACTTAGGTCATTCTTTAATTCATAGATCATTTTAATTATGCACATTCTGAACTCCTTCTCTGACATTTCATCAACTGTGCTGTCCATGGATTCTATTATTGTAGTATCTTGGTTTGTTTTTTTTTCATGTTACCATTGTGTCTTCCTTTCTTACATTGTGGATCTGAGATATTACAGTTTCTACCCCATAATCTTATAGTGTCCATGCAGATTACCTGTATCTCACCTTTGTGTTGGGCTTCTAGACCTCGGCTGGTGTCCCACTATAAATGCTACTTCAACTAAAGGTGGTTGTGGAAATAGCAGAGATAACTAAAGATAGCAGTGGAGGTGTCCCAAGATGGATGCAACCACTTTCAGATGTGAAGCTGAAAGGGTGGGCTGTCTGTTTGGATATGCAGCTGCCTCCAGGCCCTATCTATTGCCTCAAGGTGGAGACTACTGCGTGGGGAGGACTATGGCAATGGCTGCAGTGTCCTACCATGGAGGTGGGGTCGGCTGCGTTCTGCCGTGGGTCTGTTGGTTTGTGGTCCTGGACCAGGGCCTAGGCCTTGGCCTGGGTCAGTGTGGAGATCCTAGTCCTGAGTCTAGGCTCCAGTGCAAATATGCTGGTCATCAGGGAGGTTCTTAGCCAGGGCCTAGTGGCCAGTTATTTTCTGAGGCAAACTCCCAATAAATATTCAGGGAGTGTTTCTATCATGTCTTGGTTATGGATTTCATTTGAGCAAAGCTGACAGTTCCAATATTTGAAGGGAAAAAAAACTACTAAACTGTTTCTAAGAAAACCAATTACTATAAAGGACAAATGATAAAAATTCAGGTAATGAAGAGTTCACATATCCAAGTATACACAAGTATCTTGTTTTTTCTTGTTTTCTCTAATGAATGGGCATAAGGTAGGGCATGCAATTCTTCATATAATTCCTATAGGTACTAACAATTTGGGACAATACTATAAATTAATAGAAGAGAGACTGTTTTAGAAAATGTGTCTTTCTTTTCCTGGCTTTTATGGATCTCCCTAGTCCCATCGCCACTTCCTGTGTTCTGCAGGCTTCAAACCATGGGCATATCTATCTATATCCATCTCTACTATGCATAGAAGAGTCTCACTCATGCACACATTGATTTGAAAATAATTCCTTCAAAAAGAGGCAAGTACTTAAAGTAAGGGAATGAACAACTAAAAAATGTATTTTCAGAAATCCAATGAGGGAAAACTTCTGTAGGGACGTGGAATTTCCTAGTGTCCTTTTGATCATTCTTGATCAGTAACCATTTTCTGCTTCATCATTATCTCTGTGTCATATTTAATAGTAACAAGAATTGAGCAAAAGTTCTGGGACCTCCTCCCTGTGGAATCTGGGACCTAAATAGGGGCAGAGTAGCAGCAAAGGGCTCTGGACCTTGTGCTGTCACATGAATAGATTTTGCCTCTTTAGATTCCACAACAGTTGAGTGAAGTAGAAATTATGTGTTTTTCAAGTTAGTCTTTGTGATTATTTTTTTTAAAAAATTGGATAGCTAATAATGGGGAAAAAAGTGTAAATATAGCTTTACACACTGAAGTTTGTGTTTTCCCTACTATACCACAGGCCCTCACATGCTGACAGAGAGACATCTTGTCAATGCTACACAATTTACATTAGTTGCCCTTCCACTGTTTGAATGGGTGACAAAGGACAAAAAGCACACGAGTTTGTGTGTAGAGGGATCCAGGAGGCAATTAAAAGCACAAAAATATGGTCCTTACAACTACAAAGAGGAAAGAGGGAGTCTGTGCAGGGATTCACATGGTCACAATTATCACAGAGACACAGCATCATGGGGTTTAGTTTGAGGCCGGCACCAAAGAAAATGAGCTTCATTAAAATGGCAGTGAGCATGACAGTGGCTTGCATCCCATTGAGTTGTTCAAAACAGGGTGTGTTTCTTGGTAAGTTTTTCTGTCAACCTGTTGAGAAGGACTGAGAGAGCATCTGCTAACTATGCATGATATGTTCTTATGCCACACAGAATGTCACCATAAAGAACAAATGGCATCAGCTGCCACCATGCTGTGGCATTCCATTTTACAAAATGATATGTCGTTATTAAGCAGTGAGGGATATTGATTTCTCAGTATGTCTCCTGCTTGCTCAATTGCTTTGGTTACAACAACAACAATGTATATGTTAAATATACCGAGTAGATACCGAAAGCCTTATCCTTGGGTTCCCAATAAAGCAGACCTTACTCTTTGCCCTGGCAAGTGATCAAATCCCCTGACATCCACCTTGATTTTGTGCTCTCCAAACAAGCCTGGCTTTTTTTTGCTTTCCTTGCTGAAATATTTAAACTGTGATAAAGCTCCTCCTGTGGAGATGAGACGGCCATGTGGTGCAGGCCATGCTCTGGAAGTTGGACAAGCAGAGTCAGTTGGGTCCCAGCTGTGCTAGTCATCACCTGGTTCCTTTGGAGGTCACCCCACCCATCTGGTCTTTAGTTTCTCCCTCTGCAAAAGGAGATGATTGCACTAAACTATCTCTAAGAGCTCTTTGAGTACTAAAATTATATTATTCTCTAGTGTCTTAAAGGATGCTTCTTTAAATTCAATACATGTTTTCTTAGTGCCTACTGTGGATCCAGTATTGTTTTACACTTGAGAGATAACTACAATTTAAAAAGAAAGACTTTCTTTATGGAGCTTAGCTTCTAATATATGGAAACAGACAAAAAAAAAAAACTAAACATCTCATATTCCATGATTGTAAGGGCTGGGAAGAAAAATTAAACAGAATAAGCTGAGTAAGGTCTGGGGTTGCAGGAGTAAGGATGGAGTGGGAATTGGGATACTAATTTGTTTTGCGTAGGCAGGAAGCCCTCTCCAGTAAAGCCACCTTGGTGCAGAAAGCAGACTGAAGTGAGCATTTGAATCCCACATGCTTGGGGAGAGAGAGGTTTTAGGTAACAGATACAGCAAGTACAAAGACCCTGAGGCAGGGCTGTGCTTAGAATGAACTTGGAATCTGCTTCCTCTGCCCTGGCTGGGAGGGATATCCAGAGGCTTGTTTGCCTTTTGATATGTGCACCAATTTACTTTCTGTTTGTATTCTAGAATCAACACAGACTTGAACAATGTTCTGGCAGCCTTGGAATATTCCAGAAAATGCCTACCCACTAATTCACCATTACCCCTGTGACCTTGGTGCCCTAAAGAAGAAATGTTACAGTCGTCCATGTGAAGTCACAATTCTTCCTCAAGAAAGTCAGCTCTCCTCTTCACAGAGAATAAGCACTGTTCTGAGAATTTTTTTCCCTGAAAGGGCAAAGTTGAAATGTAGGCAGTTTATATCTGAAAGCAAAATCTACTCTGAGGTAGGTCTGCTCCTTGCCTATATGCACATTTGTAATTACAGCCACAGAATCACCTTGTAGACACTTAATAGCTTAATAAGATTTTTAATGAGTCTCTTTGAAAATGAGAAACCCCACTGTATAAAATGGGCCTATAAAATGTTATGCAGCTGTGCTGTGCCCTCAAACAAATCGCAAACAGATCTTTTCCAGTACCCTGCACTAGAAGGGCTAAGTGTAAGTGACTGTAGGATTTGGGCTACACTTGACTCCAAGCACACTTAGGAAGACCTCAAATTCTCCAAGAGTCCCCACAAACAGGGAGACTGACTGGCTGACCACAACACAGATCCTGAAAATCCCATTATCATGTTTACAGACATTCTAATTACCTCAACTTACACCCTAGCCTCCTCTGAATTCCTGTATTTTTCATATTATTGCATAATTTATTGAACATTTTTCTTTAGAACTTACTAGTTATGGCTGTTGAGAAGAAGATACAGAGAAGAACACTATGTCCTTGGGTGTTTACCCTTCACTAGTGTCAATGCAACATAATCTCTACCCAAGACAGCAGGAGATAAGTACAAAACTTGCAAACCAAAGACTGTAGGAATTTAGAAACAGGAAGAAGAATTGTACTGTAAATAATCAAGAAAGACTTTTAGAAGAGGGCTTTATATTTGATGATCCTTGAAAACTATCTAGAAAAACCAGAAATGCTATGGAAGGACACTGTTGCCCTGTTGGCTAAGCTGTTAGTATCTAATATGGTGAGACAAGCAAACTTAAATACAATAGAGGTATAAAGTCCAGAAATCATGGTGAAAATCAGGAAATACAGTCTTTTGAATTAAAAGTGTTCAGAATTTGGACTTCAACTAACTTGGAAGTCTTTTAAGCCTTTTGAAAAAAAAAGGTAATATAATGACTAATATTGTGGTAGCATATGCATTTTAGAGTAAAAAAAAAAACTGCAAATGGAGTACATAGGCTCAAAAATACCACTACTTAAATTAGACTGCTCACAGTGGAAAGGTCAAAGAAAGTTGTAAAAATGACCCCAATCTATGTCAACCATTCTAGAAAAATGTTAAATTATTTGCTGATGATCCTTGAAAACTATCTAGAAACTATTTGAAACTAACTTGAAAACTATTTCGTACAAAATAGTCTGGGGGCAAGGACTGATTCTTAATTTTGTCATTAACCCTGACCTAACACAAGATTGATCTCAAAAGAGATCTCTGTAAATATATCTTGATTAGCTGACATAAAAAGCATCCAGATCCTGCTCAGCCTCTTCAAGGAACAATAGAAGAGCTCATTCCTGGTGTCCACCCCAGTTGGTGAAGGGCTAGCACCAGAGTCATATGGTTCACATCTGAGGTCACAGCAAAGACATTATCACCATGAGAAATCATAACTATTTGGACACATGGTCTAGAAATGCAGTTCACCAGCTATTTTCCTGTATCCTCCTATGGGAGGGAGAATGCCAGGATCCTCTGTAGCATGAAAAGCTCCAAAATGAAATTTCTGAGCAAGTAATGGTGCTGCAGTCATGACTATAGTTACATGATGCCAACATTTTCAGATAAAAAAGGGGAAGCATTCATCTAGCATCAGTATTTTTAGTCTGTTCTTGCATTTCTCAAGGAAAAATGTATGGGTTCTGTTAACTCTCAGTGACAGTGTTCTGCAGAACTCTGCATGGGAAATGCAGGGTCATACACAGGACACTCAAGCAGACTGAATAAATGGGGTAGGTGCTAAGGTCCCACCTAAGCGACTGCTCCTACAAGCTGTTAGTGATTATATACATATGGGTATGTGATGTTTCAAGGTTCTAAGAACTTAAAATCTGTACAGGTTTGGATAAGGAATAATTTCATCTCTCAGTGGTTGTAAATGTATTTGAGGTCATTTGAGGATGTGATTTCACCCTGAATTTCCATGAGAATATGTGACAGTCACACTTCACATTTATTCTCTCTTTGGGGCTCACAGATCTCCTGACGTAGGATTTATGAGCCCATTTTATAGATTTTTCTGACAGGATAAAATAAAAACATCATTTAAGAATTGCTATGGAAGACTGGGCTACAGTGATAGATATTTTGTAGATTTTTAAGACAACATCTAACCCTGTCAGGGGGGGATGAGAAATGAAAGGTGTTATAAATGGATAAAGCTTTTGAAAAGGAAATTTAGCATTATTTCTCAAAAATTACTGATAGACTTACTATTTCCCCTGAACTTCTGCTTCTAGAATTATCTCCTACCCAAAAGATTATACAGGAACAAAAAGATATATGCACGAGATTGTGTTTTACTGTACTGTTTGCCACATAATAAAAAATGGTGGCAAGAATGGAATGCCAAATAGGTACTTTTTCAAAAACAGGGAAACGACCTTCACTTTCTTTCCTACTTAACTATCTCTTGCTTGAAAGTTTTTGCAGTGAGTATGTTTACATATTAACTTAGTTTTAAAATACTTTCATGTTGAAAAACCTGGATGCAATGGTGTGTACCTGTTGAAACTCCTTGGGAGGCTAAGTCAAGAAGATCATGAGCTCAAGACCAGCCTGGGCAACATAGTGAAATCTTGTCCCCAAGTAAATAAGTAAGTATTTAAATGTTAAAAGAAACTGGACCAGGGTTTGGGTGTTAGCTCAGTGATAGAGCACTTGCCTCATATGTGTGAGGCATGGGGTTCGATCCTCAGTACCACATAAAAATTAAATAAATAAAATAAAGGTATTGTGCCCATCTACAACTAAATTTTTTTTAAAAAAAAAGAAAAAGAAAAGAAACTGGATCAGACTTATATTCAATGTTCAATCCATGGTGGTGTAGATTGTAAAGGGATTTTTTTTTGTATGCACATGTCATACAACTTAGTTTTCCCAGCATCTGCAGGTCACATAAAGTTCAATTTTAGAGTTTTCTGGGGAAAAATGTGTTATAGATTCCAACACACAAGTGTGTTTATAACAGTTTTTCCCTTAGGAGGTTTTGTAGTGCTGTTTTGATCTTGCTGCTGTCTGGCAGAGAACAAATAAATTGGGTATCCAGAGATAAGACATGGGAGTAACCCTGATATTTATTGGTCTAATGGTTACTCTAGTCTCTCTTTTCTCCCATTGTCTCTTCTACAAAGTCCAATTTGGAAATTATGTTCTTTCATTCATTTATTGAAACATGTATTGAGTGCCTACTATGTAAATATAGAGAAGAAAGAAGACAAATTCATAAGCAGCTAGTGAGGACTCATGGAGGTCTATGTGGTTCCTTTCCTGACCCTTATATAGTGGCTCCAATTGTGTATTGATGGAACATACCTGGAAGAAAGAAGAGATGTTATGAAATAAGAAGTGGGGCAGCAGAATCTAAGCTGAGGATCCCATGTGGATTTGCAATGATGTGACCATAAACCAGCTAGGTAACTTCTCTGAAACTCAGTTCCTTATTACTAATTATGAGTAAATACATCCTGCCTTGCAAACTGGTCTTTTTTTTCCCAGCATAAACAGTCCATAGAATAGACAGGGAATTATTCCATAAACTAAAAAGGACCATACCAAAATATGGATTACTTTTTAATGAATTTTTTTTAAAAATGGGTTATTCTTAAGAATCTATTTATTATAAGTAAGTAGGTTATAAATAGCCAAGATGCTCACACAGCAGAATGTTAACCAAAATGTGAATCTGAAATCAGACCCCAGCACAAAATTATTTATTATATCAGATATAATCCACCTGTCACAGCAAAGGACAAAAACAGTGAAGAGGAAGTTATGCAGACAAATGGGGGGAAGAAAATCCCTGATCAAGGTTTGAACAACTGAGAGTCTTATAATGACTATCCACACTCCTGGTTATCTCTTTCACATCATTTAACCCTCAGTTGAAGAATAAGTTTCCAACAAGCCTCTCATACGGGATTCCACATGGAAGACCTCTCATCCTTGTGAGTCCCAAGGAATCTGCCCAGATCTGCCTGTTATACCATCTGAAAATGCAGATGTTGCATGGCAGACCCCAAACTTCAATTCAAGAATCAAAATAACTTGAGATCTGCCACCGCTTTCTCACAACAACCTCTGTTGTCTTTTGGTAGGTAAAAGGAGCAGAAATGAACAACTGTCCATCTGCCTTTTGCTCCTGGTAAATAGGTGTTCTCAGGGAGAAAAGTGCCACATCAAGAAAAGTCTGTGTGTGTGTTTGTGTCTGTGTGTTTGTGTGTGTGTGTGTGTGTGTACATGTACAAAAAAAACTATATGTACATTTTACATATATTTTATAAAGTATATAAGGAGGGGGAGGCACAAATGGGTGAAAAACATGCATTCACTTTATTCAATTGATTATATGTTTATATATTACATTTAATACATAATAAAATATATTTAATGCATAATATTTATGCTAATATATAAGCATTAAAATCTTACCTAGTGCTTTGAAATCCAAGCCAAATATTTCCAAAAGTGAGGCATGCTATATCTCCCTTGTTCTCCCTTGATAAATGTGATTCAGGGGTCAGAGAAAGTTTCATGGAGTGATCTTATATTCATGGTGACCCCTGCCACATTAGCACCTTGGAGATGACTACTTACTCTGTTGTCCCAGAGGGCGGAAAGGAATGAGACGATCCTGATTATCTCTATCCATCCATAGTATACTTCCAATGCCCCCAGACTCAACAAATTAAGTCTAACCCCGGCTATTTCCCATAGAAATTTGGTTTTATCCTCCTTTTTTTCTTGTCTTATGTTTGTTTATTTTGTAGTATTTTTTACCTTGTTTTCCTTCTCCTTTTTTTCTAACAGTAGGAATTTGGGAGAACTAATAATTTGACTCTGATTTTCTCCAGATATACAAAAAGTGCACCACAACCCTGTTTGCTTTCAAGTCAGGCTTAGTAACATTCACAAGCCACTGCTTGCAGGGACTATCTCATTCTCATAGGGACAGACAATGGTAGCAGATGTCCACTTACCTTACTCTGCCATGCTCTGGAGGGTGGCTACAAGGTGCTAGATTTGGTACTTGGGGAGAATGAGCAGGTGTGAGCTTCGGAGCTGAGAGCAAATGCTTAGTTCCTGACACTTTCTTTTTTCAGGAAGAGAATTTCTGGTCCTCTAAGGTAACCGCCATCTTTGAGAAAAAAAGCATCACCCTAAAGTGATTGTGATTCTTCAGAGAGCCTGACAATTGAGCTATGTCTGATTTTTAAACCTAGCAGATGCCACTGACCTATGCTGAAGTGCTCACAAAGTGATGTTGCCTATGTGGTGAATGAGGCCGACTGAAGAAGTCTCTATTACTGTGGAATCCTAATAAGCCACTGTGGACTGACTACAAATCAGTTACAGAATATGAGCTTGTCTGCAGAGTCAACTAAGTAGGATGAGTAGTCAGGTTAGATCCCAAAGTATATTAAAAAATTATTTTAAGTATCCCAAACTTAGCGATTAAAGGGGACAAATTATGGTCTCCCGAATCTCCCAGACGCCAATATGGAGACTCCATATTGTTGGCCCTACAAATAAGTCCAACAACCTAGAGGATTAATTCCAAAGTCTCAGGATAGCAGGAGTCTTTGCTCAAAATTCAGCTTCTTTGTAGTCCTTATATGCCTGAGTTGTCTTTGTGAAAAGAGCCAAGGTATTTCTTCACAAATTAGAGATAAGACTGAAGTAACAAGGCAGAGATCACATCAAAAGGGACTAAATGCATCCTGCAAAGTGTGTTACTGATGTCTTCCTTTGCTGAGGGATGGGGTTTTAAAGAAGAGAGAATACAAAGTAAGAGGACACTGGAGCCAGACATTTATAAAAGAAGGATCTTTCATTCCTGAAATAAATCCAACCTAATCAAGTGATTGGGCACAATCTTCTGAAGGTTTTGTTGAGGGATTCTATGTTTTAAGCTCATGAAAGATGGTCATCTTTTTTCTTATTATGTAATGTGTGTGTGTGTGTGTGTGTGTGTGTGTGTGTACGCGGGCGCAGCCTGCGCTATCTTTGGACTCATAAAAGGAGGGGAGTAGTCCCTCCTCTTCTATTTTCTAGAAGAGATTATGTAAAATTTATGTAAAATCTGCTTTGAATGCTTCATAAAATTCTCCTGTAACATTACTTGGGCCTGGAGACCATTTTGGAGGTAGCTATTAAATTACAAGGTCAAATCCCTTTCTAGTAATAGGACCATTTCTAACCACCTATTTCATATTGAGTAAGTTGAAGTGGTTTGTGTTTTTGTTGGAACTGGTATATTTTATCGAGGTTGTCGAACACACAGTTATAGAGATGGTTGTAGCCATCTCTTATTGTCCTTTTTAGGACTTCTGGGTCCATAATGATGCTGTCTCATTCATGATACTCATAATTTGTGCCTTCTTTCTTTGTTCTTTTGTGTTTCCAGAGATTTGTAAATTTTATTGATCTTTTCAAAACGTCCATTGTTTCATTGATTTTCTCTATTGTTTTCTGTTTCTACTTTCTTGATTTTTGCTCTTATTTTTACTATTTTCTTTTTCTTGCTTTGGATTATTTTGCTCTTCTTATTTGAGGTTATTTAAGTAGGTAGTTGAAGTGCTGATTTGAGATTTCTTCTTTTCTAATGTAAGTTTTTTAGGGCTAAACATTTTCCTCTCAGCACTGCTTTTTTATAAGTTGAACTTTTATTCAATTTTTAATAAGATGAATTTTCATTTTCATTTAGTTAAAAATACTTTTTAATTTACTTGAGATTTTTCTCTTTGACTCATGAATTATTTAAAAATGTGTTGTATATATTCCAGGTATTCAGATTTTCTTTGGTTCTTTTTCCATTATTGATTTCCAGCTTAATTTCACTTTGATCAGAGAACATGCTATATATGGCTTCAACTGCTTTAAATTTATTCAGGTTTGTTTTATGACCTAGGTTGTATTCTACCTTGGTGTACATTCTGTAGGCACTTGAGAAGAACATTAATCTGTTCTTGTTGGGTGAAATGCTTTATAAGTATTGATCATATCTTCTTTGACAGTGCTTTTGAATTTTTCCATGTCTTTGCTGACTTTTTATCTAGATGCTTTATCAATTATTAAATGAAAAGTTTTGAAACAAAACTACTAACATTGTGGATTTTTGTCATTCTTTCATTTTTTTGTTCCATCTATTTTGTAGCTCTGTTTTTTGATGCATATGCATTTAGAATTGCTATATCTTCTGAGTGGATCATCTACTTTATCTGATGCTAATACAGTTATTTCTACAGTATTTTGATTAATATTTGTAAGACCTATTTTCATATATTTATTTTCAACCTTCTTCTTAGGATGAGTGAGTCTCTTGTAGACTGCATATAGTTCAGCTATGTTTAACCCCTGTGTGTTTTTAATTGATTCAGAGATATCATGTATCGAATGTAATTATTCATATGTTAGTTTTTTTATTCTCCTTGTTCTACTTTTGTTTCTCTTTTCTTTTCCTGCCTTTCTATGGGTTACTTAACCTTTTTTTTTAGAATTCTATTTTGGGTTGCTAATAGTGTTTGGGGAATATCACTGAGTAAAATTTTCAGTGGGTGTTCCATGTATTACATTACACATATATAACTAATCACAATCTCCTGGTGTCATTGTCTTACCTACCTGAGTGAAGAGAAGCCATACATTCTCTCTTGTCCATTTACCCTCTCCTTTTATAATAATTCTTTTACATACATTTAGAAATACAAATACTATTACGTTTTTTTTAACCTCCAAGATCATATAGAACATTCCAGAGGAGAAGGAAAATCAATTATATTTACTCCTATTTTTGCTTAATGTTTTATTTCTTCCCTTTATGATGTTCTAGAGATTTCTTTATTATTTGCTTTAAAAAACTTTCTCTACCCTTTCATTTTGAATACTTCCTCTGGCAACAAATATCTCAGCTTTCTGCCATCTGAGAATCTTTAGATTTCCCTACATTCTTCAAAGATA
This sequence comes from Urocitellus parryii, assembly GCF_045843805.1. Taxonomy (NCBI): domain Eukaryota; kingdom Metazoa; phylum Chordata; class Mammalia; order Rodentia; family Sciuridae; genus Urocitellus; species Urocitellus parryii. Next base: position 30,386,310 of record NC_135543.1, read on the forward strand.
TTATTTACTGGGCATGGGAGTCTGAGTTGACCTTTCTTTTCTTTCAGGATTTGAAAAGCATCATTCCTCTCTTTCTTCTGGCCTCTGTGGTTTCCCATGAGAAATCTAATGTTATTCAAATTGTAACTCTGGCCCATAGATGAGCTGTTGTTTCTCTATAATTTCTTTCAGATTCTTTTCTTTATTTTAATTTTCAGAAAATCAATAATGTTTCTTGGTTTGCTTTTGGGGAGTATTTCCTTTTAAGAGTTCACTCAGTTTCTTTTATCCTATACAATTATCAATGATGTCTTTTGCTTAATATGGGAGGTGTGGGGCTTGTTTTTTATTTTATTTTTTCATTTAATTTAATGAGGGGTGCTTTTTAGCTCTGCCCTCCTTCTCCTCTCTTTCTGGGATTTTGGTGTTATTACTGCTATGTCTTTTGTTACCATTTTACTGCAGGTTCCTGAGGTTATTGATTCATTTTTTACTTTTACCATACTTTCTGATATTCAGATTGACTTTCTTTCTTTTTTTTATCTTTGTGAGCCAGGAATCACAAATGAGGTTAAAATAAAAGCAAAGGTAGTTTTATTGGGGTGTGAAATAGATTTTCAAATTGTTATAGATGGGTTCAGCTTAAAAACTGAAGTGTTAAGTTGTTCTGCTTAAATAAGGCAGGACAGAGTCTTTAATAATAATAAGAGGAAAGAGGGGATGTACAGCTTAGCTTCCTGGGAAAGTGAAGATTGACATTTTTGGAGATCACTGAGGTTGAGTGAGTCCACTGGTTGAAAACGGATGCAAAGTAGGGCGTTCAAAAATTTTACAAGTCCATTAAAATATCCATGGCAGGAACAGACTATTTACTCATCTAGGGTTTCTCAAAACTCTTGGAGTACTGGTAAAGTCCTGAAAATTGTTCTATTTTTAGTTATGGACACAGTGTCTATGTAGCAACTTATCCCTTTATTATACATATATTTCATTTTTTTCCAGTGGTGGGTATTAAATATTAAACTCAAGGTGTCACACATGCTAAGCAAGGATGCTGCACTGGGCTATCTCCCCAACCCTGTACCTTCTGTTTCTTTATTGAGACTTCTCATTTGTTTCCTGAGGCTTTCCTTTTTTTTTTTTTTTTCATTTGCTTCAAGTTTTCCCATATTTGCTATTGAAGCATTTTTAGTATGGATGTTTTGCTTTTTATCCCTAGATAAATTTAACATTTGTTATCTGAGTGTTGACCTCTATTGATTATTTTATTTTATTTGGCTTAAGTTTCTTTCTGATACGTACTATGAGTGATTTTATAATATAACTTGTATATTTTGTATGTCCTGTTATGAATCTCTAGATCTTATTTAACTCTTCTATTTCAGCTTCCTCTGACACCACTGGATCAGGGGGGAGGGAGGGGAGGTGTCACTTTATTACAGTTCATGTTTCCTACTCAACCTCTGTTGCAACCTTAGTTGCCACCTTACTATTGGGTGGAGAAGAGACTTCCAGATGTCCATGGTACCTCTAAAGATATCTCCCTGGCTTGAAGAACAGGTGCTGTATCCATGGAAAACACATGGAAGAAGTTTTGCCATGCCTTCTCAGAAACCACCCTAGCAAGATGGGGGAAGGGGTCCCCATTTGTTTTTCTTGTTCTTTGGCTACAGGTTTTGGGAGGAGGTTTTTGATGTGCACTTATTGGTATTTCTTATTTTCAACATTTATAGCATCTTACCTATGCTAAATCAATCCCCTCAAAGAAAACCCAGAAAACACCACTTTTTGATTCAACTAGGAAACGCGTCTAGTTCCCTAGTTGATCTGTCTTCTTCTCTCTACCTTTCAGTCTTTTTATGTTTCTTGTATATATAAAGTGTGGGATTCTTAATTGTACTTAGAAGTTATGGGGAAAAGTATGTTTATTCTTGGAGGTTATAAAAGTATGTTTATTAATGTGGAGGTCCTCTTGTGGCTCAGTTTTAGAGAAGTAAACCACACTTTCATTAACAAAGATATATCTAAATCCCATGAAGTGATGGCCCCTTTCCATTCCAACATTATCATATCATATCTAAGGTAAGAGATATAATTTGCAGAGTTACATTTTAAAAGTGAACTTAGTTATTAAATTAGAAAAGAATGATATCATTTTAAAATATCTTGTCACATGGGGAATTGGCTGAGAGACCCAGATCTGATTGATCCGTGTATTGGACTGGTCAGCCTATTGTAGTAAAGTCAGTTTGTTCTTTGTGAATCTTGATGACCAGATAAGATTAATAGATTTAAATAAATGAAATAATTTAGTTTTTAAAAATACACTTGTAAATAATAAGAATTGCTAACCCTGAGTATTTTATTTAGGTAGAGTATCAAAGATTTTCCTATTGCCTCTCACTTGGTTCCTTCCACAGCCTTCAAGATGGGAATTATAGTGACTCCATCTTTTTCTTCAAGAAAGAGAGAAACCAAAATCAAACAAGTAAAGTCACTAACCCAAGCCCAACTAAGGAGTGGAATTAGCCCAAGTGCATCTTCCTTCAAAGCCACGGTGGTCCCCAGTCAGTCTGTTCCATCCCCCCACCGTTGCCAGCCCCCCCACTCCTGCACAGACCTTCTAAGCAATTGAATAGCTAACTTCAGATCTGTAAAAGCACTGTTGCTGAGAAATAAGTGTTTCTAAAAGAGCTATGAGCTGACTTCTTATGTTGAAAGAACCTTTCATTACCTTGTTCATAAGAAAAGGATTGACTAGAGACATGCTTCTGTTCTTTGCATCTTGGCCATTTAATCATTTCAAATTAAGTGAATCTTTACACACATCTGCGGTGTGTTGTCCTTTCTTCCCTGAAAATCCCAGCTGGCTTATTTGAGATCTGTCTTTCTCAAGCTGTGTGTGTCAAGTACTGGGAAGCTCCTTGCCACCAAGAAATTAAAGAAAATGGCTGAATTTTTTTTTCTGTTTTCCCTTTCATATCTTCCTCACCTCAGTCTCTTTGAAGACTGTATTAATATACATGCATTTTGCCCTGAACCCTTCTTATCTTGTCCTGAAGGGAGGATTTTCAAAATGGAAAAAGGAGTTTTAATCATGGCAAATTTTGTTCAATTCCTGCTTTGATAGCAATTATTTTTAATCCATTTCTTACATCCACGCAAGTCATATGAAAGCAAATCTAATACTTCATGCTTTGGCTCTTCGAGAACTAATGAGGCTATTATGTTTAGGACACAATAACTTTGCATGTATGTATGTATATGTCATAGTTAGTGGACTAAATTTGGTGTCAAATTCGAATTTGAATGACTTCTCTTTCACTTATTGATTGCAGATCCTGAGTGTTCTCCCCATTTGTAAACTGGAAATAATTAGAAAATCTCTCTCTCATATTCTTTCTGTGTCATGATAAAAATGATATTTAATATACCTGACATAATGTCTAACATGCATATGAAGTATTCTAATAACATCAACACATTTTCCTTTCCCACTTATCAATTTGATGAGAAAGCATTTCTTTGACATGCTCTATAATCAAAATACTTGAGTAGCAGTTGTTTATTCTAACGCCAAGCAAAAAAAAAAAAAAAAAAATTAGCTATTTCCAGAAAAATACTGGGTGCTTTTCTACAGTGCAGTTATCATCTGAGTGAAGGCTCTTACTCTCAAATTCTCCAGAACAACACTGTCCAATAGAACTTTTGAAGGAAATGTTCCGTATATGCAATATTCATTCTGCAGACATTAGCCTGTATTGAGCAAATGCATGTATTGAGCAAATGGAATGTTGCTAATGCAATGGAGAAACTGAATTCTTAATTTAATTTCAATTAATTTAAACTTAAATAATACATGCAATTAGAAGCTATCTGATTAGACCACATAACTGCAGATACTGGCCCCACTGTAGAACTGCCTGAGTTTGTAAAGTTCCTAGGAGAAATAAAATGCTGCTGAATTAAGCATTCCCTGGAAACATGTTAGGCTGTCCAAGAGTTTCAGAAGCTTTGCAAATAGATGCTAACAGATAAGTCTTCCTTTCCTTCATTTTCTTTTTATCTTCATATTCCAACTTCATACTTTTCAATTCCTTACTCCTACCCCTCCACAATATTATTTAAGCAGAAGATAAAAGACTAAACATAAAATAGTTATTCTAACAGCCTAAGAGCTATGTGTAAAAGTCTCTCTTTTGAAACCTTGTACTCTTTAATGAAGGAATAGCGGAAGAAGAAAAGTAAGCTGGCATTTCTAGCATCCACAGGTGTCTTCCCCTCTAAGGGCACATGGGACAATGGAGCATACCTAGTTGCTGCCCAAGTGGAAGAGCATCATGTGAAGGCAGAACACTCGTGAGATTATATATTTTGGTGATGGGTCTGTTAATAAAACAAGCTGAAACCTAATTATTTCTTATGTTTATAAGGCATTTTGAATCATTATGAGAAAGACACCTAAAAATTTTAACAGTTTGTTTGATTCTGTAATTATTATGCACTTCTGCCAGGTTTCAAAAGAGATGCACAAGGGAGTTGCGATGGATTCAGCAAACCCTAGTCTCCCTGGTCTTAGCTTACTACTATCTTCCATCCTTGACTCACTGGCCTGATACCTTTGCACAGGGCAAAGCATGGGTACTCCCTTAGCTGGTTCTCTTAATGACCAATGGCAAATAGCAATGTGTGGCAGGTTGTATCAAGAAGTTCTATGGCTACAGAATAGAGATTTTTTTTCTGGTATATAAAATAACCTTGGCTTCCAGAGAAATGAACCCACAACCTGAGAGACAAGTATTGACCATAATGCTCTTAATAAGTCCAGGTCAAAAAAGCAGTGGTAATAGTTCAGAGCAGAATACAGTATGGGAACATAAATTTGATTTAGCAAAGTCCTCCATACCAGTGTAGATTAGTACTTAATACATATTCTGATGTGACAATCCCATAGTAAATAATGAGAGGAATTTGTCTAATTGCTTTAATTTTATTAATTTAATTTTCCAATTGTCTACTCTAGGTTTATAATCAAATTATTCATGGCCTGGATGAAATTTTAAAACATGGAGAAATGTTATGTTACATTTACTTTTCACTAATAAACTGATAGATACCATTAATTCATAGACTTTTCCATTTCTCCAGATCTCAGGGTTTTCAGGAAAGCATTTCACTGGCATTGATTCTACAAGGTAGTACAGAATCAAGTCCATGCCCTAGAAGAATCAGAAAGAACAAATGGACTACTAAGGAAGTCAAGGAAGGAATACAGCACAGTCTCCAGTTCTGCTGAAACAGATGCTCAGCCAGTGTCATCCAGAGGAGCCTGTGGTTTGGCTAGCATTGTCCAGAGAGAAATCCAATTAATGTCACCAATCACACTTAGTGATCATCAATGGAAGGCTCAGTGATACAGTCACTCAGCACGCTTAGCAGCAGATAAGGTAAGTCAAACTTGAAAACTCTCTTTCTACGTCTTATTAAATGGAAGATAATATGTAAATATGACACACCACGAATACTGAAATGTTGAATGTATTCCAGGAGGGAGGGATGACAGGTAGACTGACTCTATCCCCACTGTGTTAGTTTGTTTTCCCTAGGATACTAGCATATATTTTTAAGTGAGTCCATAAGGGGTTGGAAAAACTTTTTTTCTCTCCCTCTATTAAAAAATAAAAAAGAAAGAAGGCACATCAAACCCATGATCTTGTTCTAATTAGCTCCACTGAGTTAATACTACATGCTGCATCCAACTGAGCTAACCAGCCCATACAAGGTGGCATCATTAGGAAAGCCCCAGGGAGTGACTGACTGACTTCCTGAAATGCTTGCAGAAGAAGAGTGAGTCTAACAGGGTTCCAGAACACAGCTGGGAAGCCCAAAGACACAGTAGCCATTCCTCCCAGGGCCGTGTTCTAAACCCTCATGTAAAAAATGGAAGCTATCTCCTTCTGGGAAATGACCCTTCACATTTTACCACACTCCAAGACTCAAAGACCCTGTTACATTGAGTCCTAAATTCAGCCATCCTTAGATATTCTAATGCCCTCTTACTGTTCCCAGATTAATAGACTATTTTTCAGTCTGCATTTAAAGTGCAGCCAGTGTTAACTAAACGATAAAGTGAAAAAGGAAAAAAACAAAAACAAAAAAATAACATACAAAAAAAGGTGGGAGGCTTGAGTGAGGTAGGACATCTATTCTGTCACAGGAAATAGACAACAGTGGCTCAGAATATTGATGGCAATATTGAAAATCAATTTTAAGTATTTTCTACGTGGAAAATCAAAAGTAGGACACTTCATACATCACTACTGTCCTGATTCTTTCATTTCCTGCCTTTCATTTTTGACTTTGTGGTTTTTTTTTCTCCCTTTTGTGTCAGGTTGTTTTCTTCCTGACAAAAGTGGGGGAAAAAAGAAGCTGACTGAGATTTCTCTGTAGAAAGATTCTCGTAAGGTGTGTCTATCCCCCTCTCCCAGGTGCAGTCAGACACATGTGATAATGGGTAGGGGGCGCCCTACATCTGAGTTCCAGAGGTGTCAAGTGTGAGGGGATGAACCAACCAGGGAGGACATGTCCCTCTCATTCCCTGTGGGGGGCTATTGAGGCATGAGTTTATCTGTGTGGCAGACTGTGTGGCTGTCACCCACAAACAGCACCTTCTTCTGCCATGCCTTCTCTGTAAAATTAGACACCCCTTCTTTGTTGAACTTGGCATGACCATGTGACTTACTTTGTCCCCTGGGATATGAGTAGAAGTGTTTTTAGATCACTACTTGGCAGAAAACTAAAGCTCCCAGGGGTAGCTTACCAGTGCAAAGATTCTGTGTATCCTTTTAGTAAAAACCAAAGCATAAAACTTCATATTTAGTCCTTCAAGATTTGGCTCTTTGAACCCTAGATATTCATTATGAAAATTTCAAAAATCCTGCTCCTTGGACACAGAGGGTCTTGGTTTCCAAATTGGTCTCTGCTATAGGTTCTACAAAGTCAAATCTGACCAGTGATTCCATATACCCACTGTTCTCCTGATGGCAGTGCCTACAGCAAGCTGCCTATGCTGCCCAAGAGTGGGAAAGGAGTTAAAGAAGTTCAATATCAGAAGGCTTTGTTAATATGTGAAAATATTGTCTGACTAATGTGATAAAATATATCTCCAGCAACAAAATGGCACATTATTATATCGTCACACTAGCAACATTATTCCAGGGTTTCTCATTCACAGCTGCCTGAAACCTCCTTGTCCATGGCTCTGACCATTTGAATCTTATAAATACCATAGTTCTAGTAAAAGTTACGTGTACTCAGGGAGACAATAATTCTATTAATGCTTTTCTCTACAGTTCTAACTTTCTTTAATGATAAATCAAATTCACTAGTTTCACGAAATAGCTGAAATACATGATAAAGAGTAGAACTTTATTTTTTATTGGAAGAGTAATTGAAAAACTGGGAAGATGGCCATTTTCATTGATATTAACAATGCTTTTCTTCTAGTAGGAGTCACTCCTATGGAAGATTGTAAGATTTTCTGATCTAAGATTCCTCACTTCCTATTATTTGAGGGAAGAAGTAAAGGTTTTAAAGGAACAAAGGTGCTTCCAACTCTGTTTTTTCAGGTACTGTAGAATGGGTATAACTTTTCACAGAATTATATAAATCTTACTATATGCTTATTATGTTCCCCTTTAATCAATATTTAAACCTTCTATCACTGAAAGTTATTTTTTTTTATTTGTTGCACATTGTACTCCACAGAGAAATCTCAGTCTTCAGGTCTTCACTTCAGCCTACAGAATAGATTTAAAAAGGAAACAGGGCCAGGCTTAGGGCAACTTGAAGTTCTAGCATTTCATAAATAAGTGGTCCCAACTTAGGAAATTGTACAAGCTGGGTTGGTCTTTCAATTGGTGGGAAGAAATCAGTGAAGTAGGTGGCTATATTTGCTCTGTGGTAGAGGGATAAAAAGAAGGAGGGGGGGATTTTCCTTCTCTGTTTCAGAGTTGAACACCAGACATTAAGAAGAGCCTGGATCCAAAGCTACCTATTAAGTACAGTTGGTTCGTGAAAAAAAGAAAAACCTAGTAAAGTCTTGTTGAAGATAGTCCTGAAGAGATCCATAGCCAATGGACTTTGAGAAGAGTCCTATCATTTTCCAAAATTTGTTTTTCCACATTTTCTTTAATTTTATGTAAGTCTTTGAAGTTCTAGAAACACTCCTTAGCCATCACTGTAGCATTACAGGTGGGATTTGAACCACATCTGAAGTAAGGAATAGCACCTTGCCTGAGGAAAGGTGGTTTCCAGTGGCAGATAACTGCTGAAGAGCTGTACAGTGGTCTGGAGCTGATGGCCGGCTGCTGAAGGCACTCAAAACCTGGAAGGATCTATGGATTCAAACACATCCGCCATCCTGGACATGCCCAAAGGTATGTGGGAAAAACATGGCAAAAGTCTGAGCTCCTGAAACACAGGAGCTAATGTCATTGTGATTTGAACATCAAAAACAGACAGAGCACAGTCACAGGCTGCTGAAATTTGGAACATCTGGGTTCCAGCAACCACAGTGCTTTCCCACACCTAGGGTTGACTGTCATTCTAAAATATTGAAATATGTGCACACTGATTAGAAAATAGTCACTGCCCTTGGCTATTTTGGCTTACTCACACATCTTTTGCACGTTCCTACAATCCAGCAACTAAGCAGTCAATACCAAGCACAGCAGTGGCCCCCAGAGCCCATTCCATTGTCAGATTAGGTACACAGGCTCAATTCCCATGTTCCCGTAATGTCCTGGCTATTAAGTTATTTGGTTTTTATCTTGGCCTATATTTAGCCAATATTGGTTCTGAGAGACATAAGGAAATAATTTTAATTGGTGCTTTTCTTAAAAGAGTTTGGGGAAGAAGTAAATACCAACTCGTATAAGCTAAATAGAGAACAGCATTCATATTTGAATGCCTTATGTATACAGAGCCAAGGGGAGTGATAAAGATTGGAGTAACCAGGTAGACTGAGGCACATCCTATCAGGGGAAAGCACAGTTCTTCCTAAAAGACTGTGGGTTTTTCTTCTGTTCTGGTTTTCGCTGTTAGCTTTATATTACCCATGCTCTACCAGATGTATTCCTTTCCCATATGATAAAAATGCAGTTGCCACTGCTGGGTGGGGCGGTGTACACCCATAATCCCAAAGGCTCCGGGAGGCTGAAACAGGAGAATCATGAGTTGAAAGCCAACCTTACCAACGGCAAAGTGCTAAGCAACTCAGTAAGACCCTGTCTCTAATAAAATACAAAATAGGGCTGGGGATGTGGCTCAGTGATGAGTGCCCCTGAGTTCAGTCTCCAGTACCCATCCCCTAAAAAAAAAGAACTCAAAAATGCAGTTTCCCCCCACCCCACCAGGCTGTATAACACTACAATCCAACCACTCTCATTTATTTGACAATGATTCAACACCAAGTTGACTTTTCTGGACAGTAATAATTAGTGAAATTATGGAGATGTAATACGAGAAGAGAGAAAACAGGTCATCTATGATTTTAAGTTATTAGAGATGCCAAAATCATCAGTGCCAACATTTTTATTATTTTATGTTCAATAAAATTTGGAACTCACCCTGTGTAAATAATGACCCAATTAATTCATTTAAATGAATTCACTAATTTAAAATGAATTGCGATCAATTGTTAGGAGCCGCTTACATTATCTTAGTATCTTACATGCTAATTCTACACAAAGCTGACTGTATATTTAACTTATAATGAAGGCAGCAAAAAGCAAAGCCATGAAATATAGAATATAGCCAATAAAACTAGAGAAATGGAAGAAAACTCAATTATGTACACTTCTTAAAAGTTAGCAGTTTCTAAAATTCAGCCTTATTATCTAAGTATAAAAAATCATCAGTTTAATGGTATCACTTGTCAAGTAGCAGATAGAAAGAAGTTAAAATAGAGAAAAATAAATAAATAAAATTTCATTCCCTTTAGCTGACCAAAGCAAAAAATTTGCTTAATTGGGTGCCATAATTGAACATTTCACTGTTTTACTGCCCAGTAAATACAAGCTATTTTCAAAAGTCAGATAATTGGATGTCAAGGATGCAATAGCTGTCCAAGTACAAAGAAGAAAAACACTAAGAAACACTTACCCCTAATATCCATATACATTCATTTATCTTAAAGGAAAATGTCCTGTGGAAAATTTTACAAAACATGCTTTAGAAATAGGGTATCAATGTGTTAGCAAAATCTTTTGTGAAATCAATGATTTTTTTAAAAAAATATTGAATTAAAAAAAAGAATACCAGGAAAGGAAAGGCTTCTGGTAAGATATAACTCACAAGATAGGGCTTGTCCATTTTCTACCAATGATTATCTTTCTTCCAATGTGTGAAGTTCAACAAGGCCTCCATTACCCACCAAGAGCTCATTGCTATGACTAACATACACAATGTCAATCAGACCTTCCTTCTCTGACATCATTAAGAGGCTGGCAGCTTCCAGTAGGAAATATGTTGTATGAAAGCCTTTCATTGAGAATTTCTAATATTTCAAAATTCAACTCCAGTTTTCAGACCATATGAATACAGAAGTTTTATTATGACTCAGATACATTTTTCCCTATTTTTCTACTTTCAAAAGTGTATTCCGAAAAGTGTCCATGACACTTTTAGACATGTTTCTAGCATCTAGCCTGTACAAGGACCCTCTGCTTCTGCTAGAAACATGTTTCCAACATGACTGCTTAGGAAAGACCCTGCCTTCCATCAGGGGGTTTCAGGAATCTTAATTAGAAGAGAAAGTTGAAGTCAGGAATCCCGGTGACTCAGGAAACTGAGACAGGATGATCACAAGTTCAAATCCAGACTTGGCAACTCAGCAAGACCCTTTCTCAAAATAAAGAATAAGAGCAGAGGATGAAGCTCAGTGGTAGAGCATCCCTGGGTTCATTCTCCAGCACTGCAGAGAAACAAAGAGACAGAGACAGAGCGAGAAAGAGGGAGAAAATGGTTCTACCTCTTGGATGAAACTGTATCTACCCAGGAAGACTTTCCTGAAAGCCTCAACTAGGTTGGTGTCCACCTTCCCAGGCCCACAATGACACTCTCAGACTCCAGAGCCTCCTTGTTTTTTATGGTTTGTCAATGCTTAACCTTCACACGGTACCATGAGAGAGGTAGTAGTGCCCTGCCCTGATATGACCGCCATATTGGAGCGATACCTGAGACTGTATATTTAACTTATAATAAGTGAGTGTATTGAGTATATTTTTGCTGAATGTCAAAAAAAGTGTATAATTCATCATAATAGTCTTTATGTCTTAATTTCAGTTCTTATAGAAAAAATTCTAATCAAATTTATATCTTGGAAATATTTATTTTCCCATCTGGAAGATCTCAGTCTGGAAAAAAACTTAAAAACACAAAGTACTAAAGTTAATACTTGTTTTCTATAAAGATTTTCTGGAGCTCAGACAATGAGATTTTTAAAAATAAATAATTTTATTTCCCCTCATTTCCCCTAGGCCAGGGATACAAACTGTTTAAAGAAAAGCTAGAAGAAGAAACTAGCTAATAGAACCAAAATGAGCTAATGAGATTCTCTGTGTGTGCTGAGGTCCTAACCTGTGAGGACCATGTCCCAGTAGAAAATCCTGCCCTGCCACCCACCCTGCCCTTATCCCTTGGAGTGCTGGCCTTCGAGGCCACAGAGGGGAAGGCAGTCTTTCACTCAGATGTCAACTCTGGCAAAAAAAAAAAAAAAAAAAAAAAAAAAAGCTTTAGGGATCAGCCATTCACATCTGGTGGTGTTCATTAGCTTCATTCCAGAAAGAAGATTTTGGGGAGGAGGGGGAAAGAGTCAGGGGGCCTGTGACACTCCATCTGGGGAAGAAAAGGGACCTCTAGAGAAGGCATATGTCACTAACACAGCTTGAATTTTGCAAGCCTTTCTGAGGCCCAGGAATTTTTCCATGGGGTAAATTCTGCTTGCAGTTTGCAACACCATATTTGATTTTTTATTTTTTATCACACAAGAGCTGATGTAAACCTTTCCAGCAGAAAGGAGGTTGTATGGTCCAGTCACAAGCTGTGCATGATGGTCTAACAAGGATAGGACAGAACCTATTTGCTTGGCAGACCAGAACCTGCATTTACTTTTCTGAGTCTCAAGAATGACTAAGAAAACAAGATTGGTCTCTGAAGCTGTTCTTCCTAATGGAGATAATGCCAGGAGGCCAGCATTCACTGTTTTCGTGTGAGCTTCAACTATGATTTTTTAAATATTTTCCACTAAAAAGAAAAAAAATACAAAAATAATGGTTATAAACTTAATGATGGCTTATAATAGTCATAATCCCAGAGAATTTGATCATTAACATAGTTAATGACCAGTTTGTTAGTGTGTGAACTTCTCTCAGCTTCATTCTGGGATATACAATTAGCAAGCCAGTCATTAAATACCCATAATGACTAATTATTCCAGGATTAAAAGCTTAAATATAAATAAAAATGAGATTGAAACACCTTAAATTAATGGGTTAATATGTCTTCTCCTTACCATGTATGTACTGTACATAATGTTCTTATGAACAGTGTTATTTCTAGAGAGGATTTGGCTGTTTCCGAGAGGGATTCAATTTATATCTGCAGCAGATGTTTAATCTACCACATATTGGCTATTGTTTTACAAGCCCCTCTTTTTCCCCTTAATGGAATCTCCTTAACTCATGTATTCCTTGACTCTTTGGGGAGTCATTTTAGGGTGTTCAAGTTTATATTCTTATTTTTTTTTTATTCTTGCTTTCTTCTCACATTCCAATTTTAACACTTTAATCCTTATTTTGCTAGCTCCAAGATCACACATACATAGGCATCTTTGCTGCATTACTAATATCATTATTGTCAACTAATATTGATTCCACATAAGCTTGGTCTATGCTGATCTCAATAGAGCACTATATTACCTTCAGATAGAATTTTATTATGTCAAAATGATTTTATGTCCAGTCACGTAAATGTGAATTCATATGTCTCCCTTGATCCACAAGGTATACCTGAGATGGAAGGACCGAGATTTATATTAGCCCATTTTTTTAAAAACAAGAAAACCAAGGCAAACAAAGGTCATACGAGCCGCCTGAGGCCACACAGCTAGTCACTGTCAGCATCACAGTTGAGAGTAAGTGACACTGTGGAAGGAGCCCGGAGCTGGAATTAAGCCACCTGATTCTTTTCCTAGCGCTGTTCCCCAGAAATATGTGTGAACTTTGAGGACCCCCAGTTTCTACAATGCAGCTTTCTCAGGAGTAAAATGAAGGTTTTAAACCTTCATTTTGATAACCTCCAAGGTTTCCAAATGCTGGCCTCTTAATTCACAGATCTGTCTGGAGATACACCATGAGGCGGTTTAATTAAAAACCATAATAGAGTTCAGTCGTGTAAAAGAAATGCATTAAGGTGAACTGAATTAATTGAGGATGAGTTTATGGGAAAGGAAAGACATGACTTGTGTCCTAAATAACGGGTCTTGAGGATCACAGAATGGCCTTTCTGATAAAGAAGGTAGTAAGATATAGCTGAGGAAATGGGACAAAGCTATGCATAAGAAAGAGATGATAGAAGAGGATGAAAAAAAAAAAGCCCCCAATTATATTTTACTTTAAATTTATGGAGGGCTTCAGAAAAAAAAGAAAATGTCAGTGGTTGTTTCTTTGATCCCCTGTGGCATTTTTTGTCCCACATCACTCCTTTCCAGCTTGCAGAATTGTGAGAAATCCATTTCTGTTCTTGTAAAGAACAGAAAGATGTAGGGAAATCTTCATGGACATTCTCACCCTCCCTTTCTTCTCTGTGGGAGAATCTCCACAGGGCAGCCTCAAGCTCTGAGTCCTATAACTGGCCACAAAGCCAAACTGAATCACTCAGAGGAAGCCCTGAAGTCCTTTGAAGATTCCACCGACTCTCAAATTCTGCCCACGAGAGATACAGGAGTATGCACACAGTCACACAGTCTTTTTTTCTTGTATTTTCAGGAAAATTCAGGATCTAGGTCCATAAGCAAAGTAAAAGTATGAATGAAATATGAAATCATTACATGGGTAATCAGGTCAAGAAGGTTCCTGATACATGAGAGAAACCAATCATTTGGTAGTTATTCAGGCAATATTGATAAATATTTTCCAACTTTCAAACTCTTTGGATATCATCATTAGGCCTTAGCATGATGACTCTGCTGAATTCCTATAGTGCTTTATGCTTTTCAAAGTTTCTTTTCATCTAAGTCTCACTTAGTAAGCACAAGGTCCTGTGGGATTGTTAAGGCAAGGGTTATAGATCTAGTTTGACATTTTTCCAAAGAAGAGTTGGATGGTGTATAGTTTGAATTTGATGTCCTCTCTAAATTTTATTTTGAAAATTTACTGCTCATAGTGGTGGTATTAAGGGGGTGGGACATTTTAGGAAGGATTGATGGCTTTCTAAGAGGGGCTTCAGAAAGAGATTGTCCCTTTTTGTCATGTGAGGATGCCACTGTGAGATGAAAGAATCAATGAGGCATTCACCAAGGTTGGTACCCTGATCTTGGACTTTCTAACGTGCTTTATAAATGGTTTGGTTTGTAGTACTTTTTAGAGCAGCACATTGTAAAATTACAGCACATTGTAAATGTTAAAATTCACATCCTTCTGCAGCTTCAACATCCCACAACCCATGAACACTCTGTCTGGGTGAGCAGGTGCCCTGGTGTGATAAGGCTCACCCCTGCCACAAGCCCACCATCTTGCCCTCTCCTGGTGGCTGAGACTTAGTAACACTCAAAGACAACGATGAAATCTCACACCTTTTTGCTCGTGTGCTCTACCCTGAGACATTCACAAATTTGTCCTCTCTGCTCCCCTTGGCATCTCTCCCATGAGACAACCTCTCAGCATGGTATGCAGTAACTGTCTCTCTGAAGCCCTTGAAGATAATAAACCTTGGTTTTTCCAAGTCTAATCTGCTTCCTCTTATGGCCAAACCTGACTGACCATCTGTAGGAATACAGAACATGAAACCACACAAATATGTCCTTATCATCATTGATGAATGGATTCCAGAAGAAAGGGTTACTAGTTACGTACTGAAATGTCAACAAATAAAAAATACACTTTATATTGTATCTTTTGCTGAACTACAAAAAAAAAAATTAAATGAGTTTCTAATGAGGCAGTTCTGACTGTACCTAACTAAAACTGTTTTTTTAATCTTTCAGGCTAGAATAAAACTGAATTATTGTAATATTGTTAAATCTGAATTCAAAGGGAAATGGAAATCTATTTTTGTAATAATATATCTCATTTTTATGATTATGTTATAAGGTTGGTTCTTATGACTAAAAATAAGACACTTCTGCTCATCCTGGTGAGATGGGCTGGTTTCTGAAAATCATGAGATGAAATGAAAGCAAGAAAAGACAAAAAAAAATACGACAGACTGAGAAAATATAGTGGCAATTTATATAATGAAGAAATGATTCGTGTTCCTGACATATTAATAGTTTTTAAAGTGGAAGAAAAACACCAATAATATTTTAGAAAAATGGGCTAAAGAAATGGCTATAGAAACAAATCCAAATGACTCTTAGCCATATAAAAAGATGTTCACCTTCCTTGCTCATACTAAGAGATATGCAAATTAAAATCACAAGGAGATGTTATTTCTCATATATGAGATGAGCAAAAGTCCAAAGTTGATAGTATGCTTTGTAGGCAAAGCTTTAAGAGGACAAGCATTTTCTTTATTTCTGGTGAGAATGGAAAATTGTACAACCATGAGCAACAAGAATTGACAAAAATGTATATTGACCTTTCAACCCAGCAATTTTGACATCAGAAATCCATTCTAAAATTTGTCAACAAAAATACAAAAAGAAAATGATATAAATGGGGCTCATTTCTAGACTACTTTTAAAAGCAAGAAACTAAATACTATATATAAGCAAATGTTTGGCAAGAGGAAATTGATTGAATAAACTGTGGTCCAGTCATGCAAGGATTACTGTGTTGCTATGAGAAAGTATTGAGAACTATATATAGGTATTACTGTGGAGTGACATCTAGAAGATATTGGAAATAAAGAAAACAAGAAGAAGGAAAATGAGCTTGAATTTGTATATGAGCAGAATACAAATACACAAATATATATGATATATATTTATAATATATTCTGCCCACATAATAATATCTAGGCACTATTTGTAAACCCATAATTTTTTAAAAGGTGGTTACTCATATCAAAGGGAAAGAGTTAGGTGGAAGGGACAGAAAAAGAAGTCAAACTTCCTTAACTATACCTTGCTTTGTTGATTTGACTTTGGAGCCATGTAAATATTCCCTGCATTAAAACAAAAACAAACAAAAAAAAGATTTTTATAAAACTATTCTTAAAAGTTAAAAATATTATTAGAAAAATGAGCCCAAATTATGATACCTAGTTGGTATCATAATGACACAGGAAGGAAATAAACCAAAAAAAAACTTTTAAAAAACCACAGTATTTGACCATATTTCCCTATTGAAATATATCCTAATGTGTTAGTCAGCTGTGTGTTGCTATGATCAAAATAACTAACAAGAACAACTTATAGGAGGAAAATTTTATTTGGGGCTCACAGTTTCAGAGGTCTTACTCCATAGACAGTGGAGTCCATTGCTCTAGGCCCAAAGTGAAGCCACTCATCATGAGAGAAGGGCCCAGTGGAAGAAAACTGCACAATTCATGGTAGCCCAGAAGTTGGGGGGGAGGGGAGCAAACAGAAGATGCAAACTTGGGGGCACACCCCCTGTGACTTACCCCCTACAGCCATGACCCACCTGCCTACAGTTATTACCAGTCCATTCAAAGTAAAATGGACTAATTATGTTACAGATCTCACAATCCAATCATTTCACCTCTGAATATTCCTGCATTAACAGAGGAGCTTTGGAGGGATTCCTGGTATTCAAACCATAACACCTAAAGATAAAAATTGTTATAAAACAAAAGCTTTAAGCTTTCTTAGTAATCATATTTTTTATCCTCAGGCTATTAGTACAACATGAGATGAAGCTAAAGATTCTTGATTTGGAAGAAATGAAATTACAAATGTAAAATGGAAGTATATAAAACCTTAACATTCCTGAATTTGAATTGCCACATTTTGTATTTAAAAAATATTCCTAGTCTGTCCTCAGAAAATGCTGAAAAAGAAAATAGACTGCCTTACAGAAATGGATGTCTCTAGTACCCAGATTGTGGCCTTAAAATAATACAGCCCACTAAAAGGGACAAAGGATCCTAGGAGAAATTTGATATTAACACGAGAGCAGAGGATGTACCCAGAAAAAACTCACCATCAAAAATACCAGAAATGTTATCAAAGACATACAGGGTCTAGTCAAAAGGACACAGGAAACAATTAAAGAGTGCCTCACTGGCCAACAAGACATTTTGATTGTTGATGAGGATGATAATTGAAATGGATTAAAACACCTATATGTTTAAATCAATGTGTTCTTAATGATTTTTTTAAAAAAAACTAATTAGAATCCATTATAAGATGCCAGTGGTTTGAATCGTTATTTTGAAAACTAGTAAATGAAGGGAAAGAGTTAACTAACTATCCTGCCTTTCCTATACAAACTGAACTGCTGGGCTACCAAAGGGTAGAAAAGAGAAGTTTCTTCTTGTAGAAGTGTCTAGTTAGTAAATGCAAAGGGAACATAGCATAGGTAAAAAAAAAAAAAAAAAAAAAAAAAAAGTCCTTCCATGAATTAATGCACCAAGGCAAGCATCACAAGCCACAACTATCAAAAAGAGAGAAACATCCAGAAAGTAAATGTCTCCTGATAGAAGAAAAAGTCCCCATCAATGAGTTTATTTGTTGAACACCAAGTTGAACCTGTATCTGATCAAGCCTTCTTCAGATCTGATATCAATGCCAGGAAATACAGAGGAAAAAGAACATAATAACTCTACATTGTTACAATCAGAAAAAATCTTAACTGTGTTATTTGTTTACAGAGAAAATAATCCAGTTTCTCTTGCAAACCATATGTAAGAGGAATTAAAAAAGAGAGAGAGAGAGATGTAAGAGGAACTTTTGAATTAAAAAGAGACTCATGTGAGTTAGCTATCAATACAATGCCTATTCGGATCCATTCAAGGAAACAAAAAAATCCAAATTTTTAAGTGATATTTATGAAAATTAGAAACTTAAATATGATTAATAAAATCTATTTTGACTCCTTATATATGTGAAAATAATAGCATGGTTATTTTTAAAATTATTATCTCTTAGAGATACATAATGAAACATATAGAGAAGAGATGATATAATTCTAGCAGAAGCAGTTCAGAAAATATATCAAACAAGTTTGTACATAAGTAGGTGCAAGAAGACATTATACTAATCTGTTTTGGCATATACCTTAAATTTCCCTAATAATTTTTTTTAATGTGAGAAATTGAGAAGGTAGAATAAGTCATTTTTTATAGTTAATAAGATATCTATCTTTAGATAACTTTTCCCATTTCACTGGGCAAGCAATGACTTGGAGTCACATAGACACAATTGCAGGGCTTTATGAGACAGAAATATCTGAACTTTATATGCTTTTATATAATTCACATAGCTTTCACTAAAAGTTAGTGCTGTCAAGCCTTTGTATTTCATGTAGTTCTCCAAGCCTCACGCTTATAGCAATAATAGTGCAACTGCAAGGTCTCTGGCAGCCAGAGCTGAGCTTCATTCAGAATTTCCAATAAAGGTTCTCTGACCTTGGTAAAGTTGAACTTGAAAGGTTGTTTGATTTTTTTTTAACAATTGACTCACAATGCTTGACACATAATATAATAATAATATCTGCTGAATAAAGGAATAAAGAAATGACAGGTCATGTGATTAGAGTGTGAACTTTATATTTAAGAGATAGAAGTTTGAATCATAGCTTGTCTCCTAAATAATAACATATACTCCTACAGGATGGTTCTGAGAATAGTTTAATATATGACACATATATAAGGTGCTAGTCATTTAGCATATAGTCAACGCTTGATAAATAGCAGTTAATGCTGCATACATAGATGTTTCAGAAAATACTTAATGAAAAAATATATATGTATAAACACACACAGAATATATATATGAATGAATATGTGTGTGCATGCATGTGTGTGCATGCATGCGTGTGTGTGTGTGTGTGTGTGTGTGTGTGTGTGTGTGTTGAGAGAGAGAATGTGGACTATATCATGAACAGCAGCTCAGTAAAACTTAACTTATGTACTGGGCAAAGAACTGGATAAAACTTGGCACTGTCTGTCTTGAATTACAAGTTTGACATCAAAGTACTTAACCTCACCATGCCTGACAAAGTTAAAAACACAACAGGGTTTATTTAAATGCCATGTCTAGTTCAGCAGTTCAATCTTTTGACATAAAATATTTAGCATTAGGCAGATGCAGAATATGGAAAAGTCACTGATATTTATGTTTTCCCTAAGCAATAAAAGCACACAGTTAGTGACAGCTATAGACATTGGCTCTCCTCGCTCCACCTTACACCGTGAGTCCCTGTTCCTTTTTTGTGAATTGCTGGACCAGCTGACCTGGATCCCATGCATGTTAGCTCTTGTATTGCATTGAGCTTCAAGGACTGCAGGACATGTTAATCAATTTGCATATGGAATGCAATGTTTTTGTGTGGAGGGGGAAATATATACAGAAATGCTTATAATATAGTCTTACCCAAGACCTCACCCTTCAATACCATTAGTTAGTGCCCAAAGGAGGACCACAATGCTCATCTCTTTAGACTTGGCCAATTGTCTTTATGATCCCATTTTTAAACAGAGCTGCTTTCAGTGCTCATATGCATAATATTCCTATTCTTTTGTGTATGGTTATGTCCCCAAGGTCAGAGATGTCAGGCACACAAAGTCTCAGAGGTGGAAAGGACCTTAGAGATAATCTAATGAAGTCTAAGAATACAGTGGTCTGTCTGAGGTTATAATGTGAGTTTCGGAGGAACTATGCTAGAACTACGTCTCCTAACTATAGCTACCCAGAGTGCATTACTCTTTCTACTAGTTAAAGCTGCTTCAAAGTGGGCAGCTTTCAAAAAAATAGTCAAAAAAAAAAAAAAAAACTTGTAAGCACAATGACAACACCTAGTTCCAAGGTATCTTCCTTATATCCTCCATTACTGAAGACCCCAAATCCTGGGCCAGTGACTAGCTCAACAAAGACTACTGGGAGGTAGTGATTCTCATTTTGTGATATTTACATACAAGAAAACCACATGCTTTCTGGGGGGAGGCAACACCAGGTGGGAAAGGATGGTTTTTCAGTGTTAACAATGCTTTCACACACACACACACACACACACACACACACACACACACACACATGCACAAAATTGACAATGGTAACTAGAAGCTAGAATCTGATTAGGGAAAGAATGAAGTTCCCACCCAGAATCCATGGTGATCTCTTCAATTTTATTTTTTCTATTTTAGTTAATGTGGTAAGAACAGCTGGCAACTGAATCAACTTATGTCCCCAGGGAAATATAATTTTCTCTTCTATAGCATCCTGAAATTTATTGTAAAGTCCTAGCATCAAGTAAGGAGACAGGTTGACATTTGTTGTGTCCACAGCCCAGTTGTTTCAGGGCAGTGGGGTAGTTTGTGGGAAAGCCAAAGAAAACATCCAGAGTCAGCATGGCAGACAGATGTTTTATTGGGGAAACCTTGCAAGAGATCAGTAACTGCTCTAAGAAGAGTTCAGCACCTCCAAACCTTAGGGTGTTTGCAAAGCAGCATCTCCTCTTTCTCAAGGTGTTTTGCACAGTGAAGGCTAGCAGGAAAAGTGACAGAAATCCTTTCCAGAGTGCCCTCAGTTCTGCACCTGTCTCCACTCAGAGGTTTTTATATAACAGGCTACAAAAGTAGTGACATCATCAACATTAGCTTGCTTAAATTCTTATATGACCTGCATCTCAAGGAGCGACTGTGTTGGTGCAAAAGGGGATAGTGGCTTCCTACACATAGCACTCACTTTCCCAGGACTCTAGAAAGCTAGTGTTCTTTGAGATAATATGCATCTGAACTTTCCAGCTCAGGCTTGCTCTCATTGTTCCTCTATGTGGCTAGATTTTTGGGAACAGAGAGAGAGCATTTGGGGACATGGTGTATTATTGTCCCCCTTTTCTTCAGAGATGATAACCACATTCCACATGTATTGGCAGACACGCGTGTAAGAATCATTATTATTTTCATCCAAGTAGATGCCTACAGGTGTGCAGCTATAAAATCTCAGGCAGGGCAAGAAGGTAACAGACACAACATGCTGATGGCTACGAGGTACAGCAGAGAGAACCCAGATTAGGCAAAGTCCCCACAGGAGAACCAAGCTCCCTTGCACCCCCATGTTTCTCTCTTAGGCCATAATTTAGAACTTCTTTGAGAGAAATCGTAAAGAGAGAATTCTACCTCAACAATTCCTTGCAGGGGATTGACAAGGAACTTGAGTGGTGGGTGATAATTGGTCAAATGCACTGAGTGGCAACAGCTCTGCACTCCTGGGACGTCTCACAAGCGAGCCTGCATGCTGGACATGTTTTGGTTCTGCTCCTGTCCTTCATAGACTGAGCCCAGGTTCAAATCTGCCTTTTAGCAGGGGGTTGGGACAGCCTTTTCTTGTACAGATTGCCCCACTGCTGATGTGACCATTCCACATGATGGAAGTGGATTAGTACAGAGGCAAGGTGGTAGTGGCACTTTATTACAATGAGTTAGCTGCTGGGAAGACGGAGGACTGCAGTACTAAAAGGCAACACAGAAAGGCCAAGGAAATCTTGAGGGGTGGGTGTTTTGGGACTGGAGCTAGCACTGCCAAAGGGGAGATTTTAGATTGGCAGAAAGTTTGAGACTATGTTCTAAACACAGGGCATAGTCGAGCAAATGTACAAAGACTATAAGTAAGTAGCCTTAGATATGAAAGACCTCTCATTTATACAAATCAGAACTGGTCAAACTTGTCTTATGCAGGATTGTTAGGAAATGCAAGCAGATGCATTTCAATGTGACAACTCTATAGCTAAGGAAGTACAGGGTCAGAACTCACTCCACAAACTCTGACAGCTTCATAGTTGTGTGTTGTGCGTGTGTGTACATATGTGTATTGAAGAGCTCATGTTCAGAGGGATTGTAGAGAATAAAACAGTTTGAGTGAAGTAGAGGATTCACATAGAGCAACATGGGCAATTGATTGCTTTTAGGTCAATCATCAAATAAGGATTTGGAGTGCCTTAAAGTCGATCTGATTTTCTCATTAAGATGACTGAAATAACCAGCCCACTAAACAGTCAATATGGTTATTTCATCCATCTTAATGACCCGATCAGATCAAGTCTTGGGAGATCTTCAGCACCAACTCCACAGGGAACAAATCCTACACAGATGTAACAGCAGCTCTTGTTGAGCTCTTCTGATTTATAGATGAACTAAATCACAAAGAAAGCATTGTTGATAAGCAAAGTTACTAAAGGTCAAACCTCAGTGAGGCAAAAGGGAACAGTGTAATTTTGAGTAAATGGACAAAGATTGCAAAGAGAAATCCATGAAGGAACTTGGATCCGAGCAGCAATTTCATGTCACAGAAGTATGAAGAGGCAATACACAGTTACAAGTCAGAGGAGAAGAGCAAACTGAGGGAGCAGTAGGGTCAAATACATAATGCCTCCCTCAATGGTCGATAGCTGAGATCTTCACAAAAAAATTTCAATGAGTGTTGACTATGATGACAATAATAGTGATGGTGATGATGATGATGATTTTTGGTGACAACAATAATATGGTCTTCTGGCCAGAGGGAACAATAATCAAGAAAGATTGATAGCAGAAATGATGAAACAGAGTTCTGGAAATTTTCTATGGGTGAATATGAAGCAGGAATTAGGGAGAACCAGACCTGTGAAGTGACCTTAACAGAGTGATGGCAGAGATACCAAACCCGGGGACACTTGACTCAGTGGAAGAGCAGGAAATGTGCATTTCCCATCACAGAAAAACAAAGTAGTCTGCTTGGAAGAGGTCTAAAGGTAAGGAGAATGCCTTCCCAGACTTGGGCTCTTACAATAGTCAAAGGCCACACCCAAGTCTTGGTATCACCATGACAATCCAGAACTATAGGGAAATCTTTTAAGGGTACAAATCCAGTCTTCAATATTTAGACATTACAATACCAAATACAGATATTTGGATAGTTCAGGATTCAAGGTTGAATTTTTTCTCTCACTCTCATTCCCCAAAATGGTATAGCAACAGGCGCAGTGGTGCATACCTGTAATCCCAGCAGATCAGGAGACTGAGGCAGGAGGAGCACGAGTTCAAAAGCAGCCTCAGCCAAAGTGAGGCTCTAAACAACTCAGTGAGACCCTGTCTCTAAGTAAAACACAAAATAGGGCTGAGATATAGCTCAGTGGTCAAGTGCCCCTGAGTTCAATACTCAGTACCAAAAAAAAAAAAAGTATAGCAAACAAAGTATTCCATGTACAACAATGTATAGAAGCATTTCTCCAATTATCCTAGTATGACAGAGACAAATGTATCCTCTTAAAACTGTGAAATGAATAAAGCTTAAGCTTGACAGCTGGGGAGGGACAGGGAGAGTCCTGTCCACTTGCCTTCTGCCTCTCTCTGGTGGTCTAACTGGCCTTTCTCTCCTATTCCATGTGACCCCCATGTTTTAGACCTTTCTCATAGCCCTGTGGTTCCATTAAAGTACCTATCTCATATCCCGTTCCTTCATCTTTTCTATCATTACCATTCCCATCAAATAGCTGACACTCTAGCAGTTACTTCTATATAAATCAGGATAGGGTAGGTTATAAAGCAGCAACAAATAAACACAAAATTATAGTCACAAAGCTCATTCTCAACATGTCCATATAGAAACTCAGGGGTCCAAGCTAACATAGGCTTCAATGTGCTGCTCTGTCTCTCTCTAGTCAGAATTTCATAGTCATCAGGATTGAGAATTGGAGGCTCATGCATGGACTCCTAAAGCCTTGGGGAACACTGGGCCCCTATCTTCACAGTTTCTGATTCTGAAGGGGACCACTGATAATTTGCATTTCTTAAGTACCCAGGACAGGTTGATACTGCAGGTCCTAAGACCTCCCTTTGAAAACTCCTGAGTGGAGTAACGATGCTCAAGTCTGTATGCACGTTAGCATTACATAGGCAGCCCATAAAAGAGTTGTCTGCTGAAGCCCAATCTCTAGAGATACTGCTCTAATTGGTCGAGGGTGGAGGACTGGCATCTAAAATTTCCCCTGTATAACCACGGCTGCTAGTTTACAAGAATATCATATAAAGAATGGCCAGAGGATTTTCATAAAAGATCTCATACTACAGATGAGAAAATAAGTTAAATATCACACAGTGGGCCAATAATACCTCCATGTCAGAAACCAGATGTCCTGGATTCCAGGTGCTGCCATTTCTCTTAATGACCTATAGACAGAAAAAGCAATATATTAAGGCAAATTTGCCCCTGAATCTGTCTCCTTCTGCTTAAAACAAATCTGCCTCTTTTCAGAGGGAAGTTGGCTCTCAGTGTAGCTGTTGCCCTCAGAGCAGAGTGGGCCTATCTCCTATTCTGGTGAGATTAAGCTGAGGATGCAGCCCTGAAGAGGTTACCCAGCTGTCCCTGTCCCTGTCCCTCTCCATTCTTCAACTTTGACAGCCAGCCATGGCTCCCTAACCCAGCCTCACACATATTTTGTTTCTGCCATAGGATGAGGGACATGTGGCTGATCTTGAAAAAGGAACGGAGCCCCTTCCTTAAGAAAAGAACCAGAAAAAAGAACAAAACGGCTGTGGTGTGCCCTTCGATACCACATTGACAAAATTCAGGCTGCCATAAGGCAGCACAAGAGGAATCTCATTTAAAAAGCAACTGAGGGAGATAAAACTGAGCTACCCAACCATCTCAGATGCTAGTCCTCCTCTGCCCCCATCCCTAACACAAACACACAGTGTTCATTCTCCCATTACAGAATTTTACTGAATTTATCAACTCTAAGTAAAAAATAAATAAATAAGAGCTGATCTGCCATCCTTTACAGATTTTGAGCCGATTTAACAACCATCTGATAAACACGCCCTGCATTTCTAATGGACTTGCCTGACATCTTGGTGGAAAACTAAGAAACATCCCCATCTGCTGGCTGCATAGCCCAGGTGCATGGAAATTTCCAACTCCTTTGCCATCAGGCTCTTTATTAGGTCTAGGGATGCTACGAACTGGTTGAAATTCACTGCAAATTATTCAGTGCATTTTGCCAAATCAAACTAAAGATTACATCATGAAATTCTGATTGCCTTTCTGGTGTCTTATGCATATGTATGGACAAGTTGAGAACGGGAAGCTTTATGCACGGTGTATGCTTATCTTTTATTTTGTTATCCTTATCTTTTCTTGAAAATCCCAGTATTGGGAAGTATATGTGGGAATTTCACTAACATAAGTTGAGCTTTTTCCATCTGCTGAGTATCCCAAAAGGATCAAAGGACACAATGAAAACTAAGTGAGAGAAAGTTTTATTCCCACAGTCCATAAGTTCTGGGGTTTTGACTCATAGGCTTCTTTACAGTGAAACTAAAATGTAGGAAAGGATCTTCAGCCATATCAGGTGATTTGTACTTAAGATAGACAAATGAATATGCTCTCATGGGCTCTTTTGTTCTATATCCTTCTTAGAAAATGGGAGAGGGAGACTCTTATGACCTAACAGACAGGCAGGGGGGCTTGATGCATGATCTGTGTGTTTGATTCCTCTTTCCCCTTTCTCATCCATTTCTCAGATAACATCCCACACAAGCACATCTCTCCATCCACCCACCACCTACTTGCACAGTTATGACATTTCCAGAAGCCCAAAGCAAATTGCACAGTAAGGTTTCTCTTGCATTAATATGTGTACTAGTGGAACTTCCTTAGAGTGCACAAAAGGATTAATAGGGGGAAAGAGCCAGCAAAGAATGCAAAGTATGAAAATGGGAGGTGGTTTTGTCTTTAGTGGTGAGATGTGAGAGTGAGTGACATGTTACAGAGCCTTGGGAGAAACTGAGGCAACACAAAAATCCACCCTTCAAACCCAAAATGATTTCAGACATGTTTCTCAGAGTAACAGAAGTGAGTTTATAGAAGGGTTAGTGACAGGGAAAAGGGACACTCTCAAGGGAGAAAGTAGGTCCTCTCAGAGAAGAGAGGTTCAATGGGCTTCTTCCACACTCCAGTTTTATTGGAGATCCCAGAGAAGTTTCCAGAGAGTCCCACCCAGGTCCACCTCTTGATTTTTGACTGACAGCAGGATGACATCAGACTTTCAATTACCCACTGCCATGGCAACTCTAGGTCACCTTGGCCCCTGCTGACCTGCTTTAATTGGATTCTTAAACATAATCTTATTTTATGGTTAGGAGGAACTATCCTCATCTCCCAGAGCTTCAGAATCTGGTCACAGAAGTCTCCCCCCTTCTATCTTATCAATGTTATTTTGAGCTTGTATTTATCCTTCAATTAACAGGTAGTTTGCAGAGGAATGTGACCTAGCCTGTCCATTTAGGTCATTCAGTGCTGCAGATAAATTGCTTCTTGGATAAGGAAGCATGTGGGCATCAGCACAGTGGGCCCATTGTATAGAATTATTCCCTTAACTCCATGTTCTTACCATTCATATTTGTCTGTTCCGTAATAATTCTTTCAATCTGATGGGAATTTATTCCGTCTTACACCATGAAACACCTGTGCATTCAGCCTCATTGGCTATGAAGCAACCCTGAGGTCAGGTCTGACAGATCTCTTTTTACCTCACTGTCAATTTTCTGCACTCCCTATACCTTCCCTAATTGAGTAGGGCAGTGGAAAGCCCTTGTCCCTATGTCTGAGAGTGGAGAAGTAGGGAGAAAGGGAATGGGTAGGGGTAAAGGCAGTCACTGTAATTTTTTTTTTTTTTTTTTTTTTTTTTTTTTTTTTTTTTGCCAATGACGAGCTGTCTTGGAAGCAGTTTTTTCAGCCTTGCCATTCAACAATGACTCAGCATAAAAACAGAAGAGAGCTCACTCTGGGCATGAAGAGTCCAAGCCTGCCAGACTAACTGTTATTCTTTCCCAAAACAGTGATCCTCTGGAAGAAATAAGCTTTAAATTCCTATGTGGATAGAGTAAGAAAACATAAGAGTTTATTGAAGATATTAAACCTGAGATCCCTGGAAGAAAGGGAATTTTCCCAAGGTCATATAACATACAAGTGTCACAGTTGAGTCTCCAGCTTTGGGAGGTTAGAAATCTTAAGACAAGATTTCTCACTATAAATTGTTCTTCATCAGTGTCACTGCAATAGGAAAGTCTTTGACACTGTGATAATTAATCATGAGAAGTCCTACTCTTCATTACATCACCCTAACCTAGGCAACCCGCTAACCCTAGGACCTCTTTTATCCATGAATCTCTTTCTATCACAGGCAATTAATATAAGCAATTCATACTAAGTGTTAGAGAACCAGGCCATATAAGTATACTGTAGCCTTGAAGGTGGTAATTCTAACAATGTGCACCTAAGAAGAACGTACAGGGAAATAGGCTGCATTCCTCACAAGAGGAATGATTAGTTCAATGATTAGTTCCCAGAGTTCTGAAAAGGAAATCCTGGGTCTGACATTGAAGAGCTGAGCAAATTACTCACTGTTATGGTTTGAATATGAAGTATCTCCAAAACTCATGTGTTAGGCATTGCAGAAATATTCAGAGGTGAAATGATTAGATGATGGAGCTGTCAACTCATCAGTGGATTAATACATTGGATAGAATAATAATTTGAGAGGACTACTGGGTGGTAACTGTAAGCAGGTAGTGTGTTTGTGTATGAGGAAGCAGGTCCCTGGAGGCATGCCTTTAGGGATTATGTTTTGTCCCTGGCTCCTTGCTCTCTCTTTCTGTGCTTTCCAGTTACCATGAGTGGAGAAACTTTCTTCTGCCATCCCTTTTCACCAAGATGTTCTGCCTCATCTCAGGCCCAGGACAATGGAGGTGGCCAACCATGCAATGAGCCCTGAAACCATGAATCCAAAACAAACTTTTCCCTTCTCTCAGTTGGTCTCATCAGGTATTTTGGTCACACAATGAAACACTGCCTAACACCCACCCTCTCGTAGTATTGTAATAAGGATAAAATAAGCTCCACAAATAAAGGATTTTAAAAACTGTGTGTGCACCTAGTAAGCAATCAAAGTGAGCTTTTGTTTTTATTGCTATTATCACTCAGTGAGCTACCAGATCTGAACCATGATTTTGAGAGAAAATTCACTGTTTTCTTACCTTTCAGTGTTTATAATATAGCAATATTCCCTCTATTCTTTTTCAGGATAAATGAAGGAAAAATGAAAAAGGAAGAAAAAGTTGGAAAATCCTTGAATCTTTAACAAAGAAGTTTTAAAATTAGGAAAAAAATAACATCCAGGGTGGGCATACTTTGCAGATTAACCTAACAGCAGACCCCTCTGCAAAATTCTTGTTGCTATTTATTTTTTCAAATGACTGTGTTTGTTTTCAGCAATAACTAGAACCATGAGTCAATAACCTCCTTTATGGATGTTAAGAAGTGATCCTTAAATCAGAAGCACAGCTCACAGGAAGGGCATTTGAAGTAATCAAATTGCTTAAATGCTATTGAATACACAGTGGCATATGGAACAATTTAGTATATAGCAGAGAAGGCTAAAAGTGAGTTCTAGTGCTGAGCTCACAGAGAATCTTTTTTTTTTTTTTTTTTTTTTATTGGTCGTTCATAACATTACATAGTTCTTAATAGTTCTCCTCGTTAGTATAGTGGTGAGTATCCCCGCCTGTCACAGAGAATCTTATGAGATAGCCAGGTAACCACTCCAGGACTCAATCATTTTTTAAAATTTTTTAAATTTTAATTTGTTATATATGACAACAGAATGCATTATAATTCATATTATACATATAGAGCACATTTTTTCATATCTCTGGTTGTCTCCAAATTAGAGTCACACCATTCATGTCTTCATACATGTACTTAGGGTAATGATGTCCATCTCATTCCACTGTCTTTCCTACCCCCATACCCCCTCACTTCACTTCCTTCTCCTTCTTTCTATCTAGAGTTCATCTAATCCTCCCATGCCACTCCCCAACCCCATTATGAATCAGCATCCTTAAATCAGAGAAAACATTCGGCATTTGGTTTTGGGGGATTGGCTAACTTCACTTAGCATTATATTCTCCAACTCCATCCATTTACTTGCAAATGACATGATTTTATTCTCTTTTAATGCTGAATAGTATTCCATTATGTATATATATCACATTTTCTTTATTCATTCATCTACTGAAGGGCATCTAAATTGGTTCCACATTTAGCTGTTATAAATTGTGCTGCTATAAACAATGATGTGGTATGGCCCTGTAGTATGCTGTTTGTAAGCCTTTTGGGTATAGACCGAGGGGTGGGATAGGTGGGTCAAATGGTGGTTCCATTCCCAGTTTTCCAGGGAATCTCCATACTGCTTTCCATATTGGCTGCCCCAATTTGCAGTACCACCAGCAATGTATGAGTGTGCCTTTTTCCCAGCCCTCAATCTTCTGCAAAGTGAAATATTGGATTCAAACCTACCTAAAATCTCTTGGATTTTCAACTTTCTAGTTAAAAAAGTCAGAAGTTGTTAGGGTTTAGATACGTGCCCCCCAAAAGTTCCTGTGTCGTTGCAGGAATGTTCAGAGGTGAAATAATCAGATTATGACAGCTGTAACCTAATCAGTGGGTTACTCCATTTAATGAGTTAATAATTTGAAAGGACTGTTGTACTGGGTGGTAACTAAAGCAGGAAGAGTAAGGCTGGAGGAAGTAGGTCTCTGGGGGAATGCCCTTGGGGATTACATCTTGTCCCCCTGGCTTCTCCCTGTTGCTCTCTGCTTCTTGGCTGCCATGAGTTGAACAGCTATCCTCCACCACCACTTTTCCACCATGGTGTTCTGTCTCACCTTGGGCCCAAAGCAATAAAGTCACCTGACTAAGGACTGAGACCTTTGAAACTGCTAGCCCCAAATAAACTTTTCCTCATCCAAGTTGGTCTTATCAGGTATTGGTCACAGTGAAAAGAAAAAGAAACAAACAAACAAACAAACAAAAACCTGACACAGAAGTATTTTCATGTATATGAAGCATTACAGGATAGAGCTTATATTGAGAAGACAAATTATTTGTGGTACATTTTCATATGTTATGAAGTAGATGGTTGGAGGTTAAGGATCAGTTTGGCTCTACTATGTGATCACTCAAAGTGATGGCTCCCTTGTGGGTCTTCCAGGCTTCTTGAGGCTTGACAATTGGAACGCTGCTCTTTCTACTGGTTCTGAGTTCCATACTCCAACACACTTCCTTTGTTTCAGTAGCTATTGATTTCTTCCCTTCCTCATCTGAGCTTCATGAACCTTCTTTCTTTCATCCTCCAGTGAAGATGATAATCTGTGTCAAGTAGGTAATGTCTCCAAAGGTAAAATTCAACACAAACCATAGTATGGTCAGTCTAATTTCCTTAGAGGCCTACACACCAAAAATCCACCAAATTGTCCCTTTTAAACCAGAAGTATGCACCTGATTTGATATTTATTTAGCACCACAACTAGATAACACATTAAAAATGATACTGGTTTTTCACCATGGTTCTAAACCACCAGCATTTTCTTTAACTAGATCAATAGAGTATATTTGAGTTCTCAAGAACTATTCTTCTACTCTAGGCCAATAGAATCCTATGGTGGATCCTCCTACTTGACAGTTCAGTTTAATAAACCAGTGTTATTTCTATGACTTTGCCTGGGGGTGGAAAGTGATGGTCAACTTGTTTGATCAGAGAGCCATTCAAGTGTCCTACAAAAGAACAGCCATTGTAAGTGCCTTCACTCCTCAAAAGTCCGCTCACGTGTCTTTGTCATTGCCATGCAGCTTAATCCATCTCGATTCCGCACTAGGCTATTTGAGTCAATCTCCAATTCTGCTCTCGCTATATGATGGGGAGTGTGCATACGGGAGCTGTTTTATATCCCTCTTGCTTTGCAGCATTTCTTCCCTTCACTTTGAAAGAGGTTAATGTGCATCTTCCCACCTTTTGGTCTTAAGAAGCACAAGGCTTCTGGATTTTTATGAGCTCCAGCTGGAGTTGTCGGAGCTGTCCACTGCAACATCAGTGTGATTTGTGTAGCATTAATAGCCCTTTTGTTCCACGAACTTCAATTCCCTTCAAAATAGAAGAGTATTGAACTCACCATTTCATATGGAGAATGAAGGAAAATGTACATCTGGATGTGAGCTTATGTGCTATGGTTATTGATACTGACTTCAAGATCATACTCCCCCTGGTCCTCAAGCCCTGCAGAGCTCAGGGCATCAATTTGAGAATGTCAGATGTGTTGCAGGTCAGACTGGAAAGCACTAAGTCACAATGCTGCTCTTAACAGTAGGCCTTCATTGGTGGCTGCTATATCAAGGAACTTTCCCATTAACCAGCACGAAGCAAAATACTGTGGACATATTATTAAGGTCTCAAGAGTGAATAAGTTTTCAAGCAACAAAGCAGCTTCTGACGTCAATATCTTATTAAAAACAAAAAAGCAGTTAGTCTGAGTCAATATTTTAAAAGAAGTTTTATTTTCTCCTGCTGCCTTTCAAACCAATGATAACAGAAAGAGAATGATGTCTTTGGGAAAAAAATACAGCCATGTTGTTCCAAAGATGCTGCTAGGAGAACTTTTAAAAAAAGACTTTATCTCCTTAAGTTAGTACACACACACACACACACACACACACACAGAGAGAGAGAGAGAGAGAGAGAGAGAGAGAGAGAGAGAGAGAGAAACAAATTATTTTCCAGGAAGCAGAATGTTAGGTGATCACCAGATGCTCAATAAAGGCGAACTTGGCTTTAAAATGTGTGTTGAAAACAAAAATGATTATATTTTAATTGATGTCATTCTCCCCCTTCATAAACTTCCTCACACTGCTGACAGGTGTTTTTTCTTAACATAACACTTGGCCCAGCCACTTGTTGGCTCCTTGGTTAGCTGCATCAATTGTCTATCACCTCTGATGACCTTCAGGAGCCTCCTAATCTGGCCCAAATCACTCACCCAGCCCTCTCTCAAGCACGAGGCTGATCACCCACCCCCCTTATCACCGAACTCTTGTTCACACTGCCCCTGTGGCACATTATCACTTGGTCAGTTAAGCAGCCAAAATCTATTCTTTTGGATGTGAACTAAATTTTGCACTGTGCTGGGTAGCTTTTTGGGGAATATAAAGAATTAAGCTATCATTCTTGCTATGAAGCATCTTGGAAAAGGAAGAGTAATAATCTGAGATAGGGTGGTGCATATCAAATAGTATTTAACAAACAACAAGTGGAGAATTCTAATCAAAACTAAAGTACCCTAAAGGAAATACAGACCTATATATTTAGAAAGTTTAGATTGAATCAGATATTAAGAGATCTTGAATAAATTCTATTTTTCTATCAATATCCAACTCAAATGTAAACTCTTATAGTCACTTGAGAAATCTACTTTTTTTCATAAAGAATTCTATAAAACCCAAATATTTCTTTCAGTGACATTTCCTTCAGTCCTGATAACCTAAGTATTAAATTGTGCTCTACACTACAGTACATTTTCATTAATTCAAAAATGAAACTGTTAATTGCACTCCCTCTCATTGATACCCCTGGTTAATGGCAACCAGGTTTTCTATTTCTTGTTTGTATATGTGTGCCTTCACTGGTAATGACAGCTGAATGGAATCATTCAATGCATAGTCTTGTGTGTCTGGTTTTTCCCCTAGGCGTAATGATTCTGAGATTCATCTACCTTCTAGCATGTGTCTGTATGCACACCTTTTAATTGATGAGTAATATACATTTGTTTGGATTTTGTTTATGCATTCACCAGTTGGATGGATTCTTAAAACATTTCCCTTTGGGGGCTATTATGAACAGTGCTGCTATGAATTTCCTGTATGGACATGATTTCATTTCTCTTGGATAAATACCTAAGAGTGGAATTTCTAGAACATCAGATAAATTTATGTTTACTCTTATTTTTATTTTTATTTAGGGAGATACCAAGGACTGAACTCGGGGCACTCAGCCACTGAGCCACATTCCCCAATCCTATTTCATATTTATTTAGAGACAGGGTCTCACTGAGTTGCATAGCACCTTGCTTTTGCTGAGGCTGGCTTTGTACTTGAGAACCTCCTGCCTCAGCCTCCCAAGCCACTAGGATTTCAGGCATGCATCACTGCACCCTGTTATGTTTATGTTTTTAAGAAACAGCCAATCTGCTATCCAAAGTGTGCACATGATCATAAATTTTCTCCAGTAATGTGTGAAGGTTCTTGATAGATGTTTAAGCTCCTTATGGAAAATAATTTTTTAAATAATTTCATATCTTGTGAAAAATCTATTCATCAAAAAGCACCCCAAGAGCACACACAATGTTTTTCAATTTATATAAGTCAAAGATGAGGCAAATAAACAGTAAACCAAAGTCCTCAGAATGATTTGTCTCAATAGGGTAGGAAAATGCCAGAAGGAAAAGTAAGAAATACAGGATTGAAGTGGAAACTCCACAAAGTAAATAACTGCACAAGGATCTCAAATAGTTTCTTATGAATGAGACTATAAAGTTGTCAGTGACTAGGGTATCAGGCTACACCTAAAATTTCATTTTATAACTTGATAATAGTACCACATGTATGTAATGTCACAGATTTTTTTTTCATTCTAGAGAAAAAGTCAATCTGAGTTAGTGAAAGACCACAATTGTAGAATTTTTTTAAAAAGCCCAAAATAGTTAACTTTAAATGCATGCAGTCTTACCTACTGAATACCCTCAGACCACTAAGTGCAATGTTAAATGCCATTCATGCCAAGGTCTCAGCTTTCTGACCTCCTGCACTTTCTTCTGCTCCAGATTATTGCATGCCCTCAAGTCTTTGATCTTTATGTGACTCTTTATGTGTTATCTCTTATTGTCCCCCTTTTAGTTATGAATTTATCTCAGATTTCAAGTCGCCATTCAAATGCCACACTACCTAGATTTGTTCCTACTTTGCAGAACTTAATACTTTTTTTATACATGAATTTATGTAATACAAAAAAATTACATTAAATGTTTCATTTAATTTTGCAAAGTAGCAGCTAATATTAATTTCACTTTATAGATGACAAAGCTTGGGTTTAGAGAATCTATGTGAGCTGCTATATATAACCTAAATAAGTGATACTGTCATATGGGTTTAAGTACCTAAGAGGTAAGGATTGCATTTTATTCATTTCTATTTTCCAGAAGAACCTGGCACTGGCTTCAAATATAGTAGAAATTCAATAAAAATGTGCCAAGTGGATTACACTGTATGATCAATACATTGCCAACGAGCCCTCCCAGGTGACAATTGTCCTGAACACACTCGATTGCTACTATGGAGTTGATACCAGCACTCAAAACCAATGAGCTTTTCCCCCTTAATTAATATTGTCATTAACTTGAAATTTTTTCTTTCAAAAACAGATTAGGGAATATCAATTGAGTCCTGCTCAAAATCGCCATTATTTCAAAAGTGAAGAGGTTGACATTTCTGGAATTAACAACACAGAAACATTGCTACCATGACAGAGACACTTGGTCCCCTGTTAATTTTAAAAATAAGGAGAATGTCAGTGAAGTGATCTATTGCACACACCTAGCAGCAAGCCAGTCCTGTGACTCTGTGGCCTCCACTGTGTCTGATCTGGACACCTCCTATTTGAGGTTGTGTGGAAGGTTAGGACTCTTTGAGGACTTCTTCCAGCTCTTTTGTCATTTCCATGGCCTTGGGCAAGGCATTAAGATGTCTCTATTCCTATGATTATAAAATAAGGATAATGCAGCTATATTAAAAGTACTTTAAATCACTGTGAGTCACTCTAATTAAAGATGCTATTTAAAATGCCAGGTGCCATTCCACAAATAATTGAAAAAAAGTAACAAGAGGAGACCCATACTCGATTATCTCTAGCCTCGTTTGTTGCCAGTCTGTTTGGGCTCTCAGCCTCAGGCAGGGCACGTAGCCAGGTGGAAGGATGAAGCTAAGCAGAAGATGATTAACCTTGGATCAAACCTCCTGAGCACAAGACAATAATTGAAACATTCCTTTGCAATCTCCCCCACACACACTATTTCCTAGGACATATGACTACTTCCAGATCATTTTTTTTACCTTTTCCTTTTTAATTGGGGAAATGTAATTGAATCATGTTGAACCTTGTATAGTCAATTGGAGATTTAGCAATGGCCTGGAGATTGTGTCTATGAACACAGGGGAGAGTGTACCGTCCACTGATGAGAACAACTGGCCAGTTATTAGATTATTTCAAGTGTTGCTAGGATACACATAAGGAATGATCCACTAATATAGTTCAGTTGGGAGCAAAAAAAAAACTGTCCCTGGTACAAAAGTAAGGAGAGAATGAATAGGTCAGTTTACTTCTGCACTCTGCTGTAACAAAACAAACTCAATGCTAATCCATAAGAGCTATTATTTTGAATGGTTAAAATAGATTTTAGGTAAGTTCACACATATATTCAATTAGCACAGCTAACATGGAAAAACTAGGTCTATTGCTTTGACTAATGATATGAAGAAGAAAACTTCTCCATATCATTAATCAAAACAATAGACGGCTAAAAAATAGGTGGCCTAGAAGGCTCTCATTTAGAAGCCTGTGAAAATATCAAAATAGAATAAATTGGAGGTGTATAGATTTGATGCATAATTTCAGAAAATTCAAAATACTTAAGTCTAATGTGCAATCAGTAGACAGAGTACATGATGCATGTGGATATTCAACTACTATAACTGGGGAAAACAATGTACTTACCATTATTGGACTAATAAATTAGATCAAGAACATTTTAAAAAGAAATAAAAAAGTCTCTTCTGTTATATTTATGCAGAGGAAAATGGAACTACACACATCTACATTTTACTCTCTAAATATCAGGTTGATTCAAATTCATGTCCGTCCCCAACCATCTGGGACAGTGGTGTCCCAAATACCCTCCACGTCACCAACCAGTTTTATGTGCAGGGCTCCTTTTTGTGCAATGGCTGCACTCCTTCCCCCTCCACAGATTGAAATGACGTTCATTTTCTAGACTCCTGCTCTAGTCACATCTTCCATGACTGCTCCTCACAAGTATTCTCCCGCCTCTCTGACCTTATCTAGCCCTTTTTCTTTCTCATCATGTAAATAGCTTCTCTGATCATCCTTTCCTTAAGTTTGTGCACCTGAGAGCCTCAGGTGCATTGCATCAACCGGGACCACATCTACTTCTGAGAATTCTTCACAAGTCATTAACAGTGCTGTGCCTCTGGCAGAAATTTTAAAATGATGGTGTGAAGGAAGAAACGATAAGACAGAGAGGAGAGAGGTGTAAGAAGGACAGGAGGGAAGAAGGTAGTAGGAAAAACCACCAGGTCAACACAGTCCCATGTTGTGATGAATTTCATAGCCTCAGCAATAAGAAAATACTTTGTCTTTTCTTTTTTGTTTTCTTTTTTTTCCCCTTCTTTTTTGTCCTGAGAATTGAACCCAGGAATTCTTTACCACTGTGCTACATCTCCAGCCTTTTTTATTTTTGAGACAGGGTCTCACTAATTTGCTTAAACACATTGCTAAGTTGCTAAACCTGGCCTTGAACTTGTGATCCTCCTGCCTCAGCCTCCCCAGTCACTGGAATTATAGGCATGTGCCACCATGTTTCCAGCAGTAAAATACAAAATACTTTTCTAATAGGATATGATTTGTTTCTAGGCAATTACAACAACATTGAGGAATTATCTAATGAGGGTATCTAATGAGGGTAATCAATATAGATCATGTTACATAAGCCATGCTCCCTTTTAAATATCATGTGGTGGGGTTAGTATACCCTAGAGCAACCTGAGGTCCATGTGAGACAGGTGTGTTTGTGTGTGATGTGTTGGGGAAGGTGTTAGGGAGGGATGGCATGGACACCTTGCCATCATATCTAAGCCTGCTGTTACTCAACAGCAAGGAGAGTTTTCACAAATGCAGTTTGTGGTGGTCAAGAAACTAGATGAAGCACCTGTGCTTTTAGACTAAGGAAAGTGTTTCCAAAGGCCATGAGTTTGAGAGCAGCTATTTTAACAGGTGACAGGAAGTGAGGTGCTGGGAAATGAAAGGGAGGAAGGAAAGAGCCATATTTTGAATGACCTTCATTGAAACTAGGAAATGTTCATTGTATCTGTGGATAAAAAAGACAGTAGAATTTCAAACAGGGATACAATGTGATCCACTCTGACTCTAGGGCCATCCCTCAGGTTGTAAGGGACAGGGAGGCTAGACTGATAAAAAATAATGGCAGGGAGATGGATAAGAAGGAGAGAGTACCCAGGGCCACTGGACATCAGTGACAGCAGATCACAGAGACGTGTCTAAGGTAGGCCCAAGAGGATCTAGTGACTGAGGAGATGTTGAAAGTGATGGAGAGACAGGAGCCAGGGATGGATGTGCTGTATCACTCCAGGCTGAACCACCTGGTCTCTAGTACACATCTGAAGCAGCCTGTCCTGGAGGAAAAGCCAATAGTAAAAATAGCTCTTTTGAGTGGTTTTCCTAATGAAAAGTGAGATTTCCCCAGATGATACACTTGTATCACAAAGGCTGAAAGAGGGGATCACTCTAGAAGAGGTGAAGAAGGGAGACTCTGACAGAAGAGAAGAAGACCGAATTGAGATATGCCGATGAGTTGACCCTGTGAGAGAAGATCTTTGTACCTTTCTCTGGGAATACTGAAATTATTTTTCTATGTTACAATTCTCTCTGGCTATTCCTAATTTAGTAAAATCCAGCTCAGTGAGTCAGTGGGGAACTGGGACTAAGGTACAGGGACATTTCTCCATTTTCTTC
This sequence comes from Urocitellus parryii, assembly GCF_045843805.1. NCBI lineage: Eukaryota > Metazoa > Chordata > Mammalia > Rodentia > Sciuridae > Urocitellus > Urocitellus parryii. Next base: position 30,424,379 of record NC_135543.1, read on the forward strand.
CCATAGATACCTCTAAGGCAATAACCTTAACCCAGGGAGAATGGAAGCATCCAAATTTCAAGCAATGATCCAGCAAGGCAAAGGGAGCCCTAAGGGGCAGCTGAAATGGTTGTGAAAACACCCATGAGGAAAGAGGAGCTGGCTTCAGGGTGAACTGAACTATAACTAATAGAGAAAAACCCTGATTATTCCTGTGGTGGGTGATCTTTGTACCTTTTTCTGGGAATACTGAAATAATTTTCCTATGTTGCAATTCTCTCTGGCTATTCCTAAACATTTAGTAAAATCCAGCTCAGTGAGTCAGTGGGGAACTGGGACTAAGGTACAGGGACTTTTTTTTTTTCTTTTTTTAACTGAGGAGAGAATGAGGTGAGGTTCTTAAATTGATAGCATAGGCACAATCCAGATAGACACTGGGAATGCATAATATGTACTGGATTCTTAGGTTTGAAATTATCCATTGCTAATTTTAAAAAAAAATTGTGGAATGTTCCAGAGAACAACCTGTGGACCAAATCTGTCCTTCAGCCTGTCTTTGTAAAGAAAGTTACATTGGAGCTCTGGCATGTCCAGTGGTTTTTATTTTTGTGTATTCTCTGGCTGTTTTCACACTGCAACCACAGAGGTGAGTAGTTGTGACAGAGACCATATGGCCCAAAAAGTCCAAAACATGTACAATCTGGCCTTTAACAGGAAAGGTTTGCTGAAGAAGAGGCAGGGGCACTTAACTAGTACTCAGAAATCCCTGTTCTGGTGTTAGGTCTACATGTACTGTGTCTTTGGAGAAGTCACTTAACATTTTTAAGTCTAGGTTTTCTAATCTGTGGAATGATACTAATGGTTAATGCACCTGCATGAAAAAAAAAATGTGTGCAACTCATGTGAAAACCAAAAAGGTCGACACAAATGTACATGAATGCTTCTGTTTAGCCATACAAGAGTGTGTTATGTTAGAAATCATGCCTCCAATGTTTTTGAGGTGAATCAGATGTTCATGTGATCATGTAGAACACTATAATTCAGGAGGTGGTTGTGTTACACGTTTGTGTGTAGCTACTTGTAACTTGGAATTCATTTCTTTGGAGTATAGAGAAGTCTTGCTGCATCTCACCTGTGCTCATAATGGGTCTTGGTGTGAACCCCTTCTCTCTTCCAGCACTACTCTACCTTCATTTGTCTAGAAAAACTCTCGATCTGCTTTAGAAATCAATGCAGGTATCACTCCAGGGGAAGCCATCCCTGATGCCCTGCCATAGGCCACTCACTCCCCATTCCTTACTGTAGATATCCTAGTTAGTACACTTTCCACATTCTATTATAATTAATGGTACCTGTTTTTGTTGCGTCTAAGCTGAACTGCTGGAGAACAAGGATTGGGTCTCCACCAAACAGCTTCCATTTGCTAAGAAACCACTGTTGCCAGGTAATTTTCCTCTTTAATTCTTAGACTTACACAAAGAGAAGCGGACGGCTAGCCTTATTTTTATAAATGAGAAAACTGCAGACTGGAGAAGAGAAGTTTCCTGTGCAGATGGAAATCACAAATGATTGGCAAAGATGCATCCAAATTTGTAAGACCTCCAAAACTCCATTATTAATCTCTGTGTTATTGTTCGTTTTCTGAAAATTTATTATCTCACTCTGTTATGACATTTCTTAGGGAAGCAAGATTCTTTAAAACATAAAAATATTTACTAATAAGCCAAATTCATACATAATTAGCTCCATCTACCTTCCTACGTTTCTTAAACCCAATTTCTATCTATCCATCCATCTTTTCAGGTCCATTATTCTGGCAGTTATCTCTTATTTACTTGTACTGCATTTACATATGAATATTAAATGCAAAATGGTTGCAAAATGAACTCACAAATTTGGCAGAATATTCAAGTTTTTATGATTTGTTGAGGACAAGCAACCTGACCCAAGAAGAACCAAGTTATTGTCATAGAATTTTAGAATGAAAAAAAAAAAAGCATCCTTTTGATTGCCCAGACTAAAGCAGGCACATCTAGAAAGAATCTGTGCCCAGATATGCTGTGCCATGTGGATCAGAGAGAATATCTGCAGGCAGACAGATTAAGCACAATGGCACAGGAACAAAAGAAAGGAGAGACCGCCCTTGTTCCCAACACCCAGCACATTTCTATCCTTGAGTCTTCCCAATAAACTATAAATAAATTATCTTTTGGCTTCCTATGATAGAGTTCTTTGGATTTCCTTTTGTTTTAATTTTTTTAAAAATTGGCACATTGTAATTATACATAATAGTGGGATTCATTGTTACATATTCATACATGCACATAACATAATTTGGTCAATTTCCCAGTATCTTTTCTTTTCCTCCTCTCTTTCCTCCCTCTAGTTCACTTCCTCTACTGATCTCTTCTATTTTCACTAGATTTTCACCCTCCACTTTTTCCTTTTCTCTCTCCATCTTCCACATGTGAGAAAAAATATACAAACCTTGACTTTCTGAGTCGGGTTTATATCACTTAATATAATGCTCTCAAGTCCATCCATTTTCCTGCAAATGACATAATCTCATTCTTCTTTGTGACCAAATAAAACTCTATTATATATATATATATATATATATATATATATATATATATATCACATTTTCTTTATCCTTTCATCTGTTGAGGGATACCTAGGTTGGTTCCATAATTTGGCTGTTGTAAATTATGCTGCTATAAAGATGGGTGTGCCTGTGAGTTCCTTGGATTTCTAGTGCAACTAAAACAGTATGTACTAAAGGAGAGATGCTTCTCCAATTCTCCAACCTTTCTGATTCTCCTCTAACCATCCCCTGCACAGAAACTCACACGGATATCTACCTGAGGCTCCACTCCCAGAATCCCATGCCGGAACCTCTTCCATGGACCACAGTATACAGGGTTTAATATTCTTACAAAGGTTTTGATACATTTATGATGGTATAAGAATTCAGTTGTAGAAACAAAATTAAAATACAGTCAAAGACCATTAAAGGATGAAGACACAATCACAGAAAATATTTTGCCCACTCTATTGCCATCATTTCATGGAGAACAAAATTAAGCCACAGTGAAGTAAAAGTTACTGGTCCAAACTCAGAGCTTATAATTGACAATCTTACAATTTTTTTTATCCATCTTTAAATTTCACAAGTCTATTTTAAAGCACTTGCTTTTCAGATTAAAACAAAACATGTCATCTAAAAATAATTCATAGGACACTAAAAAATGTTGTAAACAGATTGGAGATCAGCTTTCTGCTACATGACTTTTCAATAAATATATCTTTAATATTCTAATTTTTGCAAACATTTAAAATGAAAACTCTGCAGATATCTTATTTTGCTTAATTGTTTAGTTTTTAAATATCCTTTTTAAAGCTATACTCTTTTTACTCCTGGCACTCATTATACTCCTCCCATTTATTTAACTTCAGAGTAAGAAGTACTGGTTCTATTTTAATTATCATGCCAGGCCTTTTCTGCAATTGTTATACACATTTAAGGAAATATTTTATGGTCAATATGCCCCAAACCAAGCAATAAAAAATGTCAAAAAGCCTGGTACTATGGCCCATGCCTGTAATCCCAAAGGCCTTAGGAGGCTGACGTGGGAATGTCAAATTTGAGACCAGCTGAGACAATGTAAGTAACTGGTTCAAAAATACAAAATAAAAAGGTCTCCAGATGTGGCTCTGTAAAAGAGTCACCCTAGATTCAATCTATAATAACAGGGAAAAAAATAGTGCCATAGGAATTCAAAGAAGAAAGAGATTCATTTTGGATTGGAATGGTCAGAGACAATCTTTCAAAGACAACACAAATAAATAAACAACAACAAAAACCTGGAATTTAGAATTTAGAATTTTTTTAAAATGAGCTAAACAGGAAATAATTGTGAGGGCCTTTTAGATGTCACTGTTGGTCTCATTGCATCTTGAAGTCTTGGCTTCCTCATACCTCGAGGGATTGGTAAGGACTAAGTAGCTTTGTGTAACTCTGGTCTGTAGTGAATGTTAGGTTGTCCAGAACTTGGATCATGGTAAGTATCAGAATGGAAGAAGACATCAAGTTACCCAACCCTCCGCTGGCCTCAGTAGTTGGTGTCCTCTGGGTGGCATTGAGGTCAGCTGGCTTAATCATAGTGTCTACTCCTTAACCACAGGAACTAGTCTCCAAGGGTTGACACATGACCCAATCAAGACCAAGTTAGAGGAGTTTTTGAACTAAAGTCTGAAGAAAGAGTCTCTTTCCTTTCTGGTGACCAGTAGTCAAGGTTTCCTCAGATCTGAGATGTTTCTCAGGGTAGAGAATGTTCAGCACTAAAACTGGAAAGGTCTCAGGCATACTGGGAATTGTTGATCACCACCTGGATATATATCAAATAGTCTATGAATGAAGCCTGTCTTCAGTAGGAAAAATGGAGACATTATAAAGAGAGAGGCAGAGTTGGGATGCCGCAGTCCGGCTGCAGCAAAATAACTGGGGGGTGACGAACAACTTGTGTACATTGATACAGCAGGAGTGGGAGCCCTTTATTGTAGGGCAGGAGTGGTATATATACATTCCACACAGCTTATCTTAATTAGCATAAACTAGATACAGCAGTCAACCAATAAGGAATCTCCACACTTAATGGCTCGATGGCGTTACTTCACAAACCACGCCCCCTGGCAAAATGCCAGGCGCCATCCAGACTTGTTTACAGACCTTAACATTGGGAGAAGGAAGAGAGCTGCTGGGTTCCCATCTTCCACCTGAATCATCCTCAAAGCCAGGCACTCTAGTGACTCATGCTTGATTACATGCTGTAATAAGCTGCCCTTTGTGCCTGGATAATTATATGGGCATTTCTACTATGAGTGGCTAGAGGTATCCTGGTTTATACACAGCCCATAGAAAAATGTTGAATAAGTAAAAAAGCCATTTAAATCGAAATTGTGGTACTTATGAGAGTTTACTTAGAATCTTCATTTCCTTTGGTTTATAGTTTGTTAAGATGAACTGAGAACATAAAAAGAAATGATCACGTACTTGTGATGATGTAGCCAGAGATGTATCAAGTTCGAGATCCACTTATACTTCTGTGTGCTTCAGAGATGCTGCCAGAAGACTGAGTAGGATCCTTGAGTCTCTCACTACATGTCCCTCCTCCCCAGTTGTAATGATATACTTTCTCCTGCTAGTCCCAAGGCTGCCTTCAAGGTCCAAGGAAGCTCAAGAGCAAAAATACCACATAAGATCTAGTCAATTGTCTGGGTCTAGAACTCTGCTAATGGCCCTTCTTTTACTACTTGCATCAAAGGACTCTCCTAGTCATAGCTATTCCTTAGATTTCTGGTCAATGACCTATGTTGCAGCTAGAGAACTGCTTATAGATGACCAAGTATATTTTTTCTCAAAATTCTGTACATCCTATATGGTATAAAGCACCATGCAAGATATTATACATGAAATTAATTCTCTTAAAAAGTCAATGACTCGTTAGGCATAAAAGAACTTTATAAATAACATGTATGCAGAAATAGGTCTGTCAAAAAGCAGTGAATGGTTTATTTTTCAAGTGATTTGACAGTTGGCAGTTGCTGCTGAGGTATAAAATCGAAAGATTTTATTAAAAATTTGTTTTAATTCAATCAGGTATTCATTTAATAAAACTAACAATACATTATTATGTAGGTGTTGCCAGTTTTCCCCTCCCTGCAACTAAAAGAAGGTTCTGTGTTTGCATTTGCAGTTTTTCTTCTCCGTCCTCTTCTCCCTCATTCTCTCCTTTTTCATCTTCTCTTTCTCTCTTCTGTTCTTTTTTCAACCTTTCCCCTCCTCCAAATATGTGGAAAAGATACATTCAATTAGGAATGAAGAACACCCAATTTGAGGAATTTAGGAAGGTACAGGAGTTGCCATCTTTTTATATCCTAATTGAGCCTTCTTTCCCCTACTGTATATCAAGTTCAGAGGTGCTGCCAGAAGAGTGAGTAGGATCTTCCAGTCTCTCACTACATGTCCCTCCTCCCCATAGTTGCATGGGGGCCGTAAAAGCAATTATTATTTGCATAGGGTAGAAAAATAACAATTTTAAATGACTGAAAATAAAAGAAACATTTTCAAAAATAATTACTATCATTTTTTTTTAATTTGGAAGGAAGAAAGAGATAAATATTTTGTGAATCAATAGAAGCCTTGGCCCACAGTCTCTAAGCCTTATTTATCTGGGAGTTGTTTATCTCCCTGAGTTCTCTCTCAGAGGAAAGAATAATAATTATTGCTTAATTATAGCAGAAGTGAATTTTCTCTCCCAGTTCTAAAGAAAGATGACTCATAGCTCTTTATTTCCAAAGAAACAACTTTGGAAGGAAAATACTTTTTAAAAGCTGAAATGTGATAGGGGCCCAAGACTTGCACTAAGGACTTTTCAGTGACCACCAGAGGCATTGTCACTTGACATTACTCTCTAATGGATAATGTTCACATCTAAAAGAAATGAGATGTAGTCAAGAGATGTATCTTTCCTTTAAGGACATCCCTCTGCTACTCCTGACTGCAGGTAACCAGTAGAAACCCCTCAGAGAAAACAACTTTTCCCTTATGATCCTTCCAGCTGAGCAATCCCATTACTGCTTTGTAACTATTCTTAGAGCAATAGAGGGGCAGCAAAGCATATCCAAATCCACAGTAAATCTCTGTGTTGTTCTAGAGAATGATTTAATTTCTGTTCACTCCTCTAGGAACTTGGAGCCCAACCCCATAAACTACATACTCACAATCTCCAACCCCAGCAGGGTCCCTCTGCCCCAATTGATCTTCAAGTCTCTGTGGTGTGTCCTCAAACCTCATCAGAAAGGTTTAAATTTCAGCCAATCCCACTTTAGCTCTAAGTCTCCAGTCTCTGTATGAGGAAATTCTGGTGACGTGACCTTCCTTCATTTCTAGGGAAGTGGGACAAAGACTAAAATAAAGACAGATTAGGCAGAAAACCATAATGTAGATGTACTATTTCCTGACCCTGATTTGCAGGAAATGTTGTTGTTGGTCTATTTTATTAAACTGAACATTACTATATCCTCTTCTCATTTGAAATGTAGACTCATGAGTCTGGTGAAGTCCTTCCCCAATCTGTCCAGCTGTCAGGCTTCCTGGAGGAGGTAGAAAGAAACATGCAGATTGATAAGAATGCCAGTGGGCAGTTTCAGACCTGATGCAGCAGAACTCTACTTTGAATACGAAGTCCAGAGGGCCAAAAGACTCTTCTTTCCTTTTGTGATCCATGTAGGAAACTGGTAAGGCTTTCCTATTGTGTATGAAGGTGACGATGTCCTTCCTAATGAAGGGCACAGTTGGTTATTTTATAGTGCTAGGAAGACCAAAGAATCAACATGCCCACCCATACAGTACCTGAGTCTACCCTTAGTATGCTGGGGACAGTTTCACAATATTAGAAAATACCATAGCGAAAGTAAATTACTTTCCAATTTTTGAAAGTAAGATAAATATAAATACTACTAACAAAGGTAGCAAATCCTGTCATTAACTAGGATTAGTCTGAGTTAATTTCAACAAGGAGAAATAGGCACCTGTTAAAGATGAAAGCAAGTAGTTATAGAAATTCAGCAGCTAAACACCACTTGTCTGGCTGTTGATTGCACCAAGGACCTGGCCACTAAAGACAGGCACCCTCTCCCCGCAAAATCAACAAAGCACACATCTTGCCTATGTATGACCCACATCTATAGCAAGACTTCATATAATAATCAAAGTCCTTGGTAGCTGAGGATTTTTGTCTACAAAGAAAAACAGTTTATAATACTGATCTTGTGATCTGTGGCAGGTCTAATTTTAACAGCATTTCCTGAAGAGAATGGAAAAAAAAAAAAAGCTATTTCATTTTCTTCCTTGACCTATTTTAGCATATTCTGTCCCACTTAATAATTTCCTTCCTTTGCATTCTCTTGCCTGCATGTTATTCAAAGAGATGCTGAGCTGAAAAGAAAAAAAAAATGAAAAATAAGCCCGATTTGTCTTCCAGCTTCCTCCCTGTAGGATGGTGCAGAAAGCTGACCACTTTCATCGATCATGCCCCCCACTGTGCACAGACCCCCCGCCCCCACCTGCACAGGGCACTGATATTACAGAAAAGCTCCTGAGATTCAGGAAGACACAAAAAGGAATTTCAAGTTACCCAACCCCCACCAATGTTTTTAGAACTATCAAATTCTGTAATCACCAAGATCCCAATTGTCTCAAAGCATTCATGGGAACACTGTAGATATGTTTAGCCCTGTCCCTTCCACCTGCTCACAGAAGACAGGCTGGGCTGGCCTTGTTATTCTTCTCAAGGAAGCTCAGGTCAAGTAGTTGGCCTTGGTTACAGAAAGTCAGTTCATGGGGAACTGAGTCTATAACCAAGTAACCAGGTTCTATGATTTCTATAGCAGGGCTCTTTTCTCTTTATGCTATTTATCTCCTGTTTTGGAAACCCCTCCTCCTTCCTCTCAGTCCTGCTTCCTGTTACTTTAGACCTGGAAGAAAGAATAGTTAAGAAATATGATAAACCAATCTACTCAAATATGATAAAGTCAGTGATTTCTAATACATCTTCCAAAGAGAACAAGATGCCCTTTACTACTCATTGATTTATTGTCCTATGGCTCAGTAAAGAGTGGATTATAATCCAGCAGCATCAGTATCTTCTGGGAACCTGTTAGACCTACCCAGAATGACTGAATCAGAGTCTACATTTTAACATGACCCCCAAGTGATCTATATGCACATTACAGTTGGAGAAGCCTTGACCAAGCTGCTCATGAAAACTCTGTCCTTGTTGCTCCTGACTACCTCAATGGAAAAGCTACTAACCAGAGTGTTCCAAGAAACCATTTAGTAAGTCAAGCTGATTGTTCCCACCGGGGGATCAGAATGAGCGGAGTCTGAGGCTTATCATTGCAACTCATGAAGGTTGCTTAACTTCTAAAGTGGGAATGCTGGGGACAAGAAACCACTTCAGAACCCAGGACATATCCCTCAGATGCCACCCTACTAGGTGTGAGTTTGAGGCCTACCTTGGATAAGGAAGTGCATTTCTTAATCCTCTAGAAACAAAGCCCCTCACTTGGCTAAACAGGAAATCACTGTCCAACTAATAAATACATCATAGCCACTACCTTTCCATGGGTTGCTCATTCTATAGTCCTGAGATTTTCCCCTGCTGCTGAATTCTCTCTTGCAGTTATGATGTATTTAATGTTACAGAGAGAAAGATAAATGAAAGTAAAATAGTTACACTGTGATAAGCTCAAATAGAATGAAATCAAGACCTATGTATTTAGAGGAAAAAAGCAATAAATGTGGAGCTCTTAAGAATTACATGAGATAAAGGATCTCAATATAAATTACCATTTCCTTAGTGTTTATCAAAACCATGAAGACTGTTCCTTAGAACTCCAAAAGAACAGCTCCCATCTCATAAGAGCCACCATCACCTATAATACTCAATGATCACTGCCAGAACAAACACTGCCGCATTCATCCTGTTGATTTTATTACTGTTTTGGGTGATTTCAGAGCATATTTTTTTTCTTGTCATGTATATGCTCTGATAGATGCTATCCATATAAAATATTAAAACAAGACTTGATGTATTAAATTAATTATTGCTCATTCTATTTTGTTTATTGATTTTTCAACAATGACCTTCTTCTCATCCGATTATTATAAGTAGAATCTACCTCTGATATTCCAAGCATTCGTGTATCATTAGTGATACATCCTTAATGGAAACTATAGTGTGGAGCTGAGATTTTTCAGGAATCTACTTGAAATATAAGCCTCAAAAAACAATGAAAGTAAGATTCCCCTCCACCTAAGGCAATGTAGGTTGTTCAAGATCTCCTGGTTTGGAAACTCCAGGATATCTTCAATGTCCTTCCTTTCTCATCCCTGAAATCCTATTTGTCACTCTTATCCTGTTCACTCTTCTTCCTTATGCCCTCCTTTCCCAATTTTGCCTCCTGACTAAGGGTAGATTGTCCAGGGACAGACTCTAAATTGAGATTTGCATTGAGGACGTCTATTGAGAAATGCTCTCAGGAACAACATCTTTGAAAAAGTGAGGAGAACAGGATTGGGCAGAAAGCTGCTGAACCACGGTGCACTTTCAAAATAGGCTTCGAAACCCCATGGGGAGCCCTCAAGTTGGAATATCGCAATATAGATGTGCTAAGCTGAGGAAAGGGGGCTTTTACTGCTATCTTGTCTTGTTATTGAATGCAGACCACCAGAGTAGGAAGAACTCTAGGCAAATCATTTCCTTTAAAAGGGAGCAGTTTCCAGAAAGAGACCCATCTGTGAGTTAGCAAGTGTCAATGGTGACAGGAACCAGGGGAATTAGTGTGTAGGGTGTGAAAGGAAATATGGGGGCCCACCAGAGCGTCCACTATACTTGCAAACTTTCAAATCATTCCTGTTAACAGAAATATTTTATAATGAGCTATAGAAATCTTAAAGAAAAAAAAACCCAGTTTTAATCTTTAAATTACACTGTTTTTTTTTTTTTCCCACCACCATCTGGGGAGCTAAAGTTCTTGCTCCACTCTGCAGGCGCCAGTTAAGACAATTCAAGAAAATAGCAAAGCAAATAAAATGGCACAAAGTAGAATCTTTACCTTAAGGATCTGTAGCTGAGTGGCAGATGTATGTTCTGCAGGAGCATTCCCCTGGTCAAATGTCACCAAAACAATTTCCCAGCCAACCTGCTCTCATTAGTTTTCTGAGCCCTTGATTACAAATTGATAAGAGGCCTGCCCCCAGACAGTCAGAGAGCACCTTCACCACGGCCATCCCATTGGCCCTCAGCGTTTCCCACTAGGAAATTAGAAGCTTGCCCATCAACCAAAATAAACAACTCTTCTCATGAATAGACCCAACGAAGGCCCTATAAATCATAGCTGTCCAAAATGTCAGTGGCATTGCAGAAGACAGAAATCAATCCAAAATTCATTAGTTTGTCTGACAAGAGCTTCATCTCCTATTGTTGAATACCAACCGTGGCACCTCAGGTAGAATAGGAAACTGCAAGACATCATCTTGGTTTCCTGTGACAGGAATGTTCAATTTTTATGGCTTAATCTGGCCTTCAGACCGTTCCCATTCTGGGGGCCTAAACCCTTGCCTGGCTTAGGGTCAAGTTGCCCACTGTGTGAGGCAGTAGTCACTCTGATGTTGTCTCCGTATTTCACAGCTATTAGTGCTATGGTTGGATGGTTTGCAGTATTTCAGGTAAAGAGGACACAGAGGTTGCAGCGTGAGTGAAGTGTTCTGTGCCTGCAGTAAGGCAAGGTTGAAGCATTGCTGCACCGTCATCAAAAACACCTCCGCAGACCAGAGGTTAGCAGGACTCTACCCCCGACACACCTCAACGTAACCCTTCAGGTGGCAGCTCTTTTATGACGGCAATTCTCCTTTGAAACTATGCTGGTTAGTTTTAATCAGATTTCAACTGAGTACAAATATCCAGGACAAGCAATAATAAGAGACATGGAACAGGAGAGCCTAGAGATAGATGAGATGTGACATCATGCAGTTTGTGGCCTCCTACACACAGCTAAGGGTCAGACCTCTTGTTCAGATCATGAAGGAGACCCATAAACTGGCAAAAATTACTATGGCTAGGTTGGTCTCCCTGTGTCCTCCCAACTCACATACACATTCTGATTTCTCTTCTCTCTCCTGATCGATGAGTGCTTTTAGCTTGGCTTCTTTGCTGACTGTTCAAAGCTCCCCAGTGCATGAGGTCCTCAAAGAACTCAATTTCTGCCCCCATTACTATATTTCATTGACATTCTTCCAGGGTTCACATCGTCCGTGTACCTAAAGGCACTTAATACTGCCTTTTATTGTGATTATGTTTACCAAAAAAAGGCACTTAATACTGCCTTTTATTGTGATCATCTTTACAAAAAAAACAAAGAGCTACAATCTCAAAGACCTTGTTAAAAATCAAAATTGATCAATTTATTACTCATCATGACCAAGGGTGGTGGAAATTCACATTTACCAGAGATAGTATCCCCACCATGAGGCAACAGGTGAGGAGAGTTTGCATCTCACTCTGTCCAGTTTTCATTGATTATGACAATGTGTGATAAACATTTAAATATGGTGAGATATTATCATTTCATATTACATAGAATTTAAACCATCTATACCCATACACTGGAAGACCTAGCCAGAGTAATTTTTGGAAAGGAATTATGACCATTACTTAAAGAACACCCCATTCTATCACCTAATAAATACAATGTATACTACGGAACTAGTCAGGGTGTCTGTCCAGCTTGGTGGATAGGAGAAATCTAAAATACATACCCAACAGAGTTTTATTCACCTATAAAAAAAAAGAATGAAATTATGTCATTTTCAGGAAAGTGGATGGAACTTGAGGGCATTGTGTTAAGCAAAATAAGCCAGACTCAGAAATTCAGGGGTTGCATGTTTTCTCTCAAATGGGGAAGCTAAAGAATAAAAAGGAAAGAAAGTGAAAGAGGATCTTACAAAAACAGAAAGGAGATAAGTAGAGTAGAGGAAGGGGGCCAGGGAGAGGATGGATAGGAGGGAAAGAGGAGGGACTGGGGAAGGTCATTGACCAAATTATGTTAGGTGCACGTATGTATATGTAACAACAAATCCCACTTTTATGTATACTTTTAATGCACCAATAAAATAAATAAATACAAAACAATATGGGGGACTCTATGAATTCTATTACTTGTTGCAAATTTTTAGGAAAAAAATTTCTATTAGTATGCCAATGTTGTCTGTTAAAATTAGATGGAGTGCAGGTTCATTGGGGGATATGGACCCATGTGATATTTGTTTGACAATTTTTCTAAAAACGCCTATGCTGTTTAACCATTCAAAAGACACCAATATTCATTAAATATCTTTAACTTAAGAAGTTTAGTATCCATTTCTTTTGTTTTTAGTTCAGTTCAGTGGGCTACTGAACTGATTGATTGGCTCAATCAAAATATTCAAAAGGCTTCCACTCGAACACTTTATGTAATATGAAATGATAATATATCAACTTATTTAAATGTTTGGCATACTCTGTTGTAATCAAAGAAAGCTGAGCAGAGGGAAATTGAAACTCTCTTCAACTATCTGCTCAAGGTGGCAATGCTGCATCTAATAAATGAAATTTTCTACCACCCTTAGTCTCAAAACTGAATAGTCTTAAAATGGGAGGATTTCATAAAAGCAAATAAAAAGAACTCACATCAATTGCACTGATTGTGACACATTGCATATATGCTAATCATTGCATACAGTCAGTCTCCTTCCCCAGTCCCTCCTCTTTTCCTCCTATCCATTCTCTTCCCAGCCCCCTTCCTCTACTCTACTTACCTCCTTTCTATTTTTATGAGATCCTCTCTCATTTATTTCCTTTCTGTTCTTTGGCTTCCACATTTCAGATTCGGACAGTTCACAGGCTTCATCAATTTCCTGAAAATATACATTTCTCACCAGCAAGTTCCTGCCTGTTGTCCAGGCCACTAGTCTGAAGGGAATTATTATGTAAACAAGTCTAGTTTTTATTATTATGATTAATATCAAACAACATGGCCAGTAGTTTTGAAGAATATTGTATTCGGAAGCTTTGGTTTTCTGTGGTGTACGCCCATGTGGTAGAAGTAAGGGTGAAATGTGAGGGTGAGGGATGTCATGGTGTGGACTGAGATTATGGAAATATGAGCAAGAGTGTAGTGCCAGAAAGGTCCCACTCTCAAATTATCAGTCCTGTGCGCTCTACCCACACAAACATCATTTTGACCAATAGTTGTTCCTTTAAAAAAATTCCCCTGAAATGTTAAACAAAACTCAACTTATTATGTTAATTACATTATTAAAGGTTTTCTACTAAATACTATGTCCCATGGATAGTAGTATTTTACTCCTGTATGAGTTTATATTGCAACTATAATAAATGACCACTAATTTAGCAATTTAAATATTCATCTGTTATGACCTCACAGTTCTGTACATTAGGCCCAGCCAATTTTCTCCTAGGGGCTTCACAAAACTAAAATCAAGGTGACTGTAGGGTTGTATTTTTTTCCTACAGTCTCTATGAATGAATTTTCTTCTAAGCTCTTGGTCTACTAAATTATTTTCCTAACATTGTGAAATGTCCTTCAAAAATTCTTTGGTTTTATCTTTTTTGCCTTGGAAGGTGAAGAAATATTAAAGAAGAAAAAGAAACTGAGAGTCCACTGTCTTCTGTCCCTACCATATTAGTCAGCTTTTCCTTACTATACTGAAATACCCAAGACAAGCTATTTTACGAAGAAAAGAGGTTCATTTGTGCTTACTGTTTTGGAAGCACTAAATTTAGGGGCTTCATTTGGTGACAGCCTTCTTGTTGGCAGTCCAAAGGCAATACAGGGCATCACATGCCAAGAGACAGGGAGTGGGCACATGTCTGTCTGCCTGTGTGGTTTCTTTCCTTCTACTTATGAAGCCATTAGTCTTCAATCATGGAGTCCACGCTAATGACCATTTTTAATCCTAACAATTCCCAAGGGACCTACCAATAAACACTTAGCCCAAGTAGTTTCCATCCTCTTAGTACCTCACAATGCAGATTAAATTTCAACACATATACCCTTGGAGGATACTGAAGCCCAACTTCCTGGTACAATTCTATATCTCATTTTAAATCTGAGTACTTGTGTTTAGAAGGAATGGTCAAGTCACAGCCCTCTTCCAGCCACACACTGTGATTGGTCCTGGAGACACAGCCAGCATGTGACAACCCTTCCAGATAGTTTTCCTGTATCTGAACACATCAAAGAAGGGATTTCCTCTTTTATCAAACAATTTCACAGATGGACAAATCTAATTGCTAGAAAATTCTTCAGTAATTTCCATCCTTTGGTTTTCAAACCCACACATGTGATGCTTCCTAGTGCAATAACCCTTCAAAGGTTGGATCATAGCTGTCAAGTCTCTCATCATCGGTCTTACATTTTCAGCTGAAATTCCAACTTTTTCCTCTACTGGTATTTTTTAAAATCCACTTCTAAGTGCCAATAACTGGTTA
Source organism: Urocitellus parryii (assembly GCF_045843805.1). Taxonomy (NCBI): domain Eukaryota; kingdom Metazoa; phylum Chordata; class Mammalia; order Rodentia; family Sciuridae; genus Urocitellus; species Urocitellus parryii. The sequence goes on from NC_135543.1 coordinate 30,439,474, forward strand.
CTAAAATGCGCCCTTTTCTCATTTCAGAATTTAAAAGAAAAGAAAAAGCCTTCAGTACAGGTTGTCATTGGTCATAAATCATTATCCAGGGGTATTTGTGTCCCCTTGTATTATCGTAATTCCATATTCTTCTTCTCTAAAGTGTTATGGTCTGCTATGAAGTATCTCCCAAAGACTCTATGTTAAAGGCTTTGTCTAGAGAACAGCAATTTTTCAGAGATGAGGCTTGTTGAAAGTGATAGGATTGTGAGGGCTCTGGTCTCATGGAGGGATTACCCATGGATGGGGTCATAATTGAATGGACTACTGAGAGGTAGGGCCCAGTTGAAGGAAGTAGGTCACTGGGTGGGGGGTGCTCCTGAAGTATATATCTCATCCTTTGCCCCTTGCTCGCTCTCTGTTTCCCAGCTGTCGTGAGGTGGACATTTCTGTCCCACCACATGCTCCTCAATATGATGTTTTGCCTCACTATGGGCCCAGAAACAATGGAGCCAAGTGATGATATACTAAAATTCTGAAATAGTGAGCCAAAGTAAATCTTTCCTCCCATATGTTGTTTTTCTCAGATGTTTTGTCACAGTGATGAAAAGCTGACTAACACGAAATAACATCATCACCTAGCTAGCTTTTACACATTAGTCATTAATCATCCAAAAGGATTATAAATATACAAAGGCTAATTAAAAAGCAAAACCAAGACATCAAGCCACTTCAAATGGATTTCCTCTATTTTCCTTTAAATTCATTTTTCTAAGAACTGTAATTTCCAATTGGCAATATCAATTAACATTTGAATTTCTAGTTGGAAAAAAAATGAGGAAATAGAATAGAAATAACAATGCCATTCATTTGGAAGATGTTGTTTTCTTCCTTTTCAAAGTATTTGCAAACACTGGCTAATTAATGATTTCACCTAATTGGGTATTTTTGCCTAAAGAAAATAATAATTCAAAGAAGTCCATTTTAAATAGATCAGAAGCTTCACAGAAGAGAAACTGCAACTATATTACTTTTTGTTTATGCTTAATTTACAGGTTTTCACTAGCATTGTTTGTTTGCTTGGTTTTTAAGTGGATAAGACATGAAAACTTCTCTTTATTCTCATTCCTTAGAGACTCAAAATGGTTTTTCATCACTGTAAGATGCAAGAAAGAAAATCATAAAAAAAAAGACAGGCATGTGTATCTCATCCTGATCTCTCTAAATTTATGTTTTCTTCCACCTTCGTCAGAAAAACCTTTCCTTCTCCTATTTTCTACACAAATCCTGATCTCTCCTCCACCCCCTACAGATGGCTCAAGTATCACTCCCTTCAGAGCAACTTTCCTACCTGCTGGTCAGTCCACAGCACTGCCTTAGTCCAGATGTCTTAGGAGTAATTGGTAAGCCCACGGGAAGTGATGAGATAAAACTAGGCACCCTTAAGTGTCAGGGGATGCATTTAATCAGCTGAAGGTGGATAAAATATTTCGACCTATTTGAGGTAAAGTGGTGCAATACCAAACTGAGTCTGAATTTCTTCATATGAATAATACTGTTACATGATATAATGATATCATGTGTATATCAGCCTTGGCACACTTCCGGGCACTTAGATCCCAGCAAATTATTTATTTTTTATCATTAATATTATTATTAAAAAGCAAAATTGGATCATGCACTCTTGGACTAGGCTACATGCTTTCTTGCATGGTTATTTCTCGATATACTTAACTCAGAGTACAGAACATTTCAGGGGTTTTGGAGGATACTTTATGTTCTAGTTCTAGGAGGCATTCTTATTTTTACCAAAGAAGCTTGAGTGTAGGGGAGTAAATGAAGCAGAGAGTGCCATGATCAAATCCACTGAAGCTGTCTTCATGTGCCATTCCAACCTCGGAGGATGTAGCCTGGGCCAACGACAGTCAAGGAAGTGGGATTGCACCAGAAGTGGAAGGCTCAATTGGATGCAGGTTATAGTCAAGTCACTGGGACTGGAATCTACCAGCATGTCTCCCTGAGGTCAACTGCATTCACCTATGTCTAGTCCTAGACACCCAGGGAGCTAGAGCTTGCTAAATAAAACTCCCCCACAGATGGCCAGACACACTGTGGAGTTATATGGCTAGGGAAATGCAGAAGAGGCTAAGACCCTCTTCTCCCTTTTCTCCTTCCAAGGTGAGAAGAAAGAAGTTCAGTGGCCCTGTCTTATGGTGGAGCTGGCAAAGTTGCAGACCTCAAAAACAGGAGAGAGAATTGGAGCAGCAGGACTCTCTACATTGATGAGAAGTATCTGCACATCTAAGGCTTCTAAGTATCTACTAAGTGCTCTTATATAGTTTGTATTTTTATCTCTTCCCCAGTATATATATATATATATATATATATATATATATATATATATCTACTTTGCACTAATGAATACATGTCGTGTCATGTCTACTTACCTTTCTAAACTTAATTTTCTGTAACCTCCTCTACAAAGTTGTCTTATTCTATTTCAGGCAGAATTTACCTGCCTCTCCTCTCTGCCCCATGAATTTGACATTATATTGCAGTTCTCTGGACACAGAGCAGATCCACACACTCTTCACAGACACTGCATCATATCCATTTCCTGATTCCCCCATACCTAGAAAAGATTGGGCACTTAATTTTTGAAACAAACTGAGTGGAACTAAACTGATGGGAAGCCAGTTGCTAACTTGCACCTCTCTGGAATGAATAAAAGGTGGGGAGAGAACATGAATGTGAAAGTCTTTGGGAAAACTATAAATATCAGTACAAGTGGGATAATTACAGATTGTCCCTCTCTTTTTCTCCTTTATCTCCCTTCTTTCTCTACCTCTTCCTTCACAGAAATGACTGGATCAAAATTAAATGTTTTTGCTGCCTCTGAATTGAACACTGTAACCTCCTCTACAAAGTTGTCTTATTCTATTTCAGGCAGAATTTACCTGCCTCTCCTCTCTGCCCCATGGATTTGACATAATATTGCAGGTAAACATTAAAGTTTTCCAAGTACAAGTAAAGAATAGTCAAACAAACAAATAAACAAAAACACACATCTAGTCCTAATGTTTGCTAGTAAATTTTGAGATAAGGGATTTCTTATAACATTTCTTCATAAATGTTATCATTCATTTTTCCAATTTTTTTCACAGTTTTCATTATAATCTTTATCAGTAACAAATATGCTTTTCAGGTAGTTGGACTTTTCTGCACTTCATTATAAATTCCTTAGTTGCCTTTCCAATGGAAGTATAACTGTTATGCCAATCCCCCCAAAAAATTAAACGTTAATAAATACTTGCCAGAAAAAAATGTTATTTCTATTATTTTTCTCATTCTGAGTTCATTCTTAATAAAATATCTCAGGAAACATTTCCCTGTCTCCCCCTCAGGGGCCAGGTGATAAAGTCTGATATAATAGCACCTAGAGCACCACATATTTTTTCAGAAGGCCTTAGCTCTGCCCTGTGATCTGATAGCAGCCATGGAGACCCTTATTGCAAGTTACCTGGGATATTACCTTATGGAGACCGATTTAACAGTGCATCTTCCACTTTGCACCATGCAACAGGAGGCTCCCATGACTAACTTGAGTACGTTACAGATTCATTCTGAGCTCTTCCCCAACATTTTCACTTATAATGCAATATCCTGTGGCTTTATTTTGTAGTATGTCTTCAAGAGCAAAATTCAGCCTTCTGAGTGCTTTACAAAGATACACAATACTGTTAGAAAACTAATCAGAAGCAATGGGAGAGAAAATTGACCACCTAAGAGCAGGGGCCATGGGGTAATTCCAAATCAGTCTTTAAAAGACACATGTGCTTTCAGACAGGGAAAGGCTTCTTAGATTCAGACAAAACTGTGAAGGGAGGAAATGTTTTCTGCTCCTCTCTGACACTTTTGGATCATTGCACATTCCACTCTCAACCCCAAGATACCCAATTTTTCTTTGTTGAAGGGATCTTTTTTCTTTTTCTTTTTTCTTTTTTGCATAAAAGAACTGATAAGCTTATTCACACTAAAGTAACAAACAACACAACTTCACAAGTGCACTGGGAGAGGCAATGGACTTCCAGAAGCAGAATTATTAATGTGAGAATTCCAGACAGTACCTGGCAGAGGGATTCTGAGCCAGAAGCTCTCCAGGACTCTTGAACCACATTGGGGAGGTAAATCCACTTTTCCTCTGAGGTCACAAAATTCTCATCCATATTTTTCACAGACACTGAAGTTCTGAGATTTTATTTTCCCTAAGTCTATATAACTCGAACAAAATTCCCAAACCATTTGATCCCTGTATTATATTTCTTTTCTACTGGCAGTAGTAAAATGTCTACTCAATTTCCTGCCTTGGCCAGTCCAACATGGGGCATGGGACTGGGTTATCCTTGCTCATGGAATCCTCACAGAGTGGTCTGCCAGGACTGGCTTTCTATCATGATTGGAAATGGAGACAACATTGCACCTTGGACAAAATCTATATTGACCTCCCAGGAATACCCATAAAGTGTTTTCTGTTTTAATAAAGTGCTAAAATAAACTTTAAAACATTCACACGTCTTCTTCAAGGTGGTTTCAGGGACAAGGGCTGTATGAGGCAAGTCAATTTCACCATGTGACTTGACTTTAATTTAAAAGGAGTCACACATCTTCCCTAAGGCATGTGAGGAATTATCCAATAAAATGTTTAATGTTAAAAGAAAACCGATGGTGCTATCACTAACTCCAAAGCAGAGATGCTGCTGTACCTATTGAAAACTTTCTATAACCTTTTACTGAAGCCCTCAGCAGGAGACAGAGGCTGAGAACTGAGCGGGGACTTTCTCCCCAGTCACTTGTGGGAACTCATGATTCATTTCTTAAACCCCTTAATCCAGACACTGAGGGAAAAAGTTACTCAATTTAACCCAGTAGAAGAGATGTTTCCCATAAAGGTTTAAGCAGTCATCAGACAGAAATCTTGCTGGCTCCAGCCAAATCCTGCTTGACCATCCAAAACAGCAATGTTAGTTTGTTCCAACAAACATTTGTGGCTCCTTTTTGCTGGCTTACCAACTTCTCTGGGTTTGTTCGCTTGTTTATTTTATTTTTCTTTGTTATATATAACCTTAAATCAGCATACGACAGTACCACAACCACATCAGTATTTACAGCAGCACAGTTCACCAGAGCCAAACTATGGGACCAGCCATTTAACAGATAGATAAATAAAGAAAATGTGTGATATATGCACATGGAGTATTACTCCATCATGAAGAGGAATGAAATTATGGCATTTGCTGATAAATACATGAAACTGGAGAATTATCATTCTAAGTGAAATGAGCCAGTCCTAAAAAGTCAAAAGTCAAATGTTTTCTCTGATATGTGGCTTCTTTTGAAACCAAGCTTTAGGCAAAATTGGAAGCAAAACCATGAAGATCAAAAAAGTGACACGTGACCTCCATATTCCAGGCCAACAACTGGGGAAAGGTATAGATTAAGGATTCACTGGGAAGCCAGTAACAGAGTGTTGTCCAACCCTGTGCAATGCCACCATCTAGCATTTAAGCCCTGACCTTCCAGACCAATCATTAAGACATTCTCAAAAGAATGTTTTTCCTCTTCTGAGAGTCATATAAAGCTCAAACATCTCTGAAATATTTCATAAATTTGTGCAGAGGGAACCCCACACTCACTGCCACTAAAATACACATTCTCGATTCATTTGAATTTGCTTCTACTGCAACTCAACCAGGTCATTTCAACACACCCATTTAGGTGCTGTGAAGAATATAGGAGAAATTTTAAAAGAGAAGCAAACTTTGGCAAATTCACAGTTCTTCTGAGGTAGCCAAAAATGTCTCTGTCACTCTCCAACATAACCTCTGCTTTCTCACCTTTATCTACCTCTTGTCATGCTTTGAAGTCCACATCTTTCAAAATGCTGCAAAGTTGAACAACAGACATATCTTAAGAAAAATTACTCAAAACTTGGAAATAATTTGGGGGAAACACTGGAAAACTGTCTAATAGGCCTTCTTAAATATTATCTAAATTTTTATGAAAATGTTCCTGTTGTTGTAGAATATTACTGATTATATTCCAGACATTGTTAACTTACACATTAGCTTGTAGATTTCTATCAAGTACAGGTACAAACGATTTCTGTCTAGTAGATGAGATATGGTTTATTGCCCTGAAATGTTGTGTCTAACTAGGGAACTTACATCAGAATGAATTTTCTTACTAAATATATAAATCTCCATTCCTCAAATGCCTATTGAACTAGCTTCACTATTCTGATAGTTTTCTCCTAATTGAGTTAAACAAATATTTGACGTGTGTTCAATCTTTATTTGTTTGAGAGTCATGTTTTAACTTTTGTTAAATCTAAAATGATGGATGAATTACCATTGGAATATTCACTACTGTGTTGTTTATAAAAGTAAACAATTAGAAACTAATCAAATATCTATCACTAAGGAATCAGTGAGCAAATAATGATAGGTAAATGCAGTACAGTAACTTAAAATGATGATGTTTTTCTTTAGTTATTAACATTAAAGTAATTTGATAACTTATAATGTAATGTTGGTGACTTATTGGTAAATGTAGCTTTCATACCAAACATTCAACATGGTATAATTCACTTGTACTAGAATTATATAAATCTATAGAATATAAAGTAAATATAGAAGGGGAGAGAAAGAGAGAGAGAGAGAGATCAGGAAGAATATTCACCCAGATATTCACAATGATTGTCCTTAGACATGGGATTTCATTTAACTTTTACAATCTTCTCATTTGTATTAATCTAAGTTCCATTCCCTAAGTAAAATATGCCTCTATGGACTACCTGGTCAATAACTGGTAGCTAATTCAGATTCTTCTCACCCTTCACCTCTGTGCCTAGATTCTTAACTTCATACATTGATATGGTGTAGTCCCTACAACTTAGGAAGAGATTTCTCCAAACTTACTTCACTGCTACAGTGTGGTTTTCTAATTGAGTTTCTTGCTGTCCTGAACTGATTGGGCCCTGAGTATTAATCAATGGCTAAACTCTACCTCTTCTTGGGTACTATGGCTGGAGCTACTTTCATACATTAATTTATTCATAAAATATTTATTAAACATCAACCATATGGCAGGCACTTGACTGGACTCTGGGAACTTGAGAGCTAGCATGATAAAATTGGTTCTTTCCATCCCTGATCATACAATCCAATGGGAAAATGATGGTTTCCTCAAGAATTACAAGTGCAACACAGGATCAGAGAACAGACAGCTTTTGGCTGATGGGTTTGGTCACTGAAAGACAGGCAACCTAGTCATTTTCCAGTATTCCCCAGAATCTCATAACAACAGGTTTCTTTCTTGTTTTCCTCTGCCTGTGTTAATGAATTCCTATTTTGCTTCCCACCAGAAATGTCTTACTGAATGTTCACAGGTCACAGAAAGACAAATCTATGCTGTCTATGCTCACCCCGCACCCTCCCATTTAGGACATTCAAGACTTACCAATTCCTCCTGAAAAGTAAGAAAAAACATTCTCATCCCTAGAGTTAGACTTGGTGTCTACCCATAAGTATTGAGCACTCACGGCAAGAAAGCCTCTGAGCTAAAAGCTTCCCTGAAGAAGCGCGTAGTCCACATAAACAGAATAAAGACTTAAGTTATTTTTTAAGATGCATTTGAAGTGAAACAGCTCCATGCCCTCTCCAAGGGCCATTTGCAAGCAACATGCTTTTCAAAAAAAGCAGATGTGAGAAATAGAATTTATGATTGGGTGAGACAGTAAAGTTAACTGAACCATTTGGAAGTCAAGTAGACCTCATGACTCAGACTTTGTCAATGTTGTGCAATAACCTATGTATTTTTGCTAGTAATTCACCAAGCTACAAAAACGTAACCAGGATAAAGTGATACTGATCATGTATCTCCCCATCTGGACACACAAAAACTTCTTAGTAGTGTCAGTCAGAATCACTGAGGCAGAAACCTACAAGGATCTCTGACATCTTCATCCTTTCTAAGAGCCAGTCACCAAGACCTCTTAATTTTCCTCTTCATCTGTTTTGCTCTCTTCATATTTAAGACCACCATGTTAGGCCAAGATACCATCCCCTCACCTCTCACCTGGATCCTTACAATGAACTATCAACTGCTTGTGAGGAAAAACACCTTCAATCCCTCCAATGTACTCTCCTCAATGAAAATAAGATTATATTTCTACCTATTCAAAACCCACAAATCTTTTCCATTGCTTTTAAGCAGAGACCCCAATTCTCAACATGACCTTCAAGATTTTGCAAGTGTCTTCCCAGCCTGCTGCTGAATACATTGCCCCACCCCAATCTGCCAACCCCAATCCCTCCAGTGCCCACCCAGTCCTATGACATTACCAATTTGTTCTGGACCTCAATAACACTCCTGCCTTTCCAAATTCTGAGATTAAGTAGTAACTATGTATGATCTTCTCCTCTCAGTTTCATGATAGTGATTTTATTCACCGAATACAACGCCAGACATCTAGTATATGTTATTTTAATATTGGCTTCATTGAAGACTGAATAGAGGAATAAATGGATAAACCTATTAAGTTTTAAATAGGTAGACAAAGATGCTAATGCATTTAGTAGTCTGTTCTTTTCCTTTGTGCCATAAAATTTATTTAAAATTTCTGCATAAAATCTCCTTTAAAACTTCATTTTTTGTTAAAATACACACTTTATTGAGTATGATTACATATTGGAAGACCTATTTTACAAATCAAGATGATATATAGGTTCATTACAGTGAAAGCACTTCAAAGACAGAGATAATTTGCTGTTTTCTAATTTTTTTTTTGAAATGTGCCAATCTGTTTGGTATCATAAAATACCACCAACATTCACTTGCCAAGTAGTTGAGCTCAATAAAAACCTTTATCCCGTCTGCAGAAACACATCCCTCTGAATAAAATAATTGAAAGAACGTTTAGCACTAAAGTAGAGAGAGACAACAAAGATGTTCCTCCAAATCAATAGATCATCTCTCATTTGGACAGCGAAACTGAGAGAATATTAAATCTCCGCAAGGGAGAGAATAAGTGGCTGTGTTGATATACAACCTTGACAAAATGCCAAATAAAGGCATGGAGACAAGCTGACTTCTGGACCACCTAACTTCAAAAACTTTAGGCCTTAAAAAGCTGACTTGGTTTTACCTGTGAATGCCCAAGCTATCCATTGGAAACAGTCATTAGGTTCTCACTCAGTGATTAAATTTTATCATTTCCCAGTTCCTCAGACTGTGAATGGTGGCTGTATTCAATCTCTTTTCTCATTCACTTTGTCTTTCTTCTTCCCACAGAGAGTCTCTCATTTCCTACCTCCCTTCTGTTTTTATTTTTTCATCCTATTCACTGTTTCCTTATTAATCCAAGAAGATAAGAAGATTCAAAGCCTCTTTATTTCAAGTGGAATTATAATCCATGGAAGTCAAAAAATGAGATAGATGGGACAAGTGGCAACATCTTTCACAGACTCCAGCACTAAAATGGAAAGCCCCACTTAGAAAAATGCCACTGACTCCAGCAAGGGCTTCTGAGCATTACACTTGCAGCAGGTAAAGCTCTTTCAGATGAGAGGGGAGGGTAATTTTGTTGACAAGTGTTTAACGAGAAAGCAACCTGCTATTTTTTGAAAAGAAGTAGAGTTAGTTAATTTTTTTTTCTTACTGGCACCTTGTTTCCTTCAATTTTGGGGGAAATAACTATATTGTAATCCAAAAATCACATACATACCCATGTAAATAGTAAACCAAAAGAATCCTAAGCCCAGATATCAGGGATAGCAGTCACAATAAGAAATAAAAGGTTAAAGACAGACTATGTAAGAGGGCAATCTCAGCACACAGGCATTTAGCTTCTGCAATTTATCCACATATGTTTGGCAAACAAACAAATAAAAAAAAAAAGTCAGAAAAAAATGCCAACAATTTAAACAGTGTGGGTGGTTCCACCAGCTATTCCCCTGTAGGAACGTATGCCTCAGGGTACACTTGAGGTGGGAGCCATGAATATGCAACTCCTCAATTTAGATTTAGTTCTCTAAAGCCCCTTTGGGCTTAGCATGAGCTTCTTATCACTAAGGGGCAAATCTAGTGAAAAGATAGCCTTTTACAACAGGATGCTAAACTCCAGCCGACCACTTCAGCTGATGGGCAACTAAAGAAGCAGTCATATGTTTCAAAGCAAAAGGGGAAATAAGCCATTCCTGGAAATACTGGGAAACCATGTGCCTACTTCCAATATGGCACCTTCCCAGTTCCTTCAAAATACCCAGCTCTGCAGAATTCAGAGGCCTGGCCTGGGTTTGTGGTTGTCAACCTTCCATTCCACCAAGCCATCAAAAGTTGTGCTGTCATCATGAACACCTCACAAAAGGAAAAGGAATGTGTTCATTCATTTAGGGCTTAGATGGTGTGAGTTTAGAACAAGAGAGATTGAAGTAAAAGTCAGTTTTTATCCTCATTTTGTCTTGGACTTATACCCTGAAGAATATTATTTGCCTCCCTTGAACTTGGTTTTGTATTTTGTCTGATCGACACAAACTTTTATAAATTTCTCTCCTCTGTTTGCCTCTCGTGGCTAGTGTATTATTCTGTCAGGATGTTGTTGTTTGGGATTGCATTGAATCCCTGGGGAAATTTGAGAAGTGACAACTTTATAGTATTAAATTCTCTGATCCATGAATATGGCACATTCTTCTACTAATTTTTCTGATTGATGTTTTCTAATTTTCAAAGTGAAAATAATGCATATTTTTACTCAATTATTTTGTAATTGATGTATTATGAAGTACTGAAAAGTATCATTTTTAATTTTTTTTCCTATCTATCATTTGCTGGTAGATAGAAATATAATTAACTTGGTAAGCTTTCAATATTTCAGCATTACATAGGTGTGGTGTTTGGTAGGATCTACTTGAGCTGAGTACATACATATTCTTTGATCCAGATAACATAAGAATTATCATAGCAACATTATTCATAATAGTTCTACACTGGAAATTGCCTGTATGTCAAGGAATAATAGAATGGGAAAATACACCCAGGCAGATGCACATTGGAATACTATAGAGAAGAGAGAAGGATTCGCTATAACTCTATGCAACAAGGTGAATCTCATACCAGAAGAGTGAGCCAAAGAGTCAGATACAAGAATACACCCTGAACTCTGTGTGTTTCCATTTATACAAAGGATCAAAATGAAGTAGACCTAATACCGGCTTTCAGAAGTCAGTATTGTTTCACTGGAGGAGGTAGTGAGTTAAACGGACAGCGCAGAATTTCTCCAGGGCTGTAATGATTTTTTTTGTTGTTTTATCTATGTGTAAGTTATTATTGGTGCGCCAGTTTGTGAAAATTCATTGAACTGAATATTTCTGATTAGGGCATCAGTAGGCTGCAATTCCATTTTAAATTAAATGCAAAAAGTGGATTCCACTGATATGTGAATTAAAATTTCATATCATCCCCTAGGATTCACTCCAACTTTGTGCTGTATGTTCAAGCCACTTATGTAGCTCCCTGAGTGCTTTACATGTCCTCCCTCCCTTACTTTATCACTATCCTTGATGATTTTTAAAAAGGTCAGCATACTAATAAAAACACTAATTGGAAGAAATTTGCCTTGATTTGAATGAAGGCTCTGCCACTTCCTAGCTGCATAATTTGAGCAATTTGCATAACTTTTCTAGGCCTCAGTTTCCTATCTATAAATAGGGATAGTGACAGGTTGTCCCATTGACCCTGATGTGCCACCACCTCTCTGCCCTTCGTGACTTGGTCACGTGGAGGCCCCTACCTGTGCTTCTACATCACTCAGGGTCTGAACTGCATTATAGGTACGCAGTGCTTTGCTAAGGATGCCAATACAAGGTACCACAGCCTAGGTGATTTAACAACAGAAATCTTTTTCCTCATCCAGAAGCAAGAAATCCAAGTTCCAGTTTTGGACAGGGTTGGTTTCATTCCGAGGTCTCTCCATCAACTCCTTGGTGGCCATCTCTGTCTTCACATGGCCTTCCTCCACACATGACTGTGTCTCAACCCCCTCTTCTTACTCAGCCCATAACAAGACATTTGTCCTGCTTTCCTTTTTATCCCCTAGAAGAATGGGTGTGTCTTATCAGCTGTGTATCTTAAGCCCCTAACACAGCATCCAACTTGTAGAAGATTCTTAATAAATAAAAACTACAAAGGGAAGGAAGTTCAAACAAATAAGCTCATGGGAGCAAAACTCATCATTTCTTGAAAGACACCAGTGATCTAAGGAAGGTAAGAGAGCTTCATTCAATTAAGTGAATTATTAGAGTTGAAAGCAGAAGTCGATAAAGGCAGCACACTGACCCAGTTGAGGCTGACAGAATACAGCTCTCATACTCTATCACTCCCTCCAAAGTGATGCTTGCATTTCCCTCAATAACAGCTCCTTAGCATTAATTACCCAGTAATTCCCACTTCAGTGCCTTTTTAGGTAAAAGCTAGCAGAGACAACCTTTGCAATTTATTCCCATTTTCATTTTTAATTTAATTGCATTTTAATAGGTAATTCATTCCCCTAAATTAAAATAACAATTCAGTAAGGTTTAGATTAAGAAAATTTATACATGAACTGTCCTGAACTTTGCTTCTTATACTTAACAATATATCCTGGGGGCCTTTCCATACTCACAAATATCAGTCTTTCTTGTTTGGATCAACCATGCAAGTGTCTCACTGTGTGGCCACACCACAATTTATCCAGCCATCTCTTTACTGATAGCTACTAGGATTGCGTTTCAAATGTTACTATTGCAAATGCTAAAATGAAAAGCTTTGCCCACATGACATTCCAAGCACCATGTGTCTGAAAGTAAACTCTGGTTGTGGATTTAATAATTCAAAGGCTAAGTGAGTGTGTAAATGATTTTGATGAATATTTTCTGCTCTCCATAAGAATTCTACCTTTTTACCCTCTCATCAGCAACATGAGAAAACCTATTTCTCCACAGCCTCACCAACAAAGAAGATTATCAAACTTGATTTTTTGCCAATATGACAGATGGCAAACAAAATGTTTCTCTGCCTATACGTGAATGTGGACAAAGCCATACTGTCCCCCGGTGTATTTGACCTGACAGGAAATTTTAGCTAAGGTTAGATCCTTATTCCTTAGTTGTCCTGACATCCAGCTTATTAGTGATCCCAAGTTTCTGAGATCCTTAATCAAGTAGGATAATGATAATCTTTAATCCACTAGGAGAATGTAGAGGAAAAAAAAAACATGGAGGAAAGAAATGGTAGAGGAGATTGTGAGGTTTGCTGGTAGCTAATTCTGCAGTCGATGTGCCTCGCTTTTAGCCATATTCCCTGACCCAGTGTTAAGTCCCAGGTAAATGCAAAAAGACCTAGAAATGCCCCTATGTGAGCATATGTTCCTAGAAAGAACCCTTGTTATGGTGGGGATGAAGGATCTCTGGAGGACCTTTGCAGTCTCTGCCAGAGATACATATGTTTTTGCTGCCATCATTTGACATGTGCTTTCATTCAAACACTGAATTTGATGACATAAAACTGCATTTGTTAAGCTGTAGAGATGTGTGTGTGTGTGTCATTGTGTATGTGTCTGTGTGTGTCTATATACAATTGCTTTACAGAACAATTTCAAAATGTATTATCCACTAAGTACCTTGGCCTCCATATCCTTACTTGTACAAGAAGAAACACTGAACTTGATCACTTCTTTTTGTTTTCTTTTTCTGATCCTGAGGATTGAACAGGGGTGCTTTACCACTGAGCTGCATTCCCAGCCCTTTTTGGTTTTATTTTGAGACAGGAGCTCATTAAATTGCTGAGGGTCTCTCTAAATTTCCCAGGCAGTCCTCAAACTTGCAATCCTCCTGTCTCGGTCTACTGAGTTTCTGGAATTACAGACAATCACCGTGGTGCCCAGATGAACTAGATCACTTCTAACTTCCAAGCAACTTTTGCATGAGTATGGGGTGGTGGTAGTTTAACATGTTTTGCCGTGCGTGAGTGACTGACCATAGGCCAATATCCCCAACACCATCAGTTGAGTTTTTGATTCCTCTCTCCTCTGTCCTTCCTGGGATCTTGCAAGGAATATAGAAATATAATTTTACCTTAACAGGAGGTCTCCATTGCCATGTGAGTATATCCTTAATCTCTTTGCACTTCTCAAATCAAAGATATTCCCTACTTACTGCCAACTAAGTTTGCATTGAGTCATAATTTTACAGATAAAGGACTTCAGTTAAATTCAATAAGTATTTATTAATTTCCATAATAAGAGTTCACGAAAAAAAAAAACTATTCCACGTCCAATTTTGACCCATACTAGTGATACAAATAAAATAAATAAATAAAGTCTCAGAATTATATCTATTTTTGGTTTTGCTTTGGTTTTGTGGTGACAAGGATGGAACCCAGAGCCTCACGCCCACACAGGAGGCAAGTGACCTGCCACTGAGTATAGCCCCATCCTGGCATTTGCATTCCAACTCAGGAACTCAAGTGATAAAGAGGTACAAAAAACAGAGCTCTTGATCCCAAAGAGCTTCTAATTTCTTTCAGAGTGTTCAGCACAGCCACATGAAAAGTTAACAATATGAGATCACAGATGATTTTCTGCCTGGATGAGTAAACAGACGATAGCCAACAGCGTGGCGGAGGGCAGGGAGAGTGCCGGCCCGGTGGCTTTGGCAGCATCAAGACGATGTCCAAACTCTGTAATGTGAAGCATGACGGAAGCAAGAGCTCTAATAAGCAATTCCCAACCATGCAAAGCAAACTTGACCTCTCCTGATACCCTGGCCCTGGAAGGGGACTGGGGCCAAGGCCCTTTCGTTTCTGCCTGAAATCAGCACCTTGGTCTGTAATGGGAAATATATGCTTGTCAATCATGTATTTCTATCAGGGAAGGCACTAAAACTCATGTAGTGCAAGAGAATCTTTTCAGTGATGGATAAAACTCAAAAGGATCAAAGATCATCATTCCTGAAACAGAGGAAATAAGAAAAATGCCATTAACCTCCCTGTATTGTCCTGCACACAGTTGACAGTTCAGGCCCATGCTTGCTTGGAAGATCTTTTCTCTTTTATTTTATTTTCCCTAGTGACTTCCCTTAGAGACTTAAATAAAGAAAACATTTAAATTGCATATCTCATAAACCATGCCATTATTATATGCTATCACATAATTAAAGCGTCATTTAATAATTAGAGCTCTTTTGTTCACAAATACAACATAAACTTTTCCATTCTATGGCTTGCAAAAGAAAAATGCAGTTATATGTAATTGGGGCAGTAAGTTCTATTAAACCCAAAATAAAGAAACTCTATCCTCATCCTCTATCTGTCCCAGCCTTACCCCACAGCCACTGAGCAACAGGCCAGTTAGTCATGACCTTCAAAACAGAGATATTTTTTAAATAATTTTGAGTCAGAAATTATGTAACTACAAGTTTTCTAGTGATATTTTTAAAAAGAAGGAAAGCAATACAGGAATTTCTAACGCTAGTTTATAGGCAAAGAAATTGAGACACAACTTGGTTATGCTACTAGATGGAAGTTCAGATGTTCTAAGTAAAAAAGCCACTAAAGTACCCAAATATTTTGGGCTCCAAGTTGAGGGGTCTTTCTACCATGTTTATTTGTGGGTGTGTCCTTTCTTCTACATTATAATGCAGAAATGTGGGGTCCACAGAACAGGATGGAAAGCAGGTCAGTATTATGACACATAACTCCAAAGTGTTCACGTGATGTGGAAAACTTGGTAAGTGTCAACTAGATGTAGCAGGAGCTGAAGTTCTCTGGGCCAACCCCTCTCATTTTATAAATAACACTTAGACCCAAGGACATTAAGAAACTTATACAAGATTAGAATTAATAGGAGCCCCCACCTCCACATTCAAACTCAACACAGAACCATAAACTTGCTGGATATTTGGTCACATAATTCAATTGCCACCTGAAACTCTTGTTGTTGACGATGATTCTTTTTTTTTCTTTTTTTTTTTATAAATAACTATTTCTCTTTTGGATGCAACTAATTCATGTTCATTGACACCATTCTATCTTTCTCCTTTTATCTCCTAATCTTTTGCCTACCCTCTGGTTTCCTCATCCTAAGACCAAATGTGATCCACAGAACAAACACAAATAGACATGCTCAGGTTTGTAGGGAATCAGGCCAGTTAGCCCAAGGTAATGAGGAAGGGACAGCAACTGATAAGTAGGAGGTGAACACAGAACACGAATATTTCAAAAACTGTGGAACAGAGACGAGAGTACACAACAAACAAATCTGGCTCAGCCACAAGTGGCGTGGCTGCCAAGAAAATACGTTTTAAGGGATCCTGAAATATGACCCCCACTAGGAAGATACGGTTATTACTACGCTACTATATCCAATAATAAGAGATTCCTTTCTTTCATTACATTGCTAACATCCCTGGCATGATTGCAGGGATGGGGTTAGGGGGTATAAGTTATTTATACCTTAGTGGGATGCAATTTAATTAAATTGCTCTCCTCCTAACACATATTTGAGCTCAGCCCCAGGAGAAGTTTAATAGCTAGTAACTAGAAATGTAAGAAAGTAATTTTGAAAGGTGGGCAGTTCTAGAAAGGGCAGGCTTGCCCTGGGGAGCTGCCGTCTGAGGCCTTGGCAATATAAGAACATTGGTCTGTTGGGAGGTAAGATGCAGAGATGAGACGTGAGAAAAGGAGAGGGTGTCGTGGACATGGAAAAGCAGAGGGGAGGGAGACAAGAAAGGCATGCCTAAGCAAGGTCCCCAATTTTCCAAGTCCCAAACCTAAGAGTGTCTTGTGTTCGTTTGGAGGTTTCTGGGACTTGAAAATTTAAGACCTCCAGCTTCTTTATTTTTCTCCTGCATAAGCTCTGTCAGGCACTTTACCCTCCCACAAAATAAACAGAAAGGTTTATGAGGAGGAGGCAAAGCAATATACTGCCAAGGAAGGCAGAGCCGCCAGACGCCCACACTCACAAGTCACTCACGACACCTGCCAACTGTGAAGGAAGGTTTTTAAATTATGGTTTGGCTTTCTTGGCCTCATGAGATTTTATTAACCCCCTGTAGCAATGGTTTTCATTTGAGGGCCTTACTCTCTTGGCTGGAGGAAGAGTATGGCTGAACCATGGTCACAGGGTCAGGGATTAGAAGCCCACGGGACCTGTCTCCATCACTTTGTTGACTGGAGAATAAGTGGCCCGTTCTAAGGAGCAAGCCTGATCGTATTTCTTCCCTCCTTAAGATTTCAATGGCTTCTAGCAGCCTGGCAGATAAAAGCCAAGTTCCTCAGGGTGGCCTGCTAAGACACAGGCACCATGGCTGAGTACTCTGAGCACCCACCCATGAGAAGGTTAATCCCATCACCCCCAGACTGAAGTTTCAAGCAAATTAAGATATTAAGCACCCTCCAGCCTCCAAATGCTTAAGCATTCCATGTTCTCTGCCTGGAATGAGTTTCTCCTCTACATTCTCCAATTTCCAATGCTAATGTCATCCAGAGTATGTGGCAGGTGGGTGATGGGATTAAAACAAGAGTTCAAAACCTATCTCCTGTCGACCTGTTGGGCAAGTTACTTAGCCTCATAATGCCTATATTTCATCATGTGCAAAATGAGGGAAAAATAAGAATACTTTCTTTATGGGATCATTGTAAAGATTAAACAAATTAACCTACATAGGACATTTAGAAGAATGCATGGGGTTTGATGATCTGTAAATGAATGCTAGTCATGAATCTGGAATGCCTCTGCAGACGCCTTGCCGATGAGTCAATCTTCCACTCCTCTCTGCCAACACTGGAACAAATACATTTGTAAACACCTGTCGCTCTTCATGGAGTATTTGTGGTCCGTTGATACTCTATTTCAGTCTCAAAAGAACTTGATTTGAAATAGTCTAGTAGTTGCAATAGTTGGATTATTTACTTATTTGGTTTTTAGTTAATCTTTCTTCCCTCATGAGTTGTGAACTCCTGAGAATGTAGGCTTCACCTTATGTTTATTGTGTCCCTAGTTCCTAGGCACATATATGTGTTCAATAAATAGACTTGTTCTTCTTGACCAATTGCACCCCACCTTAAATTATTTGCCAGTTGATGCAAATGAAATAGTCCTTTCTTTTTGTAACTTTGCTTTTTTTAAGTGTTACTAAAATTTTAAATTTTTTACATGTGCTAATATTTTATTTCTCCTTTTGTGTAAATTAACTGTTAATAATCCTTGTATTAAAATATATTTGGTAAGACAATAAAACAATAAGGGAGATTGTCATACTAAAAATGTTTTTGTTAATATGCAAATAGATTACCTGGAAAGCTTTTATCTCATCCTTTGTTCTTAACCATTGACTGTCTTATAGAAGTATTAGGGAATAAAATTTGTTCCTTCCCTCCATCACGTGTGTCTTCCTTTCTGCCTATTCCAGGGCTCAGTTCCAGTGTTGCAACCTCCAGAAAACTTTCCTTTTTTTTTTTTCTCTATTGATTTTTCAGTCCAATTACACTGTAGTCATCTTGGGTACAGGGACTGGATTATTATGCTTTAAAGTCTCCAGCCTCTAATATTATATTCAGGGCCAGGCTTGCTGCAGGTCCTCACTGATTAGAGGATCCTACACTATCAGTTTCACTGAATGGGGTTTGGACTTGGAGAAGAGGAAGTCAAGCAGTAACTCTGTAGCAAACTCACAAGATGAAGTCCATTCATTCTACAGGGCCTGCCATCTGATACGCTAAAGGTCTTCATCCTATTTTATTGATATTACATCCTTCGTGAAAATAGACCAAATAGTTTTAGTTCCCTAATATTTATGAGCAGCTGTGCTAGAAGGAGAAAAATATTAGAACCTAGGACTATCCAAGACCTAGCTATTTACCTCCTGTGCAGAAGTATCTCAGAACATAAATACAGGGACAAATCCATCTGAAGCAATCCTGGTATCTTCTTAAGAATCAGCTCAGTGATCTGAGCGGGAGGAAGTTAATGAGACTGATTTCTCCTGACATATTTACTGGTGGAGATGTGCCTGGGGTCAGTTTACTGAGATTGGTTTGGGAACACAAAAAAAGTAAACTCTTAAAGCTCTACAGATGAATTGCCCTCCCTAAATCCTTCAGAACACAGAATGGAGTCAAAGCCGAAGTATGAAGTCCACAGAGGCTGCAGCCACTCCCGGCCTGCTGAGAATGTGTTAGGTAAATTCTGGACCAAAATATTGAACTTGAATTTTACAAAACAGGGAAATTGGTCAAGTGGGGAAGATCTATATAGGGAAATAATTATTTCATCTACAGAATATAGGATTACAGCAATTAGTGAATTCCTCTGTCACAAGCATTAGTTGTTAAATTATCAATTAATTGATAGAAAAGTTATGAGGTAGGGAATTCCCTCTTTTACTTTTAAGATCTCTTGCCTTTTATACTCCTGATACACAATTGTTCTAGGGTGGACTTAACGCAAAGCAATCCCTTTTGGTTTTGTACCTTAGTGGACATGTCTAAACAGCAAAGATGGTAACATCTGTTTTCACCTAGAAGTTGAATGATGTCATGGCTGTGTTAAGTGTTTGGAGATGTTCTAAATGCTCCCAAAGGATAAGGCAATGTCATTGTCTCCATCACTTTAAAAAATTCCATCTTTTTAAAATTTATTTATTTATTTTAGTTTTAGGTGGACACGTTATTTTGTTTTTATTTTATTTTTTTTCCTTTAATTTTTATTGTTGGTTGTTCAAAACATTACATAGTTCTTGACATATCATATTTCACACTTTGATTCAAGTGGGTTATGAACTCCCATTTTTACCCCATATACAGATTGCAGCATCACATCAGTTACACATCCACTGTTTTACATATTGCTATACTAGTGTCTGTTGTATTCTGCTGCCTTTCCTATCCTCTATTATTTTGTTTTTATGTGGTGCTGAGGATTGAACCTAATGCCTCATGCATGCTAGGCGAGCACAATACCACTGAGCCACAACCCCAGCCCAAAATTCTAGCTTTTTGAAGGGCTGAAATTTAACACTCCATTCTCATTTGGTTTGTCTTTCAGGAAAGGGCCCTGGTCTTGCCTGGATTCCTCCAGAGAGATGTAAGGAGATGAGCTGGCTGGAAAGAAACATCAATTCAACAGCAGGCTACTTTTATACCAGCAAAATAAAGATATTTATAATAAAGACATTTATAATTACTGAAGACTTGCAAGAAGCTTTTTCAATGCTGCTTTATTCTGTCTTTACCTCAGTGAAGATTCTTATCCACCTGTTAGTGACAAGAAGCTGAAACAGTAAGAAGTTAAAATACTTCTCCCAAACTCACACTCTCTTGAGAAGTCTAGAAATTGAACCTAAATATCCGGACACACAGCCTGAGATTGGTCCAGGAAATAAATGGTAGGGCCCTTGAGGTCCACCCTTGATGGCTTGTATGTTCCATCATCCAGGAAGCCATTCTTTGCTCTCCGGTGGACACAATCAATCCCCTCTCAGGGTTCCATAATTCTCCTCACAATTTTTTAAGGAAACATGTACACAAGGCTATTTACTGTTGTATTTGTCTTCCTCCTTGGACTGGAGCTTTTAAAAGCCTAAAAATGACAGTTGGAGCCATAGTCTTTGACAAAGCTAGGGCTCAGCAAATGGCCATGGAACAAAGGACCAGCAAAAGACTCCTCAAGAGTGTAGGAGAGTGAGAACGGGGGGGGGGGGGGGCAGGAGAAGAGAGAGGAAAGTGGGGAGAGTGGAGGGCAGGAGAGAAGCAGGTTGACGGTGCTGAGTCTGACCATGTGGCAAAGCCAAAAGCACACTGGGATTGTTTAGCTGGGTTTGCCCACCACATTCTGTTCACCATCATTAATGAGCACAGTTGAAAGCTGATGTATTTGCAAACATGTCCACCCAGACACAGCAAAACCTGGCAAAAAAGGAATAGGGTGTCCCCAGCATCTCTGTTAGTCATAACAACATGGCTGTCCAGAGAGTGCTTTAGTTTTCAGAAATGAGACATAAAATAGAGTTTTATGTCCTGGAGTAGAACATTGAAGCCCAAAAATTTTACTAAAAAATGGGGGAACACGGAACAACAAAGATGCTGACGAAGACAATGCCTATCATCTTGTCAAACACTTGTACTGCAAAGAAATGCATAAACATATCTACAAGTGGGTGTGTGGACATAGCCATACTAGGAGCTTTTGTAAATAAACACTAAAATCTTCATACTTGTTGTGAGCAATTAGAAAGTCCCCATTCACCGATGCTGCTTCTCTAGCCCAACCTTATGCATAGTACACTGCCTGTCAAATCACAGGCACTCAGAATGTTTGAATGGCAGAATTGAAGTGTGTGTAAAAGAAATCAGTACAGTTGGACCATTAGCTTACTTGAGCAGACTTCTTGCTCTGGAAAAAAAATGCTACAACTCCTTGTATACCTTTACTGAAGTGACATCTATCCAGTATCTCCAAACTGACCAGTTTCTGCCAAGAATAATACACCATTCATCTGAAAAAGATGCAGAATGAAGCACATACAATTTTATTCTGTGTCTAGTCTCATACTGTTCTAGAAGAAACAATCCTGCAGATGGTCATTATCTATAATCAATTGTGTCCTTGATATGCATTGATTCAATGATTGATTATTACCTTTTGAGAGCCCACTATGTGCCAGAGCCTGTCTGGGGTGCTAGGAATAAAGTAGTAAGATAGATACGGTCTCTGCTTATATTGTAGTAGAGAAAATAGAAAAAAAAACAATTTCTTATTTCAATGTCTAACTACAAGGGGAAATTACAACAGCATTTAATTTACCCTGCATGGCCCCTTTGATACTATAAGCATATTATATATTCCTATAATTCTTTGCCCTTTATGTAAAAAGTGCAGCTAACTTCCTTTCCCCTTTAGTAATTATGAGTGTCTTGTTTTCCTGAGAAGCAAGAAATTAAGCAAGAAATGAAGGTTGCTCAGCCTTCATGCTCTGAAACTTTGCCTTCCAAATTATCAGATGCCATAAAAGGTCTATTCTACCCAATTTCACTGCTTCAGAGTGGACCCCTCCATCCTTGCAAGTGGTGGCAAATTAAGCTTTATGGAACTAAACTGCCTTAACAGCTAAAACTCACCCCTCAAGAAAACTGTGATATACACAGAACCACTAAAAAGCATCAATTATGTGCTGGTCAATTATATAGAACTTTTATTGTTTAGTCCTACACAAGGTCAAAGAGTAATCCTTTAAGCAGTGCAGATGAAAACTGCAATGGGTGGGGGCGGTATATAAAGTGTGTGTTACTCAAAGATGGGCATTCCCCTTTAATATATTAGCTACCTTGTTTCCCAGAACACAACAGATTAGAAGTGGCTTAGGAGAGGTTCCAAGAGGGAGCAACTAAGTGTAGACACAAATCCAACAGGAAGGAGCAAGATAATAATAGCCTGAACAATAATAATGTTAGCAGTGAGTGGCTACCATGTGCCAATCACTTTACTAAGGTCTTGACTGTCAGCAACCCATGAGGAAGCTACTATTTTGAGGTGCCTACTATGTACCAGGAGCAATAATGTAATTTTTTTTTCTAATGTTTACAACAAGTAGGCATAATTTTGTGCAGGCGAAGAAACTGTGCTTTGGAGAAACTTGTAGCAAGATCTATTAACTGGCAAGAAACTCAGCCAGAATCTGGAGCTGGCCCAAAGTTAAGTGCCTGTCCATCCCAGTTTGAATAAGTATCTTGTTTCATTCCTGCTCTCCAGCTGAGTTATTAATACTGTTCCTTCATTCTCAAAAGCATCCTAGTTGGGTCAATGAGTTCTATGGTCCTTCTCTCCACAGGGCACTTTCTCTCTGATACGGCTGGTTATGAGCGATGAGTATTGCTTCCTCAAATGTTGAATTTTAAACATTAGAGAAGTGCTGAGGCAAGCATATAAAGCAGGTTTTATTTAAAAATAATAAAACAGATTTCTTCTGGGAGGGAGAAGTGGGCCATAGCTGGTATGCTGGTATCCCAAGAAGCAAGAGCAACCTGACCCTTTTATACATTGTAGACTTTCTTTGTTCTCCTGATCTCCTCCCCCTTATCTCTCTCCTTCCTGCATTTGTGACTAGGCCTAGGAGATGTAGGAGATGCTGGTGGGATGGCCAAAAAGTGAAAAGCATATGGGTGGGGGCGCAAAGGGGCAAAGTGGTGTGACCCAGGAGGCATTAATTAACAACTTACTATCTGCAGTCTTTTGGAAGGGATAGTATAGTCAGGTAATCTTGGTAATCAAAGGGCTCTGGAGACATTTACATTACAATTTCCCTGGGACAGTCTCCAACTTCCCAGACCCAAACCAGTCTCCATTTTCTTGATCCAACCCAATTGCCTATCTACACTGACTGCCTGTCTTTAATTTTTGCTTCATTTCCATCGGGCCTGGAATTCAAGGAGGAAAGTATAAAATAATGCATGTAAAACATTTTGAAATGTGAATGGTATGTTTAGCACGTGACAATGGGTATTAGCTTTGTGAATACTTTATTAATATTCTTAAAGTTAACTTAAGAATATTAGTAGTAGAGAAAATAGAAAAAATAACAATTTCTTTTTGCAATGTCTAAACTACAAGGGAAATTACAACAGCATTTAATTTAATTCTAATCCTTTTCCTCTTTGACATGTGACATTCAAGTAGAAGAAACAAGATCAAAATCCAGCCAAAATGATATTGGCACAACCATTTATAAAACACACCCAAAAATAGTTTAAAAATTCAAAACTAAAGGAATTACCTCATTGTATAGAAAAGGAAAAGTGTAACAAGAGAGGTGACATGACTTCCCTAAGACATTAAATGAACTGTATGGCAAAACAAGATATGGACTCTGAGCTCAGGACCTCCTGGTTGGGGAAAGAGGCTGAGCCTTGATGATGGAGAAAACTCATCTTCCATCCTTTCCCAGTACAACTTCAGGCAATTTTATTTCACATGTCTGAAGCTTGTTATCCTTAGTTGTTGAAAATAAGGATTAGAGTTTTCTTTTGTCAGCATATTCTAAGGATTCAAAGTACATGAGAGTCACACTCATACAGTGTGTGGGGGCCTGAAATGCTACAGCTGCAAGAATGAAATCTGTCACTGTCTACTAACCTATAAAATGCACAAATCCTTCAACACATGAATTCCACTTCTAGAAATATGTCTGTTGGGAAGATATATGTTCAAGGATGCTCATAGCAGCTTTGACTGTATGAACAGTAACAAAAATATTTAAATCTCTATCAAGAGGAAAATGCCACTATGAAAAAAAAAATGAGAAAAATTCCATACAGACAATGGTCTTTTGTAACATATTTTTAAGCAAAAAAGCATGGCATTAAATAATGAACAAAGTAGACTTTGAACACATTTATGACAAAATAGAACATAAAAATGTAAATGTGTTTGTGTGGATGAAATTGTTGATAGCTACCTGTGATGGGAAATAAAAGAAATAAAGATAATTTTCACCATTGCTTCTATAAGCTCCCATATCTTAATAGTTTTGTCTTAAAAACATATTCATATAGTATTTGTATAATGGAAAAAATATAAAATGCTTAGCTTATAGAGATATGGTAAATATTAAATAAATATTTCATTTTATGCATATGCCTCTACGCTTAGTGCTATAATATTTATTATGAAATTGCTATTGCTATCATTGTCATCGAAACTTCATAAACACCTTTAGTGGGAGCAGCTGTTTCTCCATCCCGGTCCCTAACCACGCGGCCACAGATAACCGGCTCCACAGGTGGCAACGCAGCGGGTGCTGAAGTCAAGTCCCAGAGCCAGCAATCGCTTTTGCAAGCGGCGGTTACCCTGAGCGGCTTGGGCCGCCCCGCCCGAACCCGCAGTGGGCCTCTGCCATCCGGGCTCCCCCGGAAGGCATAGCGCTCACTCTGGGAGCAGCTGCTCCTCCCTCCGGGTCCCTAACCACGCGGCCACAGCTAACCGGCTCCACAGGTGGCACCGCGGCGGGTGCAGAAGTCAAGTCCCGGAGCCAGCAACCGCTTTTGCAAGCGGCAGTCACCCTGAGCGGCTTGGGCCGCCCCGCCCGAACCCGTAGTAGACCGCCGCCAATTTCCAGCGAAATCGAGGGGCTCCAGACAGATTTCCATCGTGCAAAGTTCGACTGCGGGAGCTCCTTTTCTCCGCACGGAGGGGCGCATAGCCTGATAGGCAATCGCCCTGCGGCTGGAGTCTGTGGCGCGCACTGGGGAGCTACAAGGTGCGGAGCGGGGGGAGCAAAGATACCTGCGGCCCACTGGAAAGACAGGCCAGGGGGTAAATTTCAAAAACACAACAGTTGCACCAAGCAGAAAGAAACTCGAGCAGTATGAAAAGACAAGGAAAGAAAGGACTACAAGCTATGCAGGTCAACTCAACATTAGAAGAGGTAATAGCTGCAACTGATGGAATGTCAGATAAAGAGTTCAGGATATACATGCTTCAGATTATCTGGAGTCTCAAGGAAGACATGAGACAGCAAAATCAGACAATGAAAGATCACATTGACAAACAAATCCAGGAAGTAAAAGATCAACTTCACAGGGAGATAGAGGTAATAAAAAACAAACAAATAGAAATCCTAGAAATGCAGGAAACAATAAACCAACTTAAAAACTCAATTGAGAATACTACCAGCAGAGTAGATCACTTAGAAGAGAGAACATCAGACAATGAAGACAAAGTATTTCAACTGGAAAAGAACATAGACAGCTCAGCAAGTCTGCTAAGAAACCATGAGCAGAACATCCAAGAAATATGGGACAATATCAAAAGACCAAATTTAAGAGTCATTGGGATACAAGAAGGCACAGAGCTCCAAACCAAAGGAATAAACAGTCTATTCAGTGAAATAATACGAGAAAACTTCCCAGAATTGAAGAATGAGACAGAATCCCAAATCCTAGAAGCCTACAGGACGCCGAATATGCAAAATCATAAGAGATCCACACCTAGACACATTATAATGAAGATGTCCAACATACAGAATAAGGAGAGAATTTTAAAAGCTGCAAGAGAAAGAAAGCAGATTACATTTAGGGGTAAACCAATCAGGATAACAGCTGATCTCTCGACACAGACTCTGAAAGCTAGAAGATCCTGGAATAACATATTTCAAACACTGAAAGAAAATGGGTTCCAACCAAGAATCGTGTATCCGGCGAAATTAAGCTTCAGGATAGAAGATGAAATTAAAACCTTCCACGATAAACAAAAGTTAAAAGAATTCGCAGCTAGAAAACCATCTCTTCAAAAAATCCTTGGCAAAACATTACAGGAAGAGGAAATGGAAAATAACATTGAAAACCAACATTGGGAGGTAGGACAGTAAAGGGGGGAAAGTAGTCAAAGAGGATAACAAATCAGGTTTAGTAACATCAATAAATAAATATGGCTAGAAGAACAAACCATATGTCAATAATAACCCTAAATGTTAATGGCTTAAACTCACCAATCAAGAGACACAGGCTAGCAGAATGGATCACAAAACAAGACCCAACAATATGCTGCCTACAGGAGACGCATCTGATAGGAAAAGATATTCATAGACTGAAGGTGAAAGGTTGGGAAAAATCATACCACTCATATGGACTGCGGAAAAAAGCAGGAATGGCCATACTCATATCTAATAAAATAGATTTCAAACCAAAGTTAATCAAAAGGGATAAAGAAGGACACGTCATACTGCTCAAGGGAACCATACACCAACAAGACATAACAATCATAAATATATATGCCCCAAATAATGGCGCAGCTGTGTTCATCAAGCAAACTCTTCTCAAGTTTAAGAGTCTAATAGACCACCATACAATAATCATGGGAGACTTCAACACACCTCTCTCACCACTGGACAGATCTTCCAAACAAAAGTTAAATAAGGAAACTATAGAACTCAATAACACAATTAACAATCTAGACTTAATTGACATATATAGACTATACCACCCAACATCAAGTAGTTACACTTTTTTCTCAGCAGCACATGGAACCTTCTCAAAAATAGACCATATATTATGTCACAGGGCAACTCTTAGACAATATAAAGGGGTAGAGATAACACCATGCATCTTATCTGATCACAATGGAATGAAACTGAAATTCAATGATAAAAGTAGGAAGGAAAAATCAAGCATCACTTGGAGAATGAACAATAGGTTGCTGAATGATCAATGGGTTTTAGAAGACATCAAGGAGGAAATTAAAAACTTCCTAGAGTTAAATGAAAACACAGACACAACATATCGGAATCTATGGGACACATTGAAAGCAGTTCTAAGAGGAAAATTCATTGCTTGGAGTTCATTCCTCAAAAAAAGAAAAAACCAACAAATAAATGATCTCATACTTCATCTCAAAATCCTAGAAAAAGAAGAGCAAAACAACAGCAAAAGAAGTAGAAGGCAAGAAATTATTAAAATCAGAGCTGAAATTAATGAAATTGAAACAAAAGAAACAACTGAAAAAATTGACAAAACTAAAAGTTGGTTCTTTGAAAAAATAAATAAAATTGACAGACCCTTGGCCATGCTAACAAAGAGAAGAAGAGAGAGTACCCAAATTACTAGCATACGGGATGAAAAAGGCAATATCACAACAGACACTTCAGAAATACAGAAGATAATCAGAAATTATTTTGAAGCCTTATACTCCAATAAAATAGAAGATAGTGAAGGCATAGATAAATTCCTTAAGTCTTATGAACTGCCCAGATTGAGTCAGGAGGATATAGACAACCTAAACAGACCAATAACAATAGAGGAAATAGAAGAAACCATCAAAAGATTACCAACTAAGAAAAGCCCAGGACCGGACGGGTATACAGCAGAGTTTTACAAAACCTTTAAAGAGGAACTAACACCAATACTTTTCAAGCTATTTCAGGAAATAGAAAAAGAGGGAGAACTTCCAAATTCATTCTACGAGGCCAACATCACCCTGATTCCGAAACCAGACAAAGACACCTCAAAGAAAGAAAACTACAGACCAATATCTCTAATGAACCTTGATGCAAAAATCCTCAATAAAATTCTGGGAATCGGATTCAAATACATATCAAAAAAATTATACACCATGATCAAGTAGGATTCATCCCTGGTATGCAAGGTTGGTTCAATATACGGAAATCAATAAATGTTATCCACCACATCAATAGACTTAAAAATAAGAACCATATGATCATCTCGATAGATGCAGAAAAAGCATTCGACAAAGTACAGCATCCCTTTATGTTCAAAACTCTAGAAAAATTAGGGATAACAGGATCATACCTCAACATTGTAAAAGCAATCTATGATAAGCCACAGGCCAGCATCATTCTGAATGGAGAAAAATTGAAGGCATTCCCTCTAAGATCTGGTACAAGACAGGGATGCCCTCTCTCACCACTTCTGTTCAACATAGTCCTCGAAACACTGGCCAGAGCAATTAGGCAGACGAAAGAAATTAAAGGCATAAAAATAGGAAAAGAAGAACTTAAATTATCACTATTTGCAGATGATATGATTCTATACCTAGCAGATCCAAAAGGGTCTACAAAGATGCTATTAGAGCTAATAAATGAATTCAGCAAAGTGGCAGGATATAAGATCAACACGCATAAATCTAAGGCATTCCTGTATATCAGCGACAAATCCTCCGAAACGGAAATGAGGACAACTAATCCATTCACAATATCCCCCCAAAAAATAAAATACTTGGGAATCAACCTAACAAAAGAGGTGAAAGACTTATACAATGAAAATTACAGAACCCTAAAGAAAGACATAGAAGAAGACCTTAGAAGATGGAAAAATATACCCTGCTCATGGATAGGCAGAACTAACATCATCAAAATGGCGATATTACCAAAAGTCCTATATAAGTTCAATGCAATGCCAATCAAAATCCCAACAGCATATCTTGTAGAAATTGATAAAAGAATCATGAAATTCATATGGAATAATAAAAGACCCAGAATAGCAAAAACAATACTAAGCAGGAAGTGTGAATCAGGTGGTATAGCGATACCAGACTTCAAACTATACTACAGAGCAATAGTAACAAAAACAGCATGGTACTGGTACCAAAACAGGAGGGTGGACCAATGGTACAGAATAGAGGACACAGTAACCAATCCACAAAACTACAACTATCTTATTTTTGATAAAGGGGCTAAAAGCATGCAATGGAGGAAGGATAGCATCTTCAACAAATGGTGCTGGGAAAACTGGAAATCCATTTGCACCAAAATGAATCTGAATCCATATCTCTCGCCGTGCACAAAAGTTAACTCAAAATGGATCAAGGAGCTTGATATTAAATCAGAGACACGGCATCTGATAGAAGAAAAAGTTGGTTATGATCTACACGCTGTGGGATCGGGCTCCAAATTCCTCAATAGGACACCCATAGTGCTAGAATTAACAAATAGAATCAACAAATGGGACTTACTCAAACTAAAAAGTTTTTTCTCAGCAAAAGAAACAATAAGAGAGATAAACAGGGAGCCTACATCCTGGGAACAAATCTTTACTCCACACACTTCAGATAGAGCCCTAATAACCAGATTATACAAAGAACTCAAAAAATTAGACAATAAGATAACAAATAACCCAATCAATAAATGGGCCAAGGACCTGAACAGACACTTCTCAAAGGAGGACATACAATCAATCAACAAGTACATGAAAAAATGCTCACCATCGCTAGCAGTCAGAGAAATGCAAATCAAAACTACCCTAAGATACCATCTCACTCCAGTAAGACTGGCAGCCATTAGGAAGTCAAACAACAATAAGTGCTGGAGAGGATGCGGGGAAAAGGGCACTCTTGTTCATTGCTGGTGGGACTGCAAATTGGTGCAGCCAATTTGGAAAGCAGTATGGAGATTTCTCGGAAAGCTGGGAATGGAACCACCATTTGACCCAGCTATTCCCCTTCTCGGTCTATTCCCTAAAGCCCTAACAAGAGCATGCTACAGGGACACTGCTACATCAATGTTCATAGCAGCTCAATTCACGATAGCAAGACTGTGGAACCAACCTAGATGCCCTTCAATAGATGAATGGATAAAAAAAATGTGGCATTTATATACTATGGAGTATTATTCTGCATTAAAAAATGACAAAATCATAGAATTTGGAGGGAAATGGATGGCATTAGAGCAGATTATGCTAAGTGAAGCTAGTCAATATTTAAAAAACAAATACCAAATGACTCCTTTGATATAAGGGGAGTAAACAAGGACAGGGTAGGGACGAAGAGCTTGAGAAGAAGATTTACATTAAACAGGGATGAGAGGTGGGAGGGAAAGGGAGTGAGAAGGGAAATTGCATGGAAATGGAAGGCGATCCTCAGGGTTATACAAAATGTCATATAAGAGGAAAGGAGGGGTAAGACAAGTTAATACAAATGGAAGAAATGATTTACAGTAGAAGGGGTAGAGAGAGAAAAGGGGAGGGGAGGGGAGGGGAGGGGGGATAGTAGAGAATAGGACAGACAGCAGAATACATCAGAATCTAGAAAGGCAATATGTCAATCAATGGAAGGGAAACTGATGTGATACAGCAATCTGTATACGGGGTAAAAGCGGGAGTTCATAATCCACTTGAAACAAACCGTGTAATATGATGTATTAAGAACTATGTAATGTTATGAACGACCAATAAAAAAAAAATAAAAAAAAAATAAACACCTTTAGAGAACAAATATCGTAGCCAGGCCCACTATCACATGCCTGTAATCTCAGCAACTGGGAGGCAAGAGGATCACAAGTTCAAGGTCAGTCTGGCCAATTTAAAGTGAGCCCCTCAACAACTTTGTAAGATCGTGTCTCAAAAACTAAAAGGACAGGGTTTTAGCTCAGTGGTAAAGCACTCCTGAGTTCAATCACCTATGCCAAAAACCAAAATAAATAATTGTTTCAAGGACTGCTCTGCCCTGTTAAAGAGCAAGCGATCCCAGGGAGCTTCAGCTCTGACTTTTCTCTTATGACCTAACTAAAGGTCTGTCTGCCTCCCACAGCCTGAGCTAAGGGATGAACAAAGGTTAATGGAAACACATAAAGGCAAGGCAGGGTAGACTCCCACACCTCTGTTTGTGGTGTCATCTGTCTCCCTGTTAAAATGCAATAAGGACAATAAAAGGAAATCGGCTGTGGAAAATGAAAGAGTCCTCTATTCATAAAAACAGTTCAAATGGGAAAAGCCTTTTAATGGGGATGGTACATGCAAAGCGGTAGGAGAGAGACACATAAAACCCTTAAGACAATTCATTAACTACAAATTATTGTAGGCAACTCAAATCCTTTCCTCAAACATGTTTATGTTCTCACTATCAGAGTGTGGATACCTTCAAGCAAATTCTCAGACTGATGTTATCTCCTGCAAAGATGGTAGACAAAAGCAAGGTTTTTTATTATAGGATCTTTCCCACCATTACATGAGTCCTTGGAGGAAACACCCCCATTGCGGGAGTGCGCTAGAGGGGACAGCATAGGGTAGGGAGGAGGCCAATTGACTCATTCTTAGATTGTATTTCTTTGCTCGGTCAACCAATTCACCTTCCAGAATGAATAAATTGATAATTTGGGGATCACCTCATTTCTGAACAGCCTTTCCTAATATGAAGATAATAATATATGCCTACTCTGTCTCTCAAAGCTATTATGATGCTTAGATGGTTTTAAAACAAGAAAAGAAATATATGGTGACTATAAATTGCTCCCTTTAAATCATTCCAACCATCCAGATGTCTGTCACACAGTCAACTCCCAATGAAAGAGTGGGCCTGTGACTTGGAAGGTAGGGTCAGGAGGATTGCAAGTTTGAAGTCATCCTTGGCAACTTAGAGAGACCCTGTTTCAAAATAAAATAAATAAATAAATGGATAGATAGCTTTTAAAAAAAAAAAAAATAAAGAGTGAAACTGTTCTCAGCAATAATTGTGGACCCCTTATAAGCAAAAATAACCAACATGGTTTCAGCACCATTATGAAAGCACAAATAACCATGGAAGAGGCAGACCTCCCACAGATCACCAAGCTTTCCTTTATTCTGCAGTGGAGTCAATCAATCAGACACTAGAAGGGTTCATTTTCTGGGTACAAAAATGGCCCTCGGTCACAGAGGAGTTTTATAGTCTACAAGGAGTGTGAATTAATCACTGGAGACTGAGGCAGGATGTGTTGGTTTGGACAGTCAGAAAAGAAGTTGTAAAAAGTCCGGAACTCATTGTCATTGGAAAAAGCTTAGAACTTGGTGTTCACTGCTTATCTTTTTTCCCCAGGATTCATTGTTCCCCAGAGCTTCACTATTTGCTTTTCTCCTTCAGGACTCATCAGCAATGGGAAAGGGTGAAAGTGCAGGGCCCAACATTTCAGTATCTGCTTCCTCCCTGGAGGACCCATTATGGTTGGGAAGGGATGAAAGTTTGCTTTTGGTGGAGATGCTGGGGATGAACCCAGGAAGGGCTGAAGTTTGCTTTCTTTCCTTGGGGTCCATTGTTACTGGGAAAGGATTTACTGGGAGAGGTTTAATGTTTGGCTAATTTCCCTCCCCCCTCTCTTCTGTTTTCCCTGGGGACTGTCTTGTAGGAATATTATTTTCCATAACCCTTAACTCTTCACTTCACTATCACCCTATTTTTTCCATTCCCCAATTTGCATCATTTTAAATTAACAGCATGTTGGACAACTTTTTATTTTTATCCTGCTGTTTTTCATTCAAAGGACTGACACCCCAACCCTAGATCAAAATGTTGGCAGACGACTCCTTTCTGTTGAAATTGGCCTGTTGCAAATCTGTTTTTAGGTTCTAGGCTTCCAGTCTTAATTCATTTATCTCCTTGTATAGAGATCTCACCCCTCAAGGGCTAAGACCTCACAGTAGGTCTCTGCTAGGCCTCCCATCTCATCTAAGGAAACGTTCTTGCCTTCCTTACCTGTACACTCTGATGGGACAAGCTAGCCTCAGTACAGCCTTCTAACCATCCTACCACAAAAACAATAAGGGAGCCATTCTCTGTGACCTACAATTACAGCTAACATCCTTGAAAGCTATCCTAGTAGTCCCATTGGAATCTGAAACATCCCCTATTTAAGCATTGACAGATCCAGCCCAGTCTCACTCTTCTTTTGAGTCTGTCCACAGTTCACATTCCACAAGGTAAATGAGAACTTAACATTCCAAAAAAGGACCCAGCAAGGATTTTAATGAACAAGGGAAGTTTCAGTCTTGTTCTCTAAATCAGACTAACTGAGTCATGAGAGAATGTTACTCATTTGAAAAGGATTTTTATCACAAAGCATCAAAACCAAGAAGTCCGCACAAGGAAGGGCTCCTGTAGGTCTGTTTCAACTCTGCTTAGCATTCAGGAACAGCACTTTTTCTTTTGATTCCGTTTTTACTAAGAAAATTGGACCGAATCTAAAATTCCCATACTGAGTTTCTTCTTCAGAGGCAGATTGGGCCTGCCATCCCCAGAGCAGGATGAACCACGTCAAATTTCAGTAATCTTCCACTCCTATGCTCTCATTCTACCACAGTTTTGCTGTTAAACATTATGAATTAGCATCAAATATCTAAACTGAAAGTGTTTAAGTGATGTCCCGTATTAACCCAGTCTCCATATTTCCTCGAATAGCAAAATAAACTCTATTTTGTAAATTAGGAGTTTGAATCATCAGCAGGCTATCAAATGGACTGTGGATGTGTTTTTTTAAAAAACACCCCCACACCCAATGAAACAAAACAGAATAGAACAGTTCAACCCTCAGGCAAACGTGCTTTACAGATTCAGATAGTGCCTGATTGGTTATGGCTAAATCTTTCACCTATGATGGGTGTCCATTGCATAATTATATAATAAGCAGGTTGAATTTCATAATCTCTAGGATTACTTCCACACTTAGAATTCCATTATTCAGTCAGATACTGATTTATATTTTTAAAATTTATTTTGCAATTTGTTTATAAGTTAGGTGTTTAAGAAAATACAGGATTGGTGTTCCCCATTGTAGCCTTAGCTATCCATCTATTTATGAGAACAGGGGTTCAGGTAGGACCAAGCTGAGATTACATTCAGGAAATCTAAGGTAGTCTATAAAAATAGTACATCTGTGACTTTAATTTTCTAAAGGTAATCTGTTCCAATTTTGTGTGCTTGTTTAAGGTTATGGCGAGCAGGCTACGCCCTACTCTGAGTTACTCCATGATATATAGAACAGTAGTTCTCAGATTATTCTTAAACCTGTGCTATTCCTCTATAGGAAGCAGTAGTTTGCCATATGCTACTTCATTTTGAGGTGAAGTACTGAGTTAGAACAACCTTGTACCTTGTTTGTACAAATAAAAAATCACAATCTGCCTAGCACAACCATAAGGCACAAACTGATAATTATTTGTGCTAATAAAAACCACCAACTGTGAATTTACCATATTAATCAGAAGCACATGGATGCATAGGCGTATCAAACTCTTAGAGGAAAAACCAGACCCACGAATTTATCGATTATACCAAAGCACCAAATGAAGCAACCTCATCACTTGAAGCTGAGCTGGAACCCATGACCTCCTGATGCTGACACCTGGTCACTCATCATGAGTCTTGCCCTGGAAAATTGTGACATCAATGAAACTCCAAGTCTCTGTCCTCAGGCTTCAGCAGAATGCAGTTTCTTCTGCCCTTGACAACCACACACAGCCCACTCCAAATTGACATCTCAAGCTGACACTTTGAAATTGCTGTCTGTCTGGACCTTGTCCTAGAACAAGTTATTGCCCTTTGACAACTCTGCACCCTGAACAAATTCTTCCCCTGGTTTGAAACCTTATCTGACACCTACAGTTAACTGTATTCATATATGTTCTCTGCCTTTGCTCTCAGTTCACCCTCCTGAATCCCTGTGGCCACCTTAACCCTTTCTTAGACTTTTTTGAAATATATATGTACATATATATATATATATATATATATACATATATATATTTATATATAAAATATATATTTCATATATGTATTATATATAAATATATATAGTGCATAATATGGTGCATAAAGTGTAATGTGTGACTTCAATGTTACAGATATTAGAAATTAGAAATTAAGATTGGAATAAAAGAACTTGTGTTTGCACAGGTTATGATGACCAGAAGACCCAAGAATATTCTTTGAACTGGCACTGCCGAAAGTAGTGCAATCTGTGAATTTATTGTTATTCAATAAATTCTGACATTGTGAAAAGACACAAATGTTTTTGGTCTATGTTAATGGCACAGATCACTCATGACAAAGGTATTAGAGAACTGTACCGGGAATGATACATCCAGAAGGCAAGCTCTGTAAAGACAAATACTCTTTTTTCTATTTTGTTCCCTGATACCACCTACTTCTTTCCACATTGTTTTTATTGGTACATTATAGTTGTACATAATGATGAGATTTGTCATTACACACTTGTACATGCACACAATATAACAATACAATCTTGCCAATATCACTTGCTATTTTCTATTTTAAAACACAGCTTTATTGAGACAAAATTGATATTATAAAATTTTCCCATTAAAGTGTACAATTCAATATTTTTGTATGATCATAGACGCATAGACCTATCATAGAATCTTCATTTAGGGGTGATGAAAACATGTGATTTTTAAATAGTGGTGGTGGTTGTACAACATTGTGAATTATTTAATGCTACTTGATTGTACATTTTAAAATGATTACAGTGGGAGTAGTGGAGCACACCTGTAATCCCAGTGGCTTGGGAGACTGAGGAAGGAGGATTGCAAGTTGGAGGCCAGCCTCAGCAATTTAGTGAGGCCCTAAGCAACTTAGCAAGATCCTGTCTAAAAATAAAAAGGAATGGGAATGGTTAAGCACCCCTGGGTTCAATCCCTGGAACTAAAAATAAATAAATAAATAAACAAAAACCAACCAACCAAACAAATAAATAAACAAACAAAATGGTTACAATGGCAAATTTTGTCATGTGTATTTTACCACAATAAGAAAAGAAATTTGAAACTCACTGAAGTATTTTTAACTTCAGTTGTCTCCTTTTATAGGCTTCAAGTGATGAGGTTGCTTCATTTGGTGCTTTGGTATGATCGATAAGTTCATGGGTCTGGTTTTTCCTCTAAGAGTTTGATACACCCATGTGTCCATGTGCTTCTGATTAATATGGTAAATTCACAGTTGGTCGTTTTTATTAGAACAATTAATTGTCAGTTTGTGCCTTATGGTTGTGCTAGGCAGATTGTGATTTTTTATTTGTACAAACAAGGTATAAGGTCGTTCTAACTCAGTACTTCACCTCAAAATGGAGTAACTTATGGCAAACTACTGCTTCCTATAGAGGAATAACACAGGTTTAAGAATCATCTGAGAACTACTGTTCTAGAAATCATGGAGTAACACAAAGTAGGGCGTAGCCTGCTCTCCACAATCTTAAACAAGCACACACAAATTGGAACAGATTACCTTTAGAAAATTAAAGTCATGAATGTACTATTCTTACAGACTACCTTAGATATCCTGAATGTAATCTCAGCTTGGTCCTACCTGAACCCCTGTTCTCATAAACAGGGATGGCCAAGGCTACAATGGGACTGCCAATCCTGTATTTTCTTAAACACCTAACTTATAAACAAACTGCAAAATAAATTTTAAAAAGATAAATAAGCATCTGACTGAATAATGGAATTCTAGTTGTGGAAATAATCTTAAAAGATTATGAAATTCAATGATTTATTTGTACAAACAAGATATAAGGTTTTTCTAACTCAGCACTTGACCTCAAAATGAATAACGTATGGCAAACTACTGCTTTATACAGAGGGGTAACACAAGTTTAAGAATAAACGTGGTGGGCCTTCCAAAGGCATTTGGGTTATGAGGTATCCATCACCATGAAAGAATTCTTTTTTTCATGGTAGTGAGTTAGTGCATCCTAGTATTTTTAGCTTCGCTTGTCATTCTACAGCCCACGTATTACTGTTTACTGACTTGATTCTTTATAATAGATTTTGGAATTCTGAGCAATGGGATAATCATCTTGGAAATCACCTGAATCATTGTTTTCTCAGGGTAATGAAATTAGAGATGATTTCCTCTCTTCTTTATATTTCATCTATGTTTTCTGAAATACACATGCATTCTTCTTTGAAAAAAATCTTAGCACTATTTTTAAAATATTGGGAATATCTGTGATTAGAACTTTTGAGTAAGGAATCATAATTCATACGGAAGACCCCGAGCTGCCAAAGCAATCTTTAGCAAAAAGCACAAAGCTGGAAGCATCACAGTACCTGATTTTAAGACACATCACAGAGCCATTTTTGTGAATCTGAGAATATGAACTATATAGGCACATTGCCTTGGCTGCACTTTCCTATATCACTGCAAAACGTGCTTTCACATTTATGGTTCATTTTTGAGAGGAAGCATTTTATATTTATTCTGACTTTCTTATGTAAACTATATTATTTGGTTTCTAAAACTCTTATTTATAGATGTATTTCAGAAATTCATTCATACATACATTTCTACAAGCATCTATTAATGAAAATATTTTAAAAAGGGTAATAAAGTTAGAATTCTAAGTCTCATTTTGCAACCTTTAAGAAGTAAAAAAGGATCTAGTCATTAACCATCAATAGGTGTTAAAAGAGGACAACCATAAAGTAAATATCTAATAATAGAGAAATACAATAACATTTATCAAGTAGCATTGACACCAAAAACCTACCTAAATATTATTAAATCACTAGGCCCAATACCCAGTTTACAATTAGAAAAAAAATAGAGACTATGAGAGCATGTCTAGCAATACATTAAGATGTAGCCATCTAAATCTTACTATGGAAAATTCTTTAGGATTTAAATTATCAGTTTCTATATACAGTGCAAGGTGTTAAAAAAATTTTATTTTATTCATGCATAGTGCTACAAAATTATATTTATACGGAAATTTGAATTTTGAACAATGGCAAATTAATTGACAATATTAAGGTTTTCTTTTTACTTGTGACAATGCTATTGTGGCTATTTTAAATCTATTATCTTTTGGAAATGCATTCTAAAAATGCTTACAGATGAAATAATCTGGTTTCTGAACTTTGCTTCAAAAAACTCCTCCATAAGGGTAAGTAGAGAGAGGTATTGATGAAACAATATTGGCCATGGGTGTATAATTTCCCAAGCTGAGTAGTAAATACATTGGAGTTTATTTTACTATTTACCTCTGCATGCTACTTCTGTAATGCAACAGTGCTGGGAGGTGGTGGACCTTTTAAAGGCATTTGGGCTGTGAGGTATCCATCCCAAGAAAGGATTCTTTATTTCATGGTAGTGAGTTAGTTTTTGCTGGAGTGGAGTTCAGCCCATCACTATTCTCCATGAGGCCCTTAACAAAGCTAGATGCCAGAACCATGTTCTTTGGCTTCTAGAATTGTGAGCCAAAATAAGCACTTTTGTTTTTATAAATTTCCTAGTTTTAGATACTCTGTTAATAGCAACAGAAAAATGTACTAAAATGTTCCATATGATTGAAATTTTCACAATAATACTTAAAGAAAACTATTTTCAAAGAATAATTTAAGGGTGAGAAGGGGCACTTGGATTGTTTGGGGGTTTTTTTAGTATTTGATTTGTTTTTATTCTTTTTGGTTTACAGAATATGCAAGATATAATTCATTCTAGAGTAAAATTTTCTAATCAGGTGCCTCAGTTTACCACTATCAGTTTAAGTCTATAAACTGAAGGAGTAATATTTTCATGATGGCCTTCCTAGAATTGAAGAGATTTGCTACATCAGAACATGCTTCACAATCTGTGGACTGAGGCTGTGTAGCTCTTTTATAACTGGGAAGAATCTATAGAAATGGCAGAAAATATCCAATTTTACAACTACTTTTGAAAAATTTTAACATTCCATATTTTAAAGTACATTAGTACATCTGACTTAAAGTTGGAATGTAAACTGCATCAGGTTGTAAGCAGAATTACGGTGTAATAAAAATGTGCAGCAGCACTGGACAGTGGAATAGCTCTCTGAATCTCATTGAAGTGTGCTGTATCATCAATTGTGAGCATAAAACAGCATGTTCAAGGATCTGTCAAAGTAGAATATACAGACTTTTTTTTTCCAGGACAAGCACATATACCCTAACATGTGTAGAAAATATATAAAATGTGTTGCAACTATAAATTAGCATCAAATTATATTATAAAACATCATATACTGACAAAAAATTAAACTTTTTAAAGTAACCATAGTTGGGGTAATGTTATTCTGAGATGAGGGAATGCTCGTTGTTAGATAAAGTGAGTAATTACATTGCTATTATTAAGAACTAAGACTTTTGGCATAGAATAAATGAGATATGTATGGAGATTGAAATATATAGATCTCTCTCTCTCTCTCTCTCTCTCTCTCTCTCTCTCTATATATATATATATATATATATATATATATATATATGATATTATATTTTTTCTACAAAACCTAGAATCCTAAACTTGAATATGAAGTATCAGTATGAACTCTTACATGAATAGATCATGGAAGTTGATGCACTGATATGGGTTAAGTGGGTGGTAACTGTAGGCATTTAGGATGTGGCTGGAGGAAGTAGGTCACTGGGATGTGACTTTGGGGTTTATATTTCATTTCTAGTGAAATATTTCAGAGCTTTCTCTTTCTTGGTTTCCATGTCCTGAGCTGTTTTTCTCCTCCATGCCATTCTGCCATGATATTCTTCCTCATCTTGGTTCCAGAGATATGGAGTTGGTCATGTATGAAATGAGACCTCTGAAACCACCAGTCAAAATAAACTTGTCTTGCTGTTTTTCTTGTCAGGTCTTTTGGTCACAGCAACAACGAACTGCCTGAAATAGAAGTTATTATCCCATTATATGTTGATCAAACACACCCTAAGAGAAAAGTTTAACATGCTGAAAATCAGTAGCTTTTCTTAGACCCATCAGAAAATTTAGATCTTAATGCAAATTGCTACCTTGACTCTGGAGAGAGACCTTAATGCAAAGAGTCATACCCCATATCTGCTTCCTTGAAGCAATCAACAGGTAGAAATATTTAAAGGGTAATTTTGAATAATTGTTTGGCACCATGAAACTAACTTGAGAGTTAGAAACTCTTGGAGGTTGCAACTTTAGGTACATCTCTACACTTTCTTATTATTTGTTGCCACAGGAACATGTCCATGTTTTCATAGTGAAGCCACAGTGATGCCCTAAGGTAGCCATTGTGAAATACACCCATAGCCTTCTCCAAAACTAAGGCCTATCCTCCATGACCCAGGAGTTTCCAACAGGAAAAAGCTAGAATGAGTCAAGTAGTCATGCATTTAAGTTGGTGACATCAGCTTGTATTCATGTTTACCCTAATACAGATGCAGATGGTAATATATGAAAATATTTCTGGATACCTGTATAGACTTGGGCGAGTATACATATATATTTACTTGCTCTGTTAGCTGAGAGGATCTAGAAACAACAACATCCATTAACAAAGAGAACACCTTTTAAAACCATTCTCCAAAATCAGAAACCAGGGTTTTTTTAAAAAATGGCTAAGAAAAAATTAAAAATGGTTGATTCTAAGGTTAAGCCAGGAAACACATAAGATGAACCTGGAGCACATAGTATCAGAAAATACAAAAATGTTCATAATAAGAAAAACAGCAACAAAAGTGAAATGAAGAATTATATAAAAGGAACATGGGAATAAACTAAAATAATTTGAACAAAAATTAAAGGAGTATTGGATAATAACCCAAAGTATAAAATAAATATCATAAATTCATACTGATGTAAACAAGTAATTGAACATGGAAATAACTTAGAGAATATAAACACATTTTCCATACTGAAGAATTCCAAGCAATTTATATAGATATTCCCCCCTCAGTGGTGTAGAGAATAACTCCCACTCCTAAATATGGACAATATATAGTGATTTCCTTTCAAAGGGGGAAATAATATAGAAATGGGGAACATAATAACTTTGCAATAGGAGCTTGATGAGCATTACCTTTCTTTGATGACTAAGGTCAACATCAATTATGAGTTATGTTGATCACATATACCATTGATGAAATATGGTGGAAATAGCACTTTATCTCTGTGTTCTTTCTCTTAAAAACATATAACCCCAGTCCAATCATAAGAAAAATATCAGACAAACCCCAAAAAAGGACATTTTACAAAACACCTGACCAGTAATCCTCAAAACCGTCAAGGTCATGAAAATCAAGAATCTGGGAAATTGTCACAGCCAAGAGGAATCTAGCAGACAGAATGATTAATGTGGTATCCTAGATGGAATCATGGAACAGAAATGGGAACAGTAGCTAACACTAAAGAAATCAGAAAAACATGGGGACTGTTAGAAATAATGCCTTCCTATAAGATGGTTAATTGTAACAAAATAATGCAAAAAGTTAATAAGAGGGAATATTGGTTATCTAGTACATAGGAATTCTGTTCACTAATTTCATACTTCTTAAAAATAAAGTTATTTAAATTTAAATATTTAAAGAAATAATGATTGAAACTTCCTATTTGATGAAGACAATTAATCCACAGATCCAAAAAGTTTAACGAAATCCACATAAGAGCAAGGAGATCGACACCTAGATGAAGTGCAGAAAGAAAATCTTGAAAGCAGAGCAAGAAAAAAAGAATCATTATATATAAAGGATCATTGATAATATTTAATCTATTCTTTGAAATGGAAGGCAAAATAAAATACAGTTCCAAATATATGAAGATTGAGAGGAATCATTGCTGGCAGATCCGCCTCACAAGAAATACTAAATGAAGTTCTTTAGGATGAAAGAAAATAATACTGGGGGCTGGGGATGTGGCTAAAGCGGTAGCGCTCTCACCTGGTGTGCTTTCGGCCTGGGTTCGATCCTCAGCACCACATGCAAACAAGATGTTGTGTCCGCCAATAACTGAAAAATAAATATTGAAATCCTCTCTCTCTCCTCTCTCTCTCCCTCTCTCACTCTCTCTTTAAAAAAAAATAATAATACTGAATGGAAATTTAAATCCAATGAAAAAATAAAGAGTCATGACAAATATATATATTTAGGTAAATAAAAGACTACATAGATATATATTTTTCTAATTCTCATAATTAAAAATAAGATAGACTGTATTTGGAAGTTCGTGACATATATAAAGTGAAAATGTATATGAAAATAAAAGTATAAATAGGAAATGTAAAGAAAATGAAATACGTTATACAAGTCATGTTTTACTGGAATTAAGTCAGTAAAAATGTAAAGAAAGTGAAATACTTTATACAAAGTCATGTTTTACTGGAACTAGGTCAATATTTACTTTAAGTATATTGTGACATATTAAGATCTATAATATAATCCCTAGCAACTACTAAGAAAATAACTTGAAAACACACTTTTAAAAAATCAATAGATTGCAGAAGAGATGTTTACAGAAATATTATAATCCCTAGCAACTACTAAGAAGATAACTTGAAAACACACTTTTAAAAAATCAATAGATTGCAGGAGAGATGTTTACAGAACTGGGCTTCTACGAGTAAAAGAGGAAATCTCACAGATAATTAGAAAATATCTGGAAGTAGTGCTAATGAGAGGGTAAAAGCCTAGAATATTAAAGACCAGCGAGCAGCACTTAACGATGGTTAAGGCAAATGACTATAATAGGCAGCAGGTTTGGAATGGTAGCCAGGTCAGGGATCACCTATGAAGATGCTAATAGAATACAGAATTCCTTTGAAGAGGATGGCTAGCCATTAGGTACAATTGCTCAACAAGTAATAATGAGAAGAGATGGAAAACAGTTGAGGTCATCTACCAAAATGGAAAGTCATGATACTTTGACAATTTTCTCACCTAAATCAATTCTCAGACTTAGAGTTCATCAACTGAAAGAGAAGCCAGGTCCTGCTGAAGAAGAACCCAGTAACATCACGGGAAGTGAACACAATAGTGTTCTCTACAGTCCCTCTCAAGTGGGACTATGACCCTTTCCTTAGATAAACATGCCCCAAAGAAGGAAAAAATAGCCATGTATACAGAAGTTGAAAATTGATGTTGAAGACTAGAGTCCTTTTAACTCTTTTTTTTTTTTTTTTTTTTTGGTGGAGGGTATCAGGGATTGAACTCAGGGGCACCACCACATCCTTAGCCCTATTTTGTATTTTATTTAGAGACAGGGTCTCACCGAGTTGCTTAGTGCCTCGCTTTTGCTGAGGCTGGCTTTGAACTTGTGATACTCTTGTCTCAGCCTCCCAAGCCACTGGGATTACAAATTGAGTGCCACCGTGCCCTGACTAGAGTCCTTTCAGTCCCTTGTTAGTAAATAGGGGGCTCAGATAAAAAATGGAGTATTGTCCCAAGTCTCTCACAGTGTGTTCAGTAGATCCTTGGGCCTAAATGGGTTACTACTTCTTAGTTCCAAATGAATAATTAAAAGGGACACATATGCCAGTTCAGAAACCTAGTCTTTTCTCCTTGACCTATAAAATAAGAGTTAATGTAGTAAGAAAAGTCAAATGGATGCACCTGGAATTTCTTCCTCTCATCAAGATAGGAGATTGTTTAAAAACTAATATTGTATTCTGGGGTGGGAGAAGATATGATTCCTGCTACTTTCAAAGACAAAAAATTAAGTGATGCTGAGGATACAACCGGCCACCATATAC
This sequence comes from Urocitellus parryii, assembly GCF_045843805.1. Classification (NCBI taxonomy): domain Eukaryota; kingdom Metazoa; phylum Chordata; class Mammalia; order Rodentia; family Sciuridae; genus Urocitellus; species Urocitellus parryii. Next base: position 30,483,273 of record NC_135543.1, read on the forward strand.
TCACGTTATTAGATGCACCAATTCAGAAATTTGGGTTGACCCATCAAACAGCCTATCATAAAGTGGAATGGGCACGTCATAAATTAGGCCAGAGGAAAGCCAGAGGAGACATGGTCTTAGGAGACAATCCCTGTGACTAATTGATGGAGGAAAAAGAAGTCCTAACTTGGTTCATGGATAAATTAGCTTGGGATGTGGATACAAGATAAAACCAGCTGGATTCACAGGCTCACACCTGTAATCTCAGTGGCTTGGGACACTGAAACAGGAGGATCACAAGTTCAAAGCCAGTCTCAGCAAAAGTGAGGTACCAAGCAACTCAGTGAGACCCTCTCTCCAAATAAATCACAAAATAGGGCAGGAAATGAGGATCAGTAGTCGAGTGCCCCTGAGTTCAATGCCCGGTACAGAAAAAAAAAAAGATAAAACCAGATTATTTCCTCATGACAGCCCAACTTGAGAGTGAATCTGAAAGAAAATGGCAAAAATAAGGCCTATCCACAGGAGAGATTTGGGTGGAGTGGTCTGCCATTCACTTTGTGTAGAAAGTGAAGTGACCCAAATTAAGCATATACTTGTTCTCATGTGAGTTGGTAAATGACTTGCCTTTTGGGTCTGCAGATCTTGAGGGTGCGATATTGGAAAATCAAGTATAAGAATATCTGGGAAAGTGGAAACTATTAGATCTAGGAGAGTTTGCACAGAATGAGAGAATGTTTGTGTTGTGATTTAATGCTCCACAGAAATCATCAACTGCAAAAAAAAAATTCAGATAACTCAATGTAGATGATGTCTTCACCAGTTTGTGTCTGTAAGCCTCTCTCTCCTTAGATATCGAAGGACTTATGAAAAGGAATCAAGAATGAATTAACCAAAGTGGCATACACAGGGGAAATGCATAGCTCCCAACATGATCTAAGACTGATCCAGTTACTAAAAAATGTCCAATCTCCCAGTTACAGAGGCCAATGTTGACTCCTCAGAATTATACCAACTTTCAAGTGGATTAGTATATCAGCCAGCTTGTCCTCACAGTGACCAAAATACCCAACAGGAACATCTTTGAGGAGGAAAAGTTTATTTTGGCTCACAGCTTCAGAAGTCTCAGTCCATGATCAGCCAACTCCATTACTCTGGGATAAATATCATGGCAGATGGCCATGGCAGAGAGACACTGCTCCACTCATGGTTGCCAGGATGGGGTGGGGTGGGGTGGGAAGGGGCCTTAGGGGAGATGAACCCTTCCAGGGCATGCCCCAGGTACCCACCTCTTCTAGCCATGGCCCACCTGCCTACTGTAACTACCACACTATAAGTCCATTCAAACTAGGACTCACTGATTGCATTTAAATTCTCACAATCTAATCATTTTAAGTCTGACTATTCCTGCATTAACACAGGAACTTCTGGGAAATACCTCATATTCAAAGCATAAGTTGATTATGTTGGAAAACTCCTACCTTGAAAAGAGCTAAGTTTTACCCTGTCATTACTCATATTCTAAGTATGGGTTTACCTTTACTATCTACAATGCCTCTGAAAGTACTCAACAGCCTTCCTCCCAACTGAGACCCAGTTCTCAGAAGTCTCCCTCTGTTTCTGCCTGTGCTATCTTTAATAGGTTAATTGCTTGCTAATATTAACTAGAAATGCATAAAACCCTCTTTTACCAAACCTTCTCTAGTCCTAAGTAATGGGAGAAGGTCATATCTAGAAGGGTGCTTGCCAGAACCACTGGCCACAACAAGTACCAGAGCCAAGCTCAGCAGAATACAACAGACACTAGTATGGCAGTATGTAAAAAAAGTGGATGTGGAACTGATGTGAATCTGCAATATGTATACGGGGTAAAAATGGGAGTTCATAATCTGCATGAATCAAATGTATGAAATGATATGTCAAGAGCTTTGTAATGTTTTGAACAACTAATAATAAAAAAATTAAAAATAAAAATAAAAACCTTGATCCTGATGTCTTTTTCAGAGCCACTGAGATACTACTCTTGCCATACTATGTGAACCAGATAAGATGTACCCAGCCCATATTCCAGAAAAGGCTACTTTTTTTTTTTAACCACAGGGCAACAGAGGTGCCCATGCCTGGGACCCACATACCTTCCCTTGATAAATCAAATTAAAGATGCAAACTTAGGGCAAGGAGTCAGATTATCATTAAAGGCAACAGTCAACCATCTTCCAACAATGTTGGACTGTTGCTAATAAAGCTCCTCTTTCTCCATCACTCTGACTCTCAATCTACTGACTCTATTGGATGGCAGCAACCCCAACCTTGTGTGATTCCACCTCACCCAGTATTACGATTTGTATTAGTTTCCTATAGTTGCCATAACAAATTGCCTCAAAATGGAAACTTCAAACAACAGAAATCTATTATTTTATAGGTATAAAGATTACAAATCTAAAATGGCAGGGTTAGTTCCTTTTAGAGGCTCTGAGGGAGAATCCATTCCATTCCTCTCTCCCAGCTTCAAATGGCTGTTTGTGATCCTTGGCCATTCCAAGGTTTAAACACACATCATTCCAGTCTTTACCTCTGTCTTTACATTGCTTTCTCCTCTATGTCTTCTCTCCCTTTCTTGTCTTTTAAAATGACATTTCTCTTTGGATTTAAGGCTACTCTACTCCAGGATGATGGCTTTTGCCTGGTCACATTAGGTTCCTTACGCTTCTCCAGGCATGCGGTTGTGTGATCAGGAAAGGCACAAAAATATTGTTAAGTGTGAGTGGGACACAGTGTCAATCAACCCTCATTCATTGGTTTCTGGATCCCTAACTCTCTTCCCATATCAGGTGCTAAGCATATTTGTTGATGCTATATAATGTGCTAATTCTGATTAGATAGAATTTGTTGAGAACAATTATTCCACCTTATACTGGCATATCAAATTGTTTTTTATAAAATTGTTTAAAACTTAAATGTTTCTTTATTCCTTCTCATATCTTTAAACACCCTTGTCATATAGATTGGCCATCTTTATATTTTCAGGGGCCAAGTATCCCAATTATTGACTCACAACTACCTAGGTTCCTCATGCCCAGATGGATCCTTCTCCTAATTCGCAGAAGGATGTAGTCAGAGTTTCCTATTCTGAGGGGATCCATCCTCAGCTATTTGTCCTTTTCGTGTCCACTCATCCATAATCCATCTTTTTAGATGGTAAGCCTCTTATATTAAGTAGCATCATGCCATGCACATTTTAGTTGTTTGATAAATGCTAACTGAATAACTGAATAGATAAATGAAATAAGTAAATGAACAAACCAACACATAAAAAATATGCCCCATCAAAATAGAGGTAAATCATTTTCTGTATAAATCAATGATGATGTCAAATCATTGCCCCATGGAGAGTACAGGACATGAATTCATTAAATTGATGTTCTACTTGGATGGAGGCCACTTTCCAAATAATTAAGTCCAACTCCCATTATGAGTACTTGGATATGCTGGTGTCATGCTGTGTCTGCTGTAGAAAGCAATTGTTATGAGGGCCAAAAAAAGAACTGCTGTGAAATCTGATGGGACCTTAGCTCTATCCAGTTTCCAGATTGTAAAGTGATTGCTTTGGGTTTCTACTATTTCCCATACTCATTACACTTTTTGTCACCAGAATAGATTTATGTGTTGCCATATTCTGCACACATTACAATGTTTGTCAAGATAATGAATAGTCTGAAAATTTGAATTTCCAATACAGTTGGTGAATTATGAAAGTGTGTCTTAAAATGTTTCCTTTCGGTGCTCATTTACCCAACAGGTTTGGCTTTCCCTCCCCTCAAAAGCCTAAAATGTTCCCAGAAAGAAGTCTCAGAGGTCAGCAAAGCAAAGATTAGAATATTGAAAAGGTCACCATGGCCAAGGCCCTTCTTTAATTCACACCACATATTAGACATTAAAATTCTAGGTCTTTACTCTTATGACAAATGAGAATAAAAAATAGCATAAAATTAATCGGTAACACTTTTTAAAGTGACAAATGGCTATTAATTTCTTTAGTTTTCATTACAATAACATTAATCATGGAAAACTCTTTGAATGTGAAAGTAGCTGTTATGTGCAGTTCCATAGGAATTTGGTGGTAAGTTAGCATTCATTAATGTCCATTTACAATGAAGTGTTACTCTATTAATCTACTGTTCTGTGACAAAACCTGTAATAAGCAAAAGACATAAAGTCTGTGCCCTCTGTAGACTTTACATTTCAATTGTGATGCCAACTTATGTGTTTAGTTAAAACTAAAATTCTAAGTGGTCTCCCGATTATTATGTCTAGTCTTCTGGAACCTAAGGCTCAAAGAATATGAAAAATCAAGAGGATTCTGGGTATGAAAGGGCACAATACATGTTTAAAATTTGAAGGCATCATTTCAAGTGAGTTTTTGTGTTAGCTACAGGTTACTTTAGGCAACTAAATGACACTGAATGTAGGATTGAGTCTTCATAGAGGTAAGTAGCTTGATACTATTCCATGCTCAAACCCTATCCTTACTCCTGGCTTATAATCTGGGTGCAAGTGGCTAAGATGAATGGATAATAGCCATTCTGGTGTAATATGAATGGAGAAGATTAGAAAACAATGAATAAAGTCTGGTAAAACACAAAAAATAAAACACTCTCCACTGGAGTAACAGTCAACTCTTTAGTGATAATAATATTACATTATCAACAATGGAAATAGTAATATCTCATCAACTATTAATGGACACTTAGTCCATGCTAGGCCCTGCTGTAAGAAATTGACATCCTCAACAAATTTAAATCCTCTTAACAACCCTAGGAAGCAGCACTATTGTCACTATTTTATACAGATGAGGAGGGGGAAACAAGGCAGGCAGCCAGCAGTTGGCTCAGCTAAGATCCAAAGCTTGCCAGTCTGGCACAAGGGTCTGCCCTCTGAGGAATTATGCTTTGCTACCTCATGTTTTGCCAAATGAGGTGTTTACAAGAATATTCAACAAGACGGTAGAACAAAATAACAGGACTAAAACCTAGAAATTTTTGAAAAAGGAATTCAGTTTCCTAAGGATTCAAAGATAATGAGAAGCATGTTCCTCCGATGCAGAGCTTTTCAACAAATATATGCCGCAACAGGTACCATGAATAAGGGATGCCTTTAGCTGCAAGGCAACCAGATGGGGTCTATGGTAGCCAAAGCCCATAGGTCAGTTGAAACCCTCATCTGTCTCTCACAGGCTCCTTGGAGCATATTGGAGAGAAGCAGGGTAATACACACCCTCAAGTCACTGGCAAGGTAAGTAATGTCTCTTTCATTGCTGCTCTTTGCTCAGTACGGCTTAGTGCACACAGGGTGTACTATCTGCAATACCCTTCTTTGCAGCCAGCCTGCAAAATACCGTGTGGCTGCTGAAGTGGGGAGATGAGCTAACAAACTTCCAGAGGCTGTTATCTTATGGATCATCAAGGAGCACTTCTGTCTAAAGCCCAGGACATGGCCAGTGGGGGCCCAAGTGCAAGGCTCTGGTGTGCCAACACCAGACTGTTACCTTTTATCCCTCCCTTCCTATATGCTGAAATTTCTGTCAATATGCAACCAGTGTGCCTTTTTATTAGCACCCACGCTATCTGCAGTGTGACAGCTCTAACGATTCATGCATAGTCTACAAATTAGAACTCCACCACAATTCCTAAATGCTTGATATGGAAAAGTTCAATTAGATTTGAATCTTTTCACATTATCACAAAAATGTCAACATCAATGCATGAAAGGAAAGGAAGAGCTGTTAGAGCCTTAAATGTAATTGCAAATGTTGTAAAGTATAGAAAAATAGCAAAAAAAAAAATGGCTTTAAGGATTTTTTTAAAGTCATTTGTGGAATAAAGTTTCTTCGTTGACAGAGGTAAGTGAGAATTTGAAGGCACCATTAAAAAACTCTTTATCAGAAATAGTACGTAATCATTTCAAGCATTAACCCTTACCTTCATGGAAGAGAACTCGTTTTTCTCGATAGAGTAAATGGAAAGAATGTCCCTGGATTTTTAAAGTATGTATTATTTACTGCCTTCTTTCATTGTTTGTATTTATTGTTCTTATAATTATATAGTATAAAGAAAAGATAATGACTGTTTTCACCAAGCCTTATAAAAAAAAATTTCCAAAACGTCTTCAGCATACACCAGAATACCATACAAATATTCTTTCAAAAAGCCAGGAGGCCTTTCTCCGAAGGGTGCCTGAAAAAGAAGACACGGCAGAGACGAGTTCACAAAAATCCAGAGCCAAATCATCCTGAGGGGAAAAAAAAATAAAGAAAATAAAAGAGCTTTAAAGTCCTCCTGCCTTTCTAAATGTTTTAAAATATTTATCAAGCCCATGAATACTTTTTTTAAAATGGTAAATTCTCCTTAGATAAAAAAGTAAACTGAGCTGAGACAAAGGAATGAGGTCTTGAATTTGACAGGGCAGGGGACGCTGCCTGGAGCCTGACAAAACCATCTCTTTGAAGATACTTGTGATGCACATGCAAGCACCTGGCACCTGCGCTGGCTGCAGGAGAAGCCTTTAATTTTTGTGCTAACTCCCAAATCCCTGCCTTCCTAGAGCTCTGTCTCCAGCATCACCACCTTGGTTGCCCTTAGCAGCAAAACAAATGAGTATGTATTTGGGGCTGCTTAGAATAAGAGCAGGAGATGGAGAGCGGGAAGGGTACCCCTGCCCCTTGCTCCTACCTCCTCTTTCATAGGCAGAGGCCATTGCCAATGCTGAAGTCCCTTTGGATTGAGAGTTCCTAGCAGGGAGGAGTCTTTTTTTTTCCCCAGAAAACTTAATGGAAAGGTCACATGACATATATTACCTGTGCCAAGTACTTGCTGAATTTTATTGGAGAAAATACTCAACCATATTGAAACTCGGTCTCTTCATCTATAAAATGGGGATAGACTTATCTATGTATGTGCTGTTTGTAGAAAGTCATGAAATAATGTTCATTAGGTCTAGTACTTCAAGGCCTGCAATACATGACAATTAGTGATGGCTCTTGAAATGAATTGTGAAAGGTATTATTTGAAGTGCTAACTAGCTTCAAAAGTTCTATTTCCACCTGGGCTGATTCTTCCTAAGATAATGTACGGGTAAGTAAATGTAGGACTTTCTCACCAAAACAGTGGGCTTTGCTATTCTCTCCCTTAGGTCTAACAGTTTCAGATGAGTTTATCAGCTAGTTTCTTTTCCCCCTCTTCTTCGTGTCTTAAGATGATGAGGCCATAAAAACCTGTCTACAATATCAGCTTTTCTTTTTCTCTTAAGTGGATTGGATTGGCCATGTGAGAATGCCCTAATGTATTCTTGAACCTGCAGACTCCTTCGCCAAACTTAGTATACAAAGTTAACCACTTTATCTAGAACCAATGGGGGAAAAAAAAGAAAAAAGAGAACCAACAGACTTTTCTTGCTAGTCCATTCATTACTCATAGATGTTGCCTTATTGCTTTTTCTTCACTGGCAGAGGGGCAAACAAGTTCCCTTGAATCTTTTCTATAAGGACACTAATTCCATTAGTGAGAGCATTGTCTTCATGTCCTGATCACCTTCTAAACTCCCCCATCTTTTACTCCTGTTGTATTATGGATTTATTTTCAATGTAGAAAGTTGGGGAAACACATTCAGATCACAGCACATACCATTTCTCTCTGATTCTTCTTTCTTTTTCTGATCTTATAAATACTCTTACGATTTGAATATTGAATTTCCCCTTAGTATTCATGCACTGAAGAATTGGTCCCCAGTGCAACAGAAGTAGGACTTTTAGAAAGTGATTGGATCAGGGCTAGGGTTATAGCTCAGTGACAGAGCACTTCCTAACACATGTGAGGCACTGGATTCAATCCTCAGCACCACATAAAAAGAAATGAATGAATAAAATAAATATATTGTTTCCATCTACAACTCAAATAATTCAAAACTAAATTTAAAAAAAAACAAAGTGATTGGATCATTAAGTCTCTGACCTCATTGGTGGATTCGTCCATTTGATGGATTAATAATTTGAATAAACTACTGGAGAAGGTAGAAACTGTAGACAGGTGGGGCATGGTTGGAGGAAGTAGGTATCTTGGGGCATGCCCTTGGGAATGACTATATCTTGTCCGTGGCCCTTTCCTTGCTCATTCTTCCTCCAGCTGCCATGAGATGAGCAGCTTTCCTTCAACATGATGTTTCTGTCTTGGATCCTGTAATCCATGAATTGAAACCTCTGAAGCCATAAGGGAATATAAACCTTTCCTCCTTTAAGTTGTTTGTGTCAGCTATTTTGGTCACAATGACAAAATACTAAATAATATTATTTAGTATTATTATTACTAAATAATAATAACTAAAGAAATACCCAATCTTCTTTATATCTAACCTTCAGATTAGTTTGCTGCCTTCTGGATTGACCATTTTCTACCCCTAGTCACTCCCTCGTCACTGTCCTAATTTTCAGATTTCCTAATCCCTAGATTGCACTGAACTTGAAAGACCAGAGTCCTTATTCTCTCATTTATCAGTCACTAGCCCAGCTCATTCCCTTATGTCTACCATCATGGGACATGCAGGAACCTGTTACTGGAACCGATTAGCATCTCTTCCTTTTCCTCTCCCATCACCTCCTTCACCAGGGGATACAGGGGAAACCCTTTGTTTTTCTGGAGAGATGGCAAGAACCAAGAAAAACATTGAAGACCTGAGAGCTGCCACCTAACTGTGGGTTCTCCTCCTGCATGCCCTTGTTTTAACCAGCCACATAGAATTTCATAGCATCTATGCTACAAGGTTAAGTAAAACGGCATTATTTAAAAGTTTATGAGGTGTTTCATTTTAACTATGTAAAAACAACTATGTTTGCCCATGTTTTTCTAGTGTGTAGCATAATGACTACATATCGTAGACGCTCCATAAATATTTGATGCATAAATTTGTCAATCTAAAATAGACAAGTCAGTGAGAGATTCTCCAAAGAATAATGATGTTTATTTGGGACTAGCATTGCAATGAGAATAAGCACACCAGAGTAAACTATGGGCATATTCAAAGGGGTTGAGGCAAGGTGAAGTTTTTAAAGACAAAAACGAGGAGGACTACATCTTGTATTTTGAAACATTTCTTGATCACAATCAGAGTGAGGTCAATCTGAGGTTGAACAGAGTGGTTGGTGAGCAGATGTCATTTCAGAAGTACTTTATGTGCAAGGTCACAGAGTCCTGTATGCAAGCTTGTGGTCTGGCAGAGTCTTCTGTGATACTTATTATCAGGCAGTCATGCAGAAGAACCCTTCTTTCATAACCTCCTGGCTATTGTGGCTTTGTTGTTAGTGTTGTCATGAGCTACTCTATTTTTATTCTGACAGTTTTCACATTTCTTTCACAAATTTATCAGTTAATGAATGCATGGATAAAATGCTAGAAAGCAATGTGCTGAAATACTTGCTTTGGAGTGATAAGAATATGAATGATCATTGTTTTTTTCCTACTCCTCTATATTTTTCTATTTTCTATAAGGATCACACATGGCTTATGTAACTGCAAAAGAATTTTATTGGAAAAGTAATAGTCAAATATATTCTTTGCACACATGGAGATTCTCTAATAAAATTTAATTATCTTTTGAAAGCTAATACAAAAGAGTGAATGTTGCACTTGTATATAAATTTTACAAACAGGCAGAACTAATTCATGGAATTAGAGTATGGTGGTTACTTTTGATAGGAACTGGTTAACATTGATTCCTTCATCTGATGCCTGATATACATGTGTGTTCACTTTTTGGAAACTGAGATATATTGTTATGCTATGCTCACTTTTGTGCAGGTAGTTAAACTTCAATAAAAAATTAATCTTTAAAAAGAAGTAACTGAGGGGGACTGGAAGCAGGAAACATGGTGGAATGAGATGGACATCATTATCCTAGGTCCATGTATGACTGCGCATATGGTGAGACTGTACATTGTGTACAACCAAAGAAATAAAAAGTTGTGCAGCAATTGTGTACAATGAATCAAAATGCATTCTGCTGTCATATATACCTAATTAGAATAAATAAATATATAAACAAGTAAATATGGAAGTAACTGGCTTTCTACTAAAACACCTCAGAAGAAAAAAGTTTAATTTTGAAGTTTTGATCTGTTGATTCTAATCTCATTCTGATCATAGAAAAGAAATACAGGTATGAACATTAATAAGATAATATGCATCATATCACACCAGAGCATTAGAGTAATGTTTGAAATGGAAAGCTTTTAAATTGGCAGGAGTGATTATTGTCAAATTAAAACTCAAGTTTTCAATCTTTAAAAAGTCATGCAATTTTTTAAAAGGCCATGCAATTATCTAATATATAAATATACTTCAAATAGGCAGTAGGTAATGTTTGCTTTTCTTTATAATTATTATGTGATTTATCAGATTTCTGACCTTGCTATCTCCAATGTGAGTTTTCTTTTTCTCTCCCTCTCTCTCTCCCCTTTCCTCCCCACCCCCCAACCAAATACCTCTTTACACCCACATTAGAATTACAAAATACTCGGAAACCATCATTCCATGCCCTTTGTTAATAGAGAAATGCTACTGTCAGGAATCACTTAGAACTTGACCTATCATATTATATTTCAAAATGATTCCAAGGGTTTTATCTCATTTGAGTCCTGTGGACATACAAACATGTAATCCAATGAATGATCCCCTTCTACCAATCCTGGAAACTCCATCTGGGCAACCTGACGTAAGTAAACTGACATTAGTTCCTCTTTCCAAGTATGACCAGCTGTGTAGAAACCCAGTTTCCCACAAGGTCACAGATACCAACAGCTGACAGTTAAGGTCAGAGTGTTGTGGCTAAAGAAATTTTTGTCCCCTGTTACAAAGCTCATTCTGATGAACTCCCTATTAAGGGCAAAAGTAAATGAGGCTGAAGTCCCCCTCCTAGAGCCCACAGAATATCCATGTATTCCTGCCTGAAGTGTTTTGCTGTGCCAAGAGAATGAGGGTTTCAGCACACTAGGGACAGTTCTGGAGTTCACCTGGGCCCTTTTTAACAATTATATCCCACCACCAGTGATATATCAGTTATGGAGAGTTTTCTCCTTTAGAAATATTTAATTTTGTGTCTAATTAGAGTATTTTTAGGAGCTCAAGCTATAGCTTAAGCTTTATCCATCACTAGGATTCAGAGATATTAAATAGAAAAAAAATTTTAAATGTTTTTAAGTAGGCAAATTGATAAAGAAATGGGGTGTAGTTTCTAAAAATATGTCAAAAAATGGAAATAAAATATATGATTGTATTTTACATCTAAGTTAGCAAATAATTACAAAATAAAATTTACTCTTTAGAACCTAATGTTAGGCTGAATCTGTATTGTTGTAAGCTTAGCACATAACGAATTTGCAGGGTGATAGAGATATATGAAACTTGACCCACATTAATATGAATAATACTCCCACTTTTTGACCTAATGGTTTCTGGTATTATGTCAAGGAAATAATATTCTTACAAAATAGTCATTGCAATAGCACTATCTATATTATAGCTTTTGTTTATTTGCTAACAATTTTATTATAACTTTTAAATGATAATTATTAACATACTATATTATACAAATTGGTGGGATTCTCTGTGATATTTCCATACATGGATGCATATTAATCCTATCCATCACCTTCTTCTACTCTTGACCCCTCTCCACCTGTCCCTCTGCCCCAGCACCCTTCCCAGTTTCTACAAGTTCCTCTTAATTCTCTCTGTCCCTGCTTCCTCTTTCCCTTTCACAACTCTAGAGACCACTATTCTATTCTGTACTTCTACAGGGGTAACCTGTTGCCATCCTTAATTGACTGAGAACATGCAGTACATTTTTTTGTTTTCAGTGTCTGGTTTGTTTAACTCAATACAATATTCTCTAGATGCATCCAGGATTTCATTGTCTTTATATCCAACTGGCATTCTGTTGTGTAAATACACCATGTTTTCTTCACCCATTCATCTGCAGAAGGGTATCTGAGTTGAATTTATGTTTTGGCTATTGTGAATAGTGCTGCCATAAACGGAGGTGCAAGTGTCTTCTTTGGTATAAAGTTTTCAATTCCGTTATGTAAAAAACCGAAATGGAATTTCTGGGTCACTATTTTTATAAACTTTATATTTTCACATAATAATTAAGTAATCTATTCAACTTAATAAGATACTATATAGCTTCTTTTAAATACTGAAAAAGAACTCTATGTAGCAACAAGAAAAAGTATTTATAACATTATTAACTAAAATATTAAGTTGAGCAGTGTACAATCCCTGTAATAATTACATAAAATATGGTTGTACACTAATCAAAACTGAATTAAAACAAGATGCCTAAATGAAATCAGCTGTTCTGTTAGACTTGTGAATTGGGGTAATTTATGTCTTTTTAAAATCCACTTAACTTTTTCAATCTGTGCAATAAAAAATACCCTTAATACACAATTAGCTTTGGGCAATTATTAAAAATTCTATAAACAACAAGATACACCTTATTTTACCACACTAAAGAGTTAATGAAATCAAAGGTATTTTGCTTAAATACTTAGAAACTAAATGATGATGGCCAAGTCACTTAACCTTTCTATGTTTTCATTCCCATATTTACAAAATGGTATAGTTTAAATGAGTAGCAATGTGATATTTTGAACACAAGTAGCGATGATGCTTGTTATTCCTATCTCACAAATTTTATACTGCTCAAATGAGGTGATATATAGAAAAGTGACTATTAATCATATTCTTTACTCATCTTTTGCATTGCTCTGACCAAAATACCTGATAAGAGGAGGAAACAACTCAGAGGAGGGAAAGTTTATTTTGGCATACCATTTCAGAGGTTGAGTCCATGGTTGATCAACTCCAATAGCTCTAGTCCTGAGGTGACACAGAACATCATGGTGGAGGGCATGGCAGAGGAAAGCATCTCAGGATATGGCAACCAGAAAGCAGAGAGAGTTCTGTTCACCAAGAACAGAACATTAACCCCAAAGACACTCCCAGTGATCTACTTCTTCCAGCCATACTCTACCTCCCTACAGTTTTTTCCCACTTAATCTATATAAGTGAAATAATCCACTGATTTGGTTAAAGCTCCCATAATCCAATGAATTCACTGCAGAACATTCTTGCATTTCACTCAAGAGCTTTGGGGGAACACCTCATATCTAAACCACAACATCGTATGATAAAATAAATAGAATTTTGCAAGTTCAAATTTAGAATGCATACCATGGAAAGATTTTTATTATTGAATTATAGTCTACCATTATTTAGACATTAGTATCTAGAATAAATACAAAAATTCTATTTAATTAATAAGTATCAACTATCAAGTAACATTTTATACTTTCCACAATTTTTTTCCCATTTTATTTTATAATGATTGAAAAGGTAGATTTATTCAGGAAAAGACTAACGTGTCATCCAGATATAAAATATACAAATTTTATTCCTAAGTATTTTATTTGTTTATGTTTGTATGATTGTCAATGAAATTGTTTTCCTGATTTCTTTCTGAGCAGATTTATTGTTGATGTATAGAAAAGCTATTGATTTTTGTATATTGGTTTTGTATCTGGCTGAATTTATCAGCTCTGGAGATCTTCCGGTGCAGTTTTTAGAATCTTCTAAGTATAGGGTCATATAATTGGCAAACATGGACAATTTGACTTCTTCCTTTTCTGTTTGCATCCATCTTGTTTAATTGCTCTGGCTAAATTTTCAAGTATTGTATTATGGTGAATATGTGCATCCTTTTCTTGTTCCTGATTTCAGAGGCAATGTTTTCAGATTTTCCCCATTCTGTATGATGTTGTTTTTGGTTTTGCTATATATAGCCTTTATGGTATTAAGGCAAGTGTTTTCTATCCTGAGTTTCCACAGGATTTTTATCATAAATGTCTGTTGAATTTTGTCAAAAGCATTTTCTACACTTTTTGACAAGATGATACGGGTTTTGTCTCTAATTCTATTTATGTAGTTTATTGCATTTATTGACTTGAACCATCCTTGCATTTCTGAAGTTAAAACAACTTGATCATTATGCATAGTCTTTTAAATATGTATTATTGAAATCAATTTGTGAATATTTTATTAAGAATTTTTGCATCTATGTTCATCAAATGTAATGGTATGTAGTTTCCCTTCCTTGAGGTTTCCTATTCTGGTTTTGCAATGAGGGTCATACAACTTTAATAGAATGAGCTATAAAGTTTTCCTTCCCTTTGTACTTCATATAATAATTTGTGGAGTATTGGCAATAGTTCTTCTTTAAAGATCTTGTAGAATTTGACTGTGAATACATCTGGTACTTTACTTTTTTATCTTGGATGAATTTTTATTATTGTTTTAATATCATTGCTTTTTATTGGGATATTTAGGCTTACTATTGGCTCTTGATTAAATTATTGTAGGTCATATGTATCTAGAAATGTGTTCATTTCTTATAGCTTTTCTAACTTATTGGAATATAAGTTTTCAAAATTGCCCTTTTAATCCTCTGGATTTTAATGGTGTCTTTTGTACTACTTCCTTTTTTATTACTTTTTATTCTAATTTGTATTATATGACAGCAGAATGAATTATAATTCATATTATACATGTAGAGCACAATTTTCCACATCTCTAGTTGTACACAAAATAGTCACACCATTTGTGTCTTCATACACATACTTAGGATAATGATGTCCATCTCATTCCACCATCTTTTCTACCTCCATGCCCCCTTCCCTCTCTCCCTCCTCTCCCTCCCCTTTCCTCTATTTAGAGTTTGTTTAATCCTCCCATGCTCCCCCCACAACCCCATTATGAATCAGCATCCTTATATCAGAGAAAACATTTGGCAACAATTCATAATAGAAAAACTGTGGAACCAACCTAGATGTCCTTCAGTTGATGAATGGATAAAGAAAATGTGGTATATATACACAATGGAATACCATTCAGCAGTAAAAGAGAATAAAATCATGGCATTCGCAGGTAAATGGATGGAGTTGGAGAATATTATGTTAAGTGAAGTTAGTACCTCCTTTTTTAATTTATAATTTTATTAATTTGAATCTTCTCTCTTTTGTTTATTTTTTGTTATAGTATTATCAATTTTGTTTATCTTAAAAAAAACGATTGTTTCTTTTTGCCTCTTTTTTTTTTTTTTTTAACTAGGGATTGAATCAGAAGCACTCAACCACTGAGCCACATCCCCAGGCCTCTTTATTGTTTATCTTGAGACAGAGTCTTGCTAAGTTCCTAAGGCTGGCCTTAGCCTCTTGAGCCACTGATATTACAAGGTGTGCACAACTGTGCCTGACCAAATGCTTCTTTAATTGATCATTTTTACATTATTATTCTATTCTCAGTTCATTAATTTTAGTTCTTATATTTATTACTTCTTTCTTCTACTGTTTGAGGAATGGTTTGTTCTTACTTTTCTAAAATTTTGAGATGCATCATTAGGTTATTTATTTGAAGACTTTCTGACTTTTTTTAATGTAGGCATTCATAGATTTAAAAAAAACCTTCCTCTTAGAATTGCCTTCATTGTGTCTCAGAGATTTTGAGATGTTACATTTATATTCCTGCATAATTAAAAATTTTTTATTTCTCCAATTTCTTTGATGATTCATTCATCATTAAAAAGTGTGTTGTTTCATCTATATTTGTTTATACAGTTCCTATAATTTTTCTTGTTGTTGATTTCTGATTTTATTCCATTCTGATCTTAAAATGAACAGAATTACTTCATTTTTTTTGTATTAGCTAATACCTGCCTTATGGCCTAAAATAAGTTCTATTGTAGAAAGTTCATAAATTGCTAAAAAGAAAGTGTATTTAGTTGTGTTTGAGTGAAATATTCCATAGAAGTATGTTAAATGCATCTTATTTATAGTATGATTTAACTCTGTAGTAATTTTGTATATTTTATATCTGGATGACATGTTAGTGAGAGAGGCACATTGAATCACCCAGCCTTAATATATTAGCGCCTATCTGAGCCTTTATGTTGAGTAGCAATTGTTTTATGTAATTAGGTATACTGATGTTTGGGGCATAAATATTCACTATTGTTATATCTTCTCATCAAGTTTTTGTCCTTTGCCAAAGTGAAATGACCTTATTCATCTATTCTAATTTTGACTTGATGTCTGCCTTGTAGGGTAAGAGAGTATATACTTCTGCTTGCTTTCAGGGTTCCTCTGCACAGAATGTTTTTTTTTTTTATTCTTTCACTTTTCACATGTGGATGGCTTTCCTCATAAGATATATCTCTTTCACATAAGATATAGTTAGATCTTGTTTTTTAATCCAATCTGCTGGTATATGTCTTTTAATTGGAGAATCCAGACCAATTACATTCAGTATTATCATAGGCATCCATTACTTCCTATCAGTTTGATTTATTTCTAATGTTTTATTTGATCCTAATTCTCATTTACTTACCTATTTTTCTAATGAGGTTTATTCTTTTCTGAGCTCTCTTGGCTGTTTTTATTTTCTTCTGTGTGTAGGATTCCTTTGAATATTTTCTGCAATTTTGGCTTAGTAACCATGAATACCTTTAGGTTGTGTTTGTCTTAGAAAGCTTTAATGGCTGTCGTCTTGTATCTAAGGATGGGAGTAACTCTGGAAGGAGCTGCTAGCCGGCCTTCTCACCTGACTCAGATTGAGGTACACCTTTGTGCTGAGAGCATCAGTCTATACTCTGGAGACAGGTGTGCTGGAAGTGCCTAGATCACACCACAAGTTCCTCTAGACACTTCTGGATGTGTTGGAGGTAGCCAGGGCTATGGTAGGATGCTGTGGGTAACAACACTCCACCTAACCCTCACCTGACCCACTTCTGCCTGTCAACCTTTCCCATCACTGAGTTCAGACACCAATTTCAAATGAAAATTACCTTCACCCTTCTTCCCTCTGCATACTGGCAGCTGTGACTGCCATCACCACCCAGAGCTTTCCCTAAGTCTGTGTTAATGTCTCACTCCTGTGCCCAGAACGTATCATGGCTTGAATGCCCAGTGATGGAGTGAAAAGTAAAGCAAAAGCCAGGTGCAGTGGTACATGTGTGTAATTTGAGTGACTTAGAAGGTTGAGGCAGGAGGATCACAAGTTCAGATCCAGCCTAGCAACTTAACAAGTGCTAGGCATCTTTAAAAGAACCTGTTTAAATTTTTAAAAAATTAAATTTAAAAAAGGCTGGTAATGTGGCTCAGCAGTTAAGCATCCCTAGGTTCAGTCCCTAGTGCCAAAATAAATAAATAAATAAATAAGAAAGTAAATAAATAAATAAATAAATCAAAATGTGCTGTATTAGGGTTTTCTAAGGACCAGAGATCTCCTGTTGGCGATAAAAGGAGATTTATTGGCTCACAGGATCAGAAATTAGATAACCACACAGTGGCCATCTGCAGGCTGAAGGGCTGGAGAAACCAGTAGCTGTTCAGTTCTAGAAACAGGAGCCTTAAAAGAAGAGGGACCAATGATGGAGGCCTGGGAGTGGGAGTCACTGGTAAAAGTTTACTTAAGAGAGAAGGAGGGGCAGTCTGGTGTTCTTAGGTGATTGCAGCTTCAATCTATGAACCTGCCTGAGAGAGATTTAAATAGCACCCTTGGCATCCTCTCCTCTCCTTTTGTCCATGTCCCCAGCCATTGAGCTGCACTGCCCACATACAGGTTGCTCTATTCCCCTTGGTTGCTGCCTTACATGTCAGTAATCTGTGGAAACACCCTCATCAACAGACCCAAGTTCTCTTAATCCAATCAAGTTGGCAATCCATATTCACCATCACAGTGACCTTGGGTCTTGGGTACACAGAAAGAAGGCCAACCAAGAATAACACAAACACACACACATACAAATAAATAAATAATAGAAAAGGAAAACTGCCCAGATTTCTGATCTCCTGACATGGTTTCCCCACGTTCATTGCATCTACTGAGAAGGGCAATGATTCTATCTGGAACAGGTTCACTTTGCAGAATCTGAGACTTTTTCCTGTTTGGACTGTGAATTTGCTGGACAGCAGAGCCTGCTTTTCTTAAACTCATGAGGAAGCATTCAGGTCCTCAGACATGAGCTTGTTAGCCACGGCACACCCAGCACTTCCACAGTCTATTCCTTTTATTAATTCTAAAAATCAGTATTTTTGGTTTTCCCTTGGTTGTAGCTCTCTGAGTTGCCTTCTGGCACTTTCCCACGGTCTTCCTGCCCCAACAGAACTGTGGTTTCCATTCTATCTTTGCAAGCATCTAAGACAGGTCCCTCTGGTGCCATTTTCCTGCCAATGTCTCCTCGGTAGTTTTTTATGTGTTTTTATTGCCTTCACTAGAGTGAAAGTACCTCCAATACATTCTTCACTAATATACAACCAGTGCAGGGCCTAGTGCAAAAATTGCATAGTGAAAGATACTACTTTCAGAATAGAAAAGTGAATGACATAGTAAGAGAACCAGTGTGCTTGATTTGCATGAAACATAAGTCCCACCCTGCCTAACAAGCATTTACTATGCTCACAAATTTTCTTCCTGAAAAATTCTTTTAAATCAACATTTGTTGAATTAATGTCACTTTTCATTAATTTATATAATATATTTAAAATGCTTTTATTTCTTTATGTATAATTAATCTCCTATGGAAGATAACTTTTAATAAACTATAACCCTTTATTTGCATACCTCTATCTGGAAGCCCCATCATTAAGTTTTAACAACTGGTAAGAGCTAAATATCAGGAAGAGAGTACAGAAAGTTGGAACCTAAATGTCCAAATAATTCCTCACTAAGAAGAATTGCGGTAATGGAGCAGAAGAAATACAGCTTTGTCTTCGGGTCCTGGCTCATCTAGCTAGCTTTTTTAAGCCTCAATGTCATAGTCTAGAAAACAAGAAAGTACCCATTACAGAAAATGTAATCATTAGCAGAACTAAAAATATACCAAATATTCTGCTACAGAGTAGATATCTACAAGTGAAATCCCACTCCATCACAAGCCTCTGGATTGTGGAATACATGGTATGTTTTCATAACTCTAGTGTGGGGATGGTGAAGGAAGCCCAAAAGTTATTTCAGACCTGCCACCACCAGTTCTTAACTACCACTGTTATAGACTGAAGTGTCTTCCCCCAAAACCCATATGTTAAAACCCTAACCTCAAATGAGACTGTATTAGGGGATCAAGTCTATAAGAAAGTAATAAAGATTTAGTGAAATCATAGGGATGGGGTCCTAATCCAATAAGTCTGATGTCCCTATAAGGAGGGGAAGAGACACCAGATCCTGCTAGTTCACTCTCTGCAAGCACAGGAGAAGGGCCATGGAGCACAGCAAGAAGGTGACTATCTGCAAGCCAGAAAGAGCACCCTCAACGGAAACCAACTCTGATCACCCCATGGATATTACACTGTTAGTCTCCAGAATCAATAAAATAAAAAATAAATGTCTATGGTATGAGTCACCCATACTGAAGTATTTTGTTAAGGTGGTCTGAGCAGATGAACAAACCCACTCACAAGGTTCAAGATTATAATTAGAGTCAGGGTGAAGTCAGTAAACATACATGGCATTACTAGAAAATAAACTGGCCTTCCAAACCTTCATGTTTTCATACTAATACAGAATGAGACACCATTTACTTTGCATGACATCTAGGATTTTAGGACCATTTTCTTCATGGTATGAAATTCACCTAATCAAGTAGAAATGGATGTCCTGGCCCTGATTCATCAGACCTTTGCACTGTTTTTTCTATACAACAGACACCTTACCACCTCCTTCATGGCTCTGCTGATGCTAACCCTGCTACAACTGTAATTACTACAAGAAGAGGGCATGGTACTGTGCATGTATGTTTTCACTTCAAATGCATCATGCTTTAAACAGTAAGCAGGTCTTCAAACCTTGCCACAACAACACAGAATCACTTACAGCCTATAATTGAGGTTGGCTTCAAAGCAGCACTTGAACATCCCCAGTGCCCTCTCTATACTATGACTGAGGGTTTCAGGGCTGCTTATGAATTTACAGAATCCCATTCTTCACTAAGATGTTAGGACATATACTTCCAGAAACACTTGCCAAGACTGAAAGTGGATGTGCCTCTTGTAAGAGTCCTTTCCAACTTTTTAAGGGGGGTGATTTTCCAAAAGTTGTCTAAAGAGTTGTGTAAAGAAGAATGTTAGTTTTTTCTTGATACTCTCTGCTTTCAGAAGTGTCCAATTTTTAATGATACATTCTCTTATTTCTTAATAATCAATTTCCATCAAACTTTTAAGGAGTGATTCTCTAGCGAAGAGCATGTAAATCCGAAAGAAGTTTCCAGAGAAAGCATTGCTTAGACCCCAGGTCTGTCTTAGTTGAAGATTCTCACAGTAGAGGATCCTAGGGGGACAAATCAAATTCAAGAATTACTGGGCAAGTGATCCCAGAAGATGCTAGTAGAGTGAAGAAATGAGATAGGAAAGAAAAGGAACAATAAAGGCTGTGTCCTCAAGCTAAGTTGTCACTGTGGAGAACTCGAGCTTAATTCATGTAGGAAAACCAGAAAATAGAACATAATCTCAAAGTTATCCCATTCAGTGGGGGAAAGAACTGAGGTATTTACCACCCACCTGAATGAGAGGGGGGATATATGAGCAACTTGCTCAGTGGATGATTAAAACGGGCTTCAACATCTAAAAAAGCACCCAGGTAGAGCTGCAGGTGTGGAAGGCAGAATTTTGGAAGTCACGTAAGAAGCTTATTGCCATCGGAATGTGGGTAGGGAATTGACAATGTCATCTACAGGGTTCTATTGCTTATTGATTTATTCATGAATTACCTGCCTCCTTTAAAAAGTGATTTAAATCTCATGAATTTACATTTTAGGAAGAGATGAAATTGAATTGTGTGATTTGTTATAAGCCTAAACACCTTCTACAAGTGACAAATTTTAAAGCATATACGGATTCTTGAAGAAGTTAATACCCCTGAATATTTTAAGAGTCTCTATTATAATCATAGCATAATCTGGCTAAAAATCTTTGAAAAAGACTTTTTAAAACAAATGCATATTTCAGTCCAAGCACTATGCGAGCCACACAAATCCAAAATAATCAAGACTGAATTTGTAAAGTTTTTGTTTTCCTTTGTTGTCTTGTAGCTTTTTGAGATGACAGTAGCATTTTAAGTGGTCACTAAACAATAGCTTCGAGATATTTAGCTGTTTTACATTCTTACAGCTGATAGTGCAGCTTTTTAAAGCAGTAGTTTCTGCCCAGACTGCAGCTTTGTAGAACTCCTTGCTGGTTCCCTAATCGTGTATAAAGGACTTTCTGTCTGATCTGATCAATCCCGGGAAGGAAGCTGCCTTTAAGTGTGGACCAAGGCTTCAGAATGCCGGAGGCTAACAGGGAACTCTTCCATGACCTTACTAAAGCTATTTAAAAATAGAATACTTGTACTTCTCTCTCAGTGGTTTCCAGGGCTTTCATATTAGACCAAGGAGGCAAGAAGGAATTGCTTAAACCAAATGCCATCGATGGCATACTCCATACGGAGAGTTTCCTGAAGCTTGAAGAAGGCATTTGTTGTTTGAGTTCCTGAATGTCGGCTTTCTTAAATGATTGAAAACTTTTGTCTTTTCCGAATTAAAGAAATAGACATTACATAATTTGGAGAAATACATAACTGGACTTTCAAAATAATTATATAAATTTTTCCAATCAAAATGTTCATGATCAAGAGTCTCATATTTTATAAATAACATCAAATCTGGACTGTCAATTTGTAAGCATGGGGGTGCTGTCGAATTTCTACTAGCAACTACTTTAGTGAATATACAATTGTGTCAGGTGGCAAAGTTTCTGCTTTTGTTTCTTCTTTTTCTTTCTTTTTTTTTTTTTTTTTTTTTTGCAGGGGAAGAGATTGCTGGGAACTGAACCAAGAGCATCGCACATGGTAAGCATGTGCTTTATCAGGGGTCTGCTACTATCTCAATCCTTCCTCTTCTGTTTTATGGCAGGAATTAAACAGCAAGGTTCAAATTCTCTTTCTTTTTATTTATTTATTTTTTTAAATTTTGAGACAGGGTCTTGCTAAATTACCAAGGTTGGACTCAAACTTGTGATCCTCCTGCTTCAGCCTCCCAAGTAGCTAGGATTAGAGGCATGCATCACCGCATCTGACAAAATTGGACATTATTTAAATTATTTTAGAGATTTTACTAACTGAATTGAAAGAAGTAAGTGGTGAATAATTCAAACAAATATGGATTGAGCACTTGTTTCAGGCAACAAACATGTTGGCATTGTGTCTGGCATTGTAGAAAAGAAAGAAAAGGAAGGAAAAGAGAAGGCAAAGGATGGTCCACAGAATCACTCTGCTGGGTGCTTTGCTACATGTGTAATCTGCCCATCCATCCTATGTTGTAGCCTGTATTCTAGAAGAGAGAGGACTAGGGTTCTAAAACTCAAAAGAATTTACTTGAGTCTAATCATCCGGGAAACGGCAGACCAATGCTACAAATTCATATCTACATAACTCAGTAGCCTGTTGTCTTCATGGTTCATCTGCTTTCCAAAGAGAAAACAGATCACTTGGATCCTGCAATATCGATTGCAAAAAATATCAGTTTGGGATCATTTTTTTAATGATCAGCTTTACAAGGAATGTTAACTTACAATAAAATACATTTGCCTAAAGTATATAATTTTAACATGTGTGGAACTATCCTTACAATTGAGAAATAAGCACCCAAAAATCATGACCCCCTAAGTTTCCCTGTAATTATTTGAAATTATCTGTGTAGTCCTTCCCCCCATTACAAGAATCATTAATATAGTTTTTAAATTTATAGATTAGTTCTCATTTTCTAGAATGTCATATATACATTCATACAGCATGTACTCCTCTTGTCTGGCTTATTTCATGTAATAAAGTTATTTTGAGATTTATCCATATTGCTGCATATATCAATAGTTTACTCACTTTTATTGCCAAACAATATTCTATTGTGTGAATATGCTACAATCTGTTTATGCATTCACCTCTGATGAATATTTTGGTTGTTTTCTGATTTAGCCTACAGCAAAAAAAGGTAGCTATTGTGTATGTCTTAGTATGGATCTACGCTTTCTTTCCACCTCCTCCGCCAGTGGTTGGGTAAATACTTAAAAGTAGATCAGTTGAATTTTATGGGACTGAAACTGCTTTTTCAAGTAGTAATACAATTTTACATCCCTATCAGCAATACATGGGAATGAGTTGTTTCAAATCTTTGCCAAAGCTTGGTATTTAAGTCTTTTTTCATTTTAGCCAATACACTGGGAAGGAATTGATATCTCACTGTTTTTTTTTTAATATTTTCATTGGTGCATTATAGTCGAACATAATGGTGGGATTTGTTGTCATATATCCAATCATGCACACAATTAATAATACAATTTGGCCAATATCATTCCACAATATTTCCCCTTTTCCTCCCCTCCTCCCTGCCTGGTCCCTTTCCTCTACTCTGCTGATATCACTTTAATTTTCATAAGATATCACCACTTTTCTTTTCTTACTGTGTTTTTAGTTTGTATTTCCCTAATGATTAATAATATTGAACATCCTTACATACATTTATTTGCCATTTGTACGTAATTTCTGATGAAGTACCTTTAAAATCCTTTGTCCATTTTTTTTTAAATAGGATATTTTGTCCTCCTCTTATTGAGTTGTAAGAGCACTTTTCACATTCTGGATACAAGTTCTTTAGGAGACGTATGTTTTGTTATTTTTCTTTCACAAAAAAAGGCTTTTCTTTTCTTAAGTATCTTTTGAAGAGAAAAAGATTTTAATTTTAATGAAGAACAATTTATTGATACTCTGCTTTAACACACTGTGCTTCTTATATAGTGTTTAAAAATTATTTGCTAAACTTGACATTGCTAATATTTTGCCTCCATTATCTTTTGACTGCTTTATAGCTTTAGTTGTTACACTTAGAAATATAATCCTTTCAAGTTGATTTTTCTATATGGTTAAGATAAAGATTGAGTGTGTGTGTGTGTATATATATGACATATATCTCACATGTCATATATATATATACACATGTCACTCATTACAAGTTTATGGCACCATTTACACCCAATGGACGCTTTAAACACACAGTTCACAATACTTAGCCATAGGTATTGCACTATTTGTCAAAAATATATATATATATTTTATATATACATACTTTATATATATATATATTATATATATATATTATATATATAATATATATATATATATTCTTTCCCCATTGAATTTCCTTGACACCATTATCAAAAATAAATTGATCATATATGTGCAGATCTGCCTTTTTGGAGAAACCCTAAGTGATAATTTTAAATGCATTTTTTCTAGAATAATTTATTAAAAAGGTATGTGTTACATAATTACTATTCTTCTGAATCAGAATGTGCAATGCACATTATGATTTCAAAAGTACAGTGTAAGAAAGAAGAGGAAATGGACTTATCATACCAAGTAGGAAGTGGTAAAGGCCATAAGAAAACAGCTGAAAGTATCCAAAGAGATTAAGGAAGGTGAGAGCAGTCCCAGCAGGGAGATCAGAGGAGCCTTCCCACTGAAGGAGGACTCATGGGAGACCTTGGTAGGAGAGCAGAATTCTCACAAACAGAAGTAAGGAGAAGTGAAATTCAGAACAAGTGGAAAGCATGAACACAGACATGAAGATGAGAAAAAGATGGGACACACAACGAGAATAGAATTTAAGCTGAGCAAAATGTGAAGAGAGGCATTTTCCATTCCAGAATGTTCTGCTCAGATAAAAATGCTTAAAGGGTTACCGTCTCTGATAGAAAATGATCCAGTGAAAGCAAAATTCCAGATCCCAATATCCTTCCCAATTGACCACCCCTATTCATTTAATCAATTGAAAGCTAAAAACTCAAAGAAATACTATATTTCTTTAAAACAGTTTGACACTTCGTGTAGAAAATATACAAAACCAGAGACTCAGATCAAACCAAATTTCTCAGATGTCTCCAGACCTTGACCTTGGCTGAACACTAATTGCATTGTAGTGTCATCTCAAGGCACTACCTTGGGCTAGAAGTTAAATTCCTCTATAGTTATAGTCATGCACCCAGCTAGATATCTCTCTTCTTTGTCCAAATACACATTTTTTACTTTTGATTGATAACACTCCTCCTAGTGCATCCTAAAAATTTACATACATGAGGGAGATATTTTTATCCAGAAATATTTTGTTTTGTGACCCATCCAGCAAATGTTATCGATGTTGTTAGAATTATGGTTATTTTTGCAGACTAATCTGTGTGAGGTTTGTTTTGAACCAGCAAGCTATCATCCTTTTTATAGCTCCATATCAGGTTTATGTATAATTCAATCAATACCTTAGGGCACACTATTTGATGATTACAATAAAAAAAAACAAAGATCTATTTTGTTGTTCTTTGTGAAGGTGATTTCATTATCACATGTCACTCAGTTACAAGTTTATGGGACCATTTACACCCAACGGACACTTTAAACACACACTTTTTATGACAACTAAACTCCAAGATAAATGAAAACATTTTAAAAAGATATTAGGATCCTTTCCTTGGCCTTTGATTGATATGAATTGGGGTTTTCTTCTGTGTAGTCCTGCGTGTTACAAGTCACTGGAGAAATGGAGCAGAGATGGAGTATTCCAAATAGTTAATGGCCAACACTTGCCCATTTACTACCCTTAAAGCCCCAAAGCTGAGAATAAAAAGTGAAAACTAAGCAAATGACTTTTTAATCAACATACAAATAATTTAGGTCAATTAAACAAATACTTATTGGACACTTTCCACAAGCCTAAGTTCAAGTGTGGTTAGTGGATATGGGTTGCTCAAATAACAACCCCAGGACCTATTGTTCCCCCTAAATATCATCTTTTTGAATCACACTACTCTGGTTTTTGAAAAAGTCATGTAAAATGTAAGCCCCAGGTTGGCAGAAATTTGAATATGAACCTCCTATTAAATAATACTATCATATCAATATTAAATTTCATGATTTTGTGAATTGCACTGGGGTAATGTAAAGAAAAAAAAATCCAGGCTCTTACGAAATCTATGCTGAAGGGATGAAGGACATGAGCTCTGTAAACTACTTTCAAATGATTCAGCAAGATGATAATAATTATCCTGATAAATATCAAAATAGTGCTGTGAACAGTTTTGTATAATTGAGAGAGACAGCAAATGTAGCAAAAATTAGCCATGGGTTGCAGTGTGTTGAAAGACAAGAGACCACAACATAGTATTCTGGAGACTTTTCTGTAGGTGTGAGATTTTTTTGAAAAATGTATTTGAGCTGTTGGTTCAAGATCTGCCTGATCAAAGAAGCACCCATAGAAAACAGCACCCTGGTGGTACATTTACTAAAGGAACAAGTGGCTCCTGAGAGTCCCTTAGCAATTTATTGCTTGATGACAAGCCATTGCTGTGTTTCCTTCTTCCATCCCCATCCTGAGCTATGAACCTAGGGTACAGTCCTCAGAATCCCTACTGGCATCCACTGCAGTCATTGTCATCACATAACTGTTGGCATTTCCTTTACTTGTAGGTTAACCTGTTGAGTCTATCTATTTACATTAACTTGTTATCCCAGAAAAAAGAGGAGTCTATACTGGATGTCCCTCCCCTGGGGGAACGAAAGCCAGCCTTGAGCTCTGTCTTCCCTGCTCTAAGCCCTGTGCCACCAGGGATGCTCACCTCTGCTGTGACATCAGGCTTCCTCCTCCTTCCCTCTTCTTCCAGCTGATCCCCGCCTCTCGACCTCATTCTGTCTCCCAGCACATGAAGATTTCCTTTCACTTTTTCTTTTTTATTTATTTACTTTTGGGTGCCAGGAATTAAATCCAGGGATGCTTTATCATTGATCCACAGTCTCACCAAGTTGCTTATGGCCTCGCTTAGTTGCTTAGGCTGGCCTAGAACTTGCAATCCTCCTGCCTCAGCCTCCCAAGTTGCTAGAATTACAGGCATGACCACTGTGCCTAGCTCACGACTTTTCAAGTACAAATAAGGTGACAGTGAGAACCTGAGCAAAAAAAAAAAAAAAAAAGGAAGGAAGGAAGGAAGGAAGGAAGAAGAGCTGAACTCCGATCACACATGGCTCCCATTCACCAAACTGGAAATCTCTAAAGTAACCTTAAAGAGACAGTGTGATTCTAAGGTCGTGAAGACTTGGCTAAAAGATTAATCATTTTAGTATAGTTATGGAAACAATGTGGTAATTACTTAGAAGATAAGTTCAGAAAAACAGCAAAGGAAAAACAAATATAGAACGATAGTGATGGAAAGCCCATCAGTGGCTGTCATGGAGTGGAGGGGAGGATGAGACCGACTGGAAAAGGACAAGGGGAACATTTTAGGGTGAGGGAAATGTTCTAATCTGATAGCACTAAAGATCACATGAACATCCTCGTTTGTCAAGACCCAACGAATTGCACTTATGCCAAGCCATTGCTGTATTTCTTTTACTATGAGTAAATTAAACTCAACAAAGTTAATTTAAAAAATTATGCCAGTGTTTTTTGAAGTAACAAGATGGGGCGGGCATACCTTACACCTGATCACTGCACACCCAGGGGCAGGGGACACAGGGGATGCTGTTTAGAATGTGTGCTCCCTCCTGCTCCACCTCACAGACCCCAAGTGCCCTTCTCGTTCTGTTGGAGCTGCGCTGAAACTGCTTTCGCCTGGGAGTTTCATCCTTCACAGAGGCCTGAGAGCATCATGGTCATGAGAAAATTATACTTTACTTTATTTGAATAACCTGAGAATCTCCCTTGTGCTCAGAGTATACTCAGCCCACTAGAAATCTTTTCAAAGAGCTAAAAAGACACACACACACACACACACACACACACACACAACCTCTTATTTGTTAACAGATATTATCTCACCCACACTGAGCTTAAAATTACCAATAACAGCAGTAAAATTCTATTCTTCACAGTTTGCATTTCTTTCTCTTTTTCTCTGGGGGTGGGGAGAAAAAAAAACACAAAGGGAAAAAAAATGGCCTAATTGCATCCAGGATGGATTTTTCTCTTTTGTTAGACTCAAATAACAAACCCAGGAAATTCTAAATCCTGGAAGCCCATCTGTCAGCATCTGGTTCCCCAGAGACCACAAGAATACTTTCATTTAGCTGAAGGCAGCTAGAGGCAGTCACACACCCGCCTGGGAAAATACATCATTTTTTGCCAGGGTGAAAATGACTGCTGAGGGGAGTCAGAGCCCTAGTTACATGCCCCATTTCAGAGCCTTCAGCCCCAGCTGCAGGGACCAAATAAGACAGTGATGGCCTTAGGGATTCAGGAATTCAGTGTCTGTCTGACATCCTCCGAAAGCCCAGGTCACAATGGGCAATGAGAGCCGCCTCTGTCACCAGCTCAGAAAACTCATCAATGGCAGGAAGCAATCTGGGCTTCAATGGAGTCACCACTGGTCCCTCACTTATCTTCCCCAAGCTGGAGCCTTCACAAAACAGTGAGTGACTGCTGTGATCAAAGTTGGCTCTAGACAAATATTGCAGGCAGAGCAGTGCTCTTCCTCTTGCCTCAGCATTCACCTTCTTGCTCAGTCCAGCCTCCAATTCCGGATCCTGCAGCCCCAGCCCCCTCTGCCCCTTGTCCATCTTGCCACCTACTCCATCCTCCTATATCTTGGCAACACCAAGAAAAGGCTCAGGCCCCAAGATGATTTTACTGCACTTTTGATATTTGCAAATATGTTCAGAGACTCTTCCTGTTGCAAATAGTTCTTTCTCATAGAAAATGCAGTAAATTCTTTTTTTTTTTCTTGCAGTACTGGGTATTATACCCACGACCCCACCTACTAACCAAGCACTAAGTTACATCCCAACCTCTGTTTTTTTTTTTTTTTTTCTTTTTTTTAGGCAGGGTCTCACTAAATCGTCTAAGCTAGCTTTCAACTTGTGATCCTCCTGCCTCAGACTCCTGAGTTGCTGGGATTACAGCCATACTCCACTACCAACTGACTGAAAATGCAATAAATTCTAAAGGAAAAATAAAATTCAGTGTCCCCTTCCAGACCTTCAATAAGAGTTACAAGGTATAGGTGTGTGATAGGAAAGGAAACACAGCTATTCTGAGATGCAAATGCAAATCAGTCAGGTCCATGCATAAAGTTCCCCATCATTTCCATACTTTTATACCTGCTGCCAACATGTGCAATCCAAATCTGTGCCGAAAACCAGGTGAAAGCATCCAGGAGCTCTAGAGTCCTCCACAAACAGAACAGTCTGAGGATGTTCAATGCATAGGACTCAAACTCCTCTACCTCCACCCTTTATCTTCCTGGCAGGCCCACTCAGCTCCACTAAGAGAGGACCAACTGCAAGCTGTATCCAGACTTGGAATACGTCAAGATCTCAAGGAAACCAGCTGGTTTCTGAGCCCACCTACACAAGAAGAGGGACCACAGACCCCTTGCTGTTGAAAGTAAAAGGCTTCCCATAAGTGCAGGGCAATTCAGCTAAAATGGACACATCCTAACTGGAGGCTCCTGGCAATGAAAAGCCCTTTCTCTCCAGCATTAACTAGGGGAGATCTAAGTTATCTGAAGTCCCCTTTTGTCTTGTGATGGTCTTATTGCTTTTCATTTATATTTTTTACGGTCAAATTGTATCCTCTGTCCACCTCACCATAGCAGACCAGGTCCACCCAGTCATGCCCAGATAACCTCGCTAACCATTCTTGGACTGTCTTCCCAG
This sequence comes from Urocitellus parryii, assembly GCF_045843805.1. Taxonomy (NCBI): domain Eukaryota; kingdom Metazoa; phylum Chordata; class Mammalia; order Rodentia; family Sciuridae; genus Urocitellus; species Urocitellus parryii. The sequence goes on from NC_135543.1 coordinate 30,513,071, forward strand.
TCTCAACCAAGTGGCCAGGTATGTACTAATTCACGATCTCTATTTTTCTTTTATATTATTTTTGAGAAACATCAGTAGGTCCCTTTGGTCTGAGATATCAACTGCAAATGTCTTGGCTAATCATTCAGGCCCTCCTTCTGTATTCTCCCCCACAGGCCCCAGCACTTACCTTCAGCTTCAACCAGAGAGACTTACTTTCTTTGATCCACTCTAATCATTACTTATGCCTTTCCTTCCCTTCCAACTTCCTCTCTTCTTACCCTTACTATAGAACACACACACACACACACACACACACACACACACACACACACAATGAACCAGCATAAGACTGCTTCTTCATGAAGCATCCCTGCAATTTCAAATTATCACTGTCTTTTCCTTTTCTGGTGCCTGGAATTCATACCACACAAGTTAGCACTTTCTGGTCAATTATTTCACACGTTTCTGTGCACTTTGAGACTCACCTTGTATCACACTAATTAATACCTGGACACCTTTAGGAGATGTCCCAACTGATTTCTGAGCTAAAATGTTTTTAAAATAGTTGTTTCCAGGTACTCCTTTGTATCTGGGGGGAAAAAAATTCCTACACCTAATCCATCAGAGCTGTGCTCAAATTCAATAATCACCCTGTGAAATATTCCCATTCCCCATGTGACTTGACATTTTTCCCCAGGAGAACATCTCTCATCTTCCACTTTGCTATTGAACGACTTTGACAAATAGAGTTCACCTAGAATCTCCCTTCAAACCATATTTAAACTTATACCCTTCCAGCAAAGACTCCAGGATGGATCTCGTTGAGCCAGTCAGCTTTGCTAATTTGTAACCAATTTTTGATTTACTAAATGCCAACATTCATCTGGAGGACAGATGGAAAAGCCACAGGTAACTGTTGACCTTCTGCTTAGAGGAATAAGATAACCATACCCGATTTCACATTCAGATATCTACAGAGACTGAAAGTGAAAGATCTTTCCCAGGTTTAGAAGGAGGAAGGAAAGCATATGGCCCCCAAATGGCATGTGACTAAAGGATTTATGAATTAATAGAAGGAAGGATTTATTATAACCTTCAAAGCTGATAAGGAATGTGTTGGTGCTGGGCTTTTCTGAAAACCTGAACACCATTCTGAGAAGGCTGGTTTATGCACAGGACCTTCATCCTCTAAATAAATAAATGGAATGTGCTGTTCACAATGAACAACTTTACCTCTAACGAGAGATGCTGATGGCCTTTCATTAAAGCCTAATGAAAACCTGTAGATGCCCTGCAGAGAGGCCAGCTCTAGGCAACATTTTGCCATACAGATGTTTGGTTTGATTCCTTCTTATGTCCCCCTTCTCTTTCTCCTCCAGTGTGCATATCTCTGTCAGGTGCCCTCCCTCCCTTTCACAGATACCTCCCTTGTTAGCCATCTCATTCCCTTCTGCCTTTTGTTCATTTTTATTCCTTGGTGTGAAAAACACCAAGACCAGGGCAAGATTCACTCTGTTAAGATGGAGAGGTGATTTGACTTGCCCCCTTTAGGAACAAGGAAAAGTCTGACGGGCCCCATGGAAGTGAGATTCACAGTTGGATTTCTGAAAGATGTTGTGGCCTAAGGGTTCTCTGAGCACAAATTACATTACAGGCCATCTGGGTGTTAAGAGAGCTATGGAAATAGTCTAGAGTCTGGTAGCCACAGACAAGGCAGCAGGAGACTTTCTGAAGTGACCCTTAGGAACAGCATGAGACATGTAAGGGGGGGGGGGGACTCCAGAGAGGAAGAGTAGGGACTAGGAATGAGTCAGGGCAGTCTGCCAGGCAAAAAGACCATCTGGGTTGGGGGGAAGCCAACAAGGTGAATTTGTGCAAAGAATTATTTGGTAATGAGGCAGATAGATGTCATCTGACTCAGCATGGTAGGGGGGGAAGACTTGAGATTTTCCTAGAGGGATCACTGAGAAAACCACAGTAATGAGCAGCAATGACTTATCAAGAAGGATCTTCAACCTTACAGGGAAAACGTGTCTCTCTATATGGTCAAGGCAACCAGAGTAGTGGCAGAGAACACCTGAATTTTCTTCTGCAGATTATTTCTCTTCTCCCCCTCCCCGGCCCTTCCCCCTCACTTTCTGCTCCCTCTCCTCTTTTCCTTCTCCTCCTCCTCCTCCTCTTCTTCTTCTTGGTGAAAAATGAGTACTTGCTATTTAGTCATGGATGTCCCAAAGGAATGCACAATTTCATCTTCAAGCACACTCACTTTTTTCCCTCCTGTGGATCTATCTTTGGTGTGGACTAATAATATTTCTTCTTCAGAGATTTTCTACAAAGATAGCACAGTCATTAGAGGCCCCATGTATGGGAGAATGATGTGAGACAAATACAGGTATAGGGCAATGTTCAGGGTGTATGTGGACTGGACAGTTCAACAGTTAGCAGATACCTCCGATGTATTAGAGGCCCAGGATGAGACTGGAAGTGCATGTCTGAGTGCGTACTAAGAAGGGTCATCATTGGATAACAATGAGTTATAGCACCAGCCAAGCACCTTCTTGGTTATCTCAATCCACAGAGCATTCCCTCAAGGCTAGTGATCAACTTGAGTCATCAACTCCCCTTTATTTACAGATGTAGAAACTGAGGCTCACATACCCAAAGGACTTTGCTCAAGATGAGAGAGCAAGCCGGAGAGAGAGCTGAGATTTGAAATCATTCCTGTAAAGGGTTTCTCAAAAATGCATCCTACTCTTATTTCTACCACACAATATTCTATCCAGTTAGTTTGGGAACGTTGGAGAAACTGAACAAAGTGATTGGAAACATACAGGGAGATGTTGGTTGAATAATAGAAGACTGTAACCCTGAGAGGTTCATTAAGAGTCATGATTTAGAGGGAAATTTAGTTTGATATTACCAAGAAAGAAAGCATTAAATCCCACAAGTGATTTTAGACTCTTGAATAGTAATGCTTTATTATTTTTTTGTTGTTCTTGTTGCTGGATTTGTCTGATCATTAGTCTTTCCAAAGCCTCTCTAGGTGTGAAAGAATCCCTCCTACCTAACTGAATGATAAAACAAATGCCTCCTCTGTCGTTTTTATTTATGGCATAATTTGCTCAGCTCCCAGGAACATCCTATAGACTCACCACTTTTTGAAAATATGGACCATCTAAGCTTGTATATGCTCAATAACACTCTAAATGTGTTTATTCAAGCACTCTTCTCCTAATTATTAAGCTTGGGTGTATTTCAAGGGACATTTAATCTATCTCTGAGTCATTTACTTTGAACTCATTCAAATACAGAAGTAGATTAAGGGAAACATTTGCTTTTTGAGTGGTAGCAGAGCCATAGCATACCTTAAAACATGTTTCACTGGGCCAAGAGAAAATGAATCCATTAGTTTTCCAGCAAATTTTTGAATTTTAAAAATGAAAGAACAGGTTGCTGGTGAGCACCAACTGCTTCCTCACTTTAACTTCTGAGCTAAAATTTGCACCACTCCACAACATTTAGGAACATAAAAAAGACAATTGAATGAGCCAATTTTGCTGGCTGCTAAGTCCTCCTGGTGCCATCTCTCCCTGTACTCATATTCCGGGGTCAGTATTCATGTTTTTGCCCTGAGGCCAAACTATGCTTTTTTTTCTCCATGCAGTACACTTCCACATGAACCTTTTAAAAAAAAAAAAAAGTCAGCATTCAATAAAGAAAAGCCAAGGCAGAAATAAATCATAATATTAAGTTACAGAGGAACAAGGCTGAATACTGAACAACTGTTATACCATGATAACACAATTTAGGACAGCAGTAAGTAAGATCCAGGTCAGCATCAGGAAGGTACCTCGAGTATTCATTGCAGAAAGCTACTATGTAAATCAGAGTCAAATAAAGAATATTTCCAGGATATTTCAACCCATCTGAAGATCAGTGAACCTTCCTAGAGTCTTACAAGTGATATTTTTCTCTGTGATTTTATACTGAGAAACACAAATCAGCAAACTCCCCACAGAGAGGTGACCTCTAAGTTTTTCTTACAATAATTGAGAAGAATATGAAAAGTTAGTCCTCACTGAAATATTGCAATGGCCAAGGAGGATTGGATCTTAGGTTATTTTCAATATGGTACATACTGTGACCTGAATTTCTTGCTTTTTTTTTTTCTTTGAATTTATGGAGAGACACAGTTTTTTAAAGGGCCAAAGTGAACTTGTCATCCAGGGTTTAAATTTTAGCTCTGGCTATTATAACTTTATTTTAGTTAGTTGGGCAATCTGCTGAGGGATGAGTGTGGTACTGAGGGATCTAACTCAAGATTCCTCCAGACACTCACTTTTCATCAGACAACTTTTCCTAGACTATGACCATTTAGGATGTTGCCTTGATGCACCCAACTATCTGAAGAACATCCACCCCATGACTGCCCATGTAGTGAGCAAAACCTCCCCTCCTCTGGGAAACCCTTTTGGGACCCCATGTCTCATAACATTTTATGAATTCAGCCACTTGACTTGACCAGATAGAGACCATTGCTTGGTCATCTTTGTATCTCTTCCCCCTGGCAAAGGGCTTGGAATCCTATAGAAATTTCCAAGCATATGTTTCAGTGTGTTGAATTAAAAGCTCCCCAATATGACCTAGTAATTGGGACATTATATATCAAAAGGAGTCTGATATCGTCAAGGCTTTGAAGATGAAATTTTTCATTTTATTTATACATGTGTTTTTAACTTAGCTAGAATAAAAACAGTGTCTAAGAAATGCTCTTGTAGATCTGTAAATGGAAAAAAAAATTGGTATGGCTCCAAAGGTGGAGGTTGAAGAATGACTTCAGAGTTGACACCTACATTTTATGCAAACCAGAGCTTGGAGAATCTCCAGTGCTTGGATTTCACAGTTGTATAGTTGCACTTATTTAATAAATATGCTAAAGATCAAGCTCTAATTACTTGCTATAAATGGAAGCTATCTTGAAATGAACTCATGGGGAATTTTAACTTTCTATCTTGGCAACACATACAAAAGAAGGCACATATTCCCTGGATAATTTCTAATTATACAATGCACTACAGGGCCACTTATTTATTTATGTTTTCTTATTCCGTTTGCCCCAAATTCCAGAACTATGTATTTTTTTTTTTTTTACTTAAAAATAGGAAAGAAACTTTTGGTTTCAGAAGGCACAAATTAAATAAAACAAGTGGGGAGTCAACACGTTTTGAGGATATTCTGAAGAAAATTCTGTGTAATTTTCAAATAATTTACAGATTTCATGATATAAGACACACCAATGTCCCCATCATTGTCCTCTACTAGAAGAGGGACAATCAATTCTCTTTCCCTGCATCTTGTCTTCTTAAATCCTGCTGAATGTACACGATAGCAATCCTCTTTGGGGAGATTTTATCAAGGCAGGAGAAGAGTGTTGCCCATACAGTGGCATTAATAACGATTAAAGAAATGTAGGCTGAGATCTCAGAGGGAAATCTATTCTGACAAGCATCTCCCAAGAGGAATTATCATTCACTTAGAGAGTTAAAACCCTCCCTCACCACCCCATCCCACACACAGCCTGGGTGTGAGGAATCCTCCACAGAGAAAGCCAGATAGACTGATTAGGGCTTTCTCCAAATTAATGGTGGATTCTCTGGGCTTTGCCTTTCTGATAAAGAAGGCAGGTTATAACCCGGTTCTGTCTTGCGGTAGGAAAATAAAATTGGCTTTCTCAATGATGTGCATCCCCAGGGCCTTTGTGATGAATCAGCTTTCATAGATTCTTTCTTTGACCTTATTAAGGACAGACACAGCAGATAATTTTAATAATGCAGCCTTCAATAGATCAAGAGTGTTGCTTCCAAAGTCTGCTTAGCCAAAAAGACTAATTAATGCTGTTTCTTTAAGGATGAAGCAATTTAACCAGAGCTTTGACAATAAAATGCTGGCCTTAATTTTTCTTTTCTTTATCTGGGTGCCTCACGCTATGAATCGAAAACAGCACGTTTCTCCTGGCGTTTGGAACCTTAACCAACCCTCGATCAATGGAGACCTAATGAGAACAGCTGGCTGAGCAGCCACAATAATCACCCTTTGGACAATCGATGCAGAAGGAAATCTGAAAACAGTTTGATACCAGGTATTTCTCTAATCATCCCTAATCACCCCTAATCAGAGAGGTGTGGTGTGTAGTCCAGAGACCTTTGATAAGTAGACGACATCGGAATCTTTTCAAATAATTGCATAATTAAGATGGATGAAGTACATGCCCCAGTGTGTGTTAAGCAGCCGGGGCTGGGAGCCACATTTGGGTTTGAAGAGAGAAGCCTCTGTCTTTCGCGATGCTGAGAATCCCATATTAAGTGCCCAATTTAATTTTTTTTTTTTTTTACCAGAACCAGAGCTTTGAAAGGGGGAAACGTGTGTTTACTCAAAATATCAAACCACAACAGCAACTAAATCAACAACAATAACAACAAAAACCCACTACCTAAAAAAAAAAAAAAAAAAAAAACTACCTCCTTTCCAACAGCCAGAGTAAAAACTAGTGACTGACCAAAGTCAGTTGCAGCCACATACTCAAATATCACGTTTTTCAATCATCTTGCTGTGTAGCACACTCATTATGAAGCAATAACTCTGGCTTTCCACCAGCCTTGAGAGAAACAGAAATCAAAGTTTGACATACGTTTGTCTTTAGCCTACTCAGGCAGTAGCATGAAATAGAGGTGACAGTGTTCTGCTATCAGCTGTGTGACCTTCAACAAGTCACCTAACCTCACTAAGCCTCAATTTCCCCTTGGCAACGTAAGAATGTCGTAAGTTCCTCACAGGTTTGAAATTCAGGACCAACAATGATCTGAGCAGATTGCTTGTAGTTTTCAATTGAGTGTTCATTCTCTCCACAATGAGCTGCAATTAAGCACTTGGCAGGTCTGGCCCTGCTGTCTTTCCCAAAGAAGATTGAAACCAGATGAGTATCAGCTATATATGGTGAGGGAAATAATCGGATGAATAGAGAAAGATCAGAACATTCTGGCTATTTCCAAATCCCTATCTACATGAGGATGTCAAATCCACGAAACAGATAATTTAGTAAACAATCTCTTTTTTTGTGTCCCAATGTGTTAACATTGTGCAGACCGCATCAACCCAGATCACGCTGCTAGATCCAGGTTTACTCTTGCTCTTACGAGTCAAGAAATAAGTATTCCATTGCTGCAGAAAGTCAGTACCATGTGAGAACCAAGTCCATCAGTAAGGAACTTGGAAAACACCCCTTCCCTAGCTCTTTCACTTCTGTTTGGCTTCCAAAGAGCTGGAACCAGACACTGTACCTTGGAAGAATCAAAAAAAAAAAAAGTGGCTAAATATCTAAATATTTTAATCCAGAAATCCTAATAGACTACTGCACATGGGGCCAATTTAAGGAGATGTCTGGGGAATGTAGCTTCAATGACAAGTGGCTAGGGGATCACTACAGAGGAGCAGACCTGTTTCCAAGTTCTCCTGCCAAGGGTTCCCATAAAATTTGTCTTCCAAGTAAGGACAACTTCTTCCCTCTTTCCCTCCGTCCCTTTCTCCTATCCTTTCTTCCTCTTTCCCTTCCTTTTTCCTTCTTTCCTTCCAGCAATATGGATTTAGCATTACTTTTTTGCCAGTCCCTGTGCAGAAACAGGGTATAGAACAGAAATAGTCTCTGCATTCATGGAGCAGGTGGCCAGAGGAAACATAGACACAAATAAAATAATTACACAAATATAAACTGCAAATTTCAAAGGGCTGTAAGGGGAAAAATGCAGGTGCAGAGTGCTCAGGATACGCACATGCATTGCATGGTACCCAATTAAGAGCCAGTAAGTGTTCTTGGATGCTGCTGCAAATAGCAAGTCATGATCATCTTAACAAAGGCACTGCTTCTCTGCTGTTCAATGCCACGTGGACAATCGAATGCTCGCTGAGAAACTTCAACTTCCTAAACTCGAATTCATTAATCCCAATAGTTGCATTAAAGCTTGTGTCCTTTCATCTTCAGTCAAAAATGATGCCATAATTTCCATCATTTTTATCCTCACCATGGTTGGTTGGTTGGCTTGGAGACAACTGGGGTTTTGTACCCCAGACGCAAGGAAAGCAATTGCTATGTTTATAAAGTAGTTGGGGAAACAAAAATACTTGGCTTAATCCTACTGTCTGCCCTTTTTGGAAAGGAGACACACCATAAATATGTGTATGTATATGGTATTATGTTAACATTGCAAATGGGGATGCGCTGGGGATGGGGGCGGGAAGACAGAACAAGGCCCCTGCTCAGCCATTCAACATAGGTCTCCACTGGTCCACAGTCCCTCTTACCATCAGCCTTGGCTGCTTCTCAAGTTTTTTTTTTAGCTTATGTCTACATCAGGCCTTAAAATTTATTAAGGCTTCAGTAGTTGGGATTGTACCATTTGAAATCTGAATATTTCTGACTTGCATTCTGCTTCTAAGATTTCCACGAAATCAACTTTTCCAAGTAAACTAATATTGTGAAATAAATTGCTGGGGGATACTGTGAGAGATATTTAAGCAATATTCATAAATGATTTCCAAGCATGTTATCAGAACCATGTTACCAGTTTATAAGCAGCTTTAGAAATTAGAAATCATCCTTTCATATCTCCTAAAAATAGGTCTCCGAAGGAACACCTGGAAAATACTTTGCTTAAATTTGCCTTTTAACTTTGGTGATAAATCTGAAGTTTAAAATTTTAATATTTAACACTAACATTATTATCTTATTGTAACTTGCAATATATTGGACATGAATGGTTACTATAGGGTTCTAATCTGCTGCTGCCATGGAGATGTTGAATAATGCCTGGAGGAAATGTCATGGTGCTCATGTTGTCGCACAGTGAGGGGACACATTTTTTTTTAACCAGCACTTCAAAAGGAAAGTTTGAAAAATGGGGTTTCTTCTAACACCCCAAACCTCAAACAACACAATTCAGAGACACTATTCACCAAGAAGACCTAGATTACCAAAAATAAATAAACGAAAAGTTGGAATATTCCACAGCTGGAGAGCAATTCTCCAAGACCGTAGGAAGACAGAAATCCTTTCCCAATATCAACCAATAGAAGCTCAATATTTACAGGCTTTATTTTGAGCAAGTTTTTAAACATAGACTATGCCTTAGTAATAAAGCCTTTGAATTAGGAGAAAGATACATTAGCATTAACTCTCAGAGAAAAGAATACTACTACGGAGCACCCAGAAGAAAGTAGACCCTGGATCCAGACTGGCCCCATAATCATACCACTTAGGACATCAATGACTGGTTCCTTATGTGAATGAACTGGGGACCGATTTCAGGACTTTTGCTATTAATGTGATGATATACATTACATTAGTCATACCTCGCTCCAAAAAGAATCTTTTTAGTGTCTCCATACATCTCGTTTCAAAAAAGAAAAATTCCTTTGGTCTTGGTTTAATTGAACTAGACAACCATATATTGACATTACAGGAAGAATTTTCTGGTCTTTAGATGGAAAAAAAATAGGTAAGAAGATGCTGGACATAATCTCTTTTTGCTGACCTACATTCTACTTGGTTGTGCAATGGGTTTTTCTTTGTTTTTTGGTTTTTGTTTTGGTGCAGAGACTCTTCCCATTTAATAAATGAATCCTTTGGCACTGAACTACACCCCAAGCCCTGTGAAAAATGTATCAATAGGGACTATCATATTTGTATTACATTTGATAATTTTCACAAAGCCACTGGAAGATCCAATAATATTAGAACTTTGATTTATATTTTTGTAAACCCTTTGCAAAGTGTGCTTTTATATAAGTTTTATAATATTTCTATTCAAATAGTAAAATATGTTATGTTACAAATAACTAAGGGTAGTTGAGATGCAAGTTGAAAAGTGCTGAATGCTGAGGCAGGTGATTAAAAAAACTAAGAGATTATGCTCTATACTAGAAGATCTTAGAAAACAAGTTTACATCTTATTTTACCTTGCATATTCATGGCGTAGTTAAGCTTCTAGAACATAGTAGACAGTGAATAACTATATGTTGAGTTAACAAATGAGTGAAGAAATTAACAAATGAATAAGGTTATGTACTTTATATTCCTTTACTATTTACCAATTTGAATTGGCCACCAGGTAACCTAACCCCACACACACCACCATAATTAAGCTTCTCTCCTAGTCAACAAGATCTTTACAAAGGATGTCAAAAGAATTTCACAGGAGTTCTGCAGAGAGCTCAATGTGGTTCAAAGCATCCTCTTTGTTGTAAAGGCCAGGTTTCTCTTTCTTGTAAAAGGTAGGTCTACAATCATACTTATTGTTGTGCAAAAGATGCTATCTCTGTTTTCCTTAGTAAAAACTTGTGAAACCTCTGTCTAGCCTAAGAATATGGGACAAAGAGTAACAGTTACATGCCCACTCAGTCATGTAACCATCCACTGTGTATAAATGTAAAAGAATCTCCAGACTCAGGTGCCAGAGGATTAGCCCCTCTGGACTGCTGCAACTTAAATAAACCTGCTTCCTGAAAATTCCTCCAGTGTCCAAATCATCTGTCCTACATCAAATTTTCACCAATTAAGTACAAAATTTCAAGACCTGATCATGAGCAATAACTCCAGTAAGATCAGTCATCAGTCCCCTTCCATACAAAAGACACAGTCTGAACTCATCAGCCCCTCATCTGTGAAAGGATCTCTTTGGAGGAGATCCAGATGTTAGTTAGAGAACATTGGCTTTCTGAGCACTGTACCACATACCTGTCATCCCAGCTACTCAGGCAGCTGATGCAGGAGCATCATGCATTTGAGGCTAGTCTGGGCAATATAGTGAGAGCCTGACTCAAAAACAAACAGATAAACAAAGAACCATGAAAACAACTGGGGATTTAACTCAGTAATCAAGAGCATGCCTAGCATGAGTGAGGCGCTGGGTCCAATTCCTAGCTTCCATGGTGGGGGAGGCCATGGAGAATGCTGACTCTTCTTTGTCATTTGAATGTTCATCATGACATAGAGACACATTTTGTCAAACCAAGTGAAGACAAGGTTGTTGAAGAAGTTTTAGCTCCTAAGAAGAAAGAAAACAGCTGTCTATTATAAGCTGAGAAAATATTATCCAGCCCATGGTCTTCATAACCACCAAGCATAAATCTGACCTTTCCCACTCTGACTTTGTTGTAATTTCTCCCAAGTAATGGAGGGGGCATTTACCTTCTCAACTTCCCTTCTTCTGCTTTCACTCTCCCTTTTCCACCTGTGGTAGACCCAGAGTTGAAACCACAGCCAATAAAGTGCTGTTTTCCTCTTACATTGCTCTCCAAGGTACTAGGCAACTATGGGCTCCACCTCCCATCTCCCTTACAGACAGAAACACTAACTACAATTGAATACTTTTTTTGGAGTCACTTATTTTGAGGAAATAAATCCTAGAGTCCCCCATTCAACAGGAAACCCCCAGGTCCTGTTCTTCTCTGTCTCAAAACAGATCTTGGTCCCATGGTTTGTTGAATACCTATGGCCTCCATGCAGAGGTTAAAACCATTGACCACATGAGTGGAGTCATTACCATGACTGCAATTTTCACATGCTATATTTATGTCCTTTTCTGTTCAATTTAATTAACTACCCTGAAGCTTTATTTAAAGAGATTTTTCTCTAGACAACGTCGTAGTGACAGCTAATTTCTCAGCAGACTAAAAATCACTAGAAATGTTTTTTGTTTTAGTTCTGTTCTAGGTAAAGATGCTTCAAATGACAAGAGATCTGGTATAGGACACATAGGCAGTTGAGTTTTTTAGGAAATGAGGTTGCACATAGAAAAATAAAATATGATGCTTCACTTCAAGAGATTTGCCAATGGTTAGATGTCTCATATAGGCACCAAAACAAAATAAGAAAGCAATAAATCTTCCACCAAGACAGAAACACCAGCAGAAAATATTATAGAAACTTCAGAGGATACAGAGGCAAACATGGGCTGTGCTGGTCACCAGTATTATCAGTGAAGATAGGACACTCAAAGGCCTTAAAGGAAAAGTAAAATTTTCAACGCACAGAGAAAGAGGGTGTAATGGAGAACCATGTGAATTGAGGAGCTAAAACAGAAGGGAATGAGGCATAATTTGGGATACAGTAGATATCAGTGGAAAGAAAATCAGTGGGTTTGTACTCTGTTGGAGTGATTGTAAATTAGTACAACCATTATGGAAATTAGTATGAAGGCTTCTTAGAAGCCTAGAAATGGAACCACCATATGACCCAGCTATCCTACTCCTAGATATTTATCCTAAAGAAATAAAGTCAGCATATTACAGTGATAAATGCATACCCATGTTTATGGCAGCACAATTCACAGTAGCCAAACTATGAAACCAGCCTAGGTATCCACCAATGGATAGTTGGATAAAAAGAGTATAGTGTGCATACACACACACACACACACAATGGAATTTAATTCAGCAAGAAATGATGAAATAATATCATTCACAGGAAAATGGATGGAACTAGAGATGATTATGCTAAGTAAAATAAGATAACTCAGATATATATGTATAAGCTAGAGAGAATAAAAACAAAAAAAAAGTGTGGGAGGAAATCTCATGAAAATAAAAAGGAGACCAGTAGGGTAGAGAAAAGAAATTAGGGAGAGGGAGATAACAGAAAAGAAAGCACTAATAGATGTGAATTCATGAAAACAAAAAAACTTATGCATGGTAAAAAGCACTATTGCCAAAGTCAAAAGAAATGGCAAACCAAAAAAAAAAAAATGAAACTGACTTTGTAGACAAATAGCTGAGATAATTAGTCAAGGTTCCTAGAAACCTAGAAGAGAAAGACTAGCAACCCTAGAGAAAGGGCAAGGGGAGAAAAAAAAATACAGGTTTTCCTCTACTTATTACTTATCAAGTAATAACAGAGAAAGCATTCCATTCAAAGGACTCAAAAGCCCAGGATTTTGATTGTGAATTTGTAGTGTGAAAGATTTTAAGACCACACATACACACACACTAAAACTTCCACAGTAATTATATTATTTGTTGTTAATTTAATATTGGGGTTTTCAAACTATTTTTAAAATATACGTTGAAACAGTCATTTTAATGATGTCAGTGTTAGGAATTAAAATTTTTAGTATAAAATGGAATACAAATATAAAATTTTAAAAAGTAAAAAATATTTTAATGTTAATATTTCAATTTAAGTTACAAATATAAATTCATGACTTTTTAAATATATGTTTAAAAGCCTTGAAAGATCCTGAAAGCAATGTAATGTCAAGAGAAATGAGCACCTCTTGTCCCCAGATATAGCCCTATTACAGTTCACCCCATGAAAGAAAAGCAAGGCTTCATGGAGAAATGGTTGAATCCAAGTCTGAGGCAAAGAAAGAACAAGTTGAGCCTCAGAGTTCCTGTGCCAGAAAGCAGAGGAGCCCACAAAGACCAACAGACCCAGGAGTCAACATGAGGAAGTTATTATCACTGGGCAAAGTTGTAAGAATCATATTCTCAAAAAGTATGGTGAGTTCAGTGGGTTGAAACAGATTAGATCAGTGAAAAATCAATGAGTTCATCATGAGATTTTAAGAAGAAAGTCATAGAAATCTCATTTGTAGCAGGTATTAAAACAATTTCTCTTTTCAAAAATTGGAAAATAAAGTGAAAGAGTTCATCATTTATCTTCTCCTTCTGGCAGGAACTGAGTTTTAGGGTAACAAAATAGCTCACTTATGAGGAAAACTTCTCCTTTACATAAGAATATGACATATCCAATGAAGAAAAAGTGGTAGGATTTTAAAAACATATTAGAAACCCTTAACCCCGCATGGTGGCTCACACCTGTATCCCAGTGGCTGAGAGGCGGAGGCAGAAGGATCCAAGTTCAAAGTCAGCCTCAGCAACATAGTGAGGCCCTAAGCAATTTAGCAAGACCCTGCCCAAAAATAAAATATAAAAAAGGGCTGGGGATGTGGCTCAATGTTTAAGTGCCCCTGAGTTCAATCCCTGTACAAAAAAAAAAAAAAAGAAAAAGAAAAAGAAACCCTAATTAAATTAACTGTTACCTGTAAGGATTATTGATTAATATCAAAACTACAAGTGAACAGTTTGTATGGCAATTCATTCATAAAGTGCAAACTCGTACTGCACAGATTATGTGCTGGTCCCAAGAGAAAATATCATTCTACGATGGAGGAATTGAATTCTGATTACTTTAATCCAGGAGCCAGTGCTAGTATCACTAATGATGGATCAAATAAATATTATGTCTTCTTGTACTACAGTACTGTTTATGTAAAGTCACCCACTATCGGCCAGAAACTTCTAATTTTAATCCATCAAGCCTGTGATATAATTTCCAGGAGAGGGGACATTCATGAAATAAAAGAAACATATGGACTAAATGACAAATAACTAAATCATACAAGCCAGACAAATGCAGAATATATTCTACATGACAACCAACCTGTTCTTGTAAACAAGTTACTATCATTAAAAAAACAAAACAAAACAAAATAAAAGTGTGTGTGGAAGTTTCTAAGAATAAAACAGACTAGGGACAAAGGCATGCTGGTAATGTTTCCCAACCTGTTTGGAGAAGTGGGGAGGACCTGATTTGCAGTCCTTGCTCATTCTCGTGTTATAAATACTCCCAGGGAATGGGGGGGGGGAGGCAGTTTCAAGCTACCTATGTGACATCAACTATCTTGTATAATCCCTAAAAACTTAACAGTCAGGCCTTGTCCATGGTACAAGGCAGCTGTATCACATCAGTGCTTAGGTGACAGAACAACCTGGCTCAGAATGGTCTTGGACTAATACCGGAGACACTCACTGTCAGTCATTTAAATGTCATTGAAAGAATATTTGATGAGCATACCATTTAATAAAATGGAAAGGTAGACATCATCACTGGAAAAATCGTTACAAAACTTATACTCAGTATGGACTCAATTTGGTTTAAAATGTGGTAGATATACCCAAGTGGATACACAGCAAGGCACTAACAGAGGTGACTTCTAGATGATTAGAATGTGCTTGTTTGGGTTTGTTATTTTTCCAAGATTCCACAGTTCTCCTCCCACTGGTCTTGTAATGTTTGGTTTTAACTTTATAGGAATGTTTTTTAAAAGAAATGACAATGAAGTAAATCAGACATTTTGGAGCAGCGAGGTACAATGATAGATGGTATTTGAGGGATGAATCAAAGTGTCTGCCTCATCCTTAGAGGAAATGATTTTGACCTTGGGGACCTGTTTGGGATCCTTAAAATAATTTTCTGAACTTGTAAAAGTTTTCAAATAAAAGATAAACATACAGGTTGTGAGTTTTTCCTACTTGCCCAGAGTTTTCTGTGGGCCTAGCAGCCCTGTTCATTGTGAGTTTTCTCTTCCCAAGTCTGACAGCACCTTTTTATCTGTTTATTTACTCAGCCACTCATTCCTTCATTTCATAAACTATTCTTGCTCTTCTGTTCCTTGTCAAGCTGGGTATGGGAATATAGATGCACACTCCTAGCTCTCCACAGCTCATGTGGGATTCCGCACTTTCCTCTGACTCTTCCCCATGGGTCACTACTCACACTCTTTTGAGTTTCTGTTGCAAAGTTCACCACAGAACTACTTGCATTATTAGGCATTAATGAAATAATTACTGACGACAAGATAACAAGACTCTAGTTTTGAAGCAACTTTCTGAGACATATAATACATACCAACCAGTACAAAACACTGGCTGGGTTATCTTTAAATGTTTTTAATCATGTACTTTCCTAAGTAAAAAGAAAAAAAAATCATCATCTCTCATTTCTTTATATGAATGATTTATAGGCACCACCACATTAACATGTAACAATGAATTCCACTGCTATGTATAATTATAATGTACCAATAACCATTTTTAAAGATAAAATAGAAAGTTGATTCCCTGACCTTAAATAAATTAAAAAAAATGTGTAAAAACTAAAAAATAAATAAAATTGAAAAAATAAAACATCTAAATTTTTCTCATGCTTAGGTATTAAATTATTTTATTTCCTAGAAAATACTAAACTACCTTTCTTTAGGTCCCTTTTTTTTTCTCCTTGCCCTCCTTCTAAAATCCACATGAACAAGGATAAAATTCTTCCAAGTAGAAAAGAAGGAATCACCACCATACTGGGTTAAAAACAGTTCTTCCAGCCCTCCTGCCCCTCCCCCTACATTCTGGGGGAAGTGTCATTTGATGGAAGCCATGCTCATGTATTTCCCACTCATGCAGACACAAAAATGTCCCATATCTCTTCAATCTGGAATGTAATCCATGTAAATATGGCTTTCTTAACCACTGCATAAAAAAATACTAGCTATGATACAGCTTCCAAATAACTCCAGATGTGCTCTCTTCACATTGCCAGAGAAAAAAATAACTTTGAGCTAGTGTCATTTCAGCAGAGAGCTAACTCAGTGATTTTCATCTGGATGAAATAAGGAAGAACTATCAGGACTTGTCTATTACCCATGCAGGTGAGATAGGAATAGAAACATCCGCTCTGTCAAATTGAACAGCCTCATGCTTTAGCACTCTTAGACTTGGTTTAACATCAAGATGTCTCAGGCTTTAAATGAAATGTCAAATATAATTTGGCTCTGGATTCCCAAGATATATGATTGCCCTTGGAGAAAACTTGATAACTCAGCGTTCTTATGTCAAATGTGTATCTACCTGATAGGGCACTTTATAAAGTTGATCCCCCCTTGCTCTTCCTCTACCACATAAAAACTCTCAGCTAGTCTGATGAGCAGGTCCCCAACTCTGCCCTAATGAGCATGAGACTCCATAAAGAAAACTTTTATGTCCAGGAGGCACAGGCTACCGTTTAGAGATGGCTTTGGGAACCTAATCTGCACAGAATCTGACAAGCCAGTATTAGAAAGCAGATATTTAGAAGTCTTTGGACACAGTTAGCCATGTGCATGACAACAACACACATATTTCCTTCCTGTTAGCGTTCTTTTTCTTACATGTTCCTCATTATCACTGCCTCTAGCTTGGCATTAATTTTCTTCATTTGTGGGAGAGTCAGGCTCAGTCCCAAAAATCCAACTGAATTTTAAAAAGCAAAGACAAAGAAAAAAAATACTTAGCAGCCTGCTTCTTTCAAGCAAAAAGAAACTCACAACCTAAACTTGGAAGGACTGAGGGGTTGGTGTTTGCAAATCCGTGGTAGGATGGTGGAGACAGAGCAGTGAGCATGGACCAAGAGATACACAATCTGGTCCAAAGTGATTTCTGAAAACTAACATAGTATGTAAAGAAATCTGACAGCCTTGGCCTTGAGTGTACTTCAACATTTTGGTAGAGTCTGATCTGTAGCAAAGGGCCTTTCTCCCATTGACACATTTTAGTACCAGAAATTACAGCTGGTATGCTGAATACAAATAAGGCCATGAAATGTATCTCTGGAGGTCCATAAGACATCCTGTTATGAAAACACCAATGCTTCCTTATTGAGCACTTAATATGAGCCTAGCAATTTAGATCCATCATCTCCAATGCTCAGAACAGCAAAGGAAGTTGTTAGGAGTTGAATTGTGCCCTTACTCCCTAAAGATATTTTGATGTCTTAACCTCTAGTATCACAGAATATGACCGTATCAAAAAATACAGAGGTTCCAAGTTATAGAGGTCATCAAGTCAAAATGAAGTCATTAGAGTGGATTCTAATTCAATGACTGACTTTCTTATAAAAAGGGTAAATTTGGACCTAGACAGACACCACAAGGAGAATCCTTGGAGGACGGAGGATTGGAACAATGCATCTACAAGCCAAGGAATGCCTGAGGCTATCAGAAACTTAGAGACAGGCTTGTTTCAGATTCCTCCCTAGTGCCTTGAAACACCACATTTCCAGTACTTAATTTTAGATGTTTATCTTCTAGCACTGTGAGATGCTGAAATTCTTTTGTTCTAAGCCTCTGACTTTGTACTACTTTGTTATTGAAGCAATAGGAAACTAACCCAGAAGAAGGTATTACCATTCCTATGTTACAGATATGGAAACTGAGGTAGAGCTCAAATTCAGCTATGACTTCAGAGCTCATAGGCATGCAACTGTAGCAATGTTTCCAAACTAGCTTCCATGGGCTCTGGAGTTCCATGAACATGTGCCTGAAGGTTCCAAGCATTCAATCAATTTTTTTTAAATTTTCCATTTGCATGTGAATGATACTTGAAATGATGCATTTACATGAATTTAATGGCCATCTAATAATCCAACACTAGACCACAATTTCCGCATCCAAGCTCATGTTTGTGTTGGCAATAGAACTGGCACCAATTAGTACTACTTTAATTGTCCCTAAATAATGAAAAAAGAGTATAGTATGTTTGTTATGTAAATAATGACTTTGGCACAATATGAAATCCAAATAGCATCACAGCTGGTTGTATAAAAAGAGGTCACAGTAACTAAAAGAGAAAAGACCAGGGGAGGATTGAATCACCATCACACAGCTTATAACTATAGACCCATGCTGACCTCAAAAGAGCCATGCATAAAAATCAAAGCCAATAGTGATGTCAGTAATGATGATTTTCCTTCAAAAACCATTATCAACATGAGTAATATTACTAAAATAGTTTTTAGGTTACATATTTATATTTAATTAATAACTATTGAGTTAGCTACTGAGTTAAGATCTAGAAGGATTAAAAAGTTATATTTCCTCTTAGCTCTATATATGGGGTAAGAGAATTGATTGAGATGTTATTTGCATTTTTTTGTGGGCTATATTATCCACCACTTCCATTGCAATAGGTAGTTGATTACCTGGCTTTCTTCCATTGCAGCAGGTAGTCAGTTGCATGGATTTTCTCCCAACACAAGCATTTGCAGGGCCACAACCAAAACTACTTGTGGAACATGTCACACAGGACCTTTTGGAATGCTTCACTATTGAGATATGCTGAGTTCACCAGAAGAGCTGGGGAGGAGGCAAAGACTCTGGCTAGGAAGAAAGGAAGAAGTAGAGAAAGTGATGGATTCACCAAATCTTGAAGGAGATGAAGATCTGCTGGTCTGTCATGTGATACAAATTCAAGTCCTGCTACCCCTCCAGACAAGGTTTGAAAATATGGGGTAAATGCCTGTTTAGCACACCTTGGGGAGTTGGGTCCCAGAGATCTAGAGGGAGAACAGAGTGCACTTTCATTTGCTAGGAGACTTGGACAAGGCCATTGATAAATGGTGAAGCCAGTGGCTTTCATGCTTTGTTAATACCTAAGAGCCCCTCCCAAGACCTTTGCACAACCTTGAGTAGATGTGTTAGCTGAGATATAGTGAACCCTAATGAGGATGAGATTAAATATCCTTCCAGCCTGATAGTAAGATGAAGGCTCAAAGTCTTGTTTAGTTTCAATAGATTATACTCAAATGATGTGTAGATTATATAACTAATATTATAATTTTAAAAAATCTAGGTCAATACTTTGTATCTGAAATAATTTTTTCTTTGAAAAGAAGCTTGAACTTTACTTGGTTTCAAATACTTGTCATTACAAGGAGTTGCTTCCTTTAGGTAGCAACTAACAGCTTAGCACGGGGTTAATCTACCTGCCAGCTAGATGTCACCTTGAAATTGGAGAAGCAGAGCCCTGAGGGATGGGGCAAGTGGATGTATAGACTCAAATAACTCCATATAATGAGAAGAAAAGTCCCGGGTAGTTCATGATTAATTGTCAAATGAGTTGCACAAACAGTAATTGCTTGACAATTAGAACATCCTGCATTTTTCTAAGTTGGAGTTTTAAAGAATAATTTCATATATCTTTATTCAGCCTTACCAAAAATGGACTATGGTCACATGACCCTGTCCCACCACCAAATAAATACATTGCCACTAGGTTTTGTCACCCTTCTAGAAAGAAACATAGAGGGGATGAGGTTAGGGTCTACAATACAACTGAGTACACGAAAGAAGATTTAAAGGGTAAAATTTTGAAAGAAAAT
The DNA here is from genome assembly GCF_045843805.1 of Urocitellus parryii. NCBI lineage: Eukaryota > Metazoa > Chordata > Mammalia > Rodentia > Sciuridae > Urocitellus > Urocitellus parryii. The sequence continues at coordinate 30,533,067 of NC_135543.1, forward strand.
GGGATGACTCGGGAGCCTAGACAAATTTCACCTCACTACAGCCTGAGTTTCACACAGCCAATTCATCACCAGGCTTCTAGAAGTGACGGGACTCTATTACAGCTCTCCCTGCTTCCTTTCCTAGGCCCTTCTTCTAACTAGAGATTGACATCATCTTATTCTCGTGGCTGTCCTTCCCTGCTCAGGCTGCAGTGGCCTTTGCTATCTGGACCTCCTTCTCCTTTACCACAGGCCTCACTGGCTCCTGTGCTGTGTCTTGAGTTCACAAAGCCTTTGTTTTCAAGCCTCATGCTCTCTTCCTTGGGAACCCCCTTTTGTCCTTCTAGCACTCATCCCTCCACCTGCCTGAGGCCTTCCTCCTTTTCCTCCCATTAAACTTGCTCAATGCATGGCTCCATTTAGTAATGATCAGCGTGGTCCATGACGGTACTTAAATTCTTATTCTAGAATATGGGCTAAAACTGAGGACAATAAAGTACTCATAGGTTCTGAAGAGACACTGAAAGCCACTATGCCCGTCAGGTGCTGTGAAAGCATACTAGAAATGAAAAGGAGGCTCAGAGAGGAAACAGGAAGCATTCAGCTTTTCCCAGGGGACTGTGAGAAGGCCTTGAAGAAAATCCTTTAGAGATTCTGGGGATGGCTGCAAGAAGGGGAGGCTGGAAGTCCACTCCCCGGTGGGATATTTGTTGTACCCCTGAATTACAGCCTCACAGAGCAGGGGATTTAAATGAAGCACAGAACCATAAGTGCCATCTTGGCAGAAATGGAGTTTGGGAGCATGCATGGAAAGCAAGGATGGGATGTGCTTCCCACCTGGAGGATTCTAGGGGACAGGGCTGTCCAGGGCAGCCCAAGAGGTCATGGAGGGGACAGCAGGCAGCAGGAAGGCAGTGTTGGGCTTGAGAAGTGCATGGGAATTCTCTGTGCTGCAGGTAGAGGATGACTGAGGTCAGGGTAACTTCATGGGATTCTGCCCAAGACAGCTGGAAGATTTGCATGAGCTTAGGGGAGCAGGGACTAAAAAGAGGTTGAAGGAACCATTCAGAAAATGTGGCATCTGCATCAGGAAACTTCATTTCAGAAATCCCCACGTTGGTGGTGGGGGAGTGGTGCTGAGCAGGAAGACCTGTGGAAACTTATTAACATGCATCCTCTGGCACCCAGACTTGATAAGGCCAAGGACACGGATGCCTGCCTCAAACCATTAGCCATACAAGCCCTTGCCTTCCTTACCCTCCCAGACCCCAGACTTCAGTTCTTCCCCTCCTTCCACACCCAGACCTTGGAGAAACATGGAGCAAGGGAGGGAGAATATAAAGAATGAAAAGAGACCACACTGGTCCCCACCCTAATCTCCCCAGGAATGAGGTAAGCCTTCCCTGAAGGAAGGAAGGAAGCTACAACTTAATTGTGAGTTTAAACTTGAAAAAAAAAAAGACACAGTTGTGCTTTTTAATACATGGAAAGGATTCTGTATTGTCACAAAAGGGTAAAAAAGGATTAGACAGCTATGGAATCTTCCCAAGATATCATCAAGGGGCCAGGTAGAGAAATGAGATAAGATAAAGTATGCTGAAGGAAATGTAAGAAAAAAAATAAAGCTATTTTCTGTTTATACTCTACAAATTCTCAGCCCAAGTAATCTATTCGTTTTTCTATATCTGTATGTATGTGTATGTGTAAATATACAAACATATCATTTAATCTGTAGCTTTTTAAGGAAAGAGTCATATTGGTTCATTTTAATGTCCCCAGCCCTAGCGTTTGCTTGCAGTGAGATGAAGATGAAGGGCTGCCTAGGGACACAGAAATGCCTGCTGCCTGGAGCATCCACAAGTGTCAGACTGTCAGGCACAGCAAGCCTAGGCCCACACTCTGCTCTTTGTCTCCACAATCATCGCTTCTGATCAACTCTGAACCCAGGTGGAATTCTAAGCAGGCCCAGAGTCATCACACAGCTTTCTTTCTGTTAGTCAGCTTTGTGTCTTTGTGACAAAATGCCTGAGATAATCAATTTAAAAGAAAGAAAGATTTATTTTGGTTCATGGTTTCAGAGGTTACCGTTGTTTCAGCCCATGGTCATGTGACCCCATCATTTTGGGGCAGAACATCATGGCAGGGAGCATGAGGTGAAGCAAAGCTGACTTTCCTGGCAATCAGGAAACAGAGACAGAGAGACAAAGAAAGATTGAGGTCCCAACATTCCCAATAAAGGCACAACCTAATGACCTCACTGGGCCCTACTGGGACCAAACCATCCCTAACTAGCACCACAGGCTGACTTCCTTGCCTTTAGCATACATTCTTTGGAATATATTTAAAATTCAAATTGTTGAACCTTTCCTCCTCCTAATTCTATTTGTCTTCCAAAGGCTTACAGACAGGGGTGAGAAAGTTTATGGCCAGGAATATGCCCTCATGTTTTACTCACCCCATTATCTGAGGGTTTCTACTTACCAACTATGCCCAAATGACAACTGCATCAATATGAAAATGAAATCTCCAAAGTCATCTTTTATAAAAATGACTTCTTCACACACCCAGGCCTGTGTGAGATTCCATCAGTAAAAGAAATTCCTGAAGAAAAACTTGACCTTGAAAGAGAAGAAGAGGATGCAGCTTTGGAGAATTTTCAAGGGCTCATTCATATTATCTATTACTATGTAACAAAGTACCCCCAGATGCAGTAGCTTAAAATGACTATTTTATTTTACTTTACTCACACATTTGTGAGTCAGGAATTTAGGGAAGACTGAAATGGGCAGTTGAACTCTTGACCATGAAACATCAGCAGGGCTGACTGAGGGACCTAGAGCAGCTGACGTAGGACTCACATCCCATATGGGTAGATTTAATTATTTTTCTGAAGTCTGGGCTAAAATACCTGGCAATTGATTCTAGCGGATGGCTGGGAGCCCAGCTGTGACTGTCAACTGGAGAGCTGACACTCTGTCTCTCCATGTGGCTTGGACTTCTCACAGCAGGTGGCCAAGTGCCAGAGGAAGCATCCCAAGAGCAAGTGTACCAAAAGGACCAGACAGATGCGGTAAGGCTTCTAATGCTAATCTCAGAGAAGCCAGAACATCATTTCTGCCAAATTCTATTGGTCAAGCAAGTCACTTAGGGAGATGGACTTTTCTTCCATCTCTCAATAATAAGAACAGCAAAGACTCTCTTGCCTTTAATGCTACCACTGAGATTCCATGTGCATGAGCATTCACTGCTTGCTGCTCCTGACTTTACTCCATCTTTACGTAAGTATGATGTAGAATGGGCATGACAGTGAGATAATGCTAGGAATTCCTTATGCCCAGAGTCAACCAATCATTATCACTCAAACATTTCATTTAACCTCTTCCTCTGTGCTGAGCAAGGTAGAGTATTCCTAGGTTTCAACTAAGTCAGAGATCACAAAACACCAAATCATGCAAGCCAAAGCTAGTCTACATGTTCAGTGTGAAGATGGCTTTTATATACACATATGTGTACACGTGTGTGTGGGTGTGTATGTATGTGTGTATATCATATATACATATGTATGTATATGTGCATGTGTGTATAAATATACATATGCACACACATATAAATATATTAAATATAGAATTGTTTAATTGACACATTAAAAATGGGGCGATGCCATATATAATTCAGAAGATGTGGCAAAAAATCAGAGGATCCAACATGTATCCTCAGCACAGCAAGAATTGCCTGGAATTGATAGTCTCATGCCTTCTTTGAATGGGGCAGTCATCACTTATACATTATACACTTATAAACTTATTCAGTTATATCACTTATACAGTTAGCCCACATCACTTATACATGTCTCGGGCCAGGGCCAGATAGGCATCAGTTTGCTTCTCTACCACACAGTGCAGTGTTTAAGAGTGCACAGATGTGGCTTTAATGGTATGTGTTCAAATCCTGGTTCTACCATTTACAAGCAATGTGACCTTAGGAAAGTGATAGAAGTTCCTGACATCTGAGTTGCACTGTCTGTTGAAACAGAACAAGAAATAATGTACTATCTCACAAGGTTTTGTGAGTATTAAATGAATTCAAATGTATTATAAATATTAATATATTTATATTAAATAAGTATATTAGAAGAGTGCTTAGCAAATGCTATAATTTTCACAGTATTATAACCACAGTAGGAAAGGATAAATATAAAATTACTTTGAAAATGTGTAGGCACTATACACAAAACTAGATTTTTATTATATGTGGTACAGATTTCTGATGGGTGATTTCTTTTTTTTTTAACTTTTTTAAAAAGTTCATATTTTTATTGGAACTATGTTGAGTCTACAAATAAACTTACAAAGTATTAGAAATCTTTATAATACAAAGCACACGAGCTTGGTATATTTCCCCATTTATTAAAAAAACATTAAAAATGTTATCATGGTAGAAGTCTACCTCTATTTGACTCAATATTTTCTCTCTGCCTTTAGTACTTTTTATTAGCTAGTCTATTTCTACTAGTATAGAAATCACAGTATATGATTTCGTGTTCTAATATCTTCCATACCAAAACAAAACCAAAAACTCTCCTCAGTCACATTATATTCCTTTGCTCCCTTCCATGGTAAAACTTCACAAGTCTTAATTATTCCTAATTTCTGCTTCTTCATTTCCTATTCCTCCATGCTTCAACCTACTCTAATCTGTTTCTTTGTTCCTAATACTCTGCTGAAAGCTATTCAGAACAAAAGTCCGGCTTTTGTTCACTAATTAATCTCTGATATAGTCAAATCCAGGATACTTCCCTGACATACCTTCCTCAGTCTTTCAGCAGAATTTCCCATGGAGATCTGATGGGTGATTTCTCCAGTCTTCCTTTGAATACTTCAGGGTGAGAAAATTTACTTCTATTTGTGATAATCATATAATTCATTCCATGGTTATTAGTTCTAATTTCAGAAATTTCTCCCTTAAATTAAGGCTACACCAAAGCCGCAATATCCTACCTCCGTATAACTGAAGTTCTTCATTTCTGAGAACTTCCATAGGATATATTTTCTGTACTTTTTATTCAGTATCTATATAGGCCCTGGTCTTCTCAGCTATCTTTTCTTTAAACACCAAGTGTCAAACCCTTTCCAGGAGGCCAAGGGTCCCAGAATGAGGAACACCAACTCCCACTTGACAGGCTGATAGATGGCGTATGTGTGCCACCGGGTGCTACAGGCAGTAACCACCTTCCACATCTCCCTGCATCTCCCTGTACAAAACACCATCTGTTATTTCTCTCAAGAGTTATCATTTACTTGGTACTGCTACTGATTTTATTAAGGATTGGTTCTCAGAAAGACTCTGTGAATTAAACTTTACCCTTTAGAGGTCAGTTTTTAGAATCTTAGAAATGAGGAAAATGAGGCACGCACACTGTTTTCTCCATGCTACTCCTCTGACAATCTCCAGGGCCTGGCATGGATGGGGCTGGGCTCCAGGGCACACACAAAGGCATCAATCAATAAAATACATCTGAACCAAAGGGGCAGAAGCAGTTCCAGTCAACACTGTTCCCAATGCTAAGCACCTAGTTCATCAAAGACAAAGTTGCCTGAAGTGGAACAGGGTCATAATCAGGTGAGAAGTCCAAATAATTGCCAACCAGTATGGTATGGACACAAGACAATGAGAAGGACGTGACAGGTAAAAAATGAAAAATTCAGTGCTTTCTACTTTACATGATTACTTTATAATATTCAAATCCAAGCCGGGTCCTTTTGCATCTATTGGTTTATTTCACAGTAAGAGAACATACTATGACTCTGAAGAAATGGAGACTGTCACAGAAATCAGGAGACACACACAAGATGTCTCAAAAAGTTCATCTGCAGTGCTGGGAGGTGAAGTTCAGTGGTAGAGTACTTTTGCTTAGCATGCCAGGGCCCTGGGTTAGATACCCAGCTACACACACACACACACACACACAAAAAAAATTAATATATCATTTGTCTGTACAAAGCCCTGGGTTTGAGCCTCAACTCTGAAAAAAAAAAGATATATCTTAGACCATTTTGTTGCTATAACAGAATATCTGATGCTGGATAATGTATATAGAAAATTGATTATTTGGCTCAAAATGCTAGTGGCTGGAGAGTCCAGAAAGCATGGTGCTGGCATCTTGAGATGGTCCCTGGGCTGTGTAATAATATAGCAAACAGCCTCACCTGAGGAACACGTGAAGGAGAATTCATATGGTAAGAGAGGAAGCAAGAGACTGGGAGGGACAAAGTTTGCTCTTGCATAAAAACTCACTTCTGCAAGAACTAATCCTCTCCTGTGATATCCAAACCCCTTCTCAAGCCCAGCATCAATCCCTTCATGAGGGTGGTGACCCCATGACCTACTTGCCCTCTGTAAAGTCCCCACTACTTCCTCACCATCACTTTGGGGAACTAGTCTCAACGTGAGTTCTGATAAAAACAAATCACTTTCAAACCATATCATTACCCTTAGATAGAAATTTAAATTTCAGAAGGTCTGTCTCTGGTATGTCCACCTTACAATTTTGAAGTGCTTTCTTTGAAAACGTCCTCATCCTTGCTGTAAGTCTTAGCTATAAATACAAGCTTACTTACCTTAGTTTTTTGTTGTTTTGGTTTGGGGATTTGTTGGTTGGTTGGTTGGTTGGTTGGTTTTGTACTGGGGATTGAATGAAAGGATGCATTACTAATGAGCTAAGGTTCCAGCCCTTTTTATTTTTTATTTGGAGGCAGGGTCTCACTAAGTTGCTTAGGACCTTGCTAAGTTGTTAAGGCTGGCCTTGAACTTGCAATCCTCCTGCCTTAGCCTCCTGAGTGGCCAGGATAACAGGCATGCACTACCACACCCATTTCTGCTTACCTTAGTAATAGCCCTCACCTGATAAGCACAATCTCTACTTAGAGTGCCAGGTACAAACAAAAGAACAAACGAAAATTTTATTGAATAAGTTTATGAAAGAAACGATGCTACAGAGATATCATAAATATGAAAGCACTTTATAATTTATATTCTCTTCTATACATATAAGAACTATATCAAAGTCACACTTACCCATAACAAAGGCCAACTATCTGGTTATGACTTGGAGTCTTCCCTTGGGCTTCTTAAAATTCCCCATTTCCAAAGTAACAATCTATTATCTCTGAATTTATTATGTTCTTGGTGCCACATACATACTTTAGTATAAGCCAGGAGTTGTGTTGTAAAAGTAAAAATCAAAATTATCTAATGAATTATCAAAGATGTTGTCCAACTCACCCTTAGTGCAAAGATGAAAGGGCTGCCCTTGAACCCTTGACCATGCCTGGTTACTTCAGAGGGGAGGATCTGTTTGACATCTGTACTTTCACAAATTTTCTGAAAGTGCAATTGATATTGGAGACCAAAACTTCCTTAAAAAAACAATTTTTTATCTTTCTTGTGCTATCTTACACCCTGAAAGCCTCAAATCTTTGGAAACTAGCAATATGGCCACTGAAATTTGTCCCAATTTGCCCCAGGTTCTCCAAACATTACTCATCGTAACTGGGATTATTAATGTCGGAGTTTCCTCAGTGAAATTGCTAGCTAAGACATCAATTAAATTTACCCTCTTATGAAACTGAACATTAAAAAATGGTCAAACAATATGAAGGTAGTCATGAAATCTCGAGTCCTCTACAGTGTAAATCAGGAAAATAATGAAGTATAGAACAGTTTAGCTTCAGGAGGATGTAGCACTAGGGGGCACTGTGGCTAGGATGAGGAACTTTTCAGAGAGGACTTCAAATTTGGGAGGTGTGGATACCATAGACAGACCTTTTGAAATTTTCACTTCCATCTAAAAGTAGCCCCAAGTTCAGAAAATCCTGAGGGTTCCTTCAGCTTTCCTTTTATGCAGACTTCTTTCAGAATTATAAATCAGAAAGAAATCCAAAGCCTTGAATCCTGTGGTTCTTGTACTTTCTAGGTGTGTAAGCACCAGGCAAGCTCTCCATTCCTCTGAAACACAGCAGCTGCCACTATAGAATAAGGAAGGTGATTAAGATGGCCTCCCAGGACCCTCTTAGCTCTCAGGTTCTTTGAATAATTGTGTTCCCCGGTTGTGTCCATGAGTTTTATTATTGACAAACTTGGTGACAACAAGTTTCCTTGTTGGTGGAGGAAAGAAGAGCAGGGCAGGTAGAAGTCATTAGGTTTAAAGAAGACCTACCAGTGTTTGGGGCTTGGGCAGGGGCTGTCATTGCTGATTTTAGGGTTAATGAATAGTTCTTGGTGACTGTATACATACCTTTGCGGTCAAGGTCGTACCTAGCAGATTGATACCACTTAAGGGAACAGGGAAAAAGACAATTTTCCCTTAAGGAGGAAGGAATGATATAAGAAGACAGCATCAGAGAAATTTAAAGATTCCAAGAGCTCTTGAAGATGTAGAGTGTTCTAAAGAGCCAAATAATCCATTCATTTCTTCACTTATTCTTCTAATAGATATTTGGTCTGTCTGTGTACAAATAATTAAAATGCAAAAAAACACCTTTCTATTCAAATTATGTTTTATGACTTTAACAGCAGTTTTATTTCACAGTTTCACTGAATTGTCTTAACAGCCCTACAGAATACACATGGCAGCATTAATTTCTGGGTAAAAGAAGAGGAGAGCAAACCTCCAAGAGAATAAGTGAATTTAAAAATATTACAGAGTTGATTCATTGGAAAGTCAGGATAAAAATCCAGGTGTTCTTATGGATGTTTCTTGTGTTCCTATTTCTCATGTTCCTCCTATTAAATCATAGGCACAGCCATCTGCTCCTACAAGTTACTACTTTTTCCCCATCAAGTGGTGGCCTTGGTCCTTATCATATTCATGTCAGCTTTCCTTTATTTGTAGAATGAAGAACTGAAGATGAAAATTCCCTAGGAGTTTAGGCTTTGCCCAATAGGAAGCAGGACTGGGTTATCTTTCCAAACTGGGAAAGAAGGTCCCACAGGGATCCCTGGGACCACAGATGAAGAGGCTGAAGTCAGACTCCTGGCATTGACACTAGCTTTCTGTCAATTTCTTCAGATCTCCTGACTGATATCGGTCAAACAGGTGATAACACCTGCCTAATCCAATGTAGAGATTTGTGACTAATATCAAATCAGGAGCCCTTGAAAACAAGAAGTGGACCCATAAATGTGTGGTGTGTTTATTACTGGGGCTGAGAGAATAGCCAACAGCCAATTCTGGCTTGACTTCAGTCTTGGGAATCAAGCAAGTCCAGAGGAAGGGAATTTGGATCCATTTCCTATATAAAGAAGGAAAGTCCAGAAGCAGCTCAATGCTTAGAAAATAAGGAACAGTTGGTCTCACAGCTTGGCCAGGCAGGAGGGTTGGCACGGATCCTCTGATCATCCTGCTCTGCCTGATGAATCGAGTGAGACTCACCAGGGGTTGGACGTTAACCTCCTTCTGGCTGGAGAGATGCAGGGGAGGTTGTGACCACCTGTTCTCTCAGGATGTCACTGTACCTCTCACACATTTTCCTGCACCGGGAGACAGTCCAAGCCAGGCCCTTGGCAGAATCAGAAAGTAAAAAACCTCTGTCTTCATCCTTCCTCATTTCTTCTTCAGTCTCCCCATTTTCTAACCCGATTTCTCCAGTGATGCCCAGTAGCCCGACAGCTCACCCCACTGACTGGTGGCCTTCCAAGCCAGCCCATAAGACATCACCTCATGCCCCAGCCATCTCTCTTCCTTGCCCGCCCAATTCACAGACATGGTGCTCCCTCTTTCTCACCCCACTCTCGGCAAGCTCTCAGCTGGTGAGTACTTCACACTGAAGAGCTGACAAAGGATGATCTCGTGTAAGAGTAACCCTCTAAGGAATACTAGCATGTTGACAATAGGCCCTTAAATAACTTTCCTCAAGGAAAGAATGAATGTAAGCAAGGGCACTCCAGGGTGGATATCTTGAGAGTGATGCTTAAGGAGTAACAGAATTCTGCTTTCCCTCCACTAAAACTTCTCATGCCTTGATCCTGATGAAGTTCCCCCTTAAAAAGTAGCATTGTTAAAGCCACAGGCAGGAGTCCCTGCCTATAATCTCAGTGACTCGGGAGGCTGAGGCAGGAGGATCACAAGTTTGAGGCTCCCCTGTGCAACTTAATCAGACTCAAAATTTTTAAATAAAAAGGTCTGAAGATGTACCTCAATGGTAAAGTGTCCTGTGTTCAATCTCCATCATCAAAAAAAGAAAAGAAAAAGAAAAAAGAATTTTTTAAAACAACCAAAAATCAAATCTGAATTGTGTGCGTATGTGTGTGTGTGTGTGTGTGTGTGTGAGAGAGAGAGAGATAATAGTATACAAGTAGTAGTAGCAGTAGCTTTTATCAGTTCCCAATGGTGATTAAACAGAGGCTATACTTCTTGTGTTTTTTAATTTAAAAAATATAAGCAAAATGGGCCCTGGAGACATCAAATGAGAAGTGCAATATTAATAAAACAAATGACTCTATTCTAATGTCTACAGGGAGCTCAAAATGACACATGTAACAACTCTGTGCACTTAGATTAATTACTCTTAATAAACTCCTCAATAGTCAGACACCATGCCTTCGTTTTGACCCTTAGTGATTTCAGTTACCCTTGCAAATATCTGTCCCCTAGAGAACATCTAAGAGTTTGGAACCTGCCTCACCACTCCATACCTTGGCCCTTGCTCTGTAGAGTGACCCATATTAGACAGGGTCCCAAAGCTGCATAGTGTAGTGGGTGTGTATTTTATTGGAACACCCGACATTCCTTTCTCAGGAGAAGGGTCTCATCCCACTCCCTGTGGTTTTAGTCTGCGTCAGCTCAAATCCTCCAGAAGAAGACACCAAGCCAAGAATAGAAAGCAAGAGATTTACTGGAGCAAATACCTGTAGAAGATGAAGAGGGAGAAAGAAGAAATAAGAGGGAGAAGCTTCACTGAGACCATAATGTGAGTTTGATACCTATGCAAGGAGAAATGGATAGGAAGGATCTCGGACTCTAATGCTGTTATAAAGGGGTCTCAACCAGGCCAATCTCTAAACTCCTTATAGCTCCTGGGGGAGTCCCTCCTCAGGCAGCAATGGCTAGGTTTGGGAACACCCACTGTGCTGGTCATAGGCTGGAAACAGCCTGGTGCGAATGATACAATTCATCACTAGGTGTGGCAGTTGAAGACTGTCAATCAACTGTGCCCTTACAGCAGGTACTCTGAAAAGGAGGTCTGAGTGGAACACTGTGCTGACCACCATATAGTGGGACTGTCAGTCAAATAACCCAACTCACAGACAGGGGGAAAGCAAGGCTGAACAGCATTTATCTGGAATTGAGGTACAGATATTAATAGAAAGCAGCTCTTTTTTTTCCACTGAGTAATCTGAAATGAGAAAACTCAGGGCTGCTAATTTGCCTTAGCTCATATAGAAATCCAAATTGCATCACAGAACACATAATATCAAACCAAAGAATGAAATAAAGTTCAAAGTTGTTGAGAAAGGGAGACCTGCAGTGAGAAACCATTGTCTTTTTTTCCCTTATTGAGTTGAGTTGTATTTCTGCCACAACTAAAATAGTATTCTGCTTAATACCTAGTAATGCTATGACTATTATCACTGAAAGACTGAGGTCATCTAGCCCTTACTGCACTTTACAACAATGAGGAACATTGTTTTCATGTCTAATTCTGGACCTCACTGTCTTCCAATTAAAATCCCTACTAGTGGAACTAACAAGGCAATTTGTTTATTAAAAATCTATAGATTATTCTGAAGTTGGCCCAAGGTTTAGAACCAACTTCATTTTGCAGATGCAGAAACTTAGGTTCAAACATAAAAAGTGGCTGGTCCCAAATAAACAGGCTCCTGGAGATAGAGCCAGGAACTAAACTCAAGTCTTCTAATCCAATACCTTTAAAAAAAATTATAATGTGTCTTCTTACCTGAGTGTAAACCATTTTTTTCATTCTAGAATAAAAAACCCTTTGTTCTTTAAGCCATCTAAGTCACTAATTCACTCCCAGTTCTTATGTTACTTATATAATTATCAGGGCAAGAAGAAGTTACCACGATCTCAAACAGGATCAAGGTATGAAACAGTGCATCACTGCCCCAGCATGCATCACCATTCCAACCTGTCATCGACGAGAATCCATCCCCTACTTCCATCTTTCAGTAAGACACTGGAGAGGGTGTGGAGGATCCAGCCTGATCCACACCATAGTATTGAATATCATCCATCAGGAATAAAGGTTGCTGGGTTTTACTGCAAACCGCTCTGACACACAATGGCCAATGAGAGTCTATAGCCCAATATAAAGATGCATCTCCTTTGCCACAGGAAACAGTGGTTTTTAGAACTCAATTGCTTTTGTACAATTAGCATGTAGAGGCTGCTCAACTTTGAGTCTTCTGAAAAGCCACCGTCTTTCTGGGTCTCTCTTTCTAAAGGCATTCTGGCATCATTAAACATGTTATCTTTCAAAATGTCAGTAGAAAAAAAAAAGAAGAAGAATGCAGAATTATCATTGTGATGTGATCACAGCTAAGTAAAATATATAAGAAAATATATAAGTTAATGATTCCCATGTCTGAGTCATGGAGTTTGAAAGCTATGACAATAGGACAGAAGCCAAATGGAATAGGCTCTGACCAGAAGTCTAGGCACACAGATGAATGAGATGATGACAGATGATTTGAAGACAGGGTCAGTTATTCCTTGATGAAGAAAAGCAGGGATAGTGGGTAGACACAGGAAAGATTAGGGATATAGGAAAGGATCAAACACCTACAAGGAGATTCATGTTTTAAGGGAAAATGTCATGTAACAATTAAGGAAAATAGACTGTCACCAATGCAATAATAATTGTACCAATAATTTAAAAAATATTTTTGAAGGATGAAGACAAAGAATAAGAACTCCTAATTATGTCCCTCATCAGCTTAATGACTTTAGAAAAGAAGTTTCATTTCTCTGGGCCACTGTATTATAACTAAGATAACAGGGTTAAAAAGATTAGTTATTCAACAAATATTTATGGAATATTTGTTTGGGCTAGCACTGTGCTAGACCGAGGACATGCTGTGATAAGGAAAACAGGCATTTTCCTGTCCTTAAAAAGCCTTAGGTTTAGTGTAATGATTGTACAAAATACATATGAAACCAGTGTGTGTCTGTGTGTAAGAGAGAGAGAGAGAGAAACAGAATTTTCATGAAACAATATCTAATCTTATTGTTGCTTTGGACTTTATTATTGTGGTTCTACTTTATTCTCTTTTTTATGCTGATGTTGAATCAATTTCATGCCTGACTAAAAGGTTATAAACAGTATTTTGGAAAACATAATTCTAGGAGATGCTCTAATAGTTTTTGACCTTTTAAATCTATGATTCCATCACGCTAGGATTTTTTCTCCTCTCTCAAGCTTCTCTAAACAAGTGACTGTCTACTTATTCTTTCCCTCAACACTTCAATTTCACAAAATAAATCACTGCTCACAGCAGAAGTTTCATCCAAGAAAACATGTCGAGTGTGTATTTCCCATAGAACCCCTTTCTTCCCTTGTCATTTCTCCCCTGGTAGAGCTTGGGATTACTAAAAGCACATTGTATCAAAAGCACTCTTCCTGAAATTCAAGTTACTTTTGAGACAGAGCTGTGAACAGAAATGAAAAATAATTACACTTTCTGATAGAGAAGTCATGCTTTTCTGGTTTTATGAAGAACAAATTGGGCCAAAGATGTTGTTTGGTTGCTTGTTAGTTTCCTGGGAGAAGAAGGGAATTTCTAAAGGGTAGTGGGGGGAAAAAAGGAATATTTCAAATATGTGCTATGAAGGTGAAAACTCATGTCCAAGAGGGTGTACCCCTCCCTTTCCCGACATTAGCTAGTATGGTAAATGGAAATGCCATAGAATCAGAGGCAGAAAATAAGAATTTGAGCCCAGCTTCTCTTACTTACAGGTTGATACAAATAATGATCAAAGATATATACTCTCCACCAAAGAATTTACAAAGCATGCAACAAAAATTCAAAAAAGATAATAAACAAGCTGGGTATGGTGCACACGCCAGCAATCCCAGCTACTCCGAAGCTGAGGCAGGAGAACTGAGAGTTCCAGGCCAGCCTGAGCAACTTAGTAGTACACTGTCACAAAATAAAAATTAAAAAAGACTGGAGATGTAGCTCAATGGAAGAGAACCCCTGGGTTCAATCCCCAGTGCCACAAGAAAAAAAAAAGTAATAAATAAGCAGAGCAAAGGGATTTGTGAAAAATTATGTGAAGAAAATGAATCCTTAGCACCTGGAACTCAATAAGCATCAGGCTTCTCCTCACAAACAGGAAGCAGCTGGCTTTGCCAACTCACAGGGAAGAGAGCAGTAGAGACTTAGGGAGAACTGGAGGCACCATATTAAAGGCTTTGATCCCACATGGATGATAGAGTTCTAGGTCCATCAGCAGGGGGCTCTGGCAATTATTTCACTCTGTAACAGTGAAAACATCATTCAGTTTAAATCAAAAATATTAGTTTGAGACCCACGTCCTTGGCCTTCAATCTCTGATCTCGACCACGTTCTCTTTGTATGACTCCACAGTCCTTTAATAAATTTTTTAAAAGGTTCATATTAGTTGCCCTCCTTTTATAATATTCTAGTTTTATCAGAAGAAATTATTGTTGGAAATACAAATGAACAATACTCACTCCACAACCGAGGTCTAAGAGGCTGGGCTAGGATCTCAGAGTCCAACTGTGAATTTCCGGTTACTTCCCTCCAACTCTTCTGAAGCTAAATGGAAGAAGAGAACCACGTGAGGTTTCCCCACAGAGCAGATGCACATGCAGGTTCATGAAAGATTAGAAAGTAGCTCACCATCCCCCAAATGCAGCAGAGTTGGGGAGGCATGGAGGGAAGAGAGACTTAATGGAAAAAGAAAATTCCCAAAGAAGAAATAGCCTGAACAGAGATCTATAGTCAGCTCATTCCCACATAGTTGCCCAGAATGGGGAGGCTGAATGTGCTGAGCTATTAATTGCCCCCCTAGATAGACGAAGGCAGTGTAAAGTGGCACATTCCATATCATATCGACAGAAGCATTCTAGGGTGCTGCTGCTGTGTCAAAGAGCAAAAAGTTAGCCAGGTAATACGGGAGATGTAAATCACACCTCAGAGCGAGGTACCAGTATGTGGACACAAGGGCACAGAAAAGCATGAGCATGCAGGGAGAAAACATGGCCAGACAGGGGGAGTACAAGCAGCCCAACCAATCTGTTTTATGTCAGTGGCCAGGGAAAATAAAGATGGCTCATGCATGGCTTTCAATAGAGAGCTAATGAGTGTATTCTTTATCCTGCAGGAGGCGGGGCACAGAAGAAAGTCTTCCAAAAAGACAAATGATACTGTTAGGAAGAATAATTCCGACAGCAGTAAGCTGGATAGAGAAGAAGTAAAAAGACTGGTTAGTTGGCTGCAGAAATAAACCAGGACTGAATGAAATCGTGACGGCCCAGGCTCAACTAGCAGCAGGAGATACATGTTTCTCCACCATCAGATGTAGGTGGGCTCTTTTATACTATCAGTTGATGCTATTAAATAAAGATGGATTTCTTGTATTTCAAAATTCTGATATCAAGGGCCGGAGATGTGGCTCAGTGATAGAGGGTCTGACATGCAAGGTGTCCTGGGTTGCATTCCAAGCACAGAAAAAAATAAAATTCAACACCAAGCAACTGCTCTAGTTTCAATGTGTGAAGCCATCAAAATTCGTGTTAAAACTTAATCGTCATGTCATTGTGGTAGTAGTAAGAAAAGAGGGTTTGGGGAAGAGATTAAGTTGCTAAATGGATTAGTGTCTCTTATATATATATATATATATATATATATATATATATATATATATATAAAATATCTCTATTAAGTCAATTGATTTGCATCTCATGAAAGGACTCAGGGGTGGGGGGACTAGTTCAGCCTTTACTCTTCCATTCCTTCCACCATGTAAGAACTCAGTGTTCATCCCCTTCAGAGGATGCAGACACAAAGTGCCATCTTAGAAGGGGAGACCAGGCCCTTCACCAACATTGAACTTCATATGGCCTTGATTTTGGACTTCCTAGCCTCTAAAACTGAAAAATATTTTTTTTCCATTTTTTAAAAATTATCTAGTCTCCAATATGATGTGATAGCAGCACAAATGGATAAAGACAGCAATATTCTACTGTTGATGCCTTAGTGTACATTAAAAAGATCATCATTAGCATCATTAAGCACTAGAAGATCATTAAGCTCAGCCCTAAAGTGGACCAACAAGGAAAATGAAGCCCAGAAAAGAGAGAAGACAGTCCTAAGGCACGAAAAATTAGTTGTAGATAGAGAATAGCCCCATTCTTGGGACTCTAATACTCCTCTTAGAACATCAAAATTTTATCTTGAAAAGTGTCAATCATCCTCCAGAGAGACCAAGATACAGACTGGGGATGTGCTCTTGACAGTGATGGTAGAAGTTCTCAGCTCCTGGCTCTGCTAGTCTCTCACAGCTCCAGGCAAAAACTTCAGGTCCCTCAGGCACAGCCCTCTGGAGTCTCTCATTACTGAACCCTGCTATGAAAGAGCTCCGGTCCTGCATGCTGGAAATGCAGGCACAAATAAATCCCAGGCTTTTGACAGAACTTACGTGAGTCCTTACTGAGATGGACAGCACTTTGCTGAAGTGGACAGCAAACCCAGGAGCTTGGAGCCACTGGAATTTGGAATTAACTTTTGCTGTCATTTAGTCTGGATGAGATCCATGTGTCCATTTCATGTGCTCATTGTGGTTAAAGTATTGATTTGAAATCCAGTCTTCCTTCTATGAGGTCCTTTAAAGTCTGCCTTGTAAATTTCTCTTCCTGGTCCCTGGGCCTTTGTCCCAAATCTTGAGCTACTAACTGGAGTCCCACTCAAACCAAACAGACAACCTGACATGTTCTGACTTTCAACATCCATACAATACTCATTGACACACACCCACATTTTAGCCTGATCAGAATCTCTTGAATTCTGCTTGAATTAAATCTCAGTTTAACATACATTCACATCATTTTCTTTACATATCACCTTCCTAGGGGTCATCTTGGTCAATTCCCCTAGTCCTAATGATGCCTGGTCCAAAGGGTTCCTCTTCACAACATCTCTGCTGCAGACCCAGATTGCATTAGAGCAGAATCACTGTAGAGCTGACAAAAATAACAGGTATGGGAGTCCCAGGAACCCCCAAATGAAATGGGTCTCCCCAACATTACCTAGATACTGGAAGCCTGTTCCAGGAAATAGGAGAAGAGACAGGGCAGGTCATATACAAACTCGTGAGGCCAGGAGACAAGCAGAGCCCAGGTGTTTACTTGTTGAAACCTGCTTCATTTTACTCAGAACTTATTTCATCTGGGTTCAATTGTCTCAATGTCTTTGGTGTTAAGAGTTTGGTGGGTTATTTATATGCATGTGTGAACCTGTTATGGGTATTCTTCACCTATAGCCACCAGTTTTATTTGTGTTTCAACCTATCACTGTGTTTCTCACAGCAAGATGAAAAGTAAAACAGAAATAAACCACCCAGAACCATCAAGGCGGGGCTTCTCCTTCCTCTAATGAGCCACCAGCAGCCAAACAAATGATGCTTTCTGATAATGCACACATATTGCTGTAGCCATGGAAACACACTTAGCAACAAAGAAACCTTGACCTTTCCCCATCTGTTTAGAATCTTTGCAATGACACATTAATTTCAACATATGAAAACAACAAAAAAAGAAGGGCGAAAATGTTACATTATATCTAATTCCCAGGCAGAGCCTAGCCCATGGTAGGTACAATTTCTAGATAGGGAAGGAATGGTGCAATGGCTTAAGGTGGAACGAGGGTGACATTTCACCGGCATTAGGAAGATGACTCAGACTTTCTCTGCTGCTAACGGAGAGACTCCGGGAAAGGTTTCAAAATTGGGCCCAGAGATGGACACTAGCCAGCGTAAATGCTCCCAAGAGACCATAATGGAGATCTACAATAACTGATATTCTGTGTGAGCAAAAGCTTTCTTTCCATGCAGGCTATTGTTAGCAGCCTAAGGCTGAAGACAATGGAGACAGATGCAGTCCAATCCTGTTCAATCCAATAAAGGTTTAAGGAGGTTGTCTCTCTTTTCACAGATAAGAATTGGGTATAAAGGTAGTGTGCCACAGAGGTTCTGCCTCCAAAATTGCACACTCTTTAAAAAAAAAAAAAAATATATATATATATATATATATATGGATATTAGCTCACTTAAATCAATTACCAAAACTCTGAAAGACATGATAAATGTTGCCAAAGTAATAAGGGACAGTCCTCACTTGTCACTTGACCTCAGTGTGAAGGAAACAGAGAGTTTTTCAAAAAGTTCATTTTATATGAGTAGACATATGGATCAAAGGGAAGGAACTGGCCTGGTGAACGCTGATTTGAAAAAGAAATTTGAGAAACTGATATATGTCAGTGGGATAAAAGGACAAGATTGAAAACTGATTAATGTCTGACATAGCAATAAAACCATAGCCTTTGGAGGTACCTGTTTTACCCAATAAAATCATTTGCAACATATCAACTACCCACAATTCCGCATCCAACTTTACAGAGTCGGAGTCCAAATTTAATAATAAATAATAAACTAAACAAAATTATCTTCTCCCACATGTGAGGTGACCTTTGAGTGGATTTGTTATAAAACACTCTTGTGTGACATCAAATGACACACAGGATCATTCTGCCTTGTTTCTAAGGTTTGGATAATTTTCCTTAACAATGACAGAACATAGGTAGAGAAAAACAGAGGAAACAAACATCATTAAAACTGAAGGAACAGTTGGTATGACAAGGTCATCCTTCAATTTTCCACTTAAGTGCATTATTAAGAAAATACAACACTCAGCTATGGATTGCTTAAGAGAAAAAAAAAGATTCAGTTTCAATCTGAACAATATAGGATTGAGCATTCAATATTTTACAGGATTAGAAATATGCTGAGAATCAATTTTTTTTCCATTTACTAAAAATCCTTGTAGGTTACAGACTAATAATGGAGTAGGAAATCAAAAGGAAATCACTTTTGAGATTTACTGACTCCATAGACAAAAATAAATCATGAGCTACATACAAAAAGGAATTTGATTTATTTGGTTCTGTTTCCCTGAGAGAAATATAAAGTGGTCAACACTGGCTATTTTTCATTAAGAGCTAACTAATATATTCAATACAACCAATACATACTCAAAATATATATTACTCTTCAATTTCATGTTTGTGTACGTTGAAACGGAAGAAAGGGGGGAAGGTAGGAAAAAGATAAGCGATGAGAAAAGAGTGGAAAGGAGGAATATGAATAAATTAGACAGGAATGAAAGAGGTCAAAATGAAAGGGTGGAGAAACCAGGAAAGAGGGGCATTGAGACAGGAGGAATCAGAAATCAGTTTATAACTATCTACAAGGAGGAACAAGGAGAGCAACATTTAGAAACAGAGATGCCAAAAGAGATGAGGTGACAATGAGATTCCACTACATGGGAAAACTTAGACCACTTACTCACAAGACCAAATGCAGGTGAGGATATGTAGCATCAGATGCTCTCATTCACCCCTGGTGGCATGGCACTTCGGCAGAGTTTGGTTATTTCCCACAAAATCCCTCTTAACCTTTGGCTTCATCAGTTTGAGTTTTTTTTTAAAAAAAGAATGCCATAGACTAGTGTCTTGAATAGCAAAACATTATTCTCACACTTATAGGAGCTGGAAGTCCAAAATCATGGTGCCAGCATAATTGGGTTCTGGGTGAGAGCCCTTCTTCTAGTTCACAGACCATTGCCATCTTGCTGTATCCTTAACAGAGAGAGAGAAAGATCATTTCTCATGCATCATTTCCTATAATGATCTCATTTGTGAGGGCACCACCTCATGACCTAATTATTTCGCAGAGATCTCACCTGTGAACACTAATGTACTGAGGACTAGTGCTTCAACATAAGAGTTTGAGGGGGACACAAATTTTGAGTTCATAGTTTTATATGATCAAATAGATGTGGCCCCTGAGGGTTGACCCAAAGGGGCCAAAAACATAGGTCCACCCCAAATCCTGCACAGAGATGTTTACAGCAGCTTTATTCATTGACATCCAAACTTGCCAGTAACATAGTAGGTGAATGGAAAAATAAACAGGTACACCCAGATAATAAAATGTTATTCAGCACTAAAAAGAAATGAGCTATCAAGCCATGAAAAGACATGGAGGAATTTGAAATGCATATTACTAAGCAAAAGAAGTCAAGCTGCAAAGAATACAGACTGTATGATTCCAACCATGAGACCTTCTGGAAAAGTCAAAACTATGAAGATTGACAAAAATCAGCAAGTGCCAGGAGTTAGCAAGGAAGGTGGAACATGGAAGATTTTTAAGCTAGTGAAACTATCTTGTGTAATTACGTGATAGTGCCTGTATGTACTGATTTGTCTTGAAAGGTGCCAGATTCTGTCACCCCAAAATATGTCATTTTGCATAACAATTATTTTTAGCAACAGTCACTTGAAAAACAAAAGATAAAAAAGTCACTCTGCGCATCCCATCCCAGTAAATTCTTAACCCCAGAGACAGGTGGAAACTTAGATGTGAATGGTGCCCTCCCTGATCAGGAAAAAAAAAAAAGAATTCTGTCACCAGAGATGGGAATAAAAGCTGAGAAAAAAAAATCTGTACATACAGACATGGTTAAAATAACTTCTCTCCTCCTTTGGCCTCCCCTACCTTTTTTGTTATTTTTCCACAATTGCTACTTTTGGTCCAACCTACTATATGAACACTTATGTTTTGCTACTTTAGTTTTATATTTTTCTGTGCCAGGTCCTGTATACATTTTTACATGTATACTTTTCTCCTGTTCATCTAGCTTTTGTCAATTTAATTCTCAGTCCAAGCCAGAGACACAAATAGGGTAGAGGAAAAGTTTTGCCGCCCTCTAGTCCAAAGCTATACAATGTACTTTACCAAGAGTGAAACCTAATGCAAACCAAGGACTTGGTGATAAGGGGGCATCAGTGCAGGCCCATCAATTAATAAACGGACTGCTCTGTTGGGGGCTGTTGATTGCAGAGGAGGTTATATAATTGTGGGGACAAAGACGTATGCAGGAAATCCTCATACCTTGTGTTTAATTTATCTTGTCAACTTTAAACTGCTATGAAACCAGTCTAATAAAAAGAGCTTACAGAGTGAGAGGATATAGTCATCCCTCCTTATCTTCAGGATATGTTCCATGCCCCCAGTGGATTCTGAACTGCAGATAGTATCAAACCCTATAGGTGCTAATTTTTCCTAAACACAAATAATTATGATAAAGTTTTATTGATAAATTAGGCATAGTAAGATATTAACAGGAATAACTAATAATCACAGAAAGCAAGTATAAAAATACATTGTAACAAAAGTTATTTGAATGCAGTCTCTCTATTAAAAAAGTCAAAACAATCTTTTCTGACCATGGCAGGCTGGGTAACGGAAATCTCAGAAAGCAAAACTATGAATAACAGGGAGTTAGTGTACCTGCAAAGAGAGCACGTCAATAGAAGTAGAAGGAAAAACAAGTTAAATAGAAGTAGAAGAAAAAGCAAGTTAAATGGTCTTTGTTTTTCATTTGCTTGCCCTGAATTTCTTTCACACTGTCACAAGCAGTGATCATATAATGGGCCAATATTCAAAGTTCTTTGGTTTCCTTATTCCTTAACCCTAGAGGGAAGAAATCTTACTCTGGTCCAAAAGTTAACACTACACTGACAATGAATTCAAGCTCAAGTCTGAGATTATTCCATGAGGTCACAGTTTCTGCTCCCAATAAAACACAACAGCTGGGGTCAGGGTGGCCAGGAACCCAAGCAAGACTCAGAAGCCCTGGCCATAATTTCATGTGGACACAACAATGTGCCCCATATCAAGGATGGAATAAAGTTCTGGTAAGATAACAAGACGATTCTTCACTGCCAGGTATTTGGTAGCCTTCCCCTCTCCAAGCAAGGCAGCTGCTTTCTGGATTGAGTGGGTTAGGACTGCATCCTCAAGACAGCAGGGCATAAGGGACAAGGCCAAAGCCATCCCTTCTCCTCTCCTCCTCTGTGTCAAAACCTTCTCCAGCCAGCTGTCCTTTCCCTTCAGTTACGGACACATCTGACTCTTCCTTTAAGAGGTTAATACAAGTTAGAGAGAAGACACTTGGAAGTTTTCTGCTTTTAATTTCTGCCTAATGACTTATTGGCCGGGGTACTATCATATTGTCTTACTTAACAGCCTCTCCTGCACAATAAACGGTGCTTGGTACCCACCTCGGCCCACAAACTCTACAATTAAGCGATCGTTTGTCCTCAGGAGCTTGACAGAAACAGGAGTCTGAGGCGGGCTGGGAGGAGCTCAGATTTATTAAAGTAATAAATAACCCAGAAGCCCCCACCAAGCCGCTGCCTCCCCTTCTTATTTACTTCCTTTTTGTGGCTTCTGAGATGGGGATATGGAGGACTTAATTGCTTGGAAAGAAAGTTGCCTAAGAACTGCACAACACTCGCATCCCAGAAACAATAAAATAAAACTGGGAGGCTCCAGGGCTATGGCTTAATAGGGGCCGAGCTCCTGGATCCTTGGCAAGCTCTACTCCTGCTGCTTCTAGAAGGGCCATGCTCACTTGTGCACATAAATGTACTCGGCAAGTGGAGAGCTGTTGCTGGCCAAAGGGAGACCCACTAAGCTGAGGCTCTTACTCACCTCCTCCTGGGTTCCATCTCCTATTTTGCTTTTAATTATAAGGATTAAAAAAAATCATTTGGCAAATATTACTTTAAATTGTATAAATCCCTAAATATTCCTTGTGCTTAATTTTTAATGTCATTTTTTCCCTCAGATATTCTCTCATTTGATCACAAATTTTTTCAATTATTATCACAATGTGTTTTTGTGGCTCAGAAACTACTAAGCTGGCCAGAATGAACCTGTCTAGAACACCTTCCTTTCCAAAGTATTATATTATAGAAAAGCATTCAACAAGGAAAACTGTGTTTTAGAAAGTCAAAAGAGACCCATATGTACCCGCAGTGGTGCCCACTTCTTAAAAAATTTTACTTTTATATGCAATCCTTACAAATGTACTTATTTTATTTTCCCATCCCACAGCCTGGAATATAGTAGTTCTTTCTACAGGATCACTATTAGAGGGCAGATTCTCCCCTTTCTTCTTTCCTTAATTAAGTTAAGCTTGTGAAATTCACATCTCATGAAAGGAGCCATTGTGAAGTGAATAATTGAATGACATTTAGAATACTCACAATATTGTCCAAACATTACCTCTATCTAGTTCCAAAATATTTTTGACAGTCCAAAATAAAAACCCCATACCCAATAAGCAATCACTTTTGATTTTCCCCTCAACCTAACACCAGGCAACCACCAATCTGTTTTTTATTCCTTTGGATTTATCTATTCTATTTCATCTAAATGGAATCAAACCTTTGTTTCTGGCTTCTTTTTGTTGAGTGGAAGGTTCAAGGTCCATCCACACTGTAGCATATATGAGTACTTCACTTCCTTTAAGAGTTGAATAAGATTCCATTATATATATATTGCACCTCTTGTTTATCCATTCATCTGTTGATGGACATGGATTGCTTTTAGTCTTTGACTACTGTGGGGCCAAACTATTTTCCATAATGACTGAACCATTTTGCTTTCTTATCAGCAATGTGCAAGGGTTCCAATGTCCCTAAATTTATTTTACACATGATTGTCATAAATATGTTCAGCTACTTTCCTCATCCTTCTTTCAGCTTCCTATTAGGGCCCAGTTCCCATCCAAGTTAAACTTCTTTCCAGAAACACATGTCTACTAAAGCACTTCAATGTTTTCCCCGAAGCTGGAAATTTCCATTAAAATGTACATAAAGATGTTGCAGAGGAACTTTGATATTTTTAAGCACCGAATTCTAAAAAGATATTTTCAGATATGAAAACCCCCCCATATTTTCACAATTCTATTCCACCCTGGATTACAGAGACAGGATTATTCAAGGTTGTCATTATCATATCCTCTCTGCTATGGGACCATCTTTTCAACATGGAGACTGTGTACCACCAAAATAAGGAATTAAACCAAAGAAGAAAACAGGAACTCTAGAACACAGGAAATCCAAATGGATGAAAATCAAAGAACTTTTCTAAAAGGCTAGTTTAAGAAATCCTGGGATGACCTATGGGCAAAATGCTTAGAGAACAATAAGCCCAGATAGAATGAAAATGAAAGTTTGCAGGTGAGATGACTCCAATAAAAAAATTGAAATTATTAAATTACCTCCTATAATTGGCTTTTTCCAAAACTGTTCTGAAGGCCCTTGCAAGGAGAGGAAAACAATTTAGTTCAAGAAAATTAGGCAGATTAAAAATCCAGGCAAGGGCTGGGGATGTGGCTCAAGCGGTAGCGCGCTCGCCTGGCATGCGTGCCGCCAGGGTTCTATCCTCAGCACCACATACCAACAAAGATGTTGTGTCCGCCGAGAACTAAAAAATAAATATTAAAAATTCTCCCTCTCTCTCTCTCTCTCTCTCTCTCTCTCTCTCTCTCTCCTCTCTCACTCTCTCTTTTAAAAAAAAAATCCAGGCAATTACTCAATCACTTAAAAAGATATAACGAGTAAGAAAGGGAACGATAAAAGTATACTACAGGCATAAGAATATAAGCTCAGTGATTAATTTAACCAAAATTTATAAAACAATGTCAGAAGGATAAGAAGAAATAGAGATCTTTATTTTCAATTTACCATAAAAGACAACAGATTTTGTTTAAAATTAACAGATTAAAAGATTGCAATATAGATGAATAGTTCAATCATCCAAAACTCAGCTTAAGACAACAACCATCCTTTATTATTATCTTTCACATGAATGGAGTTGATTCTGCCAGTAGTCTGGGACCTCAGTTGGGGATGTTGGCTAGAATACTAAAATGTTGGCTTTTCCATACTTTTTATGGATTTCCTTAGTGTATGGTGGCCTCAAACTTCTTACATGGGAGCTTATATCTCTAAAGTCAATTGTCCTAGAAGGATGAATCATTGTTTATGACTTGGTCACTGAAATCACAAATTCACAAAGTTTACCAAGTCAAAAGCCCACATTAATTCAAAGTGAAGAAATGTGGACACCAACTCTCAATGGGAGGCATTCAATGTTACACTGCAAGAAAAGCACAGGAGATGGAGACCTTATTGCAGATATTGTGAAAAACATAATTTGCCACATGTATTATTTAGAAAGACAATATTAAATCCAGAAAGAAAAGCTAAGAGTCTTAAATGTTTGCTTTAGGAGAAAGAAATTGGGGGTAGATTTTGGAAACTATTTGACTTCTCAAAATAATTGCATATATTACTTTGATGAGATTTTAAAATAATGTTAGAACAAAAAAGCCAATATTCCTCTCTAAATGGAATACCCTTCTCTAAATGGTACACAAAGCCACAGGCATTCCACAGGACATACTGTTGGGTTATGTCACGGTTACCACAGCTCTGCATCTTGTTGTCCTCTCTGAATTGGTAGTGTAGTCTAAAGGCTATATGCCAACACCAATTGTTTCAAATGTCTTTGTATGTGAAAATGAGAGCCCTCCGATTGCTGACACTTATATCAAAATGAACATGAACTGACACTGAATTAAACATACAGGAAGTCAATGATTGAATACTGTGGCCAATAAAATCTACCAACAATGGGCTGGAGTTGTGGCTCAGAGGTAGAGTGCTCACCTAGAATGTTGGAGGCCCTGGGTTCGATCCTCAGCACCCCATAAAATAAGTAAATAAAATAAAGGTATTGTGTCCAACTACAATTAAAAAAAACTACTGACAAGAATTCTAAGAAGCAATCTTACAAAATTTTGTTCCTTTCAACAATATCAAAACTTTGAATCCTTGAACAAAAGGAAGCAACAGTTGATATTTACAAATCACTTCATTGTTCAAAAATTTTTCTTTGCTATATCCTGTTCTTTCAAACCATTTGCCTACTGACATCAACCCTGAATAGGGTAAAATGATGAATGTAGTGGCTACAGTGAAAATTAGGAGAATTCTAGGGTCTCTGCTCAAACATCAGGGTTCTGGAATCAAACCAATGTAATTAGTAGTTTTTGTCATGTTCTGCCAATACAATTTTCAACCTATTAAGCAGAGACAACTAATTATAACCTGTAATTCTTTTCTTTTGGAATTTGTGCTTTCATCTCTGCCCACCTCCAACATAGTTGATATATCATAAATTGCTGTTACATTTCAATATTTTCCAAGTCGATAGATGTTGGACATGAGGGGGAAGCCCCTGCTGATACTTCGGTCAAACACTCTGGAAAAGCCCCAGCTTGCAGCTATGAACCTTTCAGGATAATTTTCTCTCCTCAAGTCACATGATACAGATGGCTGCATTGTACCGAGGAGGTGAAACTGATGGGTGATATGAAATGTGGAGGTAGGAAAAGATTTTCTCTTTTTTGATGCAGATAGTTTTCAAAGATACTATTCTAGAACTAGGGAGGAGATGTCCTCATCCTAGCTATATATAGTAGTATTGTGGCATACACATTCTCAGAATCCTATGAATCAGATAGTTCTTAGACTTCATAAGTTACTCCAGGGCTACCTCAGAAGGGGTCTGAGGTCTAGGACCAGTGAATAGGAACTAGATCTTCAAAAAAGAACTAGAAGCATACAAATGTGCACACACAGACACACACACACTCTCTCTCTATCTCTCTCTCTCTCTCTCTCTCTCTCTCCATTAACAAATGATCCCATCACTATCACTTCATGTAACACTGAATAAATCATTTACCTCCTATCAGCCTGAGTTTTTCAATCTGTGACACACAAAAAAATAATACCTTCTTAGCAATTTCACTGTTTCTTATTTTATTACCATGTCCTACATTGGCCAATTCTCTCTGTACCTCAGTTTCCTTTCTCCATATATACAATAAGAGTTTTGATCTCTAACAATTCTTCCAATTATAACATTTCTCCTAGAAAGAAATTTATAGCACCAATCATCTATATTAGAGAAAAAAATCCTCATTAATGACATTAACTTCCCACCTTAAGACACTAGAATCAGAATAATAAATAAAGCACAGTGAGAGCAGAAGAAGGGAAATAATAGATGGAGGTGGAAATCAATGAAAGATCTGAATTCCAAGATTTAAGAAGCACAATGATTTCTAAGTAAGACCAATGAAATGAATTTATATCACACACTTCTGAATAAAACTAAAGAATCTAAGAGAAAAAAGAGAAATTACCATTGCTACCAGAAAAAAAAAATCCTAAAAAGAGACGATAATTAGATTGATAATTATGTCAGTCAACTTTCTGTCCTGTGACTGTAATACCTGACAACAACAAACTTAAGGGCAGGGGTTGTGGCTCAGAGGTAGAGCACTTGCCTACCACGTGGAGGCACTGGGTTCGATCCTCAGCATCACATAAAAATAAAAATGAAGATATTGTGTCCATCTACAACTAAAAAATAAATATTAAAAAAAAGAACAAACTTAAAGTTTGTTTGGGTCTCATGGTTTCAGAGGTTCAGCCCACAGTTGACTAACTCCATCCTTCTTGGCCTAAGATGAGGCAGAACATCTTGGTGGAGGGTATGGTAGGGGAAAACAGCCCAGCTAATGGCAGTAGGGAAAAAGAGAGAGAAAAAACAGGAATCAGGGACAACAAATAATCTCCAAGGGCACACTCCTAGTGACTGACTTCCTCCAGCTTCGCCCCACCTGCTACAGTTACCACCCAGTAATCCATCCAATTTATTACTCCATCAAGTGGATTAATCCAGGCATGAGGTTACAGTTCTAATCATTGCTTAAAAGCCCCACTTCTGAACCTTGCCGCATTTGGGGACCACACTTGCAAAACAAAACCTTTTCAGGGAGCATTTCTAGAATCCTAGAATCAAACCATTACAGTGATATGTATTCTTATAAGCAATAATAAATGGAAGAAGACAAAAGACTGACATCTTCAAAGTAGTGTGAAAATAACTGTCAGAATAGATTGCAACAGAAAGCTAAATGATTATTCAAGACCAAAGTGCAGAATAAAAATATTTCCAGAAATACAAAAAAGGAAGTGTTAACTACTTACAAATCCTTAATGAAATAACAGAGATATAAGAGACATACTTTTATAAGATGGAAATTAAACCCAGAAGAAGTTTAATACAGAAAGCAATGAGCAAAAAATCATAAATATGTATTGAGAATTAAAAAAAAATAAATGAAAAGGTAATGGTGATTAAACTTGGTGAATATTTTAGAGGAGAAAAGATATTAATTGGGCTGGGGATGTAACTCTATGGAAGAACACTTGCCTAGCATGCAGGAGGCCCAGGATTCCAAAAGAAAGATCCTGGTTTATTTGTATAATTCTTAGGTTAAAATGTAATGGCAACCACCAGTAGACAAAATTCATATGTAAAACTTACCAGTAGAAGTTACAGTTGATTTTTAAAATCATAATGGAAGGGGCTGGGTATATAGCTCAGGTGGTAGAGTGCTTGCCTTGGATGCACAAGGCCCTGGTTCAATCCCCAGCACCACAAAAAATAAATAAATAAAACTGTAGTGGAAGGCAGAAATAGAGGTTAGTTGGAGGAAGACAAAAAGGGTAACAAAGTCGACTTTTGTTTGAGGGATCATGAAAGTTTCACTCAGGGGAGAGATATTTGGATTTTAATGACAGTTACCAGGCCTGCAAAAATCTGGGAGAGGAAGAATTTTGGAAACAGTTCTTGTCCTTTAGCTCTTACAGAAACTAGTGAGGTTGTTTGTGGGACAAGAGCCTCATCCAGGGGAGGAATGTATCAGAAAAGATACCCAAGAAGCAAACAAGGACAGAAAGAAAACCTGAGAATCTCATGTAAATGAAAACTGGTCTGCTGAGATGGAATCAGGAAGGGAGGGTGGAGATGACACAGGATCAGGCGATGAAGGTCGGTTAGTGACGGATGCCTCCCACACAGAGGAAAAACCAGGACACAAGCTCTAAGGTAAGCTAATTCCAAATCCTGGAGGCCACTCAATGTCAATTGAGATCAAAATATACTGAGTATACTGGTGAACCATCCCCATGATTCAGTCTCTCATCCTTGAACTTCTAAGTACTGTTTCCATTTATTCTATAAGTCCTTGTGTTTAGCCACCCTAATTCTCTGGTGTGTAGGACAGGAGGTCAGCCTCATTCTTTTCTATCCAAAATGTCAAACATTATCTGTAAGGCCGATTCTACCATAATTCCTAGCAGTTTTATTGACTGCCCCCAAATTTCTAGTCATCCTTTGTTCCTCCTTCTCCAAACTCACCAACTTGTATTCTTTTTCATTATTTTCTTTTTTTGTGTGCATTTTACTGTGTAGTATTCCAAAATTTATCTTGCTATTGACCTTACATAATTATGACTATATTAAGATAAGATTGAATATAACAGAATTTAAACAACAAACTCTTCATTTCTGACATGAATGTATATGAAGAATCAGAAAAATCCCCCATGATAGCATCCATGTAGAGAAACTCAGCTTCTAAAAAAAATCCATGTTTGTAATTTTCATCCATCAAATAGAAGCATCAGCCTACAAGCAACTTTACAAATAATCCAACCCAACTTCTTTGTATTTACATGTAAGCAAGTTGATGCTAAGAGAGGAAACTGTTCTCCCTGTTTGAGGCACAGCCTGCCTTGAAATCCAGAGGCTGTTTACCATGAAGAAGCTGTAGGAAGAAAGATAAGAAATCAAATTTTCTTGTTAGTTTTAAAATAGGTCTTAAAAGCAAGTCTTTCTAAGAGGATTAAAAGACAAGCCACACACGGGAAGGAAGTATTTGCAAAAGACATAGCTACTAAAGAACATGTATCAAAAAAAAAAATACAAAAAAGATTTGAATCTGGACAATAAAATAACAACCGAATTTAAAAGATGAGCAAGATCATATAGACCCCTCACAAAGAAGATATGCAGATAGCAAATAAGCATAGGAGAGGACATTCAACATCAGATGTCGTTGGGGAAATGAAAATTTAAAAAGCAGTGAGATACTACTATATGCCAAAATGGCCAAAATCCAGAACACTGACAACACTGAATCCTGGTGGCGATGTGAAGCTACAAGAACTCTCCTTCATACTGATGGGAATGCAAAATGGCAAAGTCACTTTGGAAGGCAATTTGGCAGCTTCTTAACCAAACTAAAAATATAATCTAGGAATCCTGCTCCTGTGCATTTATCAAAAGGAATCGTAAACTTATGCCCACGTAAAAACCTGCACTTAAATGGTTACAGCAGTTTTATTTATAGTGCCCAAAATCAGAAGCAAGAAGACGTTTTTCCATAGTGAGTGGATAAACAAACTGTGGTATGCCCACTTGATGGGTCTTCATTCAGCAATTTTTTTTTAGATGCCACAAAAAGACATGAGAAAATTTTAAATCCAATTGCCAAGAGAAAGAAGCCAGTCCCTAAAAGCCTAAATACTCTTTGATTTTAATTACATGGCATTCTGGGAAAGGCAAAACTACAGACAACAGTGTAAAAAAGGTCAGTGATTCCCAGGGGTTGGGCCTGGGAGAATGAGGAATGAATGGATGTAGCACAGAGAACATTTAGAGTGGTGAAATTATTCTGTATTGATTCTGTAATGGTGGATTAGTTAAAACCCCAAAAGTATGCAATGCAAAGAGTGAACCCTAAACTATGAATTTTAGTTAATAACAATGTGTCTTGATATTGTTTCACCAATTTTAATTAATATACCACACAAATGCAAGATATTAATAACAGAGGAACCTAGAGGGAGAAGAAGGAAATGAGAATACCCTTTACTTGCTGGCCAATTTTTCTGTAAACCTAAAACTGCTCTAAAATATAATTCTACTAAATATACAAAATAAAAATTTTAAAAAGCAACTATCAACAGTAACCAAGACAGAACTATGCAGTAACACAGAGTATACTCAGAACACAACCAATATTTGTTTATATTTATTAATAATATTTTTAAATATTTGGACTAGAAAGAGCATATTAACTAGGCACACAGAAACTGGAATTCTGCATAGTATTAACATTATTCCTTGTATGCCTGAAAAACATAGAAAATGAAATTTTAAGGTAATATTGCTCTTATTTATTCTGAATTATTACTATGAAAACCTTATCCAAATGGTATGTTTTTTCTCTCAATGGTATTGTTTTCAACTACTTAGCCTTGTTTCTATACATCCATATTTTGTCTGGGATGTAGAATTTCTTTTCTTGATATCTATATCCATTTTAATTGTGACAAAGTTTTTAAACAATCCAATCTTCAGAAATATATAAATGCTGCCTGCAAAACACCAGTCCTCTAGAAAAGAGCATATTCTTGGAGAAAGGCCACTTCAGATAGGTACAATGACACTGAAGGCACTAAACTATGGTTGAACCGAGACGTCATGGAAGACCCTTGCATGTATAATGTGGGCTGCTGCTTTTAGTTATTTAATGGGGAAACCTGCACTGAGCAAGCCCTGTGGACCATTGGCAGAGCAGCGCCTGGCTCCAGCCTCTAGCTTAGTGGGCAGCGCCATCTAGTGGAAAGAAGATGTTCTTAGTTTCCATTTTACCAACCATTAGCTAAATGACTTCAAGAAAATCATTCCACCTCTGCCTCAGCTGCTTCCTCTGCCTCAGCTGCTTCGTGTATAAAACTAAGGATGATAATGACTGCTCTGCCAATCTCCTTATAGTGACTGTTCTGCCTATCTTAGTTACTGAGGTAAAAAGAAATGAAGTAATGCAAACTCTCGGATCTTTATTGTTCATAGCTGCTCTTGAAAGAGGCAAGTGAATTTCTGCTCTAGGAAAAAGCAGAATTGTCAAGTCCCTGTGAGTGTAGATAAATTTGGCTGAAAGCTATTGGTTTTCTCTCCCTCTAGGATCATGACACATATAAAACTAATTAGTGCATCTGAAAGTTTATGAAGTGACTGGTTAGAGCCCAATAACCTTTATTGCATGTGGCCCACACAAGCCTATTATGAAGGAAAATTATGGGCGCCGTTGTGATGTAAGAGCGGGTAAATCTCAGAGGAGGCCACAAAAGGGACCCCATTCTCGGTAAGGAACCAGACAAAACCGGACTTAGACTTCTGCTGCTTGACAACAAGGTCATGCCTGGGATTCTGCAGGGATTGATGTGACCTGTCTGAGGCCCTCTAATTGCTTTTCTCTAGCCTCTGGGTCTCCTTTGTTTCCTCCTCTCTCATTCATATTCAAGAGCATGATTGGAAGCCTTGAACAGCTATGCAAAGTGTTTCTTAAATGTAGACAATTGAAATATAAATGTTCCTCCCATGCACTATTAATTATTTTATAGCTTTCCCCAAGCACCCTTTGTATATATAGCAATTTAAATGGTGACTATAAAATGTGAAGAGAACATTTTCCCAGTCTCTGCTTCTCAGTCCCCCACTCCATCTATACCCATTCATTGTCCCCTCTTTAAGTATTACATTTCAAGTGGGAAAAACTGCCTCAGAGGACATACTTTTTCTGTCTTTTTCAGTTGAGAGTGAAAAAAACCTGAAGATCTTTCAGTCCAATCACTGACACTAATCACAGGTGTGACCCTGGTTAAGCTGACCTAACACTTGGGCCACAGTTTCTCTATCTGAAAAATAAAGAGTAGGAACAAAGAGAGTTGGTGCGTATGCTATGCAGAAACTAGTTAGACCCATAGACAATTGTCTCCTGCAAATGAGTCAGTAAACTGCCCAGAGTCAAGAGTGAAAAACCAGCCTCTATCTCAGAGCAAAGCCTGTCTAAGGAAGGGTAATGACCTTAGTCCTTGGGAAGACCCACAGAGCACTCCTAGGCACATTCCCACCCTGCTAAGTTGTTTATCTACAAATAACAGGAGAAATCTGCTGCACTAGGTGTCCCTGACTCAGTCAGGCTAGGTGGGGATCCATAGCAGCCCCCTAGCAGCCACCAATCAGCATGAGTCAGGGAAATACCTAGGATGCCAGATGACCCTCCCAGTAGTTTATGGTGTTGGGAAACCATGTAGTTCAGCACTAACACCCCTCTTGGCTTAAACCAATCAGTTCAAATGAATCCCCCTCTTGTAGTAACCAATCACCCCTACCCAACTTGTTCCCGCCAGTGAATGTGCTAATCATGTTTTAGAGTTGTTATTTGATTTTCCCGTGGTGTGTGATGATTTGCTAAGTGATGCTATGATGTATGTGGGGGTCCCTGCCTTCTCCAAAGAATGTATAAAACTGGGACAAACCCTGAGCTCGGGGCCTCTCAGCGTCACCAGTTGCTGTGTGTGCGCGCGGAGGACTGAGCTAGCTTGCAATAAACACCTCTTTGCTGCTTACATCGATCTTGGTCTCTGGTGGTCTTTTGGGGGTCCCGAATTCGAGCATAACAAGAGTTCTTCCACAACATCTTGTGGAATTTCTTTTCTTTTTTTTTTTTTTTGAGAAAACTAATCAGTTTTCCTGAACTGAGCTCATTCTCATGAACAGTGTCAGCTGTGCCTGGCACAACATAAGAACTCAATGACATTTGTTTTTAATGTTTGGAGAGAGGAAGGCTTTACCTCATGTAAGAACCCAAACTTGATTGAGTCAACTTGCCATTCGATAATAGAGAAATCATGCTTATGTGAATTAAGGTTGGTTTTATTAACCCCAAGCCAAACTATGTGTAAACCTGAACTATCCTCTTACCTGGGTTTTCTTTGGACTCCAAATGAAGAAAGCAAGAATGTTAATGATCAGGAATACCATGTCTCCATTATTTCCTGCAAACCAGGAACAGTATAAGCACGTCTCAAATTTTCAGTTCTTCAATGTTTTTTTTTTTTTTTTCATTTTATGGAAGATGAAACTAGGAATCAGAGATATTAAGTACCTTGCAAAGATCACACAGTAGACAAATTTCTAGGCTGGATTAAAGTGAATTCTTTCTGATTCCAAGTCAGTTCTACTCCACTACTCTCTATCCTTCTAGATGAGGTAGTGCAGAAGGTCATCCTCAAAAGTATTAGTAAGCTTGCCTAACCAAAACAAACAAACAAACAAACAAACAACCTCTCTTCCTTTCCTATTGCCTGAAGTCCCAGCCCCATCCATCATTAGAGAAGAGAGAAGACTGCGGTTTCACGGTGGGAGGGCATTTCAAATGAGGTGGAACAAGCCTTCATATCTTGAGTCTGGAGCTCACAGTGAAAAACTAGCTGTCGCCTAGTTTGCTTTTGTTTTGTGGATTTTTAAAAATAACTATACTCTTTTTAATGTTGGACACTTTAGTCCTTCAAGAATGTTCATTTAAAACACTATAGAAGGGAGAGTGCATCTTCTATGGACAGCAAAACCCAGAATAAATCTTTGGGGACCTGGAAGGGCAGTCAATCTGTAGATGGGAGGTAACAAAAGAGAAAGGAATAGGGAAGCCTCCTATTTCACTAATATGACCATGTGCAGCATTGACCCTAAAAGATCACAGATCCCAAGTGCAAGGGGACCCCTAGAACTGGCATTGAGTCAATTGCCCTAAGCTTTTCATCTTAGTTTTAAATATTATTTTCCAAATAGAAGCTGGAATACTAAATCAACTAAGAGCATTCATCTGATAAAAGATATGCAAATATCTTTATAAATATACAGTATCATCTATAATGTTGACAGGTCAGATAAAGACACCGAGTTTCACTTAAAACTCTAAATTCCAAATACAGAATGCAAATACTGAGGCTACCCCTTCCCCCAAATACATACACACGCACACACACATGCACACACACATGCACACACAATCTATTTTATTTTCAGCTTTTACAGATGGTTACAAGTTGCATATATTATTCATATACTCCCCAACCCCAGCCTGCCTTCACATGCAAACCAAATTCAAATATTGTAGAAACCTCCAAAACACCATGACTTGAATTTTAAAAACCAACAGATTACCTGAACTGTCAAAAGTTGTTCTGAAAATACAATTAGGGCACATACCATCTTTGGATATGTTAAATAAAAACAGCAAAAAAATCCTATCAAAATAAAAAAACATGATAAACCTGGCCTCACATTTGCCAAGTGTTTTAGTCAGCTTTTTCATCACTTCCACCAAATGACCTGACAAGAACAATTGTAGAGGAGGAAAAATTTATTTGGGGCTCATGCCTCCAGAGGTCTCCAACGGACGTCATTGCTCCATGCCCAAGGTGAGACAGAGCATCATGGTGGAAGGTTTGTGGAGAAGGAAAGCAGCTCAGGACATGACAATCAGGAAGCAAAGAGACTAAGCTCAGCTCATCAGAGACAAAATATATACCTCAAAGTCACAACCCCATAACCTGCCTCCTCCAGCCACACCCTACGGTCGGTCATCATCCAGTTAATCCATTCAAGCAGATTACTGATTAAGTTAAGACTCTCCTAACATCATCATTTCACTTTTGAAGTTCCTTGCATTCATTGTCTTACAAATGAGACTTTGGGGGACACCAAGCAAAGCATCTATCTGCAGCAGCTGTCCATGGCTACCTACTGCTGTCTGACCATAGCCTGCATCAATTAGTCCTTTTGTCTTCTTAATAAATAATTTGGGTCTCAAGTCCCAGAAGGCAGTGGTGGGAAGTCCCCTCTGGGGAAAGCAGGGTGGCTGCCTGGGGCTGGCCCTGGGAAGAGACTGACAAGTGAATGACAAGTCAACTCTCACTTGGTCCGAGCCGCCTCTGAGCTGATTTCTGATCTGAGAGATGAAGAATGGCTTGGTATTGACTTTCCACAGTGAAGGTGGCTGTGCAGAGAGGTCCCCATTTGCAATTCTTTGTTCTTGTGTGTCTGTGAGCACTGACCTCTTCACTCCCTCCTCTTTGTTCCTTTCCCTCTCCCTCCTTAGGCTCCCCTTTGCCACATTATTCTACAGCGCCAAGAAAGAAAGGAGAATAAAAAGAAAGAAAATCAGGGTCAAAAGACCAGAGGGCCCATCTCTGATCTGTCCTTTGTGGCTGATGAGGCTTCAGGCTCCAGAGCATGTGACAAGACATCAATAAGATCAATGTGGCTAAATTAAAACATGTACAACATCCTGTGTTTTACATGCAGCTATTGGGAGAGAGGAGACACCATCAGTGTGACCTGACAATGCAAAGAGGAGCTGAGCTGATCTGCAAGGCTTCTGAAACTCTGCCAGCCAGGCCCACAGAGCTGATGAGAACGCAGGTCTGCGAGTCAGTGGAGAAAACAATTAAAATAGAGAAATATTGATTATAGTGCTTATTGGTTCAGGTTGGAGGGGATATTTTTCTTTTATAAAGAATGAGTTCATTTAGTAAAATTTGGAGAAGCTAGGACTTCTCAAAGATGGTGGACCCTCAGGGAATGGATGACTGTACCACACAGGTTACAGTATAGGGTGTTCCGCAAAGACTCACTGAGCATGTGCTGCCCAGTGGGACTCATGTTGGGTACCCAAGCTCTGCACCTTTCTGTAGCCTTAAGAACAAGAGCACAATGGCAGCTTGATGCCTAAAATGGACAAGGACCTTAGGGCTGATAGGTAGATATTGAGCGCCTGTGTGCTAATGATTGGACATCTTAATTCCTATTGAGGATTAATTTCTGCCCATATTTAACAAGTAGTATGCTCCATCTATGGTCTCTTTCAATTTGGCCAAATGCATAATGTTAATATTTCACTATCCAGCTATTTAACATCGCCTCTTCCTGAAGTCTTGCTCAAAAAAATTTCAGGAGTATTTGTTTTTAATTTGCTTCTCTCTGGCAAGTTAATAAACCTAAAATACTTAAGTGCCCTACTCTCAGTTCCTGGCCTTCTGTTCAAAATGAATCTTTTTTGCTTCTCCAGCCACACATCCGTGCTGAAAGTCCATGGAACTAGAAGGAGGAATGAGGAAGTTCATCTGCATGGCATCATAATTATGATAATAGCTGATACTTACATGGCAATTACTGTGTGCCAAGATCTGTTGTGCTTTCACACCTCCAGTCATTTAACCTTCACACAACCCTAGGAGATAGGACCTGTTATTATCTTCATTTTACATGTCTAGAAGGTCTCTGGAGTGGTCAGCTTTGAAAACTATAGTCTATTGAAAAGCGGAGAGAAGAAACACTAAGATCAAGGATATTTATTTAGGACTGAAAGGAAGAAGAGATCTGAGCCCAGCTTTTCTTTTCTCACTCAGTTTCTCCTGTGGTTCAGCTTCCCCCAGCAGCCCATCCCTGTAACTAAGTGCTAAAGAGAAGAGGCTCCAGGTAAGAACTCTGTGGGTCTCTGGTAGACAAGAGAGTGCTCAATAAACTGGTTCAGTCTTGGAAACTCATGGGATGATAGAAGGTTGGTATGTGGCTTCCGAGGGTAAGTAAAGGAGTCACTGCTCTGTTGGGGCCAAAAAATACATACAAATTTCTCATGGATCGAATGTCATGGGAGAAAGAGCTGGCCTGCAGCCAAGTTAGATCCCATGCAAAAAAAAAAAATCTGCCAGGAAGGGTCACAGGTCCAGGAGAGCATCTGTGATGTAAACTGTCAAGAAAACAGAAGGGCAGGGCAGTGCCTTGGGGGAAGTCATGGGTGATATCTTTAACAGAGACCCCTGAAAAGCCTTCTGGAGAGAGAGAGCTTCGGGCACACACTGGATGCTAACATCAAAGCTATCCCTGAGCAGAGCTGTTCACCTGGTGCCTTCCAGGTCCCTTACCTCTCCTTCACCACTTCTCTACCTTTGAAGGGTGGGAAATCTACCTTAGAAAGATGGTATAGGACAGGCGTACAAAGAAGTCAGATGATGGTTCCTCCATCCCCTTCACCAGTCATAGGGCTCCTGCCTACATCCTGTCCGCCTGTGGGAAGGGGAGCTTCTATCATTCTGGGCGAAGCTGGGATTGTGACCAAGTATTAAAATTCAAAGTGTGCTCTGTGCTTAAAACAACATCAGGAAACTTTATTACCTAAACATGAGAACCCATGAGATTCATCAAATTTCCATCTCAGAGCAGCAGAGGAATTAACCACAGATCAAGACTGAAGGAGTTGAGGGGGACAAATGAAGTGGCTCCCCTGATTGCACCCAAGAATTCTGCTTGCTCAGTATTGCCACTTAGAGCTTGCACTAATAGACCCCGAGTCACACAGCAAAGAAGCTGCAGGGCTGGGACAACACTGCTCCCTAGTCATGTCCTTCCCTTTTGTGATCTATAGAGAGAGCAAAAGCAGATCAGACTTCTAGCCACCTGAAAGCACTTGTGAAATATTCAGAAAAACTTACTTACTAGAACTAAAAGGTAAGCATGAAAAGTGGATTCTACTTTTCTGCACAAATACTAGATAAAGGGAAGTCCAGAGACTGTAATCATTGCTTCCAGAAGGGATTAACATCAACTTGGCATTGACTCAAAGCTGGAATTCCTAGAACCCATGCTAATACCATTCTTAATTTCTTAATTATTAATGTGTGCTTATCCTTTATTTTCATAGTTAAATTTCAAATTCCCTACAGTAGCCCTGCAAGATAATTGAAAATGAGCAAGGGCACAACAGCACAGTCAAGAAACAAGCGCAACGAGCAGATTACCACACATACCAGCCTGAGGAAAGCTCTGAAATGGAAAACAAGAGAGCAAAGGAACCAGGGAGAGTGAAGGAAACCTATTACTATAGGTTTGTCCGAAAAGTTGCCTCTGAGAGAGTGAAACTGTGCCTGAGACTTGGAGGGTGGGAAAACAGCCATGCAAAGGGCCAAGGAAGAGCAAGTCTGGCAGAGGGGATAGCATGTGGAAACGGCACTGAGGTAGGAAGGAGTCAGGCACATAGAGGGAGGTGATCCCAGTGTGATTGGGGAACAAAGGGAGGAAATAGATGAACTTACAGAGGCCAGGGAGGCCTGGATGCTGAGGCCCTGGTAGGTCATGGAATGAACCACTTTAGTCTAAGGGTGTGGCAAAGCTGGAATCGCTTTTAAGCACAGTGATATGACCTGATTAACATCTTCTTAAAGCCACCCGAAGTGCTTGCTGGAGAACAGACTGGAGGAAGGCAAAAATAAAAGATTCTTTTGAAGTCCATTGCAATCCTCCTGGCAGCGACAACATTGTTTTAAAAGGAGGAGACTCAGAAGGAGCCCTGGAGAGATAGGAGACCTACGTCTGCCATAATTTATCAGAGTGGCAAAACTGTAGGGTAGCCACCAGTGTGGGAGTGTAGGATGTATTTTGGTGGCTGGGGCTGTAGCTCAGTGGTAAAGCACTTGCCTCACATGAGTGAGGCACCATGTTTGATCTTCAGCCCCACATAAAAATAAATAAAGATACTGTGTGTTCATCTACAACTATATATATATATATATATATATATATATATATATATATATATATATATTTTATATATATATATAAAGAAAAAGAAACTGGGACTTTGACTTTGGGGTTAGTGTGAGTATAATGAATGAAAAGAGTAAAGAATCAAATTGAGGATGATCTCTGGCATAAAAAAATGGTGGACAGTGGTGCCGTCTACCATGATGGAAAAGACTAGAGAAGAACCAGCTTGGTCGTGGGAGACAGGGGGCTCCACTGGATAATGTGTTAATTTTGAGATCCCGGAGGTGGTGATGAGGAATGTCAGCAGTTGTCCATGAGTCTGGAATTTTGAGATAGAGATATAGTTGGAGAAGTCACTGTTACATAGATGGTATTCAATAGCAGAAGAAGGGATGGAATTATGTCAGGATAGAGTGTAGAGAAGGAAGAAGAGGTCTGGCAGAGGAGGAGGAGGAGACTCAGAAGGAGCTGTTAGAGAGGTAGGAGAAATACCGAAGAGTGCCATGTCAAGCAGATGAAGGTAGAACAGGTAGGAACAGAGATTGGCCAACACCCTTGAAAGCCTCTGAGAAGCTGATTAAGGTGACAACAGAAAGATACTCTCCACACCAGGGGAATTGTGCCCTCAGAAATTACTATCGAATGGGAGCTTTTCGCTGACGAGCACTGTGATGGTCAGCTTGACATGAGACTGTATAGGCAGTAATTCCATCATTCTGTCAAACACGTGCTTGATGTTGCTCTGAAAGTGTTTGTGGATGTGATAAGGTTCTCAATCAGCTGACTCTAGGAAATGGAGCTTATCCTAGATAATTGGATGGACCTGATTCAATCATATCTCTTTGAAAGCAGAACTGAGGTTCTCAGAAGAGACATTTTTGAAACAAGATTTCTAGCCTGCCCTTCCTGGTGGCCTGCCCTACATATTTTGGACTTAGTTCACCAGCCCCTTCAGCAATGTAAGTCAACTCCTTGCAATAAACCTAATGTAGACTTTTAGTAGTTTAGTTTCTCTTCACCCTTCCCTTTTTTTCTGGTTTTCTTTCAATTTCCTTTTTTTTTTTCTTGTTCCTGATTTTAAAACAAGTGCTCCTTATTCATTTAAAAGGATAAAAAATTAAGAATATGTGTTCTTTTTGATTCAATGAACTTCAGATTAAATGGAAAACCAGAGGCCATACATTTTATTTCACTGTTTCAAGAGAAAAAATTGAAGCTCAGAAAGGAAGGCTCAGAGTCATGCGCAATGGGAGACAGAGCCACTCCAAAGCCACTCAGGGCATGGAGTCTTCTCATTGACCCAGTTGGATGGTGTCTGGGAGACTGGAAGCACATCAGTAACCCCAGAATGCTCAGAGATCTGTGAATGCCATACGTTTGAAGTCTCTTAAAATTCCTTTGAAATGAAGTACATAGTAGATACCTAGAACAGGGAGAGGGTTTTTAATGTGGAAACTCTTGTAAACCAGATGGTCTGAGTTATGGCCCATTTTTCTTTGAATTCTTAGTTTTCCATAATAAAGCCATGACCATAGTAAGCTGGGCTTACAGAGTGGGCCTGACATAGGTGTTTCTCAATGAAAACAATGCTAGCAAAAGTAATGTCCGAAGAAGCACCAGAGGAGGCATATACAATGTCTCCCAAGGGCAGGCACAAAAGCTAAGGCCTACACAGAACTGAGTTTTGGAAAATGAGAGGGTGTGCAAGCAGCCAGGCAAGGAAGTCTGGGGTCTCATCACAGTTAGAGATGCCAGCTTTGTTGACTCACTAACTTAGCAAAGCTGTCTGCATCATGTGCTGCTAAAATATTACTGTATATTTCAGATTTGTATAATCTTATAAAACTATCACTACAAATTCTTGAATCTGAAATTCTACTTTCCCTGTAAATAAGTGCTCCTCTGTTCTTCCTAGCCCATGACTAGAGAAGTGACCCCAAAGTAAATAATTTGTGAAACTATGGCATTGATTGGTAATTCAAAGATTTTTAGAACAAAATTTATACAATCATCAGTTCCAAAAGATATTGATTTAAAGATGGTGCCAATCACAGGAGGCTGAGGCAGGAGGATCACAAGTTCAAAGCCAGCCTCAGCAACAGTGAGGCACTAAGCAACTCAGTGAGACACTGTATCTAAGTATAATACAAAATAGGGCTGGGGATGTGGCTCAATGTTTGAGTGTCCCTGGGTTCAATCCAGGGTACATCGAAAGAAAGAAAGAAAGAAAGAAAGAAAGAAAGAAAGAAAGAAAGAAAGAAAGAAAGAAAGAAAGAAAGAAAGGAAGGAAGGAAGGAAGGAAGGAAGGAAGGAAGGAAGGAAGGAAGGAAGGAAGGAAGAAACCTAGTACTACCCCTCCAAAAAAAACCTCATGGGAATAAAAAGAATACCAAAATTAGGATATTGATTAGCTCTACAAAGCAGAGAGGGAAATGAAACCAGAGTTGGGTTTGCAAGGGGCTTGAGCTATATTAGAAATGCTTTATTTCTTGAGTTTGGAAATGATGACTAGTTGTGCATTGTATCTGTCCTTATACCTTTTATATTTATTAAATATGATAAAAACAAATTTAAAAATAAAAATAAAGATGGTGCCAATGTTTCAAAATTTTAGCTTTCCTTTAAGAAAAAAAAAATTCACAGAACTATGTTGTTAAGACTTCAATTCTTCTGTGATTAGTTACTTTGTTCTGATTCAGTCCACAAACAGTTGTCACTAGTATCTTGTTTTTTTCCTCTGTTTGAACCTTCTAAGAAGCAAGTTCAAAATAACTATCTAGAATCTTTTTTCTTATGCAGCAACATTAAGCAGGCTAGATAATACAGATTCTGCGATCTCTTGCTTTCTGATCCCTTCATATTCAGCCCACTCATTTCTCAGGTTCCTGGAGAGGGCAGCTAGTATCTGGATACCTGATGATCCTTGGCCTTTCCTCCTCCTCTTTCAATGTCACTTCTGTTTTTCAAAACTCATTCTAGATGACTGGCTGAAAATTATCTTTGTGTTTTGTATTTTTCTCAAAGATGAGAACAGAGTAACAAAGGCAGTGGTCTTCATCTGATGGGGAACATATTCCTCATTTTACCTCTTTTCCTGTGGACCTGATGAAGTCTCAGGTCTCCCCTGCCAGAGTGTGCTAACCCGTCGCCAGAGCATTGGGTCCATCAGAACTGAGGCCGAATTTAAAAATCAGCTATGTGTATATTTTTAAATCTGGATTTTCAATAATTTCACTTTCTTACCCCAAAGTTGTGCATTTCTACTGATATCTCATTTGAAATTTCCTTTCAAAATACAGTTCATCCTGAGTTTAAAATAACTGCGACTACCAGGAAGCCTCTGCTCACTGTTTCTCATTCTTCCCAACCCCCCATACAAGATACTTTGTCCTAAGTTGCAGGTTTCTCCTGTGCCATTGCTCATTCCCAGCAAGATGTCCCTGACCCCTCCATTACCCAGCCCTTCTGACTTATAGCATTGATTATTTTTAGTTATTTTTTAATTGTATTTTTTAATGCTTAGGATTCTCTTATTATTAGTTGCTTCTTACAAAAGTTATGTACACTCATTATTAAAACATCTGAAAACGGACAGGCACAGTAATATGAAGAATATCCATCCTGCCCATAGGCCAGTCACCTGCTGATAGTACACTGGCATGTATCTCCTTTTTGACCTTTCTTTATGTGCATGATATTATTTTCTATTAAAATGGGATTATGCTATCTGTTATGTTCTGTAAACTACTTTTAATTGATTCAATAAATTTATCAGTTGTTGGAAAGATTGAGCCAACTTTACCCCATTACAAATAATACCAAATCAGAAATAAAAATTAAAAAAAAAAAAGAATAAAACCACACAAACCTGAAAAGAAAGAAAATGCTTAAAGCCTATTAAAAAGTTATAAAAACTACCCTATGGGTACCACAGTTACCAATACTAGAAAATCCTGGCTAAAAAGATATTTTTTATTTTTATTTTTTTTACACCAAATCTAAATTGCTTTCAGCTCAAAGTACTTGAGAATTCAATGTAGGTGGCTCCCACTTGCTCCAGTAGGCCTTCTCCAGATTTCCCCCTTCCATACACATGCAACTTGAGGGTGATTTCAGACTTACCATGTTCTGATTTGCTCTGCTATTTCCTTTTTCATTTTTGTTTTAACTATCCTAAGTTGAAGTGTTCTGCAGTGGCAAGTGCTCAGTAAATGAATAAAAACGACTAAAGTTGCATCTAATAATTAGGAAACTACTATACACTATGCTTGGAGTTTGATTTTTTTTTTTCCCTGATCTGGGTCTAGTTCCCAATTACATTAGTTAGGAGTCTTTCAGGTAGGGTGGTAGAAACTCCATTCAATTTAGCCTAAGCAAAAAGAAAATATATATATATATATATACATATATTTTTTCTGATGTAACTGGAAAGACCAGGAAGTTACTTCAGTCATATTTAGAACAGGGATTAAAGTGACTCTTCTTTTTCTTTCTCACTCTGCTGTTTATGACCTTAAACAAATGAAAATTCCTCTGACATAGTAAAGATGTTTTATACAACCAGTGGAATGCTTTAGTATCTGATGCATTTCAATGGCAACATTCATTTTCAATCACAATTAAGTGTTCTCAACTAAGCAGAATATATGTAACTGAGATATCTGTGAGAGTTAACTTTAGGAAACAGTGAGAAAGAAAAGCATATAAGAAGTTGTCCTGTCTATCATAAAACCCCCATGAAGTGCAACATCAACATATGTTTTTGAAGCCCAAAAGAAAGTTAGAATGTAGGAACAGGAGTAATGTACATGAAGACTTTCATAACTCCTATCATTCTTATCACAGTGGGCAGGAATGGGCTTGCAAAATAAGATCATTAGAAAAGTAGAATCAAGAATATGTCATTTCACTGCTAAGTTCAATTACGTATATGCCAAGAAATTGGATTGGCTGAGCCCCTCAGCAGAGCTGTTACCTACTGGCTGAAAAACAGAAGAGGACCAGCCACACTGGTTAAACATTTGAACTGTGGAAGAGACAGTTTTTCATCATTCCAGGCAACTTTTGGAGCTTCCCATGTCATGTTGAGTGAACCTGTTTCTTACCTCGAAGCAACTTGCACACTCTGGGAAAGG
Source organism: Urocitellus parryii (assembly GCF_045843805.1). NCBI lineage: Eukaryota > Metazoa > Chordata > Mammalia > Rodentia > Sciuridae > Urocitellus > Urocitellus parryii. The sequence continues at coordinate 30,577,674 of NC_135543.1, forward strand.
GAACCATGCTAACTACCCTCCTTTTACAATGGAAGAATCCCTCTCTTCTATTTAAGATCAATTTCTCTGCTTGGAGTGGCATGCCCTTCATCTTCTTGGGAATTACCCTCCTTTACTTACTGTTCTCCTCGAATTATTTGTGATGGCTATACTATCTTTTATGTTTAAAATGTATACACACACACATACACAACATATAGTGTGTATACACACACTCCCTTTGTCTAATATCCTCTACTAGCTGTCCCCTATCTGCTCATGCAATAGACAGAAAAGAGATGTCCATAATTACTGCCTCCAATCCTTCAGGTGGAGCCGTACCCTTACTACAACCCACCTGTCTGCTCTATCTCTGCTCTATTCCACATAAGTTGACATTGCCATCCATCTTCCTTCAAGGAGAAGGAAGATAGGAGATAAAGCTAATGTTACTTTGCCAAACCAATGGTTATCTGTTGGTTCTCAACTTCTCAGGTTCTTGGTAACATTTCTGCTGACCACTTTTTTTTTTTTTTTTTTTTTTTGTCAAACATTCCTAATTGACCTGAGTCACCACATACCCATACATTTTTCCTACTTTTCTGGCCATTCCATTCTTTGCCTATTCCTTCTCCCCACCCAAATTCGAAGCACTAAAATTTCTCACATATCAGACTTGTGTACCTTCTGCACCTTTGTCCCTAGGTTACCTTACCAATTTTTTAAATAAATGTTTTACTGAAATATGATTCACATATGATAATACAGAGTAATACAACCATTACCATTATTTTACTTTGTAATATTTTCATAAACCCCAAAGGAAATTCTATACACACTAGCACTCACTCCCTATTCCCTCTTCCTCCCCATCCTTTGGCAACTACTAATCCATTTTTGTCTCTATAAATTGCTTACTCTGAACATTGCTTATACACAGTGTCTTTTGTGCCTTCTTTCACTTTGGCATGTTTCCAAAGTTCAAATATCTGGACTTCATTTTTTAATTAACTAATACTTTCCATTGTATTATATACCACAGGTGTTTCTGCATTCATCAGTTAGTGGAAATTTGGGTTGCTTCCACTTTTTAGTTATTGCGAACAGGACTGCTATAAACATTTAGCTATGAAGGTTTGCATGGATAACTGTTTAGTTTGTGTGTCCCCATCACTTTCTTTTTTTTTATCATTTCATTATTATTTGGGTTTCTATTAGGTAAGAGACTATAAAGGAGGTAAAATGCTATTGCTACTCAATTGTTTGTGGAACAATAAAAAGTACATCAGCAAATTTCTCAGATTTAATTACATATGCTATTCTCATCCCTAGTCTGGCAAGCTAGAAGTTATCTATTTAATTGAACTACTATAACACATCTTTAACAAAAATGAATATCTCTTCATTTTAGTTTTGACATTTCAGAGCAATAAAAGAACATGAATAAACCTTGCTGAATGTTATTTGAAAAGAAAAAAATGAAATTTCAATAAAATATAGGATGATATCCTAATAAAAATGTGCTTGGCACCTTACAAAGTATAATATTATACAAATGTTTGAGAATATTATATTAATACTATAGTAATAAATATCTCACAATGACAGTTTAATTATAGATTACTGTCACATTAAGAAACTATAATAAAGCTAAGTTAACATTAACTGTCACTTTAATGGAAAATCACAAATGTGGACAAGTAATCGATTAAGCAAATTAAAAAAGGGAACTACCTTAGTTTAGTAAGTCATTACATTGCTTTAGCAGAATAAAGATACCTCCAGCTCTAGCAGAAAAGGCCTTCAAATGACCCCAAACAAAATATATATGCAAATGTCTCAGTTAATAGTTTAAATAATCTTTGCAGTTGTAGTCCAAGGTACTTGTCAAAAGTACTTCAACTGTTAGGGAAAGGGGCAGAAGGAAGGGGGAAGAGAGGACAAGAGGTTAGTAGAGAGGGTGGATACAGTCAAACTATAATATATGTGAGCATGGAAATAAGTGAAATCCACTTATTTGTATAATTAATATGATTGAATGATGATAATAAAAATTCCTCTCTAAAAATAAAAAAAATCATGCAAACTATATATATAGAAGCCAACTAAATATGCCTGATGGAATGTACAGCATTCTTCATACCACATACAGAAAACAAAACAATTAAAAGCTAAGGAAGATCTTCCTTGGCATGTTGTAAAACTATTTCCACCAAAACACACACAAACACAAACACACACAAACACAAACACACACACACCCTCTAAAAAGCTGTTGGCTTTAAACCTTTAAACACAAGGTTATACATTATCGCTTGTAGTTTAAGTACACCAGATATCCCTCATATTCCTTAAGAATTTTTGCCATGTTTTCCTCCCCATCTTCATCAAGTATTCTCTCATATTTATTATCAGACTACTAAAATATTGATTTGGTGATTATATCCTCATGTATAATCTGAATTATTTTAAAGTCCTCAGCAAGAAAAGCCTTTTCTTTTTTATTCAGGGATCCTTGTGCAGGAACTTCATGACTGAAAAAAATTAAAGAACCAACCACAGCCATTACTGAGTCACCTGGAATTTTTCCATTTACACACTGCATTTCTTCTAAATGGTTTTGCACCTGATACTCTTTCCTTTGTTCCAATCTACTTAACATTCTATGCACCTCTAAATTTCAAATCCTTGAGAAATGTCAGGATTTGGGTTAAATCCTGTTCAAGTCTTTGTTAGCACTTCAATGTTAAAACATTCACCAGATCCAACCTGAAACTGGAACTTCGTGGCTCTCCAAGATCTGAAAAACTCAGTTCAACATCTTGCTAATATTTTAGAACAAGTTTACACGCTTCTTCATCACCAAATGAAGGAAACATTCTTTAAAATAGTCAACCCAAACCCAGTAGTTTCTTGTTTGTTTGTGGTCCTGGGGATCGAAGCCAGGGGAACTCTACCATTGAGCAACATCCAACCCATCCTTTTTTTAAAATTTTGAGACAGGGTTTTACTGAATTGCCCAGGATGGCCTCAAACTTGCCAGCCAGATTGCTGCGATAATGAGCATGTGCCATCATGTCCAACTTTTTTTTTTTTTTTTAAGTTTGGTCTGTTATATTTCTGCTTTTTGCTCTATTTTGCAATCTCAAAAGTTTCTGAATTGTTAACCCTACATCTCATATTGAGGCTTAAATAATGCATCACACTTCCATTATAGATCCTGATTCCTCTTAGCAATTAGATTTGCTATTGAGTGCTGGGACTAGTCAACTATTTATGATCTTGACGGCTGCAGGAGGGTAGATTCCTCTCCTTCCTGGGCTTGGCTAGGTGGGTCCTTAACATTGTGTTTAGCCATGCTGTAAAATGTGGAAGCATGTAGGATGTCAGGGCAGAGAGGGCAGGGAAATAGCCAGGGGAAGCAGGTGAAGATCCAGAAGAGTCCAGACTGAAGCTGCAGCCAGGGCAAGGGGACCTGCAGAACGTGCCCATGCAGAGGTAGAGCCCGACCAGTTCTCCACATCTGCCTGTTCCGGGCTGGATAGATGTCAAATTTTTTTAAAAACTGGCTCTACTTTTAAGTGCCCATAAAACACATTCAACATATTCACCATGACTTCTAGCCAATGTAGAATTGTGCAACCATTATCCAAATCCACTTTTAGAAAAATTCCCCGATCCTTTAAAGTTCCCTGAACACCCCTTTCCAGTCTATTCCATTCCCACCCTCAGCCACCTGCATTCCCTAATCTGCATCCTGCCTTGAGATTCCCATTTTAGAAAGCAACTTAACAATATGTGTTTCTTTTATGTCTGGTGTGTCTTTATTTTTGAGGTTCTTCCAGATTGTCATAGTGTCTACCAGTGGTTTGGTCCCTTTTCCTAAATAACACTTGATCAATCTTCACATTAATTTTTAGCCATTTACCAATTGATAGTTTTAAGTTGTCCCACTTTTTGAGGCTATCATGAATCATGCCAAGAACACTTATATGTTAAAACTTTCATGTGGACATGTTTTCATTTTTCTTCTTGACTAAATACCAAGTAGAGCTGCAGTATTATAAATGAAATAGTTTTTTTTTAAAAAAACAACAAACCTAGGTCTTTCGATTTAAAGGGGATCTTTAATCAAGAATCTAAGGGAGAATACAGCTTTCCAGTCAAAAAGGTGTTAAGTAAGAAAGAAGCATCTCCATAAAAGAAAGACAATTGCTACAGTTTTGCTGAGAATGTTTTGGCTAAAAGGTGGTAAGCCCACATCAGAAAAAAAAAAATTGACTCATCAATCCATATTTTTATTGCTTAAAACAATATGGACTGGGGGATTACTCCCCCAGGGAGCAGAACTAAAACCTAGGCAAGAAACACATCCTACCCACAGAGGTGAGGACCCTGGAAACATCTGTCTGATAAGAATTAAAATTCTAGAGAACCTTGATTACTGCAAGGTTCCTACTCTTCCCTTTTGAGGGATGTGGAGGCCACAATGCTTATTTTTCTTTTTAAGTTTGCATGAAAAAAAAAAAAAAAGGTTACTCGTGATCAATCTTCCTTACTTGTTGTCAGTGTTTAGATTCTGAATTTCGTATTAATGCAAAATTTACTTACTGAGCCCTATTGGGGACATATCATAGTATCTATGCTGTGTTATGGAGTTTAAATCAATAAAATGATACAATTTTGCCTAGCAATGAATTAAATAAAACAGGGTCTGCAAATTATGGCCAGATCCATTCTGGCCATGCCTCATTGTTTACATGCTTCCAAAGCTGCATTTCCATCATATTATAACAGCAGAGATGATCTGCTCCTACTGAGATCAAGAGATCATGTACCTCTCAAAGACGAAGATATTTATCATGTTGTCCCTTTAAAGAAAAGTCTGCAATTCCCTGAAATAGAAGATGCAAGTATAACAATAATATCCAACTTTACTAAATAGCAATTAAAAACAAAAATTTCAGAAGTCCAGAAGTAGAGACCTTTTTCAACAGGGCTATTAGGAGAAAACTTTTGGAGGAGGTCCCAGTAGAAAAAAGACCAAAAGGACAAGTATGGTAGGTGTGAAAGCTTCCAGGCCAAAAAAAAAAAAAAAAAAAAAAATATATATATATATATATTATATATATATTATTCTATATATATTATATATATAAATATGTGAAGAAAAGAAAGAAAGAAGAGGATGGAACTTACCAATTAGTTTAAGTATAAACTCTTTTTAAGATGTATAAAAGGCTTTTTGTCTTTTACCATTTTTTAAAATCTGCATGTACATTATGCACAAATCATATTCCATACACCTGTAGGATGTCTCTTAATTATATGCCTGCTTTCCAGCTGGTAACCTCATTCTAAAGAGGCAAGCTCAAGGAGAATTTTGTGACAAATAAATATCATAATTAATGCAATTCTCAGAAACTGTGCTATAATTTAACCTTCATCTTTCTTGCCATTTGATACTTTAATATTTATTAAGCACAAAAAACCCGAAATATTCTTTTTCTTCCAAGACAAAGTTGTATGACTATGTAACTTCTATATGAAAACATTATTATGTTGCTCAGATTAGAGGAACTTCAAGTCCTAAAAGACCAAAACTTATTTTAATTCAATCAGAAAGGATGCATTACATTAACAAGTCTAGGTGAGCTATCTTAAAAACCTTTGAAAATTCAGCTTGTATCAAAAAAGAATTTATTGCAGAAAGATCACACTGTCTTACATGAATGTGTAATCTCTTATGCTCAATATGAAAATCTGCATCATATTACCTTCTATCCAGTTACAGATAACTATACTTCCACATTCTACTTTACATCATTACAACTTAGAATTGTGAGCTGTATCTAAAAATGAAACAAAAGACAACATGGCTCCCCAAAACACAACATTTATAAATAGAGAAAATGAGTATCACTTTGAAGTATAAATTTCTTTTTCCCACACCTCTAACTGCCCCATCTATAGGCTTCAGCAATGTCCCCAGGAACTGCAATGGCTCCTCAGCGTATCCTTGTATACAGCTTGGTGGCCTTCCAAAGCTTCTTGTACTGCCTACAGCAATGGTGAGAAGGGACAGGGGACAGAGAACACAGGGCCGATGCTTGAACCCACACATTATCAGCACCACTGGAGTTGGTGGGATCCCACCCACTCCACCCTGGAAAATAGAGGTTTTCTACAATCAGTTCTTCAAGGATAAAGAACGAGCTATGATGTGTAAAACTTTAATTTTTAAATAAAACTTTATGCAAATTATAGAAAACCAAATAAACAGAAATGGTAGAATAGGAGAGGTGAATGAGAGAGAAAAGGAGAAAGAAGAAAAAATAAACAACTTCTAGAAACAGAAATTAATCCTAATTCATATAACTCTGTCCCAGTGCAAAATATGAGATAAAAAAAGAGATTTTAAACTCATAGGTTAAAATGTTTTTTACTATTTCAACATGAAATTTCTCAAATTATGTACATAATTCTGGAATAAGATCCTCACTTCTTATTAACAAGCACATATTAGAAAAAAATATATACAATATTTTAACAAGTTCTTTAAGATCATATTTAAGCAGTGACATTCAAGGAAACGGAATTCAGACATTGTATAACATTTAAGAAGCGCTCTCTTCATTTTTTTGTTATTCTGAAGTCTTCATTATATACGGGATGCTTCTAATGCGGTTTTCTTACTGAGTCGTACATCTTCATGGGGCAAACTCAGTTTCATTTTCTCCAATACTACAAAAATTAAAAACAAACAAATTGAATATAATTTATTCACTGTTCATGAAGAAAGATAAACAGAAGTCTATACTTACAAAAATATTTCTATTAATATAAAAAGTGAATAATTTACTTTGCTAAAAGCTTTTACAGAGGATTTTAATTGACCACAGTGTACAGGGTTCCTGAGGCTTAACTTAAATACTTGAGGGAGGAGCTGTTTGCTGACTGTAAGCTCAAGATGACCCAATTACTATATGAGAAAAAAAATGGATTGTGTGGTGATCAGATGATTCATACTATAACTAGTGTCCTCACTTCTTGATGCCACATAATTTAGACAGGCTCTAACAACCTGTAGCTTATTACAGAGTTCAGCCACTTCATTCCACAAATTATCTGGAAGCCAAACCAAAGGAAGTAGTCCTGAAAGAAGAAAAGCAGCCAAGTGAACAGTTGATTTGGGGTAAATATGGCAATATGTTCAATATTAGGATATCAAGTGGAAAGCAAAGAAACAAAGATTTCTTGGTCTGAGTGAAGAGACAGTGATTCACACCCCATGCACCCTTTTGTTGTGTCTATGAACTGTACCTCATTATTCTGCTCAAAAAAAAAAAAAAAGTGAAGGGGGAGAAAATCTCACTGACATGTATGTATACACATACCCATGCATATGTAAAAATGTGAAAAATACGAAGATGTTGACTGATTTTAATCTCGTACAATTTATAGTAGCAATTCTAGAAAGAATATGGCAAGATTTACTTTTACAACTGTCATTTGTAATTTCAAAAACAACTTAAGTATTTTCACTAAAGGCAATATCGGAGTATAAAACCATATACATTTATTTGGTACCTATATGTGCCAGGAACTGGTTTAGGTTCTGTGGAAGATACCTAAGATGCTTCAGACTAAACCATGAAGACCAAATCTGTATACACAGGAAGAACCATAAAATATGTACACGCACTCAAAAGTAGAGTAAATGGGTGGGCAACACATTCTGGAAAAGCACAAAGAGTACAATGCTGGTGGGACTGCAGGGTTATCAGGTCTAAGGAAGTGTCACAACAGGCAGATAATCAGAGCTACAAAGGTTCTTTCTGAAGGCTGTTAGACAATGATAAAGGTTGAAAATGCAGGTAAAAGCCAAAGTGAAAATATCTACACTGACAAGCTAGAAGTCTAAGCTGGAAGCACTTGGGAAGCAAATAAAAACTGCATATGTGTATATGTACATTTTTATGTGTGAGGGAAAGAATGATACTGAACAGATGGCCTCTAATGTTTTTCTACAATATATTAAAATATCTGTATCCATGGAAAAGAATTAGTAATACTATGTAGCAGAGCTGGATCCGAATATTCAACTCCATCTTCATTTGAATAATTTTTATTTAAGTGTTTAACACACATAAAAGACAGGTGTTAAAAAAAAAACAATGACTATAAAACAACTTTGCTAGAAATAGTTAATGAATCAAACAAGGATATGTCTTAAGTGTTTTAAGTCTTCCTTAGAGAAGATAAGGAAACTAAATTTGTTTGCATAAAAAATAAACTTCAGCACATTTTAGATGAAAATTATTAAGCACTCTAATATCTGCTGCTGCTATTACAATAATTAACTACTTGGATGGCTTTAACACTTGTCATGTGATGAATGGGTACTATGTAGCAGTGCTGACTATAGATCAAAGATGGGACATGGGGTCAGTGAAATTCAAGACTGGTTGTGGCCAGTGTGAAAAATAAACGTTATACCATTTTATCATTTTTCTCAGATTAACTGGTACTGGTGACTCCACTGCTTATTATATTTTCTTGGCTATTAGAGCATTCAATTTTTTTCCATTTTGATAAAAAGATGAATGATTAAGGAAAGAAAAGAAAAAAACATTAAAATTTACAAGCATGTCTTTAAAAACACATTATGCACAATAAAATCTATTCATGTATAACAAATTAAAGCTTAGATGTATTATCAAGAAAAACATTATTTAGTGACTAACATATATTTTCAATATCACAGGTTTGGGTTTGAACCAGGAAACTGTCACCTTTTTGCTTGTTTTTCTCACCTGTAAAACAGTTCTGGTGATAAACCTACTTTAAAAGAGTGGGAATTAAATAAGGTGATACAGAGAATACACTTTATCTATTTCCCAGGACATTTATTTAAATGTTCAACAGGCTACGGATATTTTGACTATTATTGTTTCTTAGTTGTTATTATTATTTTTAATTCCTCCTAAGATAAACCAAATAAATTAGAAACAGATATGAGACATGAGAAGGTACAAAACAGATCTGTATTGAAGCCAGAATTAGGCAGTTAGGAGATAGGTAGATTGAGTCAGGTTGATCAAGGAGGCCAATTTAAAGACATGCTTTGAATGAGTCCAGGAAGCTGGAGACTACCCACTGAGGGACTGAAATGTTAATTCCTTCAGAGCCCTTCCTCCTCCCTAAGAACACACTCCCCAAAAAGCAAAACAAAACTGTTGCTAAGGTAACCTGTCCCAGGAATTGCCTCTCCCTACAGGGAGTTATAAAGTTGTTAATTAATGTGTCCTTGGTTGCTCCATCCTGTGCTTTCCCCCCTTGAACACCTAACTTCTTGTTAAATGGATGGCAGTGATGTGTTTCTACTACGTTGATTTGGAAAATTGGAAATTAGGTAAAATTTCTGAACTCAAACTGTTCTTACTGCTTTAGTTAGTTTACCAAAAAAAAAAAAAAAGTATCTCTAGCTCTAATCTGTACAGATTCAATTAGTTAGATTCAAGGTGTATTAAGATAAATGGAAACCACAGCCCAGGCTCACTATCAGTCAGTGACGAAACAGGGAAAAGCAGAAATGGAGGAAACACACTGGAATGTGAGAGACTGCCACTGAAAAACCTATTTTATTGCTTTAAGTGACACAAACTAGGTAACCTCTACCTTTCCGATGCAGACAAGACTATAAGGCCCTTTAAAGACCATTTCATTTAAAGAGTGAAGTTCTGGCATTTGCAGGTAAATGGATGGAGTTAGAGAAGATAAACTAAGATTAGAAGATTAGCTAAGTGAAGTTAGCTAATCCCAAATAACCAAATGTTCAATGTTTCCTCTGATATAAGGAGGCTGATTCATAGTGGGATAGGGAAAGGGAGCATAGGAGGAATAGAGGAATTCTAGATAGGACAGAGGGGTTGGAGAGGAAGGGAAGGGGCATGGGGTTATAAATGATGGTGGAATGTGATGATCATTATTATCCAAAGTCATATATGAAGACACAAATTGGTGTGAATATACTTTATATACAACCAGAGGTATGAAAAATTGTGCTCTATATGTGTAAAAAGAATTGTAATGCATTCCGCTGTTATATAAATAAAATTTTAAAAAAATTTAAAAGAGTGAAGTTCTGATAATGTAATTTCAAAGACAATGATCCAAATAAGTGTGTTTTTTTGTTTAAAATTTATACCACTAATAGATGGGTGTTGCTAGGCAACGAATATTACAGTGTTTAATCTCTATACTTCCTAAGAAATTGCATGATGGAAGAAAATAAGCCTTTTCAGCATTTCAAATAATAGTAGTATCAGGCAATTTTTATTCTTCTTTTGGCATATAATTTCTTTTATGCTAAAATAACTATAACTTTTGTTAACATATATCAACCTATCCCCATTTTTAAAACTTTAGGATTAATAATCCATAACAATGAACTGAAATGCACAAAAATTACAAATCAATTAGCAATTTTGAATTATTATTATAAATACTATGACAAAACCTGGATGTTGGACACAAGAATTTGAATGTGCATGTAATTTATTAATACTTAAACATTATGTGTGTGTGTGTGTTTTAAAGAGAAAATAAATTTCTCTTGAAATTAGATGAGAGAGTTGTGCCCCTATTATTTTGTAATTTAAAAAGACTTGTATGAAGCTTACTATGCCACATAGACTTTTAAGCTTAGGCAAGTTCCAATGATACAAATATACTTAGGTTATTCTTATTTTATTTTAATATTATTTCAGTTGTAAAATAGTATTGGCACAAGAAAGTCTAAACAACAGCATGAGCATTTTAAAACTCATCTCTAAGAATATGGAATTCTAGTAAAGAAGACCTGAATGTGATAAGAAACAACTTTTTATTTAGTAGAGTCTTCTGATCTATAATATGATGACTAAAACACATTTATATGGTTGAGGCCCAGAGACATAGGCAAACCAAGATCCCTCTATTATTCCTCCCCTGAGTAACAGTACAGCCCTCTTTATCTTTCTTCCTTTCTTTTTTTTTAAAATCAGGCTCTTTATCTTCTCTATCTTTAATACAGAGAATGAAGAAAAATGGCCCTTTTATTCTTAAATCCAGATAGCAAAACAGATATCTTCTATAAAATTAACAATAAAATTTAAAAACCAAACCACTAAAATAAAGTACGTAACAAATTTAACAGAACTTGAAGACTCAAACTCAAGGCAAGGCATGTTAAAATGCCACACTTAATTCAAAGTGCCAAATGTGGCATTTTGAATTAAAGATACCACACTTAATTCCTTCTCTCTCTGCATATGCTATCCTCTTCTCCCATCAAGAAGTTAAACTATTTCTTCTCCCTATGAATCTGGAGTGTGCTTATGACTCATTTTAAGAGGCCCACTTTTGCTTTCCTATACTCTCCTGCATCACAAACAACAAAACCTGGATGAGGGAATCAGTTTTAGTTCTGCCCCTTGTTAGGCACTTGATATTGGATAAGCCACTGTACCCTTCTGGGCTTTTTCCAATATAACTCTTAACATACTCTGCTATGCTAGATACGGACTGATAATCTGCTACTGGCGAACTCTATCATGCTATATGTAGATTCATATCCACAACTGGTTAAATGGTTGACTTAAGTCACTTCACTACTACTATCCGAGTTGAGTTTTAATCTCAATAAATGATTGGTTAGAATAATACAGAGGTGTAACACTTGTAATAAAAATGTAGTCCAAATAGCTAACATTTAGAAGAAGAAATTCCTTTATGTTCATTTGATATTTTTCAAGTATACAAAGCACGTACTACTATGTGACTGACAGAAGATCAGCCTTCATGAATTTTGCATTTTAGGAGTTAAAAGGCAATCCAAATATAGAAAGCAAAACGCAAGTACAACTCTTGAGATAAAAAGTACTAGGAAAATTCAGAGAAAGATGAATCAGAGTGGCATTAAAATAAATAGCTTTTGGAGGGTAGGTTGAATTTTGGTGGGCAGAAGCTTATAGCAGATGCATTATTAAAATGATAGACATTCTGAGCTAACGAAATAGCAGTAGCAAAGTGGCTAGTAAGGTGAAATAAAACAAGATAGAGAAAAAGAATTGGGAAAGTAGCTCAGAACACAGCATTCTGGAAGGTTTTGAACTGCTAAAGATTGGACTTCACTATCAGGCAATGGGGAAAATACTAAGCATATTTAAATTTTAAAAAGCAAAGTGAAATATTATTTTGTCAAAATGTATCTGACTGGAATATTTATAAGAATAAACATAAAAGTTGGGTATGGTGGTGCGTGTCTGTAATCCCAAGCTCATGCGGTTGAAATAGGACGATCATGAATTTGAAGCCAGCCTCTGCAATGGTGAGGTGCTAAGCAACTCAATGAGACCCTGTCTCTAAATAAAAATACAAAACAGAGCTGGGGATGGGGCTCAGTGGTTGAGTGCCTCTGAGGTTCAATACCTCCCACCAAAAGAAAAGAATAAACATAGGAAAGCTCAAAAAGACTTGAATCACCAGAAATGGTGGCACATGCCTGTACCTCTAGTGGCTAGGGAGGTTGAGGCAGGAGAAATGCAAGTTTGAGGCCAACCTCAGTATCTTCGCAAGGCCCAAAGCAACTGTCTCAAAATTCAAAGAAGTAAAAAAAGGCTGGGGACATGGCTCAGTGGTTAAGTGCCCCTGGATTTAAGCCCAGGTAGCCAAAAAAAAAAAAAAAAAAAAAAAAAGCAAAAGAGATGACAAATCTACTGGACACTGACTGGTGGTGATATCATAGACAGGCTTTAAGCTTGGGTGATTAGAAACATTATTTAGTGAATGTATGAAGTCAGGAAGGCATTCACAAGGAAAGCAGTCTAATTTTTCTATTTTGTTAACCATTTTCAGATCATTTGCACTATGAAATTCATAAATAAGGCAGATATTAAATCTGAATATCATCACAACAGGCTACTATTTAAAGATCTTCCCTTTTATATTTATATACATATATTCACATATTGCTAACAGTTAAGTATTGCGAGACCTTTATGGTGTGTGATGTGGATTGCTTTCCATGGATTCTAAACTCTTTAATTAGTATTTCAATGTTTATCAAAATCCAACAGAGGCTGAGCATGGTGGCACAGGCCTGTAATCCCAGAGGCTTGAGAGGCTGAGGCAGGAGGATAGGTAGTTCAAAGCCAGCCTCAGCAAAAGCAAGGCACTAAGCAACTCAGTGATACCCTGTCTCTAAATAAAATACAAAATAGGGCTGGGGATGTGGCTCAGTAGTCAACTGCCCCTGAGTTCAATCCCTAATAACCTCACCACTACTCGCCCCCAAAAACTCAACAAATACCTAAGTCTCATTTCCCAAAGCTTCTACCATACCCCAAATCATTCTCAAGAAATGGTATCTATGTATGTCCCCCCCAATTTAGTCCATGCTAAGAAAAATAAATGCTTTGAAGTTGATAATGCATGGAATATAGTCGCTTCAACTGGATGGCAAGATGCCATTGAGGCTTGACAAAACAACAGAGAAGATGACAATCAGGAGGCAAAAAGTAAGGCTCTCCAAAGACTCTTGAGGGAGACAAATGCACTGCCCTCCGAAAACTTACCTGGGCAAACTTGTGAATTTGTTCTACCACTGCAGCAAACAGAGCATGGACGCTTTCATCAATCAAACTCTGCATGTAATGCACCGCCTCTTCATCTGACAGGTCTAGACGAAATTTATCCTGAACCTACAAGATAATAGTCTATTAGTCTTTTTAATGAAGAAAAACATATATATTTTTGAACAGACAGACTCAAACTGATACAGATATTATTAAAATATATCAGGAGTTATTTATATGCCAAATAAGAGATTCATAGCTTATAAAAGGAACTCTGAGTATCATTCTTAATGCGTATGGAAATTTACTGGAAATTATTCCTTTCAAAAATAGGAAAAATAATTCTTTTAATTCAACTTATACTTTTTTTTTTTTTACAAAAATTAGATGTAGAACTACTTTGTGATTCAAATTGCAACACATTAATTAATTATTCCCTTCACTTTATCTCTGTCGTTCACTGTGGAATGGATATATCAAGGCCAGTCTTTAACATTCTCCCCACTTTCATTACCATAGTTCATAGGAACTATGTTAATCCCTGGCAAAATAAACTAAACCAGATCTTCTAAAATGTCTCCTTTTTTATTGCAGTTGCCAACAGCCCTGCAAAGAAGTACTTCAATGATCTGTAGTTTCCAAAGACTAGGGAATTTTTTCTTTTAGTTCATATTTAAAGTTATAATTGATCTTCAATAGCTTTAACTACTAGAAAAATCAGTTTATGTACATGTATCTGTATGTATTTAAGTGATGATCTCGATATTAAAAGCCAAAGTTCCTGAACAACTTTGTACAAAACTTTAGGCAAAGTACTACATATGCAACATTTCATCTGACTCCTTCATGGCCTCAAAATAGATAATATCTCCATCTATGAGGTAAAGAAATGAAGAGAATTTATAAAGCCAAAACAGGGACCTTAATTCACCATAAGTGATGCATGCTTATAGTCAATCTCACATCACTACAAATAACCATCACATCTTACTCTGTTCCCCTATTATAAATGATGCACATCTACTTCTGAAGAGCATATTAGGAGTAAATGGGATTTCCAAGTGGGTACAATGTGATCTACAGCAAGGCACTATGGTTTACATTTAATAATTCCAGTTACTCAGGAGGCCAAGGCAGGAGGATCACAAGTTCAAGGCCAGCCTAGATAACTTAGTGAGACCCTGTTTCAAAATAAAGTAAAAAGGGATGTGGATATAGCTCAGGGGTAGAGTGCTTGCCTAGTATGCATAAAACCCTGGGTTCAACCTCAGTACCAGAAATTAAAAAAAAAAAATGCAATCCATATTGAGTATTTCCTTTTAAGTACAGGATCTAACTACTAGAAAGCTAGGAAGATGAAAAGATATACCAAAAACCTATAGTCGTCATAGCTTAGTGCACTAGACTAGTATACACCATATAATTTGACAGCTCTGCAGCCTCAGAATAAAGAAATAAAAGTAGGTATAAAAAGTGAAGGGTAATTTGATGGAAGTGTGTATAAGGGTTTATATTCAATAACCTAATTCTTTCATTTCTAGATCCCAGATAATGACAACCATGTTATTTTAGCTTAATCCTTTGTTTTCATGATTTCTACTTTAGAGACAGCATGTGTGTTAAGAACATAAAAAATTACAGAGCCTGAGAAAAAAATATACTGCATGAAAAGAAAATGCTCTTAAAACTAATTATGAAAACATTCTCTTTAAAGAGGTATAATTTAAAAAAAAAAAAAAAGGATCTAAAACTACTAACTGGAACCAGGCGAGGTGGCGTATACCTGTAACCCCAGTGAACTGGGAGGCTAAGGCAGGAGGATAACAAGTTCAAAGACAGCCTCAGAGACTTAGGAAGGCACAAAGTAACTCAGCAAAACCCTGTCTCTAAATAAAATATAAAGAGAGCTGGGGATGTAGCTCAGTGGTTAAGTGGCCCTGGGTTCAATCCCCAGTACAAAAAAAAAAAAAAAAAAAAAAGGTCTAGGGGTTGGGGTTGTGGCTTAGCATTAGAGCGCTCGCCTGGCACACGCAAGGCACTGGGTTCGATCCTCAGTACCACATAAAAATAAATAAAATAAAGGTATTGTGTCCAACTACAACTAAATTTTTTTTTTCTATTTGGTATCACATTTACTACTATGTTAGACTACTGTTATTGTCTTCTAAGTTTTTAAGGTTTTCATCATTTTTTTTCCTTTTTCTTTTTAGTCCTAGAGATTGAACCCAGGGGCACTCTACAATTGAGCTATGTCTCCAGATCTGGCTCATCAGGTTGCTAAGGCTAGCCTTGAACTTGGCAATCCTCCTGCCTCAGCCTTCCAAGTTGCTGGAATTTCATAAGTGTGCTACCATACCTGGCTAATTCTAATCATTTTTATTGCATTACATTCTTTCTATTCTTCAGATTACATAATTTCTATTGATTTATCTTAAAGCTCTATAAGTCCTTCTTCTAATGTCATATCCAATCTGCTGTTAAGGCTATCCAACTACTTTTCATTTTAGCTAGTGTACAGTCCTAGAATTTAATTTCTACCTTTTCTCTGTTGAGAGATCCCTATATGCTAAGTCATTATATATTTTACCTTAGTCCTTGAACACATTCATAATAGCTGATTTAAAGCAGTTTTCTAATGGTTGTGACATGTGGGTCAGTCATCTCAGAGTTTCTACTGACTGCTTTCTTTTCATTGACTTTGTGTCATAATTGTTTTTCACATAGCTAGGGATTGTTTTTTTTTATCAGAATACTAGACATACCAAATGGTATGTTATAGAGACTGTAAATTCTGTTGCATTCCTAAGAAGATTCATTCTAGTAAGTGGCTACTGGCTAAAATAAAAACAGTGCAGTGTAGAATTCTCAGTTTTTTAAAGTTTCTAGCTGCTGCTTTTCCATCTGATGGAACCTTTAGTTTTGTAAAGTTCCATATTCTGTCAGGATTTGGGAAGATTTTGTATGGAGACTGGAACAACAATGAGCTTACTTCTGTGACGGTCACTTTTCCAGAATTTCTTTCCTAACTTCCTGCCTATCACACAAGCACCAAACACTGTCCTCTTATACTTCATCAGTATGCCTACACTCAAAACAATCTGGAAAGTACTTTCAAGCAAAAGGTTACCAACTTAAAAATCTCACCTTTGCTCTTCATCTTTAAAAGGTAGATACTCTTTGTGTTTATGTCTGGCTTTGGTTACTCCTTATGCTTCCAAAGAATACTCGTGGTTTTTTGCTTGTTTTTTTACTGCATTTTAAAATTATTATCTGGATCAATGACTTTCAAATAGGGTACTCTAATGCTTAGTGCATTGGGGATATGTCAGATTATTAAGAGAAATAACTTAATATTTGTTCACAGCTTTTACTGTAATGCAACCACCCCCCTCAGTCCTAATGATCCACTTACAATCTCACACCACACTAGAATCATTTCAATCACCAACCATTTGCAGAAAATAAAACAGCTCTGATAGTCATTAAATCAGTAATAAAATTTCAGCAGTGGCTAATTATGTTTTGAGGAGCCCATTTTACTATTACCATTACAAGCTGCTCTAATGAATCTAAAAGAACAGGTGAGCCAAAACATGGCCACTCATAAGGTTTCAGTCAATTATGGACCACATCCATGATGGTGATCCCCTAAGATTTATAATGGAACTGAAAAAGCCCTCACACCTAGTAATACCATAGAGGTCTAAATCACAGTGCAAAGCATTACTCATGCTTGTGGTGATGCTGGTGTAAAAAAAACTTTTGGTATTGCCACTTGTATACAAGTATAGCACACAAAATTATGTATAGTAATAATACTTCAAAATAAATCAATATGCTACTAGTTTATGTATCTGCTATAATTTTTATTATTATTTTGAGTACCATAATTAACTATCAAAACCTACATGTTCTACTTCCTAACAACAAAAGAAAGAAAAAGAAACTCTTACACAAAACAACACATCCTATTGTATAAGAAGTAATTTCAAACATCTTCTGTTTACCACATCTCTTGGTAACATTATTTTCTCTTTGTTAGATTTAACCTTGTGGATTTTGTTCATCATGTCTCTAGTGGCAACAGGCAATACTATATATACTTGTGTCACATAGCCTAAGTGTATAGTGAGTAGGCTGCCCATCTAGGCTGGTGTAAGATAAATAACGTTTAAACAATGATGAAACCACCAAATGGTGCCCTTCTCAGAACACTTTCTGTCATTAAGCAACACCTGAGTACATTTTTTCATTTTAGTTTTGCTCTTCAGAGTCACCTACGTTTGTATCTGTGTTGGGTTTTCTATATATTTTCTTTCACTCTGATTAAATTTCTCTCATGTCTTTTTGTGTTCCACAGATCAAAACCTTTAAATTACACTAGACATAGAGGATTACATCATGTTCATTTGAAGAGCTACAATCTTCCAAAGACAGTCTCACCAGCATTTTCTTTGCAAACAATAATTAGTATTGAATTTCACACCTAAGTACATGGTTGTATAACTTGTGTATAGAACAAAGGGAGAGGTTTAATCTGGACAAACCTTCCTTATATCAAGCCTATAGTAATTGATTTTTTTTTTTTAACTTACCAAAAGGTATTCCTACTTTCCATATCCAACACAAAAGGGTAACCTCAGAAATTGTGCTGGACAGGTAATTATTTATCCCCTTGGATTATCAGTCATATCATCAATTGAATTACCTACAAACTCTTGTTTTTGTTCCATCCATAATCAAATGATAACATAATGAATAAAGAGATATATTAGAATAACTTTATGGAAAAAAGGTACATATTTCTATATTTCTCACAAAAATATATAATAAGCAAAATCTACATGTTCTAAAAACATACTTTATCATTCAAGTGAAAGGATTTTAGAGCAGCTATAAATAATGACACACATACTCACTAGTCAAGTAGACAGTAAGCAAAAATAGGCAAGTCTCCTGAGTATTTAAATCCCAATTTCAGAGATCAATTGTACACTTACTATCTTTTAATTACAGAGAACATGTTTTCATTATAGCTTCACACTTCACATCTGAAAGAAGATTTACTAAAAACTAGTCCTTGGCAGCATGACTTTTAAAGAAAGCCATGGGCATTTCACAGCAGAGGCATCCACTGTAACCAATAGACAGCTGGAGATGCCTACTTTCAGCAATCGGCACAGAATATTCCTGAAGTTTACTAGTCCCTTGAATGTCAGTGAAATTATCAGTTGCTGATGTTCACTGGAAAGGTTATAATTGCCACTGAGCACATAATCAAGTTATATGACTTCTCTATTTTCAAAGCAGAAATTTGTCATATTAATTTTTCTTCCCATTAGCTTCATGAACCTCAATTTGGATCCATTTAAAAACTGAAAACTGGACAGCTTATTTTTCTATTAAAATGTATACACATTTAATGATTACAAAATAGAAATAAGTAATACATTTCCTTAAATTTGTTAGGCTAATTTAAAACTATATTATTCTAATCTGTCCCTGAGGGTTTAACATGCTATTATGAAAGAAACTATTGTTAAGGAAACAAAAGCCTGGGTGACTAAATCTGCTCTTCTAAAAAAATCTCTGGTGGCTGATACTAATTTTTAGATTTCTCATTCCTGGCAACAAAGATACCTTTACATTCCAGGTTGTTATTCTGAGTACCATAATTAACAACTATCTAAATGTGAAGAAGGTAGGACACCTTATTCCATCTCTGATCTGTTACTTTATTCTATTGCCAGACCAAACTCTGGAAGAAGTCAGGAGCCATTTGCTTTGTACACCAATAGGGTTGTCAAGGGGCAAAAGGCAATCTTACTTTTAAGGAAGAATTTATTAGTTATGAATTGAAACAATAGAAGAGTCATAGGTTAGCCTAAAGTTTCTGCACCATATGGAAATAAACAAATGTACGTTTTCTACACACACACACACACACACACACACACACACACACACCCCTAACGTTCCAATTATCTACTCCCCTCCCAAGGTGCTGGGGATCAAACCCAGGCCTTGCCTATGCCAGGCAAGTGCTCTACCACTGAGTTATACCCCCAGACTTTAACATTCCAATTATCACCTCACATTAAATTTTATCTCTAATATCATTTCAATGTACACTCTATTTTTTATATATGACAGCGGAATGTGTTGTAATCCTTATTACACATATAAACACAATTTTTCATATCTCGGGTTGTACACAAAGTATATTCACACCAATATGTCTTCATATATGTACTCTGGATAATAATAATCATCACATTCCACCACCATTTATAACCCCATGCCTCCTTCCTTACCCTACAACCCCTCTGCCCTAACTAGAGTTTGTCCATTCCTCCCATGCTCCCTCTCCTTGTCCCACTATGAATCAGCCTCCTTATACCAAAGAAAACATTCGGTATTTGGTTTTTGGGGATTGGCTAACTTCACTTAGCATTATCTTCTCTAATTCCATCCATTTACCTGCAAATGCCATGATTTTATTTCTTTAATTGCTGAGTAAAATTCCATTGTGTATATATGCCACATTTTTTAATCCATTCATCTATTGAAGGGGATCTAGGTTGGTTCCAGAGTTTAGCTATTGTGAATTGTGCTGCTATAAACATTGATGTGGCTATGTCCCGGTAGTATGTTATTTTTAAGTCCTTTGAGTATAGACTGAGAAGAGGGACAGCTGGGTCAAATGGTGGTTCCATTCCCAATTTTCCAAGAAATCTCTGTACTGCTTTCCATATTGGCTGCACCAATTTGCAGTCCCACCAGCAGTGTATGAGTGTACCCTTTTCTCCACATCCTTGCTAACACTTATTGTTGTTTGTATGCATAATAGCTGCCATTCTGACTGAAGTGAGATGAAATCTTAGAGTGGTTTTGATTTGCATTTCTCTAATTGCTAGTGATGATGAACATTTTTTCATATATTTGTTAAATGATTGTAAATCATCTTCTGAGAAGTGTCTGTTCAGGTCCTTGGGCCATTTATTGATTGGGTTATTTGTTTGGTGCTTATATTTTTGAGTTCTTTATATACCCTAGAGATTAGTGCTTTATCTGATGTATGAGGGGTAAAGATTTGCTCCCAAGATATAGGCTCTCTATTCACCCCACAGATTGTTTCTTTTGCTGAGAAGAAACTTTTTAGTAAAAATACTTAGGAATCAACTTAATGAAAGAAGTGAAAGATCTATATAATGAAAATTTTAGAACCCTAAAGAAGAAAGTCAAAGAAGACCTTAGAAGATAGAAAGATCTACCTTGCTCTTGGATAGGCAGAATTAATATTATCAAAATGACCATATTTCTAAAAGCACTATACAGATTTAATGCAATTCTGATCAAAATCCCAATGACATTCCTCATAGAAATAGAAAAAGCAATCATGAAATTCATCTGGAAAAATAAGAGACCCAGAATAACTAAAGCAATCCTTACAAGAAGAGTGAAGCAGGTGGCATCACAATACCACAAACTATACTATAGCGCAATATTAACAAAAACAGCATGGTATTGGCACCAAAACAGACTGGTAGACCAATGGTACCGAATACAGGACAGAGACTAACCCACAAAATTACAATTATCTTATATTAGACAAACATGCATTGAAGAAAAGGTAGCTTCTTCAACAAATGATGCTGGGAAAACTGGGAATCCATATGCAACAGAATGAAATTAAACCCCTGTCTCTCACCATGCACAAAACTCAACTCAAAATGGATCAAGGATTTAGGAATAAAACCAGAGACCCTGTGTCTAGTAGAAGAAAAAGTAGGCCCTAATCTCCATCATGTGGGATTAGGCCCCAACTTCCTTAATAAGACTCCTTTGGCACAAAAATTAAAATTAACTTACACTCTTTTGGCACCTACATTCTTAGGTGTACAATGCTATTCTGAAACAAAACCCTCAGCACAAGACTAAGCTATATACGCCTGCATAAGAAAAACAGTGTTATAACTAATCTTTACCCTTACATAACTCAAAATACAACATTTAAAAGACTAAATGTTAACATAGAAAAAAAAGATCTTTGTTTAAAATAATTTAGTGTTTAGCATCTCTAAAATAACAACTTTCATTAAAATAAGAAAAGCAGAGTCATAAAATTCTTCTTATTCAAAAAATTAGAATTAGAAAGTTTTTCCTGAACCAATTTAAAATAATTTAATCACAAAGTGATTACAACAAAGGAACAAATCTGATTCATTAGGATGAAAGGAAAAGTTTCAATGTAAACATTATTTTCTTGCTGAATTCATTTATTAACTGAGCATCATTAAAATTAAACAAAAATCCTTTACTTGAATGAAGACAAGAATTTAAAAAGAGTACTACTGCTAAAAGAGAATGCTGAAATTGTTTGAAGTAAAACATGACATATTACTATAAAGGAAAAAGAAAAACAACAACAAAAATCCAAAACACATTGCCAAAATTCCATCAGAGTAGGCACTATGATTTGTATACTTGTTAATCTTATAGGCATCAAAGGTGATTTAATTTTACAGGTCATTTGAAATAGATCCTCAGCTGTTTTGTAGCTGCTTATATTTAAATCCTTTGTTTTAAAGTTTAGTAAGACATAAATTTAGAGAAACATACCATTTAATTCTTCAAAACAAAATAGTTACCTAAAATTACTCTGAATAAACTTGTTACCATAATTTAAAATCTTTTTTTAATTATTAAAGGAACCATGAATCAAAAAGCACTGGGAGTTCAGCAATCATGTTTATATGCTTATTCACTGCACTTGGTCTTCTATTTATTGCTTTGTTTATTTTCCTAAAGAGTCCTATAAAAAAGCAGACATCTAAAACTCCTTGAAGGTACTGTTTTCTTTCAGTTACCCTAACCCTAGTAAACAAAGTTAATAATTGGTAGAGAATACATATTTTTTTTTGAATATCAAATGTTCTAAGGTTCCTTCATCCCAGTGTTATAGAAGTTTAAAAGAAGTCTTACCTCTAGACCACAGGATTATAAAATATCTCTGAATTTTCTCCAAAGAGTTCATATCTTCTCCTGGCTACCAAATCTAAAATTTCCAATGTCATTTCCAACTCAAAATTCATCCTTTTTAGTTTCCCTACAACATTGACCTTTACCTAATAGTAGATGTATTTACTTACTGATTTCTTGTCTGTTTCATTAACTAGAAGATAAGCTCCCTGAAGTCAGGGACATTTTTATCATATATATTTTTTTTCTACGACAAACACACTATGACAGTGCTTCACAGACAACAGAGAACAAAAAAAAAATACTAGAGTAAATGAATAAAGTATAGAATACATTCATAGGAAAATGATGCCCAAAGTATGAAAGTATGATTACCCTTATTAGAAAATGTGAATGGGCACAATTTAATACTGAGTATAGCATTTTCATTCATTAATAAAACATGATCTAATGTAAATAGGTAAAATGTTAACATTTGTTATAAATGACTGGTGAGTAATGGGCACTTGTTACATAAACATCTCTATTTTTGCATGACAAATATACTTGCTAATATTTGTAGGAATCATAAACATTATATTTACATACTATACTAATAAGATTGATTTGCTCATTGCTGAAAATTATTCTATCCACTAAGCTTTAGTTACACTAGCAGCACAATACTTTGTTTTTAACAGTATGTATTATTTTTTAGATACCTTTGCTATAAATGATTAGCTTTAAAGAATTAAAATAATTTTTTAAGTAAGCTTCTTACAGAACTATGCACTGCATGACACACTACAGTATAATAACCACTCAATTAACACTTTTTTGACTTATAACTTTATGTGTAAAATTTTGATCCTGTAGTGGGGGAAAAGATTTCTCACCCATCACAAGTTTCATGGCTACATAAAAAAAAACATATTAGCTTGGTGTGGTGGCATAGGCCTATAATTCCCAGTTAGGGTGGAGGCTGAGGCAGCCTGGGAAACTTTGCAAGACCCTATCTCAAAAATAAAAAAAACTCTGGGAATATAGCTCAGTGGTAAATTGCTCTTGGGTTAAACTACCAGTGGCCCCCCAACACCCGCCCTAAAATATTAACAAAGGAATATAATTTTATTTATAATATGTAATATAATGCTTTATGCAACACAGGAGCCTGCAGAATATGAAGATACTAAGAAACAGAAAAAACTGTATATATCTTATCTTAAATATGATACAAAATGGAATAGTTGTATAGAAATATGATTAGACAAACAAAAACGGGTATGATCAAATGGAAACGAAATGAAGGAAGCTGAATCTCTGTTCAGGTTTTTCTTGGCATCATTGTGTGACATTTCTTTTTCACAGGTTTAGAATAGGCCCACTCTGAAATGGTGGTCTTATGAACTATTTTTGGCCAGAGAATTCTTTTACCACCTGCTTTAGCACAGAATGGTAGGAGGTCAGAGAGAGACTTTCCTGTTTCTGCTATTTTTTGAAATGCCATATTTTGTTATTAAATCTCATCAAATCCATCTCACATTTTTGGACAGCCATATTTTCAAAAAAATAAATAATTCTGATTAACAAAAATGTCACATAACCTGTTTCCAAAAAGCTGAAAAAAATTGATACTATATTAAGTTATGGAGACAAAAAAGTATCATTGTCATGTTGTTATGATAACTCAAATAATATGAATAATCTACTTCTTTGAAAACAAACACTACTTTGTTTCTCTAGCTGGCTTTGATTTGAGGCCACTGTGGAAATTTTCCAATTAGTAACACTATGAAATAGTGTTAGTAATCATAATCATCAAAGTATAAAAATCTATTTCTTGAAAAATATCAACCAATATTAAACATAAATTTTAGCCAATCCCAATTTTTCAATATTATATTATTTAAATTCCAAGTTCACGTTGAAATTGATGACTTCACATTATTGATAAAACATCAGAAAATAAAAAAAAACTTATAATACTCTTTTAAGAAACAATATGCTCAAATGCTTTTTAAAAAATATTTACTTAACTGAAACCATAATAAACAACTAGAGAACTCTAGTCTAAAATAAAAATGACTAAATATGATGCTTTTGTTCTTTGCTTTTATCATGAAATGAATTGCTTTATGTTTTAAAACACAATATTATAAAGATAGCTGGTAACAACAGGGAACTCTCGGGACTTCCTAAAATAAACAGAGATGGATCTAATAAGCAGCAGAAGAAAACTGCTTAACTAGCCAAACAAACTGCCTCACTCAATTTGACAAATACTGCTAGAACTTTCATAAATGACTTTTGAACATTCTGTAGTCAAGGAAAAGTGAACATATGACAGACATCAGATAAATGGATTTAAAATAAACATCGAAAAGATCCTGAATATAATAGATTGAAACAACAAAAAAAGCAACATTTGAAATAGAAGAGTCATTGATTACAGCTAAAGAAATTTTCATCAACCAATATTTCCTGATAGATGAGTTTTAGTCAATAAAAAGAAATTCAATGATTAAAAAATAGGACATGCCAAAAAGTAGTGTGGTAAATAATCTATTTTTTGCTGAAGAAAAAATTAATTTTTATTGAATAGTGCTGGCTGAAAAAAATGAATAAATGGGAAAAGTCAATGTGCTATTGAGAAGAAAAAAGAAAGAGAAAAAGAATTTTGATAAAAGTATACTTTTCCAAAATGGTTTAATAATAAAATATTTATATTAAAATTCCTCATTGTTTGCTAATGATGTATAAAATTAGGAAAGATTACTCTCATTTGGTTCAGTCAGAGGTACCTAATATTGTTCAAAGTCAGATATATTAGAAATTAGAGCATTAAGGTGCTCTTTATAATTTTACAAACACCAGATCAATTCCACCTCTGAGAGTGCCAACACTCAAGAGATTTTTATACTTCTGTAAGTTGAAAATCATATCATATTGATATCTAATATCATCTTATGTTACCTTTGGATAAATAGTATGCTTTATTTATTGTTTTCCTTTCAATGATTTAGATAATGAGAAATTAATTCAGATAAGAACCTTCAACTCCACTGCTGTTCCTCCCATCTCTTGCTAGAATTCAAGATAAAATACCTGTGGAAAACTGACTACATGATGGCTTTCCTTTGATGTCCTTTCTCTTTTTTTATATAATTTTAAAATTGGTTTTAATTAGCTATACATGACAGTAGAATGCAATATGATACATCATACATAAATACTGTTCTCTTTTCAGGCTGAGTTAAAGAAGTCTCTACCCCTCTGACACAGTAACAAAACAAAAAAACATAATCCAAGGTATGGATGGAAAGGAAAAAAAGTGGCTATTTTCTCCTATATGATATTATAGTCTCTGCATTTTTCTCTTGGGAGTGCCATTAGTCTTATTTTAAATGTTAAATGAACAAAGAGCAAGCAAGGCTTGTAGTAATAAACTATCTCTCTAGATATGGTATCCTCTTCCTGAGACGTGGGCAGGAACAAGGCAGGGAGGAGAACAAACTGGATTCAGACAACTTGAGAGACTAGTGCATTCTAAAATTTGAAAAAAAAATCATACAAAAGGCCTCTTAGTTTTTATTACTTAATAATTCACAGGCTGAGACAATAAGGGGAAGTGAGTTGCTAAAACCCTAAACTTTTTTTATATATGAAAAGTAAACATGATATCTGAAGATGTACAAAAATTACCTTTTTCACAGTTTTATCTGGTTCAAGAGCAATATCTGGAATGTTTGCATCAACCATCAAAGAAAACAAGTTCAAAATCAGATTTGAATACCTAAAGGAGACCAAGAAAAAAAAGAAAAACACAGCGATGAATTAGAATCTGGCATTTCTTTACCATATTAAGAACATTTCTGTAAGTAGTGGTATTTGGATCTTTATAATGATTAATACTACTTCAGACTTTTCATTAGCTGTCTCAATAAAAAACAAGCCTTGAAAACAATCTTATCTTTGGGTGTTCATACAGTACCATTCCTAGGTCACTATAAAGTAGAATTTTAGAGTAACTGTCTAATAATGACATTCTTTTCATTGTTAAGGAAGTACATTCTTTTTAGACAGGACCTGAGAGGCATGCTAATCCTATTTAATTAGTACTTTATAATACTGAAGATCTGTTTTTGTTAGATGATAACTATTGGCTCTCCTAAGATTACTTCATTGTATCATGGCAAAATGAATGAGAGGGAAATAATTTCATTCCATGAGTCACACATTAGTATTCAGGGGTATGAATCATAATTTCAGGAACTACAGTGATTGGTTTGAATATAAGTAGTTAGTTTGAATATAAGTAGTTAGTAGTGGTTTGAACATAAGTGGTTAGTAGTCTACTGCTTTGAAACTGGTTAAGATATCTAATATTTTTGAATATGCTTGCCTCTAACAAAAACTAAGACTTTACTAATTCTCAAACTCTTCCTTTTTCCTTGAACAAGGAGAAAGGATGCTACTTATTCCAAATGCACATGTGGAGCCTTAGAGAAGTCTTAGTCTGCTCTGGACACACCCTGGCTCCTGCTCTACAACACTCTCTCTTGGAGCATTTATGTCCTAGGTGGGCCCTTCTTATTAGTTTGCTTGTGATAAAAAGGAATTCAAGTTTGAAAGTGAGGATAGACATGAGCACAAGAAGTTTTGGTTTTAAGCAATGAAGTTTTTAGCAGCTATTTTCAGAGAAAGTATCAATACAAGTGCCTTGCTTTGTCTTCTCTAGGGGACAGAGGTCGGAGTCTCAGTATGTAGTATCTTTTTTTTTAATATTTAATTTTTAGTTGTAGTTGGACACAATACCTTTATTTTTAGTGGTGCTGAGGATCAAACCCAGGGCTTCACACATGCTAGGCAAGTGCTCCTCCGCTGAGCTACAACCCCAGGCCTCAGTATGCAACATCTTTATCCTAGTCACCTACCTCTCTATAATAAAAAATGCACGAGCTGTTACAACTGTTTAATACTTGAACTTGAATACAATATGGCTATCTATGTATGGTTTTAAAAATTACCTATTTTATCATTATTTCTGAATTTTATATTGCCTATGAAAATCAAGAGGGACTAAAATGAAAACTTCTAACTTGATGTAGTTTTGTAATCAAATTGGTCCTAATCCACTTATACTTTTAAAAAGTTATAATAACAACTAAACAGCTTTAAACTACCTTTAAATTACTGATTTCCTGTGGGAACTGATAAGAGCATACTGCAGATATCCCATTTCTGCTCACACAATTTTATTCATTTACCCAACAAATACAATATATATTATTTTAGGCACTAGGGATATAGTAGTATACTGAATAAACAAGATTCTCACATTCATGAAATTTAAACTGTGGAGGAGGGTGGAGTCTCACATGATAAATTGATAAAGATACTTTTGTGTCTGGTTTATAAGTAAAATGATTTTTAAAAGGAAAACCACCCAGGGAAATGGGTCAGAAATTGATAGGGTTGGGGAAAAGGAGCATCCTAAAGAACTATGTTTTACTCCAAATGCACTGAGAAGCAATTGAGTTTGAAAAGTAGGTGATATACTCTGATATGCATTTTAAAAAAATCTCACCCTGGTCATCTTGTGGGGAGTATGAATGGAGGTAGGGAAACCTTAACAAAAACTTCCAGGTGAAAAAGACACAACATACAGGCTACTGGACTATATTTTGGGGATATAGTAGACCATACTACTGCTTAGTTCAACGGAGGTAGGGTGAGAAGACAGAGGAACAGAATGTTGCCAAGGAGATAGCTTAAGTAACTGAGAGTTACCCATCAAAACAGGAAAGTCTGAATGGAGGAAAAACAGGTTTTTAGTTAAGAAATCAAGAATTTCATTTTATACACACTGAGTTTAAGATGTCCACAAGTCTTAGGACAAAGATCAAGATAGGCTGCCAGATAAACATCAAGGGGTTACCAGGGCTGATTGTATGAGCTGGAAGCCATCAGCAGGGGATTCATGCTTAAAATTCATTGGACTGGATTAAAATGGGTAAAGAAAGACTTCAGTGGAAAGAAAAGATCTAACACTAAACCCTCTATAAAGTTAATAAAACTTCTATACAGTTCAATATGCAGAATGTAAGGCAAAAGGAAGAATAAATCAGTGAAGAAACAGGACTGTGCAGTAGGCAAAACAAAAACAGAGAAGTGGATTACAACAAATCTAAGGAACAAGGAGGTCAATTGTGTCAAAAGTTGCTAGGAAATAAAAATGGCTACTGTATTTGGTATAACTAATAATTCACTTTGATAAAAGTATTACTAGCATAATAGAAATGAAAGCCTTATGCAGAAGGCAGAAGAAATAAAAGGGGCTACAAAGGAGGTTAGTGGAGAGAGAACGCAGGTTTGCTATGAAGGAGCATGAAGAAAGACAGCAAAGTCATGTTCAGCAATAATCCTGGCCTCTCCCACTCAATGCCAGTGGCACTAATCCAGCTGTGACTACTAAAAATGTCTCCAGACATTATCAAAATGTGCCCTCCAGGGTAAAGGGAGTTCAAAATAGCCCCAAACTGACAACTAGTGATTTAAAACCCAGTGGTGAGAACATGATTATTGTTGGGATTTTCTTCAGTGGCATAGAATTGTCCCTCTGGACACATGACCAGAGCTGGGATTTTGGCAGATGAAGAAACAGCACTAGATAAAATTGCCAGATGGGATTTAGAGGGAAGGACAGTAAGAGTGATTGTATTCTTAGGCAATAAAATTTAGGGGGAAAGGGAAACAAAAAGACAACATGAGGTAGATGTATACACAGTGGTGGTAGACTAATGAGACAACATCATCAGTGAAGTAGAAGAATTACAGAAAGCAAGGCTCATCTAAAAATATGCTGAGAAATAGGGAACAGTGGCACGTGTCTGTAATCCAAGCTATTCAAGTGGCTAAGGGGGAGAGAATGGCTTGAGCCGAAGAGTTTAATGCCAGTCTGGGCAACATAGTGACACCCTGTCTTAGAAAAAGAATAAAAAGGATTAAAAAAAAAAAAAAACTAAAAAGAAACAAAGTTTTGCTTAGAGTATGAAATTAGGGATTAAGATTTTAGAGAGAAAAATTTTCTAATATTGATTAAAGAGAGTGGCCAAGGCAGACTCTATAAATGAGAAAGACAAGCCCCAAAAGACTAGCTCTATGTGGATGCTGAAGCCACAGCAGGAGTCATGAAGATGACAATGAAAGTTTTCACACAATGACAGTGCTGCAGAGGTAGGCAGATGGACACAGTATATGTATCTGACAGTGTCATCTTTAATAAAAGGTTCTGTCAATGCTTTCCAAATGAAGAAATGGGTTGAAAATATTAACAGGGAGCAAAAGGGGCACCAAGCCCTTCTCTTAAGAAAATAAAGATCCATTTGAGAGGGCCACAATGGAGGTGGTAGTAGAGTACAGCTAGCCATTTCATACTATGCGATTTAAAAAAAAGAAAAAAAAGAAGAAGATGATGCTCTCTCAACTAACCCTTGATTATTCATGCTCTGCTTTGTTATTTTATAGTTTCTTCCCATCTTTTTATGGGGAAATCCTTAGGAATCTACCATACACAGGAAGGAAATATAAGAATCAATTTTTAAAGTGATATATCAGAAGTTCTCAAACCTGGCTGCTCAGGGTTTTTTAAACATATTAAGGCCTGATCCTCATCCCGGGTCAATTAATTCTGAGGAGGACCTGAACTGTTCTCTCCTCAATACCCCAGAACCACAAGTAATTTAATGAAGAGTGAAGACCTACGTTAAAACACGTGACTTTAGCATAATGTGTGTTTCTTTTATGGCTGTTGTCATTAACTTGCATTTTCTACTTAAGTAAAAATACCTAAAATAAAAAGTATGGGGGCTGGGGCTGGGGCTCAGTGGTAGAGGGCTTGCCTAGCTTATGCGAGCACTGGGTTCGATCCTCAACACCACATAAAAAAATAAATAAATAAAATACAGGTATCATGTCCAACTAAAAAAATATTTTTAAAAAATAAAATACAAAGTATGTATTTAAGTAGGACATTCATTTAATCTTCTACTCAGCAAAATATGACTAAGGAATACAAGAAATCATTAAAATCAGTATTCAAAGACAAAAGATTAAAGTTAAAATATGATAGGGTAGGAAATTATGCAAAATTGAGTCTAGACATAGACTGAGGTTATAAAAGGAATAGGTCTGCTATAGTGTTCAAGGAAAACATACCCTATTTCTTATCTATTTTATATCAATCATTATGCTACCCACTAGTTAAATACAGATGGCTTAAATTTTTCAGGAAAAACCTTTAGTGTCAAAAAGTACATTTAATTACATGATGTAAAGATCATTCACTACATTTGAGGTCTAATTCTCCTATAATTAATCATTTTGCATGGGACAAACATTAGCTGAATTATGTAAAAATATTTAATAAGTATACTACTCCAAGAAGTAGAAACACTATAGTTAATGGAGAAAAGTGGGGAGACCAACAAATTCATTGATGTTCAATGATTCATCAAACATTCTTTGAGACAATATAAGAGTCTTACTTCATATAGTTAAGTGAATTCCTAATTTCTGCATTGGATGTTTTTACCCCTTTTGAGGTAAAAATGCAAAGCCATCTTTGCATCATTTGTGTCTATCATGCTATTTGCATAAACATGGGTTAGGAAGAAAAGCTATATTCTCCTTGAACACATAAGATTTAAAAATGTTTCAGCATTAGAATTGTTGCCATGAGAATTAAAAACTAGTGCAATATGTACTAATTTATAAGAGATGGTAAAATATTCTGTTGAATGAAAATCACCACACCATTAAATGCGTTCTCTCCTCTACACAACTGTAAACATTCATAGACTTAGTTCAAAAGGCATCCCAACAAACTTTTGACCATCTGGTTAAATTCTTATATTCCAAAGGCTTTTTTTAAAAATATTTTTTTAGTTGTACGTAGACACAACACCTATATTTATTTATTTATTTATTTTCACATGGTGCTGAGGATTGAACCCAGTGCCTCTCACATGCTAGGCAAGCACTCTATCAATGAACTACAACCCCAAACCCCCAAAGGCTTTTTATGAAGAGAAAAAAAATACATAAAGTTAATAAAAATTTTAGTAAGAAAAAAAAAAGTAAAGTCATGTTTGTTAAATTCAGGACATGTCTGATGATTAGTTAAAAATGACAGTATCTGCCAGGCATGGTGGTACAGACCTATAATCCCAGTAGCTTGGGAGGCTAAGGCAGGAGGATCGTGAGTTCAAAGGGAACCTCAGCAAAGTGAGGCACTAAGCAACTCAGTGAGACCCTGTCTCTAAATAAAAACTACAAAATAGGTCTGAGGATGAGGCTTCGTGGTCTAGTGCCCCTGAGTTCAATCCCCAACCCTCAACCCCCACCTCTGGCAAAATGACAGGATCATTTGACTCTAATGGTATTTCCAACCCAACTATATAATTTTCTTAGTCCAAAAGAAAGGTTTTTAAATAAATAAACCATACTCTAAAAAATAAGTATTAGCCAGGTGGATGGGGCACACCTATACTTGTAGTTACTTAGGAGGCTGAGGGAGGATGATCCAAGTTCAAGGCCAGGCAACTTAGCAAGACACTGTCTTAAAATTAAAAAAAAAAAAAAAAAAAAAGGACCCAGGATATAACTCAGGAGTAGAACATTTGCTTGGCATGTGAGAGACCCAGAGTTAAATCACCAGTGCTGGTGGAGGGTGGGGCAGCGTTTATCAAACATATTAGAGTCTACCTGATCTTAAATGACAGGAAAATTTTAAAAAGAAAAGAACAATTCTCATGAAAATCTAGCACAAGATTATTAAGATTAATCTCTTTGTGATATTTCTTTGTATTTAAGAAAGTTAACTTCATCTCCAGATTAATAACTTGCTTCTGTTTTCTCATTCTACTGAATTGTTACTAATCCATTATCAATGACAGTCTATAAAGCACATTGTTTTCCTTCTGCTTTCAGTAAGATAGAACACCTTTGACACTCTCTAGCTATCATTCCATAACATCCTGTCTGCCTCTTCACTGAAATCACCATGGTTCCATCTAGTTTTCTACAGGCTTTGACTATTTTAAATTACAAACCCCAGATATTTAAGTGGAACTCTCTTCTCTCTGAAAGTGTTATTGCATCACCAAGCAGAACAAAAAAACACTAATCATCTCATTTTTTTTTTTTTTAAGCATTGCTGGAGAGTAAAACTGAGTTATTCTGTCACCCAAAGTATAAATAAACCAGCTATTTGTAAAATGCACGGTGTAAAGTTTGTGACACATGAAAGAGTTTATAAAGTAAGTGCATTTAGCCCTTGCAAAAAGTGAAACCTGATTAATATAGTACTGCTATTCTTCTGAGACTAGCAGCATCAAAATCACTCAGGAACTTGACCTCAAAGCAAAGATTTTGGGGGTTTTCTTAAAATACTGAGAATTCTCATTCAAGAAACATACACTGACTGCCTATGTTTCAAGTCCAACACGAGTAACTGAGATTACAAAGAAAAACAAAACTGTAACGAAGCCAAATGCACAAGCAACTCTCTTCCTAATGATTAAATTTTCACCTGGAGAGTATGTGGGCATGTTTCCCACACTGGAATTTCCTGTTGGGCTAAAAAAATTCATTTTCCCACAGTTAGGTTAAAATACCCCTGGAGTCAAACAATCCTGTCATTTTTAACTAATCATAAGAACCATGTCCTGAATTTAATAAACATGACATTTTTTCCCTGATGATTCATTATTCAGTCTTATGCAAATCAGAATCAAGAAAGCAGAGACACTGAAGAAAAAAGAAGGGATAGAGAAAAAAAATCAACATTTTTATAGCAGAATGAGCGATGAGGCATTAAAAAAAGAGGAAATCATATATAACATTCACGCTTCAATCAATAAACAAAATTCTAAATGTTCCTGAAGAGCATTCAGAATTCAAATTGATAAAGGTGGTAAAGATCCAAATTAACTGAACTAATATCACTCTAAATAAGTTAAAGTCTTCATTCTTCAGACTCAAGCATGATGACTGAAACAATCCAGGACTGCCTTCAAGGAGATCTGAAAGGTATGAAGTGTCTCTAACCTTCTTTCTATCCTAGTACTGTCAAAATTGGCAAAGCATGTTCAGTAAGATGAGGTCATGCCCCTGACCTTGAAAGCTCCCTGTTTTCCTACACTTGCATAATGCCAACTTCCTAGTTGGCCAGATTTGGTAATATGATAATTAGTGGGAAAGCAAGAAATTGTATATCTTTCGCCTTTGATATCAGACTTTATCAAAATAGATGTCAAAATATAAATTAAGAAATACTGGGGGCTGGGATTATAGCTCAGTGGTAACGCACTTGCAGCTCACTGGTAAAGCACTTGCCTAGCTCATGTGAGGCACTGGGTTCGATCCTCAGCACCACATAAAAATAAATAAATAAGTAAACAAACAAAATAAAGTTATCATGTCTATCCACAACTAAACAATACTTTAAAAAATACTGTTTCCAGTATTTGAAAAAGAAAGTGATACTAATGATGCATTTGAATAACTTGTTCATGTGATCTATAAATACTAAAATTCTCTATATCAAGCAAATCCACTTACCTTCTAAGGTGGAGAAAAGCTGTGTAACACTGTTTCCGGAACTCTTGGTACTGCTCACTCTGTGTGCCCCCCATTCCTTCTACCATTTCTTTATTCAGCTTCATTGGAGGAGGAAGAGGCTTTGGATCTCGACCCAAAATATAACCAAAGTCTATGTGGAAGAGTTTACCTGGATGTAAATTAAAAACTTTATTTGTTTCCAGAATTACTTTTAAAACCCTGAAGATATGCCATACAATTGGTATAAACAGAGTCTCTTAATTAAAAGAAAAAAAAAAGTACTTCCAGATTTGAGAACACCCTTCAGAGTAAATTTTAGTCCATTTTAATTCACATTTGTTCTGATAAAATTAAACTCAAAATCATTCCACAGTAATTTAATTCAAAAATTTAAATCCTACTTTTCCAGATTGTCTTTTATTCTGGTATTTATTATGTCAAAGTCTGGACAACATTTTAAGGTATCAGCAAAGATAAGAATCTAGGGAGCAAATTTCCTATGACAATAAGTTAAAATGAACAGCTCTTAATGTGTAGAAGACCATTACTTTTATTTGAGTATTCTTGAGATGAATCTTTTCTTTATGACTACTCAAAAAAAGAAAGAAAAATCCCTCAATCTCAAATTATATGTGACTGTATGACCAATGTGATTCTACAATATGTATACTCAGAAAAATGAGAAATTGTATCAAAGTATATAAGTGCATTCTACTGTCATGTATAACAAATTAAAACAAATTAAGAAAAAAAAGAAAAAAGTATACAAATAAAAAAAAATTTCAAATTACATTGTTAGCTTCCTTTTCAACTATTTTTTTTTTCAGAACCATTTTCAACTAATCTGTGTCACTAATTAGCTTCAGACTAGGAAACCAAACACAGCATTCATGTCTGCCAAGCACTAAACACAGCTGTAGTTCCCGTTAAGAAAAAACCTACAGTAGTCATTAAATTCATACAGCAGGCATGCAAGAACATGGTAATTCACTTTAGAGGATGATTCACCACAGAATTCATAAAACATCTTGTAATTTACAAGTAGATATAAAGTATGGACACATTTTAACACAAAAAGTAACCTCATGGATCATACATTTAAGCTTTTCCAAGGCAGAGATTTAGGACTTAGGTGTGTTTAGTGCATTGCTTAGTGCCCAGCCTCAGAAGTTTCTGGCACATGATAGGCATTCATTAAATTAATTCACTTTAAAAGCTAACCAAAAAATTTCTCTAGGACAACCTACTTCTTTCTGTCTTGTAATATATTACAACCTGTTTCGTGTGGGAACTTAATGCTCCATTTTTATTTAAGGAACTTGAGTATTTCTCCCCTCAAAGCTACCAGCCAATAACTTTCCTTGTTCAATTGCATTTCCTAAATTTCTGAACAATTTTCCATCTTGCAAAATATTTTTACAAGTTGATTCTATCACTAAGATGTTAGTGATACCTTTCTCCCTACGACTTTGCCTGAGTTATCATTACTGTCATTAGGTGAATGTGAAACACATAAGAGAATGATAGGCATAGAACTGCCTCTGGTTATAAGGCAATGAAGTCCCAGGTCAATAGGGATGCACTGGCAGGTACTTGAAATCAGGACTGCAGTTGTCCTACTGTACAAAAGACATTTTTATATCTCAACTGATTAAGTGGCTTGACAAAGTTGCCTAACCTTTCTAACTCTTACTTTCTAAACTGAGAAACAGAATTATATTGCTAAACTATCTCATAAAGTAGAATTTAAAGGAAAAACAACTAATAGCACAGTACCTGGAACACAATAAACATCTAATATTAGTTTCTATTATTATTATTTATTCCAACAGAACTTTTTCAAAATTAAATCAAGCCATTTACTACCTCATGACCAGGTCTTTAAAAGTGGCTTACAAATATTTATATTACAAACCTCAAATACTACCTAAAAATTAAAATTCAGTACTTTGTCCAAAAATAAATATTAAAACAACCACTTTTAAAGCATTTGAATACACTAAATAGATATTTATATGTTCATTGTATCTGATGATCACAACTGCCAGAAACTAGTAAAACCAAATATTAAAGGGATAAACAACCTCACATTCACGGCAACTCCATTAGGTATTTTTTTTCACAAGAAAAATATAAATAATAAATTAAGCTGTACATTTTATATAACTTTGAAAGTTGAGTAGTTTTAAAAGTCTATTAGGTAATTATGACATTAACTTTAAGTAAAATTCTATATAAGATAGTAGCACTATTTTTAAACAAGAGTAAAGAAACTATGTTGCAACTTCTCTGGAATTTTACAAAAGTTGTGCCAAGTTTGGGACATGGGCTCCAAATAGAAAGAGAAATGATCTATGTATGAATATTCATCATAACAACTACCCCAAGGTCTATTACCTGCTGTAGAATAAGTACTAGCACACCAATTGCACAAATAACTAATTTTTCATTTATTCAAATCATCCATTTTTTCTTTTCTTTTTTAAATGTATTTATTTCTAACTGATTCCAGGTTAAATTGACCCAATTTGACCACTGGTCAAAATCTTCCAATAACTAGTTTTTTAAAAAAATGAATATTCCTAGTATAGTAAATGGCACATGGGGAGGTAAGATAGAGGGAATTACAAATAAAAATAAATAACAAGAAACTTATAGAATATAGAAACAAGGCTTTGTAAACAAAAACACAAAAAAAGTAGCAAATGCTTAGCTAAACAGTCCTCTAGCTTACATGTCTGTAGACATTGGTAAGCAGTTATTAATTAGGCTGCTATTTCACTTGTGCTTAACTCAACCCCTTAGCTAGGTACATTTGTACATTTACAAATAATTTTACCTTTCTCCCCAACTAACCTTTTAATGAGCCAGTAAAAGTTTTATAGTCAAGAATTAAGATTTACTTGTTATAGTCCTGAAACCTAAGATAATTTCTAAAATATAGGAGCACTCATTATATTTATTTTGCATTAAATAAATCTTAATGACCTCTTAATTCCACACTTTTAGCTAGGCAGCTTTTAATATTGCTGATACCAGAAATTTTCTTCTAGAAATGATATAGTTCTTTGTATTTGGAGGAGGGTGGTAACCAGGGATTGAATCTAGGGGTCCTCAACCACTGAGCCACATCCCCAGACCATTTTTATATTTTATTTTGTGACAGGGTCTTACTAAGTTGCTTAAGGCCTCACTAAGCTGCTGAGGCTGGCTTTGAAATTGTGCTCCTCTTGCCTCAGCCTCCCAAGCTGCTGGAATTACAGGTGTACACCACCATACCTGGCTTAGAAATGATACACTTTGTAAGAAAATTTTTCTTTATTTTCATCATGATCTATAATAAAATTAACAGATACCAAGTATGGATCATCTGAATGATCAGTATTTAGTATCCCCTATGATTTCAGTGTTTGGGGGTTGGTATCAAATGGCAATACTATTGCTGCCAGCTAATACTAACAAAGTAGAAACAGAATTAGTTATAAGGATACTCCTAGACATAGGATGGGGGTTATATCCCCACAAACCTACTGTAAGCTGAAAACACTATCAGTTAAACATGCATTTATTAAACTTAATCTACAAAATATCACAACTTAGCAACTCAGTACATTGTAGAACACTGACTGTTTATTTGGCTCCCTGCCACTGTCCAGCATAATGAGAGTATTATACCACACACTGCCATTCAGGAAAAGATCAAAAGTAAAAATTCACAATGCAGTTTTTAGTGACTATGTATAATTTTCATACCATCATAAAGTTGAAAGATTCTAAGTAGGAGACTGCACCTTAAAATTATAGGACAGCATTCTGAACAAACACAGGTTTTAAAGTACAAGCACAGAAAAATAGTTTAAGAATTTTTATTTGGGGTGTGACACTGCAGCTCAAACTCACTCTACGCTATCTGCATAATATTCACACTGTGAATGACAATTTAGTTTCAAAAGCGTATCATCTGTCACATTAATGTTGCTGAAATTAAATTTTATCAGTTTATACTATTGATTTAATTTATAAATCTGATTTTACTTTACAGTTATGTGAAAGTAGATACACAAAAAAGTAACATCGGGTTTTATGTAGTACCTGATAAAATTTTCAAATGTCACTGTTGGGAGTTTCATATCCATTTTAGAGACCTATGTATCACTTACTACTAAAAAACTCCTTTCAGGGGCTGGAGGTTTAACTAAGTTGATAGAGTGAATGCTTAGCATGTGCAAAGTGCTGGGTTAAATGCCTATCATAAAAAAAAAAAAAATTAAAGAAGAGAGAAAAAGAGGAAACTCCCTTTCAAAATCCCCAAATGGGCTTCAGTAGTCTCTAAATACAATGAAATCAAATTTGGGGAGAGCCATATACTTCACCAAATTCTTTAGGGAAATTAAGACCATGATTCAAAAAATATGAAGAATAGTTTCAGGACAGGAATTTGATAACTCACTGAAAAAGTGACATCTCCTAGTTTCTTAAGGTCCAAGGGGTATGCTATCAATTTAATTTACTATGTGGTGGTGAAGTCTATGGTCTACTTCTGTGAAGGATTTCACAGCCGTTAACTAACCAGACACTCTCTGTCCAACTATGGCAAACACTTCTCTTAGTGCTTCATTCTCATTCTGGAGTTCTATTTTTACCTTTTGGTCACAGACCATTTTACCCTTCAAGAGGTAAAAAGACTGAGAAGTTAATAGCATTCTAAATATAGATAAACTCTCTTTGCTTTATATAATTATTTAAATAACATTTTTGTTACCCTTGTAATTCCTAATGATTCTCAGTACTTGAGCAGATAACCAATATGATCAGTCTTTGGTACAAAACTGCAGTATGTAACACATGGATTCCTTAATGGGTGTCATGCTTTTAACAGGAAATCTAGTCCAATGTTCTTTATTTCACTACAAGCCACTACTGGAATTTCAATGTTGCCTATGCATCATTGTTTATAAATGAAGGGTATATTTCTATCCTTCTTGTAAGAAAACTCTCAAATAACAGGATTATGGCTCAATCATAAGGCATAAAAGATTCAGTATCTATCAATAAAGTCACTGTTATGCTTTGCAAGTTCAAAGACCCATGTATTTTGAAAAGAAGCTATTAATGTTTTAAGAAAATGCATCCTCATACATACCAAAGAAAATGTGCTTTTAAAAGTTAATATCTGTAAACAAAACTTGTAAGGGTCTTAAAAATGTGCTCTATGATATAAAACATATTTAATTAAGCAATTTAAGAAGTGAGATCTTATCACCTTAAACCATGAAGAAGTAAATTATATATATAAAACAAAGCAATCACTGACTATAATCATCTCCCATTGTCACCAACTTTACATATGGAATGAGGGTGCTAATCAAATTTTCCTGTTATTTATATAAGTGACAGGAACTTATTTCTAAAATTGATTCAAGACATTTGAGGTTCTGGAATTAAAGAGAATAGACACTACTGAAATTAAAAATATTTTAAGGCTGGGTGCCTGGCACACACCTGTAATCCCAGAGATTTGGGAAGCTAAAGCAGGAAGATCACGAGTTCATAAGGTAGCCTCAGCAAATTAGTGAGACGCTAAGCCACTCAGTGAGACCCTGTCTCTAAATAAAATTCTAAAAAATTAAAAGGCCCTGGATTCAATCCCCCGCCCAAAAAATATTTAATGGTAGAACTTTATTTTACATTTCCAATATTTTTATTTCACATTCAACTGTTAAGAAGGCATTCTTATAAATACAAACTTAAGCTAGTGAACCAGGAGAAACAATACCTACTTGGACAGTGTACCTGACTATATAGTCTAGTTCTATTCAAAAATATACAATTTAAAATGTTATGTATTTTCATTTTTCCTACAGTCTTCAAGGCAATAAAAATGTATTCCTTGCGTTATTCCTATTTTTTTGGACAACCATTTGAATGTCTAAAGTAGCTGGCACCTACTGAAAATTTAAAAAAAAAAAAAGCAGTCTCTGATGAGCAATTCTAAGATATTTGTCTCAGACCCCTTTTATCCACTTAAAATTGAGGACCCTTACAAAGTTTTTTTTTAAATGTGGGTTATACCTATCAATATTTATTATATTTAACATTAAAACTGAGTCCTTAAAAACATGTAAAAATGTTTATTACATTTTAACAATTTGCTTTTTGTAAAAAATATCTTTAAAAATAAAAAGGAGGCACCGTCTTATATTCTACCTTAATAGGAGATATTATGAGCTGAATTCTCATATTTGCTTTTTTTAAAATTCTATTATGTTGTTTTGACTGCACTTAAAAAAAGTGAATATAGTCTCAAACAGATAAGTATTTTTAAAAGGAAAGATAATTTTAATAGCTTTTTCAGATAACTATGGGTAGTTTTCTTTGCTACAAAAACAAATTCTTAAGCCCTACCACATATTCTAAGTAGTTTCAAAAACTCTAAGGCTGCAACCCAGCAATCTGAATCTTAACAAACTCCTTAGGAGACTGTGATACAAACTGAAGTTTGGGGACTTCTGGTCTAATTTATACTGACTAATACAATTCACAATTTCAATTAGATTATTGTAGAGAAATCCTAATAGGATGAATAACCTAAATGATTTAAAACTCATAGTCAAGACTAATAGATATGGTATGTTCTACAACCTCATTACCTTAACATTTGACATGTTTTGTTTAAAATGGCATTACGAAAGCATTAACTTTTTATTAATCTAGTTTATGGTTACTACTCTACGGCACAACATTTAGTGCCATACAGCCATTAAAATTTTGCTTCACTAAAAGTTATTCATTGCAAAGCAACACAGTATTTACCTAGCATTAAAGAATGCATCATCTGATATAAAAATGTGTATTTAAAATTTTAATATTACAAATATAGTTTTACTCCAATGCCTGGATTAAAGTTTGCCACATAAAAGATGATTCGAAAGGAAGTAAACTGATTTCCCCAAATTACTAAATAAGCCTAAACATTAGTCCAACAACAATGCTTATTTCAGTTTTGCTGCAGTGTGTGCTTTTCCTTCTCTGCATTCCATACAAGCCCAACACTTTTTTCATGACTTAGCCTTGGATACTTTGTTCATGAGGAAACTTCTACCTCCTTAGTAATGCATGGTATTGCACCTTATTTTTTTTATTCCTTTTTAAGAGAAACAAACAAAAACAGTCCTTCTAACACAAACTTTGGGGGAAAAAAGGTACTTTTATAGAAACCATTTTCATCTTTCTCGTGATAGGGCTAAGACTGATTTTTTCGATACTGAATATCCAAGCAATTTCCAAAGAAGACATTTTAATGTCTAAAAGAAAATGATAAAATATGAATACAAGTCCTAATTGTTAAACATCTGAAGGGATGATCGATAAAGACAAAGTGTGGATAACATGTACCTGTGACTGATTCTCTTATGCATATGTTGACCATGAATAAACCAGTGAAATAAGTAATTAATAGTAAAGTTAAGAAAAAAATGTTTACATAGAAACCCCAAAGGATAAAAATGACATGAAAAACCTAGTTTCTGTATTCATTTTAAAAGTATTTGCCTACTAAATACTTCAGACTTTTTGAATTCCTTCCCTTAACATCCCAGAAAGTAAGAAAGCACATTAAGTGTGTGGTCTTATACTTTATGGTATATTTAATATACCAAATTCAATAATTGAAAATGCAAATAGCCAAAGAGGCATCGCTATCTGAAGAACAATGAAGATCTTTCTATGTAAGAATGTTTTAAATATTATAAACTATACTATACCCGAGGAAAAAATAAAACAAGCATAGTAAATATCAGTTTTAAAATACAAAGGTTTACTTTAAAATATAGAAAGAATAACATTAAATCAATAATCACATTAACTGTTTCTCTTATAAACCCTCCTACATTGTTAAAGTATTACTCAAAAGAGAATAAGGAAGTACCTTAAAGAAGTTTGGATTTTAAAGGGTAGGAGAAAGAAATTTTTAAAACATATTAATGATTTTCTTTTTTCTCAATTTATGAGTTCAAATAACTACATAAGCTAAAGAAAGAATGACAGACACCCTTATCTCATGGTGGTAAAATAAACAAACAATACCTAACAGCTAGCCCTTAAGGAGTGTGCTCTGCGCTCAGTACCAAGTAGAACTCTATTATGTAACCTCATTCAACCCTCATACTACCACCAAGGACAAGATTTTAGTATTCCTACATTTAAATCAAGAAGGAGATATGAAGTACTTTACCCCAAATCTCCCAAAATTTGACTTTAGAGCTTTAATACATTGTTTTGTGAAACTTTTTCTCAGAATTAAAAAAAAAAAAAAGTTACTCAATTTCACATAAAATTAAGAAAAGACAAAGAAAATCATGATAGGAGATCAAAATGATTTTTCTTTATTTTGAGCTTTCTGAGAAAGTCTCAAAAGCCTATTACTGTAAAGTTCCAAGAGAGATGTATTTTTATACATTCCACCTCTTCCAGATGGAAAACTCAAGAGCAAAGGGCCCATCCTTAGAATCTCAACTAATTTTCCGTTTAGTAAAGATCCCATTTCCCTGTGACTCTTTCATTTATTTGCATATTAACTCTATTATAAAGTATATTTAACATGAAAAATGAATATTTTTAATATTATACTGAACTTTTCCCCCCTCAAGTTCTCAAAAATAAATACAAAAATCTTTCTCAACAAGGTTGGGATAAATTCGAACGGTTTTTCATTAGGATCCTACTAAATTCAATTTCCCTGAAGAAACTTCTTTTAAGCTTTTTCTAAGAACAATTCTGGGGGGGGGGGGGAATCTATTTTTTCAATCCCTCTCTATAGTTTAAATTTGCAACTTATTTCCCAGAGAATGTTATAGTGATGCACTAATACATGAACTATTATGCACTCCAAATCTGTTTCAGGAAAACAATGTTATGATTGACCACATGGCAGTACATGGACAAAGGAATTTCCTTGCTTTTACTTTCACCGTGGGCACACAGCGCCCTCTACTGCACAAGCTAAAGAAATGTCCACCAAGCTAAAAGCATCCAAAACTAAATAAAGCAAGGGCAATAGAAATTTCTGGGAAATCTAAATTTAGACTCATAGTTTGCATTTTAGTGTATTACCTTTGTATATTTTTATATTTTCCACACGCAGTGAATCATTTTCTTTTGCACATGCCTAGAGCTCTTAGCTGGATTCTTTTCTGGCTCATCTATATTCACAGGACAGAACAGCTTGAAAAGGTCAAGTTCTCAAAAAGATATCAGTGAAACGAAATCTGGATATCTCCCTTCTCTGGTCTGTCTCTCATGGCAGGGTACAGGATGTGGATGATACAAAGGAACTCTAGTTAACTATTCACAACCAGTTTCATCCAAAGCTGAGTCACACTCCAAACCTTTCCATGCTGGCAAACGACAACTGTAGACAAAAGTATTTTATTTTGAAGAACGAGAGAAATGTTGCTTGATAAATTAAAAAATGCTCCATCAGTTATTGAGAGACTGGACAATCCAAACTTCTAAATTTTCATTATGCTCTAAAATCTGTGTTAAATGCATAATGTACCCCAAATAAACAATGAAAGATACTTTATAGTAATATGAGTTATTTTTAAGGGCACTGAAATATATTTTGTGCAATGAGCCACATTCAAATTTCACTTTGTCCAAGCTATACATTTTAATATTTAT
This sequence comes from Urocitellus parryii, assembly GCF_045843805.1. Lineage (NCBI taxonomy): Eukaryota > Metazoa > Chordata > Mammalia > Rodentia > Sciuridae > Urocitellus > Urocitellus parryii. The sequence goes on from NC_135543.1 coordinate 30,621,536, forward strand.
GTGTATTTATATCATATATATAACTAATATAACTTGAAATTGCTTTGAAATATAATCAGTAAAAGACAACAACAGAAATTTAAAAAATAAATTTTTAGAAGTTGAGGGATACATTACTCTTTTATTTTTCTGTCTTAATTTTGTTCAAACTAAACTGAGAATTTGAAAACTTTTTCCTTAGTAAGGAAGACTTAAGATGCTACCACATAATATAATTGGGTAAAATAATTACAGAGCAGCTAAGTAAACTGAACTAAAAGAAATAAAAAGAATGTGCCTCTTATCTAGCTACATTTTAAAGGAAGTTTTTGTTTTTTAAAGGCAAATTTGGAGCACCCTCTAGTGGAAACCTCATGTAATAAGCTTAAAACTTCTGTTTCTGAAATTTTATAACTAAATTTTCAAAAATGAAATAACAGAGAAGGTACACTAAGTAGACTCCTCTTTCCAAATCTTGCTCTTAAAATTACTCTGACCAAACAGGAGAGAAAGCACTTCCCAAAATCCAACAAAAAACGGTCTACTACTTGAAAATTTGATTACAATTTTCAAAAGAAATAAGCAGGATCCCTAAATATTTTAGAGGTAATGATTTCTACTCAAGAGAAAATCCCATTGTGGATAATAAAATAATTACATTGTAGAAATAAAGAGAATCATTTTGGTAGCTTGATTCTTGGTGGCTAAAAGATTCAACCAAAAAAGAACTAATGAAAAACAAAACAAAAATACTGTATGAAAATACCTTCCAAATTACAATTCTCTCCAAACATACTGTAATGTGTTTAAAAATATCCTTTGGTAAATTAGTTGAGAATCTCCATAACCACCTGGTTATGCTCCTTTGGTCTTGGTCATTAAAGGGACTGCCTGGTCTGGACAGATATGACATCACAAATGCAAACTCCACATAACATGTGGAGATGACTCTTCACATGTAATAATTTTAAATGAATACATGAAATGCTAGATTATGTGAATTAATAGGGTTATCATGTAACTAGGCTACATTTGATGAGTGACATTAAATTATGGCTACCATAACACAAAGGAATACTAAAAAAAATAAAATAAAATAAATTTTAAAAAAACTTTATATGAGATCAATTTAAAAAGCAATTTGGAAATCTATTTACTGCTGAAGGCTGAAACTTGGATTATCTGACCCAAAGAAGAAAAGCTACTTAGAAGAGATGAGATATTCATTCATTCATTCATTCATTCATTCAATACTGCTTTGCTAAACACTTTAAATACATGGTGTTCAAGGTTCTAGAGGCATGGTAGAATCATGAATAGACAAGGTCTCTGTTGTAAGAGAACTTGCACCCAGAAAGGGATATCTATCAGTCATGAGCTCTGTAAATACAAGAATTTCTGTCCTATTTATATTGCTGTCTTCAGCATCTAATAGCTGCTCAATAAATATTCTTTGGATTAAATAAAAAAATACCTTAAGTTAGTGATAGGTGATATAAAGAAAACAAGTCATACAGAGAGAATAATAGAGGATAAGGCATATATGTTATTAGAGAAGAAGTAAGGGGCTTTCTAAGGAAATACTATTAGAACAAGGCTGATAATCAATGTCAGTCCTGCAAAGATCAAAGAAAAGAACTTTCCAAAAAAGAGGAGAAACAAAGGTACCTGCTGTGAGTCTCATCTGACATTCAGATTATAAAAATAGGCAAGCCACAGAATTATAGTAAAGAATTCAGATGTTATTCAAATTGAGAAAAATATGTTGGTGGCTTCAAGTAGGATAGAAGAGTAGAAATGCAGACAGTGGGCAACTTCATGATCTATTCTAGAAGTGAAGCATAAGTAAGATTTTCTAGTAGGTTTGTTAAGAGAGATGAAGTCAAGAGGGGTATTAAGATTGATTTTAAGGCTTAAACATGGATGGATAATATTGCTATTTATTTATTGAGATTGGAAAATGAGGTAAGAGGAGATTTCAGGAAGTTATAATACAGAAGAGGACAACGTTTATAACTGTCTATATATAATTAGGATTTCAAGAAAGCAGTTGGGTATTTTAATTTGGGTTAAATAAATGGATTTACATAGAGAACTTTTAGTTTAGTTTAAATACTGTTTGCAAAGACTAAAGTTATCAGAAAGAAGGGGGCTAAGAATGATTATTAGAGGTGGATGTTATTTTAGAGTGAAGCATATTTTTTAAAAGAAAGCATTTTTATTAGAGCTACACAGGAAGAAACTAAACAGCTCACATATATTACAGGCTTTTCACAGAGACACTGCAAGTTCAGAAATAGAGACTGGATGAGCATCCATCTGCAGGATTATTACTAAAGCAACTGTTACAAGGGATGGGAGTTTCCCTAAATGTTCTTCCAAGGTACCAATTTTTAAAATATACTATGCTTTATTTTAACTTATGCAACTTATTTTGTTAGTAAGTAAATACTAGAGTAAAAATCATTGGCATATAAAATGTGTGTGCTAGTAGCCATTCTGTTACCTGTTTTTGTTAACAAAAGGTTATCCAGATGCCTGTCTCCGACTCCAAGTATATATGTAATCACACAATATCCAGCTAAAATGAGATAAAAAAAATTTATGAAAAACATTAAATCAGGTTATGTATCCCACTGAATAAATATGAAAACAATGTGTGCTACTTTAATTTCAACTTGCTTTTTCATATCTAGTTTCTCACTAAATTTTCAAATTTGTAATTTCCTTTGGCTCTATTTAAAAAGTCTATGACTTGCTGGGCACAGTAGCACACGACTGTAATTCCAGCAGCACGGAAGCCGAGGCAGGAGGATCACAAGTTCAAAGCCAGACTCAGCATTTAGCAAGGCCCTAAGCAACTCAATGAGACCCTAATCTCTAAAATATAAAAAAGAGCTGGGAATGTGGCTCAGTGGTTAAGCAACCATGGGTTCAATTCCCAGTAGCAATTAAATAAGTAAATAAAAATCTATGATTTGAAACACAAAAGAGATTATCATTTACAATAGAAAGAAATCTTGTAGAATTTTGACAAATTATAAATAGTATTCCCATTAAAAAGTTAAACCAAGTTTCAAGAATCTCAATTATAACATATCTAGCATTTCTCAGTTCAAATTGAACACGTTAGCTGACATTGAAAAAGAATTATAATAAACTGTCAATCGCACCATAATTTAAAATTATGCTACCTAAATTAAAAGTAAATAAGTTTTGTTTTTGTTTTGTTTTAAATTATAGAGAAACAACCTTGATGTGCCAAAGACAGAAAATGTAATACACTCGAGTGGTAAGGGCACTTATTAACTTCACGTTAGTACCCTAACAATAATATAACCTGCAAATATATAAATTATAACGGCTTTTTCAAAACTACAATGTTGTTATATAATAGTATTTACAAAAACATGTTTATTTTAGCTCCTATGTAAAAATAAGATTAGACCACCTAATAATGACAGAAAATTGTCTTGTTCAAATTTTAAAAATATTAAGGTTCATTTGACTTAAGTTCCTGAGGACCAAAAAATTCTGAAATACTAGCTCATAGGAATGTTGGGAAAAAAAAAAAAAAAACTACGTATCAAAAAGCAATTTCTAGGGCTAGGAATGTGGCTCAAGAGGTAACGCACTCGCCTGGCATGCGCGGGGCGCTGGGTTTGATCCTCAGCACCACATAAAAATAAAATAAAAATGTTGTGTTCACCAAAAAATAAATATTAAAAAAAAAATTCTCTCTCTCTCTCCCCCCCCAAAAAAAGCAATTTCTAAAAACATAAAAAAATTCAATTTTAAATATAGCTGTCAAATATTCAAAAAGCCTTCCTCCTTCCAGCTTTGTTTGCTTATGTATAGGCATAAATATAAAACTAAATATAATATTTATAAAAAACAGTTATGACCATTATATACCATATATCATTCAGGGTTGAAATCTAGTATCAGGTTCTTTATCTTCCCTTAAACAATTTAGTTATAAACAAACAACTTAAGAGACAAAATACACAAGAACATAAGCTTTATAAAGATAGCAAAAATGACAGAAAAATATAAATTAATCCTTATAGCATGATACTACTTCTAGGAATGAACCAAGAGTACTGACTCCAAAATACTGTGAGAAATACTATTTTTACAGAGCACTTTTGGCTGAGCTCAGTTTTTATCTAAAGCACTCTTAGCTGAGTTCACTTTTTGTCCAAAGTTTTTATTGAAAGCACAATTATTTCTAACTAATACTTTCCCCATAGCCTGCCTACTGTCATTATTCAAAAATAGGATAAACTGACAGGTTCCAGGAAGAGGTAACTTATAATTTCATCAGATGGCTAGCTTTATTACTCAAACACATAAATGGAAAGCTAACCTGAAAAACTTACCACAGCTTTTAACATAAGTGTCCATGACTTCAGCACTGATCCCATTTGGTCCATTCTCACTTGGTGCATATTTTCTAAAAAAGTTCTGAAAAGACATTATTTACCCGTTTAAGAATTCAATGTATTCAAACAAATTAGGCATTTTGAAATTATAAAAAATGACCAATAAGTTTCTAGTCCAAAATTTAGTCAAAATACAATTAGATGCTTACTGAACCAAACAATAATGGTGGTTCAATAAATGCAATGGAGTGTACAAAGAGTCTGACAACGTTTGGAAAAACAATACTTAATGTCTTTCTTTCTTTTTTCCTTTTTAAGATTATCCACTTGACCTATTTCTTTACTTTCAAATGTTAAAGAAAAACACAACATTTTATTTCAAAGTATAATTAAAATAATTGTTAAAAATAGATTTATCCTGTTTTCAGTTTTTTGAACACTATGAATATTTAACCAAGTATTTTTATCTGGAATATATAAAGAATTCCTATAAACCAATAGGAAAACTACAAACAACTCAATAGGAACATGGACAAAAGATGGCAAGTGCTTCATTTCCTTCATATAGATTTTTAAATGTTAAACCTTACAGATATTCAGGGAATTACAAATTAAAACCACAACTGGATACCAAGAGCTAGAAATCTGATAATACTAAGATTAGGCAGGGATACATGGCAATGAGAAACAGAAAAGGAATAATTATTTTAGGAAAAAAATCAGTCTTTTAAATATAAACTACAGGTGAAGGTAACAATACCCTATGACCCACCCAAACTATTTACAGAGATCATAAATGTAGTCTAGAACCAGTATACACACTCTCCTCCTTTACAAAAATAATCCTGACCAGGCATTGTGGCGCACACCTGTAATCCCAGTGGCTCAGGAGGCTGAGACAGGAGGATCATGAGTTCAAAGCCAGTCTCAGCAACAGTGAGGTACTAAGCAACTCGCTGAGATCCTGTCTCTAATAAAATACAAAACTGGGCTGGGGATGTAGCTCAGTGGCTGAGTACCCCTGAGTTCACTCCCCGGTACCAAAAAAATAAATAAAATAAAAACTAATCCTAATTTCAGAATAATATACTTAATTGATAACTTTACAAAATAATGACTTCAAGACCACTAACAACTTGATTTGCTATAGGACCCACAGATTCAACATTTATTTGCACTACACCTAAGGTTTGTTATAGTGAAAGGATATAACATAAGAATGTCATAGAAAAAATACACACAAAAAAAAAAAGTGGAGAAATTCCAACAGGCCTCCAACTTTTCTGATGAGGGAACCTACTGAGCATATAAATTTCTTCAATAGAAAAATATTTTTAAAAGTTTTTCAATTGCAGTGCTATAAGCATAATTGTACAAAAGATGTATGAGTAAGAATGTCTCTACAATACTTTCTAAATAACAAAAATTGGAAATAAGCAAAATGTCCATCAATTAAATGTTACATAAATTATAGTATATCCTCACTTTGAAATATAATGCAATCATAAACTTTAACATAGTTTTAATTTTAATTCTAATCTTGTATTTTGTATGGCATGCATTACTCATAAAACTGACCACCTGAATACACTGACATGGAAGAATTTCCAACTACAAATAATGCTCACTTCTAAAGAAAAAAACCTGTATAAAGAAAGTGATAAAGGGAGACTTTCATTTAATTCCATATATTTTCCATGAAGACTTAAATTTTCATTATGAAGAATATATACATGAGTTTTATAAATATTTAAAATTGGTCCTATACCTGAATGCTTCCCTCAGTATCAAGAACTTCAGCAACAGGAACTGACTGGATAAACTGCATGAAACCTACACAGAAATGAACAAACATACTGTATCCATAATACCTTTTAGATAATAGAAATAAAGGTTCTACTAAGAATAACCTTCTTTTGTAATGGATACACTCTACATCTGAACAACTTAAAAAGGTCTGTGAACGCTATATTCAGTTTATTATGGCATTGACAACACTAACTACCAGGAAAATTTTTATGCTAATTAATCTGCTTATTTGTCTAGGCAAATTTCTATTATTGAACAAAAGAACACAAAGCAACAGACAAAGCTTCTTAAATTTATCATCAAAATTTTCTTCTTTCCATGGCTGGATAAGAGATAGTAATCAAAAACAGTATGAATTTAAGAGCATTCTAAGAATTCTGGAATATTATCACCTAAGCCAATTTGTATATGTCCAGTGGCTCCTTTTGTCTAACACTCCATCTTCTGTCATTTACTGGAAATGACTTGGGAAGAAGTACCTCCCAAGAACCTCAAACTACCAAGACAAATCAGGAGGGAACAGTATGTGAGATAATAAAAATGAAAAAAGTCTGGTAAATCTTGGAACAACAAAAGGAACATATAACAAACAATACATGAAAAAAAAATGAAAGACGAATGTGAAACATTATTTTAGAACTAGAAAGAGTCATGATCTGGTTTTGAGTCTTTTAACAATTTACACACAGATCATACACCTTTAGAGCAAGAAGTGTTTTATTTATTCTCATATCACAAATGTACAACAGTACACAGTAATTTGCTTAAGAAGTATTTGTTGTTTTTTACTATGGAGCATGAGCTGTCAAGTAAGCAAAAATACATGCTTGATCCTACCTACATATCTTAAACACTATGAATGAAAGCATGGCCTGAAAGTTCAGGGAGACTTAAGTTACAGAAGAATCAAAGGACATCTGGCAATTGAATCATGTTTTTATTATTTCAACAATAAAGTTAGTAGATAAAGCTATGTAGGAAAAGCTGTGTCAGATAGCGGTCATAGTATATGTAAAGGTCCCAAGAGCAAAAAGAGCATGGGGCATTAGAGAAAACAAAATGTAGCCATTTTGGGGGCTGAAGCTGTGGCTCAGTGTTAGAGCACTTGCCTTACAAGTGTGAAGCACTGGGTTCGATCGTAGCACCACATAAAAACAAATAAAGGCACTGAGTCCACAAACAACTAAAAAAAAAAAAAAATTTTTTTTTTAAATGTAGCCATTTTGGCTCAAGAAAGCAAAAGGACAGTGGCAAATGAAGAGGCTTGAGACAGGTACAGGGAGTCCTACAACTGAAGAATTTAAATCTAGGTAAAGCCTTTTGGTCTTTGTCCCAAGAGCAAATGAAAACTACCAAATAAACCTACGCAGGATAGTAAAGAAGCACATTTGCACTTCTATAAAAATCAATTTGAAGGAAAGTAAGAATAATAAAATCACCAAATAGTCTTGGAAGTAGCCAAGGGAAGGGCAAAAACTTAAAACAATTATTTTATTTTTTCAAGGTAACTGCAGATATAAAGCACAAGAGTATGGAATTTACAAAAAGCATTAGTCAAGCATTCTTAGGGAATTTGCCATCAAACTTCCAGAGGTTATTCTATTTTAAAAATACTTACATGCTATATACATGTATCCATGTTTGTATGTGAATGTGCAAGCACACATAGTCAAAATATATAAAAAAAAATTCAACTGACAACATAATTTGCTGAGTAGCTTTTATAAGCAGAGCACAGTGCAAAGCCTTTCTCAAAGGATTATTCTGAACAGATTACAATGCAATAAACATCTGTGGATTTTAATCAGTTTAAATGCAAAGAAATACATAACAGAGGTGTTAAATTTTCTCCAAAGGTGATGTTTTTATAATTTCAAGAGGTAAAAATACAAAGTGAGAGCATGTGTGCATGCACAACAGATATAGGGAGTGAGGGAACAGAGGGAAGAGAGAGGGGGAGAAACAGAGGGACAAGGATAAAAGGAAAGTAGGAAGGACTAAAGAAAAGGGAAGTGATGCAAGAGAGGAAAGAAGAGAAGGAGGAATGGAAAGAAGAAACAGAAGGGAAAGAGAAAAAAGGAGGAAGCAGAGAAGGAAAGATGGCCCAACTGGCCTGCAGTGCTACAAAAGTAAGTTTAATCTCTAACATTCTTCAGAATTTTCAGTTTAAAGAGTAGTCATTAGACATCAAAGTAAACAATCCTTATGTAATATAAACTCACCATGTTTTGTACTCGTGGCTAATACCTTATAAGGTGTCAATTTCAAATCCAGATTTTCTTTCCGTAACAGCTTTAAATCAAAAGATAAAATACTTTAAACAAATGTAAAAACTATTAGGAAACAGTTTTGTGGACAACTATTAGAGTCATTTAATATAATAAAGATATAACCTTAATGTAAGGTTAACTAAGTTAATTAAACTTAAATCATGGAAATAAATTCACTGATTTTTGATGATGTGATGAATTTTTTTATTCACTCTCTATGATGAGTTTTTAATAAACAGTAGGACATAAAGTACTTTATGGACATAAAGTACTTTAGAATATAAAAATTTTTTAAAATGAGGCCAACATTCCTTTGAAAGCCAAGACAATAATGGGATGTTTCCTTTTTTTAAAAAAAGATATAATAGACATTATAGAAATTACTAAAGCTTACAATGTGAGAATTTAAATTTGGAAAAAAGGTTTTATGGCACATATGAAGCTTCACACTCATCATAAGAATAATTCTGAAGTGTAGAAAAACAATTTTATTTGTTCAAGGATAAGTGGAGATTACTAAAAGATTTTTAGGACTGTAACTGAATAATACAAACACTTTTGTTTCCATAAGCAGTACTAAACCATAGTTTTCTAAAATAAAAACATGTCCCCTATCAATATAAAGTTATGCTCACCTTGTCCATAAGTGAAATGATTTGAAGAATGAGTTGATCTTGGCGTAAATCATCTCCATGCTTAAATATTACGGGATATTTGCCTCCATCTTCTGTCTTAAAGAACAACTGTGCAGGCATAAGGGCACTCTGGAAAAGAAATGTACTGTTTTCAAATTGAATGTAAATTAATGCATAAAGATTTACTATAGCCAGAAGAAAGTTCTGGCACATAATTTAAAAATAAGTGAACAAGACCTAAAGAAACAACATGAGTTGTCAATAAGATACATGAGGGTACCATGTAGAGAACAATGAACCAGCTAATAGGTAAATCACATGGTGGGAAAAGCACAAGCTTTGCAATTAAGCAATCCTGGCTCTGAATCCAGGCTTTGCCAGGTACCAGCCAAACAGTCCTATGAATAGTTTATAAAACAAAAATAGCATTTCCTCTGCTATGACAATCAGAAACTGTTGATGAGAAGGGTCTCACACTAGGCCTAACATAAAGCAGACATTCCATGTGTGTCTACTCCCATTATTTTTAGAGATATAATGGAGTAAATAAAGTAAAACAGTATAAAACAAAAATTTATCAGATGAAAAGAACATGGCCATTTTTAATATATATTTATTTATTATTAGTTATAGATGAACACAATATATTTTGTTTGTTTATTTTTATGTGGTGCTGAGGATCAAACCCAGTGCCTCACATGTGTGAGGCAAGTGCTCTGCCACTGAGCCACAACTCCAGCCCCACAGCCATGGTTTTTAATAGCAATTATATACTGTGAGACTCAAAATCTCAAAATTTTGAGTTCTCAAAATCCTGAGATTATTACTTTGGGGATACATGGTCAGAAAACGGCTCTGAGAAAGAGAGATCCTATGGATTTTGACCATGGATAGAAAATATTTTATAAGATGTAAATTTGGAGAAATTCATAATAATATACAGAAAATAAATGTGTCACAAAAGAAAAAAATGGCAATAACTCTAATTTACGTAAACCAAGAAAACAGCATAAAAAGCTTCACACAAAGGGATGAAGACACATGGCAAAGCAGACAAAGCAAAATATTAATGACAGAATGGAAGTAATGGAAGTGGTAGATACATAGTCACATACTGAAAAACCCCTTTAACTTTGCACTGTTTGAAAACTTTCCTATAGGGGCTGGGGATATGGCTCAGTAATAGAGCACTTGCCTAGCATGCATGAGGCCCTGGGTTAGATTGCCAGCACCACACACACACACACACACACACACGCACTCACGCACACAAAAAAAACTTTTCTATAACATGATGAGAAAAAAGGCATGAAAAAATTCTTCAAAGAATGTTAAGCTCAGAGCATAAATATTCTAGTGTACTAAAATTCTGAACCTTAAATTAACTTAAATTTAGAGAATCATTTTATCACCACTATCAAAATGTACTTATTACCTTAAGCCCTAATTTACAAAAGCACAAGAATAATTGTTGGAAGTGATCTTCCTAAATATGACAGGTAAAAGGATCTTTGATGTAATTTATTTTTTTTCAGATTCAAAGGTAAATATGAAATTTCAATTTCATCTAAAATCTGAAGCAAGGCGATGATGACCATAGTATAACTACCATTACTCCCAGTGCCTTAAGTGAACCATTCTCCATAATGATCCAACTTTGGTTCTTATACCAAGAACTACAAAAACTCCTTTAAAAATATTACACAAAGGGCTGGGGTTGTGGCTCAGTGGTAGAGGGTCTGCCTAGCACATGTGAGGTATTGGGTTCAAACCTGTCCACCTACAACTAAAAAATAAATATTAAAAAATATATTACACAAAAGAATTTTCAGAAGTTTATAAAAGTTATAAAAGTACAACAGGAATCCATGGGTTCCCTGCAACTATATGCAATATTTTCAATGTGTGAATAGAATAAGCAGATGGACTACTGAAAGAACATAATCCATCACTTTTTCAAGATTCTCAAAGGCATCCATGTCCCCAATTAAGAATTACTTCAAGTTATGTAATAACTCTATACAGAGATATATTATATAGCTAGTTACTCTACACATCTAAACAGTTATACACAGAAACTGTCTGAAGACCAGTATTTCTAAACTCCAATTCACTATGTTTAAGAATTCCATAGCTTAAGGCTAGAAAACAATAACAGGACTGTATATTCTTATCAAAAAGATTCCCCATATTTTGACTATTATAAAGTAAATAAACATAAAACAAAATTGTAATATTCTATAATTAAAAATAACACAGGCTTAGAATCCACTACCAATAATGGCAGATGTACATTCTTATATTCTATTCTTAAAACTCTTGCTCTGTCTTAGACATACTTTTCTACCCTGCTTGAAAACAAGGGTAAAAGTACCTTTTTAATTCACTCTTTTTAATTAGTGCTTAGAGAAACTGGTCTTGCTTGGGAGTTCTTGGGAGTTCGCTGTTTAACAACCAGCGAAATACTAGTTGTTAAAAGTATACTGCGTTATGCATAACTTTGTATTCTTGAGTCCTCCATGGAATGTAAGCATGAAGTAAGAAATATTTGCATTGCATCTCCTATACCTGTGTTTTCAAACTGTAAGTTGCAATCTATTAATGATTATTCAAATTTTTAAAAATTGGTTGTAAGAAACATTTAAATGTTAAAGCAATTAGAAAATATTTTTGAAAAATAGACACTATCATTCTATAACATGCAGTAAGATTAAGTACTATTTTATGAAACTTATGTTTCAGTTGTGTAACCTAGGCTGCCAATAAGTTGCCTTGACAACACACCTCTTCAAAAACTGTGAACTATTTTGTACTGTAACTACATCCTTTTTCATCTACACAAGTTGTTGCTCTATGATCTGTTTCTTATATTATGCAAAGTAATGTTCAATGCAACTTATGAACTTCCATCATTGGATTCACAAAACCTAAAACACCATGTCTCATAGAGATCTTTCTGTATGATGCCCCTCAGATAGTACTGCTTGGCAGGTATGATGCTCAGTCCTTTGTAGTATGATAAGAAAGGCAGCTGCATTCTATTTCTACCTGTGCAAGTGATGGCCAGACCTAAAGAAAGTTGAATGTGCTACTAAGAACTAAAAACAAGCCAGGCATGGAGGTGCAGTCTGTAATTCCAGCAGCTCTGAAGACTTGAGGCAGGAGGATGGTAAGTTCAAAACCCAGCCTCAGCAACTTGGCAAGGCCGGAATCAACTTTACGAGAACCTGTTTCAAAATAAAAAATAAACAGGGCTAGGGATGTGACTCATTGTTTAGGCAGGTGCCCAAGGGTTTAATCGCTGGTATCAAAAAACAAAAGAAAAGAAAATGAAGAAGTTTAATGTTCACAAGAACAAATATTGTGTTGAGAAATGTTGAAAAAAAAAAAGGTGGTGGTGGGGTAACTGGGCCTCATACCTAACAATCTGAACTTTCATGTAAGTTTTACAATTTGTTTATTAAAAAAAAAAAAAAATAGCCTCAAGGGAGAAAAGTAGTTGTGGCTCTGAATTACAATAATTAAGTAGTTTAAAAAAAAAGTTTTAAATAGAGATATATATTTTATACATTTTGTTTGTTTATACGTTTTGTTTGTAAAAAATGCTTATGTACTCATAACACAGAAGATCTTCAATGAAACCGCAGTGATAAATGAAAGGTCCTTTTTTCCCTCTGGTACTTCCTAAATCAAACAGAATTAGAAATATTCCTAGTAATGTACTAATTTTCCAAGGTAGTGTCGTGTTTTAAGGAATTAGATTCTAATCATATACATTAAAGATACCTCATAATTACCTTAAATAGCGTAGCTGTTTCTGGGATTATTCCTCTAATTTTCACCTGGGGTTCTAAAGGCAAAGGGATGAGTTCCACATCTGACAAATTCATCTTTTCGTTATCTCCAAGTAATGCCTGTAATCTCTCATTCTAGGAAAATGAATTAGAAGGAATTAATTTGGTTAAAAAAAAGCAGTTCATAAAACATAAAGATAGAAAAACTGATATTAAGATTTTTGCAGAGCATTACAAAATATATGAAGACTAACATAAAGCAGATAGTACATATGTGAGAGAGAGAAACACTTATAAATAATCCATGTAACAAAAGCAGCAGCATGTTTTTATTTTTCTTTTTGGAGGTGGGGGTGGGAGGGTGGCTATAACTGAGCTTTATCCTAGCCTTAGCAGTATCCTTTAAAAGAGTAGTCTCTGGGGGCTGGGGTTGTGGCTCAATGGTAGAGCACTAGCCTAGCATGTGCAAGGCGTGCTGGGTTCAATCCTCAGCACTACATAAAAATAAATAAATAAAATAAAGGTATTATGTCCAACTACAATAAAAAAATGTTAAAAAATAAAAGACTAGTCTCAAGAATACATTTAATTTGCCTCAAGATGGATTTAAAAGATTTGATTTCTATTTCCAAAGGATTTATGAAGCCAGAGAAAACCTAAATTTTATTTGAAATTTAATTTTGCATGACTAAATATTAACTGAAATTTTCATTATAATGCCCCAATGCATTTTTTGAATATAAGAAAGAAATTTTAACTAACTTGGAACTTGATCTGTCCCTACCTTCTACCTTTTACTGAAGGTAATCTAACTTTTTTTAAGATATCATCATCATTCAGTTTCTTCAGTTCATATGCAAATTGAACTGAGCCAGGCTCTCAGAAACTGAGAAATCAAGTCATGGTAAAACAGCTTTCACGTTGTTAAAAGCCCTTTTATTCAGTTTTTAAGAAACAATCTATCCTTTGAAAAGCTGAGAGAGTCTTGCATTCTTTAAACAGATGAGCTTGTACTTTAAAGAGGAAAACTTAACTTGCCAATCCCACTGACACAAAGCACTTCAACTGTAATGCAAGAAGCCTATACCAAAAAAGAATTCTGGAGTCAGGGATATACAGAAATTAAAAAAAAAAAAAAGTTTTAAGGATTGACATAAAATTATTTCCTTCCAGTAATATTCCAAATCTCCTTCTGATGATGACAAGTTCCAATTAGAATCAACTGAAAACTGGCATGAATTCCAATACATGCCTTATAAAAATCAAAAATCTGCTCCATAGTGAAGTGGATAGTCAAATATACTTATATGAAGAAATGTCAGTTAATCTGACTTTCGAGTTATTCTATCATAACCGATTTCTAGTTCATGTGCTGATAAACAATAAAATAACCAGAAGACAGATAATAAAGGTAAAAATATAGATTCTTCTCACACTGCTATCATTCCAGGAACATAGTCATTTCTTTTCTCATTTTGGTTATTACAATAGTGTCCTGACTGCTCTTTTCAACTTTTGCCTGCTATAGACTCATTAAAAACAGAGTACTGATGCTAAAACAAAATGCCCCAAAGTGTACACATCAAAGGTGCAGCTCCCCCCGATGGTGAATACTAGAGATCACAATACTTCTAGCAAGTATGGATTTATTTATTTAATCATGGTTTCTGATTCTTCTCAACAACAACAAAAAACAGCAACTGAATAAAACATGTTTTCCTTTCATTTTATATCCCCTCCCTAACTAGGTAAATAATATTTCCTTGCTTATATCTTTGCATTTCTTTAAACATGATCCATTGTCTTTGAATTTCTAATTCAATTCTTCATCTTATCCTTTTTCAACTTTCCTCTTTCAAGTCTAGAGAATAACAGTAGATAAGCTGTATTGTGTTATTTTGCAAAGATCAAGCAGAAAGACCTGGGGCTGTGGTTGTGGCTCAGTGGTAGAGAGATTGCCTAGCATTGGTGAGTCACTGGGTTCAATCTTCAGCACCACATAAAAGTAAATAAATAAAAAAATAAAGGTACTATGTCCATCTACAACAACAACAAAAAAAAAGAAAGAAAGAAAGAAAGAAAAAAAGAAGAAAAAAATCCTGCCTATTATCCTATTATCTAATGGGATCAGGAGAAAAAGAAGATACCAAATAAATCCTTCATATGATTTAAAGTACTGATCAGAAAATGACTTGTGAAGAATAGATACTCATCTAGTCTACTTATCAAGTGGAGGCTTCATGGTTCAAAGATTAATACACTGGCCAAGAGAACAGACATGAAGCCAGTGTTGTAACTATTTAACAATCTGTTCTGCAACCTTGAGCAAGTTGTTTCTAAGAATTCTACACTAAAGATTTCTAGACATACTTTGCATATCAAATATATTCTAAAATGAGAACCAGTAAAGTATGCATAAAAATATGGGTCCAAAATGCACAGGTACAAATCCTAAATCTTAACACTTAACTGGTTGTGTGACATGAACAAATTATTTAACCTCTCTATGCCTAATTTTCTTCACAATTAGGATAATACCTAATTTACAGAATTTGGTTTAAGTGCTTTGACATGCGTAAACTCAAAAAACAGGAACCCATACACAATCAGTGTTTATAAATGTTCCTGTAATTACATCATAAGAAATTCATATAATCTATTGACTCAATGAGAGAATGGTCAAAACTCACTATTTTACGATGCCACACCACTTTTAGACATAAACAGAAAGCATTTACCTTTTTCTTGCGATTTCCACTTTCACGCTGGACTGCTTTCATTAGATGCACCAACCGATCTACAAATGTCTGCTGTGCAGCCAGCAAAGAACGCATAACTCTGACAGACTTATCCCCCTGAAGGGAATCAAAGCAAAGGAAAATTAGTTCTATATCGCGTGATGATCAGGGTTTCTTTAAAAGCATGGATAATCTTTTTATCTCTTCTAATAGCTATAAACTTCAACACAAAGAAAAACTGAAAAACATTAATTATTTTGATTAAATATAATGAAAAATCTGATATAGTAGGTAAACATCACCAAACTGTTTGCAGCTGAAAATTCACTGTTTTCAGTGAACACTGGTCTAAAACAAAACATTTTTCCCCCACAAATAACCGTGTGACCAGATAGAATTTGTTCACCCCAAAATGCTTTCATTGACTAATTCAATAAATAACTGAAAACCGATGGTAGCTTTAGAAATGTGCTAGGCATACATATACAGGAGCAACTAAGATACTACCTTCAAGAAACTAAAAAATCTACTTACAGAAGAGAGGGAAGGCGCTGAGTATAGTAGCTGAGGTAGTTCAAAGCCAGCCTCAGCACTTAGTAAGACCCTATCTCAAAATAAAAAGGCTATAGAGATGTAGCTCAGTGATAACATGGCTGTGGGTTCAATCCCAGTATGGGGTGGGGTGGGGGGGGAGATTGTCAGGGAGATATACCCAAATAGTATCAAAATACATGCTTGTTCAGGAAAACATTAGGTAATTAAAAACAAGAAACTATAAAGTCTTATGTAATTATGTAATAATTGTCAGCTCATAAAATACTGTAAAAATCTACTCTCCTTTCATCTTCCTCTGCCCTGATAAGAGCGTTGGGGAAATGTTATCATCCCCTTAAAAAGATGAGAAAATTTAAGTTCAGAGAAACTGAAATGCCTTCACAAGGTGGCAAAAATTGTAAGTGACAAAAGTGAGATTAGAAGACCAACAGCTTATTAGCCAATCAGTTTAATACTAAGATGCTCTAAGCTCTGAGAATTATATACAAACTGAGTCTCAAAGTGTTTAATAAGATGTAATTTAAATTTTAAGAACTCAAAACATGAAACAGCAGGTAAAAGACGCTATGAAGTAAAATTTTCTGTAGCAACCATATTAAAGAACAATGTTTTCTTTTCACTGACTTGCACCCTCTGCTGGTTGATCTTGAATATTGCTTTATGATCAAAAGAAACCAAGCAAAACATGGCCTTATATTTCTCTACAAACTGTTGATGAAGCAAACACTTCAGTTGTATAGGGAATATGTACAATATGTACAATACGAATATTTCTAGATTTCTGAGGATGTACTTAAGTTATATAAGAAAAACACAAAGGAAAATTAAAAAGCAAAGCTTTTATTTTATTTTTTTTCCATGTAGAGGTTTATTTCATTAAAATTGGTCACCAAATTTCTGTAAAGTGTCAAAAAAATACATATTTTAGGTCTTTTTGGCAACAAAGTTTTCATTCCAAATATTCAACTGCTACTGTAGTGCAAAAACAGGCACAGACAATACATAATGAATGGGAATGACTATGTTACAAATAACTTGCATATAAACATTGAAATTTTAATTTAAAATACCTTTCATGTATCACAAAGTATTGCTCTTCTTTGGACTTGTTTTCAACCACTTAAAAAATGTAAAAATGATTCACAGGACATAATAATACAGGTAATAGGCCAGATCTGGCCCATTTGAATGGTTACCTTTAATAATGCTTGGCTGAATCTTCTCATTACATTCAAGTACATCTCATGGGTCTTTGGATCTCTCTGCTGAGTATCTTGATCTTCACATTCAACTATGACATACCTTTAAAATTACTGAAGTTACTCATATGATGTGAAATAAAACTTGGATTCATATTGTAAATATATCATTCCATTAAAACAGATACATATTTGAAAAAAATATTAAATGTGAATAAAGAAATGTATTTTATCATCATTCTCTAAAAAGTGAAAAATTAAAGGGTAGTATGCAAACCATTACATAAACAAAAATAATGTCTTGATTTCTGCAGTACTGTAAATTTTCTAAAAATTTTTCCAACCAAACAAGCCATTTTTCCTATTACTTTATGAAGTACTTAAAGTATCAATATCCTCTGAAATTATCTAAGTTCATATATCTACCAAGTAACTCAAGAAAAAAAGTTACTCAAGTAACAGCATAATATTTCTGGAGTTAAAAAAGGCTCTGCTATTCTGAAAAACACTAGTGCTACCTCTCTCATTAACATATTTGAAAGATTAATAAAATGTATTGAGTTTTTTCTTTCCCATCCAATTTCTCCATTTCTCAAAAAAAACATATATAATCTTAAATTTTTCTAAAACTGTTGTTTTAAAAAGTTAATAAAATCTTCAAGGTTTTCTTAAGCATAAACTCCTTATACAATTAAAAGAAATTGTATAACCCAAGATCTGAGTCACAGCTCATTAATCATGTGTTTCCAAATGTTCTGATGAGAAAAAAAAGAAACCAGAGTGAATTACATTTAATATCACAACTTGGTAAACATTGCTTTGTGTGTACATAGCTACATAAAAATGAGAGCAATACCCTATGAACAGTTTTGACATTTGCTAATATTTAATACTGATTCAATTCTATTTCATTTTTCTTTAAACACTAAAGGCTACATTGTAAGTTTTAACATTGCTTTCAATAGCTCATGACAAATAGTTCTCACTCCAGTCAGAATGGCATTTACTAAAAATATAAGTAACAATAAATTTTGGCAAGGATGTGAAGAAAAAGATTCATACATTGCTGGTGGGACTGCAGATTGGTACAACCACTCTGGAAAGCAGTATGGAGATTCCTCAGAAAACTTGGAATGAAACCATTTGACCAGCTATCCCCACTCCTCAGTTTATACCCAAAGGACTTAAAATCAGCACACTGCAGTGATGAAGCCACATTAATGTTTATAGCAGCTCAATTCACCATAGCCAACCTGTGGAACCAACTTAGGTGCCCTTCAACAGATGAATGAATAAAGAAAATGTGATGTATACACATAATGAATATTACTTGGCCAAAACCAAGAATGAAATTATGGCATTTGCTGGTAAATGGATGGAACTGAAGACTATCATGCTAAGTGAAATAAGCCAGTACTAAAAATCCAAAAGCTGAATGTTCTCCCTATGTGGATACTAACCCACATCAAGGAAAGGTAGGGAGGGGATGAATAGAAGTTCATTGCATAAGACAAAAGGGAATGAAGGGAAGGGAGGAGTGATGGGAATAAGAAAGATGGTAGGGCTGAGGTTGTGGCTCAGTTGATAGAGCGCTTGCCTCGAATGTGTGAGGCACTGGGTTCAATTCTCAGCACCACATATAAGTAAATAAATAAAGGTCAATCAACAACTGACGAAAAGAAAAAAGAATGGTATCCTAATTGGAATGGGTTGTACTCCATGTATATATGTGTCAAAATATACTCTACATGTATATCTAAAATGAATAAATTAAAAAAATAAGAAAAACATAAATCTAGATCAACTTTCTTCCTTTCTCAATAATGAAATTTAGAGAGGTTTTTCTTGGCAAGGATGACATAATTATGTGATTGTACAGCTGATCAGAACTCAGGACTTTGGGCCCACAGGCCAAAATTCTTTCTACTCTTCTAAATTGAATTTCACACTGTTTATTTTAAAAAACTATGTGAAACTTTTAAACCTCCTTAAGTGATAGCAGTTCTCACATGTCAATTCATAGATGCTTTTTATTATCTATTTTACCATTTCTAGGAAACAATATATTCAGCCATCTAGAAGTTCCTAAGAATAGAGTTCCTGTATTATTTTTTACTAAACTCTCAGCACTTCCATGCCTAGCTCACACAGATGTTCATTTTATTGTTGACTGAAGAAATTACCCCAATCTCATAGATTTAGCCATTATTTTGATATTGATAATTCAAGGCTGAATATACACTTAAGGTCTAATTTTGCATTATATTATGTGACTTGCCTTCATATTCAACTACAATGATTTTCAAGATACTGCCTGCTATTTTTAACAGAACATGTACAACACTGACTTTATCAAACTAACTACCCCTATGGAGAGTACTATCAATATCTCAGGCATTTGTAGAGCCCTGGGCAAGGAGGCACACAATTGAAACCCAGCAACTCAGGAGGCTGAGGCAGGAGGTTTGATGCCAACCTCAGTAAGTCAGCAAACTGTATCTCAAAATAAGAAATAAAAAATGACTAATGATTGTAGTTCAGGGTAAAGCACTCTTAGGTTCATACCTCATGCTGAAAAAAAACAAAAAAAAACTAAGCATTTGGAATGGAAATTTTCATATAACAGGATTCACAAACTCAAGTTTTCTCAAAGTCAGGCAGGAAACAAGTTTCTAAGAAAAGAAGGAGAAGCAGGACTGCAGCCAAACCATATAACCCAATCCTTATCTAAAACTCATTGACAGTTTTTGTAAAATTTGCAGGCTATACACATAGAGCCAAACTTAACTCACAGTCCCCTGCCTTAAATACGTATACTAAATTATTCAGCAGACACTGGATTTTTCCTATTAAATGCCTTTTACAATGGTTCTATACTATGGAGCCCTCTCTAGAATCTAACAGCAAATAACCTGAAATTTCCAATTCTAAAAACTACTCATTGCTTAATTCAGTCATCCTAATTTTCTCTTCTTTAAATTATCTTCATCACATTGATTTAAGTTCTTGACTGTCTTTATCACCTTTGTATATTCAATTTCTCTTCCTGTGTATCTATACTGCAAACTCATTTACAAATGAGCACAGAGATGATCATAATATATAGGATTAACTGTTGTGTTCAGGTCTTTTTGACCACCAAATAAAGACTATGGCTGTAGCTATTTCCTGTGATTAACGGTATATGTTAATCTTCACGATAATGGTCAAATATCAAACACATCTTATATTATTCAAGTCAAAGTTCTCCTGCAAAGAAAAAAGCCCATCTAAAATGACAGTGACATCAACAAATATCAAAGACAAGGTTAGATCAAGACTAGAACACACTGAGTCACTGTTCACGCCAATAAACTAGATTCTACAAAGCACTCAAAGGTATTCCCATGAAGGCTGTCATCTTAAAGTAGAAATGCAGACAAAATTGTCTAGGTACTCACTTTAAGATGACATCAGTGGGCTACCTGTTTCCTGGCAATTTCATTTTGTAGAGTAAATAACCTTTATTACCTTGAAAGGTCTTAAAAGTTATAGAAAACATGTCAAAGCATCCAAAGTTTACTTTCAATTTCAACACACTGGAATGACTATAAAAATAAAAAACTGGAACGATTTATAGATTCTGATGCCCAACATTTTACAGATTGGAGACTATAACTCCCCTCTGTGGCTTAAAAGGTTGACACTATTCATTCTAAAAGGATTGTCTGTAAAACTATCGGCCCCTAAGGACTTAGATACAGCAGGAATCCTGCTTAAATCACTGCAAAGGGAACAAATAAAAAAAGAAATCCAAAATATTTAAAAGGAAATAACACATCCAATTAAATTTATATTTTAATACATTTGTTATAAGAGGTAAGCTTAGTGAAAGGTATTTCAATTCTTACATTTGATTAACATTTTATATTATTCTGTCCATGTTCAAAGGAAAAGAATGATCATTCCAAACCAACCATTGGAATTTTTTTCTAAGTGTTATCCTACATTCCCCGAAGCAGTGCCTACTAAAGTCAAGAATCCACATGAAAGACCTTTTTCTCCATGAGTATTTCTGAAAATATAATATGCAGACTATAAATATGGTAAGAACAATTACTCCTTAGAGAAGGAACACCTGCAATTGTTTCAATGAATCAGAGATATAGTGGGAAAACACATATCAAATCTAAGTTTGATGGAATGTTTATAAGACTGGAAACTGAGGCTGCACTTTGTTTATTATCTACAGAGAAAACAAAGTGCTCTTTCTGAACAGAAACAGCTACCTTATTGGAAATTATTCATCTAATAAGTTTCCTCATGTTCAGCTTCTTTTAGAATGATTTGCAAGCTGTCCTAGTTGAAAAAAGAGATTAAAGATTCTATCAAAACTAATTAAAATTTTACAATAAAATCTACTCTACAGTCAAATCCAAAGATATAATTTCAAAATCACATAATTAGTATATACACCTAGTTTTTATAATAGTGACTACTTTAGACTATAAATTCTGAGCCAGAAAAAAACTTTCCATGAACATTACAAGGGGACAAAATATTGGGGCTGGGGATGTGGCTCAAGTGGTAGTGCGCTCGCCTGGTATGCGTGTGGCCCGGGTTCGATCCTCAGCACCACATACAAACAAAGATGTTGTGTCCACCGAAAACTAAAAAATAAATATTAAAATAAAAATTAAAAAAAACAAGGGGACAAAATATCTATAAAGAAATTCTCAGTAATGAATTAAAAAAAAACACATAAATCTTAACTTTAAAACACTTAAGATAGAAATACTCAAAAACTCAGCAACATGGCCTACTCATTTTTTCCTCTAGTTTCCTTTACCTATTAAATAGATTTTCAAGAGGAAATATTTTTCTGTAATACCAGTGAACAGACATACACATTACAATTCAAACTGGTATACAGAACATTAAGAAGCAAAATGTTATATTAAAAAGAAACAGAAATTTGGTAATATGAGAAATTCTGAGTAAACACTTCTAAGGAAAAATGTTTTGATTAACAACTAGCCAAAATATTCTGTAGATATATCTTCAATGGAATACTAAGATTTAATGTGAGGGAAATGTACTTTTATGAATATTATATTAAACTGCTAAAGCAAAAGCACGGAACTATTTTTCTTCCCACTACTAAAGGTCAACACAGGGGCAAAATAAATCACGGGTTCCAAACCATCCACAGGCAATTTCCACAGAAGGAGAAAATATCTGATTTAATTAAAATTGTTGATACTAATTCTTTTGTGTGGTAAAGAAAACCAAAAAGTCTTAAGCAAATATTGTTAATGTAGATAAAAGCACCTTGTCAGTTACCAGAGAGCTCTGATTTGGTTATCTATTTCTTGGCTACAGGGTGGTATCCAGGATATTATTTTCAGAGTATAGGAGAATGGAGTTAAGGACTGATTCAACCCATAGGACAGTTTCTCCAAAATGAGGCTAAAACACACTAGTATTTTGTTTAATTTGCTCATGAAAAGCAGAATGCCTTGTTGTTATTTTAAAATAACAAGCTTGGGCTGGGGATGTGGCTCAAGCAGTAGCGCACTCGCCTGGCATGTGTGCGGCCCGGGTTCGATCCTCAGCACCACATACCAACAAAGATGTTGTGTCCGCCGAGAACTAAAAAATAAATGTTAAAAAATTCTCTCTAAAAATAAAAAATAAAAAAAAATAAAATAACAAGCTTTAGAATGCACATCTACAAATCTGTACTTTTTAAGTTAAGGCTACAAATTAAACAGTAAGATTAGCTAATAGATCATTTTTATAGTCAAGCCAAAAACTATGTCAAGAAGTTTAAAAAGTGTTAAGTATTTTGTCAAATGTAAAGAAGGCTTCAGGTAGAGCTGATCCGGCTGGCTCGGTCCTCTGTATGCTCTGTAAAGCTGGATATAACTCTTTTACCTGGTGTTTAATCCTAATGCTTTCTTTTATTGAATCTAAATACTTCTCATGGTGCTTTAAGCTACTTGTCTTCTACCCTTCAAAATTCTATAACTTATAGATGGAGCCATGCTTTATGGTAACTGTGTCGCAGGAAGTCACCTTTTCTATAACTCAGTTTCTCTTTCCTTCTACTCACTGAGGATACTGTTCTTAGGTAACATAGAGATAGCTATACTTGCCCTATTCAACTACACAGTGAAAAATAAGACAAGCTCACTGAGAATATGTCAAAAATGGCAAAGTAATAGATAAATGATCTCATTCTAGATGAGGGCATACCAAGTTCAGTTATGGTATACCTCTTTATGGCATACATTCTTATCTTTAAGATGAAATAAGGTAACTTTGAATTCCAGTTTTTTTTATTTTTGCATGATTCAAATGTTTTGGTAAATAATGTGAAAACACACTCTTCAAAATTATATAAAGTATCATATATTATTTAAATAGCACAAAAGGCAAACAGAAAAAAAAATTATGAAAAAAGAAAAGAAGCAGTAGCATTAGATCACCCAGCTATATCTTAGCTCTTGAAAACATAGTAAAAGGAAGAGAAGCAGTGATGTTAACAAACATTTCCATAAACATAGCCATAAAGAAATGCACATGAATATAAATATTCTATCTAGGCTTTTAATGGTTGTTCACATCTTAATTTAAAATTGTCTTTATGTACAGCATGGTGAAAAATATTTCTTAAAAGGGATGAGAAAAAAATTATTTTCACATACCAGTATAAATAATTAGCCAGTGTTGAGTTTTTGCAGGCTCTTGATATCAAGAAGGTACAAAGATCTTGCTAAAAGAATAAAAAGAAATGTATACATATTACCATCTGCTATCAATAGGGACAGGGGATAAAAGAGCATACATTGGCATATGAGCTTTCAGCTATGTGTCTTAAATCATGGTTCAGATTTTATTTTATCCATTTCTTTCAACCCTTCCTCATTCCCCTCCTCCATCCATCAACCCATCTATCCATCCATCCATCCATCCATCCAATATTTATTCTAAATCAGACAACATAAAACAAGTTAGCATCATGGTTCAGAGTCCCTGGTCCTTCTGGAACTTCTGAAAGGAGAAAGACAAAAAATAATGGTCACAGTAATAATTAAGATTAAGAGGGCATAAAAGTTAATGATGAGGACATCACATTTAAACAAAATCAGGATGATACTATATACAAAGGCCCTGAACTTGGTTTGTTCAAGGAATTTTAAAAGGGCCCAATGTTGCTGAAATATAGTGAAAATTAAACGAAGAGGCTGAAAAGATAGACAATGCAAGATGATTAAGGTCATATTACTGAGTATGGATTTTACTTGAAAAGTAATGGATACCCAATGAAAGATCTTAAAAGGAGAGTGGGATGATCTGATTTACAGTTTATGAACATGACTCTGGTTGCTCAAAGAAGTACAGACCTGAGATCAGTTAGGATGCTATTATAGTACTCTAAAAAAGTAAAGAGAGAGAGAGAGAGAGAGAGAGAGAGAGAGAGAGAGAGACAGACAGACAGACAGACAACGGAACAAGACAAGTTTAAGAACTATTTTGTAAATATAATTAATAGGATTTGCTAATGAAGAGGAAGTAGGAAGGAATGATAACTCCCAAATTTCAGAATCTAGCAAACAGGCTGATTTATTATGTTGCAGAAGGAAATTTCATAGAAGAAGCAGGCTAAGAATTGAAGAGACAGGTATTTTGAAATATTGTTTGAAATGTCTGACAAATATATATCGAAGGGGATGGGGCTGTGGCTCAGTGGTACAGCTCTTGCCCAGCACATGTGGGGCACTGGGTTCAATCCACAGCACCACATAAAAACAAAATAAAGGTATTGTGTCCAACTACAACTAAAACAAAATGTTTAAAAATATATATACAGTGGAGATCAACTAAGTACTTGAATATATAATTTGAAACTTAAAATGAAAGAGCTGAGCAAAATGTTAATCTGAGTAAGTGTAAACTGAAAATATAGGATCCTAAGGAACATTAAGACATCAAGCAGAGGAGAGTGTGTTGATGAAGGAAACTGAAAAGAAACAGCGAGGTGACAAGGAATGTTTGGTATCATTAAAAACATGAGATGCTAGTTTTTCAAGAAGGGATTATTTGGAAAACACTCAATGGAACTGAAAACATGTGCAGCCACATTAAAGTCATTCAGTGATTTACTACAGTGAGTTTTAAGCAAAAGCCAAAATGATGTAGCTCAAAGATTGGAAAAGAAGGAAAAGATGAGTATACAAAAACAACTTTGGGAATCTTGATTGTGAAAGTAAGAAAATAAGTGTTATTTATGAGATATATCAAAGGAAAATTAATTTATTTTGCTTTTCTGGATTTTTAAGATGGGGATTCTAATACATATTTGTATATTTCTATCAGAAAAATAAAAGAGCTGGCTGAGGTTGTAGCTCATGATAGAATGCTTGCCTAGGATGGGTAAGGCCCTGGATTCAATCCTCAACACCACATTAAAACAAATAAACAATACAAACAAATAAATAAAAGTTAAATTCTTTTAAAAAAATAAGAAGCATATCTTTAAAGGAAACTGTTTCTTCTGTGTAAGAAGAAAGAAGGAAAAAATGACGAATTCAAGTCTATTTATTAAGTGGTCTATTAGTTTCCTTTAATTATGAAACAGAATTGTTACCTGGAGATTGAGAGACAGACAGGGTAGTAGGAAAAGAAGAATAAAGTACAAAAGAGTCACTAAAAGGCAGGAAGATTCATCATCACCTAGAGAAATGTAAGATGGCAACTGTATTAAATCCCATCTGAGGTTTGTGAATGTATCATAAATGTACAGTGATACTAATATGCGAAACTATGCATTTTTAAATAGTGGTATTCAAGCACAGAGAAATTAAGTAATTAATGAGGCTTAGCAAAAATTGAGATTTTGCCAAAGGAAATGAAAGCACTAATAAGAGAATGACTAAAATGATGAGCCATGGGCTACAAGTATATTCAGAGGAAAGCAAACACTGAAGAGGGCTGATGAACAAGAAAAAGGACAGGAATTAATGGATTAGACGTTATCAATGCAGTAGTGGTACTTAACAGCTACAGAAATCAGAGGTAGTTGTCATAGGTGGATGTGTCAATGCTTTCAGTTGTGGGTGGTAAGAATCGTATCTCCAATTTTAGAGTCTGAATGTGCCCCCCCAAAAAAATTTCAATAAGGAAAATCCTCAAGCAGAAAGCTATAATCAAAGTTGAATGCATGAATGAGTTCAAAAGGCAGATTGCAGGCTTCAAGACTATCT
This sequence comes from Urocitellus parryii, assembly GCF_045843805.1. Lineage (NCBI taxonomy): Eukaryota > Metazoa > Chordata > Mammalia > Rodentia > Sciuridae > Urocitellus > Urocitellus parryii. The sequence continues at coordinate 30,648,148 of NC_135543.1, forward strand.
TTTGACTATGTTACAAGGATGTCACATTTTTATATAATGATGTATATATTTAAATAGAAAACATGTTTCATTTGACACTATGCTTTTTTCTATAAAATTATTCACAAGAGAATAAATAGGGAAGAATTAAATTTTTAACAACTATAAAGCATTTTATATATGTGATGCAACTTTTTAAACTCGATTTGGATAACCAATGCTTTAAAAATTTTAAACAATTTAAATAAAAAATACTATAGGAAAACAAAATCATCTCATGTTGCAGGTGACAGATACCAGAAGGAATGGTGCATAAGAACCTAAGTATCCTTTGAAGTAAATATTGTTAAATATTAATTGAGTATATACAATAATAATAACAATAATATTACTTAATTTAGAGAATAAAAATAAAACTAAATAATCATTGGGAATAAAAGGACATACAAGTAGAGAAGGGGTATGTACTGTTCTGGAGAAGAAGAATACTGATTATGCTAAACTAAAAATTAAAAACACAAGTAAAATATCCAGTATAACCAATAAAATAATTGATATCAACAATATGATTTACAAACTAGGGTTGAGGTAGAGGATGGTAAGAGAGATTTAGCCAAAGACTGTCAAGAAAAAAATTTTTTTAAATATATAGGAGACAGAATAGAAACTTCTACATAATTGATTAAATGCATGCAAATAGAGCAATAATCACAATAAAAACAAATAGGATAAAAGATCCAGTTAAAAAGAGAATACTAGGTGGACAAGGTTGTACATGCCTGTAATTCCAGCAATTCAGAGGCTGAGATAGGAGGGTCGTAAATTCAAAGCCAGCCTCCACAACTTAGTGAGGCCCTAAGGAAGGTCCTTTCTCAAAATAAAAAATCAAAAGGGCTAGGGATATAACTCAGTGGCTAATCATCCCTGGGTTTTTTTTTTAAGTTAAAACTGAATTTAAAAAGCAATATTTAGCCATAGATGTTTTTAAGATATGTTTAAAATATAAGGTCATGCTGAGTGTGGTGGGACACACCTATAATCCCAGCAGCTCAAAAACTGAGGAAGGAGGATCATAAGTTCAAAGCCAGCCCCAGCAAATGAGCAAGGCCCTAAGCAACTTAGCAAAACCCTGTCTCTAAATAAAAATATAAAAAAGAACTGGGGATAAGGCTCAGTGGTTAAGCACTGCTGGGTTCAATTCCCATTACCAAATAAATAAATTAAACATAAGGTCACAAAAATATTTAAAATATCAAAAAATTGACCACAGAATACTAATCATGACAACACTCTTTTAACATTTCATAAAACAGATTTTAGGGAGGGGGAACATTACACAGAAGATTACTAAATAGTGACAGAAGTTTTGAATTATTTGAATGCTCTTAGTAAAAAACCTTTAAAATATTTAAAGCAAACACAGAAAAAGTGATAATTCTATTATTCAGGGGAATTTTTTTCCCTAGTGTTTTCACAGATAGAGAGAAAAAAACTTTAGGAAAGGGTACAAGATTTCAGTAACACAACAAATTTACTCTGTGGCGTATGTACAATGCTGCATCCAATAGATGAGGTACATACCTTCTTTTCAAATAAAAATTATTTGAATTTATGAAATATGACCATCTTTAAACAATGAGAACTGAGTCACCATTTTTAAAATATCTTTTTTTGAGTTATCTTTTTTAAAATATGTGGCCACATTTACAAAATGGTCTTCTAAACCTCCATGAGAACACAGAAGAACATGAGACTATGCCAAAGTGTCAGGGAGGAGAAAAGATGGTTGGTATCTCAAGTTGTTTAATTACAATTTCAAGGTGACAACTGCTTATACAATGCTATTACTTTACTGGGATAGAGAAAAGGGAGGGAAATATCTATCAAAATAATTCCTATTGCTCTGTGATATACAGCTTGGATTACCTGAACTATCATTCAAGAAAAGGTTAAAGTGAATTGTTCATTGAGCAACAACATATAGGTTCATCATTCAAAAGAGTCATACACAAATACATGAACACTTTTTAAAATTTTTAACCTAAAAGTTTTGAATGAAAGGTAGTATAATAAATGATATTCTGAACATAGCTTTTAAAATTCAATCACTTCATTGCACTTCCAATGTTGTCCATCCTGGTTCATACCTCTAACCTGTCTCTTCTGAATTATTTCAATAGCTTCCAAGTAAAACTCATTTGGTTCAATGGCTTACAGGCCATACAAAACTGATCATCTAGTTCTCTCTCAGAAGGAGTCTTCTGCCTTGATCACTTACCCTCATTCCCCAAACAAGCTGGCCTCTGTTGGTACTCAAACATTTAAGGACTGGTCTTAAGGCATCTCTACTTGCCGTGACCTCTTTTTAAAATGTCCTTCCCTAAAATCTATGTCATTGTTCCCTCCTGTGCTTATTTTCCACAGATGTTACTCCTTCCGGGAAGCCTTTCCTGAGAAATCTTTGTGAAACTACAACCACCTTATACTACCAACATTCCCTATCATCCTCTGATTTATTTTCTCCTTTAAAAATAAGCACTTTTTCTTCACTTTTTCTTCTACATGAAGATATTATTGATTATTCTGCACAGTAACATTAGAGTATAAGCTCCATGGCAACAAAGATGGTAACTGTTATGTTTCTGCTTCATTAATATTAGCATCTAGAACAGTTTCTGGTTCATAAAAAAAGAACCAAAATTATGTGTCAATGACTAAACAAGTGAATCAATTTCTTAGCTTTCAAAGAGCAAAAGAGCCCTTTGAAGAAAGGTTTCTTAAAGAGATCACCTAAGGAGTCTATGATCTTTTTGATTTAAAGTTTTTTTACAGTTAAATATGGTCTGTTATGTTTGTATGTAACATTCAAATCTCTCTCACTAATTAATAGTTAAAACAAATGATTTATTAAATCATTAGTTTTTAAAATCTGACTGAAAGCTATATATATATGTGTATACACACACGTATTAAGAAACAAACTGAACTTTCTAATATTTAGATTGTTAAATATTAATGCAGTATTTGTTTTCAGCTTCTGGAGTATAAATGCTTCCTAAAAGTTATGGGGACAAATTTAATAATATGTTCTAGATCAGCTTTTAGAATGCACTTCCAAATAAACCTTTCAGAGTAGTACTAGCCTAAGAAAGAGAACTGTTTTATATCGAAAATGAGTCCACCTACCTGTAGAATTAAAAGCAGACACTCAGTATAGTATCCCTAGTGCCAAAGTTGTACATTTCTACAATGTAATCACACTGACAATTGCAATCCTGTTCATAAATGCATTAACCATAAATATTCGGTTTCCCTAATAAAATATTTAAGCCTAGTTTATTTTCACATTGCATATGAATCCATTTATATGCCCAAAGCACCAATAAAATGAATTGAATATTATCCAGCACATTATACTGAGGGGAAAAGTCATAAACATGTATCATAAAATAAGTTATTTAACAAAGTTATAATACTTAGATTAAACAAAATAAAGGTTTTGAAGACCAACGTAAGATGTTTATTTGGTAGGATCTCTCCTATAGCAAGCTTGAAAAGCTTTGTACTCACTTCCAGATTTTCACCATCCGAAACTTCTTTTGTTTTAGATGCAGGAGGAGGGGAAGACACTGGAGGAAGAGGGCTGGTTATAATTTGTGAGCTGAAAAAGTATTAGGAGAGATCACTGAAACATACTCTAAGATAAAACACTTTTTTTTTTTTTTTTAAGAATTCACTTTGATTGTGGCTGGTTAATGCATCACTTCCTAAAGTTTTCTTTTGTGCAACGCTAGAATCACATTATATTCCAGGGGAAAAAACCTCCAAGGTCAAAGATTATAGGTAACAGTATCTTGGAGATTTATGTGCAAGTCTGCATGTTTGCAGAGGTTTTCGTAAATACTACAGGGTTATATTTTGCTTTGTTGGACTTGGTTGTATTTTTGTTTAAGACCATTTAACATTAAATCCGCCTTCTCCAATCATATTTGACCACAAGATCATCCCACCACTTTGATCTTCTTAAAAATCACATAGAATAAGTGCCTAGCCAACCACAATTTGGGAAATATTGGTTTACAGTTTGCATCCTCTCATAAAATCTTGAAAAGACCTTTACTAGTTTGTCTTTCATGGTGGCACAAGTAAAGGTGGCATAAGTAAAGATCAGGCAAGTAAGAATGACTTGAGACTGAAGGGCTCCAATCTACAGTGGGTGTAAACATAGGGGTTTCTTCTCTTAAAACTATAGAAATATTTAGCAGTAATGGGAAACAGGATTAGTGTTTTCCTGTTTTCCAGCTCTTTGTACACACACATAAGATAGAGCATAGCAGTATCAAATACATGAAGAAAAATTCAGATTTCCAATCTTGGGACAATAAAATAAATTAAATGACTGAACTGATTCAGGAAATCTGAATTCTAAATCTAGTTTATTCATTAGTTTCCTCACCTTTACATTTTATATCATTTCTACCTCACTTTTTTTTATTTCAACAGAATATCCCATTTATTTCACATTTTTAAAATTTTATAAAAAAGAAGTGGCAAAGCAGAAGAATTTGGGAGTCAATGACAATTTGTAAGACATAAGCCTGAGCAATTTACTTAACATTATATCCTTCATCTCTAAATTAAGGATATAAATATCAACCTCAGAGACTGTCATAATAAGGTGACACTGGGTCAGGTACACAGTTGACACTTGGCACTGGGTCAGGTACACAGATGGGACTTTTTAGTTGTTACCATTTTTAATAGCTGACTTTCAGTCCAAATAACATGCTGTTTAATACACCAAAAAAGATGAAGACAACTAATTAAAAAATACATTTCATTAAACTACTTGAGCCAACTAACCTGCTCAAATGAACATATTTTAATAAGAATCGTAATAGTCGCTGACATTTACTGAACACTATATGCTAGACCATCTTTTAAATGCTTTATGTCTTAATTCATTTAATCTTCACACAACCTTTTATGATCAGTTACTAATGCTATACTAATTTTTATTATGAAAAGTGGGGCCACAAAAAATGTAACTTAAACAAGTTTGCTAAATGGCAGAATTGAGATTTTAACTAAGGTATTCCGACTTAATAGCTTGCAAAAATCTGCTCTATAAAACAGTATTTTGTGCTCAATGAATGTATATGCCATAATCCACAAAAGCAATAGAGTTTGGGTTTGGTATATCTGGGAAAAAAGTAAAGAAGGCAACAACTTGACCAGGGAGAAAATGATCAAATTTTAAAGCACATCCTCCAGGAATATCCTTACCTATCTATTTCTGCAGAATTTATTCCAGAATTCGACAAATTCTCTGATACTGAGCCCTGACTATCCTTTTTGGTAGGTTCCAATCCATTCTTTATGTCATCAAAATTTTCATATTTGAGAGCCTGAACCAGCTGCAGTAAGTACATCAACAAATCCTGAAAAATAAACCAAAAAAAAAGCTAATATTAGATAAAAAATAATTAGAGACACAATTTATTCCTAAATGTCAAGCTAACATTTTACTTTTATCTACTATTTTTCAGCTGTGTCACCTTTGGTATGTTACTAGGATAATTAACCTCTTGGTGCCTCATTGCATTCTTAGCTATAAAATGAACATAATAAAAACAGGAGAGTCATGAGCATTAAATCAGTTAACAAAAGAAAGCTACAGAAGAGGATTAGGCACACAGTAAATAGCATCAGAAAAGCATAAAATAAAACAAAACTGTAGATGGTTTATGTGAACTAAGAAATTTAAAGAAAGATTCTTTTTCCTAGCAGATTAGATAAATGCAACTTTAAAAATTACTACAGGGCTGAAGATGTGGCTCAAGTGGTAACGTGCTCACGTAACATGCGTGGGGCGCTGGGTTCGATCCTTAGCACCACATAAAAATAAAGATGTTGTGTCCACAGAAACTGAAAATAAATATTAAAAAAAATTCTCTCTCTTTAAAAATAAATAAATAAATAAATAGAAATTACTACATAAGCAACTTCAAATTTTCCAAGAATTTGTTTCATAATCTTTTCTCATTAATATTAAAATAAAATGAACTGATGACATTAAATATAAAGCCTACTTTCTTGTTACATAATCACATCTTGAAAAATATAAAATTCTTCCGAGTATGAAGGACAATTTTTTAAAAATTTTTTGCTTTGAATTTATTCAACTCAGTGGGACCCTTTTTCTAATAAAATATAAAAAAGGGCTGGGTGGTGGTTAAGCACTCCTGAGTTCAATCCCTGGTACCACTACCAACAACAACAAAAACAAAAAAATTAAAAAATAATAATAATAATTTAATGATCAAGTGACATCTGAGATCAACACTGATAGAAGTTTAAAATTTTCATAGTTTGAAGCTTATATTCCAAGTAGATAGAGCAATATAAGCAAAAGCAAGGAGATTGAAAAGTATAAGAAAAACAGAAAATATTTCACTTTCAAAAGAGCATGGGTATGTAGCTATTATAAAGGCAAAATTAGAATCCATGTCACTAACTGAAAATGCCTATATGAAGAGTTACTCTATATTCAATAAGGAATGGGAAGACAGTGAGTGATTTTGATGTGAAGCTTTGTATTCACACTCTGAAGTATTAGAATTAACTTGTTCTTTAGAAAAATGGTGATCTCTGCCTTGATAAAATGTTATGACTCCTGGGAAATTTTTACTGAATTGCCTGAGATGGAAACCTAATTTTGGGTATTTTTAAAATTTTTTGCTTTGATTTTACTCAAATCAAATTGCTTAGGGCCTCACTAAGTTGCTGAGACTGGCTTTGAACTCAGGATCCTCCCACCTCAGCCACTAGAGTGCTGGGATTATAGGCATGCACCACCGCACCAGGCTACTTCCTCATTAAATTCTAATGCAGAACTTCACTATGAACAAAACAACAGTAAGAGGACTTATTAAAAGTAGAATTGAATATTATCAAATTAAATTTAAAAAGGTGTTAAAAATTTATTTTACAAGTATATGCTTCATAAAACTTTAGGAAATTTAAAAAAAGAAAAAAACTTTTAGGAAATAGACTAACAATTTAAAGGTCAGAGACCATATGAACAAGTGCCAAAAGAATGATAATAAAGCCATTTTTTATTTAAACATACTCATAAGCACAGACAAAAAGAAATTTTCAACATAAATAAGAGTATTTGACTAAAACCAGTAAGAAATACACATTAGAGAGTAAAATATTAAAGTATTCCCATAAAATGACCAACAGTTATCATTTTTATAATTCATTATTCAATATCACTATTTTTATTCATCATTATTATTAGCACATTTGATGCAATGAAAGAAAAATAACATTTTTGAAAAAAGGATATTTTTTGGATAGCATGGTTCTACATCTAAGAAATATGAGAACCCTACCTGGTCTTTTAGAATCATTAAGAGAAATGGATTAAGTGACTAAAATAAAACAAATATTATATCACATATGTAATTAAAGAGAAGTGAAATAAAAGATTAAAAAGGGATGAGGCCATTTATAACTGTAAATGATTATGATGTGCATGAATAAAAAAATCTTATGTAGCTAAAAAAGAGAATTTGATATCATTAAGATAAAATATTTTTCTAATTCAACTCAAGACTCTGGTAAAATGGTATAAGAAAATGACAAAACCATTCTAAATTTCATGGAAAGCAATATCCAAAAACTATAAGGAAAATTTTTTAAAAGTAAGAGAAGGAAAGAATATCTAATCATACATTTAAAGTACTACAAAGCTGGTATAGTTTTAAAAGTACGATACAGGCACAAAAATAGAAGACTTATAGAGGGTTATCAGCAAGATGGTAAAATTGTATCTTTTGACCCAATAATTCCAATGCAAACAATTCATACATACACACACACTTATATTAAAAGACTGAAAATAACTGCCTGCCTACCTATATAAAGAAGCTCAATGTTTAAATTAAAATTATAAAATAAACTCATAGTGCAATATTATGCTATTGTTCAAAAAGAATAAGGTAGATCTACAGGTTTCAGAATACATCAAATATAGTGCCTCAGCATTCAAATATTTCAACTGAATATTTGAGTCAAATCCATATATCCTAAGTTTGAGAAAAAGCAGGGGCAGAAATGACTCTTTGGCTTCTTCTGAACTGTCCCTAAGACCCTAAGGTGAAAAGAGCCCTTCCTACACCTGGAGGCACGTTTATCTTAAGACAAAGGGACACTGGAGAGCTCTCTCAATAAACATGCTCTTCTTTCTCCATTCACTACTCTTGGCTTTTCTTCCTTTTGTTCTATAACATTTTCTGTGACTTTCCCCCTTTCATTAAACCTACTATAAAAATGCTCAGGTTTTAATTTAATTACAAAGGTTCCCGTAAGGAGGAACATTTTCCCGGAGGAAAAATGTTTTGTTTTGTTTTGTTTTGTTTTGTTTTTATTCCCTACAATAGTTGTCTATAAAATCCAGAACACAATATATTTTTTAAGAGGTTAAACATCCTTCACCATTTCATAGATAATTGTTTACTGATGCTTCTACACTTTATAGGTGGGAATTATATATAATAAGAAAACATCCAAGATAAACTTTCCATTTAATAATAAAGTTTTTAATAGTATAATCCTATTTATATTATCTTTAAGTGACAGTGCAGATAATATACACACATATTATTATAATTAATAAGAATATATTAGAAGCTACATAGGACACTGTTATATCAAAGAAATATATTTAGTCTACATCTCTGGTTCCTAGTCAGATCCCCTAAAACTAATAATTCCTAACTGATAAAGAGTCACACAGGTGAAAGGAGACTATCAGGCCCCTTTAAACCACACCTGAGTTAATTTTAATAAGGTAACTTTTGGAAAGTCACTGCAGATGGTAGCAGCCTGCCAGAAAAAGTGGCCATGTGATTGGAAGGCTGAAACCTCTAGGATATGGGGAAAAAAATGACTTAATGACTTAATCACCAATGGCCAGTGATTTCATCAATTATACCTTATAATGATGGATCCATAAAAATTAAAAATAACAGGATTTAAAAAGCTTCCAGATTGGTGAATAAGAATGTGTCTAGATAGCAGGAGGATGGGGTATCCCAACCACTTGGGAACTAAAGTTCCTGTGCTCAGGTCTTCCCACAATGTCTGGTCATTTGTATCCTTCATCTGTCTGCTCATTTGTATCCTTTAAAGCATCCTTAGTAATAAATAAGCAAAAGGAAGTAATGTTTCCCTGAGTTTTACAAGTCAGGACAAGAAATATCCAACCCAAGAGGGGATCCCAAGAACCCCTAATTTGTAGTCAATTGGTCAGAAGTAAGAGGGCATCCAAAATAAGTGGCTCTATAGATGACAACTGGTAAAGAAGGATGAATTATATGGGAGGGTTCACTACATTATTTATTTTATTGTTTGAAATTTACTTTAATTAAATACCTACATAGATTTAGACATTAATAATGGTTCATTTGCTTCTTGAAATTCAGAAGCCATTACTAATTCAAAATGATTTCACTATTTTTGTTTTTCCAGAGATCATTGACAATAGTTGTTCCATGTGATCAGCATTCATACATACATACACACACACACACACACACACACACACACACATATTTTTTTTTCTTCAGAGGAGTTATTTCATGCCCCATAAGCCTTATCATAAATTATTAGGTTACGTTTCAGGGTGCATTCACCCTATAAAAAGAAAATCTGATGGACTAGTTTACTTCACTAGAAATTGCAAACACTCAGGCGGGGCACGGTGGCACACACTTGTAATCCCAGCATCTCAGGAGGCTAAGACAAGGATCCTGAGTTCAAAGTCAGCCTAAGTAACAGCAAGGCGCTAAGCAATTCAGTGAGACCCTGTCTTTAATAAAAATACAAAATAGGGCTAGGGATGTGGTCCAGTGGTTAAGTGCCCCTAAATTCAATCCCCAGTACCAACAATAAATAAATAAATAAACAAACTAGAAACTGGGAATTGCTAACACTCAAACTCCAGCAATACTCTGTGTTAACTAGTGTTTCTTCCTTCCTAATGGCCTCACATGTGTATAAATATTCACATGTACACATAACTGTAAGTAGCTTAAAGTTTAAAGGAGGAGTTGAAGGAGAGTTAAGATGACCATGCATCTTTGTACTTTAAAGGCCCCAAAGCTTTTCAAAGCCACAATTAAATGTGGCTTGTTGTATACTGACTGATAGAGGGGATCTGAATTATTCCCTAGCCAGTGCTACATTAAACCATTTTTCATTAGAATTCCTTTTTCCAGACAGAGCAATACAAGCTCTGCTGCCAGGTAGGTGCCTTGGGAGAGATTGTCCTATCACGTAACAGATCAGGAAGTAAATTTTCATTTCACAGAGGAGTCCTTGGAGGAATATTTTAATTTTACTTCTGAAAATACACCCAGTATATCCTCTACCCTTCTAAAAAATCTCTGTGCATGTGCTCACAAGTGCTTACACTGTGCCCCACCCACACACACATACATATGTACATACATATATACACACATATATAGTCTATACTTAGGCTCTAGTTGAAAATGTACCTAGTCAAGACAGAAGTAATGAATAATAACACACCTCATCATCAGCCTGTCGGAGCCGGGCCACAGCATAACGCCTCACTGTTGGATTGGTGTAATGAGAAGACAACAGTTCCAAGGAATCTTCTACATCCATTGGCTTCCATTTTCCCAGAAGTTCCAATGCCTGTTTGGCCTCCTGAGGTAGATCCCAATTAACACATTTCAAGAATTTTGTCAAAGCCTAAAATCAGAAAAGATTTTAAAATTAGAAATAACATCCTATTGTGTGGGTTAAGAAAAATCAAGGGTTATTAGGCAGTATCAACACTGTGTCACAAAATACAGCAAACAAGCAAGGTAGACACTCCCACCACTAGTCTCACTCTCAATCATCTCCCTTGGGTATGATCACTGGCTTTCCTACATTCCCACCCATAGGGACTGAAACAAGAATAAATGTGTCTCTGAGAAGTAACTACTTGAAAAAAAAACGACATTCAATCCATCAAAATCTCAAAAAAAAAAAAAAGCATCAAAATGGATAAGTACAAATGCAGCAAGAGATAGTCTGATTCAACAGACTGCAGCATCTTTTTAGAAGCTTACTTCTTTAGATAGGCAGCACTGAAGTTTTCACAAGACTGTCAGCTAAGGAGGTATCATTCATGGTTGCATAAATACTGCCTGCTCTTTTAGAAAAAGGGTATACTTGTTTTCTACTTATAGCCAAGTCTCCTTTCTGGTGATACTTTCCTGGAAGAACACCAAGTGTTTTCTTCATATTTTTCTTCCACTACGAATTTATCTGTGAATTATCTCTTAAGCAAAAATAACTTTAAAATTTTAAATTTCTGCTCTGCCTAAATAAAATCATTTTATTAGTTAGGTTTTCAAAAATGTCCACATGGACAACAAAATACAATTTAGTATGACATAAAAGTAATCTTCGTGACCATCCCTATACTTATTCTTGATTTCACTAAATTAAAAATTTTAAAAAGGCACTAAGGAGATTATCTTGTCCGTTCTTTAAATTATATGTAACTTTGGCAAAGATAAAAGGTGCACCCATCACCTCAAAATGTGAATGAGCTAGACCTAGAATTCAGAATCAGCTCCAAGTTTCTCCCACCAGATGGTACCTACCATTCTCTAATTAGCCAAGCCCTGACCCTAGGAGCCATTCCATCACTTACACTGATTTTATACATCTATTACCATTTCCTGTCAATTAGTCCTAGCAATATTTCCTGAATTTCCACTCAGTTTGATTCTAATTATATCATATACCCAGAGTATGACAAGCCAGCAAAGAGCCTCAATACCAGTTTATGTCACACAAAAAGTTATACACTTAAAGCTATTAAGTGCCAGGTGCAATGGTGCATACCTGTAATCCAGTGGCTCAGGAGGCTGAGACAGGACAATAAGGAGTTCAAAGTCAGCCTCAGCAACTTAGAAAGGCCCTAAGCAACTTAGCCAGAACCCTGTCTCTACATAAAATATAAAAAAGGGATGGAATGTGGCTCAGTGGTTAAATGCCCCTGAGTTCAATCCCTGGTACAAAAAAATAAAGGAAAAAAAAGCTGTAAGTGATCCTAGCAATAACTACTGTCAGCAGAAATTTAACCTATGACATCTATGCCAAAAAGAAATCCAACATTTATTTACTTAATTCCAGTGAATACATTTCAAAGTACAAAGTAGCCACTACATTTATAGACAGCTAAAGCTTTTTGTTTGCTTTTACAATAATGGACCAAAAGACCCCAAAAAATGTTTTTATATATTTTTTTCCCATTGTTTCTGTTCATTCTCTGGAGATAATGAGAATAAACTTAATCCCACACATGGACAGCCCTTCTACTGTCTGCAGATGAATGCCACACTGATGATGAAGACACTCTAGTTTGTAAGTAAATTAAGTAAATAAATACATAAATAGATGAAAAAAAAACTCTTAGCTGTTTCTTAAAATACTCCACTGATACCCCCCCACCACAATCCAAGTCTCTATTCACTAAACTCTCATTACTCTTCTACGCATCAGTCAAGTTAACCCATCTTATGATAATTCTCCCTGTCTACAATTTTTTCTTAAGTTATTTTCTAAAACAGTATTATCACCTTTAAGGTCAGCTTGTACTCAGCTTTTCCAGAAAGTTTTCAGCAACTTTCAGTTTTTCCTTTAGTCTCTGGCTCAGATTTACAATTACAATTTAAATGATGTTTTTGTAACTGCCAAAAGTTTTTGTAAACTTTCTTATCTCTACAACTAGTGTCAGCATTCTCCGAGGATAGCTGTCCATTTCCTCTGTACCTCCTATAAGCAATTCAGAATAACGCACCCTCTCAATAGGAAACACAGATTATCATCCCAACTAATTCCATGCATTTATTTTTCACTTTGAAAATGTATTTATAGACTGAATGTGGAAACAAAGCAATACTTCTTAAAGTAACTACAGTCAAAGCTTTTCCATTTCGTAGTACATCAACAGTCTTAATAGGAATGAGTAGGTAGGTATTATCTTACAACATGCCAATGAACTTGATTCAACAACAAAAACAATCTAATTCCTAGATTTTTTCCAGTTTATATATTTATTAATAAGATTTAGTACACACTGCTGCCAAGGAATTAACCACACTGTACACACACACACAAAAAAAATCACAACTTTATAATGATAACTGTTACAAACAATAAACCAAGAGGTAAGGAAATGAAGAAGGGAACAAGAAAAAGAAAAATAAGAAAGAATAATAATTTGAAGACAAGAATAATGACGAAAATTTATCCTAGGCCTGCTCTTTTAAAAATGCTTTATTCATCTATGTAAAGATACAGGATTTAAGTGCAATTTTATTTGAGCCAGGGTGTCTGGGTTCAAATCCTAATTCCTGAATATGTCAATATATTAGCTGAATCACATAATTTAACTTTTAGGGAACCTATCTCATTAGGTTATGATGAAGATTAAATAAGTTAATGAAAGTAAAACATTTAGAACAGTGGCTTCCATATAATAAATACTTTGAAAAATGTTCATCATTTTATTTTCACTTATTGTTATTCTATTTTGTATGTTAAGTCTAGTATCAAATGTTCATTTTACTGCATTTATTATAATATTTCATATTAATAATTCTGATAATCTCTCCTCTGGATCTTAGAATTACCTATTATCTCCTACTACCAGAATCACAATTACACCAATGCCAAAAATACTATATTTACCATATATATATATTTTAGGTTTAACTGCTACCCAACTCAATTATTAGAAGTTTCTACTTTGTTCTTCTTCCAATACTTCCAATTCAAAATATTCAAAACTGGAAAACATATCCTCATCTGTCTTTCCACATACCCTATTTCCTTATTTCTGATACTTGGGCCTAACCTCTGCAACTTGTCTCCAAGTCAACTTAGTTGTACATTTTCCTCCCACTCCCTTGCCATTCACCACTGCTCTATAAATCAGTACATGAGCCTCTTAATTCTTCCTCCCTCCCTCCCTCCCTTCCTTCCTTCTTTTTATTTTTAATGGTGCTGAGGATTGAACCCAGGGCCTTGTGCATGCAAGGCAAGCACTCTACCAATTGAGCTATATCCCCAGCCCTAATTATGTCTTTTTAATAACCTGTCGGCTTTACTCCAAAGCGCTTAAATTCATCTTCCTAAAATATCACTTAAGACATTAGTAGTTTCCTGTTGGCTATAAAATCCAATTCCCAAGGGCTAAACTCAAGAACCAAAACAATCTGGTGCCTTCTTTTCTTTAAATAACCTTTCATACTAACTATTATTTTCTGAACAGACTGCCTTACTCATTGTTAGCTTCTCCATGAAAAAATGATCAAAGTAAATAATGTCGTAAGAGTATGCTCAAATTTAAGTACAATCTTTCCTCACACCACACCATAACGATCCTGCTACATTTAATATTTCCATTACAACAATCACCTTCATTTTTACTAAAAGAGTCACCCTTAATTACTATCCCCATACTTCTCCATATTAATGTGAAAACATCCTTTGCCTAAAACAAATTTCATTAATATAATATGTGGACATAATACCTAGAGCCTTGTACAATGCTAGGCAAAAAGTGAATAAATGCTTGTTGAACTTCAGCTATGGTTCTGCATCAACTTCTTATTAATAGACACAGATATGATTACTGTCCTATAGTCACTGTCTCACAAGAAGCCTCCTAAGAACAAGCAAGTGCATCACCATTATCTTTACTATATGTGACTCTTCCTATAGCTTCTTCTCCAAGGCATAATCAAGATCATGAAGTTAATATAACAATTATTTTCAACCAACACTTTTTAAAGAAAAGCTACTATGAAAAATAGCTTTTAAAAAATCACAACATTTACATTTTGGGGTCTACAAAAAAAATAAGTCACTTTCTATCTACTGTGGACTACAACTGGAAATAATTTTATTAGATCAATTTATTAATATAAACTTTATGGACAACATCATGTCAAGAGTAGAAGATTTTATCCAGAATATTCAAGACAAGCCATATAGAAAAAAAAATAGGTAGAAAGACCAAATTTAGTTAAAAAAATAAAAAATAAAAAAGGAAAACCTTGTAAGAACCAATTTTCTCCAATTTCTTTTCTGAGCACTGCCTTTTCTCTAGGAAAGCTCTTTAGCTGCTGGGCCCAAATGCTAAATCACAATTTATGAGAACCTAACATTAAAAGAATGTCTTTGTGTAAATGAATTAAGGAGTGGTTTGTGGGGCTATTTGTTTTCTACAAAATCCATTTTAAATTATTGCAAAGATACAAATGTGGCTGTGTAAATAATTCCTCTGGTCACTTCAAGGCCAATATACATTTGGTTTACTCAAAAGTTCTTCCCCAAAATTAAAAAATATCTTTCACTCTACTCTAGGCATCATTAGGAATCCTGTAATATGTCCTGAGAATTGAAGTTTCATCACCACCTTTCGAAAACTTGAAATCAACTAGTTAAATGAAACTTGTCACACACTTTATATCACTTGAGCATTTTATTTCTTTTGCACATATCTAGAAGTAATTGAATTTCAGTGGGAAGTGACTACTTGTTTAAACAAACAATTTTTCTTGCAAGCTTTTCTAAGAAAGTTCTGCTCTGTAAATCTATTCTATGCTTCTTGAACCTATACATACTAACAGGTTTAATTCAATATCTTACTGTGTGTTTTAGACAACACTGTGCTGCATTCAAGACGCAATTTCTGTGACCAAGGTTACTCTTCATTTAACACAGTATCATGATACTAACTTAATCTTTATAAAATGAAATCAGAAACCTGTGTTTTCGTTGATGAATATTTCCTTTCCTTCAGTGACGAAGAAAATAACACTCAAAGCTATAGTAAATCTCAAATTCCTCTCTCATTCTTACTATGGATATAAAGGAGAATAAATATGATTCATCTACAAAGAATTTCCCATGGTATCAATGAATGATAAAAAGAAAAGATCAAGAGTCAAGATCAGCTGTAACCAGATTTTTATCTTTACTTCAGAAGTTAAAGAAAGGAAAATGAGTTCAGAAAAATAAGTTAAAACAAAGTAGCTAAAAACCATCTCATGAGACTGTAAAACATATTAATTCATCTTCACATAATTATGTAACAGCTTCCTGACAGACATTATTTTTTCTAAAGCTTCTCTGCTCTGCTCCTAATGCTCTTCAGCATTCCTGCTAAGGAAATCTTGCACATAATGTTGGAAACATTTTCTCTACAAATTCTCCTTTCTTGTCTTCACTAACTCCCTTCTCTTCTATCTCATCAAGCACATCCAGAGGCACCATGTATAAGCTTTGTGATTCTTCAAACATTCCTCAATCTCTCTAAAGAACAAGTTTCTTCATCTGTAGAATAGTGTCAGCATTGTGCAAATTGTGGGGTTATTATGGAATTTAAAAGATCCCTGGCATACAGTAAATGTTTAAATAAATGCTGGTTATTATTTTTATACTTCAAAAGTTAATACTTGGCCATTTGTCATAAAGCATTACAGACTATACTAAGAACCAAAAGAGACATAAAATTCATACTACCAATTAAAAATCTCATATTTAACATGAGGAAACTAAAATTTAAAAAGGTGAAATAATTTGCCCATATTAAAAAAGCTTCTTGGTAATGCTAAGAAGATTCAAAACCAAATCTCTAGACTCAAATTTAGGGCGGATAACTTCATCACTTCTTTCTCCAGAAACTATCCACTCCGTGGTTTCACTATGGAAATCAAACATCTCAAATCACCGAACCTCTATTCTGCTTGCCACTTGACTAACTCAATTTCTACCTTTTCATTTATGTTCTTATTTCTCTCTAGCCACAACTCCAGAATTCTATAGTTCTTTTAATAGTGTAAACATTTTCCTATTAGTCCAAATTCAAAGAGGTAAGAACAATGGGATTTTAAAACAATAATATTCACTCTACACAAAGAACATACCAGGCGCTCTGCTAGGTTATTCATTTATATTATCTCACCTGTGAAAGAAAGCTGTCTCCACTAGAATAATAACAAAAAGTAATTTACTTCTTTCTAACATATACAAGTTGTTGTTTTCAGAAACTGAATTCAAGAGACTCTGACTTCAAAACCCATTCAGATATTGTCTATGCATCAACAAACATAAACATGCCCTGTGCTACCTCTTTATTTTTCTCCCTTAATGGAATATCAGACATATTTCTCTGTAATAAATTATAAGTTGATAATAACTGCATTTTGATTGCACTTTTACCTCATCTTGATCATTCCTAAAAAATTTTGACAATATTTAAGACACTCACTTTTTCTTGATTGGTAAGATAATATCTAAACTTCCAAACAAGATCTTGTTCTTCATATGTAAGTTGTTTGGTTGGTGGATAACTCACAATAATCTATAAAAAAGCAGAAAAAGAACTTCTTTGTTAAATATGTACTTCCTATATATTTCCATTTAATATTTTTCATTTATTAAATATTTCAATAATACAATCACTATACAAGCAAGAAGGTACATTCAGCCAAGCAACACTTAAATTTGTCATAGTTATCCATCAAGGATGTAAGGAGAAAAAGAAGATGAAAATGTCATACTTCATGTAAGTATATAACTACAAAGTTCATTTACTTCAACTAAAAACAAAATAAATGATGCCCCATCACAAAAAAGGAAGAACAAAAAGCAAAGCAAACTCTTATCAACTCAATACCTACAACAATGAACATTTACACATCATCTTGTCTCTCAGGCAATGTCTTAGAGCCATGTTCTAACAATGCTACATTGTGAAAGTAAAAACTATTTGTAGCTATTTCTAGAGTGAATACATTTACTAAAAGCCCCCACATAATTTTGTTTAAATGCAGACATGAAAAGTGTTGACATTATACAGAGCTGATCAACATGGAAAAGATGTGTATCTAAGTCATTGTTAAACTAATGTACCATCAGTTGCCACTGAAATACCCATCAAACTATTTTATAAGTGTCTTACATTTAGCTGATCTCTTGTGGCAGCATTGGGTTTGAGATCATGGTCAGAAGGTCCACTTCTTAAACTCCGGGCAAGCTTGTGGTGTTTGCTCTCAACTAAATTCTCCTATAAATTATTTTAAAATACTGAGAATGTAAACTTCACAAAAAAGAAAACTCGATAGCTATCTAGTCAGAAATATAAAATGGTTGCTTACTTAAAATCATTTTATAATACTTAACATTTTATTTTAGTACAATTTTAGTCCCTTATATATCTTTAAATAATATGTACCCATTTCAAGAGTGGAAAACTATGAATGACTTAAGCTCTACTAGTGTCAAAATATGCACATGCCATGTCAGCTTCTTAAAACTTCTGGTGTTGACTGTTTTACTCATGGTCAACATCATTAGTTTTAACCACATTATTATTGCTTAAGAAAATGTGTGTTTTTATATTTCCTTTGATTTCTTAACACATTTATTTTATTGGTTGACTGCAGGTGTGTGAATTGTCTGTTCATGTCTTTTTCCTAACTTCTGATTTTGATAATTTGTTCTTCAACTTTTTAGAGCTCTTTATATATCAGTAGTTCTAGTTGCTACAACCATCTTCCTTATTTTACAACAAAGTCTATCTTCCAAATATGCTTATCCATTAATCGAAGCTGTCAGATCCTAATTATACAAATTTTTCTTCTGCATAATGACCATCTTTCAAATACCTATTCTAATAAGTTCCCACTCTAACAACATTCCCCACCTCTTTTAAAAGGGATTCCTAACTCTATATTATCCTGACCTTGTTTTTAAGATGTCAGTGTACCCTGTGAAATTTCCATTTGATATCTGATCCTAGTAGCTAAAGTAGACTTATAAATCACTTCTAGCTAATTGAAGTGGATATATATTACTTTTTCAAAAGAAAAATGCACTTTATGGGTCTAAGTCATAATCATTAGGGAGAAAAGTACTTCCATTAAAAAATTACACAACAGAATTACCATAGACATCTGAGGGTCAGGAACTTTCACTAATTCAAAGCTTGTTAAAATTGGAGATGACTCATCACCATCCTGGATTACAGTGTAAGAAATGAAAAAAGAAAAGAACTTTAGTCAAATGATAAAAAGCAAAACATAATGCTATATACTATATTTTAATTCTATTCAATAAGCATCATTCTTTCCTACAAAAAAATCCTTATCCTGCCAGGCCCAGTGGTGCATGCCTATATCCCAGTGGCTCAGGAGGCTGAGGCAGGAGAATCCCAAATTCAAAACCAGCCTCACTCAGCAACTGAATGAGGCCCTAAACAACTCAGGGAGACCCTGTCTCTCAATTAAAAAAAAAGGTGGGGGGGCTGGGGATGTGGCTCAGTTATAAAGCGCCCATGGGTTCATTCCCTGGTACCAAAAATAATAACAATAACAACAATAGTAATAGTAATCCTTCTCTTTTTTCACCTATATTAGAAAATATATTTTCATATCTTTGGTTACTGATATTTTGGAAAAAATAAAATCTAATAAAAATGACATTTGCAGAGATATGGAGATATGAAAATTAGCAAATGTTTTTATTGCTTTATTTTTTAAAGAATTTATTATGACAGTTCATCAAAAATAAAAGTCCTAATACTCAAACTTGGAAAAATGAAATTACAGAGCACAATTAAAGTGTGGCACAACTGATATGTTTCACCATTTCCAAAAACCACATAAATGCTATTAACTTTTCAAGGGATCACAACTGAGATTCACTGAAAGGAATGGAATTTTAAGGGTGGGGTTAATGTTACTCAAATTTATACATAGCTAGAGATACAGAAATACTGCTCCTCAGAGGAACAACACAATGTAAACTTAAATAATAAAAATCAATCAATCAATTCTTAAGAAATAAAGCTGTCTCATTTTGTTGGTGTTATTTTTGAAGAATGCTGGCTTTTATTTTTATCCTATTCAGGCATGGAGGTAATTTAGCATAATAAATGTCACTGCCAAATATACTGGAAAAGGCTAAACTAATTAAAGTTGGAATTCATTTCCTCATGATTCTATACCAGCATCAAACTTTTCTGTCAATTTCCAAATGCTAGTAAGTTTTCAATTTTAGGTACATTCAACAAAATCAGGAGAGACTGCAAGAGGGGAACTATTGTGACTTAACTTTAGTTCAGTAATTGAGTCTTACAGAAAACCACAAATTCCCACAGCTGTTGTTTAACAGGCTTGTTCTCAGTCACAAAACCAGAAAACACATTTATCAGCCCAACTGTGACAAGTAATCTTCACTAGGGCTATCTGTCACAAAAGACAGGTGACAAGAAAGTCTATTTCCATTAGATTCAATACACTGGCCCAGCAATCTTTACACTAAGTGGAAATATGACAGGGTGGGCAGACAGGCATTAATTTACAACCAATTTTCTGGAAGCAGTAGAAAGGGGTCAAGAACCTTTTCAAAAATACTTGAAATTCTTCTAATTTCTATTCTGTTATTATTTCATCTATTATCAAAGCTGTCTTTCAAAAGATCCTTCACCCTCCATTAGCATGTTTTTGCAATGTAAGCTCCATATAAGCAGAAAATACTGCTTTTCATGATGTTATATGTAGTATAAAATATAAAATACAATTTTATTAAAATGTACTGGTGACAAAAAAGCCCCTTTTTTTGGACATACTTTTCTAATAAATCACTAAACAGTGTTAGATATATAATCTATCTTCCTATGTTCTGTTTTCTACCAGGCAGTATCATTTATAAAAGACCAAAAACTGTTAACTTTTCCTAATCTGCAACAAAGTGAAAAGGATACAAACTAAAAGAAAGACATAAATATTAACTTGAAAAATAACTATAAAAGTAATCATAAACTAAATAAACCCAAATCTTCTATTATGAAAAAATTTCAAAGAGCAATATACACTTTATTAAGTGTGAAACACACACACACACACACACACACACACACACACACACACACCAGACACTGTGGCACACACCTATAATCCCAGCAAGTCGGGAAGATGAGGCGAGAGGATTGCCAAGTTAAGGGGCATACTCAGCAATTTAGTGGGGCCTTAAGCAACTCAGCAACACCCTCAAATAAAAAATACAAAGGACTAAGGATGTATTTCAGTAGAAAAGCCCTCCTTGGGCTCAATACACTGTACCAAAAAAAAAAAAAAAAAAAAAGCACATATATTTAAAAATAATTTGTTACAGTATTAACAAATATGTAAGTGTAATTCAAAGTGCCACTTCAAATAAACAAAGATACTTTATGCAAACTAGGTTATATGCTACAATAAATATTAATTATGCTATGTATCAAAAGTCAGTTATCATTTCCTATGACTTTTCTACTATTTCCAACATAATAAAAGATACCTGGTTTAAATGGTTGCAAACTAAACATTTGATTATTTCTGTAGTATTTAAATGAAGCTTCTTCAGAGTACATATTTTTCAAGTACCTAATACATGTCAAACAAAAAACTATTTTCCTTTTCATAACAGACCATGACAAACCCATAACTGTGTTATTTGTTATTAAATCAGCCCAATGGCAACATGAGTTTTTAAATTTTGCATATATTATATATCTAAATGCACATTTAAAGTCTTTCATAAGTACACTCATTTAGGGCTACATATAGAACATATAGAATTCCAACATATTACATATATATTCAAACAATAAACCTTGCCTTGACTTTAAAACTATGATTTCCCCCTTTTACTTTTCAAATGAATAATAACTTTAAATAAAGCCAGTTTTTAGTGTTCTACTTGCAAATTTGTAGAACAATTAATCAAAAAGTTTTTAATCACTTGCATACTTATTGAATTTTTTAACCCAGAACTGCATTACATGAATGATTGGCTTTTGTAATCTTATTGTAGCTATATGATTTGATTTGTGTATACATAAACAGCTGCTGCTGACAGCTGTCTGCTGCTATCCTGCAACAAAATAATTCATCTCAGCAGGAACAACAGTGATTTTTTTAATGTTTCCCCTCCCCCCTTCTTCAGAAACCACAAACAGTTCCAAGGAAAATACCTTTTCATAATAAACAATTCCATACTCCTTATCATCACACTTGACACATCGAAATTCAACCATCAAATACATGAAATTAGAACTTCGTTTTTCACTCTGAAAAAACAAATTTATGAAAAATGATCACTTTCAACATTTTCTTAAAAATTAGTATGCATTGTTTTTCCCAATTCAAAAATAATGCATAAATCAAGTACAATTTAAGATATAACAAATTTTTCTTCATTATATGCATGTCCTGTTTTATATAGCACTGTTTTATATGTATCACTATTATTTTACCCAGTAGTATCTATTACTCACTCACAATCCCCTCCTCAAATTTAATAAAACTTTTTTGATTTATTCAGTCGTTCAGATTTTACAATATAAAGTCTTGAAAACATTCCATATATATATCTACATGACAACTGTTTTATTTAAAAAGCAAAGGTATTTTGTATTTCTAACAATGTTGGAAAAAGAATAATCCACCCTTAAACTGAGACTAATCCAACTATAGGAACTAATAAATTTTAAGAACAGGTAAAAAGAAAAAATAAAAGTACATAACTAAGAAGGAGGCCATTTGACCTTACCAAGTATAACTTTTAGAAGTTTTTCGTAATTTACAAATTGTCTTAAGACAACTTGTCATTTGTAATGTGTTTTGGGGGGCGAGTTTTTGGTGGTGCTGGGGGATGAAACCCAGGACTTCCGACATGCTGGCAAGCATTTTACCAACTTGGACTACATTGCCAATCCTTCATTTGTAATTTTATCAACATTGGGCAATAATTACTCCTTATTTCAACATAAAAAAAAGTTTATTCTTCATGTCAATATGTTCCCTTTATTAAAAAAAATAGGCAAACAGTATGACAATGAAGTGAAAAAAAATGGAGTCTAAAAGAGTTATTAGTCCTATCTAAACCAGCTTTATAAATGGCTTTAAATGAGATACAGAGAAAGTCAGTAAGTATTTTGGTGTACTTTCTTTTGGAATGTAGAATTATAAAAATTGAAAAGGTAAAGTTTTCTGTACATGAGAACAGATTATGAATAAATTTAGAAAAGACAACCAATAGCCCAAATGAACATAAATGTTAATCACCACTAAATTCATTTTTAAAAAGAGCAAAGGTTCATTGTAAAATTAAAAGCTTTCTACCTGCTGAGAACTGTTCAGAGAATATAAATTAAGTCACTTGTGGACTATGGTGGTCATTATGAGCCAGACAGTGATATTCTTCTTTCCTAATTTGATTAATATAATTGTTATTTTTATTCTCTCTATTTGTCTAAAGAATCAGGCCAAGCATCTGGTATTGTAAAACAAATCTAGAAAAAAGGAAAGCTTTCTTAAATAACATTCAGAAAGACTCTCATTGAAGTTATCTTTTAAAGATAATGTCATAAAACTGGCACAATTAACAAAGTGAAGGAAAACATAAACCACATAACTTTATCAAGGGTACAGAGTCCTATATGTGGAAACAAGAGAAACAATAACATCAATTGGAGAGAAGACTTCTTAAGGTGATATGTAGTAACGGAAATGAGTAAATAAGCAGTGTGCTGAAAGGAAGATTTATCCAACATTGATTTTAACTTAACATGAGCTGCCATTAGAGAGAACACACAAGTGAGGCAGCAAAATTCAACAGATTTAAATTTATATGATATTTAATATATTTACAATATAAATTACTATATCATGATTCAGCATATATTAGAATTGAAGAAAGGTAATATGCCAAGTTTTCTACTAACACAGAATTCACATCTATAAACATTTAAGCCCAATAACCCCACATGTGTTAGACACTTGACTATAAACAATTCTCAAAAAACTGATGTAGAAATAATGTTCTGAAATAAAAAAGATGTATATAACCCACCTCATTTATCATTTCTATTTCTCTAAATGTCAATCTGTCCAGCCAATCTACTTTCACCATGTGTCCCTGTCGATGAGCTTTGGTGAGCTGCAGAAAAAAATATAATGGAGAAAACCTTAACATAGATTTTAAAGAAAGAACTATAAAAAATGATATAGGTTAAGCATCCCTAATCTGAAAATCCAGATCTGTAATGTTCCAAACTCCAAAACTTTGTCGACATGACACAAGTGGAAAATTCTAAACCTAACCTCAAGTGGGGTCACGGTCAAAACAAAGGCGCACTTCAAATAATGAATTATTTTCAGTCTATATATAGAAAGGTGTATATAAAAAATAAATGAATTTTCTGTTTAAATGTGGGCCTCATTCATAAGGTATCTCATTATGTATATGGAAAAATTCCAAAATCCAAAATACTTCTGGTTTCAAGCATTTCAGAACAGGGATACTCAACCTGTAATATCAATTACACATATGAAATGTTCTTACATCAGAATCCTTATGTAACCGTTGTGATAAAAAACTTGGCATGAAAAAAATTTTAAAGAAAAGCCATTAAAAAATTTAAAAAATATAAAAGATCCACAATCTTGCAACACTTATTATGCTAAATTACAGACATTTCTTACATTTTTACCATTTTTACTATTATAGAGAGAAGAAATTATAATAACAACTCCTCTAAGAAAGAGTATGCAAACCACTTTTTCTTTTGTCCACATTTTTAATCTAACAAACATTATAAAAATGGCAGTCACAGACACATATTTCTCTAGCATGTATAAATTAAAACTTTAGGCACATACATATGCATGCATGTTTTTATTTTAGGAAACAATGTAAAAATATTTAAAATACCTAGAGTTGCTGTTGGTAGAGTACAATGATATCTTACATACCAATCTACCCTTAGTTTCATAAATTATATAACAATATATCAACTATTCAAATCCACAGAGAATTCACAATAAGTTCCAAGAGCCTCAAATTAGAATTAGTTTTTGTATTAGAACTAGCTTTGTTTTTTTTTTTTTTTTTGAGAGAGAGAGAGAATTTTTTTTTAATTGGTCGTTCAAAACATTACATAGTTCTTAATACATCATATTACACGGTTTGATTCAAGTGGGTTATGAACTCCCACTTTTACCCCATATACAGATTGCTGTATCACATCAGTTACCCTTCCATTGATTGACATATTGCCTTTCTAGTGTATGATGTATTCTGCTATCTGTCCTATAATATTTTATTCTTTAGTTCTCGGCAGACACAACATCTTTGTTGGTATGTGGTGCTGAGGATCGAACCCGGGCCGAACGCATGCCAGGCGAGCGCGCTACCGCTTGAGCCACATCCCCAGCCCAAGAACTAGTTTGTATTAGAAACCCCAGCTTCGTTTAATGTATCAAAACCTTTCTTTCTAAACAAATTCATAGCATAAAGCACAACTGGATATCAAAGTTTCATATAATAGGTTATCTATATTTGTTATCTTCCTCTTCATTGGCCATGTCATGACAATATTCTTATAAGGACAACACTACCACCAATTAGTATCTCTCTCACAGAACTAAAATTTTCAGCATCAATATTCATTATCTTCCTACACTCTCACCACAATTACAAGGATATACTATTTTGGAAATGAAAACAGTAACTGCACACAAAAAGTATGAAGTTCATTTTTTTTAAATATTTTTGTTTCAGTTGTTGATGGACCTTTATTTTTATTTATTTATTTGTTTCTATGTGGTGCTGAGAATTGAACCCAGTGCCTCACACATGCTAGGCAAGTGAACCCCAGCCCCACTGAGGTTCATTTTAATACATAAATAATATCAACAGCATTTTTACAAATAAACTCAAAAAAATTTTTATCTAAGGTAGTCTCTGAATGAACATGCATAAAAAGGTATCAATAAGTGCTTAGGCTAATTACTGTCACAAAGCAGGGAGTAAATATGTTGCTGAGTAATTAATGGTAGAGCATTAGATAAATATGCTAGCAATATGAAAGAGCCCAAGAAATGGACAATGAGGGAATCAAAGAAGATCGGGCAACGTGTACTAAAAGAAAGAGTACTAGACTGCGAGCCAGATACCTGGGTTCCAAACATAACACTCCATTTTCAAACTCTATCATTTTGAACCTGCAACAATAAGTTGAAAGTATTATATTCTATTCCTATTCTCCAAATTTAAGTAAGATAATGTATATAAAACATGACAGGTAGTCATGACAATAGCATCCATAATGACTATTCCTTGTAGTTCATTAAAGGTTTATATTCTTACTCACTTGGCAACATGTTCCAAACTGGTTTTCAAGATAAATAAATTTATAAAAGGCAACGTTACATCCTTCCCTTGTAAGAACAAAGTTAATAGTATAAATCAGTAAAATGAGTTTATATAATAAAGAAAGAAGGAAAAATAACATTTACATCCAAATTTTGGGCACTTATTATAATCACTCTTCTAAGAAGATAGTTTTGACCCTAGTTTACAAATGCTTGTTAATTACTACTATGAAGTGGCAGAGCTAGAACTTAAATCCAAGGTTTTCAAAGCCCATTTTCAGTTGGGCACAGCAATTCACACCTGTAATCTCAGTGACTCAGAAGGCTGAGGCAGGCGGATCAGAAGTTTTAGGCCAGTTTCAGGAACTTAGGGAGACCCTATATCAAAATTTAAAAAAAATAAATAAAAATTTAAGAAAGAACTGGTAGTAAAGCTCCCCTAGGTTCAAGACCCAGTACATAAAAATAAAAAGGCCCATTGTCCTTCTATCAGTCTTTGCCACTCATTCTCTATATTCATGCACTATTACTAAGAAACTTCAGTTCAACTAATTTCTCTCATTTGTTGAACAGTAGTTCCATATTCATAATACAATAGTTCTTCTCCCACTAATTTATTATGTGGAAAGAACTGGCAATAAAGTTTAGTTGTGGAAAATGTAGTGAGGCCTTTTCTCTCCTTTTTTAATTACTCAGACAAATCAGAAATGTCTGATCAGTATGGCAGCACTAAAACTGATAAAGCCATTATGGAGGGCAAGTTGAAATCATCCTGGAAACATTCACATTTGTTCTTTTTTTTTTTTTTTTTTTTTTTTTTTTTTGTAGAAGGACACAACACAATGCCTTTTTTTTTTTTTTTTTTAATGTGGTGCTGAGAATTGAACCTAGGTCCCGCCCGTGCTAGGCGAG
Organism: Urocitellus parryii; assembly: GCF_045843805.1. Lineage (NCBI taxonomy): Eukaryota > Metazoa > Chordata > Mammalia > Rodentia > Sciuridae > Urocitellus > Urocitellus parryii. The sequence goes on from NC_135543.1 coordinate 30,675,351, forward strand.
CGCTCTACCGCTGAGCCACAATCCCAGCCCTTGTTCTCATTTTTAATACAAAAAAAAAAAAAAACACATATGGAAGAACGCACATATCCACTAACAGTGGGAAATGTTAAGTAAACCATGATACACACATACTACAAAATGCTAAAATTAGAAAGAATAAGGAAAATCTATATACTCAGTAGGGTAAAACAGTTTTGAGAGCTCAAGTAAGTACAAAATCATAGGTACTATTTATTCTATGATGACTGCTTACATATGTATTTCCTGCATTCGACTTTGAGATTAGGAGCAGAAATACTAGATATTTCTCTATTTAAATTAGTTTCATAATTTCTAGAGAACTGCACAGTTATTACCCTTTAGTAATAGATATACATAACAGGTGGCTAGAACTTCTTCTAGCCACCTGTTATGTATATCTATTACTAAAGAACAAACCACCCCAAAAGTTAGTGACTTATAATAGTATTCATTTTGTATTTCTCCATAAGTCATGAGAAATTACAAAATGAGACCCTCTTGATCTTATTTACAATTGCTCAGGAGAGCAGTAATTTGGTGGCTGGGGCTGGAGCATTCAAGATGGCTGTACTCACCTGTCTGATACCTTCATATTGAAAAGGGTGGGCTTAGCTGGGATATGAGGGTGGTGGGGCCACACTCCTTCCCTATTTGTTCTCTCTCGGTGGTGTTCCATCTTCAGTGGTTTTTCAACATGGTTACCACAAAACAATAGTTTAGTAGCTAGGTGTCCTCAAGAAGTGCAAAAACAAAAGCTGCCTAGGTGTCTTACCTAGAGCAGCACAGCATCACTTTTGCAGTACTATATCAATGAAAATAAGTCTCAAGGCTAAACAAGATTGACTGTGGAAGAGTATGAGTATCAGAAGGCATGCTTCATTGACAGCTAGTTAGAGACTAGCTAGTACAAGACTTATTAGTCCAAACACAAAATACAATTGATTGTATACTTTCTCCTTTGCAATTGAACAGAGTTTAAAAATGGCAAAGTCTGCTCTTAGCTGAACTATAGACAATAGGTAAAGTCTAGAATCAGCTGTGACAACTACAAAATGATCAGTCTCTGCCTTCTTCAAATAATCTCCCTCATACTACAAAATAATCCAGCCACACAATCTCTTTTGGTTCTCAGGACTAAAAAAACTTTTCTTTTTAGGGGCTTAATGAAATACTTAATAACTGTGAATAATTAAGTGGAAAATATTTTAAAATTGTATAGATTTATAAAACTATAAAGCACTACTAAAATTCTAAGCAACTATTTTAATTTGCCCATAACCTATATCACTTCATCTCTTATTGATGCTGATAACAATGTATTCAGACTTGGATAGTTTTCACCAGTCTAAAACAGCTTCTATTTAAATATCCCCAATCTCAGAACTTCTACAGATATTGAAGACCAAAAATAAACTTTAAAAACATAGGTAAAATTAGTTACTGACATAATAATTTATGTTTCATTTTGGGGTCTGAAATGTCAGTAACCTACATTATTTCCAAGGAGGAAAAATCTGCATTCTGTTAAACAGCAGGATAAAAGTAGTACAATCTGTTTTAAATTGCTTATGAGGAAATCATCCTCACTAGGGTGCCCATTCTAGTAAGGAGATAGGTCAAGAAAACAGTAAAAGTGTCATTCACTCTTTTTTAAGGAACACACAGGTTTCTAAAGAATTCACAAGAAGTCATATAGAGTTTGAAAGAAAAGCCTACTGTCACAAAAATGACACAATTATTGGGCCCTAACTTCTCCAAGAATTAAACAGCAAGAGGTTATAAAAGCTATTTAAATAAAAGAAACCCCAAGAACCAAATAACATGCCCAGAAAACTTTTTGGAGTACTAATCATGTATTATCAAATTTGATGGAAAGATAGGAATATGTGCTTGAGGAAGATGTCTCACATCAGTGGGTGTTTAATAAAAGTATCACAGACAAATCTACAAGTAGGCCAACTTGCCACACTGTATCTAGACTAAAAACAGCAGGGAAAAGGAATGTTAAACAGTGATCCTTGGGAACAGACAGTCCTCCAGGAGAACCGTAACTCTCAGAGGTCACTGCTGCTTATTTTTACTTATTGCACTGTTTTAAAAAGAGCAAGTATACAGACTTTAAAAATGGCAAAGTATACAGAGCTTTTTTCATGCTAAAGCTATGAAAGGACAGTAAAACCTAGCACTCATGGTTTAATGAAAATTTGAAAGAAATTTTATCTGGAAAGGTGACAAACAGGATGGAATAATAAATATTTGTAAACTTCTGAATTCTGCCCAAGAGGCTAGAGTTGGGAAAAGAGAAAGATATTTGAAAGGAGGAAGGAGAAAAAACATGATTCCTGCCCTTGATCAGTTTTTGCTAGAATTTTAGAGTTAACATAAATGTGTTACTTTATTGAAGTAATGACCTCTTATAAAATTTTCTGCCCTGGAGGTAAGTATAGCATCTTTATTAAAAGAACTGTAATGTGGGAAGAGTGAGGAGATTCAGATGTTAAGTGTTTATATGGTTAACTGCTTAGAGTTGTAACTATAAATCAAAAGTAATAGTGAGGGGGATGTGTGCTGAGGTCTCTCCCATAGATAAAATTTAACCAGAGACTTGAAAGGTAAGGAATCAGCCAAACAAACAGGATAACACCTTCCAAGCAGAAGAAATAGCTTGGTTGTCAGCAAATCAGCAAACCTGATCTGCCTAGGCATCTGAGACCAAAAATAGTAAGCCTTCACTAACAATTTACTGAATAAATCAAGTTCTCTTCAAAGTGGAGAGTAAGCAGATCTATATTAATATCAGATGTTACACTAAGAATTAGCTTTCTTGAGGTTCATCAGGGTCTAGAGTTTTACAATTTAAGCTAAAAGAGGGAGAAAAAAAAGAGTAAGAAGCACTGAAAAAACATGCTCATCTGTTTCAAGTCAGCCCATTAATCTGAGAATAGGCAAAAGGGGATAAAGACAGAAGGAAATAAGACATTTACGCAAAAGGAAATACGAGAGAACTAATTTCTGCTTTGTAACTGCTTTGTCAGTTTTTTTCCACATTCATATACTCACTTCATCTTTACAATAAACATCACTAAATACATATTTGTCACACAATACTAACATTGCTCAATTTCACAGATACTATAAAAGGTAGGGTAGCTTTGTTTCTTAAGAGATTGTATGATTGTATAAGAAATTTAATACTATAAGATAGATATAACTGATCCAACAAAAGAATTCACAGATGTTCCCTAAATGTTGATCTTAATTTATGTATTTACACATATTTTGTTACTGTCCAATCGGAAATACAAGATATAAGCAAATTATTTAAGTCATCTAAAAATAATTCAAAAGAACCAAGACTCACTTTTCAAACAAGGAGAAAATTTAAAGTGGACAATACCATAGTAACAGAACGGAATTGTAAATATTTTGAATTTCCAATCACAGAGCATTGATGAAATAAATTATGGCATATTCACAGTATGCGAATTTTTCAAATTCTTACAAAATAGGTTGTAGAAGTACCTTAAATGACCTAGAACAACTATGAGACACTACAAGTGTAAACAAAGGATTCTTTTGAACACACACACACACACACACACACACACACACACCAATCCCAATTTAAAAATCAACACATATCCATACATTCATGTATTTATTGGAAACATGTAAACTAAAATATTAATGATATTATCTCTGGGTGGTAGACTGGGGTAAGATTCCCACAGAGCCTCTATAAACATATTTTATATTTATAGAAAATTTATATTATCTTTGTAATAAGAAATATTAACAAAAGCTACTTAAAACCAAATGCTGTTTAAAAACAATTGTAGATAAATATGTTAAGAAAAATCACTAAAGATTAACATGTATAAAAATACAAATTTTAAAAAATACATAAAGAATCAAAAAATATCATCTTAAGATGATGTAAATTAAAATTTTAAGATGATGTGAATTAAAATGATTTTCCTTCATAATACTTAAATTCAAAGAATAAAGATGTATCTGATTAACTTAATCTGATCATCTGAAATCAAATCCAAGAATTAATAGAATTGTTCTATCTCAAGTTATTTTTTTCAAAGGTTTTTCCATTAGGTCTAACTAAAAAACTATATAAATCAGTGTTACAATTTTTCAGTATGTGCTTAATAAAAACTCTTTACAAGTGGATTTATATGCTTTAGGTATCAAAACTTACTTATGTCAAGAAACTTTGAGACAATAAAAAGATAAAGAAACTTTCCAAACAAATAGCTATACAACAAATAATTCTTAAGCCAGACAGCCATACACACACACAAACCCACACATATGTACACATTTTCCTGGAGATTCCAAGCAAAGAAAATTAATAAAACTTTACTTTTTTTTCCACTTCTCTGATACTTACTAAAAATAAACAAACAGCCTGCTGCAGTGGTGCATGCCGGTAATCCCAGCAACTAGGAAGGTTTAGGCAGGAGGATTACAAACTCAAGACCAGCCTTAGCAACTTAGCGAGACTGTCACAAAATAGAAAATAAAAAGGGCTAGGTATGTAGCTCAGTGGTAAAGCGCCTCTATATTCAATCTGTAGTACCTCCACTCCCCTCCCAAAGAAAAAGAAAAGAAATACATAAACAAAACCAATGTGGCTTGTCAAATTCACAGAGCATATGTGAATAACAGCAATTTTGCTAATAATAATACTGGGTAGTAACATATACAGATTTTTTTTTAGCACAATTATGCTGAATTGGATTTTTTCAACTATCTCATTTTTTCTTTCTCTAACTCCCCTCAATTAAAAGATCACAACTGAACTCTTATTAATTTTAATACTGCCCTGAGCCTATAATAGAACTGAGCAAAACAGTAAAACTAGAACAAAATATCATTATTGATCTACTAATATATTCACAGGATATACTATGGCTCATCGATTTCTATTAATAAAAAGTAAATTCTTCAAAAAACATAAGATGATGAGTCCTGTCTGTATTAAATCAAATGTAAGCTATAAAGTAATTTATACATACACACACACAAAAAAAAATTATATTTTGTGACAAAATATAGTAGTTGTATATAAGAATTCATTTGAATGATTGAGATTAAAAGAAGTGGTGTACATACAAGTGTGTGCATTTCAGAGCTTGCACATGGCTATATAATTCTTAGCAAACAAAGGGGTTTCTTCTGGTTCTATCTTTCTGATTAATGAAGTCTCGGTCACAATTCCTCAACTTTACTTTCAAGTTTTACACATAAATCTTATCATTCAAGAAGAACAGTATTTGCCTCATAAAAGTTTCATTTAGTTAAACTTCTCAGAGATTAATCTAGTTTTAAAAGCATGTTAACTTTCTACTTTTCTGGCAGGAACTACAGCTGTAAAAACAAACAATAGATTTTTTAGAACATAAATCAATACTGTTTTAGGGTTCAATCTTAAACTGGCAAAAACTAATTTAGTCTACTTTATACCATTAATTTTAAAACAAATCCAAAAGTGTTGACAGTCTTAAACCATAAACCAAATGACTAATAAAAAAGATGCTACCATGCAGCATGAGGAATAAATGTACAAGATATTGGCAACCCCTTGTTATAACACAAAAGAATGACAATGCATAATGACAGCAAATAAGCCACATTTATAAATGTTAAAATATTATTCATATAAAAGCCTATATTTAAGACTGGGGATATAGTTTAGTTGGTAGAGTGCTTGCCTTGCATGCATCAGGCCCAGGATTCAATTCCCAGCAACACACACATACACACACACACACACACACACACACACAAAAAAAAAAAAAACCTATATTTAAAAGTTTTTTTGCTGGCTGGGGATGTGGCTCAAGCGGTAGTGCGCTCGCCTGGCATGCGTGCGGCCCGGGGTTCGATCCTCAGCACCACATACCAACAAAGATGTTGTGTCCGCCGAGAATTAAAAAATAAATATTAAAAAAAAAATTCTCTCTCTCTCTCTCTCCCTCCTCTCTCACTCTCTCTCTAAAAAAAAAAAAAAAAAAAAGAATATAAAAGTTTTTTTGCTAATGTTAGTGGTACCACTGAACAAGTTTGCTGGCCCTGAATAATTTCAGCCATTACCATAATTTGTTGTTAAATTATTCATCATGTATTCATTAAATAGTCTAATCTTTTAACTGTTTTAGATTATGAATAAAATGTAAAAGTGACACACATAAACCAAAAAAACCCAGAGAGCAAAATACTGTATGTACCTTATATGTACTTTTTTACCTAGATGTGGATTACAGATTAGATTCACATTCCTAAAATGCTACACTTAGTTTAATATAGCACTGTATATACTGGTAAATTATAACTGGTGATAATTTATAAATGAATTAATGGAAAAGTGAAAAACTACAGATTATCAAGATACTTCAACTATGATATAAATCACTAAGTATTTACACTATAGAAAAAGGACACTTTTCTCTGCATGAAATATCTAACCAAGTGAAAGTTAACATACAGAGATATTTCTTAAAAAAATATCAACTTTTCCAGAAAAGTCCTAACAAGGAGACTCTATTAAACATACTTTTAGGAACTTCCTGTTATATTCTACAAACACTGGGTTACATAATTATTAAAGGGAAAAGAACATTATACATCCATCTAAGTTTCAGGCCAGACTCGGCAACTTAGCAAGACTCCGTCTCAAAATTAAAAAAAAAAAAAAAACGAATTGAAAATGTAGCTTAGTGGTTAAGTGTCCTGGAGTTCAATTCCTAGTACAAAATAAACAAAATAAACAAAAACCTTGATATAATTTTTTTTGTCTCAAAAAACTAATTATTCATGGATGAACTAATAAAATCCAGCTTGGATTCCTATTGCAATAATTCAACAAAGCTAAGATTCAGACCCTGAACCACAGTGAGCCCAGGCAGGCACTCGAGGTTCAGCCTAGAAAACCAACACGTCTTCATTGCAGCAATACACTCTCCTCAACATTCTCAAACCTATCTGTGTCACACGGACCACAAAGCATTTTTCATCTACTTGTTATTTTCTCTTTGCCTCCTCTTAATCAATTTGACAGAAACTAAAGCACATTCCAAAGGCATCAAGCAGAGCTGCTAAAATGAAAAGGAGACAGTAGAGAAGCATGCTTTTGCACTAACCTTTCATGTCCAAAGACATGGATTCAAATATAAATCAAACACTAAAGCAGGGTAGTCACATCCAAAACCCCAGGTGGATATGCATCCTAGTCATAAAATTCTCATAATATGACAAGTTGAAAATGAAATAGATGGGAACAACATGCAAACTGACTCAAGTTAAAGCCCACAATCAATTAAAAGGTTGGGTCATGGACAATGAAAGCTTAGCAAATGCCCAAGATGCCTGACCTTTTAATATTTTCACAAATCTATTCCAACAGAAAGATACCTTGTTAGTAAAAACAAATTAGGGAAATTTACAGACAGTAAAGAAAAAAATGATCAAGATGGGGGGAGGGGAGAATTATGTATTTTCAACATTCACTTCATTCTGTTCAAAGTCTAAGAAATCCAAGTTGTAATAAACAAGACCTAAATTGAGCACTATTCAGTTTTGTTTCCTTTTCTCATACTCATTTTTTCTCAAAGAAAAATAGGCATATTCATAAAATTACTAGATAAGTTAATTCCATTTTAATCATTTCAAAAGAATTTAACTTCTGAAAAAATGTCACACTTGGAAAGCAGTTTCTAAAACTTCAAGTTATTCATGTTGCAGTTAGAATTCAACTTCCATAGCTGAGAAATAAATCAGAGTAAGAATATTAAGTCCAGCCTGGAGTTGAGGTTCTTTGCTTAATAATTATCTAATAACATCTTTTCACAGGCCATTTAAATAGTTAATCTTCATTTCACAGTCCTCTTGTCCCATTACCCCTAGGCAACCAAGACGGAAGCAGTCTAAAACTTAATAAACTTTCCCATATTGTAGTTTGAAAATTGTCACTAAGCTATTTATTTAGGCTCAGGGATGCAATGCAGAGTAACTATGCTTTGCTATTATTAAGATTTATGTACACCTTTTACTCTTAAACCAAATGTCTTCTCAACAATTATATATACTCATAGTAAATTCACTGGCTGGAAAATCAAAATGTAACAAAAAAATAAATCATTCAGTTCTAACCACTTAAACTTCATGTATTTAAATACTCATTTTTTACTTAAAATGGCAGTAATGTTTCTTTTGTATTAAAATGAAGAGTGGAACATACAAACTCCTCCTAATTTTAAAAGTTGCACTAAAGACAATGTCAAAAATGTTTTTACAAAAACAATGTCAAGCTAACTGAACAAATATTTTTCAATGTGTAATCAGAAAAATAAGAACAACAGAGAAAGAAAGTGTGTGCACTTATTACTGTGGCACAATTTTAAGAAAACAATACCAAAGTATCTGGTAAACTATCAAGTTAAAATCATAATAAGTATGAAAGCACATTTTCACTGTTTTCAAGGCAAATGAACCTTCCTTTGGTTGAAGAAAAAGCTATTTCTAAGGAAGTCTGACTGAAACATTTAAGAACTAATCAAATGACAACAAAGTCTAAGAGCACTGCAATATCATTCACATTAGACAAGTACTGGAAAACACCCAAGTGTTTTGAAGAAAAGAAATGACATGATCATAACACCTCCACAACTGCAAACTAATAATCATAGTTTTGTTCTCTACTAAGATAGTAAATATAAAATTCAAGGAGATAAACCATCCCAATTACTTGCCATGTTGGAACTTTTAAAATAATAGAATGTGAAGAGCTACATGAGAAATCAATCATTCTACATTTCTTTTTTTGTTTGTTTGTCTGGTACCAGGGATTGGGCCCAGGATTGGGCCCAATTAAGGATTGGGCTTAACCACTGAGTCATATCCCCAGCCCTTTTTATTTATTTTTTTTTTATTCTGAGACAAGGTCTTGCTAAGTTGCTTAGGACCTCACTAAGTTGCTGAGGCTAGCTTGAAACTTGAGATTCTCTTGCCTCAGTCTCCCAAGCCACTGGAATGATAGGTGTACATGCTCAACCATTCTAAACTTATGATTTTATAATCTCAGAAACCATCTTCCTTGGGTTGGTAGGATAGCCAAAACTCTGACTCATAACACCATATTTCTTCCATGTAAATTGATGTTTAGTGTTCAAGCTTCCACCATCATCAAACCTAAGTGTGTTAGTCAGCTTTGCATCACTGTGACCAAAAATACCTGACAAGAACAACTTAGAAGAGAGAAAATGTATTTGGCTTACAGCTCAGATTCAGTTCAGGGCTGGCTTACTCCACTGCTGTGGGCCCAAGGTGAGAAAACACATCATGGTGGAAGCACTGCTATATTCATGGAAGCTAGGAAGCAGGAAGAGAGGAAAGAGGCCCAAGGAAGATGAAATCTTCAGGACATGCCCCTAGTGGCTTTTCTCCTTTAGCCATGCCTCTATAGTTACCACCCAGTCAGCCCACTCAAACCAGGATGAATTTATTAGGTTACAGCTCTCAGAATCTGATCACTTTACCTTTGAATATATCTGTATTAACACAGGAAATTTGGGAGGACACTTCCTATCCAAACCATAACACTAAGACATTGTTTTTAAACACAGTTCTTCAATAGCAGCAGGGATACAAAAGGTGCTAAAAACCTCAAAAGCACGACCAGCTGACCAGCTGTTGCATTGAGAAAAATGGAATATATTAGCCCAAAGCACCAAGAAATAGTTTTCTTCAAAGAAGGAGCAATTCCTTAACAATGCTAAAAACAGGATCCATTTTTTTCCCTTAAGTAATTACAGCTTGGATGGTTTCTATTTAGCCTTTGGGGAACATAAGTTAATACTAACACAAGCTGTCAGCACTTAGTAAGCTCTAAAGTCTCCACTCCATTCAGAAGTTTATCTTTTACAGCACAATCTACTAAGGAACAAAGGGGAGAAAAGTGCTAGGCTTCAGTTACCATCAATAAAACTATAAAAAGCTTATTTTCATTAAATTTTATACCCATTATAAAGATTTACACACTAATAAAGACTTATCTGAAAATGGATAAACCATTCTGGGCAAAACAGGTAGCACATGAATTTCAATAAATATCTCTTGAGTGGAGCCCAACTTGATAATTTGATGATTATTGGTAACAATTAATAAAAACATTAAGAAGGGGGCTGGGGTTGTGGCCAGCAGTAGAGAGCTTGACTAGCATGTTCGAGGACCTGGGTTCAATCCTCAGCACCACATAAGAATAAATAAGTAAATAAAATAAAGGTATTTGTCCAACTACAACTAAAAAATAAAATATTAAAAAAAATTAAGAAGGCCTCTTCCCATTACCTCATTTAGCTCTATTTATGCTCAGTGATCATTTGTAGAGTTGCTAATGTGTACAGGTAACTAAAAGCATAAATATGAACCAATACATCGCTTAAGGGTTACTACTTCAATCATGAACACATGGACACATACTTGATAATGATCAAGTAAGTCTCACCTTTTTTCTAGTATAAAATTCAGATGGTAAAAATGAGAAATATCTAACATAATGGTATATTAGAAAACCAGAAGTCTAACTTGAACAAATTCAGATGATTATACTGCATATACTAATGTTTGGAAAATGTCAGTTATAAAAAATAAATTTTGAGCCTTCCATCAAATATAATTAGGAAAAAAAATTAGGAACATGTGAACAAAAGTGCAAATAATTTGAAATAATAAATAAAGTGGATAAATTGCATTATATACAGCTTTATATATTTGACTCTTCCCATTACTACTCAAATTTAGAATTTCATACATACTATAAATCATAATGTAGCCTGCAAAAGAAAATTAAAGACCTTCTGTTTCTTCAATATAGTCCACGTTGCTCTACATTTAAGATTTAACCTTTTTCACTTTTTAATAACCAACAAATGATCTGAACCTAGTAAAATGTCTATTAACTACTCAAGGTTTGTAAAAGTTACAAATATTAGCTCATATAAAAGTTCATTGATAAAATAAACACTTAAAAGAGAAAGTATACACAAAAAGCTTATGAACTTTCCTATGTCATGTAAAATGTAAACAAGATCTAAAGTAAGTAACTGAAGTGAATATTAAATTTTATTTATTTAAACATAGAGAAAGGAGGTTGACCATAGGATACTCATCAATATACTTATTAGGTTGCAAAACATATCACATTTTCTTAAAACAATAATATACCAAATGGACATCATAACAAAAAATTTTGTTAAAGAAAAAAAGCCAAGCCTAAGCAAGTATTCCTCATAATCATGACTATTAGATTATTATTAGGAGAAGCAATAGGATGTTAATAGTTGACATCAAAACTTTCTCCAGACATTAGTTATTCTTGCTAATTAAATTCAAAGAAAAAAAGTACATGTAAAAACTAAAAGAAAGCCTTAACAAGATTGGTAAAAAGATTTTTTTTTTTTTTTTTTTTTTTTTGGATACCAGGTATTGAACTCAGGGGCACTCAACCACGGAGCAACATTCCCCAGTCTTATTTTGTATTTTATTTAAAGATGGGATCTCATTGAGTTGCTTACTGCCTCACTTTTGCTGAGGCTGGCTTTGAACTAAAAATCCTCATGCCTCAGCCTCTAGAGCCCCTGGGATTACAGGCATATACCACTACGCCAAACTAGTAAAAGGATCTTTAAATAGAATCTAACACAGTGCTTTGTAAAAGGGGATTTACAAAAAAAAAAAAAAAATTACTTTATTAAACAGAACTGAGTCTAATTTTGCACATTAAAACTATCTTGAAAGAAAAAAATGATAACTCAATCCACTTACAAAAAGGATGGATGATGCCCTTTTAAATTAGCTAGCTATATAACAAGTCTTCATTTCCCAAAATCCTAAGTATCACTAATATTTAAAACTTTCATCTTTAAAGCTATGTCACTGGAAAAAGTAGGGAGTCATTTAAAATAACAAAAGAATCACATTTTCAAATCTGGTAAGAGTTCAGACAAAAGGCCACATAATGTATGATTCCATTTATAGGCAATGTCCAGAACAGGCAAGATGGATGAAAACAGAAAGTAGATTAGCAGTTGTCAGCAGCCACAGGGAGAGGCAAATGAAGAGTGATTGCTAAAGAATACATGGTTTCTTTTAGGTGATTAAAATGTTCCAAAATTATACAGCAATGATGATTACACAACTCAATGAACTGCACACTTCTCAATAGTAAATTTTATGGTATGTGAATTATCTCAATAAAAATATTACTAAAAAGTTTAAATAAAAGCATATAATAATTCATCATATATACTACAACAGACATCATTCAGAGTACTTCACTGTTTCAAAAATCTTTTTTTATACCTTGGCAAGACGGCTCATCTGATCTTCTGAGAGAGTACTGCTTGTTCTGCCAGGAGTTTTTGTGGGTTCTGATCCATCCGCTTCTACATTAGGCCATACTTTCAAGTCATGCATCCCTTGGCGAAACATGCTAGTGAAAAAGATAGCATTCCAGATAGAAGTAAATTAAAGCAGTTAATTACAAGAAATTTTACATTCCTAAAAACAAAGAAAATTCTATGCAAAGACATACATGCCTTTATTGCCAAGCTTTAAGCCCCCAGTGGGTTGGATAGCAATGCACTAAGCAACTAAAATCCATGTAACATTCTTTTCTCCTCAAAGCAATCAGAACTATTACAGAAAAATCTACAGGCAAAGTGGAAGGAGAAAAGGAAGGAAGCATGCATGCTTCATCACTTCAGTGAAGCTCTTAGAAAGAAGAGACCAGATTTCTACCCAAAAGAGAAAAATATTACATTGACAATGACTGAAATAAAAATTTGTAAAGCATAACTGTGTTCTGCCAGTAATAATTTAGCATGCCTGCATGTGAATCCCAGTTATGCCATCTATGACATGAGTGTCCTTTGATAAGTTAAAATAATAACTTCACAGTAACCTCAGATTTTCTCATGTGTAATATGGGACTGATAAAAAATACTGTATCTCACAGAGTTGTTGTAAAACTTTTTAAAAATCATTATTAGCAAAAAGTATCTAGAATAGCGACTGGCACATAGTAAGTACTCCATAAAGGTTAGCTACTATGATCCTCTTCATTGTACAGGATGATTTTCCTCCTGTCTTCTTTTCCATAAGAGGGGCATTCTTAAAAATTTAGAAAAAGAAAAAAGAGGGATATTCTAAAGGAAATACTATAGTAAGTTCATGGAAAAAAAAAACTTTCCAATGTTTACAATTAGAAATTTAGTATATAGTCATGATTCAGCTAAGTCTGATAATCCTGATTTAAAGTGAAAGAACACATGCCCTCTCATCAAGTTTCCTTCAAAAAGCTATTATGAAAACCTAAAGCAAAGGTACATCAACTCATGAAGAGCTTTAGACAATAATGTGTTTTAATTATGCTACTGTCAAAAGTTTCTAAGTTTGTTTCTCATGAGGGGTTAAAGATGGCCATGAGTTAAGTGTGCTCTCTTTTTATGAGTATTTTTGATCAAGGTCTTTAAAATATAAAGTCTACTCAAACAGCATCTTCACCAAAACTGAAAAAACAAATTGACAACTCCAAAGGAAAGAAAAAGACTAGGAGTTTGTATAAGAGAATAGGAAATCTAAAGCATTTTACAATTTCACATTAAGTAATTTTTTGAAGAATAAAATATTCTAATTCTTTTTCAGTCTTCAAAAAAAATTGTCTACTTAATCCCAGCAGCTTGAGAGGCTGAGGCAGGAGGATCTTGAGTTCAAAGCCAGCTTCATCAACATGGTGAGGCCCTAAGCAACTCAGTGGACCCTGCATCTAAATAAAATACAAAAAAAATGGGATGGGGACGTGGCCCAGTGGTTAAGTGCCCAATACCCAGTACAAAAAAAAAGTCTACTTAAAAAATCTTACATAATTTTTTACCATTATTATGTTCTGACTAATAATAATGATAGGCTTCATAGAATTTGTATAATATGTATTATAATATGCATAGTGATGATACCATAAACATTTAGATTGGGAACTATAAAAAAGATAGTCAGGCTTGGTGGCACTTGCCTATAATACCAGAGATTTGGGAGATTGAGGCTAGTAGATCACAAGTTTAAGGCCACCCTTGGCAACTTAGTGAGATCCTGTCTCAAAATAAAAAATTGAAAATTAAAAGTGGCTGGGGAGATAGTTCAGCAGTAGAGTGCCCCCGGTTTCAATCCCTAATACTGCAAATAAATAAATAAATAAACTTAAGAAAAAAAAAGCTACAAGTCTATGATTACAAGAAGATTAATGACCATATCTGTTAATAAGGGATGTAGAAGGTAGGGGGAAGTCAAGTGACTTAAATGATCAAGTGAGCATATTACTTTCTTTTGACATTAATGGAACCTTGCAGAGTTATACAGCCTCCAGGTGGCAAGACAGAAGATACTCAGAGCATGATGTCCACTTGGGAAATTAAGCCAAATAGACAAGTCAATAGACACAGCACAGCAGGCCCTCTCTCAACTCCAGCATAGGCCCCAGCAACAGCTACTGCTGCTGTTCCAGCCTGGAGTGCCAAGCCACTACAGCACTAACTGCCTTGACTTCAGAATTCACATTTGGAAAAAACATCTGCAAGAGAAATCTGCAGCTTGCTTATTGTTCTTTGCCAATTCAGCCTAATGACCGATCCATTCTTAAGCTACTTAAGAAATCTCACAGGCTACAAGTTCAAATTAAGAACAATAAGCTACTGTAGACTTAGGCTAAAGAATCAGTCTTTCAATAATTCATTAGACCTCTCCAAGAAGTTCTGGTTCACGCTGACTCAAGTATACAAAGCAGATAGTAGCAAATAGCAAGAGTTGGTAGACACAAGATTAGCAATACTATAACATTATTTTAGATACTTTGAGGACCACTTTTCCAAGCTATTATGTGTGTGCTAAAATCTTTTAAGGAAAAAAAGTGAAGGGCAAATAGTGTTATTACACTGCATAAGAAACATCTGAGGAAGTTGTGGTGGTATCATTTTTTTTTTCAGCCATGAGAACAGTGCCAGCACAAGATATGACGTGTGGTGTGTGTGTGTGTGTGTGTGTGTGTGTGTGTGTGTGTGTGTGTGTGTGTGTGAGAGAGAGAGAATGGGAATTAAATCCAGGGCACTCTACCACTGAGCTACACCCCCAACACTTATTTGTTATTTTGAGACAGGGTCTTGCTAAATTGCCTATGTGGGCCTCAAATTTGCACTCCTCTTGTCTCCAGCTTCCAGCATCATGCTCAACCATATAATATGACTTCTGATGAAAGGTTGAGAAAATTAGCCCAGGCTTCCTACTGAGACCACTCAGAAGACTCATGTTATTTTATCTCCCTGGGTGTCAGCTGTGCCATGCAGAGAAGCAGCTGTGGCCCAGCAGGACAAGTAGATGTCTGTACACTACTGACGTATTTGAAACATTGAGAAGATCATATTCTTCCACAATTCAAACCTGTACCAGAAGTAATAGGCCTGCCAGGTGACACCTGGTTCTTCTCTACTACAACCACGCTCATCTCCAGAGTCAAGCCCCAGGACACAGGGAAGAAGGAATTGTCTTTCTTATATAGGGTTCCTTAGAATTCCTTCTTCTGAAGGTTAGGTCAATATAAGTGCCAGCCTAGTTGAGAACAGGAGCTGGCGATCTAGCATGTCTCTACTCCTTCCTTACTGCTCAAGGTATCCAAAAAGACCTAGATTAAAATCTAATGTTATCATTTGAATAACTGACCTACAACCATATATTAGTTGGTTGGATTAATAAAGAAAATGTTGACATAAAATCTCATCTTAACCTCAAATAACTGTGAAATGAATATTCTCTTACATCTGACTAGGCACAAACAGAATCATTCTAACAAAGGAACTTCTTTCTTTGCAGGTATTCCATGCATATTTTGCAAATCAAATATATTAACACTATTTTTTTAAGATCAATTTATTTTATTTATTTTTATGTGGTGCTGAGGATCGAACTCAGTCCCTTACGCGTGCTAGGCAAGCACTCTACCGCTGAGCCACAGCTCCAGCCCTATTATTATTTTAATATCATTTGTTTTCATTAGGTCTTTTGCTTCAATTTCTAAAATTTAATAACTTAGTTATTCTCATAGTATTTTACTAATACCACATAGCAAGAATATCAAGTTCTCCCTTTAATATAAATGGAAGTAAAAAAATAAGCTAGGTTAAATAATACTATCAAGTAGAGAAGAGTATACTTAGTACAGAGATTAGACTGACATTCTTAAAGTGATGAGTTTGAGAAACCAGGTCTAAGTAAAATGATTGCACATAATCAATATGGCTCTCTAACACATTTCCCTTGTATCTGAGATCTGGTGTGTTCAGGACATGGAAGAACAGCATGAACTGTTTTTAAGGTAGAGTTAAGAGAAAACTGATGGCCTTCCAAGATTCAAAGTCTTATCTTAGTTAATGACACCCCCCCAAAAAAATACAATAAATTTAAGTTCCAATTACTGCTACTACCTTTATAAAAATCTTTGGGGTTCAATAACCTTTTTAAACAAAATAAGTACTACTGATCTGTCATTCAGGCACATTTCCAGCTTGATTTGAATGGGATGTAATGGACATTTTACTCTCCTGAGATATGCATAGAATTACAAATGAAGAGGGAAGGAGTAAATGAAAAAGAAGGAAAAGAACTGTATGTATAAGTTGTACAAATAGACTACTAAGACAAAGAAAAACAGTGTTTCTCAAATTGTGGTCCACAACCTACCATTCACAGAATGTCTTGGGACCTCAGACTTATTGAACTAGTGAGACTGAAGAAGGCACTTCTCTAGTAAGCTTTCAAGATGATTCTTGTATATAGATTGACTACTACTGATAAAATGTACATTTCAAAATCTTGCCAAAAGACAAGTGTAATAGTGTATGTCAACCTGAGAAATCATTTATTTAGCTTCAGGCAGGTCATTTTGTTGCACTTCTGTAATTTATCCAGAAAATCTCCTTGAAATTTGATCCTAAGTTCATGTAAAATGTACACAAGTGTTAGAATAGGGGTTTTTATGACAACCCTCCAGCAGACATTCCAGAGGGTAAATCACTTGTAAAGAACTCTGAAAGAAAAAACTAGAGGTCTGCTATTTCTCAAAATCATTTAGCCACTAAGACTAATAAAGTGTTTTACATTTTTTTCTCTCTGTGGCAAACAAACCCTTCCGAGTAGAGAAAAATAAAAAGGAGTAATCACTCCAGAAAAACAACACTAATTTAATAATACGTCCATTTTGCTGTAACATTCAATATTATTAAAAATACATTTAAAAACCAGAAGTTGCAATGATTCTAATTATGTTTCAAGTATTATTTCTGTATGGATTTCAATAACAAATATCTCTTTAACAGCTACACTGAACTAAAATACATACCCATTAATAAGTAATCAAGGTATTTATGCAATTACATCTAGAAATTATTCATGAGTTGAAGCCATTCTTACACACCCTATTCCTAGACAGAAAAAAAATCAATATTATAAGTACATTAATCCTCTCCTTAATTAACATAAAATTACACTAAGATTTCCAAACAAAATAACAATGAGTTTAATTTCTAAATTGAGAAAATATTAAAATTTACCTGGAAAAACAAATATGGAGACTATCCAGATATATTTTAAAAGGAAGACTAATGATGACTATCTCTATTTAATATTATATATTTTACAATATCATTACAAAAGTAATGATAACTAATTTTAATGAGCCCATTACAACATTTATTAAATAATATACATATTATGTAACTTAGAATGTAGAAATATATTTACTGGACCCATTAAATCCACTTAGTAATTTAACCATCAAAAACTAAAAAGTAGATACTGGTATTTAAATTTACAAACCGAGACACAGAGTGATTAAATAACTTACCCAAGGATACACAGATATTAGACACAGAAGTTAGAATCTGAAGCCAAATAATCTATTTCTACAACTTATTTTTCTTACCACTATACAATATACTATATCTCCTTGCTCTTAAGACTTCAGTGCTCTCTCTTCCATGAACTGAAGAGCTTTGTCCCATTCCACCATGGTGTTCTACTTCACCTTGGGTCCATAGCTGTGGAGTTACCTAATCATGTACTGAACCTCTGAAACCATCTACAATGGGAAGATACAATAGAAAGGTCCTCACCACTAGGTGCCATGCCCTTGAACTTCTCAGACTCCAGAATTAGCAAGACCAGTGCCCAAATTCATTTTCAATCTCCTATTCCAAAGAAACAGTTGAAGAAAATTTCCCAAAGAGGTTAAGAAATTGTCAAGGTCCACAGATAAATCCAGACCCAGAGGAGGCTCCAGGGTTCCCTATTACCCCAAACTACCTTCTACTACATTGAATATTGGCCACCCTCCTCCTACTAGAGCCCAATAAAGTATTCCAGGCAACCATTAAAAAAAAAGAAAACTTTGGTACATAATGAACTGAATTTATATATTCAATCAAAAAATAGTTTATGAACTAAAGAGCATTGAGACAAATTATATAAACCATTTCTTTTGATTTTTCTATTTTTTAAAAGCTTATTTTTTGCACTATCATTCCTTTCAGAAACACAATTTTTTAGATTAATCAGGTTAAAACATGAAGGAATAAAGCAGAGCAGAAGACAGACAAACAAACAAACACAAACCTTAACTGGGAAAGGACTTTCTTTTTTGTTTGTTTGTTTGTTTAATTTTTATTTATTTTTTTCAGTCATACATGACAGTAGAATGAATTTTGATATGTAATACATACATGGAATGTATATACATCAATCATATTGTCTATTCGATTCTGCTGCCCTTCCTATCCTCCCTACTCTTCCCCTCTGGGAAAGGACTTTCTAAAACACGAAATTCACAGATTGAAAAGAAAACTAACCTGATAAATTCAACATAGGAATTTAAGATTCATAAATAGCAATCAAATACAGAATAATTAAAAAGAATAAACCTAAGAGACAAAAACAGTAATTTACAATATAACACACAAATGACTAATTTCATGCATCTACAATGGTTCTTACACCAACACAAAAATGACAACAAAAAAAATGCAAAGATTTTTATGGTATGTGAATTATCTCTATTGAAAATGGGCAAAGAGCATAAAAAGCAACTTACATGAAACAGTCAAGAACCATCATAATATGATTGTCCCCATTTGTATTTACTGATGTACAAAATAAGAAAATGGAAATATTTAAAATGAGTAAAAATGAAGACATCTGATAAAATAGACAATTAAAGTCCACAGCATTTTTCCCTGAAAGGAATCAAAACTTCTTTCAGTTTCCAGGTCTGGAATAGAAAATTACTCGATGAGTCTGGACTAGCCTATTTATCGAAAAACAAAGAAGCTACTAATGACCACTACTATACTATTGAAAGGACATGGGGGCTACTTGAACAGGTTACTATCGACCAACGGAACACTTTAAACACTATAAAGAAAGCAGTGGACTAAACCAATATCCAAAATGTTTAAGATGAAAAAAGTTCATGACAAACACAAAAAGCCATCATCATCACCTTTTCAGGTTACAAGGGTAAAGACAGGCATGGTGACACACACCTATAATCCCAGGGATCTGGAGGCTAAGGTCAGAGGATCCCAAGTTCCAAGCCAGCCTCAGCAAGTTAGCCAGGCCCTAAACAATTTAGCAAGACTCTGTTTCAAAATAAAAAACAACAAGGCCTGAAGATATAGCTCAGCAGTAGAGCATCTCTGGGTACAATATCTAGGTTCCCTACCCCCACCCCCGCCACGTCACTCACCATAAAAAGGTTACTAGGGTACCAACTCATTATTCTTAAAACTTGTAAATGAGAAAGTAAGTTCAACCATTTGTCTACGTCTTCTATATGAACCACATACCCATATAACTAAATATGGGATGATGAACAAAGTTCTTGAGAAAAATTCCAATCTATAAAATGTAAAAAAAAAAAAAAACACCAGAATGATTCCAATTAAAAAAAAAAAAGAAAGAAAGAAAAGTGATCTATCCAAGGGAAAAAGGGATAAAGAGATAAAGAGCTGGGGGTGTAGTTCAGTGGTAGAGCATTTGCCTAGCATGTGTGAAGCCCTGGGTTTAATCCCCAGTACTGGGGGAGGGGGGGGCTGTTCATTAGAACACACTTGTAATTCCAGTGGCTCAGGAGGCTGAGGTAGGACAAAGAGATAAGAGATAGAGGCTAGACTCAGCAACTTAGCAAGACCCTATCTCAAAATAAAAAATAAAATGGTCTGTGGATATGGCTCAGTGGTTAAATGCCACTGGGTTCAATCCCTGGTACCAGATTAAAAAAACAGAGACTTTTAAGATTATGAGTTGTTGTTGCTGTTGTTTAACAATAAACTATTACTTATATTGGCTATAAGTTTTTAAAAAAATTTATCAACTTTTCTGTTACAATCATTACCATCCATAGCAAATTAATACTTAAAAATTTAAAAGCCTTTATGTCTTCTTGTCATAATTATTACAAAACAGGAAAACTCTATAACAAAGAAGTCATAGTAAATGCCAAGTAAATGCCTAAACGCAAAGTTTTATTTCCCAATAACTTCTATTTTCTATTAGAAATCACATAACCAGTCAGGCACAGCGGCATACGCCTATAATTCCAGCAGCTTAGGAAGCTAAGGCAAGACGACAGCAAGCTCAAAGCCAACCTCAGCAACTCAGTGAGGCCCTATGAAATTTGGCAAGACTCTGTTTTAAAATAAACAATAAAAAGGGCTGTAGATGTGGTTCAGTGGCTATGCACCCTTGAGTTTAATCCCGGATCCCAGAAAAAAAAAAAATAATCACATGACCAGTAGCTAACAGTAGAGTAATATAAATGGTTTCTAATTAACCTTTCTGTATATCATATAGGAAACACATGAAATTCTCTATCAAGGAAGATGAAATCCTATGTACCTGGTTTTCACACAGGGAAGCATTTGGCATAAATAATTTAAACCCTCCAGAAAAGAAATAAAACAGAGAGCTAAAATATTTCTATAGATTAATTAAATAGAATACTTACCCATATTTTCCAAAGAGTGAAACAGTTGTTCCTCCTACAGGCACTGCTTTCCCTGGTCCATACACATCCCATATGGTCAGGGCCACTTGGGCATTCCTGGGCAGGTCAGGGTATTTCACAGGCAGTTTGAGCCATTCATTCCAGCTATAGAAATAATGTTGTCATAAATACATACATACATACCTACATACATACACACACATACACACAAATCTGTATTTACAAACCATACAAATTTACAAATTTATGAACCATACAAGAAGCTTTGTACAGAGAAAAGGTTCCAAAAACTAGGTCAATATTCCAGAAGATAAAGAGGCAGTCACCTCAATTACTTCAAGACATTTTTTTTTAATATAATGATAAATAACACTGCTAAATGCATTAATCACAAAACTCAGAGGCTGGGGAGGTAGCTCAGTAGTACAGCACTTGTCTAGTACGTGTAAAGCTCTGGGTTCAATTCCCAGTACCATAAAAGAACTACTAAAGTACAAAGAAAATGTTTTGAAAAGGTACAGGAAAACTTTTCAACATGTTAGAACTTTTTTCAACTGAAATTTTCTTTAACCATTCTCTAGAACAGATTTTTACATTATGAAGATAAAATAATCAAAAGTACTCATATCCAAAGCAGTCCTGAATATAATAAAGCAACCAAAACAACCAAACCACATGTCACAGTGCAGCATCTACTACCTTTATAAAATGAAAAATTACAAGTTTGTTTTACAGATATGTAAAGTCTTACACAAGGTTTTTTTTTGTTCAAATAATTTCATTAATACTGATACCACTTAGAAATGAATGCTTTATGCTTTCAAAGCATGTCTGTACATATTACCTCACAAAGAAAGAAATGTTTGTTCTTAATACATAATAACAGTTCTTTTTTCTTATTCATTTTTGTAAACTTTCTCCTACATTTAAAATGGATTCATAATTTCTACTCCCTTAAGCAGCAGACAGCTTTTAAAATCTGGAAAGAATACTATACAAATTATGAAAAAAAAATACTCAAAAGACACACAAAAGTCTATTTCTCTGTTTACTCAAAATTATCCTCAAAGGAGCTTATCTTAGTTTAGGTCAAATACATTTGATTGGGTAAAAAAGGAACAGAATTTGCAAAAGCTTAAGGAACACACTGCCATGCACCATATAAATGTAAGAACCTCCAAGAAAGTTGGAGATAACCATCAATTTCAAGAAGAAGCAAAAAATTATTAAAATCAATTTCTTCAATAACGTTCTGAAAAAAAATAAACTGCATGCTTAAGAAAGCCATTATCTCTATAGATAACACTTGAATAAATTAATCTAATTACTACCCACATGGTAGAACAGGCTAAAAAGGAAAATATTAAACAGGACAACCATAACCAAGAAGTTAACAAACTCTGGCTAAAACTAAAGAAAGCTGAACATAGTGGTCCAGACTGTAATCCCAGTAACCTGGCAATTTAGGAGACTGAGGAAGGAGAATTTCAAGTTTAGGACCAGACTCAGCAACCAAGGGAAACCCATCTCAAAAATAAAAAATACAAAGGCCTGGGGATGTAGCTCAATGGTGAAGCATCCCTGGATTCAATCACCAGAATGAGTAAAAGAAAGAAATTAAAAAGAAAACCCAGTGAATATTCAAAATGAACTATGAAATGTCTCACCTCTATGTCTGACATTTAATTTCTAGAAGACAATACCTAAGACCAAATGATCATTCATCTCAAACTCTGGCTATTTTCCTGGCCCCCAAAATCTCTATAAATCAAAGTAACTGCACTTTAATCTGTTTGACATATTTAGTTTCTGCACAATAGTACTTTTGAAGAAAATGGGCCTATAGTTGAAAAGTTTGAAAACTGCTCTAAATATTCTACAAAGTATGAAAAGATCTAGTCAGACACCAAAAAGCTATTTTAAACACCATTTTGTTCTCTTCTTTCCCATGTCATTCCTTTCTTAATTCTTAATCCTTCTCAACATCATAAAACCTAAATCTGGACGTTGCAATCCTCATAGTGGACCTTCACACCACTGTGTCACTCTCTAGTCTGATTAATAAATTTCTAAACCTAATTTTGTACTTTTTAAATTAAATTAGGTTGTTATTATATGTCTCCCTAAAGCCACTGAAAGTCTTATATGGGACAAGGTAGAATATAAATATTTTTAAAAATTTAAAACACCTGATTACAGAATAATACACAAAAAAATTAGCTTGCAATTTATAGATAAAAGTGAGAATTTACCTTAAGTATAATTAAAGAAAGAACAGGTTTCCTTCTCTATGGGATCTCTTATCATCTGGGATCTCATATTACCTCAAAATATTATATGATCTATGGAAATGAAAAAGTTCAGATGGCAAAAGATCCTTTTATGACCTATTTTTTTTTTCATACAATATTTCTTTTATAAAAGTTTGTATAAAGAATGATAGCTAGGCAAAGTTTTTGCCTCCATTCACTTTAACAGGGCAATTCTTTTTTGATATTGGTAATAAACTCAATTTTCAAATATTAATGAGCAATTTATATAAAATCTGCAATGTTTTCCCTTAATCTCCAAGCTTTTTAAAAGCCTATCTTTATGTTATGTACCCAATAAAAAGTAATTTTCTCAATCTATTTTCTGTACAGTTATCTTATACCTTTTAATTTCAAAAGGCCATGTATGATTCATCTCAGACATCTTATTTTACTAAGTAATTTCACTATTTAAAAAAATATATAAGTAAAGATGGGCTGGGGTTCTGGATCAGTGGGACAGCACTCGCCTTGTAAGTGTGAGGCACTGGGTTTGATTGTCAGCACCACATAAAAATAAATAAAATAAAGGTACTGTGTCCATCTACAACTAAAACAAAACAAAACTATATATATATATATATATATATATATATATATATATATATACACACATACATACATACACCATTTCTGCAACTACTCTTTCAATAAACGTTTAATGTAGTAGGCATGGAAGCCCGGAAGTGAAAGACAAATATATAAAACAAAAATAAAGATATTGTGTCCATAAAAAAAAAATGTTAAAAAGAAAAATTGTATTCACCATAGTTGTTGAACTTAGATATAAATTCATTCTACATTAAGGAATTGTGGTTCATTGTTCTACGTGTAATGATGGTACTGTAGTAATATTTTTAAAAAGACGTAAGCCAGGAGCAGTGGTGCATGTCTTATCATCCCCAGCAACTTGAGAGGCCAAAACAGAAGGAGGGCAAGTTCAAGGCCAGCCTCAGCAACTTAGTGAAGCTCTACGCAACTTAGCAAGACCATGTCTCAAAATAAAAAAATAAAAAGGAACTGGAGATGTGGCTGAGTGATTAAGCACCTCTGGGTTCAATTCCCAGTACCAAAAAAAAAAAAAAAAAAAAAACCAGATAGGATGATGTTTGGAATTTCTGTCAAAATAATGATAGAAATACAAGATTTTTTTATGAGTTAGGAATTAGTAATTTGATGATGGGGATTAGAAATTCATTGTAGTATTCTCTACTTTTGAAAACAGTTGAAATTCTCTGAATAAAAAGTATTAAATACACATAATATTTATATACCTACACACACACACACACAACCTACTTATCTGAAACAACCAGAATCCATAATAAAAATCTTATCTAAACAGATGATTAACAGACTTCCTTCTAAGATCTGACCTCCAAACAGCAAGCTGAATAGTTCAGACTACCTAGAAATGTTTATGTGTTCAAGGAAGCAGAACGATGAAGAGAATTTAAAGACACTACAGATATGTTCTGTTTGGTTCATGTTAAAATTCAATGCAGTGCTCCTCAAAAGTGTCAATATATTTAATACAAAAATAAATTCACTCACACTTCAGTTGCAATTATAGTACTTAACATATATTTTTCTGGGTATATTACTGACTTAAACTTTCTAATCAATGTATCTATATATACAATTAAGAAATCCCTGCACTAGGTATAATGGCACACACCTCAAATCCCAGCTCTTCAGGAGACTGAGGCAGCCACAGTGCAAGTTTCAGACCAGCCTCAGCAACTTAGCAAAATCCTGAGTCCAAAAAAAAAAAGTAAAAAGAGCCGAGAATGGTGAGATTGGGGTTGTAGCTCAGTGGTGGAGCACTTGCCTCGCACATGTGAGTCACTGGGTTCGATCCTCAGCACCACATAAAATAAAGGTACTTATTGTACCCATCTACAACTAAAAAAAAAAAAAAAATGTATTAAAAAAAAAAAAAAAAGACTGAGAATGTAGCTCAGTTCAATCCTCAGTACTGGGAGGGTGGGGAAGGAAGCTCTGTAATTCCTATTAAATTGTTCCCACTTGCATCATGCATCACCTAGAAAGGAAGGAGACAACAGTCTGTAATCTACCCTATGTGGAAACAAACAAAAGAAAAATAAAAACACAACTTACTTCCATCTTGTACTAAATGCCTTGTAAGATGTTCTCACTGGCAAGGCCAGAGGCTTCCCTTCTGCAAAAACTTGACAAGTAACATAAAGATCAGAGCATGTCTCTTGGTACAGCCCCGAAAATTTTAACATCGGATCTTCTAGGACAGCTTTATAACTCTTTTGTTCTCTCTTCCCTTCCAAGCTTCCTCTGAAAACACAAGAACAAAAATGTTATTGACATACATTTTTCAAGCATATATACAAATGCACAAGAAATACTAAGAAAAGCTTATGCCTGTCAAACTAATCTTATACTACTAATAAACATTTTTGTGGTTTATACATTAAAGATACTGTAACATATGATAAAGTTTTCTGAAAATCATAATATGTCCAAGATTATTCTATCTTCATCAACATATTTCTCAATTTTAGGCTTTTTCATCTCAAACCCTGAAACCAACTCTTGCCTTAGTTTCATTTTATTCAAGTTGACCACTTATGCAACTACTCTTTCAATAAACATTTAATATAGTAGGCATGGAACCCCAAAATAAACAATATAGTGTTACAAGCAAATGTTATGCCATAGCTTCTAGGATAAAAATTTATTTTTACTGGATATTCTCTTTTATATTTTATTTTTATGATACTTATTATCTGACCACTTCTTAAAATTAAAATATATAGTGTTATAAGTCATAAAAGATATGCACAGGATATTACTAAATAGAAAGAAGCATTTCTTAGACATCAAGTTTATATCAGATACTGTCCAAGCATTTTACATAATATTTCTTAATTATTTTCACCCATATTCTTATTTTGCAAATGAGAAAACTGAGACTATGAGAACAAACATATTGTCTAAGGTAATAAGGTAAGCAACAGAGAACAAAAACTAGGGCAAGGAGGCCAAAGCCAATATTCTTCCCTTCGCAGGAAGATAAATAAAGCCTCAAAAACACCTAACCTGGTTTTCGGGCATGGATCTAGGATCTCACATAGATGCCTGAAATAAATCTAAACAACACAGAAGAAAGGAGAGGGTAAGAGATAGGAAGTCATTTCAAAGAAAAAGAACAGTACATAGTTGGTCTCTCATGGGATATCCTGTACCACTCTAGAACTCTGCCATGAATCCCAGGAACGCTCTCCCCAGATGAAGTACCTCACTCAGCCTTAGAATTTCTGTCATGAGCTTTGTAATGTTTTGAACAACCAATAATACATAAATAAATAAATAAATAAAAATATGGATTAATAACCAATAGAAAAAAAAAAGAATTTCCAGTTGGTACAAATGGCAATGGGCAGTTTCAACTCTATGAAAAATTTCACATCAAAATACATCTGTGTGAGGCTGGGATTGTGGCTCAGTGATAGAGTGATCATCTAGCACGTGCAAGGCCCTGGGTTCGATCCTCAGCATCACATAAAAATAAAGGTATTGTGTCCTACTACTTCTAAAAAATATTTAAAAAAAAATACATCTGCGTGGAAGGGTAATCTCCATTTATTCAACTGTTTCTGGTCTCAGTTATAAAATAATCACTTCTGGGAATGCTTTTACCACTACTACCATTGTCATCATCCTATGAGACACAGATTTTACTATGTGCCACTATTTAACCAGAATATTCTTTGTATTATCAGATGTAAACAACCCTATGATGTTGAACTTTGGTATGTCTTGTATTTGTCCCCTGTGTTACTCCTGTCAGAGAGCACATTATCACATTTAATAAAAATTACCTGCTTATTGTTAAAAACAAGAAACAAATAACAACACATACAAAAGCAAATGCAAACAGGCAATATGGTATGTGTCAAGAAATGCCAAATTGTTTAGTACAGGTAAATGCAAAAGATAAAACTGAATGAAATATAGAAGCTAGACAGTGAACAGAAGTAGCCATCAAATTCACAAAATAAACATTTAAGAACTGGTAAGCTAGGTGTGGTGGCTCAAAATAATCCCAGCCACTCAGGAGGCTGAAGCAGGAGAGGATCAAAAGTTGAAAGCCAGCCTCAGCAACTTAGTGAGGTCCCAAGCAACTTAATGAGACCTTGTTTCAAAATAAAAGTTAAAAAGGGCTGGGGATATGCTTCAGTGATTAAGAAGCAATCTCCAGTTTAAATTTTTTTTTAAAGAAAAAAAAAGACCTGTTAACTTAAGTGAGAAAATAACATGATCAGACTGTATTTATACTTTTAGCATTAACATAAAAACATACAAACCAGAGGAGCAAGACTGAAATTGAGGAAATTCAGAAGACCTGGTATTAAAATAGAAAGAAAATAAGTATCCTACTACTGGAGCAGTGAGACAGAAAAAGTGGAAACGAACAA
Source organism: Urocitellus parryii (assembly GCF_045843805.1). NCBI lineage: Eukaryota > Metazoa > Chordata > Mammalia > Rodentia > Sciuridae > Urocitellus > Urocitellus parryii. The sequence goes on from NC_135543.1 coordinate 30,703,250, forward strand.
AGAAGTTTAGCAGTCAGATTTAAAATATCTTGCTGAATTACACAACAGAAACTGTGAGAAAGGGGTATCATTAATACTCAGTTTCCTGTCTTAACAAATTTTGATCATGCTAACAATCACCAAATAGAAAACACAGGAAGATTACAGCTAAGACAGGTAAGCTAATGATGAACTCAGGTTTGGACAAGTTTTCTTTTTCTTTTTCTTTTTAAAAGAGAGAGAGAGAGAGAGAGAGAGAGAGAGAGAGAGAATATGAATGAATTTATTTATTTTAGTTTTCGGCAGACACAACAACTTTGTATGTGGTGCTGAGGATCGAACCAGGCCGCCGCACAAATGCCAGGCGAGCACGCGCTACCGCTTGAGCCACATCCCCAGCCCTGGACAAGTTTTCTTTAAAATAATTTTGGATAATTGAAGTAACCATATTCTAAGGGCCCTAAGAAAATGTATTTATCACATGATTCAGCCCTTTGACAAATATGTACCTGATAATACTGATTAAAAATACACAATGTCAGGCATGGTTGCTCACACCTGTAACCCCAGCAGCCCAGGAGTCTGAGGCATGAAAATCAAAAATTTGATTTCCCTCAGCAACTTAGGGAGGCCCTGAGAAATTTAAAAATTTTCAAAATAAAAAATAAAAAAGGCTGGGAATGTAGCTCCCTGGGTTCAATCCCCAGTACCCGCCCCCCCACAAAAAAAATTGCCCACAATAAATATTTACTGATTATGAATTATACTGCAATTAATAATCTATAATAGCTTTAACAATAGCTCTACACATCTACCTTTTAAGGACATAATTTCCAACTCTATTCCTTATTATTGTATCAAATCCATTACTTGAAATAAAACACAGTACCCCAGGGTTTTCCCTGCAAGATGTTTTCTCATATATCTTCATGGTCCCTTTGCAACTGGCACCCTCATCTGAGACCTTCTCACAACAACTCTGCCTTAACAACGTCAGATTGCCCAAAGATTCAATCTATGCTTCTATCACCTCTAGTGCTGTTAATATGGCACACATGAGCTCATATTATTGACAACCACCACATCTAACGTGTCTATCTCTTCATAATTTCTGCGGTCTCTATTCTACCCTCCAAGCCTTCTGTTTGTTGGTGTTGCTGTTGCTGTTTTGGGGAGTCTTGAGGATCAAACCCAAGGCCTCATGCACGCAGGGAAACCTTTCTAACATTGGGCCACATCTCCAACCTTAAACCCTACTCTATAAAGATATTCCTCTTGTTTATGGCGGAAAGATTACTTTACACCTTGGATTGTCCATGTGTAAAATGAGAAAGTAATAACTCTTTAAAAAGTTGAAAAGCAAAATGCTTTGAAGACTGAAAACGCTGTGGAAGTTAGAGCTTGTCCCTATCTCTCAATCTATTACAGAAGCCAAGTCCTCAAACTTTCTCCCACACAGCCCCTCACAATCCGCTCTCCTCCACTTCTTTGGCCACAGTTCGCCGGGATGTCCCCAATCCTGGTCTTCAGAAAGTCACCATCTTCTCCCCGTCCCACGTCTCTTACAGGTCTCTGCCTACCCGTCCCTACACCCTAGCAATCCCACTCCTGTTCCCGGGTACTCTTACATCTTAAGCTGCACGTTGATGTCTAGGTCACAACTGTAGATGTAGTGGAACTTCTCGGCTTCGCCCATGATAACCTCAGTAAAAGCAGAATCTGCAGCGAGAAGCTAGGCACAGGAAAGACGCCAGAATTGAACCACTTGAGCTTCACAACACAGGTGCTTCCGGTTCCGCCCTCCCTTCTCACGCTACCAATCACTGCCCAGAGCGCATACTAACGCGCCGGAACTTCCCTCCCAAACGTTGCCTCTGCGCGTGTGCAAACCATCGCTCGCCATCTTGCTTAAGGGTAAATAGAATGCTAGAAACACAACCGATCTGGTTACATTCCAGTCTTCCTGCCTTTACAAGACTTTTTCCTTTTTAAAAGAGACAGAATCCATTTGAGTTTGCGCAGTACCTAGAAACACTCTAAAGGAAATTTGATTCCGGACAACTTTCATTGATCGCATATCATCAAACAGGCAACGACCGCAAAAATTAGAACTTTTTTTAAGTTTAAATTACAGTGGCCTTTCCAAAAATGGTAGATTTGACCACTATTGTCCAATTTCAGGCCAAGATCTTTCTCTTTTCTGTTACAAAGAGTACAGAAAAGATAAAAAAAAAAAAACAAAGAAATGTGGATTTTATTCTTGATACTACTGAGATTTATGTTACTTGGCCAAAGTACTGAGGTTTATTCATATTCAAAATAGGTAGCTTTCAAGACCCAATGCTAGTTAGTACTTAGAAACTTCCAGTACTACCTGCAGCACACAGATTTCTGAGCACTGAGTTCCTAGAATGCTTATAGTTATATTTAATATAATATAAAATTGTAATCTTTCTTTCCAATAATATTTAATATCCTGAAAACAAGAATAGTGTGCTATGTATTTTGTATTCCCCCCCCGCAGCCTAATATGTATCTGAATTAACAACTCGTACTATTGATTGTTACTGATGACATTGAAAGAAAATCTCCATTTTCTATGTTTATTTTTAAATGCTTAATTTTAAGAAAGACATCGTCCAAGTATGTGCAAATTAGGGCAAATAGAATATTGAGGAATCGGAGAAAAAAAAAGATTAAAAAAAAAAAAACTTTCAGAGATAGGTTGAAAGACAAGGAACTACTTAACCTGGAAAGGAATGGAATTAGATAGTGCACAATATTTTGCTTAAAGCAAGTTCTCAAAAATACTTGTTGAAGCCAGAAAATGATGCAAGCTGACAAAAGAAAAATGTGATCGTCTCTTATAACTGAAGGTTATAAAAAAGAACAGATTTGGTTTGTTCCTTAGATAACTACATCCAAATTAATAACTTATGTAAAATGTAATTCTAACAAAAAATAAAAATTGAAATTTCTAATAATCAGAGGCATGTAATAGTAAAACAAATTGTCACAACTGCTCTGCTTATAATTTCAGCAATGAGTGTGAGGTCTGATCTAAAACAGGTTTCTAAAACTTCAATAACATCTTGATATTGTGAAAAGAACTAACTTATCTAATTACGGTTCTTACTTAAATTAGTTTCATTATACTGTTACTTAATGTATGAACTCAAATAAAATATAAGGTAATAATATAACAGATAATGTCTTTTGGCTGAAAAGCTATTGCTTGCAGTGTGAATATGGCATAAGATTTTGGTTACTCCTACAGGCCTGGTTCTTTGAAATTCAGCACATCTATACTCTTCTATTCCAAATGGAAATTCACTTTTTGGGCCTCCTGAAGTCTTCATTAGTATAATCACCAAAAGGTCTTTTGGATTCAAGGTAGCTGCAAAGCATCTTTTTGTTTTAAAAGCCTAACTCTGTCCTTTTCTCATTACTTCATAATGATTAAATTAATATTAATTGCCCTTCCCCCAAAGGGTTGCAAAAACAATGCAGAAAAAGGCATGAAAATAAAATATCAGTACTTACACTCATTCAGAGAATTCTAGATTGAATTTCTAACAATATTCAAATTTTATTGTTGAGAAATTCTAGGCAATGTTAATATAATTTTTTACATACTTTAATGCATCAAGATAAGCAAATGCAATAATAAGGAGGAAAGTTTTGCTAAGTCATAGAAGCATGGTAAGAGTCAAAAGAAGCCTTTCCTGGAACAACCACAGGTCAGGGAGGTGTTAATTGGTAGATTTCAGTTCTATAGTCCAGTTGGCAAATCTACGTTTATAGGAGAAATGGAAGCTTCAGGCATCTTATTCTGAAAATTAAATGATTTTTTCTTCCCATTAATAAATACAACATACACATATAATTATAGAACAGACTTTGTACTACAAGAAACAACAATGGGCTGTCTGTAGAAAAATAATGTATTGACATCAGTATTCTTTTGTGTATGTAATAGCTTATTTCTTGACTACACAATGCCATACTAAATTTGCCCTTGAAATCACAGTTTTGATTTTGTGCTTCCTTTGTCATCTTGTTTCAATTTCATGTTTAATTATTCTAATTGCATATTTTAATAATGATTTAGAAATTGGTTGATTGTAGTCCATTCCTTCAATTGTTCAGTGATAATCAGGTTTGTTTTTGCCAGTTTCTATGACCCAATTTATTATTTTTAGCTTGTAATTTTAAAAATGCACTTAGAGCTTTAAAAACAACCATCTGTTATTGAGCTTCCATCAAGAAAAATGAATATGATATTGTAATATAAAAACTATTTTATAAATCTTTTATATATATGTATATATATGTATATATATATATATATTTAAGTTGGACACAATATCTTTATTTATTTATTTTTATGTGGTGCTGAGGATCAAACCCAGGACCTCGCATGTCCTAGGCGAGCGCTCTACCCCTGAGCCAGAACCCCACCCCCTATAAATCCTTTTTTTTTTTTTAAATTAAAATTTCCCCTACCGTGTAATATGATGTATTAAGAACTATGTAATATTTTGAAAGACCAATAATAAAAAAATAAAAAAAATAAAAAAAATTTCCCCTATAAGTTTTCTTATAACCCTGAGTATTTTAGAATTCAGTCACATATTGGGCTGGGGATGTGGCTCAAGCCTGGCATGCGTGCGGCCCGGGTTCGATCCTCAGCACCACATACCAACAAAGATGTTGTGTCCGCCGAGAACTAAAAATAAATATTAAAAATTCTCTCTCTCTCTCTCTCTCTCTCTCTCTCTCAAAAAAAAAAAGAATTCAGTCACATAATAGAAAAGACAATAATGCTAAGAAACTTGACAAATCCTACTTTTATCTTAGATTCTTGGACATTTGTGAAAGGACAATATGGAAAAGGTAGGTTTAATGCATAACTATGATTCATCCTAGTGCAGAAACCTCCAAGACCTAAGGAGTCCTTTTCAAAAAATCAAAAATACCTTTATGTCACTGCTAAAGGGAAAGATTTAAAAAATGAGTTATCCTGAAAAAAAAAAGTATTTCTTGCATGTGTGTTCTTTGGCTTTTGCCCAATTATATAAAGAAGCTCTGCCTCCCAGGCCCACAAATGAGAAAAGAAAACTTGGAATTGAATGGCAAAACTATCAAGCATGTTAACCTATAAAGAAGCAATAAAATTAGGTCATATTTTTCCCTAGGATATATGATCAGATTGTGCCAAGGATCGTGGTGGTGGATAGAGCTCTAGGTGTCTCCTCTCCCTTATGGGAAATTACTCCTGATATTCAGACCTTGGAAAGGGTAGCTGGATAACAGCATTGGAATGATCTTACTGTTATTTATATTATTTTGAGTCAAGATTTAAAAATATTTATGTTGAAAACATTTTGTTTGATTATGTTTTTATAGCTCTGAATTATTTTAGTCACTGACTTAAAAAGATTGAAGATCTGATAAATAAAAGAGCATTTTCACTGACTGTTGGCAAGAATTCCCTTAATTAACTACTAGAGTTAATTCCTATTTTGCTGATTTAGTGCTCCACAAACTTTCTTCTGAGTATAATTTGCCTTTTTTGTGTACTCTTTCTGGCTCAAGTGTGACATGTATTTTCTCATTTACCATAAGTCCCCAAATTCCCAGTTGCCTCAAGCAGGATCTGTTTTACTAGTTCAAATTTATCTGTGGGCATTTTAGTTTGGAACTCATGGTTAGATTTATCTCTTTACCTCTCTTTAAATAGCACTTAGCTGGTAAAATACCAGCTCTGCAAGTACAACATAACAGCAGGGCTTCGTACCTGTGCCCGGGCAGCACGTCACTAGTGAACAAAGTTCATAACAGGACTATCTGGTATAATTATAAATTCCTCATTGAATCAAACATCTTTCTATATTCTCTATGACCATGCAACAACTGTTTTCTCCTATCTTCAATCCTTAGATTTTTCTACTTGCTTTCCTCATTCTCTGCACATAATCTTGCCTCCTACTTCTCCAAGAAGGGAAAAGCTATGATCTAATGTTGTGGGGCAGGTCACTCAGCAAACACACAGAAGAGTCTTTATTCCAACTGGCCGGGACTGCTTCCTACAGGACCAAGTTGTCTCTGCAGAAAACATCCTCCAGCTTTAACATTTTAGGGTATTTAAAGGCAAAAACCACATCCTAGTTGAGGTAGCTGCAAGCAAGCAGGGGTACAGAAGCTGAATCCAGCAGTTAGCAGAACAATGCAATGGGTACATTGGTATTTCCCTTGGAACCTTCCAGGTTGGTGCAAGCAATCAGAAGGAAAGTGGGACAAAATGACCCTAGTTGAGTACAAGTTAGAGAATGATTACTAGCATCTAGACAATCTGACAGGGTATATTGCTGAAGAAAAATGGAAACCAAAGAGAGAACAATTTTGCATTGTATAAGAATTGCGATTTTGTGTTGCCAAGTATGCTATGCTAGGTGACTATTACTGGGAACAGAGGTGGGGCTTTCCCATGGGAGAAGCATTTATTACATGATATGGAGTCTCAGGGTAAAATGGAGTCTGTTTGGTCATTGCCCATATAGCCTGGCCCATAACAATAAGAACTTAACAACTTCCCCCTGCCAACCACCTCCTTCAAAAAGTTAAACATAGCCATCTGTCTATGCACCAATCTGCTCTTTTTTCTCTCTTTTGTACAATAAAAATGGCATAAATACCTTCATTTAAAGCCATTACCTATACCTGTGTAACAGGGGCTCACCTATAAGAGATATAGGTGCTTTGCCTATATCTCTTATCACTATGAAAATTACATGTTTTTTTCTTTTTCCTTAACCTTCTTCTTCCTGACCTTATCCTCCCTGATCTTCTTTTCTTGGATCTTCTCCTTCGATGTCCCTTACCTAATCTAATTTTCTCTGCATCACCTCTTTAAGAGCCCCATGTTCCTACTGATGGGCAGAATCACAGCCTTTAGGACAGGAGTTACCTGTGTTTCTCCTTTGCTAGCAAAACAATAAAACTTCTTTTTCCTTTTTCTCAAAACCATGTCCCCGGTATTGGATTGGCATCAGAGACAAGGATCCAGCTTTCAGCACACCTGTGCTCTGAATTCTAATACCTTCTGAATTTTCATCTTCTTAGGAAACTTGGAGGCATACCTTAGATCTTTTTCCTCCTGCTTATTTCTTTTTAGTGTTTAATCTTGCCCAAGACTTTTCCATTTGAACAATTAAAAGTCTTCTAATCCCCAATATTAATCACAAGCTACTATGAATTAAGAGTTCTAGAACTTTCGATGAACTAATATAGCAGAACCCTTTACCCTTGTATACACTATCAACTTAACCCCTAAATATTTTTTAATTTTGTCAGCTTTTTTCTACCTTCAGTACCTTCTCCTTGATCCAAGTACCATCACTTCTTCCCTACATTATTCTAATGGCTTCCTGCAATAGAGACAATATTGTGTGAATGTATAACTTCCTTCATTTTCCTTCAGACATACAGAAAAAGTACATTTCTTGACTTCATTGGTATATAAGCTGTAGTGATGGATGATAAAGGCCTGACCTTATACAATCTGGGAGATGGAATTTGGGCAAAACGAAAGTATAACTTTTCCAGACCTGGCCATAAAACCTCAGTGCAATTTATCACATTGTGTGTCTCTATATCCTACTCAGATGGATAAGTTCCAGTGGTGGTCTCTGAAAGTTTAAAATTGGGCAAACCAAAATGTAGAAAAATTGGGTTCTCCAAATCACTACTTGGAAGACCATCTACAAACACCTGTTGGGGTAGGATATGAACAAAAAATGCATTTTCTAAGATCATTAAAGCAATGAGATGTAGGATTAAATTATTAAAGCATTTAGCTACCTTGACTAATATACCTCCTAATTAGTTGCTTCATATCCCCTCTTTCTGACAATCTCATATGTCACTTCTTTGCTGAAAATCTTCTAATACTTTTCCTGTTTTAGAATGTGACCATAAACAAAGACCGACACATATAAGAACTTAAGAGTCTAGCATGGTGGCACATGCTTGTCATCTCAGTGACTCAAAAGGCTGAGAAGATCACAAATTCAAGGACAGCCTGGGAAATTAGTGAGACCATGTCTCTAAATAAATAAATAAATAGCCCTGGAGATTTAGCTTAGTGGAAGAGTGTCTCTGGGTTCAATCCCCAGTAATTAAAAGAAGAAGCGGGAGGAGAGGAAAGAAGGAGGAAGAAGAAGAAGAAAAACAGTTCATTCAGAACTTGCTGTGGCACTGGATTTCACCCCCATGGTTTGCGGTTAGTAAAAACTCAAACGCAAACAAGTAACCTAAAAGCTCTGTAGCAAAAAGGGAAGGCTTTCAACATACCCTAATTGGAGGTAAGAGGAAGCTGGAGTTCAATTAACTAGAAGTGGGACATTATTTGTCAAAGGTTAGAGGAACATATTTATCATTTTGTGGTTGGTCCTGAATTGAAGGAAGGAACAAAAGTTAGGAAGCTGGCAGGTACGAACTCCTGACTATTTGGTACGGATTGCAATGAGCGTTGTGATGAAGCTCCTTGAACTATGTTAGTGCAGAATGTGGGTCAGAGTTGTGTAAGGTCAGGCCTTTATCATCTGTATATTCAGTCTCTTAAAGACAAAGACCCAAGACTTCCATATGGTGTTGCCAATACTTTTGGTCACCTGTCCCTTCTGAATTTTTTTTTTTTTTTTTTTTTTTTTTGGTGTGTGTGTGTGGGTGTGGTTACTGAGGATTGAGCCAGGGGTGCTTTACAACTGAGCTACATCCCAAGTCCTTTTGAGTTTTTATTTTGAAACAGAGTCTCACTAAATGGCTTTGGGTCTCGCTCATTTGCTGAGGCTGGCCTGGAACTTGCCATCCTTTTTCTTTAATCTCCAAGTCCTTGGGATTATAGGCATCTACCACCAAGCCCAGCTGTCTTCTCCCAATCTTTAATTCCCTTTATCCTTTGGTAAGGGAGCCCCATTTGGGGTGGTGGGGGGGGGACCACCCTGCTCACCTTCCTTTCTTACACTGAAGGCTGAGGTAATAAAATGAAGTCTGGAGCTTTTGTGACCACCTGAAGACACTGAGATGTGAGCTTGATATTAAAAGCCAAAATACTTCAGTTGGAAGAGTGGAAGAACAAAAGTTCCCTGCATTTTTTAGAACAACATGGAATAATTCTGGAGTCATCTTCGCCTGATTTCTTTGTTTTCACTTTTTTCCTTTAGGGTACAAAGGATTGAACCTCAGGGGTGCTTTACCACTGAGCTATATTACCAGGTAATTTTATTTTCTGTTTTTAAGTCAGGGTGTTGCTAAATTCCTCAGAGTCTTGAAAAGTTGCTGAGGCTGGACTTGAACTTGCCATCCTCCTGCTACAGTCCCTGGAGTCACTGGAATTACAGGAGTGGACCATAACTTTTAATGCTGTGTTAGATTGGTATGTTTGGAGATTAAGGGGAGGGAAGAGGGCAAGGAGTGTAAAAAATATGGTGGAATGAGATGGACATCATTACCCTAAGTACATGTGTGAAGACACAAATGGTGTGAATATACTTTATATACAAGCAGAGACATGAAAAATTGTGCTCTATATGTGTAAGATGAATTGTAATGCATTCTTCTGTCATATATAACCAATTAGAATAAAAAAAATTAAAAGAAGATCAGTATGCTTTCAGCTATATGTAATAGAAATGATTTTTAGAAGAAAAGTGGTCTAACTTGGGCGCAGCAGCACACACCTGTAATCCCAGCAATTCAGAAGGCTGAGGCAGGAGTATTCAAGGTCCAGGACAGCTCAGATATTTAGTGAGACCCTAAGTAACTTAGGAAGACCCTCTCTCAAAATTAATGGTTTTTAAAAAACAGCGGGGCTAAGAATGTAGCTCAGTGGTAAAGCACTACTGGGATCAGTCTCCAAAACAAAACAAAAAATTTATGTTCTCACACTGCGTTCTTCAGGCACTCTGTACTTGTCTCAACCTAATGAGCAACTCGTAAGTTCCATCTAGTTTGGACTTTTATTTGTTTATCCATTTATTTTTATTAATTAGTTCATTTATTAATTCATTGATTTATTTTACAATACTGGGGATTAAGCCTGGGGCACTCTAACACCAACCTACATTCCAAGCCTTTTAAAATTTTTTTCTTGTGAGACAGGATCTCAGTTAAATTGCTGAAACTGGCCTTGAACTTGCCACTCTGCCTCAGCTTCTGGAGCTGCTGGAATTACAGGCTGTTTATTACTGTTCCTGGCAAATCTGAGCCTTTATAAAGTTGTGCTGAACCCTGGGAGAATTTTTATCCTCCTTCTCTATTCCTGCAAATCATTAATCTATGAATTGCAAGTCTAAGATTGCTCCTTTAGGGATGCCTCTTTTGAGGCTATTTCCTTTCCCCAACACTAGATAGGTTATCTCACTCAAAAATATATCCTGGCTGGGCGAAATGGTGCATGCCTGTAATTCAGGCAACTCAGAGGCCAAGGCAAGAGCATCACCAAGTTCAAGGACAGCCTCAGCAACTTAGTGAGATCTTGTCTCAGAAATTAAAAAAAAAAAAAAAGAAGAAAAGAAAAGGCCTGGGGATGTGGCTCAGCAGTAAATCACCCCTGGGTTAAATTCCTGGTACCAAAAATAGGTAGATAGATAGATAGATAGATAGATAGATAGATAGATAGATAGATAGATAAACAAACTATTCTTTCTTGTGTTCTTCAAGAGTATCTATCATAATAATTTGGTTGATGGAACTCTTCCTCTGGACTGCACATCTGTGAGGGGGGCTTGTGTTAATTTTATCTACTAACTATTGTGAACTGAAAGTTTGTATCCCCCCCAAATTCTTATTTTGTATCTAACCCCCAGTGTGATTGTATTTGAAAGCAGGGACTTTGGGGGTTAATTAAGTAAGAAAGGTGGAACCCTTATGAATGAATTGGTGTACTTCTAAGAGGAGGCCTGAGAACTCTTGTAGTCCTGCTACGTAAGGCTACAACGAGAGGTCAGCAGTCTGCAGCCTGCAGGAAAAGCCTCCCCTGAATCTGACCCTGTTGGCACCTTGATTCCAGAATTCCAGCCTCGGGATCTGTGAAAAATAAACATTAGTTGCTTAAGATACCCAATCTATGGTAATTTATTATACTAGCCCAAATTGACCAACATACCACTGTACCCTGTTGTTGACTTTAGTTCTTGGTGAAAATTAGGAAAGTAGGAAGTAAAATAACACTTGAAACATCACTCTTCATTTTAGATGATCTCATGTATATTCTTTTATTGAATTATTTCAACAAATTAGTGAAGTATGTGTTTATATTACCCTATTTCACGGAAAAGTATTTTGAAAGGTAGGTTAGGTGATTTGTATAGGAGTAATGGGTGATACGTGGCAAAGCCAGGTGTGTCTGATTTTCAAATTCATGATATTTTTATCCAACTATAAGAGAATATTGCAGAATAATTTCCAAACTTGCTTTTTGGAACAGAAAATAAATCACTAGTATTTTTAGCATCCTTCAGTGTCAGCCTCTCTACAGATTATTTTCTCAGGTAAACATCTTGACTTATTCTTTAGCTTTGTGGAGGAAGGTGATTTGGGTCCATTCAGAATCTTGCAGGTCATCCATTTATTTAACAAATGTTTACTGAGTACTTAAAATGTACCGCCACCTACACTAAGCACTATACTAACATTGACCTATGGTCTCACAAGGGAGAAAATATCTATCCCATTATGTATGGTACCACTCCTGATATCCCTTTGTGTATTTTTTTCTGTGTCATCAGCAACCTATCCTAGAAGATCATAGGCCAGAAAGAGTAATTTATTTTGTTCTATGAATATTGTGGGATTATAATGATTTTGGGTATTTCTGAGAACTCACTATTGTCAGGGAACCTGTTGCCCAGAGCATCTCCTCAGTCCACATTATGTTTGATCTGCATTCTGTTCTGTGTGCATTCTTTATTTTTGCATCTACATGCTCCACAGAACAGAGGTGCTGTTGTTATTTCTTGGTACTTCTTATAGCCTTGCCCTGTGTGCAATTGTGTTTATGCATGAATATTTAATCATGAAAAGGTTGCTGACCCACCACTCAGATTTGCATCTCTGAGCCAGAAGGAAAAAGGGCAATTAGAGCCTGTGACTCCACAGATGAAAATTAGTGATGCAAATAATTCCTTGTGATCACTGGCATCATTATGAGTATGTTGCCACCTATCCAGATTCTGTAAGTGCATAGAAAACAGTGACAGAGGCCCTAAAAAGAAGGTAAGACCGTCACTTTGTAGGAATAAATTTTTAGTGAGAAAAAGAACCAAAAGCTTCTGTATTAACCTTGAAATGAAAAGGGGATTAGTAGGGGGATTTTTTTTTTTTTGACGTGGGAATCTGTTTGAATTTCAGCTCTGAACTAGTTTAAGAATTCTGAAAGTTAATACTCCCTCTGTGAAGACAGAATGCTTGTCAGGGCTAAGGTGAGATTCCATAAGAGAAAAGGAAAAATTCAAATGACAAGACAAAACAAAAGTGTTATTTTATACTAGGCCTCTCCTCAGTGATTCAGAGAAAACAGAGGCTTTCCTGAACTTGAGGAATACACAAAAATTCAGCAAAGTTTTAGCTGTTTTGAAATTATTGCTATTTTTCTTTCCTCAGTGTTTGAGGACACTAGCTCTAGTAGATTTTCTCTTATCCTGTATTCATATCTTGCCTTCATCCTTACCCAGTAGCAGTAGAGTTGACTCGCTCTTTGTGATAGTGATGTTCTATAAAGCCATAGTGAACCATGAATTAGCAAATACTGAGCCATTGTTGCTAGGAGAAATAAAGGGTTACAGTTCTGTGAACCTCTGTCCACAACATTTTCATTAAATCACCAACACTCAGCACAAAATGCACGTACATGGCACTAAACGAACACAAAAAGGACAGTTGCTTACGGAATGAGAGTAGGCGAAAAGTATAACATTGCTTTATTTGACCTCTGCTGTGAACATGCCCATCATGCTTAAATTTTTTGCCACTTTGGACATGCCCACAAATGGTTGTAAGTATTGATTGTGGGTCACAAATGCATTTTATCCAGCAGGTAAATTTGTGGTGATGGAATCTGGGAATAATGAGAATCAACTCAGAAGGGAACGAAGCACTTCTCTGGACCAGTGTGCACAGTGTTCACTAGAGGAGCTTACTAAAGTGAAGATCATTTCAGGAGGTGTGGACCTTTTCAGTAGACCTGAAGTCTTCATTTCCTTTTTTCTTTCTTTCTTTTTTTTTTTTTTTTTTAGGTAGTGAGGATTAAGCCACATCCTGGGCTCCTGTTTATTTATTTTTTATTCTGAAGAAGGGTCTTGCTTAGGGCCTTTCTAATTTATGAAACTGGTCTCAAACTTGCAGTTCTCCTGCCTCAGCCTCCCAAGTCACTGTGATTACAGAGAGCACCACCAAAATTGGCTCTGAAGTCTGCATTTCTCATGAGAGGTTCAAATTGCCTTAAGTAGCACTAATCTCTGCCGCCCATTGCTGTTGGTTTAGAAATTAAATCTTGTAGCAAGTAAAGTAAATGCTGAGGGTCATACTGATAACTATGGAGTTGGAACTTCACTGCAATTTCCAGGAAGATTTCCTAGAAAAGATTGGACCACTGTGATGCTGACAAACACTTCTGTTCAGTTCATGCTAGGAACCTCTGACCAGATTTGGCTACTTTTTGCTTCTTCCTTTCTCCATCCATTTTCAAAATCTCTTTGAGTTTCTTGAAGGCCATCTCTAAGCTAGGGAGGGTCTTCTTTCACTTCTTTTTTTTTTAGAATGGTTGATAGATACCTATTTTTTAATATTTATTTTTTAGTTGTAGATGGACATAATAACTTTATTTCATTTGTATGTGGTGCTGAGGTTTGAACCCAGTGCCTACAAAACATCAGGCACAGTGGTGCATGCCTGTAATCCCAGTGGTGAGGGAGACTCAAGGCTAGCATAGCAATTTAGCAAGACCCTAAGCAATTTAGTGAAACTTCATCTCAAAATTAAAAAAAGAAAAAAAACCACCTGGGCATGTATCTCAGTGGATGTAGCTCAGTAGGAATGCACCCTGCGTTCAATAACCAGTACAAAAAAAAAAAGAGGTGACTTCACAGTAAGCTTTAATATCATGTCTATCCTTCCCTTGATCGAAACTAAATAGCTAATCACATCTGTTCAATAGCTAATCACATCTGATGGAGTAAAAGCCATTTCTCCTTTCTGGGAACATTTCATCTTCCAGATTTTATCTCTTCCTCTTTTGTTGTATTTTTTTCCCCTTTGCTTCCCATTGTTGACTTTCTGACAACCTCCCCACCACTTCCTCCTCCTCCTCCTTTTCAGGTACTGGGATTGACCTCAAGTGTGTTTTACCCTTGAGCTACATCCCTAGCCCTTTCTACTTTTTATTTCCAAACAAGATCTCATTTCAAGTTACTCAGGGCTCTATTAAATTGCTGAGGCTGGCCTCAAACTTATGATTCTCCTGTCTCAGCCTCTCAAGCTACTGGGATTATAGACCTGGCTCAGGATGGATCTTTGCTTTTTTCCAGTAGTGTGACTGGTCCATAGTCAGTAATAGACAGTCAGTAAATATTTGTTGAAACAACTGCAGTCCTCTATGCAAGGCAGGTTTCCCATGTATCTATTGCTAACACTCTATCCTCACCCCCAAATTCTTCTGTTCCTCGTTGTCCCACTTACTTTAAGAATCAGCTCATTCTATTTAGCCTTCTTTGATCTTCAGCCACAAATATTCCAAACTTATATATATCTTTGAAACCCCTATACTTATAGGCATATATATGTAGATAGGCATACACACACACACACACACACACACACACACATATGCATTTTGAGTTTTTTATGTTTTTTTTCAGTATTGGGGATTGAACTCAGGATGCACTACTACTTGAGCTACATCCTTAGCCATCTTTTTTTTTTAATTTTGAGATAGGATCTAATTTCCTGAAGCTGATCCTCCTGCCTCAGCTTCCCTAGTCACTGAGAGATGTGGGAAACAGGAGCCTGCACCACCACACTAGCTACATGTGCTTTTGGTATCTTATATAAGTAGCTGGGATAAAATTAATTTATCTTTGTATTTATTATTGAATATGCCAAACATTAACCCTTTCAACAAATATTTACTGACTGTCTATATTTACTGACTATGGACCAGTCACACTACTGGAAAAAAGCATAGTTACATAAATAAAGCCTCTTGTCTCTTTGAGTGTAGTCTAATAGGAAAGGCACAGTCATGCATATATTCTTAGAAATGTAATACTAATTTTGTCATTGTGCAAACATCACAGAGTACAATTACACAAATGTTGATGGTATAGCCTACTATATAACTTGACTATAAGGGGTGTGTGTGTGTGTGTGTGTGTGTGTGTGTGTGATAGACTATTACCTCTAGGACCAGGATAAGCAAAAATAAAGTGAGATTAAATTGAGCACCAAATAAAATGATGCAATCAATGGGTACAGGAAACATGAGCTGTGTGAGACTGCTGCTGGTGAAAACACCATACTGTTATTTAGCAATTTTTGTAAGTAGAAGGAGGACATTCCGAAATAATGAAAAAAGTATAGCATAGTAAGTACATAAACCAGTAAAATAGTCTTATATGATCATGTATTATGTACTGTACAGATATGTATATGCTGTATTCTGTATGACGAGTGGTGCAGAAGGTTTATTTACATGAGTGTCCCCACAAACCACATGATTATTGTGCTGTGCCCCAATGTTAATGAGGGATAGAATATCACGGGGCATGTTTTAGTCAACTTTTTCACCGTTATGACAAGAGACCTGATAAGAACAATTTTAAAGGAGGAAAAGTTTATTTAGGGCTCATGGTTTCAGAGATCTCAGTCCATAGACAGTGGACTCCATTCCTTGGAGCCTGAGGTGAGGGCAGGACATTATGGCAAAAGGATGTGCTGGAAGAACGCAGTCAGACATTGCACCAGGAAGTAGAGAGGGAGAGCACTCTGCTCACCAGGAACAAAATATATACTCCAAAGGTAGGCTCCAATAACCCACCTCCTCCAACTGTACCCCACCTGCCTACAGTTACCATCCAGTCTGTCCCTATCAGGGGATGAATGCACAGATTAGGTTAAGGCTCTCAGAACCCAATCATTTCACCTCTGAACTTTCTTGCATTGTTTCACAAGTGAGCTTTTGGGTACCTTAAAACATAACATAGGCAATACTATTACAAGGCAATAGGAAATTTTCAGCTCTGTTATCTTATGGGAACACCAACATACATGTGGTCCATCATTGATGGAAATATTGTTATGCAACACATGATGAATTGATCTTCATTAGTCATGTATTATTTATTTTGCTAATTTCTATCTTGCTACAATTTGTATGTAATGCCAAAATGAATATATATAAAGCTTTAGCAGTTATTCATGGATACATGATAAGCAGCAAAGAATTTGAATTGCCCAATGCACATATTACCAAAAGAGATAAAAAGGCAAAGCTCTATCTACTTATTTCAGTTCTCTTACAATAAACAAGTATGCTCACTATCATCTACTTAGAGTTTTGTTTTGTTTTTGCATTTTGTGTATTTTGTTGGAAATTTCACTGTTCAAAATGATGTCCAAGTATAATACTTAGAGGCCACTGTGTAGTGTTCCTAAGTATAAAGGCTGTGATGTGCATCATGGGAAAAATTCCTGTGGTAGGTAACCTTCCTTGAGGCATTAGTTTAGTACTGCTGGCTAAAAGTTAAATATTAGTTAATTAACAATAAATAAGTTGTTAACTTATTTATGAATATATAACCTTGCATACAAAGCAAGGTTATATATTCATCATTTAGTGAAAATGTTGTAATCAGTGACTTGCAGGAATCTGAACCTGAATTTTCCCTAGGAACAATGGTTTAGTATTTGCTTATTTAGTGCTCAAAATTAGTTTATAGCACATGTCCTTAACAAATAACCAGAATCACCTATAGTTAGCTGTGATAAATGTGGGAAGTACTAGAGTGTTTCAAGGGAACACATCAGAGCAGTACTCCGCATTTGTGATGGGCAGGTGAGACAAGGAAGGCCTTTCAGAGGAAGAAAGAATGAAACAGTGGTCTGAAGGATGAGTAGAAGATGACTTGATGCATAGAGAGAAACATTGAAGGGCAGGAAGAAAGAAAAGTATTCTGGGCAGAGAAAAGAGTCTGGGTTCCTCAAGGGAGTTTTAGCTTGAAAGAATCACAATGTGGTGGAATAGAATATATCAGTTTTTTTTTTTTATGGTAGATGCAACAGTGTATCATAAAACAAGAGGCATCCACAATGAAAGTGTTATGGTTTGGGTGTGAAATATCCTTCAGAAGCTCCTGTGTTAATACAGAAATGATGGTAGATAAAGTGAATTATGAGATCTGTAACTCAATCAGTCCATCTTAGTTTGAATGGAGGGATGGTAAGGTCAGGCAGGTGGGGCGTGGCTGGAGAAGGTGAGGCAGTGGGGCTGCCCTGGAAGGGTGCAGCTTCCGGTGGCCCCTCCCACTCCCTCTAGGCTTCCTTGCTGCCAGGAGGGGAGCAGCTTCCCTCTGCCATCCACCTCACCCATGACTGCTACCTTGCTCTGGGGCCAGAGCTATGGAGTCCCTATCTATAGATGGATGCCTCTGAAACCATGAGCCCCAAATAAACTTTACCTCCTCTAAATTGTTCTCATCGGGGATTTTGGTCACAGCAAAGAAAAGCTAACTAAAACAATAAGTGTATTGCCTTATTGTTCTGGAGGCTAAAAGACCAAAGTCAAAGGGTCAACAAGTTCTTTCTGGCATTCTGAGGAAGAATCTGTTTTCCTGTTGTTCCTTCAACTTCTGGTGCCTTTTTTTTAAAGCATGTGTTTCTTGGCTTATGTAAGTATTACCCTGATTTGTATTTTCACCTTCACCTTCACCTGGTGTTCTTCCTGTTTTTGCTGGGGTCCAAATTCCCCTTTAAATAAAAGGACAGCAGTTATATCAGAAAAGGGAAACATCCTAATTCAGTATGACCTCATCTTAACTAATGACAACGACAATTATCCTATTTTCAAATTAGCTCACATTAGGAGGTAACTGAGAGGACTTCACCGTAAATATTTGGTGGGAGCTGGGTGTGGTGGCATACACCTGTCATTCCAGCAGCTTGGGAGACTGAGGCAGGAGGATGGCAAGTTTGAAGCTAGACTTCGCAATTTAGCAAAACTCTAACAACTTAGCAAGACCATGTATCAAAATAAAAAATAAAAAGGGCTGGGGATGTGGGTTCAATCCCCAGTACCCTCTCCTCAAAAAATTTCATGGGAGAAATACAATTCAACCCATACAAGGGAAGAAAGACAATGAAAGAGGGGTGAGAGGTAAGAGCTAGGTCCTGGAAGACAACTCTAAAAAGTGTTTTTGTCTTTATTTTAAAGATAATGTAGAAAGAAAATGTGCTTTAGTGAGCTATGCACTGCTTAGTGACACTTTCAAGTTATCTGATTCTTGTCTTTCATTGTCCTTGATCTATTTTAATGCTTTGCAAATATAAGACAACCATGATTTACAATGCAAAATAATCCCGATAGCCAAATTCGATGGACTTCCCTTACATACCTTTGGAAAAATAAGTTTTGCTATATCAAAAAAAAATAAGTTTTGCATATCATTTCAATATTCCTGACTTAAAATTATTAATGATATTCTTTGAATTCACTTTTATTTATTCTTTTTTTTTTTTTTTTTTTGGTACTGGGAATTACACCAAGGGGTGCTTCATCACTGAGCCACACCCCAGCCCTTTTTATTTGGGGACAAGGTATCACTAAGCTTCTCAGGGCCTCATTAAATTTCTGAGGTTTTCCTTGAACTTGCAATCCTCCTCCCTCAGTCTCCAGAGCCCCTGTGATTACAGACGTGCCTCACCATGCCTGGCTTGAATTCATTTTTTAGCTTGTTATAACAGTCGCCTTATTCCACTTACCTCATTGATTAACAATTGAAATGAATTTATTAATACATACTCGTTTTATATCTGAGTTAGAGCCATCGTTTTGCCTTTTCCTGAAAGTTATCTTTCATAGCTACAAGAAGTCTTCAGAGCTGGGGTTGTAGCTCAGTGGTAGAGCGCTTGCCTACCACGTGTAAGACATTGGGTTCAATTCCCATGAGCACACATAAATAAATAAAGGTCCATCAACAACTAAAAAATATTAAAAAAAGAAAATATAAGTCTTCAATGAGTGATCCACTAACAAATGAACAATTGTAGACTAAGTCAGGTTTTATACTAGGCAAACACAAAAGAGAAAAGATACTTTAGTTCTAGTTAACACTAAACTCAATATGACAATACTGAACTTGTTTGAGCTCCACATTTTTGGAAAACAGGGATGGTTAAAAAAAAAAAAACACTCTATGATCTGAGACAATGGCTTACTGCCAAGAACCATCCCTTCCCCTAGGAGTTGATAAAACTTGCTAATTAAACCCTTTTTAACTGTGACAAGACCAGACATAGGACTTCCAAATTCCCATTATCTCATAAATGATTACCTAAAATGTATGTCTTTCCCAAATTAGCTAGACACAGAGAGAAATACTTCCTATTCAGTTGACTCCTGATTATAAAAATAATCCCAAAGGTTAAAAATCACTCCACCTATAAATTGTCTACTCCTCTTGGTAGAAGTCTGAGATAAAACTGTCCAGCTGAGAAACTCAGGTCTGGGGTATTCTCCTTATTGCAATATCTCAGGTAAAATCAATTTCCTTAATTTTTTTTATTCCATATTCCAAGATCCTTCAAGTAGCTCTGGAGTAAGATCTAGGACTTAATGAACAATTTATGGATTCAGTGAGATTATTCTTTCCTTTCCAACCTTAGTTCAACTCTATTCAACTTTTTCTTTTTTTCAGTGCAAAGTAAAGACACTCTGGATTTCTCTTCCTCTTCCCTCCTTTTTCTTTGATATTGGGGATTGAACTCAGGAGCATTCAACCACTGAACCATATCCCCAACCCCGTTTTTATATTTTATTTGGAGACAGGGTTTTACTGAGTTGTTTGGCCTCACCAAATTGCTGAGGCTGGCTTTGAACTCGTGGTCCTCCTGCCTCAGCCTCCCATGGATTTTCCTTTTTAAAGGCTAATTTTTAGCACACTTACTAGTCAAGTGGTGATTTAGAATTTTTTTGTGGTTTATTGATTTATTCTTTCTTTCATTTAATGAAAATGATCTCAGCTCAACAGGAAAAAGACCTCACCCTTTTTTATTTCACTGAAACCTGAGATTTACATGTTATTTGGGTAAGATGAACAGAACTACAAAATGGTATATTTCAGGTGAGTGCTACCATACAAACTATAAGCTTTAATTATTTAACACATGGATCTGATCTCTGAGTGCGTAAGATGTGTTACTATGCCTGTTGGTGCTTTTTAATTAGCATGCTGCCTTTTTTTTTCCTTTTGCTATTTTTACATATATATTTACCTTTCTACCCTCCATTGATCAGCATGAATATAACATTTGCTTTCTAATGTTCACTAAATATCCCAGAACAGTGTCAGACAGATATTGACACTTAAAAGTATTGATGTTAAAATTGTTCATCTTTTGAAGTAATTGCTTCTAGGTGGGTGACAGTGAACATTCGTGAATCCCCATTTATTAATCATTAATCTTTTAAGTAGTGCCACCGTAGTAAACTAAATACCCTCAGAGCAACCCACAGAAGACACTCAGAGGAAAGTTTTTTTTTTTCCCAAAAGTGAGCCAGTAAACCAGACAAGGTGAGATATGCCTATAATCCCAGCAACTAGAGAGGCTGATAAAGGAAGATCACAAGTTTGAGGCCAGCCTCAGTAACTTAATGAGGCTCTAAGCAACTCTGCAAGACCCTGTCTCAAAATAAAAAAATAAAAAGAACTTGAGATGTAGCTCAGTGCTAAAGTGCCCCTGAGTTCAATTCCCAGCCAATAATAATAAAAAACAAATTAAAAAAAAAAAAAGGTGAGCCAATAAGTTCAATGTTCCCGGTGACTTAGGGATGAGTGGTAATTAAAACCAAAACACAACAAAACAAAATCAACAGGGATTTTTTCATTTTCATTTCTGTTTTGCCTTATGGAAGAAGGTCAGGGTGGCAGTAATGAGACTTGATTTTGCAGGTTCAGTAGGTTAAGAGATTGGACCACAGATTAGGAGAAAGAGAGACATCCACACATATAGTACTGATCTCTGAGATGACCAATTTTATACTGAAGAAGGCAGGGGCTGGGGGGCCCTGATGTGATTAGAATCTCAGAATGAATTCATAAACTCTTTTAGTCGTTTTCCTTTTCCTTCCCAAACTCCATCAATCAGAGATGGTATCTGCACAGAGGCAGCTCCAACACTCTGAAGCTGGGCTGCTTCCTAATGTAAATCTGTATTTTAACAAAGGGGGGAAGACAGACTGAGAGATGGAGAGATGCCTGGGGCAGGGTCATTCTCTGACCCCAGGCAATCCTTCTTCCTTACAGAACAGGCCCAGGACCCAGCTGAAGCTAAAACAAACACAAGTGCCCCATCAGCGCCTCTAACTTGCCTCCTGCCTTTTGAAGCAGAGGTTGCTCCTTCTCCTGCCTAATGAGCTGCCTGCCACTCTCAGGCTGGCTTGTGCAGCAGTCAAGGGCCCCCTGCACACGTTGTGCGCTCTCTTCTCTATTTTGCACTTCAAGAACTTAGGAAGCTTCAGGGGAAATAAGGATTCAGGATCACTTTTTTTCTACCTCCATTTTGATGAGCATTTGCTTTCCCTATAGGATGTGTTGAGGCACCTTGAAAACCCACATGCTGCTTTCAGAGGCAGTGGGTTGTGGTCTGCTGAACCAAGGATGGATTGCAAGGAGGAGGTGGGAGGTGGTGCTGGGGATTGAACCGAGGCAAACACTGTACCCCTGGGCTACACCTCTAGCCCCTAGAGTAGCAGCTAGGCCTGGCGTGAAGCCATCTGTCCCTCCCTTCCCTCATCCAGCCCTGCCAGCAAATGTAAATGGTGAAAACCCCAAGCTGGGTTGTGTTGTCCTCAGCCTCAATTTTTTTGCTACCCCCATCTCTGCCTTTTCCTGTTCTTCTCATCAGGCCTTGCTAGGCCCTTACAGGCTCAGTCTCTTCCCAGTGTCTGAGATGATCCTGAATGAACAGGAAATACTGTTTCAACCTCATCCCTCACCCTATCCTTATCCTTCAATTCTGCACCCGCTTATGAACACACATCTATCCCTTCTCCAGTCCAGTGGAGAGACTAGTCTAGAAATGGGGGTCTCTCAAAGTCATTGTTTTAATACATAGTGGGCCCAACCCTAGATACTACACAGTCTGGATAGTGGTAAAAATAATGGCCTGGAACTCAGGTCCTCAATAAGTAGAGGCAGATCTCTGTTCCTTAAATAGTGAGTAATGGAATGGAGGTGTTGACCCTGATGGCTGAAGCTTAGAAAGAGAAGCTGTGACTCCTTGGCCCTAAGCACATCAGCCACTCCCTTCCTTCACGTGAAAAAAATTCTAAACAGGTTTTTTACAACTGTGTTAGGATAGGATGAATGTAGTTCAGGTTGAATAATATGCATTTTTTTTCTTCTGAATTTGTAACTAAAAGTTCTTTCGGTCTTTGTCCCCAATGCCAATCCAATAACAAGGACGTTTTTTGAGAAAAAGGAAAAAAAAAAAAAGGTTTTATTGCTTTGCTAGCAAAGAAGAAACACAGAGGACTCCTGTTCCAAAAGCTGTGATTCTCCCCATCAGGAGGGACAGGGGGCTTTTAAAGGAACTCTTCAAGGATTGCAGTCCAGGTGTGCTCTGGTAGGGGGTACCAGAGTTCCCTGATGACATGTTAGGATTCACTTGTTAATTTGGGAGATATTCACTTCCCAGATCCTCAGCAGGCATCTCCTTCCTGTAGTGGGTGTGTTCAAAGGGGAAGAAAAAGATAACACTGTCTCCCTAATATTATTAGGGAGGGGGAGATGGGAGAGGAAAACAAAATATGTTCTTTAAAAAAATAAGCCTCAGAGCAATGAGGGCTTTTTAAAATTGTTACAATTTTAAAAGAAATTGAAATATTTTCCTAGTCCTCTAAAAATATCATGATCTCTGTACCTACTATGCCCAAGTGGATACATTGGCCTTCATTTAAAGGGAGATGCAGGAGAGATTGTTGGAAGCAGGAATGGGGGAAAAGAATATAACTAATCCACTCATGGCCCTTAAATGGATTGTATAAAATGGAAAACAGAAATAACGGCAGTTATGGTGGTGCATACCTGTAATCCCAGCAGCTTGAAAGGCTGAGGCAGGAGGATTTCGAATTCAAAGCCAGCCTCAGCAATTTATCGAGGCCCTAATCAACTCAGTGAGACCCTGTCTGTAAATAAAATACAAAAAAGGGCTGGATAGGTCATTCAGTGGTTAAGTATCCCTGGATTCAATTCCTGAAGCAAAGAAAGAAGGAAGGAAGGAAGGAAGGAAGGAAGGAAGGAAGGAAGGAAGAGAAAGAAAGAAATTGTTGCCAAAAGCTGGGTCCTTGTTCCCCACGCCAATCCAATAACAAGGACAACTTTTTGAGAAAAAGGAAACAGAAGGTTTATTGCTTTGCTAGCAAAGGAGAAACACAGGGGACTCCTGTTCCAAAGGCTATGATTCTGCCCATCTGTAGAAACAGGGGACTTTTATAGAAGTGATTCAGAGAAAATGAGATTAAGGAGGAGAGATCAGTGCCAAAGTCTGGGCTTGGCACTGAAATCACGAGCCACCACACACCTTGTAGATTCAAAGAGCAATTCTTTATTCCCGAACTCACAGCTCCCTCCACACGGGTTCAGGGGAAATCTCCATCTGCCCGCACAATTCACCTACTCCACGAGGCTTTTTCCCAAAACCCATTTTAATCTCACGAGAACTCAACGGGAACAAGCAGCAGGAACACCCTAATCCCAGCAGCAATAATCTTCAACCTCCAACTTCCCTAAAACCCCTATTGTCTTAAACCGGGAACGCCTTAAACCGGGAACACCCTAAACCCAAGGACCCGGATACTTCCTCAAACCTGCAGGATACTGCCTCAAACCTGGATCTACCCTCGATCACCTTGAGCAGGGTCATCTTTCTCAAACACACATGCAAGGTCGCAGCAAATTTCCAAGACAAGTCCATTTAACATGGGGTACGCTGGCAAGGAAATATCGATGCGTCATACCTACTTGGCAATGGCCCTCAGCAGATCAGGACGAAGTTTAGGGAAAAGAAGTTTGGGAAAAAGAAAAAAAAAAACATGTAAGTTTCAAAGCCACAGGGATATAGTCAAAGCATCAAGTGAACTTCTGTTACAAAACAACAGCATCCATCTGAAAAGGAGACGGTCATCCTTAGAACACAGACATGTTACCTGTATGGCACAAAGATTAAGAACCATTCCGAAACAAGGCACAAGGCTAAGGTTTCTACTCTGATTTCATACTAACATTCCAGAAGGCCCAGTGAAAGGATTGGGAGGACAAAGGGAGGAAACTGAGTTAGATTAGGGCTGGTATGGCCAAATGGAAATGAAAATTCAGGTAGTGATGGATGACCTGGACTTCTAGAAATAAGGAGTGATATGTACACACACACACACACACACACACACACACTCACTCACACACACACACACACACACACACACACGTGTTAGCATAATTGTAGCCATCTTCTTTTCCCCCATCCTCACTTTATGAATACGGTTCTTATTCCCAAGAAATAGAAAGGAGCCTGAGATAAAACCTACCAGCCTGGAGACATATTTGTCTCTCCCTGTCTCTCGTTATTGTCAGGCTACTGACAATAAACCAGCTTCTTATTCCAGGTGTGTGTGTGATTGATCAGCCCTGAGCCACTTTTCTTTCATGTGTAGAGTGTTATTGGGGATTGAACCCAGAATTAGGGGCACTCTACCATTGAGCTATATCTCCAGTCCTTTTTATTTATTTATTTGTTTTTATTTTGAGACAGGATCTCACTAAGGTGCCCAGACAGGCCTTGAACTGGTGATCCTCCTGGTTCAGCCTCCTGAATGGCTTAGTTTACAGACATGCACCTCAGCAACTGACCAAAAACATCTTTCCTCTTCCCATCCTAGGGTTATGGCTGAGAACTATATAACAACAGACTTACTAATAAGAAAAAGCATATTTAATATTAAAAAAGTCTCTAATATGTTTTACATGATACTAGAGTCTTTAAAAGTAAATAAAATCTTGAAGAACTGGTTTTTAAAAATTTTTTTTGTAGTTGTAGATGGACAGAATGCCTTTATTTCTTTGTTTGTATTTATATGGTGCTTAGGATTGAACCCAGTGCCTCACACATGCTAGGCAAGCACTCTGCCACTGACCTATAGCTCTAGTCTGAAGAAATGTTTTGAATTATGAATTTTTATGTTTGGTCTGATGGAAAAAGAACAGATATGGAGAATTATAATTGAGCAAAAGAAATGATCTAAGGATAATAGATTCGAGGAAACTTAGCATTAGGGCTTAGATCTGAAATGTCCCTCAAAAGCTCATGTGTTGAAGGCTTGGTCCCCAGTGCAGTAATGTCCAAGGTGGTCTTTTGGGAAGTGATTGTGTCATGGGGTCTCTACACTTACAAGTGGATCAATCATTTGATGGATTGATAATTTGAATGGACCTCTGAGAGGAGGTAGGAACTAGGCAAGCGGGGCAAGGTTAGAGAAAGGTGGTCACTGGGGCATGCCCTTGGGGACTGTATCTTGTCCCTGCTCCCCCCTACTGCTTCCTGGCTGCCATTAACTGACAATTTTCCTGTGCCACAGCCTTCCATTCATGAAGTTCTCTCTCAGCTCAGACCTAGAGCAATGGACTCAGTTGACTATAGTCTGAAACTATGAAACTATGAACCTGTCCACCTCCACATTGTTTATGTCGGGTATTTTGGTCACAGTGATGAAACGTTGACTAACACACATAATAAGACATATTTGTTCAAATTCTTCTCTGTGACCCTTTGCCTTCAGAATGAGCCTTTCCTCTGAGTTGGAAAGGCATATCCCATGTGAAGATCTTGTTCTCTGCTTTAGGAGATCAGAAAACTTTCCTAGGTTTTTATGGCATGCTTTATGGTAGAGGAGCAGGGGAAGGGGAGGGTGACTTTCCTGCTTCTGCTGTGTTCTTAGATGCATGGCACCATATTGTGAGGCCTTGAGTCCTGAACCATTAGAGGCAAACATAAATGTGAAGATTAGGGTGGGTTAGTTATAAACATTGTTTAGAAGTATGTGGACAGTTGGTGAGAGGTCTGCTCTGGGAATTCAGCGCTCTGTAATGCTAAACACAGCCTCAGAGGGACTGTTTCCTCTTGGTACGATGATGTGTGTAATGACCAATAAAAGCACTTTTTACACTTTATCTAATTTAATTCTCACTAAAGCCTATTTACAAACATGTACACACATATACATACATATTTATATATATATATATGTATATGTATGTGTATATATATATATATATATATATATATATATATGAATATGAATATGTCTGAGCTTTTAAGTGCAATATGGAAAGTGGGACTAAGTATTATTTTATGGTCTACTAAAATATTAGTGAAATGTTTTTATTCTCAAGGTTATATGGTTTGTCTGTTTATTTGTTTGTTTTGGTTACTAGAGATTGAACTCAGGAGCACTTGACCACTAAGCCACATCCTCAGTCCTTTTTTGTATTTTATTTAGAGACAGAGTCTCACAGAGTTGCTTATTGCCTCGCCATTGCTGAAGCTGGCTTTGAACTCACGATCCTCCAGCCTCAGTCTCCTGAGTCACTGGGATTACAGGCATGCTACTGCACCCTGCGTATACACACACACACACACACACACACACACACACACGCAATATATATACTTATATTATATACAAAACATATATATTTATATATACATATAATTATGTGCAAAATATACACATACATATTTTACATATTTGTGTGTCCCATAATGTAAGTGCCCTGGATTCTAACTTCTTAGAAGGAAGGAAATTTTAGTGTACATAAATGTTAAATAATATTTTGTGATAGTAAAAAGATACATGTTTAAGTTTCTTATATTAAAATTATTAGTTTTTGGTTACCTGTAGTCATAGCTGGTTATCACAATGAGGCGAGATCAAGGGAGCTTTCTATATTCATTGGACATATGTGGAAGGAATTATTGCTTGTCAGAAGACTGCTCTAGGGGCTAGACTTTACCCAAGTACTTGGTGACCCTGGACCAATTACTTAATCAACCTCTGTGTGTATTATCCATGTAAAATCACTTAACAGAGTTCCTGGGTATAGCTCAATAAGTATCAGCAATAATAATTCTTGTTGAATGCCAACAACATCATGGGTACTCTGTAAGGTCTTAGGGATTCAAAGAAATTCTTGAGCAGTTTATAATCAAGTGAAGAGACAGTCAAACCAAGAATGTATCACTTCCTTCCCACAAGGATATGATGGAAGTATGTAGCAGACTTGCTCACTACAGTGGAAGTAATTAAAAAAAAAAAAAAAAGAGCCAGAGAATTCTTGGTAATATGGTGGCAATTAGTTTAATTTTGTGTGTTCAGGCATGGGGTGACATAACTGTCCTGAGGATATTGACCTTTTTAATATGAGCTGTTTAAGATTCCCTGTCCAGTCCCACACCAATTAGGAAAGAAAATAGAAGAAAACTGATGTCTGCCATTTGTGGTCTTCTCTGTTTTTTTTTTTTTTAAAGAGAGAGTGAGAGAGGGAAAGAGAGTAAGAGAGAGAGAGAATTTTTTTAATATTTATTTTTTAGTTCTCGGCGGACACAACATCTTTGTTTGTATGTGGTGCTGAGGATCGAACCCGGGCCGCACGCATGCCAGACGAGCGTGCTACCGCTTGAGCCACATCCCCAGCCCTCTTTTTTTTTTTTTTTAATTGTTGTTTTGTTTGTTTGTTGTTGTTTTGTTTTTTGATAACAAGGATTGAGCTGAGCAGTGCTCACATTCCCAGCTCTTTTTATTTATTTACTTATTTATTAATTTTTTGAGTAAAATTAATTTTATTTCTATATATTAGCAAAAATCAAAACAGTCTGAAAGGGATGACTGTTTCAATAGACAATAGCAATGAAAAATGCTAAAACTGTTTTTTAAAATATACTTGTTCTAATCAGTTATATGCTAAAACTATTTCTTTATTATTCTAATTTATTATACATGATGGCATATTGCAATTCATTTCATATTACATATATAGAGCACAATTTTTCAAGACACTGATTATACACAGAATATTTTCACACCACTGGTGTCTTAGGGTAATGATATCTAACTCATTCCACCATCATTCCTACCCCCTTGTCCCCTCTTTTCCCCTCCCCTCCCCGTTGCCCTATCTAAAGTTCCTCCGTTCCTCCCATGCTCTCCCTCCTCATCGCCATTATAAGTCAGCATACTCATATCAAAGATATGTTTTTTTGGGATTGGCTTACTTTACTTAGCATTATATTTTCCAACTTCATTCATTTACCAGCAAATGCCATGATTTTATTCTTTTTTAATACTGAGGGAAAAAGGCACACTCATACATTGCTGGTGGGACTGCAAATTGGTGCAACCAATCTGGAAAACAGTATGAAGATTCCTTGGAAAAATTGGAATGGAACCACCATTTGACCCAGCTATCCCACTCCTTGGTTTATACCCAAAG
Source organism: Urocitellus parryii (assembly GCF_045843805.1). NCBI lineage: Eukaryota > Metazoa > Chordata > Mammalia > Rodentia > Sciuridae > Urocitellus > Urocitellus parryii. Next base: position 30,732,046 of record NC_135543.1, read on the forward strand.
GACTTAAAAACCGAATACTACAGGGACACAACCATATCAATATTTATAGCTGCACAATTCACAATAGTTAAATTATGGAACCAACCTAGATGCCCTGCAGTAGATGAATGGATAGAGAAACTTTGGTATATTTACATATGGAATATTACTCAGCATTAAAAGGAAATAAAATTATGGTACTTATTTATTTTTGAGACAGGCTCTTGCTAAGTTGCTTAGAGCCTCACTAAATTGCTCAGATTAGCTTTGAATTTGCAATCCTCCTGGGTCAGCCTCCTGAGCTGTGCCATTATGGCTTGTTTCCTGGTCTTCTCTGGATGAAGTGAGAAGCATGGAGGTATAAGCAACATCCCAGCAGCTTGCAGTTCTCACTTGGTGCCTCATTCTTCGCCCTTCCTCCTCTTCCCATCCTCCTCTCTTATAGGCAGTCACCCTATGAGAGTGGAACAGAGTACCTTATCACCCATGTCCTGCGTGGGCGATGGAGTCAGAGTCACTCTGGTGTACTGGGATGGCAATGAAAAGACCACACAAACCCAGAAATTCCTTTTTCTGGGTTCAAGGACGGCTCTGAGGCCTTAGCTCTCATGCTGGAAGGCAAGGGGAACAAGGGAGGGAAGAGGCCAGAGAGTGAGCACACCCTGAACCCTTGTTTTTATATAAGGGGGAGACATTCACTAGAAAATTCCACCCAAATAGGGCAATGGATTGTATTACAGTAAACATAGAGGTGTAGCCCAGTCCCATTGGGTGACGCCTACTCCCACAGCTGCACTTCCTTGAAGGTGATGCCCACTTGCAGTGGGTTGCCAGTTCCACACCCCCCATTACTCAAGGCTAAGGGGACATGCTCAGCTCCTGTTCAGGGTAGCCCCCAACAGTACCTGGTCATGAGATATGTGTTATTTTTGTTTTGTTTGTGTGTTTGCAGTGCTGGGAATTGAACCTAGGGCCTCACATTTCCTAGGCAACTGCTCTGCCAGTGAGCTGCAGAACCAGCCCCAGGGTCCTTATATATAGGAGTGAAGGATAACACAAGGACACAAGGAAGTGCTTCCTATATAGTTTCTTTTTTTCCCCCTTCTCTTTGTGTAAGTTTATTTTTGCTAAACGAGCTGCAAGAACCCCCAAACTTACTGCTTCTCAGAATCAACAGTAAAGAACCCTGCACTGCTGACAATGTTTGGAGTTTTTCTCTCTCTGGGATTACAGGCCTTTTCACCATGCTGATGCACGGTTTTTAGCTATGTTAGTTCTGTAATGTTAGTTCTGAATGTTTTCATAATATTCCCCTGGTAGTGAGAAGCAGGGAAAGATTTATTTTAAAGGGAAAAAAAGAGATCATTATTTCAGCCCCAGAGTCACAAGTTAAGAAAGGAAACTTGGAAAGTGTAAATGCAATCCTCCCAGCTCAAACTCCAAACCACCTCGGGTTCTGCCCTGCTCCATTTATTTATCATTTCAATTGCAGAAGAGATCTGTTGTTACCAGGAGCCATGTTGTATCTATTTTCTAAAGGAAGAAAGGGCAATTTAAGAAAATTTAATCTTTAAATTCTTTTATTCAAATATTTATTCTACCATGGAACATTTTAGAAAATGAACTTACCCACGACCAGTTTCTTTTCTTCAAATAATCTGAATGCAAACAATTTGTTTCATTTTTTTGGTGATATTTTTTGTACCCATGTCTACTGAAGCTTAATTATTATGCCTTATAACGTTAAACAGTTTCACCTTAAAAAATCATGCAATTCTGAAAAGCCAAAGATATTTAAAAATTTCACTAATTTATATGATGCTTATGTCTGTTTTCAAACAAATTGTGTATTCAACAGTGTTTTTTTTCTACTAGACAATAAACAATTCATATGGCATGTATTTTCTCATGATAAAGACCTAACATTGCAAATAGCAAAACAACCCCCACAAACTAAAATGACAACAATCACAGGTTCAGGTATATTTTAAAGACGCTGTTCATTATTTTAGGATAAAATGAAATCTTTACCTTTTAGTGGGAAAATCAGGCATGTCAGCTAAGATTCACTCAGAGTAATAATGGAGACCAGTGAAAAATCTGCAAGTTCTAATAAAGCCATGGAATATCATAATAATAAGGATATAAATATGTACTAGAATCATGAAGTTTTTACTTTCAATGTAACTGCTTGTACACATTTATATGATTTTACATTGTACTGAAAAGTACATTGGAGAAAAACTAGAAAGTTGACTGCTTCTCCACCTTTTCTGAACACACCAAAATACCGGCATTAACAATATGGGATGAGATTGTCCTTCAAAATAAAGGTGGAAGACAAACAATCTTCCTGAAAGAAGTTATATAATTGTATAACTCTAAACATTTGTTCAAAACATTACACTTTGCAGCAGTATTCACAGCAGCAAAAAATAAAAATAAAGAAGCTGTTTAGATGTTCAGAGAGAATTGTCCAAGTAAAATCAGAGTCATCCCTAAGATAGCAAACCCTGCCACCAGTATAATAAATGTTCTCAACTTATAATAAAATGGTCAGGATACAGGATTAATGAAAAAAGCAGAATTTAAAACAATATATATATATATATATATATATATATATATATATATACACACACACACACACACACATACATATCTTTATATCTATATTATATGAATACAATTAATGTAGCTCTGTAAAAATACAAAACAGTCTGGACAAACAGAATATTCCAAAATAATAACATTAGTAAGATTAAAATATTTTTAGTTTTTTTCTTTAAATCTTTCTAGATTTTAAAGTTTTCCATAATAAGCATATATGGCTTTTCTTTCTTCATACCAATTGTCCCTAGTTATAGGAATTAAATATTTTTAAAGTTTTACATTGCTGTATATTCAAAGATTTGTTTTATTAATATGCAATAAGGGCTTAGAAATTTTAGTTGTTATTCCTTAATTGGTAAATATGGTTAACTATGGAATATATTTACTGCCTCGAGTGAATGTCCTTTATAAAATGACTAATTTGAGAGTAATGTGTCCTCTGTAACTTTGCACTGTTTTTTAAAAAAACTGTAGAGGACCAACAAAAAGCCAAGCAAGTTCATAATAAGATTGCACTAATCATTTAATGGAGCAGTTTTTGACTGAGAATCAGAAGTCGAAAGAGTACTTTCATTGCTTTAATCTCATTGAAGGCATTTATTACTACATACTACAGCATTTTTGTAGGCTATTATTTTCATTTTTAGCTCTTCAGAAACTTGAATATTTAAGCTTGTACACAACCTTGTGTTTTGCTATCCTTTTTACTATAAAATGTAAATATTTTAAGTGATATTTTGATTCTAAATATGATAAAAAGAATTTTTCACCTAAAAAAATCTTAAAAGCAAATTTGAAGACCAGCATTAGGTTAATAAGTTAGTATTTATTCTTTAAAATTTTGAAATGTATATATTATCATTAAGTATAGAATTGTTTTATGCTCATTTGTCTAGTTGTTTTAGTAAAATGTCTTTTTGTTTTAAAATGAAAATAAAGACTGGTTACGTTAAATCACATGAAAGTGGATGAGAGTGAGATAAAACTTCTCGGTAAATCAAGTGGCAATGACTGAAATTTTAACTCACTGATTCATTCATTCCTCCAAACACGTTGGCTTGGGAAGATGGCTAGTTGGGCCTGCTCCTTCCTATGAATCTGGGGAATGTCTCAGATGTCCCAATTAAGAAATTATCCCCGGAACTTCTGAATCTGGCCAAGATAGACATCAATTGGGAAACTTTGTATGTCACTGAACAAACAGAAGATTTGAGCTGGCATTGTGGTGCATGCCTGTAATCCCAGCGACTCAGAAGGCTGAGGAAAGAGAAAGTTCAAGGTGAGTCTGGGCAACTTAGTGAGACCGTCTCAAAAGTGGTAAAGTGGTAAAGTGCCCCTGTGTTCAATCCTCAGCACCAACAACAAAACAATAACACATAAAACATGAAAGGTAGAAAGGAGGCCACTGCCTGGGGACCTCAAGACTTGAGACTCAGTGAGTTTCCTGGATTTCCTTATTGTTCCTCATATACCTAGGATGAGGCCCTGCAGAAGCCTTCAACCTGGAAGCACTATCAGGCACAAAAAAGTCTGTTTCCCCTAGCCAAACAACTGGGAACAACACACAAAACCCATGCAGGTGCCCACTGAGGTTTTGAATTTCAGTGGAGTTGAGCAGGGTGCTAATCTTTCACTCCAGCCCCAGTTCTACAATTCTCCTATGAGACCCTATGAGTGGCAGATCCCCCATCCTCTGCACAATGAAACAAACAGTGATCCTGCTCAGCAGCAGGGCCCAATGGCAGGCTGAGCCTCCACCATCACCAGGCTGCTGCAAGACACTGAGATGGCAGGGTAGAGGTTTCAGTCACCAGGTACTTCACTCCTCCGCAGTCCAACTGTTGAACCCAGGGCCAAGTGAGGCACTGGTAATGAGACTGAACGAGGCAGAGTAAGCGAGTTCCCCCTCCTGCCGCTAGCCTCCCCAAACCTGGCGTCAACCAGAACAGAAGGAGTTAGTGAGAGGCAGAAGTGTTTGGCATTCCATGCTTTCTCCTACACTCTGGGCTTCCCAGCTTGGAGGTGAGTTTATGTCCCAATGGGGGCAATGCTGTGGTACTAGTGTTGTTCCACTTATTCAGAAAGGTGGCAACTTGGTCAATATTCTCATTATTACAGTTTTCATTTTACCCAATAATAAAACAAAATCTTCCATTATAAGTAAGGATCTTCTTTTGTATTTTTAGGTCCTTAATTCTTGCTTTATGTCTTTTTAGGTCATGACATCAGGTGCACATGCATAAAGAATTGTCTTTTTTTGATGAATTGAACTTTTTATTTTATTTTATTTTTTTGTAGTTGGACACAATACCTTTGTTTTTATTTATTTTTTTGTGGTGCTGGGGATTGAACCCAGGGCCTTGTGCATGCGAGGCATGGGTTGTTTGTTGTTGTTGTTTTCCTAAGACAGTCTGACATTTTTGTCTTTTGATCAAATGGCTGGTTCTACATGCTGCTGATGACTTTCTATTCATACCCAAAAGTATGACATTTATTATCTTTCTTGCAATGGTTGCATTGATTATTTGTCTACTTTTTGCATCTGCTGTATTTTCTTATAAGTCACACATTGTTTTACTTTTCTGTAGTGATAGGGTAAAGAGTATCACTTATTATTAACTATTAATCTGAAAAATAGGCTGAAAAAATAAACAGAGTCTCAGGGGTCTGAGCTAACCTTTGTAGCATTAACGTCTTCAAAAGAGAGGAGACACAGAAAAATTATTCAAAGAAACAATGGCTAACATATTCCCAGATTTGGTGAAAAGACATAAACCTACACATTAAAGAGCATTATTACACAGGGGGTGTGATACTAGGCAGGCCAACGCAGGCTGAGCCTCCACCTGTGATGTACAGGAATGAATAGTAAAATCACCTGGCCTAGAGAGAAAGGCATATTGTATTGCTCAAGGATGCCTATTGTTTTATTGTTTGTTTGTTTGTTTATAGAAAAACAAACAACAAAAAACCCCTGTCCTTGGGTTCACTGGGAACTTTCATTCCAAGCTACTCATCTGCATGTTTACTTTTCTTTTCTTTTTTCCTTTCTATTTCTTCTCAGTACTAGAGATTGAACACAGGACAGGAGGATTCTACCACTGAGCTACATCCCCAGCCTTTTGTGTGTTTTGTTTTGAGACAGGCTCTCTCTAGGTTGCCCAGGCTGGTTTTGAAGTTGTAAACCTCCTGCCTAACCCTCCCAAGTAAACGGCATGATTACTTTTCAAATTTTTGTTTATCTTCCTTTCTTCACTTTTTCTTTCTTTCTTTCTTTCTTTCTTTCTTTCTTTCTTTCTTTCTTTCTTTCTTTCTTTCTTTCTTTCTTTCTTTCTTTGAGTATTTGTTTTTTGAAGATATGGTTTGTATCTAATTTACCCAATAAACATTTATTAAATGTCTACTAAATTCTGTGTTAGTCAATGTAAAATATTTGAGTGACAAAAAAAAAAAAAGGGTGGTGGGTGGGGAGACAAATACCTTCATTTTAGAATTTCAGAGTTCAATAAGGGAGACCAGCATTAATATGACCATATGGTAAGAGATATCATTAAAAGTGTGTCAAAGAGAGTCATTGTTTATACTAACGAAGGTTTGGTTCTTGTGGGAAAACATATATTTGAACATTTGGGTACCAAACCTACTATTAAGATGGCGGAAAGGACTATTATCATGTATGGAAACCTTTCTGTTGGCTAATAGGTGGTGACAGATGACATAACCCCAGTACAGGACAATGAATCAGATCAGTAAATAAGTAGTGGTCAACTTCCCAAACATCATCTTCCTGTAAGTTGCCTAACACCTGCACCCAAGTTCAGATTCTTTGATGTCCACCCTTGGATTTTGTTATGTCCTTTTCAACGCAGAGCACACAGAGGGAGCACAGAAGAGGGCAGAATTCTTCTCTTTGGGCTCAGCCTTGTGGTAGAACCAGTGATGCCTAGCTAAGAATGCCACTCCACACAGTGGCATAGGACTGAGGAGACACATGGTCACCAGCTCTTAAGCCTGAACCAGGCAATGCTCACTGGTGTTGTTTAAAACCCTATTTGTTAAATATCTCTAGAAATGACTATCTCTATAGGGAAAAAAAGATTCTGACTGGCTAAATCCTTTGCTCAAGGTCTCTAAACGAAGAGACACAGAATTACAATTTCAGAGTAATCTTTTCACTTATCCAGCGAGGGTCCTCTTCACCTCATTAAAATATCATTCCTTGCAGGATTGAATCCAAAGAGGACATAAATTCTGAATGAAAAAAAATATGAGAAAATATATTATTCATAGCTTGAAAAGTTAAACAGCAAACTCTTCTGACTTAAATGTTTAAAGAGAAGGGAAATTCCCATTAATAACCAGAGAGAAGGCATCAATGTTTTATTTACTAATGTTATGAGGTGTATGTGTATTTATCTTTAAAATTTGAGAAACTAACTGGATCAGCTCCATTTAAAAATATCCTTTGTCACCCTAAATACTCCTGTGACGGGATAAGAAATAGAGCAATCCCCCGTTTCTAGGTCCAGTGACATCAAACAAGAAATAATCATTAGTGTTGACATGATTTAACTGAATTTCTCTTGATACTTATTTTTGTTTTAAAATGAAAGTTGATTTTACTAGGACACATGTTCAATGGTATCTCTCTTTTTTTTCCTATTTTTTGAGACATGATTTTGTTAAGTTGCTTAGAGCCTTGCTAGGTTGCTGAGGCTTGCTTTGAACTTGTCATTCTCTTGCCTTAGACCCCCAGACACTGGCATTACCCACTTGCACCACCATGACCAACAGTATCTCTTTTTAAATCTTCTCTGCTCTGATCTATTTTGATCTTGAACTATTCTGCTCCATATTATCAAGATAATTTTCCTGAAATAGCTTATATCGTATTATTTACCTTTCTCTTGTTGTATAAAGTATCATTTGCTAATTCTTCTACAGTGCATAGTGGACAAATGCAGAGGGCTAGTGGAGCCCCATGGGCCACCTCCTTTTGGGTATGAACTTCCAGCAGCTGTATGGGGACCTCAGGATCCACCCTCCTGGAGTGCAGTTGATTGGGTTGGTGGGAGATGCCTGACCTGGGCAACACTCATCTCTCTGTAGATTTGGCAGTGAAATTTACAATTGTCTAATCTACTATATCTGAAATTGAAAAAATATAAACAGAAACTGATAAAGCCAGGGGAGAGAGAGAGAGAGAGAGGGAGGGGAGAGAGAGAGAGAGAGAGAGAGAGAGAGAGAGAGAGAGAGAGAGAGAGAGAGAGAGAGAAGTCAAAAAGTCAAAGGGATAGAGGTAAGTATGGAAATACTTCTATCGTTTTTCTTAGGTCTGATTCTCAACCTTTTCTGAGTTTTGGAGATGTTCTTGCACTTGTATTCCTTTAAACCCTTTCATATCATCTTAATAATTTCCAGCTTTATTTTAAGCTATCTCAACTGGCTTCTATCACTTGCAGTTAGTGGGTCTTATGTAATTCTGGGGATTGTAAAGGCTCTGTAAGTCTGGACCTATCCTATGAGGCCAGCCATATTCCCTGATGTTTTTTATGCATTCTTTACATACTTCATTCTCCTCTTTTACTTATGTGGATGTCATTTCATTCTTCTTGCTCAAGTTGCATATCCCAACCCAGAATGCTTCTCTTCCACATAACAACCATTCTTGACATTGCTCAAGTTGAACATCCTTTCCATAGAGATCTGCTCCATCTTTTAGACTCATAACCTATATTTGTCTGGATTGGTAGATTATGTTGTGATAACAAATGCCAATTTAAGTTTTATTTGTAATAGTCTAAGACTGAAATGTTGGGAAAACAAAAAAGGAAAAGGAACGAGTTGGGGGGAAATTTTTATCTGCAGTTTTTCTTTTCTTTTCTTTCTTTTTTTTTTTTTTTGGTACCAGGGATTGAACCCCAGGGTGCTTAACCACTAAGCCATATCCCTGGCCCTTTTTATATTTTATTTTGAAACAGGGTCTCACTAAATTGCATAGTGCCTCACTAAGTTGCTGAGGCTGGCTTTGAACTTTCAATCCTCCTGCCTCTGCCTCTCAAACTGCTAGATTACAGGTGTGTGCCACTGTGCTTAGCTGCAGATATTTTTTTTCCTTTAATAAAAAAATAGAAGTCAAGCCCCTTCCAAGATGAAAGAGACTACAGGAATAAAAGTAGAACCCTATTTGGGCGACATGATGCAGTCAGACAAATATCCTAATTTATGTTATATATCTAAGAAAGATTAAGAAACTAATAGTATGATAATTTCCCATATGTTTGCTTAAGCCTTTGAAGGAAATAAGTCAAGATAAGGACCCTTACTCCTGGCTTCCAGTTTCCTTCTTATCTCCTAAAATCCTTTCCCATCACCCTTACCATCTTTAGTGAAAAAATATTACTGAGAAGGGAGGAGATGGGAGAAGGGAGGAGATGGGAGAAGGGAGTTTGGTCACAGAATGTGGCTGCTGGGAGTGGTATTTTACCCATGTTATGAAAATCAAATCTTAGTACACATCACAATTCCCCTGGCTATCCTTGGTACTGAAAAAGAAGTGGACCTGTCCATCCTTCAGCCTTGAGTCCACCGCAAGCCATACATACAGAGGAATTACTGATGGTACTTAAGATCCCCCAGCCGTCAGTTAAATGTGGATGAAGTAGAATTGTGGGAATAAAGGCAGTGGCTCTTTATTTTCATTTTTTTTTATATAAAAATACTTTTAAAAAATGGGACTGAGATGAAAGAATTTGTTTGACTGAAACATTTGTGGAGGGATAGGAAGACATGAAACAATCCCAAACATATGAAAGCTTTCGTGGAGCTCATCCTGGAATGACAACAGCAGTCAGTGATGGCTGACAGCCTGGGAGGAGATGACACTCAATCTAGTACAGAGTCAGACAGTGCATAATAAATAGTGAATTTCAGGGAATGCATAATCATAATGCTGACTCCATCCACTTCATGTAAAAATAGTGGGTGTGGTTCTTGGCTTCAAAAGTCATCGAAGAAAACCATTTTTTCCCCTGTTTTCTTTTTGTATTGGGAACTGAGCCATATCCTCAGCTCTTTTTTTTTTTTTTTTAATTTTGATACAAGGTTGTGTTAAGCTGCTTAGGGCCTTGCTAAGTTGCTGAGGCTGGCTCCAGACCTGTGATCCTCTTGCCTCAGCCTTCTGAGTTGCAGGATTACAAGGGAGTGGCACCATACGTGGTCAAAGAAGCATTTTCAAGGTATTGCTATGAAGTATGATTTAGGAAAACACAATATGGGCTTGGTTGCAGGTAAGTTTCAGTTACTTTGTGTAGATGCCTATATGGAACACCTTCTTCCTTAATAATGGTGGGTACTTGGATTTCCACAAAGGGTTTTCCTCAAATCTCATGAGAAAGAAAATACATTTTGTATTTAGAAATAAATCCCAAGAAGGAAATGGAAGAAAAGTCAATATTTGGTAATAGAAGTTTTAGGTTTATTATTGAATAAAACTAGAAGAAATCTCATAAAATTGTATGAATGAATCTCATAACCTTAGACAAAAAATGTCAAAGGATGTCAAGGCAGGTTGTAACACATTCTCTTTTGGAAGCCTTCTATGATAATGACCCCATACATTTTCTTATAGCTTTGCTAGGAAACTCTAATAATTGTGGTAATCAGGCTATTCTTTATAAAAACCTAACCTAAAATTTTCCTCTTTAAATTTTAAAATATCATCTTATTGAGATATCAATGACATACCTTAACACATACCCTTTTTTTAAAAAAAAGTTTTTGTAGTTGTAGATGGACAGAATGCCCTTATTTTATTATTATTATTTTTTTAATTTTTATGTGATGCTGGGGATCAAACCCAGTGCCTCATGCATACTAGGCAAGCACTCTGCCTTTAAGCTATAGCCCCAGCCCAACACATACCCTTTTAAAGTGTACAATTCAGTTTTAGTATATTGAGTTGTACATCTATCACTATTATTATTATATTTTGGAATGAAGATTGGACCCAGGGGCATTTTACCATTAAGCTACATCCCCAGTAATTTTATTTTTTAGTTTGAGACAGGGTCTCACTAAATTGCTCAGGCTGACTTTAACTTTGGATCAGACTTTCAAGTTTCTGGAATTATAGGCATGTGACATTGTGCCTAACAGCACTATCTAATTTTAAACATCTTAATCATTTTCAAAAGACATCTTCTACCCACTATTAGTCCCTCCCCACACTCCCTTTCCTTACTAACTGAAAATCATAATCTATTTTGCTGTAGGTTTATCTATTTTGTGCTTTTCATATAAATTGAATCATACATTATATGACTATCATAGTGCATTCAGGCTGCTATAGCAAAATATTATAAAATAATTAGTCATGAAGGCACGCACCTGTAATCCAGCTACTCAGGGGGCTGAGGCAGGAGGATCCCAAGTTCGAGGCCAGCTTGGGAAACTCAGTGAGACCCTGTCTCAAAAATAAAATTAAAAAGAGCTGGTGGTGTGGGTCAGTGATAGAGGTCCTCTGGGTTTAATTCTCATTACCATATACATACAAAGATATAAACTGTGTAAACAGCAGATATTCATTTCTTACAGCTCTAGGGACTGGGAAGTCCAGCATCAATGAACTGGGATATTGGTGTCTGGTGAAGTCCTATCTTCTGGTTCACATATGTCATCTTTAATCTGTGTCTTCCCATGGTGGAAGATACAAGTAGTCTTGGGCCTCTTTTATAAAAGCATTAATATCATTCACCAGTGCATGAACTTATGACCTCACAAGGTCCATATCTCCTAGTACCATCACTGTGGTGGTAAGATTTTTAGCACATAAATTTGGAGTGGTGAAAGACACAAATATTCAGACTACAGCAATAGCCTTATATGCTGAGATTCTTTTAATTAACATAATGTTTTTAAGATTTATTCATGTTGTAGTGTGTATCAGTATTTTATTACTTTATATGGCTAAGTAATACTGCATTGCATGGATACATCACATTTGTCTATCCATTCAACAGTTGATAGACATTTGGGTTGTTTCAACTTTGGCTATTTGTGACTAGTGCTGCTATGAGCATTTGTGTATTATTCAATTCTTTTGGGCACATACTCAGGTATGGAATTTCTGGGTCATATGGTAACACTATGTTAACTTCTTTTTCTTTTTTTTTTTTTGCAGTAGGGGGTTGAACTCTGAGCTTTGTACCTGTCATGCATGCTAGGCAAGTGCTGTGCCACTGAGCTATACCCCTACCCCAACACTGTATTTAACTTTTTGAGAAGCCACCACTCTGTTTTGTAAAGTGACTTCATCAGTTTAAATTCCTGCCACCAGTGCAAGAGGTTCCTAGTTTCTATCATTGGCAACACTAGTTATTGTTTATCTTTTTTGATTGTAGACATGCTAGTAGTATCTCATAGTTGCTTTAATTTGAGTTTCCCTAATGACTAATCACATTGAGCATCTTTTCATGTGTTTATTGCTCATCTGTATATAAATTGTACTATATTTGCATATGGAGAAATGTCTGTTAAAAACTTTGCCCATTTTAAGTTTCATGTTATTTGTTTTTATATTATTGACTTGTAAAAATTATTTATATACTTTTGATATAAGACATAGGACGTACAAGTGTTTTTCTCATTCTCAGTGTTGCCCTTTTCTTTTCTTTCTTTTTCTTTTTTCTTTTTTTTTTTTTTTTGGCATTGGGGATTGAACCCAGGGAGGCTCTATCACTGAGCTACTTCTCCAACCTATTTATTTATTTGTACCAAGGATTAAACCCAGGAATATTTAACCACTGAGCCACATCCCCATCACGTTTTACTTTTTATTTTGAGACAGGGTTTCACTGAGTTACTTAAGGCTTCTATTAATTGCTGAGGCTGGCCTCCAACTATAATCCTCCTGTCTCAGCTTGCTGAATTGCTGGGATTACAGGCCCCTGCCTGGGCTCTTTTAACTTTCTTGATTGTATCTGTTGAATCATGAAATTTTAAAATTTTGATGTAATCCATTTTGTTTTTCTTTTGTATCTTTTCTTCTAGTGTCCTATCTAAGAAATTCAAGGTCACAACAATTTAGTCCTATTTTTTTTTTTCTAGAAGGTTTACAATTTTATCTCTGTCGTGTATAGGGGCTTATTTTGAGTTAGTTTTTATGAATAAATGAAGTATTAGTCCAACTTTATTTCTGTGCATGTGAACACTCAGTTGTTCCAGTATCATTTGTTGAAAGACTCATGTCTTTCTCCACTGAATGGTCTTGGCACCCTTGTTGAAAATCCATTGATCTTAAGCATAAGGGTTTATTTCTGGACTCTCAATTCTATTTCATTGATCTACATGTCTACCCTTATGCCAGTTCCACACTGTCTTGATACTGGAGACTTTGTAGTATTCCTCCTTAAATTTAAATTGATTTCTTCTTTCTTTAACAGAGAGAACAACTTGACTGGCTCACCCCATCATTATACATTCGTCTTATCACAGAGTTATGGATTCTCTCAGCTGGAAAGGAACTTGGTGATTAGCTGGTCCAGTCACTTCATTTTACAGATGGTGAGTCTAAGCCCCAGAGACCTGTCTACGTGATGTGATTACATGGGCCTTCCTGTATACATAACACCAAGTTAAGGAGATCTAACTTATTTGTCGTGTTTGCTTCAGCTTTTTGTGAAAGAGAACAAATAATGTAGACTGCGACATTCCTGTCTAATTCTGTTCTTATTCTCATTCCAGAGAAAAACCTACCATTATTTCATGTTTTTGTTCTTTAAAGAACCATTACAAAGTAGTATAATACTTTTTTATAATTCAGCAATGTATTTTCTTATTTTAACTTGTAAGATTTATTCATGTTGATACTCAGAGCTTTCATTCATTCACTTAAAAATTCTATCATATGCCATCTAATGAATATACCACTTTTATGTATCCATTCTGTTGAAAGACAATTTTTTTTTTCCTGTTATAAGCAATGCTGTAGTAAGTCCTCAAGTTCAGGTGTGACAGTATCTGTAGTGGAGAAATGTCACTGCACAGTAGCTGAAAATTTGGTCTCTGAAGTTCTTATCACAACTCCTGCTTTTCCATCCTCACTGGTATTGTTTAGTGTTACTCTTATTTTTAATTAATTTATTTATTCATTATAATTATGTATAAATGACAGCAGAATGCATTTTGATTCATTGTACACAATTGCAACACAACTTTTCATTTCTCTGATTGTACACGATGTATCGTTGCACCATATGTGCAGTCATACATGTACCTAGGGTAATGACGTCTGTATCATTCCACCATCTTTCTTGCCCCCATGCCTCCTCCCCTTTCTTCCCTCCCCTTTGCCCAATATCACTTCCTCCATTTTTCCAATGTAGTATCACCCTTTTTAATGTTTGCCTTTCAATGGGTGCATGATATTATCTCATGATTTAATTTGCATTTCTCTGGTCACTAATAAAATTGAACTTTTTTCATGTTTATTTGCTATTTGTTTTTTTGCCTCCCATTGCATGCTTAATAAAAACACATTGCAGAATATTGAGGGTTTTTTCCCCACACAACATGAAATTGCTTTTCTTGTTTAGCTTATAGTTAAATCTGACTCCACAAAGACTAGTCTATTGTGACTGCTGTTTTGCTGCTGCTGCTGGGGCCACCACCTACATGTCTGCTACTATTGTTTACTGAGTAACTGCTAGGTGCCCAGAATGCTTATATTGTAATTTTATTTATTTATTTATTTATTTATTTATTTTTGGTACAAAGGATTGAACACAGGGGCACTCAATTGCTGAGTCACATTCCCAGCCCTATTTCGTATTATATTTAAAGACAGAGTCCCACTAAATTGCTTAGCGACTTGCCATTGCTGAGGCTGGGCTTGAGCTTGCGATCCTCCATTCTTAGCCTCCTGAGCTGCTGAGATTACAGGCGTGTGCTACCACGCCTGGCTCCTTATATTGTAATTCTCAACAGAAATGTTCAGAGATGTACAGGTAGAGCACCCCTTATTTGAGATGCTTGCAATCAGAAGTAATTCAGTTTTACATTTAAAAATTATTTTGGAGTATTTGCATCTGCATAATGAAATGTTTGGGACTAGGATCCATATCCAAATGCAGACTTCATGTTCTATTTCATGTATACCATATATACAGAGCACAGGGGTAATTTTATTCAATATTTTTGGAGTGCCTGCATTTTGATGACAACTCCAAATGAGCCCTGGTGTAGAATTTTCCACTTGTGGCATCATGTTGAAATTCAAATATTCCAGATTTTGGAGCATTTTGGATTTCAGATACTTTGGTTTAAGGAATGTCAGTGGGTATTACAATTTCCATTTTAAAAGAAAAGAGTTTTTCTCTGATATGTGTATACTAACACACAAAAGGGGGGGTTGTTTCTCTCATATGTGGATGCTAACACACAACAAGAGGAATAGAAGTTCATTGGATTAGACACAGGAGAATGAAGGGAAGGGAGAGGGACAGGAATAGGAAAGACAGTAGAATGAATAGGACATAACTTGACTCTGTTCATATATGAAATTCACTACTGGAGTATACTAATCCCACATTAGACTGGGATTCTAATTAGAATAAGGTGTACTCCATATATGTATGAATATGTCAAAATAACCTTTACTGTCATGTATAACTAAAAAGAACAAATTAGAAAAAAGAAAACAGGTTGAGAGAGGCTAATTGATGTATATAAAATTAAATAGCAAGAAAGGGATGAATTTTTTTTCAAATTTAAGCATATTTGTTTAAAAAATTCCTTTTGTTTCTAAAGGATCTTTCTTTCATCTGGTTCTTTCTCCTTATTTAGTTTCTCTAAATGGGTTATTATGATCGATTCGTTGATTTGGGGTTATTTTAAACAACTTTTCAAATTTGCCAAGGACATTTCAAATTTTCCTTCAGATTTCTAATACTTTGAGGTACATTGAAATTTCTTAACCATGGTTTTGAATATAGACTTTTGTAAAAATTTGGTCATTGTTTCCAAAAAGTATATTGGATAGAACAGGTACCAATGATGGGTCATTAGGGACACCACTGGGAATTGTCAGGTGAAGAGTGGATCATGGTTAACTAAAGCCAATTCAAGCAATCCCAGGTAGCATTGATGGAAACAATTTCATGCTTCCGTGAGTGTTAACATGGGGATCTCCTCTAACACCTTACTGAAATTCACGTCACATTTCTCTTTTAACTGTGATCTGTGCTTAATCATAGGGAGTATCTCTACCAGTCTAAAATGGTGTGTTCTTCTGGAAACCACGTTGATGCTTGTGTGACATTTTATGCATAGGGTAATTGATACGTGATTATGATTTTTCTGGTATTTTTAGGTAATGATGGTAATATGGCTTAACTTGTCTGTATTCGTTAATTCTATTCAACAAACCTATATTTAGTTCCCATTATGTGACAGGTACTGTGTATAGTTCTGAGGATAATAATCCATCCTCTAATATTTATTGAGTATCTGCTATGTGCGGGGCCGTGGGATAGGTGCTTTATATTAAACTTCTCCAGTCACTTGAGAGTTATTGACCCAATTTTATTTTTTTTTCTTTTTACAAATGATGAAACTAGGGCTTAAGATACTGGGCAAATATGATCAAGGGTACAAAATGTGTAGGTAGTGAGCACTTGATCAGTTACATGTATTACTCAGTTGATTTCTACAGTAAGCTATTGTTAGGTCAAATTATTGCATGTGATTTCCTCTGTCAGAGTCTTGAAAGACAGGAAGAGGAGAGCTCAGCACTGTGGTACATGCCTGTAATCTCAGCAACTCAGGAGGCTTGAGAGTTCAAAGCCAGGCTCAACAACTTAGTGAGGTTTTAAGCAACTTAGCAAGACCCTGTATCCAAATAAAAAAATAAAAATGGCTGGGTGTGGCTCAGTGGTAAAGCACCTCTGGGTTCAATCCCCAGTACTATGAAAAGGTAAGTACCACTAGAGTATGAGAAATGAAGTGGTTAGGTCTAACTTGAGGCATCTGAAGGTAGGCACTTGGGAAATTGCTTAGCCCACCATTGTAGATTCTGAGGCTTGGAAGTTGGGGAAGCAAAGATAAGCTCAAAATTCTATTGTTAGAATTTTGCATCTAACAATATCTGCTGTTACCGTTAGTTGCTGGAGGTGGGTGGAATAGAGAACGAAGACTTGGCTCCTTAAATGAAAATGAATAACTTATGCATATATCTTCAGTTGTCTATTATTATTATTATTATTATTATTATTTTACTATTAATCCACCAGAGATTTTATTTATAGTAAGTGATCTTAACAAAGAGCCACATACTGGTCCATAAACTATTATATCCAGGCTCACTTGTTGGAAGCTGTTCTTTGATCTACATTGCTTTGCAATGGATTCTGAATGTGACACAAAAGGATTTTATCATTATTATCATCACTGTTTTTATTAAAGGTGAAATATGACAAAGAAGATTAATGCTTGTCAACAAGGCTACTTAGCACTGCATAGTTTTTCTTTTCAAATGTGCTTTTGCAAATATTAACCAGACAAATAATTCTACTGTGATGTGAATAGAAGCCACACAGTTGTAACTCCATGGACTCTGTGAATATGTTCCCTGCAATGTCAATTAATTTTGCTTCCTGAAGCATATTCTTTCATGTATAGTTTCATCCATGCTGTGCGTTCTGCCTGGAATGATTAGAGACCTGCTAACGTGGATAAAAATAACAAATTAAAAACAGAAAAAAACAACAAAACATAATAGCTTTTTAGGAGCAAGGCCAGAACTCAGAGTCTGTTTTCTTTCCATTTTCTATGTTTTAATTTATAGTGTAAATTAATCGCCTTTCTCCCACCCCTTGATAAGAATGGTCTTTTGCACTCTATTAACCCCAGGTTCTAGAGAAAGGCAATTTCCTAACAGGTGAATTAACACTAGATAACATTACCTCAAATGCCAAGTCATTTAATGTGTAATTGAAAAAAAAATTTTTAGAAGGGAGTAAGGCAGAATCTTAACTTTTAAAAAAAAAATTATAAAGAGTCTTTACAAACTAACTCTGGACTCCCAACCTCCCGAGAGTGATTTGCCTATTAACAAAGCACAAGAACAACTCCCACTACCAGTACATGAAGAAATAGCCCCCAATTTCCAATTACTTTTGCTGCTGACAGTTCACTGGACTGTTAAGACGCATTCTGCACCATTGTGTGGATGTGGTGAAGCTAGGCAGCCGTGTATGCTTTTCTGTTTGATTATGCGGTAATTAGACTGTTCCACTAATGGAAGGAGGGAAAGAAGTTTCTAGAGAAAATGACATCCAGCGCAGCACACTTTGAAAAAAAATCACTGGCACAAAAGAATAAAGAGTAACCTTTTGTCATGAACACTGAAAGGTTTTCTGTGTTAACTAAGCAGCGTTAAAAATGAAAAGTTGGAATCTCAAATTAGCTCAGGCATAATTGTATGTTTGCTTGCAAATAATAAAGCAAATAGGTGATTCAGACAAGCTCATTAGTCAATAATAAGGCCTTTCAGAGATGCACATAAGAGACTTTCTGGATGTGGATGAGCGTCTCTAAGAAATCCAGATTCCACGATTCTGCCCTGTGAATTCATTAGAGTTCCCTTGACAGTATCCAGAGAGAGGGAGCTTGCCCTTTTGTCCTTGAACCGGCTTCACCTGAGAGCTCAGCTCTTTCTGTAGGTTATTAATGTATTAGTCACCCTATAAAAGTTCCCTTGATTTATTTTTCTGGTGGAGAATTTAATTCCTACTCCTCTTAAAATTAAAAACTCAATTCGGTCTCCCTGCTCTTTCAGTCTTGCCCCGACACCCACAGATTTCTTTTCCCCTTTTCTTCCCTCTCACTTTTTTCTTCACTTAACTTTGTATTTTTAGTATTTTTGTGTGAATGTGACATTTTCCTTTTTACCTATAGAATTTTCCTGTTCTCTCTCCCAGTGTGAATTGAAAATGGCAATTCTTTATTCAGTGCACTCCAAATGACTGGCAATCTATTGCAGGTACGAATATAACCAAATGTCTCCCCTTTGGGTCTTTTAAATTCTTAGAAGCTTGGATGCCCTTTGCAGTTGCTTCCTTCATTCCTTCTTTCCATCCTCCCTCCCTCCCTCCTTTCTTCCCTTCCTTCTTTCCTTCTCTCCTTTTCTCTCTTTCTTTCTGTTAACAGATATGGTAAAAAAAAAAAAAGAGTTTGGAGAGGGAAAATGTTGAAATTATGACTTAAATGTCTTGCTATTATGAAGGAGAATTTTAATTGATCTGGGTTTCCATATTATTGGTGCATATCTGATTTGTATCTGATTAAATGTCTGTGTAATGGTTCTCTGGTTCCATTTGTATATCATATGACAATAAGCAAACATTATATTTTTAGTATATTTCTATGGTGACCATATTTTGCAAACAAAAATTCAGGATTCAGAATTTTTGACAAAAGACTTTGTGCCAATTCTGCCACTGGGAAGCACATTGCTGGATTCAGATTGTGACAGATTTGAATGCCGGGATCTTTCCTTGTTTATTAGATGACAAGCCATTTGAAATGAGGACATATGAAAGTTTGTCACCTTGGGATTGAAGTATGGACCAAACAGAAGGAATTTATGTGCAAGTTTCAACATACTAGTTATATCTTCATTTTCCTGCTCTTGGCGAACATAATTTGAAAGAAAGTGAGTGCTGATATTGCTCCTGATAGAGCCTCAAATAAGCTGGTTTAAAATCACATTTTAAAGGCATTTTCTCTATTAACACCTAATTACATCACACACTAAGACTACTCCTTAAGTACTTCCTTCCTGTTAAGATCAAATGAGCATGTCATGACACCTTGGTTGAGAACTGGTGGTATTCATTCTGATCCTCCGTGTCAAGGAAAATAGTGTAGCTTGAAATTATTCATTTCTCCACTTATTGTTACCAGTGGAGGAAGAAGAAAATAAAAGGAGGAAATGAAAAATTTAAAAGGCCCATTTCAAAAATATGATTTTTCATTTTGCCTGTCTTAAATACCCTGCCTTCCACATTATTACTATCATTAAAATCATTAGCTTGATCTCTGCCATCACCAGATCCTGAAAATCTGGGAATCACAGACCAAAAGAACACTATGGATCTCTGCTCTTCAGGGCCTTACATTCTTGTCAACATCAACATAAAACAAAACAAAAAAATCCCCAAATACTTTTCAACACATACGTAGAAAATATATTTTTAAATTGGTTAATTTACTTTCAAATAAGTTCTGTTGGAGTTCTCTGGTATATATTTTACCACACATATGCCATTCATTGTTCAGCCATGTGACGTTTAAATTAGGGTTGGAAACGCTGAGATTCAATGACACACAAAACAGAGCTGCTTGATGCAATATTGGCATGAGGTAAGTGTTTGTCAGAGGAAGAACATTTTAATTGAAGCATGCTTCCACATGTAGCTAGGCTGTTCCATTTTGAGTTTACTTTGCAGCAAGTTACCTATTGAATAGCATACATTTTTTAAAGATGGGAATAATTGCTGCCCAGCAATTATTTTTGATGTTTTAGGTGTCCATATTTTCTTATGTGGTCTTTTAAAAGTTTGACACCATTCATGTGCAACCTTTTTGTTTCATTGGGTTAACAAGGAATATACAATGAAACATGTGCTTGAGGAAGATTCTGATTTCTCTAAACTGTGGAGGAACTTGTTAGCACTTGATCTTGTATATAGGCATATATTTATGAATTTATATAGGAACTCAGATGCAGAGGGTTGACCATTATCATTCTCAGTTTGCAGCATAACATCATTAGTTGGCCCCATTCCCCACTCCTGTCATGTATTTCCATAGCCACTTTATTTTATTTGTATTTTAAGTATACATTAACAGTGTTAGTATAATATTCTGTTTTTTCCCCTAAGCATTCTCTTTTGTATCATTTTGAAAATAAAGTGAATATTTAGAAGTTAAGGAGGAAGCAAGCAAGCAGACAGCCTTGACTCTAGGATAGAGTAAGAGAAGTCTTAGTCTTGGAATGTGGAAGAAGATATCTATCAGAATCCAAGGTTGATATTAAGGCTCACAAAAGCATCATTATAGAACTTTATTAAGTACAAAAATATAAAGTGCATGGTAAAACTGGACATGAGTGTGTAGCACAGGGAAATCAGGAAGGGGTGTGAAGATAAAAGGAAGCTAGAAATTGAAGGACGCACAACTGGAAAAATCCAGCAGGTAAAGATTGACGAGTTGGCTGCTTGTGGTGGCACATGCCTGTAATCCCAGGGCTCAGGAGGCTGAGGCAGGAGGATCAGGAGTTCAAAGCCAGTCTCAGCAAATGCGAGGCACTAAGCAACTCACTGAGACCCTGTCTCTAAATGAAATCCAAAACAGGGTGGGTATGCGGCTCAGTGGTTGAGTGCCTCTGAATTCAATCCCCAACCCCTTCCCCCACCAAAAAAAAAAAAAAAAAAAAAATTGAGGATTTGAACTTGGTGGATGGAGGAGTGACATTGTAGTCATATGAGTGAAGGCACAAACTTGGAGGTGGCATTATGACAGGTAGTGAGAAATAATTTAACTAATGCTTCCCAGACATACAGCAAGGTCGGACAGGTGTTTTTGCTATTATGCTTTCCATGGACCTCCTCTGTCTTCTTTGTTCATACCTACTTCTTATCTAAATTTTACCATCTCCTCTGCTTTCCTTTTGTGGCTGGAGAAGACTGTGGCAAAGGCCCTTGTTCCCATAGAGGTGCATTTCACATCATTACCTGTAATGACGAATGTCAGATAATCTTAAGACAATCAAATCCACATTTATTCTTTAGAACTCAGAAAATTTATTAATTCATTATTCCATTGTTCATTAAGATAAATGGATGCATGTAGGTCTGGACCACAGTAAGGGTAAATGTCAATAGATGATCAGGTCCAATTTTCCTTATGTACCTAACGTGCAAATGAGTCATGAGGAATCATTTCAGTTGTCAAATTCTCCAATTCTCACAAGTTTATTGCCCTGTATAGCATTCAACAACTTCATCTGTAATCTAAATACCTCAACCAGGACTGAAATTTTACTAAATGAATATTTTAATGTTTTATTCTGGGTATAATTGGTCTTGAGTTAGAATATAAAAGACTGATACTCAGCAACTGGAAAATAACATTTTGATGGTAGTTGAAATTTTGGGGAAAAAAACAATAGCCATAACAACAACAACCAAAAAAAAAAAAAAAATCCAACTCACCACAGTTCCTGTCAATATTCAGCTGACAGAGGCTACTCTTGCTTGTTTCGAGAGAATATTTTCAATCTGTCTGCAACTAGCTGCCAAAACTTTTGGATGAATAGGGAAGATTTCAGTCAATCACCCAGATGTTCCTCCTGCAGGAGGCCACACACCCAGCTATTTGAAACAACCAGGTGCCTGGAACATAAAGGCAACTCATCTGGAATGTGTGTGTATTTGAACTTTTTGAGGGGATAGAGTGATATGTTGAAACAGTTTTAATCCCTCTTTAAATGCCCAACTTTGAAATTAAAGTATGTATGATATAGTTTAGAGGAATGTTTGCATAGAATTCATATAATATGTTAGTCTTATGACAAAATGTGGACTGTTCTATGTCAGGTTAATGAATGCTGATTATCCAATGTCTGATCCAACTTAGATATAGAATATTGATCATTTCCTCCTTGCTATGGTTTACTAAGCATTGCACCTACTGCTGCTGGTTTTTTTTTTTGTTTGTTTGTTTTTGTTTTTGACTTCCTTCAACTATTCTATTCCAAGGTCATCTCATTCTCAGTGAATTCAAATGATAAAGATTTTTTTTCTGAATAACTCAGAAAATGTGAATTAAAACAAGATGTGTTGTAAGTATTTTCAACAGGAGGCAGATATGGCCCAAATGCTATTTAAAACTTTGGTTCAAGATATAAAACAGCTGGGTGCAGTGGCCTAAAATCCCAGTGACTCAGGAGCCTGAGGCAGGAAGATCGCAAGTTCAAAGCCAGCTTCAGCAATTTATCAAGGCCCTAGGTAACTTAATGAGACCTGCTCAAAATAAAAAGGGCTGGGAAAGTAGCTCAGTGGTAAAGCACCTCTGGGTTTAATTCCTCAGTACCATTCTTCCCCTTCTTCCTCCAACATATAAGAACAAAATATGACAATTTGGTATTTGGAAACATTACAATAGACTGGTCTAGCAAAATACTGAAAACTGATGCTGCAGTTTTAATCTTAGACACTTTGGAATTTCAGAGTCCCAATCTTACTTGGACAGAGGTAGTGAGTGGCAGGTTATGAAGCCAGGACATAGAATCAAGGAACACGAAAGGTGATCTGTTACCAAAGCAAGTCCTAAAGAGAGGAAGGCAAATGGGAGTTGATTTCATGTGAAGAATAGTCTAAAATACACTTACTCCATGTGTTCATCAGCTTTCCATCCCAGTGACAAATACCTGAGAGAGACATCTTAAAAGGAGGAAAAGTTTATTTTAGCTCATAGTTTTAGAAGTTTCAGTCCACTATTATTTGACCCTGTTGTACTGGGCCTGTGACAACACAGTATATCACAGTAGGAATGAGTGACAGAAGAGGTCTGTTCAGGGCTGCCAGGAAGAAAGAGAGAGGAGAAGGACCTGGGGTCCCAGTACCTCCTTCAAGGACATGCCCCCAGTGATCTAGCTTCCTTCCACTAGACCCCACTTCCTAAAAATTCCACCACTGGTAAATAGTGCCACAGGCCATTGGCCAAGCTTTTAGCATATGGCTTTGGGGGGACATTTCAGATTCAAACATACTGGGTGTGGTGGAAGTTGCCGGGAATCACAGCAATTTGGGAGGCTGAGGCGGGAAGATTGCAAAGTTGATGCCATCTTGGGCAAGTTAGGGAGACTCTGTCTCAAATCAAGAGACTGGGAATGTAGCTCAGTGGTAGAGTGCCCCTTGGCTCAATCCAAATCATAATACTACCCAAACGGTAGAGGTAGTGATAGGATCTGTGGTGAAGCAAACATTTGACTCTGGAGTCTGGAGGCAGGGCTGTTTCTGCAGCTTATGCCCTGTGGCAGCTCGCCTTGGCCAAGTCTATACCACATGACTGAGGTCTGCATATCAGCAGTTTTCTCCCAATTCCCACTTCCCACTTGTTGAAAATACTTACCAGGCATCTTGTTTTAATTCACATTTTCTGAGTTACTTGGGAGAAATCTTCCCCAGCATGTATTTGTGAATGGGACTTAAAATTTTATTGTCTTACAGCTGGTGCCAGAATTCTACTTAAAGAAAAGTCATTATTTAAGAAAATATCTGAGTAAGGTTCAGAGACAAAAGTGAGACCTTTACTGGTTCTGCAGAAACCCGAGCTACAAATGAGATGACTTCCTTGTTCTGAGTTGGAATTAATGAGAAATTGAATTAAGAGAGAGGAGAAAAAGGAGGGAGGAGTTAGGGAGATGACACAGGGCTGAGGCATCACAGGGAAAAGTGGCCTGTGGAAAAAATTTGCTGTGGAATGAAGTAAAAGTTATTTAAGAACAAGCCTACCGGAAAGGCCAACATTCATTTCAAGGTTGTTTGCAGTTGTGTAGTATAAGCTTCTTTTCTCTTTTCCCCAAAACTCATGTGACTTTTTTAAGGTTAACAAGCCTTCATACTTGGGTTGGTGGGGTACAGAATGAAGAGTGTACACTTGAGAAGCAGGAATAAAACTTCCAAGCTATGGGTCACCAAGAGGACATTTCCCTGTCCTATCCACTCCCATCAGCTCAAGAATTTAGAGAAAATATGGTGAGGGTTTTGGATTCCCATAGTATACTGAATGGAATTGGGGCCACTTACATTCATAAAAGACATAGATTCTAAAGGGCAGGGATCCCTGAGCTGACATCTGGGCTATGATGTAGGTCTGGATCTCCTATTCTCTTCCTGTTAAAATTGTAAATGATTTTTCTCCTTTAAGAAATAAATTTAATGCAACAGCTGAGCACTGTGATAAATTGTCTGAAACTAGTGTGGACCATCTGGCTGTCATGAATAGTCTTAAATAAATCGAACCAAAAGTAAGAAATATAAGAAGACAGTACTTTCCATCTTACTTGAGTTTAAGAGAATGTGCAAAGTTTATAAAACATGCTTTGGTTTTCAGGGGCTTGTTCATCGCAATGTGGAATATAGACTTGTCATAGATAATTATGACACCGTGACAGCTGTAGAGAATCAAAGCAAAAACAGGGTTGCAACTCAGATGCAGTGACTCGCTCCTGTAATCCTAGCAACTTGGGGGGCTGAGGCAGGAGGATTGCAAGTTCAAGGACAGCCTCAGTAACTTATCAAGGCTCTAAACAACTTAGCAAGACCTTGTCTCAAATTAAAAAAAGAAAAAATGGGGGGTGGTGGGAATGTGGCTCAGAAGTTAAGCATCCCTGGGTTCAATCCCCAGTACCAAAATAGAAAAAAAAAATGTTTGTAAAAAATTCACAAATTTCAGAATGCTAGAAACAACCTCCAGATAATCATTCATTACTCTGTTCTCATAAGTTAGAGTTACATGTTTAGGTTTTATTTGGTACTAATGGAAACTTAGTGATGTTAGGACCACTACCTCTTAATGATTTATTTTTCTTTCTTTCTTTTTTTTTTAATTTTTGGTACAGGGATTGAACTCAGGGACATACGACCACTGAGCCACATCCCCAGAATTATTTTAGATTTTATTTAGAGACAGGGTCTCAGTGAGTTGCTTAGTGCCTCACATTTGCTGAGGCTGGTTTTGAACTCGTGATCCTCCTGCCTTAGCCTCCTGAGCCACTGTGATTACAGGCATGTACCACTGTGCCCTGATAATTTCTTTTTCTTATAGGTCCAAATATAAAAGTATCCATCTACTTATTTGTATATTCATTCTCAATCAATTATTAATATTTACTATGTGTCACATACTGTTACATAGTACTAAGCATATACAGGAAAGCAAGACAAGGTCTCTATGTTCAGGACCACATAGTCTAGTGAAAACATAATATCTAAACAATATTAATGGAATTAGCAGCCATGAAGTTGGGCAAAACTTTAGTGCATGTTAGAGATGAGAGCCAACTCTGCCTAGGGATGATGGAGGGAACTTCAAGGCAGGAGCTACTTGTGGTAAAAGCACAAAAGGGCCAGAATCAGGCACTTAAAGTACCTTTTAGGGAAAAAAAATAGGTTTCTTCAACTAAGATGAAGCCTAGACATATGGAAGGCCTAGTTTTATTAGTAGATACTGTGTTTCCCACCATTATTCTAAACATAGAGAAAAAGTATCAGTGAGAATGAAGACACATCCACACATGGCTGAAGGCATATCCTAACTCACCTCTTTCGTAAATATGTGGAATATTATGTTAGTTAATGTAAGTTAAGCTATTGTAATAAGTAGACTTAGCTTCATTGGCTTAACAAACATTTTATTTCTTGCTCGTGTAATTCCATGGTAGGTATTCTAGGGAAGAAGGTAGCTCTTCTCTGCACAGATTCAAGGGACCAACTCCTGCCTATGGCTCTGTCATAGTCAATAATTTCTTGTCAACAGTATCATTAATACTGTCATCATGTCCAGGTTCAAGACTCAGGAGGGAAAGAAATGGTCAAGAGTAGGCTGCTGCTGCCTTAAAGCTCCCTGCTGTGGTCTGAATGTTTCCCTTAAAATTAATGTGTTGAAACTTAATTGCCAATGTGATGGTAGTAAGAGGTGGCCCCTTTAGCAGAGGACTATGTCTTGAGGGTGGAGCCCCCATGGACAGGATTAGTGCCCTTTCATCTCTTCTACAAATTGAGAACCTAGCATTTGTTCCTTTGGTCCTTCCACCTTCTACTATGTGAAGAAGCAGAGTTTGTGCCTTTCTGCCCTCTTGCTTTCTGCCACGTGAGGACCCAGCATCCAACCCCTCTGTGGGATGCAGCAACCAGGTAGCATCTTGGAATCAGGGAATAGTAATTACTAACCACTGACTCTGCCAACACCTTGAACTTGGGCATCCAGCCTCCAGAACTATTAGAGAATAAATGAGAATAAATTTCTGTTGTTTATATATTACTTAGTTTTTTGTTTAAGCAGCACAAATGGAACTAAAACACTCTCTAAATTAATATACACATTTTCACTCATATTCAGTGGGCTAGAAACAATTTTCATAGTAGTATTTAATACAGGGAGGCTGGGAAAGGCAATCTGGTCATGGAGCCAGAAGAAGAAAATAGATTTCTGGTTGTCAGCAAACATCCTCTGCTACAGATGCAACACTGACATTGATAAAAATTTATGTAATCTAGGTAATTCTAAACAAGTCTAAACTTATAAGATTTATCATTATAGTATATAAATTATTTCATTGAGGCTAAAAAAAATGTACTGAATAAGCCAAATTAATGTTCATGGGGAAAAAGACCTGGAGATTTTGTTTGAAAACTAATTCAACATATGCTCACAGTCTGATGTGGTTCCTAAAAACAAACACAGAAACAAGTGAAATAGTGAATACAATTATAGGCTGCATAATACATGTATATAGGGAGGAAATGGATTCTGCTCCAGAAATGTTTAATTCAACATGTTTTGATAGCATTCTGGTGTTAATATTAAGAGGCACATGAGGAAGCAAAAGAAGTCTAGGATGAGAGGGATCTAGAAACCATATTGTGTAAAGAAGGGCAGTGAAGAAGCTAGGTTCTGTCTCAAGGAAGAGCTACCATAATGGTAGAAGGGTGTGTGTGTGTGTGTGTGTGTGTGTGTGTGTGTGTGAGAGAGAGAGAGAGAGAGAGAGAGAGAGAGAGAGAGAGAGAGAGAGAGAGAGAGATGGGAAAAGGTACAGATTAAAGTAGTCTTTAAAATTCAAAGAAATTTAAAGTTTAAGTGCTTGAAGGTTAGCCATATGGAAAAGAGAATAGATTCATTCTCTTCTGCATCATGGAACCAAGGATCATTTTGGCGTAATATGAAGATCTGCATAATAATTGAAGCTATCCAAGAATGGTGGAATGGGCTGCTTAGAGAATTATTGAGACTCACATCACTGGAAGTGCTTGATCAGAAGCTGAATGACCTCATGTCAAGGATGCTGCAGATTTTCCTTTTAGAGCGGACCAGATGATGCTTAAAATGTTTTCTAATTCTAGGTGAACCATTTCTACTCCCAACACTTCTGATGAAATATATGGGATTTTTTTTCCACACCAACAACCAATTCTCCAACTCCTCGGATACCAAGTGGGTGTCCAACAATTATTATAATTATATACAATTGTAATTATTCAATTATGACATTTATCAGAATTAGCAGCAGATCCCACAGGCTAAGAGCTCTGTCCTACAAGTCTGCATCCACTTCAAAAGTCAGTTGCAATCCCAGGCCTCTTGTTCTTCTGACTAACTAGCTGTTCATTTGAGGTTCGTATGACCCTGTCCTTGGGCTAGATAATTTGCTAGAATGACTCACAGTATTCATGAAAATATTTCACTTACTATTTATTACTTATTTATTATAAAGGATACAACTCAGGAAGAGCCAAATGAAAGAGACACCTGGAGCAAATTAATAAGGATCATGAATTTCCATACCCTCTCGAGGATTGCCATCCTCCTATTACTTCAATGTGTTCACCCATTTGTAAACTTGCAAAGCCCAGGAGTTTGAGAGTTTTAGTGGAGACTTTACTGCATAGGCATAATTGTTTAAATCATTGACCATTCATAATGGCTTCCATGGATATTGAGAGGTAAAGGCAGATAATTCCAACCCTCTACTCAGATCTTGGTCTTTCTGATAGCCAGACTCCATCCTGCAGCTATCTAGACACTGGAAGCCACCCGTTATCTTATTAGCATATAAGAGACACTAGTCACTTCAGAGACTCCAAGAGTCTTAGAAACTCTAGTGTTAGAAATCAAGAACTATGACCAGATGTAGTAATAAAAGGAGTTCCTGTGACTCTTGTCATTCAGAAAATTATGAGCCTTTTAAGATCTTTGGGCCAGAGACAGAAACCAAATATGTATTTCTTATTATATCACAGTATCATGTTAGGATTTGTCAGTTTGCATGACTACTATGGCTCTTCTGGATGATTCAGGCCAAAATGAAATTTCTATGGAGGTATATGACTGCAGGTGGATACTGTCAACTTGGCCCAGACATAAAGAGTATGGTCAATCACAACCACCCCTTTTCCAACTGAAAGCACGCCTTTACAATCATTTAATTAGTAGATTTTTAAAATAGAAGACACCATCAAACTGACAGAAAAATTTTGACTATTCAGACTTGAGAATTTGACAAATGTGAGCATTGTGAGTCTGTCACCTCAAGGAAGCTATGAATATAGCTGTTGCTAATGAAAACATTTGTGATTTTAAGCAAAAATTAGCTATATGCCTGTGATCCCAGAGATTCAGGGGCTGAGGCAGGAGGATCTCAAGTTTGTGGTCAGCTGCAGCCACTTAGCTAGGCCCTAAGTAACTTAGGAAGACCCTGTCTCAAAATAGAAAATGAAAAGGGCTGGGGATGTGGCTCAGTAGTTAAGTGCCCCTGGGTTTGATCCCCAGTACTGAATAAATAAATAGATCCATCAATAAATAGATAAATAAATAAATAATTGCAGGGAGCATTTATAGCAGCCACATGACCATGATAGCATCCCAGTACAAGATTTTTTTGATGAGACCAGGGATATTAACAAATGTAACTTGTTTGATACTATGAAACCAAATTTGCCACATTTGAATGGCCTGTATAACTCAATGAGTAAAGATTTTTCAAATGACTAATATGTAAAAAGCTATAAAATGATGCATGCATGAAAGATCCACTTGAATTGCACAGTAAACCAATGAAATTTTTGTGTAACACATAACAAAAATGTTGATATGATCTTAGGTTACACACCTGTTGAGTTTTGATGGAATATTAAGATATCCAAGATTTTATAAAATCACTCCTCCCTCATTCAACTTCCTATGTGTTGGAGGCCAAATTTTCTTTAGGTTCTATTAGCAAAATCATGTATTGCAATAGATTGAATCCTGAAATGGTTAATTTGAATTATCAACTTGATTGGCTTAAGATACGCCTAAGATTAAGAGGCTTCTGGGTATATCAATAAGGCTGTTTCTAGGAATGATTGGCATGTGGGATAGCAAACTGAGGTAGAGACCTAAACTAAGTGTGGACAGCACCATCTGGTAGGTGGGGGACCTGGGTGAAAAAAATGTTGGAAGAACAAGAAGCTGCAGATGGAAGCTTGATTGTTCTCAAGCTAGTTCTTGATGGCTGCTGTGACTACCTGAGGGCGTCAGACTCTAGCCCTTTCACTCTTTCAAAGCAGATTTCTTCCCAGGCCTTCAGTCTGAGACTTCATTGATCCCTCTAGTTCTGAGGCTCCAGCTTCTTGAATTGAGCAGATCCTGGTTCCTCCAACACTCCAGCCTGCAAACTGCCATTGTGGGGGTTATTCAACTTCTAGTTTTGTTAGCCAATCTAATAAATCTCCTTTAATAATTATATATATATATATATATATATATAATTATATATGTATGTGTGTATGTATGTATACATATTTATATATAAATATATATTCTGTTGGTTGTTCCTCTAGAGAATCCTAACATATACAAATATATAAAAAAAACACTGCAAAAGCAAGGGAAAAAACAAACAAACGATGCCACTTGTCTTCTTAAATTATTTTATTTTGAAAAATGCAGTATTTTTCACACAAATGTATTATTATATAACTATGAATACATTTATTATAAAAATAATTATTATAAATGAATTAAAACATTTTAAATAATTTTAATTTTGTGTGTATGGATGTGCTGGAGATTGACCCCATGGGCACCCCACTGAGCTACACCTTCAGCCCTTTATATTTTTTACTTTGAGACAAAGGCTCACCAAGTTGCTGAGGTTTGTCTTGAACTTGGAATCCTCCTGCCTCAGACTCCTGAGTCACTGGGATTAAAGGCATGTGTTAGTGCACCTGGCTAAAGCTTTTTAATTTCTAATATAATAAATGTTTTTAAAAAATCCCCTTGATTTGTGTTAATTCTTTAATATTTTTGATAATGATGGGCTTGGGTATCATTATCATATTTTATTTTATTTTTTTTTTGTAAAAATAAGGAAGAGCTTCAGAGAGGTTATGGGACATTCTTGAGGTCATACAGTGAGTCAAAAAATTTATTCCGGTTTATTGTCTTTAACTCCAGATAGACTTTATGCCTTCTGATGAGCAAAGGCCAAATCAACTTAGAGAAAAAAGAGAGGACAATGGTTGAAGGGGTACCTGAATCTGCTGCATTAAGGGGGAAACAGAAGGGAATCATTTGGAACTTCCGATGCTCTCAAGACATAATTATTAAACAACTTGACTTATTTTTCAATACCCATTCAAACATGCACTGCAGACCCTATAGTTGTCTTTAAGTTTGAATGAAAACTGAAGCCTGGTCCAAGTTGATTCTTGGCAAATCTGCAGCTGCAAAAGTGGTTCCAGTTCAGTTATTGGTGTTTCTAGGAGGAAAAAAAAAAAAGGCAAAACTTCTCTTGAAATTACAGTCTCCACCACTCTACTGCAAGATAAGTTAGGTCTTGCAAAGGGTGAGGGAGCTGGTATCTTTTTCCTCCCCCTAGTGTGCTGCTCTCAGCTCACCTTCCTTAACACAAATTATAATGGAGGGAGCTGCAGGTGGTGGTAGTGAAGGACTCAGTGGCAATAAGAACATTTTTACGTGACTGATGGTATTTCTGTGATCTAAGCTTTTGCACCAAAGGCATTCTCTTTTAGAGGTGCTCTGTGGTTATCTAGAACCCCATCCATCCCTCCTTCTGCCTGCCAATCTAAGGATCTTGGAACTTCAACTTTTTCAAAATGAGCAATTGTTTTTCTTTTACAACTGGTCACTTGGCTTTTAGGCATCCTGTGGTACACATTTTGCTTGTTTTTGCCTATGTTCTTCTCATTGTTAGATTTTCATTGCCCTTTTGATAAGGATCCAAGACAAATTCAGGTGATCTCTCTGCAACTCTTGGTTCACATCTATTTCACAGAAAGAATTTGAGAGACACATCGAGTTCTTTAAGCGGTCTCCCCAGCTGGCCCTGGTGGAACATATCTGTCATCCCAGCAACTTGGGAAGCTGGGGCAGGAGGCTGGGGCAGAAGAGTCACAAATTGCAGGCCAATCTCAGCGACTTAGTGAGGCCCCATGTAATTCAGCAAGACCCTTTCTCAAAATAAAAACAAAATAAAAAGGGCTGGGGATGTAGCTTAGTGGTAAAGTGCCTCTGGTTTCAATCTGCACTACGAAAACTAATAAATAAATAACATAGAGGTAGGATCTCAAAAAATTATCTTTCTAGTCTTTAGTTTAAGGACAGGCATTCCTTGCCCTTCATCTTTGTGTTTGTATTGCAGGAGTGTGAGTTATATTCTAAGTACAGCACCTCACCTGATCTCCAACTCCTGATGAGAGGGACAAATTAATAACAGGTTCTGCAGATGGGCTTTCACCTCATTGTGAAATGAAGCACCCTTTGAGCCCTTGAGGTAAACTGATTGCAGAAATAACCATTTTTTCTTTACTTATCCAAACCCTATGCCATGTATCTTTACATTTTATCCTATCAGAACATGGATTCTAATTCTTCATAATTTGCACCGATCTTCTAATTTTCTTGGGTCAACTGCATAAGATGTCAGCGACAAGGTGCTGGTTCCAAGTCTGGATCTCGAGTGTTCTTGCACAGTTCACTACCCAGCTACTCCTCAGACTTGTGAATTGTAATAGAAACTTGTAGTTTAAAGCCACTAAGTTTGGGGAGGATTTGTTATGTAGCAAAACTAATCACTACAGGTCTCAATAAAACCCAGATCATCTTGCTACAATAAAATGTAGCTTGCAGTGTGAGCAGGGATGAATAAGCAGGAAGGGGAGGGGAATAATACCAGATTGGAGAGAGAGAGAGAGAGCAAGAGTAAAAAAAGGAAGACAGGCTAAAATTTGTGCTTATTCAGGAGTCAAGAGATAAGTTAATGTGCAGATAAAACTTTTTGGCAGGGTGCAAGAGAAAAAGGCTAGAAAGGTGAGTTTGGGTCAGATGGTAGGGACTTCAGTTTGGAGCAACCACATGGAGGGATGGGTGTGGCTTCTTCAACCTCCATTCTCACATCTCCCTCTCCTTCCAGCCACCACTGAGCCCTGGGGTGTTTGCTAGAGTAACAGAGGCAGTAGAACCGACTCCATTTCATTTCACAAAGTAGTGACTGGCAATAAAGGACACATTCTCGCTGTGCTTCCTTGTAATAAACCCCAGCCTACATTTTATGGTTCGAAGTGTACTTTAACAGAAATTGAGCCAAGATACTTCTATCCTGACCAAACAGAAACAGATGGAAGAAATAGTTTCCTCTAAAAAGAATGCAAATATGGAAAAATTGCCCTGTTTAAATAAGAAAGATAAAAACACGTTTGCTTATTCATGAAAGGCTTTTAAGTCTTTCCTTGTTTATTCTTAAAGAGCCATGTTAGTTTATTGGTGGCCACTAGATGGCACTTGTGTACAGCATTTGAAATTGATTTCAGTGAAAACCCGAGAACCTGCGGTGAGACTAGAATTTGAGGTTTTGCTCTTATGCAGCCCACTTCCTCTCCCACCCTGCATCAAGAAGGGTGTAGGAGAGAAAGCTTAAATCTCTTCTGTGCCTTTTCACTTATAAAGAAAAATGAACATGGCAGAAGTGTTCCTGATTAGATCCGGAGAAAAAGGATGAAGTATTCTTGCTAGATGAATCAGGAGAGATGATGTTCTGTCATTCTTTAGATATAGACCTGAAATACGAACTTTAAATTTATGGTTGCTGGTATGAGCCATGGTTCTCTATTTACCCAGTTAGCGCATTTGGGTGAAGCATGAAGAGTAGGTCTTCCAATTGGTTACTTTATCACACTGACGATTTCAGATGCTGTAATCACTCTTACCCCTTAGGATGGGGGAAAAAAAATGGATCTCACAAGTCTTCTTATCAGATCACCATAGTTTGATTCATCTTCATGAGAGTTGTCTGCCTGGTTGTTCATTGCTGCTGTCTACTCATCTGGACATTTTCAGATGATGCAAACAGTGATGGCGACTGTGAATGTCATCCACAATTGTCATACTGAGAGACTAGTCTAGGATACATCTTCAAAAGAAGAACGACGACAATAAGCAAGAGGCAAGTAAACAAAGAAACAAAATCACAAATGATTTAAGACACTTCAGTGGGGGTCCAGAGTTTTTGACATTTTGCCTGACCTGTGCCTCTCATTTCTCTGGCCCTGGAGCTGTTATCAACATTTAGAACCATCCAGGAAACCAGGACTCCTTGTCTGGGAGGTAAGATGCTGGCAATCTGCCAGTCACAGCTTTGCCAACTCCATTAGCTTGTCACCACTGAGCTGATGCTGATCTCTCTCAGGGCTCCTCTAATCTGGCCTTTCAGTAGCCTCAGCTTTCTCCTGTTTAGCCTAAGCTGCTATAAGCACATGCTTTGAAGCATCACCAGATCTGATATAAAAGGGACATCTGTCCTAAAGAAGATTAGGGTAAGGTCAGGGAATCCAAAGAGGGCAAAAAGAAAAGAGCAGATTGGGTCATAAGTGTAAAAGAAATCAGAAACAAAAATGTAGGTACTGGGGATGTGCAAGACCAGACACATGACCTCTCTTTGATGTCTCTGGTCCTGTGTCTTTGACCTTCAGGATGGCATCTCTGGTCCTCTTCTTGCTTACCTGGAGCTTGCCTGCTCTTTTCCTGACAGAGTTTTAAAATTCTACCTTAGGAAGAGGATTGATAAACCAATTCTAACTAAAGATTTTCAGCTTAAACAGGGGACAAAGCATGGATTTGATAAAACAATGGAATCAAATCCTAATGGTAGGAATGCAAATGTTGGCAAGCAATGTCAAAGATAATGTCCTTTCATTTGTGAAGACACCATTGAAGCTATATAATTTGGGTTTTACTAAAAACTAGCCCTAGGCACATAAATTAATATATGAACAGGAGCCTAGATGACTTTCTGGTTTCTTTTCTTTTTTGTGATACACAGGATTGAACCCAGGCCTTTGCACATGCTCGACGAGCACTCTACCACTAAGCTGCATCCCTAACTCCTTTTATTTTGAGACAGAGTCTTACTAAGTTTCTGAGGCTGGCTTCAAATTTGCCATCCTCCTGCTTTAATCTCCTGAGTAGCTGGGATTATAGGTGTGCATTATAGTTTCCATCAAACCAAATATACTCAACTTATAGAGGAAATAAATAGAGCCAAATTACTGGAAAAGTGATGGAATTGTGGGAGGGCTACACATGAGAACATGGAAAAAAAAAGAATATACTTTGATGATGATGATGCATGGAATGCTAGAGGATCATTAGGACCTGGAGACTACAAAGTGGCTTGGAGTCCAGCTGAATTGAGGCAATACAGAATTTCCCTTAACATTATAGAAGAAAAAAAATCACATTTAAGGAAGGTTAAAGCAGGGGTCACAGGTTCAATAGGCCATCAGTTTCTAGAGCTAGCAAGGTCAGTGTAAAACAACCCCGATGACCCCAAACTCTGTCAGATACAGTGAGCTGGCTGAAGGGTGGAGCCTCATTTGCCTCCTGTTTTGTTAATCATCCTAACTTAGCATGGTGGTCCTGAACACATAGGCATTAAGCACTGCTCAAAGAAAGTCTGAAGATTTTGATATCTTAGTCTGTTTGGGTGGCTATAACAGAATATTGTAGACTGGATAAATTATAAACAACAGAAACTTACTTCTCACACTTTTGGAGGCTGGGGAGTTCAAGACACCAGATTTAGTGTCTGGTGTTGGTCTACCTCCTGGATCATAGATGACCTCTTATTATTATGTCTCCCCAACCCATGATGGATTTTTCTGGGGCTTTTAAATTTTTTTATTGGTGCATTGTGATTATATGTAACAGTGAATACATTGTTATATATTCATACATGTAAATAATATAACAATACAATTTAGTCAATTTCATTGTTTGGGGCCTTCTTTAAGGACACTTATTTTATTTATGAGGGATCAGTCTTTAAAATCTAATCATCTATCAAATGTCCCACCTCTGATTGCCCTATATTGGGAAGTAGATTTTAATATACGAATTGTGGAGAACACAAACATTCCAATTACAGCATTTTTCCCTTGGATCCCCAAATTCATGCCTCTCTTGCATGCAAAATATATTTACTCCATTCCAATATCCCCAAATCTTAACTCAGTCCAGAGTCAACCCAAAAGTCTTAACAACAAATACAAACAACAAATATTGTCTAAATCAGGAATGCATGATAGTCAAAGTGGGATTCATTCTAAGGCAAATTGTTCTTCATCTGTATACCTGTGAACTTAGGTGAATGCTTCTAAAATACAATGGTGTAACAGACGTAGAACAGGCATTGTCATTTCCAAAGGGGGGCGGGGAGAAAGAAGTCAGAACAACAGATCCATTACCCAGTGGGGCAAATAACATTGAACTCTAAAGCTCAAGAATAATCCTTTTGGGCTCCATGCTCTGCCCTCCTGGACCACTGAGGTGGGAGTCACATCCCTGTGGCTCTGGGAGGCCTTTTTTCATGTAGTAGCTTTGTGCCTGAACCCTGCCCCTGCTGCAGCTCTCCGTGTGTCTCCAGTTCCACAGTGGTTCTGCGCCCATGTCACATGCCCAAGGATTCCCGGAGCTAGAATCACAGATAAGTGGCCCTAAATTTCCTCTGGGCATTGTCCTAAGGAGGTTCCTCTGTGGTGGTCCTGGGCTTGCTGGGGTTTTTTCACCCTAGTTCAATGATGGGAAGGTCAGCCTTCATTGTGTCTCAGTTGCCTTTGGGGTCATCCTTTCATTGTCTGGGACATCAGCTCCCAGTTTCTGTTTAGATGGCGGAGTGGGAGCGATCTTATTAAATGCTCTCTCATCAGAACTTTCATTTTCTCTCCTGACCAGCCTTTCTTATTTTTTTCAGTATGGATATGTAGACAATTTTTCAGATGTTCTGCTTCCTTGCTGGTGAACAATCACATGTTTAAATCATTTCTCTCTTCTGCCTTCTTTCTATAAATAGTCAAGAGGAACCAGGACACTCCTTCAACACTTCACTTAGCTATTTCCTCAGCCAATTTCCTCAGCTATTTCATAGCTTGGGAGTTCTACCTTCCACAAAATTTTTGGGCTCAAAGCAATTCGGTCAAATTCTTTGTCCTCTTAATAACAAGGATGGTCTTTTATGTGTTGTCCAATCACATCAAAACGAACTTTACCATCCATACTGCTATCAATGTTTCTGTGCAGTATTATTTACTTAGATATTCTCTAAGTTGATTGAGTCTTCTCTACTGCTCTCTTCTTTCCTTTCAAAGCCAGGAATCTGTTCTCAGCAGCCCCTTGACAGCAACATCTTTTTCTAGTATGCATCTCAAAACTCTTCTAGCCTCCACCCATTATCTGGTTCCAAAATTGCTTCTGCATTCTAGGGTTTTTGTTATAGCAGCTGCTCCACTTGTCAGTGCCAATTGTCTACCATAGTCTATTAGGGTTATAAGAGAACATCCTAGACTAGGTAGTTTAAAAACAACAGAAGGCATTTTTTTCCCACTTTGGAGGCTGGGAAGTCAAAGTCAAGTTGCTGGCAGATTTGTTGTCTGGTTATGGCTTATCTCCTGATTCATAACTTCTTTCTGTTGTGTCCTCATAGGGCAGAAGGATGAGGAGTTTCTCTTGGGCCTCTTTTACAAGGTCACTAACCCCGTTAGTGAAGGCTTATCCATCATGAACTGAATGTATTCCAAAGGCTCTACCTCTGAAAACACCCTGGGTATTAGGTATAATGTATAAATTTAAGAAGAAACAAATATTTGTATGGGAAATCCTTGCTATTATTATCATCAGTGAAAACCAAAGAAATAACCAGAAGATTCCTATGTAAAATGAAGTGGATTCAGGTCATCTATGAGAAATGGTCATTTGCAGACTCAAGGGCTTTTTGTACTGGACCTTTATTCCTTCTCTGCCCAGCTATTTTTCCCTTTTCTTCACCTGGGATATTTCTTCCTTTGACTTTATTCTACCCTGTGTGGTTCTTTTGGGTCTGCCAAAGATAGTGTGTCAATATTCTGGTTACAAGTTAAGCATGTTGTCAGAACTTATCAATCATAGTATCTGGTATATAACTGGATTAAGGTCCAAAGCCAACCATAGCTCTTCCTGGGATTTTATTTGGGTCAAAATACTATCTTTTTATCTTGAGCTGCAAGGCTGGAATGAAGGGATCCTGGGACTTTTGGTAGTATTTCTATCTCCTTCCCTTGCTTGATGGAGAAAGACTGTATGAATTTGTAGAGAAAAAAGCAGAGATGTGAGTTGGGCTGAGGGAGACGTGATAAAATGGGTGCATTTCTGACCCTCCTAGTCAAATGATACAATATATTCCCTTTAATTCAAACTATATTGAGTGGGGTTTCCATCACTGACAACCTGGAGGATTTTGATTAGTATGTTTCTCAGCCAGTCCAACTGAGTCTCCTAATATGACACATGCAATGCTGCTATGAATTCCATTTAGAGCAGTATGTCTTCTGATTCTAATAGAGATAACAGTGAGTATCTGTGCAAGAAAATAAAACTATAATTCTAATTTGTTCATCTTGACTCATTATCACTTCATGACCTGAAGCACAAGTATTAGCTTTTCCTGTAAGAGGTGGTATTTAGAACAGAATCAAATAATATTTGCAGCAGTTTACTACATTTTATAAGGAAACAATGAATTATTTTTTCACCAGCCTCTGGGTTTTTTTTTTCTTAAATACTGTGATAACTGGTGAAGTCCTGGGCCTGCCAACATTCTTCTTTCATGTTTCTTCCTAACAAGGACCAAAAATAGAATGGCAGAAAGATTTCTTGGAGTTTAAACCTAATAGCAATGAGATTAAAAGAAGGAAAAACAGGCATCAGCATGAACTTGAATGAAACGTATTGCTTTTGGGTTCTATAGACTTTTCCCCTTTTACACACACCCTTCCCACCACCCTAGTAGAAATGACAGGGAACTTAGTCTAATTTCCTTATTTTGTAGAAGAGGAGAGCCAAGAGGCTAATTAAATGACCTAAGCAATGTCACAAAGAAAGTTTATAAAGAACCAAGAATCCTAGTCTTCTTTTGATATACCAAATTGCATGTAAATACTTGTTATGAGATAAATTATGTTATTTTAAATGGTTATTTTCTCCAATTAATGAAGCTCAGCTAGCAGATGAAAAAAAGTGTTAGGCAACCTCTATACAAACATAAAAGTTAAAAAATGCTTTTGTAGTTTATCACTATTTCAAAGCAATATTTTCCCCCCATCCTCTGGGTTTGCCTTAGTTTCCCAACTTGGAGTCACTACTTTTGTTGTTTGCATCTGTTGGAATAGCCTCGCTGCCCCGAAGTCTGGTTCAACATACATCTCTTGCTAGGATGAACACAATTAGTAAATGATAAGCTGGGGTTACAAAGTAGGTCTGTCTAAACTCCAATGATATATTATTTCTCTTTCTTGTGTCTTCCCATGTGCTTTCAGGCAATAATGCAGCTGCAAGATAAATGACCACTAATCTGGAGGAAAGTCCCTTGAAGCAAATCTCAGGGCTCTATGCAGGACCTTGTCCAGCTACTTATTGAAGACCTGTGTGAGGACAGTGAGAATGCTGATCAAATTTGTAAGTGGCACAAGGCTAGGCTGAATATTTAATATGTTAGGGGTCAAAATCAAGGCTCAAAGAGGTCTTTAGATGCTGAAGTAACGGCCTAAATCCAATAAGACAAAACTTACAGAGAATAATGTGAGGTCTTACACTTCAGCCAGAAAACTCAATTGGGGGAGACATAGTTTAACAGCAGATTTGTGAAAAAAAATCTCAAGGGGGGTCTTAGCTGACTATAAACTTGATATGAATCCATAGTAACAGGATTGTTCAAAAAAGATAAGTCAGTCTTGGGTTGCATCCATGATGTTTAGCATCCAGGATGAGAGTAGTAATCAATTTCGCTCTTTGTGCTTGCTGGACAATACCTGGAGTTTTCATTCCATGTTGGGTCCAATACTTTAGCAGGGACAAAGACATATGAGGGCATGGCCATCATAGGACAAGAACACTTGGAACCATTCATTCATTCATTTACTTATTTATTTAGCAGATCGTTACTTATTCATTTGGTCTACCTCTTCTCAGTGCACATCACATTCCCAGAACTTCTCTTGGCACTAGGAATTAGTGAATAAGGAAGATAATCTTTGAAGGAGTCCAGGGAATGAACTTGGTAAATATATAGTATTTCCCCAAATTTGAAGGTTCTAGCATCTTTTTAGATTCTCTCTCTCTCTCTCTCTCTCTCTCTCACACACACACACACTTATGTTAAAATAGTGTATTATCTGGGATATAAATTTATGTTGATTAAAAGTATTCATGGATGGATTGTTTGCTTTCCAACTGGTGCACAGAAGCATATGTTAATTGATCTCTCATAGGCCATAGAAGGAAATCAAATACAGCAAAATCTTGTGATAATGAGCCCCTGGTGATTTTCATGTAATGTATTTGACAATTGGCTCCTCTGTCCATTTTTTTTTCCTAAAAAGAAGGTGGGTACATTTTATTTTATTATTTTTATTTATTTACTTTTTGTGGTGCTGGGGATTGAACCTAGGGCCTTATTCTTATGAGGCAAGCACTCTACCAACTGAGCTATATCCCCAGTTCCAAATTTTATCTTTTAAGGGTGGAGGAGTGGAGGAGCCCACTGGGATAGAACAGGGGAGTGAAGTTAAACAGGGAAATAATAGACAACCCCATCAGGGGAAGTAGGTTTATATTTCCCAGGTCCACTATCTCCTACCAGGTTTGTGGAAATGGTGTTATCTAATTAAATTATTCTTAGAATTGCTTTAGTTATCTAAGAAGTCCCAGCCAACCCCACCAGTTTTAATCTGGAATATATAACCACAATCATGGCACTAAACCATAAATAGAATCTGGATCGATCCAGATTGTACTATCAAACGATATGCCACGCTTATTTCATTAATTTCACAATCATGCACCTAGTGACATTATGCGATAGAAAATTTTGAAATATTTTCAAATTATGATGGGATTTTACTGTACATAAAGGGTTGCTGGACTACATTACCACTAAAATTCTATCCAGTCCTATGTTTATCTAACTATGATTATCCTAATTCTGGAGTGATCTACTCATCTATCATGGGTTACTTTAGGTGCTATGCTATAATGTCTGGTCTGTCTCTTCCAGTCAGAAATAATTTTTCTTTCTCTGTATTTCGATGGATTTTTTTTCATATTTATTCTCAAACAGTTATTAAATTACATTACAATTCCCCAGCCCAAATACATTCATCAGTAAATATTTGTCAAGCACCTGCTCTTGCACAAGGAGAAGTAATTGAAGTTGATCTTAAGGGACTTTCAGGACAACTGGCAGATAGATCAGACCAACACGGACCTTCACACAACTCTGCTGGGAGGACTCCTAAGGGTTGTTGAATGATGGGCACTGAGAGGCACATTCTTCAGAGACAGGAGAGGTTTGTGGGGACCGAGGAGAGAAGAAGATTCCGGGGGAAACTTGGACATCTCACTGCTCAGATTATTCTGCTGGGGGACTCCTGGGTTTTTCACAGCAAGACT
Source organism: Urocitellus parryii (assembly GCF_045843805.1). Taxonomy (NCBI): domain Eukaryota; kingdom Metazoa; phylum Chordata; class Mammalia; order Rodentia; family Sciuridae; genus Urocitellus; species Urocitellus parryii. Next base: position 30,773,458 of record NC_135543.1, read on the forward strand.
TGATCCCAGGACCTATTTTCCCCCAGATGAATAGTGGGCCGAACTGATGATAGATGAGAACACACACAGACACAAACTCATGTGCACACACCCTTGAGGCTATGGGCTCAGTTTCTCAAGATTTATGCCAGTAAGTCAGCAAATATTCAAATATTATATTTTAGCGACTATAGCTCCATCAAAAAACAAACTCGCTGATGATGCAAAAGTATTATTTTCTTGATAGAGAAGTGTCAGAAAATCATTGTCAATATAACTGCTTTTAGACACAGAAATTTGAAACAGGACCATTTCTCCAAACACTGTTTGCTTTTTTTTTTATCCAAGACTTTGGCTTTACCTTTTTATATTAACTTATTAACTGTGTGCCTCTAAGCCAGCTTTTTTATCTTTCTGAATCTCAGAGTTGTCGTATGTAGAAATCTCCTGCTTTCAGGAGTATCGAGATGATCAAATACAGTGCTTAATATCAGATTAATGCTCACTGTGAAATTATAGTGAAAATGTTCTTTTAGAGGTATTTTCTTTGCCAGGTAGTTGCTGCCTCAGTTTCCCATTTTCTCAGTGCTTATTTTCTTAGTTTCTGTCTGTCATTGACTTTGCTTGGTGGTTTAATTGCTTGTTTTCCAAGATCAATTGCTGTGGGCAAATCTCTCCAAATACCTCATTTTTTTTCCATCAATAAATAAGGGATTATAATTATTTTATTGAGTGTGAAGCAGTGTATTGGTCTTTGGGAGGATTGCAGATGATCTGAAGAAGACAGGGTCCATGCCCTCCAGAAATCAATAGTCTCATGGGTGTATTAACCAAGACACAAATTTTCTATACATAATACATATGTATTTCATCACCTAGAATTTATCCTAGCAAGTCACAAAATGATTGTGGCAGCTCCTAGCTCTTCTTTTTAGAATCACAGAGTTAGAATCATTTCCAAAATACCCTGATTCTTCTCAAGAAAAAGCTCTAGTTCTGCTATCTATGAATTCATAGCAAGCATATTAAATGCTATTTTAAAAATTTCTAACTGATATTATAGCTTGTGAGATTTTGTTATGTATTATGCTTTACTCTACTGCTTACTTCACATGCATGACAATTATTACATCTAATAATTGTACTCATCCCCTTTTACTATATCCTTATAATAACTTTCAGAGGGATGAGACTCTGATAGCCCCCAATTTCCAGCTGATCACATAGAGGATGTTTGTGTGTGTGTCTTTTTGTACATGTGCATACACATACCAAGAATTGAACTCATGGGTGCTTAACGATTGAGCTATATCCTCAGCCCTATTTATTTATTTATTTTTTTATTTTGAGACAGGTCCTCACTACATTGCTGAGGCTAGCTTTGAACTTGTGATCCTCCTGTCTCAGCCTCCTCAGTCACAAGATTAAAGGCATGTGTCACCACACTGGCTACATTGCAGCTTTTTGGGAGGTATTTTTGTCTTTGGGCACACTTAGAATAAGTAAAAATGTTGGGATTCTGATGCAGGTATTCTGATTGTAGGATTTATCTGCATGACATCTATGCTAAACTGCTTCAATAGCAGCTTTTATTTTAAGGTTGCTTCTTATAAATTTCAGATGTCTTTCCAGTACTTTCCCAATTCCAAAATTCTGCAATGTCATAAATTCTCTCCCCTACCATTGCAAACCTTTTGTGAAAAAAAAAAGAATTGCAGTGAAATGGAAGCACCTTGGTTTAAGAATTGGAAGCCCTCCAAATTTGGCTTCACCAATAAATGGATAAATGTGGGCATCTCACTTCTCTGATTTTGTCTGAAAACCAGACAGAAATGCTGTCACATGTGTAACTTATGCAAGGCTAAAACTAACACATGAAACTTAATAGTAAAAGGGGTGAGTACAATTATTAGATATAATAATAAAAAAATTTAATTGATTTCAACCATGCCAGTCTTGCACATCCTTTGAATCTTTATAGTTTGAGACAGAGGAATTACCTCCAGTTTTGAAAATCTTAGATATCTATTCTGGATCTTCCAGAACAGCACAAAGAATTTTGGAAGTAGATATACTAAGCGAAAGATGCTCTCTTTTTATTTTCTCATTTTTGGTCATAAAAAAATGCTTTTCTTTTTGATCCCTCCAAAAGGTTCAGAGACAGGTGAATAAGTTCTAAGACACTGAAGGGTCAAATTTGTGCAGCAGGGAAGGATGAGATCATCTCAGTTAACTTATAAGTGATAGTTGAGGGCTGCACTAGCACTCAGCTAACTTGATGCACCTATTATTAGCATGCAATCCTACATTTTCCACCTACAGAATTATCTGAGGTGGTGCATTGTGCCTGAGAATAAATTTCTGTGAGTGAAAATTACAAAGTGGGAAGTTATTTGTATTAGTCCAAGTGTAATATCAATTATTATATTGTAATTATATTATATCATTATACCATAATGATATCCAATCATTATACCAATGTATTATAATATTTAAGTTTCCCTGTCAACTGCTGAAGACTAGGATGGAGTGGAATGTTAGCAAAAATTTTAAGAGTAAGTTGAAGCTTGTGTTAATGCCCAGACCACACAGGCAACCATCTATCAAGAGGCAGAAGAGACCTGATGAATTTGAGTGGGAAAACTGCAGGACTGACAAAGGGGAACAGCTCCACTCTATGCTACTTTTAGATGGGGGACACAGATTAACCCGATACCCCATTTTTCTTGTAATTACTTCTAGTAGCTCACTCAATTGAGAGGATGGGCATGAAGAACAAACCTCTTGAAGATGGAGTAGATTTCATCTCAAAATTTAAGAGGGGCACCCTGCTGTTTGATCAATTGCACAAAAGCTCAGTGACCTTTCCTGGTACCCACAGCAGGGAGGACATGCTTACCCTTCAGCTATTAATAGAGGGGAGCTAATAGATGGTTAAGAGGCTATGTACCATCACTATATCTTCTCCTTCTTGAAGTCTCCTTGTTTATCTCTTTAATATTTAACTCTCTCTCTCTCTCTCTGTGTGTGTGTGTGTATGTGTGTGTAGAGCAAGCCTTCATAAAGTGAAGGTACATTGTTTAGAGCCTTGAAGTTTATACCCAATATACCCAAGATAAAGGACATCCTATCAGTCCTATGTTGTAGACAGATTGAAGAGGTGGCTTGGAAAGCTGAGATGGTGGTCTGGGATCAGAAAATCTTTCTTAGAGTAAAAATCTTTCTTAGAGTACACGATGCTTGAGTAGGGTCTAGAAACATGAGCTCTATATGCAGTGACAACACAATGGAATCTTTTTTTTTTTTTTTTTTTTTTTTTTTTTTTTTTTTTTTTATTGGTCGTTCATAACATTACATAGTTCTTAATACATCATATTACACGGTATGATTCAAGTGGATTATGAACTCCCGCTTTTACCCCGTATACAAATTGCTGTATCACATCAGTTACCCTTCCATTGATTGACATATTGCCTTTCTAGTGTCTGATGTATTCTGCTGTCTGTCCTATTGTCTACTATCCCCCCTCCCCTCCCCTCCCCTCCCCTCCCCTTTTCTCTCTCTACCCCTTTTACTGTAAATCATGTCTTCCATTTGTATTCTCTTGACTTACCCCTCCTTACCTCTTATATGACATTTTGTATAACCCTGAGGATCGCCTTCCATTTCCATGCAATTTCCCTTCTCACTCCCTTTCCCTCCCACCTCTCATCCCTGTTTACTGTAAATATTCTTCTCAAGCTCTTCGTCCCTACCCTGTCTTTGTTTACACCCCTTATATCAAAGGAGTCATTTGGTATTTGTTTTTTAAAGATTGACTAGCTTCACTTAGCATAATCTGCTCTAATGCCATCCATTTCCCTCCAAATTCTATAATTTTGTCATTTTTTAATGCAGAGTAATACTCCATAGTGTATAAATGCCACATTTTTTTTATCCATTCATCTATTGAAGGGCATCTAGGCTGGTTCCACAGTCTTGCTATCGTGAATTGAGCTGCTATGAACATCGATGTAGCAGTGTCCCTGTAGCATGCTCTTGTTAGGGCTTTAGGGAATAGACCGAGAAGGGGAATAGCTGGGTCAAATGGTGGTTCCATTCCCAGCTTTCCGAGAAATCTCCATACTGCTTTCCAAATTGGCTGCACCAATTTGCAGTCCCACCAGCAATGAACAAGAGTGCCCTTTTCCCCGCATCCTCTCCAGCACTTATTGTTGTTTGACTTCCTAATGGCTGCCAGTCTTACTGGAGTGAGATGGTATCTTAGGGTAGTTTTGATTTGCATTTCTCTGACTGCTAGCGATGGTGAGCATTTTTTCATGTACTTGTTGATTGATTGTATGTCCTCCTCTGAGAAGTGTCTGTTCAGGTCCTTGGCCCATTTATTGATTGGGTTATTTGTTATCTTATTGTCTAATTTTTTGAGTTCTTTGTATATTCTGGTTATTAGGGCTCTATCTGAAGTGTGTGGAGTAAAGATTTGTTCCCAGGATGTAGGCTCCCTATTTATCTCTCTTATTGTTTCTTTTGCTGAGAAAAAACTTTTTAGTTTGAGTAAGTCCCATTTGTTGATTCTATTTGTTAACTCTAGCGCTATGGGTGTCCTATTGAGGAATTTGGAGCCCGATCCCACAGCGTGTAGATCATAACCAACTTTTTTTTCTATCAGATGCCGTGTCTCTGATTTAATATCAAGCTCCTTGATCCATTTTGAGTTAACTTTTGTGCACGGCGAGAGATAGGGATTCTGATTCATTTTGGTGCAAATGGATTTCCAGTTTTCCCAGCACCATTTGTTGAAGATGCTATCCTTCCTCCATTGCATGCTTTTAGCCCCTTTATCAAAAATAAGATAGTTGTAGTTTTGTGGATTGGTTACTGTGTCCTCTATTCTGTACCATTGGTCCACCCGCCTGTTTTGGTACCAGTACCATGCTGTTTTTGTTACTATTGCTCTGTAGTATAGCTTGAAGTCTGGTATCGCTATACCGCCTGATTCACACTTCCTGCTTAGTATTGTTTTTGCTATTCTGGGTCTTTTATTATTCCATATGAATTTCATGATTCTTTTATCTATTTCTACAAGATATGCTGTTGGGATTTTGATTGGCATTGCATTGAACTTATAGAGAACTTTTGGTAATATCGCCATTTTGATGATGTTAGTTCTGCCTATCCATGAGCAGGGTATGTTTTTCCATCTTCTAAGGTCTTCTTCTATGTCTTTCTTTAGGGTTCTGTAATTTTCATTGTATAAATCTTTCACCTCTTTTGTTAGGTTGATTCCCAAGTATTTTATTTTTTGGGGGGATATTGTGAATGGAGTAGTTGTCCTCATTTCCGTTTCAGAGGATTTGTCGCTCATATACAGGAACGCCTTTGATTTATGCGTGTTGATCTTATATCCTGCCACTTTGCTGAATTCATTTATTAGCTCTAATAGCTTCTTTGTAGACCCTTTTGGGTCTGCTAGGTATAGAATCATATCATCTGCAAATAGTGATAATTTAAGTTCTTCTTTTCCTATTTTTATGCCTTTAATTTCTTTTGACTGTCTAATTGCTCTGGCCAGTGTTTCGAGGACTATGTTGAACAGAAGTGGTGAGAGAGGGCATCCCTGTCTTGTACCAGATCTTAGAGGGAATGCCTTCAATTTTTCTCCATTCAGAATGATGCTGGCCTGTGGCTTATCATAGATTGCTTTTACAATGTTGAGGTATGATCCTGTTATCCCTAATTTTTCTAGCGTTTTGAACATAAAGGGATGCTGTACTTTGTCGAATGCTTTTTCTGCATCTATTGAGATGATCATATGGTTCTTATTTTTAAGTCTATTGATGTGGTGAATAACATTTATTGATTTCCGTATATTAAACCAGCCTTGCATCCCAGGGATGAATCCTACTTGATCATGATGTATAATTTTTTTGATATGTATTTGAATCCGATTCGCCAGAATTTTATTGAGGATTTTTGCGTCAAGGTTCATTAGAGATATTGGTCTGTAGTTTTCCTTCTTTGATGTGTCTTTGTCTGGTTTCGGAATCAGGGTGATGTTGGCCTCGTAGAATGAATTTGGAAGTTCTCCCTCTTTTTCTATTTCCTGAAATAGCTTGAAAAGTATTGGTGTTAGTTCCTCTTTAAAGGTTTTGTAAAACTCTGCTGTATACCCATCCGGTCCTGGGCTTTTCTTAGTTGGTAGTCTTTTGATGGTTTCTTCTATTTCCTCTATTGTTATTGGTCTGTTTAGGTTGTCTATATCCTCCTGGCTCAATCTGGGCAGATCATAGGACTCAAGGAATTTATCTATGCCTTCACTATCTTCTATTTTATTGGAGTATAAGGATTCAAAGTAATTTCTGATTATCTTCTGTATTTCTGAAGTGTCTGTTGTGATATTGCCTTTTTCATCCCGTATGCTAGTAATTTGGGTTCTCTCTCTTCTTCTCTTCGTTAGCATGGCTAAGGGTCTGTCAATTTTATTTATTTTTTCAAAGAACCAGCTTTTAGTTTTGTCAATTTTTTCAATTGTTTCTTTTGTTTCAATTTCATTAATTTCAGCTCTGATTTTAATTATTTCTTGCCTTCTACTTCTTTTGCTGTTGTTTTGCTCTTCTTTTTCTAGGATTTTGAGATGAAGTATGAGATCATTTATTTGTTGGTTTTTTCTTTTTTTGAGGAATGAACTCCAAGCAATGAATTTTCCTCTTAGAACTGCTTTCAATGTGTCCCATAGATTCCGATATGTTGTGTCTGTGTTTTCATTTAACTCTAGGAATTTTTTAATTTCCTCCTTGATGTCTTCTAAAACCCATTGATCACTCAGCAACCTATTGTTCATTCTCCAGGTGATGCTTGCTTTTTCCTTTCTTCTTTTATCATTGATTTTCAGTTTCATTCCATTATGATCAGATAAGATGCATGGTATTATCTCTACCCCTTTGTATTGTCTAAGAGTTGCCCTGTGACATAGTATATGGTCTATTTTTGAGAAGGTTCCATGTGCTGCTGAGAAAAAAGTGTAGCTACTTGATGTTGGGTGGTATAGTCTATATATGTCAATTAAGTCTAGGTTGTTAATTGTGTTATTGAGTTCTATAGTTTCCTTATTTAACTTTTGTTTGGAAGATCTGTCCAGTGGTGAGAGAGGTGTGTTGAAGTCTCCCATGATTATTGTATGTTGGTCTATTAGACTCTTGAACTTGAGAAGAGTTTGCTTGATGAATACAGCTGCACCATTATTTGGGGCATATATATTTATGATTGTTATGTCTTGTTGGTGTATGGTTCCCTTGAGCAGTATGAAGTGTCCTTCTATATCCCTTTTGATTAGCTTTGGCTTGAAATCTATTTTATTAGATATGAGTATGGACACTCCTGCTTGTTTCCGCGGTCCATATGAGTGATATGATTTTTCCCAACCTTTCACCTTCAGTCTATGTATATCTTTTCCTATCAAATGCGTCTCCTGTAGACAGCATATTGTTGGGTCTTGTTTTTTGATCCATTCTACTAGCCTGTGTCTCTTAATTGGTGAGTTTAAGCCATTAACATTTAGGGTTATTATTGAGATATGGTTTGTTCTTCTATCCATATTTGTTTATTGATGTTACTAAACCTGATTTGTTATCCTCTTTGACTACTTTCCCCCCTTTACTGTCCTACCTCCCATTGTTGGTTTTCAATGTTGTTTTCCATTTCCTCTTCCTGTAATGTTTTGCCAAGGATTTTTTGAAGAGATGGTTTTCTAGCTGCGAATTCTTTTAACTTTTGTTTATTGTGGAAGGTTTTAATTTCATCTTCTAACCTGAAGCTTAATTTCGCCGGATACACGATTCTTGGTTGGAGCCCATTGTCTTTCAGTGTTTGAAATATGTTATTCCAGGATCTTCTAGCTTTCAGAGTCTGTGTTGAGAGATCAGCTGTTATCCTGATTGGTTTACCCCTAAATGTAATCTGCTTTCTTTCTCTTGCAGCTTTTAAAATTCTCTCCTTATTCTGTATGTTGGACATCTTCATTATAATGTGTCTAGGTGTGGATCTCTTATGATTTTGCACATTCGGCGTCCTGTAGGCTTCTAGGATTTGGGATTCTGTCTCAATCTTCAATTCTGGGAAGTTTTCTCGTATTATTTCACTGAATAGACTGTTTATTCCTTTGGAATGGAGCTCTGTGCCTTCCTGTATCCCAATGACTCTTAAATTTGGTCTTTTGATATTGTCCCATAATTCTTGGATGTTCTGCTCATGGTTTCTTAGCAGACTTGCTGAGCTGTCTATGTTCTTTTCCAGTTGAAATACTTTGTCTTCATTGTCTGATGTTCTCTCTTCTAAGTGATCTACTCTGCTGGTAGTATTCTCAATTGAGTTTTTAAGTTGGTTTATTGTTTCCTGCATTTCTAGAATTTCAATTTGTTTGTTTTTTATTACCTCTATCTCCCTGTGAAATTGATCTTTTACTTCCTGGATTTGTTTGTCAATGTGATCTTTCATTGTCTGATTTTGCTGTCTCATGTCTTCCTTGAGACTCCAGATCATCTGAAGCATATATATCCTGAACTCTTTGTCTGATATTCCATCTGTTGCAGCTATTACCTCTTCTAAAGTTGAGTTTACCTGCATTGCTTGTGGTCCTTTCTTTCCTTGTCTTTTCATACTGCCCGCGTTTCTTTCTGCTTGGTGCAACTGTTGTGTTTTGAAATTTACCCCCTATTTATTTATGTTGCTCTTGTATACTTGAAAAGTCTCCCTTGCAGGTGCGGGCGGCGGCTGTGCCCCTACTCCAATTGGGGTGACGTGTCTACCACGCTGGCGGCTCTCTGGGCCTGTTCCGGGAGTGGAAGGCGGCTCTGCTCTGTCCCTATTCCAATTGGGGTGTCGTGACTACAATGCTGGCAGATCGCTGGGCCTGTTCCGGGCGTGGGCGGTGGGCTTGGCTGGCGGGATTCCACCTAATGGCAGTCCCTAACCTCCCTGCTTGCTAATTAATGGCTTCTCTGAGGCGCCACGCCTTCTGTAGCTGCGGGGCAGGCCGCGCGAATCAGTTGGCCTGGATTTCCGGGGTCCTGCTGATGGCTGTTTTGATGTTGCAAGCTGTTGGAGAGTGGTGGTGTATTCTTCAGCTTTCCCGGATGGTGGCCACTGACTGCCTGGATGGAGTGTCCGCTGTTTTGATGTTGCACTCTGAAGGAGAGTGGCGGTGTATCCTTCAGCTTTCCCGGATGGTGGCCGCTGACTGCCTCGGCGGAGTGTCCGCTGTGGGGGATGGGACTGTACCGCTTCCTTCCCCTTCTGAGAACCCGTGCTCGGCCCAAGGGTCCGTGTGGGCTTGGCTGGTGGGATTCCACCTAATGGCCTTCCCTAACCTCCCTGCTTGCCAATTAATGGCTTCACTGAGGCGCCACGCCTTCTGTAGCCGCAGGGCAGGCCACGCGAATCAGTTGGCCTGGCTCTCCGGGCCCTGCTGCAGGCTGCTGGGATCCCTGGCACTCTATCACTTTGATTTTTTCTGCTTGCCCCTCCCCCAGCGCTGGCTAGCCAGGTTTCCTTTTGGCTGCTACTGGGAGGAGGGGTTGGAGGTCAGGTGTCTCTGGTTTCCCCCTAGCCTGTATGGAGGCTCAGCTTGATACTCCCTCTCCCGGCAAGCCTAGGAGAGATTTTATGCGAATTCCCGCTGTCTGGGGGGTGAGCTGAATGACACCGACCTGTTTTGATGTCGCACTCTGAAGGAGAGTGGCGGTGTATCCTTCAGCTTTCCCGGATGGTGGCCGCTGACTGCCTCGGCGGAGTGTCCGCTGTGGGGGATGGGACTGTACCGCTTCCTTCCCCTTCTGAGAACCCGTGCTCGGCCCAAGGGTCCGTGTGGGCTTGGCTGGTGGGATTCCACCTAATGGCCTTCCCTAACCTCCCTGCTTGCCGATTAATGGCTTCACTGAGGCGCCACGCCTTCTGTAGCCGCAGGGCAGGCCACGCGAATCAGTTGGCCTGGCTCTCCGGGCCCTGCTGCAGGCTGCTGGGATCCCTGGCACTCTATCACTTTGATTTTTTCTGCTTGCCCCTCCCCCAGCGCTGGCTAGCCAGGTTTCCTTTTGGCTGCTACTGGGAGGAGGGGTTGGAGGTCAGGTGTCTCTGGTTTCCCCCTAGCCTGTATGGAGGCTCAGCTTGATACTCCCTCTCCCGGCAAGCCTAGGAGAGATTTTATGCGAATTCCCGCTGTCTGGGGGGTGAGCTGAATGACACCGACCTGTTTTGATGTCGCACTCTGAAGGAGAGTGGCGGTGTATCCTTCAGCTTTCCCGGATGGTGGCCGCTGACTGCCTCGGCGGAGTGTCCGCTGTGGGGGATGGGACTGTACCGCTTCCTTCCCCTTCTGAGAACCCGTGCTCGGCCCAAGGGTCCGTGTGGGCTTGGCTGGTGGGATTCCACCTAATGGCCTTCCCTAACCTCCCTGCTTGCCGATTAATGGCTTCACTGAGGCGCCACGCCTTCTGTAGCCGCAGGGCAGGCCACGCGAATCAGTTGGCCTGGCTCTCCTGGCCCTGCTGCAGGCTGCTGGGATCCCTGGCACTCTATCACTTTGAATTTTTCTGCTTGCCCCTCCCCCAGCGCTGGCTAGCCAGGTTTCCTTTTGGCTGCTACTGGGAGGAGGGGTTGGAGGTCAGGTGTCTCTGGTTTCCCCCTAGCCTGTATGGAGGCTCAGCTTGATACTCCCTCTCCCGGCAAGCCTAGGAGAGATTTTATGCGAATTCCCGCTGTCTGGGGGGTGAGCTGAATGACACCGACCTGTTTTGATGTCGCACTCTGAAGGAGAGTGGCGGTGTATCCTTCAGCTTTCCCGGATGGTGGCCGCTGACTGCCTCGGCGGAGTGTCCGCTGTGGGGGATGGGACTGTACCGCTTCCTTCCCCTTCTGAGAACCCGTGCTCGGCCCAAGGGTCCGTGTGGGCTTGGCTGGTGGGATTCCACCTAATGGCCTTCCCTAACCTCCCTGCTTGCCGATTAATGGCTTCACTGAGGCGCCACGCCTTCTGTAGCCGCAGGGCAGGCCACGCGAATCAGTTGGCCTGGCTCTCCTGGCCCTGCTGCAGGCTGCTGGGATCCCTGGCACTCTATCACTTTGAATTTTTCTGCTTGCCCCTCCCCCAGCGCTGGCTAGCCAGGTTTCCTTTTGGCTGCTACTGGGAGGAGGGGTTGGAGGTCAGGTGTCTCTGGTTTCCCCCTAGCCTGTATGGAGGCTCAGCTTGATACTCCCTCTCCCGGCAAGCCTAGGAGAGATTTTATGCGAATTCCCGCTGTCTGGGGGGTGAGCTGAATGACACCGACCTGTTTTGATGTCGCACTCTGAAGGAGAGTGGCGGTGTATCCTTCAGCTTTCCCGGATGGTGGCCGCTGACTGCCTCGGCGGAGTGTCCGCTGTGGGGGATGGGACTGTACCGCTTCCTTCCCCTTCTGAGAACCCGTGCTCGGCCCAAGGGTCCGTGTGGGCTTGGCTGGTGGGATTCCACCTAATGGCCTTCCCTAACCTCCCTGCTTGCCGATTAATGGCTTCACTGAGGCGCCACGCCTTCTGTAGCCGCAGGGCAGGCCACGCGAATCAGTTGGCCTGGCTCTCCGGGCCCTGCTGCAGGCTGCTGGGATCCCTGGCACTCTATCACTTTGATTTTTTCTGCTTGCCCCTCCCCCAGCGCTGGCTAGCCAGGTTTCCTTTTGGCTGCTACTGGGAGGAGGGGTTGGAGGTCAGGTGTCTCTGGTTTCCCCCTAGCCTGTATGGAGGCTCAGCTTGATACTCCCTCTCCCGGCAAGCCTAGGAGAGATTTTATGCGAATTCCCGCTGTCTGGGGGGTGAGCTGAATGACACCGACCTGTTTTGATGTCGCACTCTGAAGGAGAGTGGCGGTGTATCCTTCAGCTTTCCCGGATGGTGGCCGCTGACTGCCTCGGCGGAGTGTCCGCTGTGGGGGATGGGACTGTACCGCTTCCTTCCCCTTCTGAGAACCCGTGCTCGGCCCAAGGGTCCGTGTGGGCTTGGCTGGTGGGATTCCACCTAATGGCCTTCCCTAACCTCCCTGCTTGCCGATTAATGGCTTCACTGAGGCGCCACGCCTTCTGTAGCCGCAGGGCAGGCCACGCGAATCAGTTGGCCTGGCTCTCCGGGCCCTGCTGCAGGCTGCTGGGATCCCTGGCACTCTATCACTTTGATTTTTTCTGCTTGCCCCTCCCCCAGCGCTGGCTAGCCAGGTTTCCTTTTGGCTGCTACTGGGAGGAGGGGTTGGAGGTCAGGTGTCTCTGGTTTCCCCCTAGCCTGTATGGAGGCTCAGCTTGATACTCCCTCTCCCGGCAAGCCTAGGAGAGATTTTATGCGAATTCCCGCTGTCTGGGGGGTGAGCTGAATGACACCGACCTGTTTTGATGTCGCACTCTGAAGGAGAGTGGCGGTGTATCCTTCAGCTTTCCCGGATGGTGGCCGCTGACTGCCTCGGCGGAGTGTCCGCTGTGGGGGATGGGACTGTACCGCTTCCTTCCCCTTCTGAGAACCCGTGCTCGGCCCAAGGGTCCGTGTGGGCTTGGCTGGTGGGATTCCACCTAATGGCCTTCCCTAACCTCCCTGCTTGCCGATTAATGGCTTCACTGAGGCGCCACGCCTTCTGTAGCCGCAGGGCAGGCCACGCGAATCAGTTGGCCTGGCTCTCCTGGCCCTGCTGCAGGCCGCTGGGATCCCTGGCACTCTATCACTTTGATTTTTTCTGCTTGCCCCTCCCCCAGCGCTGGCTAGCCAGGTTTCCTTTTGGCTGCTACTGGGAGGAGGGGTTGGAGGTCAGGTGTCTCTGGTTTCCCCCTAGCCTGTATGGAGGCTCAGCTTGATACTCCCTCTCCCGGCAAGCCTAGGAGAGATTTTATGCGAATTCCCGCTGTCTGGGGGGTGAGCTGAATGACACCGACCTGTTTTGATGTCGCACTCTGAAGGAGAGTGGCGGTGTATCCTTCAGCTTTCCCGGATGGTGGCCGCTGACTGCCTCGGCGGAGTGTCCGCTGTGGGGGACACAATGGAATCTTAAAGGTAGCTACAGTGAGCATGTTTTCATCATGGAAATCAGCAAAAACTACAAATCAGGTCTTGATTTATTATTTTGTCAATTGTCTAGATTCAAAAAATATTAGTGAAGATGATGATAATGCAAATGAAGCCTAAAAGTGTGTTTCTCTATAGTCATTACATCATGAATGCAACAAATTTGAGAAAATATTCTCCTACTATTCAAAAACTACCATCTGATTGAGCCAAAAAATCTCACACCAACTATTCTATGGTTTTACTCCCATATTATTAACATTTAATTTTTCTCTTGAGAACCAGTTATTAAACATGTGCCAGCATGTCATGACTCTTAGGTTGTCATTCACTAAGAAAGACACTCACTATAGAAGGGCACAAAGCTCAGGAGTGGAGTGGGGACTATTGCTGCACCGGCCGTGTACACAATGGCAGTAGACAGCGGCAATATGATACTTGAACATGAGAGGACAAGTTTCATTAGGGAGGTAAAAATTGCTATGGAAATCAGTGATAAAGACAATCACAACTAACAAGTGGGGAAAAGTTTATGGATTAGGAAGCATTTTCCTTGAATGACACAGAAACGAGGGTCCTTTCCATAGGTGGAGATGATAGGGAAAAAAAAAAAAAAACATTTCAGGTCAAGAGAACAGTGGAAACAAAGTTATTTGGAAGCGAGACTATGGGGTGACTTCAGGACATGGGAGTCAAATGGGTCTAAAAATTATGGCTTTTATAAGAGGTAAGTTGTAGAAGATTTTCTTGGATAAATTAGGGTTATATCAGGAAGGTCATTGATAGTTCGTGGAGGACCTATTGAATTGCAATGAGATAAATGGCAAGTTTTTTTTTAATGCTATGAAAAATGAATAGTTTCAGGGAATCTTGAATAGATTTCTAAATTTACAATTTTAGAGCTGGAAGGAGCATTATTCATTTAGTCCTGCTCCCTAATTTTTATATAAAAAACAAAAATGTAGACAGATTTTTTTTTTAAAGGCAGATTCAAATTTAGAACCTCAGTCCTCTAGATGATCATACCAGTTTTCTTTTTCAACTGTGGCTACTGAGTTTCTCAACTCAGTATTTTCTTGAATTTATGTTATTTGTTTTCATGGGATGTTGGCAACTTAATTGGCATCCAGCACAGTGCCTGGCACATAGTAGGAGCTCAATAAATATGATAGTTTTAAAAATGCATGAACATTCATGAGTGGTGACATACTATATATATACTGGAAGGGCTGGGGAGCCAAAAAACACATGCTCAGAGAAGTGACAAAAAATCCAGAGCTCATCTCTTGAGCCTAATAATCCATTATAAGTAAAAGAAAAATCCAGAAAAAAAATCACCCTGGGCACAAATGATCTTGCTAGCATCAAGAATGAATATTTGGAAACTAGGAAAAAGACATAAAGTTAAAAAAAATTATCTGGTCTGGTAAAAATTTACTCTTGGCTGGATAACATTGCTACATTGGACAGACTTATGAGATCAAGGAACGTTTAAGTAAGCTTTAATGGGTAGGAGTTTGTGCTCAGACCTGTTGTATAGCATGTCTTGATTCTTTGTAAATTAGCCCAGTGCACATAAGACTCAAACGTCCAGAGCCTGACTCAAGGGCCAGGTACAGACCCTTTCATTAATTGAGTTTGGGGTAAATGTAGAAATGGGAATTGGTGAAATGCCCTACAAATGGTTTTCCAAGTGGAGATTTGAATTCACCCATAGATTACTAGGAAAGATTTGGTACATTTATTTGATTTGGGATAGAAATTAGAAATAGGATCCCACAGTGGTGATTATTTTTTAGGTATCAATGGAATTTTCTAGGTTGTTGAGACTGGAGTATTGATAAAGGGGCACAGCTCTTTTTGAGGAATTTTTCTAACTTATAATTCTGGATATAGGTTAGTAAGTTTTCAATATGTCTTCATTACATTTCACTGAATGTCCTAATTCTTCACCTTATTAAAGCTAGCATTCCATGTTGGTCCTTTCATTATTCTTTTACATCTTAGAGTATTTAATTACAGTATGCTAGAAGTTGTGTTTGCTGCTAGAAAATCAAATGGCAATACTATTTTTGTTAAGGGACTGGTCTAAACTTAATTTCTTTTTCCAAGTTGAGAGTTGGGTAGTCTAAGTCAGGGCTTTGAAATCAGATGTGGGAGTCAAATTTCATCTCAGCCATATAGCCTTGGGAATGTCATTTTACCCATTCCTAGTTGCCTTTTACTTTTCTGCCAATACCACATCTGCCACCTGTGCCTGCTGCCTGACGTGCTCTTCCCCACCCACAGTCACCTGGATGACATTGAGTTATCTAAGACACTGCACCTCCATGCTTTCCACACAATCTTCTCTGTCCCGCCCCACCACCTCCACATACATACATGGTCTCAGTCCTCCAAAATAACCCATTTCCACTTGCTTTCATGGCTTTTCTGTATCTAGTTATTTCTTTATCTTCCCTGAACTTTCATAGAGCAGTATTTGAAATTCTGTTATGACATTTAAATGTTCCTGAATATAATTGCCTCTGTTTGTGTGTTAATGGATCTACAGATTCAAGAGAGAGCTCAACTTTGATCCACCTTCCCTTGCTCTCTTCATGGGGCTTGAGTTATGTTAATGAATTAATATTTCTCAGGATAATATGAATATTCTTTGACTTTCAATGTTGTTGCTTCCTGATGAACCCTTAGTTAAGTGGAAAATATTATGTGAAAAAGCATTTCATGTATCTAACTGAGGAACATCGGAGCTCGGTAACATCACACACTGGAGAGAGCGTTGGTTGTTTACTCTCAAGATTGCTCCGCTGATTTGAGGCTGTAGCTCACTGCCATTGCCCAGCATTGCAAGAGAGTACACAGCCTATTGCTAGCCAGGGAAAAGATCAAAATTACAAATTTGAAGCATGATTTCTACTGGATGCATACTGCTTTGGCACCACCATGGAGTAAAAAAAATCCAAGTAGAACAATAGTCAGGGCCTGTTTGTATTGTATTCCCCTGTTTATCTTTTATCCCTGTTCCACTTGCTTACATTTTGAACTTAACTAGCCTTACATCTCAAAATACAGGACAAATACTAACAGAGCAGTCATCTGTACTGAGCACTTAGCATGTACCATCAGACACGAAGTTTTCTTTCTATTCTCTCATTTAATCCTTATGACAACCTTGTGGCGTAGGTGCTGTTATTATCTTCATTTTATGCTTGAAATTACTGATCTGAGTAATAAGAATCCAAGTCTCTTTCTGTTTCTGCCACCTTTAGCATTTTTTGATAATAAAACCAGCATTTTTTCCACTTTCTCCTACTCCCATTTCTGTTCTTTATAATTACATAGCATATATGATCTATTTCTCCAGTTGATTCTCTAGTCAATAGTTCTCATTCAAATGCTTGATGAAATGTCTTGCTCTTTGTTTTTGTTTTCATTTATATTCCTAAGTCTAGCAATTAGTATCATGCATTCTCTGATCATCAGTCAATCAATAGGTGAGTATTTATTGGATTGGTACACACCATTTGCCTTTGGTATCAGTTGGAGATATCTTGGGTTTTGCTTTAGTCTCTATTCTTTGTTTGGGGTAAGAAGTTATTTTTAATCTCTAAGTGGTCATCATAGGGAGTTGAAATGGGAGTACCCAGAGAAACAGAACTTATGGAATGTGTGTGAATGTGTGTATAAACTCATTTACATAAAAGGAGATCTTATATAATCTTATAAAAATAAATATGTATACCATATTTGTATATGTATATACGCACACATACATGTGGGATGGTGAGAATGAGGGTAAAAGCAAGAAAGAGGGAAAGAGAGAGACAGAGAGAGAGGAGAGATTTAATACAAGGAATAGTTCTCACAATTTTGCAGTTACTGCTTCCAAAATTAGTAGAGCAAGGAGACCCAGGAGTGCTGATATTCCAGTTGGAGTCCAAAGACTGCGTGGTTTTGAGCCATAAAAAACCTATGTTACAGATGAAGTCTGAAGGCAATCTGGAGAATTCTCTGTCTTGAGACAGAGGCTTGAGGAGACTGTTTTTGTTTGTTCTATTCAGCTTTTTATCTGTTTGGAGGAGGCCCATTCACATTATGGGGGGTAATCTACTTTACTCAAAGTCTACATATTTAAATGTAAACTGTATCCCAAAACATCCTCACAGAAACCCCAAGAATATGTTTGACCAAATATATTGGTACTCAAGAGCCCAGCTAAGTTGACACATGAAATTAAGCATCACAGAAGTGTTTATAGCCGTTTGAGTTGGAATTTGTGGGATGTTGGGAGCTCCTGGAAGAAAGAGATGAGGCAGATTGGTTCGGTAGACATGGGGGGACGGGGGGCAGGAAGCTGACTGTGGTATTTGTTGTGGCCCTCATCTCTCTGGGAGGAACTGGGAGTGGAAAGTACAAAGTACCAAAGGCAGACTTAACTCAAGTTCAATCCCAGCTGATTGTCAATACAACAATGAGATCATTTAATAGCAGCTAAAAAATGACATCATTTCTTTGTGTACTTGTTTATTGTCTGTCTCTCCCACTGTGCATATTCAATTTTGTTTGCATGAATATCACAATTTTCTAGTGACTGGCATACAGTGCTATTCAATAACTTTCTGTTATTGTTGAAGGACAGGAGCTGCGATAGGAAGCAAGGGCTTCTTAATGCTGGCAATTTGCAGTGTCTGGCTTAGAATTGTGGTTTAGAGAGGACTATCCAGGTGGGAATGATGAGACTAGACAAGGGAGCCAGTCCTGGGAGAAAGGGTGAGGCTGAGAGGGGAGAAGAGGTGCTCAGACTCCAGTTGACCAACAAGGCTTCGTGGCAAGAGTAGAAGCAAAACAAACAAACAAACAAAAAAACAGGCCAGAAGGAATTGGCTGCATGCAGTGAAGGTTAACTGGGAAAAACTGTAACAAGATAATCAGACTGAGTACAGCTGATTCCTCAACAGGACCCTGGACCTAAAGAGCAGTGTATGACCTGACTCCCATCTTTAGTTTCCAATATGCTTTTAGGAAGTTTGGCATCCACCTGGATTGCCCTGTCAATGACTACCGATGCTGCAACTTAGACAAGGCGCACGGTGAAAGAGACTTTGGGGATGAGTGTCTTGAGTTTCACCACTTTATCTTATCCATCATTTCTATATGAGTACATGCTTATCTATACTCAGAATTACAGACGTAATTTTACTCCATGGCCTTCTATGAGCCTGGTATGGAACTCTGCATGGGGAGCATGCTACATGAATAATTTTGAATAGATTGTGCAAATGACTGGAAATGTTGTTTGAATCCCTTTGGGTGGTTCTGTGAGAAACATCTTTATAGAGATATTTTTAAGGCTCAATCCCCTTTTCCCCTTTTGGGTAGTGCTTGAAGGTGATCTTTGGAGGCATTTGCTTCCTAGGGGCCATTTATGTTGATCTTTGGAAGTTGATCAGTTAGCTATAACAAATAACTGAGAGCCACTGTTGACGGTGTTATAGAGGGTTGAAGGTCAACAGAAGTCTCAGTGCTGAGGATAAGGTTAAGGAGACCTTATCCTTAATTCTAAGTCAGTGCTCACTCTTCCAGGACTACTCGCCCCTTGCCTTCTTACTTTCTTTGATCCCTGAGGGTAGCATAAAAGAACAAGGGCCATGAGCTGAACATTTATAATGGCCCTGAGACAGTCTCTCTAGTCCTTCACTTTCTGCTTTCACTCCACGTCCTAGGAAATCATATTACCTCCATGATCACTAAAAAGCTCTTTTGTCACTGCCACTGCAGAAGCTGTCTTTATACCAGTGTTGCTCTTATTAAGTGACCATTAGTATTTATCTGAATTTATTTGTATTAGTAACATGCCATGGGTATTTTAAAATTGTCCATGAAACTTTTCTTTTTTGAAACATTTTTGACTAACAGAGAATTGCAAATATAGTATAGTACAAATTACTGTCATATACCCTTCACATGGCTTTTCCAAATGTTAAATTTTGCAGAACCATAGTACAATTAGCAAAACTCAGAGTTAACATCCTATTAATTTATAATGCTATTGTTTTTAAATTAGGCTTCCCACAGGGTGGCTGAATTTTCAGATCTCTCAGCATATTCTGTCCATAAATTGAAGATGTCCCCTCAGGGTCCCTTCCAATATGTGGTCTTGTGCCCCTCCCATGAGCTGTGGCTCCAGAGAAAAGACCACATGCTCTAGCATGGTTGTGATACTTTGACTGAAAAAAAAAAAACAACAACAACAACCGTAGCTCAGGCATGACAATTGTTTATTTGTTCCTCACCCAATTTTTGTAAGACATTAGATGTAGAAGAAAATAATAGCTCAGGGTTAAAAATAAACCTCGGTAGTTACTCCTGAATCATTTTAGGCACTTGAGAAATGACTCACTATGATAATGTAGGAAAAAAAATAAGCTAGAATAATAAATTGGTACTTTTGTTTCACAGTCTCCAGGATTCTGTTGTTGTACATCAGGTACTGTCAGCTGCATGGAGCCAGAGAGTCAAGACCAAGGGCAAAGATCATGTTTCTTTCCTATATTTATAAATGTGTATTGTGTGTTTTATGTGCCAGATGCTATGCGATGCTAATGGTGCAATAGTGAGCAAAAGAGCAAGAGGCGTGGTTTGGGGTCCTTATGGAGCTCACTAGAGTAAGCAGCAAGAAAAAGCATTTGCCATGTGTACCTATCAAGCAGGTAGTCTATTAATCATCCTTTTTAAAAATTTCAGTACTGGGGATTGAACTCTGGGCCTTGTACTTGCTATGCAAGTGCTCTACCACTGAGTTACCTGTCCAGTGCTTTGGTCATCTCCTTTTATGAAAGGATACAGAGTAAATTGGTAAGGAATGAGAGCAGCAGCAGAATTGATATTTTTACTTTTTATTCTTGGTACCAGGTATTGAACCCAGGGACACTTAGCCATTGAGCCACATCCCTAGCCCTTTTAATTTTTTTAAAATTTTTAAATTTTGAGACAGGGTTTTGCTAAGGGCCTCACCAAGTTGCTGAGGCTGGCTTTGAATCTGAGATCCTCCTGCTTCAGACTCCAAAGTCGCTGGGTTTATATTCCTCAGAATTGGGAGCTTTGAATTTGCAAGTTTGGCTCCAGGATTTGTGCTATTAACCCTTTTTTTTGAACTGCCTCTGGTGCAAATTTGTTTTGAAAAAAAAAATGCAGTATGAAACAAGAACATACAACTAACCTACTTGGTTTTTTTTTTTTTGATGTTGATATGTTGATTTCATTTATTAAGGCAGTGTGTTAATTATTTGGTTGATTCAAAGAGGACATGTACTTGCAGGGAACAAGGAGTTGGAATCAAGGATTTCATGTTGAATTTGTTCTGTGTCTGTCTGTGTTACTCATTAGCACATCAGAGTCTGATTGATAAAGTATTGCAAATTTACATATTCCACCTGGTCTTTTATTCACTCACCAAACTAATTGAACAACTGTTAGGTTACATCCGAGATTTGTATGTTGAAGATAAAATGTTTAAAAAACAGTTTTGATTGCTGTCATCAGGCAGCATACATCTAATAGTCTCCAATTTACAGCTGGTTTACTTGGAGTTCAAAATTGACCGTTCACAAGGCTGACGTGCGGATACTTTTTTGGACCTCCAGTTTAGGACTCTCCAATTAAGCTCTGACTATGCACTATACCACAGTCTAGTCCTCACGAAAAACTTTTACCCATATTCATCAGGTGAATTACTTATCTCTAAAGCTTATATCCACAATATGTAGTTTTGAGAATCACCTGAATGCTTTAAGAAAATGCTAAGTTCCATGGAGGTTGTGATTCTGTACTAACCTACTTCATTTTAAATTGATTATTATTGTTGTTATTACTATTTTGGTGCTGAGGATTGAACCCAGAGACCCACACATGATAAGAACTCATTGTATCTCTGGGTTAGACTATCTTAGATGAAAAAGTTAGGTTTCAGATAAAATGACCTCTTCATACCCTAGGGCTTAGATGGTATAAAATAGGAAAGAGAGTGTTTGTGGGTGAGTGCTGGGGAATAAGAGAGAAAGGAAAGATCCTTGTGAGCACAGAAGAGTATGCACAAAGGTCTTGAATAAAGAACAAATGAGATATGTTTGGAGAACCAAAGTTCCTACGTGCTGAATCAGGAGAGTAAGCTGGAGAATGTTGCCATGAAGAGTCTTGTAAGTCATGATCAAGATTTGTAGACTTTATTATCCTGAGGACAATCAGCAGCTATCTAAGGCAAAGATTCTGAAACTTTCTTGGATCATAGCACCTTTAGGTCAAGAGATTTACCTAAAAGCTCCTTTTACTTACTAGTAGTTAGATTCAAATAGCTTATGTGATCTAATAGCTTAGGATTTTAAAAAAAATAATAATCTATACAAGTAGAGAGAAAACATATTTTATTTTTATTGTTAAATAGTACAATAATTTATTAATTATACATGTTTTCCTATTTGGCACTACAGAGTTTCTCAAACCTTAGAATCAGGTTGGACACTTCCACCCTTGTTTCCTATTCCACAAGGATCACCTGTCATATTGGCTTTCTCGTTACAGCAATCACAGGAAACCCAGCTTCATAAATTTATGACATCACTGGAAACATGGTGTAATCCAATGTTGCTTTCCTTGAAAGTTAAAAACAGATCAAGAACTCTCATGAGTTTGAAAGGAGACACAGGGCACCTTAGTATACATTTTGAAAACTGTGACTTTTAAGAGTTTTCAGTGGGAGATTCATATGAACAGACTGTGTTTTAAAGAAACCACTCTGGTCTTTGGGTTGAATAAAAGCAAAAATGGAACTAGGGGCGATGTCCAGAAGCTCTTGCTAGGACTCAGCAAGGTAAAATCATGGTGACATAGTCTTCCTAGGGTAGTGCTAATGAAGATGGCGGATAGGTGAAGTTCAGAAACATTTAAGAGGAAAGTCAATAAAACGCAAGGTTTGGAGGTATAACAAAATGCAGGACAAATGCAGAATTTGGACACAGATGATTCATTTTGGATGTATTATTTTTGAAATATATATTGATAATGAGTTCTGTCTGACCCAGGTGTAAATATTCATTCTCTTGTTCCTTTACATTGCAAATAATTTTTCTAATCCTTTGTGGTGAAAATTATCTGTAACTCTTGTTTCCCCAGACCTCTGCCCCAGGATAAATTGAGATTCATGTGATACACAGAGAAGTCTCTGGGTTGTGTCTAGTTGTAGCAAGTTCAACACCCTGAAATGGAGGAATGGCCCCTTTTCTTCATGTCTTTCATTCCAGAGTCACAAACAACTCAGTTAAGATTGTAGAACAGGACAAAGAGTCTTAGGGGCTACATAGCTCTATCACCACCTGGCCTCATGAATCTCAGATGGGTACCTGAACATCAACTTCTGTTAGTATTGTCTTTTGCCTCCTTGTTGAGCTGGAGCTCTTGCTAAAATATCCTTCCCTCTGTTTGTGGGGATGCAGACGTCCATCTGTTCCATGGACAGTTGCCATTTTGTCTCTGAGTGCAGAAATTCTTTCAACCAGCAGTGGTCAACTTGGACTTTAATACCAGTTCTTTGGATCCCTGAGAGTTGCTTTTGGTCCTCTGGGTGATTGCTTCCTCCATCAGGTCTCCTAAGAAACAATGAGGTCATTACTGAGAACTCTGTGCTATGTCCTTGTAACAAGAGAAATACCACTTTAGAAATTCTGACCATGACCCAGGCCACTGGCAGGACCATGATCCATGAAATTGTCCTACTTCAAGGACAAGTGACTGCCTTCCTAGGATTCATATCTATGCATGAGGAAATGGATATCTTACCTTGTTTGTGAAAATGTACTAGGTCTGAGTATAGTGTCCTAATTGTAAATCCCCAAGTCCTCTTCATGGCTGTATCCAGAAGGTCTGAGGGTCTGTCTCAGGTTTTCATGAGCCCCATGATAGGAAGGCAATGACATGTTGACCTGGTGAACATACAATCCCTAATTCATCCACATACTCTTCCTGAAAATTTAAGGAAAGTATGAGTTCACTTCCCCTGCCTTAGAAGTGAGATCACCCAAGCCTATGTTAAATGCATTCCCCAGAATATCTATTTCTCTGCTTATTCATGTGAAGGGTCTTATTTTCTTTGGAGATTCAGGGCTAGGAGTTGGAACCTCACAAACTCAACTATCTTCAAAGGAGTGAAACATCTAGGGTTTACTACTGTCTACCTCAAAGGCCAAATAACTCTAAATGGAACAGGTTCCTGGCATTTACCCTAAACCCACAGTGCTCATATAAACTGGACCTCTACAATTAACGTGGGTATGTCGTGTGAGGAAGTTGTGGGACAGACACTGTATTCAAAACCAGTGTAGGAACGACAGTCTAATTGTGTGTTGGGTTTTGCAAATGTCCACTTCTGGTCAGACACAGCCCCGTTGAGAGACTCTTGGCTTTGAAATCTAAGGAATCTGAAATGGTATTTTTGGAATGGAAGCAACCAACGGATCAGCATTTGTGAGGTGCTGGCAAGATGACTTCAAGCTGTAAAGCCGGGCCTTGACAGACGGATTTAGCACCATTAGCAGTGGCTTGTTGAAAAACAAAAATGACTTCAAAACTCTTCCCTCTCAACCAGAATGTTACATTCATCCCTTCGTTAAAACATCCGTTATTTGCTGACTTGTTTTCTGTTGCCCCCACCCCCGACCCCCCAGCCTCTCACTCTTTTGTGTCGGAGCTAATGTTCCCAGCGTCTACACTGTGTAGGCCCTGATTATTTGTGAGACAGAGTGAGTTAATGCAGATTTGCAAGCTGTTCCCATTTGTTAAATGTCAGAAAAACACATGCAAGTCACTGGCTTTAGCACTTAGCTGCCAGCTGGCTCTTCTGGAGGCAGGGGACAAATGACAGTCTATCACACAGCATGCTTTCAAAGAAAGAGGGGACCTATTCCAGAACCGCAGCATCAGAGCCGCTTTTAACAACATAAGCAAAATAAGAAGCCAACATCAGTTTTTTTTTCCTCCCTTATTTCTCCCCCTGTTGTTGAATGAATGGCAGCACAACATTTGGGAGCTTTTTAAAGCCTTGGGAATATGGATTCCACTGCCCACCATCTGAGAGAGAGATGGGATAATGGGAGCTTCCCCGAGAGCTGCACATTCTCTGGCGAGCCGTGATGGAGACACCCTTCGAGCCTTGGGGGAGAGGGTGCGCCCCTCCCCACCCCATCCTTCAGGTGGCTTTAGCTCCTTCCTTCCCACTGCCAACCTCTCTGCAGGTATCTGGAATAAAGTTGAATTCCGCCCTCCCACCCCCATTTGCAGTTCTATCTGAGTCCTAGATTCTACTATTTAGAGCCTTTCACCCCACCTCCCTAAGATGATTTAAAAAAATAATGAGTAAGAAATCATGTAAATAATGTACAAAAACTTCCTTAATTCATCCACACATTCATCCAGCAGTTATTTACTGAATATCTAGAATATATTGGGTACTGTGGAGGCCAAAAAGAAATAGGACATATGGATTGTTTTCAAAGGCAAGATCTAAGAGGATTATTGGTGATTTTTTTTTTTTAAAGGAATCAATCCTACCTGAAAGTACAAATAGGTGCAAATGGTGACAGGAGGAGAGCAAAGGCCTGATTCTCTGATATGGGAGGAAAACTTCACGAAATGAGTGGATAGTGAGTGCACGAGGCTTAAAAGGACAGGAAAGATTTCAATAGCCAGAAAGAAACAAGATGGGCATGTGATGTGGGGTGATTCCATAGAAGGACCTGAATCTGTGGAGGTGGGAGAAGGTTCTAGCTGTGAAGACCAGCCTATTTAGAGCAGAAAGTTAGTTACAACACAGTGGGAGAAAATGAAAAACTAAGTTGAAGTCAGGGTCAGGAAAGTGACCTTTTAATGGAGTTTGAATCAAAGAGTGCCATTTCAGAACAGTGTTTCAGATGATTTTTATACACTTAGCCATGTGCGATCCAATTCATTGCTCTGATATACCTAAGTGATTTATGCATAGGAGTAAATAAGGCATTCTGCATGCTAAGCCCGAAGAGAGCATATTACAGAGAACAATTGCATGGTTAGATTAGTGCATTTTCCTTAGAGATTCAATGTGGTTCTTATTGCAAGCAGGGTTTTCTGCTAAATCCACCATCTCCTTCCTTCTAACAGAGATGCTTTTCTTGTGAAATTTTGTCAGCATTTTGTTAATTCCTCATCGCTGCTTCCAGATCATTACCCTTCCACTATTCTGGAAAATTCTCCTACAGGTTCAGGCAACTGTGCCTACCCTTTACTGCCTTCTCATTTAGGACTCTGGTGGTGGCCTCACTTTCTTTATCTCACTAAGGTCCTAGGCTACTTCAATATTCATGCAGAGATATTCAATATTCATGAACCTAAGCTAAGGGTGTCAAAAACTTGTTCTAGTCCTATGTCTTTACTTTTACTATCTCAGTGCATACATTTCGCATTGACTATGACACTTTCTTCCATTCAGCCTCTGTGGATGCTTAGGATCCTTGTCAACATAACATGTCATGAGGGCCAAACATATTTGACCTTCCTGTTCTAGCTTAAAACTTATAACAACATTTATCCTTTGTTATAGTCTCATAAATTCCCCATCACACCACAGGTTTTTGGTTTCCCTTAAGTCAATCAAAATATTAAATGGTCTCTGTGGTCTCTGAACTTGGGATGGACTTCCGATTCTCTCCATTCTCCAGGTTACAGCCCAGCCTGATTTTTGCCTCCTTATCTAGCCCATGATCCTTATATCTGCAAAGGTAAGGCCAGCTGCAACCTTCACAAAACTCTAATGGTCCAAGGATCACTTTATAATGTCTACAAAACCTTTACTCTCATAGCAGGTGACCTTGATTTTTACTTTCTGATAAATTTATATCTTCACCCCAGCTCCTTTCCTTTCCTGAGAAGCAAGATAATCCCTCCAGAGCCCCTCTAACCCATCCCCACCCCCCATCTTGCTCCTAAGATATTGTCCTTTTCTGTTTCTCTTCTCATTTTTAATTTCTCCTTCTTTATTTTTTTCTTCCTTATGCTATAAATGTTTTCAAACCTCTCATTTCTTAAAAAAAAAACAAAACCCATCAAAACAACCAGGTGTACTCTGGAAATCATCTTCTTTCTCTCCTTTGTATGAGAGCCAAGCATCTCGACCTCACTTTCAGGCTCTAACTCACTATCTTCTGATTTTCATCCCTGCCTGTCACTTCAACATCCCTAGCAGAGCATGAAGGACCATCTAAGACTCAACCCTGCAGACTTTTCAAGCTTCAACTTATTTTATTTCTCAGAAATGTTTAACCTTATTGAATATGACAAGATTTCATCAATTTCCTTATAAAGCCCCACTGACGATTATGGGCTTGGACTGTGCAGGGTAACAGGAATGACTTGCAAAATATGCTTTGGTGTCAGGATAGGCTTTACAAAAACATTTTTAAAAACTACTTCTCAGGCTTGTCTGAGATGCTAATATATTGCTTCTTCCCAAGATGTTGGCATAACTGTCATAGCAGGTGCTTAGTAAGTCTTGGCTGAATAAATCAAGGAGGTCAGCAGAGAATCTAAATAATAGATAAACTCTTTGGACTCTTGCCTTCATAATGTTCACTGTGGAGGTTTCCAGAGAGGATGAATACTGAATTTGGGGTGGTGGGAATGGAACCTGGTATTGGGAAAAAGGAAGAATATGTGACGCAGACTATAGTTTTGGCAATATATCCAACTCTTGTTGAACTAGTGGAGTAAGACTTACTCCACTAGTTGGAGGGCATGTCTCATGTGACATTGCTTTTATCTCTCTTCCTTCTCAATCTTTGATGGTTCTTCCTCTTCTACTTGCTCTTTAAATGTTATAATAATGAACACAGTAACCTTGATGACAAACTTATTCTTTGGTTTGCTGTGTTATTAGTCGTCATAACATTAATCTATTGAAAAAATGTTGAGTGTTTACCACATACCTACCGTTGACTTTGATTTTGTTATGTAAAAATGGAAAGCTAGTCCCTGTTTAAGTAAGTTCATGCACAAAAACATACATGCCACTGTGACACAGATAATTTGATGCCTAGAACATAGCAGATACTCAGTCAATTTCTATTAACTAACCTAATAAAATCATGGAGTTATTGGAAATTGTAAAACTGGCTTCCATTCCTCATTCTAATCCCTACCCCTACTGCAGGACTGCAGGACCCTTTCTCTCTAGCTACGTGTATCTGTGCATAAGTATGGACTTCAAATGAATAGATGAAAATGGCATTTATATAAAGAGGTATTCTAGGCTTTTTCATGTAGTCAGACACAGTCAATCCTTTGCTCTTCCCTAGCCAGCATTGAGAAGGTGGTTCAAATGATTCCACCTTCTCAATATTCTTTCCAGCCCTGTGAATCAGGAGACTGAGGCAGGAGGATTGCAAGTTTGAGGTCAGCCAGCCTCAGCAATTTAGTGAGGGCCTAAGCAAATTAGTGAGAACCTGTCTCAAAAAAATAAAAAGGGCTGAGGATGTGACACAGTGGTTAAGTGCTCCTGGGTTCAATTCCTGGTAACAAAAAGAAGAAGAAGAAGGGAAAGAGGAGGAGCAGGAGGAGGAGGAGGAATTATTCCTTTCAGTTGTCCAAGATACAGAAAAAATTCCATATCCGAAAAGAATCTTGTATTAATGCATTCAGCAAGAAAAGAAGGTCAGAAGAAAACAGTATAAATGGCCTTGGTGATCTCAGTTTGCAGATATTCTCTCTCTGCTTTTATCTACTTCTATACCTACACCACGTACAAATCAATACCCACATATATCTATTCCTGTTAATGTTGCTTACAAAATTTGTCTTCATAAATTACCATAAATCCCTCACCACTACTTCCAAAGAATAAGAATGGGTAGGCAACTAACTCCCTGGACATTTGAAATGTTTTCCATCATTTATGTAAACACAAAAGAGCTTTCTGGATGCAGCAGAAGAAATCATTATTATATATATTTTTTTCTGTGTCATGCAGGTCATGATAAAATTATGGTAAAGAACTGCAAGAAGTGGGCCAAAAAACACAGCACAACACAACACAACAACAACAACAACAATAAAAATTCATGATGGTGTGAAGAAGAAAACAGAATATCTAATGGAATTATTTTCCAGAGATAAGAGACCTGGAGAGGAGAAAAATTACAATCTATACCTAGAGTCAATTCTATTGGTCTTTGTAACAGGATTATGTCATCCTGAAAAATGTTTGGTAGATGCCCTGGATACTCAAGTCTGCAGACAAGTCAGAATGCATTTGTGGCTCTGGTGCCAATAGGCTTTTTTTCTGTGCCGGTGTCCATATTTTTTTCCCAGAGGAAAAGAGAGTCCACAGAGAAACTTTTACAAGTGAGACTGATTTGTGATAGTGTTCAGTGATGGTGGCAATGATGTTTGTTTGCTCAGCGCTTTATTCTTTTCAAAGCTTATTCAAAAACATTGCCTCTCTTTTAGAATATCCATTGCATTCCATGTTTGTTTATTAAGAATATTCTTGTATTTGTGTCTTATTTCCCACTTTTTATCTTATGCATAGGCTCTGCTTTATCCAAAATTGGTCTTTGACCCTTGAAATTGACTTGTCCTTTCCAGCCTTTTTCTTTTTTTTTACCCTCTTGCTGGCAATATCCTCTCTTCTCCTTTGTATCTTCCAAAATTCTTAAAATTATAGTTTACGCTCCACCTTCTTTGGAAAGTCTTGAACTTCTATCCTGAGTGCTCCTAACTCTCATTATCTCTAGATCTCACTTGGTAGGTGTCTCTATATATTAGTCATAGCTGGAAGAGAACTAACTAATAGAAACACAACTCCAACTATCTTAAACAAGAAAATGATATATATATATATATATATATATATATATATATATATATATATATCTCCATTGATTGTTTCATAAATATAGCCATGGTTTTGGGAGTGGAGTGAGAGTTCTGGGGAGAATTTGGAAATGATTCTCTGCAAGTCTAATCCCTTTATTGAGAAGTAGTTCTGTGTGTACTTTCTGATGCTCTATTATCTCCACAAGAGAAAACATGGTGGAAGACATAGAATAGATAACTATAACTTCAGAAGCAGATGAATTTAGTGGTTGTTATCATTTGGATCTGGAATGTCCCCCAAAGACTCATGCACTGAAAGTTTGATGCCCAATGCAGCAAGATTCAGAGGTAGGGATTTGGGGAAGTAATGGGATCATGAGGACTCTGACCTTAGTAGATTAATGCATTGAGGGATTCATAGCTCATGGAATGATTGGGAGATGATGAAAATTGTAGGAGGTGCAACCGAGTTACAGGGACTAGGTCTTTGCGGGTGTACCCTTGGGACTATATTGGTACTTGCTTCCTCTTTTATCTCTGCTTCCCAGAGGCCAAGAGGTGAGCAGCTTTTCTCTGCCACTCTGCCACCACGATGCTCTGCATCACCTCAGGCCCAAAGCAATGGAACCTGCTAACCCAGGAACTGTAAGCCAAAATAAATTTTCCTCCTTCAAGATGATCTTTCCAGGTATTTTCTCCCAGTGACAAAAAGCTGACCAAGACAATGATTTAATGATATTGTCAGGGATCTTGAATTTTTATCACTTTCTTACTCTGGCTTCTTTCTCTGCCAGACTCTCCAAGTTATCATTGAGCAAGTTATGATTGGCAGTCTCAGACCCTTATTCTCCCAGGTTAGTATACATTCTGATGATCATGGGGAATCTTCCCAGAAACCACTAGTGTAAAAGTACTGGGAAGAATCCTAATTTTCCAAACCTGGATCACTTCTGCATCAACTGTTCTAGTCAGGAGTACAGGTGACTGTGGGGTCAGTGCCATCTGAACCACAGAGAGAATGCTCTCTGTTGGAGCAGAAGAATGAAGGCAGGCAGGTGAGAACAAAGCATATCCATGATGCTTAGTAGTATAAAGTTGTCATGTGTTTCACAGCTTCCCTCTACCAAGAATGCAAAATTATACCGTTTGGGAGTCTGTCTCAAATGCCTTTGATTCCCTGATTATTTCTTATACATAAGGGGTGTTAAAAATATGTCAAGGTGCTTTTGGAGTAATCATGTAATATGTCTGCAGATGCTTATTAAGGATTGTTAGGGACTGGTTTTATAGGGATCAAAGTATGGACTGTTATCTTCACTAAGGCCACTTACTGGTACTTTCTTTTAGGCCATACATTATTCCTATACCTCCATTGGCTGTTTCATAAATATAGCCATGGGTTTGGGAGTGGAGTGAGAGTTCTGGGGAGAATTTGGAAGTGGTTCCCTGCAAGTCTAATCCCTTTGTTGAGAAGCAGTTCTGTGTGTACATTCGGATGCTGTATTATCTCCACAAGAGAAAACATGATTAATAGTACCACATAAGATGTGACTCTAAGATGGCTGGGGAAAAAAGCCAATTTTCTATTCAGCATTTGGACCCCCCTGAAAGTGAGTTGTATTGTAAATTCGAGAGAGTCTTGTATAAATCTGCTAAAATTTCTATTGGAATAGATGACCTATTTAGTCTATTACATCTCTAGTTTCTACAATTCCGAGATTCCTTGGGGCGTGTGCAGAATGGAGCAATCGAAGAACAGCAAATTTCACAGTATGGTCCACCATCTGTATAGGAAAAGCAAGAAAACTGATGGGATTTCTCTCCCTGGCAGATATTTATTTCTCAAGTGCCTTTAAAACAGGAGGTCTGAAAAATTCTTCATGAGTGGTTAAAACATGAAGATTGATTTACAAATGTATATTTACTAGGCAGAAATATTTCACGATGTGTCTAAAATTTCCATTAAAAATCTAACCAAATATTTCTAGCTCTCCCTAGACTCCTTTGCTCCTACAATTTTAATAAATCAAGGAACATTTGTAAGTGCTAAATGTTAAATGGTTATTCACAGTTAATTTTTAATCAACTAACAACAGTTATGTGTTAATTGAATGCCATTAACAAACCATAACTTGATGCATTAGTTCTTTTTGTAATGCAAAGAAACTTTTCCCTAAAGCTTTTATATATTGTCTGATTTCCTTCTAAATAGAACATCAATATCTATAAGTCTATAAATTTAACAAATGTGTTTGTTGACACTAGGTATGTATCTCTATATGTGTGTCTCTGTACCCACTTAAAACAAATCAGAATGTGCTGAAGTACTGAAAATGAAAGAGCAATACAAATAAAGTCCCATAAATGAAATTAGGTAAGCACTAACCAAAAGAGAAGGCAATTTGACATTTGGGAATTATAATGTAACTCCTACTTTTTTACTTTGATTTTCTGAGTTTTGCTTAATATTTCTGTGGCTTTTATTTTCTAGAATTGCTTTTGAAAACACTGCAAGATTGATTTTGATAGGTGATATTTCTTCATTATAGACTGAAAAAGAAAATTAACTCAACTCGAACGAGTAATACAAAGCTAATATGTATCATTACTCTAATGTATTTCTGAAATTGTAGCATTGTTTTGTGGTCAAAAGAAGGTAGAGCCTGGGCCATAGTAGGCAAACCATCATAGCTCCAGTGGAATAGACTGAGCAAGGTCCAGTGGGAGATGAGGAAATGATGCTGGGGTGTCCATGCCTGGTGGCCTAATGGCCTTGGAAATCTTGTTCTTTATCCACTTTTCAGGCATCAAGTGATGTGAGAAAATCTAAAAGGGTTTTAAAGCCTTGATCTGTTTCCCTAAAGTAGCAGAGTTAATTGGATCCACATTTAAGGCCTTGTTTCATCACTTAACATGTGAGTGACTTGAGCAAATCATGTAACCATCTTTAGGTGGGAGAATTTCTACTTGCTTACTGGGGGTTATGAGAACCAAATGAGGTAAAGGTTTTTAAAAATCCTACACAGAGCTACACAAATATTAGTTATCATTATGGAAATGTGCCCAGTGTGCCTGGTGGAAGCCCTCTAACATTGGTGCTGGACATAGAACTAAATGTTTTTTTTTGTTGTTGTTTTGCAAAGACTTTAAACTCTGGGAAAATAAGACCTATATAAAATTAAAAGTCAAGATCTAGGCACATTTCCACATGTGAGGCTATAAACACCCTCAGTGTGTATTACCTTTCAAATAGTGAAACATTAGTACATGGGATGGGAGTCAGCCCAGCCTTTTTAGGAGACAGAATTCAATGGTATTAATTAATTAATTAATTTGTTCTAATTCCTTATACATAGAATTCAATAGTATTTAGATGAACAGAATACTTCCCATGCTTTCAGGAAGAACTACCAAAAAACTTTTTCTAAATATCTGATCGGTTAGAACTCTTTCATATGTCATAATCCTAACAGGATTAAATACCTTTTGATAGAACCAGTATATCTTCTAATTACAGCATAAAAACACAAGGTGCAAAGCATTATATTTTCCTTTAAACATGCTTTAAAGATCTTACACCTGGCTACAACAAGTCTATTTATAAGGCTAATG
This sequence comes from Urocitellus parryii, assembly GCF_045843805.1. NCBI lineage: Eukaryota > Metazoa > Chordata > Mammalia > Rodentia > Sciuridae > Urocitellus > Urocitellus parryii. The sequence goes on from NC_135543.1 coordinate 30,806,011, forward strand.
GATGACTACTCTGGGTCAATAAAAAATTAATTGGTAATAACTGAGTTGATTTCAAATTTATTATAAGGATATTCCAAAGGATCAAATTAGCAACATTCAGTTTTAGTGTGAATTGTTCCTGTTGCCTTAATTAATCTCATCCCAATTCTTCGTAATGAGGACTTGAGGTTTTCTGTGTATCTTTAGAACTGATCAGAGGGCAGGGTAAGAGTCAAGGCTGGCTTTATGGACGCTTGCAGTGTCCCAGTCTCAGAAAGTCTCCATATTTAATGTTCTCTACATTATTAATTTTATCTTTGAACTGTGTCTTATAAGTCAGTCCCATGGGACAATGGAGCATGTGGATAACCTGAGGAAATAAATGGAGGAAAAGAAAAGGCTGTGTAGTTTAGGACCTTTCAATAGTTCATTTTGGTCTAAGTTGGCCAATGACTGTATTGCAGAGCAGCCCTGAGACAGGATGCATTGTAGTGAGGTTTTCTGAAGACACAATGCTTTAAATTTTAGTGTTTTGAAAGCCGTTTTCTACTGGAGAGAAATTTAGACACTCTGATAAGCAAATGTTAGGGAAATTATAAAATATAAGAGCACTATTTTTAATTGCAAGGACTTCGAAATTTTTATTTTTATGCATTAGAGTTATGCACAATAGTGGGGATTCATTTTGATATATTCTTAAATGCAAATCGGTTTTTCCTTTTCAAACCCCAGGATTATCTTTTCCCCTCCCTCCTCCCTCCCATGACCCCCTTCTTCTACTCTATTGGTCTTTCTTATATTTATTTCTCTATTTTTAACTGATGAATTATAGTTATATAAAAAACTGGACTTCATTGTTGTATGTTCATGCACGCACCTAGTGTAATTTGGTCTATTTCACCCCCCAGTTCTTCCCCTTTCAAGAGTACTTTTTTGTTCATATAAATTGGACACTCCAACCATCTGCCAAAGTGCAGATGTGCCACTGACTTTTATAGAAAAATAAGAGACTTCTAGAAAGAGACATTCTCCTTAGCCATGTTTACCATGGGCACTGGGACCTTTTATATTCGGTCTAACTCTATTATGCCCATAGACTGCGTTTTTCCTATGTCAGCTAGCACTTGGGGTGGGTGTCTTCTGAGAGGCCATCGTATGGCCAGGGAAAGACACATCTGCAAGGCTAGGGACCTGGCTGTGTGACCCTGGATCATTGTTTTGCTTCAGTTCTCTCAGCCATAAAATACACTTGTCTCTCTCAAGACTGGAGTCCTTGGCATCCAAATTTGTGACATATGATGTAGTGGGGTTCATGAGTTTTGGTAGATTTAATGTCCCAGAATCTCGGTTTCACCATAAAGAGGGTTGGTTGTGTGATCGTTTGGGATTCTTCCAGCAATATCCTTGTATTTATTTGAAGGCAGTAATTACTTGCCTTTCAGTTTCCCTTGGTTTTATCATTTGGGGAATAATTTTATGGATTAAAAAAGCCCAAATCTTTGTTCCTTTCTTTAATATGTTTATGAAAATATTTTTTGATCAGGTAGTTTTTGAGTTACTAATTATTAAGCGAAGAATGAAATATTCAGGCCTCCCAAACCTACCAACATCTCTTTAAATTGCTTTTTTCTTCCTCACAGCTAGATCTACATCTGTAAACGCCTAAGTCCTGCTGCCAGCCAATCTTGCCGACAGCTACTTGATTCTGGGGGCGCCTTCTATAAAACTGGTTATAGCATCTCTCTGCCCCATGGTGGAAAAAAATAATGTAGTGTGATATGGTAAAGCACTGATTGAATACGCGGAATAGGAGTGTCTGTCATCAGATTAGAGGGGGCAAAAAAGACGGGCTTTCTTCTTTCTCTGGGGTGAGGAGGGTCTGAGAATTGCTGAGATATTCATTGAGATATGTTCCCTGGTATTTTCTGTGAAATCATTTTGTTATCAAAGCTTTGCCCCCTTTCAGCTGCCAGTGAACATTTCCAGCCCCCAAGTAGTGTGTGTGCATTGTGTGATAGTGGAGAATGGGAAAATGAAAAAGGATTAGTATTTGCTCATTCATTCACTGATAATTTCTATTTATGTTAATTGAGCACCTAGCCTCTTGCTAAGTGTCTGGCACCCAGTGGGTGTTGAATTAAACTACCTAATGTTGAAAACAAAGGTTTCTAATCCAATGAAATAAAGTATAAACAAAATGAAAATTTTATTTTTGAGTGAAATGGATTGGAATTGGGGTTCTGTGGATAGGAAAGCAAGGGCCTAGTCAACTCTTCTCATGGAGAATGTAATCCCATTGATGAAATGGGATTTGCACAAAAATAGTGACATTGTGAGGAAATCATTAAAATGATGACAAGAAAGCTGTTTTAAGATGGATGGTACATGGGGCTGGGGTTGTGGCTCGCCTAGTACATGTGGGGGGTGGGTTAGATACTCAGCACCACATAAAAATAAATAAACAAAATGAAGGTATTATGTCCAACTATAACTAAAACAAAATATTAAAAAGAAAAAAGATGCATGATTCAGAGTTGACTGGCTTCCTTTGTTATTCCATAGAGAGGGAGCTGCCTACCAGTCTTTAAGGGAAAGTGGGCAGGGAAAAGTACACTTGAAAGAAGGATATATTTTAGAATATTTGAGTATCTATAATATGTCAAACCCTTAAAATGTTAAGTCCTAAGCATGTAACAATAAGATGTAGGACATGAAAAAACTTAGAATTTACATGAATGGTTCTCAAAATTTTATAGCTTGAAATTTACCATGGGTGACAATACAGATTTGCTGGCCTCTCCCAGAGAGCGTCATCTTCAGCAAGTCTGGAGTAGAACATAGGAAGCCATGCTTTGACAATCACCTGGCGTGACTGAGGGCATGTTGTCTAAGGATCGTGTCTTGGGAGACACTGATATATAGCAGTATGGCAGTACTCAATGTGTGGCCTCCAGACACAGAGGCATCTGGGAACTTGGAAATTATGGACATTTGCCTTAGATCTACTGAATCACAGTCTATGAGAGTGGCCCAGCAATTTGTAATTCTGATGCTTGATGAAGTCTGATGAGTAGGCCTAGGAGATGTCATAGAATTGGAGATGAATTTTGCCTCCTTCACAATTCTTCTGGGTTGATCAATGAATAATAATTATGTTTTGGATATGTGTTTACACTATGTAGTTCAGTCCAAAGACAAAGGGTGGTATAAAACATCCACTAATCATTCTTTGTGTGAAATTAAGACCCAGAGAAATGAGCTGGGTGCCATGGCGCATGCTTATAATCCCAGCGGCTAAGGAGGCTGAGACATGAGGATCCTGAGTACAAAGCCAGCCTCGGCAATGGCGAGGCACTAAGCTACTCAGTCAGACCCTGTCTCTAAATAAAATCCAAAATAGGGTTGGGGATGTGGCTCAGTGGTCTAGTGCACCTGAGTGCAATCCTTGGTACCAAACAACAACAACAACAATAACAACAACAAAACCCAAAGAAAAATGGTCTAGATTAAAGAAAATTAGCTTAGTTGGAAAGAGCTTCATAAAACCGGGCATGTGTTTGTTCATTGGTACATAGTGGATCAGATTTTAATTAAATCAGAGAACTCAGTCATCAAGGAAGTCCTTGTTCCAGTTTTCCATATTTGTACTTTTTCCCCCACCATTGTATGCTTTTTTTGTCACTGACACTATAGAAGGACAGTGTGATGTGGGGCTAAAATACTACAAATATGAATGTCTGGAATTGATGGCCTTCCTAGCTCTGTCACCCCTTGCAACTAACAGTTTCTCTCAGCCTTAGTTTTCTCTTTAATGTATAAATGATGTGTGCCTTATCTACTTCACAGGGTTGTAAAGATGATAATAGGAATAGCTAACATTTATTGAGGACTTACTCTGTGCCAGACACTGTGTTAAGTGCTTTACATGAATTATCTCTTTTAATCTTCCCAAGAATCCTATTATCATTGTTGTACAAATGAGGAAATTGAGGCTTGGTGAGATTAAGAAAATTGCCTGAGGTCACACAGCTGGAAAATGGTAAAGCCAGGATTTAAATTCAAAGTGTCTGATTCAGAACTCAAGCATATAACTGCCATGCTGGACTATAAAGTTTGAAATGAGATGGAATATAAACTGTAGAGTTCAATTTACACTGAGAAAAAGGAAAATGTCCACGTACTTTGTTTGTTCATAGCATCATCCAATATTTTGTGATACGTAGTAGGACCTCAATCAAAAACATTAATGCAACTATATGTTCTTTAACTTTTTTTCCCTAAGTCACAGGCCTTGTCTGATTGTGGTTTTGATATTAAATAACAAACTCTAAATAGGAATAAAATTTTTGAGAAGCATCTGACAGTTCTTACTGAAATACAGGGACTGAGAATATTCATACAATTTCTGCCCAGCTCTTGGTTTCTCCCATCTAGTGTACATCTCTAGAGCAAATGGCATGTGTGATGTGTGGTTCTATCTTCTTATCCTAATTGGAGCTCTTGTGGGTTACTCTTTTACATATAGGTTTTCAAACTGAAAATTAATTATCAGTAAATTGGTTAAACATAAGATACTGATTTCTACATGTACCCAGAACTGTGTTAAGCCCTGTGGGATGTGAAAAAAAATTATATCTTGTAGCTATGGAACTACTCAAGGACTTTATAATCAATTGGACAGGCAGGATGAAGGATAAGGTGTGCAAAATAAAACAATAATGAATAATATAGTCTATAATGGTAGTTTAATAATGACATAATAAAGATTTATAGAGACATAATTACCAGAGGTACTGGAAAGAATTCTGGAAAAAAGCCTATGTAGTATGAGTCTAATAAATGTTTGTTAAGTAAATGAATGAATGGATAGACAGCTTAGAATTGGAATACTTGGACTCTGGTTAAAGCCATTATGACTATTGCTATGATTTAGAAGAAGTTATTTAATCTTTTTGGGCCTGTTTCTCATTTGCAAAATGGATAATATAATGGTAACTCTAGCACCTTCTGAAATGCATGATGCTAACTAAATAAAATAATGGATGTAAAAGTATGCTGTAACTGGAGAATGACATTCAATTGTAAATGTTATTTAATTTTCAAATATTTACAGCATATGAAAATATTTTAAAATCATTGTCTTAAAATGTGCAACTTCAATAAAGGTAAATGAAAAAAATATAAAAATAAAATGAGATTGAGCCTTGTGAACGAATTCAGGCCGATGTGCTCCTTGGCTGACAATAGGCTGAAAGGAGCAATGGTTCCCTACATAGAGCTTGACTCCTGGTGCTTTGTTGGCTGAATCAGACAAGCCAGGCTCAGACCTGTCTCCACATCTAAACTGGACACATTCAGATAGGATCTCAGAATTGGAACTCAGCATCTTTATTTAATGCAAAGTGTAACAGAAACAATAAACCCCTATGGCCAACACCCCTTTTGAATTTTAGAAATTAAATAAAATGCAAAATAAAGCCCCACACACCCCAAACCAGAAACCTACATCAATTTTAATCTTTATATTATAATATAGAATAATTATAATAATTAATATATAATTATAATTATATTTAGATTTATAATTACATTATATATTATTATAATTGGTTTAAAATTAAATAATATAATTTAATAATATATATTTATTATATGATTAGATAATAATTATACAAGTGACTCATGGATTAATTCTTCTTTTCAAGAAGGAAAATTAAAATAGTAAGAAAAAGAGGGCTCTCATCTTCTATTCTAGTTCTTTTCCCCCCTCACCAGAGGGGATCACGATCATGCAAATGATGCATGTATCCTCAGTTCCCATACAGAATTTTGTTTCATATGCCTTTAATTTAGCACCCACATGAATGGCACATGATGTAATTTGTTCTGTCATCTCTCTTTTGCTAACTGATGTGCTTTTGATTTCCAGCTGGTGGAAATATAAATATTTAGCTAATTTCTCTTAAGTAGACAATCACTTATTAAAAATACATTTTAAAACCATGTTGACTTTGTCTTCCCAACAGGCTCATTGCATTTTAGAGGAGAAAGCAGTCAGCACAGCTCCAGGACACATGCCTTCCCCTTTCCAGTAGGACAGGCAGAGCCTGACCGAAAAGGTAAAGAACTACTGAGGATGATCCGTAATCAATATCATGAAACACAATTCAAACAATGGCTTGCTTCTGAGAGTCACTGTTCAGTTGACCTGAAAATAATCTCTTCTCCCTCCCCATGCCCATGCTCTGTCCTCCGCCCCATCGTCCCTCCCCGGAGTCTTTGTGTGCTGAATCCAAATGAGTGGAGTTTGAACTCTAGCTGCTCTCCCAAGAGTATTATTATTCCCCTCCCTTTAAACGGAAGGGTGCTAATTAATGTAGGAAAAGTTATATGCCAAGTTTGCTTTGCCTGTGGTTTCCTTAGATTAAAGGCTACTGGCAACTCCAGCTCTGTCAGAAGAGCCAGCGCTGTATTCTTATCCCCTGAAGGAGGTTTCAGCTCTGCTGACTCAAGAAGACATCAGCTTTTGATTTGGAGTTATTGGATATTGACCCATCACTCACAGCAGAGTTATGGGCCTGCTTTCCCGGACCCAGGGAACTGGGCTCCGGCTTTGCCTACAGCATCCCCCACCCCTCCCTTCAGTTTCTGTTGAACCTCAGCCTGTAAATGTCAATTTCATTTTGTAAAGGCCAGGCAGCTGTCAGTTCTTCCTGGGGATTCAGGGAGAAGGAGCACAGGATGATGCCCTCAGTAACACAGACATTTTATAGTATTTTACTGTGGGCTCTCCAACTTCACCAACTTCCTACATCCTTGTCCTGGTATTGTCAAACCACCTTGTCTTCTCTCACTTTGGAAATTATCAGTGAGCCAGGTCTCCAACTGGAAATATAACCAGTTTTCAACGACTCCAGTATCTGGCAGATCTAATGCGACAAAATGAAGAACATGGTTTGGATACCGCCTCCTCTGTAAGAGACTGCTCTTAAAAACATAATCTTGCTTAAACAGATAATGAGACTGATCAAAAGTGGTAATTCAGATAATCTTCTGACAAGGAAAATCCTTACTCAACTTTCAACTTCACCTTTATGATGAATCCAGTTATTTCTCTCATTCTGATTGTGGCATGATCCCAGTTTGAGATGACATTCCTATCTGTCTGTGCCTACCCATCAGCCATAGTTTAGGCTATGCCAGGAGGAATTTAGATAAATGATAATCAGTCTTTTGGAAAAAAAAAAAATCTTACATTAAGGGTAGAAGAAACTAAGCATGATGACTTTGACCTAGTGGCAAAGCCTCATGTTTGCCTCGTGCATAGAATGATGCTGAGACCACAGGTACAAGACAGGAAAGGTGCTCCTACGGTATCTTGTAACATTGAAGGCCTCAGCAACCATATGAACAGACTTTGACACAGAAAGAAATAGAAACATAGAAGCCTTTCTTCCTTCTCTGGTCACCTTCCCTCTGTCATGCCAAGCACTTAGGCTCTTTAAATAATTCACTGTACCTTTACTGGTACCTGGTGAGAGGTACAGGAAATAGAAGGGCTGCTACAAACACGGTGGCTCCTGAACAACAAAGTGCACAGATTGAAGGATGCACATGATACAATTTGTTCTGTCATGGAAGTACTCAGCAAAAGTGAGCACTGTGGCATGAGTACTGAAATTTTGCTGAAGCTTCCTCAGTGCCTCATGGATGTGTTGGGACCCAGCAGAGAAAAAAAAAAATTAGGGGGGCAGGATAGGTAAGCACTACACAAGTAATGGCACTGCCCCTTGTAGGCAGATACCAGGGAGAAGCAGGTGGCCAATACCACAAGAGATTTATCTGTGGCTTGCAAAGCTATGGGAAGGATCCACACCAGTATCACAACTCGATGAGGCAAGAAAGCCACCTCAAAGAGACAGAGAGCAATGAGGCAGAGGCACAGAGAGAAGCCCCACACAATTCAAGCTGTGGTTTTATCTTCTTCTCGTCTATCCTTCTAAATTTGATTTCAAAATGTAGATTGATTTGGATTTTCTTTGCAATCAAAAGGCTCTTAAATTTTGGCAGATTTGAGGTCAGGTAGGGAATAGTGAAAAGTCCCTAGAGTGAGAATGAAAATTTCCTGTACACTAGTGAGAAGGGGCTTGGGAACCCAGAACAAGGCAGAATCTCTTTATTAAGTATCAATGAGTTGGAGCCAAAGCTTGATGGGGAACCTTGCAGCTCATATCCAGGGAAAACTAAGAGTGAGGGTTTAGTGTGCAACTGTAAATTCTTGGTTATTACCATTCTCAAGTTTGTATGACCCTGGGAACTGTGGTGGAGCAAAACTATTGTAGCGGAAGGTAAAGAGAGTCTATATTATACCATAACAGTGGAGAGTCAGGGTGAAGACCAGGGCTGACTGACACACCATGAATACTTGAACTCTCCAATAGAACCTGTGGGGATTCCTGACATTTAGTGAGCATCTGCTATGTGAATCACAGGCTTTCTTTTCTTTTTTTTCTGTAGTTTTTTTTTTTTTTTGGTGCATTATAATTGTTCATAATGGTGAAATTTATTGTTACATGTACATGCACACAATAATAACAGTATATGTAATTTGGCTAATATCATTCTCTTGCATTTCCCCTTTTCCCTCCCTTCTCCCTGGTCCATTTCCTTAACTCTATTTATCACCCTTCATGAGTCACAGGTTTTCATGTAAGGCCTTGTCTATGACACAATCAAGTTTCCAAGTCCTTATCCATTTTATGCATAGATTAAGGCATCAGTAACCTTTTGTCCCCACTCTGAGAGCTAAACTATTCTGAAGATACAAAATAGTGTCTGCTTTTCTACCATCATCATTATAGTTTAGATAGGCCTCCTAGTTAATGTGGATAATACTGTAAAAGGCATACTTTCTAGAATTTAGAGTTAAAAAGAGTCAACAGCTACATAATAATAGCACTTTATTTCTTGACAACATTATTGCTCTCTCTCTCTCTCTCTTTTTTTTTTTTGTCTTGCAAAATTCCTGTTTTAATGAACATCTCATTTAATCCTTCCAATAATCCTGCAGGGAAGGTGAGATAGAGGTTTCTCTTATTTTGCAGATGAAAGATGAAACTCACAGGAAATGTGAATGACTTGGCAGAAGTTACTTAGCAAGTTAGTTCCAGAACAAACTAGATTTCCTCCCAAGAGAAGGGAGACCCTGATCCAACTTCCGTCCTCTATGGACCATGCATTTGACATGTGACTTTCCTGGATTTTCACAACAGGTCTGCAAGGTAGGCTTTATTATTCCTTCTTCTAGATCAGGAAATTGAATGCCAATGAATAAACAATTTATGATTTCTCACTCATTTAGGGGATAAAGTTGGGTTGAGCTTGCATTAATCGTTCTAGCTTGAAAGCCATGTTCATATTACTGTCCCAGCCTTCCTCCATCCTCCAGGCTTCCTGCTGTCCCCCCTGCTGAGAAAGGAAACACTCATGTATTACAGCTCTAACACTGTAGAGGATTCTTTTCATGGAACTGGGATGTTGGCGAAGCAGAACTGGAATTCAGTGGAGCAGAGCCGTCTGTAAGAAGTACCACTAGTTTCCAGTTTATAGGGGAGACTGGCAGGAGAGGGGAATAAAATATGGTTTGTGAACAAATTCAGGAGCTGAAGGGATGTGTGGGCACCCTTGAGATAGTGACCTCGGCCCATGCCTGGATGGGGACAGAAGGGTTGTTCCCACTCAGCACTTACCCAGCTGTACAATTCAGAGCACAGAAAAGTTCCCTCCTGATCTGGGATCGGCTTAAGCCCTGAAGCATGAAATGTGAATACCTTTTGCACAGCATCCATTAAATAAATGTTATTCTTCTCCCTGGCAGAAAACACAAATTTCTCTGCTCAGAGCCAGAGTGTAGCAGAAGGACCACAATTTACAATATCTCTCTTTACGATAATGGCTCTCACCTTCCAAGGAAATGAGCTTGGAGGAAAGGAGCACCATTGAGTGCCCAATGACAAGTCTTCGAGGCTTGCCACTGCTGCTAATTATCTGGCAGGGAGGAAAGGCTGTGTCCCTCGAATACGGAGAAGGGCTTGTGAACTCTGGAGAAGGGGCAAGGCGCTTTGGTGTCTCTGTTATGCAAACTGGAGAATGGCCCCATAGGGTCGTGCCTGACCTTTACCTCTTCTCCATGATGGAGCAGACATTTTTGCCAATTACGATCCTAAACACGCTGAAAAGTACCCTTGGCCACTGACAGTTTGCAAGGGAGAAGCAATGCCTCTGGAATAATACCATGCTCAGGACAAAGAGGAAGGGTAAACAAAGCATTACTTTGTGTTGCAAATAGACGGCTTTGTTAAATACTGAAGAAATCCCCTTGGTGTCCACCTTACACAGCTCTGATAAAAATGCATTTGCAATACGCTCCGTGTCAAGAAATCACATCTTACAGGGCCAAGGAGGTTAAGAGCATCTCCCCAACTACAGAATAAAACTCATTAAAATCGTCTTTCCAGTAAGAGAAGGCCCTGTTTGCTCTCCTCCCCACAGCCTCCTCTTTTTTTTTTCTCTTAAGCTAATGTTTTTCAGAACTAGAGACACAATCAAAAAAACACAATACACATTTGTGTTAAAAATAATAAGCATGATAAATATGGGAGGAAATATTAATGGTAAACAGAATCAGCAAACAGCAGAGACAGAAGTGAACTTAATAGAACATACTTGACCGGCAGGTAACACATTAAAATGCCATTTTGGCAGACAGAATTGACAGCAGACTTGCTGAAAGAAAATCTGGTCCAAAAAGAGGACAAATACAATCCTCATCCCCTTTTCCTGCCACATGTTGCAGATGAGTAAAACACAGGGGGAAAATTCTGCAAATAGGTGTGAGTCCAGAGGAAAAATTAAGTTGACTATTTACAAATTTTTCTTTCAAGCATGAAAAGGGAACTAGAAAACAGGTCATTTAAAAAAAAAAAATTCAAGTCTGGTGTTTTCTACCTGTTAATATAGTTGCCTGAGAAGAGGGGTATAAGGAAAGGCTGATTTCCAACCCAGGAAACATCTCTCAGAAATAAAGACAGTATGAAATGACTTTTGTCAGACAAGCAATATGAGAAAATCTAATATTGAGAGGAGACAATATTTTTTTCCTGCTGCCCAGTGAGTACTGATGGACTGGCAGCAGCTTGGGTTTGTTATGGGACTACTGACGGGAATCAGAGAGGGGAGCCAGGGAGGGGCTCTGCTGTTAGTGACAGGAAGGACTGTCATGGGCATGAGATAACCAACCTCAGGAACATTCTCCTTCAGTTCAGGAGTTTTCTAAGCATCTAGATACAGTCTTTGATACCTACATGAGATTTGTTGATCTTGTACTACAGCTATCTTTGCTCTTCTAAAGGAAAGGTAGCCTCCAAGTATGTGTACACTCTTGTAGGCAATGATCTGTTACATAATAGGGCCGTAGATTGACCAGCTAGAATGTGGAGATTGAAAAGAACTCCAAGGAAAAAGATACACAGACAATCCAATTCATGATAGTTCATCTAACAATTTTTGAATTTATGATGGTGTGAAAGTGATATGGTTTCAATAGCAAGTGTACTTTGAATTTCAGTCTTTCTCTGGGATAGCAGTATGTGAAATGATAGTTTCCTATGAAGCTGGGCGGCAGCAATGAGCCCAAGCTCCCAGTCAGCCACTTGAACATGAGGGCAAACAATGGATATTAGGTACAGTTTTAACAGCGTGTTTTGGATTCAGGCTTTCAATTCATCACCTGAGATATTCTACATGTTATTATAAAACAGACTTTATGCTTGATGATTTTCTCTAACTGTAGGCTCTCCAAATGCCCTCAACACATTTAGTGTAGGCTACGTAACTCGTGATCCTGAGTAGATTAAATATATTTAAAAATTATATATATTTGGTATTGGAAATTGAAACAAGGGATGCTTAATCATTGAGCTTCATCCATGGGCCATTTTTTATTTTTTATTTTGAGACAGGATCTCAACAAGTTGTTTACAGGGCTTTGCTAAATTACTGAGGTTGGCTTTGAATTTGTGATTTTCCTGCTTCAGCTTCCTGAGCTGCTGGGATTATAGGCATGTTTCACGATGCCCAACCTATTAAATACATTTTAAACTTATAACATATTTTTAGTTTATGATGGGTTTATTGAGGCATAACTCCATCAAAAGTTAAGAAGCAACTAACTCTCAGGTGGTTCCTGAGAAATAGGGTGATCATGGTCCAAAAAGAAAGTGAATTTGAACTATATATGCTTGTGTCTTTGTTCAATGAGGAAGTCTGGGAGCTGGAGTTCTAGTCTTATTCTTCAGTAGTTCCTGTCTTTCTCTTTTCAATATCAACTCTCTTTGTATTATAGACAAGTCACTTTCAACTAGAATAAACATATTTTGCTGTATGCTCTGGAGAGTCCTATGTTATGTCTAATGTCACTATCAATAATCCCCCTCATTCTCAAAAGTATCCTGTTTTGGATGAAAATTCTATGGTCACACTACTTATAATAAACTCTCTGGGGCTCAATTTTTATAAATGAAAATAAAGAGATTGTTCTAGAAAGCATTACCCTGAACTTACACAAAGGTTTCTTGTGTACTGCTATGTGAAGTATGCTTTTAATCAGTCGGTATGGTTTACAAGTGTCAACAAATAAGCTGGGGCAAATTAAGATATTGTTCCCATCAAGGATATTTCCTTTTAATGGAGGGCTTTTGAAAACAATATTTTTATAGTTTCGAACTTAATATTTAATGGTGAAATTACAACTTCAGACATATACTATTTTGCTTTCTTGGAGAATCACTAAACATTGGGCTAACCTTCGGTGGGAAGCTCAGGAGACCCTAAAAACCAATCCTGGGCAGGCTGTAGGCAAATAACCTGAGAAATTAAAATGCAACATGATTTTGGGCCTGATACTTCAAGATTTTAGTGACTTGAATTTATATATTTAAAAGTTCCCTTAAGTTTTTTCTGATACAAAGCTGGTCCTGGAAACATTGATATATCCCAGAATCTTCGCTTTACACATATAGAGACTGTGGCTCGGGAGGTAACAGCCATAACAATGAATCTTTGCCTTGTCTTTGTTATTTACCAAGTATGAGTGGGTGGTGGTTCCTTCAATTTTATCAAAATCCTGTGGTATTTTAAATATGAATCCTGTTTTACAGATGATACTATGAAACAAAATAAAAGAATGGTGCCCAACGTTTTGTGGCTACTTAGTAGTAGAATCACAATTGTTTATTTTATTTATTTATTTAGTCTCCTGATTCCTATCCTGGTCTCTGTCACATCATAATGACCTAGGTTGTTTGTGGAAGGCTTGAATTTTCTACCATAAAGCTGCCTTAAGTACTCATTTCGCATTCTGTCCTTCTTTTCCAGAAAGATGCGTATTTAGGAGTTTTTGTTTTCTCCCTGGTTTTTTTTTTTTTTTTTTTTTGGACCAACATTTAATTTTGCTCTTCCCCCTCCCTGAGCCTGTAGTGGGCTGCCTGGCAGAGATGGCAGGAGATGTTTTCATGCGCAATCAAGGGCATAGATGCATTGGCTGTCAGCCTCAGGCAGGGACACAGACTTGTCTCCCACTAGCAGAGCGATGATGCGTTTCCCCAAAATGTTCCAAGAATGGCCTGGAATGTGACTAGACAAGGTCCATGCGGCCCCATGAATGGCTTCACAGTGCACTGGCCAGAAAACAAACACAACAGTAATTCTTGGATTAGCATGAAAACACTTCCAAAGGGGGCTCAAAGACAGCCTTTTGTCCCTTTTATAAAAGGGAAGAGATGAGGTGTGACAAATGGCCTGTTGGTTGGCTTTCTGTGCCAGGCAGAGGTCATCCTGGAAGGGCACCACAGACACAATCAGTCTAACAAAGAAGAAGCAGAATGAAAACCAAAGGACAAAGAACATTTCAGAAGAGGCAAGGTGGTGTCTAAAGAAGACAATGCCAATTAAATAGGTAAGAGGGATAGTAGGACTCACACATTTAAGCAATTATGCCGCCTTTTGCACTGAGACATGATGTGAAATGTATGGTGCAAACAAGGAGGATGTGGGCAGCAGACGCAGGTATTCCCAACCTTAGCTGAGACCCTCAGATGTTCTGGACTTGTGTTTTTACATTGATAAAATGAAGGTAATAAGACCTACCTTGCTTGGTTGCTGTAATGGCTAAATAAGATCAGAGCTACGAAGTCAGGAAGAATAGTGGTTTAGTGGAGAGAGGCTGTGATGAGACATTGACGACTTGGGCAGTGTCCTTGTTTCTCAGTGATATGGTGACAATGTGGCAACTCATTTTGCCTGAGTGTCTCTTACATTTTTTCACATCTTCATAAGTATTTATGTCGAACCACAATTTAACAAACAAAATGCTAAGAAGAAAGAAGATAGATGTGGAGCTACCATGTTTGAAGCAAGGGCCCACTGGGAGGGTGTGCTGACTTCTCCCCTCCTCTCTTCACTTCCTATCTCTTCTTTCCACCATGATAATTAACACCTGAGACAGCTCATCTCCTTCTATACTCTAGGATTTGGTTGCTGTTCACTTCTTATAACTTTCTAAATATATTTTTCATTATAGATAGACACAATATCTTTATTTTGTTTATTGATTTTCATGTGGTGCTGAGGATTGAACCCAGTGTCTCACATGTACAAGGCCAGTACTCTGCCACTGAGCCACAACCCCATCCCCAATTTCTTGAGTTTAATAGCATGAAGAACAAAGGAATCCTTTCCAAACTTCTGTCTTCAGAAATTTCAGTGGACTGGCCAAACTTCCTCATCTTAGATGAGGGTGGTGTATGAACACACAGAAAAAGGAGATCCAGGAGGTTGATATTTGGAAGACAGAATTAAACATTCCTGATTGACTTAGTGCTACTTCCTACAGCATGGGATCTAAAAAATTTCTCCAGATTTGTAGACACAAAACTCTCATTATGATCTAAAATTGTCATTAATTAATTCATTCGTTCATTCATTCATTCATTTAGAGGAAAGAGAAATAGGAATCTGGGTGGGAATCTCACAGCTAAGGAGTCACTTTGAACTTCAGGTGACCTAAGTGAATGTCTATAAACAACTAATCCCAGACTAAAGTCAATAGTGCCACATAAAAAATAAATGATTTTCTGACTTTCGTTTTCATAGCAGGATCTATCACATGACCCTCCTGTTATTTCACGTCTGTGTGTGTGTACACGTGTCTGCACTCACAAACACTGCCATAGCGAGCCTTCTATCCTCATAATGCCTATTACTTCAAAAGCATTTCTTTGGTCGTCTGCTTTAGGATCTATCTGTTTCTTTATTTATGGAGATTAGATAAACCTTCAAAGCCCCAAAGAAGTGAGGATTATATATTTGGAGACATTCCAAGAAAAATGAACAAGGGACCCCTATTTGATGTGCCTTATAAAATAAATATGTCTTAATCCTGTGCCCTGAGTTTTGTCTCCACCAGGCTCTCAATATGTAATCCTGGATTACATATGTAATCCCCTTGAACCTGGGGTTTAGTTTCCCTCATCTGTAAAATGGGGATAAATAATATCTTGTGAGAACCAAATGAGACATAATACATTTTGTTTTGGAAAGTTAAAAATGTCTGCCAAATGAGATTTTTACATGAAAAAATTTTAAAAAAAAGAGAGTGACAGTAGTTATGACCTGGGCAGACATATTTTTAATGAAAAGATGGAAAGGAGACCTGTTCTCCTTTTTGTTAATATCTGGAGCCATGCAAATTCATAACTGGTAATAAATAAATTCATGACTGGTAGTCTTTGTACACACGGGGTATTACTGAAGCTTAGAGGGCTTACCTGGAGTGGTTTGTAATGCAAACACAATGCTCTGTTGCTTGTTAGAGTCCTCTGAGGCCTTTTGGGTTAACTCTTGGTTGAATCAGGAGAACTTTGAAGTCATAAGTCAACTTTATTCCTCAATTGTTGCCCTGTGACCTCTGGTGGGAAGTCATAGGTGTCTCCAGGTTTAGGCTCTTCCCCAGGTGTCAAAGGGGATGTAAGAATAGAAGCCATCCTTTGGAAACAGCTCCAAACAGAGAAAATTGTGTACCTGGGAGTGCTAGCATCAGCCGTGCCTTTAGTTTGCTTGCTTTCCCAGCACTCATCCCTCTTTGTGAGGAGGAATGTAATCTGATAAATCAATCCATTTAGAAAGGTTTGTAACTGGATGGAGCTTCTTGTGAATCCTAAAAGAGAATACCTGGGGCTGGTGGTGAGGCCAAATTTACCTGAAAGGCATGGCTGAGAATGAGGGACTGGGTGATGTTTAGAAAGCTTCAAGATTCTACAAGGAAGAGGAACTGTTGATGAGCAGCTTCAAAAATCAAACCAAAACAAATACTTTCTCTTATTTGTTTAGTTACAGTTCTCCCCCACTTTGGCCTCCTTGTCTCTGGTGACAATTTGAGCTGGCTTTCTGTTGGTGCCCCTGAAATGTGGCATTACTGTCATGGAGGACTCATTGGATCAAGTCAGGGGAAAAGCTCTTATAGGCATTGATGAGCTGAATGACCTTGGTCTGGCTCCCCTCACACCTGTAAAAAACGTGCAAATTTAAGGTGAACATTTATGTATTTTTATATGCATACATAAATGTATGTACATTTATGATTTGATATATGCATACACTGAGAAATAATCACCATCATCAAGATCAAGTTAATTAACTTATCTATCACCTCCTATGGTTACTTTTTTTTTTTTTTTAATTTGTGGTGATCACACTTAGGAGCTACCTTCTTGGCAATGTCCAATATATAGTAGTATATTATTGGCCCTAGTCATCATGCTATGCATGAGATCTCCAGAACTTATTCATATGACTTGCCATTTTTGTAAAATGAGTTAGTATATAGAGATTTCCCAAGGTGCCTTCCAGTTCTAAATACCGTAATTACTTTACTTTCTGTCTATCGAGTACTGTAGATGGTGTGCAGCTTAATTGTGATATGTGGGTTACCACTCAAAATAACAGGGTGATGAAAAACACAGCAATGAAAGTTGACCACGGTGTGTGTCCTTCATCTGGATCCTTTTCACCTCCAGCACGGCAGGGCAGGAGTGATGTATTCCAAGTGCGCAGCACAGATGAATATCTGCCACGAGATTCTTGATCATTATAAGTGATGTTCAGATCAAGATAGCTCAGGTGAGCACAGACAATAACTGCAAGAGGAATGTTATTGCTCTAGCCGGTCTTCTCGTTCTTTTAATGACTGGGAAATGAAAAACCCCACTCCATTCTGGAAATGTAAATGGAGTGAACTGGCTCTTCTCCTTGAATGGCTTAGACTGCAGACTCAACCACAGGCAAGAAGAGACACAAGTTGACCTCTGGAGTCCTAGCATAGCCTCTCCATTCTCTAAAATGTTGGCCCTGGAGGAAAAGTGTCACACGTCTTCTTGTATGTCCTGTCGCACACTGAGTAATGTTGCCCCTCGGCCCCCAGCAGAGCATTTTAATGATAACGGCTGTCTTCAGGGACAGATTGTGACTTGTCTTTTAAAGGAAGATGAAATCTATTAAGACAGTGAGGACAGAAAAGAAAAGCTATGTCCCTGGGAAGAGAGAGCTCAAAAGCAGAGCACATTAGTGCCTTTCTCTCCCCCACCCCCTTTGTGAGAAGAGCGTACCCTTCAACTGTTCTGTTTTGTGTCTGGATTATTATGGTTGTTGGTGTATAAAATTGCTGCTTGGTGTGTATAATTTATAAGCTCTAAAAAATGATAAATCGTCTCAAGTAAGAAGAGTGATTTGTGTTAAAGTCCTCAGGGTACTTTTGTAAAGGAATTTAATTTCTTGGGGGAAATTGTCTATAACTTCCTGTGGAATATTAGTTAACTCATTCAGAGCTGGGATTTATTTCCTATTGTCTCTATGTATGTGTGTGTGTGTGTGTGTGTGTATGTTTACATTTTCAGTTATTGGTTTGAATAGGTTTTACCTGGGCAAATGAGACAATATATAGTCAAGTTTGATAACCTGGGCAGTTTAATAGACAGCCTAGTTAATTTATTTTTCATTATTTTGGTGCAAACCAATTTTTTAGGATTTTCTTTAGGTTGAGGTTATTTTTGTGCTCTTGTCCAGTGGTTCTCAACCAGGAACAACTTTGCCAGCTGGGAGATACATGCTTGGTTGTCATGACTCAGGGTTGCAGCTGGCATCTAGTGGGTAGAAATCACAAATGCTGCTACCTATCCTCTAAAGCACAAAAGAGCTCCCTATAACAAAGTTGTACGCCAAACATTTCTAGGTCTACTCTAATGGGTAGGCCCCAGGGAACATAACTCAAAATATTTCTACCAAGGATTTTCTACAGAATCCCGCCTTTTTTTTTTTCAATTTCTCATCACCAAGAATGGGAGGTGGGAGGCAAGAAGAAGTTGCAGCTGGGCAAAATGAGAATGGATCCTATGGTATCGAGTCCAGGGTGTGCTTGATTTTTTTTTTAAAGAAATGCATGATCATAATACTCTTCTCTCTCTCTCTCTCTCTCTCTCTCTCTCTCTCTCTCTCTCTCTCTCTCTCTCTCTCTTTTTGTGTGTGTGTTTCCTTAATACTTAGGTTCAATTCTTGATGAAAATAAAAGATATTGGCTAATAAAAGGGAAATACAGGCTTCTTGAAAATACTTCTCCATAAAGGACGATCAAGCATGGAAACTTGTGGTTTTAAACTTGTGTTGTACGTGAACTATGAAGATTCAGGTCCAAGATTGGGTGAGATGTGTTTAAGTGTAGGAGGAGATGTTAGGTGCAAAGATCATGCTGTCTAATATCCTTTATGCTTTGCCTAGCACTGAGACTGACAGTTATAGAGGTTAATGGATTAACTGAATATGTAGTAAGTACCATTTAAATATTAGTCTTCAATTATGCAAATGTGAATAGCTTCAAACTTTTTAGCCTGATGTTCAAGACTCACTACCACCCGATTCATCTTACTTCTTACTCACTCTCCTACTTAGATCTTTTGCTCTAGTCAAGCTTTTGTACTCAGGACTTTGTAAACTCAGCATGCATGTTCATAGAGAGTCATAAACTTGCACTTTGTGCCAATTCTTTCTCTACTGGCTGTGAACATTTTAACTGTCCTTCAAGAGTGAGAATGAAACTCTGCCTTCTTTGTGAAGAAAAGTGTTGGTTTCTTTCCCTCCCTCCCTGTCTTCCTTCCTTCCATGATTAAATAATAACATTTATTAACTATGAGAGGTTAGCCTCTAATTTTGACTTTTTTTTCTGTATTTAACCCCCTCCCCAAAATGCGGGGGGAACATAATGAGTTAGGGGACCTCCCCCCAGTTCCAAGCATCACACTGACAAAACTCATCTTCTAACCCAGGACAAATCAGTCAACCTCTCTGATTCTCAGGTTTTTTAAATCTACAAAGTAGGCAGGATAATCCTCACTCTACTTCTCTTAAAAGATTTGGATCAAATGAGATGATGAACACAAAAAACCCTCTGAAAAATATAAAGGACTACACAAATGTAAGGCATTATCGTTGTCACCATTTACAAAACTAAAGTGAATCCCACAAAGTGCTAATGTTGTACATATTCTGCAAAGCACTTAGCCGTAGTTGGCACTTAATAAACGAGAGCTCACACAAAAGCATTGTTTCCATGGTTAAGACACACTGGCATGAGCTGCATTAGAGAAGGGAGGCTGGGAAAAGGTTCCTCCCTGTATTGATGGAGGAACTATTAAAAGCAGAATGTGATTTTTAACATCCCCAGGACTATGATAGAAATGAATAAAATTTTGTGTGCTTTATCATTTGTGACCTAGAAAAGAGAACCCCGAAGGCATGAAAAGTCTTAAAATAAATTATTTGTGTGCAAAAGGAGGCAACATATTCCACTGTTTTGGCAATTTCAGTTTCTCCATTAAGGGTACAAACAGCGGATGGGGTCACCTAAGCAAAATGCTCCCTGATTTGTTAAAGGCTTTTCTGGCTACAAATTAATAAGCCTGAATTTATTTTTTGTGGTTCATATACTGGCTCAGGATATGAATTTCCTTTTGCAATTGGTGGGAGGAGGCTGGTGTAGGAGGTGGGTGTGAGTTTGTGCTTGGGAAGTGGGCACAGCTGGTTTACCATGGCTCAGCAGGGTCACAGAAGCTCCAGGGTCACAAGTACATGCAGTTACTCTGCACCATGACTGGCAAAAGGAGTTCTCAGTAATTGTTAACCTTTGCTACTGGATGGTTAGCAAATTAAAGCAAGAAAAGACTCATCTTGTACCTCTCCCTCCTCTTCTTCCCTACCTATGTCTGTTTAAGAAAATACTTAGAAGTGAAACTCTGTAAAAGATTACCACTTCTGTCATTACCACTCAATGTTTGTCCCGCATACCAGTAGCATTGGCATTGCCTGGCACCTCATTAGGAATGCACAATTTCCACCTCACTGTACCTGATTCTGCATATTAACAGGGCCCCAGGTGAGTCCTGTGTGTATTGAAGTCTGTGCAGTGTCACTCTGGAGCAATGACACAATCAGGAATTTTCTAAAGAATGAATGAACAAGTGAATGAATGAATAAATGAGAAGGCATATACAGTTGGGCAGTTTGAAATTGTATGGCCCTAATGTGTTGGATCAAAATACAGACTTAAAATGTCAGGATAAAAGTGAGATGTTATCCAGACGGAGTAGCACACACCTGTAATCCCAGCGACTCAGGAGGGTGAGGGAAGAGGATCACAAGCTCAAAGCCAGCCTCAGCAACTTACCAAGGCCCTAAGTAACCTAGCAAGATCCTTTCTCAAAATGGTCGAGTGCCTCTGGGTTCAATCACTAGTACAAAAAAAAAAAAAAAAAAAAAAATAGATGTTAACTCAATGCAGTTGCAACTGCAGCTTATTTATGGTAAGATTTGGTAAAGGTGGACACAGCATAGCAAGACTTAAGGAAGAGACAACACTGGAGAAATTTTTGAGAAGAAATTGCTTGTTAAGCAGTGTCCATGTTTCTCTAGTGAAAATAAAGGAATCAGAAGAATTAAAATTCAATTATTTACCAGGGAGAGAAAGAGTTGATTAGAAAGAAAGTTTGAGGGAATTATGGGGCAGAGGAATATCAAATGACTCTACACATATAGATTTATTTATTCAGTGCTATTATGTTGGCAGTACTGGTCATGGATCTATATAAGAAATAAAATGCCAGGGCCCAGGGATGAGGAGTGTGCTAACGAAAGGAACATGACAGCTTCTCTGTCCTTAAGGGGAAATAGTTTTATTCCTGAGATCCTTGTAGTAAATGAAGATGTGGGAAGAAATGTGCTCAGGTTTATCAAATTTGTTGAATAATTTGTAGGTTTATTCTCCAGTGGCTGATATTTAAAGTCATACTAGGTTCCCATCAAAGGTTGGGGGCACTACAAAATTCTGAATGAGTAGAGCTGCTTATTCTTTCACGAGCTGGGACCATCACTCACCAGGGCTTTCACTGAGGTAGACTTATTAAATCAATACTCCTTTTGTGTCCACATTTTGAGGTACTGTTTATCATTGGAACAGAGACCATGATGAGACATATGAGATGAGAGGAAGTGAATGAGAATCTAGAAAAACAAAATTGACCAATGTTGATCATCACCCAAGCTAGATGATGACTATGGAGAGTATATACCTCTTCCACTTTGATTATGATGATATTCACTGAATGTTTGAACTACTTCCCCTATGTGCAGTTAAAAATTGCCATGAACTAAAAGAAAAAAAACTCATTTTTATTCTCATTATCAATTCAGTTTGAGCTCTTATCACCTCTAAAGCCCTGTAACAGATCTTCTTGACTCTTTTCTCTCCTCAATTGTTTTTGCAGTGTTTCTAGATAAAGATCTCTTACTAAACCAATCATGCCACTTAAAGAACAAAGCCTACCTTTCTTACTTCCAAAAACAGACAAACAAACAAACAAATGAAAAACAAATTCTTAGCTCTCTTTATAGCCTATCCATCAGACTTATCTCTATTCCTGTCTAAGAATCATTATCCTCAACCATCTTACATACTTAGAGGACTCTTTGATTTTGCTGCAACTCTTTCATCAGAAAATTCCTGCTAGATTTTAAGTGCCATCTTAAATACCAGCTTTCCTAGGAACTGAACCAAAAGACAACTTTTGCATGTATGTATGTCTTCCACTTTGATGATAATGATATTCACTGAATGTTTGCTAATAAATGGATAGATATTTCTCTGGCCCAATAATACAGTGGTAAAATGAAAAATTATTTTTCATAATATGGTGTGGATGTCTTATGTTTCCAACTCTTAGAGAATGGTAAAAATACATTTTTGGTAGTGTATTTAACACCTAGCATACATATTCTAAATAAATTTTATATATATATATATATATATATATATATATATATAGAGAGAGAGAGAGAGAGAGAGAGAGAGAGAGATCAAGTATCTGTAGAATTAAACGAATACGCACGTGAAAAAAAATGACTTTATATGGGATTGATTTATAAGAATAGAGGCTTCAGTTTGTTGAGCATTTACTATGTGTCAAATACTGCTAAGTGCTTACTTATAAGGGCTCATGAAATTCTTGTAACAATATTATAAAGTAGTTGCTCTCATCCATAATTTAAAGATAATAATATTGGGCTTCAATGGAGGCAAGAGACTTTCTCTCACTTTTGTAGTGTTTAGTCAATGCTAGAAATGAGACTCTGAGACATTTAACAACTGTGCTATTTCCCCTTGCCAGATAATAAGCAGGCTATGATTGTACTCTCCATTACGTGTGTGGGGAAGAGACCCCAGGAGAGACCCCAGCATTAGACTCTGGGTGAAAAGATCAAAGATAACTAGAACCTCCCTGTGTGACACCTTGAAGAATTTTTATTTCCCCCAGGTTTTTGGTTTGGGTTTGCATTTAGTATTCCCTATGGGGGAATGACATTGAACCCACATCATAATAAAGTGGCCAGATTTCACTTCAGCTAGTGAGACCAATAGAAGGCTTTGTAATTTGAATTCTACTTTTTCTAAAATCCCTTCCTGGCCCTCTGCCTGCTCTGATTTCTCCTTTCTCCTGAGCAATGTTTGGGTGTTTATTGCACATATAATGTACGCATGCTACCATATGGCTTGATGCCAGTTTTAGTCTGTTTTCTTCTTAAACCTAGGTTGGTTTACATATCATTCAATGCTCTGCATAAACTCCAATACATCCGACACCTTCCCCAAGATTTATGAGACTTCTGAGATTTTCAAGTGTGGTCCTTGTTGTCAAGATTAATGTCTGGCTTCAAATCTTTACCTTTTCTGAATTTTTAAATTTTATTTTGTGTTTTATCCCTGTTTCTTTCTATTTGGATTTTAGAGATGACTTTATTGAAAGTTTGGGGAGAACAAAGGAGTTTATATCCTAACAAAGTGAAATCTTATAATCAAATGGTTGCCCTGTGTCTCATAAAAAATTCTTCATATTTCTTGGTGTTGCTGGGCCATTTTCTCTTTTCTCCTTCCCTCTTTATTCTCTGTCCCCGTCCCAAGAAAACTGAATACTTATCCCCATTTTATTAGGTAAAGAAATTTAACTATTTACTGTCCTTCCCCCCAGATTGTGATCTTGGTATTTCTTTGTAGAACTGAACACTCTGCAAAGTTTCTTAGTTATCAGAGTTTTCTGGAGAAAGCAAGGATTTCCTTTTCTATTTATGAATTAATATGTGCATAATTCTCATCTGTCCATCCATAAGCAAACTTCCTTAAGGTCAGAATTCTCCTTCTCTGCCAATATTGTAGCCTGAAGCTAAAAAGGTAAAAATTGGTTCATTCATACATTTTGCATTGAATATATAGACAAGAAAAAGGAATAGGGATTCACATGTAGTGGGGAAAGGAAATAGTACAGAAAAAACAGTTGGTCCCATTGTCCCACCTGTTATTCTGTGGGCCTAGAAATCATTGTTGAAGGCCCATCTAATAGTGTCCTAGTGTCTGTGGTGCTTGAGAGACAGCTGATACCCAATGACTTAATTACTTATTTTCTCTGCCTCAAAATGCTTCTTGCTTTCTGCCTCTCTTCTTGGAGTCTCTCCTTTTCCTTTAATACTTTCCTTTTTCTTTTACTTGAGTATTTGCTGTTATTTTGACTAATCTACTTTCCAGCTAAGGAGATGAGTGTTTCTTGGGTGGAAAAGATTTTAGGAACTCTATTGATGAGGCTTCCCACAGTTGGGGACTAGAGCTGGGAGTTCTGGACTACAAAATTAAGAGTTCTAAGTAAAATAAATACAGTATGGAAAATCAGAATTATGAAGAACCAGATCAGGAGGCCAGAGGCTCATCTAAACAAAAGTGAACCTAGGCATCATATGAAGCCAGGTTACAAAGCTAAGACTTCTAAAATGACACAAACAATAAAATGAACTTGGAGCACCTCTATGCAATGGAGAAGTAGACATTATGTGTGTCAACCAATTTGTTAGGATACCCATTGTTTTTAATTTTTTCGTTTTTGCTTTTTCCAAGTAAAAGGACATTCATGTTTTGGCTGAAAGGGTAGAGAGTAGGATAGAAACTGGATCTTCTAAACAACTTATATTCTTTAAATATAAGTTTTTTTTTTAAATGTCTATTGAAAGTCAACTATATACAGAAAATTACATGAGTTTTTATTCTTTTTAAGTTTTTATGATACAAACTTACATGTACTCACTATAAAAGCACCAGATAATGATATTGTATGTGTGTACATAAATGTATGTATGTATGTGGGGAGGGGGTTGAAGAGGAAAATGAGAGAATGTTAAAAAAAAAAAAACAGAGTAAAAACTCCTTGTTCATCTCGGTACCCTCTACCCCAATAAGATTCCATTATGTAGAGGTTCCACTGTTAACAACACTGTCACTATTGCTAAGACTCAGAATACTCCATTTATTTGACACCAAGAGAAAACATGTTCCTTTTCTCTTCTGACCACCAAAGGGAACTTGTCTTTTGTTCTCATGAAATAGTCTCCACAAAGTTTCCTTCAGTTGTGACCTGTGGTTTCAGACCCCACATGTGCTCAGGTTCAAACCTATGGTCAGTCCTCAACATATGAAACTGTGTGTGTGGTTTTCCACGGTGCTATTTTGTTGTGGCATTGCAAGCTCCTATGTGGGTGGAACTAGGGTATCTCTTGCTGCATTGTTTGCAATGGGAAATATCAGGGTCATGAGAAGTTATTTCACAGTTCAGCCAAGCCATAGCATATAAGCACTATTGTATTGATGTCTTATTATGAGATACCAACATAGGATAAAAGAAAATGATTGTTTAAATGAAGACAAAAACATATGGTTCACTGAAGGAAGCAGAAATATCACTTGTTACTTCAAACTTGGACCATCTGACCAAACATTTGCAATGCTTTATTTGCTGCCTATCAAAAAGGTTTTATTCTTTTTAAGTTTTTATGACACAAACTTACATGTACTCACTATAAAAGCACCAGATAATGATGTTGTATGTGTGTGCATAAATAGTTCCAACAGTGTGATTTGAATTTGTGAGTTCAGCATAGGAAAAATTAAAAAGAAAATGAAAGCATAAGAGACAAACATATATCTACATGTTCTTATGATTTTAAAAGTTGTCAAGTGGGCCCCATAATTGGTGAAGAAACCAGTTCATAAGCTGGGACTATGGTCAAGACGAGGAAGGGCTGAGGCAGAACCCAGGCCATACCACTCACATTCCATCTGTTCAGTTATTGGGCATCACTGCTTGCTTTTCCTCAGTAGCTTGCTAATTCCTAATCAGGACGCTTTGGGCTTTAGTATTCTTGTATGCAATTAAGAAGCTATGGTTAAAAATAATTGCACTTTTTTTACCCATTTTTCCTACCGACAGACGAATAGGCTTATGTCATGAGTGGATTAGGTTTGCTAGGTGCTGTCTTAAGGATAAGCACTGAACTTTATTTATTGTTTGTTTGTTGTTTGAAATCGCCATCACAACTAGCATATCCAACTGGAACCAGGTAGAAACTCTGTAATATATATTTTGTGTTTGTTTTTCATTTGCTGTTGTTAAATATAAATAGAATTAACTGACTATCTGATTCTGATTGACGTATACTGGGAGCTACTGAACAGAAAGTAGATTCATGTCAACCTGAGATTGCTCAGGTGCATGTTATGTGAATGTTGAACAAAGAGCCAAATGCCCACTAAACTCTCTTCTCAATGAAGAAATTCACTATTCAATCTGAATACTTATGATAAACTCTGTAATAGAAGGAAACAATCATAAAATGACCCTTTTCCAATTGCTTCAGAGACAATCAAATTAACACTTTGTCACAGACCCATTTATTTTAATTGTTCTCTCCTAGGTAATATCAAAAAGTCAACATGGGTAGAGGGTACTGGGAAAAAAAAAACAATTTGTTCCTCATTAAATGTTAGAAAAGTCCAGATAAACCTATTTAAAATTGATCTGATAAGCCCGAGAACAGTGATGCACTGATGTGTTTTCCTTGGCTAATGGTCTTCAGCTAATATTTATCCATTGCTTTGAGAAGCCATTAATCTCTGTGTTGAGAAACTCCACAAATGCAATTTCTAGGGCATTTAACCTTTCTACGTCTGCTGTCTCTTGAGTTTGGGTGACTCGGTTGTGGTGTATACTCAATTTCATTTAGTTTTCCTGGGTCCCAATTGCCAAGATAATAGCACCAGGTTCATTTAAAATTAGTCTTTCTCTTTCCACGACGCAGCAATATGTTCCTGAGGTGTAATGAAGTTAAATTCATTTTGCCTTCCTCCACTTACATTCTTATCCATTACTACTTTCTCTTCTCTGCAATACATACCCTGCTATTTTTCTCCTCTGTAATTTGACATCAGAAATGGCCACAGAGGAAACAGCTGAGCGGTGTAAATGCCTTTCTAATGATCTCAAAGCTTCACTTCAAGCTTAATAATATTAATGTCCTTGGATCAATCTTTGGTAGGATTTTTTTGTTGTTGTTGTTGTTATTGTTGTTGAAAAATTCCCATAAGGTTTTTGAAATATGCAGCCAACTCAAGTTCACTTTTTAACCTGAGGGCATCACACCAGACCCACCCCCCTCCCTGTTCTTCTCTCCTTTCTTTTCTATTCCCTCCATCTCTCCTGCTACCCCAGTCCAGGCTGACAAGTAAGGATTTTGAAAAAATACCCCTGGTTCTGAACAAAGCCTGTTATTGCAGGTAATTGTTGAAATATCAAGGGTATAGCGTCCTCCATTGCTTAAGCTCTCATTTGTGGTTTTCATGGTTTTGAGGAATGTTTATGCCTGACAGTCTTTTCTTTATGGCTCTATCCTTCAAGCTCTGGCTGATACCGCTGGGAATGACCGCTTGAGTGACTGATAAAATGTCAAGATGCCATTATTTCCAAGACAGTGTTTGGGAGCAATAAGATCTGTTTCAATTTATCTCATTCACCTGAATTTGAGTTTTCAGGTTTAACTTTGTTGGCTGATTCCACCAAATTGTCTCCGGATGTTGAGAAAACAGCCATCATGGAATGCAGGGAGTGTTATAACGATGGTCGCGCCATGACATTTGTGTTGTATTTCACTGTGCACATTGGTGCAATATTTTGGACTTAATTAATACTCTCCAGGAACCTCAGTTTATGGATGGCAATAACCATATTTTAGATCATGTGAAATACCGCAACAAAAATTCAATTCATAAGGCAGATGGCAAAGCCTAGTTTGAAGAACAACAAAACAGGAAGATTTACAATGAGTTTCAGAACTCTTTCAATTGGAATCCAGCCGCTGCCAAAGCTCTGTTATTTCACTGGAGGGTAACAATCTGTGAGGGTCATTAGTGTCCTCATAAAAACTGAGATTAAAAAGTAGTCAAATGAAATGAATAAATAGTCATGGCTTTCTCTGCGCAAAGGAAGTGGAGTTATTTAAAAGGCAAGGTTTCCAAGTGTTTTTTTTTTTTTTTTTTTTTAAAAAAAACATTCTGTAGTCATTTGGTTTTCAACCTGGAATTTACTAAAGTAACACTTTTTAACGTAATGGGGAGGATCTTGTTAAATTTTCAAGTGTGCAGCATATAAAAAACATTTCAGAAGCAGATGTTTCTCTTATCTTTTCAGAGCTCAGAAGAGAACTCAATGTGGAAACTGTTATTATGGAGAAGAAAGATTAATAAACAGAATGTTAATACCACCAGTGTCCGGTTGCCTTGGTATTTCTGATTTTGGCACTGCCGGGGCACCACATAAAAGCAAAATATGATTCTTGTAGGCTTTAATCTGATGAAACACCAAGCTTATAAATAGTTCAGATGCTTGTCAAGTTTTCTGAAACTGTCTATGAATGACTACTGAGGTTGTGATCTGACCTCCCTTGTCTCTCCTTAAGTGTTCAAGAAAACAATAGAGTGAAATAACTGTTTAAAATTATAATAAATAGGAGGCTTGCAACATCACAGGATGTTCATTATTTCAGGATGAACTTGTGTGTGTAATTTATAGGAGTTATTCACAATAACTCTTTTCTATAAACACAGTTCTGTACTGTTAACATGGAAAAGACCCGAATGAAGTCAATTATCTTCAGCTTTACCCACTAATCAAATACTTCAGTTGGAAATTCTAAAAACAGATTATTTGTATCAATTTTATTACAAAGATGGAGGGATCAATGTCATTAACATGTTGGTTAATTGACTATGGCCGGTATGCAAATAGGAGAAACTGAAGCAACATGTCTGCCTTCTTATTACAGATGCTATAATACTAAAAGAAACATTCTTCTGGGTTCCTTGTCCTCTGCTGTGTGCATAACGAGTAAAGTTAGTGCATGCGTTGGTGAAAGTGGGACAGAGCCTTGATTTAAGTTTATCTGTTTCTAAGACTAAAAATCTTGGGAGGATTTGAAACCTGAAGACAATAAGCAATTTTGTAGAAGTCCATTGGAAATCTCCTAGGCAACCACTCTCCGCCTCCCACAGACCCTCCTCTGATCTGGACCATCCTGTTTCTCTCTATGTACTCCCTTACCAACTTGGCCAAGGTAATGAAAACACTTTATGGAAATTCAATCTTCCCTTACTTCTGTTTCTTTTGTAAATCTGCTATTTGAATATGGAGACTGCAGACGAAAACTTCCCCTTGATGTTGCTCTTGATAGGCTGAAGTACCAGGCATAGGTATGTGTGCCCAGTTATGGATTCCCATAGTCTTCTTGGTAAAGACGAGGCAAGGATGAGGGCAGTTAATGACCCCAGATGTCCACCTTTAGCTAAGGGTATCCTTATCAGATGATCCCGCTATGCCATAGAAATGTGTTCCTTTCTATGCTGCCATGACATGAACATAGTTGGAAAGCACTGCTTCAGATCGCAATTTCCTGTGGAACAAGAGGATTGGGTGAGTCACTTCCCAAGGTTCATTCCATCCTTATAATTCTATGAGTCTATATCAGCCTGCAGTTAAAATACCCAGAACTCCCTGTTCCTTTAGCCATATTTCCCTCAGCCACAGAAGCTCATAAAAATAGAATTAAAAAACATGGAAAAATGTAGTAGAGTATATTTCATGTACAGGAGCTCTACTACCTGATTTTTATTAGACACTGTGCACAGGAGGCAATCCTTGTTTTTGTGGGAGAGAAGGGACTAAGGAACCAGGACATGATCTATTATTTTAAAATATCGTTATAATAAAGGACCTGTGACACATCTCTGTGATCCATCCAGTTCTATGCGCCTCTTTTTGATTTGTTGTCTTTGGGTATCCCCACTGCTTCACTAGGTGAGCTTCCAAATCCTATCCACAGAAGGCTCTGAGAGGAGAAATGTAATTATTGGCTAATTTCCTCAGTCACCAAAGGGAATTGTGTAAGGAGACAGAGAAAGACAATGGAGCTGGCTAACTCTAACATGTTCAATAATATTCTCTTTCTTTCTAAGAAATAAAATTTAATTATTTCCTGAAAAGGTGTAATGATTTTTTTTTTTTTTTTTTTTTTTTTTAGATTCCAGAGAGTGGTAGTAGAGAAAACCCTTACTGCCATTGTCTTGTGACATCTTCTAGGTCCTGCTTATTCCCTGGGAGGGGGCACTATTCTTAATGGATCTACAGATAAAGACAAAGCAAGTGGTATCCCGTTCACTCTACAAAACTACATTTTTGCCTGCAATTTCTTCTGAAGCCTTCCTTGACTGATTAGAATAAAGTTGGTAATTCATTTCTTGATAAACAGCCATCTAAATGTTTCAATTGATGTTTCTAGTAAACTTTTTTCCTAAGGTAAATGAGATAATGTGTATGAAAGAAATTTGTAAACCATATTATACCACATACAAATTATTATTAGATAGAATTTTATTATCATTTAATTTGAATATAAATAAAATAAAATATTAATTTGGTCAGTATTTCCCCAATGCTTCATGCTCTCATTGTGCCTTGTTTCTTAAATGTTACTACATTTTTTTTCATGTTCCTTTATTAACAAATACGTTAAAAGCACGGATAAACTCAAAACTCTTTTTTTAAAAAAAATTTATTCTAATTTGTTATATATGACAACAGAATGCATTACAATTCATATTACACATATACAGTATAATTTTTCATGTCTCTGGTTGTATCCAATGTATTCACACCATTCATATCTTCATACATGTACTTAGGGTAGGGATGTCCATCTCATTCCACCATCATTCCTACACCCATGCCCCTTCCTTTCCCTCCCACCCCTTTGCCCTACCTAGAGTTCGTCTAATTCTCCCATTCACCCCTTCCCAACCCCACTATGAGTCAATCTCCTTGTATCAGAGAAAACATTTGGCATTTGGTTATTTGAGATTGGTTAACTTCACTTAGTATTATATTCTCCAACTCCATACATTTACCTGCAAATGCCATGATTTTATTTTCTTTTATTGCTGATTAATATTCCATTGTGTATATATACCACATTTTCTTTATCCATTCATCCACTGAAGGGCATCTAGGTTGGTTCCACAGTTTAGCTATTGTTAATTGTGCTGCAATAAATTTTGATGTGACTGTGCCCCTGTAGTATGCCATTTTTAAGTCCTTTGGGTATACACCAAGGAATGGAATGGCTGGATCAAAAAGTGGTTCCATTCCAATTTTCCAAGGAAGCTCCATACTGCTTTCCATATTGGCTGCACCATTTTGCAGTTCCACCAGCAATATGTGAGTGTGTCTTTTCTCTCACATCCTCGCCAACAGGTATTGTTGTTTGTATTGTTAATAGCTGCCATTTTGACTGGAGTGAGATGTAATCTTAGAGTAGTTTTAATTTGCATTTCTTTAATTGCTAGAGATGTTGAACGTTTTTCATATATTTGTTGATTGATTGTGTGTCCTCTTCTGAGAAGTGTCTGTTTAGTTCCTTGGCCCATTTATTGATTGGGTTGTTCTTGGATAGGCAGAATTAATATTGTCAAAATGACCATACTACCAAAAGCATTATACAGATTAATGCAATTACAATAAAAATCTCAATGACATTCCTTATAGACATAGAAAAAGCAGTCATGAAATTCATCTGGAAAAATAAGAGACCCATAATAGCTAAAGCAATCCTTGGCAAGAAGAGTGAAGCAGGTGGCATCACTATACCAGATCTTAAGCTATACTACAGAATAATAGTAACAAAAATTGCATGGTATTGTCACCAAAATAGACTGGTAGACAAATGGTACAGAATAGAAGGACTAATCCACATAATTACAGTTATCTTATATTAGACAAAGTTACCAAAAACATGCTTTGGAGAAAAGATAGCCTCTTCAAAAAATGGTTCTGGGAAAACTGGAAATCCACATGCAACAAAATGGAATGAAACTCCTATCTCTCACCATGCACAAAACTCAACTAGGACCTAGGAATTAAACCAGAGACCCTGCATCTAATAGAAGAAAAAGTAAGACCAAATCTCCATCATATCGGATCAGGCCCCTACTTCCTTAATGAGACTCCTATAGCACAAGAATTAAAATCAAGAATAAACAAATGGAATGGATTCAAATTACAACACTTCTTCTCAGCAAAAGAAACAATCAATGATGTGAATAGAGAGCCTACATCTTGGGAGCAAATTTTTACCACTTGCATATCAGATAGAGCACTACTCTCTATCTGATGTGCAAGTGGTATAAGAACTCAAAAAGCTAAACATCAAAACTCTTTTATGAGCCACCTGGTCAAGCATTTTTAACTATATTCTGTGTCTTCTCTCTGTGTAAAGGAAAGGACACAAAGTGCTCACTTCTCTTCTTACTCACAAAATGCTTACAGTTTGAGGACATAAGATTAGCATACATGAAACCATCATAGAAAAACATGAGACAGAACTAATAAGGTTATAAATTCTCTTAGAAGCAGGAGAAGGGAAAGACGGCAGTGAATCCAGGTGGTGAACTTGGTGCTGAGCTGGTCTTTGGCAGAGAAAGAGGATTTGTATTTTCAGATGTGAAAAATATGCATGAACACTTTTAATAAATACCCTGACAAAACTGGATTGCATCAAGATAAAAGGCTTTGTATAGCAAAAGAAACAATGAAGAGAGTGAAGAGATAATCGACAGAATGGGAGAAAATATTTGCAAAGCATACACCTGATAAATGGTCACTATCCAAAACATATGAGGAACTCAGACACCTTAATAGCAAGAAAACACCTTAATAGCAAGAATAATTCAGTTTAAAAATACAAAGGACCTGAATAGACATTTTTCAAAAAAGACATACAAATGACCAATAGTGACCAATGGAGTGTAAGAAAAGATGCTCAACATCACTAATAATGAGGTAAATACAAATTAAAACCACAAAGTGATGGTACCTATTGCCAATAGAATGGCAATCATCAAAAGACTGAAAGATACTAAGTGTTGGTGAGAATGTGGAGAAAAGGGAACTCTTTCATTGTTGGGGGGGTGTAACTCAGTAGAACCATTATGTAAAACAGTATGTAAATGCCCTAAAAAACTTAAAAATGGACCTTCAAGTTATCCTACTACTGGGTATACATACAAAGGAAATTAAATCAGTATATCAAAGAGATATCTGTCTTCCCACATTCATTGCATCATATTCACAATAACAGAGATGGACTCAACCGGAATGTCTATGAACAGATTAATGGATAAAGAAGACATGGCATATATATGCACAATGCAATACCATAATAAAGAAGGAAAACCTGTTATTTGCAAAAACATGGATGTTTTGTCAGAATTTTGTACTTTGACCAAAAGACCTGACAAGAACAATTTTAGAGAAAGAAAAGTTTTTGAGGCTTATGGTTTAAAAGGTTTCAGTCCATAGATGGCCAACTCCATTGCTCTGTGCCTGAGCTGAGGAAGAACATCATGGCAGAAGAGTTTGTCTGAAGAAAGAAGCTCAGGATGTGACAATCAGGAAGCAGAGAGAGACTGCGGTGCTCACCAGGAATAAAATATGTACGCTAGAGGCAAACCCCCATGACTCACCTCTTCCAGCCACACCCTACCTACTGTACACCCAGTTAATCCCTATTAGCAGATTACAGCACTGAATTGGTTAGAGTTCTCATAACCCAATCATTTCACCTCTAAACTTTCTTGCACTGTCTCAAACTTGAGCTTTTGGGGGACACCTCATATATAAACCATAACAATGGTTGAACTTGGAAAACATTATGCTAAGTAAAATAAGTCAGATAGATAAATATGTATGATCTCAATTCTATGTGGAATCTGAAACATTTGGACTTAGAAGCAAATGAATGGTCATTATCTAGGATTGGGGGATAATTGCGAGATCTTAGTCAAAAGATAAAAAGAATTCCAATTAAAAAGGGGGAATGTGTCTAAATAGCTATTGTACAATCTGGCAATGTTAATTAATAAAAATATATTGTATTTTTGAAAATAATTGAGAGTAAAAAAAATATGTGCATATGTTCTTTAGTTCAATTTGATCATTTCACAATACATACGTATGTCAAAATATTATGTTGTACATGACAAATATATACTATCTTTATTTCTATATTAGAATTAATTACTTTAAAAGCCATGATGTATTTTTGCCACCCAAATTTCTACTTTATATCAGAATTATGTCTTCTGAATTGCTCCACACTCATAATATTTTTTTAGAGAGAGAGAGAGAGAGAGAGAGAGTGAGTGAGAGAGAGAGAGAGAGAGAGAGAGAGAGAGAGAGAGAGAATTTTTTAATATTTATTTTTTAGTTTTTGGGAGACACAACATCTTTGTATGTGGTGCTGAGGAGCGAACCAGGGCCACACGCATGCCAGGCGTGCTGCACGCCACCACTTGAGCCACATCCCCAGCCCCCATCATAATTTTTTTAATCAAACATAATTATAGTACATATATAGTACACAGTATGTGATCACAGTACATATGATTCAGTAGTTGGCATCAGAATATGGATTAAACATTCATTAAAGTCAAGAAATACTCTGAAACATTCAGTATTTATGAGTTTGCACTACATATTATGAAAAATATAAAGATGAATAGTACCTGGTCATTTTATTAAACAGTGAATAATCTTGGAATATAATATAATATAATATAATATAACAGGAATATAATTTTAATATCACGGAGGAAGTGAAGGATAAGTTAATCTGAATTTTATTTCAAAAATTTTCTGTTTTGTTATTAGAATATGGGGGAAATCTCTTTCCTCTGAGGTTTTATCCCCCCCCCACCACCACCACAAATGCTCAAGTTGAGTTAGATTAATTCTCTCTTTCCCACTACCATGGTCATTGCTCTTAGGCAGGCTCTTTCTGGAATGGACTCTTCTAGGGATGACTAAAGGAACTTTCTCTTCTCAGGCTTGTCCTCTTCAACTCCCCCTTATATGTATGTATATATGTATGTGTGTGTGTGTGTGTGTGTGTGTGTGTGTGTGTGTGTGTGTATGTGCTGGGAAAACAAATTATAGCACAAATCTGTCCATAGCATTCTTCTTATTATTTTATTCCTAAGAGTCTCCTAAGGGTGGCTGTGGGGAAAAAATATACTTCTTTTAAGATGAGGGGGGAGACTCTCTATATTCTTATGTCCTCCTCTCCAGCCTTTCATTCTTTCTTCACTTCCTGTTTTACCTGGGGGGAGGGTTAGTAGTATCAAAGCAACTGCAGTTACCCAGAAGCACCATGCAGCCTCTTACCTCTGGAAAATTTGCTTGCACCTGTAGTTCCTTTTATGGGGAACACTCTCCTTATCCCTTGGTGCTTGTTGAACTTATTGCCCTCAGGCTTTTCTAACCCCTTCCCTTCCTGCTATCCTTTCTTCATGATGTGTGTGTGAGGCTTTATGGGTACTTCATTCATACAACATCCACCTTGTCTTTATCTGTCATCCTCATTAGTCAGCTATTTCTTTGAAGTTGGGCATTGGATTATCTGAAGTTTTGCTTGGCATTTAGGAGGTATTCAATAAAGACTTTGGAATGAAAGAATCCATGAATGAAAAGTCTGTGTCTTGTGTCTTATGACAGTAAAGACAGTGTCTTAGGACAGTGTCTTAGGACAGTGATATGAATGAATCATTATGGGTCTAGAGAGGACAAAAGTTAGTACTGGCTAGAGGGATTGAGTTAGTTAAGTTTCAGTGAGTGGGTGAGACTTCAAAAGACAAAAAGAAGGAGGAATATAGTTCGAAGCAATTGAAAGTGGCATGAGAACAAGCCTAGAGCCAGACAATTTTGTTTGTTTCAAGTCATTGCGAAGCTTAGTGGCTTAAAAAACAATTTATTATTATCTGTCATGGTTCTGTAGTTTGATGAGACTCGGCTGGGGAGTTTTCCCTTGGGGTACCTTAAACAGGTGTGCTCAGAGAATGCTGGGGCTGTGTCATCTGAAGGCTCAGTGGAGCTGGATATCCATGACAGCTGGTATTTCACTCAGGTATCTGGGGCTTCAATATTTCTGCAAGTTTTTGTTTCTCTTGGACTTCTGACATGATCTCCAAGAGGCAGGAGTTAGAGGATTTCAGGTCAATTGAGGATATACCAGAAAGAGACACAACATTACTTTCCCTTACTCTATCAATCAAACTGCTAATGGGGTCATCCAGATTCAAGGGAATGTAGAAATAGGCTATACCTCTCATTGAGGAGGTGCAAGATCACAACACTGATGAGGATGTACAGAAAAGGGTGTACTCATACATTGTTGGTAGGACTGCAAATTGGTGCAACTACTTTGGAAAGCTGTGTGGAGATTCCTCAGAAAACTTGGAATAGAATCACCATTTGACCCAGCTATCCCACTCCTTGGTCTATACCCAAAGGACTTAAAATCAACATATTATAGTGACACAGCCACATCAATGTTCCTAGCTGCTCAATTCACAGTAGGTAAGCTATGAAACCAACCCAGGTGCCCTTCAACAGATAAATCAAAATAGAAAATGTGGTATATATACACAATGGAATATTATTCATCCATTAAGAAGAATGAAACTATGGAATGTGCCAGAAAATGAGTGGAGCTGGAGAATATCTTGCTAAGTGAAATTAGCCAGTCCCAAATAAACGAAAGGCTGAATATTCTCTATGATACGTGGATACTAACGAACAATAAGGTGGGAGAGAGAAGAATAGAAGTTCATTGGATGACACAAAGGGGAATAAAGGAAAGGGAGGGAGGATGGCAATCGGAAAGACGGTAGAACATATCAGACACAAGTTTCCTACGTTTATTTATGAATACATGACCAGTGTAATTCCATACCATATACAATCAGAGGAATGGGAAGTTATACTCCATGTAATATTTAATATGTCAAAATACACTCTACTTCCATGTCTAAAAATAAAAAATGCAAAAAAAATAAAAAAGTAAAAAATAAAAACAATGCAAAAAAGAAAATCATACCACCGAAGAACACTGGATAGGAGATTTTCCTGTTGCCCTTCTGAACATTTCACCCCACCTCAGTGTTTTCCCTGGAAACAGTAAGGAGTTTGTATAGACTATAAAAAAGAAAAGATGACTCTTGTATAGAGAATGTGACTTTTTTTTTTTTTGTATAGACTACAAAAAAAGAGGAATGTGTCCTCTCTTTTAAAGGAATGCCTGAGCTCAGGGAGCTTTGAATGCACAATCTCATTGGAGCTTTACTCAAAGCTATGCCATTCCATCAGCAGGCAGTTCCTGGGGTTTCCACACTGCTATAGCAATCTCTCTCTTTCAACTTCTTGAAGCAGTTTTGTTTTAGTCTACATTAATGTTGATGCATGTTGTACATCAACCTATTTTGCTGAAGTTGTATACCTGATGATAGGTTATCAAGACGTGAAGATATCAAGATGTCTCTTTGTTTTTTTTTATTTTTTATTTTTATCATTTATCTTGAGACAAAATGGAAGCTGAGCAGTTATCAAGCCGGCATATCTTCTGTGGGATCTGATAGATTTCAGTGAAATGTAGTGCACATGTAAAGGTTATAGGAATAACAGATTGTACTGGGTGATGGCTTCAGTTTACTGAACCACCAGGATATCTGTCTCTGAATGCCTTCCAAAAATGGCTTGCAGTAATTGACATCCTGGGAGAAGCTAATGAATTGGCAGAGGGACTAGAGATTAAAAGAAAAACTATATGATGATTTGGTTGATGACATAGCTAGACTATATAAATTTAGATACAATTGCCACTTTAGTGAAAACAGTCCCCCTCCACCCTTGCCAAAGTTTCTGAATGATTGTATCTACTTCAGGGTATTTAGATAGGTACAGCATCTGGGTCCAAGAAATCTTAGGAAGCTTTTCAAAAAGCTGAGCACTGTAAGTAACAGCCCATCTGTCCCTTAATTTTAGATTTTTTTTTAAAGAAGAAAAATATCTTTCCTTCTTTTGCTCACCTTTAAGTTATAATGCAAATGGTACAGCAGGGTAGCCTGAGAGATTATAATTAAATGTCACTTGCTAATTTCCTGACCCATTGCCTAAGTTATCTACACAAATAATGGCAGTACCACAAGAAAAATGCTATTACTATATCATTGCACTTTGGTGACACATGGATGGCTACATTGAGGGACTCTAAGGAACAGTCCTCTGAAAATTATTAATGCATTCATACTGTGGATGTATTTTTTAAAAGATATTTTCACTACATAAAAGTGTTTCTCTATTAGAACTCAGTTCTTAGAACTAAAATAATTACACTTCTGCTGGGTGTCTGGCTTAGGTTTCAGCTTTGAAACACTAAGTGCTATGGCTCTATAACTCTCGATTCTCTCTCTCTCCTTTATTTATTTATTTATTTGTTATTGTTATTGTTGCTGCTATCTTAGAAGCTTGGAGATAAATCTGTGTTTCACTATGTTAGACTACATATACTTTTGAATTCTTCAAATACTCCTAAGAACAACAAACTGCAAAACACATAGTTAATTGTGAATTAATCTCAAGTTGATTTTTCTAGCATTCATTTATTGTAACAGTTGTTTAACCCTACCTATGGAAGTCAATCTCATGAGAGTACTGGTAAATTATAAACTCCCAATCCCCTTGCTTGATTCATGCAAGCTCACTCATCTTAAGGTGAGGTGAAACTCAGTCCTGGTGGGCCTTTGCTAGGCTACATAATCTGTGATTATGTTGCTGTGTTAGGAAATAGCTAATTGTTTGAAAAATTACATGGTAATATGGTTAGGACTTATGGCTTTTCCACCTGGGGACTTTACTTCCAAACTGATATCAGCTGGTAAATATTATAGAAACTGAATTCTGGCAAGATCTCTAATTTACTTTTCTGTCCACTGACAGAATGTCTACACTAACCCCACATTTTTTTATGAATAACTCACATATCTTCTGTACTGAAACTGTCAGGGGATCCATGAGATGTGAGTCCAAGAGCAGCGTCCTCTACTAAATATATGCCAAGTGGGGAGAGTTGGATGACATATATTTTTAATTTTTGTACCATTGACTGATATAAACTAGGAAAATGTCTAGATTAAGGAGAAGAGGCCCCCTGAATGAAGCACTCAAACTTGGATACCAAAGCAGCTTTTATTTCAAAGCCTTTATGTTTTTATCTGTAAAACATTTAAAGTATTCTTGTTGTTTAGCCTATGGGTTTATGCACACTGTGAAAACAACAAATAACAATTTATGATGGAAATAAACCACGTCCATAGTTCACCACCACCCAAACGGTGATGACAATGACTCTCAATCTCTTTGACTTTGGATGCAAAACACAGTGACAAATGCGACCCAGCTGTCTGTCAGAAATAAATTTCTGGATTAAATCAATAGGACTTCAATGCAATCCAGATAAAATTGTGGCAATGTTGACAGCATAAGGCATGACTTAGAGGAAGATACCAGAAATGTGTCCTCACTAGAGACACATGCAGTAACTCCTCCCA
The DNA here is from genome assembly GCF_045843805.1 of Urocitellus parryii. Lineage (NCBI taxonomy): Eukaryota > Metazoa > Chordata > Mammalia > Rodentia > Sciuridae > Urocitellus > Urocitellus parryii. The sequence goes on from NC_135543.1 coordinate 30,845,504, forward strand.
GGATTCAGGATATGAAAGTGGGTTTGGGTTAGTTTGCTGGATGAACAGATGAATCCACTCCCTTGCCACATCACCCCCTGTGTTCTGTAAAGGGCAACTTGCATTGTGGAAATCCCTGTGTGCAGGATGGGAGTAAATCTTCAAATCAATGATTTAAATGATGGCTAAGATGTAATTGTCATCTGGGGCATCTTACATACTACAGTGGTGGATAACGATATGTATAGGGTTTTGTTTTTCCCCATGCTGAGTTAAACAGCAACTTGGAAAGATGAGCAAAGGATATGAAATGGGAGTCAATTACAGACAATAGTTTTGGGAAGAAATCTCTTGGAAGTTTAAAAAGAGAGGAGAAAAAAATAGCGAGACAATTTGGATTACACTTTGTAAAAGATAAAGTTGGTCTTTCATTTTCAACACAACCCTTGAATCATTGATAACCATGTGCTACATATCTCTGAACTTCTTGTAAAATGGCCAAATTATATACTTATACCATATGTATGTATGAATAAGTAATAGCAAATCCAACCATTATGTATCATTTTAATGCACCAATTAAATATAGGGAAAACAAACCAATAATAAATAAACAAAATCAGAAAAATGCAATTGTGGCACAATTAAAGTCATTTTAAGTTGGGTATTTTTTTTAATTCACAGCTAAAACTGTCCTGTCATCAAAACCCAACTTATCCAGATTCTATGCTAAGAGAGTCCAGATGTATTTTGGTTTGTGTAGCATCATCCAAAACGTTCCCTTGGGATGTTGCCATTATTCAAATACTTTGTGCTTTGACCCAGTTAGAAAACATATTTACTAATTCATAAAATACATTTTTATTGAATTATAGTCTGTAAGATAGACTCCATGCTGGGCACTGGGAATTTAAAGATTAATGAGATGTCCTACCCTTCTCAGAGCTCACAACCTACTGGGGTAGGGTTTGCAGGAGACACATAAAAACAACAAATTTCAATGAATTGTGCTAAGTTAGGGCAGAAATACCAGTAAGGTAGTAATAAATAAATAAATAAAATAAAGGAAGAAGGGTCATGGAAGGGAGATAGTGAGCACAGCCTTCCTAGATAAAGTTTCTCCAGGATGTTTTGGGAGAGTCCTTTTAATGCTGGGAGTTCTCACTGCTGTGAGTAAGAAGGAACGATCATTTGACAGCCATCCTTTTTTCTTGTTTAGAAATAATGCTTCATTCAGGACCTGTGGAAACATTCTCTGTTCAACAAAGAGAGACATATCTCTTCGGGGAGATGAGCAGAGCTGAAAATGCAAAGTTCTCAGCTCTCGAGATCTGATCCCATCTCTGCCATTTGCTGATCTCCTAACTGTTATGATCTCTTCTGTCCCTGAACCCTTTTGCAAAAGTCCTCATTCAAAAGTGAAAATCAGGAAGCCTGCTTTTGGGATACAGATGCGAGGCTCACCTGGATAGAAAGAGGTGACGCTAGTAATTGTGAGAGAAGGAGACAAGTTAGTGGTGGGCATGAGCAGTGAGCTCAGGAAAACCGGAGATGAGAGAGATAATCCAACTAAAACAACAACAGAAAGGGCCACAGAGTTTCTTATTTGCCAGGAATTTACTATCATTTATTTTATTAACAAGTTTTGTCCTCTCAGTGCAATGATCTTTTGAGGTAATTCTATTAATGTTTTCACATTACTAATGGGTAAACAAAGACCCAGGGGTGTTAGATATCTTGTCCTGAGTAAGGACAGGATGCAGTAAGGATTGTAACTTTGCATGTAGACTTCAGAGCCTGTGCTTGTAATCCTGACTGATTAATACCACATAGGAACTGAAATTGTGAGATGGAAGATAAATTTCAACTGCAAAATTAAGAACAGCAGGGAGTAGAAAATAGTGTTGTGATGTTGTTGACTCTCTAGTTCATGTATTGCATTTGCAATGCTATATAAGTGGCTACATTTTTAATTCATAGTCAACGTAGACATCAAGGTCAAGTAACCACACAAGGATAAACATAATTTGGCTATAAGAAGAAAGTGACATTTGTATTTCAGATGTTGTTTCACTAAATCTTTGAATTTAGAGGTGAGATGAAATAAATAGTCCAAGTGACTGAAAATAGTATCCTGATCTAAGTTATCAGCAGTGGGAATACAGAGACACGAATGGACTTGAGCTACTGAGGAAGAGCAAGTATTGGGATTTGGTGTTTGATTGGGTGGAGGAGGGTGAAGGGAGCAGGGGAAGACAGAATTGGAAAGGATGATCAAGTTTCTGCTTTAGATGAGTGCGTCAAAGTTCTTACTGTTCATATTTTTTTTCATAAAAAATATGAAAGAGTCACATATTTGGGGGAGTAATGGGTTCATTTTTTTAAAACAAATTAAGTTATTTTTAGTATACAGGACAGAAGGGTCTATTTTGACATATTTAGACAAACATGGAGTATGTCTTCTTAAAATGAGGATCTCAGTCTGTGTATATACAGAATGTTGGGTTCATTTTTGATATGTTGAATTTGCAATGCCTCTAGGATGTTCAAATGGATGTGTTCACTCTATGCTATATTAGTTCTGGAGCTCAGGAGAAAGATGTGGCTGGAACATCTCAACATGTAGGAATTTTTGATAGATGAATTCTCCCAGGAAGATAAAATAAAATGAGAAAGTAAGTGAAAACAGAATCCAGATAGACTCTGTTATTTAAGATGTGGGTCAATAAATCTAAGTCCCTGAGGAAATGACTAGGCAGGTAGAAAAACTAAAGATTGAATTTCCAAAGAGGCCAAAGAAAGAGAAACAGGTGTTTCAGTGAAGTAGTGGGAAGAGTGTCTATGGCTGCAGAAGCTACATAATGTCTATGGAGCAAAATGTCCACTGGATTTCATTGACAGAGATCATCGCTGACCTCTGGGGGAAGAAAGCTTCACTGGAGTGGTGAGTTAAGAGGTAACAGAAAGTATAAGGAAGGGAAGTTAGTGAGTAGAACATTTTCAAGGCACTGAATAGTGAAATAAGAGAGAATGGAGGTATCTAGATGGAACAAATTAGTCATATTAATGCTGATTAGAATGTAGACTGGAGGAGGTTTATTCTGAATAATGAGAAAAGAGATGTGAAATTTAGAAAGTCAAGTAAAAAAACAAATTTTAAAAATATATGTCTGTGCATCTGGAAACCAATTATAATTCCTGTCTAGGACTGCTTCACTGGGTGGGAAGAGGGACTTACATAAATGGCACATTAATGTGCTTTGGGCGAATATCCTCTCTCTGAAGTGGATCCAAGGACCAATATGGCCCCCTCATTCTCATAGTCCTCTTTGTGAGTAAACATGGATGGTAGAGAATCTTCTAGAAGACTTCATACAGAGATACTCAGATAAAGAATAAGTTATTCTGAGCAAGGATGGTTTATTAGCAATGCCAACTATAACAACAAGCAAGATATGGGAACATATAACAGGACCCATGGGTACCTTATCCTTTGAGGACTAATAAACACTTCAGAGAAGGGTAAGAGACTCTATATTTTGAAATTATGTGAAATAAACAAGTCCATTTGAGTCTTGCTTTTCTGTAAAAGCATTTGAAAATGTATCCCATATCTTGATGAGGAGCTCCTCACCCATTCATACCTCTGAATACATAAACATGAATATGTTTATGGAGATCATGGAATTTTACAGCTGGATAGAACCTGGCAATCCTTTTCACCACTTTATTGTTAATTGAAGAGTCTCTATCATTATTTGAGCTATAATCACCCATATAAATAATCTGTTATTAATGTTCTTGGAAATGGTTATTTTCACTTTTTGCAGACTCTTTCTTTTATACAAATATATACTTATATGGTTACTGGAGCAAAAATACAATCAAGTATTTTTCTACTATTATTTAACATGGCAATATTTTTCCCTATTATTGCACCATAATTTTCTTTTTATGACTGCTTGATATTCTATTTTTTGGATGTTTCTGAAGTCATTACATCATTTTTATAACTTTGGACCACTCCACTTTATAGATGAAGAGACTGAGGCCAGTTAGGGTACTTCATGTTTGGATCTCTATGAGTCCTTTCTTTATGTCATGTGGTCACTTTCATTTATCATTTTACCTGATACAAAATTATTGGCAAAAACTGTGTGGAGTCAGTTTTCTTAATTCTGTTGTGTCATTTGGTATTAATAAAACATCAACAAATAATGTAAAACATGTCCCTGATGAAAATGAGGTTGTCAACAAAGGGAGATGAACAGCTCTTTCCTCTGACCTAGCAGTAATTTCTCTTGTGATGTTGGGCAGGTCTCATGAAATTACTATGTCTTCACATCTGTGTGGGGACAGCATGATCTTACTTCATGCTTCAGTGTTTCAAACATTTGTATCAGTAGCAGGTTTCTTTTTTGTTTTTGCTTTTTTAAAACTGGGGATTGAACCCAGGGGCAGTCTGCTACTGAGCTTCTGTGGCAAAAATTTAAAGAGCTGAGATAAACCTAGGTGAGGTCCATGTAGGCAGAAGCTGGGAGGGAAGATCTACCCCCTGGAAGTTGTTTCAGGAGGACCTGGTTTAGAGAAAGAGAACACTGCCTTGGGGAAAGGAGTCATCTTTGGAAATTGAATGTGGAATTAATTATTTTGGTAGGAAAAGCCGTATCAAACAGCTTAAAATGTGCCAATGTTAGTTCTCAACAGGACACGAGAAACCATTTTCAATTTTCCAAGTATATATTTAGACAAGCAAGAGTTGAACTAGACCTCAGATCCCATGACAGCAAATTAAAGAAACTGGTATCGAAGCACTCAGCCTTGGGTGTGTGTAAACTTCATGATGCCAAATTGAGCACACGTTGTCTGTCATGGAATGATTAATGGCAGTGACAAACCTTTCCTCCCTCAATTCCTAAGGACTTCCACATAAACCTTTAATGTCTTTTGAAAAAAAAAAATCTCAGGCTGTCCTATTTTTATTTCCAAATGTCAGAAAAGTATATTTGCTACACACCTCCTCCTTATACTAGGGACACAGATTCACATTCAAACAGCGGAATCCATGTTCAAAAGCTTCAGCCTTGTTTCAGTATGTCTTGAAATACATGTTTTAAAATGTAGACAAGTTAAATAGACTGGAAGTAGACTCATTCAGTAATGCTTCTTTAAACCTGACTTGTGGCAATGACGAGATAATTGGGTCAAGGCTGAAGGAACATGCAGATAAAAGTGGGATGCAGAAGGGCAAAGAGAGACCAAAGTGACGAACCTTCTCTTTCTCACATCCCAAAGGATATGTGCAAGGAAAACAATAGGATCATAGATCCTGAGTCTTCAGATTACTATCAGAAAGCATGTGATTTAACATTTTTATTTTGTAGATTAGAAAACCGAAACTTGAAAGACGTATTCAAGTTTCCAGGGGTTATTAATAGCAATGTAAGTCTGTGTTTTCTCTGAGTCTTTATCTAGTGCTTTTTGTCATTCACTGGAATATTTATTGAGTTACTACTGTTACCAGGAAGTAAGATGAGCAACCCTGTGGACAATATAAAGAGCAGGGGGCATATTACCATCCTTAAGACTTTCCCTATTTGGGCTGTACAAAAAAACAGTGCCTTTTAGACTGGAGAGGTTGATGTCACACTCACTCTTACAGAGGTTCACACAAGGCAGCTTTGGATTGTGGAGGTGGGACCTGAGCTAGTCCTGGAAAAGGGATAAGATTGGAAGTGGCAGGTGGTAGGTGAGGGAGAGTGCACTCCAGGCAGTAAGCATTAGCATTGCTACAGGAAGCAAACTGCGGCTGCAGAGAACATTCGTTTTGTTCTTTACAATAGTTTTAATATTCTCATTTTAATCCATGTGAATAACTTTGGGCAAGTTACTTAGCCACTCTTGTCCTCTGTTTCTTTAGCAGCAAGAAGGGAATCACAAAGCAAAGCTGCATTACAGGGAAACTGGGAGGCATCATGAATTTGAAGCATTATAAAGGGTTTTATTCACATAAAGGGGAAGGAGAATATGCTCCACAAAATTCTACAGCCGGAATTTCAAAGCATCATTGTTGCCTAATGATGGTTTCAGCTTTGCCCTCAGTGGATATATAGTTGGAGTTTTGAAACTGAAAAATATCTTTGTTATGTTTTGCCTGGATCAAAGCACACATAAAGCCTGATCGAATGGAAAAAAAGGAGAAAGATACAGGCGAGTGCCTCAGCATGACAACGAGCGGCCCTCAGGTTTTTGCTAATACTCTACCCAGTTAAAATGTTCTGAAACCTTTTTGTAAGCAGGGACAGCAAATCCAACAAAATTACCATATATATCTCATCCAGAATGGGTGCTCACACCCTCCTGGAGATCAGTATTGCTTCAGATAGAAAGACCAACACTTTGAGACCCTCTCCACAGGGTATGAGGCCATGCCCAACAGAAGACAGATTTATTGAAAGAAATGTGAGATGGCACGAAGTTGGGAAAATGGACGAGAGGGTGAAGATAAGGAAATCGGTTTAAATAAGAACTAGTCTTTGTAACGAAATCCAGATTTTCCACTCTTATGAACATAATGAGCTCCTTAGGATGAGGAGGTTTCATGAAATGTTTTATAAGGAACTTGTCAATTGTTTGCATATAAATGAGATGTTTAATGAGAACCAGGTCTGAAAATGAGTCAAGTTGGTGTTCTACTAACACCACGTGGAGGGACATGTTTCTTTCCCTTTCCCTAAGCTACAAGTTCCTTTTTTTCTATGTTTTTTTTTTAATTGATGCATTATATTTATACATAATGTTGGTATTTGTTGCTGCATAATAATGCATGCACACAATATCACAATACAATTTGGCTAAATCATTCCCAGTATTTCCCCTTTCTCTCCCCTCCTCCCTCCCCCTGATCCCTTTTCTCTACCCCCTTGAACTCCCTTCAAGTTTCATAAGACTTTACTAACACCCCCCCCATCTTTCTTTTCCTTTTTCCTCTCTAGCCCCCTCATGGGAGAGGAAAACGTATGAATGACTCCTGACCTTCTGAGTTTGGCTTATTTCCTTAACATATTAGTCTCAAGTTCCATCCTTTTTTCCTGCAAATGACATAATTTCATTTTCCTTTATGGCTGAATAAAACTCCATTGTGTATATATACCACATTTTCTTTATTCATGCATCTGTTGATGGACACTTAGGCTGGCTCCATATTTTGGCTGTTGTAAATTGTGCTGCTAAGCTATAATTTCTAATGGCACCCATACAAACTGGACAGTCATCTTATGTCATGGTTCCAGATATAAATGAAAGCAGGAAATATTACCATTAGTGACATAGATTTCAACCAAACTTGGAAGGATCATATGAGAATGAAAATTCTAGATACATAGCTTTTGTATGACGGGCCTCTTATTCTCTTTTTAAAGGACTAATTAATGTCTAGTTCTTAACTCCCCAATCCTTCTCTTTACCTTCCTCACCAATTCTCCTAAGATTGCCTAGGAATATAATATTGTGTTTTCCTTCTAGAGGGCACTCCTCTGGAGTCCCCAAGCCTCTTGGCTACATCTGCTTTATGTGTAAAAAGACAGATGGAAAACTAGAAAAAATAATCTAAAAAAGATATATGATTTTTGAGCTCCAAAATAAAAAAATCAAAACTATCAATTAATTTTATTGGCTGCTTATTCCCCCTAGGATAATTATTTACATAATAAAATTCAACTGTTTTGCAAACTTTTGGAAGTCAGTAATTGCCTTCTTTCACTTTCCCCTCTCATCCTTGTCCCAATATTTAGCATAATGTTTTATTCTCAAAAAATGCTCAATCCGTGTAGGTTGGATGATCATTTTTCAAACTGACTAGTTTATCAACAGGTCTTGAACATTTGTCTGATTTTTCCAGAGTATTTGGGGGCTTGCTATGTAGTCATAGGGAGGCCCTCAGGGGCTATGGTTCATTTCTCTTTATCTTTCTTGCTTTAGCTAACCTCATGGTCTTCACAGTGCTTCCCATAGGTAGGTTTCCACTGCTGCTTATTGAATAAAAAGTTTCTGTTGTTGAGAAATAGCTCCTCAATTATAAGTTCTGTTATAAGAACTTATACCACAAGATTGAATTAAAAGCAAAACAAACAAAACAAAACAAAATCTTGCTAGTGATCTGGCCTTTCAGTATTGAGAATCTAATACAATGATAAAAGGTTATTTCCTTCGGGGTATATTATCTCTCTAGCCAGATGCTCATTGCAACATAAAAGACAAGCTCTTTAGAGCCAAAAGTTTCTCCCTTATGTGGATGGAGGGAAAAAAATGAATACCACTTACCTGGTCAACATTATTTCATAGGGTGCTGAGGAATAAATCAGGCCTGGCATGACCTTCATTGAAATTTTAGATTTATTTACAGAGGTTTGTACTGATCGCTTTATCTACCGGAGGCTCCGTTTCCCCTTGGTGACTCATAAGTAATGTGGTCCACGCAAACCCGTGTAAATAGAGCTAATATTTCAAGGGAGGTCATGCTATATACTCTTCCCCCGAGAATAGATGATGGCTGACTGCTGGGTGGATATGAAATTTATCTTCATATGGGTGGCGAGGAATCGTGTGGCCTAGGGGGCAATGACCAGGTTCTGTGAATCCTAACAGGGGCTGCAGGACACTAAACTCCAAGTGATTGTGTTATGTGTTTACACTTATGGGCCAAGATGAACAAAATAACTCACTCAAGTCAAATCTTAAATGGTCTACAAAGGTCATTATTGATTTTTCTTAGCTTATTTGTATACATTTTTCCCCTTTGATAGATTAAATCCAGTAGTCTCCAAAGAAGATTTTTATTCACTGGTAAATAGAACTTTGAACTGTTTACCTCTATTAGTTCCATTTCCTCTTTTCCTTTTTCCTGCTCTCATCTGTTGCCACATGCCTTTTTCTTCTGTTTCATAATATATTTTGTTGCAGTGTCTTGTACTTAGGTAGCTCTTCTTCCCCAGTTCTACTTTGACCTCTGTGATCAGCAGCCCTCCTGCTGAGAGACTTCTCCAACTCACGCAGAAGGATACCCACCTGCATGGATATGCTCTGGGTCAATGGAAGACTTTTGGGAAATAAAAACCAGTTTCTCTTTGTAAGTTGTGTAAAATATAAAATCCTGTATATAAAATATAAATACAACTCTAAAATATACAATTGTATTGAACCTTTCAAAAGTTATTAATTAACACATATAGAAAGCAGACAAGAAAACTGTATTTACATTAATCAAGAAATACATACGAAGCACATTCTGCAGAGTTGGTATGTTTTTGCCTCCAACACGAGAGAATGATCTTGTCCTCAAGTAGATTAAATATGTTTGGGGGAAATAAGGCTAACATTCTGGAAAAAATACTGAAGAATACAATTCTGTATAAAATTAGCTATGTGGTATGACCTTCTAAACGTATATGTGGTCATGCCGCTCTCTTCAAAACCATCCTGGAGAATAAGTCCAGACTCTTTTTACACAATCCATAAGAGCTTTTTCTCTCCCCCCTTCCCTCACCCCTCTCTTTTATTCTTGGGCATTGGAGATTGAACCCTAGGAGTTTTACCACTGAACTACACCCCAGACCATTTTTTTAAAAAAAAAGTTGAGACAGGGTCTTACTAAGTTGTTGAGGGTCTCACTAATTTGCTGAGAGTAGCTTTGAATTTGACTTCCTTCTGTCTCAGTCTCCCAAGTTTCTGGGATAACAGGTGGACTCAGATAATCATTTCTTTTTTGTGGCCCCCAAATTCTATGTTCTGGATTCAATGTACACATATAGACTATTATCATATTTATTTTGGCATGGAGAAGCTAAAGATAAATAATTTCTATCAGAGAAGTCATGTGACATGTAAGGTCCTTCCCAAACCTATTATCTCATCATCTTTACCTCTCCTCAGCTTGGAATGCCTTCTACCACTATCTCCAAATGGCCAATATTGGTGTCTCAAATGCTCCCAAGTCTAAGTGTGTTATTTTTGTCCCTGAGTAAACATAGCACTTGCTTCTACTCCACTGCATTTTAAGTTGTCTCTTTATCTCACTCTCAAACTAGACCATGAGCTTTTTGAAGGCAAATACTGTGTTTTATTCACGGTGGAATCACCAGTGCCTAGCACCAGAATGTTTTATGGGTGTTTTAAAGGTGAATAATTTCTCAAGAGGTGGCAGTACCATCTCCAGGAATAGAGAATGCAGTCAGTTTATGAGACTCGAGAGCCACTAAATACAACCCTCACACCAAAATATCCCCCATCACCTTGCCTGGGTAGCAAGAGAATCTGCTCATTCTCCTTGGGGTTAAAGTTGCCGTGATAACGATGCTGTGATATGGGGTGAGTTACTTACCTTTATCACATCACCTTGTACTGTCATTATCTGCATCATTATCTTGAGCAGCAGCAGTGCCTGTGGGGTACTTTGCCTGGCATTGTGGATTCAGAGTCATAAAATCTCTCAATGCCCTGGAGAATCTAATATAGTAGTAGAAAATAAAAGCAAATGTTACATAATAGCACAGAATTTTCCATGGAATGCTACTATCTCAGAATACTTTGGGGGAATAAAAAACATGCTTCGAACAAATAAGGTGTTATATATCCACGTTCTAGAGATTTATAGTATACAATAACAAGATAGGAGCCTTTAAAGCTTTGTGATTAAGATATCATTTAACTTTTTTTAACTGAGATATAATCACATGGAGCAGAAATACAGATTTTAAGTATACATTTTGATGAGTTTTGACCAATAGATATACTCTTGGAACTAAAACCTTAAGATACAGAATATTTCTGTCATTCTAGAAAGTTTTTTAATGATCTTTGCCATTCAATCCTCTTTCCCCTCTCCTCACAGACAATCACTATTATAATTTTATCCCTATAAATAGAGTAAGTTTGCTTCTTCTTGACACAAGTTGGGCAATTCTTTCTTTAAAAATGTAACAAATATTAATATTACACATTTATTTTACATTTACTGTGGAGTATGCTTTGAAAATTGCTGGGTTAATCCTTTATAGTTTTTAGTGGAAGTTTATATTCGTTATCTGATTTAACTTGAAATAATAAAATAAGGAAACTTTAAGTCTAAATAAGTGATTATTTGTTGCCACAGGAATTTAGATGAAAATATAGTACTTAGAGCTCATTTGAATTAAGAAAGCTTTCTAGTGGTTGTCAGCCAAGCTTCAACTGCAGCTTCTGGACAAGGAAGAGTCCGATGGGGTGAGGACTGAGTGTTCTGAGACATAGGAGTGGGTTGGGCAAAGATTTAATGACTGCAAGTGTATTGTACATCAGAAGAGGAGCAACAAGGTCAGAGCAGGGAGAATGAAGCTGCCTTTTCTACCCTAAATGTCCTGCTCCCAGCTCTGGACACACCAACGTGTGCCTAGAGAGGTGCTGCACTCCCGAACCTCTAGGAGATATGTTTCCTGTGCAATCTTCTAAAACATATCTCCCCAGCTGAGATCACATAAACTCCAAGTAGGGATTGAGCACAGCTTGTACTTGAGCTCCACTCTCTTTCTCACACCCAGGGTTGATGCATGGCTATCAACAAAGTTTTCTTCGTGTTCATTTTGCTTTTAGTATATTTTAATGGAAGGTGTGTTACTCACAGCTTTGTGCTTAAATGTTATAGATGGGGAAGTGCTTTGCAAGGATGTTGCATGTCTTGGAACTCCTAGATAGTGTAGATCTTGCCGGGATGGTTTCTTGTTAGACCATTCCTGTTCTCTCAGGGGCATGTCTGTCTCCCTTCTCTATCTCTTATTAGACTCTTCAATCATTCAGAAAAAGGGTAGTGTTAGGGGTAAAGGGTTGAAGACTGAAAATATCCATCCTCAGAGGTGAACAGCAGGTGGCCTTTTGGGCTGATTGGGTCACCTTCCCAGAGAATTCCTCTCTAAAAGAGTAGGTAGGGTATTTGTTAAGTAATTCATTGAGTGGGGTAACATCATTCATGCTGAATCAACAACACTGCCAATTTAGGGGCTTGCTTAGAATTGCTTTTCATTATTAAAATCAGTAGTAGAGAAAACGCAAGAGCACACACATACACACATACGCACATACATACTACACCAGACACTGTTCACTGTGGTGAAAAACATGAAAGAGGACCTGATTTAAAGAGCAAGGAAAAGGGATACAGATACAATATTGGGTATTGTCTCAACAGGACAAAAACCACTGCAGGCATATTTGGCAACTTCCTCTGTGTCTCCCTTCTGCACCCCACCCTTTGGAGACTTTGTGCCCTGTTGTTCTTCTCCAAAGTTCTCTACACTAACATTGCCACATTATGTGGAAGGAAGCAGCAGAGAGGAGACTACAAGAAGATGAGATGTGTAATCCTTTTCCATGAAGTCCATGTTTTATCTGTTGTACAATTTTTTACTAGATAAGAACAATGTGCATAAAATGTAACATAGTAGAGACCTTCCATAATATGTATGGCTGCATCCTGATTTCACAAAGAAAGGAAAAAATATAATAACAGAAGCACATTTTCAAGTTCTCAGAATGAGCTAGCTGGGGCACCAGGGCTAACTGCACTTCCTGGCTCCCTTTTCATCCCTTTATCCTATGTCTTGATAACTCATGGAATAGAGAAGCAGTAGGCTGTGTGTGGGGTTTTCTATTGGGGGAAAGTATTTCCTTTTTTGTCTCATATACTATGTGACTTCTTCACAGAAAGCCTCCTCTTAGTTCCACAATACTGGTCAGTAGGACCTTGCCTTTCCTCACCACATATTCTACTTGTGCTTCTAATTGTCTTCTGATTGCCTGCCCTCCCTGCTTTACTGTGAATTGTGTGAGAGGACTGTCCCTGGAAAGTAGTTTATGCTCAATGAGTGTTTGTTGGTTCAATAAATAAATTTGGATTGAGTTCTTATGTTGTATGTTTCAGACAGATTTGCAAAGATATATCACGTGTAGTATATAGGAATATTACTGTTTAGTTCAAAAACTTTAAAGTATTTTATTGTGTTACAGTCATCTGTGGTTAAGAAAAACAAAACTGAAATTCAATGGGAGAATAATTCTAACTCAGAGATAAAGCTGAGAACCAGGCTTGGAAAAGGGTAGGAATGGGCCAGCTATGGAGGAGCAGATATGGTGGTGACTACAACAGTCTGGGGAGACCTGAGTCAAGGACCAGCAAATTCCTTGATCACAAATTTCCACTATTCTCTTATTGGGAACAAGTTTAATGTGTCAGGGAGGGAGCAGTCAATTATTATAGCTTGATTTTGTTCTTTAGACCAACCAATGGTCAAACAACAAATTCTTCTAAAGAAGAGTCTATTAGAAAAGAAAAATGAATAAAAATGAATGAATGAATGAATGAAAGTGACTGATATAGGAAAACAAAATAAGGCATGTATATTTCTCCATATATTTGTCCACTGATGAATTGCCTCAGATCATTCTCTGTTTTCATGGTCTCATGGTTCTATACTCTAATGGGAAACATAGGTGCTCCCCAGCTTTGGGGAACCTCTCATGCAGGGATTCCCTGGTCTGCTGAGACATTAGTCTTTCTTAACTCCAAAGGTCTGCCATCTACTTGATATATGTTAAATGTGTACTGAATGAATGAAAAAAATAAGAAATGGGTGAAGTGGTGATCATCAGAGACTAATATCAAGGATAACAGAGACAAAATGTTATAAGGTAGATGCGAACAATAATAAGCATTTTACTTCAGGTTCATATTCCATTTGCTGGTATTTCTCACAACAGCCTTGCAATATAGGCAGGATGGTTTTATTCCTTTTTACTGATGAAAAAAATTAGACTTAGTGAGATTAAATGATTTATTCTGGGTCACAAAACTAATTATTTGCAAAGCTGGGATCAGAATATAGGTCACCTATCTCCTATTTCAATGCTGGATATAATGGTTGAATTTTTTTTTCATTTTTTATTCAAATGTTTGGTGATGGATGATAAGTCAGAGAAGGGTATGGAGTTTTGTAAGGGAAGAAAAGAAGTCTGAGGAAATTTGAAAATAATGAGCAGTATTGGAAATGAAGTTAATAAGAAGTGTTATGTTTATGTGTGCTGAGGTATGAGAATGGAAGGGCCCTGTGTGTGTGTGTGTGTGTGTATGGGGGTGTTTAAAGTGAAACATTAAATACATATTCTCTTAGAAATAAGACTCTGAGCAGAGAATAAAGGAAAAAGATGATAGAATCTTCTCAAAAATCTTTTTCCTTTTAAAAAAATTTTTTGTACTTGTAGATGGACAGGATGCCTTTATTTGTTTACTTTTATGTGGTGCTAAGGATTGAACCCAGTGCCTCACACATGCTAGGCAAGTGCTCTGCCACTGAGCTATAGCCCCAGCCCCTCAAAGGTCTTTATCTTATTGTTCCTATCCTAGACATCTCTTTGAACATTAAAGGTTGGATTTTTATTGTTGCTGGTGTTGAATTATTATATTTTAAGGAATTATTATTGAAATGGATGAGCTTTTGCTACTTACATTATATAATAAACCTCCTAGGGAAAACCACAATAAGTCAACAACAAATATTAAAAAGAGAAGCTTTGGGTTTCTGGAGAGCAGTTCATAAAGAAAGGCATTGTTAAACATATTCAAAATATTTTAGACTGAATAATCACATAGTACACAATTATTGCTGTGGCATAACAATCCCTTTAGAGAATATTCATAAATATCTTAAATCTGGGCACAATACCTTTGGAAAGGACTTGGGAAGTTTCTGGTATGTGGATCCTTACCCAAGCAGCCCTAATAGGTGGGTTAGCTTGCTTCCTTTTGTTTAGATATCATCTGCTGTTGTGGAGGGGTGATGTTGGCTAGAACCTTCTCAGTTCTGGGCTCTGTCAGATGCATGGGGAAGCATTCCAGATTAGAAATTGATATTCAAGCCAACTCTTTCTCATTTGTCATCTTCAAGCATTATTTAAAAGTTAGAATTTGATTCAGACTCCCTGGAAGGCTTGATCTGAGATGGAGAAGGTGTCTACTCTGTGTTTTTATTCTCCCTGTACAACTCCAACATGCACGTTCATTTTGGGGGGTAAACTGATGTGTGCAAGAAAGGAGAAGAGCTTGAAATAAAGGACAGCAAAGATTACAGTTAGTCCCAATTTCTCACTTTGTGCAAAGCCTGAGCAAGGAGATTTTCAGTGAAGATATTCCTGAAAGCAAACAGGTCAAGCAAAAGGCAAGAAATAAAGAAAACCAGAAGCAAATAGAGACCTAAGCAAGAGGCAGACATGACCTGTAGGCAGCACACCACAACAGGAAACAGATTGCAGAGAAACCTTCAGCCATAATAGGAAAAGAAAAGAGGGCTGGGGATGTGGCTCAAGCAGTAATGCACTCGCCTGGCATGCGCAGGGTGCTGGGTTCAATCCTCAGCACCACATAAAATAAAATAAAGATGTTGTGTCCACCGAAAACTGAAAAATAAATATTAAAAAATTCTCTCTCTCTTAACAAAAATCCAAGTCCAGTGTCAAAGAAACCTTGAGAAACTCACCTCCTGAAAACATGGCTGCGCAGAAGAGGGGAAGTGGAGAGGGAACGTCAATATTCATTTCATTGTTGGCAACATTTTGATAAAGAGCTTCAGCTTCCCCCCAAAAGTGTTCCATCATTTTGGCAGTTTTCAGATTTGGCAAAACATTTAAAGAAGAAAAAAAATCTACATTTAAAACTGGTGATTTTTACCTTTTTCTTCCCCATTCTTTTAGCTCTAGTTTTTCTGAGGCAGAACAAGAGGAAAGTCTCATAACCCCTGAAATTCTTATAGACACAAAAAGAAAAGAATTCCTAAAGTACGCCTGAGATGTATGTTTTGCCTTTTTACAGAGTAAAAATTAGCATTCAGACTCCTTGTTACAAGTCCCATTTTGATCTTTTTTTAATTGCCAGTGAGAAAGTAATGAAAAGCAATTCCAATTTAGCCATGAAAATCCTACAAATGATAAAAAAGACCGAGCTGACAGGTGAACTGAAAATGGTCATGTCTTTCCTCTCACTTTGAGTCTAACTACAACTAATAATCGCACTGAGTCCTCCTTTGAACTGCTCTTGGTGTCTTTCATCTGGAGAGTTCAAAGCTCTTTACAAACAATAAATAATTAGGTCTCACAAAAATCCTTAAAGTAAGAACATGAATTACACTGTACCCATTTTACAGTTAAATAATGAATAAGCACCAGCCTGGAAATGGTCATGGAAACCCAATCTGTCCTCTGCCCTACTCCTATGTCTCTAGCATGCCCTGCACCTGACAAGTTAGAATAGATCTCCCTTTTAAAAAAAAATAGTTAATGGAAATGGTTACCTCCTATGTCTGCAGCGGTGGCCTGAACACAGTGAGAGCTACAGAAAAAGCATAAGACCTGGAATCTTCCTTGGAGAAGATGTAGGCAGATGAAAAGACAGTTTTGATGTGCAGGGTCCAGCAAAGAACAACATCAGACGTTAGGTCACTGTGTTCCCAAATCCTAGGAATATAGGACTTCAGACATGCTGGGGAATCAGACATGCTTCTCAGAGGAGGTGGATTGGGTGGAGATTGTGAAACTGACTGAATAGAGGATTTAGGATAGGTCTTTCAGGTTCAAGGAACAAAGATGCCCTGTTTGGGGAAGACAATGGATAAATAATTAGAGAGCATCTCCCCAAAGCATGCAGCATAGGCCTTTGCATATATTAGGTACCCAAGGAAACTGAGTGTGTGACTGACATACGGAGTTAGGGAGAGTGGGGGACGGGGACGGGGGCAGTACAGAGCTCAACACTGTCCCCTTACAGTGATTGGAGACTCAATTTAGTAATATGTGAAAGGGAGATTTTCTTTGCATGAAGCAAACTAAAGGTAACATTTTCTTAATGAATTTTTTAATCCTCACCTTATTTTGACTTCATTCTTTTGCTGGGGATTTTGAAGTTTGTTCCATGTATGTGGAGATGGAGGCTTTGCTATATATCAGTATCCAAGGAATAAAGCAGTCTAGACTTGGCTTCATATGTAAATAAGTGTCAGGAGCAAGAGAATATTATCTGTCTATGGCTTTGCTCAGTGCTGGCTTTTGGGGGTGGGAAGTGGAAATGTGGGCTGAGGTTAGTTATGGTTTATAGACAGCAGGACACAGGCCTGGAGGTGTGGTACAAGGACATGCAATGGGAAGGTAGCTGAAACACCCTTTTTGACAGGTTAATGTGGGAATAATGACATAAATGACAGGGAGACATCTGTGGAGGGACTGATTCCCTACCTAGAGAGTTTAAAGTAGGATGGACAGGCAGGGAAAGAAGGAGATCCATCAGAGGTAGTATCATGCAAAACTTGCTAATATGTTGCATCTTGCAGAAATATTTTTTAATCTATATTATCTCACTTGAACCTTATGACAACCTTTGGGTTTTCTTAACCCATTTTTACTGATGAGAAATATGAGCAACAGAGCATTTGGAGTTTCCCCCAAAGATAATATTGCTATCTGGTAGTAGTGATTTAGGACTAGGTCTAAGATTTATGTGTTTTCATCCAGTGCCTTCCCCTGTGGCATCCAGCTGGGTGGGACAGTGGAAATGCCCTGGATCAGCCCTTAAGAGAGGGCATTTCTCTTCCTGACCCTGGGAATGAAAAAGCAGCCAAGAACCCAGGAGGCAGAGCTAGTCCAGACTGGACTCCTGGGATCTCTGGCTGAGCTAGTATTTTAACAACATTTCCCTGTTAAAGAACTTAGTGCAAGCCATGCACACAGTAGGTGTTCTGTAAATATTTGTTGATGCAGTGGATGCAACACAACTGGCTCACAGCAGGCCCACCATACCTAATCGCCTCAGAAAGGACTGGGAAGAGATTGAAAACAAAAATCTCATCAATAATAGAACCTGTTGTTTTTCCTTCTCTGCCCAGGGAGACTTGGGCTCCTCAGTTGCATTTCCAGTATTTTAAGATGGGAATAATTTTCACAGTGGCAGGTACAGCTGGTGAGATGCTGTTTTAATACGAAGGAAAATGCTAGAATAGAATTTAAGAATATTAAGAAGGGATTTGGTTTCTGACAGAAATATTAGCTGTAAAGGCCGGTATGAAGATTTTAGAGAAATTTAATTAAAATTTAATCTTCTTTCTAATTAAAGTTTCCTTTAATTAAAGTTAAAATTAAATTTGCTTTAATTGGAGGAATTTAAAGGGTATTACCTTTTGATTGTCAATCATTTTGAAAGAAAAAAATTATGCTGCTTTGTCTAGTTTAAAATGAGGATTGGTGTCAAATTTCTAGAAAAGTAATAAAAACACTGTATTTAAATATAAATCAGAAATCCTTGGTGTCTGGTTCCCTACTTGCCTGGCCCAGAGACATTTGGCTTGAATTGTGGTTTCCCCCTGTGTGGGGGACCTATGAAGAAGGTATCACAGCCATCAAGGGCTTTAATATGAGAGTTTTGCATTTCTTTCTTCTTCATTTTCTTGGGGAGCTGTCTCCCCTCTTGCTGGATTGCTTTGAACTTTCCTTATGCTTTCTTTGGAGAACTTGCTCAATTGCTCAGTCTTTGGAAATGGTTGTCTTTGGCCCTTCTTTGTGGCTCTGAGCCCCTTCATACTTACTTCTTCCTCAAAGTCCTTTTCTATCCATGTATTCTACTATGTATTAAAATCCCTCCAAGCCTCACAAATCCATCACTTCAGAAATTGAATAGTGAGTTGATTTCTTCTCCCTCTTAGGTCTTCACTATTTCCAATGACTATCTCACCCAGGCTTAAAAGAGAGGTGCTCCCTTCTCCCTTTAAATCCTCATCTGTGATTGAGTCCTTCTGAGTAGCCTGTGCAACCAGAACTTCAGTTTACCTTACTTCATCCCTAGGTGCATGGAGAAAAAGCTCCTGATGAGTTCTGTCTGCTTCCTATCTCCCCTGGTCTCTCCTGCATGCTGTGTCCAAATCACTGGTCTAAACATACCACTCTCCATCTCTCAGGATAAAGTCCAAAGGTCTAGCTTTGGCATTTAAGACCTCCAACAGTGTGGATCCAATTCACCTTTTTTACTTTCTTTTTTTTTCTTTTTTAAATTTTTATTGGTTGTTCACAACATTACAAAGCTCTTGACATATCATATTTCATACATTAGATTGAAGTGGGTTATGAACTCCCAATTTTACCCCAAATGCAGATTGCAGAATCATGGTTACACATCCACAATTTTACATAATGCCCAATTAGTAATTGTTGTATTCTGCTACCTTTCCTATCCTCTTCTATCCCCCCTCCCCTCCCCTCCCATCTTCTCTCTCTACCCCATCTACTGTAATTCATTTCTCTCCTTGTTTATTTTCCCATTCCCCTCTCAACCTCTTATATGTAATTTTGTATAGCAATGAGGGTCTTCCTTCATTTCCATGCAATTTCCCTTTTCTCTCCCTTTCCCTCCCATCTCATGTCTCTGTTTAATGTTAATCTTTTCTTCCTGCTCTTCCTCCCTCTCTGTTCATAGTTGCTCTCATTATATCAAAGAAGACATTTTCACCTTTTTTACTTTCATCTCACATGATTTTGCTCAGTTAACTCCAGTTATGCCAGTTTACCCACTGCTTCTTAAATATACCTAGAGATTTTGGGTATTTGTGTGTGTTTTTTGTTGTTGTTGTCATCGTCATTCTTCCAGTCTAGACTGCTTTCTTTTTCTCTTTCTCTTTCCTACAAGACCATCAGACCCTCATGAAATTTCAAGTTGTTTAAAAAGCAACCCGTTATCAGTCTGACCTGGCATTGGCTGGTCCTGCTTCAGCCCTGCAACGCAAAATTTATCCTGCATACTAACACATCCTTGTTCACATTTGTCTATATTTGGTGAATTCTTAAACCTGGAATGTACATTTCACCACTTGATCTCTAAAACCATCTGTGATGGGGCTGGAGATGTGGCTCAGCGGTAGCGCACTCGCCTGGCATGCGTGCGGCCCGGGTTCGATCCTCAGCACCACATACCAACAAAGATGTTGTGTCCGCCGAGAACTAAAAAATAAATATTAAAAATTCTCTCTCTCTCTCTCTCCCCCCTCTCTCACTCTCTCTTAAAAAAAAAAACCATCTGTGATGTTAAGTCACAGAATTGCTATCATATTTCATATCTAACCAATATGGTGCTTCAAAGGGTCCAGGTCTATAGCTTGTGAGTAATGGAGTGAGAATTAGAACCCAAGTTCTCTCCTTGCTTATTTTTACCAGGTCTACTTTACCTTCCTCTCCATCTCTGAGGTTTTCTGTAAAACTCTGGTTTGGGGATGCTTTGTTTAAATGCTTCAGAAAAGAAGGATAAAACTCTTTAAAGAACTCAGTATTAAAAACTGTTGGGACTTACTAAGCTAGTTAAAAAAGAAAATCTTTTTTCTATTTTATGCAAACTAAATATGACACAAATGAAGATCTTCAAAGGAGGATAAATGACCAGCTGCCTGCAGGCTTGTCCTTGTTAATGGAGACATGCAGTCTTGAAGGCATCTCTCTCCCTTGCTCTCTTTCCTTCCTTCTCTCCAGCTCTCTTTCCCTCCCTCCATTCCTTCCTTCCTTCCTTCCTTCCATCTATCCCTCCCTTTCTGTTACTCCCTCTCTCTTTCATTCCTATTCCTTTCAGAAAAGAACAAAAGTACCAGCAGAAAAAGACACAGAGAGCTGCAGAAAAAAAGTATTGATTACAGAAATAAAATGGACAAAGCTTTAAGGAGACTCAATTAGAATGCTGAGCTGGAACTTGTGCTTTCCTGTGAATGCTTTGAGCCAACAGGATGGGTAGTGTAGCTGTGAGGTCTAGAGCAGGGCAGCTAGAGCAAAGATGATGAGGTGCAGACCTCCCTGAGGCCACAATGAATGTCTCACCTGAGGAAGTCCCAGGGCCCATGGGCAGGGGCAGTCCTTCCACTCTAACACTGGGAAAGGATCATTAGAGTACTAAGTGGCTATTGTGTAGCCACATTTCCCTTCAAAGTAAAGTGCCCTCAAACAGTTCTTGAATAGTTGTTGGGGTTGCTGTTCTGAGTGTTGAGAACGATGCAGCCTGTTCTTCTGCCATTGTCTTGATTAGAGACAGGCAGGACACCAGCCAACATGAATCAGCCCTAGCAGATAGTCTGTCTTGGTGGATCCCTTGAGATCACAATGAGTCTTGGAGTAGATTAGTTGCTTTCCTTGAGCTTTGAGCTTTTTTTTTTTTTTTTTTTTTCTGGGATCCAGAATAGATTTACTCTCTACTCTCCCTGAGATAGTGTTGGTAATATTCTGCTTCCTTTAGTGACCTTATAATAAATTGTCATTACAGAAGGCCACTGGGAAAATCTTTCCTTTGCAATCTTAAAAAAAAAAACAAAACCTAGTATAGAGTTCTTTGACTTAAGCTAGGGTTATGGCCTGATAAACCCATTGTAAGTTGAAAATACCATAGGTGAAAAATGCATTTAATACACTTAGCCAGTGGTCATCACAGCCGAGAAACACAGCACATGGTGAAGCATTGCTTGTGCCCTCTCAGGATTGTGTTGAGTGACTAGGGGTTCCTGCCACTACCCAGCATCTCAAGATTATCATACCATATATCACTAGTCTAAGAAAAGATCAAAATTCAAAATTAGAAGTGTGCTTTTTACTAAATGCATATTATTTTTATACCTTCATAAAATCAAAATATCTTAGGTCACACCTTTAAATTTGGGAACCATTGGTATCCTGATTATGCCCCTTTATGCATCAGAAATCTTTTGAATTCTCCAATAACTTTCGAATTACGAATTACTGAGGATATTTTGGTTGTTATTTACCTATCCTTCTAAACATCCCTCTACTGTATCTCTAGATCAGGAGTCAGTTGAGTCTTCTGTGAAAGGCCAGGTAGTAAACATTGCAGACTTTGCTGGCCCCACATTGTATGTTGTAACTTCTCAGTCCCTTGAAAGTAGCCATAGACAATGCAAAATGAATACACATGGCTGTATTCCTATAAAACTTTATTAAGGTGCTGGAACAGTGGTGCACAGCTGTAATCCCAGCAACTCCAAAGGCTGAGACAGGAGGATTACAAATTCTGGGCTAGCCTAGGCAACTAAGAGAGACCCTTTCTCAAAAAAAAAGGGGGGGGGGATGTAGCTCAGTGGTGAAGTGTCCCTGGGTTCAAGTCCCAGTAAACATAAACATATAAATAAATAATAAAAACTTTAAAGAAATGCTGAAATTACATGTAATTTTATACATTTCATATAATTTTCACATCATAAAATATCATTCTCATCTTTTTATTCTTCTCCCAGTTATTTACAAGTGTCAAAACCACTCTTCATCATGAACTAAACTAAAAGAGATGGTCCCTCTAGATTTGACTCCTGGCTCCGTTTACCAGCCTCTGCTCTACAGAGATATTGTGTTCTTGTCCTCCAGAGTTACTTCCCTACCTTGGGAACATCTCTTGTTTTCTTATTTTCACATTGATTTGTATTCTTTTATATAATGATCAGTTAGGTACAAACATAAGAGGAGACAGAGCAGAGACTCAGGAGACCAAATTTTATTCTACTCAGAAATTCTGGAGACACAGTACTTGGGTGAGGGGGAGACAGCAGGGTCATCAAGAAGCAGGAGGAGGAGAGGCTGTGGGAGCCCTCAGCCATGGCCTTCACTGGGATTTCTAAGGGAAAGGCAAGGAAAGGCAGGAACAAAACTAGCTTGAATGATTTTGGGGGTCTTTGCTCTCTAGGCTGTTCTCAGTTGTTTGGGCCTAGCCCTGGGACCATTAAAACACAGGAATATTCCCCCTGGGGTGCAAGGCCAAATAGAGGAGGTTTGATTTGGGGTTGTTTACTTTGTATATCACAGGCTTGCTACCAGGGGAGCCCTTTTGCTATCTTCAAGAGTTGGCCAATCTAGGGAGGAACAGTCTCTTGCTGGTCATAAAAGTTTTGTTAAGATGTCAAAATATAAAGAAATATAGAAAATTCAACACACATGCAAATACTCCATGCAGATTTGTCTCTTAACTAAAAAAGTTCTTATCCTCAACATATCAAAATTAGGTTTATCAAAATTCTGTCTAACATTCAAAAATCTGGGTTAAATACAGAATTGAGATATAGTTCTGGAATGCTTATTTTTAAGTTACACAGGAGTAGAAAGTGGTCAGGACTTTGAAAGCAGACTACCTGGGTCTGAATCCAGCTTCAGTGCTTACTAACTGTGGTCTTGGGCAAACTAATCTCATTAAGTCTCCTATGTGAAATGCAGATAATAAGAGCACTCATTTGGCAGCTCGTAGGGCTATTGTAAGGATGACATATTATAAGCAGGTAAAAAGCTTAGCACAGTACCTGACCAGGATAAAGTAATCTGTCTGTGTTAGCAGCTATCAACCCTTTGTCCTGGGCTCTCTGCTAGATCATGTGTTATCTTTCTGCAGTTTCATGAAGAAATAATTTTGCAATGAGAACAAACTTAGTGCAGTATCCTTTGTTTTACCAAATGTCTTCATTCTGACATGCACATTCTAATTTCTTCCACTTGGTTGAGAAATAATTTCAAGGAACAAATGTATTTCCCTTGTCTATGTTCACCCCCACAAAAGAAATGCAATTTTCTTTCTTTTCTATTTTTTTTAAAATTTTAGTTTGTTATATGTGGTGATAGAATTAATGTAGTTTCTCCCTTTAACAAAAATTTATGCTCTCTGAGTCTTATCCTACCACCACATCTTGGTTTGTGTACTAGAGTCATCAATTTATATCAACCCAGTTCCAGGAATAATGCTGGTTTATTAATTCGTTCTGTGGAGGATAGAGGCAGGACTGGGGAACTCTGCAGAAAGAATTTATTTCCTTTCACTTTCCTTTTGATAAAGTGTAAAGAACATCAGGTAATTAGGAATGGGAAGGTTTAAGACTTTTTTATTTTTTTTAATTCAAACTCATTTTAAACCATGTCAGGCACAAATTGGAAACTAGTTTAAACTTTTTGAATTCAAGAGCAGTTTCTCATAATCAAAGATATTTGCCTTCTGTGGTAACTTCAGGTTATCATTTCATTCATTGAAAGTATTTAACGAATACTTAGAGCTTACCTTAGTGAAGTGTCTAGGGCAAAGAAGATACAACAGGGACAGTGATGATTATGATCAAGTCACTTTTAGGAGACATGAATACATAGCATCACACAAAGAGCTGTCACAACTGGCAGAGTAAGGTTCCCTGGATTAGTCAGGCATAGGTCTACTGTGCACTGGGAAAGGGTGGCTGATTGATAGTGGTGGTTCAGGGAAAGGGTTCAAGGGCAGTGAGCGTAGGTTGAAGAGAGGTCAGATGTACCTCTAGCCAACGAAAAGCATGAGTGTGAAGGTGTCTGGCAAACCAAAAAGTAATAGTCATGGTTCTGTGTGATTAAAACAAATAATGCGTAGCAGGGTATAACAAGAGAAGGGATGGAGAAATTTACATCTGCCATTGAAAAGCATATGACATTCTTTCAAAGACCCAGCTCTCTTAGAAGTCAAGAAAATCCTATTTAAGATTATAATTATTTTTACAATTCAAGAGAAATAAATTAAAAAAACCATAATGTATAGAACCAGATACAGAAATCTGAAAATTCCTGATGTTTCAGTAGTTTATTATGAAGGATCTCCATAATAAAATGCAAATGGCAATTTCTAAGAATGAAGCCAACTTATCTTGTGGAAGGCATTTTCATATCCTCTTACCCTTCTTCAAGTTGGAGAATTATGAGTTTAGATTATACAATATGCTATACGGTTTCTTAAATCCAATATGAACCACAGTGCAGGTTTCCTATATTATTTTATATGAAGATTCCTTAAAAACATCACAAAATTTCCCAGACCCCCACATTTTAGTTGCATTCACTGGCTAAAAATATTATGGTTACTGGTAAGTGAATCAGAATCTTATTTATCACCACATTTACATTATATTAAAGAAAGAGGGTCACAAATAAGTGTGTATATAAAGTGTGCCATGTATTCAGGGTATCATTAATGCTAGTACTCAACAGACTGTGGCTTCTTTGCATAACTTGAAGAGGGGTGTGGCCTCCCATACCTTGGACCTCTAGTCCTGTCCCCTCTACTCAGTCCCATTGAGTGGTTAGCCACCTGGTTTGCTAGTACAAGGGTTAGGATGAGACTCAGTTAAATTCAGTTTTTGTTAGTCAAGCATCTCCACTACTTTTATTATTGCGCCAAGTTTCATGGATTCAGAAGACAGACACACAGTGTGTATCTGTCCTCAAGTTATCCATGGTCTGATTGATGCTCAACAGTACAGATTTTCTATATTGTATTAACTTTAAAGTTTGCTCTGTGAGCAAATGATATGAATTGATAAAAGAAATAGTCAGAAACATAGGGAAATAGGCCTTATAATTTTTAGAACCATGTATTTTGTTTATTTTTTGAAACCTTCTGTTGATTACTGAAACTTCTTTCTTTAGAGGAGGAAAATTTTATTTGGTACTCAGGGTTTCAGAGGTCCCAGTCTATAGATGGCTGCTCCATTCCTCAGGGCTTCATAGTGGAAGTGTGTGATAGAGGAAAGCAGGTGGGAACATAGCACCAGGAAGAAGAGAGAGAACTGTTTACTCACCACAGATAAAATATATATCCCAAAGGCACATCCAAGGTGGCCCCTTCCTCCAGTCACACCCTACCTGCCTACAGTTACTACCCAGTTAATCTCTATCAGGGGGGTTGATGCACTGATCAGGTGAAGGCTCTCATAACCCATCATTTTACCTCTGAACTCTCTTGCATTATCTCATACATGAGCTTTTGTGGAATATCTCATTTCCAAACCAAAACACCTCCACACACAACATTTCAGTTCACACACCCTTCATTCTCTCTCCTCTCAAACTCTGTTCAAGACTTCAAGGATGGCCTCACTCTTTTCCAGTATCATTTTCTACAAGGGATGCCTGGGCAGTCACATCATCAAGGCCACAGATTGGTGTTCTATCTTGAAATCCAAAAGGCACAGGAGCAATGTTGAATTGTCTTGACAAGGTTGAGTGAAGCTTATCTGGACTCAGGGACAGAAATGAAGGAAAACTTGAGGGAAGACTACTTCTAAATAATTAGCACATAATGCTGAGGTGAAAATAGTACAGGGCCAGATACCCCAAGTCCTTGATTTTCTTGAGCTTCAATTCTTTCATCTGAGTGGTAGTTTACTAAAGCAGAAAAGATCATGGGCACCAGAATGTACCACTGACATGAAAATCCCATCTCTGCCCATCACTAGCCATAAGACCCTGTTCTGCAATGTCTCTGCATCAATATCCATTTCCCCATGTAGTCACAGCACTATCATCATGTTCTAACTCAAGTATGTGAACCCTTAACTCAAGGCCTGACATAGAAAATTCAAAAAGTTAGCTATTACTATGTGCTATAAAAGACTGATCTCTAGGCTAGAATAGTGGCATTTGGTGGATTTAAATTCTTTCTGAAGAAAAATTATTCTGGGTCTATCATTCACTAATGAGATAATTTCAAGTACTTTTTCTTTTTTTCCCAAAGCCTCAGTTGGTGTTTTTTTTTTTTTTTTTTTTTTTTTTTTTTTTTGTGTGTGTGTGTGTGTGTGTGTGAGAGAGAGAGAGAGAGAGAGAGAGAGAGAGAGAGAGAGAGAGAGAGAGAGAGAGAGAAATGGGGACAATAATATCTATTACAGTGTTGTTCAGGGGATTACATGAAATTATAACATTTCTTAGCAAAGTGTCTGACATGCAAAATAATTTGTACTTATTTTGATTTACAATAAAGCATTTGATGATTGTGATTTTTGGACATATTTCTGATTGGCTACAATGTAGAATTTCAAATGCTAAAAGAGGAGTAGAATGTCCTTTGTCTTCAAATAACTTACTAGCTTGCTAAAGAGAAAAGACATAAAAATAACTATGTAAAAGTAAAATACATGTCATGCAAAAGATAGTACAAGATATGATTAACTGTTAAATCTCTTATGAATTCAAAGACAACAAGGACCCAGAAAGAACTGTTATTATACTACAAATCAGGAGTTTATCATAAAAATGTGTTTTGGGGAGTTGCCATCAGAGATGTTTCACCTCTCCTAAATTTCAGGGACTCGTTCTTAAATGTACAGAAAATGAATAGCAGTTGTTACCTGTGGTCAAAATCTAAGGAAGATACATGTCCAAACTGCAAAGTCTGCTACTGCTAACAAAATCAGTCACTTCATGTAGGAGGTGACTTCTAGTTTATTTTGGGCACTTTGTTGGGTTTGTTTTCAATTTTCCACTACAACGACTCCTGCCATTTCCCCACGGAAGTTATCCTACAGTCTAAACGAATCTTGGTTATCAACTCTTCCCTTGCTATACAGTATATATTTACTTTCTCTCAATTTCATCTCATTGTTCTGACTCACACCCCGCTTGGGTGACATATAACTATTTCCCATGTCTTCGGGCACTCATGGTCTTTCAATATTTACCCACTGTTCACTTCTCAGCACTACTACCACATCTTGCCAGCTTAGCTTGGGTATTCATATAAATACTTCTAATTGAAATGCTCAGTCCATAGATTATCTTTAAGACTGTGTTCAGAGAGAGGTGAGGAGAAAACAAGAAATGTCTTTTGATTTGGAAGAATGGATTGCACACCAATTGAGGTGAATGGCCTGTGTATTTCTGGAGGAGTGTCCGCCATGATGCCTGGCTGGTGAGGAGGGGAGAAATGTCAGGAGTCAACAAGGGACCAGATGAAGCCCTGATTTCTTAGCTGGGCTGAGTCCTGGCTGTGGGCACCTGGACCAGGCAGGTAGCTTCTAACTACCTCTCACTCACCCTAGGCAGGTGGTATAGAAGCTTCCATTCTGAGCTTTGAAGAAAACAGGAATGGAAAGGCATGCTGAAAGAAACCATGGCTTGAGACCAGTGTTTGATAACAGAGCCCTCTTACAAGCAGACCATGAAGATGACTAAAACCTTCTGGAAAAAAAAAAAATAGGGAGCAGAAGGCACTGGAGGGAAAAAGTGCAATGGAGCAAAGTGGGCCTTGTTAATTTGTTTTAGCAAATGAGAGGAAATAATGTTCAAGGACAAAGTGTAAGAAGCAATAGAGGAAATTAATCTGCACACTGCAAACATACCACACACAACACACATGTGTGTATACACACACATACACACACACACACACATACGGAGGCCCAAACACATGCGCAGGCTCACACTCACTCCCAGTGCAGGGGTTCCCTGATGTGGTGTGCAGCAGGACTGACAGATTCTTGTCTGCAGGCTGTTTTTGTCCTCTGGAATCTGTCAAACAGGCAGTTAAGAAGAGGCGCTTTTCTGGAATGACAGTGTAAATGATTAAGGACTTTCTTGTGGAGTTTAGTTTTCCTGACAAACTGGTGTCATCATAATTAAATGCACAAATTTCTTTCATACCCTTCAAATTGCCATTGCAAGAAGTTATTTATTTATTTATTTTTGTTTTCTGTTTGCTTCATTTTTCTCCTGACATTGCTCCCCTTAACCCCTCCCTCTAAGTAAAAGTTCTGCAGGATTCAAGATTTAACAACAACAATAAAAACAACAACAACAACAAAAAAAAACAAAACAAAAAAGGGAAAACTCTCTTGCTTCCTTAGTCCTGCTACAGAAGTTTGATTATTGCATATTTTCTACTCCATTGGGCTAGAGATTTCTCAGACTGTCCAAGGTACCGAGTGTTAAAGGTGAATACCATGCAATACCACTACCAAATTTTCTGAGATCACAGAAAAAAAATTAACTCTAAGAGCTTCAGCCTCTTCATTACTTCACCCTTCATTCTGAGCCCATTTTGTAGCATGTTATAGCATAAATTAATACCATGATTGATGTTATCAGTTTAAAACCAAGACCTTACCTTCTAGTTGCTCCATTGTTCATACTTACGTGATTTCTACCATGCTCCTTTTGGTGGAATGAGGGATTCTGTGATGTCCAAATGTTCTCAGCTCCTGGCTTTTGCTCATTATAATTGTCTTTTCTCACTAAGCCTATTCCAGTTCTACCCTCTCTCAAAAATCAAGTCAGGGTCTTTCTCTTCTAGGAAGATTTCTATCTTTCTGCTTACTTTTTCCAGACAATCTCCTATTTTCCTATTTATTTGTTTATTTCAAATAGACTATTTTTTAGAAACTTTTTAGGTCGGAAGCAAAATTGAACAGAAAATACAATAAGTTGA
The DNA here is from genome assembly GCF_045843805.1 of Urocitellus parryii. Taxonomy (NCBI): domain Eukaryota; kingdom Metazoa; phylum Chordata; class Mammalia; order Rodentia; family Sciuridae; genus Urocitellus; species Urocitellus parryii. Next base: position 30,874,770 of record NC_135543.1, read on the forward strand.
TGTACCCTTTGTCCCCACATCCACATCATCATCATCATCATTATTATTATTACTATTATAGTTAGAACAGTCTTTTTTTAAAATGTGTGTGTGTGTGTGTGTGTGTGTGTGTGCATTTTATCTTCCCCCTAGGGAGAGTAGGAGTCTTGTCTTCTCTTAGAGTGCCTAAGATTATAATATCATATAAATCAGTATTTAAAAATAACATATTGGCTGATAATGCCATTGCTTTACATTAGCATTAGAAAACATGAAAATATGTGACACATTTTTTGGTGTATTTCTTTCCAATGTTGCTTTTATTTTTTTTAATGACATACTGGAAATAATGAAGGAATGACTGAAATGTACACCATCTAAGATATCTCTATCCATATTTAGTTTTAGGGTAGAAACTGGTCCTCATCTTGGTTAATCATTGGAAATAAAATGCTTTTTGTCACAAGAGTTAAATATCGCAGAAGAAACTGGTTTGGGTTCTCTTTGGATCTATATGTCCTTTTCCAGTGTTTGGAAAAGGAACTTGAGCTGATGTTCTACTGATGTTATTGGGATCCCTTTGTATACCCATGATTATGCCAAGTGAAATGAAAATTCCAGAAGTCTTCTTGATCACCACTTCCTCACTTGAACAGTTTTGATCTATTCATGCAGAGTGGAGGAAAAGTCATTCACCAAAGAACCTATGACTAAGGACAAGGAAAGGTGATGAATGTGATGCTTTACAAAGGCAGAATCAGAAATGAGCTAATTTCTGAATCATGCCCCAAAAGGGGTTGGGATGTGTTTGTGTTGGGGGGGACTCTTTCCAGACAGGTTTTTTTTTTTTTTTTCCAGAGAAGGAGTTTGTGAAGTAAGTCCTTAAAATCACATCTGTTCACCTTATGTGACGGGAAGGAGAAGCGACTTCTGAAACAGGGTGATTGAAATGGAAATACATTCAAATAAATGGACTCGGGAGTTCGCTTTGTTCTAAATAACCTCTACTGTAAGTGATCAGCTTATTTGAAAGTATGATAGGTGGGCTATTGGGGCAAGGCTGTATTTGATTTTTTTTTAATCATTAGTCTAGCTTCCTTTCTTATTCAACCTTTTGGAATAAGGTCTTACACACAGGGCAGAAAAGGGATTGGAAGAGCTGAGCCTTCAAAGGACACTCTGCATGTGTTTCTAATGGGTTTTCAAGTGCATCCTCTCCCCTGGGACTATGTCTCTTTTAGAGCACCTTGGTTTGAAATTCGCTGTATTACCACTAGGTGGTTAGAAACCAAGGAATGCTATAGGTACTGAGTTATGTGTACAAGGGAAAAGATTCAATTTTTTCCTTAATTAATAAAGTCATGCAGAACCCTGCAGTACCAACAATTGCACCTTGCATAACACAAATGTGTGTCATGGTTAACTATGTCTGAGCTGCAGGTTGGCGGGCAGGTGATCAGTTACAATGATGTACACATTTCAGCCTAAGATCGGCTCATGCTTTCCTTTCTCTCTTTTCCTCAGCCTCATCTTTTATCTAACTTGAGCTGACAATGCTCCTGTCAACTGAATTGCTTCTTCCCTCTTCTCACTCACTGAATTCCATGCTCTTCATTGAATTCTTTCAAGTAAAAAGGTGAAGAGACCCTATCTGTTCGTTGAAGACATGATATGGCTTAGGCATTGTACATGTGACTTTTCATACTTGACCTGGGTGTATTCTGTTTGCAACTGTAAAAAAAGAAAAAAAAAGAAGAAGAAAAGAAAATATTATCCCCAATATAAAGCCAGGAAATTTAAGGCTTGGAAGAATAGAATGAATTAGCCAGAGTCATATGAATCCTAAATTTTGGTATTAGGATCCTGATTCTCCACCAAGGTTTAGTCATGCTTTCCTTTCTCCCAACATCCTATGTACCTTTTCTTTATTTATGGATTCAACTAGGTGTTTCAGCCCCTAGATAAAACTGTCTGCCTAATGTCCCTCTTTTACCCATTTCCTCTTGCCTTTAAATTAAAAAAATTTGAACACTCTAGAAATACATAGAGCCAAAATTTTAGGTCTCTTTTTACCTTCTTGCTCCATTCTTTCTTCCATTACTTGAAGTAACACTTTGCAACTTATCATGTATCTCTCAGACAATTGTCTATTACGGGGGCAAGCAGAACTTGGGCACATACAACTTAGGCACATGTATACATGGAAACGTACATACGTACACTATTCTAGTGTATTCTAGCTGCTATAACAAAATGCCATAAACTGAGTTGTTCATAAGCAATAAATTTTTTTTCTTGCAATTCTGGAATTTGGGAAGTTCAGGGTCAAGTTGTCAGCTGATTGAATATGTGCTGAGGGACCACTTCCTCATAGATGGTGCCTTCTAGCTGTGTCTTCCCATGGTAGAATAAGTGAATGTACTCCCTGGAGCCTAGTTGTAAGGGCACTAATCCTGTTCATGAAGGTTCTGTCTTCAAGACCTAATCATGACCCCAAAGTGTCTACCTCCCAATACCATTGATTTGGGGCTTAAGGTTTACATACAAAGAGGAGGTGGCACACACATCCAGATTATCACATACCATACACATGTATATTTCTCTATCTACATGTGCATTTTAGTTTGGATTCTTTTCTCTGTAAGTGGGTTTATATTACGTACATTTTTATGAGACTTGATATGTTTCAGGTAAAGACTTTGTTCCAGTTACTTGGCTCCACAGTAAATTATCCCAGGATTTAGTGGCATAAAAGAGCCATTTACTATATTCATGAATCCTATAGATGAAATATTTGGAAAGGTTCTGTTGGGGAAGGTGTGTATCTACTTCCCAAAGTCTGGGGCCTAGAGGACTTGGAAGCTGTAAGCTGAAATCATCTGTCTGTTCATTACTCACATGTCTGGAGGGTGCTTACAGTAATTGACTGGGGGCCACAGTTGCTCTCCATGAGGGCTTCTCCATCTGGTCCTTTTGTGCAGGCTGTAGTCTGTTCCATGGAATCGAGGCCTGAGTGAGTAGATCCAAGAAAAGAGAGAAAATTTTAATACTGTTTCCAATTGGGAAAGAGGAACCTGGTTTAGTTGAATGTGAGAGTCATTTTCAAAAGCATCTTCTAAGGAATGTTCCTGTTCTACATTCATCATGTAGATAATGGACCACCTGTGTAAGCCATACTCCTTCCAATGGAGCCCATACTACTTCTCCTGAGCAAAAGTGGAAGGGAACATGGCAATCACAGCTCTGGATCCTTTCCCATATTATATGCCTTATGTTTAACATACACTTTCAACAGCTTTTTAAATAGACATTTATATTCCCACTTTCAGATCCAACAACTGAGGCTCAAAGGCATTGGATAATGTGTCCCTAAGTCATGTAGCTAGAATGTACTGGACAAAAGACTCAAAGTCTGGTTTGTCTAACTCTAAATCCCATATCATATACTGCCTCCCCACATTCGTGCATTTAGAAATTATAACCTCACACTAATAAATACAAACAATATGCATTTTAAGCTTTTGCATATACTAACTCAATTAATATTTTAAGACAACCTTGTGAGATAATTATTTTCTATTTTCAGATGAAGGATCGGAAATTTAAGTAGCTAGCCCCAATTTTTCTAGCTAGTAAGTGGGGGAAGTTAGTATTTCAGAGATAATATTGTCCAGAAATATAAATATGTTTAAAAGAGTTTAGGTTAATGCATGAATTATAGCTCTGTAAAATATTATTACAGGGATGTTGGTCTTGAGGGTACACAGTTACACTGTGAAACTGTCACACTGCCTCCTCCAAACGCCCTGCAGGACCACTCTTGGAGGGAGAGTTCTGGCCTGGATGGATCCAGTGTGTTAAGGCATGCATTATTAAGTTCTGAACTTAATATTAAACCTGAACAGAGCAGTCTGGCTAATTCACCCACAAATTCACTTCATCTTGAGCAGCAGGATTCCTACCCCACCTGAAGTATCTAATTAACCCGCCAAGTCTTCTCAGTATGACCAGATGAATGCAGACTTGGCAGAGCAGAGAACCACCTCCAGCCTGTTGGAATGTGGGAAGAGGCAGGGCACCCTGGGAAGGCCTCTTGGAGGTCAGCAGAATTATTGGTGAGCAATTTCTCTAACAGAGGGAGGGAATTTAGGGCTTAGAAGTTTCCCCATTCCAAGAACACAAAGGCATTTGTATGGAGTTAGTGTTCAGTGGAGGCTGAGAGCTCACACACCCCAATTACTGCCTCAGCATCAGAAAGGCTCAGCCCCGAGGCCATACTACTACTGTCATCGTAACTTGTGGAAGACACTATGGAGGAGCAGTTATAGGATGTTACTTTTGGGGAAGTATTTCCAACTGGTGGACATCTGGCTCCCAGTGATTCCCATGGAAGAAGAGGGGGTAAGTCTGAGCAGTGACAGAAACCATTGTTCTATGGCTTCAGTCCAGTGCTAAGAATCATAGCCTTTCAAAGCTAGAATAGCCATAGTCCAGAATTCTCCCTTTAACCTCTTCATTTTGCTAATGAAAAATTGAGAGGTTCCAAAAATATAAATAGGCTGCACGTGTTTGTTTTGGAATTAAGTGGTAAAACCAGACATGGGATCCAACAGGCACTCAATAAATACTTAATGAACAAGTGACTTTAATAAGTGCACACTACAGGATAAACTCTGTTCTCCATTATTAAAAAAAAAAAATAGAACCCTACTAATTACAACATAACAATTATTGGCGTTTAAAATCATGCCTGTGAAGTCTTATCTGGCTTCTTAAAGATTAAAAATAATATCCAGTATAATCTCTGAGTCAAAATATAGTATGTTCCAGAAGAGTTTTAATCTTTATGGAGCAAAAAAATAATTCAGTTAATTGGAAAGTTTGAACTCAAACAGCTCATTTCAAGCAAGTTGTGCAAATAAGGAAGAGTTTTCTGTAGTCTAAAGCAAAATTAGCAATCACCCGCTCTCAGTATTGCAAAATATTTGCATCCAGAAAAATAAGATTAAGGGTTTATTTCACTTCAGGTAAAACTGTCCCTGGCTCACTCTGAGGCCCTGTTTCATGTCTTTACTCAAGGTGCTCACATCTTGTGAGGACTCACTCTTATTTTTTTTTTCTTTTTTTGTGCTGGGCATTGAACTCAGAGGCGCTTTACCACTGAGCCATATCCCCAGTCCATTTTATCTTATTTTAAAATTTTTGAGCTAGGGCCTCATTAAGTTATTGAGGCTGGCTTTGAATTCGAGATGCTCCTGCCTCAGCCTCCCAAACTGCTGGGATTATAGTGTGTAGTCACTCCCCTTTATAGAAATACAACACAGTGGAGGCTGTTCTTGATGTTCAATTGCATAAGTTTTTATTCTTACAAGAGCAGGTGAGAGGGAACTCAACAAACCGTGACAGAAAAGGAGGGCTGAATTCTGCTGCCCCCAAGGATACTTCTTGCAGTTGTTCTGTGAAGGGGGCTCTGGATGAACTCCACTGCCGGTACCACACTAGCATGGCTTAGTTCCGTATCCTTCGTAATCCAGGGTCTACCATCAAGTAGCTACACAATATATATTTGTTTACCAAATCCACTGTATTCAAATATAGAAATATTACAGAGATCAACATGGAGAGAGATTACTGTTTCTTTCATATGGTCTTTTGCTTTGGAGGAAGTGAAAGAACTTGAAACAATCTGCTGAGCACGGTGGTAGACACTTGTTATCCCAGTGACTCAGGAGGCTGAGGCAGAAGGATCATTGCAAGTTCAAAGCCAGCCTTAGCGACTTAGAGAGACCTTAAGCAACTTAGTGAGTCTCTGTCTCAAAATAAAAAAATAAAAAGGGCTGGGGACACAGCTCAGTGGTTAAGCATCCCTGGGTTCAATGCCTTGTACCAAACAAACAAACACAACACACACACACACACACACACACACACATACACACAATAACAATGAAAGAAAGAAAAAAGAACAAATGAACTTGACATTCCTTAACATAAATATTGGATTTATCATATATTGTTCAAAACTTTCTTAGAAGACTATTTATAAGGATATGAGTATTTGTTCTTTGAAGAGCTTTATAGATGATACAGTGCTCTTTTGACCCTAACATTTAGAGAGTGATGACATTTGAACTTCAGGTAATGAATATGAGTTATACAAGAGTTGACATGTTTTAATTAATCAATTTCTATGGAGAAAGCAGTTTGGGAGTGAACTTCAGACAATTTATGCGTTGGCCAATTTTCCATGTTGTGCAATTAAACCATCGTAAGAATTTTGTTTTAATCAATTCTATTTTTTTATGTAATTAAAATTATTTTCCTTCAGGAATAATTCTTCATTTGCAAAATTCACAACAGTGATTTGATTCTTCAATTGTCTGTATAAAATTTTACAATAATGCTTTCCACCTGTCTGAATTTTCTTTCATGACAGTTATTTCTACCAAAAAACAAAACAAAAGAGAACAAAACAAAACAAAAAAATGGATCAGACTTGATCAGATCAACAACAATAAAAAAGCTTGGATCAAATCAAACTGGATCCAGATCAAAATTTGGGTTAGAAGATTAGATTTTTCTGTCAGTTTTTAATCAATAATACATTTTTTCCACTATACCCTTTTAGCCATTGTCAGTCTTATTTTGAAATAGCTGTTTCTCCTAAGCTTAATATTCCTGAATCAATTTTTGCAGTTTGAGAAGTTATTAACATGATAGAATTCTTCAGTCAATTTTTCTTTTAATTTTGCCGTGTGCAGTTTTAGTTTTTCTCAATTTAACTTTGTTGATTATTTCTTGTAGTGTGTATTTATTTCTTGGAACAAGAAAACCTTAATAAATCAAAGGCCTAACAGAGTAAAGCCAAAAGATGGGGTTTGAGTGGCAGTGTTCTGTCTCACTTACAAGGGCCTCTTCAATGCTCAGCGTAGAGATGGAGAAAGTCTTCCTCTCACAAGGTTCATAGTAATTATAACTTTGTGAACTTATATTTAATTATCCCCCAAGACTAGGACCACTATGACCCAGGAGGCAATTTAATTGCAAAATAAGAAAAATGTCTATCCATTTAAATGATCCCAGATGAAATGGAGGTGGTGAGCTTTGCTCTAGCATTCAAAGAAATATGGATGAGATTGTGTCAGAGATTTCATTAGATTGTCTAGTCTTTTAATAGTTTATATAAACAATATTTTGATTATCAATATATATTTCATTTCATTCCTAATTATAGTTTAAGCGCAGACAGGGGTTTTTCCTCTCCTTTTAGCTTTATCTTTCTAAATTGTAGAGAGCTGATTGATGTAATTCATTTTGTTTTTTAGGTCTTTCATGATAGTTCCATATTTTCTTTCTTGTCCTATTCTGTTTTTTCTTAACCCAAACTGTTAGGGCCCCTCCCTGCTGGGTCTGAGAACACCCCACCTCTACTTCTCTCTCTCGGATCCTTTGTCCTTGTCCTTCATAATTCCTCAGCTTCCAGCAGTTCTGAGAAGCCTGCCCGGGAGCTGCTTCCCTCGGATCATCCAGATGTTGAACAAATGGCACTGGTTCATCTGAATGACTGATTTTTTAAAAAGTTCTATCCAATTTGTATTGATGATACACAGACAGACCAATAAAACATCCTTTGCCAAAATTACACAAAGAGTTTATCGTGGCTTAAATGACACAAAAGATGCAATTTTTCTCGAAGGGCTGCCCAAATACATGATGAGAATTTAAAACCTATCTTTGTAAACATTAGAATACTTATATGACACTAAGTAGCCAAGTACTCCACAGGTGTGAGAGGTTTAACTTGCCATAAAAGTTTAGGAAATCAAGATCCATATGGATTTCTGTTATTAAAGAGTATTTAATGTAGGCAGAAACATTATTAATAATTAGGAGGCTTTGGAGATTGTGCTGTCTAGATAAATAGGGTTTTTTTTCTTTTTTCTTTTTCTTTTTCTTTTTTTTTTTTAGAAATCTTGCTTGTATCTTGACTGAAAATTTCTGTGACTTTTAAGAGATTTTAATTATTATTTAATTTATCTATTATTTAAGTTTCCATCTGGGATTTGAGGTATGTGGTCATCACGTATTACACAAAAATCTTCGTTTTGTAAGAGAAATTTTTGACAATCTAGATTGTAAAGAAGAAAATTGAGAAATTCTGTGTCTAAATCTGTGTTCCAAAGAAAGTGAAATCTAAGTTTCCTGGGAAAGCTCAAGGAACAAAAGTGAAGAGAAATTCCAGACAATATGAGATTCATTCATTCCTTTCACAAATCTTTACTAGTCTTGGGCTATGCTAGTTACTAAGGAGGCAGAAGTGGATGAGATAGAGAGATGTAGCCCAGATGTCTTGTGATCTCTTAGCGGGGAAAACCTCCACGTTCTGCCCTACCACATTCCCATCTCATATTTATGATATCATTTTATCCCTAGCTCTATCCTGCATGCAAATCTTATTTTGTCCTGAAAGAGCAAGTGGAGTGACTTAGCAGAAGGGAAATGGATCTAATGATCTCTGAGTGTTATTTCCGGCCTGAGAAACCGACACTGCTTGTCAGCCCTCAGTGAGCCAGAAATCTTGGAGAGCTGACCATTTTCCCTGGGTTTTCTCCATGTTTATCCTTCAACTGGGGCTGTTCCCTGGCAAAGCTTTCCATTGACAGTCACCATTTAATAATGCTTTCTTTCTCTAAGATTGCTCACTTTAAAAAATGGATTGGAAAACTCATAGGAGGGATTATTCTCGCATTACATGTATATATTTTCCCTCGAAGGTGGTAACATATGGAACAATAATTATAGCAAGATTTTCCTCTGTCATTACCATATTTAACATTTTTTTTACACATAGAATATTCATTTTTTAAAATCCTTGGCCAAAACTCAATGTTTTCCTTTTAAACGAGTGAACCTTTGCTGAGTTTCCTCGCACTGCATAACATAGGCTTAGCTAATCAGCCTCACCCAGCTTGTATATCATAATAAAACGTTTCTCAGAACAGCTCAATCTGGTGGCAATGATGTTGAAGCTATTGAATTTAATGGGCCCATTTCCGATTGACCCTTTCAAGCTACGGTTTGGTGTCCATGACACTAATTTTCTTTGTCCTTCTCTGCCTCCTTCTCCTCTCTTTTCTTTTTTCCTTCAACCTCCTTCCTCTTCATTCTCCTTTTCTTCTTCTCTTCCTTTTCCCTGTTTCCTCTTCCTTTCTCTTTTCATCCTGTTCTCTCTGCTAAGACACCTAGCAGGCTGCCATTGCATCCTTGCTAATGAGTGTCTTCAGCCCATAAACCAGGACAGACAATGTGAATTCCCCCTTTTTCTCTAAGAGTTTGAATTTGGGTCAACTGTCCTAAGAGATGAAATGTCTCTCCACAGGAGGTTAGGGTCAAAGGCAAGAATTCGCCACCCTCCCTCTAAATTTAGTCCTGCTTCAATTTCTAGCAAATCTTTTTTACTTAACACTCCGAATGGATTGGCCTTCTCAAATTCTGCATCTCTGACTTGTCTTTTCTGTTCTGGAGGCCCTGTTTTTCACTGCAAGATTCATCAACTTCCATGTGAGTCAAATTTAATCTCTCTTGAGAAGAAAGGGGGAAAGCATCTCTTGGGTTTGATTCTCTATCACATGAAAGACAGTGTCAGAAATTTCACATAGATTTTCTCCTTTAATCCTAACAGCAGCCCAGAGTTGTGGGTCTTATTTCTTTTCTAAGGTAAGAAAACTGAAAAGTTCATAGAGTTGTAGACATTTGCCTATTTCTGTTTGGACTTGCAAATGGATACTATATTGATGCCAAAGCAAATTTTCTTCTAAATAAATTTCTTCCCAACCAGTTTGCATGGTACCTAAGGAGGGAAATTTCTTTTCTTTCTTCTGCAGGGTGGTCTCAAACTTCTGGGCTCAAACAATTCTCTTGCCTTCGCCTCCCAAGTAGCTATGAGTATAGGTTTGTGGCTCTGTGACCAGGAATATTTTTCTTTTGAATGGCTTATATCTAGCATCTTGCTTGGAAGTATCCAAATATTCTTGTTGATGGTTTCTGTGTTGTGTTCTCAAAAATTCCAGTAGTCTTAAAATAGATGCCATTTGGATAAATACTGACTAATTTTGCATAACCTTTAGATATTTGTAAAAATCATACTTTTAAAATTTGTTCATTTTTAGATGCACATGACAGTAGAGTGTATTTTGCCATAGTGTACATACATGAAGTATGATTTATTCTAATTAAGAGCCCATTCTTATGATTGTACATGATGCAGAGTTACACTAGTCATGTACTCATGTGTGAGCATAGGAAAGTTATGTTTGATTTGTTCTACTGTCTTTCCCATTCCCGTTCCCCTTCCCTTTGCTTTATTCCCCTTTGTATAATCCAATGAACTTCTGAAATCACACATTTTTAAGATGCATATATTGGCTATCCATAAAAATAAACATATTGTTAATCACAAAACACTATCATCAATCTTTCTAGGTATCAGATTATCTCCTTAAATATGTACCTTATATTTGCTTTCACCAGTTCTTTGGCCTTAACTTTGATCTTGCGTATGAGAAATGTGTTTTCAGTGTTAAGGGTTACAAGATAGGATTTTTGTGCCTCCTTTATACCTCTAAATGTCCTCCCTGTGAAATTACTAAAGGTGAGAAATACCCACAAATGACCACTATGAAAACACAAGACAAAATATTATTCTATTGATATCTAAGTTACTAAACCCTGATTTCCATGGTAATGCTTCAAAAAAAACTGAATATGGCTAGGGCTAGTGAAGTTGTTGCTCTTACTAGTTTCTCTGAATTTTAGATGGCCAAGCACAGCCAATGTGATTTTGGACCCAGGATATTTTTCAACTTGTTCTTCATTACCCAGGCTATAGGAGGTGATGGAAAGTTAGAGAACAAGAGATGGAGTGTTTTTAGGATGCAGGCCATAAATATGACTGCTTAGCACATTAACCACGTGGAGAGTCAGAAAAGGAAGCAAGAAGTGGGATGACTGGATAGGCCCCAGAGGGAGAGGGCTGGTGCTTGGGCAGTGGTAAAGCTGACTCCATACTTGGGCATCAATGTGTAATAGATGGGGAGTTTGACCACTTGCAAGAAATTAAGAAGAAGAAGGGAAAAAGAAAAGCCTTTATATCTTTGACCCTTAACAGTCTTACTGAAAGCTTCTCTTTCCTTTTTAGAGATTAGTGAAGATGGTAGGCAGAGGCCTGAGGGAGTTTTCTTTAAAGCAAGAACTAATTCCAGATGTTCTTTCTATGCCTACTGAAGACAGTATCCAAAAATTGGCAAGAGCTGGCATGTCCTTGCGACCCTGCAGATGAACAGGCTTCGACTTATGTTTTTCCTTACACTGTTGAGTAGGGGAATGGAGAAGTCACCTCTGCTCCTCTGGTGCAGCAGCACAGTGACCTGGAATCATGAGGTTCCTATCTCAATGGGGCAGGCCATCCCAGTCTGCTGCCCATTATCTTGTGCTTGCTTGTGTTTCTCCTTGGAATACAGTGCTATAGATAATATTCTTCAACAGTGGGTGAAACTGTGACTAGTCAACAGAGGAATCTTTAAGATAGAAGTCAGGGAGAGGACAAGAGGAATTTGGAGCTGAGATTTTTTTTTTTTTTGTGAAGTAGGTCTAAGCTCCAGGGCAGTCAATTCTGTCCTTTCTCATTTGCAGGCCCTGGCCTGTGCCATTAGCTTGTGCCCTCTGTTTTTCTGGATGCTTACCTGCAACTCAATGGCCTACACTCACCCTCACCTTTTCTTGAGACTTTGACTTCTTGTGCTTTTTTTTTTTTTTTTTTACTGCCATATCCTGCCCTCACCAGGTTGGGTTTTCTTCTCATTTTGTTTAATCTCTAGCATGTTTGTTGGTAGCTACTTATTTAATTGCATTCCTGGCTCTGAGTTCCTCATAGCTCTGGGAATGGGGATTAATGTTCACAGAATCCCTTCAACGTGGCAGACAGTGTGTCAGGCGTGTGCTATCCATTATCTTAATAAATCTCTACACCCTGCCCTACAAGGTAGATTTTATTATCTTTATTTTATGGATGGGTAAATGGCAGCTTAGGATATTAAGTAGCTTGCTCAAGGTCATTTATTAAGTGGTAAGGCTGGGATTTGAAGTCAGTTTTCTCTGATTTCAGCCCTAGCTTTTTTCCGGGTATTGTTTTTCAGATTCTCTGGTAGACTTCATGGCTGGCACTGAATTCTTATATTCACTGCTGGCTCAATTAAATGCTGCTGATTTAATTTCCCTTTCCTGACTCCTGTCAGGGGTACCTCCTGCCAAGGTTGAACTTGTTCTCTTTTCTCTCTCCTGTTTCTGTGTTTAGGTCTTTCCTACTGACCACAAGATTTGCAACTCCAGTGACAGAAAGTGACTGATATCATCCCCACTCATTTCACTGTCAAGGGTTGGGCCTGTCAGTAGTTGGTGAATAATATGCTGGCCATGGGCACCGATCATAAATCCTTCCCCATTAGCAGTAGTGGTCAAATTCACCTCCTCAAGTCTTGGAATTCCAGATGGGCTGCTTTCTGTTCTTAAGCTTAAAAAAAGGGCTTCACTATTTGGTCATTTGATTTCTCACTTAAGCAAGAGCACTTCTGCTTCTCTATTGGTTCACATTTCTGTACTCTAAGAGGAAACTGTGGATCATTCGTGATGGAGCACATATTTCTATGTTTATTGCAAGTTGACATTTATCATATTAGAAAAGCCATTAGCAATTTGATTGTCTTCTCTCTAAATATCCAGTTAAAAGTGTCTTTTATTTGTTGTTCTTCTTTCTGTTCTCTGCTTCTTCCTTCTCATCATGCTCTTACCAAACTGTATTATAACAATAACTTACACTTACTGAATGTTTACTTAGTGCCAGGCTCCATCCAGTCTAAGACACAAGCTAAGTTTGGTCACTCCAGACATGCCCTGTACCCCTTCATAGCACCATTGATACAGAACAACATCCCTGGATCCAGGTAGTGCCACTATCTTGGCACAGTAATCAAATCTTTTGAAAAGATGAGGAAATGGAGAATCAGAGAGGTTAAATAAGTTGTACAACTCACACTGCTGCAGGTAGTACATCCTGGAATTCAAACTTGGGAAGTCTGGCTCTGGAGTCCACCTGCTCTTCCAGTACACTGTCTCTTTCCTCCTAGCTCACAGTAGAATTTGGGAAAGAGAATGTCTTGTTTGGCTGTAAGAAGTTTTAAGTATTCTGGGTGTCAGAAAGCAATAAAATGTCTTAACAAATGCTTTGGAAAATGATTCTCCTAATGTAATGGATCAAGTCCCTAGAGGCCTGTGATTTTATCTGTTTAAGGAAGGGTCCTGCAGGTCCTCCAGTTCATTCTGAAACTCTCCCTTCATCTCAAAGGAATTTCAACATAGATGGAGAAAGTGTAGGAGATGGGAAGAACCTTTCCATAAAACCTATTTGAGACATTTGACTTAAAATTAAATTCTTTATCTCGGTGCATAAACTCCACTAGCTCCACCAAAATAGTGAATTTCTTCAATTTGACTATTCAACTTTTGGCTGACCACTGAATTGATTCAAAACTTAATCCAAATTAACCATATTAATCCAAACTAAACCTTTTAATGTGAGTTAAATAAGCATATATACTCTGATAAAAGCATTAAAACCCCTGGACTATAGCATTCCAGGGAACTTAGGTATCATATATTTCAACCCAAATTAGAAGTTATTTTGTTGAATTTGTGGGTTGTTGAAAGAAATCCTTGTGTTGATGTCTTTTTTTCTTTTTTCTTGGAGGGGGGTACTGGGGATAGACCCCAAGGACACTCAACCACTGAGCCCCATCTCCAGCCCTATTTTGTATTTTATTTAGAGTCAGGGTCTCACTGAGTTGCTTAGCACCTCCTTTTTGCTGAGGCTGGCTTTGAACTTGTGATCCTCCTGCCTCAACCTTCCAAGCTGCTGTGATTACAGGTATGCACCACTCTGCCTGCCATTGATGTCTTCTTTAGAATAAATCTCTCCATCTCTGGAGTTGTCTATTAAAAGTGTGCTCATGCCAAAAACCAAATAACTCAATTCAATAAATGGGCCAAGCAACTGAAAAGACACTTCACAGAAAAAATACAATCCATCAACAAACATGAAAACATGTTCACCATCTCTAGCAATTAGAGAAACACAAATCAAAACTTCTCTAAGATTTCATCTCACTTTAGTCAGGATGTCAGTTATCAAGAATACAAGCAATAATAAATGTTGGCAAGGATGTGGGGGAAAAGTACACTCATACATTGCTGGTGGGAGTGCAAATTGGTGTAACCATTTTGAAAAGCAGTGTGGAAATTCCTCAGAAAACTTGGAATGGAACCACTATTTGGCCCAGCTATCCCACTCCATGGTTTATACCCAAAAGACTTAAAATCAGCATACTACAGTGATGTCAATGTTTATAGCACCTCAATTCACAATAGCAAAATGATGGGATCAACCTAGATGCCCTTCAACAAATGAATAGATAAAAATATGTGGTGCATATACACAATGGAATATTATTCAACCTTAAAGAAAAATGAAATCATGGCATTTGTTGATAAATTAAAGGAACTAGAGAACATCATGATAAGTGAAATAAGCCAATTCCAAAAAACCAAAGGCCGAATATTTCCTTTGATAAGCAGATGCTGATCCATAGTGGTGAGTGGTTAGGAAATAATGAAGGAACTTTGGATTATGCAAAGTGGACTGAGGGAAGGGATGGGGCTGTGGGAGTGGGGAGGACAGTAGAACGAGACAGACATTATTACCCTCTATATATGTATGATTACACTACTGGCGTGACTCTGCACCATGTACAGCCAGATGAATGAGAAGTTGTGCTCCATTTGTGTACAATGTGTCAAGATGCATTCTACTCTCATGTATAACTAATTAGGACAAATTTAAAAAAAAATAGAAGGGAGACCAGTAGAATAGAAAAAGGGGATCAAGGGGGGAGGTAAGGGAGGGAAAGAGGAGGTACTTGGGAATGAAATTGATCAAATTGTATTGTTTTATTGTGTCCACATATAAATATATTATAACAAAATTATATCTATCTATGTATCTATATATATCTATATCTATCTATCTATCTATATATATATAAATGGGTGTTCACTTAAATTATTAACTCATGGCTATACTAATCAGCACCATTCTTAGATTATGAAAATAGAGCTTCAGGCCTGTGCCATATGCTTTAGGGAACCTACTACACACACACACACACACACACACACACACACACACACACCTCTATTTACAGTACTTGGTTGCCTCTATTTCTTACAATCTGGGACTTGGTGCTGGTGCAAGAGGGTCCATAACTCTATACATCCACTTTGATGACTGACACCATTCAGGCCCCAGGAAAGTCTTCTCCCTATCTCTTGCTTCAAATCTTCAGAACACAGAGCTGCATCTGAGTGTCAGGAGGGCTTGGAGGTTTATCACCGTGGATGCCAGGGGTAGAAGGTGCTTCTGAGGAAGGGAGGAATTCTAGCAGAGAAAGCACATAGCTATGAGGAGAAACAGATGGGTTAACATCCAAAGTCCTTTCTCTCAGATGGCATGAGGTCATTAGTTCCCACAGTCAGATTGGGGTCTCTTTTTTCTTGCTCTTCTGGTTCTGCTTTATAGTTCTGGAGATACTCATGAATAGCTGAGGAACTTTGGCTGTATTCAACAAATTACATTATTTTCAAATTTATATATGTAGTTTTAGCTGGATGTAATACATAGGATTATGTATTACATGATTCTTTACCTTGACAACTCAGTGGAATTTGAAATCTTGTAGAGTGAGCATTTTTATTTTTATGAAAACTTTAATATTTTACTATATTTTCAAATTATTATATAACTCAGCTTTTAAAAACAGCAGTTTCAATCTTTTAATTTACTAATCATAATTTGTATTTCAGCTTTTAATTTTTGTTTTTTAGAAAATATATACTTTTAAAACTCCACAAAAATTTAACATTTGTATTTTTAAATGATAACACTTGATTTACTTTTTAGCCAAATTCCTTTAACATTTATATTAATATACCTTAAAAACAATTACATTTTATTTTTAAATTATAGATGATTTTCTTCAGTAGAGCCCAAATTATATGAAAATACTAGTAATAGCATACTTCACGATTTTCTCAAAATGAGGTCAAAAATATTTTTATGGAATAAATGTATAAATTATGAATATGAATGTATATTTAAACATCACAGGCTCATCAATAGAACATTCCAACCTGTATTAATGTTTTTAAAATTACTAAAGTTAGTCATTTTTTTACAGCTTAAAATTATAAGAAAAATTTTTTGAAAATATTTTTATGTAGTTTTTTCCTCTTTCCACAGTTTTTATTGGTGCATTATCATTGTACATAATGGTGGAATTTGTAGTTACATATTTGTACAAGTACAAATATAACAATATAATTTGACCAATAGCATCCCCTACCACTTCCCCTGCAATAAGCATGTTTTTGATGTTATTGTTTGAAGATATATTTTTCCATGGTAGGAACATGGGGCATATTTAGCTTTTTGTTGCTTGCTTTATAAATTTTAAATATTTAGGTGTAAGGTGTATGGGCATCCAGTTGTACTCCTACCCCAAGCCCTGCAGTTTCAAGCATGTAATCCTGTGGCTATGCATTGACCTCAGTAGGACTCAGTCTGCTCATATACAACCTGAAGATCACAATCTCTCAGGGTCACGGTAGAACTGATGATACTTGTCAAAGTGCTTTGCAAGTTATAAAGCACCACCCCAAAATGTAAGTTTGTATTGCTTAGCATCACTCATTGTCTAGAGACGGTTTGTAAACATCGAATGAAAATCTGTTTTCACATAACCTAGGATAGCATAATCTTCAAACTGAAAGGAATCTTACAGGTAATATAGACTGCTTTCACATTCTGCCCCCTGGATGTTCTGAGACAGCCCATTTCTTTCTTTGATAGCTGTGTTGGGGGCATTGAAATGTGGCCCTCCTTCTATCCTTATAATCTGCCCATATCAGAGACATCATTACTACTACACTTTTTTCTTTGTATTGCTCCTCTTGTTCACCTTTAAAATTGAGATAATTCTCAAAAAACATAATAAATTGCAATTTAAAGGTGCTTTCATCTCTTCTGAGCCTTATCCCTGCCCTCACCCCCACCCCCCACCTTCGCCAAAAGGACCCAAACAAACAAACAAAATCTCTCTGAGCACTGTATGTCCATTTTTCTCTGACATTCAATTTCCCAAAACATACATATTCTTGTGCTCTTCTTCTTAATGTATGAATTTGAAAACAATACCATCATTTTCTCTTTAGCTTTGGAATATTTCTTCATTATTTATTTTTCTCATTGGTGACAATTAAGACCTGAATGACAGCCTCTGTCTTTGCTTCTTCCACCATCCACATCAACCACTTGAATGAGCTACTGTACCTTTAACAGAATGAGATCAATTCTTCTAAAAATTGTGCTTATGTAAGTAGCCTATGAGAAGGATTTACTGAAATGATGCATTAATTTTCATTTTGCATAACTGAATTAATTCTTCCACACCCCAATCTAGCAGATGTCTCGAGCAAAGAGATTAAAATGTAGTCAGAACAGGAGATGGGAATCTGATGATGAGTTAGGGAGATTTCTAAATATTTGTTTTAGTAATATTCCTGTCCAGATTTTGAAACATTGTTTTGCTTTCTTTTTCTTCCTATGCAACATTGTATCCCAAGATCTACCCAGAATAAAGAGAAGTACAATTATATTATAGAGCTGACAGTGTGTGTATATAACATTAACTGCTTGGGTAGCATGGCAGCAGTTTAGAGTAAAGTTATAGAGGCTCACAACCTCCTCCTGCTGTCTCCCTTCCACGTTATCAAGTGATGGATCATTTGAAGTCAAAAGTAAACCCTGTTGAGTTTCTATATCCAACTTAGGGTTGTACCACAATTAATTATACCTTCTGCTACTTTGCAAAGGATTGTCACCAATAAATTCTAATAAACAGGAGTACAAAGATTTTATTTATGCCATTCCAAAGAAATTAGAACATAGTAGTGTTATTTAGCAATGCAGATGTTACATTATTGTGTTGTTTATATGAAAATAGATATGACATGGAGAGGTATATCAAACGAGCAGCAGAGAGATTTGAGCTGGCTACTGTTTTGATTATGCATATTTATTCATAATGCAGAAGTTGCTCCATTGAACCTCTTCTCTTTAAGATGGATTACCTATTTTTGGAAACCTTATTCTTTTCTTTCTTTTTTTTAATATTTAGACATGTCAATATCATACTGGTGCAATATTTATGAGTGCCTTGTTTAAATTGTACCTTAATTGGTTTAGTCTCCAGAGTTGTAAGACATGATGCTAATACCCAGTAGTCAAGTGAGCAGGGTAGATAATGATGTGGTGCTGTCCGTTGGATGCTGGGGAGAGGGCCTGCTGCACATGGTCTGAAAGCAGTAATTGCACTGTGACTCTTATTTGCTTTTTGAGGCATAATGTTGTTTTACCATTAGATCACCTCATTTGCTATTATGATTACTCTGCCAGGACCATACCCCTGTGTCCATATTTTATTCTATGTACTCGATAACAGCATGCCGAGAAAAATCTATGTTAACAAACTGATAAAGAATTAAAATAATTAGTTGACCTGCATCTACACATGCTGCCTGCAGTGTGCACATACTTACACTTATTCTTTATTTCTCTATTGTGTGTGTGTGTGTGTGCATGCATTTCTTACTTAAAATATTCATGTTTTTGTGGTCCAAGTGATTTAGGGAGTCTCTTGAATTATCAATATCCTGATTGATTATACACTGCAGCACCCCTACGATCTCCATCCTCTGGTGATCTCTGAATGAAAGCTGAAATAAAGATGGCAGAGCTTGCTTTATTTGAACTCAGCTGCTCAGAAACTGTCCATGTGTGTCCATGAATGATAGCAGAAACTTGTAAGTTTTACATTTGGGGTTACAAATACATTTTTAGCAGTAGGCAAATTTGCAAATACAGAATCTGTGCATAATGAGGATTGATTGACTGTATTTTTAAAGATATTTGTTTGAACACCCTAAATGCTGAACACTGTCCTTTGCAGTGGTAAGCGCTCAATAAAAGTTTGTTGAGTAAATGAGTCAACAGCCATGAAAAGAAAGAGCAAACACTGAGGTTATGTCTCCTTCTTTTGTCCTATAACTTCTAGTGTGTTGAAAGGTACATAATGAAGGGCGTTTGAGGCAGGCGGTTTGGATTTGAGTCTCCACTACACCTCTATAACATTGAATCTCAGTTTACTCTTTTATAAAACAAAGGATAATAATAGTACTGACTTTAGAAAGTTACTACAAGGATTAAATGAATTAAGGGAACTTAGAAATTATCTGGTGCATAGTGCTATACATGTGTTTGATAAAAGCAACAATGACGGCAGAAAAATCAATACCATGTTCTGAAACTCAGCATTGCAATAAACTGTTATTTTAATACGTTTTCAAAAACTAATGTCTTTATGAGTTTTCACTTCCTTATCTTCATTATGAATAAAAACAACCTCATTGCCCTTTTTTCTTCCTTTTTTTGTAAGGAGAGTAGTGAAGTATAATGAAGGCTGTATTGAGAAGTATGAACTTAAAGAAATGCAAAATATTACTGATTCTTTGGAACGCAAGTCTGTCAGTCTTTAAAACAGGATGTGGTCTCCTGCGTCAGTCCTCACACTGCTCTGAAACTTGTACTTTGCAGTTCACCCAGTACGTGGACAGGTGGCAATTTTGTTGTGACTTTTCACACTTAATGTCTTTGAATGAGCTGACAAAGCTCACCGCTGCACTGCCGGGAAATAATGGTTCAGGGTAGAACTGTATACATTTCTTCCTTTTTCCACCCATCAACAGGTTGTAACTTAAGATAGAAATGAGGCCCCGGAGTTCATGCTGGAAATGGGGGGAAAAAAGTAAGAAATGATAGGTTGTCAGCTTCCTTGAAAAGGTGCAAAGCACCAGAACTGAAAATAAAGACTTTATTGCCTTGCAAAGAAGCCTTGGTAGCATTCAGATATTACCTACATCTGCTTTAATGATTCCATTTAAGCTGTCATTTTCTGCATTTACCTTGCAGCATTCAAAAGCAACTATACTTACGTGTTCACAGCCAACGCATTGCCAGCATCACAAAAAGAGGGAGAAAAAAAAAAGCAGAAAGAAAATGGTATATGATGTATTTAAAAAAAAAAAGTTTCCTTGTAGAAAATTAGCAGTAATTTTGAAGCCTCTCTTAAAGGGAAATAAAGTTTCTCTGGAGATAAAAAATGCTGACACTGAACAAAAGAAAAGGGGGAGAGAGAGAGAGAGAGAGAGAGAGAGAGAGAGAGAGAGAGAGAGAGAGAGAGAGACTGAACTCATTCTCATCTTTTCTTTCTCCTTTCTTTTGCTAGTTGCTGAACATCCTTCAAGCACTTCAGTGTTGACAGCAAGACAGCTGGGGGGAAGTCACCCTGCTTTTATTCCCAGCATGATTGCTCCTGGTGAATAAAGGGGGAAAATACAGGGGATTCCTTTATTTCCTGGGAGTTTACTTAGCCTTTTCTAGAATGGGGGTAAAAGTGACTGTGGCTTCCAAGGGGGCATGAGTAAAGTCCCCCCAGTTTTTTTTTTTTTTTAGCTCATCTTAAAAAATCCCAGTGACTTATAGGTTAGAACTGGAAACCACTTTGAATATGACAGTTTTGTTACAGCTGATCAAATATTCTGTATCAAGTTCTGAAATTTCTTGTCTAAATAGACTTCATTGCTCAAATTGCAGCCTAAATCCCATTACCACTGCCTCACACCTGTGCAGAGTAAGGTGCGTCTCCCTCCCTTGGGTTCCTGTGGTTCTGGCAGATCTGACTCCCTCTGGGTCTGCATCCTGCATGCTGAACATGTGCCTTTGCTTGGTTCTTCCTCTATGGTTATTTTCTTACATCTCTAAATAAAATCTAAATTTTTGAATTCCAAGTTTATGCTTGGGGCCACTCATGACTCTTGCCCTGCATGTTGCAGGGAATAGCTGTTGTGAAACAGTAATCTGTGTACTGATTCTTTCTTTTTTTTTTTTTTCTGAAGGTGGACTCCAAATCCATGCAGTCTATGAGAATATGTCCATTTACTTTTCTGAATTCCTTCCTCCCATTTTACATATTAGGGGATGTTAAGCTTCCAAATGGTTTTGAACCCAGCACCTCAGTGGATGATTGGAATAAGATTTGAGTGCCCCACACAGCTTCATGTGTTGAAATCTAGTCCCCAAGGTGCAGTATTAAGGGAAAAATAATACAAGGGGGAGGAATGAATTACAGTAGAGGGGGTAGAGAGAGAAGAGGGGAGGGGAGGGGAGGGGGGATAGTAGAGGATAGGAAAGGCAGCAGAATACAACAGACACGAGTATGTCAATATGTAAATCAATGGAAGTGTAACTGATGTGATTCTGCAATCTGTATACGGGGTAAAAATGGGAGTTCATAACCCACTTGAATCAAAGTGTGAAATATGATATATCAAGAACTATGTAATGTTTTGAACAACCAACAATAAAAAAAATTTAAAAAAATTAAAAAAAAATAAAATATATATTTGACAAAAAAAAAAAAAAAAGAGGGTAGAAATCATGGTGTTTAGAGGCAGGGCCTTTAAGAAGTGATTAGGATTAGATAAAACCACCAGGGAGGAGTCCACATGATTGAATTCTAGTTGCTTTAAAAGAAGAGAGGGGAAACCAGACAAGGCAGACAAATGAACTCCTTGTTTTTCACTAGATGGTACACTTTTATGTCTTGGGACTTTGCCCAGTGAGACAGCCATCACCAGATGTAGCATCTCAACCTTGGAACAGAACGGTGAGTCAAAATAAACCTCTTTTTTTTTTATTAACCTACCCAGTCTCTGGTATTTTGTTATAAGCAGTGGAAAACAGACTAATATAGTTAGTAATCTAAATAAGCTTGAGCTGCCTATCCAGGTCAAGGAAACCTGATTTCATGGAAAGAATACTGCCATATAACTAAGCAGACTTAGCTCATCTGCTTGTAATTCTCTTCTGTAAGCCTCTTCTCTGGGAGAATGGTGAAATCATCTTTATGAGACCACAAGATAACCCTGCTGACAAAAAAAGGTATTTTGTAGGTTTTTTTTTTAATAAATGAATATACTAATGAATTAACAAACAAAATCAGCATCCCATCCCTGAGCAGTTCATTATAATCTTTGGAATAAAGCTTAGTATCCCTTTAATGTGAACACATAACTTTTTTTCTTAAGAAAGATGATTTTCAATATTTTTATTTTTTCTTTCTTTTATAAATTTTAAACATGAATACTTCAAAATAGAAGACAATAGGGTTTCTGAAATGGTTGGTAGGGCCAAAGGCAGGAGAAGAGGAGGGAAATGTTGTTTACTTTTCTGTAAAGGGATTTTATTTTCCACAAGGTGAGAAACCCTGGGAAGCATGAGCTATGTTTTTCTCATAGATTTTAACATTTTTTTCTGTCTTGACTGAAGAGATCTTAATTTGCTTTTGCATTTAAATGCTATACGGTATCTAGAGTGTGTAGGTGTTCCATAATTATTTTTTGAATAAATGAAAGAGGAACATGAAGATGGTGATGGCTAAAATGTGGACCAGCTGAATGGAAGCTGAGGGATTATGGAGAATATTTTATTTGTATTTCTGCCTTTTCTTTTTCTAGATACCCTTCTACATGGGACAGAAGAGTAGGAAAGAGAAGAGAGTAACGTTTGGATTGCTGCTCAAGATCTCTGCCAGGTCCTAGCTCTAATCCCTTCTGTTTTAAATTCAGAATGTTATCTACATATCTCCCTTTATACCTAGCTTCTCACTTTACATCAACCCAGCTGTCCTTTTGACATTAACACTGTCATGGCAGTGTTCATGATTGAACACAGATTGTTTTACTCTTCACAACTATTGAGCTTTATCAGGAAACAAATTCAGATACCAAGGATCTCATGTGTAACATAGTTTGAAATAAAATTTTCTAAATGTATTAATTAGTCAATAGTCAAAAAGAAAAAAATATAGATCTCTCTCTATATATTTATGTTTATCTATATATGCACACACATACATACATTATACATGATCAAGTTTGAAAAATTTAAAAAGGATGCCTTAAAAACAATTAAAAACATTGAACTTCTCAATTTTTTCTGTTTAGTATATAAAATCCTATGTAACTCTCTTCATTTTTCAAAATTATCTTCCATAGAAATTTTTCTTCTTTTTGTTTTGAGAAATTAGCATTCTGTACAAAGTTTTTGGGGAAAAGCCATAATAAGCTACTTCCTAGATCTTATTCACAGAATGAGGACTACAGGACTCAATCTCAAAGATGAACTGGAATGGAACATATATTTTGAGGTTCCTCCCCCCATTCCAGATTCCCATTGCATTATTCATCTCAAGGAAAAAGAATGTTAACATCATTTTCCCTCATCAAAGTGAGAAGAATACATTACAGGTGTGTGCAAGAATCTTTGCCAGCAAATCACTTCCCTACCTAATAGCTAGTTTAGTTATTGATAAGATTGGGGATAATAACTCTCCAAACTCTGTGCCATAGCATTTTTCATAAGCCATGCCTCTGTTTTTTTTTCCTTCTGCTTCTTCAGAAGCATTAGTTAATGAAGAAGTATATCCTGAATGCCATAATTTCCCAATAAAAACCACAGGTATCAGACCAAATGGATGCAGACTGATCAAAATGCTATGTTATGCTTCCCATAATCGTGGTGGATCGTTTGGTTAGCATCAAAATTTAGACTTTAATTTTCTGCCACGGATGAAAGGAAATTTCAGCCAAA
The DNA here is from genome assembly GCF_045843805.1 of Urocitellus parryii. Taxonomy (NCBI): domain Eukaryota; kingdom Metazoa; phylum Chordata; class Mammalia; order Rodentia; family Sciuridae; genus Urocitellus; species Urocitellus parryii. Next base: position 30,898,681 of record NC_135543.1, read on the forward strand.
TGTGGCAGAAACTAGGGAGGCTCCCATCGCTGCAGGTGTTTAACCATCAGGCATGCTCTTGGGGGACAGCATTGTCTGCTGGCCAGGCCGGGGTCCACAGATGGGGAGAAGCTGGTAGGGGGGAGGGGCAGGATAGAACAGGATCAAAATCTGGACAAGCTCCAAAGAAAATCTCATCTCTCGTTTCACACCTTTGCTATTTGCTGTCAGTCTCTCCCCAGCAAGTGTTATTACTTTGCAGTGCTCAACAGGAGTTGATGGGCAGCCTCCACATTTCTCCTCGGCTTCACTGCCTCGCAGACGGACTTCTTCATTAAAGGCCACACCACAGTTCTCCAGGCTTAATGGGCATAAATATAGCTACTCAAAGAGGGGAAGCACTTTCCTGTCCATGAAGATATTACATCCAAGAGACGAAAGGAAAACCTGCTAATTGAGAATCGCACTTCAGTTTAATTACACAGATGCTAAAATAATGTAACTGAAGCGCCTTAAAAATATAATTATCCACTATGCAATGCTTGAGAGCCTGCTTTATCTTTTTGCGTTTAATGTACATGATCAAGAAAGAGCCAACAAAAGAATCATTCCTGGGTAATTTGGGAAACTGGGACATGTTTGGGTTTGAAAGATGTTTCAGAAAGCGTCTTGCATTTGGAGGGAATCATCAAAGGTATTTTGTGAGCAACTATACATAAAATCCTTCTTCTCTACCTGTATGTTCTTCAAAGGCACTTGGGATTAAAATAATAAATTTTAGGGTAGCTTGAAACTGTGTCCAATTATCTCCTCCAATACCACAAAGAGTGAGGACTGCTGTATGTTTGGAAAGAAAAACATACTGTCTTTGTAGTGTGTCTTGAAGAAGGTTTAGAAAGTGCTTCTGATTGACTAAATATTCCTTCTACCCTTTCCTTCTTTACCTTTTAGCTATATTGTTGAATTTATTATTAGACAGTGCTGGCTTTGCATAGAATGCTAATCTCTCAAAACACTCTGCTCAAAAATAAACCTGATTGTGTATTGCTTCCCAGTGCTATTTACTTTTGTGTGTGTGTGTGTGTGTGTGTGTGTGTGTGTGTGTGTGGTGTGAGACCCACCCCATATTCTTGTGGATTTCTTGTGTTGATGAGTAGTGTTTGCCATGGATTATAGTAAATAATGGTAAATTGATGCAAACATTCTGCATTTATGATTAACATAGTGGACAATATGATTGCTGCCCTAAGATTTTCAGCAAAAACATGATTTAGCAAGGGTACTTCTGTATGGCAAACAAGAGATGTTACTAAAAGAACTTCAGAGATCATATTCCAAGTTCCTAGCGGTGCAGAAATTTGTAGGCACTTGAAAAGGAGGTGTGGGGGTATTGAGAAAAGGAGGAGGGAAGCAGGAGATGGAATACATGGAACTTCTAAAACAAAGATGAGAAAAATGCTACTGAGCCACATGGCACATCCACAGACCATCCTGGTAAGCACCTTGGTGAACGGACTGCAGAGGAAGGCACATCATCTAGTAGGAATGGAGCTTGGGCTACACTCACACTGAGAGGTACTGCTTCCTCCTATATGCCATAGAGCTCAGAAGGAGAGCAGAGGATTAACACTCTTGCTGTGGGGTCTGAGTACCTGGACCCTGATCTGCTCCAACTAGCTGTGGATCTTGGAAAAGTCCTTCGCCTATCTAATCTTGTTTCTTCCCTCCTAAAATAAAGTTACTAACAGTATCCACTGCCTGTAGTTGCAGCAATAATTAAATGAAACAATCCAAGTAACACATTTAGAAGAGTGTCTAGCCTTTGTGAACGTTCAATAAATTATCTGGTATCGGCTTTCCAAAGCTCCGGCTGATTCTACTGATTCTAGCCCAGGCTGGTATACTTTGCCAAATCATGCATACATTTTAAACACCTTATGTGTGAACACTGAGGAGATGGTTTGTAGCTCTCAGAACCCAAGAGAAAAAAAAAAATAATCTGTAAAGGCTGAGGAATCTTGGATTCAGTGCTCGTCTGATCTGTCTGCTACTTCCTTGGTCTACTCAGAGAAGGAAAGCATCAGAACTGAGAAATGGAGTTGCAACCACACTGAGCAGTTCCCAGGTTGGACAGTCACAGATGTGTTTACACTCACATCTAGATGGTGCACGGCTCATTACTTCAGGGTGAGAGGCTACGGGGTACATGTGCATCTGCTAATGAATCTGGACCTGCCCCAGCACACTGCCCAGACAGCTGCATTTTTAATTTTTTTTTGATGATGTATACGTACTTTGAGTGGAGTGAGGAAAGACGAAAGGGAGGTGTTTTGTTTATTTGCTAACAAATCAGAGTCATTAATATTAGTGCCCTCGATTTTTGGTATTGATAACATTGAAATAATAGCCAACGTTGATAGGATTTTTTATGTGTGTAGAATTCTTTATATGTAAAATCACATTTATTGTAAAAGAGACCAAGAGCTCCAATGACATCTTTTTAAAAGGTTTATTTATAATTAACTATGTTCCTCTCATTATTTTGCTGCTGTTTGATATAGATATCTTCAGGTAAACTTTTTTGTTTGTTTGGATTGATTTGTGCTCTTCTGGTTTTCAGCCAAGTGAAAGCTCATTGTCCCAAGGGAGATACTGTAATATACATGAATTTGGGAGTTAGGTGAGTCTGGAATGAATCTTAGCTCCCCTCCTAATTAGCTCTATGACCTTGTATGAAGTAGGTTCAGAGTCTCAGTTTTCTCATCTCCAAAATGGGAATGTTAATATCTACCTTCTGGTTCTTTGTAAAATGCTTGAAATATAAAACTTGCTAGATTTGATTTTGATTGCTCATAAAATAGCTTCCATGTCCCCCACTGAGGATGCCTGGTGATCCCAACCTACATTGTTCCTATATCCCAAATCCACCCTCCTGCAGCTAATGAAAAATTGTAAGCAAGTCGGAAAACTGAGCATCGTGAGTACTGATGGTCACTTCAAAATATCCCTCAGACCTGTCTGCTTTTCTCCTGTGCCAGTGTCCCATCCAGGTCAGGTAACCATCACCCTCACCACAACTTCTATGGTAATCTCCTAGCCAGTCTCCCACTCAGACTTTGTTCTTCTCCCGTGTGTTCCCTACCAGGAGTCAGAATGCCCTTACATTTTCATTTAAAAATATAATCATGTCAAATTTTTTGCAGAAGACTGAATTAGAACTCTCCATTACACTTAGAGTAAAACCATAATATTCTTACCTCTGAGATCACCCTGTGGACAACCCCCCAGCCCTGGCTATTTTTCACTTCCATTTGCTCACTCTGTGCAAGCTAGATGCTGAGAGGTATCCCAACCACATGATCTTTATCAAGCCACACTGTCATCGTTCATTCTGTTTCTTTATAAAATTGATCACACTCAGCTCTTACTTGTTTATCTGAGAATTATTTTCTTCCTGTTTTCCTAAAATCCTATAGATTTTAGTTTCCATATAGGCAGAGGTCAAGTATGTCTGGCATTACCAGAGCCTAATACGTGGCAAGCACTTAATGGTTGAAATAAGGGACTAAATATAAGTGTACTTACTACTAATGACTATTTAGGTCATATATATAAGATCTTTAACTATTATAAGCAATATTTAAATGAATTTCCTTATGCATATTTCATGAACAACTGTGCTATTATTTAATGGGATAAACTTTTTTAAAAAAATTTGTTTTTAGTTGTAGATAGACACAATATCTTTATTTTTATTTATTTATTTTTATGTGGTGCTAAGGATCAAACCCAGGGCCTCACACCTGCAAGGCAAGCACTCTACCACTGAACTACAACCCCAGTCCTGGGATGAACTTTTTAAATGAAGTCCCCATCTAGTATACTGTCATACCATTCTGATTTCTTCCTTTATAATCACAACTTTTTACATATCTAATTGTTGAGTTTCTGGTTTCCACTTTTCCACCTTGACCAAGCTAATATAATTTGCAAGTCCTGATCAGGCCCCTCATTGCTGATTTTTAAGTGTTTGGAATATTGACTTTCTCACAGTGAACACTTAGATATTCATTGAATGAGAGAACTATAGGTCACATGAATGTTGTCCAGGCAAATGGGAGGGTTGCCCTAAAGATACACAAAGAGAAATAGGAAAAGAAGGTGAAGTAAAGGGTATTCATCATTTTTCTTCACCCAAACTTTAAGTAGGAACTTGTATTAAGGGATAGCAAGTCACCAGTTTAATTATTTACTCAAAAATATATATATTTTTAAAATAGCAAAGGCTCATGATTTCTTGTGTTTATTTCTTTGTGCCACACACAATTGAAGAAGTTTATGAAATCTTGTGTTTTTGCATCTTGATAATGGATAAGAAATCAGCTTTATTCATTGCATTTTCCTGGGAAGAAGCCTGTTGTCTGAGAACATGTTGGGGAAGATGGGAAGAAGGAGCCTGAGTTGGGTCAGGTTGGGGATACCGATGGTGGAGATGCTACTGGGCTAGGATCTGAGTAGCCTCACTGTTAGCAGTCAGTCGTATCCTTGCTCCAGTTCATGTAAGGCTTCTGTTCAGGAGGAAAGTTATTCAGATCACAGAGAATATATAAGAGAAGGGAATATGTAAATTTAATTGATATAGAAAGTTGTCAAGATTTGACTCTCAGTTGAATGAAACCAGCACAGTCCCTTCTGAAGACTGACCTTACACAACAATTGGGTTGCAGAATTTCTATAAATTAGACACCGGGCAATGGGAATTCTTTGATGCTTGGTAAAGACAATGACATTCTCCATGCAGAAAACTTTTTGTTTTAAAGTTCTGCTGAGTATAGCTTGTCTATAGCTTTGGATCCAAAAACATGGGATGAGAAATCTGACTTGAGTTTTGGTCTTGGTTCATATGTCACTTTGCTGCAGAGTATTGCTCCAGAAAAGCAAGCAATTTGTGCTCAGTTTTTCTTCTTACAAGTTAAAATAATGACTTTTGTCATGTTGAGAATAAAATGATAAAATTTCCATTCTGAATAACTATGAAGGTAGAAAGTTTTGAACCACAGTTTCACATTTACCATTATTATTATAATAAAAGATAACAGAATTTAGAGTTTAACTGGCATGGAAGTCTCTTTGGTCACCCAGGGCCTTTCCTTTCAACAGTGAGTCTTTCAAGGGAGGCCAGGTCTATACTTTCAAACTTTTTGAATTTTTTAATTTGAGAAATATATGACCATGTCACGGATACATATTAGTTAACTCTTATTGCATTAAAACAACTATGACATCTTCATAGAATAATGAGAATTTTTTTCTTTCTTCTTCTTTTTGTTAGCCTCACATATTTGTGGATCATGATAAGATTGACTGATCCAGGAAAAGTCTAGGACAGCTGACCCGTTTACACAAACACCTTTTTGGTCACTGCTGGCTTCATGTGTATTGACACCCCATTGCATTGGCCAAAACAAATCACAGAGTCAAGGCCAGCATCAAGTGTGGGGAAAGAAGATCCCGCCCATAGAGGAAAGGCACTGAAAATTTGCCTGCCAAGAATTGGATGTCTAATATTTTTACTGGGAGTCAGTGGAAAGGTGAAAGAAAAATCTAGTCTTCCTCTGAGGAATTTTTTTCTCCTTAATATTTACTAATTTTTTAATACTTCCCTGTGAGTTATTTCTGCTCTGTGCCACATGTATCAATTTATCATATAAGTATAGAGACTTAGACTCTAGTGGGAGGTACTTTTCTACCATACATCTCACTTTCTTTATACATAAATGCGTTGTTAGGTAATCTCTAAAGCCTTCCACTTCCAAGATAATAGAAAACTACTGATTTTTTTTTTCATATAACAAAGCTATATTAGTCCATTTGTCTGCTATAAAAGAATAATGTAGACTGGTTTATAAACAACAGAAATTTATTTATTACAGTTCTAGAAACTGTCAGGTCTAAAATCTAGGTACCAAAAATTCAGTGTCTGGTGAAGATTTATTTCCTGTGTCCTCACTGGTGAAGATTTGCTTCCACAGTGTCCTCACTGTGTCCTCACATGATGGCAGGGGCAAAGGTGAGGGAGCTCTCTGGAACTTTTATAAGGTCACTGGTCTTATTCTTGAGGGCTTTGTCTTCATCAGCTAATTAAATCTTGAAAAGCCTATCTCACAACACCATCACACTGGGGTTAAGGCTTCAACATATGAATTTAAAAGGGACACGAACATTCATTTGGGGCAAAAGCCATCTTGTCAGAGCTAAAACATCAGGATTTTATTAAGAAGTATGGACTAATATTAGCTGCTGTAACAAACGTTTATTTCTCAGAGGCTTAACTAGTGATAAGTAATATTTAACAACTATCCTTTAAAAAGGGGAGAGAAACCTTGATTTGTAGCATGTGCTGATTTTGTTGTGTGTGTGTGTGGTGTAAATATTCCCTCTATGGCTGATTTTATGATTTAGCAATGTCATGTCACTGAATGTGGAGTTGGGCATAGACACTAATAATGAGTTCTTCTGAGACAATATGGCTGTCTTCCATTCTACCACTGGAATAAACTCAATAAAGTTTCTTTCTTACTCATGTCTCAATTCAATGTAATCAGTAGGATACAGACTTGGGCTTTAGTGCGCTCAGTCCTTCAAGAATCCAGATTGACACAAAGGCTCTATTTTCAAGGTGTTGCTCCCTCTGTCATTCTGCTCTGAGGATAAGACAGAAAGTATAGGGTCATGACACTTTTGGTCTCCTGAGTCTAGAAGGGGCAACAAAACTTTCTCCCATTTTCCTCTGACCAAAAGTGAATCACATAATCAAATAACTTCAAGTGGATTTAGGAAATGTAGTCTAGCTGTGTGCCTAGCAGTACAGGGAAATATAGCATTGTCCCCAACAGAGACTGACCTCTGATCATTAATCCACCCAACCTTTCACTCTTTCTCCAGTAAATCATGCCTCTACTTTAAGAGTTAAGGGTAACCTGTCCAAGATAAATCTACCACTGACTGGCTGTTAGCTTTCTAGGTCTGCCATAACAATTTACCGTAAACTGAGTGGCTTAAAACAACAGTAATGTTGTTCTGGATGTTAGAAGTCTGAAATCGAGGTTTCAGCAGGACTATGCTTCCTCCGAAATTTCTAGAAACAAATTCTTTTTCACCACTTCTAGCTTCTGATAGTGGTTGACAATCCTTAGTATCGCTTAACTCTTAGATGCATCATTCCAATCTTGGGCTCTATCAGTAGATAGATGCTCTTCTCCATTGTGTTGATTTTGTGTCCAAAATTTCCTCTTTTTTTAAGGATGGTAGTCATTGCCTTGGGGTCCTCCTAATCCCGTATGACCTCATCTTAATTTGCATTTACAAAGTCTGTACTTCAAATAAGGTCATATTTGCAGGTAATTAGTAGTTAGTATCTCTAAATATATCTTTTTTTCTAGAGGACAAAATTTAACCCATAACTCCAATATCCCCTGCAAAAAAGAGTTGGTCTTTTGCTGGTCTCTGTGGACTTAATGTGATTAATCTCAGTAAACCCGAAGTCTTGGAACCCAGGCCCACACTTTCTCTAAGGGATAGGCTAGTGTTCCCTCAGTCATGAACATCAGGGAAGGCCTGGGCCTAACATTTTGCCAGGTCACTCCTGTAACCAAATCAGGTTGGGGAAGAATCTGGTGTTTCCCAATGTCTGATTTATGGTCTTGCTAAACCTCTGTGCATTGTTCTAGAATGAGAGGCCACAACAGACCCATATGCTGCTACAAACTGTTTCTGGGAATTTTCACCAATCAATGGGGCCTCAGGCAGTAGCTATAGGCACAGCTTGGCCATGTGCCCTGGTTCCATAGCACCTCTTTTTAAAGGAGGCAACTCAAAATCCCATTTAGTCACTGCCACAAAACTGGCTGCCCAGTGAAGTCCATCCAGCATTGATATGCCTTTTCTGTGGCTGCTCATAAAAAGAAACAATATCTGCATATCTCCCACATCAAATCAATATACAATGGTGGAATACGGACAGGTTTGTGTTAATTAAAACCCCCATTTGGAAAAGTAAGGGAATAAAAAACACCTAGATGTCACCGCTTCAGAGCAGACTGAAATTCAGTGGGTCTAGTGTCATCGTGTTTTCTGCTCTGCCTGTGGAAAATTCTCTTGCTGACAGTCTGGTCCTGTCACCTGGGGATGTTTCTTTCATTCATTTCTCTTCCTGGTTCCTGGCACCACTCCCTGGGTGGAGGGGTTTTTCTTGCTCATTATTCTCCTGCCACATCTGATGTAGGCATTGGGATGTCTGCCTTTCTTGGGGCCCTTGCAGATCCCATTTAGAAAGCTTGAGTCATAAGGGATTGTTTTAAAATCTGAAAGAGCCAAGGGACTGCCTGACTTGTCACTAGCAACACAATTCCCTTGAAAACTTACTGGGCTTCTGAGCTACTTGATTAAATTCAGATCCACCTTCTAGTAATGGAGGCATTCAAGATTCTTGCTTAGATAAACTTGAAATCAGCTTCATATTTTTGCTTCCTCCCAGTCATGTCTCCCTCTTTTAGCTTTAAAGGCAGCTATCTTGAAGCTTTTGTTATTATTTTTATTAATTTTTAATTTTACTGAAATAAGAAGACTCACCACAAGATCTTCTTCTTAACAGATTTTTTTTAAGTGTATAATATAATATTGTTGTCTATTGGTTCAACGTTGTACAGTTGATCTCTAGAACTTATTTATTTTACACAACTGAAAATTTTATGCTGGGTGATTAGCATCTCTCCATTTCTCCCTCCCCTATCCCTGACAACCACAATTCAATTCTTTGGTCCTTTGAGTTTGCTTTTTTTAATATAAATCATATAAAGGGAATCATATAGTATTTATCCTTCTGTGATTGACTCCTCTCAGTAAAATGTCCTCAAGGTTATTCCTGTTGCTGCATATTGCAGAATTTCTTTCATTTTATCTTTAATCTGATTTTTTCCACAAAGCTAGTTCTTAGTGGGACTCTTGTTCAAAGGCTTACTTGGTCTTTTTTTTCCCTATCAATTAGAGCCTAGAAACTGTCAATTTTTATAATAACTCAAGGCCCTGTATTATAGAACTTGCCTTATTCCCTTTTATTTCTTTTTATAAGTCAATTTTCTCTTGAAGTCATCACTTTATTATAATATGTAGCAAGATTTAGCAAAAACTACAAACACATACTAATACCTCACTCTCCTTCTAGCCACTTCCCCTGGAGTCACAGGCTCAGTGGGCATTCGGACTTCCAAGCAGCTTCTTATGGGTGTTGTCACTGCATAATATAAATTACCACCTTTCCAGCCTCAAGCGTCAGTCACCTTCACTGGTATCTGCTACCTGACTGACAAGTCAATGCCACACATTTTTGGATGTTGTTTTAACAAAGCTACATTTTAAAGGATCTGTTTGTGTACTTGAGTAGTTAATACTAGCTGCAATAACAAAAATCTCCTGATTCTCAGTGATTTCACACTCTAAAAGTTAATTTCATACTCATGATTGGCAAGGGGAGAGGAGACACAGGGCTCTATTCCATGTGGTCCACCAGGTACTCCACACTTTTGTCACTGAGGTCTTCATTATGCAGTCTAAAAGCTTACCACTCAAGGAGGATAGAAGGCTAGCCTTCTCTAAGCCACCTCCATCTGCAAGTGACCCATCAGTTCTTTGTACATTCCTCTGGCTCCACTAAGACCCAAGGGGATTGGGAAATGCAGTGTGTCCAGAGAGAGAAAATGAGTTTGGTGAGCATGTAAAATGTGAAATTGTCTCTTTCAGTGATCTAATTGCTTATTTCCTTGTGGGAAGACTAGTTTGCCCTACTTCAGTTCTGAAGGAGGCATTAGAATAGAAGCAGTTTGAGAAATGTAGAGGGGATTAAAAAAAAACAAAACAACCTAAATGAAAACAACCCATAATTCAATGCAATCCATATTTATCAAATATTCAGTATATTACTAACTTGTGCTTAGATGCACTTCATGTTCTCAAGCCGCTTCTAGTGTAGCACCCAAACTAAATGAGGCATTCCATGGTATTACCACTTGATATTTGGGGCTAAGAAATAGATCTTTAAGGGGTTAGGATAATTTTTCATCAAAAAGGAAACTTCTCAAATAGATGCTTCTTTCTCTGATTTACAAAGCTACTAGCCCTAAATATAAAAGCAAAGACAAATGTTATTTCTTAATTAAATGCCTTTTCAGCTCAGTTATCTCTATGTCTTGCCCTGAGGATGCAGCTAGTAGTGCCCAGGTACAGAAGCATCATGATAACCAGATACTGGTTGAAGCTGAGCTGAATAATGTATGAGTGAGGCCTCACCCACCCCCTCCAGCTCTTAGTGAAGAGCTTTGTTTTTCAAAACCTCCTTTGGGAGGCTTCACAAACAACTGTTATTTAGCTCACAGATTCCAAAGATGATAGATAGTGGCCTTTTCCTGCAGGTAGAGATAGCTTACCCTCTGATGGTGGAAATCTGATTATTGGCATCTTCCCTGCAAATGGCCCTGTTCAAAAATCAAACAAGAATCTCATATTTAAAATCCAAAGAAAAAGGACTAAGAGTCTTACAAAGCTCGAATGAATGCTGACCTCCACTTGCAGAATAATAAAACAGTATACTTATTAGGAGGCAGATTTGAGCCATTTGGGGTTGAGAACTTTGCTGGTTTTGAAAGAAAGAAAAAGAAGAAGAAAAAAAATTTAGGCAGCTGCCCTAGTTTCTAGAAGGACACAAGAGTATTTACTCAGCACAGAGCCAGTCTGAGCTAATGGTTCTGAGGACCTCTAATGGGCCTCCGGGTCGGGCAGGGTGAATTTTGGCACGAGCAGAGAGGTGCCCGCCTGAGAGAGGGCAGCTCTCCTTGGGCAGGACATGCAACTCTTACAGTCTCCCTCCACGGAGCATGTGCGCAGGCTTCCAAAGCTCAGGAGCTTGGATCAATAGCTAAAAGTTTGGAGGCTTATGACATCTTCCAAATTGGAATGAAAACATCTCCCCGGGTATTCTGCAGTGCTAGTAAATGGAAATGAAACATCCGAGTGAAGGCAAAGCGTTCCCCAGACCTTCATCTTATTTCCACTCAGATGTAATCCAAAATTAACACTTGCTCCAGACACCCGGCCTATTAGCGCGCGAAACGATTCTTCAGCTGCGAGGAGAAGGGCAGCGGCTGGGGGCCCCCGGCGAGTGGTGAGGGGCTCCCCCACTTGGAATTCCACCCTGGTAACCCAACAAGAGACGCGCATTACCATTTAATTATAATGACAGAACAGATGTGATAACAAGGTTGTCTTCTCTGGCTCCGTTCCTGATGTCACCACAAGGGTTTTCCAGTTGTTGCTCTTTCTCATTTTGCGCTTCCTCATTAATCTCAGCTCCTCCAGCTGCTTCCTGCTCGCCTCCCTGACTCCTCTGACCGGCCTTTGTGAGCCGGCGACCATGGCCTTTCAGAGAACTGGCTGCGTGGGGCCGGGTCTTTGCTTAGTTTGGTTCAAGCCATCTGTGCCTTCCTGCAGGCCACAACAGTCCTGTAGAAGCCCCCTGACTTCATCTTCACCAAATTACTGCATTTGAAAAAAGACTTTGCATAAAAGGACATGATTTCTTTAATTCTGTGACTGTTAGGGCATGTGCTCCCCATTACCTTCCTGACTTCCTCAAAGCTCCCTCGGTTCTTTTGTTTTCTTAACTCCAGATCTAAACACAGATAAAATCATTTAATTTCCCCAAAGTTCAGTCTTACTAGACCTAAATTTAAGAACAAAGTATGGATTCATTAGTTTCACATGTATCTTTTCCTGTGAGAGTCAAACCTTGAAAAAGCTTAGTTCAAATAGTTCACAAAATTTATTTTGCTGGAGATTTTGAATACTACTAGGCCTATGCTTTGTTTGTTTTTTCTTTCCAGTTTTTAGTTATCTATCCCTTGCACAATTAATAGGTCAAAAGGTGTGTTAGCAAATTTGAAAGAAGAGGTGATATGTAACTTCTTTATTGAGAGAGAATTTATGTGTCTTATCTTTTTGTTTTCATTGATGTGCTAGAGACATAGTAACTCCTCAATAAATGCCAAATGAATAAATCATAAAAATAAGAGTGGGAAATATCAAGAGAGATATTATTTTGTTTGCTAAGGAAAGTCTCAGCATTCTGTAAAAGCTTGGCTTACTAGTCTACCAACTGCTACACACCAAGAAGATTGAAAAATAAATCCAACCTCTTAGTAATTGACTTGGCCTGAGTTAGTACTTCTAGAGAAAGAGGTGGGTGAAACAAAGTGGGCAGACCCTGTGGGCATCTCTTCGGTGCCTTCCTGGGCTGAAAGGTACATCACATGCATTGTCTATTTAGTGTTCACAACAATCCTTCAGAGTAGGTGTAGTCTCTCGGGTTTTCCAGTGAGGAATCAGGCACTCAGAGAGATTGATCTGTTTTCCCAGGATCACCCAGTAGAGGTGCTACTCAACTTCAGACCAAATTCTTTCCAAAGTTTGTTTCATTGCATTTTGTTCATTTATGTGTCTCATTTCCAATGCATGCTGTCTTCCCACATGAGCTCTTTAAGACCTAGAGGAAAAAAGAGGATGTCTGCACAAAGTTTCTCTTGTGAGATTTGAGACCCTTATTCAGTTAAGAGTGAATAAAACCATGAAAGGGTTAGCAGTATCCCTTGGTGTGGCTCATTTATTTGTTGCCAAATAGCTCTTGTTTTCCAATAAATTCTATCTGTTCTACTTTGTGACTGGATGTGAATGAATGGGGAGAAGCACAGATTTGAGGACTGGATTGTTATTTAGAGACTTTGTTGTTACTGCATATTTCACAAGGCAATAGATTGTTTTGTGTTGAATGTATAGTTGAGGTCGGAGTGTATAGACATCTCTCATACGTGGGGTTGAACTAATGAAAGGCAGGAGATGTCCTCGGTATTCACAGGTGAGCTTTTCTTCTTCAAATCTGTGACTTGCTCTTTAAGCCGGAATTGCAGTTGTACCCAGCAGGCACACTGGGCTGCAACGCTGCCGATCTGATTCCAGCTGTCTTCTTGATCGATCTTGACTAGATCAATACAGAATGCTCATACCAGAGGTCATTCTTTAAAGCTGTAAGTTTAGGTCAAGTAAAAGGAAACATTATTACACATAAATATGGGGAATTTCAAGTTTTAGAAATAATTACATCAGTGTAAAGGTGAAAACATGAACAATTTCAAGGAGCGAAATATGTTTATAGATGCACATAAACCCTTAGTTAATGTCAACCTCTTCTAGGGAATCTTATCCTTAGATACAGTCAAGGATTAGATTGAGGTAATATGTAATGGTGTTCTTGAGTTTGGGTACCAGATTCCCAGGTATCAGTGATCACACATCCACAGAGCTGTATGCTCCTAGGACTTTCCACAGAGAGACAGGGGACAGAGAGGAGCAAGCCAGGAACAAAACCACTTAACCCATTTCAAGTTTATTGTTGCTCCAGTGGTGTGGCTCTTGGTAATTTATGAGACTGTCTGTGGGGTTCAGAAGCTCTTGAGACCTCCCGTCTAATAAAATAGCCATGTCGTTTTTCCTGAGTGAAAGGAACGACATATATCAAGAAGTGCAATTTGTTTGATATCCTTTTGTACAGAAAAAGGAAAGGTTGTGGCATTTGTAGGTTAGTAAAAAGAAGGAGGACGTTAAGGTATATAGGTATGTTGAGAGAGACCTTGCAGTTGAAAGTACATAAAGGTTCTTTTGTATTTAACATCTTGGGGACATAGGACATTATACTAAGAATACTAAAGTGTCAAGTTGGAGCTGTCAGTTTGAAGACTTTAATGTAACCCATCATATATTCCTTCAGGTTTTAAAGATACTGAAATACCTCTTTCAAAGAATCCAAAATAGTTCTTTCCTTTTAGTAATTGGTTCAGCTACCCCTTACCTGAAGAAGAAAGCCACTCTACTTTTTTTTTTAATTGCAATAAAAGTTATAACCCTTATTATGAGAGAAGGCATTCTGATGAGTCTTCATTCCCTGTGAGTTATTATTTTTTTTTATCATAAAAATCCCCAAAGAGAGTGGTTGTTGTAATGCATATCTGGTATTTGGTCCAGAGTCTATACATCCCTGTATGAGCAATCTGATTTACCTCTCAGCTGTCCCAGGAAATGAATATCCATTTAGTCTCTTGTTAAAGTTATGAAATTATCATTTTCATAAACAAAAGGTAAACTTGTTCTACAAAAATTAACAATAAAAAATATTGAATTATCCATGATCCTAGGCAACAGCTAGGCTTGGATAATTTGAGACAGCACCTATAACTGGAAGCCTGTCTGCAGAAGCATGTTTGTGAGGTGTATGTGTGAATGTGTGTGAGACCCTGAGGTCACAAGGCTGAGGATTCCAGGGGGCACTGGTAGCCCGGGGACTGTCAACTGGCAGATGGGATTCTAATGAGGAAAATTGAGATGATCTGACTAAAAGCTGGGAGTTTCTTGTTGGCAGGGCATAAACGTGCAAATGAGTGTGTATTGAACCATGGACTTTTGTAACAGCTTATTGATGGAAATAGTGTCATGCATTCAATACATGCTTTTTCATGCCGAAGTACAGGATGGTTTTCTTCTTCAAAAAGTATTACTTCTCTGGCTGGAGCATCTCTCAACAGTGCTAGGAGTTTGGTTAATGCACAATTCAGAGTAAAAAGGTCCAATTCTTTACAATACCTGTCTTTTCTAGTAGAAATCATTTAGCTAATCCCTTCCAGGGAGGTCCTGCCAGTAGCAATGTAGTGCCATTGGGGAGCAGTTATGGAAGCATCCCAAGATTGCATTCTTCTAGAGGGTCCCTAGAAATGGACACCTCTGGCTTTGGTCTGAGTACTAGCCAGTAACTTATGTGAAGCTCAGACAACTTTGCAGTAATTCTTCCAACTGTCTGACTCAATAGCAGTCTTCAGAGAGTATTTTTTATCTATGACAGTTGCAGCTTTCAATCCTAGATTGGATTTCTCCCTGTCCTCCCAGAAGATGTTTTAGTGATGTACCAGCTTTAGCATATGATTGGTAAGGCCTTGAAATAAATCCCCAGCTAACAGAAAGGCATGGTAGGGCAGGGTAGAAAAGGACGTTAAAATTCACTACTAAATCTAATATGCTCCTGATGCTGTTTTTGAGAAAGGAGGCACTTCTTCATTTCTCCATCCTTTCTAAATCTCTAAACTCTCTTTCTATATTCCCCTTTTTTATTGTCATTTCTCTGTAGAATGAATTAATCAGGTGTTCTGACACTCTTCTGAAATTTGTGATGTCCAACTGCAGTCAGAGTTGAGTTTCACATCTGTGGTGGTACAAGGGAGAAGTCAGTGATATGAACCTCAAGGCCCTTCTGGGTAGTAACTTTCTGTGGACTTGGAAAAAATGCCTCTTCTGCCATGGAAATTTCTTTTCTCTAAAACACCCTCGTTTGTCCTTAAGCCATCTAAAAGGTAGAGAGGGGCCTGATGAAATCACTTAGAGACTTTTACATAAATGAGAAGACATGGAGTGAGAAGACATAATTCTAGTCCACACAGTCATCAATGAATAGAAGTTCCCTTACATTTCCAAAATGTAAGGGAAATGGAGAAGGAAATGGAAGAGACGAGGTCTCTTGAGGCCAGGGAGGAAGAAAGCAAGTTAGTGGTGAGGAGGACGAGTAGGAGAAGTGCTGGAGAGAAGAACTGAAGCAAAACTTCCTTCAGAAGGAACTTTGGGAGTTCCCTGAGACCATGGGACTTCTTGGCCACAGAGTGACAGTCTTGCCGAAATGCTATATGTGATCCCAGAGTATCTCTTCTTCTAGTGCCTCAATCAATTGGGTTCTTTGTGACCATGAGCAGGTGAAAGCTGACAGGAAAGTTGTCCTCAAGGATCACCTTGAATTTACAATATCTCAAACAGGTTCAGTGTCTCATGAAGAATCTATAATATTTCATGTTACTTGCCCAAGAGTCCTCCTTCAAAACTTTCCTGATAATGCTGATGCAGATCCAACAAAAAACCTGATGCACTAAGAGTGGAGAGGCCAGGTGTATGATGGGTCCTGTTTTTGCAGGGTTACAAGCTGGGAAAAGCAAACCTGGACTTATGATAAAGGTGGTAGAGAGAGTGTGCATGCAGGCACATGTAAGTGTGTTTGTAATGTAAGTGGCTTAAAAACTAAAGTGAGAGAGAGAGTGTGTCATGGAACTGAGAAATTGGGGTTGTCTTCCAGGCATATATGGAACAAAAGAAGGCTATGAACAGTTTGAGTAGTCAGAAAGGAAGGACATGGAACGTTTCTCCTGATGAGAAAGATAAGAACAGGTTCAAAGCCATGATAAATCATAGTATGTACCAATGACAATTAGAAAACCCTGATTATATCAAAATGCAGTAATAGTCTAAAAAGAAGAAAGGTTTCAACAGCAGGAGAAGGGCTGGCATCTTGAGCACACAGGGTAAAAGAAACTTGTGATTTTACAATGGAGTCAAAGCTACTGAGCCTGCATTTTTTCTCTTAGAAGAGTTTGCTTTTGCATTTTACAGTTTTCAATTCATTTCTGTTTTGGTTGCAGAAAAAAGTCCATCTTTTGATGTGTAGCTTACTATTATGTGTTCAGCGCTATTGATTTTGAGAGCTGAGGGCAGTGGCTACTCAAACTCTAAACCGTGATCTTTTTTGTTTTAGCCAATGATACTCTGTCCATGAGGCCTGTTTTCAACTGCAAGTAACATGAAACTTGATAGCAGGTGCTCATTTATACAAAGAGAGCTAGATTTTTCTCCACACAATATCTAAAGAAAAGCAGGTACAGGCATTGGTTCTGTGGTTTAATGATGTCAGAGCTGAATTCTCTGTTATTATCTATTTTTCTCCCTTCTTTTTTTTCATGATGGCTCTCACCATCATAGTCACAGTCAGATAAGAAGAAAAGAAATGGGAGAAGGCCAGAATTCTATTACACCAGCCTTTCTCAGTAGAGGGGAAAGTGGGAAGGGCAGCTCTTGGATTTACAGCATCTCCTTTGAAATATGCAATGGAGGAGAGGAATGGGGAGAGTGTTTTGCTGTCACCAATACCTGCCATGGTTATCTGGGTATTTATCTGGTGATCAGCAGCTTTATTGTCTTCTGAATATGAACATACCAGTACAAAGCCTATAACGTAGCAACCAATTGGATTTTTCTACTTTCTTCCAAGCTCTGTAACTTCAAATAGTTTCCTAAATATTACTCGCCCTTTCTGCTCTATTTGTATTTTCTGGTGAGCCATTACAATACTACACAGAAGATTACCTCCAGGAAGCTAACTGATTTATACTGTTTCTCCAAAAATTTCTGTTTTTAGTCATAAAAACTGTCGAAATTGATTGTGTCTTGTATACATAGGGTCTTTATATTCATTAACTCTAATTTTTACCCTCTTTTGAAGGAGTTCTTGTTATCCCTTTTATACACATAAGAAGCTGAGGATCTGATAAAAGTAAAGTGACTTCCTCAAGACCATTTGACTCAAAGGTGGAAAATACATTTAAAATTAATTCTGTCCATTCCAAAGCCCGGCTTGTTTAAGAGGGCTGTGCTGACTTCCCAGTGCTATTTATGGTAGTTATTTGTGGAATTTATAGTACTTATTTACTTCCCTAAAACTTTATGGGGAAAAACTATGGTGATGAAGTCAGGTATGTGTGATTCTCACTCTAACTTAACTATGGGTAATGATTACCAAGAGTCAGAATATAGTGGTCCAACTTCAAGAACCAAATTCCAAGCTGTGTAAGTCTTACTTTGATGCTGAGGCAGAAGGGTAACAATTAGGTTTTCAGTAACTTTAGTCTCTCCTTGTCCTCTGTTTCTAGCTTTTTTATTTTGGGAGTGTGGTTTCTGTTCTTGACCAGAGCCTCCATGTCCATGACCAGAGGTGACATGGGTCTAGTGCAAAAGGCCTGGTCAAATATGTTTCTTTCAGTGAAATTCCTTGGCATATGAGAAGCAGTGGTTCTCAGCACTGGTTAGAATTAGGATCACCTCAGTAATTTGGAAAACTATGAAAGCCTGTGCCGATCCCTAGAGATGCTAATTTAATTGGTGTTGAGTGGGGCCTAGACACCAACTACATTTTTTTTCCTGGTTTTTTTTTTTTTTTTTTTTTTTTTTTTTTTTTTTTTAGCTCCCCAGGTGATTTTAATGCTCAGCTCAAGTAGAAAACCACTGGCCTAGATGATTAATAGAGGTACTAATGGAGGGGAGGATAGAGAGCCCCAGCACAAGTGGTCCTCAAACCTTTTTGGTCTATAGACCATTTTATGGGGGTGTTGAAGGAAATAGGTCTCTTCAGAATTAGCAGAGATAATTGCCTTGCTTTTGATGGCACACCGATGAGCGAAAGGATAAGCAAATGACTAACGAGAGAGAAGTTATGCGCAGAGAGCGACTTTGCTGTGTGTTGCCACGGTGCTGTCATGATGTTTAAAGCACCATCATCTAAATTTACCAATGGAAAAAAGATTGACACCCTTCATGGGGTGCATACCTGAAAGAGACCATCGTATTAGTGACTGGCAAAGCTGGAGTTAGCACTTTGGGCTGCTAAGACCTCTTCCAGATTCTTTCCCTCTCCTCCTAGGGCTGTCCCCGTGGGGAGGCCACCCTTGATGAGCATCTTGAGGTCTCCCTGAATGTGCAGGTTTGTATTCCAGAGGGAAGAATATCAATTCGATTTGGTCCCCAGATTTCATTTTTCAGGCTCTCTGTTCTGTCAATTTCCTCACAGCGGTGGTAGGAGGAGACTTTGTGTCCCTCAGTGTGATACTGTGTCGGTTTAGGTGTTCGCTATGGTTACTTTCAATTCTCTCAGCCTCATGTATTTCCTTTTTGTTTGGGGGTGGATGCGCCTTTGTTTCCCCAAACCCATTTTCTTACTCTCTCTCTCTCTTTTTTTTTCTGTTCTAAAGTTTGATCCATCTGAAATCTATACATTTATTTCACAGTCATGAGTGGCTTTTCCCCCAGGTTAAATTATTTAATGGCATTGTTTTATTGAAGGCTTCAGATTAGGTGCTGACACTTATTGGCAGAAAGAAACAGGTTTTTCCGTTGGGATAAAACATATTTTTTATTAGCAAAAAGAGCAACCAAATTGAGTTTCTGTCTTTTAAATCCTGGCTGTGGCAAATGAAGACATCTGCTGCTTTCAATGACAACTTACCTTTGTATCAAAATGAAGCATCAGTCACTTAATGTATATTCTCCTTCTTCCTCCCTCCTTTCCCCCTTGCTCCCTTCTCTTACATCTTTCTTCTTATTCTCTCTCTCTTTTTATTTCTCTATCCTCTGCCTTCCCTCTCCCATCCTCCCTCTTATCATTTACCCTCTTTTTCTCATTTACCCTCTCTCTTCTCATTCACTTTATCGTCTCTCTCCTCCCTTGCTTCCCCTCCTTTGCCTTTTCTAACTTACTCTATTTTGGTTGGCTTATCTTCTCATCTTCCTAGTCTTTATTCCTCTGGGTTTGGAGGTTTTAATTCCAAATGCCACTCGTCTCATGAAGTGAATAAATCAGGGAATCTGAAAGGAAAGAGGGAAAAAAAATGAGGTTTGATTTAGGCTGTCTTTCTTTCCCCTGCCAAGTTCATTCCTAGGGAATATTAGACACAAACGAATAGAATATGAACTTTCTCTGTATTGCTATCTGGGTGAGGGAATGGGGATGGGGAGACCAGCAGCCACCTGAATCCTCCTGCTCCCCCAGGACTATGGCATAGAAGCATATAAATCTAGTTGGGTACCTGTTTTACTATCCTTTCTAGAGATCTGATCTATCTGCCAAGAATTTCATGCCCTGCAAGTCTTCATATTCTTAACAGAATAATTCTATAACTATAATCTGATACTTATTACCATATAACTTCTCTCTGCAGAACATGCCCATTTCCCAGATGAGAGCACTGTTGTAAAAACTGGAAAGATATAGAGAAGCACGACATACTGCAAAGCCTAGAAACTGGGATTGAAAGGAATAATGGCATACTGGAACAGCATCATTTTAAATGTCAAGTTCAAATGCATCAAAGCAGAGCATGTCTGGAATGTGCTTCCCAGAGAAGATGGGGAGCAGGGTAGAAAAGAGAGGTCAGGAGAAATTTTCTGAAATTAAAATTCCAGTGTGAGGTGTACCTGAAGGTATACTAGGACAGCTTGGCTAAAGACAATGAGGCAGGGCTACTTCCTATGGTGAGGTTGAGTATGCCCTGGACAAAGTGCCTACTGATCTCCAGCTTCTCTCAGCTGCCAAGATGGGCTGCAGCCCTGCAGGGACAGGGACCTTTTTACTGGCCAAAAGTTTCCTTAACCATGCTCTATAACTTGAACCCAGCTAATGTCCTTGATGAGTAGGGTCTCCTAATTTTTGAGAGTGGGGTTCAGAATCAGAAATTGGAATCCAAGATTCTCAGATCCAACTTACATGTTTCTTCCCTCTGCTACTGTCCAGTAGACACCACAGTGAATTGTGATTGCAAAAAGGATAATATGCAAAAACAAAACAAACAAACAAAAAAACAGAGTCCTATGTTTTCTTTCAAAAGTGCTTAGGGAGACTACTTCAGATTTTTTTTTAGAGAAGAACATAGTAATTCTGCAGTGAGCGGGCATTTTCCTATGCCTAATTTGACCAAAAACTTTTCAGCCACACCATGCTCAGGATAGCACTTACTTCACTGATATTCTGCAAGCAATCAGTCTTCACAGTACTGCCATCTCTGTTTCGCTGGGATCCCCCAGAACTTGTTTAGCCATGAGTTCAGTAATTGGACTCAACTACTTATTCCTAACAAATGAGTTGAGTGACTAGGGGTACATTGGGTAGAAGTTGGGGGTGGTGGTCATTGCCTTGGAAATGACAAGCGGGAAAACTAAAATGAATCTTGAATATAAGGAAAAGTAAGGTTATTTAGAGAAGGATGTATGGCCCTTATTTTGCAACCCTCGTTGATCTAAATCTGGGACTAAGAGGACACCAGGAATTTTAGAGATGGAAAGAAGAACTGGGAAATGTTGAACTGACAGCATTCCACATGGAATCCGGCTAGCAGAATGAATTTAGTCAGCTTTACAGCTAAAAAAGTTTCCTGCAAACAATGATTTGGAATTAAGAGAACTGTGACCTACTAGCTTTGGGCCCTCTGTAGACATTATGTTTTTAATCTGTAATATAACATATATGTATTGAGCTACAGTGTATTGTGGGGATTGATACCTATCTTGGCTACTCTGCCAAATCATTGCTGTGATTCAATGGGGAAAAAAAAAACATTGCAAAATATAGTAAACTGCTGAACAAACAAAGTCATTTTTAAAATTTTATAATTCCCGAATTTTCTGAGCCCACTCCACCTGTGTTATTTCTATTGCTTTCAGCATTGTCCCCATTTATATAGTATTATATCTGTCTGATTTGAAGTCAGTGACAGATAGAAAATAGAGCTCTTATAGAAAGGAAGCTCTTCAGAAGGAAATGATGAGACCACATGGATCAGCTTCTTTTATGTGAAGGACCACAGAGAAAACCTATTCATTTGTTAATACACAAACTTACCCATTCATCAATATTTATGGAGGACCTCCTGTATTATAGGCATTGCACAAGACACTTAGGATGTGATGAATAATAGGTAGTCAGTCTCTTGAGGATATTTATGTAGTGCTTTTTTGGAGGTCTTCCTGGAAAAAAAAATTTAGTTATATGTTCTCTAAGTCCAGAATATGTGGGCACTTCTAGGTAGAGTATGTGTGTTGTTTTGGAGGGAATCAATTTTCTCTCGTTTTATGTGACTACAGATGTTGGGGATGCCTTGTGTATTTGTCACCTTTGCTTTCCTTTCTCTAACAGGGAACAGAATATTGATAATTCATACCTCTTGGGAGAGAATTTATAACTTTTCTTATTCTTTTTGAAAGCAATCGGCCACCATATTAGGCCAAACTGGGAAGACAGAGCTGTTGCCTGAAAGTTAACCAGGTTGAAAAGTACTTACTTAATTACGTGGTCAATACAAAAGCACAAGGTTGAAATGAAGTCAAGTTTGGCCAGGAAGTTGAGTAAGTAAAGTGAAGAAGGAAAAACTATATAGTAGGAGGTGAGGATGGACTTTGGGTAATGAAGAAGAGCACCTGTTAGAATATGGATGATTCTGCCAGGGTTGGGTGATGCTTTAATGTTACTAAGGATGGTGTTAAGTCAATGCTTTCTGACCTAAACTACCATGTTGAGAACAACCCAGAATGTGATTTTAATATTTTGTATCAAAATCATGAAATAATTTTACTTACTTAAAATAAATATCTGAAATACTAAAGAGTTTTATTTCTTCTGTAACTAGATTAATCAATAAAAAATTAATGCAGTAAATATTTACTGGGAACCTCTTTGTGTAAGAACCTTGGAGGTTTCAGAGGCTAAGATTCTTGTTATTTTCAAAGTTGAATCAAAATTTGGAGGCAGATCTTGTCCTTAGGGAATTTACAGAATGACAGAGAATGGAATATACAAGATGACTCTGTAGAATATGAAAAACCATGAGTAGAATGTTTATAATATTCTATGGAGGCTCAAGGAAAGCATTGATTACTTCAAGTTGGGCATCTCAGGGAGAACTAGGGAGAAGCACACAAAGGGCATAAGGAATATGTGATATGAGATGATAAGAAAATAAGGAATTAAGTGAACCAAGAAATAAGTTGAAGTGTGGCACATAAATAGAAAAGAGTGAACTGTATGAAAAAAATAGCAGGGAATTGTACTGGTCCATTTTGTATTATTGTAACAAAATACACAAACAAGCTAAATTTATAAAGAAAAGAGGCTTATTTAGCTTACAGCTTTGAAGAGTGAAATTTCAAATACACGAATCAGTTCCCATCTCACTCTGTCACTTCAGGGTGGATGACAATGGCAGGAGCATGTGTGGGATAATGGTTACATCTCCAGATAGGAAGCTAGGGAGATACTGGTGGGGACAGGCACAGACTTTAATAACAATTCTCTCTAGAATCAATACAGGAGTCTCACAAGAACTACTTTAATTCCTTCCAAAGGCAGTACCCCCAATAACCTAGGGAGCTCCCAACTTGGCCCCATCTGTTTTTTTGTATTAAGGTTCTATACCTTTTACCATCACAGATTTAATATTTTCTATCAAAATCATGAAATAAATTTTATTTTTCAAATAACAACAGATGACCTTTGATGGGAATAATAACAGCATTTTCTCCTGGTCCCACAAGGTTCATGCCCTTCTCACAATGTAAGATGGGTATTCATCCTATCCCGGTAATCCCAAAGTCTTAGTTTATATTGCTCAAAAGTTCAAGTTCAAAGTCTCATCTGAGACTCATGGGAAGTTCCTTGCAGCTTTAAGACCCTGAGGGGAGGAAAATGCACAAGTTATTTAGTTCCAAGATACAATGACATGACAGGCACAGGGGTAGGTGTTCCTATTCCAAAAGGAAAAAAAAATAGAAAAAGCATAAAGAAATAATCACTTCAAAGCAAAACTGAGACCCATGCCATGGACATTAAATTCCAAAGCTCCAAGTTCAGTCTCTTCTGCATACTGTTGTGAGGAATGGGCCCCCAATGCCTTGGGATGACCTGCCCCTATGGCTTTGCTGGTTACCTCCCAATGGCTGCTCCATGGGACAGTGTTCTAATGTCAGCAGCTATTCTGGGTGGCCACTAGCACATAGCTATTCATCATACCTTTCTGGGTCTTCACCATAGCTTTACTCCCATACTGAACTAGGAATTGCCCCAACAGTTGCTCTATACAGGGGCTTTAACCCTGTGGCAAACCATTGCTTGACTTCTCCAGTCTTCCTTTGAAATCTTGGTGGAAGCTCCTTTGGACTATAAAATCAATTCCATGCAGAAGTCAATGTCAGCTGCCCACATGAACAGTGTACCTGCAACCGCTTGGATCATGGTTGCAGAGGTCATGGAATGCTTTGCTGGAAAACCAGGGCTTAGGTATTCCTTTTAGAGTACCCTGATATTCCATGAAATAATTCTGCTCTGGAAGGTCTCTGGATCTGTGATGAGAAGGCAGCCTTAAAGATTTCTGAGATGTCCTTGAGAACTTTCTCCAACTGTCCCCATGCAAAGAAACCAGCTCCCTTTTATCTGTACTAATCTCTTTAGCAAGAGTTTGATTTTTTTTCCTGTGGCACCCTTACATGATTTTTCTTGATTTCTCACCCCAGGCATATTATGAATTTTCCAAATCCTTCCACTCTGTTTTCTGATTCTTACTGTACATCTGGTTAGAAGCAGCTAGTAATACCCATGCTACACCCTGAATTCTTTGTTGTTTTGAAATCTTCTCTATGAGACAAATAGTCCAACATTGTTAAGTTTGACCTTCCACAACATCTTAGGGCATGAACACAATGCAACTAACTTCTTCGCTGTGGTGTAACAAGGATCACACGTCTTTCCAATTTCCAATAGGATTTTCTTTTCCATCTGAGACTTCATCAGCATGGCCTTTACTGTCCACATTTCTATCAATATTCAGGTTATAACCACTAAGCTAATCTTTAAGACAATGTAGTTTTTTTCCTATTCTCCTGTCTCTTCTTAGGTACTGCCAGAATTGTCCATAACACTAACTCACAACATTTTAGGTTTTTTTCGAGTCTGCTTCTCTTCCAACTTCTATCAGTTAACTGATTCCAAAGGTGCTGCCATGTTTTCAAGTATAGTTATAGAAATGACCTCACTCTTGGTACCAATTTTCTTTTCTTTCTTTTTTTGTACTATCTCAGAATACTTGAGGTAGGCTAACTTCATAAAGAAAATAGGTTTATTTAGCTCATAGTGCTATAGGTACAAAGTTTAGGGATTGCATCTGGTGATGAGTTTCTTGCTGGCAGAGTAGAGAAGTGGTCCAGGCATCATACAATGAGACATGTGTGTAGGTGAGTATATTCTGGTCTCCCTTTTATAAAGTCACCAGCATTCAACCATGGGCATTTTATCCCAATGACCTTGTGTAATCCAAAACACTTTCCAAAAGCCTCATCTATAAACATCATTGTTGGATTAATTTTTCACACTCAAATCATATCTAAACCATAGCTGAAAATAAAGTTGGGAAGGGCAATTTGTGTTCATTTAGAGGTATGGAAAGAGCTAAAAGCTTCATACTTTATTCTACAGCCACACATCAGTGACAGTAGTGTGTCTGCATATGTGGGAGGGTAACGTTACAATCAGAACTGCACATCAGGATATTAGTCAAGCTAACCATCAATAAATATTTATTGGGTGTCTAGTCTGATTGCAAGGTACTATGCTAAATGATGAGACTACAAAAGGAATGTATCACGTAATCCCTGATCTAAAGATCTTATGTTCTGGGTAAGGAAACAAATGTCATATTCAAAGAAAGATATCAAATTTAGTTATTTATAATCAGTATGGATAAATAGTGATGCTGGTAAGATTCTTTTAGTTTCCAATGACTGAAATTTGGAACCTTCTATGTTGAAATCTTTACTTATCTCTTTGCTCTTAGTTTGCTAACTGGTTCTAAATTGTTGCTTGTGGAATTGGAATTCTATACTAAATCAGAGTGCAACAAACCCATTACCAGGAGTGGATTTATTAGATGGTTTTAAAATTTTCTAAGTCCTCCTCCCTCTAACTCTGCAGTACCTCTAGCTGCATGGAGATTTTTTGTTTGTCTCAATGATTAATTGTATCTTGTACTGTCCTAGAACTTGAAATTTAATTATCTCAAAATGCTTTATGAATATAGATTATGTATCTCTAGGATCATGGGAGTTGGCCAGAGATGTTTGACGAGTGATCTCTTCTCTAATCATTGAAAATTTTGCCAGAGATAGACATCAACTTCTTCACTAACTTAGTCATAGCTACATCTGGAGAGAAGGACTTTGACACAAGGTACTCTTTATCTCAGATCCAAGTTGGAATTCAGATGCTGTGACCATCTCAGATGTTAATTTTGGTTTAGTTTCTTATCAGTTAGGCGTGTGTGTGTGTGTGTGTGTGTGTGTGTGTGTGTGCATGCACACACACAAATATTTCATTGAAAACACGGAAAGCATGCAGTAAATTCTTTGATTTGTGTTTATTATGTGTATATATTTTTTCTCACATTTATTTATTTATTTGGAGAAAACACAAAGAAGTTGTTTGCATTTCTGGGGAAACCTTGAAAAATATCTTTGTGACTATCACCACCACCACCACCACCCCTATCATCATCAACTTCCTCCTCAAAACTTAAAATTAAGTACTATTTGTAAGTGGTGCTCTGTGTAGGAACATTTTATTCTCTACAAAAGAGATCCTTGTAGAGTTCTGTGTGGACTCAACAGGACATCTCCATGTCTAAAGATTATTCTGGAAGGCAGTAGAATCTGGTTGTGTCCTGCCCAGCTAACTTTTCAAGATGACTAACTGGGATATGGAGTTTAGCCTGAGGCCACTGGATGTAACACATGTAAAATTAGGACCTACACTTTTATATGGGTTAGGTCTCATTTCCTCTGTACAGGGATCTAGGCTAATTGCCTACAGGTAACTAAGGAACTCAGAGTTAATACATTAGGTGCTGATGAAGGCACTGGGTGTCTTCTCAAAATAACTACTTCTTCTTCATGTTTCCTCCTTGTGGGAAGTCCTCCCTGTCTATTCTAGCCATATACAAAACTAATCTTAAAATTGGCACAGATATAGACCCACACCTGGAAGTTGTTAGTCTGCCCCAAAGAATGTGGCCTGTGCACTGGTAAGAATTTAAATGAAATATTTAAAAATTAGATTCTTTCCCTTGCTCTCGTGTTTCTACAGGTATTTAAGTTTTCTGGGTTAGCAGCCGCCTTGCTCAGTATTATCGAGTATGAAAAGGGTTTTTGAAAATGTTGTGGGCTGACAGATGTTTTGAACCTCTCTATCTCCCCAGCTGCACCAGATCTAACAGCCTGAAAGTGATTTCCCTTTATGATATTTCATACCACATTGCAAATCTAAATTGAGGCCTGTTTCCTAAATACATTTAAATATTAGCTGAATATAAAAATGTGAATACAGCCAACAATCCATGAATACACAAATGTATTTCAAAACATTCTACACCCTGAGAATCAGAAAATGGCATATCTGGGACAAGCGAAGATGGATACAAGAGACCAAAATGGAAACATGCCTATCTGTGTATCTAAGCATTACTATTGTGTCTGTCACCATAGTACCTGGGCCTTTTGTTGAGAACCATTTCTCCTCCTTAATGATGATAAACTCAGGAATATGCAGGAACAAGAGAGCTAATTTATAAATAACGTGAATCTCATCCATAATGGCCAGTGTCGGGAGGCCATTATGTAGATGCGTGGAGATCGTTAAGTGGCAAGCTTGGCACCATTACAGATTCTTTATCCTGTAGGCAGAGGCTGGAGCGGAAGGGAGAAGGGAAAAGGGATCAGAGGCAGGTGTTCTCTTTTTTTGTTTTGGAGGTTTGAAATGGAATGGGAACCTCTTGATTTCAAATTTTAGCATTTCTGGCTGCTGTAATGCCTCACTGCCCTTCATAAGCAAGGTCTTGGTTTACAGACCTGCTGATTATGTGTATACCTTCTTTGTGAAATCCATCCCTGGGAGTGAAAGAGGTATGGATGCATTCAATAAAAGAGCATATTATGGCCACGGTTTTGTTTTTATTATGGATTATATAAAATCTCCCATTTACATAGTTGCCAATGATGCAACTAAATCCATGCTGATATGCTATATAAAAATATGTTGAAATCTATCATCACTGGGGACTGAGCCAAGGTTGAGCCCAATTTCAGAGTACTCCTTTCAATATTTTCATAGAATACTTGTTCCCCTTTTCCTTTTTTTTTGTTTTTAAATCTGCTAAAGTGGTTCTTTGTGTACTCTATATAGAGAATAATAATTTTCTAATCAGTCCCCACTAAGCAATTAATTGCTGATGGAATAATTTTTAGTGGACTATCAACTATTGTTCCATTTTTTTTCAAAGTCATCCAGAGTTCAAAACCAATTATTAGACAAATCCCATAACTTGAATTATATTTCATCTTATGTGTCTATAACATTTTCAATTTTTATCTCGATATTTCATTGGAGATTGCTAACCAAATAGAAATTCACTTTAAGAGAGCTTATAGTCTTTATTTTTCTCTTTAAAGGATGAATGGGGTTTTCTTTTTTAACATCCTGGAAATAACTTATAGATACTTCCGTTCTCCTGGCATTTGTCTAGTGTGGCCTGAACTTCTGCTAAGTAGATAGAAGCAGATGTTCTTTACATTTGAGAAGCCCAAAAGGAAAAATGTTGCCCTCGTTGGTGTAGCTCCCCAGGATTTATGCCAAGTTCTAGGAATACAATGATGAACGAATGGTCTGATTCCTGACCTCGCTCTGCATAAGGTCTAGGGCAAACAGCATACACCTGATACTGTAAAGAGAACTTTACAACAGGTTTGGGTCTTAAGGAATTGACAGAGGAAGCGACAAAGTCCTTATTCATAAAAGTAAATAGTTGGCTTATACCACAATGTGTGATATGGCAGTGAGATATCAAGAACTACAAATATTCATGTGGGACTTTCAAGGAAGACTCCTTGGAAGAAGAAGGGACTGACTTGGATATTGGGGGAAATTTTGAATGGTGAAGAAAAGTTTGCAACAGAAGGCAATTAGGGAACTATGTGACGAAATGTGAGGGGACAGATTTGAGCAATGTGTATTCAGAGGGCATTAGGTAGATAAAAATGACTTGAACAGAATTTATGTGCAAGATGGTGTGCCAAAAGACTGTTTGACCAGGTTTGACTAGATGACAAAGGGCTTTTGATAGACTTAAGTCCACTTAAGGATTCTTAGAGTAAAATAACATTAAATGCTTCAAAATTCTGTGTCTAAGAGCTAACAGGAATCTTGGAGACCAACTTCTAGCCCACATTCTTGTATAACAAAATATTGTACCAACGTGGGCAGGTAAGTTTTCTTCTAGAACATTCTAACTCCCTAGCCCAGTAGATCGCAGTGTTCTTTTAATTAAGACCTGGGACTCTTTTTGCAATCCAACTTAAATGGACCAGATTTTCACAAATCAACACTTAATTTTGTTCATCAGAGATACATTTATGGGGATTCTTTGATTAGCTCATAAATTCAATCCTGGCATTCCCTAGAGGTCCACAATTGGGCCAGGCTGATGAATTTACCCACATTTTATAATTGCAATATCTAAAAATGAAATTAAATAGTAGTATGCCACTCCTTCACATGACAATCCTTCTTCCCTAGCTGCTGTGATGTCTCTGTAACAATATTATGAAGTTATACTTGACATGATGATCTAATGATGATCAGGGTGATTCTCAGTATAGTGATTTTAGTCTCATCTCCTGTATTTCTTCTTTTTTTTTTTCACACATTATGCAACTTAACAGCATTATTTCCTTTTTTTGAAGTACATTAAGAATGGGTATTGGGGGCTGGGGGTATTTGCTCAGCGGTAGAGCAAATGCCTCACATGTGTGAAGCACTGGGTTCGATCCTCAGTACCACATAAAAATAAAAGGAAGAAATTGTGTCCATCTACAACTTAAAAAAAAAAAAAAGAATGGGTGGTGGGCAGACAAGGGGGTTAATTAATTGTCTGCCTAATACAGCTGAGTGCGTTACCTTACCCAGAAGTGGTAAATCTTTAAGTGCTGGTGAGCAGCACAATGGGAAAAACCAATAGTCTACTTCCGAGGGATTTCACATACCCACAGTAAGGCCATCAGGGAAACCTGGGACAAAGTGGGATAAAGGTACTTGTTAAGACAGAGCATGGATCACACTGTTCAGTAGCTTCCTTTTACTCTGATGGCTGTACTCTTCAGCCATTTTCTTTTGCCTTGCAAGTGGGCTGGACTCATTCTTCCAGGCATTCATTCAGCTTCACCAGGCAGCTCTTTGTGATTCTCAGAACTTGCAGTCTGTTTTCCAGCAGGAACATCAATACATGTATCCGGAATACTCACCTGTTCCTTTGTTCTTGCTCTGTACATTTCCCACCCATTCTTTAAGGTCTTTCCTCTGCAGGACACTTTCTGTATCCACAGGAACCCTTAGTCTCATTGTTTTCTCCTCTCAGTCACCTACAATGGCTCAGGTCCGCAAGGCACCATCTGCTTGTTCTCATTTCTGGTTACTCAACAGAATCACCCATGCAAAGATCTTATTTTTTTATTTTCATTTTTAAATATTGAATCGCCAGTTTTCAATTTGGCTTACTATCAGAATTAGCTAGAAATTATGATAGGGATGGCCTGATCTACACTTTGTATAAAGTCCTGCAGGTGATTCAGTGGCATCGTTAAGGTTCAGGAATTTTGATTTAATATGTTTTGCATTGCCTATTTTTATTTCATGTGAGTAAATCTTTTCTTTGTAACTAGATTATGAGGCACTGCAGTTTTGGTGGAATATTTTATCTCCCAGCATTTGCATTGTCAATATTATAGTATATTGCTTTGGCTAATTCACATTGCAGAGATGCTGGGAGAAGGCATGGTACTGACCCCAGATCTGTCTCTCCTTGGTACTTATCGAACAAGTCTTATCAGGACAGACATGCAAAGGCACCCCCTCCTTCCAGCCCTCACAGGACACACACACACACACACACACACACACACACACTTTAAGAGAACAATATTTTGCCAGAAATGACAGTGTGCAGGCATTTATAGATATTCTTGCTTCAGCATCTAGAATTTTTATTCATGACAATAACTCTGATGAAAACAAAAATCTGAGATGATCCCATATTCTAATCTGCATCTAACCCCAGATGTGATGAGAGTTCCTTAAAGAAAAGGTGGAGTTTCAGGATCTTGCCAGAACCTTTGAATGGACCAAAAGGAAACAAAGAGCACTAGTGTAGGCCATTCTTTCTGAAGTGCATTTGGTCCCATGTATCTGAAAAATAATCGAAATCAAATGGGTGGAATTTTTATCCCGACTCTAGGTGGTCCTTTTCCACTGATGTGAGTTTTTGGTTTTTATCATAGTGGGAGAGCACTGCTGCAGACCTGTGTGGATGGCTGGAAAGCCACACCCCCCCCCACACACACACCGGGAGTGATGGTATAGTGACAGCCACCCTGGGGTTGAAGGTAGGTGACCATCCTCACAGTGTCTTGCACACCCAGCCTGGTCAGACCTGACAGAGACATGCTATATCCGAGTCAGATAAAGCAGGTCTCCTTTCCCTAAGACAGGACACTCAGTTCCTCAGAACATGAACAACGTGTATAAAACACTGCCTTAGAGGACTCTTTTCCCCTGACCTTCCTCTAGGACCCCCAGAGTGTCTGCCACCCCCTCCTATTTCCTTTTGGCCTTTATGAGAATTCATTCAGCCAGACTCCCAGGAAGGCAGAGGGAGAAGCAGCCGCCTCCATCTGAAGGGCATCACACTGGCTTGGCTTTGAGGTCAGGGCGTCTGCTCATTTGGCTAAGCTACTTTTAGGCCTTCCTCCTTCTCCCCCCTTTTCGAGGAGGGGAGTCCTATTTTCACATATGCGCTCAGACATGCAGAAGCAAACGCCAAAATGAATTAACTGGAATAGCTCTATTAATTTATGCTTCGACAGTAATGACCTTAAGACACAGAAGAATTATATATTAATTTGTTTCTAGTGTATAGCACTGCTAAGTTAACACATTTAGGAGAATACACTTCCCTGTCTCCAGCTGTGAGGGTAAATGAGGCCGACGGAGGCTGGAGAAGGAGTTCGGGCAGCGCCCCACTAGATGGCAGGGTGGCCTCAGGGATGGACCCAGCGGCCGGCGGTTGCAAAACACCTTGTTTGCAGTCATTATTTGACATACTCAAAAATCGACCATTTATTTATTTTTTCTCATGTTGTTCATTTGGAAATTATATTTAAACTTATTTATTTACATGGGCACATTACAGAACATGGATATTTACAAACAAATACGTCGACACTGTCCGAGATAAGGGAGTTGAAGACAACAATGCGCGCCCTGCTCCTGCCAGGCTGACTTGAGTGAAATTTCCAGGCTCTGCAGACGCCCCGCTGCGCTCCACGCCAGCTCCTACACCACCATCCAGCCTTATTGATGTTGGGGAGGGGAGAGATGTCTTTTGAAAGTCAAAGGGCATAATCCCTTCCAGGAGGGAAACTGTTTTTAACACATGGTTTGGTCAGTTAGGGGCACTCAGGAAAAAAAAAAATGCGGAACAATAAGCATCTTACATTCATACCCTCCTCTAGAAAGAAGATTAAAAGTAAAACCAGATTAGAGATTTGAATTTTATTCAAATCCTTTCTCTCCTTTCCCTGGTCCTCTAATCTCTCCTACTCTTTTGCCTTCCTGTCTCTCTCCTCTCTTTGTTCCTATTTCTATCAAATCTACCTTCTCTTTCTTTTCCCTTTTCTCCTCCGTCTGAATTTCCACATCTCCCTTTTCTTGGTCCTTCATTCTCTCAGAATTTGATGCTGCTGAGCTGCTTCTGATCCCCCATCCCTTTATGCAGCCTTTTCCCGTTAATGAATTGTTAAAATTTCATAGGGAGCCGTGACTGCTTTTCTCTGCTCCTGGACACTGCAGCTTGCAAGCTGCTTTAGGTTTTCATCAGGAAAGTCACAGCTATGAGCCCCTGGCAGGCAACTCCTTGTCTGCAAATACTTATCCAGGGTTTATGCATTCTGGATGCAGGAGGGTCTTTCATTTGTTTTTGTGTGTTTTTTTTTTTTTTCTCATTCAAGTTTAGGCAGGATTAGAATTTCAGTTAATAAAGGTCCTGAAAAAAAGGATGATTCTATCCATGACAGAGGAAACTCAGATTCCAGCAGTCTTTTAAGATGTCTCGATTTTGCAGTTTCCTGCAATGGAAAAATTTCAGGAAATCCATGAAAGGAGAGGACCAGAGGACTGCATTTTCAGAGTGAGATTCTTGAAAGTACCTTCTGCCTCAGTTGCTTGGAAGGGAATCTTGAACCCCAAATGGTGCCATTTAATGAATTTTCTTTCCTGGTAAAATTAAGGTGACCCTCTTGATTGTTTCTTAGTCCACTTGCCTATATAGTCTTCTGTGGTTGTGTGTGTCTTATTTATTTTTCATTGTAGGATACTTGTCTTGCAAATAACATGTGGGTAATGAAAAATAGAATAGAAAATGATCAGCAAATTGCAGTCTAGATTAAAAAGTGATTTTCCCCATTAAATTACATATAGGATAGGTAAGCAATCATATGCAGTTCTATAGAACATGTGCAAATATTTTTATGACCCACTTTATTATTTTATATAGGTGTGTACCCTTCTAGAAAATTGTGTTGTCCTTTCTTCTCGAACCAAGCCTAAGTTTTACATGTTATTAATGTGAACCACAGAAATGCACAGACATGATCAACTTGATATTATTCCCTACCTTATGCCTTGAAGTAATTGTTTCTCTTGATAATTTATACATTTTAGCCCCTTAAAATTGTGAGGTTATTTAATACATTTTCAGAAAAAGTTCTGTGGAATTAATGTTTCTTTATTGAATATATTATGTTGCTAATAATAGGAAAGCTTCTAATAGTAGGCAAAATATTTTTCAGTTGTATAGAAATGTTGCTTAAACAGGAATTCCACCCCTTAAAGATATTGGGTGACTCAGTCTTCAATATTCTTCATTCCCCTTTAGTTCCCTCTCTTTTATTTCCTTCTTTCCCTATATATCACTGTGTTCATTAATGAGAAATTTATGTCAGCAGTTTATCAAATTAAAAAGAAAAAAGAAAACCACTGAATTTCCTTCTTTGTCTTGGCATTTTCTTCAAACTAAAGATGCTGACCATCTTAAAACTAGTAAATAGGTACTGACATTTTATAAATTTGTACCCTTACCATAAATCTCAACCAAGTCCTCTAGATTATTCCAGGAAAATCTTTCTTCTCAGCCAATATTGGCCACATTTAGAAAACTAAGGAAAAAAATAAATTGTTCTCCTCCTGGTCTACTGTGGCATGCTTCCCGTTGTTCAGTGAATAATTGAGCAGTTTATTTTAATCAGGAGCTCTTTTCAGAGGGGGGTGCTGGAGAGGGTTAATTGCTAGGGTAAAACAGCGATGGGAGTCTGGCTTACTGGGGTGCTAATTGAGTAACAGGTGAACATAAATAGTGTAGAGAGGCAGGAAATTAAAATGTAGGAGGGAAATGTAGATGTTAAGCTTCACAACCCTTGTAAATGTATTTAAGTCAGAGGTGCCACAAACTAAAACTGGGGAGCAAGCTGTTTTCCCATCTGAAATTCCAGGCTGTGGTGTTGCCACAGGTGTTAGCTTGGGAGAAAGGGAGGTGGGTTTACTGTAGAGCAAGGAGTCTTAACTGCATCAGTCTGTTGGGGTTGGATACTCAGTATCACTGTGCAGGTCAATAATTTGTCTGTGAAGCTGGCTTGTTGCAAAGCAAGGCCATCTGCAGAGTCAAAGCCATGCAGAGGTCCTCAGTCACCCATTCTTTGCAATTGTGCTAGAAAGATCTCAGATGAGTTGCGCAGGATACCTGGTATGAGTTTTTTAGAAGGAATAGGAAAGGGGAGAAATGCTCAAGGAAGAAAGGGAGAATGTAGGTCCTCTCAGAGAGGAGAGGGATTGCACATCCCTTCTGCTCTTCTGTTTTATTGGGGATTCCAGGGAAGTCCTGCCCAGGTCCACCTCTTGACTTTTGATTGACAGCAGGATTGTATCAGGCATTTAAGTTTCCACTGTACATGATCTTACTTCCTGGAGGGGAGATTTTTATTATTATAAATGGCATACTAAATATCCTAGGTAATTCTCAGTCACCTTGGCCCATGCTGACTGATTCTGATTAGAATTTGTTTTTACATATTTTATGGTTGGAAGACTTTACTGGAATCTGGTCTATGTAAAGGTCACAAAAGTACCTCCCTTAAGGGTGATTTGTGTTCTTCTTATTGGCAGGGAGGACCTGCACTTCTTCTGCGGATAAGAGGTTTTTTGCCGAGGAATGTAGCATATCCTACTGACTTAAGCCAAGTAGGGCTGCAGGTAAGTTGCTTTTTTTTAGGCCCAGTCCACAGAGCCATACCTCCAACCTCATGTTCTCATGACTCATCTATCATCTATCATCTATCAGGCTGAATGACTCCCAGTGATGGTGATGGCATCACTAGGGTGTCTGGAGTATCCCTTTATCCTGTTTCTACTTGGTGTTTGCATATACTTTGATGAGTTTGATGCTGTTCACCTCTAAAATAGAATTAGATTTAAATGAAACATTTCTAGAAAAAAACAGTGAGTGGTTCCTGTTTTTAAGTATATTGCATTGATAGCACAGCCCCTCTTTTCCCAAGAAAGAGAGAATGGAACAGTGATCCTCAACCTTGACTGAAAGTGAGAATCACCCTGGAGAGGTTTAAAACTCCCTCTACCCAGGCTGCACTTCAGACCAATTAAGTCAGAATCTCTGGGGGTGGGACTCAAACGTCAGTAGACTTTAGAACAGCAAAGATGAATCTTGATATGTGTCAAGGCTGAGAACCAGGGACTAAAGAGGGAAAAGCAGAGTTTGGAAAAGAGCAACTTTTCTGTAACTGTATGTGATGTAGTGTGATTATTTTGTGCTTTAATGTCCTACTTTGGGAGTTCTATAAGGGATAAAGGGAAGATTGTCTGCAGGAGCTGCAAACTCATTAAAAAGTTATGTAATTCTTGTACTACTGGCCCTGAGGAAAGAGTCATATTTTACATTAGAATTAAGAACTGCGTAAGGAGAATCTGTAGAAGTGATAGAGGGAACTATATTTCTCTTGGTTCAGAGTGAGAATGGTGAAGGTATCTAAAGATGTTCCAAATTCAAACCAGTATACATCTTAAATTTTGAATCTGATTAATGGATAAGTGGACCTGATATCTTTTGGGGATCATTCTTCTGCTTACCAGACAGGTGAAAGAGTTTATATTGATGCTATGAGTGTATTTGCTCTATTATCTCAAAATTTTCCTATCTTTCAGGTAGATGCCTTCCCAGTCTCTCTGAGATTCCCCCTGAGCCATCTTCCTTCCATTTTTGTCTAAGTGAATAAAACTGGTAGTTGGGGATATGTCAGAAGGTCCTGGACATTGGAGTAACGAGGGAAAAGAGAACCACAGAAAATAACAGTAGGTGTTTCTTCATGATCCCTCTTTCATCAATAATTTTAACCTCATTTTTTATAATCCCCATCTGTGTTTCCTAACACTATTCATTCATTCATTCATTCGTTCATTCATTTATTCATTCCCTAAACAATCCATTTATCCATCCACCCATCCATAAGATATTTATTCAAGCAACAACTATGCACAAAGTATTGAAGGTATTGTTTAAACCCTTGGATGCAGAAATAAATTTGGTGGACCTCAAGTCCAGAGGGCTACAGTAGACAATAATTATTAACTGTCACACTTTTTGGTGAAAATTTTCTTCTCTTTGTCCCTCAATTGTCCTCTTTAATAATTCCAACTCTACTCCCTCTCCTAGGCAACCATCAAAATGGTTTTTTTTTTAAAGATCCTTACATTTTTATGTATACTTACAGAATACAAATTGTTGCTTTGATGTATATGGAATTTTACTTTTCAAAACCATTATGCTTTGGGGCTGGGAATGTGGCTCAAGCGGTAGCGTGCGGCCCGGGTTTGATCCTCGGCACTACAAACAAACAAAGATGTTGTGTCCACCAAAAACTAAAAAATAAATATTAAAAAAAATTCTCTCTCTCTCTCTCTCTCTCACTCTCTCTTTAAAAAAATATTATGCTATAGGATTGCTAATGTTTCTTAGTTTTTAAACTCGGTATTATTATATTAAGATCCATTCATTTAGCTTTTATGTAGTTATGTTGTCATTGCTTCTAGTAGCTGTGTAATGTTCCATAACGTTCATTGAATAATTTTACTTTCACTTTCCTTTAGTTATAGATACTTGTTCCCACCTCCCTGATATCATAAATATCCTTTCTTATGTCCTAGACATTATATTAACCATAGATTATACCTTTAGGTAATTGAAGCAAGTATTCAAGATCACTATAAGAAATAGCTGTCCCACTTTCTTTTGGCACCAATTGTGCAAAGAGGAACTCCTTTCTCTATGCCAGCTGTTGGTATTACCCAACATTCTACTTTTTGTTGTGAATTATCTCATCATTTTAATTTGTCTTCCATTGATTATATTTGAGTTAGAATAGCCTTCCATATGTTTGATAGCCAGCTGTGCATCCAATTTTGTGAATTACCTGTTTATAACTTTTAGTCATTTTTATTTTTGTTTCCTGTCTTATAATTGTGGGCTTGCTAGAATATTACAAATATGACAGAGCTATGCTGTCCAATATAATAGCAACTACTCACTGTAATTATGTGAATTTAATTAACTAAAAGTTAATAAAATTAAAATTCAGTGTCTCAGCCAAACTGAACACATTTCAACTGCTCAATAGCCACATGTGTCTATTATATGGCTCCTTACTATAATAAAATGCATGAGACAGGATAACTTTATACAGAGAAAAGGTTTATTTTTTTTTTCACAGATCTGGAGACTCAACAGCAAGAAAAAGGCATTAACTTGACTCTTGTGAGGCCCTTGTGGTGATGCTGTCACAGTGGTGGGAAAAGGCTCAGGCTTTTATAGCATCACTCCCTGTGAGAACTCACTCCAGAAGACCAGCATTTCTTTCTAAGAGCAGCACCCCAATGACCTAAGGATCTTCAGTAGGTCTTATTTCTTAAAGGTTCCATCATCTCCATTTTGTCATACTGAGGACAGTGCCCTCAATCTATGAATCTTTGGAGAATGCTCAAATCATCTTCAAATCATAACTGCTACCCTACTTGGCAGGGCAGATAATGTTTCCATTGTTATAGAAAGTTGTTTTGAACAATGTTGTTATAGAGATATTAATTAGTCCCTTGTAGATTTTAGAAGTGATTAATTCTGGGATGGTTGTACAGTATTGGTAGAGTACTTGGCTAGGATATGCATGTACCTGGGTTTGGTTCCTCCAAAGTGAAAGATGATGATGATGATGATGATGATGATGATGATAACAACAACAATAATAATTTCTCCAAATTTATCACCAGTTGGTTCTATTATGTGACAAATTAAACATGGCTGACCACTCCTATATATAAATATAGTCTATATCCCTTCACTTTCAATCTGGGACTCTTTTTACCAACAGAATAGACGTGCAGTTTCTTGGTGAAAGACTTACTAAACTGGCAACTTCTACTTTCTGTGTCATAAAACACTCATCTGGGAGTTCTGAGCCTTTATGTTAGATATCTGATTGCTCTGAACCATGGAAAGGCCTCATGAAGCTGCTCTGATCATCAGCCCCAGCTAAACACAGCCCACCAACAATCTCTACCCAGACAAGAGACATTTTAAAGATTTCTTGGCTTGGCCTTTGCTTAATGCTACTAAATAAGTACAGTCTATGCAACATGGAATAGAAAAATAATCCAGTTAAGCTGGATGTGGTGGAACATGCCAGTAATCCCAGAGACTTGGGAGACTGAGGCAGCAGGATTGCAAGTTTGAGGTCAGCCTCAGCAGTTTAAAGAGTCCCTAAGAAACTTAGTGATAGCCTGTCTCAAAATAAAAACATAAAAATGATTGGAAATATAATTCCATGGTAGAGCTCCCCTGGGTTCAATCTCCAGTTTAAAAAAATAAGAAATAAAGAAAAATAATCTAGTTAAGGCTTTCTTTAATTCTTGACCCACGAAAATCATGATTTTTTTTGGGGGGGGTGCTAGGGATTAAACCCAGACATGCTTAACCACCGAGTCACACCCCAAGCCCTTTTTTAAAAGTTTTTATTTTGAGACAAGATGAAGTTGCTAAGGGCCTTGCTAAGGGCCTTGCTAAGTTGCTCAGGCTAGAGATATTTTTTGAAAAATGTTTTTTTAAAATCACTAAATTTTAGGGTATTTTGAAATATATTGAAAATAATCAGAACATGATATTTTTCTTAAACAGAAATTCTAAACTTATATATGTGATTCAGTTTAAGATGTACACTACTGCATGGAAGCTATGAAGGATAGAGTCTTTGCCATAATTAACCCAGGGTTTGGATTATGTCTCTGTCTCTGAGAGGTGTGAGACTTTGTCAGTTTGAACAGACTGATTTTCACTATCTTTATGTATAAAATTTGGAGACTAATGCATCACAACACTAGGATTGTGATGAGAAAGAAATGAGATAGCAGATGTTAAGAAAGCTCTTCGCACGGTGCCTAAGTCATGAAGGCAACATTCTAATTGAGGGATGTGCAAGGTACAGACATGACATGAAGGATGGATGATTGACTGCTTGGCCAAGTGAGGTGGGGAGAAGCTGTCAGAAAGTCCATCAGCAAGTATCCTTAGAATGAAGGGTTAGTTGAATGGTAGAGGTGAGACAAGAATTTTCAAACTCCTTTAAGGAAGAAAATGACATCTCAGGTTAAACAGTTGTGTTATGCTAAAGCAAGCTGAGTCTTGTTTATTTATTTATTTCAAGTATTTGTAACTAGGCTTTTATTTTCATTTTTTAGAAGATTACTTAATGATGAAGAGAAATGCTCATTACACTGTTAAATTAACAAAAATAAGACAGAACAACAGCAGCAATGTTCCAAATGTGCTAGAAATTGTAGATATTCTAAAAGGATGAAAGAAAATATTTCCAAATATTTGCCATGTTTATCTCTGGGTGAGACATCTTCTCAATTATTTCAATTATATATATTTTGTGTGCATTTTGCTAATTTTAAAATAATGCATATGTTTGCTTTTGCAATCTAAAAAGCCAATACATTTTGACACAAAGAGCATTTATTTTGAGAAGGTGTATGGACCAAGAAGGTCCAACTGAAATGAAGGCTCTTTCTACTGAAATTCCCTGCAGTTCTTTCCTTCTCCTCATTCTTTCCTTTCACAATCATCTCTTAGTACTGACCCATTGGGCTTCACCAGTTCCAAATGATTTAATAGTGCTAGTATTAGGAAACTATGGTTGTAGAAAATAGTGCCCTGTTCCAGCAAGCAGTTCTTCAGCTGTGCATGTCAGGTTGGGTTCAAACCCAACATAATGTGGACAGCTGTTGTAAAATTCTCCATCTGGGCTTTGTTTGTCTTCAGCCCACTGCTCACATATGGAACCATCTCTGCCTCGGAGGTTTGTCACTTATGCCCTGAGATCACCCCACCTGAGCTGGATCTGTTAGGGCTGTCTTAAAGAATATTCCCATGTAGCTCTGTTTTCTTTTTTGTATTGTCTCTGCTGATGTTGACTTTTGTATTCCTATAGGAATGGATATGTTTTTTTACAGCCTGACTTCCAAGTGAGTCTCCACTCTTGCCTTTTGTTCTGAGCAGAGATGTCTGTGCTTGTGGGATCCAGAGGTCAACCCAAATGTGTTGATAGCAATAGTGGTCAGCCTCTCCCTTGAATCCCAATTAGTTGGCCCTGAGCCCCATTCTTGAAGAGACATTATATTGATCAAGGAATTTCTACTATCAAAGCAACTCTAATCTCAGGTCTTGACTCACCGATGAGATGATAGGACCTTGGCATATGTCTGGTTCAGAGCTTGGAGACAGCTTCTGAAAACCATTGCTTCTTAATTAGGTTTATGTTTTGCCCTCTAAAGTTCATCCTGAACTATCTGAAAAGATCACTGAGAACCATAGCCCCCTTTGGAAAGGGGACTGGACAGATACCTAGAAGTCCATATGTAATTTTTCCTCTTTTGCTGACCTTGTATTTATTGCCTCTCTATACTATACTTTTAGCATTTGCAAACAAAAGCAAAGCTATACAAGCACAGATGTTATGACCTTAATGGTCCTGAACTCATTGTCCCCTGACCCCCCATTCTGGCTTTCTGTATAATAAGAAAATAAGATCTTATCGTCAAAAAATACATTCAAAGATCTCAAAGGTATTTCCAAACATTTAGGTCTACTTCCCACTCTTTCCTTATGCCCTCTGGATGAGGATCTTTACAATTTTATAACAAGATCAGGTACTTTTCAATCTTAGTACCATGCTATTCTCTGAGTCTAAAATATCCTTCCCTGAAATTCAAAATCTTAGAATCCTTTCTTGTCAGAATCTTAGACATTTTCTACTCTCTAGGAAACCTCTATGGAACCCACCACTCAGAATTGCTGTCTTCCTATCCTGTGCCTCATTGCCCTTGGCTTTGATATTTTTCATAATGTTTATGTGATGGTAGCCTGCAGCGTCATTAGATATACACGTGTCTGTCTTCTTATTTAAGCCATGAAGTTTTTGCAGGCAAAGATACATCATTGTCCTTTTGGTGTCTTCTCCCAGGTCTCATGCAATAGCATCCATTTTATTTCTGATGCAGAATGATAAAAGACTGTTGAATTGGATGGTCAAGAGAGCATCTTTGAAAAATATGGAGGAACGTGGTAACTGAAGGTATTTGAAACTTTATCACCTTTTGTTTGATGGCAAACTGTTTATGATTTGTTCTCTTTCCCTGCTGATAGCCTATCAATCTTTCAGCTGGTTTGACATTTGCAGAAAAGTCCACATTTTGCTGTCTTTTTCAACCAGTGGCCAGTGCCATTGTCTTTTCCCTTAATCATGTCTTAAGAAAATTCTTCTCTTTCAATAGACTCTACCTCTTGATGCATTCACTTTTCTGTAGATGTTTAGGAAACTTATGAAAGAAAGAAAAGAAAGGAACTTGAAGAAAATCTTATTTTAAAACCACCTTCCTATTATTTTTTAAACCTTTGGATATATTGACGAGCCCATCAAGTTCTATATGGCAGGAAATGAATCAAACTACAAATATTGATCAAGAAACATGTTTGTTGCTGATCAGAGATAACATTACTTGTAAAAATGTACATTTCAGTCAATATTTATTCCTTCCTAAAATTGCAGAATTATGTTTTCTTCTCTTAAAACTCAATTTGTCCAATTTACTCTAATGCAATTTTCTGTACCTATGTATAATTTATTTATATGATTAGCGTATCCTCTGTGGAAACTTAAACTGATATAACTTCCTTTGAACAACATATTTGGGGCAGTTATGATGTGTTATCATCAGCTCAGGGAAGTATCTTGCTCATGAGTCACAAAAACAGATGTGAACAAACAATTGCTTGCAGTGATCAATTTTCACTGAGTTGTTCTAGCTAGGGCAGAGGTGGACAAAATTTATGCTGGTCTTATAACTAGATTCTCTCAATATTAAACAAATCTATTTTTTTTGGTAACAAGATCACAGTACAGGATTTTGAACTACTGTTATTATATGAACTACTGATATTATAATCATTAGGAACTCATATAATGTATATACTATTTATGCAGAAGAAAGAGCTGCTAAATAATAATCTGATAATAGTGAGCATAGAGAATGTTTATTTAGTAAGAATTTATAAGGTGTCTGAGGATATGTACAACACCATGCGTATTACTGAGAAATGTAAATGAGTTAATATATGTGCCTATTAGGTTTACTAATGACCATATAG
The DNA here is from genome assembly GCF_045843805.1 of Urocitellus parryii. Classification (NCBI taxonomy): domain Eukaryota; kingdom Metazoa; phylum Chordata; class Mammalia; order Rodentia; family Sciuridae; genus Urocitellus; species Urocitellus parryii. Next base: position 30,941,355 of record NC_135543.1, read on the forward strand.
AGCCTAAAATAACCATGTGACATCCAATGGCTTTCATTATTTTTATTTAAAAATGGTCAATGCCTCTTTTTCTTCCTCTTCTTCCTCCCCTCCTCCTCCTCCTCCTCTTCCTCCTCCCCCTTTTCCTTCTTCTTATTATTAACTCTTTTGTGAAAAGAATGAAAATAAATTCTAGGTCATTATGGATCTAAGAATCAGGGAAAGGTTCTATAAAAATGTTTGAACTTTAAATGATCTTAATAAATGGATGGTAGATGTATGTGTGGTGAAGTAGTGGCAGAGCATGACCACGGGACTGGCCACAGTTGAATGGGTCACTAAAAACAAAAATGGCATGAGAGCATTAGTCATTCTTATGGGTGATCAGACTTGTTCATTATGAGAAATTATAAATAATACCCAGAATACAGATTGGGTCCAGTTGGTGAACTGTCATGTTGTAGAGAAAAGAATAGAAAAAATATTGGTTTAGGTGTCAGAAGAAATTACTCTCTGTAAATTTGAGCCAAACAGATAGCTTTCCTGTGCCTCCATTTCCTCCTCTATAGAGTAGCAAGACTATATGGTTGTATGCTAATTTTATTTTTTCTTAAGTATAACAAAATTTATTTAGTTTATGATAACTTCTATGATATATAGAAACATACCAGGAGCATAACACTACTAAATACTCACCTGTACTTTATAAATTATATATGAATATGTTAACACAATGATCATCATGGTTATTAGGATTAATAACATATGTAATTTGAGAGGGTGATTTCATCCTGGGGATAATAGAAAACAAATTGATTTGTTGTAAGATATGGAAGTATCATAAGGAAAGCAATGTGGTAACAGTACTGACCCTAAAAATTATTAAAATGTCTCCTTGAGGAATTATTTATAACATATAGACAAAAGAATTCTTACATTTATGGCATAAAAAGGTCTTATTCTTCCCCCATAAAAATTGATTGAGGTATTGATTAAATGAACAGGAAATTCCCAAAGAATTTCAACAGACTGATAAGCTTATTGATTTGTAAGCTTATAAAAATCTTAACTTATTTTATGATCAAAGGAATATAAATTAAAGTAAGATGGGATTTTTCAATCATCACAAGGAAAGAAAAATAAGTTGCAGTTTTAAGTAAATAGAAGGAAATGGTACTTCCTGAAATTACGGGACAGGTGAATATTGGTATAATTTTTGTGGGACAATAATTTGATGATATTTGTCAACAAATATACAAATTTTTACTCTTGACTTTAAATTATTTCTTTTAAGAATTTATTCTAAGGGATTAATTATGAATCATCATGTGAGGATTAATATATGGGTGATAATTGTATATTATTTATGAGAAAAATTAGAAATAATTTATATGTCCAATATAAGGGATTGTTGAACTAGATACTAATAGAGGAATACAGAAAGATACAATATGAAAAAAACATTTCATTTCAAAATCTACTGTGTGATCTATCTATAAAAATATAATATATATAGGTATAGAAATACACAGAGGCATGTATAGAAATACACTGTAATGTCAATTAGGATGGTGTGGGGTGACAGGCTTTTACTCCTGTTTTATTTACTGTTTTTGAAATATCTTTTTGAAATTTTCTGTATTAACCATGTTTGCTATAAAAACATAAAAATTAATAAGAACTTGGTGGCTTGGATAAGATCACAGGCTGAAGTTTCTAAGCAAATGGAACCTATCACCATGGTAAAATGCTTTCATTCTGGCTGTTAGGATGCAAAGGAAAGTCTGTGACTTTTGACCTATGGCAAATGCAGAGGTTTATCATTTATCAACCTCTACTTGATTTTCTATCCTAATGGGTACTTTGTGTGGCTTTGAACAATCATTCAGCTATCTAAGTACCTGACCATACCTATTCAAAGGCGAAATAATATTGCTAAGGTTTATTTTGACAATCCCCACACATTTCAAACTTCCATGATGTTATACAACCTTAAAAGCACTAGGAGATATTTCTGTCATCTTTTGATGATGCTGTAATAGAAATTAACCAAGTGAGGTAACTTACTTGGTGGATATGTCCTTATTACATATATTTATTCATATAGATGGCCAGTTTACACTGTTTCTTGGCCAGTGTGACCAGCTGTCCAAAGACTTAAAGTTAACCAACTATGTTCTTTCAAACAATTGACCACATTCCCACTTGTTAAATGACTATTCATAAACACAAATGGGGTTTATAAAAGCCTTTTTTCATTTGTACTATGGTACCTAGGCTGAAAAAGTGATTTTAAGTTCAGTCTCTCTATTCAGCCCCTACCTTTCCTTAATACCCCAGAAAGGGTTAAGGACAGCAGTCTGAGTAAATGCCTAACAACTGGTTCTCTAGGAGGGTGAGGAGGTGGGGATCTGACCTATAGCATTTGCCTGTTCTCATGATGTAAGTACTCCACCATACCCTGTTTCTCAATCCCATTGTCACTGAACACAGTTGGGAAGAGAAATACACATTTAGTTCTCAGGTGGGTATGAGCCAGCTGCAATGCCTACTGAAAAAAAGCTTCTACCCACACTGCACGCCACACTTGCATCTTATTTTATAGCCTCAATGTGTTCATTATGCCTGTCTCATTCCACATAATGGGTTGTGAAGTTATTAAAGGGAAAAAAATACCTTGCTTGTTTTTGTTTTCCCAGTGCTTCACACAATGCTGGGCACATAGTAATATTTATTGAAAAACAAATTATTTGATAGATGTCACATGTTTATTTCAGAATATATGAGAGAAAGTACGTGGCAAGGGTCTGAACAACAAAAAAAGTAATCACATTTAAAATATTTTTGTATAATAGAGTTTGCTTCTAACTACTCAGGCATTGACCTTGTTTACAAAATGTAGGTTCCAAATTCTATAGGATGAGTTAAAAATATTTAGTGTTGTGACGTGATAGGATTTGTCATAGAAACAAAAACAAAATGGGATAGATCTAAAAATACAGTATCAAAGAAGAACATTTCTGTGGCTAACTCTTAAGTGCCTGGGAAAAAAAGCAATTCAGTTTCCCAATATTAATTATTGTGCCATATCCTGCTATTGATTTGTGCATGTAAAAATCAATACTAAGATAAGGACCTTCATAATTGACAGGAGTAATTTTGAGGTATATACTCATTGACATTCAAAGAGCCAGGAAACAATAAAGACATTATGGATGAGCAAACTTGGGATTCATCTGAAGTTTTAATAATTACTTTTCCAACTTTTAAAGGAAGTGAGGGAGGGAGAGAATAAGAGAAGCATATCATTATATTATGTTTTCTTTCCAGGTTTACAAAAACTAAAAAAAAAATGCAATTGGCATTGACAGTATCTTGCATTCATAAAGCCTGTTTTAATTTTGCAGAATCCCTTTATGTTCAGGTCTGATTTTCATTTTGACCTGTAGGTAGAGAGAGGCCACACTAGTGTCTCTCTCAAATTTTCACAGATGGGGAATGACTGTTACTGCTGTCTACATTTTTATTAGAATATATTTTCTTCCTGATGTGTGTTTGTGAGTAAACTAGCTTTTTCTCTCGAACATTAAAGTGTGAAAAAATTTATCAGGGAAGCTTAATAAGCTTATATATTTTGGTAAAAAAGGGTAAAAAAATGCCCTATTTTTTCCCTTCTTGTTCTGCTTATGACCCCTCTTCTGGTTTATGACCACTCTCTACTTGGCAATTTAATGGGGTGTTTGCAGTAAGTGAACAGCATAACCAACAAGAAAAATAAATTGATTGGTTTACAGATTTATTGTAAAGATCACTTTGGCAAGGCAAGTCTTGCAGCCCAAGTCTTCCTTTTGCAACTAAGGCTTTCTGTGACTTTTATGCTATCTCCTATCAAAACACTCAAACAACATCCTGCTTTTTTATTTCTTTGAGGAATAAAGCATGTAAATTTCCTTTACTTCATTTTCCCCCTTTCCATCAGTTTTAAACACTTCCATTTCCTTATCATGCACAGAAAATAACAACTCTCTTCCCTTACCCATTTAACTTTAAGCACTGAATAAAAAATGTTTAAAAAAACCCAATGTACTCACATTTGCTTAATCTTACTCCTATGTTTCCTTTTTGCACAAAACTTTGGAAACTACGCTCATATAGTGTGATTTAAAACAAGCTGAAACAGAAGAGAAATGTGAGAGGCATCTCTAGGTGTTTCTCAGTCAAGGGCTACTTTGCTGGAAGGAACAGAAACCCATGGCTCAAATAGAAAGGGAGTTTGTTGAAAGAATGCAATAAGCACTACTACATCTAGCAAAGTTCGGGAACAGAAGTCCTGCCCAGATTTTTGGAGAAAGCACTGGAATAGGCAAGATGCAAATAGAACTCAACTTCTGTGGGGCCACCTGATCGCTGCCTTTGTGCCCCTGGGTACCTGAATCATTATTTTCCTTGTCTCAGCAGTCTTTGATGCTAACTCATGGCCTGTCTGCTCCCTTACTTTCTTCTGAACTTGCCTTCCATTTCCCTCCGGCTAATTGTCTTCCAACTGACTGTTCTCTAAAGTCTGTCAAGACACAATCTCATTGTCTAGCTCAGCACCCGGATGGATGTTCATCCCTGGGGCTACTTATCTACCAGGGGTGGATATTTACCCTTAGTTCTAGATTCCAAGTGAGTGGCAACTTTCCTAAGAAGTGGACATGGTAGGACAGGCAGTGATTTGGAAATTTTAGTACTGAAGGATTGAGAAGATAAAAGCCCAACACCAAGAAGTGACTAATGTTAGGGACAGAAAGCTTTTCTCTGTTTTATTCATTACGTGTTATACACAGGTATCAAACTGTCATACTCTGCCCCAAAAATATGCAAAATTGAAACTCTTTGAAACTGTAATTTTCTTTAGTATTTCGGTAACAAGTAGGGAAATAGTTTCAGGTAATGGTTGTTTGGGAATTTACATTATTGTATTTTTATTACTGAATTAATGAAAGCCCATTGATAGGCTTTTAGTTAGTAGTGTACAAGAAGTATCCCAAGAACCTTTTAGGGGATAAAGTACAGCCTGAAGGGGGGAGAGGTTTGAAATCATAGAGAAAGCAAAGTTATTACTAGCTCAGATATGTTCTTTAAATAGTACTGCTATTATTTAAAATGTGACCATATTCTTTTATGTTGTGGCTCTTCATTGGTAGACTTTTTGCCTCCATGTGACAGAAGATATTTTCTTCCTCCTTCTCACTCCCCTTCACTGGAGAGAAATTATACCATCCTCCCAAATTATTGTCATTTAAAAGAATAGAATACACCGAACCCTAACATTTGACATCCTATTTATATCATATATCAAGGTGTTTCTGCCCCCCCCCAACCATAGAGTGTAAATTCCTTGAGGGTTTGTATTTTTTCCATCTTTGTATCTTTCCTATTCTGGCATTTAGTACAGTGTGGGACACATAAAGTCAGTAAATGATAATTCCTTTTTTTCTGCTCAGGGACTACCACTTAATGGTTTTCAAACTGGGAAAAGAAGACCATGGTGTACTAAGAGGATGTTAAAGTTATGTAAACATGAGAAGATAAAAAGAGATGAACCATATTCAAGGGTACTGAAAAGACCTGAGAATGGTCATAGAACCTCTCAAGTGCGAATCTTTAAGCACTCTTGGAGACTGTGAAAGGTGGTAAAGAACTAGGTTAGGGACAGACTGTGCTAGGTTGGTTATGAGAAAAACATAAAGAAAACAAGGAACTGTAGACAGTCAGGTTAGGTCAGCCCTGAACAATCCTGTGGAGTAGATATGAGACTTAATTTGTGTGATTACAGTAAAAGCAATCAAACAAACAAAACTAGCACTTAGGAGGAAGAAGTCAAAGGAAGCTGATTTCAGTATTAAATAGGGATGAACTTTCAAGTGTTAGAAGCACCCTGGATAAGACTGACTTTCAAGATAACTTGTATCAACAGAAAATATTTGAGCGGAGGGTAATTAACCGAGACCAGGGACGAAGATTATTTTCCTGGGTGGAAATTTGTAATAAACTCCAAAGACCTTTCCAAATGTAATGTTTTAAGGTGCCGTGTTTGTTGAGTGGGACTGAAGCCACATGCACCTTTAAAATATAATCCACTTGGTAGATGCCTGCGTTCCTCAGGGGAAATTCACTAATCAGTTTGAATAGTTACTTCTTTGATGCATTTATAGATTTTTTTTTTCCCTCACAAGTTAAGAACAGACACAAAAATAACATTTTAAATCATCTTGTACCCAGAGAAAAATATTTCTGAGGAAGAAGAAATGACAGGCTTGTTAAGGGTGAGGAAGGCTCCTGAGAAGATTAGCAAGTATGAATCATGTGTCCCGATCAGAAGGGTCAGTTCAATAAGGCGAGCTTTAAAAAGGTCCATTGGTCCAATCCCCAAGAGACAGGTTATGAAATGACTGATGCCAATCAAATCTCAAGTTGAAGGCTCTGTGTGTGTGAGTGTGAGTGTGCCTGTGTATTTCAACGGTTGAAATGTCAAATCAAAACCAACGTCAGTCATCATGGTGTCAGTGTGGTGCTGATGGAGTTGACATGTAGTTGGAGACTCGAGAACTGAAAGGTCTCTTTAAATGTTGAGAATTCATCTCATAGAGTATTGGCAAGCAGCGGAGGATTTAAGGCACAGTACATAATTCCAGGCACGTTTACCACTCGAAAAGTTTCTACATTAACGATGGAAGGATGGCCATCTACTGTAATATTGAATACCTTTCCACAGACAAGCTCTAATTGGAGGCTTCTTATTTCTAATTCATTTAAATCCAGTATTATTGTCTCATTCTTTTATTCTCCCCACCACCATGACTATTGGCTATAGTCAGCTCTGTTTTTTTTTTCTTTTTCAAAGTTCCCTAAAGACATGATTATCATGTCTTTATGTATGGTTTCCGTCGTTTTTGAAATGTTCTCATACCTCCCTTCTAGTCATTCGTTACAACTTAAGACTTCAGAAACTTGAAAAGGCACCATACTTTTAACATGTTGAAGTCTCCCAGGATATCATATCACAGTATATCATTAATTTCTAGCTACCTAGCCTTGTTCTCCCCAGAACCACATCAACTAGTCTAGTTCACAATTCCCTCTGTTCACTGATCTACTACTGAGACACAATCTGCCGTCTTCAAGAGGGATGAAAATCAGCATAACAATTAATTTTCTTCTTAAGTGTATGTGTTGTGACATCAACAAAATAAAGTGACTTTTGAGCCTAGTATATATCTTATGATTCTCCTGTATTTCCCTCCTACACAATACTTTTGCAAAACATCACACTAAATTTAAGCTCAATCATAATGACATATCTTTTGAAGTTAAAAACAATGCAGTGGTTTTAAAAAATGGGGTGCAAGGCAAATAATTAAAACATCACTCAAATTTTTCATGTTACTGACTCTGCTTTCTAGGTTTCATGGGGACTTGATAGAGTGTGAGCCCCGAGAAGGCTGCAGCTGTGACTTATTTAGCTCTTTGGGAATTGCACCTGTTCTAGTGGCCAGGATCTAAAGCTACTCATGTATTTATTCTTTTCTCAAATATTTTTGAGCCTCAATTATGGTATAAGCACTCTGTTAGGTTTTTTGGGAACACTGGTAAAGAACATGACAATCTGAAAAAAAAAAGAATTAAAAAAAAAAGTCTATGACAATCTGATTGCTGCTCTTCAAGGCGGACTATGTAGCATAATGGTTTAAAGCAATCTGAAGTTGAATGCTAGCTTTAACTCTTAGAATATGTATAACCTTGAAAAAACTACAATGAGTCTCATTGTTGGGGAGACCTTGAGGATTTATTGAATTGATACAAAGTGCTTTGACCATTGCCTGCTGTAATACCTGTTAATTATTTTTATGACCAAGGGGTTTACATCCTAGCAGAAAGATGGCTAATTTAAGAATAAAGACATGAAAGCATGGTATGAGAATATGAGAAAGGAATTATGGAGTATTATAAAAGAACCCCACATTAATGTCTGGCCTAGTCAAAGGGTCAGAGAAGTGTCTGATACCTGCTCAGTTAATGCCACTGAATTGATGCAATAACAAGTTTCCATTTCTTGTGGGAAAATTATCTAGGTGTGGGTTATCCAGGTTTTTCTACACCTCCTTCTGATAGCAGCAATGATGGCCCCTTCAGCTTTTTGTAAACTTCAGGAGTTTTTATTTAGCAGATGACCAGCACAGTCTCCTGAATAGTTTGTTATTTCATTGTTGCATGCTTCTCTTGATTGATTTTTCATTTGCAATTGATAGACTGCTTGTAACCAAGTGTGGGAGGTGCTGTATTACATTCCTCATACGATGAGGAAAGGGCTGGCAACAAAGTCTGGATAGAGTGATGTTCTGGATCAGATCAGGACTGAAGCAAAATTATGAAATAGATGACATTTCTCATTAGTGTTCCCTCTTCAGAACTCTGAGACAGCCAAACACTTTGTCCTGTATATCTAGGGTCTCTTCAGGTCTTGAATTAATCTATTTTATATAGACCAATTGAAAAAAAATGGTTGAGATATGGTGAGAATATAGTTCACTATTTAATATGACTTTTAAGAGTAAAAGTTGATGTTATTTCAGGACGATAGATGAAATCTGACAGTGTCTTGGGTGATTCAGGACACTGGGTAGTCATTGAAAATACTAAAAACTTTTATATTCTTTTGGACACAATTCAGTGTTCACTTAATAAATACTACCTCTATCTTTGTGCAGTTTTACTTATAAATAAAAAGACTTAATAAAAAGATCATGACTAACTCAAATTAATGCAGCTCTAGTGACAGAGTTTTAGACAGTTTAGCCCAGATGAAGACCATATTGAAGGATAGATCACCTTCCCAGTACCTGATGAATTATATAGCTTATAAATGAATCTAAACTCAGCCTATGTATATCTTTAAGGAACAACATGGTATATGTGCATCCATGGGAATATACAGTCAGAAAAGTTGGCAACTCTCTTTTATTTCAGTTTATACATACCAAGACAACCTTACAATTAGGACTGGGATCAAAGCTAAACTATATCCAGTAGTAAATAATTCATAACACACTTCCTTTTCTCATCTCTCTTGCTTAACCCAAACTGAGAGCCATTTTGTGTTCCATTGCTCCTTTGAGAAATAATCACTCACCACCTCAGCCTTTTTCCCAATTTCTGTCTTTCTGACAATGTCTGCTGTTTCAAAATACCTCATTATCTCCACTCTCCCACTGTGCCTGCAGTGTGATGGCATTTGCCTTGCCTGACGAATGAGGAGACCGTTTTTCCTCTCTCAACAGTCCTGCTCCTTGAGATCTGACCAGAGCCTTCTCAAACCTCTTCCAAATGCATTCCTCGGAAAGGGAAGAGCAGACTTTCTCACCCCCACTGTCACCGAGTGGGAGAATGTTCTGCCAGGTCTCCTGACAGATTTCCTAGTCAAAGAGAAAAGCTCTGTAGCATTTAAAAGACAAAGCTATTTCAGGTTGCTTGGCTGGGAGCTGATAAACAAGGCCTGGGGTGCAGAGATGCAAAGCATTTGCACACACACACATACACCGCACCTTGGTCAGTCGAGACAGAACTGACATCCTTAGCAGTCAAGCCACATTGTTTTCTTTCTGACCTGTTGGCTACATATTCAGTTGATAGCTTCCTGCTACCTATCACACAACAATAAAAATCTTTTAAGAAGACAGCCCAAATTGCTCTAATACCTTCTTTAAAAAGAACAAAAATGCAGAAAGTTAGCCTGTAGGGACTTCATTTTTCATAGATATGCAATTTATGGTGTTTAAATATAAGCTTTTGATTTTCGGTTGAAACGATCCTGTCAAAAAGGTACATGAAAGACATTGACGCTGGGCTGTTCTCCATGTAGGGTTACAGCTGATTCTTTCACGCTTTTATCCACGAAACACTTGACTGGCACCTGACTTGACTTTGCTTTATTAGCTGATTCAGGAAAGGCAGTTTTCTGTTTTTTCTTTCTTTACATTTTTTTTTTCTTTGAAGAGGTGAATTTAGGGTGGGGACTAGGGTGAGATGAGTAAGGGACACTTGTCACAAACATTTAAGGAGCACTAAAAGAAATCCTAATAAACAAAATAATATATATGTGTATATGTATCTATATACACATATGTATTATATATATGTGTATGTATGTGTGTATATATACATGCATATTATATGTGTGTGTGTGTGGGTGTGTGTATATATGTATATATGTTTGGTAGTGGGAATTGAACCCAGGGGTGCTTAACCCCTAGCCACATCCCCAGCCCATTTTTATATTTTAATTTATTTAGAGACAGGATCTTTGAGGGTCGCTTAGAGTTTCACTATGTTGCTGAAGCTAGATTTGAACTCAATCCTATTGCCTGAGCATTCCGAGCCTCTGGGATCACAGGTGTGCTCCACTGCACCTGGCTCAAAATCACGTTTTAATGCAATATTTTAGAAAATAAAAATTGATTCATATATCCATGATAAACAAAAGATCAAAATTTAAAAATTAGACAGGATCAGAATTACTAATTTCCCTTTTATCTCAGGCACTAATATGACTTCGCATGGCCCTGGATGGATTGCAGTGACAACAAGCAAGAGAATGGGGTACAATTTCTGAGGCATGTTCATATCTATTTCTTCATTCCTTTTAGAAAGAGATTGGGTAAGGACATCATGAATCAAAGTCAGATAAATCATGAGTTTCACTGAGCTACTCTCCTTTGGCCATAGGTACTAAAATTGCATAAAATGGTTCCAAAGACAGTGTTGAATGTTTTAAAGGGAGAGAGGGGACAATAGCAAACCACTTAGAGGAGGGATTATATATCATATATATGATATATAATTCTACTTTATATATATATATATATATATATATATATATATATATATATATATATATATATATATATATAATGGATCTGTTTCCTGGAGGAGAAGAAGTAGGGGTGTGCATTAGGGAAGGGATAGGCTCCTGTGGAAGGTGTTACGGGAAAATGTAGAAGTAGACAAGTGTGTTTACACAGTATCCTTGATAGTGGCTCTATGGTTTTCTGGAAAGGACACTGGGACAGGAATCACAAACCACGTTAGGCTGTGGACAAGTCTCTTAGCCTCTCTCCAGTTCAGTATTTTTGTCTGAAAAAGGGGATTCTTAGCGTCTGCTAATCATAAGGAAGTCATGCAATGTTCATGTGATAAATAAGTATTGTTTTTACCTATATGCTTTGTATGGATTCGTAGCAGTGAATTTCTTTTTAGATAATCTCCCTCAGCTTTAAAAACTCGTGGTTAAATACGCACTTAAACTTACCGTTTATCCATTTTTTAAATGTATATGGCATTAAAAAGTGCATTCACACTGTAGTACAGTAATCTCCAACATCCATCTTGAGAGTTTTTATCTTCCCGAAAACAAAAGTCTGTACTCATTAATAGTACCTAAACCCATTTTCTTCTCTCCCCAGAGCCTGGTTACCACCATAATACTTTCTGTCTACGAATTTGATGACTTTAATACCTCCTTTTAATGGAATTGTACCATATGTATCCTGTTGTGTTTGATTTATTTCACCTTTCTTTGCATCTTCAAGATTCATACATGTTGTAGCCTGTGTCAGAATTGTGCTTTTTTAGGCCAATAATGATCTACCAAATGTGCATACTATATTTTATTTAACCATTCACTCGTGGGTGAACACTTGGTTTGTTTCCACCTTTCAACTATTATGAGTAATACTGGTATAAATGTTAAATGTACAAATGTCTTTGTGGATCCTTGCTTCTAATTTTTCTGAGTGTATACCACCAGAATTGAAATTGCTGGGTCATCTAGTAATCCTATGCATATGCATACTTTTTTTTTTTTTTAGGAACTGCCATATTGTTTTCCACAGTGGCTGCACCATTTTTTTTTTGGGGGGGGGGCTCTAGAAACCATAATTTATTGAATACCCATTATTTCATACACCATGTACTAAGTGTTGTATAGTCATTTTCTCGTTTGAATTCTCATAAAACCTTGAGGTAGGTATTATCATCATTTACAAATGAGAAAACTTAGGTCCACTGCCCAAAGCCATATAGTCACCAGCAGAGATTTGTCTGTTGATGAAAGCCCATGCTTAACTAATTAATTTATTTTTTAATTGTACCCATCTAGGTGAGCCTTGAATAAAAGGTAATATGCTGTCAAACTCTGCAAAGACCCCCTTGATAGTAGCGGCTGCTGTCCATGCTCAACACTGGTAGGGATACATTGAAGCTGACTTGATGTTTTTTTCTACTTATCATATTTCATGGTTGACCTGCTGGAGACACTTGTATCCCATGGGCATGGCCACTGCTGGCTTGTAGATTTTGCCTTCTCTACTAGCTGTGGTCCTGATGATCTTGCAAGGATTGTCCCAGCTTCTGATTGACCAGGATCACTGCTGCCTGATGGTCTCTAATTAGCCCCTTCCCAAAGGCAACAGCTGCCACCAAGGTATCGCTGTCTTCAGGGTTAAAGGGCTGCTTGTTTGGCCAGAGACCTTCATTTTATGATTCTCACTCATCCTTGCTGATTTTCTCCAGAGGTTTGAGCGCATTTTATTCAAGCTTGGAATCTGCTGCTGAGCTCCATCAACACCAATGTGGACAGTGTCCACTGCTACTTGCTTCTCCTGCTCTTCAACCTTAGGGTCAAGTTGGTTCTCAGATGGCCAGGGACTGTCTCATGGCTAAAAACAGGTACTTGTCCTTCCTTCATCTGCTACATGAGAACTTCATCTTGGGTCTGGGGACAACACCAGAGGAATAAATGACCTGGTTGTGGAACACAGGTGTTTTCTTATGCTTAAGGATTTTGTTAAGAGTGTTTAACTTTCCAGAGAACAATGAAAAGCTGTGTAGGTCAGAGGGCCAGCTCAGCCAGTTTTACTCTTTCTCCAGCTTGTAAGTGAAAACTTCCTAGTGGTCTCCTCAGGTCGGCCCCTTGCCTCCACAGGGCACCTGATGATACTCCAAACTGCTTCTCTGTACTGCTACAGCTGTGGCTGCAGCACCCTGGTTCTGACCTTTCCTGTGCTTTTGGTGTCATGCCTAAAAAATCAATGCCAATTCCAGTTTGGGGAAGAATTTTCCTTGTGTTTTCCCCTGTATGAATTTTATAGTTTTACCTCTTACATTTAGGTCTTTTTTTTTTTTTTTTTTTTTGATGCTGGGTATTGAACCCAGGGCCTTGTGCACGAGAGGCAAGCACACTACTATATCCCCATGCCTCCATCTGTTTTTAATTAACTTCTATATAGGTGTTAGAGAAGGGCCCAAGTTAATTCTATTGCGTGTGAATATCCAGCTTTCCTGCCACCATTTGTTAAAGAGACTGTCCTTTCCGAGTGAATGGTCTTGGCAACTTTGTCACAAATTATTTGACCACATATGAAAGGATTTAATTCTGAGCTCTTCCTTCTATTCTGTTGGTTTACATAGCTAACTTTATTCCAGTACTACACTGTTTCAATTAATGTTAGCATTATAGTAAGTTTTGAAATCGGGAAGTAAGAGACTTGCAGCTTTGTTTTTGTTTTTATTTAGATTGTTTTGGCAATTCAGGGCTTCTTGATACTCCATATCTTCCTTATCTTCTAAAAAATGTTCTCCTCTTATTAAAACTGTTTTTTTTTTTCAGTCTCCTATTCCTCCTTTTCACTGTAATCAACATTCTTGAGAGTCTTTATCCTCAGTCACTAAGGTCACCTCCCAATTTTCTTCTTAACCCTTTGTCACCTGGGTGTCATTGTCACCACTGACTGCAGCTCATCTTGTAAAGTTCATCAACGATCTTTCTTTTTTTAAACTTAGGGGACACTTTGCCTGACCCCATCAGCTGCATTTGAGACCAAAATCGTCTTCTTATGTGATAGAATATTCCTTGTTTAGCTCCTTGAAAACTGTGCCCCCTGAGTTCTTTCTGTCTGATTAACCTCTTGGGTTTTCTGACTATACTCCTGAATTCTTTCTCTTCTCATTTAGTAAAGGCTTCTGGGTCATCCATCGCATTCCCCTGACCTCAATGATTTCATTAGCCTAATTACCAAGTTTTGCATTTCATAGTTATAAAAATGTATGAAAAATAAAGTGTAGGTCTAAAATTATACAAAGGTGTAGGAATAAGGAAAAGAACACAAAAATAACAAAGGAAGCAGATATAACTTGAAACAAAAGAAAGTTTAGGGCTAAGAAAACTCTTAAATTTTTTAATTTAATGTTTAACATTTTTTAAGGATGAAGCTCCTAAGGTTATTGATGGAAATTTTTTTTCCAACCATCTACTTCCCTGATGTCCATCTTGACCAGGCTGCAGAATGACTCAGCATTGGTCTTAAAAACATATCATGTACACCTATAATATAGAAAAAAAATGATAAATTTGTCAATGGTTTTAACACAATGAGTAGGTAGCAAGGATAGGATCTTCCAACTTTAGATAATTGTGGGGGAAAGTTGCTCAAATGTTCTAGTCCTGGAGTGTTTCAGATTGTCCTGATAAAACAAGAGTAAGTCTCAGTTCTAGACAATATTTATAAAGAGGGTATGTCTATTTTCTATGTGCAAATCCAGACATGTCTGGATTTTCAGGGCTATCTAACCAGAATGAAGAGCAAGCCCTTCATAGGGCTGGGCAAATGTCTGAGCTGGCATTGGACCCTAGGCTGTTTCCTTGAGGAGTAAGAAGGATTTCAGATAGAAGGTTATGTGATAAAAACTGGGATGGGAACAGGGGACATTGAAAGAATTAGGAACAATCACACAGATTGTTTTTTTTTTTTTTTTTGATTCAGACCTTCCTGAAATAAGTGTCAGGGCTTAGCCCAAAGAACTTTAATTAATTATTAAAGTCAAGCAAAAATTTTAGCATTGGAAGGCTGAGCAAACTCAGACAGTCCTGCTTGGTGGCTTGATAATTGGAAGGCTCCAAAGGAGGGTCCATTCTAGCCTGCTCTTTTATTTTGTTTTCCTGCAGGAAAGCTGTAAGTGCAGAGTTCTACAGAAGAAAAATGGGTTTTTATAATTGATATGTGGATGCTTCCGTTCACATAACAGATGTATCAGGCAAACAATCAGGATGTACACCTTGCAATAGAATTCAAGGAAGGATTTGGGGGACCCACATTGTTATTCATTTTCTGTTATCCAGTTTTAGAATGCTGGATTATGTGATGCAAACTACACAGATTACAGACTGGGGCAAGAGAAGAAGTGCAATTATCTTTCTGCCCCGATGACAAGCTCAGCATCTTCTTTTCCCTTTGTCATATGCTGAGCTCACCAGCTGGGCCCTTGGGATGGCTTTGCCCATATTTAGGTTCATATCAGCTACATTTTACCTGGGCCTGGTTTCTTTGGTCCCCACCCGACTCTTCCCATGATCAAAACTATGTCTTTTCTTTGTTCTTCTGGGTAACAAAAGCTCTTCTGAAAGTTTATTCTGAGCCAAGAAATTCAAGGGATAATACTTTATAAATGATGATACCCATAGAAATTGTCTTTGATCAGGACCATTTAAAATCTGGTCCCACAGCAGTTAATTTTATGATGCAAATGTTAACACTGGTGACATGTGAGCTTGTCGGGGATGTCTCCTGAGGTGGTTGATGGTCTGGTCTTTATCAGGAAGTGGGTATTCAAAGCATACAGGACAGGGTAGTGTAACCCGTCAGCCCAGGATCTTGCAGAGCCTGTACTTGTTTTTCTTTTCTGGGGAACAAAACTAAGGACAGTTTGAGGAGTAGGGGGTTGGGGTTGCTTTGAATGTTTGAACTGATTCCCCTTGCTAGTTAAGAAATCACTGTGGCATGGCTGTTTGCTGCGGTAGTTTTCACACTTTATCTAGCATCCCGTGTCTCTGTTGCCTGAGAACTGTATTTATATTTACACTGTGAAGCGTGAATATGCTGCTGTCCTTTGGGGAAAGGGATTCATCAAATAATCCTTTTGCTTGAGTATTATTAAGTGGACCATGGCACTTCCTCTGCTTGCTTTTGCTTGGAGCCCTTGGGACATGTGAGGTGGCCTTGTCCACTTCAATGGGTTTCAGTAGGGTGAACCAGATTTAAAGAAACATAAATTCAGTTGAAAGAGAAGGTAACATGGCATAGCTGAATAATGGCCTTTAATAGGCAAACCAAATAGTTAAATGCAAGATGCTCGCTGCATGCTAAAACTTAAGGAATGCATATTCAATGCAATGCATTATTAAATACAACATTGAGCATATGGGTACCCACAATTAATGTATATAAATAGCTGATAAAATTGCTCAGTATTAGAAAGCTAGCGGCAAAAATGACCTCATATGTCAAGCAGACAAGTAGGCAGCTACCATTTTCTTTGTACACCTTACAGATGATAAATTAGTTTTATGGTCTGCATGGGGCTCTTATCACACTACAGCACCAAGTGCATGATAAAGAAAAAAAATGCCTCGGCTCAAAAATCGAACTGGAATTTGGAGTCCCAGCGGAGCTCATTTTTTAAATGTAAAGAATTTTAGCCCGCTTCCTTTGGGGAAGATTTATTGAGACCAAGAGAAATGTAGATCTTGGTTATGTGTTTTGATTAAAACTTGATTTTTGTTTTTATTGACACTGGGTAGAATGTGAATCCGTCATAACTGGCTGCCTATTGATTGAGAGCAGTTTGGTCCAATGGGCACAGGACAGGAAGAAGAAGGGGAGTCCTGGTTTTTATTTCCAATTCTGCCACTAACAGGCAAAGCTGACCTTGGATAAAACTTTGTAACTCTTTGCTAGCTCTGCTTTCTCTGTTTAATTCCCTTCAAGCATGGTGAACAAAAACACTCTCTGTTTTACTCTAGGTACATAGGATGCAGGAGAACAGCTACTCATATAGAATTCAAGGAATTGCAAGACTATTTCTTAACATTATATGGAGCAAATATTACCTAAGTAAGTGGTGTTATTGTGCAGTGTGTATGTGTATGTGTGTGTATGTGAGTGTATGTGTGTGTGTTGTGTGGGAAGCCATTGATGTCTATTTAAAAACTTCCATGGAATATGAAAAAAAAATCTTCTATGAAAAGAAACAGACAACCCCAGACTCTGTTGTATGGTTTGTGTGTGGTTTCTTAGTCTTTGTAAGACTATGCCTGCTTCTCTTTGATAAACATAAAAATCTCATATACTTCTTTTCTACACTTTGAAATTAAAAATAAATTTAATATTATGCCCAAACTCAATTATTTTAATGGGATAGAAGCTGGCTTTGCTTTCAAGTGGTATGAGACTTGTCCCCTGAACCCTGCTCCTCTGGAGTCACTGCTTTGCTAGCTACGGGTCTCGTTAGCATTATTTTCATATCAGACCACATCAATGATTTATCATTTCATACCCAAGTCAAGCAGTAGTGTGCATCCGTGACAGGATGCATTCCTGTGCCTCTGGGGTGTGCCTGGGACTTCAGAGCTTATTCTATTCCTTGCATTAAGGCTAGCATGATTCAGACAGCTGGAGAGTGAGACAGGGTCAGTTAAGAGGTATAAAGAGAAGTAGTTGGAAGAAGAAAATAAATCTTTTCCTTTGTCTCTCATCTTCCTCCATGCTTGTGTCTTCCCTGGTATTTTCCTTTAAAAAACTATTTTTGAAAATTCACTTAATTCCTACAGATAATTAGATACAGTGTTTATCTCTTCGCGCTTCCCACATGGTAACCAGAAATGATGTGTTCGCTCATCCCTGAGCAAGTATCCTGATTGTCATTGGGCAGAGTTGCATTCCAGAATGTGCAAAAGGCAAGTGAGAGGCAAAGACTGAGAACTCCTTTCCCTAAGGCGTTATCTCTGTGGTCTCAGCAAAGCTTCACTGTGCAGTTTGACGTCTGATTTCCACTGAGATCTCTAGTGTAAATACAAGTTTTGCCTCACAGGTTTTGATTTGGTCCTTTTTTAGGGTTATGGGAATAGTATATAAGGAAATTGGTAATCTTAAACTCTGAGCAAAGCAGACCTTCCTTTCTGGTTCACCTAATATTGCCAGGAATTTGTATATGTCCCCATATTTCATTCATCCATGCATGCATTAGTTCAGCACATATTTATTGAGCAATCACTGTGCCAAGAGCCAGTGATGCAGCATCTTTCAGGAACCAGCCTGTTACCTACCCAAACCCAGCTTTGCCCCCATTGTTAGCACCACTATTTCTCCAAGCTCATGCCATATGACAGCTCTGCTAAATGTCACCCAGTCTTAAATGTGCTAAGCCTTTCTTGCTCATGAGCCTCTGTACACAATGTTTCTCTTCCAAAATCATCCTTCCCTTCTTCTCCTCAACTCACACCCAATTATTCTCTAAGCTACTCAATTAATAGATACATTCTCCAGGATACTTCACCTAGACCTTTTAGACTAGCTGGATGCTCTTATTACTCTTTCCCTCTGTAGTTATTCAGCTGCATTTCATCTCTGCCACTTCCAAGAAACAAAAGGCCATCCTCACCATTATATCCCAAGCATCTAAAAAGACCTTGGCACATAGAAGACATTTAACAAAGATTTTTAAATCAATCAGTGAAACCTCAGTGGTGTCAACTAAGCTGAAGAAGGGCCTGAGGCTGGTGTTTTAAAATCCTGGAAGGGTGAGCTTTAATCCTCCTAGATTTTGCAGGTTTGGGATGCCTGGATGTGCTGAGATGTTTGGGATGACAAAGAGACTCAGAAGACTCAGGGACATGAGTCCTTTCAATTTACTCACTGTTTAAAGCACTGTTACTATTTGCAGGACTCTTCTTGAAATTTATCTCAATGTATATTTATGTCATATATAATTCCATGCCGATACCATTTACTATATAAATAATGTTCAAAACAAGTCTATTAGTCTATGCACACACTATGAAATCCCTAGGAATAGTACAGAAGAAAGGGTTGCCTAGCCACTCTTTCCTTGAACTCTTAGATCTGGGAAATGCTACATGACACCCTATAGGAGCTCTTGTCTGTATTGTTTACATAACCACTCAAGTAGCTCCACATGGCAGTTGTCATTCTCCTTGGCTGGCTTAGAGGAAAGAAATCAGGATAGATAATGACAGGGATGAATAAAGTCATTTTGTAGATTTGCAAATGTGGTCATTAAAAATAAAGTAAGACCCTTCTCAGGAGGCTGCTAACCTTGACAGCTAGTTGGCACAGCTTAGATCAGAGGATGCTCAGCACTGTCTGAACAGAGAAGAAAACCAGCAGGATTTCCAAACAAATGCTCTGGGTTTTTGTTGTTGTGGCTGTTGTTATTTGATTGTTTTTGTTTTTAAGTTTTACTTGAGTTTATTAGCATGAAACTGATTTGCAATGGAAATGAAGTGGTACCCACAAGTGAGGTCTAACCAAGCAGTTGTTAGCACTGGAGTGTGGGACAATCATCAGATGCATGTGTTGAGATGACCTTTTATCTCAGCTTAGCTCATGACTCTGTCCCCTTGCCTCCCAGCCCTAGAGACTCTTACAAAGGGACAAAATGCTTTGTCCTTGTTTGTCAGTAAAGTCACTCCAGAAAGTGACACTGACAAAAGGGTTAGGGATTGGTTTCTTTTCGCAGAGATTCTAAATGAGTACATAGACATACGTGCACAAAGTAGGATTTATGCCTCTGAATATGGCTTGCAAAGAGGGAGTAAACCTCCTGAATTTAGCAATCAAATTTGTTAAGGCTTCTCTAAAGCCTAAACTTCCAATTAACAAGCAAATCATCATCAGACAGCCAGTGAATGGCAAATTCATTCCATTCAACATCTTTTCAAAAGTGGATTTTGTGCACTTATCTCCATGAAAACCCAGCAGGAAGATTTTCCCTGGGAGTGCTCCTACATCTGCCTGTTTTTAATGACGGTAATGGCAAGCAATATTCTACAATTACTTTGGCGATCTCATTTCAAGCATGCAAATCATATTATTGAAGAGCCCAGCAAAAGCCATTTGGTCCTTGGAAGCACCAGATAAGTTTTGTGGGGTGAGCAAATGCTGTTTGGAGAAGGCCAGGCCCTCTGTCTCCTAACCTGCACTACACAGTGGTAGAATTTGCCTAACAAGGTCAGAAAAGACAAGCTAAAATCTAGACATCAAAGGAGAACTAAAACAAAATTTCATTCCTGAAATTAAGGACTCCTTCTTTGGATTTCCTTCAAGAAAGATTAGGTTTGTAATTCATTTACTAATAACAAATAACTTCCTTTGAAGGAAAATGAAAACATATACTGCTGATGAAGTTCATGAAACCAAAGGCAGGGTCCTGCTCAAGATCAAGAACTTCTTCAAGTATCACAGTGGCCTTTTCTGTTTTCTCTGCTTATGTCTGGGTCCTAGGAGCTGGGGGTATCTCTTAGCCCTCCCCATAAAAGCCTTTCCTACCTGCCCTAGGAGCTGGGGGTATCTCTTAGCCCTCCCCATAAAAGCCTTTCCTACCTACTTGCTCACTTCCCTAACATGGTAGGTGTTATCATGCTCAGATCTCCCTTCCACAAGAAAGGATTGCTTACCCTATTTGGTGAGAGAGCTGTTAGAAGATAGTATTCAGCTGTAAACCCCTTTGGAGACACCTTCACATCCCCCTCCTCAGGAGTCTTGCATCCTGACTGGGGGATATCAAAATGCCCCTCACATCAACCCTGGAGGGCCATTCCATTTTCAGAACTCCCAGAGGTTGGGCTGAGGCTTGCATTGAGATTTCATTAAGGATCAGTTTCTCCCTCTGCCTGAACCTGCTTCCTTCCCATCTCTTGCAAAAATGCTGATCCCAAGAGCATTCTCTATTAAACCTCAGGTACGGGAATGTCTCTCCCACTGTCAACCCAACATGATATCTGGGTGAATCTTCTACTCCACTGTTAACACTTTGATCTTTTAGTGCTTTGTTAAAATTCCAATAGTTGGAGCTTTTTTTTTTTTTAAAGCCTTTTATACTTCAGCATAAAAAGTTTCAGATTTTTTTCTAAGGGAAATTTCTTGAATACATAGCATAGAAAACAATAGCCGTAGAAGAAAGGGTACAAAGGAAAAAAAAAAAAACAGACATCTGGGAACACCAGTGTGTGTGTGTGTGCGTGTGTGTGTGTGTGTGTGTGTGTATGTGTGTTTTGCAGGAATTTGAATCAAGTTAAAAAGATAACAAATGACACCCTCTTTCAAGAGTGGTATGGGAAGCTTTGCCATTTTAAGGATCCTTTTGGGGCTCAAAGGGTTAGGCAATTTCACACATATCCAGTAAGATCCATGCTGGGCAGCACCTCTCTGAGTTTGGAGCTTGAAGATAGTCACAGAAATTTGCTAGCAGTTTTCAGCTTGCCATGTTATCACTTTGCCCTTAATATGATGTAGGTCCTTCCTGTATGATAGCTCTGTTCCTCTGTTACTATCGACTGATCTCTCCTTTATAACATCTGCTGTCTCAGTTTCTGCTTCTTTATAACTTCAGCTTGCTCACAACTTTACATGGTTCCTATTTCACCTTATAGATTTTCTCTGGGCAAACTTTCAGTTTTAGCTCTCCCTGTTAATTGCCTGATTTTCTCTCCAACAGCTTCCGAGAAGGAGACTCTAAACCTCAATTTGGAGATTCTCCCATTGATGGCTTTTAAGCTCAGACACTGGCTGCTCTATGGTCCTGTTCTCACCCAACGACAATCAACTGTCCATAACTTAAGGGGTTGGTGAATAGGGATAAATCACTTGATGTGAAATGAACCAGCTTTAGGCTAGTCCATTTATAGAGATGGGACTGAATGTCTCCTGAGGCATTGTTACAGGCCAGGCAGGTACCAAAATATGTCTATCTAGAACATCATCATTGACCTTATAGTTGGAGATTTGGGCCCAAGGAAATATTTCTTTTATGAACATGTATGTTTTACTACCTTTGTGGTGGGGTGGCTTGCTTTAGGCTGCTCTATTTGGGCTCAAGTACTTTAGTAGAAGTATCAGCAAATTAACCTTATAAGAACTAATTGTTCTCAGCTGGATTGCTGCAAAAAATCTTAAATAATTGTTCTTGTTCCCATAGACCTTACATCTTTCCAGAAAAATGAGTGTACATATATGCAGAGGAAATGAACATAGTGTAGTAGACATTATGAATGATAAAATTCTACTAATAAACACATTATACAAAGTTTGGTGGAAAAAATAAACCAATGAGACAGAAGAATCTTTGGTTCTTTGTCTTATAGATTTGAAGAATGAGATCCACAGTCATGAAAGGTGAGAGCTAAGTAACAGAATTTATTAAACTAATAGAAGGAATTAAAGCTCTTATAGGGGAAAGGTTCCCAAGGAAGGTTGCCCCTGGGTATCTATTGTCTAACGTCTTATTTGATAATGTTAAAGGGAAGGAGTCGATCCTGTAGACCATAGGCTAGAGATTTTTAAAAAACAACAGGTCTTTGAGGCCATCACATTAGGACCCTTGGTGTTCATGCATCCCCCTGTCCAATCACAGGTGTTGATCACATGCAGCTTTGCCTCAGGGTTCCAGTATATACTTTCAGGCTCCAATGGAGTTACTGGTCACAAGCTGTCTGGCCATCTAGGACTTTGTGGTCAATGGTAGAAATGTGAAAGCCAAATGCAGAAACTACTGAAGGGTGTGACCTTCATCTGCTTAACACATTTCTGTCTCACCAACAGGAGGCTTTTCATAACTGGCTCTCAACTGTAAGGGGAAAGATTGACCTTTTGGGGTGGGAAGACCAGGAAAGATGTTATGCCAAGGTAGGAACAGGACATGAAGGGGGAGATACAATTTCAATGAGCAAAGAAGAACTTGAAAGGATAATTCAGACCTGAGAATCTTTGATGTAAATCATAGAAGGGAAGAACTCAGTTTATTTATATAAAATTGACAAAGAAAGTAGAAGAGAATGGTAATTAATAATGTCTCTTGTAGGAAAGAAAGACTCCTGTGGAAGTCTCTTATTAATACAGTTAAAAGAATCTTCTGTAGTAGGTGTACCTTATCCAGTTTTAGCCACTTAGACACAAAGCTTCAGTCACAAGGAAACATTCTGCTATCTCAGATAACTCCTTCTTCTTCTTTGGAAAGGTCTTCAACTAGGGACTTTCTAAGAACACACATACATTAGTCTGAGACTGGCAGAATATACAGCATGAAATATGAGATCTCTTATTCGTTTAGGTTAAGCAAAGAAAATAGCATGATCTATACATGGGATATAATATGGTCTGATAGTATTTCTAGGTACCTCTACAGAAAGGAATTAGTAAGAAGCCTTAGCTCCTTACAATGAACATGGTTATTTTTTTCTGTTTGGATCCAGTCTGAAATTTTTAATGTTCAAATTCTGCTAACTCTTTTATGTGCCTCTGTCCCATGGAAAATTATGAGGGACATAATTTCCTTTTATTGAGGTCTTTATTCCATAGGCAGGAAATATCAGTTGTAGCATATGTAAAAATGCTCACAGTTGCCTTCAGGCAAATAAGGCTTAAGGGGTTTGGCTCTTTCATTATTTCATTCTACAAATGCTCAACACCAATACATGTCTCTTTTTTTTTGTTTGTGACATGCCACAGTTCACTGTTGATCCCCATGTTCAGAGTGCCCTGGATCCTCTAGGCAGGTGCCCATATCTACTTATTTCACATGTATAAATAAAAGGGAGGGTATTTGTGTTTTGTAAAAAAAAAAAAAAACCTCAGCTAGTAATGTACTTCAAACCTGGACAGCATCTTTCTCCTGTGAAACTCTGCTAGAAACGTCCTCATTTGCAGCAGCTCATGACTGTTCATGTTCAATGCTTTCAGTCCTTCCTCCTTCAACAAAAAAGAATCTCACAAAATATTTGTTGACTTGAATGGAGATGGAGATTTTTCTACAAGAAAAAGAGAAGGGTAGTTGAGACTTCTTGAGGAGAGTGTTTCATAAGGATTCATGAAGTACCCGGCAGAATATCATAATAACAATATTCATGACTAACACTTAACGGTACTTACCATGTTCCAGGCACTGCTCTGATTTACCTATGTTATCTCATTTAATGTGTGCTTTTTTTTAATGTGCAAAGAACTGCTTACACACCATTGAAACTGTAATGGTATGAACTGATAATGGATGACATACTTGATTTTTTTCTCGTGAATCTATATGTTTTAGGAAAATAACCCAATAACTAGTTGTGGAGGCTTTGCTTTTGGGAGACAGTGGCTCCCACTTGCATTCTGAGCAGCTGGAACACAGCGAGTACTTCAGTCCTCACCTGTAAACTGACCGAACATCCCCCTTTCTTTTCTTATTTATATGTTTATTGATTGTTTCATCTCTTGGTTTCATTAACTAGCCACATGCCACCAAGGTGACAGAGGTACACTCATTTCCCTTATATTTTAGCTTAAAGGGTATGACTACCATAACTTAGCTAAGTGCTAATTATGTATTTTAACTTATTCCTCTCCAAAGAATTCTGTTTTCAGGTAGCTGGAGTAGGAATCAACAGGATCTACAATTCCATATAGATTTTGAGATGAGGACATGCATTATCCTTCCAAGCCACTTTCAATCACTATCAATATACATAGAGTTAAACTAGGTTGTGTTTTTACAAACATCTTTCCCTCTCACAATCAAATGGTCACACCAATGTGCATTTCCTGGTTTTTGTTAGTTAGGTAAAATGTTGCCATTTAAGGGAAGCTGAGTCAAGAGTATACAAAATACTGTTAATTTACCAGTTTCCTGTGAAACTATAACTAATTAAAATAAAGTGGTGTGTGTGTGTGTGTGTGTGTGTGTGTGTGTGTGTGTGTGTTAATGGCATTTGAACCCAGGGCCTCATGCATGGTAGGCAAGTGCTCTGCCACTGAGCAATATCCCCAGCCCTTTTATTTATTTATTTATTTATTTATTTATTTATTATTTTTCTTTTTATTGGTTGTTCACAACATTACAAAGCTCATATTTTGAGACTGTCACTAAACTGCCCAGGCTGGTTTCAAACTCAGTGATGCCCCAGCGTTAGCTTTCTGAATAGCTGAGATTACAGGTGTGTACCTCCACACCCCTCTCAAAATATTTTAAAAATCAGAACAAAAATATTCCTTATAGAAATGAATAAGAGGGAACACACACACACACAAAAAAAAAATCTTAGAGGAGAGTCTGGGAGTCATCTGTTCAATGTAAGTACCTCTGTCAAGAGGACTGTGTCATTCAATGAAGGCTGAAGTATGTCTTTTGTTTTTGTGGTACTGGGGATTGAACCCAGGACTTCAGGGGTGCTAGAGGCAAGTGCTCTGCTACCTGAGCTGCATACATTCCCAGCTAGGAAAAGGGTAGTGTTAAGAAACTCATTACTAGCTGTACCAGTGATAAACATCACATTGTTAAGTAGTTCTGCTCTCTTTAATTCCTCGACCACGAAGGCTATGAATTAGCTTCCGCTAACAAGGAACCAAGAGAGAAGGAATATGGCTCCTTGAGAAATACTTGTGGAAATGCAGAAGACCACACATAATTTGTCTCAATTTCACTCTCACCACCATTTCTTAAGAAATAGAGAGTCAGAGTCTGTATTTATTTCATTCTTCTGAAAGCAAATCAAGCAACCCACCTTTCCCACCTTCCGTCCTACTCCTTCTCCTGTGAATAGCAATTATTCAAAGTCTTTGATGATTAGAAGTTAAGGAATTTGGTTATGGTAGGAAGGAAACTGTGAAGGTATAATAGTAAATACTCTTCTTTTACTTTTTCCTTCTTCTTGAGACAGAACCAATAGCACAGTACTTTCATTAGAAGCTACAGTCTAGCTGAGAAGACAAGAGTATCTGCAATGCCTAAGAACTCGGTGCTCTAGAAGCCACTTCTTTGTATTTTAAATGGGAATGAATAAGTCAGAGTCAAAATCACAAAGAGAATACAACAGGGTGATTACCACAAATATTAACTCAGACCCAGGTTTATCAGGCCATAGATCAAATGAAGTAAAGGTGGGTGGACAAGTGACCAAGACTTAAGCACTAACTCAACAAATACTCAGTGACCAGCCATTAAATGACTTAAATAAAATTTCCTGAAATTGACAGCTTCTTCTTATTGGCTATTTTTAGAACTCATCCAATTGAAGAAACACCATCCCTTCTACCTCAAAGCCTGAGCTTTAGACTGTTGGATGTTGACTTTAATTTAGTCATCCTGAGCCCTGATACATTATGCACATATTATTCATTGTCCCTTTCCTCTTTATTCTGCCATTCTTTTAGTTTGCCAGATAGTTTCCCAGCTAGGAAAAGGCTAGTGAAAGAGACTCATTACTAGCTCCAGCAGTGATAAACATCACATAGTCAAGTAGTTCTGCTCTCTTTAATTCCTCTACCATGAAGGCATTTAGGCTTCCTTAGGCTGGGAAATGAGAGCTTTGTATCAGAAATATAAAAAATTACTCAGCTCAGGGGAGGTGCAGAGTAGGAAGTCAAGAAGGAAACAATTTCACTAAGCCAGAGAAAATAATTTGAACAAGTTGCCAAACCAAGGAGGTAGAAATAGATACAGATAACCCAGCTTGCAGGGCTAAGAAGGCAACAATCTGAGTGCAAATTTGGGCAATAACTAGTAAATGGATCTCTATCGCTAGTCCTTCTCTGACTGCTGTGCAAGGAAGGAGATAAGGTATACTGGCAATTTTAAAGGACTAGAAACAAGAGAAGTATTTCTTCTAAACAGGTCTCCTTTCCTCACCTTAGTGTGCACATACATTTATTTGGCCTTTATTGCTTACTACATTGTTTATAATTAATCTTTTATATATCTATATCTTGCTCCCTTGCTCTATTGTCATGAAGTTGGAGTCTTCATACATCTTTGTACTCCACAAAAGTCATGAAGATGGTCTTGTACATCTCAAGATGCATACTTGTGATGGGCCAATGAAGACATGTTATTGGGACTCCCTTCCGTGAGCTGTCCTTATTGCTCTCAACAGATGGCAGTGGTCTTCATCACTTCATGAACACATGATATGAGAAGAAGAACCACCTCAGGCATGATGGGGTGAGTCACTGGAACTTGGGCCCTACATTATAGTCACCTCAGATTAAACAGTCCATTCACAAAAGGAAACTGCATCTATTAGGTAACACTGGTAAAGCACTAATAAGAGGCTCTCTCTGCCCACCATCATTATACATAATATAGTGAAATATTGTCAATCTTAATCCTATCTAACAGTTGATTTTTCCGACGACCCCAAATTTATTGGCAAATATGTCATTTTTCTGATCAAATAAAAATCATAAAATTGGTAATTGAAGCCTAAATGTTTATATTTAGTGTAAGTTTTCCAATTTATCTATTATATAATTGACTAGAAAACCATGGAGCTTTTTGAGATCCTTACAAAATTCTGCAACACATACCAGTATCTCTCTGATATGATCTAACATAATACATTGCTTGAACTCTCATTTTGGTATTTGATTACATGTAATTGTATCTGTACTATATTTTTATTCATACATTACAGTATATGGTAAGTATATTTTGTGTCTGTTTTTTTTCTAGAATTGTCTGGCTTAGAGATTAAATATACTAAGTGTTCAGTGTATAGGTTATGAACTAAATAGTAAATATGGGGTAAGTTGTGTGAGTCTTTACACTGTCTTAAAATTTGTGTTGAATCCATTGAGTCCTTCCAGCTGATTGAAAGCTCCCCAAGGCCTCTCCAGCTATCAGAATATAATTTTCCTTAATTCTGAAGCAATATTATCCAAGCATTGTTTGCTTAATAAATATTCATGTCTATGATGATCATGGTTTTTAAGATGAAGGATTGTGTAAAGGTAGCACATTGAATGTAATGAATAAATAAATAATAAGAAGCGAGTTGTTAGCTCATTGCCCTTTAACATTAGGCTTAAAAAAAATTGGGAGCTGCAGAGTGCAAAAAATGGTAATAGGCTAAGTGTCTCTCTTACCAATCAGTTGCCAATTCACAAGTGTCAAGCCTTCACCTTCTGTCAATCATTGCTTTACTTTTTATTTTTGTAATTTGATTTTATGAGAGGTGGGGGAAATGGGGTTTTGTTGGTTCAAGGGTTAAACTTTTAGTTATGAGATGAACAAATTCTGAGGACCTAATTTATAGTATAGGTAGAAATGAAAATGTTAATTAATTTGATTGTGGTCATCATTACACAATACCTATCACACAATCACACTCTATACCTTGAATATGTTCAATCTTAGCTAATTAAAAAATCTAAGTATAATTAGCTTATAGTTAAATGCCATGAATGGTATTTTATAATAGATCATTTGTATGTATTTTGGATTGTATTCATGCTATATCAGATAGGTATTTTTCTTTTTAAATAAAATATTAAATTTTCTTCTAGTCCCTTATACCCTTTGGAACATAATAAAAAAACATCCCAAAACCAAAGCAACGAGAAAACTCCTTGCTTTCCAGTGGCTGTCTTGTGAAGTAGAAAGGTTTTTATCTAACTCCTATCCAGGGTGCTTGGGTGTGCGGTGGGTTTTCCATAGCCATCTTTTTAAAGCAACCTCTTCAATATCACCATTACATTGGTTGCCATTTCTGTGAACTCAGCATTTCTGTGAAACTTGAAGATATAATGCAAATATGTATGCTGCAAATTTCCTCCTACTGACAAGTTGTTCCTAAATTACACATATGAAAACCCTGTGAAAAGACTCATGATGCTTTCTTTCTTCTCTTTACCTAGGATGAAGTTTGTGCTCAATAAATAGTAAAAACTTTACTGATTGCTTCAGTACTGGTGACTGGTTTCACAGGAAATCACTGGTCCATAAAGGAGTTCATTCAGAAGCTAAGATGTTAACAAAATTGAAATTCTTATGTCTTTTAATATCTACTGAATTCTCTCATGCAGTTGTAGACTGCTTGGTAGCTTTCTCTCTCTCTCTCTCTCTCTCTCTCTCTCTCTCTCTCTCTCTCACACTCTTCTAAGTATTTAGAGGCAAATATGAACATAAACTGATATCCACACTTTTCTACATCTCTTGGAAGAAGTTCAGTAAGGTCAGTGCTAGGTTGTCAGAGCCCAGATCCTCTCCAATATGACCATCATGCCTTTCAGTTTCCCTAGAGAGAGGACGTTCAAGTCCTCAAAGCTGTCAACCTGATAGTTTTTAACATTAATAACAGCCACCAAACAACAATGACAAGCCCCTAAAATAGATTAACAGGGTTTTGTGGTGGCTAAGAGCTGGGTTTGCTAAAAATAAAACTGTTTCTGTTCCCTCCATCATCCTTTTTCTGCTAGACTATAATTAAAGTCCACATCTGAAATTCTTATTGAGCGGCAAAGTCCCATGAGTGATTGGCATCTGGCATCCAAAAATATTCTGCAAAGAACAGTGTTCTCAGTGGCACATCTGACAGGCTTGGCTCACTTTCAGTGCTCCTGGCTTCCCGATGAGTGGCAAACCAATGGATGAACAGGAAGATTGTTTCAGCCCAATATCAATCAATCAGTTGGTTCTTCCATCAATGACTTGAAGCAATTTCACAAGCCTACCCTCACTTACCCCACACTGGCATATGAGAAGAGAAGAGTGATAGGGGAAAAATCAGCTTCGCTAATGGAAGCACTTTTTGCTTCTGCCAGTGCTAGGAAAGAGGGACCCAGCTTGGTTGAGAAAATGTGGTTCCCTGGTGAGATGGAGAATTGCACTTGCCTGCTGGTCCAAAGAGCATTAGTTTTTGCATAGAAATTTCACCCAATTAAAGGACTTTTATTTGAACCCAAGATTTGTGGTCTCCCTGGAATGGAGAGATTAGTTTTAGAGA
Organism: Urocitellus parryii; assembly: GCF_045843805.1. Classification (NCBI taxonomy): domain Eukaryota; kingdom Metazoa; phylum Chordata; class Mammalia; order Rodentia; family Sciuridae; genus Urocitellus; species Urocitellus parryii. The sequence goes on from NC_135543.1 coordinate 30,971,203, forward strand.
GGAGAGGAAAAGCCTTTCCTCACATCTTGTTTTTCATGCTTGTGTCATTTGCATGAGAACTAGACAATGTGTGATTGCATATGGGTTACTCCTCATAGCATCCTAAATAAGAACATGTTGGACAGTGAGAGGCACTTTTTCCTCTGAGCAGTCAAATAAACCTAATCATATGAATATACAATGAGATAAAACACCAATCTTGTACCAAAAGGTTTTATGATTTTAAGTAGACTTGTGCTAAACTCTTATCATAATTGTAATTAGAAAGAGCAGGCCAGTCTCCTGCTGCTTGCGCTCACATTTGACATGTGAACAGTATGAGGTTAGTTGTGTGAGCTGAATTCTTGATTTGCATTAGTTTAGAGTTGCTGTTTGCTATGTGGCAAGAAGAGGTCATATAAAGTACTGTCAACGCTGCTGAAAGCAGGTATATTATCATTCTGTAATTACTAAAGACAACCGTATTTCACCTGATATTTTGTAAGACTGTTAGTATACAGTATATTCAATAATAAAATGGGTCTCCTTTGTGAGGTATATAAGAGTTATAAACTTAAGACACACATCATGATCCCATGTTTTGATACCCATGAGACCTACCTGATGGGATGGGTGCTGCTAGCATGACATTCTGATTAAACCCATTTCCCAGGTCTTATTTTATTGTGTTGTGTGAAAGAGGGAGGCTCAAAATGACATTTCTGATGGTGAATGAGGCATGAAGATGATTGCCGAAGTGAGCAGAAAGGGAGTAGAATGTCATTTAGAGATGTTTTCCGCTGAAGGGACTGATGAGCCAATACGTTGTGACAATTTATACTTCAATTGAGTCTTTTGGTGACTTTCAAATATCTTTGAAGACAATATAGGTGGCAACACTGACATCTTGCCTGCCAATGCAAAGCCCATTTCCGTATCAGACTACCAGAAAAGATGATGGTTGGAGTTGGGAAAACCCTCAAATATGCTGCCAAACGTTTTTCTTTGGTGGAGAAGGTATGACCAAAGAAGGTTAAAGGATGAACATAAAGTACCCTAGCAAATTATGGAAGATTATGGAAGGTTGCAATTTTAAACTCTTCAACCTAATTCTAATGTACTTTCTGAGTTGGCCATTGTTCAGAAATATGGCCTTGAGTGGAATGTGAGAAATAAAGTAACACTTTGCCCATTCAGCGATAGATAGCACTATAAGCTACCACATTACTTAAGGTTAATCATGTTAAAATTAACTGGTTTTTGTCTTACAGTATCATCTTATACGAGCTAACCAACTCACTTTCAGGAATTTAGTTAGTTGGCTGAAGTCATTGAAAGCCACAGTGGAAGAATTTTAAGTAATTAAAAACAATGCATGGAGAGAAATAAGCAATGTTTGCTTAAGTGCACCAGGTTACTTCTAAATGCCAAAACCCTGCTCAAAGTGACAGAAGCAATCAGAGAATTCCACTCCTTCAGCACAAGCTCATAAAATGGCACCACCTATTAGGGACTAAGACAACAACATTATTATCGTAGAGATGTACTTTTTGTGGAGATGAGGGGAGATGATTTCTGTTCTTCAGGAAGAAGAAAAACATGTCAGACTTTCAGGGCAGTCTTGGAAAGAATTCCAGAGGCACAAATTTCCTAAAGTGGGAAAATGCTCAAATCCATCCATGGATGACTCTTGGTTTCTTTGTCAATTGCAATGATATTTACAGAATGAATCCATTTAAAGATGATTAGAGAGAAAAGATCATAAGGTATCCTAAGACAGGAAAAAAACGCCCATATTCAAGATGGTGTGATATTCAGCAGTGAGGTAGCATTAGGACGTAGTGACTCAAGAAGCTGAATGATCACATTTTTTCCCAACTCTGGGCTGTCTTGAGATCACTTGGAAAGCCTGAAATCAGCCATAAAGGAATTATTTATACCACGGAAACTGAAAAGCACTACAAATTGCCTTTTGGTCAGTTTTTTCCCCCCTGAAGAATTATTATGGTTTAACATTAGCCAGCATTATTGCTGGATATTATAGTTCCTCAACATTAAAGCCATAGATAATAGTGATTTTTTTCAGAAGTTTTCAAAAATATTCTTTAAAAATATTTCAGCTGAATATATAATTATGAATTAGAACTATGGTAGCAGTAAATCTGTGAAATGGAGCCCTTGGAGGAGAATGAAAGGATTCATTCACCTGGAAATATAAATGGATACACTGAAATAAATAGTTAGAATCAAAGTCAAAAGAATTGAATTTATGTTTAACCACTCATTATGTAACATATTTTGTTTAAAATCTACAATATACCTTACAAGTATGATGGGTACTTTAGGGAATGCAAAAGAAGTACAAATCTTCTGGTTAGAGAGCTTAGAATCTAACTGGATGAAACCCAAAATATTAAAGAAAGATACAATAAGTACAGTAAGAATTCAAAGTAAAAGAACTTGCATAGAATTATCAGATAAGGGTGTGTGGTAGAGGTCCAACCAGAAAAGAATCTTAGAGAAAAAAACAATATTTGGATCATGTTGAAGGGCAATGAAAAGCACCTGGAGACATGCTAAAATGTAGGAAGGAGAGAGAATGTGTACATAGAATCTGTAAATAGAACTTCCTGGCCAGAGTGGAGGACACGACTGGGCAATAGGATCAGGTAGAGTGTGATACAGAGAAAGAAGAAAGGAAGGAAAGAAATGTGAGAGTTAGAAATGGAGAGAAGAGGGAGGGCAGATAAAGAGTAAGTCAAAGGAAGAGAAGGAAAAAAGGACCAAATTACTCAACCTAGGGCATATGGGAAAGAGCCCTCATGTGTACCCTGTCAAGTAGTTATCAAAACACTTCTGGGGGGCAGACATTGTCTTCATTTCACAAATGATGAAACCAAGGTTAAGCCAACCAAACTCTCCCAAACCACAAAGTTACTAAGTGTGCAGCTTGGTCCAATTCATCTCTGGCTCTAGATCCAGGGATCTTGCCACAGGAGCACATACCCTAGCACCTGATGTTTTTGAAAACTCCATTATTTCAGTTAAATATCAATAGAAGAAGGAAAGATATTACTGAAAGAAATGGGGTGGGGGCTGAATCAGCTGTAGCCCATGCAACTGAACATTTAACAAGTGGTCGAGTTGAGTAGGAAGAGCTCTCCATTGTTTGGGTGAAGGTCAACGTTGTCAAAGGGGCAAGATTTCATGTCTCGTGAAAAAGAGACCAAAGGGAGAACAGCCATATGTTATGGAAAGAAAGAGGTTACAGTAATTGAAATGGAAGGAGACAGAAGATTCAACTAAAGGCAAATACTGAAACCTGAGCATTTATTATGAACTGTACCTCTGAATCTTCCCCAATTGGCAGAACTACTGAAAGTTAGTTCACCAGGGACCGAAAGACACTTTTGACAGAACTACAAAAATCCCCTGGTAAAGATAAATGGGGTGTAATTTAAGTAGTCCCAAACTTTTCTGCAAGCTTCAAGATCACTGCACATTGTTGGATCTGTTCATAATGGCCTGGACTGTATCCCAAAAACACCAGTGGGAGAGACTCAAGCAGACTGGCCAGGCTAGAAAAGGAAAATGAAGCCATTTGGACTTGGCTGAGGCAATGGATGGTCTGACAGTTTGCAATTTATAATTTTTTTTTTTTAGTCCTTTTAACATTCTTTATCTGCCTTTATTTGCTCAACAGCCCTTCGCTCAAGTTCACGCTCAGCTTACCACATTCGGTGAAGCACACAGCAGTGGACAGGGGAATTTAATCTAGAAATCAGCCTGACTTGTCTTCACAATGTATTTTAGCTTCCAGGGCTGCGCTAGGAGGATGCGTAAGCAAGAGCCCTGTCTGGGTCAGGTGGCCTGAGAGCCCTGCCAGAATCCCTAACAATGCCTTTTAGGCAATGCTGTCAAACAGACTCCCATCTCCTTAACTGACAGCGATGAGCATTTTAATAAAATGAGGTTCTGGTTGTTTTGAAGCATGAAGCCTAGGAGAAAGGAGAATCTGATCAGCTTTTGCCATGGCTTTCATAATTGTGAATCCTTCCATCTGACTGCCAGTAATTCCCCTTCCCAGACATTCGGAATAGATCATCCTCACTTCAAGCTGTCTCAGATGCATTGCTTGGGATTCTTTCAAGCTGCCTGGTAGCTTTCAGGTGGTAAGATGGCAGACGTCCAGTCTCTCTGAAGAAAAAGGCTTCATTGTTCATTGTGCCACTGTATTTTCCAACCCTTTTTGTTATATCCTGGAAGCCTATTTGCTTTTTAACTGCTGCCACATACTGGGAAAACATCTTTATCGAGTAGTCCTCAATGCTGTGGCTTGAGTCCTTTTCATCAGGGGGCCTGTAGGTCCCTAGCTGAGATGAAAAGTCAGAATGTTTCCGTCCACATGGTTATCTTTATGTCAAACAATTTGAATGCCATTGGTCCTGGTGCTGCTTTGTTGCTGAAAATTTCCTGGAAACATCACCGTCTTCCCAGAAGGCATGATTCGAAAGCATTGGCAACTATTCCCAAGTTAGCATTCCTTCTAGTTTTAAATACCATGTGTAACATTAACAGTATTCTACAAGAGGGACTTTTCCAATATATCAAGGAAATTCTGGGTCAAACATGCCATAGAATGGGTGTTTGTCTACAATGCCAGGAAACCCTGCAATCTCTTTTCCATATTCTCTTACATTTTCTTTCCCTTCAATGTATGAAAGAACTTGAATTCCACTTACTGGAGCTTAATTTGGATTCTAAACCTACCCTGTGATTCAAGATAGTGTATATATTTTAAGCACACCTTTTCAAAGGAATAATCCTGGTAGGATCAAACAAATATCCATCATAGAAAACATAGATTAATGTTTCTAATTTTTATTCATTTACTCTGATGTATAGTAGAAACAAGCAACACAGAGGAATGCAGTTAATAATATAGGACAGTTTTTTACCCTTTGATCAACATCTCCCCAAAAGTGTATCGAACACATATACACACACACGCATACATGCACATGCACATGCACATATACACACACAGAAGCAAACCACATTGGAAACTGTATGTGGTAACAAATATACTGACTCATTTGATTGTAATAATTATTATATCACACACAGATGCATACATATGTACAATATTCATAAACACATGCACATATATGTATATATACATGTGTATAGAAATATAATCATCAGGTTGTCCACTTTAATATATTCAATATTATTTGTTAATTATGCTTTGATAAAGCTGGGGAAATAACATTGGACGCGGGAAAAAAAATTAGGAAGAAAACAAAAAGTGATTTTGAGCATGTACCTCTCTGGAGAAAGCAAATCTAATTAAGCAGAGAAGAATTGTGCTCTGTTGGAAGTGCTGTGGAGGTGTGAAGTGTCTAGAGATCAGTAGTGATGAGTTCACTAGATGGAGGGAGGGATGTGTGGACACAGGAGGAGTTGCCCCGAGACAACTTCTAAAATTTACCAATCTGAAGGACTCTTGATACAAAACACACCCTAATTTAGTTGAAACAATTAAATTAGCACAACTCCATCTTTTCTCCATGGGACTTGTACACAGGGGGACACAACCCTCTGGATATCTGCAGTGCTCAGCCCGTCCCAACATCTCCCTCCCTGAGTGCTACCAGCTCCAGCATCAAACCCATCTCTTCTTTTAAATGCTGCTTTTCCATTTTCAGCAGCTACGCTGGGGAAGCAGACCCCATCCTCATAGAATATCTGCTTAGTTTTCAGGTATAAAGTGTCAACATGTTGGGTATGATTGAGAGCTACAAAGAGCTGAGTGAGGGGTAATCCTGACCTCATTGAAATGACTGGACATATTCAGGAAAAGGTGAGCTAACTCTCCTATGTCACTTTATCTTTAGTGTAGCAATCACATCTATATTCTTCTTCTAAATGTAAAGAATTAAAGGATTGATATAATACCTTTATTAATTTATTCATTTTTAATTCTTAGAATAGTGTCTTGCATGATGTTGTGATGATAAGAACTAATATTTATTAAGTGATTGCTATATGTCAGAAATGAGGTTAAATGCCTTTTGAGAATTATCTCATTCAGTCCTCATGATGGCCTGATGACACATTTGCTGTCACTGTTCCTATGGGGCTTATGCAAACACTGAGGCTTAAACTTGTTAAATAGCCTGTCTAATGTCTTCTTCCTTGCGTATAAAGACCAGAATTAAATTCAGGTTTGTCTGATCATGAATACCTGCTGGATTTGTTCTGCATTGGGAGGACTTCCTTCTATAAACTGCCCCCATCCCACCTATTCAAAGTACCTTGTTTTATCCAGGTTGAGATGCTCCAAGCTTCTCCAGCTGCCCTAGTCCTGTTTCCCACAGGCTTCATTATTTGTTCCCACTCCTCTGTTCTTTTGGATCCTGATGAGATGTCCAAGAGATTTTAGGAAGACGTCTGGCCCTTCCTGGTTGTCGTACCTGTGTCAATATGTACTACCTGCATAACTTCATATAATGAACTCTAATCTACTTTCCTGATCCATAAGGAAAGTATAAGATGTGAGGATTAAATGGTATAAAGCACTTAGTACAAAGAAGGGTTCCATAAACATTATTATATCACTAACCATTATTATTATTGCTGATGCTGCATTCATGACAGACCACCTTCATAACTCTCTTCTCTAAACTTTCTCAAAACCAGAACTTTAGTAGCAATTATTAGCATTATTTTTACCTGTGCACTATTTTATTTAATCAAGGAGTGACATAAATCTCCTAGATGATTAAGTGTATTTATATACACATTTTTTTCTTACTATCTCTTAGCTGTAGTTGGAATGTGTCTGGATTATAGTGTCCTGGTCCTTAACTAGGTGTGTGACTTTTTGAAGTTCAAAGGTATCTATACTAGAAAAGCACATATGTTTAATTCTCAGATGCCAAAGAGGAGATCAGCTTTTAACCAGTGATTAAACATGTTTTCCTGATGATGATTGGTGTCAGTGTATTGCTTGCTAAATTCAAGATATGCATTTACCTTAAAACTTGATGATTCTTGCATACCTTTGAAGACTTGACTTTTGGCTTCTGTACCCTCAACTCTTGTGATAACACATCTCAGATTCTTGGCTGTAAACTGACCCCTGGTTCTATTCAGGTGGAGAAAATATAGGAGCAAGTAGTAAGAAAAAGGCTCAGCATCTTCTGTCCAAGTATTTTTCATTTTTTTTGTGGTGGTTGTTTTCAACAGCATGTATCTGCTTTCAAAGAATTTCTAGTTAGATTATGTAAAAACATGTCTTCGTGCTATAAATTTAATCTTTCCCTTAGCCTCTTGCCTCTGACAAGTTGAAGTAAATACTTTGACTAAATGCTGTGCCCTCAGTGCCTGGTAAACTATGTTATCTCAGCTTAAAAGGAGGAGAGGGAGCCAGAAATTGCATCAATTGGACAACTTCCTCCTTGCATTCCTCAGGATCTACATCTCCAAGCCCCCAAATAAGAGAGTTTTCTTAAAATTTATAGGTGATGTTCACAAGGGATCTAATGAGGACATATAATTCATCTGACACTACAATAAGTATTGGAAACTACACAAACTGTTGCAGGAATGTGCAAAGCATGTATTTAAGATGGTGATTTTACTCCATTTTGATATTAGTTTCATCTGCTACAAATGAAGTTGGGCCCTCTGCCAGAGGAAACATTGAAAGGACTTGGAGACTACCTTCCTGCATTGCAGTATAGTAGAGAGAATAAAGCATCATTAAGCTGAATTTTCAAAAGTCACTGAAGAAGGAAATCAGAGATAAGATAAACTTGAGACAATGTAGGGACATTCAAAGTAAAGAAATTACTTTTGGTGGGAGAGAATAAAGATGATAGTTAAACACACATACACAAAATTTAATTGGCAAAGCCTCTGTTGAGACTTAGCAAGGCAAGATATATGAATGAAAGGACATAATTTAATCTTTAAATAGTTGAATAGTTATAAAATAGAAAAAGTTCTGTAACTGGAAAAATCAAGGAAAATGGAGTAGAGGTATGGTGAGGAACATTTTAACTAAAATAAGAGGACTATGACACAGGATTAGTGGTACAACAGAAATATGTGGCAAAACAGGCAGATGGAAGAGAGTACAATGCTTTTCAAATATAGACCAAAGAATGTCTATTTTAGGGATGGATTCCACATATGTGGAAGAACTCTTTTGCTCATAGTAAAGACGACATACTTAATAACATGCTAACCATTTCCTTTTTATCATATGCCAAAAGAAACTGATGTGCTGAACTACTTTAGAGTTTAAAGAAAGAGACCAGAACCTTGGGACAAAGTAATCATACCATTCTGACGACAGAACGACAATATTAAAGTATAAGTGCCCAAGGTGGTAGGGCACTGCAGAATCACCTGGAGGGCATTGTAAACACACACATTTCTCATGCTGAACAGACAATGTATCTGACTCTCTGGGGTAGCAAGGATGAAAAAAGGCCTGTGAAGGCAGGGTAGTTTTCTCATAGACATCCACAATGCCAGATCTTTCTCCATCACTGACTGGATCCATAGCAAGCTCTTGGAGGGACTCAGCTTTAGGTTCCTTGAGGTGTGTGTGGGGGGGTGATGGTGGAAGAAGGTAAGTATGATAATGTCAACAAGTGGTCTTAATAGCCTCAGATTTGGACTGTAAATATATGTGAACTTTTTGTTACAACCACGCATTTAGAGAAGAACAGGAGACAGAAATACGAGATTCCTTGCTTTGTAGACATGTTGGGGCTTTAATTAGTCCTCAGACCTGATGTTTGAGGAATCATTTATGTTAGTAACAAAAGAAATATGACCCTGCAGAAGTTGGGAAGAGAGCTGGATCACTAAATTTTGGACATAAGTACTTCAAATGGTGGATGGGCATCTACTCAGGAATGGCATTGGACAATATTGCCAAGGAAGAGAGTCAAGGACAAGGATAGGTCCAGGAAGAACAGCTGTAACTATTGTTGTTGGTGGTGAAGTATCAAGAAGAGGAGGTAGCAGAGTCAGGGAAAAGGGTGGGAGAAAAATAAGGTAGAGAAGAAAACAGAAGCATCCCATGATACTACACACTAGCAAACATCATTGGGTTGGTATTGAGGAATTTATGAGGCTAAAAAAGGGAATGGGAAAGTCTGAAAAATACAGTTCATATTTTTATTCTGAGCATGAAGAGTTCTTTAGAGAAAATATGACACTACTGTTTTTTTTTATTATTATTGGTTGTTCAAAAAATGGGAGTTCATAACCCAATTGAGTCAAATGTATGAAAGATGATATATCATGAGCTTGGTAATGTTTTGGACACTATTGTTTTCAAAATTAGATGAAGCCAAAGATTAACTGCATGGAAGAAGGAACACACAATTTAGAACAAATGCAACAACAACAACAACAAAAAAAATGTGAAATTATCTTTAAGTAAAAACGATTAAAAAAAAAGAAAACTGAGTCCTAGGCTAAACTGAGGCTCACAAAAGTAATATTTTAAGACCAGTACAAAGGATTTTTAATTCTAGATTTAAAAAAAGCCAGTATACTTGGTTTGGGGACACATAGATAAAAAGGTAGCAGAGACAGCAAAGAGAAGATAAACTTTTGCTTAGCTTCTACTTTGCTTTTGCATTTTCTGACCAGCAGAATGAATCTTCATTCTTTTGACTAAGGTCTTCAACACAGTGACAGAGCCATTGTCTTTATTCTGTTGTGATGAACACCTTCATCATTTTAGGATTGAAGAGATCTTTTCCATGTGTAGAAATGTGTAGCTCTATCATTGTATTTGCAGGTATTCCATATATTGGGGGCGGTATCCTTTACAAATCAGGGTCAATAAATTGCTATGGCTCAAGGTCACCAATACTGTAATGACTTGAGTATTGCTTTGGCCTTTAGAAATATGTATTACACTCATTTTAGGCTTGATTTTTCTTTCTTTTCATTTTTACACTTAAGAACTAAAACTTCAGGGGGAAAAAAACCAGATATCCTTATTTGAGTCTGAATGTGATCTGAAGGTAGTTAACCTTGGAAAGAAGGGAGAAATGAAGACAAACTTTCTTTCTGGCCTCCTGATGCTTCCGTGTGAATTGATGGATCCCTCAAGGATGAATGCGACACCATGACAAGAGCAGAGGGAAAAGTTATGCTGAGGCTGACATTCACGGGGTGTATTAATTATAAGTATCCATCTCCCTGGTGATCATGTACTTTTTTTTTCCCCAGGAAGCAAACCGACCAAGAATTTTACTTTTGATGGAAATGAAGAATGTTTGGAGTTCTTGTCAAGTTTCAATACCTTTAACTTAAATTCATCTTCAGATTAACTTTAGAGATCTGCAGACCTCAAACTTCTGTATAAAAAGGCTTGGGGGGATGCATATTTTTCTTTTTTTCATGGAACTACGCAACTTGGAGTGAGTCCAATATTCAATTAATTTGAATGGGGATAAATTTGGGCTTATTTCGGTGGCTGACAGGAACAACATTTCTTAGGGTATCATCAACATTTTTTTGTCTACTAAGATGGTGGAGGAGTGTTCCTTTATTGAAATCTTGGATGCCCAAAATATTCACAACTGTGATGCCAAAAAGAGCAAGGAAAGTTAGCTGGAAGTGGTCATTATTCTTCCATAAATTAGAGCTTCAGAAAGATGTAGTGCATTTGTGAATGCTACCCAAACTGGAGACCACCCTCCTGCAGATCCAGAAACCAGGGTCAGCCACCTTCTAAAGAAAAACCATTCAGCTTGGCTGACTGTCATATTTTGAGCCAGGATGTAAAAAGAAAATGGTGTTGACAGTGTGTTCACAAGGAAGTTCTGTGGCAACAAACTACATATGTATTTATGTAATTTTCTCATGCCATTTGGTGATATGCAGACACAGCCTTAGACAGCCTGTCTGGCTAATTCAGGTCAAACTTGATGCATTTTCTCAGCAGGTCTTTTGCATGAGTTAAGTGCAGCCAACATTTTCCTTGAACACACACATTTTAGTTCTCCCAATTTCCATATCCACTGAGGGCTCTGCAATTATGTCATTTTACTAAGTTGATCCTTTATTCCCAGAGTGAATTTTTGTTGCAGCTCCTGTTGCTGTTATTGTTATTTGTTTGTTTCCCTCTAGGTGGCTTCAAAAGAGCAAAAGAACTGAATTTTCTTAATTTGGACCTGAACTTTTTTTTTTCTTATCTAAAACTTCTTTATAGTCTTTTCTCCATTTTTTTTTAAGATGAAAGCAATTATCTCAAATGAATAAGCATATGCAACAACATATGAGAAGGAGTCTAGAAAATTTTTTCTATCTTTTTTAACCAACAACTTTTCAGGTGTTTTCTATTTATTGGCATGAATACAAAAAGCTGCATAGATTTTTCCGGAAGTGGTAAATCACCATTTTAAATAGCAGTTCTATTCTCTAGCATTTTATCTACCTGTCCATCATTTACTCATCCCAGTTTAATTTTGCTTCCTTTACATTATGAATTTTATAATATTCTGAAGCTCAGGAGCTATTTTCTTTTACTTAAATGTTTTCCTACTGGAAAATGTCACTATGTAGATAAGTCACAATAAGATCAACTCATGAATATTCACAGGGCATATTTTGAGTACTGTATTACCCACTTAATGCTCTTTTACTGGCTAGATCACCCATATTCCTGATTACTTTCCCCCATTAAATCCTTAATTGCTATTTAAACCAGGCAATTTTTCATAGTAATTCTTGCCCAGTCTAGTGTCCTGGTATTACCACTTGATATTACATATGACATATAATTCCCTCTCGTAGAAATTTATGTTTGATTCATTTTTTTGCTTTGCTTTTCAAGTAGGGATATTTTAATTTTCAAAAAAAAATCATTGTTCATAATTTATAAAAAATCAAACTTCCGAGCTGCTTGAAAACAGATTTTAATGTGGAAGTAATGTAACATTCCCAGTTCACATGAAAAGTATATAATTATAATTATTCAAAATTCTTCATTTCTCAATTTAGAACAAAATATTTTACAATTTGTTGATTGTTACACTTGATGCTAGACATATAGATATGACTATATATCTATATATCTGAACTGCACTTACTCCCTGGGAGCTTGTATAAAACTTCTTCCTCAGAATTAATATTTGTACCTGACCACTCTCTCATCTACTTTGTTATATAGCTTCTTATTAACTATTAAAAACATAAAAAGTCTTTATTAAATATCTGCAGAAATACAATGGCATGTTTTATACCTTTTGTTGTTGTTGTTTAGGTTTTAGTTAATGTTTTCGGAGGGCTTTGCAAACTTCGAGAAATCTTGTCATAAAGATGCCATTCACCAGGAGAGGTCAATGTGTCTGAAAACTGCATTCCGAGGGGGAAGTTTGTATTTTCCCTTTAAGGTTTAATCATGTAGAATTGCTAAAGTTAAATCTCTCTTGACCCAGGTCAAGATGGTTAAATTTATATTTTTATTTTACATTCAAAATATATTTTGAGGGGATGAAGGGACAGGAGGGAGTTTGAGGCAGGAAGAATAGTAGAATGAATCAGACATTATTACTCTATGTACATATATGATTACACAGACTCATGTAACTCTACATTATGTACAACCAGAAGAAGGAAAAGTCATACTCCATTTATGAATGATGTGTCACAATGCATTCTATTATCATGTATAACTAATTAGAATAAATAAAAAAATAATTTTAAAAAGAAAAAATTACAAAATATGGAGTACATTCATATGATTGTGTTTGTTTGAATAATTTGGCTGTCTACCTTCTATAAGAACGTATCTAATTCCATAACTAATTGTTTACTTTCTATAAGAATCTAATATCCCATAATATCTTTTTTTGGTTTTAAATATTAATTATCATTCAGAGTTCACAGACCCATGAGGGGTCATAAATTAAAAGAAAATTCACTTTGTCTCTTGTGAGTATAGTTTTTGAGCAGTGTATTTAAGTCATTGGAATACAGCAATTGGGGAGTCGAAAAGACCTGGAATTTGGCTTTGGATCTACCAGATCTTTGATATATTTTTGAATTAGCTACACATCTTCTTTATGGCTTTTTTTTTCATCTATCCTGAGCATAGATAATAATATTGGTGGATAAAGGGCTACCCTGTTTAAGCTTGATCCCTTGAATAGCAGTTGGTGGCCTTCAAACTCTATAGAAACCAGTTATGAATCAGTGCCACAGGGCAAGGCTTAGATCTAATAACTGCTCTCCTCAGCCCCGTCCATCTCGTCATGAGATGGGCTGAAGTTTGTCCAAGCAAGGATGTTCACATGGTGGACTCTACTGCTATTTTACATTGAGTAATTGCAATGACAAAATTGGACCTCAGATCAAGAGGGGAAGGTCTGGTTCTCTCTCAAATCATGAGCACTAAGCTCTTAAGAAAAGGGCTGAAGCTCAGATTTACTGTGTCCCATCTATTTATATCCTAACTTTAATCATGGCAGCAGAACAGCATTCCCAATCATGCAGCCCAAAAGTTGAATCCCTTTACTATCCCTGCTAAGTTTCTTTAGCCAGCTCTTACATGCAGTAATGAAAGGAAAATCCACACACCTACTTTACTACTGTCTCCATAACTTTTCCCCAAAGAAAGATGCTCCAACAGTTTAGAACAAAATCTTAATTATCCAAAGTCACTTTCTTTAGTGTTTAAATTCATCAGATAATTGCTCAATTATCCACTTTGTTTTGTCTGTGTAGATATCCTGGCTCAAGTCCATTAACCAACTAATGTACAAAAAGATGAGAAAATTAGGAGATTGTGCCTATGTTGATATTTCTGTTCTCAAACCAATGGTTTGTCTGTATCACTGATGTCTGCCATCCTCATTAGGAGTTATCAAATCAAAGTAATGTTTACTGCTCCCAGCAAATGAATTAAAGTATGTTTGTATTTACTCTTTGCCTACCAACTTGGAGAGACATTGGCTATATATTGGGGACAGGAAGGTAAATGTCCCTTTTAATAATAGAACACGTCTCAGAGGAAAAACAAACACCTCAATTTCCGGAGAGAATATAAAACATGCTATATGTACCCAGAATTAAATGTATTCAGACTTTATTTCTAATAAGCCTCACCTAATCATCCCCTCTCAAATGAAATTAATGATGCCTTTCTGTCACTAACATTGCCTCTACCTACTTCCTGAGAAGGTAGGGGTTCACCAGGGTTCAGCAGAGATCATCGCCATTGCCTTTAGGTGACAGTCAGTGGCACCTGACCTCTGGTGTGCTGTTATGCTAGGTAACCCATAAGATGGTGGCCTTATTTTTGCTATATCCTTTTTGCCATCATTCCTTTTCCCTTCTGGGATTATGACTGTCTTGCACTGCAGCTTGGTTAGGGTTGTGCATGGCAGAGGATAATATAAAGATCATGGTCATTGGGGTCAGAATTCACATTCTGTCTCTTACAAATTGATTCACCATGGGTGACTTGCTTAACTTCCCTGATAATCATGCTCCTTATATGTGAAGTATAATGCTCATCTCATTCTGTGAGGGTTGGTTGGGTGAATGAACAAAAAGGAGCAAACATAGAGCTTGGAATCTTTTGGTACCCTCTTTCTGACATGGTCTTGCAGCAATGGATTATTGTTTGTATCTACAACTGCCTAACTTGAAAATTGTCTAGATTCTCTTTTAATGTCTACTTTTATTTCCTGAATTCTTGTCTCTTTAGCTACTCAGTGTCCGTGTCCTTGTTTAGTGTCTACCTCATAATAAAATACTGAATGAAGAAATTGGATAGAAAGAGATGGAAAAATAGAAGAGTTCTTGACCAAATCCAATTGAGTTTGCTTTCCATTTAGAACACAACAGCTGAACCATTGATTGTCTTCAGAAAAACTAACACCTCCATTTGTTAATTTCCTTTCATTCCTGTCCTATGGCTTTTTTTGTACTGCTGTTGATGTTCTTTGATAGTGTGGAAATAATTTGGGCTTAACTGAGATTTGACTTTCTTCTATTAACCTTTCTATTCAAAATGTTATTTACTAATGCCATCATGTGATGGACCCTGTGACCAACCTGAAAAGCATGCCTTAGGGTCAACTTTATATTAATATATCAGCAATGGACTTGATGAGTCTTACTGTGGTAGCACAGAACAACACAATATGGACCTGCATTTTTCCTAGAGCACTTAAATTTAAAAAGAGAATATAAGGGCATGATATTCTAAAAATCTTTATTATTAAGTCATTCTGTCCTTTTTTATTGATTATTTGGCAATCAATAATGTAGGAATTTTGTCATTCCTTGCCTCTAATGTAAACATATATAAGCAGCTGATATTATTGTCACTCTTTGTGGTCATAACAATTGTGGTACACATCTAAAGAGACAGACCATTTCAGAGATCCTGCCCTTTAACGAGTCTCTTTTCTTCCAGTTTTCTAAAAATGAAGTTGGTTGTAACAAGTGATCTAAATTCTAGGTCTGATTGTACCCATGAAATAGTAAACAAAATCTAGTGTGACAATGAAATTTCCTCTTAACACTGCCTTCATAGTGTCCCATAGATTTTAACAAGTTGCATTGGAGTTCTCATTTACCTCTAAATTTTTTTATCTCCTCCCTGATATTATCCATGTGTCATTCAACAGCATATTATTTAGTCACCAGATGTTGGAGTAGCTTCTAGTTTTTATTTTATCATTGATTTCTAATTTCATTCCATTATGGTCATATAGAATGCAGGACAGTATTTCTATTTTTGTATTCGCTAAGACTTGCTTTGTGGCATAATATATGGCTTATTATAGAGTAGGATCCATGTGCTGCTGAGAAGAAAGTGTATTCGCTTGTTGATGAATGGAATATTCTACATGTGTCTGTGAAGTCTATATTATTGATTGTATTATTGAGTTCTATAGTTTCTTTGTTTAGTTTTTGTTTGGAAGATTTATCAAGTTGTGAGCGAGGTGCATTAAAGGCACCCAGTATTATTGTGTTGTGGTCTATTTGGTTCTTGTAGTTAAGAAAGGTTTGATCTACATAGAGGCTTCCTTGTTTGGGGCATAGATATTTATGATTGTTATGTCTTATTGATGTATGAATCTCTTGAGAAGTAATAAATGTCCTTCTTTATCTCTTTTCACTAGCTTTGTTTTGAAGTCCACTTTATCTGATATGAGGATGGAAACCACTGCTTGTTTACATGTGATCCATGTGAGTGGTATGTTTTTCCCCACTCATACATTACTGATGGGACTGCAAGTTGGTGCAACCACTCTGGAAAGCAGTATGGAAATTCCTTAGAAAACTTGGAATGGGACCACCATTTGACCCAGCTATCCCACTCCTCAGACTATACCCAAAGGATTGAAAATCAGCATACTGTAGTAATGCAACCACATCAATGTTTATAGAAACTCCATTCACTATAGCTAAACCATGGAAGCAACCTAGATACCCTTCAATAATGAATGGATAAAGAAACTGTGGTATATATACACAATGGAATATCCCTCAGCATTAAAAGAGAATAGAATTGGGCTGGGGATGTAGCTCAAGTGGTAGCATGCTCGCCTGGTATGCGTGCAGCCCGGGTTCGATCCTCAGCACCACATACAAACAAAGATGTTGTGTCCGCCAAAAACTAAAAAATAAATATTAAAATTCTCTCTCTCTTCTCTCTCTCTCTCTTTCACTCTCTCTTAAAAAAAAGAGAATAGAATTATGGAATTTGCAAATAAATGGATGGAGTTGGAGAATATCATGCTAAGTGAAGTAAGACAATCCCAAAGAACCAAAGGCCAAATGTTCTCTCTGATAAGTGGATGCTGATCCATGATGGGGGGCAGGCATGGGGAAAATGGAGAAATTTTGATTGGGCAAAGGGGCTGGGGAACATAGGGGAGAGTGTATGGGGGCAGGAAAGCTGATGGAATGAGATGGACATTTTTTCTCTAGGAACATGTATGACTGCACGTAAGGTATGATGCTACTTAATGTACAACTAGAGAAATGGTGAGATGGACATTTTTTCTCCAGGTACATGTATGACTGCACATAAAGTGTGATGCTACATCATGTACAACTAGAGAAATGAAAAGTTGTGCTGCAATTGTGTACAATGAATCAAAATGAATTCTGCTATCATATATACCTAATTAAAATAAATAAATAAAATTTAAACATATTCAGTGTGATATGTAATTTTTTATAAATTGAAATAAAACATACATATAAGAAAATAACCTCTTTACGGTGTATAATTCAATGATTTTTAGTATGTCCACACTATTATGCACTTACAGAACATTTTCATCACCCCAGAAAGAAGTGCTCTATGCTGTATGTAGTTGCAGCCACCTGCATTGCAGCCACCTGCAAATTATTATTTTGGTTTATGATTCACGTCAAGTTTTGTCATATGACGTGAGGTAGGGATCCAACTTCATTTTGTTGTTATTATTGAAAATATTATTCTTTCCACCACTAAATTTTTATGCCACCCTTCTTAAAAACAGTTGACCATAAAATTCAGGTTTACCTCTGAACTCCATATTCTTTCTGGTTAATCTTAATGTCTATCTTTATTTTGGTACCAAATTGAAGAGCTTACCTTAGTTTTGTACTAACCTACAAATTATTCTTGACATATGGGAGTATAAGCTCTACAATTATGTTATTATTCATCAAAATTGTTTTGGCTATTTTGGGCCCCTGAATATGAATTTTAGTATCAGCTTGTCAATTTCTTCAAAGAGATGAACTGGTATCTTTGGGGGAGGGGATTATACTGAATATGTAGATCAAATTGGCAAAGTCTTGACATTTAAAAAAAATTAGCCTTCCATTTATTTGGGATTTTTATAATTTTTCTTCAATGGCTTCATAGTTTTCAGTGTACAGAAATATTTCTCTGGCTATGTTTACTACTAAGTATTTTATTCCTTTTGCTATCATTATAAATTTTTTTTTCTTGATTTCATTTTTAGGTTAATCATTGCTAATGAATAGGAGTGCAATTGAATTTTGTATGTTGATCTCGTATCCTGAAATCCTTTTGTATTTGTCTATTATTCTAAATTTTTTTAGGGATTCCTTAGGATTTTCTACATATAAAATTATGTTGTCTATAAATAATGATAACTTTTCAAACAAGTATTATTTAATCTATTTCTTATCTAATTTTCCTGGCTATTACCTCTGAGTGGTTAGAGTGAACATCCTTATCTTAGTACTTATCTTCAGGGGTAAGCTTTCAGCATTTTCGAAATTAAGCATAATCTTTATTGAGGGTTTTCTGCAGATGTCCTTTATCACGTTGAGGATATTCCCATTCTATTCCCATTTTGTTGAGTACTTTTTAAATCATGAGAGGGTATTAGATTTTGTCAAATCCTTTTTTTCTGCATCTATTGAGATTATCATGTGTTTTTTTTTGGTGTTTCCCTTATTAATATGTATATTCCATTAATTGATTTTCATATGGTAAACTAGTCTTGCATTCTTGAGATACATCACATTTGTTAATGATGTATAAGCTTTTTAATATGTTATTGTGTTTGCTTTGATATTATTCAGTTGATGGTGTTTGCATGTATGTGTATCGTGGATATTGGTCTGTGATCTGCTTTTTTGTGATGTATTTTTGGTATAGAAATCAGGATAACAGTAGCCTTATAGAACAAATTGGTATATTGTCCCTCCTATTCCAATTTTTCAAGAATTTGTGAATTATTTCTTTAATTTTTTTTTTAAGTATTTGGTAGAACTCATCAGTGAAACTGAACCTGGTTTTTCTTTATGGGAAGTTTATTTTATTATAATTTCAATCTTTATTTATGGTAAGTTTATTTTATTATGACTTCAATCCCTCAAATTATTATAAGTTTATTAAGATTTTCTATTTCTTCTTAAATCAGTTTTGGCAGTTTTTTCCTATCATTTTGTCCGTTTTACCTTTATTATTTAATTTATTGGTATAAATTTTTACATTGTATGACTTTGTTCATCCTTTCTCTGGACGTGGCAAAGTGCTTTTGTGAGAGAGCAGTAATGTCCTCTCTTTTACTCTTGTTTTTAGCAATTGGAATTTTTTTTATCTTGTTTTATTAGACTAACAAAATTTTCCGACTTTGGTTATTTTTTGGGTACTATTATTAATAGATTTTTAAAAACACTTTTTGCTTGAAGGAAATACAGAGACCTCAGTAAGCATTCCTTACTACTGATTATTAGAATCTAATAGGTTATCTTGTTTCTTTATAAAAGTAAATTAGTAATTACTGTTAGCCAACTGTTTTCCTAAAACAGCTCATAGCACATCACAGATATATTCTCTGGGAATTCAGATAACAATTCTAAAATTATACTTTAAACCTTTATTTCTCCTTGGGTTACAAACTGGGTAAGTTTTGTAATGTAGGTGTTTGTAAATATATCCCCAGTCTACTTTTTTAAACTTAAGTTCATCTAAAAAAATTAAGAATATAGACTCTCTTTTTTTAATCTGTGCTCTTGACATTCAAGATTTGTTCAACCAATGTGGATTCTACCTACTCATCATTATTATTATTTTTTTTTTGGCAGTACTAGATATTGGACCCAGGGGTGCTCTACCACTGAGCTACAGTACTAGTCCTTTTTATTTTTTATTTTGAGACATGGTCTACCTAAGTTGCCAAGGCTGACCTTCAACTTATGATCCTCTTGTGGATTCATCATTTTTAACCTTAAGGACTTCCCTTGTGTGTGTTTGTGGATGGAAGGGTCCTCTTCTTCTAGTCTGCTCTTGTACAGAAGGTCCTTAATCAGTCCTCTTGATTATTTGGAACTTTTCCATGGTCATTATGTCTCCCTTGAGGTGGAGTGCCCAGAAATGCATGTTGTACTCCAGATGTGAAAGCACCATGGCTTTGTGACAGCAGAGGATAATTTTCCTTGTGCTGTGGAAAGGCAGTTGCAGGCTATGTGAAAATGGTGATTTTGTAAAGGGGTAGGTCATAGGATGGTGGGTTTAAAAAATCTGTGGAAAGAGGGAAGAAAAGAACCTGTTTTTTTTTTTTTCTGGGACAAATGCTTCAAATAAAGACAATAGTAACACATCTTCCAACCTGGTTTGTGACAAAAGTACACTTATTTTTGGTGAGAGCCTCCTGCTTACAAAAGTGTCCTTCTGCTGTCTGAAATCAGAATATGATTTGAAGTCTCCATGTGCCATCATTCATCTTAGCAGCCTTTTTTGCATCACTTCTGTTGCTCAGTCGCCAAATGGAAGATTAATCACAGAATTAGCATTTTCAAATCGCCAACAATCTCTTTTGCAGATGTGCAGTTATATCACTGAAGTCTGTTGTTTTGCCCTACATTTATTGTTAATAATTAATGTACATTCCTGGGTGAAATTATGTGCTATCACCATCTGGTTAATTTAATAGAAATAGTCAAATCTAAAGCACTTTATTAAATATGTTGGAAATAATCATCATCATTACTATAATGTAGCAAGCATCATGTTTTTTTTCAATAAAAATGCCAGAAAATAGAACAATTCACCATATGTCAACTTAGTTACTGTTACTACAAACTCATTTTTTTGAAAAACATTTTCTCATATTATGTAATCACTGTGGGAATTAACAGAATGCAAAGTTCATGGATTAAAAGGTAGACATAAGTGGTCTATTGAATTCTTAGTAAAGAAGTTATAAAGTAAAGATACACTGTATCATATTGGTGAAGAGAAATTATTTTCCAGCTCCTCATATTAGTCTCCACACTGAATATCAAATAAAAATTCTGGAGTATAATAATAATAATTATTTAGCATTTTTCTTCTGGAAATTGTCTAAGAAAAGCATGGTATGAGGTTAATGTTCCTTTATGATTTTGTAAAGTCCCAATATGAGGAAAAAGACACTACTCACTCATTATGCGGTGTGAACTTTGTGATAAGTTTGTCTTTGAAGTTTGAAGCATAGATCACCACCAAATTTTTGATATCATCTTGTTAATGCTTAATGTATGTAATGGAACACTCAATTCTTTAAGGCAAGAAAGTGACAGTAAACTCTTGAGGTTTTCCTGCCCCATAGCTGTTATTTCTCTCATCTTGATGCCTGAGATTCCTCCACATTTCTCATTTTCATAACTTAAGTACGTTAAACTATATCCTTCCCTTCCCTTTCCACTTGCTCCCCTACTAAGGACAGCCAATGGCAAAATTGTAGGTTGTATGATGTCTCACTTCCCTTTGTGACTTATTGTTCCCAGTTTTTCCAGCTGTGCATCTTTCTAATCTGTGAGTAGATACTGGTGTATGTTTAGATTTCATTCAGGGCTTTGCATTGTTCACTAAAAAAGTCCCTAATTCACCCAGAAGCATAAATGAAAGCTATGCTAGTTATTTGGTCTCATCCTGGTGAAAAGAAATAGACATAAGGTACAGCCCCTGTCCTTGAGAAGAAAGAATTGAAACCACTTTTCTTTTTATTAATAATCTTTTAATTTATAATCTTACCCCATTTATTGAGATTTTTGTTCTGAATAGTTTTTATACACTTTTCATGGATACTTTGAGTCCTCAGAACAATCCTGTGAGGAAGTTACCAATATGAATACCATTTTACACACTGGGAGACTGAAGACTAGAGGAATCAGTTTACCTGACCAAAGTCATATCAAATAGGTAAGTGCTAGATCTGGGCTGGGAACTTAGGCAGGCACTTCAAGGGTGACTCCACACTGGAATTACCTGGACAATTTTGGGAAGTTTCCCCTGGGGAAAAAGTAATCTGTAGTGAGGCCTGAGGATCAGTATTTAAAATATCTTTTCAGGTGATTCTACCACAACTAGGGTTGAAAACTCAGGCTCCAAAAGCTCATTCTTAAGAGGAAATTAGCTTAAATTCAGTAGACATCTGTAATTGCAAATATGGGTCACTTACATGATCTGTTTTTCTCCTCACTGCAAATGAAGATAGACATTATCTTTTACAGACAAAGAGACTCAACATAGATTAAGCTGTGCGGTTAAAATTTTCCAAAGTGACGACTTTTAGATGTGAATCGAGTTCCTTTAACTTCCAAATCCAGGACTTTTCAGAAAATGTTATAGCCCATATAAAGTAACAAATATTTACATGTATCTAGTATGTGAAGGGTAATGTGCTGTTACAATGGCAATGCATAAAATTACATGAAATATTATCAAAGAGGTATGTGATTAGGCGTTGAATTGTGTAGTACTGGACAAAGTGAAGGTTTGAGAAGAGGATAGATGTTGATAGACTGTTAGGGAATGCTCAGTCATAGGATGACTCAGAGAAAAGAAATGTTGACTAGCAAAGAGATTTCAGATAAAAAAACAAACAAAACCCTGCAACTTTTTAAAAGGAGAAAAACAAAAAACAGCACACAGAATGAACCAAGCTCTCCACATTTAACCTGGAACAATGAAGAATCAACCAGAGCATCTCAAAGATATTATGACTTATCTTTGCATCAGCTTAGGAAAAGTAGGGGAAAACTTCTGGTTAGAGAGTTATATTTATGAAAAAAAATGCTAAAAATTTCAGTTATTTGTAGGACCATAACCAGACAGGTTTTACTCCCTCTGCCTGTGACGTGTGTCTTGCTGAGTCAAATAGGATGCAGGGCGGTTTTTGTTACCAGGGCTTCATAAGTAAGCTATTTCCCCTCCCCAGACTTCTAATAGTTAGAGATAAAATTTAAGTACTTGGTTTAAAGTTTCTTCTTGGGCCGAATAACTTTCTCAATTTTCTTCAAATTGTTACCTCCATTTTCTTCCATTTTCCTCAGCACTGATACCTTGACTAATAATTAGAGCCCTGATTCCTATGTTGCTTTGTGACATTGCTATTATAAAGTAGACGTGTTCTTTTTAGGCTTAGATTAACATTTATTTAGTAAAATTACTCTTCATTTATTCACTAATTCAAACCTGGCATTTTTATGATACCCATTGTGTTCCAGACATTATTCTGGTCAGTGAGATAGGTAGTAAATGCAATGAGTTTCTTGCTTATTTAGAGCTTAACTTCTAGTGGGGTTAATGAAAAAGACAGGTAATAAATAATAGACAGTATATTGAATGATGAGAAGTGCTATGGAGATAAGTAGTTCAGAAAAATAAGACTAGGAGGAACCCAGAGTGGGGGGTATTCTACTTGAGGGGGAAAATTAGTGGGAAGATGAAGGGAAGTGGAATGATCCATTTACATGTATGGAAGAAGAGTTTTCTTGGCCAGGAAAATGGCAAGGGAAAGATCTTGAGGCAGGAGTAGACCTGATATATTTGAAAAATAGCAGAAAACCCATGATAGGTTGAGTATAGTGAAGAGAGAAAGGTCAGGGACCGGTTCAGTGAAGTTGCGGAGAGCTTGATACTTAGAGCCTCCAAAACCATGGAGACTTGCCTTCTGCTGTGGAGAAATGGCAAACCAGTAGAAGAATTTGAGTAGAGGAGTTATGATCAGATTAAAGTTCTTAAAAACTGTTTGAGTTTCTATGGAGCTGTAGGTAGGGAAGCAGATTATAAAGTGATTGCAGTGTTGTTGCTGAGGGATGATGGTTGATTCCACTGGAATGTCCTTGTAGGAAGAAAACTAGTTACACTGTTACTATTTGGAAAGTGGAGCCAATGGAATTTTCTGTGGGATTGTGGTAAGTTATAAATTAAACAGAGGACTCAAGGATCACTCCAAGCTTTTAGACCTAAGTATATGAAAAAAAAAAATAATGGAACAACCATTTACACAGATGGAGAAAACATCAGGTGGAGCAAGTTTGGGGTAAAATCAAGTATTACTTTATACAGGTTATTACTCAGCAATAAAAGAGAATAAAATCATGGCATTTGCAGGTAAATGGAAGGAGTTGGAGAATATAATGCTAAGTGAAGTTAGCCAATTCCCAAAAGACAAATGCCGAATGTTTTCTCTGATATAAGTTGACTGACCCAGTAGAGTAGGGAGGGGGTCCATGGGAGGAATAGATGAACTCTAGATAGGGCGGAGGGGTGGGAGGGGAAGAGAGGGGGCAGGGGGTTAGCAATGATGGTAGAATGTGATGGACATAGTTACCCAAAGTACATGTATGAAGACATGAATTGGTGTGAACATACTTTATATACAGAAATATGAAAAATTGTGCTGTATATGTGTAATAAGAATTGTAATGCATTCTGCTGTTATGTATTTAAAAGATAAAATCAATTAAAAAAAGAAAAAAAAGAGTTACTTTATACAGGTTCAAGTCTAATGCCTATTAGACACACAGTTGTAGATGTTGAGGAGGCAAATGATTATACGATTATGGACTTTAGAGAAAAGGTCAGGGATAACAGCCAACAGCATTTAGATAACATAAAGCCACAGCTTAGAAGAAGGTACTCAAGGGATGTGTGTAGATACTGAAGAATCCAAAATCTCAGCCCTGGAATTTCCCAGTATTGTGACTTTGGTAAAGTGAAGAGAAGTCAGAAGAGGAGTATGAGAAAGAAAAGTGTGAGGAGATGAAGTAGGAAAAGTGTCCCCAAGGCCACAGAAGGAAGGACTTCAAGACTGAAAAATCGATGTGTTCTGTCAAATGCAGCTGATAGAAGGGGACATCAAGTTTGATCACTGATGTTAACAAGAGTTGTTTTAGTGGGTTCATCAAAAGACTCCAAAGTTGAAATGTTATGTATGAAAATATGCATGTTACTTTCTTAGACAGGTGAACGAAACATCTATCCTTCATGGCTCTTTCATTTGTTCAAATTTACCAAAGTATCTGCCAGGTATTTTATTGGGGGAGTTTAGTAGTAATATATGTGAACTGACTTTCCTGCCTATGGAAATTTTTTCCAATTGGCAAGGTTAAATGTCATACGTGAAAAAAATGACATAGTCAACATGCTGTTTGATCCGTGGTACTTCAAACACCCAGTTGAACTGCAGATTCACCCCTGATGATCCTGGTAGACATCACCGAGGTACAACTGAAGGCCTGAGAGGTGAGGATTTGAATCTAAAGGTCTAAAGTTACTCAAAATTGTTCTCAACACTTGGATAAAGGTGTGTGTGTGTGGGGGGGAGGGTGGGTCTACCTGAAATATTAATATTACAGAACTCTCTAGGAGTTTGTCCTTATGCATGATTAGGTTCTTAAAATTTGAGTATGAGAATGAATAAAGTTTTTAAATTTGGCCAAATGTACTGGGTTGTTGAGCCCAGTGAGCACCTAGAGTTTCCATCAAGGGCAATGCTGTAGTTCCAGGCCTGGCTGCATTTAGAGTTGGGGCCAAGTTTTATATCTCTGTATTCTGCGCTCCTGACATTATGGTGCTGGTGCCAAAGAAAGGGTTTGTCTTAAACCATTTGAACTAAACAAGCAAACTTCTGCCATTTATTTTGATTTGCAGTTGCTTTCACATCTGTCTCAACTCTGTCTTTTCTTCCTGCACCTAAAGGTGACCCTCTACTTTGCCTATCTATAAAAGCAGCCATTACTGTTCGTTTGATGTAAGTTTCTTTTATTCTAGAATTTTCATGTTAGAAGGAGGCATTTAACTTTTCTTGACCTCAGTTTCAGCTTTTTAAAATAGAAGTTTAGATTAGCTGATCTGTGTGATCTCTTCAGGTGCTGAAAAAATTATAAATTTTATGGGTATATGTTAATAAACATGAAATCATGCTATTAGACATGAAGAGTGACTTGAAGTGCTTTTTTTCCCTCATAAGGGCACGAATAGCGCTATGATGGTGTTCAGTCACATTAGAAAAAGAGGAGAAAAGGTTACACAGTATCTCATAATCCTGAGATGTGGTGCGTAATTATCCATTTGCAAAAGGCTTTCTTTATGTTCTGTTTCACTGGGAAAGTTAGAACAAAGTGAAAATAAAGTTCTGCAATTATGAAATCTGCTCACTTTGCTCTTTCTGCTCTTCAAAGTAAATTCTGTGTTAATAGAGAAAAGTTAGTTAGTGTAACAGACCCCTAATTTGTTACCATTGTAATTATTTTTTTTTTCAGACCCATTAACAATTGTGGATAGATTTAATGCTCAGGAAAATGATGATCTCAGCTGTGGTCTGTGGCACCAGCTTGCTGGGATTAAATTTTGACTTAACGAATGTCATCTTTTCTACTTGCTTACCTGAGATTAAATACTCTGCACATCACCAATGAATCATTCATTCATTCATTCATTCATTCAGTCTTTGTTAAGCACTGTGTATATGTTTTGTGTGAAGCACCAGAGATAAAGCAGAACACGAGTCAGAACTTCCTGTCCTATGAGGAAGACAGACATACATTTAAACAAATTACTACTAAGTGTTGTGCTTTTTATGATAGAAAAAAATATAAGATGTCTGTTACTTAGTCTGGCGTCAGGAAAGCTCTGGAGGAGGTAAGGTACAAGCTAAAGTCTAAAGATGAATTAGAACTAGCCATGTGAAATGTGTATATATTTCTGTTTTGTCCTTGCATGTACGCCTGTGTGACTTCGAGTGGGAAGAATATAATAGGGATTCAGATAGAAAAACAGTATGTGCAAAGGGAAGAAAACACAGCAACATCAAGAAATCCAGCAGAGACCAATATTAATGAAATAGGAGGGTGTAAAGAGGAAGAAATTGGTGGGAGATGAGAAAAGTGAATGAGAGAAAACTTTGTAACATGATAAACAGCTTTTATTTACTCCTAAGAACAAAGGTTAAAAAGAAAGATGCATTTAGATGTGAATTAAAGAATGCTAATTCTGGTGAAGGCATGGACTGGAGGGGAGAGGTCAGGGGGCAGAGAGATTGGTTAGTGCATTTTGAGACTTTCATACTGTGGTCCTGGAGGGAGAGAGCTATGTCTTAGACTAGGTCATGAAAACAGTCCTGGGCTTGAAGGGCTGTTTAACAGATGAAACCAACAGAGGTTGTTGGAAGTAAAGATTAAATGAGAGGGAAGAGTCAAAGATGAGTCCCAGGTTTTGGCTTGAGTGACTGGGTAGGTAGCATCCCTTTATAGCCTGCTACTGTGGTGTTGCTACTTGATAAGATGGGCCATTCAGGAGTGCTGAGATGCGGAATTCAAGAGGAAGATAAGGGAGAAGTCACGCAGGGGAACAACAGTTTTGAACTCAGTATGGGATTTTTAAAATTGAGAAGACTGTAAGACGTCCAGGTGGAGATGCTGACAGGCAGGCGGATGGATGTGTGGATCAGGAATAGAGGAGCCAAATCTGGATGAGATTCGACAGTCATTGGTGTGTAGGTGCTCTCAGCCTCTGAAGCATGGTCATTGCCCTCTGCTACAGAGCTCAACTTACCTTGAATTAGATGTCTCTGAGTACTTCTTATCCCCCTTTCTAGACTGGTTTTCTTAAAGGCAGAAACCAAATTGGCTAATTTTTGTCAACTTCACAGCTTCTAACACGGTGCCCCAGGCTGGGACCTTACTCAACAACTGCATACTCTGTGAGTTGTCTTCTCTGATCTTCCCTGGCCAGCTGTCTTGGCTATGGCTCACTGAGCCTGATGTCTAGGCTCTTCCTTCTGTGCTGAAGGACACTCCTCTCTCCTATCCTGGTTTAAACCCTGCCTCCTTCTTAGATCTAATTTTTCATAGTCTACTCGAGAAGATAGCACAGACTACAGACATCACTAAACTTGGGGTAAGGAGAATAGGTGACAGACTCAGTAGTGTTTCTTCTGAGTTGGGGTCATGGACAAGTTGTAATATTTCTTCACCCCTGAGCTTACCTGTCTGTTTAAGAAATAGTCTCCAAAATCCCTTCTAATTCCAACAAACTCCAATTCAATTTTTCCTGTCTTATCTATCTTTTAAAAAATTCTCTGAAGTTATGAACTGTGCATGTGGGAGTTTATATCCCTTAATGTATATTCATTTGTATATTTTATAAATCTTTCTCTGCTCAAATACATTCAAAAGCTCATAAAGGGTTATATTTTTCTGGCTCACAGCGTAGCTTTCTGTTGGATGCAATGATAACACAAGACTCTCAGTAAATACTTTTTGGATCAATTGGATAGAAACAGAACCGTCACCAACATGCATCTGATCACTCCACTGATTCTTCATACCTTTGCCTCACACATTCCCAACTTGGCAGGTATTGTGGGGCAGGAATGAAATTCTGTTGTTTTTCTAAGTCTTGCTCAATGTTAGATGATAATCTCTCTGGGAGGCTATAAAAGTTTTTTTTTTTTTTTCCTAAGCAGTGGAAAACATTTCTTCAAACAATAATCTTATATCACATTTCAAGAAGTATTTAAAAATTAAATGAGAATGAATCTCATTATAATATTTACGGAGCCTGGAAACCCTTTACATAAATTTGTACTTTATGTTTCATCCTTTCAGTACATTTGGGCAGGACGCTTAGATTTCTGGAGAGATTAGGTGTTTCTCAAGTTTCTAATTTTCCAGCTCTATAATTCTAACTGCCTTTAGAATTTGTTTTTTGTAGCAGGGTTTTGTTTTTTGTAGCAGGGTTACACTAGATGCTGTAGGAGCTTTCAGAGATGAAAAGAATGTAGCCCCTGGCATCACTGAGAAGGATAATCTACCCATAAACACACAGCAAGTAAAAGACCCTAAATAAAAGCAAGACATATTTTCCTGTCTATGGAGGAGTAGAAGCAGGTGATCCACACAGTCTCTTCCAGTTTTCACGTTCTGTGATTCTAAGTGTTAATGATGTGACCATGTACGTTAAGTGCTTTGAGCTCAGGAGTAACGCACTATATAAATTCAAGGACCATTACGTGCATAATCACAGCTGCTAAGCAGGGACAAATTCCCTATTTGCATGATATCCTCAAGAAATCCCAAGAGGAACATGGTTTAGGACCAAAACACTATTACCTTTTTCTTTATGGAAAAAAAGAAGAAAGGAAGGGGGAAATAAGGAAGGAAGAAAGGAGGGAAGAAAGGTAAGGCCAGCCTCCTCTGCTTCACAAGCTCTTCCTCAACCCAGTGTTGCAGGTCAATCATTCACTTATCATTTACGAAAATATCCCAAATAATATTCTTCCCTGATTCAAATAAAATTTCCAATGTCAAGCTGTGCTGGTTGCCAGAAGTGTGTCTAGGTTAATTGCACACCTGCATTTTATTTCAAGTAAATTGCATGATGCCCCCCTTGTTTGTGCCCCTCACAAAGCAGGAACACACCTGTCTGGAGGCTCTTCGGGCATTGAAGGGCTGCAAGAAAAAATTAGTCATCCTCTTTTCTTCCCTGTGACTTCTTTGACCTTGAGACTTCTAATGGCATCTCAGACAAAATGAACATAATCTAATGGACAGCGGGGAAGAGGGAACGGCTGGGTACATCTGTCGTATTACTGGGCTGTCTGAACAGTCAATGAAGCAGGGCCAAACCATAAGAGGCCTGTTCAGTTTAGCTCCAGGGTCTGCAGAGAAGGAGCACAATCATTTATCTTTATTTACTGAACTCTGCTTTCTGTTTAAGAAAAAAAAAAATTGACAGGTTGACAAAAACCCGCGTTGGCGCTGCCCGCTGCCCAGAGATAAATGCTATTTGTGCTCTGGAGAGTCAAGGACAGCTCACAATGCCCTTTAGTTGGTTTCAGTAGGTACCTATTATATGGAAACAAAAATGCCAGGGCATGTGGATACTTTTTCCCCCACCAACACCTCACATCTTCCCCATAGATGGATTCCTGTAGATGAATCTGTAAAAAGAAAAGTCTTGAAAAGAAGGGGAACAAGAATTCCCCAGAGAAGCAAAACAAATTGGAAGAATTCAAGCAAAAGAACGAGAAGACAATGACAACTGGGAAATGTTGGAAATCCCATTGGTTGTTCTATGATGAGATGGTAAGAGATCTGTCTTAGGCATCCATAACAGAATGTTCTTACACTTACACTAAAAAAAAAAAAAAAAAAAAGAAAGAAAGAAAGAAAAAATGGGAGACACCAATAATACGTGGTCCTGCTGCAAGAAAAACTTTCTTTCTGTGCTGAAGAGCAAGAATTCACAAATACAATTTAAAAATCCTGTTCAGTTTGTCTATTCTTCACTGGATCTCATCTCTCTTCCTTTCAGTGTCATATCTACAGCGTACCACACTTTTATTAGAACAGTCATTGACAAAGTGGGATTCCTGCCCCTTAGGGGGTGAATGAGAGTCTCAGCTAGAAGTGAGGAAAATACAGGAGCTTCTTTCTTTCTTTACTTTCTTCCTTTCTCTCTCTTATCCTTCAAAATTTCTATTTATTGTGGATTTTTCATGCATATATTCATACAATAATACTTAGATATGATTCATAAACATGAAATTTTGTACACACACACACATATACACATACACACACAGATGGGGACCACAGCAAAGAAAATCTGAGACCATCTGAGCTTCAGGAGTGTGTTAAGTGTGTTAAGCCCATTGAGGTCAATTCCTCAGGTTAATTACTTAGACTTAAGATGCCCTCCTGTTTATGGAGATAACTTTCCAATGATTCTGGGAAGCTCTTTATTCCCTCTAATTCTTAAATGATAATGCACATTGCAATTGGTGTAACATCGCTTTTTCCCTCTCTCTTAAGACATTCTTGTCTATATTAACAGTGATCAATTTTAGAAATACTCTCTGCACTTGTCGCTTGACTCATGTCATTGACATAATAACCACAAAGTCCTTTGTGGACAGGGGTTAAGTTGGCACTGAGTGGGGAAAACTCAAGAAGGACTTTAAGGTTTGGGGTTTTCTGCATTTGGGTGTAGGAGAGTGTCAACAGAGATCAACAGAGACCCTCTATGCTATAGTGAGCCTGCTTTGGGGGCACTGGAAGAGACAACACAAAAGAAGAAATATCAGTTTCCTGGACTACGTTTGATGGGTATCTGTTTTAAGCACTTAAAAAAAAAAAAAGAAGAAGCAAGTGTTTATCTGAGAAGACCTTTAATATTGAGAATAAAATGGAGGTCTGAACAGAGACCAGGGTCCCAGAGTTTTGGAGCCAAGTTTTGTTGAGAGCCCAGACATGGTGTTGGAGGGCTGGGATTAGTGGAGGCAGGGTGAGGTGGATTTATGAGGGTCAGAGCTGAAAAACTTGAAGAGAAGCTATGGATCCTACTGACACAAAGCATGATCTCATTAGATGAGTGTTAATGAACCAGCCATTGGAGGAATGTTAGAAAAGGCCACCAAGAGGGTATGGATGGAAGGAAACTACATGATAGTGGCCTAGGCTAAGTTAGGTTGGTTTACTACTGATCCCTTGATCTCTCCAGTGGCACTTGGGGAGGAGACTAGTGCATTCTGCTGAGACAAAGTTGGCAGTTGCAGAGGGCGGCTAGTAGGGTGGGGGAGGTTATGTTTCTGAAAGTCACTTTAAAAAGTTTTTGATCCATGATTTGTGCTGGCTTGTAACACCATCACTGTGCCATGTTTTGTCCTGTTTAGGGAATTCACCTTGACTGATACAGAGGATGGGGCCCATAAGAACCTGATGATGTGGACTGGAGCCTTTGAAGAAATAATTTTATGAAGGTAGTCTTGATGACAAGAACTCCAGCAAGCCTGACTGTCTAGGCTCTGAGCTATTTACTAAAATTGTTGACTAATATTTTCTACCCCCTGAGGAAATAAGCAATCACAATGATACTTTTATCACATTAACTAAGAAAACAATACATTTATTTTAAAGAGTGTAGCTATGTATTTCATCTATTTACTTAATGATTTACATTAATAAAAACAATTTGGGGATATTATGACGCATATTTTCTGAAAATGTCTCAACTAACTATTGTTGTCTATTCAATTTGCTATAATTTAATAATTCAACTCAAAGCTCTTAAGAATAATTATTTTGAGATATTGAAAATAATCACCATTTTCTTCCTTAATATTTATTCCAGTATTATTTATATAGTCATCGTGCACTGTAGCCATGAATGGTTGTATACTTTTTATTCTTTAAAATCTGTTCATAATTTGAGTTTTTATTTCTATTTGATTTAATAAGCACTGAACATTTAGCTGTATGCATGGTATATGTGAGGTACTAGAAAGAAAGGTGTAGACATCATGGCCTATTAAAGATGATATCTAGGGAATTCTTTGGTCTAAAAATAAAGCACAGTGTTTTGGGGCTTAACATGATAACAGATTCCTTGTTTTTCATTTTAGAGTTCCATGTGGATCCTGCCAGTTTTCCTAGGAAAATATGTTCTAGCACAGAGTTGAGAGCCCAGGATAAATTTCAAGTGCAGACCCAGAAGTGACTTCATTGCTCTGAGGACATTCCGTTGACTGGAGCCTAATCACCATTTCAAAACACACTATAACTTTACTTTTTCTAACCTCTTCCTCTTGTACAGTAACCTTGCTAGGAATTCAATCTGAGTTCCACGATATAGCAGGCATCAGTTCTACCAATATTTTTCCTATTGCAAAACATGCATAGCCCTCTTCCCAATCTTTGTTTCCCCAGTCTCATGGGTTCTGTTACCTCTCATCATACAGGTGCTATGTCAGTACCACCTACATACCCTGTGCTTGTTGCAGCTGTGCCTCACCACAAGATACTCACCTTAACATCATTTTAGTATGGCTATGCCATGATTTAATCATGAATGCACTGTAGAATAATAAAAATGATCAAGAATTAAAACTAGAAATAACTGCAGAATTCAGTTAAAATGGAAGTGAGGAAAGATGTAATTTATCAGTGGCATTCAGGCATGAAACAAGTGAAATAAAGGCAGAGTAACTACTTGGGAGATGATTGCTATACCCTGAGAAAGCGTAGCAGGAGTTTAAACCAAGGTTATGTGCAAGAAACAGAAAAAAAAAAAAAAGGGAGTCATCTAAAAGATATCCTGAAAGAAGAACATCTGGCTTTGTACAAAAGTAGTCAATCAAAGTCAAAGGCACAGGTACTAATACCAATTATTCAATTCACTTGCTGTTTAATTACCTTTATCCTTCAAAGCCTTACACCAAGACTGAGATGGTCCAATCTGACCTGTGGGTTTCTAAAGTTTGTTTTGAGAATCAAATAATGTTAAATAAGTGAAAATGTTTTGTAAAATGTAATATGCAATGCAAATGTTAATTAAGCTTAGTAAATAAGAAGGAAACATTTTAAAAATGACTTCCAAAAGTTGTGCTGGGGTATCGAGATATTTCATTCCCAACAGAAATGATGAAGAAGTGATAGGTGGGACGTGATGAAGCAGTGGGGTTGGACCACAAGGTGTTAGAGTTTTTAATCCAGATTTTCTTTAGTTTTTATTTTTAAGTGGATATATTCAGCAACAGTGTGCCATAATTAAATTCTCCAGAAAAAAATGCTGAAATGATGAGTTGCATGAAAGGAACTTGTTAAAGGTGAACATGGTAAGAAAGTGGAGAATCAGGTCAGGAAAAGGGAAGAAGTCAAACAAGACTGAAATTTCAGGCAAGGAGGGTAAAGTGAGCCTGATTCTGGAGAATTCTGGATTTTTAGTCATGTCTATGTTTGCCATGTGAGGCAAGGGAGCTAGATTTTCATACTTCTGAAACTCTAGTGTTCAGCTGTAGTCTAAAATCCTGGGGAACAAAAACTTCTAGGTGCTTCCTGACCTTTCTCAAAAGTTGGCAAATGGGCTCTAGGAACCAATGACAGGAATCTGGGTAAAGAAAAGCTGTAGGTGTGGTCAGTTGCGATAAAAAAAACATGGATACCAGAAACAGCAATTGAAATCTAATATGATCCAAGGGTACGTACCCTTCACAACTGCAGTACTTGATCTCAGGAGAACGGGTGAATTGTGTAATCTATTTTTTTTTAGACTCTGATAGGTAATTAAAGTTAAGGTTTTGATATGTTAATGATATCTTTAAGTATCTCTAAGCCTTTTAATTATTACTTTTCTTGCCATAATTTTCTAATTTACAGACTCTAATATTAACTTTTCTTAACTTTCTTCTCTTGTCCTTGGAGATCTGAAATGACAGATTCGTAACCTAGGCAAAGTGATTCTCAATGGTCTAGTGAATATTTGGGAATGTTTCGCATCTTCTCGCTCCTACCCATCTTCCCCTGGACACCTCAATACCCAGTCTTCACTCCCAGTGAGGTCAGTAAATTCATGCGACGTTACATATGTCTAGTAGAGACTGTGTTTTACAAAATCTCCTACTTTCCCTCACTTCCCCTGATCTTTATGGATTTTTTGTTTAACAAAAAACTTATTTCTAATGGTAGAATTTTGTCTAATACCAGATGATTGCTGAATAGATTTTTTAAAAATTTCTTCTTTTTATTAGTTCACAGTATTTTAGAGAATGTTAGGACTAGGAGAGATTTAATTCATCTCATCCTGTGCTCCATTTGATGTTTATGAAGCATTGGATTCTTTAAAAGTAGGCGAATTTTAGGGAATATTTTTTTTGTCAACCCCATCCATGACTTAGGACTATGGAGCAATAGGGGAGGAGTCTGCTGACTTGGGGATGTAAGTATGAAGATGCTGAGAAAGAAGATACAGGGCTTGAACAGGAGGAAGAGAGCTCCACATTGCAGGAACCTCTGACTCCCTCACTGCTACACAGACTTCTTAAAGATGTCTTGAAGGCAAATCTCCCACAAAATGCTTTCTGAGTCTACAAATGAAGTTAGGAAGATTTTATTCCCTCCCTGGGAAGTGAGGATTTATGTGGCAGAATTTTTACTTAGTAATTAATTTGGACCCCAACAGTGTGGAGATGGTGAGAAAGGGACCCTATTAAGACTTGATATTAAGTTAATAGCAGGTGACAGTGACTTCATCAAAACCCCTGTGCAAAACATCAAGTAGATGGAAATTTCAGTTCTGGTACATTACTCAGCTGAGTATCTTCAGACCTGCTTACAAGGGTCATAAAGATTATTTGTACATTAAAGAAGGGCCTGTCCATCAAGCTCAGTATGAAAAGAGAAGCAGGAAAATTACCATCTCATCAAATGCAAAGAAATATCAGTGCAATTCCACTAATGAAACACCCCAAACTGCAGATAATTCTCATAGACCATTTTTCATGATTTCTTTAGACACATAGAAAAAATACATATATACATGTACACATGCAAGCACATACATGTACATAAATGCTTGCTAAATAGGTAGCAAAGGTCACATAATAAAATGGAAGCTTAGTAAGGGTAGGGCAAGTATAAAAAATATAAACACAGCATCTTGGGAATATTAACCCCTCTGTTTCATTGCCATAGAAGGTCATTGTGTATGGACAGGGATCTAGACAAAGAGCAATAGCAGAAAATATCTGAATAAAATTTCCATCAAAAGACAGCACTTTCCACCGGATAAAGTTATAATATTAAAGAATGATGCAATTAAGTGTCCAACCTATGTAGCAATTTGGAAGGTCACGGGGCATGCATTTCCTTTTGCACACTTAGGATAATGACAGGGCAACTGGAATAGCTTATATTCACCATTAATCAAGGCTGTGATTCAGCAGCTCTCCTGTATCTTCTGAATAGGAAGCTCGAAAGTTGTGTGCAAGTGGTTTGCAACAGGGATATCTTTTCTTCTTACCTCTGTCCCTTGTGCTTTCTATAAGCCAAAAGGACATTTCTGATTAATGCGGTAATTAGATGGTTATTAAAAACAGTAATCATCTAGAAATTATTTGGTGTCATAAACATCCCATACAGAAAAAATATTTGAACATTTAAAAGTTGAACATTACAATTGGCTTCATATGCAAGAAGCCAAAAGAGACATAAAAAATTTTTAAGTTCCCAAGAAAGCACTCACATTAAGAACAAGTTGTCTTCTTGATCAGGTTTGAAGTTAGTGCCACACATACAACAGATTCCCCTTGTGGCCAGTAGCAATGAACCAATTTCTATTAATGAAGAGCTCATGTTTATAGCTAATATAGAAGAAAATGTACTGAAGGAGGGAGCTCAGTCATTCATCGGAGATAGCTTAATTCTGGTAATTTCCAATTTCCAAGCTTGTTTTAATTTGTTATCAAAGTAATCACTCATTCCGGCTGGAGTCAGAAATAGCTTTTTGTCGTCTGCAGCCTGACAGATTATTCAGATGGAACCCCATTTTTTTAAAGCTCACCTGCTCAGCATCTGTGATATGTTCACAAGTTCCAAAAGGTATAGTTTCCAGCATCAGATCCAAGATGAAAAGGACTGAGGTTGCTTTCCTGCAGTTTTCTGAGCCAGAGAAGGTTTCATGACTCTAAATCCTGATTGAAATTCACATACAAAGAAGAGAAGATGGGGGGATCAGGGATGGGAGGATGGGGTAGCCATCAGATGTCATCTCTATACCAACCTAACCTTGCAAGTGTCTTTGTTCACCCTTGCTGCAGGGAAAGTTTACCTAGATTTTGCTAAAAATATGGGACTACTTTTGCAGGATTGCCCTTGGCTTTTCAAATACTAGTTCATATTTCCTGTGATCCATAGTATTCATTTGTCCAGTGTCCTGGAGAATGGTCAATTCAGTATGTTTGGCCAGCTGCATAGAAGCTCAGCAAATGGTGCTGTGCAAATACTAAACAGTATTTAGTAATTGAACTTTGAGGTCCATATTGGATTATGCAATTTACAAAGATGGCTATCATCAACAACTTAGACATTGACTTGCATTGTCTATTTCAGGACAGAGTGATAAAATACAAGTTTCTACCCAGTGCCCTCCTTCATGCTAAAGCCATGTGGGTAGAGGCTATATTGGAAGCACATGGGATTTTATTAGGATATGGAGAAACTAGAATGACCCTAAGGCAACTTCTATAGCGCAGGAAATGGCACTGTGACTTGATTGAGTTGATCATATTTGCATAGCTTGGTAATATTCCAGTGAGGATTTGAGGGGTGATTCATAGCCAGAGTTTTCTTAACATCTGAAGAAAATATAGAGTAGAGAAAGAGATGCTAGAAGAAGACAAAGACTAGAAATTTATCAGGGCTGTGGTAAATTAAATGAGAAAAAAAGAGGTCC
Organism: Urocitellus parryii; assembly: GCF_045843805.1. NCBI lineage: Eukaryota > Metazoa > Chordata > Mammalia > Rodentia > Sciuridae > Urocitellus > Urocitellus parryii. The sequence continues at coordinate 31,008,215 of NC_135543.1, forward strand.
AGGAGAACATCCTTGTCTCAAAGACTCATTATTCCTTTGAGTGTGTTATCTCAGTTGAACTCCTCGAAGATCTTTTTTTTTCTTTTAAAGTAAAGCAGAAGAGATCAGAAAAGATAAAGCAGATATTCATTAAAATCAGGACTTTAGGATATGCTTTTTGAATATATACAAAAAATGCTAAAAGACCCAAACCACAGTCCCCTCATTGTCACTGAGTAGCTTCCAGGGATGATAATGAAGAATTGTCTCCTCTTTATTGCTTTGGCTGATGCTTGAATCTGTGGCGCCAAGAATCTGGATCTCCCAGAGCCAGGCAGTGGAAAAACAATACATTAGCATTAAATAATGGGATCTCTGGTGCCTGGATTGCAATGGAGGAAGGGTTAACTGAGCTGGGGCTTTGTGTTGTGGGAGACTCCATCCATAATCTCTTGTTTTTCTAGGATGGGAGGAAAAGGGAGCCTTGGGGGAGGAAAACACAGAGTGCCCTAATCTTATGATAAAAATAATATGATTCCTGTACCTGCTATCTCTCCCCACCAGGTTTCTGCTCCTCTACTGAACACTGGTAATGCTCATAAATGTCGGTTAAAATAAAAATTTCTCTTCCATTAAACATATGAAAAATATGTTGCATTGAACACAGTTGGTTTGGAAAATGCATTTTTATCCCTTCAACCAACTGTTCATACTCTCAGAAACTGCCACAAGTGTTGGTGGGGGTGGACTGGGGCTGGGCTCACCCAGGGTCAGTCTTACAAATCCCACAGTGTTGGTGTGAACTGTGCATCCTAGCTTATCCCTGTCAATTTCTCAGGTGCACAATCAGGCTAACCTGCTCTGAGGATTGAGGGTGACTTTATGTTCTCTATGGAGACGTGTTCTTCATATTTTGTTCTTATTCAGAGAAAATTAAACCACAGCTGTGCATTCTAAGCCAGGGTGGGACCCTCACCAGCTCAAATGTGTGATATCAAGGTCTGTCTGTGAAGGCTTCTCATCCACCCTGTACGAGTATTGGTGTCCTACTGACATATTCTGTTGTCTCTCAACTATAGGCTTGGATATGAGTGCTTTCTTTCCATGAAACTCCTTTCCATAGCCCCCCCCTCCCCTTACTCCTTTCTCTAACTGCAACCCACTCCTTAAGATTCCTTTGTCAAACACAAATCTTGAACAAATTAGGAAACTGCTTTTATTCAGTTATTGCTATAAGGACAGTGCTCTCGATCCAAAGGTCTGAGTGTCTTGGTAAGTTGGTTTGGTTTTACACTTTTATAGACTGGGATAGACATGTACACATGGGATGATTTCCAATCAGAAGTTTTGTAGACTAAATAGGAAATGTGTCTAATTTTTATTCCAGTTACACAAATTATGAAACAAAAAAATGGGCAGTTGGAGAGTCCGAGTCTGGCTTCATGGCAGGTTGAAGAAAACGGGAAAGGTCTGTGCTTGGCTTTGTCACAGCAGAACCATGGAGTCATCTTTTGGTTATGTAAAGAGTGAGCTGCAAGTCTTTCCCAAGAACTATAGGGGAGGGATGCTTCTTTCACCTCTCTGAACACAGAGGTAGGGGATTTCTTACTTCTGTTCTCACAGCTCAGGTGAAGTTCAGCTTTGTCACTTTTCAGGAATTATGGCCCTTTGTCTCCTGTCTGGAGGAGCAGATTTGCCTCCTTCTTCTTAGCACACCCTGGGACTGCATCTGTCATCTCACTCATGACACTGCATTTAATTACTTGTTTCCTTGACTGACTATCCCGCTAACCATCATCTCAAAGACGATTTTGTGTCTTTGCCTTTGTGTCTGCACCCTTGGCTCAATACCTTGCCTACAAGAGGCATCATTAATTGTGGACCTAGAATGGGTAGATTCAGACCGGAAGAGAGGATTCCAAGGTAAGGGTAAAGTTTGAACAGAAGCACAGTGAATACACCTGACGGCCAAAACTGGGAGGGGTAGGAGGCCAGGCTGGAGCAAGACAGGCCTGCTCCCCACTATGGCTCCATGAGGGCCTCTCCCATCCATCCCTGAGTCCAGCAGAGGATGCCCTTCAACACCCTTTGTGGTTTCTCTGGAGCTGGGTCTTACGGTGATCCTGGGCTGTCACTTTCACCCATTTCCCTGTGGCTGATTTTTCTGCAGCTCTGATGACACTGCTGTCAGAAAGTTTTTCCTGGCAGTTCAGCAAAGGGAAACAGAGGGTATTGTATTCCATCAGCAGCGCATGAATCCCTTCTCTTCTCACTGCTTCCGCCCTACAAATATTTATAGATATCATTATGCCTCTGTTAGCTATCATTTATCCAAGCGGTAACAGCACCAGTCTTTCCATCTTGCCTCATAAATCAACCCCTCCAGCCCCTGTAATCATCTTGCTCCTCTCTGAACTCTCCAGGGTCTGAAAATATCTTAATAAGATACCCCAAACGGAAGGCTCCTCTCCACCAGGGTTACCAAAGTAATTACCTGCCTATTAGTTGGGGTGGCTTATGCTAAAAAGTCACTTTGGCCTTGTGGATGCCATTGTGGAGTTCAAGCTCATTCCTCACGTGTGGCCACTTCTCCCTTCCAGAGTGTGTCTTGCATAATTGCTACCAGTGTGCCCTTTTCTCTCCTAATTGCCTACAGCCAGATGAAGATTGGAGATAGGCAGGGTTTTCTCTGTTTCTTCCTCTCCACTTCAGGATGCTCCCTTCTAGATCTCAGCTTTATATTCTGTGAGTCTTTGTGATGGCCTACTATGGGTCACTGAGGTCTTCTCTCTCAAATCCCAGGCTTTTCTCTCTTTCAGGTTCTTTATCAACGCAGATCAGTTGGACCTTAGGATGAGGCTCAGATGTTTTCACAGCCCAGGTCCATCACAAGGGTCTGAGGGTAACTCTGGGCCAGTTATTTAACTTCTCTGAGCCTCAGTGATTTTACCTGAAAAATGGGGATAAGAAATGTATCCAATTCATGGAGATTTAAAGGAAAAAATGTTAGTTAACACTCAATCAATTGCAGTTGCTGGTTTTGTTCTCTTTCTCTTCCTTCCTTCCTCCTTTTCTTCTTTATATTTCACTTGAGGATTTAGAGTAGTGATTCAGAAGCTAAAGAGGAAGAAACTTATTAATCTTAATTATCTAGACACATTAGGGGACAAGTGGTTTCATAGGAGACTTTTTTTTCGTTATTCTTTATTTTTAGCATGTAGGGGTGCTTGGTGTAGAGGTTCATGTATAAACCCTGATTTGCTTTATTATTTACTCAATTTTTTGATCTTTACTAAAAAGAAGCAGGAAGAAGAAGAAAGGAAATTGATAGGAGGAGTTAATTAAGCTACATTTCTTGTGAAACAGCCATGATATTTTCTAGAAAAGAAATTGAATATATTTGACACTATTACAGAACATTTTAAATATATGAATCAAAAAAGATTCTGTGAGAAGTTCCTCTACAGCTCTCTCAATCTGAGTTCAGTTAGGAAAATAGAGACTGTACCCTATAGTTCAACAGTGGGAATTTATTTTCAAAAACTACCTAACATGGTGCTGATAAAACTATAGAGTCAGATATTAGCAATGGTAAGAAGATGCTCTTAGCCTAAGGACTGGAGGGATCAAAGAAAAAGCTGATGTGACTAGAGCCCAAGAGCCAGGTTGCCCAGAGGCATGGGAACTTCTCTTAGAGCTTCTATCAAGGGGAAGAGACAGCAGTGCTCAAAATGTTTGCTATGAAGAATGGTGGGATGCCCAGCCTTCTCCCATTTTCCCATCTTTCAATTTTCCACTAATGGAAAAACTTACCCAAAATTAATTGGCAAAAGTACCTGAATCAATTCTTAAAATACAAAGCCCAGAAAGCAGAAGGCAGAGAATGGTTCTGAGAGCAAACGTGATTGGATGCTACTGCAAGAATCATCAACACTGTGTCTAAAATAATTTCTAATAAAGTGTCCTATGAGTTCAGAGACTTAACTAATGGCCAAAGACCCTTGCTCTTCCCTTCTTTCTCTCCACCTCTACCTCTACCACCACCTTTATGTTTATCTCTATCTCACTGATTAAAGTAAAGGAGTTCTCCCTAAGATAAAACAAGTCCTGTTTATTGGTCAGGGTCCAATGAGGAGATGGAAACCATATCAATAATTTTAACTGGGAAAATATAACGTGAAGAATTAGTAAGTAGGTAAAAGGTGGTTATCTCCTAAAAGGCACAAAAGAGATATTTAGAAAGTAACAGAGGTAGCAACTGCAGAAAGAGTGATCTGGAAGTCATTTGGAAACTTTGTGGAGGGTCTTTGAGGCTGAGACACAGCCCACGCTGCCCAGCTGACAAAGAAGTAAAGTCCTTTGCAGTGTCCCAGCTACAGTATCACAAAACAGGACCAAAAATCTAGGATAGCACTGGGCAGCAATAACCTAATATTGGCAGATCTGCAAAATCTTAGCAATTTGGATTTTCATCATTCAAGTTTAGATTTTTCCATTTTACTATGTAAACCATCATCTAAGGGTAAAAATTGAGATCAGTACAGATACATGCATTTGATTAAGGCTGGAAGGCCAGGTAGTCACATGGGAGGCTTTGTATATTCTACATGAGTTTTAAGAGCCTCCATCAAGTATGATTTATCACACCAAGAGGCTGCTAAATATGGAGTCTATCTTGATTGAATCAACAAGAGGAAATTCCCCTGTCTGTGGGCAGAATGCTTTAGTGGAAACTTGGGAAATTGCTTCCCTCTCCTCTTTGCTTATCTAAGTCAGATCCTTGCTTTAAGGTTCAGTTGAAGTCCCATCTCCCTCCCTAGGCTGACATCATCTCTCCCTCAACACAAATCTTTTTTATGGTGTTTTTATTCCTTACCATCCATTTGAAAAAGCCTAGTTTATGTGCTCTCAATCTTTCTCCCCCTTGCTCTCTTTCTCTCTCTTTTCCCCTTTCTCCTTCTCTTCCCCATCCCCCCTGCCTGTCATCACCAAGTTGTCAAACTCAACTGGCAATCTATGCTCTGTGAATTCACTAAATCTGAGAGGGAGGTTTAGGCAGAGTGAGGTGATATCTTGTAGGTGATTTGAGTAGAAAGGAAGTTCATGCATGTGTCAGTGAACATGGAACTGTGTGTGCAGATGTGTGCATGAGTGTGTGTGCGTATTCATGTGTGTGTGTGTGTGGTGCATGCTTTTCATGGTGATTACAGTGAATGTTGGAGAACATAGAGAGAACTATTATACTAGGATGGAGATCAGCAAACAAATAGGTAGCAAACAGGAGAGCATGTAGCAAAAACCAAGTATTTAAGAAATATTTTTGTTCTTTTTTTTTTCCTTTTCAAAATTGTGATCCAGTGCCTTTGCATATTGATGCCCTCAGGAGTTCACAAAACACTCTTTTTGATTAGCAGTAATCTCCATTCAGGAAATTATTTCCCTTATTCCCAGTACCTCAAGAAAATGCTGGTTCTTTTTGTACTGTTTGTCCTTGCTGAACGGGCATGAGAGATGGGAGATCTATCAGGGCATCTCTTCACCATCTTTTCAGAGTTGCATTGTTCCCAGCATAATACAATCTCTTCCTCTGCCTTTTGTCTGTTCCGAGTTTTTATTTCAAGAGCAGAAGCTGCCTGCACTTAGTTGGACAGATTGTCCCTGACTAATAAATCTCAGCGTCAGAACCTGCTTCTTTCCACTCACCCAGAATTTTAGCCTTTATTTATCTGAGACAAGTTATACAAAAATGTACTTTTGTCAGTATTATTCATTATCTCTCCTTTTGGTTTTTGTTCGGGAATATTCTCTGGGAAGTTAGAGTACGGTAATTGCCCCAGGGTCTATGTTCCCACACCCAACAATACTGTAACTTAGGGACATAGAGTGTTTAAAAATAAAATTTAAAAAGCCAGGAACCCAGTTTTTACACTCCCGCTTTACTCTGTCTCCACAATTCATATTGTAAAATGAGCTGCAATGCTCCTTTCTCCTGTATCTTCCTCCTTTACTACCTCCCCAAATATTTCCAGAGTATATAACATTTATTCTGGAAACAAAGGTATCTAAAGTTCAACCATGAGTCTTGGATAAACAGAGAGTAATATTTACTGAGTACTTAGTGTTTTCTAGGAGCTGATCAACATGTTAATTCACTTAATTTTCACAACTGGGGTAGATAGGAATGATCCTCACTCTACAGATGAATCTCATCAAGTAAGATGGTTGATTTGTGCTCAGAAGAACTCTAAGAGGTTGAGCCAGATGCAAAGTGAACCCCTCCCAAAGTTCCTTCCAGGTGAGTGCTGGGTGACAAGGATCCGGGAGAATGTGGAGAAAGGAGATAAGTGTGGCTCCTTCATGGCTTTTCTCTTGTTCCCTAGTGCCTTTAGGAAAAAGATGAATTCTCACATATCTTTTTGTTCAGTGGGGGAAAGTTAGCTAACAATAAACAGGAGCACAGTTATCATTTGAGACAACAATAGTTCTTTTCCCTGTATTTTTAGCTGACAGATAAGACCAAAGTCCACCTGCTGGAGAATGATTGAGTTTGAGTTAGAATCAGGAAGCTCATTTGGCAATTAGAGCTGCTCTGAATTGAAATGGGTATTTGAGGAGCACCCAATACTTTGCAACAGAACTGCTGAGCAGAGCCCAGGTAGGGTCCTCTACACTTCCCTCCAGCTCTGAATCTGTGATAAATAAACTCACATTCTCCCTCAGGCTTCACTCTTGATCTCTCAATGGGTAGCAATCACTTTTTTAGTGATCATTTATTTCTTTTAGTTTGTGGTTGAAACCAAGAGAATGGAAACTCTAGGAGCTCCAATTCCAAGATAGAGTTTGTATAGCCTCATATGAGAAAATCAATACAATAAGAGTATGTTCTCAGTAGAGCGGAATGTGTAAGGAAAGAACCCCTGACCTGGTATTTGTTAAATATGTTGAGAATGTGTTTCTTACTGTCTCTGTATTTAGGTGAATAAAGAAATTATGCAGAGTAAGTAAGTCATTGTAAACACTGCAAAAGGGCTAACATCTGAGGTCCCATTCAAGAAATATCAGCTATGCAAAAAATTAAAATCATTTTTCAGATAATTCCAAGCATTTTGAAATTTGATGTTGAATTAAAAAAAATGTATCAGTCTTCCACACTACATGTCAGCTTGCATTTATTTCAATCTAATGTGTGCAAACGCTGAATTACAAAAGCCAGTCTAGAACTTAATTCTAAATGCTCTGGCAAAAAAATAAACAAAGCACTGAAGGAAGATTCTAGAGTGTAATTTTTTTCTTATCACTGCTGACACACAAGTTTTTTCTTTATTAATACTATTGATTTTTGGTCATTTTTGGCAGAAATAAATTTAACCAACTTTGGTTTAAAAGACTTAAAAAAGTATGGTCATATATTCTTTAAATTAATCCACCAGTCTTCCTACTTTCCTTTCAACTCCATTTTCTGGGGAGTAGTCAAGGATTTATTCAAAATCATGCAATGCCTAAAATAATCATTATTCCCTCTATTATTGGTGGTATTCTATCTGGGGCCCTCTCACTTACAGGCATGTCTGTCAAAGGGACCATTTTTCAGGCTCACAGTTCCCAAGACTCTGTCACTTTCTTACTTACAGAGGCCCAAAATGGAAACTATTTTTCTTTTCATTATGAGCTGTCACTTTTTCATCTTGGCACTGCAATGATAGACTTTCATTCATCTTCTATATTACCTTTCCTGAAACCTCTGACACAGACTGACACAATGCAAAATGCAGGAGATCTTGGAGCATACGTTGGCAATTTTGAGGGAAGGCAGTGGCTTGTCTTGCTCCGTTATTTTAAATATATATTGAAAATGCTGAGATTCCCAGTGTGTAGACTGGCAATGCTAATGTGCCATGCTCAGTTTTTAACATGTCCTTAGAATGTCGGCTCCCTGGCCCCAAATCAAAGTGAAGGGTTGGTAGAGGGCAATGGAGTTGCTAAGCCTTTGCCTAAATGGAGGGAAAGACTAAAAAGTTTGCTCAAAATCCATGAGAAGGAGAGGCGGAAGAGGGTTATATTTTCTCAATTCCTTTTGGGTCTGTTGTGGGGAACAGGGATTCCTTGGTGTATATTGGGCTTCACAGTGCCAAAATAAGTCCCTAGGCAAATTCATCCCACTTCACAAGTATAGAAATTGAGTCGGGATGCAATAATGTCTCACCAGCCAGCATCAGGGTCTAGATGCATTTCTATGACTCTGTTCCCAAGGGGTTTCATATTCCCCCAGCACAGGTGACCAAAAGTAAAAAAGGATAGGAAGAATATGAAAAGCTGAATACTATTGACTCTTACTGCCCCCAAACCATACTGAATTTCAATTATTATTTATAGATGCAAATATTTAGTATAGCAATAACCCTTGTCTTGCTTGGATTCTGGAAGATGTCAAGGGAAAATCATCTTGCATCCTTGATATTCACATTTCTAAGGCAACACAGAGCTCACTCTAAAAGAAAATCTGAAAAAGATACAAGAAGAAGTGTATTCATTCCTACAGTTCCAGTGGAGCCTAGATATTTTCATTGCTTACCACATTTCTGTAGCAAAACAAGCAGGACAGAAAAACTGACCAGAAATGGGACAATGTAATAATAGCTCATTGTCAGTAAAGCTCGACTCATACCTGTTCTGAAATTCAAAAACTCAACTGGCCAAGTCCCACTTACATAAAATCTTATCAAGTGTCATCTCTTCTGGGAATCTCACTTTACTTTCTGAGACAGGGATTTTGTCCTCCAAGTAGATTATAAGCTATTTATAGATAAGGGTTGGTTTTAATTTAACATTATATCCCTAGTGCTTGACACAGTTCTTGCTTAATAAAAGCCGCTGATTGAAAGAATGAATGGTAAAAGGTTCTGACTAGATTCATTGCCTGGTTATTTCCAATTGCAATCTTAAGTATGAGCCATTAGTGGTGTTTTTTTTTCCCACCAGTGAAGTTCTTTAAAATTATAAATGCTTTTAAGCTGAGCATGCCTTCTTCTGTTCCTCATAACCCATAATATTTCTCTTCATGTGATTCGTATCATCTGTGCAACTTAGTAAAGTTAGAAGTTTTGGGTTTTCCCATTTCATCTTGTACTGGGTCTCTAACATGCCACACTTCATGTTGTTTTCTAATCTCCTCTTGTTACTTTTACTTTGGTTACCTTGGCCTTGAGCCTGGCAAAGACCAAGAATATTCTACCACTCATGTGATCAGTGTAAGGTTCCTCTGTTAACTGCAACCGAGACACAAATGGAGAATCTAGCTGACTGCATACACGAACGGGCAAGAACGGGCAACCAACTTCTGTGCATCCTTGAAACACAAGAAGGTAAGAGATGAACAGAAGTGAAGGAAAAATTGAAGAAGACCAGTTCCAGCTGATAGGCTCATGAAGAGAGGAAGAAAATGAGAAGGCAAGAGATTGGGGTGCATTTGGAGTAGACCTCCTTCTGTGGTGAATGACAAGCAGTCCAGTCAGAGCAAAACCATGGAATTGCATAGTCTCAAATATCCTAGGGCTGTCCAGAGCAAACGCAAATTATGACCATGACCACAGAAAGGGCAGATGAGAGTGCAGATTTTGATTTCCTGTGCTGGACTGAGATCAATGATAATTTTTGTCTACCCAATTTAGCATCAGTTCATTTTCTTCTGACCTTTGACAACAATTATATCATTATCTTTCATTCTGGCAATAAATCATACCTGCCATTTTGCATCTCTTTGTGTATTATTTTAGAACTGCTCTTTAAATCTTTCTTTCTCTTAACTTTTTAAGTTTTCCCTTTAAAATGAATCACGGAGGAAAGTATGTATAGAATAAATACATATGCCTTTCCATTAACTTAATTATTTCTGTAGAACACTTTCTGTTATAGATAACATATGTCTGAACTTTCTACTTTGTTTTCAACTAACTTTCAAACTACCTCATCTGCCCAGCCCAATATGGCCCTCATCACTCGTCTGATTTCTTTCCCTGTGCCTCCTGGAACAGAAGCTCTGTGCTGGGGAACTCCTTAACATCTATTAGCTGCTTCCCCAGATGAGTTCTGTGAAACACATCCTGCTAGATGATAAAAGTGTCTATGGTTAAAAGCTTCTATGAAATGCTGTTTGTTGGCTCTTTCTCTTAGGAATTACTAACATGTTTTATCATGTTAAGGGTCCTAAAAAAAGTCTTTCAATAGAGAAATTTGAGTATATCACTTAACCAAAATTTTCCAATGGATTTTTTTTTTGGGGGGGGGGGAGTGGTGCTAGGGATTAAACTCAATGGCACTCGACCTACTGAGCTATAACTCCAGCCCAATTTTATACATTTTTTTAGACATAGAGTCTCACTGAGTTGCTTAGGGCCCTGCTTTTGCTGAGGCTGGCTTTGAACTTACAAGCCTCCTGCCTCAGCCTCCTGAGCTGCTGGGATGACAGTGTCCACTTAAACCAGCACCACTGCATCCAGCTCCAATGGATTTAGATGAAGGACTTTTTTAGTTAAACTTTGTTAATATTCCACAGAAATAGTTTCTCAAATCTCTAAAATACATTGTTCTAAATTTTCATAGATTTTTCTAATAGTTTTTTCTCATAATTTCTTAAAATATCCTTGTGAAGCTTAATTTTGAATATTTTATAGTAATAACCAAAACAACTCTGAAAAGAAGATTCAGTTTGCAAGACCTACATTATCTGATTTTAAGACTTCTTATGAAGCTCAGTCAGTCAAGACATGTAGTATTGAAGTAACACTAGATAGAAGTTTAATGGAATAGAATATAGATTCCAGAAGTAGACTCAACAAACATGAAGATGTGATTTTGTTAAAAGGCAGTTAAATAAAAAAAGGTGTCATTTGTCATTGAATGGTATTAAGACAATTGGATATCTACATGCAAAAAAATGAGGAAAATAAATAAAATTAAAAACAAGGAAAGGAAAAAGAACTTTTATTTAATAGATAAAATTAAAATGAATGACCATGTCAAGTGTTGGTGAGGAGGACATGAAAAAACTGAAACTTTCATTAACTTCTGGTCATAATGTAAAATGGAGCAAGCACTTTGGGAGTAGGTTTTCTAGTCATAAGTTAAGTATTTGCCTTTTATATGAACCAGCACTCAGCTTATTCACAACCATCTAAAGGAAAATAAAGTATATGTCCATGCAAATGCTTGTATTCATATATTCATAGCAGTTTTACTTTTAATAGCTAAATCCTGGGACTAACTCAAATGTCTTTAAATAGGTGAAAGGGAAGTAAACTGGGGTAAATATGCACAATGTATATTACTTATTAATGAAAAGAAATAAAGTATTGATACATACAGCATATAAGTAAATTTTATGGTGCATCTGCTAAGTATAAGTCAACAGAATATATATATTTTGGTACTTTTTTGGTATCTATTTTTCCTTTAGAACCTACTCAATTATTACTTCTCTAGGAAAACTTAACCTATATATATATTCATCATATATATATATATATATATATATATATATATATTTTCACATATGTATGTATACATACATACATATGTACATATGTGTGTATATATATGTGTGTGTATGTATGTATGTATGTATATATATATATATATATATATATATATATATATATATATATATATAACCTCATTTGTGTTTGATGCAATCTCTAAAATGCCCCAAATTTCAACAGACCAGGTTGAAGTGTTGGTGTAATGTTAGTAATATACATTTGTGACATTTTTCTTTACAATTGGAAGAGACGTTTGTCCTCACTTAAGAGTTAGTTGGATGAACACTTGGAAGCTATGGAGTTTTCCTGGCCATAAAAGGGTTTTTCAATTTAGATGTGAATGAGGATTAGCCTTTATGGAAGCGACTCAAAGCACTTTTCACAAGTACTGCACTTTTTATTCCTTTAAACAATCCAGGTAGGACTTCCCAATAGCAGAGTAAGGTTGCAGGTACAGAATTTTGGGCTCACCACAATTCAATAAAAATGACTTAGGGACCACCAGAAAGAAAACTCTCCATAAGCCTATTTTCTTCATTAATGTTCTATCCTTTTATTAACAGCAGTCTTATTTCAGTTTTATTTGTCCAGCCTCATAATCTTCTAGGAAGAAAATGAGCAAAACCAAATCAAAACTCCCCAAACAAACAAAAATTGGAGGTTGCAGAATGGAGACATGGTGGTGAGGCATGTTGGGTTGAGACCTGGTGGGACCATCATGGAATGTGTTCCTCAAATGCCACTGCAACAACACTGTCCATTCAGCCACATGGAGTGCAGTTAGTGAACCTTCTTCATTAGCAGTGCCATCAGGATCTGCCTCAATTTTGGAAGCAAGGCCATTATTTACAGGCAGAACTCCACCAAGAATAAAGCATGAGTGGACCCATGACTAGGCTTTTGCTCCTTAATATGGGACTCCTCTAATAGGCCATCTTAGTTTTGAGTTCCCCCTTGGACTGGCTGAGATCTCTTGGATCTGTACCATGATGAGGCTCTCCCTCACCCAGTCTTCTTCTACTATTCTTCTTTCACATATTCTCTTTTCTTTCTGCATGGAAATCTGAAGGGCATCCCTGCCTAATTCTGTCTTCTCTTTGTTATCTTTCCAGATGATAGTCTCCTAATAAATCACTTATACTCTTTGTTTCAGCATCTGCTTCCCAGAGCAAATAACACATCTGGGAATTTTGAGCATATTCTTGTTTAAAGGAAGGAGTTGAAGTTTCCTAATAATATCTGAAAAATGAGGGAAAACATTACATATATGAAAGGAACATTTCAAAGTGCAACATTTGACTATCAATTCTCTCCTTAAAAGTTTTCAGTGACTTGATGTTTTCCACAGAATGAGTGCAAACCTTTAAAAATCTCCTCAATAATCTTTTTCTAAAATTTTACTTTCACTCACTTGTATACAAATCAACTGTTCTACTGACTTTATAGACAAAGAAAATTTTGGATTTATGAATGGCAAAGTTCATGTTAGTTATTTGTTTATTTTATAGATGAGAAAAAATTCAGACAATCGACTGGTCAAACTCTACCTGCTCAACACACACACACATATGCACACATACACACATGCACACATACACACACACATGCACACACACACACACATGCACACATACACACACATGCACACATACACATGCATACACACACATGCACACACACACGCACACACACATACACACACATACATGCACACATACACACACATGCACACACACATGCTCTGTTTTCAAGATTCCATGCAAGTGTATTCCAATAAAGCCTTTGCAATGCTGGTAGGAAAGGCTATAACCAATATGGAGGCCACTAGCCATGGAAGCTATTGAGCATTTAAAGTGGGACTTGTGTGACTAAATGAGCCATATGAAACTAATGGTCATGCTACCAGACAGTGCAGGGCTAAGGCTCTACTCATATTTCTTCTTTTCTATGCTTCCTGTTCTGGCTTGTTTTGTCATTCTAAATTCTAACCATTAAAAAACTATTCTATCAAAGTCTAAGTCCTTTTTCCTTAATTAGGCCTCCCTGGATTACTTTATGTTACTTAGAAAAGTAGTTTATTTTGTGTTATTATTTTTGTTGGTATTGTTTATTCAACACATATATAAGGCATACATACTATGTTCAAGGCTTTATAGAGGATGCTTTCAGTTTAAAGCTCTTGTGTGGTCGCTTAATTATTTAATATGTGATATAATTTGTAGCTTTTAACTCATAAATTATTACTGAATTCTGTCTTTATTATAAACATTAAGATGTATACATAAGTATATATATTTATATAAATATAAATGTTTACATATGTATATTTATATATATAAATGTAAAATCTTCTTTCTAACACTAAATTTTAAATCCTGTGAAGTTGCAGATTGTATCTAACAATCCTCTAATTTTCGCAGAACAAATATCTGATGAACTACTCATGTTAATTGGTGAGATAGATAAATTTCCCCCTAATACCAATAATTAATTATAAAATAATATGAGGTATTGATTTTTCAAGAACCAAGACCATCAATTAAAATCTTAACCTTTCTGCTATTTTATTTACTAAGTAATGAGAGAAGAGTGACTTCACAAAGAATTGGGAAAGAGGAAAGAAATATAATCTTGATCAACTTGTCAATTTAGGCTAAAATTCCATAGAGAAAGGTACAGAAATTAAATTTTCTAAGTGATATTCCAAAGAACCTTAGAAATATTGAAGCAGTTATTCCTTCTAAATAGAATATCATAGTTCTGTAGCATGATAGAGGAGAAAGAATTTAACTTCTTATTTGTGATTTCTATCCATATTAGTTACCAAGGAAAGATAATTTCCTTCTTGCCTAGATAGCGTGACAGTCATGGCATCATCAGCGGAAGGCAATGTATGGTTCCTATTCCAAAAAATGTCTGGAATCTACTTGGATTCCTCAAAATTGGCGAGATCTGGGTAACTTAGATTCTCTGCTTTGCATTCATTCATATTTCTTTCTTTCTACAAGTCTAAGCTCATTTATCACCATCTGATGAGTTTTAAGTGTTCAGCTCTATTTTTAAATTTAACACATGATTTGGCAGTTTGCACAGGAATTGACAGACACTTTAATATATCAATAGAAATCTATTATTTTTTAAAAAGGAATGGATTAATTTCCCTGTAGTAAAAATGTCCTTTCCTTAATATTGAAAGCCACTGAGAGATTGGGGATAAGTGGCTATATAATTTATCTGTCCGCTGACAGGAGCTAAATAGTTAGGATGCTTTAAATAAAAGAGGTCTGCATCTGCTCTCCTCACTTTCTGGTTCAATAAGAGGGGAATGAATTCTTAGATAAGTCATTGTTTTGTAGGAAATATTTTCTTTCTTTCTTTTTTCTTCTTTTGGTATCTATTTTTCCTTTAGAACCTGCTCAACTCTTCTCTAGGAAAACTTACCTAGCTATTCATCTCATGAAAACTCCTTTTTAAAAAATTTTTGTATTATATGTAATCTTTCCCATATAATTTATTTAATTTTTAAAAATTTCTTAAAGTTTTCCTTCTTACCTCCTTTCTCTTTTCCTCCTTCCCTTCCTTCTTTCTTTTCTTCCTTTTCAATATCTGAACACCCAGTTTAGGCAGCATGCTCCCAAAGTGTTAGGGAGGAATGTAACTACCATCTGCCTAATGTGGGAAGTAGAGAAGTCTTTAAACATTTTGCATTGATTCATTGACTTGATTTTTCTTAGTAACCTTTCAAATTTCTTGAGCATTCTGTGCTTCACTCTGCCTGTGCATTTGCATAACTTTAAGTAAAAACATCTACTCCTATGGTGTGTGCTCCTATATATACCTGAAACACAGGTAAGCAGCTGAGGGCAATTGCTTCCAGGTGTCTAGCAGAGGAAATCACTGCCTGACAGTAAGCAGTGACAGACTGGGGCTAATTTCTCAAAAGAAGTAATTAACCCCCAGGAATCGTGGTGATGTACTTTAGAATAAATCTTTCTCTTCACTTTCTCCCTTAATAACATTTGTCCATGCACAAACATACTCACAAATTTAAACCCACAGGTTCTCAGGACCTTGTTCTGCTTGTAACTATATTCATTATTCAGGGTCACTGACACAAAGAGTAGATGATCAAAGATTCACCAGCAGAATGCAGATCATCTATAGTTCAAAATAATAAAGGCAAAGATAAATAAATAAAATAAAGCAATAAAGGGTTCATGCAGCTCCTCATTAGGACAGATCAGGAGAATCCAATATGTTCCTACAATGGCTTTTGATGTTTATTAAAATTTTTTGTAGGTAAACACACATAATGTCTCTTCTCCACCATGATGCTCAGTTTGGAGGAAACTTCAGGAAGAGATAAAGAGAAGCAGCAGCATTCCCTCTTCTAGCCAAATCAGCTGAACTGCTTCATGTTGGTGCAGTAATCCACAGAATAGTCTCAGATGCTGGTGGGTTTCAGTCCTTTTGACAGGAAAAGTGAGTAAATATTAACCTATACTAAGATGATAATATTGTCCATTTAAAAAAATTTATAAAAACCAATGTTTTCTTTGAACACCTTTACTAATACCTGCCACAACACTGTACTTGCAGGTGAGGGTCTGAGTGGCAAACTTTGGATCCCCTTAATAAACCTCCAATACCACAATGTATGACTGCAGTCACAAATTAATTCCCTGCATGTTTCTGTTATAAGTAACAAAGTGGTTTCTATGTTTAGGAAAATGACCTTTGATTTCTATCATTTAGAGGTTGGTCTGTGACTGATCCTCAGATATTGACATGCATCAGTATGATCTGGAACACTGTGTCTCACTGGACTCAGTCTGATGGCTGAGACACAGAAAGCTGGGACACACCCCTAGAATCGCGGATTCAGTGTATTTAGGTTGGGGTGAGACTATGTTTCTAACAAAGTCTTGGATGATGCTGATGTTACTGGCTTAGAGACTGCATACTGAAAATAAAATGGACAAACCCTTATGATTTCCTCTCCACATGACAGAAGTTATGGAGCATCCATTAAATATTCATTGACCACTTACTCTTTCCAAAGTAGAAAGTGTACATTCTGTTCTCTATGTCCTCATCATTTAAATAAGAGGAATTTTTATTAAATGTGCGATTTAAAGCAATGTCAGAAGTTAAATTGCATCGTGCCTGTCTTCCTACTGTTGATAAGAGCATATTGTTCTCAGAGGCCTGGGGTCAGAGTGGAGGCAGGCTAGGAGCTCATCCAGGTCTAGCATAATGGACAGGATATACATGGCCTGAACATTGGGTAACACAACGGATATAACACTCAGCAAGAGGGGCCATGGAACACAGCAAACTCACTCTAGAAAATGAGGGCAAATTTCTGGTTTAGTTTCAAAAGAAACTAAGGGAGAAAAAGCAGTGACAGGAAAATTTAGCAGATGGTTTGAAAACTTGGAGTTGTATAACCCTTGACCAATTCTATTTATCTCATATAATAGGAAAGTTCCACTATTGTTATGGCTTGAATATGAGGTGTCCCCCCAAAGCGCTTATGTCCATCCAGGAATGTTTGGAAGTGAAATGATTCCAATGAGAGAGCTGTAACCTAATCAGTCCATCCGAGTTTGAATGGATTGGGTGGTGACTACAGGTAGGTGGGGTGTGGCTAGAGGAGGTGGGTCACCTGAGATACTCTGAGAGGGTTCTTCTTCCATGTTTCCTCCTCTCCCTCTCTCTCTGCTTCCTAGCCTGCCATGAACTGAACAGAGCAGCACTTCTCCCCGGGTTCCCTTCTGCCATGATGGGCTGCCTCACCTTGGGCCCACAGAAATGGAGTCAGCAGCCTGGGAACTGAGACCTCTGAAACTGTGACACCCACACCAACTTTTCCTCCTGTAAAATGTTCTTGTCAGGTATTTTGGTCAGAGCAACCCAAAAGCTGACTAAAAGAATGATTTAAAGATGAAACTTTAAAAATCAAATATCTGTAGAATATTGAAGTTGTCTAATGGTTAACTAAAGTCAATGTGCCTTAGAGAATGCATATGGGTAAACATAGGTCAACTGGGTGTTCCTGTTACTTCCCTCCAAACATCTGCACTTCTGAATGAATCTCTGTGTGCACATGTTTGGACTTTGGTTCCAGCTTATTCTTCTAGTCCATAGTTAGGTAGGGGAAATATGTGAGTGCAGAGGTCAACAGTACAGGACAACTCAAGAACAGTTGAGTTCTTCATCTGCTACAACAGAGGAAGTAGCACTCCCACAGAAAATATTAGTAAAGTTTGAAAGGTGCCAGGTGGTTATTTATTTATTTCCTGTCTATCAGAATTGGACGACACTTTAGGAATGAACAGAGTCAATTTGGGAAATTAGGAAATGAAGTTCTAAGTAACTAGGTGAATTGCCAAAGGTGACATAACTCACGGGTGGTCTGAGTTCAGTTAACTTCCAGCCCTCAGCTATTCTTGTCATTGCCTTACATCTCCAAAACCAACCCCAGAGCAGCCCCTTTTCCAGCCATTGTGTGAACCTCATTTACTACAATAAAAAACAATTACATGATGATTGCAGAGTTGAACAATTAAGTGTTTTGTTTACATAAAATTAAATTTGTTATTTACATAATTATACTTGATTATAATTTTTTCAAACATATTCTGTGAGAGTCCCCTTGACAAAGGCTGCTTTGGAAGAAGCAGGGCGCTTATTCGGAAGGCTCCAATCATGAATTCGTGCTGAAAGCCCCCTTAGTTATTAACTGGCATGTTCAAGCAGAAGAGAATTCTGGATCTCCAAGGCTCCTTGTATGTTTATAGCTCTAGCTATAGCAGAACTGGTCCTTGTAAATGTCACAGGAGATAATAATTGCAATGGAAAAGAAAGAAAATGTTTGGAGCTTATGAGAAAAGACCAAACCGCTTCCAATCACAAGACTAGAGAGGTCAAGAAAACATCCCTAGGGCATGAGAGATGAAACTTTCCGACAGTCAAGAAATTAATGCTGACACCTCGTCAGTTAAGTAAAGTGCAGAGCAGCAAGAGCCCGGCTGGCTGTGTTTTGGCTTATGGATAGAGCTGTGTGTGTACAGTCCAAAGAGAAACAAGTGTAAAGATCATCTTGTCACTGTAAATAAAAATCACCCCATTGCCCAAGGGACCAAGAGCTTAGTTACAGTCTGGTCAGTCCCAGCCAGGCCATCACTGTGCTGTTATTGATGATAATATGGGAAGAGGGTCATTTTCACCGCTGAGTGGGAGGACGTGGCCATGGCGCTAATGTCCAATTACATTAATGAACATGAAATCTGGCTCCGTGCGGGCATTCCTCCTCATGCTCTGAATTAGATTTTAGAGGGTAAAATAAAAGATAATAAAAGTCTTTCCTTCAACACCATTTTTATTTGGCTGTGGTGATAGAAATATGTGTAAAGGAAATATAAACCCTCTAGTTTGTTAAGCAACCCATGCGCAGTAACCCCAGTGTAGGACACAAGGCTGATTTTCAAGAAGGACAGAAGGTCACTGTTATCTCTGTCCGTTGGGGTCCTTTGCTTCTCAAACTGAACAATTCAAAACCTGTAATGTGTTTACCTGAATTCAGGCTGCTTTTAGGAAGCCAGTGTTAAGAGCTGCACAACTGAGCTATAAAGAGAAAAATTTCTGTAAATACGCTTGCTTGACCAGTCTTATTTCACTATTTATATAGTAGATAATTTTTTTTTAAGTAGCAGGAGGGAAAGCTAGTTAATCCCTGGCATGTGTGGGTAGTTATGTAGTAACATGAACTTTGTGTGTTGCAGATATGATTGACACTTTTGATGGTAGATGTCTTGTAAGCACAAGCCTATCTATGTGGGAAATAGGAAGTGGGAGAGTCTGAGAAGAAGATTTGTTAAGAGAATCAAAGTTCAGATTGATGCAATTGCTGTCTTTAAAGATGGAATATGGTAACCAGCCAAGAAAGGAGGGTAGCCTTTAGAAACCAGCAAAGCAAGGAACAGATCCTCAGCTAAGCCTCCAGAAGAAGCACAGCTATTAACTACACCTGATTTTAACCTAGTAAGACTTCTGACCTTCAGAACTGTAACATAGTTTGTAATTTGTATGCTCTTATGTTATGCCAGCCCTACATTGTTACAGCAGCAATAGAAAACTAATACACAAACACTTATTAAAGGAAAATAGAACAAGACCTGTGACACCACTTGGCCACCCCATAGTCTGATTTCATCTAAATTGATTCTAATGCTTTCTGTTAGTGTTTCCTTGAAGACTTTGATATCCTCACTATTAAACGTTCATGTTCTTCTCTTCCTCTCCAGTGAACTCAGAAACAGAGGAAGCAAGGACCAGGAAAGATATAACTCATGCACCTTTTTGACCTTCCTAAAGTTGAGAAAGTTTAATCCATCACTGTTAAATGTTATAAATGGATAGATCTAGAATTATATTGAATACTGATAACTTGGCATTGTAGTCTGTGGAAATGTAAGAGACGCAAATTGTACAGGGGATTTAGGAGAGGGATGGAACCCAGGGGTGTTTTACCACTGATCCACATCCCCAGAACTTTCTTAGTTTTTATTTTGAGACAGGTTCTGGCTAAGTTGCTTAGGGCCTCGCTAAATTGCTGAGACTGCCCTCCAAATTGCAATCTTTCTGCCTCAGTCTTCCAAGATACCAAGATGACCAGCATACACCACTGTGCTTGGGTCCCAGAGTGGGGTTTCTATCAGGTGTCAAAGTTTGTGGTTTCTTCCCTTCAATGCTGATTCTTGGAAGATCATGGCACTGAACAGTTCAGTAAGTATTTCTAAGCATAGTTGTGTTATGGAGTTGGCTCACGCTGACTGATTCCAGTGGATTCTTAGCATTCTTACAGATTTTATGATCAGGAGGAACTATTCTTATCTCCCAGAGTTTCAGAATCTGGTCACAAAAATCTTCTGAGTTTCTCTTATTGATATTATCTTAGGTCTGCATTTCTCCTGTATATTAACAGGTAGTTTGTTGGGGAATGTGATGTATCCTGTCTACTGAGGCCAGATAGAGCTGCAGGTAAACTGCTTCTTGGAAAAGAAAGCATGTGGGGGTCAGCACTGTGGGCCTACTTTATAGAATTATTCTTTTAACCTCATGTTTCCACCATTCACCTCTGTCTGCCCTCTAACAGTTGGACTGATGCTTCTTTTTAGAAAGCCCAAGGGCATGCCTTCTAAAAGTGGTATTTTGTTATGTGGGAAGAAAAAAAATTAACCTCAAAGATAAAGATGACTTTTGGAATTTAACATGTTCCAACTAAGCTGTCTTTATAATTATGAAGCACAGATAATTGGATTCCTTTTCCCTGACTTGTGTAGATGAATCTCAAATCATTCCATACCCCAGTCCTCTCCTTCCCCTCACTCTTCAACCAAGTAAAAGAATATACTAGTGCGAGGAATATTTCTGAGAGGAATATTTCTGAGGATCCCCAGGCATCTTGCTTCATTTTACTTTCCACACAAGTGCCATTTGCAACTTATTTTACATGTTGCTATAGTTTGGATATGAAGTGGAAGGCTTGGCCCAGTGAATCAGCGTCCAGAGGTGGGGCTTTTAGGAAATGACTAGATCATGAGGGCTCATCAGTGGATTAATCTCTTTGATGGATTAATGATTTGAATGGACTATTGGAAAATAATGGAAACTGTAGGAGGTAGGATCTAGTGAGGATGTAGGTCACTGGGGATATGTTCTAGAAGGATCTTTCTTGGCCCTTCTCTATCTCTGCTTCCTGGCTGACATGAACTGCTCTCCTTGGCCCTGCTCTTCTGCCGTCAAGTTTTGCCTTGCTTCAGACCCAGCACAATGGAACCAGCTGAATATGGACTGAAACTTCAGAAACCATGAGCCAATATAAATCTTGCCTCCTCTATGTTGTTTTTCCTCAGTTTCTGTCACAGCCACCCAAAACTGACTAACACATGTCTTTCTCATAGCTGCACAGTGCAACACACAGGATGCTACACACTGCAACCACATCAGCTCTTGATGGCCGCTCCATGGCACTTGTACCTGGGAGCGATCTTTGCACATTTTGTACGAGTCAGTGACAACACAAACCAACAACATGTCATGTTCCCTGATAGTAACAGGAACCTGACTGAAACCAACAGTTCCTTTTTTTTTTTTTTTTTTTTTTTGCATGGAGAATGTAACATGCAAGGCTTTGACTTAGTACAGTAGGTTATGTCCACTTTCATCTGTCAATCATGAGCTGAAAGAGGCTAATGTTTTGTTCTTCAGGATGTGAATGTCTTCATTTATCTAGTAGACATTTGTTTGTTGAGAAGAAACAGAGAAAACTAGTTGAGATTTTGTCCTATACCCTTGCTTTGTTATCTACAAGCAATATGACCTTGCTTAAGTTTTTCACTTCTAGGCTTTGTCTCAGTTACTTCATCTATAAAACAGAGATAATTATGTTAAAACTCTCAGGTTCCACACATAAGTGAGAATATGCTTCATTAACATGGTAGTAAAAAAAATTGATATCCTAGTAGAGAATAGTGTTTTCTAGATCCTGGTTAGGGTTTGGGGAATGTAGGGAGGAAGGGAAGGTGGTTAACTATGCAGTTGGATAGCAGGAATTATTTGTAACATTATATCACATCAGGATAACTATGTTTGACAACAACTAACTATATATTTCATATTAGTAGAGAGGGTTTTGAATGTGCCCAGCACAAAGAAATTATAAATGTTTTAAATGATGGATATGTCAATCACCATGATCTGATCATTATATACTATTTACACATATTGCAATGTCATACTGTATGCCATAAATATGTACCATCACAGTGGGTCAATTATAATTGAAAATATATTTTAAAATACTACATGGGGCTTTGGTAAGGATTAAATAAACTATTACATGTAAAGTGACTAGAACAGGATCAGGCACGTGACAAGTGCTCAGTGAATGTAAGTCTTTTATTAGGATTGTTTACTGGAAATTTACTGAATACACAGCTCTCTACTGGGTGTTGAGGTGTACACAAAGGAGAGAAGAAGCTCCCATCTCAATGCATGTCTTCTCCACACTCAAAGTCCTTGGATGGTGGAATATAATTCCATTACATTTATTCTGAACTCCTGGATCCTAGCTTACAGCTCCCTGGACCCTTTGTAAACTTATATGTTACTCAGACTAGACAAATCCACATGTTTGAAAATGCACTTTATTCTTCTCTTCATAGCTCTGCACATGCAGTTTGCTTTAATGGAAATGTTGCCTCTGCAATCCGCCTTTATTGAAATCTGGCCAGTTCATCTGGCCCTTTTCAAAAAAATACCTCTTCTACAAAGCATTTCTTGATGTCTCTCCTCCACAATATACATTTCCAGAGTTAGTCTCCCCTTACTAAGACTCCCTTGACACATTGTAGCTGCCTTTTTGTAGTATATATCACTTTATTCTTGGAGGTAAAATTTTGAGTCCTTTATTTGTCTCTGACCCTGGGTAATAAGCTGCTTTAGGGGAAAGTCTATGACTAATTCATCTTCATAGATCCCACAGCATCTAATACATGATCTGATATATCATAGATGCTCAATAAATATTTAATGAATAGATATTTGTTGAAATGATGAATGGTAAAAACATTCATATTGCTAAATTCCCTCTCCATATGTGAGCAGGTGTATACTAATATTAAATAATGTGATATATTTTTGTGTGTGCTTTATGCAAATTATACAGATGCACACACAGATGCACACCTCGACTGTCAGAAAATTTTTGAAAAATGCTTATACATTGTCTAAATAAAGATGTTTTCTTGCTAGAAAGGTTTTGTTAGTGTCTTCAGCTCTAACTCAACTCTGTTGTCTAGTCATTCATATTATCATGGGTATAACAGCTAATGGAGAAGAGGTTTCTGCAGATCCAGGGGCCCCTTTATGACCAAACCCCAGGCTGTAAGTATCCATGTCTCTTTATTGAGGGAGTGGGAACTAGGGAACCTATTCTAACTCTGAACACCTCAAGTGTGAGTTGGGAAAAGAAGAGGATAAATCTATTCTTGGCATAAATCAACAAGTAAATTAAGAGAGAAGACTGGATGGACAAGGGCCAGTGAAGTTGGTCGTTTGTACTGGTCCCCAGCCTGTGTCAGTTGCCTGAGTTATTTTGTTTTGTTTATTCTTCCACAATCATCAAGGTGCCAGCTTCTCCTCCTCAGTGGAAATAATTTTAGAAGATGAAATCTGTCCCTAAGCCCTGTTTCTGACACACTTACCATAGAGTAATCAGCAAACACTGCAGCCTTTTGCAGCAACTTGGAATATTACTCATGTCACTGTGATGTCTCCACTTAGCCCAGATGGCAATTCATTTTAATACTTTTGTCTGAAAAGAAAAATGATTTCGATTTTTCTGATCACACATGGGTTCAACCATGTATCAATTTATTTTTAAGTTCAATATTTGTATTGCTGATTTAAGTGCAAACATAAAATCAAATAGAGAAAAAAATGTGCAGGCAAAAGAGCAAGTTACACATAAATAGAGGCAGAAATAAAAAGTTCAGCATCAAGACAACTTGTCTTTAGAATTTGGACAAATATTGTGTTGTTATAATGAATTATTAAATGCTAATATTTGCATCATGGATTGCTTCATTAGAAGCCCTCATTTTTTATTCCTTTTGTGTTGTCATTGATGCTTTTATTTCCCCTTCTCTCTCTTCTTAATAGGATAGAAGTGTATTAATACGAAGTAAAAGATATCTGGAGGAAGATGGTTCAAAACTGAGACTCCTGGAAGTCATGAGGATCATAGCCCTTCCCACTATTATGGCTTCCAGAGAGACTAGAGGAGACCCCAATTCTTCCCTAGCCCCAACCCCATTATTTCATCAGTTTGCCCTGATGTTTGGCAGGTAATTATTTCATTCATTCCACAGTACTTAGATGAATTGACTCTCTGATCGTTATAAAATGTTTCTCTTTATTGTTGAGGATGCTCCTTATCTTACAGTCTACTTTGGGGATGCACCAGCTTTCTTATGCTTATTGTTTTCATGGTTTATTTTTTCCCTACCCTTGTACTGTCAGTCTCTCTGGTCTTTATATTTTAAGTGTACAATTGCAGCTTATGCATGCTCACTCATGCTTTGCTTACCTTTTAAATGGAGTCTTATGTTCTCAGGCTTTGTAACATCTTTCAATCTTGATTCTATAAAAAATGGATACTTATAAAATATGTCTACAGTGCAAATAAAAGCAATCTAAGGAATACTGATTGGCTACCACCAAGTTCAAGAAACAAAGCATCACTATTACATTTTCTGGGTGCCTTTCCTTCTTCCTCCCAGTCCATTATACCTGCCCAGATGAAGCACTAATCTGAATTGTATAGTTATTTCCACTTTGCTTTTTCTCTTTGTTGTTTTACAACTATTATGGATGTTTTAAAATACATTATTCAGTTGTTGACAACTGTAATATCTTATATGCTTCTGTGATTTGCCAATTTTACTCAGAAGTATGTTATGAAATTGCATCCATGTTGTTGTGTGTAGTTGTTGATTTTCTTTTTCATTTTTATTACTGTGTGATAATTAATTTAATGTGTTTATTTTTTTGCAAATTGATGATAGGCATTTTTGTTGCTTGGACAAAATTTTCATTTATAAGCAGTATTATTATAAACATTCTTTTTTTCATTTTGAGTATTTTCATTGAAATATAATTGACAAAAACTAGAATGCATATTTTAAAGAGTAAAATTTGATTATCTATCTATCTATCTATCTATCTATCTATATATCTATATATCTATCTACACACTTATGAACCCATCAAGACTAGCAAAGTACCCATCACTCCCCAAATGATTCTTAAGTCCCTTAGTCTTTTTCTCCCACCCTTTCCTGTGCTTCCTCTATTATCAGTCAACAGCCAATCTGCTCTTAGTCACTATAGATTAGTCTGTATTTCCTAGAATATTTTGATGAATGCAGCATATAGCTGTAGTCATTTTGTCTGCATTTCATTATGCACAATTATTTGGAGATTCTTCAAAGTTGTGTGTAAATGGTTGATTCTCTTCATAGCTGAGCTCTGTTATATTGCATAGCATTTTTTACCCATTTACCTTTTGATGCACATTTGAGTCCTTTCCAAATTTTGGTTATTACAAATAAAATGACTATAAGCTTCTTTATGCAAGTTTTTATATGGACATGTGTGCTTATTTTTCTTGTATTAAATACCTAGGAGTGGAATGATGAGGTAATATAGTAGGTATATGTTGAAGTTTTGTGAAATTATCAAAAGTGATTGTAGCATTTTACCTTTTCATGTGAAGGGGAAGTAATTTACAATTGCTCCACCATCTCACCAACATGCACTGCATGATGTATTTCCAATTATATTTATAATATTTCAAGTAGCACAGTGGTATTTTATTGTGGTTTCAATGTGCATTCCCTTAATAACTAAAGATGTTGGACACCTTCATGTGTGTGTGTGTGTGTGTGTGTGTGCACATGTGTGCATGGGTGTATGTTTGCCATTCTTATATCTTATTTGATGAAATATTTGCCTCTTTTTAATTGGTTGTTGTATTTCTTATCATTGAATTTTGAGTGTTCTTTATAAATACTACTCAAATCCTTTATCAGGTAAGTAATGTACAAATATTTTCTCCCAATTTGAAGAAATATATTTTATCAACTTGTCTTTTCATTTTCTTAAGTGTTTTTCAAAGAGAAAACATTTTGAATTTTGATGAGGTCAAACTCATACATTTATTTTCCTTTATAAACAGTTGGTGTATGCAGAGAAATCTTTGATTAACTCACAAAGACTTTTCTCATATACTTTCTTAAAAGGATTTTTACAGTTTTATATTTTTAGATTTTACACTTAGGTCCAGAATTCATTTTTAGTTAATATTCGAAAGTTGCAGTACAGGTTGTTGTGTTTCTGTTTTGTTTGTGGTGGGCTGCATGAATAGCCAACTGTTTCAGTACCACTTGTTGAAAAGATTCCATCAAATTGCCTTTAAGACTTTGTCAAATATCAGGAAACTGTATATTTGAAGGTCTAACCCACTATATCTCATTTAATTGTTGCTGTATACTTTTTATTTTTCTAACTTATTTTTATTGTCATTCCTGTCTTTTTGTTGCTTTTCTTTAGTCTCATAATTTTAATTTTTATAATTCCTTTTTACTTATCTGTTAACTTTTTGACCTGTACTTCTTTGCTCTTTTTAAATGGCTGGTGGTGATGTTTTTTTTCCTTAATTTGTTACTGTCCACTTTGTATTAATGTTGTACCCCTTCAGGTAACATGTATGAAACTTACAGAGGTATTATTTCATTTATTCTCTTTTCCTACTCCATGCCTTGTGCTCTATGTCAAATATTTAACATTTATACATTTTGTGAAGCCCACAATAGAGCACTACTACTTTTATGGAAAGCAGTCACTTGGTTTTATTTTTTTAAAGAAATTGATAGAAGAAAAAAAGATGAAATTTTTTATTTATTTACATACTTAGCAATTCT
This sequence comes from Urocitellus parryii, assembly GCF_045843805.1. Lineage (NCBI taxonomy): Eukaryota > Metazoa > Chordata > Mammalia > Rodentia > Sciuridae > Urocitellus > Urocitellus parryii. Next base: position 31,035,279 of record NC_135543.1, read on the forward strand.
ACTGACTTTCAATATATCCAAGTTTCCATCTGATGTCATTTGCCTTCAGGATGAATCATTTTTTTAACATCTCTTGTCATTCATGTGTGCTTATAACAAATTCTTTCAGCTTTTATGTATCTGAAAATGCTTTATTTCATCCTTATTTTTTAATGGATTTTTCAATGGATATAGGCTCTGGGTTGATTCCTTTGTTTTGTTTTTAAAGCACTTTAAAGATGTCATTTCATTGTCTTCTGGGTTTCATTGTTTCTGATAATAAGTTTGCTATCATTTTGCATTGCTGTTCCCCTGTATGCAATGTGCCTTTATTCCACTGGTTGCTTTTATGATTATTTTCAGTTCCAGCAGTTTGATTCTGATGTGCCCAGGTGTAGTTCTTTTTATATTTATCCTGCTAAGGATTCACATAGATTCTCAGTTGCATAACGATGTTTTCACCAATTTTGCCATTATTTCTTCAGATATGTTCCAGCTCATCCTATTACTTTTTCTGTAGCAACTTTAGCTAGATGTAAGTTAAATCTTTTCGTGTTGATTTATAGATCATAGACTTCATGAATTTATTTAAAATATTTTTGTGATATTTAGGTTTGATAATTTCTGTTGATGTGTCTTCAAGTTTTCTAACCCTTTCTTCTGCAGTTTCCAGTATATTGCAAGCCCATTCAATGACTTCATCATTCCAAAATTTGCATTTATCAGTTCTAGAATTTCCATTTATTTTTTCCATTTCTCATTACTTATCTATCCATTAAAGATGATAACTTTTTAAAAATAATTCCTTGATTGTTTATATAGTACCTGCTTTTACAGTTCTTGTCAAGTAATTTTAGCACTTGCATTATCTCAGGATATTTATACTGATTTCTCTTTTTCCCTTCTTTTATTATGGCAGAAGTAGGGATCCCATGACTTCACATTTGCCAGGCAAGTACCATACCAGGGAGCTACATCTTCAGCCATAATATTTGTTTCTTGGTTGTGGGTTTCATTTTTCTGCTTCTTTATATGGCTACTAATGTTTTGATTATATGACAGATGTTAAGAATGATAATTTGAGAATCTCTGTTATGCTCTTGGTTACTAATGAATGTTGAAATTTTTGTTAAATTGTTAGTGGACCCTTTAGAGTCTCTTAAGTTTGCTTTTATCCTTAGTTAAGCTCAATTTTTTTTTTTTTTGTCCTTAATCTTGTGTGGTTGCACTTATCTTAGAATATGTTCCTCACACCTAAGGTTTGGCCTTTCTTGTGTCATAATAATCCCTGCATCTCAGTTAGTGTTCTTTACTCTTGGCTGGAACAGAAATCCAACACCTCTAGTTCTGTGGGACATGTGATGTCTTCGTTTTGATCTCGGCCCCATAGATGGTGGTGTTTGCTGCACTTCAGGCTTCACAGTCTTACCCAGCATATTCTTGACACAGTCCCAGACTGGGATCTGTGGAGAATCCTAGGAAGAGTTTGGGGGCCCCCTATCATCTCAGCTATCTCTTCTTTGTTTCTTCACCCAGTAAATCCCATGACTTCAGCATCCCTGAACTCAGATTGTTGCTTCACTACAGTAGTGAAATACCCATAGTGGGAGAGTCTTTATGAACCAGGGATTGCACTTATGTGATGTGTTCTTTCATTTAAGGATCATTGTCTGCCTATCCTTTTATCCATTACTTGAAAATAATGGGCTTATATATTTTATATGAGTTGATGGCTGTAAGCATATTTTCAGGCTTAAGGCAAATTTAATCAAAGGCTCTAAAAGTGCTGCAACAAATGATATTCAAGGATTTTTCTTTTTTAGAGAAAAATTAGGGAAGCGTATTATCAAAAGAATTTCTTTGCATATCATTAGGAAGGCTATTGTTTAAGTTTGCTTCTTCCTATGTATATTAGATATAAATATTACAAATAATTCAGTGATAATTACTCATGTCTTTATGGTTGTAAATTCTTAAAGGGGAAAAGATGGAAATACTTGGGCTGGGATGAAGAGTACAAGTGTACTTTTAATGATGAGACAGTGGATGACAGTATAGAAAGAAAACAGTACAAGTCAGGAAACCTGGTCCATAGTCCCTTTTCATCTAGTAGTTCTAGGTAAAGCAGTTGACGTCTCTAAATTTTGTTCCACAACTCTCAGAGGAACAGAATAATATTTATATAAATTTCATTCAGGATCATGAAAAATTGAAATGAGGTAGAGAATTTAGGACCCATTATATATATATACTGAAGTTGTACAAAAGCAGATTCTTATCATTATTAACTATAGTGTCTCTGGAAGACACCACCCTTATTGATTTTTCCATTGATTTCAGATAATAATCACTACTATGTAGATCTTAAAGGCCTTACAATAGTTTCTGCAACAAAACTCTAGGGGAAACACTGAGTTACTTTTTATAAATAGAAGACTATTGGGTGTACTTCTTTGAACCGTTAAGTGTACCACTGTTGATTTTTGGAGGAATTTACTTTGGAAGATTAAAAATCATATCTTGAAATGACCTTCATACATAGGTTTACATAGAAATCAGCCTGAGGTTCCATGTAGAGTTTATTTTGAACCCTCAAGTTTTTCCTCCATCATACACAGCAAAGAGTGGAACAGAAAAATGGTTGGTCAATTATCTACTTGATACCTATAGTTTGATGATTTATTTTTACTAGTTTCCCTTATTTGGAGTAGATTGAGTAGGTACTTTATCTCAAAAGGTTCAGATAAGAGAGAAAAACAAGGACTTAGTTCCTTGGTTTATAATGTTAACTGGGCTATTTGGGTGATGGTCAATGAAGGTCCAGGGCACAGGTAATGCAAGTTGGATGTCAGTTGTTTTATTTTGCCCTCAATACATGCGACTTGTTAAACTCATATGGAGTTTATACATCTCATTTATCTTTATTTTGAGGCAAAAGAAAGAAGCTATTCCTTGTAGAATGTAGAACTAGCTACCACTGATTCCTTACAGAAAAAGAAAGAATTAATGCTCATTTTTTAAAAAAAGAAAGATTGTCTTCCAAGAACACATAATGATGACCTTATTTTGCAAAATGCCTTGCATATAGTAGGATCTCAAAACACATTTGATGATTAAGATAGATTAATCCTGATTATAGAAAAAATATTTAGAATAGGTCTTGTTTTCTTCATCCTGATGCAAAGTGTTTGGTAGAAAATTCATCATTGTCTAAAAAGAATTCATAGTATAAATATTGTCATATCTTTGCAAGTGGTAAAAATTTATTTTCCTATGTAAAGCTGTGTAGTTAATATCAGGTAGATCAAAATGAATTTCCATTGTGTGTGAGAAAAAGGTGTGTCTGATTCCCTACTGAACCTTTTGTGGGTTCACCATTTTCATGGATTTATATGACTGAGGTCTTGAATTTGAATCTGAAGAGTCAAGAATGGAATGCATCATTTTCTGTATTTCCAGGGGCCACTTTAGCAGGAACTGTGTGAGACCTGTGACAGCAGCAGTGATGCATGGGTGATATTCTTTCCATGTTATCAAGGGTTACCCTGGTTGAGCTTGGTAGTCTGGGATTGGTGGGGCAGAGTACTATAGAAGCAGTTGACTCTCAGAAGACATCTTGAAGAATGGTGGTCAAGAGATCATGCCTCTAAATGTCCTGGTCAGTAGACTTCTGAAAATAGCATTGAAGGAAAAGAAAGATATGTATTTATTCCTGAAGAAACAAGAGGTGACAGTCACCTTGGAGCCTCCCAGAAATAAATGAGAGATGATCAAAGACCTTGGGGTGTGGGCCAGGGGACCAGGGAATGAGAATCTGCAGTTCTGCAGGTGTGGCTGCAGGCCAGAACAAAAAAAAATGTGATTATTAATATTAATGTGACCTCATTTTACCCACAGACTGCTGAGACTTGGAAATTCAGGTTACACATAGTGTATTTCTTTTCCAAGCATTTTCTTCTCTTATTATATTATTATTTGAGTCTTGTGATCAGAGCCATCCCTTGTGTATTTGTATCCAAGGCCAAATTTCACTGTTGGTCTATTGTCCTCCTCATTCTCAAGAGAAATCAGGTTAAGGTGAATATCAATAAAGCCCTTGAAGAAAATAGGTCACAACAGGCAAGTTATAGTAGAGATGGATCCTGGATCTTCCCTTCCCTTTGCTTGGATGGCTCTAGTCATGTGACAGAGGGGTTTCACACATGTGAGCAATAGGGAGCTCAACCTGAGTATCGGCTGTGTACACTCCTGTTTTCGGAAGTGTTGGAAGTGATGGGAAAACCCTAGGACAGGACCCTAAGGAGTTTACTTTTATGGAAGACGGTTTCTACCATATTAATAATCCATATTATGGATTAATGATCTACCGACAAAACTCATATATTGAAATTGGAGAACCCCATTACCCAAACTGTGACTGTATTTGGATAAAAGATCTTCAAAGAGATGGTTAAATTAAAACATAAGTGTTAGGGTGGTTCTATCTAATATAATTGATATTTTTATGAAAGAGAAAGAATAAGGGGAGCATTGTGTATAGAAAGTTGACCATGTGATGAGGCAACCAAAAGGTGGCCACCTGCAAGCTAGATAGAGGTGTCAGAGGAAACTAACAGTGTTAGCTCCTTGATCTTGGGCTTCCAGTTTTTAGAATTATATATAAAAAAATAGGTTTTTGCTGTTTAAACTACCTTGTCTATTGTATTTTGTTATGGAAGCTCTGGTAAACTATTGTACTCTATAATGAGATAATTTTCCTAACATTTCCAACTGTGTATCTAACATGCAGAAAAGTTACTGGCACAGAGTGTGCACTCAAGAAGTCTTTGTTTAGTTAATAAATATCAAATGAAGCACGTGGTAGGAACGCTGTCATACCAAAGACACAGTAGTGCCTGGAAAGGGTTCTGTTTTGAGTGATTATGGCTCTCATTTTCTTTTTTAAAGTGAAACTTCACACTGCATAATTCAAAAACTTCTGTAACCTGAATTTTCATTTACATAGTCTTAATTTTCAATGTTTTCTTTCATGAGCCCTTCATAGCAGCTGGATTGACCTATACATTATTTCTAGGACAGTAAGGGTTGCCACACCATTGCCCCAGCTCTTTCTAACCCCTCTACAAATGTCCATGATTATCCTTTCTGGCCCATATGTGGTTCTACCAGGTAACTAGTATCTTTCCTGGCTGTCCCATTTCTGATCTAGAATCCTGAGTCACTTACCAATTATTATATTCACCTCAGAAACAATATCTGCTACCTTATGTTGGTATTCATCTTATTTACCATATCAAATTTCTATTTATAATAAGCTTATAGTAAGTATTAAGCTTGGCCAGAAATAATCATGGCGGTAATAGTGATAAAGAAGAGGATTCTTCTGACATTGTACTAAACTACATTAACTTTATCTGAGAACACAGTAGGTCTAATCACCCTATTCCATGACATTGGCTGTAGTAGGAGGAAGAGCTTAGTTTTTCAACAGTGGCAACTGTGGCTATATAAACATTCAAATGTTCATGCCAGCCACACATGATGATACAGTATCATGAACTATCTCTAGGCATCCCCCAATAAACAAACACTTCTCCATTGGGAAAGATTCTGAGAGTATGAAGTCAAGGACTTAGGGGGAAACGGACCCCTGTCTGGCACCAGACCAACAGTGAATATACAAAGCAGGATTTGGGAGCCATTAGGATGATAATTGCTTATGGAATTGCTAGAGCATGGCATCTTTTCAGACGAGTCTACCTGAGAAATTCAGCTCCAGTACACCCGAGGAGTGACTGAAATAAATTAGGAGATGGAAAAGATTCAGAAGTACATCAAGCTCAGACAAGTAAAGGGAAGTGAATCAGATAAATACATTAACACACACACACAGTGACGGATGAGGCAGATGACATTTTATGCTCCTTTAAACTGACTGATGAAGATCAGACAAATTAGAAATAGCTGTGAACAAGTTCAAGAACGTCTTTCTAGTGTGTACTGCAAAAGAATCTTAAGGAGCAAAGATGTGAAGTTCCCCTGGAAAATGGGATAATGGAAAGAATATTGTTAAGAGTTGCATTGTTGTATTGGACTGTTGCAAACTTAAAAAAAAAGTTAGGTATGTTGTCTTGAAATATGATATAATATTTTTTGAAAAATAAAAAGGAAATATTAAAAACTAAAACCATTTCGAGTTTGGATAGAGTAATAATTTGAATCACAAATAATCATAAGGATATCAGTTTTCCATTCTTTGTCTTCATCATGAGATATAAAGTCATGAGTTTAAGATATAACTTATATCATAAACACCACACCAGAGGTAGTGACTTCCACTGATTTCATATTCAATCCATATTTTTATTGTGGTTAAAGATTATTAGATGTCAATGTTTGTACACAAAGTATTTTATTTAATTAAATTTAGATCTTTACATTTAGATCACAGAAGGTGCTGATTCTAGGTTTTCACATCTGATAAACAAAAACTTATCACCTGGCTTTCTTTTTCTTCCATGTGGACATTGCTGAGTGTTTGATTTTCCAATGTTTGTTTTATCTTTTCTCAGAAGTTTGGGAAGCTGAGGGATAGTCAACAAGGAAAGAACTGGACTTGACATTTGTGACTAATGGCAGTCTACATTTTGAAAGAACATTACTTTTGGAAAAAAGTGGGTAAAATAAGTTAACTCATTAATGAAGAAGAAAAAATGCAAAGGTCAGAGGTCATTGTCATTTTCATCTCCATGAGTTGTTATGCTGTGACTCTTAAGCCCTTCAAGTGTGACAATGAATGTAACCCTCCTAGACGGTCGATGCAGCTGAGTTATTAGCTAATGAACATGCAGTCTGTACATACCGAAGCAGTCATATGTAGGTTGGAAAGTGAACTTCAAAGTCAAAGCTGGACAGAAGTGGAATCACAAATCATCCCCAGAGTGTAGTACTGTAGCTTATATAAAACTACAAGGAATTACTGCATGAAATAAACAGGAGCAATCTCAGCTCTGTTCTCCAAACTTACCACCACATTTTCCAATGCAAGCTTTCTGTTAAGTTAGAGCAAATCATGCCCTAACCTCATTATCCATACCCACATTCATGCCCCCTGAAAAAAGGTGCCAGGTAACACACTGAAGATTATGCCATTGGTCCATTATGTAATGTCCCTATCTTTTCTATTTCTACCAGTTGCACTCATTGTTTACACATCATCCATTTGGTACCTCATGTTTGCCAGTTTGACGATTAATGGGACTTTTATCTCCCCTCAATTGTAAGCTTTTTGAGGGTATACATGGTGGCTGTGTGTTTTATTATTAACCTACTGAAATACATTGATTAGACAAAAAAATAATCAGTTAATGATTTTCTATTCAAAATATTTTTACTTTCAAAGTATTTTTACTGACAGCTATGAGCCCAAAACATTATTTTGAATTTTATATGCAATAGATTTTCAGTGTTCTTCAATGCAAGCCTCGTGGCATTTTGCTTCAGTTTTGTTTATTAAAGAACCATAAAACAGAAAACACATACACTGTGCACTATCATTAATGACTCAGAACAAACATAGAACATTCCATACTGAAGGTACAGTTCACTGTGGCCGAGATGTGAAAAGTGGTTGGTAGTTGGGGCAGGAGTTGGAAGGTGTTTAGGGATGTTGGAGGAGCAGTGGCTTATGTGAAGCTTGATGTTGCTGCTACACAAAGGTAGTGTCAGGGAATCTTGAGTTTTGAGACTGGAATGGTAGCAGAAGCTGCATCATCAGAGACCCCGATGCCCCATTAAGCAGGAAAGCCATTGCAACATGCAGGGGAGGGTGTCAGTGTTCTATTATTATCTTATTAAGACAGCCACTCTCTGCTGGATATTTTTGGCTCATTTTCTTATTTGAGGTATATGACAATGACACTGTTAGTCATGAATCCACTTAGGTACAAAATCCATCTGCATAAAGATTTCTGACCAGTAGTATATGTCATGGGGAGAACTATTCCTAGGTGAGAATCATCCAGATGGGTTAACTAGTTACTGAAGATCATCTTTTCTTCACCATGGTTGGGACAGAAGGAATAGATTTATCCAGGTGGGAGAACTGCTAAAACTACCAAAAAACTCCTAAAATCCATTTTTATAAATAGAGAGATCATTGTAAAGAAAAACAAAGAGAGAGAAGCAAGCAAGATGCAGGGGCAAAGTAAAAAGGTGCTGCTCATCCTGCTCTTTAAGCTGCCAGCTTATTTATATCCATAGGTTACATTAGGTCATTGACATCATTAGTACACATTGCTCATTGTATAAAATTACTGTTACGTGGGCAGGTTTAGGCACAAGTGACATAATGGTGTTGTCTAAGAGAGTTCCTTTATTCCCAGAAGCTGAGTGTTTGAGATTAAGGTAAAGGCTGATAAGATTCTATGTTTCAGCCTCCTCTTGAAGGATATTACCATAGCAGCTAGGCATTGAGCATGTATTGGTCATCTTACTAGTCCCAGGAAGAAACTGTAGAATATTCCAAATGTAGATAACAGGGCACCTGTTACTCTCCAGGAATTTGCTCACCAGAGGAATGCTGCCTTGTACATATCCACAGCCAGAATCCTTAGAGATCATGGGTTATAAGACAAGTAAAAGAACAAAAATAAAATTGTCTTTTAATCTTGTATACTCATTAGCAGAACAAACAAATAAATACACATACTTAACTGCTTTTCTAATAAAAAGTTAATTTTTATTTTTCTAAAGCCCAGCCGTTGCTGTTTAGGACAGGAGGAGTATAAAGTAAATTGAGGATATTGAACAATGAGAAAAGATGTGGCAGTTGGCTTGGAAATAAATCAATTAAAGCTTTATAATTATCTAACCAGTGGCACCTGTCCTAAGCCATCTAAATCCTCTGGATGTCAAAGTGAAAGGTTGGGGAAAATAGTTTAACAACTTACTGTAGGTATTTTCTTTCATTTGTTTTCCAGAAAGTATATGATGTCAATGTGTAAAACTAATGATTTTAAAGTATTTGGAAAATCAGGGGAAAGTATAGGAGAGATTTGAAACCCTGTAAACCTAATTCACTGACCCATGAACTAGAATCCAGGCTTGAGAAATCCACAGAGGACAGATACAACTTTGCTCAAATGTCATATTGAAAATGTGGAGATTCATCAGCAGGGGAGGTAATTAGATACTCCCTTTACTGGACTGTTCTTTTTTAAGCAAGCAGGAGATGGCCAGCTTTACAGACAAGGGATGTTTGGTCATATTGCTGAAACACAGGCTCGGAACAGGAGCTATAGCTCACCTACTGACCACCAGGAATAGTAATTGCTTCCAGAGGGGCCTGTTCGTCTCCAGTAAGTCGGAAGTCAGTAACACCATTACTCATCATCCATTTGTGTTCAAAGGTGAAAGAAACTATGCTATCCAGACCTGTGGTCCAATGTTTTGGATGGAAGATGAACATTTTTACCCAGAAGTGATTTGTAAGGTAGGATACAATGTAGAAATCAAAGCCAACCTAAACAGAGACTCCTGAGTAAAAATAGTCTAAGGGTTCATTTTGTCTGCCCAATGCTGCTTGCTAGATGTTTCACAGTATCCCATGATGTCTCACCATGGACCCTCCTAAGTGTCACATGTGAGGGGGGTGGTTGAACAGTCTTAGAGAGGGATGAGAGATCTTCAGGTTTTATACATCAGGTTCTCTCAATTGCCTAGTTGGTATTAAGAAAGCATGGCAAGTCTCCTTGCCATTCATTCATTCATTCAGGCTACTGGACTTCTTTAACCTGAATGCATACTGCTGAATCCAAATGCCATAGTTATGCGTCTACAAAATACTAGAAATAAAAGACTGGCCAGTCAACTTCTAGTATTCTGGTCATCTTACCTTTCTTCACTTACTTACATGTTGATCTTTGAGATGATTTGCATTCAGCAACTAAAGATTTATCATTGAGTAGAAATATGTTGTAACTGATGCCATGTTACACATCTTATATGTCCTATTTGTTTCTCTATTCTTTTTTCTTATTCCCACATTAGTTGATTGTTCTTGTAACATGCAGAAATATCTTGTGAATGGTGGGAGCCAGAGAGGAAAGATCATTGCCTATACCATTAAAACAAACATAATTTTTGAGAGTGCTGAATAAGTGTCACATCAAAGACTTAGAATTACATATTTTATCTGACCCTTAAAGTTTTCGTTTTCAACATATTTTCAGAATCTATTGGAACCAGTGAAAATTACCTTATTGTAGGTAAGAATAATCCACCCTTGTTCCAATTTGGCTGAAACTTGTTTGTATGTAAAGAATTCTTCAACAGGGCATGTACCCTTTTAAATATCTTTTTGCCTTTTCTGAGAAACTTGGAAGCAGGCTTCCTGAAGTGTGTGCAGGCCAGGTACTTGGACAACAAAGTGCTGCTTCTCTCTCTCTCTCTCTCTCTCTCTCTCTCTCTCTCTCTCTCATTTCTCTGGTTAGTATATAGTGGCTGTATAAGTTTCATAGAAATAACCAGTGCCATAAATAACTCTCTGCAGAAATGGGTATCTGGCTTCTTTTCTGTCCTATACATATAACTTCATAAAGCTGTCTGAGGGAGGCTTTCAAATGCCCCCTTGGTTTATTGTAGGCTTCATCCATCTTACATTGATAAGTGATGACAAATAGGATAAAAATTTCCCCAATTGTTTCAACAGAAAAATCAAACAAGAATTTGTCTTGGCTTCACTGTGTTGGATTTCAGGAATGTGATGTGAACCTGTCCTACTGACTTCTCCTTTCAGGTATGTTCTGTTAACTCTTAATATCATCGTTTCATTCCTGTCTTATTCTGTTTGGCCGTACACTTTCTGTTTGAATTCAACCTGTTTACCAAATGTGATAATGGGCAGAAAGACACAGCATGAGAAGCTAGCCTTCTTGTTGTTGTTCACCATTTTCCCAAGGATGTAATTTTTCTAATATTAATGCAACTACACATTTGACTCATAGATTCCAAACCTCTTCAAAAGGTCAAATTGTCTTCAAGGTGAGCACATCATCTTGTCTTGTAGTTCTAGAAATCTTCATTTATGGGCTCATGCTCATTTGGAAGATGCAGAACTAGAGAAAAAAAATCCTTGGCCACCTTATTTCTTATAGGAGACTTTCCCATATTCCATTTACAATCTCTGTTGCAGAACCCAGGGAACTATAGAAAATGAGCTTGGACCTTGTCACAGACACCCCGAGGCACTGGGCTATGTCACATCACATCTCTCAAACCATCTCCCTTATGGTGGTTGTTGCTTCAGGTATCTCTCTCCATAGAGTTGTCACAAACCACCTTCATCCTTTGTATATTTTTTTCTGTTTTATAAAAATCTTGAAACTTCTTTAATGAGTGTTTATCATCCAGGAGTCTAAGGACAAAGCTGGGGATTTTGAGGTCCCAGGCCCTCCCTTGTCTAATACAGACACCCTTTTTGGCCTTGGCAGGTCATTCTGGATCTCTCCACTTCTGCTTTCCCATCTGTTAAAAAGTGGATAATAATATTTGCCTCACTGGGGTGTATTTATGCTTAATTACTATAATTGCTTGTAAACAATTTGCTATCCCGGGATAAAACATATGACTGAAGAACAAAAATTAGAGGAGACAATTTAATATCTCTTTATTTATTTTTAAAATTTATTACATGATTGCTTTTTCCCAGCTAGTTTCTTTCTGCAATGTGCATAGCAGTCTTTCAAGACAAGGGACAATGTGCTATCATGAAAAAACACCTTGTAATAGAAGTCACAATATCTTCTCTAGTTCCAGCCCTAAATTTCTGTGTTTTTTTTTAAACTTCTCTGGACTTTTATTTCTCAGACATTTATTTCAAAAGGGGTAGTAATAGCCTGCCCAAATTCTTACAGAGGTGAGAATATTACATGCCAAAGTTGAGATGAAGAATGATTTGGGAAATTAAAAGACCTTTAGAAAATAAGTTTGATTCAGTTATTTCCTAACAAAATGAATCCTGAGGCTAATGTATTGATAAGAAAGCAAAATACTGAACAAATGTCCAAAAAGATTATACAAAATGTTTTCTTCTTTAAAAGTAGTTTTCCCAAAGTTAGATCAGTACCTGTCGTATGAAAAGTCCTTGATAAAATTAGCTTTTATTATTATTTCTAGGTCATCCAGGAGACTGTGCCACTGGAGCCAATGGTACCAAAAGTACAATATGGTTCCTTTAAATAAGTCTTTTTCGCCTACTTAGGATTAACTCCACATGAAAAGACCAGCAGGCATGATGTTAAAAGATGCTAGAAGGCCTCCATCCTAGGCCTCCGACATCTCTCTTATTCACCTTGAATTTTCAAGAAACTCTACCATTAAAGGTTTAATCCTCTCAGTCTTCATACAAAAGGAAAGAAAACTTCAAAATGATTCATTGAAGTAAATATTGGCTTTCAGACTCACAATTTCAAAGGGTTGGAATGTGTGGATGCCAACACACAACAAGGGGTGGAGAGAATAGTTCATTGGATTAGAAAAAAGAGGAATGAAGGGAAGGGATGGGAGATGGGAATATGAAAGAGTAGAATAAATCTGTCATAACTTTCCTAAATTCATATATGAATATACCACTGGTGAAACTCTACATCATGTACATCCACCAGACTGGGATCCTAATTAGAATGTTATACTCCATGTTTGTATAAATATGTCAATAGATTCTGTACTGTCATGTATATCTAAAAAGAACAAATAAAAAACTAAAATTAACCAAATTAAAAAAAAAATAAGAGGTTGGACTGCTCTTGTATGCATGATGTACTATCTGGGAAGTTCTGAAGAAGGATGAGGAAATGAGGATCCCAAAAGGGAGATGGAGATGGGGATTGACTGAAGCCAGGATCAGAAGAGGGATTGTGGTGTAAAAGAAGCAGAGCATGGTAGAGTAGATAGAATAATCCTGCAGGGGAAAAAAAATAACTCAAAAACCTATGAATCAATATCTTCAATAGTTATACTGTACCTATCTTCACAATCATATATATGATACAATTGGCAGATAGGTAGATAGATATAGCTATAGATAGACTGTTTCACTATATATTGTCTTTGGGGCTTAACTCAGTTTGTTAAAATCAGTTTGATTTTAATGAACCAGAGAAGAGGATGCAAACTGGTTTGGGAAAAGATTACTCCATGCTAATAAAATCTCTTTCTACATAGAAACTTCTTAGTAATCATAGAAAGAAGCCCATGCAAGAGGTGTTCAAAAGCTCCCCTACTGCTTATCTCTCACTTGTGGATAAGAATCACAGAAGATGACAGTATGAGCACAGCCCAGATGAGTCAAGTGAAAGCCAACAGGGGGAAGTCAAGTAATCTTGGCAGAGTTCATCTCCTGTACCTATTGTGTGTTTTATTGTATGACCCAAAGCTCCTGGATAGATCCAGACAAAGCCACGAATCGATTCCCCAGCTCCTCTTCATGATTTTGCATACTCTTTCCTGAAACCATTATCTAAAACACTGTCTGCAATTAATCTTCGAGGCAGCATGTAATCAGCCAAGGGTTACAAGACAAGGGTTTCAAGCAGTCCTGAATGCTGCGATTTGGGATGTGCAATGGGGAGAGTAGGTAGAGAGCCAGCTAAATAGCCAAGCTTCCTTGGGCAAAGTAGATTATTATGTGCGATGAGTTGGGACATGAAAACATGAGGACATAGGCTATGAGTGAGTGTATTTCTTTATAATGTATCTGTCCATGGAGGCGGGGGAAAGAGGAGGGGGGACTGGAAGGTGAAAGCGTCCAGATGCTGGAGTGCAGTAAAGCATTCCTGGCTGTTAGTTCCAGTAGGTCATTACTGCATTAATTTGGTGTTTAATTAAATGCCTGTGCAACAGACCATTTATTTGTTATCTAATATTAGCTTTAGTTCTTATCAATTAAATGCTAGCTGAGGGCTTGATTCACTTACATTTTATGTCCCCTTATACTCTGTTCAGAAACAACAGCCAAACCCAACAAGGCCTCACTGTGCCTGCAAAGATTTATACACCCAGATTTCAGTGTGGGGAATACAATATGCTGGTGTTATTAGGTGAGAGTAAGGGAAATAAAAAGAAGATGCCATTTCATTTTGAGAAAGCAATTACCCAAATACATGGTCTGTGGTCTCCCTCTCCCTTCCTGCTGTCCCTCTGTGTAGTAGGAGATATTAAAGGGGAGGGGGCTAGAAGGGTCATATATATATTTCCCATCCTGCATTCACATCCTTCCTCTCCTATCCCATGCTATTTTCCTCCAGTCAGGGCAAAGTCTGCTGGCTTCCCCTGCTAAATTGTTCATTCCCTTGGGTGTATCTGAGCTTTTAGTGAGACTTGTAGCATCACCATGAAATGCAAGAATACTGGAGAGTTGTGTACTTACTGTCAAGTCAATTATAAGGTACACTTCCAATGAATGATTATTTTAGGCAAAAAGATAGCAGAAAGGCCAGGAAAGGTGGGAGAGAGGAATTCTGCATCCTGGTGGAAATGTTTGGAAGTAGGACCTAAGCCAGCATTTGCAACCAGACATTTCCATATCACTGCCAACATTTTTACCATGTTTGTTATTGCCACATACCACCAGTATTATCAATTATTTATTTCTTTAAATTTAAACCTACTGACTCTTTTTTAACTCAGAAATTTATCTTTAAAATAAAATTTGATTTTATTAAACAAAATATATGGGTGGTGTATTTTCCATAATAGGATAGTAAGAATGAAAATAAATGCTATATAATTAAACATCATTAATTTCTAGGAGTATACTATTACCTGTCAAAGCCTCTGAGTGTCAGACATGCTTTCTCTTGCTAAAAAGAAAATGTATGTTTCCAGACCGAGAATGTATCCCTGGTGTCATCAGAGGGATCAAAAGAGAATTGAAAAGGGAATAACATTCTCACTGTGATTCAGTTTTATTTGCCAAACTTGTGCACCACCTAAAATTATCTGCAGCATTTTACACTTGAGGAAACACTGCTCCAAGTCACCGGAGTTTAGTTCTAAACTCATCAGATGTTCCAAGAAAAGCTTAAGAGTGATTTTGGATGGAGCAATTGGAGGAGATCAACTGTACCCTTTGGAATCCAAGAGTCCCTTCCATTTCCAGGGAGGATGTCAGGTGAAGGGGAACCACCTCTGAAGGTTATAGTTATTTCTGAGGAAGGATCAGTTATAATCCTTCCACGCTCCATCTTCCTTCTCCCTGTTCTTTTGCCTTACTAAGGGTACAACACCATGCATATTAGTTCTCCCTCATCATCAATCCATTGACTCTGGCAGCTTGTAAAATGCTCCATTTAAAAATCATTTCTTTTAGTTTTTTTTTCCCATGGCAAGTTGTCATATATCTTTAGCTTTGGTACTGTACCAAACCACAATTAATCATAAGTTTTATCTTACACCATGGATGACAGTGTGTGATAGCAGAACCAGTGCATTTTGTAGAAGGAAAATGATAACTGAAAAGAGAAGTTTGGTGATACAGATTGAAAATTTATGCCCCTCTAAAATTCATAAGTTGAAATCCTTACCTCTAGTGAAAGAGTACTGGGAGATGGGGTATTCAGAGGTAATTTGCTCCTGATGGTGAATCCGTCATGAGTGGCATTAGTGATCCCAAAGACCTCCTTCCTCCCTTCTGCCACGTAAGGACATGAGAGAAGATAGACTTGCACCAGATACTGATTCTTCCAGCACTTTGATTTTAGATTTCTCATCCTCCAAAACCAAAAGAAATAAATTTCTGTTGTTAATAAGCTGTCCAACCTATGGGGTTTATGTTATAGCAGCCCAAGTGGTATAAGCTGATGGGATATCCCACTGGGCCCAATACAACTCTGTCCTGTGTTCACCCATCTGCAGCTGCAGGGTGAATTTCTCCAGTCTCTGTGAATATGGATCCTTAGTGGGCCTTTTCGCAAGTCTTTGTTTCCCTCTCATGGTCCAACCCATTTTGTAGCACATTGTTCTCAAAATACAACTGAAATGTGAATTATCTTGAAATTATTCTAGCCTCTAATTTTCGTACCAAATGGCAAAGCTTGAGGTCAGGAGGCTGAAAGGACTAGAAGAAGATAGGGCCAGAAACCAGGTCCCCAGGTCCCCCTTAGGCTAAATAAGGGATGCGGTGAATAATGTTACTGTAGGTTCAACGACTGCAGGTAAAACTATATAGATACTTCAGGAATATGGCAACAAGTAGAATTGAGCAAGATACCCATTTTGGAGATTTGAATCAAGTGGAAAATTCTCCTCATGGTCAGGAAAAATAATAAGCTGTAGGAGGACAAACAGATGACACATAAAATTTAGGTTCCTGAGATGATTCATAGGCATCCAGCATTAAGAAGTAATTTCTTCACAGTTAGCAAATCTTCAGTGTCCCAGGTTACTGGTTAACATGAGCACTCCTAGAAGTGATAAGGGTTTTCCCGAGATTTGGTCCTAAAGAATTTAAAAGTATGAGTGTATGATCAAGACTGGCATCCAATGATCAAATTGTAGCACAGAGCTGGATAGCAAAGATCAAAATTAGAGTTAATACTAGATGCCAGAGCAGGATTGTATCCACGGGAAGGGAAAGTGACGGAGGAAAGAAAAGAGAGCTTTAAGAAGTGTTGAACAACATGCCATCTCCCCTTATCATTTTGGGTATCAATGAGAACCCATAACCAAGAGAACTGTGACCAAGGACAAGAAGCAGGGTGAATGGCATCTACAAAACACCAATAGATTTAGCATTGTCCACAAAGGAGAAATAAATTCTCAGTGAAAAATAGACTGAGCTAATCCAAAGCCCTCAAATTTCCCTCTTCCTCACAATATATGATTTAAATGATCCTCAAGAGATCTGTTTTATCTCCTTTCCCTTATTAGCAATACAGTTTCCCTGTTTTTCTTTTTCCTTTGCTTCATTCCGAGGAATTATACATTATATCTAAACCACAGCCATTTCTCTCTGGTCGCACAGTGCTTTCTCTCTGTTCTCCCAGAAAATATTTACCTTTCCTTGCACATCTCCAGCCCTAGTACCTCACCATTGACTCATTGACTCTACCAGTTACCCTTGAATTGCATCCCATGGCCTATGCATTTCTGACTTCAGGGGATATGAAAAAAATATACTCTCCATATAAGTGCAAATGGGTGTAATTGTACCCACCATGTTGTCTTACAGGCTGCTCTGAAGACCCAAGCAGATATAAATGGGGAAGTGGGGAAGTGCTCCACAAGTTTAAAAGTGCTTCACAAATCCAGAAGCATTCCTCACTTGGAGTTTTTAGTTGGATAGTTGAGCATCTTCACTTTGCTCTGTGTAGGGAGACCTAACAGTGGATCTCATCTGCTCTGGTTGGGACAGAGTTCCCAGCTGCTCTGGAAGGTAGCACCCTCCTCCTGGAGCTGCTGACAGAGCCCCAGCTGCACTGGTGGTAGCAGGTGCTGTTCTGATAATGTCGGCTCCAGTTGAGGTACAGGAAAACAGAGCAGCTGAAGACTGAAATCAGAGAGATAACAGGAAATGAAAAATGAGGCAAAGTTATATCTTCTGTTCCCTCATAAAGGCTCCTGTGACAAATGGAATCACAGGCATCACGTAAACTGCCTTGCTGAGCTACTGAAGGCATGAGCTATCTTGACGGCAAATATCCGTCCTCTGGTTATCTGTGGGGAAATAATAAGCAAATGGTGTATGTGTGTGAGAGAGAGAGAGAGGGAAAGAGAGAGAGAGAATGTGAGGGAGAGATCACAGTTTATCATGAAATATAGCTACTATCTACAGGATGAAAAAAAAATAGAGATCCACTCCTCTATGCCGAAATTTAAATATTTGTTTAACTAAATGTCTGTGGTCTTGCTGAAATAGTGCCCCTAACACATGGCAACCTTTGCTAAGTTGGTTTTCTGCATGAAACACGAAAGAGTGGATTTATCCACAAACACACTTTCATTGTCAAGGCAGACGCTCCTAATTAAAGATGCTAACATTTAGCCTTTTGAATAATGGTGTGAACACATACTCCATTCATACTTTTTATAGACGATACTGGGTTTTGAAACTTCTCTTTTCCATCCATATGTATTAATACCAATATAGATCTATAAATGTTCAGGCCAGAAAAAATATTTTTGGCATTTTATTTATTTGAAAGTAAATCCTGATGTGAGAGGTGAGAGTGTGTCTAACAGGGTCTGGATGTTCAATAAGTATCTGTTAAATAAATAAATGAGTAGACTCTTCTAAGAAGAGTGTGGCACCAAAGTCAAGTCTTTGTGCCCTTTGCCATATTTGCATAGAGAATAAATCAAGTCAAAACAGCTATTTAGAATTTACAAAGAGAAATATTTTCCAGAAGATCATTATATATAAGCAGGTCTATTCTTGAGGGGAGATTGGGATTGAAATAGCAAAGGCTTTCCGTGCTTAGCCAGGGACATGGGGAGGGTTACCAGCAGATCTCTTCAAGCACCATTTAGTAAACTGCTTACCCAGCTGGATATAAACTTAAATCTCTGTATGGGAATTTGGGTTATGGAATACTTCCAAAATAGCCTATGTGATACATCTACTCATTGTACCACATAGGGGAACATATCTCTGTTCTTGCAGGCACAACTTCACCTGAGCTCTATGAAGCAATTGAAATATACGGTTGTTCCAATTTGTTGTAGTTCATTATCATCTCTTCATGATTGAAATGCAGTCTCTGAGCCGGTGCACCATTGGGGGTATGGGGGAGCTGGAAAAACAAACTGTAACAATTTGCAGTACAATTCAGGTTGGACAGAATTCTGACATCTTTGGGGATATTTAACACATCTGAAGAGACTTCCCTCCAATCTGGTTAGTCTCCAATTTGTCCTCAATTATTTTTTAAAAATAAAATAATTGCATCATTTTATATTTTGAATTTTTCTTCAAGACATCTTCTTTCCTTTATGAAAGCAGAAAGAATACATTTCAAAGATTCTAGGCAAGTTCTTTGCCTTAGATAGGATCATACCTTAATTCTCTTTTTTAATGGATAGATGAGGTTATAATTTCAAGAAAAATCACTATGACAGTGTTGCTGCAGTATTAGTGGACCAGTGTATGTTTCTTGAAGACAGACCCTTTGAGTTCAGAGAAGTCTGGAATGAAGATATAAATTTGGATATTATTAAAATCTAAATGTCAATTAAAGCTGTGGGATTCAAGGATGATGATCTAGGGGAAAAAAAAAAAAACTATAGAGGGTGAGGGGTCAAGTTCCCAGAGAGACCTAATATTTGTCTTTTGGGAAGAGGAGGAGGAATCCCTAAAGAAGCTAGGAAGAATCAGTCAGGAAAGAGGGAGGGAAACAAGTAGAAGATGGTATCTTGAAGGTAAAGAGACAAGAACACCTGAGTAAGGATCTTGTCAATGCTGCTGCCGCGTGGAACAGTTTCAGTGGAATGACAAGAGGGAAGTCAGACGGGATGGGATAATAAAACAGAAAAAAAAAAAACCCTAAAGAAGTAGAGATAGTGTGTGTTAGACGATTTTGTGAACAGGTTTGGATAAGAGGGAAAGCAAAGTAATTATATATACCTTGTAGAAAACTACAAGGTCATAGGAGGCTGATCTTATATTATTTCATTTTTATTTTAAGATGTAGGAGACTATATGTATGTTTATGAACAATTTGTTGAAAAGAGACTTGATGATGTAGGACAAAATAGAGACACCTGGAAGAGTAAAGCCCTTGAGATGGGGAGGGGAGGGGAGGTGCTATGCAAAGTAAGTCCCCTTGACAGAGGATGGACAGCAGAGGCAGAAGGGGGCGATAGGGAGAGGATATTAGCTAGGTTTGTTAAGAGATTTGGACACATGGAAACTCCAGGATCCTGATTTGTTCCATAAAATATAATAAAAGGTTATTCACCTGAAGTACGAGGAGAGGTTAAAACCAAGAGATCCTGTGGTCCTCAACAAGAGCAAACGTGTGAGTGTTGCAGAGATGGGCAGGTAAGGCTGGGTGTCTGCTGTTGGCTGTCATCATTTCAGAGTGACTTGTCCTTGGAGGTATGTGGTCCCTGAGAATTAATAAGAAGAGGAAGATCATTGGTTCACCTGGAGAAGGGATCTGGCAAAAATATTTGAAGGAGGGATAAGGAAGCAATGGAGTTGAGGAGGAAAGCACAATGAGGACCATGGAGTCCACTGAAGGCTTAGCTGGTAGACAGTAGGATAGTGATTTAGAAGACGGCTGCCATTGTTATATCATCATTAATGACCACTTGTTTCACTGCTGCGTCCTAGAGATGGTGAAACTGGAGTTTTGAGATGACAATAGATTCCCTGCTTTGCCATTTTTCTTCTGGGTTTTTGTCTCCCAGATTTGAAGAATAAAATCCATGGACAATAGTGGAAAGCAATGAGGGAGGTAAACTGATAGCAGGAAAAACTTGTTTTTGTGTGCTAGCCTAGGGATTTATATGTTTTCTTGGGGGATGGGGGTGTGAATATTGATCAAAATCCATGTTAAATAGGCATTGAAAAAGTACCAAAATCATTGGTCAAAATCTATGTTAAACTGGTATTAAAAAAGTCTCAAGGCGGTTCTTTAGTTTGAGTTTAGTCCTTCTGTACTTCCCTTGGGTTTACCCACACCTTACATTTTTTCCCACCTCCCTGGGACAAATGAGTTAGCTGGAATGTTCCAGCAGGTGAGTCTCATGGTCTTTATATTTGAAAAAGGCCTGGATGGGACTCATTAAGTCTTCTATAGCTTAGTCTCATCTAGACTCCTGAGTGGTCTTTACTTTTGAACAAGACCTTAATTGGGGCTCATTACCCTGATTGCTTGACCATTACCTAATCTTATTCAATTGTGTTTAGGGGCTTGAGAAACATTGCTTATAAATGCCAAGAAGCCAACTAACAATTTGTTGTGTATCCTTCACTACATGATTCACGGAAGACCCCTGACTGAAAGAATATTCCAGATTCACTGTCTTAGGAAGTGGAAGGATATTAAAAACACAAGTCAACAGAGCAATAGGGACAGTCCTGCAGAAAGTCCGGCTGAGCAGAAAAGCAATGTTTGTGGCCATCTTCCTCCACCTGCACACAAGTGGTTTCTCACAGTTGCATCTCTGATCAGTGGTGTGTAGTCATCAACTATGGTTGTGCGAGGCCATCAAATGTTCTCTGTTTCTAGACCTGCCTGAGTTAAAAGAGGATTTCATAGATTGTTCCAGAAATATTCTGCTCATATCCTCTTCCATCGCCATTTCACGGCCTTTCCTTTAATTCTCTAGCTTCCAAATCAGGATCTCCACATCCAAGGATAACAACTGTTACCGGTAGACATTTTCAGAAGAGGACCTGATGGTCCTGTGCCCACCTTCTCTGTTTCTCATTCAGAAGCAAGTCAGTCGCATTGTAGGATGAAATTGGCAGGTTCTGGGGAGAGGGAACATTCTATCCCCAGAGAGATGAGAATGGGCAGACTAAATATGAAAACCTAAAGGAATATCAAAGATCAGGATCTCACATGGGGGTGGTATGTGACAAAGGTCTAGTGCTAGTCTAAGGAGGTTGGATAGGGATAAGTCTTACAGCATCTTGTATTTATAAGGGAGGTAGGAAGCGACTCCATTTTACTCCATAAATATCACATGTTAAAGTAAAAAAAAAAGAATTTAAAACTGTTTGGATTGGTAACTTTTGATTTTTGATACAGGCAGTTCAAACACTTCCCCAGAATTTTGATGGGTTTGTGAAGCTCTCTTCCTTCCTTCCTTCTCCATCCATTCCTCCCTGGCCTGCCTGCCTGGCACTTTCTAGCTCCTTCTTTCCTGACTCATTGCTTCTCTTTCTTCCTTCCTCTGCCTTTCCCTTTCTTCTTTCTCCTGCGCCATGCCACTCCTTCTTTCCTTCAGTCGTTTTCACTGTCTCTTACTAAACAAGCAGCTTCCCCTGCCCCGTGGGAAGTGTGAATAGCCGTTCTTTCCTGTCCCCAGGGCCTCAGTGTCCGTTCCTCTTTCCCTGCTGACTGAAGTCTGCATTTTATCGGCCCTGCTATTCTTGGCAAAGAGGCCAATAAAATGGAGATAACAAGTCCCAAATCCCAGGCTGCAGGGAAGCTTCGTCTTGTCAATGAGAGATTAAAAAATAATGGCTGGGGCCTCAGCAACACTGGATGCAGCCAACTTTTAAAAGTTCAGATCAAACCATCTGGGCTTTTCTTCTTTCTTTTTAAGTCTTTTTAAAAAATTTTCTCCCCACCCCCCACCTTTTTTTTTTTTTACCCTAATCTTCCACAAGCCTTTGCATTTCCTCATTAAGTTTTATGGTTTGGAAATGAAAAGGAAAACGTAGGTACATGGTTCTTGACTCCAAAATTTAATCATCAAAAAGTCCCCTTTGAGGTCACCATATTACAATTGGATTGCACTCCGTCAAAAGCAAATAGAACAGTTATGTCTTAGGGCTCAGAACCTGTGACAGCCTCCCACTGCCCAGCTCCTTTCCAGGGGCTTCACAGAGGGGCATGCACCCACTGACCACTCTTCCCACTGTGAATTTAAATGTCTCCAGGGCACCAGGTCTCAGAATTAGCATTTTCTACTTAACTGCTTATTCTCCGGATGGATAAATGCCGTCTCCTTTCAAAAAATGCCTGTGCCCCTCACTATCATTCATTGCTTAGCAGTGGATGGCAAAGCCCAGAATATGTTTTCCCTATCATTTCTTCTCTTTCCTGAATTTTTAAAGTTATAGTCTCTGAAAAGAGTTAGTTACATTTTTTAGGGGGGTGGGTACCTGGGATTGAACTCAGGGGCACTCAACCACTGAGCCACATCTCCAGCCCTATTTTGTATTTTATTTAGAGACAGGGTCTCACTGAGTTGCTTAGTGCCTCGCCGTTGCTGAGGCTGGCTTTGAACTTGCAATCCTCCTGCCTCAGCCTCCCAAGCCACTGGATTACAGGGGTGCGCCACTGTGCCCAACAGTAGTTGCATGTTTTAAGGACTACAAATGAACACGGCTGACCTTACTTTAAGAGGAAGCAAGGAGAGGTGAAAGAAACATTCTTATTTGGGGATGGGCATTTAAAATTCTGTTTCTTTGTATGAATCCAAAGTCCTGATACACAATGCCTTATTCTCTTTCAAGACCTGAATTATCATCCTCTGGGACGTCAACATTTTAGCACATGTGCCCTTCCTGTCCTTTCGAATTCTGTAGCTGACACAAACACTAGTTTAGGCCAGGCAAGAAACAAGAATTCGAAGAAAGGTGGCATCAGGCAGCCTGAGGCAGCAGTGGGGACAATGTGGGGTAAGATATCTCAGGCTCTGCTAAGGAGAAGCCACCACCAGTCAGCTCCAATGTTACCCTGCAAGACAGCACCCCAGCATGGATCAGAGCTTCCAGCATTTTCAAGAGAAGGTGAAAATCTTGATTAGCATATGAAATCTTATAATTTTAAATTAACGATTCTTAAAAAAAACAAGGCAAACAGAAACATATTTGTGGGTGATATCTATGGATTTCTATTTTTAAAATTTATAACCATTTTGTCACTAAATCATCTATAGTGTTACTTAACTATTTCATATACTTAAGTTGTTCTCTATTGTTTATAAGTTTCTTTAAGCCAGGAAATATCTTTTCCCTTTACACTTCCAGAGCATCTGTTGAAGGATTTTGTATAATTGGGCCCAGAATTGATTCCTGCAGAAAGAAACATGGAATCTGATGCCATGAATACACTATTAAGTGATCCACATGAGGTACATGAAGGACAGAGAGATGGTGAGAACGTGATTTTCCATAGTCTCTGGAATCTTCTTCTGTGAGCCTTGGAGGAAATCAGCTGCTGTTAAATGTTAGCCACTTTCAGTCAATGTGCCTTAAGAGACATTTCTGTGAATATATAAGTTTTGATATTTCAGTTTGTGAGTCTGGAGGCTACAATGACACATGGCCCATGGTTAATTCACAAAAGAGTACTTCCATAGAGCATTGGGATTTTCTAGAAATCCATTTCATGTGCCCAAGCTCATCTGGTCCAACCTTTGGTGGAACTTAGGAAATTACATTTGAAACAATTTCTTAGGTGATTAGATGCACCTATAGTGAGGCAAGGGCAAACTGCCATAGTGTCCAACCCAGAGCTTCAAGTGAGGGACTTAAGGGAGCAGCACATAGAGTTTGGGCTTCTAAAAATCAGAAATCAACTACTTAAAGGATTTGGTGTCCAGGGTTCTCTCAAAGAGGTGACATACAAGTGAAATTCTTAGAGTGGATTTCCCTCCATTCATTTCCTACCTCCACCTCCAAATCCTATGCCCTACTGTATACATTAGTGTGCAATAGTACAAAACCTAATGATTACAAGGACAGACAGCATGGGATGCTTATGTGTGTTTGTGCAGCTTGAAATTTTTCCTGGGTCTCAGTCATTTAATTACAGCCATCTGAACATTAGTGGATATATATTTTGAAAATTTTTCACTTATAAGTTAGTGTTCACTTTCTTCTCAGGCCCACCTAATTTTCCAGGCCCAACATTTTTCCTATTTCTATTGTCTTGCCCTGGTAGCACTATTTTTTCTTTACATTCAGAAGCAGTTTTCTTTTACCTTACCTGGCTTATGTTCCTCACCCTACTTATATGATTATATATGCCAACAACATTGCAAGTTATTCAGGGCACATGAAATGACCTCAGGTGAATCAAATAACCTGATATATCACTGGTATCTCTCTTTCTAACAATGTGTTCTACACTCTGCAGAGGTCATGAAATACTTGATTGGTGAGTGTATGTGATTTTTTTTTTTTTTTTTTGTCTTTCTTTCTAAGCACACAGAGATATCTTGGTTTCACATAAGTACCAGAAGCAGACACCCTAAGGTCTTTGGGAAGTGAAAGTGTTGGAATTTTTAGTGTCCTTTATACAGAGCTTTGGGGAATGTGGCATTGCAGTCACATGGAAAGTCACAGCAACACTGTTCTTGGAAGTGAAATCTCCCCCTTCTTATCTCATGCTTTTTCCTGTCAGTTTGGGGCATAAGCACTGCTCTAAGTGTGGGTCAGTGGGGGTCAAACTCTGGCTCCAATAGTCTCCTAGCTTGAACGTGTTAGATCTTATCTCTGTGTCTCAGCTCCCCTTGTGTAAAATGTGGATTGAAAAGTTTTGCATAGGGCTGGGGATGTGGCTCGAGCTGTAGCGCGCTCACCTGGCATGCGTGCGACCCGGGTTCGATCCTCAGCACCACATACCAACAAAGATGTTGTGTCTGCAGAGAACTAAAAAATAAATATTAAAAACTCACTCACTCACTCTCTCTCTCTCTCTCTCTCTCTCTCTCTCTCTTAAAAAAAAAAAGTTTTGCATAGAAGCTCAGGAGGCATGGAAGGAGTCATGCAAGGAGTCATGCTCAGGGCCTGGCATTTGGTACACTCAGCCTCTATCATTATGGTTTTTTCATGCTGCTTGTTAACAGAACTCCCAGACCCTGAAGTTTGTGCCTTAGTTTTTAATTGTACCCTAAGTTCTGTTTCAACACTTTACTTTCCTGCCAATTCCAAAGCCTGAAATAATGTGTTCTGCATGGTGTATCTGTTTACCCCAGAGGGAGCCAGATTTCAGGGGGTCAGGAGGGTCGATCTGCCAGGATTAGATGCCCTGAGTTAAATTCCACTGAGCTAAGTGGCTAATAATCAAAGGGAAAGGTGCAGGGAAGGATCACCCTTGCCAAAACCTGAGATCCTAAAGTGAAACCTAAGATCCAACTGAGACATTAGCCCATGTTGGGGTCAGGTCAAGTAGAAGAAAGGCGTATCAAACCATGTCATAGAACAAGATGTCAGAAGGAGCAGCTGTGTGGACCTAAAAGTCTCAACCTTATCCCTGGAATCGTTCCCTGGTGAGAATGCACTCACACAATCTCAGAGGATCACTCCCATGGTTTGCTGCCTGTCTCCATCTCGCCTGGTCAGCTGGTCCCACAGAAGACTGCCTGTATCTTAGGCACTTGTTCAGTAACTCTTAAGTGCATAGGTAATGGTCACCTCAAGTTTTAGACATTCCATTATGTGAAAATAAGATTCAGAATTTTTCCCATGACACATCCTAGGCCTTGCCTGGCTCACTTGATGCTCCTCTCATGTCATGCTTCTTCCCAGACAACATGCTCCTCAGATGGGTCACTGCTCAGATCTAAATCCCACCATCATGGTTGCCTAGGGGCCTTGGCATATGCTTCTATCTTGTCAAGTTGCCTCTCACTCTTTATTGCATTTTTAGTCTCTGTTTAAACTTCAAAATTAAATTAAACCCCTCCTATGACTGTGCCAAATCATTTCCTATTTCTGTACCTCCCTTCTTTCCCTTATATGGACTGTACTCCAATTGATAAATATGTATGTGTTTGTCTCTTTGCATTTTTTACCCTGTCATTCCAATAGCACAGAAACCCTATGGCCATAAGAATAAGATCTGCCTTATTTACCACAGTATTCCAAGAATCTGAGTTAAATTTTTAATAAAAGAATAAATGAGTGAATATTTTGCTCTTCTTTTAGGACATTGGAAATACAGGCTTTGTGTTAGCTGGGAGTACAGAGGATCCACTCTGCTTTAAAACTTCCCTCGTTTGCCTTTGCTTCTGGCTGCCCTATTTTATGATGCACAAAAATAATCAGCTGAGGACATCAGCTTTGTTTAAGGGAACACATCCATGCAAGGCAGAATGAACAGGGTATTTCCCTTAAAAAAAAAAAAATTAAAGACGCCTAAGACTAAAATAAATATTTTGAAGGAAATGGCAGCAAAATTATCTCGATTTTCAACTTAAACTCCACAGTTCCCTGAAGATCTTTCCCCCTTTGCAAATGGATTAACTCTAATGGCCCACCATAATGTGATAGCAGCAATCTTGTTGGGTGGTAAATATCTAACCTTCTTTTCTAAAGACACCAGGGGAAGGAAATTGTGCTCTGAAATGGAGCCGGCAGTCACACTTGCCAGGCTTAGACTTACAAGGGCCGTCAGGACTCCTGCTTCAGGGCAGAAGTTGGTCACCAGCTGGGCACAGAAGAGATTGCTGCAAGCCCCCTGCCCTGACACTGCACAATTAGGTGCATTTAGTAAGAACTTCTGCCCCCCCCCCTTTTTTTTTTTTCATACCATTCCACACTGGCTACTCTCAGAGGCAAGATCCTGGGCTGGATGGACCATTGGTCTGGATCCACTGGGGCAATTCTTGTGCTTTGATGGTCTTAAACAACCTTGCTGAGAGAGAAATGTGATTCTAAGAGGATTTCGAGATAAATTCCCACAGCTATGAAGATAAAAACATTTGACTCCAGTTCTGATGTAAGCAGCAGCCCAAATATTCAGAGTCATTTGCTTCATTTGTTTTCTCAACTGTCTCAGCATATCCGAAAGGACATGACTCGCTTGCCCTAGAGTAATTTCTGCATTTATTCTGTAAGGAATCTGTACTAGGGTCCCTGTAAGCCGATTCGTCTGGAGAAATGACCTTCCTTGAATTTTCTTCTTTTTGTATGCATATTCTGTCCTTGACTTTGCTCCTTCCTCCAGATTATACTGTGTATTAAGTTCAAATATCTCTATCAACCCCTAATTCTCAGTTTGTGCTCTTTAATGTGAAAATTAGCAAAGGAAACCAGCAGATCACAAAGTAATCTCTGTTAGGCAGGTTATTAAGATAAACTGTAAAAGGTAATCTATTTTGCTTTATCCTGCTTTGAGATCATGTGTCAGTTAACAAAAATGGGTGGAGTCTCTACAACGTGCTGGTAGCAACAGCCTTTGCTCTCCCAGAGATGAGATGGAATTCTAATATCAAAGACAGTTATCTACTCCTGGATATACATTCAAGAGAAATAAAAGCATACATCCATGCAAACACATGTAAAACAATCATTCATAGTGGCATTATGTAGAAAAGTCAAAAGAAAGAAAACAGCCTGAGTGTCTAGGCCCTGATGAATGAGTAAACACCAGGATATGGTTAGGAAAAGGAAAGAAATAAAATACTGACCCATGCTACACTATGATGAACCTTGAAAACAATATGCTAAGTGAAAGAAGTGGGACACAAAGGCACATATTGCGTGATTCTATTTTTATTCCATGTCCAGAAGAGTCAAATCCATAGAGACAGAGTAGATTAGTGAGATTAGTGGTTGCCAGAGACTGAAGTGGATGGAGATGACTGCTCATGGGTACAGGGCTTCTTCTGCAGGATGGCAATGCTCTTGACTTAGATATTACCCATGTGTGCATAACTTTGTGAATATATTACAACCCAATGTATTGTACACACATTAAAGGTGTAAACTCTATGTCATAAAAATTACATCTCAATAAAACTGGTATTAACAATGGAGGTAAGTAGGTAAGCAACCAAACAGATAAGAGAAATATTAGGCCGCAGATGGAAAATGACCTAGAGGGAGCAGCTATTTTAGTTAGGTGCATCAGGAAAGGTCTCTCTGAAGAGATGACATTGATATGAGTCCTAAATGAATAAAAGAACCCCATGTAAAGATTCTGAGGCAGTTACATTATGGGAAAAAGAAACATGTTTAGCATATTTGGAACCTGCAGGGAGGTCAGTGTGCAGCACAGTGAGCAAGGAGGAGAAAATAATTCACAATCACCTCAGAGATATAAGCAAATTCTTTTAGGGTCTTATAGAACCTGGTATGCAGTGTTTATTTTAATTTTAATGGAAAACAACTGGTGATTTTTTCAAATATCTTTATTTTGTTTATTTATTTTTATGTGGTGCTGAGGATGGAACCCAATGCCTCACATGTGTAATCCAAGCACTCTGCCACTGAGCCACAATCCCAGCCCATCACTGGTGAGTTTTAAGCTGTCGTGGGGAATAATCTTATTTACATTTTAAAAAAGACAACCATCTTGGTTGTGTACAGCATGGGTTAGGAAGGCAGAGATGGGTTTGTATCCATTGCTGTGTTTCACATGGTGACTGAGGCTACATCAGGAGCTGTGAAGACAGAGATTGACAGATCTAGAAATGTTTAGAGATGGAGCTACAGGACTGAATATATCTATACTCAAGAAACTTTCCTTGGTTACATAATAGAAAGCTAATATATAAAGGTTGCATATCATGGATCTGAAATGTTTATGAATAACAGTGTTTTAGATTTTATAATTTTTTCAGACTTTGGATATTTGCATACATATAATAAGGTATCTTGGGGAGAGGACTCAAGTCTAAACACAGGATTCATTTATGTTTCACATACATCTTATATGTATGGCCTGAATGTAATTTTATGCAATATTTTTAGCACCCCTGTGTTTTGGTTGTGACCCATCATGTGAGGGAAGTGTGACATTTTTCCCTTGTGGCATTCTGTAGGTGCTCAAAAAGTTTTGGATTTGGGAACAATCTGGATTTGGGATTTTCAGATCAGGGACGCTCAACCTATACTTACAAAGACATCTGCAAGATGTTCATAGCACTGTCACTAATAACCCCAAAAGAGAAATTATTGAAAAATTTATCAACAGTAGCATGGACAATACATTAGGGCTCATTCACACAATGGAATATTACACCAGCAATGGGAATGATTAAAAAGTAAGGGAAAAAAAGAATACTACTCAGTATTACCCTATGGACACAAAAATTGAAAGCTGGCTAAGCTAATGAACACTGTTAGAACTTAGGGCAGTGGTTGTCCTTGGTGGGTAGGGATAGTGGGACATGGGAAAGAAGGCACAGAAAGGAGCTTCTGGGACACTGGTAACGTTTTATTTTATATTTCTGTGCTGGTTACAATGCTTGTCCTTAATATCAAGTTATTAAGGTGTATACTTAATTTTTACCCTTTTGTGTCTGTATATTGTATATTAATACAAAGTAAAAAATGGGTCCAAACTGACATATCAATATTTATCTGGGATTCATAAAAATTTTTTGCTTCTGGACTCAAAAAATACTTGGAATTTACCTGAATTGAATCCATACCATCTGGAAAATATTTGGGAGCTCTGGTTGACCATAGTCTTTGTATGACAATATGATATAATGCCAAATCAAACATATATGCAGTTCTTGCTCCATTACTACTGGAATGTAATATGGGGTGACATTGTCCCTATATCCCCTTGGCCATCCTGGCCATCTCCCTTGGTACATTCATTTCAGGGCATGGGAATCCTCTTATGGATATTTTATAAAGGATTCTTGATTTGAGAATGGAGCTTTAAATGGCTTAATGCCTTCACTTATGAATCTATTCATTAGTGTATTTTATTCTTTCATTCATTTAATAAATTATGAATAATAAAGGAGTCTCTAAGTTATGCAGATATTGTATTGGTACCCTGTAAAGAAAAGTGATTAAGATATTGCCCTGAATCTCAAGATGAGCCAATTTTAATATTTCATAGTTTTACCACTCACCTCTTAGTATAGTGATAACTGTAACATACACTGTTGGAGTGCAATGGAAATCTGGAGTTAATTTGAAATGTCCAAATCATAGTTATTAATGGATTAGGGACCCTGCTGTCCTCTATGACTCTAGGAATTTATATTTGAAATGTTTTAAAAGAACGGGTCTGCTATTCTCCTTCCCATTTTACAGATGAGAAACTTTGGGACAAAAAAAAAAAAGACCTTCTCCAAGGTCACCAGGAACAGGCAGTGGTTATTTTCAAGACATTTGTTCTGTAGTCCTTGCTCTTCCCCTGAGAGTAGGAGGCCTTCCCAATAACCCTGAGCACATCATTATCTCCTTGGAAACAAATACACAAAACCTGCTATTGATCGTTTTATCAGTTTCTGGCAGATAAGAATTGGTGCTGACAGTAATTCAAAGTATTAGTGCATTGTGAGGCAATTTACTGTGCTTGTGACAAGGCAGCACTCAGGGAACCCAGGGATTCAGTGGGTTTTTGTTGTAAACCCTTGGAGTCAATGCAATGTCCTGTTCTTTATTGGAGACAGATCAAGGCCAACAAGCATTCTAAATTTCTGCACACAGTCAAAGCATATTTTGAGATTGCAATTCCACTTAGTAAATTAAACTGGAAAGAAATTGCCAGTTTGACAATAGCTCTCGGTTTTAAGGCTATTTGGGCCCAGGAGATATCTTAGAATATTATTACCTTTCTTGGTAACCTTTTAATTTTAACCTTCTAGGAAAGCATTTTTCAGACCCTTTCTTAGTTGAGAAACTCTGATTTAGCAAATTATAGCTTGAAGTGGACTCCGTGGGTTATAACAAAGTGGAGGTTTGTCTCCAAGGTCCCCACCTCTATACAGTGGACAAATAGGTTGTAGAAATGGGGGGTTCAGAGGAACTTCTAGGGTTTATGGAGCTTAATCTATAAACCAGTGCAAACCGAGTTCAATAGCAATTTTGAATTTTCTTGGAACCACAATCCTTTCTCTATTAACTCCATACATTTTATTTGTTCAGTATTAAGACACTCAAAGTTGTTTCATGTAATTTGTGCCTTTAGCTACTTTTCATATTGGCACTTAGATCAAGGCTTTATATATATCATCACATTTTTTAGCTAATTTTTTCTTTTCAGTTATACATGACAATAGAGTATATTTTGACATATATATATATATTTTTTTTAAGTACAAGGATTCCTGGCCTCAGCTGCCAGAATAAGGGAAGATGCCTCATACTGGAATGGACTGAGGACCAGCCCACTACTCTCAACTCAGTTGTCTTTGTGTCCTCCCTGGCAGAGAGGAAACACAGGACACCATTCCACAGGTCTCCTTGTGACTGAGCCCACTGTGTCAGTGAGTACATCTTATCATGCACAGTTGAGCCAATTTGGGAAGCCTGTTAGGCAATCTCCCTCCAGAGTCCCAAATGTGGGGGCAGAAGCTTCCTGACTGCAAAATAATCTTCTTGGCATCAAGCTGTTGCCTTTTCTGTGGGGGTGACTCCAGGAGGAGGAGAGCCGAGCAATGGGTTGGACTGTGATTCTTCTTCTCATCTTCTCTTCACAATCCTTGCTCCTAAAGACACAGACTCTGATGGACCCTTGTGCTACATGAAGGGGACCCTCTTTCACAGGTTTCATCACCAAATTCGTGGGCCCCTCTGTTACATAAGAGCCAAAGCAATTTAGGAGGCCTGGTCTGGAGGCCCTTGCTTAGCTCATTCTCCTGTGGTTATTACACTTTTCTCCAACCCAGGCCTCTCTATCCTCTACAAGCACCTCATTTTCCTGGAATCTGAGGAAACTAGCTAGTAATTCTCATACTTTAATGCAAAATATTCACTACTGCAATCTGTTATGCATGCTTGTACTGTACAGCTTAACTCAGTAGCTCTGAGGGTAGCCTAGGAATCTGTCTTGAATAAGGCTTTCTCCCCCCAATACCACCCTCACTGGTGGTTCTCATGTGAAGGATTTTAGTGTCACATTTTGAGAAACACTGTTATACCCTGGAGGGCCACTGTCATTATATCTGTAAAATATTCTCCTTGTATTATTATTATTATTATTATTATTATTATTATTATTATTTAATGTTATTAACAGAAAAATATGGAGAAGCACTTTATTTCATCTAAGGAAAATCAGCCAACTCTGTAAATAAATTTATATAGAACCAGCCAGTTGAGTTGAGTGCCTAAATCAGAGGATGGAGATAATTTGATGAAATTAATGAAATAATTTCCAGTTTCCTTCCCTCACTTTGGTGCTATGAAGATAATCTTCTTATTTTGGAAAAATCTTGGGTTACTTTATAGACAACCTACAAATTTCTATTTGAGTGTTTGCATAAAAAGTCTTACTCTATACAAACCAAAGCACAGAAAAGGCTGCATGTGACTTTTCCCATCTGAGCAAGGTACTGCAGCAGAACCTAAACTGTCTCCTTCAGAAACTTCAAGACGTAGAACATGGACCAAGATCAGCTCCTTACCTGGCAATTTCATTAAAAATGATTATTTGATGTCTCTAAAGTAAAAAATATGAATCAAATCCAGCTTTTTCTTCTTTAACTAAGTTAGCATAGTGTATAATGCAGGACTGAGCTATGAAGAATAACCATCAGTGTTAAGTAAGTGGCTTTTCTTATATTTGTTGATGTGTCTTTACTTTGTCAAAGAAATCGCACTCAGAGAGAAGTCTAAAAGCCAAGTGTGCTCAGAGTTGTATTCATTCATTGTCATATTCGTAGAAGTTACCAGAAGAAAGAGTTCTTTACTAACTCTTCAGTAAAGTGATTCTGGTAATAAATATAGCAGGATCTGAATTGGATTGGAATTTACCCTATGCTCACGCTGTATGTTCTTTTGCTGGAAGTTGGAAAGTCTAAAATTCTCATAAGCTTAGAGTGGACCATTTAATCCATTTCGTTTCTTGCAGATACACTATTTTGAAACTATCCAAGAGATCCATAGGAAATTTCCATTGTAAAGCAGAGTCTTCAGGTGAGGATCCAGGAATTGTTGAAGTTTTAGATACAGAAACGTATATCATAACATTATGTTCCTTAGCAAAATTGTCTCCATTTCCATAAATATCAGGTGATGTTTAAAGTGCATTTGATGAAGAGCTAGATCCAGAAGTAGTCTACAACTTTCCACTGAGGAAGTATGACCTTAGGGAAAAAAAATTGCATACTTAAAGACCTGTTTAGAGTAGCAGCACTTAAGTGCATTGAGTTTTGATTCAACAGAACTGGCTTCGAGCCGTAATTTCTGCCATTTACTTCCTGTGTGATCTTGAGAAGGTAGCTTTAATTCTTAAAGCTATAGTTGCATCATTCACAAAATGGGAATAATAATAGTGGCTACCTAATAGAGCTGTAGAAATAACTAAATTAGCTATTATATAATGTACTTGAAAGAGTGACTAAAAGTGCCTCACATGGAGTAATTTTTAACAGAAGGTAGTAGTGACTCTCTTCTCAATGGTTATTTCCAACTCTTTAAACCTGGTAGAAAAATACTTCTTTGTTTAATTTCCTTTTTGGTTTATGTAAATGAGGAATAATATATGCAAATGGGGTTTGGAAACTCAAACACTGTAACATTTATTTTTTTATTTATTTTTTAGTATTAGCATTGAGCCTGCCTGGCAGAAGTAGTTTTGTTGCAGAGGCTGTGGGGTTTCAACTAACACTTCAGTTTAATTGGGGCCCTAAGGTGAATACCCAGGAAATAGTGAGAAGGGAACATGTCACATGAGGGTGGTCTTTAGGTTAATGTCTTCATGCCACTACTCTTGCAGGAATTTAGATGGTCTAAGAACTATCAGAATGTTCTTTCTTGAAAGAAGAGAGATGACAGGAAGGCTCTAAAGACAAGCCAAGGCCAAGGGAAATGACTTATGTTTCCTACATAGATTGCTGATATTGATCTTCTTGACCTATCATGAAGTCCTACTAGCAAAATTGTGATATTACTGAGGTATGTTGTTTTTTCCCCTCAAAGTCTATAGTTTTGCTTGCCTAGCCTCCCTGAATCTTCTTAAGTTGAGGCTTATAGAAAGTTATTAACACCTTAGTGAAAATTAGTAGAGTCTATCTGAAAGTATTTGCAATTTAAGAAGTCATCTCTGGATAAAAAATGCCAAGGAGTGAATTGTGTATGGTAACACTTCAGGAGACAATGACAGCTAAACCAGAGAGATATTTGTTGATGCTATTCAAATCCCAGGCATCCATTCAGGAATGTGCTACTTATGTGAGGGTCCAGGTTTTTTTTGGATGGATGGAAAATAAGAAGAGGAAACTGTAGCACTAAGCAGGACTTTTCTTTGGAGCCTTTTCTTATTACTCATCAATAAATAAGGTCAAAGTTACTTGGTTTGAAAATGAGACAAAACTCTCATATAAACTCCAGAAAGCTTTTGGCTATGTGACTCATTGCATTCTCCCTCAGTCAGAATTCATTTTCTTCCATACCTACATTTGATTTCAATTAAAAAAAAAAAAGACAGCTTGCTTAATCTTTCCCACAAACTGATAGGGTGTATACCTGAGTGAACGGGACAATTTTCCTTATAAATTATGTATAAAATCCTCAACTGCCGCCTCTCTCTTAGAGACTCAAAAGAAAATTCAATTTCTCTTAGCTTATTTTTTCATGGTTCTTGGGATATTCATTTCAGATTTTCCACTCATTTTTATAAATGTCTTATTTATTCAAGCTCTTCATGGAGGAAAGTAATGCTGTGCATTGCTGATTTTATTACTCTGGACAGCTTACAATATCTTCTCAGAAGCCAACACACTAATTGATTTTAAAGTTTCTGTAAATGTTGGGAAGCTTTCTTGCCACATACTTCAGAGGGGGACGTGTCTGCTGTTGGGAGTCCGTGGCCCCACTATGTGGTGGTGCATCCTGCTTCTTGTCTGTTCTCTTTCCCTTCCTCATACTGGGGATATCTTTGGCTCTTAGTCATCTTCATTTGTTAACACTTTAACTGCCAGAGTAAGAGAGCTCAATGTCTTTTTTGGTCCCATAGTTTAGTTTTTTTTTTTCTCCCTAGAAAATTCTTCTATAGTTCCTCTGGAAATTTTTCAAGTGTCTATCATGTTTCTGATCAGAGCTTTCCTTCACAGACATTGCTTCAGTGAGAGCCTCCAACCACAAAGTCAGAAATGACAAAGGTAGAGAATCACTACACTTAGCCCTGGTGGCCAAGTGTCCTTCAACCATGGTTTGAGGTCACAGGTTCCATGGTGGCTAGAAGAATTCTCAGTTGAATATGATGATCCATAGGTCAGTATTTACTGGCCTTTCTTCACCTTAGTTTGTGGCTATAGCTGACTTTTCTAATTCTTTCATTGAAATATTATATTATTTCATCCATTTCTAAGCTCCTTAAACTAAATAAATAATAAATAAACAATAAATAATTCTTATGATGAGGGAGACTTTCCTGCCTTTATTTGTCTATATTTAATTTTAGAGATTCATTTTTATATTCCAGTGAATGAGAATGTTTGATTTAGCTTTGTTTAGATCTTTCTTTAGTTCCTTGGGTGGCGGAGGGGGAAATCAGTCCCAAACATACATCTTAGCTAGACACCGCTTCAGGATCTTTTATATTTAACTGCATAACAGCTTGGATCCAAGCCATCTCAAGGTACTGTGTTCTTTTCCTGTATGCTTTTTTGAAGTTCCAGAAGCCTGATGGACCAATTTGCCAAGCCAGCCTGACTATAAATTCTGTTACTTTCCTGCCCCCCACCCTCTACAAAAATAGTGAGCAAGCCCGGTCCATGAAAATTTCAAGTAATGGGCCCCATCTGGTTTTAGTTATTTGGGGTCAATAGGCAATAGAGACTTCTTTCCATGGTGAATCTAGGAAACTGGGCACTGCTAAAACTTGTTAAATGCCTGTACTGATTGACAAGAATATCAAGTAAGAAAAATAGAAAAGTCTAAGGGGTGTAATGGTACAGTTGGGATTTAAGGTCCAATAAGAGAAAAAAAGAGATGAATAAGAAGGCTTCAAACCAATCTAAATAAACTTCAAAGAATTTACCCAAGTCTCAAAAGAAATTTTAAAAAAATTGTGAGTATGACATTAACATATGATAGTTTTTCTTCACTCCATAATTGTTTTTCTTTAATGCTGGATTTCTCATAATTGTCTTAATTTGCTGGCTAAGGGTCCTTCGTGAACTGTGTGAAATGGAAGAAGAGGAAAAGGGACTAATTTAGGGTCTGTGGTTCTAATCTTTCTCCATTACCAGCATGCTGCAAGCAGGAGAGAGATGGACATTGTGCAGATGACCAAAACCCTTTGGGGGAAAGTCTCCTTGCAGCAACAGACAGAAATGAATCCAGGGGCCCTTCTCTGCACTCCCTTGAGCACTGATGTTCTCTCATTGTACCTTCTTCTTACTGTGTACAGAAATTCTGCAATTATATTCTTTGGAAACAGAAATAGTTTTCTATTCTGAGTCTGTGGGCACAAACATAGTGATAAAATGGAAGCAGGTTATTCTCTTTCCTATGAATAAAAAGATGAGAAGAAACAATTTGAGGGTCAGCATGGAGGCAGTTAAATCATATTTTAGGGACGATTTTCCTGACAGTGAGGATTCCATGGTGTAAGATAGGGTTTTAGATGAGCTGCAGGAAGACAATGACACTATATGGTTCATCTGGCTGGAACATTTTAGATTCAGGCCTATTGATGGTGGAAGGGGAGACGAGATGGACACACAGGAGAAAAGTTGTCATCCATAAGCAGTAGCAAAATCCTAACCAACTGTCAATTTCTGAACTATTTCATGCTTTCTGACGGAGGCCATACCTGCCTCTGCTTTCTAGGTTCTACAAGAGCTCTCTCGGGTATTGGTATGCATATAGTATGTATTTTTTTAAAAGATTGTTTTGGATTTGAATTTATAAAGTTATCTGAAACAGCTAATGATGAATTTTATCACATTAAATATCACCACCAAAAATGGATTCAGTGAGACACATTATTGATATTTGAGGCTAGGAGCAGGCTGGTTTACAGAGCCTTTTTCCATAGGGCTGTTGGCAGAGGGCTCTGGCTTTGACATCCTCAGGCCATTTCCCCAAATTCCTGCTTCTGTAACATCTCAGCTGAATGCATTTTGACTGGGGCAGGAGGCTTAGCAGCATAATGGTGCTAACATTTCTCTGCTGCCTTTTATAAGTCATAGCTCGGTGGTCTTGCCCTTTCCTATTTCATGGATTTGCTTTCTCCATTTGTTCTTAGTTGATTAGGAAATTGCTGAACACAGAACTTCTCCCTGTCCATAAATATCACCCAAGTTACACAGCATGGGAGAGAGCTGCTATTTGTTTGGTTCACTGACTTTGGGACTTTTTGCAAATTAAAGGATTTGAAAGGATCTAATATGGCCATATCGTCAGATAAATTGTTGGGTCAAATTCTCCACTTGGGGGTTTTCATTTAAGTTAGTGTAATAGAAGGTGTACTCGGGCATCCAAGGACAGGAATTAGTCCTCTGTTAGTAACCAGATGCCCCTGCGTGGAGAAGGAGCCTCCTAAGTAAGTGTGCAGCATTGCTTTGTATTTCGGAATTTCAAATTGTTATGCTGTACTGTGCAACATGGTTTCACTTCCTAGAGGAGTTTAGAAAAGGAATTGCTATTTTTATTGGTGATCCGTCACGTGTTTCCTTACTAAAAGATAGTGGGCTTTTGAGATGAAGCTGGATTTTGTGGTGATATTTGGAATGGAAGAAATTTAGTAAGTCTAATGAAAAAAAAATGTGTTGCATGCTGTCTGAATTCTCAGGTCTGTATTAGGTTTTTTGAAGATAGAAAAAGTTTCTCTCTGAAAGGAAGTTGAAATTTAGTTAGAAACAAAATCATACATACAGGAAACCATAAGACGGCAGAAGTATTCACAGAAGTGCTTATCTATGTGGTCACAGATGGGGAAGGATCACAGGAACCCGAGAAGCATCATGATTAAGCTGGGGAAGTGGTCCCTGCAGAATTAGTCATATTTTACACATTTCCAGCTGATTGATAGACCACACGTTATAGGAAAATAACATTATCCAAAACTCTGCAAGCTGTTTCTAATTGCAGGCTTGCAACTACAACCATTTGGATTTCTTTAGAAATTATATTTTCTCTACAAAGCCTTTTATCTGAAGAAATCCCAACAACTCAGCTGTCTCCCCTTCCTGGGAATATCTTATTGTTTTGTTTTTATACATTTAGGCTTTCTTTCAATAATCTGAGGAAAGCATCATAGAAGGGTGTTTGAACCCTACTCTATTTTGTAGTTTTCACTGTTGTAATTGAGTATTTTCTACTTAGAACATTATTGATTGTGGTATTATTTTTGTCTGTGTTGATCAACACTTATTTATTTTTGTTTCTACGAAGGGACTAGTGCTTTGTTATAAAGACGAAGACAAAGCAGGCTGCAAGTTTACCTCCTACTACAATGGAGCTTGATGGGAAAGGAAAAATAATGGAAGTGAAAATTTTGTTAAGTAGAGAATCACTGAGGAGGTAAATCCAGTGCAATGAGCAACCAGAGACAACAAAGCTAGAATGATTAAAGAACAAAAATATCAGGGCCAGAGTTGGACATGAATTGTTGGAAGAATTCAGAGGCAGAAAGGATGCAGGTTGTGGCTTCAGGCTTTCGAAGAGCAGCCCAGCCTGTCAACAATGATCATGCAGAATCTGGGAGTACGTGGATGGGTGTGAGGAAAAGAAAACCAAAACAGAGAACAAGAAAGCAAATATTTTAATTCTTACATTTGGGAGTTGGAATTATCCCTATTTTACAAAAGAAGCAATTGAGGTTCAGAAAGAATAATGGCAGAGTTGGTTTTAAGCCTGAATCTCTATGGCTTCTAAGTTTTTGCATATCCCACAAACAATCCCTGCCCCTCTACCACCACTTTCAATTGTACTACCTCCCAAGGCATTCTTGCCACACTCCAATGAAGAATAAAAATAAAATGTGATCTTTGACTCAGGGAAAACTTTATTCATTTGTCTTGGTGGGTGATAAACTATGTGGATCTGGAAAGTGACCACACAGGATGTCTGTTATGATCAGAATAGGTATTTCAAGATTTGTATACTTTGGGCTCACCAAAAGAGGTGAGATTTGGGTTGGACAGTGAAGACATGGAACTTAGAAGATAATTTAGTATCAGACTAAATTTTGATAGGCTTCATATCAGCCAGAAATGGTGGCCAACACAGGAATTTACGAGTGTTAGTAATCTAAGTGTCATGTATAAAAACAGCAGGTCATGTCTATGGCTCCTGGATTTCCTGGATGAGACTCGGATGGAACTCAAACAGATTAAGTCTGGGTGGTGTGGACGAAGGTGAGAAATTTAGAAAAACAAAAATGCATGTGCCCAGGAAAACTGAAGCTGGAGAGCCTGTTTATGGGTCCTAATCAGATCTGGTTGAGGGAGGGGATTGTTGTAATGGAAATAAGTAAAATAGGCAGTTTTATGCCCTAAGTATTTATATCATCTATTAAAGATATTGCTATAGTCCCTTTTCAGTGATTTGCTGGGCAGTTAAATTCAGACTTCAGCTCAGTTTAACACCCTGAAGTGGTTGTTTTACATAATTTATGTCTCCAGGATTCCTCTTGAACTACAGTCTGACCTTCACAGGGTGAAGAAGAGGCTGCAATCTGAGGCTGACCTTGGTCCAGAAGGCCCCCTACAGGAAGCTCTCCGGGGACCTGGTTTCTTCACACAGAGTGTTAGCCCCAAGCCTGGGGGCTGGGTTGTAAAGGCAGGTTTATTTTAGAGTATTGAATATCGAGAGAATCTGTTAGCATCCATCACTGGTCAGCTCTCTCCATGTAAATGCCTGGTTTCCACAATGAGGCTGTGACTCCACAAAGGTGCACACTGTGTCTTAGATCAAATGAACAAAGTTAGTTTTTGTTCTCATCAGGTCTTCCACAAAGATTTACTTAGTTTACTTTGAAAAGAGAAAGACTGAGGGAAGTGGGAAGAAGAAAAAAAATATTATAATAACCATGCATCAGATTTTTTTGGTAGTTCATCTCTTTTCCATTCACTATACCACACGTACCTTACCTCCCCAAACATACATGCCATGCTCATTTCCCCTAGATAACTTCATTCATATATTATTGACCCATT
Organism: Urocitellus parryii; assembly: GCF_045843805.1. Lineage (NCBI taxonomy): Eukaryota > Metazoa > Chordata > Mammalia > Rodentia > Sciuridae > Urocitellus > Urocitellus parryii. The sequence goes on from NC_135543.1 coordinate 31,075,968, forward strand.
CCCCCAACTTCCCACCTCTTCTCTCTGCCTGTGCATTCACTTCAGTTAAGATGCATAGATAGCTGTCTTTAGTGTCTACCCAGCACTCCTGTCTCTAATAGCTAATTGTCCTTCCCCATCCCATGGGTTATGAGGAGACAGTTATTATACTGCATTACCCACTCCTGACCTCAGGAAGGAGTATTTTACCAGGCTGTGGTCCCACAGCCCTCTTTCCATGAACTTTATCTGCAAAGGGAGTTCACATTCAGGCTATTATGGTTTAGATATGAGGTGTTCCCCAAAAGCTCATGTGTGAGCCATTGCAAGAAGTTTAAATGAGAAATGATCAGGATATGGGGAGCCTTAATTTAACCAATACATCAATCTGCTGATAGAAACAACCTGGTATTAAGAGTATGACTGGAAGAGGTGAGTCACCTGGGGACCTTCCCATGAGATATGTATTTTGTCCTTGGTGACTAGAACTCTCTTTCTGCTTCCTGATATGATGCCCTGAGCTGCTTTCCTCTGCCACACACTTCTGCCATGATGTTCTGCTTCTCTCTGAGCTTCAAGGAATGGAGCTGGCCATCTATAGACTGAGATCTCTGAAACTGTGAATGCCAAATAAACTTTTTCATCCTCTAAAATTGTTCTTGTCAGGTTTTTTGGTCACAGGAAGGAAAAAAGTTGATTAAAACATATATGGAGTGAGGGGCCTCCCTCCAAATTCTGAAAGTAATTGAAAAATTTCTTTCTACATAAGCTACATTGTGGTGAGAATACACTGCGTTCACTGATGGATCCCAGACACACAAAAAATCTTTCCTCTTAGTCCTAGATCCCAGGACCCCTCTGATGTGCATTCTAATCTGCCTTCTGTCTCCAGAGCCATGCTTGTCCAATGAGTGACTAACATTCCCTTCTTCTTCTACACTGCTGACCTTCTCTATATCTTTATAGTATTTGATCCCTCACTTTTCCCCCTTATTTTGCCCTAACCTCCATATATGAGAGAAAACATTTGTCCCTTGATTTTCTGAGTCTGGTTTATTTCATGTAGTGTGGTATTTTCCATTTCCATTAATTTGCAGGTAAATGACATGATTTCATCCTTCTTTATGACTGAGTAAACTCCATTGGATACATACAGCACATTATCTTCATCCATTCATCAGTTGATGGGCATCTGGGCTTGTTTCATAATTTGGCTATTATTAATTGTGCTACTATAAACATTAATGTGGCTGTATTCTTCTGGTATGTTTTTTATGGTGGTTTAAGTTCCCTTTTCTCCTTTACATCATTAATATGCATTGAACACAGAAGGGACCATGGAAATGCTTTCTAGGCACATAAGGTTCTCCAAAATGCAGACAAAACTATTCATGTGATTCACAGGAAAAAAAGTATACATTAATTTTTTTTTTGGGGGGGAGGTTGGTTAGCAGGAGTTGAACTCAGAGCCACAGAGGCACATCCCCAGCCTTATTTTGTATGTTATTTAGAGACAGGGTCTCACTGAGTTGCTTAGACTTCACTTTTGCTGAGGCTAGCTTTGAATTCGTGATCCTCCTGTCTCAGCCACCCAAGCCACTGGGATTACCGGCATGCACCACCATGCCCAGCTCTAGATTAACTTTTATGTAACACATGCTTATTTTTCAGTGTATTTTTTTTTTCACTGGAATTCACTGCCACTCACTTTTTCATATATTTCCACATCTCAGTGATTTACTGAAAGTTTACCTTTTCGGGGTGCCATTGAATATTTATGTGAATTAGCGGTAGTTGTTAAAAAGTAACTTTTGCATATTGATTGAAACAAGAATAAAAAGGCAAGATAATAAGGTAATATTGCATAGTAAGAACATGGTTCTGAAAGTGGGCTTGAACAGAAAGAATCCAGACACTAAAGGCCTTATGTTACATGATTTCGCTTATATGAAATTGTCCAGAATAGATAAATCCATAGAGGCAAAAAAATTAGATTGGTGTTTGCCAGGGGCTGGACTTGGAGAGGGAGAGCTAATGGCTGTAGGGTTTTGCAGGGATAATGAATTTTAAAATTAATTTTGGCAATAGTTGCGGAACTCTATGAATATACTAAAAAACTCTGAATTATATACCTTTGCTAGATAAAGGCATATGGAATATATATTAGTTTCCTGAGACTGCTATAATAAAATTATGATAGACTGAGTCACTTGAACAACAGTTGTTTATCAGAATTCTGGAGGCTGGAAGTCTAAAATCAAGATGTCAACAGGGTTGGTTCCTTCTGAGGTGATGAAAAAAGAAATCCATTGCAGACCTCCTTTTGCCTTGTAGATGGACATGTTCTTTTGCCTTTACATCATCTTATTTTTCCTGTGCTGTCTGTGCCCAGATATCCTCTTCCCAGAAGGAAGGATACCGGTCATACAGAATGAGGGCCCAGCCTGATGATGTCATTTTAACTTAAACATCTTTGTAAGGGACCCTATCTTCCAGTATGATCACGTTCTAAGGTACTGGGGTTCAGAACTTCAGCTTACAAGTAATTATATAATTCATATACAACTACAGTATATGAATTTTATCTTGATAGAAATATATCTAGAAAGAAAGAAAGAAGAAAGGAAAGAAGGAAGAAAGAAAGGAAGGAGGAAGCAATCAAGCAAGCTAGGGAGCCTGGCTTCCTATATTCAAATCCTTGTCCTTTTAGTGAGTAGTGATTTGGGGCATGTTACAAACACCCTCTGAGACTTACATTCTATATTATATAGAAAAAATATCTATATTTGTAAAATGATGATAATGATAATACTTACATGGTAGTGTTATTGGGAGAGTTAAATTAGCCTATATGATGCTCACATTATCACTTGTCACACAGGAAGAAATTAATGCAAGTTAGCTGACATTACTACAAGTAAGGCAAATTAAGATCATTTTATGTTTAAAACATGAAAAGAGAAGTTTGATGGCTAAGACATGAGGATGTCTTATACTGATGTTCATGAATTGTTTTCTAGGAAAGTTTCTTTTCTCAATCTCTTTGTCAAGGTGTGAAAACACAATATCTTCCAAGACCAATTTAGGCATGATATACTTTGGAAAAAAATCCATTCATTTATTCAAACTTGTATTTATTTATCAACTGTCAGTTGATTAAAGACTGTATTAGTGATGTTTCAAACACACTTATAAGGAGAGGTACTATACTAATGTGTTAGTTCTGCTTATCTTCTTTATCTTCATTAATATGATTTTTAGGATTTACTTTCTTCTGGTTTCAAAGGGAAGCTTAACCTGTGTGGTGTTTCATTACAAAGAATATGTATACTAAGGAATGATTTATATTTTTTGTCTGTTGATGTTTTTCTGTCAAAATGTGAAAGTACCTATGTATTCATGACCAGTATTTATATACTCAGAGTTGTTCCTTCTCAAAGTATGAGGATGAGAAGGATGCTTGAAATATAGAAGGCCTAAAGGCAGCCTGACTTCATATTTCTCAACTCCTTCCCCCAGCCCCAGAGCTATCCAGTCCTCAGTCTGTTCCAGAGTACATGCAACTGTGGCCCCAGGTAGAGATGCACTACCCCTTTGCCTCTCAACAGTCACCTAAATACAGGTTAAGATGAATGTTACCCCTGCTCATTTACATGTTTCTTTTCCCAAAAATGTGCTGTAAAACTCCCCTCTTCCTGCCTTCATTTATATCTCCAATTTTTATTTCAAACATGCCATTATTTCATCCTTTAAGAAAATGACTCCCCAAGTAATTTTATACACTAAAAACAAGTTTTTTGAGATTCTGAAAATGTTCTCTAAGGTTTGACTTAAAAGGAACTTCTGTGGGGTATTTGGAACTATTTTATATTACTCCCTACCCATATCTGTTTTGTGTATCATATTTATGTTAATTAGTATATATGAATCAAGTATGATTGCCAGATATTAATAGGAAAAGAAAAGATAAATAAAACACTGACCCAACCTTTGTGAACTTATAGTCTAGTAAGGAGAGTAAGAGAAATATAAACATATAAGGCAGATTTGAGAGAGGTTCCATAAATGAGATATATGCACATTTATTTGGAACAAAAGAGAAAACTCTATCTTGTACACGAGAATAAAAGCTTATTATAGACTGATCCATCTGATTGTACTCCTCTAAAAATCACTCCTACATCTCCTCTAATTTCCTATTATCTGGAGCATCATCATGGAAGTAATAGGGATGTTAAACCAAACTGTAGGTCTAATGAGAATAGAGATGAAATTATTCTTTGGAGTAAAATAAATAAACTAAAATAAACCCGTCTCCTATAAGAGAATGCCCCAGCAGGTAGCTTACTAATGAAAACAATGATTTCCAAGGGGTTGTGCGTTGCGTTTCAAAAGTTTTGGCAAAGTGCTAGTTTCTCAGAAGCTGTTCATCCGAAGAATCAAACAACGTGATGACTCCAGCCTTGCCTTCGCCATCTGAAACTGAAAGAAATGATGAGGACAATTACCCACTCCCCTTGCCACCCCTCCCCAAAGTGAAAACTTGGTTGGAGTGTGGCACAAGCTTGACATAACTAATTGGGGCAAATCTTCAGCACAAGGCATGGGAAATTAACCACCAAAGTCTCATTAGCATTAATGGGAATTGCACAGATAATTCCCTCCCCATTGTGCACAATATTTACTTCATAATGTTCATCCTGATCCTGACATTCCACAACTTCCAGCAGGAAGCAATGATTTAGGTGCATGGGGCTGAACATTCTATTGGGTTCTTTGTTGACTCCTTCCCAGTCCAACTCATAAACTCCAAGAATGACCTCTGGGTGACCTCCTGGGTTGGAAGGCAGCCATGAAAACCTCTTAACACCCAGTTCCCTTCTTTTACCACCTCTGCCTCCACACAGGTACACTCTGCTAGAACGTATTTTGAGTTTGTTCTGATATTCATTTCCCCAGGAGATGAAATTCCAAATGTAAGACAAGAGCTGGAGAGAAAGATCAGCTTTTCTGGACTATAGGAATGGCACCTGCTAGTGCCCCTCAACCCTTTTCTCTGTTTTTAAACCCCCACCCCACTGTTCAGCACCTGTCATAGTCACCATCTCTCTATGATGGTTTAGATGTGAGGTGTCCCCTGAAAGCTCATGTGTGAGACAGTGTAAGAAGTTTAGAGGAAAAATGATTGTGAGAGTCTTAATCCAATTAGTGAATTAATCCCCTGACCAGATTAACTGAGTGGTAACTGAAGGTGGGTAGTGTGGCTGAAGGAGGTGGGTTGTTAGATGCATGCCTTTTGGATTATACATTTTATATCTGGCTGGTGGAGTCTCTCTCTACCTCTTGATCATATGTGAGCTGTTTCCCTCTGCCACACTCTTTTGCTATCACATTCAGCCTCACCTTGAGCCCCGAGGACTGGAGCCAGCTGTCTGCAGACGAGACCTCTGAAACCGTGAGCCCCCAAATCAAGTTTTCCTTCTGTGATTATTCTTGTCAGACCTTTTAGTCACACCAGTGAAAAAGCTTACTAAAAACACTCCCTCAGCTGCAACAACCTATCTTCCTGTTTCATTGCACTAGTGTTTGGGGACCTGTGGAGTCATGTTATCCAAATCATGTATTTTTTAATTGACCTCTTTCCCCGAAAGTACAAAGATCTTAGATCTCTTTAATTCCATTTACTCCTTCCTGCCTGTGTTAGCTTTCTGTCACTGTGGCAAAATACCTGAAAGAGCCTGGCTCGGAGATGCACACCTGTAATCCCAGTGACTCAGGAAGCCAAGGCAGGAGAATCGCAAATTCAAAGCCAGCCTCAGCAATGGTAAAGGTGCTAAGCAACTCAGTGAGACCCTGTCTCTAAAAAAAAAAATGCAAACTAGGACTAGGGATGTGGCTCAGGGACAGAGTCTCAATATACCCTTCCAGGGAATTTCCCCTACCTCTCAGTGAACTATTTCCTCTAGTTAGGTCCTATCTCCTAAAGTTTTCACCACCTTTCAGTAGTGATACCAACTGGGGACTAAGCCTTGAACACATGAGCTTTAGGGGAACATTTAAGGTCCCAACCATAGCATTGCTGACAGGAGTGTCTTGTACACATGAAGCATATACCATACAGTCTGTGGCCACTCTGTGATTTATGGGGAGCACTTGTTTTGGTATGTGGGACCTTGGACCATGTTGGATCAATCTGATCTTTTCAGGGCCAGGAGACTGATGAGTAGGCACGTGGGCACTTTGTGAGTGTGTAACTGACCTCATTAGAAACTCTGGAAGTGTTGAGTACAAGCCAGACATAAAGGTGTCATTCCAGTTGTGCAAACTTCAAAATACAAGTAAAACTAACTGTGGTTTTCAGAGTGTTTCTTAGGGAAAAGGCTACAAAGAAATACAAAAATGAATCTTTTCATAGATCCCGATCTATGTATTTGCTAGGGGTGCTGGGTAGAAATTTGGAGGGGACAGAAGTGGTTTTCTTTACTTGGGAGGTAGTTTCAAATTCATTTTGCTACAAATCACTTATTATTGATGAATCTGTAGATTTCTTTGTATATTTATTTCACAATAAAAATCGAAATACATACAGTGAAATAGATGGGTTCACCCGCTTCTCTCTTTCCAGTTATTTAATGATGACAGTTTTACACAACATGCAGTGTCACCACGTTGCTTTTTCTTGTCAGTTACAGACCACATAGAGAAGTCCTCTCCACCCTTTTTCATGTTAGTCTTGTGTTAATCCTGACATGTGGTGATAACAGTAGAGACCCACCTCGTTAAAAGAGTTATCCTTTAAGAATTATGTTTAAATCAATGGGCGGATACAGAAGTAAACAACTTTGATTCCGTATTGGAAAAGTTCTTAACATACCACGATTTGCCTTGCCTGGTAGGGTGTGTGCCAGAAGTGTGGGAACCCTCAGTCTCTCTTGACCAAATGTATTTTCCATTGTGATGATTTTTTGCTCTTTCCTGTGATCCTTCCTAAAGATCAGTGCTGCGGAATTCACAGGCTGCAGATCTAATGGAAACATTTATTCCAAAGTTGTTCTATGAGTATCTATGTCAACATGCTAAAAACTTAGATGGAAAAGGCTTATTTTATTAGAAACTCATGCTCCCAAAACTTGCTTGGGGGTTATCTAACGGAAAATGTGGCCTTTCACCTTCTGGGCCCTTCCTAGAATCCCTAGAAGGAGTTCTTTGAGAAAATATGCCATCGGCAATATTATTCAGCGGGCACTGGAATAACAACAACAATAATGTTTATGCCCTAGCCTCATAAATTGTCTTTTCTAAAACACACCACAGGCATTCTGAATACACAATCTCATCTTTCCTTCTTTGAGCCCGTGGGGGCAGACCCATTTGTTCCCTTCATATTTACATATAAGCAATGAGACCAGCAACCTGTGTAACAGTTTTGACCTTCACTCGCTGGCCGATGTCACATACTCTCCACAGATAACTGGTAGCTCATCTCTAAACCATTCCTGAACATGAAAGTTTTACTAAATCCACCCTTCTCCCCTCAAAAGGCAAAATATAGCTACCACAGGTTTTGGAAATAAAAGAAGTATCAAACAGATTAGTCACCTACAGATAAATAAGAAAACCATTTTTTTTTTTTTTTTTTGTTAAAATACTTCCCAATAGCCTGGGACTGCATGCTTCCTCTCCTCAGTCCCTTATGGAGACAATAATCAGGTTTCTGACCTTAGGTTGAGGATCTTTCAGGGGGCACTTAAGCTTCATTCAGCCCAATTTGATTCCTCTGGATGCCACACTGAACATTAGATTTTATACCCACAACCTGTAGATAGCTATAGGGAAGGATCAGAAGATGAGTTCAATTTATAAAATTCCCCATTTCATTGTCTTTCTCTTCCAAACTGAGTGCAGAGAAAGCTGGTCTCAGCATTTAAGGCAATCTGCGACCCAACTATATCCCTTTCCTCCCTTCAAAGACCCTTCTGCAGCTCTTTCCTCAGACTCGGCGCCTGCCTTCTTTGTCCGCATGAGGATACACGCTGCTTTATGAGCCACTAAAAGGATCAAAGTGACCCTGGGCTCACTGAAGATTTATGTCATTCATGCACACATTTAATAAAGGCTGGAATGTGATAGTTCTTGACTATTCTATATTAACTATTACAACAGGTATGGTTGGACTTAAAGGAATAAAATAAAGAAAATACCGGTGTTAACCCTTACATATACCACTTGGTGTAAATTTGAACTGTTTGTTATTTTCTGTGACATATATGAAATGTTATTGCTCATTCCTCACTGTCTCACGCTTGTTTCATATATTGCACTGTCGTCTTTATTGAAAATGTGTGTAGGCGTGCATAAGTGTTTAAACATTTATGAATTAGAACTCTTGTTTACAAAATGCTAGAATCCAGGTCTTGGAATCAAATATCTTGAGCTAAAAGAGGAAACTTGCTTAGTTTTAAATAGCTGTTTATTTTGCCTTTACTTTAGTAGAGACTATATTAACAATATTATCTTTTACCTTATTATGAAAGTGATATATATATATAAAGAGGTAAGATCAGTAATCTGTGGGCTGGGCTGCCTACCCACAGATTTTCCAGGTATTTTTCGAGGAATGTATAACCTAGACATGGCCCAGACGGTGCTGAGTATGCCAGATACAAACCATGATTTTAGAAAGAAGAAAGTCAATCTTATCCTAGTGAAATTGAACAGTGTGCTGCTTATTAATTTCTAATCCTTCCCACACCAAAAGTTATGTCTGTGAGCAGTCCTCAGGAACCAGACTCATTGGGTAGAATTTCTTCTTCAAATCTCTTTTCTGCAACTCCTCACATAGTATCTTCTGAGTGGATATGCAGATCAGGGGCAGAACTTGGCCGCCATCAGTAACTCTTGTAAAGAAAGGAGATCAGCCTCCAGGGGAGGCTCTAATTGGAGGTTTATGGTAATATAATCCTTCCCCACCTGCAAGGCAGCTCTCAGCACTCATAACATGCAGGAGGAATGAAAGCCAGGTTTATAGACAGCCAGTCCCAGTCCAACCTTGTCTGTGCTGGAAAGGCCCAAGGTCAGCTGTCTGGCGACCCCAGGGCTCCAAATTGGTGTCACTTGCAATCAGTGCTACTGCAAGATGTTGCCAACTCATGGGCTTTGTTGTATCCTTGGAACTTGAGCTCAATCTCTCTCTCCAAATAAAAGGGACAGAAAAAAAAAGGCAAGTCCCACTTAGGACCTATGCAGGACATAGTCTTTCTTTGAAATCACGATAGGGTGGGAAGGGGTAGAATTACTTAGGCTTATGGAAAATGAGCTGGAAATGTCCAGATATTTGGAGGAAAGGATTCCTGTGAGAGTTTTCATATCCTTTCTCCTATTAAATAGCTATAAACCAGTCAATTGAGGGGAGCTTAACTTAGTGGGGTTTCAAATAAAGTAGTCCTTATTTTTCTTATTACCTTTTTGGGCTCTTTTTTTTTGTCTCAACTTCCTGCCTATTGGATAGCATATTCTAAAATTTCATGTTCACTTCAAGTTATTAAAATTAATGTGGTCCAGTTTAAAATCTGTCTGCTCCTCCTTCCTCACCTTCCCAGAATATAGACCTGAACTGTGACTCTGAGGTCTCCATGACATAGCACAGTCTTTAGTCCAGTTCCTGTTCAGCTCTAGGTCTATCTCCTTTTATACTGAAGATGGGGCAAAATCATAAGAGAGGCAGATAATTTTCCAAATTGGCCACATACTCAGAGGTGTGGAGACCATAGCAATCTCTCCACAGTTAGTTCTAGGTTTGTAAAGGGTCATTGGTCTCTGCCAGTGAAGACACTTATGCATAGATGGTGTATGTGGTTTTCATGGAGCCAGGTCCAGCCCCATCCTTGACCTTTCTATCAGTGAATGCACTATGTTACAGAACACTGTTTTGCTTTCTTTAATCTGGCAGTGGTCCATGCCTCTAGTTCCACTCCTGTTGAATCATAGCTATGGGTCAACCACTCTACTCTCATCTTTTATTGATAAGTACTGTTCCTACTATAATTTGGATGTTGACTTTCTAATGTTTCATGTGTAAAATATGAGGACTTAGGTCCCCAGGGTGTGTCTACTGGGAGGTAGTAGAACCTCGTAGAACCTCGGAGAGGTGGAGCCTAGTGGGAGGTCTTTAGGTTATTAGAGATATACCCTGAAAGGGGAGTGTGAGATCCCAGTCTCTTCCTTTTCTCTCCTCCTACCTCCTGCTTTTCTAGCTCATGATATGAGTGGTTTTCTTGAGGCTGAAAGCAATAGGGCCACATTACCTTGGCCCAGAACTGTGAGGTAAAATAAGCCTTTGAAAAAATAAGTTCATTGCTTCAGGTTTTAAAAATCTAATGAATACAATCCCCCTCAGGAATCACTGAGGAATTCTTTTCAATGTGTTACAAGCAAATGGAAACGGAAATGACATCCTGTACCTTCTCTGTTACTCGTATCTTCAAACTTCTCCAGAACAAAAGAAGGCACAGATCTCAATTGTCACAAATGTCCTCAGTCTCTAGGTCCAACACGTGAAGCTCTTTCAAGAAGTCGTTATCCTAGTAGACTCCTCGCACTCTGCTCCTCAGCAGTGCCAGTGTGCATCTAAACTGCCCCTAAGTGCAGATGTAGACCTGATTTTATTCATCTTTGTTTCTATTCCAATTAAACTTAGTGTGGTAGATCCAGACTGAGGAATACGTGAGTGAATAAAGGGCTCATCAGGCTTCCCTTGTTCATGTGACATAAAAGAATTCTGTGTCTTGCAATCTTCACATACTATTTTAAAGAAAGACAGGAAGATAATGATCTAGACTCTATTTCTTAACTCTAATCAAGGAAAATTGGTGATATTTATAATTGGCATGAACGAGCAAAAAAAGAGAGAGGAGAATGCAGGCAATGTGGACCAAACCCACCCCTAATGCCAGGAAGGAAAAAAAAATCAAAAGAGAAAGCTTATACGTTTGTGAGGTTTTCTAGATGTCACACCTAGGCAAGCAATGCTACATAAAATATTAAGCAGCTCTAATGCTGACTGAGGAAATTTATGGAGTCTGAAGTACCTTTCTTAAATCATATCTACTGCTTACCTCTGTTTCTCACTCTTTAACCAAGCTTCACTGAGGGCTTAGATTGTGCCTCTTTGTTTCTTAGAATTTTTTTTTTTTTTTGTGCAAAGGCTAAAACTATAAAGGAATGAAGAATACCAGGGGGAGAATATTAAGCATAGAGAAGAAGATTTTTGCCATGAGAAGATGTGCTCAAGCAAGGAGGTGTTTATTTTGGATGTTGAGTTTCTTATCATATGAAAAGAAAGGCACATTGTTCCTTCATTTCTTCCCATTGGGTCCTTCCATTTATTTTTGCAACAGTTATTTACTCAGCAACTCTTAGCTTGCAAATAAAGTGCTGGAAGCGAGAGAGGATGAAAGTTTTGTATGAAATATATTCTGTAGCCTTTGAAATCTTTCATTGTATTTGGGAAAAATAAATCTTACCTATGAACAACTCATGTACTGTTATTATGAGATAGGTGCTTCAGAAAGTGAATTAAAGAGTTATTAGTGAGAAAAAGAAGAAATTTTCTTTTATGCATGAATTTATTTATTCATTTTCACATTATTAGGAAAAAAATATTTTTTTCTAGTCCATACCCCTCCCAGAATTCTTCCTACCCCATATATGTCCTCCCTGACTGAATTATGTAAATATAACTATATAACTATACAACTATATATATATAGTTATATATATAGTTATATAGTTATATATATATATGTATATATATATATATACATATATACACATATATACACTTTTTTGAGTAATTGTTATATACACTAACCCTCATTTAGGTGGTAAGGATTGGTGATTTTTTGAAAATCTTCATTCTAGTAAGAAGATTATAAACAGATAATAAATAATGTAATTTTGGATAGTGTAATTTTAGATAGGCTCTGAAGGAGCCAAGCCAGGCAAGGGATTTACAGGTGACTCAGATGGAAACTATTGTACATGAGGCAATCAGGAACGGCCTCAGTGAGGAGGTCCCATTTGAACTGTTGTCTCAGCCACATGGAAGAGCCAGCATGCACATATGCACGTCCTTCATGAAGAACAAAAGGGGAGAATAGCTATAATAAAGCTTTTAAGGAAGGAATGGATTTAGCAGGTTAGGTACTGAGTGAGAAGGACAGTGATAGGTTAGAATGATTCGTCTGGGGAAGGGAGCAGGGCCCAATCATTTAGAGTCACATAAAACAAAGGAAGAAATTTGTATTTTATTCTAAATGCAAGGATAAGTTGGTAAAGTGCTTCAGGAAAAATGTGGGATTTGATTCGTCTTTTTGAGAGCTCATGCTATTAGGAGGTTGAAGTGTGATTTGGAGGAAACAAAGAAAAGAAGCAGAAGGATCTATTGGTCTTCAGTGACAGATGCTGGTTGTTTGTGCAGGAGGTAGTTGTCAATGAGTAGCAAGCTTTCATGCAGTACTCCAAGGCAAGAGAGAATTTGCAGGACTTGTCACATTTGGGTAATGGTGGTGGGGGTGGGGGGGTTGAATAGCTCCATGGTTTGAATAGCTCCATGGCTGGAGTTATTGTGTCGATGACTGAGGAGAAAATGAAAGAGGTGTTTATTTACAAAGATAGTTTCAAGAAGTATGTGAGATAATCCATAAGAGTTTTTAAGTAAGGATTCACACACACACACACACACACACACACACACTCACTTTGATTTTACCAAAAAGTTCTGATTTGAGATTAAAAGAAAGCAAAACAACTTCTAGGACATAAGCATATGGGTAGTATTAAAAAATCATACTCTCCAATAAGTAAATGCTAATCTATAATGGGAGGGAACATGGGAAGAATGGAGAAACTTTGGGCAAAGGGGAGGGAGGTGAGAGGGAATGGGGGCAGGAAAGATGGTGAAATGAGATAGACATCATTACCCTAGGTACATGTATGACTTCCCATATGGTCCAAGGCTACATCATGTATGACCAGAGAAATGAAAAGTTGTGTTCTATTTGTGTTCAATGAATCAAAATACATTCTGCTGTCATATATACCTAATTAGAATCAATAAATTAATTAAGTAAAAAAAGAAAATCACAATTGAACATACTTTTAGGAAGAAAGTGCAGAGACAAAGAGAAAATAGCAAAAAAGAATGCATGGAAAAGAAGCACACAAAGAAGCCCAAGCAGTTGCAGTGTAGTAGGATGAGCCAAATAAATCTTTTCTCTTTTTAAGTTTATTTTTTCTGAGGCATTTGTTACAGTAAGGAAAAGATGACTAACACAATGGTGTTACAAGGCTAACATTTGTTGAGCTCCTTTCCACCATACCAGTCAGACAGAAGGTGGCACTGAAACATGGCAACCTTAGAAGCAAGTCTGTCTGGATTTGGGTAATACCTATAGGCCTTTGGATCCTTGTCTCAGTGACAATCTATTAAAGTCCTCTCAAGGTTCTTGTACTTCCAGTGCTGTTCTCTACTTTCTCTCAGTCCAGGGATGGACCAGTCTGAACTTCATCAATGGAGACATTTGCCCATGGCTTCTGGTTTGGACTAGTCAGTGTGGAAAACTTGAAGGAAAACAGAAATTATTTTGGATATTTATTCACCTAGCAACCTTTATGGTATCATCTGGGGATAATTTTACTCTTCTAGAGAAATCAAAACTCCTTTAGAGGAGCCTATCTCCATACATGTCTCTTCCTCCTACTCTTGTCCTTCCTATTGTTTTTGGTTTCCCTATAACCTATCACCACTTTTGGAAGTAGTTCTTCTATTAAATCTTCCTCAGTTTGTCCTGATTCAAATGTACTATGTCTTATAGAAACAATATAGAAGTTACCATCCAGTTGGAAATATACAATACTAATCAAGCTTATGCCAAAGATCTTAACTGACACAGGACCTCAGAAAAGGGGAAGTGAGGTAAGGGTTTCAAGGATTTGGAGGTCTGAACACGAAGGTATAGGTGCGAGATAAAGTGAGACCCAAGTCTGGGGAATGACTGATGTGGAGAGGATATTAAACAGATGTAGAAAAAAAGGACCTAGCTTTGCAATAGAGAAATATGAGCAAGTTGGTGAGGAGGATGCAAAACTACTGCTTTCAAAAGTGAAACTTTAGGTCTGTGCAAGGTGAAATTTCTAACATGACTTTTCCAAACTGTACAAACTGTGTCCAATTGTCATATATAAAAACAACGATGACAACAACAACATATCTTTGATTTTTGTTCCTGGTCCCTAGCACAGCCCTCCTGAAACCCATTCATTATTAATAAACTAACCCTTTTACTATACTTGAGTTTATGGTCCTAAGCTGGGTTAGAGTGAGACTTCTACATAGCTTCAGGATGGTAGTGTCACCAGGAAGACCAATACATGATCTGAGAGTGGAAAATTTTAGCCTCAGAAGTGACCTACAGAGTAGAGATGAGAGCTGGAGATTGAGTTACAAAAACTCCTCAATGATAGGATCTGAAGATCTTCTCCATGAATACTGAGATTCTGGGAAGATTCTGTGTCTGTAAAGGTTGTAGAAGTTCCATACCCACCCCATACTTTGTCCTATGTAACTTTTCCAGTTGATTGTTTTTGAGTTGTATCTTTAATAATGATAATAATAAAGTTGTATCTTTAATATTAATAGTAAGCTAAAATACCTTCCTGTGTTCCATGAGTCATTCATAAATAATTGACACTACAGAGGGGGGCATGGGATCCCCTGAATTTATATTCAGCTGAGAGGGCTGGGGATGTGGCTCAGGCGGTGGTGCACTCGCCTGGCATGCGTGTGGCCCGGGTTCGATCCTCAGCACCACATGCGGGCAGGGATGTTGTGTCCGCCGAGAACTAAAACATGAATAAAAAGGAAAAATTCTCTCTCTCTCTCTCTCTCTCTCTCTCTCTCTCTCTCTCTCTCTCTCCTCTCTCTTTAAAAAAAGGGGTTTATATTCAGCTGTGGGTCACCTGAGGATCTTACTTGTGGCTGTGGTCTGAAGTGAGAACAATCAGTGAGACTTGGCCCGTTAGCTTGTGGGATCTGATGCTAAGTCCAGGTAGGTGGTGTCAGAATTGGGCTATTGGGTACCGGGTCAGTGTCAGAGAATTGTGTGTTGGTGTTATACCACACACACACACCTAAATAAAACTAATCACAATTACTTTGGATTCAAAGCAGTCACAGGGCCCAGTGTGATGGGCACACCATGGACCTCAATAACAATTCAGTTTTGGGAGTCAGCAACATGACCGAGCCTGTATTGCAACAGTCAAAGCTGTTTTGGTCTGGTCTGCCTTGGGATGCACTACATTAAAGGAACATAACTGCCCTATCAGCCAGTCATTGCAAAGCATAGGAATATATCAGAGAGTCCCAGAGAGTTTAATGAGGATAAATATAGCAAGTGTTCTCTCTCTCTTCTTTCTTTCTTTCTTTCTTTCTTTGTAAACTGGAAGGACTTTAGCTAATGCTCCATAAAAACTGGCTTAATATACAGTTATTACAAAGCTTCAAATTTTTGACAGATTAAGTGCTATTAAATCACCTTACTGTGAAGGCACTGAAAGGTCACAAGATGAATTAGTTCAGGCCATCTTCTCTCAGTCTTCAGCAACCAGCTCCTTTCAGACCTGCTTTTCCCCACCAAGAAAAAGAAAGACGAATAAAAGAAAAAGGAACTGGAAATTATGACCCTCTAAATGTCTTCAGGATGGGAGGCTGTGAAGAATGGCACTGCCTTGTCATGGGAGGCAGATGGGTTTTTATCAGCATGGAGGGCAATTTTCTACTTTATTTTTCCCCCTTTGGTTGACTGTGATCCATAATGTTGCATTTTGCCCTTTAGGAAGAATTTTCCATTCGACAGACTCAACAGCCTTATCCTGTGCCAGTGCTTGGAAAAGAAAGACAGAAGAAAGGGCTTCAACTGGATGCAATATTTTTAACAAAATGGTCACCACTGTATTTTAGAATCTCTTCTCTTTCTGTGTGTTTTGCTGGAAGAATCGAACCTCAAATTTATATAGCAGACTGCTATTCACATAAATGTGATTTTGAAGGCTCTGAATATATATATATATATATATATATATATATATATATATATATATGTGTGTGTGTGTGTGTGTGTATCATTATATCCCATACATTATGAATTTCTGGTGAAAAGGAAGTGTATAGAATATTGCTACTGAAGCATGGCAGAACCGATCAAGGGTTACTAACAGCCACAGTAGTTGTTGTAATTTGAAAACAGTAACAGTGTTTATTTTTCTTTCTTTCTTTCTTTTTTTCCCCCTTTCCTGAATAACCCATTTACAGCAAAACCTCAGACAGGAAAAAATGAAAGCCAGTCTGAGCAAATGGGAACTTTATATCCTATGATAGAAACTTCGTAAGTTGTTGTTTTCCATGCAGGTAAAAATGACATCGAATTCTAGGTTTTGTCTTTTTCTTTAACCAACCCAGCCCCATCTCTTAGGTCTGGTATCCTGCAGGGCAGAGCTCTGTTAGCACTTGGGATCTTGGCCTAATAGCTTAGTTACAGCTGCACTGAATGGGTGCTGGGACCTTCTGCATACTCCAATCATACACACACTGCTTCATATTGATCTCCATTTCAGCTAATGTTACTATAAGAGACCCACTTTCACACTTTTAAACATACTGAAGCACACAGATAGATAGATGCACACATGCATATATAAACTCAAATTCACACAAAAGTGAATTTGAGTTTATATATGTTTGTGTTTTTTTTTTTCTTGTTCTGCCTTTCTTTAATCTTAAAACTTCAGCAGCTGTATATTGCTGTCTTGGAGGTGTTTCAACAGACTACCCATTAAGAGTGGGGTGGGCAATATGGCCTTGGGTAGAGTTTTTTAGTAAGTGTAAATCTGTAACAGAAAGAAGGTAGAAGGTCCTAAATGATAGGCTGTTTTGAAGCAAGAGGAAAGAAAATAGACATTTTATTTATACCCTTCACACACTGTGCTAGATCTGAGAAATCCATGACTTACCCCTGGTGATAACAAGACCAGTGGCGAACTGTATATGAGCCCATTTCTCTGATCCCAAAGGTCACTCTTTCCACAACCACACCATGACTGTTTAGATGTTATTCACTTCTTAAAATAGATTTTGTACTTTCCTACAGTGTGTTGGAGATTGTGCCTACTGATCATATTTAATCCTTGCAAGTCCACTGCAACTCCCTGAGATGAACTGAAGACTGCGTGCAGGTGGTGGTCGCCACCACATCTAACAGCTAGAAGAGAGAAGGTCCTGAGAGGGTCATGACTGATGAGCAGAGACTCACGTCCCGAGACCACATGTTCTCATTCTTGATGAAGATTTTCTTTAGTGACATGTGGCTGGATTGTTGGTTCAGATTTTTCCCAAGTTTTATTTTCCTTCGTCTTAGTGCCCATGTGCTAGATCTGTTTCTCTGATGTTACAGCAGGACACAGTAAAAGTGCCATACTTATTTACATGAACCCTTCTTATTCTGGGTATCTTATCAATAAAATAAGAGATGAGGTTATCTGAGAATTTCTCTTCAAAGGAAGACCTTGTGACGAATTGTCCCTGATGGTTAGCTATGATGGTAAACAGTATTCCTTTTCTTCAAAGTATTGATTTATACAGTTCATGAAGAGACATCTCAGAACTATAACTAATTAACTTCTACTTGCTTTGAACAATGAAAGTTCCAATTAGATTCAATAAAGCCTAATATACTTACCCTTAATAATTTTGACCAATCTTTCAGATATATTTAAGATCCATTAAAGAAAACTGGAGAAAAAAATAAAGGAAGATTAGAAAAGACTGATGAAATGTACTTATACTTGAGACTTAATGTCAAGTTCAAATCTGTGATTGTCATTTCTGAGATACTTTTTAACCTCTGCTTTGACCTTGGGCAAGCATCTCCTGAAACAGGTGACTGTGATCAAGTGCAGAGCCTGGAAGATGCAGGAGGACCAGTGTGTTCCAGGCTTCAATGGAGTTCTGGTTGGTCAGGACAGAGCCTTCACAGAAGCTTCAGCTCCATGGCCCTCGGGAGACTTATCACAAGTACAGTCTCATGACCCACTCCTGTGCGTAGAACAAAGGGAAGATCTAAACTCTTCTGCTTAGCACTGACGCTTTCTTCTGTACTCATTAAAGTGCTCACTCTTGGTGGGGTTGTAAATTGTAATCCCTCTTTCTTACTGTCTCACCCAAGTAGAAAGATGAGGATGCTGTTATGTTCCCTGGGTAGTTCTTGCCACAAGTAGGAAGATGGCAGCTCTTTTGCTTCTTCTATGATATGTGCTCTTCTTCCTGGAATCCCCTTGCTGACTTCTACAGATGCATCGCCTGTGTGCTCTGAATAACTCCTGCTTTCAGCCTCCTTAATTGAACTATCTTGTCTGCACACATGTTGGTATTTGGATGTTATTAAGAGAAGCACTCCCTTCCCAGTACTTGCTCTCTGTTTATTGGACAGATCATGTCCTTTATTTGGAGGTAGCATTTTATAATGGAGGAGGTCATAAAATGTTTGGGGTCAAATTGGTTAGCCTTATAATCCTTGAGAAATCATATTATTCTCCATGTGAAAAGCAAGTCTTCAACTGAGAAAGCACTTTCACACATGCTCACATGCACTGATTCATTGACATTTTCATCTTTATAAACACACTTTTCCTCAAGTATTGGCCCAAATTGCAATTGTTTCTTAAGTCCTACTAGCCTACTTTTTTTTCCAACTTCTTACTTATATCCTTATTTTATGGATCACTCAGAGGGCATTCATATGTAATAGTTCATGTATAATTATTCTTTTATTGAAATGTTCTATCTCATTTGTGCTCTGACTCTGGGTGGTTAGTCTTAAGCCTCAAACCCAGGACTGTTTCTTGATGATAATAGGCATAAAGCAAGTTACTTGTTCTGGCAGTTAAACTCTACTTTTATCTTAGATATGCACCTGATGTTCGTTCCATTAGAGCTTCCCTCAAGGAGATAGCATCTGTCAATTTCCACAGGTATCCTCTTCCCCCAGTTGAAGGCTATCCTGTTTCCCATAATGCATATGTATTTTGGGACTACAGTAGGTACACAAAATAATGGAAGTTAATAAATTTATTATCTCCTCGATTTTTTTATTTTGAGCATCAAACAATATAAAGCTTGTGAAAGCAATCTGCAGTAACAACAACAAAATGTAAAATGCAAATGCATAGGATTTAATGCTGCGATTCAATGAGCCTCGTCCCAGACCAGCATGTGATTTGATGGTGATGATTTAAATCCCATAGGTCAATATGCAAAATCCTTCTTAGCCTCACTCCCCTTTAAAAGGCACAATATGATACTGGTTTATAATCTCAAGGCTCCTGGTTAACAAAAGTACGGTTTTAGATGAGTGTGTGTCACGCTCTGGGACCCTACACATCTAAATATTTAACAGGATTGCTTTATATGCCCTTATGCCGATGTTGCCGATATGTGATTTGGCTTTTGCCCAGTGGGTCCCTGGGCTTTTCATCATCCTGTGCATATATTGGCTGCAGAGTGCCTGGGCAGCAAGAAAAGTGGGGTTGCTGAGGCATCGAATGCAATCAGAATGTTATTTAGAAAAGCTGGCTTGGCAGCCAAGCTTTGCACACATCTTTTATTACACTGTATCTTTGTGACATATTATTTCTGCTTCACAGGGTCACCTGACCCTGAATGGGACCTGTGGTCCATTGATAACACAGCTGGATGATAGCTGTGGCATAAGTTAAGACTGGACCCAGAGAAGGATGAATCTCCAAAAGTCCCAGGTTGTTGTGGCTGAGTTCTTGATTCTTTTTTCTATTATAGTGTGTGAGGAGGGTTAGAACAGGCAGGAAATGGTTGAATCAAAAACTTCTCTCCATGATCAGGGAGGTGAGGTGGGGTGGAAAGTCATGAGAAGTTGGTAGAAATCATCACTTCCTATGCATGAGTTTTAGTCTTCAGATGGGAGTTCACACCCCAGACACTGGAGCAAAATTTCTTCCACTGGGTTTGCTTTCTTCTCTTCATCTGTCTTGTTCTTTCTACTGGCCACAAGCTCAGAAATCTGCTAAGAATCATTGATGTATTCTTGGTGTTTGGTCCCGGCCTAAGCAGAGAACAGTTTGCTCTTTGACAGATTCATTCAACTATTGTTGATTCAGCATAGACTGTGCCAGGCATCTTTTTGGTTGCTAAAGAGACAGCAGCAAACAAAACATAGGTGTTTTTTTTCCCCTCATGGAAATTAGACTGAAGTAGAGACAGATATAAGTAACCAAACAAATAAGCCAATCAATAACAAAATATTAAATAGTGATAAGTACTGTGATAAAACAGTAAATTCTTGCTGATTTAGGTTGGAGGGGGAGAGGAAAAGAAACATTAAACTGACATGTAGGTGACAAAGTGTTAGCATGAGAAAGTGGCTTGGAAAAGACCCAAAGACCCAAGTAAGCGTAGTCTGTTCTTGGAACAGGCTGAAGTTGTTGTGTATGGAAGACAGAGGCCAAGGGGGAATATGCCCTGAGGTCAAGTCAGAGAGGTGGTCAGTGTCAGGTGCTGTTCATGCTTTTGAATTTGGGTAACAAAATGTTTTTTTTTTCTTTTTTTATTTGTAATGGAAAATTACTGAAGAATTTCAGGCACAGAAATGAGGTTTTGGTTTACATTATTAAAAAATCACTCCTTTCCTCATTTTTCTTTACAGTTTTGCTCCTACATGTACATTTCTGAACAATATAGGTTTATTTTTAACTCTTGCACGAGGAATTGTCTCATATGAATTTTTTAGTGTCTTATCACTTTGTTCAGCTTTGGGTTTTTGAGGAAGGAAGAGGTGGTATTATTCTACATGTTAGGATAATGGATAATTCATCAGGAAAAGAAAGGGTGACACAAGAGCTTTTGAGGTGTTGGAAGAGACATTTCTTAACCGGGTCATGATTCTATTGGTATTTTTTTCCTTTTTAACTATGAAACCAGATTTATATTTTGATATTTAAATATTAAACCGTGTATATATTTTAAATAAAATTCTAAACAGCACCACATTTAGTTTTTCCAACAAAGCAGAAATATGAAGTTAAAAACAATTTCTCAGGAGGTACTAATTATCTTTCCTCTGTAAAAGGGCTTATATAAGGGCAAAACAGAGAAGACAGAGAAAGGAAGGATGTTTAGATTAGGTGGCAGAATGTACAGAAAGCTTAGGTATTTGATACCTGGTGACAATTATGCTAACGAGCAAGAAACATTTGGACTCAACCTTAGCTAGGTCACAAACTGGCTTAGGGACTAAGCCAGTCACATCTGAACTCTGAGCTTTGTTTCAGCATCAATGAGTGAAGAGATGATCTATCACATTGCTTTGCACATGTGAGCTAATCAATATACATTTGTCTGCTTGGATCTTTAATTCTAATAGACCCTATCACTAATTCCCCCCAAACATCTCCAGTCTTTGCACTATTTCATTCATCAGCCTTGGCTGGCATAGCTCACTCATAGAGCACTGTCTTTCTATCTCAGGAATGAATGATCACAGTCTGACATAGACCACTATGTACACTTCAGTGAAATCCCACGAATGCTGGACAGTCACCTGCTCATGCTCTGCAAATGATTTCTAATGCAAGGCTCTCCCCTCCCCCCAAAGTAAAATATTCTATTAGTCAAGTTCAACTAAAAGAAGAGTAAATTTTATTGATACATTTTTGCTTTTTTAATTGTACAGGAAACTATTTTATTTTCAAGGGATTCATGACATGAGCTCAAGTGATTCAGTTTTGTTCCTCTAAAAGTTAACAGAAAGCTCCATTTTCTACTATTTTCATCTGGAGAAAGTTCCAAATAGTGAGTTCCATATAGTGTTTTCCCCTAAACAATTTTAAATATCCTTCCTAATAATAGCCTGAGATGGGTGTATTTTATTTGCCTCCAGTTGTGTTCCTAAAATAAAAATTACATTTTCTTTTTTTTCAGTTTTTTGATGGGTGCATTATAGTTGTACATAATGATGGGATTTGTTGTTACATATTCACACATGCATACAACATAACAATATCATTTGGCCAATATCACTCCCCAGTGCTTCTGCCCTCCATTAATACAGTCTTATTCCTATATATAGATGCAACGTGATTTTGAGTCACTTAGAAGTAGGCTCAAATTTTGGCTCTGGCTGGAAGTAGAGTGACCTGGGGCCATTTTACCTCTGTGATTATATTTTCTCCACTAATAAGCAGAGCATCAGTACCCTCTCATAGCAATAGGATAATCAATGAGTCCAGCACAGTGGGAGGCATGTGGGGAAAACAGACCACATTAGTATCCTCCATCTACCTTTCCACAGGTATCCTGAAATCAAATCAGGGGTTACTAGTTGATCAGGCCAAACATCTCCACTGTCAGATTATTTTATTGCCACTATCATGGTGACAAAGTAAAATGTTATTTGCTCTTGGGGGTAGGATGCATAGAGAGGGTCCGTGGGTAAAAAATAATATAATACTCCTTTCTTTTGGAAAAAAAAAATGTGTTGTTTTACTGAGTGACAATATCATGCTTCTTTTGTAGCACTGGGCTGAAAAGTAATGGTATTTTTTTTTCCAAAATACATTTTCCTGACCAAGTGGGTGCATTCTGTCAGGCAGGGCAGCTGCTGACAGCTAGGCAAGGAGAAGAGAGGAATTATGCAGACATTTGGCAGCGTAAATGTTAGAACAACTCAACTGTATGTGTGTTCAGGAGAGTTCAGTAGCTTAGGTGAACGCAACTCCAAGAAATAAAATGACAGCTTCCCTTAACCATTATGCTAATGGGCAGAGTGGGAGGTGTCTCCGAGTTTGAGCTGGCACTTGGGAGACAAGACTTCTGGGCTAGGATCCCACTCCCAACAACATCTCCCACTGTGATCTTGGGCAAGTGGCTGAACTTCACTGTACTTTAGCTCTATTTCTCCATCTACAAACCCAAGCTAATAATAGTTACCTTCGCTGCAGGGGTGGTACAAAGATTAATGAGTTAATGAGCAGAACATGCTGTGGAGAAAAGGCAGGCTATAGGAATGTGATCATTTCCACAAATCTCTGATTTGCACAGAGCCTGCCGCAGATGCTTATCTAAATGTTATACTCTCTCCCATCTTCTCTGATAACAAATTGTCCATTCCATTTCTCTCCTACAAGATATGGATGTTCTTCTCCAGGAAGTTCTGAGTTCTTCCATGGCTGAAAACCTGGGCACAGTGTTAAAATGAGAAGGAGAGAGACTGAGTCACAGATTCATGCAAAGTGGAGAGAGATGTCCGAGGACAGAGAATCTTAGCTTTGAAATAAATGAATATTAACTACCTTCAATGATTTTGCAGTTCTTTCTGATAGAAAGTAAATAGTGTTGAGTGGGAATATTTTCCCAAAACGAATCTCACAATACAAAGAATAGGTAATAACTTAAAATATTTTCAATTTTAATCATGATATATTATGCCAAGAAGCAGATGTTGTTGTAGGTATTAGGGAATGTGAAACAACAGCCTTACTGTAGGGCTTTGTCTGGTTTCCTCTCCCCAGCAGAAGTCAGAGTTAAAAAGAAAAATTACCAGCTCAACAAATATCATGTGTAGATAAAAGCATCAGATATTCTAATACAATCTTAGGCCTGGGAAAACAAAAATAAAGCCAAATAACCAAGAAACAATAATCCTGTTTTAAGACCATGGTGTGGAAGAATTACATCAGTTGGGAAATGAAAAGAAATGGATTGTTGTATACATGATCTAATCATTGCTCTTAAATTTGGAAAGTAAATGTATAATTCTACTTTTTTGAAAATATAGAGTCTCAGGTTCACAGATAATTATTTCACTAAGGATCAACAGAGCCAGTAGTGGTGATCTATTATTAAACCCATATCTTAGCTACGTCAATATCTGTTCAAAGGCCTTACCCTTACTTTCTTTTTCCTTTATTTTATTTGTTCCCATTAGTTATATATGCCAGTAGAGTGAAATTTGATACATCATACATAGATGGAGCATAATTTTCATTGTTCTGGTTATACATGATATAGAATCCCACTTGTCATATAGTTATATCTGTACATAGGGTAATAATGTCTGATCCATTCTTCTATCCTTCTTACCCGCTTCCCTCCCTTCTCTTCCCTCTGCCTAATCCAAAGTAACTCTATTCTCTAGCCTCTCCCTTACCTTACTGTGAATTAGCATGCACATATCAGATAAAACATTCAGCCTTTGGTTTTGGGAGGATTGGCTCATCTTGCTCAGCATAGTATTTTCCAGCTACATTCATTTACTGGAAAATTTTGTTCTTCTTTAAGGTTCAGTAATATTTATATATATATATATATATATATATATATATATATATATATATATATATATATCACATTTTCTTTATATATTCATCTGATGAAGGGCACCTAGGTTGGTTCCATAGTTTAGCTATTGTGAGGTGAGCTGCTATAAATATTGATATGGCCACATCACTATAATATGCTGACTTTAAGTCCTTCAGATATAAACCAAGGAGTGGGATAGCCAGGTAAAATGGTGGTTCCATTTCAAGTTTTCTGAGGAATCTCATACCACTTTCCATAAGGGTTGAACCAATTTGCATTTCCACTAGTAATGTATGAGTGTGCTTTTTCCCCAAAATCCTCACCAACATTTATTATTGCTTATATTCTTGACAATTGCCATTCTCACTAGAGTGAGATGAAATCTTAGAGTAGTTTTGATTGATATTTCTCTAATGGCTAAAGATGTTGAACAGTTTTTCAGTGAATAGGCTTTGTAGCTTAGGGGACAATGTTTAATAATCATTTAACAGATACTATATCTATCTACAGGCCATGTGGCAAGTGTATCCATCTATCCATCCATCCAATCATCCATCCATGCATCCTTCTAATCATCTCCAAATATTTGATAAATATTATCAATAAACTGTGACTAATGCTAGTTAGAGGTGAATCATTTAAACTTTTCCCCTGGATTAAGCTGGTAGACTCAGATTTGCAAAGAAGAAAGTGTCAGCAGAAGCCTTCTAAGACAGTAAAATTGGGCTCTGATCCTAGAACTGTGGACACCTACTCTTTTCTGGGTACAGTGTCTCTGGGACCCAAGGTTTTGGTTTGCTATCAGGAGAAAATTCAGTGCAACTCATCCCCATCTGGGGAAGAAATGCTAAGATAAATTTGGATTAAAGGTATAAAACATCCACACTATTGAATCTCTGTAACCATTTCCTTATCAAGAATATGGGCGGTATAGAAATTTCAACCTGGTGGAATAAAGCTATATGGGGACTTAGTGTATTCCTGTGATGGACAGGAAGTCATTCTGGTTATATTCTTTTTTTACACTTTAAATTTTTTTATTCTAATCTGTTAGGTATGACAGCAGAATGCATTACAATTTATATTACACATATAGAGCACAATATCTCTGGGTTGTATACAAAGTAGAGTCACACCATTTGTGTTTTCATACATATACTGTATGAAGTACATGTCCATTTCATTCGACCTTTTTTCCTACCCCCATGCCCACTCCCTCCCCTTCCTTCCCCTATCTAGAATTTGTCTAATCCTCTCATGCTCCCCCCCCCACCAACCCCATTATGAATCAGCATCCTTATATGAGAGAAAACATTCAGCATTTTGTTTTTTGGGATTGGCTAACTTCACTTAGCATTATATTCTCCAACTTAATCCATACACCTTCAAATGTCATGATTTTATGGTCACATTCTTTCTAAACCCTGTTCCCCCACAATTGAGCATATCTGAACACCTTAGACCTGCTGTCATTTGCCAACAGGCCAGGAGATAGGAAACCCCAAGAGGTAATGTAAAAGCCATAAAAAGCACAAATTTCCTGTGTCCCAGTTTTTCCACAAACAAGCTGCGTGTCCTGTGCCTACCTGACTTCATCTGCCATTTGGGATCATCACAGGATATATTTGTGCATGATAGAATAAAAGAAATGGAAATTTCCACCTTTATGTATTTGGGACTGCATAAGGATCAGGAAATCTCAACAGTCCAGACTGCCTGGACTCAATGACATTCCTCCTACATAAACCTCAACAGTGTGTACCCATTGGCAGCACCCTTTTCTGTCTTGCATTCTTTTTTTTAACTTTATAAAAAATTTATATATAACAGTGGAATGCATTACAATTCTTATTATGTATATAGAGCAGAATTTTTCTCTGACATAGTATATCACACCAATTTGTGTCTTCATACATGTACTTTGGATAATAATGATCATCACATTCAACCATCACACTTATTGGTTAGTTCATTTGCCTGACTCAGAATCGATTCTTCTTTTTTCATGATGTGTATATTTCCTTGTTGTTATTTAAATTTTGCATATTTATTCAAACTGCACTGTTGAACAATTTGCTAAACAATTTGTGAAACCTTATTTCACATATCATATGGTGATCTTTATACTAGAGACTGTGTCTTACATGCCTTTGTTCTTCTTCCCTTCCAGGTACACTATAAACCTAGAATATTAAAGGCCTTTAAGACATACTTACTACTTCATATAATTAAAAGGTCCACCTGCTGTTGAGATCTGTTACATGTGGATACCAGGATTCTGAGACCAGCAAAGTTTGTGTTCAGTGTTGGCTACTATTTAAAAATGTTTAATTGATTATTTTTGGTTCTCTAGAACATTAGGATACATTTTGACATAATCACAAAAGCATGGGATATAATGTGCTCCAATTCAGGGCCCAGCACTTCCTGCTCCCCACCACACCCAGCTTCCCTCTCTCTACTCTACTGATGCTTCTCCAGTTTATTTTATAGTTTAATTTTTTAAAAACTAGTGTCTTGTGGATATATTTGCTGTGGGGGGTCACTGTGGTCTATTCATGTATGTACATACAAAAGTTCAGTCGGCTTCATTCCACTGTTCTTCCCTTTTTCTGTCTCTCCTCCCTCGACCTCAATCCCCTTTATCTATTCTTCTGATCTTTCCTCTATTTTGATGAAATTCTCCCCCCCAATTCTCTCACTCATTCTGCCCCCCATCTTATTTTGGATTACCTTCTGTATATCAGAGGAAACCTTTGACCTTTGGCTTTTGGGGGCTGGCTTGTTTCACTTAACATGATAGTCTCCAGATGCATTCACTTACTAGCAAATGAATAATTTTGTTCTTCTTTATGGCTGAGTAAAATTCCATTATGTATATATCATATTTTATTTATCAATTTATCTGTTCAAGGGCACCTAAGTTGGCTTCATACCTTGGCTTTTGTGAATTGTGCTGCTATAAACATTGGTGTGGCTGTGTCACTGTAGTATGCTGATTTTAGTTTCTTTGGATATATACTGAGGACAGGGATATAGCTTGGTCATGATAGTTCCTTTCCTGGAGTTTTTTTTTTTTTTTTTTTTTTTTTGTGTGTGTGTGTGTGTGTGTTTGGGGGGATGGGGTAGTAGGGATTAAAACCAGGGCACTTAACCATTGAGATTCAACACCAGCCCATTTTTTTTTATTTTTTATTTTGAGACAGGGTCTTGCTAAGTTGCTTAGAGCTTCCTGGCTAAGTTGCTGAGACTGGCTTTGAACTCATGATCCTTCTGCCTTAGCCATCAGAACCACTGGGATTACAGGCCTGTGTCACTGAGCCTGGCCTTCCTGTTTTTTTTTTTTATGTGTGTGTGTGAGGAATCTCCATACTTCTTTTCCAGAATGTTTGCACTAATTTGCAGTCCCACCAGTTGGCAAGGATGTAGGGAAATTGCCTATTAAATGTCAACTTTTTTCCCCCATAATTCTTTTAATACATTACTTGTTGTCAAAGTATTAGAATTGCATTCATAATGGAGTGGATTCTGATCATCATCTTAGCATCTTCTTCATCAAATTTGTAGTGGTTCACTCACACACTTACTTATTCATCCATTCTTTTGTTGGTCAGCAAATTACTGAATCCTCCTACTGTGTGCTGTGTTATTGCTGGCTAGATAGATATTGGAATTCAGTGAAGTATAAGAAAAAGAATGATCGATGCACTAATGAAATTTATCTCCAGGAGTCAGAGGCTGGCATCAAGAAGATAAAATATCCATTAACAAGAAAATTCTGTGCAGCTTGGATACCAAGTGCAAAAGAGGGAGATGGGTATGACTGGGAAGGTCACAGATGTTCTCTCCAAATACATGGCACTTAAGCAGAGACATGAGTGACCAAAAATGTGCTAGGCTACAATCACAGAGAAAATTGCCTCAGTCTCAGAATTCAAAGAAAAAGAAAATAAAAGCAGACGTAGCCAAAGCATAATTGATGTTTCATAAGAGATGAATTTTTCTAAGCCAGTAGGAAACATAGCGTGCATGTCTTGTAGGAAATAGTGAGGAGTTTTTATAATAAAGGCCAGAGAGGGCCAATAGATAGGTTGAAGCAGGGGAATGAGATGATTGGATTTGTAGCTTTAAAAGATGTCTCTGGCTTCTGTTCCCACAGGATCATTTTTTTCTAAATTGAATTATAGCAATGAATGGGTAAATAGAAAATTCAGTTTACAGAAATTTTCTTTAAGGCCAGGTTTGTTAACCTAATCTTTTGCAGAAAAGTCAGAGAATCTTATCAAAGAAAACATTTAGCAAGCTCACAATGGCATGTGTTCCAGATACATGTATCTATAATACACGTCTGTATTCCACGCATACTGTTGTTTAACTTGGAGCATGCCACAAATTCTCTGGGCCTTAAAAATGAGGGAGTTTGAATAAGAAGATTGCCAAAGTCTCTCACAGCTCTAATACTTTATGACCATGAAATTAATGCATTAGAAACTGATTAAAATCTAAAAAGCTATGAAATAACCCTTCCCTTCAATCTTGTGAGTGAAATGAATCAGAGATAGTACTACTATCCATGATGATCACCATGTAAGCTGCGTTTTACAATCTGCTGAAGATACCTCCATTGTACTATTTGAAATCACATAATACCCAGACATAAGCTTTATCATTGTTTCTATTTTACCAATGATAAAATGGATATATAGAGGAATTGTTTGCTGTAGGGAGGAAAAACAACTAGCTAGTGAAACAACCAAGATTGGTATAGAAATTCAGTGCATAGACAAATCAAAAAAATTCTATTTTGCCGCTTTTGTTGTGGCTTTTGATAGCTATTTTGACTTATTCAGAAATTAACTTTGGACTTCCTTAGCAAATATACCTGCTTTATTTGTTTGCCTACTTAATAGCAAGAATTCAAAGGCAACTGATGGTTAGAATCTCTGTTCTTTCTTACAGTTCAAAATATAAGAAAGCTAGAAATATGAACAGCTTTGATTAGATCCACTCTGTTGGTCAAAGTCTAATGCAGATATTTTCTGTTGTTAATAATAAAATCATTAATGACATGTTTCAGACAGTAGCCAAGTTATTGTTGTATAGACAATATTATTCTACAGACATGTTGCGTTTGAGTATAGGAAACACATACATATCTTTTTAAAAGTTTTACTTTGCTTGGGGGGACCTCCTGGCTCTACTGCTCATGTAAGTTGGTTTGTGCACAGGTAAACAACCCCAACACCACCATCACAGATTTTGTGAGCATGAATGATGCTGGGGACCTGCCACTCTTTTCTCTGTGAAGGAGTTTGACGGTGGAGATGGTACTCAACTGCACTTCCCTCTCATCCCTCCCCATTGTTTCCTTCCAGGTATATATTCTAAATTTTGACTTCCTTTCTTAGCTGCTCTTTGGATACTAATGTGTCCTGTGCTAGTTACTGCATAAATGCAGAGTTGCTTTTATCATGCAGATCACATCCATCATTATGTATATGATGGATCCAGATTTTCAGAAATCAAGCAAACAAGCAGCCTCATATAAAAATCATACAAGGATTGGGTCCAAATTATTTTAGAATCACCCAGAAGAGTTTGGCTGTAGAAACATTTCAAAGATAAACCTGTTGAAATGGCTTACTTTTGACAGCCCTTTCTGTAACTTCAACAGTCTCTTCCCCAGCCCCTCTCCCTTCCCCTCCTTCATGTCAGACTGTGCCATGTTTGAAATTCCTGAGCCAACCACGTGCTTGCTGTCTTTATATATACACTCATTCCTCCTGAGGAAAGATTTCAACTTCACGGCAAAACTGAAGAAAGCATGTCAGAATGCTGTCGGAGAGAGAACCTTCTTTTCTACAACTGTTTTTGGATGCCAGCCAAATTTTTTGCCTTTCTGCCTTTTACTCTTGACACTATCTCCCCACGGGGTAGAGGGGATATTTTAGCAACTGGCAGGTTTTAACAGTGGCCCTCAATGCCAGCATGGGCCATCCAGAATTCAGAGCACTGACTCCATCTTCTTGTCGATATTAAATAAGCATGCCATTTTAAGACAACGCCAGTCGACTTTTCTTTTGAGGCTATCCAGGGAGATTTTTTTTTTTTTATAAAGGGTTTTATATAAGACATCAAATAGTTATGAGGAACGTGGCTGTGCTTTTTATAACACAAGAAAGGTTAAGAGCAGAAATTTTTATAGACACTGTAAGAACTTTCAAGGGACTAAAAAGCTCAGTGGACTCTGAAGACAGATCTCACCTGCAGGAGAGGATTCAAGTTCACCTGAGGAATCAACAAGTTACAAGGGCTGAGCAACCAGCTAGGTCCCCGGTGTTGGCTGAGCACTCCCTGTGAAATCCGCTTGGCAACTAACTGAAAGAGAATTGTTTCTTGTGAAAAAGTTTTGTAACAGTATAACCTACAGGAGGCTGGTGTCTGGGAATGGTCAAACAGTAAGATTTAGATTCTAGACTTACGAAAAACAAAAATACGATTTTATTTTGGCTTTTTCAGTACCTCCAAACAAGGGAAATTATGCTGCATGTCTGCATAGAGATGATTCTTTGAAGAAGGTTATTTTTCCTCCAGGTAATTTTTTATGCTAACATGAGCTGGTTATGCTCTGCATTGTGGTGTAGGCTACATATAGGAGATAAATACTAGCTAGATGAAATTCTCTGAAGCAAGTGGAAGACTCCAGTACCAAGAGAAAACAATATCCAAGAGAAAGAATGGTTTGGGCATGAAAGTGAAGTGTGAGCGAAAGAGAGGGAATGGAAATCAAATTATGCCACATAAAAATAAAGCTTAAGCTAATTAAAATCAAATGGTATATAGGTAACTACAGTATCTACTTCAATGAGGACATATTCTTGGAAACTGAGAGTTAAATAGTATAACTGAGTTAAATAGTATAACTGAGAGTTAAATAATATAACTTGAACTCAGTTTTAATCAGCAAGAATTCAATTGTAAGAAATATTTAGCCTGAGATTTTAGTAAATGAATAGTCTGTGACTTTGACCAAGACACACACACAAAAATGAGTTAGATTAACTGAACTGAAAGTATTCCTTTTTCTGCCCTTTGAATTTGTATTGTACAAGAGTATCCAATTTAGTGAGAGCTACCAGTGCCTCTAAACTACAGGTTCAAGAGGCTGATACTATTTCTCTGATCTTAGACCCAAAAATCTGGACTGGAAACCAGATGGCTGTTATTGCTTTCTGAAAGCAAGAGATCTTGTAGAGAAGATAAATTCTCTTCACATGTATGAAAGAAGCTCTGCACAGGAACAGCTTTACAATGTTACTAATGACGTTCTACAACTCCAAGACTTTAACCTTCTATGTTTTTCACAAACTTTCAAGGACTTGGGTAAATTTAATTTCCAATATGTTGCAAACCCCCCAAATTCCAGCTTACATCAATCTCTCTCTCTATCCTCAAGGTCTGTAGAGTATATAGTAATTATATAAAATCTGCCCCTGAATGTTTTACTGTAATAACTTTTCATTTGAGTCAAAAATTATTGTTCAGCTTGATATCTGCAGCAGTAAGGGCCGATTAGCCCTGTTAGTGGTCAAATCAATCTCTTGCCCCATATTAAACATGTTGCC
Source organism: Urocitellus parryii (assembly GCF_045843805.1). Taxonomy (NCBI): domain Eukaryota; kingdom Metazoa; phylum Chordata; class Mammalia; order Rodentia; family Sciuridae; genus Urocitellus; species Urocitellus parryii. The sequence goes on from NC_135543.1 coordinate 31,108,017, forward strand.
TATGTTATTATAGCATCGTGTGCATAACATTTAAGATGGCTTTGTCAGTAGTAGCTTAATGATAAAAATAATATGTGACCATTTTTAACATTTGAAAAATAATAAATAAATACAAGAAAAGTTCAAATAATTCTTAACTCAATTTTCCAAAGCGAATTCTCCTAATAATTTAAGAAATTTAGTCAAAAATTTTTCTGTATGTGTTTTCTAAAAGTACTTGACTATTTCTATATATGTGTATATATGCATACACTTAATTTATTTACATAGAAACATACATACAAACATTCTTAAAATCTAATGTATATATCTATTAAAAGAAAACAAATTTATAAGTTTGTACTTCAACTTATTATTTCAAAATTAAATAAAAAACTATATATAGACTTATTTTCCTCCTGTCCTATACACATTGAAAACATGTCCATAAACATGCTAAAAGATTGTATACATTTTTATTATAATTAGGGCATATTCGTTGTACAAAATAATGGATTTTATTGTAAAATTTTCATACATACATATAATGTATTTGATTGTGTCCATTCTCCCTATTACCCTAAATTATTTATTTAATATAATTATTTCTTTCATTAGCACATAGGGTGCTCTCAAGCTTTCTTTCTTTTTCTTTTTCTTCCTTTCTTTTTTTTGCTAGTTACATGTAATACTATGATATCCATCCTATAGATGGATTGGATATGCACACCATTTTTTCCATTAAGTTTCATTTTATTAATGGTAAGACTGAATAAGCTAATATGGTTTTCAGTTTATTTTAATTCTGCCTGATTATTGTCTGTTCATGCCCATCATTTACTTTTTTATGGTTTTCTTTTGTGAAATGTCTGTACATGTCTTTTACTCATTTTAAATTTTTTACTATTGATTTGTAAAAATTACATATTTATATTGAACTTTTTTGTTTATTATTTGTTTCTAATTTAGCATATGATGTTTGTGGAATTTCAGAAATATTTTATTTTTGTTACTAACGTGTTGTTTCTCACACCCTCAAATTACATTTTTAAAAATAAATTTTGTGCTTAGAAGTCTTCCTTATCTTGAAAAAAGTACAGATCACATTCTTTGGTGTTTTTTCTCTCTCTCTGTTGTTATACTAATCACAAGGGTTAACACTTTGATACATGTAGACTTTTCCTACTTCACAGTATCAATGATATTTATGACAATCCATTCTCTTGACACTGATTTATGCTAGCTTCAAAAAAGCTTGTACTTCTTCAGTTACTGCTATTATTGTTTCTGTTGAGTTTTTTTATTTTGTTTTCTGGAAAGAAACTTTTGTCAACAAATATGAAAGGCATGGCTGAAGCCATTGGTCACACTGTGTCAACTGGAACTGGCCAGATTGGTGGGAACAGTAGCTCAGCCTCAAGTGCATGTGTCTAGTTCTGCTTCCTGGTTCTTGGAGACACATTTATACCCCCAGCTCTTAATTTTTCCCAGTATGGGATTCCCTTCTGCTTTCAGGAAAATTTCCTACTACATTACAGGGAATTCTAGTCCCAAGACTTCTCATTTTCCTTCTTCAGATCGTTCATTTATGTCAACATTTCACTTGTAAGTGAACTCTCTCTGTATCTTTGGATGCCAATTGCCCCTGCATTTACTTACCCTTGAAGTTCTCTTGAGGCCATTTTTGTCTTTCTCACTCTCTAACTTTCTGGTTAATCTGGATTCTTATTTATGAACCAAGAAAGTCAATAAGGCCAAGGATAGATGCTATTCTGGTAACTGTACACACACTCATTTTCATTCTATTTTCGTGGGATATAGTATAGAGTTGCATTCTTTAACATGGTAGCCATTAGCTTCATGTGGCAACTGAGAACTTGCCATCTGGCTAGTCTGAAGTAAGATGTGTTTCAAGTATGAAATATGTGTTGTACTTATTTAACTATGTAAAGTATCACATGAATTTTTTTATGAATTATGGCTTTAAATGATCATATTTTGGATATATTAATAAAAGTATATTTAAAAAACACTTTTACTCATTTCTTGTTACTGTTTTAGTTCGTATACTACAAAATTTAAAATTACACATGTGACTTACATTTTTGGATTGCATTATAATTTTATTGAATAACACTGTATGGGAGTTTTACAATGCTCATTTTCAATACCATGCCTATGTCTTATAATGAAGCGAGTATCTTTTCATGTTCTGGAAATAGGTTGGCTGCCAATTTTTTATGTGGTATGGGTGTATGTTGTGAATCTTTCTAAAATAATGTGTACAACAAACTTTGTTTTCCTTCAATGTGTTCGTTTTAAGGTTGGTTTCTATTGTATTGATTCAGCAAAATGTTTAGATGATGGTGCTTCTCTCTGTCTCTAACTGGTGCTCAGTATCTTTTGTGTGTGTGTGTGAGTGTGTGCATGTGTGCAGTCTTTCAACACAATTTGGCCGTGGAGAGAGGGATGTCTTTTACTCTTTTAAGACTGGTTTAAAATTACAGAAATAAACAATCTTATCCCATTCTGTTCTCTTTTCATGGTCTTTCCAAATTGGTTATCAATCCCAGTGACTTGGGAGTCTGAGGTAGGAGGATCTCGAGTTCAAACCCAGCCTCAGCAACTTAGCAAGGCCCTAAGCAATTCAGTGAGACCTTGTCTCTAATAAAATATTAAAAAGTTCTGGGGATGTGGCTCAGTGGTTAAATGGCCCTGAGTTCAATCCCTGGTACCTCCTCCACCCCCCCACCCCCCAAAAAAAATTGGATATCAAGCAATTGTGTTACATTGTAGATTCCTTGATCTAAAATTTACTCTGAACGAAATACATAATCTCTCCTTCTGAATCCCTAAGGGAACCTGACATGAACTTTGAAGCTAGAGAGTCTTGTTATCATTGAGCTTTGTGTTCATTGCACAGATTATTCATTTCCTCTCAGCCTTTATTAACCCATTTTTAATATGGGGCAATCATAATTTTATTAAAATGCTCTATCAGTTTGTCACTACTAGCCTAAACCTTTGCCGCCTTCTTTGCTTCTTTACTTTTTCATGATGGAGATCCACTTGGCACAAGATGAGTTGTCAGTAAGCAGGTATTATATATATGATGCTGATAGTGGGGTGGCAGTGGAGTACGTGCTGAGAAGTATCCTCGTGCCTGTTAAAACTAGGACATGAGTCCAAATGCAACTGTCAGAATTTTACATATTTTAATGCAATAGATTACAGAAAATAACAATTCAGCATGCCAACCTTGGCATCAGGAATGCCTTCAGCCCTGAGGGTGATGCCAATCCCTTTAGGAGACATGGGGAATGGATTTGCCTTAAGCTTCCTTCTTGAAAGAGGCCAAGAAATTTCAAAGCTTTTAATTTTTGCCAAATAGAGAAAAGATGCTATGAGTTTCTTATATATCCTCATAGAAAATACAATTTCAGCAAGACGTTTGATAAATTATCATAAATATGAGACCAATAACTGCCTTAAACAAGAATGCCAGTCTCCCTGCCAAAGGTGCAATGTGTATGGAAACGATTGCCGGGCAGCTTGTGGCAGGCTGTCATGGCAAGCGGCCATTTTGGAATGAGGAAATAAGTAATGACGGATGAATGGTAAAATGTTCTGACTGGGTGGATAACACCCCAGAAAGTCTAATGTTCGTCTTGCCCATCTGAAGCTCAGTACTTTGAGTCCTGCCAAGTTCATCTGGAAAACTCTGAATTGACCATTTTGGGCTATTTATTAATGTCCATCAAATCATAGAATGTCAGCAAAATAAAAAAGAGGGTGTGGAAGAAGAGGAGACTATTCTTTATCTTGGATTGAGGGGGGAAAAAAACCCCAAATCATTGAATTTGAGTTTGAAAACCTCCCTACTTGTTATTATTTTAAAAGAAGATAAATGTTACAATCTTGGGTGATTGTTCCAATCCAAGCCAGTATCACTGCTTTCTTTTATTGGTTTATTTATTTTTTCTTTATTTAGTTACCAATGTTTATTTTTCTCTTTCTGTCTGCTCTAACTCTAGGTTTTTAGTATCAAACCCTATACAAAGGCCAAAGTTTGAGGGATTTACATAGGAAGATAACCAATCCAGGTAGACCAAGAGGTCTATACTTATACAAGTTCCACAGTGTGGAACTGAGAGTATTACAAAAAGGTAGAAAGAATTTGGGGATGGGGCTTAGATACTTAAAATGAGGTGAATTATAAAGTTCAATGCATGTAGTATATTCTTGGATTTGTAGTATTTACATACGTTCTCCTGTACATACAGGTAGGCACCCTCTGTACTAGGGCTAGTCTCATAGGTAAGGTAGTTTATATAGTTGTCAATTTGGTTTGAATTGAGAATCACTGAAGGTGACCTTCTTTTTCCAAATTATGTTCTCTGCTAGTTTTTCACTGAGGTCAGAAATCGTGTTTCATTCTGAGAAGCAGCTCAGTACCACAGAAGTGGCATGAGATTTTAAGCAAAACATAACTGGCCGTGAATCCTATATGTGCCATTTATTAGATGCGTGATACTGAGCCTCAGTTACCTCTCCTTTAAAATGGGAAAAATAACTGACCTGGCAATATTTGAGTTTAAACAATTCATTGAATGTGCTATGCCTACCATATGGTAGGAGCTCAAAAAAAAAAAATGGTAGTTTATAGTGCTGTTCACAGTGATAAATTGTAAACAGCTCTGCAAAGGGTCCATTGAGCCCTGCCAGTCATTCACCATATGTGAATAGATGTATTCAATTCCTTTCGCCTTCTGTGTTGCTGAGCTTGAGTTTGGCCATGTGAAAAGGAGGATAGAGAAAGGGCATCAGCACAGATGTCCTTGTGAAATCAGACCTTCAAAAGCTATTAAAAAAAAAAAAAAACGAACACAAGACACTGGGCCTCATATACTAGCATGACAAATGATAGACCAGTAACTTACTTTATGCATCTGCTTCTACCCTTGTTGAGTATCAAATTCCTTTTGATTGTGTCTAATATTTGACCAGAGTGGGAATGAGGTAGTGCTCAATCTCTTAAACCTCTTTTCTGCAGCCCTACCCCAATCAAAATCACTTGGTCCACTTTAATTACCTGGAATGATTACATCAATTTTCCCTCTTACCATTTGGATTCATCTCGGGCAAATCTTAGATTTTTATTTTCCACTGAGTAGACATGAAAATCTACATTTTTATTACAATGATTATGTTTTTCTCCAAGTCCAAAGAAATATAGCCTTTCTACAATGTTGGACATGTAGACTTTGTTGGCTGGAAGGAGTGTTCATAACGTTTTCCACCATGTGCTTGAAAGCTCCCCACTCAGGGCTGTAGAGATATGGTACTGCTATTTTTATGAATACACTTTTAGCTGGTAATAATTTTTATCCAGATTTCCCTTAGAACATTTGAAGGGCAGTTCTAAGCAGAAGAGAAAGAACTAGATAAAGGCAGAAATAGGCCCCTTTTCATAGGAAGACCAGAAAAATTTAAAGAGAATTCCAAAAAGAAAAAAAAAATAGTACTTATTAGGGGATATTTTTATTGTACCAAAACAGGGGAAAGTATGAATTCAAATAATATGTGTGACAAAGGTATGTTTTAAGAATTACACAAACCCTCATGAATATTTGGAAAAAAATCCATATTGTGTTTTTCAGGCAGAAATAGAATACATTGAAACTACACAGATAGAATACACGTCTTAGATAATAAGATTCAAGGGTATTGTGAGTGCTGTAGTAAGGACAAAGGAAAAGAGCTTTTATAGCATTGGCATTCTTGTAAAATAAGAGCTTTTAGAAAAAAAATAGGAGCTATTAGGATGTGTGGTGGAACTGGGGAGGAAGCTGAGACAAGGATTTTAGGTTATGAATTGTGATAAAATGAAGTGTTTACCCATCTATGTTTTCTGGGGGGCTTGAGCCAGGCTCTTGCCTATGACTACTTGCATTTGCCTGGTCTCAGGCAGCAGTATCTCCAGCGTTCAAAGCTGCATACTCCTTCTGTCCCAGATCAACACTGTCCAGAAGTGTCGGTAGTCTCTGAGGGCATGTGAACTGGCAAGGAACTTACCCTGGCCCATAAATCATTTTTGGAAAGATCAAAATAGCCCCAGGGAAGTCAAGCCAACATGAATTTTCAGTTTCTGTGTTTGGGGAGTAAAACTGCCTACATCACTCCAGATGTGATGCACACTTAGCTTTGTCCACACTGTCACTGGTTTGCTCCTGGACTACAGGACACAATTTCACTTTATATGAATTGTCATTACCCAGAAAAAAAATCCATTTCCTTAATATTTCATTTCAGCATTTTATTCACTCTTTTCAAAGAAATTGCCTTTTAAAAAAATAATTTTCATCAAAGGCATACATTTATCTAGTTTAAAAAATCAAAACGTTTTTCTTAAATAAGGTAAAAAGGATCTCTCCATCTCCAATTCCTGCTTCCTAAAGGCAATATTTTAAACTTTTTCAACTGTGTCTTTCACTGTCCTTTTTTCTGTTTAAATGTCTCAGTATATTCTTTTACTTCTAAAATTTGTAACTAATTTGGCAATAGTTTTGCTTAGGCATGATTTACTTTTCATAGCTTCAATTAAATTGTGATTTGTGAATATTAAATGGAAAATTACAGAAATAAACAATACATTTTAAATTCTAAGCTGAATAGTAATGAAACCTTATCCCATTCTGTTCCCTTTGTCCAGTCTTTCCACACAGTATACACTACCCTCCTTTTAGTTATAGGGTTGTCTCTGTTTCTGATTAATTGCTTATATTTAAATAATGCTTATTTTAATTAAAATGGCCTTAATATGCAAGAGTAACAATGCCAACAGTTTGGACATGCTAAAGTGAAGCCATATAAAGTAAGCATTCTCAACAAAAATCATGCTGAGATTGGTAAGGCCTCTAGTAAAAACAACTTTTCTATTTGTGAAAATGTAAAGGAGAAGAAATCTGCTTTAACTTTATTCTTATAAGTCAAATTGAGAAAGCTACTGCCACAACATGATAAGTACTTATTTAAAATGGAAAGGGATTAAATTTGTACATGTATGTCTAAGAAAAAACAAAGCATAGGTAGAGTTTAGTATTATGCCTGGTTTCAGACATAGATGGGGGTTGTCGAATATATCCACCATTGATAAGGAAGGAATATTATGAAATCTTCTGATTTCTCCTTTAAAATGGATTTAGCTCTGTTACACGCACCATCTTTTACATAAAACACCAGCTCAGACCATTCCTCTTTCTTACCTTGCTGAGTATAAGTATGTCATAATTTTGAGATAATTATGCAATATTTACTTTATTTTGAATCTAAATATTGCTCAGAGCTGACTTATGTGCATAAAAAATTTTTTCTCTTTCTTCAACATTTTCTTTTGATTTTATTTTGTTTGAATTTAATAATCACCTTTATCTTGCTAGTTTTTTTTTTTTAATCAATGAATATATCATCCCCAAATAATCTTGTAGAAATCTCTTTTCATTGGATTCAAAGGAGTGGAGTAGTCTCTTTTTCTGCTTTCCCCATTCTTCCCCTCATTTTCTAGGAGGTACTCCTTCTGTGGATCTTCAGTCCTACTCTACATTAGGGTTCAGTGTTCTTCATGCTGGCTGTTATCCTGGGATCACCCTGCACGGAAATTCACATGCGAAAATATTCTTGTTTTTTTCCTTATACTTGATCAATGATTTATTCTAGATTGAGACTCATTTTTCTCAGAATCTAGCAAAGGAATGTTTCTGTTGGAAAGATAAATAGTATTGTTAACGCCTGACCTTTTGTATGTAATTAGCGAATTTGTCTCTGAATAGAAACTTTTAAGATCATCATTTGTCCACAGTGTTGAAATGGTATGAAGATATGCCTTGATGTGTTTTATTTTTCCCCCATTCATCACGCTGGACATTCATACTGCCATCATGCTAGATTTTTTTAATTGCTTCCTAGAAAATTATATTCTTTATTTCTGGGACGATTTTTAACTTTTTGTATAATTATTTATCTTCAGGTATTTTTCTGTTTGTTTTAAGTATTTATGCTTCTGGATTGATATTCTGAGCTTTTCATTTTGTTGTGATATTTAAAATATTTAATACCTTTTTTTGGTGATATTATGTTCCTTTTTAGTAAGTTCCTCTTTGTGTTTCATATAGACGCTAGTCATTCATTCATTCAACATTAATTCACTTCTTTACAGTCTGTGCAGTTGAGGAACTATTCATAGAGAAGCTACATTTTAAGCAAAGCTTCCCAGATTTAGGGACAAGAGTGAACAGGGGAAGTGCATGCAAATTAGTGGATTTAGCAAAGATCCTGAAAGAAGATTATCTACAACAACCCTCCCACTCAAGCAATCAAACTTTTGGATAAATAAAGTTTAATTTTTTTCTTGAAAAGCAATAAAGAGCTAATATGAAGGAAAATAATTGTAGTCATGAAATACCATTTCTTACTAAAATGAAATATAGTATTTTGGAGAACTGAAAGAATTTACAGGGCTAAGAATGGGAATAGAAATGATGAGCCCGGGACATCTTAACATATCAAAAAAAACAAAAAAACAAACTACCAAAGACTTTCAGGTTATGTCAAAGGGATTTAGGAATCAACAAGAAGAGGGGTTGAGCATCAATAAAAATGGTAATTGTGATAGATTGCAACAAATCAATGATATGCATATCTATGTTTATAGTGATATTTAAAAGCCTCATTGATTACCTTTGGAGGATACTAGAGAACCAACTCATTACTGTGAAAAGTGATTATAAAGGCAAAACTTAAGCACTTATCATGACTTTCTTATACAAATGTATTTTAGGGAGATCAAATATATGATGAGATGAACTTTCCTTTGTCAAAGTAGTACAGCAAACAACATAAAGGAGAAATTATAGAATAAGGATGTTTTATAGACCTTAAGAAAATGATCTAGTTCTAATGTGTAAGCAGTACTTATGAAGTGTCAAAATGTCACACCAATAGACAATCACTGAGGCCCTCCTGATGGAATTACACATCATCCATCCACTACAGAAAATTCCTTTTTAAAATATTAAACTCACAATTGATTAAAGCTCTAAATTTAATTTCCAATTAATAGGAATAATCAGGGATAGAGAAACATATTTAATAATACCACAGAGATGCAAAATACAGACTGTTAAATACTCTATGGAAAAATGAATCGTATCTTCAAACACAAATTGCAAGGGGCATAAAAAGACTACAGAGAGAGGGAAAAACAAAATGGCCTGTACAGATTAAAAGAGGTTAAAGCAAACTCATAACAAAATGTCACAGTTTAGATTCAGATTCAAATAAACTCTAAATAAAATAAAAGATTAGTACGGATATTTGAAATTTGAAGATTTTTAATCTAAAAAAAATATTTTCTTTCGTTGTGCTGATGGCATTATAGTTATATTTTTGAAGAATGTCTTTTAGAAAGGTATCCTGAAATGTTTATAGGTAATAAGCTGTATGTCTAGGGCTTTCTTAAAAATAATCAGTGATGGAAAGTGAGTAAAAGCAAAAAAAAAAAGACCATAAATTGACAATTTTAAAGCTAGGTTGTTGGTATACCAGGTTCATTATACTATTTTTTTCTACTTTGATATGTGTCTCCAATTTTCATAATCATAGTTTTCTTTAATAAGGGGTTAGGCAATTTTTATTAATTTCTAAGAGTATTAATTATAATAATTTTGGAAAGCTTTTTCTCCTAGAAGATTTATGCATTTTTTGCATTGCCATTTATTGCTTCTGTTTGAGTGTTTTCATCTTTATCTTTCCTGTTGATAACTGTCAGTCAGTTCTTGCTAGTCTGTCCTCTGTCTGGCAGTGAAAGCCTACATGCACCTATGCTAGAGCTGCTGAGCTTCTGCATGTATAGATGGGAGCTATTAGAAGTGAGTCCCCTCCTCAGGTCCAGAGGAGGTGCAGAACTCCAACCACATAGAATCTCTCTCTTCCTCATATGGGTCCTGGAATGACACAAGCCTGTTTTCCATTGTTTCTGTGTCTCGGGCAGGTTTAACATATAGACTTACACTACTCTCTCTTGGTTTTCAATATGAGCTCACACTTTTAGCTGGGTCTGGTGTACCTGAATACAAAATAAACTATTTCCACCCAACCAGAGTTACTTTCTATTCTTTTACAAAGAGCAGGAAAATAGATGTCTCTGAATATTATCTCTAGCAAAAAAAAAAAAAAAATGCTGTTAGAATTTCAGACCCTTAAATCCAGCAATGTTTTTTAGATAAAATGGAGCAAGCTTTCTCATTATCTTTCTTTTCTAATGAACTAAAATATTCATAGATGTCAGTGTTTTGTACATAAGCATCATTTCACTGTTTCTGACATTTTCATCCTCTCTTGCTATTCTACAAGGGTACAGTCTCCCAAATTTCCCTTTTATTGTTATTGTTGTTTCCCCAGTAATCTATTCTAATGCATAAATCTGAATAAATAGTAAATAAACTAGGAATTTATTAGTTGATTACCTTTGCTTGGCCCTGAAGCTAGCTATTTTCTGAATTTTTTTTTCACTCCAGTAGCATGATGGACCTCAGCCAAAAGGCCTGGCTCCTGGGTGCCTATTGTCTCACAGCTCTCTGTCTTTGGGCAGGAGGAGCACTTGTTAATAATTGTTCTTTCAGCTCATCTTGTAGCTTTGAATATGAACGGAACCTCTCTTTTGTCTCACCTCTTTGTAATGTTAAGTCTTTTGAATGCTTGTTAATTTGTGATGCTCATTATGTAAGTTACCAATTTTATTTTGTCAGTAAATTTTTGCAATTTACCTAGGTACATGGTTCACCTGCTGTACGCTGTCATGCATTTCTCTCTCATCTCCGATCTGTGTTTTTGTGTGAGGATTGGCTGGTGTCTAGAAGACAGAATGCCAGCTTTTATAATATTTCTTGAAAGCAGCCCTCCCAATATACCTGTTATCTTTTCAAATATGTAATTTAATAATATGCTTCTTCCTTTTCATGTCTCTCATTGAACTGATACCTTTAGGACATAATTAATATCTTGCATTTGTATGGTGCTTTGAGCTCCTCAAAGCACTAGATCATCTATTATCACTGTGTGTGTGTGTGTGTGTGTGTGTGTGTGTGTGTGTTTATAACATCTCAGTGAGTAGGTGGAATGGGCTCTTGTTCTTCTCATTCAGAGATGCAGAAGTGGAGGCAGAGAAAGGCCAGGGGATTTCCTGAAGTCTAGGAAGATCATTAGTGAGAAAATTGGGGTGAAGATTCCACTGCTCAGATTCCCAATGTCACTGTCTTTTCTTTATCTGACTCTTCCATCCCATAATATAGTTGTTCACCCTCACATTTGGATTCCACCCTGAGGCCGAGTGGCGCAGCCGTCACCACCCCAGTGCCCACTCCCTTGTTGCTTTACTGTTGAGCTATTTCTTCATTTATCATCCCACTGTGGCACCTACAGTGGCTCTGGACTCACATGTGGGAGAAGACCTTTTAAACCTGCCATAAATCAGACACATTTTACCTTGCTGTTGTCTGTGGTCTTTGAAAAATCTATTTTTTAGTTAAGACATTTTTCTTAGGCAAGTAAAAGTCTCTTCTCGATTTAATGAAAACATTAAGCGCTACTTGATGTCATCTGATTTTCCCTATGTGACGAGGTCCATCCGCGGAGGACTGACTATGGATAAGGTGCATCAACTTCTGTTCCCCCCTGCCCCTCCCTCAATGCTGACCCCACCCTTTTTTTCTTCTAAAATGTTGCATTTTCTAGAAATGTAGGAAATCTGTCTGCATCAGCAATAAAACACTGCATAGATTCATCAAAGCTCCCTCTATATTTGTCTTCATCTGTCTCTGTCCCACTTACCTGGAAGGAAAACAAGAGTCAACACACAGATTATGCCACCTCAATGGGAGAAAAATAACCATATTTCTCAAGAGAAGGTCAATCTGGCAGTAAGACAAATGCGCGGGATTTGGAGGGGTTGTAGTGCCATCAGATACTCATGTCATCCTTGGGCAGGTCACACCTCATTCCCTAATGGGACTGCTTTTGGACATTTGTGACATTTAAGTTTCCCATTGAGTTGTGGCAGTTATGCCCAGGTTATGAAGAACCACCAAGGGTGTGAACAAATGCTTTCAGACAGTTTAATTAGGTGATGGAGACAATGGAACAGGTAATTGAGACACAAATATTTCTTCTTAAATTCTCATGTAATCAAAGCAGAAAAAATTCTGCTCGTAATTTTTTTTTGTTATCTTAATTTCTTCTCTTTCCTTTTTGGCAGCTGTTCATGCCCATCCTTACAGGCAACAGGATTATTCAAATTCCTTTGCTTGTTGAGGAAAAGGGGATAAAGTAGAACAAGCGTTACATATTAGAATACTTCTTACATGAACAACTTAGTGCTGTGCAAAGTGAGTGGTAGGATAAACTTGGGGTATTATCCAGAAGAGTTTACAAGCAAGTTGCAAGACAAGGGAAAAGAGTATCAAGTAATGTGGGCAAATGTTGGCTACACCAGCACTATCATAAACCAGAAGCAGTTATTGCAAGGATCAAGTACAATTGGGTTGCAGGGAGTGGAAAGATGATGTATGGTTGAGGGAGTCAAACTCCTTAATGGAAGAAGTGTCTTAATGTAGTCTCAGGAATAGTCACATTTGCATGAACAGAGATCAAGAGGCGTTGGGCGTTTGTGAGCAGGGGAATGGCACAAGGACATAAGGACAGAAAGGACCATGACTTTGCAGACCCTGAGGAAAATGACTTGTGTGGGGAAGCAGTCAGCTCATAGGGGACCTTAGAAACCTCTGGAAATGAAGCCTCCCAGGACCTTTTCAAAGATCTTTTCTTTAACTCCCAACGGATGACAACCAATTTTCAGAGAGCTCTATTTGAGTGCCAAACTTGGAAAATGACATTCAGCTGACATTTAACAATTTGCACACATTTTGCAAGGGCTTTCTTTTTCATGTGTGAAACCAAACTGAGAGAAGACAAAATAAGAGTGTGTGACAACACCCGATATGAGATGATATCAGAGCATTGTTTCAGTAAAAACGTTCTTCCTGTTAAGCCTGTGGTCAAGAGTGATGGACTCTTATTAATTTTAGAGCTGGAGAGAACATCTTCTAAATACTGATCTGTATTAGATAACAAAGCTAATTATGGACATTCCCCATGCTGCTTTTCCAGGTTCCATGGGAAAGGGTCACAAATAGAACCTAAGGGTCCTACCAAAGATTTGAGTTGGTATAAATTTTAAAAAAAATCTCTAAACTCAATGTTAAGTAATTATTAAATGGGTGTGCATAAAATCTGAGAACCAGAAAGGATTATAGACATCATGTTTTTCAGTTCCCCAATTATAACCGTAAAGAAGTTCCCACCCACAAAGGCAATATGCTCTGCCATTGGGGGAGGTTATGATACAGATCTGGGGTTGGCATTCCTCCTTACCATGCAGTGTTCTTTCTAGAGCTGTGTGTGGGAACACGTGCAGGTGTGTGTATGTGTGCATTTGTAGACACACACACAATAAATCAAAATGCATCAGGCTGGAAATGTAGCTCAGTGGTAGATCACTTACCTAGCATTTTGGAGGCATGGGTTCAATTCCCAGCACCACAAAAATAAATAAATAAGGTTGGTATTTATTAAAAAAATACATCAGAATAACTCAAAAAAAGCAGAACTTTCAAAACTCATATTTATTATTATACTTGCAAAGACCCACAGGAATAGCTGCTGAGTTTGATGAAATGTTTCAAATAGTAAAGAGATAAACAATTTAAGTACATTCAGAATGAAAAGATTTCTTCTTGACTTTTAATTACATTATATTGATGTTACTTTGGAGACAGCATTTGTTGACTGTGATTATTTCTCTTCTACTATGTTTTATTTTCTTCTTCCTTTATTTAACCTGAAAAAAATCATTATATGCCTCCAAATCCATAATAAATGCTGATTTGACTGTGCTAAGGCAGCAGATAGTAACTTCTGGGCAGTCTTGCCTAGTTTACTAGTAATTGTTAAAGAGCAGTTCTCCAATGTGTGCAACTGGCTTGAAGATAACATCAAGATTACATTTCTTTCATGTACTAATTTATTTCACTTTAATGGCTTTTACTTCATTTAGTAAAATGACTTTTTTTTAAATTTGTTTCTGAGATTACAGAATAGAGGTTAGGTCAGGTAAGGCCTGGTCATTCAAATAAGTAAATATTGTTTACTAACTTATTATTTACTTACTTGCTGCAAGGCACTTACTAGATTTTTCAGAATATTGAGATAAATTTGGCCACATCATTTTTTATAAGGAATTCAGAACCTGGTAGAGAAGGACATACTTAATCTCAAGGAGCTTTACTATAGTCATCTCAAGTCTCTTTTGAATGAGATGAAAAGAAGGTACATGGTAAATCTGTAATGCAGGGAAACAATATGGTTAGCCCCAGGGGAAGAAGAATTAGATTTGATCAGTTGTCTGGTTGTAGCTTCAAAAAAAGAGATATTATTTAATACATATTATTAATAATAATTGGAATGTGGCTGAAGAGTATTCCAAGAGAATACTGGGTCAATGGCATGAGAGTGTGGGGGTGAAATTCTGAGAATGGCAAGAATTTTAGTGAACTCAAAGGGGAGGCATTGTGTTAGTATTTGTGTCACTGGGGTCAGGCACAGTGGTGCATGCCTGTAATCCCAGCAGATCAGGAAGCCGAGGCAAGAGGATTGCCGCAGTCTGGCTGGGCACAATTCAGGAGCCACTTGTCAAAAGAAATGAACTTTATTTTTAGAACCACACACGCCAAACAGAAGAGCTCCTCAGGAAAAAAACCCTCAGAGCCCAACTGCCACCACCGGCTTCCCACATGCCTCTCACCCCAACTCCAGCCTCTCCACCTCCCACAATCCTCCTGCTCTTGAGGCCGATTGGCTGGGTCGCATGGGCGGAGCCAAAGAGGTCCCCCAATGAGCAGCTCCGTGGTCTGAAAGGGCAGGGAAACAGCCCAATGAGCATCACCGCAGAGGAGCCAATCAGCTAGATGTTGCTGGGGCCTCTGTGAGCCAATCATCAGCCGGCAGCTGGAAGTTTGCTGGGGCCCCTTTGGCTGTGGCTCATCATCAGCTGGCAGCTGGAAGTTTGCTGGCAGCTAGAAGTTTGCTGGGGCCCCTTTGGCTGTGGCTCTCAACAGAGGATAGCAAATTCAAAGCCAGCCTCATTAACTTAGAGAGACCCTAACTCAAAATAAAAATTTAAAATGAGTTGAGGATGTGGCTCAGGAGGTAAGCACCCCTGTGTTCAATCCCAAGAGACTTTGTGTCATTGACAAAAGGAACTTAGAGGAGGGACGTTTATTTGGGAGAGATTATGGATTCAGAGGTCTCAATTCATAAATGAGAATTTATGAGTCCATTGCTCTGGGACTAAGGTGAGGCAGCATGGCCAAGTGAGGAATGCTGCTCAGCTCATTGCATGTCAGGAAGCAGAGAGAAGTGGGCAAGGAGCCACAGAGAAAAGGTACATAGTGGCCCAGCCACAACCCTACTGCCTAGAGTTACCACTCAGTTCATTCAAATTAGCATGGACTGATTAGGGTACAATTCTCACAATGTGATCATTTCACCTCAGAACACTTCTGCATTCACACAGTAGCTTTGGGGGGACATTTCATATCCAGGCCATTAACAGGCACCTAGTAGATATTTAGGCTGAAACATTAGTGTGTTAGAATCATGGACAACTTTGAATGGCAGCAAACTGATATTGGACTTCAGTGGCAGAAATAGGGGAGGAACTGAACCATCTGGGGAATTATAAAACACTGATTGACCAGTTTAGATATTCTCTGAGGGGCATTTTATAATTTCTTTTTCTTTATATCCTCAGTGCCTCTGCTTCAACCCAGCTTTTTAGAAGACTGGCTTTTACTTCTGGTTACTCTTTGTTTTTTATACACAGTGATGTTGGACACTGAGTGAACTCAGAGGGAAAAGGAGAGGCATCGGGAGGGTCTATATGAGTGAGAAACAAGGGTTTGAAGGGCTGGTGTGAAAGCAAAGAAAATCATTAGGCAGCTTCCCTGATCGAGGGAGATACTGAGAGAAAGATGGAGACAGAGAAAGAGAGATGTCTACACTGAAGCCTTTTCCACCAATGGTACCCTTCCATGCCTTGAGATTTCTTTTTGATCCTGCTGATTTTCTATAATTTAATGTAGATTCTTTCAGTAGTTGGTCTGGCAATATCTCCTCATGCTGGGTGAGAGGGAGATCCTTTGGAATACTATAAACAAGCCAAAGGTTAATGCGATTATAGGGGGTGATTCCTCAAAACTAGAAATACGACAATGGAAGGATGAGCACGGTTTCCACAGAGCTTGGAGGGACAAAAATAACCACCAAATGGTGGTGGAAGTGGAAAATGAGGATGGGGCTGTAAATGGGTAGGAGTGAAGTGAATATGGGCAGCTGAACAAAGGAGCCACAAGGTGAGTGAGTTTGATATAATTGCTGTTCATTGGTCTGTGAGCAGGATACACCTTTCATTGTTTTTGATATATTGGGGAGTTATGAGAATAGACGTTTTTTAAAAAGACAGATTTTGATTTTTTTTGGAGAGTTGCCAAACGGATACTGCTCTGGAATAGAAGCAAAGCATGAGAAAGTCGTATTTTTTTTTTTTCCTTTCCTGATGTTTGGGCACAACTTCACCCTACCTGATTCCCCTCATCTACTACGTGCTGTGGAAGAAGTACATTATATCCAAGTACTGCGAGTTTCCTTTTCTCCTCGGTAACTGGCATGGCTGGAAAGCTCCAGGTTATAATCTGTAACACTTAGCCCTTGTTTTGTATGCATGTTTGTGACACAATCTGAAAAAAAGAGCCACTTAAGACTGGGATGGGCGACCGCATTTTTTCAATCGACCTTCATGGGTTCTGAGTTTAGAGCTAAACTGGAGCCTGTCTGTGTTCCAGTCCAATTATGTCAGTGAAACGTGATTTCATTGTTTAAAAGGAAATGGCTTCTTTTTTTTTCTTTGACATTAGATAATTTCTCTAAAAAAAAATTAAATTGCAAATGAGTCAGACCAATACAGAATTAACTCTCTCTGAAATAAACTTGAGTTCCACAATTAAAGAGAAAAAAAATTCAACAAATTATGGGAAGAACTTAAGAAGTCAGTCAATAATCTTTATTGACTGTTTAGTGTACGCTGTGCCAGCTAATGGCATTGTCAGGGGATACAAGAATAGAAGACTGTATTCTCAAATCATCTAATGACCATCATGATTAGATAAAAATAACTTGGCGATGTCACTCTATTCACCCCAAGATTATGTCTATTGAGGATTCTATAAACATAGCTCTGAACAGAAAGAACACAATTCTGACATGGTAGCCAGATCCCAAATGTGAGACAGTATTCGCATGTTGCAATATTCTGAACCTTTTCTGGGATAATCATTGGTAGGATGTGTAAACAGGAGAACTGAATTTCAAGAGGGAGAGAGGCAGGTAGCTGAAGTGCAGTGAAGGAAAATGGTCCATGCATGTGAAGGTGAGGACTGAATTTATTCTCTGGTGCAATGAAACATAAGATGTGGGAAAAACACAAAACAAAAACACCCAAATGGCCTAAGGTGGTAGAAGAACAGTCTGATCTACACATCTTGCTTGCAAAACTCTATGGAAGAGTAGGGAGATAAGCAGGGAAACAGGGGACTCAGAAAGCATCATCTTTCTCTTCCTTTTCATCTTCAGACATACAAGGTCTAAATCTCATGGACAATGTGCAACTTACCGTTTTCTATGTGAGCTAAGTGTGAACTCACAGGCAGAGTAAAATAGAAGGGAAGTGGGTAGGCTCTGGAGAGAGACGTCAGAACCTTAAACCCTGGTTTACATTATACTAATTGCATGATTTTGAGGGCTGGGGATGTACAGAGTACTTCCTTAGCAAGTGCAAGGCCCGGATTTGCTCCCCAGCACCAAACAAAACAATAAAAAAACTCAAAACATTTACTCAACTGAACTCTAAAAAGAAAAGAGGCAATTAATCTGTCCTACAGGATAGTTGGTAGCATTGAACGGATGAATTCATGGGATATGTTCTGAAGAATGCCCGGCATGGAACACTGAGTGATGTTATTAGGTATTGCCATTATGGGGTATCCACCAATTGGCGTAGTGTGAGAAAATCCTAATTACTTGTATAGTAGTCCATCTTATTGTGGAAATTTCATTCCAAGACCCCCACTGGATACCTAATTCCATGGATATTATTAAACATATATCAAGTATGTTTTTTTTCATATATATATATGTACATATATATGCCTATGATCCAGTCTAATATATAAATTAAGCCCAATAAGAGATTAACAACAGCAATAAAATAGGACAATTATAACAACATACTGTAGTAAAAAGTTATTTAAAACTTATGAACTGCTTATTTCTGAAGTATTCTACTTAAAAATTTGGGACCCTTGGTTGACTGTAGAAAACTGAACCTACAGAAAACAAAACCACAAAGGAGGGGCTTCTGAGTGTTAGATGAAAGAAACTTCCATGATACTTCAGATCTATGAAGCACGATTCTACAACAACATTCAAGATTTCCTCTCTCTACCAGATCAGTAGTTGTGTAGGTTATTGAAATGGGGACAGGGCCTCCTCAAGTCATGATTGCAGGAAAGATTCAGAATGGAAACTCGTAGTCCATTATATTTCAAGCCACAGATATTGCTTGCTTCCGTGTAGGGTTTTGATAAAGCAAGAGCAAAAGATACTTGGAGGAAGAGGGACTGGAAATGAGGGTGCATATTGAAGAAAGCACTCCATGGAAACATTAAGAGTTACTACTGCCCAGGCTGGAGTCAGGATCACAAACCTCACTGGTGATTTTGCCATCCGGTGCTCTGACTCAGATATCTGAATATTAATAACACAGTAACACATAAAAGGGAAGGGTTTTATGGAAATGAAGGCTGAAAGCGTTGAAAAATAAATTGTTTTCCCCCTTTTCATCCTTCCTTAAGTCTTCAGTTTCCAAATATGTTTGGTAATTTTTCTTTTTTTTTTTTGAGGCTGTTGTTGTTTTACATTTTGCCAGTGGTTTGTGCATGTGCTGAATATTTATAGAGAAACTCAATACACCGTAGATCTTGTAAGTGCCTCGAGGGCAGGACCTAGGTTAATAAAGTCATAAAATTATTCATAACCATTCTGGGTGAGAGCCGTATAATATTACAAGACTATATGAATGTTAATAAAAGACACAGAAAAAGACCTAAATCACAGATCACTGAAGCCAAAATGGTGGCCATAGGATATTTTAATGCTCAAATCAATCTGAAATCTTGTTTCAGTAGATAAGATAGTTTTATATACTTGTAAGGCTAGTTTCCCCCCTCCCCCTGTGGGCAGCAAAAAATTCAGTGGCTTAAAACAAAGGTAACTCTTACTTCCACTCCAAAAGGGACTCTTCCAGGCCCACCTGAAAGTGCTACCTATTTATTTCACTTGTATTTCCTCAAGCAAGTTTTATAGTCATGCTTAATGTAAATACAGTAAACGAGTACAATTCTACCATTGTGCTTGAATGATGGAGATAGAAAATTTTTGGAGACTACAAGTTGTGGACTACCACAGCTGAAATCATAAATAAATATTTCATTCCCCATTGATCCACAAAATAATTAAGCCTGCCTTGGTCAGATATTAACTGCTTCATTAAAGAATAAAATGTGACATAAGGAACATTGTCATTTATCTACTGAGGATCTGTATCATGCCAGAATAAAAAAAATTCATCCATTATTAGTAAGCAAGACATAGAAATACTTCATGGGAAACAAAATCTTATTGCATATTTCCAGCTGGGTATACTCTCATTCAAGTGGCTGAAACCACTAAGGTGTGACTTTCTTCATGTAATAAGATGACTGAAGATCCTTATATGCTGATATAAGTTTGGCTGTCAGTCATGCCACCAAGAACTCATACACTTAGTCTTTGTGCTCTGCCATGCTTAACATGTTGGCCACTTTTTCTCATACTTGGTTCTTCTGGGTCACCAAGATCACCATTGCAGGCATCTTTTTATCTGCTGAAAACTAGAAGAAAATAGAAGATGATATGCCAGGTGCATCTGTCCCTCTGTAAGAAAGCAAAAGCTTTTCTGCTTGTTTGCCCTTACACCTATTGGTCATAAAGAACATCAATCACTGCAAATTGAAAAGGAATGATGGAAAAGAGGCTTCTGAATTTGCACAGTTAATTTCCTGGAACCAGAGAAATTTTTTTTTAAATAAAAAATCAAATTGAGGATTTTTGTCAGCAGAGAGGAAAGGATCTTGCACTGTACACAGCGTGAACAGTATCTGCCTCCCCAGCTGAATGTCACAATTGTGTTATTGCTGTTAGGCTCTATGAATTCAGAGATGAGAAGTCAGCATCAGCTTCTGGGTTCTGGAATGATTTCTGAGGGATGGCCACACTTCAAGTTAGACCATTCTTATTAACAGAGCTGGCACACGGAAAAGGGTGATTGTTCCAGAGGGGACCCACCCTCATGACTTCATTTTAACTCAATTACCTCTATAAAGAACCTATATCCAAATACGGTGACATTTGGATGCAGTAGGGTTTAGAATTTCCACATAAGAATTTGCAGAAGACAGGTATTAATTTGTAACAGGAGGGAACAACATGGTCAAAGTCCCTGAGGTAGGAAAAATACCTATTTCAAATAAAATGACCATGTATATAATATAAAACTATACAAGGAAAAGAAGAAAAGCAGGAATAAATATCCATGCAGCTTGAAAACCAGGTAGAATGGTTTATTTATTGAATGCATCAGAAAATAAAACCTGCACAGAAGACTAACTTGGAGGAGGAAGAATTAAAAGGAGAAGGATCTGAGTTCAGACAGATAGATGTTTAGGTTAATACATAGTGTTGACGTTCTGAAGTAATGTTAGCAGAAGGGAAATTAAATTGTAGCAACACACCTGAGAGGCACTTAGGATTAGTGATAAATTGTATATACTTGAATCATAAAAGATAAATAAAAATGACATTGAGGAAACATCAAACTCTAACCTTTTTAGCTATGGAAAATTGGGAACAGTGGGGGGGGTATTTTCATTTTTTAATTTCACAAATTCTTTACTATTGCTGTAATAAAAATAAGCAAGGAGTATCCACATCTTCTTTACTTTCAGGAAATATGGGGATTAATTTTTAAATCTGATGGAGTTTAGTATTACATGGATTAAATTGAGATAATTATGAGACATTTGAGAAGTGCCTGATTGGAGACAAAAGACTTTTGAAGTCACATAGGAATCATTCCCATTGAAGTGATGGATACAGCAAAAAAAATTAATAGCTGCATAATGCTTATTATTTAGATGCTTGAATAATAATAGTAACTATTGAGAGCCCACCAGGTGCTAGAAACCTTATATATATTGTTTTATCTAATCCTCATAATTACTTTATAAGATAGGTGTATTATTTCCTCTTTGCAGATGAGAAACCAGAATCTTTGAGACATTAAGCAATTTTCCAGGGATCATATAGCTTGTAAGGGCTGGGGGAGCCGGCCTTCACACCCATCCCTGTCAGAATGAAAGTTTATGTGCTTCAACTCTACTTGTGGATAATTACTTCTATCTCTGGATAATGAATTCCTTTCATGGGGTAGTGTATTAGGATTCGTACAGGAAATAAAATTTAGCTGTTTTCTACAGGTGGGTAGAAAATTACATTCCCTTCTCTTTATGTGACACAGACCAGATGAGGGGCATGCAGAATATGAAATGTCTGACAGGAGGAAATTATCACCCATTAAGCTACAAAAGCTCAGCTCAAACCAAAGATGAAATTACTCTTGAATGGTGAGAGGGACTTCCCTGGCAGACATAGTAAAGTTACTGGGCACAACCTCTAAATTCCCCACACTGGATGTGTTAATTCAGCAATTCCTAATTTGGGGAGAAATCTTGCATAATACTATGCCAAAGCTATTTTTGAGCAAGAATTAGCACTTTGAAATGGGCATGCAAATTTCTCATTTCAATAAAAATACCATTTCTCTATAAAGAGGAATGGAGAGCTAGGCTAAATTTGCTCAGCTTTTGGAATGGACATAGTTGAAAGAAACTAAAGTCTTATTCTGTGTTAGAGTCTCAATAGAATGAATAAAGTAGAAATTTGACATCATATCAACAAATGGATCAGTTCAGACAGCAAAATTGGAAAAGAAACTGGGATCTAAGATTCTCTGCAATCATAAACTTGAATTTTGCCTAATTTTGTGGTCAAAATTCTTAAACAATAACTGTTTTGAAAAGGACGCATAATTTAGTCTTGACTACATTTGCCAAATCACCTGAAGTTTCCTTGAGATGTACATCCACACCCATGGTGGAGACAAGCAGGTCCTCTTGTAATGTTTTCACAGCTGATAAATGATAGTAAAGGAGGACTTTACAGCTCATATCTAAACATCTAAATATCTGATATTTATAAATGAATAAAAGAAGTTGTTAAATGTGTTAAAACCTCAGATCATCATGTGTGAATGTGGAATTCACAAACTTCTTGAATCCACACAGAATAGGATAGCACAGGGGGAAAGGGTCACAGTCCCTGGTTATTGGCCTTTGATCTAGGCCCCTCTCTTCTCATCTCTGGCTCTATTCAACACTGCAAAGGGTCTGGTACCTACAGTGTGGACACCTCATCCTATATATCAAAGTTCCATCCACAGCACCAGATTACCCTGTGACAGGAGGGAGGTGGCTTGGCCTCTGGAGTATGGTTGACCTAGGGGAGAAAATTGAGGAAGATGTACTTATAGACCTTGGAATGATTTTGGAGCAGATTGGGTAAAAACTTCCTGGTTGATATTAGAAAAAAAGTTGCTTTGATAATAATTGAAAACCAGATCCCCAGTTCTCTTGATTCTACTGAGCTTTGGCTTGTTACTTTTAATAACTAAAAAAGAAAACCTATGTAGCATTACTGGCACGATTAAACCGTGGGTACAAAAAAATGTGAGAGGAGAAATTACACAAATTTACTTACAAATTCATAAAGAGCATGCTTTTAAACACTCATGAGAAAGTAAAGTTTGTTATAGGAACTTCGTGAGAGAAAATTGTCTCAATTTTCAACCTTGAATATATGGACACAGTAGAAACATTTGTTCTCTAGTTAATATTTTATAAGAAAAAAATAATGATTGCAATGCAATTCTTTTCAAACTATATATTTATTTATTTTCATCAAGATTTTGTAGAAAAGAATGTGGATAAAATAATTCATTTATACACAGTTATTTCTGATTTTCTGTCACACTTTGAAGTGAAAAACACATTTCTCCTCTGCTTTATCAAACATATACTATGCCCCTGCTGGTATCTAGAAAAGTTCTTGGAAGACTGTTGTTTGATGATGAGTCAAATCTTCCTGTTTTAACTTTTGTTCTGCCATTAATATACTTTGGGAAGATAATTTACTTTTCTTGTATCTTCATTTTAAAATAAAACTACACATCTTATTTTCACTGAAGTGATAAATGCCAGGTATATATTAAATATCTGGGAGAAATTGGGGCAGAATATGTCTTACAAAGCTTCAGAGGCATTATACAGGAGAATTTGAAATGGGGAGGTCAAAATTACAATGGAATTTTATGTTTCTGTGTATGACATATTTTATGTTGATTCCATTTAATAGGTATGGACAGTAGCAGTAGATGTGAAATACAGAGTTAGAATGTGAGGCATGAAGGGAAGATATTATCAGACATCTATTACATAAAACTGAAGGGAACAAAAGATTGAAGCAAGAAATACTGAGAAAAATTTGAAATGTCCAAGATGAGAAATACTCTTGGATCTGTACTTACAGATTAAATCAATAAATTTTAGTCACTTGTTATGGTGTATACCTGTAATTCCAGAGATGCAACAGGCTAAGGCAGAAGGATTTTAAGTTCAAGGTCAGCCTCTACAATTTAGCTAGGACACCAATAACTTAGTGAGAGACCCTGTCTCAAAACATAAAATGAGAAGAACAGGGGATCTAGCTCAGTATTTTAATTACCATGAATATTAATAATATTATATTTATTGTCACAGTTAATGTTTCCAAACCAAATAAAAGTTAGTGCGGGGGCGGGGGGGGGGCGGGGGTCTGGGGTTGTAGCTCAGTGGTAGAGTGCTAGCCTAGCATATGTGATACACTGGGTTCTACCCTCAATAACACATAAAAATAAATAAGTAAAATGAAAACATTGTGTCCATCTACAACTAAAAGATATTTTTTTAAAAGTACAGGACTGGGTATGTAGCTCAGTGGTACAATACTTGCTGAGCATGTGTGAAACCCTGAATTAGATCCCCAGAACCAGAAAGACAGAGAGAGAGAGAGAGAGAGAGAGAGAGAGAGAGAGAGAGAGAGAGAGAAAGGGAGAGAAGGTAGTACAGATGAATACTAGTCATGTATTTTAGAAATCTTAACATTTGGTGGAGGAACAGTGTTGAAAATTCTAATCTGAAAAGATTCAAAGTTATCTACAGGACAATAGACAACCCAGTTTATGATTCTAACAACTGAAAAAGAATACTTCATGCTTCCAAAAATAATGTGAAATTGCTTTTGAAGGTCCTGTGATTTTGTTCAGCATTGATTTGGGTCCTGTTGAATACAAGCCAGATGGGACAAACTGATAAAAACTAAACAGCAGATGTCGGTAGATATCTTGGCAGCTGTTTGATATCCAACCATATGAATTATCAAAATAAAACCTTATCTTCAGGGATTCTGACAAGGATGGAAATGTTTTGGAATAATGCTACAACAGTGGATTTTTCTCTGAAGAAGAATTGAAGTTAAAGTTTCCTAGTTCAGATCAGGAGTTTAGTTGGTGGGAAATTTAAAAAAAATACAAGAATCTTCAAGGTTGCAATATGGTATTGACTGTAAGAATTTAACCTGAATTGACTGAAGAGAGATTTAGACTTTGTTTCCTGGATGGTGTTTTTTTTTTTTTTTTAGAACTTTCCTGTGATGTGAGGACTGCTGTTAAAAGTATTCTTCATAATTTCCACCTCAAAAAATTTAGTAACATTATTTTTAACACCAAATTGATTTTTGGAGAAAAATAATTTTAGTGTTTGTCACTATTCTTTTCATTTTTCTTCATAGACCAGGTATCATTTATACTTTTGGAAAGGCAAACTGAAATAGCATAAGGCAAAGCACTGCAGAGTTCTTTCCAACTCTATAAGATCATCCCCAACCGATGTTCTGCTTCAGTTTGGTGGGTCTCTGTTCAACAAGTCTATCTTGGTTGTTGGACCCCTGGACCATTGTTTGCATTATCCTTTTTTAAGAGGCTTGTGTCACATCAACTCTTCCCTATTACTCCCATCATCCTTCCAAGATGGAAAATATTCCTCCATCGAACATGTTTGTCCACTTTGGCCCTGAAGATTTTGCTTGACTTTAACTTCTACAGGAGTGCTGGCCTTCTGGAATCAGCTGGAACTGGCTTACCTGGGCCTACTTGTTTTCATCTTTCCCCAACCCTGTGTTCTCTGTTCTTATTATGTTCTTAGTATGGAATTAGTCTATGTCAGAGTATTTACTCCAGGAAATTTCGCAAAAAGCTACCAATCTGTTTATTTCCACCCCTGAACAGATCCCAGTGTATCATTAGACAATAAACATACCAAGAATTTGTTACTTATTATGCATTACTTTTGGATTGTCAGATAATTGCTCATTTTTACATGCTTTACTTTCTCACAAGACTTTTAAGATCCTTTACTCACATTTTTGTATTTCCAGCATGCCTTTTATAGTGTTTCAAAGCACTGGATATTTGCTTAATCAATTTTAACTGACTAAGGCACTCTCAAACTTTAAGAGGGAATGGGGATTTTTTTTTTCTTAGTGGTACTAGGTTGAACTTGCAATGTGTCTCCAGGAGACATATTTTGACTTCTTAAATAAATATAATCACCATCGAGCTTTTTAAATATTCATAAATCAATGTCAAGCAATTAAATTATAAGCCAGGTAAACAATGCAGGAACTGATAATAAATATTGCCACAATTCAAATATCTATTTAAATACAAGTCTCCCTTAACTTCCAACAGGTTACCTTCCAATAATGCCATCACAAGTTGCAAACATCAAATCCTGCTGAACAGCAGGGTTTAGCAACAAAGTGCAGTCAGTGTGTAGTGTAGGTTGTGGAGTTTTCTGATCATGTGGCTCTCTGGGTGTTATAGCTCAGTGGCACTGCCTGGAATCTTCAGAGAATATCTTCCCATATATCACTAGCTCGAAAAAGATCAAAGAGCAAATGTTGAAGCGTGGTTTCTAGTTGTCTATTGCTTTTGCACTGTTGTAAAGTTAAAAATCATTAGTCCAACTCTCATCAGTTAAAAACTATCTCACATAGTACCATGCTAAGTAAGACCCAAATAATAGAGTAGACACAGTCCGTAGAGTTAAATGATAAAGATACTCTTAATAATCAATGCTAGAGAAAGGTTAGTCATAAGAATTAAAGAGGAAGGGATGTTTAAAATCAACTCCTTCATTTCCCAGAGTTGAAATGTATAGCCCTGAGACTAATTGTCTTACTTCTACATCCTGAGCTTTTCTTCAGTAATTATACTTTTACCCTTATGTAAACCTTTGCTTTGCTACTTTACAAATGTTAAAGGAGCATTTTCTGTGGTCTACTAAACTCCTTGGAACATGTTATTTTCTGTTGCATTTTAGCAACACCGTCTTGATGCCATTAGCTGGCAGAACCTAAAGCTTTATTTTTCCTAAATTAATAGTAAATTACGCCAGTGTTGTCCAAAGTCAATAACATCCATTCAGAATTTCGCATCTTAAGTTCCAGACTCTGCCTTTCACTCTTAGTATGAGTGTATATTCACACACCCGAACAGCAGTCATCTCCATCTGTGAGAATCATTATAACAACAGATGATGATAGAAAAAAAATGTAAGTCAAAATATATGATTAAAGTTAGAGAGAAATTTTTCTGACTTCAGAAGGAGAAAGCAGGGCCTTGATAATATTTATGTATATTTTTTCCTCTATCTGCTTTTAAACCCAACATTTCAGTAAGTAATAAAACATGAAAATGAGTTTTTAAGAGTACATACAGCCATGTCATATACTGAAAGTAAGGATATCTGATTCTTCATCTTAATTTGATTAATCTATAGTTGAGGAAGCAAACCCAATGAGAAAAACAAGAAAACATAATCAAATAACAAAATGTACAATTCAAATTTTTAAAATTTGAGGAGTTTAAAGAAAGAGGAGTAAGTGTAACAGGGGAGGTGGGGAAAGTCTCCATGGATTAGGGAGAGTGCAACCGAAACCTTAGAGATGACACACATTGTTGACATGCGAGTGGATGTCCATTTTCAAAGGAAGAAGCAAAATTTTGACCTTCACAGATAAATCCTTTCATAGGAGATTTCCTTTTAAAATGAAATGGCTCTTTGAAAAGTTTACACTTTGCTTTGGTGAAGTCAATTCAGGCTTCAAATGATCCTAAATGAGCATCTGAGCCATTTGTGGCTCCTGCCTTTCTCAATATGTCTTGACTCCCAGCTGTGTCAGAATGAAATAAATAAATAGTGGAAGAAGTAGTCTTCACCTTTAGTTAATTCCTTGGCTAAAATGATGCCATTGGAAACTTGGTAAAACAATCTCGCTCATCCTGAAATTACAGAGGCCGCCAAAGCAAACCAAGACAGAAAAAACAAAGGGCACATCAACATAATGTACATATTGTGGAGATTTTTGAAGGTCAGAGCATGATCTTTTACTTCTTAGTGACATATAATGCCAATATTTGTCAGATCTTACTGAAGACTAAAGCTCAGGCAAAGAAAAAAATGCATTGCATGACATTTGTTTTATGTCCTATAGCATTAAATATCCTATTGTTATAAACAAACCGTTTTGATGATTAAATAGTTGGGGCAAACATTTTTTGTATGAAGCATTGTCCAGAATACATTTATAATGAATTACAAGGAGACAACCCAATATTGCAGACTATAATGAATCTTCTTTCAAATTCTACCATTAAAGAATTTGATAAACATCAATGATACAATTATTTCCTTTTTTAAAAAAATATGCCACACAACAAATGATCTGAAAATAAACTATCTTACCTTTACTGTGGAAGATGTATTCTTAAGATCTCACAAAATATAAAGCTATGAAATTTTAAGTTGTGCTGGACACTGATTCCAAGTGAGAATGGAGAGTGCCATGATTGTTTGTAAGAATGTGGTAAAAGAACTGGGACATACATCATCCAAGTATCTATATTCAGAAAATTAATGATGCTTTGGGGTTTTTATTGTGTGTGTGTGGTGGTGTCAATATTCAATACAATCCAAATGTATGGAAACAATTGGATCAGCAATATTTAGACAGTAAGCCTATTTAGTCGGGAAATTTTGTGGTTTTGAGTATCCATCGATTAGTTGATAGAATCTTTACCAGCAATTAGAATTGCTGAGATGAAGACCACATTTCTGGAAGGGGCTGAAAGAATCTTGGAAATGTAGAGACTCAAAACCATGGATAGAGATAGGTTTCCTAATACTCTGCCTTTTATGCAGCCTCCAGGAACTGGTGACTTCAGCGAACACCAGTAACTAAATATCACTTGCAGATTGTGACCAGGAGCAGGACCAGTGCTCTCAGTCTCATCTATTTCCCTAGCAGAACAGACTGCATTCACAGAGCCCCAACCGCGTTGATAACCTGGTGAAGATGGGGCTAAAGGACACATGGCACACATAAAATATATTCAACTCATCTACTTGAACACAAATGCATATTGCTGTCTGATCTTAAATAAAAATAAGAGATGAGCCTAAATAATTTGGACTAACAAATCAGCATTAAGTAGGCAACACAGGAAGATATTTCCTGGTTTTCCTTTGACTTCTTATGCTCTAACTCTATGGCTGCTCCTCATGCCCCAGATGTCTGCATACCCCAGTTGGGGAGAAAAAAAAAAAAACATGCCTGAAAAATTTGGACTTCATTTTGGCACAAAGTGTGAGATAGTAACCTAACATTATATTTCATCTATATGCTCAACTTCTTTTCACAGAATCCCAATTTTGATAAGCTACCCTTATTGGGCAATGATAAAACTGTCTATATGTGGGAAACTGCACACTCTTTATTCTAAGACAATGCTTCAGGTCCGTATTCAAGGTAAGCAGATTAGAAAATGTGTGATTGCAAATATTTCCTTCAATTTCTTTGCTTAAAATCTCTCTAGGGGCTGGGATTATAGCTCAGTGGTAGAGCACTTGCCTAATATGTGTGAGGCCCTGGGTTCGACCCCCAGAACCACATAAAATAAATAAGCAAAATAAAGCATTGTGTCCATCTACAACTAAAAAATATTTTTTTTTTTTTTAAAAAAAAGATCTCTCTAATGATTACATGTCTTCTATATAGTCTTCCAAGGACAGAAGGGCCTCTTTTAAATAAGATGCAGTTTCTAATAAGTCTTAAAATACAGCATGGGAGAGAAGTGGGAAAGTGGGAAAGACAAATCAAAAAAGGTCTTCAAGAAGAAAATGAGCCACAAAGAAAAGCGTGTTTTATTTCTCCATTTGTTCTAGCAAGAATTGTGTCAGTGATATTGGCCTAATATTGTACACTTCACCAGCATCAAAGTTCTTTCCAACAGGATGGTAGATGGGAGTTGAGGAAAGTGACCATGACACTTCTTAGAAAGAAGAAAGCTGGAAGCTTTTTAATCTTTTAGCCCAGAAACTAGTTGAGAATTACTCAAGTGCACATTGCAGTCTTGGCTATAATATAATAGCTGGCTTACAGTATTTTTTTTATGTGGAACTTGGATTCTACTTCCTCAGCACATTCTCCTTCGCTCCTGAGTGTGGGCTGCTGGGGTGTCACTTCTAAATTCTATGCATGAGTAATCTCACCATATTCAGTAATATATTCCTCTTATGAGAAAGTAATCAAGTACAATATAACTGATGACTTTCTTGATTCAGTAATCAGTAATTTGTGATCAATTTTACCTGATGGTGACAGCCTGGTGTATAAGTTAGTGCTAATGTATATTACTGCATTTGATTTCTGTGGAGCCTGCCAGCTGAGGAAAGGAGGGGGAGGAGGGATGGAGAACTCCTCCCCCTCCATCCATAAGTGGCACACCACTGGCCTCCTGGTGTTATTAAAGGAAAATTGGAAAAGTTTCCAGAAGATTAAGCAGAAAGCTTACAACTTGCACAAGACTCTCAATTTTCCAGTGGCTCTGACAGAAGGATAAATCTTCAGCTGTTTTAACTAAAATGTAAGCAAACCCAATGTCTAACTACAGTAAACAAAATTTATTATGATTCGGACGTGGCAGTGGTGTTTACATCTAGGTTGACAAAATTGCCAATGTGTGAGACCCTTAGTTAAGAAAAATGTATCAGGCTGTTTCTTATCCATCAGGCAAAGGAAAGGGGGATTTTTCAAGTGTTGTGAACATACAAAGTGACTTTGAACTGTATGCTTTGATTATTTGTGCATAGGCAACTTAGCCCAGCTTCAAGAATAAGTCAAGTAAAATTCTGACTAAATATTATGATCTGCATCTCCCTCTGTCCTAAAATAATCATCTAGCCCACAACAAGTGTATTACTTCCTTCTTTGTTTTCCATTTTATTGGTCCTGCATTTGTTATCAAGGTGTGGTTTATTAATCCATTAGTTCCCATAATGCCCAACCTGAAAATAGTTACTCTTACCTTCTTCTGTCATCAGAAGGACCTTGAGGAGGTGGACCAAAGGATAGGTTAAGGGGTGATGGGATTAGAAAAGATGGTAGAATGAATCAGACATAACTTTCTATGTTCATATATGAATACACAACCAGTGAAACTCCATGTTATGTACATCCTCAAGAATGGGATCCTAATTAGGATAAGTCATACTCCACGTATGTATAATGTGTTAAAATACAATCTACTCTCAAGCATATCTAAAAAGAACAAAAAAAATAGTAGTTTAAGAATGAAGATATGACATAAAATCACCCAGAATACCAAGCTATCTGGGTCATACAACCTTACAGTTGAACACCCCTGGAGATTCAGGGAGATCCCCATTTGAGGCACTGCAGTTAATAGGTACTTCTTCTATGTCTTTCACATTAGGACCAACCATACCTACACTATTTGATTAAATGTACTGAGCATATTCAAGCTTAGGGTTAGATAATGTTCATTGCACATTGTGCTTTCACCATGTCAGCAAGAACCTTCCAGCCATGTGGCCATTTTTTTTTGTACGACTGTGACTGACAGCTCTTTAATGTAGCTCAAATGTGGCTCATCTAGAAATGTTACACATATATTCATATTCACACAGAAGAGTATATATTTATTTATACAAATAGTTCATTTTCATTATCCCAATCAAAGTCTAAACCTTTCTCACATTCTGGTTCTAAATATTTTTCAGATACATTTTTGGTCAATGGCAGTTATACCATCAATATGACTTGCTAATTTTCAAAGACTTTAAGTCTTAACCTTATTATCACCTTTTAAGACATATCAAATGCTTTAATACACATTTACTATTTACCATATTTAAATGTTCACTTTTAATTTTCTCTAATTAAGATAATATTGCTTGAAGTTAAATTGCTCCTCTTAAATATCAACTGGAAGTTTTTGATTGATAGATGGTTGGTGTCTTGGGGAGAGGTCTTAAAAGTACTTTGTCAGTGACAGTAAACTTTCCTAAGTATGAAAAGAATCTCTGATGTAAACCAAGTAATAGCAATTTCCATTGCTTAGAGTTGAATTGACTATTGCTGGGATAATGGAGTTAATTTTTCAATTTAGTATTACATCATTATACAATTTAATAAAAATGTATTGCAAAAAACTTCATATAGTATAATTTTTATACATTCCAATGCAGGTAATTAAGTATACAACAAAGTTAGTTCAGTTTTTTAATGTGTTCTATATGTTATCAAGACATGTTTAGGCACTCTGGGGGTACAGTAAGGTAGGGCAGTCTATAATCTCTGAGGTAGTTACCTAAGTTCTAACATTCTCTCATATGTGTAACAGGGACAACAAAGCCTACTCTCCAGGGACTAAATTAGAGAATGGTGTGTGTGCTCTGCATGGTGATGTTGTAAAATAACAAGTGTTTATCTTCACTTCTTAACAAGTGATAGATTTGAAAGAATAATAATAATTCTCAAAGTAATATCTCACTTTTTCAAATTCTTGAGAGTTATGTATTTTTTACAATAGCAACATAAGATAAACAAGGGAAGAACTGATATCATCTATTTAAAAAAGCATAAATCGACATTTACAGAATGACTGATGTACTCATGGCCCCAGGACTGGTATATTGAGAACTAGGACTAGATTCTATGTCTCTGGCTGAGCTTTTACCACCCTGTCATCCCTCTCCTTGGAAAGATGTTATAGTTTGGATATGATGTATCCCCTCTAAGCTTACCTTAAGCAATGCAGGAATATTCAGAGGCAAAATGACTAGATTAAGAGAGTTGTAAACTGACTGGTGGATTAATCCACTTGATATATTGATAATTTAAAAGGACCATGTCCTAAGTGGTAACTGTAGGTAGGTAAGACATGGCTGGAGGGGGTAGGTCACTGGGAACATTCCTTGAAAGTGTTTATCTTCTCTTCAGTTTCTGCTATCCTCTTTCTCTGCTTCCCAGCTGCCAGAAACTGAGCAGCTTTCCTCCACCATACCCTTCTGCCATGATCTTCTGCCTCACCTGAGGTGCAGAACAATGGAGTTTGCTGACCACAGAACAAATCTCTGAAACTGTAAGACAAATTAAACTTTTCTTCCTCTAAGCTTTCTGGTCAGGTATCTTTGTTACAGTGACAAAAAGCTGACTAACTCAGGAAGTGTTATGTGGATAAAGAACCCTGAACATACTAAACATATTCATAAGAATCAAAGAAATTTCCATATGTTCTCCATAGTAGAGGGAAAAATGTGGGCTATTTAGAAAAAAAATATGCAATTTGAGATAAAACCCACAAGGATGAATTGATTCATGTCAGTTTTTTCATGCCCTTAACTTTACTGAAGAGGGTCAAGTTGGTGGCCTTTGTCATGAATCTAAACACACACATCTACCCGGTCAGGAGTCAGAAACTTAATGAGGATGCAAGAGGAAGATGTAGTGGCTACAAGTCTGTTCAGTACCCAACATCAAAAAAGGAATCAAAAATAAACAAACAAACAAACAACAAAAAATTCCTGTTCCTTTCTTTACATCTTGCAAAAAAAAAAAAATTCCTTTGGCCCACTCCATACTGGTAGAAAATAATGGTAAACATAGTTCTGTCTAACCACATTGACATATTGCAAAGCCATCACGTGGGATTGTGGAAAAATCAAATATTAATAAATGATCATTTGTATGGGCACAAAGGCAATAGTAAGATAAGAAAATTATCTATGCACAGATGAAAATATTATTATGCATGCTGAGCTTAGAAAATGCTTCTCTGATCCATGATTTTATTTATTCAATAATACTTTGTCAGGCAGCTCTTCCATGTAAGGTGTTGTGCTCAGTAAAAATTATAAAGATATGATTAATTAAGTCATCATTAGCTCACTCAATAAATATTTGAGTGATGACTGTATTTTGGCATTACTTGGTGCCAGGAGTAGTGAGACAAGATGCAATTTCTTTGCATACATTGCATCAAATAATATTCATATGAGATGGATGACATTTTTATCTTCATTTTCCAGGTTGAAAGGCTAAAGCCTTAGAGAGATTAAAGAAATTGGCTTAGATCATCAAGTTAGTAGGGAGCAATGTCAAAATTTGAATTCAGATCTATCTGAGAACAAAGCTAGTGCTCTCAATATTTATGGGCCTCCCTTTTGTCACTTATGAACATGTCTGCCTCATCCACTAAACTATAAGCTCCTTAGAGGCCAATGCATATGTCACATTTATTGTTTTATACCCTTTCCCTAGTGCCTGCCGCAGTACAATATATATATATATCTGTCAAATCAGCTTTTTCTGTAGAACAACCATTAGACATTATTACAATGGGAATTTTATTCCACAGTGTTCTTACAAGTATTTCTTGAGCCCCTATTACATGGCTAGCCTTGTTCTAGATGCTATGATGGACATTACACAACAGAGAATTTCTTGTATTAAAGAAGCTGTAGGTGCTGAAGAGAACAAAATTGAACACTTTTCTTTACCATAGGACTTCTTAAGGTCTTTAACATGTCAGTAAGCATTTGGGCTAAAAGGAAAATAGTGTGTAAGTTTTTCTCAATTTCTTCAATCAAAGATCATTTTCCCTTCTTTTTATGTACCTTGAAATTTCAATGCTGCTGTAAAGATATGATTCCAGAACTTTGTACCGAATCTATATCTAATGAATCTGGCAGGGAAAATATGGTAGAACTTCTAACAGTGGAATAGATGCTTAGATAGTTTCCATTCACCTTTCCAACTTTAGTCCTGAGGCCTGATTCCACCAACAGCTTTTGTTCATAAAATGACACATGTTCTGACAGGTCTCAATACCCCAACAACACAACAAAATACTTAGTTTCACAGGTTCTTAAATAATTTGTTTAACCAGTAGAGGTATAATACTCCCTAATACTATCCCCCAAATAAAATATTTTCTAAAATTCATTTAATCAGCTTAGTGTACCTTAATAAATGTTCTTGTGCAATTTATAGGCAAGTTCCACTGTAATATCACACAGGTAGCTATTTGTATGCAAGGAAACTTCCAGCAACATTACATATTGGATCATAGAACATGAGACAGCCATATTTAAGCGATCCATCATGATTCCAGTGCAACTACTGAAAAAACACGGGAAAAAATATTCTCTGTTGTAGATGCACAGACCATCATCACCACAGGGAGCTGCAGAGCTTATGGATTTGGGGTCACACCAATAAAACCCTAACTAATACTGGGTGTATGACTGTAGCAAGATTAATCATTTAAAAAAAATCCACATTAACTAAGATTAATGTGTATGAGTTACAAAATTGCAAGGGATGGCCCTTCCCTGAGATAAAATGCTAGGGATCACCAAGCTAAAATAAATAGAAAAAAATTCAGCTTGAGTCTCCATGATAGACATTTTTGGGTATTTGTAGTGTTCTATATATAAATTAAGCAAAGCAGTGTAGTATTTCTCTTGGCAAATACTGAAGGGCTATTCTAGATGTCTTGATTTTTGAGAAGAAACAGAATTCCTTTTTCACTAAATTGTAGTCATTTTATTGATAAGCCTGCTCCCTTAATCCTCCCATATTTATGATATATGTGATAAGTAATCTTTCTGTGATATGATATATGCATTATATGTGACAAATATGTATCTATAGATATTGATATTGTGATGTATGTAGTACAATTATTCTTATTTGGCAGATGAAGAGTCAGGTTGAGGACTTGCCCATGATGTTTTAGTAAGAAAAACCAAGATACAAAAACCAAGTGTCTGTCCCTCCAAAAAACATGATTTTATTGTATTCACCATCTCTCCACATTCACTAACATCAGCGACCCACTTTCCTCTCTACCTCAGTTTCTTTCTTTGTTAAAGATAAGCTAGATGATGCCTACAGTGTTGCTTTTGGTTTTAATTTCCTTTGAAGAGAAGCGTAGTTCCCTTTAGTCATAGCATCTCCTGTGAAGCAGAAAAAAATATATTTATATCATCTATCAATTCACTCCCCACTTTTATTTTATTTATTTTTTTCTGTATGCCTAGGCCTCCTGGGTCCAGCATCCCTGTCTTTCTGTCAACTTTTCAAGTAAAGTAATGTGTTTCATTACATTTTGGATGCCACACCAGTTTAATCCCATTGATAGAGGGCTATGCAATCAAGCTGACAGTTGGATGATGATTTGAATCGTCCCTGACTCATTACTTTGTGAAGGATTTGGCATGCCAATCAATGGGGAATGATGTGCCGTGCCTTGAAGAATGACAGTAATCCATTTTCCACCAATTGACGTGATGAGTCCTTGACAGACTCACAAGTTATGGGGCCAAAGCCAAACATGATTTGGCACATACCTCCTAGCACTGCCATTTTGCAGACCCTTAGGGTATTTATCAAAGCAGTAGCCTTCTTGTCTTCTACTGTCACCAGCCCCACACTCTCATGAGGCAATCCAGCATTAATAGGCTTTTGCAGGTGAGTAATGGTGTGACTATCTTGACCTCACCTGGTATACTTATCCAAAGTGTGTCTGTAAAGAAATAAATTGGATCTCCTAATTACTCCCACCCATGCTGACACACCTAAATTTATACATCCCGGTGAGAGCTGTCTTTCAAAGTAGTCATTTTAGGAGCAGATACATTTATTCTAATGAGGCTGTCAGCATTCAAAATGCATTTGGAATTTCTCGTTTGAAATTTTCTTCAGAACTCATGTTCAAGTTCCACTACTTTTGGAGGAGGCCTATTTTGACGTCACAATTGTCTCCTCAGCTTGACCATGTTCCATGTTAATCTGATTTTCCCTTTGCCTTTGTCTCAAAACAATTCATTCTTTGATCATTGAAAATATTCATGAGAAGTACTTCTGGGTTCAATGAAAGTCCAACAGAAGCTTCAGAAAATTTTCTAACAATATCTGACCATTAGATTGAGAGTCTCCATTCCTAAATTGATTGGCTTGAAAATACTGATACAACCAATAATAATGTACAATGTCCCTTATTTTAAATGTTCAAAACAAATTTCTGATATAGAATATTAAGTACCATCAAAAAACTTAAAAAAAAAAATTAAAAGCCACACCCTTCCTCCATTCCATGGTCTCATTTGCAAAGGATTTCTGGAACATCTTACCCTGTCATGAACAATAAAAATCCATGTCTTTAGCCCTTCATTTTCTAAAATATTTGGCAGCTTTTTCTCCACTCTACAGATGTAAGATTGGAGTTTTGCCTTCTGCATATGTTGTCCAGCCAGGGAGAAAGCCATTCCCCATAAAAGAAAGCTGAGATTCATTACAAAAAACAAACAAAAAATCAAACTGGATCCCTGACCAAGTAGCCTAAAGAAAAACTCACTGTTTCTCAAACTGTCCATATTTTCTAGGCTTTCAATCAGTAGTTTAGTGACTTCCTCTTAAATATAAACAGTCAGGGACCATTGATATTGAAGTAAAATTTAAAAGTCAAAGACCAAATCAGAGTAAAAACATAGGAATTTTGATAATAATAATATGATTGTATTGTTTCTAGAGAGAAGAACATTGATAGAAAATAAAGGTGAATGAATAGCATTTTACTCACGTACGCACTAACATATTTTTGTTAAATTTTGGTTCCTATAGAAACTCTTGTGAATTCCTTTTTTTTCACATCTGATATTTACCATATTTTGTCTTCTTTATTTTTTTCTGATAATTCTGGCCAGAGGAAAAAAATGTTCTTATTTATTACAAAAGAAACAAAGTAAGTTTTTGCCACTTATTTCCATATACTTTCCTATTTAAATTATTTTCTCTAAATATCTTTGTTATTCTCTTTAACCTGTTTAATTTCCATCTCATTTGCTCTTCTTTTGTTGTTTTCTTAGAGTGATAAATGAGCAGCTTGATATAAGAACTTTTCCTCATATAGGCATTCAGTGCTATAAATTTCCCCCTGAGTACGGCATTAGTGGCATTCAACATTTTCACATAAATATTCACTTTCATTCTATTCAAAATACTTATTAATTTCCCTTTTAATGTCTTTTCTATGGTACCTGGGTTATTTACAAGCGCATTAATCACATTTAAAATATTTTTTAAGAAATTTGTCAAGACAACATTCTATTGTTCAATTTTAATTTAATTCCCTTGTAATCTGGAGCATATTTTCTGTGACTTGAATTCTTTTGTTATTTAATAAGATTTATTTAATGACCCCAATTATTTTGTGACTTCATGCATATTTCACATGCACTTGAAAGAAATGCTTACTCTTCTGTTCAGGAGAGAGTCTGTCCTTCAAATATGGGCTGAGTAGATGGATCATGTCATTTGGGTCTTTTGTATACTTGCTGATTTTATGTCCACTTGTTCTGCCAATTAAAAAAAAAAAAAGAAGAGTACTGAAATTTTAGACAACATTCCCACTATTATATTTCTCCTTGTAATTGTACCTGTTTTCTGTATTTTATGTTTTGAAGCTCTGTTCTTAAATAAATATATAACCATTTAGAATTGCTATATCTTTCTGATGACTTAGTACCTTTATCATTATAAAATCATTGTCTATAACTCTAGTAAAAGTTAATTGCTCTGATATGTACTTTGATATTAAAACCTTTCCTGATTTCTTTTGATGAGTATTAGAGTGATATGACTTTTTCGATTCTTTCACTTTTAGACTATCTATATCATTTATTTAGAACAAACTTAATGAAGGTGGCATATAAACAGGTCTTTCGATTTTTTATTCAATCTCACAATCTGATTTCAATCACAGTGTTTAGAAAACTCATATGTAATATGATTATTGACTTAAATTTTGATTTTTGTTTTCCTTTGTCTCATCTATATTTTTTGTTGTCTTTTTTCCTCTTTATCTGCCTCCATATCATTAATTATTATTTTATTATGATTTCTTCTATTATCTTTATAGGCTTACTATCAGCTATTCTTTGGTCCGTAATTTTAGTTGCTGTGTTAGTGTTCAGAGTATCTATTTTTAATTTATTACAGATTTTCTGCCAATTCTAGTTAATTAATTCAACTATAGTACTAGATAGAATGTTATGATGATGTACTTCTCTGTCTTCCCAGGTTTTGTGCAAGGTCATGTATTTTACTTTACATTGTAAACCTTTCAGTTTTTATACTTTGATTGTATATTTTACCTTATTTTACATTGTTGTTATTTTTATTTAAGCAGTAAATTATTTCATAGGGAGATTAAAAAAATAATCAAAAGATCTTTCATATTTTCCCATGCAGTTCTCATTTCTGATGCTATCCATTCCTATCTGTAGATTTGTACTTCAGTCTGCTGTTCTCCTTCCACCTGGACAAAGTCCTTCAACATCTATAATGAAGATCTGGTGCTCATGCATTCTTTCAGCTTTTGTGTGTCTGAAAAAGACCAACTTCATCTAAGAGATATATAAAAGGACCAATTGGAATTTATAAAATAGAGAAAAGATAAAATGGAAGAGACAAAATTATCAAAGATATTGTTTGAGTTTAGATCAAATGGGTGCATTGAGTGCTCATCAAATTGGATGAAACATTGCCTGTGTCAAGTAAAAAGAAGAGATTCCTAAACCTTTCAAGTGTGAGAAAAGTACTTTTTGTATAAAAGATTAGAAATCAGAATGTTGCAGGACAACTAAACATTCACTCTGAAAGAAGACAAAGTTTGCTGATTGTTAGAAGAAAGACATTTTCAGATGAGCAAGTTCACAGGAAAAAACTTCTTGTTTTGTATCATTTTTCAAAAATTCATTCTGTAAATGTGTCCATAAAAATTAAGATTAACACCATGTTTTAAGAGAAAAATCATAAGAAATAGAGAATCCAAAACATGAGAGAACCAAACAGAACTCCTAGACTGGTAGTTAATGAGAATACAAAAGTAATGGTTTTGTCACAGGCCTAAAGAAGGTTCCTATAGAGCAGGCAGAAGGGCAAACCTATGAGGGTTTATATATATACATATATGAAATGAAACCCATAGAACAGTTGACGTGTCTACGCACAGAGACAGGAGAATTCAATTTCCTGGGGGTGCATTAGTAAGAGGTACATAGAACTAAGCAACTGAAAATAATCAATTAAATATTGGCTCCTGGATAAACATAAAATTCTACTCATACACTAAATGGCTTCACCTGTAAGTACTATGTGATCATTCATAATTACATGAGCACTAAATATTGTTTTAACTAAAAATTGTGATGAAAATGAAAGAGTAAAAAGTGTAGAAAGTGTGTGGTTTCTAAGCTTGTGGGGAAATGATACAGATAGCCAGATTACAATTTCCATAGCAGGAATTCAACAGAAATTAACAAAACTGAAAAAAAGAAATAGAAAAAGCACATTCTTCAGGTATATACAGAGAGAACTCAGAAAAATATAAAAGTAGGAGTCTGATACATAGTGGGATAGGGAGATGGAGCATGGGAGGAATTAGACAAACTCTAGATAGAGCAGAGGG
Organism: Urocitellus parryii; assembly: GCF_045843805.1. NCBI lineage: Eukaryota > Metazoa > Chordata > Mammalia > Rodentia > Sciuridae > Urocitellus > Urocitellus parryii. Next base: position 31,148,371 of record NC_135543.1, read on the forward strand.
GTTGGAGGGGAAGGGAGGATTAGAAATGATGGTGGAATGTGATGGTCATTATTATCCAAGGTACACGTATGAGGACACAAATTGGTGTGAATATACTTTGTATATAACCAGAGATATGAAAAATTGTGCTATATATGTGTAATAAGAATTGTAATGTATTCCACTGTCATAGATAAATAAAAAAAAAGAAAAATATAAAAGTAGAAAATGAAAGTAATTACTTCTGGGAAATGGGAATTTAATCTAGATAGGTGAGGCTAAACACTTTTTTTCCTCATAAATTTTGAGAAACCCTCACTTATTAAACATTGAACATATACACTTCGATACAAATAAATATTAAATTAAAATAAGAATCAGCTAAACTTTTATGGAAGAAAAGAGCCTAGAAACTAAGTGTATAATTGCCTTTAAGAGAGTGAATAGTTAATCTAGAAATTGCTATTCCTGTAGTAGATAGAAATTTTTTAAAAACTCTAATTTTGATGATAATAACTAACATTTTTGAGCATGTGTTACTGTTAGAAACTCTTCCAAGCAACTTTCCATCTTACTTACATTATCTTGTTCAGGTGCCATACTATGATTATTTTTTTTTTCTTCTGTCGATGTGTAAATTGAGTGTTAGGAAGGATCATAAGTAGCTTCAGGATCCAGGGCCAGATATAGCAGAGGCTGCTTTTAAGCCAGGTCTCTCTGATCCAATAGTGGGCACCTCAGGCTGTCTTTTTTAGAAACAGTTGGTTTCAGCATTGGTTAAAATTTTGCCAGTTGCTTAACATCAGCTTCCTGCCAGTTGCTGAAAATCTGTTTCTCCATCCCATTGCAACACTAAGGAGAGTTATTTAAAATAATTCCACTAACTTGACCAATTTTTACTTATCCCTGTTCTAGATTATTGCATTTTATTGCAATTTGTCCCTTAAGTTTGCTTGAATGTCTTTTTTTACTTGGATTTTTCTGAGTGTTGATTAGAAAAAAAATGAATTCTGGTTTAGCAAAGTCATTAGTTGTGAATAGTTAACAAGAGCCAAGGGAGGAGTGTCTGTTGATGTAGGGATGTGCAGAAGGAGATAAAAGACATGCAGAAAGAGAGACTAAAGTAGCAGAGACAAAGGCAAAGAGAAAGGGGACCTAGAGAGAGGCAGGGTTCCAGAAAAAAAAAAAAAAAAAACAGATAGAAAGGAGGCTATGGCAATTCGTAGACTGATGGATGCACTGTAGATATTTTAGCTGAAAACAACTCTAAGTGTATACCTGGTTGTTTTTATCAGTGTCACTCTATTCTGCAACAATGAAAAGCTTTCTGTATGCCCTCGCCCTGATTTAGAATTGATTATACAACTCTGTCTTTGCAGAGTCGTGGAAACAGGAACACACCATACACTCTGCACATCTGAAAATGTTCTGCAAAGCAAATATAGGATTGCCCTCCTTTGTGTCATTTAAATATGATAAAATTCTTATGAATAAGAAGAATTGGGAATGACAGAGGAATCTACTAAAAATCTTTGCATAGGCAGTTAACCAGGCAAAGATCTGTCACTTGTCAAATTTTAGAGATTTATTAGTCCTTTTTCCCCCACATCCCTCCCTTTCTTACCCAAGGTCTGAATTGTAAAGACTCATCTGGTGCTAGAATCTTCAAGGACAGGAGCTGCAAACTTCCATCCCTTTATTAAAAAATCCTGGTGTTATATTTTTAACTGAATTTCATATACTAGGGATGGGACATTCAAACCCTTTTATTGCTTTGCTGATCTCTTGCATTATATTCTCTCTCCAAAAAGGCTCCTGTGGCCTAAACTCCTCTATTTTCAACTCCTTAGATCCAGCATCAGAGATAGCTTGGTATGTCTGATTTTATATAACAGATAATAAATGGGTACAAATAAATTGCAAGGTTATAAACCAATCAAGATTTTAAGATATGCTAGCCATGGGTAGAAAGTTTCATGTAATCAGCATGAGGATGGAATCATGAAACTTTTAGCCCATTAACGATTCAAATTTTATGCTTTTTTGTTACCACTGAGGTTTCATGAGATCAAGAAACAATTTTATAGAAATACTAGCTTCATACTATATAAATATGCCACATGCCATCACGCACATATACATAATCTGTCCACATCCTAGTTCTGCTTCTGTGAACCCATTTGATCATGATTCCTTTGCTAAAACTTTTTTTTTTAAAAAAAAAATACCCTTTCTTTAAAGAAATAACTAAAACTCCCAGATATCTGTCGTCTCATCTACCTGTCACCCATTTTATTCTTCTCTTCCATTAACTTTCTCCTTCAAGGAGACTAGAAATCTTTCCACTCACTCCAAATCTAAAATTTAAGATAGTATAAAAAGTAACCACCACTAAAGAGAAACAAAGCCCCTTGATGCTTCTTTATATTTAACGTGTACTCAAATCACCATGTCTTTTCTCCTGGTCCCATGCATTATCCACAGCTTGAACCAGGTGTCAACAAACTCACAAGTGGATTCTCTATAAGATAGATATAAGGAAGTTCATGAAAAATGAGGTGATCTGATCAATTTTTTTTATATCATCAAACGGCCTGTATTTGAAACCTGAAAGAGTGAGAAAAGAATTGAAGATATGGGGAACTGAATATTATTGAAGATATTGAAGATATTGGTTATTGAATCACCCTGGGAACCTGTGTACCTCTTTCTTGATCTTGGTAGAAGGTTCCATCTCACATCAATGCTCACAATTCACAATAAGACTATCCTTCTTTGACCTCTTAGATCAGCTATTACCATATCCTCTTATTTTCTGTTAGACATGTATCAGCTTTTGACAACTTTGCAGCTGCATTTCTTGTTAAACATTTACTGTAATTTAGAGTTACAATGGACTTAATTTCACAATTATATTATAAACAACTTGAGGGCCTAGGCTATATTGATTACGAGGTACTTGGAAGGTTTTGTTTTGACTTAAAGTACAATTTGATATTTCTTAAAAGCAAATATTCAGTATTGAGGAAGCATGTTGTAATAGAGAGTAGTCTAGGATTGTCATAAAAAATGATCTATTTCGGGATGGGCTGAGGTTCAATAGTATGAGGAGGACAGCAGGGCTTAGAAGCAGGATGCTATTCTGATGAAGCAAACATCAGATGCACAAGTCATTTGAAAGGTGAAGGAGGTAATTAAAATGTTTTATTTCATTACCTGACTATTTTGAGCGAAATGCATAAAAATTGGATGAATAATAATATCCCTCTTTGGATCACGCCCTAACCTTTTCAAGTGCCCTAAACAAAATCTAGTTCATCTGCAAATATAAATCACATGAAATATTAACTGATTGACTACAAGGCCTTAGGTGATTCTTCTGTCAAATCCATAGCTAAGGACTCATTACCTTGAATTACAATTGTATTCTGATTGAACAGTCTCAGCTTTAGCAAATGTATTTCAGAATTACTCATATACTATTTTTAAACTACATGGAGGCTGGGGGTAAAGATAACACTCACTGTAGGAATAATTTTTAAAATCATAATGAAATAATCCCCTAGATCATTCTTTTGAGAAGGGGGTAGCCATGTTTACATAGTAAGAACATTGTGGCTCTCCGTTGCACTGCAAGTTGGTGGGTACATGCCTGGCTCCCTCTTGATCTCTTAACTCATGGATTCATAAATTTCTTAGCATTTGCCTGTGGGACTGTTCCAATCTGCATCCTTACTTTAGATAAATCCAAGCAAAAATTTCTTCCTGGAGGATGGAGGCATAGCATTTTCTCCCATGGTGGCAGGTGGGTATAGGATGCAGGGAACCTGTTTTTAGGAGATGCAGAATTTCTCAGATTGTAGCTGCTATTGGTATATAGAAACTGGTTGAATTAAAGATCACTTTAGATTTAGTATTTAGGGGACTCTTAGTGGATTTTAAAAATAATTTCCCTGGTGTGTTTATGGCCCCTTTGGTTGAATTGAAAAAAAAAAAATGTCTTTTCTCTCTGGGTGTGTGGCTGGGTGAGTGAATAATTCCTTCCTGCTGGTGACTTCCCTTTAATAGCAGGGACACAGCTTGGTGAGTCCATATTTACCATCCTGGCTACAACTTTTTGTAATACTACCATATACGGAAGTCTGTCTGGTTAGTACAAAATTATAGTTGTTAGTCACAGGACCTTGGAAATTTGTTACTGTGTACAACAAATATTTATACAACATGTATAAATTGATTTATATAAACATTTATATATTATTTAACCACACGAATATATGTTATTTTGTTACTATGCACCCATAAGCTTCTAGGAATACTAGTAACAAGGTTAGAATTACAGCCTCCAACCAATAGGTCCAACATCATGAAACAAATCAGCCATCAGTCATTTTGTGATGAAATAACACAACCTAAATGGAAGTAAACAAGTATGCAATTTTTTTAGATGGGTTTGTGTTGATAGTCAAATGGGAACAGACATTGGAGATATAGTTATAAACAAATGTCTGCCTAGCAAGTAATGTACATTCCCTGTTTTCAAAGATGGCATTTCTGGGCGGGGTTGTCACTCAGTGGTAAGAGAACATGCCCAGTTTGTGTAAGGCCCTGATTTGACTCTCCAACATCATATTTTAAAAAAAGAAAGAAAGAAAGAAAAAGAAAAGAGGAAGAAGAAGAAGAGAAATGGGAAGGAGAAGGAGAAAAACAGCATTTTCTCATTTTCCCTGTCAAACATATTTCTTGAGGCATTCCATTATGTGGTGTTTGATTCTTGTGTTCTACTAACCACTTACCTTTAATCATGAAATTCCAAGGTAAATTTTGAGTGACTGCTTAGTGTAGAGAAATAAGCATATGCAAAAGAATCGAAAATAGATCCTTTCCCTTGAGGGATTTCTATCTAGTTAGATAAGAGACCAAACAAGTTCTATTGTAACAGAGTCAAATTACACCATGTTCTTGACATAGTTGTTAAAAAAAGAAAGAAAGAAAAGAAAGAGCAAACCACATTTGAATTACTTTTTTTTTTTGCCAGTTTGAATGAGTATTTAAATGGTTATTTGTATTGTTGCTAGTTGCTAATCACAGAGAATTACACTATCCTGGGTTTTTCTGCCCCAAACAGAGCAATGACAAAAGGTCAGACCACTCAGCCCATCCATATTCTTTATTTCTAATAACAAGACATCAGTTCAGGTAAGGAATGGTTAATAGGGTCAAAGGTAAGACGGTCATTTCTCCAAGGATGTATGTGTATGTGTGTATGTGGACTGGAATTCACCTACTTTACTTTTAAGGACGAGAGACTGTACCATCTTGCACCATCATTTCAGAAGTAAGGACACAGAGATCTGAAGGTGATTAACTGATTTGTCCAAAGTCACACATATTAGCCTCCCACTTGTGGAAATCATGGCTACTTCCGGTAAGGCACAACTCGGTACCATTCCAAAGGGCCAGGACTCTGCACCAGACTTTCCTTTTCCTTTTCCAGTATCATCGTAATCTGCCACTTTTGCTATGGTGCCTCAGGAAGAAGCAAGGGAGTCTTAAAAACCACCCAGCTCTCCAGATTCAATTGGCAGGTTAATCGAAAACAATTTTTTTATAGCACAATAAAGGGCCTGAGAACAGTGGAACATTAATATTTGTTTCCCAAAGAGTGGACCCTGAGAGAATAAAGCTGCATGCAATTGAATTATGGTCCCCATAGTGTAGGGGATGCATTTTGCATTGCTTCATTTTATGCCACCATTAATCAGGTGGCGAAGAGCAAAGGCTGCCTCACGATCCACTGCCAGGGCACCCCTAGAGGAATGTCACCCCCACATCCTGGGTAAGGCAGCCAGCTTTCCTGAGTATCTCATGTGATTACAATATAGTTTTCATGATGCATTCTTAATAAAACAAAAGGTGGCCCTCTGACAAAAATATCATCTGGTTTTTATAATGTAAAATACAGCAATTTTATCAGCATTAACACTGATTGGCTGCTATTAGCCCCTTGCCTTCTAATAAAATTTATGATACCTTTCAGGAGCCCAATTTGATAGAAAGTGAAGTGATTGCACCCTGCTTAGATATCTCTCTGGCATCTATTCCAACAATAATGCGGTAATTTTATGCATGAAATAGCACAATTGGCATAAATAGTTATAATACTGAGTGCTGTCTAAGGAAACTGGCTGGTGGAAAATTAGAAGGCGCTTCACACTTTTGAAACAGGTAATTAGGATTTTTCTTCGTGCTCATACAAGGCAGACTGGAGTTTCATTTTATATTTCATGTTTCATTAAAATATAGGTGTTAAAAATAAATGTTGAATTTAAAACTGCATATATTATGAAATTAAAGATATGGTACACAGTAGAGGGTGCAAAGTGCGTGATGGGACCTTGGAGTGTTATATTTAGTAGCAGTGGGAGTAGTTTTTTAAAATAGTTTGAGCAGGTAATATGCCCTTGTTTCAAGTGTGTTACTTTGAAAAGGATTGATTTAGAAGTAAGTTGTATTCAATCTCCAGGTCTTTAGTCCAAGGAGCAGTAGGCTGCCTTAATTTAAACTCTAACTGAGGAAGATCTCCTTCTTTTAATTGGCAGGCGAAGGTAGGCTTTGGGTCGTGTGGGATTCACTGAGCAGTTTTGAACTTTGCATTGGGCTCAACAGTTCCCTGTCCATTTCACATTTCCATTCTGACCTTGGCTGCTCATTCAGACCTGAGTCAACCCCCAGTGGAACCTTTTTGATTCTCTTGAACTGTGCTGTGGTTTTGGGAGGCGGGCAAAAGGCTGTAATGACACCATTGTATTAACCTCCACTTACGACCCAGCCGAGGGCAGGCTTTTAAGTTTTCCCAGCTGTGTCATTAAATTTGTTGCTCTGGCCCCACTGACATGACACCATCACAATCCCAGCCACAGACTAATGACCACGGTTGGGAAGGCAGCAAGTGTGGAAGAGAGTGCAGAGGGCTGAGTCCAAAAGACAGGACTCCCTCTTCTTGCTTACCCATAACTCCCCATTAGGCAGGGCATTGTGCCTCTGCACCTCAGTTTCCTCATTTGCAAAATGAGAATTGTACACACATTTCCTTTCTTAGAAGTCTGTTGTGAAACAGAGTGTAAAAGCAAGGGGGAAAAAAAGATAAAGAAAATACACACTCTGCAGATGCACAGTGTAATGCAATGTTCAGCTGAAACTGCATTTTGCCCAAAGCAATTTCTGGCTACTCAGGAACAAATGGGTTCCATGGAAAGAAAGGTTAATTTGGGGATAAAATTAGGATAAACTTTATATACTGGCGGAAAAGTTTTTCCTGGATCTATCATTTCCTATTCCTCGAATGCTATTGCTGCTGCAACTTTTTGTTCTTCAAAACCTATCTCTCTCCCTCCATTCCTCTAAACCTCAGCTCCCGGTGTATTACAGGAAAGCAATCCAACCAGCTGGGTTTTTCCAAATGCTGAAGGAGATATTTCATATTCACCACTCCAAGTCATACATAATGATTATTTAACTAGGGTTAGGGAAAACGATCAACAAAACCCAGCCCAGTAAACTTACCTGCTTTTTATCTATTTCCCCAAAATGTTTCTGGAAAAAGTAAAGGAAAAAAGAAAAAATTTCGGGAAAAAAAAAAAAAAAAACTAAACCAGAAACTGGTAAGAAGAATATAGTCAAGATGGTGTGAAAGATAAATGGATAGGCAAAAGACAAGACAGGGACCTTGGGTATACAGGAAGATATGGGTAAATGGAGGAGATGATGAGCAGGTAAAGACTATTATAGCCATGAATATACTGCACTTAATGAAGGCAAGTGATTAATGCCATGTTCAAGGCACAGCACACATAGAAATGATGTCCAATCAATTGAAATAATGCTGAGAAACTTTTCAAAAATTTAATTCTTTACTTTTGAGCTTTGAAACATGCATGCATTTACCCAAATGAGTTGAAAACAAGTCCAGACAAAAACCTGCACACAGATACCTATAAAAAACTTTATTCATAATGTCTAAAACTTGGAAACATCTAAGATGTAAATGTGTAGGTAAGTGAATAAGCAAATTGTGGTCATTTATTTCCTTGAATATTGGTTGATGTAAAAAGAAATGAACTATCAAATCACTGAAAGATATGGAGGAAACTTAAATGGATGTAGCTAAGTAAAAAAAAAAACAATAACAGAAAGAAAAAAATAACTAAATAAAAGAAAAAAGACTACATATGGCATGATTCCAACTCTGACATTCAAAATAAACTAAACCACAGATACAGTAAACAAACAAACAGCAACAAAAGATGGTTGCCAGGTTTGTCAGTGCTTTGGAGAAAGGGAGGGAAGGATAAACAAGTGTATGGAAAGGGACATTTAGGGATGTAAAATTACTCTATGGGATACTACCACGGTAGATACGTGCTGTTGTGGTTTAGATATGAAGTGTCCTACAGAAATTTATATATGAGATATTCGAGAAGGTTTTAAGGTAAAATGACTGGGTTATGAGAGTCTTAACCTAATCACTGCATTAATCCTCTGATAGGAATTAAGTGGTTGGTAACTGTAGGCAGGTAAAGTGTAGCTGGAGGAGATAAGCTTTGGAGACATGCTTTGGGGGTATTTATTTTGTGAGATAATCTTAATCTCTCTTTACTTCCTGGTTCTATGTTCTGAGCTGCTTTCTTCCTTCAAACCTTTCCACCATAATGTTCTACCATCTTGGACCCAGACCAGTGGAGTTAGCCACATATGGATTGGACTGAGACCTCTGACACAGTGATTCCAAAACAAAATTTTCCTCCCCTAAAATTATTCTTGTTAGGTCTTTCAGTCATAGAAGTGAAAAATCTGACTAAAACACATGTCATTATACATTTGTCAAAACTCATAGAAGGTACAAAGTAAAAAAAAAAAAACAAAAAACAAAAAAAACCTAAATCCTTGTGGTAACTATGGAGTAAAATTAATAATAATGTTTTGATATAGATTGTGACAAATTGTACCATATTAGTGCCTGATGTTAATAATAGGAGTAGAGGAAGTGAAGGAGACAATGCAGAATTTCTATTTTCTCCTCGCTTTTTCTGAAAATTTTAAACTTTACTTCAAAAAGGTAAGTTGACTGTTTTTTAAAGCAAATGAAAAATAAAGAGAAAGGTGTTTTTGCATAATAAAATATTTTCTTATGATTTTTGGAGATATGAAAGCAAATTGTGTTAATGACTTAGAAAGAGATTACAAATACTCTCATAATTTAAGATATGTATGAACCATACCATCTAAAGAGCAGTGGCATTCATTGTGACTAAGTGAAATTTCAAGGTGCCTGCTGTTATTCTAGTTTTCAATAAAAAAATCATAAAGCAGGGAAGAAATTCAGCATCACTAATAACCTCACTGTAAATTCTGCTCATTATTCCTATCATAGTTTCTAGTGATTGCAATGTAAAGATGTAGCTTGTTAATGTAGTAATATATTCACATTCTTCAACAATCCTAGAAAAAATTTTTTAGTCTATCAGAGAGGTGATCGTGCAAAGGAACTTGGGGACAAATACTATTTTCATTAATCTTTATCATGAAACTAGGTTTTAGGCAGAAGTCACTTCATGTTACAGTTGTTGTGCATCCTTAATTAAGGCAACTCACCTAAAGATTTTTTTTAAAAAAGCCATTGATGCTAACACATCCTTCATTCTGCCAATAGGATGATTTTTTTTTCTAAATCACAAACATAATTATTTTCTTTCTGCATGTTGAGCAACTTATGCTCCCCAGAATAGACTGCCAAGGGAAAATCACGTCCACTTCCTTTCTCTATATCCTGTCACTCAAACCTCCCTGAAAGAGAACAGGGAATGGTTCAGTGATTGATAAAACTGGGAAAAAAGCTATTTTCTCAGCTCTTCCTCTTCCCTATTTTCTGATCAGTTTGGCTAAGGATGGTAATAGTTTTGTCAGGTTTTTTTTCTTTTTCTTTTTTTGTCATGCATGGAGAAATTTAAAATGGGATCATTTTGCTCAATTAACTACAGCATTTGAATCTTGCACCTAGTAAGTGAGCACTTACTATTTGTTGGGTAAATCAACAAAGAAACACATCAGAGTATCACATCTAGACATCAGTCTTCCATGGAGTTAGTCTTCCTTGAGCTCTAGACTAGAAGGGGCAGTATCAGGAAGACTGATTATGCTCAACCATTTGAGCCACATTCTCTGACCCAATTATATCAGATGCAAAGTAGATATTGGATCATCTACATGGTTCCTGCACATTTTTTTTCTAATTTCTTGATTTAAAACTTATAGAAAACTTTCATTCCCAAATAACATTCATTCCCTGCTTAATAAGTAAACAATTGCAATTTATAGAATAAAATTCAAATTTGTTAGAATTAATGTCAATGACTTTTGTAATCTTTGGGCAATTATTGTAAAGGAGTCAAAGTACAACTAAGTTGGCTAGCACAAATATTTAATGATAATATAATGAACTGAGGAAAACTAAAAAGAAATAGAGTTGACAGATGTTTCAGTAAAACACGTGATAAAACTTTGATTGAAAATATGCATGTAGAAAAATATTGATATGGTATGTCAATTATAAGTGCACTACTTACAAATCTTGAATAGCGTTTTCACCCTTTATAAGTTTTAAACATCATTATGTCTGATTTTTTTCTATTTTAAAATATTAGTTTAAGTGCAGATATCCAGTACCATGTTCACTTTTTTTAACTAATATGAATTTTTGTTCTTGTAAAAAAGAAACTCTTAAATACTCTTAAAATTCCAATAAATTAGTGTAATCTTTTTGAAGGAAAAAACTCATGTCATTGGCAATTGCTTTTTAGATATCTCAAATCCAAGAAGTGGAAATTCTCTAAGGTATAAGATAAAGAACACAAAAATTTACAAGAAGAAGCCTCTTTTATTTCATCCAGATATAGTCATCACACTGATTCACTTTGAAAATTAACAATATGCCTTGTGCTCTGAAGGAAGAGAAATTGATCAAGATGAAGGAATTCCTAAGGTCATGAATCAGATATTCTTGTTATAAAATTTCACAGAGTTTGTGCTTTGAGTCACCTTTTCCACAAGAGCATATTTCCTATATTTAACACTGATGAAAGAAGGGAAACTACCCTTCTGATCTTAGCCCCCAAAATGTTCATTTATTCATTAGTTCATTTATTAATGAATGTTTGTTGGGAGAAACAGTGGGTTCATGAAAGATAAGATATAAAGAATCAAGTACAGTATACATGGGAAACCATTCCTTTTCAACCTTTCCTCAACCCTTAACTATGTTCCTAGTATAAGTATTAGGGAACTGAAGGTGATCTGAATATTCAATGTCCCTGAGAAGTTGACAGTTTAATGTAAGAGCCAGGTAACTCAAAAGCAGAAAGCACACATTAATGTGGTGGGTTCTATGTATATAACTGTGTATTAAAATCTTAAATTGCCTGGAGTTTCCAGTGAAGATTTCATTCAGAAGATGTTGTGTAGTCAAAGTGAACACCCCTCATGTATATAACAAAATGGTGTAGAAGTACAACTTGCAAAACAAAGTTTTTCAAAGAGGAGAGGAAATTATTCATTAACTCCATCATAAGGAAAAATAATATTTAGTAACAGGTGATAATTCTGTGCACTAGAATATAGAATGAACTAGAAAAAAAAATTCTGACCTAATGATGTTAATGGACCAGAAAGAAGAAAAAAAAATAATATCTCTTGAGACAGTTATGTGAATTAAGAAGGCAAATCAAGAATGGCTCTTAGGTTTGGAACTGACTGAATTTTGGGACCATTTATAAAAATGGGGAAGAACCACATTTAGATATGAGTATTAAGTAAAAGTAGCCCTCAAGATTTCTGTATTGGACCATATTTACCTTGATGTCAAGGAAAAGGCCTGGGCTGGGGTCACAGAGTGAAAGTTCTAGTGGACAAATGATGCTTAAAGCTGTGGGCTGGATAAACGATGCAAGGCAGAGAGTGATTACAGAGAAAAGGAGGTAGGGAAGAGAGGGAAGGAAAATGGAGGACAGGAAGCAGTTTAAGAAAGGAAAGTCTAATCCCAGGTTGATAAAATGAACACAAATCAGCCAAGGGGACTGGGACAGCAGGCAGTGGGGGACGAGGTAAACCAGGAAGACAAAGGGGTGTGAAAACCAAGTAAATAAGCTGTTTCAAGTACAAGAAGCAAGTAACTATACAAAATTCTTCTGTACAATACAGAAAGATGAGAACCATGAATTGACAAATGAATTTAGCAATATGAAGGCTTTGGTGACTTCACCAGAACAATGTCATTGGAGTGATGTGATAAAATCTTGATTGAAATGACTTCAAAACAGAACGGGAGCCCATGGCGTCAGCGCATGCCTGTAATCCCTGTGATTTGGGAGACTGAGGCAGGATGATCACAAGTTTGAGACCAGCCTCAATGCTTTAGCAAGGCCCTAAGCAACTTAGTGAAACTCTGTTTCAAAATAAAAAGTAAAAAGGGCTGGGGATGTGGTTTCATGGCCCCTATGTATGATCCCCAGTACAAAAACCAAACAACAACAACAACATCATGAACAATAAAACAAAAACAGAATTGAAGAAATGGAAAGAATGAATATAAAAAAACTCTTTCTAGGGGTTTTATGACAGTGGGGGAAGAGAGTCCTGTGTGAATGAACTGTGGGACAAGGGAATTGTTAAAATAAGAGGTCCTTCATATAAATATATGTATTAGGAAAATGTGTGTGTGTGTGTGTGTGTGTGTGTGTGTGTATGTGTATAATATGAAATATATAGAGATAAAAATAAGGAGTACAGAGTGAGTGATAATGTGATAAGAGATGAGTAATGTTGCAGGAACAAAGCTTTTTGAATGTTTTAGAAATGATAGGATCCACTCTGGAAGTGGAGTTTTGGGTTTCAACCTGGGTAGGAAATCTCATTCAGTGTGACAGAAGAAAAGCATGGTCAGATGAAGTACAGGTACATTGGCGACTCCAGTGGTGGGTTGTGAGGATTGCTATACTCACCTGTTTTCTCATTGAAATGAAAAATGAAGTCAATGGCAAAGTAAGGAGAACTTGTGAAAGTGTTGTAGAGGAAATTTGGAAAGTTGAGGGACATAAAGGGACATGGAGGGTCATAAACTTAAAGTGAAACCAAAGCATGTTTTTCCCAAATTCACATTCCATAGCTTTAGTGTACATATGGGAGATAATGAAATAGTTCTCACCAAGTGGAGGGAGGCAAGGGAAATGAGAGTATATGCAAGGAAATGAGTGAGCAATAGGCCCTGGGGTCTAAGCTGGGGAAGGAGGAAAGAGAAAACAATGGGCTTTTGATAATGAAAAACCGATGGACTGAGCATTAGAGGGCAGTGACAATGGGTTATTGGCCAGGAAGACAGAGACATAAATGTGCTGGAGATTCATGAGACAGACATACAGGTAACATTTTGGAGGAAATGATACCAGTAGGTCAAATCTAACGTGTGATAAGAAAGTGGGAGGCCTTGTTGAGGTAGGAAAATCATGCAGTTGGTTTAGTTACATGCAGTTTTGGAATGGTTATAATTTGGAAAAGTAGATATAGATAAACGTGGAAACTGAGCACAAATATTCATTTGAGGAAGAAGAAAAACATAATAATGGGGACAGATCTTACATGAGTACTAACACTGGCATGAAAAAGATGCACATTTCTCTTCCCAATCTCTCAGGAAAGCAAATTTTAAAAAGCACCTGAAATCAGTAAGAAATATAAGCTCTGTGAAATATATTCCTAATAATTGATTTGTGTTCTCAAGGGATTTGCTAGTCTAATATCAACTTTAATAACAGTAAAAGACCTGATTTGCCACTTACTTTCATAAATGAGTACATACCAGTTTCGAACAATGTAGTCATCTCATGGAATACTTGCGTGGTTGGTCTAGGACCTCTTGTGGGTACCAAATCTATAACTCCCATTCATGAAATGATGAAGTCTTTGCTTATAACCTATGAATATCTAGCTCTATACTTTAAATCATCCTGAGATTACTTTTAACAACCAACACAATGTAAATATTATGTAAATAATTATTATACTATCCTACTTAGGGAATTATGACAAGAAAAACATCTATACATATTTACTATAGATACAATTTTTCCAGATATTTTTCATCCCCAGTGGTTAAATCCAAGAATGGATAGGGAGGGCTGATCATGCTCTATTATTTTTGAAGTCCTATCATCACTGAAAAACCATGAATTAAATAAAGTTATATGGTATTTAGAAATGCATTCATAGCCCTCTTCTTAATTTAAAATAAAATGTATACAAATATATAGTGATGGAAAGTAGTTAAAGAATTAGTAAGATTTAAAACTGTGTATTTATTTCATAAAATATATTTTAAAATATTGACATATATTATTGAATAGTTCTTACATGAGAAAGAATTTTCATATTGAATAGATTTAAAAACTTATCCCTACCTCTTCCATCTATTTCTATTTTGAAATCGTGGTCTTTGTGCAATAAGATTCCAGCTATGGTTCTCCCATCCATAACTGGCACCATAGTGAATGAATTCCAGAGCATCAGACTTGTGTTCACAAACTATAAAATGAGAACAGGTAAAACTACCAGATGTGGAATCTCTACTTGCCAGAGGCTACTGATGATTGTTTCACCCCGGAACATTCATGAGCACATTTCCATATGAACAAGAACATATGTTTGAGATAAAATGATATGCATTAATAAAAGAAAAAATGGCTGATACAATGATGCTAATTCAAATCTTATACTCACATAAGGTTATTTGTTTTATGTAGTTTTTTTTCATTTACTTAAAGAAATTAATTATAGTGAATTGAGAAACCATAATCAATCTGAAAGAGCTAGTTTAGCCATTAGAATAAATGCTTTTATACTGTCCGGCTATGTACCTTCTGAAACGTCTTCCTTTGGTAAATTGCAATGAAACAAATTCTACTGATGTCAAAGTGATGGTGGCCCCCATGAGAACAGTTGTTATCTTGGTTTATGTTCCTCAAACTTCTTGACTTTGCATGATTAGACTGGCCTATTGATGGAATTAAACCCTTAGGAGCTTTGTTGCTTCAGGGAAAGGACAACTTATTTCAAGGAAAGAGGTCATGTCTGAGACAGTCCCTGTACCATCTGTTCGGTTTCTGGTTATAAGCAGGACTGTAAGAATAACACAATTCTTATTTGCATTAAACATATACATTTTAATATAACTGTCAAAACAATGAGATTTTTGTTATTTACTAGAAGTGTTTTTTAAGGTAAAGGACAGATTATGTATTGTAAGTGTGAGTACGAGTGTGTGTGTATGTGTGTGTGTGTGTGTGTGTGTTAAACACATTATATGTGTCAGCAACTCATAGGAAGTATTTTATGAACTATCAAGAATAATTTCTTTTATATTTAACTTGTACTGAAAGTAAACATAAATATTGATTGCAATCTGCTTCAATCCTATTTCCTAATAAACTTGAGAGTTTTGACAGAAAATACGCCATAAACTCAGCAACCAGAGAGCAACATATTAGAATTAACCAAATATAAAGTTCTGTTAGAACCCATAGGTTAGACATGTGTGGCAAATTCAAAGAAACCATGCACTAATGGGCTGGAATTGATGGGGACTTACATGAAGGAAAACATGAGTCAGAATAGTAGATAATCTTAAATAA
This sequence comes from Urocitellus parryii, assembly GCF_045843805.1. Taxonomy (NCBI): domain Eukaryota; kingdom Metazoa; phylum Chordata; class Mammalia; order Rodentia; family Sciuridae; genus Urocitellus; species Urocitellus parryii. The sequence continues at coordinate 31,164,087 of NC_135543.1, forward strand.
ATTGAAAGAAGATGGTGGGTATGTGGACTAAAGGCATATAAATGTAAGTACTTATTTAATTAAGATTTGAAAGAGGGGACGAAAACATGAATTTGATTTCCTGAGTTTTTGAGCAGCTAAGTAAAGTACCTTCACGTCCAGTTCTGTGATCAATAGAGATGAAAATTGTTCTAGAATAAGTTACAAACTGACTAAGAAGACTTTCCTTACTCACAGGAAAAGTCTAACCTACCAGGGTGATGATATTTCATTAGATAAACATGCAGTGTTTTCATCCTGAGATGTTCTTTTAAATACAAACAATCCTTGAAAGGGTATTAGCTCTGCCTTAATCTCAGAGAAAATTAGTTCCCCCTCAATTTTCCTTGTTGGAAAAATAGCTGCATGAGTGAATTGGGCATATGCCATATGTGGCTGCCGAAGCCCAGGACTCAGGTGGACCTGGCTGGCTTCATTCCCATTTCTGCCACTTATCTAGCACAGTGTCTCTGGGTAAATTTGTCAACAACTTTAAGCATGGTTTCCTTAACTTTCTGGAATCATGATAAAAATACTAACCAGTATCAGGGTATAGTTTTGAGGAACAAAATAGTAACCAATGAAAAGTATTTACTGTACTTTCTGGTACCTAATAAACAATCTGTGAATATTTGCTATTATTATTTTATTATGTGATGTGATATAGAGTTACAGAAAGAAACATAAGAGACACAGGGACTTAGGCATTAGAAATGCCTCAAGGATACTAGAATAAAAGGAAAAAATAAAAGGAATAGTTTTAAAAAAAAATCACCTTGACTAACTTCTTAGTTTTTCACTATAAACCTTGCTGGGTAACTCAGAGAAGGGTTTTGCAATTAGGCCACAAGATTCCAACCAGCATAATCTTGCAAATTAATGACCATGATACTCTGCATCTGTGGCATTCTTGAATGTCTCCTGTCTCTCTCTCTCTCTCTTTTTTTTTTTTTTTTTTTTGTTTCCTCATGGCTCTCCGAGAATGTTTAGAAAGCAGCATGCCCACTGTCTGTTCCACCAGGTTCAAAGTCATCACCTCTACAAATGTATTAGTCAGATTTCATTGTTGTGATAAAATACATGAAAAAGCAACTTAGAAAAGGAAAAAATTTATTTTGATTTATTGTTTCAGAAGCTTGAATCCTTGGTCTGCTGGTCCCAATCTTATAAGCCTGTGCTGAGCTACAGCGTCATGGTGGAAAGGGCATGGTTGGAGCAGAGCTGTTCACCTCATGGTGACTGGGAAGCAACAAGACAAAGAGAGAAAAAGGAAAGGGCCAGGAGCCATATATAGTATTCAAAGGCACATCCCCAAGAACCTACTCCTTCAACTAGATTCTACCTCTAACAGTTTCCAACACCTCCTAATAATGGCCTCAATTTATTTATCCAGTGATGAGGTCAAAGCCCTCATGGTTCATTCACTTCCCCAAAGCCCCAACTGTGAACATTGCTGAATTGGGGGCCAAGACTTCAACCCATGAGCTTTTGGGGGACATTCCAGATCTAAATAATAACTCCAAGGTTCACACACTATTCAGGTCTTAGACACAGGAAGCAAGTTTCTGACCAACTGAGCAGTACTTGCTGAATTTTTTTTTTTTTTAAAGAGAGAGTGAGAGAGGAGAGAGAGAGAGAGAATTTTTTTTAATATTTATTTTTCAGTTCTCGGCGGACACAACATCTTTGTTGGTATGTGGTGCTAAGGAGGATCGAACCCGGGTCGCACGCATACCAGGCAAGCGCGCTACCACTTGAGCCACATCCCCAGCCCTGAATTTTTTTTTCCCCACATAGAATTAATCATGTCACAAGTTGACAGATGACTCCAAGGCTATCAAGAAACTCACACAAATTTATCAGTAAAAAAGACTAAACCAGAGAAAACTCAATGATATGGGCATCATTCAGCTTCCTAGAGAATTTCAATGCACCATGGGTGGGGTAATGCAGCCAAAGCAGCTTTTTGAGGCCAGCTTCCGGCTCTATCTCTCCAATCCAGCTTAGTGAACTAGGTACAAGAAGAAATCTGCTGTTCTTCTTAGTTTCTCTGGTCCAGGCAGGTGAATAATGTGTTTTTCCCATTGCAGGTATGAGGGATGTTGGAGGTTACTTTTCTTTGCCATGGGATGAGACCACTATAAATGGTTGGAAATTTTTTATTTATTTAAAAGGCAACAGTAGGAAGGTATGGAGGTAAACTCCTTTTACCCAGCTACTCAGGAGACTGAGGCAGGAGGATAAAAAGTTTGAGGTCAAACTGAGCTATTTAGCAAGACCCTATCTCAAGATAAAAAATAAAGAAGAGTGAACAAAACAAACAAACAGCAATGAAAACAATAGCTTTCATTTAAATATCTTTGTATCATGTTTCACTATATTTCCATTCATTTAAACTAAGAATCTTGTTTCAAATTATCTTAATAATGCTACTAAAAATATCCCATTTTTGAGCAGAAAATAATATTAAATTAGAATCCTTTTGAGGCAATCATTTTGGGTATGAAACTGTGGATGTTAATTTATCTCCTGTTAATCTAGTTTGCTCAAAAAAAAAAAAGCTCAAGTCATATTAATCTGGCCAAATTTTAGGTTGAATTATGTTTAGAAGCTCCCTACCTTTCCTTGGTGGGTTTGCCTATGAGTTGGGAGAGAAGATAATAAACAGAAAACAATTAGAGAATTGAAAAGGAAAATTTATAATCTAGTGCCAATTTGTGCATTATATAAGGATAATTAGGTTAGGCAGATACAGGTGGGAGGGATGAATGTCAATTGAGTATCCAGCTATGGTTTCACAGAGGGTGTGAAATTAAACTGGGCTTTGCCAGATGGATTGACTATGGATGGACATGGAGAACATAGGTAGGCAATAAATTTAGAGATAACACTCTAAGTAATGAAGCAGCGTCAAGAGAAAACAGGATGCTATTAAAATGGCATTCACACATGATGGTAAGCATGTCACTGAGCAACACTCAGAATAGCAGAACATTTCATAGGTCATAATTCTGAATATTCCTCATGTGTTTGACAAAGTACTTTAAAAGTATTAGGTGGTGTTCTTAGGCAAAACCATGGTAAAACTAGAGTCAATGCTGGGATTAAATTTTTGTCCTGCTACTTAATAGCTAAGTAAACTTGGCCATGTATTTAAGCCACTTTGTGTCAGTTTGCCCATTTCTGAAATAACTGTAATATGCACTGATCTCATAGGAATGTTGTGGAGAGTGAAACAGTTAACGACAGCGAGACATGGTGCTCACTATACATAAGAGGAGCCATGAGAAGTTGCTTTATCTGCCATTGCTGATGTTATTTTTAACAGCAGCTATAAGTATTCTGACCTTTAAACTAAGATTCGATTGATAAAAGCCTTGGTATGTGGTCACATGCATGAAATCTCAAGGAGAAGTTCTGGAGCTAATATCCAAGGTGATCATATAGTCCTGTTTACCTGACACATTTCCCATTCACAACGGCAGTCTTGACATAAATATTGAAAGTGCCTTTTTTTTTTTTTTTGCTTTTAAATATGTCCTGATTTGGACAATAAATTCTATGATCATGTCTCTTACAAGTGATACAGAGAAATAAGGAGCAGTGTAGCTTTCTGAGTAGGAGAAATGATGGGAGGGAAGCCAAGTCTTAGGAAGATTTCTGTGGCCCTAGCATCCAAGAAGCTTACAGAGAAGAACAGGCAAAAATACAGCAAAGATATTGCTCTTCTTGATGGCACTGTAGACTGATACCTCAAGGACAGTGACGGAGGAGAGGAGAGTTTGAGATAAGTACTACTGATATCAGCAGGGCCCAGGAAGAAAGGACCACAGACCACGGTTATCTTCTTTAACCTGACCCCTGACCTTTGACTCTCACATGACTCATGTAGGCCTCCAGCCCTTCTTAGCACAATTTCTGAGTAAACCACAATCCTCCTTTGATGGGAACCCCCTGTGATCAGGGAGCCAACTCTTGTCCATCCGGATAGGAGGAGTTAGAGCTCCTAATCTGACTTAAGCTAAGCCAAATGGCATAAATAACTCGGAAAAACACAAGAAATGATTTTTTGGCAACGATTCTCTGATTTTCTTGGGCTTATTATAATTGTCCCCCATCCAAACTGCTCTGAGGATTTATGTTGAGTGATCCAATGTCATGCTTCAAATTTAGGCCATGCCTATTTGATGTTTCTATTTGGGGGGAAGAGGGATACTGGGGTTTGAACCTAGGGCTGCTTTACCACTGAGCTACATCCCTGCCCTACTTTTTTTGTGTGTGTGTGATAGGGGGTCTCACAAAGTTGTTGTCCTTTGCCTGATCCTCCTGGGTAGCCTATTTGATATTTCAGAGAGTGTCAGTCTCCAATGGATTAAACTTCCATTTACTCCCTGTAAAGGCAGGGCAGTTTAATTAAAATTTAAAGATCTACCTATCATATAAAAGAAGGCAGGCAGTTGCGGTAGGAGAGGGGATTCTGGTAGTCAGAGGGTTCTTTCCAAGAGAAATACAGTAATGAAACAGTGTAGGTAGTGGGCATGTAGAAGCTGGACTGATCAGGGCATAACTCTCTGAACAATTTAATTGGAAACAGAAGGACAGACTCCAGGAGGATGGAGACCAGTGATGGGAGTCTAGGCACTGGGTTGGAGATAGTAGGCAGAAAAGGACCTGTGAAGCTCAGAGAAGGAATTTAGGGAAGATAAAAGTATGCCTGAGTATGTTTGTGGTTGTGTGTTATGGGGTTGCACTGCTAAAACCTTCCTCTGTCTCCCACATATAATCACTAAAACAGAACATTCTACATTGCTATCTGGAATTTTGGACACTTTTTCTGACACTGTGGAGGGGAACGAGGCTTCCTGAAAAGGTCAGTGTCAGCTCAAATCAGGTGCAACAGATTCTTGAGTTGTGCTTGGATGTATGAGACTGAGATGAAATCTGGACAAGGAGAAAATCTGAAGCAAAAATTCTGTCTTTTGGATATCAGGGCTTTCAGTATTTTGTGCACAAACTTTTGACCAATCCAATCTCAAAGGTAGCCATCATTTCTACCCAAAGAGAGTCTTGTCTGAGTATGTTACCCTGTTAAGTCCCAAATGAAGTAAGCCTATAAACTATTCAATACTGAGAAGGAGTTTGAAGTTAACGAATATCCAAAGTGAACCCTCTGGTAAAGCAAGGAATCCTTTTTAATGCAAATCACCCTTCCCCTGTGTCATTATCTTATCCAGTAATTTTCTGAATTGGGAAAATGTTGGGCCCACCTGTACTCCATTCACTGTGCACTGAGAAAGCAGAGCATAATAGATGGTGAGCCCTAGGAATATTTCAACCCGAGCAGCATGGTTCACTGTTGTCTATGACATGTTGTTAAATTATTGATACCCAGCCAGGCTTTGGGACACAGGCTTTGTTGTTCTGAGCTAACAAAGCCACCTGAGAGAAAGCCATAATGAGAGAGCAGGGACTTAGCAGGGATGGGGTGAGTCTTCTGGGCGGCAAATCCTACCCATAACAGGAGAAGGCTACAAATTACTTGGACTGACCACTCTTGCAAAAAGAAAGAGAAAATAGGTGCATTAATGAAATTCTTACAACAGATGGCAAACTGTCCTTGGATTCTCTGGTGGGGGAAGAGGGGAAAAAAAAACTTTCAAAGAATATATTATATGAGTGTATCACACAGAATCCACTTACTCTAAGGACTCACAGAGAGACATTCAGTTAAATTATTTAACAGAAGATGACAGAAAAGAATTAGAGAAAGAAATTTTCCCATCTCAAGTTAAAACAACAATCCACTCTCTATCCACGGGTAAATCTCTGGGTCCAGATGGTTGCCCAACAGAATTTTAGCAAACATTTGGAGAGATAATAAGGCCTGTAACAGTAGATAATTACTCACTTATATATGGCTCAGTGCCCCCTCATCTACATTAGTTTCTATAGCAGGTTTTTTGCCAAAAGAAAGGAAGCAGACCCCTGTTCTATTTTCTCATTCGTAATATTCTCTTGCTTCTCTCTATGCAGATGCCAGGAGCCATTCTTTTTATTTCAGCGTCCTTACAAAGACCTTTGAACACATTGGGAAGGTGAGGGAACATTGGACATTACTGAAACAGGATATGAAAACAGCCACTAGGAAGTCCTCCAGGAAAAATAGGTAAAGGCTCAATTTGATTGCTGAGAAACACCTTTTAATTAATATGTTAAGGGGCAGGGGATCCCCTTGTCCTTCCTCACTTCCACCACTCACTTTCCCAGGAGGAGCATAAAAGGTGGTATTTGGCAAATGTGTAGGACTGAACATTCACCCAGAGCAAAAAGAGCAAAGGTCATAGACATTTTTGACAGCAACTAGTTTATAGTCATTTTACTAGGGGCTTAATGGAAGCCAATGAGTTTAGCAACAATCTGTGCTCTAAGGCTTGAAAGCAAGGGTGAGGCTCCCAACTGCAAGCTTCACTGACCAGACTAGCTATAAATGTCTCTACAAATTATAGATGCTTCAGGGAGACCATAATCCTCAGCTCTTGTAGAATTTTTTTCCCCCCTCTGCAGAGCATTTTACAAAGATGAACTAATTAATCCTATCACCAACCCAGTGATTTCAGACAAAACAGTTTTTCCCATTTTATAGAAGGAGAAACTGAGTGCCAAGAGTCTTGTGTTTTAGTTGTCAGCATGTTAAAGATGAAACAGATTTGGAGCAGCCAATAATTACTGTCATTTCAACCTCAGCCAGCCAAGTCTGTCTACCAGCTCTCTCCTAACTAGACTGTGACATCTATGCATAGAAAACACACTTGATTAATGCAATTAATTGATTGATGAAATTATAATGGCTATCACTTATTCAGTGCTTAATATGTCCTGCTGTGTACATAGAACTCTTACTATTCTTTAATACAGAGTCTCTCATCATTGGCAATATTAGAATATATTTGGAGTGAGCTAAAAATTCTTGATGCCCACTGTCTCAGATCTATTAAATCAAAACCTCTGTGGAAGTGGGGATCAGGAATCAATAGTTTTTAAAGCTCCCCCCAGTGATTTCAGTATGCAATTAATTTTAATAATTTTTGGTTAAAAATGCTAAAAGAGAAATTGAGAAATGGAAGAACATCCAGAAATAGTAATAGGTTCTGTTTTATTATTAGTTATATTCTTATTTTTGGTAAAAGAGAGTTATAGTGTAGGTAGAAAGGGTCAGTAAAGAAGAAACAAAAAAGAAATAAAAGGGAGGAAGTTCCCAAAGAAAATAATAGTATTGGGATTAGTGACTTTCTCCTTTGTCTCTTGTATATTCAGATTTCTATTCTAGCACTATTACCATAAATGTTTGTTCATATGTCATTCATCTTTCTAGAGTACAAATTAATTGAGGTGGGGGATACTGGCCTGGCTTTTTCTTATGTTCACCACCTTGAGTAATGTCTGGAATATAGCAGGCTCTCAGATACTGTATAAATGAAAGAATGAATTAAGAAATTTAAAAGTTCTTCCTTCCTTTTCAGACAGAAGCTCTGATAACCTAAGTTAAGAATCGGTTGCAAGGATGTTACAATGCACTGTGCTACTTTTGACCATTTTTAACTCTGGCATAGATTGTTTTGACCAATCATTCACCAAGACCCAAAGAGAATCAGAATCTAAATGTTGTCACCATGTGGTGAGTTTAAGCACAGGAGAGGGTGCAGCCTAGAACAGTGGAGTCTATTTTTAAGCTTCTGGAAGGCAACAGGGGAAGCTCTGACAAGGCAAGATCAAGATAACCAAAGCCAGTAGGTGCATGTGCAGAAGGTGGAGTAAAAGAGGGTTAGGGAATATAATTTTGCTGGAACTCCCAGTATGCCAAAGTTTAGCTCTGAATCCAGACTTAGAACCTCATCTCACATCATATCATCATGCTCATTATTTGTGCTCCCTGGTTTTCCATGTGTAGGCTGCTCAGGAAATTGACAAACAGAAGATGCCAGTTTTCAATGAGATGGACCAAGTCATCCCAGAGGCAAGATATTTGGTGAGTTGTAAAACATTGTGCCATATAGTAAAACATCCCATGCGGTGCTCCAGTTCATGACTGTAGCCAGCAAGGGCTCCCATTTCTTGGCATTGCCTCAATGCTCAATCTCATTAACCAAGGGATACTTCCATCTTGTTCTCACACCAAATGTAAACTGCACCATCTTGCTCAAATTCTCCTCTACTGCCTTGTTTTCAATCCCAACGCATTCTTTTCCTCTCTGGAATACCTACTATATATTCAGCCTATTTCTTCATTGTTCTCAAATTCTTTCCTAAATAGTCTTTTGGGCTCCTTGCCTTAATTGTGAAAGGTTTTACTTTAAAAACCACTAGATAAAATTACTGCTTTCTGGATTCAATTTCCCACCTTTCCAGCTTTTTGGTCAAGAAGATTCACCAGAAATCCTGAGGTCTGACCCTCTGAGCCCCATTCATTTTTCTATCCATGACTTTTATCCTGCTTTCATTCTCCTTCCTGTTCAAGTTAGACTGCTTGATCTATTATTATAATTAAACCTTACAAAAATCCTAAATCTTTTTGCTCCTTTGATCTTTATTGCTCTTAACTGGGACAAACCCAAACCTGAATGAAACTATCGCCAGAAAACATCAGGTTTTCCTGGGAAAATATATAACAGTGTGATTCAACTGCAAATATATGATTGCAAACCTCAGCAGAATCCCAATAATGTACCATTCAATACTTCTACTATGTTTATCTGGCCAGTTTCTCTCCAAAGGCTATTTTAGACCTATTCCATTTCATTAATTTTCTGACTCTCCCCATCTTTCCTACCAGTTCTCAGCAGATGATTTTATTCTTTACTTCATAGGGAAAATGTAGATTATCATATGGGAGCTCCTTTGTCTTTCCATTGTTCTACCTATGTACATTGTTTTCTCTCTGTAACTCCTTAAAAAAGGAAATTAATCCATCTTCTTATAATGGAAATTCCTACATATTTAGGAGCAGTACAATCTTGATCAACATTCCACTTGTGGAAACTTGCAATGCAAACTTTTATAGGATAATCTTGATTATCATTTCACAAACTTTAGTCTCTCATATATAAAATTTACTCTCAGCTCTATTCCTCCCCCACCCCCATACTATTCTACATCACTCCTTACCTTAAAATTAAAATTTTCAAGAGATTTTCATGATGTTTCAATTTATTTATTTTTCTTGAACTTTTATTTTACATTATTTTGGTAAGAACACAACATGAGACCTACATTCTTAGGAAAATTTTAAGTGTTCGTTGTTGTTAATTATAGCTATAGTGCCATATACTGGATCTCTCGAGATTTTTTCATCTTGCTTGACTGAAACTTTATGTTCATTCTTTGGTAACACTTCATTTCTCTCACCTACCCCTGCCAGATTCTGGTAACCACCATTCACCCATTTGATTCTATGTAATGACAATTCTAGACATGCATTTAAATGGAATCTTACAGTATGTGTCTTCCTGTAACTTACTTCACATAGCATACTCTACTCTGGGTTCATCCAAGTGTAGGATTTTCTCCTTATACAAAGCAGAATAGTATTTAAGTGTGTATTCCACATTTTTATTTATCTGTCTGTGGGTTGTTTTCTTATCTTGACTACTGTGATTCTGCAAACTCTTGAGTTTACCTTGATCAGGATCAAATCAAAAGACCTGCTAATTAAATCATTATATTTCTTGGAGACCAAAGTCCATATATCTTAACATTTTTTTCTCCTTTTTCTTGATTACTCAGAACAAATCAAACACTTCTACCTTCTTTCCCTTGGAAACTCTCTATTGTTGACATTGACACCATAATTGTCGGTATTTACTTGTATTTTTCTAGACGTTCCTTTTCCATTTTGCCTTTACTTATGTGAATTCTTCAAAAATTAGTCCTGAATCCCCCTCCACCTTTTTAACTTCACTCTCTTCTTTATTCCTGGGCAATTATCATCAACCATAGATAGTTCTCATTTGTTCACCAATGACTCAAATTTCCTTCCCTATCCTCAGTTTTCCTTTGAAATTTATATCTATACATTCAACTCTTTAAGTGATATTTCAAATTGGATATTTCATAAATATTTCAAAATTTTTGTAAAACTAAATGTATGATGTCCTACTGCTGACATGTTCATCTTCTACAGTGTCCTTTTACTTTCTTTACCTTTACCTATTATTTGATTTTCTTGTTATCAAATTGACCAGAACCTCCAAATAAAATAAGTGAGAGCCATGATAGCGAATTCTCTGAGCTTTGATTTGAATTATAATTAGCTTTTATAATATCACCATTAAATACAATGATAGTTTTCCAGTAGCTGAAGACATTGTCAGTTATCTATGTAGCATTCATTACCCTCTTCCTTCTAGTAACAATAAATCTTGAAATAAATCTTACAGAATAGTCAATGAATTAAAGATAATTAATCTCCAAATATTTAAGGATACAATTGGTTACATGACTTTTATTATTTTAGAAGAATAAATAAGTTCTGAAATGTAAAGGAATGAATCAAACCATTTGGTTAGGAAATCTTGCCGTGTGTGTGTGTGTGTGTGTGTGTGTGTGTGTGAGAGAGAGAGAGAGAGAGAGAGAGAGAATATATATATATATATATATATATATATATATATATATTCTATTCCATGGTGAATGAACCATAATTAATTTATACATTTCTTAGTTGAGAATAATTTGGATTCTTTATACTTTTTGTCAATTAGCTATATAATTGTTAAAAACATTCTACATAGGTGAGCACATTTCTTATGCTTCTTGATAGAAATCAAGTTTTACTAGTGGATCTTTTGTTTCCACATCTTATGTATACCAATGGAAGGAAATCTTCCTCTGCTTTCGAAGATCCTGTATCTTTGAAATCACTTTCTGAAATGCAGGGCATTTTGTCTCCTTTTTCCAGAAAAATCAGAATTCCCAGCTACCACCATCTGTTTTTAGATCTGTGGTGAGAGAACCTGCAGTTTTTGCCCCTTTCTTCATTTTGTGTATCTGTTCTCTTTTTGGCTCATGAAAATATTGTATTTTGGGTTTTCTTAGTATGTGCTTTGTTCATAATTAACATGTGGCAAAGCAGAAGGGATGACTGGAGTACAAACATGCACAGCCATCTTGAACAGGAGGCACCTGAAATTCCCAGACAGTCCTGACTTGATATCCTCATCCATCTTGCTGAACAAACCAGAAGACCAAATGTTATTCCTGACGTCTCCTTGATGCTTGGCTTTTACATAACATCAAATACAACATCTCATGTGTTCTTTCAAATACCTCCCCTCCCCTCTGCCTACTGCCTCCACCATGGTCCAAGCCACGAGGAACTATAGCTTCTCATGTGGTTTCTCCTCATTTACTCTCCTCTTCCTACCAAAGCTATTTCTCAAGATAAAGCCAGAAGCCTCTCTTGAAAGCACACTCATAATCAGACCACTCTCTTGCTTTAAATATTCTTATTCAACTTTTCCCTGGGGATTCTGTCTGTTACTTGCCCTATTAACTTATTACCAAAATGCCCTCCCTGCCCTGTGTGTCCTATTCATTCTCACCTCCTCTAAAAGCTTTGCACATAGCATATTTGTCTCATCTCAGGTATTCACAGGTGTCAGTCTCTCTTCTTAAAGTGCATTTTCTTCTTTTGTCAAACTCCGTCTCATGTATAATTTCTACCACAGCTTAGTAGGAGGCCTTCCAGAAAGCCTTCATGACTCCTCAAGCTCTTTCAGGTCCTGATTATACAATGTCATTGTGCTTTGTGCTTATAGCTGCTCTTTATTAATGAATGTCTAGGAGCATGATTGCTTGTTTAGTGCTCTAGCACACCTAACTTGTGAACAGTAAGTTCTCACCAAAGACGCTTTCATGAATGACTAAGTGGCTACAGAAACACTTGGATATACATCAGAGGAGTCATTTAAGTGGTGTAACTTGATGGATGCCAAGTGCCTTCTTACCTTCAAATACTTCACCTACTGAAGTCTGGAAGTTTATCAATCTTCACTGTTTTGATTAACCACTGACCTGTCCAGACTGTTCATTTAAAAGGCAATTTTTTCTAGTAACACTAATACATGATGCTGTTACACTTTAGTATAATATTATCAGATTGCTTTCATTCCCAAGGGACAGATGTGTCAGATAACATATATAACATTGGAGTGAATTTTCCAGGTTAAGATCTGAACTGCAACTATATTGCCTAGTTCTTTCCCAAAAGGCATACAAGGTAAATGCATGAAATAGCTTGTATTATAATGGCTTCATTCATATCCTAAAGTAGTCAGCACACTTTAGTTGACTGTGATTGGTGTCTCTCAGGCTTAGACAATAAGCTGCTGGTGCAGAGTTAGTGTGATTGTTGGAAGTGCCCTTCTAGAGCTTAGACTTGCTTTCTTTGACTTATTTTTAGGGTTGGCCAGATATGTGGCATTTGTGACTATCAATAATTTGCCTGCAACTTAGTATTCCATCCTACTAGCTGAAATCTGAATCTTCTGAATCGTTGGTGGGATTGTCCCACAGTATGCATATTATAAAACAAATAGAAGACAGCCAGTTTATAACTTTAAAATTTTTATTTATTTATTCACTTATTTTTTCAGTATGTAGATATAAGGACAAGGGACTTTTGACAATGTTTTCAATGCTCTAAGAGAAGGAGACTTCCTTTCTTTTGGGGAGTCAATGAAACTTATGGTAAGGAAGAAAGATAGGTGAAGAAGTATAGATTATATTAATAACTTATATTAAACATAGAAAAAGTACTAGGTATTAGTAAAAAGATTCTTATGTTGCATTGTTACACTTAACTCTAAACCTTATGACTTTAATGCTATTATTGCCTCTATTTTATAAATGAAGAAATCGTTTCCCAGAAGCTACAAGTAATTTATTCAAGGCCAACTTGTCAAGACAGCATGGAAAGCCCCAGAATGATTTTCTCCCTAGGTGTAGACCAAAGTTCCAAGCGGCTTGAAATGCCACCAGTCACAGATAATTCTAATGTGACTGGCTACTAAAATCAAACTTGTTGTGAAAGAAATTATTGACAAAAAGAAAAAAGTTCACACATCTATGGATATGGGTCATGTGTGTGAACTAGGATGTAAGAAAGAAAACAGCATAAAAGATGTTGGGATTAGGGGCTGGAGTTGTGGCTCAGTGGTAGCGCACTTGCCTGGCATGTGTGAGGCACTGGGTTTGATTCTCAGCACCACATATAAATAAACGAATAAATAAAATAAAGGTCCATCAACAACTAAAATATATGTAGACACACAAAAATAAATATATACAAATATTTGTTGCAGCTCCTCCAAATACAGCCACTCATGCTAGGGCATGGATGATGTGATTTCTGCACATAGAGTTTCTGCAAAGATCAAATAAGGTAGAATCCAGAGAGTGCTTAGTAGAGTGTCTGCTCAGGGATGGGTAATATAATTAAAAGCCCCAATTTTCTTCCTGGCTCCATGATTTGCTTCTCCTCTTTGCATGTCCCCTTCATGTGGGGTCCTAGATTTCAGTAGGCATCTCATAGAGACCTGCACACCTGAGATCACACTTACATATTGCCTGTGCTTTCTAACATCATACTAATGTACCTCAAGGAAGGTCCTAGGTAAATAAATTCACATCAACATATTGATAATAAAAGTCTTTATAATGTTATTCTCTGAAACATAGATACATTTTAATAAGAGGCATCAAATTTAGAATTGAAGTTTTTTTTGTCTCCATCTCCATGATTTGACACCAGGATGCAGATTTGGCTCAGATTATAGGACACTTAGGCAGAAATTGTAAATACAGAAGAGGGTTGAGTGTGGAGTGCTTGACTCTTAAACGTTTAGAAGTGAGGTGATGGAGAAGTGGCTTAAGAAAGAAGATCTGGCAAGGATGAAAGAAAACCAGGATATAGGTCTGCATGGTTGCTCTTTTACCTGATCAGCTATGAACTGCCCTAAGGCCTGCAAAGTGGACATGCTCAAAGCTGCTTGTATGTTCTTTTTCTTTTGTTTTCATCACAACAAAAGAAAGTTCATTTTTTTTTAAAATTGCAAATCACCTTCTCAATCTTTCTTAACAGTATTTGGGCTAATATTAGGATATTTTCAATTATTTGACTTACAGTAGAGTCAAATATATTGCTAGCATACTTTTGAATTTATTTCAATGATTCATAATTTAATGGTTAAATAGTTTAGAATTTTGATGGTTACAGCTTGGATGTTTCATCACTGTGCAGCTCTGCAACTTGTACAAGATAAGCCCCTATTTGGGATGAAGGGCCAGAGGCTCATCTTGTACAATAAAAATATTCACATTGCTGTAACAAATAACTAACAAGAAAAAGGCTGTAAACATCATCAGTATTGCGCTCTCATGTAGGCTCACAGGGTCTGCAAAATGCTTCTGGGGTACAAGGAATCTTGGGGCCCAGGAGGTCAGAGACTAGAGCATAGAGTGACTGATGTCACTTTTCTGTGCTTTTAAAGTAATCTGATCTTCTAGAAGGAAGACGAATGTCACGAAAGGTGGAAAGCGGTCCACAGGTTTTATTCATGCTGCCTGTAAAGAGCACCCAGCCCCAAAAGCCATAGTGCATTTCAATGGATGTATCAAAGCCATTCAAAGTGTTCACACATCACATCAGGACCAAGCCACTGACACTGCTGAGGAAATCAATTAGCCATGAGGTGGCTTTGGGGAAAATGGAAGTTGCCCTGAACCCATGTGGTGCTGCTATGTGGGGGAAGGGGAAGGGGAAGGGAACTGTAGAGTCAGAGTCGGTGTAGATCAGTAAAAGGCATGTGAACTTTAGCTCAATGGACAAAATAACTTTCTTTTATATTTTTCTCTACCTTAGAAGGTCAGATTGTGAAATTTTATGGCTGGAAGCAAATTCTGAAATCATGTTAGCTCCTCTTCTCAACTTGTGAAATGACTGAAGCCAGGTTGGGTTCAGTGACTTTCACAGAGTTGCTTAGAAGGGATATAGAATCAGAAAATGCAGTCCAAGTCTCAGCTATGAAAACGTATCTCCTGTGTTCTCCTTTTGTTACTCCAGAGAGAGGCTGAGGTTTTGGAGGGGCTGAAGGGTTAGAAAGATGAGATTTGAGCCTGCCTCCCTTTGTTAAAAATTTGAGTACAAATGTTTGAAGAGCAGGAGGGCAGTAATGTATTTACAGCATAATATTAGCATTTCCCTTTCACTTGCAATAAGAGCAAAGCATGTAAATGTTAAATAATATTAATCTCCATGCATATCACTTCTCAAGTAACTCCTCAACCATAATGAGAATCAAACCTTACCCTCCCTGGTAGAAACCAGGTAAAGAATTTGGCTATATCAGAAAGAGGAGAGGAAGAAAACTGCCAGATGCAGTAACCGATTTAGGTCTTTAACATTTGTGTGTAGTGCTTTGGGAAAGAGGCAGGGACCAAGATGGTAGAGGCAGAAGGGAGAGAGCAGCTGAAGGTAGAGTGAGGAGGTAAGAAGGCAAGGGCCAGGAACGGAGGGAGAAAGCATTAGGCTAAACCCAGAGGTTTGAGAAACATTCCCTTGGACCCTCCAGAGACTTGGTCAGTAAAGAGACTTTTCTTATTTTTTTCCCCTAGTTTTCTCATTTTTATTTGGGTGGCTTTGGGCAAGTCTCTCTTACACTCAAATGATGATAACACTTTCATCCAACTTAGAAACAGAAAAGAAGATGGAGTTGAAAGGGTTTTGCTAACTACGAAGTAATATGCTAAAGCCATTTAGAGCAAGGAAGATAACTTAGAGAGTATCTAAGAACTTATAATGTTATTATTTTACAATGTTTGCCCACAGGATATACAAAGATGGGCAAATAAACAACTTGTTGATGATCTCAATCTAGACAGATCCCCTTCAGGAGTTAGCCAATATTGGTTTTCTATCTTAGCTGTATAGGAATATTTTTCTACCTTCCTTCCTTCCTATAAATGTGGGGCTCAAAACTGAACACTTGTTTCGACAACTGTGACCCCAAAAGTTTGCTACGCGAAGAATCTAGGAGAAAAGTTTCAAATGTGCTTTAGCTTGGTTATGAAATTGCGGAGGAAAAGCTATGCTGGTGAGGTGCCATTTCAGATACTTCAGATTTCCAGAACAGCCCTATGATCCCTTGCTCTTGATTCTGTGCACAGCTATTTGTGGCACTGGCCATATCAGCTGCTCTTAGTCATGAACCAGAGCATCGTGGAGAGGAGCCGCTAAGTGCCTATGTGTCTGTAGCATGAAAACATGTCTACAAAGTTAATAGAGAGCTTTGGTTTCTAGGGGCTAAGGAGATTTCAATCAGTGGTGTTGTCAGTGAGTGAGGATTGCTGGGACCATGGTGTATCTTTGTTTGGAAAAATGAGCAGCAGTTAAAAAAAAATAAAAAATTAAAAAAACCACTCAGACCCCTAAACAACCTTGCTTAGAAGGTGCCAGTTTCCATTGCGAGCATTGCAGGTGTGTGAACCGACTGGAACTGCTCCGATTTCCTCCCATGCAAGGGGAGGCCTCCTGCAGGGCCATGCAGCTCACCACAGCTCCAATGCTCAGAAACAGGAGGTTAATTAGCCCAGCATTTAATGAGAGTGTCTGGAGGAAGTGTTGAGAAAATACTAAAAAATAAATGAGATGGAGGAACGATGGAGGGAAGGCATAGATGTGCTCTGAAATGGCTGGTAGGAGAAATAATACAGCTGAGACAAATTGAGAATGACTGAACAGCTAAGGCTGAGCCTAGTTCTGCAGAAGGGACACCCTATTAATGAACAAGCAGTGCAAAGATGTCGGAACCTGTGAAGCGTGCCAGCGATGGTGGTGTGGGTGGAGTCTGGAGAGACTTGGTTTTCATTTGAAGGACTTGGGAATCACAAATTTTCAAAGAAACGATTGGCTTCTATCTTTAGGATCATTTTAGTTGACTTCCTATCAACATTAACACTTAATCTTTGAAAGTAAGTGTTTGGAGAATAAATCTGTGGCTAGAGGGGGTAAAAAAGAATTGGATTAAGTCAAGTCCATGGCAGCTGTTTTCAAACTATGCTCTGAAAAATCCTAAAGTTCCATGGAGATACATTATGAAACTATGAATTTGTTGGCCAACTTGCTTGGATGAGTGTGGAGCTCTTTGGAGAAGAATTTCAAAGTCCAGCTTCTCGGTAGGGACTGAATTAGAACTGAAGGTCCAAAAGAGCCCAACTTCAGCCTGCTGGTTGTAGACCAAGGTCATAGGGAGAGTGGAAAGCTGAGTCAAGGATGAAATCAAAGCTTCCAACTCAATTCCAATACTATTTCCAATTCATCATGCTTCAGGCTGCATAAATATCAAAAGATGGAGCCAAATAATACAGTGGAAATTTATATAAAATTGTCAGTGCCTTGAAAAATGTAGCAAAACATGGGAAGGCAAAGTGAGAATTTAGCCAAACATTCAAAGAAATGATTGTCTAGCAATGAACTTAAACAAAAATCAAAGGAATGAGGACTGAAAACTCAGAATAAAGGCATCTACACAGTGCTGACAACAGAGAGAAGAGCTCCACACTATGAGTTATGGTTTGGACATGTTAATGCAGGAATATTCAGAGGTACAATGATTAGATTATGAGAGCTGTAAATACATCAGTCCATTCTATTTTGAATGACAAGCTGGGTGGTATCTCTAAGCAGGTGGGGTGTAGCTGAAGAAGGTAGGTCACTGGGGATATGCCCTGGAAGGGTTTACCTTCCTTGCAGTCACTTCCCTTTCCCACTCTACTTCCTGACTACCCCAAATGGAGCAGCACTCCTGCATCATGCTGTTCTTCCATGATGTTCTGCCTTCCCCTGGGCTTGGAGCAATGGACTCCATGGACCATGGACTAAATCTCTGAAACTCTGAACCAAAATAAACTTTCTGTCCTTTAACTTGTTCTTATCAGGTATTTTAGACACAGTGATGCTAAGCTAAGACATTGTAAAACCTTGATATCTTAATTGGGGCTACTATTCTTCAAAAAGTAAAATTATCCCATTGCTATGATCTGAATGTGTTCTGCCAGATTCAGAGGTAGAAGCCTAATGAGTAAGATGATGATATTAAGAGGTGAGGCCTTTGGGAAGTAGGTCATCAGGGCTCTATGCGGTTAGCATGCTTGAGAATTTCAAGCAAGCTCCTTTGCCCCCTCTGCATGTGAGATGGAGCAAGAAGTCACCATCTTTCAAGTAGAGAACAAACCCTCACCAGATAGTGATTCTGCTGGCACTGTAACCTTGGACTTTCCAGACTCCAGAATGTGAATAATAAATTTCTCTTGTTTGTAAATTAGCTAATCCAAGCTAGTTTTTTAAGGCCTCAAGAACAGAATAAATCAAGTGCAAAGGTGAGGAAACTAAAGCTTAGGAAGATGAAGTAAATTGACCAAGGTCACAGTACTCAGAAATGGCAGAACCAACGTCGAAACTCAAAGTTGTTGAAGGTCCACATGGGTGATGTCACTAAGTATGATAAGCGAGCACACTTTGGAGATAATAAATACAATTACAAAATAAACTGGCAAAATAACCAGAAAATACTCTCAGATACTGTGGTTATAATAATAACCAAAACTACCAATCTTCACTTCTACTTGAGAACTCAGAATAGAAACCATAACTGTCTCATTTTTCTCTCTTTGTTAGATTGTTTTTGCTATTGCCCTGTCTCTGCTAGCATGACCTTATTCTTTCCAAAGTCTCCTGCTTTAGAAAATGCTTTGATTTTTCACTACAGCAACCTCCTGAAAAATCTTAGCTCTTCAATGGAAAATATTAACACTTTATGCCCCACCAAATTCTTTGAATTCTTCATCTCAAAATACTTACCTTTCTGTTTCTATCAATACTGAACTATTTTAGTCTGATCTTCACCCAATCACAATCAAACCCCAACTTTGAAAGACCTTCCTGAAATCAGTAACTTTGTACTTTATTTCCTCTCCTAAGGACACTGACAAGTTCTATTAGATGGTGTCCTGCCTTACAATGACAAGTGGTCAATTCAGGATTGTTTCATCAGTTATGTTAGTTGTATTTGGAGATCTGGCTTTTGACACAGAATTCGCTTTGAAAAGCATTCAAATACCAGAAGTACCTTACTCTCACTGCTTTAAAAAAGAATGCAGTAGTATGGACCTAGACCACCAACAAATGGAGGATACAAAGGAAGCAAAGATCCAATTTTTACCCTTTTTCATTAAATGCAATTGGTCCTTCTGCATTTAGAGTTGAAGTCAATACTCTCTGAGAGGAAGAGTGATATTGCTTCATCTGGAGAATCCAGGGGCAAGAGGCAGAAGGAAGATGTCAGAAGAACTTTTGGTGCCAGAGCTGGAAAGATAGGTCTGACAGTATTGCAAGGGCTGGTGTGCTGCTCCCGTAGGCTTAGAATGCTGTTGTGGTGGGGTAGGAGGGACAGCTTCTAAGCAAGTGTCAAAAACCACAAGATATCTTTCATTCAATCCTTTCTCTTTTAAATTCTATCCTAACTTTATTTGTGTAAGCAAAATTCAATCCCAACGGATATTTCCATTCGTCTATAATCAGAGAGAGGTAGGAAATAGTTTAGGGATATAAGGACATGGCCCTAGTTGGTGTGACTGTATGGGGGAGTTCTACAAGGACACTACCAACACACCACGACCTCCACCTAGTGCCCACGTTCCTGACTCAAATGAAATCATGTGTCTCACATAACCTGGTAGCTTAGCAACTAAACTTTGGATGGAATTATAGGTGAAGTTGCCAGAATTCTTTCCTTTTTTTGTGGTCTTTTTTTATTGGTTTTATTTTTTAAACACATGACAGTGGAATGCATCACAATTCTTATTACACCTATAGAACGATTTTTCATACTTCTGTTTGTATATAAAGTATGTTCACACCAATTCATGTCTTCATACATATACTTTGGATAATGATGTCGATCACATTCCACCATCATTGCTAACCCCCTGTCTCCTCCTTTTCCCTCCCACCCCTCTGCCCTATCTAGAATTTATCTATTCGTCCCATGTTCCCCGTCCCTACCCCACTATGAGTCAGCCTCCTTATATCAGAGAAAACATTCAGCATTTGTTTTTTGGAATTGGCTAATTTCACTTAGCATTATCTTCCTCAGTGCCATCCATTTACCTACAAATGCCATGATTTTATTCTCTTTTATTGCTGAGTAAAATTCCATTGTGTATATACGCCACATTTTTTAATCCATTCATCCTCTGAAGGGTATCTAGGTTGGCTCTACAGTTAGCTATTGTGAATTGTGCTGCTATAAACATTGATGTGGCTGTGTCCCTGTAGTTTGCTACTTTTTAAGTTCTTTGGGTATAGTCCAAGGAAAGGGATAACTGGGTCAAATGGTGGTTCCATTCCCAGCTTTCCAAGGCATCTCCATACTGCTTTCCATATTGACTGCATCAATTTGCAATCCCACTAGCAAGGAATGAGTTTGCCTTTTTCCCCACATCCTTGTCAACACTTATTGTTCTTTGTCTTCATAATAGCTATCATTCTGACTGTAGTTAGTTGGTATCTTAGAGTAGTTTTGACTTGCATTTCTCTAATTGCTAGAGATGATGAACATTTTTTCATATATTTGTTGACTGATTGAATATCATCTTATGAAAGGTGTCTGTTCATGTCCTTGGACCATTTATTGATTGGGTTATTTGTTTTTTTGGTGTTTAGTTTATTGAGTTCTTTATATACCCTAGAGATTAGTGCTCTATCTGATGTGTAAGTGGTAAAAATTTGTGCCCAGATGGAGGCTCTCTATTCACCTCACAGATTCTTTTTTTTGCTAAGAAAAAACTTTTTAGTTTGAGTTCATCCCATTTTTTGATTCTTGGTTTTAATTCCTGAACTTAGGAGTCCTATTAAGGAAGTTGGGGCCTAATCCCATAAGATGGAGATTAAGGCCCACTTTTTCTTCTTTTAGACGAAGGGTCTCTTGTTTTATTCCTAAGTCCTTGATCCATTTAAGTTTTGTTTTGTGCATGGTGAGAGAGAGGGGTTTAATTTCATTTTGTTGCATTTGGATTTCCAGTTTTACCAGCACCATTTGTTGAAGAGGCTTGTTTTTGGCCTCCTTTATCTAGTTGCATGTTTTTGGCATCTTTGTCTAATATAAGATAATTATAATTTTGTGGGTTACTCTCTGTGTCTTCTATTCTGTACTATTGTTATACTAGTCTGTTTTGGTGCCAATACAATGCTATGTTTGTTGCTATTGGTCTGAAGTATAGTTTAAAGTCTGGTAGTGATGCCACCTGCTTCACTCTTCCTGCTAAGGATTACTTTAGCTATTCTGGGTCTCTTATTTTTCCAGATGAATTTCATGATTGCTTTTTCTATTTCTATGAGGAATGCCATTGGGATTTTGATCAGAATTGCATTAAATATGTATAGTGCTTTTGGAAATATGTTCATTTTGATAATATTAATTCTGCCTATCCAAGAGCAAGATAGATCTTTCCATCTTCTAAGGTCCTCTTTGATTTCTTTCTTGAGGGTTCTGTAGTTTTCATTGTATAGATTTTTCACCTTTCTTATTAAGTTGATTCTCAAGTATTATATTTTTTGAGGCTATTTGGTATGGGGTAGTTTTCCTCATTTCCATCTCAGAGGATTTGTAACTAATATACAGAAAAGCCTTTGATTGATGAGTATTATAACCTGATACTTTGCTAAGTTCGTTTACTAGTTCTAGAAGTTTCTTGTGGACTTTTTTTGGGTCTTCTAGGTATAGAATCATATCATCAGCAAGTAGTGCTAATTTAAGTTCTTCTTTTCCTATACATACCCCTTTAATTTCTTTCCTCTGTCTAATTGCTCTGGCCAGTGTTTTAAGGACTATGTTTAATAGAAGTGGTGAAAGATGGCATGCTTGTCTTGTTCCAGTTTTTAGAGGGAATGGTTTCAATTTTTCTCCATTTAGATGGTGTTAGCCTGGGGCTTAGTGTAGATAGTCTTTATGATGTTGAGATATGTTCCTGTTATCCCTAGTTTTTCTAGTGTTTTGAACATGAAGGGGTGCTGTATTTTATCAAATGCTTTTTCTGTATCTATTGAGATGATCATATGATTCTTTGAGTCTATTGATGCAGTGAATAACATTTATTGATTTTCTTATGTTGAACCAACCTTATATACCTGGGATGAATCCCACTTGATCATGGTGCACGATCTTTTTGATATGTTTTTGTACTCGATTTACCAGAATTTTATTGAGAATTTTTACATCTATGTTCATAAGAGATATTGGTCTACAGTTTTCTTTCTTTAATGTTTCTTTGCCTGTTTTTGGAATCAGGGTGATATTACTTCATAGAATGAGTTTAGAAGTGCTGCTTCTTCTTCTATTTCCTGAAATAAATTGAAGAGTATGGTATTAGTTTTTCTTTTGAAGTCTTGTAGAACTTGGCTGTGTAACCATCCTGTCCTGGGCTTTTCTTGGTTGGTAGACTTCCAATGGTGTCTTCTATTTCATCACTTGACATTGGTCTGTTTAAATTGTGTATGTCTCCCTGATTCAGACTGGGAAAGTTGTATGACTTAAGAAATTCGTCAATGCCTTAACTATCTTCTACTTTATTGGAGTATAATAAGTTTTCAAAATAATTTCTAATTATCCTCTGTATTTCTGTAGTGTCTGTTGTGATATTGCCTTTTTTATCATGTATGCTGGTACTTTGAGTTCTCTCTCTCCTTCTCTTCGTTAGCATGGCTAAGGGTCTATCAATTTTATTTATTTTTTCAAAGAACCAACTTTTTGTTTTGTCAATTTTTTCAATTGTTTCTTTTGTTTCAATTTCATTGATTTCAGCTCTAATTTTAATTATTTCTTGCCTTTTGCTGCTGATGATTTGTTCTTCTTTTTCTAGGGCTTTGAGATGTAAAGTGAGATCATTTATTTGTTGACTTTTTCTGCTTTTAAGGAATGAACTCCATGCAATGAACTTTCCTCTTAGAACCGCTTTCATAGTGTCCCAGAGATTTTGATATGTTGTGTCTATATTCTCATTTATCTCTAATAATTTTTTAATCTCCTCTTTGATGTCTTCTGCAACCCATTGTTCATTCAGTAGCATATTGTTTAGTCTCCAGGTGTTGGAGTAATTTTTATTTTTTTATTTTGTCATTGATTTCCAATTTCATTTCATTATGATCTGATAAAATACATGGTAGTATCTCTACTTTTTTTGTATTTGCTAAGAGTTGCTTTGTGGCATAGTATATGGTCTATTTTAGAAAAGGATCCATTTGCTGCTGAGAAGAAAGTGTGTCCACTTGATGCAGGTTGAAATATTCCATATATGTCAGTTAAGTCTAAGTTATTGATTGCATTATTGAGTTCTATAGATTCTTTATTCAACTTTTGTTTTGAAGATCTATCCAGTGGTGAGAGAGGTGTATTAAAGTCACCCAAGCTTATTGTGTTGTGATCAAGTTGACTCTTGAACTTGAGAAGAATTTTTTTGATAAACATAGCTGCAACATTGTTTGGGGCATATATATTTATGATTGTTACATCTTGTTGGTGTATGGTTCCCTTGAGCAGTATGTAATGTCCATTTTATCCATTTTGATTAACTTTGGCTTAAAGTCTACTTTATTTGATAGGAGGATGGAAACCCCTGCTTGCTTCCCCAGTCCATTTGAGTGGTATGATTTGTCCCAACCTTTCATCTTCAGTCTGTGTATCTTTTCCTATCAGATGAATCTCCTGGAGGCAGCATTATATTGGTTCTTTTTTAAAATCCAATCTGCTAGCCTTGATTGGTGAGTTTAAGCCATTAACATTCAGGATTACTACTGAGACATGGTTTGTATTCCCAGCCATATTTGTTTATTTTTGTTATTAACTTGACTTGATTTTCTTTTTTGATTACTTTTTCCTTAAGGGTACTACCTCCCTCTGCTGATTTTCATTGTGTTTTTTTGTTGTTGTTGTTGTTGTTGTTGTTGTTTCCTCTTCATGGAATATTTTTCCAAGGATGCTTTATAGTGTTGGTTTTCTAGCTATAAATTATTTTAACTTTTGTTTATCATGGAAGGTTTTTATTTCATCTTCAAATTGTTGGATACAAGATTCTTGGTTGGCACCCATTTTCTTTCAAAGCTTGATATATGTTGTTCCAGGATCTTCTAGCTTTCAGAGTCTATGTTGAAAAATATGCTGTTATCCTAATTGAATGTTTTCCCTTATATGTAATCTGATTCCTTTTTCTTATGGCTTCTAAAATTCTTTCTTTATTCTGTATGTTAGGCCTGACATGAGCACCCGGTACTATCTCCCTCTCTTGCCTGGAGATTTCCCAGTTCCTTGTCTCTCCCTCTCCCCTAGCAGTTCCCAACTGAGGAAACTCTTACCCTGGGGCTCCCTTGGGAGGCTCCCTGGTTTCCTCCCTACTGGGGAGGGGGAAAGGTTGGTTACCTAGTACCTGGCCACTGGAGATCATATCTGGGAACTGCCCCCCAGCTGAATGGCCAGAATGTTGAGTCAAGATGGTGGCAGTCTGCTCTCAGCACCGGGTTTCTGGTGAGGTGGAGGGAGCCTGGTGAGGTGGGGGGAGCCTGGAGATGGCATTGTGCTATGGGTAGGTAGCAGCTGAGTGACTTGCTTGGGAGAGGGAAGTCTTGGTGATCTGCAGATGTGTTGAAAGGTGATTCTGCTAAGGCGCTCACAGAGTCTTGAGTGGACTGAACTTTGGGCTTTGTGTTCTGTTCCAATGCTGGGCATCCTACTTGAATGCTGAGGCCTGGAGCCCTGTATGGGGTCACAACACTGGTGATTTCTGCAGAGTGCAGCTGGATAGGGGTTCTCTAACACTCTCAGAGATATAGTATTCCAACTAGGTGAGATCTGCAGGTCTGGCAGCATGGGCACCAGGCAGCTCACTCCCTTTCTGCAGCCATGTTGGATCTACTGGGTTGTGGTCTTTAAAAGCCTGACTTCAGTAGCAAGTAATTGAGATACTTTAAGCAGGAATCAATTCTTTCCATTTTAATTAGCTTATGTGAATTATTTTAATCAACTGAGCTGAATATCTAGCACAAAGCAGCATTTCTGTATATCAGACCCATGATCTGATCATTCTTAAGGTGGCTACAGATACTATGAGAAGAATTATTTACAGGGGCTCTGCAGAGAACATTTTCTTCTCTTTACAACCTAGCACACATTTGTTCTTTCTTCTGCCTCTTATCACATTAATCACTGCCTGGCATATGAATCCTCACTGTAAATATTGGTTCCAACCTCACCACAATTTTTGGTGTTTACTCCACATAGGGATCTAACTGCTCATTCATCTCAATGCACTGCTCTACTTTTTCCAACCTGCTGCTCTCTTGCCTGCTTACTAAGAGAAGATGCTTTGAAAAGGCAAGTACTGGACCCAGCAAGATCTTAGGTGAGTTATGTTTGTCTCTGTTAACAGTTGTGTGACCTGGCAATACACTTAACTTTCTTCATTTGTTAAACAAAGACATTACCTGTCTTGAATAGTTGCTTAAAGAATAAACTATAAAATAGCAAAAAAAGAAAGAAAGAAAAAGAAAGAAATTAGTAAAATTTGTGTGTATCTCAACTGTTCAATAAGTATTTGCCTTTTCCTGTTTGTCAAATACTGAATTGTACTGAGTCAACAATAGGACTGATTGCCATACAAAGGCAAGCCTGTTTTGTTTATCATGATGTCTGTCTCTTTCGTAAAGAAACTGTGATAAACTAACATAAACTCTTTAAAAAATATCACTATTTGCTGAGTTCCAGTGTTTTAGATCAGCTTATTCCAACTTTAATCTATTATGTCTTGTTAACTGGGAATTTTAAGATTGACTATAATAACTTAGATCTAAAACATGTTTATTGACCTATTCCCATGTGTACATTCTGGTGTTTGTATTCTGACATTTATAAGGGTAAAAATAGAACAAATCCGACTCTTTTGAAGCCCTTTCTCCAATTACGTTTTAAAATTTTCATTTGTCTTGTAAATTCAGTCCTTTTGTGTGTACTTCTGAGTTTTGACAAATAAGTAGTACCGTACCTGCCACACCAATCAAAAAACAGAATAGTTTGGCAGCTCCTTCCCACCCAAATTCCTCCAACTGCCCCTTTAATGACTAACCTTCTCTCTACCCCCCAAATCCTGTCTACTACTGATATGTATTTATTTTTAATTTTTTTTAGATATACATGACATTAGAGTGTATTTTGATATAGTACACATTCCTGGAATATAACTTATTTTAATTAGGATCCCACTCTTGTGGTTGTACATGATGTGGAGCTGCCCTGGTGGTGCATTCACATATAAACATAGGAAAGTTAAGTCTCATTCATTCTACTGTCTTTCCTATTCCCAACCCGTCTCCTCTCCCTTTATTGCCCTGTGTCTAATCCAGTGAACTTATATTCTTCCCTCCTCCCCTTCATATTGTGTGTTAGCATCCTTATATCAGAGAGAACATTCAGTATATATATTGTGTATATGTACTACATTTTCTTTATCCATTCATTTGTCAGAAGGCACCTAGATTGGTTCCATAGATTAGCCATTGTGAATTTAGCTGCTATAAACATTGATGTGGCTGTGTCCCTGTAATTTGCTGATTTTAATTCCTTTGACTATATATAACAAGATATGTAACTGAGTCAAATGGTGGTTCCATTTCAAGTTTTCTGAGGAATATCCATACAGCTTTCCATAATGATTGCACCAATTTGCAGTCACACCAGCAATGTATGAGTGTACCTTTTCCCCTGCATCTTTGACAACATTTATCATTACCTATATAATTGATAATTGCCATTCTTACTGGAGTGAGATGGAATCCTGGTTTAGTTTTAATTTGCATTTCTCTAATTGCTAGTGATATTGAACATTTTTTTCATATATTTGTTGACCATTCATATTTCTTCTTCTGTAAGTGCCTGTAAAGTCCTTTGGCCATTTATTGATTGGGTTATTTTTTTTTTTGGTGTTAAGTTTTTTTGCATTCTTTATATATCCTGGAGATTAATGCTCTGAGGTGCAGGTAGTAAAGATTTCTCCCACTCTGTAGACTCTCTCTTTACATTCTTGATTGTTTCCTTTGCTGTGAAGAGCTTTATAATTTGATACAATTCTGTTTATTAATTCTTGATTTTCTTCTTGGTCTTGAGAAGCTGGTTCCTAAAATGACATGATGGAAAGTTGGGCCTACATTTTCTTCTAGTAGGTGAAGGGTCTCTGGTCTATAATGCCTAGCTCCTTGATCCACTTTGAGATGAGTTTTGTGCAGGGTGAGGGATAGGAGTTCAATTTCATTCTACTACGTATGGATTTCCAGTTTCCCCGGCACCATCGTTTGAAGAGGCTATCTTTTCTCCAATGTATGTTTAAGGCAACTTTGTCTAATATGAGATAAACTGTATTTATGTGGGTTTGTTTATGTGTCTTCTATTATATACCATTGGTCTTCATGTCTGTTTTGGTGCCAATACCATGCCATTTTTTGTTACTAATCTCTGTGATATAATTTAAGGCATGGTATTGTGATGCCTCTTGCTTCACCTTTCTTACTAGGATTGCTTTGGCTATTCTTGACCTCTTAGTTTTCCAAATGAATTTTATGACTATTTATGTGAAGGGAACATCATTGGCATTTTAATAGGAATTGCATTAAATTTGTATAGCATTTTTGGTAGTATGGTCATTTTGACATGTTAACTCTGTCGATCTAGAAGCATGAGAGATCTTTTCATCTTCTAAGGTCTTCTTCAATTTCTTTCTTCAGTGTTCTGCAGTTTTAATTGTATAGGTCTTTCCCCTCTTTTGTTAGATTGATTCCCAAATATTTCATTTTATTTTTTGAGGCTGTTGTAAATGGGATAGTTTTCCTGATTTCTCTCTCAGCTGATTCATCATTATTGTATAGGAATAAAACTGATTTATGGGTGTTAATTTTATATCCTACTTCGCTGATTTTTTTAAATGCGTTCTGGAAGCTTTCTGGTATCTTCTAAATATATAATCATGTCATCAACAAATAGGGATAGTTTGAGCTCTTCTTTTCCATTTTTTCCCTTTAATTTCTTTTACCTACTTACTCTGGCTAGAGTTTCCAGGACTATGTTGAATAGAAGTGATAAAAGGTGGCATTCCTGTTTTATTCCAGTTTTTAGAGGGAATTCTTTCAGTTTTTCTCCATTTACTGTGATATTGGCATTAGATTTAATGTATACCCCTTTCACAACGTTGAAGTATGTTCCTGCTGTCCCTAGATTTTCTCATTCTTTGAACATGAATGAACACTGTATTTTGTCAAATGCTTTTTCTGCATCTATTGAGATCATCACGTGATTCTTGTCTTTAAGTCCATTGATGTAGTGAATTTACATTTATTGATTTCCATATGTTGAATCAACCTTATATCCCTGGAATTAACCCCATTTGATCCCAGTGCACTATCTTTTTAATATTTTTATGTTATTTTCCAGTGTTTTATTAAGTATTTTTGTAGCTATGTTCATGAGGAATACTGGTTTGAAATTTTCTTTGCTTGATGATATATTTTTCTATTCCTGTAGTTTCATATTTTCCAAAATTTTATAGAAATGAAATCATGCTGTATGTAGCTTCTGTGCCCATTGTTTTCACTTAATATAATGCACCTGAGATTCATCTGCATGACTGCATGTATTAACAGTTTAACCATCTTTATTAATAAGTGGCATTCCATTGGATGGACGTACCCCACGTTATTCTTTCATTAAAGTTTATTTAGGCTGTTTCGAGTTTGGGGCAATGAAAAATGAAACTACTATGGAAATTCACATTCAGGTTTCTATGTGAACATTAGTTTTCAATATTCTTTCATAAAACTATGGGAGGAATTACTTGGTCACTTGAAACATATAGTTTGGATTTTATAAGAAAGTTTGCAAATTGTTTTTCAAAGCGGTTGTGTCATTTTACATTTTCACTAGCAATGCATGAGAATTCTAGATGCTCTACACACTTATTTTGCAGGTCAGATTTCAAATGTTATCTGTTCTAATGGGTTTGAAGTATCTCTTTATGATTCTGACTTACATTTTCCAAATGATTAGTGAGGATGAGCATCTCTGTGTGCTTACGACTCATTTATTTCTTCATTGGTGAAGTGTGTTGAAAGAGCTTTTTGCCCACTTTAATTGGTTGTTTTCTTATTTTTGAGTTTTCAGAATTATTTATATACTTTAGATGCAACTTCTGTGCTCATATGTAATTGGCAAATATATTTTCTATCAATGTTTGTCTGTGGTATTTTATTTTCCAAACATTGTGTGCATGTGTTTAACAAAGCAAGCATTTTTAATTTTATGAAGTTTAATTTATCAATGTTTTTCTTATGGCTCCTGTTTTTGGTGTTGCCTCAAGGAGCTTTTAATGCAGCATCATGCTTACACCTTTTGTCTGAATATACACAGGATATGCTAAGTGGTATGTAAGTAATATAAAGTGCTTTAAAAGTCCAAAGGGGAGAGATAAAACTTAAAAGTAGGTAGTTTTGCAAAGTTGCTTAACAGTTTTCCAATAAACTGCTGCTGACTCCTGAACTTTGTAAGTATTGAGATATATTGTTAATGTTTCAAGATTTGGCTGGAACACATAAAGTTTAAGAAATGTTTTCTATCTATGGCCAGTGAGCCCTAAACCAAACCATTAGTGATATAAAGAGTAACATTCCTCAACTCTCCAACTTGGTGAACCACCTCCTCCCTTTTCCAGAGAACTAGCCACATAGCTACTGTATTCCACATGAGTTTCTTTAAAAATCTGGGCATAAAACTCTTGGGGTTTTTATATGTTCTCTGTGATTTATGAGGAAAAATATTATCTGTTTATTTTACTTATTGCTGTGATTCTCTGTGCCACACTAAGATCTTTGGTTCTGCTTACCTTGAACCTCCTTCTGGGCACTGATGGCTTGTCTGATTAATACATATTTATAACATATCTTTCTCTATATATTATACATATATATTGTGCACACACATTTACACGCCTTTATCACAGAACTATGAATGTCTTAAGGTATCATTTCTTGAAGGGTCAAGATCCACCAATTAATAGACACCAATTAATAGAATTATTTGTTGAGAGAATGAATACATGATTAAACTTCTGATCAAATCAAAAGAGAGTTGAGAAGAATTTTTAATCCTACATATAAACAATATAACCAAGGGTCTTACAGATAATGTTGATATTGAAGGAAACATTTTTCTCTCGGATGCTACAAAGGGAAAAAAAAAAGTTTCTCCTGATAAAATGAAGGACAATTTTTTTCCTCTTAGCTATAAAACAATGCCATTAGCTTTCTTGTAAATGCCATCCTGTTCAATAATCACTCTTATTAGCCCAATAAGAAACTCAAGTATGATGAAAGAAGGAAAACTCTGGCTCACAGCCTCAGTGAACCTCTTCAGTCAGGGGGATGATACCAGTGTGGTGCACCATTCACAGAGATGTGTGCAGCCCAGCCCCATCCTTCCCAATGATGGCTACCGTCTGCACTCCAATTTTGGCCCTGGAACCCCAGCCTGCTCCTTTATGCCAGCCTCCCGGTAGTGCTCATAACCACCATATGCTCTGGTTGAATGACCTGGCTTCATTCACAACTAAGTCACTACTAAAGCAGTCTGAATGATAGATAGCAGCTTATCAATAATTGAAAAGAAAGGCTCAGCGATGTCCCATTATCTGAATAATTAATGCTCCACTTGGGTTTTGTAATTCCTTAATAAAACTGACTGATTGATTTGCTTAATTAATTCCTCCTTTGACAGGCTTATTGCTTTCTTTGGAGACAGGGATGGGCAAAAAGGAAAAAAAAAGATAATTCAAGCTAAAGGAAAGATTTAAAATCTTCATAAACTTTAACCCCCTCAGCGTATTATGGGAACAAATTCTCCAGCTAATCTTCTCCCCCAATCTCTTCCTTGCCATAAAGACCCCGATGCCCTTGTCAACAAACACCACATGTCACTTGGGTGTATTTGGCATTACGACTGATACAACATTATGGTACACTATAAGGGCCTTAACCACATCTGTAGTAATAAACTCAGCTCTACCTTAAACACTTTTGAATAAATTGATGTGAATGAATGTTTAAAACAAGTTTCCATTTACAACAATGAGCTCTGTGTAAGGCAGGAGATGCCACCTCAATTTTGAGAGAGCTGATGGCTTTCGCTGCATGAAACCTCCCTCTGGCTTTACATGCACCTGCTCTGACTAAGAACTGTGCCTGTCACTGGAATTTGGTACAATCCCAACTCAGCTGCCATCCTTCCTGCGATGATTAGGGTTGACTAGAGAGATCAAACTGCCACAGAAGAATAAACAACAACAAAAGTGGACAGAAATTGGGCATATGGGGTGAGGGCTGGAGGGAAAAGGTGGAAATACTAAAGAAAGAGGAAAAAACTGAGCTAAATAAGAGAATGCAATAGTTCTTGGCAGACAGATCAGACATAAAGTCATTTTTTTTCCTTAATTTTGAAACACACACACAGTTTTGTGTCTGAAAACTGATGTAATCAGTATTAGGAAAAGTTATAAAAATTAGAAATAAAAGATACATTATTCAACTGTAAGAAAAAGAGCAAGCTTTAGTCATGCACACTTCTATGACATGTCAATAATTTTCAGACATACACATTATTTCCAGAAGATACAAGGGACATTTCAGCCCTGGACTCTGTCTCAGTCATCTATGTCCATGGCTTTGACTTCTGGGGATTTCTCAAGATCGAAGTTAAGGAGACTCAATAGGGAAGGTAGGTGGCTTGTGGTGAATGGCAACTTACTTCTGACTAGAGGTTTCCTACAAGAACTCTGGTTAATGGCATTGTCCATGGAGTAATGACTATAGATTTCTTTCCCTCAAATTTTTATAAAAAAAAAAGGTAAACACATTGCAAACTGAAATAATTTTTCAGATAAGGTAGCTTTCCGTACTATTTTCAATATTGAGTACCTAGATGATGCTGAAATGATCAGAGATGAACTTAAGATGACTTAAAACACACATCTCACAATTTTGACTTTATTCAGGATGAAAGCTGTAAGTTTTCTCATGTCGAGAATCAGCAGATGAATAGTTGAGAATATCTGAATAAACATTCTGAGCACCGTTCCAGTAGCTGTGGCACATATAATCTCAGTAAATCTCCATAGCGGTCCTGTTAAATAAGCACCATTAGTCACATTTTTACTGATCAGAAATCTGAGACTAAAAGGTTCAATTGCAAAGAAGTAAAAGCCAAAATTGGGACCATGACTTTGACCTCATTTAACTCCATTTGTTTATTGCAATCGTGTTGATTTGCACCAACTCTTTACTCCTTCACCCAGGTTCTCTACTTCCAGGCTCCTCTTCTCCATGAATACTTCCTGATTTCAGCAGTCTGTATCAATCACTCTTCTCTGAAGCAGTTTTCATCTCTGTCATGAGGTATCTCCAGGTTAGCAATGGTTCTATTTTTCTTGTTTTTTTAAGGTTCACTTTTGTCTTCCATCTAGTAAATACTCCAATATGATGTTTTGCCTGAAGATAATACAGTATTACATAGCTATCTCAATGTATTTTGGCAGTGAATCAATTTGATATGCAACTTCACTTAGACCTTTATTTTGCAAAAGTTAAAATTAAAAGTTGCAATAAAAAGTTAAAATTATACTTACCACAATACAGTTGAGCAGGTTTTGAACTGAAGTTCACTGGATGTCTGGTTCTATGCTAAGCATTGTAAGACTTAAAGACTTTTGGAAGAATAAGTTTCTGAATTTCCACATATACTCTTGTAAAGTATTCTGTAATCATGTTATGAATTATTTCCACATGGTGCAATACTATTGGGTGTTCATATTCCCCCTTGTGAATATCTGAGAAGACACTGCACTTTCTTAGAGTATCACTCCATTCTCAGCTAGATGTTGAACTTAAGATTGGCTCCACCCCATTCCCAGCTAAGGATGCATCTAATTAGAATAAGCCAAGGAGCATTGTTCATTACTTGGGTTCCATTACCTAAGGCCTGATTAGAGATGAGCCTACCACATTTCGCTAGGGTCTCTTCTTCTCTCCTGAGTTTTCCTTACTTTTGATGATTCTATTACTTACAGTGCCCTAGACAGAGCACTCCAAAATGAGAACAAAGATATAACTCCTTAGCATACTGCTGCAATTTCAATTACAATTACACCATGTGGTCTCTCTGTTTCCTCTTTTTGCCTGTGGTGGTTCAGTTTCCTTAAGAAGTTAAAGCAATCGAGTCTTCTTCCATGCTCAAACACATTTGATGGCTCCATTGCTTTCTAAAGGATCATTTCCTGCTTGTTCAGCTTGAGTTATCATTTTCTGTAACTCTACCTAATTCCCACAATGTCCTGGTCACTCTTTCTCAAACAAGGAGTGCTACTAGTGCTTAAGACAACATAGTTCTTGCCACTGTGGAACTGCCTCACACATGACAGAATATTGAACATTCCTGGGTGGTCAGTAGTTAATGTCACTACTGTGCCTCATCAGTGTGAAAATGAAAATCATTATCCGCATTCCTAAATGTCTCCCGGTATTTGATACAAATTTCAGACAAGAAACTTCAACCTTACTCTTCAATTCCCAATAGGTTGAAGCTTCCGTGGACTCTTTACCTAAACCTCAGAGAATAGTTCTGAACACACACTAATCATTATATCAACTTTTATATAAATGAATTAATTGATTCAGTAAGAATTGTCTCAAAGATGGATCTTGACTACTTATTATATTTTGAATGGGGCTAGACAAATCCCAATATAAAACAAATGGTTTTTTAAATATATTTTATTCCTAATTTCAAATCACTTACTCTCTTATTGGAGGGAAAAAATCACCCATATGCAAAGTAAATTAATTGAACAGGGAATAATAATTCAAGACATATTAAAAGATGTCACACTTTAGGATAAGATTAAATATTTATTAAGTTAAAAAGATTGGTTTCCAAAAATATATGTATGAATTCAATATAGCTGAATTATAAAAAGGTTTTAAGCCTAGTGTGTTTTGGATTTTTCTATAAATAAGATGAGTCATTTTTCCAGGGCTTTAAAACTAGGTATAAAATTTATAATAATAATATTTTATCATGTATACTTCCCTAAAATACGCCAGTTCTATTAATTCTGGAAACAGAGGTGCAAATATTTTTCTTTGGCGACATTGGGAGTGTAATAGGAGATTCTTTATCTTTTTTTACCTTTCTAAAAATGTGATATACACAACATTTTCCACCTTGGGCATTTTTAAATATCTAGTTCAGTATCACTAAATATATTCATAGGGTCATGCAACCGTCATCAATATTATCCATCTCTCTACAGTAATTCTTTTCATCTTTAAAATTGAAGAAAATTCAGGGAAAAACCTTATGATATTGTATTTTGCAATGATGTCTCAACTTTGACCCCAAAGTCATAGGCAACAAAGGAAAAAACAAAATAGATGAGTTAGACTCAGCAAAAGAAAATATGTACACTTAAAAAGATACTGTCAACATAAAAATTAAGCAACCACCCACAGAATAAGAACACATATTTGTAAACCAACTATCTGACAAAGAGTTAAAATCCAGAGTATGTAGAAAAGTTCTAAAACTGAACAACAAAGAAACAATATAATCCAAGAGTAGTATCTTGCTAGACCTTCTAGTACTATGTGGAATAGGAGGAATGTGATTATTCATGTTTGTGCTTGGTTTTAGGAGGAAAAGATTACAAACTTCCAGCATTTAATGTTTGATATTAACTTTTTGCATATGGCTTTTCTTTTTTTTTTTTGAGGATTCCTCTACTCCTTTGTCTGTTGAATGTTTTTAATATGAAAGGATATTGTCTTTAATCAAATGCTTTTCTGTAACAATTGGATTAATCATGTGTTCCCCACCCTGCCCCCTTCATTCTCTTAATGCATTAATGCCCTGGTTAATTTTTATGTTGAATTATCCTTGCACTCCAAGAATAAATTTCACTTGGCCATGGCTTTGAATCCTTTTTAGTATGGCTACTCAATTTAGTTTGCTAACATTTTGTTAGAGATTTTTTTGCATCAAATATTCATAAATCATAGTAGTTTCTTTGTTTGACTTTGGGATTAGGACAAAGGCTGACCTCATACAGTGAGTTGAGCAGCATTCCCTTTTCAATTTGGGGGAAAAGTTTAAGAAGAGTTTGTAGTAGTTTCTTTTAAATGCTTGGCCGAATTTACCAGTGAAGCCGTCAGGTCCCAGGGCTTTTGTTTGTTAAGAAATTCTTGATAACTGACTCAATTAATTTGCTAGATATAGGTATGTTCATATTTTCTCTTTCCTCTTGATTTAGTTTTGGTACAGATTTTGTATTTCTAGGAATTTCTTCACTTCATCTAGGTAATCCAATTTGTTGGCATGTAAGTATTCATCATATTCTTATAATCCTTTTTATTTCTGTCGAATTGGCAGTAATGTCTTTGCCTTTCATTTTGATTTTAATAATTTAATTCTTCTTTCTTTTTATTTTGAGTTCATCTAATTGAATTTATGTTCCTTATATTGATGTTTTCAGTGAATTGGTTTTGGTTTTGTTAATTTAAACTACTGTTTTTAAATTCTCTTTTTAATTTACCCATGCTCTGCTGCATTTTATTTCATTGTCCTCCATCTAGTTCCTTGACTTCTAATGTTAGGTAATCGATTGGGCATCTTTGTGAGCACCCTTGATCAAGCAGAGGGTCTGCACTCTTCATCTAACTACTCACTCGTTGCTGGTTCCCAGCCGTATGGAACCATCACAAGGATTTTATTAGCAACCTAACGATAAAAGTTTCCTTTTTTCTTGATTGAATATTATGTTAATTGAAATTCAATCTTCATTCATTAAATATTTATTGAGCTTATATTATATATGTCAGGAAATCTTTTAGGACTAAAATATGTTATGTAGAAGGAGCCATAACTATAGATTAGCTTATGAATGGAAGGAGGAGAAAAAGATAGAAAGAGATGGAGGGTGAAAATGAATATGGTAGGAGACAGACACACAGAGAGAGAATGTCTGGCATCATCTTGGAGATAAAATTTCCTGGCAGCAGAATTATATCTGTCCTAAAGTGAAAGAGTGCCTGGCAAGCTCCAAGGCAGAAGGCCAGTATAGTTAGAGTGACAGTGTGTGGAGCATAGGGGGCAGCAGATGAGATGATGGCAGAGGGTGACCAGAGGCCAGTTCATACAGGGACATGAAGTCAAAATTCCTAGCAAGGTTTTACTCTGAGGAAGATGATTAGCTTTGGGACAGTTTCACATGGTGTCCTGTATTACCTATTAACAATCCATATTCTCTTTCTCAGTGATCATCCTGGATTATGTCTTGAGCATATAAAGCTACTCATTGATACCACAATCTGACCTTTGGAGACTGGATTCAGCAAGAGTTCTGTAGAAAGCTTGGAATTGACTTTAAGCTACATAATCCTGGACAACACTGCTTAGCATTTTTTTTTTCTAAAAGGATGCCTAGTTTAAAAATTTATATCAGAAGATGATTTGATTTGGTAATACCAAAAATACACCTGGAGAGACTATCAGAGCACCAGCTATACAGCAGATGTCCAAATAGCAACTGGTATTGGTTGGGTTGATTTTCCATGTAGCAAGATACTTTAAAATAAAGTTTCATGGAAGAGCTTGAATCCTCATTGTTCTATAGTTTAATGACTCATTCCGTCCTAAGTCTCTCTTGAGAAGCCAGGAACTATGTTTCTCAGTCTCTTTTTTTCATATAGCTCCAAATTCTCAAGGTGGAAAGGAAGAGAGGGCATTGCTTTTGGGAGGTTATGAAAATCAAATGGGAGTGACTTCCCAGATTTATCCAAGATAGCTCCCACTACAAAAGGTAGACTGGGACGACGAGAGGTCATTATGTAAACTAGAGAATGGACAGTTTTTCATCCAATTCCTCAGGTCAGTGCTTCAAGCTAAAGGCATCAGTGACAACTTCTCCAACCTTGTGTCTAGAATCATCCCGACCTTCTTCTTCCCTGTGTGAGCCCTAATTCTTATATTCTAACTTTTAATATCTGTATCTCTTAGGGAAGCTCTGATTTCATGGAACTTGGACTAATTCATAGGCAATAGCCCATGCGGAAATCTCAGATGCCTTTTCAGGACTCAAGTGAACTCAGCATGGAATTCAACTCCATCCTGACAAGCAGGTGTACATCAACCAGGTGTGCAACTTTCTTTTATAAAATCTCTCTTTGGAAATCTTAGGAAAATGTGATATACAGATATCCCTTGAAGAGGCCTTTCATTAGTGTGGATAAGGACTAAGAAAATCTTTAGAAAGCCCAGTCAAGTCAGGTTGGCTGTGAAACACCTGTTTCACAGAAAACTTACAATGTTCCAAATCTCATTTTTTTTCACCACTTCTAAAAGAACTAAATTACATAAGGCAGAACTTTTTCCAGAATTAAAAATTAACTTAGATGTCAAAATAAAACCCCAGAATTTAATTTATCATACAAGCTATATTCTCGAATAGAATCTAATGGACCAAAACAGATAAAGCAATTAAAAGGGAAATGCTAGGAATTAATCTTATTTAAAGAGGCAGTCAAGATAGAATTCATATTTTTAAAGATACAACAACCAAGAAAAAAATATAAAAAAGTTTCTCAGCTCCGCTAGCAGTGCTATAATTTAAAATAATAAAGCATTATAAGTACCTAATTTATTCATTTTCTGCAGGTGCTATTTGTTAATTTTGACATTCCTCTCAGTTTTGATTGCATGTAACTTTTTTTTCTCTTTGGGGATATTTTACATTTTTTCCCTGTTACTTGCTAAATTTTTATGGTAATTGTGGGTATGCTAAGTAAAGTGGATGAGTACGGAAACTTTGAAAAAAAATTCAAGCTTAAGCCCTATGCTTCTAGAATATTCTGTCAAATAATCTGACTGTGCCTCAGTTTGTCTTGTACATGGTGAGAATCTCATGCAGTAATGAGATGGTGAAAACATTTCTTAAAAGACTGGGGATGGAGTTCAGTGTGAGAGGGCTTACCTAGCATGTGTGTGAACCTGGGTTCAATTACCCACACTGCAAAAGAAACAAACAACCAACCCACAAAAAAAAATATTAAAACATTCTAATCTTTATTGTTATTGTCACTGATTGATAGAGTGCCTGTGTTGTAAAGCCTGGTCTTGGATTTACCTTACTATTGCTTCCACAGCCAGTTTGCCCTGGTTCCCACCCTGGGTTATAGGCAGAATGCTCAGTTTCTTCTCTTAATCCTAACCCCTCTTAGCTGTGACAGCATTGGCAAATCTATTCTCTTTGTGCCTTGGTTTCTTCATCTATGGGGATAGTAATAGGACATACCTCACAGAGATTTTTGTGCTGATAAAATAAGATTTTGTAAGGAAAATGCTTCAAATATGAGCTGGTACATAGGAAACATTAATACAGATTAGCTATT
Organism: Urocitellus parryii; assembly: GCF_045843805.1. Classification (NCBI taxonomy): domain Eukaryota; kingdom Metazoa; phylum Chordata; class Mammalia; order Rodentia; family Sciuridae; genus Urocitellus; species Urocitellus parryii. Next base: position 31,202,734 of record NC_135543.1, read on the forward strand.
ATATACTTGTGGCTGTTATATAATTTTTATTTGGCTTAATTTTAAATATGTCTTCAATTTTCAAAGGTTTATTTGTACTTTTAAAATTCCCTTTATACTTGTAAAGTATAAAATAGACCAACAAAAAGTAAAACTCAAAACATTATTTAGTGGATATTGACCCCTAAAAAATTCTCCACTGGAAAATAAAATGTTTATGAGGTCTCAAGGTAAACTGTATGATTAAAAGAAATCAGATGGTGGGGGAAAATGCTTTGTCCTCCCATCCACACAAGCGGGACCCTGATGTCTCCCTTCTAGCTACTTCAGAATCCCTGTGGGAAAGTCATAATCATAATCTCTGCCTACTGTTAACTCTGCTCCTAGTTCCTTTTGTTTGTTTGTTTGATTTTTTGCTGAAGTGTCTCCTTCCAAAACTTTTCATATTGTCAGCAGATTTGTCTCCCTAAAATGCCTCTTGAGAAGTGGGGCCTCCAATGTTCAAATGCAGTTGGCTCTTCTGGCCTTCAAAGTCATCCACAGGCTGCTTGCCCCTTCCAGTGGTCTATATGAGAGTTCTGGATACTCTCTTCAAAATCAGTTCACTTCCTCCTATTAGCTGCTGATCACCTTCTGTCATGTTGACTTCAGGCTCCTGTGCTGTGGGTTTCCCTGCTCTTTACTCTCTCTGCCCTCCTCCACATTCATCCAATCCTGTCCACTGTTCAAGATGGTGCCCAAGTACCGCACAACTTAACAAAGGCTTCTCTGTGCTTTGCTCCTCTAAATGGTATTTTTTGGTAGATACCCCTAGCAATTGGAAAGGGTGATCCTCTTGTGCACACTATTTTATCTCCCCGCTATGTTTTAAGAGCCCCTAAGGTGGATTCGATGTATTATATACCCAACAACACAAAGTTGCTAACTTATTTTTTGCTGTATTGCTTAATTTGTTAAGACTTTTTTTTTGGTCTTAATTGAAATCTTTCCCTTTCTTCCTTCTTCATAACCCCTCTCACTTTATGTATCTGAGGCTGATGATAATGTTACCTCTTTTCACAACAAAGTTTTTTATTTATTGAAATGAGCTCTTACAAGTTTTTACTATCAACATATATTGTCTTAATAGTTACTCCTTGGAGTCATATTAAGTTAATGGAATTTCAAAATTAACACTATGGATAAATAGCTGGTTAGCTAAAGTCAAATTAGTTTATATAGCAAGTTTGGTTTTATAATCAGTTTTGTTCCTGCTATAAGATTTAGAATAGTATTTAACAATGGTGAATAAAATAAGTACACTAATTATAAGAGAGAACAATTGACTTAATTCTCTTTCCAGAAAATGGGTGGAAATCCAGAAAACTCTACTGAAGAGTAAAGAACAATTAGGCAGTCACTATAGAGATATTTCTGAGGTACCTAAGCCAAAACCATAATTACTTTAGCTACTGCTTATGAAATTAAATACTGGAACTGACTAGAATGATAAATGCTACCTAAGAATGAATGATTGTTGTTTACCTGAAAAACAAAGAAAGAAGTCATATAAAGTTGGCCAGATTGCAGGCAAAGTAATGTGAATAGACTTGTCTGGTTGAGTCATAGAAGACCTAACTCTACATTAATTCAACTCATGGAAATTAATGCTTGTTGGAATTTACTTAACAAAATAAACTCACAGAATGCATACTGTTTGGTATAAAATTAAAATACAGAAGTATAGTAAAACGTAAGAAACCTTGATCAGATTAGGTGGAAACATTATGTTTTGTGAGGTAGCAGCATTACAGAATGTCATTTCAAATGCAATATAAGATTCCTAATTATAATAAAAATTGTGTTTTGCATGTGTCTGAAGTGGCTGCTCTTAAACTGGACACCTGAAATGTGGTTAGGACTGAGGGAGTGTTGTAGCAGACCTGTAGAAAAGTGAGACAATGGTATGATTGACATTACCAAGTGAACACATTCAATGAGGGAGATGGGCAGGTACCAAAGAACCATGTGTTCCATATATGGGAAGTTATAAAATACAAGTATAGATGAGTGTTTCTAAGCAATCATTCTAGGCAGGCAGAGCTTGAATTAATGAACAAAAAAAGAATGAAAAATAAACGTAGAGGAAATGTCCAAATTGGACTTGTAGAATCTACAGAGCAATTTTAAAAAATGATATATTTATTTTATATTGTGTTAAAACAAACTTAACATAAAATTAACCACTTTAATCATCTTGACTGTACTATTCGTGAGACTCTATAATAATTTTTGGTTCATGTATGTTTTACTTATCTTAGCATGTTTTTAAAATTGATCAATTTTGTGTCATGCATTGAAATTTCATTCATTTTAAGGTAGAATAATAATCTGTTATTTGTATATCCACTCTTCTATTGATGGCACACTTGGTTTGCTTCCATCTTTTGCCTAACATGAGTAAAGGTGCAATGAATGTGGGTATACAAATATTTTAACATCCCTCCCTCCTTTCCATTTTTCTGGGTATGAACTTAGAAATACAGTTTCTGGATACTATAGTAATTCTGTGTTTTAACTTTTAGAGAAATCACCAAACTTCAGGTTTTCCACCATGCGTGTACTATTTTACATTTGAACCAACAGTATTCATGGGTTTCAATGTCTCCTCCTTTTAGGTAACACTTATTATTTCCAATATTTTTTATAATAAAATATAATAGGTGTGAAGTATAAAATGACATCATTCTTAAATATTAACATGAAAAGAAGTTCAAAATTACATTCTTTGGTGAAAGAAAGCCTAGGTCTAAAGGCAGATGTATTTTGTAAAAAATGCAGGGAGAATACTCATATGGTATCCAAGACCTCACATAATATGGCCTATCTCTGTATCTAATTAGCCATAGGTAAGCTGTTCTCATTAAGGATTCAGAGACAATGTGTTTTTCATATATTTATACTTTTATAGTGCCTTGCATGTTCTGTGATACAGCCCAGAGGTCAAGGACTTTTTCACACTCTGCCACATAGAAGGTTGTGACACATTTCCATCGGTGCCCTTTTCTCTCTGTGATGATGGTTCTCATAGACAGACATATGACCCCTCTGGTGGAAACATCAGGCTGACACAGAGGAGGCATAGAGAAAGAATGATGGAATACAGAGGTCACGTAGGATTTGAAAAATTCCTAGGTAGTACTGCATTAATGTACATAATTTTTAATATGTTAAAAATAAAATAGAAAGTTCCTAGGTTTGTGTATTTTATACACCAGGGTAGTCTCTGCTAAATCTGTGTTTGAAGAAACATTATTTCTTATAATCAATTATGTAATCAGTTAATCTCCTTGACATTTATTAATAAATTCACAACATGTGTCTCTTTTTTTTTGAAGAAAATGTGGAAGAAATCAGTAGATGTTTGGTAGAACTCACGGTCTGTGAAAGGAAGAAATTTTGAACATCATAATGTGACAGCATATAATTATATGTTGGAGTAGTATGGTATAAACTATTAGTGCTGCAGAAATAATTAGGATGAAAGGAAGAGTAAAAAAAATGTGAGTGAGGCTTCAAAATAGAGAAAAGAATAGAGGGGATCTTGAAAAATGAGAAGGATTTATTGAAGTAGAGGAGGAAAATTTGAGCATTCTGGTACCACTGGAAATGATGAACAAAGATGTAGAAAGAGTGACATGTGAAGGGATATTTGCGGGACTGTTAGAAGATGAGGTTAGCAGATCTGAAATAGATACCATGAAATACATCTATTTTATTATATTTCAAATATAAGAAACAATGCCTCTTAAAATGTAGATTATAGCATGGACTGCTCTGGTGTATAGAATACACCAACCTAGGAACTTTCTATTTTATTTTTAACAAATAGATATACTAGCAAGCTAGGAAAACATAACAGAAAGTTGATGTGTGATGGTCCTTGAGTATTTTAAAAGATAGAGCAGCAAGCAAGATGGTTGAGGTAGTTAGTATCCTCCCATTTGCCGAAGGCACTACTATATCAAGGGGAGATAGCTGTCTACCTTGTTCCTATGCATTTAGTCAATAAAACCAATCACTATTTACACGGAAGTGAGGATTATCTGATACAAATAATGGATGTGATATTTACTGCACTACACTTTGGTTTGTTCAAACAGAGGGAAATGGTCCTTGAATGCGGACGAGTATGGTCCATCTGAGAAGGTGCTAGTCTGTGTTCTGAATACAATGTTTTGTTTCTTTCTCTCACCTAAGAATATTTTGAATGTGCACTGCCAATAAGCAATAAATAAAATATTATCTTGGAATTAGAAAGGTAATCCAAAAGGCATAAAATTATATTCTGATTTTTCACTTCACAAAAATACAATCACTTTGAGTTACAGATTTAAAGAAAACACTTTGTGGGTATTTTATAGTGACTTTATTCCCTAAAGAAAGGAACAGCAAAACCTTATTCTGGAACTAGAGATGGAGCAATGATAGTTGTAAGATGTGAGCTTACTTATTTTACTTACTTTGCTTTCTCCAAAAAGTATTATTATTTGACAATCATACTATAATTTGATGACTGCTGCAATGAAATCCAGTTACGTGTTTGTGTGTGTGTGTACATTTTGCTGGAAGAAGAAATAGCGCAATGAAAACTTTCCAAAACACAGATGTGCCCTTCATCCACAGTCCTAACAATTTTGGAATGTGAACTGATCATCCATTTGCCTTAGTGCCTGGGAAGAGAATCTTGTTCGTGGGCAATATCCAGTCACAGAGATAGATGACATGATTCCCTTCAAATATGGGTACACATCATGATTCATGTGTTTGAGGATTACAAGGTATCTCTGTAACATAGAAGTCATGGAAATAACACTCTAGATCTGAAAGAGAAAAACATGTCAATGTGTTCATCACAGTACAGATTGATGTTAGATGCCCAGGAGCCTCATCCCAAAAATTCATGTCTAAATATATGGGACTGCATATACATTTATATAGAACATAAAATAAATTATATTTTCAATAACAATTGATCATACTACGTAATACCTACAATAGTTTTCCCACTTAAAAATATACTGTGAAGCCAGACATGGTGGCACACATCTATAATCCTAGCAGCTCAGAAGGCTGAGACAGGAGAATCATGAGTTCAAAGCCACCTCAGCAACTTAGTGAGGCCATAATCAACTTATGGAGACACTATCTCTAAATATAAATAAAATATTAAAAAGGGCTGGGGATATTGCTTAGTGGTTAGGTGCCCCTGGGTTCACTCTCTGGTACAAAAAATAAAAATAAACAAAAAACAAACAAAAAAAATCCACAAAATCTATGAAAGTCAATTTTAAATCAAATGGCAACAAAAAGCATATTGGGGAAAATTCCAGCTCAATATATACAGGTAGAAATCTCTGATTATTCTAATGACTGCCTTTTATTCTACTGCATGGTTTATACCATAACATGTTTCCCCCTTTTTCTCTTATAAATGCTACAATAGAAGTGCTTTTTCTTATTTTGCGGAGATTTTCTCAGATAAATGTTAAGAAAATGGAATATTCAAATAAAGAAACATTTTAACATTTTGGTGGATGCAGCCAATTACTCTTCAAATACGAATTCGTAACACTGATCATTTTTCTATATACTTGCCAAACTCTGTATTAGCTATTGAATAAATTTTGCCAATATGGCTTTAAAGGGATGCATTTTGTTTTAATTTGTTTTTAACTTTCTGTGTCTTTAGGGTTGCCCTGAGCTGCAGAAATACAGGGCTTCACACAAGCCTCCGATGGCTGTTTCTACCCCAGGACTTTTATACATACAATACCAAGTCCTATAATGAACTTCTTTAAATGAAATGTGCCTGACTCTTGCTAAATATTCTGTTTCCTCAGTATTGATCCTCAGAAAAGGTTTCAACAGCGTCCTATTGAAATTTTTCACCTCTCCTACCTTTCTCTCTGCCATCTACCATTTTAATTTTCTACATTTTCTTAAAAGTGCCTGGATTCATCTTTTTAATCTGTTTCTTTCCCCATTAGAATATATGCTTCTGGGATAGGACACAGGCTTTACTTTTTCCAAATACATAATTATCTTATTCAATATCATTTGTTGAGTATTTCATCATTTCTTCTTCTAATAGGAATCTTTTTCACACAATGAATTCTCTTGAGTTCCCGAGGCCATTTCTTAATTCATTTCTCTTTCCCACCAGTCAGATTATATTATGCAATAAAACCCCATTTTTTTTTCAAATTATTGCTCTTTTTTTACTCTCATTTGGAATCAGAGAAAACTTTTCTTCATGATTCTTGTACAGATGTTTTTGATAAAACTCATGTCCATAATTTTGAAATAAATTTTAAATAAAATTAATAAGACAAACTGAGGACAGAGAAAAACACAGGTTAAAATATGCATTGATATTAAACCACTTAATGATAGACACAAGTATAACGTGAAATTAAATCCGGATTTTCCAAGTTATTGAAAGAAGACAGAGAGTGGCAGATAAAATGTGAAAGATAGAAAATAAAAAAATATCAGAGGAATGCATATCAAAAGTTTTTTTTTTTTTATAAAAAAGACAGACATAAGCTACAAATGTTCATTTGCCCAATGCAGCTGATAAGAAATTGAAAAGTTTTGACCCTACCTCAATAAAAAAGATCTAGAATTCATAGAGAGGGAAAGGATACAGGGAGGAAAGAAGGAGGAGAGGAGGGGAAAGGAGAAAGGGAAGATGGAGGGGAAGAGAGAAGAAAAGAGAAAAGAGAGAGAGAGAGAGAGAGAGAGAGAACAAGAAGCAATGATCCCCATGAAAGTATCAAATGTGTGGAAATCTGGAATAATCACCTTGTATGACTAAGAACGTTATGTTTATAAAATAAAGGATATACAAATTATCATGAGATTACCTTTCCATATAAGGCAAAAGTTGTTGTTGAAGTAGGATATTTGAATTTCACACCATTGGTGTTTCACAGATTCAGGAGGCAAACTTACAAATTGGTTTAATAGGTAAAGGCCAAACTCTCTGCTTTAGGGAAGAATATAAAAGCACAAAATCATCTAGATTTTATCACAAGATTTCAACAAGCAGCTTAAAGTCAATACCAAAAGTTACAAGAGAGAAAAGAAAGTACAACCAAAATCACGACACATTTTTCTAAATAGTTGCTGGAGTTTGAAACTTAAACATCCCCCAAGGGCCCCTCTGGAGCTAATGGGAGGTGGGGACTTGAGGAGGTGGAACCTAGGGGTGGTGCATTGAAAGGGATTGAGGGACTCAGCCCTCTCCTCCTCTTTTTCTTGGCTATGTGCTGTCACCAGGATGTGCTGCCTCATCACAGGCCCAAACCAATGAGGTCAACTGATCATGGATTAAAACTTCCAAAACTGTGAACCCAAATAAACCTTTTTTCTTTGTAAATTTATTCATCAGTTTTTATGTTATAGTCATAGAAGGCTATTTAACCCAACAGTCTATAGATTACACACTTTGAAGCAATGAGGAAGAAGAGGATGAAGTTAAAAAAAAATTAACAACTAAGGATGAAATAAGTAAAATTAGCATATTAGCTTAACTTATTTGAAAAACAAATAATACAGAGAGGGAAAAAATGATGACTAACATGCAATAGAAATGTAAAAGCAGAAATATTAAGAAGTAGTAAAAGAGAGACTATATACACAAGTGAAATAGAAATGATATTAAGGGAAAATTATCTACAGTTATATATGCATACATGAACAGAATAAAATTTTCAAAAAAACTGTGACTATAATAGACCCAGGAAGAAATATAAATCTTAGTAGTTGGAATTTATAAAAGAAATTGTAAAAACCTATCAAATATTATTATTTTCTCAATCCTGGGATTGAACCAAGGGCACTAATAACATATGCTAGGCAAGTACTCAACCATTGAGCTACATCTGCTATTAAATAATTACTTTAAAATGCTACTTGATCTACTTGTTTCAATGGGTGAGTTATGTCTAACTTCCACAGACAAGAAAACTTCCCTATAATATCAGGAGGTGAAAGGTCTCCAAATTCATTTTAAGATACTAGAAAAAAATATACTGACTTTAAGTCAGATAAATGCAAGATTAGAAATGAAACTATAAATGAAAGTCACCTCTAAATACTGACTTAAATTATAAATAACCTAAATTTAATATTAGTCAAAATGCTTACTGAAATGAAAATAAATTATTTCCCAAATATGATATTTGTTTCACATCAAGAATCAAGATTTTATATATAAGGTGGGTGCTCCTGCACCACTTGAAAATATTGTTTGGAATAAGAAGACAATAGAAATTGAAAGTTTAAAAAAATAAGAATAAGTAATGAAAAATTTGAGAAAAGTTATCAATAATGGAAGATTGCCGCAAACTGCCCGGCCCCGGGCCGGCTGAGTCCCGCTCCTGCTGCCGAGCACTGCCTGCGGCACCCCTGCTGAGCGATTCCCTGCTGAGCTGTCAGTGCACGCGGGCTTGCAATCTTGCAACCCGGTTGGGCACAAAAACACAAGCCAGTCAAACTGAGACAAAGTTTTATTTAGAGAGAGGCCGTGTGCGTCCCCTAACAGGTGGGTCCGCCACGTGTGTGTTCTACCTGAGCCGGGGGGTTTCCCCTTCCCCCGGAACACCCTCCTACCATCCTTTCCCAACCAATGGGAACTCTCCCATTACAAGAGTGACATGAGTAACCTGAGTCCTGAAAATGGGCCCAGCTAGACAGCATGAGTCCAATTACCATATGAATGTGAATTGCTGGCTGGCAGTCATAAAATCCAAAGGTGCCTGTATCAATATTTTTGCTGTGGCTCCTAACATCTGCCCCCTTCTGTTTAAATAAACAACAGGCAAATGTGGCTAGGGACCGTGCCTGTTAGGTATGTCCAATTCACATATGGTTCTTACCCGTCATGGGAAAACTGACCTTATTGCGTCAGTCTCCTGGCTTAGGTTGATACCACTGTAACCCAATCATACCCGTCACTGACTACCGGTCCAGTATATAGCCATACCTGTGTAATAGGCCTATGCACCAGTGGGGGGGTGAGGTTCTTGCCTCACCTCTGTTGGCCCCCAAATTTAACCTTGGTGCCAGTGGGGGGGTGAGGTTCTTGCCTCACCTCTGTTGGCCCCCAAAATCAGACCATCACTAGCAGAAGGGAGAAAGACGCAGAATTGCCACGACACCAAGCCAATTGATGGCTCCTTTGGAAACACTGGTGACACATCGGCTAAGATATAGCACTACCAGTTCGCTGTATCAACAAATAGAGCACAATGCATACAGGTGATACATAGTCCAGGCAAGTTGTGTAAGCAGTTCAAAGTGGAGGAGTCTATCAATATGTCCATTTCCTCCCAAGGTAAATTAAGTCCTTGATTGAGCAGTTCAAATTGGAGGAGTCTCTCAATATGTCCATTTCCTCCCAAAGTAAATTAAGTCCTTGATTGAGCAGTCTTATTGAGTTATTTTGATTGATGTATCAATTTATACAGTTTATAGTGATAGCTATCATAAAAGTTGTAGTTTGGTCTTAGTCTTCACCGGCACTGGGATGAAGATGGGAATTATGGCCATGTTGCTAAAGAGACATTATCCTGAACAGAATTATGAAATATAATGAAAAGGAAAGGTGAAAGTAAACAAACATATCTGTTAACCACCTTTAAAAACAAAATTTAATAACAGCTGTTTACCTAAAGTAAATTAAACCATATAAGTCACGTGACTAATTTTTTTTTTTTTGAATACTAGTATCTATTTATATATGAGCGCTCCTTGTAAATGAAATATGGACATACACACATACAGACATACAACACAAAACAGCATACATAACATAGAACATATAAGACAATAGTAAATAAAGGCCTTGTAGCTATAGCTAGGTGAAATCTCCATTGCAATGTTTAAAAACTTTACAGTTAAAAAAAATAAATAAATAAATAAAACACAGTCAAAAAAATAAAACTGATCAGAAAAACATTAACCTAGGTTTATATGAGCTTAAAAAATAAGGTAAAATAAAATAAAATAAAATAAAACTTTATGATGTGGGAAAAATGCAAATAATAAAATAGATATTGAAAAAGGCACCGTGGTAAATCACTGTCGCAGATGTAAGAATAGCCAGGCTGGAACTCTGGATATCAGCTGTTATGAATTTGAGTCAAATCATCTTCTTTTTCTGTAGAAATTGTTTTAGTTAATCTCTCTGGAATCCAAATTGGTTGCTGTTCCTCCTGTGGAAAAACACAGACGGAGCCCCGACTCCAGACTATTACTGGGTCCGGACCTTTCCATTGTCCTGTTAGAATATCTTTCCAAAGTACCTTAGGCTTATGTACATTTTTCGGATACATATGTCTTTCCGCAGCACTAAGTCCTGATGAATCCAAATTTAGAAAGTTTAGAGTAAAAAGGGTTATTTTAAGTTTATCTTTGGGGGATATATACCCCTTACTAATTCCCTCCCTTTGCTTTAATAAGTACATTTTTATAGTTTGATGAGCTCTTTCAACTATGCCTTGTCCCTGTGGGTTGTATGGGATTCCTGTTATATGAGTAATGCCAAATGATGAGCAAAATTGTTTAAAAGACTTGGAAGTGTAACCAGGGCCATTATCAGTTTTTAACTGTTTAGGAACACCCACAGTGGCAAAATTTTGTAAGCAATGAGCTATAACATCTTTAGTTTTTTCTCCGGGATGAAGGGAGCCCATCAAAAATCCAGAAGAAGTATCAACTGTAACATGTAAATATTTTAATTTTCCAAATTCTGGCAAGTGTGTGACGTCCATCTGCCAAATATGGTTAGGTATCAGTCCTCTAGGATTGACTCCAAGATTAACTTGTGGCAAAAATGTCACACAATTTTGACATTGTTTTATTATATGTCTGGCTTGTTCTTTAGTTATTTTAAAACGTTTTTGTAAAGTATTAGCATTGACATGGAACCTTTTATGAAAATTTATAGCTTCTTCTATTGTGGAGAAAATATGTATGTCATGTGTAGATTTATCTGCTAGTTCATTACCCAAACTAAGGGCTCCAGGCAATCCTGTATGTGCTCTGATATGTCCTATAAAGAATGGATCCTTTCTGTCCCAGATTAGACTTTGTATAGCAGAAAACAAAGAGAAAACAGTAGAGGAAGGAGAAATCCTACCAGCATCTTCAAGAGATACGATAGCATTAACTACATACTGACTATCAGAAAATAAATTAAATGTAGAATCTTTGAACATCATAAAAGCTTGCAATACTGCATTGAGCTCTACCTTTTGAGCTGATTGTTTGGGTACTAAAAATGTAAAAGTTTGATCAGGAGTAACTACTGCTGCTGTACCATTGTTTGACCCATCAGTGAATATATTTGGAGCATTTATGATAGGGGTTTTTCTTGTCATTTTTGGAAAAACTACAGGATGCTTAGACCAAAAAGACAACAAAGGATTAGATGGCAAGTGATTATCAAATGCAACACTAGATTTACACATGATTATTGCCCAAGTATTTAACTCATTAGCTAACTCATCAATTTGATCCATAGTATATGGAGTAATAATTTTATTGGGAGAAATCCCAAACACTCCTTTTGCTGCTTTTATTCCTTTGAGTATTAATTGCCCTACAGCCTCAGGATATCTAGTAAGAATAGTATTAGGAGAATAAGATAAATGTATCCATAATAATGGACCTTCTTGCCAAAATACCCCTGTAGGAATATTCTTTGTCGGTAGTACAATAAATAATAAAGGCAAACTTATATCAATTCTATCCAAATGCATATTTTCCATATATGTTTCAATGATTTTTAATGCCTTTCTAGCTTCAGGCGTTAACATGCGGGGTGAATTTGGATCTGATGGACCCTTTAGAATATCAAATAAAGGTCCTAATTCTCCTGTTGGTATGCCTAGATAAGGCCTTATCCAATTTATATCTCCCAATAACTTTTGAAAGTCATTAAGTGATTTGAGTTGATCTACTCGTATTTGAATTTTTGGTGGACGGACCATGGTTGAGGATAATAGAACTCCTAAATAATTAATTGGAAGATTTAATTGTACTTTATCTATTGCTATCTCTAGATTATAATTTTTTAATAAGTTTGTAAGCGTGGCATAACATTCTAGCAATGTGTTTTTATCTTTATGTGCCATTAACACATCATCCATATAGTGAAATATCTGTAGTTCAGGGTTTTGATTTCTAAGTGGCTGGATTGCTTTATCAACATAGATTTGGCACAAAGTTGGGCTGTTAGCCATCCCTTGAGGGAGTACTTTCCATTCATATCTCTGATCAGGACCTTCATGATTCAGTGCAGGGATAGTAAATGCAAAATGCGGACTATCCTCGGGATGAATTGGAATTGAGAAGAAACAATCTTTAATATCTATAGCTAGAACATGCCAGGTTTTTGGTAGAGCAGACAATTGGGGAATCCCTGATTGAGCAGGTCCCATAATAACCATCTCATTATTGATGGCTCTTAAATCTTGTAATAATCTCCATTTACCAGATTTCTTTTTAATAACAAAAATGGGAGTATTATGGGGAGATACGGAAGGTTGTATATGTCCTTCCGCTAATTGCTGTTTGACCAGATCATGGGCTACTTGTATCTTTTCTTTAGTGAGGGGCCACTGAGGAACCCACACTGGTCTTTCTGATTTCCAAGTAATTTTGATTGTCTCAGTGGCCCTTTTTGAAAACCCAATCCATGTTTATCTATCTCTTGATCTACTTGAATTGGTGCTGTTATATCTTGTTCTTGATCTCTTAATCTCTTTTCTTTTCTAAAGCCTTGTTTTGCCCTAGTAGTGGGCGCGTTAGGATTGACGTTATTTGTTAATGTCAATCCTAATTGATCTAGGACGTCTCGTCCCCATAAATTTATGGGGAGATGGTCCAATACATAGGGCTGTATAGTTCCTTCACATCCTTCAGGATCCCTCCAATCTAATACCATTGCACTTCTATGGGGATTAGTTGCCACTCCTAGGCCTCTAAGCGTTTGGGTCGCTTGCTGTAATGGCCAATGTTTAGGCCATTCCTGGCGAGATATGATGCTGAGGTCAGCGCCTGTGTCCAGCAGTCCATTAAAATCATGCCCTTGAATATTTAATTTTAGCATAGGGCGAGAATCTAAATTTAAAGATAGCATAGCCCAATCTACACCTGTGGAGCCTAATCCCTTGGAACCTCTTTCTACATTACAACTGGAAAATTTATCATGTAGGCTTGGTATTATTAATAACTGTGCTATTCTATCTCCTGATGAAATTACTGATATACCTCTTGGAGAACTAGCTATGATTTTTATTTCACCCTCATAATCGGGATCAATTACCCCAGGACTTATCATAAGTCCTTTAAGTGTAGAAGAACTGCGTCCTAATAATAAGCCTACTGTTCCCTGGGGAAGAGGTCCTTTTACTCCTGTGGGAATGATTTGAACTCCCATCTCTGGAGTTAATACTGCTCTGGCAGAGGCACAGATGTCCAACCCTGCGCTCCCTCTAGTCTGTCTGATGAGGGATCTGATGGATAATGCGTCCTGGGCACCACCTTGATGGTGCTGCTGGGTTCCTCCATTGCCCCGTATATTTGTGGTTTTGGGCCCCGGGGCATTGGGCCCTCCAATTCGTTTTTTGACAACGGGGCCTGATGCCTTTCTCCAGGATATCGTGGGTAGACACTTGGTCTTTGTCCATTTTTTGATAACGGAATACCCTCTATGGTGGTTTGAGAATGGCATTCATTAGCCCAATGTCTCCCTCTATGGCATCGTGGGCAAATACCCAGGATTCTACTCTTTTGATATCTAGCTTTGTTAAACTCTCCTCCTATGGGGCAATTTCTTTTAAAATGCCCTTCTTGATTGCAATTATAGCATGTTTTTGGCTTGGTACTTAAAGCCTGTTTTACTTCAGCTGCCATGACTTGTCCTTGTTCATTAATGTCTCTACATAATTTAATATATGTGTTTAAATCTTCCTGTTTCCACGGTCTAATGACCTCTTTGCAGCAACGATTTGCTTGATCGTAAGCCAGCTGTTTTATAAATGGCATTGCCTGTTCTGTATTTTCAAATGTCTCAGAGGCTGCTTCAATAAGTCTAGCTACAAAGTCAGCGTAGGGCTCATTAACTCCTTGTATTATCTTAGATAGTTGACCTTGAAAATCCCCTTGTCCCTTTAAAGTTTTCCATGCCTTAATTGCATTTATAGCGACCTGAGCGTATACGCCAGGATCATATCTGAGCTGTTGCATCTGCCCTTGAAATTCCTCTTTTCCCAGTAACATTTTCAGGTCTCGTTCAGGGTAACCTGCTTCTGCATTTCGCCTAGCTGTCTCCTTGCAAAATTCCTCATTGGCAATTTTCCATAATAAATACTGTCCTCTATTTAGCACAGAATTACACACGTTAGCCCAATCTGCTGGTGTTAAATTCCAGCCGGTAATAGATTCGACCATACTGACTGTGAAGGGAGCGGCCGGGCCGTAGGCTGCTACAGCTTCCTTTAATTGCTTTATTATTTTGAAATCTAAGGCACGGTAAACTCGTTCTCTTTCTTCTCCCTGCTCAACTACAGGGCATGCTAGTTTTTGGGGTCCCGCCTCAGGATTCCGTTCATCATCTATGGAGGCAGGTAAAGCTGTTGGTTGAATTATGCCCTCTGGTGGTGGAACGGAGTTAGTAGCAGCCTCCCTATCTGACGACCGTTTTTTCCCTGAGCTTGCCTTGTTCAAATTTTCTTCTATCTGACTAGCTTGAGAGACCTTTTGTTTTGCTTGACTTAATATGTTTTCTGCCATGGCCTGGACCTCTAACAATTTACTTAACAGTTTTTCGGTTTGTTTTTTACTAGATTCTAATCTACTATAAAGGTAACGTAACCCAATAAGATAGGATAGAAGAAAGCCAAAACAGAATGAAACAGAAACGGAGAGGAGGAAAATGATTATGTCAATTTTCTCTCTCTCAGGGCCGAATAACTTCAAACCTTGAGTTAACCATTTATCCCAACTCGTCTGAAAAAATTGTAAGGCTAGAGAGCCTGAAATAAGAGCAGAATAAATCAAAACAGAAATACCCATTCTGTCGCCTTTCCTTAGGGGCGAGCGATATTACTCACCTTTAAATTTTGGGCGTTCCCGGTACAGGGCCACCAAAATGCCGCAAACTGCCCGGCCCCGGGCCGGCTGAGTCCCGCTCCTGCTGCCGAGCACTGCCTGCGGCACCCCTGCTGAGCGATTCCCTGCTGAGCTGTCAGTGCACGCGGGCTTGCAATCTTGCAACCCGGTTGGGCACAAAAACACAAGCCAGTCAAACTGAGACAAAGTTTTATTTAGAGAGAGGCCGTGTGCGTCCCCTAACAGGTGGGTCCGCCACGTGTGTGTTCTACCTGAGCCGGGGGGTTTCCTCTTCCCCCGGAACACCCTCCTACCATCCTTTCCCAACCAATGGGAACTCTCCCATTACAAGAGTGACATGAGTAACCTGAGTCCTGAAAATGGGCCCAGCTAGACAGCATGAGTCCAATTACCATATGAATGTGAATTGCTGGCTGGCAGTCATAAAATCCAAAGGTGCCTGTATCAATATTTTTGCTGTGGCTCCTAACAGAAGATGATGTGACTCCACTTGGAAAACCCAATAAAACCAATTTCAAAAATATTACAAACAACATGAAAAGCTGTACATTTCTTTTCTACCACATTATATCATTAGAAAGTATAAAAAGAAAATATACACGTGAAAATTGCATAAAATACAAAATATCTGTAAGGCAAATAAAGAAATTTTTTATCTAGCATGTATATAAAAAACTATCAGACATTATGGAGGGACCTGTTTAAAAAATTAATAAGCTGAAATACATATCTCTGTTGATCAAGAAGGCTCATTTTAATATTAGATATTTGCAGATTTTCTACAAAGTGATTTAAAAATGTAATTCTGCTCGAAATCTCAGAGGATATCAGAGAATGTGAACTGTAACAGAGTAATTATAAAATTTATCTCAACAAATAAAATAGCTGAAAATGCCCAAGATATTTTTGAAAAAGAACAGTGAGAGATTTCGACATCAGGCATTAAAGTCTTAATATAAAAGTGGAACAATTAAAACAACATGATGTAGATATGAGAATATAATTGTTACTCATGCCACTGTCGTCTCTCCCCTAGCAATCCCCACTTTGGGTCTTTGTCTTCCTGCAATCTCTTCCCCATCTAACAGCTGGAAGCATCATTAGAAGATGACTACACATCCTGCAGCCCTTCCATTTAAAAATATTTGGTCATTTAGATTATGATCTAAACTTCTCTCCATGTCTCAAGGTCTTAGCCAGACAGCTTGCTGAGCTCACCTCTCCTTCTCTCAAAGGCTGAGCTGCCTCGGCCTTCCTGAGAGTCTTTGGTGGGTCTTAACTAGAAGGCAATTCCCACCTGATTCCTTTCTGCCTATCCCTGAGACTTCAGCCTAAATATCTCCTCCATGACTCAACTTTCCAAAGTAGCTGTCTGTGTTTCTTTTATTGATGCTGCTTTTTCTTTTACTTCAGATCACATTCTGTGTTTGTTTACTTGTATGTCTGTCTGTTTCACTAGATGTTTGGAAAGAACCAGCAAAGTCTAGTGGCAAAGACATCTTCACTCTGGATCACTTCTGCTGTGGGTGAGATGTGTGGAGGCATCCCCCACCTCTAGCTGGACAGTCTGCCAGAGAAGCCCAAGTATCTTCTTTGTTTCAAGGGGCTATTTCTGTAGCTCCCATGGGCTTTCCCTCAAATAAAGAGTTCTGGGGGTCAGCATATATTCTTTTGGTCCAATTTCTTGGGGGAAATTGTTCTCCTATTCCCTGCTTTCACCACTCTCTGACCATTTTGTTTTAAGACTGTCTGTTTTCCTGACGATGTTTCAATGAGCCCTGTTTTCCTAGAAAAGAGCAAAGATTAAGCAATTCCCCTTATCCCTTTGTATTCTCCAAACAGCTTACTACAAAGAACTGCCTTGTTCCATATGGCATGGATACAACTCTTGTACATCTGCTGTGATAGGTTTCCATTATTGTAAACAGAACAACTTAACTGTTTTGAGCTCACAGTTTCAGAGGTTCAGTCCACCATCAGAGGACTCCATGGGTTTGGGCCAGAGGTAAGGTAGAGCATTATGACAGAAGGTCATGACAGCAGAAAGCAGCTCACTTCTAGGTACCCAGGAGGCAGAGAGAGAAAGTTGAAGGAGCCAGGAAGACAAGATATAATCCCCAGGGCATGTCCCATCATCCTAGAGTTACCAACCAGTACCGTAGTGCTTTCAAATTATTAATCCATTAAATAGATGAATGCACTGATTAGCTCATAGCTTTTATAATCTGATCATTCCACCTCCTGCATCAACAGAGGAGCTTTTGGGGGACAGATTTATATTCAAACCATAACACCTGCCTTGTTTACCTATGACAAAGCCAGACATAGGCCCTCCACATTTGCATCACACAGGGATCAGCCCTCATTACCCCTCCTGAGAATGGCCTTAGAGAAAACCTTCTCTGATCTGATCTACTGTCCTATTATCCCACCACCATTCATTTTTACTTCCTCACACTCCATTTTATTTAGTCTTGTTTTCTCCTCATAATAAAAGAAAACCTCTTCGGCTAAACACTAGAGACCCCAGCAAATCTAACAAGGGGAAATTTCACCCTCGTGCAACATGTCTGTCTCTTATTGCTGTGGTTTCTTTCTCCGCCTCAAGATGCCCCTTTCAAAGACAGCCTTCCTTCATCAGGTTTGGGTTTGTTTTCTCTATGACATTTCCCCTCTCCTTCATCAGAAACAGGTCCACCCTTTGCCCTTCTCTTTGAATTCTTTTTCTTTTTTTTTCCTATTCTTTTATATATATATATATATATATATATATATATATATATATATATATATATAAATTTTTAGTTGTAGTTGGACACAATATATTTATTTATTTATTTTTATGTGGTGCTGAGGATCAAACCCAGTGCCTCACACTGGTCCAGTGCTCCACCACTGAGCCCTAACCCCAGACCTTTTGTTATTCTCTCACAAGAGGTTTCACTGCTCTTTGGGAACCAGGTTACTAGTCATTAGCAATTCACCTAGTAAAGTAAGGAAACTCTGCAATTTAAAAGCAAATATGTTGAATCTATCTTCTGTAGCAACCCTCACATAGCAGAGAAGTGTGAGCATTCACCTTATCTTATATGTGGCAAAGCTGTTCAACATGTGCATTCCATTTAATCCAATCATTCCATTTACAGAAGCTGTTCTAAGGAAATACTAGGATATAGCTCAAATTTCTTTGAAGTCTTCATATACTTACAATGTTATTTACAACAACAACAAAAAAAATGAGGAAGGGAAAAATAAAACCTAATCAAAAAGAGAAGTGGTACACAGAAGACCATCTTTAATAATTTATTTGTAAAAACAATATTTTACGACATGGAAAATACCTATAATATATACTAATGATATAAAAATATAAATACATAGAATAAAATTTTAATTCAAAAAAGTGCATAATTTTTATTTTATATTTACACATATTTTCACAAATGCACTTGACTTTTTCTACATTTAAAAGTAGAAAAAAAACACATTTTTGCTTGTTTTTGGTAAATTTCAGGTAAAAATGTATAAATTGATCTACTGTGTATCAGTCTTTTACTCACAAACATAACATTGCTCAATTGACACACAGCTTTTTCCTTGCCTTATACATATGAAAGATTTCTATCCTGAATTATCTCCAAATTCCTAACAGTAGTGGGGGTACAGTTGAGAAACCATGTGATAGCAATTAGGGACTCATTACTATTCATATTCTTAAAATTACGCTGAAGGAGGAGAAAGTTGCTTGTGGTATAGAGAGAAGAGGCAGAAACAAACAAAATCCTATTTGGCTTTGTACAAACCTGAACTCTATTGAATAGATTCTAGAGTAGTTCAATTGTATGCCCAGAATGGAAGGTGAGTCTCTAATACTTTTATATTTTAGAAAGAGTCAACTAAAGAGTTCTACCTTGCCCTCATAGTAATTCCAAGGTAGTTAAAATCTACTCTTAGTTGGGCTGGGGATGTGGTTCAAGTGGTAGCGCACTCACCTGGCATGCTTGCGGCCCAGGTTTGATCCTCAGTATCACATACAAACAAAGATGTTGTGTCCACCGACAAAACCAAAAACATAAATATTAAAATTCTCTCTCTCTCTCTCTCTCTCAAAAAAAAACAAAACTACTCTTAGCTACTAGAAATGTAACACTAAATTTAATATGTTATATTTAATTGTGATACTGTATTACTGAATTTTTAAAAACTCAGTTCCTTATGAATCAAGAAATTAATCTCAAAATTTAAACTTTAAACATTTTATAAGAAATACAGACAACTATTGTTATAGCTAACTCAAAATAATTATATACTATAAAGGTATAGTTTAATACATTCAATTTCATAAAATTAAATTTTTTGTTCATCAAGAGCTGTCTTTTCACACAAGAGTGAAAAGATGCCCCATATACAAGAAAATCAAATTCATATCTAGAATATATAAAGAATTCTTGCAAATCAACAACAAAAAGACCCAACAAATTCAATAAGAAGAAACAAACAGAAAATAAATCATGAATAGCAGCCAAACTTATGAAAGACCACAATGTTGAAGAAAGAAAAAGACCCCCAACTCCACCTTGAATTGTATTTAAGTAAACACTATTGAGTTCCTGGAATAGCTCAGCTACTCTGGTTGAAATAGAATGACTTGCTTCCTCCCCTCCTGAGCTTTCCAATCTTCTGGGAGGAAGGCTGATATACATTAACAGTAAGAAAACACAGTATGATATGTCAAACATTCTCTAGCAGCTATAATGGAAATATAATGTAAGCCACATAGGTCATTTTAAATTTTCTAGTAATCACATTAAAAGAGTCAAAAGAAACAAGTTAGATTTATTCTCATGATAAATTGTCGCTAGACAAATATATTCAAACTATCATCATTTTGATATATAATCGATATAAAATTATTAATGAGATATTTTAATTTTTAATACCAACTCTTGAAAATCCAGTGTACATTTTAGTCTTTGGTACATTAGCTTTCTTTGGATTTCTGCCTCAACAGATTTAGAAGCAAACTTTCCATTCCCTTTCCCAACCCTGTTTCTCTACTGTGTTTTCTCTCCTTGGAATATATCGGGAAGAAAAATCGTCCAACCTTTTACAGGAGATGAGGATTTTATTTAAATTGTTTATACATTTTCCCCCACATTTTTATTGGTGCATTATAGTTCCACATAATGGTGCAATTTGTTGTTACGTATTAGTACATGCACACAATAGGACAATGTAATTTGGCCAATTTGGCTTCCCGGCATTACCCCCCTCCACTTCCTCTCATCCCTTGGTCCCTTTCCTCCTGTCTAGTCATCTCCTTTTGATTCATTCAAACCAATGCATCAGTTTAGTAGCTCAGAGAAAGAACTAAATTCATAGTAAGAAAACCTATGTTCAAGTTTATGTCCACGGTGAACCTGAATCAGAGGAGATGTCACATGAGATGTTTCTTTATAAAATTACATATCTCAATTCTTGCTCAATCAGGCCCTAACGTGAGTATTAGATTCTAACATATCAAGGGGCCCAAGTCTCTGTGCTTTTTCTGAGAAGCAGGAAGAAGCAGAAATTTATTGAATTTCCTTTCTTTTCTTTCTTAAAGCTTTGTCCCCCTTTCCAGTTTCTTCCAATCCTTCCTCCTTGAATAAAGAATATAAACTTTTTCTTCTAAAGACAGCTAGTCCCTAGCAGACTCACTCTCTCCCGTGTTTTCATCAGTGACCTAGTTAACCACTGATTTCCCACTGAGGCAAGTTTAGTGAAAGTCCCGCAGGTCCTCTCAGAGGGAAGCCTCTGTTCAGTTTGTGGTGTCTGAAGAGCTGCAAGCAGGTGCCCAGGGTCTCGGCGTCTTCCTCAGCATGGGTAATTTATGAGTCCCCAGCAAGACAGCTGGAAGAGAAGAGATCCCGGATAGGGGACCCTGCTAATTGGCCCTTTCAGTTCCTGGCAGGCACTACCAGTGGGAAGCTCCTGGGCTGACTTCTTATGTCCTTTGCACAAGGCAGAGAGACATCATAGGTCGACAAATTTAAAAAAAGAAAGAAAAGAAAACAAGTGGGAAAAGCCCCCAGCTCTAGGGAGAGGCTGTCATTGGCTTCGCCCAGCTGCATGGCCATCTCCTGAGAACGCAAGGGCCACACCATGGGTATCAGCTTTTGTTGTGTGCCAGTTGAACAGAGAGAACGCAGTCCTTGCTATAGATAGAAGAGTCAGGCTGATTGATTTAGACCCCTGAGTATCTGATTCATGAGGAATGCAGCAGCTGTTGGAGCTCAGGTACAGCTTAGGGTGATCCAGTGAAGGCTGCCAGGTCACAATTCAACCCAGGCTTCCAGTTGGGGGATCCACACCAGGAGCCCGAGATAAGAATACCCAACTCACAATAAGAAAGGTCATGAGGAGGTGGCAAGAACTTAAAATAGACAAATGGCACATTATAGCTGTGCCCCCTGCCAACAGTAGCATCTTACACTAAGATAATGAGAACAATCCTTACCTAATTGCAGACCTAAGTCCTGTTTTCTTGCCCATCCTCTACCACCCACCCCATTGCCTAAGGGTGTTATTTATTTGACTCAGTTTCAGCTGCACAAAAATGAGGCTCACTGGGGCAGGTGAATTGTGAATGAATGCTCTATGAAGTGATGTGTTCAAATCCCCTTTGGAAATGGCCTTTGGTTCAAGGTACCAATGAAACAGCAGCTAGTTTTGGTGGGAATAGAAGGTCTATGGGAGGAGTCCCTCTGCCAGAGTTCAGAGAGATGACCAAGAGATGTGATCACAGTTTTGAGCACATGGGTGAAAGTATTTAAATTTCCTTCAAACACTTTTAAATCTATACTGGATTGTGAGGCGAGAGAAAGATATTGTGTGTCTTTAATGATTTGGGTTATGAAACATACTCAATTAAAAATTAGGTTGGAATAGAAGGTAAGTCTCTTTACCAAAAGGATCAATTGTTTGCTTTTTGATGGCATTCTGACTGAAAATGGTTGAACTCACTGTACTTAAGAGCTGTTAAATTTGAATACTGGAGATAATTTTCTAGCTTTGCCCAACATTACTATTATAGCACATTATTTTTGAGAAATCTATTTATATTTCTCATCTAATTTCTTCTGCAGAACAATGCTGAGAGAAAGTAATATTCATAATTATAATATCTAACATTTATTGGTTAACTCTAGCATACCAAGCACAGTGCTGAAATATTAATGTTTACATTTTACCTCTAAAAACTCCAAGACTAACAGGAATCGATTCAATTTTGTTTTAACCCACTTGTTGAGGGAAAGTTTATAATTGTGTGTCAAGAGACTTGGGTCCTTAGCTTAGGCTTTAACCAGCTAACCAGCTTCTGGGCATTTCTGGGCCTCGGTTTCCTCATAGACAACCCATAAAAGCATATTATAAGCTGTCACATTTGCTGTTCAGCTATTTCCTGCCAAATGTGTAACATAAAGGCCCATATGATAGATGAGAAAATGAGGGTCAGAGAGAACAAGAAACGTATTCAAAATCACTGGGTCAGTAAATGTGCACCCCTGGAATTGAAGCCCAGAGCTCTGATGCCAGGTGCTGTGGAATCTCCCCTTCCGTTCCCCTCCATTTAGAATTATCTCAAAGGTTAGCATTTTAGGTTTGTTATCTGTGAGATATTTGATGATCTGAGGAACTGCATGCAATTTCGGCAGGATCACAAATAGCGAGCCTGTTTGCTTTTGAGAGAGTGAACTTAGGAGTGCTCCACAGGGTGGACCACTCCATCTCTTCTGTTTTTCTTTTTTTTTTCTGAGACCAGTGTCCTAAGCCTTCCACACCACTGTGTCTTCTGTATGTGGTAAAGCAGGGTGTATTCTGTGGTGGATCATGGGGAGGATTAAATCTGAGGTCTTAGCTCGCACCTGTGAGATCACTTGATTAATATTAGTCATTCTTCTTATGATACAGAAATGGATTCTGGCTGCCTAACCTTGTAGATATCCCCTTCCTTTGGAGTGTGTGACTCAACACTCATCTCTGGCCAAGAAAAACAGCTTCCGCAGGAGGACAACTCATACTTTTCCTCTGACTCCTTGAGACCACCATTGTGTTAAATTAATCTACTGCAGTATCGAAAGAAGCAAAAACTCCCATCACATCGCTTCACACCTTTAGAGAAACAGCCGAAATTTCCATAACCTAGGTTGACTGTGGGCTTATGTCATGTCCATATATTGATTGTTTTCTCTTAAATTATTGACTGCATGTCATCAGCATAGTGACATAATGAGAGTCATTGTTTAAATCTTCTTAAGCTTTGGGTTCATTTTTTTTTCCTGTCTGTGTATCCAGAGCTGCAATCTTAACAACAGCAAGAAAGCAAAAGGAAAAAACAGAAACAAAGAAAGCATGCGAGACACGGCCCAGGATCAAGAGTCTCTTCTTTTGCAATCGCCTTTGGAATTTCTCAAAGTCCAAAATGCAATTAATCACTCCTGTGAGGAAATTTGCAATCGATCAATACATTTCATCATTGCTTTAATTATCCTTAAAGCTGTTTGAGGACCAACGTTTCCTGCTTTTTGAAAATAAATGAATAAACAGAACCTTCATTAAGACTCCACTCACTCTCTCTTTCTCTCAAGGTAGAGCTGTGGACAAAAACACAGTGTAAATAGGGAATTACTGTTTCTTCTTTTCCCCTCTCTTCTCTAACTCCTTCCTCCATTTTTCCTCCTTTTTTCTCTTCCCCCTCTTTTCTCTCTATCCCTCCATTTGTCCCTTCCTCCCTCCATTTCTTTTTTCCTCCTTCCTTGTAGGGAAATTAGAAGGTCTCTCTTAAATCTCCCTAAGTAGCAAGCAACAGACCACTGAGCACACAGACTGATTCTTGAATTCAGTGGGAAAATAGAAAGCCAAGGTCAGAGGAGGACGGGAGAAGGTGTTGAAGCATTGGCCCTGATTTCCCCAGTTCACTAAATTCATCCTCCAGACCACTCATGGGTGATTCGAAGGAAGAGACCACACACTGCAGGTGCTGCAACAGTGTGAATGCGAATTTTAAAGTGTAGAGTCTCTATTTTGGAGCCAAACCTTTTTTATCCTCACTTGATTATAAATATATATATATATATATATATATATATATATATATATATATATATATATTTCTATTTTAATGTAAGATTACACACACATGGCTTAGTTACTCACTATATGACAAATATTCCTGACTCATCACCCAGATCAAGAATAGAACTGTGCTAACATGTCCCTTCTACCTTTCCATGGACAATGTACCAATCCAGTCCTTCTCCTGCCCAAATGGCTTTTCTGATTTTCATAGATATTACTTACTTGCGTAGCTCTATGGTTTTTATGACCCAAGTGATCATCTCCAGATTAGTTTAGCTTCATCTTACACATTATTTTTTTTAATTAACTCAACATGACTCTTTTAGTCTGCAAGTGTTTCCCTCTATCCCTTTCTTATCTAAACAATTTACCTTGTTGGAGCTGTAGAATATTTCCCATAGCCTGTGTACTGCTGAATTCACATTCCTGACTCAGTTCAACATGTTCTTCTGCACTTAGAATATTCTATGAACTGGCAGTTGGATCTAGAGAATGGATCAGACTTCACTTTGATATCATTGGGCCAAGGTTCTCTATTCATTTCTTCTAACACTTATAGAAACACACATCTAAACAGTACTATGTGGCATTGATTTATGTTCTTTTTTGAAATTTTAAATTACCTTGATTTAGGGATAGAGATGATTTCTTTGCTCTCTTCAATTCATATTCTGCTAAAAAACAAAACAAAAATAATGACCAAATAATTCATTCCTTTACTCACTAAACAGATATTATTGAGCTCTTACTAGCTACTGGTTATATTCCCAGAGTAACACATTGCTCTATATTAAGGATTATAAAAAAACAATGTATAAAATCACTCAGAACTGAGATTGACAAAGCAAGCATTCAGCAAATGTTAGCTGATAATATTTTGTAATATAAGTACTAATTTTAAGTCACCCTTTATCAAAATCCTACTGTGCTTCATATCAGTGGGTTTTTCTATCAATTAGGGAGAGTCAGATCAAAAACCGAAAAATTAATTAATAAATTTCAAGTAATGAGAAAAGTATTTGGAAAATAAAAAAGAGTCAGAGAAATTGTAGGAACAGTGGTGAGGGACTGATATCTATATCAGGCTGTCATTAGGGCTTTATAATCAGGTGATATCTGAGCTGAGCCCTGCTTCCACTGAAGGTATGAGTCAGGAGATCTTTGTGGGAAGAGCAGTCCACCAGAAAAAAAGTCATGACGGAGGCTATCCTGGAAGTTTTAAGGAACAAAATAGGGGGCCATGGAACCTAGTTGTGTGTATAAGAGAGACCAGGAGAAGATGAGGTCAGAGAGCTAGCAAGTGTACAGACACATCATGAAACACTGATCATCTTTTTACTTTACAGAGCTTCATTTAGAACTTTTATTTATTTGAAACCTAATTCTGAAGCAGTTCTGCAACAGGGTTGAAATGGGAAGCTGTGATTTAGGCTCAAGAAGAATGTATCCAGCAATGAAGGGGGTTGAAAGACAGACACGGATTGAGTCACTACTGAATGTTCTTAATTTACATAAAAATAACAATCATTCAAGGCTACCTGTAATTGGGTGCTGTATCATTCACCAGAAAGCATTTTTCTGATTGTGTCAATAAAAGAAGCTCCTAGAAGAGGATGGTTCAACTCAGGAAAAAGAGAGGTTACTCTAAGTGGAGGACATAACAGTTGCCAAGGTTCAAAAACAGGAGGAAGAAACAAGTTCTGAGGTGGCCAATGGCGCCCCCTGACAAGACTTTATCAAAGCGGTGCAGAGATTACAGATGGATGATGGGGACACTTCAGGGTCCATACTTGTAGAAGGCAGGAAGTTAAAGAAGATATTTGTTATGGAACCAACCTAGATGCCCTTCAGCAGATGAATGGATAGGGAAACTTTGGTATTTTATAGAGACACAATGGAACATTACTCAACATTAAAAGAGAATAAAATCATGGCATTTGCAGGTAAATGGATGAAGTTGGAGAATATAATGCTAAGTGAAGCAAGCCAATCCCCCCAAAAAACCAAAGGCTGAATGTTCTCTTTGATATGAGGATGGTGACTCATAATAGCAATGGGGGGGAGCAGAGGATCGTGGGAAGAATGGAGGAATTTTAGATAAAGCTAAGGGAGGGAGGGGAAAGGAGGGGGCAAAGGGATAGGAACGATGGTAGAATGAGTATGAGTTAGACTCATTACTCTAAGTACAAGGTTGAAGACACAAATGGTGTGAAAATACTTTGTGTACAATCAGTGACTTGAAAAAATGTGCTATATATGTGTAATATGAAATGAATTGCATTCTGCCATCATGCATAACAAAATAGAATAAATAAATAATTTAATTTAAAAAAACACACACAAAAAAAAAGAAGAAAAAGAAAATGACTTGGAAGGTTTGGAGGAAAAAAGAGTCATTTTTCCAAAGAGGAATTTATATAGTAATATCAAAACTAATGCACCAATTCTGAGGTGAGGTGCTAATGACCTGAATTATAGTAAAAAAAAAAAAATTAAAGAAAAGAGTGAGGGGACATCATATTTAAACTGTGACCTTAGTTAGTAAAGGATAGAAAGAATGAGCATGCACTGTAACCTCAGCTCTAATAGTTAAATGGCTGTGTATGGGAGCACACATTGTGACAGACCTTGTACACACATGCTTATTAAAAGGTGAAATACAAACACATGCAATAGACTTATATGCATTGTATATATTTATCAATTCCTTGCTTTTATCTCATTTTTCTTGCTTTCTTTCCCTCCAGAATTCCAGGAATTTCTCTTTGCTCTAGATTCCTTAAGCTTTCTATTAGGATAATTTTTGTTTTGTCTTGTTTTGGTACTAGAGATTGAACCCAGGGACACTTTACTACTGACTCACATCCCCAGCCCTTTTGAGACAGAGTTTCTATAAGTTGTCCACACTGGCCCTGAACTTGCAGTCTTCCTGTCTTAGCATTCCAAGTCACTGGGACTACAGCGACCAAGCCTAGCTAGCATAACCTTCTTACTCTAAGCCTTTTTAATAAATCTTTGTAGGATCTGGAATTTTCTAGTGCTGCCATGTCAGAAAAGCAACTTGTTCCAAGTGTCTTTCTCTTAGAGTTATATGTTTTCCAAAGTGGCAATGAACTGTTTTCTCTTTTTGAATCACACATCACAGGGAACCATCGGTGATACACTCATTCGTAGGGAGACAACATAACTTAGTGGTTCAGAAAGCAGCCCCTCAAGGGGTATTGCTGAGACTGCAGCTCTGTTCCTGCCATTACTAACTGTGGCACCGGGCACATTTCCTGCATTTCAGTTTCCTCGTTTTGTAAAGAGGAATATTTATGATAATTACATCATTGCTCTAAATTAAGGATTATATAAGAATAATATATGAAATCACTCAGAACTGAGACTGACAAAGCAAGCATTCAGCAAATGTTAGCCATTTTTTTTTGTCATATAAATACTACTTTTAGGTCTAACCCTTTGTCAAAAACTTACTGTGTTTCATGTCAGTAGTATACTAGGATACCTATGAAAAATAGCTTTCTAGGTGTGACTCTCAATGTCCTCAAACCCTTCCCTATAGTAGACATATAAGATCAGGTTCAATAGCAATTCTTTATTAAACCA
Source organism: Urocitellus parryii (assembly GCF_045843805.1). Taxonomy (NCBI): domain Eukaryota; kingdom Metazoa; phylum Chordata; class Mammalia; order Rodentia; family Sciuridae; genus Urocitellus; species Urocitellus parryii. The sequence goes on from NC_135543.1 coordinate 31,230,628, forward strand.
CCATTGTATTCAAGCTACTGAAAACCCATCAGTGGTTTGCCTAAGAGATGTGGTGAAGGGAAGAAAAAAGGACTGCTACCCAGTCCTGGTTTGGCCATGAACAAGCCGTGCAACTGTGGACAAGACAGTCCACCCACCTTCACCTCCTTGGCTTCAAGCTTCCTATCAGTGAAATAAGGGAGTTGGGTTGAAGACTCTCTGGGATTCCTTTCCTGCTGACCTCTCTGTGTTTTTATTGTTTTTTTTTTCTTTTTCTTTTTTTTTTTTTAGACAAAGTTTAGAAGATCAAAGGAGTCTAGCAAAACAGGGTGCTCAACAAAAGACTGAGCATGGCCACATACACGCAGCTGCTTGGTTGAAAACCTTCTCTTTCTTTATCACACTGTTCACTGCAGGAAGCTGAAGTTGCTTCCTGTTCTGTTCCTGTGAGTGTCAAGAGACACTGATTGTACAAATCTTGGTACAGGAGAATTTCTGATCTCTTTGGCTTTTCGCTTTAAATTAATGCATGTTGACACGAGAGCAGATTATATTTGTCATATTTCTTCTTGTGTATGTATATTCCTGGTCTGGAGGAACAACTGAAGGGCAAGAAAACTGCAGAACACATTTCTATCCCTCAGAATCTATGCTAAGAGAGCCATGAGCTAGGTCATACACAATCCTTTTATAAATAGGATAAGCATACATGAAACCCAAAACTAATAATAGATAAAACCAAGCTGAGAACTTATCCAAAACATTATCTAAATAACTGCAAGAGGAAACAAATACCACCCTGCTGTTTCTGATATCACTAAGACTTATGTGTTGCAGGTAATCAAATCCTCCTAACGTTTGTTCCCACCTTTGACATTCATCCAGACCTAGGGGTTGGCAAATGCCATCACTACCTAACTGTAGGATGAGTTACATCAGGGTGGAGCCTCCTGCTTTAGAGCTATTTCATTAAGAATTTTAGCATGAAACTGAAAACAGGATAGAGTAATTTACTTTCAGATAAAAAGAGTGATTACCCTATAAGCAACTTTACAAACCACTCCAGTCCTCATTTGTGAATATCCTATGTCCTTGCTGTGCTTGCTAGACACACAGCATAGGGAACTGTTGCTGCTCCTAAATAATCACATTCCATTGTAATCCAGAGCTAATCGTTTGAAAATTCTTCTTTCTGGGCTGGGCTTTATCCTCATGTCACTTTCATTTGTCATAATATCAACCACTAGAAATGCAAAGAGGAAGTAAAATTTCTCTCCCACGTGGGAGGATCTCATGTGTTTGAAGTAGATTGACCAGGAAATATCTTGACTGGACTTGATATGGGCTTCAATGAATCCCAGCAGACAGGGCCAAAGAGGGCAGGTGGACGCAGATTAGAAATTAGAGAGGGGACCAAACCTAAATCAGGATGAACACAAAGATGAATAATCTGTATCTAGCAAAGCGGGCAAATTGCCTTATGAAAATATGTATTTATTTGCTATTTGTTGTTGCAGATACTTTTAAAATGTGTTAAATAGTCAAGCCTTGTGTCAGTTTCATTGCAGAATACTAAAAGAAGGTGATGTGTCATTTTAGGAGACAGAGCATTACAAGGAGAACAAGTAGATTCCATTGATTTTGCTATAATTCACCCAGATTGCAGGTGGGGCTGGTCCTATGCCTCTCTTGATCTTTCCAATGCAAATATCCTAGATTATGACATTTTCATCTGTACATTTACAGAATGTTTGTTTTAAAAAGGTAGTATGGTGGAGGAGTATAATATTTAGAGTTAAAATCTTCACCTGATCAATGAATTAGTCAATATAAAAATGTCTGGACCTTCACTATGACAAGAGCATCAGGCAGGGATGTACAAGATGTACCTACACACACATACGAAAGAAAAATGAGATACTTCTCTACATCATTCAGCAGCCAACCTACTCACTGAAAGGCAAAGTTCACATGCACCATCTTTCCTTTTTCAGTGAAAATCTCTTCCATGATCTGTTATCTAATCCTATGCCCATAAGCAGGGATACCACAAGAAGCTTGGGCACACAAGTGTGAGGGGAGTGTGGCAAGGTAAATACTGAGCCTTATTTCCATTTATTGCCTCTTGTAAGGTCCAGAGCCAGTCCTATTTATTGCAAAGAAGAAGCTGCCTCCTAGGCTTTGGATTCATCAGTCTGTCCCCAGATTTTTGCTCTTATTACATTGTAGTCTTCACTTCTCAGAGATTGATTTAGAATATTAAGATCTTATATGCAAGTGGAGAAAACTCTGGGAAATGTAAGCTGGCAGAGTTTACCCCTGCCTGCTTCTGTCATCTCGTTGAAAGAATAGGAATAGAGGCTAAAGAGAAAAATGGTTTGCTTCCTGGATGAAATGCTGCAATGCCAAAGCTAGGTTAATTTACAAGCTGGCAGATGGGCAGACATGGGAGTGTGGGCAACAGGACAGATCAAAGGCAAGGTCAAAGGGCCCCAGTTCCTTGGCCATGATCAACCTACTTCTCGGTGATACTTAGGTGTGACCCACCCAGAGCTCCATATAGTAAAAGAAATAGACAGAACAAGGCTCCAGTTCTGCTTCCTTGTGTGCTTCTAGGCATCAGCCAGAGAGCACAGAGGACCCGGAGCTCCTGCAGGTGATTGAAAAGAGGAGCGGATTTTTAAGCATTTCACTTTAAAATGTACATTTCCTTCTGTTTACATCTGCATATATCTTGCCACTGATGTGGCAGCTTAAATGCTTTATTTACTTTTTAAAGCCCTGCAATTGGCGTTTAAGTTGTGGTTACAGCTCCTGTCCTTTCCAGATGCCATCCAATTGTACACAAACACATAAACAATTAAAATGGCGAGATGAGGTGGGAAAAAAGGGCAATAAAAATGGTCAGAGTCAATTAAACCAGTGAAATAAAAAAAAATTAAACCGTGGAATGGTGTACACAGTAACCCATATTTTATTATTTTCCCCTTACAACATTGTAAAAAATACATAAGCCCTTGATGTATGTATGTTTCCTTGAGAAAGGTGCTCTATGGCTCAGAGGCGGATTGGCGGCGTGTGATGTGGGCAGCTGTAAGGTAACAACATGTTTTCCCATAAAAAGCAGAGGAAATAGGCACATAAATTCCATATAAACTGTCAGTGTGTCAGCTATGCTAACACTAGGGAAGCTGGCGCCCTGGAGCTACACTAACTTATGCACCTTCATTTTTCAAACACACACTTCTTGAATTCACAAAACTAAGCTGCAATCAGGCTACTTTTTCTCCTCCTCCTCCTTCTTTCTCTCTCTTCCTCCACCCTTCCTCCTCCTCTTCTTTTTCATCTTTTTCTTCCATCTAGCAGATGCCCCCCTCTCTGTTCCCAGTTCTTTTAGATAGCCCTTGGTTTAAGAAAGCAGAACACAGGAATAAAAGAGGAAAGACTATCAAGTATTGATCCCTATGTATAGTTGCCATCTTAAGTTGGCATGGCTCTTTCTGGGTTCTTTGTGCTAGTAGTCAATCCCTATTGAACTGACTCTGAAAAGCATCATGATGCTGGGTCTGTGGCTGAAAAATTCAGGGACACCAAGGGAAATGAGAATTTCCCTCCTCCTACTTTTCCTTCTTTTCTACTATTGATTGGTCCTTTGGGGATATCGTGTAAGATAGGAAATAAACTTCAGCTTATTTGAAAATGCAACTCAGAAGGTAAAAACACTTTTCCCTTTCCCTTTTTTACACTTGATGTACAAAAGAACTGAGAGTGAATATTACAAATCTGAATTCAGGGTCATTTGTTAAAATGAAGCAGAGAACCCTTCCTGCCTCCTCCCTTGGATAAGGTGGTGGCCTCTGCATATTTCTTTTTAACTTCTTTCCTGGTTTCTTTGGAACAATTTTATGGCTATTTTGTGAAATTCTAACATGCACTACTCACCTTAAATCAAAATTGCCCTTGTATCATGATAATTTGACTCTGTTTAATTGAAACATGTGAGAACTCGATGTCCAAGGACTTGACTTTCTATGTGAACAAGTTTCTTGAGTCCCTGAGCTTAAGTTTCTTCATCATTCCAAGGGGGCTCAACATCTTTATCACATAGGACCTGGCTTTTGTGGTTTGCAAGTGAAAAACTAAATGTGAATGATATATATATTGAAAAGTTTCATGGGATCCTCATGTGTAAGGAACTAGTGAGTATTTTAAAAATTTTGAATTCAGTATTTTGAATACCTATTTAGGCAAGCTAGAATCAAAAGTGCTTGTCTCTTCTCTTTAAATTTGGAGCTCAGAGATCACAAATGTAAAATATGTAGCACACAATGTTTTTCATCTAGAATGCTGCTGAAGTTAGAATGATGGAAAGCAAAAAAGCAATACAGAAAGACTATGAGTTAAAAACCTTCATGACACCAAATGGAATAAAATACATACGATGATTCCATGGTTTTAATTTCTGTGATCGCTTTCAAGCATGTCTTTTACATTGATGTCTAAATATCTGTGATCATATTCTGTGCAATGACTTAGCCCAAATCCACTCCTATTATTGTTTAGCTATTAATAAAATATTATAATTCTTTTATTTTCTTTCATACTCATTGTCAGAATCAATCTCAGACAGCAGTGGCTCTCTAAGAAACACATATCTAAGACTCCCAACAAAAATCATTTAGCTATAACAAGAACTAATCACTTAATAATCACTCTGAATCACAAGATCAGGATTAACATTTGCTTCATTATCATTCTTATTGAGACACTGAGATACAGAGATACTACTAGCCTATTCATGAATTTGTGTAAGAAGTAACTTCATGAGGATTTTATCTTTAATATCAAGTCATGGATAATTCTATCCATAGTTCATTTTGATATGGGTTTCAGAGATCTTTGGTACATTTAAGTTGTTTATTTGTGATTTTGGAACAGATTAAGCAAAGAGGGAGGTATCATATTTACCAACATAATTCAAGATTTGAATGATAATAAGAATCTTTGACATTAAAGAAATGATGATCAATAAATTCTGATGATCTACCTACCTTCCCTGCATTCCTCAACATTCATTTTCAATCTACTTGTGTAACCAGGAAGCCAACTTCCTACTCTTAGCTGTGCATATGGGATCTCTTACTTTCTCAGAAACATATCTTACACTGCTATAGGACTAAAATGGTTTCAGTTTAATTATCTAGATACATTGCTCTCTGCAGTAACCTCACTATTGTCCTCACTGTAATCTACACTATTATTAATGCCAGATTTTTCCTATTAGCTTTTAAACTGTTCTTTTACACTGCATAGTTTGCCACCAAATTGTTACCAATAAAAATCCCCAAATGCCTAAAGGTTATTTTAAACACAGGGTGAGCAATGCTGGCTTTATTTCGCCATTTATTTTGTTGAGTCATTATCCGTATGCATTGTGTGAACTTATTGTATGTATTTTTTATACTGCTGGAATGGCAGTATATTTTAACGATCCCATTTTAATGCAAACGTCCTAAAAATCATTAAACTCAGGGTTTAACAAGGACTATGCAAACTTCATCTATTGCCTCCCCTTGTGTCAAATATTGTTGAGTGATAACTTTTGGAGCCTAATATATTTGGAAGTCTTGGCTTCCATTTCTTTTAGGGCTATAATGCATACTAAAGGATGCTATAAAAGAGCATTTCCCTTTCAGTAAGTGTTCTCTGCATCATATTCTCCAGTAGTCAGATAACCAAAGAGCTTGGATATAGAATACCCTTCTTTATAAATGTTAAAAATGTAGGCATATGGTACACATTTTAAGAAAACTTTTCAATCACTCAAAATTGGATTCAAAATATATCATAAAAACTAAAAGCATCTTCTTAATAATACTGTTGCTTAAAGATATGCACTTTGACTATGACCATGCCACTTCCATGTAAAATTTCATCAGAATTTATTTACTAAGCTAAACCAAAGTGCCTCCACATGGATGAGGTTTACAGTGGAGAAAAGAAATCAGACAAACACACAAATGAACAAAAGCAATTAGAATTGAGATGAGAAAATGTGTGAAGTGGATGTTTGTCCTCTTTATAAATATTTTGGGTAATTAAACAAATTAATTTTTCCAGGAAAGAAAGAGGAGTGATGGGAGGACATGATACTTCTCCCAGGTAATCTAATACACTCCTAGGCCATCGTATCTCCCATAGATACTTTGTTCAGGTATCCTGGGAAATAGAGTGATATTATGTGATGTAACAAAGCCTTAATTGCAAGAATCGGAAGCAGTTTAGAGTTATCATAATCATGAGGAAAAGGTATATATGGTGGTGGGGAGAGAGCAGGTATGTTAGCCAGTGTGCATGTCGTCATCCTTTCTTTCATGCACTCTATCATTCCTCTATTGATTCAAATTAAAAAAAAAAAAAAAAAACTGACCTCTTATTAAGGGCTATGCCTTACAGTGCCTTTCAGCTTGCATCAGTAAATAAGATAGGTAGGGTCTCTGTGCACAGGAAACTTACAGTTTTGCAAAGTGAATTTTTCCACTTGATGGGTAATGTAATCAGACATAAACATGTTAGGGTTATAAGAATTCTTCCAGTCATGGCATTATTACACTTTATAGCTAGAGGTGTGAAGACTAGAATCTCTTAGGATTTAGTTCTCAAATTTTGTTGTTATAGAAAGCTGCAACCAAACTCAGGCTTACCAATCCAAGCAGGAAGGGTAGGAGATTGTAGAGAGGAAGGCAACTGATACTGTGGGAGGAGTGGTGCCCAGCATGGGTGGGCTAGTGAGAACTAGGCTGATAAACCTATCCAAGCTACACACAGGCTAAGGTTCCTGCAGGGACTCAGTAAGAGAGAAAGGGAGGTGAACTGGGAATGTGATAAAATGGAATTCAAAGCAGAGAAGCCATAGGTACTAGTTTTACCTGGATATGGTATTGGGGAACAGAGTTGGGCCATAGAAGAGGAATACTATAGCTGGTAGTTCCTCTCAAGACATCTAGATGATCTGTTTATTTTTTACTCAGAAGTTATTAAATTCACCTGTTGATACTTTTGCATTTTCAACATATCAGAGATGGCTCCTAATTCTGCTCAGAGAGGATATTGGACTATGTCAATAGAAGAGGACTATTTAGAAAATAATACAGTAGGATTGGGGCTGTAGCTCAGTGATAGAATGCTTGCCTAGCACAGGTGAGCCTCAGTACTACATAAAAATAAATAAAATAAAATTGTAAAAAAAATTTTTTAAATGTAAGAAAAGAATACAATAAAGTATCAAGTGCTGACCCAAAGTCACAGATTGGCTTGCATTCCATCTCTAACTCTCGTTATACATGAGGCCTTGGTCAAAGTACTAAGCTTCAGGCTCCTCATCTTGATAACAACAACAACTTGAACAATTTCTATTGCACATGATCCTGATATTCTTAAGAGAATTCATATGAAGTCCTTAGAATAAATTAAATGGTAACTATCATTAAGTTTCCTTTACTTCCACTAACAGTATAGTGCATTCTCTTTAGATCATTGTTATACACAATTTAGTTACATACATGATTGGTGAATTGAATAATTAAGCTAAATTTCTTACTTATTATACTTTTTCCAGCATATACTGATATGATTCCACTTCTTTTTTTGGCTGACAGGTAATAGGGAAATATAATTCAACCACTTGAATGCAGCTCTATTTGTTGTTAGTTGGAGAAAACTGTCCTCAGGCAGAATAGATAACAACAGTTTGTAAATCATCAAAGAATCAAGCAGGAAAAGTGTTTGATGGAATTTCATGGCATTATCATATAGATAACAACATAAATAAAATGTGAATATATCTAAAAAAGTTTTTCAGAATTTACATAATGAATTAAAATGAAGAGGCAAACTGAACACTGAATTCTTTTATCAACATTCATTCATACTAGGGCCTGGTCTTCACTGAGCTTCACCAGCATTGAAGGGACACAGCGTCTCTTAATGGTGTTAATGGTGGGAGAATATCTAAAGTTTAGGAAAAAACTAAACATTCCTAGCCTTTAGAAGGGAAGGCAAAATTGGAGGAGCTCAGTTTCTCCATTACATCTAAATTCTGTAAAATATCAGATATTTTGGACAAACTTTATAGTCTGACCATTGGCCAGATTTTGGAACAGAATAAATAAATAAGTTTGATCTTTGAAGTACTAAACACTTCTTTTCAAAAATGCTTCCATTCCCATACAGTCATAGAATGATCCTGTGAATCCTTCCTCATTTTCTTTGTGGACCTCCCAAATAAGCTTTTCCTTCTCCACAAATGTTGTCAGTAACACATTTCCTGACCCTTTAACCCTGTTAGACTTCATGTCAACCAGTACTTGAAGATGCTAATGCACTGCTAGAGAGCATTTGCATTTAAATGTGTGTCTTCCACAGGGGTAACTAATGCAAAGACTTCTGACTACAGGAAAGTACACTTGTAAATCATTTACGATGTGGGTATATCATGAATCTTCCTTATAATATACAGCCATCTTTTTCTCACCCAATATGTAGAACTAAACTTGAATTTGAAACTGAATACAACTTGGATGACCGCCTTCTTCCTCCTCCTCTTCTTTTCCTTCTTATTCTTTAATATGGAAGAGGTGGTCAACAGTGGTTTCTTCATAATGAGATGCTTTCTTCTTTGATAAAGTGATTTCTCCCCATGAGTTCAAGGTGGACCTTAATGCCTAGAAGGAGGATGAGCTAACTAATATAGTCACCCTAACAGATAAACCTGAGAACCAGGAAGGGTGATTTCAATTATAATGGTTACACTGAAATTGAAGAGGATGTCAGAGACAGAAAGTAGCACCATTCAGAGTATATTTTTAACTGGTCCAAATATCATAACAAATTTGCCCCCACAGATGTAAAAAAAAAACAAAAAACAAAAAAACGAGAGCCTCAAAATAATATGAAGCTAAGGAGGGAATAGAAGAACAAGAAACCTCTCAGAACAGACCATGAGGTTGGCTTCATTAATAACTTTGGCTCTTAATTTACAGTGTAGTTTCAAGTCACAAAAGATGTGAGCCATTTCTTGCTACATAATCATGTATTTCCTTATGTTTTTACCAGTGAACTGCTATTGCTTTTATTAGTGGCAAGGGTTTCAAATGACTAAGTCTAGTCCATGCAGCAAGATTTTAAGTATTTTGAAAGAGAGTCATTATTTTAAACTTCATGAAATATGCAGAGAATCAAAGTGGGTCTTTTAATAGCTTGTGTATATTGTTTTTAATAGCAGTGCTCAATATATATTTTGTTACAAAAAGCTGGTATTTAATATACAATTGTTCAATGAGTACCTAGAAATGAGAAAAACTTGGGTTCAAATTCTGCCACTGGTATCACAATTGATCAATGAAATCTAATCTATAATAGAACTGATTTTGATTCCTAGTATAAATTTTGATTAGTCTCCTTATGCAAATTTATAACAGAAGTTTATTCGTTATTTCATAAAAGTTTTACTGACCAGTAACTATTGTATCCCTGGTTCAATGTATTTACCTGCCTACAAAATAATGAAAATTATAGTGAACTATTTTTATTTCTTATTATCTAAGTAGCACTCACACTGTGTTCTATTTGAGTGGGCTTCTGTAGTTTCCAGAATAGAGCTCAGTCTTAACTTTTGATGTTTAAAGACCTCCTTTAACTATCCCAGTCATTCTATTCAAAGTTAACTTGCCTACACCCCAACATGTATGCTCATCCTGGTCACCACAGAGTTTTTAGCATTCTTTAAACACCAATGTTTCTTCCCTTAGCCAATTCATTGATCATGTAGAAGTGGCATATTATATTGGAATAGTACTGACTTTGAAAAAAGATGAATGAGTTCTTCTAAGCTCTGTCAAAAGTTTGCCATCTAAGTTGGTGAATAATAATTTTAGGATTACAATGAAGATCAGAAATAAAAAATACTATGTATAAGCATAAGAACTAGACCAAACCTAATACATACAAATCCATTCATGAGGATAGACATAAGTCACATCCAGAAAAGTGTGTTGTGTGGCAACTTAGTGAAGGGGAAGGTCTATGCCTGTAGCTCTTCTTCCTTTTTTTCACATCAATTTATTCCCAGCTTCAATCAAATCCCAAATCTAAACCCAATGCCTTTTATGGTACATGTTTATATTATTGGTTTACCTTGGTTTAGCTTATAAAATTAAACAAGAGTTCTAAAATCTTAATGAATTCATCATAGTTTTTTTTAATTTGAATATCGACACATATGATCCAAAAGACACATTCTGGCTCTTCCAAGTTCCTAATGTACAAACTTTGTATAAAAATAAAGGAATCATTAGCCAGGCGTGGTGGTGCATGCCTGTAATTCTAGTGGCTAGGGAGGCTGAGGTGGGAGGATCATGAGTTCAAAGCCAGCCTCAGCAAGAGCAAGGTGCTAAGCAACTCAGTGAGACGCTGTCTCTAAATAAAATACAAAATAGAGCTGGGGATGTGGCTCAGTGGTCAAGTGGCCCTGAGTTCAATCCTCAGTACCAAAAAAAAAAAATCAATAAAATTGTGTATATCTAAAAGATAAAAGGAAAATATTCATGCTGAGATCTTGAGCACTTCAATTGCATTTATTTAGCATCTAGTGTTTGTCAAGATATTCCTACAGCATCTGCTGCATAATTTCAGATCCTAAGATTCTTAGATAATATAAGAAGACTGGTTTGATAAATTATAGCAAAACAGTGTGGAGTCCAAATGTCATTTTCAGAAAAGTTGAAGTAAGAAATAAAAAGCAAGCTCTCTAAATTAAGCTATATATCTCCAAATAAAGCATCTTTAGGGTTGTAAGTCTGTGGGTGATGGCCCCAATTCCCAAGTAGACCATGTGCAGAGACTTGTCCTGAACACAGGAATCTAAAGGAGAAAATCGGACTGTGTAACTGCTGACCTTCACCTCCTCCCTCTCCTTGTAAAGATGGCACTGAGTCTCCTCAAATAGATTCTGGCCCAGATGAGAAAGGACAATCAATGTCCCAGCTACAAGAGGTTTCTCTGGGGTTAATCTTGCTAGTTATTGAAAGGCACATGGGACAATTGTTATTCACTTCTTTTTAAGGAAGAGAAGTCTCTGTATTTTACCACTATCTTAGGAAAAAAAAAAAAAAAAACTGTGGTCAGTCACAGAACCTTTCCATTACCTTCTAACTTCAGGGAGATGCTCAAGTACAAACAGAATCAAGCAAGCAAACAAACCAGAAAGGTAAGATAATCTTGGAACAGTTTGTAGCAAAATAATTACAGGACTTATTGCCTAGATATCCTACTTTTCTGTCACTATTCTCTCCATTTTTTAATTCATTTTCAATATTTTAATTAATAACTGAAAAATTAGAAGTTCATGAAATGCTTAAATTATTCATCTGAAATCCATATTTTTGGTAAGGATATGCTCTGATTAACAGCTGCTGAGATAAGAACTACAAGTGTCAATGAATTACACATTATGCATAGTATTTTTTTTTAATAGTTTCTTACATTTGGTGAGTGGAATGGATTTTGTAAGGAGAATGGGAGAGAACCCAGGCAAACACATATCTGAGATCAGAGGCACTTAGAATAAACACAAGTCCAACCCTGTCCTTTGAATGTGGATAGTATTGTCCTGCCCATCAGCCAGGGCAGTTGGCTGTGAAGTCCAAGACAGGAATATTTAATTACTGTGAGCAAACACCAACCTAGCAAAGAGTATTTGTGTCAGACGCCAATGAAACTAACCCTCTCTGAGTAGGAGAGGATCGATTTAATTTTTTCCCCTTCTCCAGGTTTTTGCTATGACAGAATGACATACTCTTCATTCAGCTACTCAAGCAAAAGAATGACTGACGCTCCAGTGAAGGTCAAATCATTTTCCAGCTAGCTGATGCTGTTGCAGACTGACTCAACACACTTTGTCCAAAATGACTGGACCAAAAGTTTGGCTGCACAGACCTCTTCAGAGAGGACCTCCTCCTACCATCTGTATCCCCCAAACCCACATTTAAAAAGAACTTTCCAGTACGTGGCTGCAGTTTCTCCAAACGTTCTGCACATTTCTTGTGAGCAATTGAATCATCTTGTGAGTTTCATTCCCAGTTGCTGGTGTTTGCCTTGTCTCTCGAACTATTGTAGGGATCCAACTTTATTTCTCACCAATGTCAGTGTGCCCCAGGGAATTAGTTTTGTCTTTCTCTGAATGATTGAATGCTGTCCCTGAAGGAAATCTGGAAATATATGGTCTTTTCTAACGAAACCTTAAGAGAGGACTCTCTAGAAGGTGGGAGCATTTAAATAAAATGAACTCTCAAAGGGATTGAGAGTCCTGCAGTTTGGAGCTTTGGTAGTAGGCCAGAAGAGATTCTTGCTTGTGACCTTGGAGTCATTGCAATACAGCTTGACATTCCTGAGGGCTTCATTAAAGGGAGAAAGTCAGGGAAGGTTTTACCAAATACAAAGGTCAATAGACAGGTGAGGATGATAGATCTTGGCAATTTGGAGCTTTAAAATTCCAGATGTTACTAGTTCAAGTTAGTGGGTTCTTAAAGTTTTATTTTTATTGTCTTGAAAAATCAGCACCTGCCATAGCTAACCTGCTTTAGAGTAAATCCCACCTGGCTATTTAGCCCCTAGAACCCTCTCCATTCTTTCAATTCCTATACTGGACTCTTGGAAAATGTATTTTCTATTTTTAACTTAATGCTTCCCAATTTTTCCACTTTGAAAAACTGTGAAGAATTAGTGAATTCTTTTACAGTGTCTGTCACAGGAAAGCACGGCAATATGTAACAGTAGATTTTGTATTTGGTTAAGGCAGTTGCTTAGACATTAACTCATTTATGCCTTTTCTCAGTGTTTTAGGGAATAGACCTAGTGTTTTGATTGACAGGTGGGGGGGAGAAGAAGCCCTGAGTGGTTACATTAGTTGTATAGCATATCTTATGAGACACTGATAAACCAACAATGAGGGTACAACCTCCCACCTACTTGGATGGTATTTATTGTACTAAATATTAGGAGTCTCTATTTTCAAGTCTACTGGTAGAAAGAAGAAGCCATGTTTTTCATGAGTTGTTATTAAGAATAGATAAAACCAATAGTAAGAGGAGGAATATGGCCCTTCTGTAAGGAGAAAGAGACTTGTGGGAGATAACAGGAAACCTGGAAAGAAGCTATCAAGGATGAATTCTATAATTAGTAAGTGGTAATTCTGTTTAACAAAAGCAATGCAGCATTTGGTAACTAAGTTTACCAAATGAACACCTTAATTTCTCTATGACATTGGAATTGACTAAATGTATCATACTGGGCCCTTGAAGAACAAGAAGTATGGGTTTGAAGAGAGGTAATCATGAAAGTTAATTAGGATCTTGGTAAATCTCCCAATCATGTCAACAACCAGGGTTGTTCCAGTGTCCACCAGGGAGCCTGGAAAATTGCTCTGTGTCTTTTCAGGCAGATCTGACATGGAAAACACAAGCAGAGATGTAGAGTTTTATTTACCTGTTCCATCTTCTAGCAGTAAAACTTTAAATAAATTATTTGTTTGAAGTCAGCTTGTTTTCACATTTTTAAAATAAAAGGAAGAAATTTGTGTGTCAATTGAAAGATTCAATAAAATAATACACACATAGGTGTAGTCTTTAATAATTACATGGAAATAAAATACTATTATTTATTTTCTCTGTGCTTTCTCCCTTTTCCCACAAAGACAAAGCAGACAAGACAGCTAGAACAATCAACATTATTATTGCAGGCACACAGTCTTATTTTAGACTTGCCTTTGGATACAGAACTCTGATCTTGAATCTTCTAACAACTCAAATTGAGAACTACTTAGTTTATTAGTTACCCAGTCCCATCACACCCTGATGCTAAACAGTTCAGAATGTAAAGGTTGGTACTATTTCTAAGAAATGTATTGAGTCGGAAAGAAAATGTCCTGTATTTTAATCCAGGTAAAATCAATCTAGAATAATTTTGAGGGAAACAGAAAAGAAATCACAGGAAATGGGATCTTGATTGTTGGAAACTATTCAGTGCATTGAATACAAGCAGGAACTAGGAAGAAAAGAATGGGCTAATATAAAATATCTGACACTCATTCATACATGAGGATTCTCCCGTTCATGAGGCAGATACCTATTGTGTAGTTTTGCTTTTTTTATATTTAAATCTGTACTCACCCCACCTGCTACTTGGCTACCATCAAACTTCACATGAGTGTCCATATCACACAACTCTAGTTGATATATTTTACAATATCTGTCAATAGTTTGTCATAAAAATGCTGTCCCATGTAAATTAAACAGTAGTCCTGGTTCAACAGGGCTTTTCCCCAATCCAAAATTGATTGATCCAGGAATTTATACCTGATTGAAGAATTAAATCATATCAAGAGAGAAGACCCATTATCTCTGCCTGCTAAGATCTGTTACTCTGATGTGGTTCCTGCTCTTCCTGGGGTTTGAATATCAATACCTGCTTGGAAACTCTGATAAATGCTGTTACCTCTCTGAGTAGCAAGATTCAGCAATTTGTTCTAAGTGAAACAGTAAAAACATTGACTGATGGAAACCATTCTAATTGCACATGAACATCCTCATATATTCCTTACAAAGGAAACCCACTCACTTTTCAAGACCTAGATTATTGCGATTAAAAATGTACACTTTGGGTTCGAATATTCCCTACCCAAATCCTTAATCCACTATGGATAGCTCCAGTGCCTTAGGGCAAAATACTTAATTTCAGGGTCTCCATTTCTTCATCTGAGGATAGGAATAACAATAATACATTGAAAGAATTAGAGGACTTGAGCAAGGTTTGGGAAACTCTTGGTGGATTAGTTGTTACTATGAGCCCAAAAAGTTATGTGCAATTTCCCCATATATTTCTCTAAACTTGCATTTAATATGTTTAGTTTTTTTTCATTGTGCTGTCAGTCTCCCGTGAACTCTTCTCCGTTAGGCCACTTGTTACACTAAAATTATCATTTAGGGATATTTATTTACATATCCCTCTCCCCAATCCTATCTGTGATCTTTTTAAATGGCAAGGTCCCTGTCTAATTCAAGTACTACCCATAATAAATAGCTAGAAAAATATCAGTGCTCAATAAATTTCTTTGAAAAAAAATTAATAAAATTACAATAAAACCTGTTAAATAGAATCACGTTGTCCTCTTGTACTTCTACGTTTTTCCTCTCTCATCATCCATCCAAACATTTCTCCATTTTCTATTTATTCATGATCATTTTTGGCATATACGTGAATAGAAAACTACAGTGTAGTATGTTCTGTGGAAATATAAAATGAATAACAAGCTCTCTCTTCTAAAGCAGTTTGCAATCCAAGAGGGGATAAAACAGGTACCCAAATTGCTGTAATATAAAGTGGAAGGTGATGGGTTTTATAATAGAAGCACTAGGAAATTGCCATAAGATCTAGAAGATGTAGAGATCATTTCAGGCTGCAATGCTTGAAAAAGACTTCAAGGAGGAAGTGCATGTGAGGTTGTTCTTAGAGAAATGAGTATGCTTTCAATAGACTGAGAAAATATTTCCCCAAATGGGAAAGGTCTGCAGGTTAATGAATCTCTGCTAAGTATCACTGTTGCTGACAGTTCCTGTCGGTCAAATGGACTTTGTGAGATGCAACCACAATCTTTGGCTTGGGTTTGATAAAGGTAGAGGTCAGGCAGAGGGATCTGTGCTGCTTTTGTTTCTACTCTACGGATGAGCCACTTTAACACTACCTAAATCTCTCTACAGATTGAACAAATCGGTCTGTTTTAGTTTCACTTGGAACAAAAATCAATATTGAAAAAATAATTTTCACATCCATTATGAGCAAAGATGATGCAACTCACATTCTCTTTGACTTGTTTCTTCAATATTGGCTGTAGTTCTTTGCAAAGAAAAATATTATGTATGATTCTTCTTACGAATATCAGGCAATGTGTATTTATTGAGTGCCTACTATGTACCAGGGCATTGTAGTCTCCATTGAATTATTTTGGGGGGTTAAGAATATTAGCTTGAGATATTATTGATGGACAATGAAATGCACATATCTAAAGAACATAGTTTCATATGTTTTGAAAAATACCTGCACCTGTGTATTTTCATGCTTCTATCAAGAAAGAATATTTCTCTCATCTCATAAAGTTTTCTTTCCCTGTCAATCTTCATCCTGCCTCAGATTTGACTACTTATCCAATTTCTTTTACCATATATTCATTTTGCTTATTCTAATACTTCTTATAAGTGCAATCATACGGTACCAGTTAATGTCTGATCTTTTGCATTGTATACTGCTGAGATTCCTCTATGTGGTTTCATGTATCAGTAGTTCCTTTTAACTGCTGCATGGTTTTTTCTGTGTGAATAAAATGCAATATATTTTTAATCCATTGGTCCACTTATATATTTAAAGTTGCTATGTGTATTCTGTACAAGATTTTCAGTGGACATTTATTATCATTTCTTTTGTATAATTTCCTATGTGTGCAATTGCTGGATCATAAGAGTGTATGCACATTTAACTTTGAAAGAAACTGCCA
This sequence comes from Urocitellus parryii, assembly GCF_045843805.1. Classification (NCBI taxonomy): domain Eukaryota; kingdom Metazoa; phylum Chordata; class Mammalia; order Rodentia; family Sciuridae; genus Urocitellus; species Urocitellus parryii. The sequence continues at coordinate 31,247,210 of NC_135543.1, forward strand.
AATCTATTTCCAGAGGAGCTGAATGCTCTTACATATCTACCAGCAATGTGGTGGTTCAACATTCTTACTAACCAATAATTGGCGTTGCCAATATTTTTAATATTAGCCATTGTTGGTGGATATGAACTAGCAGTTGAGATTTCATTTGATACTTCCTTCATAACAAATAAGTTGAGTGCTTTTTAATGTTTTTATTAGATGTTTATTATGTATTCATTAGTATAGTGCTTACTAAGGTCTTTTACACATTTTTAAATTATACTCTTTTAAAAAGCCTTTTTATATTGGCTTTTCTGAGTTGCTTATATATTATGAACCCGTCCTTTAAGAAATATGTGTATTTACAAGTATCTTTTCTTCATATGTGGCTAGAGGACTTAGATTTTCTTAACAATGTTTCTTAATGAGCCCCAAATTTTAAGTTAGATAAATTTATCCATTTTTAATTATAACACTTTCTATGTATCATCTAAGAAATCTTTGCCTACCTTATTGTCCCTTGTTTTCTTCTAAAGCTTTCTAGATGTATCTTTGTATGGAATTGTGAGCCATCTAGAATTATTTATTTATTATTTTATGATGTGTGGTAAAGGTTGTGGCTCTCATTCTTTTGTTTTCTCTTTCTCTTATAGCTATGTAGTCGTTCCAGAATACTTTTAGAATGTTTTTGTTTTTCCTTCATTGCATTACTTAGACACCTTGCATACAAATGCTAAAACATAGTTGGTCTTGGGCTGGAGATGTGGCTCAAGCGGTAGCGCGCTCACCTGGCATGTGCGGGGCGCTGGGTTCGATCCTGAGCACCACATAAAAATAAAGATGTTGTGTCCACCGAAAACTAAAAAATAAATATTAAAAAATTCTCTCTCTCTCTTAAAAAAATAGTTGGTCTATTTCCGGAGTTAGCATTCTGTTCCATTAATATATATTTTTTAAATAAAATACCATGTTGCCTAAATCAATGTAGGTTTATAATAGATCCACAAATAAGTTATCCTCCAAGTTTGTTCTTTCTCTAGCTTCCTTTGCCTACATTAGGTCACTGAATTTTTGTATTAGTTTTAAATAGAGCTTATGATTTTCTGCAGAATTCTTCTGTGATTTTTGTTTGAGGTTATACTGAATCCATAGAACAAATTATGCAGAAGAGATATCTCAACAATATTGCCACCATTCCAAAAATATTTATTTAGAGTTTAATTTATTTTATCAATGGTGTGTGTTTTTCAGTGTGTAGGTATTTGCACATTGTTTTATTCAACTTTTTTGCTGCTATGACTAAATAACACAACCAGAAAAATTGTAGAAGAGGAAAAGTTTGTTTGGAGGTTCATGGTCTCAGTCCCTGTAAAGCAGGCTGCATTTCTTGTGGCTCAAGGTGAGGCAGGACATCATAATGAAAGAGTATGACAGAAGCAGCTCACATGATTATCAGAAAGCAGAGAGAGAGATTCTACTCACCAGATACAAAATATATACACCAAAGCCATGCCCCCCAATGCCCCACCTCAACCAGCCATACTTTACCTTCCTTCAGTTACCACTCAGTTACTCCTTATCAGGGGATTAATTCACTGATGATGTTAAGACTCTCACAACCCAATTTTTTCCCCTTTGTACCTTCTTGCATTGTTTCACACATGAGCATTTGGGAGATACTTCATGTTCAAACCTTAACATTCTGTCCCTGGATCCAAAAAGCTTACCACATCTCTCAATGCAAAATGAATTTTCTCCATTTCCAAGAGTCCCCATATTGTCAGCAGTTCCAGGACTTCCCAAAAGTTTAAGTCCAGAATCTTCTCTGATATTCAGGGCAAGCTACCATTGTGAGCTCCTGTAAAAATCAAAAGTGATTTACAAATATCTAACATATAAAGGTACAGAGTAAACTTTTCCATTCACAAAAACAGGAGCATCAAAAGAAGAGCTTGGACCAAAGTAAGACTGAAATGCAGCTAGGCCAACAAGTTCTGTAGTTCTGTGTCTGGCATCTGGAACACATGGCATCCAGATGTTTTCTCCAAAGGGCTTCAGTAACTCCGCCCCTGTGGCCTTGTTGGTTGCAGCCCAAATGGTCTTTCTGTTGGCTTGTCTCAGCTCAATTCCTGCTGCCTTCCTGAGCATATATTCCACAGGACTGGCATTTCTACATTGAAGTTTTGGCTTCCTTCTCACATCTGCACACGTTTCCCTTTCAGGGTCAACCCTCAGGGACTCTAACCCTGGGCCTGGCTCCTCAGATTTCCTTTGAAATCTTTGTGGAAGCCTGCATGACCCCCAACTCCAGCATCCTGCATTTCTTCAGAACCAGCACCACCAAGGTCTTCTGCCACCTCAAGGAGTAGCCAAGCTTCCAGGCACTCTGGCTGGAGCAGCCTGTAGCTGAGTATGTTGAAAAAACTTCCCAGGCCCTCTTTGCAAGAAGGGCGCCCCTCTGGTCTCTTCTCAAGAAAATTTTACTCTTACTCCCATGAGACTGAGATGGATATGATCTTGCCAGTTTCTGAGATGCCCTCAACCTCAAGTCATCTTCCTTATTGTCTCTGGACAAAGTCTTTAGCATTTCTTTAGTGGCAGTGATATCTTTAACAACTGCGACTTCCTTAGTCCCAGTTTTACTCCTACCTTTCCATTACATGATTTTCAGTACTACTGTCATTCGTTTCCTTTACTCAACTTTTATTCCCACATTTTTAAAAAAATCTCCTAAAATGACAACTGAATTTTAATATATTAAAATTAACTTTTTTATGTATTAAAATTAACTTCCTTAGTCCTAGTTTTACTCCTACCAAGTCCAAGTTTTTCCAATCTTTCTGCTCCTGAATACTACAATAAACTTGTCTAAAAGCTGCCAGCAATATCCATGCTACTGCCTCAATGCTATGCTGCCTAGAAATAATCTTCTATTAGATTAAGAAGTCCATTGCTTTTAAAATCAGCCTCACAGAAAGTCTCTAGACACCGGCAAAATGTAGACAACTTCTCAGCCAGAACATAACATGAATGGCCACTAATCTTATTACCAGTAGTGTCCTCCTTTCCTCAAAACCCTCCTAAGCCCTGTCTTCATTGTCTAGAGTCCTGTTGACATTCTCGTCTTCTGAACTCCCACCAGAAAAACAGCTATTAAGCTCCACTTTCAACAATATAAAGCGTTTTTGATGTGCATGGCTACACATCTCAAAATTCCTCCCACCAATTCCAAAATGCTCCAAATACTTCTTAACCACATGGTCAGGTTAGTCACGGAAACAATCCCACTTCTGAGACAAATTTCTGTTTTAATCAGCTTTTGTGTTGTTCTGACTAAAAGACGCAACCAAAACTACTATAGAGAAGGGAAAGTTTATTTGGGGGGCCTCAGGATTTCAGAGATCTCAGTCCATACACAGCAGGCTTCTTTACTCGAGAGGCAGAACTTTATGGCAGAAGATTATGGCAGAGGGAAACAGTTCACATGATAATCAAGAAGCAGAGAGAGTCCACTCGCCAGATACAAACTATGTACCCCAAAGCCACACCCCCAATGCCCTCCTCCTCCAGCCATAGCCTACCCACTTTGGATCACCACTCAGTTAATCCCTATTGGGTGAGTCATTCATTGATAGGGTTATGGATCTCGTAACCCAATCATTTCTTCTCTGAGTCTTCTTGCATTGTTTCTTCACACATCAGCCTTTGGGGGGACACATCACATCTAAATGACAACACAATTTTGTTAAACTTACTATTTTTCATTTAGTACTACTGTTTTAGTAGTACTAAATGAAAAGTTTGTTTCCTTTATTCATTTTTATTCCCACATTTTTTAAAAATCTCCTAAAATTACAACTGAATTTTACATAATAAATTTTGTGCTTCAATTTTGTTAAATTCACTTATTAGTTTTAGCATTGTTGTCTGTATATTTCTTAAGATTTTCTACATACAATCAGTTTGCTGTAAATAAAATATTATTTCATTTTTATTCAAATCTGTTTGCTTTCTGTTTATGTTTGTATTTTAATAAACATTCTGAGACTTTTACCATAATGTTGAAGGGAACTAGTGAGGCTGAACTTTTTTTTATTCTTGATTTTAAATGAAAATGATTCAGTCTTTGTCATTAAATTTGAAGTTAGCTCCAGGTGTTACACAGATTCCCTTTATCAGGTTGAGGAAATTCTCGTCTTTTCCCAGTTTGCTCATAATTCCTTTTTTTTAAAAAAAAATTAATCATACATGAATATTGAATTTTGCCAAGCAATTTTCTGCATCTATTGAGCTGACCATGTGAATTTTCTCTTACTTCTGTTAATGTGATGCATTAAATTAGTATGATTTTGAATGTTAATCAAACCTTGAATTTGTATTAGGATCAACCTCATTTGGTCATTATGTATTACTCTTTTAAATATTGGATGGATTAAATTTTATAATAAATGTTAGTGATGTTTATAGAGATTTAGCAGTGACACAGGTCTGTAATTTTCTTTTCTTGTAATATTCTTACCTGTATTAAATATTAGGTACAATTCATTAAAATGTCTTTCTTTTCCCTCAGATTTCTGAAGGAATTTGAATCATTTGCATTGCCTTATCTTCAAATTGATTTGTTTTCCTTCTATATTCCTATTTAGTTTTGAATTAAATGTGATGGATATATGTCTATCAACATATTTAAATTTTGTTTGTCTTTCCTTTTTTTTTTTTTTTTTTCTGGTGCTAGGGATTGAACCCAAGGCCTTGTGCATGTAAGGCAAGCACTCTGCCAACTGAGCTATATCCCTGATCCCAGATGTTATATTTTTATTTCTAGAATTTCTGCTTGGTTTTGTTTGTTTGTTTGCTTTACTTGGGATTGAACTCAAGGCGCTTAACCACTGAGCCACATCCCCTGCACTTTTAATTTATGTATTTTTAATTTTGAGACAAGGTTCAATTAAGTTGTTTGGGCCTTGCTACATTGCTGAAGCTGGCCTTGAACTTGCGATTTTTCTGCCTAAGTCTCCTAGCCACTGGGATTATAGGCATGCACCCCTGCTTCCAGCTGCTTGATTCTTTATGTGTGGTTTTTATTCTTATATTGAGATATTCTCTTTTCTCTACCATTATCCATGTTTTTTTTCCCTTAAAATCTTGGGCAGATTTGAAATAGTTATTTAAAAACATTAGTTCATACATTGCTAGTGGGACTGCAAATTGGTGCAGCCAATGTGGAAAGCAGTATGGAGATTCCTTGAAAAACTGGGAATGGAACTACCTTTTGACCCAGCTATCTCACTGCTTGGTATATACCCAAACAGCTTAAAAACAGCATACTATAGGGACACTGTCATATCATTGTTTATAGCAGCAGCTAACCTGTGGAACCAACCTAGATGCCCTTCAGTAGATGAGTGGATAAAGAAAATGTGGTGTATATACATAATGGAATATTACTCAGCAATAAGAGAGAATAAAATCATGTCATTTGCCGGTAAATGGATGGAGCTAGAGAATACAGTGCTAAGTGAAGTTAGCCAATCCCAAAAAATCAAATGCCAAATGTTTTCTCTGATATAAGGATGCTGATTCATAATGGGGTTGGGGGCAGGGAGCATGCAAGAATTAAATGAACTCTAAATAGGCAAAGAGTGGGAGGGGATGTGAGGGGCATGGGAGTACAAAAGACGGTGGAATGAGATGGACATCATTATTCTAAGTACATGTATGAAGACATAAATGGTGTTACTATGCTTTGTGTACAACAAAAGATATGCAAAATAGTGTTCTATATGTGTAATATAAATTAATGCATTCTGCTGTCATATATAACAAATTAGAATAATAAATAAATAAAGCAAACAAGCAAGCATTAGTTTGCCAGTTCCATCGTTCCATGATCTGTCCCTTCCGGCTTTCGCTCCCCACCTCCACTTCTGTTTTAGGTTACATCCTTCTTTCTTTGCATGTCTAGTAAGTTTTGATTGTGTGTTCAGAATTATGATTTCTATGTTGCTGCTTATTTAGATTTTGTTGTTTTTCTTTGAAGAGTATGAAGTTTCATTCAGGCAGAAAATTAGTTTTCTTGTAGATCAGCTTGATTCTTTATAGAGTTGCTTAAAGTTTAATAGGTAGAGTCTAGAATAGACTTTACTGTAGGATCAGCTAAGCAATGCCCCCCAGGTTTGTTCTTCTGGGGTGTCTACTGAATGCTTTAGCTGTCTAGTTATTTCCTTTCATTCTGGCTATCACAGCTCAAAATCACCCAGACTGTGTGAGCACCAAGAATTGCTTTGGTTGTAGCTACTCCACAGTCCTTCTTCCCATGATGGGTGTTTTTGCCTAGTGGTATAGAGTCATCTTTTCAACTGCACGTGCCCTGATTAGCATCTGTTCAAAATCTCAAAGTGTTCCTATGCAGATTCCTGGCTCTCTTTCCTTCTTGATTCCATGTTCTGCAATTTTCAGCCTCTTTCATAATTTTAAATTCTGAGTTTTGTTCTTCACTCTGTAAGAGCATCATGCAATGTTTTAATGGCCTGCAGGCTATGGTCTGGGAGATATTTCTAGAGTGAAATATTGAGCAATTATAGGATTCCTTTTCTTTGTTTACCTTGTTTTGAGCTTTTAAGTTATGTACTGCCTCTTGTCCTATACTTACAAACAGTGTGTTTCATAATTTTTGCCAAATTATATTGTTAGGAAGGTGGGTCTAGTACCAGTTGTTCCATTATGTCTTGTAAGCAAAAGTCTTCTCAGATTTTATAAGATGCTTTTTTCAGGGTTGTGATGTGATTAGAGTTAGTCAGTCATGGTAAATAAATGAAATACCCAGACATAACCTGGTCAACTTAAAAGTGGATTTGTAACAAATAGTTTAAAGGAAAATTAGTGCAATCTGGAATTATCGCACTAATAAGAGACATGTATTATTGTATTGTTTTTTCTTTTTTGGTTCTATCATGGAAGAATAATATTAAAGTCCTAAAGTCAAAAAACAAAAAACAAAACATAGGTGCACTTTTTACATAGCTATTCCTTAAAATTTGAAAGGTAGCTAGGTCTAGCACAAAGGTTGCTATATAAACAATTTAAATATCAATAATTATATCATTAACTATATGTTTAATAGTTACCACAGGAAGGCCATAATTAGACCTGACTCAAAAATCCTTCAAAGAAATGAGAGTTGAACTCTCTGGTTTTAGGGATATTTATATCTACCAGAGAAAAGCAGTAGTCTAGTGTTCAAGAGTTTAATTCAGTTACCTGAATTCCAGTATTTATACCTCAGGAACACCTCCTTTTCCTTGCTATTTGTCTACATGTACAAAGGATTAAGTATTTCTTTTTCTAATTGTATTTTCTTGCAAGTTAGCTTTTATGGCAGAAATATTATTCCTCAAAACAGGATTATGATGTTTAAAACTTCAGATTCTGCATACAATGCAGATTTTAAGTGTATTATGATTTTCAAGTCTGTTTTGCAAAACAGAACAAAGAATGAAGAGTTTTAGTATCAAACAGATTTGCATTCTAATCTTGGATTACGAATTATAAGTTTTGTGACTTGGGGTAATTTGCTTTACCTGTCTTAGAGTTAGTTTGTACATATGTAAAGTTTTAATAATGTGAATTCTGTAAGAAATATACTTGCTTTGAGAAAGAAATGAGGCCAGATATACAAAATTCTTCAGAGAAAGCAAGGTATTTGCAAAACATTAAATGTGTGTTTGCTGCTATTCAGTACAAAAATGCATTCAAAGTATAAATGTATACAGTAACATAACAGGTGGTTAAGTTGAGAAATTGCATATATACATTTGTACATATATATTCAAGTGTCAACCATGGTCTTAAAGCCACTGCTAGTTTGATGGCTGATTTTATGTGACAACTTGACTGGGCCGTTTAAGATTTAAGCAAATATTATTCTGGGTGTGTCTGTGAGGTTTCTAGATGAAATTGTATTTTAATCCAAAGACTTCGAAGGTCACCTCTTTTATTAAGGGTGGCTTTTCCCAATCAGTTGAAGACCTGATAGAACAAAAATGCTGAGGAAAAGTGAACTCCTCTTGCCTGACTGCTTGAGCTGGTACATCATTCTTTATGTACGTTTGAGTTCAAAATGAAAAATCAGCTGTTGAGTCTTGAGCCTGCCACCTTTACAGGTGAACTTACATCATTGGTTCTCCTTGGTCTCCAGCTTGCCAAGTGCACATTGAGGGACCTCAGCCTACTTAGTCAATGTGTGCCAATTCCTCATAATAAATGTGAGTGTGAGCGTGTGCACGCATATGCATGCCGGTTCTGTATCTCTGGAGAACACTAGTACACCAACAGTCACACCCATGCATCCCACTTCTTACAAATTACAGCATAGAGCAAGAGGCTGTCTCTGCATTTCCAAGAACCAGACTCACAACATGTAAGCCTATGTCCTGATGTTTGCGTCAATTTTTATCTTACTTCAGTTACTCCGAAACTAAAAAGAATAATGACATATTTATTTACATGTGCTGAACAGTCACATGTAAATAGTCTATATGGAGTGGGGATAGAACTGCACAAAGAAACAATCTTTTTTTTTTTTTAATTCCAGTGGGGAACCAGCCTATCTCTGACTTGAAATGTATTTGTCTTAGATACTTTCTCAGCCTTTTATGATATTAAATTGCCTTTGTCCCTTTTAAAAACAAGGCAGAGGGTATTTTTAAAAGGATTAAAGTGAAAGTATAGGTACAATTATTCCTGACACATATTAAACTGCCCCTTCAACAGGCAGTTAACACTTGCTACAGGTACACATGGTACCAGGGAAATGGTGCAGGACTGAATCTGATGCCAAGAAATGGAACTTGAAATCAAACATGAAATGCCACAATAACAAATGACAGCTCCTTTCTTTAAAAGAAAATTTTTGAGAAACACTATTCTGATGAAGAAAAGATAAATGTCTATTGTCTGATATATTTCTCATATCAACTAATGGCTCAGATTCTGCATCTGAGCCCCAAACTTGGGAAGTAGGTGTGTTCTGTCTTAACAAAGCATTCATCTTGTAGAAATTACCTCATGCATTCCCTTCTAAAGCCACAATCATCAAGTTTCATCTGTTTACAAAGCATTACTTTAAAGATTTTAAAGATGAAAGTGTGGTCAAGATATAATTCTCTCCTGATCATCTGACAATTGACTGGAACATGATAACAAGCATTTATTGACCACAAGCATGTGCCTGATGGCATTCTAGGTAACACAAAGTGACTAGATGGATATGCCACATATTTTATTTTGCATAAATACCCACTGAGGGAGACAAAAAATGATTTCTATAAAATAAAGGAATAAGTCACACATTCTAGAAGAAAATAGACTTGTTTACAAATCAAATACTAGGATGAGAGAGTGAGGAGATGTTTTTTCCTAGGTCTATCACCTTTCCAGAATTTACATTTTTTAAGAAGCATACAATATGTGGGAAAAGAGCCTCATAGCTTAAATTGAATCCTAACTAAAAGATTTTGGCAGTTCTTCATTGGCTTTGCATGCCCTTTCTAATTCCAGATCTGGAATACCTCCCTCGCTGAGCAAATTCAGCCTGGGTGATCTTTTACAATTCACTTCTTAAAAACCACTGTTGCTAAGCCTTAAGACTCTGATGACCTTACTCACAATTTCAATGCAAGAAACTATGACCCAGACTCCCTCTGTAATCACCACAATATTTGTATAAGATGAACATATTGATTCATACAGTTGTTCTTTCCTCCATGAAACATGTATTCCAAGCCCACCTTCTTCAAAAGTCATGAAAAAATTCTTTGTATTAATGAGGAGCCTCCCCTACCTGACGATTTATGCTATAGAATGTGCTTGGTGGTATACTCTGCCCTGATTCAGGGGTTCCTGCAGTCTATTTTGAACAGTTGTGCGACCAATTGAAATGCAAAGGCCCTGCCTGAGAAATAATTCAGTGTTCCGTAACTAAGGAAGGAATATTTCCTTAGAATATAAAGGAAAGCATGGTATGCCTCTAAGTGGAGAATATATAAAATGATGATTTCTGAGCACCTATTATTCTTTAGCCAAATTCAAAAATAATAAAATGTGGATATGCATAATAGAGAGAGATATGGATATATTGGATACATTCCTGGCCTAAGTGATTGTTAGGAGTTACAGGAATTCTCGGAGCTTAGTTTGCTTCCAATAAAATAGGGTATATGAAAAATTATGCATCAAAATAAGCAAACTTCTTTTTCTGGTTTCAGCTTATATAAGATTTATAGATACTTAAAATAAGTATAAAAACATGAAAACGTAGCTTGGAGCTGCAAGAAAGAAGGTAATATAAAGAGCCCGCTTATTTCTGCAATAGGGATTGGCTGAATATTAAATAGTAAAGATTTAAATGTAAAAGCTCCTGCTTTTCTGCAGGTCAGAATCATTCAATTACTGGATTCTCAAGCTATCCAAAAAGATGCCAGTCAGAAGTATTTAAATCCTTATTTGGGTGCACAAAATGGGACATAGTTTTCTATCTATTCAATCAACCCAACCTTTTTTTTTTTAATTCAATGCTTCCTCTACACAGAGCATTACCCTAATTGTCACACAGAGATTCAAATTGTGTGAGCTGTGCCCACAAAAAGCTTATAATCCGCCAGGAGAGATAGTTCATACCTGTAATCCCAGCAGCTCAGGAGGCTGAGACAGGAAGATCAGAAGTTCAAAGTCAGCCTCAGCAATAGCCAGGTGCTAAGCAATTCAGTGAGACCCAGTCTCTAAATAAAATACAAAATAGGGATGGGGATGGGGCTCAGTGGCTAAGTGGCCCCTGAGTTCAATTCCCAGTACCCCCCTCATTCCCAAAAAGTTTATAATCCATATGTGAAGTTAAAAATATAAGATATGCATACATACACACATATACACATGGAGACAGTTATAAATGAGAGTGGATACTTCTATAAAATTTGTTTCTCCCTTTCACTAAATGCTTTTATGAATGTGTTATGCCCTCTACAAGGCTGAGGATGGCAGGTGGAACTTAATTGGGAGTAACATGGGAGAAACTCAGAGTGGTCTGGAGAATGAGGCATTGAATGCTTATTCTGTTTAGGATTATTGGAAGAGGGGTTTGAAAACAGATCTGCAAAGATCTTGGTATTAGGGCTGAGAAATAAGAATTTTATCCTACAAGCAATGAGGAGAACTTAAAGGATTTTTAGCAGAGGAATGACTTATTGAAGAAGGCACTTTTGGACTTGGGATCAGGGTGAAGTATGCAATGTGATTTCCAGAGAAGTGAGAGCAAGAAGTCAGGATGATGAAAAATAACCAAGCTTGAAGCTATGAAGGTTAGAACTGTAGGCTCCAAAGCAAAGTTCAAGGACTTGTCTAGCTCCCAGAGTTAATCTGTGGTGTCAGAGTGTCCTATCCATTCCATTTGTGACATTTTTTCTGTTCTTTCTCCTCCCCATAACCTTATAGATTAGATTACATTAGATCAGATTATTAGAATCTGCATTTCTATAGAGCACAGAATTATAAGCAGATATTCCTGATTTTTTTATATACTAAAATCCCAAATAGAACTGCAGGTGCAGCTCAGAGGTAGAACATTTGCTTAGCATGCATGAGGCCCTGGGTTTGACCCACAGCATGGAAGAAAACAAATAAACAAACGAAAACCCAAACCAATTTTCTTAGACAAAGAATTGCTAGATTTTCAGCCTTGCCCGCTAAGCATGGATAGTATATTACTGAAATACCTGCCCAGCTGAACATCACATTAACAAGTTGGAACATAGTAGAGAGTAGAATTTAGAAAGCCTCTCTGCTCCTTCCCCCATCTCTGGTTAGATAAGGTCATGCTTTCTGGGAGTGAAACTATATTCTGTCTGGAAACAATGCAACACTGTTGAGCTTTCAGAGAGAAAGGTTAAAATCCTTGCCAAAGTGCATATGTTGCATATAACTCTTATATTATTAAGAATGGACTGAATAGAAACCCAAATGCTCTGTTAGACTCTGTTGTCCATTAACCTGGTACTATAGTTTAAAAACAACAAATTTTAAAGAAATGCATTGCTCATAAACCCTGAAAAAGGAATCCTGGATCCTGGGGTCTATCAATCTTAAAGAAGTCTACAGTCCAACAAAGAAACATTTCATGAGCTGCTGCATCTTTCTCTGATCAAATAAGAAAGCTTTTCCCATTTCCTCCCTGCTCTTCCTTCCTTTTTCCTTTTCTTCTTTCATTCCTTCCTCCCTCCTTTTTTCTCTTCTGTTAGCCTCTCCTTTTCCTCTATGCTTCCCATTGCTATTCTTCTGTCTCTGATGAGAATAATAATTTTATTTTTTAGTTTCACTGAACAAAAGATTGAGGATGGAGTGCATCTTTCTGATTGTTGCAGTTTTTCATATTCTTTAGAAAAAAGAACCCTTCCCTTAAGAAGCCCAAAGGTGGAGCTGTTGCAAAAGGAGAAAGCCAGACAAGCCAGCCGCGCCCGGCGGGGCCACCAACACACACAAGCCACACACACACAAACACAAACACATACATGCCGGGTCTGCACGGAGGAGCTGCAAATCCTGGAGGCTTTGCTTCCAAAACATAAACATTTCCCTTTTTTTTTTTTCCCAAAGAGAAATAAAAATCCTGATTACAGCAGATGCATTACTGCCAAATTGTGCAAAATAGAACAAGTATTAAGTGTCTGCTTAACCCCCTTTAATTGTTAATTCCATGCACTTTAGTAGATTCCAGTATTATCAAAATAACTGCAGGGAGAAAGGATTCAAATTCATTTGGGTTCATTAATACCACCATTTATCAGCATAATGTCCTATAGATAATGATTGGAGGGTCATTCTATTTTCTCCATTTGAACATTTTTGTATAGTGTGCTGAAATACTGTCGGGATGGTGTGTTTCAGTGGGACAGACTTCAGCACTTCTCTTTTCACCAGATGGGAAGAAGGCTTCTGCTTTTGCATGAGGTGACCTCTCCCCGTATTTTCCAGAGATGCAGCATTTATTTTTGAGGATCTTAACATGGTGTTTTGCTTTCTATATCCTGAGAAGCAGAAGGCTTTGAAAGCCCATTTTATGGAAAGGAATACACACAGAGCTTTGTTGAGTTGTGTTAGTTCAACCAGGGATGTGATGAATGATCACTATCTTGTTCCAATTAGTCTTTTAATTTTTTTAAAATTAGTTATACACTACAGTAGAATGCATTTATGCACTTTGATATATCCTACATAGACGGAATATAATTTATCATTTTTCTGAGTGTACATGTTGCAGAATCATATTGGTCATGTAGTCATGTATAATATACCCTTAGCTCTTGGCTTTGCCTATTGGATTTTGGCCATTTTGCCTAAAAATCAGAAAGCCCCCTTGTCCTTGAATCATTCACCTGTTCCTTTGTCTCTATCCCAACAGCAAAGGTCTTCAGACCGAAAGCCCAAGAACTATTGAAAGAAACAATTTAGCTAATTTCAGAATGTCCTCATTTATTCTCAAAATATGATTTCCCCCTTATCACTGTAATGTTTACTTTCAACTGTGAGTTGCTGGAATAAACAGGGACAAAGTAGCCTGAGATGTTTTATGCCACAGAGACAAAAAGGTATTGATCCTTTTTGCCTCTGGAAAAACAGGTTTCTAATAATTTCCAGATATATTGTAGATTGCATTGCTATCTTTAATTAAAACATGACACAGGACAGAAACCAATTATTCACTCTTTTAAACCATGGGCCCACCTTTGTCCTAATGGATTCTTATGTCCTATTTGCAAATTGGCAAGTTTGTTCTCAGTGCCAATGTGTGTGTGTGTGTGTGTGTGTGCACATGTGGCTTGTTTGTCTTATGTGCTCATGTGTGCATGTTTATGGACTAATTGTGCTTGAATTCAGGCATGCTTTTGAATTTATTCTCGGCTTTGCTACTGTTGACCTTTAAATGTGGGTTTATGCTGGGTAGTTAAAAATATATGAAAGGCTGAGTTATCTGAACCCTGCCTATCATGTATGCCCCCAAGACGACTGAGCAGGAAATTTCCAAAGTGGTTTTATTTATGCAGTTTTGGTGTGCTACGAAATAGGACTTTAGGAAGTAGGGGGCTAAAGCAAAGTGGCGTAAAAAGAATTGCCTTGAAAGGGGATGGATTGCAGATACAGAAACAAAGCAACCTCATCCTGCTACAAGAATACTTGAACCAGCTCAGTCCCTCCCTTATTTCTTATTCTCTTCTGGCTGTTTCAAAAGGCGCATCTCACTGCACGTCTCTGGGGCTTTTCCTCTGATCCAGACCTGGCCTGCATTCTGTTCTTTCTTTTCAGACATTGCTGGTCTCGAAGACATCTCCTCGGCAGCTTTTGCCATCTGGAGCTGTCTGCCTTCGACTCTGCTGTGTAGGCTCAGGCTCCTAGAAACTGTCATCTCGGAACATATTTATTACTTCCTCAAGCTGGGGCTTCGTGGTGCCACGTTCCTTCTGCTCTTTGATCATTCAGGGCAGAGGCGGTATTATTGTACCATCTGAATTAATGCTAAGGGTGCTGTTAGTATGAAGCCTGATGAAGAAGAGGTAGGCATGGTATAGGGGCACCTCCCGGGTGGCACGGGAAAGAGTCACAGCTGCAGGTGTGAGCTGGAATCTTGTGCAGCTTGCAGCTGGTGGACAGGCTTACCTCGTCTTCCCTTTGCCGCTGCTGTCAATTCCAGCAATACAATTGCTGTGACATGAATCTAATGTGACTGCTTCTCCCTCTCACCAGTCTGATAATGTACCCAGATACCTCTGGTGGCAAAGTTTTTTAGGTCATTGCCCTTATTGCCTCCATTCTATGAACTAGTGGACTCACTCCCAGAATGGTGGTGGTGGTGGGGGGGGGGGGGAGATTGTTTAAGAGACCAGAGAAGGTGGAAATTCTGTGAAACCCTTCCTCAACAAAATGGCAGACTTGTGAAGTCTTACAGCAGACGAGATTGATCTAATCCACCATGAACAGAGAAATCCATTTGCACATTTGTATTTGCAGAACTATCCTTGGGGTCTGTTGCCTTATGACCTAGTTACAGTTAATCCCGTGGTACTGTTCAGTCCTCTCCGTACTTCTAGTAATAAAATTACATTTCAGGGACCCACGGTACATACAATAACCACAAATTTAGGATTGGAGTGCACCCGTAATGACAGAAGTACATGCTGACATTGGACAACAATCAGGGCAGATCTTCCGTTTTTTTCTTTAAACTTCACTTGGCTCATATCTTCATTTGTACCATTGCTTCTTTGATTATGGTGGCCCTTTAATGGATAACATTAAATGAATGAGGGGGAAAGTGACTGCTGAATGGGTCCCACTGCAGTTTTTGACAGATGCTCTGATATGAGCTTCTGTCATAATGGACAAGGAGGGAGAGAGCTCCAAAAGGATTTTAGAGTTCAGCTTTGGTTCAAGAGGTATCATTAGTCACATGTGAGAAATATTAACGTTTTCCATTAATTCCAAAGAATTTCCCAAATTTATGTGGATTACCATGCTTGGTATCATGGAGGAAGTGCAATGAGGCTTGAGAGATATATAGAAACTAAAGTCTTTGAGTGTCTACTAAATATCAGGCACAATGGAATGTCTTAAACCTACCAGGCTTAATAAAACTATCTCTTAGTAACATCATTTCAACAACCGTACAAGACACAGGTATTGTTATCCCCATTTTATACATGAGGAGACTAAGGCTCAGGTGGTTAAATTACATTACTGAGATCCTGCCACTAGCAAATACTAGACTGCTGGACTCAGTGATGGAAAAGCAACACGGAAGGCAAGGTGCTCCTCTCATCAGAACTTAACTCTTGGGTCACTAGTCTGTTAAAACAACTGCTTTGTGGGTATATCCTTTCTGAGATCCTGGAAATAGATAACGATAAAGTAAACAAAATCTCAAGAGATCACATGATCAAAGGTAGGAACAGCGAGGGACGAAAGATACAGGTGGTGAATTCTACTTGGCCCTTAGTGTTTTGGGAATAGAGAAGAATATCACACCTCCCTGGATCTACTGACACACATCTGCTAAAGACCAGCTTAGGACCAGGAAGACTGTAACAGAGCTTTCCCAGAGCTCTCTCCAGGGGCTGTTTCTGAAGTGGAATAAAATGGTCTTGCCCTATTCTTAGCTGATCTTCCCTTAGCAAAGATAGAACTTGTAGTATATGGGGAAACAAAAGGATAAATTTCTAACATCCTCCTGGAAATGAGGAATAGAGTCAGGTTTCAAATGTCATTAAATTTTCACAGAAGATGGAGAGGAAGTGAAGGGCCTAATGTTGAATTATTATTATTTTTTAATCTCTGTTCTTATTCTTTATGCTCTTAAGAAAGAGATGGGTTAATGCCCCTCAAAAGTAAAAGGGAATAGGAAAAAAGTGAATTGAAACACTCAGACAGATAAATAAAACATATGAAGAATATAAATGGTGCTTTCTGAGCAATGGGAAACCCTAACGACCCTTGTTGTTTTGAGATTTATATGTCCAAGTATCACAGATGCCCTGTTGCTTTATTCATACTGTGAAGGGAGAAAGGCAGCCCTTAACCATCAGCACCCATCATTAAATCATTACAGAAGTACCATTGTTAAAGAGACAGGGCTTTGAAAAAGTACGTGCGCGTGCGTGCGCACACACTGTGCAGTTCCATTTTGATCAGGACTCAGATGTTTAGATACTTTTGTATTGACTGAATACTACATAGAATCTTCAAAGCTACTACTTTAAAGAAATAAATATACACAAAAATAGATGTTTTTATTTGTTCAGTTTTCCAGTCTGATTATTATTTGGGAACTTGGACCAAAGCCAAGTTTAGAATAGATTTAGAGGAGTGAGATAGATTAGAATGAGGTGAATTTCCCGCCCCCTGACATTCCACTTCAAAATGCTTACCTGAAAAACTACCTATTAATGCCTATTAATCAGAAAAAAATTAAAAGAATCCTGATCTGGAACTTTCACAACCACTTTGAATCTAGACAATATTTCTGAGGTCTTTTTTTTTCCTCAGTAAATTAGAAATTGCCTGCTTTCAAGTTGCCTGAAGGGGCTGTGGTATCTGGTTCCAACTGCCACCACACTTTCTGTAATGTGCACTAGATATAAACAAGGGTAGGTGGCAGAATGAAACTTGCCTTCAGAGAGATACAATGCAATATGGTTGCATCACCTTAAAGGAATGGTATTCTCTTAAAACTTGGATTTGTAAAGCAAATACTGTGTTTATGTTGATAAACATTATAGCAATTTAAAAAAAAATCTAGGTCTCTTGGTCTTTGGGATAGTAAGTGTTCCTCAGTCATTAAGATTAAATTTTTTTTTCAGCAAATTTAACACAACCATTGAATGGCAGATCAAATTTCTTAGAGGAAACATGTTGTCAGTCATTCATGCCATGACTTCTGTCTGCTCCTTTGTATCCACTGTCCACTTCACTATTTGTAACTTGGCATAGATGTAGTTATTAATTCATCTCAGTGTGGTTTTGAAACCTCAAGTACATGTTAAATTCAATGGCAGAATCATGGTCTTGAGTTTTCCTTCAGTAAATTTCTGCTCTGCTACATTCCTGCCACAGTGTTTCACAGAATCTTTTACTCATCTATTCATTCATTTGCTTATTTATCAAACATCACTGAGCACCTATTCTCAGTGCTTATTGAAGGCGGAGTGATTGCATCTGCAGAGATACATACAATTGATATAATCTATAGAGGAATAAAAAGAATACATTTACAGAATAAGTCTGAGTGTTCCATTCAGTGTAGAAAGAGGAGAAACTTTGATAAACAGCTTTTTCTGTGGTGTTGGAAGATATCAGAGGAACCCTCCAAACACTGCATGAAATTTCACATAAAATTCATAACCAGAAAAGCAGTCATTTTTGCAAAAATATGCCATGGGTCTGAGATTTGCAGAAAGATTGTTTACCAGATGCATACTTTATATTCATTGGCCATTTTGATATTTTTATTGTATTGCAAAATTGACCAAATGACAATAATAACCACAGAATTCTGAAAGTATCACATTTTCTTTGGCATATCCTAGAGGAAAGCATGATAGTCAAAAATTGGAAGTGCATTTTAGATGCCTTTAAGACAAAGAAGAGGTAGGTGGAAAGAGAGATGCACTGAGAAATTTCAGATGATTTCACCCAGTTGAGAGACATCAGGTGAGGATAGAAGGGAAGAATGATGTGAGATGGTGAACTAAAGTGTCAATGAATTTCTGATGAAGTACTGGATGCTTGCTGAGAAGGGACTTTAGGTGCCAGGTGGCCATCCTGCAGAGGCCTGGAGTGCCATCCCTCCATCATGCATGGAAGCACTGTTTACTGGAATGTGCAGTGAACCTGTACAGGGTAGAGAGTATGAGGCCACCCTGCTTCGTTGTCTGGGTGTTTTCTGAGAACTGCTATCTGGGTATCATCATTAGGGCCATTTTGAAGTCCCATGTGCAAATGTTTCTATCCAGGGCTGTGATATTATTAATGGCTAAAGTGTAGAGAAAATATCTATAGAAAAATCCATTCACCTATCATTGCTCCAGGAAATTATGTTTCCTCTTTGAAAAATGTTACTGTTCATGCGCATATTCTTTGCTTTTCTATCCCTTGGGTGCCACATACTTGATGTGAAGCTTTTTTCTCTTCCTTTTTGGCAATTAGAGTGCAAAGGTGCCCATGAGGACTGAGGGTTTGGCAGAAGTTTACTAGTGAACACAGGGGTGCCTAGTGCTGGCAGGCAGCACCATGACTTATTTTGAAAACATTCATTTGGACTAAAAATGATAAATCTGTATTTATCTTCTTAAAATGCTCCCAAAGGGGAAGAAAAAGGAAAAGAGAGCCTTGATTTGGAAAGCGTAGAGACCAGAGAAAAGAAGAAGGCAAAATCTGCTTTTCCCAATAATTTATTTTCTTTGATACTTCCCAGTGGGCATTGGGTACATTTCCAGTCTGCATTTTGAAAGATAAAATGAATATTTTATTTAACCAGCTGTATTCCAGAATGTGTAGACATCTACAACCTCACTGTGAAGAGCCAAAAGAGTCTGCTTTTCCCCATCATATATAAACCAGAAGAAAGTGTTTTGAAAATAAGAAATGGTGGACACCATCCCTTGGCATTGTAGTGTTTGGCAATTTAGAACTAGAGTATTTTTTATGAATTCTTTCTGGTTAAGTCACTTACAATGTGTAAGATAGTATACTTATCACCTAAGACCTATACCCTACAACACTTCAATGTTCTGCAAGTAATTCAACATTTTGAAAGTAAAATTGAAAGAAATGAAGGGATATGGGATATTCATGACAGAATCAATATCTGAATTATCCCCTAAATGGAAATTCAGGGTCAAGAGTCAGCTCAATCATAATGTAATCATATTTAATAATATTTTAATAAATACACAAATACAGATCTTTCAGTATGACTTTATTTTAAAACTGTGGCAATTGTTTTTTCTATTTTATTAAAGGCTTAATCTTTACCTTATTTTCTTATTCAGTGTTTATTCAATTTTAATGTGCATATAAATCAACTGGAGTTCTTGTTAAAATGCATATTTTTGATTTGGAAGATCTTGGTAGGGTCTGAGAGTCTGCATTTCTGACATGCTATGAGAAGGTCCCTGTGCCATTGGTCCACAGATGCCACTTGTACTAGGTCCCTGGTCTACTGTTTAGAATATTGCTCGGCAGTAACATTTGCCAATAGACAAACAAGTGGATAAATAAATGAGTATCAGGTATATTCTTATTTTCATATTGTTTTTCATTTTGTCTCTCTGTTGGGTTAATTACTGAGTTTAGTTGATAAAAACAAAATTGGTATCTTTACTAGATGAGAAAGTGCTAAAATGAAACACTAAAAGCTATTAAAAGATGTACATATATATTGTAGTGCATATATGCATGCACACACACATGCACACGTGCGCACACATACACACATATATACATATATATATCACATACTTGCTATAAAGAAAATAGAATGGTAGTGTGTTAGAGTTAAGAATAATCTTATAGATCATGTTATGCTGTCACTTTATTTAACAAATTAAGAAAAGAGAACCAGAAAAGTCAAGTTCTGAAGTACTGGAGCTTCAATGATAGGAGTCAAACTCAGTGGTGGGGCACTTGCCTAGAATACATGAGACCCTGGGTTTGAGCCCCACAACCAACAAAAATTTAAAAATTGTGAAAAAGAAGGGTAGAGTTTCTACTTGGGGTAGTTAAACATGATAGGTGAGGACTGAGGGGAATTATTATCCTAAGCAGACTCCGAAGTTAGATGGTACTCAGCTTGTCTTCTATGTGGCCTGGGGAAGTCACCTTACTTCACTAAGCCTCTAGGTCCTCCTCTTGACAACAAACGAAATTTTGATGAAGGTTATCTACCTTCCTCTTGCTATTCTGTTCTTTGAAGAACTCTGACTGCATTCTTGCTCCAGTTCAGGAACCTGATTTGTATAAGCCAATCAGCATGATCTATTCCGGTCCCACCCTCTAGGCATCCATTTGAAATAATCTACTCAGAGCCAATTTCAGGACTCTTGTTAGGGATAGTGAGGAAGCTATCTATTTTGGGATGATGGTTGGTACACAGACTCAGAGATAGGAACTATAGCAACCAAAGTGTCTTCAATGAGGAACCAGGCTCCTGAGGCAGGTAGGAAAGTAGAATGGAATGAGGTCTGGATCAGTCCTGCCCTGAAGCCTGATCTCTTGCAGGATTCCTACTTGTATTAAGTCAGCTAAATTATGTGTTCTGACATACAGCTATAATAGTTCTTTTCTTAATTTTTTTTATCTTGATATTTTTTACAAATCATCCCAGTCTGATGGTACTAAGTAATGGTACTAATGGTACTCAGAAAGAGAGTAGTTTCCTTATGTTATGTATATCTTCATTATAATCTAAATATCAATCAATAAATTTCCCCAAATACCTCTAAAAGAATCTGGTTACCGAAGGAGTTTCTCTTTGGGCCTTACATCAAATAGTTCATTATATTCTAGTTTTCATTAAACTGCATATTAATTGCTCAGATGTGGGGCATCCTATGCCAAATCCCATTTTAATTTTATTTTCCTTGCTCCTCTTTAGAGGGGAGGCATCCCCTTTCTCACTTCTAGCATCTGCAAACTACCAGCTTGGTCATAATCAGGCTCAAGACACAATTTTGAGCCAAAGCCAAGGGAAAACTTCCTTATGGCCAGATGACTCAGATGCAGTTGCTAATAAAATTGTATCTGAGAACAAAGCTTAGCTTCTCAGGCATCACAGAGCAAGTCAGTTCTCTCAATGGATTCATTCAATCATTATTTAGAGAATAATCATTAATAACCAGGCAATAGAACAGACATGTCTATGCAGAAGGAATCAAAAGACTGCAAAAATGTTATCAGTTTCTTGGCATAGTTGGCTACTATTCAGGGAAGGACACCATGTCTCAAAAACTCAGAGTAGAGAACAACATAGGCACAGATATTGGTGGATGAATCTTGTTTGGGGAAGCAGACTATGAAGGGCTGTTGGTGTTTACCTGCTGTGGTACTAGGTGGTACCAGGTACCACAGCAGGTGGTCTTCAGGATTCACTCTGTTGTAGGACAAGTCTTGGTGTGCCTGTCATTTTTCTCTTCCTTTTCTTTCCATCTTTCCCGATCTAGGGTTGTTTTCAGACACAATTCTGGGACAATAGAAAGCCAAAGAAATATTTTAATTGGACATGAGATCAATTTTTTCAGGTCTCTAACAAAAGCTCCTCAAATATTTCATGAGTCAATTCCCCTACGTGCATATATGTTGTTTTGTGAGTAGTGGCAGCCACACTCCAAGATGGCGCCAATGATCCCCCTCCCCCTCTCCTAGTGTTGGCAACCTTGTGTCACATACTTCCACTCTAGATGAGACAGTTGATACAGGGATGGTGCTGAGGGCTGACCTTTGGCTAGTCTAGGAGGGAAGCCATGAGAACATAGACTCAGAGTTAGGACAGTGATATCAGCACCACTGGAAATGAGATAATGGAGAGAGAGGCTGATCTTCTTACTGAAACCAAGCAGAGAGAAAATCTTCTAGATGTTTTTAAGATTTAGAAAATGTAACAGAGTCCTAGAAAGCTGGGCAATGGACATAAAATAAATTATGCCCCTGGGTTTTACATTTTAGCTTTACAAAAGATCTAAAAGGTGAGAAGGAGTGAAGAATGGGCTTTGTAGTTGAGGTCCACTGCTTTTTTTCTGGGTTTGTGTGGGCATTCGATCTACTCACGTAGTGGATGGTAAGCGCATGGTAAAGCCTTTATATAAATTTAACTTTTTCAAACAGTTTTGTGGAAGAAAGCAACACTTCTTCATTGCTTTATGACATTTTCAATAGGGCAGGAAAAGGCAATATATGCCATGCAGCGAGATTCTTTTGCTCAAATTATCTGCAGGAATTTATAAAAATGTTAAGAAATGGATATGCGACTCATAACAGAAAGATTTTCTCTTAGACTCTAGCAAGGTTAATTTTACCAGGTATTGATTTTGGTACTTCTTTTGCCAATCATGGAAGTATGGCATTTGATGTAACTTTAAATCTATTTGAGGCTCTGCTTTTACATAAATAAAATGAGACTAGTTCTAACAATTGATATTTTATTCCCATTATGCTATAGAGCTTTCAATCATAAAGCCTCTGCATATACTTACGACAAGACAAATGCCCCCTTGTCCATCTTGCCTGTGAGACTCTTAGCACATTGGGTTTAGGGAGTGCAAATAGCCCGATACAAGGAAGACTCCAAGGTGATCAAAAGGGACAGAAAATAAAATACTTTTTCCTTAAGTCAATAGTACAAGTTTGTGTCAAGGGTTCCTGTGTTACTAAGGACAGTCTGAAAATTTCAAGTGACTTGCACTTAAAAGCATACATTGCTGCTTCATCCAAGTAAGTGAAATGGATCCAAAGATGAAAGTCCCGTTTTTTTAATACTGTCACAAATCCAAATTAAGGAGAGGTGTCTGCAAAAGCCTTTGATTATAGATCATAAAATCTCCAGCTTATATCAGACACTGTAAAATTGCTCACTGACAAATGAAATGCCTATGCACTAAATATATCTTTTAAGCACCTTGCAGTTCGGGTACGTTTATCTCTGAGATACAATAGTACTTCTGCAGGTCACAGGTACAAGGTCAGAAATGCTGGTTCTGCTGGTTTGGAATGTAACTCTTAATGGCCCATTATTTGAGGACATAGAGCAGAGGCTTCGTGCAAATACACAGACTGTATTTCATGTGGAAACTTCAGAAGCCAATAGACCAGCCATATTTAGAAATAATGATAGACCAGACCCAGCATGCGCACATATGGCTCAGAAACCACAGGGACCCACCGGGATTCAGCTTTATAACAATAGCTTGCATCTGTGTAGTGTTTTGTAGTGTTTCAAAGAACTTTCACATACAGTATCTCATTTGATCTTCACAGCAACATTGTGAAGTAGGCAAGGCAGGGATTATGTTCCTCATTTTAGAGAACAGGAAACTAGACTCAGAGAGGTTAAGTGACTCGGCCAAGGTCACCCAGATGGCATGCAACAAAATCACAGGATTTGAATATAAACCTGATGACTTCAAGTTCAGTAATTGTTCCCTTACAACAAGCAAACAGAAGCGGAAAATGTCTATTCAGCTACACTGCTGGTCATTTTTTGGCTCTAAAAGTCTACACTATGGAGTGAGGCAAGAAAATGTAGTAGGCATTTGAGAAAATTGTTTTCATCTTCCCATGCCATTTCCAAATGCCTAGAGGTGAAACAGGTATATTTTGACAATGACAGTAGCAAAATATCTCAGTTGGACGGCCAACATGAGAGGTTTCCCCAGGAGCAGGTTTGGAGAAACGAGAAGGAGAGAAAGCAGAATACCACTAGAGACTAAAATATGAGTGACAACCAGAGATAAAGGGCGAATATTGATAGTAAATGGAAACCAAAATACTGAAAACACCCTTACAATGTTGCCTTCTAAGTAAGTGAACACCTGCCTTACCCTTCTCTGATCCTTCCTTCAGCCAATTGTCACTTAGTGATACATTTGTGTGCTTCTTGGCTGCAGAGGAGACTAGGATCTGCTTCTCTCTCTTTGGGTAAGTTAGTTAAATTTTCTCTGCCCTTCTTTTCCTTCCACATGGCCAGTCCTATCTCTTTCTCCCTCAGAGCCCTCTTTTGCATTCTGCTAAACAAATGAGCCTGTCCACCCTAAGTGTGATATGGAAGCAGAGTCTTGTGGGTCATACACTGGCCTCCTAACAAGAAATGCCAAATCGAACTTACCTGAGATACTGATCTTTAGCCTCACCCCTACGGCAGCCACCATTAATGGATACTAGGAGCTCTTCTTTGTCCTGCTGGGCTCAAAGTATCAAGAACCCTTCTTTACTCAGTGCTTTAGATAGCCAGCAATAACTAATCATAAGTGGTAAGGGAAATGAAATCTATTTCCACATTTTTGTCTTCAGGTCTCATGGAAGAAGC
Source organism: Urocitellus parryii (assembly GCF_045843805.1). Taxonomy (NCBI): domain Eukaryota; kingdom Metazoa; phylum Chordata; class Mammalia; order Rodentia; family Sciuridae; genus Urocitellus; species Urocitellus parryii. The sequence goes on from NC_135543.1 coordinate 31,271,805, forward strand.
GGGTTTGGAGGCTTTACCATAATAGTTTGCCCACTCATATCAAACCATATATTTGACCTAGAAGGCAAAAGTCATTGTAGGCTTCCCTCACTTTTTTTTTTTGCCTCCTTATCATCTATTTCAGATTAGAATTTTTAGAAGCAGTAAAAGAATAGCTTGCAACCCGAGTGAGCTATAGCAACAACATTTTCCACTTAAAAATTTAAGAATCTATGATTCAAATTGTCACTTTGTTTTTAATACTTTTTTATTCTGTATTTTCGTTCTGGGATTCCAACTCACATGGCCAAAATAAAATGCTAATCTAACTCATGTGGCCAAAATAAAATGCTAATCAGGGGTAGGGAGCAAGAGAAATAATTAACTATGTCATGACTTGTGCCTAAATACCTACCTTTTTTATTATTATTTTACAGAAATTAAGAGAAAAATTCTTACGTTCGGTTTTGAAAATTAAAGAAATGGTCATAGACAAGACTATTTGTCCACTTCTTGCCTTCTCTGCATAGTGAAAAACATTGTCTTTGCACAGCCAACCTTTGGCAGCTGTCTTTTATTTTCACTGAAGAAGCTCAGAGGCCCCAGACACTTGAGGGCGTTTGGTTGAGATGATTGATCAGGACACCAAATTTCACCTTGTAGCCAGCATGGCAGTCTGCAAATGCATCCTCAAAGAGTCTTGGAAATAGAATCAGGCCTGTTTACAGGAAAGAGAGAGAGCAGTTCTCCTGCCAGGACTCCTTGCACTACAGTTCCAGAGGGATATGGCTGGTGAGAGACCAGAGTCTTCTGCTCCTGAGAGGTGCCTCTTACTAAAGCAGGAGCGTACACCGCCAGGCAGACAGGGAACAGAAATAAGAGAAGGAAACACGTTGCATTAAAAAAGGGAATAAATTCATTTGGAAGGCAGCCACATAAAGAACTCTGTTCTGTTTTAGGTGGCGACTCCCGGGAAACAGTAGGGAAAAGGAGAGGTGCTGGATTTGGAAGGTTTTGTGTTGAAAACAAAGTTTCCAAAGGAACTGTGAATAAGCAAGAGAGGGCAGTGTTGATACATCTAAAGCAAGTGGAAGAGACTTACAGGCTGAGCTAGGAGACATTTTTTTTGTTCAAAATTTATGAATTCTTATTGTTGTTTGTCTCATCCCCAAACTATACTCCCCCACATATACATTTCTCTTAGAAGTTTTGTCTGACCCCTTTCAAAGAAGAAACCCTAAAGTAACATCTAGCTGAAGTCCTAGCAAAGATTTAACAGTGATGACGGAGAACGGAAAACAAACCAAACCTGGGAAGAGAAGGAAAAACATGATAAATTACTTGTAACTAAATGAAATCATTTCAATCAAAAGCATTTTTTTAAATGAATGAACTTGCTTCTTTACTTGAGTCTAGCTTTAGCAAGAAGATCAAAGAGATTTATGACCTGTGTCTCTTCAAGCTCCATGCCAAAATCGAACATGTTCTCATTAATAGTCATTTTCTCGTCAAAAGAAAGCTTTTATGCAGACAATATGCATTGCTTTCACAGCTTTCTTGTTGGCAAAATTTTGTATTAGAAGTGGGATGGCATGTCTTAAGGGATGTGTTGTATGTGTGTTTGTGTGGGGTAGGGGATACTCTTAATTGCATTTGTGTTTCTAATATTCTCAAAGTGAACCTTATATTTCAACTTTCAAAATGCTGGCTGTTTTGTTGGGGGGGGGGATTTGTCAATATGGTGAGAGGCTCAATGGACAAGGTGACTCTCTGGCCATTTGAATGTTTCAAGTCTAATGACACCAAGGATGAAACTTCTTGGGAGTCAAGATTGGGCACGTTTTAGTATGGCTTGCCTCACACTGAGACTCCACAGGGTGAGTGTTGTGGAGACTTAAACAATTATCTGCTGAATTTGAACAACGAAGTTCAAAAGCTGAATAATGGAAAAATAAATAAATACAAATCTTTCTTCCCCTTTCAGGAACAGGATGTTTTGTTCCTCTTCATTGAGTGGTTTCTGTTTGCTTATTTGTTGAGTAGTACATCAGCCCCGGTCTGTGTTTGAATATATATTTAGACACACAAAGAAATGATCAAGTAAGAATGACTAAAAAGTTCAATTAAACAACCAGTTTGAATTTGTGTCCCCAAATTAACCAATGGACCCAACATGTGGGATTCTGTATAACCACAGATAAGTAATAACATATATTCAGAACCTGTTTTCAGTGTGACTTTAAAACTAACATGATGCTGAGGCATAATATCACCTTGGGCCTCAAGGAGCTACAGGCTGGTTTTTGCCCCTATCCCTTCCTCAGTAGTAGCTGATGCTATTGCAACTTTTAACCTTATCTTGCTATAGAGTACTCTCCTAAATTGACTGTTTTCTTTTCCTGGAATTTATAATACTATACACTCTTAAATTGCTTTGTATGTCTCATGCCACTTTGGCTCATTTTCTTTATTTCCTGCCTTTCCCTGCCCAACATTCAAAAATTAGAATCCCACCAGTCTTAATCCTAGATACTTCTATTCTCTACTTTCTCTCTAGATAATCTACCATGACATCAAATGGAATCTCCCTGTCAATCACCTGAACATTTCCATCCAAGCCAGGCCATTTTCTATAGTGATTGCTCACTGGATGTCACCACTTGGATAGCTCATAGATATCTCAAAATTATGATGATACAAATGGCATTCTCAATATTCCTTTTTCCATCAAATTGTTTCCACCCAAATCTGATCTAGAAAGGCCACCACTAGTCAGCCATCTGTTAAATTTGTTTTTTTGGACTCTAACCACCCAAGTCTTTCCATCTGGAATAGGGGAATATGCCCATGTATGTATGTCCTGGTGTGTGCATGCATCAGTGTATTTCAAATAAATCTCTCTCTCTGTCTTTACTGCTCTAACCTTACTGCAAGCCATCAATGTCTCTCACTTAAACTATTGCAAGTTTTCTATTTTTGTTTTTGTTCTCATCCTCTCCAATTCATTTGGTTACATAACAGAATAAACCTAATAGTTATTTAATTATTTTGTTCCTCCTTAAAATTCTTTGATAATTTCCCCTTCACTTTCAATTGTGTTTCACCTGCATACCATGACTAACAAAGTCTTTGCCTTCCTTTACAAATCCATCTTGTGTCTCTCTGTCCCTTGCTGTCTCTGTTACAGCTCAGGCTTCCTTTTAACACATTTGCTAAATTCTTTTCTAATTCATGAGCTTTGACTTATTCTACTCCCCTTACTCTTCCCAGGAATGATGACTTCTTAACCTCAGGTGCAAAGTGAAAACTCACCTCTTTGTACATATTTCTGGCCACCATACATCATGTGTTCCCTCCCTGTTCTTTCTCACTATCTGCTTTCCACACAATCCAGGAAAACAGAGAACAGCTCTATTGTTTTATTCACCAATATCCTTTCAGTGTTTAACAGTATGGCCACATATTAGTCTTCAACATGTATTGAAAGAAGAACTCTTTTTTAAAGGATGTAATGGATAAACTTTTTAAGACTAGTGAAATGGCTACTTTTAAAGATATACTTGAAAGAGGTAAATTTTCTTAATAAACTGGAAATGACTCTTCTAGCCATATATGAAGTTCTATAAAATAACATAGCTTTAAGGGGTTAGCAGGTACTTCAAAATATAAACAGTCCTTTTCTGTTAGACCATCTGCTTGTGGTATGGAGAAAGTAAAGATCACTTGAAGATACTGTCCCTAAAATCATGACACTTTTACTCTAATGAGCATTACCCTTTCTTCTTTGAAACAGCTAATGAGTCAGTGGAAATAATAGACATAGTTAATTCTAAAATGAAGCTATTTATTCAAAATCATAGGTCTAATGTGACAAAAACAATCAGTTAAAATGGAATTTACTTGTTTGGGTACATATTTTGGTGGTCATCAGTTGTTCTCTTAGGATTTGGACAATGCATGCAATTTATATCATTTGCCTCTAAGTGGGGTGGTATCTTGTTAATTTATTAACACACCCTCAAATTTTCTAAACCTCCCATTGCTCTGATTGAGTAAATCAGAATTATAGCAACTGAATAAAAAGTAACATAAAAGAAGCAGAGGGTTAATATTAGACTTGATTGAGCAGTAGAAATTTTAGCATTAATAATAAAAATTCCAAAGGAAAATAAAACAGGATGATATGTTAGAAAAAATCTATTTTATGTTGGAATCTGCATGATGTCACTCTGATTACTAAGACTTTTTTTTTTGGTACTGGGGATTGAACTCAGAGGCACTCAACCACTGAGCCACATCCCCAACCCTATTTTGTATTTTATTTAGAAACAGGGTCTCACTGAGTCAGCTAAGGCTGACTTTGAACTCACGATCCTCCTGCCTCAGCCTCTGGAGCCACTGGGATTATAGGCATGTACCACTGAGCCCAGCCACACTAATAGTCTTTTAAGTCAATCTAGCTTGGCTTTTCTATATTTCCCTACTGGAAAAGGTGACCTTACTAAATTAAGAATATATAAAACTAAGCTGGTTAAAGCCAATTACATAGTATATAACTTCAAAGAAAGTATGATATTGCAGTTCCCAAACAAGTCAACTAAAAAAAAATTATTACTCATTTGTTAGCATTATACCTAGCTAATAAACTGAGTAATATTTCCACATTAAAACATTTTTTATATCAAAACAACACACGACCCTGAAATAAACCAATACAAGGACAATATCTTTGTTTCTGAAGAAATCCTATCCAAACAATAACATGTAATTGTCAAAGACATAAAAAGACACAGTGTTTAAAACTATGATTAATTGGATGAGTTTTGCCAGAATGTGGGCAGACTTTGCTCTCTGGAAGGAGGTAGTTAAAAGCATACAGTGTTAGAGATAGCAGAGAGGGTAGAAAGCCAGGGATCGCTGTGTGTGCTATTCATATGGAACATTTCAGACCCATGAGCTTAAGAGCAAATGTCTGCCTGTCTCCTTCCACATTACACACACAATGGATAGCTTCACATTTTAGGCCCAGCTGTCTTTAATGGAAGCCCTTAGAGCGTTCCAATTTATTTCCTACTACACCTTCACACAGTTCATTCTCCCACCTTCTTCCTAAAGATGGTTGCAGAGCCCCTCACTGTTCACTCCGGCTTCCCCCTGGCCATTCAACACTATACTTATTTCGGTATCTCAGACCTAGCCTCTGTGGCCCCAAGCTTAGCTAGCTCATAACATTCATCAAAATTTTCCTGACAGTTTCATTTAGATACAAACTCTTTCTTTCAAATTGCAATGAAATAATTATGTGCACCTTGCAATTGATGCTTTATCACATCCTGACACATCTCTTACTTTTACTTTCAACTCTTATTTGTGCTTTGACTTATTATTTTCAACTTCTTGCCAATTTGTTTAAATATTAAAATTGGATTATAATGCTTGATGGTAAAGTCCACGACTTGTATTAATTTTTCAGTTTTCGCAAAATCAGTATGTGTATTTTGTCAACATCCCTATACAACTATGATTTCCCCTTTTTGAGCCTCCTTGACTCGGTCAATTTCCTGCTTGAAAATTCTAGAGGAATAATTCTGATTCAAATAGTTTAAACTTTTTTTTTTTTTGCATTGAATAGTAGAAACATGTTTGTTCTTTTTTTAATTTTAGATTTTGTCTTTTTAATTTGATTTTAATATCCCTCTGTCCCTCATCAAATTCTGGTAGTCCAGCTTTCACACCTGAATGAAAACCAATTGTAATGACATAGGAAGGGGAATGACTCTGGATTTGAGAACATACTCGGTGTCCTTGGTCTGCTTTGGAGATCGTTCAGCAGTTCTCAACTCTCAAATTTCCTTTGTTCCTTTTCATTTTCCCTTTCCTCTCCATGGTTAACTTTATTTACATGTGTCACAAAGCACAGAATTTAATTGGCAAAAGCAGATTTTAGATTTTTCTTCTATAATGTGCTCCGTATAGGTTTTGGATTTTGCTTCTATAATGCACTATGTGCAAATACAGTGGCAGATTTAATGCTCACAGCTCCTTATTGAGATGCATTTTACCATCCCACATCATAGATGAGAGACTGGGGACTCAGGGTTTTACCTAGGATGTCAAAACTAAAACTGCAGGATTGGTGTTTTGTTTTGTTTTAACAGAATCCAGCATTTGTTTGATACTGAATACAAAAATAAATCCATCTAAATAGGGACACAGAGAGCTCCTTTTATCCTGCTTCAGGCACCCCCAGGTCTTCCCACTCCAACTCCAGCGAAAATATCATTTTGCCAATCCTGCAGTATTAGGAATAGATGCATAAAAGGAACAAAAGTTGGCAATGGGGAGGCTTTGTGATAGGTAAGTAAGAGAATCCTGTGGGATGAGTCAGGGCTATCGTCATATTGAAGCCAGGAGCCCTCCCCATATTCTCTATGGCCTTTGGTGTTCGTGCCTCCTGCCACTAGTTTGGATTTGTGTGAGCAGTCAATTTTGACAGGTGACGAGCCTGGGTTTCAGAAAGGGAACATGCGAAAGGGTTTGCTCTAACGACAAGAAATTTCAGAACAGCAATGTTCAGTGTGATGCAGCACAAAATCCTCTCCATGAGAACGGAGACCGTGCATCCAGCCAGAGCAGGGTTGGTCTGCATGGAGCGGTCACCAGCCACCTTTAGTGATAACGTTGCTAGGATATGAAACTCTAAAAGCACTGTTAGTGTGAAAGTGGGATTTTTGTATTTGAAAAAAAAAAAATTAAAAGGATGGTGAGGGTGGAAGAAGAAAGAGAGAGAGAGAAAGGAAAGAAAAGTCAGGAAAACAGTCAGTCCCTGGTGCTTTTCCTGGGCATTAGAGGCACAGGGATGACATCACCAGCAGCCTATCAGAGCTCTCCAGCTTTGTTCAGGTTCCGAAGCCATGTCATCATCGCTGATGTAGCCCAGAAATGAAAATAGAACCATCTCTAAATATACAACAATGAGAGTCAAGCACTGCTTTAAAAGGATGAGAGAACCAAGAAAAACTCCTTTAAGTTATGCGGTCTCCCTTTCATAAAGAAACTAGAATTTAGTTCCTGGAGTCACTAACCTTGATGTTTATTTTAGTCCGCTTGAGACTTTACAAACTGGCAGTCAAAGCTAATTAATGCACAACCGAGACACCCCCAACCCCCCTACCCCCGCCAAACCATTCCAGTTTGCTCCTAGATGCGGGACAAAGAAGCCGACACTTCCCTAAAAGTCAGCAATGGGATTGTAGCTGCAGTGTTCAGGGAAGTCTGTCTGGTTTGGGGCCAAAATAGGGGATATAGGGCTCCTAAGCAAGGTGGGCAAGTGGATGTCATTGTCAATATGTTTCACTTAGCTAAAAGCACAGTTTACAGTTGTTGAAGTTTGATTGATCTGTTGATAAACAGTAATGTTTTCCAGTTGACAATTTCTCCATGTTAATTTCTTTAACGCTGGCAGACCTGCCTGGCAGGGCCCTATAAATAGTATCAGTGTCATCATCCTTTTTAAGTTATTAATGAGCCATCGTGTTTCAAGGGGCTGAGATTTGGGGACAGGTTGTGCTTGACTGCAGTTTCTGACATTGATACGTTAGTATTTGGAACTTCTTTGAGATGAGAACATGTTTTTTTTTTTTTTTTTTTTTTTTTTTTAAATTATAGCACTGGCCAAATGCATCCATAATAAAAGAGAGTTGTTCATAATTAGTGACTAATTAAACTTTGGAGAGAGGAATGAGGTGCCAAGCCCTGATGTGAAGCGTGTCCTTGATGCTGAAGTGTCAGTACTGTCCCCACCTCAACTGCAGCTGCCCTCTGCTTTCTTTGCAACCTCTCTGTACACATATCCTGTTATCACCGAGATAAATGAATGCCTGACTCTGGAAATCAGCTTCGGCCCAGACGGTTCTATCTGCCAACTGGTGACAGGGGACCAGAGCAGACTTCTCCAATTAGCAGATCCCCCATCAGGCAGCTGGACGCACTGTGCTTGTGGATAGCACACTGCAGCAGCTGAGGCTCTGACTGAGGTCTCCTACTCGGATAAACACAAGCCTCGAAGCAAGACAGACAAATGGACAAAGTAACATGATACCTTTTGAAGACATTCACTCAATCTATCTCCGCTCACTCCTTGGAGGTGGTTCAGATGAACACCAAAGGCATCACACAATAATGAGGGCAGAGGTGGCTTGTGTCCTTGCGGCAGGACTGCTGGGTATGATCATCACTTCCTAAAAATCACCAATACAAATGGACCACCTGGCCAGGCTGGGCTTAGGATAACAACTCAGGTTTCTCTCTAGTCTTGAGTTCTTGCATCGTACAGTGATGACCTTCAGACCCTTTTCTAGGCCAGGACTTTCTACTTAGGAGTTTGTCTCCACACCTTTCTTTTTAATTATCCTATTTTCCTTCACTTTGATCACTAATTCCTAAAATCTGTTTCCCCAGGAGTTGCTTTTCAATCCCTGATTCATAAGTAAATGCCTCACTCTTCTGCTGTCAAAAGTTCTTATATATACTTTCAAAAATCAACAATTTTTAATATATTTCCATCCATTGTATCACATTCAGAAGATCCTTCCTAATTTCAGGAAACACAGGGACTGATGCTGTGGTGTCTCAGGATGGAAATACAAGAAAGAGCATAAACAGTTAGTATCCACTAAGGGTTTTCAGCCCTCTGAGCCAAAATGAAAACAGACCTTCAGTTTTACTGCTGGGTCTCCCTACTTCCCCTTTCTTAGCTAAAGAACTCAGCAAAAATAACTTAGGACAAAAAGCAAAGTTGTTATACCATTTTTTTCTATAATAATCTAATTAAGTTGTCTACCATTCAAAGAACATTGTGGAAAATTTGGGCTGTACCTTCCTGCAAATCAACAACTTCCAGTTCAATAATCTCAGTTATATTTAGAAGCAGTGCAATGTATTTTTGAAAATAAAGGTCACTAATCTGTTCACAGTTATAATGAGAAATGGTTTCATGATACTGAGATTGGTTTCCTTATAAAGGGAGATAATTTAAAGTATTTAAGGAATAAATAAATTCAAACTAATGAGAATTGGTAGATTCAAGCATCTTATAACAAGAAGCCTGATGGAAATTGAGAAATGATTATGAAACAATACATTTACAAGGAGGAGGGGAAGTGGAAGAGGAGTAATTGTTTTCTTTTACCAGGAATGGATTCAGAAGTGGATGTTAAACCTACGCAATGACAAAATGTATTAGAAGATCTGAGATGTGACAGCCTTACTGGGACATTTACATGTCCCCAACAAAACAAAAACAAAAACCAAACAAATAAACAAAACAAACAAAAACTCTCATGTGATGAGGGCATATACTTCACAAAGGAAAAAAAATGGAAAGTTTATAGAGCCACTGTTTATTCTCTGAGCCTAGCTACCAGTTGTTGAACTTGATCATTGCCACTTAAGAGGTGACAGTTGAAAAAACTGTGGAACAATAAAGAGGAAGCAAGTGATTATATTTACTTGGTCAAAAAAGAAAGAAAGAAAGCTTGTATAATAGTGTGGCTCCATAAACCAATTTCATAAAATACCAGAAAATAAATGGCATATGGCTGTGACAAGAATAATAAAGAACAATGTGGATATTAGACAAAGTTTGGACTGGGAGTCCAGAGACCTGATGATTCACACAAGTCATATTTGATGGAGTTTTTTGCACTCATCTTCAAAATGAGTAAAGATGCTGAAATACTTGGAAGGTGTTGTGCTGGATCATCTCCATTATCATGGATGGTCTTGATGTATCATTTTTGTTCTTTTTAAGTTTTATGTACATCTTTGTGTATATATATCTGTATGCATAAGTTTTGTGTATATCTATTAAATTATGATATCTATATACATACATGCCCACACAAATATAATATATGCATGTTTGTATATATGTGTATGTATATATACACATAGACACACACACACACACACACACACACTCACACTTAAAAAATGCATGGTCCATCTGGTAGAATATGCTGCCTGTGAAATAAAAGTAAAGCCAACCAGTTGCAGCACTCATCTTCCTCTTCAAAACTACAGTTTTAATATACTTATGAAAATCTTTTTTTAATATTTGTTTTAGTTGTAGGTGGAGACAATAACCTTTATTTTATTTTTATATGGTGCTGAGGATTGAATGCAGTGCCTCACGCTGCTAGGCAATCACTCTGCCACTGAGCCACAACCCCAACCCCATGAAAGTCTTTAAAGTCTATATTTTTACATTTCAGAACACATTTCTCCACCTTCAAGTTCTTTCAAGACTTGATTAAAATATCTTTTTTCAGACATAGAAAAATTTCAAACAATTAACACATGCAAAAGAAAAGCCGTTGTAGGGAGCTTCATCCCATGACTGCAGGTTCTATGACCCAAGGTAACATTGTGGGTGAAACATGACTTAGATGTCATTTTCTTGTGGTGGGAGCTTTCCCTTGGCCTTGATCTAAGTAAGGTCTCTCTTATGTTCAGCAGGACATCAGAGAGTGAGAGAGGAAGGCTCTGATGTTTTTCTGTCTCTTTACTGACTCACTCACCAGCAAGTTCACATCAACAATAATCATATTCCTGGTGCTAGAGAATTATTATTTTACTTTTAGGATAAAAAGGAGTAAGTCACAAAGAAAGAAATGTCACTATGGACTCAAGCTTTGTTTTGTTATAAACTCTCTGGTGGTAGGCTTTGCTTATTACTCTTTCCACTATTATCTATACCAGGTTTTTAGAAAGAAATGTCATACATGCCTCAGATTATAAACATGTGCTTGCTGCCTGATGATGCTCACACTGTCCACTGTCACAACGTCCTCTTCTCATTGTGTGTAGTAGCCATGCCAGCCACTGCATTTCAGGATCTAGACCCTCGACCTAGACCTCTTTGTCCCCTCCTTGCCAGCAGTGGGTGGACTCTTCACAGATCTGTCCTTACCCGACAAAGACTCCAAATGGTCATCTCCCCAGCCTACCCTACCCCTCAGGCATTTTGCTTCACAGCTTGCCCATTCTGTGCTACCAAACACTTTGAAACTGGCAATGACAAATAGTGGATATCAAGACACAGATAGAATGATTACACCATCACCCAAGAATGAATCAGACGGAGGCACCTAACTTCCTTGATTGAAGCAGAATCAGGACCAAGGCAGAGTGTTCAGAATATTTTCTCAATTAAGTTTTGATAAAAGATATCATTTGAAATTGTTTTTAAATAAGGTCAATAATTTTAATGAAAAATTGAAGAAAGAGTCAGAAATGGCTCTGGCACTGGTCAGAAATGCAATATCTTAGTTGTTTTGGGCTCTTGTAACAAAATTCCTAAGACAGGGTCATTTAAAAAATATATATTTTTTAGTTATACATGACAATAGAGTGTATTTTGACTTATAATACATACATGAAGTATAACTTCCCATTCTTGTGGTTGAACATGATGTGGAGTGACACTGGCTGTGTATTCACATATGAACATAGAAATTTATGTCTGATTCATTCTACTGTCTTTCCTATTCCCATCTTCCTTCCCTTCTTTTCATTCCCCTTTGTCTAATCCAGTGAAGTTCTATTCTTTCCTCTCTCCACCCTCTGCATACCAGAGAGAATTTTAGGTCTTTGGTTTTTTGGAGTTGGCTTATTTCGTCTTAGCATGATAAGACTGGGTCATTCATAAACAGTAGAAATCTACTTCTCACCATTCTGGAAGCTGAGAATTTCAAGATCAAGGTGCCAGCAGCTCAGTGTCTGGTATGGTCTCTGGGTTTCATAGACTGCACCTTCTTCCTGTTTCCTCACATAGCAAGGGAAAAACGAGCTCTTTCCATCTTCTATTACAAGGCATTAAACCGTCATGTAAGCTCCTCCAAAGGCCCCAATTTTATTCCGTTATTTTGGAGTTAGGTCTTAGCATATGAATTTGGGAGTGGAAGCACAGAGACCATGGCATTCAATAGATTTTTTTAAACCCGAGTTTTATAGTATTTGGTACTGATTCCAATCTGAATTAATCTCTCTGAATCATCATGATCTCAAATAAATATCTATTAAGTATCTATCAGATGAATGTCTTAGAAGCTACAAGTATAAACAAAACATACTTTTTGTTTTGTCTGAGTGGTATTCCATTGTGTAACAAGAAAGATGTCTCTAGAAATTTTATCTAAATCTCAAAAAAAGAGATTCTTGTGGAGATCATTTATGGAATGATAGGCTAATTCCTATTGCTTGTTTTAGCTATTAAGCTCTCCACATAGACTTTAAAAGCATTCTAATGAATATCCTGCCAGGATTTTGGTGTAATGAGATTTGTATTAAAACCTTATAAGGAGAGTCCTGCAAAGGAAGGTCACTGCCATTTGTTCTTATTATGTGTATACACAGACACAAGAAAGGAGGTCTCCTGATTTCTTATCCAGTAATTGTTCTGTGATTGTGGCACATTGGCTTGTATTCAGGCTGGGTGTGAAACTTACCAAGTTTCACCAGAGTGGACACTGTGTATTATGAGAAACAGGCAGGGTTGTGTGCTGTTGCCTGTACCATCCTTTGTGAGTGGCATATATATAGAAAGATACTGCCAATGCCTCAGGATAAACAGAGTCTTAAAACTCTTCACTCCACAATATAAACTGCATGCACCCTCAAGCTAATGCCTTCCTGGAATACTCTGTGCTTTATTGATTTCCCTCTTCTCTGAGCTCCCAATGCTCTTAAAGTCTGTATCACCCCATTAAGAATGCTTTCTTATACCGTCTTGTCCTATTAACTAATTGTTTCGTGTGTCTTGGGCTTGTTCAAAGTGATTGTTAGTGCCTCTTGAGTGGAAAACCTTCTTCCTCTTTTTGCCATATATCACCAAGAGATCCCTAAGAATGTAATTGACATAAGTAATCCATGAAATTACCAGTTAATTGATCATCATACTTGGATTAACAGATTATACGTTAAATAAGGGTTGTACTTTTGGTTTGGGCTGGATTTGGGGGTCAGAGGATTTTATAATGAAGGGTCAAGAATTAGAATTAAAAATAATTCAGTAGTTAGACAGCTGCCAGATAGTCTGTTTTTTTAAAGAATATGAAATTGTGTAAGAAAATAGCTTTGTCTTCCCAGCAAAGATTTGAGAACGTAAATATAATTAGGGAGATAATTCAAGTCCTAGAAACTTTCAATTAAAAACTAAGGATTTTAGCCCAAGTTATCAGGTTCAGTGTTTACCTCAAAGCAAAAAAAAAAAAAGTGTTCAGTTATTTTAAGTTTTTATTTTTATGTTTTAGATGGGTCCAACTGCCATTAAACATAGTCTTTACCCTTAAGCACACACATAAATGAGTATTTGTGATTCTGCATTAGAAGAATAAGGGTGAAGGTATATATGAGGTTCTGTGCTAGCATAAAGGGTGAGAGGAATCATAGGCAGATGAAAGACTCAAAGAAAAAAAATTGAATAAAGAAGGTACTTACAGAGGTATGACAGGAGATAAGAAATCCAACAAAGCACACTCATATTTACAGAGACTAATGGCAGGAAGCTGATACCATGTCTCCACCTAAAGAAACAGGGTGGGGATGTAATGATGGTAGGACATGTTTCTGGAACCCAGTGAGAGCTGGGGAAATAGACAACAGGCTCCCCAGAAAGAACTTTAGTCATGGATAGAGACAGCTACTACTAGAGATGGGATTATGAGGCAGGAGGAAACAGGGAAGGGACTTGTCTTTCCTCTTACTTTTCCTACTTGTGCTTCCCATTTACTTTAACTCAAAACCAGCTGACAACACAGTGGGATATTATAGTCCTTAGGATCAACTTTTCAGGCCACAAGGAAAGTCCAGGAAAGATAGGCAATGGGTAGGGAATCAGGAAAATGGAGAATGAGAAGCACAGTATAGTCCTTGTGACCTTCGGGGCAGTTGTTCTTTCTCTAAACAAAGATGATAAAACTCTCATTTCCAACCCAGGAAAGAAAGTCCTGCAAGCCACTGTGCCTCAACTCGGTGTTTTGTCTATGGAGGACTACTCCAGTATTGTTCCTCGTCAGTAATATCAACTGCCACCAGCATGCTTTATATAAAGTAGGTGGGGAAAAATGGTAAAGAAAAAGTAAAAAGAAATGATCAATGTGCATAAGATAGTCAATACTACTACACCCTGCCTTGTTAACTGAACATAAGGTCAAAAATGATAATCATAACTTAATTTTCCCATTCTATTTTATTCTTGATCTGGACCTTACCCAATAAGGATGCTTTACCTTGTGAGATGAATCATACCTTCATCCCACAGGATATGAGTCTTCAATAGTCTTTCTTACATTGGTTTGCTAAAGTTTCCCGTGAAATGTTATTAGGACATTACTAAGAATATTTGTAGTGAATCTGCTGGGTTCAGGACCTACCCATACTTCCCTTTAGCATTATTGTGTAGTAGTCATCTATTTTCCCCTGAGTATAGTTGAATAGCTGAGAAACCCAAAATATCCAGAGGCAAATTTTAGTTTCCAATTTAATGAAACCAAGGCCATATTCTTCAGTGTGTACATCAATGTGGATAGTCCATGTTACACTATGAAAATAAATGACCCCAAGTCTCAGTCACTTAAAAGATTAACTTTGTTTGTATACTATATATCTGATTGGTTGGCTATTCTCTGATCCACATAGTGTTAATTCCAGGATCCAGGTGATACAACTGGGTCCATCTAAACGGTATTGGTCATACTGTTGAAGAAAAAGAGAACATGTTCAGTCATATTCTGCTTTTTGAACCACTGCTTGGTAGTGATGCCCATCACTTCTGATCACATCTCCCTGGTCAAAACAAGTCACATAACTAAGCCTGACATAAATAGAGAAGAAAAGTATAATACTGAAGTCAAATAGATGATATTTATAACCAATAATGCAAGGCACCAAACTCAATGAGTTCAGAGTTGCTGGAATTGGAGGCAAATTCTTGAGTCTGAGTCATCTGGTGATGGTGGTAATGTGGTAATGATATAATACACTGTTGGTTTTGTTTGTTTGTACAAAAGGCCAGCTTCACAACTCACAGAACAGCATTTTGACCTTGCAGGGTGCTGTTTCCCAGATGGCCTCTCTGACGTTTTTTGAATAAGTGGGTGGCTAGGAGGTGAGTTGCTTTTGTCCTCTTTTCCACAATGTCATCCCCTTGTTTGACCTTTCAGGTTCATTTCCTGTGCTTCTCTTCAGTGGGTGTACTCTCCTTCAATACATGGGAAGCCCTTTGTATGTGATGTCTGTGCCATATACAAAATCACTTTATGAAGCCTGATGATGGTGGTTGGTCCAAATTGGTTTTTAGTTGGTTCAAATTGGTAAAGCTAATAGATCACTGCTGAAAAGTTAATAGCAAATCATGTTTGCCTCTGGAAAATGAAAAAAACAGTTTTTGTTTTTGAAGACATTGCCTGTTTCCATATTTGTTACATGGCATGCCACTGCATGACATTATTTTTCTATTTTAAGTTGTTCATTGGTATATTTGAACTTTTATTCCTTTAGCATTGCTTTCCACAAATGATGAGGAGAGAAAGCCTTGTTTGTCTTTGAAATATCACTTATCTGCTCATACCACTACATATACAAAGTTTACTCTGACTTCCAGTGATCATGGCATTGTTCAGTTTCTTATATGTGGATTCATTGCGAAATAAGGATTTATTTTGTTATGTCTAAACTTTACTTTTGATTATTACCTAAATGAAAGAATAACTATTATGTTTCTATTATATTATTTATATTATATTCTTGCAAAACACTTCCTATGAAACGTGTTTGCTTTAGAATTTTCTTAGAAAGCAGTCATCACATCAAGACTTTTATAAACTAGGTATCTTTTTAGAGTTTGGAAAGAGCAAACATTTTTTTGTTACTGTTTATCACCAGAGTTGAATTAATTCTAAATTTAAATTAGGAATCATTAAGAAAATAGAACCAGAATAGTCCTTTGGCAAGGTTGGGGGGAGGAGGTTGAGAGAAAATAAAGGAATGAAGAAACATTTCTAAACTAGGAGAAGCTAAGGACCTGCTGCTCACCATGCTATTTTGGTGAGGATGGTCCTCATGAGAAACATCTCATGTCCAGGAAGTAATATGAGCCTATAGAGAGAAGCCCTTAAAATTTCTGAAGACATTATGTCAAGTCATCCTATGGAAGAAGAGGACAGATGTGATGCAGTAGCTCTAATAGCCTCCTTTATAGAGAAGTCTATGGTTTACTATTGCCTCTAAATTTGCATTTTTCCCCTTCCTCCATGTCTCCTATTCTTCCTTCCCAAATGCTTTTCCTCTGTTTCTTCAGCTTTAACAATTTGCATCATTTTTCAAGACCTTCCTATGTACTATCCACTCCAACGAGCGTTTCCAGTTCATCCCTGTCCTGATTAATCTCTTTGCTGAGCTATGGGACTTATTGCTTATAGGGCTCCCTGGCTAATTAATCATAAAGTATTACATTGCTCATCCTGTTTCCTCATATTATTTAACTTTTCATGCATACATATTATCTTTCTACTGAAGAGAGGTGTTGAAAAAGTAATTTTACAAGCCCAATTCAATTTAGTGCACTGTAGACTACATAGTGCTGGTGTTGGCAATGCACTCTGCTTGAGCAAGTGTGGCAACCACAACTATAAACACAATTGCTTTGTAGCTCTTCAAGATTTGGAGTATCCTCAATGAAGATCACCTTGTGGTTAGATTTTTTTAATATGGACAATGCTTCCGATGTATCATTCACTCCCTACTTGCACAGATTGATAGAAAAAAAAAAAAGGTTTTTATCTAACAAAGAATCTAACCTTATGGGTGGAGATTTGTCAATGGTAAGTAAAGGGCTGCAGATGGGGCCCAGCATTTTGCAGAAAACTGGAGTTAAAAAGGGGTTTGACACCTGCAGAACTGGGAAATGCCTAACAGGGCTCTCCAGGGCTTCCTAGACTTACCATGGTCCTTGACAAGAATTCTTTTGCCAGGCATTTGATGTAGAACCATTCAGGGAGTAAAGTAAGTTATAGAGTGGGGAAACAAAAACCTAAGGCTTTTCAATCCATTAGCCACCTAAATTATAAAGGCTAATGCACATGGGCATTGATATGAGGAGTAAAATTCAGAATAAAGTAATAAGCCTGAAATGCAGAGATGTATGAGGCAGTTTGGGACAAGTCCCAGGCATTGAACTTCTGATTAGCGGGTAGACCTTAATGAGAGCATTACTCCAGGCAAAACACACAGATAAATGAAGGTCCTTGAATTGCTTAATTATCATCAAAATATTTATTCCAGGTAGGACATATATAAATCTATTGGTAAATTATTTAGAAAAAGTACAACACTATGCTTTAATATTTATAGTGGTTATATGCCCTATAATAAGGTCTATTCCTTAAGCACACAGTAAAAAAAAAAATTTGCTTTGCTTCAGCCCTTAATGGTTTCTCTGAGCCTCCATCCTCACACCAGGGCCACACACTGGGCACCACATAAAAGGAGAACCCGGGCACTCTCTTGCTGTTCACAGCCTTAGTTCTGAACTGTTGGTCTTGACCCATTTTTTTTGTGCTGCATTCCAGCTGGCCTTTGATCATCTCAGCCTCAGCTCTCATTTCTCATTCTCTCCTTTTTAGCATCACCTTGACTCACCCTTTATTCTTGATGTGGTGCACTATCTTTCCCAGTTCTCCCCCCAGTAATACTAACTCCACTGCCGATGGGTAAATTCTTCTCCTGTTATGACCAGGTCCTGGAACCCCCTGGTTTAGTGCTGTTCCCTTCAGACTCCTGTGACTTCTCCTGCTCCCCACTCCTCCCCAGGTAGTACACCCTCTCAGTTCATCCCAGCTTCACAGTGGGCACCAGGAATATTATTAAATAGCATACAGCTCTTCATTTCCTGTGATGAAGAGTGGTGTCCTATTCTTATTTTATCCCACCATATTTCGGCATATATCAAAATGTTGAACATATGCTAAGAATTCAAGACATGCTTCATAACTTATTAACTTACTAGACAAACCTCAGGAAGATAGAAGCAAATGATATTGTAGAACTGGGAAAAACTTTTTTGTTTTGCTGAACAAAAAAGCAAATTTCTGACTGCATTGTTTAACATCAGTATGGTCTTGTTATTAATTATTAGCAAATTGGCTATAGATGTGAGAATGAGTCATTGATTCTATAGATGAAAAGGTTAGAGCAGGTTACCCTAGGTTCAACAGGTTCTTAGGGCGACTCAAAAAACGGTGTGCCTTCTTTCCTCATTTAGAATGATGGGATCACACCCAAGTATCACAACCTCTTTGCTCAGCTCAGCTATTGTCTCACTGAACCCATCCATTTATGGAGCCAACACAGAAGATATACTCTTTGTTCCTCAGAACTAGGTTGTTGTTCCAAAGATAATTTCATTCAGCAGCTTGGGTAAAAGTTATCAATTATCCTACAGTTTTGTGATTGCTTTTTCTCACCTAGATAGGATCACAAGTCTTGTAATTTCTTCATAGTCAACTTTTCCAACATTGTTTGATGTTCTGTCAAAAGGAAGATCAAAAAAAAAAAAAAAGTTCAACATGGAAGTTTCAACAGAAAAATAAATAAATAAATACACAAATAAAAGACCCTGCCAGATTGAGTTGAGTAATGATGTTAAGAGCAGCACTGAAGTTTGCTTGCCATAGAAATTTGGGAGATACTCAGGTGAGTAGTATAAGCTTAATCCACAAAGTCATCATTATGTATTTTCTCCCATAGAATTCAATTTAATTATAATCCCAAGCCACCATGTAGTCATCTTGGTGTGAAATTTAATCTCAGTAATTCTGGGAGTTTTCTGCTTGGAAACCCATTACATATTGCACATTATCTCTTGGTCTTTGTTCACCTATCTCTTCAGTGAACAAAGTCTTTGCTTAGTCCCAGTGTCACATTAAATCAGGAAAGGACATCAGGACATAAGTAACTTGGAAATGAAAAAGGATGTGCCTGCACATATAATGAATGACATTTTGCAGTAAGGTTAAACATATTAGATAATTTAATATGTCTGAACATTTTGTGATGCTACCTATTTCCAAAAAGTGTGAAAGTTCCAGATAGATGCTGGCTGTCATAAATTGAGCTACTGACAGATTTTAAGTACTTTTATTTGATTGTCTTAGTTAGCTTAGTAGGGTAAAATAATCATTAGTCAAGAAATTTCAGTTATCAAGGTTTTGATCATAAATCAACTAAGACGTATTTATATATAGTGCCCAACTTTGATGACTTTGAATGTAGGATTTCCATTTTGAAAGTATTTTTTGCTTTTATGAGATATACATTCCATGATCATTAATTTATATAGTTATTTTATCCAAAAAAAATGAGATGACCCTGAGTAAAACATTATGTCTATAAGGTTTGGATTTCCTTCAACATCCTATTCCTGAACCATACTAAGGGTTCAATACATACTTAAGAAATAAATTGGGATAAAAATATCATTTGTGAGATTTGAGTATTAGTCAATTTGATTAATTTAATACAACTCATATTCATTTTGTATATGTAATCTAAGCCAAAAAAATTGGGTGAGATCATATTGTAAACTGAATATCCACATAAAACCATAGGAATTTTGCTTTCTTTATTTTCTTTGTATGCCCATATTTTAAATGACCCCATATTTCCTGATGTGGAAAAATCCCCTCTGGAGATTTAGAGGTAGTTACTGGCAATACTTCAAACCACAATGTGTACGTACCCAGATGAGTCCAAGCTTCTTCTAGGCATCAGCTGGGGAGAGGTAAACAGAGAGAGGAGAAGAAAAGAGCAACAGTTTGAAATTTCAGTTTATCTGCAACTGTCATAGATAAAAGCAAGAACTCATCCTGTTAGATAACCCTGTTCTCTAAAATTTATCATTCACATCCATGGATTTGGAAAAGAATGATTCTAAATAGTGGATCTGCATCACACCAAGAGATGACTGAAGAATTTGGAGTGCTCAGACTTGAGGATCTGCAGAGTCATTTTTAATTTATTGATTCCTTAAGAGAAGCATGAATATATTGATCATGAGACCCAGGATGTTTGGTTTTACTGGCATGTTATCGTGTGTCCTTGCTAATAGCAAAGTATAAAGTTCAACCAGGTCTTACATGAGATTTAAAACTCCCAAAGCTGAAGGCAGGTTAGTCTTGAGAACTAGAGGACAAAAATGGTCTAGGTATGAACAAGGACAAGTAAAATTCAGATCTAAGCTTAATAGGACACATTTTGTAAACTTTGTCTATATGTCCATGTTTTATAGTCTGAACTCTGTGTTCCACATTCATTGATCCTCAGAGGAATAGTCTGGGTGTTTAAAAGCCCTGTAGAAGAGCCTTCCTGAGAACTGGGATTTGCCACTCTAAGACTAGAGAGAGAGAGAGAATTGTATTAGCATAATACATCTGCTCCCTCCTCCACCCTAGACCCTCAGAAAGTCTATGCTAACCCAGAGGCAAGACAAACAAAGCAGAAACATCAGAGGTATGGGAGAGGAAGCAATTCTGGGCTGCATTAGCCCAAATGGATAGGAGCAGCATGAGAGCTATAGTCCAGTGGAAAAGAAAAATCAGAAATAAGGTTTTCTTTTACTAAGACAGGGAAGGAAGATAATTACTGCAGACCTGATTGTCAGGCTTGTCTGAGATACTAATTCACACTGTAACTTACGCCTCACTCACCCTGAAGGCTTTTGGGGAGACAGCATTTTTGCTAGAGGGAAAATCAGAGTCCTGTTTTCTTAACTCCCAAGGGCCATTCCCTATGGATGTCCTTAATTCTGGATTTGCTTTAGGCATTCCACCCCACCAGTACACAGCCTGGGGCACAGCTCTACCTATAAGCTTTGGGTAGCTGGCAGTAGAAGGAAGACTCCCCCTAAGAGGAGTGTGGGCCATAAATAAGAATTACTCACCCTGGACCACTATAAAATCTGCTGTAAGAGATTAGCATGTATATTACATAGCATAACCATTTAAATACACAAGAATACATTGAATACATTTTTAAAAATGAGGATAGTTTTTTAAAATCTGTTTTTCTGACTGTCAACTCTTTGACTCAACTATGCATGGAGTGCCTTTGGCAGTACCTTCATTGACTTGGTATTGAGGTTATGAATCTTCTAGGAAGTCATGGACTCCTTTGAGTGCATATTTGAAGTGATAATTCCTGGGGTTAGGAAGGGGTAATGGATAAAAGTCAAAATGATTCAAACACAAAATTTTGTATTTAATATCAATGGATTAAAAAAACTATAATATTCATTCCTGAAGACCTTAAATATTCTTGTATGTAAGGACAAGACTCCTGTTTTAGAGATACACAAACCCACTGTTCATTTGAAAGTGTTTAAAATAGAATCAGTCAACATGCAGGGGTTGAGGGGCACTACAGACCAGTGGCAAAAAAATGTGATGTCAGCCTGAAAAGCAAGTACTTCAAAAGGGTTGGTGGTCACTCTTCCTAGCACTGGGATTTGCCCAGTGCATCCCTGTGCCTACTGTCTGCCATCTCTGAGACCATCCCACTACATGATTTCTGACCTCAAAGAACTGACAAGGGAAGGTGAAGGAAACATTACCAATGAACAGATTAGACAATATAGGAGATCAATCAGTGAGTAGATATGGAGGGTGGTGTAGCAAATATGGGCAGAGAGGCTACTTCAAATTTGTGGGGAAGACTGAGACACAACATATCCTCAATGGCGAATAGGATTTTAAGACAAGATAGCAGAGAATGAACGTTTAGGAAACAATGTGTGGAAAGATACTAAGGTGGAAAAACCAAAAAGAACCAAACCAAAACAAAACAAAAACAAAAAACAAACTGTAAAATCACTAAATTAGTGAGTAGGGATTCTAGGGTGGTGACAAATCAACCTGGCAATGTAAAGAGATCTGTGAGAGATTCTCACCATTTCTAGAACACATTCTGATGAACACATTCTGAAAGCTACCCTGAGAATCTGGAACTTGACCTTAGGGATATGGGAGACCTATTTCAGGTTTCCAAAAAGAGCAACCTGTAGTTCAGTCCATATAGTACTCAATACCTATGGATGGTCATAAATGGAGAAAGATATGGCCAAGGGAAATTTTAAAAATGCAAAATAAAAGAATGAAACTATGTCTCATTTAAGTCAGGAGCCACAGATGCTTGGAAAGTTCAAACAAGAGCACTCGACACATTTCTTGTGCTTAAAATGATTAATCCGTAATGATATTAATAAGTCTGGTTGTCACTCTCAAAACCTCCATGGAGAGCACTCACTGGAATGGAAGCTACATCCTGTAGCCTCACAATTGGGATGAAAATTGAACTCAATAATAGCAGAGGAAAGGAGAAATTAAATGTTATAAGCCCGATAGAAATGAGACAGCATGGGCAATGAGAGTTGAAGAGCAAAAGGAAATTTAATAAGGGTAATGTAATAAGCACTCTTGTCTGGCAGACACTGAAGGAGATGACTCCCCCACCCAAAGGAGAAAAGATGACAGGGACGTCCAGAGAGACTGATTATTCAAGTGAAGTTCAGAAGGATGTCCTGGATGAGCTGGCTTTAATGGCAAATAATACCAGGGCTGGGATACTGATGACACCCACTGATACAGTTCTCCCAGCATCCACTCTCTCTGTACTACAGCTTTGTCTCTTCTTAAATAGTTTTAATATCAACTCTGTTGAGCAATTGAGTCATTACCCTTGCTCCATCCCCGTCCTTGCTCCATAAAGAAAACACCTTTGGTCCTGGCTCATGTCTATCATTACACACATTGGGATGAACCATTTTTATTCAGTGATCTTGCTGAATAACATTTTTATTCAGTGATCTTTCCACAATAACTCTAAGAAGTCTTTTGTGTCAGAAATTATCGTCTACATTATACAGATGAAGCAATTGAAGTATAATTGTTCCCACTTATTTGTTCCAAAATTTTCAGTGTATGCCAGAAACTGACCACAGTACCAAATCCTGTTTATACTATATTTTTTTCCTAGGCAGGGTGTGATATAAATAATAATTCATTATAAAAGAAAAAGTTATTACAACATATTTTGACAAAGTTTCCAGAATTATCATTCATGTGCTTTGGGATCTTTTTTTTTAAATATTTATTTTTCAATTGTAATTGGATACAATACCTTTTTTTATTTATTTATTTTTATGTGGTGCTGAGGATCGAACCCAGGGCCTCGCACATGCTAGGTGAGCACTCTACCACTGAGCCACAGTCCCAGCCCTGGGATCTTTTTTAATATATGATAATTGTTACTTGAATGCAAACTCTTCAGTACTGTGACTGTCAATCTGATAACTGAAATGGCTACTAAGTGACTAATGGGTGAGTTTAGATCATTCACGTTCCAGGTGGGATGGAGAGTAGCTGTGAAATTTCATGATGTTATTCATAACAGCATGCAATTGAAAACTTATGAATTACTTATTTCTAGAAGTTTTCATTTAATATATTGAACTACAGTTGATTGTGGGCAACTGAGACCATTTAACAAAAATGAAGCCATGGATAAGCAGGGAGTAGTTTACACTATGGTAGGAAAGAGGGTTTCTGAGGTTCATTATAAAGTGGAAGTTGAGACTCCTGGTTCAGAGTTCTCCTAGCACGCCTTTCTATTTTCTCTAAGAGTAATACAGTGAATGGGTGGCAATAAGTATTCTTTACCCTTGTGTTTTCAGCATAGGTCAAAAAACAGGGCTTGTGTGCTGCTAGCTATGTAAAATGAAGTACTGTCAGAGTTAAATCTGATTCTGGCATAAGGCTTTACAGAGACATTTTGCATAACAAAGTCATTCTTGTATCCCAGAGGGAATTATCTACACAAATAGCATTTTGTTGATCTGGTCACAACAAATAAAGTACAATTAATATCACTACACAGCAAATGCTTTCTCTCTTGGCTGTTCATTATATATGCAGTATCTAAATAAAACACTTGTTGGTTTATTGTTTAATTACTGTATAATTATTGCTCTCAAAGAAAAGTTCAGTGGAAGAATGTGTTTTGTTAGAACTGGGAGTAAGAAAGGGAAATCTGGGCTTAGCACCGGCACAGCTCCTCCTTGTTGAAGTGCTGTTCAGAAGCATTGCTGGTTAACTCTCTTCATCTTTCCCTTTCTCTGTCTAATACCGTCCAACTGTCACTCTACCAAAGAAATAGACTTCATTGAAAAATCTGGATATAACAATCTTGCAAGTGGGAAAGAAATGTAGAGTTAACTATATCAGAAGACATCTTTTCATTTCTTAAGTTATATTAATCACATTCACTCTCAATCACTCAGCTTCTTCATTTAAACTCATGTTCAAGTACTGTATACATGTTTGACATTTTTTTTTTTTTGGCCTCAGGTCATGCCAACGGTAAATATGGTTTTTAGGTGGGGAACGACATAAGAAGAATAATTGGAATCTTTTGCAGTGTTTGCTATAATGAAATATGATTCGTATGTCTCTTCCTATAGCAGGCACTCATTCATAATTGGAAAACAGTTAATCCTTTCCCATTACCAAACAAAGGATTTTTTTAAAATGATGCTTCTCATTAATTCTCCTTTATAATAGCCTTTCTTCAAAGTTCTATAATTCTCTGATCATTGTTGTATATAACTTTACATTCCCATTCAGAGTGCAAGTTTTAGAGTAATCCAGATGGTGATAAAATTTAGTCTTAGTATTCAAATATGTTAAATTAGAGTAGTAGCAAAAATTCCTTTACATTTCTATTCATCTTTTCATCATAACTGAAGATTTCTTAGTACTATAAAAAGTAAATATAATCAATCCATAGATTTTTTGCTTAATTTTAAACACATGTAATTGACTATGGATTTAATTGTCTCATGCTAAAAGATAAATAAAATACTTGGTAGTATTAAATTCACTTAAGTCAATGCTACCACATGATTCTGACAGTTACTGAAAGTGAAGGCATAATCTTCATTAGCAAGCTCTCATCAGAAAAAAAAATATATGTGTGTGTGTGTGTGTGTGTGTGTATATATATAAAGGGCCTGAGTATAAAACCATCACCACAAGCTAAACAAAGAAATTTGTAGGCAAAAAAGTACATAAATACATTCAATTTGTGAAACACAAATGTATAAACTTTTAATATTGGCTTATATGAAATTAATGTATTTTCTTTTCATAAACTTATTGCTATTTGATAGTTTAGGCTTCTAAAAATTCATATTATTTCTCTATTATTATATCACCTGTCTTAACATATTTCACAATTGTAGTATTTTCTCTTTCCTAAAACTCTCAACCTTCTCAAAAATCATCATCATTTTCTGTCCTCAAAATTTGAAGTGTTATATTTTCAGGCTCTTTTGGTAGAATTTCAGAGCTATTTGATCCTTTAATCTCTTCACCTGGTGACAAATGTGCTTCTCTGAAGTTGTTCTTCACTTACTTCTATATGTATTGAGTACCTCCTGCTATGTGACAGAGGCCCCCAGGGCCCTGGAGACACAGTGTGCAAGTCATGGACACAGGAAAGCACAGTAGATCCAAGGAACAATAATGATGATCTGATGTAAGTCTGAGGTGGCTTGTGGCTTTCCCAGTTAAGACAGTCTATCTCCGCCATTTAACTTCTCCTCTACTCATTTCATGTCAAATACCTGTACTTTCACTAATAATGATTACTAGTATTAAGCAATAGGAATAATAGCAATATCAGGAGACCTTTCTATTGCTGCACATCAGGCACTGTGCTAATCTAGGCAGTTCAGGAATTCCCGAAACATATCTGATGATCACCTGCATTTTACAGATGAAGGCAAACAAAGAATCCAAAGAGAAATTGAAATCGAATGAACAGGGAAAAAGTAGGATAAGATTTAAACAGTCAAGAGCTCATACCTCCATTATTACTACACTATGAATGTTGGCTTGGATATTCCTCTGAACTCAACTATCTCTGTCTGTGTGATTTTTCCCTCTCAAAGGTTTGACTCAGAGAGACCTTCTTGTATTTAAAAGTGCTGGAAGCTGAGGCAAGAGGGCATGATCACAAAGTAATCACAAAAGAAGTTAAATAGTGGCTACATTTTTTTTTTCCTTTTTTAAAAGTAATTGTATTATGTATGCTTTTTTTTCTTGTTTAGTGAATATCAGGAAACAAACCCTATTCACATGGATAAAAATTTTGGAGGTTTTTTGTTTGGGATTATTATTGAATATCTAGGTGCATTTGCTTGCTTGTGCAAATATAAGTTTGTCTTGGTGTGTAAGTGGTGGTTGAAAAGTTAAGGTAATAAATAAAATAGGCCCAGGGGCTCAAGTTTCCCTTTATGGTATTCCAAAATCTTAAATGGATTTGTTTTCTTTTTGTCTAATTTAATCAAATTTAGTGCTTGATTTGATGTCATGGAAACCCAAAGGTCTATGCCTTTTCCAATCTTTTCGTCTCAAATACATCCCAATGACAAAGGGAATCATATGTAGACGTAAAGTATTTTTTCTGTCTTTATAAAGGAAGCTCAACATTACTCAATTATTAAAGTGATTTATTACCTACCTTATTATCTTTATTATCTTCATTATTCAGAACAAAATATCAAGACTCTCATGTGATGCTATACAGTGTCTCTAGCCTTTGAAGAGAAACCCTGTTTTCTTTCTGGCAAAGTCGACTTTCTGAATATGGCACATGCTCTGAAGGAATGAGCTGTGCCTTTTTTAAACCAGCCTGGGACAAAGCCAGAATGCAAGACATTTAGGTTTGTGTAAACTTGTTTGCTCCTGCTTCTTCATTGAGGAGTGAGAGTCTCAGCTGGAACGGCCTGATCTTAATTCCCAAGCCTTCAAACTAACCACCAGATGATAACCACTCACAACAGATATTGACTTTCCATGCATAAGGATTCATTTTATGTGCAAAATATTTCATAGCGTTCCAGTCACAGCTCACTAGCTGTTATTCCAGAAAGCATCTGTCTGAACCACTAACTGGGTTTTCTTAAACAAACTGCAGTAGGCGTCCCTTACTTGATTTTCACAAATTTCTTAGAGACAGGATGCAAGATTTGAAATGCTTGTGTGTCATCATCAACAATAATATCAGATGAACAAGGTTTGATAAGGCCAATGGAAGGGGCCTCTTTTCTTAGGAGACTGAAAAGTACATGGAGGAAGGTACATTTCTGAGAATGTATTCATTTGAATACCTACCAAAAAATCTCTAGTTATATGTTTGAGACAATAACATGTACTACAAGACTATCCCTTTTATTTACGAGGCAGGTCAGCAAATTGAAGGTTTTGTTGAACCCTGTAATAAAGGGATCTATTTTATTATGTTTAAGACAAAATTTTCTCAGTTAATTTGAATTCAGGTTTTTGACCACTCCCCTTATAAGGGGAATTAGTGCCCTATACAATCAAACAACTCTGCTACATGAGGGCAGGTATGATTGGAAGTTGAGAGACCTGCTCTTCCCCTAAAACAAGCTGTGACCCTGGACATAATTTCACCCCTCAGACTTGATTTACTTATTTGCCGAATTCAGGTAGAAACATTTACCATGTTATGGATGATAAGACTGCATATGCAGATCAATTGTTAAATATCTATGAGAGCACCTTAAAATTAAGAAGCAATTCTAAACATATAACTGAGGATATTTTTCTGGTGTTTGTAACCCTTATCTTTGTAACAAAAAATTTATAAAATAACATTTTTCAGCCTTCTAGATTCTATAAACAGCATCCAAGTAAGTTAGCCTGGATCCGTTCTGGTTTTGCAAAATTTTGACAATTATTAATGCAAATAAATCCAGAAGCATAAAATGAATATTTATTTAATTACACTTTATAAGATTTGTATATTTATGATGTTGATCTTGGTGAAAAAACTTACTCCTCTTAATTATGTAATTGTGCTCTATCTGCCTTTTATGGCACGTATCTTCAATATTTGCAAAATGAAAACAAGTTTTTGGCTAATCAAGATTCAAGGCATAACAGGCAGCTATATTTTATCAATTGATACATGGGTCTCTGAAAGGAAAATTATTGGCATATTCCCTTGTTTTCCTAAGGTTTTTCCTTAAACATGTATAATGATTGATGTTACTTCCTAGATTGAGGTTGTGAGGCCTGAATTCAAATTACTAAACCGACTATCAGGTATCTTGTCAACAGGTTCACACAAGTATCTGATTACAGTCCCAATACCTTGGATTCCCACTATTCAACCAATTTCAAAAGTTAATAAAAAACATTTCTCGTTTGTTCACTTTTCCTTTGATCAAAATGAACAAATCAAAACATAGCTTTAGCTACAAAGCATAAACATTTACTAGACAATGTATTAACATAATATACAAACATTGTATACAGTTTCCTGCCTTCTTGTTATTTGTGAATAACCTTCTAATTTTGCATAATTTAACTGATTTACCCTAAAAGTTTAATTATCTCCTTTTAAACTTGAAAATTTTCTGTGGTTCCTTTACTTTCTGATTTTATGAGGCTTTGGAGACACTAAGTTGGTTTTCTTTTCTTTTTTTTTTTTTATTGGTTGTTCACAACATTACAAAGCTCTTGACATATCATATTTCATACATTAGATTGAAGTGGGTTATGAACTCCCAATTTTACCCCAAATGCAGATTGCAGAATCACGTCGGTTACACATCCACAATTTTACATAATCAGATAAAGAACAAATGATCTAGCTGTCAATATTCTTTCTACTTTCTATGTCTCTTTAAAACGAGATTGCTTGAAGACCTCCTTCAGTACGATCATGCTTTAGAAGTTGGAAGTCTCACCACTCAAACACACAACAAACACCTTACTATGAATTAAGATACAGCTGATAGGCTGAAGTCACACTGTTTTAGAGATACCATAAAATATTTATGACTTTTAAATTTTCCTTTTTGGATTTTGGATCTGTATCCGCTGTTTAAGTCTCAAGCAATCTTTTTTGAAGGCTTTTAGAAAACTCATAGGTTTTAGACACTGTGACTATACAACATAAAGGAAAAATGTAATCACTTTTGTATACCACTAATAAATCCCTTTTTCTGTCCTTCTCTCCCACCCTCAGCCAGCACATCTAGCAAAACCATTATTTTTAGGCCAAAATCAAGCCCCATTCATAAGATGGTCTCAGTGATGTCTTCTATTTCTAGATTTCAAAGTTGAGACTTGGTAACTGTGTCTAATATTTAAATGTATTTAGGGCCACCTTTTCCCACTGTTGTTATCTGGTGTCACCCTATGTTCTTTATTAACATTTTAGTCAGCTTTAAATTTCTGTGTTCAAAAGAACTGACCAAAACAATTGCAGAAGAGGAAAATTAATTTGGGCAATCATGGTTTCAGAGGTTTCAGTCCATAGATGGCTGACTCCATTCCTCTGGGACCAAGTGAGTTAGGACATTATGGCAGAAAGGTGTGGAGGAGAAAAGCAGCTCTTGACATGACATCCAGAAGTAGAGAGAGCCCCACTCACTAGGGACAATATATACATCCCAAAGCCATGCCTGCAGTAACCCACCTTTTCCACCACACCCTACCTGTCTATAGTTACCATCTAGTTAATCCATTCAAGTGGATTAATACATTGATTAGGCTAAAGCTTCCAATCACTTCACCTCTAATCTTTCTTGCATTGTCTACCACTTTAGTTTTTGGGAGTCACCTTGTATCTAAATCATAAAAATCAGACCATAAACTTTCTGTGTTGAATTGCATTATCTCCCCTCTCTTTGCAGAGAGGGATACATACCCCAGAATGTGATGAAAAGAACTTCGGGGTACAGTTTTAGAGTAAATTCTCCTCTGATCTATTCTAAAGATGCAAATAGTACAGTGGATGGCCAAAGAATGTGTGGTGTTCTGTCCATCGCAACTGCTTCTAGGGTACCATGCTCAAATAAGGGGCAAACAAGCAGAGGAATGCAGCCTAAGGCTTCATGTGTTATTCAATTTCCACAGTTTCTTTTTCTCTAGTCTGGGGATGTAGTGAAGGAATCAGGACATAGTGTTAACCAATTGTTCCGAGATTGTATGAAAGGAGATTATAGAAATCCTGAGGAATCCACTTGCTTCCCATCTGGCTAGCACCACAATACCTGCATTTCTGAACACTTGGTCTCCCCACCCCATCTCTAGTGGCTGGGTTGGCCTGGAGAGGTGTTTTGAGGGCCTAGGCCTGAGTGTGCTCTTGTCAATGGTGTATACTCTGCATCCAAAGTCTGGCCAGTGCCAGAAGGCTTTCAGTAGGGTTAGCGCTGATGACAAATAAGCCTGAGCATGTTTAAAATATCAGTTCAGTCATGTTGTGTAACTTTGTTCCTTTGAATATCTGTGTTTGTGACCAACTGATTTCCATTTCAACTTTGATCACTTTCACCTCCCCCTTGGCCATTAGGCCTGGGCTCCGAAATCCTGTTCATCTCAGACCTGGTTCTACTCTTTCCAGAGAGTTCTGTGTGTGTGTGTGTGTGTGTGTGTGTGTGTGTGTGTGTATTTCCCCTGTACAACTATTACAAAGCAAAGAACTTGTGTTTATTTTGAAGCTGGCAATTTCTGTGGGTTAAGCAGTATGCCATCTCAGGATTTCCCTGGGGAATTGGGATGAAGCTGGATGATATTTTCAGACAATGATTCTTGACTTTCAGCCTGAGTACATTTTCCAGAACCACAAACAACATAGTCTCACACCCTGCTTCCAAATACAACACACAGTCACTCCATACGTGAACCACAAGCAGACACATACATACAGAATGCCACATACTCATGGCACACACACAATACATGCCTGCACACACTTAAACTATACCTGCATCACATATGCATGTAAAGGAAGAGAGCTTTTTTTCCATACCAGATGTGGAGCACCAGGATGTTACTGTGAGGGCTGCTTATACTTGAGAGTAAGCATTACGAAGGGGTTTAATCTGAAAATGCTGGATATGCAAAATGCAGCTCCAAATCCCTCAGAGTTCTGTGGGCTCATCATTTTAGATCTTTTGAAGTCATGCACACTATACCATACAAAGCTTGAAAACTACCCTGGATCATCCCCAACTGATAGACAAGAAAAGGAAATACTACCATGGTTAGTAACTTATTCGAAAACTAAAGGAAAGAACTGAAAATTAAAAATTCCATACCAAGTCCCTTGCTCCTATTTTAGTGCTATTTCCAGTTCTCCTCATTTTGCCTTTGGCAGTTCAGAGAAGTTGGCACATGAGGAGCCGGGGGGCCCTACCTAGCCTTTATTGTGCTGTCCTTTCGTACTTTCCACAGGGACCTCTTTCTTAGGTGACCCTGGATCTAAATATTTCTCACTGTGAATGCCAGGTCAAGATTGTTTACATTCAATACATGAAAGGGTTAAAAGAAATGATGAAGTATAGTATACTTCTACTCCCAAGAGGTCTGGCCAAGAAGGTTCTCTTGCAGTTTCCTTGGTATGCTGAAAGGCTCCAGAATTTTACAAATGATCTTTCTTCACCCAAACCACTTTCTTCCTATTCTTCATCTGCTTGTCACCTACTCTGCCTTTGGGACCCAGCTCAAGTCACATTTACTTAAATGGGCTTTCCTTTACCCCACAATTACACTTAGATGTCCTAGTTACTAACCGTGTGCAGCACCCTCATAATTTTCTTTTTTTGTTTCTAAGACATTTGATCATTCTGTGTGTTTGTTTTTTGAATGTGTAATCTCACTGGTATCTATGCTCCAGGAGACTAGGGACAACATGGGACTTTTTGTTGTTGTTATTTTTTCATCAACTTCCACCATGATTCCATGTAAACTGAAGACTTTCAATGAAGATTTTTGAATAAATGAGTTAGTTTAATAAAGAAGTTGCCAGAGACTCAGATTTTCTTTTTGGTTCTTTTTTTAAATCTTTTAGATAGAATCTAATATGTCCTTAAATGTATAGAAACTGCTTCAAGAAGAGAGCTGTCCAGTTAGCAATTACAGATATTACATAAAAGCATGATTGATTTGTTGTCTTTGTTTTGTAATACATATGGAGCATTTCTTCAGAAGGTAACTAACATAGGGGCATTTTGCGTAAAGAAAAATTCCCAAGGTTCAATGGACAATAACCCTGTGACCATTTCACAAAAGAAGTAGGCTTGTATCTTGTGACCTCTCATGTATAAAGAAACGGAGTGGATGTCTCTAGACAATAAACCTAAGCCTGGCTTCATGTTCTCTGCCATCATCTAATCTAGAAGGCAGTCCAAGCCGGTACCCCAGCCATTCTGTGCCTTTTTTAAAATTTCTATCTATATTAAGGATTGAACCTAGGTGCACTTTAGGATTGAGGTATATTACCAGCCATTTTAATTTTTTTTTTTCTTTTGAGACAAAGTCTCTTTAAATTGCTTAGGGACTTACTAAGTTGTTGAGACTGGCCTCGAACTTGTGATCCTTCTATCTCAGCCTTCCAAATCACTGGGATTACAGTAGTGTGCCACCACACCCAGCTTCCTTCTGTATCTTTTACTGTTGTGTTCTTTGAGTGAAAATAAAGGACCAAGCCCTTTAAATAGATCTGTGACTAGTGTTTGAAACTCAGGCTGCACAACTTAGGGGGCCAACTGGAGTAGTCAAATTAATTGACCTGTGCTTGGCCAAAAACTATTTTAGAAGATTCTCTGCATTGTTCTCGGTTTTACCCTTTGCTGACTTCAGTGCCTCAAATCATCTATTGAAAAAAAAAAATAGCTAGGTACCTTAAAAGAACATAAATGCAGTAGGCGAATATATCATTTACTATTTCTCATGCCTAATTATCTGGAAATCTACAGTAGTGTCGTGCATATTTGCTTCAGAAGCTATTTGCTCTTCCAGACTTCCCAATTCAAAAGCTGACTGTGCATTAGCATCCCCTTGTTCTCTGCCATTTTTTTTTCTTAAATAGTTTTCTTCTTAAATTTTATTCTCCCCCTCCCTCACTTTTTTAATGTGTCATGCCTTTTTACCATTTGGACCTCATTTTCCCCCAAGTGTATGTATGTGTGTGTGCGTGCGTGCGCGCGCGCGCTCACGCATGCACATGCATTTTGTATCCTGCCATAACTAAGCAACTTAAGTTTAATAGAATTTCTAACTTGCCTTTGGAGAGAGGAGCTGTTTTCCTGGGCAAAGAGGAAGAAATATAGACTAATGAAGCAGGGAGATCGTGCCAGTGAGGAATAATATGCCTCAATTTACAAGTTTTCTAATATACATGTCCAAAATCTGTCCCCCACAAATGATCTTCATAAATGATGTTTAACCACATCAGTGACAAAACCAAAGCAAATCAGCACACGATTCCCTCAAATAACAAAGCAACTGGAATATTTCTTAGGTTGTAGTTTCATTTTACTCATATGAAGAGTTAATATGGATCTTCCAGAGGGAAATGGGCTGATGTTAATCCCTTTATACCTCATCTTAATAATTGAGTTTCAAACCAATCTTCAGCTGTTAAAAGAAATCTGTGTTTTCATGAAATTTGTGAAGGTGAGAAAGAGGAAAAATGCAAGGACCCATGAGAAATAAGGCTTTTGTAAAGCTGCAGTCCTTAGAAAAGTGTTGACCCAACACCCAGCACCCACCACACAAGAGATGTTCGTTTGTTTTGTTTTGGTTTGGGTACTGGGGAATAAATTTACAGGCACTCAACCACTGAGCTGCATCCCCAGCCCTATTTTGTATTTTATTTAGAGACAGGGTCTCACTGAATTGCTTAGCATCTTACTTTTGCTGAGGTTGGCTTTGAACTTGCAATCCTCCTGCCTCGGCCTCACAAGTCGCTGTGATTACAGGTGTGAGCCACTGCGCCCAGCCCCCAGGATACATCTATTAAAGATGTGTTGGAAAGAGAATGGAGGGAGGACAGTGGGAATGAGGAAGGGAGTGAGATGATGTGAGTCAGGATATGCTTTTCAGTTCCTATGATCTGTTTTAGCCTCTAAAGTGAAGAGGTGTATTGCTTCCAAGAGAAAAGCCTTCAATAGTCACTGACCACCCCAGGCCCTGTGGTCCTCCAGGGCTCTCAGCCTTGTCCTGAACACTTCATCATCTGATCCACTAATTGGAAAATTGGGCACCAGGCTGGAAACAGAGCTAACGGTCAAAGTTGGGGAGCATTTGTGTATCACAAGGATCTGGGATAAGATAGGCCCACATATTTCTATCCCTGGCAGACCTAATGGTCCTGTGGGGTAAGAATGCCCAGAAAGAACACTGACTTTGAAGTTCACTGAGTTTGAATCCAAAATCTGTCAGAGACATCCTCTACTTCCCCATCATCGAATGTTCATGGGGTGTGTGTGAAAGTAACTTTCTTGGTCTCCCACCACCTATTTTTCAATATCCGAGGAATTAATCATTTATTTGGTGAAAATGAGACACATCTAAGTACACTCACCTTGCAAACTTATCTCCTTCACTCAGACCTCAGAGGGTGTGCTCTGTTCTGCTCTTGAATAGGAGATGGGGGTAGGCAGATTGTGGATTGCCACCTGTGCTAGCAACTAGGTGGGACAAAGCACAGTCTCATTAGAAGGTAAACGTCTCTTTAGAAGAAGCTGTTAGTACAGCAAATCTAATCTGTTTTCTCCTGTCTCATTTTTATTATCTTCATTTTAATTTGCAACTACGACATTGGATAAATCATTAATTTGCTGTGGGGGGAAATAAAGTATTTTCAAATATAAAGATAGTATTGTAAGAAAAAAAAGAAAACAATGGTTACAAGATGCCTAATTCATTGCCTAATGCATCCTGTATCCTTTGTGCTCAGCAGCTGGACTTTCTTTGTTTTTCTAACCATGACTCTCCTGTAGTAAGTATTCAATAAATATGTGTTAATTCATTGCTGTCAAGTATGGTGCCCGAGATTAAATCAGGTAGAAAAGCAAGATTTTTAAAAGTGTCCTTCTAATCTTAATTACTTTTTTATATAACTTACTCCTCACTAACCCCACAAACCTGAAGCAATATAGGAAAAGCAAAGTGTTAATTTAGGCAGTTTTTGGTGACGTTGATTAATGCAGAAAGATATTACTCACTAATTACAGACAGAACCCCCTCATTTGAACTCAATAATGGTTTTAATTAAAATTCTTAGTCTCCCAAAGCATGGTTCCCTTAACCTGGTTTAATTATTTTGTGGGTCTTGCCTATGACCTTGCGTTAATTTGCATGGTGCTAAACATGTTTCTCTATTTGTCTGGCTATGTGCTATAATAGGGAAATTTCACATTTTAACTAAAATCAACATTAACCAAAGATGCCAGCAGATTAATTGGGCTTACAGATATGTCACACATGCACTTAAAATAAATGCTGGACTTTAATGATGAATATTTAATAGTAATGCAGGAGATTTCAATTTGTTCATCCAGTTTTTATTTAATGTGAATTTGTTAACTATACCACTTAGTGAAATATCAGAAGACAGTCTTAAAGATCCTGTAATTCATGTTGTTTCAAAATGATGTACAAATCAAATATAAGGTCTATATCAAAATTCAAAATGAATATACTTCATTGCTAAATTTAAAATTAGTTGCAAACATATAAGAAACTCTACTATAGGAATTATTCCTGCAGCCATATAAATATATGCACAGGAAGTTTTTCATATGGAATTATTTGTAATATATAAAAATGCCTATCAATAATACACATCTGTATAACAAGGCAAACATATGAGTACATTCATGAAATCAGTTTCAGTATACACTGTGCAATATTGCATATGGGTTGCAGAAATGAGAGAAGAATCCATGCCTGCAATAAGCATGCAATTTATCTATCCAAAGGTGCAGAACTTAAAAAAGTGAGGTGATATCATGGAGAATGAGCAGGCTTAGCCTGCTTTAGTGCAGTTTACCCTCACTCTGGGCTCCCTACAGGGAAAGGCTGTGCCAAAGACAACTCTCCACCCAGACAGAACCCTGCTGCTGCTGATCTATAAATTGAATTCTTGCTTTCCCATTTACTTTATATTCCATTTTTTGCTACATTTCAATAGAATTTATATTAATAATTTATACCTTCTGTTTATGGTAATATTTATGACAATGGATCTTATATGTCTTGAGCTAGACTCAGCACCAACATGAGCACTTGCCAACAAAGGAGAGAAGATAGAATAGATTCTCTCAATTCTGTCCAGCACTTTGCATCTAACCCTTTGGCTCCCAGAAAGGCTTTCACTACTAAAATTATTTTGATAAAAAGAAGAGAAGGAAGGAAGGAAGGAAGGAAGGACCAACCAATGAACAATGGGAAGAAGGAAAGGAGGGAGAGGGAAGAGGGTAAAGCAAAATGACAAATGGCATGCATGATATAAACTCATTAGTTTTATATTCACTGCGAAAAGAATAGAGTACAAAAAAAGCATTAATGTTGGATTTCAAGTTCATACTGTTTTATTTTCTGTAGTTTTTTTTTTCCCATTGGTGTGAGAGAAAGACCTGATAAAAACAATTTTAAGGTGGAAAAATTGGTAGATTACAGTTTCAGAAATCTCCATCTATGCACAGCTGACTCCATTCCTCAGGGCTTAAGGTGAGTCAAAGCATAATGGTGGAAGTGTGGGTTAGTGACCATCTCCTCAAGCCACACCCTCCCTACCTTTAGTTACCATCCTGTTAATCCTCATCAGGGGATTAAGATATTGATTAGGTTGAAACCCTCATAACCCAATCTTTTCATTCTCTAAAATCATTTTATTGTCTCACACAGGAGTGTTGGGGGAAATATCTAAATATCTACCTAATATCTAAATAACATAACACCAATTATATTGTTAAGTATGCATGCACAGTTTATTAATGAAAAACTCAAGATCAACAAAATTCAACACACTTGACCATCTTATCCTCCCTGAGTTTTCATGCAACAGAATCAGAAATATTAAAGTTACTGTCTCCAATTTAAAGAAGACATACACAAGGAAATTTTAATGTTACTCACTTGCTAATATAATTAATAGTTGTGTAATTGTTTTAAAGATAAACCCAGCTGATAATAAGAAGCTGAATATTGTCCGTGCCTCTTTCAACCTCATTTGCTCTTTTACACATACCTACATAATCTACATATGCCCATAGTAAAGAAAGAAGAATATATATAAAACAAACTTATGAAAAATTTTTAATAGAATTAAGATCACATAGGTTATTTAACATTAGTTTTTTCCCTTGGTGGTGGAAAGGCCTCTATATTTTGTTTTACATTTTTAAGACAAAAATCCAGTCAACATAGAGAGTTATAATTCATAAGAATGTATATTGCTAATAAGAGATTCTCAAATACAGCGCCATGGATATTTTCAAGGCCCGACACTCGGAATAGGTACCACATATTTCCTAGCATATCTGCACCACTTGCTGCCCAGGCTTCTCAAATATTCTAAATACTCTGGAACTCGAATGTGAGATATATCAGAAGACAAAATATATCCATAAGCCTCACTTTAAAATTTCTTGTTTAACTAAACAAATGTAGGAATGATAAATCATAAATTAATAAAATTATAAAATTTAACGATAAATATATCTTTAGTTGAGACAGAAAACAGGATGGCACTTTTTAAAAAATATATATTAAAGTTGCTTAGAATATAAATATTTAATTTTTGATTGCATGAAAGTAAAAAATAAATAAAACATTTATGGGTCCACTTTGTGTTGTCAAGCTCTTCCATGGCTCACTTTAACTCAGTTTTCTCTTAGCATGGCATAAAAAATATCACAAATGCCTTATTGAAGAATGTACAATCGTCCTTCCCAATCAAAGGCTTCACCTTCTGTCAGTTACCCATAGTTAGCCAAGTTTCAAAAATATTGAATGACATTACAGATATAAATAATTTATAAATTTTAAATTGCTTTCCATTCTGAGTAGCATGAAGAAATCTCAAACTATCCTGCTTAGTCCAGCCCTGAATGTGAATCATGCCTTCCCTTAGTACATGCACACTGTATATATCCCCTACCCATTAGTGTCTTAGTAGCCATCTGGATTATCAGAGTGTCTATTGCATTATGGTTGTGATACCTCAGTGCTTGTGTTCAAACAACTGAAATTTAACTTTTTAATTGTCCAAAACACAAGATTAGCGATGCCTGCAATTCAGATATGATAAAGAGAGGCATATTATGTTTTCTTTAAGTGAAAGGTGAAAGTTCACAACCCTAGGGAAAGAAGAAATATCATATTGCTGAGGTTGCTAGCATCTATAGTAAGAATAAATTGGGAAATTGTGAAGAAGAAAAACAAAATTTTGCTAGTTTTCCTATTATACTTCAAACTGAAAAAGTTATGGCCACTTTCAATGATAAGTACATAATTATGACAAGAAAGGCTAAACTACAGGATTTGGTACTATTTATCTTTTGGTTCAGGATTCTGCTAGGCTTCTTGGGGTACACTTCACAGATAGAGGGCACTACCTTAATATTCTCATAGAGAACCCCAGAGATTCATTATAATCTTCACTTTCTCCTGAAGTCTTTATTCACTATGTGATAAAACTCTTTTAAAATTATATTACAGGTCCATATTCTTTTCAGATTTATCAGTGTGTTGGTAGAGTAAGAAATACTAAGCTATGAGAAACTTTTATTTATTGAAATATGTTCCTTTTCTTTTTTCAGCCAACTTATCAGTTCTGTTTTTATTCCAATATTTCTAATCTTAATTTGGTTAACAATTTATAGATTCCTTTGCTTCTTTACATTGTTATCTACCTGCTCTTGGAACTTTGAAATAATTTAAAACAATAATCCATTACTTCTTTCCAATATTTCTAAGGCTTGAATCTTTTTCTTAACCAAGTCCATCCTGTCCTTTTAAGTATAAAGTTTATTCTTTCTGTTGTAAGTAGAGAAGCAAAGTAGAAGTTGATGAGTTTTGCTTTCCCTGGGCAAAAATCTCACCGTACCAGCTCATCTAAAATTTTGATAAAACACAATCATTTGTTTAAAATATCCAGCTCTTATTCCTGAGCTTGTTACTTAATATATCTGGCAAGAGAATCAGGAATCTCTATTATAACAACTACAATGTGTTCATAAACTTGTAGCCAGAGTAAAAATCAAGAAGACTCAGATCTCTTAAGATAACATTGAAAACCTGTATACAATAGGTATGGGACTAAAGTAGTTTAAAGAACGATTCACTGAAGTAGGAGCCAACACAGTGCAATTTTCAAATTTTCCATGCTGCAAACAACTCATATCACCTGGAAATGTTGGAGTAGTTCATCCATAAAATTTTAGAAATGACCTAAATCAATGTAGCAGACACTATAATTTTGCCAGACTCAACATTATTCCCAGTTTCCTTCTTTGTTTTTGTTTTTCTTTCTTCCTTTTTTTTTTTTTTTAACTAGAGAGGGTTTAACCTTTGCCTTCCTGGTCTCCTCTTAATTTGGTAGTAGCTCCTTGACATAGTGCTTGCTGCCCTATGGGACTGAAGTGAAATTCTGCTGGTGTGGTTTTGGAGGAATATTAAGAGGTAAACTTAGGCATGAATAATATTTTGAAGAGTGTATCTGAGCAAACAACGATTCATGAATTGGACAGCTTCATACCAGCTGTGAATCAGGGGCTACTCCACAGAGACAGAATGGGAAGGGTTTTATGGAATGAACATGGAAGTAAAGCAAAGAAAATACCCAGTTACAGTTACACAGCTACTTATTTGGACTATCCTTCTGGAGAGTTCCTAGTTTTACAAGAATAGGTGGTTCTGACTGATTGGCCTAATGTTTCATTTTTCCCTTAAAGTAACCATTTGGAAGAAATGTCCTAAGCTAAGTTTATGCACACCAATGAAGATTAAGGTCACTTTTTTTGAGGGATAAACAACATTGTCTACTGAGGAATTCCACAGGGCTGGTCTCTATTTTAATTTACTTAAACAGGAAATCTTACCTGATGAAAGTGAACAGGCTCTTTTCCCTCTATTTCCTCTTCTCTCCTGCTTTAAATGAGGACTCTGTGTCTGGATTAGGACAGCCATTCTGAAATCGCTTATGAGTTAGCCTATAGTATATGACACAAATATCCATAAGCAGGGATGGTGGATTGTACACTACATTGCCTAAGCGTGGGTCCCTGATGACATTTCTAAGCTATGGGCCCAATGTCCGTGGCCAACGACTTTCAGATTCCCTGTGTGAAGAAAATAAGTGTTTTTAGGAATGAACTCTTGTAAGTTAGCTCTCTGGTGGCTTGTGACCAAATGTGTTCCTCAGTCTTCGTTCCTCAAATTGGACTGCTTATATGAATCACAGTGCGATTGATCCAATTCTAATTACTATGTTTGGTAGGAGACTCAACATCTCTATATATTTAACAGGCATTCTGGGTGATCCTGAGATCAGTGTTTTCCAAATCTACATGATCAGAATGCATTTGTTAAACAAAATGTCAATTGTCTAGACATTGGTCTCCACTCTCCACTTGGTGATTGTCCACGTGGGTTTAAGGTAAACCAGTGAAAACACAGAGCAGAGAATGTTTCACAGGTGCTCTTTATTCCTCTCCTCTGACGCCTGGGTTCCTGGCACCTCAACATTCTCTCACCACCATCCATCACTTTTTCTAGTTTTCCCCCCACCGTCTTTCTTCTCAGCATGCTGGAATTCTTACTTTCCCTGGAACATTCACCTCTCCTGTGTCACTTTCTCACTTTACAACTCCCCTTCAGTCCTTCTGTTCCTCTTTATTCTATGATTGACTCTCCCCGAGAAGCCATTTGTGATCCCTTATTATGAAGAATTCCCTATAAAAATAAATTATATTGTGCTGTGTTTGGGAGATAAACTTGATGGGGTAAACAGCTGTACACAGCAGCTTTGTGCAAACAAGTTTAAAGCAAAATCCAACCAGCTGCTCAGCAGGAACCCTCTGAGAGCTGAGATCAGCTGTTGTACTACCCAGCCCATGCTCTACGGAAAGCCAGGCTTGCTGGGAGAAAAATGAAAGAACAGTATTGCCAGGTGATCAAG
Organism: Urocitellus parryii; assembly: GCF_045843805.1. NCBI lineage: Eukaryota > Metazoa > Chordata > Mammalia > Rodentia > Sciuridae > Urocitellus > Urocitellus parryii. Next base: position 31,312,905 of record NC_135543.1, read on the forward strand.
GCAGGGGTAGTAAAATGTGCACTGTCCAAAATGGGATGCTATAATGATCATCTCTCTTTACTCACATGGGCATATGTCGTCAGGGAAAACCGAAATTATATCAGGAGCTATTTGGTTTAAAGGAAGACGTAAATATCGACATTCCCCAAGGCAGCGATGTGTATGCATATCCTGCTTTCTACAATAAAATAACGCAGGTAAGTGGTAGAAATTTAAGTCACCTCCCCTCTCAAGGACGAAGCCCGTAAGTTTTCTTAGAAAACATTTTCAAATTCAACTAGATTTTAGAAATTTTGCTATCTTCCATGTTGTATCTTTCTTATTAAAAACAAGATAAGAATAATAACTATCAAGGACGTGTTTGCATATAAATGGTTTTCTGTTCAGTTGCTTTTTAATATTTGAGCCCTTTCCACCCTGTACTTAGGGGACTATAAAAAAAAAGAGCTCCTTTTACCAAATTCAACTTATTTAACAGTACCCATGCATTTTCATTTATGATGTGGTTATGTCCAGGAAAAAAACTATCATAAACTGAAAATATTGTTTGACAAAATGGGCTTAATACACTGAATTACTATACACGATAGCTGAGCAATTGCACTATAGAGTTCAGGGTGGTTCTCCCTTAATCACCTGGTTGACTGGGAACTGTGGCTTCCTACCCAGCTTTCCAATGTAGCCTTAGCTCAGAAAAGATCAAAGTTCAAATCAGAAGTACAGCTTCTACTGACAGTGTTTTTACTTTTGCACCACTGTGAAGTTGAAAAATCATGAAGTCCAACCATCATAAGTTTAGGACTATCTGTGTATCTTTGAACAGTTTACTTACGCAGAGCTAAAATCAGCCATTTTTTCCTTAATATTCTACCCATTAGATTTCTTGTGTTCAAAAATAATAAGTGAACCATAGTTAGCTGTTTGAAGTGAGCTAATCTATATCATAGCACACCCAAAATCTTTCTTACTCCAGGCCAAACTAATAAAATACCCCAGATTGTGGATTCAATTCCTTTTAGTAATATCATTTAAGCAAGTCCCAGTTCATTTACTCCTAAAATTAGGGACAAGAATTATCTGAAGATAAACATTGAATTCTGAGAAATAAAAAATAAAGTGGGATTTTTTTTAATGTTAGGTTTGTGTTAATTTCAACACATGTTGATTTATGATTTTGGATATGTATTGCAATAATTTCAGTGCACATGTAAATTTAAACTCTTTTCAAAACTATGTTATATCACAATATTACATATCACTCTGCTAGATAGTCTGAACTATTCTTAGATTTGCAAAGCTGTATATTGATTCAAACTTGTGAGCATTAACATTAGATCTGTTAAATTTTGCCTTATTATATTCAGCTCATATACAGAGATTTCTATGGATCTTGATTTTGTCATCCAATATACTTTTGACTCTTCTAGCCTCTAGCCATCACAAAAGTGCAGAATCATTGTTTGCTATCAATTTCTTCATTAGATTTCTAGCCCTCTATTAGGCGAAGTTATCATCTTAAAGATACATGTCATAAATCACTTACCCTCTTTTTGTCCCATCTCATGTATTTCCTACAAAGACTTCCAAAGTAGCCTTCATGAAGTACAATTTAACCACATTTCTCTGTCTCTTATTGGTCAAGATGTATTACATGGAGAACACATACATTTTTTTTAAGATCTCTATAAGACAACAGCTCAATGGGTTGCATAATGTCTGCATTTCAAGCTTTTATTTGTTTATTTTTTCAGCTGTTACCTGGGTTGTGGACAAAGAAAAGGTGGTGAAACAAAAAAATCTTTCCTTTTAGCATAAAATGAGAACTATTTATGATGTAGAATTCTCCCCTTCTGTCATTGCAGGAGAGTTCAGAATAAGTTTATACTAATTACCTAGAGCCTTTATTTGCATGAATATTTCGATAGTATTTTTATTGTGTTCTACCCCACATTATTTTGCTTTTCCATTTTAAATTATTTGCTGTGTGTTAGATTTTGAACTGCATAAACATGCCTGTAATATGAATTAGTTTGCCTATTAGATAGTTGTAATCATTCCACAGGTTAATTTTAACCTATTAGCATCCTTTAAATATCCATTGCCAGCTGGTTATTAATTTATGTATATTTAGCATTCTACACTCTATACCTTTTTAAAAATAAAATGCCTGCATCCACAATTTCCATTTCCCCACCCCACACTCTTCACTTAAATCTGTCCAAACTACCTTTTTCTTTTCCAATAACTTCATTGAATTGCACTTGACAATATCCCTGATGATCCCCATGTGACTAAATCCAATAGTTAGTTCTCAGTTCACGTCCTACCTAACTTCTCTTGGCAATACAAACTCTCTTATTTTCTTAGATAGTAGGTACATATTTTAGATTTGTGATGTTCCCCAAAACCTCATGTGTGAGACAATGCAAAAATGTTTAGAAGTGAAACAATTGGGTTATGAAAGCCTTAACCTAATCAGTACATTAATCCATTAGAAAGAATTAACAAGGTGGTGGCTATAGGTAGGTAGGGTGGGGCTGGAGGGAGCAGGTCACTGGGGATGTGCTTTTGGGGTTTATATTTTGTCCCAGGTGAGCAGAAGAGCTCTCTCTGCTTCCTTTTTGTCTTATCCTGAGCTTCATAATGCTTTCCCATGTATCAATAATTTCAATTTAACACCGTTTGCCACTCCCTTTGCCTTGATGTTTTACCTCATCTTGGGCTTAAAGCAATGGAGTTGGCCATCTACAGACTGAGACTTATGAAAATGTGAGCACCAAATAAACTATTCCCCTCTATGTTGTCCTGGTCAGGTCTTTTGTTCACAGTAGGAAAAAAGCTGACTAAAATAGTAAGCAATGCTGGTTCCCGTTGTAGGCTTTGGATTTTCTCACCAACTTTACCTGCCTGGTCCTTTCTGTAATTTCATTCTCAGTTCATTAAATTCTAGCTATCTCATTGTGTGTGTGTGTGTGCTTTTTATTTTAATCAAACAATTCATCACAACTTGAATTATTATTTTTTGTTTACTATTTATTTTTTCTTGATCCTCTTACTAAATTATACATTTCATGATACCAGAAGTTGACCTTTATTATTTATTTCTGTTTTCTTAACACCCCAAGCAGCCACTGGAAGACAGTGGGACTTCAATAAATATATGGTGAATGAATTAATAAAGCTGAGTTTTGACTTTACCAAAAAAAGAAAAAAACAAAACAAAACAAAAAACCTTCAAGGAACTTTACACAAAATACATAACATTTACATATTGCCTGTTTTTCAATAAAACATACACACACACACACACATACACACACACACATACAGAGCAAGAATTTCTAATGAGCTGATTGTGATGATGAATGTGTAGCATCAAACAAGTCTGTTAAAAATTATGTTGGTGCTTTCAGCATTACTATGTAATCTGGTTAATACATATGAATAACATTTTACAGCTTTCATAATGCTTCCCCATATATCAATAATTTCAATCTAACATTAATCTGGAAAATATACAGAGTGATATGATCTTGATTTTTTTTCAGATGAAAAACAATGACTGAGATTGTTGTTTGCCAAAAATATCCCAATGTCCAGACCACCCCTTTGTATATTTGCACATTAATGTCAAGAAAATCCAGAGATACCAAACAGTTGTAGCGTTAAACTAGCTGTATGACTTAGATGTGTCCATACTGTTCACTGTGTTGCAATTGTATTATTTATAAAGTTTGAATCAAAAGGCCATTCTAAACAGCTTTTTGAAGATTGTGAGCTCATTTGTCATTCAGAAAAATTAATGTGAAATCCCTTTGACAATATTCAAAACCAGAGAATCACATAATTAAAAAGATGGAAGAAGCTTCAGAGGTCAATGTATGAAATCTTTTATTTTTCATTAAAGGAAACTGAGATATGAAATGCTTAAATGAGTAGCTGAGTATTACTGAGTACTCTGGTGAAAAGATGGTCCAATTCCTGGACTCTGCATTCCTGGGAATGGGGTCTTCCCACCACTCTGTCTTGCTCTTAAAACATGCATGTGTTAGGGCTGGGGATGTGGCTCAAGTGGTAGCGTGCTCGCCTGACATGCATGGGGCACTGGGTTTGATCCTCAGCACCACATAAAAATAAAATAAAGATATTGTGTCCACCAAAAACTAAAAAATAAATATTAAAAAAATTCTCTCTCTCTTTTTTAAAAAAATGCATGTAATATCACATTAACACTGTAGTCACATTCTTTACATTTCAAGAATAGGTACTTCTCTTTGTTTTGTGTAATACTCTTATGAATTAATAAGTAAATAACGTTATATGAGAAGAGTAGATTTCACATTCATTATTGCAATGTTCAGTTCTAGTTCATATGTTCTATTAGACAAGCTCTAATTTTTTATCATTTCAGCAAAGTTGGGGGAAATTTAGGCCTGCCAAAATTTCAATATTGAATAAAATTAAGCCATTCCTGTGCCAAATAATTAAAAGCACAATAAGATGCTATTTATACCTGTAATAGGAAGAAGGGAGAATCACATTTAAAACTTGGTTTGAAATGTCACATATTGAGGAATATATATATTTTCTAGCTGAGATATAATAAAACTCATATAAGCTAATTGGCTAATTTAACAAATTATCTATGAACTATCCTATTTTCCAGAATAGAAGGCCTTTCTTCATTGGTTATTAAGCCCAACTCCTAAAATACAAATTCCCAATCTTTATTTCCATCAAATTTCTGGATCATGTAGGTCTGATTGTTCTTAAGGGTTTTTTTTTTAAATAAAACAAAATTATAACCACTTGCTTTTACTGATCTGAGAATTTATTATAAAAATTTTAATTTTTATAACAGCCATGTACCAGCACAGATGGGATGAACTTGTAGGACCTTCAGAATGTTACTTTTATTATTCTTTCTTGCCATTTCCTGAAAGCCACCACAGTTTCCATTGTTTAGTCTTTGGAATTCAGAAAAAAAAAAAAAAGAAAAAGAAAATTCAGATGATTCCTGTCCAATGGTGTGGGCAATCTCTCCAGCCACAAAAATTCGAGTCAACCCTATGGTTTCCCCAGAACTAGAGGTGTCTCACTCCCAGTGAACCTTGACCACTTACTTACCACTTACAATGGTCTGTAAAAACGTGTGATGTGTGGGGTTTTCCAATAGCAGGAGAGCAAGGGACACAGGTGCTGATGAGATCAACTGTTATCTGTAGGAAGCCTCACCCCTGAGAGTATCTCCAGAAGACCTGGGGTAAAAGTAGCTAAGGTGGGCTGGGGATGTGGCTCAAGCGGTAGCGTGCTCGCCTGGCATGCGTGCGGCCCGGGTTTGATCCTCAGCACCACATACAAACAAAGATGTTATGTCTGTCGAAAAACTTAAAAAAAAACAAAAAATAAATAAATATTAAAAAATTATATATCTCTCTCTCTCTCTAAAAAAAAAAAAGTAGCTAAGGTAAGCAAAGAATAAAGGGAACTGGGAACTGGGAAAGAATAAGACCTTCTCTAGAACTGGACTTTTTTCCTTAGTGTCTCATTATATGAATTTCCTAATTATAAGCATAGGATAGATATGAAATGTTAGGCATTTAGAAGAGTGAAATCTAAGCTGTTGTATATGTATGAGTGTATTTTTTTAAATTCCATGTGAAAAATTCATATCCACTGATTTTCCTGATGCTCAAGAGTTATATCTTAGACTCCACAAGGACATGATTTGAACAGACTTGGAAGATAAAAGACTCGTAAAAGCCACATATTCCTTGAAAAGTAGAAAAAAGTAAAATAAAATAATGAAAAACTCTGAAATTACAATGAGGAGAATCTCATGGGTTAGACTTGGCAACAGGTCTCTGGGAGTGGTTCAGAGGTTCCCAGTAGAACTTTGAAGCTGTATTTGACCCATTCCTCACCCAGATACCCTGGGAAAGAAAAAAACTGAGCAGTAAAACTGACAAAGTGACTCAGCAAAGGGGAGGCTGATGACCAAGCAATGAGTGAGAAAGATGAGGTGCTTTCTCATCAGAAGGAAGGATATGACTATCACATTTCTAAAAATGGGTTTTGTGACACTTTATGGGATGATAATGGAAAGAAATGATGCTCTCAAATATTGCAAATACTAAGAGGATTTCAGCATTGCTATGTGGCAAGTCCAGGAGGAGTAAATGTCATGGGAAGACTGATCAGGGGACAAATAACAACAACAACAACAAAAAGGCAAGGGTGGCAGTATCAGAGAAAACTGCTAAGTCATGATGGAGGATCAATCAGTTCCACAACTTGGGCACTACTAGCAGAGAATCAGTGGCTTATAGTACTGCTAAAGTAGAGGCAAGGTAACCCTGAAAGAGAGCAACAGGAACTGACCAGAGGGGTAGCTGCCATAGTTCCCCAAGGAAGCCGTTGAATTCTAGCACTTACTGGCTAGGAAGACTGATTCAGTGATCTAAGGGTCAGTTATTAAAATGGACTCATCTGTGATCTCTATACACACTTTCCCCTAGATATGCAAATTTACTTTCTCATAGTTAGCCAGGCAGTGCTATTTGCTCTATGTAGGGTATTTAGGGATTCATTGTCTGCATGTTCTTTGGGGGGAAAAAATAAAAATAAATAAAAGATGGTGATGTGATTTAAAATTCCAACAAAACAAAACAAAAAAGTCTTAGTCATACAATTTTGTCATCTGTTCTTCTTCCTAATGTGTCAAAACACTTTCTAAGAATGGCTGTCTTCAAGTCGAGGTTCCAGTGGTTTCTAGGAAATGGAGGCACTGAGGCAGTACAGACATCAGATCATGTTTAATTTGAAGAAAACCTGGCAGTTAATCCCTTTGGGAAAAGTGCCTGAAGGAAAACTCTTACATTTGTTCCCTCTCTCCCTGGAGTAGACTGCTTAGAAGTCAGAATTAAAATAGCTCATGAACTTACATTGTCTTTGTCAGATGGGTAAAAACAGGTGCCTCCTGTATGACTAGGCTTTGACTAGTGGACAGTGAGGGGACTTTTTAAACTTTTTATGTTTAATGTCATTTGGAAAAAAACCAACAGCTCAGGGCCATCATGGAGGCGATCATAATAAAAGTGGGAACTATACTCCATTTGTTCAGTGCTCTAGAAATGTTACCATAAGAGAGACTAGTGTGAATATATCCAAACGTCATCAAGAGAAGTAAAGCTGAATATTAAGAAATATTGGTCCAATGAAGTACAAAATTTGCTTCTCAAAATTATATACTTCACAACTATAACTAAAGCTGCTATTAATGTAACAAATGCAACTTTTTATATTATGGCTGCCACATTTATCTTGTCATGTGGACTAACTATACATACTTGGCTTAAGGGTCAAAGTTCTAAATGGACATATAATAGAAATATAGTGGACACACATTACTTGGTTTCATGCATTTAATAAAGACATCCTTATATCCCTAAGAAAATGATATGAAGACCTGAGTTATGAGTAAAGGTAAAATAAAGATTTGGAAGAAGAATATTTCACATATAGGCATATAGGCAAGATCATGCACAATGGTTCAGCAACAAGGAAGAATGTAGCCCATCACAGGATACTGAAGAAATATATCATGGTTGGATTTTGGAGAATAGGTTGAGGAAAGAAGAAGGAAAGGTGGACCTAGAGAGAAGATTTGAGAAAAAGGGTAATGCAGAGGATGAAAGCCTTTTGGAGGGAGATTAAGAATCTTAACATTGTGCCTCTGATTCTACCTCAGTTTTGTAGTTGACCTTGAATGAGTTCTTAACAATTCCATCTCCTCAAGTTTGAAATAGAGCAAAGGATTCAAACACATACTTTGACACTTTCAGGATTTTCTTTCAGTTCCTCTTCCATCAAATGTATCAAGATTTTGACACTCCAACTTTTTGTAATTATGAACACAGTTTTTTTTCCCCACTATTTCTCTTATATATAAATTGTGGATTAACTTGTATTTTTACTTTTGTCCAAAGAATGATGGTTAGAATATTTAGCTTAGACAGGAAAGACTTAGGTGAGATATAAATATTTCAAAATGTGAAACCCTGCCATTTTAATATACAATGAAGTTTCATTCTTCCAGAGGCATAAGTAGGATATATAGACCAAATTTACAAGTAAGTAGATTTTTATATAACTAAAGGTTAACATAATTTGTAATATTCTCACATGCAATGTAGGCTACTTCAATGACAATGAAATTTCCATCACAGTGGTGTCTACCTAGAGGCTAGATGACCATTTGGCAAATAAGTAGGAGTAATATGGGAATTTGGAATAGATGATTCTTGTGGTAAATGAGAGTAGTAATTTCTCTAATATTTTTAGAGAATTTGCATTCACTCATAATCTCAGCTAATTGGGAAAAAAAACTACTTAATTGTTTCCATTGCTAATTTTACCACTCAAAGACACAATTAGATCATAGTTGTAGAAAAAATGTGGGCAAATAGATATTCATTTGCCTCTGACCTTAAGACAGTGAACTGATATACTTTTTTTTTTCAGTGCCTGGGATTGTATCCAGGGCCTCATATGCAAAAGAAACAATTTAGCATGGAACTACACATCCAAATTTCTTAATAGTCTCTTATTTCGTGGTGATACATGTTCAAGCAGAAAGTTCTTATGATGGTAGAATCACAGAGAGTAAAACTGCTACCAATTGGTATCAAAATTAGAGAAAAATTATAGGGAGACATAGAAGTCATGAATATACTTTTAAAAAGAAGGAATAGCAGAGTCATGAAATGGAATTCCAGAGAACCCTAAGAGAGAAGGGAAACTACTGGGTTCTTGATATTTTGGATGCTATCATACCTAGTACATATTTAGACCATTGCTCAGTATAGCGGAAAATTTAACCTAAAAGTTAAAGCAGTTGAAAACTGAAAAACCAAATTTATAATACTTACATGTTCATTCTTTTTGTGTTTTCTCTCTTCCCCTTAAACCTGAAATAAACAAAGTAGGTGGAAAAAGACAATGAAAGACATATGAGCATATTCCTTGGGTTGGAAAAAGATGGAATCTGTTCTACCTGCTGTGTAAAGCATTCGAACCAGGGGAAGGCAGGTAGAGGTGGATCAAAGAATTTTCAAGTAGGCCATCCATCCCTCTTGAATTGACCTACCCACTGCTTTAATCATCTTCTTTGGGTCCAGTTTTGCCACGAAACACTAATAGTTGGACAACAGTCCTGTTATCTCACTGCTTATGAGACCTCCTTTCCTGCTCTGTTAGCATTTTGGTCTCTAATATTGACAGATGGTTCTTGTTTATTTCTATAGATAGTTTCCTCTTTGTTGAAGACACATATTACAATAAAATAATAAACAAATAAAAGAGGTTATTTGAGCAAAATATTTCCAAGATTTGGGGAGGTGGGGAGGAAGAGAAAGTGTTCAGCAAAAATCAAAATCAAGATTATTTTTCCTGCTCAGCTACTCCTATGCTTTATTTTATTTTTTTTTATTTTATCATTTATGTGGTCTAGCTACATTTAGTCTCCTGTTTTTATGAGTGCATGAGATTCTCCTATGCTCTTTAAAAATACTTCCTTTAAAACTTGGGTTGGTTTATGAGGGTTCATTCCTTACCAAAAAAAAAAAAATCCTAATTAAAAACCTAAACATTAAATAATTTCAGTAACAGAATCTTCTGTCATTGGAAGTCTTTTGTCATTTGATGTTCATGAATTTCTGAACAATAAAAATAATAATACTTAACCTTCACACGATCTTTTAAATTTTGAAAATTCATATTCATCCCTCATGAGTCCCGTCAATACCAACAACAATAAGTATTGGCAAGGGTTTGGGGAAAAAGGCACATTCATACATTGCTGGTGGGACTACAAATTGGTGCAGTCAATCTGGAAAGCAGTATGGAGATTCCTTGTAAAACTTGGAATGGAACCACCATTTGACCCAGCTATCCCACTCCTTGGTTTATACCCAAAGGACTTAAAACACAACATACTACAGGGACACAGCCATATCAATGTTTATAGTAGCACAATTCACAATAGCTAAATTGTTGAACCAACCCAGTTGCCCTTCATTAGATGAGTGGACAGAAAAACTTTTGTGTATATATACACAATGGAACATTACTCAGCATTAAAAGAGAATAAAATCATAGCATTTGCAGGTAAATGGATGGAGTTGGAGAATATAATGCTAAATGAAGCAAGCTAATCCCCAAAACCAAAGACCGAATTTTTTTTTTTTTTTGACATGAGGATGGTGACTCATAATGGTGATGGCTAGGGGAGCATGGGAGGAATGGAGGAACTTTAGATAGGGCAAGGGGGAGGTGGGGGAATTGAGGGAGCAAGGTGTAGGAACGATGGTGGAATGAGTTAGACATCATTACCCTAAGTATATGTATAAAGACACGAATGGTGTGAAAATGCTTTGTGTACAATCAGTGACTTGAAAATTTATGCTTTATATGTGTATACAAAATGAATTGCATTCTGCCATTGTGTATAGCAAATTAGAATAAATAATTTAATTAAGAAGAAGAGTCATGTTCAAAACCCTTTAACAATAGACAGACTGAAAAAAAATGACAAATTTACTTAACCTGTGTTATGTGATATTTTAGAATGTAGACACAAAATACAGGGGAAATTATACAATTTTATGTTTAGGTTTGATGAAAGTGGACATGAGTATAGCAATGTGATCACACAAACATGGCATGATCTAACGGTACTAAACGGAGGTGGGAAACCCACTGCAATTGTTAGATTATGGCTCTAATCAAACAAAAAATCATGTTGAGGCTTAATTCCTCAAAGCAATAATGTTGAGAGGTGGCAGGACTTTAGGAGGAATTTGGATCATGAGGGATCTGCCCTTCATGAATGTATTAATGCTTTTCTCCGGGAGTGAGCTCATACTCTCTCCAGATTGGTTACTAAGAATGGGACATAATAAAGCAAGGCTGGCATCTCCTCTGGGGCTTTATGACACAGATGCTCTTTCTGTATGCTTTTGCTTCCCTTTGTGCTTTTCAGTCATGATATGACCAAGTTTATGGCCCTCATCTGAAGCCAACTGGATGCCAGCATCTTGACCTCGGCCCACAGAGCTAAGAGTTAAATTAATCCCCTTTCTTTATAAAGTACTCAGAGTCTGTATTTTGTTATAGCAACAGAAAACGAACTAATACATTAAAAAAGTCCTGTGTGTTTTCATACTTTTCTTGGCCTCTCTGTTGGACATTTTTTCCCTGGTATGGGGAACAGCCCTTTTGGATAAGGTTAGATACGGAAATTTCTTTATAGCCAGCTCCTAGACAGATAGATAGGAAAACATAGAATAATAACTCTATTACTGACTTTGGGGGAAAAGGAAATTCTATTTTTATTTTTCTTATTCTTTCTTTCTTTTTCATGGGGGGACTAGATATGGTGTACTAAGGATTGAACCCAGGGGTGCTTTAGCACGGAGGGATGTGCCCGGTCCTCTCCATTTTTTATATGGAGACCATGTCTTGTTAAGTTGCCCAGGCTGTCCTTGAACTTGTGATCCTCCTGCCTTAGCTTCCCCTAGTGGCTGGAATTACAGACCTGCACCATCATACCTGGCCAGTGGATCTAGTTTCTATAAGTGTGTTAGCCATCTTTTCATTGTTGACCAAAATACCTGACAAATGTTTTTGTTTTTGTTTGTTTGTTTGTTTTTTGCCTCCTGGTTTCAGAGGTTCACTTTATGGTCAGCAGGCTCCAAAGCAGAACATGATGGCAGAAGGACATGTTGGAGCAAAGTTGCTCAGGTTATGGCAACCAGGAAGGAGAGAGAGGGAGCGAGAGAGAGAAAGAGAGAGAGAGAGAGAGAAGTTGGGGACAAGATAAAATCCCTAAGGGCACCACCAATGACCTACTTCCTCCAATCATACCTCATCTGCCTATAGTTACAACCCAGTAGTCCATTCAAATAATTAATCCAACAAATGGATTAATCTACTAATGAGGCAACAGAACTCATAATCCAATCTTGCTTAAAAGCCCCACCTCAAACCTTGTTTCATTGAGGACCATGATTTTAATAAGTAAACTTTGGAGGACATTTCAAATCCAAATCATAACAATGACCCATCTTGGGGAAGGGCATTTCAATTTCTGTGACTTATTTTGGGGACAAATGAAAGGCAAGAGGCAGGAGGGTAGGAGAAGTTCAGAAAAACTGACTCTGAAACTGCTCCTTTTTAGTTCAAAGTAGTCAGTATGCCAATGAGCCACAATGCTGGGGCATTGTTTTCTGAGCTTCAGCGTAGTTCCAGGGGAGGACAAAAACGTAAGAGAGAGACAAATAAGCTGAGGTACAATCACCAAAGTGTTTCACAGCATTGTGAAAAATCTAAAAGTAAGTCAATAGATGGACTGTGGAGGGAAACACAAATACAAAGTAAGTCCAAAAGAAGGAACACTGGTTTTTGCATTCATGTAATTCAGTCAATACATCTCAGCATCTTTGATGGGTTGGCCAACAGGAAGATTTTATTGATTATGCTTCTTTTGTATCCTTGTGTTTGAGTGTAATTCTAGTATTTTCCCAACATTTCTATGGTAAACATTACATTTGCAAGGGCTTACCAAAAAACTGCCCAAAATGAGAAAAGCAAACAGTGTATAAAATATAACACTTGGTATGGAAGGTAAATGTGCTTTGACTTCCTGCAGTGCTCTCTAAATTAAACCACAAGGACATATTTCAGAGTACAATATTTATAGCTTATTTTTCTATTTTAAAAACTCTATTTCAATTTGTTCCTCAAAGGCAAAAAAATCCTAGAATTATTTAAATTTTCCTTTATATTTTTTCTCCAATTTAGATGACTGCTAATTAGGTCTTTTTCTCTTCAGTGCCCCAGAACCTGGCTGGCTAAATTATATGTGGAAATATACGTGAATGCATAAGAGCTGAGAGCTTCTGTTAAATATTCATAGACTTTTATATGGGAATTTCAGTTTTGATGTTTGGGTAAGTACTTCAGTTTAGAAAATTCATTTTTATAATAGCTGATTAAGATATTTTTGTTGTTGTTTTTGGTTTTAGGTGATTTGAAGTTTATAAAAAAGGAAAAAAAAAATTTTTACTTCCTCCCAGATTTTCAGCAAGGATCCTTGTAACCAAATACATATTAATCAGAGAAAAGTAAACAGAAGTTTATTAACACATGTATATAATGTATATGGGGCAAGCACAGAGAATCATCAGTAGCCCAAAATATGAGGCTTAGAATGCAGACTTAAATAATATCTTCAACTCAAAACAAAGAAAGGTGAGGGAGAATCCACATAAGAGAAAGTGGCCAGGAAAAACATAGTAAATATTGGTAAGCCTTTACTTAAGTTTCTGTTTTCTCAATTTACACGCATTCTTGTGATTTATAACTCCTCCTTCTGTTCTTTGTATAGAGAAGGAGATACTCTTACCAATGGAGATTTACTTTGTAAAGGTAAATTTTCCTTACAAAAGGGTAACTTATTCTACTTTTTCTCAAAAATATGAACTCAATATAATCCTTAAGCAAAAAGAGGTATATCTGGGTTTTCATTTTCTGGTCTCTCACAATCATATTTTGGAAATTTTGTATGCTAGCCTCCTGTAAGTTCCAGGAAAGAAAGTATTGTCTAAATTTAAGTTGGATAGATGGAAAAAAGAGATTATATTTTATATCCTTATCTCAGGCAAATGCATGTGCTCTTTTTTATGTAATAAATAATTTTTTTTTATTTCTCAGTATTTATGTGCCATTCTTAATAATTTATGTTTTTTATGTAACCATTTTTTATTAATGTCCTGAGGTAAAAATTTAGGAATAGATACTCTGTAAAGCCTCACAATTCAGTTACACAATGCTCAAAAGCTTCCTATTCAGTCACCTCATCAGTTGGGGATAAACCTGGCCAGGGGTCCTATGGTTAACTTGGAAAAGGACCACGCTCCAAGGTTCACAGGGTGTCCATGGACCCTCACCTGGAAGTCATGTACTCTTCTATTCTTTTTGGTTCTTATTTACTGTTTTTATAAAGCGTTAAGAACTGGGCTTGGAGAACTATTGGAAGTATATGTGCCGGTCATATTTAAGAAAGATAGAAATTTGATTTACTGGGACCTGACTACCACTCTTATATGTTTTCTTGCTTTTTTACAAGATACGCTGAATATAATTTGGTTTCTCTCAGATAAAGACTGTATAATCATATGGAAAAAAAATAACGTTTTTTTAACCTTATGGTTATTGCTATGCAAATCCTTGTTGAGTGCATTGACTTGACACCATGAAAGTACATGGGATCAGGCTGTGCCTTACTTTTTTTTTTTTTTTAAGAGTCTTTATCCCTCAAATAATATGATTGTGCTAATGTTTATATTAACCTTCTATATTTAAATCAAAGTATCATCCCTAAATGCATGTGCTTTTCTACACTGGTCAATTTCAGTGGCTGAGATAAACTGGAATCCTTTCCCAGGGTGACAGAACCCTGGAAGGGCAGGGCACTAGCAACATTTGTTGAAAGAGTTAGAGGAGGCAAGGAGTTCTCCCTGATGTGTTCCCTTCTGTTCAAATATGTCTGATTTTGGAACAGGAGACCAGCTGAAGCCAAATTCTTCCCGTAATCCATTTCCATGCTTTTAACAGTCACATTTCCTTCAGCTTTAAAAAAACGTGAGGAAACAAAAGTATGCAGGGTGAAGAACTCTTGGTCACATCAGGGCAGGGTTTGGTCCATTATTATCTCAGGATCAGTCAGATGGAGCCTTGATAAGAAAGTCCCTGCTGCTGGTGGAGGGTGGAGGTCTGGTTTTAATTCTTCTCACAGGATGTTTATCCATCACTCCTGGGGTTCCTTAAATAATGGTGATCTACTAAAGACTGACTTTAAGAAAGGACAAGTGAGAAAAGCAAGGTGGCATTAGTTCCTTCAGTTTTAGGCAATGACTGGAGACTTTCAGGCATTGCTCCAGCGGTCTGGAAAAGGATGTTGCAAAAGCTAGCAGTTGACTCTCTGTTAATTATGATGCCCCTGAAAATTTGTAGAATATCTTGGTGACTTTCACCTTGGTACCTTCAAGGGGAGGATTACCAGCTTTCCCCAAGGCAAAGGAGATAGATACAAAAGGAAAGTCAAGATTCCAATCTTTCAACCTGCTTTTAGTTACCCATT
The DNA here is from genome assembly GCF_045843805.1 of Urocitellus parryii. Lineage (NCBI taxonomy): Eukaryota > Metazoa > Chordata > Mammalia > Rodentia > Sciuridae > Urocitellus > Urocitellus parryii. The sequence continues at coordinate 31,328,107 of NC_135543.1, forward strand.
GAACAATCCATCAGCCCAAGTAAAGTCAGTGCTTTTAGCTAATGCAGCTTCCAAGTCTTTGGTACAGGGAGACATCTTCATGATGGGGATTCCTGATTTAGTTTCAGACTGGTGGTGGTTGGCAGAGAGTTCCTTGTGTCTGCTTTTTCTGAACAATCTTGAACTCATAATAATCCTTGTACAAGAGTGACATATTTCAGGGTTGTATACTTTTGTCTCTCATATACATAAACTGATTAGAACAGTGCATAACTTATTGTATACAATCAGTAAATATTGGCTATAGCAATTGAGCAATTGTTATTTTATATTTTTTAATAAATGTCATGGCTGCATGACTGTACTGAATATGATGTCTAATAATTTTTAATATATATAAAGAGAAGAAATTCAAGAAATAGAGTATAAAGCAAAGATCTGCTTTTTATTTAAAAAGAACCAGATCTACTCCTTGTAGATCAGGAAGTGTGATATTATGAAGATACAAAGGTATTTCTGAATCTGCAAATGGACCTTAGGTAAATTATTGTTTTTCTTCTCTATCTCCACTTCTAGCTGTTTGAGGGTTGGTTTGTTTGTTTGTTTTGTTTTTGTTTTCTTCTAGATTGGCTTATTTTGCCCAGTTTTCTATCCAAGGACAGTTTTGACCTAATTCCTAGAGTGGTATGAAGAGTCATGTAAGCTTGAGATTGATATTGACAATCTGCCCAAATGATTACTGTAAATCCAAAAGAACAACTAATTTTCAATTTCTCAAACTCCAAATACAAGGCAGCTGAGCCTCATCAAATAAATAATTAAATAAGTAAATAAATAATAAAAGAAAGAAAGAAAGAAATAGGAAAAGAAAGAAAGAGGGAAAGGAAAGAAAGATAGGAAAGCCTTGATTAGACAACAGCCCAACAGAGATCTTTGACAGCCTAAAAATTTTTTAATGATGGAAGTGTGTATTTTGTTAGTTAAAACCATTGAATGCACTTAAAAAGAGCAAACTACACAATACTGAAATATTGTTGCCAAAAGCTCGGTCCCATCCCTGATGCAAATCCAATAACAAGGGCAGGGTTTTGAGAAAAAAGGAAAAAAAGTTTTATTGCTTTGCTAACAAAGGACAGGGGATTTCTGTCCCAAAGGTTGTGATTCTGCCCATCAGCAGAAACAGGGGCTTTTAAAATGGTGATTCAAAGACTACAGTCCAGTGTTCTCTGCTGGAGTAGTACTTCACTTGTTAATTTGGGCGGTAGTCATTTCTGAGATCTTTTGGTGTCACCCCGAAAATCTGAATTATTTCCTCTGAATGGTGGGTGTGTCCTCCAGGACAGATAAATCTGCATCAAATCTGCCTAAAACAGGAAGAAAGGTAATCCTATCTCCCCAGAGATTAGGGAGGGAGAAGGGAGAGAAGAAGAGAAAGAAACGTGTCCATTTTAAAGATAAATTGCAGTGGCAGAATAGCAAGGGCTATATTCAAAGCATAAAGTGGACAACCATTACAATATGACACATAAATGATGACCATAGGGAATGTAAGTGAATGTTCACCACATTTGTACATAAACTGCAAAACAATGTGACCCTTAAGATGTGAATTTATTGGATATGCTAGAAAGATGCATTTAAATTTTCATGGTGGAAGTAATCTCAGAGATAACTTAAGAAAACCTCTTTATGTTACACAGAAGTAAATGAGAACTTCTTATAGAATGCCTTGGCTAACGTGGGGAGAATCTAGGTCTTCGAAATCTTGCCCACTTTTCAGATTCCTTTCCTGTTAGGTAAGCAAATTATAGCATTTTCTTCCCTGTTAGAGTTTTGCAATTGGGCACTCCTTAACTCTTTGTCAGCTCTATTAAGCTGGGCTAACTTCCTAGGGCTAAACATACAACCATTTTTCATTTCTAGGCAATCTCTTCTATTAAATTTGCATATTCAAATATGCAGCATTTATGTCTGATCTCTAAAAGAAAACTCACTAAATTCCTAGTAGGATTATTCTCTCTTTCTATTTGGCTAGGAATAGAGATTTGAATAACAACTGAGAGAGAAAGCTGAAGTTAGGCAGTGCTTTCATAAATGAAATTAGCAAGTTTCTACAATTTAAAGGTTCTATTTGTAATTCTAAAAACCTTTTTTTCCCCTTTCTCCTTGCTTAGCTTCAGGCAGGAGTAAAGTGTTGGGGAGGGGAGGAATGTTTGCTTTTCTTCCTCTTAATGGGTAAGAGATAACTAAATGCTGAATTTACAAAATACTTTGCTGTTTCTGGATTGTATGCATAAGCACAAGATGAATATCATGGCTTGGATCTTAACTGAATAATATCTGCAAAGTCACTTTGCTGTAGATATGAAAAATCTACATTGTTTAACTTGACAATCTTCTCAAATGATATCCACAAGTATTTAGCATTAAAAAGCTCAGTTTAGAATTTGAATTGCTAATGCTGCTTTTCCAATTCAAGGTTCTACAATCCAAAACAGTCTTGAAAAGGAAAAACAAAAAAGAACAAGCATAAATGGAAGGGAAACAGGAGCATTGGCTCCCACTTGGTCAAGTCCCTTGCAGGCAACCTAAGGGACTCTCACTGGCTGTGTGACTTCCAGTTGTCTTATAAGTCCATCATACTCTGGGCAAAACATCCTAAAGAAAATATTAATGTTATTGTAATCCAAGTTGAGACAAAAAAAAAAAAAACATATTCACATGTTCACCACTAACCTTAGCAAATTTTCAACAAAATTTTAAGAGAGGAGAAACCAGTCAGTTTTTCAATCATATTTGCTGTTACCATTAGCTTCAATTCTCTTCTCTTCCCTTATTTTCTTCTACATCCCATGTTAGGGATAAAACTCCTGGATTTGTGTAGATTTGTGTGTAAATTCTTCTGTGCCTTGCTTTTTCTCCTTCTAGGTTGACTTTCTCTTCCTGTGGATGATCTTCCATCCTGTAAATTTGTCTTGAGAAAAGGATCTTGTTCTAGGTTTATTGTTCATCTCCCTGTGGATAATCATAAGGTCCGAAGTTACCATCAACAGATTTCTTATTGAAAACCAAACTGTAGCTGGATGCAATGGGAACCAAGAGTATTTATCAGTGATTAGTTATTCTTGAAAGTGACAGAAAGCAAATCCATCCTTTATTATACAATGGATACATTATCATACAATACAGAAAGTCCCTATAGCAGCCTTTGAAAAACCAGCCTCTATCTCAGAGCAAAGCCTGTCCAAGAAAGGGACATGACCTTTGTCCTTGGAAAAACCCACACAGCACTCCTAAGCACCTTCCCACCCGGCTAAATTGTTTATCTACAGGAGAGATCTGCTTCGCCAGGTGTCCCTGACTCAGTCAGGCTAGGTGGGGATCCATAGTAGCCCCCTAGCAGCCACCAATCAGCATGAGACAGGGAAATACCTGGGATGCCAGATGACCCTCCCAGTAGTTTATGGTGGTTGATAACATATTGGGAAACCATGTAGTTCAGCACGTACAGCCCTCTTGGCTTAAACCAATCAGTTCAAACCAATACCCCTTTTGGACTGACCTATCACCCCCACCCGACCTGTTCCCGCCAGTGAATGTACTAATCATGTTTAAGAGTTGTTATTTGATTTTCCCGCGGTGTACAGTGATTTGCTAAGGGATGCTATGATGTATGTAGAGTCCCTGCCCTCTCCAAAGAATGTATATAAACTCTGCTTAAGTTGTTCTCGGGGCTCTTTGTTCTTTGCTCCTCTGAAGTGAGCTCTGAGCCCCAGCATGCTGGATCCCCAATAAACCCTTTGCTGTTGCATGAGACAGTCTCTTGGAGGTCTTTTCTTCCAACGTTCGCCCGACCTTTTCACCTCAGTGTGTAATCCTTTTTTCTGTGGTAAAGAACAATTTTCAAAAAAGAAAAAAAAAAAAAAAGAAATCACGCTACTCACAGAAATATAAAATAAAAGTGTGCCAAAGAATTTATTAAATTCATTTATTAATGAGTGTACCAGTATGTGTCAAAACCAGATTAAATAAATATCTGAAAAACAACTATATATAGGTAACCTAGAATGCTGAACGAATTTACTAATACTTAAAAGTTTATTTTAGGCTCTTTGGTGGGAGGTATTCTTCCCTGATTCTTTCTAAAAAATTTCTTCTTCAATAAATTTTGGTTAGTTTCCCCTATTTTTTCTTCTCAATTTTCCAGTCATAACAACAATCCTACCAGTTTAGAAAGAACACTTCAGATTTTGTCTGAGCACCTTCTGATTGGCCTTCAGCAGGAATCCTGTGAAGCCAGTTTAGCCAGATTCTTCCCTTACCTCCAACATTTCTTCTTATTCTTCCAAATACATTAACCTCCACCAGATTCCTTGGGTATTGTTGGGGCTCAGAAAGTATATTAGTTATCTGTTTCTGAAACAAGGCACCTAAGATAATCAACTTCTAATGAGGAAAGGGTTATTTTTGCTCACAGATTTGAAGGCCTCACTCCACAGTTGGTTTGTTCCTGTGTTTTGGTTCGGTGGCAAGGAAGCACAGCATGATGGGAGCAGGTGGTAGAGAAAAGCCAGTCACCAAAGGGCTAGGACATGAGAATGAGAGAAATCAATCAAGTTCTCACAATCACCTTCAAAAACACTCTCCCAGTGACTTTAAATATCCCACTAAATTCAACCTTTGAAAGTTTCCACCCTTTCACAATCGTGCCAAGTTGAGGACCAAGGCTTTGGGGGAATATTTCAGATCTGAAATATAGCAGAAAGCAATGCCCCCAAAGTATGGTACTTTGGTGTGCTGATACTTTAATCTAAAGGTCTCTCAACCAAAGTCTGTCTGACCTCCTGCCTATCTGTGTCTTCCCTGTCTTTCCCTCCTGAAGTATATATGAAGTGGCTTTGTCTGAATTTCTCTTATCTGACTAAAAGCAGTTCCTACAGTGTTATGCAACTATCGTGAATTCCCTTCCTGTAATCCCAAGAACCGGAGAAGATTGACTGATATCAGAGGAGAGAAGACTAAAAGGTCAGCACATGTCTCAGCCAGAGCAATAGTGGCACAACCTATCACCTATGTTTCTGAGGGCTACTACCTGAGAGACTCTCTGTGTACAAAGACAGCTTTTTTTTTTCCATGCAGACCCTCCCCTCAGCCTGTCACCACCTCCCCTGTCAACTGCCAAGTCCTTATTCCTTTCTATAGCTTGGGACACTAGAAAAATATTAACCATCTGGCCTTTCTTTGAGTCTAATATTTTGTGAGGATCCATTTCAGTGGCACATAATTAGTCTACATGCAGCTTCTTCTGTTAATCTGTCCACAGTCAGTTTATTCCAGAGACTGGAATTATACCCACATTAGAGAACAGAGGGCAAGTTTAAACTACCCTACACTATAAATCCCTAGTTGTCCATGTAAAATTAGGAATCAATCCCTGTTCTATACTGAGATTTCTTTCATCATTAGGCTAGTTTCTGAATAAAATTATTTTGTATTACTTAGACTAGTCCAGTTCTGGTTTGCTTTGACAGAAGGAAAAATCAATTGTATTTCCAATAGACAAAAATCATTCGAATTGTTAATAGCTTTCTATAATTTGCAAAATTATAAGATTAGTCAAAGATGATGAGAGAAGCTAACCCCGATAGATTCATACAACCTTGAAAGGTGCAAGGTTATGCCCTTTGTTCCTTTGACAGGATACCCAGTAATCTATGTCTATTTAAAAATCATTCCCATTTCTTTCTTCTAACAAACATTGGAACATCTGTCATAGTGAAAGCTTGCTAGTCTCCTCTCTTGTCATTAATATGTAGTAGCCTTTTTTTTTAAAGGCCACATTTGCTCTTTCATTCTCTATGTTACTCATTTTTAATCCATCTGAAAGATTACAGCACCCTACACTAAAACAGTGTTGAATTGAGTGACTTATACACTTCCTGTGAAGCAGTAGCACATTTTATTAAAATTCAATATGCACTTTTCCTAGAATACTCTCAGGATTCTTATGTTTCATATTGCTTCTAATAAAAGAAGAAACACAGAAAGTTTCAATTCAAGAAAAATAATTACTATCTGTGGTAATAAGAATAGTTTCCCATAAAGATGTCTATACCTCAAACTTTAATATCTGTAAATGTGTTACTTTTAGGTGGATTAAGGTCACAGATGGAATTAAAGTTGCTAAAGAGTTGATCTTAATATAATAAGGCGATTCTAGATTATCTTGGTAGGTTCAATGCCATCACAGGAATCATTAAAAGTGGAAGATGAAAACAGAATTAGGTAAGTAACAGTGAGATGTGAGAGGAAGAATGGTCAGAGAGATGCAATATTACTAACTTTGAAGATGAAGGAAGAGGCCAAAAGCCAAAAATTGTAGATGATTTCTAGCAGCTGTAAAAGGCAAATATTTGAATCTGGATCATTCCACAAAAGCTCATGTATTGAAAGATTGGTCCTCAGTTCAGAGTTATTCAGAGGTAAAACTTTTAGTAAGTAATTGGATCTTGAGGGGATCCAAGATCCCTTGGATCACATCATCAATGGATCAATCTATTGAGGCATTCATAGCTGAGTGAACTATTGGGAAGTGGCAGAAACTCTAGGAGTTGGGACCAATGAAGGAAGTCAAATGCTGGATATATGCCTTGAGGACCATACTTTGTCTTTGTCCCCACTTCTGTATCCCAACTGGTGAGAGGTGAGAGGTGTCTCACCACAGCCCCAGAAAAAATGGAGCCAGCTGACCAGGAGGTGAAACCTCTTAAGTCACGAACCAAAAAAATATCATTCCTCCTTGAAATTCCTTAAGATTATTTTTCTCAGGTGTTTTTCATAATCACAGCTGAGTAACATAGCAAGAAAATTTTCCTGTTAAATTTCTAGAACGGAATGAACTCCTGATGACAACTTGATTATTTCCCAGAGAAATCCATGCACAACTTTTATGAGACTAAGGAAATGATATTCCAAAGTATAGATCGCCCCTTGACATAATGAATTCCTTGAATTACAGGATATTGTAAGGAACTTGTGCTTTCCTGTCTCTTACTTCTCTTCTTCTGAAATGAGTCACAGAAATCAGAATTTTACTTCCCAAAGATGAGGCATAGAAACTTTCCCAAAGCAAGCCACACAACCTAGAAAAGCCATTCTGTATCTTCTCTCTTCTTTTTTTTTTTAAATTGGTTTTATTTTGTTACATACATAACAGCGAAATGCATCGCAATTCTTATTACACATATAGAACGGATTTTCATACCTCTGTTTGTATATAAAGTATGTTTACACCAATTCATGTCTTCATACATGTACTTTGAATAATGATGTCCATCACATTCTACCATCTTTGCTAATCCCCTGCCCCCTTCCTTTCCCTTCCACCCCTCTTTCAAATCTAGAATTCATCTGTTCCTCCCATGCTCCCCCTCCCTACCCCACAATGAGTCAGCCCCCTTATATGAGAGAAAACATTCAGCATTTGTTTTGGGGGCATTGGCTAACTTCACTTAGCATTATCTTCTCCAAGTGCAACAGCTTACCTGCATATGCCATGATTTTATTCTCTTTTATTGCTGAGCAAAATTCCACTGCATATATATGCCACATTTTTTTTTATCCCTTCATCCACTGAAGGGCATCTAGGTTTGCTCCACAGTTTAGCTATTGTGAATTGTGCTGCTATAAACATTGATGTGACTGTGTCCCTATAGTATGCTGATTTTAAGTCCATTAAATATAGACCGAGGAGAGGGATAGCTGGGTTAAAAGGTGGCTACATTCCTAGATTCCCAAGGAATCTCCATACTGCTTTCCATATTGGCAGTACCAATTTTCATTCCCACCAGCAATGTATGAGTGTACCTTTTCCCCACATCAACGCCAACACTTATTGTTGTTTGTCTTCATAATAGCTGCCATTCTGACTACAGTAAGATGGTATCTTAGAGTAGTTTTGATTTACATTTCTCTAATTGCTAGAGATGATGAATATTTTTTCATATATTTGTTGATTGATTGAATATCCTCTTCTGAGAAGTGTCTGTTCATGTCCTTGGCCCATTTATTGATTGGGTTATTTGTTTTTTGGTGTTTAGCTTTTTGAGTTCTTTATATATACTAGAGATTAGTGCTCTATCTGTTGTGTGAGAGGTAAAAATTTGTTCCCAAGATATAGGCTCTCTATTGACCTCACAGGTTGTTCTTTTGATGAGAAGAAACTTTTTAGTTTGATTCCATCCCATTTATTGATTCCTGGTTTTAATTTTTGTGCTATAGGAGTCTTATTAGGGAAGTTGGGGCCTAATCCCACATGATGGAGATTAAGGCCTACTTTTTCTTTTGTTAGACGCAGGGTCTCTGATGTTATTCCTAAGTCCTTGATCCATTTTGAACTGAGTTTTGTGCATGGTGAGAGATAGGAGTTTAATTTCATTTTGTTGCATATGGATTTCCAGTTTTCCCAGCACTATTTGTTGAAGAGGCTATCTTTTCTTCAATGCATGTTTTTGGTGCCTTTGTCTAACATAAGATAATTGTAATTTTGTGGGTTAGTCTCTATGTCCTCTATTCTGTATCATTGGTCTAGCAGTCTATTTTGGTGCCAATACCATGCTGTTTTTGTTACTGTTTTTGTTACCAGATTACAGTCTGGTATAGTGATGCTACCTGTTTCACTTTTCCTGCTATGGATTGCTTTAGCTATTTTGGGTGTCTTATTTTTTCCAGATGAATTTCATGATGGCTTTTTCTATTTCTATGAGGAATGCCATTAGTATTTTGATCAGAATTGCATTAAATCTGTATAGTGCTTTGGAAGTATGGTCATTTTGATAATATTAATTCTGCTTATCCAAGAGCAAGGTAGATCTTTCCATCTTCTAAGGCTTCTTTGATTTCTTTCTTTAGGGTTGTGTAGTTTTCATTGTATAGATCTTTCACCTCTTGTTGATTCCCAAATATTTTATTTTATTTTATTGAGGCTACTGTAAATGGGGTAGTTTTCCTCATTTCCTTCTCAGAGGATTTGTCACTGATATATAGAAATGCCTTTCATTTGTGGGTGTTGATTTTATATACTGATACTTTGCAGAATTCGCTCACTACTTCTAGAAGTTTTCTGGTGGAACTTTTTGGGTCTTCTAGGTAGAGAATTATATTGTCAGCAAATAGTGCCAATTTAAGTTCTTCTTTTCCTATACATATACCTTTAATTTCTTCATCTGTCTAATGGTTCTGGCTAGTGTTTCAAGGACTATGTTAAATACAAGTGGTGAAAGAGGGCATCCCTGTTTTGTTCCAGTTTTTAGAGGGAATCCCTTCAATATTTTTCTCCATTTTGAATGATGTTGGCCTGGGGCTTAGCATATGTAGCCTTTACAATGTTGAGATATGTTTCTGTTATCCCTAGTTTTTCTGGTGTTTTGAACAGCAAGAGGTGCTGTATTTTGTCAAACACTTTTTCTGCATCTATTGAGATGTTCATATGATTCTTATCTTTGAGTCTATTGATGGGATGAATTCCTATTGATTTTCTTACATTGAACCAACATTGCATACTTGAGATGAATCCCACTTGATCATAGTGCACAATCTTTTTGATATGATTTGTATTTGGTTTGCTTTAGAATTTTACTGAGAATTTTTGCATCTATGTTTATTAGAGATATTGGTCTAAAGTTTTATTTCTATTGGTCTAAAGTTTTATTTCTTTGATGTGTCTTTGCCTGGTTTTGGAATCAGGGTGATATTGGCCTCATAGAATAAGTTTGGAAGTCCTGCCTCTTTTTCTATTTCCTGAAATAAATTGAAGAGTATTGATATTAGTTCTTCTTTAAAGGTCTTGAGAAATCGGCTATATAACTATCCTGTCCTGGCCTTTTCTTGGTTGATAGGCTTCTGATGGCATCTTCTATTTCATCACTTGATATTGGTCTGTTTTAATTGTGTATATCTTCCTGATTCAGTATGGGCAAGTTATATCAGTTAAGAAATTCATTAGGGGCTGGGATTGTGGTCAGCATAGAGCACTCACCTCACACGGGCAGGACCCGGGTTTGATCATTAGCACCACATAAAAATAAAGGCATTGTGTTGTGCCCATCTACACCTAAAAAAAAAATAAATAATATTTAAAAAAAGAAATTCATTGATGACTTTACTATTTTCTATTTTATTAGAGTATAATAAGTTTTCAAAATAATTTCTAATTATCCTCTGTATTTCTGTAGTGTCTGTTGTGATATTACCTTTTTCATCATGTATGCTGGTAATTTGAGTTCTCTTTCTTCCTTTTTTTTAGCGTAACTAAAGGACTGTCAATCTTATTTATTTTTTCAAAGAACCAACTTTTTGTTTTGTCAGTTTTTTTCAACTGTTTCTATTTCATTGATTTCAGCTCTAATTTTAATTATTTCTTGCCTTCTACTGCTTTTGCTGCTGATTTGTTCTTCTTTTTCTAAAGCTTTGAAATGTAAAGTGAGGTCATTTATTTGTTGACTTTTTCTTCTTTTAAGGAATGAACTCCATGAATGAACTCCTCTTGGAACTGCTTTCATAGTATCCCAGAGATTTCAATATGTTGTGTCTATGTTCTCATTTACCTCTAAGAATTTTTTAATCTCCTCTTTGTTGTCTTCTGTAACCCAATGTTCATTCAGTAGCACATTGTTTAGACTCCAGGTATTGGAATAATTTTTATTTTTTATTTTGCCATTGATTTCCAATTTCATTCCATTATGATCTCATAAAATACATGGTAATATCTCTATTTTTTTTTGTATTTGCTAAGAGTTGCTTTGTGGCATAGTATATGGTCTGTTTTAGAGAAGGATCCACATGCTTCTGAGAAGAAAGTATATCTGCTTGATGCAGGTTGAAATATTCTATATATGTCAGTTAAGTCTAAGTTATTGATTGCATTATTGAGTTCTATAGATTCTTTTTCAACTTTTATTTGAAAGATCTATCCAGTGGTGAGAGATGTGTTAAAGTCATCTAAGATTATTGTGTTGTTATTAATTTGACTTTTGAACTTGAGAAGAATTTGTTTGATGAACATAGCTGCACCATTGTTTGGGGCATATATATTTATGATTGTTATGTCTTGTTGGTGTATAGTTCCCTTGAGCAGTATGTAATGTCCATCTTTATCCATTTTGATTAACTTTGCCTTGAAGTCTACTTTATTTGATATGAGGATAGAAACCCCTGTTTGCTTCAGCAGTCTGTGTGTGTGGTGTGATTTGTCCCAACTTTTCACCTTCGGTCTGTGTATGTCTTTACCTATCAGATGAGTCACTTGGAGGCAGCATATTGTTGGTTCTTTTTTTAATCCAATCTACTAGCCAATGTCTTTTGATTGGTGAGTTTAAGCCATTAAAATCAGGGTTACTATTGAGATACAGTTTATATTTCTAGCCAAAGTTTGTTTACTTTTGTGATTTAACTTGATTTGATTTTCTTCTTTGATTAGTTTTCCCTTTAGGGTACTACCTCCCTGTGCTAATTTTCATTGTAGTTTTTTTAATTTCCTCTTCATGGAATATTTTTCCAAGGATGTTTTGTAGTGTCGGTTTTCTAGCTATAAATTATTTTATCTTTTGTTTATTGTGGAAGATTTTTATTTCATTTTAAAATCTAAACTTAATCTTGCTGGATACAAGATTCTTGGTTGGCACCCATTTTCTTTTAGAGCTTGACATATGTTTTTCCAGGATCTTCTAGCTTTCAGGGTTTGTGTTGAAAAATCTGCTGTTATCCCAATTGGTTTTAAAAACCAATTAGATATGTAATCTGATTCCTCTGTGGCTTTTAAAATTCTCTCCTTATTCTGTATGTTGGGCATTTTCATTATATTTCATTATAATGTAACTTGGTGTGGATCTGTTGTGATTTTGTACACTTGGTGTCCTTTTCAATTCTTCAATTTGGATTTCCAATTTCGTCTTCTTGTTTGGAAAATTTTCTGATATTATTTCATTGAATAGATTGTTCATTCCTTTGGTTTGGACCTCTATGCCTTCCTCTATCCCAATAACTCTTAAATTTGTCTTTTTATACTATCCATATTTCTTGAATGTTCTGCTCATGGTTTCTTACCATTATCACTGTGTGGTCAATATTGTTTCAAAATTATATATTTTGTCTTCATTGTTTGATTTCCTATCTTCCAAGTGGTCTACTCTGTTGGTGATGCTTTTATTTGAGCTTTTTATTTGGTTTATTATTTCTTTCATTTTAAGGATTTCTGGTTTTTTTTTTTTTTGATTGTTTCTTTGTTTGTTTTTAGCACCTCTATCTCCCTGTTGAGGTGATCTTTTGCTTCCTGTATTTGTTTATGTAGCTCCTTGTCAATGTGATCTTTCACTGCCTGTATTTCCTCTCTTATACCTTCCTTGAGTTCCCAGAACATTTTTACTATGTATATACTAAACTCCTTCATTTGTCTTCATTTGTTTGGAACATTTTCTTCCCTTGTCTTTTCATGTTGCTTGTTTGTCTTCCTTTCCAGCTCTTTGGGTCTAGATTGTTATTGTTTCTGCCCTATAGGTTTGTAGTGCTCTTGTAGGGTTCCAAGACCTCTCCTTTGTGGAGAAGAATAATGTTAACAGATCCCAATATCAACAATATACCACCTATGAACAATTTAAGACGTTTACAGTTTAGTCTCAATGTACAGAAATGTTGGATTCAATTATCATCTAAAATATAATCAGTGGTTTTGTAAAAAGGTTTACAGTTTCTGACAGTGGACAATAACCTGGGGATGGGGCTTAGGACTATATGCTGAGGAGGTAGGATGTGAGGATATAGAGTTAATATATCTTAGGAAGTATGAAGGAGAAAACTAGTAAAGAAGGTTAGTAGCAAGATAATTGTCAGGAAGTAACTTAGGGTAGGGATGACAGTAGAGAACACACAAACACACCTATGTATTTAGAAAAATACAGATGTTAAAACAGTAAGATTTGGAGGAGGAAGAAAAATGAAAGAATAAAAAAGAAAAAAGAAGGGCATATACAACACCTCTATATTATATCACTCAGTCCTATTTTATATTATATGACTCAGTCCTCATAGTCCTATTTCATGCAAAGTTCTTGGTTTCATATATGTTGGGGATGTGAAGGCCAGAGGATGGAGGGGTAGAAGAGAAAAAACAACCAACCAACCAACCAATCAACAGAAAACTCAACGGAATAAACCAGGATTGTAGCTAGCTTTAGAAATCCCTGTCTTTCCTGCTTCTCTTCTCATCCAGTAGGTGGCGCCGTCTGTTGTAAGCTGGTGTCTCTGCCCTGGAGATGGTGGAGGTAACCAGGGTGGGAAGACCGGTCCTGGCACAGGGTGCCTGAATGTGGGGAGTGGTACCCACCAGTCCCCTGCAGAAAGGCTGCACCTCACAGGTCTCTTTTTGGGAGTGCTAACTCTTATGACTTGAGCACCCGGTATTGTCTCCCTCTCTTGCCTGGAGATTTTCCAGTTCCTGGTCTCTCCAACTCCCCCAGCATTTCCCAATTGAGGAAACTCTCCCCCCTGGGGCTCCTGTGGGTGGCTTCTTGGTCGCACTGCACACCTGTGTTGGAAAACTACTGTGCTGGGTTACTGCCTGGGGAGGAGGGAAGGTTAGAAACCTGGCACCTGGCCACTGGAGATTCAATCTGGGAATTGTCCTCAGCTGAATGGTGAGAATGTTGAGTCAAGATGGCGGCGGTCTGCTTTCAGTACTGGGGTGTCTGGTGAGGTGGAGGGAGTGTGGTGAGGTGAGGTGGGGGGAGCCTGGCGATGGCATTGTGCTGTAGGTAGGTGACAGCTGAGTGACTTGCATGGGAGCAGAGCAAAGTCTTGGCGACCTGCTGATGTGTTGATAGGTGATTGTGCTAAGGCACTCGCCGAGTCTTGTGTGGACTGGAACTTTGGCCTTTAGGTTCTGCTCCAATGCTGGCCATCCTACTCAAATGCTGAGGCATGGAGACCCGTGTGGGGTCACAGCACTGGTGATTTCTGTGGAGAGCAGCTGGATAGGGGTCCTCTAACACTCTCAGAGATGTAGTATTCCAACTAGGTGAGATCTGGGGATCTGGCGGTGCGAGGCATGGGGTGGCTCACTCCCTTCCTGCCATCATCATGTTCTTTCCCCCTTCTCTCTTCTTTCTTGAATACCCTTATTCCAGAAGGATTCTATCCTTTAGAAAAAGGAAGAAACACTACACAAGAAGGCCAAGGAGAGTCTGAACAGCCCTTGCTGTGTGCCTACCTGGTTTGCTACCTTTTGCCCAAACAATTTATAAATGGCTCTTCATTCTTCATTGAATGTAAGCATAAATATAGATTCTCCCAGGTCTTCAGGTTTACATTTCTAAAAACTTCTGTGTCACATAAATCTTTAATTGGATAAATTTGCTCTGATTTTCTCTTCTTACCCTACATTTGTTATGGAAATGCTGTGTGCGACATTTCTAATGTGTGAAGAAATGTATCTCATCTTTAACTCCTATAACTTCTAAACAACATATCTGTAAAATAATGTATTTTGTTTATCTGGTAATTTTAAATATTAGTGTTAGGAAACTAATATACTATTCCTAGGAAGATAACCAGACCATGGTAGCTTGGGATGAAAAACCTATAGAATATTGGATCTGGTCCAGGAAAAATACAAAAAGATCTGAGAAATCAATTCTGATCTCTATTCCTCAAGTTGCATATGAATATAAAATATAAGGGAAACCTGATAATATTCATTTGGGATGATAGTGAAATTAAAATATTTGAAAGGATAAAATTATATTTTTCAGGCAAATATAAAATGAGCATATAAGAAAGATGCTACTTGGATCATTAATTGATGGAAAACAAGGAAAAGTTAGAACCTTCTAGGACATCTGATAAGCTCAGGAAAAAATACCAAATAAATGTTAAAATAATATTTAGATATAATCCATTGAGCACCCAATTATCCAAATGCACTGCAACCACCTCTAACCTAAAACTAAAAGTATTGTTTCTCTATCAGAAAAATTGTACAAGCTAGCAAGAAGTTTATGAAGTTATGAATGTTCAGCAATAACATGAACTGTTTATATCACCTCCATTCTTCATAGTCTTTGAGGGCCTGTGAATATAGATGAAAGAACATGATACTCAAATATTTACTTCATTTTTGAGTTTCAGATGATTTTTTTCTGACAGGAAAAAATAAAACATTTTGTCAGTTAAAGAACTCAGAGTATCAGGTAGCTATATTAAAATTTAGAATTGCCAAATCAAAAAAAAAAAATCCATTAACTAGTTATGTAGTTAAAGTGAAAGGAAATATTGATTCTAAAAATAGTAGAAAAATAATTGTGAAAATATTTTTATTCCAAAAAATAATATTTCATGACTTCATTGTTTTATTTTCTCAAAGAAATGAAATAAAACCTGACTTTTTGTACAATGGTACAATGAACAGAGAATCTAGGTATACAGAACATATGTTAGACTTTGTTCTCCAATTTTAAGGTATACAAATATTGATGAAATATTTTAAACAGATATAAAACTTACATATAAACAGTGATGACCCCAAATCAATAGGAATTCCAAATATCAAGTGTAAATTGAAGATAAATTTTCCATATGAGAACCAGGAACAAATGTCACCATTAACAAGTATAGGATTTGTAAGTCCCTTTCTGGATGATAGTCAGTGACACTTTTTTTTTTTCTTTCTTTCTTTTTTTTTTTTTTTAGAGAGAGAGAGAGAAAGAGAATTTTTTTTTTAATTTTTTTTTTTTTTTTTAGTTTTTGGCGGACACAACATCTTTGTTTGTATGTGGTGCTGAAGATTGAACCCGGGCGAATGCATGCCAGGCGAGAGGGCTACTGCTTGAGCCACATCCCCAGCCCCTGTGACGCTCTTTTTAAATAAATATGGAAGCTGACAGACATTTCTTCATAACCAGGAAGTATTGTAAATAAGTGTCTGTTTATTAGTCTAGAATGATAGCAAAATCAAGATCTAATATTATGCCATAGATGGAAACCAAATCTGTAACTAAAGTCGTCTTCTAAGTAAGAGTTACATTTTTCTTACAGGTGGGATAGCTGGTTTGAATGAAACATAAACCAGAAACCTTAATAAATTAATATAAAATCCAAGTTCAAACTGTTGAAACGCATTGCCCAAAGAGATGTTACTGTGAAATGAACCTATAGGAATATAAAACTACCTCCCCAATTGTGCAATCCTTGGTCAGTGACCAATGAGAATCTCTGATGGAGATCAGATTGCACACACCAAAAATATGAAATTTGTTAGTGAATTTAATGACTACTGAAACATCATTAAAATAGTTTACTAAACAGATAAACTTCTGAACACTGGGGATAATGAGTCAATCTAAAAAAGGATTTTAACATACTTTATTATTTATTTGTTTATTCAAACAAAAAAATCAGGAAGGTATCCATAAAAACTTGAACAGAGGTATAAAATAATTACACAGAAATCTTTATGTAAATCTTTTTACCAATGAAACAAACAAACAAACAAACAAAAAACCTCTCACATTAGGGGGAACTGGGAGGGTATTAAACAGTAAATTTGGTCTAGCAAAAGAGATAATTGGTGAATTAGGAAATGGAAGAAAAAAAAAATCTCTGCCAAAAAGCAGCATAAGGAGGTTAAAGTTTGGCAAAGACAGTAAATACATAAATACTTAGGTAACAGACACGGGAGACAGATTGATAAATTCCTGTGCAATTTTAATAAAAGACCCAGAAGGAAAATCTAGAGAAGACAGGAAAGAGATAATAACTGAAGAGATATTGGTGGCAATGTTTTAGGAACAAGAAAAGATGATCCCCCCACACACATCACAAAAGTTTAGAAGATTTGTAGGATTTTAAAATGTAAAACCTACACATAAAATACAGCAATGGAAATATGGACTACCAGCAATAAAAGGGAAAATCACCAGAGTTACCATGGTAAAAGAGACAGATTGCTTACAGAGACACAAGAACACTGAGAGCAGATTTCTTATCAGCAAGGGCAGATAGCACAAGAGATAAGAGAAGAATGGGAAATAGGAGAAATAGAAGTACTTTAATTGTTTTGGTGAATTTAACCATAAACTGGAAATAACAGGCAAAACTATCATGAGAGTTGGTGTTTTGATGGGAAAAGAGCCAAGTTTTTATTTTGTTTAGGGGCAGAATAAAGACACAGATTAAATTTAGATTTCTTACATGTATATGTTTCTATGTGTGTTAGGATGTGTACAATCATTTAAAGAGTATATACTGAAACGTTAAATGTAACAGGTAAAATAAATGTGAAGAATTGGTAGCATCCAAACTGTTTTGCATTTTTGAAAAATATATTTCATTAATGAAGAGAAAGAAAGAAAAAGGAAAAATCTAGGGGGAAAATTAAAAATATGGAAAATCAAAATTTAAAAATGACCCCCAAATTACAAACAAATTAATACACATTACTTACATACATAGGTTTATACTTGTGATTAATAGATTAGAAAAGAAGCAACAAACAAAAATGCATCTCTCTCTTCTTTTTACATGTAAAGTAAAATAACACTGTATATTTGGAAATAACCAACTAATGTTTAGGTGAAATGACAATACAACAAAAAATTGAATTTTAAGTTATATAACTAAAAGGGACTCAGAGGACTATTTCATACTCACAAAATACCACAAAGTGAGTGTAACAGTTATAATCGAACATATACCTAAATACATAACCTTAAATCTTCAAAACAAAACACTAAAAACTATGAGTCTATAATAACAAATTTACACTCATATGTGGAAAATTTAAGCAGAAACTAGTCATGCAATAAGATACAAAATGAGTAAAAAGAGAAGATCTGAAAATATCATTTACAATTTAAATTTAATGTAATATAGTTCTGGGGATGTAGATTTCATTTAAACATAAGAGAGTATTTACCAAGAAAAGACTACATGCCACAACAAGTTAAGAGGAGTCAATTTTACATAATCCTCACTTTCTAACCACAATGTTAGACTCAGAAATAGTAAATGAGAACTTACATTTCAAAGTTCTTTATATATTTGGACATCAGATGTCTAACTATAGCAAGGAAAAATAATGAGTACAAGAGAAAAATCATAAAAATTATGAAGCATTTAAAAATTAAATCATCATAATATAAAAAAACTGTGAAATAAAACTCGGCCAATATTAAGAGAATAATTATTAGCTTAAGCATATTGTTTGGAAACGATAAATGATTGAAAATAAATGAACTGGTATTAAATCAAGTTTATGAGAGTGCTTTTGTCAAGCTTTGTAAAACTCAGGTCTTTTAGTTGTGTAATAAATTGGTGAATCATTTGATGAGTTAGCATCTGTGCAACAGCTTAGACTCTGGAAATCTCATAACTCTAAAAATACTATGAACACAGCAGGAAGTCCATTTTTATGTCAGATACCTAGAGGGCCCAAGTCAAATCAAGTGAAGAGATGCCATCCCCATTATAAAGAACCCATAGAAGCAAATAGAAGGTAATGGTCATTAATTTACCTAATTATATTACTTTGTTTTCCAGATGTTTTGGTAATATTAAAATTCCTGAGAGATCTCTAGGAATATAAATTTAAATGAAGAAGGTCTTGTGCAAGAAGATCTTGTGGATATTTTATCCAGCCTTTCCTAGTATTAGCATCTTCCATAGTCACAGAAAAATATAACAACAAGGAAACGAGCATTGGTATAACTCGGTGATAATTATATTTCACTCTTTATATATGTAGTTGTATGTGTGTTTGTGTTTGCACATATAGCTCTAATTTCCCCACTAGAACTTTGATAGCCCCTATTCTATAATAGCCCCCATATCTATAATTTTGTTATTTCATGAATGTTATACACATAGAATCATGCATTCATTATGTATTCTCATGAGATTTTTTTTTCTTTTACTGAGAATGATTCCCTTTAGTTTCATAGTAGTTTTATGTAACAATAATTTCTTCCTTTTCATTGCAGAATACTATTCCATTGAAAGAATATATCATATTGTGTTTAGAAACCCATTTATTTTTTACTTTATTTACTTAATTACTTATTTAATGGCAAATGTTAATTATTCAGAACAGTATGATTCATTGTGGCATATTTACATATCCATATAACATAATTTGATAAATTTCACTTTCTAATAACTTCCTGCCTCTCTGAATGATCCCTTTCCTCTATCTTAATGGCCTCCCTGTTACTTTCATGATGCCCTTTTCTTCCTCTCTCCTACTTCAACACATAAGAGAAAACATACTTGCCCTTCTGAGTCTGACTTACTTTGCTTAATAAAATATTCTCCAGTTCTATTCATTTTCCAGCAAATGACACAATTTGATTCTTCTTTATGGCTGAATTAAACACCATTTTGTATATATAACACATATTTTATTCATTAATATTTTGATGGATACCTAGGCTGATTCCATGACTTTCCCATAGTGAATTATGTTTATATGGGTGTATATGTATCCCCTAAATTATACTGACTCTAATTCCTTCAGATATATTGAGGAGTTATATATCTAGATCATATGGTAATTCTATTTTTAGTTTTTTGAGGAATAACCAGACTTACTTCTTTAGTGGCTCTACCAATTTACCTTCCCACCAACAGTGTTTCAGAGTTCCATTTGCCCTGACTCCTCACCAGTATTTATTATTTGTATTCTTAATGATTGCAATTCTGAATGAGGTTAGAAGAAATCTCTGTACTTTGGATGTATATTTCCTAGATAGCTAAAGATGTTGATTTTTTTTCATATAATGGTTGACCATTTATTCTTCTTTTGAGAAGTGTCTGTTCAGTTTACTTTCCATTTAGTGAATGGATTATTTATATGTTTTGCTGTCTTTTGAGTTTCTCATAAGATCTCTATAATCATCCTGTGTTGGAAGAGCAATTGTCAAAGATGATCACTCATTCTATAGCTCTCTCTTTACTGTAATTTGCTTGCCATGTAGAGGCTTTTTAATTTTGTGCCATCCCATATATTGATTCATGTTAGGATGCTTATTGATTTAGGTATGTTGAACCACCCTTGCATCCTGGAATGAAACCAACTTGATCATGGTGTATGATCTTTTTAATGCATCGTTGAATTTGGTTTGCAAGCACCTTTTTAAAGATTATTTTTTCCTATGTTCATCAAGGCTAATGGTCTATAATTTTCTTTTCGTCAATGTGTTTTTGTCTGGTTTTATAGTCAGGCGATACTGACTTCTTAGAGTAAATTTAGAAATTCCTTCCTTTTGTATTTCATGGAATAATTTGAGGAGCAATGATGTTAGTTTTTCTTTAAAGCTGTTGTGAAAATTTAGCCATCAATCTCTCTTGTCTTGAGTTTTTCTTTGTTGGGAGGCTTTTTATTACTGTTTCCATCTTGGTCTGTTAAGGTTTGTAATTGTTATGTTAAGGTTTTCTATATCCATAATATTTTGGTAGGTTGTATGGATCTAGAAATTATCCACTTCATCTAGAATTCACAATTTATTGAAATATAAGTTTTAAAAATAGTCCCTTATGATCCTTCTAATGGCATTTGTTTTGATATCTACATTTCTCTTTCTCTATCTCTCTTTCTCTCTTTCTTCTCTCTCCTCTTTTTTTTTTTTCTTTTTGTATGTGTATGTGTGTATATGTGTGTGTGATGCTAGTGATTGAACTCAGGGCCACACACATTCTAGGCAAGTGCTCCACCTCTGAGCTGTAGCCCCTGCCCTTTATTTTCCTAAGACTATGATATGCATCCATCATTAGCTTATTTATTTGTGATCTTTCTGATTTTTTTAATGTAGGCTCTCATAGCTATAAACTTCCTTGTTTCTGAGTTTCTTTCAGGTTGTGTTTCTATTCTTTTTTGATTTTCAGTATTTTAAAATGTTCCCCCTGATGTCTTCAATGACCTTCTCATCATTCAGAAGTCCACTGTATTGTTTCTGTAGTTTTTCTTAATATTAGTTTTTAATTTAAAAGTCCATTTGATACAAAGTGTAGTTTAACTCCATGGTATTTTTGTTAATTTTTTTGTCTGAATAATCTATTAGTGACAGTAATATTTTGAAGTCACTATTATAATATTGGGGCTTATCTACCCCTTTAGATCAAATAGTGTTTATTAAGTTTCATTCACCAACGTTCAGGGCATATGTACTTATAAATATTATGTCTTCTTTTTGAATTGTTCCTTTTGAATTCAGCTTTACTGGATAAAATATCTATATTGGCAGTTATTTTCTTTTAGGGCTTAAAATAAATTATTTGATTTCCTTCTGTTCTTTAGAGTTTCTTCTAGAAATCTTCTGTTATTCTGCTCGGTTTACTTTTATAAGTGACTTGCCAATTTTTCTCTTACAAGTTTTAAAATTATTTTTTCCTTCTGAAATTTTGGCATTTTAATTATAAATGTCATGAAGAATTTCTTTTCTGTGACTAATTGTCTCAATACCTCAATGCCTTCAGTACCTGTATATTTACCTCATTCTCACAATTAGGGAATTTTCTGTTATTTCACCAAATAAATTTTCAGTGCAACCAGCCTGTATGTCTATTATTTCCTAAAGACCTATCAGTCTTTAATTTGGTCTGTTAATGTTATCCCATAACTTTTATAAATTCTACTCCTAGTTTCTTACTTTTTTTCTTTGCTACTACCTAAAAATGCTAGTTCCTCCACCTTATCTTCAAGCACTCATATTTTTTCTTCTGCTTGATGTGGTCTATTAGTGAGATTCTCCACTTAATTTTTTTATTTGGTTTATTGAGTTTTTTTTTAATTTACCATATTTTTTTGGTTCTTTTTCAGAATCTTTATCTCTTAATTAAAAGCCTCTTTCATAATCTGTATTATCTCCCTTGGTTTATTCCTTAGATTTTCTTTTCATTTATTAATCATTTTGATAATCAACTTGTTAACTCTTCACTCTGATATTTATCTATGGAGTCAGTTTTGGGGGAGTTATGAAATTTGGGAGGGGTCTTATTATCTTATCTTCTCATGTTTACTGTGTGTTCCAGATCTGTACATCTAGTGAAATGTATATCTCTTTCACTTATTTGAGAAGTTCTTTATAGTGAGCTGCTTTCTTTTTATGAGTTTTCATGGGAAGGTGGCATATCTCAGCTTCAGAATACTTACTCAATGTGTGCAAGGTGCTATGATTAATCCCCAGGAACACTTTGAGACGAAAGAATAATCATCAACAGCGACAACTTGAAAATAAACTTCATACTAACATAACATAAAAACTTACTGAAAGTATCCTTTACAACTAGACTTACCAAAGACAAGAAAAACATATAATAATATAGATTAGAGTGAAAATTAGGCCATAAGAAATGTAAAATTAACACTAAACTATTTTAAACATAAAAATCAAAGTGAAAGGCAAAGCGAAGAAAAATTTTTAAAAATGAAGGAGGGGGAACAAAGAAAGAAGAAGAAAATATAATGAGAAAAGACAAAGTGGAAGAGAAGAGTATAAAAATGAAAAAGAAGAAAAATGGTAGTGAGAATAAACCCAACTAAAAAAGTTTTTTGAAAAGTAAACAAACATTAAAAATTACATAGAATTATGACAAATCATAAGAGGAACTGAAATAAAACCAATCCAGAAAACAATACCAGTACAGTTTTTTAAAAAAGAAAGAAATCAGTCTCAAATATACTAAAATTCATTTTCTTAAGGTTTTCAAGATGGAGGTACTTTAAATAAGAATTTCCAAATTTTGAATGTGCTAGATATTGGGTGTATGAAAAATGTTGAAGTTTGAAAGTGTGTCCCCTGAATTACTTTTTCCCATATTTAGATCAATATCCCACTACAAAAACCTGCGCAGAACTCAGTCTCAAGGCCCTACCTTCTCTATTTTTACCCCACCCAAATTCAGTGAGTACCTCTGCAACATTTTTTTTTTAAGCAATTTATCCACCTCAGGTGCTGGTGTGTCCTCTGGCAGCACAGAACACATGTCCCCCTGTGTGGCTGTGGGTCAGTGTTCAACTTGGTTATTTTCTCACCTAGATAAGACTACGTATTTTAATGACAAATCTAACTTAGTTATATAAGTGATGAGTTCAAGTCAATTTGCCAGGTGTTCATTTGATTAAGAAAGTAAGCAATTTGGGGGCACAAATCTATTATTTTATACATAAAAGGATTATAGAATGATGTTGTGATTTGGCTATAAGCTGTCCTTCCAAAACTCCTGTGTTAATGCAGGGATATTCGGAGATGTAATGATTAGATTATGAGAGTTGCAATCTGGTCAATCATCATAGTTTGGATGGACAAATTGGGTGGTAATTGTAGGTAGGTGGGGCATAGCTAGAGGAGGTGGGACACTAGCAACATGCCCTGGAAGGCTTGATCTTCCCTGTGACCCTTCCCCCACCTTCATTTCCTGGCCATAATGAGTGGAGCATTGCTTCTCTGCCATGCCTTTCCACCGTGATACTCTGCCTCACCTTGGCACCACAGCAATGGAGTCAGCTAACTGTGGACTATACCTATGAAACCATGAGCTAAAATAAAGAGTGTGCCTATGGCATCATGTCATGGCAGAAGCACATAGTGGGGATAAAAACATTCTCCTGTGGGCCCGAAGCAGAAAAGAGAAAGAGGAAGGGACTATGGTCCCAGTAGCTCCTTTCAGAGGGTCCAAATGACCTGAAGACCTCCTATTAGAATCCACTAAGTCTTACACGTTTTGTCACACCTCAGTAGCACCATGGGATGGGGACCAAGACTTTAACTTGTGGACTTGATGAACATTATTCATCCAAACTATAGAGCTTTGATTTAGAGAGATTCTATAAAATCTCATAACTTTTCACCTTATTTAAAATTTAGTTTTTTCCCTTCATGAACTCATTGCTTAATTATGATGAGAAAAGATTACTTAATTTTAAAATACTGAAAGAGAAAAGGAATGAGGTTAATAGTAATGAGTTTCATAAATATACAAGGCACAGGGAGTTTGGTTGCAGTGAATGGATCAAGAAAAGTTGAAATGAGAACTATAATTTTAAATTGGGCCATGAAGGATTGATAGCCTCTCGACCAGAAGAAAATAGCAGGCATTCCAGACGGATTCTAGGATTAGCTGAGTATGTACTGTATTAGGTAAGTGAATAAAGTTGTATTCTTCTGCTGCTCTTATTTGGGCAAATAAAATCACAGAAGAGTGCAATTCAGTGCAAATAGAGTTGAGCATATCTCAGAGTTGATGCTATTTTTTTAAAATGAAAACATAAATTAAATTCTCATTTAGGGTTCCAAAACACTATGGGGTCTATATGTTCATGGCTCAAATGGGGCACCAATTTGCTGTGTAATTCATAGCATTCTGTTTAGTAACAAGATCCAAAGGAGAAATCTGTGTAACCTTCTCTCACCTAGCGTTCAAACCTCATTATTAGTTACTTCTTGAATTTATTCTCAAAGTACCATTAAAATACCAGATGGCAAAAAAACTCTTTCTTTCAGTTGACCTACTCATATTGTATGCTTTACATTCGTATCAACTCGTAGTCCCAACTGGTATTTATTGACTTTTTGCTCACCTTGCTTACTTTTTCCAGCAAAATAGTCAGCTTTCTGCCTGTGAGAAGCATGGACTAGAGACACAGGGAATTAATGCCGTAACAGATGGACTTTTTTCCTTTTGGTTTATTGCCTTTGGTTCCTGTTGCTTTTTTAGAAGCTTGAAGAAAACAGATCTTTTCTCATGTGCCAAATATTCAGAACCAATGCCTTAGTCACCCAGTTCAGAATGGTACTTGGGACCAGAGAGCAGAGGGGAAGATGGAATTCCTCTGTTTCAGCCCTTTGAGTTGCATGCTGGACGTAAACAGAGAAGGGAACGATCTATTCGTAATTCTTCTTAACATATACTGGTATTATTCTCCCCTTTCCTCCCTGTCTTCTTCTCCTGTTTCTTCTCCTTTACAACACCACCACCATCATTGACCACCATCACTGATTCCTGCAGTGTCAGGAACAGAGGAGTGAGAGATGTCGTAAGACAGTATTTTCCTTCCCTTGAGGACTCTTCACCCATGACAGGAGAGAAAGTGTACATTAATGATCTGCTGCAAAACAAGGGGACTAAACTATGTTAAATGAGCGTTACACTCAGTGCATCTGAAGGTAAATGGCTCACTGAATGCATGGAACTGTTGCAGTGATTTTATTTCCTTTACCTGCTCCCTACCCATGCACCACCTCTTGTCTTAGAACATCCTTTTCTCCTCACTGTCAGTTTGCTCTTCCTACAGGAAGCCCTTCTTTGTTTCTGTCTCCTTTCCACAGATATGTCAGGTCCTCCTCCTAATAGCAGAATGGGAAGTGCCTCATCAAAATGTGTGTGTGTGTGTGTGTGTGTGTGTGTGTGTGTGTGTTCCTAAGTAAATGATAAACTTGCTGAAGACAGAACTTGCAATTTGTGCCTCATTCTAACCTCAGGACAGTGCCTCAGACTGGAAGCTACTCATTAAAGAGTGACTGAGCCAGATTCAGTGGCTCACACCTGTGATCCCAGTGGCTCAGGAAGCTGAGACAGGAGGATTGTGAGTTAAGAGCCAGCCTCAGCAAATTAGTGAGGCCCCAAACAACTAAGCAAGACCCTGTCTCTAAATATAATAATAATAATAATAATAATAATAATAATAATAATAATAATAGCTGGGGATGTGACTCAGGAGTTCAGTACCCCTGGGTTCAATTCCAGGCACCAAAAAGAGTGATTGAGGAAATAGATGCCTTGCATGAAGGATAGATTTCCTTAAGTCATGGCTTCATTAAGAAAGATAACATGGGTAGTGATTTAGAGCTTTCACTCTGAAATCATTTAAACTTGGGTTTCAGTTGCAACTGACATAACTAGATACTAGAAGTTCCTTCACAGATTATTTAATTCTGTATGTCTGTATTTTACAATCTCTATATTACAATTAATAATTATATAAATCCCATACTGTTTGGTGAGGAATAAACTGAATATATATATTTTTTTATTTCTTGCAGTACTGGGGATTAAATGCAGGGCTTCATGCACTCAAAAATGTTTTACCGTGCTTAGTCAAATATAGAGGAAAAAATCACAGCCTCTATTAATAAATAAAAAAACTTATCTTAAGTCACGTAGCTAATATATCATCATTATGACTGTACTCTGACTGCATATTCCTATCCCTTATATTATCCTTCTATTTTAAAACATTAAAAGGAGCCAGACACAGTAGTGCATGCCTGTAATCCCAGCAGTGGCTGAGTTAGGAGGATCTGAAGTTCAAATCCAGCCTCAGCAACAGCAAGGTGCTTAGAAACTCAATGAGACCTTTTCCTCTAAATAAAAATACAAAACAGGGCTGGGGATGTGGCTCAGTGGTGGAGTGCCCCTGAGTTCAATTCTCAGTACCAGGAAAAAAAAATTTTAAAGGTGTTAAAGCCTACTTCAGGAATTACAACTGATTCTTTTTCATTTCTAAAATATCTAGACCACCAAACCAAGAAGCTCCATTTGCAGTAGAGATTTCTGGAGCACACATGCCAGAGCTGGAGCTCAAGTGGCACGAGAACAACAGCGTTCCCCTTTACAGTGATTAGGAGACAAAGCATGAATATCTTATATTTAAGTTTCTGCCAGTTTCAAAGAGCAAAGCCAAATAATGAGAGACTTGGCAGGTGACTGGCCTAAGCAAGAAGGATGGAGAGAAAGGTGCCAAATGCAATGCAGATCGTGTGGATTCGTTCCCTCAATGCTGGGAAGGGCATGGTGTTGGGTGCCAGGGCACATGGGAAATTGTTCATTCCCTTCATGTGAAAAATGGGAGCTTTAAGCCTCCAAACACCTGTGCTCTCCCATCTTGCAGTCAAAACCCGTGCTGGATGAAAATTCATTTGTGCACGGGGTCTGAGGGAAAGGTGAACTCAGTGAGCCAAGATCTCAGGCCTCCATGTGCAGTAAATGGATGTGCTACCTTCCATTTTTGAAACGAGTACTAAAATATGGATTAAGTCTTTTTCAAATGCAGCTGTCCACCTTCGAAATATTTTAAAATATAAAAATAACTATCACTGGAACTTAGGAGGCAGAGAATTTAGAGAATGAATTGGCTCCCAAATTTGTGTAAAGGGAGCAGGAACAAAGCAGCATGGTTTCCCGAGAAGCAGCCTGCTCTCAGTCAAACCACGTAGCAGTATCCGATTCTGCCTTGGCACAGGGATCCAGCAGTAGCACATGAGTCCTGTTCAGTGCACACAGAACAATGCCTTGCTAATGTGTGTTTCACAGTGTTGCAGAAGCAGACCAGGGGAAGAGCAATAAGGGTTCTAAGCAGCATTCATGAATAAGACTGACAGATGGTAGAGGTGGAGGAGGGAAGAAGAACTCTATAAGCACGTGAGAAAACAGACATGGAAAAAAATGTATGATTTGTACTCAGAGTTGACTAAAACCTGAGGACAGCCACTAAAAGCCTTAGGAATTCAGACTGGTGTTCTCTGATACTTGCTTGGTACCTCTGTTCCTCTGTTCCTTGAAATTGCAAGACTGCAACAATTTTTTTCTTAATCAGAACTGAGAATGGAACTATGGGTACTCTATCACTGAATTATCTCTCCAAGCATTTTTATTTAAGACAGTCTGGCTAAGTTTCCGAGGTCAACATCAAACCTGTGTTCCTCAGGCCTCATCTCTGAAGTAGCTGGGATTACAGGTGCATGCCATTGTGCCCTGTAACACAGCTACTTCTTTATAGGAACCAAGGATTCTTATTGCAAATTATAACTCCCCTCCACCTCAGTTTGTTTTTCAAATTTACTTTCACCTTTTTCTTTCTTTCTTTTTTTCTTTTTCTTTCTTTCTTTTTTTTTTTTTTTTTGTTACTGAGGATTGAACCCAGGGTGCTTAACCACTGAGCCACATTTCAGCCCATTTTGTTCAGAGACAGGGTCTCACTGAGTTGCTATGTTCTGTACTAAGATGCTGAGGCTGATTGTTACACCTTATTAGTCATCTAAAAAGTGCTTTTCTTTAAACATTTTTTAAAATTTTTTGTCTTCTCCATTCCTTACAAAAGCTAGCCTTTCTTTCCTTACACTCATCTGAGCATGAAGTTCACTGGGATCTAGTGACCAAGTGATCTTGTATGAAATGCCCTACATCTGAAAGGAGGTTCTCTGTGAGGTCAGCAAGAAGAATTTCAGTAAATCACCATAAATGGTGAGCATTTATGTTTACCAGCCACTCTTTTGTTCAGCTATATGGTAATAACTTGAAATGGAGTCAAAAGAGACTCAGATTATTTTAATAAACAGAACACTTTATGCATTTTAACTCTGTCCTTTTTACTGATATCTTGATGTTGGTGACAGTTAACCTTAATTTGCCAACTTTTCAGATATTGTGTTTTGTGTGTGTGTGTGTGTGTGTGTGTGTGTCTTCCCAGAAATGCACTTAATTACTAATGATGGAGGAGTGACTCACAAAATGTACCAATGGTTAAGAGTAAATGGTCATTTTGTTTTGCAGAGCTGTATTCAGATGGAAAACAAACAAAACCTGAACTTACCTAAGTTCTTCTTTGGATTCTAGTTTAGGCATAAAGACACTTGTGTTGCCCACTTGTGTTGAACTTTGATCTTTTCTCAAGTCGCAGGCTAAAGATTCAAATTACTCAGAAACTTGGCAGTATGGTGGATGTGGAGTGCTCACAGAGTCCAACACTTTGACTAATTCAGAACATCTCCTTGACTATAGCTAACACAAACTATATTTCCATTTGCATTTCCATTCCACGTTAAATGAATGAATTCTCTCTCTCTTCAAGACCTAAACATTAGGCTCACTGGGAGTTTTACCCCAGATTTATGAGCTGGCAGGAGAGCCTGTTGTCCTCTGGGATTGCATATTTTAGAGACATTTTAAGTACCCAAAGTAGTGCCCAAGTTACTGTATGGAAGTTATAGCTACTGTGTACTCAGAATGACCAATGGGCCCAGTAAACTTGAGGCTGCTGTACTGGAGTGATTGTTACCATGCCTTCTTTCACTCTCAGAAGTCACCTGGTTTAGGAAATAAATTATGTAATCATTTATATAATTCTAAGATCTGAACCAGAGAGCAGTGACTGCCCAGACAGCAATCTTCTTATAGGCTCCTTGAGTTTCCATACATCACTAGAATGTACTGAAGCCAGGATTTCTTCCATTTCTTTCAGAGGATGATGGAATTTAGAATCAATGGCTAAAAGTAACTCCTCTTGTTCAGAACATATAAGCCACCTTAAATATATTTACAACTTATTGTCAAATGATTTTTATAAATATGGGGAAGAGTACAAAATTGAGTATGCAAATGTAGCAAGATATTAACAGTGGTGCCAGGTGATGAGTATGTAAGTATGCATTACATTGGTCCATTAGCGTGTTTATAGAATTAAAATTCTCAGAAATAAGAAAATACTACAGATGTGAGCAGTTGGCTTAGGATAAAAATGGTCAACTCTGGTCAGCAGACATAGAGTTTCATTTGAGTAGTTGATAAATGAGATACTTCACCTCTGGATCATGCACAGGGATGTGAGGATGATAAATATTTATATGGACTGATAGTAAGGTTCACATCTCTTGCCTCTTATTAATCCCTCATTAATTATTGGGTGATGTATGTATGCATTTTGAAAAGAAAATAAAATTTATTTTTGATGCACATTTTTTGGCAAATATAACAATATATGTGACCAGTAGTTCTATTAACATAGCAATATATGGGTGTGCTTGTGTATGTATACATATACATTTGTAAATATATACATTTTCAAACTTTATTCTTAACTTTCCTAATTAATATAACAAGTTTTTTTTTTTCTTAGCAAACATTACAACATAAAGGTAACACATCTAAAATAGAAGTGTGGAGTGATCTCCTGATAGTGTGGCTGTTGTCTCTGTAATAAAAAAGACAAGGGAATTATTTTTACTCAACCCAAAGAACCCAAATTGATATTGAACAGTTGAATATGAGGAACTGAGGAGATAGGTTTTAATAAAACTTAAAATGTAGCAACACTGTGAATGGAATAATGTTGGCAATATTCCAGTATATTTGTTCATTGCAGATTTGATAGTAATGAATATATAAATTTATGTACAACTTACAGTTAGCATTTTATTAAGTGTTCCATGAAGTAATTATCAGTCTAACACCATACCCTAGCTAATAATACTTAGTAATAATAATAATGTTTATGTTTTTGCCACAGATCACAATGAATTATCAAACAATTCATCATCTTTCAATAAATTCTAGCTGCATAGAAATATCTTTATAACTGATTTTTGAAAATGGACAAAATGAGACCCAGAGATGTAATGCAGACCATTATCAATTCATTAAAATCCCAAGGACAGATGACTAATATCTAATGGCAGCTGTCCCTTCTTTGCAGTATGTGTAAAATTTAGATTAAGATAAATTGGAAATATTTACCCATTGTAATCTTTGTAGTAATACCTTTTTAATACAATTTTTAAAAATATACCTTTATTTTATTTATTTATTTTTGTGCTGAGGATCGAACCAAGGGCCTTGCACGTGCTAGTTGAGCACTATACCACTGAGTCTCAACTACAGCCCAATACAAATGTTCTAATATGTTGGAAAAGATTATTTATTTGCATTAGATATTTAACTTAATTTTGAAGGTTTCCACAGGTATAAGGCAGTCCTTTTGTGAAGGTCTCAACTACTGCAACATACATTACCATTGCCATGGAGAACTTCACTGAATATAAGATTTTGTAGTTATTTGGAACTATTCCAATTAAAATTTCTCTGTGTGTATGTCTCTTAATTAGAAAGTGATTTCTGTTTGGTCCTTATGATTTTCCTATCCTTGAAGCGTATATTTTTCCATGATGGTCATCTGAATACAGTATTTATTTGTCTCTCTTGTCAGTTATTTTTTTTTAACATATGTATGCTACTATAATTGATATACAATAAACTACATATATTTAAATTATAAAAGTTGGACCAGACAGGGTGGTACACACCTGTAATCCCAGTCTCTCTTGACAGTGAAGCAGGAAGATCGCAAGATCAAAGCCAACCTCAGCAAATTAGCAAGGCCCTAAGCAACTTAGTGAGACCCTGTCTAAAAATAAATATAGAAAGGGCTAGGAATGTGGCTCAGTTGGCTAAGTGTCCCTGGGTTCAATCTCTGGCACACCCCCTCACACACACACACACACACACAAAAATGTATAGGTTAGTACGTTTTAAATATCTACACCTAAAAATCCATCAATATAATTAAGGAAAATATCTGACAACTGCCCACATTTCCTTGAAGCATCTCCCCAGCTTCACACCCTCCCCCCTTACAGGTCACAATTTTGACTTTGGATTGATTTTCATTCTCTCTAATTTATATAAACAAGTGAATTCATGCCATGTGGCTTTTTAGTTTGTTTTGAATTCTTTCATTTATCATCAGTATTTTGAGATTCACCAATGCCTGTAAATGTGTTAAAACTTCATTTCTTTTATTTCTTAAAGGTATTTCATTATGGAGATACACCAAAATTCGTTGCCTATTCACTTGTAAATGGACATTAGGGTTGTTTAGTTTGGGTCTGTTACAAATAAAGCTACTGTGAATATTTATGTACAGATCTTTTTATAAGCATATGATTTAATTTCTTTTCCATAAATATTTAGGAAGAATGGCAGAGTTGTTCAGTAGATATGTTCTTAACTTTTCAAGAAATTTTAGAACTGCTTTCCAAAGTAGTTATAATAGTCTATACATTTATCAGTAACTTATGACAGTTCCAGTTGATTCAAACCCTTGCAGCATTTGACATGGGCAGTCTTCTTAATTTTAGACCCTCTAATAAATAAGGCAGTATAAAATTGTGATTATAATTTACATTCACTGATGAATAATGACATTGAACATTTTTATATGTCTATTTTCCATCTTATTTTATTGTTATTTTTTTAAAAATATAAGTTCATATTCTTATGTATAATCAATTGCTCTAGCAGTATAATTTCTCCACTGAATTGCTTTTCCATCATTTTTTTCAAAATCAGTTTCAACTTTATAAGTTGATATGTTTTTAAACTTTTCTATGGACTAATTTTTTCTGTTCTCCCAATGACTCATTGTCAAATACTTTATAGCTTTGAGTCAGAAAGTATGAATCCAGTAATTCTATTCTTTGATTTCAAAGTTGTTTTTGTTATTCTAAAATCTTTGAATCTCCATATAAATTTTTATTTATTTATTTGCTACTGGCGATTGAACTCAGGGGCATTCAAACCCTGAGCTACAGCACCAGCCCTTTTTAAAATATTTTTATTTAGAGACAGGATCTTACTAAGTTGCTTAGGGGCTTGCTAAATTGCTGAGGTTGGCTTTGAACTCTTGCCTCAGCCTTCCGAGCTGCTGGGATTACAGGTATGTGCCACTGTGCCCAGCTCTCCATATAAATTTTATAATCAGTATTTCAATTTCTAGAAATAAATCTTGCTGGAATTTTAGTTGGGTTCTTATTGAATCTATACATTAATTTAGGGGAAATTAATATATGAATATTAATTTAATTAGATAATATTAAATTAATTACTTAATCAGATTTACATTATTTAAGCAATATAGTTATTAGTTTATTAATTTTTCACTCTTTTGTTAAATTTTCTCCTCATTTACATATTCTTGATACTATTTTAAATATATTTTAATTTTGTTTTTAATAGTTAATTCCAATTCTACATTATATAAGTAAATATATTGATTTTTTTCATTACTATTTATATCCTACAACATCAATAAAATCATATACTAATAATATCTGGTTGGGTTTTTTTAAATTCTTTTTTTAATATATAAACAATCATGTTAAAGCCAAGTAATGGCAATTTTCCCGTTTTTTTCCCCAGTATGAATGTATTATATTATACTTAAAAAAAAAAAAAAAAAAAAAACACTTATGAGACTCTTGAGAAAATTTCTAAGTAAAAGTAGTGATAACAAGTATCCGGGGTCTTGCTTTTTATCTCAGTGGGAAATAATTTGGTTATTTTAGTCTGTTTCTGGTGTTGGAAAGGAATACAACCACTTAGATAATTTAAAGAGAGTAAGTTTATTTAGCTCATGGTTTTGCAAGGCTGATAAGTGCAAAAGAAAGATGCCTTCATCTGGTGAGGGACTTTGTGTCCTATCATGTTATGGTAGAAGGTGAAAGGGCATTCGATCATGGATGGTAAAGAAAGTGCAAGGGGACACTCTCATTTTTATAAGAATCCACTCTTCTCCTAACTAATTTAATTCCAACATAATGACATAATAATAATAATAATAATGATAATAATAATATTTATAATATTATAATACTTAAAATATTATAATAATAATAATTTTTATTTGTCCTTCTCCACCACCATTGCATTAGGGATTAAGTTTCTGATACATAAATTTAGAATATACATTCAAGCCATGGAATCAGCCCTGCCCCCAATAAATAGAATGTTAACTGTGAGCTTCTCAAAATTGAATTTTAAGGCTTGAGTTAATTTTGTTCTTTTCCTATTCTATTTAAAGTTGTCATCATAAGTGGATATTGGTCTTGTGATTTTTTTTTTTTGAGTGTGTCTATGATCATAGAGTTTTCTCCTATTTCATTAACATGACACATTAAATTAATTGATTTCCGATGTTAAGCTAGCCATGCATTCAAGATAAATCCTTCTAGGTCATGATTTATAATCTTGTTCATATAGTGCAGGATTTGGTTTGCTAATTTGTTGAGAGTACTTCCGCTATAAATTGGTCTGCCATTTTAGTTTCTTTTGACCTTCTGTCTGGCTTGCATTTCATGATAATCCTAGTCTCATAGAACAAATGTTCTCTTTTTTTCTTAGTTTAATTATTAAATCTGGTGGGAGGGGTTGTTTTAATTGATTGATGTTGATGTCTGCAATTATAGTGTTGTATTCATCTATTTTTCCCTGGCTCTCCTTCACTTTTAAAGAATCATTTCACAGGATATATATTTATTTGATTTTTGAAAGTTTGAATATGATATGTCTAGTTGAGTTTTCTCTTTTTGCATTTAAACTGCTTGATTTTGTGTTTTTTGGTCCAACATTAATTTTGGGAAATTTTTAGTCTTTGTTGTTTCAAATATTTTTTCCGTTTCTATTTCTTTCTTCTCATGTTTCTATTGTGCACATTTACATTTTTTGTAGTTTTCTCACATTTCATTGTCATTCTCTTCTTTTTTCTTTTTAGTTTTTCTTTTCCTTTACTTGTGGTTCTTGAAATTTATGTTGTTATTATCATCAAGCTTTTTACTTTTTAGAAAAGAGTGGCAAGTACTGGAAGTACCCAGAATATCTTTTATCATATTATTATTTCTGGACACTTTTCACTTGCATTTTTTCATCATTCACAAGATCCATGTGGATTATCCGCTTCTTCATAAGCATCTATCAGCCATCCCAACAGGAACTGTTCTGCTCTGACATAAAAAAGCAGTGGAACATTTTGTGCCTACCCCAATGAATGTACAATGCTGTAAGATCAGAGTAAATTAAGCTATAATGAAATTAATCATGATTTTTATCTTAAATTCTGTGATTTTCTAATCTTAAGTAATTCATTCATTCAATGTGAATTATTGAGCATCTAACTACATGATATTCTGTGATAGATGTTTTTGATGTCTTTTCTAACCATGTCCTACTTTTATTACAGTATCTGTTATTAAATATATTCAAAATTTAATTTGATCGATTTGTTGAAATAAGAAGAAATAACATTGAGATTGGGTATGAGGTTGTAAAATCATGTATTTTAAAATAATAGCTTACATTATGTCTTGGAATATAAATATATTGCTTATCTTATTTCTTATTAAGGATTGTATAGTCACTGATATGATTAATATAAACATAATATTAAATAAAATATTGTTTACTCAAAATAAAATTTGGAAAGCTTTAATGACAGCATATTTTTAAATCAATTTGATTAGATGGTCTTCTAATATATACCAATTGTGAATGACTTCCAGTCTTAAATCACCATTTGAAACTTTAACTGCAGTTTGATTTTCTTACTTCAGAAGGCTGTTGGGCACATCAACTCTTCCAAATTCAGCCTAACTGAAAGCAAGCAGGTTCCTTTCATTTTTAACCCTGTTCTGTTTTGCTATTGATGGTATTAAAATTCCTTAATCATTCAGCTTCAAAAACTGAGGTTCATTATGGGCTTAAACTCTCAAGATCTGAATTTATAGACTCTAATATTTATTACTTGGGTCTCAGTCTTTAAATCACAGAATATCATTTTAACATGTAGCCAGTCTATCCTTATTCATCTGTTATTTTGTTATTATCTTCAGGCTATAGAATGTTTTATTTTATATTTGCAGAATATCTTTATCCATTGATTGTAACTTAAAGGCCCAATGGCCACATCTGCCAGGTGGCAACTATAATAGAAAGTGTCAGGCCTAGAGAGTATCTCACCATCTATAATTACAGTAGCTTAAAAGATGGGGTTTCTAAGAGCAGAACCTCTCAACAGGACACCAGGAACATGAGGATCATGGGTCATTTTAGAGCAACAGATAGTGAATCCATGTTCACAGAGCAGGTAAGACTTGAAAGATAGTTATCAAACCAAAATGTCAAATTATACTTCTTTACACTAGAGATTCCTCCCAGTTCTTTAAGATTATTGCTTCATCTTTATCACTTGGGACTCTAGAACCTTTAACTATCTTTGTGTATGTGCCTGAAATATATATATATATATATAGATAGATAGATAGATAGATAGATAGATAGATAGATATCAAAGTGTGATTATAGTATTGGTGCAAGAAAAAAGCATCATAGATCACTTCTGATTACCTATCTTTATCTAATTTGGTTGTATCATTTAGTCATGTATCTTATACATCTTTCCAAGTTTCATGAAAATCTCAATCTTTTTCAAGATAGCATTACAAGATATATCTTTTCTGACAGTTGTTTAACCAATATCCTCTCAAAAGGTATATAAATTATTTTGAGGTTCCAACAACTGAATGGATTGGAGATATATTTATTTTTGTACATTGCAAATACTTTATGCAGAGCAGATCCTTAAAATGTGAGGTATTGAATCAAAGACTGGGCATTTTAGGTTTTGTTACATGCTAAAAAATTGCCTTTCAAAATAGTTTATGAAGTCTATACCCCTGTTCACATGTTTCCATAAAACATGCACAACATTATGGGATTATCAACTTTAAAAAATTTTTGCAAATATAGTGAGCAAAAATACTTTCCTTTTTAAAAAAATTACTACTCTGAGAAAAGAACTAATCTTGTTATATTTATATTAGAAATTAACACTTTTGCCAAAATTTATGCAATTTTGTAGTAGATTCCTTTATAATTACTTTGGAAATATTTTATGAATATTAAAACTTTGTGTTATAAATACTAAAAATATTTTGTACCAGATTTTTACTTGCCTTTTGCTTATTTTTCTAAATTTCATCCATTAAAATGCATAATTATTTTAGTTGACTTAGAATTTAAAATCTTGTGGCTGGGGATATAGCTTAGTTGGTAGAGTGCTTGCATTGCATGCACAAGGCCCTGGTCGCAATCCCCAGCACCACACACACACACACACAAAAAAAAAAGAATTTAAAATCTTGATTGGGAAGGCCTTTCTTATCCTGAAATTCTGAGTAATTATCTCCTAATATTTTCTTCAACACTTTTATAGATTTTATTATTTAGTTCTGTAATCTACTGAGAATTTATTTTTTAAATATGATGTAGGAGCCTTTTGTTATTTTTTTAATATACACACAATTTTTCTGACAACATTTTAGTTGTTTTGTGTTGTTCTTTTAATAGTGTTTTATATAATCTTATTCATTCAATATTTTGATTCCTTAGTGAGTTCATAAATATCCAGTATGTGACATTTTTCTATGGTCTCCATAGCTCACACTTAAATTGTATTTGTCTCATAGAAAATAATAAATATTTGCTCACTGACAGAATAACCAGGTTGATTAAATTTTGAATATTAATAATAACAATGCCTCACATTTACATAGCCCTTTGTCATACACAAAACATTTATAGACATATATTTAATTCTTGTAAGAACATTGTGAATTAAATGGGGCAGGTATTTTATTCTCCACTTTACAAGTGAGGAAACCAAGGCTTAGGAAATGAGTGATTTGTTCAAGGTCATTCTGCCTCTGCAGGATGAGTAATGATTCAGAAAACAATTCCGTGCTTTTATTCCTTTCTCCATCAAACCTGCTCAGAGATAGGTACATTCAGTCTTTTGTTTCTTCAATAATTATTAATTGAAGACAGGAGCTGACTTAGTTGCCTGTCCAACATCCATCTTTTTCCTCATGTTTAAAAGAATCCTACCCTGACTATATCAGGTGCATACCTTTCTCATAACAGAGCTCAGAAAAAGGTTGGATCATCCTGATAGGACCATCCATATGATAATCACTTCATCTTCTACGTTACTTGGAATCTCACATGGTTTTGGTCAATGGGTTGTATGAGAAAGTCTGTTTTTGTTAAGGGGCTTCTGAGTCCTTCCTCCACTCCCCAGAAAGTGACACCATTTGTGACAATTCTTTTTCTCTCTCCATCAAAAACCATTACAGGATTAGCAGCACAGCTCTCAGGGCTCTCCTGCTGCTTGGTGGAAGAGGACATTACCATCACTGTGGAAAAGAGTAAAATGAGATTATATTATAGAAGGGGCACTGGAGCCTATTCCTCCTCTGAACTTCTCAAGATGCAAAGTCCCAGTGGTTCATATTAGTCTGGATCAGCCTGTGAAGGCTTCTAATACTAAGGCCCACTGACTACTCATAACAGAAAGACTAGGGATGCAGGGATCAATAATGTGATCTGTTTTTAGAGTCTACTTTTTATTCTGAGCTGCTGAAAGCCTTTGCTATAGTTTCCCATGATGTTACCCAAACATGGGCCTCTGGAATTTGAAGACACATAAGATTTTTTTTCTACCTTCTGTGGGTTTTGTTCATTATTCAGATATGAGAAAAACACTATTACATGATACATGTTTTCTTGGAGAAACTTCCATCTAACAAACATGAAAGAAAACCTTTATCTTTAAGGACAAGGATACATTGTCTGCTAGTAGTCAAAACAGGGCTTGCAAATTTTGAGACCCAATTAGCTGCAGAAAATGGAAGAGTCCAAGGGTCAAAGAGGCTCAAGTTAAGTTCCCAATTCTCACTTATCTGCTGTGTGATTTTAGGCCAGTTTCATTATGTCTCTTAACCTCAATTTTCTCAACTCTGACTAAAAGACAATAACATTAACCTGCAAGTGTTGCTATGAGATTGAATACGATATCATATGTAAAGTTTTGACAGAGCCTGACCCATGAAAAGCATTCAGAAAATAGAATTTCTCTCTAAGAAAATTGGACCTTGTAGGCAGTGGCCGACTCTGCATTTGGTTCAATGGATTAATGCTTGCCTGTTGTTCCCCGTGCCCCATGCATATGTGGAAATCCTAATTCCTAGTGTCTTGAAAAGAGGCCATGATACCTTTGGTCCCATAAGCCACAAAAGTGGGGCTCTAATGAATGGGATTAGTGCCTTTATGTGAGGACACCATAAAAGGATTGCGGCTCACAACCCAGAAGAGATCCCTCATCAGAATATGACTGTGTTGACGTGTTGATCCTCAATTTCCAGTGATCCTGAACTTCCAGTAATCTGAACTGTAAGCAATAACATTTCCATTGTTTATAAGTCACACAGCCTATTGTAGTCGATTACAGCAGCCTGAATGAAGACCTTTGTGCTCCCCATTCGCTGTTATCATTGTCACAAAGCATATTTCTGAAGGGCCCCAGGGAAAGGATCAAAGCATATTGTGCAAATATTTCCTGGTCCAAGGTCTCCAGAGGTAGATACCCAGACCCTATACAGTCACAGATTCTGGGGGTCATGCCTCTCAGATACCACTAGCCCTACTGACTGCTTGAGGATGCTCCAAGGATGATGAGATTCCTTGTTCAGTGCTTTTTCTCAGATAAGGTGTGCCTAGTTTTCTCACTGCTGTTGCATGTCACCTGCCTGATGTCCTCTCACCCCTCAGAACTGTCTCCTATTATTACCCTCCTGCTACCCTTTCCCCTGATAATTGTCGGCAGATGCCCTCCAACTGCCCTCTCCCCTTACCTAATTGCCTTCTGTTTCTTCCTCCCAACCGGTCACATGCCTGGCTCTGCCCTCCTGTCACCCTCCTTACCTGCTCACCTCTGCTTGATTTGCTGCCTGGACATAAGCAGCCTGGGCCTCTCTTGCCCTTCATACTGCCTGCTGCCTGCTGATTTCCTCTGCTGCTCAATCCACCTGCTGCGCGCCCGGGGTCACCTTCCTGCTGCCTGCTCCACCTGTCCCTGGGCTGTTTGATTTCGCCCCCTGAAATGCACAGATGGGATCTCTCCAGCTTCTCTGTGATTTTCTAATGGAGAAGTGGGATGCAAATGACTATGCAGAATAAATGGAAAGGAAGAAAAAAAACAAATAAAAGCAAAAAAAAAAAAAAGACATCCTTACAGTTATTCAGAACCTAGAATAATTTAACTAAATAAAGTTGTGTCTGTCTCAGAATCCAGGACATGGATTCAAGGCAGAAAGAGGGCAAACCTACGTGGTAATTGGTTAAAAGAGGTTCCCTGCTGCATGAGAAGCAGCCACTTTCTGCAGGTAAGTGCCAGAGGGTAAAGGCTTCTCTTCCATGTCTAACCAAGTAAGTGAGCATCAAGCTTTGGTGGTCCCAGGCCTGCTCATAGGTGGTGATTGTGTTTCTCTGCATGGCATAAGTTAATGGAACACCAGGGGCCCCTTTAAACTGCTGCAAATACATGAACCTTATATCTGGCATTTAGCCTTCCATATCTATCTTAGGCACTTTATTGGCACTGTGAATAGGAATGCCTTTTGGGGTGGTGTTTTCTCTAATTGTTCATTTAAAATGGCACTGAGCACTCACAGATTGGGCACAGTTGCAAGTTAATAGAGTCTTCTATTGAGAACTTTAGTCTCAAACACAAAGTTTCATTTAGAAGAAAGAAATTGCTCTTGGGCCAAAAATTGTCACCCAAAATACAGAGTGTGTATGGAAAGACGCTACATGGATCAAATGTTAGGTCCCAAATTTGTCTAGGAATATAAATAGCTGATGAGAAGGAGTAGATAGGAGCACTGATTTTTGGACATTGTATGCAAGATGTGTTTTTATTCTCTCTCAGTGGCTAATGGGCAGTTCTTTATTTATAGCCTCCACAAGCAGAAAGGAGTTGAAGATTCACATGTGCACATTCATGGAGGTTATAATATTAGTTTATCTCAATTTTTCCAAAAAGTTCTACTTCAAAATACAATGTATTTGCTACTTCCAACAGGAAATCTTGCCATCTTTCTCCTCAAAATGACAATGAGACCAACCAGGTGATTACTTCATTATTTAATTCTCATTTTTCTTCCTATATACCAATTATTTGTATGCTAGAAATTTTAATAATGATTATGGCCCTAGGTTGCCGTCTCCAGACCTCAGTTTCCTTATTTGTAAAATGCAACAAAGATTCGGGAAAAAACAGATGGTTTCTTAAGAATCTAGGCCTGAAGATATTGGAATGTTTTTGTATTCTAAAACTCGTGAAGCTGAAAATTATCTGGTTAGTCCTGAAATATGCTGATGGTCCTCTTTGGTAATGTTTGGCGATCAGACCTACTTTTGAGCAGAATCCCTAATCTTTATATTCCTATAAAGTGAGGAAATAAAGTTGTAGTGCATCCAGCATCTGGAAGACAAATGTGCATAAAAATATTAGCTCATGGTACAGTGAAAGATGTAAAGATCTATCATTACAAATTATAGAAAGGCTGGTGTGGAGGAAACTTTAGCAACATCTATTCATATGTCTTTATTGTGAAGATATACACCCAAGGTCTCAAGGAGGCAAGTGACTTGTCCAACAGTAGCACCAGTACAAGATTATTGCCCTTATCTCATCAAAAATTTTTTACATAGGATTTTTAGATCACTTATTTTTACTCGACCTTTGTATATAGACTAGTGATAGCAGTAATTGCTGCAATAAATCAAATAAGTGTTGCTGATTTGGCAGATGTGAAAAGAAAAAAAACATGGGATTTTACTTGGCTTAATTGAATAAATGTGAGATCAAGTCACAGTCCATATCATGTGAGAAATATGAGTGCTGATGTCTTTAAATTGACACAAGAATCATTTACTGCCTATCCCCCGTCTCACAGTAATTAAGCACATGGCCTCCATTGCTCAGCACTATTTCAATTTTCCACCACAGGTATTTTTAATTGTCTCAATTCTTAAGCCAAAGGAGAGAGGGGAAAAAATAAAAGAGCTAAGAATTTGTCCTAGTAGATGTTCAGAAGCAGAGGGAGTCATCTGTATGCTGTATTTCACAATTTAAATTAGATTTAAAGAAATTTAAAGATGCTATTAGAGGTTTGTAATCTTATGTAGTGATGAAAAAACTTTCTGTGACCTCCCCTAAAATGGTATTTTAGACTTTAAGTACCACTAATGCAAGAGTCTCATTCTTTCTGTCGGTTGCTGCGTTCCCCCCCATTTTGAGCAACAGCTGTTCATCCAAATTGTCTGATCAAGAATCGAATCTATGTCTTAGTGTTTGTTCACTGTTCTACATTCTGGAGTTGCTGTGTGGGAAGCTGTGTCTTGAGAAACCCTCTAGACATTTTAAGATGGAAGGAATGCCTATCATATCATCTCACATGGAAAAACACAGAGAAGGGTAATTTCTATTTTTTCATCCCAAACAGATGTGACAGCTCATATTAGTCCAGATTAGTACCTTGTAGCACTGTAGGTATATTTCCATGGAAATACAATGTTTAGTGCCATTTTAAATGAACAATTAGAGAAAACATTACCCAAAAAGGGATTACACACACACACACACACACACACACACACACACACACACTGGAGTTTTATTCATAAAGAAAAATGAAATTATGGCAGTTGAAAGAAGGATGGGTCTGGGGACCATCATGTTAAACAAAGTAAATCAAAATCAGAAGGTTAAGGGTCACGTTTTCTTTTATATTCAGAAGCTAGAGAGGAAAAAGAAAAGCAAAGGTGGGGGTTTCTCTAAAAATCGGTAGAGATCAGTAGAGGAAAGAGTCAAGGGAGTGGGAGGCAGGTGGTGAAAAGTAAGTGCTGGGTAGTGATATTGGCCAAATTACATTGTTATTTTTTGTGCATGCACAAGTACATAGAAACAAATTCCATTAATATACACAACTATAATGCCCCAATTAAAAATGGGGAAAAAATAAGTAATTTGTCTCTATGAATTTGCAAAAGACTTTAAATATCACAAAGTTCTCTCTCACAGGATGGGGAGGATGATCACACAGAATATGTTTTTGAAAACAACAATAACAAACAAACAAAAGCAGAACAGATCCTTTCCTGAACCTCACTATCCCTTACTGTTATGGTTTGGTATGAAGTGTCCCCAGAAAGCTCATGTGAGAGTTAAAGCAAGAAAGTCTAGAGTTGAAATGATTGAGTTATGACAGCCTTAACCTAATCAGTGCATTAATCCACTTGAATTGACTAACTGCATGATGACCATAGGCAGGTAGGGTGTAACTGCAGGAGGCAGGTCACTGGAACATGCTTTTGAGGTATATGTTTATACCTGATGAGCCTAGCGAAGTCTCTCTCTGCTTCCTGATTGTCATCTCCTGAGCTGCTTTGCTCTGCCACACACTCTGTCATGTTGTTCTGTCTCACCTGGAGCCCAGAACAATGGAGGTGGCTATCTATGAACTAAGACCTGTGAAACCATGAGTGCCATATAAACTTTCCCTCCTCTAAAATTGCTTTCATCCCATCTTCCAGTCACAGTGGCAAAAAAGCTGACTAAACACTTATGTTTGTTATGTTGTGAATTAATCTGATAATCATGGGAATACGACCAAGAAACTGAAAAAAAATTAGGAAACAAAGAGTTTTACATGAAATTTCCAACACAAATAAAGCAAAGACTAGAAAATATTTTCTATTAAGAAGTATAGTATTTTCTAAGACACAGTGAATCTCACATTCATCCATTTAATCACAAACACATCAAATGTTTATTGGGTTCTTACTAGACACTGAGCAGTAT
Organism: Urocitellus parryii; assembly: GCF_045843805.1. Classification (NCBI taxonomy): domain Eukaryota; kingdom Metazoa; phylum Chordata; class Mammalia; order Rodentia; family Sciuridae; genus Urocitellus; species Urocitellus parryii. The sequence continues at coordinate 31,371,431 of NC_135543.1, forward strand.
TAAGGGTGTTGGTTATAGAGTGGAGGATTAAGCAGAAGTCTTTCCTATCTTAGTAAGACTGATAAGAAAGAGAGTTAATTACTAAGGAAGTTTGAATTGAAATACAGTGTAGATTGAATTGCATAGCATTCTAGAAGGAAGTACGTGGACAACACTCAGAGGTGTGAAAGTCAAAGGCACACTCAGGATTACTAGATAAAGACAATAGAGGCATAACTGGTTTAATGTAGCAGAACCAGACTGGAGATTGACTACATCCAGTCATTAGGCAGCAAATAAGATGAGCATTTAATTTAGTAATTATTTTTTAAAATCCTCTTTTCAAAGCCAATTTGCCATGGTTGAAACAAAGAATTATAGACATAAAATGTATAGAAAATTGTTAATCTCGCATGCTTGAGATCACTCTTTAGAAGGGCTTGCTTATAAGGCTGAACCTTGTCTAGCAGTTGGGAACTTGACTCAGAATTCTTCCTGTATCACTAACTGACATCTGTCTTGTATGCATTCAGCACCAATGCATACACCTATGACACCACCTATTCTAGATTTTTGTGTGAACACTATGATTTATGATAAGTATCTGGTTTTCTTCTGGGAGTATGAGTTTTGGAACTCTGACTGAATATGCAGGTACAGAAGGCTGATGTGAGCATCTCTTAGTAAAAACCCCTGCATGCTGAAGAATATTGGAAGAAGTAACTACACAGATGTTGCTGTATTTCATTCCTGGATGAAGAACGTATTCCATGTGATCATTCTCCCCATCCCTGTGAGAGAGAACTTTGGAAGCCTTGCCTAGGTTCCTCCAGACCACTCAATGTGTCTTTTTTTTTTTAAACCTGCTGATCCTTGTGTGTAACTTTGTGCTATAAAAAACTCTGATGATAAGTGTAATGGTTCACAGTCTAATTTTCCCAGAGTCAGTACATGTGATCTTCGTTATTTGGTATGTGCATATATTTCTCAACCCACTAAAATTTATTGTGGAGCCACAAATTAATGCCTGGGGCATTTTCTTGATCATTTTTGGACATGTACAGAGTGGCAAAGAATTTGATTTACAAGTACATATTCCCAGATGAGCTTGGACAAGCTGACACTATTTTCTTGTTTCAGCTCTCATGTTTCAAATGTGTCTTTTTTTGTAGCATCTTTAATGTCATTTCTTTTGCATTTATTGTTCTTTTTGTTAGTTATTTCACAGCTTAAAATGGCCCTAAGCATAGTGCTAAAGTGCTGTCTAGTTTTCCTAAGCACAACAAGACTGTGATGTGCTTTATAGGGAAGATGCGTGTTAGAAAAGCTTTGTTCAGGCATGAGTTATGGTGCTGCTGGCTGTGTGAGCCCATTGTTAATGAGTCCACATTGTGCTTGTGTGTGTGTGTGTGGGGGGGGTGCATGTGTCTATATGTTTGCAGAAACTTAACCCTGCATTTCTTCTAAGAACAATGTTTCAGTATTAATTAATTCAGCTTTTGCTGTAACTTTATAGAATGTTAGTAAAAATAAGGAAAAATCAACTTTACTTTTTGGTAAGGTGTTTTCCTTCTTTCTTCTTAATGTATAACAAAGGAATGGCAAATGATATTGTATTCCGATATCAATGACTTTTGAACTATGCCATAAGACAATAATTACTAATTTAGTCTGTAGAGAGCTTATTGAGGGCATAGGTTGAAACAGCCTTTTTTTTTTTTTTTTTTTTGTATCTTGCACAGTGAGAAACCCTATTTTTAAAATTTGTTTCTCACATACATGACAATAGTGGAATGCATTACATTCATAATTATCCATTCACAGCACAATTTTTCATAACTCTATACATAAAGTATGTTCACACCAAATTATGCCATTATACATGAGCTGTCTCTTTTTTTGCATTACAATTCTTAATACACCTTTGTAGAACAATTTATCATATCTCTGTATATAAGGTATGTTGACACCAAATTCACATCTCCTGAGAAGGGTCTTCCAACCAAGTGTATCTCAGAATGTGCATCCCATTATCCCTAGGTGAATACGTTTCATGAATAACACTGCCCTGAGCACAACCAGAGATGCACTTTACTGTGCTTTACCATGTGGGCACCTGTTTCAGCAGTGTCTGTGGAGCACATGCTTCTGAGATGAGCAAACAAGTGGCCAGGTCACTACTAAAAGCCCATGGGCAGTCTCAAATCAGAGCTTTACCGTTATTTTGAAATAATTTTTCTGTCAGAAGTTCAATTGTATTTGAAATCCACTTATATTATCAAGAGAAAATTCAACACTACATTTGTGAATGAGGAAAATAGTTTTCATAATTTTTCATTTCAACTCTTGAAATTATTTCTAAATTTGTAAAACATATGATTTAACATTTTTATCACCCATTTTACGACGTTTCTTATCAAAGATGACTCTGAATAATTTGAAGAGACCATCATTAAAAAGCAATGGTATGGTCGGGCGAAGTGGTTGCATGCCTGTAACCCAGCAGCTCAGGAGACTGAGATAGGAGAATCCCAAATTCAAAGCCAGCCTCAGCAAAAGAAAGGTTCTAAGAAACTCAGTGAAATACAAAATTCATATTTTTTTATAAATTTATGTAATTTTGTCTATAATTCTGTCTATAAATGAAATACAAAATAGGACTGGGAAAGTGGCTAAGTGGTCAAGTGCCCCTGAGTTCATTTCCTGGTACCCCTTGACACCCCCAAAAAAACAATGGTGTGTAAAAATTACAACTATATAACTATGTAAAAAATCATATCCACAGATAACTTAACTCAAGTTTATCATTAAAAATATGACAACATTTTATATGAAAGTTTTATACAAATTCAATATTTAATACCTTTCCTAATACTTTGTATTCTTTCTTATGTTCTTATTCTTTCTTATTTTGATGGTTGTGTTGATTTTCCCTTTGGATTTTTCCCCCTATCCTTATTGAGGCCACTAGTTCTTTCCTGTCAAGTGTCCCTTTTTGTCAGGTGTGTTACCTGATGGCTCTCAGCTAAGTCCCTACTTAAAAAATGGCCCCCTCAAAGGAAGCTGCTTCTGACAAAGTTATATCCTCTTTCTGGAGATTAGTGTGTATACAGTCACCAGTTGTTGTGGGTATAGGAAGCCTGGGCCCTCCTGCCACAGAATAGGCAAACTCTGACAGGCCACTTTAGCTGCAGAGCTCTCTCTAGGTAGACTCGATCTGGTTGGCTCTTACACCATACCACATTTCCTTTGTCCTATTCTGCTTCCCTAAAATCCGTTATAATGATCAATTCCAAGAACATATCTCAAAAATCCTGCATGTTAAACCTTTCCTTCAAAAAGGACAGCACTCTATGATTGTAAACATAATTATACAATGTAAATCAAAAGTAGTAAGCTTAGTTTTATTAAGCTATTTGTAATACTAGTTCATCTAAGTTCACTAGAATGTGCTTTCAGATTCTATCATTTCCTCTAGGTGCCATTTCATACAAAAATTAAGGAATTGTCATTCTAAGAGAAAATTATCCAAAAAAATTTTGTTTAGTTTTATGATATACAATACTATATGTTGATAACTTATGAGTGCATATACCTAGTCCAATTTTCCTGTAAAATGTCCGTTGTGGGTTTGCATGTCTAAGAGCCTCTGTTACTTCTCCCTGTGCATTTCTCATATACCTGCTGAAGTTAGCATGTTTACACTAGAACAGTTGATTCTCTTCCCAGGACTTGACACTTGACCAGCTTCCTTGCCCACAAGTCTTTTTTTTTTTTTCACAAGATAAAAGGAGTCACAATAAAAACATTTTCTACACAAACTATGAACCCATCTTTAATCTCTTTCCCCACCCCACTTTCTCATTAACTCGTCAGCAAAACCTATGCCAAAAAAAACAACCCCTGAATCTTTCTATCCTTTTTTTTTCCCCCACTAGGACACAACTCCATCCAGGACTTGTGGAGCAGCTTCCTCAATGGTCTCCCAACTTCTACCCATGCTTGTCTTACTGAAATGTTAATTGGATCAGGCAAATCCTATGTTAAATATCTTTAAATAACTTCCTTTGGCCTTAGGATGAAAATCAATCCTCTTACAATGAACTAATATGATTCGATTTTCATAATCATTGAGGCTTCATTCACCAGAAATGTCATTATTTCCTTATGTGGCACTTCTCAATCATCATCTCTGAAAGCATGACTTACTCATTTTCTTTCTCTTTTAGCCCACTTTATTTTTTCTTTTGGGTGCATCATGATTTAAAATGATCTCCTTTTTTTTCCATTCATTTATTATCTCTTCACTCTATTAGAATGTTAGTTGATGAGGGAGGAGTTTATTCATTTACTGGCATATCTGTAGTGCACAGCAGAACACTGGGCACAGAGTTGGCATTCAATAAATATATTTTGAGGTAAAGAAAGATTAATGAAGTGAAGAATGCAACTCCTGCTTAGATGAGATACTTAATTCACAGAAATGGACTTAAATGACCTGACTTGTAAACTAATCCGTACAAGAATCTCTTAAACATTGAAAATGATATTTCTTATACAAAACTGCACTAGCTTGATACCTTCTGTTAGCAACAGGCACAAGAACCTTTAGAGAAAAATGCGTTCCAAAATACAGAATTTAATAGCACTTCTGAGGAATCAACTGAGCGTGATGTTTTCTCATCATTTAAACCTTGGTTGGAATTTGAATTTCAGATAAAAGATTCAGTAAATAGTCGGCCTCAACCAAGCGAGAAAAATATAACAGAATATTAAGTCAAAAATGAACCGATGAAGTGCAACTAATAATTTTCAAGTCAACTGTGTCTTGACTATGATCAGCAAATCAACTATTTACGTGTGGTCATTAGTTGATCAACATTATCTATGAATCATTCCTGTGCAAGTCATTGAGTAAGTTATTGGAGATATCAACATTAAATATAAAGGGCCCCATTCTCCAGGAAGCCAAACTTCAGTAGATGGTATAATCAAAGTTAACAGATCAAGGAAAGTTAGGAAATTATATATGTGATCAATAAAATGTGTTTAGCCACATATTAAGCCAGAATTAAGACTTACAACATTCAAAAGACTATATCCAAGGTATATTATACTCACTTTACATGACAAGGTCCCTGGACTCAGTACTGAGATGCTATACTGAGATGATATCCTTGAGGGCTCTGGGAGGGTCTTAATGTATGTTTCACAAGGAAGTCATAAATCACTAGATGGCAGAGTGTTCCTTGAGGCAGACATACTCTCTCAGGAACCTCATGATTCCTGCCGTCTGCTGGCCAAACCTTACTTATCTTTGCCCAGTTAACTTTGACTCCAGCATTAGTCCTAGAAGCCTTGTGAAGACTGGTTCCTCATAGACTCTACCCCATACTTACTTCTACCAATTCCCTGTAATCGATCAATTAATCAATGTTTATCTATTTTGTTTCTATCTATCAACTTTCTGTGTGTCTATCTGGCCTTCGGGTTCTATTTGTCTGGTTGAACCCCAACTAATACAGTATGTGATATGCAGTGGATTATGTATTGAAGATATAAACATAGATGAGACCTAGTTATTCCTCTTAAAGGACAGGCCATCAGGGAAGACAAGGATATAAATTTTTAAAAAAGGGGCTGGGGTTGTGGCTCAGCAGTAGAGTGCTTGCCTAGCATGTGTGAGGCACTGGGTTGGATCCTCAGCATCACAAAAATAAATAAATAAATAAATAAATAAATAAATAAATAAATAAATAAATAAAATAAAGGTATTGTATCCAACTACAAATATATATATATATATATATATATATATATATATATATAGAAAGAAAGAAATAGAAAATCCAGCATACTATGGTAAGTTGAAGTGAACAGCAACATAGTATTTTCTGTTTCATTAAACTTAATGAAGATATGACTTCAGTGCCTTGGAAACCCAGAGAATGGTTCTCCTGATTTCTACTGAAGCACAAGGAAAGGTTGGCTGAGATATTTGATCAGTTGGGGCAGGAAAAGAAAGGAGACAGTGTTGTGCAAAAGAAAAGGGTGGGTAGAAAAGCAGCATTAAAGTAATCATAGAAGGAGAGAAACAGCATCAGAAAGGAGGTCTTGTGGTCAATTGTAATTTCCATGAAGTTGATTAGAAGTGTGTTCGGGTTCTAGAAAAAGCATTTAGTGATGGATTACATAAGACCTTGCATACTAATACAAGGAGTTGCTCTGTTTTCCTGTTGATCACTATTGTAAGTGCTTCAGGCAAGTAAGCTTTCTAAGCAACTTAGTAAAGCAACTGGAGAGAAAGTGGAAGGTGGTAATCCAACTATGTCAGGCCCACCCAGGAGGGAAGGGCTGCAGAGTCAACTAAGAAAGGAACATGGTTGTAGAGAGAAGCAGAAGGAGATATTTCTGAGATTGACTCAGGATTTAATGACTGAAGTAGTAGCTATGAGAATGATGGAGATCTTGATGATTATTATGAAAAGGCATGGATGTAATTCATGTAACTGAATCTGATAAGCACCTCTTTAGTCTTCTGTGAGAAAGTTTGGGAGACAGGTGAGAATTTCGTTTATATTTCTCTTCTCTTTAGCATATTTATAGGACAAAAAGAAGGAAGGCGAATTGTAAAAGAACCTGAAAATAAAGCAAAGGTAGGCATATGGGCACTATTGGAAAGTAAGATGACAAAAGAGGACTGGGGATGTAGTTCAGTTGGGAGAGTGCTTGCTTCGCATGCACAAGGCTTTGGGTTCTAATCCCCAGAACCACAAAAAAAAAAAAAAAAAAAAAAAAAAGAAAAGAAAAAAGAAAAGCAGAAGATGAAAGATTGAAAGATAAAATTAAAATTCCAGGTATGGCTTGAAGAATACATTTTGTTTTGATAATACCTTCCAAAAATTAAATATAAAGAGTTTGATAAACTGGGGAGAAATAAAATGAATCATGCCCTATGAATGGGGAAGCATTAATTGTGCAACAACTTGAAAAATACTTGGCATTTCCTCAGAATGTTGAAAATAGTCTATTCATGTGACTCAGCAGTTTCAACTCTAGATACATTCACAAGAAAATTTAAAAAAACAATCTACACTTAATAATGTGTACAATTTGTGGGGGGGGGATATCAGGAATGGAACGAAGGGGCACTCAACCACTGAGCCACATCCCCAGCCCTATTTTATATTTTATTTAGAGACAGGGTCTCACTGAGTTATTTAGCACCTCACCATTGCTGGGATTGGCTTTGAACTCATGTCCTCCTGCCTTCGCCTCCTGAGCTGCTGGTATTATAGATGTGTGACACCATTCCTTGTTCATGAATAATATTTTTAACTGTCATTTTACTCATAAAACCCCAACATAAGGACAAACCGAATGTGCATCAACTGATTAAAAAGATGAAGACAAGGTTTATGTACACACAATGGAATAGTATTCAGCCATAAAAATAAAGAGCTGGTTAATGCTATGATGTGCACACACCTTAAAAACATTATGCTAAATGAAGAAGTCATACACAAAAGACCACATGTTATTTAGTTGCTTTTAATGAAATGTCCATAATGGCGAATATTACAGAGACAAAAAGTAGATCAAGAGATATCAGGCAGTGTAGACTAATGACTATGGGGATTGACTTATAAGGTGCTTAGCATTTCTTTATTGAGGTTGGTGAAGATATTCTGAAGTTACATAGTGCTGATGGTTGTCTAATTCTCTGTATAGAAATCACTGAATCAGAGTGCATTTTATGGTACATGAATTACATCTGAATAAAGCTAGTACATATTCTTAAGAAGAGCAGATATATTCACAGGCCACTATTTGATGCCTTTCAAGCTTCTGAAGAATCTTCAATGGTAAAAATTCGAATTATTTTCAGGGATGGAATACTGCATTAGAAAGAGTGACACAAATATGTGAACAATATTCATGAGAGCTAAGGGATCTGGCTCAGGTGGGCTTCTAGTTAAGCCTTGCAGTTTTCCTCATTCAGGCTTTCCATATCTATAAGCTAGAATTATGTGTTTTCAACCCTTCCCATGTCTTTACAATAATCCACACTTAGAAATTTATGCTAATGCATGTCTGAGATGGATTTGATCCTGAAATCAGTGTTTGAAAACAAAAACTCAGGGTTCATTTGTCTCCAGAAATGAATCCCACTATTTCACCTGGATTAGTCCTATCTACTTAATCTGTAAACTGGAAATCAGAAGAGGTCTCAAATTCAAAAATAAGTCTCTGACTCTTCCAGTTTTTACATCAGTATCTTATGAACAAAACAATCAACAAGTAAATGGTTTAGCAATGCCAAGTATATAAACCCCAATTTCATATCAGGGCTCTCAGATTTTATCTCACGTTTTAGTCAGCTTTTAGCTGCTGTGATTAAAAGCACCCAACCACACTGTAGAGGAGGAAAAGTTTATTTGGGGGCTTACAGTTTCAGACGTGTAAGTCCAATGGACATCAGCTATGTTCCTTGGGGCTCTAGGTGAGAGAGGACATCATGGTGGAAGAGTTTGGCAAAGGGAAGTAGCTTACCAGAAAGGGGGTGGGGAAGAGAGAGAGACTGACTCCACTCACCAGATACAAATATATACCCAAAGCCATTCCCCAATTTCCACCTCCTCCAGCCATACCCTACCACTTCAGTTACCATTCAGTTAATCCCTCTCATGGGATTAAATCACTGATTGTGTTAAGACTCTTACAACCCAATCATTTCTCCTGTGAACCTTCTTGCACTGTCCCACACGTGAGCTTCTGGGAGACACCTAACCTCATGTATCTAACAGGATCACTTTGGTTCATTCCTAGTGAGCTTTAGATTCGGTATCAGAATTATGACATAAGAAGGAATGCTGGCTAGGCTATGTGAAAGGGTAAATTACTGTCTTAAGAAAGAGGGAAAGAAAAAACAATCCAACAGTTTTAAACACCAAGCAAGAATTTAAGCAAATAATTTATCTTCTCAGGATTCTCTATTCTGTATTCTCCCCTTGTGCTATTTTAATATGGTCATTAAAATAAGTGTGCCCCTTGTTTAGTCACCCAGAGAACAACCTTCACATGGCATCCTCTGGGTACAGAGCAGTGTCATAATGAATCTCTTTCTCCCCATTAGTGTCTTTTACTAAATGTATAAAACATTTTACCTCTCATTAATGCCTTTCATTAAATCAAAAAACTGGAATGTGTATATTTTTTTTTAAAACCAGTGGGATCCTAAATTCATTGAGAGACTTTTGCCAAAATGTATGATGCACGTTTTCATCAGTGTACTCAAATCATAGCAAGGCGAAAAATGTTTCACTTGACAATATTGAGACACATTGTACAAAAGGGAGGGGGGAAAACTGTGAGGAATGGGCTCTGAGGAACTCAAATTCGCTTGTGTACATCTTTTAGTAAGCAGAAGCCTGATTCCAAGGCACCATTGGTGGGGAGTTTTCTCATTTCCCCTTTACCAATGTAAGTACAGGAGGCTGATTCCCTCTGGGCCCCTGCAGGTGTTTGTCAGAGTTCACTGTACTTTCTGCCTCCTCTTGGAACAGCACTCTTGGCCACTGACCTCTCACGCTTTTCAAAAGTGAGCAGACAGCCTGACAATCACCTTACAGCCTAGCATTTAGACTAGCCCTAGATCATGGCGTTGTCTATTTCTCTTAGATTGAAATGATTGAAATTCAATCATTATGTGTATAATACTTACATTTGTAATGATTGTGAAAGCTCCAAGATGATAAGGTCAAGGCTGGTTTGCTCAGCACAACACCTGGCACTTTGAGATTCTAATACATACATGATGACCGACTGACATACTAGAAGAACAAACTGGGGAAATCCTTCATTTATATAATCTCTCCACATTTATGACAGGAATGCATTTAAGAGTGACCTAATACCACCACATCAGGACTGGGAAATGTTCAGATGAGACCACACGTTCAAAGACTAACCACAAAGGGTGGCAAATATCCACGGGAGCACAGAATCCTAACTTGTAAGAAGTTTATAGTGTCTCCCCACCTAGAAGCCTTTGCCAAATATTTCTATAATAATAAAGTTTATATATTTATATAAACACACACTTTCTTATTATAGCATATTATTTACACAAAATGGTGTGCCTCATCGTGAAATATTTATATTGACATACAAATATTATTTGATTAATTTTACTCTGATCTCCTTCCTCTACCCTAATGGTCCCTGCTATTTTCATGGCATCCCCTTTTTTTTTTCTTGTTTTATTTATTTATTTTTCCCCTCTAGCTTTGACATATGATAGAAAAATTTACAATGCTTTCTTATGGATTCCGACTTATTTTTCTCAAAATTATGGTCTTCAGTTTCATCCATTTCCCCTTTGTATTTTTGGTACTTTTTTTTTCCTAATGATTTTATACCTGGACTAATTCAGCATTTGTCCTCAATGCTTGCATGACTGCAGGGCCCAACTGAGAGCTCATAAAGAGGGAGCAAAGGGGAATTTGACATCTGCAGTGTTGTACCAAGGGCTTCTGAATATAACCATGATCCAAATCTGATTTTGTTTAAATAAATGAGAATCTGGAAAAGAATTGATGTTCTCCAGTAATTTAACTTTACTTTTTATTCTCCTATAGTTAGGTCCTATCAATCCCAGGTTGAATGCACACACAATAAGACAATGGGCCATTTTTATAGACCTATTTTCTGTTTTTAATGGGTATTAGGAATTAATAACCTCAAACTTTCAGAATATTTTCTTTCTCACTTTCTAGAAATGCTTAGAATTGTAAATCCTGATGTATGTCACACCTTCTTATAGATGCATTGATTAGTCTTCTAGGAAGCACCCATCTGTGGCAATAATCCCCTCTCTGCATCTTTGTAAGTGGGAGGGAAGGCAGGAGGTAAGAGTTGCCACAGGGACTCTATATTTAATCTACAACTGGTTTATCCAAGAGCTTATTGTTTCCCAGGGGTCTCACTACATGCATTATTATAAGAAAAGAAAAGATAGAAAGGGAGAGAAGAAAAATTCACCAAAGATTGGTCTTCAACTAATTAATTCAATTCAGAATTGGCACAGATATTTATGCTTTGTCAATAGTTCAGGCTTTGAGGAAATGAGATCTTCCTTATACCAGCACCACTCTCCTTCTGGCTTTCTGTTGTTGCTGCCATTGGGGGATGGCTGAACTTTTCCCTGACAAGAAGGATTAAGGCTGCTGAGAGGCATCTGTAAGTGGTATCTGTACTAGCTCCATCAAGGAACCCCTCTGGTTTACACTGAAGATTTTTATGGGATTTCACACAGTGGAATAATATAGGTATCTGAGATAATCATAAATTCAATAAGGAGATAAGTAACTACATAAATTATTAAAACATAAAACAAATAAACTTTCCTTCTCAAAAGGAGAAACAGAGGAAAGCTTCTCTTCTTTAAACACAACTTATTTTATCATTTCATTGCTTGTAAGATTATGATAATTAGCTACCTAATTGGATATCAAACACAAAACAGTATTGACTTGGGAAGTATTCTGTCATGGAGCCTCAAGCTAAAAAGAAAGGTCATTTTCATGCTACTATCATGAAATTAAGTCTCATTTGGACCTAGTCAGAAACTCTGTACTATTATCTTTTCTTAAAATGTTCTCACTCGTGCCGTGTGTCTACTCTAATTTATTAAGAATACATCCATATACATTTATTCCTTACAGTGTACATTGCTTATTACTCCCTTTTCTGAATATATTTGGCATACATTACTGTTATTATCTTTATAGCACAGAATTAGAATGCAAGTAGTGAGGAGACTTTGGACCAGGTAGGAATAGACTGAGGTCAGTAAGGACTATGCAATTAATGTGCTCAGGTTAATTCACCAGATGCTCTCTGCATTGCTTACGAACAACTAAGGACCAAATGAGGAGTTCTTAGCTCTGTTCTTTTATGGCTGTTTTCAACAATTATGAACTGTCTGTTTTTAGGATATATTTATCTTTTAACCCTTTAAAAACGCAGTTACAACATATTGAGAATCACTGAATAAAGTAAAATTTACCACCATGACATGCAGCCCTTAGAGACATAACAGATGAACAGATGAAGGAGGAACAGAAACAATAATCATCTCCTTTGAAGCTAGAAAAATCATAAAAAGACAAGAAAATGAACAGTGGACACCTGAAAGGTTAGAATTCACAAAGCACAAGAAGAAACCAAGATAATGAGTCTTGTCATTGAAGTCATGTGAACTTAACATATTGATAATTTTGTAGGGAGGGATGATGCATACTTGAAAGGAGAAGGACAAGTAATCTGGATGAAGTGAATCATAAAAGATTTGTTAAAAAAATAAAATAAAAAATAAAAAGCCTCCTGGAAGAGAGGGATAAGAGATTGGAATGCTTTTTTTTTCTCGGTGAAATATGAAAGATTCACAAGGTTGGGCCAGGAGTTCAACACACATCTCTCTTAGTACAGCTTTGGGGAATTATTGAAATTGTTTACTGTCCAGGAACGCGAGCCAGGAACTCTGCTGTAGAAGACCACTCACTCAAACAGCAGTGAAACTGATCCCTGCTTTCTTTCCTCTCCTATTTTTAGGTACACAAGGAGATACTATCACTAACTTTCAGAACACTAAATTGAAACTGTTGTTCAGTCCATGCTAATCAAGCAGTGGTTCTTCAAAAATCTCATATGGAAGTTAGATTTAGCTATCCCACACCAATTTCAATATAAACAGGTTTGGATAGTTTTTCAGAAGTGAATATGTTAATAGCACTTTCACTGGTTTTCATTTTTGTCCCATAAATATTAGTTTAAGTATTTAATGTCTGTCATCACTTTCTTAATATTGATGAACAAATACATAATAAGCAAACACTGGAAATACCTTATATTTCGACTCGTGTACTTTGATAAAAAATACTCTTTTTTTATATCAATGCAATACAAGCAGATTCTTTTAGAAGGTTAGTAAGTTGGAATGGTATCACCAAGAGGAGATCCCAGGACTTCGTCCCATAACCTAGTTTAAAAATTAATGCCCTGGGTTTTTATCAAGTATATATAACTTAGATGTTGCCATTAGCTATACATTATTTATAAGCAGAGACCAAAATAATTTGTGTATTGCTGTGTAAATACAATCTGAATGATCAGCCTTTTTCTCCAACCGCTATACTACCAAAAGTTTGTTAACTTCACAATCACTTTTAGCAACAAAAACAAAATGTTGTTTCAGTACATATTACATCTGTTATGTAAAACAGCTAGTCTTGATATTGAATTGATGTCCTCAAACTTCTATTTCTTTCTTTCTTTCTTCTTCTTCTTTTTTTTTTTTTTGGTATCTTACATGAATACAATTGTCTAGTCCCTTTAATTCCCTCACATATAGGAAATTATTTTTGTTTTTCAATAATTAGCAGTATATAAAGACAAAACCCAAAGAGGTTTTTTTTTTTCAATTTTTCTTAAAAGACTGCATTTTGGGATAAAAATATATAGACTCAAACAAAAAGAATGAGACTACACTTGCAGCTGTGATCTCTGCATACAGTTGACTAAACTGCTCTCTCTGACTAAACTGCTTTTCACTTGGTTTCATAGATTTATTTGTTCACAATCTCTTGCTAGGTTTCCTAGTTTATGCTGTGGTTTTTCCTTCTCTCCTATATAAATATTGTGTTGTGGAATTTCTTGGTTTTTTCCCCTAATCCATCCCTTTTCCTCACACACTCTTTAGTTGTGCATTTTCACACTTAGATTACCACTTGCTTCATTCACATTCATTTATCTATGATGTGAACTTGACCTTTAAATCTATCTTGCCTGTTCATCTAACAACATGTACTATAATCAATACTCTCTGAACATGGGACTGGATTAGGATCTATCTGTTATTCATTCATAGGTATTCTCTACTTTTCCTTTGTAAAAATCCACACATTCATGATTATTTAGTTTAAAAAAAAACAGTAAAATTATTAACTAATGTGTGGTTATTGACAACTTTCTTATCTGTTTTCACACACCAAAGCAGATTCCATTTTTGCTGGCCCATGAGTTTCTAAACTTGTATTCTGCTGATTGCAGAATTTGGTGAAGTGGAGAATTGGGAAGTAGGTGAAGCAAACTTGATTTATATTGTAGAGGGCAGACTTACTCTTGGGAAGGATGTGAAATTTATTGTCACTGAGAGCAAAGGAAGCATATTTCAAGACAGACTTTTCCTTTAGGGATCTAGTTTTGGTGTAATTTGGAATGGGATGAAAGAGATTTTGGAGAATTTGTCATATGTGGGAACTACTAAGAATGAGATCTAATGAATCAACTTTCTTTGATTCCTATTTTTCTTACCTGGTTAATATATTTCTTTTACAATCAGGGACGAAGTTTCATGAATGGAGTCACAGTGCTTCTCCTCCTCAATGCTTTATTAGCAACACTAGTCATCTTGAGGTGTTGGAGGTGTTTGATCAACACTTTTCGATTGGCAGTTAACCATCTGTATGTTGTTTCTAATTTACTTAGTAAGCTGCAGTTTACACCATAGGGACACAGATGAATGAGGGAAAGAAAGAGTTCCGGTTCTTTTAGGTTAGGTTATGCACATTTAACCTAACTAGGTTTTATCTAAGATTAAGATCAAATTATACATTTTCAAAACTTTGAGAAGGAAGTGAATTTGTACTTCTATAGTCAAGAAGTGTTCTCTAAAAAAATAAGAGATGAACCTAGAAAGACTAAAAGAACTGGAGTAGAAGAACAATTTTAAAACATTTTCTATGGAGGAGAAATTTTACCTATTATTTCAATACTTTGCCTTTCTTTGAGTTCAATAGTTTTATAAGGTTATTGGTTGAATTGATGTCTAAAACAATGTGTTTTTCTTAAATAATGAAGTACTGAAATCAATAAGAGGTCTCTCCCTCTACAGAAAAGTTGTGTTAAAATGAGTTTCTTCAAATTAAATAATATATCTAGGTATCAATTTCCTTTTGTGGAAAACTTTCCCTATAAAGAGTCAGAATATAATAGTCTATTCACTTTTTAGTAAATGGGGTTTAAAGACTATACAGTGTCTTTTGGAACTCTTTAACTCTACCACCGTAGTGTGAATGGAGACAGTATGTAAACAGTAATGTGTGACTCTGTTCCAATAAAACTTTCATTTTAAATTCAGGTAATAATCAAATTTGGCCTCTGGATTATCATTTTCTGACTCCTAATGTGTAATAAAAATATTTTATGGGATGACTGTATGAAATAAATAGGATAATGAATTCAAAATGCTTAGCACAATGCCTGGCATTTAGTATTAACTTTTGAATACTAGATGGTTCTGGACCAAGTATGTTTTATATGAATTTATTCATTTAATTCAATTGTTCATCAGTATTTACTTAGTTCTTGCTATATGACAGGTATTGTATAATTAGATATATTTGTGAAAGATAATTATGGAAAAGAGAGTTATAAATATTAAACAAATCATAAAGATAAAGACAGCAATGTAAAACCTATTTTAGTCATGAAAGAAGAAATGGTATCATATTTGTCTTCTTAGTGGAGCAATATGTGAAACAACTGCTTTTAAACACTGGAAACTGGGCAGCACAACTGTATGTGTGTGTGTGTGTGTGTGTGTGTGTGTGTGTGTGTGTGTGTGTGTATGTTGTAGTATTTCCAGTTGAAGCCAGGGTCTATTTAATGCCAGACAGGCATAGGTCCACTGATCTTCCTGAGTAGCTGGGATTACAGGCCTGTACCACATACACACCTAGACTGAGATTTTTGTTTTGTTTTGTTGTTATAAGAGACTTAACATCATCTGCTAATAGGCATTAACTGAGTGGTAACTGTAGGTAAGTAGGGTGTGGCTGGAAGAGGTGGGTCACTGTGGGCATACCTTTGAGAATTCCTTGTGAGCAGAGTAGTCTCTCTTTGATTCCTGCTGGCTGTGTCCCAAGACACTTCCCTCAACCATACTCTTTTGCTATGATGTTTTGCCTCACCTCAGGCCTTGAGAAATGGACTTGTCCACCTATGGATGGTGACCTTTGAAACCATAAGAGCCAAAAATTTTTACTCTTCTAATGGTTTTTTTTTTCTTTTTTTAATGGGTTTTTTGGTGACAGAAGTGAAAAAGCTGACTAAAACAGAAATTAGTACCAAGTTTGTTATGACAAACCTGACCATGTGGTTCAGAAGCTTTTGGAACTTTTTGGAATTTGTGAGAGTAATTTTGAAAGTTTAGAGATGAAATCTGGAAAAGCTTTAGATTACTATATGTGGAGATTAATGGGGAAATTACTGGTAGGAGGTCAGAAGACCAGAATGCCAATAGGATTGTGGCTAGTAAAGACTAGGCTCATGCAGTTTCAGAAGAAAAGGAAGATTCTGTTGGAAACTGTCTAGAGGCTATTAATGTTACATTATGGATAATAAGTTCTCTAAATTATGCCCATGTCCCAAGACTTCCTGTGACATTCAATTTACAGGTGAAAGACTTATTACTTTTCTGGAGGAACTTTCAAGGCAGCACAGACTTCAGGGGGTGGCGTGGTTATTGTTAGAAGCTTTTAGCCAAGTTTGTTGTGCTAGTCAGGAGCAGAAAGTAGAGATATTTGAAAAACTTGGACTTGAAAAGTGGGAGTAAAACTGGAGCTAAGGATGTTGCAGTTGTTAAAAACATTACAGACATAAATAGATACTGCTTAATGCTTTACCCAGAAACAATAGGACAGGTGGCTTGAGGGCATCTCAAAGATTGACAAGATCATACTTATTTCTAGCTCAAGAGCATAAAAGCAAAAATTTCTTTGAGAGGAGATCAATAGGGCACCATGCTTGCACAGGGGGGTCTAAGAAGTGATTTGGCCATACTTAGCCACAGCGGTACTCAGAAGTTGCTGCAACCAGAATTCCAGTCGTTGTGGTTTCTGCTTGAGATAGTGACAGACCTTTGTGTCAACCATATGGTGCTGGTTCTGCAGGATTGCAGGATGCTGGGGTTAGGAGTCATGGAGGCTTTCTGGGAAATTTCAAAGAAAGGCCTGGAAGGTCAGGCAAAGTGCAGCGGGTAGGAGTTCATGCAGACTGGCCCTAAGAGTATGATGCATATATAGAGGTGATAAGGAAGCCGAAGCTACAGTGAAGGTTTCTTTTCTTTTTTTTGTACTGGGTACTAGGGGTTGAACCAAGGGTGCTTTACCACTGAGCAAGGTCCCAGTCCTTTTTATATTTTTATATTGGGACTGGATCTTGTTAAGTTGCTTGGCGCACTAAGTTGGCGAGGCTGGCTTTGAACTTCGATTCTCCTGTCTCAGCCTCACAAGCCACTGGGATTACAGTGTAGTGGAGACTTCTTAGATTAAGAAATGCCAGTGCCATGACCTTCTGCTGAGAAAAGCTGCAGGAATCAAGCAGAGACAAATTAACAGAGAGGCTGTTAGGAGTGCAACCATCGGGCAGAGATACATAAGCCCCTTGGAGAGAAGATTAGGATGCCATATACCACAAATGCTGGACATTGAACAGGACTTGTTTGCCTAGCTGGATTTTAGTGTGAATTTTTTCCCATCCCTTCTTTCTATGTCCTTATTTCTTTTGGAATATTTACTCTGTGCTGTTACATTTTGTATATATGCAATTGCCATTGACTTTTTTTTTTTACAGGAGATCATGCTGAGAGTTTGCCTTGAGTCTTAAAAAACTTTGGACCTTAACTTATAGGAAATCAAGAACAGTCAAGATTACGGAGACTTTTGGAAATGAGCTAATATGTATTTGCATTGTGAGATGAGCATGAACTTTTGGTAGCCAGAGATAGAATGTTATGGTTTAGATATCAGCTAAAAGCTCATGAATTAGCAATGCAAGAGGGTTTAGAAGTAAAATGAGTCATCTTCCTCCACTACCCTCTTCTGCTATGATGTTCTTCCTCACCAAAGGCCCTGAGGAATAGAATCTGCCATATATGGACTGAGATCTCTGAAATCATGAGCACCAAATAATTTCACCCTCTAATTGTTCTTGTCAGGTCATTTGGTCACAGCAGCAAAAAAGCTGACTAAAACACCAAGGAAATAATGACAATCTTACTGAGTTGAACATACAAAGGTTAGAGGTTACAAAAGTTGAGTTAGTTTGAATTATGAAACAATATTTTAAATATTGGAGTTATGCAGAGAAAAAAAACAAATATCTGAATAAATATTTCTTGGAACCATTGAATTACACAAAACAAGACAAAACAAACAAACAAGGATACAAAAAAAAAAAAAAACAAGAACAACTTAGTAAAGATTTGACAGCTGAGCCATTCCCAAAGATCGGTGAGAAGGGGGAGATATTGGAGTTTCTATTAACCAGATTAGAAAGAACTTATTGAACAATTATGGTAGAAATTTTAGTGCAAATCTTCCCCTAGTCCTACATTTCTTAAGATTAGGGCTAATTTAACCATATAAAACAATTCAATATATTGTCCTCCTAACAAATCTTTAAAGCAAATCTCAAAAAGAACACATTAATACGGGGTAAAAATAGGAGTTCATAACCCTTTTGAATCAAACTGTGAAATATGATATATCAAGTTAGATGTAATGTTTTGAACGACCAACAATTAAAAAAAAATAAAAAAGAACACATTAACATAAATAACTTAACTACTTGTCAAAACATATACCCTCTAGAGGTATATCACAAAATTAAAACATTCTAACACATATTTGCAGTATATAATATTCAGTGAAAAATATCTAGATAGGGCATAGAAGCACAAAAAGTGACTCATAGACAGAAAAAACAAACACACAAACCCCAAATTAGAGAAATGATACATTTAACAACAACAACAACAAAAAACCTTTAAAAGGACGTCTATAAAATTCTGAAGGTTTTGAAGAAAAACATTAACATCTTTCAAATAATCATTGACTTCTAATCAAAAACTGTGGAAATCAAAAGATGATGAATACATATCTTTAAAATGACAAGAGTGAATTATACAAATAATGATATAATTATCAATCCAAAATTTTTTATTGAGTAAAAATATCCTCCAAGAGTGAAGATTTTAAATAAAAACACTAAATAAAAGTGAAGCAAATGAATTTGTTGCCAGAATATTGATTACACTAGAAAAAAAAATGCCTATTCTCATGAAGCAAGGAAGAACATTAGGAATTTAATCACCAGGTAAATATAAAAGGCTGTTTTTCCTCTTATTTTTAAAAACATATTCATGATTTTTTAAAGTAGCAAATCACATTGTTTTATGGCTTTTGAATGTATGTAGATCAGTTATGGTAAAATGATCTGTACAGTTGTAATCTTTCTACAGTTTATGTGGTGTACAGTAACTGTAAAGTAGAATAGAAGAAAATAATAATAATGCTTATTAAAGTAAACAGTCCAATTGGAATGAAGAGATTTAAAGAATAATTTCTAAAAAGCATTCCCAAATAAACACTTTCATCAAGAGATGTTCTTTAATGTAAAGACTGGGATGATTGAAGTAAATGAAGAAAAAAAGATGGAAAGAGAAATCAAAAAAGTTTAAAGCTGCTGTGCTAATACTAAATTAGCACATAATATTAACTACGACAAAAAAAGTGTTAGTATGCTAGAAATAAAGAAAAGAAATTCATAATTATAAGAATTATTTCAGTGGGATAACATATGATAAATGCAAATATCTATAAATCCAATAATAGAAATTAAATTTAAATAAAATAAAAAGTTAGATAATTCAAAAGAGGAATGGGCAAGTTATTTTCATTCATCATTAGAGATTTTAACATCTCTCAGCTCTTCATAAAAAATGATTGGGGAAAATTGTCGGGAAATACATAAATGAATAAAAGTACACTATTAAGCAAAGTTAACTGATATTTGTAGAACAACACTCTAAAGAAAAGTTTCGAAGAAAAAGATTGACATCTTTCAATACGGAATACAAATTATAGAATACAAATTACTTTCAATGGCTGTACTCTGTACTCAAATCTATATAAACACATATAAAATAAATAAATTTAGACAATGTAGTTTTCCAGACCATAATAGAATTAAATTAAAACCAGTGATAATAAGATGTAAACAAACCTGGAAATTAACAAACTTCTAATTAGTAATTCTATAAAACAGAAATAACAATGAAAAGTAGAAAATATTTAAATTTAAAGAGGAAGAAATAATCCTAATTAATTTTGTCAGGCAATTATTATCCTGATATAATACCATTTTACCATAGAGTTTCTATAGTAGTATCAGAATTCCTAAAAAAAAATAAAAAAATAAATGTAGAATTATCAGGGCTGGAATTGTGGCTCAGTGGTAGAGCACTTGCCTGGCATGTGTGAGGCACTGATGCAGTAATTGTAGTGTGCTGATCAATCATAGGGACAGATGCACTAACATGACTATTGCTGGAATTATTATGTTAACAGTAACAAAGGAGCTTAAATTTAAATGGTACATCTTAATGTGTGCTCATGTAATTAGTTCAATTAATCCTCGTGGATTTAACAGAGCCCAAACTAACATATTTGTTTTTCTGACTCCTTCCTGTCCATTATATACTGATGCTCAAACATTCTCAAGGAGTAGGCTTTCAGAAAGCTTATTTCGTGGATTCTTTTAAGAATTATATTACAAATTATGACATGTATGCCTAAATTATTATGGGCAAAGTTATCAATATTTATATCCTTCTTTCAAAATTAAACTCTGATTATTTTATAAATTTCTCTCTTAATGTATCATATTTTAATTTGGGGGCTTTTAAAAATCCTCTAACAACATTCACTTTTATCGTAAGTTTTTCTTTCCTAGATTTTCCCTGCATATTTTTCTTTTGCTCTTTATTCCTTCTTACATCTTCTTTCAAGGGTCACCAAAGTCATTCCTGTAATATACCCATTATTCTTTATGACTTCCCTTAGTAAAAAATCTGTCAGTGACCAGCTCCTTGTGTGTGTTTGTATGAAAAAACATATGCTTCATTCTGATAGTCTAATGTTAATTTCAATGGGTATATAATCTTAAAATGGAATATTTTTCAGCACACACAATGAAGATGTATCATTCAGTTCTATTCTTATTTGTTTTCATAATTATGGAGAATTCAGCTATCATTATAACTTCATTTCTTTATGGTAATTTCTTTTTTATTGACTGTTCTGATGATTTTTTGCTCTTTTTATTCTATAACTTCACTATGATGGATACAGGTGTAACTTTGTTTTTATTTATCATAGTTGGAACTTTAGGACTTCTCAAATCTATATAGTCTTTGACCAATTCTGAAAAACTCTTAGCCACCACTTTTCAAATATTGCATTTGTTTTTTCTCTCTCTCTGCTTCTTGAACCTTAGGTAAATGTTAGACATTCACCATCTATCTTCCATGCCTATGAAACTTTATTTTATATTTTATATAAAATATAAATTTATATAAATAAAATTGGCTTCTTGATGTTGTATTCTGGATACATTTCTGTCAAATTTAATTTTCCTCTAGACAATTTTGCCTTTGTTTATGTCTAATATTGAGTCACATTTGTTAGATTTTTCTACGTTAGTTATATTTTTATTTCTTAAGCTCTATTTTCCTTCCAAATCTGGGTCATTTTAATAGTTTTCTGTTATTTATAGATATTTTCCATCTCATTATTTTTACAAAAATATAAATTAGTAAGTAGCTATTTAAAATTTCGATAATTCTCATCTGACCCTTTTCTGGGTCTCTTTCCTCCTGATCTCTTTCATGGTCTCTTGTTTCCTTAAGAGTGATAAGCTCATATCCTTTAGACAATCATGTAATTTTTTGAGGCCTAGAATGAAGATTTGCTCCTTTGGTAAGCACTATTATCTGTTTGGGGCAGGAATGAATTGTGACCATCAGCCTGACATCACTTAAACTAACTTTGTGGATGGAACTTAGAACCACTAGGAGACAGGCATTTGTGCTCCAGTATCAGCACTGCACACAGTGGGCTATATGAATTTTTAGGAATTTAATTTGTCTTTTGATATTTTCAGATGCAAGTCACATTCTTTTGCTGACCCCTGGGTATATGTGCTGAGTAGAGAGTGAGGAACACTTCCTTCTGGCTCATCCTTAATTTGAGGGTGAGGCCTTTGGGATGAAAGATCATTTTGAAGAAATATGCCCATTTGGGGCACACCTTCAGCTTTGTCTGCTATTCCCTAGGTCTCTACTAACAATGCTGGCGCTGTGCTGTGTTCAGATCTCAGGTCTGTTAATTTCTAACTTTGTTTCCTTGTTTACTTTACCTTTCTCTGCTTCAGTTGCCTGGAATGTAAGATTGGGAAAATAATGTGTCTATCTTATATAGTTGTTGTACAAGTCAATATAGCATGAATAAAGCTTATAGAAAATTCTGAACTTATAAATATTCAACTAATGTTAAATGGATACAGCATTTGACCCAAAATGATTTATGGTCTATCAAGAGAATTGTAGATATCTAAAAATAGTTCTAATAAATCAATGTGATGTTTTCCATGAGTGACACAATGACGCTGTTATGAGAGTTTGAAAGAAGGAAAGAATATTCCACCAAAACTCTATAAATGCTAAGGAAAATATATCAATACAGAAAATAGCTCTATTGTTCTTGATTGGGTAATTATAGGAAAAAGGCTCTTTAAACACCTACCATTTCCCCAAACCTTCTAACAAGCCAAATAGACATATGCGCATAACATCTTCACAGGCAAATAGACCCTCACTCACCTATGTGCTATAATCAGTTGCTGTTGATATCTTCTTCTTGTGGCCTGAAATGTGTTTATTTTGTGCTTTTTGTATCTATTAAATGCATGTAATATATACATATGCATATATATTTATATAAAGAGTTCTGATGCCTTTCCCCAAATGTAGAAAAAATTGGACCTTAAGCTTTCGGAAGTCATAAACATCTACCCTTCAATATGAGGACAAAGGCAGATTTTGTTTTATTTTATTATGATGATTATTATTACTTTTGGTCACAGCCTTGAAATCACCAAGGGATAGTTCTAACGCAACTCTGGCCACAATGCCCTGGATGCCCTCCTCCGGCATCTGCCTTTAATCACAGACAATATGGTTTGTGTTTAGAATCGAATGACTGTCATCATCTAGCACTAATGTTCTCTGTCACACGGACTTAACAACCCATTTGGGGAACACTCTCAGAGACTTTCAAATTCAATATTCTCTCCAAACTCCTGGCTTTTCATTAACTGTGCCATGTGGGTTTCCAAGGCGTGATGCCCAATGGTATTATTTTTCCAAAGAGGTCATAGGAGAGAAGTCTTTTTTTTTTTTCAAGTGCATATTTTAGTATGTCTAAACATGCAAACCCACTGTAGTTCTTATGTAGAGCTTTGCATTCACATATAGCCAACATTCCAGACTCGGCTTAATTTTACAATAGCAAGTTTACTTGCTTTTGGATTGCATAACATGCAATTACCCCGCACATGATTGAACTGAATTACAAACTGTTGTTGATTTTGTGCATGGAGCTTAGTTGGCTCTTTGATATATATTTTCTCATTAGTTTTCCCCTGATTTATTTATGATATAGTTATGCATATAAAGGGCAGATTGCTGAAGTTCACATTGCAATGACCGAATTAGCAGTTGAAAAAATTCAGCTGTGAAGTGCAAATGATTCTCTTAAGCGTTCTGAAGGTGTGTTCTACCCCACGCACCCCCATAATTGTGAAGCTGTTGCTTCTATCTTTACAACAATTCTCACGTCTATTCTTTTCTTAGTCTTTTTCACGACCCTCATTTTAGAAACTCATAACCTCTTGCCTTGAAAAATCATAATATTTTTCTAGCAATTTTCCATATATACAGGCAGATCCCTTGAAATTCTTCCTTCTCAGTGCTGGAAGATTGATTATCTCAAATGACTCTCCTGGTTGTGTTACACACAAGTCCAAGAGGAAAAACAGAATGTAAAGACAAAGTGGAGAAAAGGAGAAGAGGAGACATAAGAAGAGAAAAATAAAGAGAAAAGTAAAAGGAGGTCAAGGACATTTCTATAGGAAAAAAAATAGAGGTTGGGAATAGGAAAGGAGAAGGCTATGGAAGATTACTAGTGGTAAGGTGCAAAGTTCAGTTTCATTAATTTCTTTCTGATACTACCCCCTCTTCTTTAACAGGCTTCATTTTTATTCAGGTGCAATGTAGGCAGATGGTAGTTTTTGTGGTTTGCAGACTTCAGGGGCGCATTTCTATTTAATCTGCCTAAGAGGTATTTTTCCACCCGTGTGTATCACTGCTTGTCTAAATGGAAGGTTATTGTCATTGCATCCAAGCCCAGGACAATATAATTAGGCCAATTCCAAATATTTATGTGGGAAAAAAAAGTCATCCTTCTCTGGCCCCCTCTCAGCAGGTGCCATTATTGATTGGATGGTGATGAATTAGTGAGATGTCCTGGGAGTACGGGCAGGGGGGTGTGAGCACATATGTTTTTAGAGCTGATTATGCCACACGCTTTTAAAAACCTAAGGCACACGATGAGAGAAAAACGTTGTTAGCAGGCTTAGTTTTTCACAGTGCAAGAAATCGACTGATTTAGGATAGCAGAAAAACTAGAGGGGTCACCACACATTGGGTGTGGAAATGATATTTATTTATTTTTTGTGTGTGATTCCAAAGATCAATTTATAAAGAAGAGTCATATGTGCAATTTTAAAATTTTAAATTGAATGACAAGGATTTAGTGTAACAAAAAAAAATAAGACTGGAAAAATGAAAATATTAATAACTACTTTTTAAAAAATTAAGAAAAGTATGAACTGAAAAAAAGGATTCGATAATAGGTCATAGCTACAAAGTGTACACAATGCTAAAATTTTCTTTTTTAAGAAAAACGATGAAGGAATGTTTAGTTTTATCATTTTGCAAATAAATTCCATCAAATTGTGTTTTAAACATTATAAATTCAAATCAAGAATAAGGGTATAAAAGAGAGAGGTAAATGCTTCTCCAATTAAGGGATACATTACTATAATTATTGTTCTCATCCTAATGCCACACAGTCCTGAACATGAGGACTGAAAATATACTTACTTTCATACCAATATACAAAGATAAAAATGTGGGTGTTATTTTATTATTATTGTTTGCATGAATAAATCAGTTATATATTGTGATATACATTGTCATTGCTAGGGATGGATGAAAATATGGGATCAAGCATTTCCATTATTTATGCTAATAATTAGGTTACAACTCTTGTTAAAATCTGTTTTTGTATCCAAAATATTTGTAAAAATTAAAGATAAAGTTATGACTCTTCTTTTGAGCTAGTCTCCCTCTATAAATGAAATCTAGGAACAAGGCAAACACAGAATTCTAATAAAAATACATGGAAATAAAAGAGGATTGTCCAAATAGCATCTGGGATTAAACCTTAAGAGAAGATTCTAATTGAATTTAAAATGGACTATTGGTATCTGTGTGATACATCCTCTAAGTGGATAGCTATAGCATATAAAATGGAAATTAGGATATTGCATTATGAGCATATACCATTCGTTCACTTCTTTATTTAAACCGTGATGAAATATTTGCTAATCACTCATTGTGAGGGGTGGGCACCAGGGTCATGGAAGTGAACAAGGCTGACATTATTGCTCAGTAGCATGGAGCTGCTGTTTAGTTAGTCACTTATCTGTCAACCTGTGCACCAGGGGCTGCCTCTGATGGTTCCAGATGCAATTCTGTTCTGGAAGAAAGCTTAGTATGTTTTCCCTACAAAGTTCCTTTTCCCTTGTGCTTCCTGTCTCTCCTCGGCCTCCATTGTCAGTGCCTCAAAATTCGGTTCTGATCACAAGGCACATTTTAAAATGTATGAATTTATAGGGACAATATATTTAAGAATTTCCACGTGTAAGAATATCACCAAGATCTTTACATCTTGCTCCAGGTTTTTTGGATTTCTGTAACTAACCATCAGAGGCTGAGTGACTTACTCAAATCATAATTTTCAAAGCATATTTTCTCACCGTGCTGGAAACTGAGAAGCCCAAGATCAAGGTGTTGGCAGAAATGGTGTCATACCTTGGGTCCACTTCATGGTTTTCAGATGGACATCTTCAAATTGTATCCTTTCCTGGAAAAGAGCACAGTGCAAGAGAATGCTCTTAGCTCTTCTTATAAGAACACTACTCTTCTACCTGCTCTCCTTATTACCTCCCAAAGTTCACACCTCTTAATACCATCATATTGGAGGTCAGGATTTCAACATATGATTCTGGTGCAGACACAAACATTTTTATTAGGGGTTAGATATGAGGTGCCTCCCCCCAAAAAAATTGATATGTGAGGCAATGCAAAAAAGTTTAGAGGTAAAATGTGTGTTTATGAGAGCCTTAAATTAAACAGTGGATTAATCCACTGATGGAATAACTGGGTGGTAACTGTAGGCAATATATAGCTAGAGAAGGTAGTCCAGGGGTTTACATTTTGTTCCCAGTGAGTAAAGCTCTCTGCTTCCTGTCCTGTCCTGCACAGTTATACTCCACCGTGCCCCTTCAGAGCTATGGAGTTGGCCATCTATGGACTAAGGCCTCTGAAATCATGAGTGCCAAATAAAATTTTTCTCCTCTACAATTGTTCTTGCCAGATCTTTTGGCCACAGTGTTGAAAAAGTTGACTAAAGTATTTTTTATATGGTTATATGTATGTTGTATTTTTTTCATGATTACCCCATTAGGTAGATAATATTTTATAGACAAGGAAGCAGAGTTTCTATGCATCACTCAATGCCTCAAAACTGACAAGTAGGAGAGAACAAACTTAAAGCTAGAGCTGTCTGCCTCCAGGACCCTAAGTTTGCACAGATGTGCTCTGCCTCCTTTTGCTACAGTCAGGTTTTCAGGCTTCTATAATCTTGAATTTCTTTAAGTAACATCTAATCTCCTGCCACCTAAGGCTTCAGAAGAACACACGGTATGACTAGAGATTGCTGGATGTTTTTCCCCAAATCAAATTTTACTAATAAAAATTCTAGATACAGAATATTCCCACATGTAATTAAAAATTATATAACCAATTCTGGAATGACCATTTTCATCTAATAAGTAATACATATTTTCTAACTCATAGCCATATCATGACATATTCCAATACTGTACATCACTAATAGGCACCAAAACACTTTTATCCTGGATGAGCATTATATGTTTTAATCCAGGCCACTGAATTTGTGCTGTTCCTAGTTATATCCATTGTTTCAAATGAGTTCAAACCTTTAAAAAGTGTTGTCCTTTTAATTATTGAAAAAATCAGTATATGAGAATAAAAAGGAATCTACACAACTTCAATTCATTTTAAAGAAACTAGAACTGGTTAATTATCCACAATGAGTAATGGACAAGGTGTATATAAAGATAAAAATCTATCCAGAAAATTCATAATTCAGAAAAGACTGTATATAGAAAAATGGCAAATGAACGCAAATGTATGTACTTAAAGTTAAAATATACAAGGAATACAAGTGTTCTTTTCTATGATTTCTAGACAATATCATTTTTTTTACTCATTGATCAAGTATATCTTCTCAAATATATTAAATAGAACTTTTATATGATAATATCTTTATGTTCATTTTATAGAAAAAAAGGGCAAACAAAATTGTCATACTATGTGTGTATATGTGTGGGAAGAACATTTCTCAATTTTCTCTCTTATTTTTACTGGGAAAAAGGAAAACATATAGATGATGTTTCATAACAAAAGAGAATGCTCACTCAGAGATAGACTGTAAAAGTGGGGACTAGTCAGTAATGGAAATTGTCATTCGTAACATTTGCTTTCAACTGTGGACATCAAAAGTCCAGGAAACCTTTGGAACCGTGTAGAGGACAGCAGCGGGAGGGGCGAGTGGAAGAGGGAGCATATACAGAATGCTGAGCATTTGACACCCACTTTAACAATGCAGCTCCATTTTACTTGTTTGTATTTCATATGTAAGCATATAATTTTCTTCAAATAAATGCTTTCTTGCCAAGAAAAATAATTAGAAAACTGTTGGTCTAGAGATTATGCTTTGAAAATTTAACCAAATATAATAATGGCATATGTCAAAAAATCAAATCTAGGAACAATTGCGTAGAAAAATGAAAGGAACAGTGTGAGATAATGCTAATAAAAGGAGTATAAAGGTGAAAAATGCTAAATAGATTTTACAAATGTTTGCTGAGGAAAAATATTGCAGAAAAATAAGTCTTCTAACAAATGAGAACAGTCACTGAAAAGCTATAATTTAAAAAATTTGAGATATTAGGCTCACTAAAATCAATTTAGTAGTACCATGAGGGAAAGTTAAATTTGACTCATTGAAAGCAATGCAAAACATCTTTTAAAGTTTGATTATAAACTTGTAGAAATTTACACTGACATCACTTCCTGTGTCATTGCTTTTAGTTAAATAGTGTTACAGACTGCATTTTTAATGAACCAATTAAACTTTAACTTACAGATATTCAGGAAGTTGAAAGAAACCCAAGAATGTACTCTGTTAAAAAAAGAAAAAGAAGAAAGTAAGTTTGAAATATGTTGAAAGTGGCATTATTATAGTAGGCAATTATTCTAATAGGCAAGTAATATAAGATGTATCCCAAAACTTTAAAGGCATTCCAGGTTAGAATGGAACAACAGTGAATATATACCCATTGCCTTTTAAATTAAGATTAAAAAAACAAACAACAACAACAAAAAAAAAACTTTGGCCTCACAACTGGTTCTTTTAATTAATTGATCTGACATTCATTCTTTGCTTTTACAGGGACATAATTGCAATGCATAGGGCAATAGAATGACATGCATGTTATACTGAAGCATTTATTTATATTATTTTTATTTAGCATGGGGGTTCTTTCTTCTTTTGTCAATTCAAATTATATTCTCTAAAATCTGATGTCCATGGAGCTGTCTTGGAAAACTCCAGACCCAAAGATATTCTGTTTTCTGAATTTTTAAAACAATTAATGTGAATCTGAAAACATCTGATTAATCATATTATTTCATTTTTTACAGCTATTTAATTTATTGTATTATCTCCTACTAAGGTTTAAGTATTTGGTGAACGCTTAATGAATAAATATTTGTTGATTAATGAGTGAATTATAATTCCTTGAGATTAAAGTCTTTGTCTCTTCCTTGCTATTTCTTCCAAAAATTGCCACATAAGTTGGCAGTTGTATGGTAGCAAATAAATATATGTGTTGATTTTTAATTCAATAGTTAGTAGACAGAAATGGCTTCTTCAAGTTAAAACAAAATCCCTTGCCTCTTTTTCCAAACATGGTCCCACCTTTAACTTGTGATGATTTTTAATTTTTTTTTAGATGTTGATGGACCTTTATTTTATTCATTTATTTATATGTGGTGCTGAGACTTGAATCCAGTGTCTCACACATGCTAGGCAAACACTCTACCACTGAGCCATAACCCCATACCCAAGCTTCTGATAATTTAATCTCTAGTGAAGGATGTTTGTACCAGCAAAAAATCATTTGGTTGTCTTGATTTTTGAGACTATTTTTTACACTAGAGGATTATTTGCTATTTTGTTTCCCACAAAGGAGTGCTGCATATAATGACTGCCAGTGAAACAATAGTAATGGTGGGTAAGCCCACACAGCTATACCCTGTGTTTTTGAGAAGTGCTTATTAATTATTGTTTTCCAAATATTTTTATTGCCATTGTTTTGAATCATATTTATTTAAAATTTTACACTATTAAAATCGCTTTTATATTTGTAATTTTTAATGGTGTTATTATAAGAAATCTACATAGAATAAATGCTAGAGTATTGCATCTGTTTGGTGTGTAGAGAAAAACAGTGTCTAAGTAGTGCCTGGCCAGAATGTATAGGACCTGATTTCCAGCATCATGATTTTTATGAGTGAAAACCACTAATGTTTAAACTCTGGGAAACATTAATTTTCTTAAATATGTAGTAAATATTTTTTTTAGTTTTCTTTTCTAATTTTCCTAAAAAAATTAATGTTCTTTTTTTATGTTTCCAAGATAATATTCACAGTCAGAAAAATTAGTTCAAGGATATGCAGAGACTAAATAAAGAAATTCAGACTTAACAAAATTGCCTGACTTTTTCAGCACTAACATCACTGTTTTTGAAATTCAGTGCTACTTCAATTCCCTATACTTCTTTAGATTTCTATGTAGTACTTTCTATATGTTTTTGCATCTCTTTGGGGGTTGATATTTTTCTTCATGATAGGAACGAAGTCATAGTTACTCCAACATCTCTCACTGACTCTAATCCAGCACCTTAAAAGAATAGGTTTTCAATATATATTTGCTAAAAATGAAAACTGTGTGTGTGTGTGTGTGTGTGTGTGTGTGTGTGTGTGTGTCTGAATAGAGACGCAGATGAATGGCCAATAACAATATACTCAAATACACTTTAAGCAGTCTTGCAATGGCACAATGGCCTTCAAGGGATGTGAAAAATTTACATACTTCCAGAATAAAGGAAGTAGATGAGAGAAACATTTCGAGCAAAAGTATATTATAATTGATGAAGATATTTTTGCAACAGAGAAGACAATTGTCTGAATTATAAAATTCATCCTTCTTTAATGAATCACTTTTGCTCTTGAGCTTATGATGACCAGTTCTACCTCTCTCTGTTCTCAAGTATGAATTCTTCATTTCACGCATATCCTCCACTACACCTGAGCATTATTGGTCTCCACATGTTGTGCCTTGAAAATCTTAAATTCCACTAATAGATGCTGAAGTAAATCTTTTTTCTTTTCTAGTTTTCTTTTGACCTCAAATTCCTTCTTGTCTCAGACTTTGTAGACCCTTATATTTCCTTCATGCCTCCTTTTATTTCCTATTTCTCAAGCTTCCTGGTCTCACTGCCTTTGCTACCCTGTATCCTCTATTTAATTGATCAGCTGCGTTATTCTCACCCAATCTCTTTCTTCTCCATAATTCCATTGAGTGCACATGGCAAAACACAAATCAAAGTAAATCTTACCTTTGCATTTTGTTACATATACCTCTAAACATTATGAAAAAAATGCATGAACCATGTCGATTTGTGGGCTTCCCAAATTTATGGTCACCTAGGATAAACTTCTATACCAATGAAGAAGTCCCCTTTCCAAAGAATATTTTCATCCTCGTGGTACTTCACATTAACTCCTTGACATAAATGTTTGTAGAATCATCTAGAGCCAAACCTGTTCTCTTTTCTCCCCTCTTGTCTTTTGGTGTGCTGTGTCTTCTGTCTCTGTCTCTGTTTCTTTCTCTCTTTCCTTTTTGTCTATCTTAGAGGTTAAGGTTTTCCTCCTCCTCCTCTCCATTATTGCTCTTGACCCCATTCATTTGCTTTCTTTTGAAAGTTATTCTAAAAATAGCTCTCTTCTAAATCAACAGTCTCTTCCTATTTACTTTTCTTCCTCTTAGTCATCAGTTTAAACCTTTCCCTTCTTACAAGAGAGCAAAACAAATAAAAAATATCCACATGATATAATCCCTTCCTCCTTTCTTTTTCTTTATCTGCTTCTTGTTTTGCCTACTTGTCTAGACTGACTTACCTAGGCTTTCTATTTCCAATGCATCCCATCCCCATCCCCAAGGATCAAAAATCAAGTGCAATCTAGTTTATGCTTACTGTACTCCCATGAAGCTCCAGGGGCAACTAGTACTAATAACTACTACTAATAATTTATTATAAAAAACGCAATGTAAATTTCTCAAAAGTCTTATTTTTTTTTTTCTGGTGGCCTTTACGGTAACTATAATAATATTTAAATCATTCCTTGGTCTTTGAAACACTCTACATCTCTTGACTTAGTGACCCACTTCACTATCTAATGCTGCTGTTTTGAACTAGAACCAAGTTGTAAGTACTGTTCAAGTTGGTGGGAATATTAAAATGTAAAAGAAAGAGAAGGTGATTTTCCATAAGAACTTATATTCTAATGAATGAAAAAGACACAGCATAAATCAAGAGACAAGTTGGTGCCTAATTCTCTTCGTGGTACCTTCTGTGAAAGAGACAAGAGATAGAAGGAGGGATTGAGAAGAGCACACTAGCTTGAATCTGACAGTGGTGGAAAAGGGAAGGGTGATATGTAACCAAAGCTACTCTAAGTGATGCTGCTGTGTGAAGAGCAGAGCTGAGCTCACATGGTAAGCTATAGCAGAGATAAAACCACCAAGGCTGCAGAACCAAAAGGTGATCCATGGTGAGCTGTGGAAGGAGGCAAGAACTGGCATAAAATGAGGCTGGGGAAATAAACAGAGTCCAGAAGGACTTCATGTCCCTGTGAGTAGGTTTTATTGCAAAAGTTCTAAAAAACCTTAAACTGCATTAGTCAGAGGAATAACCTGATCAAACGCCTGTTATTTAAAGATTACTCTGGCTGTGATGTGAGAAATAGTGATAGGAAAGAGAAAAGAGTGGCTGTCTCCTGGTATCCTCGCTGGTCTCTGATAACATCTCTGGCTATTTTGTCGATTCCTTTCACACAATACTTACATATAGGTTTATCTGTGCTTTGTTTTCAAGCCACTGTAGTTTTTCTCTGTCCATGCATTTTCCTTGAAAAATCCCACCTAGTGTCCTGGTTTAACACACACTGATAGCATAATGATTTCTAAATCTAAATCTCCTACGCAGACATCTCCTTGGCTTCTGTCATATGCATCTGCTTCCCAGCTGAACATATTCATTTGAATACCCATGAATGGCTAAAATACAAATGTTCAGAATAGAATCAATTCTTTCATCTTTCATAGGCTGACTCTTCCTAATTTGTTTTCTATCACCACTTCAGGAAACTGAAATAGGAATTGTCAGTCCAAACTCAAAACATGACACTCATTTGGATTTCGCTCCCCCAGCATATCTAGCAAGTCATGATTCCCAAGTTCTTCCTAAATTCTTTCTGAATCCTGTTTGACCTCAGTTATGCCTTAACAGGTGTAAATCCAGGCACCTGCCCTCCCACCTTGATCTCAGTAGCATTGAGACTTCATGCTAGTCCTTTGGATCTACGCTTGTCCTTCTCAATCATATGTTTCTCAAGCTGTAAGGTTTTAAGACTCCACTTTAAGGTCACAGTCAGGCAGAAAGATTCAATAAAGCAGCTGAGATGGCAGAGGGGAAGTATCTAGAGGGAGCAGTGCACCATAGGATCTACTGAATGCCTCCTACATGTCCTTTTCTCCTCGCCATTACTGCCTTTGCTCATGCTTGGATCTTCTCTCTGAAGGACTCTTTGCTAGAGTCACCTACAACATCCCCTGGATCCACTGCTCTCATTTCTAGTTCATTTAATATAGAAATAAGATTACATCACCCCGCATTGTACAATCCTCTTTAATGCTTCCTTATTTATATGTGAGTCCAGGTCCAAACACATTATCCGATCTCTTAAGAACAGCTTTATCTAATAGTGCTAACATATTCTAACTCTCCTGTCTTACATTTTCCTCTTCATTGAAATAACACTAGGAATTTGGGATTACAAGCTGAACCCTCTGGCTTTTCCATTTGTTTCTACATTGAATATATATTCTCATTCTATAACTGGAAAACTCACCCATATTTTACCATCGAGTTCAACACTGTGGACTCTTCCCTTCGTCCAACAGTACCCAGGACTGGCACCAAGGCAGAGAGAAAGGAGCACCCTGTGCTGCATGATGGAATCACAGCTGGACCATGGACCATGTTGTGTCTTCTTTGTACTTTCATAGTGCATAGTGTCGTGTTTTAACATTTTAAAAGAGTGTAACACGTGTTTGTGGAATGAATGAATAAATAATGAAGAATGAATGAATAAAAATGACTGTAATCATAAGATTATGAATAAATTTAAATATTACTTGGTTAAAACGAGTAGAGAAAATGAGACCAGTAAAAATGAGATTCATTATGTGAGAAAATGCCTATCAGTGGTGAAAATCAGGACCAAGATAAAAGCAAATAGGCCAGAAAGAATTTAACATTTTTACCAGGTGAGATAAAAGAGAGTGATAGGGTAGAAATATCAAGTGGATCATGCAAAAAAGTTACAACATGTGGTGTGTAGGCAGAAAGTGCAAAGATATTGGAAAGAGGAAATAAAATGAGAGTTGAGAAAGGGAATGTGAAGAAATATGAAAAGTTAAAAGCATGACAAAACTGCCAAGGAACACTTGGAGAAACAGAAATACACCACTACAAAGGCCACACCGTGAGTCCTTGTTCTAAGCTTTTGTGAAACTTGCAAATGGAATGAGGGAGACACACATCAGGATTAAGGGAAGACATCAGCATGCTAGACATTTAAGTCGAGGAGTATTAAAAACAAGCATAAATCAAGTCTGTCCTGTCTATTCGAGATTCAAACCTGTTTTTTAAAGCTTTGATTCTAGTCCTCTGCAGAGTGAAAATGACTTAAATCTTTAAAAAACAAACACAAACAAAAACAAAACAAAACAAAACAAAACCTTGTTCCCCCAAACTTATAATTTACTGAAAAGTCTGAGTTACAATATGAAAAGTAAAGATATAGTTTTTATTTTCTGAAATCTTTTAATAGTAAATTGACAAACTGATGTAATATACCTAAATAATATTTTGGTGTGTGCTATCTGATGCATACATCATCTTTATCCACAGCATATCACAAATCAGAAACTAGTACTGATAGATTTCTGGATCTACTTCTAAGACACACTTTAATTTTTCAAATTGCCCTAGTAATGTCCTCCTGTCGAAAGAATCCATTCAGAATCACAAGCTTATATATTTTCATATCTCTTCAGATTGCTTCAGCTTAGAAAAGTTCAATTTTTTGTTAGTTTTAGCCTATTTATTTATTTGCTTTTAGGATTAGAATCCTGACATTTTGGGGAAATATTTTTGCAATGACTTTGCAAATTGACCCTCAATCTAGGTTGGTATGATGTTAGGATTGGATTCACATTATCAGTAAACTCCCAGTAGTGTTACCAAATTCTCATTGTAACCTATCAAATAATGCATAGCTTTTATTTGTCCCATAACTAATGTTCATTTTTATTGCTTGATTAAGGTGTTCTCAGACAGACTTCTCCCAGGTGCATGACCCTTTGGGAGTATATCATGAGATGATAGTTCGTCATAATACAAATATCTTATTCCTCATCAAACCTTTTAATTTTTTAAAAATTCATTTGTGTGGATTCATGGATTACTATTTTATTTTCTGAGACTGTCTTCAACATCATCACCTGATCACTTGTTAGTAATTCAAATTAACAGATACCATTGGAGGTTTAATCAGAAATTCTGAGGGTGGGGCCTGTGAACCAGTATTTTCATAATTACTTTGGGGTATTTGAATACATGATGAAGTTTGAGGACCACTGGAATCTTAATCCTGGCTCAACTTAGTCTTAAACATGACATGAAAGAAAGTGTTCTCGACAGCTTTTTCATCTCTGTGGTCGAAAATCTGACAAGAACAATTAGATGAGGAAAAGTTTGTTTGGCACTCTTGGTTACATAGATTTCAGTCCATAGATGGCTGACTCCATTGCTCTGGGTCCAAAGTGAAGCCGACCATCACAGTGGAAGGGTGTGGAGGAGAAAAACAACTCAGGACAAGGTATCAGGAAACAGAGAGAGAGAGCTTATTTTGCTCACCAGGGACAAAATACCCTAAAGGCACATCCCCAGTGATCTACCTTCTTCATTCACACTCTATATGCCTACAGTTACCACCCAGTTAATCCATTTTAGTGGATTAATGCATTCATTAGGTTAACCATAACAGAAACCTTTAAAATTGCAAACTCTTAGATCCCATCCCCAGATTAGACATTTTTGTCTCCAAAATTGATTCTGATGTGCAGCCAGTGTTTAGAACCAGTGATATTTTATCTGGACCAGTGTAGCAGCAGTTCTCAGACTTGGCTCCGAACTGTATTCATCTAAGGGTCTTTACAAAACACTGATGCCTCACCTCACTCATAGAAGTTCTGATTTAATTGATCTGAAATACAATATTAACATTATAACTTTAAAATATTAGAATAACCTAGGGAATTTTTAAACATGCTGATGTTCAATTTAGGTCACACCCCTTTACTAATTAAATCAGAAACTTTAGTAGTTGACTCCAACAACAATAGTTTAAAAAAATTCTACAGAGATTGCAATGTACACAAATTTGACAACCAGTGTTATGGACTGATACACCTCATAATATACTCTTCCATTACAAGGCTACTCTCCTATACAAATGATAAAAGTGATTCTTTATAAAAGCTATAATTGTGGGTTAGCATAGTGATAAAAACTTTGCTTTCAGAAATAATTATCACAATAATTACCTACATTTTATGATGTTTTCCTGCTATTCAGATGAGGAAATTGAGACTTAGGGCAAAAAAAATCACCTTGGCTCAAATTACACAATGAGTAAGGGAAAAAGGCATACATTCTAACTTAGACTCTGTGACTTCAGAAAATTTCCTTTTATAAATTATACTTCATATTTTCTTGCTCCTTATGGGTGATGTTTTCCTGAAGTGGGCTTACTTACTTCATTGTAACCAATATATCATATGTAAAATAGAATTTATCCTAGGTTTCAGACATGCAAAAAAATAAAAGAGCAAACTAGCATGCATGAATATTTCAAATGTCCAAGGAGCTTTTCAGATGGGAAGAGTTCTAGGTTGGGTAGCTCAATAAGGTCTAACTCAATGTTTTGACTTAGCAGAGGATACTAGAGTATGGTAAATAGCTCAGGGTTTGGAGGTGAAAAAAAAATTGGCTGAATCCTGCCTTTGCCAATTGTTTTATAATTTCTTCAATTATAAAATGGGAAAATAATAACCATTGCCTAGAATCTGGGTTTTTAATGATAGAAAAATAGCTACTGCATCTTGCCTGGCCATGAAAGATGCTTATTTAAATGAAATCAATGAGGCTCTTTTATGAAATTGTTTTGGAAGGGAAGAACAATACATTTGGATAAACTTAGGGATCCTTTTCAGACCAGAAGTACTGGTATTACCCAAGAAAATGCCAGAAATGCAAAATCTTGAGTTCCATCTTGATTTTGTGTTTCAGGAAGGAACCTCAGGTGATTTGTATATAACAAAATTTAAAAGCAGGTGTCAAAACATATCCTTTAATAGAAAGAACCACTTTTTGTCTAAATTCCAATGGAACATGTGAGAAGATTCGTTTTGGGAGTGTAGGGTAAAGTTAGGAAGGGAATTTAGGAGGGTTTCAGAATATAAAATATAATCTTTAATTGCATACAACTCTTAAGCTCATCCTAAGCTACCATCTCTTTTTTCATATAATCTAGCCAAATATTTTGAATTCCTTTTATTATAGTTATCAAGCTAATGAAGGGCCAGGGCAATTATGTCCTCAGTTATGCAAGAAATCATGTTGACTAGTTGCTGAGAGTTTTTTTTTAAACTTTTGAATTAAGTGGATGTTTATTTTTCTGGCTGAGATTTTGTTGTTTCCTCTCAATAAGAGGAAGGGTTTGAGAAAGAAATGAGCTGGTCAGCTATTTGTGTCTTTCTAAGGGGATTGATGGTTCAGGGGCAATAGAGTATATATACAATAGTAGCAATTGTATACTGTAATGGGGCCATGTCCTTGTAATAAAAAAAAGTCACTCAATCTCATAAGAATTTTATAAATAAGGGAAATGGATAAACAAGAATGTTACACTCACCTTCTCTTCACAATGTTTAGTGGACATTCTTGCTTAGGGTTGCTGTACATCTATGGGCTATCTTGGCATAATCTGCAGCATTCATAATTATGAAATTCCTATCTTTGTGCTTACAGCTATTTGAAACTTTGGTTGCTCTTATTTTGATTATATCCATTCAGTGTGTGTCTTCCCCCCACCCCCTTGCCTGCCCCCACCAATGGCATTGAGGTTGCTCTTTGTAGAATATGTGTGGAAGAAAAAAAGGTTGTGGGAAAGAGTAAATGTCATCAGAAAAGCACTGCAAAATAACACCATGAAAGGGTAGCATATTGTAAGAGGCGCCGATATGGTAGATGGTCCTTATTCAATGAAGAGTGAATCTAGGCCTAACGACCAGATGGCAGAGCTGAACACAGAAATTCCATATGTGTGATGGCAGCAAGGGACGGCCATTGACATACTTGCTTTTCCAGCCAAATGCCTCGGCAGATGCAGAGTTTTACACTTTAACATTGCAATATGGCACTAAAACCCAGGAGAAGAGTTAGATGCAAGATTCAAAGCTGACTTAAAGTGGCAGAGTTTAAATCTGATCGTATCCTATTAGGATGAAAGCTATGGACAGAAAGTGAGTGGAGATTGACCCTTTCTAGTGTTGTATGTTACACTGCTATTCTTGTCACATTGTGTAAGGAAGGGCTAAACCTGGCCATGTCATGGGCTCTGGTCTGTCCCCCAAGTCTTTCTAAAATATAAAAAAAATAAAAATAAAGTTTCAGAAATGGATTATTAAAGGAACGAAGCATTAATGTGCTCTGCCTAGAGCATAAAAGCTCGTAGGATGAGTTGTTTTTTCACTTTGAATGTATTGCAAGATATACTTGAAAATTAGGTTTTTATTAAGTTGCTTAAAAAAAAAAAAAATTCTGTAGCAATAGCTAGAGGCAGCCATCTTTGTGGGAAAGGATTCTGTCTATTCTGCAACTGCCTAAGAAGCTCCAAAACAATTGCCAAGAAAAAAAAAAGTTAACACAGATATTAGAGCTGTTTTAATTTTAACACACACATATGAGAGAGAAAAAGAGAGAGAGAGAGAGGGAGGGAGAGGGAGAGATGGAGTGGGGGATATTGTCACACAGCAAAATTTTTTAAATTATGAAAAACTGGAAAATCATTTATGTCCTGTTTTTTTGAATCTCAATTATCCTCCATAAAGGATGATTCCCAAAGGACTTTGAACTCATTCCCCCAAACATCTTCAGATGAGCAAAGAAAGAAATTTTTGCATGCTTTTGCATTAATGTGGCCAGGCTCTTGTTATGTTGGTTGAGGTTCATTGAAAGCTAGAATGTGAGTCAGTGTTGGTCTTACCTCAACTTGCTTCTGCAATGAGTCCTAAAATCCTGTTGAGACTAGGAAATATCTTCTATGACCACTGCCTTCTCTTTTCCATTAATGTATTTTTTTTTTATGTTTCTACAGGAGTCTTAAAATTCAGATAAACAAAACTGCTATCTATTTACTGGACATACTCAGTATTTTCACAATACTACATAGTATCGCAGTAAAGATTGACCGTCCTTTCTGCATGTTATTGTTTTCTAAAGATTTATTTTATGAACATGAATCAATGTGTTCATGGTACCTTGGAGAATTAAGAATCAGGATTTTAGTTCATGGATCCCTGTAGTAAAAGGGTTACAAAGATATTTAATTAGAATTTGTTGAATTGATGATCATGAGATTTACTGGGTTGACCTTGTCCACTGAGTAAACCTGGAGGAGAGAGGAGAAATATCAAGAAACAGAGTTGTATTAATGATTATGGAGTAAAGGTCATGGGGTAGAGTTCAAGGATGCTGATCATTTTGATGCCTACCATGTCACATTGCCCCCACATTGTGATCATCACATTGTGTTCAATTCAAGCTGTACCTTCTCAAAAAGTTGTCTATGAGAACACCAATAAGTTATATTTTCTCTGTCTGTTATAAATTCTTAAAGAAAACAGTTTAAGATGGAAAAAAAACCAGACTTGGGCTGTGGTGCACGCCTGCAATCCTAGCAATTAGGGAGGCTGAGGCAGGAGAATCACAAATTCAAGTCCAGTCTTGGCAACTTAGCGAAATCCTCAGTATCTAAGTAAGACCCTGCCTTAAAAATTAAAAAAAAAGAAAAAATTTAGGATTGAGGATATAATTCAATGCACCCTTGGGTTCAATGCCCAGAACCAAAACAAGAAACAAACAAACAAACAAAAGAAACCCAAAGATTACATGTAGCAGTATCAGCAAGTGTGCTCATAGTATAATAAAAATAATTAATATTTAGGAGCATGTACCACGTGTCTGGCACCGCATTAGATATACATTATCTCATTTACTCTTCCCAACAATTCTGTGAGATAGGGGTTATTATTTTATTTATCTTTAAAAATGAATAAAGCTTAAATTTAAGGTTTACATTTGGAGACATTATGTAGCCTCTCCAAGGTCACAGATCTGGTAAATAATAAAGCTGGGAGTTAAAAGCTATTCTGTTTAATTATAAGATAGAGATCTCAATTATTCTACTAATACTAAAATATGATCACTAGACTCTGAACTATATTTGTATTGGAATCATTTTGGCTTAACATTCACAACCTTCCAGGCCTTCCAGTGGCACATTTTCTCCTGTTCTTTCGAGATGCTCACTCTTAGAACTCAATTGCCATTGCTATGAACTGGCCCCACAGAAATTTGAGATAGATAGGCCGTGCATGCATAGAAAAGTTTCAGCTTTCAGGCCAGCTGAGGTACCTATTAACAGTCAGCATCAACTCTCAGATATATAAGGAAGGATACTGCCAAATGATTCCAGCCCCCAGCTATTGAATAACCTACCAACATAACATAATTATAGACTTCACTTAGTGAAGAATTCAGGGTCTCTGTGTTCTGACTCTCTTCGTCTTGAAGACATGGTAATCTTCCTTTTACTTTGCATACACACACAACTACCACCCTAGTTTATTTCTTATTTATGCTTTCTATCTAAGATACTGGAGACAAACAGATAAATATATGGGCTCAGTCTCTGTTTATCTTGTGCCATTCTATCATTTTTTCTGTTTTTTTTTATTTTATTAAGATGCATAGAGATAAAAATACCTGTGGTAAAATCCTGGTTTTGCTTCTTATAAGATAGTTAACTTAGATCAAATTTGTTAACCACATTAAACTTTAGCTTCAACATTTGTAATATGAAGAAAATAATGGCAAACTATAGGATCATGGGGGACATTAGCTAAACTAACACATGTAAATCAGAACAATGTCTGACAGGCAGTAAAAGAGAAGTGGATATAGAGTAATACTTGGAATGTGTAGAGGTCAAGTGATGATAAGGGACTCATGTAAAAGATTAGTAATTAGGTTAATGTATAAGAGGCACTTCTTATAATCCAGGAACTATGCTAAAAATATGAAAATTAATTATAAGAGTTACCCATTCATTAAAGTTCAGGAGTTCTAACCCTAAAGTACAGGATCACTTGTGGAAATGCAGGAAAATTTAGGAAGGTGATTTTTAGATTTGAAAACATTACTTTGGAGGATAATTGTTTCATCTGTACAGAACTCTGAGGAATCGAATATTTCCCATCCCTATTGTTTGTGGGCATGCCCTGCTTCTTTTGGCCACAACAGAAAAACTTACCTATTACATATATACTGCATTATCTAAGATATTTATGTTTTTCTGTGTAGTTTCTGGTCTTTGTTTACAAAATATGTAGAAAATGTCTTGAAACCAGATTTTAATTTATTTTTATTTTTTAACATTTTTTGGTATGGAGGATTGAACCCAGGGGTGCTCTACTACTGAGCTACATCTCAGGCTCATTTTGAAAGAGGGTCCTGCCTCAGCTTCCAAAGTCACTGGGATTACAGGTGTGCACCCCTGAGCCTGGCAGAGCTGCACTTTCCTTGCTGAATAAACCATAGAACTCTGTAGTTTGTAAATATCGATGTAAAGAAAGTTAACAAAATTGACTAAATTGTGTTTTATGTAGTGTGTATATATGAATATGTAACAATGAATCCCACTATTATGTATAATTATAATGCACCAATAAAAGTAAAAAATAATTAAAATAAATAAAATTCTAAAAAAAGAAGGAAAGTTAATCAAAGCTTGGAAATAAGGCAAAAGAGAAAATAATTTGTTCTTTCAATGTCATACTGGGGCATCATTTAATAGACTCAGACAAAAATTGCTCTCTAGGAGAACACAGCAGTATTAAACTTTGCTTCATACCATTTAACTGAAGTCCAAACATTTTGAAGTTATATATTTACTTGTAGGTTCTGTATAAATAGAAAAGATAACTTCAAATATTATTACCTGACAGAAAATTAACCAATTTTGTGTTTAACCTAGCAATTTTATTTCTAACATTCATTTTTAAAAATGTCTATTATATTCAGCTCCTCAAATGCCCTTGGAATCAACTCTATCTGCTTATTGGTTTCCTCATTAAAAACTTTAAAATTTTTTTGACATGTATTTATTCTATATTTGTACTGGAGTCATGTTTCTAACATTTGTAAATTGTATTTTGACACTTGTTAGCTACATGTGAAGAGAGTTAGAAAGGTATTGTTATTACTGAATATAGCCATATATTTATGGCTATAAACTTCCCTGTAGGCACATTTTAACCAATATTCCATATTTGACTTAGAGAATCAAGTCAATATCTCTACATATTTCATATCAATGAAATATGCTATATTTTTTTTTAATATTGACCTCTAAGTGCATTGTAGTCAAAGAATTAGCCCTGAATAATTTTGATTATTTTAATTTTAATGAGACAGGCTTTATGAGCCATTATATACTTTAATTTTAGAATTGTCCATGTGTACAAGGAATTATAGACTATAAGCTTAAATTCAAACTATATTTTAACCTCAAAAGTAATTATTATTGCTATTTTATGCACTAAATATTTGACACATTTGCAAATATTTCAAACTTGCATTTTCAGACTTCAACTTGGGATTTTTTTCCTTCTACATAAAAAAATGCTCCTTAATATTCCTTTTAGTTCAGTTCTGATGACCATCTTCTGTTTTTGTTTTCTGGGAATTCATTTTTGTGTTCTTTCTATCTAGAAAAATTGAGTTTCACTGATGAAGAACTGTAGGTTAAAAATCAATTTTTTTATTGATTTAATGGTATTTCATGATATTTTATATTTTCATGTTATTATATAGAGACATATATAATATATATGTGTGAATGTTTATATATGTGTGTGTGTATATATATATGCATATATGTGTGTATATATATATATATATATATGATATATATATCACTTGTATCTATTTATCTATTTATAGTCAGTACATCATTTCTACTTGCCCAATCTACTATTACCAGAAAGTGAATTCTCTCTTCTTCATTACTCTACATATCTCTTACCTGATAAAGTCTAAAAATCAGAAACTGAGTATCTGTAATTTTATAAGAATTCAAAGTAAATATTTAAAAGCATGCATACTTTTTTCATAGTAGATTAATCAAATATCACAACTAAAGGACTATTTAGTCTGATATGATGTCATCTTTAGCAAGTCTGAAACATCACTGAGAAATTGATAGAAGTGGGAAAGGAAAGAGAGTGACTTTTTTTTGGAGGCAAACATAGTAACTGCCTATAGCCAGAGTAATAATTGTCAAAGATCTAGTCAAAATGAAAAATAAGAGATCAATATAAAATAATAGTGCAGTGAAATGAGAAATTGTCCCACCGACCCTAATACCATCTAAAAGCATTAATGTACAGTAATAATATTTATAATGATGTCTTCATGACTGTATAAAAATACCAAATTTCACTTAGTGAAATATACAGTCATGAGTTTTGTGACAAATTTTAGTTTGACTTTCCTTATTAATTTCTGAGCTTGAATTGGTAAATTTCAACTGTATTAAACATGACTGCCCCTCTTATGATTGCCATTAGATTTTTCTTGTCCCTACCCATTATCTTCTTACAGTGCCAAGAGTCTCTAATCCTTTTAAATTCACATTTCTTTATTGGTTGTGATAAACCAATTTATTTACTGTTTTCTATATGACTATATCTTAAATCTTTAATCTTGAATTTGGAATGCATTTTTCAAGACCTTTTTTTTTACTTCGTAGCAAATAGCACTGAGCTGTTTTCAGTACAGAAAGAGGAAAGGAAATA
Source organism: Urocitellus parryii (assembly GCF_045843805.1). Lineage (NCBI taxonomy): Eukaryota > Metazoa > Chordata > Mammalia > Rodentia > Sciuridae > Urocitellus > Urocitellus parryii. The sequence continues at coordinate 31,415,422 of NC_135543.1, forward strand.
TTGCTTGTACAGCAACTTTCTTTTTTTGCTGAGTCTTTTATCCATTTTGGCCAGTGGTATATTGGAGTCTTTAAATTATGACTTTTCGGTTCACATAACCATGATGTATAACAAATTGGACATCACACTAAATGGATGTACTTACTTTATTTATTTATTTTGATCACTAAACTAAACCAATCTAGTACCTTATTTGACCTCAACTAAACTCCAAAAGAACTGGATATATTTCTAAGGAGATGGGAATTGGGCCAAGAAACATTCTTTGGTCTGCTCTACCAAGCAAATTATATACATTTATAGATGGAAATGTGAAAAGAAAAAATAAGGCATGACTAATACTTGCAAGCCCAGCATATTTTGTTAACATAGACCACTAGTCATCCATGCTTCACGAAGTTGGCCTTGGCAGTGGGACTTCACCTTTTCTTCCAATCGAGAAAGGTCGTTTTATATTTGGGATTGCCTAGAAAGTGTTGCTTGAAATAACAGTGTATAATACAAATGCAGATATCTTGAAAAAGACCCTTGAGATTATATCTTCTTTTACCATTGTATCGAGTATAGAAACATTAGTATTTGAGAAACTTAAGTGAACATACTCTCCTACTGGAAAATCTAAATACTTTAAAAAGTCTATTAAATGTACCTAATCTTCACTCCCAGCCCATGTATAACCACAGTATTTTAAAATTAAATTTCAAATTACAAAGACAGACAATTTCAAAATATCTACTATGGGAAACGACTGAGAATATTTCCACATGTTAAGTTCTCAGGAGCTGAGGATGCTATTCACCCTATCATGGGCATGACAGTCACTTATAAGAAAAAAAAAATCACACCTAGAGATACTACTAGGCTATCGGATGAGGTTTTTGAAAGAACGCATTTAGGAAGGAAGTATATTCAAAAAATATTGCCGTTAAAACACCATGAACATTCAAAAGACAGAATAATAATGTCAAGTGTCTGCCTACAGGTAATGAAGAGTTTTCTCTTAATACCACTTTATAATTCTGTTGTCCCAGAGATAGAGTATATTCATTCTGAGACACTGGGTGTGATCTCTGAAACGCAGGGCACCATAATTGTATGATTTTAAGGACTTAAAAAATCTGTAAAATGTAGAAAAGATATATGTGTTTTTCCTTTCTTTGGAACAAAACCTAAAACTCCCAAAATGGAAAACATAACTGGGGAGATAATGGTGTCATCACCAGCTCTAAAAAGAAAACATCATGAAATGATCAAAATCATGATATTTTAAATATGCAATTCTTTATATCGTTAAAATAATTGAAAAGTTTGAAGCTTACAAATAATGTGTCTCCTTCAAAACTGAAAGTAAACATTGAAAACACATATATACATATGTATATATATATATATTTTTAGTTGTTGGTGGACCTTTTGTTTTATTTTCTTATTTATATATGGTGCTGGGAATCAAAACACAGTGCCTCACATGTATGAAGCAAGCACTCCACCACTGAGCTACAACTCCAGCCCTGAAAACACATATTTTGTGGGCAGCATATTTAGATTAATTTAGCATATTTAATTAATATAGCACCAAGAAAAGTATAACACTGTCTCTGAAGGTTTATGGCTCTTTGGGAAAAACATAGAAAATAATTTGAGAATTGTATATGGTTCCTTAGCACCTTTAAAATTAAAGTGAAATGGAAATCATTCATGTTTCCTTACCACTTCTGTGATCTTTCTTCTGCCCTCCCCTGTAACATGAACTTTAGACTGGCAGCCAGTATTGAGTCTCTCCAAGTCACTCTAATGGGACAGTCTCAGGTCACATGGTTTTGCATCTTCTGTTTCTATTGTGTAGAACTTTTCTCTTTGTGTTTAGTTCATTCTCAACTCCTTTCTTCAGTTTACTCAATATACCAATAAAAAGTCAGACAACAGCTGCAAAAATACATAATATAAAAAATATAGTAGGGAACATGTATTATAGTTTCCTGTGTTTGGGTCACAGTGTGTGGATCAGAAAGTATTAAGAGATATATAGAATGATCTTGATAACGAGTAGCTTTTTTAAAAATATTTTGATTTGTTATGTATAACAAAAGAATTACAATTCATATTACACATATAGAGCATGATTTTTCAGATCTCTGGTTGTACACAAAGTAGAGTCACATCCTTTGTGTCTTCTTACATCTACTTAGGGTAATGATGATCATCGAATTCCACCATCTTTCTTACCCCTATGCCCCCTTCCTTTCCTTCCCTCTCCTTTTCCCCGTTGCCCTACCTAGAGTTCATTTAATCCTCCCACCACAGCATATTATGGATCAGCATCCTTAAATCAGAGAAATAATTCGGCATTTGGTTTTTTGGGACTGACTAATTTCACTTAGCATTATATTCTCCAACTCCATAAAATAAAATGGAATGATTTTATTTTCTTTTAATGCTGAATAATATTTCATTGTGTATATATAGCACATTTTCTTTATTCATTCATCTACTGAAGGGCATTTATGTTGTTTCCTCACTTTAGCTATTGTGAATTGTGCTGCTATATCACTGATATGGCTGTGTCCCTGTAGTAGGCTGTTTTTAAGTCCTTTGTGTTTAGACCAAAGAGTGGGATAGCTGTGTCTAATGGTGGTTCCATTCCCAGTTTTCCAAGGATTCTTCATATTGCTATCCATATTGGCTGCATCAATTTTCAGTCCCACCAGCAATGTATGAGTGTGCCTTTCCCCCCGACATCCTCACCGACACTTATTATTGTTTGTATTCTTAATAGCTGCCATTCTGACTGAAGTGAGAAGAATCTTAGTTTTGATTTACATTTCTCTAATTGCTAGAGATGTTGAACACTTATTTATTTATTTATTTACTGAGTGCCTATCCTCTTCTAAGAAGTGTCTTTTCAGTTCCTTGGCCCATTTGTTGATTGGGTTATTTGGGTTTTTTTGGTGTTAAGATTTTTTAGTTCTTCATATATTCTAGAAATTAGTGTTCTATTTGACATGTGTGTGGTAAGAATTTGTTCCCAATTAGTAAGCTCTCTGTTCACCTCACTGATTGTTGCTTTTGCTGAGAAGAAGCTTTTTAGTTTGAATCCACTCCATTTATTGATTCTTGTATTAATTCTTGTGCTATAGGAGTCTTATTGAGAAAGCTGGGGCCTAATCCCACGTGATGGAGATTTGGGCCTACTTTTTCTTCTAATAGATGCAGTGTCTCTGATTTAATTCCTAGGTTCTTGTCCACTTTGAGTTGCAGCTTTTTAAGTTGTTTTTACAATATGAGCTCTGTTTACTGAGTAACAGGAACGCAAGTTGTAAGCAGGGCATGCGCATGCCAGCCAATTTTCCGCCATTCTCCTGTTACATTATCAGGATCAAGTCCATATTTTCCAAAATGCCAGTAAGAATATTTTGAGACTTGGAATCCAAAACCCATTTAAATTAAACTCAATTGCATATTCTTATTGCTAATCTCTCTTCTGAGTTTTAATCTCTTATGTCTATCTGCTTGAAGGCAATTTCCACTTAAATATTTTTGACATCGAAATAGACCCATGTAAACGTAATAACAATATCCTTGAATGACCCCATTTCATCTAAAAGTGATTTTCTATTTCTACTATTCTAGGATTAAATTTCTTTGTGGTTTTTAAAACATAGAATTAAAAGTTAGAAAACCTACCTGAAATTGCTGTGCTGTTTCCCAGGTAAATTGTTTAAACTTTCTGAACCTCAGTGTTATCATGGACATCATAAGAAATTGAAATACAAGTCTTATACCATGGCTACTTTGAATGTTAATTTTTTATTCTGTAATAGCTATTTCCTTCTATCCTCTCAGTCGTTTTTCAGTAAATGTTTATCTAATTTACTTTTCATTTTCCAGTCTCATTGCTACACTTCTGACTTCCCATGATCCCATCTTATTAAAATTGAAGCTGTCCTTATTCCATTCTTGGGCTTCAACACCAGCTTCCATACTGAATTATGTGGTTCTTCTTAGTGTCGATCTGTTTCAAACCAGCTTGTGTACCTATGTCATGACTCATATCAAGAGATTTCCATTGCTTATAAGATAAAACTAAAACCTACAAATTGATATTCAAACCTCCCTAAGGTGTACTCTTCCTCTCCTTATTTTTTCCCAATGCTTCTTAAACAAATCTCTGCTCCAACCTCCAAGAATTTCAGATATTCTTATTTTCTATAAGAATAGTTTCAATCCCTTCTTTCTGCAAATTGAAGTTGCTTGCTTTTGCTTAAAGAATAATACATAAGTCCCCAAGGAAGTCCAGTCTGGAGAGGAACTGCATCCAGGAAAGCTCTTTCAATCCTTTGAAATTTTATGGCAGGGAAGCCCTCTCTCTCTAGCAGTGCTGTGCTAACTTATAGGACAAAATTGATGCCCAGCGTTACCTCAGGACACATACTGCTGATGGTAGTTTCAGGAGTGAGCAGAAAGAAAAATGAGCAGTAAACATTAATTTTATGTCACAACAGCTCCCAAATACATATTTCTGTATGTTTTGAAATATAGTTTCTTTTAAACAACATGGAAATTTACCTCATGGAAAGTAGTGATTAGCCCATTGTTATACATTTTAAAAATGAGCTTCAAAAGTTCATATGATTTGCCCAAGGATTCAGATTGAAAGCAGAGCCAACACTTGAATGCAGATCTCCTGACAGATAAGATTAGAGTTTTAGTTTTAAGTAATCCATATATGTTTCTAAAAACTTGCTATTTTGTATGGAAACAGTATTTGAGTTTGGGGATCATACCTTCTTAATTATATTCCTTTTAAATAAACATTTCCAGTTATTCTTGGTTGCAATGGTATCCCTTCTTCCTGAGCCCTGGTGCCTTTCTTCAAATGACTGGAATTGTAAAGTGAAACCCAGGATGTCAATTGTCCCAAAGATGCCATTACTTTCTCCCTTGTTGTCACACATTTCATCCATGGATTTTCTATTTGAGGTAGTAGATATAAGCGAGTTATGATGGAAAGCAACTGAATTTCAATCACATAGCATATTAACTACTGATGAGACTTATAATGTTTCACTTTTCAGAGACATTTCTAATTTAACTAGGAATAATCCTGTAACCTAAGGGACCAATTTCGAATGAAATAATGCCAAATGATTTGGTAAAGGGGGGGGGGATGTTTATGAAGTGAGGATTCCTTTAAACCAACAATCATACTGATGGCCTATTTGGCTTCAATCTAAAAAGTTAGACATGGTTTTAATATTTATTTTTTCTTCTGTGTTTCTAATAATTATTTCCATATTGTACACAAAGATAAAGTTGTTGGAATTTTAAAAGCTTGCAGAAAGAGACAGGCTGGTTATGTTCATATATGCATTAGGTCATTCTAGCATAATTTTTTTTTTCAGCAGAAACAGTACATCTCCACTCACCCAATGTTTCCAGAGTTAGAGGGGCATTTTCTCCTTGCTCCACATTCCCTGGTGTCAAACATAATTATTTTAACATCTTCATTGTTCTCTCTTAAAATGTGTAGCCATTTGGGGATGGTGGCATATATATTTGTGAATAGGTTTAGGAAATGATTGCCCACACTTTAAGTAATACATATCACTTATTTGCACCTCAATAAAAATAAATTCACTAGATCTTTTCATTATGAAAAGTTTTGAAGAAGCAATTACAAAGGCACTAGGAGAGACAGAAGCAAGTGATTTGATGTAGTAAAATATTTAGGAAGAAGAGAACATTGGAAATACTAGAAGAGAATCTTTGTTTTAGTCTTTGAGCAGGCAGAATTTTACTACTGATAATACAAAATGGTGCCATGAAATCAAGAGGGTGACCCAGACAAATCTTTTTGTCAAATAGTATGTTTTTCTGTTCAATACATCATCATCTTTAGTTCTTTATTTTCTCTCAAATAAATTCTCTCAGAGAAAGCACACATTCTGGAAAATAAAATGTTCAAGCTACAAAATGACATCTCAATTACTTGCCCATTCAATCATTCTTACAAGTAAAACAAAATTGATCAATAATGTTTGCTGTAGTGTGCCCCATTAAGCAGCTTTTCTTCCTACTATATCTCCATAAAGCTTTCTATTCCCAGAAGGACAAGGATTGAAATAATAACAACAAACATATATCATGGAGAAGGAGAGTGTATGGTCTTTATGCTAATCCTAATTTATACCTCGAAAGCAAATACGGTGAAATGCTGAAAACATCCACTCCTCGTTCCTAAAGTTGCTTTCTTCTCTAGAAGTTGTCCTTCCTGAGTTGCATTTGGAGAAAAACATGGTTGGTAACTTGATATCCAAGATGTTCAGTTTGCTCTTGGTTTCTATAGCCTTATTATATTAATTTTGACTGGTCATTTTGTCTCTTAATCTACATAGTTTTCTTTTCTCTTTCCTTGTTCCTCCCACTGCAACATATCTTCTTGTAGCTTTAGCTCTGGTTTTGCGTAAGTATCAGGAAATGAATGTATACTTGCTAGGTGACCCCCAAATAATTTTCTTTTTCATTCTTTCCATCTTTCCTTTCCTTTCCCATTCTGATCCAAACGTATTCTTTAGTACAATTATAAACATCATAATTGCAAAGGATGATTATCTGGTTGATTTTTGTGACTATAGTGATGAGAGCAGATAATAATATTAATATTATATATCATAATTATATGTTAATAGTAATATGACCCTCATTTCATGGTTTATTTTTAGTGCTTTCTCTTCTGTCTTCATTTTTTAATTCCCCTTCCTCTGGAACCACCGTCTTTTAAAGTCATTCCACCCATTACCAGCAATGCAGTGAAGGATCAAGAAATGACTTTTGAATCAAGGAGTTATTATTGCATCCCATCTTATCCTTGCCGTTGGTCCATTGAATTCTATCCCTTACCAGCCTCTCCTTACCCCTTAAGAATTGTGTAAGCTCTGTGGGAATATTATATCCAATGTGGTCCATATTGATTGGGCATCTATAAGGTGTCACATATTGAAAATATAACAATAAAAAATCAATAATCTTGCTATTTTGATATTTCTATCAAGTAAATGCATTCAGTTAACAAGTAATATATATAGTATGCAAGTTGGGTATGAATATAAAGAGGGAAAGCAGGAAAAATAGGTAGGGAATATTGAAAGAGATTGAAATTTCAGGCCATCTGTGACTTCCACATTAGGAAGGTGTATGTTATGGTTGGAATGTGGTTTACTTGTTTAATGATTTTCCTCAAGAGCCTATTATGATTGAGGAATCAGCCCCAGGATAGTGCAATTAGGAGGTGGTAGAACCTTTGGAAAGTAGAGCTTGGGGGAAGTCCTTGGGTCATTGGGCATGTGGTCTCAGAAGGAACTGTGGGATCCATGTTTCTAGCTTTCTGTTTAGTGGCATGGACTTTTCCACACACACATACTGCTGCCATAATGTGACTACAGCCAGGAGTCTGGGCCAATGCAGATGCCATGGCTTTGAACCTGCAAAACTGTTAACTAAATCAACCTTTTATTTTTATAACTTTAGCTACCTCAAGTATTTTATTATAATGAAGCAATGTTGTCTAATACAAAAATTTGGTTCTGAAGAGTGGGGTTAATTACTAATAACTATAACTTAATATGTGTAGGAGTCATTGAAATTGATTTACAGGAGAAGATTGGATGAGTTTGGAGGAGTGGGCAGAAAAAGTCTAGAATTCTGTGATCAGGGTGCTATGGGCAATGATGGTGAGTACTCAGAGGACGGAACTTTTGATAGAAATGTGGATAGTAAGGACCATGTTGACCAGTTCTCAGCCACAAATGAGGATTCTATTGGATGAAAGACCACTCTTAATACACTGTGCCAAAGAACTTGCCTACATTGTGTCCATGGCCTAAGACCTTGTGGAAGAATAAACTTAAAGGTGATGGGCTAGTCTACTTAACACAAAATTCACACAGAAAAGTATTCACGTTGTGACATGGGTGATAATGACTGGTTTTAGTCAAATTTACAAAGACAAGGAAACAAGCAGAAGGATTTAGAAAATTTTTAGTCTAATGAGGAAAGCAGCAAAGGAAAGGAAATGTGAACAGGTGCAGTGGGGAATATGGAGTAGTTCACATGTACTCTACTGGGTTCTCAAAAGGAGATTGCTATAAAGGGAGCAGGTTTGTTCGTGACTTTCCTTTTTCTCTTTACTCCTGTCCATGTTCTGACTGTTTGTTCTCACATGTGTTCCCACTAGGATTTGTAACCATACGCCAACCTTGTCAGAGGCCAAAGCAGTGGAATCACTACTCTTGGACTTTAAACCAACAAAATTGGGAACAGAAGTAACCTTTTATCTTGATAAGTTAGCTACCTCAGGTATTTTGTTGTAGTAATGCAAATCTGGCTAATACAGTTCCATTTGAAGAATGACCTGAAGAAGTTGAGGGAACGAATTGTGTGTGTGATGAGAGATAATAGCAAACCTAAAGGCTTGAAGAAAGAGTTTTCCTGGGTCATCTGAGCAAAACCAAAAAGTGTACGTAACTGGATTAGAGTAAATAAAGGAGAGTTCTGTCATTGAGATTCTCATGCCATTTGTGTCCCCTTAGTCAGCTTGATGCCATAAAAATATACAAAGAATGTTTAAGACAACAGACATTTATTTTTTTTTTTTTTTTACAGTTCAGGAGGTTGGGAAGTATAAGATTAACTAGCAGATTTGGTTCCTGGTGAGTGTTCTCTTCATATTTTACAGATGGCTGCCTTCTTGCTGCGTCTTCATGTGGTGGAGAGTGACCGAGAGAGCTTTTGAGTGCTCCTCTTCTAAGGCTACTGAGCCTACTGTATCAGGGACCAACTTCATTTAACCTTAGTGACTTTCTCATAGGCCCTGCATCAAAATGCAGTTGCCCTTGGGGTTAGGGTATCAACAGATGAATTTTATAGGTCACAATTTTGTTCACAGCAAAGCACAAAGGAAGAAAGGCTTCTCTGAGAGACCCTTGAATTCTATCCCTCTGGGCTTCTCTTTACCAGGCAAATAGCTATTGAATAGCTCTTGCAATTCCAAAGGCCAAGAGGCCGGAGGGCATCTTGTGTCTGTACTCAGAGATTTGCCAGGGGCCATTTGTACACATGTATAGTCAATAATGAATCAGTTAAGCTCATATTTATTCAAATACCTGAAGTGTCCTATTCAGCATGCACTCCTGTTCTGTGTTTCTTACGGCAGGTCTTGATTCTTCTTGCTAAAATGTTCGTAAGGGAGAGAAAACAATACTTTTCTTTTCCTCATCCATCACAAGGGTCATGACTGATGCCCTTAAAAAAAAAAAAAAAAAAAAAAAAAAAAAGATTAGCAAGAGACAACATAACACATGTATTTTACCAAGGTTTTACATGACACAAGAGACTTCCCTTTCAAGAACCAGGGGAAATTGCCTATTTTTCCACTCAACTTTAATGAGGAATGGAAAAATTTTTGAAGTATTATTGTAAAAAAAAATGGATAATCAAATGGTTAGAACTTTGACAGAGGTGGAGAGAGGAACCCCGCAAGGCCTGCTTGCTTAGATTGCTCTTGGCCTCTACTTATAGGCAGGGCCTATGGAATATAGGTCTACCGTCAAGTGAGGTATGTCAGAGAATTATGGTACAGGTAGCTCTCACACAGAAACCCAGGTGGGGATGATGCATATCTATAATCCCATCTAATTGGGAGGCTGGGATATGAGGATCACACATTTGAGGGCAGCTTAGACAACTTAGGGAGACCCTATCTCAAAATTTAAAAAATAAACTAAAAGGACTGGGGATATAGCTCAGTGGTAAAACATCCTTGGTTTCAATTCCCTGCAATAAAAAATAAAAGAGAGAGAGAGAGAGAGGAAAGAAAGAGGTCAAATGACTGGTATGCCTCTGTAGTTTTCTCAAATGCGAAGGTGCCATATATGACAATATCATGTTCTGAGACCCAAGATGCACAAATCTTAAGAGTCATGTTTTATTATTATTTTTCTTCGTAACTGCAATTCCCAGGTCAGGATATAGATTATGGTGGAAATTCAGTAATAACTTCAGCTACAAGGATATTTTACTTCTTCTTTCTTCATACAGAAAGTCTTCATAGCCAAGATACAGTGAAAGATTCAAAAAATACAATTAGATCCCTACATGTGCTCTTAATCTCATCTGTGCATATTTATGTGTGTATTTGTGTGTACATATAACACAGCAACAGCTATGACAGAAGCAAACATTTATATATAAGATGATTTTTCTGTCCAAGATATTATGGTGATCATTCCAAAATTGTGTTTTCTCAAGGATAAGTTTGGATAAATAAAAACGCTCCATGAATATTCAGCTGTGCTTTTGGATTGAGATCTCCACTGTTCTGAATAAATTCCAAGAGCATTTCCACATTTAAGGTTCCATTCCATCTTGAAAGGCTAGCTCACTATACAGAAGAGTTTGATTTGTTGATTCTTTTAAGGCAGGCTTGTGAACTACGTCAAAGATATCAGCTGGAGAACTAGTGGCGTTGGAGGCATGCTGTATGCCTTTGAGCATTTTTACAGAGTTAAATCTTTTCACTTTTGAAATACGGGAGAATCATTCTTATCTTTTTTCCCCCTAGCAATCAATCTGCTATAGCATGAGCCAATAAATCTATTTATAATTTATAAAGTGCACATCATTTGTCAGATTTCTACATGTGAAATACTTTTTGAAAACCTAATATCAGAGTGACCAACCTAGTTTCTGAAAGAAAATTGGAAAAAAAGATAGTTCAATAACCGTCAAAAGTACCAGAGGTATTTGACTTACAAAATGAAATAAGTTTTTGTCCTATTCCTATCATAATCCAATTAAGTGACTTTAGTCAAGTCATTTCTCTGTTTTCTTGAAAGTTTTATCTGGAAAAATGATAAATGATATTAATCTCATGATGTTGTTATTTCTGTGCCTTTGAATAAAATAAATATTGTAATGTATGAAATGACATAAACTGAACAACACTATTCAAATATAATGTATTTTTAAACATCCAGAGTAGAAATCTCGCCCATGATAGCTTTGAAAAAGTTCACCATCTTATTTTAGGGGAAGAGAGATAATTCAAATCTCTGATGTAAAATATAGATCCTGAAAATGGAGAGTGGTACATACTAGAATATTAAAGGTTCAATTCTGGAGGAGAAAGTTATTGTGCATTAAAAAAATGCTACCAGAACTTTCTTTATTTAGTTTCTAAACTTCCCTTGTACACTAGAAGTGGGACTGGACAGACATCTGGAATCACCCATTATCATGACTATGATTTGGCATCTCCCAGGATGGTTCATATTAACGTATCCCTGGATAGCAGAAGTCATCATGTGCTTTCATAGCATAACTTGCACATTTTGGAAGGCATTTCTGAGAACAGATTTTTTCGACAATGAGCATGCCAAAGACTTGACATGAAAAGTACTTACGCCTAATGTCTGTCATTCTCTCTCTGCCAGTTCATCTTTCCTGGGCTGGCCCTCTGCCACACTGGCACCTGAAATGCAGCAAACAATGTCACTGGATGCTGAAGGTGTGACCGTAAGTTGCAGTTATCTTCCAAGCAATTACCATATGGTGTGCAATTCAGCTATTCATTTCCTTGTTCCATGAGAGAATAATAACAATGACAATAATGCCATTTAATAATGTATTTTATCTTTATGGCCTATTTTATTCTCATATTTCTGTGCCTTTGAATAAATTGATGCAGAGAGGACCTTAGGCAAGCATTAAAGTTTAGTCACCTCTCCAGCGTGGGAGGCTATTATATATAAAACAATTCTAAAGCAGACTTGATGAAGGAATGAGGGAGATTAGCATATTGAGACAGGATTAGGGAGAAATTTAAGAAAAAATAAATTACCAAGCGAAGCCTGTCTTTATACAAAGCAGGTCCTATGTCCACTCTTAAATTTTTTACTATCATTCCTGAGAAATATTCTATCGTATTTATAGAACAAAATAGAAGAAGAAATACCTTCTGGAGGCAGGATGTTCTCATAAATATGCCTTGAGCTTTCTACAAACTCTCAGATTCAACTTCTACCACCGTCAATTTTATGAAACTGTAACACATTTTCCCCAATTTGCAAATCAGATCACTGAACCAAACTTCCTAAGTAGTTAAGTCTGAGATGTTATTCAAAGTGTATTCATCCAAGAAACATTTGCTGGGCAGCACTATGTTTGAAAATTCAAAGATTTCCTAGGTTTTAGTCCTGGCAAACAAGACTTTGCATCATCATGACGGAGACTGAAAATTAAAATTAAATTGGATTGTGATCTAACATAAAAGGAACCACGGTAAAGCAAACAGTATGTGTGGGTATCTGTGAAATCTTCTTGCAGGAATTATCACTCTGGTTCATCTTATAAGGAATGAATCACATAAGAGGAGAGGATGTTTCTCTTGTCAGAAAACAGTTATGGAGGCTTGATCTCCTTTACAAATTCAGGCAACTAAAAAATTTAGGATTAAAAGTGTTTTAAATATTTTATCTTTTTTTTATTTTTAAAATAACTGTCTCAAGTGGGAGATGCAGGCATTTTATGGAAATAGATGTGATATGTCTGGAGACCAAGTCACCTGCCCAAGTTCAACTCTGATTATCAAGAAGAATCTAGTCTTAGAAATGCAGCTTTCAGATTTTTTCATTCAGTACTCTGTGTAATGTGCTACCTTGTATGAATTCATATTCAGAGAGGATGAGGAACTATGATAAAAAGACGCAGGATAACTGACACAGAAAAGAGAAGAGGTTTTGAGAAATCCACGGAAAATAATGGAAATTATTTGTCCTTAATGAAATCTGCCAAGAATGTCTTCCTTGCCTATGGCCACTGTGCATTTGTATTTTCTTACTTGCAGTATAAAAATTAATCTCAGTAAACTCTTTCATATTATAAGCTCTAGTAAATGACTCTATGCTATTTTTGTAACAGATGATGAAAACATTACATTCATTACAATTTCACAAAGTAGTAT